>NC_080577.1:59192500-64115000 GCF_029962835.1 Magnolia sinica
TGCAAACTGTGGCCCACCTGGCCCGTGGATCAACCTAATTATTTTGGCTAGGGCATCAATATAGTGGTGCTGTTCTGATGGATGGATTGGACTGGCACTGATATGCCACGTTGGCACATGTGTGGCATGTACACGAGCTTTATTCCACATGCGTATGCACTTAGCAAAGCTCTCAACCAGTATTGTCACACTAAGCTACCAGAAGCACCATGAAGTGGGAAAGCCTACAAAAAGTAGAAATATTGTTGCACATAGATTGAAGTGGCAAGAGTTTCAAGTGCAGGGGCAAGTGTCTGTTTGGGTCCGGCTCCATGGCTCGATGGTAGATAGACTCTGTTTCAACACTGAGATCATGAGATCAAGTGCGGTGTGTGCGTGTAAAAAAAAGTGTCTGTTTCAGAATATTAGCTAGCATAAACAACTAGGAAGCGGTAGTGGGAGTGCGAGTCTGAAATGTGACTTGAAGTAAGAGTAGCATCTTTTCAGAATGATCATGCAACTAGGAATAGAAAGCAAGGCATTTGCAGACCAGAAGTTGCAAAGTATCCATGCAATCTTTAAAACCCAATATAAAGTAAATTTAAAGAAATGGATGAGATGCGCACCTGCCAACCATCCTTGCCTCTAAGCCCTCCCTTAATTGCATATGCCTCTTTAAATCCATTCTTGAATAATAGTTCCGCCACTTTCAAGGAATTACCATCGAAGCTACCTTACACAGCAAGCACAACACTCGGCAAACAGAACTACCCATTACATATTCAAGCATAAATTAAAATCTTGAAGGGAAAGCTAATTAAAGTCATTCAGAGTGAATGGAAAGAGAAACAAGAAAACAAATATCTGAAACTATGCATAGGTGAAAGAATGTGGGAATAGCAACTTCTATACACACCAAGGAATTAAAAAACGGTAACATAATGGCTGTTACAGCTGTACAGGGCCTTAATGAAAGTGACTGTCACAGCCGCCATTAACATTATTGAATACCTTGGTGCAAACATCATCATCATAGACTTGTAGCAGCCATACACACATAGGCAAAAATTTCCCAAAGATCCCAAAGTTTCAACTTTCATGATACAAATTCTCAGATGTTCTAAAATCACACTTCATTTCCTCATTCTCCTTCTAAATACTATTTAGCCTCTCCATTACTTTGAAAGCACTAACATGTAATACTTCGTACCACGAGAAACTACAATACCCATACTGTGAGTTTGAAAAACTAATAAACAAAATTCCAAATACAAGTAAAGGTAAAGGCAACACTTCTGTGATATCTCATGTTATCTACATTTCATTCTTGTGTTTATTTCTTTGCAAAATGTTCAAAGAAACAAATGACAAAGATGGGCAATAGAAAAAATCTAAATTTTAGATTATTTAAATAAGTAAATAATTCATTCAAGCCTATTTATTAGGTTCAAGAAATGCAACATTTACTTTTCTTTTCTAAATCTATTTTTTAAAGAAAAAGCAAAAAAACAAAAAAGCAGGTATTTTAAAAAACACATAATTATTCTTTTCCTCTCCCTTACCTATTTCTACTTTCTGTTCTTGCCTATCTTGAAACAATGAGGAAGAGGATCTCTTGTCTTTGTCCATAAGTATGGTCTCACCTACATATTATGGGTTACCGTGTGTGAAAAAGTAATGTTTCACCATAGGTGTGGATGTACAGATGGGTGAGAAAGAGCTTCTGTACAGAGGATCTTGGTGTGTGGGGTTTTTTCTTATCTAATTAATAGTTAGTATAGAAGGAAATAACTTATTGCCTTAGTTGTATGCCTTTAATGCTCCCTCGGACCACTGCTCTGGCAGATAATGTTGTAGGCTCGTAGCATCTCCATGCGTTTTATGTCTTATTCATGCATATGTTGGTATGTAGTTCAGTGGTCCATCATGGCCTGAAGTGTCATGGAAGACTTTCTTGACAGGTATGAAATTTTACCTCACTTGGTGTAAGAGCAAATGATCCAAAGGTGGGTTGTCAAAGCAAGGCAGTTCAAAGGTGGAACTGTCAACATGGAGCAATTTGTAGTGGGGTGATCAAACTTGGAGCAATAGCACATGTTAGGGTTAGGAGCCAATGCTTCTGGAAGTGCACTTCTTTTTCTCCTCTTTTTTTTTTTTAAATTTATTTTTGAAGAATACAGACCATACAGTAAGTGCACTTGTGAGTCAAGAGTTCTAAACAAGGGCAATGCTATCATAAAGACCATGGTGAATAGATGTTTTTGATTGTATCCAAGCATCAACATCGTCATCATAGGTTATCTTCTTCTTTTCAAAGATTTGTCTGGACAACAGTTTGGTAGGTTCATGGGTGTTTTCTGGAGGAATTTATTTTTCAAGAGGGAGGGAGGGAGGGAGGGAGGGAGAGCTTTTGTCTTTTTATAACATGGTCCTCTTGTAGAGAAGAGAGGAGAGATCAGATCATGCGTGTAGATGATCCTCTTCCTTGCCTTCTCTGGACAAGTAAGAAAGGTAAGTAAAAGAGAGGTAACATATAAATGGTGAAAGAATAGTTAAAGGTTTTGAAATCCTTGCCTTTTCTATAAAAATATATTTGAAGGGAACTCATTTACAACAATTTCAATATAATAAATAGGACTTCAGTATTTTTATTTTTTTTTGAATAATCTAAATAAAAATAGGTGTTTATATAGCCGTAATTTTTATCCAAACAAAGTGTAATAAGGTCACTCCACTTTTAAAAAAAAAAAAGTATAATTTTTATTTGAACAGGGTGTTAATAAGGTCATTCCACTTAAAAACATTAACATGTCAGGACAAATCATTCTCAGAATGCACAACTCATCTTAAAGTACAAAATCCATCCCCACAGTTACTCATTTCATTCTATAAAGCTCTTCTTATCTGAATTATCTTTTACATCAAATTCATAATATCCAAAGCAAAAATTCCTAGCCCTCTCTTATCTATCCAACTTTACATTTCTCTAAGAATCTTTGCATTAATCTGTTTGGCATGCAAATCTTTTACTCTCTATTCCAAGGTTACCAGGATTGCAGATCGCCGCAGTATGTGATACAGGAACGAGTATGTTGTATGCTACTTCCTTCAGTATGTGGTATGCTATGGGTAGAATCATGTGGGTCATTCCAATACATACACTAAGCATATGCAATATAGTTATAAACAATTCAATGATGTAATTTATACATGAAATGATGAATATTATTATTATAGATCCTGCATGCATAATATCATATCATATGCATGCAATTGCATAGTAAATCAAAGTATATATCTCTATTTTCTAAATATAAATTTACATTACAACTTAATCAACACAAAGAGAACAAAACCATAATTTCAGCTTGGTAAAAGTAGCAATCCTGATAGTAAGGGCCCGTTTGGATCGTAAGTTGCTTAAGATAAGTTACTTATGCCACAAGTAGCTTATCTTAGTTTTTACTTATTAAGAAGATAAGTATGTTTGGTAAACAACATACATATCAGCTTCTCCTCTCTTTCGTCTCTCCTATGCATCTCTTCAGCAACTTATGAAAAGTAGAAAAGCTAAAAAAGTTAACTGAACTGATTAATTACTTTTAAGTAAAAAAGTTACTAATAACTGATCATAAACCAAACTTACTTATCTACTGCTGTAAGTAGAAAAGGTAACTTATTAGGTGGTATCCAAACGGGCCCTAAATGACCTATAATCCTGATCTAGGAGCTAGGAAAGAAAAGTTTAGTTGTGTTGGCAATTTAAATAATATTGGTCCATAATTCATCAATCTGTTCCTTTTCCCCATTTCTATTCAGATCAAGCGTGGCTAATGCTGCTCATATGTGTAGGATCAGAATCCTACTTTGGCATGAATCTATGAGATGCCAGCCATTTGTCACATAGGTTCACACCATGTATGTATCTTTTTCCCAAAAAGCAGCAAGCCAATTATCAGGTGAGCCTGCATGTGTAAAAGAAAAGGATAGTCGAAAGATTTGAGCAAAGGTCCACAGTTGAGATTCCAGTATTGTGCACCTGATAAGCAGGATATATATATATATATATATATGTGTGTGTGTGTGTGTGTGTGTGTGTGTGTGTGTTGTCAGAAGTCTTTAATCTGAAATTTTCTGGGTTGTTCGACCGGTTGTGGGCCAGCCACGACTGGTCGTGGGAGCGGCTCGACTAGTCGTAGCCCGCTCGACTCAAAGTCCAGCGAGCCCTGTTTTTCATGTCCGGGCCCTTCGACCAGTCGTAGGAATTGTTCGACTAGTCGTAGCTCGACCAGTCGTAGCTCCCCTTCGACTAGTCGTAGTTACGCAGATTCGTTCCGCGATTTTGCGGATTGCGGAAATCTGAGTCCTTTCGCAACTGGGATGCGAAAGGGAAGTTGCCTAAACTATAAATAGGTGTTCCTAGGGCTTTTCTAGGGGATGAGAAATAATTCTAAAGCTTTCTAAAGGGGTTCTAGGGAAATCAAAGGGTGTAGCAAGGGTGAGATTCGAGGTTGTTCGAATCGGGTAAGTCCTCTCTCTTTGTAATTTCTATTTCATAGTGGATCTCTGTCGCTTTGTGCCGTGGTTTTTTCCCGCAAGGGTTTTCCACGTTAAAACTTTGTGTTCTTCTGTGATTGCTTTTTACTATAGAATTACTATCCTAGATCTAGATCTGTGTGATTCCGCAGCACAAATCCCCAACAAGTGGTATCAAAGCAATCGTTGGGGCACAGATCTGAATCTGCAGGATTAGTAATAATGGGAAACGGCAAGTTTGATATTAAAAAGTACTCAGGCAAAAATAATTTTGAGTTATGGAAGGTTAAGATGATTAGCCTGTTAACCAAGCAAGGCGAGATTAAGGCTCTTGAGGAGCGAAAATCTACCATGAAAGATGATGAATGGGAAAACCTTGATAGTAATGCTTTAGCCTCTATCCATTTATGTCTCACGGATGAGGTTCTCTACAACGTCATGAGGGAGAAAACTGCGGCTAAGTTATGGGCGAAGTTTGAGGATGTTTATGCGAAAAAATCCTCTGAAAATCGCCTACACTTGAAGCGGCAATGGTATAACTTCAAGATGACAGAGGGTGGAGATCTGGAGGCTCACATCAGCAATTTTAATAAATTAGTTTGCAAATTGCTGGATATGGAGGAAGTAATGAAAGATGAAGAACAAGCATGTATGTTGCTGAATTCTCTTCCGGCGTTGTATGAGTCATTCAAGGACACGATGTGCAGCACGAATAAAACCCTGAGTGTCGACACCGTTATCTCAGCCCTTCAAGAGAAGGCTATGAGAAAGCTAAACGGTGACATGGGGACATCTTCTGATGCACTATTTACAATGGGTAGGAATTCTGAACAAGGTATGGGTTCTTCAGGTTATAGATCCAAATCCAAGAGCAAGGGCAAAGGAAAGGTAAAGTGCTGGAATTGTGGGAAGGAAGGACATGTGAAGAAAAATTGTGGAAATCCTAAATCGAAGAGAGAAGATTCTGAGGCTTCATACAAGGAGGCCAATGTTGCCACGTCAGATGGATCAAGTGGATGTGATGGTGATGTTTTGTATGTGTCTACTATCAGGCGGCTATATGGTGATCGTAAGGACGAGTGGATGCTAGACACAGGGGCATCTTTTCACATGACTCCTCATCGGAGTTGGTTCACCAGCTACAAGGAGTGCGATGGTGGACAGGTGTTTATGGGCAATGGCTTTGCCTGTAATGTTGTGGCTGCTGGTACGGTGCGCATCAGGATGTTTGATAGGGTGGAGCGCACCCTGACTGATGTCAGGCACGTTCCTGATTTGAAGCAAAATCTGATTTCTCTTGGTGTACTTGAGGCAAAAGGATGCAAGTACACAGGAATTGATAGTGCTCTTAAGGTATCTAAGGGGGCACGGGTAATCATGAAAGCACAACGACTCGGTAACTTATACAGGTTGATCGGGAGCACTTCAAAAGGTGGAGCTGTAGTGAATGTAGCGGATTCCACCTCTGCATGTGTGTGGCATGTTGGGCATGACCACATGAGCGGGCAGGGCAGGAAGGTTGAGATGTGCGGACAGGGATACAGAGCAGGTGGAGCAGCCACCTGTGAGAAGAATCACACGGCATGATCGCAGGATATCGGCGTGGTACATGGACGACTCCAATATCGCAGGGGATTCATCCTTTATTCTGATGGCTCTAGGTGAACCTGGTGCTAAGAAGTAGAAGGTGATTATGGGCGATGTGATGGATTCGTTGTACCAGATCGACATATGGGAGCTGGTGGAGCTTCTAGTGGGTCAGAGAGCTATTGGATGCAGGTGGATCTTCAGGAAGATACAGCATAGATACAGGGCAAGGTTGGTAGCGAAGGGTTATGCTCAAAGAGAAGGGATCGGCTTCTCAGAGATATTCGTGCCGACGGTATAGCAGGTGTCTATTAGATCCGTGATTGGCGCTGGTTGGCCAATGTGATCTTGAGCTGGAAAGATGGATGTAGAGTCTGCACTTCTGTAAGGGAAAGTGAAGAGCAGATCTACATGAAGCAACCAGAGCAGTTCGAAGTTAAAGGGGCTGAGAAAAGACTTTGCAGGAGGTCGTGGTTCGACCTGTCGCCTAAGCAGTGGTTTGATTCCTTCATGGTGAGTCAGGAATTGATGACACGTAGACCGCCAATTATGACATGTCTGAAATCAATGTACCGAAGACTCGATTAAGTGGGACATTCAGGATGAAGAATCAGGGGGGCTGCAAAGATGGTTCTCGGCATTAAGACTGAAGGAGGAGTAGGCTTTGGTAATCACAGGAGGAATACCTTGTGTGTAGTTATTGATCAAGGATGTGATGGGCCAGGTAAAGCCGGAAAGCGTTCCCTACGCGTCTCTCCTCAAGTTTTCCTCAGGACATGTCCCAAAACAGATGAGGAAAAACAGGATATCTCATGAGCCTTATTCGAATGTGGTTGGCAATGTATGCCATGGTCTGGATTAAATCGGTTATTTCACAGGCTATCAATGTTGTGAGCAAGTACCCCGGCAAGCAATATTGGGTAGCAGTGAGATGGTAAGAAGACTACGTCTTTTCTTTTGGAAAGACATGAGCAAAGGTGGTTGGGCATGTGGATTTAGATCCGGCAAACATGATCAACAAAAATGTTCCTGCAGAGAAGTTCAAGTTCTGTACAACTTCTCTGGGCTTGGCGATGGCATAAAAGAAGGACGGAGTGTGCACGAGAAGCGTTGATTGAAACTATGATGCAATGAAGAGATAAGAGAAAAGGTCAAGAAGCTACATGGTTGAAGATTGAAGACTTGGTGGAAATTGTTGTCAGAAGTCTTTAATCTGAAATTTTCTAGGTTGTTCGACCGGTCGTGGGCCAGCCACGACTGGTCGTGGGAGCGGCTCGACTAGTTGTAGCCCGCTCGACTCAAAGTCCAGCGAGCTCTGTTTTTCATGTCTGAGCCCTTCGACCAGTCGTAGGAATTGTTCGACTAGTCATAGCTCCCCTTCGACTAGTCGTAGTTATGCAGATTCGTTCCGCGATTTTGCGGATTGCGGAAATCTGAGTCCTTTCGCAACTGGGATGCAAAAGGGAAGTTGCCTAAACTATAAATAGGTGTTCCTAGGGCTTTTCTAGGGGATGGAAAATAATTCTAAAGCTTTCTAAAAGGGTTCTAGGGAAATCAAAGGGTGTAGCAAGGGTGAGATTCGAGGTTGTTCGAATCGGGTAAGTCCTCTCTCTTTGTAATTTCTATTTCATAGTGGATCTCTGTCGCTTTGTATCGTAGTTTTTTCCCGCAAGGGTTTTCCACGTTAAAACTGTGTTCTTCTGTGATTGCTCTTTACTATAGAATTACTATCCTAGATCTAGATCTGTGTGATTCCTATATATATATATATATATATATATATATATATATATATATATATATATATATATATATATATAGAGAGAGAGAGAGAGAGAGTCATGCTCCCCTGCGCACCTACGCACGTGCGCACCTTTGCACACGTGCCATGGGTGTCTAATCTGAATGGTCCATGTGATGCGGAATCCCATAAAACCCCATGTGACGAATTTTCACCCCGATCTAATATTCTGGTGGGCCATAGCAAAGAGAAATGCAAATCAAGGGAGGAAACTGTGTTCATTTTTCATCGCCCATAAAGGTTGTAGATCAAACTAAAACTTGGGGCTGGGGGGTTTCAGGAGGTGCTGCTTCACATGAACGGTTCAGATTTTGGATCTACATCACGTATGATGGGTTCACAAAAAAGTTCGTACGTAGTACGTACGAACTGGTTCGCAGGTGAACGTTTCCGTGTGTGTGTGTGTGTGTGTGTGTGTGTGTATAAGTTCAGGGCACATATACAATGAGGCCCACCTGACCAACAGCCTGTATCTCACACATTCCATGTTGGTAGATCTGCTTGTGTCAGCCCATCATGTCTATCGTTTTGACTTTTTTCTTAACCAGACAAGTGTGTATACCAATTCCAGCATATCCAGAATGCAAATTCCTCAATACCAATTACTTCATTCTAGCCAAATCAGGCATTAATCATTCACAACTTAGAAAAATCTGATATTCTGCATTACAAAAAAAAAAAAAGGAAAGATGATTTAAGGCTGCGATACTAACTTGTCAAGAACACAGACAATGGTATTTCTTGGATCAATGAAATTCCTCAAAACCTCCTTCACAAAACCATCTTCATCCCCTTCTGAAAACTCGATCTGAACGGCGCTTTTCTTCAAAATCTTCAAATTGGGAGAACCCAGAGATGCCAAACTCTGTTTATTCCTGATGTCCAACAGCAGTGTATTTGGGTCATCCCTAAGCTTCAGGAAAGCACCAATGGTGGAAATGTACTTAAATTTCTTCAGATATTCTTGGGTTAAAGGGATTACAACGAGCCAGACGAATGTAACACTGGCAACGAAGAATGGGTTGCGGTTGAAGAAATCATCAATAGAAATTAGGATAGATTCGATGTTGATTTTATCCGAGAGCTGCTCAGTTGGGATGGCAGATTCAGCTGCCAGAGAAGGAAATGGGGTCGAGACTGCCAATAGCGAAAGGGACATAGCGGTTTTGAAGAATGAAAGGTGGTTTCGGAGGCAATTTGGGAAATGGGTGGTTAGGATTTTGTAAAAAGAAATTGGTTTGAAGGTTGAAAGGTGGTTTTGGAGGAGATTGGAGGAATGGTCGATTGGAATTTTGATAAAATAAGCGATTTCGATGTCTGAAAGGCAGTTTTGGAGGGGATTGGAGAGATGGGTTGTCGAAATTTTATGTGAAGAAGCGGTTTTGAGCTCCGAAAGGTGGCTTTGGAGGGAATTCGAGAGATGGGTATTCGGTTTTTTGTGAAAAGAAGTGGTTTTGAGGATGGAAAGGTGGTTTTGGCGGGACGGAATCCGATTTTCAAGAGAAATTAAGATGTGGGTGGTTCGGTGGAGAGAAAGGTGGTTTTGGCGGTAGCTAGAGAAATGACAGGTGGTTTTTGGAATGGACAGACAGTTCTGGGAGGTATCTAAGGAAAGAGAAGCGGTTTTGGAGATGTGTTGGTGGTTTTGGAGGGATGGCGAGAGAGATGAAATGCTAACCGTAAGAAGCTCCATTGCTTCTGAGAGTGAGGTAAAGTGCCGAGTTGGACTCGAGACAGGGCGGATAAGATTGTCTTCAGGATAATTAAAATGACTAAAGTGCCCCTGCTTGCTTGCATAATTGCAAGAACCCTTCGTTCGAGGATTTGCACGGGCCAGCACGATTTATGGGCGGTCCACCCATTTGGTTATCTAAACGTTGCCAGCTGGGCATCGGACCGAGTCGGATCGGTCCAACTCGAATTGGTTCGAAATTTGTAAGGCCTGACCTGAACTCGATCCGATCCGGGACCGGGTTTGGGTCATCTGACCCGAACCGATCCTAATCCCTGCTGGCCTAAACCGGTGCAAGTCCGACTCAATTAGGAAAATTGAGTCGGATCAGATTGGGCAAGGTTCAGATCATCCATTTCATTATTCCCACTGTTTCTTATGGTGCGATCTACTTGATTATTAGATATACTTAAAATTTAGCATCAATCCCTACAATGATCTGAAAAAACTGATGAACGATGTGGATAAACCAAAAAAATTTCAAAACGGGCCCCACATAGTTTACTCAGTGGGATAAAATAACTCAGTATGAAATGTGCTTCTTGAAGAAGCTTTGTACTGCTGGCTATAGCTAACACCAGCTATACAGCTGCTCTAGCCTGCATTCCTCATTGGAGACATAGGTTGCCATGTCGTTTGTACATGAACTCATACTAATTACATACGAGCATGGTACATCCTAGTATTTCCTGCCAATGCGTCCTAATATGGAAAATATGAGCCGTGAAGAAGGTGGGGCACAATACAAAGATCATCTATTGTAAGGATAAATCTGATCCACTGATCACACAAGCCACACTACCAAAATCAATGAAACGTACTTATCTGATTCAACATTCATGTGTGCCCCACATAATGAGTGGATCAGCCAAATTTCAAAGTTGAAAATCTTCATATTGTGACCCCATCTTTTGAACGGCTCGGATTTTCTGTAAATATGACACGTTGGCAAAAAAGATGGAGCTGTATGTGAAAGTTCACATGCTTCTCCTTATCCGTTGGGAGACTTAAACTGCCACTCACGCGGCTCTAGGTACGTGTCGTGCGAAGACGAGCACTGACGTTCCTCGAGCTCCGAGTTGTACGAACGATTGGAGATCAAAGTTACATGGCCCCACAGTGATGTATTTATTATATCCATACCATTCATCTATTTTTAGGGATCATTTTATAGCATTGTCCAAAAAATGAATCATATCCAAAGATCACATGGACCACACCATAAATAGCAACGAAGATAATGATTTTCACCGTTAAACAATTTGTACGGCCCACCATAACGTTTATTTTCCAGCCAATCTGTTCATAAGGTCACAAAGACCTTAATGAAAAGGAAAAACAAATTTCATATTGATCCAAAACTTCTATGAACCCAAAAAGGGTTTCAATGGTAGACATTCAATCTCCCACTACTTTCCGTAGTGTGGTCCACTTAATAGTTAGATCTATCTTATTTTTTGTCTTAAGCCTTAATACGATATTGCCAAATGGATGGATAGTTTGGATATAACACATACCTCATGATCAGACCCACAAACTTGTTAACGTTACACCAGCCAATTTGCTTCGTACACCAGCCAATCCGCTTCCGCCAACTTGGTCTGACTGTCAAGACGACAACTTGTAAACAGCTGCATGCAAACCATTCAATGCTTGGTATGACTCTCTCTCTCTCTCTCTCTCTCTCTCTCTCTCTCTCTCTCTCTCTCTCCTTCTTCCGAACACAACTATACACCATTTCTTAATGTATATCTCTCTCCAATAGCGAAATCCCATAAAGCTTTAAAACCGAATGGCAGAAAGAGAGGGATTTGATCTACCGTAAGACATTTAGCTAGCCTTCTTCTTACCTTCTTCTTCAGCAGAAAGGGAGAGACAGATATAGAGAGAGATAGATAGATATAGAGAGAGATAGAGAGATAGAGTTGGGGGGCTCAGGTGTACATTGAGCAGGGTTTTTTGGCGCCAAACGAAAAGCCAAAGATGGATGGGCGGTAAGACTTTATTGAGAAAGAGAATTTTGCAAAATAGAGGAATATTTACATCTGAGGTCGGGTCGGGTCGGACCCTTTCGGTCCGGGTTTTCGGGTCGGGTCGGGTCGGGTTGGATTCGGGCCAATCCAAACTCGACCCGAAAAGATTTCGGATCTGGATGAAGCTACTCGATCCGCACCTATCCAGACCGTCGGTTCGGTTCTGATCGGGTCAGATTGGGTCTGATCGGGTCAGATCTACCAGATCAGGTCTGTTTTGCCCAGCTCTAAACGTTGGTATGGGAGACTTGTTAGGCGGATACAAACAGCCTGACATTATTATTATTATTATTATTATATTTCATTATTATTATTATTATTATTATTAGTGTGGAAGAGCTGAGAAATCAAAATAAGGAACTCAGCTGCCAGCTTAAATCAATGAAGATAATCTACTTTATCTTATGAATAGGAGCTCGGCATTACATTTTCAATCTCTTCTTTCTCTTACTCTTTAGTGAAACAGGGCAGGCAAGCAAGCAATTCACTAATACTCTGATATGAAGGCACAAGTGTGTAGTCCGTTACAAAAGTGAAAGTGCATAGTCAGGTAAACACATCACAAGTCGGTAACTTAAAAGGGGGTGAAACTCAAGATAGAGCGGTATTGTGCAATCCAAGAGAGGAGAGGGGTGCATTGCATTGAGTGGTATTGTGCAGTCCAAGAGAGGCCAAGAGAGGAGAGGGGTGCATTGCATTGAGCGGTATTGTGCAGTCCAAGAGAGGGAGAGGGGTTCGAGGCCCAACACAGAGGCATATATTATAGTCCAAAGAGAGGGGCATGAGGCCCAAGGCGGGAAGTGCATGGTGCAATCTGAAGCACATAAGCGCTAAAGGAGAGAAGGAGGGAAAGTATGAGAGAGGGAGAGATTAGATAAGGTAGGGCCGTTGTCTCTCTCCACCATGCATTCCTCTCTCTCACCATGTCTGGGGGCAGGTGGCTCCGTTAGGAATTACAACTTGTCCCATTATCGGCATCTCCAACTCAGCATTATAGTGGAGGACATAAATTTTCCAGTTTTCCTTAAGAATTTTAACTGACATTGTACACATTAAACAAAAATTAGGAAGATGGGACCAGTTAGGATTCTCGTGTCTTTATGTACATGTGTATATATGCTTAAGTGCCCGCCACACTAACAGGCAACCTCCTAAGCTCTCCATGTCTTACGTATATCTATATGACCACTTCGGATGGAGATAACCCTCAATCTAAGATTATTCTACTAACATATGCACTTATCTTCTTATCGAGTTTAGATCATAAATATTTCGCAAATATTCTTTGAAGTTTTTAAAAATAAATTATTTGCATGTAATTTAAAATAATAATAATAATAATAATAATAATAATAATAATAATAATAAAAGACAGTTGCAAATCATCTTACAAAACTCGATATTACTAGTCTCAAATCATGCACCCTAGCGTTTTGCCAAAAGATCTTTCCCACGCAACTACGCATTTTCAAAATCAACTAAATTGCTTTCTTAACAGGACATCCCGGGCCGAATCCATCTTAACTTTCACATTGTACGCTAAAGTAATGGAACTCAATTCCATCCTTCCATACACAAAGTTAGGTAGTTGAGGGACTCAGTAATCTATGAGATTGACATGCTCATACAATGCACTAATTAGATCGAATCAGGAACTAAAATGTAAAGTGGTCATGAAATGAAGTCTAACTCAACACTTAAAAGCAAGTGGTTGCTCTCCCGCTCTGCAAAAGTAGACATTACTACAATGCACATGTTTCGTCTAAAGCATGTGAGTACTGGCTCAATGACTCCTAACCTCATTAAACAAAGGCTCGCTTGAAGTTTGAGAGTGCTGGGTCATCAACTCCTAACATGGCTACATATAGGCCATGACATTATCAGGAGATGGACATCTCATCTAAAGTGTATGATTACTGACTTAATAACTCCAAACCTCATAAATACATGTCTCGTCTAAAGCACATGAGTGTGAACTTATCACATTATTAACTCCTGCTCTGCTACCACGGTGGATATTATTCGACACCCATATTCTCACCCCTAGTCAGTCAAAGCTATCCACTGTATAGTGGCATAGGATAATAAGTACTAACACATGAAAAAATTCATTGAACATGCCCATTACATTAAAGATCTAATAAGACATACATAGTAATGACTAGAGGCAGTCACAACTTAACTTGTGGTACGTCGTCTTCCCCATTATTACATACAACAGTTGTACTTCAGCGTGCTTCCTCGTCCTGAGCATGCCTCAACACACATGTCAAGGATGGTCAATTTCCATGTAAGTAGGAAAGACTGGCCTGTTAATGAGAAAACCACTACTAATAATTTAAAGCCGAGAAAAATTGATTGCGCATGAATATTTAATTAGCTTCTGGCTATTTAAAAATGTTGGGGATTTCTGCTGCGGAATCACACAGATATAGATCTAAGATAGTAATCCAAGAGCAACAAGCAATCTCAAGAGAACACAAAGATTTAACGTGGAAAACCCTTGCGGGAAAAAACCACGACACAAAGCGACAAAAATCCACTATGAAAAGAAATTACAAGAGAGGGGACTTACCCGATTCGAACAATCTCGAATCTCACCCTTGCTACACCCTTTAAAAACCCTGAAACCCTTTTAGGAACCCCTTTAGAAAGCCTTAGAATACTTTACAATAGCCCCAGAGACCCCTATTTATAGTTTAGAAAACACCTCTTTCGCACCGACCTTAGAACAGTCCGGAAACCGCTTCAAATTTATGCAGTCTGCGTAACCCTCGACTAGTCGAGCCAGGTCCTCGACTGGTCGAAGGACCCACTCGACTGGTCGAGACCAAAAAATACTGCCTGCTGGACTTTGAGTCGAGCGGACCTCGGCTGGTCGAGTGGACCCTCGACCAGTCGAGCAGCACGTTGATAGATTTAAGACATCTGTCTGACAACAATCTCCACCATATCTTCAATCTTTAAGCATGTAGCTCCTTGACCTCTTCTCTTATCTCTGCATCACATCATAGCTTCAATCAATGCTTCTCGTGCACACTCTGTCCTTCTTTTATGCCATCACCAAGCCCAGAGAAGTTGCACAGAACTTGAACTTCTCTGTAGGAACGACCTTGGTGAGCATGTTTTCTGGATTCATACTGGTATGAATCCTTTCTAGTGTTACACCTCCTTCCTCAAGCACCTGTCAGATAAAGTGGTGACGAACATCAATGTGTTTAGTATGTGAGTGATAAACAGAATTTTTAGCCAAATTGATAGCATTATCGCTATCACGATTAACCGGCACGGCTTCCTACTGAAGTCCCAACTAATTTATCATGCCTCTGAGCCAAACACTTTTTTTAAACGCTTCCGTTACTGCCATATATTCTGCTTCGGTCGTGGAAAGAGCCACCACTGACTAAAGCTTCGACATCCAACTGATTGCTCCACCCACTAGTACAAACGAGTATCCTGAAGTAGACTTTCTGGAATCCACACTACCTGCATAATCAGAATCCACATATCTTACCAACTTTGTCCCTGTCTTCTCAAAAGTTAAGACGTAGTCTTTCTATAGGACCCTATCCATTCCATACCATTTTCTATGCATATGTACAATGATCGACACCTTAGCTAGACCTGGATTGGTCGTTCATAGTGCACACCCAACTGACCGGAACCCCAAGACCTCGAAACCTATTTCATATCGATTGCCCCGTTGCCGTGATCGTGTAGGTACAACCCGTGCATCTGTACGACACTCCGTTAGTGAGATACACCGTGAAGAATCATTAGTGTATCATGTGCACATGGCGCCATGTACTCCATTCCACACATGTACACAACACATGCCATGCACACATGCACATGCCACACATGGGTGAGAGAATCTCTACCCATGTGTGTGATGTCACACACCCATACCTCTCCTCTCTCATGTGCATGCAAAATCAACTTCACTCCATACCATACCCTATGCATGACATCATCACACCATGCCATCCCATGCTCCTTTAATCCACCATTAATTACAAATCATGAATTAATTGTCATAATCTTAGTCTAAGCTAACCAAGATTACATTAATTGAATCTAACCACATTTTAACAATTTCTCTACAAATAGTCCTTCATCCCTTAACATTTCACCATTTTTATACACAAGATAGAGAGAGAGAGGAGTGATCTTGGTGGGCCATCAACTCCATCAATCCCATCCCTTTCATCCATCTCAACCATCCATCTAATCCATTAAGGTGAGTACACCCCCTTTTCACTGAGTCTTTTATTCTTTTATGGTTTGGATAATGATGATCATGATGATAACATGTTGTTGTTATTGATGATGATGATGATGATGTGGTACTCGTTGATCGTGGCCCTACCATGATGTTTAGTATTCATTCAACGTCCATAACATTCCAGGACCTAGATGAAGGGAATACATGAATATCAATTTGACAAAGGGGCATGGATCCACTGTGATGTTTTTAGGCCATCTAAGCCATTCGAATATGACCCATTGAGCTGGCCACACACACACACACCCATGCACACAACACCAAAAAACAAAACAATATATATATATATACACACACACATAATGGATGCCGCTGACGCTGCAGCAGGCAGCGTTCAGCTACTTAAATAAAGGGAAGGGGCTGTGAGACCACAACATGCCCCACCCATGATGTATGTATCTGATCCATATCGTCCATCCTATTTTCCAGCTCATTTTAGGCATTGAGCCAAAAATGAAGCCAATCCAAATCTCTGGTAGGCCACACCATCAAAAATATTGTTTTAATAGTAATAATTTGTTAGGGCCCACTGTGATGTTTCTGTACGTAAAAAAATATTAAATATTGGGCTCTTTAGACCTGTTATGAGTTAGAGAAACCAATAGTCGAAGTGGATCGTCAGAATGTGGGCCCCAAGCTACTGTGGAGAGACCTGTTATGAGTTGGAGAAACCTGTTATGAGTTGGAGAAACCCATGGGACGTGGCCCATTATCATGTATATTGAAGCTCATGGGTTGTAGCCCATTATGATGTATATTGAGGACCATGGGTCGTGGCCCATGGTGATGTATATTAGGCCATGTATTTGGTCTGTCGTGATGTGTATTAGGCCCTTGAGTGAGGACCAACGTGATGTACATTAGGCCATTGTGTGAGGCTATTAGCCCACTATACGTTTGGCTTTATGTGGACCACTCCTTAGGAGCGATGTTGGTTAAATGTCTACATTGATGGAAAATGATGGTTAAATGTCCACATTTTGACCTTCCCTTAGGCCCTTTGTTAGGCCAATTATCAATGCCGATTATCGGTGCAGATTGTCGATATCGATTATGAGTATGTGATAACATAGCATCATGTACATGCCCATACGCATCATCTGCATGTTTATTATGAAATGTGGTTAACCATTGCATATGTCATTGGGAAGATTGTCATGAGACTCCCTAATAGGCGAAGATTGTCTCACATGAGCGTACGGTATGCGCAGGATTGATGCATGACTGAATTGTATGACTCATGCATTGTGTGTTGTATGCCCTAGTGACATCAGGGCCGTAGCCTCCACAGGCATATCGTGGATAGCCAGATGGGACACCGAAAATCTGTTACTAGCATCGGGCTACCATAGATGACCCTAGGTGAAAATTTCTAAACCCTCTTAGTACTAGAGGATGCCCCAACATCGAGACCGAGTGGATATATATGAGCGCATGAGGGTCGTATACCAGTAGGCCGCATCTCCCACTGTGTCGTGGTCGGTTGGGAGGAGGTGTGGCCTTACCCACCTGAGGGAGTAGGCATAGCTAGGCTGAGTTTGACCAGCTCGTGAATGGGTCTGCTATCGACGTGCCGGGTAGATATTGGCTAACTACTAGTCAGGCGGATAGTGAGGTCTCTTCCACTTACCTAGTTGTGCGCTTGATGGGGCGGCAAGCTGGTGTAGAGTGTACTAGACCCTGATGATGATCCCAGAGATGAACAGTACTGATATGTGGACTTATTGAGCAGGAGTTGCATACTCATTCACTCATTCATTCACTATCCACTCGGGCTGGTGGTGCGCAACTATTTGATTACGTGTACCTTCGTAATGGTCAGGATTTCGGTTGGGGTGCGCGACTTATAAGCCCCGTATCCTAGACCATACCGTTCCATAGACTTCCGTGGTCTTCCCGGTCGAATTTCGACAACCTTCGACCCTTAACCGGTATTTACGCGCGACCTTGATTCTCATGCCGTCAACCCGAGTCTACTCAACCCAAGACCTTTACCATAGTGACCGCGCCGTCGCCGCGATTCCGATGCCACGACTCGCGCGCCGAGGCGATACCCTGGTCGGGAGATGTGGGCCAGCATTCGGTGCGAGGAAAACGCCGCGTGTTGCAAAACTTGAGAGAATCTCTACGAGATGTCACCTCAATCAATCAATCAATCCATCCCATCATGTCAAGTACACATCACCTTTCACCCTTTCCCAAGCAAGCCCCAAAGTCAAAAAGTTCTTACACAAGCCATACTTCTCTTACACCATTAGCCACAAAAGTCAAAAAGTCCCTTACACCCATCACCCACCACATCCATCACTCCATCACCCATCACTCTCTCTCTCCCTTTGCAAGTCTGTCTCTCATTTTCAAACTTTCCCAAGCAAGAGAAAGTCCATAGTATGAGCCTCTCCAAGTTTTCCTAAGCAACAAAGGTGGCCCACTTTCCCACCCTCTCATCTCCCATCTCAACCATCTAAACCTCATCTCCTCCTTTGGAATCGAAGCTAAGGAGCTAAGGAAGCCAAAGGAGCAAGAAGATCAAGCGGTGCGTGCTTTGATAGGGTAGTTTTAATATTTTTAAGATGGGTCAAGTGAGGCCAACCGATCAATGGTTTGGATCTCACTTTAGACCCTAAGATGTGGCCGATGGCCCACTTGGATCATCATGATCATTCCATGATGGGGCCATTCTCTATGGACCCCATCATGATGTTTATTTTCCTTGCATATTTAGGGTCATCTAGACCGTCTAATTTAGTGGAGAAGGGATCTCCACCGTTGGATTTTGATTTAATGGGCCTATGTGTAATGGGACCCACTTGATGTATGATTTAGTGCAAGGGAGGGCCCATAGTGTCGGGGTCCCTCCATCACGCATGTCCCACTCTCTCTCTCTCTCCCTTTCTATTTTCTTTTTTTTATGTGTGATCATAGCATGGTTGTATGGCCCACTTGAATGGACCCCACCATGAAGCATGTATTTGATCCAAGCCATTTGTAGGTGGGGGCCCATTTTTCATATATGTTGTGACCACAACATCCATCATTTGGTGGCCCACCTGAACAGGGCCCACCTTAAAGTGCTATGCAACACCGTCCAGGGACGCTGGATGTGTAAGGGAAATAAAAATATTAGCTTGATTCACAAGCTTTTTGGGTGGACCACTTGTTCAGGCCCCACCTTGATGCATGTGTTCAATTCAAGCCGTCCAACCTTTTTCTCAGACTATTTTAGGCGTTGAGCCGAGAAATGAGGTTGATCCGAGTATCTGGTGGGCCATAGCATTAAAAACGGTGATTTTCACCTTTCAAATGTGCTTAAAATTTCTTACGCGCCAGGACATGTCCAATATTGGGCTCGATGGACTTGTCATAGTCTGTAGAGACCAATGGCTGTGATGGATTTACATGATGCGGGCCGCACACCTGAAAAACCACAAGAAAATGCGTTTAAAAAAAATAAATATATATATATATATATATATATATATATATATATATACATGTATTTTAAGCAGCAGCTGCTGCCTGCGCACACACGGGCGGATGTCAGCAACCCACGGCCCCAATCGTGGGCCCACCATGATGCATGTTTACCATCCACTCCGTTCATTAGGTGGGCCACTTCCTTAAGTGGGCCCTCTTCAAAAATCAGCCTGATCTAAAGCTCAGGTGGCCC
Source organism: Magnolia sinica (assembly GCF_029962835.1). Taxonomy (NCBI): domain Eukaryota; kingdom Viridiplantae; phylum Streptophyta; class Magnoliopsida; order Magnoliales; family Magnoliaceae; genus Magnolia; species Magnolia sinica. The sequence goes on from NC_080577.1 coordinate 59,212,124, forward strand.
ACACCGTAGGAAACAGTGGGAATAAACGTCTGCCCTTGGAACTCCTTTTCTGAGCCACAGAAGTTTTGGATCCAGCGGAGATTTGTTCTCCCTATTCATTTGGGTCCGTAGGACCTTGTCAACAGATCGGATGGTATGTAAACATTAAGGTGGGCCCCACATGGAGCCCACAGTGATATATGTGTTTTGCTTCCACCGTCCAAGCGGATGGTGGAGCCCACTGTGATATTTGTGGGGTGGAGCCCACAGTGATATTTGTGTGTTCGTGGGCGTGCGTGTGTGGGTGTGTACGTGTGTGTATATATATTTATATATATATATATAATATTATATTATATATAATATTGTATGAAGTATATATAAATTATATATTATATTATATATAATATACTGGTGGTGGGAGGCCCATCTCAGTTTACTTGTGGCCCATGGTTGAGGCCCACTTTGATATATATGTAAGGCCCATGGGTCGAGGCCCATTTGATGTATTAGGGGCCCATGGGTCGAGGCCCATTTGATGTATTAGGGGCCCATGGGTTAAGGCCCATTAAGATGTATTGAGGCCCATTTGATGTACATATGGGGCCCAATTGGTGTGGCCCATTTGATACACATAAGGCCCATTTGATACACATAAGGCCCATGTGATTAGGCCCATTGTGATGTATTTTAAGGCCCATGGGCCATGGCCCATTGCAATGTACATAAGGCCCGTTGGTGAGGCCCAATGATGTGGCCCACTTGATGAATATAAGGCCCATAAGATTAGGCCCATTTGATGCATTCTACGGTCCACGAGTTATGGCCTATTGCAATGCACATAAGGCCCATTGGTGTGGCCCAATGATGTGGCCCACTTGATGAATATAAGGCCCATATGATATGGCCCATATGATGTATTTAAGGCCTAATGGGATGTACCTAAGGTCCATTGCAATGTACGATCCCAACATGGTTTATGTAATGATGTTTACGTCGGGCTATGCCTTAGGAGCAATGGTGGTTTGACGTCCACATTGCAAGTATAGTGTTGGTTAAATGTCCACATTATGACTTTTCCTAGGGCCCATTGTTAGGCTTGTACGTGTTATGTATAGGCCGTCTAGGCCCATCTTCCATCCCATATAACATATTTAGTTCCATGATTCATGATCATATGCATCATACGTATGCTTGATATGAGAAATGACTGATCATCGCATATGCCTTCGGGCAGCTTGTTTAGGGGCTCCTGGATAGGGGGTGTTGCCCTACATAAGCGCACGATACGCGCAAGACTGCTGCATGACTGGATAGTGTGATTCATGCATTCGCATTATGTGATATGGTACTGTACGCCCTAGCAACATCAGGGTCGTAGCCTCTACAGGCATATCGTGGTTGACAGGATTAGATACCGAAAATCTTGTTCTACATGGGGTGCTATAGATATCCCTAGGTGAAAGTCCCTAAACCCTTATGGTACTAAGAGGTTGCTCCAACGTCTAGACCGAGTGGGTGCATGAGCGCCGAGTGTCGATTACCAGACGGTTGCGCTTTCCACTGTGTCGTGGTCGGTTGGAAGGGGGTGCGGCCTTACCCGCCCGAGAGTAGGGGGCAATGCTAGGCTAAGTCTGACCAGCTCGAGGAATGGGTCCGCTATTGACGAGCCGAGCCCGATATTGGCAGGCGGATAGTGAGGTCTTTTCTACTCACTTTATTGCGCGCGATGGGGCGACAATCTGACTTGGAGTGTACTGGACCTTGGTGATATTTCAGATTTTGAGATGTATTGATATGTGGACTTAGATGAGGATTTGTATGCTTGAGTTGCATTTCGCATTGCATGGCCTTGTTATGGCGGACATCATTCATGATTTACACCGCATGGCCTTGTTATGGCCGACATCATTCATGATTTACACCGCATGGCCTTGGTACGGCTAATGGTATTCTTGGCTTTCATCAGTATGTTCCGCATTACTCTGATACTGCATTCCTGCATTACTACCTTGAACACATACTTTCACCACCCTCTAAGATTTCTATAAGCTTATGCACGACCGTTGCATGCAGGTGACGTTGGATCGCAGAGCGCTCAGGCTTGAGCACGTGGCAGTTTATTTTGGAGTTTTATTCATCATCATTGTATTTCCCTTTATGCTCATTGTATTTGTAAAGTTTTTTATCATAGTGGAAATGTGATGGAGTTTTTGGTTGTTGTTTGTGGGTTATGCCTTTGGTTATGCTTATTACGAATCAAACTGATGTTAAAAAATCCTCCTCGTAGCATCCCAGGATTGGAACCTAGCGAATGGGCGCTGGGAGCCAAGAATGGGGTTCTACGGAGGCTGTCGGCGCCGGATTCGGCGATCGAAAATTTTGTGAGCCCGGTTTTCGAGTTTGGGGCGTGACACGACTAACCTGAGATTAGGAGTTTACTACATTGAGTCTGACTATCCAAATTTAGGTATGAGACTGGTTTGGATAGAAGTCCCTTGTGATGGACCCCATAGCCTGCGATATTACATACTATCATCCTGACTTCACACTCCACCATGGTTATTCCATTCATACCACATATTGCATTACATCTGCGACATATGACATTTTGGGTTACTATGTTTCTTCATTTATATGGTCTAGATATGGCTGACGGTATTCGTGAACTCATCAGGAATTGTATATTGCATTGCATCCTCGGCATTTAATATTTGACTCTTTATGACTCCTCATTTGCATAGTTGATCTGTATTGCGTACTCTGATATTGTATGACTCATGGACTTGTTAGTATTTCTGCTTACTTTGATATCGTATGATTCATGATCTTGCTAGTATTTTCGATATTGTATGATTATAGCATGACAATATGATGATGATGATGTAATTACGGATGCGTGTAATACGATTATGGCTGTGGTATAAGAGAAATAAAAATATGACTTAGTGATGCTGGTAGCATTGACTTTCCTATGTTGCATATGCATTGCATTGGCATTGACATCATACTATACATACTACACGCCTTTCACCATACATGATTTTTTTAGCATATTTATCTTGCTTGCATGTAAGACACACTACACACACGAGTGTACTCACTAGGCTTTTTGCCTAAGCTTCCTATTTCTCCTTTTTTTAAGGGTTGGAGTAGCTTGGAAGACATACTTGCCTAAGTGGATTTGGAAATATTGACGTTGTGTACCTTTTTGAAAGCATTGTACTTGTAACTAGCAGGATTTATAATGGAGAGTGTTGCTTAGTATTTTGATCATGGATCTTCATACTCAGGTATTATTATATATTTGGAAATATTGACGTTGTGTACCTTTTTGAAAGCATTGTACTTGTAACTAGCAGGATTTATAATGGAGAGTGTTGCTTAGTATTTTGATCATGGATCTTCATACTCAGGTATTATTATATGCATATAAAAAAATTTAGTCAAAAATCTTCCTTGTGATGCGGCGAACTCAAGACTTGGTGTATGGAAGTCGAGTGCCGAATTCGATGTATCACGAAAGCTTTCCATCCACGAATTTGGGGTGTGACACTTTCGTACCTCGAATGTATCAAAGTAGCCATTTCACCGCTTCCCAATGTTGCTTGTCAGGGTTTGACATGTATCTGCTTACAATACCGACTGCCTGTAAAATATCTAGTCTTGTACAAACCATGGCATACGTTAAACTGGCAACCGCATTTGAATAAGGCACATGAGACATAACATGTTTTTCATCATCTGATTTAGGACATTATTCTGGGGAAAGCTTAAAGTGAGCCGCGTGAGGAACGCTCACCGGCTTTGCTTGGTCCATCCCATACTTGATCAACACCTTTTCAAGGTATTCTGCCTGTGATAGCTAAAGCCTGCTCTTCTTCCTGTCTCTATGAATATCTATGCCGAGAACCCTCTTTGCAGCCCCCAGATCTTTCATCTCGAATGTCCCTGATAACTGAGTCTTCAGTATGTTGATTTCAGACATATCATGACAGGCGATCAACATATCATCAACATACAATACTAGGATGATGTATTTTTCATAACTCAATGTCTTATAATAGACACAGTGATTGTATTCACTTCAAGTAAATTTCTGACTCACCATGAAAGAATCAAATTTTTTATACCACTGCCTAGGCGACCGTTTTAGGTCATACAATGACCTCATTAACCTGCAAACTTTTTTCTTTACTCCTTTAACTTTGTAGCCCTCTAGTTGCTTCATGTATATCTGTTCTTCTAATTTCTCATGTGAGAATACAGTCTTCACATCCATCTATTCCAGCTCGAGATTGTATTGGTCAACCAGCGCCAACATGAATCTGATAGACACCTACTTAACTACTGGCGCGAATATCTCTGTGAAGTCGATTCTTTCTCTCTGATCACAACCCTTCGCTACCAACCTTGCTTTATATCTATCATGTTTCCTTTTGAATAACCACTTGCATCCGATTGTTTTTCGGCCCACTGGAAGTTCCACCAGCTCCCATGTGTGATTTTTGTGTAACGAGTTCATCTCATCGTCCATAGTCGTCTTTCACTTTTCTACATCAGTCACATCAAGAGCCTCCTGAATAGTAGATGGGTCCCTCTCATCTGTAATGAGGGCATATGCAATATTAAAGTCGTCCCTGTATCTTGCTGGTAACCTGCGATCATGGGGTAGATTTCTCCTCACAGGTAGCTGGTCCACCTGATCCTATACCTCTTTCTGCATATCTGTCTTTGCCTAAGTATCATCTGAGTCAATCTGAATGTCTATGATCAACCTTTCTGGTTCATCTTGCTCCTCTTGATCATTCTTGCGGAATAGAGAGCTTTCATCGAATCTAACGTCACGGCTAGTGATGACCTTACGTGTGACCTTGTCGAATAACATATAACATTTTGCACCAATGTCATAGCCAACAAAGGTATACTTTGTAGTTTTATGGTTTAGCTTATCTCTCAACTGATGGTACATGAGAGTAAGCCTCACAACCAAATATGCGTAGATCTAAGTAGTCGATTTTTTAACCACTCCATACTTCCTCTGGGATTTTTACATTCAATTGCCATTGAAGGAGACCGGTTCACCAAATAACAAGCCGTGTTAACAGCTTATGTCTATAGGTCCTTACCCAACACAACATTACTTAACATGCATTTGGCCCTCTGTAAGAGAGTTCAATTCATTCGCTCAGCCACACCATTCTGCTTGAGTGTGTGGTGCACTGTGTTGTGCCTGATGATCCATTCATCCTTGCAATTATCATTAAACTCAGTAAATTCTCCACCATTGTCAGTCCTTAAAACTTTTATTTTCTGCTTTGACTATTTTTCCACCATTGCCTTCCATTATTTGAATATGGTGAAAACTTCGGATTTACGTTTCATGAAGTAAACCCAAACTTTCCTGGAGTACTCGTCAATGAATGAAACAAATCATGACGACCCTACAACGAAAATTTCTAGCGATGGCCCCCATACGTCTGAGTGCACATAATCAAGCACTCCCTTACATATATGCTTTCCAGCTTTAAAAGATAATCTAAATTGTTTACCATATATACAATGCTTGCATATATCTAAATCAGAATTTTTAAAAGCTGAAATCAAACAACGATCAGATAGTACCTTCATGCCCCGCTCGCTCATGTGGCCCAGACGAGCATGCCACATACGTAGAGACGTAGAATCTGCAATAGTTGTTGCCGCTCCACCTGCTGAAGTATTCCCGATCAACCTGTAAATGTTTCTGTGCCTTTGCTCTCTCATAACCACGAGTGCCCCTTTTGAAACTTTAAGGACACCATCAATACCAGTGAACTTACACCCTATAGCCTCGAGTACACCGAGAGAAATCAAACTTTTCTTCATATCAGGAACGTGTCTGACGTCAGTCAAGGTACGCTCCATCCCATCAAACATCTTGATGCTCACCGTACCAATAGCCACAATATTACAAGCATTGTCATTGCCCATAAAAACCTGTCCACCATCGCATTCCTTGTAACTGGCAAACCAACTCCGATGAAAAGTCATGTGATAAGATGCTCCTGTGTCAAGTATTTACTCGTCTTTATAATTGTCGTGTAAGTGACCAATCATGGAAACAGATAAAACATCACCACCACTTGATTCTTCATCAGATGTGACAACATTGGCCTCTTTGGAAGAAGTCGCTGAAATTTCTTTCTTTGTTTTTGAATTTCTACAATCCTTCTTCATGTGTCCAGACAACCCACAGTTCCAACACTTTAATTTTTCCTTACCATTGCCCTTGGATTTGGATCTAGGTCTTGAAGATCTTGTACCTCGCTCAGAATCTCTGCCCCTCGTAATCAGTGCATTGAAAGATGCCCCCATGTCGCCATTTAGCTTTCTCATAGCCTTCCCTTCAAGGGCTGAGATAACGGTGTCGACGCTTAGAGTTTTATTTGACGTGCACATCGTGTCCCTGAATGACTCATATGATGAAGGAAGAGAATTCAACAATATACATGCCTGTTCCTCATCATTGACTACTTCATCCATATCCAGCAATTTGTACATCAATTTATTAACGTTACTGATGTGGGCTTCTATATCTCCACCCTCTGCCATCTTGAAGGTATAATACTATAGCTTCAAGTGTAGTCGATTTTTAGAGGACTTTTTAGAATAAATGTTCTCTAACTTTGCCCGACTAGCCACAGTTTTCTCTCTCAAAACATTATAGAGAACCACATCCGTGAGACATAAACAGATAGAGGCTAAAGCATTACTATCAAGGTTTTCCCATTCATGGTAGATTTTTGCTCCTCAAGAGCTTTAATGTCGCCTTGCTTGGTTAACAGGCTAATCATCTTAACCTTCCATAACTCAAAATTTATTTTGCTTGAGTACTTCTCAATATCAAACTTGTTGTTTCCCATTATTACTAATCCCACAGATTCAGATCTGTGCCCCAACGATTGCTCTGATACCACTTGTTGGGGATTTATGCTGCAGAATCACACAGATCTAGATCTAGGATAACAATCCAAGAGCAACAAGCAATCTCAAGAGAACACAAAGATTTAACGTGAAAAACCCTTAGGGGAAAAACCAACCGCATAAAGCGACAAAAATGCACTATGAAAAGAAATTACAAGAGAGAGGACTTACCCGATTCGAAAAATCTTGAATCTCACCCTTACTACACCCTTTAGAAACCCTAAAACCCTTTTAGGAACCCTTGGAACCCCTTTAGAAAGCCTTAGAATACTTTAAAATAGTCCTAGGGACCCCTATTTACAGTTTAGGAAACACCTCTTTCGCACCGACCTTAGAACAGTCCGGAAACCGCTTCAAATTTACGCAGTCCGTGCGCAGTTTGCGTAACCATCGACTAGTCGAGCCAGGTCCTCGACTGGTCGAAGGACCCACTCAACTGGTCGAGCCTAACCCTCAATTGGTCAAGACAAAAAAATACCGCTTGCTGGACTTTGAGTCGAGTGAACCCTCAACTAGTCGAGCGACCCGCTCGACCAGTCGAGTAGCACGTTGACAATTTAAGACATCTGTCTAACAACAAAAAATTCATTTTATAAAATAGATCATATATACAAGACATTAATAAATTTACATAACCCACAATTTGGAATACGTGGAATCCACCCCATCTCACATGTAAGTATTAAATAATGCACAATGGGATCTCTATCATAGTAACTGGTGGGGAATATATTGAAAATAATACAAAATTATCACCTCTCACTTTTATAAAATATATTAAGTTTTCCTGAGTCCCATCTTCCTGGCATGTATTTCAAATATATACATATATAACAATTAGTTTTGTCATGGGATCGGCTACCATTTCTCTGGTAGGAATATATTCAAGTACAACATGCTCATATATCACCTAATCTTTGATATAATGAAATTTAATCTCAACATGCTTGGATTTCTTACTATGTTTTAGATCATTTATGAGGTCTATAGCTGATGTGTTGTCACATCCCAAACTCGGGAACCGGGCTCATAAAATTCCTGGCCGCTGAATCCGATGCCGACAACCTCCATAGTATCCCATTCTCGGATCCTAGCTCTCATGTGCCAGGTTCGGATCCAGGGATCCTACAAGGAGGATTTTCATGGTGATTTTTTTTAATAAAAGAGCACAACCACAAATGTACCTAAGTCACAAAACATCATCACCACATATCCACTAATAACAATCTTTGAGTACAATGCTGAAAGGAAAATATATGATATAACAAAACTCCAAAAAATTGGGCACATGCTCCTGCCTCAATGCTGCTACGGTCTAGCATAACCTACACGTAACGAACGTATGTAAGCTTACTACAAAGCTTAGAGAGTGCGTGCGTGTGTGCGCAATGCATGTGCCAAGTATATAAATGTCAGAGTAAGTGGAAATGATGGAGGGCTAAATTGGCAAGTCCATAAATGATGTTAGCCATACCAAGATTATGCAATGCAAGGCATACGTGACTGAATGTCATATGTTGAAGATGTAATGCAAACATACTGATTCTCAACTAGTCCACATATCAAAACAGTACATCGTTGGAAATATCACTGGGGTCTAGTACACTCCAACACCGGTTGTCGCCCTATCGAGAGCATGGCCAAGTGAGTGAAAAAGACCACACTATCCGCCTTGCCAGTGGTATGTCAATGCCCACCCAACTCGTCGATAGCGAACCCATTTGCGAGCTAGTCAAACTCAACCTAACTTACAAACCCCTACCCTCAGGCGAATAAGGTCACATACCCAACCATGACACAGTGGGAGACGCAGCCTACTGGTATTCGGCATTCGGATGCTCATGTTATCCACTCAGTTTCGATGTTGAAACACCTTACTGGTACTACAAGGGTTTAGAGACTTTTACCCAAGGACATCCATAGCGCCCTAATGCTAGAACAAATATTTTCGGTATCTAATCCGACTATCCACGACATGCTTGTGGAGGCCATAACCCTGATGTCGATAGTGCGTAAAGTGATCATGACATACAAGATGTGAAATGCATGAGTCATAATATCCAAGTTATGCACCAAACATGCACATACCGCGCGATCATGTGGGGCAACGCTATCTCATATGGGGTCCTCTAAGTATCTCAAGCCAAAAGCACAACAAGCATACAAATGATGCGTATGGGCATATAAATGGGCATGATATCCATTGTACTAGACATGTTATCAGTGCGTCCTATCAAGCTAAATAGATTAGTATGTTATTAGACATATCATGAGATAATCGGCCTTAATTGGCACAGTATAGAAAGTGGGAGCCGAACGGTAGGATCCACTATAAATATAGAAGTTTATATAGTGTGGCCCATGTTAGACTAACATCAGCTCCTCATGTAGCCTGCAAGGCATGAATAAAATACATATAACAAAGTGGGATCCACTGGGAGTGACCCGGATAGACGCCCACATGTACAACATGCGTGCCACTAGGCTACCAATCTATTTGGGCACTTAGCTTAATGATGATGGTCCAAAACAATTGGATTATCAATGGTATCACTTAATTACTTTAATAGGATAATATGCACCATCTGATCATTTCTGACGTAAACTGACAGTTACAAATCATTGGTTAGTCACTAGGATATGATCCTATGCTTATGGCCCATCAGAGTCTTGGTATTTCATCTTTTTAAGTAAAGTATATCCAGCAACGGATTAATACAACCATAGTGTCGACAATACATACATACACTAATTAAGGATTTTAAAATAATTTACTAATTAATTCTAAATTATGAAAATACACATCGCTTTTAACTTAGTATTATAGGGACTCTCAATCTGGGATGCCAAACATGGCCAAGGGATTCCCGGGTACAAGGGATCCAAAAAACTAGGGATTCCCAAGACCGGTGGGTCTCAGATCCAATAATTCCAAGTCCAATGGGGTTCCCACCCCCACAGATCCCTATGGTAGGACCCACTTGAGATCTGGATTAGCCTGAGTTTTGGGCCCATCGCCTAACATAATTTGGCAAGATGGATGAACCGAGTGGAAATGATACATACATCATGTAGGATCCCACGTGTGGCCCCACTTCCATGCCCCTGGTTGGGCGTCTGCCACCCAAGGTGTCGGAAGCTGCCTTATATATATATATATATTCTTATATCTTATACATATATATATATATATATATATATATATATATATATATATATATATATATATATATATATATATTCTTATATCTTATACATACACTATCAAGGTGGCCCCCAAGTGGAAGATCTACTCCGTCCACCATCTTCGCCAGCTCGAGTGGGGTTCAATAGACTCTGATTTGGACTGATTTGGATAATCAGTGACTCCACAATGGCCTTAGAAGGTTTCAACAAATGGGTATTGTTGCCCTTAATATGGCTCACTCGAGGCTCAAATCTGCCTCATATTTTGGCCCATGGCCAAAAATGATCTGAAGAAGATGGTGGACAGTGTGGATTAAATGTACACATCATGGTGGGGTCCATGAGTGGGGGCAGCCAAGGATGCTTCCACCCCTCACGTCATTGGGCAGTAACGCTTCACTTCTTCCCTTTTTTTTTTTTCTTTTCAGTATAGTAGAGTCCACGAGTGGATGATCCACACCATCCACATTGTCACCAAATTTCCATGGACCAAAGGAGTCCAAGATTGGGCAGGTTTCATCATATACACACAATAGTGGGCCTTAAAAAATTTCAACAATAGGACTTTGTTTCCTTCAGTGCGGTCCACTTGAGACTTGGATTTAACTCATTTTTTCATCCCATAGCCTAAAATGATATGAATTAACTGGTGGACATGTGGATTCCATAAATGCAACAATGTGGGGTCCTTGAGTCAAGGGCTCCCCTCCACGTTGCATATGTTGCATGGATGAGGTAAGGAGGTGCTATCAACCCACCGTCACTTGTAGTGTGGTCCACCTGATGGTTGGATCAGCCTGATGTTTGGGTTCTACAGTCAAAATGAGCCAAAAAAATATATGGATGGTGTGGATTTAACAATTACATCAGAGTGGGTCCAACGAGTGGCCTCCACGCAAGGAGAGTTGGCGAGGCTGGAACTTTACAACCCCTTGCACCTTATGGTGTGGCCCATTTGAAACTTAGATTGACTTCATATTTTGGTTCAATGCCTAAAATGATCTAAGGAAGTGTATGGACGGCGTGGATTAAACATATGCATCATAGTGGGACTCACAAGTGGAGGTCCAACCATTCCCTTGCGTTCCTAGCGTTTGGACGCTCTCTGAATCTGTGGACGTCCAACATCTAGACCTCTTTTCTCTTTCATCTTTCATTATATATATATATAGTCTGCATGTGGGGTCCACATGAGACATCTACACCGTCCATAAGACTAGCCAACTCATGATGGGTTAGGGAGCTTTGGATTACATTAATTTTAGTGTATTTTCATTATCCAAGTGTACTTATATAAATCAATAAGTTTAAATAGAAAATAAACATCATGGCGGTCCACACTGTGATAACATGTGGGATATGCTCTCTAACAGCATGGCCCACTTGTGAGTCCCACAATACCATGAAAGTAAGAAAAGAAAGGGAAAGGAAGGGAAAGAGATCCAGCCACCAGGGTGGGCCCCAACCGCTATGGGGTCCATCCTATATACTCCATACATGATCAAGGTGGGTCCCACCCTCGTGGGTGCACCAAAAATAGAATAATACAAAGAAAGGGAGGGTTTTAACCCTCCCATGCACTCACTGTGACAATGGACAGTCAAATCGGGCCGGATCGTCAATCGGATGGCTTAGATGGTCCTAGCTCCTCTTAGACTCCTCTAATCTCTTTTTTCTTTTTTCTCTTGATCCCTCCCAATTCTCTCTTAGGCTCTCTATCTTTTCTCTTAATCTCTCACTAATCTTTCTTTCTCTTCTATCTTTCTCTCTTAATCTCTCCCTAATTGTCTCTATTTTTTTCTCTCTCTTAATCTCTCTCTACTCTTGCTAGAAAATGATAGAAATGAGAGAGAGTTGGGCAGTTTTTGTGGTAGAACTTTTTGGGTAGATAGGGAATTATGAAAAGAGTGAGGGGTAAAATGGAAAGAAAAAAGAAGGAAAGAATGATGGCTAACATGGGTAAGGGTATGGGTTGCATGAGAAAGGCATTGACTTATTTGACTAATGGGAAGAGAGTGACATGAGTGATGGATGAGTTGATTGATGAATTGATTGATTTGACAACATTGATATTTGTACAGTGGGGCTGCGTGCGTTGCATGGCCCACCTCGGATTGTACCAAAATTGTAACTTCTAATTTAGGGACTGAAATAGAGCGTGTTGCGCAGCGTTAGAATCATACCGCCCGCGCGGTCGATTGAGTACAAGTCTCGGGTTATTGCAGTATAAAAATAGGATAACAATCAAAACTCGTTGAATAACTCATTTCGGTTTACGAGATACGCCTGCATTAGTGTTCTGACGGTCCTGATCACTTCTGCCTTCGATCGGGCCTTCTATGGTCCATCTTGGCAATGAAATTGTCCGCGACCCGCTCTACATAAAAAATCCTCTTGACTGCTTACCAATGTGCATGGTTTGAATCACTTTGATATCGAAACACAAAGCCTGCAACATAACATATACCTAGCCTATTGCATAACAAGGCATACATATGGTTTGCCTATCGTACTGGCATAAAGAACAATTGACATAGACTACTTGATATCATGTTGGATACATGTATTTCTATTTAACTTAGGAGCTATATGATTTGCGAAATTTCTAGTAATTACTTGTAAAATGCCAATCATCACTTTATGCCAGCATTTGAGAAAGATGATGCTTGTATTCAAATTTCACAAGATATGTGTAAGTAGAGATTCTTTAATAAAATTAGTATCAGGCAACGAATTTCAAATATAGATTACAAAGGGATTCTAAAAACATACACGTCTATAGGTGCATGGAGTAAAATATGATCGGCTAGCTTCCTCTATAAATGTTCGAAGAGAACTTATTTCCCCGCCAGCATAGGAAACCTAAATGATATGTCAATGGCGTGATGGATATCATTGTATGTCTATACGGCTAAAAGGAAAGTTTATATCTCCTTCTTCTTGTCTCTTAACTTATCTCCCACCTATGGTGTCCTAGACATGACATCCTCTGCACAAACATTCCCTCTCTCAAGATTCCTCTTCCACCGTTATACTTCACCAACAATTAATAAGTTATGAATCATTGGACACAAGATTAACATCTTCACCATGATTGTGATGACAAGGCAAGAAGACACATTCAATAGAAAGCTTTACAATATCTCATCTACACATGTCAGTTGCCAATCATCCTTCCTAAGTATCACCATTTTTAACTTCAGCATAAGGTAGATAGTCTACCAGCTTCTTTTAATTTTAACAAAGATATTCTAACTGATATCACAAGTCCTATTCTTCCTCCTTTTGAAAAATCCATTAATGTATGATAATGCAAGTAATGTATTACATGTTTTCTATCATATTCTTACTCTTTGATATTAAAAAAAATCTTCCTCTTTCAGACAAACCCATTGATGTATGATAATGGAAGAGGATGAACCAAACCAGCTTAACCGATGTATGGACAACATTCACCGTTAAAAATACAATTTACTTCACGTAAGCCATGCATGGTACATCTATTTACCCAATGCTTGTTATTTTTCATGCTCTTTCTTACGCCTAAGTTTGAGCCTTAATCGCTTCTGTGATTTCTGGCTTGTGTGGTGATGACATATGGTCCTCGTGCCATGTATAAAGTTTCGAGCCAGTATGGTGGAAACCCATCCATCGATGTTTGCTCAATTTTCTTCTCCGCTTTTAATACCTAATTTCAGTTTAAGCTCCTGATTGCATCTTGCAACAAAACACAATTAAATTATAATATTAGGCATTATCGTATATGTCAGCTCATTTTATGCCATGGGCCTATAAATAAGGTTTATCTTTTTTTTTTTTAGGTGGATCATACCATATAAAGTAGAGGTGGTTTGGCAAATCACCTTTAATAACTATCTATGATCCATTGTAATGTTTTCTTACCTAACAACCGATTTGGCTAGGTCTTACCTGCTTGGATGAATGGACAATAGATTGATCATATTCACTCAAAATTTTCATAATTCATAAGGAGTAGTTGTCATGGGTGTTCAAGCACCGCCAAAACCTCTTGATCTAGTCTATCTGATGTATAGAAATCACTTGCCTTTTGGATAATGCCTTTAGTTGAGGTAGGAAAGGGAATTGATAGTGGCAATAAAATACAAACAAAGGAGATTTACCAAACTCCCATCACCTTGGGTAGCTCAACAGAGTATCACATGCAAAGTGTTTGATCTTGGAGCTGAAGTACTGGCAACACATCGGCATCATAATCGAGAGAGTAATTGAGGAGTGGATTCAAGCATGGGAGAGCCGTGAAGAAGGAAGTCAAGATCGGTGCATTAATAGAGCTCAATCTAACAAGTAAGGTTGTCATTTGTAATGTCCATGTATATTCTTTGCTTGAGTAGGATTGTGTGTAAGAGTAAGATTGCTAAACTTAATTAGGTTCCTTGTGAATGATTTAAATTAAGTCATTGTGTAGGCCACCAACACGGGTGTGTATGTATAGGTTTTTGGGTAGGACCGAGGTTTGTGGCTAGTTTATAGAAAACCACGTAAGTCTTCAAGGGAGTCAGTCCTTGTATATGATTGTAAAGGTTAGAAGTGAACCCAATTTAAAACTTCTAAGATAGTGAACACTGGTACACTCTAGGAGAAAGTGTATCTGCCAGGAGTGGAGTAGGGAAACTGAACCACTATACATGTTTGTGTTTAGGATTGTATTTGAGTACTTGTTTGATTTTGCTTATATGATGAATCTTTAATTATATGTATACATGATTAGATAAATGCTAAGAGTTGATAGGTAACACGTCTCACGCACACACGTACACATCATGGTTGTAGACTAGTTGCTTAATTGTCACATCTTTTGTAGTATCTGTGATTGAACCTTCTATTAGCTTGGAAGGCTTGGAGTTAATTACCTTACTAAGTATAATTTGCATATTAGCTTAAGTTAAGCAATTGTATTTTAAAAGCCATTATTTTTAATTGGTCTTAAACCCTCCCCTAGGACATATTCATCATTCCTTATTTCCGCCAAGCTTCCGCGCATAGCTTGCAGGCCCTCTACGTGCAATTTCATAAAGATCCACTCGATGGCTTCGAGTATGCGGTGTAAAAATTGTTCAGTAATATTTTAGCTAGAAATTTGTATTACTCAAGCTCATCAAGGACCAGTTCGATCCTATCGAAGGTCCTTCGATCCCATTGAAGTGCTACTCGATCCTATTGATACAACCTTTAAACTAGCCATTTTATAGCCACTGGAACATGATTTCCATAAAAGGGGCTTTCGTTTTTTGAGAAAATTGATGGTTTTTAAGGGAGTAAGAAGCCCTGGTGTATCCCAATACTTCATAATACTTCTAGGCCTTCACCCAAAGGGATCCAAATTATCTTACATGTGTTGAATCACCCTCATGAGCATTCTAAGCTCCTTATGAAGATGATCTCGTTTTCTTGCATTCTTTAGGCCTGTTTGGCCAGTTGCATTGGAAAGGATTAGGTGGGATGGAATTGCATCTGGTCCTGTGCCAATTTCACTCCATGTTTGGGAAGAATGGAAAAGCTTGTAAGTAGATTGATGGAATCGCATTGGGTCCCGTGCCAATTTCACTCAATGTTAGCAAGTTGTGTAGGTCCCACCATGATGTGTGGGCTATATCCACACCGTCCACCCATTTTTCGAGATCATTTTAGAGCATGGGCCAAAAAATCAGGTAGATCTAAAGCTCAATTGGACCCCACCATAGAAAGCAATGGGGATTGAATACTTACCGTTGAAAACTTCTTTGGGGCCACATAAGTTTTGGATCTGCCTCATTTTTAGGCCCATGCCATAAAATGAGGTTACAAAACAAATAAACGGTTTAAATATAACACGTGTGTTATTCTTAATAGTTTCAAATGATGGTGGGTATATCCATTCAATGTACCACCGTATTACAAACAAAACATGGAATTAAGCTTATCCCATTGTAACAGGGAACAATCCCTGCCATGGGTAATAATTATGTTTTTTGAATCCCATCCCACCTAATCCCTTCCAATGCAACTGGCCAAACAGGGCCTTAGAGGATAGACACCTATCCAATATGAAAACTCTTTTTCTTTCAAACATTTAGAATGCCCATTTAGGTAAATTCTCATTTGGAAACCAACTAAACATTTAGTTATAAGAGATTCAACTAAACTACTCCCATTACCTTGGTAGCCTCATTGTAGCATCAAGTGCAAGGTAGCCGATTTAAGGAAGCGGAAGAAGACCGACTTCAAAGATTGGGGGAGTACAAGGGGAGCTAATTAAAGTATGGGAGAGCATTAATCAAGCAACCTAAGTAAGGTGCTACAAAGGGACTCAATCCGACAAGTGTCAAGTGTGAGTTCATACACTACTTTCTTGTTTAGGATTGAGTATAAGATTTTGTGACCCATACTTGAATAGGTTCTTGTGTAGGATGTAGGCTTTTGTATAGAGCCAAATTCACCGGACATGAGTGCATACATGTTAGTCTCTTTAGGAGTATCCGGCAGGAGTAAATGTAAGTCCTTGGATTAAGACTGAAGTTGTTGGTTAACCGATAAAAAACCAACTTAGTCTTTGTAAGAACCATTAACATAGGTGAGTACGTCTTAAGTCCTCGTATAGTGATGGGGGTCGAATATTGCATATCAGACCCCAGTTATTAACTGATTTTACATACATGATAATGTTTAATATCATATTTTAATTGTGCTTTTGTTGCAGGGAGTAATTAAGAGCGTGGACTGAAAAAGAGTACTACAAGCATGGAATTAATGCTCCGAAGTCACCAAAGCAAGGGACGGACTGCAGAGGACCAAGATTGACTGATTCACATGCCAGGGATCCGAGAAAATCAAGCCGTTCACATTAAAGAGGCCCGAAAATGGCCCAGAATGCAAGATCACAGGGTTCCCGCCATCCGATTGGCTCGAAACTTCATACATTTTCTGGGGGCCATAAATAAACCATAAATATTAAATTTCAGCCATTGAATATCTCGAGAAGTGGCCCAACGGACAAATCAGCCCCTTAATTCCCTAAGTGGGGCCCACCTGCTATTTGGATATGCCTCAACTTCGGATTCAACGCCTTAAATGGGGAGACCAATTAAATGGATGGATTAGATTTCTCAAGAACATCGCAATGGACCCCACCAGAACAGAGTGTGCATAGTGCACTATTTCTCCAGCCGTGCACGGAAACAAAGAGTCGGTCGAACCGACTCTTGACCGCGTCATCCTCTCTAAACGGAAATTTTCGTTTTCACTGCTGCATAACTAATGGACGCTGTCCGTTTTGCGGAAGCCAGTGGGCCACCATCATGGCCCGTAAGAATGATCCAAGCCGTCCATCATGTAGAGGGCCTCGAAAGGATCGAACCCAACTGATATTTTGTGCCCATGCACACACACGTGTGCGCTACAGAGGTCACAAGCGGACTGCCCTGCGACGTTCAAAAAGATCTCAGCGTGATTGCTTCTCTGGGCCGTGTCAATGGACATTCAAAACCAACCATTCCTAATCAAAATTTCGTCCTGAATCCAATGGACTGGGTGGATTTCCTCGAAAACACTCCTGTGGGGCCCACCGATCACGTCAGCGCAGTCACATGCGTAAGCTTACGCACGTCCGTGAAAAATGGATTTCCAGGTGGTTATGGCCCACCATCTTTGATCAGATGGAAGATCTGATCCGTCCATCATGTAGCTCAGTCAAAAAGGTCCCAGGAGACGTTGATTTTACATACATAATGCAAGGAACATGGGACATGGGAGGCTCTGATTTTTGCTGCGCAAGAGTTATACACGAATCCGATTTTTATTGTGCGAAAGTTCCACCGACTCCAGCAGCTATAAAAAGAGCTGAAAAGCTTGGAGAGAGGGGGATGCGAGGTAGAGCAGCAGAAGGGAGAACGAGATCCAGAGCTGGGGAGAGAAGAAAGAGAAGAAAGTAAGAGAGAGAGAGAGAGAGAGAGAGAGAGAGAGAGAGAGAGAGAGAGGAAGAAAGAAGGAAAGGATGTTCTTATTGTTTAAATTTTTTTTTCCTTCATTATAATTGATTTTATGGATTGCTAATTTCTTACTTAGGGCTGAGATGAAGCCCCTAATTTAAATAACTCTTGTATGTGTTGAATTCATCTAATTTGATTGATTTGTTTCTTTCTCTAGTGTGCTTAACTGAAATTTTTGTACTTCTCCATTCTATGAGCTTAACCAAAGTCTAGATATGGATATTGTTTGGAATCTTATTCTAGGTGCTTATGTCTGATCATGAATAAGTTTCCTATAGAGAAAGAAATAGGAATTAATATCTTCATGCCTGACCATGGATGGAAAGATGTGATCCTTATGCTTTAAGAGATTATACATTCTGTGTGCCTGACCAAGGACATAGAGTGTGTTTTATTTATAAATATATATCAATCTAAATTAGGGTGAATCAACAAGTAAAACAAGGGTCAGGATAATTAGGGGTGGATTTAAAAGTCCTAGTCTTCTCCTTGATTGAATTTTCCTTATTGCTTTTGGTTATTTTTCATAGATTTGTGATAGTTTACTTAATAGTTCGTTAAACCCTTTGTTGGATTAGTTAAGAGTCATAAATTTCGAATTGTGACAACCAGTCCTCATGGGAATGATCTCGTAATACGTACCGTATCTACATCTGATTCGTATACTTGCGAGTTTAAAATCATTTAAATAAGATTGGTTTAAATAAAACATCAAGTTTTTGGCGCCGTTGCCGGGGACTGTTTCGGTCCAATTCGATTTAGGATTCTCTCTTATCATAATTTGTAGCCCTAGGATTTTCTCGCATCATTTTAGGAAACTTAATTTATTTTTGTTTTTATTTTCTACAGGATTTGAGGAAGGAAGCTGAAAAAGGAAAAATTGTCTTCAAAGTGAAGGAGGAGCTCCCAAATTCTTCGAAAATCAAGTTTCTCCTTTTCCGGGTTCTTTCTTCCAATTCTTGTTTACATAGTTTTATCTTGTTTTTAGGAATTCATAATTTTTAGTTCTAGTTTTATTTCTCTTAGGTTGCATCTTAGTTTAGTTTTCTTTCTTACATTGCAATAACATAGTTTATGCTAGGACGTAGATCTCTGAACATAGAACTAGCACCTTTTGATCTTGAAATAGAAAGAATATTTCATAGAAGATTTAGAAACATCCTATTTGAAATGGCGGATGAGAATAGAATTAAAGCTCTTAGAGATTATTCAACTCCTATCCAATTTAATGCGCCTTCATGCATAGTGTTGCCGGCCACCACAGCAGCACAATTTGAACTTAAACCTGGGGTCATACAATTGTTGCCCTCCTTCTATGGTTTAGATAAGGAGGATCCATATCATCATGTGAAAGAATTCCTAGACATTTGCTCTACCTTTAGGTTCCAAAACTTTTTAGATGATTCAATCCGTTTGCGTCTTTTTCCTTTTTCTTTGAAGGATAAGGCAAAAGCATGGTTGAATTCTCTAGAAGTTGGGTCTATCACTATATGGGACCAACTATCTAAGAAGTTTTTAAACAAGTTCTTCCCTGTTCACAAAACTAATGCTCTCCATAGAGAAATTACTAATTTCACACAAAAAGAGGGTGAGCACTTCCATGAATGTTGGGAAAGATGGAAGGATTTGCTTCCTAAGTGTCCACACCATGGTTTTGAGAAGTGGCAACAGGTTCAATACTTCTATGATGGTTTGACACCCCAAAACCGTCGCATGGTTGATGCCACCAGTGGGGGGTCATTCATGACTAAAAGTGATGTCGAAGTGTGGAATTTCTTTGAAACCTTGTGTGAAAACTCCCAGCAATGGGACTATTCAAATAGAGGTGAAAGAAGTCCTCAACCACAGAAGAAAGGTGGTATATATGAGATAGGAGTCACGCTAGATCTTTATGCCAAGATTGATAGCGTGACAAAGAAAGTTGATGCTTTGATGTTGAATAATGGACCTCCACAAACAACTCAAATTGAGTCATGTGCCATATGTTCCAGTCCCGCCCATCCTACGCAATCTTGTCCATCTGGTGCAGCATTTCCAGAATTTCTCTCTGAACAAGTGCATGCTATGAACACATTTCGGAGACCTGGAAATGATCCTTACTCAGACACCTACAACCTAGGGTGGGCTAGATATCCAAAATTTTCTTGTGCAAAAGGACCACAATAAGGAGAACCATCTGAAAATCCTCCTATGCAACCTTACCCACAAGTTGGTAGTCAATAGCTTCAACAGTTTCTACAATATCAACAACTTCCTGCACAATCAAGGAAACTATCTCTTGAAGATACACTCAAATTGTTTATGCAGAGTTCTCTTCAATTTCAAAAAGACACCCAACAAACTTTACAAGCTAACCAGCAAAGCTTACACGCAAATGCGCAATCTATTGCCAAGTTGGAAGTACAGTTGGGTCAACTTGCTGCCACATTGAGTGAGAGAGAGAAAGGCAAGTTTCCTAGCCAACCTGTGGCAAATCCAAAAGGACAGTATGAGATTGGCTCTAATTCAAACCAAGAACAATATCATGAGCAAGCCAAATCAATCATTACCCTTAGGTCCGGTAAACAGATCGAGAACAAAATAGAGATGCCTAGGGAAGAATCAAATTCCAAATCAGTAGATCAAAATGAAGCAGAGAGACATACTAATGCATCGAAAGCCCAAAAGCACTCTGACTCTCTAGGTGCCACTCATGTGCCATCCTATGTGCCTAAAACACCTTTTTTCTCAACGTCTGGCACCAGTTAAGAAAGGAAACAACTTTAATGAGATATTAGACATGTTTAAGCAAGTGCAAATTAACATTCTATTGCTTGATGCTATCAAGCAAGTCCTTACTTACACTAAGTTTCTTAAAGATTTATGCACTCAAAAGCGTAAGATGAATGTTTATAAGAAGGTCTGCCTTGCAGAGCAATTTAGTTCCATGATTCAAAACAACACCCCTCCTAAATTTAGGATCCAGGAGCTCTTACCATTTCTTGCATCATAGGAGATCATAAGGTTGAGAAGGCATTGCTTGATTTAGGGGCCAATGTTAATTTGTTACCATATTCTGTATATGAGCAGCTAGGACTTGGTGAGCTGAAACCAACTAAAATAACACTACAACTAGCTGATAGATCTATCAAGGTGCCCCGTGGTGTTATTGAGGATGTGCTAATCCAGGTTGATAAGTTTTATTTTCCAGTGGATTTCATCGTTTTAGATACTCAGCCTGTCCAGAATCCTACTAGTCAAATCCCGATTGTTCTGGGACGTCCATTCTTAGCCACATCCAATGCTATCATAAATTATAGGAATGGAGTTATGAAGTTGTCTTTTGGTAACATGAAGATTAAACTCAATGTTTTCAATGCTGGACAACAACCAGCAGACTCGGATGATATATTTGAAGTGGACATGATTGAGAGTCTAGTGCATGAATCTTTCCTTCAATCTTCCGAAGACGCACTTGAGACTTGCTTATCACATTTTGGCATGAATTTTGACATAGAAAGTTCCATCCAAGAAGTCAATGCATTGCTTGACTCTACTCCTATAATGGAGACTATAAAATGGAAAGCTAAAGTGGAACTTCTTCCATCCTCTGAGTCTAAATTGGTCTCGTCTGTTGAGAAACCACCCGACCTTGACCTTAAACAATTACATACAAATCTCAAGTATGCATTTTTAGGTCCTTCTGAGACTCTACCTGTCATCATAGCTTCTAACCTTGAGAAGGAACAGGAGAGCAGGTTGCTTGATGTTCTTAGAGAATATAAGGCAGCAATTGGGTGGACGATAGCAGACATAAAGGGAGTATGCCCCACTGTGTGTATGCATCGTAATGATCTTGAAGAAAATGTGGAAACGTCGCGTGAAATGCAAAGGAGGCTTAACCCTAACATGGAAGAAGTTGTTCGAGCGGAAGTGCTTAAATTATTAGACGATGTTATCATTTACCCCATTTCAGATAGCACGGTTCAAGTTGTTCCCACAAAGTCTGGGATTGGTTAATCAAGGTGTTGAGGAAATTTAGTTGGCGGACCCAGGTTATCAAGATTGATTAATTCATGGTCCATTCTTGTCTGGCTGAAGACGTTAAACTTAGCGCTCCTGGGAGGCAACCCAGCTTTTCATTCCATTTCATTTTCCTAGTTCAATGTTTGTGGGTAACATTGCTGCAAACCCTCACGAGACTACAACTCGTCCACTAGGGGCAACCTAGGGGTTTAAAGGCTTGTTGCATATGCTAAATGCAATCGAGAGCACCTGCGAAAGTGGTATAGGTAGGATCTTCTTTTTGTGATTTTATTTTTGTTATTTTGCTTTTGTTGATTTCTCTCTTGTGCTGACTCACTTTTACGATGATATTTTTGGGAAAGCCTCTCGATTCTCCGTCCATGTGCTATCTTTCCATCACCCTTTTATTTTCGTTGTCCCATGTGCATTGCATGCTTATTTCTTTTACATTGAGGACAATGTAGATTTTAGGTTCGGAGTGGGAGATTAGGTTACCTAATCAGTATTTTCTTAGTCTTAAGAAAAAATTGTGAAAATTTTTAAATTTTTCTGGAATTTCTTATGAATTTGAAGTGATTTTAATGGCCATCTTGGATTTAGAATTAAAAGATACGTGATGTTGGTAATTTATGACTCTTGGATTCAGTTGTCTATTAGATTTCACCGTTAAGTTTGAGTTATTAATCTATGATTAGAAGTTGTAAACATTGATTGAGTCATGATTTCATATATCACATCTCGCTTACACATGAAGGTTCCGGTTTGATATTGAATGATTAACTTGGTAATCACTAAGCATGAAAGGAACCAGCCTGATAAATTTTATTTTTATTTTTATTTATCATGTTCAGTAAGAAGAATTGAAAGGGTAAGTCGCATAATCTTCACCATAGGTTTGCTCCCTATAGGTGTAGATTCGATCCCCCATGATTGACATTTAGAGAAAGTTAGGCGACAAGTTTTCATTATAGGTTTGCTCCCTATAGGTGAGGATTTGATTCCCCTCCTTGGCGTTACTATTCATAAAGAAAATCAAAGGCTGGTAGAATGAAAAATTAATATGTAAGGCAAGTATTGGTTTCAGGTTTGGTTGTCATGAATTCTGTTCTTAATTACCAATGATAATATGAAATTGACAATTGGATCTCTTAATGATTGTAAGCCGAGATTACACCATACACTCATGGAACTCAATGTTTAGAATTGTTCTAATTAATGGATTAATATTTTGAACTTGATTATAAAGTTTACTTTAAGCTTGATTCCAGGAGAAAATTCTACTCACCATTCATGAATCTTAGAATTCTCACATCTCGACTATTTGTTCACAAGTCACTCGGGTTTACAGGAATTGTCTTTTATTTCTAAAATTATTTTTCGCATCTTTTGCTAGTTGGGGGTTGTGATGAGGGTCGAATATTGCATATTAGACTCTAGTTATTACCTGATTTTATATACATGATAATGTTTAATGTCATATTTTAATTGTGTTTTTATTGCAGGGAGTAATTAGGAGCGTGGACTGAAAAAGAGTACTATAAGCATGGAATTAATGCTCCGAAGTCACCAAAGCAAGGGCCGGACTCCAAAGGACCAAGATTGACTGATTCACATGCCAGGTATCCGAGGAAATCAAGCTGTTCACATTAAAGAGGCCCGAAAATGGCCCAGAATGCAAGATTACACGGTTCCCGCCATCCGATTGGCTCGAAACTTCATACATTTTCTGGGGGCCATAAATAAACCATAAATATTAAATTTCAGCCATTGGATATCTCGGGAAGTGGCCCAACGGACAGATCAACCCCTTAATTCGCTAAGTGGGGCCCACCTGCTATTTGGATATGCCTCAACTTCGGATTCAACACCTTAAATGAGGAGACCAGTTAAATGGATGGATTAGATTTCTCAAGAACATCGCAGTGGACCCCACCAAAACAGAGTGTGCATAGTGCACTATTTCTCCAGCCGTGCACGGAAACAAAGAGTCGGTCAAACCGACTCTTGACCACGTCATCCTCTCTAAACGGAAATTTCCGTTTTCGCTGTTGCGTAACTAACGGACGCTGTCCGTTTTGCGGAAGCCAGTGGGCCACCATCATGGCCCGTAAGAATGATCCAAGCCGTCCATCATGTAGAGGGCCTCGAAAGGATCGAACCCAACTGATATTTTGTGCCCATGCACACACACGTGTGCACTACAGAGGTCACAAGCGGACTGCCCTGCGACGTTCAAAAAGATCTCAGCGTGATTGCTTCTCTGGGCCGTGTCAATGGACATTCAAAACCAACCATTCCTAACCAAAATTTCGTCTTGAATCCAATGAACGGGGTAGATTTCCTCTAAAATACTTCTGTGGGGCCCACCGATCACGTCAGCGCAGTCACGTGGGTAAGCTTACGCACATCCATGAAAAGGGGATTTCCAGGTGGTTAAGGCCCACCATCTTAATCAGATAGAAGATTTGATCCGTCAATCACGTAGCTCAGTCAAAAACGTCCCAGGAGACGTTGATTTTACGGACATAATGCAAGGAACATGGGACGTGTGAGGCTCCGATTTTTGCTGCGCAAGAGTTATACACGAATCCGATTTTTATTGTGCGAAAGTTCCTCCGCCCCTGACAGCTATAAAAAGAGCTGAAAAGCTTGGAGAGAGGGGGATGCGAGGTAGAGCAGCAGAAGGGAGAACGAGATCCAGAGCTGGGGAGAGAAGAGAGAGAGAGAGAGAGAGAGAGAGAGAGAGAGAGAGAGAGAGAGAGAGAGAGAGAAGGGAAGGATGTTCTTATTGTTTAAATTTTATTTTTCCTTCATTATAATTGATTTTACGGATTGCTAATTTCTTGCTTAGGGCTGAGATGAAGCCCCTAATTTGAATAACTCTTGTATGTGTTGAATTCATTTAACTTGATTGATTTGTTTCTTTCTCTAGTGTGCTTAACTGAAATTTCTGTACTTCTCCATTCTATGAGCTTAACCAAAGTATAGATGTGGATATTGTTTGGAATCTTATTCTAGGTGCTTGTGTTTGACCATGAACAGGTTTCCTATAGAGAAAGAAATAGGAATTACATTTCTTCATGCCTGACCATGGATGGAAAGATGTGATCCTTATGCTTTAAGAGATTATACATTCTGTGTGCCCGACCAAGGACATAGAGTGTGCTTTATTTATAAATATATATCAATCTAAATTAGGGTGAATCAACAAGTAAAACAAGGGTCAGGATAATTTGGGGTGGATTCAAAAGTCCTAGTCTTCTTCTTGATTGAATTTTCCTTATTGCACTCGGTTATTTTTAATAGATTTGTGATAGTTTACTTAATAGTTCGCTAAACCCTTTGTTAGATTAGTTAAGAAGAGTCGTAAATTTCGAATTGTGACAACCAGTCCTCGTGGGAACGATCTCGTAATACGTACCATATCTACATCTGATTCGTATACTTGCGAGTTTAAAATCATTTAAATAAGATTGATTTAAATAAAACATCATATAGGCATCTAGTGAGAGTATACACATGTAAATGTTAGAAGTGAAGCTGATTTAAAACCTCTGATAGTGAATACTAGTATACTCAAGGAGAGTGTGTTTGCTGAGAATAGAGTAGGGAAACCGAACCATTATATATATTTGTATTTGCGATTGTGAATGTTTGCAATTCTAATTCATGCTTACGTGTATAATTAGTTAAATCATATAAATGATTGAATTGAGTTGTATGCCAGACACTTAACTTGTAAGCACACACAAGCTCACTATCTCTAATAGACTAGTTGCTTAATTGACATATCATTTATAGTTATGTGATTGGGCCCACTTTGGCTTGGAAGCAGTAGTATTAATTACCCTAGTTAAATTGGTAAATTGTTTAAGTAGGCGTTTATTTTTATTGTAGAAATTTTAATTGGTCCTAATCACCCCCCTCCCTCTCCCCCAGGACTTAGCCATAATTCTATAGATTCGCCAAGCTTCCGCATGCGCTGTAGTTGACGATCCACGTGCAATTTCATAAATCAACAAAAAAAACAAACAAACTTGCATCTGAGAATCATAAGATAAAAAATAAAACAATAAAAAAATAATAATAATCAGTTTCCTATTTAAAGATCTATTTGTTAGCAACGAATTCAAGGTGGAAAAAAATCTTCTTCATTGTATAGGGCTTCATTGGTCTAGAGATTAGTAAATGCATTAAGACTCAAGGTTTGGACGGGGTAGGCCTTTTTCTTAACTGGAGATGGTAAAAAGGTTCTCTCTTGAGAGGATTGGTGGGAAAGAAATAAAAAATTAAATTATGTGTTTCCTCGATTAACACGAAGAGTATCAGAAACTAATGGCTAGGAAATCAAAAATTAAATGATGTGTTTCCTCGAATAACATGAAGAGTATAAACTAATCTCCTCTCTTGGTAGACCATTGCTT
The DNA here is from genome assembly GCF_029962835.1 of Magnolia sinica. Lineage (NCBI taxonomy): Eukaryota > Viridiplantae > Streptophyta > Magnoliopsida > Magnoliales > Magnoliaceae > Magnolia > Magnolia sinica. The sequence goes on from NC_080577.1 coordinate 59,238,690, forward strand.
CTCTATTCATGGAGGTGAAATTATTTGGGCGCCTCCATGTAGAGGCATTTGAATGATGATGGGGCGGATGAGTTGATAGGATTATTAGAATGTCTTTCTAACTATCATCCAATCATTTTGGAATCAAATTCTATAGTATGGTTAAAGGAAAAGCCCAGCTCCTTTTCAGTTAAACCCTTCTATTTAATGATTGAAGGGGGATCCTTACTCTTGCTCCGGTGGTAGACTCTCAGGAGTTTCAACACCTTGTCAAGGGTTCGAGCATCCATAGGTGGTGAAATCCCACTACGGCGTGAGTGTGTGGGGGTGTGTGTGCGCGCGTGTTAAAAAAATGATTGAAGGGGATCTTTGTAGCTCCTTGATTTTCATGAGCAAGTCAAGTGTCACACATCACATGTTTCGCAATATGGTGCTCCCCAAAGGGTGATGGCTTTTACTTGCTTAGCGAGCAGAAATAAATTTTACGGTGGATAGCTTGTGTAAGTGGCAAATGATTATTCTAAATGTTTGTTTACGATGTCTCCAAGATGGGAATCGATGAGCCTTCTTTTCAGTCATTGTCCGCTAGTTTCAAATGTTTGGGTTGGTTTCTTTCTTTTGTTTGGATTAGCATGAGTTACTCCAAGTTCGATTGATCAGTTCTTCATTGCTTTGTGTGTGTGTGTGTGTGTGTGTGTGTGTAGAGAGAGAGAGAGAGAGAGAGAGAGAGAGAGAGAGAGAGAGAGAGAGGCAAAGTGGGGAAGCACATTTGTGTTTACTAACATGATTATGGAACATTAGGTTTCAGAAATCATTAGGGGCACAACCTGGGTTTCTTCATAGATGCGATGGATTGGACTCAAGCAACCAATTATTTTCCTGTTTGATGGTCAGAGTTGTAAAGGGTTTTTGTTTGTATTTTGCTTTTCTTCTTATATATTCTTTGGCTTCGGGGTTTTTCTAAGAAAATTATCATCACTTCAAAAAAGCAACAAAACCAAATCCATTCACTATAATTATATAAGGGAGCGTTTGGTTGCACAAAATATCATGATATGTCGTGATTAATCAGCATGATTTGGTGTAAAATTTGACGATATTTCATGAAATTTGGTATAACCAAACCCCATGATTGAAAAAGACTGCTACCCAATGGTTAAGAACCAACTTGTCATTCCTCTATCACCACCATCATTTGGGACCACCTATTTACACGTCATGCGAACACACACACACACACACACACACAAGGACACATGTATATGACATTCGAGCTGTATATCAGGAGGGAACCACACTGCATAAAGCATCTGGCAAAAACCTTGGGTTGGTGAGCTACAAGTAGAGGCCACACATGATTGGAAAGAAGAAAAGGAAAAAGAACACTCTAAGACTAGAAATTCCTTTTCTTTCTTTTTTTTCTTTTTTCTTTTTTCTTTCTTACTGTCCAATTATTTTTCATTCATTTATTTTTATTTTTCATGAGATGCCTACATGATAAGTGACCAGCCCCAAGTTTTGGCCATAACGTTCACAGTGGGTCCCTTCTGATAAAGGGTAGGATGTTATACATATATAGCCACATGCTGGTGCGTGTGAGAGTAGGAAACCTCGGCATTAATTCATCATCATCATTATCGCTGTTATTGTTGGGCTCTTTTTGCATATGGTAATGAAGAAAAAGAACCTTGTACAGTTTATAAAAGTCATACAAGTATTGGGTATCGTCCGATAACTAATGTTGTAATTGTTCACATACAAGATTGCTATATAAATCATACACATATAGCCACATGCTGCTGTGTGTGGTAGTTGGAAATCTCTGCATTAATTCATCATCATTATCATCATTATTGCTATTATTGTTGGGTTCTTTTCGTAAATGGTAACGAAGAAAAAGAACCTTATGCAGTTTCATAAAAGTTGTACAAGTACCGGGTATCCTCCAATTACAAATGTTGCAATTGTTCACATGCAAGCGTGCTTTAAAGGCCTCTTCTTCCATCTTCCAAGCTTCTCTCTTCCCTGGCAAAAGAAAAGAAAAGGAAATAAAAATAAAAATCATCGTATGAGGATATAACTAATTTCATTCGCTGTACTATGAGATCTACTTCATCACTCCACCTAGTAACGATTGCATCAGCTGGTCCCTAGCCCAGGTAAAGGAGGATGGTTAGGGGACGTTTGGATTGTAAATGACTTTAAATAAGCTACTTATGCCACAAGTAGCTTTTCTTGGTTTCTACTTATTCAGTAAATAAGTATGTTTGGTAAACAACATACTTATCAGCCAAAAAGTAGAAAAGCATGTTTGGTTTCCGACATCATAAGTATTTATCCCTTACGTCCAAGGTATTTTGTAATGGTAACGGTGGTCATAATAGCCACCACCATTACTTTTACGATACAGGTAATAACGGCTATTACGGTCCATAACAGCTGCTACGATATCTTTTTTTTTTTTTTTTTTTTTGAAAAAGAAAATCCAAAAAACATGCATCTGCCCCTTGACATTTGCAAAAAAAATAATTCCGAAAAACCTGTCTTTGCCTCTTAACATACCATTACAGGGCTGTTACGGCCTTTATAGGGGGCATAATGGGCCATTTACAGCGATTACAGGTCATTTTTTCCATAACAGTTGTTACGACCGTTATGACCCTGTAAAGTGTAATGGATGCTACCGTTACCTTTATGTAACAAGCCTTTACGACACACCATGCTCAAGTTTGTCCCCCACATCCATCGTCCATCATGTGAGGCCAACCTTTGATGTGGACCACTCATTTGTGAGCCCCACCTTCAATGTAGACAGTCTATCATGTGGGCCCTCCTTTGAGAGAGAGAGAGAGAGAGAGGTGAAAAGTTAAAAAGATTTTAAAAAATTATTGGTTCAAGTAGCCTTGAGCATATAAGTTACTTTTACAATCATGTTTACCAAACTAAACTAAAAAAGTAACTTAATAACTTAAGTTAAAAAGAAACTTATTTGGTGGTATCCAAACAGGCCCTTAATGTTGGGTCGGCAGCTGATTGTCGAACTTCTGCCAAACAACCAGAGAATTCCTGTCTTGAACATTGGCAAAACAGGATTCATAAAGCCAATACCCATAGCCAGGACAAGGCTATGATGATGGTGGTGATGATTATGAGACAAAATGCCTATTTTGTATGAAGATCAGTAAAATATTGAGACATGGAACGTCTGTTAAATCTTCACAAAACTGTAAAGGTAAAGTGAAAACCAAATCCTAACCATCCACATCAGGGCCCAACAGTCATGAATTGCTTGATAATACCTACTAAAGTTTTTAACAAAAAAAACCAAAAAGCTTATAATTACCAAAGCTATCCAAGAATACATTCATGAATATAGAGAGAGGAATTACTTGATACTTTGGCAGAGTTGGTGATCCATACTCATGCACAAAGATGACAATGCATTTCCATGTCACTAATTAGATGACGAGGAATTTAACTACGTTAAGAGAGAAAAAGGGACAATTCAATTCTCACTGGTTATTTAATCTTTACCCAACCAGTAAGAAAGGATAACTTCAATATAGCTAATAGAAAAATGGGAACCTTCAAGGATACCTAGATCGTGGGTTGCTTCGGTGTGTGGTACTGGAACGGGTATGCAGTATGCTACTTGAATATGTGGTGCACTAGGGGTAGGATCATCAGCGTCACTTCAATACATGCACTAAATGTATTCAATATAGTTATATATATAAATTCATTTTGCAGTTTATATATGAAATGATTAATGTTGTCATTCCAAACCCCACATACTAAGAATCATTAACTGAATAAAATACAAGCATCGATCTCTAAATGGTAAGTATAAATTTGCATTATAACTTCAGCAAGAGTATGAAACCATAATTTCAGTTGCTAAAAATAGTAATTCAGATGGCGAATGACATAGTCCGGATTGCACAATTCTGAACAGAAAACACAAGGGGGTTTGGTGATTTAGGTAACATTCTACAACTCTACACTGTTGCACACTGCACCATGGACAATTCAATTTGTACAAATTGTTGCCTCTGACACGTAGGTTGGACACATGTCTATATGACCGTTAGGAAGAAAAACATTATTTAGTAATTGAAAAACAATAATATCATGCATTTCTGAACCTTCTGCAACTCTCTTTTTTCTTTTTTCTTTTCTGAATGGCAACCAACAGTCCAACATTAGTAACAAAATATGCTTTCCAGAACTATAACGCCAGCATGTCATGTTTTGCAAACTGTACCTTCCGTGGCTCAATTGCTAGCTCGTTATCTATTACTGAAACAGCCTCAAAACCCATGGGATGCAATACTCCCTCATAGCTGCCAGAGAGAGAAGCATCAATATGTTTTCTTCAAATTGCACCAGTGGAGAAACATTCTCCACTACTTGATATAGATAAAAAGCTGGATTAAAGTTAAGAAGAGGAGAGAAGATAAACATTGCACACAATAAATTTCTAAAGGTAGGGAATTACTCAGCCACAGAAACTTTATAAGGGGGTCCTCTGACATGATCGCTTATCTGCCATGGAAACAATGTTAACTTTCAAATATGAATAGAAAATGCAATGAAGATAAAAGGAACTTTTGATAATGGCCACATCCCTTGAACAGTTGTCTCCATGATGCTTATATTTTCTCAATCAAGTATTTCCTTCTATAAATAAGAAGAAACGCTCATGAAGGGGAAAGCTGCAAAAGGAACCAAAAAACCCACACACACACACACACACACACACACACACACACACACACACAAAAGTGAATTGAACTTTGTCTATTCTCTACAAATGACCAAATTCAGGTCCCATGCGAGTTTCTGTGCTTCTCCCAAAATGACAATGACAATAAATTCCTACTATGAAATAATGAATTTACTTTATTAATCCATATAAACTAATAGGTAGTACGTATTCTGACCATATCTTAGTTGAGATTAGGTAAATGAGACGTTGAAAATATTTGAGAAACCAAGATGGACACATGATCTAAAATCAACAACACTTCCACCTAAAATTGACCTCTATTTTTTATTTTTATTTTTCCTTGAAAGATAAGCTCCTCAATTTAGAAACAGGAAAAAGGGTCAGGTTCGAGCTTCTCCTCATGTTCCACGAAAAGTACTACCTCTCATTTGTAGGAATGGAGACATGCATGTCAAAGTGGTTGGACAGGCTGAAGCATTGTTTGAAAACTTGGTGAGTCTACTACAAACTTAGTCGACTCTAATAGGCCATAAACCTAGCCGATTTACACTATGGATCAGAACCATACAAAACTCATCCAGGTTTTGACAACTTGGAAGAGTTTTGCTTTGATTGGGCCGATCCACTGAGTCGCAAAAAACTTGGCCCAAGTCAATTCATATTAAGTAAATGAACAAGTCTTCCATCTTTTTTGAAGTCTTTAACATTTTTGTTTTTTAACTTTCAGTTCTTTATTTATTTAATATCCTTCATTGGATTTTACACCTATTTATTTCCAAGTCACAATCTTCTAGTTTTCTCCTCCTTTCTAAATCATAATTCTCCTATTTTAAACCTATTTAAGCAATTTTTGTACGTATATTAATGGTATATGAATGGTGAGAGTTTCTATTAAAAATATTGATCAATCTAGGGTTGGATAAGATGGTTGGCAGAATAGGATTCATTAGTCCGACCCCAAATAGCTTAGACAAGGCTGCGATGATGATATTAATCGTATGTCATACGTACATATGTGTCTGTGTGTACATATGTACATACATATTATATATAGAGTGATGCAGGACATGAAATTCAAGTATGATGTGCAAGAATTTCAGGCTTTAGATCACGCTAGTTTAGAAACAATTATACAAAATTCTACATCCCACACAAAAGTTCAAACACTCAATCAAGGGGAATCTTTTGCGGATCCAGGCCTACACATGCTAGGGCTGGATCAATCAAAATTATAAACCAAACAAGAATTAAAGGTGGGTAAAGTCTTCCACACATGCACAGAAATAATTCTCCCAATCTAAGGGATTCAGAAATTTTAATTCGGGGAACCCTAAGGTTGAAGAAAGGACATAAAATTGGGGATTTGAATAATTTAGGGTTAGGTTTAGGGATTTTGAGTGAAAGAGAGGAGAGAGACGAACTAGAGAAGTACCGCATGCGGGGACAGCAGCAATGGCCCAAACGCACGTGCGTGTGATCCCAGCCACACATCTGTGGGGTCCACCATTCAGAAAAAGGCCAGCTTCGCCCTGATCGGCCAGGGGTGGACTCGAAAATCCCTAAATTTCAGCTCGATCCGATGCACGGTTTGTGCGTGGTGCTTCGCCGAAGTTTCAGGCCTCCTACAAGGCCGGATTCTGGAAATCTGCTGTAGAGAGAAAAACGGTTGCAATAGAGGATGGATTTGAAGCGTAGATGATTGTATGAGAAAAGAAATATAGATGGTAGAAGGTGGGGGTGAATCGGGATAGGAGTGGCTTTACACCACAGTAGTTAGCCCGTTTAAAAAGGGAGGGCTTCACACCACGGTAGTTAGCCCGTTTAAAAAGGGAGGGATTCACACCCAATAAGCTTTCACAACTCAGAAAGGAGCAGGAAAAATGCAAAAAATTTATTTAATATTCCATGAGAAAAAAAACCTACAAGGGATGTCTATTTATAATAAAACCCTGTACCCCAAAACTTGCGCCATGTGCGCAACCTATTACTTAGAGATGAAGTAATCACAAATAACAACTAATCAAAGCAATCTAAACCGTCCATGATGTTCCTAAGAACAAAAATAACCAAGCCTCAAAGTACTAGATCGTTTAGAATCGTGGACGACGATCATGAAAACCCATGGTAGGATTCACATGACGATCGGGTCCACTCCAAGGGACAAAAACGCAGTCCTCTAACTAGGAGGTCCTCCTTGGAAGTTGTCATCGATCCAGATCGACGGTGGGGTCCTCCTCCTCCTCGCATACGTGCGTAGGGTGCATACGTGTGCGCGTGATGTCCCCATCAACTCTCCCCGACTGCGAAGATTTCGTCACTGGCGAAACAAAACTCTTGAACCGCTCCAAGATGTCAGGATCAAGTCTTTGAAACTCCTCCTCAGTGAGCCACGTACTGTCTAAAGCTGAGCGTAACTTCCACTTGACAAGGAACTTTTGAAATCCGTCGTCCGTCGTCGAAACTATCTGATGGTCTAGGATATCCTCTATCTCCTCTCTGGGTGTGGAAAGGGTATGTATGGGAGGTGAAAACTGGGAAGATGGGTCGGAACGAGTAGGTATGCGAGGTAGAGGCTGAGAAAATAGGTCAGGAAGGGTAGATATGGGACGTAGTAGCTGGAAAGATGGGTCAGGATGGGTAGCTATGGGAGATAGAGGCTGGAAAAATGGGTCAGGAAAGGGTAGGTATGGGACGTAGAGGCTGGAAAAATGGGTCGGGAAAGGGTAGGTATGGGACGTAGAGGCTGGAAAGATGGGTCGGGAGGGTGCCATAGATCAAGGGAAAGGTCTGGGGAATCAGGATGGTTAGGTGAAAGGCCGGACAATGTATCAGTAGTCCCCTGAAATGCAACTAGATCCTCCACATTGAATGTGGAACTAATTCCCATGGAAGGTGAAAGATCTACCACATACGCATTGAGACCGTTTCGTTTTATAATTTTGAATGGTCTAGCGCTACGCGCGTGTAATTTACGAACGACTCCCTCAGGGTACCGCTTTGGCCTGATGTAGACCATCACAGAGTCCCCTACATTGAATTCTTTGAATCGTTTATGTTGGTCTGCAGAAATTTTATAATGTTCTTTACTAGTCGTAATTTTTTGCCTGATTTTTTGATGCAATGAGTGAATGTGATGCGTAAAAGATTCTACAGACTCTGATGGCCTGTGGGACAAAGAAATAGGGACAAGATCAATAGATTTTCTAGGTTTATAACTAGTAACGACTTCAAAAGGATTTAGACCCGTGGACCTATTGACAGAACTATTAAACGCAAACTCAACTATAGGTAGTACGGTGTCCCACGTCCTGATGTATTGTATATCCCTCATAGGGGGAAACTCATCCGATAGATCATCAGGAAAGACATCACGAAACTCATCCACTACCGGAATGGCCTCAGTGGGTAACTCTATACTAGCCTCTGGTGCACTCTCTCAAGCCACAAGGCCGTACATGTTGTACCACTCAAAATAGTAGTTCATGTCTGCCAACCAATCTAGAAAAGCTTTAGGATCCAAGTGGTCATCAAGCGTGAGGGGCATCTACTCTAACTCCTTTGAGAAGATGCGCATCGGGGTCATAGTGGTCTTGATGTCCCTCGGTGTGGGTGCACGGGTGCGTGCCCATAACCGATTCCTTGGCCACCTCCATTTCTTGATCTATCCTCCTGACCACCTGCCTGAGATTGGGCATCTTCCCCAATGGTGGGGTTTGCCCTGGCGGAGGTCTCCAGTTGAGTAATGCGCACATCAAGCTGCTCGAAGCGTTGGTCCATACATTGTTCCAAGCGCTTACCCAAAGACTCAAACTGCTAGGTCAACTTTGTTCATTGACTCTTGCAATTGCTCTATGTTTAGTGTAAGGTGCAAGCCAAAACTACGACTTGTACGTGTGGGTATACAACTATTAACTCAACTCAAGGACCTTCTAATACGACTATATATGCTTAAATGGGACTAAATGCTCCTATAGGACTCTATATGGGGAAAACGACACAATACTACTCAATTTCCAGTAACTTATCTGCCCAAAAAATCTGTCAACAGAAAATCCAGCAAAGAGATATGCAGATTTTTTGATAGCAGAAAATTCAGCAGCTTATATTAGAAATTATGGACCTCTAAACAGCTCTATATGATGATACTTAATGCATAATAGACACAAATAAACAAAACCCTAAACATGCAATGCATTCCCCTAAAAAAAAAACCTTGTTCTCTGAAACCAAATTTGATGTAGGACATTAAATTCAAGTATGATGTGCAAGATTTTCAGGCTTTAGATCACACTAGTTCAGAAACAGTTACACAAAATTCCACATCCCACACAAAAGTTCAAACACTTAATCAAGGGGAATCTTATGCGGATCCAGGCCTACACATGCTAGGGCCGGATCAATCAAAATTATATACCAAACAAAAATCAAAGAAGGGTAAATTCTTCCATACATGCATGGAAATAATTCCCCCAATCCAAGGGATTCAGAAATTTCAATTCGGGGAACCCTAAGGTTAAAGAAATGGCATAAAATTGGGGATTTGAATAATTTATGATTAGGTTTAGGGATTTTGGGTGAAAGGGGAGAGAGACGAACCAGAGAAGTACCGCACGTGGGGACAGCAGCAATGGCCCAGACGCACATGCGTGTGATCCCGACCGCATGTGTGTGGGGCCCACCATTCAAAAAAAAGCCAGCTTAGCCCTGGTCGGCCGGGGGTGGATTCCAAAACCCTCAAATTTCAACTTGATCCGATGCACGATTTGTGCGTGGTACTCCGCCGAAGTTTCAGCCTTCCTGCAGGGCCAGATTCTAGAAATTTGTTGTAGAGAGAAAAACGGCTGCAATAGAGGATGAATTTGAAGCGTAGATGATTGTAGCAGAAGAGAAATATGGATGGTAGAAGGTGGGAGCGAATCGGGATAGGTGTGGCTTCGCACCACAGTAGTTAGCCCTTCGAAGTAGGGAAGGCTTCGCACCCAATTAGGCTTTCACAACTCAGAAAGGAGCAGGAAAAACGTAGAAATTTTATTCAAACTTCCATGAGAAAAAAAACCTACAAGGGGTGTCTATTTATAATAAAATCCTATACCTTAAAACTCGCGCCATGTGTATAACCTATTACTTAGAGATGAAGTAACCACAAATAACAACTAATCAAAGCAATCTAAACCATCCATAATGTTCCTAATAACAAAAATAACCAAGACTCAAAGTACTAGATCGTTTAGAATAGTGGGCCACGATCATGAGAACCCATGGTAGGATTCACATGACGATCAGGTGCCACTCCAAGGGACCAAAACGTAGTCCTCTAGCTAGGAGGTCCTCCCTGGACGTCGTCATCGATCCAGATCGACGGTGGGGTCCTCCTCCTCCTGTACGTGCATAGGGGGCGTGCGTGTGCGCGTGATGTCCCCATCTTAGAGAATGCTCACACACAACTAGTTGGTTTGTGGGGCCCACCATGGTGTTTGAATGACATCTCACCCGTCCAGCAAGGTTGTCCCACCATGAAAATGGGAGAACTCAAAGTTAGGTGGATCCAACCATCAGATTGGGCAGATAATAGAAAATGATGAACCACCAACCAAAAACTCTACATTCACATGGGGTGCATTTAATAGTTGGATTGACCTGATTTTTAGGGCATTCCATTTTCATAGTGGGAGTACATGGGCGAGATGTCATACAAACACCATGGTGGGCTCCACAGGCCAACTACTTGCGTGGGAGCATTTCTCTTTGCCTTTTGGGAAGATTCCACAAACACCATACAATTTAAGGCCAAGCAGCAGTCTTTTTACAGTGGAAAATAAAATATGAGTTCTGAAAGTCAAATATTTTCATAATCTCATTAATCAAGTTGTTTTTAAAAAAATAAATAAATAATAACACAGACAGTCTCCATTAACTTTAGAAAGCAAAATGATCAAATAACAGAACATAAAACGTACTAAAAGTTACCGGAAACATCAGGGTAATAAGCTCTCCATCTGCTTTCAGAAGATCTTTAACTTTACTTGCCCAAGATGACCTCAAGGATGGTTCAATTGCACAGAAGAACCTGCAATGTTTCTAATGTGAGCATTGAAAGAAAATATGCTTGAGAAACTGAGAAAATGACAGTGAAGAAATGAAAGATAAACCCCGAAGCAAGGACTTACGTATAATCGAAAATGAGATCAAACAACTCAGTTGGATGCCAAATGAAGAAATCCGCCTTTAAAAAGGAGAAATAATTTGCATTTGGCAATGATGAAGACATCTGGCTCGACAATTTATGCAAATAGTTAGAGAGATATTCTTTCAGAAATTGGTTGAAATTTTCCTCTAAAAATAAGGTTAAATTTACAAATTAAAATCCATTAAGCAATTGAAAGAAAATATGCATGAGAAACTGAGAAAAATGACAGTGAAGAAATGAAAGATAAACCCCGAAGTGAGGACTTATGTATAATCGAAAATGAGATCAAACAACTCAGTTGGATGCCAAATGAAGAAATCCGCCTTTAAAAAGGAGAAATAATTTGCATTTGGCAATGATGAAGACATCTGGCTCGACAATTTATGCAAATAGTTAGAGAGATATTCTTTTAGAAATTGGTTGAAATTTTCCTCTAAAAATAAGGTTAAATTTACAAATTAAAATCCATTAAGCAATTGTAGACCACCTTCAAAATTAGCTTGGACTTCATTATGGTTTTTGTAGGAATATTATGGTAGAAAAGCTGCATAAGAAGAGAGAAGAAAAATGGAACTATGGGAGAGGGGTGCAGGCATAAGAAAAATGGAAGACGTAAATTTTGCTCTTCTCAGGAAGTGGTGGTGGCGATTTGGGGTGTCTCCAGACATGTTTCGTAAAAAATCATCGAAAGAAACATGGCAATGTGAAAGGGGGGCTAATGAATCTTCCCTCTATAGATCTTTGGTTATCTAGAAGGCAATTGCCAAAATGTGCCAGCCATTCACCAAGGGGATTGGCTTCTCCATTGGTAATGGAGAAAGGATAAGGTTGTGGAAGTATATTTGGATCGACGATTAGAAGCTTAAGGACGCTTCCCTGAATCTTGTTAAGACTTGCCTTGAAAGTGGATGTTCTCATTCCACGGTGTTTCTCATGGTGTGCCGATAGAGTGGTTTGGATACCCTCCCCCGATTGTCAGAATCTGTTTGATGAGGAGCTGGCTGAGTTCTTTTGTTTACTGGAGTGCCTTCAGCATGTGATTCCGTTGGCCAGTGAAAACGAACACATGGTTTGGAGGTTGGAGAGCTCGGGGTGCTTCTTGGTTGTTCTTAAATTGCCGGAGCTATTCATCTTTTGTTTAGAAGAGAGGAGCTCCTCCTAGGGTTGCAGCATTTGCTTGGTTAGTAGGTAGAAATAAAAGTGCTAACCATCAACAACCTTCAAAAGAGGAACATGGTGCTCCCCAATATATGTTTGATGTGTACAAGGAACATTGAATTAGTCAACCATCTCTTTATTTGTACCCCTTTGCCCGTGAAGTGTGGGATAGGTCTTCATCATAATTAGAAATCACATGGGTTGGGCCATGCTCTATCAAGGATTTCTTTCAAACTTGGATGTGAGGCAAGAAAGGGAAAGTGCTTTGGGACTTAACCTTGCTCGCTGGAATTTGAACTATTTGGGGAGAGAGGAATAATAGATGCTTCAAGAATCAGAATGGCTTTGCTGTGGAGGTGTTTAGGAGAGTTAAGGAGGATGTCATGAGTTGGGCTTCTTGTTTGGAGTTGTCGGATAGTTGTAATCTTTCTTTCCCCCATGCATTCAGCGTCTTTGTTGTAATTAGTTTTCCTTTCTATTCTTTTAATTAAAAATTTTCACTTCCTTTCAAGGAGAGAGAAGAAAGAAAAAGTGGTGTGTGAGAGATTGATTCTTATATATATATATATATATATATATATATATATATAATTTCACTTCCTTTCAAGGAGAGAGAAGAAAGAAAAAGTGGTGTGCTCCCTTGGAGCATGTATCTCTCTCTCTCTCTCTCTCTCTCTCTCTCTCTCTCTCTCTCTCTCAACACTTCTTCTCCTTCTTCACTTCAAATCTCCTAAAACCAACTTGGTATCCAAGCCTCATTTCTTGCGTTGATTGGTGACATCGAAATCTGCTAACATCAATAACTGTAACAACTGATGTCAATAAGTGTACGAACCGTACAACTTATTATTATTATTATTTTATTAGGAAGAACGTGGTTTGATAGATCTCGATCTTAGAAGATTTGTGGTGATTTTTACAAGATTTAGGGAGCACATCTGAGGTACGTTTGAGTCACATTTCACTTCTGACCGGAAAATTCCAAATCTCTGTTTTTCATCAAGTTTTCTCAAATCGATAGCTTATCCCTCAGATTTTTTGGATATGTTGGGTCAGATTTAATCTATTTACCTTCCCATGGAGTTGTTTTTGGAAGAATTGGGGAGTTGGAGGGTGGTAGTTCTCGAGGGTCTGGCAGTAGAGGCAATACCACAATAGAGGATTGGAAGTATTTGGGAGATATGGGGTTATTTTGGTAGACAAAGTTGTTCGATAAGATTGTAAGATTGAAGAAAATGCTAGATGAATGGAGAAGTACCGTAGCACCTATTTATAAGAATAAAGGAGAGAGAGTTGCACTAACTATCGTGGGACTAAACTTATGAGTCATTCTATGAAACTTTTGAATAGAGTGATTGAGCAAAGACTAAGGTATGAGACGAATATATCAGAAATCGGTTTGGTTTTATGTCGAGAACGTCTACCAATGAAGCTATTTTCCTACTTAGACAAGTGATAGAGATATACGGGGAGAGAAGGATCTCCACATGGTCTTTATTGCCTTAGAGAAAGCTTACAATAGGATCCCTAGAGAATTAATCTAGTCGGTGTTGGGAAAGAGGAGTTTCAAGAGGATATATTGACATGATAAAGGATGTGTATGACGTAGTAACAAATGTAAGGACCACTAGTGGAGAGACAAGTGACTTCCCAATTATTGTAGACTTGCAGTAGCGGTCGGCATTGAGCCTGTACCTTTTTGCATTAATTATGGACAAGTTAATGAGGCATTTGTAAGAAGAGATCCATTGGTTTATGTTGCTTGCAGATCACATAGTTTTGGTTGACAAGATGAGGGAAGGCATAAACAAAAAAACTATATTTTTATATATGAGTGTAGGCTTAGTAACAATAGGAGAGGGAATAAGGAATTAGTTAAGATTGTTGACCAAGTTTCCCAACATGACCACTTTCAATATCTTGGGTCGATAATTCATGAGTTGAGAGATTGAGAAAGATGTTACCCATAGAATCCAAGCGGGATGGAAGAAATGGAGATGTACGTCTGGAGTTTTATGTGATTGTCATCTACCATTCAAATTTAAAGGGAAATTTTATAGGATGGCTATAAGACCAGCCATGCTTTTATGGGATAGAATCCGATTCAGGAACAACATGTTCATAGGATGTGTAGCTGAAATGAGGATGTTGAGAAGGATGGGTGATGAGACAAGGATGGAATTAGAAATGAATGCATTCAAGGGAATTTAGGAGTACCACCAATAGGTAATAAGATGAAGGAAAGTAGACTTAGATGGTTGACTTAGATGGTTGGTCATGCTTAATAAAGACCAAGAATTGCACCAGTTAAGAGTGAGTTGGTACAAGTTGAAGGCTCTAAAAGGGGAAGGGAAAGGCCCAAAAGGATGCGGGTGGAGGTAGTGAGAAAAAACTTGAAGACATGGTCTAACTGAAGTTAGGCCCTTGTTAGAGTGGAACGGCATTAAAGGAATCATGTAGCCGGCCCCGATTAGTTGGGATATGGCAATGGTAATGATGATGATATGAATTATGTATTGTCAACAATAAAAGTCACATACTCATTTTCTTTAAGCGATCTCACCTCTCTTGCTATCTTGATAGCACTATCGGATATGTCCAAGCCTACAACATAGCGCTCAGGGCTGGCAATTGCTACCACATCATAACCCTGTCATATATGAACTAAACAATTCTCAATTTCAACGGCCAAATCGCAAAGCTATGTAGTATGAATCAAATAGAGATGAATAATATGACCCTTTCGCAATGGTATGCATAGTAGTCTTGGGTTTTTGAAAACTTGGTGGGGCCTACCATGGTTGGATTATGATCCAAAAGCCTCCCAGACTGGAAGATCCTCTCTCTCTCTCTCTCTCTCTCTCTCTCTCTCTCTCTCTCTCTCTCTCTCTCTCTCTCTCTCTCACCAAAGGGTTAGACTTGCTCCATTGCGGTTATTTGTCCGCTCAGGCAGGGTGATGGGCCCATCAGATCAATGGTCTGATCACCAAACCATGGGCCACATTTGTAAAAGCTGACCTGAGAATATGCACTGAGGATCATAGAGTTCATCTCAAACAGTATGGTTCTAATTGTTATGTCAACCAAGAACTCCTCTCACAAACCGTCGATATGTCCATCCTTTGGATAATGAAAAGAAAGAATATTAATTTTTACAGTAAAAGCTAGATTGGTTTGCAAAAGATTTAGGGCCTGTTTGGTTGCAAGTGGAATCCCAGCTCATTCAAATCTTTTGTCCAAAGGGATTTGAATATTGTTGCAATCATGCAGAAACAACATTAACAAAGTCGGAATGATAGCTTAAAATAGAAATACTCCGACGGTCAGGAACCATCGAATTTTGTAACACTGAGAATAAGAAAATGGCAGAACTTACACTGCCACATCCTGGGATGAGAACCCTTCCATTGGGGAGGGCCCCTGTCTTAAGAAGATCCAGAATCACGGGTGTTGGCCCTCCCAAATCCCATGGAGTTAGTCCTTGTTCCCAGCATTTGTCCCACCCATCATCTGGTCACTCAAAATACATTAATTTCAGAAACATGGAACTTCAAAAAGTACAAGAAAAAGGTAGAATAAGTTTCAAAAACAGGTGGGGTTCAGATTAGGTACATTCCATATGTATACATAAAGGTATGCATGCATGCACATGGGCATGAATCTAAATACACATTCATCAATTTTATTCGATGGACATGGGTGCAACCCAAGATTATAGTTGCACAAGACATGAAGCAAAGCGTCCATGGATTCAGATGCAGGAGCGGTGTGAAGCATCTGTTTCAAAATGTTTTCAAGTATAAACAGGTAGGAAGCGGGAACAGGAGAACAAGTTCAAAGCACCATTCAGAGTGGGACTAGCACCTAGTTAGAAGGATCTCGCAACTACCCGCGGGATATAAACTATATAGATAAATGAAACCAAAATTCATGCCTACTCAACATTCCTTGCACCCATCTGCTAAAACCCAACAAAACATGTTTTTATATGAGAAAATCTAAATGAAGTGCACTTGTATCTAACTCAAAACTTGAATACAGTTCACTAGGATTGGAACAGTTCATTTGGTGGGCCCTTCCATGAATGGGTCACTGTGGAAAAATATCATTGATGGGACAATGCTAACTGTTCAATTGACCAACAGGTTTGGCAATGGTTAGCATAAAGAGAGATCACTACCCTAACTCTTATACAGCTGAGCTTACACCATATATGTGGAAGACGGGAAGTGGATTGTGACCATCCATATGGTGAGTGGATGGCCCACTGATCAAACAATCTAAGCCATCACTTTTCTCCATTTAACATTGACCATTTTATCTTATTTTCATCATTTGAAGGCACTACTCGGATGGCTAGGAATGCCCAATCGATGTGGTTTATTGAACTGTTGATCCCACGTTAAGGCATACTCAGTGGACAGTCCCAACCCACCATCTGCTGCTATTAGTACAATGGAAGGTAGCTTGTGAGGAGAAGTATTGTGAATCATTTCTACCAATCTATAACTGTTATTTCAGACTAAAGTGTTTATTTCTGGGCCATTGATATAAGGGTCAGAATCATATGATCGGCACAAACTTTTACACATCACGCATCAACTGTGGCCTCTTTCAGATTAATGGTGAGGATTACTGAACCATTGGTCCTACATTTACAAAACAGTGCATCTGGAAACTATTCAGGTTACAGTGCATCAGGACCCTAAAATTTCATCACTTCTCATTGCAACCTTCACACCTTCAGGCTGTGGTCTGGCCCAAGCCCAAGCCCAAGCCCATTCCACTTTCTACAGGTCTGAAATTAGGCCCAGATCCGGAAACTTAAACATCACCCAAACGAGCCCAAAACAAGTCGTCTATCAACTGGGCTCGATTTCAGAGCATAGGCCCAGCACAACTAGCCTGTAAATCAGCGTAGACCAAACGCACTAGACCTTCAAGCAAGCCCGACCCACTGACAGCTCGCTCTATCACAACCCCATCTACAAATCTCCAACAATCAAAATCCACGTTCCCTAAAAACGAAAAACTACATTACAAAACAACCACAGAACTTGAAAATCAAGAAAATAAAAGACAATACAGACACATACAAATCCAAAAGTATGCAAAATCCCAAAATTCCAACCACCCATCTCCGAATCTCCCACCAGCCAAACATCAGAAATCCCAAGAGAAGCGATATCACAAAATAATCAAACAGCCCAGAAATCAAAAGAAAAGTCCAGCATTCTCCACATCCACCGCTAAAATCTCCCATAACCAGCCACCAAATTCACCAAGTTAGAATACCCAAATCAGAACAAAAAAAAAAAAAAAAAAGCACAATTCCGAAAACCAATAACTGAGTCGTTATATTATTACCCGTCGATGAGCTGCCACTTAGCATTTCTTGTAACTTCGATTTGCTTGGATCGGACTTTGGGTTGTCCAAACGGTCGTTTCTTCCTCCGCTTTCCATTCTCGCTCGCGTTGTGGAAATCAGGCGTTTAATGGAACGCAGAGGTTTGAATCTGGAAGCGAGATTGGAGTGGAGCAGAAAAGCGTCCGGCAGATATCGAGGGGAGAAAACCCACATGACTCGTTGTCCATCGGCGTACGTACTGCGGTTTCTAGCGTCTGGAAATCGCACGCGAATTTCCTACCACGCTGGTGGTAAGGTGAACGTGCAACAAAAAAAAAAAAAAAAAAATTTAAAAAAAGGTTTGTAGGCCCACTGTGACGTTTACGTAAAATCCACTCCGTCCATCAGTTGCGCCAGCTCATTTTACGACGAATGACGGAAAATTAGTCAGATCAAAAACTAAAATGTGCCACAATACATGAAGAAGTGGGGTTGGAGACGCCCACCATTGAAACCTTCTTCGAGTCCACCGAAGTTATGATTAGGTCTCATATTTGTGCATTCCCTTTAATAACATAGGCGTGGGATAACGCGATCTGGCTAACTTGACTCATCCAACTCGGTCTAATTTGACTAGACCCAAATTAAATGGGTGAGTCGGTCCAAACTGAGAAAGCTTTGTCCAATCTGTACTCGAACCAAGTTGAGTTCGAGTTACTCAGTAACTCAATTCGACCGACGGTTAGACTCAACTTGATCTGAAACCCAACTCAACCTGACTCTCTATCCTTACCCAACTCGATCCCTCTCTCCCTCCCTTATCCTCCTCCTCTTCCAAGCCCAGCAACCACCCACCACTATCACCCTCCTCCTCCGCTCTCCTCTTTCCACTCCCTCCCTCATCTCTCAACCCGACTTGGTGTCAACTCGACCCGACTTAGTACTTTTGACCAGATCAGACTCAGTCCGGATCAGTCCAGGCCAGACCAAACTCGGATCAAGTCAGGCATGTTGGACTCGGTATCAAGTTGGATCGAGTTGGGGTCAGTACTATTTCAAAACCAGATCGAGTCAAGTCAACCCTCACTCGGTCCAACTCGACTCGATGTCCAACTCTACCCATCATCCAGGTGGAAACCACCTCATGAAGGGGATTGATGCGTATAAATGCCATGGTGGGCCTAGAAATGTTTCTATGGTGGGCGTTGCCATAGCCACGATTGTGCTGTCCACTTAGGGCCCGTTTGGCCGGTCGGATTGGATGGTATTGGAAGGGATTGGAAGTTAAATTCCGGGATTGGCCGGGCGTGCCAAACAGTGTGATAATCTGATCCCAATCCGATGGATCTTAAGACAATCCATTGACAATACCATCATTACCTTTAAATCCCATCCAATCCAACCTAATCCGTTCAGATTTACCTGGGACGTGTTTGGTTCGAGGGATTGGAAGGGATGGGAAGGTTTAATCCCAGGATTGGCCGGGCGTGCCAAACAGACTGGATATAGCAATCCAGGGATAGAGCAATCCCATGGATCTCAAGACAATGACAACACCATCGTTACCTAGAAATCTATGCCATCCACCCTAGTACCATTCAATCCCTTCCAATCCACCCGGCCAAACGGGCCCTTAGATTTTTATTTGTCTGATTTTTGGGTTTAAGGCCTAGTTCAACTGATGAACACGGAGTTTACGTCACGCAGATATATCGTGGACGTGCATAGCGTTAGTTACACACGCTCTGTGTTGCGTCCCTGTAATCCTGCTGACGTGGCATGTGACTTGTGTTCGATTGGATAGAGTAGACTCTGCTGGGCCCACCTTGAATGCATGTGGTTTATCCTCACCGTCCATCCGTTTTTCCAGTTCATTTCAGGGGCTGATACCTAAATTGAAGCATATTCAAAGCTCAAGTGGACCACCCTACAAGAAACAGTGGGAATAATGATCTCCACCGTTGAAACCTTGCTACAGCCCACAGTAACGTTTATTATTCATCCAACCTGTTCATAAGAACACAAAGACATGGATGAAGAAAAAACACGAATATCAGCTTGATCCAAAACTTTATTATTCATCTCCCTTACAGATCTCACAGCACTAGGAAAATGATAAGTGTCCACCATCAACCGGCCGTGAGCCGACGAAAAATTGGCAGCAGATGACAGGGGCCGCGGAACGCAAGGGAAGTGTAGAGAGAAATTTGCGACTGTGGACCCCACCTTTTATCCCGCAGTTTTTATGAGGCAATACAAACTTTCCTTGGGAACTTAGACCTGCTCGTACCGACAGCGATTTTGACGACGAAAATACGCCTCCCTTCCTTTCGGAGACGAGCGCTGACGCTCCTCCAACATTTGTACGAACGGCTCAAAAGAGATCAAAGTTACATGGCCCACAGCTATGTATTTATTATATCCACAACGTTCATCCATATTTCGAGATCATTTCGGAGCATTATCAAAAAAAAAAAAAAATCATATCCAAAGATCAACTGGACCACACCACAAAGAGCAGCGGGAAAACTGATTTTTAAAAATTTTGTAGGACCCACCCTAACATTTATTTTCCATCCAATCTATTCATAAGGTCACAAAGGCCTGGATGAAAAGGAAAAAAAAAAATTCATAATGATCCAAAACTTCTGTAACCCCTAAAAGGGTTTCAATGGTAGATGTTCAATTCCCCACTGCCTTTTATAGTGTCCACTTGATGGTTAGATTTGTCTTATTTTTTGTCTCAAGCTTAATATGAGCTCGCCAAATAGATGGACGGTTTGGATATAACACAGACCTCATGATGGAACCCACAAAAGGTGGTGGGGATTACAAAAGCAAAATTAAAAAAATAAAAAAAACCAGGAACCTATGGCTATGGTGTTTTCTATGGCTACGGATTATAACTGTAACCATAGCCGTAGCCCTGTTTTTTCGATGTCCTTTGATATGTATCGAAGGTGTTTCGATATGTACTTCGATATGTATCAAAGGTCTTTCGATATGATCGAAAAAGGTCCAGAACTGTCCAGCGAGTTTGCCTAAAAAATCCTGCAATTTTCGATACATATCGAAGAGTATTCGATATGTATCGAAGGTATTTTACCTATAGCTACGGATTATAACCGTAGCCATAAGTGTAGTTCATGTCAATCTACACAATTTTTTTTTTAATTTTTTACATGGAGAACTTTATTCTACCTATATTTTTCTCTACTACATATTTATATAAATAGTTCATGTCAAGCATATAATTTTTTTTTCTCTCTTTTAATTCATTTCTTTGTCTATTTATTCAACAAGCATATCTCCTAAACTAGAATGATTTACTTAACGTACCACATATGATTTTGAGGTAGGAGAAGCTAATTTAGCTAACAAACCTAGTTGTTTTCCAAGATTCCATCGGGTCGATAATCGAAAATTCATTTCATTCACTTCGTGGTCAATTTCAATCACTTCGCGGTCAAACTAGATATTCAGTAGGGCAAAAATGAAATTGAGCGAGACAAACATGAAATTGAGCGGAGCAAACTAGAAATTAAGTGGGGCAAACATGAAATTCAGCGGAGCAAACATGAAATTGAGCGGGGCAAACATGGAATTCAGTGGGGCAAACGTGAAGTTCAGCGGGGCAAACATGAAATTGAGCGGGGCAAACTAGAAATTGAGCGGGGCAAACATGGAATTCAGTGGGGCAAACGTGAAGTTCAGCGGGGCAAACATGAATTTTAGCGAGGCAAACTAGAAATTCAGTGAGGCAAACATGAAGTTGAGCGGGGCAAACATGAAATAGAGTGGCGCAAATTAGAAATTGAGCGGGGCAAACTAAAAATTAGCGAGGCAAACATGAGGTATGTGTTAGGGACTGAATGCATTTTATATAGGGGAGTGGCTATGGGAGAGAGTCCACCCATTATAGAACTCTTTCACTTACTTACGCCTTCTCAAGCCCTCCTTTCACCCGATTCAAAGACCCATGAGAAAAACCCTATCTTTTTCTTTCTTTAAAAATCCTTTCAAACCCTCCTTTTTTTTGGGAGGGGGGGAGAGTTAGCTTGTTAGTACAATCCACTGTCAGTGCACACTCCACTACTAGCCACCCCCACTAGGGAATCGATACCATGACCTCAATGTTGAAACGAGGTATCTTCACTTAGTCTACCACTTGAGATACAGTCCATGGTGTAATCCTTTCAAACCCGTAAGCATGTCTAGTAGTAACCCTAATATCGATTACAGCAGTATATATAATCAAAACTAGAAATAGAAATAAGTTACATAAAAATACTCAAAACTATGTAACCTATATATCCATCGAGTCAATCAGTCGAAACGCTTTGACTGATCAGGTCGAAATGTTAACTAAAGTTTTCGATATGTCGAAAACTCCAAAAAATTGTCTAAATTTTTTATTAAAAATTTAAATTTCTTTGATAACCTTCCACCTTCATGTTTGCCCCGCTGAATTTCTCATTGGCTCCGCTCAATTTCATGTTTGTCTCGCTTAATTTCTAGTTTGCCTCGCTCAATTTCTAGTTTGCCCCGCTCAATTTCATGTTTGCCCCACTGAATTTCTAGTTTGCCTCGCTCAACTTCATGTTTGCCCTGCTCAATTTCTAGTTTGCCCCGCTCAATTTCAAGTTTGCCCCGCTCAATTTTATGTTTGCCCCGCTCAATTTCTAGTTTACCCCGCTTAATTTCATGTTTGCCTTGCTCAATTTCTAGTTTACCCCGCTCAATTTCATGTTTGCTCCACTGAATTTCTAGTTTGCCCGACTCAACTTCATGTTTGCCCCGCTCAATTTCTAGTTTGCCTCGCTCAATTTCATATTTGCCCCGCTCAATTTCATGTTTGCCCCACTCAATTTCTGTTTGATCGTGAAATGAAGGAAATTGACCATGAAATGCACGGAATTGACCGTGAAGTGAAGGGAATTGACCGTGAAATGCATGGAATTGACCATAAAGTGAAGGGGAATCGCCGGGATTGACCGTGAAATGCATGGAATTAATCGTGAAGTAAATGAAATGAATGAAATTGACCGCGAACTGATTGAAATTGATTGTGAAGTGAATGAAATGGATTTTCGACCATCGACCTGATGGAATCTTGAAAAATATCCAGGTTGGTTGGCTAAAGTAGCTTCTCCTACCCCAAAATCATATAGGGTACGTCAAGTAACTAATTTTGGTTTAGAAGATATTCTTGTTAAATGAATAAAGAAAGAAATGAAAAAAAAGAGAGGAAATTTTTTTTTTATATGCTTATATATACATATTTATATAAATATGTATTAGACAAAATTGTAGGTAGAATAAAGTTCTCCATGCAAAAAAAAAAAAAAATTGTATAGATTGGCACGGACTACAGTTATGGCTACAGTTATAATCCCTAGCTATAGGTAAAATACATTCGAAACATATCGAATACTCTTCGATATGTATCGAAAATTGTAGGATTTTTTAGGCAAACTCACTGGATAGTTCTGGACCTTTTTCGATCATATCGAAAGACCTTCGATACATATCGAAGTGCATATCGAAATACCTTTGATATATATCAAAGGACATATCGAAAAAGCAAGGGCTACAGTTATGGCTACGGTTATAATCCGTAGCAATAGGGAACACCAGCTTTCAGAAATCACATTTCTTTTATGGGTCCCATCATGAGGTCTGTGTTATATCCAAACCGTCCATCTATTTGGCGAGCTCATATTAAGGCTTGAGACGAAAAATAAGATAGATCTAATTATCAAGTAGACCACACTGTAAAAGGCAATGGGGAATTAAACGTCTACCATTGAAACCCTTTTAGGGGTTATAGAAGTTTTGGATTATTATAAAATTTGTTTTTCCTCTTCATCAAGGTCTTTGTGACCCTATGAATGAACTTAGATGGGAAGGATTTCTCACAAACATCACAATGCGCCCCCAAAAAGTTTTATGGCCCCCAAAAAGTTTTTAATGGTCGACGCTCATTCAACATTGTTTCCTGTAATGTGGTACACTTGAGATTTGGATATACCTCATTTTTGGTCTCATACCATAAAATGATGTGGAAAAATATATGGACGGCATGGATGAAAAGCATACATCATGGTGGGGCCCACAGACCACCAACCATCCCCCATTGGCTAGTGACGGGGGAGTACCCAATCCGTTTCTGTGAAAGGAGTATTTTCATCCTCAAATTCGTTGTCCGTATGAGCAGGTCTAAGTTCCCAAAGTAAGTTTGTATTGCTTCATAAAAACTGCTGGATAAAAGGTGGGGTCCACAGTCGTAAATTTCTCAAGTGTAGAGGGGTCCTCGTCCTTCCAGAATATCTAAGAAATCCTACGCTAATGCTAAGGTCCTTCCTAGTTCAAAAACCAATTCCTGAAAAGTCAGCCATCAAAGGAAGTCAGCTGGATCTAGAGTAGGGTCAGAATCGGGAGTGTCTTACCCCCTCTTGAATAAAAAAAGGTGTCCAATTTTCTTTTTCTTTCTTCATTTCTTACATCTCAATCAAGCTCAGAATGCATTCTATTCCACACATTCCTAACATAATACTCATCATTTACATTCTTATTTGTTCTAATTTTATGCACCTTTTTATTAATATTGTTTGCGTGCCTAGGGTCACTTGACTCTGCAAAGCAAGGCTAGGATTTTCTTTATTTCTGCTTGCTCGATCCTCTTAAAAGACTATGTGAAGCATGGCTAGATGTATAACACTGTTATAGAAATAAAATCCCTTGAAAATCACATATCTCATAGAGTAGAACCACATAGTGTGTGGCCAGAAGAGGGTGCCTAACCCCTTCCACTTCTATCACCAAGACTCTTCGTAACACCCCGAATTTTCATCACTCGAGTATTACGCTCTTGCAGAGAAAACTCGAGGGTCCTCCCAAAAGAATCTCATGTGAGTGTAATTCCCTCGTGCCCATGGATCGGGTTACATTCATTTTATACACAAATAAATCAGATTAACGCCTACCCAATTAGTGGAAAAACCAAAGATGAGCAAGGATATTTAACCATAAAGCAATGGGCAAGTACCAAAAAATGTACAAATCTAAATGGTGCACAAAGGGTTACACAAACCAATATATAACATGTCAATATTAAGAGGAGTCTTAAAGAAACCCAAATGGCTCGGGCTCCTATAGCCTAGCCAAGCTAATGTCGCTACGCTTGATCATTGGCCTACCCACTATCGCTATGCCACAAACACCCTGAGCTCTATGCACCCAACTATTTACATCTCATGTTTGGTTTTAGATTTGAATCATGAGTGGCCAACTCAGTGAAAATCCCTCTAAGATTATACAATAACATATCAATCAAATATAGCTTCATAAAAAGTATACCAAAACAACCTAGTGTATAATATATTTCGTTTAGATGCATGAATGCATAAATGTTCTTCACACTAGGGATGTACATCCAATTGGACCAATAATGGACTTTTCAAACAGTCAACTCATTTAAATATAAGAGAATAGGTCTTTCCAATAGTCAACTCATTCTCTAAATGTATAAGATTGAGTCTTTTAAATAGTTGCCCTGGCTCACTAAGGTTCGTTCAAACAGTACACTGGTCTTTCAAACAGTCAACTAGGCACCCGATAATGCTCGTGTGCTATGAATGCATGATTAATCCAACATTTATTCATCTAGTTCCCAAACAATCCTTTTTAGCAAACCCATGTGTCAATGGCCAATCCTGGCCCAACCAGTAAACCTTACCGTCGCCGGTTAATATATGATTTCAAATGAAAGGTTTCTCCCAACAAAATTCATCTACACACCAAAGTTCAATTAGGAGGTCCCAGCACGGGCTCCCACCTAACAAGCCAGCAAGGCATATGGACACACCACTGATGGTAAGTGATCGAACCCAAGGGTTGACAACCCTAAGTGCAAGGCTGCGATATAGTAATAACTTGGTGAGATTGACATCAAATCATCAGGTAATGAGGAACACAGCCTAAAACTAGCCTAATAGTAAGGTTTATCTGGGTTTTCAATCCTATGAGTAAGGAAATGGGTTTTAAAACAAATAAATAAACGACTAAGGATCTAGGAATCTACTCATAGCAATCACAATTCTCATTTATTGATTCAATATATAACTCATTTGGAATCGAAATCTCATCATATCTAATCGAAAGATAATTCTATTAAATAAATTATTAACACCAATAAGAATATGAATTCGATTGAAAAATTCTCTCATGAAGCACTCGGATCTCAATCGCAAGGAATCAAAAGTGTCTAAAGCACCCTTAGACAACAATAAATCAATTATACCCGTAGTGCACAACAAATTCAAAAATAAACAATTAAAAAATTATAAAGTAAATCCAAATATATTTTAATTTACTATCATCATTCAAATCATTGTTATTAAATCAAGTAAACTAAATATTATAATTAAACTACAAGCTTTATCCCTTAGCCTTAACTAAGATATTAGCTTAACATGGCTAACATCTTAAAAGAAAAACAAAAGACAAACTAGATTTGAAGGATTGAAGAAGAAGAACGGCTTTATAGAAGCTTTGCACCCCTAGGTCTTTCTCTCAAGCCCAAATTTATGCTTTGGAATGCTTAGAACACCTATTTAAATAGGAAAAACTTACACTGACTTGGAAGCTACTTTAATTTTATGCATTTTATGTTATGCTTCGATCGCACCGAGTCCAGCCGAAGATGCCTTCAGCTACAACTGAATTTCATCTAAATATGTCTGAAGTCTCTATCTCCCCCAGGTCACACCGAACTTTCCTTCTATCGTATCGAACATTGCTTCGGTCGGACCTAATGTCAAGTCGAATTATCTTTGAAAATCACTGTTTCTTGCTGGAATGTTCTGTGCACTTTTGGTTAGACCGAACTAACCTTAGGTGGTACCAAATAGTCTGTTATTTCTGTTGTACTTTGTGATTTTTTCAGTCTTTTCTCTCTTTCGCACTTGATTTTCTTAGATCTTTGGCACTTGAATTCTTCATTGATGTCCTCCATAGACCCAATTCTTAATTGATTAGTCTTTTGAGCTTTAAATTTATCTTTTATGTGCGTATTCATCTTAGGCTTCAAAATCACCTTGCATGAAAAAAAAATATATAATTATATCAAATTAACACTTAAATACCAGGAAAGCTAATATAATTGTGTAACGCCCTGAATTTCAAAGGTCAAGCAAAGCTCTACTTCCGAAATCCAGCACATCGCTTATGCAACATGGATCATGATGTTTAGATTTCATTCATATTAATGAGTTAAACATGAGTGAGATTATACTAAAATAACATATCATACTCTGTATATAATTAAATTAAGCAAGCGAAAGTCTGAAGCATCTATATATAAGTATGTAAGTGTTTCACAACCTCCAGAGTATGAGTATGTAACCAGGCTAAATATATACATGTATTGTTTCAAAAAATACAAAATGTGAAAGTGTAAGATGTCCAACTAAGACAAGTATCCCAGTGTTCCGAGCGAATCAGCATGAGGTCTACATAAACTCACCCGAGAGCTGAAAGTAGGAGAACTCTTCCTCCTCATCCATAAAGTCCTACTCCGTTGCTTACACTTCATCATCACCTCCATCTAAACCAGAGTCTGGTTGGTGTTTTAAAACACCGTCCTAAGGTGAGAGTGAGTGATGAACTCAGTGGTACTATAAGGCAAAGGTTAACATGTTATCAAGTCAATCAAGCAGTAATGATCAAGTAACTTAACAATCACTTCCTAACTACTCTTATTAATGCAGGAATGGAGTGCAAGTAATGATGTATGCCCTCGCATCAAAGCTCCCTCAACAAGCGACTCCGACGCCGAATTTCACATATGACAACACTACCTCCTGTGCGACTTCTACACCTTTAAAGCACATCCTAACTAATGCAGTACAATGCATGGTCATGTTGGCCTAGTAGTTAATTAAGCTTATTCACACAGCAGATTTGGGAAGCTAGGGTACCTCCCTTTATATCATTGACCCGAACCGAAGGATCCATCTAGGTTCATCACTCCTAGTCAAGCACATACGATAGGCAAGTTGTGGGGTCATCACTCTCAATAAAAAGAAGTCGATAGGCAAATTCAAAAGTTTATACTCGCAGTCACTACGGGGTGGCTAATCACCTCGGCATAGGCTGACAGCTCGAACACTGTGTCCCATACCACCATGCCTAGGTCACGAGTCTGTGTTGCTCACTGGTCACTATGGGGAGCCTCGTCACCCTAGCGTAGGCTGATAGCTCGAACACGGTGTCCCATACCACCATGCCCGGCTCATGAGTCTTAGCGAATTGTGGTACCATGGTTAAAGTAGGCCTTTACATTAGAGAGGGGTACCTTATATTCAAGCAATAATGTCCATACATGGTAAACACACAATAGGCCGATCGGTTTGTTAGGCAAGTTTGATAGGTAAGGACACACGCTGACTTAATCGACATGGAGTGCATAAGCACCCCTCGTGGCCTAACCACTATTGACAATCGTCATGCGACCCGGATTCATCATGTATACCCAATATGGTGAGACTAATTTGGCCACCCGAACAGGAACTGTTACCGATTGTCTGGGCTAGGTTGTAGCCCCAATCTTACTTAGATGCAGCAATTAAGTACATGCGATAATCAATTCAGCATTTAACAAACAATCCAAGTGAAAATTCTCATTTGAGCATTTCATCAAACACCTTGATCATGTTACCAATTACTTGCATTTTATCCACAAATCGCATAGAAGCAAATAAGATTACATGAAGGAAACTATACATATGAACAAGGAAATTGAGAATCCTATCTCAATACTCTTAATAAATACAAATCATCAACAATTTCTCATTCAGACAATTTATCAAACACTTAAGCTACACGTCACCAAATACATAGACTAGGTTAGTTACAACGTACGTTTTAGCAAATCCTTATACAGAGAGATCAGCATGCATATGACAACGATGAATCCTAGATTGGTAGTCATGACAAGCACAAATCATATTTACATGTTCATTCGAACATTTCAACAAACACATGAGATGTATCTTTTATTCAACATAATTCATACATGTATATTATATCGAAAACGGTGTATCTAAGACAATATGACAGCAATCAAGTCAGACATAAATCATTAGCTGACATTGAAAGCATTGATAACTATAACCCAAACGTTTATAGTCCGCACCTTTCGTCAGAATACTCGATTCGGACTCGGTTCAAATACCACGTTCCTGAAAATGGAACGTTGGGCACCTAAATAACGTAAACGGTTAGCTAGTTTGACAAATAATCAGCCTGGATCTCTATAACAAGATTAGGGTTAGAATTTCTTATCCAAAATCATAGTCGAAATAGATCGTGTAGCGTAACGGAAAGGTGATTCAGTGCGTGGAGTAGTGTGAGAGATTCATAGCATTAATCACCAAAATCCCTTCTTCTCTCTTTCCTCTTTTCTCTTCTTTTCTCTCTCTCTCTCTCTCTCTCTCTCTCTCTCTCTCTCTCTCTCCCCCCTTAGGGTTTTGGGGAAAATCGTATATGAGAGAGGTGAGGTGATATAAGGGCTATTTATAAGCCCAGAAGTGATGCAAATGGCCCTAGGGCCATTATATACATGGGTTGTACCCTTTGGGCAGCTGTTTTTGACAAATAGGGCTCACAGGGAGGCCCACAACTCACGCACATCATAGGGTAAGTTCCCTGACAATGGATCTATGTCAGGATGTGGTTTCGGTGTGATCGAATAGGCTTATCGACCGTGGAGTGTCAGATCAACGGTCGTACTTACTCGATCGAGGCCACAGTTATATGGATATGTGCAGGGAAATTTCCCTTTTCCATGGGTGAAGTTTGGTCAGAAACTGACGGTCCGAAATCCTTAATTTCGCGTGTGAGCGAATGGCCCAATTCACTTAAGTTTCATTTCATTTTCTAAAGATATTCATGTTTCTCACACACTTCACTCAGGGCTCAAGTTGTACGTTTCTGGACACTATCTGGGCTTGATTCCCGCGACGGTTGTCAAGCCCAGTAGGACGTACATAACCCTATACTTTCGTGGTCATCGGACTCTCAACGTGCGGTCTAGCTCTGATATAGAGTTTCAATGTACTATCGAGAGCGACGGGCTCTTGAAATTTCTCTGAGGTCTTTATGTGATATCAAGTCAGTGGTATTAATGGTTTTAGGCCTTCTCACTAGTGGAAATGGTGGCCCGAGCTAAATCTACCGATTATTTAGTTTAGTACTTAACAAATTTCAGCCTAAATTACGACAAGATACGGTCCTTAGGTGGTTCTGCCTGAGGTGGTACTCAGGTCCTTGTACGGATTTTTTCAAGACGTTACAAATTGAGAGGATAGATATACAATATTTAGGTGTTATCATACCCCAATTAGCATTTTGCTAGTCCCGAGTAAAATGTGTGAAAGATATTTCGAAATCAAATGTATAATTTCCTGTAAACTCAAGTAGTTCTAAAAACAATTTAGATTATAAAAGTTTAAAATACATTAATGGAATGCATAACTTCCACCTAAAATATAACACTTGGTAAATATTATAATCAAGTCCAAAGCATTAATCTTATAAGTAGAGAAATTCTAAACATTGAGTTCCATAAGTGCATAGTGGAATCTAGACTTAACAAAACCAAAGGTTTAGTTATCTACTTTCATAATAACATTGATAATCAAAAGAACATTCAAGATACCCAAAACCTAAACCAAAATTTACCTTATAGTTCAACATTCTACTTATCTAGCTTTTGATTTTTCCATCGACATCTTTTTCAC
This sequence comes from Magnolia sinica, assembly GCF_029962835.1. Lineage (NCBI taxonomy): Eukaryota > Viridiplantae > Streptophyta > Magnoliopsida > Magnoliales > Magnoliaceae > Magnolia > Magnolia sinica. The sequence continues at coordinate 59,268,893 of NC_080577.1, forward strand.
AATTTTCGATCTTTTCTTCTTATTTTTTTCCACAACATCCTTTCATGGAACTTTGATAGGTAGCCCTTTTCGATGATAACTATTTTTTAGCTGGGTATTACTTCCTTTTTGTTTCTTTATTATTATTTTTATTGAACATGATGGATAAATTTTTCAGGTTTGTTTCCTATCATTCTTAATAATCATCTAGTTAACAACTCAGTATCCAACTAAAACTTTAATGCATAAGCTAAATGTAACATGTGAATTCATGGCTCAATCAATGTTTAAACTTCCAATTAAAGATTAAAAACCTCGAACTCAATTTGAAATAAGTTCACAGAAAAATTCAAAATTTTTGAAAACTTTTAGTTAGCTAAAAATTTCAACAATTTAGCACAAATGAAGAAATTTTTAAAGGAAACTTACCCCCCCAACATAAATTATACATTGTCCTCAATGTATAAATATTTGCAATAAATGTAGAATTGATAGCAACAAAAATAAAGAGGAGTAGATGAAAAGTACATGGAAGGTAATAAACAGATAAGCTAGTGCGAACTTCCTATTAATTAGTGTTTTAGCAACTAAACTAAATTAATAAATCAAACTAATCTTAAGAAAGAAAATAAATTCTTAATCATAAACAATCAATCATCCAAAGGTATCGATTTTTTATCTGGCAAATATCTCTTAGCAACTTTTCAACAAAATCATCTGTTGATGCAAAAATCTGGCTTACCCTCGTCGAGCTCCGAGCACTCGCGCCAAGCCTTGTAAGCCTGCACAGGAGAAGGACAAAGGAGACCCTGGCTAGAGCAGGGGACCCTCCAATGCCAAAGTCAGGCTAGGAATCTGGGTCTAAGTTGTGTAGAGTAGGCTTAGGGTGTGAGATGTTGCGTACCTATTTCTGTCGTTATGTCCTCTATTTATACCTTTAGATTAGAATGGATGTGTCCATCAATCTCGACACGATCTCGACCATCAAGTGTAAGCTATGCATGCACTGATGTCGGCCGTTATCCTGAGATCGTGTGCCGGACGACTCTCTAGACATACGTTACTGGAGTTAATCCTTTAGCGTAATCTTCGGCCACGTTCTCATCCGAGCCGGGCTTCGCTCACGATCCTCTGAGCTCGTGAGCGAGCTGATCCTGGTCGGAGCCGATGGGTCGGATGTATAGTGGCTTCTCCCGGGTTCCAGGTTGGTGTTAAAGCTCTACAAAGGAACTTGGAATCGAGTCGGTTTGGATGTACTGCTATTAGTTCAAGGCTCTGCTCATTAACTTCTCTAAGTCGACCTCTTTCGGGTTCGGCTCAGATTTTCCCATAACATCATCCATAAACCTACTTTTGAGTAAGTTTGGGTGTCCTGGACCATGATCGTCCAGAGAAATCTATGCACCCCATTAATTTTTTTTATTGTCGTGAGATGTCCAAGAATGTATGATTCACCAGTGGCGGAAATATTTTTAATATTAGTGTACAAGGGTGAATAAGAGATTACAAACAGTTGAATATTAATAAACATTTTATCTAGCATAGTCTCCTGTCATGCCCTAAACTCGAAAACTGGACTCACAAAATTCCCGATTGCCAAATCTAGCACCGACAACCTTCGTAGTACCCCATTCTCGACTTCTGACACCCATATATCAGGTTCAAATCCTGGGATACCACAAGGAGGGTTTTCAAGATAAATTTATTCCATAACAAGCATAACCATAAGCATAACCCACGAATGATAACGAGAACTCCATCACAAAATCCACTATGATAAAAAACTTTAAGTACAATGCGTATAAAGGGAAATACAATAACAATATCGGAACTCTAAAAGCTCGGCTACACGCTCTTGCTCAGCTACAACTGCGTCCTGGCATCACCTGCATGCATCTATTGTGCATAAGCTTATAGAAATCTTAGAGGGTGGTGAAAGTGTGTGCGTAAGGTAGCAATGCAAATATGTAATATTAAAGTAATGCGAAAACATGCTGATAAGTCCATGAATGCGATCAGTCATACCAAGGTTATGCGATGCAAGGCATGAATGCTATCGGGCACACTAAGGCCATGCGATGCAAGGCATGAATGCTATTGGCCACACCAAGGCCATACGATGCAAGGCCTACATAGCCAATGTCATGTGTAAGATGCGGCTCGAGCATAACAATCCACATATCAATCCAGCTCATCTCTAGAGCATCATATATCAGTACGGTTCTCTCTAGATAATCATCGGGGTCTAATACACTGTACACCACATTATCGCCCTACATTGGATGTACAACCGTGCAAGCAGAAGAGACCTCACTATTCGCCTGACCAATATTCATCCAATATCTATCCAACATGTCAATAGCGGACCCATTTACGAGCTGGTCATACTTAGCCTAGCAATTACCCCCTACCCTTGGGCGAGTAAGGCCACACCCCTTCCAACCAACTATGACACAGTGGGAGATGTGGCCTCCTGGTATTCGACCCTCATGCGCTCATACATCCACTCGGTCTTGACGTTGGAGCGTCTTCTGGTACCGTCAGGTTTATGGACTTTTACCGAGGGACATCTATCACCCCCCATGTAAAGAAAAGATTCCCAGTGTCCAATCCTGCTGTAACGTCTCAGAAACTAAATAATTAGTGATTAAGCTTGGGCCACCATTTCCACAAATGAGATGGCCTAAAACCATTAATACCACTGACTCAATGTCATTTAAAGACCAAAGAGAAATCCCAAGAGCCTGTTGCTCTCGGGAGTACATTGAAACCCCGTATCGGACCTAGACCGCACGTCGAGAGTCCGATGACCGTGAAACTATAGGACTATGTCCGTCCTACTGGACTTGACAACCATCGCGGGAATCAAGCTCAGATAGTGTCCAGAAACATACAACATAAGCCATGAGTATAGTGTGTAAGAAACGCAAATACCTTTAGAAAATGAACCAAAACTTAAGTAAACTGGGCCGTTCACTCTTATGCGAAATTGAGGATTTTAGACCGTCAGTTTCTGACCAAACTTCACCCATGGGAAAAAAAATTTTCCTGCACATATTCGTATAACTATGGCCCCGATTGAGTAAGTATGACCATTGATCTTACGTAGGTCCTCCACGGTCGATCGGCTAATCCGATCGCACCAAAATCATGTCCTAGCATAGATCCATTGTCAGAGAACGTACCCTATGACATAAGTGAGTAGTGGGCCTCCCTGTGAGCCCTGCTTGTCAAAAATAGCTGCCCAAAGGGTATAACCTATGTATGTAGTGGCCCTGAGGCCATTTGCATCACTTCTGGGCTTATAAATAGCCCTTATTTCACCCAACCTCTCTCATATACGAATTTCTTCAAAACCCTAAGGGAGAGAGGAGAGAAAAGAAGAGAAAAGAGGAAAGAGAGAAGATAGATCTTGGGAGATCGTTGCAGGAATCCTCTCCCACGACTCCACGCACAGAATCTCTGTCCCATTACGCTACACAACCTATTTCGACTACGATTTTGGGTAAGAAAACCTAACCCTAACATCGTTGTAGAGATCCGGGTTGATTATTCGTCAAAGTAGCTAACCTATTACGTCATTTAGGTACCCGACGTTCTATTTTCGAAAATGTAGAATCTGAATCGAGTCTGAATCGAGCATCCCGATGAAAGGTGCTAACTATAAATGCTTAGGTTATGGTCATCAATGCTTTCAATGTCAGCTAATGATTTATGTCTGACTTGATTGCTACCGTATTGTCTTAGATATGCCGTTTTCAGTATAATATACATGTATGAACTGTGTGAGCAAAAGATGCATCCTATGTGTTTGTTGAAATGTTTGAATGAATATTTAAAAATGATTTGTGCTTGTCATGGTTACTGATCTAGGATTAATCATTGTCATATGCATGTTGATCTCTCTATATAATGAATTGCTAAAATATATGTTGTAACTAACCTAGTCTATATATTTGGTGAAGTGCAGTCTAAGTGTTTGATGAATTGTCTGAATGAGAAGTTATTGATGATTTGTATTTATTACGAGTATTAAGATAGGATTCTTATTTGCCTTATACATATGTATAGTTTCTTTCATGTAATCATATTTACCTCTATGCAATTTATGGATAAAGTGCAAGTGTTTGGTAACATGATCAAGGTGTTCGATGAAATGCTCAAATGAGGAATTTATTTGGATTGTTTGTCAAATGGTGAAATGATTATCACATGTATTTATTTATTGCATCTGAGTAAGATTGGGGCTGCAACATAGCCCAGGCAATCGGTAATAGTCCCTGTTCGAATAGCCGAATTAGTCTTGCCAAATCAGGTAAACTCGACGAATTTTGGTCACACGACGATTGTCGACAGTGGTTAGGCCATGAAGGGTGCTTATGCGCTTCATGTCGATTAAGTCGGCGTGTGCCCATACCAATCAAACTTGCTTAACAAACAGATTGGCCTATCGTGTGTTTACCATGTATGAATACTACTGCTTGAATCTAAGGTACCCCTCACCAATGTAAAGGCCCACTTTAACTATGGTACTATGATCTGTTAAGACTCATGAGTCGGGCATGGTGGTATGGAACACCGTCTTCGAGCTGTCGGCCTACGCTGGGGTGACGAGCCTCCCCATAGTGACCAGTGAGCAACTAAGACTCGTAAGCCGGGCATGGTGGTATGAGACACCGTGTTTGTGCTGTCGGCCTACACTGAGGTGATGAGCATCCCCATAGTGACTGCAAGTATAAACTCTTGAATTTGTGTATAGACTGCTTTTCATTAGGATGATGACCCTATAACTTGCCTATCATATGTGCTTAACTAAGAGTGACGAACCTAGATAGATTCTTCGGTTCGGGTCAATGATATAAAGGGAGGTACCCTAGCTTCCTAAATCTGCTGTATGAATAAGCTTAATTAATTACTTGGCTAACATGACCATGCATCGCACTGTATTAGTTAGGACGTGCTTTAAAGGCGATGAAGTTGCATCGGAGGAAGTGATGTCATATGCCAAATAAGTTGTTGGAGTCGCTTGTGAGGGAGCTTTGATGCGAGGGCATACATCATTACTTGCACTCCATTCCTACATTAACAAGAGTAGTTAGGAAGCGATTGTTATGTTGCTTTATCATTACTGCTTAATTGACTTGATAACATATTAACTTTTGCCTTATGGTACCACTGAGTTGGCCACTCACTCCCACTCTGGAACGGTGTTTTAAAACACCAACCAGACTCTGGTTTAGATGCAGGTGCTGATGAAGTCTATGCAATAGAGCAAGACTTTATGGATGTAGAGGAGGAATTCTACTACTTTCAATTATCGGGCGGGTTAATGTAGACCTTGTGCTGATACACCGGGAATACTAGGATATTTGGTTTAGTTGGACATCTTACATTTTTACATTTTGTATATTTTGAAACAGTTCATGTATATATTAAACCCAGTTATGTACCCATACTCTGGAGGTTTGTGAAACACCCACATGTTTAAATATATATATATATATATATATATATATATATATTTCAGACTTTCGCTTGCTTAATTTAATTATATCCGGAGTATGCTATGTTATTTTAGTATAATCTCACTCATGCTTAACTCATTAATATGGGGGAAATTTGAACATCATTATCCATATTGCATAAGTGATGTGCTGGATCTCGGGAGTAGAGCTTTGCTCGACCCTCGAAATTCAGGGTATTACAAGTTGGTATCAAAGCATGATTTGGATTAAACTGGACCTAGGTTATAGGTAACATGACGCACTTTGACTTAGGAAGGGGGTGATGAAATTTAGAGACCACATTAGGATCCCAAGGTTTCGCCGACAGGTGAGACCAAACACTGTAGATTAGTTGAAGGTCTATAATTGGGGGACTCAGATCATGTGTAATGACCTAAGCCACCTCTGACCAAAGATAACAAATCAAGTCAACTTGAGTCGACTCGATCGTAGTACAGTGGGACTTGGCGCAAATAGCTAATAAGGCCAAGAGGGCCTAAACGTTGAACTTTGTAGCTCAAACTGAGTATAGATCTTCACCAAATTTAGTCCTAACTAAGTAAAGAAACTCCCGAATAACCTTGGCGATCTGGGTCGTCAATTGATGGATTTCTGGATAAAAAATGGATCCAGAACATGCGATGAAATACCCTCATTTTCACCCATTTCCATCCCTTTCCAACCCATCTCCTTTAAAAATCTCACCTTCCACCACTTTATTCTTCAAATCTTTCTAGGTATTTTCATAGTAGACACAAATCCTAAAGCTCAAAGGATGAAGAACTATAATTAAACTAAAATTTACTATAAATAGTAAAAATATAAATAAAATGTACTCTTGAGCAGCTTCTCCTACCCCAAATTCATATACAGCACGTCCAGTAACTCATTCTGGATTGAGAAATACACTCGTTTCAAAAATCGAGTGGCATAACTATCATCAGGACCACCAAAGGGGCACGAGGGAACCGCCCGATCGGCAGTGCACTGCCGGAAGGCCTAGCAGAGCACAACGGCACCGTGGGATCGGCGGAACCCCACAGGATTTTTGTAATTTTTTGTGTTTTTTGACCAACTTCAAAAAGTCATATCTCCTTGAATATAATTCTGATTTAGGTGATTCAAAACCAAGATTGAAGCTTGATAAGTCTAGTTTCATATAAAAATAAGTAAAAAAATAAAATAAAAATTTTAATATAGTTAAATCTAGGATGCTTTGACAATTGTCCAAAAATCGTTAGTTTTGGACAGCTGTTACTTCTAGAATTTAAATAATTTTTCTACAATTCCAAACAAATTGAAATTTTGTGGGATGACTTTAAACTTAATGATAAAGTATCATAAAAATTTTTTAAATATTTTATAAAATAAAAGTATAGAAAATGTTATAAGGAATAAAGACATTATGGAATCATATAGAAAATCGTTGGTCTTGGACAACTAGTACTTCCTGAATTTTTATAATTTTTATGGGACTTCGAATGAAATAAAATTAAGCTTAAAAATGGATTACAATGAAAATTATAAAAATAATATGGTAACTAAAGGTGACAAATATGTTATAAATAATAGAAGGGTTGAAATAAAAAATTTTTACAATTTCGAATTGCCAATAGACTAGTCATATCTTTTCATATTAAAGTTTAGTATTTGGTGTTTATTTAGGAATTATTTATAATCATACTAAGAATCATCCTATGGTTAAATTTGATTATATATATATATATACATATATTTTTGTTTAAGTTGTTTTTGTTCAATTAAATTAAGATCCTTTAGTAGGATCGAGTTTCATAGTTTAATACTCCCTAAGCTTGTGTTAGGAGCAGACTATAGTGAAATATATTTTGAGTGTTCTTATTCTCTTAAGAACTCAAGGTTTAAACGATATCGAGAAGTTGATATTCTTCAACTCTCACTTCCTACGTCCTTATTAGCGTTATTTGCACTCTAACCTCTGAAATATTTTAAAATTATCGATTCTTCATTCCCTCTCGAAGTTAATGAAACCGAAGTGCAGTCTGCTCATAACCCACTAGTCATAAGATCGAAATGGTGATATACATATAAAATTTTATACTATTAGAAACCATTTTAGGATGATCTTTGACCTTATGCATATTAAGATATTTATTAACCCCTACTTTAGACATAAATTAAAACAAAGACTCTCTTAGACCAAGACCCAAAGGGTTAATCGCCAGCCACCGCATGCTATTTCGGCTCCACCTCTACAATCAGTAGCACCGGCACAACCATTTAGCTGACCTCCTGTATCTCGAAATAGGCCGCCTCAACGACCTACGATAGCACCGCCTAACCGCCCGTAACAAGCTCGCGTACATGCACTCGTAGTCGAAGCATCTGAATCAGCGGTTGTAGTACCGCTAGCCTTTGAAGTCACTGCCCGTGTCCAAGGTACATCAATATCTCTGTTAGTGGACACCAGGTCCATTGTTTCAATGATAGCATGCTCTACAGTCAAGCGATTAGGGTTGAACACTACCCCTATGGTTGGGGTGAGAGTCATCGCAGCAGCAAAGACCTTCACAGATGCCACTAAGCATTGTAAGAATTGCCCGATAGACTTAGGGAGCAGAGTGGTGTACATTGACCTGATTATAACCAAGATATATCATAACTACGTCATCCTCGGCATGGATTGGCTCATCGAAATAAAGGCAGAGATTGACTGTGAAACCAGATTGGTGACAGCCCATGGGCTTGAGGGTACAACCTTCACCTTCCTAGTTCAAGTCAGTTGTCCCTACCGTATTTGTTGTTACGCTTCCCTATTAGAAAATTACGATGGTCCGTCACTTGGGGACATCCAGTAGTCCAAGATTTCACGGACGTGTACAGAATGATCCCTAGACTACCTCATCAGTGTGAGATATATTTTACCATCGACCTTGTGCCAGGCGCAACACCAATCTCCTTATCGACGTACCGCATGCCTCCATGTGAAATGGAGGAATTAAGGAAGCAGACTGATGATCTATTGGACTCGGGTTTTATACAGTCGAGCGTATCTCCTTAGGGAGCACCTATGTTGTTTGTGAAAAAGAAGGATGGATCGCTGCGGTTGTGTATAGATTATTGCAGGCTAAATCACGTCACGGTAAAGAATAAGTATCCTCCGCCCAGGATAGATGACCTGTTTGACCAGTTGAAGGGGGCGTATTATTTCTCTAAGATAGACTTACAGTCTGGGTATCATCAATTATGCATCAAAAATGAAGACGTACAGAAAACAGCTTTTAGGACCAGCTTCGAGCACTACGAATTCCTCGTGAGGCCGTTTGGACTTACAAATGCACCGGCCGTATTCATGGATCTCATGAACCGGGTATTTCGGCGTATCTTTATCGATTCGTCATCGTATTCATAAACGACATTTTGACATACTCAAAGAGTCGAAAAGATCACGAAGAACACCTGCGAGCAATCCTTGATACTCTCAGGCAGAATCAGTTATTTGCACAGTACCGAAAATGCAACTTCTGGAAGGAAGAAGTCAAGTTCTTTGGACACGTGATTTCTAAGGAAGGAATCGCCGTAGACCTTGCCAAGGTGATCGCGGTACAAGATTGGGAGCAGCCCAGCTCAGTTACAGAAGTGAGGAGTTTCCTCGGACTTTCCGGCTATTACCGCCGATTCATTAAAGATTTCTCCAAGATAGCCCGACCGTTGTCTCAACTTACTCGGAAAGATCTTAAGTTTGCTTGGAATGAGAAAGCAGAGGTAGCCTTTCAAGAATTAAAGGACAAGTTAACATCTGCACCCATGTTAGTACTGCCAAAGCAAGGGGTCAAATACACGATTTACATTGATGCCTCTCGAGTCGATTTGGGGTGTATACTTATACAGAAGGATAGGGTGATCGCCTATGCCTCACGACAGTTGAGGAAATACGAAGAAAACTGCCTCACTCACGACCTAGAGTTGGCAGCAGCCATTTTCACATTGAAGCTCTGGAGACATTACCTCTACGGGGAGGAGTTCGAGCTCTTTTGTGACCACAAGAGCCTCAAATACATCTTTACACAGAGGGACCTTAATATGAGGCAACGCCGTTGGATGGAGACTTTGAAAGACTTTAAGTTAGAAGTCTCCTATCATCCTGGCAAGGCCAACCTTGTGGCCAATGCGTTAAGCCGCAAGAAAACTATAAAATTTGCAGACCCACTGATGATAGAAGAGTGGAATATGGTGGAATTCGTGCGAGATTTCGAACAGAAGCTGACAGTAGAGGAGCCATTCGAGAGCGTCGCATACTTCCACATGTAACCACTTATTGATGACCGAATCATTTTGGCCCAGAAAGAAGATGAGCTGTTGGTGAAGATGAGAGAGCGTGTAAGAGACAATGAAGAATAAGAATGGAGGTTTGAGGTATAGTAGCCGCCTATGCGTCCCAAACCTTCACGACTTGAGAAGAGAAATTCTGGAGGCTGCTCACAATTCAAAGTTAGTAATGCATCCGAGTAGTACAAAGATGTATCGAGACGTGAAGCGTTCGTATTGGTGGGACAACATGAAGGCCCAAATAGCAGACTTTATATCCTAATGTCTTACGTGCTAGTAAGTCAAGGCCGAACATCACCGACCCCTTGATTTACTTTAGCCCATGTCCATAGCCGAGTAGAAGTGAGATTTCATATCTATGGATTTCATTTTCGGGTTACCAAGGACAAGAAGGAGGCATGACTCCATTTGGGTGCTTGTGGACCGATTGATGAAATCGGCCCATTTCCTCCCGATTAGAGTTTCTAATTCGGCAGATGATCTAGCCAAGCTGTACATTAAGGAGATAGTACGACTGCATAGGTTTTCTATAGAGATTATGTCAGATCGAGACACACAATTCACGTCTATTTTCTGGACTCGAATCCAAGAAGCAATGAGAGTGAATTTAAAATTTAGTACCGCGTTCCACCCTCAGACCGATGGGCAGACGGAGCGGGTAAATCAAATACTCGAGGACATGTTACGAGCGTGCGTACTTGACTTCAAGGACATCTAAAATGACTATCTCCCTTATGCTGAGTTTGCTTATAACAATAGCTTCCAAGCAAGCATTGGCATGTCTCCTTACGAAGCATTGTATGGACGCCCATGTCGAGCTCTGCATTGTTAGGCGGAAGTTGGCGAGAAGAGCTTGGTTGGCCCAGATCTAGTTCAGGCAACCTCAGAAAATATCGATATTATCAGGCGACGACTCCTTACAGCCCAGAGCAGACAGAAGAGTTACGCTAATACAAGATGGAGACAGTTAGAATTCGAAGTTGGGGACCATGTATTCCTTAAAGTTTTTCCAATGAATGGGGTACTTCATTTTGGCAGGAAGGAAAAACTCACACCGAGATTCATTGGCCCGTTCCATATTCTAAACCGAATAGGTGTGGTAGCATACCGTCTCACCTTACCCACACCACTTGCAGGCGTGCACAACGTATTTCATGTTTCGATGCTGAAGAAATATGTTCCTGACCCTACCCATATTATCAAATGGGAGCAAGTGCAGCTAAGAGAAGACGCTACCTATGTATTGCGACCAACGCGTGTTCTAGATAGGCAGTATGGTCATCCCACTTGTGAAAGTGTTATGGACACACCACACCGAGGAGGAGGCTACTTGGGAAACAGAAGCTAGAGTTCGTAAAAACACCCACAGATCCTCGAGGAGTACGAAAAGGTACTAATTTTAAGGACAAAATTTTTCTTTAAGGGGGGGGGGGGGGGTAGATTGTAACGTCTCGAAAAAATCTGTACAAGGACCCGAGTACCACCTTAGGCAGGACTGTCCAAGGACCGCATCCTGTCGAATAATTTAGGCAAAAATTAGTTAAGTACTAACCTAGATAATCGATGGATTAAGCTTGGGCCACCATTTCCACAATTGAGAATGCCTAAAACCATTAATACTACAAACTCAACGTCACTTAAAGACCTAGGAGAAATTCCAAGAGCCTGTTGCTCTTCGGGAGTATATTGAAACCCCGTATTAGACTTAGACCGCACGTCGAGAGTCCAACGACCGCGAAACTATAGGACTATGTCCGTCCTATTGGGCTTGACAACTATCGTGAGAATCAAACCCAGATAGTGTCTAGAAACGTACAACATAAGCTATGAGTAAAGTATGTGAGAAAAGCTAATACCTTTAAAAAACGAACTAAAACTTAAGTGCATTGGGCCGTTCACTCTTAGGAGAAATTGAGGATTTTAGACCGTCAGTTTCTGACCAAACTTCACCCATGGAAAAAGAAAATTTACCTACATATATCCGTATAAATGTGGCCCCAATTGAGTAAGTATGACCGTTGATCTGACGCAGGTCCTCCACGGTCAATCGACTTATCCGATCGTACCGAAATCATGTCCTAGCATAGATCCATTGTAAGGGAACGTACCCTATAACATAGGTGAGTAGTGGGCCTCCCTGTGAGCCCTGTTTGTCAAAAATAGCTGCCCAAAGGGTATAACCTATCTATGTAGTGGCCTTGGGCCATTTGCATCACTTTTGGACTTATTAATAGCTCTTATTTCACCCCAGCTCTCTCATATACGAATTTCTTCAAAACCCTAAGGGAGAGAGGAGAGAACAGAAGAGAAAAGAGGAAAGAGAGAAGAGAGAACTTGAGAAATCGTTGCAGGAATCCTCTCCCACGACTCCACACACCGAATCTCCGTCCCGTTATGCTACACAACCTGTTTTGGCTACAATTTTAGGTAAGAAAAGTTAACCCTAATGTCATTGTAGAGATCTAGGTTGATTATTCGACAAACTAGCTAACCTATTATGTCATTTAGGTGTCCGTTTTCAGAAACGTAGAATCTGACCCGAGTCCGAATCAAGCATCCCGATGAAAGGTGCAGACTATAAACGCTTAGGTTATGGTCATCAATACTTTCAATGTCAGCTAATAATTTATGTCTGACTTGATTGCTACCGTATTGTCTTAGATACGCCGTTTTCAGTATAATATACATGTATGAACTGTGTGAGCAAAAGATGCATCCTATGTGTTTGTTGAAATGTTTGAATGAATATTTAAAAATGATTTGTGCTTGCCATGGTTACTGATTTAAGATTAATCATTGTCATATGCATGTTGATCTCTCTGTATAAGGAATTGCTAAAATATATGTTGCAACTAACCTAGTCTATATATTTGGTGAAGTGCAGTCTAAATGTTTGATGAATTGTCTAAATGAGAAATTATTGATGATTTGTATTTATTATGAGTATTAAGATAGGATTCTTAATTGCCTTATACATATGTATAGTTTCTTTCATGTAATCATATTTGCCTCTACGTAATTCATGGATAAAGTATAAGTGTTTGGTAACATGATCAAGGTGTTCGATGAAATGCTGAAATGAGGAATTTATTTGGATTGTTTGTTAAATGGTGAAATGATTATCACATGTGTTTATTTACTGCATCTAAATAAGATTGGGGCTGCAACGTAGCCCAGGCAATCGGTAAGAGTCCCTGTTCATATGACCGAATTAGTCTCGCCACGTCAGGTAAACTCAACGAATCCGGGTTGCACGACGATTGTCAACAGTGGTTAGGCCACGAGGGGTGCTGATGAGCTCCATGTTGATCAAGTCAGTGTGTGCCCGTACTAATTGAACTTGCCTAACAAACTGATTGACCTATTGTGTCACGCCCCAAACCTGAAAATCGGATTCACATGAATCCCGATCACTGAATCCAGTGCCGACAGCCTCCGTAGTACCCCATTCTCGGCTCCAGCATCCATACACCAGATTCCGATCCTGGGATCTTACAAGGAGGATTTTTTTTTTCTTTTCTTCGTTTAACTTGCAATAAGCATAACCACAAGATTACCTAATTCACAAAGGCAACATCATCATCATATATCCACTAATATAATCAGTTGAGTACAATGCTGGAAGGAAATACATAAATAAAAACCAAGCTCCAGAAGACCGCCACACACTCCAAGCTCAACACTGCTGCAACCTAACATCACCTGCACGCATCTATTGTGCATAAGCTTATAGAAAACTTAGAGGGTAGTGTAAGTGTGTGTACAAGGTAAGTGTCAAGTATTCAACATAATGACATCATCATATAAGACTAGAAATACCGGTAATCCATAAATCATACAATATCGGAATAAGCAGAAATATTGATAAGATTATGAATTATCGGAGTAAGCAGGAATATTGACAAGATCATACGATAACAGAGTAAGCGAAAATACGAACAAGTCCATGAGTCAATCAATGTCAGAATACGCAATATAGAATAACTATACAAATGAGGAATCATAGATAGCCAAATATTAGATGTAGAGAATGCAATACAATATACATTCCTGATGAGTAACACAAATAGCGTCAGCCGTACCTAGACCATATAAATGCAGAAACACAATAGCCCAAAATGTCGTATGCCGCGAATGTTATGCAATATCCGGTGCAAATGGAATGACCATACTGGAGTGTGAAGTCAGGATGATAGTACATAGTATCACAAGCTATGGGGTCCATCACAAGGGACTTCTATCCAAACTAGTCCCATACCTAAATTTGGATAGTCAGACTCAATGTGGTAAACTCCTGATCTCAGGTTAGTCGCTGCCCCAACCGAAATCTTGGCCATTGCGAAGGCATACGTAACAAATAGTTGCGCACCACCAATCCAAGTGGATAGTGAATGAATGAATGCATGAATAAGTATGCAACTCCTGCTCACTAAATCCACATATTAGTACAGTTCATCTTTGGGATCATCACCGGGGTTTAGTACACTCCAAATGGCACTGCTGCTCTCCCAGCCGCATAGTCCAAGTGAGCGTAAGAAACCTCACTATCCGCCTAGCCAATAGTCTGCCAATACCTATCCAGCACGTCGATAGCGGACCCATTCACGAACTGGTCAAACTCAGTCTAGTATTGCCCCCTACCCTTAGGCGAGTAAGGCCACACCCCCTCCCAACCGACCACGACACAGTGAGAGACATAGCCTCCTGGTATTCGACACTCGAGCGCTCATGTATCCACTCGGTCTCGATGTTGGAGCGTCTCCTAGCCACGGAGGTTTAGGGATTTTCACTCAGGGACATTTATAGCGCCCGCATGCTAGAACCAAACATTTCCGATGTCCCATTTGGCCATCCACGATATGCCTGTGGAGGCTACGACCCTGATGTCGCTAGGGCGTTTAGTAATCATAATGCGAGATGTATGAGTCATATAATCCAGTCATGCATCAATCCTGCGTATACCGTGTGCTCATGTGAGATAACCTCCGCCTATCAGGGAGTCTCATAACAACAAGCTCAATGACATATGCAATGATCAACCATATCTCATAACAAACATGCAAATGATGCATATGAGCATGTATTATGATGCTTTGCTGTCACATACTCATAATCGGTATCAATAACTAGCATCAACAATCAACTTCAACAATGTGGACATTTAACCGACATTGCCCCCAAGGAATGGCCCACATAGAGCCAAATATATAATTGGCCCGCGGCCTCACACAAAGGCCTAATATACAACACAATGGGCCCTATTCAAGGGCCACATATACACAACAGGTGGGCCTTGCTCATGAGCTTTAAATACATGACATGTGGGCCTTACACATGGGTCCCGAATACACCAAATGGGTCATGCATCATGGGCCTAATACATATCACAATGAGCCTTGCCGATAGGCTACGAATACATCACAATGGGCCTTGCCCATGGGCCTCAAATACATCACAATGGGCCTTACTCATGAGCCTCAACTATAAGTCGCATATACATCATATAGGTCTCGACAATCGGCGTTGGCAATCAAAATCGACCTCAACAATCGAATCGGCTTCAACAATCTGAATTGACACTCGAAATCGGCCTCGATACTCGGCCTCGACAATTGGAATTGGCTTCGATAATTAGTACCGATAATCAGCATTGATAATCGGCACCGACGATCAGCATCGATAACTGCACCGATAACTAGCATATATAAACAAGGCGGGGTTCATAAATGGACAACCAATCAACCATAATGTAAAGATCGGCTCTCGGCCATGGTTATACCAAATCTGATAGCACGGAGCCATCCGTCTATGGCGAATGGGGCCCACTTATTTGGGTTAATCCACGAAGAGAATGGGCCTAACAAGGCCTAAGGGAAGGTCACAATGAGGACATCTAATCATCATTACCCATCAATGTGGACATCTAACCAACATTACTCCCAAGGAGTGACCTACATAGGGGTGAACATAAAGTGGGCCCATGGTCTCGCACAAAGGCCTAATACACATCACATGGGCCTCGATTACATCACAATGGGCCACATCATATGGGCCAGAAATATATCACAACAGCCATGACATATGGGTCGGAATTACATTACAATGGGCCTCGCTAATGGGCCATAAATACACAATAGGTGAGCCCCATCACATGGGCCAAAGATATAAATAGGTGGGCCCCGCACATGGGCCAAAATACATCATGATGGGCCGCATCAATGGGCCGCACCAATGGGCCAATGTACATTATGTGGGCTGCATCAATGGGTCAATATATATCAAGTGGGCCGTATCAATGGGCCGCACCAACGGGCCTCCTATACAACAAGTGGGCCGTATCAACGGGTCGAATCAAATGGGTTGAATCAATGGGCCGGTACAAATGGGTCAAATCAATTGGGCTGATCAAACGGGCTAATTCAAATGGACCGAATCAAATGGGCTGGATCAAATGGGCCCCCAAATACATCAAATCGGGCCTCATCAAGTGGGCCCCTAATACATCAAATTGGTTATACCAAATGGGCCTCAAATATATCTCATCAGGCCTCATCAAGTGGGCCCCTAATACATTAAATGGGCCATACCAATGGGTCGTACCAACTACACCCTTCATCCATTGTTAGAGATCATTTTAGAGCATTATTTTAAAACTCATACCCAAAGGATCATCTGGACCATACCACAGATAATAGTGGTGATAAAGAATTCCACTGTTAAATTCCAGTGGGCCTCACCATTGGGTTTATTTCCCATCTAGTCTGTCATAAGGTCACAAGGACTTGGATTTAGAGGAATAACAAATATCATATTGGTTCAAAACTTCTGTAATCCTAAAAAGGGGTTTCAATGGTGGGCGTTCAATCCACTGTTTTCTATAATGTGATTCATTTGATAACTGGATTTTTCTTATTTTTAGTCCCAAGCCTTGAGACAGTCTTGCCAAAATGGATGGATAGTTTAGATGCAACGCATACAACAGCGGACCCCATAGGACTGTTGACGTCGTGGGGCCCACTGATGGGTGGCATGGATAAAGCACATACATAGTGGTGGGTCCACGCACGTGGCTGTCCACCAATGAATGAACGATTGGATGGAAACATCCATCATGGTGAGGCGGTACCTGGCATTGTCCAAATGGACGATGCAAATGATACACATAGATCAAAGTGGGGTCCATGAGCGTGGCCCAACACGTAAAATGGATGGACAGCTCTGATTAAAAGCAGCAAGGTGGGCTTCCATGTGGAAGTGGCCCCACCGCAAAATACACACACACACACACACACACATATATATATACATCTGGTGGGTCCCACGTGGGTCCCACCATAATATATTATATTTTATAATGTAATATAATATATTATATACCTAAATATAATATAATATATTATATATATGAGAGGGAGTGGCTGCCCAGATCCACCGTCCAGATCCATCTGGACGGTGCAAATCCACGGGGGTCCCACATGGGAGTGGCCCACACAACATTTATTTTTAATATAATATAATATATGGTATAATATTAATATAATATATTATGTAAAAATACATTACACCACCGTCCAGACCCATCTGGACGGTGCAGTTCACATGGGTTAAAGGTGGGTCCCACGTGGAAGTGGCCCACCAATAATATATATATATATATATATATATATATATATATATATATATATATATATATATATATATATATATATATAATATTAGGGTATTATATATATACACTAAAACATAATATAATATATTACATATGCATATACCCCAGATCCACCGTCCAGATATATCTGGACGGTGCAGATAACGTGAAATAAAGGTGGGTCCCATGTAGGAGTGGCCCCCATCACAGCCTTATTAATATAAAATTATATATTATATATTATATAATACATCATATATATATATATATATATATATATATATATATATATATATATATATATATATATATATATATATATATATATATGTTATATAAATATATTGCATATTTTATACGCCCACTCCAGCGTCGAGATGGACGTCCTGGATGGTGGATATATCACGCACGTTTCAAGGGGCCCACCGTCCAGAGATCGGATGGACGGCAGAGATAAAACACTTGTATCATAGAGGGGTCCACTGCACGGATGGTGCAGATAAAACCATGTATCACAGTGGCATACATCGTCACCGTTTAAACAGATCCAGCACCGTCTAGATCATCTGGACGGTGTGGATGATACCATGCCTCAAGGTGGGTCCCACGTAGGGCCCACCAGCTATAATATTATATTTATTATTTTATTTACTTTTTTTTTTAAAAGCTAGTGCTGAAGTCTCCAGCGTCCAGGGCCATGATCTTCCTAATCTGGACGGACGGAATGGTGTGGATTATCCACATAGGGTTCATGCGATGGACGGCAAGGACGTAAGGTACGTACATTAGGTGGGTCCCATTCCACACATGCAGCATGTGTGGGGTGGGCCCACGCCTCATGTGGATGGTTGGGAGGAGGACACATACATCTCCGGTGGGGTCCATGTCGTCAGGACGTTGGGGACCACAACACTTGCTGATGTAAATGGCAACAGCCCCACCGTCCAAAAGACGGACAGATGCATCATGGTGGCCCCTACGTGCTGCACTCGCACGTGATCAAGGTGGACCCCACGTCCCATGCATGGACGGGGCAGATAACATATAAACATCAAGGTGCGTCCCACTTGGATGGGGCCCACCATCAGATGCACGTCCAAATGGACGGCTCGATGGCATGGATACATCACAGTGGGCCACACAATCATCACACAAAAGAGATAGAGAGAGAGGGGGGGAGAGAGAGGGATCAGACGGTGGAGATGGGAGGGACCCCACCATCATGGGTCCCTCCATACCATGCATACATCAAGTGGGTCCCACCATAAATGGGCCCTCTAACCATCAAAATCATACAAAAATCACCCACCCATGATCTTCTCCTCCTTCCACCAAAGCATGCTAGAGCTTTAATGGATGGACTTCAACGGTTGAGATGGGCTTAGGATGGTGGGCTCGGGTGGTAGGAAGGTGGGCCACACTAGCTCTCTCCCATGGAGCTTGGACGTGGGTTCTCTCATGGGATTTTCTTGAAATGAGAAAATGAGAAAGAGAGAGGAGATGTAAGGGAGATGGGATGGAAGGTATGAGCTCTTTTGACTTGTTGGTAAGAAAGGGAAGGCTAATCCTGGGTTGCCTTGACTTTGGGTAAGGAGAGGAAGGGTGAGTGATGGCTTGTGATGGGATGTACTTAACTTATGATTGATGTGATTGATGAGACATATCGTAGAGATTCTCTTGGAATTCACAACGCGCGGCATTTTTCTCGAACTGAACGCGGACCCACATCTTCTGGCCCGGGTATCACCTCGGCGCGTAATACGCGGCATCGGAACCACGGCGACGGCACGGTCATAAAGGTACAAGTCTTGGGTTGATCCGACTCTAGAATACAGGATACGACTCAGGGTTACGCGTAAACACCGATAACAGATCGCGGGTCGTCAGAATTCGACCGGTAGGACCGCAAAAGCCTACAGAACGGTACGGGCTAGGATACGGGCCTTACATATTATATGTTTACCATGTATGGACACTACTGCTTGAATCTAAGGTACCCCTCACAAATGTAAAGACCCACTTTAACCATAGTACCACGATCCGCTAAGACTCATGAGCCGGTCATGATGGTATGGGACATTATCTTCGAGCTGTCGGCTTACAATGGGGTGACGAGCCTCCCCGTAGTGACCAGTGAGCAACTAAGACTCGTGAGCCGGGCATGGTGGTATGGGACACCGTGTTCGT
Source organism: Magnolia sinica (assembly GCF_029962835.1). Taxonomy (NCBI): domain Eukaryota; kingdom Viridiplantae; phylum Streptophyta; class Magnoliopsida; order Magnoliales; family Magnoliaceae; genus Magnolia; species Magnolia sinica. The sequence continues at coordinate 59,288,519 of NC_080577.1, forward strand.
ACTATCGGCCTACGCTAAGATGACGAGCCTCCCCGTAGTAACCGCGAGTATAAACTCTTGAATTTGCCTATCAACTGCTTTTCATTAGGAGTGATGACCCTACGACTTACCTATTGTATGTGCTTAACTAGAAGTGATGAACTTAGATGGATTCTTCAGTTCGGGTCAATGATATAAAGGGAGGTACCCTAGCTTCCCAAATTTGCTTTATGAATAAGCTTAATTAATTACTTGGTTAACATGACCATGCAACGCACTGTATTAGTTAGGACGTGCTTTAAAGATGATGAAGTTACACCGGAAGAAGTGATGTCATATGCGAAATAGGTTGTCGAAGTTGCTTGTGAGGGAGCTTTGATGGAAGGGCATACATCATTACTTGCACTCCATTCCTGCATTAACAAGAGTAGTTAGGAAGCGATGTTATGTTATTTTATCATTACTGCTTGATTGACTTGATAACATGTTAACTTTTGCCTTATGGTACCACTGAGTTGGCTACTCACTCCCACTCTGGGACGGTGTTTTAAAACACCAACCAGATTCTGGTTTAAATGTAGGTGCTGATGAAGTCTATGCAATGGAGTAGGACTTATGGATGAGGAGGAGGAATTCTCCTACTTTCAATTATCGAGCGGGTCGATGTAGACCTCGTGCTGATACACAGGGAACACTGGGATATTTGGTTTAGTTGGACATATTATATTTTCACATTTTATATATTTTGAAATAGTTAATGCATATATTAAACCCGGTTACGTACTTATACTTTGGAGGTTTATGAAACACCCACATGTTTAAATATATATGTTTTAGACTTTCGCTTGCTTAATTTAATTATATCCGTAGTATGATATATTGTTTTAGTATAATCTCACTCATGCTTAACTCATTAATATAGGCGAAATGTGAACATCATTATTCATATTGCATAAGTGATGTGCTGGATCTCGGGAGTAGAGATTTGCTCGACCCTTGAAATTTAGGGCATTACACCTGCCATCCACGATATGCCTGTAGAGGCTATGACCCTGATGTCGCTAGGGCGTACAGCAATCACAACACACAATGTAAGATGCATGAGTCACACAATCCAGTTATGCATCAATCCTGCGCATAAACAACCTGCCCAATGGCAAATGCAATGGTCAACCACATCTCATAACAAACATGCAAATAATGCGTATGGGCACGTATCATGATGCTATGCTATCACATACTCATAATTAGTATCGATAACCAGCCTATATACAAGGCAGGGTCCATAGATGGACAGCCGATCTAAACCATAACATAAAGATCGGCCCTCAACTATGGATATACCAAATCTGATAGCACGGATCCCTCCGTCTACAGCGATGATGAACTCTCCTCATATCAAGGTTGGGCTTAGGTGACTTACCTATAAATCTAAGAATCCAGAACGGGCTTCCTTCACCATACTATCAAACAGTCCACTAGATGCCCTAGGGGGCCTAAATAAGTCTTAGATGGATTCCAAAATTAAAATATTCTCACTAGCAACTAATGGGGGCCCAACATTTTGGGTTAGCTTGATAAGAATAGATGGGTCATGCAAACATCAATTGGGCCCAATGATTTGGGTCAACCTACTTAGAGAAGGATGAGAATGGGCCTAACAAAGGCTTAAGGGAAGGTCACAATGTGGACATTTAACCATCATTGCCCATCAATGTGGACATTTAACCAACACTGCTCCCAAGGAGTGGCCCACATAGAGTCAAACATATAGTGGGCCCATTGCCTCACATAAGGGCCTAATACATATCCCATTGGGCCTCACACAAAGGCCTCATATACATCACATCAGGCCTCATCATATGGGCCCCTCATACATCATAATGGGCCTCACCAAATGGGCCATATATACATCACAATGGGCCTCACTCATGGGCCACATATACATCATATCGGGCCTCATTATATGGGCCACTCATACATTATAATGGGCCTCACCAAATAGGCCACATATACATCACAATGGGCCTCACTCATGGGCCACTATACATCATATCGGGCCTCATCATATGGGCCACTCATACATCATAATGGGCCTCATCACATGGGCCATATATACATCACATCGGGCCCATCATATGGGCCTCATATATATCTCATAGGGCCTTATGGGGCGGCCCATAATCTAGCAAAATAAATGGGCCACATGTACAACATATACCTCAAGGTGGGCCTGCAAGATGGGCCTTAAATACATCACATTGGGCCTCACCAAATGGGCCACAAAGACATCACATTAAGGTGGGCCCTCACATTCCAATTGGGCCCCACCGGATGAACAGCTAGGATCAAACACGTACATCACGTGGGGGCCATGTGGATGGACGGTGGTGTGAAACGAATACATTATGGTGGGGTCCGCGTCCAGGGATGGGCAGACTGGATATACAACACATACATGGGGTGGGTCCCATTGTCCAGAGTGCTGGACGGTGTAGATCAGACCCAAACATCATGGCTGGCCCCACATGGATGGACAGTGTATACAACACATACCTCAAAGTGGGCCCCACCCATCCCACGTTAAAACAGATGGACGGCTGGATATAGAATGCATGCATCAAGGGGCCCATCGTCCCTAGAAGATGGACGACGTGGCTATAGAATACATATATCAAGGTGGACCCCACCCCCACACGTGCAGCACATGTGGGGTGGGTCCACGTCCATGGAAAAATGGACGGACGGTATGGATATTAATACATACATCAGAGGTGGGGTCCACCATCTTGCCCAATGGACGGGTAGACATAGAATACGTACATCAAGGTGGGTTCCATCCCACACGTGCAACTCGTGTGGGGTGGGCCCCACCCACTGCATGCGGACGGTATGGATGGGATATAACCCACACCTCGAGAACAAACCCCAAAATTTGCTAACATCAATCCAGCAGCTACACAGTTGCGTGGGACCCACCGTCCCTGGTTTAGACAACGGTCTGGATGAAATCAAGGTGGGTCCCACGTGTGGGCCACCATAGCTTTAGATAAAGCTGATGTTTGTGGTTTCCTTCATCCAGACCTATCCGGCAATGGACAACAAGGTGGGCTCCACCAACTGGATGCTCAAAAAAATCTGAACAGCTTAGATTTTGCTGAACACATTAGGTGGGCCACACACCTCATCATCACCATAAAAATGAAAGAGAGAGAGAGAGAGAGGGAGGGAGAAACGTGTGATGGAGGGACCCCGCCACTATGGGTCCCTCTAATACATACATCAAGATGGGTCTCATGCATGCATGGGCCCATCATAACAAAATAAAAAAAATTGAGGTGGGGATGTGCAAATGAGGGGTCTAGATGACCCTTAGAAGGCATGGATTAAAGAAAAACACATCATGGTGGGGTCCATGGAGAATGGACCCTCCTTGGTTCATGCATGCAAGAAGATGGGCCAAAGGCCACATTAAGGGGATCATGGAGGATCTCCACCATAGATTGGTGGGCCCTTCAAGTGCCTATGCAAATGCAAGAAAGAAATCTAAGGGAGAGGATGAAATCTAGTTCCAGAGAGCACCCACCTTAGATCTAAACCTCCTTCTTCCACCACTATGCTCTAGAGCTCCAAGAGGACAAGATTCAATGGTTGGGATTGATTTTGGAGGGTTGGATTTGGGGGTGGAGAGCTTGCAAAGGGCTGAAAATGGAGATCTCTCTCTCTCTTGCAACAATGGAGGAAATGAGGAAGAAAGAGAGGGAAAGAGGGAGTTGTAGGAGAGAAATGATTGCCTTGGAAGGTAATTATGAGTTTGGGGAAGAGAAAAGCATAATTACAAGCAAGCATGGGGTTAGAGTCATTATGAGTTGTAAGAGCATGCCTAGGGCTATAGCTAGGGTGATGTCACCCCTAGGGTGACATCATCCTCATGATGATGGTTACTGGGGAAATGTGCAATCTGGATAGGTGGGTCCCGCAACGTGCGGTCCACAGTCATTATCATGCACGGTCCACATCTTATGATCTAAGCATCGGATTGGTGCACGAGACACGACGATGACGCGGTCGCAATGGCATAGGTCTCAGGTTGAGTCGACTCGGGTTTACAGGATGTGACTCAGGGTCACGCGTAAATGTAATCTATGAGTTGTGGATTGTCGAAATTCGACCGGGAGGACCGCAGGATCCTATGGAATGGAATGGTCACTAGGACATGGGCCTGACACTCCCTAAGATCCAAAGTTTCAGCCTTCAGTTTAGATTTCAACTCCTCCACCCTTAATGGTAAATATTCAAAATTTGTGGAAGGAGGTTTTTTAGAATAATTATCTTCCCAGTCAGTATTAGGCATCTGGATAGAGTCTTGTAAGGCATTCATTATATCTCTATTCGTATGATCATTTGATTTAGCAAAGTGTGTCAAGCATACTTTTAGAGGTTCATGAATTTTAGTTGGGAGAGGCTCATTATCTTTAATTATATCAATCAAATTTACCTCATGAATCACATCCTCATCCTCTTAAGGTTTATGCAAATTAAACACATTCAGTATTAAGGTCATATTCCCAAAGGCTATCTTCATGATCCTATTCTGGTAATTGATTATGGCATTAACAGTAGCCAGGAATGGTCGGCATAAAATTATAGGAATTTGAGTGCTCGCATTTATAGCTAGGTGTATATCCAAGATAATAAAGCCTACGGGATAGTAGAACTTATCTACTTGGATCAACACATCTTCCACCACTCCTCTCGATATTCTAGTTGAGTGGTCAGCCAATTATAATGTTTTTTTTTTGTGGGTTTCAACTCACGAAGGCCCAATTGCTCGTATACCGAGTATGGTATCAAATTAGCACCCCAAGATCTATAAGTGCTTTATCAACCTTGATGTTTTCTATTACACACGATATCTTAGGACTTCCGAGATCTTTGCATTTTGGGGAAGTATTTTGATTTATGATGGCATTCATTTGTTCCATCAAGAAAGCTTTCTTATGCATGTTCAGCTTACGCTTTACTACACATAGATCCTTTAAGAATTTGGCACAAGATGAAAATTGTCTAATTCTATCCAATAAGGGAATTTCATGTTGAAAATCCTCTAAAATGTCCTGATTTTTACTTAGTCATTTTGATGAGGCAAGACGTTGGGGAAATAGGGCCATGGGCTTAGGCTCATGCTCTGGCTCTTTATTATATGATGTATTGCTAGATTCACCATCATCCTTTTAATCAATGGATTCCTCAGGTTTCTTAACCTTCTTAAGAATTTCGTTATCAGTCTCTTTACCACTTCTTAGGATGTTAATGTATTTAACATGTTCCACGTGTTAGGTTGAATAATTGGGATTACTTATCTCGAATTGTCCCTTGGGGTTAGGTTGAGGTTGGGCCGAAAAGTTGCCTTTCTCCCTAACACTTAAATGAGTCTTAATTCTTACAATTGAAGATTTGAGTTCATCTATGGCCTGCAATTGCCCTTGCATAAATGCATTCAATATATCATCAAGAGTTCTCTTTAATGGGGGTCGAGTAGATGGCCATTGGGGATTATTGGATGCATTCGTAGTCGGTCCATTTCTCCAACTGAAATTTGGATAATTCCGCCAATCGGGAGTATACGTGTTGGAATTTGGTGCATCGAAGGGACGTTGATAAGCGTTCATAATGTTCACTTAAGCGTGCAACACCTCCTCAAAAGCAAGAATTGTAGGACAATTCTTAGCTAGGTGAACATCACTCTCGCAAATACTACATACAGTTTCAACAACCACAATGGGTTGGATCGCTTCCTTCCTAGATTTTAAGGCCTTAATCTTCCTTATGAGATCTGACAACCTTGCGCTAATATCTTCCTCCTCATTGAGCACATGTACTCCTCTCTCTTTTGGCATTACCTTAGGATCACTAGCTTAGTTAGATGTGTCACATGATTGCAGGTTTTTAAGTAGCATGTCCAGGTAATCTCAGGCATCTTCTGGATCCTTGTTCATAAATTTGTCGTTACACATCATCTTTACGAATTGCGCATGTTTGATCTTAATTTCTCATAGAAAAATCTAATCATCTACCAAATTTTGTATCCATGGTGTGGGCAAGTGAGAAGTAAGTCCTCGAATCATTCCCAACACTGAAAAAAGTTTCACCTCCTTTTTGGGAGAAGTTCATAATGCCACGCCTAAAAGCCAGGAAGAATTTTTTAAGGAATTCCCGAGTCATCTCGACCCATATGTCAATGGATCTCAGTCTTAAGTAGTGAAGCCATGCTTTGGCCTTCTCCTTGAAAGATAATAGAAATAACTTCAGTTTAATCACATCAGAAGGAACATTGTTGAAGTGTATGGTGGCGACAATCTCTTTAAATTCTTCTATGTGTAAGTATGAACTTTCTGAATCAAGTCCATGAAATTTAGGGAGTAATTGGATCATCCTTGGTTTAAAGTCAACATTTCCTATGTTGGTTGGGAAAATCAGGTAAGAAGGTGTACTTGTGTTGAGTGTGAAATATTGCATATCTCTCCCTATTTATACCTTGGTTTTATAAACATGATAGTACTTAATCGATTTAATTATGCATGTTTTCATATGCGAGGCGATTTCAAGAGCTTAAGGTGAAATTGATGCCAAAAGGAAGATTTATGCTCAAAAGATTACTAAATGAAGACTTGAAGATTTGAAAGTCATTGATGAAGAATTTACATGCCAAATATTGTAAGTGCTATAGTTTATATCCCTGTTTGTTGTCAAATTTGTAGTGCCAAAATCACTATTATACTCTGTTATACATAACTTGCATAAGTGAAGCTCTCTCAAGGATCAATATTCATAATCAAGCAAAGCTCTCAAGTACAAGACTCAGGATCTTGAATGAAAGAACTGATCACAAGACAAGACTCTTGAATGCAAGAACTGCTCACAAGACTCAAGCTGAAAAGAAAAAGAAAGTACAAGGCAAGACTCAAGTTGAACTCAAGACTCAAGTTGAAAGTCAAGTTGAACTTCAAGACTCAAGCTGAAACTCAAGCCACTTTCATGATTGAGCTACTTCAAGGTTTAGTCTACATCAAGACTTCAAGGCTCATTCTTCATGGTCTCTTGTTTCAATGTCCATACTTCATGATTGAGGTTTGTTTGACCATAGGATGACCTTAGAAGTAGGTCATTTCGGATACATAAGTCGAATGTTATTTTTCATGTGATTGGTCTGTTTCGACTAGTCCTTAGGTCTGCTTCGACTAGTCTAGACTTGCTTCGACCGATCTAAGAAATTCCTGGATCGATCGTAAGTTTGTTACAAATTAGGATAAAATCATTAGCCTTCGACTAGTCACGGAATGCATTCGACCGATCGTAGGAGCAGTGTTTACGCATCTTCGACTACGGATCGTAGAATCTACGACTCGAAGTCGAGCGAACCTTTGCAGGTTCTTCGACCGATCGAAGGAAACCTACGACGATCGTAGGTGACCTACGACCAATCGTAGGAGACCTACGACCACTCGTAGAACGGTCGAGCATATCCCGCCGGATTTTTCAAATATCTCATTAGAGCTTCGACTAGTCGTAGAGCACTCTAGACGAGTCGAAGACCTGATCTTCTCACTTATAAATAGTGCACGAATCTCGAAGAAATCATCGATTTAATTATAGTATTCAAGCCAATCTTCGTCGAACTTACGAGAGATAATTTTGTGCTCCATTAAGCTAAGTGTGCTTATTTAATATCTTCTTTCCTTAGCTTTATTTTAATTGATTTTGTTTCTTTTATTCCAATCCGATTTGAAAAGAGGAATTGTTATTCCCTTTCTTTGGAATCAAAATCAATTAAGGCAAGCCCTATTTGGTTTAATTTAAAATCAATTAGACTTAGAACCATTGTAATCGAGTATTGGACATTGAACTTGGACATTCAATCATCTACTTTGATTTGGTTCTACCGGGCTGCTACAACGAAGAAGATATTCAGGTATTTTACATATTGTAAATTCCTTTCTATTATTTTGGTTTCTTTCAAGATTTGCCAGAAAAATCTTGTTATATTGGTTATCTGAGGAAAGCCAGGAAAACTCAGAAGTGGTGGTTTGGTCATTGTGTAAGCCCACATACAAAGACACAATTGTAAGGGTTTTGGGTGAACCTGGGAAAACCTATTTTTAGTGAACGCTAATATCCCCTGTGTGAGGATATTAGGAGTGGAGTAGCTTTTTGTGTGGCTGTTGGATAACAGTTGGTGAACACACAGGCGAACCACTATAAATCCTTTGAGTTGTGGTTGATTGATTTATTCTTTTAATTGTTTTTATTCTTTTGTGGGATGTATGTATGGTGGTGAATGTTGTAATTATTTCAAGCTTTGTGAGAATGTTGTAATAGCTTAGAATTTACTTTTTGCTATTCCTTTATAAGCTTGTTTTTCAATTTCATTTTGAAAGTTGTTCCAGCAAGGTTGCCCTGCCATTTTTATGGTGTATGGCTGTCCCTAGAACAATACATCTTTAATTACAAGTTATTTCAATTCAATTCATATTTGTTTTTGTATTCCTCGTCGATTTGAGACTTGATACAAAGACCCTTCTAGAAATAAGGTTGTCCTACCATAAACTCGTTTTTGGTGTAAGGTTGTCCTTAGAATAACGTTTGTATCAACCTCTCAAGATCTGAATTTTGAGGTTGTTTTTCTTTCGTGCATTATTATTTAATTTGGCTATCATTTTCTTTATTATTCCGCTGTTATAAGTTTTTATTTGGCTTTGTCCTATTCACCCCAGCTCTAGGACATATAGCTTGGCCTTTTCAAGTGGTATCAAAGCCTAATAGCTCCTTTTAATTCTTGGATTTAATTCTTCGATGATTATTAAAATCTAACTCTATAGGTCATTCCTACAAGTATACACAAAAGAAGACCAACTATGTTCCTAGACCCAAAACAGTTATGAAATGGGTTCCTAAAGTCACCTGCTTGGTTGGTCGCAAGCCACAGTGACTGAATGGAATCCTCCTATCATGGAAGTTATTGGGGTTGATGGTTCAAAATCTATGAAAACCACACCATATTACCAATGGACCACCCTTCGAAAAGTGAGAGTAGTGCAAATGCTAAAGCACTAAATGCAATTACTTGCGCACTATCACCGGATGAGTTCAAAAGAATCATTCCTATGATACTGCAAAGCAAGCTTGTGATATATTAGAAATGACACACGAGGGTACTACAATTGTCAAAAAATCTAAAGTCCAACTCCTCACAACCAGATTTGAAGAAATTCATATGGAGGAAAATGAAATGTTTATGGACTTTTACACCAGATTGAATGACATTGTAAACTCAATGTGGGGTCTTGGCGATAAAATCTCAGAAAGTAAAGTATGTGCAAAAATATTACGCTCACTTCCTGAACGGTTCAATTCTAAAGTAACCGCAATCCAGGAACTTCGTGATACGGATAATATGAGGGTTGAAGAACTAGTTGGTTCACTACAAACCTACGAGTTAAACTTTAAAGCTCCTAAAGGTAAATCTATCGCACTAAAATCTTCTAAATGTAATTCAGAAGAAAATTCTGATTCAGAAGATGATATGGCTCTTTTAGCTAAAAAATTTTATAAGATTTTCAAAAGCAAGAAAAGGGTTGATTTTCAAAAATCAAATGACAAAAAGAAGTTTAGACCCAAATCTCGAAAATCCTTGAAAGATAGTCAATGTTACAGCTGTCTAGAATATGGGCACTTAGCAAATAGATGTCCTAAAAGGGACAAACCCAAGAAGAAGGGTATGTTGGCTACATGGGATGAATCATCTGATTCTGAAGGTTCTTCTGAATCAGAAGATTCTGAGACTGAGTCGGGCAATGAGATTAAAGCTCTTATGACTCTAGCCAAATTCACATTTTCAGATAATGACTCTACAAGTGAAGAAAATCTGAATAGTGAATGTGAAAATGAAGATGATCTTCAAGACGCTTACAATGCCCTATATAAGGAAAGTTGTAAAATTGTTACAAACTTAAACTTCAAAAAGAAAAGTTTTCTAAACTCAAAAATTGTTTTGAATCGCTTGTCTTAGAAAAATCACAAATTTCAGATAATTTTGAAAAATCAAAATGCGATTTGGAATTTAAAAACTCTCAAATTGTTGATTTAAAATCTGAAATTGAGAAACTTAAAACTGAAGTTTCCTCTCTTCTGAGTTTAAAGGACACATGGAAATATGCCCAAGGTGATCCAAAGTTAGAAAACTTTTATCCGGATCAAGAAAATGTGGCGATCGATCCGGGTTGGGCTATGATAAAAATCTACCTCCTAAACAAAAGTATACTCCTCCTATGTTTGTTAAAGGAGAGTCCTCAAACTCAAAAGGGAAAAGTACTTATCAAGATTTTTCTAAAAATTCAAAAACTTTTCAAAAACCTAGAAACAGCCATGTCAACTTTAATCAGAATCGAAATCCACTAGCTGAAAAGATAGTTAATTTACTCAAGGAGCTATTAAAATCTAACTCTATAGGTCATTCCTACAAGTATACACAAAAGAAGACCAACTATGTTCCTAAACCCAAAACAATTATGAAATGGGTTCCTAAAGTCACCTGCTTGGTTGCTCACACTGCTTTCAAAGCAACAAGTCATTCAAAGTGGTACCTAGACAGTGGATGCTCCAGACATATGACAGGTGACAAAGCTTTATTCACCGATCTGAAAGATATGACTGATGGTTCAGTCACATTTGGTGATGGTAGCAACTGCAAGATTATAGGCAAAGGTACGGTTCAACTTTTTAATCTTCCAGTGTTTAAAAATGTTTTATATGTTGAAGGCCTAAAGCACAACTTGCTTAGTATATCACAAATATGTGATAATAACCATAATGTTCAGTTTTCTAATCAAAGCTGTGAAATACTAAACAATAAGGGTTCTGTAATATTAACTGGGCGTAGAACGTCTGAAAATTGCTATATTATTAGTGAATCCAGCTCATCTAATCAAACATGTTACATGGTCCATACAGGCGAGACTGATTTATGGCACAAACGTCTTGGACATGTACATTATCGAAATTTATATCGATTAAGCAAACGAGAACTTGTAAGAGGCTTACCCAAACTTCAGAAATTAGATAAAATATGTGGTGAGTTCCAGATAGGCAAACAAACAAAGAACTCACACAAAAAGATGAATTCAAATACCACATCAAGACCACTCGAACTTCTCCACATGGATCTGATAGGACCTACCCGAACGGAAAGTCGTGGTGGTAAAAAGTATATCTTGGTAATAGTTGATGACTTTACCAGATTCACTTGGGTAGTCTTCTTAAGGGATAAATCTGAAACCCTTGAAGAAGTAAGAAAAGTTCTTAAAAGGATTCAAACTGAAAAATCCTCTCAAATCAGTAAAATTCGTAGTGATCATGGATCTGAATTTGAGAATAGCAATTTTGAGAAGTTCTGTACCGACCAAGGAATATTACATGAATTCTCTACTCCCAAAACTCCACAACAAAATGGGATTGTTGAAAGAAAGAATAGGGTGCTTCAAGAAATGGCTAATGTCATGTTGAATAGCATGAAGCTCTCTAAAAATCTTTGGGCTGAAGCGGTCACAACACAACTTGCTATATTATTAACCGAGTCTACACTAGAAAAGATAATAATAAAATGGCTTACAAATTGTGGTTCAATAAAAAGCCTACGTTAAATACTTTCGAGTTTTTGGCAGCAAGTGCTATATTTTACGTGATCGTGAAAATTTGGGAAAGTTCGATACGAAGAGTGATGAAGGTATTTTTCTAGGATACTTTTTAAACAGTCGAGCTTATAGGGTCCTGAACAAAAGGATGGTGTGATTCAAGAATCCATTAATGTTGTCATTGATGATCATTTAAACACACCAACTTCTAATTCAGATAATGATGAAGTACTAATCATTGATAAACCCGATACTTCATCAATCAGACTGATTTTGAGTTGAGGACTGTTAAAGATCATCCAACCACACAAATCCTTGGAAACCCTCTCACCTGTGTACACGTAGACAACTTGAGGATATATGTAATTATGTATGTTTTACATCCCAAATTGAACCATCTAACGTAAAAGAAGCTCTGCCTGATGAGAAACCGGATTGTTGCGATGCAAGATGAACTCAACCAATTCATAAGAAATGATGTTTGGTATCTCGTACCAAGACCTAAAGATAAACACATCATTGGAACAAAATGGATTTTCAAAAATAAGTCGGACGAATGTGGAAATATAATTAGAAACAAGGCTAGACCGGTGGTACAAGGTTATACTCAAATTGAAGGGATTGATTTCGATGAAACCTTTGCACCGATAGCACGTCTTGAATCTATCAGACTATTTATATCCATTGCATGTTTTAGAAAGATAAAGATCTATCGATGGATGTGAAAAGTGCTTTTCTAAATGGCGATTTACATGAAGAAGTCTATGTTGAACAACCAATGGGATTTGAAGATTCCAAAAATATTGATCATGTATATCGGCTTAAAAGGCACTTTATGGATTAAAACAAGCACCTAGGGCATGGTATGAGAAACTAACAAAATTTCTTTTAAGTCATAATTTTCAAATGGGATCAGTTGATAAAACTCTATTTGTTAAAAAACATAATGATCATATCTTAATGGTGCAGATTTATGTTGATGATATCATTTATGGATCAACTTGTACTAACTTGACTACTGAGTTTGCAGATTTGATGAAATCACGGTTTGAAATGAGCATGGTTGGGGAATTGACTTATTTCCTTGGATTGCAAGTAAAGCAACAACGAAGGAATATTCATTTCTCAATCTAAGTATGCCTTGAATCTAATCAAGAGATTTGGATTTGAGAATGGCAAGAATTTCGATACTCTATGAGTACTACCTGAAACTATCAAAAGACTCTAATGGTAAAAATGTTGACTCAAAACTTTATCGGAGTATGATTGGTAGTTTGTTATATTTAAATGCTAGTAGACCTGATATTTCTCTAAGTGTTGGTATTTGCGCAAGATATCAATCTGATCCAAAAGAATCTCACTTGATTGCTGTCAAGCGAATTATTAGATATATCGCAAGTACTGTAAATCTCGGTCTCTGGTATCCTCATGAAACCAATGTTCAATTAGCTGGGTACTCGGATGCTGACTGGGCTGGTAATCTAGATGATAGAAAATCAACCGGTGGTGGTTGTTTTTTCATTGGAAATTGTCTAGTTTCCTGGTTTAGTAAGAAACAAAATTCTATATCACTTTCAACAACTGAAGCTGAGTATATTGCTGGTAATTCATGTACACAGCTTGTTTTGTTGCAAAGAATGCTAAGTGATTATGGAATTAAACAGATTCTATGTTATTACATTGTGATAATTCCAGTGCGATAAATATTTCAAAAATCCTATTCAACATTCTCGTACTAAGCATATTGACATTAGATTTCATTATATAAGGGAATTAGTAGAAGAAAAGTTATATCTCTAGAATATATTCCTACTGAAGATCAACGTGTTGATATTTTCACAAAACCTCTTGATAAAAGCAGGTTCAAAAAGATGAAATTTGATCTTGGCATGTGCATTTTAAATTGATAATTTATGCCTTCTTGTATATATTGTATATATTTGCTAGATTAAATTTCAATTTTTGTATATTGCAAGATATTGAATTTTTGGGGTTTTACGACCAGTCGTGAGTATACACGACCGGTCGTAACTACGAACGGTCGTAGATACCCACGACTAGTCGTGGAGCACGGGTTTCACTTCAAATTGGGATTTTCACTTTCTTCCTCATTTCTTCTTTCTTCTCCTTGGAGCCGAACCCTTCGACTCGTCGAACCCATCCTTCAAGTTCTTCAAGGTTAGTGTTCCAAATCCGTTTTCTTGCATATTTGTGTCAAGATTGCTTCCTTTTCTCTCTTGAAGCTTTCTATCTTGAAAATCATTGAGATTTGGGGTTGAGATTTTGAAAAATCTGTTTTGAGCAAACCCTCTTCTCAATCCTTTGCAACTTCTTTATTCCTTTAATCCTTGTTGCAAATGGCTTCTAGAGGTAAGAAAACTACTTCACGTGGTCCTTCTTCTTCCTCCAGATCTACCCCTATCTCTAAACGTCATCTTCTTGTTCCCAATGATGATCCATCATTTGTTAGGGACATTAGATCTCGTAAGGTTATCGTTGAACATTCTGTTGATGTCAATCATATTGCTCCATTTGACGTCCTTCCTATGCTTGAAGCTGTAGGTTGGACTAACTTATTGCATTGGGGTGGGCCTGCATACGGTCCATTGCCCAATCCATGTTTTCATGTATTAGTGCATTTTCACAAGATAATTTAACTTTTCAAATTTCTACTAGAGAAGGGCCATTTGACGTTGATCGTCATTTAATTTCAGCCCTTATGGAAATTCCTGTGAATGATGAGGGTATTCCAATTCATAATTTAACCGATAAACCCTCAATGGCTGAAAAGCATGCTCACTAGAGACTTGTGTAATATGGATGTTCAATGGACTCAAAAGGGAATGCGCTCCCCAAGGTATTTGTTACCCAAATACGAAATTCTTCCAGAGAATCTTTGTGTCTAATCTGTATCCTCGTTCGGGTAATAAATGGATTTGACTTCATTTATGGTTCGTGTTATCCATGCTATCTCAAATGGTACTCGGATTTGTTTGCCTTCCTTAATCTGTCATTTCATTCTTCATTTCGACTCCATCCTGGTCATAGTGACATTCCATTTGCATACTTTATGACTGTATTGGCTACTCATATGTTAGTCGATATGCTGTTGATGAAGCACCAATCCATCATCCGATCTTCAACAATACAAATATTAATAAGATGAAGTTAGATCTGCTTCCTGAACAAGGTGGTGGTGGTGGTGGTGGTCCTGAAGAAGCTGGTGTTGATATTAATATGGATGATATTTTTGAGGAACTGGATTCGTCTGCTAATGATCCAGATTTTGTACCATCCGATGTTGATGCACGTCTGAGTGCATTAGAAGGTAAAGTTGAGAATATTAATGTTAAGTTGGAAAACATGTCTGTTGCTCATGATTTGCAATTCAAGTATACATGCGCAAATATCTTAGGCGCTTGAACAAAGGCATGCACCAACTTGATCCTTCTATTCTTGCTCCATCTTCAAGTTCTAATTCTGACTAGTTTCTATGAGACTTTTGGTATGTAATAACTTTATTTCTTTGCTCTTGTTTGCTTGAGTTTGAGTTGGATTCTATGCTGGATGTTTGTTCTTGATGTAATATTTATGTTGGATATATGTGATGCTATCTTGAGTATCTCTATGACTCTTTTGCTATACTCTATTTCTTCCTCATGTTTCTTCGCATGTCTTGCTTTATTTAGTTCTCCTTTGTCATATTGTGACAAAAAGGGGGAGAATGGTTTGTTGTTAATGTGATTGTGAGAGGAGTAGCATTGGTTATGTTACTCAGGGGGAGTGGGGTGTCAAGGAGAATATATGTTTGATCTTGTTGAATGAAGCTGGTTGAATGTTTTGCTTGAATTGAACCTGGTTCAATTCAGTTTGATCTTGTTTTACTTTTGTTTGGTTATGTGTTTTGTCACTAATTTGTCATAGGGGGAGATTGTAAGTGCTATTGTTTATATCCATGTTTGTTGTCATATTTGTGATGCCTAAATCACTGTTATATATTAATTGCATAAGTGATGCTCTCTCATGGATCAACATTCATAATCAAGCAAAGCTCTCAAGTACAAGACTCAAGATCTTGAATGAAAGAACTGATCACAAGACAAGACTCTTGAAATCAAGAACTGCTCACAAGACTCAAGCTGAAAAGAAAAAGAAAGTACAAGGCAAGACTCAAGCTGAACTCAAGACTCAAGCTGAAACTCAAGCCACTTTCATGATTGAGCTACTTTAAGGTTTAGTCTACATCAAGACTTCAAGGCTCATTCTTCATGGTCTCTTGTTTCAATGTCCATACTTCATGATTGAGGTTTGTTTGACCATAGGATGACCTTAGAAGTAGGTCATTTCGGATACATAAGTCGAATGTTATTTTACATGTGATTGGTCATTCTTCGACTAGTCCTTAGGTCTTCTTCGACTAGTCCTAGACTTGCTTCGACGAGTCTAAGAATCCTCGATCAATCGTAAGTTTGTTACAAATTCCGGATAAAATCATTAGCCTTCGACTAGTCACGGAACTGCATTCGACCGATCGTAGGAAGCAGTGTTTCGCGATCTTCGACCGATCGTAGAATCTACGACTCGAAGTCAAGCGAAGATTTTCTAGGTTCTTCGACCGATCGAAGGAAACCTACGACCGAGATCGTAGGTGACCTACGACCGTAGGAGGGCTACGACCGATCGTAGAAGTCCGAGCATATCCCGCCGGATTTTTCAAATATCTGTAGAGCTTCGACTAGTCGAAGAGCACTCTAGACCGATCGAAGACCCGATCTTCTCACTTATAAATAGTGCACGAATCTCGAAGAAATCATCGATTTAATTATAGTATTCAAGCCAATCTTCGTCGAACTTGAGAGATAATTTTGTGCTCCATCTAAGCTAAGTGTGCTTATTTAATATCTTCTTTCCTTAGCTTTATTTTAATTGATTTTGTTTCTGCTATTCCAATCTGATTTGAAAAGAGGAATTGTTATTCCCTTTCTTTGGAATCAAAATCAATTAAGGCAAGCCCTGTTTGGTTTAATTTAAATTACATTAGAACTAGAACCATTGTAATCGAGTACTGGACATTGAACTTTTAATCATCTACTTTGATTTGGTTCTACCGGGCTGCTACAACGAAGGAGATAATTAAGTATTTTACATTTAATTGTAAATCCCTTTCTATTTTGGTTTCTTTCAAGATTTGCCAGAAAAATCTTGTTGTATTGGTTTCCTGAGGAGAGCCAGGAAAACTCAGAAGTGGGGTTTTTAATTGTGTAAGCCCACATACAAAGACACAATTGTAAGGGTTTTGGGTGAACTGGGAAAACCTATTTGTTAGTGAACGCTAATATCCCCTGTGTGAGGATATTAGGAGTGGAGTAGCTTTTTGTGTGGCTGTTGGATAACAGTTGGTGAACACACAGGCGAACCACTATAAATCCTTTGAGTTGTGGTTGATTGATTTATTCTTTTAATTGTTTTTATTCTTTTTGTGGGATGTATGTATGGTGGTGAATGTTGTAATTATTTCAAGCTTTGTGAGAATGTTGTAATAGCTTAGAATTTACTTTTTGCTATTCCTTTATAAGCTTGTTTTTCAATTTCATTTGAAAGTTGTTCCAGCAAAGTTGCCCTGCCATTTTTATGGTGTATGGCTGTCCCTAGAACAATACATCTTTAATTACAAGTTATTTCAATTCAGTTCATATTTGTTTTTGTATTCCTCTTCGATTTGAGACTTGATACAAAGACCTTTCTAGAAATAAGGTTGTCCTACCATAAACTCTGTTTTTAGTGTAAGGTTGTCCTTAGAATAACGTTTGTATCAACCTCTCAAGATCTGAATTTTGAGGTTGTTTTTCTTTCCTGCATTATTATTTAATTTGGCTATCATTTTCTTTATTATTCCGCTGTTATAAGTTTTTATTTGGCATTGTCCTATTCACCCCCCCTCTAGGACATATAGCTTGGCCTTTTCAAATATCCAAGAAAATCAAGTGATGAATGAAAAGAATCAAAGATTTGAAGTGAAGAAAAGGAATCATAAAATTGTCTTGAAAACAAACATATTCCTGAAATTGTCCTGAAAAGCATATTCTGAAACTCTAATTATATTTTGTTAAACTGCGTAGAGTGCGTAAATTTGATGCGATTTAAACTGCAAATATATTTTGGAAAAATGCGCAGAGTGCATAAATTTGAGGTAGTTTCTAAAATTTTCCAACTAGGTGCAAAAGTTAGAGTTCTACAATTATAAATAGGACTCCCTAGGATACTCCAAAGCATCTTCTAGGGTTTGGAAAGGTCTCAAGGAGCATACACAAGGGTGTAGCAGCCGCCAAAGAGTTTTTCTTCTTCTCTAGTTTATTTTTCATGCTTTGTTTAAGATATTTGGTTTCAATCATGTCTATGGTTGGTTAAACCTCTTAGCGAGGGCTAAAAGGTGAAGCTTGTATCGTATTTAGATGTTTATTTTTCTTTAATTATTGTTCATATTGAACTTTATTGATTTCTAGTTTGATATTAAGAGAATATTTTCAATTTTCTATGATTTATTGTAACTCAAATTACAATAGATGTTGTGATAGTTTTGAATATCTTCTTTTCCTATTTTAAGATAGTGAGATTGGTAAATCTCGTTGTTCACCATCATCTCCTGGGCATGGTAGGGTGATGAAATCTCTTCCAATAATTACAATTCTCTTCCATTGAGAATTAGGTCAATGAAAAGTTCAGATTTGATTTAATTGTTTTATCTTCCCATTGGATAGGAGAGGACACCAATTCCAATTGTGTTCCTTGAATCGAGTTATGTAGCATCTTGATAGCTACAAGTGGATCCTTGGCACCCTAGTTCCCACCTTTAAATTCATAAGTTTTAATCAACATTATTCACCATTACTCTCAATTATTCAGATTTCAATTTAAATATTTTTCTAGTTCTAGTTTTAGTTATTTTCAGAATACGTACAAGTTTAGTCCATGTGGATTCGACCTCGGTCTTACCGAGTTATTACTACATCGCGACCCTACACTTGGGATTGTGAACAACTTGTTCTCACCGGTTGTAAGTAATCACATAAGGTTCGAATTGGTGGAACTTGTTGTACCTCATTCTTATCACACATCGTCCTAATCAGTGCTGTGTTATGCACAAGATTCTCTTCAACGTATTATTTAGTTTCAGCCATATTTTCATATAATTTCTCAGGAGTATTTAGGTATTTTCTAACTCGTCGATAAATTGCAAGCCTATCAACTAAACCTCTTTCACTCAGAAGTCTCAATGTATGTTCCCTTACCCACTTGGGTATGAACCACAAAATCCTAATTTTAACCCTAAGTACTAACTGCTACAACATTAAGAAAGTAAGTAAAGAATGTTATCATAAGAGAGGAACTATAATTAGAAATCCTACAAAACCAAAACAAGTGAACAATATTAGTGATGTTAGGAAATCTAAAACAAAACAAATCTATAAAAAATTCTGAAATTAGAAATTTTATAAAACCCCTGGGTTAGAAAAATTCAGAAAAATAGTGAAACCTAACCTAAAACAGAAATCAAACTAATAAGGGCATAAACAGTCCTCTGCATTAGATTTTTCTGGATGACTATTTATGCCCTTACTAGGAGATTTGTTTTCTTCCCTTTAGCTTCCCATTGGAGGAGATTGTTGCTATGTAGGAATGTTGGATAGCGCTGAAAGGTTGTGGCTACTGAAAAAAAATGACTAAGAAGAAACGGAGCCAAAGAGAGAAAGAACTCTTACACAGACAAAACTTCGTGCAAGCTCTTCTAAGAAAGAACTCTTGCAGGAAGCTCATACGCATAAGCTATATGGGGCTCACCATGATATTTTATTAGAAATCCACTTCGTCCATCTATTTTTTGAAATCATGTTAGGACATGAGCCCAAAAATAAGGCAGATCCAAAATTCAAGTGGGACGCAGAACAAGAAACAATAAGGATTGAACATCCACAGTTAATACATTCGCGAGGCCTCAGAAGTTTAGGATCATGCGAGTATTTTTGTGTTTTTAATTCATCCCAATATGGGGATGAATTAGAAATCCACTTCGTCCATCTTTTTTAGAAATCATGTTAGGACATGAGCCCAAAAATAAGGTAGATCCAAAATTCAAGTGGGACGCAGAACAAGAAACAATAAGGATTGAACATCCACAGTAAATACATTCGTGAGGCCTCGGAAGTTTTGGATCATGCGAGTATTTTTGTGTTTTTAATTCATCCCAATAGAAATAACCTTATGAACGGTTTGGACAGCATATAAACATCACAGTGGACCCCAAGGAGGTTTCAAAGGTAGGCATTTACATACCCACTTTTTCCTGTCATGCGGCTCACTTGAGTTTTGGATATGCCTCTTGTGGCCCATGTCATAACATGATTTGGAAAACGGATGGACATGGTTGTCACGCCCCAAACTCGGAAACCGGGCTCACAAAATTCCCGATCGCCGAATCCAGCGCCGACAGCCTCCGTAGAACCCCATTTTCGGCTCCCAGCGCCCATTCGCCAGGTTCCGATCCTGGGATGCTACAAGGAGGATTTTCAACATCAGTTTGATTCGTAACGAGCATAACCAAAGGCATAACCCACAAACAATAACCAAAAACTCCATCACATTTCCACTATAATCAAAAACTTTACAAGTACAATGAGCATAAGGGAAATACAATGATGATAGACAAAAAAGAGCTCCAAAAGATCAGCCACGCGTCCAAGCCTCCAACGTCACCTGCACGCAACGGTCGTGCATAAGCTTATAGAAAGCGTAGAGGGTGGTGAAAGTGTATGCTCAAGGTGATAATGTAGTTATGCAGTATCAGAGTAATGCGAAACATGCTGATGAATGCTAAGAATCCCATTAGCCGTACCAAGGCCATGCGGTGCAAAGAATGATGTCGACCATACCAAGGCCATGCAATGCGAAATGCAAGTCAAGCATACAAATCCTCATCTAAGTCCACATGTCAATATGGCTCAATGAATATCACCGGGTCTAAGACACTCCAAGCCGGATTATCGCCCGCCCCATCGCGCACAATAAGGTGAGTGGAAAAGACCTCACTATCCGCCCGCCAATATCGGGCTCGGCTTGTCAATAGCGGACTCATTCTTCGAGTCAGACTCGGCCTAGCATTGCCCCTACTCTCGGTGTAAGGCCGCACCCCCTTCCAACCGACCACGACACGGTGGAAAGCGCAACCGTCCTAGTAATCGGCACTCGCGCTCATGCATCCACTCGGTCCTAGACGTTGGAGCAACCTCGTACCATAAGGGTTTAGGGACTTTCACCCAGGATATCTATCGCACCCCATGTAGAACAGTATTTTCGGTATCCAATCCAACTCTCCACGATGTACCTGCTACGGCCCTGATGTAGCTAGGGCGTATAGTAACCATATCACATAATGCGAATGCATGAATCACACTATCCAGTCATACAACAATCCTGTGCGTATCATGCGCTCGTGTAGGGCAACACCCCCTGTACGGGAGTCCCTAGACGATCTGCCCGAAGGCATATGCTATGATCAGTCATTTCTCATATCAAGCATACGTATGATGCATATGATCATGAATCATGGAACTAAACATGTTATATAGGATGGATGATAATCATAACAAAGATGGGCCTAGACGGCCTATACATCAGACACATGAGCCTAACAATGGGCCTTAGGGAAAGTCATAATGCGGACATTTAACCACACTATACCTGCAATGTGGACGTCAAACCACCATTGCTCCCAAGGCATAGCCCTGACGTAAACATCATTACATAAAACATGTTGGGACTACACATTGCAATGAACCTTAGGTACATCCCATTGGGCTTTAAATACATCAAATGGGCCAAATCACATGGGCCTTATATTCATCAAGTGGGCCGCACCAATGGGCCTTACCAATGGGCCTTATGTTCATTGCAATGGGCTATAACCCGTGGGCCTTAGAGTGCATCAAATGGGCCTCAACCCATTAGCCCCATTACAACTTAATGGGCCTCGACCCATGGGCTCCTAATACATTAAATGAGCCTCGACCCATGGACCTTACATATTCATCAAAGTGGGCCTCAATCATGGGCCACAGGCAACTGAGGTGGGCCTTACCTATATCAAGGTGGGCCTCAATCATGGGCCACAAGTAATTGAGGTGGGCCTCCCACCAATATTATGTTAAATATGATATAATATATATATATATATATAATACATATGATATTATATATAATATAATATTATATATATATATATATACACACACGCACACACCACACACGCACGCACGCACACACACACGCATGCACCTACCCACACATGCACGCACTCCCACACAGTGGGCTCCACGTCCACCGTCCAACGGACGGTGAAACACATACATCATTGTGGACTCCATGTGGGGCCCACCATAATGTTTATATTCCATCCAAACCATTGATAAGGTCAAGCAGACCTAGATGAAGGGCGACAAAATTTTTCACCTTGATCCAAGACTTCTGTGGACCCAAAAAGGGTTTCAAAGGTAAATGTTCAATCCCACTGTTTCATACGGTGTGGGCCGTCTGAGCTTTAGATCATGTTGATTTTTGGGGTGGGCCCACTTCAGAGAGTGGCCCACCCGATGAACGGGTTAGATGACATACAAACATCAAGGTGGGGCCCACGGCACAGCCGTGGGTGGTACTGTCACTTGTCCATTGGCTGGCCGCCTGCTGCACTTTTCTGACACAGCAGCAACGCTGCTGTGTTGATTTTATATATATATTTTTTTAAATTGATTTCTTGAGGTTTTTCACAGGTGGGGCCCACGTCCGATAATCCACTCCGTCCAATGGCTCTCCATGCTTCCAGACAAGCAAAATAAGCCCAATATTGGGCATATTTCAATGTCTAAAAGCAATAGGGAATGTTTCAATGGTGAGCGCACTGTTTGCTATGTTATGGCCCGCCTGGAAGTCTGATTGGTCCCATCTTCTGGCTCAACGCCTAAAATAGTCTTGAAAAAGGAATGGACGGCATGGATTTAATACATACATCAAGGTGGGGCCTACACAAACGGACCACCCCCATAGCCTTGGAAACAAACTGATATTAGTGTCTTTCCAGCAACGTCCAGCGTCCCTGGACGCTGGACTTTGTATATTGGTTGGAGGTGGGCCCTGCTTAGGTGGGCCACCAAGTGATGGATGGCATGGTACTACATATATAAGGTGGGTCCCCACTTATAAATAATTTGGGTAAAATACTTACTTCATGGTGGGGTCCATTCAAGTGGGCCACACAACTTCATTATCATCACCACAAAAAATAAAAATAAAATAAAAAGGGAGAGGGATAGAGAGTGAGACCGTGTGTTGGAGGGACCCCGGCACTATGGGCCCTCCCTTGCACTAAATCATACATCAAGTTGGTCCCATTACATGTGGGGTCCATGGAACTGAAATCCAACGGTGGAGATCCTTTCTCCACTAAAATAGATGGTCTAGATGACCCTAAGCATACAAGGAAATAAACATCATGATGGGGTCCATGGAGAATGGCCCCATCATGGAACGATCATGATGATCCAAGTGGGCCATTGGCCACACGTTAGGGTCCAAAGTGAGATCCAAACCATTGATCGGTTGGCCTCACTTGGCCCATCTTAAAAACATTAAAATCTACCCTATAAAAACACCCACCGCTTGATCTTCTTGCTCCCTTGGCTTCCTTAGCTCCTTGTGCTCCTCTTTGATGGAGGAAGATGAAAAATGGATGGTTGAGATGAGAGATGAAGGGGTAGGAAAGGTGGGCCTCACAAATGAAATTTTCTCACCATGGGAGGACCATACGTATGAATTTTGCTATGGGAGAGTTTGAATGAAAGAGAGACTTGTAAGGGAGAGAGAGAGAGAATGATGGGTGATGGAGTGATGGATGGGAGAGAGGGATGGGGGTGTAAGAACTTTATGACTTTTTTGGCAAAATGTGTAAGAAAAGCATGGGTTGTAAGAAATTTTTTTGACTTTGGGGCTTGCTTGGAAAAGGGTGAAAGTTGATGTGTACTTGACATGATGGGATTGATGGGATTGATTGATTGATGTGACACCTCGTAGAGATTCTCTCGGGATTCGCACGCGCGGCGTTTCCTCGCACCGAACGCTGGCCCACAACTCTTGACCAGAGCATCGCATCAGCGCGCGAGTCGCGGCATCGGAACCGCGGCGACGACGCGGTCGCTAAGGTACAAGCCTTGGGTTGAGTCGACTTGGGTTGACGACACGAGAATCCAGGTCGCGCGCAAATACCGATTAAGGGTCGAAGGTTGCCGGCATTCGACCGGGAAGACCGCGGAAGCCTATGGAAAGGTACGGTCTAGGATACGGGGCTTACAGCGGTGGTGGGTTTCTTACAAACATCATGGTGGACCCCACCTAACTTCTTTTGACAAGCGATCTGCACGGTCTTACGAAACATCCAAGTTGACAAGTGTGGCCACATGTAAAAATGCACAAGGAAAAAGGGCTTATTTGGTAAAACTTATTTTCAACACTTATCACTAAAATAAGTTATTTTCAATGACTTTCCCTCATTCAAACTATTTAGAAATTTTGAGAAATTAAGTACTTAATTTAGATTTTCACTAAAAAAAATTTTGTTTTTTTAAAAGCTCCCCTCTTAACTTAAGGACTTGTTTGGAATCATAAAAAGTATGAGAAAGTAAATAGTGTTTTTTAGGAAACCTTATTTTCAGGAAATTGTGCGAAAAGAAAATTTATTTTCTATGTTTACTTTTCAACAAGATTTTCATAAAAATTTAGGATTTATTTTCAAGTTTGTTGTTTGGTAAAACAACAAATTTTCTAGAAATTTTTTTAAGGTAGTCATTCACACATGTCAGATTAGCACATGACACATGTGGATGTTTAGAGATGAACAGTAGCACATGTAGCATACACGACATATTGAGTACTTAAGTTGAATTGTGGCGCTTGTAGTAGATGTGAGGTACTTGAAGTTGTACAGTGGCACACGTGGCACAAGACATGCATTGACACATTTGACATGTGGGCACTAAAGGTAAATGAGAGTACTTGTGGACATTGGCGCCATTAAGATAGCATATTTGAAGATTGAAGATGGACAATGGCACATATCACACATTGATGCATATGGAGTGCTTTGCACATGTGCAATACAAGTAAGATGAATGGTGGTACATGTGAAAGAATAGCACATGTAGGGTGCAAAAGAAGATGGATGGTGACACATATGACACATTACCATATATGGGGCACAAGAAAAGATGGATGGTGACAGGTGGCACATGTGTAGTATGATCAAAGATGGACAATATCTCATTTAGCATATTGGCACATGTGGCACATGTGTAGTGATTGAACATGAATAGTAGTGCATTTGGGCTTTAACCCTTTCCTTCCATAGTAGGAAAATACATTTTTTAAGGGTGAATGTGGGAAAATAAATAAATTTATTTTCCAACAAATATAAAAGATGGGAAATGGTGTTTTCCACAATTTTCCACAAACAAAGGCTTAACAAACAAAGGAATGTAAGTTTTATAGAAAACACAATTTCCTTTCCCATGCTTTGCATGAATCCAAATAGGCCCTATGACTTAACATGAAATGCAGTTACCAATGTTGATTAAAATCTTTGGTCACTTTTGACCAAAATATTCTTCTTCTTCTTCTTCTTCTTCTTCTTATTATTATTATTATTATTATTATTTATAAATGACAAGTTTACATTTTTATTAGTGACTTCCCAAGGAGCTTTAAAAAGACTTGGATTGTGGAAGACTTGGCAAAGTTCAATGAGCCCCATCATAATGTATGTGTTATATCCAACACTATCCATCCATTTTGCAATATTGTTTTAGGGCATGAGCCTAAAAATGAGGCAAATCCAAAGTTGAAGTAGACCACACCACAAAAAGCAGTAGGGATAATGATGTACACCGTTGAAGACTTTCTAGGGACCACTATGATGTTTTTTTTGTCATCCTAACTTGTACAAAAGGTCACATAGTCTTGGATGAAAGGAAAACATAAATATCGGCTTGATCCAAAACTTTTGTGCCCCCAAGAAGTTTTCAATGGTAGGCATTCAATCCTCATGTTTTCTATGGTGTGGTCAACTTGAGTTTTGGATCTGCCTCATTTTTCAGCCCATGCCCTAAAATGATCCGACCAAATAGATGGACGGTGTTGATATAACACCTACATCATTGTGGGTCACATAGAACTTTGCCCCTTCAACATGATACCTAGGTGCCATGTTATGGACTTGCGGACTTGCTTAGTCCAGTCTCCTTTGAAAGGGAGCGGATTAGGTATTACCCGAGTAACATGTTAGTGGGTGTTATCCTGACAAATGCATTCACCTTAATATGTGTTGTATAGTGATGTAGAGCGGGTCGCGGACAATTTCATGGCCAAGATAGATCAGAGAAGGCCTGGTCGATGACAGAAGTGATCCGGACCATCAGAACTTAAAACGGACGTATCTCGCAAATTGGAATGAGCCATCTCTAATGGATCACACATTGTGTGTGACCTTATCAATAAGTTGGGTGGCAAATAAACATTGGGTGGCAAATAAACATTAAGGTGGGACTTTGGAAGTGTTTTATGGTGGACGTTCGATGATCACCATTTCATAGTATGGTCCACTTAAGATTTGGATCTGCTTCATTTTTTAGACCATGCCCTAAAATGAGCTGGGGAAAACTGATAGTAGAGTAGATATACAACATATATCAAGGTAGGACCCATGGTCAAGGTAGCACCGACTTAGGTGTTAACCCCACTCTACAAACGGAGAACTTGATTCCGTAGTGACGACTCCAGTCGGGGCTGGAAAAGCTCTATGAGCCCACCACAGTGTATGTGTTTTATCCACACTATTCATCTATTTTAGGTCATGAGCCCAAAAATGAGGCAGATTCAAATCTCAGATAAACTACCGTAGGAAACTGGTGAACGCCCACCATTAAAAACTTCTTGGGCACAAAAGTTTTGGAACGAGCTGGTAGATGTGTTTTCTCTTCATCAAGGTTAGTGTGACCTATTCAACAGGTTGGATGGAAAATAAACATTAGAGTGTGCCATAGGAAGTTTTTAATGGTGGGCGTTTAATCACCACCATTTCCTGTGGTGTGGTTCACCTGAGATTTGGATGTACCACATTTTTGGGATCATGTATAAAAGTGATTTGGTGAAATGGATGGATGGCTTTGATAATACATAGACAACTTGGTGGGTACGCTGAATACTTACCAATGCATCCTATGCTTGTCTTGTCCCCTAATGACACCGATAGAAAGGTTATAATTATTCTATTAAGAAGAATATAGTGCATGGTTCAGGGTGCAGCCCGTCTCACCAATCCATTTTGATCACGGAACTAAAGGACACACATGTATGATGACCTAACACACTTGTATTATGACCTACTTATATCATTACACAATCAATTCATGTCATTAGACATGGTAAACAAAAAAGATCCAAACTATTCATCTCATGTGCTCTATTTGGTGAGGAAAGTATTATTATTATTTTATTAAATTGAGCATAAGTGTGCCAATCTGGTAACATGGCAATAATATGTTTTATCTCATACTCTAAGAAAGATAAAAATTAAGATAATATGTGCAAATATGATAAATTATCAATTTTCAGACATTTATAATTTGTGTTTACTGAACATGTTTTTATGAAATAAGCACTTTTTTCATATAAATTACCAAATAGATATTTCGGTATTATACTAAAATTCAGCACTTTTTTTACACACACCCCCACACACACCTACACACTCATGTTGTCACGCCCCAAACTCGGGAACCAGACTCATAAAATTTTCGGTCGTCGAATCCGATGCCGACAGCCTCCGTAGTATCCCATTCTCGGTTCCCAATTCCAATACGCCAGGTTCTGATCCTGAGATCATACAAGGAGGATTTTCAAGGTGATTTTTTTTTTTCCCGTAAAGGAGCATAACCACATGTGTACCCAAGTTACAAAACATCATGACCACATATCCACTAATATAATTTTAGAGTACAATGTTGAAAGGAAAATACATGATATAACAAAACTCCAAAAGATCGAGCACATGCTCCTACCTCAATGCTGATGCGGTCTAACATAACATGCACATAATGAACATGCATGAGCTTACTACGAAGCTTAGAGAGTGTGTGCGTGTGTGCGCAATGCATGTGTCGATCATACAAATGTTAGAGTAAGTGAAATGATGGAGGCCAGACTGACAAGTCCATAAAAACCATCAGCCTGGCCCAAGCTATGCGATGCAAAGACATACTGGATCAAATGTTATATGCTGAGGATGTAATGCAATATGCAAATACTGATGTCTAATTCACATCTCAGTATAGTTCTCATTTGGAATCGTCGAGGTCTAGTATACTCTGACACTGGCACTTCACCCATTTTGGGTCATGGGTGTAAGGATAGGCTAATAAAAAACTCATATAGACCACCCCTAATGAGATTTGAACTTGTTTAACGGTTCTTGTCAATCTAATGGTCATATTAACTCTGAATCTGAACCCTAATGATTCAAGGGTTCTGGGTATCTGCTTATGTATAGGTCAACAGTAATGTTAGTGGTTAGATGACCCAATGGTGATGATTAAGTGATGGGTTGTTAGATCGAAATTGTGGTATGAAGATTAGTGAATCTGGCGATTTGGTCTCGATTTTAAAGATGATTTGGGATCATGGCCTCGCATAGTTCATATTGGACAGTTTTGATGGTTTCTAGGGTTATCTAATTACAACCTAATAATTGATCTTATAATCTGATGGTTTGATTGTTATCAACAGATGATCGATAGTCGGATTAAGTATCATGGGCCTGATGGATGGTGGATCTAGTGGCATGACGATCCACCTTGGATTCTAACGGGCGTATGGCTTGATCCATAGGTGAAGACTACTTCCAACAGTCCGGTTTTGGCTAGGATGAAGGCGAACGTATAAACAAATTAGATTTCAGTTACTAAACTAGGTCTACCTGGTAACACCCGAGTACTAAAAAGTGTGGGGTGTTATACTAGCATGTCATTAAAGTTTGTCAGGTTATATAAATCATGTGATCAATTTTAGGCATACTACTCGGACGAACGATCATGAATCATGAGAATAGACAATCATCATGTACAAGATAATCAAATTCCATATTCCACTATAGAGCATACGATGGAAAAGGAATGACAAAGCTGGTGTATGTAGTCGAGATGATAGTACATGGTATCGCAAGCCGTGGGGTTCATCACAAGGGACTTCTATCCAAACCAGTCTCATACCTGATTTGGATAGCTAGACTCAATATGGTAAACTCCTGATCTCAGGTTAGTCGCGTACCTAACCGAAATCATAGCCATTGTGAATGTACACATAATGATTTAGTTACGCACCACCAACCCGAGTGGATAGTGGATGAATGAATGCATGAGTCAAATACTGAACATGCAAGTCCTACTTGGTAAGTCCACATTTCAGTACAGTTATCATTACTGGAATCATCACCAGGGTCTAGTACACTCCACATTGGTTGCCGCCCCATCGCGCGCATGCCCAGGTGAGTGCTAGTGACCTCACTATCTGCCTTGTCAGTGGTATGCCAATGCCCACCCGGCTCATTGATAGCGGACCCATTTACGAGCTGGTCAAACTCAACCTACCTTATAGCCTCCTCCCCCCCAGGGCGGATAAGGTCACACCCCTTTCCAACCGACTATGACATAGTAGGAGATGCCGCCTACTGGTATTTGGCACTCGGACGCTCATGTTATCAACTCGGTCTCGACGTTGAAGCATCCTATTGGCCTACAGGGTTTAGGGACTTTCACCCAAGGACATCCTTAGTACCCTAATGCTAGAACAGATATTCTCAGTATCCAATTCGGCTATCCACGATATGCTCGTAGAGGCCACAACCCTGATGTCACTAGGGTGTAATGCAAGTGCATCATACAATACGTGAACACATGAGTCCATCATTTGAGTCATGCAATCATGTCATGCAAGCTATACATACATGCAGGATGGCCCAATCTCTTATATGGCCCAATCTCTTATGAGTTTCCTGAAAGTGTCCCAAGTCGTATGGTCATCAATGCAGCCTTGCAACATATAGGCAAGCCAAAAATTATGAATTAGCAATTATTCAAGTCATGCAAGCATGATGCGAATGTGATATAATACATATAATCATAAGCACTATACATGAGGTGTGTAATACCATATCAAGCATAAAGCAAAGCTAAATCAATATAAAGCAATGTTAATTCGAATGTAAAGGCAATGCTACATAAATTATCAAAGAAGTATTGTACCAACACACATGTAAAATATCGTACCACATGATAATAGAAATTCATCATTCATAACATGTGGAACCTACTTGGAAACCAAGTTTATCGAGGCACATAGGGCCATACCTAAGTTGTCTTACAAGCTAATGGGCCCACTCGGCAAGCCCGCACCTAAGCGGCCAAAACATACAACTATCGGCATCCAAACGGGGTAACAAATTGTAAGATCCACAAACAATTATAGTGAGCCCGAAATGGTCATCAAAGTGGGCCCTACAACTATCCTTAAGGAAGGTCCAAGAGGGCAGCCCTCAACCAACCAAACACAGGCCTACGATGGGCTCAATACATGCAATGTGTGGAACCCGAACGGTAGTTTAATGGTAAAAACACGACACAACCACAGGGTTGGCTCATGGCACGACCACTACATATAAATCCAGGCAGGCCTAATGGGCAACCATAACATGAACAGCAAGGTAACCCATGGTGTGGGCATCATTTATTCACTAAAGAAGACCCCACGATTAAGTTGGATTGCAAATAAAATCACTTTGGGCTCCACAAATCTAATATGGATATAACTAGGTGGGATCCTCTCGAATTTATCCCTAATGGGCCTAAGCGGGCTCAAACACAAACAAAGTGTGGGACACTCCTAGCATGAGTCCCTTGATCGAATGGGGTGGCTATATCACATACATAAAGGCGGACCTCATGACGACGCAGGTACAACCATGCATCCAGATAGGCCCCATGATAGGGTGGCATATACACATCAAGTTAGGCTACAACTGACCACCATACATACGTCAAGGTAAGCCCAAGGCGCAGCCATAATACATACCAGAAGACGGGCCTGCAGTGTGGGCCTAATACATGAATTGAGGTAGGCACTAGAAAAGATTCAACGATGGCCATCATCATACCTATTTCTATATGAAGGGTGGCCCACAACTCTACCCCAAATATGGGCTTACAACCCGAAAACAATATGGTAAAATAAATGGATCGATAGGCCACAAGACTATATTAAACATGCATCTTAGAGGACCCTAAAGTGCAGCCCACACCTGTGGGCCCCCAAAAGTATCAGTGGGCCCAAGGGAAGGCGGTGAGAGTCAGCGTCCATACCCCACTACAGTTACACATGGTGCGACCCACTTAAGTGTTTGATTGGCCCTATTTTTGGGCCAGCGGTCTAACACGAGTTGCTAAAAACTATTGATGGCATCAGGCATGTATATCAATATATCAATATATCAAAGTGAGTCACCACATAGGGTCACACACGCTGGACTAGCAAGGTGCGCCAGCAGCAGAGAGGATAAAGCACATGGATCATGGTGGGGGACTCTCAGTCTCAGATGGGCGGCCTGGATAAAATAAATACACCACGGTGGAACTCGGTGGGACCTGCCTCAGGTCACTAGGCCTATAAGATTTCAACAGAAGGTGCCTAATCAAAAATCATTTCCTAAAGTGCGGCCCAGATAAGCTTGAATCTGCCCATGGAAAATAGGGTTGGAGAAGTGAAGGTAGGGTGTGGATTTCATGCACGCTTCAAGTGGGCCCCAATGATCCATAGGTCGACACAAAACAACACTAGAAAAGAGATGTGCTGCGAGGATTCTCACTAGATCATGGTAGGCCCCAATACAGGAACAAGAGGCCTCACGCTGTGGTGGGTCCACCGTATCAGCCCAAGCTGGTATTTGTGTTTCCATTTCAACCTGGTCTGAATGACCCTATGTGTAGGTTAGGTGGTAAAGGCACCTAATTAAGGTGGGGTCTCTGACACGTGCAAGTGGCCCCAACTGGTTCCAACGGTGGAAAATAGGCCTTGCGTTGGCTCAGGAAGTTTTCAACGACGGGGGATCCACCGCCACTACTACTAACGTTAAGCCCACATAGACTGGGTCTGCTTCATCTGACGGGTCCTGAAAGGTGAACGAACCCGTGTTGATTTCTCACCACATTAAGTGGGCCGTACTGATCAGTAGACCCACTCCAGAATGGACTAAAAATAAAAAATAAAAATTGGATCTACTCCGTGTATATAAAATACTTCACATGCACCAGAAAGGTTGCAATGGTAGACTTCATTGTCCCAACTGTTTCCTACGGTGTGGATCACCTGAGTCAGGATCTTCCTCATATCATACCTTTTTTTTGTCCCAAGGCTTAAAATAAACTGACAAAATAGATGGACGGTGTGGATCTGACAAATACATCAAGGTGGCCCCCACGAGTTTGGCCACAGCTGGACAGCGTGCTAACGCATGCTGCCAGCAACGTGGTGATCGTGGGCTATAGGAAGTTTTGGATCGTGCTGATATTTGTGATTTCCCTTCTACCAGACCTTTTGTGTCCTATGACACAGGTTGAATGGAAACAAAACAGCAGGGTGGGCCCTAGTAAGGTTTTAATGGTGGATGTCACTACCTCGCTGTTCATGGGTTGAGGTCGAGATCTAGATTTCCATCGTTTTCGAGTCCAAGACCTAAAATGATATGGCAAGGTAGATGGACAGCATGGATTAAAAATGTGCATTATGGTGGAGCCATGGTAGGTCCCACATTCCTTTGGCATGAATAGGGAACAGACGTCTCTCTGTATGCACGTCACGTAGTAGTTGGTTTTTTTTTTTTTTAATGCATTTGTGTACAGGGTGTTGGAGTCGTAACCACTCCAGTGACGTCCAACGAGGAACGGTTAGATGGAATTCAAACATCACAGTGGGCCAGGGAAGGTTCCACATTTCCTTGGCCAAGATCATATTTGTATGGTCTCTTCATTCGGTCTTTGTGACAGTAAAAAACAAGTTAGATGGCTGATACAAAGCATGGTGGGTCTTGTGGGCCCACAAAAATGACGGGAACTAAAGAAAATTAAAAGGGCTGGGTTTTCTCCACCCTTGCACTCACTCTTTGACAGTCGGATGGTGTGATCGGGTGGTCCACCAAGCTCTTAACCTCCTCTCTTTAGCTTTCTTTATATCTCTCTCAATCTCTCTTTCCTCTCATTCTCCCCATCTCTTTTCCTTTCTTTTCTTTTCTTTCTCCCTTTTTTTTCCTCTTCATCTCTCCTCCACTAAGAGTGGATACGTATGGGGTTTTGACATTTTGGGTGTTGTTGTAGAATGGAGTGGGATAGAGAGGGAAATTAGGGAAGAAAGAGGGGTAGGATGGAGAGAGAAAGAGAGATGGGAATGATTAGCATGGGAGAGAGAGTGGGATGGTATGGGAGAGGGTATGAAAGGTATAGGTTCTCTTGACTTTTATAGTGAGAGGGGTATGGGTAGTAAGAGCAATTTGGGAATGTATCGGGGCTGAAAGTCTGGCAGGTTGGGTTGGGTCGGGTGGTGTTCAACCCTAGCCTAACCCAAGGTTCCTATACCTCAACCCTAAGACAACCCAACCCAACCTTGGGTTGGGAATTCTCAACCCAAGCCCAACCCAAGCGGGCCCAGTTAGGTTAGTCGGGTGGATACATGCTAATATTTTCGTTATTACATTAGTCTATTATATTTCAATACACTTCTTATTTTTTGTTCCTATAATTTTATTAATTATACATGTAGTTATTTATAATAAAGAACTTCATTTTTTTCTAAACAAATAAGCTAAAATATAGGACAACTACTCCTTTGAAAGTCGTGATGTAGCACACAATCTATTTGAGAGAGAGAAATCCAACATATCTCATTAGCTTTAAGTCATCGGAAATGATGTGGACCAATGAAACTCAATGGCATGGAAATTCTTGTGCCTTCAACACAAACTATCTGCAATCAATTATAATTTATAACTTATATATCGATTGAGTTCGGGTTGAGTCGGGCAACCTGAGACCTCAACCTGAGTCCGACCCAAGTTTTTTAGTGTTGGTGTTTGTACAGCCTAAGCCCAAGACCAAACCCAATACATCCTGCCGAAGCCCAACCCAATGTCGGGTCGGTCACGGGTTGGTCGGGTTGAACCTACCCAACTTTTAGCCCTAGAATGTAGGTGCTAGGTAAGGGGGTAAAGTAGGGGCAATTTGAGTATTTTGGTTAAGAGGTAGTTGGGGTGGTATTTGTGAGGTTGTGAGGGTAGAATGAGAATTTATGAATATTAACTATTAGAGATTCCCTTCTAAATTCCTTGCATGTGGGCCCCACTCGCCATTCGACGTTGTGCGGTCCACCTCAGATTGCACCAAAAATTACAACTCTAACATATGGGTTGTAATGGGGCGTACCGCGTAGCGTTGGAATCGCAGTGCCCGCGCGGTCGCTAGGGTACAAGTCTCGGGGTATTGCAGTACTAAAATAGGGTAACGATCAAAACTCTTCGATCTGGTCCGCCAGGAATATACTGGTGCCAAAGTTGAAGTGTACAGTTAGTCTCACGGTGTTACGGGCCTTACACATGCTGTAGTGGAATCTCATCGTGTATGTGTACATAGACCCTTGCCCTGGTGTTGAAACTCTTGTGAGTCTACCACTGGGGCAAGAGTAAGGACCCTACTAAAATTCAACACTTAAATTACCTTCTAGGTCTTCTTTTTAGTTTACTAAGTAGCACTTGAGAAGGATTTTTCAATCTCGGAAACTTGTGGACCTCATGTACCTTTCATAGTAGGTACCACCATGATCAAAATTTTCAATACCCTTACCTTTTAATAATCAAATGGACGAGATGGTTGTTATTTGTGGCCC
This sequence comes from Magnolia sinica, assembly GCF_029962835.1. Classification (NCBI taxonomy): domain Eukaryota; kingdom Viridiplantae; phylum Streptophyta; class Magnoliopsida; order Magnoliales; family Magnoliaceae; genus Magnolia; species Magnolia sinica. The sequence goes on from NC_080577.1 coordinate 59,323,261, forward strand.
AAAAAATAAGAATTTGGTGGGCCATACCATATGAAAAAAATCAACAATTAAATGAAAATTTTGGACTTTACAGTCTACATACATATTGTTGTTGGTGATCGGTTTTCGGCTATAAATGTGCGGGTATGTCAGAATTGGATTTGCGGCTCAATTTAAACTGAACAATTATGACCTCAAGCGCCAAGATATGCATATATGTAGTATATGACCGACATCTCGGTCACCTATTTAGCCACTCGCTTAGTGTGTAAATAGGATCAGGCGATATTCAGAGGGTGGGGTTCATCCTCTGATTATGGGTTATACCTTTGCCTTCCGCACAATATGACTTTTCAATACAAATAAAGTAAAATGAGAAAGGGATTCTTACAGTCTGTCGTAACGAACAATTGCGAAACACCGTTTCAAGTGAAGAATTGAATCCAACGTGTGAACATAGACTCAAATTACATCTAAAACTACCATTTACTTGATTAACGCTATAGATTACACTACGAAATATAAATAACAGGCTGAAATCAAAGTATTATACTAAGAAATGTAATTTGATTGACAGGAAAAGTAAATAATTACACTATTGAATGTAATTTGATTGGTAATTGAAAGAATAATTTGAAGGTAATGTTTAGTTTGATTGGATTGGTATGAGACGAAATGTTTATGTTAAATTTCCCTGCCATGTATAGCTTTGATATAGCCATCTAGATTATTCCTACATTCTAACGTTTGCCATAACCGTTTCGGCACTATTTGACTTTCTGTATGCTTCTCATGTTTTAATAGTTGCTATAATTGTTCAGTACTAAACAACATTTTGGAGACTTCCTTGCCCCCTGTCCCAATAACCACTCTAAGCTTTCTTGTTGACTTAACCGTATTCTGTTCGACCGTTCAATCGAGCTCATAGATGACTATCTTCCGCTTGATCGAGCTCTTGTATGACCATCGGCCGCTTAATTTGACTTCTGGATGGCTATTGTAAAAAGCACTCTAAGCATTCTTAGAGATCTTTAGCCTATAATATTTTTTTCTTATTATAACACGTCTTTTTCGATTGAATTTTTTAAGAACAATTAGAAATATGATACAACAATTGCATCTATTGGGTACCCGATGAGTGGATCAACCTCATATGTGGTGGGGCCAGAGCATTTACGAGGGGTCTCAACTGATCAACCTGAATCGGGTGTCTGCTCGGTGGTAGGCTCACAAGAGTCTCTAAAAGAGAGGTCTCGTGGTCGAGTATACATTGTAGTGTTTGTGTGAGTGTGATAACGTGTGTTTTAATTAAATTTAAAAAAAAAAAAAAAAAACTAGAATGTATTGCAAGTCTCAAGAGTACGGAATAATCACGTTGAACGGTGGAAAACGCTCTCCACTGGTCAGTGGTATTTTAGTTATTTTAACATTCTTCCGTTCAAATTCTTATAAGCTGAACCACCTGTCTTTCCCTCCTTCCACTCCCTTATAAAAACCTCTTTGATTTTCTCTGCTCCCCAACCAATGTTCTCAACCTTCCCGCCAAAATGAGAATCTCCGAAATCTCACCGGAGATCCGCTCCGCTCCACCGGAAAGCCATTCTCTCCTCCTCGAAGAACTCGAATCATCCATCAAAGAAGCCGAAAACCTCTCTCCGGCCAGCCTCTCGCAGGAAAAACTCTCTGGAAAGCTCCAAAATACCCTCTCTCACCTCAATTCCGCCCTACCGTTGCCAGAATCCGGCAAGCTTCAGATCTGGAAGTTCAGCTACCGCCTCTGGAATGCATGCGTCGATCTCTCAAATGCCACTGGAATCTCCTCCGAAGAAAATCCCGATCTTCGCCGGAAGATCAACGAAGAACAGGCCAATCTACGTCAGATCGCCGCCGATCTGCTATGTTTCGCTGGAAACGTTGCCGGAGTCCCATCGCCGGCCTTCAAATCAGCATCCTTCTACTACAAGACTGGCTTGATCTGGCATGGGCTCAAGAAATTTGATCTTGCTGCGAATTGCTTCGATCGGGCAACTGATCTGATGTCAAAGATAGAGATCGAATCAGTTTCGGACACCGAGGAACGGCGATTCCTCTTAGAACTGAATCTGGCAAGATCGCAAACGGCATGGGAGGTTTCAGAGCAGAATCTCGCTCTGGCCTTGCTCAACCGGTCTAAAAATCTACTTTATGGAAATCCAGAGAGCTATAAAATCCTAGCAGAGCAGTACTTGCAGTTTGGGAAGATCGTCCTGTCAAAAGATCAGAGATCTTCCATTAACGAAGCTCGGAAGCTGATTGATGAGGCCGTCGATCTCTGTGAGAAGGGATTGACGACGGGGATTGCAAGACGACCCATGGAAGCTGCGGAGCTGAAGAACCTCCAGTCGAAATCACTCCGGTTCTTGGCAGCTGCTCACCTGCAGATGGAGGAATTCGAGAGCGTTCTGAAATGTGTTCGGGTTTTGAGGGATAGCACGAGCGAGGAGCACCCGAGCATATCATTTCTGGCCATGAAGGCGTGGTTGGGGCTGGGGAGGTATGGAGAGGCAGAGAAGGAGCTGAAGGGCATGGTTGTAAATAAGGCAGTCCCAGAGGGTGTTTGTGTGTCTGCAGTGGAGGCGTTCTTTGAGGGGGCAGGGGCGGCAGGGGCAGAGGCGGTGAAGGTGGTGTTTCTAGGCCTGCTGGGAAGGTGCCACATCAGCGCTAGAGCTGCAATTAGGGTGGTGCAGAGGTTGGTATCAGGTAGCGGCGGCCATGAGGGGTCAGTTGTCAGGGACAGAGTGGTGGCAGAGCTTGTTTCTGATGAGAGGGTCGTGACGCTTTTCACTGGCCGTGGGAAGGACGACGTGGCAAAGGAGAGGTGTGCAATGCACACCATTTTGTGGAACAGGTATTTTTCTTAAAGCAGTCATGCTAGCAGCTTCTTAGTAGCCACGAGTGATAAAACGTTTGGGGGTTTCCGAATGATGACTGAGAATGATAGCTCAGTCATTTCACTTCCATGAGATGAGCAGAACAATGATTTCGAGTCTGGTTTGAGAGAAAACTGAGTAGCCCCCTCAATGCAGAATGCACTTTCACTGATATTCCAAATTCAGTGCTTTCCGAATGTGCATTTGAGCCTGCTTCCAAAAAAAAAGAAGCCTAATGCCCTGTTTGGTTGCCACTTAAAAATGAGTTCATCTCATTTTAGTAAACAATAACTAAGAGATTTTGGTCAGGATGAAAAATTATCTTGATAATCGATAAATATAAGGGTGCATTTGGTTGCACCAAACATCATGAAATTTAATCTTGATAATCGATAAATATGAGGGTGCATTTGGTGCATTTGGTTGCACCAAACATCATGAAATTTAATCTTGATAATCGATAAATATAAGGGTGCATTTGGTTGCACCAAACGTCATGAAACTTTTTCATGAAGTTTGGTGCAACCAAATGCACCGTAAACCATGATCTCTAAAATAATGGATTCCCATGGGGTGTGATAGCAGATGCCATTGCAATACCTAACAAAACCAGGGATGTGCCGTTGCCTAAAAATCATATTGGTCCAGTGAATGTTACTGCTGGAATGGTGGGCTATTGTCAGTCAGGTTAGTGGGTGTTTGGGAATGTGGGAAGAGATGAAATTGGTTTGTGTGGAAAACTGACTTTCCTTCACTTTGAGAAGAAAGTAATGTTGGAAATTGAATTTCGATTTCCCAATTCCTTAAAAACTGTTTCTCAGAAAAAAAAAAAAACTAAAAAAAAGGTCCAAGGTGAAGAAGACACACTAGGAACCCACACATGAAATCATTGTTAAAGTGGAGTCCAAAACAAACACTTACTGTCCATAGTTCCTCGAATCTGTGGTTGGGATTTGCCAACAACATGACTATTAGGCCATGGCCCATCCATGATGATCAATCAAAATCTCATGTGTCTGTAACTGGTCTGGTGGGAACTCTCATGATGTTTACTTCAGTCGCATGCAATTACCGTTCATTTGTTTCTCGTGTAATGAACAGAGGCCAATTTTCATGTACACAATCTTTTTTGTATCCCTTGTTTGGTTGCCCAAGAGAATTGAGTTGCAAACATTCAGTTCCACAAAGACCACATGACAAAAACTGATTAGGTTTTCTGGTACCCAGGATTAGTTCCTTCCATGTCCGGCTCGAAAGATAAGCAATTTCAATCTGAGTTTAGACCCCAATGTCAATGCTAAGTATATTACTGTTTGTCATATGGTATTTCTTGTAACCATGGTGCTTAGCCTGAGAGATTATACAGAACCACTTTGGTTTGCATTTTGTACAAGTGGGCCACATGGTTCAGTGATTCAAACAGCTTAGATTATTGGCCCCATTATGGAAATGCACCCACAATTTCCCAGATTAACGAATCCTAACCCTTCCATTGCTCCACTTAGTGTAAGCAGAACATACTGTAAAATCTCTAGGCCAACTATCACACAATACATGGCAATTGAATTCAACCACATCAAATGCATCCACCCAACACTGCATTTCTCTCCTGTCTCATTCGCTAGTTAAAATGCTTTGGGTTTTTTAATTATTACTTCTGCTCCTTACAGTGGAGCAGAGCATTTTCGATCAAAAGATTATGGAACAAGTGCAGAGATGTTTGAGAAATCAATGCTTTATATCCCGCACGATGTGGAGAACCGAATTCTCCGAGCCAAATGCTTCAGAGTACTCTGTCTCTGCCACCTTGCCCTTTCTCAGCTTGACCGAGCTGAAGAATACATCAACCAAGCCCAAAAGGTATCTATCTTCTCATTCCCAACCAAACAACTCTCTCTCTCTCTTGACTGCAATTTTCTCCTTCATGCAGCTCGAGTCCAACATAGCCTGCACCTTTCTCAAGGTAAAGATACTATGTGGTTGTCTCCTGTATTTTTTCATCTAATAATCTCCCGAGGAAAGCACAATGTTTCCGTCCATTAGTTTGCTCAGCCGACAAACTTTATACATGGGGCTCACCCTTTTGGTGAGATCCAAATCATTCATATATTGGGCCCCATCAAAAATGGGAGATACCAAAAAAATGTCCCTCATTGGATGCTGCTGGATTTCCATCTGTCGAATTTGTAGCATTGGATATGATTGGCCACGTTCGTTCCATCAAATTGGACAGCCCTGATCATTTGAATGGGGAAATAAGGAGGCATGGCCCATCCCATGATGGGGGTGCCTGCCAAACGGATGAATGACTTGGACTGCCAAAAGGGGGGCCGGCAGGGCCCTGCAGTATGATTGTTGGTCAAAAGCAGAAACTGATGACTTCCTACACACTTCAACAGTTCAAGATCTACCTGCAAAAAAACGATGAAAGTGCTGCAATGAATCAGATGCAAGCCATGGTAAACTGCCTCGACTTCAACCCTGAATTTTTCACCCTGTCTGCCCATGAAGCCATGGCTTGCAGAGCGCTGCCTGTTGCCATCGCTTCCCTTTCCAATCTCCTCAACCAATATTCCCCTGGAAAACCAATGCCAATGCCGGAAGTCGCTGTCCTCCGCAATGTCATTGTTCTTCTCTTCCAGATCTCCGACAGCCAGCCCGAGATCTTGAAATTCATGAGACGTGCCCATACTCGGATGTCAGAGCTCGGAACCGAACAGTTCTTTGGAAACGGGGCAGTTGGGAACCGTGAGCTGAACTGGTTTGCAGGGAATTCATGGAACATGGGGATAAAAACTGGTACGGAAAAGCAATATGAATTTTGTGCAGAGTTTTTTGAATTGGCATCTGAATTCTTCAGCGCAATGGGGGGTGATGAAATAGACGGAGGAAACCATGCCATGATTTGCAAGTCCTTGATCCTTAGCGTTGCAGGCATGATCAATGGTGAGAAGCAGAGAAAAGCTGCATTGACTGATTTTGAAGTGAAAAGAGGCATTGAAATGCTCGACAGAGCCGGAAAGGTAGGAGAAATTCAAGTGATTTATCTCTTTGACAGACATGAGCAAGATCCGATCATGGAAAGTGTGTCACTGTGGCAGGTGTGTGAGATCTGGGCCATTCATCAGTTGGACCCACCGTGGAACTATAGACGTACCATGCAAGGATGAAAAAAAAAAAGGATGTTTGGGGTAAAGGAAAAACCAACTGCCCATGTTCAACGGATACATGTTGCCCACCTGATGAGTGGACGAGTCTATTTTTTCACATGCACGATTCATCTGATGTGCTCCACTTGATGAATGACCTGGATCTTGTGATCTCCTTCAATTTCCTTCCCACAAGGCTCTTTAGCTTCTTTAACATTCTCTGTTGAAATTCAATCTTTCCATGCTCCTCAATGCAGATTCTAACGTCGACCATGAAGGCAACCCAATCTACCAGTGATCAACCGACGACTGTCGATTCTAGCTTATTCTTCCTACATACACTCCATGCTTACCATCTGCATGACCGGCTTGACAATGATAAACGGTCTCAACAGCTCTATCTAATAAAGAGCTTTGCCTCGTTGAAGGCATGCACCCCACAAAACCTCCTCCAGATTGGCCTCACTGCCTCTCACGGCCTGAATTCCAATCCAGAAGCAGCCCACTTCGCCTTCAATGCCTGCCTAACCGCCCACCTCGCCTCAGCTTCACCTGACTACCACAAGATTGCCCTTGTTGTCCGAAAGCTGGCTGTACTCACAGGCTCCAGGGATGGTGATGTGGACAACGAGGCCTATGCAGCATACAGGCAGGCTTATCGGATCATGGTGGGGCTCAAGGAAGGGGAGTATCCTGCTGAGGAGGGGAAGTGGCTGGCAATAACTGCATGGAACCGATCAGTCTTGCCAGGGCGACTTGGACAGGTGGACATGGCAAGGAGATGGATGAAGATGGGATTGGAGCTGGCCAGGTGCGTGCCGGGCATGGAAGGATACAAGGGGTGCATGGAGGAATGTCTGGCAGGCATTGAAAAGCTTGGTGGGGATGGTTGTAGAGATGGTGAGGGAGGAGAAAGTGAGAGCAGGAACCGGCTTCTCTTGTAAATTGTAACATACAAAAATTCTTATCTTTTGTGTTCAAGAGATTATGAAATCAGTTGAGAATCATTTACTGCCAAAATGTTGCTGATGTAGCAATCCTAACCCTTGGTCAGTAGCTTGCAGAAAAATGGTTGAGATATCACAAAGGTCCACGATTAGCATGAATAAAAAGGACAAACGTTGGCTCGCAGTGTTCTTTCAAGTTTCCCACTGGGGGAGTTGTTGTGCATGCATGGACTATCCCCGGTGATTCACATTACATGAACGCTCTGTATTAATGAGCCATGCTCCCCACCACTTGCCTGGATTACTGTAAATCCCCTTATAGTAGATTGTCTACATTCTCCATCTTGTATCATGTGCACGTGCGCTCACATTTCATATTTGAACATCTGTTCAGCTGCATGTTGCAATCATCCATTGTGCTCAAATCTCTACCGATCCTAGTCACCCGATTGGAGGATTTTATTTTTTTGGCCCATTGAATATTGGCTGTTGGTTAGACATTTAGTCGCCAGATTGTAATCCTCATGCCCCATCCAATCAGAGACCGTGTGATTCTTTGATCTGCATTACATATAAAATGAATTTACATGGATAGCGAGTAGAGTGTTTTCATTTTTCAGCAATACATACCCTTGAAAACTGAAATGAAAACTATATATCCATGGATCCTGATCCATTTTCCATTTCCAAACGTGAGATTGATTTGGGGGGACCGACCATTTGACCATTGACATTTTTACATATCCTCACAAATTCCTGAAAAACAAACCAAACAAAAGTTTCTCTAATGAAATCTGCTGCTTGGTTTCCAATTCCTAATAGACTAGTGTTTGTTTTCCATATCTAAATTTAACAAGGAACCTTCCTAAGCCCACATGCTTGCACAATAAAGCTCATGTACAGAACCATACATGTGCCAGCATAGCATGGAAGATCCTAGATCCAATCCATCTATATCTGAATTCTAAGGGCGTGTTTGGCCTGCAGATTTAAACGGGATTAGGAGGGATAGAATCGTTATATCCCTCATACCGGCCTATTTCGCTGCCTGTTTGGGCGGTCTATCCAGCGGATCGATTTGGGGATTTCGGTGTAAATGGAGGGATTGCGAAATCCCTCCTTGGAGACAATGTCCGGATTGCTACCAGCATCGAGCCCATCCCACAAGACTTCCTCGATCCATCCTACGGATCGACGAGATGGGAGGATTCAGGTCGATGTGGCTGGGCGAGATAGCGGGAGTGAAAATGTTGGCATCAAATGAGGGTTTATTTATAGAGATCTTTCTGTTTAGTTGTGGTCCTCGGAGGTGCTTCGGTGGAGGCGAGGTGAGCAACGACAACACCAAACCCTATTCCGGCCAAGGTGTCACTCCCCAAACTCGGAAATCGGACTCACAGGAATTCCGATTGCCGAATCCAGTGCCGACAGCCTCCGAGTGCCCCATTTTCGGCTCCCAGCGCCCAAATGTCAGGTTCCGATCTTGGGATCCTACAAGGAGAATTTTCCAGCGTACATTTATCTTGTAAGAAGCATAACCATAAGTTTACCCAAATCACAAAGGCAACATCATCATCACATATCCACTAATATAAACATTGAATAAAATACTGAAAGGAAAATACATATGTCAAAATCAAAACTCCAGAAGTCAGCTACATGCTCCAAGCTCCACGCTGCTGCAACCTAACATCACCTGCACGCATCTATCGTGTATAAGCTTATAAAAAAGCTTAGAAAGTGGTGTAAGTATGTGCACAAGGTAAGTGTCAAGTATTCAATATAATGTCATAATCATACAATATCGAAAATATTGGTAACATCATGAATCATACAATATCAGAGTAAGTGAAAATACTGACAAGTCCATGAGTCAAACAATATCAGAGTACGTAATACAGATCAACTATGTAAATGATGAGTCACAAATATCAGATGCCGATAATGCAATGCAATATACAATTTCTTATGAGTTCATGTATAGCGTCAGTCGCACTTAGACCATATAAATGCAGAAATACAGTAATCCAAAATGCCATATGCCGTGGATGTAATGTAATATGCGGTGCGAATGGAATGACCATGTTGGAGTGTGAAGTCGAGATGATAGTACGTAGTATCGCAGGCTATGGGGTCCATCACAAGGGACTTCTATCCAGACTAGTCTCATACCCAATTTGGATAGTCCGACACAGTGTGATAGACTCATGATCTCAAGTTAGTCGCGCGCCCTAACCCAAATCCTGGCCATTGCGAATGTACACGTAACAAACAGTTGTACATCACCAAGTCGAGTGGATAGTGAATGAATGTATGAGTATGAAACTCTCGCTTAATAAGTCCACATATCAGTACTGTACATCGCTGGGATCATCACCGGGGTCTAGTACACTCTACATGCAAATCGCTACCCACTGACGTGCGACCATGCAAGTAGAAGAGACCTCACTATCCGCCTGGCCAGTAATCAGCTAATATCTACCCGGCACGTCCATAGCGGACCCATTCACGAGCTGGTCAAACTTAGCCTAACTATGCCCCCTACGCTAGGGCGGGTAAGGCCACACCCCCTCCCAACCGACCACGACACAGTGGGAGACGCGGCCTCCTGGTATCCGGCACTCGGGCGCTCATGTATCCACTCGGTCTCGATGTTGGGGCGTTTCCTGGCCACAGATGTTTAGGGACTTTCACTCATGGACATCCAAAGTGCCCAAATGCTCGAACCAAACATCTTCGGTGTCCTATCCAGCCATCCACGACATGCCTATGGAGGCTTTGACCCTTATGTCACTAGGGCGTACAATAATCACAACACACAATGTAAGATGCATGAGTCATACAATCCAGTCATGTATCAACCCTGCGCATATCGTGCTCTCATATGAGATAACCTTCGCCTATAAGGGAGTCTCATAACAATCTGCCCAGTGACATATGCAATGGTCAACCACATCTCATAACAAATATGCAGATGATGCGTGTGGGCATGTATCATAATGCTATGTTGTCACATACTCATAATCGGTATTAATAACCGGCATTGACAATGTAGATATTTAACTAACATTGCCCCCAAGGAATAACCCACATAGAGCCTAACATATAGTGGACCTATGGCCTTACACAAGGGCCTAATATACAACACCATAGGCCTCACTCAAGAGTTTAGTATATATCATAATGGGCCTCTCATATGAGCCCTATATACAACACGACGGGCTCGATTGCCTCGACCTCAAATGCACTATAATGGGCCTCATCACATAGGCCTCACATACATTACATAGGCCTCAAATGCATCAAGCTGAGGCCGAATGCTCATCAGAAAGGGGGCCTCAAATACGGGCCCCATATACATCACAATGGGCCTTAAACATGGGCTGAATACACATCACAACGGGCCTCAAATACCAACCGCATATATATCACATTGGGCCTCAAACACGGGCCGAATGTACATCACAATGGGTCTCAAATACGGGCCGCATATACATCACATTGGGCCTCGACAATCAGCCTCTATATCTGGCCTCGATGATCAGAATTGGCAATCGGTCACAATAATTAGCCTCGATCGCTAATCGGCAATCAGCTACGACAATCGGAATTGATAGATAATCGGCCTTAATGATTGAAATAGGTGAGGATGGGCATAACAAGCCTCAAGGGAAGGCCACAATGTGGACGTCTAACCATCATTGCCCATCAATGTGGACCTTTAACAAACATTGCTTCCAAGGAATGACATTCATAGGGCCAATCGTATAATAGGCCCACGGCCTCATACAAGGGCCTATTACACATCATCATGGGCCTCGCTTATGAGGCATACACATATCACATTAGACCTCACCCATGGGCCAATGTATATAACATCGGGCTGTATCAACGGGTCGAATCAAATGGGCTGACTCAAATGGGTCGGTACAAATGGGCCAAGTCAAATGGGCTGAGTCGAGTGAGCCAATACGAATGGGCCGAATCGAATGGGCTAAATCAAATAGGCCAATACAAATGGTCGAATCGAATAGGCCGAATCAAATGGGTCGAGTCAATGGGCCAAATCAAATGCGCCAATACAAATGGGCCGAGTCAATGGGCCAAAACAAATGGGCCAATTCAAATGGGTCGAATCCAATGGGCCGAATCAAATGGGTCGATCGAATGGACTGAGTCGAATAAGTTGAGTCGAATAGGCCGAGTCAAATGGCCGAGTCGAATAGGCCGAGTCGAATGGGCCGAGTTAAATGGGCCGATTCAGATGGCCGAGTCAAATGGCTGAGTCGAATAAGCCGAGTCGAACGGGCCGAGTCAAATGGGCCGAGTCAGACGGCCAAGTCAAATGACCGAGTCAAATGGGTCGAATCAAATGGGCTGATCGAATGGACCGAGTCGAATAAGCTGAGTCAAGTACACCATTCATCTGTTGTTAGAGATCATAATGGAGCATACAAAAATGAATCATATCCAAAGGATAATCTGGACCATACCACAAATGACAGTGGTGGTAATGATTTCCACCGTTAAATTTCTAGTGGGCCCACCATAGTATTTACTTTCCATCCATACTGTTCATATGGTCACAAGGACCTGAACAGGGAAGGTAAACAAATATTATATTGAATCAAAACTTCCGTAGCCCAAAGGGGTTTCAAGGGTGGACGTTCATCACCACTATTTTCTGTAGGGTGGTCCACTTGATATTAGATCTGCCTTATTTTATTTATTTATTTATTATTATTATTATTACTTTTTCTTTTTTTTTGGTCTCAAGCCGTGAGACGAGGTGGCCCCAAATAGGTGGACGGTTTAGATATAACACATATACCAACGGGTCCCACAGAATTGCTGGTGTCATGGGGCCCATTGATGGATGGTATAGATGCAGCACATACATCAATCGGGTTGGGCTGTGTAGATACAGTACATACATCATGATAGAGCCGCACCTGGCACCGTCCAATCGGACGGTGCAGACGAAACACATATATACAGGTGGGGTCCACGAGCGTGGCCAGTGGCCAGTGTAACAAATGGATGGACGGTTGGATGAAAAACATCCATCAGCGGTGGGTCCCACGTACGTGGCCCACCGTGATATATATAATAATAATGTATTACATATATACATAAATATAATATAATATAATATATTATATTATATAAATATCTGCTCCAGATCCACCGTCCAGTTACATCTGGATGGTGTAGATTGTATACTTAAAGGTGGGTCCCACGTGGGAGTGGCCCACCAACATCACGCATAAAAGATATTAATATAATATATATATACACACACACACGTGGTTCCCACTCCAGCTTATAATATATATAACATATTATATGATAACATCCAGTCCAGCTTATATAAGACATATTACAAGTGGTTCCCACTCCCACACGTGGCACACGTGTGGGATGGGCTCACGTCCAAACACATGGACGGTTTAGATATAAACGTACTTCATGGTGGCCCACAGTCCAGGTCTGCTGGACGGTGCAGACCAAAGCAGACAGCATGGTGGCCCACATAGCAGTGAACGGTGTGGATCTCACACACTATGAGAGGTGGGTCCCACAAACTGCTGATGTCAGGAGCAAAACAGATGCACGCCGTGGATGAAATCCATATCACTGTTGGTCACGTCCAAACGGACGGTTAGGATATATCACATATCATGGTGGGCCACGTGGGACGGCAGGGATAAAACACGAGTAAAGGGGGGTCCCACTGTCTGGACGGTACCAATAAATCACTTACATCACAGTGGTTTCCACTGTCCAGATCACTGGACAGTGGAGATCAAAACATATATCATGGTACATCCCATGATCTGGACGGTCAGCATGGGACATGCCTGCATATACAACACATCATCCGGTGGATCCACATGCGTGGCCCACCGGGGATTGAATCTGTCTCATTCCCTAGCCATGGGCCAGGGAGTTGACGGATGGTTTGGATATAAACATACCTCATGGTGGGCGCCAAAGACTTGTTGACGTGGTGCACCAGCCCATCCACTCCACCGTCCAGAGATTGGACGGTGTGGAGATACAACATCAAGGTGGGTCGCCACCGTCTAGAAATGCTGGACGGTGCGGATACTTCCATACATCAAGGTAGGTCCCTCATGGGTGGACAGCATGGATTTATCATAGGTGGGCCACACAATCATTGTATACAGCAAAAAAAGAAAAGAGAGGAAGAGGGAGTGAGAGAGACACACACGTGAGGTGGGGGAGCTCCGCCACTATAAGCTCCCCTAGATCTTACAATGCATCAAGCTGGGTTCCAAAATAGGTGGGTCCTACTTCAAAATTACAATCTATAACTACAAACACCCACCTATGATCTTCTCCTCCTTCTTTCGCCAAAGTATCTTAGAGCTTCAATGGACGAACTTCAACGGTCGAGATTGGGTCATGGACGGTGGAGATGGGAGTAAGGAAGGTGGGCCACACTAGCTTCTCCTCTTGGAAGCCATGGACGTGTGTTGCTTAGAGAGATGAAGTTCAAAAATGAGAGAGAGATGAGAGAGAGAGAGAGAGGGTGATGTAAGAGAAGTGATGGGAAAGAGGGATGGTGAGGTGATGGAGTAATGTGTACTTGTGTAAGGGAGAGAGTTGACTTTGAAGTACTTATATAAGAGAGAGGATGGTTGCTTGTACTTGACATGTGAAGTGATGGATAGGATTGATTGATGGGACATTTCATATAGATTCTCTTGGGATTGCAAACGCGCGGCGTTTTCTCGAACGAAACGTGGGCCCACATCTTCTAGCCCGGATATTGGATCGGTGCGCGAGTAGCGGTGTTGGAACTGCGGCGATAGCGCAGTTGCTAGGGTACAAGTTTCGAGTCAAGCCGACTTCGATATGCAAGTCTCGGCTGAGGATCACGCGCAAACGTCGGATATAGGTCGAGGGTTGCCGGAATTCGACCGGGAGAACTGCGAAAGCCTACAGCATGGTACGGTCTAGGATACGGGTCTTACAACTCTCCCCTCCAAATAAAAATTTCGTTCTCGAAATTTACAGAACAGACAAAGAAAGAGAAAACATCATATATAAGTCAAGGCATAATCTATTTATATAAGGATGGGGGTATCGCTCTCTAATCTTAACCTTGTGCTCCCAAGACGCATCACCAACACTGTGGTGACCCCTACTAAACCTCAAATCCTGGATCAGAAACGATCGAAACTAGGATACCTTGCAACCTCACCATCTCACCAATGACTAATCTAACAAGATGGTCCTAATGCCTGGTTGTGCCAATCGTTGGTGACTCTTCTTGACGACTAAGGGTCTTACTAAGCTACATAAAACCTGCCCTAGGCCTGCTGGGGAGGTGTATGTCTCCCCCAAAGAGGTCGTTGCTGCTGAAAATAGGGGTACTCACGCTTACGATGCCCCGTCTCGCCACATTTGAAGCAAATGCCCGTAAACGGTCTCTTTGGTGGTGCTGAAGGTACTGCTAGCGCTCGAAAGGATGAACGGTTCCTGTGCCTCTACGGCCGTCGACGCTACTGTTGTTGGAAACTACTAGAGGGGGTCTTCCTCTTCTGGTCTCTTCTGTGGTCACAGACCCTCTACAAATCATTTTATTTTGCCTCGTAAATCTAGGCCCTCTGAACTACCTGCTCAAAGGTCGGGAGAATGTGTCCGATGACACGACTCCTGAGGCCAAAACGTAAGCCGTTCTCAAAACGGTGGGCCTTCCGCCCCTCGTCATCAACCAAATATGTTGTGAACCTCGATAGCGCCATAAAACGGGCCGCATACTGCGCACGAACATGTTCCCCTGCACCAGAGTCTCGAACTCTAACGCTCTCTGACAACGAATGTGGTCGGAGAAGTATTGCTGCTCGAATCGGTCAATAAAATCCTCCCACATCCAGACAAAATCAGGCCCTACAACTCGAGTAACAGAGATCCACTAGTGCTCAGCCTCACCTTGGAGAAGAGATACTGCCAACCGGACTCGCTGCTAGGTTGTTCATGCCATAGTATCAAAAATTTTCTCCACATCGGAGCGCCACCTCTCAGCTGCTGTCGGATCTGGCTAGCCTTGGAAATGCAGAGGATCGAGCTGTCTGAACTCTCGAAGAAGGGCACTCGTGCGCTCCTGCTCTGCCTGGGTTGGAGAAACAATTGGGTGCCTGCCCTGTCTCTGAAGCACAGTTGTCACAGCCTGCAACATCTGCTGTAACTGGGAGGCACTCACAGGTACGGTCGGATCCGCATTGGTCTCAGGTGGAGGAACGACATCCTCAGGCTGGGAAGCAGGGATCTCTGGTGGTGGAGTAGGAGTCGCTCGCGTCGCTCTCCCGGGTGGCATGTCCAATAGGAAGAAACAAAGATGCCTATTATCCTTAAATACCCTCGAATATACACATGATGGTGAGCTCTATCAAAAAGTCTCTAAGTTATTCGAAACTTAGGGACCTAATCATTCTAAGTTCTCAACAATCATAGAGTGTAGGGTATCTATCAACGGATATGTGATGTTATCCTCAGGTATTCCCAAGTTATGCTATGATACCATCTTCTGTCACTCCCCAAACCCGAAAATTGGACTCACAGGAATCTCGATTGCCTAATCTTGGGCCAATAGCCTCCGCAGTGCCCCATTTTCGGCTCTCAGCGCCCAAATGCCAGGTTCCGATCCTAGGATCATACAAGGAGGATTTTTCAGCGTACATTTATCTTGTGAGAAGCATAACCACAAGTTTACCCAAATCACAAAGGCAACATCATCATCACATATCCACTAATATAAACATTGAATACAATACTGAAAGAAAAATATATATGTCAAAATTAAAACTCCAGAAGTCAGCTACATGCTCCAAGCTCCACGCTGCTGCAACCTAATATCACCTCACGCATCTATCGTGTATAAGCTTATAAAAAAGCTTAGAGGGTGGTGTAAGTGTGTGTATAAGGTAAATGTCAAGTATTCAATATAGTGTCATAACCATGCAATATCGGAAATACTGGTAAGATCATGGATCATACGATATCAGAGTAAGTGGAAATATTGACATGTCCATGAGTCAAACAATATCAGAGTACGCAATACAGATCAGCTATGTAAATAATGAGTCACAAATATCAGATGTCGATGATGCAATGCAATATACAATTCCTGATGAGTTCACGTATAGCGTTAGCCGCAAGACCATATAAATGCAGAAACACAGTAATCCAAAATGTCATATGCCGTGGATGTAATGTAATATGCGGTGCGAATGGAATGACCATGCTGGAGTGTGAAGTCGGGATGATAGTACGTAGTATCGCAGGCTATGGGGTCCATCACAAGGGACTTCTATCCAGACTACTCCCATACCTAATTTGGATAGTCCGACACGGTGTGATAGACTCCTGATCTCAGGTTAGTCACGCGCCCTAACCCAAATCCTGGCCATTGCAAATGTACACGTAACAAACAGTTGCGCACCACCAACCTGAGTGAATAGTGAATGAATGTATGAGTATGTAACTCCCGCTTAATAAGTCCACATATCAATACTGTACATCGCTGGGATCATCACCAGGGTCTAGTACACTCTACATGCAAATCGCCGCCCACTGACCGTGACCATGCAAGTGGAAGAGACCTCACTATCCGCCTGGCTAGTAATTAGCCAATATCTACCCGGCACGTCGATAGCGGACCCATTCATGAGCTGGTCAAACTCAGCCTAACTATGCTCCTTACGCTCGGGCAGGTAAGGCCACACCCCCTCCCAACCGACCACGACACAGTGGGAGACGTGGCCTCATGGTATTCGACACTCGGGCGCTCATGTATCCACTTGGTCTCGACATTGTGGCGTCTCCTAGCCATGGAGGTTTAGGGACTTTCACCCCATGGACATCTAAAGTGCCCAGATGCTCGAACCAAATATTTTCGGTGTCCCATTCAACCATCCATGACATACCTGTGGAGCTTCGACCCTGATGTCGCTAGGGCGTATAGTAATCACAACACACAATGTAAGATACATGAGTCATACAATCCAGTCATGCATCAACCCTACGCATACTATGCACTCATATGAGATAACCTCCGCCTATTAGGGAGTCTCATAACAATCTGCCCAGTGACATATGCAATGGTCAACCACATCTCATAACAAATATGCAGATGATTCGTGTGGGCATCGATCATGATGCTATGTTGTCACATACTCATAATCGGTATTAATAACCGACATTGACAATGTGGACATTTAACCAACATTGTTCCCAAGGAATGACCCACATAGAGTCTAACATATAGTGGACTCATGGCCTCACACAAGGGCCTAATATACAACACCATGGGTCTCACTCAAGAGTTTAGTATATATCACGATGGGCCTCTCACATGGGCCTAATATACAATACGACGGGCTCGATCGCCTGGCCCTCAAATGCACCATAATGGGCCTCATCACATAGGGCTTACATACATTACATAAGCCTCAAATGCATCAAGCTGAGGCTGAATGCTCATTAGAAAGGGGGCCTCAAATATGGGCTGCATATACATCATAATGGGCCTTAAACATGGGCTGAATACACATCAAACGGGCCTCAAATACCAGCCGCATATATATCACATTGGGCCTCAAACATAGGCCAAATGTACATCACAATGAGCCTCAAATACGGGTCGCGTATACATCACATTGGGCCTTGACAATCGGCCTCTATATCTGGCCTCGACAATCGGAATTGGCAATCGGTCACAATAATTAGCCTCGATCGCTAATCGGCAATTAGCCACGACAATCGGAATTGATAGATAATCGGCCTCGATGATCGGAATAGGTGAGGATGGGCCTAACAAGGCCTAAGGGAAGGTCACAATGTGGATGTCCAACCATCATTGCCCATCAATGTGAACCTTTAACCAACATTGCTTCCAAGGAATGACATTCATAGGGCCAATCGTATAATGGGCCCAAGGCCTCATACAAGGGCCTAATACACATCATCATGGGCCTTGCTTATGGGGCATACACACATCACATTGGACCTCACCCATGGGCCAATGTATATAACATCGGGCTGTATCAACGGGTCGAATCAAATGGGCTGACTCAAATGGGTCGGTACAAATGGGCCAAGTCAAATGGACTAAGTCGAGTGAGCTAATACAAATGGGCCGAATCGAATGGGTTGAATCAAATGGGTTAATACAAATGGTCGAATCGAATAGGCCAAATCAAATGGAACAATACAAATGGGCCAAGTCAATGGGTCGAATTAAACGCGCCAATACAAATGGGCCGAGTCAATGGGCCAAAACAAATGGGCCAATTCAAATGGGTCGAATCCAATGGGCCTAATCAAATGGGTTGATCGAATGGACCGAGTCGAATAGGCCGAGTCAAATGGCCGAGTCGAATAGGCCGAGGCGAACGGGCCGAGTCAAATGGGCCGAGTCAGACGGCCGAGTCGAATGGGCCGAATCAAATGGGCCGATCGAATGGACCGAGTCGAATAAGCCTAGTCAAGTACACCATTCATCTGTTTAGAGATCATAATGGAGCATACAAAAATGAATCATATATCTGGACCATACCACAAATGACAGTGGTGGTAATGATTTCCACCGTTAAATTTCTAGTGGGCACACCATAGTATTTACTTTCCATCCATACTATTCATATGGTCACAAGGACCTAAACAGGGAAGGTAAACAAATATTATATTAAATCAAAACTTCCGTAACCCAAAGGGGTTTCAAGGGTGAACGTTCATCACCACTGTTTTCTGTAGGGTGGTCCACTTTATATTAGATCTGCCTTATTTTATTTATTTTATTATTATTATTATTACTTTTTTTTTGGTCTCAAGCCGTGAGATGAGGTGTCCCCAAATAAGCAGACGGTTTAGATATAACACATATACCAACGGGTCCCACAGAATTGCTGGTGTCATGGGGCCCATTGATGGATGGTATAAATGCAGCACATACATCAATCGGGTTGGGCTGTGTAGATACTGCACATACATCATGATGGAGCCGCACCTGGCACCGTCCAATCCGACGGTGCAGACGAAACACATATATTTAGGTGGGTCCACGAGCGTGGCCAGTGGCCAGTGTAACAAATGGATGGACGGTTGGATGAAAAACATCCATCAACGGTGGGTCCCACGTACGTGGCCCACCGTGATATATATAATAATAATGTATTACATATATACGTAAATATAATATAATATAATATAATATAATATATAAATATCTGCTCCAGATCCACCGTCTAGTTACATCTGGATGGTGTAGATTGTATACTTAAAGGTGGGTCCCACGTGGGAGTGGCCCACCATCATCACGCATAAAAGATATTAATATAATATTAATATCTTATATACATACAATATATATATATATATATATATATATATATATATATATATATATATATAGAACATATTATACGATAACATCCAGTCCAGCGTATATAAAACATTACAAGTGGGTCCCACTCCCACACGTGGCACACGTGTGGGATGGGCTCACGTCCAAACACATGGACGGTTTAGATATAAATGTACATCATGGTGGCCCACCGTCCAGGTCTGCTGGACGGTGCAGACCAAAGCATACATCATGGTGGCCCACATAGCAGTGAACGGTGTGGATCTCACACACTATGAGAGGTGGGTCCCACAAACTGCTGATGTCAGGAGCAAAACAGATGCACGGCGTGGATGAAATCCACATCACTGTGGGTCACGTCCAAACGGACGGTTAGGATATATCACATATCATGGTGGGCCACGTGGGACGGCAGGGATAAAACACGAGTAAAGGGGGGTCCCACTGTCTGGACGGTACCAATAAATCACTTACATCACGGTGGTTTCCACCGTCCAGATCACTGGACGGTGGAGATCAAAACATATCATGGTACATCCCATGATCTGGACGGTCAGCATGGGACACGCCTGCATATACAGCACATTATCCGGTGGATCCACGTGCGTGGCCCACCGGGGATTGAATCTGTTTCATTCCCTGGCCCATGGCCAGGGAGTTGATGGATGGTTTGGATACAAGCATACCTCATGGTGGGCGCCACAGACTTGTTGACGAGGTGCACCAGCCCATCCACTCCACCGTCCAGAGATTGGACGGTGTGGAGATACAACATCAAGGTGGGTCCCCACTGTCTAGAAATGCTGGACGGTGCGGATACTTCCATACATCAAGGTAGGTCCCTCGTGGGTGGATAGCATGGATTTATCATAGGTGGGCCACACAATCATTGTACACAACAAAAAAGAAAAGAGAGGAAGAGGGAGAGAGAGAGACACACACACGTGAGGTGGGGGAGCTCCGCCACTATGAGCTCCTCTAGATCTTACAATGCATCAAGATGGGTCCCAAAATAGGTGGGCCCTACTTCAAAATTACAATCTACAACTACAAACACCCACCTATGATCTTCTCCTCCTTCTTTCGCCAAAGTATCTTAGAGCTTCGATGGACGAATTTCAACGGTCGAGATTGGGTCATGGACGGTGGAGATGGGAGTAAGGAAGGTGGGCCACACTAGCTTCTCCTCTTGGAAGCCATAGATGTGGGTTGTTTAGAGAGATGGAGTTTGAAAATGAGAGAGAGAGGGTAATGTAAGAGAAGTGATGGGAAAGAGGGATGGTGAGGTGATGGAGTGATGTGCACTTGTGTAAGGGAGAGAGTTGACTTTGAAATACTTATATAAGAGAGAGGATGGTTGCTTGTACCTGACATGTGAAGTGATAGATGAGATTGATTGATGGGACATTTCGTAGAGATTCTCTTGGGATTGCAAACGGGTGGCGTTTTCTCAAACTGAACGTGGGCCCACATCTTCTAGCCCAGGTATTGGATCGGTGCGTGAGTCGCGGCGTTAGAACCGCGGCGATGGCGCGGTCACTAGGATACAAGTTTCGAGTCAAGCCGACTTCAGTATGCAAGTCTCGACTGAGGATCGCGCGCAAACGTCGGATACAGGTTGAGGGTTACCGGAATTCTACCGGGAGGACCGCGGAAGCCTACAGTATGGTACGGTCCAGGATATAGGTCTTACACAAGGTAAGTCTCGTTCTTCTCTGATTGAAGCAACATCATCTGAGATATGGTTTTCTTGGATTTGAAATCTTCCTCTGATTCTTGGTGCGATGCTTTCTTAGAATCGTTTTTTGTGGAATTTTTGTTAGAAATTGAGGGTTTCCTACCTATACAATATTTGGGACTATATGAATTTCTTTCTTAAAAATTTGGAGGTTTGCTGTCTAGAGGACGTGCCTGGTAGTTCATTTGATTTGTAGGACTGTATGGATTTTTTCCTAAAAGTTGGGGGTTTGCTGCCTAGACAAATTGCATGGTACTTCACTTGATTTCTGGGATTCTATGGATTCTTTCTGAAAAATTGGGGGTTGGCTGCCTAGACGATGTGCATGGTAGTTCACTGGATTATCGGGACTTACATGTTCTTGTAAATTTTGGTGGGAAGCTTTTTATGACTATGTTTTATACGTGTATCGAAATCATGAGCTTGCAAATGTGATATGGGTGGGTTTCATGCATGTGGTCATTGAAGCCAATATGTGTTACTTGCATGGTAATCATGAGCTTCTCTCTATTTTTAATCTACATGTGTTAAAAACCCATAGATTCCTATAAATCTGGCAAAGAGGTTGATATACAGAGATTGTTTCATGTCATTGTGGCTAGACTCATGTTACTATAGAATCATACGGTTGTTCATGTTCATGCTTCATTGTAGCCAGACATACAGAGATTGTTTCATCTCCTTCATGTTCATGCTTCAACTGTGAACAATTAGTGATGCATTTTCTGTAAAGCATTGAAAGCCATGCTAATCCAAATGGATCTTAGAGTTTCATTAAGATTTTTTTTTAGTTTCAGTACTGACTCTGAAACTGTTTCATTTCCTGTATTCATGTAGCATGGTCACTGATGCCTGTATAGTGTAATTTCTATTAGTTTGGATCCTAATCTACTTGCTTTTTTTTTTTTTTTCATGTTATATGTTAACTGTGTTCAGTCTATTATGTAAACTGTCCCTTATAACTGGTTCATTTCCATCTTCATGCGTTTCATTCTTCTTAAGGATGTTCAGACTATATGTTAATTGTGCTTAGTGTATTTTATATTTCTCTATCATTTCCTTCATTCTTTTTAAGGACGTTCATTTCAAATATTAACTACAATCAATGTATTCTGTAAACTGCTTCATTATATGTTTTGTAAACCCTCTTGGTTCCTACCTTCATTCCAACTAGCTGTGCCATTTCCTGGCATCATATAATTTTTGTTAACTTATGTTCTCATGTTTATGCCTCATGTTCTACTCCTTCTTGCTTAATTAAATAGTGTTTGCTGGATGTAAGAACTGACAGTTTCCGTAGAATGTGTCATTTTCCTGCCCCATCTAACTGTTTCATCTCCAACTCAATGTATTTCATGCTTCTTGGATGATGAGTCAGTTGCCCTGGAAAGACATTGCCCTCATGATGCTCAAATAAACAGATTCTGATCTCCTTCATGTTCATGCTTCAACTGTGAACAATTGGTGATGCATTTTCTGTAAAGCATTGAAAGTCATGCTAATCCAAATGGATCTTAGAGTTTCATTGTAGATTTTTTTTTCAGTTTCAGTACTGACTCTGAAACTATTTCATTTCCTATATTCGATATAGCATGGTCACTAAAGCCTGTATATTATAATTTCTGTTAGTTTGGATCCTAATCTACTTGCTTTTTTCTCATGTTATATGTTAACTGTGCTCAGTCTATTATGTAAACTGCCCCTTGTAACTGGTTCATTTCCATCTCCATATGTTTTATTCTTCTTGGCCCATGAGCTTGTTGGCATGGAATGGCATTGCCCTCATGTAAGTAAAATAAACATATGCCGATATCTTACATGTTAATGCTTCAACTGTGACATTTCAATGTATATCCTTCAAGGATGTTCATTTCCAATAATAACTGTAATCAGTGTATTTTTTAAACTGCTTCATTACATGTTTTGTAAACTCTCTCTGTTCCTACCTTCATTCCAACTTTCTGCTCCTTCTTTCCTAGCATCATATCATTTCTGTTAACTGAAGCCTGTACAATATAATTTTGTTAGTTTGGAACTTAATCTACTTGTATTCATACAGGATTTTCAATTCGTAGGATCTCCTATAGACTATTAATACAGACTTTGAATCCGATGTATATCTGATTCAAGTGTTTGGATCCTAATCTACTTATATCAATACAGGATTTTCAATTTATAGGATCTCCTATACAGTTTTAATACAGACTTTGAATCTGATTTATATTTGATTTAAGCGGTTAATATTTTTTAGATTGTTGTGATTTTTTCATGGTAGCCCATCGAATGTACATTGGACCTAATCAACGGTTTGGATCAATGGATTGGATTAAGTGTGCTTTGCCATTAGGAGTACTATAACATATATAGCATAGAGTGGAATGGAATTGCATAAATAAGAGAGAGAGAGAGAGAGAGAGAGAGAGAGAGAGAGAGATCGGTTCTTTTGCAACTGATGGAGGTGAGAATTTCGTGTAGCTAGCTGCATGTGGGGCCCACTGTATTCGTGGTTCATGCTTCAATCACAATGGAAATGTTGAGAAGAAGTGTTGTTGCTTCCTCTGATTCTGCTTCTGTTGGAGTTCAAATGGATAAAAACCTCTCTAAATCTCGTTGTTCTCATGGAATTGCTGCTATGTTCTCTGATTATTAAAAAACTCATGAAAACAGTCCAATTCCATGTTTTGAAAAGATTTTGAATCGAACCCAAATGCGGAATCTTGCAAAAAGCCCTTGTACTTTGATGGATGTTGTTATTAAGTTGAGGGATACATCGTCTTCTAGTTATTGTAAAACTCACCATAAGAATTCGAATTCGAGTCTTGATAATCCCCACAAGTCAAACCCAAATGCGGAATCTTGCAAAAAGCTGGTGTAATTCAACGACCGATGCTATTAAGTTGGATGATGCATCAGATTCAAAGTCTATATTGCTACTGTATAGGAGATCAGATTCAAAGTTTGGTTATTTCATGTGATTAGTTAACCGTGAACAGTCCATTCTGTAAGCTGGTCTAAAACAATTTTCTTATTTTTGTGTCGTTTCGTTTATTTTACGTAATTGTTTCATTTCCATGCCCCATGTAACTGGTTCATTTCCATCTACATGTATTTCATGTTGATCTCCTTCATGTTCATGCGTAAGTGCAACATTTCTATATATATTTCTCTACGATTTTCATTTTCAATGATTAATATTTATAATATCTTCTGTTTCGAACACTTTCTGTAAAGTAATGAAAGGCATTTTTTTTTTGTTTCAACTGATATTCTAGTTCTGAAAAAAAAAATGCAACTTTGAGAATAAATATAGTTTTTCTTGTTCAGTGTAACTGTGTCATTAAGATATTTTAATGTGATGAAATCGCAATCTTCAATATCCAAATTTTGTGGTTCCATTCATAATAAACTGACGTAATTCATCAAGTTCAGGCTACGGGGTTTTATTCAGTGGTTCTCAAGAATTTATTCCGCACAGGACACGTTCAGTGGAATTTTGGGTATGTATGCTGGCATTTACATTTCTACTAATGACTGAATTGTTTCTACTTTCATTCACTACTACCACTTTCGCAAACACATCGTAATTTTATATCTGTTTTAGTGAAATGTTTGGATATATGTTGTATATATAACATTTTCATTTATAAAAAACTATTTGGGGCTTTGATGTTTATTTAATTGCTGGAATTAAACTCTCGTATAAAAAAATGACGTAGCTATATGTAATCATCTCCAAGTCATGTTTATCTCTCAAGATGGCATACCTTTAACGGGGCGTTTGGCGCATGGTATTAGATGGGATTCGGTGGGATGGAATTGCATTTGGTCCCGTGCTAATTCCACTCAATGTTTGGGAAGAATGGAATAGCTTGGAATTAGATTAGATGGAATTGCATTGGGTCTAGTGCTAATTCTACTCAATGTTACAAGTTGTGTAGGTCCCACCATGATGTGTGGGCTATATCCACACCGTTCACCCATTTTTCAAGATCTTTTTAGAGCATGGGCCAAAAAATCAGGTAGATCTAAAGCTCAAGTGGACCCCACCATAGAAAGCAGCGGGGATTGAATACCTACCGTTGAAAACTTCTTTAGGGCCACATAAGTTTTGGATCTACCTCATTTTAGGCGCATGCTATAAAACGAGGTTACAAAACAAATGAATAGTTTGGATATAACGCATATGTGTTATTCTCAAGAGTTTCAAATGATGGTGGGTATATCCATTCAATGTACCACAGAATTACAAACATATCATGGAATTAAGCTTATCCCATGGTATCAGGGGACAATCCCTTCCATGTGTAATAATTATGTTTTTTGAATCCCATCCCACCTAATCCTTCCCAATGCCATGAGCCAAACACCCCCTAAATTGATTTGATCAGATAATCCCCACGGAAAGATTATCAGTTTGGGAAGTAGATTAAGCTATAGATTTTGGATTTATATTAAAAACACACTCCTGCATAAACGTGTAGGTGAACAATTGGTTATGGATAATGAACAGGATGAATAGATGGAAAGGTCTGTTATCATTCAAGCGATGGCAGCTTGTGTAGCAGCTGTTGGGAAATACTGTCGCGTATACATGTTCAAACAATCTGCACGACACGAGGATGATGAGCGAGCGAGGTTCATCAACTCTATCATTCGGGCGACTGAAGGGATTGTGTAACTCAACTCAGGATGACTCGAGATACTTTTTTTTGAATTATATACTAAACTACGTGAGAAGACACATCTGCGCGATACTCGTAATGTGAGTCTAGAAGAACAGTTAGTTATTTTCCTCCACACCGTGGGCCATAATGTTCACAATCGGGTAATAGGACACGGATTTATTCGATCAGGTGAAACCATTAGCTGCCACTTTCATCATGTATTGCCATTGTATCATTGTACCCTGAGTTCATTAAACAGCCGGGATCATAAACACCCTCTGAGATCCAAACAAATATAAATTGGGCTGCATACTTTCAGGTATCATTTTAATTGATAGCCAATGTGTATTTATATTGTTATTCACAAATCTCTATTAACAAGTATGTCCCTAAATGAAATTTGATGAAATGCATTTAGTATTATTGTGTTGGTGTAATTGACAGGACACACATACCTGCTCATGTCCAAGCAGCGGATCATGCGAGCTTTCGCAATCGGAAAATGGTCATCTCTCAAAATGTTCTTGCAACTTGTTCATTTGATATGAATTTTTTATATGTACTAGCCAGTTGGGAGGGTTCTGCTTCGGATGCGAGGATTCTACACAACGCTTTGACCCGATTAGATGATCCCTTACTTGTCCCACATGTACTGGTTATCTGTTCAAAGATTACCCATCTGATTAATACTTATGAAATCTTCGATTGTCCGCTTAATGGAACATTTATTCAAATGTATAGAAAAATATTATGTTGTCAACGCTAGATACGCTCATTCACCTGGGGCGTTCAATACACCTACAGGAGTATCGAATCAGGAGAGCGCCTGCGAACATGAGCTGTTTAATTACCAACATGCACAACTGCGCAATGCAATCGAGCGTTGTTTTGGTGTTATGAAAGGCAGATTTCCCATATTGAAGACGGTCATACAGCATGAATTCCACACACAAGTGAAAATTGTAATAGCCTGTTGTGTATTACATAATTTTATACGAATTGGACATGAGTCTCATTAAGATCTACATGACGCTGATATATCTATGGCTCATGTGGAGAGTAACCCAACACCGCATGAGGTATCAACGAATGATGAGAGGTAATGGTTGCTGCAAGTTACTCAGCGAGAGGAAGAAGCTTGGATTCGAGTGCGCAATGATATTGCAACTCGAATGTAGGTAGATGCGCATTAGAATAGTAGGAGTAGATAGTCAAATTATTTTTAGTTCTTTTATGCAATCTTTCATACGAACTGGACACTATTCAGTTGCTCATAATATTAAGTACTTGTCAATGGAATTATGGTCTTTCAAAATTTTGAAATATAATTCCAAGTATGTCCAATTTCTAATCCTTCTTGCTATCGTCATGTAAATTCTAACCTCGTGGGTTGACATTAGATAAACTTCATCTATACTTGACACGTGCTACATGCGTAGGTGGAATGACAGACATCTGGTCCAATGATACATCAACACCAACACAATTACCAGTTAAAACACCAGTGGTACCAAATCGATGTTCTCCACGAGGAAAGATCATGAAATCCCTCACCAAACCTCTGTCCCGAGCAGCAAAAATCAAATAGACTAGAGCTATGAATCAACTCATGTTGCTCGAATAGGTTACATTGAGACGTAAAGCTGATAATGGTTTCAAGCGGGAAGCCTACCAAGCAGCTGCTGAAGAGGTGACGAAGCATATAGGCATAGTTGTGAATTGGTAGAATGTGGAAAATCGGTTGGGTATTACAAGAGAGAATATAATGTCGTGAAGTACATGCTGGCAACCAGTGGGTTTGGATGGGATAATGAGCGAATAGTGGTTACGACTACTGATGAAGTTTGGGAAGAATACATTAGGGTAAGATTTACAAAAGTAGAGTTTACAAAATGATTCCACCCATTCTACATAGTTTAATGACCCTTAAATAATATCTAATTTTTGCTTACTTACAACTTTCTTTTACGGCTGCAGTCTCACCTGCGCGCTGAAAGACTCCGCGGCAAAAGAATCGATAGAATGGATGACCTTGCGGTTATCGTTGGATCCGATCAGGCCACAGGACGTTATGTGCAAAGGAGTATCGCTGCATCATCCTCTCGAATTCAACGAGATCTTAATGAGGCATGGAGGGACCTCGAAAATGATCTTGATGATACCATTGACCTCTCAGAGGATAAGGTAGCAGACTTGACAGGGACCAATCAATTTTCATTGGGCACTCCTTTAATGGAAAATCGCATGTCCCGCGGCACTCCTACTCGTACTTCCGATTCTGATGGTAGCCGGGGTGGGACCGCATCAAAGAAACGTATGCGGCCTCCTCATCCCTGTGATGTACTCGATATCTCTCTTAAGACTGTTGCAGAGGCTATTCGTGATTTTGGCCTAGGCAAAGAGGTGAATCGTACTAGCAAAGTACTTGATGTCCTCGAAGAGGTGCAAGGGTTGACCAACTCAAAGTTTATCGAAGTTAGTCAGCTGTTGAGTAGGAACGAGAAGTTCGCATCATTCTTTGTCAGTCTTCGACTTAAGCGCCCGTCGAGTGGTTGAAGAAAACACTCCGCGAAAAGTTTGGGGATGTAGGTGTTGGGTCTGTTTGACAGGGACTGGTCCCTGTTTCTTTTGATCCATTTCTTTGTAGACCTGTAATAACTTTTTTACACTGATGCTGGTTCTTTGTGGATTGGTATATTTTGTATAGTGTATACCAAAGTGAATGATGTGGTAATGAATACTTTTGGTTATGTAATATCTTTGCTAGATGTAATCACACGCTTGCTGTATGCACATTAAGACAGATAGGACCACACACTTCGACCAGAGAATGGGTACGTACTCCCAACTTTTTCAATACATTTGATCACAGACACTACTTTTTTTTTTGTCAATTGGATATGCCTTGTAATTTTTAAATGCGTTTCTATTCAAATACATTAGTATACATTCCAATAATGGACATGTCAATGTGGACGGCTAAAAAAAAGTACTACGTTGTACTAGTGAGGCGTTGAACGGGCATATATTTGTCATGGGATGATGCTGGATTGGAAGTCGAGGGATACAGCGGAAGCAGACATCGAGCTTTCAAGAATTGGAAGGAAGTTGCTGCATGTCGAAACAGTCACTTCGGTAATACCAGTGCACAATTGGGACTTGGACGAGGATCTCATGCGAGATATATTGCCACATATTGTGACGAGGTTGACATCCTTCATTCATCAACTTCGTCTATCCAACAGACGACCCGTGCCATGGTTTTTAGGGCCACGTCGACTGACGATACCGCCCTGTCTTTTGGAGAGAGATTTTGTGCACTTGTGACTATCATCCTGGTCCTTTTCTTTGCATTGTTTATTATTTTTAAATTCTAGGTATTAGTGGTTGTGTACCTAATTGAAGAATACTTATTTTGAACTGTTTCTTTATGGTGGGTGATTTGATTACATGGGTATCATTTGGTGTGGTCACTTGTATATCTAGGCCTGCTTCACCTTGATCGTGATTTTATCACCAAGCACTGTCATGCTGTGGTCCACTAGATATGTGGACCTGCTACATTTGAAAGTGATTTTAATGCACCAGAATCATTTGGTGTGGTCCACTAGATATCTCGACCACACTCATTTTTAAGATAACACCATTTACACCGTCTATCAATTATATTGGACGGTGTGGATACCGTAGTTTTCATTTGGTGCACCACTTGATTTCTGGACTTGCTACACGTGCATGTGATTTTAATGCCCCAGAATGATAATGGTGTGGTCCACCGGATATCTGAACCACTTTCTTTTTTTGAGAGACACCAATTAGTCCTTACATTAGTTATATTGGACGGTGTGGATACCACGGTTTACAGTTGGTGTGGTTCACTCGAGACCATTTTTCCAAGAAAGGACTGTGTCCAGCGTACCACAAGCAGCTAGGAATTTGATTTGGAATATCAATCCTAGGATTTTGATCCAAATATCCAAATGGGTAGAACAATTTTCTCCCAATGGATTACTTCAATCCCATGCCACATTCAAATACAATCCCAATCGTAATCCCGAGATATTCCAACCTAACCAAACAGACCATCAGAACTTGTCCTGGGATACAGCAATACGATGGAACTTAAACCCATCCACTGACATCATCATCATTACCTTAAGGGCCCGTTTGGCCGGGTGGATTGGAAGGGATTGAATGGTATTAGGGTGGATGGCATGGATTTCTAGGTAATAATGGTGTTGTCGGTGGATTGTCTGGAGATCCATGGGATTGATATATCCCTGGATTGCTATATCCAGTCTGTTTGGCGCGCCCGGCCAATCCCGGTATTAAACTTTCTCATCCCTTCTAATCCCTCAAACCAAACACGTCCCAGGCAAATTTGAAGGATTAGGGTGGATTTGATGGGATTTAAATGTAATGATGGTGTTTTCAGCGGATTGTCTTGAGATACATGGGATTGGGATCAGATCACCGACTCTGTTTGGCACGCGAGGCCAATCCCGGGATTTGACTTCCAATCCCTTCCAATACCATCCAATCCCTTCCAATCCGACCGGCCAAACGGGCCCTAAAATGGTCCCATCCCTCCTAATCCCCATCCACTCATCCATTGACATCATCATCATTACCTTAAAATGGTCCCATTCCTCCTAATCCCCATCCACTGACATCATCATCATTACCTTAAAATGGTCCCATCCCTCCTAATCCTGTTGAATTCGGCCGGCCAAACAAGCCCTAAACGATTAACCACATTGATGCCCTAGCACAAGAATCACGTCCCCCCCCCAATCCCCCCTGGTTGATATAATGTACCACTCTGATGGCTGAAATTTTTTAGCCCATCCACCTGTTTCCAACATTGTCATACATGATGAGTGGACCAGATTTCCCACGTGTACAAGTCGGACCAACATGATAGATGGATTGAACCTCCCACCTACATGCCCTGCCGAGATATTGCACACGCTTCTG
The DNA here is from genome assembly GCF_029962835.1 of Magnolia sinica. Classification (NCBI taxonomy): domain Eukaryota; kingdom Viridiplantae; phylum Streptophyta; class Magnoliopsida; order Magnoliales; family Magnoliaceae; genus Magnolia; species Magnolia sinica. Next base: position 59,354,018 of record NC_080577.1, read on the forward strand.
CGCAATAGCAGAGCTCCTCAACAAGAACAAACACACCTTTAAGGCTATTTCCAGTTCTTTAATTTCCCAGAAAACTCAGTTTCCGCTCCTCATTTTTTATTTTTTATTTGGTAAACACCCCCTTTTATTTTCCTCCATTCAATATTTTGGGATCTTCTAAGAAGTCTTTGGGGGCATGGGTCCATCCATGGTGAGAAAAGACCGACCAATGGTCTGGATCACAAGATAGTGGACCCTTGTCAACCCGTGGTGTAGACTGTGCAAAGACAATACATGTTTCGTCAGCATAAATTCCTCCCTCACTCACACTTGCACCGAGTAAAAGACAACAGTTATCACAACCTGTGCAATACTCAAATTTTCTCATACATAGATAAACCAAAAATATCCAAAATCGTTAAAACTAAAAGATCACAATCAACATTATCTCCACTACTGTAGATATGGAGTTGGATACTGATAGCCATTCCCATAGTAGGGTGCATGGTTGGGAGAGAGGTTGTAGGGAGGCAGGCCAACTGGTGCCAATCCATGGTTGTCAGGTGCATATATATATGGCCTGTCATACATATATGGATATCTTTCGGGGGGGCCTCTGTAGAAGCTCTTGTCGGGGAGATTGGTAATGCGGGGCCCATAACCGTTGCCATTGGCACGGGGCCTCTTGGGTTGAGGCTTAGCGGCCTCAGCTGCCCTTTTCTTGTCGGCCTTAGCCTTCTCTAACTGGATAACCCGTTTTTGAAGTGGGTCGACCGGGTATTGGTCCTCAAGCTTATGCTCTTCAATGCATTTGATGACAGCCTTGAGGGCGGACAGCTCCCGCTCGTTTGCTTCATTCTGAAATGCATATAAAGTTCAACTGATTAGTACGTATGCATTAGAGAGAGAATTTTCTGTTAGCTGTTGCTAATGGGCAGGGCCATGATTCATTCATGCCTAGTTTTTGGACTAACCCAGCTGGCCTATTAATTTCGCTCATCCAGGCCCAGCCCATTTGCCACCCTACGTCATATTGCCATCCACAAACTCAATAGCCCCATTTCTCTGAGCTAATCCATGCACTCTTACAAGAGGAAAACATAAACCCAATGCCAGGGGAGTTGATTTTTCCATTTTTGTCTAGCAAAAAATATTCTGATAATTGAACTGGATGGGCAAATCAAAAATGTTTTGTTATGTCCAATCCATGCTCACCACATTATTTATTGTATATTGACAAGACAAGGGAGAGCATAAACAGAAAAATAGATTCATAAAGGGTGTTTAGCATCTAAAGGATTTAAAATTATTCGGACTAAAAAGAGTTTATGGAGTGCAATTTTAATAGGAATGAAAACGAGGAATTAATTAAGATTGCCAGCAAAGAAATTTCCCAAAATGACCACCTTTCGATATCTTGGGTTGATCATTCATGAGAGTGGAGAGATTGAGAAGGATGTTGCCCATAGAATTCAGGTGGGTTGGAAGAAATAGAGATGTGCCTCTAGAGTTTTATGTGATTGTCATGTACCACTCAAATTGAAAGGGAATTTTTATAGGATGACAATAAGATCAGCCATGCTTTATGGGATAATGTTGAGCAGTTAAGGAACAAGTTCAGAAGATGAGTGTAGCTGAAAAGAGGATGTTGAGATGGACAAATGGCAAGACAAAAGAAGGATAGAATTAGAAATGAATGCATTAAAGGGAATTTAGGAGTAGCACCAATAGCTAATAAGATGAGCAACGTAGAATTAAATGGTTTGGTCATGTGTAATGGAGACCAAGAACCGTGCCTGTTAGGACTTAGGAGTGAGTTGGTACAAGTTGAATGATCTATAAGGGCAAGGGGGGAGGCCCAAAAGGACGTGGATGGAGGTAGTAAGAAAGGACTTTCTGATCTATGGTCTGAGGGTATGGCTCTCGGAGTGGCATGATAGAACAGGATTCATGTAGCCAACCCCAATTACTTAGGATATGGCTTAGATGATGACAATGATAATGATTTTAGAGTAACAAAAATACATCAGAACACGAGAAAATTAACAATCATAGATCAACATTGCATTCAAGCAGCATGCCATCCAATCCCCACCCAGGTAAATGAGGGTTAATGTCAGGTGGGTAGCTAGTTGCCAAACTTTAGCTAATTGATCTTGAAATTCCTTTTTTTTTTTTTTTTAATGAGCGGTAAGAAACAAAATTTCTTGAGAGAAAAAGCCAAAGCCAGAATATACAAGCTCTTGGGTAGTTTTTGGAATTCCCATTTGCAAACTTCCAATTAGCATAGTAGAATTTCATAAAGCCAAACCCAAACAGCTGGGATGATGGTGAGGAGGATGATGGTAAAGCGGTCGATGACGGTGATTATGACCAAACAAAAATCTCTACTAAGATAAATGTCTCTTTTACTCTGTGAACAGATGATTCATTTGTTACTACTACTACTACCACTATTATTATTATTATTATTTTGAGAAGCAACAAAGAATTCTAGCATATGAAAGAATCTAATAACATGTTTCAGTCTAGGAGACCGTTTATTTATTTATTTTTTTAATTTTTTTAAACACGCACTCACAACACAGTGGGATTTCACCGCAATGGTACTCGAACCCATGACCTACTGTTGAAATTCTTGTGAGTATACCACTGAGGCATGAGTAAGGACCCAAGGTTGTATGCGTGTGTGCTTTAAAGTACATGCTTCTAAGGCGTACCATTCTATATATTTGTTTAGAGTTTCTTTATAATAAAGAGTTTATGAGTGAATCCTCTTTTCCTCTCACTCATCTCTCATACCATGAATCTCATCATGGTATCAGAGCTAGAAAAGGGGTAATTTTCTTTTCACTATCTTCTCCATCTTGTATCCTCCTCTTTTTCTTTTTCTTGTTTTTTTTCCTTTAAAAAAAAAATAATAATAATAACAAAAAATCCTCTTCTTTTCCCATTATTCCAGCTGATAAGCGAGCCCGACCTCTGCCCACAAATAGCAGTCCAGCCAGACCACTTAGCCATAGTAGACACTCCAGCCAGACTACTGGACTTGCAGCCCAGCCGGACCACCAGAAGCAGCTGACAGCCCAGCCAGACTCCCGGCATAGCCAGGCAGCCCTGCCAGGATGCCCAGCAGTCATCGGCAGCCCTGGGATCCTCCGTTGCTCCTATGTTGTTGTTTGGGTTCTCCAAGCATTGACCATCTTCAGATCTGGACAATATGCAATAAAGCAAGGATTTCTAATGTTTTTCGGTCTCCAATGAATCTAGTATGCTAGATCTAAGCTGTTACAGTAGATTGTTTTCCTTTTTTATGATAAAACATTAACGAGTTTAGCAAGTGGTGATCAAAAGAACGTTTTTTTGATGGGATCGAGTCAACAAGATCATCATCCTAGGCTAATGCACACCACTAAAAATTCAATGGAAATAACCATTTGGAGAGGTCCTGGTTAGCCAAAGTATTCATTGGAAGAAGGGGGAAACTAAGGGATATTAGAGGAGTGGCTCATCAAAGGGCTACATCTATTGAACAAGGTTCTACTGTCTCAAAGAGATCTGCCTTCGTAGTTGGGTCCAAAGCATCTTGAGGAGACCACCAGGGAAAGGACAATTCTAATATTTCCCTGGGGTCACTAACAAAGGCTGTTGCATTGATTGTGGTCAAAGTAGTTCTTGGAACTTGAATACCCACTTGCAACTGAATCTGAAACCAAAGATCTTTGCTGATAATGTGACAGCTGAGGAAAAGAACCTGTCAGAACATGAACGCTTCAAGCAGCCCTGTTCCATATCCAAAAATCATACTAAAATGAAACAGCTAGTTGATCTTAAGGCTTCCTACTTGGCTGGAAAAGCGAGTCGACAGCCAAGTATATCCGCTACCACTGATTATGCACATTTCAATCTCAACCATGTTCATCCACACCATGGATCATTGACTCTGGCACTGCTACAGATCATATGACTACTAATAATAAGCGTTCATCTCATATTATGCTTTTAGTTGTATAAAACTTCCTGATGGATCCTTCTTCAGGGCTGCTGCGAAAGGAGCCTATCAAGTTTCTCAGTCATTGTTATTGCCATTCGTCATTCATGTTCCTTTCTTTGCCTCTAACTTGTTCTCAGTTGGTGCACTTGCAAAACAGTTGAACTGTAGCATCACCTTTTTTCCATCCCATGTGTCATTTAGGGCTCACAATGAAGAAGATGATTTAAGTCGGTTATGAGTAATAATGTGTGTTAACCTGGTACACACACTTGGGTCATTTGTTGTTAAAGTCTCTTGAGTTCTTATTTCAATCCTTTGATGAATCAGCCAAGCGGGTTAGGCGAATCCAGGATTATGCAAGTAGGGTAAAAGAAGATGAAATTAAATGGAGGCAACAATCGAGAAGCTCCTGGATCAAGGAGGGTGATAAAAAATACGAAGTATTTCCACAGTGTTGCTAGTGCGCGAGCAAGGATTAATAAAATAAGCAGCATTGTCGTCAATGGCATTCGTATTGAACATAAAGACAGTCTATCCACAGAAGTTTCTTGGTTCTATGAAGAATTGTTGATGAGAGAGATGTGGCATAGACCAAGGCTAGACAATATCACATTTCATTGTTGTTCAGCTGAAGAGGCTGATTCGCTCAAGACTCAATTCTCGGAGCAAGAGGTCAAAGCTGCCGTTGATTCCCGTGGGAGAGATAAAGTGCCAGGCCCGGATGGATTCCCAAGTATTCTAGGAGGAAATTAAGGATGACATCATGAATTTCATGGCTGAGTTCTTTGAAAGGGGCCGTTTGTTGAGTGACCTTGGGGCGTCTTTCATTGCTATCATTCCAAAGGTTTCAGGTGTAGAATCCTTAAAGGATTTTTGGCCAGTAAGTCTTATATGAGGGCCTTATAAAATTTTGGCGAAGGTACTTGCGTCTCAGTTACGAAAGGTTATAGGAAGCATCATCTCCGATAATCAAAGTGCTTTGTCCCAAGCTGGCAAATCCTACATAGCACATTAATCACCCACAAATGCCTTGATTCTAGACATGGAGGAGCTAATAGAGTATGTGCAAGTTAGATTTATAAAAGGCCTATGATCACGTTGATTGGAGCTTCCTAGATTACATGATGCTTCAGATAGGGTGCAGGACAAAATGGAGGAAGTGGATCCGTGAGTGTGTGAAATCAGCGCACTTCTCTGTCCTTCTTAACGGCTCCCCGAAAGGCTCTTTTAAAAGTTTTGGATCTTTGCCAAGGGGATCCTTTGTCTTCATTTCTTTTCCTTGTGGTGGTCGAGGCATTAGGGAGGATGCTTGGCCTCGGGCAGGAGGATGGTTTCTTTTCTGGCTTTAAAGTGGAGAGGTTGCCCTCTCCAATCTCTCATTTGCAATTTGCAAATAACACGAGTGCATCTCCAAAAATGGTGGATAAATTGAGAACAATTGTTTGGTGCTTCAAGGCAGTTTCAAGCCTTAAAAGTTAATATCGCTAAGAGTAAAATGTTTGGGGTAAGGATAGAGGCGGATGAGGTGGGTCGGTTGGCCGATGTCTTTAGATGTGCAATCGGGGTGCTTCCGGCTACGTTTGTGGGCTTGCCTCTTTGTGAGGGTAAACCAGCAATACACTTTTGGGACAAGGGGGTGGAAAGATTTTAGAGGAATCTTGCAAGGTGGAAGAGCAACTACCTTTGGCTTGGTAGCCATATCATGCTTATAAAAGCAACCTTATCAAATCTCCCTCTCTATTTTATGTCGCTCTTCAAATGTCCAGCCTCGATCTTTCTAGGCTTGAGAAACTTACACAGGACTTCTTGTGGCAAGGGGCAGAGTAAGTTGGGGAGAAGTCTGCAAATCCTATGAAGAGGGAGGATCAAATATTAAGGATCTAAAAATCCATGAATATTACCATGCTTGGTAAGTGGCATTGGAGGTTTAGGGAGGAAGACGGGGCACTTTGGAAAGATGTGATTAAAAGTAAATATGGGACTTTAGATGGGGGTTGGAGGACAAGGGACTCGTCAGCCTATAGAGTGTTGGCCTTATGGAAAAGAATATCTTCTGTCGAGTCAACATTCCTGGAAGGGGTTGGTTTCTCATTGGAATGGAGAAAGAATTCAGTTTTGGGAAGATGCGTTTGTGTGTGTGTGTGTGTGGACCTCCACCTTAAAAGCCAAATTTCCTAGCATTTACCGATTGGCCCGGGACCCGTCCATAGTGGTGGCGGATTGCTCTTCCGTATAGGAGGAGAGGTTGTTTGGGAACCTCCTTGTAGGTAATTCATTTGCGATGAGGAAGTTGATGACCTTGTGGCTCTTTTAGATCATATTCATCTCTTCGCTTCGAATTCCCCTGACCTAGATAAGTTGATTGGAAGAAGTACAAGTCAGGCTCGTTCTTGGTTAGATCCCTCTATTCCCTGTGCATGGAGGAGGTCACCAAGAGCTATTGAGGCACTCCAGGTTCGTTTGGCATTACAATGTTCCCCCCAAAATAGAAGCTTTTAGGTGGTTGTTAGGAAGAAAGAAAATCCTTACAATAGACAATCTTCGGAAGAGATCTGTGGTGATCTCCAATATTTGTATTTTTGTATGCATGATGAGGAGACTGTGGACCACCTTTTTCTGCATTGCATTTTTGCGGGATCGATCTAGGCGGATATTCTCAGTTAGTTTCAAGTTACGTGGTCATTCCCAAAATCGGTGGATCTTCTTTTGAGTGCCTTGGCATGGGGTTAACCTCTGGAAAGGGAAGAAAGTGCTTTGGAGGATGCCTTTGCTTGCCATATGGTGGGCTGTTTGGGAAGAAAGAAATGCTAGGTGTTTCAACAAAATTTCAAAGTCAGTGGAAGGCTCCTCCCAAAGGGCTAGGGCATTGATCATTAAATGGGCCTCTTCTGTTTCTAAGTTAAAGGGTTGTGAGTGCCTTCTCGGTGCCCCTCCTTTTTTTTTTTTGTAGCTGTTTTCCTTTTTCTTAATAAAAGTTTCGTCATCTTTCAAAAAGAAAAAGAAAAATTTAAGTTCTTATTTCGCAATAATTTTTGCAAATGATTTTCATTTCAATTTGAAGTTTGTCAAGCGTCCAAACACTGTAGAAATTCGTGTTCTCCAAGTATAAATAGAAGTACAAACTCCTATGATTTTTTTCATTCTAATGTGTGGAGAACTTCCCCAGTAACTTCAGTTTTTGGGTATAAATATATCATATTATTTGTTGATGAACACTCATTTTACATGGAAGATTAGTGATTAGACAATGCCAAGGAATGTCTACATCATGACTAACAAAATTACTTTCTCAAGCATGGTATAGAATGCCAAACATCTTGTCCATATACACTACAACAAAATGGTTTGTTGAACAGAAATATAGTCACATGCTAGAGGTCTCGTGCTCCATCATGGTAGGAATGTTGGTCCCAAAAATGTACTGGGGATGAGGTAGTTCTTACGGCCACCTATATGAGTAATAGGACGCTAACTCCTACTCTCAACAACTATTGTCTTAAGTAATTGAATCCTAATCTCACTTTATTTTTCATTTCTCCCAAATCTTTGGATGTGTGTTTTGTCCAAGCCTTAGGACCATTGGAATGTAAGTTGGGTCCTCGAGTTTTGAAATGTATTTTCTTGGAGCATTCTTATACTCAAAAGTGATATAAGTGTTATTTTCCCGTAACTAGAAAGTATTTCTCCAAAGATGTTACCTTCTTTAAGAATTACCTTATTTCTCATCACAAGCCACGACTAATACTCTATATCGTGATGATACATTTCCTCTTCCTGTCACCATGGATAGTCCGATGAACTATGTTCAAGATCAAGTCAAGCCTGTGGAAAATTAGTTGAAGGTGTACACCTAGAGGAAGGACAAGGATCATCCTTCTAAGATTACTCATGATTCCCACCCATCCTTTGAATATGTTCCCTCATCTCTTTTTGAGTTGCCAATTGCTCTTCAAAAGCAAAAAAGGTCATGTACTTCACATTCAATCACTAATTGTGTGTCCTATTAGTCAGTCTCTCCTTTTCAAGCGTATCTTTCCTCCATATCATTTGTTCCCATTCCTTCTATTGTTGCATATGCCCTAGCTGATCCTCACTAGAAAGCAGCTATGATGGAGGAAATAACATCTTTAGAGAGACAGGGAACCGAGTTAGTGGAATTTTCAGTGGGAAAGCATGTTGTGGATGCAATGGGCATACACAACTAAACATAAGCATTCTTGATTTCTAGATATAAAACTCGATTTTTTGGCAGATGGTTTCACTCAACAGGAAACTTTCACTCCTGTAGCAAAGTTACATTTTGTGGCTGCATTCCATAACTAGCCTCTCCACCCAACAGATGTGAAGAATGTGCTCCTTCATGGAGAGAACAAGATGAAGTATATATAACTTTGTGATGCGGGACAATTAACCACTTGCTCTAAAAGCTCGAACTGATAGAGCATGGCAAGTCAATCTCTTTATCTCCTAGCTCAGGCCCACATCCCATGGGTTAGGACCTCGGCCAAACCCCCCTCGTGGGCCCCACTTCACATGGGTTCCCCTTCACATGAGCCACCCGCTTCACACGGGTGGGGGCTCGCCTCACACGAGCCACTCACCTCACACGGGCCACCCACCCTGAGTGTGACCCTACATCCCACAGGCAACCCTACTCGAGTCCGGTATGAAAATGCATCTACATTAATCACCTCCAGTGAGGAGTCTCGAACATGAGACCTCTCACTTTGAGACCACTTTGATGCAGGACAATTAACCACTTACTCTAAAAGCTCAGATTGATAGAGCATGGTGAATCAATTCTTTTATCTCATAGCCCAAGCCCCACATCCCATGAGTTAGGCCGAGACCTCGGCCAAACCCCTCTCGTGAGCTCCACTTCACATGGGTACCGCTTCACACGAGCCACCCACTTTACACGGGTGGAGCCCGCCTCACACGAGCCACCCACCCTAAGTGTGTCCCTGCATCCCACAGGCAACCCCACTCGAGACCGGTGTGAAAATGCTCGTGCATTACTTTGCCTCCAGGTTTAACCCATTAGGAAAGAAAGGATAGGTGTGCAAATTGAATAAAATGATTTATGGCACAAAGCAATCGCCTATAGCATGTATTGAGAAATTCATCATTGTCATTTCTCAGATCGGTTTTCTAAGGAGCTCTTCTGATCATTCTATGTTTATAAAGAGCTCTTCTGATCATTCCATGTTTATAAAGAGCAGCGATAGCTCTATGACTATCTTGGTTTCTATGCCAATGATATCATCCTTGCAAACAATAATGATATGTAGTTAGATTGTGTAAAATCATTTCTGGTTGGTACATTCGACACTAAGGACTTGGGTCCTCTGAACATTTCCTTGGAATTGAGGTTGCTAGGTCAACAAAGGCAAAGGCATTTTTATTTCCCAAAGGAAATATGTTCCTAACATTCTCATGGCATGTTAGGTGTGCAGCTTGATACTCTCTGTCAAAATCAATCATCATCTTCACAATAAGGAATCAGACATTCTTCTTGATTTGGGTATGCAGTGTCATCTGTTGGAGAAGCTCATTTATTTGACAAGAAGTCATCACCCTTATGCTGTCAGTGTGACAATTATATATCAAATTCTTCACTATTTGAAGGAAGCTCCAAGAAAAAGGTTATTGTATTCCAATCATGGTCACTTGGATCTCAACGTGTATTGTGATGCCGATTGGGTTAGCTCATCTAGCTACAGTAAGTCAACAAGTTGATTTGTATGTTTGTTGGGGACAATCTGGCGTCTTTGAAGGGTAAGAAGCAAAATGTCATGGCCCGTTTCTCCATTGAGGCAGGGTATTGTTCAATGACAAGCCACGTGTGAGATTATATGGCTCCATTTTCTTCTTCGGGAAATGGGTTTAAGTGTCTGTGCTTCTGATTCTGAAGCATTTTTAGAGATTTGACTGTCACGTGTGCAAGAGAACATGTTGTCCAAGTTGCTTTCCACTGTTTTTCCAGGTCAAATAATTAGTAGCTGATATTCCCACAAAAGCATGCTATTCTCGGCATCTTCAGGAGAGCATGTGCAAGCTGGCCAAGTGCCACATCTATGCTCCAGCTTAAGAGAGAGCATAGGAGACCCTAGGTGTGTGTTTTGTAATAGGTGCTCCTGAAATTACCATTCCAAATTCTTTTTGGGGGTTTCCTTATTATAAAGGGTTTATGGCTGTAAAGTGATTAAGCTCTCTAATCCTCTTTTCCTCTCCACCTCTCTCACCATGAATCTCATCACTCACAAATACAGTTGGGTGTTAACAGGCATTATACACATTTTCCTAAAGAGTAAGGAGTGACATGATTCTTCATTATCATCATCATCATAGCCTTGTCCAGCTATTTGGGGCCAGCTCCATAAATCATATTCACCGAACAATTCTCAGTCCTAGTCCTTCAGTAAGTGAAAAAAGCTTTCATATCCCTTCCCACCTCTATCCAAGTCCATTTAGGTGTTCTTTTTATCCTTTTTTAGGCTCTTCTATCCTAATCAAAGTTCCCTTCCTCATCGAAGTTGTCTCTAGTTTTCTAAGCACATGACTGATCCATCTCAATAGAATCTCCTTCATTTATCACTAATTGAGACTGCTCCCAGGTTGCATAGAATGATCTCTTTCTTAATTTAACCCTTTCTAAATGTTCTGACACATCTATTTAACAATCCTCATAATGTTTCTCTCTTTTCGTCACCCCTATAGCTCATGTTCATGGCTCACCTGGTCTATCAAGTTACGAACAGAAGATTTTCATATTGCTTTCTTGAATGCTTGTTTGTAAACAGCCAATTCGTCGCTCAGAGAGGAAAGAATGGGAGGCGTCGTCGGAATGTGGAACGGAAAAAGCCCGTGTTTTTGAACGCCCCTGACTTTCTGGAAATCGATTTAGAAGCAGAAACTTCTCCTTCAGTCTCCCTCGGCAGGCGGAAGAGTCATCTCCAGAATGCCTTCAGCTCTTTAGAGAATGATCTTCGATCTCAAATCTATCTATAGGCGCTAGCCATGGCGACATCCTGATCTCTTCAACATTCATCTTCCATTTGTGTTGCCTTATAATTGCCCAACACTTAATGACATAGCATAACTGGTCTAATGATCTCTTATAATATGTTGCCTTATGTTTCATTGGCATGCGGAAATCACATAGCACTCCAAAGGCACATCTCTAATTTGTCCACACAACCCTAATTCTATTGGAAACATCCTCCTCGACCTTTCCACCGTTTCAAATGATGGAGCTAAGATAACAGAACATATCACTTTGAGGAATCTTCCGGCCATTTATTCTAAGCAAAGCCCAACATCTATGACTCTTCTTATAGAAGTTCCATTCCAGATACTGTGTTGGTTCCGCTTATTTTTACACCTCTAGATTCTAAAGCCTTCCACTAAACCTCCAATTTAGCATTGAATCCTCTCTAGTCATCTACCATTAGCAAATAACTTACAACAAGGGACTTCATTCTGGATATAGCAATTTATTTATCTATAACAAGTGCAAATCATTGTCACACCACTAGCCATTCTCACTCTTATAACAACACCCTTGTACATGTCTTTAGTGATGTGAATACATCTTCCCGGAACCTTTTCCTCATCATCGCCCACTGCATAACCTCCCTAGGTACTCTATTGCATGCCTTTGCCGTGCCGATAAGACCCATATGAATGTCAAAAAAGAAACAAAAAGGAGTACTAATTTCCATATATAGCATCAACAGATCACCCACTAGCTCAGATAAATTTCATAGACATAAATGCTGCTCAGATGATTTTACAAAGCGTACTCCTTAATGTGGGTCCCCCAATGATGTATGTGTTTTAACCACGCCGTAACCCAACGAGGTTTGGGCGAATGGTCTTCACCGTAGGTTTGCTCCCTACAGGTGAGGGTTCGATTCCCCTCCTTGGCTTTACCTGATACACGTGGTTGTGGGTGATTGCGTGTATCCGCACGGATTAGTCTCACTTCAAAAAGAGGTGGGGACACCATATGTCTTCCAAAAAAAAAAAAAAGCTGCTCAGCTGATTTTACAAAGTGTACTCCTTGATTACAAAACAGAGTTTGTTAACTTTCTACCATTTTTTTTTGGAAAGGTAACACCACCAGGGATTGAACCCTGGATCGATCACACACACTACACATCTCCACCAGCTCATCTAATGAGCAGGGGACATCTTTTTACTTAATTGTACTCTCAAACCTTGAAAACCAATAGCTCAAGTAGCCTCAGCCTTGGTGGTTAGGAAGCTATCTCCCAAAAACTGATTTGATTAAGTTGGTGAAATACATTAGAACAACGACCCTTTTATGGGTTAATTAGACAAAAGTCACAGAACAGCCCAAAAACTTTTGGGCTTAGATTTCAGCACCTATATTGTGTAATCCCTTTTTTTTATTATACCTCTTTCTATCAGATTGAAGAAACAGCCATCAGCCATTTTCTGAAAATGATGAAAATACCCCAGTACTGGAAATGACATGAATACCCCTTTATAGAATGACAGAAATAACTTCGGATTTGAGCCATTCACCAAATAGATCAACCTTAAAACGGTTATATCCATCATCTCAAAGCTTTGGTCCACTACTAGGGTGGGCTGGATAGTTTCTGGAAGAAACCAATGGTTACCACTAATTAAGGGTATTTTTGTCATTTTCAAAAGAAGAATGACGACCGTGGCTTCAAATCTGATTGAAAGTGGTAAAATAAAGCATAAAAAAGTAGGTGCTGAAGTATAACCGCAAATGTATTGGGTGGTTCTATCAAATTAAGCCATAAAAAGGCGGTGGTTTCTAAAAATCGTTGATAAAAAAGACTACTCAACATAGGCACTCGGTAAAGGAATTAACACCTTCATGACACAGTTAACTATATCTCTAACTCAACCAAAACCCAGTCTTTCAGCCTCCGGGGACCACCAAGTCAGTAAATTCATGAAAGATATGATGATTTCATTTAAAGAAAAAGAAAAGAAATACTCTTTCAGCTTCCCAGGACCGCCAAGTCGGCAGCATTCATGAACGATATAGCGATTTCATTAAAAGAAAAAAAGGGGAAAAAATGGACAGGTACTAGGAATCATGGTGATAAATCTCATTCTCAAGAATTTCTCTAGAGATTTTCAAATCTTGAGGGTCTGCTTGGGATGTTATTTGGGAAAATCTCACTGAAATTAAAAATTTAAAAATAATTATTTTATATATTAATAAATAATATATAACTTTTTAAATATATAATCATATTGTGAATTAGTTAAATTTTAAATCATTTTCGGATTAATATTAGGATAATTTCCTGATAAAATCACGAAAAATTTAAAACTGCCAATATTTCTAAAATCTCAATATTATCATGATAATATTTTTTTTCTGATTTACCAGGAAAATATCACAAGATCTTCTGAAAAACAAAGTCGGCAATATCTGTCACGGTGCTTGGAATGCGGAGAAACTAAGTCAACCCAACCAAAATATGAGTCAATAAGCAAATTTTGGCACACAAATTCAACCTATCAAAATGGGTAGATGTTGATGTTTGAATGATGTTTCCAAAACTTCCAATGTAAATCTCAGAGATGCCCATTTTCTGTAAAATGCATCACTATGGAAGAAAAATACAACATTTAGGCTAATAGAAATCTACCTGAGCAGCTGGAGATGTGTTTCCAGGTTGTACTTGTGAAGTTCTCCTTGCATCCTTTAAATAAGCCTTCAGTAATGGCACAGTAGCAAATTGATCAGTGAGTTCAAATGCATATGCCAGGTTAACAGCCTCCATCTGCCTTCCATTGTTCACCAGTACTTCGATCGCTCCTTCATATCCAAATCAACAGGCGGTAAGAGATTGTAAATGAAAGCCAAAAATGAATAGCAGAGAAGGAAAAAAAATGAATTGGACTTTTGATCCTAAAGATAGAATTTTCACACCGGGTCAGACCATATTACACACCAGGCCATACCATATTGCCATCCAGGTTTAACAAATCTCTTAGAAATTTAGGGGCAGTTTGGACACATCCTCAAAAGGAGCATTCAGGGACTAAACGCCATTTTGAGCCAAACCCCTTTTCGTGTTGTGCATTTGGATGCACTTTCGCAAACCCCATTTGATCCTCCACTAGTCGAAATAGGAGCCAAAACGCCCACTTGCTGAAACACAATCAGATTGGTTTTCGGATAATCGACCGACAAAGTTGATCCACACTTGCTTTTGTGGGAAAACCCCTTTTGTGGAAGTTGCATCCAAATGGGCCCTTAAGAAATATGCAACCAAAAACAAAAAGTAGTGCAATAAAGGAAACACAATATAGCACATCATCACAAAATGGTCAAAACACACCAGTTTCTAGAATCGGCATACTCCATGCATTTTCCATGTGAAATCAAAAATAGAAATCCTCATCATCCTAAACAACCTAGTGATAGTGTTGATTCATCTAGAGCATATGATAGGGTCCCCACAGAGCTAATATGGTGGGTGTTGGGAGAAAAAGAAGTTTCAAGAGGATATATTGACATGATTAAGGATATGTATGAAGGAATGGTAACAAATGTGAAGACCACAAGTTGAGAGACAAGTGAGTTCCCAATCACTGTAGGCCTTCACCACAGGTCGGCATTGAGCCCAAACCTTTTCACATTGATTATGGACAAGTTGATGAGGTATCTGCAGGAAGAGATCCGACAATGTATGTTGTTTGCAGCTGACATAGTTTTGATTGACAAGGCGAGGGAAGTTGTAAACACAAAGCCAGATTTATGGAGGGGTGCTTTAGAATCTAAAGCATTTAAAATTAGGCAGACTAAAATTGAATATATGGAGTGCAATTTTACTAGGAATGGAAACGAGGAATTAGTCAAGACCATTGATGAAGAAGATACCCAAAATAACCACTTTTGATATCTCGGGTAGATAATTAATGAGTGGAGAGATAGAGAATAATGTTGCCCATAGAATTCAAGTTGGGTCGAAGAAATGAAGATGCCTCTGGAATTTTATGTGATCGTCTTGTACCACTCCAGAGGGGAAATTTTATATGAAATTTTATAGGATAGCTATAAGACCAGCTATGCTTTGTGAGATAGAATGTTGGGCAGTAAAGGAACATGTTCGCAAGATAGCTGAAATGAGGATGTTGTGATGGATGAGTGGCAAGACGAGGAAAGATAGAATTGGAAATGAATGCATTCAAGGGAACTTAGGAGTAGCACCAATAGGTAATAAGATGAAGGAAAGTAGACTTAGATGGTTTGGTAGCAATGGAGACCAACGACTACACCAGTTGGGACGAGTGGGTGCAAGCAGAAGGCTCTAAAAGCACAAGGCTAAGGCCAAGACCCAAAGGTGGAGGTAGAAAGAAAAGACTTGACAACCTATGGCCAAACTGAAGTTATGGCCCTTGATAGGGTGGAATAGTATAACAAGATTCATGTAGCCTACCCCAATTAGTTGGGACAAGGCAATGATGATGATGATTACAGCGTCTAGTACAGAATGGTCCAGATTCCTGACTAAGTCCTGAGCAAGGACAGCTGAGATTTGAGAGGTCCAAGTGCTGGTCTGTCCTTCAAAAAGATAATAAAGAGCAGTTGATCACTAGGTTTTGTGTCATCATTGATTTTAAAAGCAAAACGTTTCCTTGCTTATTTCTGACTCAATTAATTGAATTCAACCAGAAGAATAATAGTTCACAATCCTCCAGTGCCTTAATTTTATCTTTTTGGTTAAGGGATGAGAGATGCATTAAGGTGAAAAAATGTACAGATGCACAGACAGGAAGAAGAGAAAATCTAAGAAGCTAAACCATGAGATAAATGCAAGTCTAAACCCAAAACAAGACCTACCAGGCATCTTTTCCGACAGCCCAAGTGAGCGGCAAAGATCAGCTGTTTGGCGGCGACGAGAAACAGTGGGGATGAGTTTGCATATCTCATCTTGATCAAATTCAGAAGCAATACCAAAAGTAGCTAGAAGCTGCAGAAAAGCATGTGCTTCCAACGAGTTCCCAGTGCTAGCATCATTGTCCAGATTATCCAACTTCGGCTTCCACCCATTAGCAATTGTTTTCGCTTGTTCTCTAATATCCAATGAGATTAGTGGGTTATCAACAGGGGACTCTGATTCAGAGCTTGTCAACAGCACACCCAGTGACTCCATCAACATGAGACAAGTCCTACGCAGGCCCAGAAGGCTTGAATCCTTTTTCCCGTCTGGCAATGGCAGTTCGACACGGTAAAAATCTTCCAAGCCATCCAAAACCAAGCGAGCAGGCTCTGGTGCGCTCTTTAATGCAAATGGGATCTCCTCCCGTATAGCAGCAAGGTTTTTCCGGTTGTCCGAAATGAATTTATGGAGACCTGCTGCATCCATCTCTTCACATAATTTTGTCAGCTGAGGACGAGGTTTAACATCCAAGCCACCATTTTTGGCAGGCTGAGCATCAGCTGTGTTGACTTCAGCAGTTGTAATGTCCGATTTCTCTTCTACAGTAACATCTGTATTGCCATTGCTCACACCATTGACAACAGTCTCGGCTAATGCCTTCTTGTACTTCTCAAATGCATCCCCAATAGCAGAAAGAGCAGCATCTCTTTTCTCTTGTAGTTGTCCCAATGAAGCTTGTTCTTTGGCTACAACCACTGCTTCCCGCTTCTCCAGCATTTCCCGAGCCTCAGATGCCTTCGTTTCATACTCCTTTTCCTCATCTTCCAACTCAACAAATCTTTTCTTTAAGGACCTCTCTAGCCCGTGAAAATGTTCTTCAAGCTCTTTCCATTTCAAATTCAGAGATACGGCTCTATGGCCTTCGAGCTCAGCAAATGCTTGTTGAAGTTGTTGTATCTTAGAGGTGGTAGAATCAATCAGTGTAGCAACTGACTGTGTATCATCCATGGTTCAGAAGCCCTATAAAAACAGGAGAAATTTTCCATCATAAATTATTTCATACAACAGAAACGAAGTAGCCAGAATAGGACCCACTGAAATCAAAATAAATCGAACTAGACTACATCCAAAAGGATAATTAGGCATACGAGAGGAAAAGAACAATACACTGAACAAAACAAATAACAATTCAAGAAGTTTGGGCCATTCCTGAAATTAAATTGGTGAATTTAGTGCATTTAATATGGCCATCGGAGGGTCCAGGATTATGAAATTAAAGTTCGGAGTAAATTTTACTCAGATATTAGAAATTTTTTTCTTTATTATTTTAACTGGAGCTCAGAAAAAGTAGAAAATCCTGACATCAGAGCCATCAAACCCTAGAAAGTAAAACCAAACTGTCGATCTTTCTGGAGCCTAAATCATAAAGGGGAAGGAAAAAACTTCAAAACCCCAATTAGTGAACAAAAATGCTTTCTAACCCAAAACTAAAACAAAATGCTAATCACCTAAAAATTCAGAATCGGCAGAAAAGACTGTCTTCCTACAAGCCTAAAAAACCCAAATATGTAAGTGAAACCCACAAATCCATCCTTGCTGATGTTTGTTTGCAATCTTCAATCTTATAGACTTACTTTTGGCCCCATAGGAATAGTTTAAAACATTAATGCAAAAGGAAGAAAATCAATAAATGCAATTATAGGCATCTAAGCGTGAATGGAAGAAAAGCATGGGATGGTGAGATGTTGACAGAAATATTTGAAGAGAGAGAGAGAGAGAGAGAGAGAGAGAGAGAGAGAGAGAGAGAGAGAGAGCCGAAAAGAAGTTTAGAGTCAGAAAAAAAAAAGGTTTGACCTGATAACACCAAACCTAAAAAACACCCGAAAACAAACCAATGACCTTTCCAAACCGAAAACAGATTTGCAAAAGAACACTTATCACATAAACTGATAGAAGTTCAGAATCAGTACAAAACAACCTTCCAGAAACCATCAAAGCTAAAAACTGAAAATCAAATTATCAATCTCTACAGGCCCATATCAGAAGACTACACACTTTTCCAGACCTCTAATTTAAAAGAGGCATGCTTATATGCAGAGCACTGCACAAAAAGCTCTCTGTACTGTAGTTCCCTCCATGCTTCATGGTATAGGTGGAAAACATGTCTGACAATTGAGACTATTGTTTATTGGGACATTAAGAGGATGAGAAAATCAAAGTATTTGTGTGGTAGACATCTGATCAGTGGCCTGCAAAAGTAAATCGCAGTCATCCACATTTAACCAGCAGAACTTGAAGCAATCAGTTTGTCATAGTCATCCAATTGCTATAATTTTTTGGCCTCAGTCCATCTACGTAATGGTCCACCAGATCAACAGTCCTAATCACTAGGCATATTTTCCACATGTACATTGAGAAGGGCAGCAAATAGAATGGCAATATTGGCTTTCCCCAATTTAGAAAAGTTGCCCAATTACAAACCCCAATCTAATAAAACCCAAACACCTGAAGTCTAAAATCAGACAAAATTGTGGGCCCCCACAATCATCTAACACTTAAAACTTGTAACCAAAGTATCACTCTTTCAGAATCAAAATCAGGAAAAAAAAAAAAAAGAAAAAAAAGCACCCAACTCATCTACATTTCCAAATTCTTTTATCCCCTTCATTCTCAAGATCAACATTTCAAATTCATCGGAAAATTCTCCAACCGAAGACCCAAATGTAGAAGAAAATCAATACCCCCGAGATAACAAAAAATAACCCATCATAGATCTACAAAAACTACAGACCCTTATCACCTAAAACATTCAGAATCAGTAAAAACTTTCCTACCTTAAATAATCAAACCCAAAAAAAAACACATAACCATACGATCTTTCCAAACCCAAATGAGTAAGGTTTAAAAAAAAACAAATCAACTATAAATTATGGAATCAGCATAACAACACACACCTGTAACCCTAAAAACTCAATACCAAATTATTGATCTTTTCAAACTCATATCAGAAAAGAAAACCACATCAATGCATTCGTTTTGCTTATCATTTTCAATCTCACAAACACAATTTCAATACTAGATGCCTCATCTACATAACAAATTCACCATAATATTTTTCCAATTACAGTTACACAAATTCGGTAAAGAAAAACAAATTTTGACAAACCCAATCATTAAAAAAATAATAATAATAAATAAAATAATAATCTTTCATGAAATATCATCAAAATTTGCACCAAATTAGACTCGTTAATCATGATATATCATGAAATTTCATGATATTTGGTGCAACGAAACGTACCCTGACAAATCAAAAACCATAATCGGCAAAAAGTAAATTTTAAAAAAAAAAAAAAAAACCATAAAAACAACCGAATTGTGAATCATATTTCATTGATTCAGATTGTAGAATTTCGTTTTAAGTTTTCATGAACATAAATTCGATGCGCGAATGGTCGATTCGGGGTCGAATTCAAGGGGATTACAGGCATCCTGCTGCGAAATAAAAAGCAAAGAACAAAATGAAAACAGATATAAAGATGGTTATATACTCTCCGATTTAAACGAATCTGGTAAAGCTTTCGGAAGTAAAAGCAATTGCAGAGAGAGAGAGAGAGAGAGAGAGAGAGAGAGACGAAGCCTTGCAGTTTGGAGGTAACGGGTCGAATCTACCCGATGGGTCATTGGCCCTCTCGATGCAATTGAAAGCGAAGGTCGGTCCGGCGGAGGCTATCCAAGTTGCAGTGTCTTGCATCGGCTATTCAGGTCCGACGCGGATTGCGTGCTGAACCCAAACCCACCGACCTACGTCATCTACGGACTCTTTGGGGTCCACCGTGATGTATGTATTTTATCCACACCGTCCATCCATTTTTCCAGCTCATTTTTTGTTATAAAACCAAAATCGAAGCATGTCCGAAGCTCAAGTGGACCACACCACATGAAAAAGTGGAGATAATGAAGTCAACCGTTGAAACCTTCCTAGGGCCCACAGTTATTCTTATTTGTTATCCAACCTATTCATAAGGTCACACAGACCCGGACGCGGACGAAGGGGAAAAAAATAAAAGAGCAAATATCAGATTGATCGAAAACGTCTATGGTCCCTCCAGAAGTTTTCAATGGTAAGTATTCAATCCCCATTATTTCCTTTGGTGTGGTCCACTTGAGATTTGGATATGCTTCAGTTTTGAGTTAATTCCTTCACATGATCTACAAAAATTTGATGAACGGCGTGGATAAAAATCATATATCATGGTGAGACCCACAGAATCATTACACCCTGTATCTCCATTGTTCTGGGTTCATCACCCAACCCGCGTCCATCCTCTTCGGACGCGAATTGCATGCCCCCCGGGCCGCAGGAAGTTCCTGCTGTCGTAAGCTACGTAGGCAAATCTACTCCTGTGCATCGGTTTGTCAAGTTCACGGTAAGATAGAAATTAAAAATTAAAAATTAAAAAAAAAATAAAAAATCAGTCAAATCCAAAACACTGGTGGGCCACACGATACCAAACAATAAGGATTGAACGCGCACCATGAGAAATTTTTGTTGTGCCTTTTAGAATAAAAATAAATTTAAAAATTAAAATTTATTTTTAGAAAGTAAATCAATATAATAATTATTTAAACTTTTCATAAATAATGTGTATACCCAGTCGGTAAAAGAATAGGTTTTTGTTTATGCAACCAGGTTCAAATCTCCTCACATCGTCCGCGCACAGGTGCGCATCCTCGCTAAGACCAAAAAGAGCCTTAATCATGGTACATCTGGAATTGAACTAGGGTCTACCTGATGTTTTATTATCTTTTTGTTGATTGTGAGTAATTGTAACATGATTGTACATGTGGCACCTATGACACGTGTCGCTTATGTTGAAGAGGCACATTAGCATCTCTTCAAGAAGAAATCCATAATATCAATTAATATAAATGCTGGATACTATAATCCAGAAGTTAATACTCTTAATTCTTAAGATTAAATCATCTTTTGTGCAATTACTTTCGATCTGACCTCTTGCTAAGTTTTTTCTGAACGTCTTAAAGGTATATCGGTGTCAAAACTAGAGATCTGTTCAACACTTAAATGTGCAAATTTTCGTGTTGAAATTCGGATTGAGAGTTCATTGTATCCTAAAGACAATTTGCAGATTTTATTCGTTTGCACTTTCTGTAACTTCCAGAAAAATGGCAACAAATCCGTCTTGAAAAATTGACTATTTAAGTCGAGCCTTGAACCCAATAAATCTGATCATCTCATTATCTTTTTCTTCTATCCTCCATTGTGTACAAGAAACACTTAATTTCTAATATTCAAGACAGATCATTATTATCTTTTCACAATGGAGGCAATTCATTCCATTCAAGTTATGAACCAAGACTTTCTACGATTGAATCATTTCGACGGTCAATTCTTCTCAAGATGGCAGCAGAAGATGTTTTTCTTTCTGACTACTCTCAAGTTATCCTACATTCTAGATGATGATCTGTCTTCTCTGACCGAGCTAAAAGAAGACGACTCAGATCAAGTGAAGGTAGAATGGAAGAAAAGGAAGGAGGACGATTTTCTATGCAAAGGTCATATCTTAAACGCCCTCTCTAATTCTATCTATAATTTGTACCGTAAAATATCATTTGCTAAAGATCTGTGGACAAAATTAGATCAAAAATATAAAACTGAAGAGATCAGTACTCAGAAATTTCTGATCGACAATTATGTCCACTTCAAGTTTAAAAATGATCAGCCAATTCTCTCCCAAGTAACCGAACTACAGAACTTGGTTGATGAATTGAAGATTGGTGGTATAGACCTTCCTGAAGAATTTCTGGTCGGTGTAGTAATTGCAAAATTACCATCATCATGATTTGATTATAAAAAGAAACTGAAACATGATGAGAGGAAGTACACTCTTGAAGGGCTTCAACGACATCTTCGTATAGAAGAAGAGTTTAGAAACTGAGACAAGAAAGAAAATGCTTTGGAAAATCATTCTAAAGCAAATATAGTTGAAGATGACAAGCCAAAATTTCAGAACTCCAAATATATTCCTCCAAAAAAAGATACAGAATTTAAGAAAAATGGAAAGAAAAATGGCAAGTGTCACTTGTACAATAAGCCAGGACACTACATAAAGGAATGTCGACACAAGAAGAAGTAACTGAAAGCTCAGGCTAACATGACAGAAGACCAACTTGTAACAATGGTTATTATAACTAACACAGTAATATCCAACGGTGGATGGTGGCTAGATACTAGTTTAACCATTTACATATCGAAAGACCGAAACATCTTCAAGACCTATGAAGGTATTACAATTGGACAAGAAGTGAAGATGGGTAATAACGTTTGTGTGAACGTTGTTGGAAAAGGAACAGTCAAGCTTCAATTTACATCTGGCAAAAGACTAACATTAACAAATGTATTGCATGTACCTGACATGTCTAAAAATCTAGTATCAGGCGATCTTCTCAATAAGAGAGGATTCAAAATAGTGATTGAGTCTGATAAGTTGGTTATCACCAAGAATGGTATGTTTGTAGGTAAAGGATATTCATGTAATGATATGATTAAATTGAATATTAATAATAATAATGATGTTTCTGTTTATATAGTGGATTCTATATCTTTATGGCATGCTAGACTAGGTCATGTTAATTATCATTCAATGAAAAGAATAATGAGCGTATGACTTATACCAAAATGTGAAATACAACAATAAGGGAAATGTGATATGTGTGTCGATTCTAAAATAACCAAAAAATCATTTGGGACTGGCGTGACAAAATCACAACTCTTGGAGTTAATTCATTCCGATATCTGTGATTTAAATCACAACCAGGAAAAAAGTATTTTATCACATTTATCGATGACTTCACTAGATTTTTCCTATGTATACTTGATACAATCTAAAGATGAAGCTTTTAAAAAGTTTAAGTTTTATAAGGCTGAAGTGGAAAATCAGTTGAATGTAAAGATTAAAGCCCTCAGAAGCGATAGAGGGGATGAGTACTCTTCTAATGAATTCAATGACTTCTGTGAATCAATTGGTATAATCCATGAATTTACGGCACCTTATACACCTCAACAAAATGGCTTGGCGGAACGCAAAAATGGAACATTAGTTAAGAGGATCAATTGTATGATATTAAATTCTAGATTACCACTGAATTTATTATTTTTTTTTTTTGGAGGGAGGGAGGGAGTGGGGAAGCTTTATTAATAGTAAACTATATTTTAAATGCTATCCCACATAAAAAATTGGATATCTCCCCATATAAATTGTGGAAAAAGAAGAAATCACATTTTCATTACTACGAAGTGTGGGGAAGTATAGTAGAAGTCAGGATTATTGATTCTAAGATAGTAAAGTTAGGTCCTAGAGGAATTAAGTGTGCTTTTGTGGGTTACGAGATTCATAGTCCCGTATATAGATTCTTGGTTCTAGAACAAACTACTTTTGCCGGCAAAAACATGATTATGAAGCCTAGGGATGCTATATTTTTTGAAAATATAGTATACAAAGACTATATGAATGATCATAAAAAAAGATATGTTGATAAAAATAAAGTAAAACCAATGAATGAAAAATCTAGTAGCATTCATGATAAAACTCACACTCATCTAGAAGGAAATAAATCAAGAAGATCGAAAATGGTAAGAAAAGAAACATTTTTTGGCTCAGATTTCTATATGTTCCTTATAGAAGGGGATAGAAATGAAATAAGAAAAGAGATTACTCTACCACTAAGTATTGAAAGTGATCCATCAACACTTAGTGAAGCTCTCTTATCTCCTAACGTACAAATTTGGAGGGAAGACATCGATGATGAAATGGATTCCATGGTCTCTAATAAAATATGGTATTTGGTCGATCTTCCATCAGGTTCAAAGCCGATAAGATGTAAGTGGATTTTTAAAAGAAAGTTCAATCCTAATGGAACCATAAATAAATTTAAAGCTCGATTGGTATCCAAAGGTTTTAGACAAAAGGAAGGTATCGATTTTTTCGATACATATGCTCCTGTTGCTCGTATATCTACCATTAAGACTTTAACTGCTCTTATAGCAATTCACCACCTAGTAATCCATCAAATGGATATTAAAACAACATTCTTAAATGGTAATCTAGATGAGGAAGTCTATATGGAACAACCTGAAAGGTTTGTTCAACCTGGGCAAGAGAAGAAAGTGTGTAAACTGGTCAAATATCTCAATGGCCTCAAGCAAGCTCCTAAGCAATGGCATGAGAAGTTTGATCAAGTAGTACAATCTAATGGTTTTAGAGTAAACCAAGCTGATAAGTGCATATATATTAAAGGTCAAATCATTATCGGTCTATATGTAGATGGCATGCTAATATTTGGACCAAATAAGGACTGTATGAAAGAAACTAAAAGGTTTCTAAGTAGTACTAACTTCGACATGAAGGATATAAGTAAAGCCGATGTAATATTAGGTATTAAGATTTATAATCTTAATGATGGAATAGTCTTAACACAATTTCATTACGTAGAGAAGTGCTAAAAAAGTTTAATCATTATGAAGGTAAACCGGTTTCAACCTCATTTGATCCAAGTATTAAATTGGTTAAAAATACTGGTAGATATAAAGCGCAACAAGAATATGTGAGTATTATTGGGAGTTTAATGTATGCAATAAATTGTACTAGACTCGATATACCATTCACAATAGGAATGCTAAGCAGGTATACTAGTAATCTAGGACAAGTACTTTGGAATGCGATTTCGAGAGTTTTAAAGTATCTAAGAGGAACCATAGACTATGGATTGCATTATAAATTATATCCCACTATATTTAAAGGGTACAACGATGCAAGATGGAATGCAGATAGCATAGAATCTAAATCTACAAGTGGCTGGATATTCACTCTTGGAGGAGTAATATCATGGGCATCTAAGAAACAAACGTACATATCTCACTCTACAATGAAAAATGAGTTTATTGCACTTGGCGCTGCTTGTAAAGAAGGTGAATGACTAAGATACCTACTGATGAAAATCTCGTATTGGCCAAAACCTACTCCTGCCATATCTATCTTTTATGATAGTTAGGCTACTCTTTGTCCAGCCATGAGTAAGACTTATAATGGTAAGTCTAGAAATATAGGTCTAAGGTATAACTTTGTTAAAGGATTGCTCAGAGATGGAGTAATCACAGTGGAATATGTTAAATCCATCCTGAGCTTAGCAGATCCATTAACAAAAGGTTTATTAAGAAATCAAATAACGAGAACTACTAAAGGAATGAGATTAAGATTCATAAAGAGATAACTTTCACTCTTGATGACAACCCTACCTATGTTTTGAAATATAGGCTAGGTTCAAAGGGACAAACAAGTCAAGTATGTAACTGAAACATATACTAGAAAAAGAAATTTTGAGTCTCATTCCTAAAAGTCTAGTATTTGGTTTTTGCATTTCATAAAAGGCTGAGTACTAACTCTTAATAGATCTATAAGCAGAGTTTGCTGAGATGAAGCATAATAATCTTTGATAAATCTACCTATATGAGTAGAGAAGTGAGGCTACTTTTGAAGAAATTGAGATCGTCTTTAGAATACTCATGAAATAAGGATACGCACAAGGCCAGAAATGTGCGAACTTTTATATCTCCAGTTATAAATGAATAGATGTGTGTATGTGTCTAGTGAGTCATATAAGGTCCTTAGTTCAAAACTAATGGGTCATTAAGTACCTGACATAATTTTGATACGTATATACTAAAGTAAAGGTTCAAATCCAAAAGATACATTTACTTATGTACTTATTTATACTGATATGCCATTCGTTCTAGAATCTGATTTTACTTTTAAAATTATGGGGCATTATTGTGTTTTTTAGAATAAAAATAAATTTCAAAAATAAAAGTTATTTTTAGAAAGTAAATAAATATATTAATTATTTAAACTTTTCATAAACAGTGTGTATAACCAGTCGGTAAGAGAATGTGTTTTTTCTTATGCAACCAGGGTTCAAATCTCCTCGAGGACGGTGCGAAGTACCATCCGCGCGCGGCGTGGGCTATAGGGCTACTTGGGCTCTTTATTAGGCACACTTAGCATTTCACAGGTGGGCATCATCGCAAAAAGAGCCTTCGTCTTTTGGCACACGGTTCAAACTTTTTGGGCCATGGTACAACTGGAATTGAACTAGGGTATACACTGATGTTTTATTACCTTTTTATTTATTGGGAGTAATTGTCACATGATTGTACATGTCACACTAATGCCACATGTTGCTTATGTGGATACAGTTTTTACTGTTGGATAATTGTTTTTGTCTGAATGAGTATAGAAATAACCGCTATAGGATAAAAAGTCATGTCCTTTCATGAAAGGCTATTGTTTGCTGCGAATGAGTATGAATTTCTTAATGAGGCACATTAGCATCTCTTCAGGAAGAAATCCATAACCTTTCAATTAATATAAATCCTGGATATTATAATCCAGAAGTTAACACTCTTAATTCTTAAGATTATATCATCTTCTGTGCAATTACTCTCGATCTGACCTCTTGCTAAGTTTTTTCTGAACGTCTTAAAGGCATATCGGTGTCAAATCTAGAGATTTGTCCAATACTTAAAATGTGCAAATTTTCGTGTTGAAATTCAGATTGAGAGTTCATTGTATCCTGAAGACAATTTATAGATTTCCTTTATTTGCACTTGCTGAAACTTCCAGAAAAAGGGTAGTAAATCTGTCTTAAGAAATTGACTATTTAAGTCGAGCCTTAAACCCGATAGATCTGATCGTCTCATTATCTTTTTCTTCTATCCTCCGTTATGTACAAGAAACACTTAATTTCTAACAACTTTGTGGGGCCACATAAGTTTTAGATCAAGATGATATTTGTGATTACATTTTATACAGTTTATACCAGTTGTAATAACTTTATGAATGGTTTGGATGGCATATAAGCAACATGGTTCGCTCCAGGATGGTTTCATCCATGGACATTTTCATTCTCACTATTTCCTGTTGTGTGGCCCACTTGAATTTTATTTTTGCCTGATTTTTGGTTACTTATTCTACTGTGAACTTCAGAAACTGATGGACGGAGTGGATTTCACATGTGAATCTTTTTTTGCCCTGCATAACTCTAGACCATAGGAACTTCATGGGAGGGGGCACAGGAAAAACTTCGGTCGGTCCTTAAACCAATTCCATCTTTATTTGTTTAACACCAAGCAACGTGACATTCTAAAGATGAAATGTGCTTGGGAGAATTGAAATTTAAATCATAATCATTGTGGAATCCGTGTGAATTGAAATAGTCAGTTGTGTTTTTCACGGTACAAATGAAATTTAGTGGAATCAAAATTTTGTATTTGGTGAAACTACATTTAAGCATGCATCAAAATGATTCTACAAATTCTTACATGTGACTCACCATGAAGTTCATATGAAATCCATACCGATCACCAAATGTGTCACTCCATTTTAACTGTTAGCAGTGTGTGATTCACATGGACCACACGATTGTAAAAAGTATAGCAACGATCATCCTCCAAACTGTTTCCCATCACATGGTCTACTTGAATCACAATGGACCTATTTTTTTGTCATTAAGCTTAAATTTTAACTTGACATCTAATGGTTAGGATGGATTTCATATAATCATCAAGGTGGGTCTTGAAAAAATCAAAGGTGGGAATCCTTCTCTCAACTGTTTCCCTACATATGGGCCACCAAAATCATGAATTGAGCTGATGTTTAGGCTATATAGTTATTTGGTCACTCATTGACCACAGCGGCCTTCACTTGGTTTTCAAACTTACCTTCATACTCAATAAATACTTGACAAGACTTAAAAGAGAAATTCCACACTCAGTTCCTTTTCAGAAATATAGAGATCACCATGCCCAATCTCACACTATTCCGACAGTTTCCTGGGCAATCATGCAAAAGTTATATTATGCGGTTCAAGCGGGAAAATAACTGTTGTAAAGTGGTCATGACCGAGGCTGAGTTTGTACAATTGGCATAAGATGGGCTGCAATATAAGCTCTGTAAGAAATTCATAGGTACGGAGTTGTTGTTTATATGTGTAAATGCTATCTTATCTAGTTCCTAGGTTTATCAAATTTTGTAGTGCTAAAACCTCTTGAAATCTATATCTTGTGTAGCTATTACTATAAGATCAACTTCATGGCATCCTTGCCTACATTCAAGTACAAGATCAAGAAGTTCAAATATAAGTGAAGAAGTTCAAGTACAAGATCAAGAGACTTAAGAACAACATCAAGAAGTTCAAGTACTAGATCAAGTCTTCAAGCTTCAACTACATCAAGAGAATGATATGTGATGATCCATCTCACAAATAAGGTTTGTTTGACCTTAGATTGACCTTAGGATAGGTTATACAATTTGCATTTATATCATAGGTCATTTGATAATCTTATAGGTCATATTTCGACTAGTCCTAGTCATGGTTCGACTAGTCCAAGTACTGGCTCGACCAATCTAAGACTTTTCTTGACCAGTCCAAGGTTTGTTGTGAATTTTCAGAATTTCTGTTCGACCCTCGATCAGTCCTGGAGACTGCTCGACCAGTCAAGTGAATAGTGCTCGACCAGTCAAGCAGGCTTGACTCAAAGTCCAGCAATATTTTTGGATCCCACTCGACCAGTTGAGTGTAGGGCTCAACCAGTCCAGTAGGCCACTCGACCAGTCGAGTAGCGATCTTATCTTATCGTGCCATAATTTTTGAAATGTTGTTGGTCCTTAGACCAGTCGAACCGACTACTGGGCCAGTCGAGTGAACAGTATTTTTGCCTAGAAATTGAGGACGATTTTTAGAGTTTTTTAATTCACTCCAAGATATTCAAGTCACAACTCTAAGAAAACTTGTCCCCACATTCGAGAAGCTAATTGGTTAGTATTTAAGATTCTTTTAATAGATTTTTTGCATTTGATTTTGTGATCTCTATTCAATTCTATTTATTTTGAAAAGGGAATATTGATTTTACCCTTTTTGAGATCAAAATCAAATCAAGCTAGCCCAGGTTAATTTATTCTAAAAAACATTTAGATATAAGAACCCTTTCATATGTGAGTTTGGACATTAAACATCTACATCGAATTGGTTCCACCGAGCGTCATCAGAAGAAGAATCCACAAATAAGTACATTTCAATTTACTGTATTTGGTTTGTAAGATTGCCAAAAAAATCTTTCATTTTTGGCTTTAACTGAGATAGCTAGAAAATCTCAATGAGTGGGGTTTTTAATTGTGGTAGCCCTTTGAAAACACAATTGTGAAGGTTTTAGGTGAACATTGGAAAACCTATTTCATAGTGAAAGCCAATATCCTGTGGGTGAGGATATTAGGAGTGGAGTAGTTGTGTGGCTGTTTTCTAACAGTTGGTGTACACACAAGCGAACCACTATAATTGCTGGAGTTGTGGTGGATGGTTGAATGTGCCTAAGTGTGTGAATGTTGTAATTTATTTTCCGTACATGTGGTGAATGATTGTAATTTATTTTCTGCACATGTGGTGAATGTTGTAATAGCAGAAGATATTTATTTCTATTTTATTATTTATTTATCTATATTGGTTTGAGACTTTGATACATAGACCGTTATAGAAATCAGGTTGTCGTATCATAAGCCTTTGGTTTTTGGTGTAAGGTTGTCCTTAGAACAATATCTGTATTAACCTCTCAATACTTGTGCATTTGAGGTTGCTGTTCATTTCTGCTATTTGGAATTGATAAGTGCTATCTTTATTTATTTCTTTCTTATTCCGTATTTAATTTTTTTAATTTGACATAGTCCTATTCACCCCCCCCTTCTAGGACTTATAGCTCGGCCCTTTTCAATATAACCTAACTAAAAAGGTCTCTCATTACGAGGAGCTCCTACAAGAAGGAACTAGGTAGAAGAACTCGCCGTTAGGGACGTATTACAATGACCATAATTATGTGATTGCAATTGTTGAAGTTGTGGCTAAGAAGCCATTGGTATGTTCATCATTGGTTAAAGCAAAGTCGACCACCTCAACCGCATAAAAGGCTTAGAAGGTGTATACCTTTGTTATCACCCGAGCCAAAGAGATATTTGATATTTTATTGGCTGGAAAATTTATTAAAATTCCTATAAATCATAAGATACCTTCGGCCGATGAATTATAGAAGATCAAGTACTACAAGTGGCATGGAACTCAGTCCAACTCAACTAACAAGTGTATTATGTTCAGGAACTTCATTCAAGACCACATTGATTATGGGATATTGAAATTCCCATAAAGGGGTGAAGAGGCAATGCTAATTGACACTAACCAATTCCCAACCAATATTAAGGTGAACATGGTCGTCGCCAATCTCAGGAACCAGTCGCGACTGAAGATCAATCTCTGCTTAGATAGTCAACGAAGAATGCCTAGCCAACCTGCGCAAGGGCGCTGGTGGGTTCCTCATCCTCAAGATGATTGGTCGATCGCTATTAGAAGTAGACACCAAAGTCCTCGAATCTGCTCTTGGTGCTCTCGAGTGATTGCGTCCTTGTAACGCCCTGAAATTCGGGGGTCGAGCATAACTCAGCTCCCGAGTTTCAAAACATCACTTATGCAACATATGTAATGATGGATGTATGTTGTCTGTATGAGTGCATAAAACATGGAGTAGATTAAGCCAAACTGCAAACATAATTCAGAGATAAGTGAAAGACACAAGCGGAAGACTTAAAGAAATATATGTGAACATGTGCAAGTCCCTGTAATATGTATACGCTGCCAGGTCATATTTACAAGTGTTGCTTTCAAAATATAAGTATCAAAAGGAAATCATCTATTACAAAGAAAACCCAGAATCCCCGTAGATCAGGACACGACTCACATGAACCCGCCTGAGAACTGCATAAAAGAAAACGCGTCCTCGTCATCTTCATAGTCCTGCTCTGCCTCAGGGATCGCGTCATCATTTGTATCTAAGACAGAGTTTGGTTAGTGTTGAAACACCGTCCCAGAATGTGGGAGTGAGTGATTAACTCAGTGGAACTATACAGTAAAAGTTAACATGTTATCAAATCAATCAAGCAGTAATGATAAGGCAATACAATCAAACACGTCCTATTACTCTTGTTAATGCAAGGATGTATGTAGAAATGATGCATGCTCTCGCCTGCACTCTCTCAGCGTCTTCATCTTACGGTACACATGACAACCTCCCGCAGTGCGAACAACGCCAACGCACATGCAATGTGGTGCATGAATATGATTACCAAGTTGTTATTAGTCCTTTTCATACAGCAGGATTCAGAAGCTAAGGTACCTTCCTCATATTAATTCCCAAGCAGTGATCCATTCTAGGGTCGTCAGTCCTAGACAATCTCATACGATATTATGGTTTTAGGTCACTACAAAGGGCTCGTCACCAATCAATGCATGCCTATCATACCTTAGTTACTACTCTAAGGCTCGTCGCCTCAATGCAGTATCAAGGTATGCTTAAGGTCACTACAAAGGGCTCGTCACCAATCAATGTAGGCCGACAGCGCGAATATAGTGTCCCATACCACCATAATCGGCTCACGAGTCTGGTGTGCTCACTGGTTACTACGGGGAGGCTCGTCACCCCAACGTAAGCCACAGCTCGACCACGGTGTCCCATACCACCATGCCCGGCTCATGCGTCTTAGCGGATCAAGATACAATGGTTAACGGGATTGCATTGGTAAGTTTGGTACCCTAGATTCAAGCAATAGCGTCCATACATGGTGTACATCCACCGGGTCAATCAGGTTACTTGACGAACTCGACTAGCATGAGGGCATGTTGAGTTGAACGACATAGAGTGCGCAAATACTTCGTGTGGCCAAACCATTGCCGACAACCCTAATACGACTCGGGTTCGTCAAACACGTCCTACGTGGCGAAAATAACCTCGACCACGAACTCAAGGTTTGTTACCGATTCCCTGGACTATTTCATAGTCCCAAACATCTTCAATCATAACAGATATTCATACTAACAATTTAGAACAGTAATGGATCAACGATTCTAATCATACAGTATGTGAGCATTTGATGAATATCAACTTAACATGGATTTACACATAAGTAGTACTTGAAGTTAAACAACAAAGAACGTAAATTGCATGTAGGAGATCATACACACCAATAGGATAGTTGAGAATCTCTTCTCAACGCCCGTAAACAGGATAATATCTCATACACTAGATCATTCAAACATTTCGACAAACACTTAGACTCCATATTCCAACATACCTGACGTATGTTGGTGACAACACACATTTGGACAATTCCTTTCGCCAAGGAGTTGTCACACATACAACTAGCACAAATACACGATAATTAATCATGGCAAACACATGTTCATATTTCATACGTACACGATACTTTCTACATATACAAGGAATACACAAATCATAATATAGCTCATATATATCAGGAACGCAATATAAACATCACATTTATCATGTGAAATTGCACTCATAACAATAATAAACCATTACCCGACATTGAAAGCCTTGAAAACCTTAACCTATACGAATATAGTTCGCACCTTAAACCAGAAAAAGCGCAACAGATTTGATTCAGATGATAAGTCTTCGTCAACGGCGACTAGAAAACCTAAGGCATGAATAAAACAAGCTACATCAACTCTTAGACTATTCTAAGCTTTAAAACAGATTAGGGTTTGATTGATTTACCCAAGAATGAACTTAGAATCGCCGGAATAACGATTCAAAAGCGATGGTTTAGGGACGCAGAATAACAAGGAAGAATCTCAAGATGATTCACCCATTTTCTGTCACTTTCTCTCTCTTTTCCTCTCTCTCTCTCTCTCTTAGCTAGGGTTAGAAAATTCGTATGGAATTGAGAGTGAGGGTTTTAAGGTCTTTATATAGGCCTAACATTGATGAAAATAGCCCCAGGGCCAAGGTATACTTAGGTTATAACCAAATCGGGTCTATTCCAATCCAACGGAGCACTTCTGGTGGTCCTTTCTCCACGTGCGGTCGGACTTAAGCTCACTGACCATGGATCTAGGTCAGGCTGAGTTTTTGTACCGATCGGATTTACAGATCAGCCGTGGCGGACCAATCTCAATTCAATGGTCACCGAAACTCGATCAGGTCCACCGGCACTATGACATGCCTGGGCCATCTTCCCTGATCCGAGGGTAAATTTGGGTCAAAATCCAACAGTTAGAAAGCTTACAATCAGCGCGCAAGTGACACGACTCAGATTCCATAAATTCATATTTAATTTCTCAGCTTTCTCACACTCTTTACTTCGGACTCAAGCAAATCGACTCAGGACATCATCTGGACTTGATTTCTACGGCGATTGTCAAGCCCAACAAGGTGATCATAATTGTCTAAGATCATCACTATCGGACTTTCAACGCGTGGTCCAGGTCCGATACAAAGTTTCCAAGTACTCCCGAGAGCATCTGGATTTAGCGTTGAATCCTAGATTTCAGGGTAACATAGTACTAACGATTCTATAGGTTTTGAGTCCTGCATATCAAATTTAAAGTGATTGGTGCTAATTTTACAAGCAATTTGAGTTTAGCGCTAATTAACCCACATTTAACTTCGAAGGAACTTGAGGTAGTACTCAAGTCTTAGCACGAAATTTTTCGGGTCATTACAATCTACCCTCCTTAAAGAAAAATTTCGTCCTCGAAATTTGTACCTTCTCATATTCCTCAAGAATCTGAGGGTAGCTCTATCTTACCTCAGCTTCAGTCTCCCAAGTAGCCGCTTCTTCACTATGATGCGTCCACAGTACTTTCACAAGAGGGATGACCTTGCTACGCAATACCTGCTCCTTCCTGTCTAGGATACGTGTTGGTCGCAGTACATATGTGACATCCTCGCTCAACTGCACCTGCTCCCAACTAATAATATGCGAAGGATCAGGAACGTACTTCTTCAGCATAGAAACATGAAATACGTTATGCACGCCCGCAAGTGGTGTGGGCAAAGTAAGGCGGTATGCTACCACTCCCAATTGATCCAGTATTTGAAATGGACCAATAAATCTCGGCGTGAGCTTTCCTTTCTTACCAAACCGCAGGACTCCTTTCATAGGGGAAACCTTAAGAAATACATGGTCTCCAACCTCAAACTCAAGCAGTCGCCGCCTCGTATCAGCGTAACTCTTCCGCCTGCTCTGGGCTGTCAGAAGTCGACGTCGAATAATGTCAACTTTCTCTGAAGTCGCCTGTACCAACTCTGGGCCAATCAAACTACGCTCGCCAACTTCTGCCCAGTAATGCGGTGCTCTACACGGGCGACCATACAATGCCTCGTAGGGAGCCATGCCGATACTCGCCTGGAAGCTATTGTTATACGCGAACTCTGCATAAGGGAGACAGTCATCCCAACTGTCCTTGAAATCCAAAACATAAGCTCGCAACATGTCTTCCAGAATCTGATTCACACGTTTCGTCTGCCCATCTGTATGCGGATGAAACGCGGTGCTGAACTTCAATTTCACACTCATCACTTCTTGGATACGAGTCTAGAAGATAGATGTGAATCGCGTGTCTCTGTCAGACACAATCTCCTTGATATACAACCTAGCTAACTCGTCTGCAGAGTTTGTGACTTTGATCGGTAAGAAATGAGCCGACTTCGTCAATCGGTCGACGATCACCCAAATAGAGTCATGTCCCTTCCTCGTTCTCGGTAGCCCTGAAATAAAATCCATAGAGATGAAGTCCCACTTCCATTCTGCTATGGGCATGGGCTGAAGCAGTCCAGGAGGTCGGCGATGCTCTGCCTTGACCTGCTGGCACGTGAGACAACGAGATACGAACTCAGCAATGTGAACCTTCATGTTGTCCCACCAATAGGATCTCCTCATATCTTGATACATCTTCGTACTACCTAGATGCATCGCAAGCTTATAATTATCGGCTGACTCGAGAACCTCTCGTCTCAAGTCAGGAATGTCTGGGACACATAACCGGCCACGATATCCTAGGCCCCCATCTGAACCAACACTCCACTCGGAGTCCTCATCTGTACCAACTCGCTCTCTCATCTTCGCCAATAACTCATCATCTGCCTGAGCTGCAATGATCCTCTCGTCAATGAGGGGCTGTACTCGAATGTGTGCGATAACCTCATACGGCTTATCCACCGTGAGTTTCTGCTCAAAGTCTCGCACAAACTCCATCATGTCACATTCTGCTATCATTAGCGGAGCCGCAAACTCTATAGCCTTCTTGCAACTCAACGCGTCTGCCACAAGGTTTGTCTTACCCGGATGGTAAGAGACATCGAACTTAAAGTCTTTCAATGTTTCTATCCATCGGCGTTGCCTCATATTTAAGTCACGCTGCTTGAAGATATACTTAAGGCTCTTGTGGTCGTAAAAGAGCTCGAACTCCTCTCCGTAGAGGTAATGTCTCCAGAGCTTTAATGCGAAAATGACAGCTGCCAACTCCAGGTCGTGTGTAGGTAATTCTCTTCGTGTTTCCTCAACTGTCTTGAGGCATATGCAATCACCCTGTCCTTCTGCATAAGGACACAACCCAGACCAATGCGAGAGGCATCAGTATATATCGTATACTTAACCCCTTGCTCTGGCAATACTAGCACAGGGGCGGACGTCAACTTGTCCTTCAGCTCCTGAAAAGCTATTTCCGCCTTTTCATTCCAAGCAAACTTCAAATCTTTCCGTGTCAACTGAGACAACGGTCTGGCTATCTTCGAGAAGTCTCGTATGAAGCGTCGATAATAGCCTGCTAGACCTAGAAAACTTCTCACCTCAGTAACCGAACCAGGCTGCTTCTAGTCCTGAATTGCAGTTACCTTAGCGAGATCGATAGCTATCCCTTCCTTGGACACCACATGTCCTAGGAACTTCACTTCCTCTTTCTAGAAATCACATTTCTTGAACTGCGCAAAAAGCTGATTCTTCTTGAGAGTATCCAAGACCGCTCTTAAGTGCTCCTTGTGCTCTTTCCGACTCGCAGAGTATATCAAAATGTCATCGATAAAGACAATGACGAATTGAAATAAAAATGGCCAAAACAATCTGTTCATCAGATCCATGAACACGGGCGGTGCGTTCGTAAGAATGAACGACATCACGAGGAACTCATAATGGTCGAAACTAGTCCTGAATGCGGTCTTCTACACATCCTCATTCTTGACGCGCAACTGATGATACCCTGACTGCAGATCAACCTTTGAAAAGTACTGTGCCCCCTTCAATCGATCAAACAGATCATCGATCCTGGGCAAGGGATACTTGTTCTTCACAGTCACCTGATTTAACCTGCGATAATCTATATATAATCGCATGGAACCATCCTTCTTCTTGACAAACAGAACAGGTGCTCCCTAAGGAGACACATTAGGTCAAATAAAGCCCAAATTCAACAAGCCATCTATCTGGTTCCTCAATTCCTCCATTTCACTCAGAGGCATGCGATAGGTGAGCAAAGAAATAGGTGTCACACCAGGCATGAGATCGATAGTAAAATCAATCTCGTGCCGAGGGGGTAATCCAGGAATCAACTCGAATACATCTTCAAAATCCTGAACTACTGGCGTACTTTCAAGCGCCGAACCAGTAATACTCTCCAACAGAGAAGTATAATAACCAAAACGGAAAGGGTAACTGACCTGCACAGGGAAAGTAAATGTCTCGCCCTCAGGTCCATGGACTGTCACCAGCCTAGCTTCACAATCAATCTCTGCTCGCATATTCGTGAGCCAATCCATACCCAAAATGACATCGTAATGGTATAGAGGTGCAACAAATAGGTCTATAAGAATCGATCTGCTCCTAAGATCAATCATACAACCCATACAAATCTTGGTAATATCAGAGGAGGTCCCTGTAGCGGTAGTGAGTGTCACTCCCTTCATAGTAACAGTGCCCAAACACAGGCGTTTAACTGCCGCATACGATATAATAGAGGTAGTGGACCCTGTATCCACCAATAAGGAAACCGGAATACCTTGAATGTGAGCTGATACAACTTAAGCTTCAAACCACAAAATAACTTCTAAACTATTACGCCTCTAACGACATACACAATATCAAACAACAAAACAGAGCAAAGGACGACTACATCTGCAACTACTCATCAGAATCAGGAGATGGAGGAGGGGCACCCTTATCCTGCAGACAACACAGGATAGACTTCAGAGTTTGAGACATCTTCTTGAACTTATGCTTCACGAGGCCTCGAAGATCCATAATATCCTGGCGTAGGACAGCCTGACCCTCCTCAAGCCGAGCTATACGGGCATCCCTGGCGGCCTGATCTGCGCCCTGCTCTGGTGCCACAGGAGGAGAACTCTCACTCGTGTCCTGGGCCTCCACTTCTTCCTCGTCCTGCTCTTCTTCTTCTTCTTCTTCTATCTCAGCTCCACCTTCGCCATTACTTTCTTCTTCATCGCTCTCAGTCTCATCCTCACTTTCTTCAAGTGAGGCTTGTCATCGACGAGGCCCAATGTCCATCTGATTAAGGGTCGTCTCATTAATGTAACGAACAGGTACCGGCTTTTTCACCCCAAGCCTGTAGCCAAACTCATGTGCAGGCTTACAGATAAGTCGGCCAAATGGGAGCGATTCGGTCCTCCTATTCGAATGAGTGATAAGGATAATCTGATGCAAGATGTACGTTGGCACATATAGCTTCTCTCCTTACCCCACTTGATACAAGAAATCTACCATCAGGCGCGTACACTCGCTGCGGTTGCTCCACCTTGGATAAACATTGAATGTGCACATGTGGTGAAGCAAGCAGAAGTCGTCCGTCATGTTAGTAGCTAAAAGGCTTCCATTAGGTTGCCATTCGACCAAACGACCACACAGGAACCGCGTGCGGTGATCCCTCTCACGTGCACTACTCAGATTCTTCTCACTAGTATGAACCTCACCAAGCGGCACGTTCAGAAGTCGGGATATCAAAGCGACGTTGATCGTGGCCTCCCGATCTCTTCCACAAGGGATCTTGAACTGCAAAGGCTCTAGTGAAGGTTCCCAAATCTGGGCATAAAAAGCTCGGACAGTACCCACATTGGCACGGTATTCGCCCTCGAACAGGGGACACCAACTAGCCCCTTCCAGGCGCTCCAATAAGAGAAATTCACTAAATAGCCGCGGATTTACATGAGCTTCAAAAAGGACCCTACGGCCCTCATAAACTCCATGAGATAGCTCTGCCAACAGAGTTCTTCCAATGGGAGCTTGAGGATCGAGGTCCCGCTTTGTCTGAAACTCTCGAGTGGCAGTCGTGCTCGTGGTGGCACCTCTCGGCCTCCGTGCACGGGTTGGGCGGCTAGGCCCGACTTCATCAATGGGGGCTCTCTTCTTCCCCATGAAAGAGAGAATGGTGGAGATGGAAAATATGGTCGTAACAAGCTCGAATAGGGCCATGGAAAATGAGAGAAAAGAGGAAAATGGGAAGAATGGTGAGACTTCCATGAATTTGAGACTCAAAGGAAGGATTTGAGTGCTCAAATGGAAAGAAAAGAAAAGGAAAACAACAATGGAGATGGGTAGGATGGGGATGCATGAAAATGGAAGAAGAAAGGATTTGGGGAGGGATTTTTGTGGGGTTTTGAGAGAAATTTCAAGAAAATGAAAGCTTAGAGGGTGGGTTTGTGAAGGAAGGAGGTTTTAGAAAGGGTTAAAATCGTGCAACCCTGGATGAGTGGGACACACTAGACCCCACAAGCGTCAGCCCAAGCCGGCCTGCTGGGCGGTGAGGGCTCGCCGAACCGGCGAGGTCATTGCCAGTCTCTGGACAGTTCGGCAATGACTCACCGTTTGGGCGAGGTCCTCCTAGCCCCTAAGCTCAAAAATGATGTGGGTCCCTCCTAGGTCCCCTTGAAATTGCCCTAATTGGGCCCTTAGTCCGATTCGATGCTTATTGGGCCACTAGGAATAGAATCTGATACAAATACACTAATACCGGCTTTCTAATGGCTGAAAAGGGATGATACACCGTCTAAACCCGTCAATGGACGGCCTAGAAGAGATTTGGGGTCGCTGTGTGTGATCAGGAGTGTGCACAGACTCGAACTCGGTGATCGTTGTCAGTAAACTTTCACCGATAGAAGCAACGGGAAAACTAACACAGACTCTAGAATAAGCTCGCACCCTCCTACACTAAGGTGGCGACAGCGTGCGTTGTGTAACCCTAACCCAGGTCCGGTTTACTCCAAATCATGCTCTGATACCAACTTGTAACGCCCTGAAATTCGGGGGTGGAGCATAACTCAGCTCCCGAGTTTCAAAACATCACTTATGCAACATATGCAATGATGGATATATGTTGTCTGTATGAGTGCATAAAACATGGAGTAGATTAAGCCAAACTGGAAACATAATTCAGGGATAAGTGAAAGACGCAAGCGGAAGACTTAAAGAAATATATGTGAACATGTGCAAGTCCCTGTAATATGTATACGCTGCCAGGACATATTTACAAGTGTTGCTTTCAAAATATAAGTATCAAAAGGAAATCATCTATTACAAAGAAAACCCAGAATCTCCGTAGCTCAGGACACGACTCACATGAACCCGCCTGAGAACTGCACAAAAGAAAATGCGACCTCATCATCTTCATACTCCTGGTCTGCCTCAGGGGTCGCGCCATCATCTGCATCTAAGACAGAGTCTGGTTGGTGTTGAAACACCGTCCCAAAATGTGGGAGTGAGTGATCAACTCAGTGGAACTATACAGTAAAAGTCAACATGTTATTAAATCAATCAAGCAGTAATGATAAGGCAATACAATCAAACACGTCCTAATTACTCTTGTTAATGCAAGGATGTATGTAGAAATGATGCATGCTCTCGCCTGCACTCCCTCAGCGTCTTCATCTTACGGTACGCATGACAACCTCCCGCAGTGCGAACGACGCCAACGCACATGCAATGCGGTGCATGAATATGACTACTAAGTTGTTATTAGTCCTTTTCATACAGCAGGATTCAGAAGCTAAGGTACCTTCCTCATATTAATTTCCAAACAGTGATCCATTCTAGGGTCGTCAGTCCTAGACAATCTCATACGATATTGTGGTTCTAGGTAACTGCAAAGGGCTCGTCATCAATCAATGCATGCCTATCATACCTTAGTTACTACTCTAAGGCTCGTCGCCTCAATGCAGTATCAAGGTATGCTCGAGGTCATTACAAAGGGCTCGTCACCAATCAATGTAGGCCGACAGCGCGAATATAGTGTCCCATACCACCATAATCGGCTCACGAGTCTGGTGTGCTCACTGGTCACTACGGGGAGGCTCGTCACCCTAGCGTAGGCCGACAGCTCGACCACGGTGTCCCATATCACCATGCCCGACTCATGAGTCTTAGCGGATCAAGATACAATGGTTAACGGGATTGCATTGGTAAGTTTAGTACCCTAGATTCAAGCAATAGTGTCCATACATGGTGTACATCCACCGGGACAATCGGGTTACTTGACGAACTTGACTAGCACGAGCGCACGTTGAGTTGAATGACATAGAGTGCGCAAACACTCCGTGTGGCCAAACCATTACCGACAACCCTAATATGACTCGGGTTCGTCAAACACGTCCTACGTGGCGAAAATAACCTCGGCCACGAACTCAAGGTTTGTTACCGATTCCCTGGACTATTTCATAGTCCCAAACATCTTCAATCATAACAGATATTCATACTAACAATTTAGAACAGTAATGGATCAACAATTCTAATCATACAGTATGTGAGCATTTGATGAATATCAACTTAACATGGATTTACACATAAGTAGTACTTGAAGTTAAACAACAAAGAACGTAAATTGCATGTAGGAGATCATACACACCAATAAGATAGTTGAGAATCTCTTCTCAACGCCCGTAAACAGGATAATATCTCATACACTAGATCATTCAAACATTTCGACAAACACTTAGACTACATATTTCAACATACCTGACGTATGTTGGTGACAACACACATTTGGACAATTCCTTTCGCCAAGGAGTTGTCACACATACAACTAGCACAAATACACGACAATTAATCATGGTAAACACATGTTCGTATTTCATACGTATATGATACTTTCTACATATACAAGGAATACACAAATCATAATATAGCTCATATATATCAGGAACGCAATATAAACATCGCATTTAACATGTGAAATTGCACTCACAACAATAATAAACCATTACCCGACATTGAAAGCCTTGAAAACCTTAACCTATACAAATATAGTCCGCACCTTAAACGAGAAAAAGTGCAACAGATCTGATTCAGACGATAAGTCTTCGTCAACGGCGACTAGAAAACCTAAGGCATGAATAAAACAAGCTACATCAACACTTAGACTATTCTAAGCTCTAAAACAGATTAGGGTTTGATTGACTTACCCAAGAATGAACTTAGAATCGCCCGAATAACGATTCAAAAGCGATGGTTTAGGGACGCAGAATAACAAGGAAGAATCTCAAGATGATTCACCCATTTTTCTCTCACTTTCTCTCTCTTTCTCTCTCTCTCTCTCTTAGCTAGGGTTAGAAAATTCATATGGAATTGAGAGTGAGGGTTTTAAGGTCTTTAGATAGGCCTAACATTGATGAAAATAGCCCCAGGGCCAAGGTATACTTTGGTTATAACCAAATCGGGTCTATTTCGATCCAACAGAGCACTTCTGGTGGTCCTTTCTCCACGTGCGGTCGGACTTAAGCTCACTGACCATGGATCTAGGTCAGGCTGAGTTTTTGTACCGATCGGATTTACAGATCAGCCGTGGCGGACCAATCTCAATTCAACAGTCATCGAAACTCGATCAGGTCCACCGGCACTATGACATGCCTGGGCCATCTTCCCTGATCCGATGGTAAATTTAGGTTAGAATCCAACGGTCAGAAAGCTTACAATCGGCGCACAAGCGACACAACTCAGATTTCATAAATTCATATTTAATTTCTCAGCTTTCTCACACTGTTTACTTCGGACTTAAGCAAATCGACTCAGGACATCATCTGGACTTGATTTCTGCGACGATTGTCAAGCCCAACAAGATGATCATAATTGTCTAAGATTATCGCTATCGGACTTTCGACGCGCGGTCCTGGTCCGATACAAAGTTTCCAAGTACTCCCGAGAGCATCTGGATTTAACATTGAATCATAGATTTCAGGGTAACATAGCGCTAACGATTCTACAGGTTTTGAGTCCAGCAGATCAAATTTAAAGTGATTGGTGCTAATTTCACAAGAAATTTGAGTTTAGCGCTAATTAACCCACATTTAACTTCTAAGGAACTTGAGGTAGTACTCGAATCTTAACATGAAATTTTCCAGGTCATTACAGTCCTAGATGAAAGACATTCCTAGAAAAGGAGGGGAGCATCGCAATCACAATCCCAACCGTCACCAGATGCCGCACTCGACCTCCGATCGTTGTTCACGATGGGGTCCACCTTTACCAAGGATGGTAAAAAACTCTACTACACGTGAAGGGATATGGAAACGAGTCACTCACCCAAAGTTTTCAGCAATAACGAAAGCTTTGACAAGGGCCCAGAAGCGTCGATGGCAGAGACAGCGAGCTACCACTAGAAGGGAAATGGAAGGGGAAAGGACACTACCTCGACCAGAAGCTAAAATACCCCATCCTTTTAGAAGATCCCCGTTCCTGATGAACAGTTAGCAGTATAACGGTTGAAGCAATGCTACTAACTGCAGTACAAGAGGGTCTAAATGCCCTTGATGACACATGTCAGTCAAGAGATCTTAAAGAGGAAGATAGATGCAGTAATTTGTTAGATTACCTTAGCGAAGACTGCTTCCCAATAGGGGAATGGCTAGCCAATGAACTCTCATCGACCGCCAATTCCCTGAAGATCTCCTTGCTCGTCGATCTATTGGCTAGACTCGCGGCTGATGAGTACTCTAATCAGATCAAGAAGATTGGATTTGAAACACTAGGGGGGTAAAGTTTTAGTGGTGAAATTGTGTTTGGTTCGTTGCCGCCAGTGATGTTGTGTTGCAATATGGTCTTCACATTACCATCCATCTTTCAGGCGAGGCCCACTCAATCAAATAGAATGACCAGTGATGTAAAAGAATATGCTCCTCCAGTGATCATACAACATGTTTTGTTCCAGTTCGAAGAGAGCAAGGAAAGTGAATCCAAAGTCGATAAAGCACCACACGTCGACACAGTTACTGTCGTGGCTGGAGGTGTATTCAAAAGGGTAATTATCGACAAGCACACCTATGGCATAACACAACACCTTAAGCCATTGTTCATACCGGCTCATCTGGATGGATGCCCTGTTACCAAAATTTTGGTAGATAATGGGGTTGTAGTGAACTTGTTGCTATGGAGAATGATGCCCAAGCTAGGGAAGACAACGACTGATCTGATCATGTCAGAAGTGACTGTTAGCAAATTTGTTTGCCACGTTATGA
Source organism: Magnolia sinica (assembly GCF_029962835.1). Classification (NCBI taxonomy): domain Eukaryota; kingdom Viridiplantae; phylum Streptophyta; class Magnoliopsida; order Magnoliales; family Magnoliaceae; genus Magnolia; species Magnolia sinica. The sequence continues at coordinate 59,397,321 of NC_080577.1, forward strand.
ACACACATGGTGTCTTATCGATCGTTCTAACTATGGGCACCAAAACAGTCTTAGCACTATTTTTTGTGGTGGATACTTTTTCAAACTATAACACGCTATTAGGGAGAGATTGGATTCATTCTTTTGCATGCATCCCATCCTCTCTTCACCAATTTGTGATTTTTTAAAACCAAAACAAGATTGAATTAGTCCTGGTCAATAACAAATATTTCTTGGCCACATTGAATGCCAATGAGGCTTATTACTACAATGAAGAAGTGGGACCTATCGAATTCACTGAGAGAAATAAGTTTGGCCGCCCTACTGGGATTACAGTAAAAAAGAACCCAGACAACATTGTGCAGGCTATTTCGAAAATCACCCAAACCGATGATGCTCGATCGAAGGATATTGTCTTATATCAGCCGGCCTCCCACTGCACCATTGAAGAGATCTCATGATCAGGACACCAAGGAATGAAGCAAATTGGGCCGACTTCACGGTCAAAATAAAAAGGCTTCAAGAAATCTTAGGGTAAGCTAATGAAGGCTATTTCGTGAATTTAACTGAGTTGGAAGAATCGGCTGAGGGAGACAGTATTGAATTTGAAGAAGCGTCAGAAGGAAAGGAAGATTCTCGACCGCGAGTCCAGGATCCGTTGGTCGAGATCAATCTGGGTACAGAACAGGATCCAAAACTAACATTCATAAGCGATTTGTTATTACTTTCTGAGAATGAGAAAATATACAGAATGGATGTAAAATGTGGTCTTGACGATGAAAAATGGTAAGTTAAGGGTATGTATCGACGTTAGAAATTTAAACATGGCTACATCAAAGCACGAATATCCTATGCCGATGGCTGATCATCTCATCGATGGGGCTGTTGGACATAAGATTTTGTCCTTTATGGATGGGCATTCTAGATATAACCAAATCCACATTACATTAGACGATGTGCCAAAGACAACATTCAAATATCCAGAACCATTGGGAACTTATTGTTGGGTAGTGATGCCCTTTGGATTAAAGAATGCATGGGCCACATTCTAAAGGTAAATGAATGCTATCTTCTATGATGTGATTGGCCGCTTCATGGAAGTCTATGTGGACGACGTACTAATCAAATTGACTAATGTAATGGAGTACCTGGCCCACTTGCACATGTCCTTTGAGCGAATGAGGCTCCATAAATTAAAGATGAACCCCTTGAAATGTGCTTTTTGGGTCTCGGCCGGTAACTTCTTAGGATTCCTCATACACCAAAGAGGGATCGAAGTTGATCAAAATAAGGCCCATGCCGTGATTAATGTTCGGCCACATACAAACAAGGTTGAGCTACAAAAATTCTTGGGTCATGTTAATTTCTTAAGGAGATTTATATTTAATCATGCAGGCAAAACTAACATTTTTTCTCCATTGATAAAGTTGAAGCAGGGGTCCGAATTTGTTTGGGAAGCGAAACACTAGCAGGCTTTTAATAAGATAGCATGCTTGATCTATATTGTGTATAACTCATACCATGGAAGCTGATCTTCAATGGATCAAGGACACATGATACGTCTAGGGCTGGGGTGATCTTGGTTGCTCCCAATGAGAATCAGAGGGCTCCTCTCATGGGCTATTTACAGAGTCCGCGTACCAGGACTGATAGAAACGTACGAAGAACGGCCATGAATTACGTAATGGTTGGTAGTGAGCTGTATCAAAAGGGGGCCGATGGAGTTTTACTTCAGTGCTTGTCAAAGAAAGAGGTCGTGCTAGCCATGAAAGATGTCCACGAAGGGATTTGTGGGTCCCACCAACCCGGGAGAAAGATGAAACTTACACTAAATGTTACTAATATTTTTTTACCAAAGATGATGGCCGATTGTATCTAGTATATGAAGGGTTGTGAGGCTTGCCAAAGGAATGGACCAATCCAAGATGTGCCTGTGGCCAAGATACATTCCATAATAAAACCATGGCCATTCTAAGGATGGGCGATCGATTTGATCGATTAAATTCACCTACCTTCGACTTGTATGGACTCGTTCATCATTGTAGCGACCAATTACTTTACCAAGTGGGTAGAAGCAAAGCCCATGAGAGGAATCGGCCACTAAGAGATTATTGGGTTTATTAAAATCAACATTATCCTTGTTTTGGGATACCAGAGTCCATTACCATGAACCATGGTGCAACTTTCTCGACCAAGGAAGTGTGGGCGATGGCCGATAGATATGGTATAATTTTTTTTTTTACATTTGACCCCATATTATGCTCAGGCAAATGGCTAGGTCGAGGATAGCAACAAGGTAATTAAGAACATTCTGAGGAAAATGATCCAAGAAAATTCCTGAGAATGACATACCAAGTTATCTGAGGCTCTCTAGGCCTACAGAATGTCACCTTGCACCAATACTGGGGTGAGCCCATTTACATCAACTTATGGACACGATGCGGTTGTGCCCTTGGAAATCACAGTACCATCATTGTGAACCACATATCAAGCTTAGTTAACTCCTCTGGAGTTCACAGAGGCAATGTTGGTCGAGCTTGAGGAGTTATACGAGGTCCGTATAAGAGCTTTGAATTTGATTGTTGCCAACCAAGTGGTCGTGGCACGTGCATATAACAAAAGGGTGAAAGGAAAGTCTTTCGAAGTAGGCGAAACAGTCTGGAAAATGGTACCACCGATCGGTCAGAAGGATCGATCCCTTGGTACAAAGTGGTTGTCCACATGAGAAGGGTCGTATGTCATCGAGCAAGTCCTCAAGGGAGGAGCCTATGCCTCGAGGGACATGGATGGGAAGGTTACAAAGGCTCCTATTAATGGTCGATTCTTAAAACTTTGCTACCCTTCACCTGGGAAGTTGTTAAAAGTCATATTAAGGAGAATTAGCAAAATGTGTAATTCATTTGAATAAAAGCCCTAGAATAAAGCTAGTCGATTACAAGGAAATAAAAAAAGAAGAAAGAGAAGATGTGGCAAGTCGAGCGGTCGGACTACAAGTGGGCTGATTTGAGATTTTTAAATCTCTCAGCGGCCAACGCCTTCTCCTTCACCACCATCTTTCATCTCTCACTCCATGAGGCGTGTTGGCTCATGAGCTCTTCGGAGGAGCAGTCGATCAACTCGAGACGTCAGTCGAGGGCCACACACTCCAAATTGGCTTACTTCTTTTTGGTCCTGCTGGACTCCACACGAACCTAATAGAGTGCTATCTAGGACTCGATGAATGTGACCAGCTCCACATTCTCAGGCCGATCATAGTCTAGGTAGAGCCAATGGGCCTCGATGAGGTCAGTATATAGGTTATTGAACACAACCTGCATCGACCGCAACATCTCCTTATTAAAGCAATGTTCCCAAGTCTAGTGCAGTTGATTCTTCCAAGCCGCTTCATGGCAGGCTGAGAGAGCTTTAGATTAAGCGTCGAGGGATGATAAACGTGACTATGAAGTAGTACAACGTTCAAACTCCCGGTTGGCCCTGGAGTATTCTTCTCCAAGTTGTTAAAGTTCTGAAAGGATCTTTAGAACCTCTTGTGGAGGCCTGTGATCTTCAGGTAACTCAGCAACATTCCTAAGAAAGGGAAAAGGGTCATGCAAAAAAGAAGAGCGAGGAAGGAGTTGAGCCCTTATGCAAAAATTTCTTTCATAATCTTGATGGACAAAGAAAGAAAATCCATGTGATTCGAGGCAGTGTTTGTAGAGTTCCTTGTCCGTGCTCGTTCGTGGTGCGTTCGAGTCATAAGGGGTGCTTTTATAGACATGAGATTCAACCATTAATGCACATTGAATGATGTGTGACGGTTGGGAACCTGAGACCGATGACAGTCACGTTGATTTGATTTTGAGATCATGGAGCAATGTAGTGAAATAAATGGGATCCCCTTAGAAAATGTGGTGCCATTACTAGGGCCAAGTCAGTACATGCGTGAGAAGAAAAGAAATGGCTAAGTACTACGCGGCTGTATGGTAGCACAGAAGCTCAGCCGAAGGCTAAGATACCGTCAAGTATCCTTTAGATAAACACTTAAGTTGCATTATTGGAAGAGAAGTACATCCTATGCCCTAAGCAAAACAAGATAATTTTATTAGCAGCAGAATTTATTCATTACTCTGCAGGTCATTGACCGCATCACAATAGAAGAAAAATATAAATAGGAAGCTTAAAAGCATTTGAGTGGCCTAAATCTTCATCCTCTCGAACACCTTGAGGAGGGCTTTCATTTCTGCTTCATTCTTTTCCTGTGATGAAGCCCAGCCAACCCCTTTTTTGATAATGAGTGGCAGGAGATGGAGCAACTGATCAATATGAAGGGTGCTCAAAGAAACCATGTCCTCGGCCTCTCTCTTGGCACTGAAGCTTGCCTTTGACCACGCCTAATATAGGGTGATCTATTTATCTAGGAACGTAAGATCTTCTGGATCGTCCATCTCCTTGGCAAAGAAGGCATATTCTCGCTCCTTCAATTCCTCCATTAATCCAGCTCGATAGGACTGCAACGTCCCAGCATGGTGCAGTTGAATGGATGCATCTGAACGTATTGCAATCAATCGTACCAGGCTTGTTCATGTTTTCCACTCATTGTAGCAGATTCCTCCTTGGCCAAAGCCTACTGTCGAAGTTATTTCGAGTTCTCTTGATTAGCAAAGGTCAGGTCGTAGAATTGATCGCCCATAACGTATAAATGCTTCAACTTCTAAACAAGCTTCCCAAGTGTTGCATCTAATTCGGCCGCGGATGAAGCATGCATCATGAAACCATTTGCATCAAACAACAGGGTATAATGGGAGTAATCTTTTAAACCTCATTCGAAAATATCCTTTAAATAACGTTCAACACTTGTAATAAGGGAGGCAGAGTTGGAAGCCATGGACATAGAGTGAGGAATGTAAAAGAAAGATTATGTGAGATCGAGCAAGCACTAGATGTTGTTTAAATAGGCAGTTTAAGCACCCATGATATAGATTGATCATCGCTAGAAAATCGGTATGTGTTTTGAACGGTTGGGAGCATGAGACAGTTAAGGCATAAAGTTTGAAAGCAACCCGTGTCCCACCGAACTTTTAGGGACAAGTCAGCAATCAGTTATAAACAATAGGAGTGAAAATTAAAGGGGTGATAAGATGCAAAAATGGCTCAGCGGCCATTTATATGGAAAAGAAAGACGATTATAAAGTTACAATTCTAATGAAATAAAGCATTGTATGATTCTTTGACTGCCCCCAATTGACCTTTTATGGCTTGTAATTCAACGTCCTTCTTAGCTGTCGATCGAGAATGTCGATCGATATCTATCGTCTGAGAGTGCACAACAGTGGCCAATTGAAGGATCCTCTTTTTGTGTTGGGGGTGTTCTACATGCTTTCCTGCGAACTCCTGCTTCGACGCGATTAGCTTCGCCTCTGTAAGTGCTATAGTTTATATCCCTGTTTGTTGTCAAATTTGTGGTGTCAAAATCACTGTTATGTTATATATAACCTGCTTAAGTGAAGCTCTCTCAAGGATCAACATACATGAACAAGCTAAGCTCACATCAAGCAAAGCTCTCAAGTACAAGACTCAAGATCTTGAATGAAAGAACTGATCACAAGACAAGACTCTTGAATGCAAGAACTGCTCACAAGACTCAAGCTGAAAAGAAAAAGAAAGTACAAGGCAAGACTCAAGCTGAACTCAAGACTCAAGCTGAAACTCAAGCCACTTTCATGATTGAGCTACTTCAAGGTTTAGTCTACATCAAGACTTCAAGGCTCATTCTTCATGGTCTCTTGTTTCAATGTCCATACTTCATGATTGAGGTTTGTTTGACCATAGGATGACCTTAGAAGTAGGTCATTTCGGATACATAAGTCGAATGTTATTTTACATGTGATTGGTCTGTTCTTTGACCAGTTCTGCGACTAGTCCTAGACTTGCTTCGACCCGATCTAAACATTTCCTGGATCGATCGTAAGTTTGTTACAAATTAGGATAAAATCATTAGCCTTCGACTAGTCCCGAATGCATTCGACCGACCGTAGGGCAGTGTTTTGCATCTTCGACCGGTCGTAGAATCTACGACTCGAAGTCCAAATGAACCTGCGGGACCTACGACTGGGCCGAAGGAAACCTACGACGATCGTAGGTGACCTACGACGATCGTAGGAGGGCTACGACGATCGTAGAACGGCCAAAGCAAATCCCGCCGGATTTTTCAAATATATATTAGAGCTTCGACTAGTCGTAGAGCACTCTAGACCAGTCGAAGACCTGATCTTCTCGCCTATAAATAGTGCACGAATCTCAGAAGAAATCATCGATTTAATTATAGTATTCAGCCAATCTTCGTCGAACTTCTGAGAGATAATTTTTTGCTCCATCTAAGCTAAGTGTGCTTATTTAATATCTTCTTTCCTTAGCTTTATTTTAATTGATTTTGTTTCTTATATTCCAATCGATTTGATAAAGAGGAATTGTTATTCCCTTTCTTTGGAATCAAAATCAATTAAGGCAAGCCCTGCTTGGTTTAATTTAAAATCTATTAGAATTAGAACCATTGTAATCGAGTCTTGGACATTGAACTTGGACATTCACTCATCTACTTTGATTTGGTTCTACCGGGCTACAACGAAGAAGATATTCGGTATTTTACATATTGTAAATTCCTTTCTATTATTTTGGTTTCTTTCAAGATTTGCCGAAAAAATCTTGTTATTTTGGTTATCTGAGGAAAGCCAGGAAAACTCAGAAGTGGGGTTTTTTTAATTGTATAAGCCTACATAGAAAGACACAATTGTAAGGGTTTTGGGTGAACTTGGGAAAACCTATTTTTAGTGAACGCTAATATCCCTGTGTGAGGATATTAGGAGTGGAGTAGCTTTTTGTGTGGCTGTTGTATAACAGTGGTGAACACACAGGCGAACCACTATAAACCCTTGTGTTGTGGTTGTTTATTTTATTCTTTTAATTTTTTTTTATTCTTTTTGTGGGATGTATGTATGGTGGTGAATGTTGTAATTATTTCAAGCTTTGTGAGAATGTTGTAATAGCTTAGAATTTACTTTCTGCTATTCCTTTATAAGCTTGATTTTTAATTTCATTTTGAAAGTTGTTCCAGCAAGGTTACCCTGCCATTTTTATGGTGTATGGCTGTCCCTAGAACAATACATCTTTAATTACAAGTTATTTCAATTCAGTTCATATTTGTTTTTGTATTCCTCTTCGATTTGAGACTTGATACAAAGACCTTTCTAGAAATAAGGTTGTCCTACCATAAACTCTGTTTTTGGTGTAAGGTTGTCCTTAGAATAACGTTTGTATCAACCTCTCAAGATCTGAATCTTGAGGTTGTTTTTCTTTCCTGCATTGTTATTTAATTTGGCTATCATTTTCTTTATTATTTCGCTGTTATAAGTTTTTATTTGGCATTGTCCTATTCACCCCCCCCCCTCTAGGACATATAGCTTGGCCTTTTCAGCCTCTAAAGCCATGATCCTGACTTCCAAGTCATCCAACTTGACTTGGGAACTTTTCAATACAATGTTCCCGGTTACAAGCTCCTGAGTGATGGTATGTGTAGTGGCCCTCTTGGGCTCGGTCATGGCTCGTTCAGCCTCAAGATGGTCAACGACGACACCGAATGATAGCATATTTTGAGCAGCCCCTGAAGCTCTTGAAGACTAGATACCATGTCTACAAGAGTAAGGTCGGACCAAGAATAGCCATGGTATGATTCAACTAGTCGGTCGAATTTGTTGACCGACTTAGCATCAAGCCAATCCTATTTATAGGAGATCATGGAGCTCAACTTTCACATCTTACAGATTGCTTGAAGGAGAGGGAGACTCGGGCAAAGTCACTTCTCCAGCGAAGGCTCTCTTAAACGAAGAAATGATATCGTCTATGAGAGGAAGATTTTTGCTATTGACGACAGGAGCATCATCCACGGATGCAAGTTCTAGAACAAATGGCGAATGAGAATGGGGCTCAGCAGTCTTGGTTGGGGTCGTCTCTGCAATATCGACCATTGCAATCTCTTCAGTCTCAAATGCAGTCTCTTCGGCCTCGGCCACTGCTTCAGCCATTACTACTTCAATGGTAGCGACCTCAAGCTCCCTTGAAGTAGAGATCTCAACAGTTATGAAAGTCGGTCCTGTAGGGAGGAGAGTTAGTGGGAGTGGGAATTTCTTGACCAATAGCAGAGGGGGAGGTAACCCACCCGCGCTTTGACTGACTGACGTGGAAGGACTACGGGGGATTTGGATCATATATTCTGAGTCCGTAGGAAGATTACTAACATTGGGTGGACTGCGAGTAGGGATACCTTCAACACTGACCGTTGCCTTTGAATCAACGATCAAAATTTCGGTGATTACGGGATCAGCGACCATCGATGTTTGCTGTTATTATGGTTGGGCTACTACAATTTGTTTGTCAGTGACTGTTAGCTCTTGAGTAACTACAAAAGGAGCAGAAAAGAAAGTCAGTTGATGTAAAAGCTAAAAATTCAATATAGATAAATGTATGAGCGAACGATCTCCACCTAAATCAGATCGGACGATGTAGACGACAGGCCGATTTCTAACAGCCTGAGGATTTTTTATTGTTATTTCCAATGGTCGAGTAGAGGTGGTCAATGATGGCGGATTAGGACGATAATGGGTGAGATACCTCCCATTGAAGGGAAGATCGGGATTATTCAATTTCTCTCTATCTGCCACCATTTATTCTAGCACTTATTAAAATGAGACTCTTGATGACGTTTCATGCCCTCCTTAATCTCTTTTGAGTAGTCATCAATGGAGAGACCGCACTAGTACTTGGTTTTGAAGGAAGATATGGCCTCGGCTGAAGAAGTACCTGAAGGCTGTCGAGGCCTTGCGAATGTTAACAACAGTCAATCCTCCATTATTGGGGAAGTGTAAGGCCTGTATCCTAGACTGTATCATTCCGTAGACTCTCGCAATCCTCCCCATCGAATTTTAACGACCCACGACCTATAGTCAGCATTTGGTTGTGACCCTGAGTCGCATCTTATCAATCTGAGTTGGCTCGACTCGAGACTTGTACCCTTGCGACCGTGTCATCGCCGTGGTTCTAACGCCGCATCTCACGCGCCGATGCGATACCCAGGCCAAGAGTTGTGGGCATGAGAATAAATCAAGGAAATACCGCGGGCAACGTGTGTGCCGTTTTCAGGAAGATTCCTGGTTGAGAGAATGGAATCTCTAGCCATATCCCCTTTCCTCCAAGTCAACCAAGCCCTTACCTCTCATGCAACAAGGTAATGCTACCCATACCCCATCTCATCTCATGCCCAAAAAGTCAACATGCCCCATCCCTCACCCATACACTCCATGTCATCTATCCTTACAACTCCTATCACTCTCTAATTTTCTCACTCCTTTCAAGCAATTCTCGAGGAGAGGAAATGTCCATGAGAGGAGCAAGTGTGGCCCTCTCCCTACCCCTAGATCTCTCATCTTCATTGTCATGCCCCAAACTCAGAAACCAGGCTCATAAAATTCCTGATCATCGAATCCGGCGCCGACAGCCTCCATAAAACCCCATTCTCGGCTCCTGGCACTTACTTACCAGGTTCCGATCCTGGGATCCTACAAGGAGGATTTCTAATATCAATTTGATTCGTAGTGAGCATAACCATAAGCATAACCTACAAACAATAACTACAAGAATACTATCACAAATCCACTATGATCAAAAACTTTTGAGTACAATGCGCATGAAAGGGAAATACAAGATAATGATAATAACAGAAACTCCCAAAGCTCGACTGCACGCTCCAACTCTGACGAGGCTACGACTGCGTCCTGGTGTCACCTGCACGCATCGATCGTGCATAAGCTTATAGAAAGCTTAGAGGGTGGTGTAAGTGTGTGCGCAATATAAGCGTGCTTAGAATGTAAGGTCAGAGTAATGCGGAATCATGGTGATGAGTACATGAATGCAATCAACCGTATCAAGGCTATGCAGTGCAAGATATGAATGCTATAGGCCATAACATGACCATGCAATGCGAGATGCAACTCAAGCATGCCAATCCTCATCATATATCAGTACAGTTCTCATTCTGAATAATCACCGGGGTTTAGTACACTCCAAATGGCACTGTCGTTCTCCTAGCCGCACAGTCCAAGTGAGTGTAAGAAACCTCACTATCCGCCTGGCCAATAGTCTATCAATACCTATTCGGCACGTCGATAGCAGACCCATTCACGAGCTGGTCAAACTCAGCCTAGTATTGCCCTCTACTCTCGGGTGAGTAAGGCTACACCCCTTTCCTACCGACCACGACACAGTGGGAGACGCAGCCTCCTGGTATTCAGCCCTCGTGCACTTATATATCCACTCGGTCTCAACGTTGGAGTCATCGTCTAGTACCATCGGGTTTAAGGATTTTCACCCAGGGACATCTATGGCGCCCCAATGCTTAGTAACAATATTTTCGATATCCGATCCTATCATCCACGATGTGTCTATGGAGGTCATAACCCTGATGTAGCTAGGGCATATAGTAATCATGTCATACAAATGTGAAGTGTAAGAATCACATTACCAGTCGTGCAAGAATCCTGCGCGTACTGCACGCTCATGAAGGGCAACTCCACTTATCAGGGAGCCCATAAACAATCTACCCAAAGGCATTTGCTATGACTTATCACTCCTCATATCAAGCATACATATGATGCATATGAGCATGAATCATGGATCTATACTAAACAAGTTATGTGGTGTTGGGCTCTGTTCATAACGAAGATGGGCCTAGACGACCTACACATTACAAGTATGGGCTTATCAATGGGCCCTAGGGAGAGTGATAATGCGGACATTTAACCAACATTATCCATACAATGTGGACGTCAAACCATCATTGCTCCCAAGACATAGCTCGCTATAATTGTCAACACATATACCATGGTAGAATCACACTACAATGGGCCTTATGTTCATCCTATTGGGCCTCGACTCATGAGCCTCCAATACGTTAAATGGGCCTCATACCATGGGTCTCATATATATCAAAGTGGGCCTCAGTGGGCGGGCCACAAATACATTAAGTCGGGCCTAATCACATGGGCCTTGCATACGTCATAATGGGCCTTATAATATGGGCCTCATATCTATTAAGGCGGCCTCAACAACGGGCCTCATACAAATCAAGGTGGGCCTTAACAATGGGCCATAAATATGGTAAGTGGGCCACACCACATGGGCCACATGTATATCAAATGGGCCACACTCAAATATAAGTGGTGATAAGGATTTCCACCATTAGAATTCCCAAGGGTTTAATGGTGGATGTTCAAACCCACTGTTTTCTATAATGTGGTCCACCTGATCCTAGATCTGTCTTATATATATTTTTATTCCATCACAGGCCTTAAAATAATCTCCAAAATGGTTGGACAGTTTGGATGAAACACATGCATCATGGTGGGTCCCATGGACGGCATAGATGAATTACATAACTCATGGTGGGGTCCATACTAATGGAAGGTGTGGATTACTACACACACATACATCAGTGGGTCCCATGTGGGGCCCACCATAATGTTTATTTTCCACCCAACCTGTGGATAAGGTCACACAGATATGGGGCCCACCGAAATGTTTATTTTCCACCCAACCTGCTGATGAGGTCATACAGACCTTAGGGCCCACCGAAATGTTTATTTTCCACCCAACCTGTGGATGAGGTCACACGAACCTGGGCCCACAATAACGTTTATTTTCCACCCAGCCTGTTGGTAAGGTCACATGGACCTGGGTGAAGTGGAAAAACAAATTTCATATTGATACAAAACGTCCCTGACCCAAAAAGGGTTTCAATGGTAGACGTTCAATCCATTATTTACTGTGATGTGGGCCACCTGAGTCATGTAGACGGCTGATTTTTGAGTGGCCCATAACTAGGAGGGAGGCCCATCAAATGCATGGTATGGATGTTTCACACGCATCACGGTGGAACCTGAAGTGGGGCCCACGGTCCCAATGCCCAAGCACTGGATGCTACTTGCTGTAGCGTCCCTGGACGCTGACAGCAACAACGTCCCTGTTTGCTTAGTTATTTTTTTTGAAAAAAAATGATTTTTCTGAGGAATTTCCTAGTTGGGGCCCTTATCAGGGAAATCCAGCCCAGTCATTGGTCCCCATGGCTCAATACAAACCCATCAAGCCCAATATTCGATATATTTTGGCGTATTGAAACATTATGGTGAATTTCAACGGTAGACACACTGTTTTCTATGTTATGGCCCACCAGATACTCGTATTAACCTCATTTTGCGGCTTAACGCCTAAAATGATATGGGAAATGAGATGGATGGCTTGGATTAAATACATACATCAAGGTGGGGCCTGTAGGAGTGGTCCACCCCAAAATTTGGAATCAAGGTAATATATTTTTTTTTATTTTTTATTTTTCATGTCTAGAGGCTGGTAGTACCTCCCACTGTCGGTTCGCACTCCACTTGGACCATGTCCAGCGTCCAGGGACACTGGACGGTCGGGTGAATACATTTGTCAAGGTGGGTCCCACACGAACGTGGCCCACTTGATGGATCAACCTGATATGTGTGTTTTTCCATCATCCAGATTGTCCTCACGGCAGCAGGGTGCCCTGGACAGTGTGAGTAAAAGAAATGGATCCATCACTGTGGGTCCCACTATATGGACGGCATGTGGTCCCACTGGACAGCGTGGATCTTCTATCAAGGTGGGCCACACCTCATTATTAACATAAATAATAATAAAAGTAAAAGAAAGAGAGAGAAGGAGAGAGAAAGGATTGTGAGATAGAGGGACCCAGCCACTATGGGCCCCTCGCTACATTGCAAACATCATTGTGGCTCCCACAACAAGTGGCCCTAAAATTGAAATTAACGGTGGATCACCCACCTTTAGGCCTTCTCCTTGGTCACTTAGCCTCTTTAGCTCTTATGCTTAACCTTTGACGGTGGATGATGGAATTTTGATGGTGGGGATGAGAGATGAGAGGGTGGGCCACACTTGTTGTTGTTGTTTGGGAGAGAAGAGAGGTTAGACGTGGGATGCTTCGGAGATTTTTTTTTTTGAGAAATGAGGGAGAGAGATAAGTAATGGGATGATAAGGATGGGTGATGGGTTGAGTGATGGGTTGTAAGAAAGGGATGGGTGGAGAGAGAGAGAGAGAGAGAGAGAGAGAGAGAGAGAGTTGACTTTGGGAATGGGAGAGATGGGTTGCTTATACTTGAGTATGGCTTGTACTTGACTTGTACTTAACATGAGTGATTGATTGATTGATGGGACATGTTGTAGAGATTCCCTCAAAATTCGCAACGCGCAACGTTTTTTTTTGAATTGAACGCGGACTCACATCTTCTGACCTGGGTATCGGATCAGTGCGCACGTCACGGCGTTGGAACCGTGACGACGGCGTGGTCGCTAATATACAAGTTTTGGTTCGAGCCGACTTCGGTACGCGGAACCCGGCTTAGGATCGCGCACAAACATCGGATATGGGTTGAAGGTTGTCGAAATTCGACCGGAAGGACAGCGAAAGCATACGGAACGGTACGGAGAAGGATACAGGTCTTACATTCACCCTTCAATTTTCATCATCTTCCATCAAAGTTGAAGCTGTGGATTTTAGGAGTCTAAGGAGCTAAAGAAGGAGTGATATAGGTGGGTGTACACCGTTGATTTTCATTTGAGGGCCCACATGTTGTGGGACCCATTTGATGTATACAAGTAAGAAATGGAGGGCCCATAGTAGCGGGGTCCCTCCTCTCCATCACTCGTTCTCTCTCTCTCTCTCTCTCTCCCTCCTTTTTTATGTTTGATCGTGGCCCACCTAACATATATTGATGGATGGTGGGGACCATAGCTATATAGCTGTGGTATTGACGTCAGCAAATTCTGTGGGGCCCACCCATGATATATGTATTTTATCCGTGCTGCCCAGCTGCATGGCCCCACACACGTGTGGACTCCACCGTGATGTATGGTCACGTAGGACCTGCCTATAGCAGATTGGCTAGTGTACATGTACAACAACAATAACGCTGATGTATTAACGTTTGCAATTCTGTGGGTCCCACACATGATGCATGTATTTAATCCACACCGTCCACCTAATTTCCCAGCTCATTTTAGGCGTTGAGACGAAAAATGAAGCTAATCCAAAACTCTGGTAAGCCACACCATCTAAAACATTATTTTAATAGTGAGAAATTGTTAGGGCTCGTTGTGGTGTTTTTGTGCGTCATAAAATATTGAATATTGGGTTTATTAGACTCGTCATGAGCCATAAAACCCAGCTGACGGACTAGATCATCTTGATATGGGTCCCTCCTATGAAAAATCGCATATAAAAAAAACAAGTTGACACTGCTGCTTGTAAAATGGGTAGGGCGGTGGGCCCCACCATAGGCCCTACCATGATGTATGTTGAACATCAACACCGTGCATTTGATGGGTCCCCTTTAGAAACTGGGATCCCCCAAAAATCAGCCGTTTATGGAACTCAGGTGGTCCACACCATCAAGAACAGCAGGGGATTGAACGTCTACCATTGAAACCCTTTTTGGGTCCCAGAAGTTTTGGATAAATATGAAATTTGTTTTTCCTCTTTATTTAGGTCTGTGTGACCTTATCAATAGATGGGATGGAAGATAAACGTTATGGTGGGCCCCACGTGGGACCCACCTGCAAGAGAATTGGCTGGTGTACGAATACACCAGCTATATAGCTGTTGTATTGACATCCCAAGTTCTGAGGGCCCCACTCACGAGGTATGTGTTATATCTACACCGTCCATCTGGACGGTGGGACTCCTGACGTATAGTTGTTGTACGTGCAGCAGCAGAACTGTGGGCCACACAGTGATGTATGGGTCTTATCCACCCCGTCCAGATGGCCAGATGGTGGGACCCATGCCATGATGTATATATTTTATCCACGCCGTTCATCTGTTTCATGTCCACACCATGCATCCACAGTGTGATGTATGTGCTTTATTCCAACCATCTATCAGGTGGACCACACCGCAAAAATCAGTGGAGATTGTACGCCCACCATTGAAATCCTTTTGGGAGCACCGAAGTTCTGGATTAATATGATATTTGTTTTCCCTCTTGATTCAGGTCCTTGTGACCATAAGAACAGATTGGATGGAAAATAAACGCTATGGTGGGCCCTGTGGAGTTTTAATGGTGGAAATCATTATCACTAGTGCTATTTGTGGTATGGTCCAGATGATCTTTCGATCATTATGTCCATTGCTATTTATTGGTGCGGCCCATGGATGCAGCCCACTCGATGTATATGAGGCTCATTGGTATGGCCCATGCGATGTGGCCCACTGGATGTATATGAGGCCCATTGGTGCGGCCTGTGGATGTGGCCCACTCGATGTATATGAGGCCCATTGGTACAGCCCATGTGTTGTGGCCCACTTAATGTATATGAGGCCCATTGGTGCGGCCCATGTGATGTGGCCCACTCGATGCACATGAGGCCCGTGCGATGCGGCCCATTATGACGTATATTGGACCCGTGTGAACGATCCATTGTGAGGTATATTAGGCCTATGTGAGCGGCCCATTATGAGGTATATTAGGCCCATGTGAGCGGCCCATTGTGAGGTATATTAGGCCTGTGTGAGCGGCCCATTGTGAGGTATATTAGGCCCGTGTGAGTGGCCATTATGATGTATATAAGGCCCGTGTGAGCGGCCATTGTGATGTATATTAGGCTCATGTGAGCGGCCCATTGTGATGTGTATTAAGCCCATGAGATGCAGCCCATTGCAATGTTTAAGGCCCATGTGATGCGGCCCATTGTGATGTATTTGAGGCCCAGATATCAGGCCCATTGTAATGTGTATGAGGCCCATATGGTGAGGCCTGATGTAATGTATATATGGCCCTTGAGTGAGGCCCATTGTGATATATGTTAGGCCCTTGTGTGTGGACATGGGCCCACTATATGTTTGGCCCTATGAGGGCCACTCCTTGGGAGCAATGTTGGTTAAATGTCTACATTGATGGGCAATGATGGTTAAATGTCCACATTGTGACCTTCCCTTAGGCCTCGTCAGGCCGATTATCGATGCCGATTATGAGTATGTGTATCATAACATCATGATACATGCCCATACGCATTATCTACATACTTGATATGAGGTGTGGTTGATCATTGCATATACCATTGGGCAGGTTGTTATGGGACTCCTTGATAGACGGAGTTACCCTACATGAGCGCGCGGTACGCGTAAGTTTGATGCATGACTGGATGATATGACTCATGCATCTCACATTTTATGATATGACTACTGTACGTCCTAACGATATTAGGGCTATAGCCTCCACAGGCATATCGTGGATGGCTAGATGGGACACCGAAAATCTTTTTCTATATGAGGTGTCATAGATGTCCTTGAGTGAAAGTCCCTAAACCTCCGTGGCCAGGAGACGCTCCAACGTCTAGACCGAGTGGATACATGAGCGCCCGAGTGCCGAATACCAGTAGGCCGCATTTCTCACTGTGTCGTGGTCGGTTGGAAGAGGGTGTGGCCTTACCCGCCCAAGGGTAAGGGCATGACTAGGCTGAGTTTGACCAGCTCATAAATGGGTCCGCTATCGACATGCTGGGTAGATATTGGCTGACTACTGGCCAGGTAGATAGTGAGGTCTCTTCCACTTGCATGGTTGCACGTCTAGTGGGCGGCGATCGCGTGTAAAGTGTACTAGACCTCGGTGATGATCCCAGAGATGTACAATACTGATACATGGACTTATTAAGTAGGAGTTGCATACTCAGCATTTTACTCATTTATTCACTATCCACTCAGGCTGGTGGTGCGCAACTAATTGGTATGTGTACCTTTACAATGACCAGGATTTCGGTTGGGGCGCACGACCAACCTGAGATCAGGAGTTTACCACATTGAGTCTATCTATCTAAATTTAGGTATGGGACTGGTTTGGATAGAAGTCCCTTGTGATGGACCCCATGCATGCGATACCACGTAATATCATCCCGACTTATAACGCCCTGAAAATCAGGGGTTGAGCAAGAGCCCAACTCCCAAGTTCCATTACATCATTTATGCAACATAGATAATGATGATTAAATATTGTCCATATTAGTGCATTAAACATGAGTGAGATTATACCAAAACAATATATCAAACTCCAGAGACCTTTGAAATTTCGCAAGTGGAAGACTATGGAAAGTATATAAAGCATATGAGTCATTGTAAATCTCCTGAGTATGATCATATTACCAGGTCCATTAATTACATGTAAAATTCTAAAATATACAAAATGTGTAATGTCATCTAGTCAGCATCCTAGTAATCCCCGGCGATCAGAACAGGGCCTAATAGACCCGCTTGATAATTGTATGTAGGAGAACTCCTCCTCGTCATCATAAAAATCAGGCTCCGCCTCACAAGCATCGCCATCTGCAACTAAACCAGAGTCTGGTTGGTGTTTAAAACACCGTCCCAAAACGTGGGAGTGAGTGATCAACTCAGTGGAGCTATAAAGCAAAGGTTAACATGTTATTAATTCAGTTAAGCAGTAATGACAAAGCAATACAACAAGCAATCCTAGGTACTCTGGTTAATGTGAGGATGATATTCTATAATGATGCGTACCCTCGCTTACACTCCCTCTGCGACATCATCTCACGATCGCGGCATGCAACACTTTCGCTGTGCTCAATTCCAACGCTAAAAGCAGATGCAATGCGATGCATGTGCGTAATTAGCCAAGTTCTTAATTAAGCATTTTTATACAACAGGATTGGGAAGCTAAGGTACCTCCCTTTATATCATTGACCCAAACATTGATCCATCTAGGGTCGTCAATCCTAGTTAATCACATACGAAGAACAATTCCAGATCCCTACGGAGTGGCTCGTCACCTCAGCGCAAGACTGGTTTATACTCGAGGTCACTACGGAAAGGCTCGTCACCTTAGCGTAGTCCGAGGGTATACTCATGGTCACTACGGGCTCGTCACTTGATGTAGGCCGACAGCTCGAATACAGTGTCCTATACACCACCATTTCGGCTCATGAGTTTGGGTTGCTCACTGGTCACTACGGAGAGGCTTGTCACCCCAGCGTAGGCCGACAGCTAGACCATGGTGTCCCATACACCACCATGTTCGGCTCATGAGTCTCAGCGGATCGAGGCACTAAGGTTAAACGAAATTTTCACTGGTAAGTTGGTACCTTAAATTCAACCAGTAGCGTCCATACATGGTGAACATAAATTGGGCCAATCGGGTTACTTGACGAGCTCGAATGGTACGAGCACACGTTGAGTTAATCAACATGGAGCACATAAGCACTCCGCGTGGCCTACCACTACCGACAAACAGCGTACGACTCGGATTCATCAAACACATCCGTCATGGCTAAAATAGTTCGGCCACCAATCGTAAACCATTACCGATTGCCTGGACTACATCGTAGCCTCAAACACACACCAAGCAATATCATTCACATATGATAATCCAAGACAGCATGTGACAAACAAATCTAAACATAAATCTCATTCGAACATTTCAACAAACACATACTACACATGTTATCGTACATAGGCATTTCATCGGTAAATCACATAGTAGTAAGGTAGGTTACACAAAGGAAACTGTAACTATATATAAGGGAATTGAGAATCCCATCTCTACACCCTCATTTAGTACATCACATCAAGCATTTTCTCATTCAGGCATTTTGTCAAACACTTAGGCTACACCTATTACATACATGTAATATATTAGTTATAACATATATTATGACAAGTCCTCTCACAAAGGAGTTGTCACGAGTACAACCATCATATATTTACAATTAATAATCATGGCAAACACAAATCCAACTTCCATATTCAGTCAGGCATTTCAACAAACACATGAAATGCATTTAAAATCAATATAGTTTACACATATGCGTAATAAATGAAAAACATCATATCTAAGCGTATGTGATAGCATTCAAGTCAGACATAAATCATTGTTGACATTGAAAGCCTTGAAAATCATAACCTAAATGTTTATAGTCCACACCTTCCGCCGGTAGACTCGTATCGAACTCAGCTCGAACACTATGTCTTCGTCTACTGCACAACGACAACTTATAGTATGAAATGGGTTAGCTATTTCACTATTTACTCTATTTGAATTCCTAAAACAGATAAGGGTTAGGATTTCTTACCTAAAAATGGAATCAGAATTGCTGGTATAGCGATATGGAAGCGGTAGCTAAGTATGTGAAGCAATGGGATCGAATCCTAGGAACAATCGCCAACTCTCTCTCTCTTCCTCTCTGTTTCCTTCTCTCTTTGCTCTCCTCTCTCTCCTAGGGTTTTAGAATTCGTATGGCAAGGGAGAGAGAGGGTTTGAGGCCCTTATATAGGCCCAGAACTGATAAGATTGGCCCCAGGGCCATGGTATACTTATGTCATAGCCAAAAGTTGGTTGTTTCGGTCCAACGGAGCACATCTGGAGGCCCCTTTTCTGCATACGGTCCAGGGAAAGTTTCCTGACATTGGATCTAGGTTAAGTTAAGTTTTCGGTCCAATCGGATTTATAGATCGATCGCGGAGGATCAATTTCAGTTCAACGGTCACCGTTACTCGATCAGGGCCACAAGTATACTAACCTGTGTTGAAAATTTTTCCTAATCTGAGGGTATAATTGGGTCAAAATCTGACGGTATGAATCCTTAGATTTAACCTACAAGCGAACGACTCAATTCACTTTCTAAAGGTATTCGCGTTTCTCACACACTTCGCTCCGGGCTCAAGTTGTGCATTTCTGGATATCATTTGGACTTGATTTCTGAGATGGTTGTTAAGTCCAGTAAGGCGGTCATAACCGTATAGTTTCACAAAAATTAGACTTTCGACGTGCAGTCCAAGTCCGATATAGAGTTTCGCAATGCTCCCGAGAGAAACTAGGTTTTAAGATTGATCCTTGGTTTTTAGGTCATGTAGCGTTAATGATTCTACTGATTTTGGGTCTTGCAGTTCGTATTGAAAGCTGACCAAGCTAATTCAATAGGTGATTTGGTTTAGCACTTAATTAATCCTCGTCTAATTTCTAAAGGATTCCGTCCTTAGTGATTTCTACCTGAGGTGGTACTCGGGTCTTTGTACGAATTTTTTCGAGACGTTACACGACTTCACACTCTAGCTTGGTCATTTCATTCACACCAAATATTGCATTGCATCCTCAGCACTTAGCATTAGTTTACTATGCTTCTGTATTGTATAGCCTAGATGAGGTTGATGATATTCGTGGATTTGTAGTATTTGCATATTACATTGCTTCTTCAGTATGTGATATTTGGCTTATTATGTTTTTGCATTTGCATAGCCTGGATATGGCTAATGGTATTTATGGACTTACCAGCATGTTTCCGCATTGCTCTGATATTGTATACTTGACACTTATCTTATGCACACACTTACACCATATTCTAAGCTTTCTATAAGCTTATGCACCATAGATGCGTGCAGGTGGTGTTAGGTCGCAGCAGCGTTGAGCTTGGAGCGTGCAATGGTCTTCTGGAGCTTTGATTTTTGATATATATATTTCCCTTTCAGCACTGTATTCAATTGTTTATATTAGTGGATATGTGATGATGATGTTGCCTTTGTGATTTGGGTAAACTTGTGGTTATGCTTGTTATGAAACAAATGTACGTTGAAAATTCTCCTTGTAGAATCCCAAGATCGGAATCTAGCGTATGGGCGCTGGAAGCTAAGAATGGGGTACTACGGAGGCTGTTGGCACTGGATTCAAAAATTGAGAATTTTGTGGGCCTGGTTTCCGAGTTTGGGGCGTGACAGGAAGGTTTAAGAGGACTGACGTGCTGAAAAGAAAGAACCGGTGCCTTAAGGGTGGATTAGGCGGAGCTCCTAAGCCTGAAATCTTCCTCAGAGTTGTCGAAAGTTGAGGAGCGGGCACATGAATGCCAAAATCTTCCATTATGACCTCTTGGCTCGCTGGGGTAGCGGCCTCAGTCGTTGAAGCTTGAGAGGGAGAGGAAGCGATTGATCGTGTCTTCGGCTTGCTCATCTTCTTGGCAGGTGGAGCGATCGGTGGAGCATGAAGGGAAGAGTAGGGCTTCCCTTCATGCATAATATGACGGAATAAAGAGGGTCAGAAGTAGGCATAAAATCACATTTGCAGGAGCCACAACAGTCTTCCTACAAAGTATAGACCTTCGTGGGTTATCTCGTAGATACCCCTATATAAGTGACCGAGCACTTAAGGCGCTATAGCGATCTAGTAGCCCTAGGAAAATTGCTTGGCCAGAGAATGTATTCTGTGGTGACCTGCTGGGCATTCACGCACAGTAGATGGCGACAAATCCAGAGAAGTAGAAATGCCACATGATCATCTTCATCGACCGGACCGTTAAGCTTGTGGTGGGTCTTCATGAAGTTGTTGTAGGCCTTAACGGTCTTGCCAGGGAAGTCCTTACATCGCTTGGAAACAGAGCCTGGATAAATTGCCATGCTGAAGGGTAGTAACTCAGTCAGAGACGAGATATCCATTATGGTTGGGCTCATTGGACCACAAACAAAGAAGAACGAGTTCATTGACGTGCTCAAGAATACTGACATAGTAAGATGGAGAGCCGAATTTACTTAATACTCTCGGACAGAGAGTTTAATGCATTCATAGATGCCAGACCTTCTCCAGGATTCCTTATATTGTGATGACCCGCGAAGGAACCTAGATTCCCAATCTTGAAGGGGCTTCGGCCATGTCCTTGGAGTCTTCAAAGCATTCGCGATGTCAGGAATGGTTCCAGATTGAATCAACACATCTTCCTCAGAGCAGATAGGGAAGAACAGATCCAATGGCCGAACCTCTTTAGGCTCTGTCCCAGTGGAGAATGCAGGACCCAAACAGAGATATTTGCTGCCTATAGGGGATCCAAAGATCGTGTTCTCAACACACTTGTCTCCAAGAATGTCCATCACGGCCATTATGTTCATTTGATCGAAGGAGGGAGTAGATGAGGAAGAGGCAACCATTAGAGAGGAGAGAAGGAAAACAAGATTTTTGGGGAAGAAAGTCTAGATTAGGAAAAGGGAATGATAGTGCAGAGATGAGAAGTTTCGAAAAGAAGCTTATATCATCCGAGGAACGAATGTATTTATTAAGCTATCATTACATTTTTATCAGGATCGATATAAAGACATGTGTCGAGATAAAGGTCCTCCAACTCTTTGTTTAAACGCCACCAACGATGACATATTCTGAGGAGTATGTGTTCACTACCCCAAGTGTAGGGTCATGATGTAGTAATAATCTTGGTGAGACCAAGGTCGAATCCACAGGGACTAATCTTGTATGTTTTTGAAAGTAATTAGAACTAGAGCTAGAAGAAGATCTAAATTAGAAATCTGGAATTAAGGGAGTAATTGTGAATATTGTAGATTGAAACTTATAAATTTAAAGGTGGGAACTAGGGTGTCAAGGATCCACTTGTAGCTATCAAGATGCTACCTTACTTGATTCAAGAGACACAATTGGAATCAGAGTCCTATCTTATCTAATTGGAAGAGAGAGATGATCAAATTCCTGAACTTCTCATTGATCCAGCCTCAATGGAGGAGAATTGTGAAGATTAGAAGGGATTCTGTCACCTAACCATGCCTAGGAGACAATGACAAACAACAGGATTTACCAATCCTACAATCTTAAATAGGAAAAGAAAATATTCAAAGCTATCGTAGCGTCTATTGTAATTTGAGTCACAACAAACCATAGAAAACTGAAAATATTCCTTATAATCAACTAGAAATCAATGAAGTTCAATATAAACATGAATCAAAGCAAAGTAAACATCCCAATCATGCTACAAGCTTCACCTCTTAGCCTTAGCTAAGAGGTTTAGTTAACAAGAGACATGATTGAAATAAGAACTCTTAAAAAAATATAAAAACAATTAAGGAAGAAGAAGAAAAACTCTTGGCGGCGGCTCTCCACCCTTTAGCTCCACTCCTTAAACCCTAGAAGATACTTAAGAATGTCTTAGGGTCTCTTATTTATAGTTGTGAAGCTCCACCTTACGCACCGACCTGGAATTTCCACAATCCGATCACGAAAGCATATTAATTTATGTAGTCGTGTTATGCATCGGTCGGACTGAAGTCGAATATGAGTCGAGTCCGAACTTGGAAAGGATTTTGTTTCAATAGTTACCCGATTTTGATCGGACCGAAGTAATCTTCGGTCGAACCGAATTAACTCCAAAATTCATCATTTTTCGCTGGAGTTTTTTATGCACTTTCGGTTGCACCGAATCCTCCTTCGGTTGGATTGAATTGTTTATCAGTTGAACCGAATTAACTTCTAAATTTCGTGTTGGCTACTGGACTGTTTCGTGTGATTTCTGTCACGCCCCAAACTCGAAAAATGGGGTCACAAAATTTTCGATCGCCGAATCCGGAGCCGACATCCTCTGTAGTGCCCCATTCTTCTATCCCGGCACTCACATGCCAGATTCCGATCCTGGGATCCTACAAGGAGGATTTTCAGTATAATTTTTTTTTTGTAAGAGCATAACCACAAGCATAACCAAGTCATAAAACAACATCACCACATATCCACTATATCAAAAATTTTAAGTACAAATGCGGAAAGGGAAATACAAGGTGATCAAAAACTTCAAAATGAACTGATGTGCGTTCCTTCCTCAGCGCTGTTGCGATCCAATGCCACCTGCATGCAACGGTCGTGTATAAGCTTACAAAAGCTTAAAGGGTGGTGTAAGTGTGTGGGTAAGGCAAGCGCCAAGTGTACAATATCAAAGTAATGCGGAAATATGTAGTAAGTTCATGAATATAACCAGCCGTACCAAGGCCATGTGATGCAAGGCATGAATGTTATCGGTCATACCAAGACCATGCGATGCGAAGCCTATGTAGCCAAATGTCATATGCAAGATGCAAAGGAAGCATGCTAGTCCTCATTAAGTACACATATCAGTATAGTTCCTCTTTGGATATCACCGGGGTCTAATACACCTCACACTGACTACCTCCTCCCTAGCTGCACAGTCAAGCAAGTGGAAGAGACTACACTATCCGCCTGACCAGTAGTCTGCCAATACTTACCCGGCTCGTCAATAGCGGACTCATTTGCAAGCTGGTCAAACTTAGCCTAGCTTATAGCCCCCTCACTCGGGCGGATAAGGCCATACTCCCTTCCAACCGACCACGACACAGTAGGAGATGCGACCTACTGGTATTCGACACTCAAGCACTCGTGTATCCACTCGGTTTAAACGTTGGAGCATCTCCTGGTACCAAAAAGGTTCTAGAATTTTCACCCAAGGACATCCTAAGTGCCCATAGTGCTAGAACCAAGTATTTTCGGTATCCGATACAGCCATCCATGATGTGCTTGTGGAGCCACGGTCCTAATGTAGTTAGGGCGTACAATGATCAAGTCACACATATGCAAGATGCATGAGTCACACCGTACAATCATGCAGTAATCTCACGCGTACCACGCGATCATATGGGGCACTCCGTCTCATAAGAAGTCCTATAAATGTCTTAGCCTAATGGCTTATACTATGATCAAACATTTCTCATATTAAGCATACGTATGATGCATATGGGCATGAATCATGGAGTTATACTAAGCATGTTATAAAGTGATGAACTGTTCTTATAATGCAGATGGGCCTAGACGGCCTACACACAACAAGTATGGGCCTATCAATGGGCCTTAAGGAGAGTTACAATGCGGACATTTAACCAACATTGTACTCACAATGTGGGCATCAAACCATCATTGTTCCCTAGGCATAGCCCATCGTAAACCTCATTACATAAACCATGTTGGGTTCACACATTGCAATGGACCTTAGGTACATCCCATTGGGCCTTAAATACATCAAATGGGCCATATCACATGGGCCTTATATTCATCAAGTGGGCCACATCAATGGGCCACACCAATGGGCCTTATGTACATTGCAATGGGCCATAACCCATGGGCCTTATAATACATCAAAGTGGGCCTAATCATATGGGCCTTACATTCATAACAAGGTGGGCCTCAACAACGGCCTCATACACATCAAGGTGGGCCTCAACAACGGGCCATAAATATGACAAGTGGGCCACATCACATGGGCCATAAGTGTATACCAAGGTGGGGTCCACTTGAATTATAGATCTGTCTTATTTTTAGCCTCAAGCCCTAAAACAAGCTTTCAAAATGGTTGGACAGATTGGATGCAACACATGCATCATGGTGGGGGTCCACATGAAGGCCCACCATCATGTATATATTATATATAATATAATATATAATCTATATATAATATATATAATATATACAATATAATATAATGTACACACACACACACACACACACACACACACTGCAGTCCCATACGTGGGGTGGGTCCCACCGTCCAGTGTGGACGGTGCGGGTAGAACACATAAATCATGGTGGGTTCACCGTCCACGGTCAGTGGACGGTGTGAATGAAACACATACATCACTGTGGGTCCCACGTGGGGCCCACCATAATGCTTATTTGCAATCCAACCCGTTGGTAAGGTCACACGGACTTGGATGAAAAGGAAAGACAAATTTCATCTTGATCCAAAACTTCTGTGGCCCATAAAAGGGTTTCAAGGGCAGACGTTCAATCCCACTGTTTCCACTGATGTGGGCCACCTGAGCGTTGGATGTGGCTAATTTTTGGAGGGGGCCCACTTCAAGCAGGGGCCCACCCAATGAATGGGTTGGATGACAAATATACATCATGGTGGGGCCCACAGATGGAGCCGTGGGTCCTTACCTACACTACCGCCCGTCAGCAGCAGGCGCTGCCTACGCCTCTGATAGCAGCAGCGTCAGCTGCTGCATGTGTGTATATATATATATATATATATATATATATATATATTTGAAATCGTGTTTTATCATGGTTTTCCATATGTGGGGTTTGTTTCAAGTGAATCCACCCCAGCCAATGGATTCCATAGTCCATAACCCATCCATCAAGCCCAATATTGGGCATGTTTCAGCGTGTAGAAAAATTCAGGTGAATTTAAATCATGATAATCATTATTTGCTAAGGTTGGCCCACAGAAAGTTGGATCAGCTTCATTTTTTAGCTCAACGCCTAAAATGAGTTGGGAAGTAGGATGGATGGAATGGATTTGATCCTTGCATCAAGGTGGGGCCTGCATGAGTGGTCCACTCAAAAGCTTGTTGAATCAAGCTTATATTTGGTTTCACTTTACGTCCAACGTCTTTGGATGCTGGACGACTTGGCCTAACACATGCATTTACAGTGGGCGTTGCTCAGGTGGGCCACCAAATGCATGGATGGTGTGGATACAACACATATAAAGTGGGCCCCCACCTATGGATCACTTGGATAAAATATATGCCTTATGGTGGGGCCCATCCAGGTGGGCCACACGGTCACATCATCACATGAAAAGAAATGAAAAGGAGAGGGAGAGAGAGAGAGAGAAAGAGAGTGGGACACGCGTGATGGAGGGACTATGGGCCCTCCGTTTCAAGCATCCAATCATACATCAAGTGGGTCCCAATACATGTGGGCCCATTAGATCAAAATTCAACGGTGGAGATTCCTTCTCCACTAAAATGGACGGTCTAGATGACCTCTATTCAAGCTAGAAAAGTAAACATCATGATGGGGTCCATGGAGAATGGCCCCATCATGGAATGATATCGATAATCAAGGTGGGCCATCGGCCACATCTTAGGGTCCAAAGTGAGATCCATACCATTGATCGGTAGGCCTCACTTGGCCCATCATAAAAACATAAAAAAACCTAGCCTATAAGGCACCCACCGTTCGATCTTCTCGGTCCGTTGGAAAGCCGGTCTCCTTGTGCTCCACTTTGATGGAGGGTGATGAGAGATGGATGGCTAGGATGAAAGTTTATGGGATGGGAAAGGTGGGCCACACAAAGTCATTTTTCTCTCTTGGAATGCATGGACGTGGGTTTTTTTTTTGCTAGCTTGGGAGTTGTGTTGAGAAATGAGAGAGAGAGAAAGGGTTGTAAGAGAAGTGAGGGATGGGTGTGATGGGTGAAAGGGTGAGTGATGTGTGATGTGTACTTGACATGTATGGTTGTTTAAGAGATAGGGTGAGAAAGAGTTGACTTGGTGGTTGCTTGGGGATGGGGTGAAAGGTGATGTGTACTTGACATGAAGTGATTGATTGATGGATTGATTGATTGATTGATGGGACATGTTGTAGAGATTCTCTTGGGATTGCAAACGTGCGGCGTTTTCTTCGAAATAAACGCCGGCCCACATCTCCCTGCCAGGGTATCGGATCGGTATGCAAGACGCGGCGTTAGAACCGCGGCAACGGTGCGGTCGCAATGGTACAAGTCTCAGATTAAGCCGACTCAAATTTACGGGATTTGACTTACGGTCGCACGCAAACATCGATTATACGTCGTAGGTTGCCGGAATTCGACGAGAAGGATCGCGTTAGTCGATGGAACAGTATGGACTAAGATACAGGTCTTACAATTTCGGTCAGACCGAACATGGGTTTGGTTGGACCGAACTTGTCTATTTTCTGCTATAGATTCTGCGATCTTTCAAGTCCTTTCTTCAGCTTTTGTACTTGGCTTCCTTGGATCTTTGGCATATGAACTCTTCATTCTTGGTCTCTTAAGATCCTTCCTTTGCCTTGGTGATTCTTGAGTATTAAATCCATGCTTTTAGCATTCTTTTCAATCCAAGTTCTCAAATTCATCTTGCAAGACAAACATGCATAAACTATACCTTTAAGCAGTATTATGTTCATAAAACCAAGATATAAATAGGAGAGAATATAGGATATTTGACATGCAACACACTTCCCAACCAACATTTTGCTAGTCCCTAAAAAACATGCGTGAAGTGAACCTCAATTCTCAAGTTCAAACTTTTTTTTTTCGAAAAACTATCTTTTTTGCAATCAAGTATGAATGAGTAAAATTAAGTTGAGAAAGTGAGATTTTGAAAACCTAGAGCCAATTCACATAAGCAGTCAATCAAATAAGTTCTTTATCAATTTCTTCATAGCATAAATTCTTATATCATGTTTTTTAATATGCTCAGTGAAAATAAAATTACTTCCTATGGGAATACTATCATTTAATAATGTTTGTCATGTTCATCATATCAAGAGTAGTTACAAACTCAAGTGCTGATTCTGAACTTATCCCCTTCTCCTTATTTTTTTAGTTTTTAATTTTATATCGACAGTTACTTTTTTTTATTATTCATTCTTTTCAGATTCTTTTCAAAATTTTTCATTCTTTTTAAAACTTCTTCCTGTCTTTTCATCATACATGACCTTTTTTGTCGATCACACTATTTTTTTACCGGTTCTTTTCATCTTTTAAGGTGAATAAAGTTCTCTAGAATAAATTTTCAACATATATCAATGATTTCACATACTAATCATTAGAAATTCTGGCATAATTCACAGAAAGCAAATTGAATGTGTCATGTGATTTAAATCAACATGATATTTAAAATTCCTCTTAATCAATTGAGTGCAAGAACTTAGGTGATAGTTTACTTGGTTGATCAAATTCCAACAATTCAAAGTTCAATCTTAATATAATCCTAGTCAAAACATTCTTAAGTGCACAAACTATCACCTTCCAAATAGGGTTTTGGTTTGAGGAATTGAAAATTTTTAAAATTTTTGCTCAAAGACTAAGAAAATACTTATTAGTTTACCTAATCCACACTCCCCAACCTAAAATCTACATTGTCCTCAATGTAAAAGATATAAGTATGTAATACAAATGAGATAATGAAAATAATGGATAAGTGATGGAAAGGTAGTATCGGAAGAAGACGAATTACAACTCTTCCAAAATTCTCAGTGGGAAGATGGGTTAGCACAACTACTAAACAATTGAAAGCAAAGTATCATAGTCTTAAATCTTATGAAAGCAATAAACCTAACTACATCTCCATCAGACTAGGAGGTTAATCATGGTAAACAGGATTAATCAGAGGTAACGACATATCCTCTGAATCAAATTTTTCAACAAATGGCTTTAGACGTTGTCCATTTACTTTGAAAATATTTTCTTTTGTTGGGTTCTTTATCTCAACGACCCCGTAAGGATAGACATTAGTAATAATGAAAGGGACGGTCCAATGAGATCTGAGTTTTCCCAGAAAAAGGTGCAACCGAGAATTGTACAGGAGGACTTTTTGACCGGTTAAGAATGATTTCCGAAGGATGTTCCTATCATGGAACACCTTCATCCTGTTCTTGTAAATTCTCGAGTTCTCGTATGCATCATTCCAGATTTCCTCGAGTTCATTCAACTGGAGTTTGTGCAGCGAGCCAGCGTTGTCCAAGTTAAAGTTTAGGTTTTTGATAGCCCAGTAGGCTCTATGTTCCAACTCCACAGGTAAGTAACAAGCTTTCCAATAGACTAGTCTAAAGGGAGACATACCAATCGGGGTCTTAAAAGTTGTACGGTAAGCTTATAAAGCATCTGTCAAGTGGATTGACAAATCCTTATGATCAGGATTAACCGTTTTCTCCAGAAAGTGTTTAATTTTCTTATTGAAAATCTCAGCTTGCCTACTTGTCTGTGAGTGGTATGGAGTGCTCACCTTATGAGAGATACCATATTCCTTCATTAAGTTTGCAAATGGCTTATTATAGAAATTTGAACCTTCATCACTAATGATGGATTGAGGCGTTCCGAACCAGGAAATGATATTTTCTTTTAAGAATTTAATGACCGTTTGATGGTCATTGTTCTAACATGGGATTGCTTCAACCTATTTAGTGACATAGTTTACTGCTAGCAAGATATACAAATTCCCAAAGGATTAGGGGAATGGTCCCATGAAATCA
Organism: Magnolia sinica; assembly: GCF_029962835.1. Classification (NCBI taxonomy): domain Eukaryota; kingdom Viridiplantae; phylum Streptophyta; class Magnoliopsida; order Magnoliales; family Magnoliaceae; genus Magnolia; species Magnolia sinica. The sequence continues at coordinate 59,427,203 of NC_080577.1, forward strand.
ATGCCCCAGCAATCAAATGCTTCAATGATTAGAATGTGATTTAGAGGCATGATATTTTGACGGGACAATGCTCTCAATTTCTGACAATGCTCACAAGCTTTGCAAAACTCATAAGTATCTTTGAACATAGTTGGCCAATAGAAGCCGCACTGCAGAATTTTGGCCATGGTCTTTTTAACAGAAAAGTGACCATTGTAGGACTAAGAGTGACAGAAGGAGATGACACTTTGGTGTTCATTTTCTGGCACCCATCTCTTTAGAATTTGGTCTGGGCAATATTTGAATAAATATAGGTCATCCCAGAAAAACTTACGAACCTCGGTGAAGAATATTTTCTAATTTTGGGCAGTCCAATGAGTTGGCGTGAAACCGTAGCAAGATAATTTGCAATGTCAGTAAACCAAGGTAAATGAGAGAGTTTAAACAATTGTTCATTGGGGAACATGTCGTTTATAGGTGTTGTCTCAAAGGTATCAGAGAGATTAAGTGTGGAAAGATGGTCAGCCACTACGTTCTTTACTTTTTAATCTCGTATTTCCAAATCAAATTTCTGGAGTAGGAGGATCCATCTTATCAAGCGAGGTTTAACATCATTCTTAAAAAGAAGGTACTTGAGTACCGCATGATCAGTGTAAATGATGATCTTAGATCTGATCAAGTAGGACCTAAATTTGTCTAAAGTGAATACTACGGCCAAGAGTTCCTTCTCCGTAGTAGAGTAATTCACTTGGGCAGGATTTAGAGTTTTACTTACATAAAGAATAATGTAGGGTTTCTTTTTTTTTTTCTCTGGCCTAACACTACCCCAATAACATAGTCAAACACATTACACATAATCTCAAAAGGAATACTCCAGTTAGGTGGCTGCATGATAGGGGCTATAGTCAACATGCCCTTGAGCTTAATGAAAGCTTCCTGGCATTGTTCAGCCTACTCGTATGGTACATCCTCTTGAAATAGATTGCATAAAGGATGAGAGAGGTGACTAAAGTCCCTTATGAATCGCCTGTAAAATCCTGCTTGTCTTAAAAAGTATCGCAATTCTCATATGATCTTAGGTGGAGGTAAGTTAGAGATAAGGTTAATTTTAGCCTTGTCTATCTCAATTCCCTTAGATGAGATTATATGTCCAAGAACTATTCCCTTAGAAGCCATGAAATGACACTTCTCCCAATTTAGTACTAAAGTTTTTTTCTTCACATCGCTTCAGTACATTTTTTAAAATTCTAAACATTTGCTGAAGGATGGACCAAAGATAGAAAAGTCGTCCATGAAGACCTCTAAATATTGCCCCACTATGTCAGAAAATATACTCAACACGCATCGCTGAAAAGTGGCAGGGGCATTACACAGTCTAAATGACATCCTTCGGTAAGTAAAGGTGCCATAAGGACATGTGAACATTGTATTTTCCTGATCTTCAAGGGCTATCTCTATCTGATTATGGCCCGAATACTCGTCAAGGAAGCAGTAGTAAGAATGACCAGCTAGCCTTTCCAAAATTTAATCGATGAAGGGCAAATGGAAGTGGTCCTCCCTTATGATAGTATTCAATTTTTTGTAGTCAATACACATTCTCTAACCATTAGTGACTCTAGTTCGAGTTCATTGTTGGCATTGGCTACGATGGTGATTCCAGACTTCTTAGGAACCACCCGTGTTGGACTCATCCATTGGCTATCGGATATGGGGTATATAATATCCACATCCAACAACTCAAGTACCTCGGCCTTAACTACTTCCTTCATGTTTGGATTTAATCTACATTGTGGTTGCTCGGAGGTCTTCACATCATCCTCAAGATGAATGAGATGAGTACAAATTAAAGGGTCAATTCCCTTGAGGTACGCAATCGACCATCCAAGGGCTCCTTTATGCTCAATGAGAGTAGAGATAAGCATACTCTCTTATTTTTACTCAAGGTGGGAAGAAATCACTACCAGATATGTCTCATCTTGACCTAAATAAACATACTTGAGATTAGAGGGCAAAGGTTTTAGGTCAACCTTTGGTGTCTTGAGGCTAGACGGTAGAGGCACTACATCGATTTGGAGTAATTCTTTAAATTGTGGCCTCCACCGATTAACTTCAAGTACCAGCGCAGTATCAAGTAAGGCATCCATCTCCCTAATCGTGTCATCTTTCAAATTGAGGGAGTGTGCCAAGCACGTCTCTAGAGGATCCGAGTATAGAGTCAAAAGTGCTCTATCTTCCACAAGAGAGTCTATCATATTAATGTCATGGGCTTCATCATCATCATATATTAAAATAGATATTGAGCTCTAATGTCATATTTTCGAAAGACAAATTCATGACCACATTCCTACAATTGATGATAGCATTAGATGTAGTAAGGAACGGGCAGCCAAGATGACGGGGATTTGAGTGCTCATATCTGCGATGAGTTGAGTGTACAGGACGATAAAATCAACTAGATAGTAGAATTTATCAACTTGAATCAATACATCCTCAATCATCCCTCTTGGTACATGAACTGAGCGATCAGCAAGTTGTAATGTGGTCCAGGCGGGTTTTAATTCACCTAGACCTAGTTGTTCGTAGGCCGAGTAGGGGATCAGATTTACGCTCGCCCCCAAGTCAAGAAGTGCATTCTCAGTTTGGTGATTCCTAATTATACAAGTGATAGTTGGCCTACTAGGATCTTTATATTTTTGTGGCACATTTTGCTTAAGGATGACACTAACTTTTTCTGTCAGAAAAATTTTCTTTTTAATACTTTGCCGCCTCTTGGTTGTGCGTAGGTCTTTCAAAAATTTGGCATATGAAGGAATTTGTTTCACAGTATCCAGAAGAGGAATGTTGACCTTCACTTGTTTCAACACCTCTAGAATATCCTGTGAGTTGGCTAGAAGTTTTAGTGAAATCAACCGCTGGGGGAAATAAAGCAATCGGCTTGCTTTGAGTTTTCGGTTCTAACTTATGTGGAGCAATGATAGGTCTATCATTCATGTCTTCTTCCGGGTCCTTAGACTTTTCAGCCCTTATCGGAATAGTTTTGTCAATTGTTTTTCCACTCCTAAGAGTGGTGATAGACTTGGCTTGCTCCATTTGATTTGAAGAGCTTGGATCACTAATTTCATATGGTGGTTTTGGATTAGGGAGAGGTTGAACTGGAAGGATCCCCTTTTCCCCAATTGATTTTTTTCATCTCAAGCCCTTTTATGGCCTTTGTAAGGTCTTGAAAGGCTTGGAGCATACTCTAATTAAAAAGCTCTTGATTTTGGATATGTTTTAAGACCGGATATTCTTGAGGTTTCCCTTAATTTAGGAATTGGCTAGGGAATCCTTGAGGAGTAGCAGTTTGTTCGTTCCTCCAACTGAGGTTTGGATGATTTCTCCAACTAGAATTGTATGTGTTTGAGATGGGTCCACTAAAAGGTCTTTGGTAATTGTTTACGACATTCGATTTCTCATTCAATACCTCTTGAAAAGCAGGTATTGTTGGACAATTTTTAGTTGTATGCACGTTGCAAGCACAAATACTGCAAACAACTTCCTTAGCCTTATCCTTCTTAAGTTCCATGGCCTCAATTTTTCTTGTGAGATTAACCACTTTAACATTTATATAATCTTCCTCTTTCAATATATATATATATATATTCTGCCCATCTCCTTTGATTAAGTAAGCTTAGAAGTGGTGCTGGGTCTCGGGGAGATGTCCTATGATTGTGTGTTTTCAGCAAGTTTTTCATAGTAATCCCACACATCATCGACATATTTGTTCATGAATTCTCCATTGCACATTGTCTCGACCAATTGGCGCATGGAAGATGTCAGCCCATCATAGAATAAATTTGTTATGCACCACATTTCAAAGTCATGTTGTGGGTATGAATTAACAAGATCCTTGAACCGCTCCCAACATTGGAAGAATGTGTCATCTTCCCTTTGGGAGAAGTTCATGATTGACTTCTTGATAGTGTTCGTCTTATGGTATGGGAAGAATTTCTTTATAAACTCCCTTGTCATGTCATTCCATCTGTCAATGGATCGTGGACATAGTGAATGCAACCACGTATTAGCTTTTTCTTTTAAGGAGAAAGGAAAGAGTTTCAACCTAATCATATCCTCAGACACAGGAAAGTGTAAAGTGGCTATTATCTCATCAAACTCTTTCATGTGTAGATATGGACTTTCAGATTCAAGTCCATGGAACTTTGGAAAGAGTTGGGCCACCCTGGCTTAATATCCATATTTCCTGTAATTTTTAGAAAGATCATACAGGAAGGTGTGCTCAACCCCACCGTTTGTAAATAATCTCGTAAAGTACAAAACGGGGGTGCTTAATGCACCTCATTCTCATCCTGGGCTTCTTCAATCGAAGGTTGAGGTTGATTTGTAGGTTGATTTGCAGTCATCACTTCAATTGATTCTAAGGATCTCGAGTGGTGTCTAATCCTGTGATGGATAGGCAACCCTTCGACTAATCCTCCTTCACTCAAAAGACATAGTGTAACGCCCTGAAATTCGGGGGTTGAGCATAACTCAGCTCCCGAGTTCCAAAACATCACTTATGCAACATATTTAATGATGAATGTATGTTGACTGTATTAGTGCATAAAACATGAAATAGATTAAGCCAAAACACAGATATAATTCAGGGATAAGTGAATAAAGCAAGCGGAAGACTTATAGAAAAATATGTGTACAAGTGTAAATCCCTGAAGTGCATATACAAACCGGGTCGTATGAAAGTGTTACTTATCAAAATTATAAGTATCAAGTTACATCATTTAAATTCCCAAAAATAATCCCAGCATCCCGCGCATCAGACCAAGGCTCGCTAGAACCCGTCTGAAAACTGCATATAAGAGAAGGCAGCCTCATCATCATCCATCTCCCGCTCTGCCTCAGAAGTCGCATCAACATCTGCAACATCAGAACCTACGACAGAGTCTTGTGGGTGTTTAACACCGCCCCAGAACGTGGGAGTGAGTGATCAACTCAGTGGAACAATAAGGCACTGGTTAACATGTTATCAGTTCAATCAAGCAGTAATGATAAAGCAGAACAATTAAATAAGTCCTAAGTACTCTTATTAATGCAAGGATGTATGCAGAATGATGCGTGCCCTTACGCGTACACCCTCAGCGTCTTCATCTTACGTTACGTATGACACCACCTCAAAGTGCGCCACATTTACAAAGCACATGCAAATGCGGTGCATGGATATGATTACCAAGTTGTTATTAGTCCTTTTTCATACAGCAGGATTGGGAAGCTAAGATACCTTCCTCATATCACCATCCAAACAGTGATCCATTTTAGGGTCGTCAGTCCTAGACATCTCATACGATCATATGGTTTCAGGTCATAGCAAAGGGCTCGTCACCAATCAATGCTCGCCTATCATACCTTCGTTACTACACCAAGGTTCATTGCCTCAATGCGGTATCCAAGCATGCTCGAGGTCACTACAGAGGGCTCGTCACCAATCAATGTAGGCCGACAGCACGAATATAGTGTCCCATACCACCATAATCGGCTCACGAGTTTAGTTGCTCACTGGTCACTACGGGGAGGCTCGTCACCCCAGCGTAGGCCGACAGCTCGACCACGGTGTCCCATACCACTATGTCCGGCTCATGAGTCTTAGCGGATCAAGGTACCATGGTTAATAGGATTTCACTGGTAAGTTCGGTACCCTAGATTCAAGCAATAGCGTCCATACATGGTGAACATACATCGAACAATCGGGTTACTTGACGAACTCGACTAGCACGAGCGCACGTTGAGTTGAACGACATAGAGTGCGCAAACACTCCGCGTGGCCAAACCATTGCCGCCAACTCTAATACGGCTCGGGTTCGTCTAATCACGTCCTTTGTGGCGAAAGCGATCTCAGCCACAACCTTAAGGCAGATTACCGATTTCCTGGACTATTCGTAGTCCCAAACACAGTACACTACAACAGATAATCATATTAAATGTAGAACAGTAATGGAGCAACAACTCAATTCATGTGGTACTCAAGTATTTGAAGAATATCAACTTAACATAAATGTAAGCATAAGTAATGCTTGAAATTAAATAACAAAGAATGTAACTTGCATAAAGGAAAACATACACACTAGTGGGAGAGTTGAGAATCGCTCCTCAACGCCCATAGTAGGTTGGAATATCACACTTTAAATCATTCAGACATTTCTACAAACACTTAGAATACATATAACAACATACATGACGTATGTTGAAATACAAGCATTTGGCCAATTCCTTTTACCAAGGAGTTGTCATACTCACATCTAGCATACATACATGACAAATAATCATGGCAAACACAAGTGCATATTTTATATGTATACGGTACTTTATACATACACAGAATACGCAAATCTCAATATAACATATGCATATCAGGAACGTAACATAAACACAACATTTGGCATGTGAAATCTCATCCATAACAAGAATAAATCATTAACTGGCATTGAAAGCCTTGAAAAACCATAACCTATACACTTAAAGTCCGCACCTTAAGCAAGGAAAGAAACACCGAACTGATTTAGACGAGTTGTCTTCGTCAACGGCGATAGAATAACCTAAGGCAAGAATAGAAATGAGATACAACAACACCAAGACTATTCTAAGCTCTAACACAGATTAGGGTTAGGTTAACTTACCCCAAGATGAACTCAGAACCGTCAGAATAACGATTCAAAGTGAAAGTTCAAAGATGTAGAAGAACAAGGAAGAATCCAAGATGATTCACCAACTAATCTCTCACTATCTCTCTCTTTTCCACTCTCTTTCCAAGCTAGGGTTAGAGAAAATTCGTATGGAAAAGAGAGCTAGGGTTTAAGGACTATAAATAGGCCTAACTTTGATGGAAATAACCCCAGGGACAAGGTATACTTAGGGTATAACCAAAATAAGCCTCTCTCAATCCAACGAAGCACTTCTGATGGGCCAAAAACCACAAAAGGTTGGACTTAAGCTCACTGACCATGGATCTAGGTCAGACTGAGTTTTCGTACCGACCAGCTCTTCAGATCAGCCGTGGCGGACCACACTCAATTCAACGGTCACAGAATCTCGATCAAGTCCACAAGCACAAGGATATGCCTGGGCCACCTTCCCTGATCAGAGGGTAAAATTGGGTCAGAAACTAATGGTCAGATAGCTTAAAATCATCGCGCAAGCGACACGACTCAGATTTCATAAAAACTTATTAAATTTCCAACCGTTCTCACACTCTTCACTCCGAACTCAAACAAATCGACCCAGAACATCACATGGACTTGATTTTTGAGGTGATGGTCAAGCCCAACATAGTGACTGCAACAGCCTAAGATTATCGCTATCGGACTTTCGATGCACGGTCCAGGTCCGATCCAGAACTTCCAAAAATTCTCCAGAACAACTGGATTTAGCGATGGATCTCAGATTTCAGAGTAACATAGCGCTAACTAATCTACAAATTTTGAGCCATGCAGATACAATTTAAAGTGATTGATGCGAAATTCACAAGCAATCGAGTATAGCGCTAATTACCCCAAAGCAACTACTTAAGGAAAGATTAGCACAAAATTTCCAAGGTCGTTACACATAGAGTGTTATCATGGACCCACTTGGGTATGAAATACTCTCAGCTTTCAAGTTCAAAATCTAACCTAAAATCTAAGAATTGAAAACTATAGAAAATAAGAAGTAAAAGAGAGAGAGAGAGAGAGAGAGAGAGAGAGAGAGAGAGAGAGAGTTAGCACGAAGTTACCAGATAAGAGTTGCTAGCTTAGGATCCTACAAAACTGAGAACAAAGTTAGTTTATAAAAATAAGTTCAGAAAAAATTCTAACCTAGAAACAAAATAGAAAGTTAATCCTAATCTTAACCTAATTTTAATACTAATTAATATTCAGAAAAATATAGCCGCAGTCCCCGGCAACGGTGCTAAAAACTTGTTTATAACCCCAAGTGTAGGGTCGCGATGTAGTAATAATCTCGGTGAGACCGAGGTCTAATCCACGTGGACTAATCTTGTCTGTTTCTAAAAGTAATTAGAACTAGAGCTAGAAGAAGATCTAAATTAGAAATATGAAATAAAGGGAGTAATTATGAATATTGTAGATTGAAACTTGTGAATTTAAATATGGGAACTAGGATGCCAAGGATCCACTTGTAGCTATCAAGATGTTACCTTACTTGATTCAAGAGACACAATTGGAATCAGAGTCCTATCTTATCCAATTGAAAGGGAGAGATGATCAAATCTCTGAACTTCTCATTGATTCAGCCTCAATGGAGGAGAATTGTGAAGATTAGAAGGGATTCCGTCACCCAACCATGCTTAGGAGACAATGGCAAACAACAGGATTTACCAATCCCACAATCTCAAATAGGAAAAGAAGATATTTAAAGCAATCATAATGTCTATTGCAATTTGAGTCACGACAAAACATAGAAAACTGAAAAATTCCTTAAAATCAATGAAGTTCAATCCTGGTAAATAAGATCAATCAGAGGTATGGACATGTCCTCTGAATCAAAATTTTTAATAAATGGCTTTAGACGATGTTCATTTACTTTGAAAACATTGCTATTTATGAATATGATACTGCTTAAAGGTATAGTTTATGCACGTTTGTGTTGCAAGGTGAATCTGAGAACTTGGATTGAAAAGAATGCTAAAAGCATGGATTTAATACTCAAGAATCACTAAGGCAAATGAAGGATCTCAGGAGACTAAGAATGAATAGTTCACATGCTAAAGATCCAAGGAAACCAAGTACAAAAGCTGAAGAAAGGACTCGAAAGATCGTAGAATCTGTAGTAGAAAACAGACAAGTTCGATCCGACCGAACCCATGTTCGGTCCGACCGAAATTGCATAAAATAGTCCAATAGCCAACAAAGAAATTCAAAAGCTAATTCGGTTCGACCGATAGACAATTCGGTCTGACTGAAACCCAATTCGGTCCAATCGAAAGGAGGATTTGGTGTAACCGAAAGTGCACAAAAAAACTCCAATGAAGAACGATGAAATTTGGAATTAATTCGATTCGACCGAAGATTAATTCGGTCCAACCGAACACAGCTCGGTTCGACTGAAATTGAACAAATGCTGAAACATAATCCTTTTTAAGTTCGGAATCGACTTCAGATTCGACTTCGGTCCGACCGATGCATAATTCGGCTGCGTAAATTAAGATGCTTTCGAGATTGGATTGTGAAAATTCCACGTCGGTGTGTAAGGTGGAGCTTCACAACTATAAATAGGAGACCCTAGGACGTTCCTAAGTATCTTTTGGGATTTAAGGAGTGGAGCTGAAGGGTGGAGAGCCACCACCAAGAGTTTTTCTTCTTCTTCTTTAGTTGTTTTTCTGTTTTGTTTAAGAGTTCTTAGTTCAATCATGTCTATAGTTAACTAAACCTCTTAGCTAGGGCTAAGAGGTTAAGCTTGTAGCATGATTGAGATGTTTACTTTGCTTTGATATGTATTTATATTGAACTTCATTGATTTCTAGTTGATTTTAAGAAATATTTTCAATTTTCTATGGTTTGTTGTGACTTAAATTACAATAGATGCTGCGATAGCTTTGAATATCTTCTTTTCCTATTTAAGATTGTGGGATTGGTAAATATTGTTGTTTGCCATCATCTCCTGGGCATGGTTGGGTGACGGAATCCCTTCCAATCTTCACTATTCTCCTCCATTAAGGATGGATCAATAAGAAGTTTAGAGATTTGATCATCTCCCCTTCTAATTGGATAAGATAGGACTCTGATTCCAATTGCATCTCTTGAATCAAGTAAGGTAGCATCTTGATAGATACAAGTGGATCCTTGGCACCCTAGTTCCCACCTTTACATTCACAAGTTTTAATCTACAATATTCACAATTACTCTCTTTATTCCAGATTTCTAATTTAGATATTCTTCTAGCTCTAGTTCTAATTACTTTCGGGAACATACAAGATTAGTCTCTGTGGATTCGACCTGTCGCACTGAGATTATTACTACATTGCGACCCTACACTTGGGGTTGTGAACAAGTTTTTAGCCAATTTCGGTTGGACTGAGATGTGTTTGGTCTGACCGAGCTGTGTTCGGTCTGACCGAACTTAAGTTGTCGGTGGAACAAATTAATCTTCGGTCGAACCGAATTAGCTTCTGAATTTCTTCGTTGGTTGATGGACTGTTTTGTGCGATTTTGGTCAGACCGAACATGGGTTCGGTTGGACAGAACTTGTCTGTTTTCTGCTACAGATTCTGCGATCTTTCGATTCCTTTCTTCAGCTTTTGTACTTGGTTTCCTTGGATCTTTAGCATGTGAACTCTTCAATCTTGGTCTCCTAAGATCTTTCCTTTTCCTTGGTGATTCTTGGGTATCATATCTATGCTTTTAACATTCTTTTCAATCCAAGTTCTTAGATTCACCTTGCAACACAAACATGCATAAACTATACCTTTAAGCAGTATCATGTTCATAAAACCAAGATATAAATTGGGGAGAATATGTGATATTTGGCACTCAACAGTTTGTCGCAGGCGGTTATAACCTAAGCAACGTGTGCACGCATTTAATGAGCCATTAATGAGGGGTCTTACATTGTTGTCACCTCTCTGTTAGAGGTACCGCGATGTGGGGGCAATATTTGTCCCCATTATGACTGTACCCTACCAGGACCAATCAGAGGGGATGATGTGTGATCTGTACATATGTGCACGGTGCGCATAGAGATCTGTAAATATATATAAAGGAAATTTCTTGATAAGTGGAGCTAAGATGTATTAGGTGGTGCCATGCGTTACTAGAGTGGCCAAGAGGGAGGCGGTCGAGCTCAAGTGTTTACATGACAGGTGGCGAAAGAAGAAGTAAATGAAGTAAAATGTGGGAAGTATCTATAAGCCAAGTAGTGGAGATTAGTTATAGCAACCATCAGAATGTGAGAAGGATCCAAAATAGCTAGATCAAAGTTATAAATATAAGAGGAATTCAACAAAAAAAGACATCTCACACCAACCCAAACTAACCAAATCTTTCTTTCAAACTCTCCTGTCAATTTACATTCATTAGTTTAATCATTAACTTTCCTTGTTAAGCAAATTACATTCTTTAGTGTAATATTTACTTTCTAAGCTTTCTGATTTACATTCTTTAGTGTAATCCATAACAGTAATCAAATTGGGGTGGCTAACAGTGAAGTGTGAACTGACAGTGGGGTGTACTAATGATGCAGGACATGAAAATTAAATATGATATGTAAGATCTCAGGCTTTAGATTATACTAATTCAGAAACAATCACATAAAATTTCACATCCCACACAAAAGTTCAAACATTCAAGTAAGGGGAATCTGTGCGGGTCCAGGCCTACACAGGTTATGGCTGGATCAGTAAAATTATGGACCAAACGATACTTAAAGGGAAGTAAAAATCATCCACACATGCACACCAATCAGTCCCTAATCCAAGGGATTCACCAACTCCAATTCAGAGAACCCTAGGGTAAGAAAATGGGCAAATAAATTAAAAGTAATACAATATAAGGTTAGGGTTAGGGAGAATAGGTATGAGAGGAGTAAAATAGGCAAAAATTTGAACCTGTAAATAGTCCTTGCCACGGACAGCGGGCCAGGCCTGTCGCACGTGCGCAGGAGTCTGGACGCATGTGTGAGGGGGCGCTGAATGCGGAAAGCGTCTCCTTAGTTCTGGTCGACCGTGGGAGGGCTTCAAAACTCTAAAGTTTTGTGTTGATCGGATGCGCGGTTTGTGCGTGGTGCTCCGTTGAAATTTTAGCCCTCCCGCAGGGTTGGAATCTGGAATTCTACTGTAAAAAGGAAAACTGTTGCAATAAAGGATAGATTTGAAGCGTGGATGGTGGTAGGAGATGAGAAATAGAGATGGTAGAGGATGGGGGCAAATCGAGATAGATGTAGCTTCGCACCACGGTAGTTAACCTTTCGATGAAGGGAGGGCTTCGCACCCAATTGGATTTCCACAACTCAAGAACTTAGAGGAGTAGAAAAACACAGAATTTTTATTAAGCTTCAATGAGAAAAAACTACAAGGGGTGCCTATTTATAGGAAAACCCTATAACTCAAAACTCATGTCATGTGCGCAACCTATTACTTGGCAATGAAGTAAACAAAAATAAAAAATAATAAAAAAATATAAACCGTGCATGATACTCTAAATAAAATTAATAAGCAAAACCTAAAATATGAGAGTAATCAGAATAGTGGGCCACGATCATGAGATCCCATGATGAGCTTTACTTGACTATCGGGCCCATTCCAACGAACTAAAACTCCGTCTTCTGGCTAGAAGGCTCTCCCTGGACGTCGTCATCAATCTAGATCGACGGTGGGGCCCCCCTTCTCCTTGTCTACGTGCGTAGGGGGGCAGCGTGCGCGTGTGTGTGCGCGTGATGTCCCCATCAACTCTGCCTGGCTGCGAAGATTTCTCCACTGTAAAATCAAAACTCCTGAATCGCTCCAAGATGTCAGGATCAAGTCTCTAAAGCTCCTCCTCAGTGAGCCACGTGCTGTATGAAGCTGAGTGTGACTTCCATTTAACTAGTTACTTCTGAAACTCATCGTCTGATGTTGAAACTATCTGATGGTTCAGAATATCTTCTATTTTCTCTTTGGGTATGTAAAATTTAGGTATGGGAGGTAGAGGTTGGGAAGAAAAGTCGAGAAGAGGCCATGTATCAAGGGACAGATCTGGAGAATCAGGATAGGTGGGCAGAGGGCTGGACAAAGTATCAGGGGTCCCTTAAAAATCAAGTAGATCCTCCACATTGAATGTGAAACTAATTCTATGGAAGGTGAAAGATCTACCACATACACATTGAGACCGTTTCGTTTTATAATTTTGAAGGGTCCGGTGCTACGTGCGTATAATTTACGAACGCCCCCCTGAGGATACCGCTCGAGCCTAATGCGGACCATCACAGAATCCCCTACATTAAATTTCTTGAAACATTTATATTGGTCTACAAAAAATTTATAATGTTCATTACTAGTAGTGATCTTTCGCCTGATTTCTTAATGCAATGAATGGACGTGATGTGCAAAAGACTCTGCAGACTCTGATGGCCTATGAGACAATGACATAGTGATAAGATCAATAGGCTTCCTAGGCTTGTAACCAGTAATGACTTCTAAAGAACTTAGACCTGTGGACCTATTGACGAAATTAATGAATGCAAACTCGGCTATGGGTAGTACGACGTCCCATGTCTTGGTATGCTCTCCTACTAAACATCTGAGCAGACTCCATAGGCTCCTATTAACCACCTCAATCTGACCAGAAGAAGAAAATTGGAGCCTAGTATTCATCATGTGCCATAGTGTCTTCCAAAAGTAACTCATGAATTGCACATCACGGTCAGACACTATGGTTTTTGGTAACCCATGCAGTTTGACGACCTCACTAAAGAACAATTTGGAAACATGAGATGCATCGGAGGTCTTAGAACAAGAAATGAAGTGGACCATTTTAGAAAAACAGTCCACGACAATAAATATGGAATCGTGTTTCCGAATAGTCTTGGGAAGTCCAAGCACGAAGTCTATACTGATGTCTTGCCAAGGGATGAATGAGACTGGTAAAGGTATGTATAATCCTGTATTTTGTTGCTTTTGTTTTGCCAGTTGACAAGTACGACATTGTCCTATAATTTTGGCCACGTCTCGATTGAGGCTTAGCCAATGAAACCTATCCTCCACTAGGGCAATGGTCTTGTCTCGACCGAAATGATCCGCAACCCCTCTTGAATATAACTCTTAGACAAGACAATCAGGGAGGAAGGTGCATGGTATGCACAATCGGTCACTCCTAAACAGATATCCGACTAAAATCAAATACTCATTGCTAGCTCCTGATAGACTCTCTAACAACGATGCGTACACAGCTCCAAAATCTGGACACTCAGAATAATATTTTTTAATGCGCTTGAGGCCCGTAAGTTCAATGCTTATGGAGTTGAGTAATGCGACTCGACGACTTAATGCGTTAGCAAGCTTATTCTCTATGTCGGCCTTGTACTGAAGCACAAAAGTGTACTCTTAAAGAAATTAAACCCACTTGGCATGTCTAAGGTTTAATTTCTTCTGAGAGTTCAGATATCTCAAGGCCTCATAATCTGAGAATAATATGAATTCTTGCAATAATAGGTAATGATGCCAATGGCGCAGTGATTGCACTACCACATAGAATTCCTTATCATAGGTGGAATATCTTTGTTTCGCCTCATTCAGTTTCTCACTAAAAAAGGCGACAGGGTGCCCTTCCTGACTAAGTACTCCTCTTATGCTGACTCTAGACGTGTCACATGCGACTTTAAAAGCTTTTAAAAAATTCAGAAGTCGCGTGATTGGAGCTTCAATCATCTTGACCTTTATCTCCTTGAAGGCTTTCGAGGCTGCGTTTGTCCACTGGAACTTTTCTTTTTTTATGCAATCCATGATGGGAGCTATAATAGAACTGAAACCTCGAATGAACCGCCTATAGAAGCTAGCTAAGCCATGAAAGCTGCACACCTCATGAATATTGTCAGGTTCAGGCCAATTGACTATGGCCTTGACTTTCTCAGGATCCGCCGATACGCCCTCGGCCGACACAATAAAACCTAAGAAGATAACGCTACTAGACAAAAATGCACACTTCTTTAGGTTGACGTACAATTTCCCGGCTCTAAGGATCCCACAAACCTGCCTCAAATAGTTGAGGTGTTGTTCCTTGGTCATGCTATAACTTAAGATATCATCAAGGTATACGACTAGAAACTTTCACATGAAGGGCCTCAACACTTGGGTCGCCACACGCATGAAAGTCCTTGGGGCATTAGTTAACCCAAAAGGCATAACTAACCACTCGTATAACACATCCTTTGTCTTAAAAGCCGTCTTCCACTCATTACCAGGGTGTACACGGATTTGGTAATAACTACTCTTGAGGTTAATTTTTGAGAAGATAGTAGTATTGGCCATCATATCCAATATGTCATCAAGACATGGTATGGGAAACAGATACTTGACTGTGATTTTGTTGATGACCCTACTATCAACACACATCCTCTATGTGGCATCCTTCTTAGGCCTAAGAAGGGTGGGCACGGCACACGGCTCATGCTCTCTCGAATGAAACCCTTCTCTAAGAGCTTGTCAATCTGCCTCTTCAACTTCGCGTGCTCCTTTGGGTTCATCCTGTAATGTGTGAGGTTTGGTAGAGTCGCCTTAGGGATTAAATCAATGGCATGCTGTATATCCCTCATAGGGGGAAGCTCATTCGGTAGATCATTAGGAAAGACATCACAAAACTCATGCACTACCTGAATGGCCTCGGTGGGTAACTCTACACTAGCTTCTGGTACACTCTCCCTAGCCACACGGCCGTACATGTTGTACCACTCAAAATAGTGGTCTTGATGTCCCTCATAGGTGGGTGCAAGGGTGCATGCCCATGACTGATTCCTCGGCCACCTCCATTCATTGGTCTATCCTCCTAGCCACTTGCTTAAGATTAGGCATCTTCCCCAATGGTGGGGTTTGTCCTGGCGGAAGTCTCTAGTTGGATAATGTGCACATCAAGTTGTTTAAAGTATTGGTCTATATATTATTCTCAGCACTTACTCAAAGACCTAAACTGTTGGGACTGCTTGTTTAGTGACTCTTGCAATTGTTCCATATTTAGTGTAGGGTACAAACCAAAATTCAGCAATATAGTTATCAAAATATAAGAAAGTTTTTTTTTTTTTTTTTAAATTTACTTTTAAGAAACAACCTAGTTTTTAAAAATGAAAAAGGAAAGTTTCTAAAAAAAAAAATACAAATTAGGAAAGTTTCTAAAAAAAAAAAAGCAACCTAGTTTCTAAAAACGAAAAAGGAAAGTTTCTAAAAAAAAACAACCTAGTTTCTAAAAAAAAAAAGAAAAAAAGAAAGTTCTAAAAATAGAAAGTAAGTTTCTAAAAAAAGAAAAAGGAAAGTAAACTAGTTTCTAAAAAAGAAAAAGAAAAGGAAATTAGTTTCTAAAAAATGGATTAAGAAAGTTTCTAAAAACAGAAAAGGAAAGTTTCTAAACTTGGAAATAGAAAGCTAAGTTAATTTCTAAAATAATTCAAATAAGGGAATAACAAAAAATTTCAGCAGCTTATGTCAGGGTTTATGGACCACTAAACAGTCATATATGATGAGAATTGATGTGTAATGGACATAAACAACTAAACTCTAAACATGTAATGCATTCTCCTATAAGAACCCTAAGCTCTGATACCAAATTTGATATAAGACATGAAAATTAAATATGATATGCAAGATCTCAGGCTTTAGATTACACTAATTCAGAAACAATCACATAAAATTTCACATCCCACACAAAAGTTCAAACATTCAACCAAAGGGAATCTGTGCAGGTCTAGGCCTACATAGGCTAAGACTAGATTAGTAAAATTATGGACCAAACGATACTCAAAGTGAAGTAAAAATCATCCACACATGCACAACAATCAGTCCCTAATCCAAAGGATTCACTAATTCCAATTCAGAGAACCCTAGGGTAAGAAAAGAGGCAAATAAATTGAAAGTAATGCAATCTAGGGTTAGGGTTAGGGAGAATTGAATAGGTATGAGATGAGTAAAATAGGCAGAAATCTGAACCTGAAGATAGTCCACGTGTGCGTACAGCGGGCCAGGCCTGTCGCACGTGTGCAGGGGTCTGGCCACACGTATGAGGGGGTGCTAAATGCAGAAAGTGTCTCTTGGCTCTGGTCAACCAGGGGAGGGCTTCAAAACTCCAAAGTTTCGTATCGATCAGATGCGCGGTCTATGCGTGGTGCTCTGCCAAAGTTTCAGCCCTCCTTCAGGGCCAAAATCTGGAATTCTATTGTAAAGAGGAAAATTGTTGCAATAAAGGATAGATTTGAAATGCGAATGGTGGTAGGAGATGAGAAATAGAGATGGTAGATGATGGGGGCAAATCGGGATAGACGTGTCTTCGCATCAGGGTAGTTAGCCCTTCGATAAAGGGAGGGCTTCGCACCTAATTGGATTTCCACAACTCGAGAATTTAAAGGAGTAGAAAAACGTAAAATTTTTATTAAGCTTCAATGAGAAAAAACTTACAAGGGGTGCCTACTTATAGGAAAACCCTATATTCAAAAACTCGCGCCATGTGCACGACCTATTACTTAGCGATGAAGTAAACAAAAATAAAAACTAATCAAATAAATTTAAACCGTCCATGATACTTTAAATAACATTAATAAACAAAACCTAAAATATGAGATTAATCAGACTAGTGGGCCACGATCATGAGATACCAAGATGGGCTTTACTTGACTATTGGGCCCACTCCAACGAACCAAAACTCCGTCTTCTAGTTAAGAGGCCCTTCTTAGATGTCGTCATCAATTCAAATCGACGATGGGGCCCTCCTTCTCCTTGCGTACGTGCTTAGGGGGGCGGCGTGCGTGTGCGCGTGATATCCCCATCAACTAATAAGCTTTTAAAAAAAATAAAAAAAATCCATAACAGTAATCAAAGTAGGCGATAATTTTAGCTGTAATTCAAATCTACGCTCGCACGCTGGACTCAACTCATCCTTCAAAGAGGCATCCTTCAACTATTTTTCGTGGCCGACTGTAAAATTTCTTTCTCATTTCATTTTGTTTATATTGAAAAGTCATTCCGTATGGAAGATAAAGGTGTAACCCATCATCAGAGGACGAACCCCACCTTCTGAATATAGCCTAATCTAATTTACATATTGAGTAAGTGGTTGAATAATAGGCGACCGATCTCTCCATATCTCAGTTATACATTACATATCTGCCTACTTTGGCACTCGGGGGAAGGGTCATTGTGGTTTTGTTCCAATTGGAGTTGCAGTTGCAATTCTGGCACCCCCGTACGTATGCCGAGTTCAGAAAGCAAACCTTATCCCAAAACACGGTCAAAAGTGGTCAAACTCAAGGTAGACCATGCTGAAAACGTGCCTCGTGCCCAATGGAACTATGAACAATTCCAAACAGGTTCGGTGTGGCTTCAACATAGCAAGACCCAGTTCGGCCTTGCTTTTTGGCTTTTCAGTAAAACGGGTTGAACAGGTCGAAGTGGTCAAACCCAATTTGGACTGGACCGAAAAATCATGTGTCCTGTGCCAAATGGGCTTACAAATAATTCCAAACAGGGTCGACACTTTTTTTTTTTTTTTTTTTAAGCTTTTGAGCAAAATGGGTCTGAAGTGATCGAACCCAAGCTCGACCAGGCTGAAAACCACATGCCTCGTGCCAAATGGGATTACGAACAGCTCCGAACAGGTTCGGTGCGACTTCCACACAACAAGACCCACGAAAATTGAGATCGACCTTTTTTGGGACCCTACTTTAACCCAGTTCAATCAAGGGTTAAAGTGACTTTGTGTGATGTCACCTCTAATCTGGTATCACCTTTATGTATGACGGTGATTGACAAGTTCCATTATTTCTGCAACATCATTTTAAGACTTCAGATACCTCATTTTAAGACTTCAGTCCCCCCCTCCCCCCTCAAAAAAAAAGGCCCTTCAGATGAGGGAGATTATAATCACAGGTGGGCTATATCTTATGAAACAGTGATTATTGAATACTCACCGTTAAAAACTACCTACAACCCAACGTAATGTTTATTTGTAATTCAACCTCTTTATAAGGTTACATAGAGCTTACATAGTGCTGGAGGAAGAGGAAGGAGGAAAACAAATATCATGTTGATCCAAAATTTCTATGGCCAAGGAGAAGTTTTTAATAGTCAATCACCATTGTTTCCTGTGTTTTGGTCCACATGAGATTTGGATCGCTTCCTTTTTCCAGCCATTCCCAAAATGAACAGGAAAAACAGATGGGCGGCGTGGATATACAATATGTACATCAAGATGGCCGGCTGCACTGTCCAATGTAGTGGGTTGACATCACCAAGTTTTACGAGTCTTACCATGATGTACGTGTTATAACAGCACCTTTCATCCATTTTGCAATATCAATATAAAAATGAGGTATATCCTAGGTTAAAGTGTACCATACTACAAAAAGTAGATCAAGACAATGACTCCCACCATTGAAAACTTCCTAGGGCCCATCATGATGTTTATGTGCCATCCAACTGTTCATGAGGTTACAAGAAGATGGATGAAGGCAAAACACAAATTTAAGTTTCATCTAAAACTTCTATGGCCCAAAATGTTTTCAGTTGTAGGCGTTTAATCCCCACAGCTTCCTATGATGTGATCTACTTGAGCTTTAAATCTTTCTAATGTTTTATCGTATGCCTAAAACGATATTATAAAAATGGATGGATGGTGTTGATATAACACATACATCATGGTGGGGCCACAGAACTTGATGACGTTAACACACCTGGGAGGTTGGTGGTGTGTACGTAATCCTCTTCTAATTGAAGCACGTCGAAAGCTCAAGTGCACTATACCAAGTGTTGGTATCGTGAAGATCCATGCCCTCCATTCATTTTTAAATATTATATTATTACATGCTTAAGAAAATGAGGCAGGTCTAATGGTCAAGTGTACCACACAGGGTAGATTCCATTTAATGGTTAAGAAATTACCTAGTGTTGAGACTTCTTAGGGCCCACATACGAGTAAAACCGTCTCATTTTTGGGCGTATAACCTGAAAGGAGATGGAAAAACAGATGAACGGTGTTGATCGTCCAAATTAATAAATGTAGGCCCATTTTACTCTTCTAAAGGGCCAGTCAATTCCAGAGGATATATCTGCGATAACGAAAGCGGAAAAGGTAAAAATGAGAGTTGCTTGCTTTCCTATGCATGCTGGGATTTTTAGCATGAAAATTGGGAAGTGGATTGGGTGGTGTTCCACACATCACCCACGATGCTGTGCATTGACGTTACCAAGTTTTGTGGGTCCCATCATTAGGTATGTGTTGTATCCGGACGGTCCATCCTTATAGCAAGCTCGTCCTATAGCTTGAAAAGAAAAATAAGACAGATAACAAGATTAAGTAGACTATACTACAAAAAGTAGTGGGAGATTAAACATCTACCATTGAAACTCTTATGAGGTTATAGAAGTTTTGGATAATATGATATTTGTTTTTCCTATTCATTCAAGTCTATGTGACCTTACGGACAAATTGAATAGAAAATAAATATTATGATAAACCTTTGGAACGTTTTAATGGTAAGAATCATTGTCCCACTACTAATTGTGATTTGGTTCACTTGGACTTTGGATATAGCTTATTTTTGAGCTTAGGATATAACTCATTTTTGAGTTCATGCTTTAACATGATCTAAAAAATGGATGAATAGTATGGATATATTAAATATATTATTGTGGGGGCATGTAACTTTGATCTCTTCTTAACATTTCATAGAAGCGGCAGCGCTCTCATCTTCACACGACATGTACTCACACCAGGGTCGGTGGGGTGTGGTCCACCAGCCAATCCGCTTCCGAAAATTTGATGGTAGATTTGGGTGCGGATAGACTGTGGTGAATTCCAGTGCCGTTTTCGGCAGTCCGCCTCATTCACCAAATAGGCAGAATTTCTCTCTCCAAATAGATTGTTAGCTATACAATACAACTTTTAATGTGCCGGACTTTGAGTCCCATTATAATTTTTGTGTTAGATCTACACCGTCCATTAATTTTTTCAGATAATTCCAAATCATGCGTACATAAATGAAGTATATCCAAAGCTCAAGAGGATTACAACCCAGAAAAAGTAGTGGTCGATTGAACAAACTACCATTAATACTTTACTAATGCCAAGGTGAGACTTATTTTTCATCTGATCAATTCATATGATCACACAAACATGGAAAAAGTTAAAATACAAATATCAGCTTGATTTTAGCCTTATGTGGTCCTAAGAAGTTTTCAACTGTAGCATTAACTCCTATTGTTTTTTGTAATGTGGTCCACTTTAGCTTTCGATCTTCATTGTTTTTGAGATAATATCTTGTAATGATCTGAAAAAAAATTGACGGAGGCTGTGGATCTAAGAAATATATCATTGTAAGCCCCACGTATCTTTCTAAGTTGAGAAATTTGGTTGCCACTGTGGGGCAGGGGAGAAAATTAGGTGAGAACCCAGCCTCAACCCGTGAGGGTGCAGCCCTTATTGTGGGGCCTATCTTAATGTGTGTATTCTATATCCATCCTATCCATTCGTTTTCTTTCAGATCATGTTAGTGCATTATTCCAAAAATGAAACAGATCCAATTATCAAGTGGACCATATTGTAGGAAACAGTGGTAATCGACTATCAACTTATCAACCGATTGGATGACAAATAAAAACTACAAAAACATTAAGGTGTGGTAGGGTGTTCAATCACCACTGCTTCTTGACTTATGGTCCAACTTATAATTACATCTTAATTTTTTGCCCTAAAAATGATATGGAAAAATAGACGGCGTAATGGACATAGAATTCACACATCAAGGTGGGCACCATCGTTAGGGCCACACCGTGTTGGGTGAGACCCCGTTCTCACCTAATACGCTCTGGTGGTGCAGCACATTCCAGGTCGAGAAAAGGAGACTAGAAGTGTTGATACGTAGAATTCCCTGCCCCATCATAAATTATGTATCAGATCCATACTGCCCATCTATTTTTCCATACCAATTTTAGAAACTTAAACAAGAAATGAGGTAGATCCAATGCTTAAGTGAGCTACACCATAGAAACAGTAGGAATTGGATGTTTACGGCAAAAAACTGCTTGGGCCAAAGAAGGCTATCATCAAGCTGATATTTGTGATTTTCCTTCATCTAGGTCTGTTTGACCTTATTAAAAAGTTAAATGGCAAATAAACCTCACAGTTGACCCTAGGAAGGTTTTGATGGTAGTCATTCAATCTCCGCTACTTTTTGTGGTGTGGTCCACTTGAGCTTTGGATGTGCCTCATTTTTGGGTTGATGCTCTAGAATGATCTGTAAAAATTGAGTGAGGGTGTGGATCTAAAATATAAATCATTGTGGGGGTGCAGAGAAGTTACACACTTTAAAAGTAGGGTTGTATCACGCAATCTACTTGGGACAGAGAAATCGGGCGGATCTTATTAGCTGGAGTCAACGGTGATGATGTGGACAAATGGGAAGCTACGGCACTGAATTTTCCTGTGGGTTCAACACAGACAAATCCACACTCAGTATTTTTTTTTTTTTTAAACGAAAAAAATGCCCATTTAATGAGTGGTGGGTTTGTTTTTCCTTGTGTCATGGTCCACTTGAGATTTGAATTGGACTGATGTTTAGCCACCAAGAAGTAGCTCAGTTGACGCACGTGATGGATGGATTAGATGTCATGCACGCACTAGGATCAGTCCCATACATTGCTTTATAGGATAAGCTTAAACTACAATGTGTTGCCGAGTACACGGATTCTTTATAATAATAATCATGATAAAAAAGAAAAAAAGAGTTTCTTTCCTATTCAGGATTTACAATGCAAGTATGCAAGATAAGAATCCATTTCCTTCTCACTCTCAGAAATCAACTAATTTTTCTCAAAATTTTACTCTCTTTGGCACAAAATGAAGATGGTGTTTTCTTAATAATTAAGAGGCTGGGTGTCGGAACTTTTGTACGGTTTGTGCACCATGTAAGAATGCATACATTGGGCTGTTGTATTCTCAGAATAGTTTCATTTTGTTTGGGAGGAAATCCAGTTGGAGAAGCATGTGATGGGACAGAAAATACATGTCAAAGATTCCAGCAGATGTCGCACTTGTTAAAGATACGGGCCATTTATCCGAATACTTTGCACTGTAAACGTACCATATGCCTAAAATCAGGGCACTAAGCTCATCAACTTAGCCAAATTTTATTATAATAACAAACCCTTGTGTCAATATAAAATCTTATGAACACAGAAACTTTCTCTTAGTTGTAAAAATGTCTACAAGTTATTAAGAAAATTTTAAAGGTGTGGAAAGACCAAGGGTACTGTAAAGAGGCTAAGGCCCTAGAGAGGAGCTTCTTACCAATTATCCAGTGGTAGAGAGGCTTACTTATATATGCAGGGGTGACAGATTACCTGGTGTAGAGCTAAAAGTACATATGTTATCACTTTATTAGCTCTTAGATTCGTGATGCCACATGGCACAACCTCATTTGGCCTGGAGGTGTGTTAGCTTTGTAAATTGGGGTGATTTGAAGGCATTTTGAGAACGGACAAGTGATGATTTTCCAAGACATGGAGTTAAGCTCGTTTAAAACTACAAATCAAGCTCAAACCAGTGTAGTATGGGCTCAACTCGGCTTAATTCAGCTCGGTTTGATTTTACTTAATTCAAGTGTAGGGTGTATGCACACTGTTTCCTGTGGTTTTTTTGTTAGTACACCCACTATCAGTTCACGCTTCACACTTGAACTTTAGATATGATACAATTTTGGAATCATATCCTAAAATGATCTATAAAAAAGGGATGAATGATGTGGATTTTATATATATATATCAAAATGTCTCATGTGGTTTGGTCTACTTGAGCTTTGGATATGATTCAATTTTGGATCATGTCCTAAATTGATATGTAAAAATAGATGGACAGCTGGATAATACATATATGTGATGGTGGGCCCACAAAGTTTTACTCAATAAGCTAAAGCGGTATTTGAATTAACTTGGTTTAGCTATTTGGACCAAAGCAAGCTCAAGCTCATATAATTTAGACCAAACCAAGCTCAAACAATAGGAATAGGATTGAAGCTCGGCTCATGCAATGCTCGAACATGGGGTGTCATATAAACAAGCCAAACTGAACTTGGGTCAGTTTGGATTGGCTCGTGTACTAACTCTATCTGCTTCATCCGTTACTATGTATGAATCAACACTTTCCTTTGCTTAGTTCATGAAAGTGGGAGTTGTTCCTGCGAAGCCGAGCTTCCACCCTTCAACTTGTATGCTACGAGCTTGAGCTTTTTCTCCTCAAGAATCTCCATATAGTCAAAAAATTGTTCAACTTCAATAAGCTAATTAAGGAAGTGCTCAATATGAAATTGGCCAATGAAGTCAGGAAGATCAACTTCATTCTGAAATTTCGATCTTAATCTAGCTTGACACCTCTTCATTCTTCTTGCTGAATAATCATATTATCAATTTCCTCATTGTTAGATCCACCATCATCAGATGGAATTGTTGCCCATACCATTGTTATATGCCATGAAACGAGAAAAGCTCCGCTTTAAATCCACTTGACGCAAGGAAGAGTGTGAAGCAATGAGAAGAAGATCATCGTCTTCATCAAGTGGGCAAAATGTTGAATTCACAAGATAAAAGAAAAGAAATTTAAAATTTATATTATTCAATAATACTATGTAATTCTCAGTTACACCACTTATACGATAAGAAATTTAAAATTATATTATTCAATAATAATCTGGAATGTTTGATTACACTACTTATATGAAAAATTCAAAATTCTAATAAAATTCCTAATTCGATTAGAAAAGAAATTATTCAAAATAGTAAATTTTGCAAAAAATATTAAGTCGTGAATTAACCTTATCACATGATTCTCAGTATGATTAGAAGCAATTTCTAAAAAATAAAAAATAAAAAAAAATAATCTAAAACTCCAAAACTATAAAACAAATGAGATACGGGGCGGTTAGACCTACACCTCGAAATGCTCTTAAAACTCTAAAACAAATGAGATATGAAAAAAAATTAAAAATTACTAAAAACAGTGCTTTTTTCTTAAATGGAAATTTTAAACTTCAAGTTGTATGTTTTTGTAAAGTGATTGTCCTATACTTGCCGTGCTACTTGGGATGACCCCAGAAGCATCGTTGCATAAAGATTGATAGGTCATGTGTTCCCTAACGATACTCGGATCAAAATTTATGACTAGTACACCAGCCAATCTGCTTCCATTTTGGCTACTGGTCCGTGCTTTGTGGGCTCCACCATAATATATGTGTTTTATCCATGCTGTCCATCCATTTCTAAAGTTCATTTTAAGGCTTGATCTCAAAACCGAGCCATATATAAATCAAATTAATGATTGAATGTCCACCATTAGACCTCGTTACTTTTGTCGACATGGTTATAGTGATATGTCGATGGTTTTTAGCCGTCGGCGACTCCGACGGATAAAAACTATCGAGGAAACTACCCTATAGCCGTTAAGTTTGGTCATTTGTTTTTGTAGTGACTGGTAGTGCTCTACGGAAATCGGGGTTATACTGTATAGCAACCACGGGTGGTTGGGCATCGTCTTGGGCTCGGGGTAGAATTAGTGTATCTGCAAGATGGTCGATGGTTGCCTTCAGCTCTTACATGGTCAGCCCGACTCTCATGGTGGAAAGCTTTCATTCTCCCCAAAAGATAATGCATCCCTAGATCACCCACCGTCCACAGAATTTTGGTCCATACGTTCGTTATTTGCTATTGGTCCAAGCGAAGTCCTCGCTCTGATACCAACTAATGTAGGGATGGGCATGATGAGGTCAAGCACTGTCTTCCTTAGGAGATAATTACTCCAAATACACGGAGCTTCTTTGGACTCATTAGAGAGATTCCTCGAATCCACGAGGAGAAATAGAAAATAAAAATAAATTCTAATAAAATCCGAAATAAATTGAATGATAATAAATAAAATAATAATAATAAAAAAAAAAATGAGTTTACAATCCCTTAAATAGTGATATGAACCATAGTAAGAAATTTCAGAATCAAACTGTAACTCAAACTCCCTAAAATCATGACTTATTATTTATAGACGGTCATTATTTCCACCAGACCTCTTGGTTTTCAGCAAAAAATAGTAAGTGTCCTATTTGGCTTAACTGTGTTATTTTTCTAAATTTTCTAAGCACTTTTCATGTTGGACATAGCTCCTTAAGCTCAATGGATCAAAAGTTATAATAGAACTAAAATTTACTATAAATAGTAAAAGTGGAAATAAAATAAAAAATAAAAATTTGACCCGTAGATCTAACCGAGCTAAAGTAGCTTCTCCTACCCTAATATCAAATTCGGTACTTCGAATAACTCATTCCGGTTACCTTTTTTTTAAAAAAAAGGTTCCAACGGTCCAGATCACTTCCCGCCTCCGATCATTGGACCCGCTCTGCATCACGAACAGTGGCCCGCATTTGTACCAATCTAAAACCCTCACAAACTATGCAAAGAGGCAGGTCGCGTGTGAGGGTAGAATAGCGCGTTTCTTATTTTTGAAGATTACCCGCCAAAGCGACACTTGCTTTCTCACGTTAACGGCTATACTTTGAACCTCTCAGATAGACATTGGCGCGTCTTTCTTCATGTGTGAGCCACCTAAACGGCTACAGACCATATAAAAACGCCCACCGTCTATAACTCCTCCAATCAACCTTCAAATCCTTCCCTATACAATGGCAAGACGCATGAACTACATTCTCTCTCCCCTCTTACTCTCCCTTTTCATCTCAGTAAACGGTGATCTCAGTGTCACGGACTATGGTGCCATTGGCGATGGAAAGACCGACGCAAGCCAATCGTTCCTCAAAGCATGGACCGCAGCTTGCCATTCGAGTGAACCCACGACGATTTATGTCCCTCGCAAGAGGTATCAACTCAGGCCGGTCATCTTCCAGGGCCCATGCAATAATACTAGTATTACGATTCGGGTGGATGGGATCTTGGTCGCTCCAAATTACCAAGAAATGGGCATTGTTGACAATTGGATCATGTTCTCTGGAGTCCAGGGTGTGTCAATCAATGGCAACGGCGGGTACCTTGATGGGCAAGGATTGGGCTTGTGGGCTTGCAAGGCTGCGGGCCATGTCTGTCCTGCTGGCACAACGGTATGTATAACATATATATACATCCTTGGAGAATTATGGGCCTGGAGGTTGAAAACTCTTCCAACTAAGTCCACTTCTTGAGGTAATGGACCACGATCCGGTCCATAGGATGGGTCTGGAGGCTAAATTTCAAGCTTGACAAACAAGAGGGATGGATGGGGTTGGGCTGATATGGCCTATTTGACACCTTAATTTAAATAATACGACAACATGTTTCTATATATTTTTCGTTTTCAAATTTGTTTGCCTCACACATTTTGCTTGCTTGCCTGCCTGCAGTCACTTGCCTTCTTCAGTTCCAAAGATGTATCAGTCAGCGGCATCACTTCGATCAACAGTGAGCTCTACCACATTGTCATCCTCACGTGCAACAACGTAACGCTGGATGGAGTAAGGATCTATGCCCCTGATGACAGCCCTAACACTGACGGCATACACGTCCAAGATTCAACAAATGTGCGTATCTTGAGCACAGGCATAAAAACGGGAGATGACTGCATCTCGATTGGCCCAGGCACGCAGAACCTGTGGATCCAACGTGTCGCGTGTGGGCCTGGCCACGGAATAAGGTGAGAGACCATACCTGTAGGTGTGCTTACGCACGTGTTACATGTTCTTCTTGCACATGTGTAGCTGTATATATATAATAACTTGGTGTGTATGTTATTTGAATCAGTATCGGGAGCCTGGGGAAGGAGCTTAAAGAAGATGGTGTGCAGAACGTGACTGTAAAGACAGTCGTCTTTAACGGAACTCTTAATGGTCTTAGGATAAAATCTTGGGCCAGGCCCAGTTATGGGTTTGTTAAAGGAGTGGTCTTTGAGCACGCCACCATGATCAACGTTGCAAATCCAATCATCATTGACCAAAATTACTGCCCTAACAACAACGACGGTTGTCCTGGCCAGGTAAGTTTAATAAAATCCCTGGGTTGAGTTTTTTAAGAAAAGTAAATTTTAAAGTAAAATATTTTAATTTTAAAAACTTTAATAAATATATTATATACCAAAACTTGTGAAAAATACTAATGTATGGACAACCTAAACCGCAATCACAACCAATGTGTTTTTTGTTGGGTTCAGAATGATGTTGGCTGCAATTTGGTAATATAATCTTATAATCTTCATTGAATCAAATTATTACAATTTAGTTTGATTGGAGTTCCAAATTCAGCCTTCAGTATTCTTCACACTAGAAAAGCAAGGCTTCTTATCTTGTATTCATATATAGAAGATGGAGAGAGAGGATGCGTAAAAAAATCATGCAAAATCTTTAGACAGTTATAATCATCTTCAATTCCACTCTGAATTATCTGTGACCGTACATGTTGGTGATTTTTTATTTTTATTTTTTAATTGCAGGAGTCGGGCGTGAAAATCAGTCAAGTGACATATAAGAACATAAAGGGAACGTCAACATCCCAGGTTGCCATGAAATTCGATTGCAGCTCAAGCTCTCCATGCCAAGGGATCAGATTACAAGATATAAAGCTCACATACCATGATCAGCTTGCAGAATCCTTTTGTCAAAATATAAAGGGTTCGACCAGTGGATTAGTTGTGCCGCCGAGCTGTTTTTGAAGATTCTTTCTGAATGTAAAATGCCAAAGAAAAAAAAAATTGTATTCTTTTCTTTAAATTAAAATAAAATAAAAAATGAGAATAGGATTCTTCTTCATGTAGTGTTTTTGTGCTTCTAGTTGGTACATCGGCCGGATTGATGCTCACTGCAGGCCCAGTCTGGCCCACTTGGTCACCGTCTATGTCCAAGGCCCGCCCATCCCAACAGTATTGGATAAGGTCCCGTTTGAATGCACCGTCAAAACAAGGGTTGATGAGACCCACTTTTTTTTTTTTTTACTTTCTTTCTTTTTTAAACTCAAAGCCCTGGTTTTGTGGCCCATTTCGAAATCAGCATGGGTTTGTTGGTTTCGAGATCACCAGACAAACCGAAAACTAATTGGCTTCTGACTCAGGGAAGGATGTGAGGTGGAGCACTGTCTTCCTCGGGGGAATAACTGTTCCGAATCTAAGTAACTTCTCAGGACTCCACGGAGAAACTTCAAATGCACGTGGAAAAGAAAATAGAAATAATTTTAAAATATTCGAAATTCTTTTATTGATGATGAAAAATGAGTTTATAACTCTTTACATAAGGCTGGGGAAGTTTGACTTACTATAATAGTAAACTTAGTATTTATATACTGTCGTGGCTTCTACTAGACCTCATGGTTTTCAGCCAAAAATATTAAGTGTCATATTTGGCTCAACCATGCTACTCTCCTAATTATTCTAAGCACTTTTCATGTTGGGCGCAAATCCTAAAGCCCAACAGATGAAGAGTTATACTCAAACTAAAACTTACTATATGTAGTAAAAATGAAATTAAAATAGGAATTTCACCTTTCACCGTCGATCTAATGGTATTTCGCAAATTCGGCGTGCATGATGGTGTCAGAAGCTCTGGTAGCTCCTTTGCTCGCTACGTCTAGTAAGGATTCCATGTTGCCGTTCCTTTTCACCGGTGAGGAGAACGGAATGAGAGACCATACTAAACCTTCGCGAAGATTGATCGAGATCGATCAACGAGAAAAGCTCAAAACCGGGAACAGAATAGATGTGAAGGCTTCAGACCCCTCCGTCAGGTACTACTTGACTCTTTCCGATGCAGGCATGGACGTTCACTTGTTCATGACCTCGCCCTCATCTTGCACTGCTCCAAACAACTCTAGGAATGACTGACTTGTACAATTTGAAGTGCCTTGTGCCTCTAAGGATCGTCTAGGCCAGCATGGGTGGCTAAAGTAGCTCGTCCTACCTTAAATTCATATATGGTACGTCCTATAGCTCACTCCGGTTTGCTAGATACGTCCGTTTTATGTTCTGACAGTCCGAATCACTTATGTCACCGACCGGACCTTTTTCGATCCATTTTGGCCATGAAAGTGTTTGTGACCTCCTCTACATAAACTTCTTTTCAATGAGTTATCAATATGGAATTGGTTTTGTTGTAAAAGACCTTTCAAAGAATTTATGTCCCAAGGCCTATGAGCTTCGGGCCTTAAAATTGGAGTCCATGCATAGCCCATGGGCCTTTAGCTTCAGCTTAAGTATTTCTCAAGGAATGATAAATATAAGCTAGTCCTGCCCTAGCCCAACCCACTGTCATCATTGTTTCGGGCCTTGAGATTTACCATGGAGGATGTTGATGCAAAAATTTGGACGTCCTCCTTAAACCACTTGATACCTATGAGAGAAGACAGATGGAGACCCTGGCTGCTGCAGGGGACCCTCCGATGCTAAAGTCAAATAGGCAAGCTAGGTCTGTTAGAACATAGGGTATTTGGGAGTGGTTTGTGTGTATGATTACGCGTATCTTTCACCATTAGAGATGCTCTTATTTATAGCTGAAAGAGGGCGGTGGCGTAGAGGGAAATCTCCCTATTTAGTAGGGGCATGTTGTAGATGGAATCATATCCCAAGGATCTCGGGAAATACCGAGATCTTTGGTTGAGATCTCGAGCAGATGTGTGTTGCAGTTGTCTCCCGAGATCTTAGGTTGAGATCTTAGGTAGATCTCTTCGGTAAGATCTAGATAGTCTAAACCAGTATAAACATGTTATAAGGGGCCAAGGTCGAGAGTCCAAGGTGATTTACATAGTCGTTCCGAAGGGTAGTTTGCCAACCTGGATTCTCTAATGAGACGTTGTCGAGTTTTTCCTCAGCATTTAGTATATTACCGACCTGCCGACCTGCCCTTGGGAGTCATGTCCGAGCACTGAGGTCGAGCTCCTTTCTTTAGTAGAATGCAAATGAACTTGGGGCTTCCCAAGCGCAGCAACTCGGAGCCTTGCTTTGCACTGAGCCATGCTTCGGGAGTTCTTACCAAGAAATGACCTGAGCGACAGCTTGGAAATATATGAGATCGTGGAAGAACTCGGTGTCATATGGAAGTGAAGATACCTCATCTCCTGATGATCGATCTTAAGAAGTAGGTGTGTTTTTCAACAGTGAATTACTACTTTTTGGTCATTAAGGAGCTCCTTGGTCGGGTTCGGTGCTAGCTGACCTTATGACAAGGACGGATGTCCGACCTGACCTTATTTCCTTGGTCGGTCCATTTTTACCCATAACAGTAGCCCCCTACTTTCGAGCTCGAGCAGCGGGCTCGGAAAGTAAGTCGATATTGATGAAGTCAGACTATCTTATGCATAGGGTGTCGAGCGTGCTCATCATTAATGCTGGATAAGGTAGTAGGAGTGGTGTAAGTGCTTATATGTTTTACACACATGGATCGTCAAATTTCGTAAGCCAAAAGTGTCATAAGACAAAAGTACTTCAAGTCAGATCTCAAGTATGAAATTACAACTACTCTACATTCCTCAAGATCAGCTCAAGATCAACTTGTGATCAGCTCAAGATCGGCATATCTTCTCAAGTAGTTGATGCCTGATTTCAAGACAAGATCGAGTCAAAGTTCAAGACAAGTTGTCCAATGTATTTGCTAAAACACAAGCGGTATAACCCCAGAAAGACCTTAGGTTATGTACTTTCAAAAATTCATTGATTTTGGGTTTTTTAATAATGTTTTGCTTTGGATTTCTATCAGTCTAACTTCCTCAGTTAACCTAACTTCAAGTTTGGGCAAAATAACAAAATTTGTTGAAAATTCAGCCAGCCTAAGTTTTGGTTCGGCTAGCCTAAACTTGAAATTTGGCTATCCCAAGTGAGTTCAGGTTAAATTCTAGCAATGCAAACTTTTGAATTTTACGGAAATTCGGTCAATCGAATTGTGATGTTCGGCAAGCTGAATTTTAGATAAATTTTATCCCTTACAATTGTTTGTTTGCCTCCAAGTGCAGAGGTTCATACGTACTATCATGTGAATATATGGTCGATCCCACAGAGAGATGGTTTAGGAGAATGAAATTAAACAATCTAATGCAAAATTAACTAAGTAATGGAGATTAAATGGATTCAATGTTTTTGAAAGTTTTGAAGGTATGACTTTTAAATGGAATTCAATTAAATTAAAAACAACACCCAAGCTTCAAAGTTCCACACATAGGTTAATAATCCATAAATCATGATTTTTGATAACACAATTAGGATCCGATGGTCGGCCTAATCGGAAAATAAAACAATTCAAATATTTTTAGTAAATAATATAAGAGATTAGAGAATCATGGATTAGCACCATTAACATATATTCTCAAGCACCAGTGACTTTAAGCATTCAATATCCATGAAATAATGAATCAAATAATGTAGTAGGTTGAGAATATCTCCCATCTAAGAAATCTAATTGATCCAGGTTAAGCCTGCATCCATCATATGTATCTCACATGATAGTTCAAAAACCTAAACCTAGATAATTGATAACATGCGTACACCATTCATCTCATCATAAAAAAAAAGAATCAATCATCATAACTTAAAGAATCATTAAACATAGGTGCTTCCCTTCTAGCTTGGGGTAGAAGAAACTAGAAAAACATAACTAAATGGCAAATAGAAGGAAACAAGAAAGCAAGAAAAAAATAATAAAGATATAAAAACTTGTAAAGAAAAATAATTTTTAATACTATAAAACTTGAGAGCTCTCTAAAAAAAACCCTAGATATACTCTCTGAAAACCCTAGATATCTCCCAAAAGTCTTTAGGAAACCTTTATTTATAGCTTAGCTCGGATAGATTCGCAAATTTGACTCTATTTACGCAATCTGTGTAGACACTACGTAACTGATTCGATGTCATCGAACAGCCTTCGATGTCATCAAAGGGGTTTGGATTCAGAAGTTGCGCATTCTCCTTTCACATTGTGTAAGTCTGTGTGTCATTGAACCTTCCTTCGATGTCATTAAGAAGTCCTTCGATGCAATCAAAGGGTCTTCAATCCATCAAGAATGTGTCCAAAACAGTCTAGCGAGTTGTTTCAATTTATTCATTAAATTCGATGTCATCGAACTAACTTCGATGTCATTGAACATCTTCTTCAAGTCATCGAACATGACTTCGATTTATCGAGAATTACATCCAATTATGTCCAGCAACCAACATGATTTTCCTGTGAAAATTCGATGTCATCGACCTGTGTTCTATGTCATCGAACAATGTCTTCGATGTTATCAAACAGTGGTTGATGCGACAGATATTGAAGTGAATTTAAGCACTTTGTTCTTCCAATTTTCTTCTTTCTCCACTTGGTTTTCTTAGATCTTAGAGTTATGAAATATTTAATCTTGGTCTCTAAAGCTCCATTCTTTATCTTGGTGATTCTTGAGCATCAAATCCATGCTTTTAACATTCTTTTCAATCTTAGCTCTTAAACTCACCTTACAGCACAAATATGTATAAAATATGCCATTAATCATTATCATGTTTATAAAACCAAGATATAAATGAGAAAAAAATATGCAATATTTGAGTCTCAACACGCCCCTCAACTAGCATTTTGCTAGTCCCGAGAAAAATAAGCAAAGAAAAATTTCAAATAAAAATTTCAAATAAAAACTAATTATAGAAACAAAATTAAATCAAAAATAAAAACCCTAACTACACCACTTTCGTAGGTAATCTTGATTGCATTTAGCATATGCAACAAACCTTTAAACCCCTAGGTTTCCCCTAGTGGACGAGTTATAGTCTTATGAGGGTTTCAAGAAATCTGACCTACAAACATTGAAAACATGAAAAATAGTTCAAAACTCATAAGTTCATACAATTATGCCTCCATTCATCGTATGAATTTCAAAACAAAGCAACACTTGTCCTAAGTCTGAAGTTAGTTAGAATCTCAATTTCCTAATCTATTACATCCTTGAGTTCAGAGACCTAATCAAAATTTAAAATAGTTATGATCCAATATACTTAGGTGCTCAGTGACACTAGTATAACTTTGAGAAATATGCATGTTCCCTATCCTAACTCTTTTCAATCATCCCAAGAATATGAAATCTCTAGTTATCTCATTTCTTTCATATCATTTCTTCTTTTATCATCATATCCTCATTATTATAGACCACCCTTAGATGAGGCTCATGTGATGCGGTCCATTAGATATATTTGGAGCCCTTGGGTCGAGGTCCAACGGGATGTACATAAGGCCCGTTACAATGTGTGATTCCACCATGGTTTATGTAATGAAGTTTATGGTGGGCTATGCCTTGGGAGCAATGATGGTTTGACGTCCACATTGTAGGATGATGTTGGTTAAATATCCGCATTGTCACTCTCCATAGGGCCCATTATTAGGCCCATACTTGTAGTGTGTAGGCCATCTACGCCCATCTTCGTTATGAACAGAGCCCAACACCATATAACATGTTTAGTATAGATCTATGATTCATGCTCATACGCATCATATGTATACTTGATATGAGGAGTGACTGATCATAGCATATGCCTTCAGGCAGATTGTTTATGGGCTCCCTGATAGGCGGAGTTGCCCTTTATGAGCACGCGGTATGCGTAGGATTATTGCATGACTGGTAGTGTGATTCATGCACTTCACATTTGTATGACATGATTTCTATATGCCCTAGCGACATCAGGGCTTTGATCTCCACAGACATATTGTGGATGGTAAGATCGGATACTGAAAATATTGTTACTAATCATCGGGGCACCATAGATGTCCCTGGGTGAAAATCCCTAAACTCGATGGTACCAGAGGATGACTCTAACGTCGAGACCAAGTGGATATATGAGCGCACGAGGGCCAAATACAATGAGGTCGCGTCTTCCACTGTGTCATGGTTGGTTGGAAAGGGGTGTGGCCTTACTCGCCCAAGAGTAGGGAGCAATACTAAGCTGAGTTTGACCAGCTCGTGAATGGGTCTGTTATTGACGTGTAGGATAGGTATTGACAGACTATTGACCAGGCGGATAGTGAGGTTTCTTACACTCACTTGGATTGTGCGGCTAGGAGAGCGGCAGTGCCATTTGGAGTGTACTAAACCCCGGTGATTATCCAGAATGAGAACTGTACTGATATATGATGAGGATTGACATGCTTGAACTGCATCTCGCATCGCATGGTCTTAACATGGCCGACAACATTCATATCTTGCACCGCATAGCCTTGGTATGACTGATTGCATTCATGTACTCATCAGCATGATTCCGCATTTCTCTGACCTTACATTCTGAGAACGCTTATATTGCACACACACTTACACCACCCTCTAAGCTTTCTATAAGCTTATGCATGATTGATAAGTGTAGGTGACGCCAGGACGCAGGCATAGCCTCGCTGCCATTGGAGCGTGCAGCCGAGCTTCTGGAGTTTTCTGTTATTTTCATTAGCTTGTATTTCCCTTTCATACGCATTGTACTTAAAGTTTTTAATCATAGTGGATTTTGTGATGGTGTTCTTATGGTTATTGTTCATGAGTTATACTTATGGTTATGTTTATACTGAATCAAAATCATATTTGAAATCCTCCCAGTAGGATCCCAGGATCGGAACCTGGTGTATAGATGCCGGGAGCCGAGAATGGGGTACTACGGAGGCTGTCGGCACCAGATTCGGTAATCGAAAATTTTGTGAGCTAGGTTTCTGAGCTTAGGGTGTGATAGAAGTTGGTATCAGAGCGTAACTTGAAAATAACCGAGAACAACATCACATGTTTGCTATGAGTTTAGGACAATTAGGTTCCAAGTGCGTTACCTTCCGATTGAGTTCCCTAACGTGCGATTCTCAGGGTTGATCGGCGTTCTTATTTTTCCTAAAGGATATGCCGCGTAGGAGAGTGACCCGATCGACTCCCGCTCCACCTCCTGAGGCTCCCGCTTTACCACCTGTAGCTCCCGTTCCACCTCTAGAGATCCCTGCTCCCTAGCTTGAGGATGTCATTCCTCCACCTGAGACAGGTGCGAATCCGACCATACCTATGAGTGCCTCTCAGTTATAGTAGATGTTACAGGCTATGACAGCCGCACTTCAGGGACAGTGCAGGTGCCTAGTTGTTTCTCCAGCCTAGGCTGAGCAGGAGCGCGTGAGCACCCTTCTTTGTGAGTTCAGATAGCTCGATCCTCCACGTTTCCAGGGCGAGCCAGATCCGACAGCAGCTGAGAGGTGGCGCTCCGATGTGGAGAAGATTTTTGACACTATGACTTGTACGACCGAACACAAGTCCGGTTGGCAGTGTTCCTTCTCCAGGGTGAGGCTGAGCACTAGTGGACCTCCATTACCCGTGTTGCAGGGACTGATTATGTCTGGACATGGGATAATTTTATAGACCAATTCGAGCAGCAGTACTTCCCTGACCACATTCGTCATCAGCGAGCGTTAGAGTTCAAGACTTTAGTGTAGGGGGACATGACCGTGGCACAGTACGTGGCCTGTTTTATGGCGTTATCGAGGTTCGCGCCATATTTGGTCGATGATGAGGGGCGGAAGGCCTGCCGTTTTGAGAACGGCTTGCGTTACGGTCTTCGAGGCCGTGTTATTGGGCATGAGCTCCCGACTTTCCAGGCGGTAGTGCGGAGGGTTCAAATTTATGAGACTGAGTGGGTCGGTGGGTAGAGCGATAGAGATCAGAGGAGGGGTCAGAAGAGGCAGGCCCCCTCTAGTAGCTCCCAGCAACATTGACGCACACAGAGGTATAGGAGCCACCCACCTGCTAAAGCCCCAGCAGCCCCAGCAGCACCTCCAACGCCACCCAAGCAGCCATTTATAGGGACCTATTTTCGATGTGGTGGGATAGGGCACCGCCTGTCTGAGTGCCCTCACCCTCATCTGTAGCAGTCGAGAGGGCCACAACAGCCTCTAGCACAATAGCGACCTCAGCAGCAGCCTCCAGCACAGCAGTGACCCCATCAACAGCGACCGCAGCCACCTCAGCTACTGAGGCCCCAGCAGCAGCAGAGACAGCAGCACAGGCCGGCGTAGAGGCACCAACAGCACCAGGGATCTTAGAGGGGACATGCACCTCTCCACTCAGCTCAGGCTAGGTTCTACACGGCTCATTAGGATCCGCAGTCATCTGGAGGAGTCATTGAAGGTATTCTTTCCGTCTTCGCATGTATCGCACGTGTACTATTTGATTTCGGTGCATCGCATTCATTCATGTCTAAGGATTTTTGTCATTCGACTGGATTACCGACAGAGTCTGCTCGCGAGGGGTTAACCGTATCGACGCCCCTGGGGAAGACTACAGTGTTGGGCCGTTTCTGTTCATCTTGCCTTGTTCCGGTCGGTGATATCTTTTTGCCCGCTAATTTATTTGTGCTGCTGATGTCAGATTTCAACATCATCCTGGGCATGGATTGGCTTGCCAAGTACCACGCCGTGTTGGACTGTTCTATGAGGACCATCACATTATTTATACCCGGCTTGCACAGTTCCAATTCATTGCCGAGCCCAGAGGAGAGTCGTTGTTTTGCCTCATGTCCTGCGTAGTTGAGGAGTCCATTGCCTTGTGTATCGATCAATTGCTGGTGGTCTATGATTT
The DNA here is from genome assembly GCF_029962835.1 of Magnolia sinica. Lineage (NCBI taxonomy): Eukaryota > Viridiplantae > Streptophyta > Magnoliopsida > Magnoliales > Magnoliaceae > Magnolia > Magnolia sinica. The sequence continues at coordinate 59,464,437 of NC_080577.1, forward strand.
TCCTAATGTGTTCCAGGAGATTCCAGGATTACCACTGCGTCGGCATATTGAGTTCCAGATCGATCTTGTGCCCGGTACCGCGCCTATATCGAAGGCCCTGTCCTATATGGCACCGATGGAGTTGCGTGAGCTGCAGTGACAGTTGGACGAGTTGCATGAGTTGGGATTCATTCGTCTGAGTAGTTCTCCGTGGGGAGCGCCGGTACTCTTCGTCAGGAAGAAGGATGGCTCGTTGAGGCTCTGTGTGGATTATCGCAAGCTCAACTGGGTCACGATTAAGAACAAGTACCCGCTCCCGAGGATAGATGATTTGTTTGATTAGCTACAGGGTGCACAGTTCTTTTTAAAGATTGATCTGCATTCCAGTTATCATCAGATTCGAGTCCGAGAGGAGGACATCCTGAAGACGGCTTTCAAGACGCGTTATGGTCATTTTGAGTTTCAGGTCATGTCCTTCGGACTGACCAATGCACCCGTAGTCTTCATGCAATTGATGAACGAGGTCTTCCGTCCATATCTTGATCAGTTTGTTGTGGTCTTCATCGATGACATTCTGATATATTCGAGGACCCGTGAAGAGCATATGCAACATCTGGAGATCGCTTTGTAGACCCTCCATGCCTGAAGCTGGAGAAGTGTGAGTTTTGGCAGGAGGAGGTGAAATTCCTCGATCACGTGGTAGCGAGGGAGGGTTTCGCAATGGACCCCTCGAAGGTTGAGGCAGTGCGTCAGTGGGGTCAACCCACGACTGCATCCGAGATCTGTAGTTTCCTTGGTTTATCGGGATACTATCAGTGTTTTATTGAGGGCTTCTCCCGTATTGCAGCCTCGTTGACCAGGTTGACTCGGAAGGGCGTAGATTTTGTTTGGACTGACGCATGTGAGTGGGCATTCGTGGAGCTAAAGGACCGTCTGACGTCTGCTCCTGTCCTCACTCTTCCCTCTGGGAGTGATGGATTTGTTGTATTTACCGATGCCTCATGTATTGGTTTTGGTGTTGTCCTGATGCAGCAAGGCAGGCCTGTAGCCTTCGCGTCTCGTCAGCTCAAGGTCCATGAGCTAAACTACCCCACGCATGATTTAGAGCTGGCAGTAGTCGTCTTCGCACTGAAGGTGTGGAGGCACTATCTCTATGGGGTTAGGTTCGAGCTCTTCTCTAACCACAAGAGCTTGAAATATCTATTCTCTCAGTCTGAGTTGAACATGAGGCAGAGACACTGGATGAAGCTTCTGAAAGACTATGATTTTGACCTCCAATACCACCCAGGCAAGACAAATGTGGCGGCGGATGCCCTCAGCCGTCAGCCACGAGGCCTGGTGGCACACATAATGATTCAGGAGTAGAGGATGCTTGAGGATATAGCAGAGTACTACTTCAATTTTGGTCTACAGTCTTCTATTGTTCAACTATCAAGCTTGTCGATTCAACCCTCTCTTGTCACAAGGGTGATCGAGGCTCAGCAGGCAGACGAGTCGTTACAGGATTATCGAGCAGAGGCAGTATCTGAGAGTCAGACAGATTGGCAGATTGGTTCTAATGGTGGACTTCGCTTTAGAGGCCGATTATGTGTCCTAGATATTCCTGAGCTGCACAGTGATCTTATGACCGAGGTACATCGATCGCAATTTTCATCCACCCTAGCTTGACGAAGATGTATCGTGATATGAGGAGACAGTATTTTTGGGCAGAGATGAAGCACCAGATCGCTAGTTTTGTGGCTGAGTATGACACATGCTAGTGTGTCAAGGCCGATCATCAGAGACCCCCTGGTCCATTGTAGCCGTTGAGTGTCCCGACGTGGAAGTGGTAGTATGCATCTACCGATTTTATCATGGGTTTGCTGAGGACTCAGTACGGTCATAACACCATCTGGGTTGTCGTGGACAGTCTGACGAAGTCGGTACATTTCCTTGTGATTCGTGTGACTTGGCCTTTGGACCGGCTTGTAAGGTTATTCATTAAGGAGATTGTGAGACTACATGGCGTTCCAGTCTCGATTGTTTCTAACTGAGACCCGAGGTTCACGTCTTAGTTTTGAAAGAGCTTTCAGAGAGCGATGGGCACCGATTTGCAGCTCAGCATTGCATATCACCCGCAGACCGATGGCCAGACCGAGAGGGTCAATCAGATCCTTAAGGACATGCTTCGGGCCCGTGTGATTGACTTCGGGGGTAGGTGGGATGAGCATCTGCGATTAGCTGAGTTTGCATACAACAACAGCTATCAGGCGACCATTGGCATGACTCCAGACCATGCAGATCTCTGAGTTGTTGGACCGATGTTGGAGAGCGGCGTCTCTTAGGTCCTGAGCTTATGTAGCAGACGTCAGAGGTTATCGATATCATCAGGTAGAGGATGCGCATAGCTCAGAGCTGGCAGAAGAGTTTTGCTGATCGCCGGCGTCGTCTCTTGGAGTTTGATGTAGGGGACCACGTGTATCTCAAGTCTCGCCCATGAAGGGCGTAGTTCGATTTGGAGCGAAGGATAAGCTTGCCCCGAGATTCATAGGACCTTTCGAGATTACTGAGTGCATTGGCGCTGTGGCCTATCGGCTTGCCTTACCATCTTAGTTGTCTGGCGTCCATAACATTTTTCATGTCTTTATACTGAGGAAGTGTGGGTCAGACATTGTACATGTTATTGATTGGCAACCGTTAGAGGTTCGTGATGATGCTTCTTAGATTGAGCAGCCAGTTCGTATCCTTGATCGGAAGGAGCAGGTCCTCCGAACTAAGGTCATTCCCTTGGTGAAAGTTCAGTGGGGTCACCATTTTGTTGATGAGGTGTCTTGGGAACACGAAGCAGAGATTTGAGAGCGCAATCCCTATCTCATTGATGATTGATTGTATGTTGTATCTTATATGCTGTCTCTGATTTTATGTTTCCTCATCCTTACGAGTTATGTTTACTTGCAATGATTGTGTAAATTTCGCGGATAAAATTTTTATTTGGAGGGAAGAGTTGTAAGACCCGTATCATAGTCCGTACTATTCCGTAGGCTTCCGCAATCCTTTCGGTTGAATTCCGGTAACCCTCGACTTGTATCTGACATTTGTGCACGAACCTAAGCTGAATCCTGCATACTTGAGTCTACTCAATCCGAAACTTGTACCCTAGCGACCGCACCATCGCCGGGCTTCCAATGCTGCGACTTGCGCACCGATCCGATACCCAGGCTAAAAGTTGTGGGTCCGCATTTATTTTGAGAAAAACGCCACGCATTACAAATTTTGAGGGAATCTTTACAACATGTCCCATCAATCAATCAATCAATCAATCAATGTCAAGTACAAGTCATACCCCAAGTACAACAACCCATTCCTCCTTTTCCATAAGTCAACTCTCTCTGTCCCCTCACCATTCCTCTTTTACAAATTTTCAACCCAACCCATACCTCACCTTACAACAACCACACCACCCATCCATATCATCCCATCCTCTCTCTCTCTCTCTCTCTCTCATTTCTCAAACCTCCCAAGCCCCACACGTCCAAGCCCTCTCTTTCCCAAAGCCAAGTGTGGCCCACTTTCCCTACCCTCTCATCTCTCATCCTCACTATCAAAACTCTATCGACCTCCATCAAAGTTGAAGGCAAGAGGTATACAAGCCTAAGAGAGCAAGAAGGAGGCCATAGGTGAGTGATCTAGCCGTCAATTCTTTTATTTGAGGGCCTACATAAGGTGGGACCCATCTTGATGTAAGCTTTGTATTTAGGGAGGGCCCATAGTGGCGGGGTCCCTCCCCTTCTCACCGATCTCTTTCTCTCTTTCTCTCTCTCTTTTGTAATGGGTGTGGCCCACTAGATCCACACCGATCGTGGACCCACCATGATGGATGTATTTTATTGATGCCGTCCATCTGTTTCATCCAGGCCATTCAGTGGGCCTGGATAGTGAGAAAACACAAATATCAAACTCATCAGGCAGGCCATGTTCATGTGGGACCCACCTTGATGAAACATGGGCCACGTACCCGTGGGACCCACCATAATGCTTGTGTTATATCTATGCCGTCCAATGTCCCTGGACGCTGGACGTGATAAAGGCTAACATGGAGTGCGTGTACTAACATGGGTGAGTACTAACAAGCTAACAAAAAAATATAATATAATATGTATATTGAACTTTTGGGGTGGACCATTCATACAGGCTTCACCATGATGTACAAGCCATATCGACACCGTTTATTCCACTCCCCAACTCATTTTAGGTGTTGAGCTGAAATTTGAAATCAATCTGACTCTCGGGCGGGCCATACCATAGGAAATAGTGGTATTGCCGTTAAAACCCACCTTGATTCTTCTATTCGTAAAAAAACATGTCGCATATTGGTCTCATTTGGTCGATCAGGGGCCGTAGAATCCAATGGCCGGGTTAGATTTTTCAGATGCGGGCCCCACATAGGAAAAGCGTGGAAAAACCCTTTCCTTAAAAAAATAAAAAAATATAAGCAGCATCACCTGTTGCCGCTGACGCGTGCAGCAGGTGCAGCTGCGCTATGTGGCAGGCCCCACCGTGATGCACGTGCTGGTCCAAACGAGGGTCCCAGCTATGGGCCCCACCATGATGTGTGTCGACCATCAACACAAAGCATTTGTTAGATCCCCTTTAGGATGGTGGCCCCCCAAAAATCAGCTGTGTGTGGTGCTCAGGTGGCCCACATCACAAGGAACAGTGAGGAATAACGTCTACCATTGAAACCCTTTTTGGGTCACGGAAGTTTTGTATCAATATGAAATTTGTTTTTCCTCTTCACCTAGGTTCGTGTGACCTCTGAATAGATTGGGTGGAAAATAAATATTATGGTGGACCCCATGTGGGACCCACTGATGTATGAGGTGTATCCACACCTTTCATCAATGTGGAACCCCACCATGAGGCATGAGATTTATCTATGCCGTCCATTTCTATGGGACCCACCATGATGTATGAGTTGCATCCAAGCCGTCCAACCATTTTGAAAGCCTATTTTATGGCATGGGCTAAAGAATGAGTTAGATCTATATTTCAAGTAGACCCCGCCATTTAAATAGTGGGGATAGTGACATTCACCATTCAAACTTCGTAGGGGCCACGGTAGTTCCGATCGAGCTGAAGCTTCTGCTATCTCCATGTTAACTTATGAATAGGTCGGATCCAAATATATATATATATATATATATATATATATATATATATATGTAACGGTGGGCTCTGTAGGACTTTTAACGGTGGAAATCATTGTCACTACTATTATTTGGAGTGCGGTCCAGTTGATCTTTTGATATGATTCATTTATATACACATATTGATGTATTTGTGGCACATTGTTGAGGCCCACTTGGTTTAAATATGAGGCCCATATGATTAGGCCCATCTTGATGTATTTATGGCCTGTTGTTGAGGCCCACTTTAATATATATGAGGCCCACGTGATGCAGCCCATTTGATGTATTTGACTTGGCCCATTCAACTCGGCCCATTCGACTTGGCCTCAGTTGATTCAGCCCATTGTGTCGGCCCTTGTGATTGGCTCGATGTGATATATGAGGCCCGATGTTGAGGCCCAGCTATATACATATACATACATACATATATATATATATATATATATATATATATATATATATATATATATATATATATATATATATATATGAGGCCCATGTGATGCGGTCCATTTGATGTATTTGGAGCCCTTGGGTCGAGGCCCAACGGGATGTACATAAGGCCCGTTACAATGTGTGATTCCACCATGGTTTATGTAATGAAGTTTATGGCGGGCCATGTCTTGGGAGCAATGATGGTTTGACTTCCACATTGTAGGATGATGTTGGTTAAATGTTCACATTGTCACTCTCCCTAGGGCCCATTGTTAGGCCCATACTTGTAGTGTGTAGGACGTCTAGGCCCATCTTCGTTATGAACAGAGCCCAACACCATATAACATGTTTAGTATAGATCTATGATTCATGCTCATACGCATCATATGTATGCTTGATATGAGGAGTGACTGATCATAGCATATGCCTTCGGGCAGATTGTTTATGGGCTCCCTGATAGGTGGAGTTGCCCTTCATGAGTACGCAGTACGCGCAGGATTGTTGCATAACTGGTAATATGATTCATGCACTTCACATTTGTATGACATAATTTCTATACGCCTTAGTGACATTAGGGCTATGACCTCCACAAACACATCGTGGATGGCAGGATCGGATACCAAAAATATTGTTACTAAGCATCGGGGCGCCATAGATGTCCCTGGGTGAAAATCTCTAAAACCGATGGTACCAAAGGATGACTCTAACGTCAAGACCGAGTGGATATATGAGCGCACGAGGGCTAAATACTGAAGGCCACGTCTCCCACTTTATCATGGTCGGTTGGAAAGGGGTGTGGCCTTACTCGCCCAAGAGTAGGGAGCAATACTAGGCTGTGTTTGACCAGCTCGTGAATGGGTCTGCTACCGACATGCCGGATAGGTATTGGCAGACTATTAACCAGGCAGATAGTGAGGTTTCTTATGCTCACTTGGACTATGCGGCTAGGAGAACGGTAGTGCCATTTGGAGTGTACTAAATCCCGATGATTATCCAGAATGAGAACTGTACTGATATATGATGAGGATTGGCATGCTTGAACTGCATCTTGCATCGCATGGTCTTGACATGGCCGATAACATTCATATCTTGCATCGCATAGCCTTGGTACAACTGATTGCATTCATGTACTCATCAGCATGATTTCGCATTTATCTGACCTTGCATTCTGAGCACGCTTATATTACGCACACACTTACACCGCCCTCTAAGCTTTCTATAAGCTTATGCACGATTGATGCGTGCAGGTGACGCTAGGACGCAGCCATAGCCTTGCCGCCCTTGGAGCGTGCAGTCGATCTTCTGGAATTTTTTGTTATTTTCATTAGCTTGTATTTTCCTTTCATACACATTGTACTTAAAGTTTTTGATCATAGTGGATTTTTGATGGTGTTCTTGTGGTTATTGTTCATGGGTTATGCTTATGGTTATGCTTATACTGAATTAAAATCATGCTTGAAATCCTCCTTGTAGGATCCCAGGATCGGAACCTGGTGTATAGATGTCGGGAGCCGAAAATGGGGTACTACGGAGGCTGTCGGTGATGGATTCGGTGATCGAAAATTTTATGAGCCCAGTTTTCGAGTTTGGGGCGTGACATCATGAGTATATACATTGTTCACAATGAAGGGACCTGTCCATCTTGATCTTAACTTTTTCGAAAAGAACTGGAGATGAGAATCGTACAATAGGACCTTTTCTCGAGGTTCAAAATTCTTCTTCAGAATGTTTTTGTCATGAAAAGCTTTGGTCCTCTTTTTATAGATTTTAAAGTTTTCATAAGAGTCTCTCCTCAACTCCTCTAATTCATTCAACTATAATTTCCTTTGACCACTTGCTTGGTCCATGTCAAAGTTTAACTTATTTATTGCCCAGCATGCTTTATGTTCCAATTCCACAGGTAAGTGGCAAGCCTTCCCATACACCAATCTGTATGGGGACATTCTAATCGGGATTTTATAAGCAGTCTTATAAGCCCATAAAGCGTCGAATAGTCTGAAGGACCAATCCTTCCTATCTGACCTTATAGTTTTCTCCAAAATATATTTGATTTCTCGATTAAAAATCTCAGCTTGCCCACTCCTTTATGAGTGGTATGGGGTGCTCACTTTATGCTTAATGTCATATTTCTTCATCAAAGCTTTAAATGTCCTATTATGGCTCCACCAGTCACGCCTTCGGTTCCTGAGCCGAATTGTGCATCTGCATCGATGCCTTATGCATCTTCATCCGTTCTGCCTCTTGATAGGTTTAAGCAGATGATGCTGTTGATGCAATAGCAGCAACAACAGTTTTTGTCTTCCATAGCTGGCATCTTTGCTCAGTCGATGGGGCCGATTCCACCTACTTCACCTATGCACCCATCTGGGAGCGCTAGTGCTCGCGACACATTTGAGCGATTCCAGCGCTTACGACCTCCCACATTTGTGGGTTCTCATAGACCCGAGGAGGCCGAGTATTGGATTGATCGCATCTCTAAGATGCTAAGGCCACTTCACTGTTCTAAGGCTAAGCAAGTCGAGCTTGCCTCCTTCATGTTTGAGAAGGAGGCCAGTTTATGGTGGGACAGTGTTCTCCGCACAGTTGCGGAAGGTTTTAAGTGGATGTGGCAGGCGTTTGAGGCACGCTTCCACGAGAAGTATTTTTCGGTTACGTACTGACACGAGAAGGAGAGTGAGTTCCTTCGCCTTCGTCAGGGAGGGATGTCGGTGACTGAATATGAGAACCGATTTACTGAGCTGGGTCGTTATGCTCCATTGCTTCTAGGTGATCAGCTGATGCAGATGCGACATTTTTCTGAGGGGTTGAGGCCCGAGATCCGATCGAAGATGTACTGTGCTAGCATATCTTCTTATGCTGAGTGGTGAGCATGTCTCTGCGATTTGAGCAAGATGGGGACAAGTCGTCCCGTATGCGAGCACCTATGGTTTCCAGACCGCGACCCGACTTTCTGATGCACCATTTCTCGGCAAGAGGCCGCGGCAGATTCTCCTCCGAGGCGTGCAGCGCCGCCCGCTCGGCCGATGAGTTCTGACTTACGCTGTTCATATTATGGAAAGATTGGGCATTCGGATCGTAATTGCTTTACGCAAATGCGGGACAGTGGATTTACTCCACTGTAGAGGATTAGTCGTCCGATGCCGTAGGTTATATCTCCTCCACCCCTTCGTTCAGCGCCAGCTCACCCATCCTTTAGACCTCCTGTACCTCGCTTCAGGCCACCTCAGCGGCCCATAGTTCCACCGCCGAATCGCCCACAGCAGGCTCGAGTTCACGCGCTTACAGCTGAAGCGCCTGGGGCTGACTTGGCATCGAGATCTTTTGAGGTTACAGCTCACATCCAAGGTATTCCCGTTTCTTTGTTGGTGGATACAGGATCCACTACCTCTATTATATCGTATACGGCAGTTAAGCGCCTGAGTTTGGGCACTATTACTATGAAGGGAGTGACGCTCACTACCGCTACAGGGACCTCCTCTGATATTACCAAGATTTGTATGGGTTGTTTGATTGTTCTAGGGAGCAGATCAATCCTAGTTGACCTATTTGTCGCACCTTTATACCATTACGACGTCATTTTAGGTATGGATTGGCTCACGAAGATGCAAGTAGAGATTGATTGTGAAGCTAGGCTAGTGACAATCCATGGACCTGAGGGCGAGACATTTACTTTCCCTGTTCAGGTCAGTTACCCTTTTCGTTTAAGTTGTTATACTTCTCTTTTGGAGAGTATTGCTAGTTCGGCGCTTGAAAGTACGTCGGTAGTTTAGGATTTTGAAGATGTGTTTGAGTCGATTCCTGGATTACCCCCTCAGCGCGAGATTGATTTTACTATCGATCTCGTGTCTGGTGCGACACTCATTTCTTTGCCCACCTATCGTATGCCTCCGAGTGAAATGGAGGAATTGAGGAAGCAGATAGATGGCTTGTTGAATCTGGGTTTTATTCGACCTATTGTGTCTCCTTGGGGAGCACCTGTTCTTTTGTCAAGAAGAAGGATGGTTCCTTGCGATTATGTATAGATTATCGCAGGTTAAATCAGGTGACTATGAAGACCAAGTATCCCTTGCCTATGATCGATGATCTATTTGATCAGTTGAAGGGGGCACGGTACTTTTTGAAGGTTGATCTGCAGTCAGGGTATCATCAGTTGTGCGTCAAGAATGAGGACGTGCAGAAGACCGCATTCAAGACTAGTTTCGGCCATTATGAGTTCCTTGTGATGTCGTTCGGTCTTACGAATGCACCAGCCGTGTTCATGGATCTGATGAACAGGGTGTTTTGGCCATTTTTGTTCCGATTCGTCATTGTCTTTATCGATGACATTTTGATATACTCTGCGAGTCGGGAAGAGCACGGGGAGCACTTAAGAGTGGTCTTGGATACTCTCAGGAAGAATCAGCTTTTTGCGCAGTTCAAGAAATGTGATTTCTGGAAAGACGAAGTCAAGTTCCTAGGACATGTGGTGTCCAAGGAAGGGATAGCTGTCGATCTCGCTAAGGTAGCTGCAGTTCATGACTGGAAGTAGCCTGGTTCGGTTACTGAGGTGAGAAGCTTTCTGGGTCTAGCAGGTTATTATCGACGCTTCATACAAGACTTCTCGAAGATAGGCAGACCGTTGTCTCAGTTGACACGGAAAGACTTGAAGTTTGCTCGGAATGAAAAGGCGGAGATAGCTTTTCAGGAGCTGAAGGACAAGTTGACGTCCGCCCCTGTGATAGGATTGCCAGAGCAAGGGGTTAAGTATACGATATATACTGACGCCTCTCGCATTGGTCTGGGTTGTGTCCTTATGCAGAAGGACAGGGTGATTGCATATGCCTCGAGATAGTTGAGGAAACACGAAGAGAATTACCCTACACACGACCTGGAGTTGGCAGCTGTCATTTTCGCATTAAAGCTCTAGAGACATTACCTCTACGGAGAGGAGTTCGAGCTCTTTTGTGATCACAAGAGCCTTAAGTATATCTTTACGCTGCGTGACTTGAATATGAGGCAACGCCGATGGATGGAAACATTGAAAGACTTTAAGTTCGATGTTTCTTACCATCCGGGCAAGGCAAACTTTGTGGCAGACGCATTGAGTCGCAAGAAGGCTATAGAGTTTGCGGCTCCGCTAATGATAGCATAATGAGACATGATAGAGTTTGTGTGAGACTTTGAGTAGAAACTTACGGTGGAAGAGCCGTATGAGGTTATCGCACACATTCGAGTACAGCCCCTCGTTGACGAGAGGATCATTGCAGCTCAGGCAGATGATGAGCTATTGGCAAAGATGAGAGATCAAGTTGGTATAGATGAGGACTCCGAGTGGAGTGTTGGTTCAGATGGGGGCCTACGATATCGTGGCCGGCTATGTGTCCCAGACATTCCTGACTTGAGACGGGAGGTTCTCGAGTTAGCCCATAATTCTAAGCTTGCGATGCATCCAGGTAGCACGAAGATGTATCAAGATATGAGGAGATCCTATTGGTGGGATAACATGAAGGTTCACATTGCTGAGTTTGTATCTCGTTGTCTCACGTGCCAACAGGTCAAGGCAGAGCATCGCCGACCTCCTGGACTGCTTCAGCCTATGCCCATAGCGGAATGGAAGTGGGACTTCATCTCTATGGATTTTATTTCAGGGTTGTCGAGAACGAGGAAGGGACATGACTCTATTTGGGTGATCGTCGACCAATTGACGAAGTCGGCTCATTTTTTACTGATCAGAGTCACAAACTCTGCAGACGAGTTGGCTAGGTTGTACATCAAGGAGATTGTACGTCTGCACGGAGTTCCCTTGGAGATTGTGTCTGACAGAGACACGCGATTCACATCTATCTTCTGGACTCGTATCCAGGAAGCGATGGGTGTGAAATTGAAGTTTAGCACCGCGTTTCATCCGCAGACAGACGGGCAGACGGAACGTGTGAATCAGGTTCTGGAAGACATGTTGCGAGCTTGTGTTTTGAATTTCAAGGACAGTTGGGATGATTGTCTCCCTTATGCAGAGTTTGCGTATAACAATAGCTTCCAAGCGAGTATCGGCATGGCTCCCTTCGAGGCATTGTATGGTCGCTCGTGTAGAGCACCGCATTGCTGGGCAGAAGTTGGCGAGCGTAGTTTGATTGGCCCAGAGTTGGTACAGGCAACTTCAGAGAAAGTTGACATTATTCGACGTCGACTTCTGACAGCCTAGAGCAGGCAAAAGAGTTACGCTGATACGAGGCGGCGACCGCTTGAGTTTGAGGTTAGAGACCATGTATTTCTTAAGGTTTCTCCTATGAAGGGAGTCCTGCGGTTCGGTAAGAAGGGAAAGCTCATGCCGAGATTTATTAGTCCATTTCAAATACTGGATCGAGTGGGAGCGGTAGCATACCGCTTTGCTTTGCCCACACCTCTTGCGGGCGTACATAACGTATTTCATGTTTCTATGCTGAAGAAGTACGTTCCTGATCCTTCGCATATTATCAGTTGGGAGCAGGTGCAGTTGAGCGAGGATGTCACATATGTACTGCGACCGACACGTATCCTAGACAGGAAGGAGCAGGTATTGCGTAGCAAGGTTATCCCTCTTGTGAAAGTACTATGGATGCATCATAGTGAAGAAGAGGTTACTTAAGAGACTGAAGTTGAGGTCAGAAACAGCTACCCTCAGATCCTTGAGGAGTATGAGAAGGTACGAATTTCGAGGATGAGATTTTTCTTTAAGGGGGATAGATTGTAATGACCCGAAAAATTTCGTGCAAAGACTCGAGTACCACCTCGAATTCCTTAGAAGTTATGTGTGGGTTAATTAGCGTCAAACTCAATTGCTTGTGAAATTAGTATCAATCACTTTAAATTTGATCTGCGGGACTCAAAACCTGTAGAATCGTTAACGCTATGTTACCCTGAAATCTTGGATTCAACGCTAAATCCAGTTGCTCTCGGGAGTACTTGGAAACTTTGTATCGGACCTGGACCGCGCGTCGAAAGTCCGATAGCGACGATCTTGGACATTAAAATCATCTTATTGGGCTTGACCATCACCTCAAAAATCAAGACCAGATGATGTCCTGTGTCGATTTGCTTGAGTCCGGAGTAAAGAGTGTGAGAAAGCTGAGAAATTAAATATGAATTTATGAAATCTGAGTCGTGTCGCTTGCACGCTGATTCTAAGCTTTCTGATCGTTGGATTCTGACCCAATTTCACCCTCGGATCAGGGAAGATGGCCCAAGCATGTCATAGTGCTTGTGGACCTGATCGAGTTTCAGTGATCGTTGAATTGAGACTGGTCTGCCACGGTTGATCTGTAAATCCGATCGGTACGAAAACTCAGACTGACCTAGATCCATGGTCAGTGAGCTTAAGTCCGACCGCACGTGGAGAAAGGACCACCAAAAGTGTTCCGTTGGACCAATATAGGCCTGATTTGGTTATAACCTAAGTATACCTTGGCCTTGGGGTTATTTTCATCAATTTTAGGCCTATATAAAGACCTTAAAACCCTCACTCTCAATTCCATACGATTTTTCTAACCCTAGCTAAAAGAGAGAGAGAGAAAGTGAGAGAGAAGTTGGTAAATCATCTTGAGATTCTTTCTTGTTACTCTGTATCCCTAAACCATCACTTTTGAATCGTTATTCTGGAGATTCTAAGTTCCTTCTTGGGTAAGTTAATCAAACCCTAGTCTGTTTTAGAGCTTAGACTTGTCTAAGTGTTGATGTAGCTCATTTCTATTCATGCCTTAGGTTATCTAGTCGCCATTGACGAAGACTTATCGTCTGAATCAGATCTATTGTGTTTTTCTGGTTTAAGGTGCAGACTATATTCGTATAGGTTATGGTTTTCAAGGCTTTCAATGTTCGGTAATGGTTTATTATTATTGTGGATGCGATTTCACATGCCAACTACGATGTCTATATTGCGTTTTGTTATATATGAGATATATTGAGAATTGTGTATTCTATGTATATGTAGGAAGTATCGTATACGTATAAAATATGAACATGTGTTTGCCATGATTAATTGTCATGTACTTATGCTAGTTGTATGTGTGTTAACTCCTTGGTAAAAGGAATTGTCCAAATGTGTGTAATCACCAACATACATCATGTATGTTAGACTATGTAGTCTAAGTGTTTGTAGAAATGTCTGAATGGTTAAGTGTATAATATATTAACCTATTATGGGCATTGAGAAGAGATTCTCAACAATCCTATTGGTGTGTATGAGTTCCTACATATAATTTACATTCTTTGTTGTTTAACTTCATGCACTACTTATGTGTAATTCATGTTAAGTTGATATTCTTCAAATGCTCACATACTGTATGATTAGCATGGTTGTTCCATTACTGTTCTAAATTGTTAGTATGAATATCTGTTAAAATTGAATGTGTTTGGGACTATGAAATAGTCCAGGAAAACAGTAACAATCCTTGAGTTCGTGGCCGAGGTTGATTTCGCTACGTGGGGCGTGTTTGACGAAACCGAGTCGTATTAGGATTGTCGACAGTGGTTTGGCCACACGGAGTGTTTACGCATTCTATGTCGTTCAACTCAACGTGCGCTCGTGCTAGTCGAGTTTGTCAAGTAACCCGATTGTCCCGGTGGATGTACACCATGTATGAACGCTATTACTTGAATCTAAGGTACCAAACTTACCAATGCAATTCCGTTAATTATTGTACCTTGATCCGCTAAGCCTCATGAGCCGGGCATGATGGTATGGGACACCGTGGTCGAGCTGTCGGCCTACGCTGGGGTGACGAGCCTCCCCGTAGTGACCAGTGAACACACCAGACTCATGAGCCGATTATGGTGGTATGGGACACTATATTCGTACTGTCGGCCTACATTGATTGGTGACGAGCCCTTTGTAGTGACCTTGAGCATACCTTGCTACTGCATTGAGGTGACGAGCCTTAGGGTAGTAACTAAGGTATGATAGGCATGCATTGATTGGTGACGAGCCCTTTGCAGCGACCTAAAATCATATGATTGTATGAGATTGTCTGGGACTGACGACCCTAGAATGGATCACTGTTTGGAAAGTGATATGAGGAAGGTACCTTAGCTTCCCAATCCTGCTGTATGAAAAGGACTAATCACAACTTGGTATCATGTTCATGCACCGCATTGCATGTGCGTTGGAGTTGTTGGCATTGCGGGAGGTTGTCATGCGTACCGTAAGATGAAGACGCTGAGGGAATGCAGGCGAGAGCATGCATCATTCCTACATACATCCTTGTATTAACAAGAGTAATTAGGACGTGTTTGATTGTATTGCCTTATCATTACTGCTTGATTGATTTGATAACTTGTTAACTTTTACTGTATAGTTCCACTGAGTTGATCACTCACTCCCACATTCTGGGACGGTGTTTCAACACCAACCAGACTCTGTCTTAGATGCAGATGATGACGTGACCCCCGAGGCAGAGCAGGAGTATGAGGATGATGAGGACGCGTTTTCTTTTATGCAGTTCTCAAGCGGGTTCATGTGAGCCATGTCCTGATATGTGGGGATTCTGGGTTTCCTTTGTAATTGTAATAGATGATGTCATTTTGATACATATATTTTAAAAACAACACTTGTAATTATGACCTGGCAGAGTATACGTATTTCAGGGACTTGTACATGTACACATTTGTTTCTTTAAGTCTTCCGCTTGCGTCTTTCACTTATCTCTGAATTATATTTACAGTTTGGCTTAATTTATTCCATGTTTTATGCACTCATACAGACAACATACATCCATCATTTAATATGTTGCATAAGTGATGTTTTGAAACTCGGGAGCTGAGTTATACTCGACCCCCGAATTTCAAGGCGTTACATTTTCTTAGCAGGAAAATAACCACCACATGCTTCTATGTGGTAAAAGGAAATAATACTCTGAACTTCATTCTTTGGGACATAACATCTAAAAATTTCATTAGTCCTATATTTATATAAATATGAGTCATCCTAAAAGAAGTTCCTAACCTCGGTTTTAAAACGGTTCCTATCTTGTGACTTCCAATGATATGACATTTTTCTCGTCACAAGATAGTTTACTATATCCACATACCAAGGCAATTTGGAGATCGCAAATAATTGTTCATTAGGGAAAGTGTCTTGGATATGCATCTCTTCAGTGGAATCATCTAACACCAATCTGGAAAGGTGATCGACCACTATGTTCTCTACTCCTTTCTTATCTTTTATCTCTAAATCAAATTCCTGGAGTAGGGGGATCCATCTTAAAAGTCTCAGCTTTGCATCCTTCTTAGATAACAAATATTTTAAAGCCGAGTGGTCTGTGAAAATGACCACTTTGGATCCCAGCAAGTAGGACCTAAACTTATCGAAAGCAAAAACTACTACAAGTAACTCCTTTTCAGTTGTTGAGTAGTTCACTTGGGCTAAGTTTAAAGTTCTACTCGTATAGTGAATAATGTAAGGCCGTTTATCTTTCCTTTGGCCCAAAACAGCCCCTATGGCATAATCACTTGCATCGCACATTATTTCAAAAGAATGTGTCTAATTTGGTGGACGCATGATAGGTGCAGTTGTAAGGGTTGATTTAATTTTATTAAAGGCACTTGTACACTCATCTGTCCACTTAAGTGAGACATCCTTTTGAAGAAGATTAGTCAAGGGTTTAGTAATGACACTAAAGTCCTTGATGAATCTTCTATAGAAATCAGCATGCCCTAGAAGTGATCTAATATCTCTAACAGTTTGGGAAATAGGTAGATTAGCAATAATGTTCAGTTTTGAGCGATATACCTCGATTCCATTTTTTGAGATAACATGGCCCAAAACAATTCTCTTTTAAGCCAGAAATGACACTTCTCCTAATTTAAGACAATGTGCTTCTCTTCACACCTAAATAAGATAAGAGATAAATTGTTGAAACATTCCTCAAAACTACTCCCAAATACAGAGAAGTCATCCATGAAAACCTCAAGAAAATTCCCAACCATATTTGAAAAAATACTTAACATATACCGTTGGAAAGTTGCTGGGTGTTGCATAATCCAAATTGCATTCGTTTTAAAGCAAACGTGCCAAATGGACAAGTGAACATGGTTTTCTCTTGGTCTCCAGGGTTATCTTGATTTGGTTATATCCGGAATATCCATCAAGGAAACTATAAAAGGAGTGACCTGCTACCATTTCTAAAACTTGATCAATGAATGGTAGAGGGAAATGGTCCTTCTTTCTGACCGCAATTAGTTTTCTATAGTCAATGCAAACACACCAACCTGTGGTGACACGTGTTGGTATGAGTTCATTATTAGAATTTTGCACAATAGTTATTCCAGATTTCTTTGGAACTACTTGGGTTGGACTCACCCAAACACTATCAGATATTGGGTAGATGATTCCCACATCCAACAATTTGATCACCTCATTTTTTACAACTTCCATCATGTTTGGATTGAGACGCCTTTGAGATTATTTAGTTAATTTGGCGTCCTCATCGAGGTGGATCCGATGGGTGCATATGGAAGGACTTATACCCTTAATGTCAGAAATGGTCCAGCCCAAGGCTCTTTTATAGTCCTTTAGAACATTCAACAATTTAATCTCTTGATCCTTGTTTAAAAATGAAGATATCACCACATGATAAGTTTCATTTTCACCCAAGTATACATACTTAAGCTCATTTAGTAGTGGTTTTAGATTAAGCTTTGGAGCATTGGTTGGTGATGGCAGAGGTCGCAAGTCTTCGATAGACAGGATTTGAGTGTGCGTTCTCCATCGGTATATACCAATGTCTTGGGTGGTAGTGCTCTCATTATCATCACAAATTTCAGTAAGCACTTTTTCTAAATCAGAACTTTTCAAGTCCTCAAAGACTTTAATCAATTCCTTAGATAGGCTTCGTTCCAATTCCTTTTCCTCTATCAAGTAGTCCATAAAATTCAGCTCATGGATCTCATTATTGTCAATGGGCTGCTTAGATAGATTGAAAATATTGAGCTATAAGGTCATGTTACCAAAAGACAACTTCATCATTCCATTCCTGCAATTGATTATTACATTTGAAGTTGCTAGGAATGGGTGGCCTAAGCATTTATACATGGTTCAATGTCTAGTTATCACACCCCGAATTCGGAAACCGGGCTCACAGAATTTTCGATCGCCGAATCTGGTGTCGACAACCTCCGTAGTACCCCATTCTCAACTCTCAGCACCCATACGTCAAATTCTGATCCTGGGATCCTACAAGGAGGATTTTTCAACGTACATTTATCTCGTAAGAAGCATAACCATAAGTTTACCCAAATCACAAAGGCAACATCATCATCACATATCTACTAATACAAATAGTTGAAAACAGTGTTGAAAGGAAAATACATATGTCAAAATATAAAGCTCCAAAAGACAGCTGCACGCTCCAAGCTCAACGCTGCTGCGACCTAACGCCACCTGTACGCATCTATCATGCATAAGCTTATAGAAAGCTTAGAAGGTGGTGTAAGTGTATGCGCAAGGTAAGTGTCAAGTATGTAATATCAGAGCAATGCAGAAATTACTGGTAAGTCCATAAATACCATCAGCCTTATCCAGGCTATGCGATGCAGAAACATAGCTACCCAAAATGCCATATGCCACAGATGTAATGCAATATGAGGTGCGAATGAAATGACCAAGCTGGAGTGTGAAGTCGAGATGATAGTACATAGTATCGCAGGCTATGGGGTCCATCATAAGGAATTTCTATCCAAACCAGCCCCACACCTAAATTTGGATAGTCAATCTCAATGTGGTAGACTCCTGATCTCAGGTTAGTCGTGCGCCCTAACCAAAATCCTGGCCATTGCGAAGGTACACAACAATTAGTTATGCACCACTAGCCCGAGTGGATAGTAAATGAATGAATGAATGAGTAAAATGCTGAGTATGTAACTCTTACTCAATAAGTCCACATAGGATCATCACCGGGGTCTATTACACTCTGTGCTAGCTTGCCGCCCCTATCCGGGTGCATAACTAGGTAAGTGGAAGAGACCTCACTATCCGCCTGCTAATATTAGGCCTAGCTCGTCGATAGCGGACCCATTCCTCAAGCTGGTCAAACTCAACCTTGATATTACCCCCTCACTCAAGCGGGTAAGGTCACACCCCCTCCTAACCTACCACGACATAATGAGAGACATGACCTACTGGTATACGGCCCTCATGCGCTCATATATATCCACTCGGTTTAAACGTTGGGGCATCTCTTGGCCATGGAGGTTTAGAGATTTTCACCCAGGGACATCTATGGCGCCCGTATGCTAGAATCAAATATTTTCAGTGTCCCATCTGTCCATCCACAACATGCCTGTAGAGGTCACAACCCTAATGTCGCTAGGGCGTACGGTGGTCATATCACAAGATGTAAGATGCATGATTCATACCATCCAGTCATGCAGCAATCCTGCGCATATCGTGCGCTCATGTGGGCAACTCCTCCTATTAGGGAGTCCCATAAACAACCTGCCCTATAGCATATGCAATGGTCAATCACATCTCATAACAAACATGTAGATGATGCTTATGGACATATATCTTGATGTTATGCTCTCACATACTCATAATCGGTATTGATAACCGGCACCGATAATCAACATCGATAATCGGCCTCGATAACTAGCCTCGATGATCAGCATCGGCCTCGATAATCAGCACCGATAATCAGCATTGGTCTTGATAATTGACATTGATAACCAGCATCAACAATCGGCCTTGATAATCAGCATTAATAATCGGCATCGATAATTGACATCGATGAGAATGGGCCTAACAAGGCCTAAGGGAAGGTCATAATGTGGACATTCAACCATCATTGCCCATCAATGTGGACATTTAACCATTGCTCCCAAGGAGTGGGCCACATAGAGCCAAACATATAGTTGGCCCATGGCCTCACACAAGAGCCTAATATACATCACCATGGGCTTCACTCACGGGTTTCACATACAACACGTCGGGCCTCACTCATGGGCCATATATACATCATAATGGGTCGAATCACATAGGCTACATATACATCGTATCAGGCCTCATCAATGGGCCATAAATACATCACATTGGGCCCCATCAATGGGCCTCATATACATCAAGTGGGCAGCATCAATGGGCCGCACCAATGGGCCTCATATACATCAAGTGGGCCGCATCACAAGGACCACATATACATCATATCGGGCCTCATCAATAGGCCATAAATACATCACATTGGGATACATCCACGAGCCTTAAATACATCACATTGGACCTGATATATGGGCTGCAAATACATCACAATGGGCCTCTCACACAAGCCCAATATACATCATAATGGGCCGCATCTCATAGGCTTCATGTCCATCATAATGGGCCGCAACAATGGGCCTCATATACGTCATAATGGGCCTGATGGGGCAGCCCATACGGTCTGGAAATAAATGGACAGCATGGATATAGAACATATACAACATGGTGGGCCTGCAAGATGGGCCCCACCAAATGGATTGTGTGTATACAACACACATCACGGCAGGCCTCATACATTCACAATGGGCCTCAATCAATCAGTAATTGGGCCTGATAAAACACATGCTTCTGGTGGGTCTGAAAACTGATGGACGACAAGGATAAAACATATATCATGGTGGGCCTCGACCCGACTGCTGTTGGACATAGTTCCAGCAGCAAGTGGACCTGCTGTTAGTTGGGCCTGATTGCTTTGGCCCAGGCCCTAAAATGATCTAGAATTGGGTGGACGGAGTGGATTCCACATGCATTATCAAGGTGGGCTCCCACCATCCAACAATCTGGACGGTGAGGATGAGGCCCGTACATCATGGTGCGTCCCTCAATAGGGACGAAACACATACATTCAAGGTGGGTCCCACCATCCAGATTGCTGGATGGTGTGGATAGGACCCATACATTAGGGTGGCCTTTCAGACAAATGACGCAGATGAACACATGCGTCAAGGGGGTTCCACCATCCAGAGACACTAGACTGTGTGAATATAGAACACATTTATCAAGGTGGGCTCCATCCAGATGGGCGGACGACTAGGATGGGATCCACACATCACGTGGGTCCCACAGAACTTGCTGACGTCAATTACACCAGCTATTGGCTAGTGTGAGGTACACCAACCAATTCGTTTCCAGATGGGTGGGTCCCACGTGGGGCCCTTCATAATATATCATATATATTAATATATATATATATATTAGTATAATTATTATTTTATTTTATTATTTTACAGATCTACAGTGTCCAGCGTCTAGTGATGGACGGCTGGATGAAATACATACATCAAGTGGCTCACCGTCCAAGTAATGGATGGTGTAGATGCCACACTTGTAATGGGTCCACGTGATGGATGACATGGATGGAACACAAACATCAGTGGGGTCCACGTCCCATGGACGGACGTACGACCTGGATATAGAATGCATACATCAAACTGGGGTCCTCACCATCCAGAAACGCTAGACGGTGTGGATAAAACATATACGTTTGGTGGGTCTTACCGTCCCTTGCTGGACGGTGTGGACACCACACCATCAGGTAGGCCACACATCAAAGAGAGAGAGAGAGAGAGAGAGAGAGAGAGAGAGAGATTAGTGTAGTGGAGGGACCCCACCACTATGGGCCCCTCTTGATCACAACTCATACATCAAAATGGGTCCCATCATAAGTGGGCCCTTAAATGGCAATCAACGGTGGATCACCCATCAATTGCGCTTCTTTTAGGCTCCATGGACTCCTTGCCTCCCAAGCTATCTCTTTAATGGAGGATGATGAGATTTGGATGGTTGGATGGGAAGCTTTGGGTGGTGGGAAGATAGCTCTTGTTCTTAGTTTCTTTCTCTACTTAGTCCTTTTTTTTTGTTGCTAGAGAGATGAAGGGAGAATGAGAGGGAATGATAGAGGGATGGGAGTTGTAAAGATGGATGACATGGAGTGCATGGGTGAGGGATGGGGCTTGTTGACTTTTTGGGTATGAGATGAGATGGGGCATGGGAAGCATTGCCTTGTTGGCATGAAAGGTATGGGAGACGTAAGGGCTTGGTTGACTTGGTGGAAAGAGGGGTTATGGGTAGAGATTCTATTCTCTTAACCAAGAATCTTCCTTGAAATGGTGCACACATTGTCCGTGGTGTTTTCTCGATTTATTCTCAGGCTCATAACTCCTGGTCTAGGTATAGCATTGGCGCACGAGATGTGACGTTGGGACCGCGGCGATGGCACGGTCGTAAGGGTACAAGTCTCGGATTGAGCCTACTCAAATTGATAGGATATGACTCAGGGTCACGTGCAAATGCTATCTGCATGACGCGAGTCACCAAAATTCAACCAGGAGGATCGCGGAAGTCTACAAAACGGTACAAACTAAGATACGGGTCTCACACTAGTACAATAAAATCAACGGGGAAGTAGAATTTCTCCACTTGGACTAACACATCCTCTAAAATTTTTCTTGGTATCTTAATGGAGTGGTTAGCGAGTTGGAGTGTAATCGTGGTTGGTTTAAGCTCGCCTAACCCCATTTGTTGGTAAACTGAATAAGGTACTAAGTCGACACTTGCACCCAAATCTAGTAAAGCATGCTCAATTTAGAAATTCCTAATAATACAAGGAATAGTGGGACTTCCCGGGTCTTTGTATTTGGATACGCCCTTTTCTGAATGATAGCGCTCACTTTCTCAGTGAGGAAGACCTTCTTGTGCAAGTTTAATTTCCTCTTCACAGTGCACATGTCCTTGAGATATTTAGCATATGATGGAATTTGTCTAATGGCATCAAGCAGAGGAATATTGACAGTGAACTTTTGGAGTACATCCAACACCTCTTGATATTTCATGAGGATAATCGGGTATCGAAGTCAAGATGGGAACAAAACTAGAGGCTCATGTGACTTAGTATCTTTATCCTTTTGTTGTTGTGGCTCTTGAACCATAATCGGTTCATCATTCTCTTGAGACAGTGGCTCATCATCCAGTATTTCTACCAGTTGCATTATCTTGTTATCGACTTCTTTTCCACTTCTCAAGGTAATGATGGTTTGTAACGTCTCAAAAAATTCCGTACAAAGGCCCGAGTACCACCTCAGGCAGAAATACCTAAGGATCGTATCCTTTAGAAATTTAGGCGAAGATTAATTAAGAACTGAACTAGATTAATCAGTGGATTTAGCTCAACCCACTATTTATACAAATGGCATGACCCAAAACCATCAAAATCGCTAACTCAACACTACTTGAGAACCTACGAAAAATCCCAAAAGCCTGTTGCTCTTGGGAGCACATTGAAACTCCATATCGGACATGGACCGCATGTCGAAAGTCCGATGACCATGAAACTATAAGATTATATCTGTCCTACTAGGCTTGACGACCATCTCAGGAATCGAGCCCAAATAGTATCCAAAAACGCACAACTTGAGCCCTGAGCAAAGTGTGTAAGAAATGCGAATATCTTTAGAAATCGTAATGAAACTTAAGTAAATTGGGCCGTTCGCTTACGTACGAAATTGAAGATTTTGTGTCACGCCCCAAACTTAAAAATTAGATTCACAGGAATTCCAATCGCTAAACCCGGTGCCGACAGCCTCCGTAGTACCCCATTCTCGACCGCCAGCATACATATGCCAGGTTCCGATCCTGAGATCCTACAAGGAGGATTTTCCAATGTACATTTGTCTTAGAAGTAGCATAACCATATGTATACCCAAATCATAAAGGCAACATCATCATCACATATCCACTAATATAATCATTTGGGTACAATGCTGAAAAGAAAATACATCAATCGAAAATCATGCTCCAGAAGACCGCTGCACTCTCCAAGCTCAACACTGCTGCAACCTAACATCACCTGCACACATCTATCGTGCATAAGCTTATAGAAAGCTTAAAGGGTGGTGTAAGTGTGTGCACAAGGTAAGTGTCAAGTATTCAATACAATGCCGTCATCATATAATACCGAAAATACTGGTAATCCATAAATTGTACAATATCGAAATAAGCAGAAATATTGATAAGATCATGAATTATCAGAGTAAACAGAAATACTGACAAGATCATAAATCATATGATAACAGAGTAAGCAAAAATATGGACAATTCCATAAGTCAATCAATATCAGAATACGCAATATAGAACAACTATGCAAATGAGGAGTCATAAAGAGCCAGGTATCAGATGCCGAGTATGCGATGCAATGTGCAATTCCTGATGAGTCCACGAATAGCATCAGTCATATCTAGACCATATAATGCAGAAACACAGTAACCCAAAATGTCATATGCCACGGATGTAATGTAATATACGGTGCAAATGGAATGACCATGCCGGAGTGTGAAGTCGGGATGATAGTATGTAATATCGCAGGCTACTATGGGGTCCATTACAAGGGACTTCTATCCAAACCAGTCCCATACCTAAATTTGGATAGTCGGACTCAATGTGGTAGACTCCCGATCTCAGGTTAGTTGCCCGCCTAACTAAAATCCTGACCATACGAAGGTACACAATAATTGGTTGCGCACCACCAGCTTGAGTGGATAGTGAATGAATGAATGAATATGTAACTCCTGCTCAATAAGTCCACATATCAGTCCGGTTCCTCTCTAGGATCATCACCTGGGTTTAATACACTCCAAATGGCACTGCCGCTCTCCCAGCCGTATAGTCCAAGTGAGCGTAAGAAACCTCACTATCCGCCTGGCCAATAGTCTGCCAATACCTATCCGGCATGTCGATAGCGGACCCATTCACGAGCTAGTCAAACTCAGCCTTGTAATGCCCCCTGCTCTTGGGAGGGTAAGGCCACATCCCTCCCAATCGACCACGACACAGTGGGAGACGCGACCTCTTGGTATTCGGCACTCGGGCGCTTATGTATCCACTCGGTCTCGATGTTGGGGCGTCCTTTGGTACCAAGAGGGTTTAAGAATTTTCACCCAGGGCCATCTATGGCCGCCCGATGCTAAAACAAATTTTCGGTGTCCCGTCTGGCCATCCACGATATGCCTGTGGAGGCTACGGCCTTGATGTCGCTAGGGCATATAGTAATCATAATGTAAGATGCATGGTTCATACAATCCAGTCATCCATCAAACTTGCGTATACCGTGCGCTCATGTGAGATAACCTTCGCCTATCAGGGAGTCTCATAACAACACGCTCAATGACATATGCAATGATGAACCACATCTCATAACAAACATACAGATGATGCGTATGGGCATGTATCATGGTGCTATGCTGTCACATACTCCTAATTGGTATAGAATGATATATTCGTAGTCGGTATCAATAACTGACACTAATAATCGACCTTGACAATGTGGACATTTAACCAACATTGCCCCTAAGGAATGACCCACATAGAGCCAAACATATAATGGGCCCACGGCCTCACACAAGGGCCTAATATTTAACACAGTGGACCTTACTCACAGGCCACATATATATAATAGGCGGGCCCTGCTCATGGGCCTCAAATACATGACATGTGGGCCCCACACATGGGTCTCGAATATATCAAATGGGCCATGCATCATGGGCCTAATACATATCCTAATGGGCCTTGCCTGTAAGCCACGAATACATCACAGTGGGCCTTACCCATGGGCCTCAAATACATCATAATGGGCCTCGACAAATCAGAATTGGCCTTGATACTCGGCCTCGACAATCGGAATCGGCCTATACAATCGGCCTCGACAAATCAGAATCGGCCTCGATACTTGGCCTGAACAATCGAAATCGGTAAGAATGGGCCTAACAAGGCCTAATGAAAGGTCACAATGTGGACATCCAACCATCATTGCCCATCAATGTGGACATTAAACCATCATTGCTCCCAAGGCTTGACCTGCCATAATAATCATTACATACATTATGGAGTAATCACACATCGCAATGGACCTTATATATATCACATTTGGCCCTATACAAAGGCCCCACATACGTCTCATTGGGCCTCAATCGTGGCCCTTATATACATCACATTGGGCCTCAACCCATGGGCCATCAAATACATCAAGTGGATCGCAACCACGGGCTGCACCAATGGGACTCATATATATCGGGTCGGCCATATCACATGGGCCATACCGGTGGGCCTCATATACATCAAGTGGACCGCGTCCATGGGCCACACCAATGGGCTTCATATACATTGATTGGGCTGCATCGATGGGCCGCACTAATGGGCCTAATACGTATCACAATGGGCCTTGCCCATAGGCCTCATATTCAAGCAAGTGGGCTCTGCACATGGGCCTTATCATATCAAGTTGGGCCGTGTTAATGGGCCACACCAATGGGCCTCATGTACAACAAGTGGGCTGCATCATTGGGTCGTACTAATGAGTCCCATAAATATATCAAGGTAGGTCTCACAGATGGGTCACAAGTATATCAAGGTAGGGACCTCGAATGGACCACAAAATACATCAAAGTGGGCTTGACAGATGGGCCACAAAGTACATCAAAGTGGGCCCGACAAATGGGCCACAAAATACATCAAAGTGGACAAATGGGCCACAAAATACATCAAGGTGGGCCCGACAAATAGGCCACAAAATACATCAAAGTGGGCCTATTCACATGGGCCATATGTACATCAAATGGGCTACAATAATGGGTTAAATCAACTAGGCCAAGTCGAATGGGCCGAATCAAATGGGTTAACTCGAATGGGCCAAATCAATTGGCCGATCGAATGGGCCGTGCCAATCATCCATCAATAGAGATTATTACAGAGCATTAAATAAATGAATAAATAAATAAATAAAATGAATCATATCCAAAGATCATCTAGACCATACCACAAATGGCAGTGGAGGTAATGCTTTCCACTTGTTTAAACCACACAGAGCCATCAAAAGATTTATTTTCCACCCAATCTATTCATAAGTCCTTGCTAAAACAAATATCATTTAATCCAGAACTTTTAGGATCCGTTAAAGGGATTTCAATGGTGGACGTTCATTCTCCCCTGATTTCTGTAGTGTGGTCCACCTGACCATCAGAGCTGTTTCATCTTTAGTCTCAAGCCTTGAGGTTGGATGGACAAAAGGATGGATGGCTGGCCAAATGGATGGATGGCTGGATGTAGCACATCTATCAGCGGTGGGTAGCACATACGTGGCCCACCATAATAATGTATATTAAATAATATTATGCACTTAGATATAATATAATGTATTTTATATACTCCAGATTCACTGTCCAGTTACATGTGGATGGGACAGAATACATTATTAAAGGTGGGTCCCACATAAGAGTGGCCCACCATTAACATTTATTAATATAATAATATATATTATATATATAAGTGTCACGCCCTAAAATTCGGGGGTCGAGCATAACTCAGCTCCCGAGTTTTAAAACATCACTTATGCAACATATTTAATGATGGATGTATGTTATCTGTAAGAGTACATAAAACATAGGATAGAATAAGCCAAACTGCAAACATAATTCAGGGATAAGTGAAAGACACAAGCGGAAGACTTAAAGAAATATATGTGTACAGGTGTAAGTCCCTGAAATACGTATACATGCCAGGTTATACTTACAAGTGTTGCTATCAAAATACAAGTATTAAATGACATCATCTATTACAATAACCCAGAATTCCCTGCACATCAGGACATGGTTCACAAGAACCCGCCTGAGAACTGCATAAAAGAAAATGCAGCCTCATCATCCTCAAACTCCTGCTCTGCCTCAGAAGCATCGTCATCAACATCTGCATCTAAGACAGAGTCTGGTTGGTATGTACAACACTGCCCCAGAACGTGGGAGTGAGTGATCAACTCAGTGGAACAATAAAGCAAAGGTTAACATGTTATCAATTCAATCAAGCAGTAATAATAAAGCAGAACAATCAAACATGTCCTAATTACTCTTGTTAGTGCAAGTATGCATGTATAAATGATGCATGCCCTTGCCTTTCTCTCTCAGCATCTTCATCTTACGTTATGCATGACATCCTCCTGCAGTGCAAACAACTTCCACGCACATGCAAATGCGGTGCATGAACATGATTACTAAGTTGTTATTAGTCCTTTTCATACAGCAGGATTGAGAAGCTAAGGTACCTTTCTCATATCAATTTCCATACAGTGATCCATTCTAGGGTCGTCAGTCCTAGGCCATCTCATACGATCATATGGTTTTAGGTCACTGCAAAGGGCTCGTCACCAATCAATGCACGCCTATCATACCTTCGTTACTACTCTAAGGCTCGTCGCCCTAATGTAGTATCCAGGTATGCTCGAGGTCACTACAAAGGGCTCATCACCAATCAATGTAGGCCGACAGCACGAATATAGTGTCCCATACCACCATAATCGGCTCACGAGTCTGGTGTGCTCATTGGTCACTACGGGGAGGCTCGTCACCCCAGCGTAGGCTGACAGCTCGACCACGGTGTCCCATACCACCATGTCCGGCTCATGAGTCTTAGCGGATCAAGGTACAACGGTTAACGAGATTTCATCGGTAAGTTTGGTACCCTAAATTCAAGCAATAGCGTCCATACATGGTTAACATACATCAGACAATCGGGTTACTTGACGAACTCGACTAGCATGAGCGCATGTTGGGTTGAACGACATAGAGTGCGCAAACACTCCGTGTGGCCAAACCACTGCCGACAACTATAATACGACTCGGGTTCGTCAAATCACGTCCTTCGTAGCGAAAGCAACCTCAGCCACAAACTCAAGGCCGATTACCGATTTCCTAGACTATTTCACAGTCCCAAACACATTTCACTACAACAGATATTCATATCAACACTTAAAACAGTAATGGAACAACAATTCCAATCATACAGTATGTGAGCATTTCAAGAATATCAACTTAACATGGATTTCAACATAAGTAGTGCTTGAAGTTAAACAATAAAGAATGAGACTTGCATGTAGGAAATCATACACACCAATAGGAGTGTTGAGAATCGCTTCTCAACGCCCATAAATAGGATAATATATTACACTTTTAGACCATTCAGACATTTCTACAAATACTTAGACTACATAGTTCAACATACATGACGTATGTTGGAATACACGCATTTGGACAATTCCTTTTGCCAAGGAGTTGACACACATACAACTAGCACAAGTACACGACAAATAATCATGGCAAACACATGTTCATATTTTATACGTATACGATACTTCCTACATATACATAGAATAGACAAATCTCAATATAACACATACATATCCAGAACGCAAAGTAAATATAGCATATGGCATGTGAAATTGCACCCACAATAAGAATAAACCATTAACTGACATTGAAAGCCTTGAAAACCATAACCTATACGAATATAGTGAGCACCTTAAACCAGAAAAAGCACACTGAACTGATTCAGACGATATGTCTTTGTCAATGGCGACTAGATAACCTAAGGCAAGAATAGAAATGAGCTACATCAACACATAGACTCTTCTAAGCTCTAAAACAGATTAGGATTAGATTAACTTACCCAAGAAGGAACTTAGAATCGCTGGAATAACGATTCAAAAGTGATGGTTTAAGGAACTTAGAATTCACAACTTCTCTCTCACTTTCTCTCTCTTTTCCTCTCTCTTTCTTAACTAGGGTTAGGAAATTCGTATGGCATAGAGAGTGAGGGTTTTAAGGTCCTTATATAGGCCTAACATTGATGAAAATAGCCCTAGGGCCAAGGTATACTTAGGTTATAACCAAATCAGGCCTCACTTGATCCAACAGAGCACTTCCGATGGTCCTTTCTCTAGGTGCAGTCGGACTTAAGCTCACTGACCATGGATCTTGGTCAGGCTGAGTTTTCATACCGATCGGATTTACAGATCAGCCGTGGCGGACCACACTCAATTCAACGGTCACCAAAACTCGATCAGGTCCACAAGCATTATGACATGCCTGGGCCATCTTCCCTGATCCGAGGGTGAAATTGGGTCAGAATCCAATGGTCAGATTGCTTACAATCGTCGCGCAAGCGACACGACTCAGATTTCATAAAATCATATTAAATTTCTCACCGTTCTCACACTCTTTACTCCGGACTCAATCAAATCGACCCAGGACATCATCTGGACTTAATTTTTGAGGTGATGGTCAAGTCCAACATGGTGATCATAACTGTCTAAGATCATCGCTATCGGACTTTCGACGCGCGGTCTAGGTCCGATCCAAAGCTTCTAAAAATTTCCAAGAGCAACTGGATTTAGCGTTGAATCCCAGATTTCAGAGTAACATAGCGCTAATGATTCTACAGGTTTTGAGTCCGCATATCAAATTTAAAGTGATTGATGCTAATTTCACAAGCAATCGAGTTTAGCGCTAATTAAGCCACAAATAGCTTCTAAGGAAAATAGAGGTAGTACTCGGGTCTTAGCATGAAATTTTTCGGGTCATTACAATAAGTGTGTGTGTGCGCGAGATTGCAAAGGGTCTAATGTCCATACCTCTGGACGCTGGATGGGCGGCCTAGATGGATGTATCCATCAGCAGTGGGTCCCACCATAATGTTCATATGCCATCCAACCCGTTGATAAGGTCATGCTGACCTGGATGAAAGAAAATTTTTTTTCATATGTGATCCAAAACTTCTGGACGCTCAAAAGGGGTTTCAATAGCTGACGTTCAACCCCACTGTTTCCTATGATGTGGGCCACCTGAGTTACGTATATGGATGATTTTTAAGGTGGTCCATTGCTCAAAGGAGGCCTACAAAATGGACGGTGTGGATGTCTAACACACATCACAGTGGGGCCCATGAGTGGGATCCTGTCCCGCCCATCCGCCAATAGCGCAGGACGCCTGCGCGTCCTCAGCTCTAATAGGAGCAGCAGCAGGTGGCTGCTGCTTATAATTTTTTATTTTAAAACCGTTTTCTTACAATTTTTCATTTGTGCGGCCCGCATAAGGTAGATCCACACCACCCATTGCATTCCATGGCCCGAGACGGACTAAACAAGCCCAGTATTCAAAGTATTTCGGTGTATAAAACCATTGGGGTGGGTTTCAATGGTAAAAATCACCATTTACTATGCTATGGCCCGCTAGAACCTCGGATTGGCTCCATTTTTCGGTTCAACACCTAAAATGAGTTGTTAAATAGGATGGACGGTGAAGATTGAACTCATACATCAATGTAGAGCCTACACAAGTGGCTCACCCCAAATGCCTTGAACCAAGGCTAATATTTATGTTTTCCATGAACGTCCAGCGTTCAGGGATGCTGGACGGTTTGGCTCTTCAAGTGGGCTGCCCAGGTGGGCCACCAAATGATGATTGGTGTGAATATAACACTTATAAAGTGGGCCCCACCTATAGGTGACTGGGATAAAATACATGCCTTATGGTGGGGTCCATCCGGGTGGGCCACAGGCCATTTCATCACATTAAAAAGAGAGAGAGAGAAGGAGAGAGAGAGAGAGAAGGAGGGACCCCGCCACTATGGGCCCGCCCTTGCATGATTTAAAACATACATTAAGTGGGTCCCATTTCTTATGGACCCACGATCAAAATCAACGGTGGAGATCCTTTCTCCACCGAAATAGAAGGTCTAGATGACCCCCTTTCAAACTAGAAAGTAAACATCATGATGGGGTCCAAGGAGAATGGCCCCATCATGGAATGACCATGATAATCAAGGTGGGCCATCGGCCAAATCTTAGGGTCCAAAGTGAGATCCGTACCATCGATCGGTAGGCCTCACTTGGCCCATCATAAAAACATGAAAACTAGCCTATAGAAGCACCCACCTTTGATCTTCTTGAACTTTTCTTCCATCAATGCATGCTAGAGATCAAATGGATGGACTTCAATGGTTGAGATCGACTTAGGATGGTGGAGATGGGAGATAAGAAGGTGGGCCACACTAGCTCTCTCATGGGAGCCATGGACGTAGGTTGCTCCATGGAGGGATTGCTTGGAGAAAAAGAGATGAGAGAGGAAGTGATGTAAGAGAAGTGATGGGAGAGAGAGGGTGAGGTGATGGGAAAGTTGACTTTAGGTAAGGGTGATGTAAGAAGGGGATGGTTGCTTGTACTTAACTTGATGGGATGGAGTACTTGACTCTTGATATGATTGATGAGACATTCTCTTGGGATTGCAACGCGTAACATTTTTCCTCGAACTGAACGCAGGTCCACATCCCCCTACCAGGGTACCAGATTGGTATGCAAGACGCGGCGTTGGAACGACGGCGATGGTGCAGTCGTAATAGTACAAGTTTCGGTTCGAACCCACTTCGCTATGCCGGACCAGGTTTAGGATCGCGCGCAAACGTCAGATATAGGTTGAGGGTTGCCAAAATTCGACCGAAAGGACTGCGAAAGCCAACAGAATGGTACAGACTAGGACACAGGTCTTACATTTTGGACGGTCAGTTTCGAACCGAACTTCACCCGTGGATCAGGAAAATTTCCCTGCACATATCTGTATACTTATGGCCCTGATCAAGTGACAACGACCGTTAATCTGATATAGGTCCTTCATGGTCGATCAACCTATCCAATCACGTTGAAACCTAAAGCTGTACACGAGTCAAGTCGAGTCGAGTATCGCCCTACTCGTACTCGGCTCTTAACGCCCGAGCGCTGCTCGTACTCAGCTCTACTCAGCCAACGAGCATGGACTCCTTGCTCGTACTCTACTCACCCGAGTACGAGCCGAGTACGAGTAGTAAACGAGTCGAGTCGAGTCTGAGTTTTCGAGGCGAGTTCGAGTACGAGCAGAAATCGAGTCGAGTGTGAGTTTTCGAGGCGAGTTCGAGTCAATTGGAATTTGAAGTTAAACTAAACAATAAATATATAAAATACACATAATTTACGATTAAAAAACTTTGATAATTACATTAGCATATTTACATTACATTGTTCACTTCAAAATGACAAATTATAACTTATAACCTCCATAAGAGGAGTGTCTTCCTGTATTGTCATCTGATCCATCAGAACTGCTATCTATTTTTTCATATACAAATTGGTTCACTTCCTCTGAGTCAGAAGGCGAAGAGATTTTTCCTTCGTGCTCTTCTACACTTTGAACTAGATTTTTCAAACTTGCTTTATGTGAAGAATTGAATGTAGTACCCAATGCCCTATAAAATTCACCGAGATGAGTCAAGAATTTGAATTTGTTACTCTTTTTCTTCTTCTTGTTTGTCGTACTCGAGTAACTCGACCCTGCTTCAATATCGTGTTGTCTTTGACTCAAATATCACTGAAGTTTAGAAACATCTTCCATACTACGTTTTAAGGTGAGTTGGAATTGTTCTTCCTCCAAAGCTTTTAATCTAGCTTCCTCCTCTGCATCTTATGTGGATGTCATTTGTGTACTAGATCTAGAAGTAGAAGGTTTAGATGGAGTGGAAGGTTTTCTATTCGAATCTAATAGAGCTTGAAAAAGAATTTGGACATCCTTAGGGGCATTGGGGGTATGGTTTTGCATCACCACCTCGACATGACAAGTGTAAGCGAAAGCGATTAGTCTTGTTTACAAACTTTGTGCCACACAAACCACACTTAATCTTTATTTTTTCAGACCTTGGTGGTGATTCAACTAGGGAAGCATAGTCCCAAATGTTTGTCGATGGCTCAGATGACGACATATCTACATTCAATTTTTAATAAAAAAATCAGAATATTGATAAATAAATTGAACTTGATATAAGAACAAAAGAAAGCAATATAAATGTATCAAAAGTCAAAAATAAAAGCAAATGAACAGGCATGTGTAAATAAATATCAAAGATTAAAAGTTTTCCAAACGACATTCCAAAAGGACCAATACTTTTGTGTTTGCAGTTGCAGTGAAATAATATTACAGATCATTCAACATTTAACCAAAAAAAATTGAAAAATCAAAAATAATGATTGATTCGTAGGTAGAGACTCGTCACAAATCTCAATCTCCTCTTCTTCATCATCATCATCATTCATATCTCCTCCCCATATTAGGCGCAACCAATCTTGCATACAAATCAACACTTCAACTGTATTTGGCGAAAGTGAGCTTCGATACTTGCTCACAACCCTGCTCCCTGTGCTGAATGCAGATTCTGATGCCACTATTGAAATTGGTATTGATAATATGTTCTGTGCCATCATAGATAATGTAGGGTATTTTAATTCACTAACTCTCATCTTCCACCATTCCAACACATCAAATTCGGATTGCACTACGATTGGCTCCTTGAGGTACATTTCTAACTCTGACTCTTTAGTATCAACTCCCATTCATGCTTGTGCCAAGTATGATATGTATTCATTTAGTACATCTGGATTACCAGGTATAGAAATATCTGCATCTCTACTTTCTTCAACACCCGTTGCAGGTAAAGTATTAACAAACGATTTGTACAAATCTTCAAAGGCTTGACGAACCTTAGACGTTTCTGCTGCCGCTCTTTCTGTAGGATAAAGCTTTATGAAAATAAAGCTAACCAAGCCCATATTATAACGAGGATCAAGAACAACTGCCAAGGATATCAACAGATGACATTCGTCCCAGTATTTATCGAACTTCGTCTTCATACCAACTGTCATCTGGTGTATGAAATCTGGACCCGCACTGGTATTTTTCTATAGAGCATCCTTAATCTTCCAAAGAGACGGAAGAAACAAATTCGTGGTTGGATATCGATTCCCAGAAAAAATCTTTGTGCAATCATAGAAAACTTTGAGAAATGTGTGAACTTGTTGTTCTTTGGCCTAATCATGTGTGCTCGGCAACCAAGAATACATTCTGTCACGTGCCGCGTATTCAGGAAATGCAAGCTATAATTCCATTACCGCATTTAACATTTCATAGGTCGAGTTCCAATGTGTACAGACATCCAACTTCAACGTTTTTTTAGATGGCACATTCAAACGTTGGATGATGTCATTCCATACACTTAGTCTCGATGGCGACCCCCTTATATATTTCACACTTTCTCTTATGTTCTCTATAGTGTTGTGAATTGCTTTCAGCCCTTCTTGTATAATCAAATTTACAATATGGGCACAACATCTGACCTGGAATATTTTTCCTTCAAAAAATAAATTTCCTGTAGCCCTGAACTGGTTACGTAAGTATGAAATGACACTGTCATTTACTGAAGCATTGTCTAAAGTTATTGCTGAAATTTGCTTCTCAATGCCCCAACCTTCTAGACAACTGTAGATACAATCTGAAATAAGTAAACCAGTATGTGGAGGAGGAAGGTGTTTGAAGTTCAAAATTCTCTTGCATAGTTTCTAATCTTTATCAACATAGTGAGCGGTTAATGAAATGTATCCTTTTCTTTGATTGGACGTCGTCCATAAATCAGAAGTCAAAACTATTTTGGTCACTGAAGTCAAAACTTCTTTCAGTTTCATCTTCTCCTTTGCGTACATCTTCATGCTTTCTCTCTGTACTGTGACGCGGGAGACATTCTCGGCTCGAGGGTTAAGGAATTGACAGAAAGCCCTAAACCCTTTACTTTCAATCATTCTGAAAGGTTTTTCTTCCAAAATTACTAACTAGTAAACCACTCATTCAGCTTCTCCTTGTCAAACTTATGAGTGAACACTACGCCTTGGGAGTCGTCCCCTTCTGACTTCGTAAATGACCGCGTCTGTTGGTCAGGAGGAGGGAGTCTTGCTTTCTTAGGACACGTCTTCAAATGTCTAATTAGATGTGTCATAAATCCTCTTGGAATCTTGCTGAATAACCCTTTGCAGTGATTACACTTTATCTTCTGTACATCGTTAACTGTCACATCTTCAAAATCATCCCACACTTCTGATCTCTTCTTCTTCCCTTTGCATGCGGTTGACGTGTCTGTGTCTCCCTCTGCTATTAGAGGAGATGTGGTCGATGCACCCATTCCAGGGGTATTTGGGCTTTCGTCTTGACTAGCCATCTATAAAATAAAGTTCTCGATATGTTATACGGCTATACCTAGGGTCCTAGATGGCTAGATAGCTAGACGGGCATAATTACTTAACTGTCTAAATCAGTCACCCATTCAAAGTTAGATATATTGTAATGCTTCATTTTCCAATTTAAATGCTACGCCAAAATTCTGGCAGCATCTCCCCTTATCTCTCCAAAATATATTAATCTTGTATTTGATTCCCATGTCAATCATTAACACAAAGTGTGGACATTTGACGACGGAAATAAATACATGAAATATATCCAGAGAGAAAAAGAAGAGACGAAACCAGAACAGGCATATGCATTTAAATTGAAATAAATGAAGACATTACAATCTATCTAACCCTGAACTGTCTAAAAAGGGACAATTTGAGAATTTCTATGCATCCAAAAACACACTGAATCTATGTCTAGCAACATAGAAATTCTCAAATGGGCAACTGATTATCTTATACTATAAGTCTACAACTAGAACAATACAAATAATTCATATCTATGCAAACAAAGGAGCATGCTGAAATTGACATTTATCATCTAGCTAACTAATAACAAAATATCAAATGAAAAACCAAAGGCATATCAAAGTGGTAGCATTCAACACTAACAAAGTAACAAGTAAACTGTCATTTATAAAGCAAATTAAGAAACATGGAAAACATAACTATTTTAGGGCACGGTATCAAGGGAAAACACAAATAGTAATTGCCCTCTTATTCCTTAAAAAACCTAAGACCCAGCTTAATAGATGGCTAAAAATGAATCCATCTCATTTTATTTAATAGTAATCACACATTAGAGATGAATATTTAATACATAATTAGTTTAATAACCCATGATGGGAAACACTTTGTGAAAAACTCAGCCCTATCCACTTATTAAGTGGATCACATTTAAAGATCTTTATAAACAAAAGCCACTCTGACTTTGATAGGCCCACCATGATATTAATTGAAGACCCACGATAAGCTTGGAAACAAACAAACAAACAAAATGATGACTTGTAATTCAGGTGGGCCACACTAAAGTAAACAATTGGGAGTGAGATGTTCACCCTTGATTAAACAATTTCTATATTAACAATTTCTAACATATATTAAACAATTTCTATATTAACATATCAGGTTAATCCCAAAACTATATTTTGACCATAGAGGATCAAATTGAATATTTTGACCTGGGCCCACATGGCCAATTTGAGACCAAGGGCAGGCTAGGAATTTTGATGGCTAGCTAGCCTGAAGCCATCAAGATCCATCTAGATCTTCAACTCCCATCACCTTTGATTGGGTTCATGTTAGTTGGCTACTTTGTAAGTGTCACATGGGACTTATTTACTACAGCCATGTGAAATCTCTCACCCCACCTGACAAATGATGTAGACATTAGGTCTGTCAGGCTCACCCAAATGCTTACTTTTCTTTGGACAACATGTGATGACCCAAACCGCCCATTTAGAACAACTAAATAAAGTTGGTACATAAATAAAAATCTCATTAATTAGACATGTTCATACAATGTTTCTTAGGATCAGTGTTCCATAAATGCAATTTCTAACTCACCCTTGTAGGATGATCTTCAATCACTTACAAGCATTTCAAGGGCCTAATCTACCATTAGGAGTCATGGTTTGGTGATCCAAAATGTTAATATGGTGGGACTTACAATGGATGGTCCATGCACAAAAATTCCCAAGAGTGTTTGGTCATTTTCTTTGTTTAATGGCTCTTTTGTCAGTGTGGATTTGAAATCATGCAGAATGGGGGTGGATCTTATGGTTTGTGTCGAATCGAGCCCATTTGAAATCATGACCTTTTGAAGGATTTGGATCACAAATCCCTCCAATTCTTTATTTCTAAATGACAAAAAAACAGTATATCCGGCCCCAAAAATACATTGGATTCCATGCTTCCAAATAAGCCTTAAGTAGTTCTTCATTGATGGTTGTGGACGGATATCACAATTTTTACATCCAAAAGATGTGCCTAGGCTGTTGGCAGTATACAATAAGATGATTTAGCCCAAAGGTTGTGTAGCTTGTTTAATTGATTTTCACTTTGTACACTACAAGTTTAGTAATCCAACAAATATAACTTGGTTAAAAAATCCTAGCTACAAAATATTTACCTTTCATGTGTAAATGAAAACTGAACTTAGCAATTCACCATGATATCAAGAGAAAACACAAATATCAGGTTAATCTCAAACTATATTAACAATTTCTAACATATATTAGCAATAAAAAATAAAAAAATCAACCCCACATCTTACCGGGCGAGCAGAAGAGGGATGACCGGCAGCTGCGTGTAGGGCAGGGCGATGACGGACGATGGGACGAGTGGTAGCCTGGCAGGGATGAGCTACGGCACCGGACGAGTGGTAGGGATGAGCTCCATCACCGGACAGGCCGTAGGGACGAGCAGCAGGGTCTAGCACCGCCGGACAGGGGACAAGGGCGAGTGAGAGAGAGAGAGAGGGGCCGGATGGGTGCTGGGAGAGAGAGAGAGAGAGAGAGAGTTTTTTTTCAAACACTCGCTGGGAGGGAAGGGTTTGGGCACTGCTTGAAAAGGACGGTGGGGCCGTGGGTGTAGGGTTTGGGCGCTGCTGGAAAATGATGGGTGGGGTAGGATTTTTTTCGGGTGGACTTATATACACGGGTACGAGTCGAGTACGAGTCGAGTACTGAGTTGAGTACTGAGTCGAGTACCTCTAGACTCATACTCTACTCGTAATTTAAACGAGTCGTGGAAACCCGCTCATACTCGGCTCTAACTCAGACGAGTCGAGTACGAGTCGAGTATCCCGAGTCGAGTGGAGTGAGTACTCGAGCCTTAGTTTGCTCGTGTACAGCTCTATCGAAACCACATCGTGGCATAGATTCATCGTCAGCGAACTTACCCTCCACCATAGTTGAGTAGTGAACCTCCAGATAAACCCTGTCTGCCCGAAACAGACACCCTTTGGTTATAATTTAAGTATACCATGGTCGTGGGGCCATTTACACCAGTTTTAGGCCTATATAAAGCCCTTAAATCACCCCATTCTCATTCCATACGAATTTGCTACAAACCCTAGGAGAGAGAAGAGAAAAAAGAAGAGAAAAGAGTGGGGAGAGAAGTGAGAAGTTGGGAGATTGTTGTAGTGTTTCTCTCCTATGACTACACGCATTGGATCGTCTTTCCATCTAGCTAACCGATCCGTTTCGGTTATGATTTGGGTAAGAAATCCAAACCCTAATGCTGTAGTTAAGATTTACAATAGTCGTTTATCAACTTAGCTAACGGATTTCATGATACAGGTACCCGTCGGTCCATTTTCGGGAATGTAGGATTCGAACCGAGTCTGAATTGAGTATTCCAACGAAAAGTGCGGACTATAAACGTTTAAGCTATGGTTTTCAATTTTCAATGTCAGCGATGATTTATGTCTGACTTGATTGTTGCCATATGATCTTAATTACGCCGTTTTCGATATAATATACATGTGTGAACTATGTTGAATAAAATGTGCATCTCATGTGTTTGTTGAAATGTCTGAATGAACATGAAAATATGATTTATGTTTGCTACGTTTACTGATCTAGGATTCATCATTATTATATGCATGCTGACCTCTTTGTATGAGGATTTGCTAAAACACATGGTGTAACTAACCTAGTCTATGTATTTGGTGAAGTGTAACCTAAGTGTTTAATAAAATGTCTAAATGAGAAAATGTTAATGATTTGTATTTATTAAGTGTATTAAGATATAATTCTTTGTTTCCTTAATCATAAGTATAGTTTCCTTTATGTAATCATAATTGTTGCTACGCAATTTATGGATAAAATGCAAGTGCTTGGTGACATGTTCAATGTGTTTGATGAAATGTTCAAATGAGAGTTTTATTTGGATTATTTGTTAAGTGCTGATATGATTATCACGTGTCTATCTATTGGATCTGAGTTATATTGGGGCTACAACGTGGCCCAGGCGATCGGTAACAATCATTGTACCGGTGGCTAAATTAGTCTTGCCACATTAGGTAACTCGACTAATTCGTGTCGCACAACGATTGTCGACAGTTGTTAGGCCATAAGGGGTGATTATGCGCTCCATGTCAATTAAGTCAATGTGTACTCGTACCAATCGAACTTACCAAGTAAACCAATTGGCCTGTTGTGTGTTTACCATGTATGGACACCACTGCTTGAATCTAAGGTACCACTTACCAATGTAAAGACCTGTTTCAACCATGGTACCACGATCCGCTAAGACTCATGAGTCAGGCATGGTGGTATGGGACACCATGGTCGAGCTGTCGGCCTACGCTGGGGTGACGAGCCTCCCCGTAGTGACCAGTGAGGAAACTAAACTTGTGAGCTGGGCATGGTGGTATGGGATACCGTGTTCGTGCTGTCGGCTTACGCTAAGGTGACGAGCCTTCCTATAGTGACCGCGAGTATGAACTTTTGAGTTTGCCTATCCATGCTTTTCATTAGGAGTGATTCCCTACAACTTGCCTATCATAGGAGTGATTCCCTACAACTTGCCTATCATATGTGGTTAACTAGGATTAACGACCCTAGATGGATCTTCGTTTGGGTTAATGATATAAAGGGAGGTACCTTAGCTTCCCGAACCTTCTGTATGGATAAACTTAATTAAGTACACAGCTAACACGACTATGCATCGCATTACATGTGAAATAGCGGTGAAGACCGCTTTAGTTGAAGTAGAGATATGTCAATATGTCCTAGAGGGGGTGAATGGGACTTTTTATAGTTTTATGATTTACTTAAAGTCCTATTACACTAATCCTAATAACAGACACATATTAGGATTAC
Source organism: Magnolia sinica (assembly GCF_029962835.1). Lineage (NCBI taxonomy): Eukaryota > Viridiplantae > Streptophyta > Magnoliopsida > Magnoliales > Magnoliaceae > Magnolia > Magnolia sinica. The sequence goes on from NC_080577.1 coordinate 59,504,721, forward strand.
TCAAAAGTAACTCTACTGGCTTCCAAGCCTGGTAGAGGATTCAATCATAAACTATTTAAGAAGTAAACAATATTCAACTTAGTTTATGAAGGATATAACTACGTAAGTGTGTGAGGTGTGATCACAGATATTCAGATATGAAAATATTAACGCAAGTCACACAAACAAAAGAATAGCAATCTCAAACACAGTCATTTTTATAGTGGTTTGACTACTTGTCTACTCCACTCCCGGTAACCGCACTCAACCCTTGAGTGTACCAGATTTCTCTAAGGAGGTTTCACAGCGGTTCACCTCAAACCTAAGGTTTTAAATCAGGTTCACCTTTAACCTTTACAACCTACACTGAGGTTTACTGTTTATGCTATCAAGAGCACGAGTCAACACAACACACCCACTTTTAGGTACATTGGCCAAGGAACTTCCACAAGACCCTGAGGTTTCACTCAGTTCACCTCTAACCTAAGGTTTTAGACACGTTAACCTTCAACTAGATGTTTATGCTCTCCACAGAGCAAGGGTCCACACAACGCACCCACTTTTAGGCACACTGGCTAAGGATCTTCCACACGACTATGAGGTTTCACTCGGCTCACCTCTAACCTAAGGTTTTAGACAGGTTAACCTTCAACCAGATGTTTATGCTCTCCACAGAGCAAGGGTTCACACAACGCACCCACCACGTACACTCCCGCCGGAGGCCTCCTACGAGGGCTTGAAGGGGTGACAAACACCTAAGACCCAATCCTAAAAAGGAATGATCACAAGTGTCCTCTAGACTTTAATAACGTACAAATAAGTAGATGAGTCCTATTTAACACGTTGACGAAGATCTCCTCCTTGTTGATGAAGAGTCTTCGACTTCCTTGATCCGCAACACAGATGATGTACCAATATGAGGCTTCGGGTTGGGTCAAGGTTAGAACGGAATCCTACTCTATAAAATATTTTCCTATAAGGAAGATAGAGTGGTTTCGATTATGCATTCAAGGCATCCCAGCTCAATGATTTACCATTAAGATAGTTACTAGAGGATCCTTGAATGTGGAAGTTCATTCCCCAATCCACTCTATTGAATATCAATGATGAGTGTAGATTGGAGGATGAACTCCCTTGAGAGAAAGTGCTTTAGGTAAATGATCTAAGGCTCGAAACACACAAAAGCACTCTCTTCTTTCTCTACCAGCAACAATAGACAAGCTCTCTTTAAATAGGTAAAAGGTTCCAACGGATATAAAATGGTCACATTTATTACTGAGTTCGATATCATCGAGCGGGTTCGATATCATCGAGCGTATACTCTCGATAGCATCAATTGTCCGCTCGATGACACAAACTGAATGTCATACGCTTTTGAAACCTTTAGCCAACTGGTCGATGGAATCAAAACACTTATCAATGTCATCGGATTTCAAACTCCGATTTCATCGATGAGAGGTTCGATTCATCGATACTTGAAAGTGAGAGAGACTTGACATGAAATATTTTAGGTTTTCAAGAATGATCGAGGGACCATCGAGATCATCTGAATTTGAATGTCGATGATATCAATATCAGAGTCGAGGCATTGATAAATCCAGCGAATTTCTCATTAAGCATGCTGGACAGTTTATGTCTTTGTTTGATGCAATCGACCTGGTACCGATATCATCAATATTTGAATATCGATTCTATCGAGAGACCCCTGATCATAGATAAACCATCCTGAAATATTTTGCTGGAAGAACTTGGCGCCCTAGACCGATCTCATCGAGAGCCTTCCGATATTATCCAGATTTGAATTTCGATGGTATCAAGGAGGCTTTGATATATCAATGCATATATGATATTCTTAAGGAAAAACAGGGGCGCCGAAAATCTGTCTGTCGATATTATCGAGTCACCTTCGATGGACTCGAGATTCAAATATCGATGATATTGATGTGGATCGATACATCGATAAATCAGTCCATAGATATATGCGATTGCTGGACACTTTTTGTCCTCTTTTCGATGATTTGTTTTAGGCATCGAGGACATCGACAAAGAAGTTCGATCATATCGAGATGTGTATAGATAAAATTGACAAAGCAAGAAAACTTAGAGATTTTCTGATTTTTGAAAAAGTTTTCCTACTTGAAAATCCTATAATATTCTAACTTGTTTTAAGGCTTTTATTCACCTAGTGTTTTGGGATATGGGATGTGAGGCTTTAGATTTACCTATGGCAAGCTTGCACACATCTGGTTGAGGCAGACGCTTGAATTGATCTTCCTATGAGGCTCTGTAGTCTCACTAACCCAACACACACGCTAATTGACAAACCAGGGCACTTTCAATCTCCCCCTTTGTCAATTACGTGACAAAATACCAAAACACCCTAGAACAATATCTATACAAACACATCCTAAATTGTGTGTACATGCTTTTTACACAATTTTACAATTTCTAATGAAACCATGTACACAGCCTAGTATCTGCTCCCCCTAACTGCAAAACTCCCCCTTGCTTAGTGCAGCTGCTCCCCCTATCACCTACAACACCATTCAAGTAGATATACAATTTTCCATTCGGGGTGTTTGAACTATTCTCCCCCTTTTTGTCAGTCATTGACAAAGATATAGCAGTTGATATTGACTGAAGTTTGATTTATTTGGGAGAACCAACATTCAAAGGAATATGCATATAATAGATAGATGTAAGATGATCGAATCAGGATAATCAGACATCATTTACAGCAAGTATGTATGCATATCAGACAGAATAGAGCAATGATATAGCAGATAAAATAGTCATTAAAAAATATCACATGCATTTCATAGCAAAACCAGGGGACCACATATATCAAAATGGTAGTAAAGAGGAGCGGATTATAATTAGCCATTTCCCAAATTATCCAAAACATATACTACCCCAGACAGCAGTAGATTCCCAACCAAATTGACAAGCCCACTCATGGGCACCCAAAAATAAACGTCAGTTCTTATCCCATCCATGGGTAACATATATAAAAAAAAACCTATTTAGACGGTACAGGTTAGTGGGCGATCACATACACTTATGAGTGCGCAGAACATCTAAAAAGATATTAATGTTCATACGCAGTAATGAGAGTGAAGTGTGTATGATAGTGCCCAGTGATCAGTACTTATGGAGCCGAGGAGGATGGTGCCATATTATCTCGTCGACAGGTGAACAGCTCAACTAACTGTTGTATTGTTTGCTGCACTCCTTGGACCATTCATTCCAAAACAGTAAGTTTCTCGTGCACTGAGTGGATATCCTTCTGAATTGCCCCAATCCTGTTAAGTTTGAACCATTTGGCATACCCGGGTGTTGACGTTGACGGTGCTTGATCGGGTCTAGGGGGTTCATCTCCGCCCATTTCAGTTCCTTCCATGGGAGCGTCGCTTGCATCTCCTACTTCTTCTACTTGAAGCTCTTCCTCAGATGGATCCTCAAGGTATTTATGGAACTTCAAATCCCTTCTTCGAATATTATTTTTGTTGAAGCTTTGGAGAGGAAGAACCAGATCAGTGGTCATTGGAAAGCCGATGGCATTGCAAACCATGTTTATGATCCAGGGATAGGGCAGATGAAGATCCTTGGATGTATAGATGGCGTTTACCAACTGATAGACAAGCAGAGTTGGAAGACAGATCTTTATCCCTTTGGTAATTGAGTACACTAGCATGGTCATGAAACCCGTGAGATCAGACCGGTTGGTACTTCTGGGATATATATTTGTTGTGAAGATACCATGCAGAACCCGAAATCTTGGTTCCATGTACCTAGATTTCAACGCATTCCCTTGAAACCAAGGGATGTCCCTACCATAATAAAGGTACTTAGTTACCATGGATCGAATTTCAACATCTTCGAGATCCATTTCTGGGAGACCCTCAGGTGCCATTGTCAGACCAAGGATATTCGCCATTGTAGCAGGCGTGATCAGCACATCATCTCCATCCAGAGAGACCATCATAAATGGAGGGTCCGACACAGGTGAGTGACACACGGCAAGGAAGTTGCGTGTTCGTTCGAGTTGGCATGGCCCACCGAAATCTAAAATAGGGAACCAATTGATTATAGCAAACAGGGTTTCGAGATTATATGGCTCTAGACAATCCCTGTCTACCTTTCTCTCATGTATGAGCTTCCTACCCATGTATTTTGGTGGTCATGAAGGTACTTCAGCTGGAGGTGGTGCCGGTGTTTCAAACTAGGACCCACCATGTGAAGTTTGTCGAGATCTTTGACGGGTGGGGGTCCCACGTTCCGGGGCCCTTGTGCCTCCTTTTGAAGCAAGTACTTTTTGTCGAGTGAATCTCAATGAATCACTCGGACCGGATACTTTTCCTTTGTCTTTTCCCACGTGGACAAAGAGAGGATTTGAGCAATTTGGGAAATAGGACAAAGTCCAACAGAAATACCAAAAAAAAAAACCCTTGATGATTAGAAGGGTATTACCATATTTTTGGAACTTCTGGGGCTGTCTGACAATGTATCGAGCCGTCCAGTTGTGAGGAGCACGAAGGGAGGAGAACCGAAAACCCTAGAATAAAATTCCTTTTTCGCGCTCCACCGACTTATATCGAGTGGCATCTGTCGATATCATCGATCCTTGTTTCGATGATATCAGTTTACTCTTGATCGATTTTATCGAGCCTGTCTTCGATATCATTCTCGATCATATGGCTTTTCACATTCCAAAGGGTTATCGATGATATCGACCCTTAATCGATTAATCGGGAATGATATATTGACAGTCGTATCTCGAATGAATGATTTTTCATTTTTAGCATTCAGACGATCCTTCAAGTATACTAATAGAACTTCTATGAATCAATAGTATACCAAGCAGAATTGTGTACTATGCACATCAAAATTATAAACATTTGAATGTTTATATATGTAAAAAGATTGAGGTAAGGAACCTCAGATATATCAATTGAAGCTCACCAAAATTGCATCATTTCAACAAATATCCAGATCTAGATGCATGACCTAGACTTGTTTTTCTATGCTTAACATTTCAGGGTATAGAGTTAAGTTTTTCTTTCACTATCCATTTTGAATCAGAATTCTTTACTGTGGTAGATTTAGTCTTAATCTCACCCACTTGATCCAATGACTCCTTCATTCTGTCTTTCCCTTTAAGTGGTGATGGATGAGTGTATTTCCTAGATGGACTTTTGTCATTTCATATTTCTCTAGCTGTTGTGAATTTACCAATGTGATTTTGACTAGTGTTATGTGAAGTCCTTCTAGGTGTCAAGCATTCAAACTTATAATGAAACATATCACCACATAAATGACAAAGTGGAGAAGTTCTCATATTCCTACCTGAAGCAACAAGTTTTTTAGATGTTGGGGCTTTATCTCCAGTTTTCTTTTTAGTTTTCTCGTACCCTAGGCCACTCTTGTCTTTTCCTTGTATTCCCATCCCTAACAAATTTTCTAGTTTTTCACCACTCTGAGAAAATTTATAGTTTATTTCAGCAAATTTTCTAGATTTTTCTAAGTCAAACCGGAGTGTGTGATTCTCATTTTGGAGGTGCCTATTTTCATCTTCTAATAATTCAATTTGTTTGATAAGCTTTGATGAGTCAGTTTTTAGGGATAGGTTGATTCTTTCCAACTTGTCATTATCTGAATAATATTGCTGTAGATCATTAGTTAGATGTGAATTGATTTCCAATGTTTTGTCCAGATCTTTTTGTAAAAGTTCCTTCTTGTTTTTAGAAATTCCAAGTCTTTTAAGAATGTCGATGCTATGAATATAAAGCTGATTTGTAAGCATCTTGTAATTTGTCTTGATCTTCTTCTTCTTCTTTTTCCATTTCCTCATTATCTGACGAAAATGATTCAGTGGCTTGCTGTTCTTTTTTGATTTCAGATTCACTGGGAATGATTGGAGTAGTGGAGACCATAAGAATTTTTAAAGATTTTTCGTCTCCATCACTCTCTGAGTCACTAGATTCTGAGTTTGACTCTTCTGTATCATCCCATGTGGCAGCCATCACTTTGCCCTTAGTTTTTTTGTTTGGGCATTCAGTAAACAGATGTCCATACGTCTGACAGGCATAGCATTGTGGTTCTTTGGTCTTTTTACCAAATTTACCCGTCAAAGGTTTGTTGTCTACCCATCTTTCTCTAGAAGGTCGGCCACGATTCTTTTGGAAGAATTTCCTGAATCTTTGTGCTAATAAAACCACTTCCTCATCTTCATCATCCTTTTCACTTCCACTGTCCTCATTTGTTGTTCTCTTTGAGGTTTTTAGGACAGTTGTTTTGGATTTAGGGATTTGTTTGAAGTATAGTTCAAAAGTTTATAGGGAACCTACCAGTTCTTCTACTTTCATTTCATCAATATTCATACACTCTTCAATGGTTGTTACTTTGGGATTAAACCGTTCTGGTAGTGATCTCAGTATTTTCCTAAAGATTTTAGATATCGGAACTTTGTCTCCCAATCCACCCATGGAGTTACAAATGATATTTAACTTTGTGAAAAACTCTATAAAGGTCTCATGCTCTTCCATTCTGAGAATTTCGAACTATGAAGTCAGGAGTTGAAGTTTAGATCTCTTCATAGTGCCCGTGCCTTCATGGGTTGTTTCCAATAGATCCCATGCTTCTTTGGATGTCCCACACATACTTATTTGATTAAATATATCCTGGGACACGACACAGTAGATGGCGTTCATAGCTTTAGCTTCAGTAGTCTATCTTTCTTTATCGAATGTCATCCACTTTTCTTTGGGTTTAGGTTTTAAGATAGTTGTGCCACTGTTAAGTACAATTTATTCAGTTGGTGACACATATCCACTTTCAACTATATCCCAAACATCATGATCGAAAGATCTCAGAAAGTAGTGCATCTTAGCCTTCCAATATGCATAATTTGAGCCATCAAATACTGGAGGTCTAGTGACCGATGAGCCATCTCCTTTGGCCATATTCCCAACTTCAGTCAAGATCACTCTCTAGGCGGTGAAACCCTTAAAGAGAGACCCTCTTTGATACCAATTGAAATAGCGGTGAAGACCGCTTTAGTCAAAGTAGGGATATGTCAATATGTCCTAGAGGGGGATGAATAGGACTTTTTAAAGTTTTATGATTTATTTAAAGCCCTATTACACTCATCCTAATAACAGACATATATTAGGATTACTTAAAAGTAACTCTACTGGCTTCCAAGCCCGGTAGAGAATCCAATCACAAACTATTTAAGAAGTAAACAATATTCAACTTAGTTTATAATGGATATAACTATGTACATGTGTGAGGTGTGATCACAGATATTCAGATATGAAAATATTAATGCAAGTCACACAAACAAAAGAATAGCAATCTCAAACACAGTCATTTTTATAGTGGTTCGACTACTTGTCTACTCCAATCCCAGTAACCGCACTCAACCCTTGAGTGTACCGGATTTCACTAAGGAGGTCTCACAGCGGTTCACCTCAAACCTAAGGTTTTAAATCAGGTTCACCTTCAACCTTTACAACCTACACTGAGGTCGACTGTTTATGCTCTCACAAGTAAGGGTCAACACAACGCACCCACTTTTAGGCACACTGGCCAAGGATCTTCCACAAGACCCTGAGGTTTCACTCGGTTCACCTCTAACCTAAGGTTTTAGATAGGTTAACCTTCGAGCAGATGTTTATGCTCTCCACAGAGCAAGGGTCCACACAACGCACCCACTTTTAGGCACACTGGCCAAGGATCTTCCACAAGACCCTGAGGTTTCACTTGGTTCACCTCTAACCTAAGGTTTTAGACAGGTTAACCTTTAACCGGATGTTTATACTCTCCACAGAGCAAGGGTCCACACAACGCACCCACCACGTACACTCCCGCCGGAGGCCTCCTATGAGGGCTTGAAGGGGTGAGAAACACCTAAGACCCAATCCTAAAAAGGAATGATCACAAGTGTCCTTTAGACTCTAATAACTTACAAATAAGTGGATGAGTCCCATTCAGCACGTTGACGAAGATCTCCTCCTTGTTGATGAAGAGTCTTCGACTTCCTTGATCTGCAACACAGATGATGTACCAATATGAGGCTTCGTGTTAGGTCAAGGTTAGAACATAATCCTACTCTATAAAATATTTTTCTATAAGGAAGATAGAGTGGTTTCGATTATACATTCAAGGCATCCCAACACAATGATTTACTATTAAGATAGTTGCTGGAGGATCCTTGAATGCGAAAGTTCATTCCCCAATCCACTCTATTGAATATCAATGATGAGAGTGGATTGGAGGATGAACTCCCTTGAGAGAAAGAGCTTTAGGTAAATGATCTAAGGCTCGAAACACACAAAAGCACTCTCTTCTTTCTCTACCAGCAACAATAGACAAGCTCTCTTTAAATAGGCAAAAGGTTCCAATGGATATAAAACGGTCACATTTATGACAGAGTTTGATATCATCAAGCGGGTTCGATATCATCGAGCGTATACTCTCGATAGCATTGATGGTCCACTCGATGACACAAACTCAATGCCATATGCTTTTGAAAGCTTTAGCCAACTGGTCGATGGAATCGAAACACTTGTCGATGTCATCGGATTTCAAACTCCGATTTCATCAATGAGAGGTTCGATTCATCGATACTTGAAAGTGAGAGAGACTTGATATGAAATATTTCAGGTTTTCAAGAATTATCGAGGGACCATCGAGATCATCGGAATTTGAATGTCGATGATATTGATAAATCTAGTGGATTTCTCATTAAGCTTGCTGGACAATTTATGTCTTTATTCGATGCAATCGACTTGGTACCGATATCATCGATATTTGAATATTGATTCTATCAAGAGACCCCCGATCATAGATAAACCATCCTGGAATATTTTGCTGGAAGAACTTGGCACCCTAGACCGATCTCATCGAGAGCCTTCTAATATTATCGAGATTTGAATTTCAATGGTATCGAGGAGGCTTCGGTATATCGATGCATATATGATATTCTTAAGGAAAAATAGGGGCATCGGAAATCTATTTGTTGATATTATCGAGTCACCTTCGATGGACTCGAGATTCACATATCGATGATATCGATATGTGGATCGATACATTGATAAATCAGTCTAGAGATATATGCGATTGCTGGACACTTTTTGTCCTCTTTTCGATGATATTTCATTTTAGGCATCGAGGACATCGACAGAGAAGGTCGATCATATCGAGATGTGTATCGATAAAATCGACAAAACAAGAAAACTTATAGATTTTCTGATTTTTGAAAAAGTTTTTCTACTTAAAAACCCTATAATGTTCTAACTTGTTTTAAGGGTTCTATTCCCCTGGTGTTTTGGGCTATGGGATGTGAGGCTTTAGATTTACCTATGGCAAGCTTGCACACATCCGGTTGAGGCAGACGCTTGAATTGATCTTCCTATGAGGCTCTGTAGTCTGACTGACCCAACACACACACACTAATTGACAAACCAGGGCACTTTCAGCATGTGCTTCGGCGAGGAAGTTGCACTTTAGGGAGGTTGTCATACGCGAATTGGTTGTGGGAGTCACTTGTGAGGAGGGAGCTTCGTGCGAGGGCATACATCATTACTGCATACCATCTCTGCATTAATAAAAGTATTTAGGATATGATTGTTGTACTGCCTTATCATTACTGCTTGATTGACTTGATAACATGTTAACCTTTGCCTTATAGTACCACTGAGTTGATCACTCACTCCCACCCTGGAACAGTGTTTTAAAACACCAACCAGACTCTATTGTAGAAGCAGGCGATGATGGAGTCTATACGGCTGACTTGGACTTCATAGATGAGGAGAAGGAATTCTCCTGTAATCAGCTATCAGGTGGGTCTATGTTGACCTCATGCTGATTCATCGAGATTACAGGGACACACAGATTAGTTGACACCTTACATTTTGACATTTTGTATATTTTGAAACAACCCTTATATATATTAAACCCTGTTACATCATCATACTCTGGAGGTTATAAAACATTTACCATTCTAATATGTATGTGTTTCAGTCTTTCGCTTGCTAAATTTAATTATATCTGGAGTATGGTATGCTGTTTTAGTATAATCTCACTCATGTTTAATACATTGATATGGACAACATCTAAACATCATTATCCATGTTGCATAAGTGATGCGTTGGATCTCAGGAGTAGAGCTTTGCTCGACCCTCAAAATTCGGGGCGTTACAAGTTCATATCAGAGCATGATTTGGATTAAATTAGACCTGGGTTATAGGTAACACGACGTACTCTAAATGCACTCTGACTTAGGAAGGGGGCAATAAAATGTAAAAACGATCGTAGGATCTCAAAGTTTCACCGACGGGTGAGATTGACCATTGTAGTATAGCCATACGCATCTTAGATCATGTTAAATGATCTCGGTCCCTTTTAGGCCATCAATCGATGGGTTTAGAATATAAATCTACAAATCCCATACTTGAAACAAGCTAAAGGGTGTGAATATGTGCGTATTGAACATCGAAGGTGGACCCGGCAGAAAAGGGTCCCAAATCGTAATTTTCGGTGGGGCCCGGGGGGTCCCCCACACGATTTGGCACCCCGAGAGCGGGTGGTCACCGCCCAAGGGTGGAGTCACCACTGGCGACCCCAGAGGGGCGCGGCAGCACCGCCCGGCTTCACAGCTGGCCGCGACAGCGCACCGCCGTCTGACTAACCATGTGGGGCCCACCCATGTGTGGGACCACCCTTTAAACCCCCCTTTTGCCCCTCTTTCTCACTTTATCCCATTTCAAACCCTAGAAACCCTCCAAAACCCCACTTTCTCTCCTAAATCACCATTTCATACACTCAAAGCCACACTTTCTTCTACATTTCACACCCATCTTCTACCATTCTCTCAAAACTACTATCCTTATTTCTCCATCTTCCCTATTTTCACCTATTGGAGCACAAACACCCTCTTTTTATGTCTCATATTCTCCATTTCCTTAAATCCACCTCACTCTCCAAGCTTTTTCACTTCCATGGCTCTCTTTAAGCTTGTCACTGCCATCTTCTCAATCTCAACGCTCCTTTCCCTTATGGGAAAGAGAAGAGCGGCCCCGGATGAGGCCGGGCCAAGCCGTCTAAGTCACTCGAGGAAGAAGGCGAGCGCCGAGGCTAGCACAAGCGCCGAGAGAGAGCGAAGAACGAAACGAGATCTCGATCCTCAAATCCTACTTGAAAGATCTCTACCGGCGAGCAACAGACTTGGTAAGTTTCATGACCGCAAATTTGTATTTGAAGCTCATGTTGATGAGAGACTATTTGGATTGTATCCAGTTATTGACCTCCTGTTGGAAATCGAGTGGGGTCCCATGTTAGAAGGGAAGGCCCATGCAAGTGAAGGCACCGTACGAACCTTCTATGCCCACATACGAAACCCACTACTGGAGCCTCTTTAGTTTACTATCCCTTTGGGGAGGCAGGAAGCCATAGTCAATGTGGATGTGATAGCCCATATTATGGGAATTGAGCGTGGCGTGGTACATGCAAGTGCAATTCATCTCACTAGTAGACGAGAGAGAGATCTCCGCACGCGTTTTCTTTGTGGCCGACTGGCTCATTGAAGGCGAGACAATAGCCTTGCATCAACTAAGATGACGGCAGACTTCCACTTACTCCACCACATATGCACGTACAACGTGTATCATAGGTGGAGTAACCATATAGAATGCACTCGCCTTATGGTGGACTTCCTGTATAGAGCTGGGCAGGGAGACAAGTTGTGCCTGCCTAACTTCGCCTTATCGTAGATAATCAGGACCGCACGCTCTACTCAGGGAGATGCCTCACTCCCAATCGGCCGGCTTATCTGCAAGATTGCTCATAACTTCAGTTTCAGGCTAAACATGGATAATCTTACACCCATCCACTTTATCAGTGAGACTACACTCAACAATATGGGAATTGGCCCTAGGCAACACCAAGCCCATCTCGATAAGTATGGGGATGAAATAGAAGAAGAAAGTGAAGAGGACGATGGAAGTGAAGACGAGGAATGAAATGAAGAGGAAGAAGGTAGTGAGGAAGAAGACAGTGAGGAAGGAAGCAGTGAGGATGAAGAAGGAAGTGAGGAGGAAGAGCAGGAAGAGGTAGAGGAGGCCCATGACTCAAATGGGGGCCCTCCTGCTACACATGAGGTCCGCCATGATTAGGCTGCCTTAAAAGCCCGCATGGCTAGGATTGAAGAAAACCATGCCACCCTAAGACAGGAGTTCGAGGAGAATCAGGCCTATTTAAAATAAAAATTCAAGAAAATGTCTCGCACCTTGAAGGCCCTCCTGTGCTGTATGTAGGATAAGGGTGCGCCTCCACCTTCCCTAGAGTCAGAAGACTAGTCATATGTTGCAGTCGTCTTTTGGTTTTCTTTGTTTCTTGCTTTTCTATGTAATAGCCCTTGTCAGCTTAGCTGGATGTTAGAATAGTTAGTGTTAAAACTTTTGCTAGATTAGCTCACATGCATCTTCTGTCATGATTCATGTAATGCTACATTATATGTATCGTGACAATTTTGGCTAAATGAAATGCATGAAGCTTCTTTTGATTTGGAATGTGTAGAATGTTTGGAAAAGTAGGTAATATTGTCTTAATCTCACACATGTTGCCCCCTATGTTGTATATAGCGAATGCCTCCTAAAAACAGTTGGAACATAACATGTCTCGCACTTGGCAGATCGATTGACGGGGCACCTCCCCTGAGCGATAGCCATACGGACCCCAGTTTGGGCCCGAATATTGAGACTATGCCGGATTCATAGCTAGCCAATGACCCTACAAATGGGCCAACACCGAATGCACCACCAGTTCTGGGACAGAACCGTGCGTCTACATTGATGCTACACATGCCTCAGGCGGCTCCTCCCCCTGATAGGTTGGAGCAGATGATGCTCCTGATGCAGCAACAACAACAATTTTTGGTCACTATTGCGGGGGCCATTGCCTAGAACATGAATATAGTCTCCCCTATGCTACCAGTGCAGCCTACTGGGATTATGACTACCAGTGGCTTGTTTGAGCACTTCCGCCCTCCTACATTTGCCGGTACTCACTGACCCGAGGAGGCAGAATATTGGTTGGATCGTATTTCTAAGATGCTAAGTCGTTGCACCGTATGAGGTAGAACAAGTGGAGCTTGTTACATATATGTTTGAGAAGGAGGCTAGTCTATGGTGGGACAGCATCCTATGGACCGTCCCCATGGATATGTGTGGACGTGGAACGGGTTTGAAACTCGCTTCCACAAAACGTACCCTCACTTACCGTAATGAAAAGGAGGGTGAATTTCTTCACCTTCGATAAGGGGGGATGACAGTGGCTGAATACGAGAACCGCTTCACGGAGCTAGCCAGATATGCTCCATTTATCCTAGCGGACGAGCCGATGAGGATGAGGTGATTTTCAGACGGTCTACGGCCTGATATCTGCACTAAGATATGTTGTGCTAGCATTCCCAACTATACTGAGCTAGTGAACATGTCCCTGCGAGCTGAGAAGGATGGAGATAGATTGTCTCGGACAAGTGTGCTCATAAGCTTAAGGCTTCGGCCTGAAATGCAGAATTGACCATTCCTCAGCAAGAGGCCATGTGTGGATTTGCCTCCCAGGCTTATGGCTCCACCAACCCAGCAGAGGAGATCAGATCTTTAGTGCATTTACTATAAGAAGATGGGCCATAACGAGTCCTTTTGCTTTACTAAGATGAGGGACAATGACTTTATGCCACCTCAGAAGATCAACCACCAGCTACCACAAGTTATTTCGGCTCCACCTCTACAATCTGCACCACTAGCACAGCCGTACAACCGACCTTCCACATCCTAAAATAGGTTGACTTAACGACCTATGACAACGCGACCCAATCGTTCTCAACAAGCGTGTGTATATGCCCTTACAGCTGAAGCATCTGAGTCAGCATCTACAGTGCCTTTAGCCTTTGAAGTCACTGCTCACATTCAAGGTACACCTGTATTTCTGTTGGTGGACATCGGGTACACTATTTCGATGATATCATACTCTACAGTCAAGTGTTTGGGGTTGAACACTACCCCTATGGTTGGGGTGAGAGTCATTGCAGCAACAAGAACTTTTACTGATGCCATGAAGCTTTGTAAAGGTTGCCTGATAAACTTAGGAAGCAGGGTTGTGTGCATTAACCTAATTGTCACCATGATATATCATTACGACATCATCCTCGGTATGGATTGGCTCACTGAAATGAAGGCAGAGATCGATTGTGAAACCAGATTAGTGACAGCACATGGGCCTGAGGGCACAACCTTCACTTTCCCAGTTCAGGTTAGTTTCCCTTTCCATGTCCATTGTTACGCTTCCTTATTGAAAAATGTTGGGGTCCAATACTTGGGAACACGCCAATAGTCCAAGACTTTACGGACGTGTTCAGAAAGATCCTTGGGCTACCTCCACAGCGCGAGATCGACTTTACCATCGACCTAGTGTCGGGTGCGACACCTATCTCTTTACAGACATATCGCATGCCTCCATGTGAAATGGAGTTGAGGACACAGATTGATGATCTATTGAATTCAGGTTTCATACGACTGAGCGTATCTCCTTGGAGAGCACCTGTGTTGTTTGTAAAGAAAAAAGACGGATCGTTGTGATTGTGTATTGATTATCGCAAACTGAATCACATCACCATCAAGAACAAATATCCTTTGCTCATGATAGATTACTTATTTGATCAGTTGAAGGGGACACATTATTTCTTTAAAATTGACCTACAGTCCAGGTACCATCAGTTGCGCATCAAAAATGAAGACGTGTAGAAAACATCATTCAGAACCAGTTTTGGGTACTACGAGTTCCTTGTGATGCCATTTGGACTTACAAATGCACCGGCCGTGTTCATGGACCTCATGAACCGGGTGTTTAGGCCATATCTATACCGATTCGTCATCGTGTTTATAGATGACATCTTGATATACTCCAGGAGTTGGAAGGATCATGAAGAACACCTGCAAGCAGTCTTCAATACTCTCAGGAAGAATCGGTTGTTTGTACAATACCGAAACTGTGACTTCTGGAAACAAGAAGTCAAGTTCCTGAGACACGTAGTTTCCAAGGAAGGAATTGCTATGGACCTTACCAAGGCGGCCGCAGTACAGGACTGGGAATAGCCTGGCTTAGTTAAAGAAGTGAGGAGTTTTCTCAAACTTACGTGCTACTATCGCCGGTTCATTAAAGATTTTTCCAAGTTAGCCAGACCGTTGTCTCAACTCACTCGAAAAGATCTTAAGTTTGCCTGGAACGAGAAAGCAGATGCAGCCTTTCAGGAATTAAAGGACAAGCTGACGTCCGCACCCGTGCTAGTATTGCCAGAACAAGGGATCAGATATACTATATACACCAACGTGTCTCGTGTTGGTTTGGGTTGTATTCTTATGCAAAAAGATAGAGTGATTGCCTATGCATCACGACAGTTGAGGAAACATGAAGAAAACTACCCCACGCATGACCTGAAATTAGCGGCAGTCATCTTTGCATTAAAGCTTTAAAGACATTACCTCTAAGAAGAGGAGTTCGAGCTCTTTTGCGACCACAAGAGCTTCAAGTACATCTTTACTCAGAGAGCCCTGAACATGAGGCAACGACGTTGGATGGAAACCTTGAAAGACTTCAAGTTTGAGGTCTCCTACCATCTTGGAAAGGCCAACCTGGTTGCCGATGCGTTGAGCCGCAAGAAGACAATAGAATTTACAGCTCTGCTGATGATAGAAGAGTGAAATATGGTAGAGTTTGTGAGAGACTTCGAACAAAAGCTAACAATGGAGGAGCCATTCGAGAGCGTCGCACACTTCCACTTACAGCCACTTATTGATGACCGAATTATTGCGGCTCAGAAAGAAGATGAACTGTTGGTGAAAATGAGAGGATGAGTGAGCGACAGTGAAGGATCCTAATGGAGAATTGGTTTGGATGGGGGTTTACGATATCATGGCCGCCTATGCGTCCCAAATCTCCATGACTTGAGAAAGGAAGTCCTAGAAACTGCTCACAATTCAAAGATGGCGATGCATCCTGGTAGTACAAAGATATATCGAGACATGAAGCGTTCGTACTGATGGGACAACATGAAGGCCCATATAGTAGATTATGTATCTCATTGTCTCACGTACCAGCAAGTCAAGGCCGAACATCGTCGACCCCTTGGTTTACTTCAGCTCACAAAAGGGGTTTTATCATAGTGATTCCATGAAAATCACTAGGAACTATATTAGGTTGTTAAGGTGAACCTGTGGAAACCTTATTATAGTGAAATTCAAAATTATAAGGGTAGTAATTTTGGGAGTAGAGCATGTGTGATTATTTTAAGTACCGAACCACTATAACTCCTTGTACATATGTGGCGAATGGTTTATTCTTTTGGTGGTGGATGTTATCTATTTTCATTCTTATGGTGAATGTTGTAATTATTTTATATTGTCTTGCTAGTTTGAAATATTAATTTTAAAGACATTTGTGAAATAAGGTTATCTTGGTTAATATTTTAGGTGAAGGTTGTCCTACGAATTATTTGGAATCAAGATTTCAATACTTAAGTGATTGAGATTTTATACTTTTTATTGATTTTGCATTTATTTTGATTATTTGTCATTGTCTTATTCACCCCCCCCCCCCCTCTAGGACATGATAGCTCTCCGTTTCACATGGGGATTAAGGTGAATTCACAATCATGGTACGACACACTCGAGGTAGTGTGCACCGACACGAGGTCATGTGGGCCAGCAGAGTGCCTGCTCGGGTCTCAGCTTATGGGGTGCTAACGCGTGGTGTCTCTTGAGAAGTCGAGTTGTTCGGCAAGTGGGAGAGCTCCACGTGGCCGAGCATGGGCGTTGAGGAGCCGCTTTGGCTGCCGCATTGATTGCGGACATTTATCGCTATATAGGTGGGTTTCCTATAAAAAGGGGAAACCCTAACAGAGCAAGGGTATTTTCTCTGCCACCCCTCTACTTCTCTCTGCCCAACCAGACTTGGCGATTTCCAGCGAGCCAGAGCCCTCTTTCCTGTGAGCTTCGTCTTCTCCATTTCCTCTCTTCTTTTATTTCCATTTGAGTCCCCATTTTCTGACCACAATCCCTACCAAACATGTTGAATCCGTCAAACCAATGTGGGGAATCAGCGACCTTCCGATGCGATAAAGAGCCAGAGGACTGGAACCTGTTGAAGGACCTGCCATCCACACTCGTGATGATGAATGATGTGGATTTTACAGCATCTAACGGATCGAGGATGGCTGCTCAGTCCTTGGTTGAGCGGTCCATGGGTGTTAAGGAGTCCACCTCACTAAGGGAAGAGGTCATCTAGTCTCCTTCGTAGTCAGAAGACATCGTCCCGATTGGGTCAACGCTAACATAATCCGACCTGGTGTGGATTAGGTCGGTGTACCACATTCCGGACTTAGTGGTGCTCCGAGCTCTCACACTTAGCGATATTCTAAGCGATCTCAAGGATGGTAAGGTGGCCATGTTCCTTGTCACCCTTCAATAAGGTTTGAGACTTCCTTTCCATCACATTGTTAGGGAGGTCCTCTTTCGCCTAGGGCTAGCTCCTAGACAGATAATTTTGAATGCCTGGAGAGCCTTGGTGGGGTCGTTCATTTTGTGGTTTCAGCTCGAACAACCTGACCTGACTGCGAATGAATTCCTCTACCTATACCAGGTGAAGGCCAACCCCCACCATGAGGGTTGGTATTACTTTTCATCCTGGCCAAAGATGGGTAAGGCCATTATTACAAACGCCCCGACCTCAAATAAGAACTGGAAGAGTAAATGGTTCTGGGCTTCAGGAGACTGGGAGGCTCCAACGACTTTAGGCTATGACCTCAGGTTTCGACCCATTTTGCTCATCCAGGTCGGGTATATCCGAACTGTCATTTCTTTTAGCTTATATTTTTATTGTCTTATTTCTGACTATAGTGCTCTTTGGCAGTTCTACCCAAGTATCCTTTTGAGGTGAGCGAGTCGGAGCGTAACCGGATTGCCAATGCGAGATCGGTGGATGCTTTGGCAAGGTCTTGGAAGCAGTTGATTATGCCCAAGCTGCTCTACCAATCTGGTCTTACTCCGTCTATGTCTAGTATACCCAGGTTAACTTAGTAAAAAATCATTATATTTACTGTTGCTGATCATTCACTTTTGTTGTGTAAGGATGGCCGACCAAACTTGCTTTAAATGACATGCTCCTTCTGAGGCCTTACTGGCTCAGAAGAAACAGAAACCACCCCCAAAGAGGAGGGTGAGAGTCCCTTCATCCATGGTAGGTCAGTCGAGCTCAGCTGTAGACCCTATCATCACTCCTGCCACCGTCACTTTAGAGCCACCAGTGGTCTCAGAAGTGGTTCAGGTCGCCTCAGCAAGGGAGGCGGCCCCTGATGTCGAAGCCCAACCCTCTGAGGTTAGGGCGGAGCCAATCTCTGAGGCTCAACCCCCCAACCCCCCATAGCCCGAGCTTAGGCAAGCAGTTCAACTGGTCGCCAAGAGGGCAAGGTTTAAAGGGTTCTCCAATCTGCATTTCCTAGGACAGAGGGGCTCCTTCCGTGAATAGGACAGCATGTCCCTAATACCAAGTTCACTAAAGAGATGGAGACACACCCGGCCGCTTTTATGGGCCAGATGATTGCGCTTTTCTACAAGGTAGGACATTTCCCTTATTTCATAGTAGTTGCCTTTTATTCTTAAATTGACATAAGTTCTTTTTTAGTTCGCCCCTGTTCTCTCGTCTGCAAATCACAACATGATACGCATTACGAAGGAGTGTGAGGAGGCAGAGGAGAATCTTATAGGGAAGACCGTCGAGACTGAGCAGCTCCGATCCGCTTTGAAAGAGTCTAGGGAGGAGCTTGCAGCTCTAAAGATCCATATGGAGGCTCAAGCAGAAGAGACTTGAAAGAAGGAGGCGCAGGCGAAGGAAGAAGCTCGAAAGAAAAGGCTTAGACAAAGGCCGAGCTAAAAGCAATACGTGTGCTTCTAAAGGAGGCTCAGGAGAAGGCCACCCAATGAAAGGCTAAGCTAGCCGAGGTGAGGGTTAGTTTTAGAGTAAAACTAACGAAAGCTAAGGCATTTATCCTAGCAGCTCGGGCAACAGCAGTGGAAGAGTTCAAAGCCTCTAAGGAATGGGCAGAGGAGAAGGACCTACTCTATAACCTTGGGTACGAGAAGTGCGTCAAGGATGTTAGGGGGTTATATCTCGAGCTTGACCTCAGTGGCTTGAAAGACAGCCCTGCTGAGGATCCGATGTCTTTGGGAGAAGATTCCTCAACCCCAGCTGAAGCCAAATAGCCAACCTCAGCAGAAGTTTGAGCAGACCCCTCTAGCCTCTTTTCGTATTCCTCTTATATATGAAATATCTTTTATATTAATGAAAAGAGAGCTTTTTGTAGCAATTGTC
Source organism: Magnolia sinica (assembly GCF_029962835.1). Lineage (NCBI taxonomy): Eukaryota > Viridiplantae > Streptophyta > Magnoliopsida > Magnoliales > Magnoliaceae > Magnolia > Magnolia sinica. The sequence continues at coordinate 59,524,128 of NC_080577.1, forward strand.
GTGTATGGAGTTCTAAGTAGATTTGGTAGGTCGGTTTGACGTTCATTGGTCGAAGTGGTAAGCTGAACATATTAGTCGAGTAGGAGCGTTGGAGCGAGCTCTTGAGCTCTCCCTTTTATTAAGTAAATTTTGCCTTTGTAAAACAAATGGATTATCTATAATGACCCCTTCGTAGAAGGCAGAGCAGTTTTCTTAGGAGGATTGTTTTCCCTTACATTAAGAGATCCTCATTGTAGATCACACAATCCAAGTGGCATTACTAACCAATGGTCTGACCTCTTCTTTAAGGGTTAGACGACTGGTGAGAACGATTTTCCCTTACACTAAGAGAAGTCCTCGGTAGATTGTGTAGTAGAATCAATTAATGGTCCGACCTCTTCTCTAAGGGTCGGACGACTGGTAGGACAGTTTTTCCCTTACACTAGGAGAAGTCCTCGGTAGATTGTGTAGTAGAATCAATTAATGGTCCGACCTCTTCTCTAAGGGTCGGACGACTGGTAGGACAGTTTTTCCCTTACACTAGGAGAAGTCCTCAGTAGATCGTGTAGTAGAATTAATTAATGGTCTGACCTCTTCTCTAAGGGTCGGATGATTGGTGAGATGGTTGTTTTCCCTTGCACTCAAGGGAAGCCTTCAGTAGACTATGTAGACCGAACATCGTAGACAATTAAATAGAATTTGAAATTTCCTGGCCCTAGGATTTTTATTGCAAGTTCTAAACAAAACATGTAGGTTCTGACCTAGTAGGTCTATTATTGTAGATTTTGAGCAGTAGACGTGTAAATTCTGACCTGAGATCTGGTTGGTCTTCACTGATAGTAGATCTTCAGATGTTCGACGTTCCATGAATGCGGCAGAGGTCGTCCTTCCATGTCCTTAAGTCGATAGGTCCCAGGTCAGGTAATGCCTATTATTTGTAGGGTCCTTCCTAGTTCGGCCCCAAAGTCCCTGAACCAGGCTCCTTGGTGTTTTGGAAGGTTCTGTGAAGGATCAAATCTCCATCTCGGAACCTCCTCTCCCTTACTCGAGAATTGTAGAATCGGGTGACCTGCTGTTGCCGGGTCATAACATTGAGTTGAGCTCACTCCCTTCTCTCTTCAAGCAGGTCGAGGTCCAGAGCCATCTACTCAGTGTTTCGATTTTCATCGTAGGACCAAATCCTTGTAGTAGGGAGCCCTACCTTGACTTGGACAAAGCCCTCCACTTCGAAGGCTAGGGAAAAAGAGGTTTCTCCTATGGCCATCCGAGTAGTGGTCCAATATGCCTAGAGGACATAAGGGACCTCTTTGGCCCAGGCCCCCTTAGCTTTCTCGAGTTTGGTTCGAAGGTGATTTTTGAAGATCTTGTTGACTGCCTCCATTTGGCTGTTAGCTTGAGGGTGCCACGATGATGAATTAGCATTTCGAATTCCGAGGTTCCCACACATGCCTCGGAATCGATCATTATCGAACTGCTTCCCATTGTCTGAGACGATCATGTGCGAGATTTCGTACCGACATATGATTTTTTTTAGACGAAGTTGGTAATTTTCTAATCGGTGATCTTGGCCAATGGTTTGGCCTCGGCCCATTTGGTGAAGTAGTCGACCACGACGACTGTGAACTTAGTCTAACTTTTACCAGTCAGCAGGGGACCGATGATGTCTATCCCCCATTGGGCAAACAGCCATAGCCCGGTCATGGGGGTTAGCTGCTCAGGTGGCTGATGAGGTATTATCATGAATCTCTGACATTTATCGCATCTCTAGGTGTATTGTTTGGAATCTTTTCGGATGGTCAACCAAAATTATCCTTGTTGGATGACCTTATGGGCAAGGGCACGACTGCCAAAGTGGTTGCCACAAATCCATTCATGTATTTCCTTTATAACGTAGTCAGCCTCCTCAAGTCGAAGACACTGCAGGCAGGGCAAGGAAAACCTTTTTTTTGTAGAGGATGTCCCCTACCATGGTATACCGAGCTGACCTGACCCGAACTCTGCGTGCTTCAAGCTTGTTCTCGGGTAGCATACCATTGCAGAGGTATTCGATGATTGGATCCATCCAACTTGGGGCCAAGCTGATGGGGCAGGCAACTTCTGGGTCAGACTCATTGATGCTCGGGATAAGCAGGAACTCGATGGGGACTGAGTTCGGGATATCATCCTCGGTTGTTATGGCCAACTTTGCTAGTGTGTTGGCTTTGGAATTCTCTACTATAGGGACCAACGTGACTTCACATTTTTAGAACTTGCCAATGAGTCCACAAGTCATCTGAAGATAAGCGATCATTTTTTCTTCCTTGACTTAGTACTTGCTGACAACCTGGTTAACAATGAGTTGTAAATCACTGTCAACTTTTAAGATCTGGGCCCCCATGGCTACTGCCAGCCTGAACCCAGCTAGCAGTACTTCATATTCTTCCACGCTATTTGACATATGGAATCTAAATCTTAAGGCATATTATGTGCAAGTTTGGTCAGGAGCCTCAAGGACTACCCTAATCCTGCTGCCTTTAGAATTGGATGAACCGTCGACGTGCGGTGTCTAGGTTGATGGGTCAGGCTCGGCCACCTGACCAACTTCGGTTGGTTGGTAGGATTTGATGTTCGGACTAGCTTCCAGGCTTTAGTCGTAGGTAAACTCGACAATGAAGTCAACCACAGCTTGACCTTTGATGATGGTCCGGGGCTGATATTGGATGCTGAATTCGCTGAGCTAATTACCCATTTTTTCAGTCGTCCCAATATCTCGAGCTTCTGGAGCACTTAATGGAGAGGTTGATTGGTCGGGACTATGATTGTATGGGCTTGGAAGTAAGGTCAAAGGCAACAAGATGAGACGACCAAAGCTAGGGCGAGCTTCTCAATGTCTGGGTACCTAGTCTTTGTCGGGACCAAGGCTTTGCTGACGTAGTATACTGGGAGTTGCTTCCCCCCTTCCTCTCGGATAAGGGTTGAGCTAACTGCTGCGGCTAAGACCGCCAAGTATAGCAGTAGTGGCTCTCCTTGCTCGGGCTTGGAAAGTAATGGAGGTGATCGCATGTATTGTTTGAGCTGTTGGAAGGCTAGCTCAGAATCCTCGGTCCATTCTATCTTCTGCTTTCCCTTCAATTGCTTAAAGAAAGGGAGGCATTTGTCAGTGGCTCGGAACATGAAGTGATTGACGGCAGCGATCCTGTCAGTGAGGCATAAACTTCTTTCATCGTCTTGGGCGAGCTCATATCCAGCAGAGCTCGGAGCTTGTCGGGGTTTGCCTCGATCCCTATTTGGCTAACTAGAAAGCCAAGAAATTTTTCCGAGCCAACATTGAAGGGGCACTTTCTCAGGGTTGACCAGTGTTCACAACCCCAAGTGTAGGGTCGCAATGTAATAATAACTCGATGAGACAGAGGTCAAATCCACAGGGAATGGGGAACACGGTCTATAACTAATTTAAGTCTAACTTGGTTGGTCTGGGTTTTTAATCCAGTGATTTAAAAAAAGGTTTTGAATTAATAAAGATAAAATGACTAGGGATCCAGGAATCCACCTATAACCATCTCAATATTCAATTTACTTGATTCAATGATAACTTGATTGAAATCGAAGTCCTATCATATCCAATCGGATGATAGAGCGGTTAAAACAGAATCTGAACTTTTCATTAATTTAGCTCTTAAATATCCGTCTAATTGTAATGATTGCAGGGAATTCAATCATCCACCATGCCCAGAAGATGATGGTGAATAACGAGAATTTATAGATCACACAATTCCAAAGCTAATAAGATAATATCAAAAGCTTTCACAGCATCTACTGTAATTTCAGTCACAATAAATCATAAAAAACTAGAAATATACCTTTATTAAAACTAAAGCTTAATGGAAATTCAACATAAACTTGAATAAAAGAAAACTAAATATCAAAATAAACTATAGATTTCATCCCTTAGTTTTAACTAAGAAATTAACCTGAGAAGACTAACATCTTAGAAGCAAAACAAAAAGATCTACTGGAACCGTAAAGAAATTGAAGTGGAAGAACATTGACGGCACTCCACCTAGGCCTTCTCTCTCCCTTTCCAAACCCTTGAAGATGATTTAGAGTAGCCTAAGGACTCCTTTAAATAGTTTTACAACTCAAACTTTCGCACCGCATCAGAAAAGTTTGTTAACCTCCTTAAATTTACACACTCTGTGTTACGCTTTTGATGGCATTGAACAACCTTCGATGTCATTGAACATGGATTCCTAATTTAAATTGAAATCGGAAGTCACACCCTTTCGCACTGCATAAGAGATCGTTGTCATCGACCGATCTTCGATGTCATCGAATGTGTCTTCGATTAATAAAAAAAGTGTCCAGAATGTTCTAGCGAGTTGCACCAAAATCTTCAGAATTCTCGAGCCATTAAACAGGTTTCGATGTCATCGAGGGGGTCTTCGATCACTCGAACAAGTCTTTGATGTCATCGAGAAAAGTGCCCTATTAGTCTAGCAACTGAACTTTATTTTCATGTAATTCTCGATGTCATCGAACACTTATTTCGATGCCATTAAAGGATGTTCGATATCATCGACAGTGAAGTTCAGTTTTTCTGAATTTCTATACTTTGCAATTTCGACTTCCTTCCTTCTCCACTTGGTTTTCTTGAATCTTGGGCCCTTAAAGTCTTTAATCTTAGTCTCTTAATATCTCTCTTGCCTTGGTGATTCTTGAGCATTAAATCCATGATTTTAACATTCTTTTCATTTCAAGCTCGCAGATTCACCTCACAAGATAAACATGCATAAAATATAGCAATTAAGCATTATCATGTTTATAAAACTAAGATATAAACAAGGGAAAATATGTAATATTTGGCACTCAACAACCAGCTGATAATATGTTGCCCTAGCATTCTTCAGCCCAAAGGGAATGACCTTGTAACAGTAGAGCCCCTTGTCGATGGCGAAGGTCATCTTCTGCTTATCGTGGGGATGTATGGCGATCTTCTAATAGCCCGATTAAGCATCCATGAAGCTTAAAAGCTCATGCCTAGCCATATTGTTGATCTGCTAGTTGATTTGTGGAAGGGGAAAATTGTCTTTGAGGTAGGCTTTGTTCAGGTCAGTGTAATCAACATAGACTGAACACTTCCCATTAGACTTTTTTCACTAAGACGAAGTTAGCGATCCAGTCAAGATAATAGATCTCCTCAATAAATTTGGCTTCCAGGAGCTTGTTAACTTCCTCTCCAATGATTGCATAACGTTCTGGTTCGAATGCTCGTCACTTCTGTCTCACTGGTCAGTGATCGGGATCGATGTTCAGCTAATGGACCATCACTTCTGGGCTGATGTCGGGCATGTCATAGTGGGACCAGGCAAATACGTCGGCATGGTGTCGAAGGAGGTCCATGACCTAGTTTCACAAATTTGGAGATAGTGATGAGCCGACCTATATAGTGAGGGTCGAGTTGGAATCACTAAAGGGGATGGCTACAAGGTCTTCCACTGGAGACCCTTTCTCGACTGACTCTTTCCAAGGATCAAGGGAAGTGATGGCCATTGTGCGATGTTGTGTTCTTAAAGCTGTGGAGTACCACTGGCAAGCTTCTTGCTGATCTGTCCAACAAGGTGCTCGGTCGGGAACTTCATTGTAAGATGGTATGTCGATACTACTGCTCGCGGGGTATTGAGAGACGGCCACCCGAGGATAACATTGTAGATGGAAGGGCAGTCGACCACAAGGAAGTCGATCATCATCGTCGTTTGATTTTGTCCCTCTCCCACAATGACCAAGAGCAGTATAGATCCCTCGGAGGTGAATCTGTCCCCTGCAAATCCGATCAGAGGAGTTTTGATGGGTGGGAGTCGGGACCTTTCGACTCCCATTTTATCGAAGGGGTCGATGAAGAGGATGTCGGCCGAGCTGCCAATGTCCACCAAAATCCAAAACACTTTACAGGTTAGCTATGGTCATGGCCACCACTAATGCATCATCCTGGGAGTGGTGGATACCTCGGGTGTCTTCCAAGGACCATCTTTTGCTCTTTCGGAGGTCGGGATGTGAGGTGGACCTAATGTTCCGAGCTACTATTACTGATGCTTCGAGCATGACCTTTGTGTGCTCGGTTCGAGTCTCTGCCTTGCGCAGAACCGCCGAAGATGGTGCAGATTACTCCAATAGCCTCATTGTTGTTGGCATTGCTGGGATGCTCATTCATTTCCTACTGTTTTATGTGGTGTGGTCCATTTAAGCTTTGAATTAGCCTCATTTTTGGGCTCATGTCATAAGATGATCTTAAGTAAATGAATGAACAACATGTATCTAACATATATGTCATGGTGGACCCCACCTAGCTTCTAGTGGACAACTTTTCCAGCAAACCGCATTCTTAGGTGCTGCTTTGAAAGGAGAAAGAGAATTGAAAAAAATCCCTCTAGGGCCCGTCCTTGTGACACCAGAGACGCCGCTTTCGGGTATGCCTGACTGCGGGGCTACTGTGATAGATATGCCTTATATCCACGCTGTCCATCTATTTTGACAGCTCATTTTAAGGAATGATCTCAAAACTGAAACAAATCCAAATCTCATGTGGGCCACCCTATGGTAAAGAGTGGTGATTGAATGGCCACTATTAAAAACTTCTCAAGGCCATCTGAATGTTTAATTGTCATCCAACTTTTTGACTATGTCACACTGACATGGATGAAGGGACCACACATATATCAGCTCGATCCAAAACTTTTTGGCCCTTAAGAAGTTAAGGGTGGTCATCTCTCTTAACTGTTTCCGTTAGTGTGGCCTACCTCAATCAAAAGTCATCCTGATTTTATGACCTCATGCCTAAGGCAGGATTACATTTCTAATGACTAAAGTGGATCTCCAATACACATCATGGTGGGCCACATCAAATGCGATGTTTTTTGTTTTTACTGGGATTGCGTTCAGAGCACATCGCAACCTATGTTACTGGAATAGCTCCGTGGGCCTAGTATGATCTGTGTGTTTTATCCATACTGTCCATCCATTTTTCCCATTTGTTTCAAGGCATTAGCCCAAAAATGAGGCAAAGACAAATATCAGGTTAACCACATCACAGGAAATGGTGGTGATTGAAGACCCACCATTAAAAACTTCCTAAGGCCCACTAGAATGTTTATTTGCCATCCAAGCCGTTGATTAGGTCGCAAAGGGTTAGATGAAGAGAAGAAAAACAAATATCAGATTGATCCTAAACTTTTGTAGCCCTCAAGAAGTTTTTAATAGTGATTCTTCAATCACCACTGTCTACTATGTAGTGTAACTAAGATTTGGATCTACCACAAATTTTGGGTTGTGCCTTGAAATAAGGCCGAAAAATGGATGGACAATGTTTGTCACTACAAATTCTTCATTTAGGAATGGTTAAAAACCGTTACTAAATGCTTCAGGAACGATTTAAAACCGTTCCTAAATGAGGTGTCGCAAAAAAAAAAAAAAAAAAAAAAAAAACGGTTTTGGGTACCGTTTCAAATTTTAAAGATGGAATTTTAGGAACGATTTAAACCGTTTTAGTGCCAACGGTCAGATTTTAGGAACAAAATTTTAGAAACGGTCTGGCCTGGCCCAAACCCAACCCACCACCACCCTATTGCCTGTACCTAAACCCCCAAAAGTTCATTGAGCCCAGGCCCAACTGACCCAGCCCATTTAATTGCAAAAAATTAGTTAAAACCCATTACCATGACTAGTCACCACTCCCCTTGGATAACTACAGACATGGAAAAATGGATTAGATCCACACATTTAGTGGACCAAACCTTACGTGGGCCATGGACAAAAAATCACACTGACCAGACCATCCAAATCATAAATGCTTACATGGTCCCTAAAAAATGGTAATTGCTCAAGCTCCACGAGCAAAGGTTCATTGACCGCATGGTTAAACCATCTGATTCATAGGGATTGTAGGGTCCAAATGTATATGATGTGAACACTTTCTTAATAAAACTATCTCATACAAGTGGGTCATGGTTTATTGATCCAGACCGCTGATCTTATCATATCTAAAACTCTCCCAGATCCGAAGATCCTTGCCATCCAATCTCAGGCCTTTTGAGCTAGATCATTCCTGTATTCTTCTCCTCACCTGATCTAATGGTGATGTACAATCCTTCCATGGATCACAGAACCATGAGTCCCATTTGTACAGACAGATGCATCAGGACCATACAAATCCTCCCCAAATTGATCAATATATGTTCAGTGGATGATAATGGTGGGGCCCACAATATGGATGGCTTTGATCATCATCTATACTACCTCTGATTGGGCTGCCCTATTCTGATTCACAGCATTAGCTCATGCATTCACAAACTTCCATTGAAGCAGTCGATTATGAAGCATCCGTAGCTGATGAACGCTCTCAACGTCCTCAAAACCCACCACAGCTGCCGACAATGACGATGGAGAAGAAGAAGATTTCTTTCCCTTGAACAACTCCAATCCCAAACTAATCAAATTCCTCACGCCCTTTCGATTTTGAAGACGAGGTTGGTGGACGGAGGCTCGAAAATGATGACGTCGGCTTCCCCATCTCCGTCGACATTGGTGGTGATGCTGTCCGACCCGACGATAAGGCCATTGCGTGGTCGCAGATGAATACGCTGTAAGAGAAGTCAACCTTTTTATGGCATTCTTCGACATCCAGTAGCTTAGATTCGGTGAATTCTCCACCGTTGGATTGCTCGAATCAGGTCCCCTGCGCGGCGTTCGAGTTATAGATGGATCTTGTAAGAATCTCGACGAGACTTCAATGCCCGCTTTTCGAGTTCTTCCCATCGACGAATAGCTGATGTCTATTGTTGTAGAGATATTAGATTCTGGGCTTGGGAAATCAGCAAACGAGTCAGATTTCCTGTAGCATTCAAGGGCATTCTCATCGACGGAGATATCCAGCTAATTCCCAATACCTTACTGAAATATCTAGCTAGTAAGGCACTATGAGGACGATTCAGTTCTAGAAAGGAGAAAAACATGTTCATCAGTTGCACTGGTAATAGATTTCTTAGGAACTTAGAGCATTAATTTATTGAGAAAATAATAATAATTTATACCTCTACAGATAATGCTTCATAGTGAGCATGAAGAAATCACATACCTTTTTCCGCTATTTTCTTCTTGTCGTTGATAGCTTCCTCATAACCCCTCAAATAGTACAGCTTTGTACTTCTCATTCGCCTCTAGTTGCTTGCTAAGCAATCCTAATTTGTCTTCGTTCAAGCAGCATTTCAACATTAGGGCACTCTTCTCTGATCCAATTTGGTCTAGCTGCTTGTAATGACCTTGAAAATTTTGTGTTATTCTTTCCCTAGTAGTTGTTTTTGGGGTAATTAGTGCTAATCTCGATTGCTTGTGAAATTTGCATCAATCACTTTAAATTTGATCTGCATGACTCAAAACTTGTAGATTAGCTAGCGCTATGTTACTCTGAAATCTGGGATCCATCGCTAAATCCAGTTGTTCTGGAAAATTTTTGGAAGTTCTGGATCGGACCTGGACCGCGCGTCGAAAGTCCGATAGTGATAATCTTAGGCTGCTGTGGTCACCATGTTGGACTTGGTCATCACCTCAAAAATCAAGTCCAGGTGATGTTCTGGGTCGATTTGATTGAGTTCGGAGTGAAGAGTATGAGAACGGTTGGATATTAATTAAGATTTTATGAAATCTGAGTCGTGTCGCTTGCGCAATGATTTTAAGCTATCTGACCATTGGATTCTGACCCAATTTCACCCTCTGATCAGGGAAGGTGGCCCTGGCATGTCCTTGTGCTTGTGGACCTGATCGAGATTCAGTGACCGTTGATTTGAGTGTGGTCCGCCACGGCTGATCTGAAGATTCGATCGGTACGAAAACTCAGCTTGACCTAGATCCATGGTCGGTGAGCTTAAGTCCGACCTTTCGTGGTAATAGGCCCACTGGAAGTGCTTCGTTGGATCGTGAGAGGCTTGTTTTGGTTATACCCTAAGTATACCTTGGCCCTAGGGTTATTTTCATCAATATTAGGCCTATTTATAGTCCTTAAAACCCTAGCTCTCTTTTCCATACGAATTTCCTAACCCTAGCTAAGTGAGAGAGAGGAAAAGAAAGAGAAAGTGAGAGAGAAGTTAGTGAATCATCTTAGATTCTTTCTTGTTCTCCTTCATCTTTTAACCTTCACTTTGAATCGTTATTCTGGCGATTCTGAGTTCATCTTTGGGTAAGTTAACCTAACCCTAATCTATGTTAGAGCTTAGAATAGTCTTTGTGATGTTGTAGCTCATTTCTATTCTTGCCTTTTGTCGCCGTTGACGAAGACATATCGTCTGAAATCAGCTCGGTGTTCTTTTCTGGCTTAAGGTGCGGACTTTAAGTGTATAAGTTATGGTTTTCAAGGCTTTCAACGCCAGTTAATGATTTATTCTTGTTATGGATGAGATTTCATATGCCAAATGTTATATTTATGTTGCATTCCTGATATGCATGTGTTATATTGAGATTTGTGTATTCTATGTGTATGTATAAAGTACCGTATGCGTATAAAATATGAACTTGTGATTGCCATGATTATTTGTCGTGTGCTTATGCTAGTTGTATGTGCGACAACTCCTCAGTAAAAGGAATTGTCCAAATGCGTGCATTTCAACATACATCATATATGTTGGACTATGTATTCTAAGTGTTTGTAGAAATGCCTGAATGATCTAAAGTGTGATATATCAACCTAGTATGGGCATTGAGAAGCGATTCTCAACTCTCCCACTAGTGTGTATGATTTCCTTCTTGCTAGTTACATTCCTTGTTGTTTAATTTCAAGTCTTACTTATGCTTAAATCCAAGTTAAGTTGATATTCTTCAGATGCTTACATACCATATGATTTGAGTTGTTGCCTCATTACTGTTCTTCATTCAATACGAATATCTGTTGTAGTGTAATGTGTGTGGGACTATGCATTAGTCCAGGAAATCGGTAATCGGCCTTAAGTTCGTGGATGAGGTTGCTTTAGCCATGTAGGACGTGATTAGACGAACCTGAGTCGTATTAGAGTTGTCGGCAGTGGTTTGACCACGCGGAGTGTTTGCGCACTTTATGTCGTTCAACCCAACGTGCGCTCATGCTAGTCGAGTTCGTCAAGTAACCCGATTATCCGATGTATGTTCACCATGTATGGACGCTACTGCTTGAATCTAGGGTACCAGACTTACCAATGAAATCCTATAAATCATGGTACCTTGATCCGCTAAGACTCATGAGCCGGACATGGTGGTATGGGACGCCGTGGTCGAGCTGTCAGCCTACGCTGGGGTGACGAGCCTCCCCGAAGTGACCAGTGAGCAACCAAACTCGTGAGCCGATTATGGCGGTATGGGACACTATATTCGTGTTGTCGACCTACATTGATTGGTGACAAGCCCTTTGTAGTGACCTCGAGCATACCTGCATACCGCATTGAAGTGACAAGCCTTAATGTAGTAACAAAGGTGTGATAGGTGTGCATTGATTGGTGACGAGTCCTTTGCAACGACCTAAAACCATATGATCGTATGAGATGTCTAGGACTGACGACCCTAGTATGGATCACTGTTTGGATGGTGATATGAGGAAGGTATCTTAGCTTCCCAATCCTGCTGTATGAAAAGGACTAATAACAACTGGGTAATAATGTTCATGCACTGCATTTGCATGTGCTTTGTAGACGTGGCGCACTTTGAGGTGGTGTCATGCATAACGTAAGATGAAGACACTGAGGGTGTACGCGTGAGGGCACGCATCATTCTGCATGTATCCCTACATTAACAAGAGTACTTAGGACATGTTTAATTGTTCTGCTTTATCATTACTGTTTGATTGAACTGATAACATGTTAACCTATGCTTTATTGTTCCAATGAGTTGATCACTCACTCCCACGTTCTGAGGCAGTGTTTAAACACCCACCAGACTCTGTCTTAGTTGCTGATGTTGCTGATGTTGATGCGACTTCTGAGGCAGAGCGGGAGATGGATGATGATGAGGCTGCTTTCTCTTTTATGCAGTTTTCAGACGGATTCTAGTGAGCCTAGTTCTGATGCGCGAGATGCTGGGATTTCTTTTGGGAATTAAATGATGTAATTTGATACTTATAATTTTGATAGTAACACTTGAATTACGACCTGGTATGTATATGTATTTCAGGGATCTGCACATGTACACATTTATTTCTATAAGTCTTCCACTTGCTTTCTTCACTTATCCCTGAATTATATTTGCTATTTGGCTTAATCTATTCCATGTTTTATGCACTAATACAGACAACATACATCCATCATTAAATATGTTGCATAAGTGATGTTTTGGAACTCGAGAGCTGAGTTATGCTCGACCCCCGAATTTCAGGATGTTACACTGCTTCTTGATTAGGTCGAATATTGGCCCCTCCAAGCTGCAGAAAATAATAATAACTTTTGAGGCTGTATAAAAAAAACAACTGAGATGCAAACTAGTTTAGGGAATCATGAAACAAACCTTTGATGTAGAAAAGTGGCCAAATTCTGCCATTTTCCTGGCCCATGAGATGACGTTTCGTACTCGGAGAGTAAAACATCCAAAACCTGCAGAGAATTTTGATATTGCCATCAACATATTATCTGAATACAAGATAAATTAGAAGATACATTTTCTATTCACCTTCAGTACAAAATCTTAAAACCTAGTTTCTACTTTAAATAATAAAAGATGGGGGAAAAGAAGGAAATGCCACCATCCAGTGCTTTGGAAATTGAACCTAAGAGGAAATGCCCCTACACATTAATAGCAGGATAGCAAATACATGCATTAAGAACTGGAATCTAGCCAAACCAAAGAGCCTTTGTGGATGCATTTGTGTATTACTTTTCAGATGCTGATCTTAGTAAACATCCTCTAGTCTTTTCTTACAAGATATAATTTATGTAAGACGATGGAGGTGTCTGAAGCAAGATTAAGGAAACTCTTGTTCACATGATCAGATCACTCAGCCTCACAATCATTTGGAGGGAATAACTGTTTGTCTTGAAACTAATGATGTCTTCTCAGCATAAGCAGGAAAAGAGATGTGACAAGCACTGAGCATACGTACAAAAAGAATTATGAAAAATAGGCACGCATGCACACAAATAAAAGGCATAGAATGGAGCATATTAGATGGCCCAATGGGAGAAACAATACATATCAAGGAAAGCCAAAGACTAAATGGAGATCTGAGTATTAAGAGCTCCATCAGTAGGTAAGTAAAGAAATAAATCTTCCCACAGAAGAGGACAGTGAGGAAATGGGTATTTCCACATGGGTATTCTCTCTTACTAATAGTTCATGTTGTAGAATTTAAAAAGATGATGATGATGATGATGATGATGCATACTCAAAGAACATGAAGTAGAGATGTATGGACATACATGAGGCTTGACTTCTACAATGAACTGACCACTCTTCACGGCAACTAGTATGAAGCACAATTCAAAGCAGGAGCTTCACCTGGTTAGAAGATCTTGCAACTAAGGAAACAGATCAGGGGTGACAAAATGCTTGTATGTTCATTACTCATAAATAAGACTTACAACTACATCTGGTATTCGATTAATTACCTTTATATTGAAATAATCAAAATCATTCGCAATATAAGTACTGGAAAGCGCACCTGTCCTCACCCCATTTCCCAAATTTCCTTGTGGAAGATATGCTCACTGTTTCCAGTCTCTATCAAGAGATCAATCATCTAAACAGGATGTGATAATCATCAACAAGATGGAAGGAAATCACAACACACTCATTTCAGTACAACTTGCAATTTTCAAAATTAACACTTCAGCCTACCTTTTCATCTGGTTTGGTCCCCGTAACTGCTCGAACCAAACATTTAAAATCATCGACAGGAAAGGAAAGAATATAAAAAATAATAATAATGAAAAAAAAACTATCCGTTTTCTGATAGTTTGCTGAAGTAATAGACTTGTAAACACATGTCTCTCAACGACCTCACGATATTCATCTTGGAAATTTTTCCTGAGGGTAAAGAAAATGGATCCACAGATGAGAAGAGGAAAAAACAATTACTACTAGGAAATACAGCACTGTGATGCATGCCTAATTAGAATTTGTGTCACGCAGGCCCCAATTTGTAGTTGTTCTAGTACAATAAAAGGATGATTTGAGAAGTATGGAAAACTGTCCACATTCAACGGACACACCTGCTTGATGAGTTAACTGGCCTATTTATTGGCTACATTGTACACGTAATGGGCCAACCACTTAATGGCTTGGATGTTCTATACAATCATTACCTCAAAATCAGTCATTCTATCCTTTAACTTCTTCTTCAAGGAGCTGCAATTCAAGAAAAAGAATCAAAACAACTTGTTTAGCTCTGATTGCTTTTGCAATAAATATCAAAGAGTGGAATTCAAGCAGCAAATATATACTTGGTCATAGTGTTATTCATAATGGAGTACAAATTGCAATTAAATTCCTTTCTAGTCGAACTTGGAGTAATGATCACACAACAAATATATCCAATTTTTTCCCCTTAACTGTGTCAGAAAGTATGGAGGTTCAGTTTGGATGCCTGGCCTTCTGCCTATGGCAAAGCAAGGCACCACCAATTTAAAAATCAAGAAAGCAAATCAGCAAAATGATTTCCAAACAACAGGAACCCATAAACAATGGAACTGCAACAGCAAATGATTTGAAATCGATAGCAATGATCACAATAAGGAATTCAACAAAGAAAATTCATAAAAATATAGAACCTATTGAATATACTCACAATAGGTCCATTTTTTAAAGCATGCTCCTTAGCAAATTTTCATGCTTCACGGCAAGAGCATCCATTCCATCTACCTGTTACAAAATACAAGTATGAGAATTCATCAAAAGAAATAATAGCATTATACAGATTATAAAAGGGCAACTGAGCTCACTAGTCCACTTTTACCCAAATCAACTAAAATATATATTAAGGGAAAAGCACCACTTGCATATAAATTCCAAGGCTACTGCAGAAATTTGTTTCACCAAGCATTTAGCAATCCAATCATCTTCCTTATAGATGTTTATGAAGTGTTCTAACCTTGTGATCAACATAAAATTTCAGCGAGTTCACATGTCATCATATATGTATTTTTCATGACAAAACTTCCTACTCTTTGCTTTTTATCATGTCAAACACTTGAACACTCCTTGACACGAAAGTTTATGTGGCTTTTTGTCATGCCAAACATCAGTTATGATGCCATATATATAGCAAAGTGATGTTAAAGTAGTTTCTTCATTATATTGGAGATCTAAAGAAATCTGCAAAACATCTATGTGAGTTTCAGGTTAGTAATTATTAAAGTGATGTTAAAGTAGTTTCTTCATTATATTTCCTTGCCAGTTAATATATAGAATATTTGTTCCACTGTAATTATTAAAGAAAAAACTAGAAACCACTGCACCATTTATCCAAAGTCATATAAGATGGGGTTGCTCACCTGTTCCGAAATATGGAGGTATTGAGAAGTACAAAATGTAGTCCAACTGAAGAATCATGTTTATAAGTGTGTTTTCCTTTCAGGTTGACATTGTCTTGAACCAGTTCCCCAAAGCAAAGAACAAGCAATTCACAGAGATTCTTTGACAAAGCCACCTGAAAAACAAGACCATCTATCCACCTAGTGAACTCAACTTCTGTACGACTATGTAAAAATGATAAAATAGAGAAGGCAACATGATTCCCACATAACCAGAACAACTGAATGTCACGAGCGAAATTTGAGCAATTCAATAGTTCATCCTCCAAGTTATTGTTCCTCTTAGAGAACAAAATGGTTAAAATCAAATGATTATAGAATGAATTAATCAAAATGATTAAACTACAAATATTATAGAATGAAATAATTTGTAATAGAAAATTAAATAGCAACACAAGACTAACCTCAGTAGCCTTTCTTATATCTCATCAAACATTTCTTCAACATCATGGCTTTCCACTGGCAGATCTGCCATATCAGGAACTGGACCTTCTGTGTTCATCTGTGAAGTAGAACTCAATAAGCATCTTCCTGGCCTCTTTGATCAAGCTAAACTTCGTATCTTCGCTTCATCCAGTTCGTTAACCTTATCAACAAGTTGGATGGCAAATAAACATTACGGACTTTGCGTTCAATCATCATTGTTTCTTGTTGTGCAGTCCATCTGAGATTTGAATATGTTTAATGTTTAGAACTACGTCCTAAGATAGGCTGGGAAAATGAATGGACGAAGTGGATATACAACATATCATAAAGGTGGGCTCTATGGTCAGGGTAACACCCACTTAGCTGGCTTTCAGGCATTCTCATTGGAACCAGTTCTAAGAAAAACATGTACATTGATAAAGAAAACGAGAGTAAAAAAGAAAGGACACACAAGAATAAAATTTCATTAATATAGAGTGGGCCACAACCCAAAGATTACACTTACCCAATGGCACAAACCATCGGATTTTGCTATACATCTAACAATATCTTCTTTTCAACCGTCCATTTGATCGCCATCAATATGGACATCTTACAATGCACCTCGAATGGCTAACAAGTGGACCACCAACCTACAAATCTTTCTAACCTCACAACAAACCAGCTGTAACTTAAATGTACAGACCATGCCAACTTTCCAACCCCTCACCGAGTGGTTGTTTTCTCCCCAGATCAGGGGAGTAAAATGATGCTTTTTGGAGTTGCAATCTCAAGGAACGAATGGTGAGAATCTAGTCCCTGGTCTCGAGCTCAAAGCGTTCGATGAAATGAAAGAAGAAAAAGCAGGGGAATTTCTTTCTAAAGAATATAGAGCAAAATAATATATTAAAATTCCTCTTCCAAGAGAGATAAAATCACCTTACCCGTTCTAAAAATTGAAGTCAAGAAAATCATAAATTCATTCCTTTCTCAGCAAGGAAATGATGCCTTTGATGCTTGCAAAGCACTTCTTCTACACAAGGAAAATCTATAGCAAGAGAGGATTTGATAAGCTTCCAGTAGAAAGGGACAGATAAATGCAAAATAAAAATAATAAATAATAAATAAATAACATTTTTTCTAAAGAAACCACCATTAATATCTCATTGTAGCTAATACAGTAAGAATACAACATTCCACAGACTCTTACTCACACCAAGTTCATTTCAAATGTAAGAAAACATACACAGGTGGGTCCATTTAGCATAGTTAGACGTCAGAAAATTGAGCCAATTGATTTGCTGATTTTCCTGGTGGAGGGCATTAGGTACTGGCATGGAACAGCATGCCCATCCCTAAAACAACCTCTTACCAAGAAAATGCAAGATTCCCTCCTCGAACCTAGTCAACAGATTTCAGACATCAGGAGAGCAAGAACAAGCTAAGATAGGCATGGAAAAGGATTTTATCTGAATGAACAGCTCAGTTGTCTTCAGTGCCCCCTTTCAAACCCAATTGGAGTTCTGCCTGACCCTCCTCCCTCATAGCCATCTCTCATTGAAGACCCTGCACTTGCCTTCATAGTCCCTCCACTCCCTATTTTCTCCATCGCCTTCTTACCCCCCTTCTTCACCTCTGTCAAGAACAGGTCCAATCCAAATGGATCAGCCTCTTCAACATGTTTATCAAACTCAACCGGCCTATCTCTAGGACCTGTCCTCTCAGACACACCTCCAAATGCCCTGTCAAGCTTGAACCGATCTGTCTTTAGAACCTTCTCGAGCTGCTCATCCGCACCACCATACATTTCGGCATCTGCATCTTTCTTAGGCCTGTACAGGCTAGACAACGTTGACTGTGCTGTAAAGAGACCCAACTATCTTCTTTCAGGGAATCGAATTGAACGCGGATTAAATCGACATGGAAAAGCTCAGAATGCTGAAATCGTAGAGTATTGCATAGTTTTCAGCTCGAGAAAAAGCAGTAAAACCCTAAAATTTTTAAGGAAAAGGAGAATGAAAGAATAGGCGTTTGCTTCCGGAGAGGAGAATCAATAGATTTCACAATCCGAGTAGTAAGAGAAAATCTATGTCATAAAAGGAAATACGAGATCAGGAGAGGAAGAGGGAGATCGAGAGAGAGAGAGAGAGGATCGAAATCGGGAGAGGGAGAGGGAGGTCGTGTGACAGTGCGAATGAGGGTTTCAGCTAAAAAAAGGTGAAATGAATTCGGTGGTCTACGGTAAACAAAAATAACTGTGCCTCTAGGGCCATGTGGGGTCCAGTGAGGTCTCCAAAACAAATCCAATCCGTCCATCTATTTTAAAATATAACAATAGAACATAATCCTAAAAATTAGGAATATCCAAAACGCAATGGGGACACACCAACAAAATATCAGTAATAGCAATGTTGGTTGTTAAAACAGGTACAAATTTGAATAACCGTTCCAAATTAGACACGGCTTAGAACCGTTTTCAAACCAAAATCCCAGCCATTCCTATCCAACGATTTTGGTGTAGTGTGTGGTGTGATGCTAGGCAATCCACTCTAAGAAAAACGAATTTTAGGAGATATACACCCTCATATTTGTCTTGGCAAACCGTGATGAGATCCACTCTAGCCATTAGATATTTAATCCCATCTTAAGCGTAAGGCTGAAAAATAAGGCGGACTTGTGATTTTGGTTGTTCACATAAGGTTACAAGTTGGAGGGTGAGAGTTTGACATGTATAATTTTTTACAATCGTGTGGTCACCTAAATCACAAATATAACTTCTTTTTCTTTACCTTGAGTGGGATGACACGCTTGGTGGACGTGATAGATTTCACGTAAACACTATGGTGCAGCCTACTTGCGTCAAACCTTTTTCCTTCTTTATTTATTGCTTCGTTTGTGGCCATTATGCGGTTCACAAATCCAGCCCATCCATTGTGTGTGTCCCACTTGGATGAGGAGTGAGACCAAGTTTCAGCCGCATCTAATATCAGGTGGGCCCGACCATGTACTTTTATATGTTTTAGGCATGTCTTCATATGGTTTTAGATGGAATATCCTACCTGAGTTCGTATAAGGCTGATTTTTGAGATATCCCATAGCATAAAGGGGACCCATCAAATGCACGATGGTGATATTTGACACACATCAAGGTGGGGCCCATGCAGCTCGACATCGTGGGAAGTTCCCTTGAGGTCAACCTCATAGTATCATTTTCACACACACACACACACACACACACACACACACATATATGGGAAAAGGTACTATGCGCTTGACCTCACGATAAGCTCCCGTGAGGTCGAGCTGTGTGGGCCCTACCGTGATGCGTGTCGACCATCAACACCGTGCATTTGATGGGTCCCCTCTAAATTATGGGATATCCCAAAAATCAGCCATATACGGAACTCAGGTGGGCCATAGCACCTAAAATCATGTGAAGACATGCCAAAAACATATAAAAGCACCTGGTGGGGCCCACCTGAGTTTTGAATGCTGCTGAAACTTGGTCTAAACCCTCATCCAAGTGGGACACACATAATGGATGGGTTGGATTTGCAAACCACATCTCGATGGGCCCAAAAAATGATTATGAATGTTTTAATGGTGCACGGCCCCTCCCCACTTCTGTATGTGGTGTGGCCCACACAAGTCATGGATTGACTTGATTTTTGAGGCATAGACCCATGATGGAATGGTGCATCTGACTGATGGGGTAGATGTTCGAAACGCATCATGGTGGGGCCCACACAACTCGACCTCATGGGACGGTCTTGTGAGGTCGAGCGCAGAGTACCATTTCCCTATATATATGTGTGTGTGTGTGTGTGTGTGTGTGTGAGTGTGTGTGTGTGTGTGTGGAAATGGTACTAAGAGGTCCACCTCATGGGAACATTCCATGATGTCAAGCTGTGTGGGCCCCACCGTGATGTGCATCAAACATCTGCCCCATCAGTTAGATGCACCATTCCATGGTGGGCACATTCTTAAAAATTACGTCTATCTATGCTTGGGTGGGTCACACCACATGCAACATTTGAGAGGGGTTACCCTCCCATTAAAACATTCATAATTATTTATTGGACCCATCAAGATGTGGTTCACATATCCAGCCCATTAATTGTGTGTGTCCCATTTGGATGACGGGTCAGAACAAGTTTTAGCCTCATCCAAAACCCAGTTGGGCCCCGCCAAGTGCTTTTATATGTTTTAGGCATGTCTTCACAGTCTTAGATGGTATGGCCCACAATTTCATATATTGCTGATTTTTGGGTTATCCCATAACCAAAAGGGGACCCATTAAATGCACATTGTTGGTGTTTGACTCACATCACGGTGGGGCCCACACAGCTCAACCTCATGGGACATATATATATATATATTTATATATATATATATATATATATATATATGTATACAGAGAGAGAGAGAGTAATGGTCTCTTGTGAACCATCCCGCAAGATACCTTGGTGCGGTCCAATTCCCACCGCAAGAGACCCTTGTGCGAGCACGGATTGGCTAGCTGCTACTAAATTTGTGGCCCCATCATGATATATGTTTTGTATCCACACCTTCCATCCATCTGAAGAGATCATTTTAGGGTGAAATCCAAAGAATGAGTGACATCCAATGCTCCAGTTGACCCCACTACAGAAAACAGTGGGGAGCTTGACATCACCATTAAAAACTTCTAAAGGCCACAAAAAGTTTTCGATCAAGCCTATATTTATATTTTCCCTTATTTAATGTCTTTGTTTACTTTTGAACAGGTTGGATTTTGAAAAAAAAAAAACATCATGGTGGGCCTTAGAAAGGTTTCAACGGTGGGCATCAATCTTCCTGCTGTTTTTTGTGGTGAGGTCCACTAAAGCTTTGGATCTGCCTCATTCTCTGGCTCATGTCTTAAAATAATATCTCCAAATGGGTGGACATTGTGGATACAACACATACATCATAGTAGGGTCCACAGAGCTTGGTGACGTCACTTTCATAGAGTGAGGTCCGGTGTTAGGAAGCAGATTGCGTGGTAACTCACTATGCTTAGCATACTGAGTAAACTCTGTGACGTCCACCATGGTTTATTTATTTTATCCACTCCGTTCATACATTTTAATAGATAATTTTAATACTTGAACTAAAAAATGAGGTATATCCAATGTTCAAATGGACCACACCATAGGAAGCAGTTGAATTGAATGTCTACCGTTGAAAAATACTTGGAGGGCCACAGGAGTTTTGGATCAAGCTTATATTTGGTTTTTCCCTTCATCCATGTCTATATGATCTTATGAACAGGTTGGATGAAAAATAAACATCACTATGGGGCCTAGAAAGGTTTCAACGGTGTAAATCATTATCCCCATTGTTCCCAGTGCTATGATCCACTGGATCTTTGGATATGCATCAATCTTGGGCTCAACCACTTAAATTAGATGGAAAAATGGATGGACGGTCTAGATAGACCACATACATTCAACATGGCCCAACTTTGTTTACTTAGTCCGATAAGAGCAACTGAGTAACTCAGTACACAATCTGATTTCCCGTACAGATTGGCATGGCTGGTAGTCAGTGCCCTATGGGCCCCACCATGATGTATGTGTTTCATCCACTCCATTCATCCATTTTTAAAGAAGGGAAAATATAAATATAATCTTGATCGAAAACTTTTTATGGCCTTTAGAAGTTTTTAACGGCGGCGTCACTCTCCCCACTGTTTTCTGTAGTGGGGTCCACTGGAGCTTTGTATGTCACTCATTCTTTAGATTTCATCCTAAAATGATCTCTCCATATGGATGGATGGCATGGATACAAAACATATATCATAGTGGGGCCACAAATTCAGCAGCAACTAGCCAATCTGCGCCTGTATAAGGGTCTCTTGCAGTGGGAATTGGACCACACCAAGGTATCCCGTGGGATGGTTCGCAGGAGACCATTATTCTATATATATATATATATATATATTAGACAGATAGGGAAATGTACTATGAGGTCAACCTCATGGGAACTTCCCATGAGGTCTAGCTGTGTGGGCCCCACTGTGATGTATATCAAACATCAACATCGTGCATTTGATGGGCCCCCTTTAGGTTATGGGATATCCTAAAAATTAGCCATATATGAAACTTACGTGGTCCATATCATCTAAAACAATATGATGACATGCCTAAAACATATAAAAGCATTTGGTTGGGGCCACATTAGTTTTAGATGCGACTGAAACTTGATCTAACCCCTCATCCAAGTGGGACACACACAATGGATGGGTTGTGTAAGACCCCGTCAATTCCGTACCTTTTCTATGCCTATGTGCACTATGATCGACGCCCTTAGCCAAACCTGGACTAGTTGCGCATAGTGCACACTTGACTGACTGGAACCCAAAGACCTTGAAATCCATTTCATATCGACCGCCCTGTTGTTGTAGTCGTGGAGGTACCACTCGTGTGTTCATGCGATGCTCCGTTAGTGAGATATGCCATGAAGAATCGTTGGTGTATCAAGTGTGCATAGCGCCATACATTCCATTCCACACATGTGTGCAACACATGCTCCTACACATGCACCATACCACACATGGGTGAGAGAATCTCCACCCATGTGTGTGATGTCACCCTCCCATACCACCCCTCTCTCATGTGTACCCAAAAGTCAACTCTTCTCCATACCATATCCTATGCATGACCTCATCATACCATAACATCCCATGTCCCTTTAATGCACCATTAAGTCTTAATCATGCATTACTTACTATGATCCTTGCCTAAGCTAATCATAACCACATTAATCTAACCTAACTCATTTCTCTGCAAATACCCCTCCATCCCTTAACATTTTCACCATTTTCTACAATAAGGAGAGAGAGAGAGAGAGAGAGAGAGAGAGAGAGAGAGAGAGAGTGGAGTGATCTTGGTAGGCCATCAATTAAGGTGAGTACACCCCCTCACCCCTCCTCCTTGTTTCCTTGTTCTCGTTCTTGTATTGTAGCTATGAAACCCTCTGTTAGTGGGCACCATTGTGATGTTGTATGCCATCCAATCCATTCACAAAGGTTCCATACGTGTGAGTGAAGGAAAAATGCAAAATATTAGCTTGATCTAAAGCTTGTGTGGGACTCACTAGCCATAGGTCCACCGTGATGTTTTCTAACCATCATACATGGGTATATGGTCACAAGGATCTGGATGAGAGAAAACATAAATACTAGCTTATTCGGGACCAAGGTCCACTGGGATGTCTAGGCACAAATCCAAAACGTCCAAGTATGGCCACTTGCTTGGTCAAACCCACGTACACCCTCACACACTCAAGAAAATAAAATTGAATGGAATGGTGTCCTTCATGGACACTACATCCAGAGAAGGACAACCCAAGAACTCTTTTTGGCCAAGGAATTTTGGGGCCACCATGACCAAACCATGATGTATATGTTAGATCCAAGTAGTCTATCCATTTTCCCTGATTATTTTAGGTGGGACACACTAAAAAACTAGGTCGATCTAAGGCTCAGGTTGACCACACTTTTAAAAACGGTAGGGATAGTGGCACCACCGTTGGAGCCATGAGAACCCACCTTGTTGTTTGTTAAAAAAAAATAAAAATAAAATTAAAATAAATAAAAATAAACAAAACAAATAAACAAATATATATATATATATATATATATATATATATATATATATATATATATATATATATAATATAGTAAAGGACGTTAACTCCCTCCCCATCTCTTTTGCCCAAATGGGCTGTGGGCCCACCATGGCATCACCATAGTATATATGTTACATCCACACCGTTCATCCATCATGACAACTCATTTCACGTCAAGGCACCAAAAAAATTCAAGTGAAGAAAACCTCAAGTGGGCTACAAAAAGGAATTAGTGAGGACTGAAATGTCTACTGTTTGAACTTTCCTGACCCACCAAAATTGGCACAGGCCCTCTGATTTTCACAACCCATGTCTGGGCAGTAGGGTTATTTAAGGTGGGCTCCATCTCACAAGTATGTGAGATGTGTTGTGGCTCCCACTGTGCATGGTAGGCTTACACCCACACTCGCGGGTGAGAACCAAGTGGTGTATGTGTTTTATCCCTACCGACCGTTTGATCCGACAGATGTGGGCCCACCTTCTGCATGTACTGTATATCTATCCCGCCTATACACTTTCCCAGCCTTGTGAAGTACACACTACAGAAAACATTGAGGATTGAATTTTTTTCGGCTGAAACAATCCTATGGCCCACTTTGATGTAGGTGTTATGCCACTTCATCCACCATCCGTCCATCTTGGTGGGCCCCACCGTTGCAAGCAGTGGGTTGCACCCACTGTTAAAGCCTTCCTAGTGCTCATCATGATGTTGATTTGATATCCTACCTAAGTGGTGGGCCCACTAGATCGTTGAACCACCAGACATATGTATTTAACTACACTGTCCATCTCGGTAGGTTGGGTAGTATAAGACCCACTGTTATATATTTGACCACCCAAACTCTTGGGCCACCTTGCCGTGAGAATGTACCATCGATGTCTAGTGGATGGCGAGATCCACCTTGATGTATACATCTTATCCATGCTACACGTTGGCACAAAATCCACCCTACATGTATGTGTCCATGTGTTGGCGTGTGGATTGGTGGCCCATTAATTATGCAAAATTGGATTGTTTGCAAATATGATATGTGAATGGTCTGGATCTTTGTTGAAATTTCTATATATCAATGGCGTACAATCATGTGACTATGTGGTGTGTGGACAGCCTAAAATTGATATAACTATGATGAACACATAGCCCAAATCCTATTATTATGTGCTACTTAAGTGACCATTGACATGTGAACTTACGGTCCCTAACCATGAAATTCAGTGATGCTCGGGCAACCTCTAAGCCATATGAACTTGTAATGTATATGATGTCTTAAACCACATGAAATTGAGCGGCATTAGTGATCTACCACCACATGATCATGTGATGTGCTATCTGCCCTAAATCGTGTGGGATTGGGTTGCTGCCCTAGATTAGATAATTATATAATGAGTGGACAGCCCTTGACCACTTGACACTTTGGTTGGAGTGCGGCCCTAAGTAATAGGATCATGTGACATGTGTTTATACCCTTAAACATGTTTAATTATAACAAATGTGTAGACTCTAGTGGTGTGAGGGTGTGATATACCTGTTTGGCTCATTAATCATGTGGCTATTTAATGTATGTATGGCCACCTAATCATAGGTAATGGTGGAGTATATGTAGTCATCTAACTATATGAATGTGAAATGCACACAAGGCCAACCAACTGCATGAAATCAAGTGGCATTGGTGGCCATTCAATAATGTGGGTTTATGCTTATCGACATAGACACTGCCACTTGAATCATGTATAACCAAGTTGTACATTAGACAGATTATGATGTAGGGTTAGGTTACAAGCTAATGTTATCAAGGTCCTGGATTCTATGCGATGTGATCTCTAAACTGTGAATGGTATGATGAAATATGGCCCTTAGCCCTTAAACCATGTGACACCTAATATGAGTCATTAGCTATGTGACGTGTGAGGTGGTTGTAGTATAAGACTTAGTGTAACGTAGTGTAGCCATGAATGGTGGGTACGATTGTGATTGTTCAACTATGTTTGGATAATTTGAAATGTGGATACTAGATCAAGATAGTAATTGTATATATATTAAACTATGTGAAATTTTGGTACTTGCCGCCTAACCATGTGAAAGTTTAATAAAGTGGTTGCCCCTTTATGTGAGCTATGATGTAGTGAAAGTAAGTAACCATCTAACCTTAAGTCCTTTATTATGGCAAGTAGAGTGACATTTGTGTGGCCACTCAACCATAAGACCATATGGGCATATGAGAATTATGTGGTTACTCAGACTCATGGACTATGCTGATAGTGTAACCTCTTGGGTATGTGAACTTAGGATGTGTGTCAGATTGATCGTAGGACCCATCTTGTTGATAGTATTGGGCTTGATTTATGGACTCCACTAACATGTTTATAATGTCACTAGAGTAGTGGGCCCATTACCCTTAAAGCTCACCTTGAGTGGATGCCTTGTGGGCCCATTAGCGGTAGACCTATCGGGCCTTTAGGTTACTTCCTCTTATTAAGAACATAAGACTCCATGTGCTGTACATATTGGACCATGAATTGTGTCATGGTATTTAGTATGATTAATCCATCGAATGGATTGATTATGTTAATCACTTGGGCCATTCATCAAGCCAAGAAGGATGGGATGTAGCAACTCACTAATCGATGCGATGAACCAGGACTTAGCCACTTGGAATGAGTGTAAGGCCCGTGTCTTAGCCCGTACTATTTCGTCGACTCCCGCGATCCTTCCCGTCGAATTCCTGTAACCTGCGACATATAATCGATGTTTGCACGTGACCGTAAGTCGAATCCTATATATTTGAGTTGGCTTAATCCGAGACTTGTACCATTGTGACCGCACCATCGTCACGGTTCCAACGTCATGACTCGCGCACCGATCCAATACCCTGGCCGGAAGATGTGGGCCGGTGTTTATTTCGAAGAAAACACTGCGCGTTTGTAATTCCAAGAGAATCTCTACATCATGTCCCATCAAGCAATCAATCAATCAACCAAAGCTTTCTTTCTCCTTAAGTCAAGCAACCAGCAAGTCAACTCTTTCTCACCCTCTCTCTTACATACCCATACATGTCAAGTACAACATCACCTCACCCATCACTCACCTCACATCCATCACTCTTACAACCCTCTCTCTCTCTCTCTCATTTCTCAACACAATTCCAAGCAAAGAGAGGAGTGGATGTCCAACATTTTCAAGGAGAGAAAGTGCATGTGGACGACCCACTTTCCCATCCCAAATCCTTCATCTTAGCCATTCACCTTTCATCACCTTCCATCAAAGTGAAGCACAAGGGGACCGGTGTTCCAATGGACCAAGAAGATTGAACGGTGGGTGCTTCTATAAGCTATATTTTCATGTTTTGATGAAGGGCCAAGTGAGGCCCACCGATTGATGGTATGGATCTCACTTTGGACCCCACGTGTGGCCAATGGCCCACCTTGATTCTCATGATCATTCCATATGGGGCCATTCTCCATGGACCCCATCATGATGTTTATGTTCTTTGCATAAATAGGGTCATCTAGACCTTGGATTTCGATGGAGAAAGTATCTTCACCGTTGATTTTGTTCGGTGGGCCCATATGTAATGGGACCCACTTAATATATGTTGTAAATCATGGAAGGGAGGGCCCATAGTGCCGGGGTCCCTTCATCACTCGATCTCTTTCTTTCTCTCTCTCTCTCTCTCTCTCTCTCTCTCTCTCTCTCCCTCTCTCTTTCATTTTCTATTGTGTGAAATGATGTGGCTGCGTGGCTCACTTGGATGGACCCCACCTTGGTGTATGTTTTATCCACACCATCCATGCATATGGTGGCCCACCTAGACAGTACGTCTGAAGGTGGGGCCCACCTTATCATGTATTGCATTCAAAACCGTCCATACATCAGTGAAGTATGGACTGACGGTGTGGTTGTTGTCAAGAAAACACAAAAAAAATCAGTTTGATTCAAAGCTATTTGGGTGGGCCACTCATACAGGCCCCACCTTGATGTATGGTTCTAATCCAAGCCATCCATTCCATTCTCCAGATCATTTTAGGCGTTGAGCCGAAAAATGACTTTGATCCGACTTTCTGGCAGGCCATAGTATAGAAAAATTGTGGTTTTTTACCGTTGAAAAACCACCTGATGTCTCTACACACCGAAATATACTCAATATTGGACTGTTGAATTTGTAATGGGCCGTAGAATCCAATGGGTGGGGTGGATTTTGATGATGCGGGCCCCACCTAAGAAAAACCTCAGAAAAACCAAGTTTTCAAAAAAAAAAGCAGGCAACGCCAGCAGCAGCAGAACGCTGCTGCGTTTTGGCGAATGGGCAGTAGGGACCACAGTCCCATATGTGGGCCCCACTGTGATGTGTCTTGAACATCCACACCATGCACTTGATGGCCCCTTAGGGTAGTGGGCCCCCCTCCAAAATCAGCCGTATACGTGGCTCATGTGGCCCACATCATAGGAGACAGTGAGATTGAACGGCTGCCATTAAAACCCTGTTGGGAAAGAAGTTTTGGATCATATGAAATTTGTTTTTCCTTTCATCCAGGTATGCATGGCCTTATCAACAGATTAGATGGAAAACAAACACTATGGTGGGCCCCATGTGGGACCCACAGTGATGTATGTGTTTTATTCACACCGTCCAGGTGGACGGTCGAACCCTTGTGATGTATGTATTTTATCTAGCCATCCAGCCACTTTGGCTGGGCTGTTGGACGGCAGGGGACCGACCATGGGGTATGCTTTGTCTATGCCGTCTATCCCTATGGGACCCACCATGATGCATGTGTTGGATATAAGCCGTCCAACTATTTTGAAAGTGCATTTTAGGACTTGAGACTAAGAAAGAGTCAGATCTAAGGTTCAAGTGGACCCCACCATTGAAAATAGTGGAGGCAGTGACATTCACCGCTCAAACCTCTTAGGAGCCACATTAGCTTCCAATTAAGCTTATATTTTGCTTTCACTTCATCTAGCTCTATGTTAACTTATGAATTTGGTTGGACCTCAAACACATCACAGCGGACCACTCCGTGATATGATCATCCATTGAGGCCCACTTTGATGTGTTTTGTGGCCATCTGTGAGGCCCACCTTGATGTACTGTGGCCCATCCATCAGACCCACTTTGATGTATTTTGTGGCCTAATTGAGAGGCCTACTTTGATATACATGTGACTCATCAGGATGTATCTTTGACCTATGAGCGAGGCCCAGGTGTAGGGCCCACCTGTTATGTATTTGAGGCCCATTGTGATGTATTTGGGGCCCATGGGTCGAGGCCCATTGTGATGTATTAGGGCCCGTGGGTTGAGGCCCATTGTGATGTATTTTTGACCCATTTAACAAGACCCATTGTGATGTATTTCTGACCCATTTGGCAAGGCCCATTGTGATGTCTTTTCGGCTCATATGTTGTGGCCCATTGTGATATATTTTCAGTCTATGTGATTAGGCCCATCTTGATGTATTTGTGGCCTGTTGTTGAGGCCCACCTTGATATATATGAGGCCCAAGTTATGAGGCCCGTTTGATGTAATGGAGGCTTGTGGGTCAAGGCCCAATGGGATGTACATAAGGTCAATTGTATGTGTGATTCCACCATGGTTTGTGTAATGATATTTATGGTGGGCCATGCCTTGGGAGCAATGTTGGTTTGATGTCCACATTGTAAGAATAATGTTGGTTAAATGTCTACATTATAACTCTCCCTAGGGCCCGTTGATAGGCCCATACTTGTTGTGTGTAGGTCATCAAGGCCTATCTTCGTTGTGAGGATAGTTCATCACCATATAAAATGCTTAGTATAACTCCATGATTCATGCCCATACGCATCATATGTATGCCTGATATGAGGAATGTTTGATCATAGCATAGGCCATTGGGCAGACTATTTACGAGACTCTTTATGAGATGGAGTGCCCACATTATCGCGCCGTACGCGCAAGATTGCTACATGACTGGATAGTGACTCATGCATCTCGCATATATGTGACTTGATCATTGTACGCCTTAGCAACATCAGGGTCGTGGCCTCCACAGGCACATCGTGGATAACTAAACGAGACATTAGAAATACTTGGTTCTAGCACTGTGGGCACATAGGATGTCCTTGGGTAAAAATCTTAGAAGCTCCTTGGTACCAGGAGATGCTCCAACGTCTAGACCGAGTGGAATATGAGCACTGATTGTCTCCCACTGTGTCATGGTCGGTTGGGAGGGGGTGTAGCCTTATCCACCCTAGTGAGGGGGCTATAAGCTAGGCTGAGTATAACCAGCTCGTAAATGGGTCCGCTATCGATGAGCCGGGTAGGTATTGGCAGACTACTGGTCAGGCGGATAGTGAGGTCTATTCCACTCATTGGGTTGTGCAGCTAGGGAGGAGGCAGTCGGTGTGGAGTGTAATAGACCCTGGTGATTTCCCTAGAGAGCAACCGTACTGATATGTGGACTTATTAAGCAGGAATTGCATATCCATTCATTCATTCATTCACTATCCACTCGGGCTGGTGGTGCGTAACTATTTGTTACGTGTACCTTCACATGTCCAGGATTTTGGTTGGGTGCGCGACTAACCTGAGATCAGGAGTTTACCACATTGAGTCAGACTATTTAAATTTAGATATGGGACTGGTTTGGATAAAAGTCTCTTATGGTGGACCCCGTAGCCTGCAATACTACGTACTATCATCCCGACTGCACATTCCAGCATGGTCATTTCATTCACACCGCATATTACATTACATCCGCAGTACTTAGCATTTTGGGTTACTATGTTTTGTACTTATATAGCCTAGACAGACTTAACAGATTTGCATATTGCATTGCATCATCGGCACCTGATATTTGGTTTCCACATTTACATAGCCGATCCGCATTGCATATTCTGTTATTGAATGATTCATGGACTTACCAGTATATTTCCCCTTACTCTGATATCGTATGATTCATGATCTTATCAGTATTTCTGCTTATCTCAATGATGTATGATTTATGGGCTTTATTGTATACTTGGCACTTACCTTACACACACTTTCACCACCCTCTAAGCTTTCTATAACCATATGCATGATAGATGTGTGCAGGTGATGTTAGGTTGTAGCAGCAAGGAGCTTAGAGCATGTAGCTGACTTATGGAGTTTGGATTTGACATGTGTATTTCCCTTTCAGCATTGTATTCAAATGATTATATTAGTCGATATGTGATGATGATGTTGCCTTTATGATTTGGGTATACTTGTGGTTATGCTTCTTATGAGACAAATGTACGTTGGAAAATCCTCCTTGTAGGATCCTAGGATCGGAACCTGGCGTATGTACGCTGGGGGCCGAGAATGGGGTACTATGGAGGCTGTTGGCACCGGGTTCGGTGATCAGGATCCCTGTGAATCCGATTTCCGGGTTTGGGGCGTGACAGATAGTTAGACATGTTAATGCATCGGATTGCAATCGAACTATGCATGTGGTAATGGCACATGTGTCGTGATTGTGTGATGTCATACTGTGGTGATGATGATGCGTGTGTGGTTAGATGCGATGATTGTATGTGCATGGTAATGCTAGCTTATGTTCACATGCTTGGATGGTGACCAATTGAACATAAGGACTAAGTGCACCACTGTATGTATTGACTTAAGTGATAGAAAGTGCACATATGGTGACACAACAATTATACACCCACTTCCCATGGAACTGATGAGGTGGACCACTTAACTCTTAACTGTGAACAAATATGTTGGTAATACGGCCTAGCTTCCGAATAGCTTTAGATCTTTACATACAGATTTGATACATGTTATTGTGTATACATATCCCTTGCACGTGTTTGATATACAGGTCGTTGTGGTGGCACTGTATACGGTTCCGGCCATGCGATTGGTGTCGAATGATGAATTTATCCTAGTTGTGCTATTGTGTGGTTGGTGCACGCTTATGATGTAGAAGGTGTGGACACTCGCATTGCCCCATGATCATGAGGGAGAGTGCACATCAGACCATTATTTTGCCATGTTGGTACCATGATCATTTTTTACTAGTCTTATGATATTTGTGCATATTGCATCTGCATGCACATATACATGTACATGCATCATGGATGAGGAGTGCATGGTGTGATCATGCAGAGATCATATGCATGTGGTAGAGGATGTTGGTGCGGGGTGCACATGATGGAGTCTGCACGGATGTTATTTGGTTCGAGAGACCACGGACTTGGTCCCTGGGTTGAAGTCCCTAAAGTGAATATATCGAGCTTGGTCCCTGGGTTGAAGTCCCTAAAGCGAATATATCGGGCTTGGTCCCTGGGTTGAAGTCTCTAAAGCTCTCTTGATACTACATTGTAATTTATATTTAAGTTGATACTGATATTACAAGTATATTATTTCCACGATGAGTGTGGATTGCGGTTAGATGTGGTTGGAAGAGGAGCCTGATTGGTATTAGGGTTGCCTCGTATGCATATGTGGCTTGCATGCATTGCATTGCTTGAGTGCAATTATACTGCATAGTGTGCTTGTGGATTATCATTGCATTTTGCATAACATCCCTATGTGATGAATTAAACACCATAGTAATACCATGGCTATATTGATGAGACCACCACAGCGGCATCGTGGTTGGTATATGTGGACACTGAAATTTTGAGTTTCTTTATATTGGGTCCCAAACCCTTGGGTGAAATTCCCTAAACCTCGAGTGATACCCTCGAGCCTCATTGTCAAGACCGGGCGGATACCATGGGTCACCTGGTGCCGAAGACCATAGTAGGCCTGACTCCGACCGATGCGGTTGGGTGAGAAAAGGTTCGGCCACGCCTAGCTGAAGAGTTGGAGTGAATGTGGTTGGGTTTGACCAGCCCCTGAAATGGGTCCGCTACGGGCATGCCGAGTGGGTATTGGCATGGCTATAGGCCCCCCACTGACAAGGCGGGTGTGCGAGGCCTCTATTCAATAAGTTTCAGACTTGCTCTTTGCCTGCTGTCGGGAACTGCCGGCCGGTGCCCTCCTCTTCCGGTCTCTGCTAGAACTCTGATCTCAGGTCCCCTGGGTCATAGCCCAGTCCTCCTCATATACCAACGCTCGATGGACGACCTAATCGAACGTCTCTAAGCAATGGCCCACTACTTGACTATGGAGAGCAGGATGCAAGTCATTCTGGAAACGGCTGGCTTTCCTCTTCTCGTCATCGGCAAGATAAGGAGCAAATCTGGAAAGAGCCAAGAAATGGGCCTCATTCTGAGACACCAACATATCTCCTTGGACTAGTGTCTCAAACTCTATAGCCCTCTACTCCTAAACATTCTCGGGAAAGAACTTCTGGTCGAAACGGACCACGAATTCCTCCCAAGTCCAAACAAACTGAGGCCTGACCATTCTCGACACTGATGACCACCAATGCTGGGCCTCGCCCTGTAAAAGGAAGGTAGCTAAGGAAACTCTCTGATTAGCCGGACACTGCATAGTGTCGAATATCCTCTCAATCTCGATGCGCGGGAAGGAAGGATCAGGCTCACCCCTAAACCTCGGGGGATCATGCTACCGAAACTCATGAAAGATCGCGCTCGCACACGGCAGGTTAGACTGGATAGGAACCTCGGTGGTAGGCTAACGGGACCGAAGGACAGCAGTGACAGCCTACATCATCTACTGAAAATGCTCAACCCCAACTGAGCAGGGGTGACACTTCCCTCAAGCGGAGGCACGCATGCGGCAGAAGGAGCTGGAGCCTCAGAAATTGGAACAACAGGCTCGGGTAGGGGAATAGACTCCACAGGGGGCGGAATCAAGACCTCAAGAGCTAGGTCCTCAATAGCGGGAGTTAGATGTACTCAGGTCGAACGGGTCGATGGAGCAGAGTGAGAACCACGGCCAGGGACACCACGGCCACGAGCGCCCCGCTTAGGTGACATCGTCTACAGAAGAATAAGGACGATGACACATAGGATCAAAATATGTAGGCTCAAACAAAAGGAAGACTCTCGGGACACTACTTTTCTTAACCTCGTAGCAGATATGCAATGTTATCCTAAGTTATTCCAAAATTACTTGCTATGCTCTAATACCAACTCCTGTCATGTCCCAGACTTGGTGATCGGGTTCACAGGGACCCCAATAGCCAGTTCCGGCCACAACAGCCTCCGTAGTACCCCATTCTCGGCTCCTGAGGCAGGATTCTGATTCTGGGATCCTACAAGGAGGATTTCCATTTCATAATTTCAAACCAAATCGAGCATATCCAAGATCATAGCAAGTAAATCTCAAAAATAAACCAAGGAACACACTGCAAAATCCACTATGAATTTAAACTTTACAAGTACAAGGCTTAAAAGGAAATACATAATATAGAAAGAGGGAATGTCTGCAACAGGTCCTCAGCTCCTCCGCTACTACGTTGACCTAGGATCTCCTGCATGCATCAATCATGCATAAGCTTATAGAAAGCTTAGAGGGCGGTGTAAAGTGTGTGACAATGGTGCTCAAAAGAAGATAGGGGAGAATGTTGAAGGATACATGAATGATACCAATGACACTAGCCATACTGAGGCTAAGCTATGAATGCAATAAGCCGTACCAAGGCTATGTAATGCAATATATGAGTACTAGGCGCCATACCGAGGTGATGCAATATAAGTCGTATACAGCCAATGCAAATGCAATGCGAAGTAATGCCAATCCTCATATCCAATCCACATATCAAGTACAGCAGGCCCACCTTTGAACTTGATCCAAAACTCTTGTGGGTCATAGTAAAGAGAAGCAAATCAATGGAGGAAACTATTTCCTTTTGCCATGGCCCACCAAAGTTTTGGATGAGAGTAAAAGTTGGACCCCAGGGTTTCATGTGGTGTTATATCACATGGACCATTCAGATTTTATGCTCATATCAAAAATGAGATTTCATGAGTTCCCATAAGAACTGGTTCCCAAGTCAACATTTCAGTCTATGAGTCATGCTCACTTGTGCACCTTCTTAGGTTCGCACACATGTCATGAGCATAAAACCTGAACAATCCATGTGATGCAACACCCCATGAAACCCTAAGGGCCCAACTTTCAACCTAATCCAAAACTCTTGTGTGCCATAGCCAAGAGATAAACAAATCAGTGGAGGAAATTATTTTCTTTTTTCCATGGCCCACCAAAGTTTTGGATCAGGGTAAAAGTTGGGCCCTGGGAGTTTCATGGGGTACTATGTCACATGGACCATTCAGATTTTGTGCTCATATCACATGAGATGAGTTCTCTCATGATAATCGGTTTTCAAGTGAGCATTTCACTATATATATATATATATATAAAGATAGAGAGAGAGAGAGAGAGAGAGATGCTCATGTACACCATTTCTCATGAGAACCTTTTCAGATCTCATCTCTTATGATATGAGTGCAAAATCTGAATCGTCCATGTGATGCAACATCCCATGAAATTCCCAAGGCCCAACTTTCACCTTGATCCAAAACTTTGGTAGACCATGACAAAAGGAAATAGTTTCCTCTCTTAATTTAGCTCTCTCTTTTGTCATGGCCCACCAAAGTTTTGAATATTAGTAAAAGTTGGGCCATGGGGGTTTCATAAGGTGTTGCATCTCATAGACCATTTAGATTTTGGGTTCATATCACAGGTGACGAGTTCTAAAAAAAAGTTCTCACGAGAACAGGTGAGAACCCGTGTGCAGCGTTCCTCTCTCTCTCTATATATATATATATATAGAGAGAGAGAGAGAGTAATGGTCTCCTGCAAACTGTACCGCAAGAAGTTTATATGCAAGCCTTCATGTAAGCTGTAGGATGACGAGAATGGGTGAAATTCAACTTCATTGAGAGAGGGAGAGTCTTCAAAAAAAGACTTTCTCCTACACTCACGGAGAGAAATTTGGAATTGTAAGAGAATTTCCTACGAAAGCCTTTTGCATGAAGATCATGTGAAATCCTTTCTGTGTGGATGTTTGTGATAAATCCAACCCGTCCATCCATTTTTCAAAATCATTTTAGGATATGCGACCAAGAATGAGGAGGTTCACCGTAATTTTCTTCCTTCTCATGGAGGTCAGGTTCTTTGCCCCCTTCTATCCACCTTCACACACACACACACACAGATTCCGCTCTATAGTTGCCTTTTCTCAAAGGTCAGTTATATAAGATCATGAGATGGGCCATTTTCTATTAGATAGTTGTTCTATTTCTCTAATCCATCCATTTATTTTGTACACATACAACAGCTTCGGCTCAAGCGTTAAGACGAGCTTGCCAAATGGATATACGTTTTGAATGTAACACATACCTCATGGATGGGACCCATAGTTACTAACAGTTGCTAATAGTGACAACTCTGGAACTATTATGAGTAACGGACATGACAATACTTTGGAAGCTGATAGCAGCGATGGAATTGGGCTTAATGGGAATAATGGAAGCGTCAATTTGAAGCCCAAAGACATTATTCTTGGACTTTCTTATAATGCCTGTGATAAAATTGTGAATAAAGCTCATATGATAAAATTCTTAGACTCTGCATTTCTATCAAGCAGTGGAACAGAATAAAGCTTAACCTAAAGCTCATATGACACGTTAGACTCATTAGTCTCATATGAAACATTAGATTCATTAGTTTGCAATCTACTCAAAAGTAACAGGTAGATGACTTGGATATTGTTTAGTGGAATTTATTCTTTTATTTGTTATCCAAACCCTTTTTTCTTTTTTCAGGCCATTTGCTCATTCACTCTCGCGAGTGTTTTTTTTCTTCTTTGAATTGTATATTAATTTTCATTTTTGAATTTTTGTGTACCTTTCAGGGATGGATTTGGACTGTGAATTTAGCCCTCTCAACAAAAGAAAAGTGAGGTCACCATGAGGTCATTGGAATTTGGAATGTATTTCAAGCAAGGGATAGCTGATGCAACAAAAAGAGCTTTGACTGAGTAGACCTCGTCACATCAAGTTGTGTGAGTTTCAAATTGAGCTACTTAGCTTTAAAATTCTGGCAAATGAAAATTCAGTCTTTTATAAATGTTACCAACCATAGTGTAGCACCTCTTCTTATGCATGTTGAACATCTAAACCATTCATTAAGTAAGCCTCACTGCTCATACCATAATTCTAAAACTTGGTGGCTTGACTCAAAACTCACCCAAGTCAACTCGGCTAGAGAAGATTTCGAGCCAAGACTCTTGGAAACTTGCTGACAAGCGTAGCTCACCCAAGTCAACTCAGGAATTTTACTTTGTTTTAAAGATCATGGAATTTCTAACTATGATGGATGATTCCTTTGGACGCTCCGTGTTGGGGGAGTTCCTGGTGTCCGCTGTGAGAGACGGGGATCTTCAAGAAGCCAAGGCTCTCTTAGAATATAATCCTCGCCTTGCAAGGTACTCGACTCTCGGCATTCGTAATTCTCCTCTCCATTATTCTGTAGCGCAAGGCCACTACGAGGCGATTCATTTAGTTTTTGTTTCCCATTTGATCCCAACTGGTTATTAAATTCATGGGCCTTTGTAGATTTTCTAAACTGATTGTATTGGCCTTTTCCTTTAGATTGTTTCTCGATTGGTTGAGGCTGGTGTTGATGTTAATCTTAGGAATTATCATGGGAAGGTAATATCAATCTTTTCTATTTATGCAATTTAGACGATTTTCTTCTGTTTTTTCAATTTGTTCTTTTTTAGCATTTTCTACTTAGAAGTAACCCTTCAACAACAACCAAAAAGAAAAACGTAGAAGTTGGAAGTAAAAATATTTTGGTATCAATTTATACTTCATTTTGAATGCCTATCACCTACATTTTCCATTCATCAATCTCTAATAAGAGGATTGCTACTGTGACAAAAAATTCATGTCAAGTCTGTGCTAATTGTCAGAAAATAAAACCTGAAGTTAATTCTGTGCAAGTCTAGCAAAGCAGGATTTGATTGACAAAACAGAATTCATACTGAATTAGTGGAAACGTTATAATTTAGTGACCAGAGGACAAATTCTAACAAGCAAAACAGAGGATCCATCTTTAATTTTTTTGTGGGCTGAAGGTTTTTAGAGATATCAACTCACCTGAGAAGGAGTGGCATGGACTGCAAATCCATTAATGATGTGATTTTGAAAGAAAGATAAATTAGTAGATCCAATTCCACTTTTATGCAGGTGAGCTTAATTCTGATGTATTCATGGCTTTTCAAATGACATTCTCCATTTATTTATTTTCTACTTTGAAATGGTGTTTGTATTTTGATTCTTATTGTCATTATTTTCTTAAAGTAATTTCTTCATGGGTGTTGAGTTTTTGTGAAGTGTAGAATGCTTTTATTGTGAAATTAGATGCATAAACTGGATCTCAAAGAGAAGAAGCTGTATTGGATTTTCTTTAATTTTGCGGTTGAGGTAAGCCTTGCTGTTTCTTGGATTTTTAAACAGGGAGATTTCTAACCTGGTACAGGACATGAATTTTCTTCCTGTGCGTAGCTCAAGAATGGGATACCTTGCACAATGATCCGGTGATCCTTGCAGTTCGCTATGTTATAAAGATGCAACGGTCATAATACTGAGGTCATGGTTTTTTCCTCATTGCACCATGTTATAATATCTGTACTTTTTCATTCTTTGAGAGAATTTTGAGTGGAAATGGAATCACTATGGGCCCCCTGGAACTCCATTACTTCTGCACTAGTCTTAAGTGATAGTGGCCATACATCCATGTGTTCTTTTACCTGTGGTTTGAGCATGGTAGGCCAGCAGTTGTATCTTGGAACATAAGGCTCCAATTTATCCAGCTCCAGATAATGGTGACATGCTGGTGAGGTAAAATAGATCATTTTAAATTCTATAACACATGGCTATATGGTGACTGCGAGTTGATAAGGCTTGGACTCTGATTTCTCCTTTCTTTTCCATAGTAATGATTTTTTTTTTTTTGGAGTTCTTCTTCTTTGTTTCTGCAATGGTATGTTGATTTCTTATAAGTCGACATCCTGATGGTTTAAGTGTTTGGAATTGTGGCTGGTATTTTCTCTCGAGTTCTCATCATGTTTAGGAATTGGGCTACTTGAGCTGGTCGTGTTGGGGGTCTTACTATCCAGGGGATGGTTTTTGTACAGCTATTGTTTCTTTTAGTTCCTTTTCGTTCTCTCTTTTGTTGTATTTTCTTTTCTTTTGGTAGTCTGCTCTCTCTCTCTCTCTCTCTCTCTCTCTCTCTCTCTCTCTTGTTTTGTTCAGGCTGGTGCTAAACATGTTTATGCGGTGGAGGCATCTAAAATGGCAGAATATGCACGCTGGCTTATTGTTGGGAATCCATCATTGAGAGAATGGATTACGGTGTGATTTTATTTTGCAGTTTAAACTTAATACCTGACTTTTTTGAGTTCTTTACCAAACTCACCTAGTTCTCATTTTCGTCAAGATTTTTGTTCTTTATATTATAGGTGATCAAAGGTAAAGTTGAGGATGTTGAATTGCCTGAGAAAGCAGGAATTCTAATTTCTGGGGCTATATGATTCAGAAGGGTGTTGCAGGGAACACAAATCCATTGCCAAAATATCATATCTGAGGCAACATGATTGTGTTGAGATTTCCATCTTATTTCCATGGTTTCTTTATTTGTGTTGAAATTTCAAGTCTCTTGGACTGAGGGAAAAAACCCATCTCTGTTTTTCTTCTTTCCTTTTCTTTTCTTTATGTTTTTTCATGTTTTACGGATTGGGATTCCAAGTCTATTTGACTGAGAATTGAAGACTCTTTCTGGGTTTTCTTGGGTTTTATTTGAGAGGAAAAACCCATTAAAATATTGTAGCTAATGTTGTGGATCTGACTGACTATGCACAGGTTTATGAATGGGTTAAAATAAATGATTTAGCCTTAGTTGTTGAGAACTGAGGTTAAAAGTGAATTTAGCCTCAGTTGATGCCAACAAAGGCTAAATTCATCTTTAGTCTCAGTTTTGCCTCAGTTACCTAAACTGAGACTACAACTCCTGTGGCTAAAGGCTTTAGCCTCGGTTGTTGAGAACCGGGGTTAAAAATAGATTTAGCCTCGGTTGTTGAGAACCAGGGTTAAAAATAGATTTAGCTTCAATTGGAGGCAACTGAGGCTAAAATTTTGATTTAGCCTTATTTTGAGAAAACTAAAGCTAAAAAATTTCTTTTAGCCTCACTTGAAGAATCGAGGCTATAAAAGTTATTTTAGCCTCGGTTGCTAAAACTGAGGCTAAAGCCTTTAGCCACGGGGGTTTTAACCTCAGTTTGAACAACTGAGGCAAAACTGAGGCTAAAAAGGCTTTAGCCTCAGTTTTTAACCGTTTTAGCCATAGTTTTGAACTGAGGCTAAAGCCCCCTTTTCTTGTAGTGTAATTGTTGATCTTCAGCAGGTTGGGCTATGGGCTTGCAAGAGTGCAGACCTCAGACTATGCTGATGGTGCAACGGTGTATGGGTGTGTGAGATCTGTCGAGCTTCTTCACGAAGCCCATACAAGCAAGGCCCGACAGGCATGGGCTAAATCACAAGCCCAAAAATAGGCTAGACTGCTCTGCAACAACTGCTGACTTGTTACACCGTAGTCCCAAACACGTAAATGCTTACCTTCAGTCGCTCACCTTCTATAATTGGACATGTTAGGCAGTGGCCTCATATTTATCAACAGCATGCTCTACCACATTCTCATCCACACATGCAACAACGTAACATTAAGTGGTGCCAGGATCAATGCCCTGGAGAAGAGCCCCAACACCGATCGCATACACGTGCAAGACTCAATGGACGTGCGTATCATAAGCATAGGCATAAAGACCAATCAGCCTAGGTGCCCGGAACCAGTGGATTGAACTTCTTGCACGCAAGCCCGGACATGGAATAACATGAGATAACACATTATAGTCAGCACATGTGATGTAGACCAGGTCGCTTTCATGGCAAAGATGGATCAAAGAAGGCCCGATCGGAGGCGGAAATGATCCGGACCGTTAAGATCTTAAATTGGTCCTATCTCGTAAATCAAGATGAGTTTTTAATTTAAGGTAGGAGAAGCTACTTAAGCCAATCAACCTGCTATGCCAGGTTGCCCATGCTGGATATACGAAATTCAATTAGATTCGATGGTCAAAAGTCCCATTTAATTTCATTTTTTAAATAGTAAATTTTAGTTGGAGTATAACATTTGATCATTTGAGTTGTAGGAGTCGTGCCCAACATGAAAAGGGCTTAGAAAAGTTAGGAGAATAACGTGGTTAGGCCAGATTGGACACTTACTATTTTTGCCAAAAATCATGGAGTCTAGTAGGAATGGAGACCAACTATAAACAGGAAGTTAACTATTTATAGTAAGTCATGTTTTAAGGTGTTTTAGTTAGAGTCTAAATCTAAAACTCCGTTCTAAGTTTGAGATCATTATTTAAAAGGTTGTAATTTTTTATTTTGTTATGATCAATTAAATTATTTCAAATTTATTAGGAATTATTCCTGCTTTTATCCCTCATACGTTCAAGGAATCTCTTTGAGGAGTCTAGAGAGCTTCATGGATTCAAAATGGTTATTCCCTGAGGAAGACGATGATCGACCTCATTATGTCCCTCTCAATGCCAAGTGGTATCAGAGCAAAGCTTTCTCCTTGGATCTATGGCTTCTAATGAGGGGTTGAGCAACATTCCCATGGACAGTGCTCTAGAGAATTTTCCTTTAACAATAGTGACTTTCAAAGTGGCGCAGCAAGATAATCGGCGAGCCATGTAAGGGTTGTAGGTTGTTTTTGATCACACGACGGAGAGTCTCGGGCAACCCCATGTTCATGACGGTAATCTGCCCCTGGTAGGTGCTAAAATTCATAATCGCATCAATCACAAGGCGATGCCATCAGTGAACCGCAGGATCACACCTGAGGAGGCGGGATACAACAACGAGGAGATCGACGACATGATCCTCCTGTTGAGGGTCAAATATTGCATATAAGACCCCATTTATATCTTGGTTTTATGAACATGATACTGCTTAATGTCATATTTTACTCATGTTTGTGTTGCAAGGTGAATTTAAGAGCTTGGATTGAAAAGGATGTTAAAAGCATGGATTTAATGCTCAAGAATCACCAAAGAAAAGGTTAGATCTTAGAAGACTAAAAATGAAGAATTCACATGCCAAATATCTAAGAAAACCAAGTGAGGAATGAAGAGAATTGAATACTTAAAGTGAAGAAAAGGAACCCTAAAAATCTGCCAGCTTTAACTAGTATAAGCCCTCTTTCGACCAGTCTATGGCTCTTGATCGACTAGTCGAAGAGTCCTCGACTCGAACTCCAGCAACATAAACTTTTAATTTCACACGATCCTCGACCAGTCGAAGACTTTCCTTGACTACTCGAAGGTGCCCTCAACCAGTCGAAGGTTTTCCTCGACTCGTCTAAGGTTACGTAGACAACACACCGACTACTTAAATTTGAGGCGATTTCTGGATTTTTCCAACTCGGTGCAAAAGTTGGAGTTGTAAAACTATAAATAGGGATCCCTATGATGTTCTTAGGCATCTTCTAGGGTTTGAGGAGTGGAGCAAAAGGGTGGAGCCGCCATCCGGGAGTTTTTCTTCTTCTTCCTTAGTTGATGTTTTGTTTAAGAGTTCTTAGTTCAATCATGTTTATGGTTGGCTAAACCTCTTACTTAGGGCTAAGAGGTAAAACTTGTAGCATGATTGGGATGTTTGCTTTGTTTTGATTCATGTTTTGTTGAACTCTCTAGGATTCTAGTTTGATTATTAAGGAATATTTTTAGTTTTTAATGGTTTGTTGCGACAAATTACAATGGATCTGCGATAGTTTGAAATATCTTCTTTTCCTGAATTGAGATTGTGAAATTAGGAAATCATGTTGTTCACCATTTCCCTTGGGCATGGTAGGATGATGGAATCCTTTATAATCTTCACAATTCTCTTATGATTGGTTGTGGGATTGGTAAATCTTGTTGTTTGCCTTGTCTCCTGGGCATGGTTAGGTGATGGAATCACTTCCAAATCCTCACAACTCTCATCTATTGATGATTAGATCCATGAGAAGTTCAAAGATCTGACAAATCACTTCTTACCAAATGGATAGGATAGGACTCTGATTCCAGTTGTGTCCTTGAATCAAGCAAGGTAGCCTCCCAATTGCTACAACTGGATCCTTGGAAACCCTAGTTACCACCTTTGAATTTATAAGTTTCAATTACCTTATTCAAAATCACTTTCTCAAATATTTCAAATTTAGGTTTACATCTTCTTCTAGTTCTAGCTCTAGTTACTTTCAGAATACACATGAGATTAGTCCTTGTGGATTCGACCTCGGTCTTACCGAGATTATTACTACATCGCGACCTTACACTTAGGGTTGTGAACAAGTTTTTAGCACTGTTGTCGAGGAACTAACAGTTGCGTTTTTATGAGATTAGCTAGTTTTGGAATTAGTTTAAGATTAGAGTTTTTCTATCTTCTATTTTTAGGATTAGGTTTTTCTGAATTATTTTAGAAACTAACTTACCTTCTAATTCTAGGTTTAGAAACTTTCCTTTTCTATTTTTAGATTCTAACTTTTTCTCTTTTTAGAAACTTTCTATTTTCTGTTTTTAGGAACTTTTTTTTTTTTTTTTGAAACTTGGTTGCTTTTTTTTTTTAGAAACTAATTCACTTTCCTTTTTCTTTTACAAGATCCTAACATAGATCTCCTTCAATATGGTAACTTCCTTTTAACTTCTCCTCTACTTACTTTTCATATTGCTATAGGATTTTTTTTTTTTTTTTTTTTTAAGGATTAGATTCAGAGTTAGGGTTTCATCATGCAAGAGTGGGAACGTCAGTATGCTGAGATAGCTAAGAGACATTAGGAGAGGATGTATGATGATTATGATAGGAAACAACCTATGTCTCAAATTTTTTTTGAAAATATCATCGAGAACCAACTAGAATATGAAGCTCCACCAGTTAAGAAGTCCTTACGTGATCATATGCGGGAGAATAATTATACTTCACGGATTAAGAAAACAGTAAGTGAATGTTAGAGTCATCGTTATCATGAGAGAGAGAACTATTATCACCCATCAAACAAGAAGAAAACAATGGGAGATTATATTATGGGTGATAATATGTACCAACAACCATCAAATTCTCCCACCTATGACACGTATGACTATAATCAGTAGAAACATCAATGTTGGGAAGATGAACCAGCAATACACCATAGTGAGAATTCTCTTGGGTCCTCTACCATTGAAACCTAACCAGAAATGATCCAAAAGGAGTCACTTCAGGGTTACACAGACGATTTTGCTAGAATCAGAAGAATGGTAGAAGCGCTTGAATCGTGCCTCGATAAGCTAATTGAGGTTAGTTCACCCCAGCCTCAACCCAATCCAATTCTTCATTCCCAACTCCGTACTTATGAATAGTGGAAACATCAAGATTAGAAAGTGAATCAACAATGCATCATAGTGACAATTCTCTTGGGTCCTATACCTGTGAGATCCAACAAGAAACGGTTCAAGAGAATTTACTTCAGAATTCCACACAAACTCTAGAGCTCATCCACCAAAACACACTCCAAAGATTTCTAGAACTTATAAAAGATATACAACAGTGGGGTTCACGTGATGCGATTATGGAGAATACTAAAATTGAGAATGAAGAGTTGGATTGTATTAATGAGCATATGGTTCAATTTTCTGAAGAGTCGATCTCGATGGCAGTCTAAAGGAATGATCAAGAGATGTGGGTGTCTTTCAAATATAATGATACTGACACACTTCACTCATATAACGCACTTGGTTTCAATGATGAGGAAGAGGTTAGTTTATTCGAACCTCAACCCAATCTAGGAACAGAATGTGAGGAAAGCAATCCCAGTCCATATGTGTACTGCACTGAATTGGAAGATGATGAGTATTGGGATGACAATCATGAATGTATAGCTCAAATCCCCCTGGATTCATTCTCAAGTTTGGCCCATATCAATGATCAAGAGGTTCAAGAAGTTGTCGACCATAGTGATATACTCCACCCATCTGACATGGCCAAATTAAATGTACGTGGAGGATGAACCACTTTCAACTAACCCTTCTAACTTTTGTGAGATATGTTTGAACCACTCCCTTAAATAGAATGACAATATGATTTGGGAGATGGACGAGTTGCTAGATATGACTCTAGAATTTGAAACCATCCATTGAGGCCACCATCTGAGTTATCAACCCTTGACAATACAACGCCTTTACTGAGTAGTACATATAAACAGAGTCTTTACATCAATTCTTCGCTTGTTGATTTTCAATCAACCTATGTAAGG
This sequence comes from Magnolia sinica, assembly GCF_029962835.1. Lineage (NCBI taxonomy): Eukaryota > Viridiplantae > Streptophyta > Magnoliopsida > Magnoliales > Magnoliaceae > Magnolia > Magnolia sinica. Next base: position 59,568,932 of record NC_080577.1, read on the forward strand.
CAAGACAAGATACATCTGGTGATGATTTATTCTCACTATGATGAAGAGAAAGAGATCATGCTTCCATCCACTTCTAGAGATGATGGAATCCATAGGCAAATCATCACAAACTTCAATGTGGAAAATGAGTCACTCTCAGCTAAAATTTTCAACTCTTTGGATGATTGCTTGGCACACTTTGTAGATTCAAACGATCCTATGATAAAAGAAATAATGGATGCCTCGCAAGACAATACCTCGATAGTTGTAACCTACTGAGAAAACCCTTATTTTGAAACCTCTCCTTCCCCAAATCTTAAATGTTTACCATTAAAGGAGGAGCTAGAAATTGAACCGGAGCCTGAAACTTCGGAATGTGTCGAGACTACATCACTTTTTGAGATTTTTCTGAATTTCATCTATGCGTAGTCTCTAATTCACCATGTTATGCGAACATTGAAACTTTTTCTATCACAAGTGAATCATATATACTTTGAATACCTCAGGAGATTAAAAAGAAACCGTTCAATATCCCAAAAGCACGTTGGTACTCTTCGATCGTCATTTTTCAATATGGATTGTTAATCTTTCCAAATTGCGCAATCCAATGGAGACCCTTATAACTCCATCCTTTGATGTCGGATTGGGTGAATTTTTGGTCATCTGAATGGTACTTTAATGCTCTTTCATTCCTGCCTAGAATCGTCATATTCCGAGACCATTTGGGCATCTGTAAATGGGATCGTCGTCGTTGGTCGTGAATGTTTCCTTCATCTCCTTGTCTAATAGTAACCGTCATAACTCTCTATTCAGAGGTCAAATTTATACAATTTTAAGACGTTGGAATGATAACTTGCCAAGCTTCCAAATGGGACCAGAATTGCTTAATTCAGAGACCGTTCTATATTCTAAAAGCACATTGGTACTCTTCGATTGTCATTTTACAATATGAATTGTTAATCTTTCCAAATTGCATGATCCAATGGAGACGCCTATAACTCCATCCTATGATGTCGGTTTGGGTCAATTTTTAGTCAACTGAATGGTACTTTAATATACTTTCATTCCTGACTGGAATTGTCGTATTCCGAGATCATTTGGGAATCCGTAAGTGGTATCGCAGTCGTCGGTCCTGAATGTTTCCTTCATCTCCTTGTCCAATAGTAACCCTCATAACTCTCTATTTTGATGTCAAATTTACACAATTTAAGAACATTGGAATGGTACCTTGTCAAACCTCCTAATAGGACCAGAATTGCTTAATTCTGAGACTGTATGATATCCCTAGAAGCAGGTTGGAACTCTTTGGTCATCATTTTTCAATATGGATTCTTAATCTTTCCAAATTGAACAATCCAACGAAGATGCCTATAACTCCATCCTTTGATGTCGGATTGGGTCAATTTTTGGTCATCTGAATGGTCCTTTAGTGCTCTTTTATACCTGACTGGAATCGTCGTATTTCGAGACCATTTGGGCATCTGTAATTGAGATCGTAGTCGTCGATTTTGTATGTTTCCTTCATCTCCTCGTGCAATAATAACCCTCATAACTCTCTTCAGAGGTCGAATTTAGACCATTTTAGGTCATTGGAAGGGTAAATTGTCAAACTTCCAAATGGGACAATAATTGTCTAATTCAGAGACCGTTCAATATCCCAAAAGCACGTTGGCCCTCTTCGATCATCATTTTTCAATATGGATTGTTAATCTTTCCAAATTGCACGATCCAACGGAGACCCCTATAACTCCATCCTTTGATGTCGGATTGGGTGGATTTTCGGTCATCTTAATGGTACTTTAGTGCTCTTTCATTCCTGCCTGGAATCATCGTATTTCGAGACTATTTGGGCATCTGTAAGTGGGATCGCAGTCGTTGGTCGTGAATGTTTCCTTCATCTCCTTGTCCAATAGTAACCCTCATAATTCTGTATTCAAAGGTCAAATTTATACTATTTGAAGACGTTAGAATGTTAACTTTTCAAGCTTCCAAATGGGACCAGAATTGCTTAATTCAGAGACTGTTCTATATTCCGAAAGCACGTTGGTACTCTTCGATCATCATTTTACAATATGGATTGTTAATCTTTCCAAATTATGCAATCCAATGGAGACGCCTATAACTCCATCCTATGATGTCGGATTGGGTCAATTTTTGGTCATCTGAATGGTACTTTAATGTACTTTCATTCCTTACTGGAATCGTCATATTCCGAGACCATTTGGGCATCCGTAAGTGGTATCGCAGTCGTCGGTCCTGAATGTTTCCTTCATCTCCTTGTCCAATAGTAACCCTCAGAACTCTCTATTTTGATGTCAAATTTACACAATTTAAGGACATTGGAATGGTACCTTGTCAAACTTCCTAATAGGACCGGAATTGCTTAATTCTGAGACTGTCTGATATCCCCAGAAGCACATTGGAACTCTTCGATCGTCATTTTTCAATATGGATTGTTAATCTTTCCAAATTGTACGATCCAACGAAACTACCTATAACACCATCCTTTGATGTCAGATTGGGTCAATTTTTGGTCATCAGAATGGAACTTTAGTGCTCTTTTATACCTGACTGCAATCGTCATATTTCGAGACCATTTGGGCATCCGTAATTGAGATGGCAGTCGTCGGTCCTTTAAGTTACCTTCATCTCCTCATCCAATAATAACCCTCATAACTCTCTCTTCAGGAGTCGAATTTAGACCATTTCAGGTCATTAGAAGGTTAAATTGTCAAGCTTCCAAATGGGACCATAATTGCCTAATTCAAAGACCGTTCGATATCCCAAAAGCACATTGGAACTCTTCGATCCTCATTTTTCAATATCGATTGTTAATCTTTCCAAATTGCGAGATCTAACGGAGACCCCTATAACTCCATCCTTTGAATTCAGATTGGGTCAATTTTTGGTCATCTGAATGGTACTTTAGTGCTCTTTCATTCCTGAATAGAATCGTCGTATTTGGAGACCATTTAGGCATCCGTAAGTGGTATCGCAGTCCTCGGTCCTGATTGTTTCCTTCATCTCCTTGTCCAATAGTAACCCCCATAACTCTCTCTTCAGAGGTCGAATTTAGACAATTTCAGGTCATTGGAAGGGTAAATTGTCAAGCTTCCAAATGTGACCATAATTGCCTAATTCAGAGACCGTTCGATATCCCAAAAGCACATTGGAACTCATCGATCGTCATTTTTCAATATGGATTGTTAATCTTTCCAAATTGTGCGATCCAATGGAGACCCCTATAACTCCATCCTATGATGTCAGATTGGGTCAATTTTTGGTCATTTGAATGGTACTTTAGTGCTCTTTCATTCCTGACTAGAATCGTCGTATTCGGAGACCATTTGGGCATCCGTAAGTGGGATCGCAGTCCTCAGTCCTGAATATTTCTTTCATCTCCTTCTCCAATAATAACCCTGATAACTCTCTATTCAGAGGTTAAATTTGTACTATTTCAAGATATTGGAATGGTAACTTGTCAAGCATCCAAATGGGCCCAGAATTGCTTAATTCAGAGACCGTTCGATATCCCAAAAGCACTTTGGTACTCTTCGATCATCATTTTTCCATATGGATTGTTAATCTTTCCAAATTGTGCGATCCAACAGAGACGCCTATAACTCCATCCTTTGATGTCGAATTGGGTTAATTTTTGGTCATCTGAATGGTACTTTAATGCTCTTTCATTCCTACCTAGAATTGTCATATTCAGAGACCATTTGGGCATCCGTAAGTGGGATCGCAGTCCTCGGTCCTGATTGTTTCCTTCATCTCCTTGTCCAATAGTAACCCTCATAACTCTCTCTTCAGAGGTCGAATTTAGACTATTTCAGGTCATTGGAAGGGTAAATTCTCAAGCTTCCAAATGGGACCATAATTGCCGAATTCAGAGACCGTTCGATATCCCAAAAGCACATGGGAACTCTTCGATCGTCATTTTTCACTATGGATTGTTTCTCTTTCCAAATTGAGCTATCCAACGGAAATGCCTATAAATCTATCCCTTGAGGTAAAATTAGGTCAGATTTTGGTCATCTGAATGGTACTTTAGTGCTCTTTCATTCCTGACTAGAATCTTCGTATTCCGAGACCCTTTGGGCATCCATAAGTGGGATCGCAGTCGTCGGTCCTGAATGTTTCCTTCATCTCCTTGTCCAATAGTAACCCTCATAACTCTTTATTCAGAGGTCAAATTTATACAATTTCGAGATATTGGAATGGTAACTTGTCAAGGTTCCAAATGGGTTTAGAATTGCTTAATTCAGAGACTATTTGATATCCCAAAAGCACGTTGGTACTCTTCGATCGTCATTTTTCAATATGGATTGTTAATCTTTCCAAATTGCGCGAACCAACGGAGTCCCCTATAACTACATCCTTTGATGTCGGATTGGGTGGATTTTCGGTCATCTGAATGGTACTTAAATGCTCTTTCATTCATGCATGGAATCGTCGTATTCCGAGACCATTTGGGCTTCTGTAAGTGGGATCGCAGTCGTTGGTCATGAATGTTCCCTTCATCTCCTTGTCCAATAGTAACCTTCATAACTCTCTATTTTGATGTAAAATTTACACAATTTAAGGACATTGGAATGGTACCTTGTCAAACTTCCTAATAGGACCAAAATTGCTTAATTCTGAGACTATCTGATATCCCTAAAAGCACGTTGGAACTCTTCGATTGTCATTTTTCAATATGGATTGTTAATCTTTTCAAATTGCGTGATCCAATGAAGATGCCTATAACTCCATCCTTTGATGTCGGATTGGGTCAATTTTTGGTCATCTGAATGGTACTTAGTGCTCTTTCATTCCTGTCTAGAATCGTCATATTCGGAGACCATTTAGGCATCCATAAGTGGTATCGTAGTCCTTGGTACTGATTGTTTCCTTCATCTCCTTGTCCAATAGTAACCCCCATAACTCACTCTTAAGAGGTTGAATTTAGAGTATTTCTGGTCATTGGATTGGTAACTTGTCAAGCTTCCAAATTGGACCTAAATTGCTTAATTCAGAGAACGTTCGATATCCTAAAAGCACGTTGGAACTCTTCGATCGTCATTTTTCAATATGGATTGTTAATCTTTCCAAATTGCACGATCCAGCGGAGATGCCTATAAATCTATCCCTTGAGGTCGGATTGGGTCAGTTTTTGGTCATCTGAATGGTACTTTAGTGCTCTTTCATTCCTGACTAGAATCCTCATATTCCGAGACCATTTGGGCATCTGTAAGTTGGATCCCAGTTGTCGATCCTGAATGTTTCCTTCATCTCCTTATCCAATAGTAATCCTCATAACTCTATATTCAGAGGTCAAATTTAGACCATTTCAGGTCATTGGAAGGGTAAATTGTCAAGCTTCCAAATGGAACCATAATTGCCTAATTCAGAGACCATTCGATATCCCAAAAGCACGTTGGAACTCTTCGATCGTCATTTTTCAATATGGATTCTTAATCTTTCCAAATTGCGCGATCCAGTGGAGACGCCTATAAATCTATCCTTTAAGGTCAGATTAGGTCAATTCTTGGTCATCTGAATGGTACTTTAGTGCTCTTTCATTCCAGACTGGAATCGTCATATTCAGAGACCATTTGGGCATCCATAAGTGGGATCGCAGTCCTCGGTTCTGATTGTTTCCTTCATCTCCTTGTCCAATAGTAACCCTCATAACTCTCGCTTCAGAGGTCGAATTTAGACTATTTCAGGTCATTGGAATGGTAAATTGTCAAGCTTCCAAATGGGACCATAATTGCCAAATTCAGAGACCGTTCGATATCCCAAAAGCACATTCGTACTCTTCGATCGTCATTTTTCAATATGGATTGTTAATCTTTCCAAATTATGTGATCCAATGGAGACGCCTATAAATCTACCCCTTGAGGTCGGATTGGGTCAGTTTTTGGTCAACTGATTGGCACTTTAGTGCTCTTTCATTCCTGACTAGAATCATCGTATTCCTAGACCATTTGGGCATTCGTAAGTGGGATCGTAGTCGTCGGTCCTGAATGTTTCCTTCATCTCCTTTTCTAATAGTAACCCTCATAACTCTCTATTCAGAGGTCAAATTTACACAATTTCAATACATTGGAATGGTAACTTGTCAAGCTTCCAAATGGGTCCAGAATTGCTTAATTCAGAGACCGTTCGATATTCCAAAAGCACGTTGGTACTCTTCGATCCTCATTTTTCAATATAGATTGTTAATCTTTCCAAATTGCGAGATCCAATGGAGACACCTATAACTCCATCCTTTGATGTCGGAGTGGGTCAATTATTGATCATCTGAATGGTACTTTAGTGCTCTTTCATTCCTGACTGGATTCGTCATATACAGACACCATTTGGACATCCGTAAGTGGGATCGCAGTCCTCGGTCCTGATTATTTCCTTCATCTCCTTGTCCAATAGTAAACCCCATAACTCTCTCTTTAGAGGTCGAATTTAGACTATTTCAGGTCATTGGATTGGTAACTTGTCAAGCTTCCAAATGGGACCTGAATTGCTTAATTCAGAGAACGTTGGATATTCTAAAAGCACGTTGGAACTCTTCAATCGTCATTTTTCAATATGGATTGTTAATCTTTCCAAATTGCACGATCCAGCGGAGATGCCTATAAATCTATCCCTTGAGGTCGGATTGGGTCAGTTTCTGGTCATCTGAATGGTACTTTAGTACTCTTTCATTCCTGATTAGAATCGTCATATTCCAGATCATTTGGGCATCCGTAATTGGGATCGCAGTCGTCGGTCCTGAATGTTTCCTTCATCTTCTCGTCCAATAAAAACCCTCATAACTCTCTCTTCAGAGGTCAAATTTAGACCATTTCAGGTCATTGGAAGGGTAAATTGTCAAGCTTCCAAATGGGACCGTAATTGCCTAATTCAGAGACCGTTTGATATCCCAAAAGCACATTGGAACTCTTCGATCGTCATTTTTCAATATGGATTGTTAATCTTTCCAAATTGCGCGATCCAATGGAGACCCATATAACTCCATCCTATGATGGCGGATTGGGTCGATTTTTGTTCATCTGAATGGTACTTTGTGCTCTTTCATTCCTGACTGGAATCGTCCTATTCGGAGACCATTTGGGCATCCGTAAGTGGGATCGCAGTCCTCGGTCCTGAATATTTCCTTCATCTCCTTCTCCAATAGTAACCCTGATAACTCCCTATTCAGAGGTCAAATTTATACAATTTTAAGACATTAGAATGGTAACTTGTCAAGCTTCCAAATGGGTCCAGAATTGCTTAATTCAGAGACCGTTCGATATCCCAAAAGCACGTTGGTACTCTTTGATCGTCATTTTTCAATATGGATTGTTAGTCTTTCCAAATTGTGTGATCCAACAGAAACGCCAATAACTCCATCCTTTGATGTCGGATTGGCTCAATTTTTGGTCATCTAAATGGTACTTTAATGCTATTTCATTCCTGACTGGAATCGTCGTATTCCGAGACCATTTGGGCATCCGTAAGTGGGATCGCAGTCGTCAGTCCTGAATGTTTCCTTCATCTCCTTGTCCAATAGTAACCCTCATAACTCTCTATTTTGATGTCAAATTTACACAATTTAAGGACATTGGAATGGTATCTTGTCAAACATCCTAATGGGACCAGAATTGCTTAATTCTGAGACTGTTTGATATCCCCAGAAGCACGTTGGAACTCTTTCATCGTCATTTTTAAATATGGATTGTTAATCTTTCCAAATTGCCCGATCCAACGAAGATGCCTATAACTCCATCTTTTGATGTTGGATTGGGTTGATTTTTGGTCATCTGAATGGTACTTTAATGCTCTTTCATTCCTGACTGGAATCGTCGTATTCCGAGACCATTTGGGCATCCGTAAGTGGGATCGCAGTCGTCGGTCCTAAATGTTTCCTTCATTTCCTCGTCCAATAATAACACTCATAACTCTCTCTTCAGAGGTCGAATTTAGAATATTTCAGGTCATTGGAAGGGTAAATTGTCAAGCTTCCAAATGGGACCATAATTGCCAAATTCAGAGACCGTTCGATATCCCAAAAGCACATTGGAACTCTTCGATTGTCATTTTTCAATATAGATTGTTAATCTTTCCAAATTGCGAGATCCAACGGAGACCCCTATAACTCCATCCCATGTTGTCAGATTTGGTCAATTTTTGGTCATCTGAATGGTACTTTAGTGCTCTTTTATTCCTGACTGGAATCGTCATATTTGGGACCATTTGGGCATCCGTAAGTGGGATCACAGTCCTCAGTCCTGAATATTTCCTTCATCTCCTTCTCCAAAATAGTAACCCTGATAACTCTCATTCAGAGGTCAAATTTATACAATTTTACGACATTGGAATGGTAACTTGTCAAGCTTCCAAATGGGTCCAGAATTGCTTAATTCAGAGACCGTTCGATATCCCAAAAGCATGTTGGTACTCTTCGATTGTCATTTTTCAATATGGATTGTTAATCTTTGCAAATTGTACGATCCAACAGAGACGCCTATAACTCCATCCTTTGATGTCAGATTAGGTCAATTTTTGGTCATCTGAATGGTACTTTAATGCTCTTTCATTCTCCACTAGAATCGTTGTATTCCGAGACCTTTGGGCGTCCGTAAGTGGGATCGCAGTTGTTGGTCCTGAATGTTTCCTTCATCTCCTTGTCCAATAGTAACCCTCATAAATCTCTATTTTGATGTCAAATTTACACAATTTAAGGACATTGGAATGGTATCATGTCAAACATCCTAATGGGACCAGAATTGCTTAATTCTGAGACTGTTTGATATCCCCAGAAGCACGTTGGAACTCGTCGATCGTCATTTTTCAATATGGATTGTTACTCTTTCCAAATTGCCTGATCCAACGAAGATGCCTATAACTCCATCCTTTGATGTCGGATTGGGTCAATTTTTGGTCATCTGAATGGACTTTAGTGCTCTTTCATACCTGACTGGAATTGTCGTATTTTGAGACCATTTGGGCATCTGTAATTGGGATCACAGTCGTCGGTCCTAAATGTTTCCTTCATCTCCTCATCCAATAATAACACTCATAACTCTCTCCTCAGAGGTCGAATTTAGACCATTTCAGGTCATTGGTAGGGTAAATTGTCAAGCTTCCAAATATGACCATAATTGCCTAATGCAGAGACCGTTCGATATCCCAAAAGCACACTGGAACTCTTCGATCGTCATTTTTCATTATGGATTGTTAATCTTTCCAAATTGTGAGATCCAACGGAGACCCCTATAACTCCATCCTATGATGTCGGATTGTGTCGATTTTTGATCAACTGAATGGTACTTTAATGCTTTTTCATTCTTGACTGGAGTCGTCATATTTGGAGACCATTTGGGCATCCGTAAGTGGGATCGCAATTCTGGATCCTGATTGTTTCCTTCATCTCCTTGTCTAATAGTAACCCCCATAACTCTCTCCTTAGAGGTTGAATTTAGACTATTTTAGGTCATTGGATTGCTAACTTGCCAAGCTTCCAAATGGGACCTGAATTGCTTAATTCAGAGACCATTCGATATTCGAATAGCACGTTGGTACTCTTCGATCGTCATTTTTCAATATGGATTGTTAATCTTTCCAAATTGCGCGATCCAAGGGAGATGCCTATAACTCCATCCTTAAGGTCGAATTGGGTTGATTTTTGGTCATCTGAATGGTACTTTAGTGCTCTTTCATTCCTGACTGGAATTGTCAAATTCAGGGACCATTTCGGCATCCGTAAGTGGGATCGCAGTCCTCGGTCCTGGTTGTTTCCTTCATCCCCTTGTCCAATAGTAACCCTCATAACTCTCTATTCAAAGGTCGAATTTAGACTATTTCAGGTCATTGGAAGTGTAAATTGTCAAGCTTCCAAATGGGACCATAATTACCGAATTCAGAGACCGTTCGATATCCCAAAAGTACATTGGAACTCTTCGATTGTCATTTTGCAATATGAATTATTAATCTTTCCAAATTGCGCGATCCAATGGAGACCCCTATAACTCCATCCTATGATGTCGAATTGGTTCGATTTTTGGTCATCTGAATGGTACTTTAGTGCTCTTTCATTCTGACTGGAATCGTCATATTTGGAGACCATTTGGGCATCCGTAAGTGGGATCGCAGTCCTCGGTCCTGAATATTTTCTTCATCTCCTTCTCCAATAGTAACCCTAATAACTCTATATTCAGAGGTCAAATTTATACAATTTCAAGACATTGGAATGGTAATTTGTCAAGCTTCCAAATGGGACCATAATTGCTTAAATCAGAGATCGTTAGATATCCCAAAAGCACGTTGGTACTCTTCGATCATCATTTTTCAATATGGATTATTAATATTTCCAAATTGTGCGATCCAACAAAGACGCCTATAACTCAATCCTTTGATGTCGGATTGGGTCAATTTTTGGTCATTTGAATGGTACTTTAATGCTCTTTCATTCCTGACTGGAATCGTCGTATTCCGAGACCATTTGGGCATCTGTAAGTGGGATCACAGTTATCAGTCCTGAATGTTTCCTTCATCTCCTTGTCTAATAGTAACCCTCATGACTCTCTATTTTGATGTCAAATTTACACAATTTAAGGACATTGGAATGCTATCATGTCAAACATCCTAATGGGACCAGAATTGCTTAATTCTGAGACTGTTTGATATCCTCAGAAGCACGTTGGAACTCTTCAATCGTCATTTTCCAAAATGGATTGTTACTCTTTCCAAATTGCCCGATCCAACGAAGATGCCTATAACTCCATCCTTTGATGTCGGATTGGGTTAATTTTTGGTCATCTGAATATACTCTCTATTCAGAGGTCATGTAAATGGTACTTCAGTGCTCTTTCATACCTGACTGGAATCGTCGTATTTCGAGACCATTTGGGCATCCGTAATTGGGTTTGCAGTCATCGGTCCTAAATGTTTCCTTCATCTCCTCGTCCAATACTAACACTCATAACTCTCTCTTCAGAGGTCGAATTTAAACCATTTCAGGTCATTGGAAGGGTAAATTGTCAAGCTTCCAAATGGGACCATAATTGCCTAATTTAGAGACCGTTCGATTTCCCAAAAGCACACCGGAACTCTTCGATTGTCATTTTTCAATATGGATTGCTAATCTTTCCAAATTGTGAGATCCAACGGAGACCCCAATAACTCCAGCCTTTAATGTTGGATTGGGTCAATTTTTGGTCATCTGAATGGTACTTTGTGCTCTTTCAATCCTGACTGGAGTCATCGTATTCGGAGACCCTTTGGGCATCCATAAGTGGGATAGCAGTTCTCGGTCCTGATTGTTTCCGTCATCTCCTTATCCAATCATAACCCCCATAACTCTCTCCTTAGGGATTGAATTTAGACTATTTTAGGTCATTGGATTGGTAACTTGCCAAGCTTCCAAATAGGACCTGAATTACCTAATTCAGAGACCGTTCGATATTCGAATAGCACGTTGGAACTCTTCGATCATCATTTTTCAATAAGGATTGTTAATCTTTCCAAATTGCACGATCCAATGAAGATACCTATAACTCCATCCTTTGATGTAAGATTGGGTCAATTTTTGGAAATCTGAACGGTACTTAGTGCTCTTTCATACCTGACTGGAATCGTCGTATTTTGAGACCATTTGGGCATCCGTAATTGGGATCGCGGTCGTCGGTCCTAAATGTTTCCTTCATCTCCTCATCCAAAAATAACCCTCATAACTCTCTCTTCAGAGGTCGAATTCAGACCATTTTTGGTCATTGGAAGGGTAAATTATCAAGCTTCCAAATGGGACCATAATTGCCTAATTCAGAGACCGTTCGATATCCCAAAAGCACGTTGGAACTCTTCGATCGTCATTTTTCAATATGGATTGTTAATCTTTCCAAATTGCGTGATCCAGTGGAGACACCTATAAATCTATCCTTTGAGGTCGGATTGGGTCAGTTCTTGGTCATCTGAATGGTACTTTAGTGCTCTTTCATTCCTGACTAGAATCGTCGTATTCTGAGACCATTTGGGCATCCGTAAGTGGGATCGCAGTCGTCGGTCCTGAATGTTTCCTTCATCTCCTTGTCCAATAGTAACCCTCATAACTCTCTATTCAGAGGTCAAATTTATACAATTTCAAGACATTGGAATGGTAACTTGTCAAGCTTCCAAATGGGTCCAGAATTGCTTAATTCAGAGACTGTTCGATATCCCAAAAGCACGTTGGTACTCTTCGATCGTCATTTTTCAATATGGATTGTTAATCTTTCCAAATTGTGCGATCCAATAGAGACGCCTATAACTCCATCCTTTGATGTCGGATTGGGTCAATTTTTGGTCATCTGAATGGTACTTTAATGCTCTTTCATTCCTGACTGGAATCGTCGTATTCAGAGACCATTTGGGCATCTATAAGTGGGATCCCAGTTGTCGGTCCTGAAAAGGCCAAGCTATATGTCCTAGAGGGGGGGTGAATAGGACAATGCCAAATAAAAACTTATAACAGCGGAATAATAAAGAAAATGATAGCCAAATTAAATAATAATGCAGGAAAGAAAAACAACCTCAAAATTCAGATCTTGAGAGGTTGATACAAACGTTATTCTAAGGACAACCTTACACCAAAAACAGAGTTTATGGTAGGACAACCTTATTTCTAGAAAGGTCTTTGTATCAAGTCTCAAATCGAAGAGGAATACAAAAACAAATATGAACTGAATTGAAATAACTTGTAATTAAAAATGTATTGTTCTAGGGACAGCCATACACCATAAAAATGGCAGGGCAACCTTGCTGGAACAACTTTCAAAATGAAATTGAAAAACAAGCTTATAAAGGAATAGCAGAAAGTAAATTCTAAGCTATTACAACATTCTCACAAAGCTTGAAATAATTACAACATTCACCACCATACATACATCCCACAAAAAGAATAAAAACAATTAAAAGAATAAATCAATCAACCACAACTCAAAGGATTTATAGTGGTTCTCCTGTGTGTTCACCCTGTTATCCAACAACCACACAAAAAGCTACTCCACTCCTAATATCCTCACACAGGGGATATTAGCGTTCACTAAAGATAGGTTTTCCCGGGTTCACCCAAAACCCTTACAATTGTGTCTTTGTATGTGGGCTTACACAATTAAAAACCCCCACTTCTGAGTTTTCCTGGCTCTCCTCAGATAACCAATACAACAAGATTTTTCTAATCTTGAAAGAAACCAAAATAATAGAAAGGAATTTACAATTAAATGTAAAATACCTGAATATCTCCTTCGTTGTAGCAGCCGGTAGAACCAAATCAAAGTAGATGATTGAATGTCCAAGTTCAATGTCCAGTACTCGATTACAATGGTTCTAGTTCTAATTGATTTTAAATTAAACCAAAAAGGGCTTGCCTTAATTGATTTTGATTCGATTGTAAGGGAATAACAATTCCTCTTTTCAAATCAGATTGGAATATAAGAAACAAAATCAATTAAAATAAAGCTAAGGAAGCAAATCTAGGACTAGTCGAAGAAGACCTAAGACTAGTCGAAGAACAGACCAATCACATGTAAAATAACATTCGACTTATGTATCCGAAATGACCTACTTCTAAGGTCATCCTATGGTCAAACAAACCTCAATCATGAAGTATGGACATTGAAACAAGAGACCATGAAGAATGAGCCTTGAAGTCTTGATGTAGACTAAACCTTGAAGTAGCTCAATCATGAAAGTGGCTTGAGTTTCAGCTTGAGTCTTGAGTTCAGCTTGACTTTCAACTTGAGTCTTGAGTTCAGCTTAAGTCTTGCCTTGTACTTTCTTTTTCTTTTCAGCTTGAGTCTTGTGAGCAGTTCTTGCATTCAAGAGTCTTGTCTTGTGATCAGTTCTTTCATTCAAGATCCTGAGTCTTGTACTTGAGAGCTTTGCTTGATGTGAGCTTAGCTTGTTCATGTATGTTGATCCTTGAGAGAGCTTCACTTAAGCAGGTTATATATAACATAACAGTGATTTTGGCATCACAAATTTGACAACAAACAGGGATATAAAGTATAGCACTTACAGGTCCTTAAAGTTTCCTTCGTCTCCATGTCCAATAGTAACCCTCATAACTCTCTATTTTGATGTCAAATTTACACAATTTGAAGACGTTGGAATGGTAACCTGTCAAGCTTCCAAATGGGACCAGAATTGCTTAATTTAGAGACTGTTCTATATTCCAAAAGCACGTTGGTACTCTTCGATCGTCATTTTTCAATATGGACTGTTAATCTTTTGAAATTGCACCATCCAGCGGAGACGCCTCTAAATCTATCCTTTGAGGTCGGATTGGATCAGTTATTGGTCATCTGAATTGTACTTTAGTGCTTTTTCATTCCTGACTGGAATCGTCATATTCAGAGACCATTTGGTCATCCGTAAGTGGGATCGCAGTCCTCGGTCCTAATTGTTTCCTTCATCTCCTTGTCCAATAGTAACCCTCATAACTCTCTCTTCAGAGGTTGAATTTAGACTATTTCAGGTCATTGGAAGGGTAAATTGTCAAGCTTCCAAATGGGAATATAATGGCCTAATTCAGAGACCGTTCGATATCCCAAAAGTACATTAGAACTCTTCGATCGTCATTTTTCAATACGGATTGTTAATATTTCTAAATTGTGTGATCCAATGGAGACGCGTATAAATCTAACCCTTGAAGTCGGATTGGGTCAGTTTTTGGTCATCTGAATGGCACTGTAGTGATCTTTCATTCCTGACTGGAATCGACGTATTCCGAGACCATTTGGGCATCCGTAAGTGGGATTGCAGTCGCTGGTCCTGAATGTTTCCTTCATCTCCTTGTCCAATAGTAACCCTCATAACTCTCTATTCAGAGGTCAAATTTATACAATTTTAAGCCATTAGAATGGTAATTGTCAAGCTTCCAAATGGGACAGAATTGCTTAATTCAGAGACCGTTCGATATTCCAAAAGCACGTTGGTACTCTTCGATCGTCATTTTTCAATATGGATTGTTAATCTTTCCAAATTGCAAGATCCAATAGAGACACCTATAACTCCATCCTTTGATGTCAGATTAGGTCAATTTTTGATCATCTGAATGGTACTTTAGAGCTCTTTCATTCCTAACTGGAATTGTCGTATTCGGAGACCATTTGGGCATCCGTAAGTGGGATCATAGTCCTCGGTCCTGATTGTTTCCTTCATCTCCTTGTCAAATAGGAACCCCCATAAATCTCTCTTCAGATGTCGAATTTAAACTATTTCAAGTCATTGGATTGGTAACATGTCAAGCTTCCAAATTGGACCTGAATTGCTAAATTTAGAGAACGTTCGATATCCTAAAAGCACGTTAGAACTCTTCGATCGTCATTTTTCAATATGGATTGTTAATCTTTCCAAATTCTGCGATCCATCGGAGATGCTTATAAATCTAACCTTTGAGGTTGGATTGGGTCAATTATTGGTCATCTGAATGGTACTTTAGTACTCTTTCATACCTGACTGGAATCGTCGTATTTCGAGACCATTTGGGCTTCCGTAATTGGGATCGCAGTCGTCGGTCCTGAATGTTTCCTTCATCTCCTCGTCCAATAATAACCCTCATAACTCTCTCTTCAGAGGTCGAATTTAGACCATTTCAGGTCATTGGAAGGGTAAATTGTCAAGCTTCCAAATGGGACCAGAATTGCCTAATTCAAAGACCGTTTGATATCCCAAAAGCACGTTGGAACTCTTCGATCGTCATTTTTCAATATGGATT
Source organism: Magnolia sinica (assembly GCF_029962835.1). Classification (NCBI taxonomy): domain Eukaryota; kingdom Viridiplantae; phylum Streptophyta; class Magnoliopsida; order Magnoliales; family Magnoliaceae; genus Magnolia; species Magnolia sinica. The sequence goes on from NC_080577.1 coordinate 59,584,632, forward strand.
GTTAATCTTTCCAAATTGCGTGATCCAACAGAGACGCCCATAAATCTATCCATTGAGGTCGGATTGGGTCTGTTCTTGGTCATCTGAATGGTACTTTAGTGCTCTTTCATTCCTGACCAGAATCATCGTATTCGAAGACCATTTGGGCATCCGTAAGTGGAATCGCAGTCGTTGGTCCTCAATGTTTCCTTCATCTCTTTGTCCAATAGTAACCCTCATAACTCTCTATACAGAGGCCAAATTTATACAATTTCAACACATTAGAATGGTAACTTGTCAAGCTTCCAAATGGGACCAGAATTGCTTAATTCAGAGACCGTTCGATATTCCAAAAGCACTTTGGTACTCATCGATCGTCTTTTTTCTATATGGATTGTTAATCTTTCCAAATTGCAAGATCCAATGGAGACAGCTATAACTCCAACCTTTGATGTCGGATTGGGTCAATTTTTGGTCATCTGAATGGTACTTTAGTGCTATTTCATTCCTGACTGGAATCGTCGTATTTGGAGACCATTTGGGCATCCGTAAGTGGGATCGGAGTCCTTGGTCCTGATTATTTCCTTCATCTCCTTTTCCAAATGTTACCCCCATAACTCTCTCTTCAGAGGTCAAATTTAGACTATTTCAGGTCATTGAATTGGTAACTTGTCAAGCTTCCAAATTGGACCTGAATTACTTAATTCAGAGAACGTTCGATATCCTAAAAGCACGTTGGAACTCTTCGAACGTCATTTTTTAATATGGATTGTTAATCTTTCAAAATTGTGAGATCCAGCAGAGATGCCTATAAATCTATCGTTTGAGGTCGGATTGGGTCAGTCCTTGGTCATCTGAATGGTACTTTAGTGCTCTTTCATTCTTGACTGGAATCGTCGCATTCCTAGACCATTTGGGCACCGTAAATGGGATCGCAGTTGTCGGTTCTGAATGCTTCCTTCATCTCCTTGTACAATAGTAACCCTCATACCTCTCTCTTCAGAGGTCAAATTCGATCATCACTTTTCAATGTGGATTGTTAATCCTTACAAATTGGGTGATCCAACGGAGACGACTATAACTCCATCCTTTGATGTCGGATTAGGTCAGTTCTTGGTCATCTGAATGGTACTTTAGTGCTCTTTCATACTTGACTGGATTGGTCATATTCAGAGACCATTTGGGCATCCGTAATTGGGATCGCAGTCGTCGGTCCTTAATATTTCCTTCATCTCCTCGTCCAAAAATAACCCTCATAACTCTCTCTTCAAAGGTCGAATTTAGCCCGTTTCAGACGCCTATAACTCCATCCTTTCAATATGATTTTTGGTCATCTGAATGGTACTTTAATGCTCTTTCATTCCTGACTAGAATCGTTGTATTCCGAGACTATTTGGGCATCTGTAAGTGGGATCGCAGTCGTTGGTCGTGAATGTTTCCATCATCTCCTTGTCCAATAGTAACCCTCATAACTCTCGTTTCAGAGGTCGAATTTAGACTATTTCAGGTCATTGGAATGGTAAATTGTCAAGCTTCCAAATGGGACCATAATTGCCTAATTCAGAGATCGTTCGATATCTCAAAAGCACATTCGTACTCTTCGATCGTCATTTTTCAATATGGATTGTTAATCTTTCCAAATTGCGTGATCCAATGGAGACACCTATAAATCTATCCCTTGAGGTCGGATTGGGTCAGTTTTTGGTCAACTGATTGGCACTTTAGTGCTCTTTCATACCTGACTAGAATCGTCATATTCAGAGACCATTTGGGCATCCGTAAGTGGTTTCGCAGTCCTCGGTCCTGAATGTTTCCTTCATCTCCTTATCAAATTGTAACCCTCATAACTCTCTATTAAGAGGTCAAATTTATACAATTTCAGGACATTGGAATGGTAACTTGTCAAGCTTCCAAATGGGACCAGAATTGCTTATTTCAGAGACCGTACGATATTATAAAAGCATGTTGGTACTCTTCGATCATCATTTTTCAATATGGATTGTTAATCTTTCCAAATTGCGCGATCCAAGGGAGATACCTTTAACTCCATCCTTCGATGTCGGATTGGGACGATTATTGGTCATCTGAATGGTACTTTAGTGCTCTTTCATTCCTGACTAGAATCGACATATTCACAGACCATTCGGGCATCCGTAAGTGCGATCGCAGTCCTCGGTCCTGATTGTTTCCTTCGTCTCCTTGTCCAATAGTAACCCCCATAACTCTCTCTTCAAAAGTCAAATTTAAACTATTTCAGGTCATTGGATTGGAAACATGTCAAGCTTCCAAATGGGACCTGAATTGCTTAATTAAGAGAACGTTCGATATCCTAAAAGCACGTTGGAACTCTTCGATCGTAATTTTTCAATATGGATTGTTAATCTTTCCAAATTGCACGATCCAGTGCTGACGCCTATAAATCTATCCTTTGAGGTCGGATTGGGTCAGTTCATGGTCATCTAAATGGTACTTTAGTGCTCTTTCATACCTGACTGGAATCGTTGTATTTCGAGACCATTTGGGCATCCGTAATTGGGATCATAGTCGTCGGTCCTGAAGGTTTCCTTCATCTCCTCATCCAAAAATAACCCTCATAACTCTCTCTTCAGAGGTCGAATTTAGACCGTTTCAGGTCATTGGAAGGGTAAAATTTCAAGCTTCCAAATGGGACCATAATTGCCTAATTCAAAGACCGTTCGACATCCCAAAAGCACGTTGGAACTCTTCGATCGTCATTTTTCAATATGGATTGTTAATCTTTCCAAATTGCGAGATCCGATGGAGACCTCTATAACTCCATCCCTTGATGTCGGATTGGGTCAATTTTTGTCATCTGAATGGTACTTTAGTGCTCTTTTATTCCTGACTGGAATCGTCGTATTCGAAGACCATTTGGGCATCCGTGAGTGGGATCGCAGTCCTCAGTCCTGATTGTTTCCTTCATCTCCTTGTCCAATAGTAACACCCATAACTCTCTCTTCAGAGGTCAAATTTAGACTATTTCAGGTCATTGGATTGGTAACTTGTCAGGCTTCCAAATGGGACCTGAATTGCTTAATTCAGAGAATTTTCAATATCCTAAAAGCACGTTGGAACTCTTCGATCGTCATTTTTCAATATGGATTGTTAATCTTTCCAAATTGCGCGATCCAACGGAGATGCCTATAAATCTATCCTTTGAGGTCGGATTGGGTCAGTTCTTGGTGACCTGAATGGTACTTTAACACTCTTTCATTCTGGACTAGAATCATCGTATTCTAAGACCATTTGGGCATTCGTAAGTTGGATCGCAGTCGTCAGTCCTGAATGTTTCCTTCATCTTCTTGTCCAATAGTAACCCTCATAACTCTCTATTCATTGGTCAAATTTATACAATTTCAAGACATGGGAATGTTAACTTGTCAAGCTTCCAAATGGGACTAAAATTGCTTAATTCAGAGACCATTCGATATTCCAAAAGCACGTCGGTACTCTTCGATCGTCATTTTTCAATATGGATTGTTAATCTTTCCAAATTGCGCGATCCAGCGGAGATGCCTACAACTCCATCCTATGATGTCGGATTGGGTCGATTTTTGGTCATCTGAATGGTACTTTAATGCTCTTTCATTCCTGACTGGAATCGTCGTAATCTGAGACCATTTGGGCATCCATAAGTGGGATCATAGTAGTCGGTCCTGAATGTTTCCTTCATTTCCTTATCCAATAGTAACCCATATAACTCTCTATTTAGATGTCAAATTAACACAATTTATGGACATTGGAATGGTATCTAGTCAAACATCCTAATGGGACCTGAATTGCCAAATTCTGACTGTATGATATCCCCAGAAGCGCGTTGCAACTCTTCGATCGTCATTTTTCAATAATGATTGTTAATCTTTCTACATTGCACGATACAAGGAAGATGCCTATAAGTCCATCCTTTGATGTCGAATTGGGTCAATTTTTAGTCATCTGAATGGTACTTTAGTAGTATTTCATACCTGACTGGAATCGTCGTATTTCGAGACCATTTGGGCATCCATAATTGGGATCGCAGTCATTGGTCCTGAATGTTTCCTTCATCTCCTCGTCCAATAATAACCCTCATAACTCTCTCTTCAGAGGTCGAATTTAGACTATTTCAGGTCATTGGAAGGGTAAATTGTCAAGCTTCCAAATGGGACCATAATTGCCTAATTCAGAGACCGTTCGATATCCCAAAAGCACATTGGAACTCTTCGATCGTCATTTTTCAATATGGATTGTTAATCTTTCCAAATTGTGAGATCCAATGGAGACCCCTATAACTCCATCCTTTGATGTCGGATTAGGTCAATTTTTGGTCATCTGAATGGTACTTTAGTGCTCTTTCATTCCTGACTGGAATCGTCGTATTCGGAGACCATTTGGGCATCTGTAATTGGGATCGCAGTTCACGGTCTTGAATGTTTCCTTCATCTCCTTGTCCAATAGTAACCCTCATAACTCTCTATTTTGATGTTAACTTTACACAATTTAAGGACATTGGAATGGTATCTTGTCAAACATCCTAATGGGACCAGAATTGCTTAATTCTGAGACTGTTTGATATCCTCAGAAGCATGTTGGAACTCTTCGATCGTCATTTTTCAATATGGATTGTTAATATTTCCAAATTGCGCGATCCAACAAAGGCGCCTATAACTCCATCCTATAATGTCGGATTGGGTCAATTTTTGGTCATCTGAATGGTACTTTAATGCTCTTTCATTCTTGACTGGAATCGTCATATTCTGAGACCATTTGGGCAACTGTAAGTGGGATCGCAGTCATTGGTCCTGAATGTTTCCTTCATCTCCTTGTTCAATAGTAACCCTCATAACTCTCTATTTAGATGTCAAATTTACACAATTTAAGGACATTAGAATGGTATCATGTCAAACATCCTAATGGGACCAGAATTGCTTAATTCTAAGACTGTTTGATATCCCTCGAAGCATGTTGGAACTCTTCGATCATCATTTTTCAATATGGATTGTTACGCTTTCCAAATTGCCCGATCCAATGAAGATGCTTATAACTCCATCCTTTGATGTCGGATTGGGTCAGTTTTTGGTCTTCTGAATGGACTTTGGTGCTCTTTCATACCTGACTGGAATCGTCGTATTTCATGACCATTTGTGCATCAGTAATTGGGATCGCAGTCGTCGGTCCTAAATGTTTCCTTCATCTCCTCGTCCAATAACAACACTCATAACTCTCTCTCCAGGCCGAATTTAGACCATTTCAGGTCATTGGAAGGGTAAATTGTCAAGCTTCCAAATGGGACCATAATTGCCTAATTCAGTGACCATTCAATATACCAAAAGCACACTGGAACTCTTCGATCGTCATTTTTCAATATGGATTGTTAATCTTTCCAAATTGTGAGATCCAATGGAGACCCCTATAACTCCATCCTTTGATGTTGGATTGGGTTAATTTTTGGTCATCTGAATGGTACTTTAGTGTTCTTTCATTCCTGACCAGAGTCGTCATATTCGAAGACATTTGGGCATCCATAAGTGGGATCGCAGTTCTCGGTCCTAAGTGCTTCCTTCATCTCCTTGTCCAGTAGTAACCCCCATAACTCTCTCCTTAGAGGTTGAATTTAGACTATTTCTGGTCATTGGATTGGTAACTTATCAAGCTTCCAAATGGGACCTGAATTGCTTAATTCAGAGACCGTTCGATATTCGAATAGCACGTTGGTACTCTTCGATCGTCATTTTTCAATATGGATTGTTAATCTTTCCAAATTGCGCAATCCAAGGGAGATGCCTATAACTCCATCCTTTAATGTCGGAATGGGTCAATTTTTGGTTATCTGAATGGTACTTTAGTGCTCTTTCATTCCTGACTGGAATTGTCATATTTAGAGACCATTTGGGCATCCGTAAGTGGGATCGCAGTCCTTGGTCCTGATTGTTTCCTTCATCTCCTTGTCCAATAGTAACCCTCATAACTCTCTCTTCAGAGGTCGAATTTAGACTATTTCAGGTCATTGGAAGGGTAAATTGTCAAGCTTCCAAATGGGACCATAATTACCGAATTCAGAGACCGTTCGATATGATTAATTGCTAAATTCCTACATGCATGTTCAAATTCTATGCAATTATAAATTGTATATGATTCTCCCATGTTTTAAGTAATTTAAGACTTATCTACATGCTCATTTAGATTCTCTTGGCAATCAAAGAAATCCATGATCTTTTATGAAGTCAAATGATTGTATCTTATATTATGCATGTCTAAATTTCTCACAACTAGAAGTAGATCGTGATCTCCTTTGACATGATATAAAAATTCATTTCCCCTTTTGCTGGGTTGGCCAGCAAATTTCAGAACCCATATGAGCGGTCCCATTGGTAGGGTCGTCCAAGGACCAATCTGACCTAGTTAGTTTGAATATGGATAGCCGGCAGTAGTTGGACTACACGGGACGCTTACTCCCAATGTCATGCATTCCGTAATATGTCTAGAGGGGACAAATTGGCCCATTAGCTGGTCGACCATGTCTGTTAACCATGTATGCTCACGCCCGTTTGAACATGAGACACCCTATGCCCATGTAGTGCCCACTAGTAACAATTATGATGCGATCCACAAGTCTTATGAGTCGGGCATGGCGGAATGGGACACTATGCTTGAGCTGTCGGCCTACGTTCGGGCGACAAGCCTCCCCATAGTGACCGCGAGCAATCCATGGTACAAACCCACCTCATGAGCTAGGCATGGTAGAATGGGACACTATGCTCGAGCTATCGGCCTACGTTGTGGTGACGAGCCTCCTCGCTTCCCCGTAGTGATTGCGAGTGATTCAGCTTACAATCCACCTCCGTATGTGTTATTTGGGAGTGACAAACCCAAAAGGATTAAGGATCATAGGCGCAAGGTCTCCGCGACAGCCTAGGTCCCGCAATCGGGATAGGGCATTGACTCCGTTAGGGTGTCCCAGTTTTCCCAAACTGTTGGATGAATGAATGTAACTAATCAACACGACTAACATACTCACCATTACATCGCATTAGTTTAGTTGGCGACTCGGCAATCGAGGTCACATTGAGGAAGTGTTTGGCATTGCGATTGTTAGATGGTGTCACTCGAGGGAGTGTTGGATGGCGAGGGCAAGTATTATATCATAATATCATGCATATGCATTGACAATAGTAGTTAGGAATTGTGTACTTGGTTGCTTTTCACTAATTGCATCTTTAGAATTGATAACATGTGTAACTTATTGCTAATGGAACCCACTGAGTTGATCACTCACTCCCACTCTGGGATGGTGTTTTAAAACCCCAACCAGTCACTTTCATAAATGTAAGTACTAGGAATCCGATGTGTTGGAGGAGGCTCACATAGACTCAGAAGAGTCCTCGTACTTCCAGTTGCTAGATGGGCCGATGTAGGACACTTTTAGGATGTCGATGAGATTTTAGATTCAACACATTAGTATTCCTAGAACTGTAAACTTTCCTCAGTTGTAGTCCTGTACTCTGGATAGATGTATTTACTTGTTAACTGATTTATTTACATTAAAATTTATATTTATTCCAAGGTACATCGCATAGTCTATTTTAATTTTATGAACTACTTAAATATCAGGTGAAACGAATTATAAAATCCCACTTCCGCAAAGCATAAGTGGCACCCGGGATGTCAGGAGTCGAGTATTTACTCGGCCCTCGAAATCTGGGGCATTACAGTTTTGATTTACTTATCTGCTTTAACCACATTTATTCCTGAGTATGTTACATTGTTTAATATAAGTTTATGCATGCTTAAATGCCTAATGTAGAAGTAATCGAGAAACCGGCTTTCACAAAGCATAGGTGATGCCCGGAATCTCGGGAGTCGAGCCTTGCTTGACCTTGAAATTCGGAATGTTACACCTTCTACAACGAAAAGCTTAGCGAAGCTCGAAAAAAATGGTCAACATATGAGCTTGAGTTATACGCAGTGGTTCAAGCGCTATGACATTGGCGGCATTATCTAATTCATAAAGAGCTTGTTCTCCACATTGACTATCAAGCCTTAAAGTTTATTAGTAGTTAGGCTAACATAAACCATGTGCATGCCAGATGGGTCACATTTTGGCAGGAATTCATGTTTGTTCTACAGTACAAGTCAGCCCAACAGAACAAGGTGGCTGATGCACTTAGTCATCGTGCATCATTACTGATTACGATGAGCAATGAAGTGATTGGCTTCAACTGTCTCAAGGAGTTGTATGCTGAGAATATGCATGATGGGGTGCTAAGAGGGTCATCCCAGTGACCTACATATGCAAAGCAGTTTCATCTTCAAGGAGAATCAACTGTGCATCCCCAAAAGTTCTCTGAGGGAGAAGATTATCTAAGAGCTACATGGAGGTGGCCTTGGTGGACACCTTGGGCGAGACATGACGCGGGCTCTTGTTGAGGAACGATATTACTAGCCACAATTGATATGTGACGTGGGTGAAGTAGTGCAGCGTTATCATGTTTGTAAGACCTCTACAAAGGACATTCTCAGAATATGGGCCTCTACACCCTGTTGCATGTGCCTAATGACTCTTGGGAGGACTTATCTATGGACTTCACGCTTAGTATCCCACAAACACAACACGACATAAATTCAGTATCATGGCGGTAGATCGTTTCGCAAATATGGCGCACTTTATCCTATGTAAGAAGACCCTCGATGTAACAGACGTGATAAATTTATTCTTCAGAGAAGTCCTGCAGCTACACGGGGTTCCAAATACCATTACTTCTAACTGTGATACAAAGTTCACTAGCCACTTCTAGTGAACATTATGGAATCAATTCAGTACGTAACTTCAGTTCGGTAGTGCTTGCTGTAAGACCCGTATCCTAAACCGTACCATTCCGTAGACTTTTGCGATCCTCCGTATTGAATTTTGGCAAACCGCGACATATAATCGGTGTTTGTGCGCGACCCTAAGTCGTATCCCGTAGATCTGAGTCGACTCGACCCCAAGACTTGTACCCTTGCGACCACGCCATTGCCGCGGTTCCAACGATGTGTCTTGCACACCGATGCGATACCCAGGCCAGGAGTTATGGACCCACACATATTTTGAAAAAATGCCGCGCATTTGAAAAACCCAAGAGAAACTATCAAATCAATCACATCAATCAAATCAAGTACCACCCATCACTCACCCATGCCTCTCTTACCAACAAAGCATGGTACCCCTCTTTCTCTCCCATCCCCAAAGTCAACCTTCCTTACAACAACCCATCCCTCTCTCTCATTTTCTCCACCATTATTCCAAGCAACACAAGGAGAGGTGATTGTCTAAGCTCCAAGAGAGAGAGAGCTAAGAGTGTGGCCCACCTTCTTACCACCACATCTTTCATCTTAGCCCTTCAATCTTCATTATCACACCTCAAACCCGAAAATCAGATTCACAGGAATCCTGATCATCGAATCCGGTGCCGACAGCCTCCGTAGTACCCCATTCTCGGCTCTCAGCGCTCATATGCCAGATTCCGATTCTGTGATCCTACAAGGAGGATTTTCAACCTGAATTTGTCTCATAAGAGGCATAACCACAAGTATACCCAAATCATAAGAACAACATCATCACCACATATCCACTAATATAATCATTTGAGTACAATACTAAAAAGAAAATACTTGCATATAATAAAATCTCCAAAAGCTCTGCTGCACACTCCTACCCCAGCTCGACTGCGTCCTATCGTCACCTGCACGCATCTATCGTGCATAAGCTTATAGAAAGCTTAAAGGGTGGTGTAAGTGTGTATACAAGATAAGTGTCAAGTATTCAATACAATGCCTTAATCATACAATATCGGAATTACTAGCATGAATCATACAATATCAGAGTAAGTGAAAATACTGCAAGTCTATAAAAATATCATCAACCTCATCCATGATATGCGAGGAAAAGACATAGCAAGCGAATGTCATATACTGAGAAAGTAATGTAAATCGGCTATGTAATGCGGAAACATAATGAACCAGATATCAGATATCAAGGATGCAATATAATATGCAGTTCGGAAGAACTACTAATACCATCAGCCTTTTCTAGGACATATAAATTCAAAAATATAGCAACCCAAAATGCCATATGTCGTGAATGTAATACGATATTCGGTGCGAATGGAATGACCATGCTGGAGTGTGAAGTCGGGATGATAATACGTAGTATCGCAGGCTATGCGTCCATCATAAGGGACTTCTATCCAAACTAGTCCCATACTTAATTTAGATAGTCAGACGCAATGTGGTAAACTCCTGATCTCATGTTAGTCGCGTGCCCCAACCGAAATCCTATCCATTGCGAATGTACACATAATAAATAGTTGCACACCACCAGACCGAGTGGATAGTGAATAAATGTATGAATGAGTATACAACTCCTACTCAATAAGTCCATATATCAGTATTGTACATCTTTGGGATCATCACCAGGTCTAGTACACTCCACACCGGCTTGCCGCCCCATCAAGCGCACAACTGGGTAAGTGGAAGAGACCTCACTATCCGCCTACCAATACCAGCCCGGCTCATCGATAGCGAACTCATTCACAAGCTAGTCAGACTCAACCTAGTTATGCCTACTCCCTCAGGCGAGTAAGGTCACACCTCCTCCCAACCGACCACGACACAGTGGGAGACACGGCCTACTGGTATACGGCATTCATGCACTCATATATATCTACTTGGTCTCGACGTTGGGGCATCCTCTGGTACCAAGAGGGTTTAGGAATTTTCACCTAGGGCCATTTATGGCAACCCGATGCTAGTAATAAATTTTCTGTGTCCCATCTGGCCATCCACGACATGACTGTAGAGGCTACAGCCCTGATGTCACTAGGGTGTACAGTAATCACCATCACACAATGCGAGATGCATGAGTCACACAGTCCAATCATGCATCAATCCTGCGCATATTGTGTGCTCATGTGGGATAACTCCGCCTATCAGGGAGTTCCATAAACCACCTACACTATGGCATATACAATGGTCAATCACATCTTATAACAAACATGCAGATGATGCGTATGAGCATGTATCATGATGCTATGCTGTCACATACTCATAATCGCCATTAATAATCGGCCTCGATAATCGGCATCAACAATGTGGACATTTAACCAACATTGCCCCCAAGGAGTGACGCACATAGAGCCTAGCATATAGTGGACTTATGGCCTCACAAAGGGCCTAATATACAACACCATGGGCCCCACTTAAGGGCTTAATACACATCACGATGGGCATCTCCCATGGGCCTAATATACATCACAATGGACTCCATCGCCTGACCCTCAAATGCATCGCAATAGGCCTCATCACATAGGCATAATATGCATCACAATGAGCCTTTAACACGGATTAAATACACATCACAATGGGCCTCAAATACGGGCCACATATACATCACATTGGGTCTCGTCAATCGGCTCGGCAATGAGAATCGGCCTCGGTGGTCGGCCTCGACAATCAAAATCGGCCTCGATGATCAGCCTCAACAATCGAAATCGGCCTCGACAATCAGAATCGACCTTAATAAACAGAATCGGCTCGACAATTGGAATCAGCCTCAACAATTGGCCTGGATGAACGGAATCGGCCTTGACAATCGGAATTGGCCTCAACAATCGGAATCACCTCGACAATCAGAATTTGCCTCGATAAACGGAATTGGCCTCAATAATCAGAATCGGCCTCGATGTACGGATCGGCCTCAACAATCAGAATCGGCCTCGACAATCGGAATTGGCCTCGATAATTGGAATTGGCCTCGACAATCATAATCGGCCTCAACAATCAGAATCAGCCTTAATAATCAGAATCAGTGTCGACAATTAGAATTGGCTTCGACAATCAAAATCGGCCTTGACAATCGAAATCGGTCTTAATAATCGGCCTCGATAAGGTGGGGTCCATAAATGGGCGGCCGATGATGGACCAAGCAATATCAATAGGGCCCAATCATTTGGGTTAACCCACTAGAGAATGATGAGAATAGGCCTAACCAGGCCTAAGGGAAGGTCAAAATGTGGACATTTAACCATCGTTGCCCATCAATGTGGCCATTTAACCAACATTGCTCCCAAGCAGTGGCCTATATAGAGCCAAACATATAGTGGGCCCATAGCCTCATGCAAAGGCCTAATACACATCACTATGGGCCTCACTCATGGGCCGCATAAACATCGCATTGGGCCTCGCTCATGGACTTCATGTACATCACAATGGGCCGCAATACATGGGCCAGAAGATACATCTCATTGAGCCTTACTAAATGGGCCGGAAATACATCATAATGGGTCACGACATATGGGTCGAGTATACATCTCAATGGGCTACGACCCATGGGCCTAAGATACAACAGGTGGGTCGCATCAAATGGGCCACACCAATGGACCTCATATACGGTCAAGAGAGCTGCATCAAATGGGCCGCACTAATATAACAAGGTGAGCCTCAGGGATGAGCCACAAATATATCAAGGTGGGCCATAAAAACATCATATTGGGCCTCAACAAAGGCCACAGATCTGATGGACGGTGGATATAACACATATAGCAAAGGTGGGTCCCACTGTCCAGTCATATGGATGGTGTGGATGAAACCCACAGTACTGTTGATGTAAATACCATAGCCGATATGTGGTAGACTAGCCAATCTTCATCCAATAAGGTGGGTCACACGTGGGGCCCACCATAATATTATATTAATATAAGTTATATTATATATAATATATATTTTATATTATAAAAAAAAAAGGAACAGCGCCCAAGCTGGACAACGGCTTGGATGCGAAATACATCGAGGTGGGTCCCCTGATCTGGCAAAACAGGCGGACGGTGTTGGATATGCAACACAATCATCAAGGTGTGACCCACCGTCCAGATCTGCTGGACGGTGTGGATGAATGTAACGCCCTGAAATTCGGGGGTCGAGCATAACTCAGCTCCCGAGTTGCAAAACATCACTTATGCAACATATTTAATGATGGATGTATGTTGTCTGTAGTAGTGCATAAAACATGGAATAGATTAAGCCAAATAGCAAATATAATTCAGGGATAAGTGGAGAAAGCAAGCGGAAGACTTATAGAAATAAATGTGTACATGTGCAGATCCCTGAAATACATATACATACCAGGTCGTAATTCAAGTGTTACTATCAAAATTATAAGTATCAAATTACATCATTTAATTCCCAAAAGAAATCCCAGCATCCCGCGCATCAGAACTAGGCTCACTAGAACTCGTCTGAAAACTGCATAAAAGAGAAAGCAGCCTCATCATCATCCATCTCCCGCTCTGCCTCAGAAGTCGCATCAACATCTGCAACATCAGCAACTAAGACAGAGTCTGGTGGGTGTTTAACACCACCCCAGAACGTGGGAGTGAGTGATCAACTCAGTGGAACAATAAAGCACAGGTTAACATGTTATCAGTTCAATCAAGCAGTAATGATAAAGCAGAACAATTAAACATGTCCTAAGTACTCTTGTTAATGCAAGGATGTATGCAAAATGATGCGTGCCCTCACGCGTACACCCTCAGCATCTTCATCTTACGTTACGCATGACACCACCTCAAAGTGCGCCACGTCTACAAAGCACATGCAAATGCGGTGCATGAACATGATTACCAAGTTGTTATTAGTCCTTTTCATACAGCAGGATTGGGAAGCTAAAATACCTTCCTCATATCACCATCCAAACAGTGATCCATACTAGGGTCGTCAGTCCTAGACATCTCATACGATCATATGGTTTTAGGTCATTGCAAAGGGCTCGTCACCAATCAATGCATGCCTATCATACCATCATTACCACAACAAGGCTCGTCACCTCAATGCGGTATCCAGGCATGCTCAAGGTCACTACAAAGGGCTCGTCACCAATCAATGTAGGCCGACAGCACGAATATAGTGTCCCATACCACCATAATCGGTTCACGAGTTTGGTTGCTCACTGGTCACTACGGGGAGGCTCATCACCCCAGCGTAGGTCGACAGCTCGACCATGGTGTCCTATACCACCATGTCCGGCTCATGAGTCTTAGCGGATCAAGGTACCATGGTTAATAGGATTTCATTGGTAAGTCTGGTACCCTAGATTCAAGCAGTAGCGTCCATACATGGTGAACATACATCGGACAATCGGGTTACTTAACGAACTCGACTAGCACGAGTGCACGTTGGGTTGAACGACATAGAGTACGCAAACACTTTGCGTGGCCAAACCATTGCCGACAACTCTAATACAACTCGGGTTCGTCTAATCACGTCCTACGTGGCGAAAGCAACCTCAACCACGAACTTAAGGCCGATTACCGATTTTCTGGACTAATGCATAGTCCCACACACATTACATTACAACAGATATTCATATTGAATGTAGAACAGTAATGGAGCAACAACTCAAATCATGTGGTACACAAGCATTTGAAGAATATCAACTTAACATGAATGTAAGCATAAGTAAGACTTAAAATTAAACAACAAGGAATGTAACTAGCAAGAAGGAAATCATACACACTAGTGGGAGAGTTGAGAATCGCTTCTCAATGCCCATACTAGGTTGATATATCACGCTTTAGATCATTCAGACATTTCTACAATCACTTAGAATACATAATACAACATACATGACGTATGTTGAAATACACACATTTGGACAATTCCTTTTACCAAGGAGTTGTCACACATACATCTAGCATACATACATGACAAATAATCATGGCAAACACATGTGCATATTTTATACGCATACGGTACTTTATACATACACATAGAATACACAAATCTCAATAAAACACATGCATATCAGGAACGCAACATAAATATAATATTTGGCATGTGAAATCTCATCCATAACAAGAACAAACCATTAACTGGCATTGAAAGCCTTGAAAACCATAACCTATACACTTAAAGTCCATACCTTAAGCCAGAAAAGAACACCGAACTGATTTCAGACGATATGTCTTCGTCAATGGCGACAGAACAACCTAAGACAAGAATAGAAATGAGATACAACAACACCAAGACTATTCTAAGCTCTAACACAGATTAGGGTTAGGTTAACTTACCCAAAGATGAACTCAGAATCGCTGGAATAACAATTCAAAGTGAAGGTTAAAGGATGAAGGAGAACAAGAAAGAATCTAAGATGATTCACCAACTTCTCTCTCACTTTCTCTCTCTTTTCCTTTCTCTTTCTAAGGTAGGGTTAGGAAATTCGTATGGAAAAGAGAGTTAGGGTTTTAAGGTCTATAAATAGGCCTAATATTGATGAAAATAACCCCAGGGCCAAGGTATACTTAGGGTATAACCAAAACAAGCCTCTCACGATCCAACGAAGCACTTCCGGTGGGCCTGTTACCACGAAAGGTTGGACTTAAGCTCATTGACCATGGATCTAGGTCAAGCTGAGTTTTCGTACCGACCGGATCTTCAGATCAGTCATGGCAGACCACACACAAATCAACGGTTACTGAATCTCGATCAGGTCCGCAAGCACAAGGACATGCCTGGGCCACCTTCCCTGATCAGAGGGTGAAATTGGGTCAGAATCCAACGGTCAGATTGCTTAAAATCATCGCACAAGCGACACGACTCAGATTTCATAAAATCACATTTACTTTCCAACCGTTCTCACACTCTTCACTCCGAACTCAATCAAATCGACCTAGAACATCACTTGGACTTGATTTTTGAGGTGATGACCAAGTCCAACATGGTGATCGCAACAGCCTAAGATCATCGCTATCGGACTTTCGACGCGCAGTCCAGGTCCGATCCAGAACTTCCAAAAATTCCCAAGAACAACTGGCTTTAGCGATGGATCCCAGATTTCAGAGTAACATAGCGCTAACTAATCTACAAGTTTTGAGTCATGCAGATCAGATTTAAAGTGATTGATGCAAATTTCACAAGCAATCGAGATTAGCACTAATTACCCCAAAAACAACTACTAGGGAAAGAATAGCACAAAATTTTCAGGGTCATTACAATGAAACATATACATCATGGCGTGGGTGGATCTCCATCGTCCAGATCTGATGGACAGTGTAGGTATAATAAATACATCATGGTGTGGGTGGATCTCCACTGTTCAGATCTGATGGATGGTGTAGGTATAATAAATACATCATGGTGGGGTCCATGACCACGTCTAGATGGATGAACGGCGTGGATGAGACCCATACATCAGGTGGCCCTGTAAGACACCGTCCTACAATGGACGGTGCGAATGAAAAGCATGGTAAAACACATATATCATCTGTGGGCCCCACAGGCTATGTTGACATCAATACATCAATAATAAAGATGGTGTAATAGTACACCAGCCTACTTCCCACAGTTGGTGGGTCCCACGTAGGGCCACAGATATATATGTTTTATATATATATATATATATATATATATATATATATATATATATATATATATATATATATATATATATTCATAATATTAATATTATCATATAATTACCCTTTTTTTACAGGCCAACATCCAAGCATCTTCTGCTGCTGGACAACAGTCCAGCAGCATACTACGGATGGGCGGCTTAGATGATTGCGCTGGTCTGCATCTAGTGGGGTCCACGCACACGTGGTCCCCTGGTATTTGTGTTCTCCTTTGTCCAGGCCCACATCTGGACAATCAGGATGGAACATATCCATCATGGTGGGCCTGAAGATGGACGGCATGGCCATAAAATACATACAATCATAAGTGGGCCACAAGATGAAGGAAAAGAGAGAGGGAAGGAGAGATAGAGAGAGAGAGAGAGAGAGAGAGAGAGACAGAACGGTGGAGATGGGAGGGACCCTGCCACTATGGGTCCCTCTTTGATACAAGACGTACATCAAGATGGGTCCCACCACAAATGGGCCCTCAAATACACAATAATCAATGGTTGAAAATTCATAAAATCATTCACCTTTGATCTTCTTGAACTCCTCCTTCCATCGATGCGATCTAGAGCTCCAAGGGGTGGATTTTAACAGTTGAGATTGGCTTTGAAGGGTTGGATTAAGTGGTAGGGAGTGGGCCGCACAAAGCTCTCTCATGGAGCTTACTTGGATGTGGGTTGCTCTCATGGAGCTTGGGAGAAAAATGAGAGAGAGATGAGAGAGAGAGAGAGAGGTGATGTGAGTGATGGAGTGATGGAGAGAGGGATGGGTGAAGTGATGGAAAGTTGACTTTTGGGGATGGGTGTGAGTGATGGGAGTGATGTGATGTGTACTTGACATTTAATGTGATGAATTCTCTCAGGATTCCAACGCCCGGTGTTTTCCTCGAACTGAACGAGGGCCCACATCTCCTGGCCCGGATATCACCTCGGGGCGCGAGACGCGGCGTCGGAACCGCAGCAACGGTATGGTCACTAGGGTACAAGTCTCGGGTCGAGCCTACTCAGGAATGCGGGATACAATTCAGGGTCATGCGCAAATGCTTATTACAGGTCGCGGGTTGTTGGAATTCGACCGGGAGAACTGCGGAAGCTTATAAAATGGTACGAGATAGAATACGGGTCTCACATTCATCATCCTCCATCAAAATCGAAACCTAGGAGCTAAGGAATCCAAAAGCTTAAAATAAGCGAAATCGGTGGGTGTTCATAGCTCTAGGATTTGATTTTTTTATTTTGGGTTCACTCGATTTTTGGGACCTATCTTGATGTATGCATTGTAATTGCTAGAGGAGCTCATAGTGGCGGAGCTCCTCTGCTACACGCCGTCTCTCTCTCTCTCTCTCTCTCTCTCTATCTCTCTCTCTCTCTCTTAATGTGTGGCCCACTTGATGATGTGTGAGAGGAATTCGGACCGTCCAGCAGCAAGGACGCCCTTGCTGTCTATGTTGCTGGACGTCCAGCGATCCCAGGACTTGATGTAGAGGGAAAAACCCAAATCAGCTGGATCTCCAACCTTGTATTCACTTGCGTGGACCCCACTATGATGTATGGGCTTTATCTACACTGTCCATATGGTGGGGTCACCCCAGCCGTGGGCCTAAGGACTGGTCAGGCCCAACGAACAGGCTGTTGTCCAGCAGGCCTAGACGTTGAGGCCTGGACGCCCTTTTTTTTAATTATATAATATATATATGTAAATATATATAATATAATATAATATAATATAATATATATACTATATAATATATCTGGTGGGCCACACATGTGGACCCACCTTGCATGTGCAAGATCCACACCGTCCAGACCTTGGACGGTGGGTCCCACGCAGCTGGACAGCTGATGTACATCGTCAGCAGATATTTAGGCCACCGTGATGTACATTTTCTCCAGCCATCCATCTATTTGGACGTGGGCCCATCCCACATGTGTGGCACGTGTGGGGATGGGACCCACCTTGGTGTATATATTCTATATCCACCATCCGTCCATCTGATCTTAATGGTGGACCCTACTTTGATGCAAGTGTTATATCCAGTCCACCCATCTGGACGGTGGAGCCAGGCCACACGTGTGGCATCCACAACGTCCAAACCTTGGACGATGGGACCCACTTCTAATGTATATGTTTTATATCTAAACCATCCATCCATTTTCTGGTGGGCCAGCAGCCAAGCTGTATCACGTCAGCAAGTTCTGGGCCCACCATGATGTAGTGTTGTATTCACACCATCCAAATCTGGACGGTGCTATGTGGGACGCACCGTGATGCATGGATCTCATCCATGCCATCCAACTGATGGGCGTGGGTCCACCGTGATGTAAATGTTTTATCCACTCTGTCCAATCCAAGGACGTGGACCGCACCATGATGTATGTGTTTCATATCTACACCGTGCATCTGTGGGACCCTTGATGCATGAATTCTATCTGCACCATCCATTTGCTAGATCACGGGCCCACCTTGAGGACTGACTATCCAGACCGTCCATCTGGGTCCCACATGACGTATGTGCTCTTCCAACCGGCCATCACGTGGACCCATGGTATGTGTGTTTTATCCATACCGTCCAGCCATTTATGGAGATCATTTTATAGCAGAGAATGAGATAGATATAAATTTCAAGTGGGACCCACCTTTATGTGTTTCATCCACCGTCCAACTCGTAGACGGTGGGTCCCAGCCTGATGTAAGTGTTTTATTTACACTGTTCATATGACGGTGGGCCCTACCGTGATATGTGTTTTAACTGCACCATCCATCTGGATGTGGGGACCCACCATTGTATTTGTTTCCACCACCCATCTGTGGATAGGTGGAAGCCCACCTAATGAGTGTTGTCCACACGTGGCACCTATGATGTATGTATCTTATATCCACACCATCCAGCTCTCTGGATGGTGGAATCCACCATGATATATTTTTTTATCGCCACCGTCCATCTGGACGGTGGGATCCTCCATGATGTATGTGGATTTCATCCACGTCGTCCATCCATTTGGACCGTGGACCACACCATGATCTATGTGTTGTATATTCACAACACCCAGGGCAGCAGCCCACCCCGATGAATGCGTTGTATATCCAGGTTGCCCATCCGTTTTTTCTGGGTTATGGGTTGCCCCATTAGGCCCATTTTGTGGTGCAACAAGCCCACTTTGATGTATGTATTGTAAGCACTTGGCCCAGCTATTTTTCTGGGCCATATGGGCTATTTCTTGAGGCCCGATGTGATGTATATGAGGCCCAAGAGATAAGGCCCATTATGATATATATGAGGCCCATGAGATGAGGCCCATTGTTGTGGCTCATGTGATGCGGCCTACTTGATGTATAAGAGGCCCATTGTTCTAGCCCATAAGGCCCATGAGATGTGGCCGATTGTGATGTATATGCAGCCCGTATTTGAGACTCATTGTGATGTATATGCGGCCTATACTTGAGGCTCATTGTGATGCATATGTATCCCATATTTGAAGCCCATTATGATGTATATACGGCCCGTGTGATGAGGCCTAGCGTGATGTATTCGAGGCCCATGAGTGTGGCCCAATGAGATGTATATAAGGTCCTTGTATGAGGCCCATTGTGATACGCATTAGGCCCATGTGATGTGGCCCATTGTGATGTATTAGAGGCCCATGAGAGGCCCATTATGATGTTTATTAGGCCCTTATGTGAGGCCATGGACCCATTATACGTTAGGCTCCATGTGGGCCACTCCTTGAGAGCAATGTTGGTTAAATGTCCACATTGATGGGCATTGATGGTTAAATGTCCACATTGTGACCTTCCCTTAGGCCTTTATTAGGCCTATTCCCATCATTCTCTAAGTGGGTTGACCCTAATCATTGGGCCCCATTAATGTTTGGATGACCCACCTATTCATATTGGGTTAACCCATAACGTTGAGCCCCCATTGGTTACTCATAAGATTATTTCCTTTTAATCTTGGAGTCCATCTAAGACTTATTTGGGTCCCCTAGGGCATTTAGTGGGCCATATGATGGTATGGCGAAAGAAGCCCGCTCCAGATCCTTAGGGATATACGTAGGCCACCTAGACCTAACCTCGATATGAGGAGAGTACAAAATCACCGTAGACGGAGGGATCCGTGTTATCTAATTTGGTATATTTACTGTCGAGGACCGATCCTCATATTATGGATTAGATCTGTTGTCCTTCTGTCCTTCTATAGACCTCACCATATATATAGGCCGATCATCGATTACGACTATGTTGGTATACGCACTAAGTATGTGTTAGCATAACATTGTGATTATATGAGGCCCATCGTGACCATGTGAGGCTCATTGTAACTGTGTGAGGCCCATTGTGATTGTATGAAGCCCATCGTGACCATGTAAGGCCCATTGTGATGGTATGAGGCATATTGTGTATGTATGAAGCTCATTATGATGTGTGAGGACTATTGCGTTGTGATGGTATGAGGCCTATTATGAATGTATGAGGCCCATTGCGATGTGAGAGGCCCATTGTGATTGTATGAGACCCGTTGTGACTAGATGATGCCCATTACGATGTGAGAGGCCCATTGTGATTGTGTGAGATCAATCATTATTATGTTCGATAATCATGCATAGCATCATGTTACATGCCCATACGCATCATCTGCATGTTTGATATGAGATGTGGTTGACCATTGCATATGTCATTGGGCAGGTTGTTTATGAAACTCCCTGATAGGCAGAGTTGCCCCATATGAGCGTGCAGTACGCACAGGTTTGATGCATAATTGGATGGTATGACTCATACATCTCGCATTTTGTGATATGATCACCGTATGCCCTAGTGACATCAGGGTCGTAGCCTCCACAAGCATATCGTGGATGGCCAGATGGGACACCAGAAATCTTTTCTACAGGGGGTGTTATAGATGTCTCTGGGTGAGAGTTCTTAAACCCTCTTGGTACCAGAGGACACCCCAATGTTTAGACCGAGTGGATATATATGAGTACATGAGGGCCGTATACCAGTAGGCCGCGTCTCCCACTGTGTTGTGGTCGGTTGGGAGAGGGTGTGGCCTTACCCGCCTAAGGAAGTAGGCAATGTTAGGTTGAGTCTGACCAGCTCATAAATGGGTCCACTATCGACAAGTCGGGCCAGATATTGGCAGGCAGATAGTGAGGTCTCTTTCACTTACCCAGTTGTGCACTTGATTGGGCGGTAGGTGACGTAGAGTGTACTAGACGTTGGGGATGATTCTAGAGATGTACGGTATTGATATGTGAACTTATTGAGCAGGAGTTGCATATTCAGCATTTTACTCATTCATTCATTCATTCACTATCCACTCGGGCTGGTGGTGCGCAACTAATTTGATATGTGTATCTTCAAAATTGCCAGGATTTCGATTAACCTAAGATCAGGAGTTTACCACATTGAGTCTCGCTATACAAATTTAGGTATGGGACTGGTTTGGATAGAAGTCCCTTGTGATGGACCCCACAGCTTGCGATACTATGTACTATCATCCCGACTTCACGCTCTAGTTGGTCATTTCATTCGCACCACATATTGCATTGCGTTCTCAGCACATAGCATTTAGTTTACTATGCTCATGTATCGCATATTCTGAATGAGGTTGATGGTATTATGGGCTTGCCAGGATCTACATATTGCATTAGATTCGTGGTATATGGCATTTAGGTCGATATGTTTCTGCATTTATATGGCCTAGATGAGACTAGTAGTGTTCGTGGACTCGTCAGGATTTGCATTTGGCTTACTATGTCTCTGAATTGCATAGTTGATTTACATTACTTCCTTAGTATATAATATTGGCTTATTATGTTTTTACATCGCATAGCCTGGATAAGGCTGATAGTACTTATGGACTTACCAGCATGTTTCTGTATTCCTCTGATATTGCATACTTGGCACTTACCTTGAACACACACTTTCACCACTCTCTAAGCTTTCTATAAGCTTATGCGCGATAGATGCATGCAAGTGGCATTAGGTTACAGTAGTGTTAAGCTTGGAGCGTATAGCTGTCCTCTTGAGCTTTGATTATTGATATATGTATTTCCCTTTCAGCGTTGTATTCAACTGTTTATATTATTGGATATGTGATGATGATGTTGTCTTTGTGATTTGGGTAAACTTGTGGTTATACTTCTTACGAGATCAATGTACGTTGCAAAATCCTCCTTGTAGGATCTCAGGATCGGAATCTAGCGTATGGACGCTGAGAGCCGAGAACAGGGTACTACGAAGGCTGTAGGCACCGGATTCGGCAATTAAGAATTTTGTGAGCCCGGTTTTTGAGTTTAAGGCGTAACACTTACCACCCACAGACCGATGGGCAGACTGAAGTTGTGAATCACACGTTGGGAAACCTTCTCTCGTATATTTCAAGTTCCAAGCCGAAGCAGTGGGATTTGGCCTTGTTTCAAGTAGAGTTTGCATTCAACAATATGGTGATCCGCTTGACAGGGATATCCCCATTCCAGATTGTTTGCGGTCGAGTGCCCTACCACACACTTGACTTTGTCCCTTTGCCCAAGCTCCTGAGCAGTAACATTGCAGTAGAGCATATGACAGACCGAATCATGGGCTTTCATGCAGATGTGAAAGCCAAGTTGCAAGCATTAAACGACAAGTACAAAAAGCAAGCCGACAAGCATCGACAACAAAATGTGTTCAAGGTAGGCGACAATATTATGGTTCATATACCCCAGGAGAGATTTCCGATTAAGAACTACAACAAGTTGAAGAACAAGAATATTGGACCGGTACAGATCCTCTGAAAGATCAATGACAATGCTTACGTTGTTGATCTTCCGGATGACATGGAGATCCCACGTACTTTCAATGTTTCAGACCTGACTGAGTATCATGAACCAAAGCTGGACGAGAACTCGAAGTCAAGTTCTTTTGAAGTGGAGGGGACTAATGTAGAGCGGGTCGCATACACTTTTATGGCAAAGATGGCCCAGATAAGGCCTAATCGGAGGCAAAGAAATGATCCAAGTTGTTAGGACCTTAAATCGGTCATATCTCGCAAACCAGGATGAGTTTTTCGACATATTATATATGATTTTGGGGTAGGAGAACATACTTAAGCCAACCAACCCCGCTACGTAAGGTTACCCATGCCGGATTTGCGAGATTCCATCAGATCGACGATCAAAAGTCCCATTTAGTTTTCTTTTTACTATAAATAGTAAGTTTTAGTTAAAGTATAACTTTTGATCCTTTCAGATGTAAAAGACGTGCCCAACATGAAAAGCTCTTAGAAAGTTAGGAGAGTAATGTGGTTGGGCCAAATTAGACACTTACTATTTTTGGCCGAAAACCATAAAGTCTAGTAGGAATAGAGGTTGTTTATAAATAGTAAACTTACTATTTATAGTAAGTCACATTTTTAGGGTGTTTAGTTGGAGTCTAAGTCTAAAAGTCCATTTTAGTTTTGAGGTCATTATTTAAAGGGTTGGAATTTCATTTTTTTTATCATCCATCAAATTAAATAATTTCATTATTTAAAGGGTTTTATCCCTCTTGGATTCGAGGAAGCTCTGTTAGGAGTTTAGAGAGCTATGTGGATTCGTAGTAGTTATTGCATGAGGAAGACGGTGATCGGCCTCATTACATCCCTCCCTGTGCCAACTTGCTAAGAGCACATGTTGTTGCTCGCATCCAATGGCATACACTGAGTGAATGTTGAATGGGCTTAGGATAAAATCTTGGGGTGTATTAGTATATAAGGAACCTGGGGAAGGGACTAAGGGCCTGTTTGGATGTCTGTAAGTTGGGTAAGTGGGAAGTGACTTATAAGGAAGTCACTTACAGGTGGTGTTTGGGAGAGAAAATTCACCTGTAAGTAACTTACAGCCTGTAAGTCACTTACAGGCAAATCTACCAAAAAACTGCAGGGGGATGGGGGTGAGAAGTAACTTCCCTGTAAGTTACTTACAGGCACAACGGTCGGATTTTTAAAACGAGGGGAAGAGGGAGAAACACACCAACCCACCTAAATTAGAACTGTGAAGAAGAAGCACCAGCTATTGAAGGAACCCACCAACCACCAAGAGGGGATTGAAGCTTTCATCTCTCCATCCCAATCTGTCTCTCCCTCTCTGCAATCTCTCTCTCCCTCTCTGTAATCAGTCTCTCTTTCTCCCTCTCTGCAATCTCTCTCTACAACTACCGCTCTCCCTCTCTCCTCCTCCCCAAAACGGTAGGGTTTTCATCGCAACCTCCCTTTTTCTTTTTCTTTTTTTGCTTTAAAAACGGGAGTGGTTTAGGTGTTACTAATGTGGAGGCATGCTCGCTGCGCACCTGCGCATGTGTGCAACTTTACACACGTGTCATGAGACTCTAATCCGAACGGTCCATGTGATGCAGCATACCATGAAAACCCTCGGGACCTATTTTCAACCTAACTTAAAACTCTGGTGGGCCATATAAAAGAGATATGCAAATCAAGGGAGGAAACTGTAGGTTTTTTCATGGCCCACCAAAGTTTTGGATCAAATTAAAAGTTAGGCCATGGGGTTCCATGGGGTTTTACATCACGTGGACGGATCGGATAAGCCGCACACATTTACAGTGGGCCTAAATGAGTTTACTAAGTTTACTCGGTACAGTAAAAGTATACTGTGGGGCCCACCTTGATGATGTGTTATATATCCACTCTGTACATCCATTTCTCCAACTCATTTTAGGACGTAGTCCCAAAAATTAAACAAATCCAAATCTCATGTGGATCCCACCATAGCAAACAATTGTGAGTAATTAATGGAGTCATTGGCTTTGTTGCCTGTTTCTAATGGTGTGGTCCACCTGAGATTTGGCACTACTCAAGTTTTAGGATTTCATCCTAAAATGAGGTGGAAAAACAGATGGTCAGCTTGGATATAAAAAGTATTCATATGGTCAACCAAATGAATGATGGTTAGAGAGGATGATTCCCAAGTGACAAATTTTAAATGCACTTTTTATTGTTAAAGAAGATATTGTTAATGTGCTTTAATTATAATATTTGTTGCTAATGTTTTTAAGTTTATTCTCAATGTTTAAATTGAGTTATTGCTTCATATTATATATATTTTGAATTCATGGGCCCACTTTTATGGCCCACTTGATGGGCTTAATAAAATGACATATTTGATCCTATTCATTCTATATAATCATAACATTTTGGAACAATTCCCTAATCCAAGTTCTGCTCAGTGCGAATATACAACTTTTCACCTGTAAGTAACTTACAGGTTACCCAAACAGAAAAACTAACTTATCCATAAGTGACTTACAACTTATATCCAAACAGGTTACCTGTTAGTGACTTTCACCTGTGACTTACAGGCATCTAAACAGGCCCTAAGGGACTCGAAGAAGAAGAAGGCGTGAAGAACATGAACGTAGAGAAGGTCGTCCTTAACCAAACTCTGACTGGCTGAGAATCAAATCTTGGGCCAGGCCTAGTTATGGTTTATAAAAGGAGTGATCGTTCAGGACACTGATAACCGTCACAAATCCAATCATCATCAATCAAAATTACTTCCTAAATGACGAGGATGGTTGCCATAATCAGTTAAATGGGAAAAATAATACCGAACACAGATACTTTTCAGCAATTCATCCTACTCGCATTAAAGGAAATGATAACTGTTTGTGTTCGAACCTGCACAACCAAACAACTAATTGCAATTTTCTGCATTTTTTTATCAATTTCAAAATTAATTGCATGAAGTTTTTTGCCCGTTCTTCTCTGATTCCAGAGGTGTACTCTTCATTGAATTTTAACTATTGCAACTTAAATTGACTGGATATCGAAACACAGCCTTTAAGTAGTTTTCGCCCATATATCAGTAATCTTCTATTTTGCATTCATATACAGATTGATAGATGTTATTCAGCAAAAAATTCATGCAAAATCTTTGGATATTTTGCATTTTGGATTTTCTTTCTGTTTCAAATTATTTGCAATGTGATGACTGTATGTGTTGGTGATGCTTTTCATAGAACACCAACATGAAGATCAATCAGTTGACATACAAGAACACAAAGGGGATGTCGAAATCAGAGGTTGCCATGAAATTCGATTGCAGTGCTACCTCTCCATGCAATGGTATTGAATTGCAAGATATAAAGCTCATGTACCCCGCTACGTCGGATTGCCCACGCCGGATTTCTGAGATTCCATCGTATCGACGGTCAAAAGTCCCATTTAGTTTCATTTTTACTAAATTTTAGTTGGAGTATAACTTTTGATCCTTTGAGTTGTAGAAGACGCGCCCAACATTTAAAGGACTCAGAAATGATAGGAGAATAATGGTGGTTGGACCAAATTGGACACTTGTTATTTTTTGCCGAAAATCATAAAGTCTAGTAGGAATAGAGGTCATCTATAATAGTAAGTTTACTATTTTATAATAAATCGCGTTTTCTAAAACTCCGTCCTAGATTTGAATTCCTTATTTAAAGAGATGTAATTTCATTTTTTATATCATCAATCAATTTATTTTGAATTTAGTAGGAACTATTTCTGTTTTATCTTTCATGGATTCGAGGAAGCTCTATGAGGAGTCAAGAGAGCCCCGTGGATTCAGAGTAGTTATCCCTTGAGGAAGACAGTGATTGACCTCATCACGTTCCTTCCTACGCCAAGTGGTATCAGAGCGAGGACTCCCCTCAGGCCGATGACAACTAACGGAGGAATGGACCAAAATCATGTGGATAGAAATATAAGGATTTGTTATTTATCGTAAATAATGAAAGCTTTCCACCAGGAGAATCAGTGAACCATGCAAGGGATGTAGGCAACCATCAACCGTATTGTAGATGCGTTAATTCCGCCCCGAGCTCGAGGTGACGTTCAGCCACCCGTGATCATTGTACGGTACAACCCCATTTTCCGTAGAGCGCTTCCAGAGGCAAATTGCAGGGCTATCCCAGATGAGTCGAGCTCCAGCAACGAGGACGCCAATGGTGTCGTTGCCTGACGACCAGTCCATGGAGACGATAGACTAGATCGTGCTGAAAGAGACTATAGAGGTAAGGTCGAACTTTCCAGTTTTAATGGCTTATTGCGTATAAAAGACTTCCTCGATTAGTTAGTTCAAGTAAAGCAGTATTTTGATTACATGTACATGCCGAAAGAAAAGAAAGTGAAGTTGGTTGCATTCAAATTGAAATCTTGTGCTTTCGCATGGTGGGAGCAATTACAACTCTCGTACCATACAGAACAAGGCACCCATCCAATCATGACCGCAAATGAGACGCTTCCTTCGATTACGATTCCTCCCAATGATTACGAGCAGGTGTTGTTTCAACAATACCAAAATTGCCGACAGGGGAATCAGACCATCACAGATTACACCAAAGAATTCTAGCAATTGGCATCACATAATGATTTGTTGGAGACTGAATTGCAAAAGGTAGCACGGTTCATAGGCGGTTTACAACCGACAATTCAGAACTGAGTTCAGATGCACTTAGTCCAGTTCAGTTAACGGGTAGGGCAAAAACGCAGCTTGCAAGACTCCTTACTCAACTTTATCCTTTGACTCATGCCCCCATGTCGGGTCCCATGTAGGATTCAACGCTAGTCAAAGAAAATGAACTAATAGAAGAGCGTTATCAACCTTCTACAATCACAAACTATGACACAGGGAGCAATCCATCTAAGCCTCAACGTGTAGTGCCCACAGCAGTTGGTCCAAGTAGGATTTTAAATCCTTATGGTTGACCAAGGTCAGACCATTATTACTGTTGTTGCCAACCAAGCCACTTATCAAACACCTGTCATCAACACCCCGCAACCCACTTGGCCATTAAAGAAGGGGGCATTGAATGTGAGGCATTGGAAGAAGGCCCTGGACTTGATGAGGATGAACAAGCCACTAAAGGAGCTAGTGACAAAAAATGGTTGGCCGAGGATGGCGAATCATTGGTTGTGAGACAATTATTGTACACTCCAAGAAAGAAGGTGCACCCACAGTGGCACAATATATTCCGCACATGGTGTATCATCAATGGCAAAGTATGTGATATAATTATAGATAATGGTAGTAGCGAGAACATCGTCTAAAAGGTGATAGTGGACAAGTTGCGGCTACCTACGACAAAACATTCTTCCCCTTACTCGATTGGCTGGATAAAAAAAAATTCACATTCGTTCTAAAACACAAGTCAGGGCAGCAAAACAAGGTGGTTGATGTACTTATCCATCGTGCATCACTACTAGTTACGATGAGCAATGAGGTGGTCAGCTTTGACTGTCTCAAGGAGTTACATGCCGAAGATGAGGACTTTAAGGAAGTATGGATGAGGTGTCAAGATGGTCATCCTAGTAATCTACATATTTAAGATGGTTTCCTCTTCAAAAGAAATTAATTGTGCATCGCCAAAAGTTCTCTGAGGGAACAGATTATCCAAGAGCTACATGGAGGTGGCCTTGGTGGACACCTTGGGGGAAACAAGACGTGGGTTCTTGTTGAGAAACGATATTACTAATCAAAATTGGTACGTGTCCTGGGTAAAGCGGTGGAGCGCTTTCATGTTTGTAAGACCTCTACAAGGGGTAGTATCAGAATACGAGCCTCTACATACCGTTACATGTGCTTGACGACCCTTGAGAGGACTTATCTATGGACTTCATGCTTGATCTCTCATGAATACAACGTGGCATGGATTCAGTGTTTGTGGTAGTATATCATTTCTCAAAGATGACGCACTTTATCCTATGTAAGAATATCCTAGATGCAACACACGTGGCAAATCTATTCTTTAGAAAGGTCGTGCGGATACACGAGATTTCCAAGACCATTACTTCTGACTGGGACACAAAGTTCATTAGTCACTTTTGACAAATTTTATGGAATCAGTTCGGTATGCGACTTCAGTTAAGTAGTGCCTACCACTCACAGACCGATGGACAGACTGAAGTTGTGAATCAGATGTTGGGAAACCTCCACAGGTGTATTTCAAGTTCCAAGCCGAAGTAGTAGGATTTGGCCTTGTCTCAAGCGGAGTTCGTATTTAAAATATGGTGAACCGCTCGACAGGGAAGTCTCCGTTCCAAATTACTTATGGTCGAGTGCCGCGCCATATACTTGACTTGGTCCCTTTGCCCAAGCTCCCGGGCAAGAGTATTGCAGCAGAGCATATGGCAAACCAAATTATGGGCATTCATGTGGATGTGCAAGCCAAGTTGCAAGCTTCAAACAACAAGTACAAGGAGCAAACCGACAAGTATCGACGACAAAAGGTGTTCGAGGGGGGTGACAATGTTATGGTTCATATACGTAAGGAGAGATTTCCGATCGAGACCTACAACAAGTTAAAGAACATGAAGATTGGACCGTATCGATCCTCCAAAAGATCAATGACAATACTTACGTTGTTGATCTTCCGGATGACATAGAGATTTCACGCACTTTCAAAATTGCACACCTGAATGAGTATCATAACCTGAAGTTGGACGAGAACTCAAGGTCGAGTTCTTTTGAAGTGGATGGGACTAATGTAGAGCGACTCGCAGACACTTTCATGGCAAAAGATGGACCAAAGAATGCCCGATCAGAGGCGAAAATGATAGGGACCATCAGAACCTTAAATCAATCGTATCTCACAAACTGGGATGAGTTTTTCGACATATTATATATGATCTTGGGATATGATAACCTACTTAAGCCAATCAACCCTGCTACGTCAGGTATCCCACACCGGATTTGTAAGATTCCATCAAATTGATGGTCAAAAGTCCCATTTAGTTTCATTTTTACTATAAATAATAAGTTTTAGTTGGAGTATAACTTTTGATCCTTTGAGTCGTAAAAGACATGGCCAACATGAAAAGGGCTTAGAAAAGTTAAAAGAATAACATGGTTGGGCCAAACTGGACACTTGATATTTTTGGCCAAAAACCATGACGTCTAGTAGGAATAGTAGTTGTCTATAAATAGTAAATAAGTCACATTTTTAGAGTGTTTGAGTTGGAGTATAAGTCTAAAACTCCGCCTTAAGTTTGAGTTCCTTATTTAATTAGTAATTTCATTTTTTATCATTAATTAATTAATTTCGAATTTGTTGGGAGGAAGCTCTATGAGGAGTCTAGAGAGCTCCGTGGATTCAGAGTAGTTATTCCCTGCAGAAGACGGTGATCGACCTCATCATGTCCCTTCCTGCGCCACAATGTAAGAAACCCATGGAAATATATGTATTAGATATCTAAGTTCAACGAGTGCCAGGATTTTAATTATGTTACAGAAGCCTTATTTCAGTGCTTTCCAAATTCTACTCAGTAAGCTGAGTTCAAACTTACGATCTCTGACATTATTTCCCTTACATCCTAACCACTCATCACATGAGAAAACCCATAAAAATTCACCACCTACAATCGAATGCGGCTGAAACCCGACATGGATTTTTCTCATACAACATCAACTAATCAGAACAAAATTAGTGAAGAAAACAAGGTGCAACTCAAAACAGTAGCATGCGTTAAGATTAGAATCAATACCTTTCACTTCAGTTTCAGAAACCCAACCATCTGTTCTTAAAAGCCTCTGCTCGAATTGTAGGCCAAAATCTCAGTTACAGAAGAAAAAGGACACGTGAGCGATGACAAAACATAGAGAATAAGCTGTTTTAAGTCCCCAGTAAGCAGAAGATTCTTGCGGCCATGGAGGTCCTCTTTTGGGCATGCCCTTCTTTGTGTACATGACAGTATACGTTTTTCGAATTGCTTGAACTTGGCTCTTCTCTGAAGAGATACAGAAGAGCCTTCAAACATTGAGATTTACACGTATGCAGTACTGTATAGAAAGATGCAGTGAAGAGCTTCTGGTAATGCAGATAGGGAGATCCTAAAGTGCATACATCCTCTTATATTCATTGTGTAATAGCTCTGGGTCAGAGATCATTGACACAGACATCGAACGGGACTGGCTACAGGACGTCCTCCTTATATTTCTCATACTCGACTCTTCGATCCTATGCCGGATGACCCAGTAGCACATGGATCCAAGGGTGGTCAGCATGATCACACTGCCTATCACTGTTGTACTCACAGCCAGCCACTGCGCGTTGTGGCCCACCACAACGTACGTGAGAGAGATAAAAGCCACCGATATGAAAAGACAGGCCAACCACATGAGCTTGTTGATCACAAATACCAGCTGCTTCTTCTTCTTCTGCTCGATAACGACTACAGATGTCTGGACGACGACCACAGCGAGGGAGATGAAGAGAGCTATGGAGTCAAATATTAAGAAGATGATGAAAGCTACTTTCCTTGCAATATAGGCTTGTCCGATCTCAAAATTGTTGGTCTCGTTCTCAACAAACTGGCCAGGAACAGTGAAGATGGCTGCAAAAGCGACAGTGGCAATGAGCACGGCAACGACCGTGGCTGAATTTATCGCATTGTTGAGGCCCCCAATGTGGAGCTTCTTCAGCCTCTTTGCGATCTTCTGGACCCGCATCCGCGTCTGGCGGGTTTGTTGGAGTTGGGACTGGACTTCGTGCTTTATGTCGCTGACCGTCTGTTTCAGTTGCCTAGCGGCGCTTGGAGGGTTTGCGAGCTCCCTTGCAGTCACTGCTCCAGCTTCCCTAAGAATGGGAGTAAGTTGCTCTGCTTCCGTGGACTTTTCAGCGATGTCGAGTGCGGTTTCTCCCGCTTTGTTAATTGCATTGACATTCATCCCCTCAACTAATAATAACGCTTGCATTATCTGGGGAAAAAGAACACCGCATTGTTAATTGCATTGACATTCACCCCCCCAACTGATAATAAGGGTTGGGTAACCATTAGGACGCCGTAACAGATTGTAAATTGTAAGGTTTGCCTGAATCGGAATGTATCAGATCACTAAATCCTAAGGTTTCTCCTTTTCTTGAGAAGATATAAAAATAAAACTAATAATAAACAATAATAATAACAATAATGATGATTATGATCATGATGATCAGGATAATGATCATGAAGATAAGAATAAGAATAAGAATTATTATTATAATAGAAGTACCAACAGACTTGGAAGAAACGTAATATGCGGCTGAATCAACCATATTCTGTCAAAACTGCTCCATGGCATTACAAAGCATGACTACATAGATTCTAACTATATACAGAAAATTCAAATAAAATCATGTCTAACGGAGTTTTGTGCTCTCATTGCCGGTCCCCACGTCCGGATTAAGGAGGGTTGTCTGGTTGGCAACCAGCATTAAAATAGGTCACAACTTATCAAGAATCCTAACAATCTTAAATTTCAAAGAGGGGAATGGTAGAACAAGATTCATGTAGCTGACCCCAATTAGTTGGGATAAGGCTTTAGGCGATGATAATAGAAGATTCAGATAAATACACAGCATACAGAAATATAATTTACTATGTTACAATACGTAATTAGTCCATTTCCTCTGCCCATGGCTTTAAACATCATCCAATACGATTCGTTATCGCCTGAGTCGTATTGGTTTTGGTTCCCAACAGAACAATTCAACAGACTGAAACAGACAAGTTTAGGTGAGTCGTACAGGTTTTGGTCCCCAGGTGAGTCACACCCTGAAACAGCTATTTAAATCCTGGGACTACTCTGAATCCATATGCTAGAGCTAGTGTTAAACCAACAACAATCAAACAACATATCTTCTGAGTTTCCCATTTAATTGCATTGTTCATGTAAAGAACTTGTAAAGCAGGATTCAAGTCGTTTGAATTGGTTTTCAGGGGAGTTCAAATCCAAACAAAGAATTTGAATTGTGATGTGGGGCTGTAAAATTTCCAGTCTATAACAGTGCCCTTTCAGCCAATCAGATGTGGATTTCATGTTCTAGAAGATAAAAAAATGGGTGCACTGAGAAGGCAGCCTGCCTGACAGTAATCATGGAACGGACACATCATAAAGAAACGAAAATATAGAACAGTGCCATCAGATAGGTGGAGCCCAAACAGCTTATGGTTAAAATGATTAGGCAATAGGCGGTCATTTCATTTATATAGATTCAAGGAAGTTCTCTTTAAATGGATTCATCTTTTCTACACATGCGAACTAGCATAGACAGGAATAGAATACTTTTCTTTCAATGTTACCACATAATCGTATGTGTCAGCATCTCAAATTTTCCCGTGGATGGTTGGTCATCAAACAGCCAATAAATCCATGTCTAATACCAACCCATGTGTCCAAGTCACGGGAAAAACTATCTTCCAGAGGAAGCATAGCTATGTCACATGATGCATATCATCTATAAGAAGCTAATATACCATAGAAAGAATGCAGCTTTGCCTAGCACACTTGACAGCTATGTCACATGATGCATGCCATCTGTAAGAAGCTAACATACCATAGAAAGAATGAAACTTTGCCTAGCACACACGTGTGCAATAAAGCTTTTGTACATGCCACACAAGTGCCAGCATGGCACGTGTTTGAGATCTAATCCATCCATCAGGTTGTTCCAACCTTCTACATGTTTTCTCAAAAATAAAATCCGATCCAATCAGTAGGTGGGCCCCAATATTATAAAAAGACAGATGGGTTAGAAAACTTCAACCAAGTTTTTCAGAGCTGTAGATTTGTTTTGCAAACTGTGGTCCACCTGAAAGTGGATCAACCTGATTCTTGGACTAGGGCATCAATATAGACATGACATTCTAATGGATGGATTGGATATTGGACGATAGCCATTCTAATGGATGAATTGGATCTTGGATGATAGACGTGCCATGGTGGCATATGTGTGGCATGGACATCAACTTTATTGCACATGCATGTGGGCTTAGTAAAGCTTGAGAGAATAATCAAACAGTACTACCCACCTGAGTCCGACCCTTCCTGGTGGCGATGTGCAGTGCCGTGTTTCCCTTGTTATCTTCTAAGTTGACCACTGAAGGTTCGGGCTTAAGCAATGCATGCACTACCTCGATGTTCTGTCCTTTCACTGCCATGTGTAATGCTGTCTGACCCTTCTTGTCGGTCCTAGAACCGATGGTAGGATCGGTGCTTAAAAGGGACTTCACCACTTCCAGATGCCCCATTCTTGCAGCGGAATGGAGGATGGTCTTACCATTGTTTTTGGCGATCTTAGCAAGGCTTGCATCCCTCTCTAGAAGAAGATTGACAATATCAGTATGGCCTTGAGTGGCAGCTGTGTGTAGGGCTGTAGAGTTTGACGAATCTGTAGTCATAGCCAAGTTGGGGAAAGACTGCAACAGCTCTTTCAATACATCTGCACAACCAAACAGTAAAATGGAAAATATTTAAATAATGAAAAGACCAATTAGTTGGTATAAAGCTTAGGCTTGTTTCGATGGCAGTTAAAAGTGAGTTGATCTCATACTATTTAACTGTAATTATACGTTAGAGAGCAATTTTTTTTTTTTTTTTTTGGTAGGGGTAAAAAATAAAACCAACAATTTACATAAGGGTGCATTTAGTTGCACTAAATATCATGAAATTATCATCTAACAGCATGTTTGAGTGCCACTTAAAAATGGTTTCATCTCATTTAGTTAATATCTATGTTTTCGGTATCGACAATATCGGCAAATATGTCCCATGATATATCTTGCATCCCACCTGTGCGATACGAAACACACAATTAGTACCAATATATCCTACCTGTTCAATCCGGTAAGCATTTTCGATTTTCGATCCCTTTTTTTTTTTTTCCTTTTGCTGTAAATCATGTTAAATGAGTGTCAAATGGTTACGAATTCATGATTCTCCATGTTTTGCATGAAAATCGTGGATTTGGAGTTATGATTTTGAGATATGGGGGAAATGGGTCAAGTTGCAGAAAATTGGGAAAAATCAAAACTTCCCAATTTCTTGCAAATCAGTTATAATTTGTGTCCAAATGCAAAATCAAACATGTATGTAACCTGATCTAGTAATTTTCTTTTTCTTTTGTATGCATTACTTGTGCTTCCATACATGTCTTCTTACGTTTATAAATTATATGAATAGAGTTTGAATATACTTGCATCAGTTCAATCAGACAACGCATAGGTTAGGACCCCATGCAAAGGAAACCCTATCTGCACTAGTTTTTTGTAATCTTTTGATATCTAAGTGTGTATTGATATCTTTTTTAATAACCACTGAAGTTTCATTAAAAAATTCGCCAATTTTCCAGTGTTTAGCCATGTTTCCCAACAACAGCGATACATTACGCAATACAATCGACATATCCCATGAGATAACCGATATTTATCCGTATCCCAAGGGTGCGATACATTATGCAATAACGATATGGAAAACATTGGTTAATATCAAGTACATATTAGATATCATAGTTTAGGGTGCATTTAGTTGCACAAAATATCATGAAATCTAATGATTTTTCATGCAACCAAACGCGCCCTAAACAATGATCTCTAATATGTAATTGATATTGAACTTATTTTTCAAGTCGCACCCAAACAAGCCATTAGATGATGATGAACAACTACAGAAAAATTCATTTAAAAACCAAGGGGATGCCACATATGCTTGTTTTAAGACCATTCAAGACGATGAGCAGGGTGGAGTTCTTGCACAATTTCATACAGCTATGGTCAAGGTTTTGAAAGCTGGAACATGCAGCATATCTTCTGGGAAGGCATCAATGAGGCTGACACTCTTGCTAGTCGGAAATCTTAATCTAGAAAAACTAGGGTTCATACTTATCTAAGTCTCTTTAGTAGCTACAAAAAACACATAATTATTTAGTCATAGTTGAATTCTACATAGCCAAGCAAGAGTAAACCAGTGATTTAAAGACCATCTGTAGCAAATCAAGGAAAGAGGCGGATTTATCAGGAAAGAGGCGGATTTATCATGGAAGTACAAACAAACAATAACATTGTCATTGTCATTGATAAAGAAATACCCACTGCTCCGAGATTCCCAAATACATCCAATAACAGATTGCAAAAATCAAAGAGCAATGAAGTACATGAATAAAAATCAATGGTCAATGTTCAAATCAGATGATGATTCCGGTCACCTACAAAAGATACAGAGGAACACTAATATTCTCAGCCACCACATGGATAGTCCATGTACGAAAAATTGAGGGAATTGGACTATGGCAGCTTTCTGATTAGTGGCCTGCAAAGCAATGGTCCAAATTCAACAAGCATAAGTCGCTGCAACTGGATGATCAACAGTTGTCCAATCACTGAGGTTTTTGGCCGACAGCCGATTCAAAAGGTGGACCACAAGATGGAGAGTCCTCATAACTAGAAATGTTTGCCACATGTACTATGAAGAGGCATAGAACTTCTATGCAGATACCTGCACATTAGCATTCCTTAAAATCATGCAGCCATGGCAAAAGATGCATCAAGAGCTTCTAGGCTAATCAGAAAATTCCAATTCGTCAAGCATAGGATTAATAAAATTAAGGTTGGTGTCTTAGTGATCCAACGACTTAAATGGATTCTAAATTGCTTCCAGCTCAGTTTTATTCTTTAAAGTTGTTAGATTCTGAAAAAGAAAAAAAATATATATATATAAAAAATAGAAAAATTAAAAATAAATAAAAAAGAGGTAACGGGTCCATCCATTGCTCTAAATCAAGAATCCTCTGTACTATAGACTTCACACCTGTTTATAATCCATATACAAAAACATATGATTGATTTTTCTACGCAATGGAAGTCCTTGAATAGGTCAGACAGAAGTAGCATCAAAACCTTATATTCCACTAGAAAATTTATCCACACTAACATATAATCGAAATTGTAGACACGAAACCCATGTACCAAGATCTGTGTGGCTCCTTATACAATGAAAGTAATTTGCAACTTTTGGCATTTCTACTCTTAGTAGAAATAGCAAAAAAGCAGGAAACACTACTGGTGTGGACATGAAATAGCACTTTTCCATACAACACTAAAGAGCCCCAATTCATAAATTTCCAAAGTTCGACTGAAATAAGAAATTTCACTATTATTATTTGCTTTCCTCCACTCTTGAAATGGCCATGTATCAAATGCAGCCTAAACCAATCATCATGAAGGAAAAAGATGAAAATTTAAAAAATTTTATTTTAAAAAAAAAAAAAAAAATGCTTACCAAGATGGCCCTGCTTAGCAGCAATATGGAATGAGTCGTAGCCATTCCTGGCCGTAAGAGCAGCTGTCTGAAAATCTGAAGCCTTCAAGAGTTCGCTAACGACCGGAGTGTGCCCATTTTCAGCTGCGACATACATTGCCGTCTCTCCATCCTGGTTCTGCATTGAGAGCAGTTCCCTCTGACGGCCATCACCACAGTCCCGGAGGATCTCTTTAACTTTCACTAAATCCCCTGTTCTAGCAGCTAGATGAAGCAGCAAGTCACCACGTTTCCCTGTGGGCTCTTTGTTCCTCTTCTTTTCGTGGAAGCTCTGCTGCTTCTCCATCATTATGACCAACAAAAAAGTACTACCCAAGAATAGGATTCCGCTGGAGGCGGCAGTGAAAACCCAGATTTTTCTGAAGAAATGAATCCAGAACATGGTAATCAATGCTTATGAAGAACAAAGCAAAATTGAACAGAAATGGGCTCAAAACTGATGCTTTTCAGGAACCCACAGATCTAAATTCACTAACTACAGGTCAAAAATGATAAAAATTAAAAGAAAACAAAAATACCTTCTTTCTCCTTTCAAAGAGAGAACCCTATTCCAATATCAAACACCATGTTTCTCTATTCATTCTCGGAACCCATTAATTGCCGTGCAATCTCACAAAAGCCCCAATATCAACCACTTTCACAATCTCAGCCCTGTTCAAAATATTGAAGCAGAGGAATTAAAATATATACATAGAAATACCCATTTGCCTCGAAATCCTAATTTCCAGATTCGTAGCTCAGAACCCATGTTTCAATGGAATTCTAAATACAGAAACTGCAACAGGCAACAATGATTTTAAAGCAGAATTGAGAAAACAGAAAACCCATGTTTTTTTTTTTTTTTTTTTTTTTATGAATTTCCAAAACCGGAAACTAATACCCAAAACCCTTGATTTTGGTCTTAAAAGATTCCAATTTTCTCAAAACATACAATTTTTTCCCTTCCCCATATCCAGAAACCTATATGCAAATCCCTGATTTTGAAAAAAAAAAACAGATTTAAATCCCACAAAATTCGTACCTCAGAAACACATGTTTTGTAATTCTATAAACCCAATTAAGATGAACACCACACACACACACACACACACACACACACACGCACAGAGAGAGAAGGGAGGAGGAGAAAATCCCACCTTTTCTTTCATATCTCTCCAAAATCGAGTCTTTGGATTCAACCCACCTTCGCTTTCAAGCTGAAAACTCTAAAAGCAGCAAAAGCAACTGCTCAGCATCTTAATAAGCTTCTCGAGAAAGATAAAGCTCTCTCTGTCTCTCTTCCTGGGAGCCACCGTCCACGCCCTCCCTCCTTGATAGATACGCCCTTCTTTTCTACTTTCGGTAAGACAATATTACAGCTCTGTAGTACTTTATTAAATCAGATAGAAACAGTTGCAGCATCGGAATGGGTGTATCTATCAAAAGGGGTAGGTGTATATATCAATTACCTTTTATAAAGTTTTTTAAAATTATTTTAGTTAATGAACATGGCAGCCATGGCAGTCGACATCAGATGCGCTCAGAAGGTGGTGGGCCACCCAAGGAAGAACCACCCACAAAACTACAAACAAAAAGTTAGAAATACGGCAAGACACCTCAACCATGTGATGCATGTGGGCGGCAATCAGGACCGTCCAAATTGTGTGTTCCATGTCATGGAGCATGCACTGGAGCTGATATTGATCTGGTGATTCCGGCTATAC
Source organism: Magnolia sinica (assembly GCF_029962835.1). Classification (NCBI taxonomy): domain Eukaryota; kingdom Viridiplantae; phylum Streptophyta; class Magnoliopsida; order Magnoliales; family Magnoliaceae; genus Magnolia; species Magnolia sinica. Next base: position 59,623,827 of record NC_080577.1, read on the forward strand.
AATTGGTAACCATAAAATGGACGGTCGGGAAAAAAAGATGGCCAGGAGGACAAATTCAACGGGGCAAATCAGACGGTCAAAATCATTTAATATGCAGTGCGCATTCGTACATGGACGAAACAAAGAGAGTCTTCCCTCTAATCAAAGGATAGAGAGATGGCTTTTGCCCCCGGTTCGAAAGACGCACCGGTGTCTGACATGGAAGCGGATTGCGTACTGAGGAACTCGGCACACTAAGCGTACTGAGTAAACTCTGCGAGGTCCACTGTGATTTATGTATTTTATCCGCTCCGTCCATCCATTTTACAACATAATTTTAGGGCTCGGGAGTAAAAATGAAGTACATTAAAACCTCAAATGGACCACACCACAGGAAACAGTGTGAATTAAACATTTGCCATTGAAAATTTCTCGGGGCCAGAGAAGTTTTGGATCAAACTTGTATTTGTGTTTTTCCTTCATCCAAGTCTTTGTGATCTTATTAACAAGTTGGATGAGAAATAAACATTACTGTGTGCCTTAGAAAGGTTTCAACGGTGGAAGTCATTATTCCAATTGTTTCCTATGATATGGTCCACTTAATCTTTGGGTATGCTTAAATTTTTATTTCAATCCCTAAAATAAAATGAAAAAAACAGATGAACGGAGTGGATAGACCAAATACATTCACGGTGGGCCCAACAGAGTTTACTTAGTACGATAAGAGCGTACTGAGTAACTCAGTACGCAATCCGATTTCGTCTGAAATGGGATTGCATACCGAGTTACTCAACACACTTTTATCATACTAAGTAAACTCTGTCAGGCCCAGTATGAATGTATTTGATTTATCCACATCGTTCATATGTTTTGCAGCTCATTTTAGCGGTTGAGCCCAAAAATGAAGCATATCCAAAGCTCCAGTGGACCACACCATAGGAAACAATGGAAATAATGATTTCCACCATTGAAACCTTTGTAGGACCCATAGTGTGTCAGACCCATGTCCCAGTGACTATTTTGTTCCGTAAGATCCTGCGGTCCTCCCGGTCGAAATCCGACGACTCGCGACCCGTATATTGCATTTGTGCATGACCTTAAGTCACATCCTGTAAACCCGAGTCAACTTGAACCGAGAGCTATGTCATTGCGACTGCGCCGACGCCGCAATTCCGACGCTGCGTCTCGTGCACCGATCCAATGCTCAAATTGTAAGTTATGGCCCGCGGATTATTCCGACTATTGATCGCATGATTGTGGGACCCACCTATCCAGATTGCACATTTCCCTACCAACCATCATCATAAGGATGATGTCACCCTAGGGGTGACATCACCTTAGCTATAGCCCCTAGCCCAGAGCCCTAGGCATGCTCTTACAACTCATGATTGCTAGCCACCCATGCCTCTTACACAAGTCATCATTGCCTACCTAAGCTACTTCCTCTCTCTTTTATTTCTCTCCATCCCTCTTTCTTTTTCATTTCCTAGCAAGAGAGAGCTCCCAACGTCCATGAGAGCTCTCCATTTCCAACCCTTTACAAGCTCCCCCCTCAAGAAAAAATAAAAATCCAACCCTCCAAAATCAATCTCAACCATTGAATCTTGTTCCCTTGGAGCTCTAGAACACATTGGTGGAAGAAGGAGATCAAGATTTAAGGTGGGTGCTTGTCTACGAGTAGATTCTTCCTTTCTTTCTTTGATCTTTAATTTTCATTGCATGGGACCCATCTTGATGTATGTTGTAGATCCTAAAGGTGCCCATAGTGGTGCGGTCCCTCCATCACGTCGTTCTCTCTCTCCTCATTTCATTTTTTATGGTGATGATTTATGATGGCCCACCTGATGATGCATGAATTAGATCCATACCGTTCATGTGTTAGACCCACCTTGTCGGACCGTCCAGCAACAGGCCTACTGGACTGTCCGTCTAGACAGGCCTAGATGAAGAGAAAACACAAATATCAGCTTTATCCCAAAGCTGGTGGGTCCCACACGTGTGGACCCACCCTGATGCATGTACCGGATCCACACCGTCCAGACCTTGGACGATGGGTCCCACACAGCTATTTAGCTTCATGGGATGGCGTCAGCAAGTTCTGGGTCTCATTGTGAGCTATATGTTATATCTGTAACGCCTTGAAATTCGGGGATCGAGCATAACTCAGCTCTCGATTTTCAAAACATCACTTATGCAACATATTGAATGGTGGATGTATGTTGTCCGTATGAGTGCATAAAACATGGAATAGATTAAGCCAAACTGCAAACATAATTCAGGGATAAGTGAAGAATGCAAGCGGAAGACTTAAAGAAATATATGTGTACATGTGCAAATCCTTGAAATACATATACATACCAGGTCATACTTACAAGTGTTACTATCAAAATTACAAGTATCAAATTACATCATCTATTCTCAAAAAAAAATCCCAGAATTCCCGCGCATCAGGACATGGCTCACAATAACCCGCCTGAAAACTGTATGAAAGAAAATGCAGCCTCATCATCCTCGAACTCCTGCTCTGCCTCAGGGGTCGCATCAAGATCTGCAACTAAGACAAAGTCTGGTGGGTGTTTAACACCGCCCCAGAACGTGGGAGTGAGTGATCAACTCAGTGGAACAATAAAGCAAAGGTTAACATGTTATCAATTCAATCAAGCAGTAATGATAAAGCAGAACAATCAAACATGTCCTAAGTACTCTTGTTAGTGCAAGGATGTATGCAGAATGATGCGTGCCCTCGCGCGTACACCCTCAGCGTCTTCATCTTACGTTATGCATGACACCACCTCAAATGCTCCACCTCTTCCAAGCTATTGCAATGCGGTGCATGCACATGATTACCAAGTTATTATTAGTCCTTTTCATACAGCAGGATTGAGAAGCTAAGGTACCTTCCTCATATCAATTTCCAAACATTGATCCATTCTAGGGTCGTCAGTCCTAGACAATCTCATACGATCATATGATTTTAGGTCGCTGCAAAGGGCTCATCACCAATCAATGCACGCCAATCATACCTTCGTTACTACAATAAGGCTCGTTACCTCAATGCGGTATCCAGGTATGCTCAAGGTCACTACAAAGGGCTCGTCACAAATCAATGTAGGCCGACAGCACGAATATAGTGTCTCATACCAACATAATCGGCTCATGAGTTTGGTTGCTCACTGGTCACTACGGGGAAGCTCGTCACCCCAGCGTAAGCTGACAGCTCGACCACGGTGTCCCATACCACCATGTCCGGCTCATGAGTCTTAGCGGATCAAGGTACAACGGTTAACAGGATTTACACTGGTAAGTTTGGTACCCTAGATTCAAACAATAGCGTCCATACATGGTGAACATACATCAGACAATCGGGTTACTTGACGAACTCGACTAGCACAAGCGCACGTTGGGTTGAACGACATAGAGTGCGCAAACACTCTGTGTGGCCAAACCACTGCCGACAACTCTAATACGACTCGGGTTCGTCAAATCACGTCCTACATGGCGAAAGCAACCTCAGCCATGAACTCAAGGCCGATTACCGATTTCCTGGACTAATTCATAGTCACAAACACATTCCACCACAACAGATATTCATATCAACAATCTAGAATAGTAATGGAACAACAACTCAAATAATGTGGTATGTAAGCATTTGAAGAGTATCAACTTAACATGGATTCTCACATAAGTAATACTTGAACTTAAACAACAAGGAATATGACTTGCATGTGATAAATCATACACATCAATAGGAGTGTTGAGAATCGTTTCTCAACGCCCGCAATTAGGTTAATATATTACACTTTAGATCATTCAGACATTTCTACAAACACTTAGAATACATAGAGCAACATACATAACGTATGTTCAAATACACGCATTTGGACAATTCCTTTTACCAAGGAATTGTCGCACATACAATTAGCATAAGTACATGACAGATAATCATGGCAAGTACACGTTCATATTTTATACGTATACGGTACTTCCTACATACACATAGAATACACAAATCTCAATATAACACATGCATATCAGGAATGCAAAATAAACATAGCATTTAGCATGTGAAATCTCATCCATAGCAAGAATAAACCATTCACTGGCATTGAAAGCCTTGAAAACCATAACCTATACAATTAAAGTCCGCACCTTAAACCAGAAATAGCGCACCGAACTGATTCAGACGATATGTCTTCGTCAACGGCGACTAGACAACCCAAGGCAAGAATAGAAATGAGCTACAACAACACATAAACTATTCTAAGCTCTAAAACAGATTAGGGTTAGGTTAACTTACCTAAAGATAAACTCAGAATCGCCAAAATAACGATTCAAAAGTGGAGGTTTAAGGATGAAGAGTAACAGGAAAGAATCTAGGATGATTCACCAACTTCTCTCTCACTTTCTCTCTCTTTTCCTCTCTTTCTTAGCTAGGATTAGAAAATTCGTATGGAAAAGAGAGTTAGGGTTTTAAGGTCTATATATAGGCCTAACATTGATGAAAATAGCCCCAGGGCCAAGGTATACTTAGGTTATAACCAAAACAGGCTTCTCTCGATCCAACGGAACACTTCTGGTGGGCCTTTTTCTACGTGCGGTCGGACTTAAGCTCACTGACCATGGATCTAGGTCAGACTGAGTTTTCATACCGATCGGATATACAGATCAACTGTGGCGGACCACACTCAATTCAACGGTCACCGAAACTCAATCAGGTCCACAAGCACTATAACCTGCCTGGGCCATCTTCCCTGATCCGAGGGTGAAATTGGGTCAGAATCCAACGGTCAGATTGCTTAAAATCGTCGCGCAAGTGACAAGACTCAGATTTCATAAAATCACATTTAATTTCTCACCGTTCTTACACTCTTCACTTCGGACTTAATCAAATTGACTCAGAACATCATCTGGACTTGATTTTTGAGGTGATGGCCAAGTCCAACATGGTGACCAATACTGCTTAAGATCATCGCTATCGGACTTTCGACGTGCGGTCCAGGTCCAATCCAGAACTTCCAACAATTTCCAAGAACAACTGGATTTAACGTTGAATCCCAGATTTCAGAGTAACCTAGCGCTAATGATTCTACAAGTTTTAAGTCATGCAGATCAAATTTAAAGTGATTTATGCAAAATTTTACAAGCAATCGAGTTTAGCGCTAAATAACCCACAAAAACTTCTAAGGAGAATGGAGGTAGTACTCGGGTCTTGGCACAAAATTTTTCGGGTCATTACAATCTACCTCCCTTAAAGAAAATTTCGTCCTCGAAATTCGTACCTTCTCATATTCCTCAAGGATCTGAGGGTAGCTCTTTCTAACCTCAGCTTCAGATTCCCAAGTAGCCTCTTCCTCACTATGATGAGTCCACAGAACCTTCACAAGAGGAATAACCTTGCTACGCAATACCTGCTCCTTCCTGTCTAGAATACGCATCGGTCGCAGTATATATGTGGCATCCTCACTCAACTGCACCTGCTCCCAACTAATAATATGCGAAGAATCAGGAACGTACTTCTTCAGCATAGAAACATGAAATACGTTATGCACGCCCACAAGAGGTGTGGGCAAAGCAAGGCGGTATGCTACCGCTTCCACTCGATCCAGAATTTGAAATGGACCAATAAATCTCGGCGTAAGCTTTCCCTTCTTGCCGAACCGCAGAACTCCCTTCATAGGAGAGACCTTAAGAAAAACATGGTCTCCAACCTCAAACTCAAGCGGTCATCGCCTCGTATCAGCGTAACTCTTCTGCTTACTCTGAGCTGTCAGAAGTCAATGCCGAATAATGTCAACTTTCTCTGAAGTCGCCTGCACCAATTCCGGGCCAATCAAACTACGCTCGCCAACTTCTGCCCAGCAATGCGGTGCTCTACACTGGCGACCATACAACGCCTCATAGGGAGCCATGCCAATACTCGCCTGGAAACTATTATTATATGCGAACTCTGCATAAGGGAGACAATCATCCCAACTGTCCTTAAAATCCAAAACACAAGCTCGCAACATGTCTTCCAGAACCTGATTCACACATTCCGTCTGCCCATCTGTCTGCGGATGAAACACGGTGCTGAACTTCAATTTCACACCCATCGCTTCCTGGATATGAGTCCAGAGATAGATGTAAAATGCGTGCTCTGTCAGACACAATCTCCAAGGGAACTCCATGCAGACGTACAATCTCCTTGATATACAATCTAGCCAACTCGTCTGTAGAGTTTGTGACTCTGATCGGTAAGAAGTGAGCCGACTTCGTCAATCGGTCGACGATCACCCAAATAGAGTCATGTCCCTTCCTCGTTCTCGGCAACCCAGAAATAAAATCTATAGAGATGAAGTCTCACTTCCATTCTACTATGGGCATGGGCTGAAGCAGCCCAGGAGGTCGGTGATGCTCTGCCTTGACCTGCTGGCACGTGAGACAACGAGATACAAAGTCAGCAATATGGACCTTTATGTTGTCCCACCAATAAGATCTTCTCATATCCTGATACATCTTCGTGCTACCAGGATGCATCGCAAGCTTAGAACTATGAGCTAACTCGAGAACCTCCTGTCTCAAGTCAGGAATGTCTGGGACACATAATCGACCACGAAATCGTAGGCCCCCATCAGAACCAACACTCCACTCGGAGTTCTTATCTGTACCAACCCACTTTTTTATCTTCGCCAAAAGCTCATCATCTGCCTAAGCTGCAACGATCTTCTCGTCCATGAGGGGCTGTACACGAATGTGTGCGATAACCTCATACGGCTCTTCCACCGTAAGTTTCTGCTCAAAGTCTAGCACAAACTCCAGCATGTCCCATTCTGCTATCATTAGCGGAGCCGCAAACTCTATAGCCTTCTTGCGACTCAGCGCGTCTGCCACAAGGTTCGCCTTGCCCGGATGGTAAGAAACATCAAACTTAAAGTCTTTCAATGTTTCCATCCATCGGCGCTGCTCATATTCAAATCACGCTGCATGAAAATATACTTAAGGCTCTTATGGTCGTAAAATAGCTCGAACTCCTCTCCGTAGAGGTAATGTCTCCAGAGCTTTAATGCGAAAATGACAGCTGCCAAATCCAGGTCGTGTGTAGGGTAATTCTCTTCGTGTTTCCTCAACTGTCTCGAAGCATAAGCAATCACCCTATCCTTCTGCATAAGGACACAACCCAGTCCAACGCGAGAGGCATCAGTATATATCGTATACTTAACCCCTTGCTCTGGCAATACTAGCACAGGGGTGGACGTCAACTTGTCCTTCAGCTCTTGAAAAGTTACCTCCGCCCTCTCATTCCAAGCAAACTTCAAACCTTTCCGTGTCAACTAAGACAACGGTCTGGCTATTTTCAAGAAGTCTCGAATGAAGCGTCGATAATAGTCTACTAGACCCAGAAAGCTCCTTACCTCAGTAACTGAACCATGCTGCTTCCAATCCTGAACTGTATCTACCTTAGCAAGATCGACAGTTATCCCTTCCTTGGACACCACATGTCCCAGGAACTTGACTTCCTCTTTCCAGAAATCGTATTTCTTGAACTGAGCAAAAAGCTGATTCTTCCTAAGAGTATCCAAGACCGCTCTTAAGTGCTCCTCGTGCTCTTCCCGACTCGCAGAACAAATTAAAATGTCATCGATAAAGACAATGACGAATCGGAATAAGAAGGGTCGAAACACCCTGTTCATCAGATCCATGAACACGGCCAGTGCGTTCGTAAGACCGAACGACATCACAAGGAACTCATAGTAACCGAAGCTAGTCCTGAAAGCGGTCTTCTGCACGTCCTCATTCTTGACGCATAACTGGTGATACGCTGACTGCAGATCAACCTTTGAAAAGTACCGTGCCCCCTTCAACTGATCAAATAAATCATCGATCCTAGACAAAGGATACTTATTCTTCACAGTTACCAGATTCAACCTGCGATAATCAATACATGATCGCAAGGAACCATCTTTCTTCTTCACAAACAAGACAGGTGCTCCCCAAGGAGACACACTAGGCCGAATAAAGCCCAAATTCAACAAACCATCTATCTGCTTCCTCAATTCCTCCATTTCACTCGGAGGCATACGATAGGTGGGCAAAGAAATGGGCGCCACACCAGGCATGAGATCGATAGTAAAATCAATCTCCCGCTGATGAGGTAATCTAGGAATCGACTCAAACACATCTTCAAACTCCCGAACTACAGGCGTGCTTTCAAACGCCGATTCAGCCATAATCTCCAACAGAGAAGTATAATAATCAAGACGAAAAGGATAACTGACCTGAATTGGAAAAGTAACTGTCTCGCCCTCAGGTCCATGGATTGTCACCGACCTTGCTTCACAATCAATCTCTGCTCGTATCCTCGTGAGCCAATCCATACCCATAATAACATCGTAATGAAAAAGAGGTGCGGCAAAAAAATCAACACGAATCGATCCACTTCCTAGATCAACCCAACAATCCATACAACGCTTGTTCATAGCAGAGGAGATCCCCGTAGCGGTAGTGAGCGTCACTCTTTTCATAGAAACAATGCTCAAACTCAGACGCCTAACTGCCGTATATGATATAAGAGAGGTAGTGGACCATGTATCCACTAACATTGAAACGGGACTACCTTCAATGTGCACTGTAACCTCGAAGGATCTCGGCACCAAATCAGACATAGGTGCTTCAGCTGAGAGCGCATGAACTCGAGCCTGCTGCTGACGATTCGGCGAAGGAACCATGGGCCGCTGAGGTAGCCTAAAGCTAGGTACAGAAGGTCTGAAGGATGGATGAGCTGGCACTGAATGAAGAGGTGGAGGTGAAATAACCTGAGGCATCAGACGGCTGATCCTCTGCGGTGGAATAAAACCACTATCCCGCATACGTGAAAAGTAAGAATGATCCAAATGCCCCATCTTCCCACAATACGAACAGCAAAGATCAGCTCGCACCTGCTGAGTGGGCGGCGCTAGACGCCTCGGAGGAGAATCTGCCGCGGCTTCTTGCGGAGAAAAGGTGCAGGTTTGGGAACCATAGGTGCTCGCATACGGGACGACCTGTCCCCGTCCTGCTCTACTCCCAAGGACATGCTCACCAACTCCGCATAGGAAGAAATGCTAGCACAGCACATCTTCGATCGGATCTCAGGCCTCAATCCCTCAGAAAAACGTCGCATCCTCATCGACTGATCGCTTAGAATCAAGGGAGCATAAAGACCTAGCTCAGTGAACCGGTTCTCATATTCCGTCACCGACATCCCTCCCTGACGGAGGCGAAGGAACTCACTCTCCTTCTCATGTCGGTACGTAACCGGAAAATACTTCTCGTGGAAGCGTGCCTCAAACGCCTGCTACGACCACTCATATCCTTCCTCAACAGTGCGAAGAACACTGTCCCACCATAAACTGGCCTCCTTCTCAAACATGAAGGAGGCAAGCTCGACCTGCTCAATCTCTGAACAGTGCAGCGGTCTCAGCATCTTAGAGATGCGATCAATCCAGTACTCGGCCTCCTCGGGTCTATGAGAACACGCAAATGTGAGAGGTCGTAAGCGCTGGAATCGTTCAAATGTGCCACTCGCACTAGCGCTCCCAGATGGGGGCATAGGTGAAGCAGGTGGAGTCGCCCCCACTGATTGAGCAAAGATGCCAGCCATGGAAGACAGAAATTGCTGCTAGTGCTGCTGCTGAATCTACTGCTGCTGCATCAATAACATCATCTGCTCAAACCTATCAGAAGGCAGAGCAGACGAAGATGCACGGTTCGGCTCAGGAACCGAAGGCGTGATTGGAGGAGCCATGGGTGGAATCACAGGTGTCGGCCCAACACCAGCATGAGACGGGCCCGCCTGTGGATCCGTCTGGCTATCGCTCAGGGGAGGAACCCCGACAAGCGACTCAACCAAGGAGAGACGGGCCGAAGTCTTCGAACAATTAGGAGGCATACCTTACATTCAATAGAGGATGCAACTTGTAAGATTCTACGTCCACATAATCCACCCACACAGCAATCGCAGCACAACTTTAACGATAAACAACATGCATTCCATTTAACAAAATTTGTCGCAATACAAGTAGTGCAGCATTACATGAATCACGACAGGAAAAACATGTGAACTAAACATCTAAAACTTCAAACAACAAACAACTTCCAACTACAAAGCCAACAACGGCAACACACAGAAAGAAACAACAAAACAAAGTAAAAGACGACTACAACGACAACTACTCGTCGGAATTAGGAGATGGAGGCGGGGCACCCTTATCCTGCAAGCAACACAGGATAGACTTCAGAGTTCGAGTCACCTTCTTGAACTTATGCTTCACAAGGCCTCGAAGATCTATGATATCCTGGTGTAGAACAGCCTACCCTTCCTCAAGCCGAGCGATACGGGCATCCCTGGCAACCTGATCTGCGCTCTGCTCTGGTGCCACAGGAGGAGAACTCTCACTCGTATCCTGTGCCTCTACCTCTTCCTCGTCCTGCCCTGTTTCTTCTTCAATCTCAGCTCCACCCTCAGCATAACTCTCATCCTCATTACTCTCTGACTCATCCTCACTCTCTGAGGCTTGTCGACGAGGACCAATTTCCATTTGCTTAAGGGTCATCAGATTAATGCGACGAATAGGAACTGACTTTTCTGCCCCAAGCTTGTAGCCAAACTCATGTGCAAGCTTACAAATGAGTCTGCCAAATGGGAGCGATTCGGTCCTCCTAGTCGAACGAGCGATAAGGATAATCTGATGCAAGATGTACGTCGGCACACATAACTTTGCTCCTTGCCCCACCTGATACAGAAAATCTACCATCAGGCGCGTACACTCGCTGCGGTTGCTCCACCTTGGATATACATTGAACGTACACATGTGGTGAAGCAAGTGGAAGTCGTCTGTCATGTTGGTAGCTAGAAGACTTCTATTAGGCTGCCACTCGACCAGATGACCACACAAGAGCCGGGTGCGACAATCCCTCTCCCACAAACTGTTCAAATTCTTCTCACTGGCATGCACCTCACCAAGTGGCACATTCAGGAGTCGGGATATCAAAGCGACGTTGACCGTGGCCTCCCGACCACTACCACAAGGAATCTTGAACTGCAGAGGCTCCAGCGAAGGATCACGAATGTTGGCATAAAAAGCTCGAACAATGCTTGAATTGGCGCGATACTCGCCCTCAAACAAGGGACACCAACTAGCTCCTTTCAGGCGCTCCAACAACAGAAACTCGTCAAATAGCCGCGGATTAACATGAGCCTCAAAAGGACCCTACAGCCTTCATAGACTCCATGTGATAACTCCGCCAACAAGGTTCTTCTAATGGGAGCTTGAGGATCAAGGTCCCGCTTGGTCTGAAACTCACGGGCGACGGTCGTGCTCGCGGCGGCACCTCTCGGCCTTCGTGCACGGGTTGGGCGGCTAGGCCCGACTTCATCCATAGGCGCTCTCTTCTTCCCCATCAAAGAAAGAAGGGTAGAGATGAAAAATATGGCCATCATAAACTCAAAGAGGGCCATGAAAAATGAGAGAAATAGAGAAATAGGAAGAATGGTGAAGCTTCCACACACTTGAAATCCTAAAGAAGGATTTGGAAGCTCAAATGAGAAGAAAAGAGAGTGAAATCAGCAATGGGGGTGAGGTTTTGAGATGGGTTGGTTGGGTGTGCACGAAAATGGAAGAAGGAGATTTGGGAAGGGTTTTGGTGGAGTTTTGAGAGGAACTTGAAGAAAAGTAGAGCTAGGGAGGGTAGTTTGTGAAGGAAGTAGGGTTTAGGAGGTGATTTAACCGAGCAACCATGGAGGGGTGGGCCACACTAGGCCCCAAAGTCATAGGCCCGAGCTGGCCCGCCCGGCCTGGCCCGCTGGGCGACGAGGACATCGCCGGTCTCTGGCTTGTCCTCCTGGCCCCTTAGCTCTAGAATGGTGTGTGTCCCCCCTGGGTCCCCCTGAAAATGCCCCGATCGGCCCATTTGTCCAATTCGACGCCTATCGGGCCATTCGGGTTAAAATCTGATGCAAACACAGATTTCTTGACAATTGAAGGGTTGAGATAGGCTGATAAACCATCTAGACTCATTAAGGGACAGTCTAGAAGAGATTTGGGTCGCTGTGTGTGATCAGGAGTGCGGACAGACTCGATCTCAGAGATCGTTTTCAGTAAATTTTCGCCGATAGGAGCAATAGAAATACAGACACAAAATCTACAATACACTCGCACCCAAATACACTAAGGTAGTGACAGCGTGCGGTGTGTGACCATAACCCAGGTCCGGTTTAATCCAATTCATGCTTTGATACCAACTTGTAACGCCCTGAAATTTGGGGGTCGAGCATAACTCAGCTCCCGAGTTTCAAAACAACACTTATGCAACATATTGAATGGTGGATATATGTTGTCTATATGAGTGCATAAAACATGGAATAGATTAAGCTAAACTGCAAACATAATTCAGGGATAAGTGAAGAATGCAAGCGGAAGACTCACGACCCGTATATTGCATTTGTGCATGACCTTAAGTCGCATCCTGTAAACCCGAGTCAGCTTGAACCGAGACTTGTGTCATTGCGACAGAACCGACACCGCAATTCCGACGCCGCGTCTCGTGCGCCGATCCAATGCTCAAATTGTAAGTTATGGCCCGCGCATTATTCCGACCATTGATCGCGTGATTGTGGGACTCACCTATCCAGATTGCACATTTCCCTACCAACCATCATCATAAGGATGATGTCACCCTAGGGGTGACATCACCTTAGCTATAGCCCCTAGCTCATAGCCCTAGGCATGCTCTTACAACTCATGATTGCTAGCCACCCATGCCTCTTACACAAGTCATCATTGCCTACCTAAGCTACTTCCTCTCTCTTTTATCTCTCTCCATCCCTCTTTCTTTTTCATTTCCTAGCAAGAGAGAGCTCCCAACGTCCATGAGAGCTCTCCATTTCCAACCCTTTGCAAGCTCCCCCCTCAAGAAAAAATAAAAATCCAACCCTCTAAAATCAATCTCAACCATTGAATCTTGTTCCCTTGGAGCTCTAGAACACATTGGTGGAAGAAGGAGATCAAGATTTAAGGTGGGTGCTTGTCTACGAGTAGATTCTTCCTTTCTTTCTTTGATCTTTAATTTTCATTGCATGGGACCCATCTTGATGTATGTTGTAGATCCTAAAGGTGCCCATAGTGGTGCGGTCCCTCCATCACGTCGTTTTCTCTCTCTCCTCATTTCATTTTTTATGGTGATGATTTATGATGGCCCACCTGATGATGCATGCATTAGATCCATACCGTCCATGTGTTAGACCCACCTTGTCGGACCGTCCAGCAATAGGCCTACTGGACTGTCCGTCTGGACAGGCCTAGATGAAGAGAAAACATAAATATCAGCTTTATCCCAAAGCTGGTGGGTCCCACACGTGTGGACCCACCCTGATGCATGTACCGGATCCACACCGTCCAGACCTTGGACGATGGGTCCCATGCAACTATTTAGCTTCATGGGATGGCGTCAGCAAGGTCTGGGTCTCATTGTGAGCTATATGTTATATCTGTAACGCCCTGAAATTCGAGGGTCGAGCATAACTCAGCTCCCGAATTTCAAAACATCACTTATGCAACATATTGAATGGTGGATGTATGTTGTCTGTATGAGTGCATAAAACATGGAATAGATTAAGCCAATCTGCAAACATAATTCAGGGATAAGTGAAGAACGCAACGGAAGACTTAAAGAAATATATGTGTACATGTGCAAATCCCTGAAATACATATACATACCAGGTCATACTTACAAGTGTTGCTATCAAAATTACAAGTATCAAATTACATCATCTATTCCCAAAAAGAAATCCCAGAATTCCCGCGCATCAGGACATGGCTCACAAGAACCCTCCTGAAAACTGTATGAAAGAAAATGCAGCCTCATCATTCTCGAACTCCTGCTCTGCCTCAGGGGTCGCATCAAGATCTGCAACTAAGACAGAGTCTGGTGGGTGTTTAACACCGCCCCAGAACGTGGGAGTGAGTGATCAACTCAGTGGAACAATAAAGCAAAGGTTAACATGTTATCCATTCAATCAAGCAGCAATGATAAAGCAGAACAACCAAACATGTCCTAAGTACTCTTGTTAGTGCAAGGATGTATGCAGAATGATGCGTGCCCTCGCACGTACACCCTCAGCGTCTTCATCTTACGTTACGCATGACACCACCTCAAATGCTCCACCTCTTCCAGGCACATGCAATGCGGTGCATGCACATGATTACCAAGTTGTTATTAGTCCTTTTCATACAGCAGGATTGGGAAGCTAAGGTACCTTCCTCATATCAATTTCTAAACATTGATCCATTCTAGGGTCGTCAGTTCTAGACAATCTCATACGATCATATAGTTTTAGGTCGCTGCAAAGGGCTCGTCACCAATCAATGCACGCCTATCATACCTTCGTTACTATAATAAGGCTCGTTACCTCAATGCGGTATCCAGGTATGCTCGAGGTCCCTACAAAGGGCTCGTCACCAATCAATGTAGGCCGACAGCACGAATATAGTGTCTCATACCACCATAATCGGCTCACGAGTTTGGTTGCTCACTGGTCACTACGGGGAGGCTCGTCACCCCAGCGTAGGCCGACAGCTCGACCACGGTGTCCCATACCACCATGTCCGGCTCATGAGTCTTAGCCGATCAAGGTACAACGATTAACAGGATTTGCACTGGTAAGTTTGCTACCCTAGATTCAAACAATAGCGTCCATACATGGTGAACATACATCGGACAATCGGGTTACTTGATGAACTCGACTAGCACAAGCGCACGTTGGGTTGAATGACATAGAGTGCGCAAACACTCCGTGTGGCCAAACCACTACCGACAACTCTAATACGACTCGGGTTCGTCAAATCACGTCCTACGTGGCGAAAGCAACCTCAGCCACGAACTCAAGGCCGATTACCGATTTCCTGGACTAATTCATAGTCCCAAACACATTCCACCACAATAGATATTCATATCAATAATCTAGAATAGTAATGGAACAACAACTCAAATAATGTGGTATGTAAGCATTTGAAGAGTATCAACTTAACATGGATTCTCACATAAGTAATACTTGAACTTAAATAACAAGGAATATGACTTGCATGTGATAAATCATACACATCAATAGGAGTGTTGAGAATCGCTTCTTAACGCCCGCAATTAGGTTAATATATTACACTTTAGATCATTCAGACACTTCTACAAACACTTATAATACATAGAGCAACATACATGACGTATGTTGAAATACACGCATTTGGACAATTCCTTTTACCAAGGAATTGTCGCACATACAATTAGCATAAGTACATGACAGATAATCATGGCAAGTACACGTTCATATTTTATACGTATACGGTACTTCCTACATACACATAGAATACACAAATCTCAATATAACATATGCATATCAAGAATGCAAAATAAACATAGCATTTAGCATGTGAAATCTCATCCATAGCAAGAATAAACCATTCACTGGCATTGAAAGCCTTGAAAACCATAACCTATACAATTAAAGTCCGCACCTTAAACCAGAAATAGCGCACCGAACTGATTCAGACGATATGTCTTCGTCAACGGCGACTAGACAACCCAAGGCAAGAATAGAAATGAGCTACAACAACACATAAACTATTCTAAGCTCTAAAACAGATTAGGGTTAGGTTAACTTACCAAAGAAGGAACTTAGAATCACCGGAATAACGATTCAAAAGTGGAGGTTTAAGGATGAAGAGTAACAGGAAAGAATCTAGGATGATTCACCAACTTCTCTCTCACTTTCTCTCTCTTTTCCTCTCTCTTTCTTAGCTAGGGTTAGGAAATTCGTATGGAAAAGACAGTTAGGGTTTTAAGGTCTATATATAGGCCTAACATTGATAAAAATAGCCCCAGGGCCAAGGTATACTTAGGTTATAACCAAAACAGGCTTCTCTCGATCCACGGAACACTTCTGGTGGGCCTTTTTCCACGTGCGGTAGGACTTAAGCTCACTGACCATGGATCTAGGTCAGACTGAGTTTTCGTACCGATCGGATATTCAGATCAACCGTGGCGGACCACACTCAATTCAACGGTCACTGAAACTCGATCAGGTCCACAAGCACTATAACCTGCCTGGGCCATCTTCCCTGATTCGAGGGTGAAATTGGGTCAGAATTCAATGGTCAGATTGCTTAAAATCGTCGCGCAAGCGACACGACTCAGATTTCATAAAATCACATTTAATTTCTCACCGTTCTCACACTCTTCACTCCAGACTCAATCAAATCGACCCAGAACATCATCTGGACTTGATTTTTGAGGTGATCGCCAAGTCCAACATGGTGACCAATACTGCCTAAGATCATCGCTATCGGACTTTCGACGCGCGGTCCAGGTCCGATCCAGAACTTCCAAAAATTCCCAAGAACAACTGGATTTAGCGTTGAATCCCAGATTTTAGAGTAACCTAGCGCTAATGATTCTACAAGTTTTAAGTCATGCAGATCAAATTTAAAGTGATTGATGCAAATTTCACAAGCAATCGAGTTTAGCGCTAAATAACCCACAAAAACTTCTAAGGAGAATGGAGGTAGTACTTGGGACTTGGCACAAAATTTTTCGGGTCATTACAATATCCAACACCGTCCGTTCGTTTTATTGGGTGTGGGACCCACCCCACACGTGTAGCATGTGTGTGGGGGAGGGGGCACCTTAATGTATGTTTTTTATATCCTCACCATCCATTGTTATGACGATGGGACTCCACCTTGATGTATTTGTTATCCAAGCCGTCCGTCCCTTTTTTTTAGGATGGTGAGACCCACCCACACGTGCTACACGTGTGGGGTGGGGCCCTACCTTGATACATGTATTTTTTACCCACACCGTCCATATCTAGATGGTGTTATGTGGGATGACCGTGATGTATGGGTCTGACCCACCTTATGTATGTGTTGTATATCCAGTCCGTCCATTCTAGTTGGACGTGGGACTCCACCGTTGATGTATGTATTGTATTTTCACACCGTCCATCTCTGGACAATGTGCCATGTGGGGCCAACCATGATGTACGGGTCTTATCTACACCGTCCAGATCGCTAAATGGTGGGTCCCACCACATGATGTATGTGTTTTCAGCCACGCCATCCATCTGATTTTTGGACAGGTGGGGCCCACCTTGTGATGTGTTGTATATTCACACCGTCCATCCTCATGGCCCCCGCATGATGTATGTGTTTTATCAGCGCCGTCCAGCCCGTGGACGCCGCATATGATGTATTTATGGCCCGTTGATGAGGCCCAATATGATGTATTTATGACCCATCTTGTTGGCTCACCTTGAGGTATATGTTGTACATGTGGCCCATCTATTTTGCTAGATTATGGGCGGCCCCATAAGGCCCATGTAATGTATTTATGGCCCATGAGTAAGGCCCATTGTGATGTTTTTGTGGCCCATTTGGTAGGGCCCATTGTGATGTTTTTTGTGGCCCATTTGGTTAGGCCCAATATGATGTTTTTGTGGCCCATTTGGTGAGGCCCATTGTGATGTTTTTGTGGCCCATTTTGTGAGGCCCATTGTGATGTGTTTGTGGCCTTGGATGAGGCCCGATGTGATGAATGAGAGGCCCATATGATGAGGTCCAATGTGATGTATATGAGAGGCTCATATGATGAGGTCCGATGTAATGTATATGAGACCCATATGATGAGGCCCGATGTGATGTATATATGGCCCATATGATAAGGCCCATTACAATGTATGAGAGGCCCATTTGGTGAGGCGCAATGTGATGTATATGAGGCCTTTGTGTAAGGCCCAATGGGATGTGTATTAGGCCATTATGTGAGGTCATGGGCCCACTATATGTTTGGTTTTATGTGTGTGAGGCCTGTATCCTAGTCCGTACTGTTCCGTAGGCTTCCGTGGTCCTCTCGGTCAAATTTCGATAACCTGCGATCCATAATCAGCAATTGTGTGTGACCCTGAGTCGTATCCCGTATTTCAAAGTCGGCTCGACCCGAGACTTGTATCCTAGTGACTACGTCGTCGCCGTGGTTCCAATGTCGCGTCTCGTGCGCTGAGGCGATACCCAGACCAGGAGATGAGGGCCCGCGTTCAGTTCGAGGAAAACGCTGCGCATTTGCAATCCCAAGAGAATCTCTACAACATGTCCCATCAATCAAGTACACATCAATCACATCTCATGTTAAGTACACATCACCTCACACTCCATCCCCAAGCAACCCCAAAGTCAAACTCTCTCTCTTACAACCCATACATGTCAAGTACACCCATTACCCATCACTCACTCACCCATCCCTCTCTGTCTCACTCTCTTCACATCGCATCCTCTTTCTCTCTCATTTCTCCATTTTTTTTCGAGCAAGCAACCCAACGTCCAAGCTCCTCCAATCTCCATGAGAGAGCTTAGTGTGGCCCACCTTCCTACAACCCAATCCCACCATCTTAAGTCCATCTCAACCTTTAAAAACGTTCCCTTTGAGCTCTAGAGGCTATAGGCAGAAGAAGGAAGAGGAGATCAAATGTGGGTGATTTTATATTTGATTTTGTGATTTAAGGGCCCACTTATGGTGGGACCCATCTTGATGTATGTTCATGGAGGAGCTCATAGTGGCGGAGCTCCTCCCATCTCTGCTGTTTCTTTCTCTCTCTTTCCTTTTTTTTATGATGATCATGATGTGTGGCCCACTTAATGTGTACGGCGCATTCAG
Organism: Magnolia sinica; assembly: GCF_029962835.1. Lineage (NCBI taxonomy): Eukaryota > Viridiplantae > Streptophyta > Magnoliopsida > Magnoliales > Magnoliaceae > Magnolia > Magnolia sinica. The sequence continues at coordinate 59,642,523 of NC_080577.1, forward strand.
ACCGTCCAGGGCCAACAGGCCCACCATAATGCATGTATTTTTATCCAAACCGTCCATCGAATAGACCGCCTTGCTGCCCCTTTGGAAGGTCTGGATGATGCGGAAACACAAATATCAACTTGCTTCATATGGTGGGCCACGCTGGCGTGGACCCCACCTTGATGCATGACGCATCCAACCCGTCCATCCATGGACCAGCCACACTGTCCAGGCCGTCTAGGGCCTGGACTAGACGCTGACATGTTTTTAATTAATAATATATATGTGTGTGTGTGTGTGGTGTGATCCACATGATCTTTATATATATAATATACTAATACAAATATAAATGTATATGTATATGTAGGATGGGCCCTACGTGGGATCCACCTCACGCATGTATTATATACATGCCACCCATCCGTTGTATGGTGTGGGCCCACCCACACGTATCACACGTGTGGGCAGGTGGGCCCCACCTTTTGTATATGTTATAACCACACCGTCCCTCCACTTACCTAGGACGGGCAGGAGCTTTGATAGCCACCATGATGTACGTATTGTCCCTGCCATGTGTGTGGCCTGCCATGATGTAAGGGTCATCTCCAGACCGTCCATCATCTGGACGATGTTGTGGACATCACTGTGATGTAGGTTTTTGCTCCACATCGTCCAGTTGTGGACCCCACTTCCCACACATGAGGGCCACTTGGTATATATGTATCGTCCAGGCCATCCAATGTAGCCCACCTTGAATGTATGTATTTCCCCCACCGTCCAGCATCCAGATTGCTGGATGGTGGGCCACACCCTGACGTATGTGTTTTATCAACACCATCCATCCATTTTTCCAAGATCATTTATGTGGAGGGCCCCGGTTTGATTTGGTGGGCCTGGGCGCTGCATCTTTTTAAAATAAATAATAATATAATAATAATGATAATAATATATATTATTATTATATGGTGGGCCCTACATGAGACCCACCTTAAGATGTGTTTTATCTAACCATCCATCTAATGGTACACCCACCACCAGTGATGTATTTGTTTCATCCACACCATCTAGAACATCTAGACGGTGCTGGACAATGTTTGGATGGTGCTGTGGACCCCACCTCAAAGTATGCTCCATATCCACACCGTCCATAATGTTTGGATAGTGCTGGACAACGTTTGGACGGTATCGATTTACATCGATAATGTGTGGGCGGTGCTGATCATCATTAGGGTGCCATGTACCCCATGGAATGATGTGTACAGTAATACACATGTTGCACCTGCAACTATTGAAATGATTTTTGATATGGTCCAAGCCCTATGAGGCCCATTGGTGCGGCCTATCCATGAGGCCCATCATGATGTATATTTAAGGCCCATGTGATAGGGCCCACCTATTTGAATCTGAGGCCCATGAGTGAGCCCCATTGTGATGTATTCGAGGCCCATGGGCGAGGCCCAATGTGATGTATTCGAGGCCCATGAGTGAGGCCCATTGTGATGTATTCGAGGCCCGTGGGTGAGGCCCAATGTGATGTATTCGAGGCCCATGGAATGAGGCCCAATGTGATGTATTCGAGGCCCATGGGTGAGGCCCAATGTGATGTATTCGAGGCCCATGAGTGAGGCCCATTGTGATGTATTCGAGGCCCATGGGTGAGGACCAATGTGATGTATTCGAGGCCCACGAGTGAGGCCCATTGTGATGTATTTGAGGCCCATGGGCAAGGCCCAATGTGATGTATTCGAGGCCTAATGTGATGTATTCGAGGCCTATGAGTGAGGCCCATTGTGATGTATTCGAGGTCCATGTGATGCGGCCCATAGTGATGTGTATGTAGCCCTTGTATGAGGCCCATTGTGCTGTGTATTAGGCCTTTGTGTGAGGTCACGAGCCCACTATATGTTTAATCCTATGTGGGTCACTCCTTGGGAGCAATGTTAGTTGAGTGTCCACATTGATAGATAATGATGGTTGGATGTCCACATTGTGACCTTCCCTTAGACCTTGTTAGGCCCATTCTCACCGATTGACGAGGCCGATTCCATTAGTTGAGGACGATTGTCGAGGCCGATTTCGATTGTCGATTCTGATCGTCAAGGCTGAATCCAATTGATGAGGACAATTCCATATGTCGAGGCTGATTGTTGAGGCCGATTTCGATTGTCGATTCCAATTGTCGAGGCCGAGTTCATTAACGAGGCCGATTCTGTTAGTCGAGGCCGATTATTAAGGCCTATTCCAATTGTCGATTCTGATTGTCGAGGCCAATTTCGATTGACGAGGATGATTCGGTATGTTAAGGTCGATTCCCGATTGTCAAGGTCGAGTCCGATTAACGAGGTCGATTCCATATGTCAAGGCCGATTCTGTATGCTGAGGCCGATTATCGAGGCTGATTCCAATTGTCGAGGCCGAGTTCGATTGACGAGGCTGATTCTGATTGTCGAGGCCGAGTCCAATTGATGAGGCTGATTCCTTTAGTCAAGGCTAACTGTCGAGGCCAATTCCGATTGTCGATTCCAATCCTCGATTTTGATTGTCGAGGCCGATTCTGTATGTCGAGGCTGATTTTAATTGTCAATTCCGAGTATCAAGGCCGATTCTGATTATTGAGACTGATTCTAATTATTAAGGCCGATTTCGATAATTATGGTCATTTCTGATAATTGTGGTCGTTTCTGATAATTGTGACCGATTCCGATTGTCGAGGCCGATTCCGAGTATCGAGGTCAATTCTCATTATCGAGGCTGATTTCGATTGTCGAGGCCGATTCCGAGTATGTGATAGCATAACATTATGATACATTCCCATATACATCATCTGCATGTTTGATTATGAGATATGGTTGGCCATTGTATATAGCAGGTTGTTCACAGGACTCCCTGATAGGCAGAGTTGCCCTACATGAGCACACGGTATGTGCAGGATTGATGCATGATTGGACTATGTGACTCATGCATCTTGTATTATGTGTTGTGATTACTACACGCCCTAGCAACATCAGGGTCGTAGCCTCCACATGCATATTGTGGATGGCCAGATGGGACACCAAAAATCTGTTCTACATGGAGTACTATAGATATCCCTAGGTGAAAGTCCCTAAACCCTCTTCATTTTAGAGGTTGCTCCAACGTCTAGATCGAGTGAATACATGAGTGCATGAGGGTCGTATACCTTTAGGCCGTGTCTCCCACTATGTCATGGTAGGTTGGAAGGAGGTGCAGCCTTACCTGCCCAAGAGAAAGGGACAAAGCTAGGCTGAGTTTGACCAGCTCAAGGAATGGGTCCACTATCGACGAGTCGGGTCCGATATTAGCAGGCGGATAGTGAGGTCTCTTCCACTCACCTTATTGTGTGCGATGGGGTGGCAATCTAGTTTGGAGTGTAATGGACCCCGATGATTTTTCAGAGAGGAACTGTACTGATATGTAGACTTATTGAGCAGGAGTTGCATACTTATTTATTCATTTATCACTATCCACTCAAGCTGGTGGTGCGTAACTATTTGTTACGTGTACTTTCGCAATGACCATGATTTCGATTGGGGCGTGCAACTAACCTAAGATCAGGAGTTTACCACATTGAGTCTAACTATCCAAATTTAGGTATGAGACTGGTTTGGATAGAAGTCCCTTGTGATGGACCCCATAGCCTGTGATATTAGGTACTATCATCCCGACTTCACACTCCAGCATGGTCATTCCATTCGCACCGCATATTGCATTACATCCGCAGCATATGACATTTTGGGTTACTATGTTTCTATATTTATATGGCTTGGATACGACTGACAGTATCCGTGGATTCATCAGGATTTACATATTGCATTGCATCATCGGCATCTAATATTTGGCTTGCTATCTCCGCATTACATAGCTGATCCATATTGCTTCATCAGTATATGATGTTGTTTTTATTATATTTCTGCATCACATAGCCTGGATAAGGCTGATGGTATATATAGGCCCATCAGTATGTTTTCACATTACTCTGATATCATATGATTTATGAACTTGTTAGTATTTATGATATTGTATGATTTATGAGCTTGTCAGTATTTCCGCTTACTCTGATTTCTTTAATATTGCTTACTTAGCACTTACCTTGTGCACACACTTTCACCACCCACTAAGCTTTCTATAAGCTTATGCACGATAGATGCATGCAGGTGGCATTAGGTTGCAGCAGCGTTAAGCATGGAGCATGCAGCGGTCTTCTGGAGCTTTGATTTTGACATATGTATTTCCCTTTCAGTATTGTATTCAAATGCTTATATTAGTGGATATGTGATGATGATGTTGCCTTTGTGATTTGGGTAAACTTGTGGTTATGCTTTTTACGAGATAAATGTATGTTGGAAAATCCTCCTTGTAGGATTCCAGGATCGGAATCTAGCATATGAGTGATGGGAGCCAAGAATAGGGTACTACGGAGGTTGTCGGCATCGAATTCAATGATCGGGATTCCTGTGAGTCCGATCTCCGAGTTTGGGGCGTGACAATGTGGGCCACTCCTTGGGAATAATGTTGGTTACATGTCCACATTGATGAGTAATGATGGTTAAATGTCCACATTGTGACCTTCCCTTATGTTGTTGTTAGGCACATTCTCATCTTTCTCTAGTGGGTTGATCTAATTCACTGGGCCCCATTGATATGTGCATGACCCATCTATTCATATTGGGCTAGCCCAAGATGTTAGGCCCCAATTGGTTGCTTGTAGGGTTATTTCTTTTTAATCTTGGAGTCCATCTTATTTGAACCCCCTAGGGCATTTAGTGGGCCATATGTTTCGGATCCTTAGGATTATAGGTAGGCCAACTAGGCCCAACTTTGATATAAGGAGAGTTCATCATCGTCGTAGACGAAAGGATCTGTGATAACGGATTTTGTATATCGAAAGTTGAGGGTCGATCTTTATGTTATGGTTTAGATCGGCTATCCATCTATGGACCTCGCCTTGTATATAGGCCAGTTATCGATACCGATTATGAGTATGTGATAACATAGAATCATGATACATGCCATATGCATCATTTGCATGCTTGTTATGAGATGTGGTTGACTATTACATATGCCATTGGCTAGGTTGTTTATATGACTCCCTGATAGGTGGAGTTGTCTCACATGAGCGCATGGTATGCGCAAGATTGATGGATGATTGGACTGTGTGACTCATGCATCTTGCATTGTGTGATTATGATTACTTTACGCCCTAGCAACATTAGGGCTGTAGCCTCCGCAAATATAGCGTGGATGATAGGATTAGATACCAAAAATTCTTATTAAGCACAGAGGCGCGAAAGATGTCCCAGGGTGAAAGTCCATAAACCCTTCTGGTACCATGGAGGATGCTCCAATGCTTAGACCGAGTGGATGTATGAGCGCATGAGGGCCGAATACCAGAAGACAGCGTCTCCTACTGTGTCGAGGTTGGTTTGAAGGGGGTGTGGCCTTACCCGCCCGAGGGTAGGGGCAATTGCTATGTTGAGTATGATCAGCTCGTAAATGGGTCCGCTATCGACGTGTTAGATAGATATTGGCTAACTATTGATCAGGCGGATAGTGAGGTTGCTTCCGCTTGTATGGTTGTGCATCCAGTGTAGGGCGGCAATGTGGTGTATAGTGTATTAGACCACGACAATTATCCAGAGAGAACTGTACTGATATATATGATGCTCTAGAGATGAGCTGGATTGATATGTGAATTGGTATGCTTAAGTTACATCTTGCACATGACATTGGCCATGTATGCCTTGCATCGTTTGGCCATGGTGTGACTGATAGCATTCATGCCTTCTATCGCATGGCCTTGGTATGGCCGATAGCATTCATGCTTTGCATTGCATAGCCTTAGTACGGATGTTAGCATTCATGGACTTACTAGCATGTTTTCGCATTACTCTGATATTACATACTTGCATTGCTACCTTGCGCACACACTTTCACCACTCTCTAAGCTTTCTATAAGCTTATGCACGATAGATGTGTGTAGGTGACGCCAGGACATAGTCGTAGCTAAGTAGGAGCAGGAGCGTATAGCCGAGCTTTTGGAGTTCCGATATTGTTATTGTATTTCCCTTTATGCACATTGTACTTAAAGTTTTTTTTATTATAGTGGATTGTTTTTTTTTATCATAGTGGATTTTGTGATGGAGTTCTGGTTATTGTTCATGGGTTATGCTTATGGTTATGCTTATTACAGAATAAATTCATGTTGAAAATCCTTCTTGTAGGATCCCAGAATCAAAACTTGATATATGGGTGCGGGGAGCCGAGAATGGGGTACTACGGAGGCTATCGGCACTGAATTCGAATTGAAAATTTTATGAGCCCGGATTTCGAGTTCGGGGCGTGACACAGTTACGTGGCCCACGATTATACAATGCCATCGTGGAAGTGAGTGTCATTGGATGTAAATACATCACGATAGTGCATTTGGCACCGTGAATTTGATAAGTAAAGAATAGGGGGTAATTAGTTTTTTTTTTTAAATGTCTATTTTAAAGGTTTAAACAATATTGGTGAGTCGGTCATATGTAATCTTTATGTTTGTGGCTAACTTGAGGTGAAATGACATATGTTAATAAACTTGTTACAATTATTCTATCAAATATCACATATTTAAACAAACTTGAAATATGTTAAAGAATTTCATTGTATTCTAATTACAAGGATCCAAAACATAATTTTTTAAATACCGGTGCATTTCAATTACAATATGTTAAACTCAACTAAGGATTTTAATTTACATGAATTCTAATGTACTTGGGAATTGAATTCTAATGCATTCTCCTCCTTGCTTTGTAGACATATTGTAACACCCAGTACTTTTCTGTACTCGGGTGTTACCATGAGAATCAAGTTTAGTGCAAACACAAATATGATTCATCTAGATATTCGCTTTTGATCTAACCTAAACTTGACCATTAAAAGGATTCCCATCCTTAGATCAGGCCATCCAACCATCTATTTTCAAAATGGATCTCCACATCAATTAAGAAGCCTATCTTTAGGAGTTCATTCTCTTTAAATAAATAGGATATAACCTTTCACCTTAAACTAGAAGCCGTGACCATAAGGTCCACTGTTTATCAGCTACATGCTTGAATGGAGAACAAAACACTACTAGAATGTGATGAGCCACCTATGTTAGGATTTCAATCACTCTAATATGCATAACTCATTATATATGCGTATTATGTGATCTAACTATTTAATTATGATTTAAAATAAATACTATAATACAACATAACTAGATACTCTGTGAAATATTATTTATATACTTTATAAGGATTTAAAATCTCATATCAAAATGATATAAAATTTTAATCCATATTATATCTATACACTTGTAGCATCATTTATATAAATTACAAACACAAATTCTATATTACGTGAATTAATAAAATATATAATAAATAACGTATTTCAAACTATTTAACATTTTTATATATGTATATATAATTAAAACATATATAACTATACAATTAATACGCAAATAATATATATTAATCTTGGATTTTTCTCACTAATATTCATGTAATTTATGTATACTAACAATCTGAGATGATATAAAGTATACATACCAAAATGCATTATTCCTTGTATTAAGGTGATTTTATTAATATAAAGCAATGATAGGGATAAATGGTATTAGTAATAAGATCGATATTAATATTAATACTTGGTTAGTAATCTGGGATGGAAATACCCATTATGATCTTTTAACCATTAACGTTCAATTTCGGAATCATCCGACCATTGGATTGATGGAACACCACCATTAGGACCACAAATCAAGTTGTGGGCCCCGCCTAGACCTTGGAGAAACAAAAGAAAAAGAAATAGAGAGAGAGAGAGCTTGATGTTGCCATGCGTGTGCAGCAGTTTGACTCGATCGAGTCATGATTCGAGTCAGGTCTGCTCCAAATCTTGCTGAAGTTCCAGCAATAACAGAAGAAAGAAAAGGAGAAGTCAATGAGAGAGAAGAATGAGCAGAGAAAGAAGAAGAAAAAAATGGGGAAAGAATGCGTGCGGCTGCACCATCACCAAGCGGCTGTACTAGCTCGACTCGACCACTGAGTCCGAGGCAGGTCAGGTGGGTTCAGCAAATCTCTGCTGAGTTGAGAATAAAAGGAGAACAGAGAAGGAAAGAGGAGAGTAGAGGAGAAGGAATGAAAGGTCTGCCATGTGTGGCAACGGCTCAACCAAGCCGAGTTGGGCTGAGTCAGGCCAACTCAACACCCATTGCTGGAATTCCAATAGGGAAAAAAAGGAAAAGAAAGAGAGAGAGAGAGAGAGAGAGAGAGAGAGAGAGAGAGAGAGGTAGTAGAAGGGAGAGCATGATGTCGAGTCAACTAGGCTGCCACATTACCGAGTTGACTCAGTCGAGCTGCATATGGGGTAGGGCCAGATGCGTCAAGTCAAGCAACCAAGTCAACGGTTGTAAGCCAACTTTCTCTCCCAAAGTTAATCATTTGCTTTTTCATTATAATTAGTGATACTATAGCTATTTTGATTATTAATTCTGTTTAGTCATTAACAAGTTATGTACGCTAATATTAATTACGACCATTAGGTGTTAGATAATTAGTAATTACCTATCATTCATAGACATTATCACTTATAATAGGTCACACCATTCATTTCCATTATGATGATTATATTTTGCTACATTAGAGAATATAAATTATAACACTAAGGTTGATAGTTATTATTAAATTAATATTTTTACCATTTCCATCATTATTAGGATTGTTAAATATTAGGATGCATAGCCATTAGTAAATTATCTATCCTAACGATAGCTAATATATACAAGAAATTAAAATGATATCATTATTAAATACTAATGTACTGTCTTATCATAAATAATAGACCATAATATTAATTATCATCATAATGATTATTAACAAATATTAACCATAACACTAATGTTAGTAAATATTTTATAATTATTAAATTAAAATTAAAATCAATTGCACACCAACTAGGGTGCAAACCCTAAAAATCTAAACTTAGATATAAAACCTTAAGGATGAAACCCTAAATCTAAGTAATCTAGACCTTAGGTTGGGACTTGAAACCATAAATAGTGTGTTAAGCTTGGTTCTAACCATAGAATTTTACAATGTATGGTAGGGTTTGATTCCAATGACACCTGTGTTTCCCTAACGACACTAACGGCCGACTCGACACGTAAGGTGAGGACTCACCCTTTGAGCGTCCCACTTAATTTCATCAATCTGGATATAGGCGATGACATGATTCCCCTAACTGAGTTGCTTACCTTACTATTGAATATGCTAACTTGTTTGTATAATTAATACATAGACATCTCTTTAATCGAAACATGCATAGATGATTTGATGATAACATGCTATCTTTTGTGGTACCTGTAATAATTAACTATATGCTACCACTTGTGCCTAAATAATGAATTGAGTGGGACCTACCTTGGACTTATCATCCTGCAATCCACGTTTGCCTACATGGCTTAGATTGATTATTGGTGCTCTTCGTGGCTTATTGATTTTATTTGCACATCTTGCTAATTTTTGGGTCATTATGCGGAGTTCATTATGATTTTCAGGTGGAGCTAAAGTTCGCCTGTCGATTTTCTAGCCATCTTGCGGAGTTCATACGATTTCCAAATGATGCCGAAGTTCCCTTGTTGGTACCCTCTTCATCTTGCGGTGTTTAGTTGTATGGTGATTTTTCGAGTGGAGTTGAAGTTCGCTTATCGATTTTCTAGCCACCTCGCGATGTCCACATACGATATGATTTTCGGGTGAAGTAGAGGGTTGTATGTTGTTTTCCTAGCCATCTTGCGGTATTCAGTCGTACCATGATTTCTGGGTGGAGCTAAAGTTCGTTTATCGATTTTCTAACAATCTTGCGGTGTTCACGTACGATATGATTTCTGGGTGGTCTAGGGTTTGTATGTTGTTTTTCTCTTTATCTGCAGTGTTCAGTCGTACCGTGATTTTCGAGTGGAGTTGAAGTTCGCTTATCGATTTTCTATCCATCTTGTGGAGTTCACGTACGACATGATCTCCGGATGAAGAGGAGGTTTGAAGGTTGATTTTCTATTCACCTCATGGATTCACTTGTACTATGATTTCCAGGTGGAGCTGAAGTTCGCTTATCGATTTTCTATCCATCTTGCGGAGTTCACGTACAAATGCGATCCTCGGGTGTAATAGAAAATCATATGGTTGATTGTTTGGTTATCTGGACATGTTTCCTTGCATTGTGACTGCCATTATATTTTGCGTATGATGAAATTTTGTTGATTAGTCTGATTTTCTTAATACGAGTATGACTAAGAAATGCCCTGTTTAGTGTATCTAATTTCATAACTTGTAATCTATATTGGATTATGAATTATGAGTGCGTAATCTCAGAGGGTGCTCCTCACTGCGATAGCCATTAACGCTATCAAACCGTAACAATTTATGCAGGTGTAGGGCGAGTCGATGAAGTTCACTTGGTCTCTAGAGCAGATCAGTTATCTGGGGAGCTAAGCGGGGTCCCTGCAGTACATATTTAGTTCCACCATTACATGATAGGTTTCTGGTTTTTATTATTAATGAACTTTGTATTTGGGATTGTATAAGTCCTGTATGGGTGCCACATTTGGAATTTTGTAATGATCAGAATGTTTTTATTTAATGCATGGTTTATTCTAGTTTCGTTGATGTTAACTCTAATTAATGACAAATGGTTCAAATTTACACTGGATTGTATAAGCTAACACTCGGGTTTTTAGGAAATGGGTTATATACTCGGGTCCTGAAAACATGGGGCGTTACACATATTTTGAGTTATTTTGGTTCACCATGCATGTATGTGTAATTTAAATGCATGCATGATAAAAAAATAATAATTTTAAAGGTAAATTATTAAATTAAAGATTTGGCTAATTGAGTCATTTCCTTTAATGCATGGCAGCTAACAGGCCGGATCCTTTTAGTACCTGTAACGAAAGCTCAATGTCCGATAAAGTCAGTTTGACTTGCAGACTCTAATAACTCTTTGCCAACTAATAAGGTCCCAGATCCAATCATAATCTACAGTCCAGCCAGTAAATAACTTCCATCTTTTCATGTGTTGTGTAACATCCAACCTGGAAGCCAATTAGCTGTTATACTGCACACTAGCGGCCTAGCTGTTGTATGTGTGTGGCATACAAAAGAGCTCGGTATTGCTTGAGCAATGTAATTGTATAAACAATGAAATGAAGATCAAAGTTCTGTGAGCCCCATCACGATGTATCTATTATATTTACACTATGTCTAAAAGTGAGTTATTTCTGATTCGCAAGTGGACCACATCACAAATAGTAGTGGAGATAATAATTTCCAACGACAAAACATTTGTAGGGCCCACTATACTATTTTTTTCCATACAATTTGTTCATAAGGTGACAAAAATATAGAAGAAGAAGAAAAACAAATATCAGTTGATCTAAAACTTTGTGACCCCTTGAAGTTTTCAATGGTAGATGTTCAATCTCCCACTGCTTTTTGCAATGTGGTCCACTTGATCTTTAGGTCCTGTCTTATTTTTGTGCTCAACCCTTAAAACAATCTCACAAAATGAATGGACAGTTAGGATATAACTGTAAGATTTTTCTGAATGCGAAAATCCTAGAGATCGGTTGTGCACAGGACACGGGGATCAAAGGTTCGGATGGCTTACCTAACTGAGACGCCATGTATACCAGATAAGAATACTAGAATACCAATGTTGTAGTCTTCCTTTCCTTCACACCCTTATTTAGAACAATAGATGGGAATTCGGATTCTATCGTTGTGTAGGATCGGGGACCCAGCAGTCTCTTATATAGAGTCTGTGGAGAAAGAGTTTGAAACCCATCACAACTCTCTCTCACATGCTCCACATCTCTGTGTCCTAGTTCAACTCAAATAGCCTTGCGTAAGGCTATAGCATTCCGCCCCTAATACGCACTACTGCATAGATAGGCTGCGCAGTGGATCACCTGAAGTGGGGCCCACAGGTTCACTCAATCACATAGTCCACCAATAGGACAATCCAGATCGTTGATCAGTAAGGCCCATCACATAGAGTTCTTACATTCTCCCACTTGGGCCTCATTGAGCAATGTCAATGATTGTCATATAGAATAATGTTAAAAATAAGTTTTGATTTTAAGAAAACATCAAAATAGTTAACCAATGAAATAGTTAGACAATATGAGTAATGTTATTCAATCTGGTCCAATAAGACTGTCAGTATCGAAACGGGGTAGTCGTCACAACATTTAATTTAGGCGAAGTGAGGCTAAGCGCGATCACAAGTACTTATAATCTTAACGACATAGATCAGGAACTAGGAAATATGGTATAAGGATTACATACTTTAGTATAATGATATATGCCTATCCTTAAGAGGTCCTTAAGCTTTAACATGTCTCCAACGAGACACGACTGTAGTTCTACTTACTCAAAATTTGTGCACATATATAGAGAAGCAGAAATAAATCTTATATCAAAATCAAAAAACAAAATGCATAAAATCAGATCTCTAAATGTCTGTGAAAATCAAAATATGCTCAACTCCTACTAACTGAAAACATCTGTGGGATTAATGACTCCCATGGATGTCACGTGCTCCTGAAATGTGTGATAGGAAACCCTTTAGTGAGCGGACCTGCAATCATCTGCTTAGTGCCGATGAACTCCATGGATACTTGATGATTCTAAACTCTTTCCTTTACAATAAGGTATTTGATGTCGATATACCTCGACCTTGACGAATGCTTGTTGTTACTAGAGAAGGAAATAACAGCCGAATTATCGTAAAATATTCTCAATGGTTTCGGGATATGCTCCAGTACCCACAAATCTGAGAAGAAACTCTATAACCATAGTGCTTGATTAGATGCCTCATGATAGGCAATAAATTCAGCTTACATAGTGGATGAGATTGTGGTAGATTGTTTCACACTTTTCCACGACACAACTCCTCCCACCATCATGAAGATGTATCCTAAAGTAAACTTCTTAGTGTCAACGCAGCCCGCAAAGACTGCATCTGAATATCTGATCAACTCCAACCGATCCGATCTTTTGTATGTGAGTCTGAAATCTTTCGTTCTCTGTAGATACCGTAATACTTTCTTTGTAGCTATCCAATGTTCCATTCCTGGATTAGATAGGTATCTTCCTAACATTTCAATGACAAAAGTAATATTCGGTCGCATACAAACTTGAGCATACATGATGCTTCCCACTACTGATGCATACGAAAATTCTTTCATTCGATTCTTTTCCAAATCATTCTTTAGACACTGAAATAGACCAAATTTATCGCCCTTCACAATGGGCAACTGTCTGGAAGCACAATTTTGCATGCCATACCTTTCGAGTACCCTGGTAATATAGCCCCTCTGTGACAGGCTAAGCAGTCCAAGTGATCTGTCATGGTGGATCTCAATGCCGATGACGTAAGAAGCTTCACCAAGATCTTTCATTTCAAACCTTTGAGATAAAAATTTTTGGTATCACTATTAGCCAACAAAATGTCATCAACATACAAAATCATCATAACGAACTTACTCCCACTGATTTTAATGTAGATACATTCATTTGTAGTATTTTCTACAAAGTCGTATGAGAAAATTACTTCATGAAACTTTAGGTACCACTGTCGCGATGCCTGTTTCAATCCATAGATGGATTTCTTTAGTTTGTAAACTAAATGTTCTGAGCCATTAGCTATAAAACCTTCAGGCTGCAACATGTATACATTCTCATTCAGATCCCCATTGAGAAATGCAGTTTTTACATCCATTTGATGTAACTCTAAATCCTATGAGCTACAAGAGCCATTATGATCATGAATGAGTCTTTCTAGATACTGGTGAGAAAGTCTCTTTAAAGTCAATACCCTCACGTTGATTAAAACCCTTGACAACAAGTCTGGCTTTATATCTTTTGACATTACCTTTGGAGTCCCTTTTAGTTTTAAATATCCATTTACAACCAATCGGCCTTATTCCAGTAGCTAACTCTATAAGATCCCAGATTTTATTGTCCTTCATAAATTTTAACTCATCTTTCATGGCATCAAACCAAGGAGAAGGATCAGCATTTTATTTGACTTGTGTAAAGGATTTAAGATCCTTTTCCACCCCTATGTCAAAGTCGTGCTCCTGTAAGTATACGATGTAATTGTCTCGATTTACAGGCCTTCTCTCTCTCTTTCAAATCTTCTCAATGGTTTAGCTTATTGGGTTTGATCTTGATTTTCCTCATCAGTGGTTTGTATATGAGGTTTAACGTGGTATTCTTCAGTGACTACAGAATCAACTGCATCATTAATATTCACGTGATCTGGATTGACTATGACTAGAGTCACAGTCCTTTGTTCCTCAAATATAAAATTTCTTATATTCGTGCTCCCACTGTTTTCAGTGTCCTCAATGAATCTGACATTCTCAGTCTCAAGAATCCTGATAGAGTGGCAAGGACAGTAGAATCGATAACCTTTTGATCTGTCTAGGTATCCAATGAAGAAAAAACTTATGGTTCCAAGATCAAGCTTCTTTTCATGTGGGTTATAAATTTTGGCCTCAGTAGGACACCCCAAACATATAGATATCAGAGACTTGGTTTTCTCTCATTCCACAACTTAAAAGAAGTTTTGTTTACTGCTTTGCTAGGAACCCTGTTAAGTATATGAACTACAGTTTTGATCGCATCACCCCACAGAAATTCTAGAAATGTCGAATTGCTGACCATGCTTCGCACCATATCCATAAGGGTGCGATTACGCCTCTCAGCCGTACCTTTCTGCTCTGGAGTACCAGGCATAGTGTACTGTGCGACAATGTCACAATCCTACAGGTATCTAGCGAATGGCCCTGGATTGTGCCCTGATTCGTCATATCTGTCATAGTATTCACCACCACGATCAGATCTGACAACTTTAATCCTTTTATGGAGTTGATTTTCAACTTCGAATTTATAGATCTTAAAAGCATCCAGGGCATTTGACTTCTCAGTAATAAGGTAGAGGTACCCGAAATGAGATTAGTCATCTATAAAGGTAATAAAATATTTGTGTTTACTCTATGATGTTATAGGGAATGGTCCACAAATGTCTGTATGTATCACCTCTAATAGACCTACACTCATGGTTGCACCTTTCTTTCTAGTTCTAGTCTGTTTTCCTTTTATGCAATCAATGCATACTTTATAGCCAGAGAAGTCTAGAGAATGTAAAATTCTTTCTTACACAAGCCTGTCTAATCTCTCATAAGATATATGGCATAGCCGCCTGTGCCACAACATGGAGGAATTCTCATAGTCTAGCCTTCTCTTAGATCCCACTTTATTTCCGTGCAAGGTATTAATATTATAGACGTGAGAGGCAATTAAATCTAACTAGTATAAGTTGTTTACCATAGAGTTGGTCCCAACTTTAATTGAATTAAAGTAAATGCTAAAGTTATTATTTCTAAATTGAAATGAATATCCCAATTTATCTAAACAGGAAATTGAAACTAAATTGTGTCTTATAGACAGCACACAAAATGTATCTACTAAATCTAAAAAATAAACAGACTTTAACTTAAGCCTATAAACTCTTATTGCCTCCACGTCTACCTTAACACCATTGCCTACATATACTGAGCGCTCTGCATCAGTTGGTGGCCTGACCTGTAGTAATTCTTGCATAGAATTGCATATGTGAATAGTAGTTCCTGAATCTATCCACTAGGAATCCCCCGATACATCGGTAAGATTAATTTCAAAACAGACAAGAATAGAATGATTACCTTTTTTTATGAGACAATTCTTAAACCCTTCGCAGTCTTTCTTTAGATGACCCGTCTTTTTGCAAAAGAAGCACGGTTTACCTTTAACCCATTTGTGTTTAGATCCATTTCCAGATTGATTCTCATGGTTTCTAGATGGATGACCAGAGGATCCATTATTAGAACCTTGTTTCTTTTTTCCTTTTACCCTTATTCCCTTACCCATGCCCTCGTCCTGAAGTCACCATATTAATATTTTGAACTTTGCCCATCTACCTGATCCTGTCTTCTTCTTGGACGCATTGAATGATAAGTTCATCTAATGTATACATGTCCTTTTAAGTGTCATAGTTTACCAAGAACGTGCCGAATTGGGGAGGTAGGTTGTTCATGATCAAATGAACTAGTTGATCATCAGTGAGTACAAGCCCTAGAGAACGGATCTTAGAAACAACCTTGATCTGCTCTATAATGAATTCACGGATATTACCTTTTCCATTGTATGATGAGCGAGTCAATTTATTCAAAAGAATGCCCACTTCAGACTTATCAGATTTCTTGAATCATTTTTCCATTTCAGTTAGGAAAGTTTTGGCCTTATCTGTTTTAGGCATGACACCCTTCATCGATTCAAAAATTGAATACTTAATGACTTTCAAGCATGTATCATTTGATCTAAACCATGCCTCCCATCGATTATATTCTGCTTCAGTGGCATTATCAAATGGTTTTGGCGGTTCTGGTGTTATCAGGGTAAGATCTAATTGAAGGCAGCCTAGTACAACTTTAATGGCATTCTTCCATTGAGCATAATTAGACCCATTTAGGGCAGGGACTTGATGTGTATTAGTTGGAATTGAGACTGAAATAAAAGAGATACATATTAGTTCATTATTTCACAAAGCAAATTCGTGAATGTAAATAAAAATATCAAGCAAAGTTAATCAATTCAGTTGTTAAGGGAGGCATCAACTGAATTATCCAAGATGAAGATGGGCCCAACCATTTCATCCTAGTGAGAATCTGTTACATCATCATCATTCCTCCTATGGGCAAGGTGTCTCGAATCAGATACGATACGCCTGTATCGGCCGTTACGTATTGGTAACGGCCGATGTTGTTACGTGATACAGGGCCATATCGGGCATCCCTCCGATATTGTATACGTAACGGCTGTTACGGGGCGTAACGACCGTTACTGCCCATTAATGGCCAGACTGGCTTTTTAAGGTCCATTTTTTCACTTTTTTTTTTCAAATTTCTTTCTTCCAAATACTTTCTCAATCAATCTTTTACTATTTTCGACCAATCTTAGCTTCATATTTTAGAGAAAAACAACTTATATTAAAGATTTTCATGATTTGAAGCTTCATGGGCCATTTTTCAGAAATTTCTCAAAAATAGGTATTTATACTTTTTATTAAATGTTTTACTATTTTAATGATACAATATGATGTGGTAATCATAGTAGAACATGTTAATGTACATTTTACAGATTCTCGATGTCATTTTCTTTTTTTCTTTTTTTCTTTTTCTATTTACGCCCTATTTTTTGCCCTTTTTTTTTAAAATTCAAAAAATCATTTTTTATTGAATGTTTTACTATTTTAATGATAGAATATGATGTGTTAATTATGGTAGAACATGTTAATGTACATTTTACAGATTCCTGATGTCATTTTTTATTTTTTTATTTTTTCTATTTACGCACTATTTTTGGCCCTATTTTTGAAAATTCGAAAAATCATTTTTTATTGAATGTTTTACTATTTTAATGATAGAATATGATATTTTAATCATATTAGAACATGTTAATGTGCATCTTACAGATTCTTGATGTCATTTTTTATTTTTTTTTAAAAAAATTTCTATTTACGTATTATTTTCGGCCTTTTTTTTGAAAATTTGAAAAATCATTTTTTATTGAATGTTTTGCTGTTTTAATGGTAGAATATGATGTGTTAATTATATTAGAACATGCTAATGTACATTTTACAAATTCTTGATGTCATTTTCTATTTTTTATATTTTTTCTATTTACGCAGTATTTTCAGCCCTTTTTTTTTGAAAATTTAAAAATCATTTTTATTGAATATTATGCTGTTTTAATGATAGAATATGATGTGTTAATCATAGTAGAACATGTTAATGTGCATTTTACAAATTCTTGATGTCATTTTCTATTTTTTTTAAATTTTTTTCTATTTACACACTATTTTTGGCGCTGTTTTTTAAAATTCAAAAAATCATTTTTATTGAATATTTTGTTGTTTTAATGATAGAATATGATGTGTTAATCATAATAGAATATGTTAATGTAATTTTACAAATTCTTGATGTCATTTTCTATTTTGTTTTTATTTTTTTTCTATTTAAGCACTATTTTTGGCACTTTTTTTTTGAAAATTCAAAAAAATCATTTTTTAATGAATGTTTTGTCATTTTAATGATAGAATATGATGTGTTAATCATAGTAGAATATGTTAATATATATTTACAGATTGTTGATGTCATTTTCTCTTTTAAAAAAAAAAAAATTCTATTTACGCACTATTTTCGGCACGTTTTTTGAAAATTCGAAAAACCATTTTTTATTGAATGTTTTACTGTTTTAATGATAAAATATGATGTGTTAATCATAGTAGAATATATTAATATGCATTTTACAGATTCTTGATGTCATTATATATATATATATATTTAAATTTTTTTCTATTTTCGAATTAGTGACTTTATGTTTTTATTTTCTTATATTGGACAGGTTTTGGAGCTTCTTAGGGTTTAGAACAAAAAATCATCTTTATTGATTAGATTCTGAAACTGTATATAATATTATAAATTTAGAATAGCGAGAGTGTCGAGTAGACTGGACTCACAGTCTCACATAGACATAGGTCATACACTCTTACTCATATCTAATCTATATCTAATTATCTAGTATCTACTTAAACCTAAAGAAATGTCTGAGTCTGACCAACAAGTAAGTGAGGATATTGGATGGCAACATTGTCAGAAGGTTGGTGGTACTAAGCACTAGATGAAATGCAACTATTGTGATAGACTAGTGACTGGTGGAATTACCCGTCTTAAACAACATTTGGCACATTGAAAGGGTCAAGTTGCGGGATGTACTAGAGTACCAAAAGAGAATGATTTTAATGCAAGATAGTCTGGATGAGTCGAAGGGTAAACGTGCTGCTGTACAAAAGAAGAAAGATGATATTTTGGATGCAGCTCGACAGGAGGTGTTTGGTCCTGAATATATGGGCGTTCATGATGAAGATATTATTGATTTTGATGAAGATTTAGATCAAGAATTAACTATAACTAGGAGAGAGAGTTTGTGTCTAGCTCGTGAAGAGGAAGAACGTAGCCGCATGACAGCGGGGGGCAGTGGGACTGGGACTGGGACTGGGACTGCTTCTGTAGGTAGGAGTGGGGGAGGGGGGGTAGGTTTGGTGGGTTAAGATTTGTATTTGGGAGCTGACGACAGACATCTTCACATGATGCCCCTATATGTTTGGATGAAGAAGTAAATGAGCCTAGGAGACCCTCTATTGATCCAATCCTGTTTAGGAAAGAATCAACTAAACAAAATAAGATAAAACAAATGTGGAGTAAAACTTCCGTTAAGAAGCTAGGTAGAGCAGCATCAAAGTTATTTATACATGCCAACATACCTCTTAATGCAGTGAATTTCCATATTGGCAGGTGGTAATTGATGCAGCAGCAGAAGCATGTGAAGGAATAAAAGCTCCCACGGCTAAGGAGATTTGGGGGAAATGGACAGCTGCAGAGTATGGGGATATGAAAGCATATGTGGCTACCTTTAAACCTATATGACAAGCCAGAGGATGCACGATCATGTGTGATGGTTGGACTGGCCCAACTAGACATAACATGATTAACTTCAAGGTGTACTGCCACTTGCGAACTATATACCACAAGTCAATTGATGCCTTAGAGGTAACAAAGAATTTTATTATATTATTGGACTAATAGATAAAGTTATGGAAGAGATTGGAGAGGAGAATGTAGTGCAGATTGTGACAGATAATGAAGCATAATATAAGCTTGTAGGACATATGTAGATGAATAAGAGAAAACATCTTTTATAGTCACCATGTGCTGCCCATTGTATTGATCTTATATTGGAAGATATTGGGAAGAAGAAGAATGTTAAGGAAATGGTCGAAAGGGCAAGAGAAGTAATGACGTTTATTTACAACCACAATCAAGTAGTCGCAATAATGAGAAAGTTCATAAAAGGACAAGAGTTGTTGAGGCCTGCGGTGACTAGATTCGCAATAAACTTTATAGCATTAGAGAGTTTATTCCAACATAGGGGAGAGTTGAGTGAAATGTTTGCTTCCCGAGAATGGATCAACCCAAAACATGGGCAAAAGACATTAGGGATATCGGTTGAAGTTGCGAATACCATACGGGACAACAAATATTGGAAGTGGGTCAAGTTAATCCTAAAGGTAATGGAGCCACTAATGAGGGTACTCCATCTTGTTGAAACCGACGAAGCACCTACCATGGGCTTCCTATACGATGTCATGGATAAGGCAAAGTTGGCAATTCAACATGATTGTAGAAGCTGAGAATCTTATTGGAGGATGATCGACAAGAGATGGACAAGACAACTCCATCACGATCTTCATGTAGCAGGTTACTACCTAAATCCTAGGCATGGATATGCCCAATCATTTGTTGCGGATGATGAAGTTCATTTCGGGCTAAAGAATGCGATAAAGAGATTAGAGCCTGACTTAGATATGCAAATAAAAACATTGAATGAATTAAATACATTTAGAAACCGTCTGGGTATCTTTGGAGATGCTCTTGCACGGTATGCAGTATCTAGGTTGCAACCGGCCGAATGATGGATTAATTTCAGAGAAAGTACGAAGACTCTCCAAAAAATTACAGTAAAAGTTTTGAGCTAGACAACATCTTCCTTTAGCTGCGAAAGGAATTGGAGTTGTTTTGCACTTATTTATTCAAAGAATAGGAATAAATTACAAACTAGGACATTAGATAGACTTGTCTTCATGCACTACAATATAAAATTAAGAATGCGATAATATCATAGGAGCATTATAGCCGCCGATGATGCAGACTACTGTCCAATAAACGTGGACAATATTTATGATGAGGATGACCCGCTTCTACCTTGGTTGAAAACAATAGAAAAGAAATTTGAAGAGGATAGTGAAGAATTGAAAATTGATGACCCTGAAATACATAGAGTGTAACAAGAGAGTCATACAGATGTATTGGACCCAGTAAGAGGGACAACGTTTATGCCAAGTATGGGTACGACTTAAGATCAACAAAAGAGTACGAGCAGTGGTAGCGTGACCGTGTCAGATGATGGTGATGATGACCCCCCGCCCCTAGTGCTGACACTTCTAGTGTTACTCAGTGCCCTATACAGCCATCTACAGATCGCGATGCCGATGAACATCAACGAGGTAGTACACGAGGTCGGACTTATGAGTGTACCGAGTCACGATACAGCTAGCAGGAGGAAGTTATATCTAGTGGTGCACGAGGTCCGGGAGGTCCGAAGCATCAGCAGGCTCATGGTCCTGGTTATTATGATGGATATTCTTATGGTCAATTAAATTATGATTATGGTGGTTATACTGAGTCTGTTCCATCACATTCATGTTGGAGTAGTCCTTCCGATCAATATTCATATGATTATAGATATCCAGATCCAAATTCAAGTTACTCATCATAGCAGACGCACTCACAATCTCAAGATTCTCAACAGCTTAAGTACGGGCACCAGTATGGCTATTCAACGGGCACTGATGGATATCCTTACTCGGGGTCGTAGTCGTTGCCTAGTCAAGATCAGTTATCATCTAGTTTCGTTGATCTAGTATTTCCTTTTGGCACTGGATATTATGGATATGCAACACCTACACCTATTGGATAGCCTCAGCTTGATGATGACGATGACGATGATGTGAAGGTCGAGCAACCACAAAAAAGTAGATTTTCATTTTGGTGGTGACTTGTGATTGTAAGTATATATTTGTATTAAGGTGAGTATTTGCAGTAGACAGCTCACAACAGTATTATTGCAAGAAACCAAGCACACAGTTGACACTGCCGAACTTGTATTTAAAATAGCTCCCCTAACAACTAATCAAGTAATCCTTAATCAAGTTGCAGGGGAGTATATCAGATACTATTAATTTTTTTAAAATATTCTTAACTTGAGGATGATAAGTCATAGACAGGAATCGCAGTCACATCTACACTCCACAGGTATGTTCAAGAAATTCCTAAAAAATAATTGTAAACACCTAATGTAAAATATTTTCATACTAGATTCATTCTAATAGATCTATCATTAATAGTAGATAGTTAGAAAATTAAATATATGAATTTTGTAGTCAAATTCAGGTTATCTGGTTCATAAATTCATCAGACAGTCCGATACAACTTCTCACCAAAGAGTGGATGGTTACACCACCATAAACATGTTTTAATTTATAAATGAATGCATATTTGGAATGCTTAGAATATTCTGGATTTAATCCATATTTTTTTGGCAAAAAAAAATTGCGTTATTTCGGGCCGTTACGCCCCTGTATCGCTGTTACACTCCCGTATCTATATCGGTATCGGAGGGCACCGTTACGCTAACCGATACCGATACGGGATACCTTGCCTATGGGTGGTAATAATAACATACTAGTCATCCTCTTAAACATGAAGCTAAGTGATGTTAGTGATGTAAATCTGAAACACTCAACACCTGTGGGTGAGATGAGTCTTTCAGCTTTACATTACCAACATCATTTACTTCACCCGTTCATGTGTCTGCCAAATGGTAATCATCTATGTTTTCGTTACCATACGCATGAAAATGTAAATGCAACTGTATGCAATCCTCTTAATCCCAATCTATACTTGTAAAATTTTCATCGATTAAGGTCACTATGGTGGCTAACACAACCGAATCCAACACTACAAATATTGACTTAGGATCGCGATTATAATCCTGCCTCAATGGATTATGTCTTAATTATGATGTGGTCTATATCAACTCTTAAGGATGGGTAATGGGCCCACAATCAAGTCGAATCAAGACTATGTATGATCTGGTCATCATTAATGAGCATTACATGTCCAGTCTATAACACTCATTTGATAGACGGTTGGTATGGAACGATTCAGGTGGATAGTTAAATCCTTATATTAATATCTGTAAGATGGATAGATCAGATCTAATACTTAAGATCCATATGATGAAATTCCATATTCTTTATCGTCCATCTAGTGAGTGGTCTAGATTATTCGCTCATTATAAACTATATAGACAACTCAGATCTAAGAAACGGATCCCAAATTTGGCCCAAAGGGGAGGGCCAAACACTTAATGGGCATTTAACATCCTCTACAGGGTTTAATTAAAATTGTATGGGCCTAGAATAGGAACTACATCTGGTCAACCACAAGGGCTTAAATGGGTTAGATGTGTGCTTACATATGAATCAAATTGAATGCTAGCCATATGGTCCAAAAGATGGATCCAACTAACATCCATGCATACGATTTGTTTAGGAGGCCCACTATTGGTAATAGGAGAAAATGGGTCTAATCAGTAATGGGCCTAGTGTAAGTATCAGGCCCACATAAAAAATTCAAGTGTAATGGGCCTAGCACGAGTATTAGGCCCTTTAACGTCCCGAAAAAATCTGTACAAAGACTCGAGTACCACCTTAGCTAGAAATCCCTAAAGACCGTATACCGTGGAAATTAGATGAAAATTAATTAAGTACTAAACTAAATTAATCGATGAATTAGCTTAAACCACTATCTATACAAACTGTAAGACCCAAAACCATTAAAATCACTAACTCAACATTACATGAAAACCTCGAGGAAATCCCAAAACCCAGTTGCTCTTGGGAGCACATTGAAACTCCGTATCGGACCTGGACCGCGCGTCAAAAGTCTGATGACCACGAAACTACAGGGTTACGAGTGTCATATTGGGCTTGACAACCATTATGAGAATCGATCTCAAAAAGTATCTAGAAACGTACAACTTGAGCCTTGAGCGAAGTGTGTGAGAAACGCGAATATCTTTAGAAATTGATATGAAACTTAAGTAATTTGGGTCATTCACTTGCAGGCAAAATTGAAGGCTTCGGACCGTCAGATTTTGACCAAACTTTACCCATGGATCAGGAAAATTTTCCTGCTCTTATCTGTATACTCGTGGCCCTGATCGAGGAACAACGACCGTTGATCTGATGTGGGTCCTTCACGGCCGATTAGTTTGTCAGATCACACCATAAGCACAGTCCTAGCGTAGATCCATTGTCAGGGAACTTGCTTCATGACTTAGGTGAGAAATGGACCTTCCTAAGGGCCCTGTTTATCGAAAACAGACACCCATTGGCTATAACCTAAGTATACCATAGCCATGGGGCCATTGACATCACTTCTGGGCATATTTAAAGACCTTAAACCACCCCCTCTCTCTTTCATACGAATTTCTCAAACCCTAGGTAAGAGAAGAGAGAAAAGAGGAGGATAGAGTGAGGAGAAGAGAGAGAGATAGGGAGATCGCTGCTGGGATCCTTTCCCACGACTCCATACATCATTTCATCTCCCCGCCATCGCTATACCATCGATTCTAACTATGATTTGGGTAAGAAATCCTAACCCTAAACTTATTTTAGAAGCCCAGATAGGGTAATCAATGAAATAGCTAACCTATTTCGATGTTTAGGTACCATTGTTCTGTATACGGGGACGTAGGATTTGAACTGAGTTCGAAACAAGAAATTCGATGAAAGGTGCAGACTATAAACGTTTAGATTATGGTTTTGAAGGCTTCCAATGTCAGCAATGATTTATTTCTGACTTAATTGCTGCCATATGATCTTAGTTACGATGTATTCAATAAACTATACATGTGTATGAACTATGTGAATATATAATACATTCCATGTGCTTGTTGAAATGTTTGAATAAAGTGAAATTCTGATTTATGCTTGCCATGACTATAAATATAGAATACATGTTTGTTGTATGTATGACAACTCCTTTGCGAAAGGATTTGCCATAATATATGCTATAACTAATTTAGTTCACGTATGTAGTAATGTGTAGCCTAAGTGTTTGATAAAATGACTGAATGAGAAATTGTTTAATGAATCATTTTTAATAAGGGTGTTGAGATAGGATTCTTAACTAACTTATCCATATCTATAATTTCCTTCATGTAATGTAAATTGTCACTATGTGATTTATGGATGAAATGCATATGTATACTAATATGTTCAATGTATTTGATAGAAGGCTCGAATGAGAATTATGGCTGAATTGTTTGTTAAATGTTATTATGATTAACATATGTGATTACCTATTGCATTTGAGTATGATTGGGAGTACGGCATAGTCCAGGCAAACGGTAATGGTTCCTGATTGAGTGGCCGAACTACTTTCGCCACATGGGATACGTTCGATGAATTCGAGTCATACAGTGATTGTCAATAGTGGTTAGGCCACGTAAAGTGCTTATACGCTACATGTCAATTAATTCAGTGTATGCTTATACCAATTGAATTTGTCAAATAACCCAATTGGCCTATTGTGTGTACCATGTATGGACACCACTACTTGAATCTAAGGTACCACTTACCAATGTAAAATCCGTTTCAACCATGGTACTAAGATCCGCTAAGTCTCATGAGCTGAACATGGTGGTATATAGGACACCGTGGTCGAGTTGTCGGCCTATGCTGGTGTGACGAGCCTCCCCGTAGTGTCCAATGAGTAACCCAAACTCGTGAGCCGAATATGGTGGTGTATGGGATACTATATTCGAGTTGTTGGCTTACACTAAGGTGACAAGCCTTCCCATAGTGACCTTGAATATAAATTAGGCCTACGCTGAGGTGACGATCCTCCCCGTAGAGTGCAAACTCCTGAATTTACCTATCCACTGCTTCCATTAGGGGTGATGCCCTACAACTTGCATATCGTATGTGAACAACTAGGATGGACGACCCTAGATGGATCCCTGTTTGGGTTAATGATATAAAGGGAGGTACCTTAGCTTCCCGAATCTGTTGTATGAATAAGCCTAATTAAGTACTTGGCTAACACGATCTTGCACCACATTGCATGTGCTTTAGCGAGGAAGCGCATGTTTAAGGAGTTTACCATGCGCGATCGTTAGATGAAGTCGCTGAGGGAGTGCAGGTGAGGGCATGCATCATTACTGCATATCATTCTCGCATTAACAAGAGTAATTAGGAAGTGTTTGCTGTATTGCTTTATCATTACTGCTTGATTGAATTGATAACATGTTAACCTTTGCCTTATAGTACCACTGAGTTGATCACTCACTCCCACTCTAGGACGGTGTTTTAAAACACTAACTAGACTCTGATTTAGATGCAGGTTCCGATGAGGCTTACGTGACGGAACCAGATTTCTTAGACAAGGAGGAGGAGTTCTCCTACGTTCAGCTAACAGGCGGGTCTATATAGACTTCGTGCTGATTCGACGGGATTTATGGGATACTTGTTTAGTCATACAGTCACATCTGTCATTTTGTATATTTTGAAACAAATTATGTATATATTCAGCCCGGTAGTACGTTCATAATCTGGAGATTATGAAACACGTATATACTTTATATATTTAGTTCAGTCTTCTGTTTGCTTATTTATGTTAACTCTGGAGTATGATATGCTGATTTAGTGTAATCCCACTCATGTTTAATGCACTAATATGGACAAAATTTAAACATCATTATCTATGTTGCATGAGTGATGCATCGGAACTCGGGAGTTGAGCTTTGCTCGACCCTAAATTTTCAGGGCGTTACAAGTTGGTATCAGAGCATGATTTGGATTAAACTGGACCTGGGTTATGGTAACACGATGCACTTTGATGCACTTTGACTTAGGTGGGGGCGAAAAATGTAGAAATGATCTTAGGATCCTAAGTTTCACCGATGGACGAGATTGACTGTTGAAATGTGACCCGTACATGTCTGAGATCATATGAAATGATTTCAATTCCTTTTTAGGCCGTTAATTGTCGGGTTTAAACTATTAGTCGGTGAATCTCAAACTTAAATCATGCCAAAAGGTGTGAATATGTGCGAAATGGACCGAGAAGATACATCACACGGACGTAGGGGCACAGAGCCCATTTTTTGGTGGGACCTAGGGGGTCCCTCACACTTTTTCGGCACCCCAGGAGGGGGAGGCCACCGCCCCCAGCCATCGGCACCACCACTAGTCCAGAGGACCACGGCGACACCGCCCGGTCGGCGATGTGCCGCGCCTACCTCCAGCGGGCCACGGTGGGCCCGCGGTTCCGGCGGCTCACCGCCCTTCACACTCACGTGTGGGGCCCGTTTTCATGTGAGACCACCCTATTTGGGTCCCCTTTGCTCCCCTTTCGCCATTTCACCCCCTCCTAGCTCTCAAAACCCTTCAAAAACCTCATTTTCCCTCTCAAATCTCCCTTGCATATACACCAAGCTTCATTTTCTTCAATATCTTGCACCCACCTCTTCTATTCTTTCAAAATTCCTTTCTTACAACCCTCCATCTTCCCATTTCCTACCTATTTAAGCACAAAAGCTCTCTGTGTCTCATAGCCCTCCAAATCTACAACCCATCTCACCTTTCAAGCTTTCTTCAACTCCATGGCTCTTTTTGAGCTAGTTGCTACTATTTTCTCGCTCTCAATGCTCCTTTCCCTTATGAAAAAGAAGAGGGCATCCACGGATGAGGTCAAGCCTAGCCGCCCAACCCGTTCAAGGAAGAAATGGGCGCCAAAGCAAGCACGAGCGCCGAGCAAGAGAGAAGGTCAAAATGGGATCTTGACCCACGGATCCCTATGAAAAGAATGCTACCGACGGGCATCCAATTAGGTAGGTTTTGTAACTGAAAAGTTGTATTTGAGGCTCATGTGGATGAAAGGCTTTTCGGGTTATACCCAGTGATGGACATGCTCCTGGAAAATGGATGGGGTCCCATATTTGAGGGAAATACCCATGCAAGTGAAGGAGCAGTGCATGTCTTCTATGCTCATACATGAGACCCACTACTAGAGCCGCTGCAGTTTACTATCCCTTTGGGAAGAGAGGAGGCCATAGTCATTGTAGACATGATAGCTCGTATCATGGGTATGGAGTGTGGACTTGTACATGCTAGCGAGACAAACCTCGCTAGTGAGCGAGAAAGGAATCGCCACACCCATTTTCTTTGCGGCTAGCTTAAGTGGTGGAGGTGAGGAAATAGCCTTGCATCGATCAAATTGACGAACGACTTCCGCCTGCTCCACCGCATATTTATATATAATGTATATCTTACGTGGAGTAACCGTAAGGAGTGTACTCGGCTCATGGTGGATTTCTTATACAGAGCTAGTTAGGGAGACAAGCTATGCTTGTCTACATTTGTTTTGTCTTAGATTGTGGGTACTTCACGGTCCATACAGGGAGATGCCTCACTTCCCTTTGGCCGACTTATTTGTAAAATTGCCCGCCACTTCAGTTTCAGACTCCATATGGAGAACGTTGCCCCGATCCACATTATCAGTGAGAACACGCTCAACAATATGGGCATAGGCCCTAGGCAGTGACAAGCAAGACTCGATGAATATGGAGATGAGATAGAAGATGAAAGTGAAGATGAGGAGGAAATTGAGGAAGGAAGTGGAGAGGGAGAAGACACTGAGGATGAGGAAGAGCAGGGAGAAGAAGGGGAGGCCCAAGACTCAGATAGGGGACCTCCTACTACAGAGGAGGACTGCCATGATCAGGCCGCCCTGGAAGCCCGTATGGCCAAAATTGAAGAGAATCAGGCCTACTTAAAACAGAAATTCAAGAGGATGTCTCGCACTCTGAAGGCCCTCCTATGCTGTATGCAAGACAAGGGTGCGCCTCCGCCTTCACCAGAGTCGGACAACTAGTTATATTTTGCAGTCGTCTTTTGGGTTGCTTTGTTCCTTGCTTTCTATGTAATAGCCATTGTCGGCTTAGTTGGATGTTAGAATAGTTGGTGTTAAAACTTGTACTAGATTAGCTCACATGCATCTTCTGTCATGATCTATGTAAGATTGCATCTCATGTATTGTGACAATTTTGGTTAAATGAAATGCATGAAGCTTCTTTTGACTTGGAATGTGTAGAATGCTTGGAAAATTAAGTGTTGTTATTTAAAATCTTATGCATGTTGCACCCTATGTTGTATATAGGGAATGCTACCAAAGACCACTCGGAGTACGACACATCTTGCACTTGGCGAATCGATTAATGGGGCACCTCCCCTAAATGATAGCCAATCAGACCCTAGCTTGGGCCCGAATTTTGAGACGATGCCAGATTCTTAGCCAGCCACTGGCCCCACTAATGGGCCAACGCCTTGTGCACCACTGGCTCCAGAACAGAACCTTGCGTCTACATCGACGTCACATGTACCTCAGTTGACTCCTCCTCCTGATAGGTTGGAGCAGATGATATTTTTGATGCAGCAGTAGTAATAGCTTTTGGCAACTATTGCGGGGGCCATTACCCAGAACATGAATATGGTCCTGCCTGCACCACCTATGTAGCCTGCTGGAAATATGAATACCAGCGGCCTTTTTTAGCGCTTCCAGCGTTTCCGTCATCCCACCTTTGCGGGCACTCACAGACCCGAGGAAGCCGAATACTGGCTAGATCGCATCTCTAAGATGTTGAAGTCACTGCACTACACTGAGGCAGAGCAAGTTGAGCTGGTCACCTATATGTTCGAGAAGGAGGCTAGTTTATGGTGGGACAACATCCTACGAACAGTTCCTAAAGGACATGTGTGGACATGGGACGCATTTGAGGCTCACTTCCATGGAAAGTATTTTCCCCTCACTTACCGTAATGAAAAGGAAGTTGAGTTCCTTTGCTTCTGACAGGGAGGAATGACCGTGTCAGAATATGAGAACAGATTTACGAAGCTAGTTAGATATGCTCCTTTGATCCTAGCAGATGAGCCGATGAAAATGTGGCATTTTTCAGATGGTCTGCGGCCTGATATCTGCACGAAGATGTGTTGAGTTAGCATTTCCAACTATGCTGAGCTAGTGAACATGTCCCTGTGAGTTGAGAAGGATGGAGACAGAATGTCTCGCACAATTTTACCAGTGGGCTCAAGGCCTCGACCTGATTTGTCGAACCGACCGTTCCTCGATAAGAGGCCACGTGCAGATTCGCCTCCCAGGCTTATGGCCCCACCGACCCAGCAGAGGCGATCAGATCTGTGGTGCACCTACTGTAAGAGGATGGGCCATACAGACACCTATTGCTTTACTAAGATGTGGGACAATGGTTTTACACCACCTCAGAAGATCAACCGACAGCCACCACAAGCTATATCAGCTCCGCTTCTACGATCGGCACCGCCAGTACAGCCATTTTACCGACCACCTGTACCTCAAAATAGGCCACCTCACTGACCTATGATAGCGCAACTGAATCGTTCTCAATAGGCACATGTACATGCACTAACAACTGCTTCATCTGAGACAGCAACTGTAGTGCCTTTAGCTTTCGAAGTCACTGCTCACATCCAAGGTACACCCGCATTTCTGTTGGTGGAGACCGGGTCCACCAATTCAATAATATCATGTGCAGCAGTCAAGCAACTAGTGTTGAGAACTACTCATATGATTAGGGTGAGACTCCTTACCGCCACAGGGACCTTCTCAGATGCTACCAAGATTGTAAGGATTGCTCGATAGACTTAGGAAACAAAACAGTGCTCGTTGACCTGATTGTTGCCCCACTATATCATTATGATGTCATCCTCGGTATGGACTGGCTCATCGAGATGAAGGCGGAGATTGATTGCGATACCAGATTGGTGACAGCCCATAGACCTGAGGGCACAACATTTACTTTCCCAGTGCAAGTCAGTTGGCCCTACCGTATAAGTTGTTACGCTTCCTTATTAGAGAATGTTGATGGTCCCATACTTGGGGACACGTCTGTAGTCCAAGATTTCACAAACGTATTCAGGATGATACCTGGGCTACCTCCTCGGTGTGAGATCGACTTTACTATCGACCTTGTGCCTGGTGCGACGCCCATTTCCTTGCCAACATATCGCATGCCTCCATGTGAAATGGAGGAATTGAGGAGACAGATTGATAATCTGTTGGATTTATATTTCATACGGCCTAGCGTATCCCCTTGGGGAGCACCTGCTTTATTTGTAAAGAAGAAGGACGGATCGTGCAATTGTGAATTGATTATCACAGGTTGAACCAAGTGACAGTGAAGAACAAGTATCCTCTACCCAGATAGACTAAAAAGATCATAATATTTCTCCAAGATAAACTTATAGTCCGGATATCATCAGTTGCGCGTCAGGGATGAAGACGTGCAGAAAACAACATTCAGAACCAGTTTTGGGCACTATGAGTTCCTTGTGATGTCGTTTGGACTTACAAACTCACCGGCCATGTTCATGGACCTCATGAAATGGGTGTTTCGGCCGTATTTATATCGGTTCATCATCGTATTTATAGATGACATTTTGATATACTCCAAGAGCTGAAAAGATCACAAAGAACACCTGCGAGCAGTCTTCGATACTCTCAGGAAAAATCAGTTGTTTGCTCAATACCGGAATGCGACTTCTGGAAGGAAGAAGTCAAGTTTTTGAGGCACGTGGTGTCCAAGGAAGGTATTGTTGTGGACCTTACTAAGGTGACCACAGTACAAGACTGGGAACAACCCTGTTCGGTTACAGAATGAGGAGTTTCCTCGGCCTCGTAGGCTACTATTGTAAGTTTATCAAAGACTTCCAAGATAGCCAGACTGTTGTCTCAACTCACTCGAAAGGATCTTAAGTTTTCTTTGAAAGAGAAAGCAAAAGCATCCTTTCAGGAATTAAAGGACAAGCTGACGTCCGCACCCGTGCTAGTATTGCTAGAGCAAAGGATTAGATATACTATATACACTAACGCGTCTCATGTTAGTTTGGGTTGTATCCTTATACAGAAGGACAGAGTGATTGCCTATGCCTCGTGACAGTTGAGGAAGCTAGAAGAAAACTATCCTACGCATGATCTGAAATTGGCGGCAGTTATTTTCGCATTAAAGCTCTGGAGACATTACCTCTATGGAGAGGAGTTCGAGCTCTTTTGCGACCACAAGAGCCTCAAGTACATATTCAAGCAGAGAGACCTGAATATGAGGCAACGACATTAGATGGAAACCTTGAAAGATTTCAAGTTTGAGGTCTCCTACCATCCTGGTAATGCTAACCTTGTAGCTGATGCATTGACCCATAAGAAGATAATAGAATTTGCAGCTCCATTGATGATAGAAGAATGGAATATGGTAGAGTTTGTGCGAGACTTCGAACAAAGGCTTACAGTAGAGGAGCCGTTCGAGAGCGTCGCACACATCCATGTGCAGCCACTTATTAATGACCGAATCATTGTGGCTCAGAAGGAAGATGAGTTGTTGGTGAAGATGAGAAAATGAGCAAGTGACAGTGAAGACTTCGAATGGAGGGTTGGCTTAGATGAAGGTTTGAGATATCGTGGCCGTCTGTGCATTTCGAATCTCCATGACTTGAGAAGGGAAGTCCTGGAAGCCGCACATAATTCGAAGTTGGCAATGCATCCCGGTAGAACAAAGATGTATCAGGATTTGAAGCATTCATACTGGTGGGACAACATGAAGGCCCACATAGCAGATTATGTATCCCGTTGTCTCACATGCTAGCAGCTCAAGGCCGAGCATTGCCGACCTCCTGGTTTACTTCAGCCCATGCCCATAGCTGAATGGAAGTGGGACTTCATATCTATGGATTTTATTTCTGAGTTACTGAAGATGAGGAAGGTACATGACTCCATTTGGGTGATTGTGGACCGATTGACGAAATCGACTCATTTCCTCTCGATTAAAGTTTCAAACTCAGCAGATGATTTAGATAAGCTATACATCAAGGAGATTGTATGACTGGAGATTGTGTCGGATTGAGACACACGATTCACGTCCAATTTTTGGACTTGAATCCAGGAAGCAATGGGGGTGAAATTGAAGTTCAGTACCGTGTTCCACCCACAGACCGATGGGCAGACGAAACGGGTAAATCAGATACTTGAAGATATGCTGCAAACTTGTGTGCTTGATTTCAAGGATAGTTGGGATGACTGCCTTCCCTATGCTGGGTTTGCTGATAGCAATAGCTTCCAAACAAGCATTAACATGGCTCCCTATGAAGCATTGCATGAGCGCCCATGTTGAGCACCACATTGTTGGGTGGAAGTTGGTAAGAAGAGCCTGATTGGCCGAGATTTTGTTTAGGAAATCTCAGAAAAGATTAATATTATCAGACGTCGACTTCTTGCAGCATAGAGCAGACAGAAGAGTTACGCTAATACCCGACGGTGACAGTTGGAATTTGAAGCTGGGGACCATACATTTCTTAAGGTTTCCCCTTTGAAGGGAGTACTCTGTTTTGGAAAGAAAGGGAAGCTTACACCGCAATTTATTGGTCCATTCCAGATTCTAGATCGAGTGGGTGTGGTAGCATACCTCATTGCTTTGCCCACACCACTCGTTGGCGTGCACAATATATTTCATATGTCAATGCTGAAGAAATACGTTCCTGATCTTACTCATACTATCAAGTGGGAGCAGGTGCAGCTAAGTGAGAATGCTACCTATATACTGCGACCAACACGTATTCTGGATAGGAAGGAACAGGTGCTACGCAGCAAAGTGATCCCGCTCATAAAAGTATTGTGGACTCACTACACTGAGGAAGAGGCTACTTGGGAAACAGAAGCCGAGGTCTGTAAGAACTACCCTCAAATCCTCGAGGAATACAAAAAGGTACTAATTTCGATGACGAAATTTTTCTTTAAGGGAGGTAGATTGTAACGTCTCAGAAAAATCCGTACAAAGACATAAGTACCACCTCAGGCAGAAATCCCTAAAGACCGTATATTGTGGAAATTAGACGAAAATTAATTAAGTACTAAAGTAAATTAATCGGTGAATTAGCTTGAACCACTATCTATACAAACTGCAAGACCCAAAACCATTAAAATCGCTAACTCAATATTACGTGAAAACCTCGAGGAAATCTCAAAACCTAGTTACTCTTGGGAGTACATTGAAACTCCGTATCAGACCTGGACCACGTATCGAAAGTCCGATGACTGCGAAACTATAGGGTTACGACCGTCATATTGAGCTTGACAACTATCGTGGGAATCAAGCTCAAATAGTATTTAGAAACGCACAACTTGAGCCTTGAGCGAAGTGTGTGAGAAATGCGAATATCTTTAGAAATTAACATGAAACTTAAGTGATTTAGGCCATTCACTTGTGGGCAAAATTGAAGGCTTCGGACCGTCAGATTTTGACCAAACTTTACCCATGGATCAGGGAAATCTCCCTGCTCTTATCCATATACTTGTGGCCCTGATCGAGGAACAATGACTGTTGATCTGATGCGGGCCCTTTACGGCTGATCAGTTTATCAGATCGCACCATAAGCACGGTCCTGGCGTAGATCCATTGTCAGGGAACTTGCTTCATGACTTAGGTGAGAAATGGACCTTCCTAAGGGCCCTGTTTATCGAAAAAAGACACCCTTTGACTATAACCTAAGTATACCATGGCCTTGGGGTCATTGACATCACTCTGGGCCTATTTAAAGACCTTAAACCACCCCCTCTCTCTTTCATACGAATTTCTCAAACCCTAGGTAAGAGAAGAGAGAAAAGAGGAGGATAGAGTGAGGAGAAGAGAGAGAGATAGGGAGATTGCCGTTGGGATCCTTTCCTACGACTCAATATGCCGTTTCGTCTCCCTACCATTGCTACACCATCGATTCTGACTGCAATTTAGGTAAGAAATCCTAACCCTAAACATGTTTTAAAAGCCCAAATAGGGTAATCAGTGAAATAGGTAACCTATTTTAATGTTTAGGTACCGTTGTTCTGTATATAGGGGCGTAGGATTCGAACCGAGTTCGAAATGAGAAATCCGACGAAATGTGCAGACTATAAACGTTTAGGTTATAGTTTTCAAGGCTTTCAATGTCAGCAATGATTTATGTCTAACTTGATTGCTACCATATGATCTTAGTTACGATGTGTTCGATAAACTATATATGTGTGTGAACTATGTGAATATATAATGAATTCCATGTGTTTGTTGAAATGTATGAATGAAAGTGAAATTCTGATTTATGCTTGCCATGACTATAAATATAGAATACATGTTTATTGTATGTATGACAACTCCTTTGCAAAAGGATTTGCCATAATATATGTTATAAGTAATTTAGTTCATGTATGTAGTAATGTGTAGCCTAAGTGTTTGATGAAATGACTGAATGAGAAATTGTTTGATGAATCGCTTTTAATAAGGGTGTTGAGATAGGATTCTCAACTACCTTATCCATATCTATAATTTCCTTCATCTAATGTAAATTGCCAGTATATGATTTATGGATGAAATGCATATGTATACTAACAAGTTCAATGTGTTTGATAGAATGCTCAAATGAGAATTATGCCTGAATTGTTTGTTAAATATTGTTATGATTAACATATGTGATTACCTATTGCATTTAAGTATGATTGGGAGTACTGCATAGTTCAGGAAAACAGTAATGGTTCCTGATTGAGTGGCCGAACTAGTTTCGCGACATGGGATATGTTCGATGAATTTGAGCCATACGGTGATTGTCGACAGTGGTTAGGCCACGTGAAGTGCTTATGTGCTCCATGTCGATTAATTCAGTGTATGCTCATACCAATCGAACTTGTCAAATAACTTGATTGGCCTATTGTGTGTTTACCATGTATGGATACTACTGCTTGAATCTAAGGTACCACTTACCAATGTAAAATCCGTTTCAACCATGGTACCAAGATCCACTCAGTCTCATGAGCAGGGCATGGTAGTGTATGGGTCACTATGGTCAAGCTGTCGGCCTATGCTGGGGTGACGAGCCTCCCCGTAATGTCAAGTGAACAACCCAAACTCGTGAGTCGAATATGTTGGTGTATGGGACACTGTATTTGAGTTGTCGGCCTACGCTGAGGTGACGAACCTTCCTGTAGTGACCTTGAGTATAAATTAGGCCTACATTGAGATGGCGAGCTTCCCCGTAGTGACCTCGAGTACAAACTCCTGAATTTACCTATCCACTACTTCCATTAGGGGTGATGTCCTACAACTTGCCTATTATATGTGATCAACTAGGATTGGCGACCCTAGATGGATCCCTGTTTGGGTTAATGATATAAAGGAAGGTACCTTAGCTTCCTGAATCTGTTGTATGAATAAGCGTAATTAAGTACTTGGCTAACACAATCATGCACCGCATTACATGTGCTTTAGCGAGGAAGCGCACGTTTAGGGAGTTTGCCAAGCGCGATCGTTAGATGAAGTCGCTGAGGGAGTACAGGCGAGGGCATGCATCATTACTACATATCATTTCTGCATTAACAAGAGTAATTAGGAAGTGTTTGCTGTATTGCTTTATCATTGTTGCTTGACTGAATTGATAACATGTTAACCTTTGCCTTATAGTACCATTGAGTTGATCACTCATTCCCACTCTGTGACGGTGTTTTAAAACACCAACCAGACTCTGATTTAGATGTAGGTTCCGATGAGGCTTACGCGACGGAGCCGGATTTCTTAGATGAGGAGTTCTCCTACGTTCAGCTATCAGGCAAGTCTATGTAGACTTCGTGCTGATTCAACGGGATTTATGGGATACTTGTTTAGTCGTACATTCACATCTGTTATTTTGTATATTTTGAAACAAATTATGTATATATTCAGCCCGGTAGCACATTCATGCTCTGGAGGTTATGAAACACGTATATACTTTATATATTTAGTTCAGTCTTCCGCTTACTTATTTATGTTAACTCTGGAGTATGATATGCTGATTTAGTGTAATCCTACTCATGTTTAATACACTAATATGGACAACCTTTAAACATCATTATTTATGTTGCATAAGTGATGCATCGGAACTCAGGAGTTGACCTTTGCTCGACCCTCGATTTTCGGGGCATTACGAGCTCAAACAAGATACGCAATTGGATCCCATTCGCGGGTCTAGCGGTCGGACCTGAATGTACAGAAATCAGGTCCACCAACCCGATCGTTAGAAAGAAAGGGAGAAGTTCTTCCATTCGACTCAATAGGGCTGTCAGCATATAGTTGCCCCTCTCCCAAATTCGAGATGATTTTCCGTCATTACTTCTCCAATAGTCCACGAGAGAGAGATAGCTGCTCTATCCACTTGACGTCCTGAGGAGAAGTAGCCATCGACTATCGATGAGAACCAACAACCATGCGACAATAACGGAGGTGAAAACTCCATCTACTGACGAAGATGGACTCGATGAATCGAGTCTCATCCTTCATGATGGCCTGCACACGAATCATCCTAGCCCTAGACGCTAGATCGATCACTGATCTAGCTGAGACGAATCGAGATCGAATGGATCAACTGTAGGATAATCGGAATGGTGCGTACACCCTGATGATGCTCTTATTTGGGTATTAAAACCCTATTTCCGATATTCAAAATCCCTTATCTGATTTTTGGGGTTTCGAAAATCCCTAATTGAAACTGGATTTAGGGTTGTAGGTTTGAAATCCCTAATTTGGATTTGGGATTCGAAATCCCTAATTGACGGATTTGGGGATCAAAATTCAAAAAAATCCCTAAGTGGATTAGGGGAATTCGAATCGGTAAATTCTAATTTTCTCAATTTTTGGGGATTCAAATCTGAAAAACCCTAATTTTCTCAATTTTGGGGATTCAAATCTGAAAACCCTAATTTTCTCAATTTCTGAATTTAGGGATTCGAAAATCCCTAATTAAATTCAAAATTCAAAATCCCAATTTGCCAGATTTGGGAATTCAAAAATCTGATTATGAATTTGAATATCTAATGAATGAATCTAATCATCCATGCCTCTGTACAGTGTCTCTGATACCAACTGTAAGATTTTTCTGGATGCGAAAATCCCAGGATCGGCTGTGCACAGGACATGGGGATCAAAGGTTCGGATGGCTTACCTAACTGAGACATGATGTATACCAAATAAGAATACCAGCATACCAATGCTGTAGTCTTCCTTTCCTTCACACCCTTATTTAGAACAGTAGATGAGAATTTGGATTTTGTCGTTGTATAGGTACGGGGACCCAACAGTCTCTTATATAGAGTCTGTGGAGAGAGAGTTTGAAAGCCATCACAACTCTCTCTCCCACGCTCCACATCTCTATGTCCTAGTTCAACTCAAATAGCCTTGTGTAAGGCTATAGCATTCCGCCCCTAATACACACTGTTGCGCAGATGGGCTGCGCAGCAGATCACCTGAAGTGGGGCCCACTGGTTCACTCAATCACATCATCCACCTGTAGGACAATCCAGACCGTTCATCAGTAAGGCCTACCACATAGAGTTCTTACAATAACACGTACCTTATGGTGTGCCTTACAGAACTTGGTGAGTTCAACACACCAGCCAAGCTGCTAGTGTGGGATACACCAGCCAATCCGCTTCCATCCAACCCGTGTGCTGGATTGGACCAATGTAAGAAATTAATTGTTAAAAAATAGTCACATCTACTTGCAAGATGACCACAATTGTATCATGTTGTTTATTAATGGCCAAACATTATTTTTTAATGGTATATAATCCACATAATGATCGGATGGGGGTTGATTTTTGCCATACCTATGGCGGGGATAACCTATTGGAAGGGTTGGACATCACACAAACATGAAAACATGATAGATTGCAAGTTGTTTAAAGGATAGACTATTAATTATGGTCCTACTCTTGTTGGACTAACTTTAATTTAGCTCCATCCAAAAAAGAAAATATCTCAAAAAATAAAAAAATAAATAAATAAATTGCTTAGCTTGCGTCTTATAGATGTTGTTCGCTTTCTATAGGGTCCTGGAGTAAAAACTCTTTGTTTTTCATTTTACCAAAAAAAAAAACCCCTTACAGTTAATTAATTCGGTTTGAGTCCTGTTGAGTACAGTCAATATAGCCGGGTCATTGACTCGACTCAATGAGTCACACGGAGTTGAGATTGAGTCAAGTCTACAGATGATTTTCATTGTGACTCCGCTTGAAATCTCATCCAGTTGAGTTGACTCAACTAGTTTCATATCGGGTCGCCTAGTTTTAGAACTTTGGTATTTGGGCTAAGCGGGTTCCGGGTCTTGATAGGTCTAGGTTCTTTTTAGCTAAAGTCTCAATCTTAAAGACTCAGATCTCGATCTCATCGGTTTCAAGCTCCTGCCATGTTTCAACCAATCTTTTTAGTTGGATTGGATAAAATAAGAGCATTAACAGAGTCAGACCCACCCAAATGAAGGGATTAAATATCACACACGTGTTTAGACATGTGTGGTGTCTCCTACATGTGTGTGGCTTAGAAACCTTATAACTTTAATAATCAAATATGTATACAATATTCTATCAAAATTTAACGGTTTGGACAAAACTAAACCTTAATGAGTTTCTATGGGAGATTAATATGAAATAAAACTTTTTCTTTTCCAAATCATAGATGAAAAATTCATTCTCTAAGACCTCCCATTAATGATTATAACATAAATAAATATAAACTTGAATAGTTAATATCATCTTTGTATTAACAATTATACCGTGTAGAAAATTTTGATGTTGATACCAATCCTCTAACCTTGGAGGTCTTTGTTGAATGTGAAATATTGCATATATATTTACTCTCAATTGTACATTGGTTATATATGCATAGATGTGCTAAGTTTATCTAATTATGTTCATTTTTCTATGCAAAGTAATTTGGAGAGCTAAGATGAAAATGACAATTAAAATAATGATTTAAAGCTCAAAAAATGATTAAGTGGATGACTAGATATTTAGAGGTGTGAACGCCTCCCCGCCGTGCAGGTACAGTGGTGCCCTCATTCCTTGGCTTTAGTATTGAAAGACAGGCTATCGATTTTATTTTTTTTTCGATGGCACCGAAATATGTACTTTTTTTTGGGGGTGAATAGGACAATACCAAATACTTCGAGATAATACGGAATAAATAAACAAATAATCTCAATTGCTTAAAGTATTGAAACCTTGATTCCAAATAAGTCATAGGACAACCTTCACCTAAAATAAATATTATTAATGTACTCACTATGCACACATGTTTGTCAATTATGTGACTAGTTGTGTCAACTAGTTGAATGGGTCCTTGACAAATGAAGATCAACGATGCAACTGGAACAGAAGCTTAAGCTACAAGATCAAAGTACAAAGAAGCTTCTACAATCTTGACCTTGCCTATAGATGATCCTAACCCAAAAAGGAAAACCTACTTAGATCGTCTATTCAAGTCATTTTAAGTCTATATTTTCCATCATTCTAATGTTGGCTTTAGTAGGTTCAAAGTTGCTGAATGAATTGCTGGACAAAAGTTCAAACAGGAAAATTTGTTTCAACTCAGTTGGAGAAGGTATCACCGAATAACACCTTCGATACCACTGAAGTGTCATTCAATACCATCGAAGACACATTCTATGCCACCGAAAGTGCCCAAAATAGTCCAGCAACATATCAAATATAATTCGGTACCATCAACTTGATTTTCAGTCCCACTGACTCTTATCAAAGAACAAATTTTCAGTGCCACTGAAAGTAACAAATTTCATCCAGCAGCTTAAGGATCTAATTCGGTACCACCGAGTGATATTTCGGTGCCACCAACTGAAGTTCTGTGCTATCGAATGGTCATGTCGGTGAAACCGAAAACTAGTCGTTAAAGATTCATTGGGACTTTTTCTTTATAAATATAGGATTCAGAACTTTATGAAAAGTATGGATTAAGGCATTTTAGAGTCCTTAGT
This sequence comes from Magnolia sinica, assembly GCF_029962835.1. NCBI lineage: Eukaryota > Viridiplantae > Streptophyta > Magnoliopsida > Magnoliales > Magnoliaceae > Magnolia > Magnolia sinica. The sequence continues at coordinate 59,683,245 of NC_080577.1, forward strand.
GCAACCCAAGCTTACCCTACCCTTCTTAGACTATATTCACATGAGATTCATGTTCTTTTCATTGTGATTCATCATCTCAGTGAGCATTCAAAGCTCTTATAAATGAAGAACATGATCCCAAGCCTTCACTAAAATATTGAGACCAAACCTATAGGTATATCCTTAGTCTCAATCATACTCTAGTGCATCCATCAGTTGAATCTCTTAGGAAATCCACTTATACTCTTTGATAGGAGATTCAACTCAGTCCCATTACCTTAGTTACCTCTATAGGAACATCATATGCAAGGTACTTGATCGTGACGCTGAAACAACAGAAAAATCACAGCATCGTGATCAGGAGAGTATCAGGAAGCTTATTCAAGCACGGGAGAACGAAGATCAAGCAACCCAACACAAGCTATAAAAGAGGACTCATTCTGACAAGTAAGTGTCATTGTTAAGAGTCCACAAGTTAGTCTCTATCTTCGTGTAGGATTGAGGCTAAGAGTTTTCTATCCACAAACTCGATTATGTGCCTAGTGTGGGATCTTAGCCGTGTGCCTAAATATAAGTTCCTAGTGTGGGACCTTGCCAGTGAGCCTAAACGTATGTGCCTAGTGTGGGATCTTGACTGTGGGGCCTAAGCGTAGGTTCTTTATGTAGGACCTTTGCTCATGTGTAGAGCATAAATTGAAGAGTCCTTTGTGTAGGGTTGTAAAGGTTTATGGTGAAGCTGATTTAAAACCATTGATAGTGAAATTCGGCACACTCTAGGATAGAGTGCGGTTGTCGAGAGTGGAGTAAGCACATAGCTGAACCACTATACATTCTTGTGTTTGGAATTGTCATTTGCGCATCTATTTAATCATGATCATATAAGTTTGAATGTTTGATTATTTATGCATGATTGAATGATTGCTTAAGATTGATAGGTAGCACATTCCACACACAAGTTCACAATGTTATAGGCTAGTTACTTTATTTGTATATCTTGAGTATCCTATGTGATTGGACCCTCTATTGGCGTGGAAGCATTTAAAGTTACATTGCCTTAGTTGAATTGCAAATCAATTTAAGTTAGACAATAAAGTTTTAAATTGGTATAATCAGCGAAAAGTCTTATTCAACCCCCTCTAGGACTCTTGGACCATTCCATACTTCTACTACAACGGTCTAAACTGTAATTTCAATTGGTCTTAGAGCGAAGTTCCTCTTGAAGGGTCTAACAACCTAGAGGGAGATACTAAGAAGAAGTTGGAACAATGACGAAAGGAGAAGGACCAGCCATCTCCCAACCTCCTCTGTTTGATGGTTCAAATTATCCTTATTGGAAGTCCAGGATGTCTTATTTTCTATAAGCTTTGGATCATGAAGTTTGAGAAATTGTTGAAAATGGATATGTACCACCAACTGAACAAGTGGTACTAGAAAACAATACAACTATTTCCAAACCAAAACTAAAAGAGAAATGGACTCAATATGATAAAGAAATGAAATCATATGAAGCTAAAGCCATGAATGTTATTTACTGTGGAGTCTCACAAGATGTGTTCAATCAAATTTGCATGTGTGGAACTTCAAAAGAAGCATGAGATTTATTGCAAACAACCCATGAAGGAACCAACACAGTAAAAATATCAAAACTACAGCTATTGACATCTCAATTTGAAAATATAAGGATGGAAGAACATGAGACATCCATGAAATTTTTCACAAAGCTGAATATCATATGTAACTCCATGGGGGACTAGGGGAGAAAATTTCGGTACCTAAAATTTGTAGGAAAATCCTAAGATCTCTATCGGAACGATTTAACTCCAAAGTCACCACAATAGAAGAATGTAGGAGCATTGACGAATTGAAGGTTAAAGACCTTGTGGGTTATTTACAAAAATTTGAGTTGCATTTCAAACCACCCACAAAGTCAAAACACAATGTTCTTAAAGTTTTTAAAGCCATAATGGAGGGAAAAGAAACTGAAAATGAAGATGATGATGAAGAAGTGGCTCTTCTGGCTAAACGATTCAAAAGGTTTTTTTTTTTAACAAGAACCATGGAAAATCTTTTAAGGGGAAACAACTGGACAACAAATGCCAAATAAGTAGACCTTTTAGAAAGTCCAAAGAACTCCAATGTTATAATTGTCAAAAGTATGGACATATATCAACTGAATGTCCGTCAAGGAAATCAAAAGGAAAAGCCATGGAAGCCACATGGGATGACACAGATGACTCAAACTCTGAAAATAGTGATGACCAAAAGTCACTAAAAATACTTATGGCATCTACGACTACAGTCATTCCCAAATTGAAGAACAAAATAGAGGATGAGCATACTAGAATGAAGGATGAGAGCCAAATGTGCAGTCTATTGGCTCAAACCACATCATCTCCTCATGAATTTCAAGAAGGGACCTCAGGGGTCCACTTGAGCTGAACTAGTATATCTGAGGAACATGCCTCTTATATAAACAAGTATTGGTAAATTAGAGGAGTTTCTGCCTCATATCTGAACACAAGTAAATCAAAGGATTGAGCCTTATGATTGGTCTAAATGTTAGATTTGAGGATTTCTTTATCCTCTAACCATTTTGGAAATTCCATGCAAGATTTTCACTCTTTCACATATCATGGATTTCTACCTTAGAACACAACATATTCATATACATAATAGGAAAATCTACAATAGCGAATTTTTGTGTTCCGGGGATATTTCGGTGGCACCAAACTTACCTTCGGTGCTACCGAAATCGAACCGCGTCCAGTTATTGAAATCCCTCACTGATCAGTTCTGTTTAGACAATCACTTCTCTTGTTTCTTTCCAAGTTCTGTTGAAGAGTTGGGGAACCAAAATCTGCACAATCTAAGGTATATTCTAGTGCTTTCTCTTTACATCTCAAAAACCTAGAATCATGTGCCTTAGGATTATCCTCTCTTGATAGGTCTTTATCATTCCACTTCATTTCCTCAAAATGGAGTCATCTTCGCCTTGAGAAGGCAGATCCAAGATGAAGCATGACATAGAAGAATCAAACAGAACTAAGCAAAAACTCTGTTTTCCAAAGCGTGGACGATCCTTTAGCCAATCGTCTAAACCCTCATCGTCTTCAAACCCTAACTCTTCCAAACCCATTGCTGCCAGATTTTTGAAGAGAACGATTGTATGTGAAAGAAGAGTAGATGCAAGCTGTCTTGAAAATTTTAAAGTTCAGGAAATTCTTTCCCGCCAAAGATGGCTGCTAGTTCTATCTTTTGGGGGTCCAGTAAACAATACCTTGGTTCGATCATTCTTATCTCATTACACACTATCTAGGGGCCTTGAAGTTGATTGCGATGGTCATATAGTTAAAATTACTCCATATCGCATTTCAACTCTTATAGGGCTACCAATGGGTTCCAAACAACCCACTGAATTACCCACATAGGCAAAAAGGGCTGTTTGGACAAAATTCTTGTATAATGGGAACAATGCACCTTGACATCACGGGAATGCACTGCGAGACCTTATATCACATTGGTAAATGGGAACCATTATGTCTACCTACTCTGATATACTATCAAATAGTTTCAGGGTTCGAGTCTAACTCCACAACAATACCTTTCAGACATTTTCTATGCAAGTTGGCCCTTCAATGTGGTTTCAATGTGCCTGAAGGTGAATCCTTATTAGCCCTAGAAATCAATGTGTAGAGTATCAGGAAAATGAATCTCTCTTTTGTGCATGAATTTGTTGATCCAACATCAGCAGAAGAAGAATTTCTGGACAAGGAGGACGGACTAGTTGAGGAAGATACTCATCCACCAACTTCTGCCCACACAGCGTCTACTTCTCAGAACGATACTCTCACGCAAATTTTAAAGGAGCAATCAAGACTTGGTGTGATGGTAAAGTCAATGGAAGAAAAGCTTCACTCACTCCAACAGTTGGTGGCACAAATTGCGGCATATTTGTCATGATCACAAGATGGTGTTGTTGGTGGTTCTTCCTAGATTAACTGAGCGTTAGGATCAATATACATTTTTGTGTGTACTGCGATTTTTTAAAATACTTTAGTTTACATCTGGAAACATATCTCTTGTTGGTATATTGATGCATCAATCAGTTATATTTTTTTTGCTGATCTATAATTTGATTGGTAAATCTAAGGTTTAAACCTCATTTTGGTGCCAAAGAAATTTCAGCTTTAGAGAAGTTAATTATGAAAACACATGTCTTATCTTAACTAATCATTGGTTACTCATGGCTTTCAATCGATAATTGAATGATCTTCAGCTTTATGATCCTACCTTCAAGAATGTTTGACCTTTTATTGAAAATATTATCCTCGCTTACTGTTGATGCTGTAGATGCATGTTTCAATTCTTGCTAAAATACTCCACTTGCCCTTATCATTATATCTGCGAATCTAGAGTTTTCTATCTTGTGTCTAATATTTGAATACTCTTATGATTGGTTGATTATCTTAATATTTCTAATACATGATTACAGCATAACAATGGTTAAAGACAAAGGCAAGGCTCCTGCAAGAGGAGAAAACTCCTCTAGAAGAACTAACAATTGCTGCTCTCCTTATTCAAATCCTACCGAAATGGCTATGTCAAACAAAAATGTCTTTGATAGATGGATCAGATCCCCTCTCGTTGAACCATATGGGATCGATATCTACTTAGGATCATTTGGGTAGGATAATTTATTATACTTTGGAGGAGAGGTCCAATATGACCTTATTCATCAATTCTTAAACTCCTGTCATGCCACTCAAGATGACCCTCCATCAATCAACATCAACTTTATGAACAAAACCAAGAAGATCACTCCTTTGGTGCTGAGGAAATTACTACACCTCAGAGCCACACACATTTCCCCAACTGATCGTCCTTTGAATCATCTAAGAGTTTGGGGTGACTTACTCGATTATTGTGTGATGGTGCAACAATTCCATGGAACAAACGAAACTATCTCCATTCATTGCATTTGGACTCAACCACGAAAGTATTACACAACATTCTAAGTACCAATGCATACCCATGTGAAGTTTCGGGAGATTCTATCTCTCTATTTGTTCTGAATATCTTGTATGACATCTTTCAGGGAATTGAGGTATGCCTATCCACTCTTATCTTGAAACAGTTGATCCTAGTAGTTAAGGGCGTTTATTGTACTAGCCTTCCTTTTCCAAGTGTTATCTGCAAACTCTCAAAATTCCTTGGTTTGCCACCGACCCATGATACAGTATATCCTACGGTGTGCTTTACCAAGGAAACTCTAATTCAACTGAATGTGACTGCACCTACACTTAAGGAGAATCATGAATGCAGGAGTGGCGAAGAAGCTCAAAACCCTCCAATGGCCACTGCCTGGGACTCCTGTCGCACTCCCATGCCTGCACCAAGTCCAATTTCAGTCAGCATCGGGCGCCTTCTTCGCCAGAACGATCCGATCCGTCTTCTTCTTGATAGACAATCAAATATAGAAGCTTGCCTTCGGTAGTGCGAATATCAGCTCTCTGGGATTGAATTGCATCTTGACGCTCTTCAACACACTGGGGAGGACATTACGGAGCTACTTCTCACTAGCTTCACTCACATTCCTTCTTATAAGGGTTGGTCTTCAAGATGATGCCTCAGAGGAATTCATGTTGCTGCTACCTCATAATACTCTCTTCTTTTTTTTTTTGGATCCTCATGCCCTTAGGGGCTTGCTCTCTTTTTGGATGATGAATGGTACTACCCGAGCTTGGGGTAGTAATTTTTGATGAATTTATGATGATATCTTTAATGCTCATATCACTTATCTGCTTCCTGGCTATATTGTTTTTGAAATGAGTCTGTCACATTATGTTTATATCTTTCCTTCTATTTTTTTCTAAACGTTATGTGCCTTGAATGTCTTCTCTTCTCTATACTGAATTTTATCGTCTATTATGTTATTGGCATGCTTCTTAGCACATCCTTTGTCAGTGACTGATAAAAAGGGGGAGAAGAAACCTACCCACCAAAACAATCTGTTGTTTTCTGCAGAGTTTGTTCCTTCTTGTTATAGGTTGATCATGGCAGAAACTACGGGGGACCAACATTATTGTGTTAGATGTTCAAATTATCCTAAGTTGTAAATTGGTATATTCATATGTAATTTTGATATGTAATCTTTCATTGTTTTGGTATGCCATTGGTATGGACCATGACGATATCTTAGGTTAAGTTGTTTTTGTCACGTAATTGACAAAGGGGTAGATTGTTAATGCACTTACGGTGCACACATGTTTATCAATCACGTGACTAGTTGTGTCAACTAGTTAGATGGTTCCTTGGCAAATGAAGACCGATGATGCAACTGGAGTAGAAGCCCAAGCGACAAGATTAAAGTACAAAGAAGATTCTGCAATCTTGACCTTGCCTACAAATGATCCTAACCCAAATCGGAAAACCCACTTAGATCATCTATTCAAGCCATTTTAAGTTTATATTTTTCATCATTTTAATGTTGGCTTTAGTAGGTTCAAAGTTGTTGAATGAATTGTTTGACAAAAGTTCAAACAGGAAAATTTGTTCCGACTCAATTGGAGAAGGTGCCACCGAATAGCATATTCGGTACCACCAAAGGTACATTCGGTGCCACCGAAAGTGCCCAAAACAGTCCAGCAACATATCAAAGATAATTCGGTACCACCAACTCCTGCTGAAGAACAAATTTTCAATTCCACCGAAAGTAACAAATTTCATCCAGCAGCTTCAGGATCTAATTCGGTACCACCGAGTGATATTTCAGTGCCACCGACGGAAGTTTGGTGCAACTGAATGGTCGCTTGGTAGAACTGAAAACTAGTCGTTAAAGATCCATTGAGACTTTTTCTTTATAAATATAAGACCTAGAACTTTATGAAAAGTATGGATTAAGGCATTTTAGAGTCCCTAGTGCAACCCAAGCTTACACTAGCCTTCCTAGACTCTATCCACATGAGATTCATGTTCTATTTATTGTGATTCATCATCTCAATGAGCATTCAAAGCTCTTATTAATGAAGAACATGATCTCAAGCCTTCACTAGAGTATTAAAACCAAACCTATAAGTATATCCTTAGTCTCAATCATAATCTAGTGCATCCATCAGTTGAATCTGTTAGGAAATCCACTTATACTCTTTGATAGGAGATTCAACCTACACCCATTATCTTGGTTACCTCTATAGGAACATCATATGCAAGGTACTTGATCATGAAGCTGATACAACAGGAAAATCACAGCATCGTGATCGGGGGAGTATTAGGAAGCTGATTCAAGCACAGAAGAGTGAAGATCAAGCAACCCAACACAAGCTACAAAAGAGGACTCACTCCGACAAGTATGTGTCATTATTAAGAGTCCACAAGTTAGTCTCTATCCTCATGTAGTATTGAGGCTAAGAGTTTGCTATCCACAAACTCGATTACGTGCCTAGTGTGGAACCATGGTCTGTGTGCCTAAACGTAGGTTCCTAGTGTGGGACCTTGGCCGGTGGGCCTAAACGTAGGTTCCTAGTGTGGGACCTTGGCTAGTGGGCCTAAACGTAGGTGCCTTGTTTAGGACCTTGGCCGGTCAGCCTAAATGTATGTGCCTAGTGTGGGACCTTGGCCGTGTGGCCTAAACGTAGGTTCTTAGTGTAGGACCTTTGCTCGTATGTAGAACATAAATTAAAGAGTCCTTTGTGTAGGACTGTAAAGGTTTATGGTGAACCTGATTTAAAACCATTGATAGTGAAATCCGGTACACTTTAGGACAAAGTGCAGTTATCGGGAGTGGAGTAGGCAAATAGTCGAACCACTATACATCCTTGTGTTTGGAATTGTCATTTACACATCTATTTAATTATGATCATATAAGTTTGAATGTTTGATTATTTATTCATGATTAAATGATTACTTAAGATTGATAGGTAGCACATTTCACACACAAGTTCACAATGTTATAGGTTAGTTACTTTATTTGTATATCTTGAGTAGCCTATGTGATTGGACCCTCTATTGGCTTGGAAGCCTTTAGAGGTACATTGTCTTACTTAGTTAAATTGCAAATCAGTTTAAGTTAGGCAATAAAGTTTTAAATACGTATAATCGGTAAAAAGTCCTATTCACCCCCCTTTAGGACTCTTGGACCATTCCATACTTCTACTACAGCGGTCTAAACTGCAATTTCAAATATATCATTCACAAATAATGAAATAAACAATTATAACCAATGCACAATGAGTTATAGTGGTTCGGTGCTTAAACCCACACCTACTCCACTCCTAAAACTACTACCCTCGTAATTCTTTCTTTCGCTATTTCAAGGTTTTCACAAGTTCATCTAAACAACCTTATATAGTTCTTGTGATTTTCACGGGCTATCACAACAAACCTCCCTTTATGATTTTCACGGGCTTACCACAAAATAACCCACTAAAATTTTCTGGCTATCTCAGGAAAAACCAAATGAAACAAAAGTAAATATAGGGTACTTATTTCCAAATGCCGATTCGAAGATATAACCGAACCTTAATTGTTGCAATCTTCTTTTTTGGAATTTGATGAAGCAATATATGTTCAACCAGAAAGAATATTAGGATTTAATGTATTTTTAATGAATAAAAGAAAACCCTAATGCTGCAAATTCAATTATCTAAATCTCAGGTAGAGTATGAATTACTCTATTAAATATGATTAAAGCTAACTTGAGAAAGAGAATAGAATAAGCTAAACAAATATTACAATTACCACAGACACTTGAGGACAAGGAGCTTCCATGCTATAAGGCGGTTCTCTAACACTATCCTAAGTGCGACAATGTGAAGAACCTGAACCTTAACGGACATTGTGATAATGGAAACTCCAAAGGTGCTCTATCAGAACCAAGACATAAGACAACATATGATGTAGCAACACAGCTTAAGACGATCCCAATATAAATATATGGGAATTGTTATGCACATCATGAATGCACCAGGAGCTAATTGCCAAAACATTAAGTGATGCTCATGTTGCCTTGGATACACCCCTAGAGATGGTTATGATGATGTTTGGGTAACTCCTCGCATCTAGAGCCATCACCTTTATAAACGATGAGCTTCCTCCCGAAGGACAAAATAATGAAAGGTCTCTCAACATCAGCCTACGATACGAGAACCTACGAGTTTTGCTAGTCCTCATTGACAATGGTTCAAGCCTAAATATGTCCCCACTCAAGACTGCAATCCACATCGGAATTGAACCTTCATCTTTTTGGCCAAGTGACATGAGCATTAGAGCCTTCGACAACTCTCATTGAATAGTGGAAGGAGAGGTAGACATCGAAGTGCAGATCAGTCCAAATATCTCAGTTATCACTTTCTAAGTCTTGGATATATCTACATCCTTCAACATGCTACTGGGAAGGCCATGACTTCATAAAGTCAGAGTTGTCCCTTCCACTCTCCATCAACGGGTAAAATATATCCTTGACAACAAGGTAATCTCTGTCCTGGCTAAATATGAGTTTATCACTCCAAGCGACTACGACATACATGAGCCAAACATTCCAATCATTGACATCTAACATTCAAAAGAGGACATTCATTACTATATCTTCGAGATCGAGACAGTGAATACAATTTCCAATCCATCACCAATGAGTACCAAGTATGTCTTCTCACTAGTATAACGATAGAGCTTTAAGTATTGTGCAAAAAATCACTTTAGGACGAGGGTAGCAGAAACAACCTACAACAAAAGGAAGTGTGGACTGGGATACAGACCTACTCCTAAACAAAAATGGAGGGAGTTATGATGCATGCCAATCAACTTCGTTAGACCTAGGACTCCTCGTAAGGAGGAAACATAAGAAGGATTAACCGCACCACATAAGGATCTCCCTTTATGCTCGAGTGAGGCTCTATGGCCTCCTATCTGGTGAGAGACAATCCTAGGACTAGTGGGGAGACAATCCTAGGACCATGTGCAACACCTTGAGCGATATCAGGATTCCTTGATACCTATCATCACAGCTTCAATCAACTAGGGGCACACCCTGCCTGTTTTAGCATTAATCAATCAAGGGAACAACCCCCCCCCCCTTTCAACAATCAACCAGAGGCACACCCTACCCATCTTAGCTTCAACCAACCAGGAGCACACTCTACCTATCTCAGCTTCAACCAATCAGGGGCACACCCTGCCTATCTCAGCATCAACCAACTAGGGGCACACCTTACCTATCTTAGCTTCAATTAACTAAGGGCACTCCCTTCCTGTCTTAGCTTCAACCAACCAAGAGCACACCCTGCCTATCTCAGCTTCAAAAAAAAAAAAAAAGGGGGGGGCACAAACTGCCCATCTCAACTTTAATCAACCAAGGGCATGCCTTGCACGTGCCGCTTGCACCATTAGTTACACCAACATCATTAATCAATAGCCCGGGACAGCCATCATCTAGTCACAGCCACAACAATCCGATCCATTAGACTGAGAAGGGATATGTGCAAATTCCAAAGCAATACTGGATAGCGAAGCTAGAAGAGCTCTAATGCACAGTAAGTGACTCAGGAGTGACTGAGGACAACTCGGATTTTGAACCCAACATGGGGGAAATAATGGTCATCAGGCCAGACCATGACTCTTTGCTCAATGTATAGATCCCCGCCTCTTCAGGGGAGGGAATGTGGGGTCTTAACCAGACATCTACTCTCCTAACCATCGAGTCAGCCGGTGAGCCATCCAAGGGTGTCAAATTTTTTTATTTTTTATTTTAAATACCAATTTAAACAACATTTAACACCCTGAGCCAGGTCAAGATCAATCATGGATCGCAATGCCAACCTTCTCAAGGTCTCTTGGAACCCAAAAATAAAAATAAAAAAATTTCAAAAACCACCAAGCATTTCAATTTCTCAAAATTTTTAAAAATAAAAAAGCCTTTCAATTCCTGCATTTAATAATGTGCCTAGTTCGTTTGAAATACTGCATGAGTTCAAAGCTGACACATGATTTCGACATCGAGTTAGACTTCGAACTCATGGGTATGGACAAAGCCCAAGGTAGGGAAGATGTGTAAATGCTCTAGTTTGTTAATTAACATAAGTTGTGAGTCATTGAGTCCAAAGAGCCCCATGAAAGACTAAAGACTGAAGACTCAAAGATCATAGGCATCCAAGCATTGCAATACACACACACACACACACACACACACACACACACACATAAAGATGAAGTTCCGTGACATCTTCAAAACTCATACTTAACCCATGTACTTGACCTTCCACTATCTTAAACCCAATAGGAAAAATCACTCCAATATGAGCTAGTAAAATGGTCATGGGAAGAAAACTATTTAAAAGGAAACTTCAGAAAACAAACTATTTTTTATCCCATCGACCACCCACCGAGGGATCTATGATGGCATTGAGCAGGTAGAGTAAACTGTCCAACAAGCTTAAGTTAAAATCCTGGATTTTTCCGATGGCATCGAGAAACCTTTGATGGTATCGAACGATCACCTCGATGGCATCGAGTAGATACTTCAAAATGTCCGGCAAGCTTAAGATAAAATCACGGATTTTCTCGATGTCACCGTGGTATCTTCGATGGCATCAAAGACCACTCGATGACATTGAGTGGATACTTTAAACTGTCAAGCAAGCTAATTAAAAAAATCCTAGATTTTCTTAATGGCATCGAGGGACCTTCAATGCCATCGAATGATCACTGACATCAAGCAAAGATCTTAAACTGTCCAACAACCCTTTAAGATAAAATTAGATTTTCTCAATGGCGTCAAAGGGGACTTTAATGCCATTAAAGTTGATAGATTTTTGCCTTTTTTTTTACCATTATAAACTCCTCTACTTAAATGAAAGAGGGGTTTCTTTGCAAATGGGTGATTAATAGAGAGATCCTAGTGAGTGTGTGAAACCCTAACTAAAAACCCTTCTCCCAAGCTTGTTAGTGCACTCATTTTTGCACCTTGGTTTGTTAATCACATGAGTCGTTATGCCATGTAGTCGGTTAAGCCTTTGGAAAGTGAAGACCGAAGATACAAGCGAAGACGGAGCATCAAGCAACATGAACAGGTAAAACAGGTGCTTTGGTGACCTTAACCCTTGACCCAAAACAACCCATTCACCTCTAGATGATCTTGACCTATTAGGAATATAAATTTAATCATCCCTTAGCCTTAGGAGACCAGGAAAAATATGATAAACAAGGCTTTAAGAGGTGTGAATCTTCTGTGTAAAGGTTAGCCTAAAACAACAGATTCCAAGACATGTTTGATGGTATCGAGCAGGTCTTCGATGGCATCGAAGACTTAGCTGATGACATCGATCAAGAGTCAGGGATGTCTAGCAACTAAACTAAATTTTTTGCTAGAATTCTTGATGACATCGGGGACCCTTCGATGGCATCGAAACTTAAGTTTCGATGGCATCGATTGATATCCAAAAATGTCCAACAAGGTTTTTGGAATTTTCCCTTGATTCTCTTGATGGCATCGAAGCTACTTCGATGACATCGAAGCATGATGATTAATGACATCGAAGGTTGGGTCGATGACATTGAAGTGGGTCAAGATCTGTCCAGCAAGTACACATCATTTTTATCTGGAAATGTCGAAGGCATCGGGGAAGCCTTCGATGACATTAATAGAGTCGTTTTCTGTCCGTTTTATAGTCGTTAGAGCTTGAACTTTTTATAAAGGGCATTCAGCTCTTGGGCATTTTAATGGGTTTTTGGAGCAACCAGAGGTAGGGTGATTCCATATGCATAAACCTCATTCTAGCCTCTACTCCATTGAGTTCTAAGCAATCTCCTTTGAGATTTCAACTCAAATAAGGATTCCAACCTAAAAAATCAAGATGTTCTTGAACTCTTACATTTCCTAGAGATTGGTCTTAAGCATCTTAGTAAATCATTGTCAAGATCTTCTAGGAGACCCATCTAGTTGAATCCCCAAGGATAAACAACTACCCATTATTTGTAAGAGATTCAACCCACTCTCATCACCTTGGTAATCTTGAAGAAACATCAAATGCAAGGAGATTGATGGTGGAGATGAAGCCCTGACAAAGTTGCGACAACATGACCGGGGAGCATCAGGGAGCTAATTGCGGTAGAGCGAAGATCAAGCAACCTAAGAGGAGCATCAAAAGGGACTCGATCCGACAAGTGTAATGTGTAGGAGTCCATGTTTGTACCCCTTCCTTGTGTAGCTTGGAGTGTAAGAATTTGTGTTCAAACTCACCTAAGTTCTTTCTTAGGACTTTGGCTCTTCTGTAGGGCCTAAATTATGTGGTTCTTGTGTAGGACCAAGGTTGCTGGTTAGCCTAAGGAGAAACCAACCAAAGTTCTTTTGTATGCCTTCGATGAGAGAATACATACTGAGTTCAGGAATAGGACCCTTGCTCTTGTGTAGGGCATAAATCTTAGGTTTGGGAGTAGGACCTTGACTTTGTGTAGGGCCTAAATGGCCAGGTTCTTGTGTAGGACCTTAGCTCTTGTGTAAATCCTAAATTGTCGGGTTCGAGAGTATGACCATTGCTCTTGTGTAGGGCATAAAGTGTAAAGTCCTTGTGTAGGGCTGTAAAGGTTAGAGATGAACCTAATTTAAAACCTCCGATAGTGAAACCTGGTATACTCATGGGTTGAGTGCGTCTATCGGGAGTGGATTAAGCAAGTAACCAAACCACTATATATTATTGTGTTTGTATGTAACACCCCATACTTTCTAGTACTTGAGTGTTACCATGTAATCTAATCTAATATGAATACATACTTAACCTACTTGGATATTCACGTTCATTACGGTTTAAATCCGATCGTTGAAAGTAGTCTGCACCTATGTATTAAGCTATCCATTTGTTAATCTTCAAGACGGACCATCACGTTGTCAAAAAAACCTATCCTTAGGGTTCTAATTTCATTGATAAACAAATCTAATCGACCATTGTAGATTTAAAGTTATGGATCACAAGATCCACCGTTCATTAAGCCTCGATGCTTACCTACACGGTCTAACCACCCAATCCTAAAAGAAACTGTTAGAGTCTATCCATGTTAGCTTGGGAACACTTAGAAGCATCGATGATAAGAAGCATCGATGATAATATCGGGAAACATTAGGTGCGCTTTGGATCAATTTTGGAATTATCCGATTATCAGATTGGTCATCCAATTCAAAATATGTAAAATATAATAATTATCATATATATATATATATATATATATATATATATATATATATATATATATATATATATATATATATATATATATATATATATAAAACTTAGGGTAGTAATGTAGTTTTTCCCGTGAAGAGCGTTACTCGGGTTATAATACAACATAAATATATACACTATAAAAAGTTATTTATACATTTCATAAATATTTAAAATTTCATATTAAAATGATATATAATTATAATCCATATTATAAGTATACACTATAGACATCATTTATATGAATTACAATCATAAAATTTATATTACGTAAATTAATAAATTTTATAATAAATAACATATTTCAAATAATTTAACATTTTATATAAAATTAAAAAATAAAACATATATAACTATACACACAATACACAAATAATATATATCAATCTTTGTTTCTTTTCACTAATATTCATATAATTTATATGTATTAACAATCTGTGATAATATAAATTATATATAACAAATTACATTATTACTTGTTATTAATGTAATTTTATTAATATAAAATAATGATAGTAGTATATGGTAATAGTAATAAGATTAATATTAATATTAGTAATTGGTTAGTAATCTATGATGGAATGACCCATTAGGATCTTTTAACCGTTGACAATCGATTTTGGGATGACCTGATCGTCAGATCGACATGAATCCATGAATAGGACCCAAATCAAGTTGTGGGGCCCACCTAAACTTTAGGGCTATTTGATCTTCAATCAAAGGCCCTGATTAAGGCCTTCAAGGAGAATGGAAGGAGTAGATTTCACCTGAACACCACTGTGGATCCCATTCCAATTGAATGTGCATAGAGTGCATGTGCACATAGGGTGCACTGGACTAAGAAACCCGATCAAACTGGGTTTGACCGAGGATTTCCGAAAGAAGGAAATTTTCTTCCTCCTTTTCCATTCCCGCGCTTAGTGTGTTTTGAATGGACGGACGATCGGTCATCTGATCGAGATGGGGCCACCATTAGGGCCAGTTTGGACGATTGGAACCGTCCATCTGATGTGGACGCAAGTTCTGACCAAACCCCACCTAACCTTGTGCCTTGGAACTCGTGTGCATGCACACGATCCTTGGTGCAAACAGGTCTTATAAGCACACCACGTTTTCTAAAACAGAAACTGTCTTCGCTACAAGCTTAGCAATCCGCGTGAGAGGAGAGATCCTCCAATCACAGCCCTTCTCCTTAGACGAATCCAAATCATCCACATGGATTAGGGTTCCATAAAGAAACCGGTGCTAGGGCCTCCTTTCCGCTGGCTATTTTCCAGAAAACCGGATAGCGAGATTAGATCATAGCCTTCCAGTCTCATCCGACGACCCTAGAAGTGTTTAGGGCTCAATTTAAGTTCAGGACGTTGAGTAGCAACGAGTCCCTCTCCCACTCCCTTGCCACAACTTGAAAACGGTCGTTTTCCTCTTCTCCCAAAACCACCGCTCAAATCTTCTCTAAGCACCGATTTCTTCATTCCAGAAGCTCCCTGGAGCTAAACCAGACCATCCACCAGCAATGTAATGGAGGAAAACCTGTCGGGCCTCATTCCGCCATTAGTGCCCACATCTTCTTCTCCGTCGTTCTACCACACTAGGTGGACGTGGTTCGACTCTGGTTACACTCGGGCTCACTTCTGGACGTTTTTGACAAGGAAGGAGGGAAAATAATAGAAAGAAAAGAAAAGGAAGAAGAGAGTGAGGGAGAGTGCACCACACCGCATTGGGTCAGGGCTGCTGTCCGACCTCGTGCCGACCGAGTCGGCACTGTTCGAATCGGGATGAGCGTGGCTCAGTCCAGGGAAGGAGAGAGAGAGAGAGAGAGAGAGAGAGAGAGAGAGAGAGAGAGAGAGAGAGAGTAGGGGTAGTGTGGCTGCAAGCTATACCAAGCTGTTGCCCAACTAGGTCGGGTCGTGACTGGGTCGAGTCCAGTGGTGTTGCTGGACTTTAGAGAGAGAGAGAGAGAGGATGGTGGCAGCAGAATGGATGCTGAGTCGACTTGATAAATTTTCATTGGGTCGTCGAGTTCGGGTGGACTCAGCTGAATCCAGCTATTTCAGCTTGGTAGTGAAGGCTGACTCATCACCCGAACCGCGTTGTTTCAGCCGAGTTGCATCTTAGCAGGTTGAAACCGAGTTGAGTGACTCACTTGGGTAGGTGAGTTGACCCAACTTATTATAATGCTAAATTGTGTTTAATTAGGAGTTATTTCTATTATTAGGGCATGAGAAATCTTAAACTTCCCATGTGTAGGATTTTCCATGTGTAAAGATATTGGACTATGATGATTCAAATTTGAATTCAAATCAGGATGGAATTCCCCCCCAAGACACCCCAACAGTTACCACCTACTAAGCTTAGTATGGTATATATGGGGCTGAATTGGATTGGATCAATCCAGTTTGGATTGAGCCTAGTTGGAGTAATCAGGCTCGGGTTCGAATCAAGTCCCACTCGGGAGAATTTAATTCTACGGGCACTCCCTTCCTAGTGATAATATTGATGGTTCGAACCGAGGTCGAGTTGGACTACTAAGTCGGCTAAAGTGAGTCCACATCCTCCTTCCAGATCGAAATCCTTTCGATGACAGTTGTCATTGTTATCATTACTATCATTAGTAGGATTATTAATATTATATATGAATAGCCATTAGTAAATTATCTATACTAATATTAGCTATTACATATAAAAATCATCATTATTAATTGTTAGTGTTTTAATTAGTTATCCTTAGATAATATCATTGTTGTTAGAGAACACTATTTATTTTCATCACAATGGTTATTAGTGTCACGTTAGCTAATATTAAGTATATTGTTAATAATTATGGTCGTTTTGAAATTATTAGTGTTATTAGCAGTACGATCGACTATACATCATTAGCCATTGTTGGATTACTATTTTTAATAACATTATTAATATTGTTATTACACCAATTAGAGATTGAATAATAAAATAATAATAATAATAATCTAAACCTAGATATAAACTCTAAGGATGAAACCCTGAATCTAAGTGATCTACACCTTAGGTTAAGACCTTAACCCTAAATAGTGTGTAAAGCTTGAATCTAACCGTACAACTTTACGATTTATGGTAGGACTTGGTTTTAAGGGAACACACATTTTTTAACAAGGGTGTGGGCTGTTTAAACATAAGGTGATGATTTCTTCCCCTTGAGCTTTTCATTTTCCCATTAACTTAAGTGATAGTTTTTATTTAAATTTCAACTGATAATTGATATCTTTATCTTATAACCACATGTGTTAATTGTCAGAATTGAATTGCTAGATTACATGCTTAATATTTATCCTCCATACTTTCTTATACTCGTGGATTTCTTGTGGATTGTTTCTGAAATTTAAACTGGTACATTAGTAGGAAAACCCCCACTTATAAATGTACACCCATACTTGGGATGTATCTCGATTGACTATGATTGTAATGGACCTTCAACTTAGTAGTTATTGAATAGTGGTTTAAATTGAATATTGATGTGGGCCAGCCATCTAGGGGTTGTTGTGTCTAAAATGATTTTTAAGGATGGTCTTTTATCGCATAGTTTTGATATTTGCCCTACGTGGCTCAGTTTTGATATTCGCCCTATGTGGCTTTGTTTTGGTATTTTTCCTATATGGGTTCGATGTTTTATTTTTTGCAATCATGCGATGACAAGCCCTATATACTGAATTATGGTTGGCCATTAGTCGATGGGGTTCTGTTAAACATCCTAACGTGGTAGCCTCATGAGCCGGGGATGGTAGTATGGGACCTATGTCTGAGCTGTCGGCCTACGTTGGGTGATGAATCCCCCGTAGTGACCTTTGAGCTTTATCAAATTGGCTAGTTGTAAACTGAATAATAACAGATGGGTTAATCATGCATTCATAGCATACGGGCGATGACGGGTGGCTAATTTTGAATGTTGTAACACGTGCCTAATAGGATTTAGTTGGGGTATCGTTTCGCTAGCTCCCAGACCACCCTATCGACTCATTTTCGGTGAGTTTGGCACTCGCATGTACTATGTACTTTCACTGGTGACCGACCACATTGCATGGGTTTTGCTCAAAAGCTAACTAGATAAGTATCCCCAGTTGATGTGTACTCATGCATCCATGCATCTAATAAGACTGCATCATGTATTGTTTTGTATGCCTTGTTATGTTTTTTTACAACTATGCTTATCTAATGCGGGATGTGTAATCTTAAAGGGAGTTTACACTGAGCTAGTCACTCATTCATTAAATATATAACCGTACAGGTAGCACATGTGGTTTAAGTGATATGCATGCTCAGACTTGATGAGGAGCAGAGTACAATCACCAGAGATGCATGACTGTATTTGCCAAGAGGAGTTGTGCAATCTTGCAGCTCAAATTTATATGCATTTTGATATCTCTCTTGTATAAATTATGTAATTCTTGTATTTATTAGTTCGGAGACATTGGTTTGTATAAGTCATTATGGGCAGCCTCTTGTATACTTTAAATGTAAATGCAAATTTTCATTTATTTTGATTTATCCATTCTATACTAAACTGCTAACTCTGGAAGAAAAAAATATATATATGGAATTTGGCTCTCTATAGGTTAACACTCGGGTTTTTGGGAAACAGGTTATATACTCGGGTCCTGAAGACACGGGGCGTTACATTGTGATTGTCATTTGTACACTTGTTTAATTATGCATGTATTTGAATGTTTAATTATACATGCATGATTAGATGAATGCTTAGTGATTGAATAGGCCGCACATCCCACACACACATATATACACTATCTATATAGACTAGTTGCTTATTTGCATATCATTATAATCTATGTGATTAGACCTTCTATTGGCTTGGAAGCCTTAGAGTTAATTTTGTCTTACTTAGTTTAATTGTTAATTAATTTAAGTTAGGCAATGAAGTTTTTAATTGGCATAATTTTAAATAAGTCCTAATCATCATCCCTATAGGACTTAGACCTCATTCTCTAATGCCACCGTACTTCCGCACGTAACGCATTGCGGCCGATAACTGCAATTTCAAAGCTCTCTTCTCTGATGGAATTCCTCATTCAATCCTTGTGTTAAAAACATTCATTAAACATTCAAATCTCGGATTGAAAAATGAACTCCAGTATTCATTAATGCTCTATCAACCATCTTTAATGGAAAATCTACTATACTAGAAATGCATTGAATGCCTACCCTTAGGAATCCTAACCTTAACCATAAAGACTCATCATTAACAAGTCATGATTCACCTACCCATGACCCATACTTCAGCATCGTCAAAGACATATCATCTTCAAGGATGCAGTTTAAGGAAGATGAAGATGCTTTCATTATTCAGGAATATCTCCATTAAATGCACTTCAATAGGGCTCATCCACTTTAGGTAAGAAAGTTTTTTTGGTTCCATTATATTTGAAAATCGATCCTTATGTAGGATTCGTGAAATTATAGTTTTACCACTAAGGGCGAAGCTTGAATATATGGTTAATGTCCTAGAGGGGGGTGAATAAGACTTTTTAAAATTTAATTGGATAATTTACATACACTTCTAAACACTTACATAGAGTAGTACAAACAAGAAAAAGTGCAACAACTAAGTCTACTTAAGTGAAAACATCATTTAGGCATTCTGTCAAACATGTTTGCTGCAATAAAGTAAATCATGTATATTGTTTAGCAAAATATACCATATAAGAAATAAAATATTTAGCCCATTGTGTAAGATGTATAGTGGTTCGACTACCAACCACATACCCAAGCCACATGAGAATTTTAGAACTCTAAGACACATGCCCAAGCCACATGAGAGTTTTAGAACTCTAAGACACATACCCAAGCCATAAAATAAGAGAGCACTACCAAAAAAAGGATCAAAGGTTACAGATAAAAGCCATAGTTATGGTTATAGTTCGTAGCAAGACCGTAGCCATTTCTTTTGAAGCAATGGCTATGAATTAAATCCGTAGCTATAGAACGAATCGCTACGGATTAAATCCATAGCCACATAGTCTATAGCAAAATGCTTCATATAGCTACGAATAATATTTGTAGCTAAAAGTAGAACGAGAATAATATTTGTAGCTAAAAGTAGAACGAGATCCGTAGCAATAGGCTAAAGTTAGAAACAACTACGGTTTTCAAACTAGTGCTACGGCCAATATCCGCAGCTATTTAATATTTCAAAATAACTAAATTATAATAATTATGTACTATTGCTAGTACATGCCCCGATAGATCAACTCATCAAAGCTAATACAAATAAAGACTTCATGGCTTCTTAACCCATCCACCCATATCTAAACTAATACAGATAAAGAAAAATTGAAGAATCTAAAGCATGAGAAGATGAACATACGGAGTGATTCACACCCATCTTCCACATTGCTTCACCTTGCAAAACAGTTAAAATAAGAACAATTTGTCCAGCTAAACATCACCATCCAGCAGTCCATATTCAACACGGAAAAGCTCATCAATTGAAGTGGGGATTGTTTGATGGCCTAGATATGGACAATTGTATCCATCAACCAAGGAAACGTGTGGCCCACTTGCAACTCTCAAATAATATTATTCCACATTGAACCTTTGTTTTTTCTTCTTCATAGTTTTTTAAGAACCTAATCTGGAATATCAAGTAAATCTTCTTCCTATGTTCCGTGTGTATTATGGATGACAAATAGACATCCCACATCACCATTATATATATATATATATATATATATATATATATATATATATATATATATTAGAGACACCGAACCTTGGTATTATATATAATAAAAAAAAAGTTCCTTGTGTTATATAAATCTCATGAATTTTGGTGACTTAACTTCAAGATCATGAAAAACTCCCATAAATTCAAGTTTTGAATTCTGTTACAAAATTCTAATAAAACGACAACAAAGAGGCCAAATAGAAGAATTAGAAAAAGAAAAAGACAAAGGTTCAAGATTTTTCATACCACTTTTTTGAAAGAATTCTTGCATATCAAGAACAAATATTTGAAATGTTAGTGTTGTTTTAAGAATTTTAGAATTTGTATAGACAACAAAGAATTTGTCTTAACTACATCTCTGTTTAGAACTGGATATAGAACTGCTTACAGTGGAAATATGGATTGAATTTGGACATCTGCAGGAAACAATTTGCATTCTTCAGAGAAGATTTGGGCTTGCTTCTCAGCAATGGAATCTAGTGGTTGTATGTCATTGGCTGGCTACCTGCTCATCAACACTGCAGGTGAACATGGATTTTGTATTAGATTGATCATGGCATTGAAAAGTTAAAATCAAAGAAACGAAAAACTGGGAGTGGATCATTCCTGAAAGGTAGACTTGCATAAAATCATTCGCCAAAGAAACGAATATTTTACACGACCTTCAAGCAATTGATGAACGAAAAACAAATCCTTCTATAAACTTCAATTACGCCCTACCAAAAACCAAAATAAGCTTAACTTAGAAGTGGAGATAAATTTTATTTTTTTTTAGAGAAGAAGAAGAAGAAAGAAAAGGTCTCTGAATGAATGTCTGAAAAGAAAAGGATATGTTTTTGATAACTTCAAAAAAAAAAAAAAAAAAAACAAAACTTCAAGGCAGTGGTAACCTCAAAAAAAGATCATTTTTTGGATTTTTGTGTGTGCGCGTAGTGTGTTCATTCATTCATGTGTTATTATTTTTAAAACTATGGGAATTTAATTACTTCCAAGAAATATATATTGTGGCTATTTTGAAGGCAACCAGTTGGATTCTTCTCAGGAGTGATAGCTTAAAATAAAATAGAGAGGAATTGCAAGAAAAGAAAGACTTCTGACGTGAATATCTCCCTTACTAAATGCCCTCCTCATGCCAATAGCAGCTCTCAAATCCATTGCCTGAATATTTAGAAACCATGGTCCAACTGCCCCTCTACCAATCCACACCATTGAGCTCAAAGACTCGGAGCTAATGCTTTCCTGAATTGGTCCTGCCACAACCAACCAGTCTCTTTCTGCAGTTGAATCCTTGATCGGCATGACAAGAATCTTAACATCTGAAACCTCAAAACTTGTAACCTGACTTGACCTGATTTCCAATCGGCTAGTAGGGAATAAAATAATCTTAATAATCATTCACAGCTGATGAAAGGGATTTAGTAACTACATGTCTACATCTGGAAACATTGTGGAAAGATGGAGTACATGACAAGGCCTCCAATTTAGAACGTTGAAGTCTATCCATCTAGTTTTAGGCAGACATTGTATAATTGATGATCCTTGGGAAACTAGATGAATATCAGAATCCCTAATATGAGTGTCAAAACCATGAAACTGTCTCCTTTAAGAAAGAAAATGTTTCCCACTTTCTCTTCCTCTTCTTCTTCTTCTTTTGGAAAGGTGACACTTCCAAGGATTGAACCCCAGATCACTCACATGCACTATGCTGTCTCCACCAGCTCCTCTAACAAGCAGGATACCAAAAAAAAAAAAACACAGAGAGTAAAAGACGATGAAAAAAAAAAAAAAAAAGAAAATAAAAATGCGTCTTTGCAAAATGAAACATACTAACTACTATGATCTCATCTCTACCTTTCTTCGATTAACACACAGACAATGGGAGATATTCAGAAAGCAGGAGAATGTACAATACATTTGAATAAAAGAAAATTGAAGAATTTAAAATATTTATATATCTGCTAATATATTTTGCTAGTATATTTATATTTAATATAAAAATAAAACTTGTTAACTGTCTTTTATAAAAACTTATATCTAGATTTGAAAATGATAATTGGTTTTCATGTATTTAATCAGTTTCTCGGAAACAAAAAGAAAAAAGAAAAAAAAAAAAAAAAGAAAAAAAAAGAATGATTCCCAAGTATTATTTTCTTAGAATTGGTTTCTACAAGGAGCTAGACTGCGAGAGGGGTTTGGAAGTTGAAGTAGATCTCATGCCTTTAAGGGCATGTTTGGATTACACATCGATCCATAGCTCAAGTGGAAGACTGAGTGAAGATAACCTCGTTTCAACACTAAGGTCTTGGTATCGATTCCCAAGTGGGGTGTGGCTAATAGTGGGGTGTACTAACAATGGGGTGTGTATAAAAGGGCATGCCTTTCACACGAAGTACTTTTAGTAATGAAGGTCTCTTTCTTGGTTTATTTCTACATAATTTCAAAAGCAAAGGTAAATGACTAATCAAAGAAAATTGAAGCCCTCACTGTCGAATTAGCTGCTCCATCAGAATGTGTATTTTTTTCTGCGTTTGCCTAACTTAAAAATTGATAAGGTCATTTGGGGTTTTAAAATTTGTTTTCTACGTGCAATAATGCTTACAAATCAACATCGATATGAGAAAGAAAAAAGAAAGAAAGAAAGATTGGTAAGTTACGCGTTGAATATTCTGAAGCATCTTCCTATGAGAGTGTCATGCTGCAAAATTGTATTGAAAACCAAAACAGTTGATTGAGTTATTCTGGATGTGTGGCTTTGCTCCAATGGATGTTTATGATTTGGAGGGATGTTACTGCAATGCGGACGCTTCATGGAGTTTCATGAAGTGCTAACTATGACATCCCCATTGTACATGTGATTCATGTCTAGGGTTATCAAGACTATTGATATCATGGGCCATAGTCCACAAGTCAAAGAAACTAGAAACCCATTCATGACATAGATATGAAAGATTAACAAAAGTTTGTGTAAAAAATGAGCACTTGTCTACATTCAATTGGAAAACCCAATAAAGATTGGGGCTGTTGGATCATCCAAACACTGATTTTTGTCAAATCGACATGTAGGCCTGAGATATCAATGGTGCAGATCTCCATACATGTTGGAATTGATAACATTTGGGGCATAATTGAATGCGCAAATGAATTCAATTGCAAACATTTAATTCAATCAAGAGGAAATGACTGAATTACAATGGCATTTCCTAGTGTTGATAGTGAGGAATTATCCCTCAAATTGCAACTACATTCCTTTGAGGTCCAACTTGAAAGTTACATGACTGAAACTATTTTAAATCCCACTCTATTAAACTAATAGTTGCAATTGAATTAAGGAGTGCATCCAAATGCAACTTTACATAAATGCACACAACTAATCATCTCTCTAGCATTCTATCTTCACATATGAGAGGCATTTGAATAGCCTTACCTACGAATCTGATTGCAATCTGCATACACAGAAGCTCATCCAAACATGTCTGAAATTGATAAATAAAGAAAGTTACAGGTGAGATTACCGTGCATTAATCATGAATCTCGAGTGTATAATTAGCATTGATTCATGCTTTCCAATGGTTCCATGCATTAAATGCATTCATGGAGATCCTCGGCATCCGTCCATTGATCATTGCAATTTTTCATTTTACTCCCAAAATTGCAACTCAAGAAGATAAAATTTTGCAATCTATAGAAGAAAATGTGCCAATTTTCCAAAAAAAAAAAGAACTGAAATTCAACAAAATTATCATTATTCTAGGGAATTCAAGTACAACGAATATTTAGTTTTTTTCCTGAATAAACGGTTCCATTCTCGTCGGTGTATGCCGCGTGTATGCAGTGATATGGAAGCAGGACAACTCCTATGTCTCAAAAGGCAAGTGGACCTTTGCATTCTAATACTCCATTCAGGTTCATGATTGTTCTATCACTCTATTCATGATCTATATTTTACAGCCAACTACAAGCTTCATGTTAGGTGCAAACATGGAAATATACAAATCTTATGCAGAGACAGCAATATAAGTTGGAAATTAAGACTGATGATTACTTTACCCATCTCTTTTAGCTGTTTTGGAAACACTAAAACAGCGGAAGCATCAACCGGCATTATCCCTAAAATCTCTAAAAACTTCTCAACCTGAAACAAAGGGTAAAAAGCAATGAAAAAAAAAAAAAACTGAGCAAACGTGATTCAAAGCTCTATCAGACACCATACATATCAGTCTGAAAATCATTCAGGCATTTCCTACTTACCCTTCCTAATGATCTTACCATAGTGGCCAATGACTCTTCCCATTCTACAGATTTTTTTGGTTACAGAGGACCCACACTAGGCAGGAAAGAGCAGACAGCTACTGATGCATTCCAGAGTAAACAGGGCAGGTAACTTCATTCACAAACAATATAATGATGCAATTAGGCCACCCGTGACATGCATATACAAGCAGAAGTTCACAAACTACAAAGTAACAGCCCCTAAGTCCTTATGTTACAAAACAAATGCAAAAAGAGTACAAGAAACATAAAAAAGTTACCATATTTAGTTCTGGTGCATGACAATGACCTTGGTAGATGTTGTGAGCAAAAATAACAAGTTACCGCTTCTCAAATGTAAAATAAGAAATATCACCACTTTTGTGGTATGCATCATTAAAGGAAAAGGGAAAAGGGCAATTAGCAGTCATGTATGATAGTGAGAATTGCGACGAGTTCAATTTCAAAACTGTTCGTATGTACACCTTGAAAAAATAATCCATGCAAGGTGAGTTTGGATGTGAAATCAAATTGAATTACTTCTTTTTATGCACAATTCAAATCAAATTACCATTAAAAGTCAAGTAATTGCCCAATTGTGATTTCCTTTCATGGAATTCATATTTATGGTTCCTCTGCTCTGAATTACAATTATGTTACTTCCAAGTTGGACTCAAAAGCAATACGCTGCAATTTCAATGCAACTTCATTATTATGAATGGCCTGGAAGCACCCATTAACTTTTTTATTAAACTGAATGTTCTTTCTTTTCTTTCTTTTTTTTTTTTTTTTTTTTTGAAATGCATGAATGTTCACAACTTAATTCACTCCAACATTCAAATGCAGCCTCAAAGTCAATATTGACCACTGAGTATCCATGTTTTTCTTTCCTGTTATAGATGGTCCCAGCAGCAAACTATGAGAAATCAAATGAAATGTAAAATTACAACACCCTAGTAATGCAACTTATCAAAATAGATATAATATACACGAACTGTCAGTGGTATGGAACACCCTTCAGCCGTAGCAACATCTATTTGAAATGAAAATTTTAATTTAAAATGTACTAAGCATGCTTCACTTAACATATGATATCCGAAGTAGTATATTTCAATAGAATCCGATCAACCAGTCAAAAAGTGTCTAATGGGGCTGGCTATCAATAGATTCTAACCAAAGAAAGAAAAATTACGGTTCTTTTTTCTTTGGTTGTTTATCCGTGCTTTTTTGGCACTCTTAATAAATTACTTAGTCTTCAAAAAAAAAAAAAAAAAAAAAACAATAGGTTCTAACCAGGTTACTCAAGTCACCTAGCAACACCATAGTGAACTGCCAATCAAAAACAAGCAACATACATTAAATCAACTATTTCCCCAAGTTGTTGATATTGGGGAATTGACATATTCGTAGGTAGCTGGAAAATAAAAACCACCTAGATATGGCTCGTAGACTAATTGCATATTCAAAATGCCAGTTGGTAATGGTCAAAGTAATCTCAGATACATTAAAGTTAGGCAGATGTATGAGTGGAACAATACATGGTCATCTAAAGCATTTAAAATCACTTCATGGGGCCCATTAGAGATATGAAATTGCCTAAAGTGGTGGGACCCCTCATGAAGATGGGACACGAAATGAACAGGTCGGATGTCCAATCTGCATCTCATTGGCTCCACAAATAATCAGGAAGGTTTTAATGGATACGTGTCCACTATCAACTGTTTTTCTGTCATGTGACCCACCTAAGTCATGGATCAGGCTGGATTTTGGGCTCTGGGCCTAGCCAACAGGTTCATTTGAGGGACAAGGTGGACAACCTACACTGCTCATGGTGGGGCCATAATGTTCGATCTTACAGTAGCTTGCATGGCTGCATATGAACATATGTGTAGTGTAGTAATGCAATGTATGTTTTATGTATGTACATACAGAGACAATCCATTGGCATGGGTTTATGGAAGCATTCCTGTGCAACTAGTACTGTCAATGAACTCAGGAGGTGGGCTAAAACAAATACTCGCGTTTGGGAAATGGCATGTTGAAGAATGGTTGTAATCAGGAGTAATTAGGACTCTCAAATTCTCTCTAATTAGGATTGTCCCTCTCTTCTCATGTAAATAGTTGTGTTTTACATGACTTTTTTCTCCTCTCAGGAGTAATTAGTGTTATAGCTCTGTTTATTTATATCTAGCCATACCCAAAAAAATATCAATAAGAACATCTTCTCTCTAAGTAGCGTTATAGGAAAATTCAGAATTTTTACTCACTAGGTTTTTTTTTTTTTTCCATCTTATCAAAGCATTTTCTCTGATCTGATCTGGGCTCTTTCTAGTTTCCCACGTAGCACCAATCACCCTGCTGCAACTCAAGACTGCAATCCCCCAACACCATCACTGCGAGCAATACCTGCAATGCCCGAAGACCATCTGCTCCAATCAGATGCCCATCTGCCGAACGGACAGATCTCCTCGTTGCTGCTTCTTCAATCCCAACGACACCACCACCACAATCCCAGAAATATGAACATTTCATCAAATAGAAAAATAATTTTTTTAAGAATTGATTAAATATGCAAAACCTTAAGGATTAAAAAATGAAAATTTCATACTAAAACTTTGATTGGGGTTTGAAAATGGGTTTGAAAATTCAATGTTTGAGAGAGAGAGAGAGAGAGAGAGAGAGAGAGAGAGAGAGAGAGAGATACCAACGACGAGTTGCTGACTTAGTGGATGATCGCGGGAAAGATAGATTGCTGGATTTGGGGAACAAAACCCTCTATCAACCCTCTCGCAGTGAGAGAGAGAGAGAGAGAGAGAGAAAGAGAGGGAGCGCGGGAGATCAAGAGAGGGAGAGGGAGAGGCCGAGGCCGAGGGAGTGTGAGGGTGAGGGCGAGGGCGAGGGCGAGGGCGAGCGTGAGGTTGAGGGAGAGGCTGAGAAAGAGAGCTGTTTTGGTTTTTTGTATTAAAAAAATGGGGGAGGCAGAGGGAGCACGGACTGTCCTAATAAGAGGCCACCATGATATATGACGTATGTGGTTTATCCACTCCGTCCATCCATTTTAACAGCTCATTTTAGGGCTGCTTTGAAAAAGAGTAATATCGAAGCCATAAGTTGACCACACAACACATTAATGATATAAACTTAATTTCCGTTGTTTCTTATAGTGCGGTCCACTTAGGCCTTCGATCTGCTACTTTTTAGGGCTCATGCTCGAAATCAGATGTCAAAATCAATGAGCGGCTTAAATAAAACACATATATTGCTAAAAAAGGTCATAGTGGGGTAATAGGTTTTAGCTAAAGATTAAATAGGTAGCACACTAGCTATAGTTTATATCCTTAGCAAAATACTTCCATAACCTGTAGCCTTTACTCCATTTTTTGGTAATGGTGGTATTACATGGCTAACTTAATAAAGAAGAAAAGTAAAAATAAAATAACTTAATAAAAGAGAAGAATAGCATTTAGGCTAACTCAACAAAAATAATGAGAGATTTGAAAAATCCAACTCAATATGGAGTGGAAACACGCGTCGATCTTAAAATCGACGAAGAGCAAGGCTTGTATCCATCACCGCACATGAATCCAAAAAATACAAGTATAATTAAAATCATATCTTAAACATAATTATCACATTAACAAACAATTCATAAGAGTTCATCATTTAATTGCATGGAAATCAAAGTAAAATCAAACTACATAAAAATAAGAGAAACTACATATAAATCAACTTAAATTAGTGTAATCTTAAAGGAATCCCTCGCCTCTCAAGATAAATCGTGTGGTGTGTACACAATTTAAGACCGAGATATAATCATGACTAACATACTTGTAAGTGTTATATTGTAAAGTACATTTTTGTTTGTCAAATTTCGCTTGGACAAAACAACTTATGAAGTGGTCCGTCTAATGTGGATCAAGATGGAAAGTTCAAGTTCTCACTTCAAGCCGAGCAAGTTCAACATCTACTAAAGTGTGAGACTCTACTATAGTTCAAGTCGAGAAATGGATCAAGAAGTTCAAGATTCACATTCTACTAAAAGATCAAGAAGTCCAAGCTTCACGTTCTACTAAAAGATTAAGCTCTCCAAGTTCTAGTGAAGAATCAAGTAGAAGAACAAGTTCCGTGAAGTTCAAACTTCATTGTTCAGTCTTTTCAGGTATAACAGACCCTAGAAAGACCTTAGACTTAGGTTTTTTCAAGAGACAAACTTATATGAATTTTTATATTTTGTTAGGCTAAAAGTTCAACTAGTCTAGGCTTAGGTTTGACTAGTCTAAGCTGTGGCTCGAGCAGTCTAAGAAATTTTCAACCAGTCCAAGTTTGAATTCAAAAAAATGGATTTTTCTGTTACTTCCTCGACCAGTCGAGCAGACTGCTCGACCAGTCAAGGGTTGCTCGACTCGAAGTCTAGTAACTAACATCTGGCATCCTGAACTAGTCGAAGCCCATGCTCGACCAGTCGAGCAGGGCCCTCGACTAGTTGAGTAGAGCCTTTGACCAGTCGAATAACTGTTTTATCCAAGATCGCTCAAAATTTGAAAATTTGTTAGACCTTAGACGAGTTAAAGAAGATCTTAAACGAGTCGAAACAACAACTTTTCAGCCTATAAATAGAGGCCTTCTCTCAATCCGAAATTACCAATCCAAGTTAGTAAAAGCCTTCATCAAGAGAGAGAGAAGTCCCCATTATTGTCAAGCTATTGCATGGTATTTTTAATATTTCTTTAATATCTTTTTGTTTCAATTCCTACATCTCTTGCTTTATGAATCTTATTCTATAAAGAGAGTAGATACTCTTCTTTGAAATCTTGAGGAATTCAAATAAGTAGCCATTGGTTTAAATCAATTTAAAATCAATCTAGAACCTAAAACCCTTATTTATGTGACTAGACATTGAACAATCTACTTCAAAAGAAGTGGTTCTACAGGCTACATTAAGAGATACGTCTTCAAGGTGAAGATAAGTATATTTTATCTTTTGTATTTTGGTTCTATTAAGATAGCCAGAAAATCTCATTTGTTGGTTTACTTGAGATAGCCAGAAAATCTCGGTGAGGGGTTTTTTGTTTGTGATAGCCCCTTAAAATCACAACTGTATCAAGTTTTAAGATGACCCTGTGAAAACTTTGTTTATAGTGAAAGTCAATATCACATGGATAGTGATTATTGGGAGTGGAGTAGGTGTGGCTATTTGAGAACAGCTGTTGTACACACCGAACTACTATAACTCTTGGTATTATGGTGAATGTTTACCTTTTGCATTTGTGAAAAACAGTTGTAATTTTATTTATACAAAAGTGGTGAATGTTTGTAATAGATAGCTTTATTATCTCTTGCTTGATTTGAGATCTTGATTCTTACGATTGTTCGTGAAATAAGGTTATTCTGCCTAAACTTTGTTTTAGGTGTAGGTTGTCCTACGAATTAGTTTGAATCAATTTTTCAACACTAGTGCGACTGATTTTTCTGATTTATTTATTATTTTAGCAATTTAATTTGTATTTGACATAATCCTATTCACCCCCCTCTAGGACTGTTAAGTTCGCCCTTTTCAAGTGGTATTAGAGCTAAGTTGCTCATTTTTATTAGGATTGATTTCCTTGAGTTAAAAGATCTAGAGCTTCCATTATGTCAAATTTCGATAACTTGTCTATTATCAGGCCACCACCTTTTGATGGCTCTAACTATGCATACTGGAAAGTCAGAATGAGGATTTTTCTAAAATCCTTAAATGAAAGCGTGTGGCAAGCCACTATAACCAAATGAAAATCTCCTATGTCTGAAGTATTAGAAAGTGATGGAACTAAATTTATGAGAGAAACTGCATTCTTTTTATGGACTGCAGCTCAGAAAAGCAAAAGAAGTGTTAATGCTAAGGCCTTAAATGTCATAACTTGTGCTCTATCACATGATGAATTTAAGAGAATCATTTCATGTGATACAGCCAAACAAGCTTGGGATATTCTTGAAATGACACGTGAAGGAACTTATACAATCAAGAAATCAAAAGTTCAAATCCTTACTACTAGATTTGAGGAAATTCGTATGAAAGAAAATGAAACTTTCATGGACTTCTATATGAAACTAAATGATATAGTAAATTCCGTGTGGAGTTTAGGAGATGGAATCCCAGAAAGCAAGGTCTGTGCAAAAATACTGCGATCTCTTCCTAAGAGATTCAACTCTAAAGTAACTGTCATTCAGGAATTAAGAGATACTGATTATATGAAGGTTGAGGAGTTAGTTGGCTCACTCCAATTGTATGAGTTAAATTCTAAAGCTCCTAAAGGTAAGTCCATAGCTCTTAAATCATCTAAATCTATTTCAAAAGAAAATTGTGTTAATTCTGATGTTGAAGATACAGAAGATGATTATGACTTTACTTGCTAAGAAATTTTATAGAATTTTAAAAAACAAAAAAAGATCAGATTTTTAAAAATCATTTAACAAAAGAAAAGGAAAATTTAAATCTTAAAAATCTGTAAAAGATAATCAATGTTTCAACTGTCATAAATATGGGCACTTCGGGAATAAATGTCCTAAAAAGGATAAGTAAAAAAGAAAGGGCATGAAAGCTACTTAAGATGAATCATCTGGCTCTAAAGGTTCTTCTGAATCTGATGAATGAGAACAAGAAAATACAAATGATGTAAAAGCCCTGATGACTATAGCTGGAGTCACCTCCTCAGATAGCTGTAACTTATCTGATTATAAAATTTTTAGGAGTGACCCTGAAAATGAGAATGAAGATGATCTTTAAGACGTTATACAGGGAAAGTTGTAAAATTGTTGTTAAACTAAAAATTCAAAGAGAAAAATATCTTAAATTAAAAGAAGAACTTAAAAACAATGTTTTCAAAAAAAAAAATCTCATCTTTTCGATTGTTTTGAAAAAACAAAACTAGACTTAAATTTCAAAACCTCGGAGTTAGAAAAACTTAGAATTAAAAATGAGAATCTAAAACTCGAAGTTGCTTCTCTTTTGAATTCTAAGGATACTTGGAGATATGCCCACGGAGACCCAAAACTGGAAAAACTGTTAACCTCATCCAGAAAATGTGGTGACAAATCAGGTCTGGGCTATATCAAAGATAATTCTCTAAAAAATAAGAATTCGTCTCCTATATTTGTAAAAGGAGAATCCTTAAACTTAAAAGGTAAGAACTTGAGAAATTATGGTCAAAATGATTTCAAAAATTTAAAATCTTTTCAACTTTCTAAGATTAATTTTAATGCCATCAACTATAGAAATCAAAGATATAACAAACATCCTTTAGCTGAAAAAATAGTGGACTTACTCAAAGAGCTTCTAAAATCCAACTCAGATGGAATCAGAGTTAATAGAAAGGGGAGAAATTCCAACTCCTTGAGATAGAGAAAGTCTAATGGAACTCCTAAACTCAAAACCATAATGAAACGGGTTCCAAAGGTTACATGTCTTGTTACCCACACAATCTTCAAAGCCATTAGCCATTCAAAATGGTACCTAGATAGTGGATGTTCAAGACATATGACAGGTGACAAAGCAATATTCACCAACTTCAAAGAAGTGAATGACGGTTCAGTTACTTTCGGTGATGGAAGAAACTGCAGAATCATAGACCAAGCTACTGTTCAACTCTCTAATCTTCCTCCCATTTGAGAATGTATTGTATATTAAAGGTCTTAAACATAACCTCCTAAGTATTTCTCAAATCTGCAATAACAAACACAGTGTAAAATTTACAAATCACGGATGTGAGATTTCAAATGAGAAGGGATGTGTGATATTAAATGGTTGTAGGACTTCTGAGAATTGCTACATTATCAATGACTCATGCTCTTCTAACTTTTCATGTTACATGGTCCAAACAGATGAAATAGAACTATGACATAAACATCTTGAACATATTAACTTTAGAGATCTTTATAGATTGAGCAAAAGAGATCATATTTGTGGCTTACCCAAATTGAAAAGGTAGAAAAGATCTGTGGCGCGTTTCAGATTGGCAAGCAATTCAGGAGTAGTTATAAGAAAGTGAACTCCTTAGTCACAACCAAACCTCTTGAACTACTCCATATGGACTTAGTAGGACCAACGAGAACAAAGAGTAGAGGTGGAAAGAAGTATTTTTTTAAAATTATTGTTAATGATTT
Organism: Magnolia sinica; assembly: GCF_029962835.1. Classification (NCBI taxonomy): domain Eukaryota; kingdom Viridiplantae; phylum Streptophyta; class Magnoliopsida; order Magnoliales; family Magnoliaceae; genus Magnolia; species Magnolia sinica. The sequence continues at coordinate 59,716,533 of NC_080577.1, forward strand.
TACTAGATATACTTGGGTAGCCTTCATGAGAGATAAATCAGAGACTCTCGATGATGTCAGAAAAAATTTAAAACGAATTCAAACTGAAAAAGAAGTACATATGATCAAAATCAGAAGTGATTATAGTATTGAGTTTGAAAATAATGATTTTGAGAAGTATTGTATAGACCATGGTATATCACATGAGTTCTCTGCTCCTAAAACACCTCAACAAAATGGGGTTGTTGAAAGAAAGAATAGAGTATTACAAGAAATGACCAATGTAATGCTAAATAGCATGAACTTAGTGAAAAACTTATGGGTTGAAGCTATTAATACTGCTAGTTACATTATAAATCGTGTGTATGTTAGAAAAGCCAAAGATAAAACAACCTATGAGTTATGGTTCAATAAGAAGCCAACAGTCAAATACTTTCAAATTTTTGGAAGTAAATGTTTCATTTTATGTGACCGGAAAAATTTGGGAAAGTTCGAAGCTAAGAGTGATAAGGGAATATTCTTGGGTTATGCTCTAAATAGTTGAGCATATCGTGTTCTTAACAAAAGAACCAGAGTGATTCAGGAATCTATTAATATTGTAATTGACGATCACCTGATCACACCCACACCAAGTCAAGATGATGATGAAGTCAACATTATTGCTAAACCTGACTCTTCATCTAAATTTGATAATACTAAATTAAAATCAGTCAAAGACCATCTGACTGATCAGATATTAGGTAACCTTCGTACTGGTGTTCAGACAAGAAAACAATTAGAAAATATTTGTAACTACATCTGCTTCACTTCTCAAATTTAACCTACAAATGTAAAAGAAGCACTTGCCGATGAAAATTGGATATTGTCTATGTAAGAAGAGTTAAATCAATTCGTTATAAATGATGTTTGGTATTTGGTTCCTAGACCTTCTGATAAACATATAATCGGAACTAAATGAATTTTTAAGAACAAATCTAAAATGGAAAATATCATTAGAAATAAGGCACGATTGGTTGTATAAGGCTACACTCAAATAGAAGGAATTGATTATGATGAAACCTTCACACCAGTTGCACGCCTTGAATCCATTAGATTATTTATTTCAATTGCTTTCTATAAGAAATTCAAAATATATCAAATGGATGTTAAAAGTGCATTTCTAAATGGTGATTTACATGAAGAAGTGTATGTTGAACAACCTAAGGGTTTTGAGGACTCTAAACTTTCAGATCATGTATATCGTCTTAAAAAGACACTTTATGGTCTAAAACAAGCTCTCAGGGCATGGTACCAAAATTTGACTAAATTCTTACTTAGTCACAATTTTATTATGGGTAGCGTTGATAAGACGTTATTTGTTAAAAAATATAATAAACATATATTGATTGTACAGATCTACGTTGATGATATTATTTACGGATCTACATGCACTAACTTGTCCATTGAGTTTGTAGATCTGATGAAATCCAAGTTTGAAATTAGTATGGTTGGAGAACTTAATTACTTTCTTGGATCATAAGTAAAACAACAGGAAGATAGTATATTCATTTCTCAAACCAAATATGACTTGAATTTCGTAAAGAAATTTTGGTTTGAGAATGAGAAAAAGTTTGATACTCGTATAAGTACAACTCTCAAACTTTCTAAGGTTGAAACAGGTAAAAGTATAGACTCCCGTTTATATCGAAGCATGATTAGCAATCTTCTATACTTAACTGCTAGTAGACGTAATATTGCTTTGAACGTTGGAAATTGTACTAGATATCAATCTGATCCTAAGGAATCACATTTTGAAATTGCGGTGAAGACCACTTTAGTCAAAGTAAGAATATGTCAATATATCCTAGAGGGGGGTGAATAAGACTTTTTAAGGTTTGATGGTTTGTTTAAAATCCTATTACACTAATCCTAACAGCAGACACATGTTAAGATTACTCAAAAGTAACTCTACAGGCTTCCAAGCCCAGTAGAGGATCCAATCACAAACTATTTAAGAAGTAAACAATATTCAAACTCGTTTATGATGGATATGACTGTGTAAGTGTGTGAGGTGTGATCATAGATATTCAGATATGAAAATATTAAAGCAAATCACACAAACAAAAGAATAACAATCCTAAACATAGTCAGTTTTATAGTAGTTCGACTACTTGTCTACTCCACTCCCTGTAACCACATTAAACCCTTGAGTGTACCATACTTCACTAAGGAGGTTTCACAGCGGTTCACCTCAAACCTAAGGTTTTAAATCAGGTTCACCTTCAACCTTTACAACCCACACTAAGACTGACTATTTATGCTCTCACGAGCAAGGTTCAACATGACGCACCCACTTTTAGGCACACTGGCCAAGGATCTTCCATAAGACCCTATCAGAGGTTTTACATGGTTTACCTCAAACCCAATGTTTTAACTGGTTCACCCCTAACCAGATGTTTATGCTCTCCACAGATCAAGGGTCCACACAATGCACCCACCATGTACACTCCCGCTGGAGGCCTCCTTCAAGGGCTTGCAAGGGTGAGAAACACCTCAGACCCAATCCTACAGAGGAATGATCAAAGGGTCCTCTAGACTCTAGTTACTTACAGATAAGTGGATGAGTCTCATTTAGCTCATTGACGAAGATCTCCTCCTTTATTGATGAAGAGTCTTTTACTTCCTTGATTCGCAACTCAAATGATGTACCAATATATGGCGACGGGTTGGGTCAAGGTTAAGACAGAATCCTACTCTATAAAATGTTTTTCCTATATGGAAGATACAATGATTCCGGTTATGCATTTAAGGCATCCTAGCTTAATGATTTGCCATTAAGGTAGTAGTTGGAGGATCCTTGAATGTGGAAGTTCATTCCTCAATCCACTCTATTGAATATCAATGATGAGGGTGGATTGGAGGATGAACTCCCTTGAGAGAAAGGGCTTTGAGTATATGATCTAAGGTAAAACACTCAAAAGCACTCTCTTCTTTCTCTACCAACAATAATAGACAAGCTCTCTTTATATAGGCAAAAGGTTCCAACGGATATAAAACGGTCACATTTATGACAAAGTTCGATATCAACGAGCAGGGTCGATATCGTCGAGCGTATATGTAAGACCCGTATCCTAGCTCGTACCGTTCCGTATGCCTCTGCGGTCCTCCCGGTCAAATTCTGGCGACCCGCGACTTATAGATTTCTTTTACGCTTAACCGTGAGTCACACCCTATTCACCTGAGTCGGTTCAACCCGAGACCTACGCCATTGTGACCATATCGTCGCTACGATTCCGATACCATGTCTCGTGCGTCAATCCGACGTCTAGATCCCAAGATATGACCCGTGTACGATCATAGCGGTGGACCGCACATTGCGAGCCATGGTGTACACATTTTCCCATAATCATAATGAGGATGATGTCATCCTAGGGATGACATCACCCTATTCTACAACCTAACCTACCCCCCTTACCTAGCCTACCCCATAAATGCTCTCTTTTTTTTTTTTTCAAAACTCATTATTACACCTCTTACAACCCATCCTTTCACTCTCTTTATCCTCTCACTTCTCTCTCTTCTCCTTCACTTCTATTGCTAGTCATGGACGTCCTAAGCAAGCTCCATTTTCAACCCTTTTATCTTTAGATCCCTCCTAATCTAACCCTTAGAAGCCCATCTCCACCATTGGAAGGAGTCCTGGAAGGCTTATGAACCCATGGGAAGAAGAAGAAGGAGAAGATTATGTGAGTGATTCTCTCTCTCTCTCTCTCTCTCTGTCTCTCTTCTTCCTTTATTTTGTGGCCCACTCAATAAGATGTGATGCCTATTTGTCCATCAAATGGACCACATAGCCGTCCAAGCTATGTGGGCCCTACCTTGTGGGTGATGGGAAAGTACAAGTATCAAATTGATCCATATTAGGTGGACCACATTTATGTGGGACCCACCTTTACTAAGATGTGGGCCACGTGCATGTGGGGCCCACCATGGTGCTGTGTACATTCATACCGTCTAGCATCCCTGGACGTTGGACGTGAGGAAGAGGGCTGGCTAAATGGAGTGTATGTACTAACATGGTGTGTACTACTAAAGCTGAGAAAAAAATAAAATAATAAATAAATAAATAAATATTGTAGTGGGCCCCAAGTCCATATGATCTTATCAATAGGTTGGATGCAAATAAATATTACGGTGGGCCCAAGGTCCACGTGACCTTATGAATAGATTGGATTGCAAATAAATATTACAGTGGACCTTAGGCCCATGTAACCCTATGACTAGTTTGGATGGAAAATAAACATCATGTTGGCCCTAGTTTGGACGGACAGTATGTTGGGCCCTAGGTTGGGTGGAAAATAAACATTTTGGTGGGTCTTACTTAAGACCCATTTATGTATGTGTTGTGTCCACAATTGTGGACCTCCATCACGGAATATGTAACTAATCTATACCTTCCAACCCTATGGGACCCACCATGATGCATGTGTTTCATCCAACCGTCCAACCATTTTTGGAAAATGATTTTAAGGTTTGGGACGAAAATAAGACAGATTTATTTATCAAGTGGACCATAGTGCACGGTGAGGATTGAACGGCTACCTTTGAAATCCTTGAGATCTTATGATTTGATTGGATGGGAAATAAATGTTATGGTGGGCCTTGGGAAATTTTAGTAGTGGAAATCATTATCGCCACTTATATCTGACTGTGGCTCATTTGATATATATGTGGCCCATGTGGTGTGGCCCACTTACCATATTTATGGCCCATTGTTAAGGCCCACCTTGTTATGTATTTAAGGCCCATGTGATGTGGCCCATTAGATGTATTTAGGGCCCATGGGTCGAGGCCCAATATGATGTATATAAGGCCATTTCAATGTGTGATTCCGCCATGATAAATGTATTGTATATTCGCACCATTTAGCCCGCTGGATGGTGGGACTCTTCCCCCCGATGTATGTATTTTATATCCGCACTGTCTACCGTCTTGATGGCGTAGGGCCGCTTGCTGCATGTGCTGGGCCCGCCCACACTGTACAGGCCCACCATGCTGTGTGTACTTCACCCATACCGTCCACTTGTGCGGCCCGCCTAGATGTACGTATTTTATATCCACACCATCCATAATGTTGGGATAGTGCTGGACAATGTTTGGTTGGCGCCGATATACATGGATATGTTTGGACAGTGCTGATCATCATACGTGGGCCATGGGTGTGATAATACACATGTTATACCTACAACTATTGAAATAAATTTTTGGTGCGGCCCCTATAATGAGGCCCACCTTGATGTATTAGTGCAGCCCATTGTGACGTATGTGGCCCATTATGATGTGTTTGGCCCATGTGGGGGCCATCTGTTTGTCTTGTTAGGTCCATGAGACGTGGCCCATTGTGATATATCCGAGGCCAATGGGCGAGGCCCATTAGTGTAGCACATATGATGCAACCCACTTGATGTGTATGAGGCCCATTGATGTGATCCACTTATTGTATTTGAGGCCCACGGGTTGCGGCCCATTATGATGTAATGGGGCCCATGGGTCATGGCCCATTGAGATGTATGCTCGGCCCATAAGTTGTGGCCCTTTGAGATGTGTCTCTAACCCATTTAGTGAGACCATTGTGATATATTCCTGCTCATATGATGAGGACCATTGAGATGTATTTCCGGCCCATGTGAGGCGGCCATAGCGATGTGCATTAGGCCCATGTGATGTGATCCACTTGATTTATGAGACCATTGTATGAGGCCATGGGCCCACTATATGTTTGGCCTTATGTGGGTCACTCGTTGGGAGCAATGTTAGTTAGATGTCCACATTGTTGGGTAATGATGGTTAGATGTCCACATTGTGACCTTTCCTTAGGTCTTGATCGGCCGATTGCCGATTATCGATCGAGGCCGATTACCGATTCTTATTTGTTGTGGCCGATTGTCGATAATCGATCGATCCCAATTGTCGTGACCAATTGCCGATTCTGATCGACGTGACCAATTGCCGATTTCGATTGATGTGACCGATTTACCGATTCTAATTATCGATCGATTTTGATTAACGTGACTGATTTGTCGATTCTAATTATCGATCGATGTCGATTGTCGTGACCGATTGGCCGATTCCGACTATTCATCGATTCCGATTGTTGAGGCCTAATGTGACGTAAATGTGACCAGTATTTGACGCCCGTTATGATGTGTATTCAGCCTGTGTTTAAGGCCCAATATGTCGTATATAAGGCCTATGTGATAAGGCCCATTGGGATGCATTTGATGGTTAGGCGATGAAGTCCATTGTGATGTATGCTAGGCCCATGTGAAAGGCCCATCGTGGTATGTACTACGTTATTGAGAGGGACCTATGGTGATGTATATTTGACCCTTGTGTGAGGCCATGGGTCCACCATTCCTTACGGGACAATGTTGGTTAAATGTCCACATTGTTGTGAGTGATTATCGATGCCGGATATTGAACTTATTATGTGTTTGTAACAGCATAACATCATGATACATGCCCATATGCATCATCTGCATGTTTGTTATGAGATGTGATTGATCATTGCATACGTCATTGAGCATGTTGTTATGAGACTCCCTGATAGGCGAAAATTATCTCCCATGAGTACACGTTATGCGCAGGATTGATGCATGACTGGATTGTATGACTCATGCATCTTGCATTGTGTGTTGTAATTACTGTACGCCCTAGCGACATCAAGGCCGTATCCTCTACAGGCATATCGTGGATGGTGAAATGGGATACTAAAAATCTGTTCTACATTGTGTGCTATAGATATCCTTGGATGAAAGTCCTAGAGCCCTCTTGGTACTAGAGGTTACTCCAACGCCTAGACCGAGTGGATGCATGAGCGCATGAGGGCCGTATACCGTTAGGCCGCGTCTCCCACTGTATCATGGTCGGTTGGAAGGGGGTGCGGCCTTACCTGCCCGAGAGGAGGGGGCAATGCTAGGCTGAGTCTGACCAGCTCGAGGAATGGTCCGCTATCGACGAGCCGGGCCCGATATTGGCAGGCGGATAGTGAGGTCTCTTCCACTCACCTTGTTGCGCGCAATGGGGTGACAATCTGGTTTGGAGTGTAATAGACCCCGGTGATTTCCCAGAGAGGAACCGTACTGATATATGGACTTATTGAGCAGGAATTGCATACTCATTCATTCATTCATTCACTATCCACTCGAGCTGGTGGTGCGCAACTATTTATTACTTGTACCTTCGCATGGCCAGGATTTCGGTTGGGCGTGCGACTAACTTGAGATCAGGAGTTTACCACATTAGGTCTACTATCTAAATTTAGGTATGTGACTGGTTTGGATAGAAGTCCCTTGTGATGGACCCCATAGCTTGCGATACTACGTACTATCATCCTGGCTTCATACTCTAACATGGTCATTCCATTCTCATCGTATATTGCATTACATCCGTGGCATATGGCATTTTGGGTTACTGTGTTTTTGGCTCTTTATGACTCCTCATTTGCATAGTTGTTTTATATTACGTATTCTGATATTGATTGACTCATGGACTTGTCCGTATTTCCATTTACTCTATTATCGTATGATTTATGATCTTGTCAGTATTTCTGCTTACTCTGATAATTCATGATCTTGTCAGTATTTCTGCTTATTCTGATTATATACGATTTATGGATTACTAGTATTTTCGGTATTGTATGATGATGGCATTGTATTGAATACTTGGCACTTACCTTGTGCACACACTTTCACCACCCTCTAAGCTTTCTATAAGCTTATGCACGATAGATGCGTGTAGGTGTTATTAGGTTGCAGCAGCGTTGAGCTTGGAGCTTGCAGTTGTATTCTAGAGCTTTGATTTCGATATATGTATTTTCCCTTTCAGCATTGTACTCAAATGATTATATTAGTGGATATGTGATGATGATGTTGCCTTTGTGAATTGGGTAATCTTGTGGTTATGCTTATTATGAGTTAAATGTAAAAAAAAAAATCCTCCTTGTAAGATCCCAGGATCGGAATCTGGCGTATGGACGCTAGGACCCAAGAATGGGGTACTACGGAGGCTGTCGGCACTAGATTCGGTGATCGAAATTCCTGCGAATCCGATTTCCGGGTTTGGGGCGTGACAGTATACTCTCGATAACATCGACTGGCTGCTCGATGAACCAAACTCAAATGTCATATGCTTTTAAAACCTTTTGCCAGCTGGTCGAGGGAATCGACATAAGCATCGATGTCATCGGATTTCGAATTCCAATATTATCGATACTAGGATCGATTCCTCGACACATGAAAATGAGAGAGACTATGAAATATTTTAGGTTTACAAGAATGATCGAGGGACCTTCGAGATCATTATAATTTGAACGTCGATAATATCGATAGAGTGTCAAGGCATCGATAAATCCAAAGGATTTTCGTTTAAGCTTGTTGGACAGTTTCTGTCCCTGTTCGATGCCATAGAAACCGTACCAATATCATCGATATTTGTATATCGATTCTATCGAATGCCCCTCGATCGTAGATAAACAATCTTGAAATAATTGCTGGAGAACTTAGGCGACCATGACCGATAACATTAAGAGTCTTCCGATATCATCGAGATTTGAACTTCGATTGTATCGAGAACGACTTCAATATATCGATGCACATGAGATTTTCTTAATTTAAAACAGGGCCACCGGATATCTGTCTGTCGATATTATAAAGCCACCTTCGATAGACTCGAGATTCAAATATCGATGATATCGATACATCGATAATTCTGTCCAGATAAGTATGTGGTTGCTGGACAATTTTGTCCGATAAAATCGATTCGTTCATCGAGGACATCGAAAGCGCAGGTCGAGCATATCGAGATGTGTATCGACACAATCGACAGAGCAAGAAAACTTGAAGATTTTTTGATTTTTGAAAAAGTTTTCTCACTAACAAACCCTATAATGTTCTAATTTGTTTTAAGGGTTTTATATACCTGGTGTTTTGGGACATGGGATGTGAGGCTTAGATTTACCTGAGGCAAGCTTGCACACATCCCAGTTGAGGCAGACGCTTGAATTGATCTTCCTATGAGACTCTACAGCCTATCTGACTTAACACTTGCGCTAATTAACAAACCAGGGCACTTTCAATCTCCCCCTTTGTCAATTATGTGACAAAATTCCAAAACACCCTAGAACAACTTCTATACTGACCTTCTAAATTGTGTGCACATACACTTTACACAATTTTACAATGCTAACAATGTTACACACACAACATATTTAGAAGCTGCTCCCCCTTACTGCAGACACCCCTTTTCTTGGTGTAGTTGCTCCCCCTAACACCTGCAACACCATTCAAGCAGATATACAATTTTTCATTCGGGGTGTTTGAACTTTTTCTCCCCCTTTTTGTCAATCATTGACAAAGATATAACAGTTGATATTGACTGAAGCTTGAAGTATTTAGGAGAACCACTCATCCAGTAAGCATACATATATAAAGTATTGATGTATAATGATTAAATCAGTTTAGGCAGACAACATTTCCAGAACTTATGTATGTATAGCAGATTAGATAGAGTAGTTAGGATAATCATGAAAATCACATGCACTTCATGTCAGATGAACCAGGGGACAGATGAGACATAATCATGGTAGTAAAACTAGAATTATATTCAGCCATATCCAAACCAACTAAAATAAAAAAATATCCAAAAGCATATAGATATACTGCCCCAGATAGCAGTAAACTTCACGGGCCCCCAACACCGAAGTATATTTTTTACTTCGAGGATATCAATAAAAACTATTCACCCTTGATGGATTAGTAATGCATAACACACACACACACACATATATGAGTGAAGAGCATTCAAAAAGACATTTTATGCCTTTCACATTTCAGGGAGACTCCAGGTGTGTGATGCATTAGTTATACGTTAGATAATTAAAAACCTTTACTATGCTGGTAAGGCATCGAGAATTTGTTGAATAGCATGTTGCTGAGTTACCAGCATGGTTTTGATCTCTAATAGACAGGCTTCATAGTCATCCAGCCGCTTTATGATGTAGGATTGTCTCTCGAGCAGATCCTTAATAGTATCTTGTTCGGGAACGGCCTGAATGTTCTTAACAGAGACGGGGCTGTGTACAAGATAGCCTTTGTCTGAGCTTGAATAGATTTTTCCCTTATGAGGTACTTTGGCAATTATATTGCAGATGTCTTCATGATTAAACCAGGCATACGGGTGTGGGAGATCATTAGTAGGACATAGCCCAAATTGTCGAGATAGCTTGGATATAAAACATGGGAATGGAAGTACAGTGATGGATTCATCTGAGGACACTCGAATTAATTGTTGTAGAATAAGAGTGGGTAGGCAGATGTAAATACCAAGATGAATATCATACAAGACATTTAGCATGTATGGAGAAAGCATGTTGCCAGAGACTTCACATGGATAGACATTTGTGCTAAAAATGTTATGAAGAATTTTGTATGCAAGATTGAGATATTTAACATGAAGGATATTTTTTACATTTCTGGGTATAGTAGCACCATCACATAGTGCTCGAGTAACTTCACCCCACACACCAAGACCATTCATATTTCGATCTGATACAGGTATTCTAGTGACCTCTACCACAATCAATTGGCTTATCAGTCTAGGAGTGATGTACTCGGTTCGATTTGTGACAGCTACTGAAATAATTGGAGGATTATTTTAAACATTATAGATTAGACTAAAAAACTGATGCACCAGATTATGCTGAAATCATCCACCAAAATTCATGATATTCCCCTATCTAATTAATTCTAAGAGGTTGATGATTCCAAAAGGTGTAATGCTCTTTCTCTGAACTGACCTTCTGCCACAAGGTTTAAGTTGAAAAGTGGAGATGAGCCAGTTGCTTTATCCTTTCCTTTCTTGCTTTTCATTGATGGTTGTTGTGGAAGAACTAGATTTTTAGACATTTTTGATTGAAGGGAAGCTTGTTCTGAGAATTATGATCCTATTCCAAGATCAACTAGTGAGTCTCTTTTTTCATTCTTTTGTCTTTAATTTTCTAGTAATCGTCGATATCATCAAGCATCATGTTGATGACATCAGGCTTCCTTGTTGATATTTTCAATGAAGATCAAAAGGAAGTTCAACCGTCCCGACGATTCAGCTTCTCGAGAGATCGTCGATGGTATCGATTCTAGGTCGATGCAATCGAACTGTTTACTAGAATTATTGATGGGTGTCTTAAAAGCGAATGTTTTTAGTTTTTAGCATTTAGACAATCTTCCATGCATACTATAAGTATATCTATGTATCAACAGTATACACAACAAAATTTTGTACGTTCAATGCACATATCAAAATTATAAACATTTGAATGTTTATATACAAAAGATTGAGGTGGGGAACCTCAGATATATCATTTAGAGCTCAACAAAAATTGCATCATTTCAGCAAATATCTAGATCTAGATGCATAATCTGGACTTGTTTTTCTATGCTCAGTACTTTTAGGCATCAGTCCTTTCTTTGCCTCTGATAATGTAGCAGTGGTTGCTAGTGCGATGACCCTTCATTATAGATTTTCCTGATTGGTTTAGGATTTTGCATTCTTGTTTGTTGAATTTGACCACATGTCCATTATCACAGATTTAAGATATGCTTAGGAGATTATGTGCCAAACCTTTTATGCAGAAAGCATACTTATTTTTGAGCAAATTAATCCCTTTTATGATTCCTTGTCCAATTACTTTAGCAGTGGTTCCATCTCCGTAGGTGACTATCCCATCATAAAGATTCTTATAGTTTGAAAGAAGGGACTTGTTACCTGTGACATGTCTTGAGTAACCACTGTCTAGGTACCACTTAGTGTTATTGCCTGTTAAGTGATTTGAGTGAGTAACAAGACAATTTTTCTTTTCTTTAATAACCCACTTTGTGATAGGATTCTTTCTTATAGTAGATTTAGTTTTCTTATTTGATTCAACTACTTGCTTGGTTTCTGTGTTGCTACTGAAGGCATCAGATTTTTCAAGTATTTGTGTTCCATACCCAGTTTTTGCTCTTTCTCATACCCTAAGCCATTTTTGTTATTTCCAGATTTTCCCATACCTAAAAGTTTTTCTAGCTTCTCACCACTCTGGGAAAACTTACAGTTTAGTTTGGCAATTTTTCTAGACTCTTCTAGATCAAACAGGAGTGTATGATTTTCATTTTGAAGGAGCATATTTTTGTCTTTAATTGCTCAACCTGTTTGTTTAGTTTTTCGGACTTGGATTTAAGGAAGGAGTTAATTTTCTCAAGTCTATCATTATCTGAGTGATATTGCTTTAACTCATTTATTAGATGTATATTAATTTCTAGAGTTTTATCCAAATCTTTTTGCAGCAATTACTTTTTGTCCTCAGATATTCCTAGTCTTTTAACCACTTTGATGCTATGGATATAAAGTTGATTGTAGGCATCTTGCAGTTTATCCTTTTCTATTTCTTCTTCTTTTCCAATTTCTTCATTATCAGATGGAAATGATTCAGTGGCTTGCTATTCTTCCTTGTTTTCAGATTCCGTGGGAATGATTGGAGCAGTGGAGACCATAAGATTTTTCAAGGATTTTTGGTCATCATCGCTCTCTGAGTCATTAGATTCTGAGTTTGACTCTTCTGTATCATCCCATGTGGCAGCCATCGCCTTACCCTTAGTTTTTTCTGTTTGGGCATTCCGTAGATAGGTGTCCATACTTCTGACAGGCATAACATTGTGGTTCTTTGGTCTTTTTACCAAATTTTCCTGTAGAAGGTTTGTTATCTACCCACTTTCCTCTAGATGGACGACCACAATTCTTTTGAAAGAATTTCCTGAATCTTTGTGTCAGCAGAGCCACTTCCTCATCTTCATCTTCCTTTTTACTTCCACTGCCCTCATTTCTTGTTTTCTTTTAAGTTTTTTGGACAGTATTTTTGGATTTTTGGGTTTGTTTGAAGTGTAGTTCAAAAGTTTAGGGAACCTACCAGTTCTTCTACTTTCATTTCATCAATATTCCTACACTCTTCAATGGTTGTTACTTTGGGATTAAATCGTTCCGGCAATGATCTCAGTATTTTCCTACAGATTTTAGGAACCGGAACCTTTTTCTCCCAAACCACCCATGGAGTTGCAAATGATATTTACCTTAGTGAAAAACTCCATAAAGGTCTCATGCTCTTCCATTTTAAGACTTTCGAACTGTGAAGTCAGGAGTTGAAGTTTAGATCTCTTCATAGTGCTTGTGCCTTCATGGGTTGTTTCCAATAGATCCCATGCTTCTTTGGAGTCCCACACATACTTATTTGATTAAATATATCCTGGGACACGGCACAGTAGATGACGTTCATAGCTTTAGCTTCAGCAGTTTGTCTTTCTTTATCGAACATCGTCCACTTTTCCTTAGGTTTGGGCTTTGTGATGGTTGTGCCACTGTCAAGTACAACTTGTTCAGATGGTGACACATATCCACTTTCAACTATATCCCAAACATCATGATCTAAACATCTTAGAAAGTAGTGCATCCTTGCCTTCCAGTATGCATAATTTAATCCATCAAATACTGGAGGTCTAGTGACCGATGAGCCCTCTCCTTTGGCCATATTCTCAACTTCAGTCAAGATCACTCTCTAGGCAATAAAGCCCTTAAAGAGAGACCTGCTCTGATACCAATTGAAATTGCGGTGAAGACTGCTTTAGTCAAAGTAGGAATATGTCAATATGTCCTAGAGGAGGGTGAATAGGACTTTTTAAGGTTTGATGGTTTGTTTAAAATCCTATTACACTAATCCTAACAGCAGACACATGTTAAGATTACTCAAAAGTAACTCTACAGGCTTCCAAGCCCGGTAGAGGATCCAATCACAAACTATTTAAGAAGTAAACAATATTCAAACTCGTTTATGATGGATATGACTGTGTAAGTGTGTGAGGTGTGATCATAGATATTCAGATATGAAAATATTAAAACAAATCACACAAACAAAAGAATAACAATCCTAAACATAGTCAGTTTTATAGTAGTTCGACTACTTGTCTACTCCACTCCCTGTAACCACATTAAACCCTTGAGTGTACCATACTTCACTAAGGAGGTTTCACAGCGGTTCACCTCAAACCTAAGGTTTTAAATCAGGTTCACCTTCAACCTTTACAACCTACACTAAGACTGACTATTTATGCTCTCACGAGCAAGGTTCAACATGACGCACCCACTTTTAGGCACACTGGCCAAGGATCTTCCATAAGACCCTATCAGAGGTTTTACATCGTTTACCTTAAACCTAAGGTTTTAATTGGTTCACCCCTAACCAGATGTTTATGCTCTCCATAGAGCAAGGGTCCACAAAACGCACCCACCACGTACACTCCCGTTGGAGGCCTCCTTCGAGGGCTTGCAAGGTGAGAAACACCTTAGACCCAATCCTACAGAAGAATGATCAAAGAGTCCTCTGGACTCTAGTTACTTATAGATAAGTGGATAAGTCTCATTCAGCTCGTTGACGAAGATCTCCTCCTTTGTTGATGAAGAGTCTTTTACTTCCTTGATCTGCAACTCAAATGATGTACTAATATATGGCGACGGGTTGGGTCAAGGTTAAGACAGAATCCTACTCTATAAAATATTTTTCCTATATGGAAGATAGAGTGATTCCGGTTATGCATTGAAGGCATCCCAGCTTAATGACTTGCCATTAAGGTAGTAGCTGGAGGATCCTTGAATATGGAAGTTCATTCCCCAATCTACTCTATTGAATATCAATGATGAGGGTGGATTGGAGGATGAACTCCCTTGAGAGAAAGGGCTTTGGGTATATGATTTAAGGTAAAACACTCAAAAGCATTCTCTTCTTTCTCTACCAACAACAATAGACAAGCTCTCTTTATATAGGCAAAAGGTTCCAACGGATATAAAACGGTCACATTTATGACAGAGTTCGATATCAATGAGCAGGGTCGATATCATCGAGCGTATACTCTCGATAGCATCGACTGGCCGCTTGATGAACCAAACTTAAATGTCATAACTTTTAAAACCTTTTGCCAACTGGTTGAGGGAATCGACATAAGCATCGATGTCATTGAATTTTGAATTCCAATATTATCGATACTAGGATCGATTCCTCGACACATGAAAATGAGAGAGACTTACTATAAAATATTTCAGGTTTATAAGAATGATCGAGGGACCTTCGAGATCATTGGAATTTGAATGTTGATGATATCGATAGAGTGTTGAGGCATCGATAAATCCAAAGGATTTTCATTTAAGCTTGTTGGATAGTTTCTGTCCCTATTCAATGCCATCGAAACCGTACTGATATCATCGATATTTGAATATCGATTCTATCAAATACCCCTTGATCACAGATAAACAATCCTGAAATAATTGCTGGAGAACTTAGGTGCTCATGACCGATAACATCAAGAGTCATTCGATATCATCGAGATTTGAACTTCAATGGTATCAAGAACGACTTCGATATATCGATGCACATGAGATTTTCTTAAGTAAAAACAGGGGCGCCGGATATCTGCCTGTCGATATTATCGAGCCACCTTTGATGGGCTCAAGATTCAAATATTGATGATATTAATATGTATATCAATACATCGATAATTCTGTCCAGATAAGTATGTGGTTGCTGGACAATTTTGTCCTCATTCCGATACAGCTGATTTGTTCATCGAGGACATCGAAAGCGCAGGTCGAGCATATTGAGATGTGTATCGATACAATCAACAGAGCAAGAAAACTTGAAGATTTTTTGATTTTTAAAAAAGTTTTCTCACTAATAAACCCTATAATGTTTTAATTTATCTTAAGGGTTTTATATACCTGGTGTTTTGGGACATGGGATGTGAGGCTTAGATTTACCTGAGGCGAGCTTGCACACATCCCGGTTGAGGCAGACGCTTGAATTGATCTTCCTATGAGGCGCTGCAGTCTGTCTGACTCAACACTCATGCTAATTGACAAATCAAGGCACTTTCACATTTAGTCGATGTTAAACAGATAATCAGATATGTCGCAAGTTCTACTAATTTTAGTCTATGGTATCCGCATGATACAACTGTATAACTTGCTGGATATATCGATGCAGATTGGGCAGGAAACATCGATGATAGAAAATCTACCAGTGGTGGCTGTTTCTACGTCGGGAATTGTTTAGTTTCCTGACTCAACAAGAAACAAAATTCTGTATCACTTTCAACTGCTGAAGCCGAATATATTGCAACTGAAAATGCTAGTACCCAGCTAATTTGGATGAAAAGGATGTTAGCTGATTATGGAATTGCATAAGATACAATGATATTATATTGTGATAACTCAAGCGCAATTAATATTTCAAAAAATCTTATTCAACATTTTCGTATGAAGCATATTGACATTCAATATCATTATATTCGAGAATTAGTTGAGGATAAGAGTATTTTATTAGAGTATATTCTGACTGAAAATAGCTTACCAACCTTATGACCAAACCGCATGACAGGAATAAATATTCCAAATTAAAACATGAGGTTTGTGCACTTTTAATTAATTGAATCATGTTGTTTATGCATTTTTATTTATTATATGTTTATAATTTTTAAAATGCAAAACATATAAAATTTTAAAAATTAAAAATGTTAAATTTTTTGGGCTACTCAACGGGTCGAGTGCGTCCTCAACTAGTTGACCTTCGACAGGTCTAGGAGCATACTCGACCAGTCGAAGTGCGCGGGTTTACTCCTTAAAAGAGGGAAAAACACATTTTTTTTCTTCTCATTTTTCCTTTCTTCCTTGACCAGCCGTGGCTCCACTCGTTGAACCCATCTCCATATTGTCATTGTAAGTGGTTTTATTTCCAATTTCTTTCCACATTTGGGTTCCTCCTTCCTAGTTAATCTTCATTTTATAGTTTATTTGAGATTTACATCCTTTCTATAGTAGGTTTTGTATAAAAATCTGATCTTAACCAAACTCATATATTCCTTGTAATACTCTCTATTGCAATCTCTAAATGGAGCATCGCACTAAGAAGAAAGCTACTCGTGGCTCCTCCTCCAGGTCGACTCCAGTTAGAGTGAGAACCCTAAGATCTCCCGAAGAAGATTCGGAGCATGTTAGGGATTTTCGCTCTAGGGAAATTATCATTGAAAGGATTGTGAGTGTAGACCTTGCTCCATTTCATCTCTTACTTATCCTTACAGCCATTGGTTGGGAAAACATTCTTAGTTGGGGCGGAACGACATACCGCTCAATAGCGCAAGGGATGTATGCTTCAATAGGTGAATTGTCCCTTGATAATCTGACATTCTCTATTAATTTTAGAGAAGGAACAGTCTCAATTGATTGACACCTAATTTTAGGTTTGATGGATGTTAATGTCAATGGTGAAGGCATACCCATTGCAACCCTTGCTGCCAAAATGACTGAATCTGAGCGACGAGTCATTACTCGTAAATTATGTCGATTTAATGCTGATTAGAGTTCTGGAAATGCCCTCCGTGCCAACAAGATGATTCCTAAATACAAAGTCCATCGCATTTTCATATCTAAAGTCTATCCACGGTTTGGGAGTAAATCTGAACTTACTTCCTTCATGACTCGTGTCCTTCATGCTGTTGTGTCTAGCATTTCTATCTGTCTTCCCTCATTGATATGTTATTTAATTATCCAATTTTGTATCCATCCTAGCCATGGTTTAATACCTTTTGCTTATCTCATGATAAGCCTTACTATTTATTGCAATGTTGTCATTCCATCGACTAAGGCTCTAGAGTCAACCCTCCCTTTTGATAATACAAATATCCATAAGATGAACATGGAATTCCTTCCCGGCTAGAGAGATGAGGATGAAGAAGAGGAAGAAGACACTCCTTTACCTGAAGACACATCCATGGATGACATCTTTGTAGAGCTAGAATCGAGTTTTGAAGCTGATCCGGACTATCAACCTTCCTAGGTTGATGATCGGCTTAAGTCATTAGAAGAGAAAGTTGTTGAGTTGAAGGTATCCCAGGATACTCTGGCTGAAAGTCACAAAGCATCTATGAAATATATAAGAAAATATTTTCATCGCATTACAAAGGGACTTCACCAAATTGATCCTTCCATACCTACTTCATCTTCCTCTGGATCCGATTAGCTTGATTTTCATTTAACTTTGGATTGTATAACTTTATACTTTGTGTGTCATGCCCCAAACTCAGAAACCGGTCACAAAATTCTCGATCGCCGAATCCGGCACCGATAACCTTCGTAGTACCCCATTCTCGGCTCCCAGCACCCATATACCAGGTTCTGATCCTAGGATCCTACAAGGAGGATTTTCAAGATAAATTTGCTTTATAATAAGCATAACTAAAAGCATAACCCACAAACAATAACAAGAACACCATCACAAAATCCACTATGATCAAAACTTGAGATATAATGCACATAAAAGGAAATACAATGATAACAAAAATGCTCTGGAAGCTCAGCTGCACACTCTTGCTCCTTCTTAACTACGGTTGCGCTCTGGCATCACCTACACGCATCTATTGTACATAAGCTTATAGAAAGCTTAGAGGGTGGTGAAAGTATGTGCGCAAGGTAGAAATGCAAGTATGTAATATCAAAGTGATGCGAAAACATGTTAGTAAGTCCATGAATGCTATCACCCATACCAAGGCTATGCGATATAAAGCATGAATGCTATTGGCCACACCAAGGCCATGCGATGCAAGGCATGAATCCTATCGGCCACTTCAAGGCCATACGATGCAAGGCCTACATAGCCAATGCCATGTGTAAGATGCAGCTCAAGCATACCAATCCACATATCAATCCAGCTCATCTCTGGAGCATCATATATCAGTACAGTTCTCTATCTGGATAATACTGGGGTTTAGTACACTATACACCAGATTGCCGCCCCACACTAGACGCATAATCATGTAAGTGGAAGAGACATCACTACCCGCCTGACCAGCAGTTTGCCAATATCTACTCGACACATCGGTAGTGGACTCATTTATGAGCTGGTCAAACTCAGCCTAGCAATTGCCCCTACCATTAGGTAGGTAAGGCCATACTCCTTTCCAACCGACCACGACATAGTGGGAGACGCGGCCTCCTAGTATTTGGCCCTCATAAATGCATATGTATAACAACATGTTCAACGTGTTTGATAAAATGCTTAAATGAGAATATTTTTTTAATTGTTTGTTAGATAATATTATGATTAACATATGTGACTACTTATTGCATTTGAGTATAATTGGGACTACAACGTAGTCCAGGCAATCAGTAATGGTTCCCTATTGAGTGGCCGAACTAGTTTTGCCACATTAGACACGTTCGATGAATCCGAGCTGTATGGTGATTGTCGACAATGGTTAAGCCACACGGAGTGCTTACGCGCTCTATGTCGATCAATTCAATGTGCGCTCATACCAATCGCACTTTTCAAATAACCCGATTGGCCTATTATGTGTTTACCATGTATGGACACTACTGCTTGAATCTAAGGTACCACCTACCAATGTAAAGCCCATTTCAACCATGGTACCAAGATTCGCTAAGACTCATGAGCCAGACATGGTGGTCTATAGGACACCGTGGTCGAGCTGTCAGCCTACGTTGGGGTGACGAGCCTCCCTATAGTGACCAGTGAGTAACCCGAACTCGTAAGCTGAATATGGTGGTGTATGGGACACCGTATTCAAGCTGTCGGCCTACATTCAAGTGACGAGCCTCCTATAGTGACTTCGAGTATAAATTAGGCCTATGCTGAGGTGAGAAGCCTCTCCGTAGTGACCTCGAGTGTAAACTCGTGAACTTACATATCCACTGCTTTTCATCAGGGGTGATGCCCTATAACTTGCCTATCGTATGTGATTAACTAGGATTGACAACCCCTAGATGGATCATTATTTGGGTAACATAAAGGGAGGTACCTTAGCTTCTCGAACTTGTTGTATGAATAAGCCTATTAAATTTCTTGGCTAACACGTTCATGCACCGCATTGCATGTGCTGTGGCGAGGAAGCGCACGTTTAGGGAGTTTGCCATGTGCGATTGTGAGATGATGTCGTTGATGGAGTGCAGGCGAGGGCATGCATCATTATGCATATCATTCCTGCGTTAATAAGAGTACTTAAGATATGATTGTTGTATTGCTTTATCATTACTGCTTGACTGAATTGATAATATGTTAACCTTTACCTTTTAGTACCATTGAGTTGATCACTCACTCCCACTCTAGGATGGTGTTTTAAAACACCAACCAGACTCTGTTTTAGCTGCAGATGTGATGAGGCTTATGCGATGGATCCAGATTTCTTTAACTAAGAGGAGGATTTCTCCTACATGCAACTCTCAGCTGGGTCTATGTAGACCTAGAGTTGGGTCGCCAGGATTACAGGACTATGGATTAGTTGAACCTTTACACTTATTATTTTGTAAATTTTGGAGCCATACATGTATATATTTAGCCTGGTAACAAACTCATACTCTGGGGATTGATAAACACTTACATACTTTATATATTTATCTCAGTCTTCCACTTACTCAATTTAAGTATCTCTAGAGTATGATATGCTGTTTTAGTGTAACCCCATTCATGTTTAATGCACTAATATGGATAACATTTAAACATCATTATCTATGTTGCATAAGTGATGCGACGGATATCGGGAGTTGAGCTTTACTCGACCCTCAATTTTCAGGGCATTACAAGTTGGTATTAAAGAATGATTTAGATTAAACTAGACCTGAGTTATGGTAACACGATACACACTGACGTACTTTGACTTAGAGGGGGGTGATAAAATGTACAGATGAACCTAAGATCCAAATTTCATCGACGGACAAAATTGAAAGCTGAAATGTACCCCGTATGCGTCTGAGATCACATGAAATGATCTCAATTTCTTTTTAGACCGTCAATTGACGGGTTTAAGGTATTATTCGGTGGATCCCAAACTTGAAATACGCCAAAGGGCGTAAATATGTGCGAGATGGAACTCGAAACCACCTCAAATGGACATGGGGGCCCAAACCATAAGAAACGGTGGGACCTAGGGGGTCCGCCGCACCATTCCGGCACCCCGAGAGGGGGAGGCCATCGCGCCAACGGCGGCGCGCCGTGCCCCCTTCTAGTGGGCCACGGCGGGCCCAAGGTTCTGGCCGCCCGCCGCCCTCTCCCATATGTGTGGGGCTTGCATTTCATGTGGGGCCACCCTATTTATACTCCTTTGCCTCATTTTTCTCCATTTCACTCCATCCAAGCTCTCCAAACCCTTCAAAAATCTCATTTTTTCTCTTAAATCTTCATTCCATACTTAAACCTTCTTCTTCTTCATCATTACACACCCATCCTCCACCATTTTCCTTAAAACCCATCTCCTACCACCTTCTATCTCCCTTATTTCCTCTCATTTGAGCACACAAATCTATTTTTATGTCTCATAAACCCCAAAACCCACCAACCCATCTCATCCTTCAAGCTTTCTTAACCCCATGGCTCTTTTTGAGCTAGTTGCTATAATCTTCTCCCTCTCCACACTCCTTTCTCTCATGGGAAAGAGAAGGGCATCCATGAATGAAGCTGGGCCTAGTAGCCCAACTCCTTCAAGGAAGAAAATGGGCGCCGAAGCAAGCACGAGCGCCAAGTAAGAAAGGAGATTAAAACGGGATCTTGACCTGCGGATCCCCATTGAAAGATCGCTATCGGTGGGTATCGAATTAGGTAGGTTCCGTAACCGTAGAGTGGTATTTGAGACTTATGTCGATGAAAAGTTGTTTGGACTGTACCCAGTGATGGACATGCTCCTAAAAAATGGTTGGGGTCCCGCATTTGAGGGAAATACCCATACAAGTGAAGGAGCAGTGTGTGCCTTCTATGCTCATATACGGGACCCACTACTGGAGCCGCTACAATTTACTATCCCTTTGGGAAGAGAGGAAGCCATAGTCAATGTAGATGTGGTGGCTCGAATCATGGGTATGGAACGTGGACTTATACATGCTAGTGAGAAAAACCTTGCCAGTGAACGAGAAAGGAATCGCCACACTCGTTTCCTCTGCGGCCAGCTTGAGCAATGGAGGCAAGGAAATAGCCTTGCGTTGACCAAATTTACAAATGATTTTTGCTTGCTCCAGCACATATTTACGTATAACGTATATCCAAGGTGGAGCAACCGCATGGAGTGTACTCAGCTCATGGTGGATTTCTTTACAGAGCTGGTCAGGGAGACAAGCTATGTCTACCTACATTTGTATTGTCTCAGATTGTGGATACTACACGATCTATACAGGGAGATGCCTCACTTCCCTTCAGCTGACTTATTTGTAAAATTGCCTGCCACTTCAGTTTCGGACTCCATATGGGTGACGTTGCCCCGATTCATATCATCAGTGACATTACACTCAACAATATGGGCATAGGCCCCAGGCAACGCTAAGCAAGGCTTGATGAATATGGGGATGAGATTGAGGAAGAGAGTGAGGAGGAAGAAGGGAGTGATGATGAGGAAGACAATGATGAGGAAGGCAGTGGTGAGGAGAGCACTGAGGAAGGAAGTGATGAGGAAGAGCAGGAAGAGGAAGAAGAGGAGGCCCAAGATTTGTATAGGGAGCCTCCTACTGCTACGCATGACGACCGCCATGATCGGGCCACCTTAGAAGCCCGCATGGCTCAGGTTGAAGAGAACCAGGCCACCCTGAGGTAGGAGGTCAAGGAGACCCAGGCCGAATTGAAGCAAAGGCTTGAAAAGAATCAGGCCTATATTAAATAGAAATTCAAGAGGATGTCTCACACTCTGAAGGCCCTCCTGTGCTGTATGCGGGACAAGGGTGCTCCTCCACCTTCACCAGAGTCGGATGACTAGTCATATGTTGTAGTCGTCTTTGGGTTTTCCTTGTTTCTTGTTTTCCTTTGTAATAGCCTTGGTAGGTTTGGTTGGTTATTAGTGTGCTTAATGTTTAAAGCTTTTGTTAGATTAGCTCACATGCATCTTCTATCATGATCCATGTAAGTCTACAACTCATGTATTGCGATAATTTTGGTTAAATGAAATGCATGAAGCTTCTTTTGTTATGGAATGTGTGGAATTTTTGGCAAATTGAGTAACCTTGTTCTGAATCTCAGACATGTTGCACCCTATGTTGTATATAGGGAATGCCCCCTAAGAACACTTGGAGCACTACACGTCTCACATTTGGCGGATCGATTGACGGGGCACCTCCCTCAAGTGATAGCCATATGGACCCCAGTTTGGGCCCGAATTTTGAGACTATGCCAGATTCTCAGCCGGCCACTGGTCCCACTAATGGGCCAACACCTTGTGCACCATCAGTTCAGGGACAGAACCGTGCATCTACGACGATGCCACATATGCCTTAGGCAGCCCCTCCTCTTGATAGATTGGAGAAGATAATCCTCCTAATGCAGCAACAACAATAAGTTTGGACCATGATCGCGGGGGCCCTTGCCCAGAACATGAATATGGTCCCTCCTAAACCACCTGTGCACCCTGCTGGAAACATGAATGCTAGCGGTTTATTTGAGCACTTTCAGCGTTTTCAACCTCCCACTTTCGCGAGCACTCACAGGTCCGAGGAGGCTGAATACTAGCTCGACCACATCTCTAAGATGTTGAAGCCGCTGCACTGCACTGAGGCAAAGTAGGTAGAGTTGGTTACATATATGTTCGAGAAGGAGGCTAGTCTATGGTGGACAACATCCTATGAACAGTTGCCCTTGGATATGTATGGACATGGGACACGTTTGAGACCCGCTTCCATGGGAAGTACTTCCCCCTCACTTATCGTAATGAAAAGGAGGGTGAGTTTCTTCGCCTCTGACATGGAGGAATGACCATGTCAGAATATGAGAACAAGTTTACGGAGCTAGCCAGAAATGCTCCTTTGATTCTAACGGACGAGCTGATAGAATGCAGTGATTTTCTGAGGGTCTGCGGCCCGATATCCATACGAAGATGTGTTGCGCTAGCATTAATAACTATGCTGAGCTAGTGAACATCTCCCTACGAGCCAAGCAGGATCGAGATAGACTATCTCATACACGTGTGCCCATGGGCCCGATGTAAGACCCGTATCCTAGTCCATACTGTTCCATTGAGTCCCGCGATCCTTCCTGTCGAATTTCGACGACCTGTGACGAATAATCAATGTTGCGATCGACCCTAAGCCTTATGCTGTAGATTTGAGTCGGCTTAAAACAAGACTTGTACCATTGCGACCGCACCGTCGCCGCGGTTCCAACACCGCGTCTCTTGTACCGATCCGATACCCTGGCAGGAAGATGTGAGCCGGCGTTTATTTCGAAGAAAACGCCGCGCGTTTGCAATCCCAAGAGAATCTCTTCAATGTGTCAAATCAATCCCATCAATCAATCCCATCCATCACCTCATGTCAAGTACACATCACCTTTCTCCACAAGTAAAGCAACCCATGCTTTTTCTCACCAAAGTCAAACCACCTCTCACTTCACCCATCCCTCACCTCACATCACTCACCCATCACACCCATCACCTCTCCTTATCTCTCTCTCTCTCTTTCTCTTTTCTCACACCAATTCCAAGCAACCCATAAGCCTCACACGTCCACATTTTTCCAAGGAGAGAAAAAAAGAGAAGTGAGTAGTGTGGCCCACTTTCCATCCCAAAATCTTCCATCTTAGCCCTTGAATCTTCATCTCCCACCATCAAAGTAAAGCACAAGGAGGTCGGCTTTCCATCGGACCTAGAAGATCGGACGGTGGGTGCCTTATAGGATAGGTTTTTTCATGTTTTGATGATGGACCAAGTGAGGCCTACCGATCAATGGTATGGATCTCACTTGGGACCTTAAGATGTGGTCGATGGCCCACCTTGATCTTCATGATCATTCCGTGATGGGGCCATTCTCTATGAACCCCATCATGATGTCTATTTTCTAGCTTGTAAAGGGTCATCTAGACCTTTCATTTTGGTGGAGAAGGGATCTCCACCGTTGATCCTTGATTTGGTGGGCCCACATGCAATGGGACCCACTCGATGTATGATTGCTTGTAAGGGAGGGCTCATAGTGGTGGAGTCCTCCATCATGCGTGTCCCATTTCTCTCTCTATCTCTCTCTCTCTCCTTCTCTTTTATTTATTTATTTATTTAGCTTTGTGTGTGATGGGGTGGCCATGTGACTTACTTGGATGGGCCCCACCTTAATGTATGTTTTATCCTTACCATTCATCCATTTGGTGGCCCACAGGAGCAAGGCCCACCTTGTGCATGCACTATGCATAGGCCGTCCCTGTCCAGGGGCATCCCTGGACTGAAATGAAAGCACAAATATCAGCTTGGTTCACACCTTATTGAGGTGGTCCACTTGTGTGGACCCCACATTGATGTATGAGATCAATCCATGCCGTCCATTCCATTCTTGAGTTCATTTTAGGCATTGAGCCAAAAAATGAAGCAGATCCGAGTAACTGGTGGGCCATAGCATGAGAAACAGTGGTGGTTACCGTTAAAAATCCAACTGCTGTTTTTATTCACCAAAATATATTGAATATTGGGCTCATCCTTCTTGTCTTGAGCTATGGGGATCGATGGCGAGCTCGGATCTCCCTGATGCGGGCCCCACGTATGCAAAACCTTGAGAACAGAGGTTTTTCAAAAAAAAAAAAATAAGGGCAGCAGCTTTCACTGCTGCCGCTGACAGCGCCAGAGACGCAGGCGCTGCGTGTAGGCGGGCGTCCGTGCAGGGACCCACGGCCCCTCATGTGGGCCCCACCATGATGTATATTTTGTATCCACGCCGTCCATGAGGTGGACCACCCCTTGAGGTGGGTCCCCTCCAAAAATCAGTCAGATCCAGACCTCAGGCAGCCCACACCACAAGAAAACAGCGGTGATTGAACTCTACCATTGAAACCCTTTTATGGGCCATAGAAGTTTCGGATCAAACTGAAATTCATTTTTTTTCCTCTTCTTCCAGGCCCGTGCGACCTTGTGAACGGGTTGGATGGGAGATAAACGTTATGGTGGGCCCCACATGGGACCCACAGAGATGTATGTGTTGTACCCACCGTCCAGACAGACGGTGGGGCCTACCTTGCTGTATGTGTTCGTCCGCACCGTCCACCCTGGACGGTGGGACCCCCTGCTGTGCGTGCGTGCGTGTGGTGTGTGTGTATATATATATTATTATCTATATGTATATATATATCATAATATATATATATATTATATTATATATGTTATATTGTATATATTATATATTATATTATATAATATATATTTGTTGGTGGGCCTTAGGGATTTTAATGGTGGAAATCATCATCATCACTTGTATTTTGGTGTGGCCCACCTTGGTATACATGTAAGGCCCATGTGATGGGGCCCATTCAATGTATTTGAGGCCCATGTTACAAGGCCCATTGTGATACATTCAAAGGCCCGTGGGATATGGCCCATTGCAATGTACATAAGGCCCCTTCGATGTGGCCCACTTGATTTATAAAAGGCCCATATGATGCGGCCCATTTGATGAATATAAGGCCCATGGGTCGAGGCCCAACAGGATGTCCTTAGGGTCCATTGCAATGAGGGATTCCCCCATAGTGTGTGTAATGACAGGTTATGCCTTGGGAGAAATGTTGGTTTGACGTCCACGTTGTAAGAATAATGTTGGTTAAATGTCCGCATTATAACTCTCCCTAGGGCCCATTAGTAGGCCCACATTTGTTGATAGTTCACCACTTTATAACATGCTTAGTATAGCCCCATGATTCATACCCATACGCATCATTTGTATGCTTGATATGAGGAATGTTTGATCATAGCATAAGCCGTTGGACTGAGACATTTACGGGACTCTTTATGAGACGGAGTGCCCCACATGATTGCGTGGTACGCGTGAGATTGTCTGCATGATTATGCGGTGTGACTTATGCATCTTGCATATGTGTGACTTGATCACCGCACGCCCTAGCGACATCGGGCCGTGGCTCCACAGGCACATCGTGGATGGCGTATCGGATCGGAAATGCTTGGTTCTAGCACTATGGGCACTTAGGATGTCCTTGGGTGAAAGTCCTAACCTTTTTGGTACCAGGAGATGCTCCAACGTCTGACCGAGTGGATACATGAGCGCCCGAGTGCCGAATACCGAGGCCGCGTCTCCCACCGTGTCGTGGTCGGTTGGAAGGGGGTGTGGCCTTATCCGCCCGAGTGAGGGGCTATAAGCTAGGCCGAGTTTGACCACTCGCAAATGAGTCCGCTATCGACGAGCCGGGTAGATATTGGCAGACTACTGGTCAGGCGGATAGTGTGGTCTCTTCCACTTGCTTGACTGTGCAGCTAGGGAGGAGGCAGTCAGTGTGAGGTGTATTAGACCCCGGTGATATCCAGAGAGGAACTGTACTGATATGTGTACTTGATGAGGACTGACATGTTTGCTTCGCATCTCGCATATGACATTTGGCTACATAGGCCTCGCATCGCATGGCCTTGGTATGGCCGATAGCATTCATGTCTTGCATCATATAGCGTTGGTACAGCTGATAGCATTCATGGACTTATCGCATATTTCCGCATTACTCTGTTATTGTACACTTGGCGCTGGCCTTGCACACACTTTCAGTACCCTCTAAGCTTTTGTAAGCTTATACACGACCGTTGCGTGTAGGTAGTGTTGGACAGCAGTAGCGCTGAGGCAGGAGTGCACATCAGTTTATTTTGAAGCTTTTGATCACCCTGTATTTCCCTTTCTGCATTGTACTTAAAAGTTTTCGATATAGTGGATATGTGGTGATGTTGTTTTGTGACTGAGTTATGCTTGTGGTTATGCTCTATTAAAAAAAAAAAATTTTATACTGAAAATCCTCCTTGTAGGATCCCAGGATCGGAATCTGGCATGAGAGTGCCAGAATCCGAGAATGGGGCACTACGGAGGCTGTCGGCACCGGATTCGGCGATCGGGAATTTTGTGAGCCCGTTCTCCGAGTTTGGGGCGTGACACCCGAGGCCTCGACCTGACTTGCCGAACCGACCATTTCTCGGCAAGAGGCCACGTCCAGATTCACCTCCTAGGCTTGCGGCCCCACTGACCCAACTGAGGTGATCAGATATGTGGTGCACCTACTATAAGAGGTTGGGTCATACAAACACTTATTGCTTTACCAATATGAGGGACAACGACTTCTCGCTACCTCAGAAGATCAACTTCCAGCTTCCTCAAGCATCTTGGCTCGACCTTTACATTCAGCACCGCCAGCACAACATTTTTACAGGCGAAATGTACCTCGAAATAGGCCGCCTCAATGACCTATGGTAACGCAGCTAAATCGTCCTCAACAAGCTCAGGTGCACTCACATGCAGCTGAAGCATCCAAGACAACAACCACAACATCATTGGCTTTCGAAGTCACAACACATATCCAAGGTACACCAGTCTTCCTATTGGTGGACACCGGGTCCACTATTGTGATAATATCATGCGTAGCAGTCAAGCGACTATTGTTAGAAACTACTCTTATGATTGGGGTGAGAATCCTTACCACCACAGGAACCTTCTCAGATGCTACCAAGACGTGTATGGATTGCTCGATAGACTTATGAAGCAGAACAGTACTCGTTGACCTGATTGTTGCCCCACTATGTCATTATGATGTCATCCTCGGTATAGATTGGCTCACCAAGATGAAGGCAGAGATCGATTATGATACCAGATTGGTGACAACCCATGGACCTGAGGGCATGACCTTTACTTTCCCAGTTCAGGTCAGTTAGTACTATCACATTAGTTGTTATGCTACCTTGCTAGGAAATGTTGATGGTTCGACACTTGGGAACATGTTGGTAGTTCAAGATTTCATGGACGTATTCTGGACAATACTTAGATTACCTCCTCGGTGCGAGATCGACTTTACTATCGACCTTGTGCTTAGTACGACGCCCATTTCTCTATCGATGTATCGCATGCCTCCATGTGAAATGGAGGAGTTGAGGAGATAGATTGATGATCTGTTGGATTCAGGTTTCATACGACCGAATGTATCCCCTTGGGGAGAAGCTGTGTTGTTTGTAAAGAAGAAGGACGGATCACTGCGATTGTGTATTGAATATCATAGGTTGAACCAAGTGACAGTGAAGAATAGGTATCCCTTGCCCAGGATAGATGATCTGTTCGACCAGTTGAAAGGGGCACAATATTTTTTAAAGATCGACTTACACTCATGGTATCATTAGTTGCATGTCAGGGATGAAGACGTGTAGAAAACAGCATTTAGAACCAGCTTTGGGCACTACGAGTTCCTTGTGATGTCGTTTGGAGTCACAAACACACCGGCCGTATTCATGGACCTCATGAATAGGGTATTTCGGCCGTATCTGTATCGATTTATCATTGTATTTATAGACGATATTCTGATAGACTCCAAGAGTCGGAAAGATCATGAGGAGCACCTGTGAGCAGTCTTTGATACTCTAAGGAAGAACTATTAATTTGCTCAGTATAAGAAATGTGACTTCTGGGAAGAGGAGGTCAAGTTCCTTGGACATGTGGTGTCCAAGGAAAGAATTGCTATGGACCTTGCTAAGGTGACCATAATTCAGGACTGGGAGCAGCCCAGTTTGGTTACTAAAGTGAGGATTTCCTTGGCCTGGCAGGTTATTATCGTCGATTTATCAAAGGCTTTTTCCAAGATAGCCAGACCGTTGTCTCAGCTTACTCGAAAAGATCTTAAGTTTGCCTAGAACGAGAAAGTAGAAGCAGCCTTTCAGCAATTGAAGGACAAGATGACGTCCGCACCTGTGTTAGCATTGCCAGAGCAAGGGGTCAGATATACGATATACATTAACGCGTCTCATGTTGGTTTGGGTTGTGTTCTTATGCATAAGGACAGAGTGATTGCCTATGCATCGCGATAGTTGAGGAAACACGAAGAAAACTACCCTACACATGACCTGGAATTGGTAATAGTTATCTTCGCATTAAAGCTCTGGAGACATTACCTCTACGGAGAGGAGTTTAAGCTCTTTTGCGACCACGAGAGCCTCAAGTACATATTCATGCAGAAAGACCTGAATATGAGGCTACGACGTTGGATGGAAACTTTGAAGGACTTCAAGTTTGAGGTTTCCTACCATCCTGGTAAGGCCAACCTTGTGGCAAATGCGTTGAGCCACAAGAAGACAATAAAATTTGTAGCTTCGCTAATGATAGAAGAATGAAACATGGTAGAATTTGTGCGAGACTTTGAACAAAAGCTTACAGTAGAGGAGCCGTTTGTGAGCGTCGCACATATTCCTGTACAGCCACTTATTGATGACCGAATCATTGTGGCTCAGAGAGAAGATGAATGGTTAATAAAGATGAGGAAACGAGCTAGTGACGATGAAGACTTTGAATGGAGAGTTGATTCGGATGGGGGTTTACGTTATCGTGGCTGCCTATGCGTCCCGAATCTTCATGACTTGAGAAAGGAAGTTCTTGAAGCTGCTCACAATTCGAAGATGGCAATGCATCCTGGCAGTACGAAGATATACCGAGACATGAAGCGTTCGTACTAGGGGGCAACAGGAAGGCCCACGTAGCGGATTATGTATCCCGTTGTCTCACATGTCGCCGACCTCCTGGTTTACTTCAGCCCATGCCCATAGATGAATGGACGTGGGACTTCATATCTATGGATTTCATTTCTGGGTTTGGCGAAGACGAGGAAGAGACACGACTCTATTTGGGTGGTTATCGACCAATTGACGAAATCGACTCATTTCCTCCCGATTAGAGTCTCAAACTTAGCAGATGATTTAGCTAAGCTGTACATCAAGGAGATTGCACGGCTGTATGGAGTGCCTATGGAGATTGTGTCGGATGGAGACACGCGATTCACGTCTATCTTTTGGACTTGATTCCAAGAAGTAATGGGAGTGAAACTGAAGTTCAGTACCGCGTTCCACCCACAGACTGACGGGCAGATGAAACGAGTAAATCAAGTGTTAGAAGATATGTTGCGAGCATGCGTGCTCGATTTCAAAGACAGTTGGGATGACGATCTTCCCTATGCAGAGTTTGCTTGTAACAACAGCTTTCAAGCGAGCATTGGCATGACTCCCTACGAAGCATTGCATTGACATCCGTGTCGAGCACTGCATTGTTGAGCAGAGGTTGGTGAGAAGAGTCTGATTGGCCCAGATTTAGTACAGGCCACCTTAGAGAAGATCGACATTATCAGGCGTTGACTTCTTGTAGCCCAGAGCAGACAGAAGAGTTTCACCGTTACCAGATGATGACAGCTATAATTTGAGGTTGGGGACCACGTGTTTCTTAAGGTTTCCCCCATGAAGGGAGTCCTTCACTTTGGCAAGAAAGGAAAACTCACGCCGAGATTCATTGGTCTATTCCAGATTCTAGATCGCGTGGGTGTGGTAACATACCATCTCGCTTTGCCCACCGCACTTGCAAGCGTGCACAATGTGTTTCACGTATCGATGTTGAAGAAATATGTTCCTGACCCTTCCCATATTATTAAATGGGAGCAGGTACAGTTGAGTGAAGATGCTACTTATGTACTGCGACCAACATGTATTCTTGATAGGAAGGAACAAGTGCTACGCAACAAAGTGATCCCACTTGTGAAAGTATTGTGGACTCACCACACTAAGGAAGAGGCTACTTGGGAAACAGAAGCCGAAGTCCATAAGAACTACCCTCAGATCCTCGAGTAGTATGAAAAGGTATTAATTTTGGGGACGAAATTTTTCTTTAAAGAGGGTAGATTGTAACGTCTCGAAAAAATCTGTACAAAGACATGAGTACCACCTCAGGCAAAAATCACTAAGGACCGAATTATTTAGAAATTAGACGAAAATTAATCAAGTACTAAACTAAATTAATCAATGAATTAGCTTGAACCACTATCTATACGAACTACAAGACCCAAAACCATTAAAATCACTAGCTCAACATTACCACCTAGGAGCAATCCCAAAACCCAGTTGCTCTTGGGAGCGCATTGAAATTGCGTATCAGACCTAGACCGCGCGTCGAAAGTCCGATGACCGCGAAACTATAGGGTTATCACCGCCTTACTGGGCTTGACAGCCATTACGATAATCGAGCTTAAATAGTATCTAGAAATGCACAACTTAAGCCTTGAGTGAAGTGTGTGAGAAACAAGAATATCTTTAGAAAATTAACCAGAACTTAAGTGAATTGGACCATTCTCTTATGGAAAAAATTGAAGACTTCAGACCGTTAGTTTCTGACCAAACTTTACCTGTGGATCAGGAAAATTTCCCTGCACATGTCAGTATACTTGTGGCCCTGATCAAGTGACGACGACTGTTGAACTGATACAGGTCCTCTAAGATCGTTCCACAAATCTGATCGGATCGAAATCAGAACCTGGCTTAAATCCATGGTTAGGGAACTTACTCCACGACGAAGGTGAGTAATGAGCCTCCATATGAGTCCCGTTTGCCCGAAACGGACACCCTTTGGCTATAACCTAAGTATACCATGGCCTTGGGGCCATTTGAACCAGTTTTGGGCCTATTTAAGGAACTTAAACCACCTCATTCTCATTTCATACGAATTTTCTCCAAACCCTAGGAGAGAGAAGAGAGAAAAGAAAAGAAAAGAAAAGAGTGAGGAGAAGAGAGAGAATTTGGTAGATCGAGGCAGTGTTTCTCTCTTACGACTACACGCACTAGATCGCCTCTACACCTAGCTACGCGAATCTTCCCAACGACGATTTGGGTAAGAAATCCTAACCCTAATCTTGCTTTAGGAATCCAAAGAGGAATCGACGGAATAGCTAACCTGTTTCGTGATTTAGGTAGCCGTTGTTTTGTAGACGGGAACGTAGTGTATGAACCGAGTTCGTAATGAGCATACCGACGAAAGGTGCGGACTATAAATGTTTAGGTTATGGTTTTCAAGGCTTTCAATGTCAGCAATAATTTATATCTGACTTGATTGCTGCCATATGATCTTAGTTACGATGTATTTGATAAACTATACATGTGTGTGCACTATGTGAATATAAAATGTATTCTATGTGTTTGTCGAAATGTTTGAATGAAAGTGAAA
This sequence comes from Magnolia sinica, assembly GCF_029962835.1. NCBI lineage: Eukaryota > Viridiplantae > Streptophyta > Magnoliopsida > Magnoliales > Magnoliaceae > Magnolia > Magnolia sinica. Next base: position 59,749,578 of record NC_080577.1, read on the forward strand.
TTATGATTTATACTGGTCATGACTATTAATCTAGAATACATGTTTGTTGTGTGTATGAAACTCCCTTGTGAAAGGGTTTGCCATAATATATGCTATAACCAACTTAATTTGTGTATATAGTATTATGTAGTCTAAGTGTTTGATAAAATGTCTGAATGAGAAATTTTTTGATAAATCGCTTCCAACAAGGGTGTTGAGATAGAAGTCTCAACTACCTTATCCATATTTGTAGTTTCCTTCATATAATGTAACTTTCTGCTATGTGATTTATGGATAAAATGCATATGTATAACAACATGTTCAGTGTGATTGATAAAATGCTCAAATGAGAATTATGTTTAAATTGTTTGTTAAATATTATTATGATTAAGATATGTGACTACCTATTGCATTTGAGTATGATTGGGACTACTACATGGTCCAGGCAATCGGTAATGGTTCCCTATTGAGTGACCGAACTAGTTTCGCCACATTAGACACGTTCGATGAATCCGAGCTGTACGGTGATTTTCGACAGTGGTTAGGCCACGCGGAGTTCTTACGCGCTCTATGTCGATCAATTCAACATACGCTCGTACCAATCGCACTTGTTAAATAACCCGATTGGCCTATTATGTGTTTACCATATATGGACACTATTGCTTGAATCTAAGGTACCACTTACCAATGTAAAGCCCGTTTCAACCATGGTACCAAGATCTACTAAGACTCATGAGCCGGACATGGTGGTGTATGGGACACCGTGGTCGAGCTATCGGCCCACGTTAGGGTGACGAGCCTCCCCGTAGTGACCAGCGAGTAACCCAAACTCATGAGCCGAATATGGTGGTGTATGGGACACCGTATTCGAGCTGTCGGCCTACGTTCAGGTGACGAGACTCCCGTAGTGACCTCAAGTATGAATTAGGTCTACGCTAAGGTGACGAGCCTCTCCGTAGTGACCTCGAGTGTAAACTCATGAACTTACCTATCCACTACTTTTCATCAGGGGTGATGCCCTACAACTCGTCTATCGTATGTGATTAACTAGGATTGACGACCCTAGATGGATCATTGTTTAGGTAAATGATATAAAGGGAGGTACCTTAGCTTCCTGAACCTGTCATATGAATAAGCCTAATAAATTACTTGGCTAACACGTTCATGCACTGCATTGCATGTGCTTTGGCGACGAAGTGCACGTTTAGGGAGTTTGCCATGCACGATCCTGAGATGATGTCACTGAGGGAGTGCAGGCGAGGGCATGCATCATTACCCTATCATTCCTGCATTAATAAGAGTACTTAGGTTATGATTGTTGTATTGCTTTATCATTATTACTTGACTGAATTGATAACATGTTAACCTTTGCCTGATAGTATCACTGAGTTGATCACTCACTCCCACTTTGGGACGGTGTTTTAAAACACCAACCAAACTCTGTTTTAGCTGCAGATGATGATGGGGCTTATGCGACGGAGCTAGATTTCTTTGAAGAGGAGGAGTTCTCCTACATGCAACTCTCAGGCGGGTCTATGTAGACCTAGAGTTGCGTCGCCGGGATTATGGGACTATTGATTAGTTGAACCTTTGCACTTGATATTTTGTAAATTTTGGAACTATACATGTATTTATTTAGCCTGGTAACATACTCATACTCTGGGGATTGATAAACACTTACATACTTTATAATTTATCTCAGTCTTCCGCTTGCTCAATTTAAGTATCTCTGAAGTATGATATGCTGTTTTAGTGTAATCTCATTCATGTTTAATGCACTAATATGGATAACATTTAAACATCATTATCTATGTTGCATAAGTGATGCGACGGATCTCAGGAGTTGAGCTTTGCTCGACCCTCGATTTCCGGGGTGCTACAATACATCGTACAAGGAAGTGGGCCTGCTGCTGGACCTTTGGGCCAGCAACAGTCTAGTCAATCTGGAGGTCCAAGGGGCTGGATGGCTGAGGGTAAAACATTCATCAAGGTGGGTCCCACGTCCAGGGGGCTAGACGACAAGGATGGAACACATCAAGGTGGGCCACACATCCAACCTGATGGACGGTGTGAATATACAATACATCAAGGTGGGCCTCACGTCCAACCTAATGGATGGTGTGAATATACAATAAATCAAGGTGGGCCACACGTCCAACCTGATGGATGATGCGAATATACAATACATTAAGTTGGGCCCCACCCGTCCAGCAAATGGACGGTGTGGATAGGAGCCATACATCATGGTCGGCCCCATACAGCATCGTCTAGAGATGGACGGTGTGGATATAGAATACATACATCAAAGGTGGGGTCGCACGTCCAGCTGGATGGTGGGGACTTCACACGCGCAGGGTGGGTCCCACCGTCTAGCAAATGGACGGATGGTTGGGATATAAAACATACCTCATGATGAAGCCCTAGAACTTGATGATGTCAAATACAACAACTATTTGTGCTGGACTGCCGGGCTGCTGGCCTAGCGTCCAGCAGGTGGACAATGTAGATATAAAATGCATGCATTGTGGTGGGTCGACACGTGTGGGACCCACCAGCTTGGGTCAGCTGATATTTATGTTTTCCTCTTCATCTGGGCTAGCCCAAGTAGGCCACTGATCAGCAACCGCAATGGGGGCTTGCTCCCTAGATGGTGTGGATGTACATCAAGGTGGGGTCCACACATCAGTGGGCCACCCACAAAAGATCAAGCTAATAATTGTATTATTCCTTATCCATCCAGGCCTGCTCAAAACAGGCAGCGAGGATAAATTGCTAGATGACCAACAAGATTGGGCCAGCTGGATAGCACCACATGATGGACGGTCAGGATATAATGCATGCATCATCAGGTGGGCCATCATACATCATCACCATAAGAGAGAGAGAGAGAGAGAGAGAGAGAGAGAGAGAGAAAGAGAAGAAGATGGTTGTGTGACGGGCCCCGCCACTATGGGCCCCTCTTGCATTACAATACATGCATGCCATCAAGGTGGGCCATTGGCCACACCTAGGGACCAAGATGAGATCTCCACCATTGATTAGTGGGTCCCACTTGCCCCAAGCTTAGAAAATAGAAAAAAATCTACCTAAGATTGCAACCACCTTCAAATCTCAAGCGTCTTCTTCTATCAATGGGGTCTTAGTTGGCTAAGGATGAAGTTTCAAGGGTTGGGATTGATTTAGATGGTTGGATTGACGGGGAGAAGCTTGGAAGAGGGCTGGATTTTATTTTTTTTTAGAGATGGGTCTCTCTCTTGCTAACAATGGAGGAAAAATGAGAATGAAAGAGGGAAAGAGAGAGATGAAGGAGAGAGAGAGAGGGGGGTAGGGTGGTAGGCTCTCTCTCATAGGTAGGTATGATTAGGTGTAAGAGAAGCATGACTAAGGAGGCATACTTGTAATGATTGCCTAGTAAGCATGAGACTTTGGAGAGTAGGGTAGGGTGATGTCACCCCTAGGGTGACATCATCCTAATGATGTTTTCTAGGAAAATGTGCAATCTGGAATAGGTGGGTCTCACAATGCGTGGTCCACAACCATTATAATGCGCAGTCTACATCTTACGATCTACACGTTAGATTGACGCATGAGACGCAACATCGAAATCATGGAGATGACACGGTCACAATGGTACAGGTCTTGGGTTGAGTCGACTTAGGTTTACAGGATGTGACTTAGGGTTGCGTGCAAATGCAATCTACAGGTTGCGGGTTGCTAGAATTTGACCGGGAGGACCGCAGGATCCTATGGAACGGAATGGTCACTAAGACATGGGCTTGACATTATGTGTGCTGGATGATGACTTTCTAACACTACTCTCTTAATGCTTCTTGATGACATTTTGTTAACTCCTTAATTGACATATTTCCTTGCATTTTCTTCTTATTATTCTACTGATTCTTGTGGGTTATTGATTATAATCACATGAGTGTTCTTCCCTTTGTCATCTTGTGACAAAAAGGGGAGAGAATTGCTAATTTTATAAGTAGAATGAATGAAGATGTGCATTATATGAATGTTGATATATGGTTGGAATGAAAAATGTTGATGATATGATATATGATGATTTATGTTGATTTATGGTTGTTGGAGTTTTGCATTGGAAATGTATATGTATATGTCATCATACAGGGACAATCTCGCATTGAGGGGGAGTAAAATTGCACATTCATTAAAGCTGCACCTTCTACAACATGGGATGGGATTTAAGATATCATTTTAATTATTGTAATGTTAAGTGTTTTGTCATGAATTTGACAAAGGAGGAGATTGTAAGTGCTATATTGTAAAGCACACCTTTGTTCGTCAAATTTCACTTGGACAAAACAACTTATGAAGTGGTCTGTCTAATGTGGATCAAGATGGAAAGTTTAAGTCCTCGCTTTAAGTCGAGCAAGTTCAACATCTACTAAAGTGCAAGACTCTACTGAAGTTCAAGTCGAGAAGTGGATCAAGAAGTTCAAGCTTCACGTTCTACTAAAAGATTAAGAAGTTCAAGTTCTAGTGAAGAATCAAGTAAAAGAATAAGTTTCGTGAAGTTCAAACTTCAATATTCATTCTTTTCAAGTATAACAGACCTTAGAAAGACCTTAGACTTAGGTTCTTTCAAGAGACAAACATATATGAGTTTTTATACTTTTGTTAAGCTAAAATTTCGACGAGTCTAGGCCTAGGTTTGACTAGTCTAAGCTGTGGCTCGACCAGTCTAAGAAATCTTCAACTAGTCCAAGTTTAAATTTAGAAAAATGGATTTTTTCTATTGCTTCCTCGACCAGTCGAGGAGACTGCTCGACTAGTCAAAGAGGGGCCTTCGATCAATCGAGGGTTGCTCGACTCGAAGTCCAGTAACTAAAATCTAACACCCTCGAGTAGGGCCTTCGACCAGTCGAAGAACCGTTTTATTTGATCATGCTTAAAATTTAAAAATTTGTTAGACCTTAGACGAGTCAAGCAACAACTTTTTAGCCTATAAATAGAGGCCTTTTCTCAATCCGAAATTACCAATCCAAGCTAGTAAAAGCCTTCAACAAGAGTGAGACAGAAGTCCCCATTATTGTCAAGCTATTGCATGGTATTTTTAATATTTCTTTAATATCTTTTTATTTCAATTCTTAGATCTCTTGTTTTATGAATCTTATTCTATAAAGAGAGTAGATACTCTTCTTTGAGATCATGAGGAATTCAAACAAGTAGCCGTTGGTTTTAATCGATTTAAAATCAATCTAGAACCTAGAACTCTTGTTTTTATAACTGGAAATTGAACAATTTACTTGAAGAGAATCGGTTCTACAGGCTACATTAAGAGATACGTCGTCAAGGTGAAGATAAGTATATTCAATCTTTTGTATTTTAGTTTAATTGAGGTAGCTAAAAAATGTCATTTGTTGGTTTCCCTGAGATAGTTAGAAAATCTCAGTGAGGGGTTTTTTGTTTGTGATAGCCCGTTAAAACACAACCGTATCAGGTTTTAAGGTGGCCCTGTGAAAACCTTGTTTATTGTGAAAGCTAATATCACGTGGATAGTAATTATTGGGAGTGGAGTAGGTGTGGTTGTTTGAAAACAATTATTGTACACACCGAACCACTATAACTCTTGGTGTTGTGGTGAATGTTTACTTTTTGTATTTGTGGAGAATAGTTGTAATTTTATTTATACAAAAGTGGTGAATGTTTGTAATAGATAGCTTTATTGTCTCTTGCTTGGTTTGAGATCTTGATCCTTACGATTGTTCGTGAAATAAGGTTATCCTGCCTAAACTTTGTTTTAGGTGTAGGTTGTCCTACGAACTAGCTTGAATTAATTTTTCAATACTAGTGCGATTGAGTTTTCTAATCTATTTATTATTTCAGCAATTTAATTTTTATTTGGCATAGTCCTATTCACCCCCCCTTTAGGACTGTTAAGCTCGCCCTTTTCAACACTTATGTGGTTAAATCACAATAACACATGGTTCATACATTTACGATAAATGACTAGGGTTGGGTCTGAGATGTAGGTCTAGGGTTATATAATTTAATGATTTAATTTGAAAAATTAACTAGGTTATTATATAGGTGGACAACTTACCTTGTTCAGCCCCTAAATCTTAGCCCAACAACTCAAATCAAGTGACGTTGAGTTGACTCAGTTCGACTCGCTATACATAATCTATACATGTAACAGTCACCATTAAATAAGAAACCTAACTTCTACGAAAGATCACAAGGGAGAATTCTAACACCTCGGGTTTTTAAAACCCAAGTGTTAACCTTTAAAGATAGTCAAATTCCATGTATATATATATATATTTTTTTTTCTTATTTTCTTTTCTTAGAGTTAGCAGCTTAGTGGAATATTAACAAATCAAGCATAAAAGGAATTTTCATACACATTTAAAATATACGAGTGTTGAGTGTGAAATATTGCATATTTTCCCCTATTTATACCATGGTTTTATAAACTTGATAGTGCTTAATCAATCCAATTATGTATGTTTTCATGTGCGAGGTGATTTCGAGAGCTTAAGGTGAAATTGATGCTAAAAGGAAGATTTATGCTCAAAAGATTACTAAATGAAGATTTGAAAATTTGGAAGTTATTAATGAAGAGTTCACATGCCAAAGATCTAAGGAAACCAAGTGAGGAATGAAGAGAATCGAACATTTGAAGTGAAGAAAAGGAATCCTGAAAATTGTCATAAAAAAACATATTCCTAAAAATTGTCCTGAAAAAACATAATTCGAAACTTCGAGTCTAAAAAAATGAAAGTTCTGATAGTCTATTTTGGGAACTGTGCAGAGTGCGTAAATTTGGGGTGGTTTCTAGATTTTTCTAACTGGTATGAAAGTTAAAGTTCCACAAATATAAATAGGAGTCCTTAGGATGTTCCAAAATATCTTCTAGGGTTTGGAAAGGGAGAGAAGGCCTAGACGGAGCATTAACAATGTTCTTCCACTTCGATTTCTTCATGGATTATAATATATCTTTTACTTTTTTGTAATGACCCGAAAAATTTTGTACAAAGACCCGAGTACTATCTCAAATTCCTTAGAAGTTATATGTGGGTTAATTAGCGCTAAACTCGATTGCTTGTGAAATTAGCACTAATCACTTTAAATTTGATCTGCAGGACTCAAAACCTGTAGTATCGTTAGCACTATGTTACCTTGAAATCTAGGATTCAATGTTAAATCCAGTTGCTCTCGGGAGTACTTGAAAACTTTGTATCGGACCTGGACTGCGCGTCGAAAGTCTGATAGCGACGATCTTAGACAATTATAATCTCTTTACTGGGCTTGACCATCACCTCAAAAATCAAGACCAGACGATGTCCTGGGTCAATTTGCTTGAGTCCGGAGTAAAGAGTGTGAGAAAGCTGAGAAATTAAATATGAATTTATGAAATCTGAGTCGTGTCGCTTGCGCGCCGATTCTAAGCTTTTTGACCGTTGGATTCTGACCCAATTTCACCCTCGGATCAAGGAAGATGGCCCAAGCATGTCATAGTGCCGGTGGACCTGATCGAGTTTCGGTGACCGTCGAATTGAGATTGGTCCACCACGGCTGATCTGTAAATCCGATCGGTATGAAAACTCAGACTGACCTAGATCCATGGTCAGTGAGCTTAAGTCCGACCACGTAGAAAAAGGACCACCAGAAATGCTCTGTTGGACCAATATAGACCTGATTTGGTTATAACCTAAGTATACCTTGGCCCTAAGGCTATTTTCATCCATGTTAGGCCTATATAAAGACCTTAAAACCCTCACTCTCAATTCCATACTAATTTTCTAACCCTAGCAAGAGAGAGAAGTTGGTGAATCATCTTGAGATTCTTTCTTATTACTCTGCATCCCTAAACCATCACTTTTGAATCATTATTCCGGCGATTCTAAGTTCCTTCTTGGGTAAGTTAATCAAATCCTAGTCTGTTTTAGAGCTTAGAATAGTCTAAGTGTTGATGTAGCTCATTTCTATTCATGCCTTAGGTTATCTAGTCGCCGTTGACTAAGACTTATCGTCTGAATCAGATCTGTGCGCTTTTTCTGGTTTAAGGTGCGAACTATATTCATATAGGTTATGGTTTTCAAGGCTTTCAATGTCGGATAATGGTTTATTATTGTTATGGGTGCAATTTCACATGCCAACTGCGATGTTTATATTGCGTTTCTGATATATATGAGATATATTGAGATTTGTGTATTCTATGTATATGTAGAAAGTATTGTATACGTATGAAATAAGAACATATTTTTGCCATGATTAATTGTTGTGTACTTGTGCTAGTTGTATGTGTATCAACTCCTTGGCGAAAGGAATTGTCCAAATGTGTGTTATCACCAACATACGTCATGTATGTTGGACTATGTAGTCTAAGTGTTTGTAGAAATGTCTAAATGGTTAAGTGTGTATTATATTAACCTATTTATAGGCGTTGAGAAGAGATTCTCAACTACCCTATTGATGTGTATGATTTCCTACATGCAATTTACATTCTTTGTTGTCTAACTTCAAGTACTACTTATATGTAAATCCATGTTAAGTTGATATTCATCAAATGCTTCCATATTGTATGATTAGAATTGTTGTTCCATTACTGTTCTAAATTATTAATATGAATATCTGTTATAATTGAATGTATTTGGGACTATGAAATAGTCCAGTAAATCGGTAACAAACCTTGAGTTCGTGGCCAAGGTCATTTTCACCACGTAGGACATGTTTGACGAACCCGAGTCGTATTAGGGTTATCGACAGTGGTTTAGCCACACGGGGTGTTTACGCACTCTATGTCATTCAACTCAACGTGCGCTCGTGCTAGTCGAGTTTGTCAAGTAATCCGATTGTCCCGGTGGATGTACACCATGTATGGACACTATTGTTTGAATCTAGGGTACCAAACTTACCAATGAAATCCCGTTAACCATTGTACCTTGATCCGCTAAGACTCTAAGCCGGGCATGGTGGTATGGGACACTGTGGTCGAGCTGTTGGCCTACGCTGGGGTGACGAGCCTCCCCGTAGTGACCAGTGAGCACACCAGGCTTGTGAGCCGATTATGGTGGTATGGGACACTATATTCGTGCTATCGGCCTACATTGATTGGTGACGAGCCCTTTGTAGTGACCTCAAGCATACCTTGATACTACATTGAGGTGACTAGCCTTAGGGTAGTAACTAAGGTATGATAGGCATGCATTGATTGGTGACGAGCCCTTTGCAGCGACCTAAAATCATATGATCGTATGAGATTGTCTAAGACTGACGACTCTAGAATGGATCACTGTTTGGAAATTGATATGAGGAAGGAACCTTAGCTTTCCAATTCTGCTATATGAAAAGGACTAATAACAACTTGGTAATCATGATCATGCACCGCATTACATGTGCATTGGCGTCGTTGGCACTGCAGGAGGTTATCATGCGTACCGTAAGATGAAGATGCTGAGGGAGTGCAGGCGAGAGCATGCATCATTTCTACATACATCCTTGTATTAACAAGAGTAATTAGGACGTGTTTGATTATATTGCTTTATCATTACTGCTTGATTGATTTGATAACATGTTAACTTTTACTGTATAGTTCCACTGAGTTGATCACTCACTCCCACATTCTGGGATGGTGTTTCAACACCAACCAGACTCTGTCTTAGATGCAGATGATGATGTGACCCCTGAGGCAGAGCAGGAGTATGAGGATGACGATGATGCGTTTTCTTTTATGCAGTTCTCAGGAGGGTTCATGTGAGCCGTGTCCTGATCTACGGGGATTCTGGGTTTTCTTTGGAGTAGATGATTTCATTTGGATACTTATATTTTGAAAACAACACTTGCAATTATGACCTGGAAGAGTATACATATTACAGGGACTTGCACATGTACACATATGTTTCTTTAAGTCTTCCGCCTGCGACTTTCACTTATCCCTAAATTATGTTTGCAGTTTGGCTTAATCTATTCCATGTTTTATGCACTCATACAGACAACATACATCCATCATTAAATATGTTGTATAAGTGATGTTTTGAAACTCGGGAGCTAAGTTATATTTGACCCTCGAATTTCAGGGCGTTACATTTTTCTTTTGTTTTTGAGCTAGTTATGATTAGCTAATCTCTTAGCTAGGGCTAAGAGGTGAAGTTGTGGTTTATTTTGATGTTCCTTTACTTTGATTCTTGTTTATGTTGAATGTCATTGATTTCTAGTTTGAATTTAAGGAATATTTTCAGTTTTCTATGGTTTATTGTGACTTAAATTACAATAGATGCTGTGATAGCTTTGAATATCTTATTTTCCTGTTTTGAGATTTTGAGATTGGTAAAACTTGTGATTCACCATCGTCTCCTGGGCATGGTGGATTCATGAATTCGCTTTCAATCATCACAATACTCCTTCATTGAGGATTAGATCAATGAAAAGTTCAGAGATTTGTTTTAATTGCTTAATCTTCCAATTGGATAGGATAGGACTCTAATTCCAATTGTGTTTGTTGAATCAAGGAAGGTAACATCCTGATGACTACAAGTGAACCCTTGACACTCTAGTTTCCTTTTAATTATTGATACTTTATTCACAATTCCTTTCAACTATTCTAGAATTCAATTTAGATCTTTTTCTAGTTCTAGTTTAGTTATTTTCAGATTACGTACAAGTTTAGTCCCTGTGGATTCGACCTCGGTCTCACCGAGTTATCACTATATCCTAACCCTGCACTTGGGCTTGTGAACAAGTTTTTGGCGCCGTTGCCGGGGACTAGGGCTATGTTTTTCTGAGATTAATTGGTATTAGAATTAGGTTAAGATTATGGTTAACTTTTTGCTTTTTTTTTTAGGTTAGGATTTTTTCTGAAATTGTTTTCTATTTTATAGGATCTTAACATAGCAACTCCATTCCAGTAACCTCTTTCCAATTCTATTTTTCTTTTCTATATTTCTTATTTGCTTTAGTTTTCTTTCTTCTAGGTTTTAGTTGTTTGGTGCTTGATGGTTATGCGTGTTTCATGCCCAAGTGGGTTTGTGACAACACTCAACGTCTTTTGAGTGAAAGACGATTAGTTGAAGGGTTGCCTATCCATCAAAGGATTAGCACCACTTGAGATCCCCTCAGTTAGTTGAAGTAATGGCTACAAATCAACCTCAACTTTCAGTTGAGGAGGTTCAAGATGAGAATGAGGTGCCTAATTCTCCCCTGCCTCATACTTTGCTAGAGTTTTTACAACCGGCAGGAGTGAGTACACCTTCTTGTATGGTGTTTTCACTTAATGCAGGAAATGTAGATGTTAAACCTGGAGTGATACAACTCCTTCCTAAATTCTATGGACTAGACTCTGAAAGTCCATACTTGCACATCAAAGAGTTTGATGAGATAGGCGCCACATCACACTTTCTAAACATGTCTGAGGACACAGTGTGACTCAAATTGTTCCCCTTTTCGTTGAAGGAGAAGGCTAAGACGTGGATGCACTCCTTAAAGCAATGATCTATCCGCACATGGGCCAAGATGACTCGGGAATTTCTTAAAAAGTTTTCCTGTTTCATAAAACTAACACTTTAAGGAAGGTAATCATGAACTTCACCCAGAAAGAGGAAGAGACCTTCCAATGCTGGGAAAGGTTTAAAGATCTCACGAATTCCTGTCGACATCATTGCTATGAAATTTGGCGGACAATAAGCTTTTTCTATAATGGATTAACTTCGTCAATGTGCCAATATGTAGAGATGATGTGTAATGGTGAATTCATGAATAAAGAGGCCGATGATGCGTGGGATTAATCAATTGGCAGAAAACAAGCAATCATGGGACACCTCTCAAAGACCCACCACTTTTAAGCCTACTCAATCAAAGGAAAGAGGAGGAATGTATGCCTTAAAAGAATAAGATAACATGAGTGCAAGGGTGGCCAATCTTACAAGAAAAGTCAAGGCCATGGAACTTAAGAAGGTGAAAGTTATTAAACCAAGGGAAGTCATGGAAGTTATTTGTGGTATTTGTACTAGCAACATACATGTGATACGGGATTGTCCCACAATCCTTGCTTTTCAAGATTTATTAAATGAGCAATCAAATGCCGTAAATACTTACCGACGACCATTCAACGGACCCACATTAAACACAATAATTCCAATTGGAGGAACCATCCAAACTTTAGTTGGAGGAACGGACAACGCCCAATCCTCAAGAGGCCCTTACTCAACTTCTAAATCAAAGGAAACCTCGAGAGGATCTAGTTCAAAAATTCATGCAAAACCAAGAGTTCTTTAATCAGAACATAGTACAAGCATTCCAAGATCTCAAAATAATAATGGGAATGTTTGTATCATCAATTCAAAGAATTGAGTCACACTTAGTGACCGGGGAGAAAGGGACTTTTCCAGCCCAACTTCTCTCCAATTCAAAGCCACAATGTGAAATCAGTGACCCAAGCTCTTCCAATCAACATGTGGAACAAGCTAAGTCTATCACTACTCTTAAAAGTGAAAAACAATTGACAAAACCATTCTGATGAGGGCTGAAAATCCTAAGGACTCGGAAGAAGTTAAGGATGATGGACTTAGTAGCATCTCACATGAGATGGAACCAAAATCTCAAAACAAGCCGATTACGCCATTCCCCCAATGGTTGATTACACCAAAACCTCTATCTAACTCCTAGGATATTCTAGAGGTGCTTAAGCAAGTGAATGTTAATATCCCTTTACTGGATGCCATTAAACAAATCCCTTCATATGCCAAATTTTTGAAAGATCTATGTACAACCAAAAGACTGCAAAACATTCAAAAGAAACTCTTTTTGACAGAAAAGTGAGTGTCATCCTTAAGCAAGATGTGCCATAAAAATACAAAGATCCCGGTAGGCCAACCATCATATGTGTAGTTGGGAACCACCAGATTGAGCACACACTTCTTGACTTGGGGGCGAGTGCTAATTTGATCTCATTCTCAGTTTACGAACAATTGGGTCTAGGTGAATTAAAACCCACCCAGACCATATTATAATTTGCTAATTGATCAGTCCATATACCGAGAGGAATGATTGAGGATGTGTTGGTCCAGGTTGATAAATTCTATTATATAGTAGATTTTATTGTTCTGGATACTCAACCCATCGTGGTTGTGAGCACTTAGATACCCATCATTCTTGGTCGTCTATTCCTTGCTACATTAAATGCCATCATCAATTATAGGAATGGAATTATGAATCTATAATTTAGAAATATAACATTAGAGTTCAATATCTTTTTCAATATGAGCAAACAGAAAGAGGATGAAGACGATACCCACGACATTAACATGATCGACTCTTTCATGGAAGATAGAGCACTTTTGACTTATACTCTGACCCTTTAGAGATGTGCTTGGTCCGCTACCCTGATTTAGATGATGACATGATTCGGGAGATGGATGCCTTGCTTGATGCGACGCCAGTACTTGAAGTTAACCAGCGGAGGCCACAATTGGAGAAATTGCCCCAAACTGATGTAGTGCCTCTACCGTCTAGCTTCAAAGCACCGAAGCTTGACCTAAAACCCTTGCCCGTTGATTTCAAATATTTCTACTTAGGTCAAGATGAGACATATACGGTGGTGATTTCTTCCCACCTTGAGAAAGAACAAGAGAGTATACTTAGTTCTACTCTCATTGATGTTCACAACCCTAAGTGTAGGGTCACAATGTAGTAATAATCTCGGCAAGACTGAGGTTGAATCCACAGGGACTATTCTTGTGCGTATTCTGAAAGTAACTAGAACTAGAACTAGAAAAAGATCTAAACCTAAATTTGGAATAAAAGAGAGTAATTGTGAAAACTATCAATTAAAGGGAACTAGGGTGCCAAGGATGCACTTGTAGGTTCTCAGGATGTTATCTTACTTGATTCAAGGATCACAATTGGAATTGGAGTCCTATCCTATCCAATTGGAAAAGAGAGATAATAAAATCTCTAAACATCTCATAAATCTAGTCTCAATGAATGAGAGTTGTGTGGTTTGGAAATGATTCCATTGCCCAACCATGCCCAGGAGACAATGATAAACAATAATATATACCAATCTCATAACCAAACATAAGAGATTTGGGAAGATTAGGAAGGATTCCATCACTCAACCATACCTACGAGACAATGGTGAACAACAGGATTTCTTAACTTCTCAATCTCGAAACATGAAAAGAAGATACTTAAAGTTATCGCAAATCTATTGTAATTTAAGTCACAACAAACCATTAAAAACTAAAAGTATTCCTTAATAAAGAACTAAAATCCATGAGGTTCAATAAAACATGAATCAAAGCAAAGAAAACATCCCAATCACGCTACAAGCTTCACTCTTTAGCCCTAACTAAAGGATTTAGCCAACTAAAGACATGATTGGAATCAAAACCCTAGAAGAAAGTAATAAAAACAAACTAGGAAAGAAGAAAAAACTCTTGGAAGGCTTCTCCCCCCTTGGCTTAGCTCCTTGAAACCCTAGATATCCTAAAAATTGTATGGTATAACCTTTTGTTTGCAAAATCGCAAAACTGTCTCAAATTTACACACTCCACGTAAAATCTGTGTAACCCTCGACTAGTCAAGGACCACCTTCGATTGGTCGAGGACTACCTTCGACTGGTCGAAGATCGCGCGAATTTAGAATCTAATGTTGCTGGAGTTCGAGTCAAAGTTTCCTCGACTAGTTGAGCAGGAACTTAGACAAGTCGAAGCTTAGACTAGTCGAAGCAGAGCTTGAAGGAGTTGAAGATCACGTAAATTCACTCCAAATCTTCGATTCTCTTCATTTCTTACTTGGTTTCCTTGGATCTTGAGGTCTTGAAATCTTCAATCTTGGTCTCTTAAGATCCATCCCTTGCCTTGGTGATTCTTGGGCATTAAATCCATGCTTTTAATATTCTTTTCAATCTAAGCTTTTAGATTCACCTTGCAACATAAACATTTATTAAATATAACATTAAACAGTATCAAGTTCATAAAACTAAGATATAAATGGGGGATAATATGTAATATTTGACCCTCAACACAATCCTTAACTAGCATTTTGCTAGTCCTGAGCAAAGTATGCGTGAAATAAATCTCAATGCTCAATGTCTACAATCTCTTTATGAAAACAATACTTTGTACACTCAAGTATGATTGGGTAGAATTAAGATACGAAAGTGAGATTGTGAAAACCTAGAGCCGAATCACATAAGCGATCAATCAAATAAATTCTTTATTAATCAAATTAGAGTATAAGTCTATATATCATATTTTTCAATGTGCTCAGTGAAAATTAACTTACTTCTCATAGAAATAATATCTTTTCATTATGCTAGTCATGCTCAACACTTCAATATTAGCTTGAAACTCAAGTACTGATTCCAAACTTATCCCCTTCTCATTCTTTTTCCATTTTTTGATTTTATATCGATGGTCAATTTTTATTCATTCTTTATTTTTGCATTCTTTTCCAGTCCTTTTTCGATTTTTTTCACTGTACATGACCTTTTTATCGATCTCCTATTTTTTGACTGGTTCTTTTCTTCTTTTAATGTGGATAAAATTCTCCAGACTTGATTCTCACCATTTATCAATGACTCGCATACTGGCAATAAGAAATTCTAGCATGTCTTACAGATGACAAATTGAATATGTCTTGTGATTTAGATTAACATGATATTCAAACTTCCTCTTAATCAATTGAGCGCAAGAACTTAGGTGATAGATTACTTAGTTGATCAAACTCAAACAATCCAAAATTCCATCTCTATCTTATCATACTCAAAGCATTCTTAAGTACACAATTCATCGCTTCCCAAGTAGATTTCAACTTGAAACATTGAAAATTTTCAAAAGTTTTGCTCAAAACTAAGAAAACACTGATTAGTTTACCTAATATCCCATCCGCAACCTAAAATCTACATTGTCCTCAATGTAAAAGAAATAATCATGTAATGCAAAAGAGGCAATGAAAAGAAAATGGAAGTGATGGAAAGATAATACCTAAAGAAGGAATTTTGAGGCTTTTCCAATGATCATAGTGTGAAGATGGGTTAGCATAAGAATTAAACAACCGGAAAACAACTATCCTAATTGGAAAGCACACTATCCTAAACACAACATATATGACAGAAATGGATCTAAGTATACCTCCGTTAGACCAGGAGGTTAATCCTGGTAAACAGGATCAATCAGAGGTATGGACATGTCCTCTGAATCAAAATTTTCAAAAAAATGGATTTAACCAATGTCCATTTACTTTGAAAGTATTGCCATTGTTTGGATTCTGAATCTTGACGGCCCCATGAGAATAGACTTTAATAACTGTGAAAGGGCCGGAGATCGGAGCTTACCCGAAAAAAGATATAACTGAGAATTATACAAAAGGACCTTTCAACCTGGTGTGAATGATTTTCGAAGAATGTGTTGGTCATGAAACACCTTCATCCTGTCCTTGTAAATTCTCGAGTTCTTGTATGCGTCAGTCCGGATTTATTCAAGTTCATTCAACTGAAGTTTGCATAGTGAGGCAGCGTTGTCCAAATTGAAGTTCAGATTTTTAATAGCCTAGTAGGCTCTATGTTCCAGCTCCCCACGTAAGTGGCAAGCCTTCCCATTAAAATCATATCTAAATAGGTATATGTACATTTCTAAATAGTTCTTACAAAAGAAATCATACCTAAATCATTATAGATAAAGAGTTATTCACCAAATAAGTTAAAATTTTCATTAATTAAGAGAAAATACATATATCAAACAAAATGATTAACCTAGGCTAAAACGGTAACATCTAGGATGTTACAATTGGTCATATTCAAGTTAAAGAATAGAAGTAAGGTTATGATAGGCTAAATTGGTGACACCCACCCACACACGCACACACACACATATACATACACACACACTAAATTAAATTTCATAGTAACAGTCGAGAACTTTCAATATTCGAGTATTGAAAATCTTCGAGGTGTTATATTCTACCCCCCTTAAACAAAATTTCATCCCCGACAATTTAATTACTTTGATCATGTATATGAATGAGCTCACAGTGTTCAAGTTTCCACCGTATTTTGTTTGAGGCAAATATTTATTTCTAGATGTGTACAAGTTTGTATATATGACTACACAAAATAGGGGCACTTTAACATACTCATACATGAAAAAATTATATCAGACCGACTAGCTGTGAGATAGAGTATGCTCCTTATCATGCTATGATATAAGTGTTGATCCACTCTTTTTCCATATGTCCTTGGATAACTTCAGTGTGGTGCTCATAGGTGCATAATGTGTTTGACCAAACTCAAGTCCAAACTATTTTACTAATTCTTTTACATACTTGATCTGGCTTACAAAAATGCCATTCTTGAGCTGCTTGACTTGTAAGCCTAAATATAAATTTAGTTCTCCCACCATGCTAATTAAAAATTCAAATTGCATCAAGTGGGCAAACTGATGAGCCATTTCCTCACATGTGGAACCAAACATTATATCATCCACGTAAATCTATGCAATGAGTATGGAATCCCTGGTCTTTTGAACAAAGAATGTTTTTTCCACACTGTTCACAACCCTAAGTGCAGGATTGCGAAGTAATAATAACTTGGTGAGACCGAGGTCGAATCCACAGGGACTAAACTTGTACGTAATATGAAAATAACTAAAACTAGAAGTAGAAAAAGACCTAAATTGAATTCTGAAATAGTTAAGAGGAATTGTGAATAAAGTATCAATAATCAAAGGAAACTAGAGTGCCAAGGATCCACTTGTAGCTATCAAGATGTTACCTTACTAGATTCAATAAACACAACTAGAATCAGAGTCCTATCTTATCCAATTGGAAGATGGATCAATTAAATCAAATCTCTAATCTTTTCATTGATGTAGTTCTTAATGAAGGAGTATTATGATGATTGGAAGCGAATTCATGCATCCATCATGCTTAGGAGACGATGGTGAATCACGAGTTTTACCAATCTCACAATCTCAAAACAGGAAAAGAAGATATTTAAAGCTATCACAACATCTATTGTAATTTGAGTCATAATAAATGATAGAAAACTGAAACTATTCCTTAAATTCAAACTAGAAATCAATGAAGTTCAACATAAACAATAATCAAAGTAAGATAAACATCCCAACACACAACAAGCTTCACCTCTTAGCCCTAGCTAAGAGGTTTAATTCACCTTAGACATGATTAAAACTAAATCTCTTAAACAAAACATGAAAAATAAACTAGGGAAGAAGAAAAACACTTTGGCGGCTGCTCCACCCTTTTGCTATGCTCCTTAACCTTTTCAAACCCTATAAGATGCTTTGGAGTACCTTAGGGACTCCTATTTATGGTTGTGTAACTCCAACTTTTGCACTAAGTTGGAAAAATCCGCAAACTGCCTCAAATTTATACATTTCACAAAAAATCTGCGTGGCGCCTTCGATGCATCGAACATCCTTTGATTGCACCTTCGATGCCATCGAAAATTGTCCAGAACTGTCTAGCAAGTTTAGCTTGAAAAATTCTGAAATTCTCGATTGATTGAACTAGGTTCGATTGCACCTTCAATGACACTTCAATGGAATCGAAGATTGTTTTGGAATTATTTCAGAACTAGGTTTTTCTGGCTCCGAAATTTTAGAATATCTTTTTTTTTCAGGAAAATTTTTAGGATTCCTTTTCTTCACTTCAAATCTTCGACTCTTTTCATTCCTCACTTGGTTTCCTTGGATCTTTGGCATGTGAATTCTTCATTAATGACTTCCAAATCTCCACTTCTTTATTATCTTCTTTTGATCTCTAAATCCATCCTTTTAAGCGCATATTTATCATAAGCTTCCCAATCACCTCGCATGACAAAAACGTATATAATTAAATCAAATTATCAATTAAATGCCAGGAAAACTAATATAATTGAAGGGTTAAATATGCAATATTGAAATCTTAACACATCCCCCAACTAGCATTTTGCTAATCTCAAGCAAAACATGCATGACATAATCTTCAATTTTCAAATTGCAATCCTCTTTCAGAAAACAATCTTTAGTGTAAACAATTATAAATAAGTATAATCCAAAGAGGCGAAAATGAAAAATTGAAAACATAGAGCCGAATCACACGAGCAATCAATCAGGTATGTTTTTCATCAATCATTTAAAAGCATAAGTTCATATACCAAGTTTTTTCAATGTGCTTAATGAATTTCAACTTACTTTTCAAAAAAAAAAAATACTATTCTTTCATAATGTTAGCCATGCCCATCACTTCAGGATTAATTGAATAATTAAGTGTCGATTCTGAACTTATCCCATTTTCCTTCTTTTTCTAGTTTTTGATTTTATATCAACGATCCTTTTTATTTATTCATTCTTTTTGGTCTTTTCATTCTTTTCCAGTCTTTTCATCATTCATGACCTTTTTGTCGATCTCACTATTTTTTAACTGGTTTTTTTCATTTTTTTTAAGGTAGATAAAATTCTCCAGACTTAATTCTCAACATTTATTAATGATTCACATACTAACAATAAAAAATTCTAGTATAATTTATAGAAAGCAATTTAAATGTGGCTTGTGACTTAGATTAACATGAAATTTAAACTTCCTCTTAATTAATTAAATACAAGAACTTAGACGATAGTCTACTCGGTTGATCAAACTCCAACAATTCAAAGTTCAATCTACATCTTATCATCATACTCAAGGCATTTTTAATTACACAAACTATCATTTTCTGAACAGATTTTTAATTTGCAAAATTGAAAACATTCAGAATTTTTGCTCAAAGACTAAGAAATCACTGATTAGTTTACCTAATCTGCACCCCCAACCAAAAATGTACATTGTCCTCAATGTAAACGATATAAGCATGCAATGCACATGAGACAACGAAAATAAAGGAGAAGTGATGGAAAGGTAGTACCTGAAGAAGGAGAATTGAAACTTTTCCAAAGTTCTCAACATCAAATGGGTTAGCATGAAGACTAAACAAACCAAAAGAAAACTATCATAATCCTAAATTCTATAAAAGCAATAAACCTAACTACACCTCCATCAGACCAGGAGGTCAATCCTGATACACAAGATTAATAAGAGGTATGGATATATCTTGAGAATTAAACTTCTCAACAAATGGCTTTAGACGATGTCTATTCACTTTGAAAACATTGCCATTTGTCAAATTCTTTATCTGGACGGTCCTATGAGGATAAACATTAGTGACAGTAAAAGGGCCGGTCCAACGAGATCGAAGTTTTCTTGGAAAAAGATGTAACAGAGAATTGTACAAAAGGACTTTTTGACCAGTTATGAATGATTTTCGAAGGATGTTCCTATCATGGAACACCTTTATCCTGTCCTTATAAATTCTCAAGTTCTCATAAACGTTGTTCCGGATTTCTTCAAATTCATTTAGTTAAACCTTCTGCGGTGAGCCAGCATTGTTGTAATGCCCTGAATTTCGAGGGTTGAGCAAAGCTCTACTCCCGAGATCCAGCATATCACTTATGCAACATGGATAATGATGTTCAGATTTCATCCATATTAATGAGTTAAAAATGAGGGGGATTATACCAAAATAACATATCATACTCCAGATATAATTAAATTAAGCAAGCGGAAGACTGAAACATATATATTTGAATAGGTAAGTGTTTCAAAACCTTCAGAGTATGATTATGTAACCGGGCTGAAATATACATGTATTATTTCAAGATAGACACAATATCAAAATGTATAGTGTCCAACTAATCCATATGTCCCTGTAATCCTGTCGAATCAGCACGAGGTCTACATAGACCCGCCTAAGAGCTGAACGTAGGAGAATTCTTCCTCCTCATCTATGGAGTCCAACTTTGCCGCATAGACTTCATCAGCACCTGCATTTAAACCAGAGTCTGGTTGATGTTTTAAAACACCATCCCAGAGTGGGAATGAGTGGCCAACTCAGTGGTACTATAAGGCAAAGGTTAACATGTTATTAAGTCAATCAAGCAGTAATGATAAAGCAATACAACAATCATTTCCTAACTACTCTTGTTAATGCAGGGATGGTATGCAGTAATGATGTATGCCCTCACACAAAGCTCCCTCACATGTGACCTCGACAACCAAGTTCGGGCATGACAACCTTCCTAAAGTGCACCTTCCTCCCTAAATCACATATAATGCGGTGCATGGTCATGTTAGCCGAGTACTTAATTAGGCTCATTCATACAACATATTTGAGAAGCTAATGTACCTTCCTTTATATCATTACCCAGACCGAAGGATCCATCTAGGGTCGTCAATCTTAGTTAATCACATACGATAGCAAGTTGTAGGGCATCACTCCTAATGAAAAGTAGTCGATTGGCAAATTCAAAGTTTATACTTGCGGTCACTATGGGGTGACTAATCACCTTGACGTAGGCCGGCAGCTCGAATATGGTGTCCCATACCACCATGCCCAACTCACAAGTTTGGGTTGCTCACTGGTCACTACGGGGAGGCTCGTCACCCCAGCGTAGGCCAACAGCTCGACCACGGTGTCCCATACCATCATGCCCGGCTCATGAATCTTAGCAGATCATGGTACCATGGTTAAAGTGGGTTTTTCACATTGGAAGGGGTACCTTAAATTCAAGTAGTAGTGTCCATACATGGTAAACACACAATAGGCCAATCGGTTTATTAGGTAGGTTCGATTAGTACGAGCACATACTGACTTAATCGACATGGAGCGCATAAGCACTCCTCATGGCCTAACCACTGTCGACAGTCGTCGTGCGACCCAGATTCATCGAATTACCCAATGTGGCGAGACTAATTCAGCCACCCGAACCGGAACTGTTACCGATTACCTAGGCTAGGTTGTAGCCCTAGTCTTACTTAGATGTAAAAATTAAATACATGTGATAATCAATTTAATATTTAACAAATAATCCAAGTGAAATCCTCATTTGAACATTTCATCAAACACCTTAATCATGTTACCATATACTAACATTTTATCAATCATTTGCATGGAGGCGAATATGATTTTTTGAAAGAAACTATACATATGTATAAGGCAAGAAAGAATCCTATCTTAACACTCGTAATACATACAAATCATCAATAATATCTCATTCCAACAATTCATAAAACACTTAAACTACACTTCACCAAATACATAGACTAGGTTAGTTACAACATATATTTTAGTAAATCCTTATACAGAGTGGTCAACATGCATATGACAATGATGAATCCTAGTTTAGTAGTCATAGAAAACACAAATCATATTTACATGTTCATACAAACATTTCAACAAACACATGAGATGCGTATTTTGTACTACATAGTTCACACATGTATATTATATCGACAACGACGTATCTAAGACAGTATGACAACAATCAAGTCAGACATAAATCATTATTGACATTGAAAGTATTGAAAACCATAACCTAAATGTTTATAGTCTGCACCTTTTGTCGGAATACTAGATCCGGACTCAATTCGAATTCTATGTTCCCGAAAACGGAACGACGGGTACCTAAATCATGAAATAGGTTAGCTAGTTTATTGATTACTCAATCTGGATCTCTATAACAAGATTAGGGTTAGGATTTATTACCCAAATCTTAGCCTAAAATGATTGTGGAGCAAAGTGGGAAGGTGAATCAATACGTGGAGTAGTGGGAGAGAATCACTGCAACAATCTCCTAAACTTTCTCTTCTTCTCCTTCCTCTTTTCTCTTCTTTTCTCTCTTCTCTCTCTAGGGTTAGAGAAATTCGTATGGAATAGAAATGGGGTAGTTTAAGGGTTATATATAGGCCCAGAAGTGATGCAAATGGCCCCAAGGCCATGGTATACTTAATTTGTATCTAAAGGGCGCATGTTTCAGGAAAATGGGGCTTATATGGAGTCCACTACTCATGTCATATGGTAAGTTCCCTGACAATGGATCTATGCCAGGATGTGATCCTGGCGCAATTGGATAAGCCGATCGACCGTAGAGGACTCGTGTCAGATCAATGGTCATGCTTACTCGATCGGGGTCATAAGTATACAGATATGAGCAGGAAAATTTTCTTTTCCCCTGGGTGAAGTTTGGTAAAAAAATTGACGGTCCAAAATCCTCAATTTCATGCATGAGTGAATGGCCCAATTCACTGAAGTTTCATTACGTTTTCTAAAGATATTCGCATTTTTTACACACTTCACTTAGGGCTCAAGTTGTACATTTCTGGATACTATCTGGGCTTGATTCCCATAATGGTTATCAAGCCCGGTAGGATGGACATAATCCTATAGTTTCACAGTCATCGGATTTTCGACGTGTGGTCCAAGTCCGATATGGAGTTTCAATGTACTCCCGAGAGCGACAGGCTCTTGGAATTTTTCCTAGGTCTTTATGTAGTGTTGAGTCAGTGGTATTAATGGTTTTAGGTCTTCTCATTTGTGGAAATGGTGGTTCATGTTTAATCCACCAATTATCTAGTTTAATACTTAACTAATTTTTGCCTAAATTACTATGGGATACGGTCTTCGGGTAGTTCTATGTTTTTTTTTGGCACTTTTAGTTAGTATATTATTTTAATTATTTTTTTAGTAATTTATCATTAAGTCTACTATATCTCCACCAAATTTCATTAAATTTTATGTTCTAGAGAAATTCTAAAAATTCTAGAAGTAGCAGCTGTCTGAACTAGTAATTTTTGGATAGTTGTCACATCAACCTAGATTTAACTATATTAAAATTTTTATTATATTTTTTACTTATTTTTATATAAAACCAAACTTAACAAGATTCAATTTGGCTTTTGAATCACTTAAATCGGAGTTATATTGAGGGAGATATGACTTTTTGAAGTCGGCTTGAAAATGTAGAAAATTTCAGCAAGGATCCACAGAAATTCAGTGCACCGGTGGCGCGCCACTGACCGGGCGGTGGTGCCACGCCCCTTTGGTGGTCCTGGTGGTGATTCTGCCACTCGATTCTTGAAATAAGTGTCTTGTAAATCAGAATGATTTATTCGGGGTACAATATATGATTTTGGGGTAGGAGAAGCTAAGCTATCGAAATAACCTAGTTATTTCCCAAGATTCCATCATGTTAATGGTCTACAGCCCATTTTATTTGTATTTTTACTATTTTTCATAAATTTTATTTTAATTATAGTTCTTCATCCTTTGAGCTTTAGAATTTGTGTCTAATATGAAAGTACTTAGAAAAATTTAAAGAATAAGGTGGTGAAAGGTGAGATTTTTGAAGGACATGGGTTAAAAAGGGGATTTGAGACTTTGGGATTGAGTTTTGAGAGCTTGGGAAGAGAATGGGGTGATGACTTGAGAGTAAAAAGGGTATAACGGACTAAAAATGGCGTATAAGTGAAGTAGAAATGACCCTAGGTGAAGCTCCTGGGGCTTCTATGTGATTCATGAGAGCAAAGAGGGGTCGCTTCTATAGCTAAACCTTAGGCTAAGACTTCAATGTTTAGATTAGCCGGATGGCTTGATCCTAGGGTCCTTTAACGTCGCTAAGTTCGATCGCTCCCTCCTAAGTCGATAAGGTGTTATGATAGACCCATTGCCTAAGGACGTCCAACTCCAAGTTGGTAAAAATCCATGACGTTACAGTTGTCCAAGTTAAAGTTTAGATTTTTGATAGCCCAGTAGGCTTTATGCTTCAGCTCTATAGGAAAGTGGTAGGCTTTCCCATAGACAAGTCTAAAGGGAGACATTTGAATGGAGGTCTTAAAAGCTGTACGGTAAGCCCATAAAACATCGATCAAACAGATTGGCTAAGCATTACGGTAAGGGTTAACCATTTTTTTCAGATTTTATTTAATTTTCCTATTGGAAATCTCAGCTTGCCCGCTTGTCTGCGGGTGGTATGGAGTGCTCACCTTATGAGAGATGCCATATTTCTTCATTAAGTTTCTAAATGGCCTATTACAAAAGTGTGAACCTCTATCACTAATGATGGCCCGAGGCGTTCCGAACCAGGAAATGACATTTTCTTTTAAGAATTTAATCACTGTTTTATGATCATTGTTCCGGCTTTGGATCGCTTCGACCAATTTAGTGACATTGTCTACTTGCAACAATATGTTGAAATTGCGGTAATGACTACTTTAGTTGAAGTAGGAATATGTCAATATGTCCTAGAAGGGGGTGAATAGGAATTTTTAGTATTTTATAACAATTTAAAATTCTATCACCTTAATCCTAAAAGTAAGTAGCATTAGGATTACTACAGAGTAACCCTACTGGCTTCCAAGCCTGGTAAAGGATCCAATTATAAAACTATTTGAGAGATAAACAATATGCAAATCAGCTTATGATGGATGTGACTATGTCTGTGAGGTGTGATCTTAGATAATCAAGTATGAAAGTATTTAAGGAAATCACATAAGTAATGGAAGGCAATAGCAATCACAAACACAGTCATTTTTATAGTGGTTCGACTAAATGTCTACTCCACTTCCAGCGGACGCACTCAACCCTTGAGTGTACCAGATCTCACTAAAGGAGGTTTCACAATAGGTTCACCTCAAACCGGAGGTTATGACATGACATGTTTACACGACACAGTTATGCTCCTATGAGCATGGGTCAACACACAGCACCCGACTTTTAGGCCCCACTGGCCAAGGATCCACATAAGGAACCTAACAGAGGTTTCATAATAGGTTCACCACTAATCGGAGGTTTTAAACAGGTTCACCTCTAACCAGTTTATGCTCTCCATAGAGCAAGGGTCAACACAAAGTACCCCCACGTACACTCCCGTCGAAGGCCTCCTATAAGGACTTACAAGGGGTGAGAAACACCTTAGACCCAATCCTAAGAAGGAATGATCCTAAGGGTCCTCTGAACTCTAATGACTTACATATAACTAGATGAGCCCCATTGAGTGCATTGTCGAAGATCTCCTCCTTTGTTGATGAAGAATCTTCTGCTTCCTTGAACCGCAACTCAGAAGATGTACCAATACATGGCGATGGGTTGGGTCAAGGTTATGATGGAATCCTACTCTATTAAATATTTTCCTATAAGGGAGATAGAGCGATTCCAATCATCTATGCATTCAAGGCATCCCAACTTAATGATTTTCCATTAAGGTGATAGCTACAAGATCCTTGAATGCGGAAGTTCATTTCCCAATCCACTCTATTGAATGTCAATGATGAGGGTGGATTGGAGGATGAACTTCCATGAGAGAAAGGGCTTTGGGTATATGATTTAAGGTTAGATACTCAAAAGCACTCTCTATTTTCTCTATCCAACAACCAAGGGTAAGCTCTTATTAAATAAGCAAAAGGTTCCAACGGATATAAAATGGTCACATTTTTTATAGAGTTCGATATCATCGAGCAGGGTCGATATCATCGAGCGTATACTCTTGATACCATCGATTGGCTGCTCGATGACACGAACTCAAATGTCAAATGCTTTTAAAGCCTTTAGCCAGCTGTTGCCCTAGTTATTGCCTGCATTTACAAACATGATACTGTTTAACGGCCCATTTTAATCATGTTTGTGATGCAAGGTATATCTACAAGTTTAGACTGAAATAGGGTGCTAAAAGCATGGATTTAATGCTCTGATGTCACCAAGGTAAGGGATGGGCTCCAGGGGACCGAGATCGAAGAAATTACATGCTAGAGATTTGAGAAAATCAGGCCACTTACGTTAAACGAGCCGAAAATCATCTAGAATGCAAGCTCATAGGTTTCCCACCATCCGTTTAGCTTAAAACTCTATATCTGACCTGAGGACCATAAATGAACCGTACATGTCAAATTTCAACCCTCGGATCCCTATGAAAATGGCCCAACTGATAGATCAGCCCATAAACCATTGATTCTGGGCCCACCTGCAAGCTGGATATATTTCAAATGTTGGCTCAACTCCTTAAACTATCTGAGAAAAGGGATGAATGGATTGGATTTCTCATATCATAGTGGACCCCACTTAAGCATGAGTGTACATAGTGCATAATTGCACTAACCGCGCATGGCAATAGAGAGTCGGTCAAACCGACTCTTGACCGATGCTTTTAAAAGAAGGAAATTTCCTTCTTCATGCTTTTACGCAGCCCATTAGCTGGGAGGGTGCGTGGCCCACCACCGTTGATAATGTGGACAATCTGAACTATCCATTCGAACTAGGAGGACAAACTGACCGTACATTGCTTTGTGGCTCAATTCTCTCAGACATTGCATGTACATGAAGGTTTTAAACGCAGAATGGATGGCAAGAAAGGAAATCCTATGAGCCGCATCATCAGACAGCTAAAACCGTCCATACTCAACCGGTTTTTCATCTTGCATCTCATGGACTGCATGGATTTACCATTATAATTCGATCATGGGCCCACAGACACTACTAACTCAAATAGCAATTGCGTCCTCTATTTGTCTGCAAAACAGAGGCTGCGGATCATCTCAGTGAGCCATCATCATGGACCAAATGATCAATCTGAGTCATCCATCATGAAGAGGGACGCGATCTGGTCAAACACATGATGATCTTGTGTACTCATGCACACACACGTGCTGGTTTCAATGGTCACAAACGGACAGCCCTGCATCGATTGCAACGTGATTACTACCTTTGGCCATGTCAATAACATTCCAAAACTATCCATCTTTAGCTGGAATTTCGTTGTAAAGACAATGGACGGGTCAGATTTCTCTGTTGACATCATTCATAGGCCCTACCAAGTTTCAACGTAGGATGCTGTTGCGGGGTGCGATTCATTTTTTGTGGAAGGAGGTCGGTTCTTCCACCGACTCCAGTTGTCCATGCACCACCTCTTCGTGTGGAAGCTTTAACCAACTGACCTTTGGCTGCTATAAAGAGAAAAGAGAAGAAGATCTGCGGATCCAATCTTTAGACGTGGAGTGCAAGATAGAGAGTTGTTACTTTTAGTTTTATTTGTTTCTTATTTACTTTTTTTCTTAATTTTGGAGTGCTTTAGCCCCCATCATGTCGAGCTAAACCTCTTAACTAGGGCTAAGAGGTGAAGCTTGTAGTGTAATGGGAGACTTTTTGCTTGTGCCTTTTGTTTAGACTGAACTGATGTTGATTTTAGTTTAATTAAGGGAATGTTTTTAGTTTTTAATGGTCTGTTGTGACTAAAATTACAATGGGTCTGCGATAGCTTTGAGCATGCTCCTTTCCTTTTTATGTTTATGACGTCAGGAAACCCTGTTGTTCACTAATGTCTCCTGGGCATGGTCCGATGATGGTACCCTTCCTAACCTTCATACATTGTTAATTGGTTGGTAATTAGTTTAATTCCGTTGTTTACTTTGTCTCCTGGCCATGGTTTGGTGATAGAATCCATTCTAATTCATATACATTTCATCTCTTGAAAACTATATCAAAGGAAGTTCAGTTGATTTTCATGGTTACACCCTTCAACTGGATGAAGATGGGACTCTAAGTCCAGTTGAGTTCTTGAAACAAGCATAAGATCTTTCTGATCTCTACAAGTGGATCCTCTGAATCCCTAGTTTCCTTTCCTTGAATTCTTTAAGTTTTAGATAATTATTTCATCATTATTTCTCAAATTACAGTCAATTTAGATTTCATCTTAGTCTAGCTCTAATTTTACTTATTTTTAGATCATGTACAGGTTCCAGTCCTTTGGGATTCGACCTCAGTCTCACCGAGTTGATTACTACATCACAACCCTATACTTGGGGAGTGAACACCAGCTGGTCGAGGAAATCGAACGTGCATCGATGTCATCGGATTTCGAACTCTGATTTCATCGACACGAGGTTCGATTCCTCGACATTTGAAAATGTGAGAGACTTGCCTTTGAAGATTTTCAGGTAAAAGATATGATCGAGTATCACTCGATATCATCGGAATTTGAATATCAATGATATCGAGGGAAGTGTTCATTCATTGATAATTTCAAGGAATTTTCCTATAAGCTTGCCGGATAGATTGTGTCCACATTCGATGACATCGATCATGCCTCGATATGATCGATATTTGAATATCAATTTTATCAAGTGATCCAGTGACCCTCGATCCGAGAAAAACAACTTGAAAAACTTGCTGGATAGAAATATGTCCTAATCCGGTATCATCGAAGGGCTTCTGATATCATTGATATTTGAATTCTGAGGATATGAGGAGCTCTTCGATATATCGAGGATTACATGATTTGCCTTTGCAGAACATGGACACAACAGACCTGATGTCGATTTTATCGAGTCTATTTGATGGACTCGAGATTCAAATTTCGATGATATCAAACCCTCTATCGATACATCGATAATTCTGTCCAGAGATTTTTGTGGTTGTTGGACATCTTATTTCCTCATTCTGATAATATCGAGTGAGATTCGAGGACATCGATAACATGGTTTGATTTTATCGAACCATATATCGATAAATCGACAAAGGTAGAAAACTTATAGATTTTCCTGAAGTTTTGAAAAAGTTTTCTAACCAAAAACGTAAGATGTTCTTTCCAATTTTTAAGGGTTTTAATTACCTGCTATTTTGGGACATGGGATGTGAGGCTAAGATTTACCTGTTGCGAGTTCGGGCACACATCCTATTGAGATAGTCCTTTGATCAATCTTACTATGGGGCTCCTCTGTCTAGCTGACTCAACGCTCACGCTAATTGACAAACCAGGGCACTTTTAATCTCCCCCTTTGTCAATTACATGACAAAACACCAAAACACCCTAGAACACCTTCTAGACAAACACCCTAAATTGTGTGTACTTGAACTTTACACAATTTTACAAAGTTATCTAGTTTGCGCATACACGCACACACATACACATCAGTAGCTACTCCCCTAACAGCAATCTCCCCTTGTCTTCTTGCAGCTGCTCCCCCTAACACCTGCACCACCATCCACAAACAGATACACAAAATTCTCCTTCGGGGTGGATTTGTTCTCCCCCTTTTTGTCAGTCATTAGCAAAGGATAAAATAACATGTGATATTGACTGAAGTTAGAGAATATGGGAGAACTAAAATTTAGGGAGCATAAGTAGAACAGATAGATGTAAAAGAAACATCTCAAGATAGAAACCATGTATGCATAGGAGATCAAGTAGAGCAGTGAAATAAGCAAATACTATGAAGATAATAATCAAGCACCACATACCATTAGGTGATATGAACCAGATAAAATAGGGGATCTCAAAATATAAACAAGGCAGTAAATATGTGTGAACTGTAACCAGCCATAATCTAAAATATCCAAAATATATATACTGCCCAAGGTTGGTAGCAGAGTGACATCCATCCCAAACAAAAAAAAAATCAAGCCCATCCATGGGCACCCAAAAACAACCACAAGTATCTATCCCATTCATGGGCATATACATATCAAAAACAAAAACTTGTCAGACTATGCAAGTTAGTAAGCCAACACATACACTCATGTGATCGTAGGGCATTCAAAAAGATACCCATGTACGTACGTTGAGATGAGAGTAGGGTGGATGTGATGGCATACAAACTGTCCACATTATGGCGGAGGTGCGGAGGAGGATGGTGTTGTATCGTTGCATCTGCAGGTGATCAGATCCACTAATTGTTGCACTGTCTGTTGTACCCTATTCACCAATCATTTCAAGATAGTGAACTGTGCATTCACGGACTCCTTTAACTGGGTGACATCTCGCTGTATTGCTCCAATCCTATCCTGATGAAGCCTGAACCTTTTTGCATGCCCGAGTTAAAATGAGGACGAAGCTTGTTGGGGCTCAAGAGGGTCACCCTCAGCCATTCTAGCGCCTTCAGCTAGAGCATCGCCTACACCACCTTCTCCTTCTTCCTGAATTCCTTCCTCGGCTTGGTCTTCTGGAAATTTGTGAAACTTCAAGTCCATCCTTCGAATATTATTCTTGTTGAAGTGTTGAAGGGGAAGTTCCGACTCATTAGTTGTTGGAAAACCATTCGCATTACATACAGTGTGAATGATCCAAGGATAGGGCAAGTGAACATCCCGAGATGTATGAATTTCATATACTAGCTGATGCACAATTAGGGTAGGAAGGCAGATTTTGATCCCTATGGCTATGGAATAGACTATCATGGTCATAAATCCAGTGAGGTCAACACGATTGGTACCACGAGGATAGATGTTGGAGGCGAAGATGCCATGAAGAACATGATACCGTGGTTCCATGAATTTAGCTTTAAGCGCATTGCCTTGGTACTGGGGAATATCACGACCACGATAGAGAAATTTTATAACCATGGACCGGGTTTCAACATTCTCAAGGTCCATGTTAGTGAGACCAACAGATGATAGAGTAAGCCCAAGGATGTTTGTAACTATTGCAGGAGTAATGTCTACATCATCACCATCAACAGAAATTGTGATGGATGGAGGATCAGACACCGGCCAATGACAGGAAGAAAAGAAATGGTAGGTCTGCTCATAGTGACAGGGACCCCCAAAATCAAGGAGAGGTAGCCACCCAATTTCGGCTAACAGGGGTTCTAGATTATAGGGATTTAAACATTCCCTATCTACCTTCCTTTCAAGGATTAACTTCCATCCAGTGTATTTGGCCAGCACCGGATTCACCCATGCTGGAGGAGGGGCCGGTGCTTCGGATTGGGACTCGCCATGCGCGGTCTGCCATGTTCACTGGCGAGTGGGAGTCCCACGTTCAAGAGCTCTAGCCTTTTCTCTTGGAGCAAGAACCTTTTACCTGGAGGATCTTGAAGATTCTCCAGGACCAGACAATTTCCCTTTGTCCTTACCCATTAGCTGATATTCACAGAGAAGGATTTGGAGATGAACTAACAGAACTTCTCTAAAAAAATAGGAAATACCCAAAAAGGAGCAAGATGGAATCTTGATGAAAGGTGGGAAAAGGAAGCGTATTACCGGATTTGAAGGACGTTTAGGACTTTCTGACGAAGCTTCGAGTAGACCGGCTGAGAAGAACGAGCATGAAAGAAGGAAAAATGATCTTGAGAAGTGAAATGCCATTTTCCCACTCGAGTGCCTTTTTATCGGGTGGCACACTTCGATATCATCGAACACTTCGATAACATTCTCGATTATATGACTTTTCCCATGCCAAAGAGGCGTAGATGATATTGATTTTTGGTCGATAGAATCGAGAGTCCTCATGACTTATCGACAGACATATCGAAGGTGAGTATTTTTTATTTTTCACCACTTCGACAATCCTTCATGTATAGTATAGTATATCTTTGAATTAGACAGTATACACAACAAAATTTTGCACTGTACAAATCAAAATTATAAATATCAAGATGTTTATATACAAAAAGATTGAGGTGAGAAACCTCAGATATATCATTAGGAGACCAGCAAAAATTACATCTTTTCAGCAACTATCCAGATCTAGATGCATGACCTGCACTCGTTTTTCCATGCTCAATATTTCAGGGCATATAGATCAGTTCTTCCTTTGCCTTTAATGACATAGCAGTGGTTATTTGTGCGACAACCTTTCATCACTAATTTACTTGATAGGTTAAGGATTTCGCATTCCTGTTTGTTGAATGTGACCACATGCTCATTATCACATATTTGAGAAATGCTCAGAAGATTATGTGTCAATCCTTTTATGCAAAAAGCATTCTCATTTTTGAGCGAATTTATTCCTTTAATAATTCCATGTCTAGTTACCTTAGCGGTGCTTCCGTCTCCATAGGTGACTATCCCATCATTAAGATCTAAATATTTTGAAGGAAGGGATTTGTCACCCGTGACATGTCTTGAGCAACCGCTATCCAGGTACCATTTAGTATCATTGCCTGTTATATGATTTGAGTGAGTGATAAGGCAATTTTTCTTTTCTTTCACTATCCATTTTGTGATAGGATTTTTAACTGTGGAAGTTTCTTTAATCAAGTTAGGCAACTCAATTGTTTTTCCTTGTCTCACACATTCATTAGTTTTCTTATTTAATTCAGCTACTTGATTTAATACCTCCTTCATTCTGTTAGTCATTCTAGGTGGTGATGGATGTGTATTTCTTTTATCCATATTCCTAGGTGGACTCCTGACATTTTGTATTGTTCCTCTGGTTGGTCTATATTTACTGGTATGATTTTGACCAGAATTATGTTGAGTCGTCCTAGGTGACATGCATTCGAACTTATAATGACCAGAATTACCACATAAATGACAAATAGAAGTGGTTCTTGTTTTACTTCCTGAAGTAGCAGATTTTTCAGCCATTGGTGCTGCATTTTCAGTTTTTGTTTTAAATTTATCATATCCTAAGCCACTCTTATCCTTTCTGGGTCTTCCCATACCTAAGAGTTTTTCTAATTTCTCACCACTCTAGGAAAATTTATAGTTTATCTTAGTAAGTTTTTTAGATTCTTCTAAATCAAACCAGAGTGTGTGATTTTCATTTTGAAGGATCATGTTTTTATCTTTTAATAACTCAACCTATTTGTTTAGTTTTTCAGACTCGGATTTAAGGAGGATGTTGATTCTTTCTAGTCTATCATTATTTGAGTGATATTGCTGTAAATCATTAATTAGGTGTGTATTGATTTCTAATGTTTTATCTAGATCTTTTTGCAGTAATTCTTTTTTATTCTCAGTTACTCCGAGTCTTTTAAGGATATTGATGCTATGAATGTAGAGTTGATTGTAAGCATCTTGTAGTTTATCCTGTTCTTCCTCTTCTTTCTCAGTTTCCTCATTATCTGATGGAAATATTTGGTGGCTTGTAGTTCTTCATCGTTCTTAGTTTCGATGGGAATGATTGGGGCAGTAGAGACCATAAGAATTTTCAGAGATTTCTGGTCTCCATCACTCTCTGAGTCGCTAGATTCTGAGTTTGACTCTTCTGTATCATCCCATGTGGCTGCCATTGCATTTCCCTTAGTTTTTCGATTTGAGCATTCAGTAGACAGATGTCCAAACTTTTGACAGGTATAAAATTGTGGTTCCTTGAACTTTTTACCAGATTTACCTATGAAATGTTTGTTGTTCATCTGTCTTCCTTTAAATGGACGGCCATGATTTTTCTGAAAGAACTTTCTGAACCGTTGTGCCAACAGGGCCACTTCTTCATCTTCGTTTTCTCTTTCACTTTCAATGTCCTCATTTGTTGTATTCTTTGAAGTTTTGAGGACAATATTTTTGAATTTTGGGGTTTGTTTGAAGTGTAGTTCAAACGTTTGTAGGGAACCTACTAGTTCTACTTTAATTTCATCTATGTTTCTACACTCTTCAATGGTTGTTACTTTAAGATTGAACCATTCCGGTAATGATTTTAGTATTTTCCTACAGATTTTTGGGACCAAAAATTTCTCACCTAATCCACCCATGGAGTTGCAAATGATGTTCAGTTTTGTGAAAAACTCCATGAAGGTCTCATGCTCTTCCATTCTGAGACTTTCAAACTGTGATGTTAGGAGTTGCAGTTTAGATATTTTCACAATGCTTGTTCCTTCATGGGTTGTTTCCAACAAATCCTATGCTTCCTTGGCTGTCTCACACATACTGATTCGATTGAAAATTTCATGGGACACAACACAGTAGATAACATTCATAGCTTTAGCTTCAGATGTTTGTTTTTCTTTATCGAATGCTGTCCACATTTCTTTGGATTTTGGTTTTGTGATAGCTGTGCCATTTTCAAGTACTACTTGTTCAGTTGGTGACACATATCCCCTTTCAACTATATCCCAAACATCATGATCTAAAGATCTCAGAAAGTAATGCGTTCTAGCCTTCCAGTATGCATAATTTGATCCATCAAATACTGGAGGTCTAGTGACCGATGAGCCCTCTCCTTTGGCCATATTACCAACTTCTATCAAGATCACTCTCTAGGCAGTGAAGCCCTTAAGAAAGACCCGCTCTGATACCAATTGAAATTGTGGTAATGACTACTTTAGTTGAAGTAGGAATATGCCAATATGTCCTAGAGGGGGATGAATAGGACTTTTTAGTATTTTATGACAATTTAAAATCTTATCACCCTAATCCTAAAAGTAAGTATGCATCAAGATTACTACAGAGTAACCCTACTGGCTTCCAAGCCTGGTAAAGGATCCAATCATATAACTATTTGAGAGATAAACAATATGCAAATCAGTTTATGATGAACGTGACTGTGTGTGTGAGGCATGATCTTAGATAATTAAGTATGAAAGTATTTAAGGAAATCACATAAGTAATGGAAGGCAATAGCAATCACAAACATAGTCATTTTTATAGTGGTTCGACTACTTGTCTACTCCACTTCCGGTGGACGCACTCAACCCTTGAGTGTATCGAATCTCACTAAAGGAGGTTTCACAATAGGTTCACCTCAAACTGGAGGTTTTAAATCAGGTTCACATCTAACTAGTACAACCTACACTTAGGCTGACATGACATGTCTACACAACACAGTTTATATTCCCATGAGCAAGGGTCAACACACAACACCCGACTTTTAGGCCCCATTGGCTAAGGATCCACAGAAAGAACCTAATAGAGGTTTCATAACAGGTTCACCTCTAGCCATTTTATGTTCTCCACAAAGCAAGGGTCAACACAAAGCACCCCCATATACACTCCTGCCGGAGGCCTCTTATGAGGACTTGCAAGGGGTGAGAAACACCTTAGACCCAATCTTAAGACGGAATGATCACAAGGGTCCTTTGGACTCTAATGACTTACATATAAGTAGATGAACCCCATTCAACGCGTTGTCGAAGATCTCCTCCTTTGTTGATGAAGAATCTTCTGCTTCCTTGAACCGCAACTCAGAAGATGTACCAATACATGACGACGGGTTGGGTCAAGGTTATGATGGAATCCTACTCTATTAAATATTTTCCTATAAGGGAGATAGAGTGATTCCAATCATCTATGCATTCAAGGCATCCTAGCTTAATGATTTTCCATTAAGGTGGTAGCTGCAAGATCCTTGAATGCGAAAGTTCATTCCCCAATCCACTCTATTGAATGTCAATGATGAGGGTGGATTGGAGGATGAATTTCCATAGAGAAAAGGCTTAGGGTATATGATGTAAGGTTAAACACTCAAAAGCACTCTCTATTTTCTTTATCCAACAACCAAGGGCAAGCTCTTATTAAATAAGCAAAAGGTTCTAATGGATATAAAATGGTCACATTTTTTACAGAGTTCGATATCATCGAGCAGGGTCGATATCATCGAGCGTATACTCTCGATAGCATCGACTGGCCGCTCAATGACATGAACTCAAATGTCAAACGCTTTTGAAACTTTTTTCCAGCTGGTCGAGGAAATCAAATGTGTGTCGATGTCATCAGATTTCGAATTCCAATTTCATCGACACGAGGTTCGATTCCTCGACATTTAAAAATGTGAGAGACTTGCCTTTGAAGATTTTTAGGTAAAAGATATGATCGAGCATCACTCGATACCATTGGAATTTGAATATCGATGATATCGATGGAAGTATCTATTTATCGATAATTTCATGGAATTTTCCTACAAGCTTGCTAGACAGATTATGTCCACATTCGATGATATCGAGCATGCCTCGATATGATCGGTATTTGAATATCAATTTTATCAAGTGACCCTCGATCCGAGAAAAATAACCTGAAAAACTTGTTGGATAGAAATATGTCCTAATCCGATATCATCGAAGGGCTTCCGATATCATTGATGATATTTGAATTCTGAGGATATCGAGGAACTCTTTGATATATCGAGGATTACATGATTTGCCTTAGTAGAACATGGACACAACAGACGTGATGTTGATTTTACCGAGTTTATTCGATGGACTCGAGATTCAAATTTCGATGATATCAAACCCTCTATCGATACATCAATAATTCTGTCCAGAGATTTTTGTGGTTGCTGGACATCTTATGTCCTCATTTCAATAATATCGAGTGAGATTCGAGGACATCGATAATAAGGTTCGATTTTATCGAACCATATATTGATAAATCGACAAAGGTAGAAAACTTAAAGATTTTCCTGAAGTTTTGAAAAAGTTTTCTAACAAAAAACCTAAGATGTTCTTTCCAATTTTTAAGGGTTTTAATTACCTGGTGTTTTGGGACATGGGATGTGAGGCTAAGATTTACCTATGGCGAGTTCGAGCACACATCCTATTGAGATAGTCACTTGATCAATCTTCCTATGGGGCTCCTCTGTCTAGCTGATTTAACACTCATGCTAATTGATAAACCAGGGCACTTTCATATGTAAATATTTCCAAAGGATTGGGGGAATGGTCCTATAAAATCGATGCCCCAATAATCGAATGCTTCAATGATAAGAATTGGGTTTAATGGCATCATATTTCAACGTGATAATCCTCCCAATTTCTGACAACGCTCATAAATTTGTAAAACTCATGAGTATCTCTGAACATAGTGTGCCAGTAAAAGCCACACTACAGAATTTTAACCACGGTCTTTTTAGCTGAAAAGTGACCACCATAGGCCTGCGAGTGACAAAAGGATCATTGTCTAGCACACGTCTCCTTAGAATTTGGTCTGGGAAATATTTATACAGATAAGAATCATCCCAAAAGAACTTTTGTATCTTGACAATTTTTTTTTCTTATCTTGCGCAGTCCAATATGTCAGCATGAAACCTGTGGAAGGATAATTCGCAATGTCAACAAGCCAAGGTAATTGGGAGAGTTTAAAGATGGTCAGCCAAATAAGGGAATCGGGGAGGTCAAGTCTCGAAAGATGGTTAGCCACTGTGTTGTCTACTCCCTTTTTGTCTCATATTTCCATATCGAATTCTTGGAGTAAAAGGATCCATCTTATCAAATTAGGCTTGACATCCTTCTTAGAAAGAAGGTACTTCAGCTGTAATGCCATGGTTTTTGGGACCCGAGTATACAACTCATTTCTGAAAACCCGGGTGTCAACTGATAATAAAAAAGATAATCAAACCAAATCAAAGTGCAATTAATGGAAACTAAGCGAGTATAAATGTAACCTAACCAAAAACAATATCCTGGGCCACTTAGCTGGGGGCCATATACAAAATCTCAAGTCTCAAAATGTACTGGAATGGACATAAGAAAATAGTCTACTAATTTAATCCAAAATAAGCAGCCGCCTCCTGTTGCGGCTCCTCATCATAAAGCTCTTCCTCGACTATAGTCGCCTTCAGGTCCACTGCATATCCATCTACCCCTATACCTGCATCCTCTGTACGGTTGAACATTGATGAATTAGTGACTAGCTTAGTGTGATTTCCCCTTAAGATTACACACTGCCGCCCTAGACAAGAGATAACATGAAGCAACAAGGCATACAAAATAATATATGATGCGGTCTTATTTAATGCATGGATGCGTGGATGCACATCGACCTGGGGATGCTCATCCAGTCAGCTTTTGGGCAAAACCCATGCAATGTGGCTGGTCACCAGCGAGAGTACATAGTACATGAGTAGTGCCAAACTCACCGAGAGTGGGTCAATAGTCGATGGTCTGGTAGCTAGCGAAATGATACCCCAGCTAAATCCTATTAGGCACGTGCTAAAGCATCCAAAATTAACCACCTGTCATCGCCCGAATGGTATGTATGCATGATTAGCCCAACCATTATTAATCTGTTTACAACTAACAAGTTTAATTTAGCTCAAGGTCACTATGGGGAGCTCATAGCCCAGCGTAGGCCGACGACTCAGACATAGTGTCTCATGACCACCATCACTGGCCCATGAGTCAATCGCCTTAGGGTGTGGATAGAACCTATTAACATGTGGCCAATCAACTCTTCTTGTATGGGAACTACCATCATATGCCGACTAGGAATGAATATTGAAAACCTTAAATACAACGACTAAAATGAGATGATATGTATGATTCAATTTCGAATAAACCGAGGTAATAACTGATGCCAAAAAAGTCATTCCATAGTCAAGTAGCTGAAATCACTCCATAGGTGGTGTGTCCCATGAATCACATTGCCACTATCCGTAACCCCCATGTTGAGGGCTTAATCTTTCTACAATCCATTCCGTTACACCCTAAGTACGAACTATCTTTAAATAGAGGTTCCTATAGAGAGATTTCAGACAATATGTGACTTACAACCAATGCGATCAGGCATGCTTCAATATTTAAAGTAAAACCCACATAAACAATAGTTCAAGAGTCATATGTTTATAAATTAGCAATTTCTAAAGCATATATCTCAAGGAAGCAATTCTAGTGATTCATATACTTGAGTAATTTGTTAATAAATTCCTAGGACATGTGCTCAAATAACTAATCGTGTGTCCTAACAAATCCAAAATGTGCTTTTAAGTCAAGTTAATCAAGTACTCAAATAAATTCTAGGACATTTGTTTAAGTAGATCAAACACCCTGTTAAGTGTTAAATAATCAAGCAGATAGTTTTATTTCTAAGACATGTGATAAGCTAATCATTCTAATCAATTCTAATCAAGTCTAAGGCACGAGTTAAGTTATCCAGTATTCGAATCAAGTTTTAAGGCATAAGTTTAGATAGCCTAACCAAGTATCATACTATCTATAAAGCACAAGTTCAAGCAACTAACCAAATGATTCACCATTTCTAGGTTATCATTCATAGTTACCATAAAGGCTACCCTTAAACTAGCTTGGGGATGGAAAGCCGAAGGGGAACAAAATCATCACCTAGAGAATTGCAGTCCCGCTCTTGAATCCGGGTTCCCGTGGGTATCTTGCGGCCCTAAGTCATGCAAGTAGCCCCTATAATCAGAGTTTGTATGAGACAACATTTCTCAAGCCTTTTGCCTATCTATTTTACTTGAATTGTGTGGAAATTGGTCTCGCCTTCAGGTAATTAGGCCTACCAGAATTTTGTCATAACAGGTGGCCCAACTTTTGGGCCCAAGCTTATTATTAACTAAAGGCTGGACTGGGCCTATTTTGGGCCCAGCTGTTGGGCCCAATTTGAGCCTAAGATGGGTTCAAGTGGCTCTTTGTGATGGGGACCACAACAATGTATGGTGAGGCCCATAGTGCCTTGTGGTGGGGCCCACCTGTTTTATAGGGTGCGGCCCACCCTTTTATATGTGAGTGGCCCACCTACTGTTAGTGGGTGGCTTGCTACATCCCATGGCGAGGCCCACTAAGTCTTGGCTCAGTGCGGCCCACTGTAATATACAGTGCAGCCCACTGAGCTTTCCACTCAAGTGCGGCCCACCTGACATTCCAATGTGGTGCGGTCCACCTATTCTACAGGGTGCGGCCACTGGAATTTTATCCCAGGTGCATCCCACCTATTCTATAGGGTGCGGCCCACTAGGATTTTATCTCAGTTGCGGCCCACCTGTTCTACAGTGAGGCCCACTATGTTAGGGTGTGTGATGCTCACTTCACGGCCCAGTATGGAGGTTGAGGCCCACCCAAGACTGGGCCTGATAACGGCCCTGATGAGGTCTGTCCTCTGCTGGATACAAGGCCCATCTAGGGCCTATTTTCGGTCCAATCAGGCCTGATGAAGGCCTGCCTTCAGCTCCCTTCAAGGTCTGATGAGGGCCTGGTTCCATGGCCAGTTTGAAAGGCCATTTTGAACCTAGCTGGAGGCTGGTTTTGTTTCAACTTGTGGCCCAGTTGAGGACCCAAATTAGCCTCAAATCATGGCACTATTCAGTCCCGACAATAGCCATCTAGAGGCGGTTGTGGCCCAACAGAAAGGCCAGTTCCATCTCTTCTTTTAGATGGGCTTTAGTCCAAATTGAGGGCTATTTCTGGCCCATTTTTACCAGCAGAGATGGGATGCTCGACCTAGTTCTGATTCCCAACCCCAACCGGTCATGATTCCAATAGCAATATGCTATTGGATGGTATGAAAATGAGTGGGATTATGAGTTACCTGGCCTACTCTGTTGTCAGTTGAGTCGACTTGACTCAGTTGAAGCTATAGTGATGAAAACTTGCAATGTGCACTTTGGATTAGTACAATGCTTAGAACGGAGGGGCTGATCAAATCAGTTTAGGGACCCTTACCTAATGGGTTCTGGATTTTA
Source organism: Magnolia sinica (assembly GCF_029962835.1). Lineage (NCBI taxonomy): Eukaryota > Viridiplantae > Streptophyta > Magnoliopsida > Magnoliales > Magnoliaceae > Magnolia > Magnolia sinica. The sequence continues at coordinate 59,790,453 of NC_080577.1, forward strand.
GAATGCAATGAAGCAGCAACTCGACTCCTGACCGAGTCAAGCTGGAGATGGGTCGAGTCGAGCCGAGTGGCTACGGACTCGCTCACAAGATTCTCTTTCTTCTCTCTCTTTCTCTCCCTCTCTCTCCTTTCTCTCCCTCCTTTCTCTTCTCTTTCATTGGTGTGAATCCCGAGGCCAGCGGTTAGCGTTTATAGGGCTAAACACGTGTGGATTATTCCATCCAACGGCCACGGTTTAACGGCTGGTTTTAAGCATCCGTTTTGGATTTTTAGCATGCATGGGATCCATCCATTACTACTAATGGACTCCTAATGCTATGGCCCACAAGAAAAGTAGTTTTTAAACCATTATGGGACCCACGCTGTGATAGTGGGTTTTTAGCTGGACGGGGAAGATAACACAGTCATCAATGGTGGATCACTGACTACGGTATATTTATATGATTTGGTCTATTTGAGCGGACCAGATGGGACCGTTGATCACTGTAGGGTCCACTTCCCGAGCCTTTCATCAGCGTTTCACCACATCGCATGAGATCTCCTGCCTCAAGAGTTTTTCTCGCGAGATGGGATTCTCTCCGCTTGTTATTTGTGGCTGCCCTAAAGGGAGTGGTGGAGATTACTCAACGTGGCCTGGCAGAAGGCCTAGATCGAGTTAGATGGGGTTTCCCAAAAAGGATAGACTCCCCATGCCTTTTGTTACGACGAACCATTGCTTGTCCACTTTTGGAAAGGGATAGAGGGTCCGGATTTTCACTCCCAGGAGTGGCTAAGATTGAGGGAGGGTCAAGGATGCGGATGGATAATGTGGAGAACACTTCAATAGCTACATTTGGAGAGTGCAGCTAAGCATTTGAGACCGTCCAATGCTTGCATGCATGCACACGTGCATGGGTTTGGATGGCCGGTATAGAACTGGTTGTTCGGAGCTCTTTAAACCAACAGACGGTTCGAATTTTCTGAAGGCTAGCTCGAAAGGAGCCACAACTCATCCCAAGTGGGTGTTTTCCTGTCGTCCCTTACCCGTGCATGATCACGATTGCATGTACTTGAGTGACTGACATGATTGCGGTCGTTTGGAGGGTGTAAACCGATGAACGGTCTAGATCTCGCGAAAGGTGGCCAGAGGTGGGCCACATCTCATGTGAATGCACCGAGCTCGGTCCACCTCGCTGCAGCAGGAGAATTTCTCCCTTTTTCGATAGTTCCTCGAGTTAGCAGCGCTTTGACTGCCTTGGCCGTCTAGTGCACTTCCTGTACGAGTACATGAGGTGCACTCACACACTGTGTGGGGTCCATTGTGATGGTTGTGTTGGATCCGCTCCATCCAATCATCTTGTCGGCCCCACTTAGGGGTTCTGGCCTAATGTGGGGCGGGGCTGAGGCCCAGGTGGGCTGTATCACATGCCCCAGGCTCTATTTAGCCTCATGTATGCTGATCCGATGGCTGGATCGGCTTGATATTTAAATTCAATGGTTAATCATGCGTTTAATGTAGAGTGGTACTTGGCTGGTTATTTGCTAGCCTTTGAAGATTGATCTTTAGAGTTTCACTACAACTAGTTAATTTAGAAACCATACTGACTTAAAGTGCTTGATTGAGGTTACCTTCTTGACTGATGTAGAGTGCAGTTCAGTTTCTAGTGGCCCCTGATGGGTAGCTTCAACGATGACTGGAAGCTCTATCCTACACATGTTGAGTATAAGTTGTGTGGTTGATTAACTCAAGATTTCTAGTGATGTAGGTTTAAGTGGTAACACCTATGTACCAGAGGTGCGGATTGTTATAGTCTACCCTCTTAAAAAAATTTTGGCCTCGAAATTACCTGTGCTGTGTTGTTGAACAAGTGAGGGTACTTCTCCATGACCTCTACTTCTCATTCCCAAGTCGCTTCTTCCTCGCCATAGTGCGACCAGAGAACCTTGACTAGTGGTATCGTCTTCATTCGCAAAACCTGCTCCTTACAATCCAGGATAAGAATGGGCTCCTTAGTATAGGAAGCATCTTGGGTGAGTTCAACTTGCTCCCAGTTGACGATATGTGACTCATCGGGCATGTACTTCTTCAACATGGATATGTGGAAGACATTGTGAATGTTGGCCAAAGCAGTAGGCAGTGCTAAGCGATACGCTACGGCTCCCACACGATCCAAGATCTCGAATGACCTAATAAATTGCGGTGCCAACTTCCCCTTCTACCTAAACCTCATCAAGCCCTTCATAGGCAAAATATTCAAGAATATGTGATTGCATACTACGAATTCCAAGTCATGACGTCGATGGTCCGCATAGCTCTTCTATTTGCTTTGAGCGGTGCACAGTTACTTTTAAATCACGTCAATGACCTGAGTAGTAGCTTGAATAAGCTCATGCCCTAATAAACTCCTCTCTCCAACTTCTGCCCAACACTGAGGGGCTTGGTAAGGGTGACCATAGAGGGCCTCATATAGCATCGTGCCTATGTTGGACTGGAAGTTGTTGTTGTATGTAAATTCTGCTAGGGCCAAGTGGTCGTCCCAGTTACCCTGAAAGTTCAGAATGCAAGCTCTCGACATATCCTCCAAGATCTGATTTACCCTCTCAGTTTGTCCATCTGTCTGAGGGTGGAATGTCATGCTGAACTTGAGCTCTGTACCCATCTACTCCTGTAACCTCTTCCAAAAGGCAGAAGTAAACCTGGAGTCTTGATCTAATATGATCTCTCGCGGGACTCCGTAGGATCGTACGACTTCTCGAATGTATAATTTTACCAAGCTATCGGTCGAATCGAAAGGAATTGGGCAGCCTTCGTTAACCTATCAACAATGACCCAGATCGAGTCATGCATCCTTTGTGTCTTCGGAAGGCTAGTATGAAGTCTATAGAGATGTTGTCCCACTTCCATTCAGCCAGTGGCAATGGCTGAAGGAGGCCAGCGGGCTTGCGATGTTCGGCCTTGATCTTCTGACACACCATGCACTTCGCCATAAAGCCTGCAATGTCTCACTTCATGTTGTTCCACCAGTACTGTCTCTCGATGTCGTTGTACATCTTGGTGCTACTTGGGTGGATAGCTAATTTGGAATGGAGGGCTTCTACCATAACTTCCTTCCTCAAATCGGCATTGTTTGGAATGCAAACTCGCCCCTGATATCAAAGATAGCCATCACCATCAATCCTCCAACCAAGCATTTCTTTGCCTCTACACCTCTCCATTTTGACAAGCTACTCGTCCTAGTCTTGGGCAGAGATTACCTGTCTAACCAAGGTTGGTTCTGCCGTTAAGAGGGCTACGTAAGCATCCGGCTCGTCGAGGGTAAGTTGGATGTCAATGTCTTACACGAACTCCATCATCTCCCACTCCTTGATCATCAAGGTAGCTATCAACTAGTGTTTTTTCTTTTGGCTCAGTGCATCTGCCACGGAGTTTACCTTACCTGGGTGGTAAGATATGTTGAAGTGGAATCCTTGAGTATCTCCATCCACCGACGCTGGCGCATGTTCAAGTCCATCTGTGTGAATATGTATTTTAGGCTCTTGTGGTCGTAGAACAACTGAAATTCTTCCCCATAGAGGTAGTGCCTCCATATCTTCGGGGTGAAGACCACTGCTGCTAACTCTAGATTGTGTGTCGGGTAGTTCTCCTTGTGCTTCTTCAGCTATCGTGATGCGTAGGCAATTACCTTGTTATTCTACATCAATACACATCCCAATCCCAATTTTGACGCATCGCTAAACACTACGAACGTCTCTCCTTCTTGTGGAAGAGTGATTACTGGCGTGGAAGTTAGTCTCATCTTCAACTCTTGGAAGGCCGCTTCTGTGTTTTCATCTTACATAAACCGGTTATTTTTCTTTGTTAATTATATGAGCGGCCACGCAATTTTGGAGAACTCCTTAATGAAACGCCTGTAGTACCCTGCCATGCTTAGAAAACTCTGAACTTCGGTAACTGTAGTGGGCTGCTCCCACTTAGATACTGCCACCTTAGCTGGATCAATCGCTATCTCTTCTGCTTTCACTACATGCCCCAGGAGCTTCACTTCCTCTTCTCAGAACTCACACTTGCTCAGCTTGGTGTACAGCTAATTCTCCTTTAGAGTATTCAAGACTGTGCGCAGGTGCTGCTTGTGCTCTTCTCGGCTTTTCGAGTAAACCAAGATATTATCGATAAATATGATCACGAACCGGTCCAGGTATGGCATGAATACCCAGTTCATTAGGTCTATAAACACGGCTGGGGCATTGGTGAGATCGAACGACATCACCAAGAACTCGTAGTTCCCATACCAAGTCTTGAAAGTCGTGTTTGGGATATCCTCATTCCTGATCCTTAATTGATGGTACCCCGAGCACAGATCTATCTTGGAGAAATACTTGGCATCCTTAAGCTAGTCGAACAGATCATTGATACGTAATAGGGGATATTTGTTCTTGATTGTTACATCATTCAATCTTCTGTAGTCTATATAGAGACGCATCGACCCGTCCTTCTTCTTCACAAATAGGACTGGTGCTCCCTAGGGAGAAACACTAGGGCAGATGAAGCCTTAGGTCAGTAACTCATCAATCTGACTCCTCAACTCCTCCATCTTACAAGAAGACATGCAAAATAGAGGTAGTGATATGGGGGCAGTCTCTGGCTTGAGGTCAATACAAAAGTCCACCGCTCACCTAAGGGGCAGCCCTAGTATTTCTTGAAATACTTTGGGAAAATCTCGGACCATCAGTATTCATCTGATGGTGGCTTCCATCATCTCGAAGTCGTCTAGATCCTGCAAGTTCTCAAGTGCCTCACATCTGCCTCCCCCTTTCAAAGTAAAGGAGGCCTGCCCGAAGACGGATATAGTAACCGTCTTGTCGTGACAGTCCATGACCGCATGCACCAAGGTAAGCCAATCCATCCCAAGGATGACGTTAAAATGTCTGACGGGCATGACGATCAGGTCCACGGTTACTTTACGATTTGCGAGGGTTATGAGGCACACTTTGCACATTTTATTAGTTTTCACGAACTTACCCATAGGGGATGTTAAGATCAAGGGAGCATGCATTCGAGTTGTGTTCAGTTCTAATCTAGATGCGGTAGAATCAATGAAAGACAGAGTTACAACAGAATCAAATAAAGTGAGTACAGGGGTACCATTAATGTGAGCGGTATCATGGATGGTCAGAAGGGGGTCCTGCTCACCTTCTGTGGCAACAACAGCATATACTCGTGTCGAGGGAATCCTTTGCTGAGTCTGAGATCCCTGTCTGGGTTACTGGGGCCTAGGTGCTACCCTGACTGCTGCTCAGTTCTATTGGGGGTAGTTTGCTGGTGGTGTGTTGCCCTCATCGGCTATCCTCTTGTAGCAATATATGGGCAGTATAGTTGCCCTGCCGCAGTAGTCACTGTTTTTGCTAGGGGGCATGGGTAGAGCTCATGCAGGTAGCAATCTGAATCTTCCTGCTGGAACAGGCAGGGTAGGAGGAGCCTGTCATGGCCTGACTGGGGCGTCTCGTGACGGAAGGCTGGAGCGGATGGTGCGCTCGAAGTCTTTCTCTACTCTCATCGCCTTGTCCACCAATTCCGGGAAGTCCCCGAAATCCCAGGTGCATAGCCGAGATTGTATCCCAGGCTTGAGCCCTTCTTTAAACTTCTCCAGTTTATACTCCTCGTCCGCAAGGGCCTTGGGTACATATTGGGATAGCTCATCAAATCTCGCCTCGTACTGGGCGACTATCAAGTTCCCCTACTCTAGCTTTAGGAACTGCGCGATCTTCTCACTTTGGCACAACCGCAGAAAATATTTCTCCAGGAACTTCATCCTGAAGCTGGACCAAGTCCAAGCATACCCAACTGGTACGCTCCTCTTTACATTGTTCCACCAGTTCTCAGCCTCTCCCTCAAGCAGGTACGTGGCTAAATTGATCCTCTGAGTATTGAAGCACTTCAGTGGCCCCATTATCTTGGCGATCCTTGTCAACCAATGCTTGGCTTGAACTGGGTCAGGCGCCCCCTCGAAGGTCAGTGGGCAGAGCCTCAAGAAGCAATCGAACATGTTGGCGCCTCGAGCCTCTGCATCATGCAGTGCTCACCCACGGTTTCAGTCTCAGAGGGTCTCCATCATGAGGGTATGCGAATCCTACTTTTGTTACATGAAGCCAGCTTGCTGCTGTTGCATAGTCACTGCCATCTGCGTGAAAGCTGTGAAGGCGGCGGCTCCTGTCGGCGAATCTGCGTAGGCATTACCTGAAGGTTCAGCTGAAGGTGTCCGTCGCTCAAAATACTGTGAGGGAAACCCTGACATAAAGATCTGAGGGGAGGGAGAGTGCCCTACAACTTCTGATCTCGTGTCCCCGTTCGCCACTCCAGGCAGAAGGCCTGGCGTATAGACGGGGCTGTGCTCCCATTATCACTCGATCAATGGAATGAGGTGAATGTCGACCGTGCGGGTTTGATGTGATCACAATACAGGCGACATGGCTTCTTGTGGGATTAGAATTTCATGGTTCAGGTATTGAAAAAATGATTCCAGTCAATACGAAACAACATGAGAGTCAGAGATCTTGCCTGTCGCATAACGTACAAGTTTAGTTTTTAAATGATGCTCCTGGTTGAAATTTCAAGGGGACTAAGGTTTCTTTTTCTAAGTTTAGATGACTAACTTGTTATTCCCCAAGGATTCTAAGTTCTTTCCTAGGTGATTCATACTCATAAGTTCTTTCTAGCTATTAAGGATCTCTTCACAAGTTCGATTGTTCATTCTGCTAATATCTAAGGGACCTAAGTGTTCTATTTCCATGTTTACTTATCCTACCTACTTTTTAGGAGAAATTTCTAAGTGTCGTCTAAGTTAATCCCTTAAGGTTTTGTATGTTGATCCCATAGCCAGTCTATCTCATACTTCGCTCTGATACCAATTGTAATGCCCCTGTTTTCGAGACACAAGTATAAACTCATTTTCGAAAACTCGGGTGTTAACTGATAATAAAAAAGATAATCAAACCAAATCCAAGTGTGATTAATGGAAACTAAGCATAATATAAATGTAACCCAACCAAAAGTAATATCTTGGGCCACTCAGCTGGGGCCCATATACAAAATCTCATGTCTCAAAATGTACTGGAATGGACATAAGTAAATAGTCTACTAATTTAATCCAAAATAAGCAGCCGCCTCTTGTTGCGCATCCTCTGTACAGTTGAACATTGATGAATGAGTGGCTAGCTCAGTGTGATTTCCCCTCAAGATTACATACCACCGCCCTAGACAAGAATAACATGAAGCAACAAGGTATACAAAACAATACATGATGCTGTCTTATTTAATGCATGGATGCATGGATGCACATCGACCTGGGGATGCTAAACACGTGTGGATTATTCCATCCAATGGCCATGGCTTAACGACCAGTTTTAAGTGTCCGTTTTAGATTTTTAGCATGCATGGGATCCATCCATTACTAGGGATGGACTCCTGATGCTATAGCCCACAAGAAAAGCAGTTTTTTAACCATTATGGGACCCACATTGTGATGGTGGGTTTTTGGCTAGACGGGGAAGATGACACAGTCATCAATGGTGGATCGCTGACTACGGTATATTTACATGATCTGGTCCATTGAGCAGACTAGATGGGACCATTGATCACCGTGGGGTCCACTTCCTAAGCCTTTCATTGGCGTTTCACCACATCACATGAGATCTCCCGCCTCAAAAGTTTTTCTCGCGAGATGGGATTTTCTCTGCTTGTTATTTGTGGTTGCCCTACAGGGAGTGGTGGAGATTACTGCACATGGCCTAGTAGAAGGCTTGGATCGAGTCAAATGGGGTTTCCCGAAAAGGATCGTCTCCCCACGCCTTTCGCTACGACGGACCGTTGCCTGTCCACTTCTGGAAAGGGATAGAGGGTCCAGATTTTCACTCCCAACAACGGCTGAGATTGAGGAAGGGTCGAGGACATGGATAGCTGACGTGGGGGACACTTCAATGGTTACATTTAGAGAGTGCAACTAAGCATTTGAGACTGTTCGATGGTTGCACGTATGCACATGTGCATGGGTTTGGATGGCCGGTATAGAACTGGTCGTCCGAAGCTCTCTAAACTAATGGACGGTATAGATTTTCCGAAGGGTGGCTCAAAAGGAGCCACAACTTGTCCCAAGTAGTTGTTTTCCCATCGTCCCTTACCCATGCATGATCACGATTGCATGTGCCCGAATGACTGACATGATTGTGGTCATTTGGAGGGTGTAAATGGTCTGGATCTCATGGAAGGTGGACAGAGGTGGGCCACATCCCGTGCGAATGCACTGAGATCGGTCTACCTTGCTGGAGCAGGAAAATTTCTACCTTTTTTGATAGTTCGTCAGGTCAGCGATGCTTTGACAGCCCTGGCCATCCAATGCACTTCTTGCACAAGTACATGAGGTGCACTCACACACCGTGTGGGGTCCATTGTGATGGTTGTGTTGGATCCGCTCTGTCCAATCATCTTGAGGGCCCTACTTAGGGGTTCCGACCCAATTTGGGGAGGGGCTAAGGCCCAAGTGTGTCGTATCACATGCCCCAGGCTCTATTTAGCCTCATGTACGCTGATCCGATGGCTGGATTAGCTCAATACTTAAATTCAATGGCTAATCATGGGTTTAAGGCACAGTGGTGCTTGGCTGGCTATCTGCTAGCCTTTGAAGATCGATCTTTAGAGTATCGCTACAACTAGTTGATTTAGAAACCATCCTGACTTAAAGTGCTTGATCGAGGTTACCTTCTTGACTGATGTAGAATGCAGTTCGGTTTCTAGTGACCCCTGATGGGTGGCTTTAACGATGATTGGAAGCTCCATCCTGCACACGTTGAGTATAAGTTGTTTAGTTGATTAACTCAGGATTTCCAGTGATGTAGGTTTAAGTGGTAACACCCATATACCAGATGTTCGGGGTGTTACATCAATGCCATATGCTCAGTGTAAATCATGATCTTGGATTTGATCAAGTATGACCTAAATTTGTCCAAAGCGAACACTACGACTAAGAGTTTCTTCTCCATAGTAGAGTAGTTCACTTGGGCCGAATTTAGAGTTCTACTTGCACAATGAATCACATAAGGCTTCTTTTCTATTCTCTGGCCTAACACCGCCCAAATAGCATAGTCAGATGCACTGGACATAATCTCAAATGGTATTCTCCAACCGGGTGGCTGCATGATAGGTGCAGTAGTCAACATGCCTTTGCGCTTAGTGAAGGCTTCTTGGCATTGCTCAGTCCACTTGTATGGTTCATCCTTTTGAAGTAGATTGCATAAAGGATGAGAGAGGTGGGTAAAGTCTTTTATGAATTGTTTATAGAATTCGGCGCATCCTAGGAAGGATCTCACGTCACGTACGCTCTTGGGTGGAGGTAGGTTAGAGATAAGATCAATTTTTGCCTTGTCTACCTTAATTCCCTTGAACAAAATTATGTGTCTAAGCACAATTCCCTTGGGAACCATGAAATTGCAATTCTCCAAATTCAGAACCAAATTCTTTTCTTCGCATCGCTTCAACACATTTTAAAGATTTTTTGAACACTCGCTGAAGGATGGACCAAAAATAGAGAAGTCATCCATGAAGACCTCTAAATATTGCCCCACCAAGTTAGAAAATATACTCAACATGCATCACTAAAAGGTGGCAAGGGCATTACACAATCCAAATGGTAAGCAAAGGTGTCATAGGGGTATCTGAACGTTGTCTTCTCCTGATCTTCAAGGGCTATCTCTATTTGATTATAGCCTGAATACTCGTCAAGGACGCAATATTAAGAATGACCAGCTAGCCTTTCCAAATTTTGATTAATGAAGGGCAAAGGAAAGTGGTCTTCCTTGTGACAGTATTCAATTTTCTATAGTCAATGCACATTCTCCAACCAGTAGTAACTCTATTTGGCATGAGTTCATTGTCAGCATTATCTACGATGGTGATTCTGGACTTCTTAGGAACCACCTGAGTTGAACTCATCCATTGACTATCGAATATAGGGTATATGATACCCACATCCAATAACTTAAGCACTTCTCCCTTAACCACTTTTTTCATGTTTGGATTTAATTGACGTTATAGTTGTCGGGAGGTTTTTGCATTATCCTCTAGATAAATGCAGTGAGTACAAATCAAAATGATCAATTCCCTTGAGATCCACAATTGACCATCCAAGGGCTCCTTTATGCTAAATGTGAGTAGAAATAAGTATACCCTCTTATTCTTTCTCAAGGTGGGAAGAAATTACTATCGGGTATATCTCATCTTAACCTAAGTAGACATATTTGAGATCAGCGGGCAAGGGTTTTAGGTTAAGCTTCGGTGCTTTGAGGCTAGATGGTAGAGGCACTACATCGGTTTGGGGAAATTTCTCAAATTGTGGCTTCCATTGGTTAACTTCAAGTACCGGTACAGCATCAAGTATGATATCCATCTCCCTAATCGTGTCATCATCCAAATCAAGGGAGTGGGCCAAGTACATCTCTAGAGGGTCAGAGACTAGAGTTATGAGTGTTCTATCTTCTATGAAAGAATCTATCAAGTTAATGTTGTGGATATAGTCAACATCCTCTTACTGTTTGCCCATGTTAAAAAAGATATTGAGCTCCAACATCATATTCCCGAAAGACAAATTCATAAATCCATTCCTATAGTTGATGATATCATTGTATGTAGCAAGGAATAGGCGACTAAGGATGACGGGAATCTGAGTGCTCACATCTATGATGGGTTGAGTATTTAGAACAATAAAATCTACTGGATAGTAGAATTTATCAACTTGGACCAATACATCCTCAATCATCCCTCTCGGTACATGAACTGAACGATCAACAAGTTGTAATGTGGTCTGGGTGAGTTTTAATTCACGTAGACCCAATTATTCGTATACCGAGAAAGGAATCAAATTAACACTCACTCCCAAGTCAAGAACTGCATGCTTAATCCGGTGATTCTTGATTAAACAAGTAATAGTTGGGCTACCAGGGTCTTTATATTTTTATGGCACATCTTGTTTGAGGACGACACTCACCTTTTCTGTCAGAAAAATATTCTTTTGAATACCATGTCGTCTCTTGGTTGTACATAAATCTTTTAAAAATTTGGCATAAGAGAGGATTTGTTTCACAACGTCCAGCAGAGGGATGTTGACTTTCACTTGTTTCAGCACCTCTAGAACATCCTGTGAGTTAGCTAGAAGTTTTGGTGTAATCAACCGCACGGGGAATGGTGCAATCGACTTTCTCACTTTTTCTGGTTCTTTCTTATGTGGGACATTATTAGGTCTATCATTCTTAGTTTCTTCCGGGTCCTTAGTTTTTTCACCCCTCACCAAAATGGTTTTGTTAATGATCTTCCCAATTCTAAGAGTGGTGATAGACTTAGCCTGCTCCATTTGATTTGAAGATCTTGAGTCACTTATTTCATATTGCAATTTAGGGTTTGGGAGAGGCTGAGCCGGAAGGATCCCTTTCTCCCCAATCGAATTTTTTGTCTCAAGCTCTTGTATGGCCTTTATAAGGTCTTGGTTTTGCATATGTTTTAATAGTGGATCCTCTTGAGGTTTCCTTTAATTCAGAAATTGGTTAAGGATCCCTTGAGGAGTAGCAGTTTGTCCGTTCCTCTAACTGAAATTTGGTTGGTTCCTTCAACTTGAGTTATATGTATTTTAGGTGGGTCCATTAAAAGGTCTTTGGTAGTTGTTTATGGCATTTGATTATTCATTCAATACCTCTTGAAAAGTAAGCATTGTTGGACAATTTTCAGTTGTACGTATGTTGCAAGCAAATACCACAAAAAACTTCCGTAGTCTTGTCGGATTTGATAGGTGTGAGGCTCGTATCCTAGACTGTACTGTTCCTTAGGCTTTCATGGTCCTCCTGGTTGAATTTCGGTGACTTGCAATCTGTAATCAACATTTACGTGCGATCCTGAGTCGTGTCCCATATATTAAAGTCGGCCTGACCCGAGACTTGTATCCTTGCGACCGCGCCATTGCAACGGTTCTGATGCCACGTCTCTCACACTAAGGCGATACCCGGGCCAAAAGATTTGGGCCGCGTTTAGTTCAAGGAAAATGCTGCGTGTTGCAAATCCCAAGAGAAATGTCCCATTAATCAATCCCATCAATCACCTCACATGTCAAGTACAACATCCCATCCCTGAGTACCAATGCCCATCCCTAAAGTCAACTCTCTCCCTTACATGTCAAGTACACCCTCCCATCACTTACCATCCCTCTCTCCCATCACTTCTCTCCCATCACCCCTCTCTCTCTCTCTCTCATTCTCTCTTTCCATTTTTAAACAACACCCATGAGAGCAATCCTCCAAGCTTCTGTGAGAGGAGGTAGTGTGGCCCACCTTCCTACCTCCCATCTGCACCATCCAAAGTCTATCTCGACCGTTGAATCGCACCCCTTAGAGCTCTAGGTCGCATTGGCAAAAGAAGGAAGAGAAGGTCAAAGGTGGGTGATTTTATGTGTGATTTTGATGGTTTGAGGGCCCACTTGTGGTGGGAGCCATCTTAATGTATGCATTGTAAAGAGGGGTCTATAGTGGCGGGTCCCTCCACCATCCGCTGTCTCTCTCTCTCGCTCTCTTTTTCTCTTTCTCTCCCCCTCTTGTGATGCCATGTAACCCACCTGATTTATGTGTTTCATCCAGCCGTCCAGCTAAGACGGTGGGCCACACGTTGATGCATGTGTTTGATCCACACCGTGGACATCACCATGATGCGTTTATCTCACCCACACCGTCCAGAGTATGCTAGATGGTGATGGACAAATGTTTGGATGGTGCTGTGGCCCCCACGTTGATGTATGTGTTCTAGATCCACCTTGTCCATGCAGGGGACGTGGGGCCCACCTTGGTGACGTGCTAAGTGCAGCTCATGGACCCCACCTCTGGCGAATCTAATTCGCACCGCCTGTCCATTTTGAAATGGGACGTGGCCCACCGTCACGTATGTGTTTTATTCATAAGTGACCATTTATTTTGACGTGTGGGGGCCCACCCACACGTGCTGCATGTGTGGGATGAGACCCACCTTGATGCATGCGATTTATCCACGTTGTCCAGATCTCTGGATGGTGGGCCCCCTTGAAATGTATATCATTGTCCAGATCGTCCATCTAGACACTGGATGATATCTAATATTATATATTATATATAATATATACATGATATAATATAATATATAATAAATATTATAGTTGGTGGGTCCCACATGGGACCCACCTTGATGTATGGAGTTTTCCACATCGTCCATCCACTTAGCTGGGATGGGCAGGAGCTTTGAGTACCCACCTGATGTATGGGATCCACCTTGATGTACGTGTTGCACTGGACGGTGGGATGTACTTGATGTATGTATTCTGTCCACCATCCATCTCTGGATGGTGGGACCCACCAGAGGTACGTATTATATCCCTACCGTCCGCCTGTTTGGACATCAATAGCTACGAGCCCTACCATGAGATATGTGTTTTATCTGAGCCATCCACCTGCTGGACGAGCAACATAGCTGCTATACTGATGTCAGTAGTTGGGTGGGCCCTGATCTTAAGGGATGTGTTGTATACCAACCGTTCATCTGGGGACCCCACCACACAATTGTTGTCTTCACGTCAGCAAATTCTATGGGTCCCCTTGATATATATGCTATATCACTCCGTCCATCCATTTTGACATGACCCATCTTAATGTATTTTTATATCTTTATTGTCCAACCATTTGATGAACCTACCTTAAGGCTTGAGACAAAAATGAGGCAGATCGGCATGTCAGGTGGACCACACTGCAAAAACAGTGGAGATTGTATGTCCACCAATGAAACCCTTTTGGGTCACAGAAGTTTTAGATCAGTATGATATTTGTTTTTTTTTTCCATTCAACTCAGGTCTTTGTGACCATATGATCTAGTTGGACGGAAAATAAAATGGTTGGCCTCGCGAATTTAAATGGTGAAAATCATTATCTCGACTATTATTATAGTATGGCCCAGATGATCTTTCTATGGGATTTATTTTATGTAATGCCCTAAAATGACCTTTAATCGATGTGTGGGCCCCCCCTTGATGTGATGTTTGTTGGGCCCATTTGAGAGGTCCTTTATGATATATTTGAGGCCCACATGATGCGGCCTGATTTGATGTATTTATGGACCACATGATGCAGCCTGATTTGATGTATCTGAGGCCCACAAGATGCGGCTTGACTTGTTGTATACAAGGCCCATTGGTGCGGCCCATTGAGCGGCCCATTGTGATATATTTCTAGCCCGTGTGAAGAGGCCCATTATAACGTATTTTCAGCCCATTTGGTAAGGCCCATTGAGATGTATTTGGGGCCCATGGGTTAAGGTCCATTGTGATGTACCGAGGCCCATCGGTCGTGGCTCATTGAGATGTGTTAATAGCTCATGTGTAGGGCCCACCTGTTATGTATTTAAATCCTGTGGAAGTAGCCTAATGTGATGTATTTATGGCCCTCGTGCCATGGCCCATGGTGATGTATATGCGGCCCACGAGTGAGGCCTGATGTGATGTAATTATGGCCCATGGTGATGTATATTAGGCCCTTGTGCGAGGCCTTAGGCCCACTTTATGTTTGTCTCTATGTGGGCCACTGCTTGGAAGCGATGTTAGTTGAATGTACATATTGATGGGCAATGATGGTTGGACGTCCACATTGTGACCTTCCCTTAGGCCTTGTTAGGCCCATTCTCACTAATTGTTGAGGCTAATTGTTGAGGCTGATTTTGATTGTCGAGGCCTATTTTGATTTATCGAGGCGGATTATCAAGGTCGATTCCGATTGTCAAGGTCGAATATTGAGGCCGATTGTCGAGGCTTAATGTGACGTATATGTGGCCCAATTTGATGCCCATTGTGACGTGTATTCAGCCTGTGTTTAAGGCCCAATGAGATGTATATGAGGCCTATGTGATGATGCGCATTGTGGTGCATTTGAGGGCCAGGCGATGGAGCCCGTTGTGATGTATATTAGGCCCATGTGAGAGGCCCATCGTGATGCTTATTAAGCTCTTAAGTGAGGCCCATGATGTTATATATTAGGCCCTTGTGTGAGGCCATGGGTCCACATATGTTTAGGCTTTATGTGGGTCATTCCTTGGTGGCAATGTTGGTTAAATGTCCACATTGTCGAGGCCAACTGTCAATGCCGGTTATTGATACCTATTATGAGTATGTGACAGCATAACATCATGATACATGCCCATACGCATCATTTGCATGTTTGTTATGAGATGTGGTTGACCATTGTATATGTCATTAGGAAGGTTGTTATGAGACCCTTTGATAGGTGGAGATTGTCTCACATAAGCGCACCGTATGCGCAGGATTGAGGCATGACTGGATTGTATGAATCATGTATCTTGCATTGTATGTTACGATTACTCTACGCACTAGTGACATTAGGGCTGTAGCCTCCACAGGCATATCGTGGATGGCCAGATGGGACACCAAAAATCTGTTCTAGCATCGGGCTGCCATAGATGACCCCAGGAGAAAATCCCTAAACCCTCTTGGCACCAGAGGATGCCCCAACGTCTAGACCGAGTGGATATATATGAGTGCATGAGGGCCGTATACTAGTAGGCCGCATCTCCCACTATGTCATGGTCGGTTGGGAAGGGGTATGACCTTACCCACCTGACTGAGGGGGTAATATCTAGGTTGAGTTTGACCAGCTTGAGGAATGGGTCTACTATCGATGAGTCGGGCCTGATATTGGCAGGTGGATTGTGAGGTCTCTTCCACTTACCCAGTTGTGCGCTCGGGTAGGGGCGGTAAGCTGGCGTAGGGTAATAGACCCTAGTGATGATCCCAGAGAGGAATCGTACTGATATGTGGACTTATTGACCAGGAATTACATACTCATTCATTCATTTATTAACTATCCACTTGGGCTGGTGATGCGTAACTATTTGTTACATGTACCTTCGCATGGCCATGATTTCGGTTAAGTACATGACTAACCTGAGATAGAGAGTTTACCACATTGAGTCTGACTCTCCAAATTTAGTTATGGGACTGGTTTGGATATAAGTCCCTTGTAGTGGACCCCGTAGCCTGCGATACTACATACTATCATCTCGACTTCACACTTCAGCTTGGTCATTTCATTCGCATCGCATATTACACTACATTCGCAGGCATATGACATTTTGGATTGCTATGTTTCTACACTTATATGGCCTAGACAGACTTAGTAGGATTTACATATTGTAATATATGCTCAGCATCTGATATTTGGCTCTCTATGACTCCTTATTTGCATAGCTGATCTGTATTACGTACTCTGATATTGTATGATTTATAGACTTGTAGTATTTTCGCTTACTCTGATATCGTATGTTTCACGATCTTACTAGTAATTCTGATATTGTATGATTAAGGCATTGTATTGAATACTTGATACTTATCTTGTGCACACACTTACACCATCCTCTAAGCTTTATATAAGCTTATGCATGATAGATGCATGTAGGTGGCGTTAGGTTGCAGTAGCGTTGAGCTTGGAGCATGCAGCGGACCTCTGGAGCTTTGATTTTCGATATATGTATTTCCCTTTCAGCATTGTACTTAAATAATTATATTGGTGGATATGTGATGATGATGTTGCCTTTGTGATTTGGGTAAGCTTGTGGTTATGCTTCTTACGAAGTAAATGTATGTTGAAAAATCCTCCTTGTAGGATCCCAGGATTTGAATTTGATGTATGGGCACTGGGAGCCAAGATTGGGGTACTACGTATGCTGTCGGCACCGGATTCGGCGATTGAGATTCCTATGAGTCCGATCTCCAAGTTTGGGGTGTGACGAAAGTTGGTATCAGAGCATAACTTGGGAATACCTAAGGATAACATTACAAATCTAATGATAGCTAACCTTCACTCTATGATTGTTGAGAACTTAAAATGGTTAGATCCCCGAGTTCGAATAACTTAAAGATTTTTTGATATAGCTCCCTACCATTGAGATTGTGAGGTTATATAGTATTCTAGTTTCGATCGTTTCTGATCTAGGGTTTGAGGTCCAGTTGGATCATTGTAGTGTTGATGAGGCTGAGATTCGCAGACATTGTCCTCATCTCTTAGGTGTTTAATTATGTTGGCATGTTGTGTTTGGATAGGATTTCTCTCCCTTGGTAAGCTCTGTATTGGTTGCGTTGTAGTTTAAATTTTGAGGATAAAATTTTTATTAGGAGGGGAGAGCTGTGAGGCCCGTATCTTAAACCGTACTGTTCCATAGGCTTTCGTGGTCCTCCCGGTTGAATTCCGGTGACTCGCAATCTGTAATCAGCATTTGCACGCGATCCTGAGTCGTGTCCCATCTATCAGAGTCTGCTCGACCCAAGACTTATATTCTTGTGACGGCGTCGTCACCGCGGTTCCGATGCCGCATCTCACGCACTAAAGCGATACCTAGGCCAAAAGATGTGAGCCTGAGTTCAGTTCGAGGAAAATACCACGCGTTGTAAATTTCAAGAGAAATGTCCCATCAATCAATCCCATCAATCACCTCACATGTCAAGTACAACATCCCATCCCCAAGTACCAACACCCATCCCTAAAGTCAACTCTCTACCTTACATATCAAGGACACCCTCCCATCACTTACCATCCCTCTCTGCCATCACCTCTCTCTCTCTCTCATTCTCTCTTTCCATTTTCAAACAACACCCATGAGAGCAATCATCCAAGCTTCCATGAGAGGAGGTAGTGTGGCCCACCTTCCTACCTCCCATCTCCACCATCTAAAGTCCATCTCGACCTTTAAATCGTACCCCTTAGAGCTCTAGGTCACATTGGTGGAAGAAGGAAGAGAAGATCAAAGGTGGGTGATTTTATGTGTGATTTTGATGGTTTGAGGGCCCACTTGTGGTGGGACCCATCTTGATGTATGCATTGTAAAGAGGGGCCCATAGTGGCGGGGTCCCTCCACCATCCGACGTCTCTCTCACTCTTTCTCTCTCTCTCTCTCTCTCTCTCTCTTTTTCTCTTTCTCTCCCCCTCTTGTGATGCCGTGTGACCCACCTGATTTATGTGTTTCATCTAGCCGTCCAGCTGGGATGGTGGGCCACATGCTGATGCATGTGTTTGATCCACGTTGTGGACATCACCATGATGTATTTATCTCACCCACACCGTCCAGATTATGCTGAACGGTGCTGGACAAATGTTTGGATGGTGCTGTGGCCCCCATGCTGATGTATGTGTTCTAGATCCACCCTGTCCATGCAGGGGACGTGGGGCCCACCTTGGTGACGTTCTGAGTGCAGCACGTGGACCCCACCTTTGGCGAGTCTAATCCGCACCGCCCGTCCATTTTGAAATGGGACGTGGCCCACCATCACATATGTGTTTTATTCAAAAGTGACCATTTGTTTTGATGTGTGGGGGCCTACCCACACGTGCTACATGTGCGGAATGGGACCCACCTTGATGCATGCGATTTATCCATGCTGTCCAGATCTCTGGACGATGGGCCCCCTTGAAATGTATATCATCGTTCAGACCGTGCATCTGAACACTGGACGATATCTAATATTATATATTATATGTAATATATACATGATATAATATAATATATATTAAATATTATAGTTGGTGGGCCCTACGTGGGACCCGCCTTGATGTATGGAGTTTTCCACACTGTCCATTCACTCAGCTAGGACTGAAAGGAGCTTTGAGTACCCACTTGATGTATGGGATCCACCTTAATGTACGTGTTGCACTGGATGGTGGGTTGCACTTGATGTATGTATTCTGTCCACCATCCATTTGTGGATGGTGGGACCCACCAGAGGTACGTATTATATCCCTACTATCCACCTGTTTGGACGTCAGTAGCTACGGCCCTACCATGAGATATGTGTTTTGTCTGAGCCATCCACCTGCTGGACGAGCAGCATAGCTGCTGTACTAACATAAGCAGTTGGGTGGGCCTTGATCATGAGGGATGTGTTATATCCTAACCGTTCATCTGGGGACCCCACCATGCAGCTACTGTGTTCATGTCAGAAAATTCTGTGGGTCCCTTTGATATATATGTTATATCACTCCGTCCATCCATTTGACATGGCCCACCTTAATGTATTTTTATATCTTTATTGTCCAGCCATTTGACAAAGCTGTCTTAAGGCTTTGAGACAAAAATGAGGCAGATCGACATGTCAGGTGGACCACACTGCAGAAACAGTGGAGTTTGAACGTCCACCATTGAAACCCTTTTTAGGTCACAGAAGTTTTGGATCAGTATGATATTTGTTTTGTTTTTTTTTTCCATTCAACTCAAGTCTTTGTGACCGTATGATCTAGTTGGATGGAAAATAAAATGTTGGGCCCCACGAATTTAAACGGTGAAAATCATTATCTCCACTATTATTGTGGTATGGCCCAGATGATCTTTCTATGGGATTTATTTTTAGTAATGCTCTAAAATGACCTTTAATCGATGTGTGGGCCCCACCTTGATGTGATTTATGTTGGGCCCATTTGAGAGGTCCTTTATGATATATTTGAGGCCCACATGATGCACCCTGATTTGATGTATTTATGGCCCACATGATGCGGCCCGACTTGTTGTATACAAGGTCCATTGGTGCAGCCCATTGAGCGGCCCATTGTGATATATTTCCAGCCCGTGTGAAGAGGTCCATTGTAATGTATTTCTGGCCCATTTGGTAAGGCCCATTGAGATGTATTTGGGGCCCATGGGTTAAGGCCCATTGTGATGTACCGAGGCCCATGGGTCGTGGCCCATTGAGATATATTAATGGCCCATGTGCAGGGCCCACCTATTATGTATTTAATGCCTGTGGAAGTAGCTCAATGTGATGTATTTACGGTCCTCGTGCCAAGGCCCATGGTGATATATGTGCGGCCCACGAGTGAGGCTTGATGTGATGTAATTATGGCCCATGGTGATGTATATTAGGCCCTTGTGCGAGGCCTTGGGCCCACTTTATGTTTGTCTCTATGTGGGCCACTACTTGGGAAAGATGTTGGTTGAATGTCCACATTGATGGGCAATGATGGTTGGATGTCCACATTCTGACCTTCCCTTAGGCCTTTGTAAGCCCATTCTCACTAATTGTCAACGCCGATTATTGAGGCCGATTCCGATTGTCGAAGCCTATTCTGATTTATCGAGGCCGATTATCAAGGCCAATTTCGGTTGTCGAGGCCAATTGTTGAGGCCGAATATTGAGGCCGATTGTCGAGGCATAATGTGATGTATAAGTGGCCCATATTTGAGGCCCATTGTGAAGTGTATTCAGCCCGTGTTTAAGGCCCAATGCGATGTATATGAGGCCTATATGATGAGGCGCATTGTGGTGCATTTGAGGGCCAGGCGATGGAGCCCGTTGTGATGTATATTAGGCCCATATGAGAGGCCCATTATGATGTGTATTAAGCTCTTGAGTGAGGCCCACAGTGTTTTATATTAGGCCCTTGAGTGAGGCCATGGGTCCAGTACATGTTAGGCTTTATGTAGGTCATTCCTTGGGGGCAATGTTGGTTAAATGTCCACATTGTCGAGGTCGATTGTCGATGCCAGTTATTGATATCGATTATGAGTATGTGACAGCATAGCATCGTTATACATGCCCATACGCATCATCTGCATGTTTGTTACGAGATGTGGTTGACCATTGCATATGTCATTGGGCAGGTTGTTATGAGACTCCCTGATAGGCAGAGATTGTCTCACATAAGCGCACGGTATGTGCAAGATTGATGCATGACTGGATTGTATGAGTCATATATCTTGCATTGTATGTTATGAATACTGTACACCCTAGCGACATCAGGGCTGTTGCCTCCACAGGCATTCATGAATAGCCAGATGGGACACCGAAAATCTATTCTTGCATTGGGCTACCATACATGGCCCTAGGTGAAAATCTCTAAACCCTCTTGGTACTAGAGGATGCCCCAATATTTAGACCGAGTGGATATATATGAGCACATGAGGGCCCTATACTAGTAGGCCACATCTCCCACTGTGTCGTGGTCGGTTGAGAAGGGGTGTGACCTTACCCGCCTGAGTGAGGGGGCAATATCTAAGTTGAGTTTGAACAGCTTGAGGAATGAGTTCGCTATTAACGAGCCGGACCCGATATTGGCAGGCGGATAGTGAGGTCTCTTCCACTTACCCTGTTGTACGCTCAGATAGGGGCGGCAAGCTGGTGTAGAGTGTAATAGACCCTGGTGATGATCCTAGAGAGGAACGATACTGATATGTGGACTTATTGAGCAGGAATTGCATACTTATTCATTCATTTATTCACTATCCACTTGGGCTAGTGGTTCGCAACTATTTGTTACATGTACCTTCGCATGGCTAGGATTTTGGTTAAGCAAGTGACTAACCTTAGATCAGGAGTTTACCACATTGAGTCTGACTATCCAAATTTAGGTATGGGACTGGTTTGGATATAACTCCCTTGTGTTGGACCCCATAACCTGCGATACTACGTACTACCATCCTGACTTCACACTCCAGCTTGGTCATTTCATTCGCATCGCATATTACATTACATCCGCAGGCATATGCCATTTTGAGTTGATATGTTTCTGCACTTATATGGCCTATACAAACTTAGTAGGATTTACATATTGCATTGTATCCTTGGCATCTGATATTGGGCTCTCTATGACTCCTCATTTGCATAGCTGATCTATATTGTGTACTCTGATATTGTATGATTTATAGACTTGCAGTATTTTCGCTTACTCTGATATCGTATGATTCATGATCTTACCAATAATTCCGATATTATATGATTAAGGCATTGTATTGAATACTTGATACTTATCTTGTGCACACACTTACACCACCCTCTAAGCTTTCTATAAGCTTATGCACGATAGATATGTGCAGATGGCGTTAGGTAGTTGCAACGTTGAGCTTGGAGCATGCAGTGGACCTTTGGAGCTTTGATTTTTGATATATGTATTTCCCTTTCAACATTGTACTCAAATGATTATATTAGTGGATATGTGATGATGATGTTACCTTTGTGATTTGGGTAAGCTTGTGGTTATGCTTCTTACGAGATAAATGTACGTTGGAAAATCCTCCTTGTAGGATCCTAGGATTGGAATCTGGCGTATGGGCGTTGGGAGTCGAGAATGGGGTACTACGGAGGCTGTCAGCACCAGATTTGGCGATCGGGATTCCTGTGAGTCTGATCTCTGGGTTTGGGGCGTGACAATAGGTATTGCTTTCTTAAGTTCTATGGCCTCAATTTTCCTTGTGAGATTGGCCACTTTAGCATTTATATCATCTTCCTCTTTCAAAATATATATTCTGGCCCTTTCCTTTGAATGGTAGGCTTAAAAGTGGTGTTAGGTCTTGGGGAGATGTCCCCATGATTGTGCATTTTTATCAAGTTTGTCAAAGTAATCCCACACATCATCGACATTCTTGTTCATGAATTCCCCATTACGCATTATTTCAACCAATTAGCACATAGGAGACTTCAGTCCATCGTAGAAGAAGTTTGTTATGCGCTATATTTCAAATCCATGTTGTGGGCATGAATTGACAAGATCTTTGAACCTTTCCCAACATTGGAAGAAGGTCCCATCTTCTTTTTGGGCGAAGTTCATGAATGATTTCCTTATGGTGTTCATCTTATGGATGAAAAGAATTTCTTTATGAACTGCCTTGTCATGTCGTTCTATACGCCAATGGATCGTGGATGTAGTGAGTGCAACCATGTCTTAACTTTCTCTTTTATGGAGAAGGGAAAGAGTTTCAGTCTGTTCGTGTCTTGAGATACGTTAGGGAAGTGTAGAGTGGTTATTATCTCATCAAACTCTTTCATATGTGGGTATGGACTTTAGATTCAAGTCCATGGAACTTCAGAAGGAGTTGGATCACTCCTGGCTTGATATCCATATTTCCTGCATTGTCAAGAAAAATCATGCAGGAAGGTGTGCTCACCCCCGCTGATTGTAAATAATCTCGTAGAGTACGAGGCGGGGGTGCATGATGCACCTCATTCTCATCCTGGGCTTCCTCAACTGGGTGTTGATGTTGATGTGCATCCATCACTTCTATTGACTTAGAGGATCTTAAGTTGTGTCTAATCCGGTGATGGATAGGTAAACCTTTAACCAATCCTCCTTCACTCAAGAGACGGAGAGTGTTGTCACGAACCCACTTGGGCATGAACACTCGAATCCCTCAAGTAACTAAACCACTAAAACTAAAAAAGAAAACAACAAAAAAAGAAGATAAGAGAGAGTTATGGAAAGAGGTTACCGGATTGGAGTTGCTATGTTAGGATCCTACGAAACAGAAAACAATGATAGTTTCTAAAAACAGATCCTGAAAAATCCTAACAAAAAAATTAACCCTAATTTTAACCTAATTTTAATACCAATTAATCTCAGAAAAGCATAGACGTAGTCCTCGACAACGGCGCCAAAAACTTGTTCACAACCCCATGTGCTGGATCGTGATGTAGTAATAACTCGGTGAAACCGAGGTCGAATCCATAGGACTAAACTTGTACGTAATCTGAAAATAACTAGAACTAGAACTAGAAAAAGATCTAAATTGAATTCTAGAATAGTTGAGAGGAATTGTGAATAAAGTATCAGTAATAAAAAGGAAACTAGAGCGCCAAGGGCCCACTTGTAGCCATCAAGATGTTACCTTAGTTGATTCAACAAACACAACTGGAATTAGAGTCCTATCCTATCCATTTGGAAGATTAAGTAATTAAATCAAATCTTTGAACTTTTCATTGATCTAGTCCTCAATGAAGGAGTATTGTAATGATTGGAAGGGAATTCATGCATCCACCATGCCCATGAGACGATGATGAATCACGAGTTTTACCAATCTCACAATCTCAAAATAGGAAATGAAGATATTCAAAGTTATCACAACATCTATTGTAACTTGAGTCACAATAAATCATAGAAAACTGAAAATATTCCTTGAATTCAAACTAGAAATCAATGATGTTCAATATAAACAAGAATCAAAGAAAGATAAATATCCCAACAAGCTATAAGCTTCACCTCTTAGCCCTGGCTAAGATGTTTATTTCACCATAGACATGATTGAAACCAAATCTCTTAAACAAAACATGATAAATAAACTAGGAAAAAGATAAACTCTTTGGCGTCTGCTCCACCCTTTTGCTATGCTTCTTGTAACCTTTTCAAACACTAGAAGATGCTTTGGAGCATCCTTGGGACTCCTATTTATAGTTGTGGAACTCCAACTTTTGCACTGAGTTGGAAAAATTCGCAAATCGTCTCAAATTAATGCACTCCGCATAAAATTTGCATAACGCCTTCGATTGCACCTTCGATGCCATCAAAGTGTCTTTGATGCCATTGAAAATAGTCTAGAACTATCCAGTAAGGTTGGCTTAAAAAATTCTGAAATTCTCGATTGATCGAACTAGCTTTGATCACACCTTCGATGCACTTCGATGGAATTAAAGTCTATTTTAGAATTATTTCAGAACTATGTTTTTCTGGCTTCAAAATTTCAGAATGTCTTTTTTTTTTAGGAGGATTTTCAAGATTCCTTTTCTTCACTTCAAATCTTCAATTTCTTTCATTCCTTACTTGATTTCCTTGGATCTTTGGCATGTGAATTCTTCAGTAATGACTTCCAAATCTCCAATTCTTCATTATCTTCTTTTGAGCTCTAAATCCATCCTTTTAAGCACATATTTATCATAAGCATCCCAATCACCTCACACGACAAAAACGTATATAATTAAATCAAATTATCAATTAAATGCCAAGAAAACTAATGTAATTGAAGGCTTAAATATACAATATTTGAGTCTCAACACACACTCCCTCTAGTGAACTTGTGGTCAATCAAGAATTGAATTAACCATTCATACCATCCACATGAGGCTTGTTTATGACTGTAAAGTGCTTTCCTCAACCTATACACTTGATAAGAATATTTGTGATCAACAAATTCCTTTGGTTACTCTACGTATACTTCTTCCTTAAGTACAACATTTAAGAAGGCACTTTTTACATCCATCTGAAATAGTTTAAATTATAAAGCATAAGCTACGTACATAAGAATTTAAATATACTCAAGTCACACTATAGGGGCAAATGTTTCATCAAAATCAAATCCCTTAATTTGAGAGTAGCCCTGCATAAGTAATCTAGTTTTGTTTCTCACCACATTGATAGATTTATTAGATTTATTCTTGTATAGCCATTTGGTCCCGATGATATTTGTGTTATGTGGCCTAAGAACTAGTTGCCACACCTCATTTCTCTCATATTATTGTTGTTCTTCTTGCATAGCTAATATTCAATATTCATCTTATAAAGCTTCTATAACATTTTTTGGTTTAATCTTGGAGGTGAAGGAGAGATGACTATTTATAGTCTCAAATTGCCTTATGGTTTTCACACCGGTAATCTCTAATGATTTGATTGAGAGGATGATCCTTGATAATCTGAAGATCACCCAAGGGTTGAGACACTCGTGGAGAAGTAGGTCTTTTATCAGATTTACCTATTTCTCTCAGACCCATCTCTTCATCCATATCCTTCTCAGGACCAGATTTGTCATGTGGTTGGTCATCAACAACTGCATTGACTAATTCTTGTAGTTCCAGGGTCCTAAGATTGTACACTCTATAAGGTTGACTATTTAAAGTGTATCCTAAAAATATTATGTCGTCTCTCTTAGGGTCAAATTTAACGAAGTTTTCTTGATCTCTAAGGATGTAGCATTTACTATCGAAGATCCTGAAATACTTGACACATAGTGCCCTTCCATGCCACGACTCATATGCTATTTTATCCAGTCGTGCTCTTAAGTAGACTCTATTGATAGTGTAGCAGGCTATATTAACAGCTTCCACCCAAAAACTCTTAGATAAGACTTTGCTGTTAAATATTACCGAGGCCATCTCTTGAAGCATCTTCTTTTTTTAAGCAACTCTATTTTATTGTGGAGTTTTCAGAGCTGAGAATTCATGCCGAATTCGAAATTTATCATAAAATTTTTAGAATTGGTCATTCTTAAATTCTTTGCCATGATTAGTCCTGATCCTATCTATCATATATCCTTTTTCATTTTGGAGTCGCCTCTATTGGAAACGCCAAACCCAAACAATCATTTTGGACTACCCTGTCATCTAGACCCTTGATATAATCCCTAAAATTTGGACCATTGATACGCTTCTAAAAAGAATCTTCCAGCCTCCATAGTTTCAACTTGTTGGTATTCCCAAGTTCTGTTATATGTACCTAATAAATGTTAGATGCATGTAGATTGGACAATTTTGTAATTTTACAATGACTACAAATGCCTATAAATTGGCTTCCCTGTATCTGTTTAATGCAATGCAAAATGGAAAAGTAATTCCAGTAGCTTGTTTTGCAAAAGAAAAAGAAAAGAAAAGATCATTTCTCTCTCTGTGACTGGCTGAAGCCAGCAACAAAACAGATTGTCACCTTCCTGTTGTACACGATACAACAACAACACTTGGGAAACCTATCTTCCCGTTTAAGCTGTCCAACCCCTTCAATTATAGAGTTGTCCTGGTCATGCTATAAAAAAGCCAATAATAGTGACTATAAATTAGTATCAAAGCCTAATCAGAAGCCTAAGGTACCTCATAGTCACTAGGCCAGATACAGTTTATAGTGTTAGGCTTCTAAGCCGGTATATGGAAGCACCAAAAGAGTCACATTGGCTAGTTGCGAAAAGAATTATGAGGTATATCAAAGGGACTATTGAATTCAATTTCTTTTATCCATACGATGATGATGCAATTCTGTATGGATACTCTGATAATGATTCGGGTGATGACGAAGACGAAAGAAAGAGTACCACAGGCTATGCTTTCTATCTTAGATCGACAACATTCACATGGAACTTAAAGAAGCAAAGTATGGTAGTACTGTCCACATGTAACGCCCCGGTTGTTTAAAACACGAGTATATGACTCGTTCTCCAAAAACCCGAGTGTTAGCCTTTAAAATACCGTTTAAATTTAAACCAGTTTGTCATAAATCAGAGTTAATAGAAAATGTAAGCTGAGTAAACCATGCATTGTATAAAAACATTTCAGTCACCATAAAGATCCAAATGTAGCGCCAGCGCCTATACAGGACTTATACAATCCCAAATAACAAAGTTCATTAAATAAAAATAGAAATCTATCATTTAATACTGGAGCTTAATATTGGCCGCAGGGACCCCATTTAGCTCCTCAGCTACCAGATTTTCTTTAGCAATCCAGTTAACAATATCGGGTTGCTCTACACTTGCATCAACTGATAGGGTTTGATAGTGTTAATGGCTATCACAGTGAGGAGTGCCCTCTAAGATTACACACTCATCAGTCCAATGTAGGATAAATCGCAAGTCATGGGAATAGATATATTAGACAACACAATTCATAATCATGATCATATACTAAAAAATTAAGTTAATCAACATAATCTCATCATTAACAAAATATAATAGAAATCATAATACAAGTGAATGTGTATAGATAGTCAAATAATCAATCATACAACTTTCTATTACACTCAAAAATCACATTGTACATGAACTCCGAAAGATGGCTAGAAAATCGATAAACGAACTCCTGCTCCACTTGGAAATCATGGTACAAATGAACTCCACAAGGTAAATAGAAAATCAACCTTTAAACCTCTACATCACTCAGAAATCATATCATATGTGAACTCTACAAGATGGCTAGAAAATTGATAAGCGAACTCTTGCTCTACCTGGAAATCACGGTACGACTGAAGACTGCAAGATGAAGAGAGAACCAACATACAAACATCTACTTCACCCAGAAATCATATCATACATGAACTCTGAAAGATGGTTAGAAAATTGATAAGAGAACTGCTCCACGCGGAAATCATGGTATGACTGAACACCGCAAAATGAAGAGAAAATCAACATACAAACTCTAAACCACCTAGAAATCATATCCCACGTGAACACCATAAGATGATTAGAATATTAATAAGCAAACTTCAGATCCACCCAGAAATCATAGTGTGACTGAACACCGCAAGATGGCTGGAAAACCAACATACAAACCTCTACTTTACCCGAAAATCATATCGTATGTGAACTTCACAAGATAGCTAGAAAATCTATAAGCGAACTTCAACTCTACCCGAAAATCATCATACAACTGAACACCGTAAAATGAAGAGAGAATCAACATAGAAACTCTGACATCATTCAGAAATCATATGAACTCTGCAATATTACTAGAAAATCGACAAGCAAACTTCAGCTCCACCAGAAAATCATATTGAACTCTGCATAATGACCCGAAAATCAACAAGATATGTGAATATAACCAACAAACCACAGAAGGGTGCCAATGTTCCATGAAAGCCATAGAGGGAAAATATGAGGTCCAAGCGATGTAAGGCAATGCGCGATCCAAGCCATGTAAGGAGGATGTGCAATCCAAGTCGCGTAAGTCAAATATGGACCGCATGATAGTGAGTACATGACAGGTTCCATTCATTCCATCACTTAAATGCAAGTGGCAAGCATACAATTAATTAATAGATGTTCAACTAAAAATAACATGTTATCATCAAATCATTTATTCTTGTTATAATTAAAGAGACATGTCCATTATCTAACACAGGAATCAATTATGCAACAAATTAGCATATTCATATAGTGAGGTAAGTAACTCAATGAGAGAAATCATATCATCATCTATGTCTTGATTGATGAAATTAAGTGGGAAGCTTAAAGAGTGAGTCCTCACCTTATAGTTTGGTTCACATTGCTAGATGGTGTATGCTTCTTAGAATTAAATCCTACTCAATTGGAATCGTAAGAGGTCGGCTCGATCCTATTCAAGAGACATTTAGAATTCCTACATGCTCAAATAAGATTTAGAGTTAAATGCTTTCAACTATCATAATTTTAGAACTTAAGATATGGAGATGCTACTTACCTATCCCACTGAGTTAACCCAACCCACATTTGGGTCCAAGCACCACTGAGTCAACCCAAAACCAGCCCCGCATCTTAACCACCGAGTCGGTAACCGCATACTCCTCTCTCATCCCATGCTGGAATGTCCAGCTAGGCCTGGACTAGGCACAAATCCAACTTGACTCGGCTGGACTCGGTTTTAGTTGAGTCTACTCGGTAGCCGCCAATCCAAACTCCCTCTCTTTCTCCCTTGGTTTTCTTCCTCTCTCTCTCTCCTCCTCCTCCTCCTCTCTCTCTCTTCTTTGCACCATCCAGCAACCCTGAACTTGTTAAAATGACTCGACAGTTAGTTAAGATCTATATAAGCATCTCGACTCGACAAAAAACTCCACAACAACTCTCTCCCATGGTTCTTCCACCCCTAGACTTCCCATGCCAGCACAAACTCAACCCAACTCACTGAGTCTATGGAACAATAACTCAGCGATTATACAGTCACAACTCAGTCCCGAACTAGCTGCATGATTCATCAGATCCTCGAGACTAATAACAATGTTTACATACGCATATGGGATTGAGTTCGTGGCTAACCCAATAGTAGACCATGCGTCGATAGTGAAGGCCCGACTCAACTTGCTGAAATTCCAATCAACTCAGCAAGCTGATGCACCCCGAACTTGGCAAACCTGACTTACAGATCTGGATGAGCTGACCAGCCTCACTCTTTGATCTATCTTTTTCTCTTTTTCTCCTTTCTGAGATGGCTAAAGTGAGCTTAGACTCAGCCTCAACACCGTACACAACTCGCAACCCAGTGAGTCGAGTTGAGGTGGTGCAACAACAAGCGTCCTCTCCTTTTCTCCCCTATCTCTTTTCTTTCTCTCTTTATCTCTCCATCTTCTCCCTTCTTCTGCTTCCTCTCTTCTTCCTTCCTCTACTACTTCCAGCAGCGTCTGGACCCAACTTGGCCCGACCGAGTTGTGCAGCACAATGGCACACACAACTCTCTCCTTTTCTCATTCTTTTTCTTTCTCTCATTTTCTTTTCCTTTCAGCATGGGTCGCCCTAACAGACATCTTTATAGGCCCTAGGAAAACCTAGAAGCATTAGCTACTGATCCCTGGATTAGCTGCACCCTTTTGAATTTAACTCGAGCAAGAGATCACATCCTCCACTGATTGATTCTAAACTTGGTTGCATGGATGCAGTCTGATGTTACCAACATGCTTTTAACATCGTGATCCACTGAGTGATCGACTTATATCAGTGAATGGGGCCCACATAATGGTGGTGGGTTCTTTCAGCCAACGGAGAAGATGACTCAACCGTTAATGGTGGGTCATCATTGGATGGCCGATCCAATGATCAGAGGTGAATGAATGGCGTGGATAGGTCCCATGGTCATTGTGGGGGCCACCAAATGAGCTATCATTAACACCCTACTGACGATTTTCATTTTCAACACGTGGTGGTGATAGTAGAAAGCTCTAGCCATAACTTCATGAAAGCCTTAGCATGGAGGATTAGGATGGCTCTCAATGGTGGGTAGGGATGCTGTAGGAGCCATCTCACGTGGATTGCTAGCTCGACGCTGACAGAGTTTCCATTTTCAGTAAAACAGTCTTATATAACTCTGTTTATGCCAGAGATTGTGCGCATGTACAGATTAGAAAATGTACGGAACCAGATGGAGTTTAGTCGAGCCCTCACCCTGAACATGATGGACGGTTTGGATCGTCCAATCGAGTGATCATATTGGGCCATAACATGCCCCAAACGGACGCTGTCCATTCATCTGAGCATGGGTGGAGAGAGTTTTTGAAAGAGGGTCTGGTCAGACCTTATTGACCGGAATTCTCAGTCCAGTGCACATCGAGTGCACACCCTTCTCGTGTGCACGTGCTTTATAGTGGAGTCCACCATGATGAATCCAACAAATCCGCTCCACTCATTCATTTTGTCCACTTGAGTTAAGACCCAGCCTAAAGGATAAGGTAACTCCTAAACTTAGGTGGGCCATCTCAACTGAGATATGGCCTTTAAGTGCCAATAATCATCGATTCAATGGGGATCTATGGCCCCATCCCACGATCAGAACCGTTCATCAACTGGAAAGCCACTTAGGGCCACCATCTATTTTACATTGATGTCTTCTTACATGCATAAGCCAAACAACGTTTGCCTTTTTTAGTTTTATTACTGATTTCTATCGATTGGACGGTCAGATTGCCTCTATGTCCAATATTCAGGTTTCCTATGGATTCCTAATCAACTCTAGAGGGAACTTAATAGCTAGTTAAGTGCTGATCAATTAGATTATGTGCTTTAGGTGTAGTTTTATTCATATATTAGAGTGCTTGGAATCCTAAAATAGGTGTGCCCTCACATTGTATTGGTGTATTGTTCTCCATTCAAGTATAAAGCTGCTAAATAGTGGACTTCATAGTCATGACTTCTAGTTTAAGGTGTAAGGTTAGATCCTTTCTATTTAAGGAGAATAAACTCTTAAAGATAGGCTTCTTAGTTGATGTGATGGTCCATTTTAAAAATAGATGGTTAGATGGCTTGATCTTTGCCCCCAACTACTAATTCAAGCTAGAATAAAGGTGAGTGTTCGGACAAATTGAGTTTTTGCTTATTCTAAGCTAGGTCCTCATGGTAACACCCGAGTATTGACAAGTACGAGGTGTTATACCACATGTGAAGCCGAGTATGTAGCAGTTTCGTCCACTGTATGTAAGGTGATATGGTTATGGAATATGCTAAAGGAGTTGAAGCATTTGAGTGAAGAATGCACTGTTATATACGTGGACAACAAGTTGGCAATTGAGCTTGCCAAAAATCCAATGCAGCATGGAAGGAGCAAGCACATTGATACAAGGTATCATTTCCTAAGGGATCAAGTGAAGAAGAAATCAGTGAAGCTAAAGTACTATCATCCCACTGAACAAGTAGCAGACATCTTTACCAAAGCATTCTCGACGGATACATTCAAGAAACTTAGATCAATGCTTGGAATGAAGCATGTTTTGGTTTGAAGGGAAGTATTGGAAACGCCAAACCCAAACAGTCATTTGGACTACCTTGTCATCTAGATCCTTGATATAATCCCTAAAATCTGGACTGTTGATACGTTTCTAGAAGAATCTTCCAGCCTCCATCATTTTAGGCTGTTGCTATTCTGAAGTTTTGTTACATGCACCTAATCAATGTTAGATACATCTAGATTGGACATTTTTATAATTTTATAATGACTCCAAATGCCTATAAATTGGCTTCCCTATATCCGTTTAATGCAATGAAAATGAAAAAGCAATTCCAGCAGCTTCTTTTGTAGAAGAATAGATAATTTCTCTCTCTATGACTGGTTGAAGCCAACAACAAAACAAATTGTCACCTTCTTGTTTTGCATCGTACAACAATAGTATTTGGGAAACTTATCTTCCTGCCTAAGCTGTCCAGTCCCTTCAATCATAAAGTTGTCCTGGTCATGGTTTAGCAAAGCTAATAACAGTGCCTACAACCTCACTAATTTCTTAAATTCATCAAAAGTATAGGCTTTTTAACTTAAGAAGATGACCCAGGTAAACCTAGAGTAATCATCCACTACAACCAGAAAACGTCTTTATCCACCCTGACTCTAGACTCTGGTAGGACTTGTTAGCGCACTAATTTTTGTACCTTATTTGTCAATTACATGAGTCGTTGTGTCATGTAGTCGGTTGAGCTTTTGGAAAGTGAAGACCAAAGACACAAGCGAAGCTGAAGCATTAAGGAAGCAATAACAGGTAAAACAGGTACCTTAGTGACCTTAACCCTTGACCCAAAACAACCCATAGACCTCTAGATGATCTTGACCTAACAGGAATACCTAATTGATCATCCCTTAGCCTTAGGAGACCAAGAAAAACATGATAAACAAGACTAGAAGAGGTGCGGATACGTGTGTAAAAGATAGCTTAAAACAACAGATTCTAAGTGATGTTCGATGGCATCGAGCTACCATCAAACAAGCTTCGATGTCATCGAAGGCCTACTCAATGACATCAATTGAGAGTCGGGAATGTCCAGCAACCAACTGAATTTTTCTCTGAAATTCTCGATGGCATCGAAATTGTCCAGAAAGAAAATTGATTTTTTCCTTTCTCGATTGCATCGAAGCACTTTCGATGACATCGAAACTTGATCTTTGATGATATCGAAGGTCACTTAATGACATCGATTGAGAGTCAGAATTGTCCAGCAAGGTTTTGGATTTTTCTCTGTGTATGTGCTATACTATATAAAGCATACTCTTGTGTGTCAAATTTCGATGGGATAAAACAACTTAGTGATATGGTTCACACATTTTGATGGAAAGTTCACCTTCAACTGAATCAAGATGAAAAGCTCAAGTTTCAAGTCTAAAGTTCGTCACCTACTATAGAAACTAAGGTTCAAGCACAAGTCATGAAGTTGAAAAGTGTAAGCACAAGTCATGAAGTTAGAGAGTTCAAGCTAAAATGAATTCAAGTTCTACTACACTTCTAGTAGAAGATCAAGCTCCACCTTTGACTATACTTTAAGTAAAAGATCAACTATGCACTATTGAAGATTCAAGCTTTACACTTCAATGTCCAATTTTCTTAGGTATAATTAACCCTAAAAAGACCTTAGACTTAGGTGCTTTCAAATGATAAACTTATATGGGTTTTTATATTTTAGTTAAGCTTTAGTTCGACTAGTCTAAGCCTTGGTTTAACTAGTCTAAGTTGTGGCTTGACCAGTCTAAGATGGTCTTCGACCAGTCCAAGTTTGAAATAAAAAAATGGATATTTCTGGTGATTTTTTGACTAGTCAAGCAGACTGCTTGACCAGTCGAAGAGGCACCTTTGACCAGTCGAGGGTTGCTCGACTCGAAGTCCAACAACTATTTTTTAGCACCCTCGACCAGTTGAAGCCCGTGCTCGACCAGTCGAAGAGGGCCCTCAACCAGTCGAGGAGGGCCTTCGACCAGTAGAAGAACTGTTTTATCCGATTGCACCCAAATTTTAAAATTTGGTTAGATCTTAGACGAGTCGAAGGAGACCTTAGATGAGTTGAAACAACAATTTTTCAACCTATAAATAGAGGCCTTCTCTCAATCCGAAATTACTCAACTAAGTTAACAAAAGCCTCCACTTAGAAAGAGAGAAGTCCCCATTATCTTCAAGCTATTACACGGTATTTTAATATTTTCCTTATATAGCTTTTGTTTTGATTCCTTGATATCTTTTTTCATGAATCTTATGTTTTAAAGAGAGTAATCACTCTTCTTTTGAGATATGAGGAATTCAAACAAGTAGCATTTGGTTTGAATTAATTTAAAATCAATCTAGAACCTAGAACCCTTATTTGTGTTACTGGATATTAAACATTCTACTTCAAGGGAAGTAGTTCTACAGGCTACATCAAGAACGTCTTCAAAGAGAAGATAAGTACCATTCTATTTCTTTGTATTTTGGTTTCTTTAAGATATCCAGAAAATCTCATGTATTGGTTTTGACTGAGATAGCTAGAAAATCTTAGCGTGGGGTTTTTGTTTGTGATAGCCCTTCTAAAATCACAACTGTATAGGTTTTAAGGTGAACCTATGGAAACATTATTTTTTTAGTGAACGCCAATATCACGTGAGTAGTGATTATTGGGAGTGGAGTAGGTGTAGCTGTTTGAGAACAGTTGGTGTACACACCGAACCACTATAACTCCTAGTATTTGTGGTGAACGTTTAGTTTTTGCATATGTGGTGAATGATTGTAATTTATTTATACAAATGTGGTGACTGCTTATAATAGATAACTCTCTTGTCTCTTTCTTGGTTTGAGATCTTGATCCTAACACACGTTCGTGAAATTAGGTTGTCCTACGTAAAACTTTTTTTATGGTGTAAGGTTGTCCTACGTACTAAGTTTGAATCAATTTTTTAATACTTATGTTATTGAGATTTCTGATTATATCTGATTTATTTATTATTTCAGTTCTTTAAGTTTTTATTTGGAATAGTCCTATTCACCGCCCCCCCCCCCCCTCTAGAACTATTAGCTCGCCTTTTTCACTTTGACTTTCTTGATGGCATTAAAGCCCGACATCGAGACTTGTTGTTCAATGACATTGAAGGTCAGTTGATGACATCGATGATGGTCCAAAATTATCCAACAAAAAAACACCACATATTATTTAAATTCTTCGATGGCATCAACGAAACCTTTGATGACATCGACAAAGCCGTTTTTTGCCCATTTTTTTTTTATCATTGGAACTCGAACTTTTTATAAAGGGCATTTAGTTCTTGGGCATTTTGATGCATTTTTGTAGCAACCAGAGGTAGGGTGATTTCATATGCATATCCGTCATCTCATGCCTCTATTCCATTGAGTTTCAAGCAATCTCCCTTGAGATTTCAACTCTAATGAGGATTCCAACATCACCATTGGAAATGTAACTCCTCCATTTCCTAGAGATTGGACTTAAGAAAACTTGGCAAATCATTATCCAAATCATCTAGGAGGCCTATCTAGTTAAATCCCCTAGGAAAATAACTTCCCACTAGTTATAGGAGATTCAACCAACCTCCAATCACCTTAGTCACCTCAAGGGAGCGTCACAAGCAAGGTGATTGATAGTGGAGTTGAAGCCTTTGCGAAGCAGTGACAACATGATTGGGGGAGCTGAGATCAATCAACCCAAGAAGGTGTTACAAATGGGGCTCAATCCGACTAGTAAGTTGTCATTTTAGGAGTCCATGTTTTAGTGTCTTTCCTTGTGTAGGATTGAGGCTAAGAGTTTGTAAACCTAAACTCGACTAGCTTCTTGTATAGGACCTTGGCCTTTGTGTAGGGCCTAAATCTATGGTTCTTGTGTAGGACCAAGGTTGTGGGTTAGTCTAAGAAGAAACCAACCAAAGTCTCTTGCGGGAGCCTATGATGGGAGGATACGTGTTAGGTTCTTGTGTAGGACCTTGGCTCTTATGTAGGGCCTAAAACCTTATGTTATTGTGTAGGACCTTTACTCTAGTGTGGAGTCTAAATTCCAAGTTCTTGTGCAGGAGCTTGGCTCTTATGTAGTGCCTAAATCGTCGAGTTCTTGTGTAAGACCCTTGCTCTTGTGTAGGGCATAAATCTTATAGTCTTTGTGTAGGGCAGTAAATATTTGAGGTGAACCTGACTTAAAACCTCCAATAGTGAAATCTGGTACACTCATGGGTTGAGTGTGTCTACTGGAAGTGGAGTAGGCAAGTAGTCAAACAAAGAATGCTTTGTGATTGAATAGGTAGCACATCCCACATGCACATATATACACTATCTATATAGACTAGTTACTTGTTTGCATGTCATTTGTAGTCTATGGTTTGGACCCTCTATTGGCTTGGAAGCCTTATAGTTAAATTGCCTTGCTTAGTTTAATTGTTAATTAGTTTAGGTTAAGCAATTAAGTTTTTAAATAGGTATATTTTTTAAATACGTCCTAATCACCCCTCTCTAGGACATAGCCTTCATTCCTTCTCTCCACCAAGCTTCCACACTTAACACATTGTGGCTGAAAACTGTAATTTCAAGACCGACAATGTCCATGTGTAAATGCTTGAGGAACATAGAAGTAGCCATAGAGGTTGTCTTTTTGTGAGCGATTTTGATTTTTTTTTTTCCTTTTTAACAATCGCCACAGACAATTCTAGCCTTTTTCCCAATCTTGGAAAGCGGTCTTACCAGATTCTTAGAGCTTAGGCAGGACAAATTTCTGTAGTAGACATGGCCGACCCATTGCTGCCAAAGTTTAGACTCATTATCTCTGGCTATATAGCATATTTCTAGAGAGACAAATTCTCCACTCCTTTCAATAACTTAGCAGTTATCATTGGTACAAAGTCCTCTCATAATTAATTTACCTATGGTGTCTGCGATCTTGTCCATTTCTTTGGAGAATTTAACTGAATGTTCCTTGTCACAAATTTGTGATATGCTTAAGAGGTTGTGTTTTAATCCCTCCATGTATAAAACATTCTCAATTTTGGGCAATCCTTACCCAACAATTGTTCCTCGCCCTACTATCCTAGTAGTGGTTCCGTCTCAAAACGTGACTGACCCACAATCTGGTTCCGTCTCAAAACGTGACTGACCCACAATCAAAATCGGTATAATTGCATAAATGGATCCGGGCGTCACGTGTCTTGAGCACCTGCTATCTAGATACCATATAGCAATATTGCTTACTTTAAGAACTGTATGTATTACTAGGCAGTTTGCTTTGTATTTGATGACCCATTTGGAGATAACTTTCTTTAGGTCGGTACTGGGTTTAGGAGAGAGAGTATCTTTCCTGGGCTTATCTCTCAAAGGCGAGGTCTTTATAGGAGACCTGATTTTTGTAGCCAACTGTTCATTGCGCTAATTCACTTGATTCCTCATCTCCCTCATTTTCTGATTTAGTTAGGAAACTTGTTTGAACAGTTCTTCCATTCTACTATTCATTTTGAAAGGAGTGGGATACTTCCTCCTTCCTTTTCCTTCTATAATGGCTTCCTAGGTGGACTTCTCATAGTTTGTAACATTTTCCCAATTGGTATATATTTACCTATGAAGCTCATACCTAGGGTGCTTTGGGAGTGTCTACATGTTAGACAATCAAATTTTAGATGTCTCATGTCACCACACACATGACAGACTGGAGATGATTGTGATTTACTACTGGAAGCCCTTGATTTTCTAATCACATGGGGAAAACGAGTTAGACTTGTTTTGTTGCTTTCATATCCTAATCCTTTCCTATCCCTTAACTTTTACCCATTCCTAAAAGTCTTTATAGCTTTTCTTCACTCTAGGCAAACATGTGACTTATATTGGCTTGATATTTGGATTTTTCTAACTCTAGTTTCAGACCTTAGTTGATTATTTTTTATATTTCTAAGTTCTGTTTCAAGGTCTTCATCTTCTTTGTTAGGTCAGCCAACTCACTCTGTAAGTGCTTATATTTTTAGCACACATGAAGTTGTCAAATTTTGTAAACAATGATATCGTTTAAATCACATGTACACTACAGTAGTCTATGGAAACTCATGAAAATCGGCTCAAAATCACCTTAACATCTTAAGACTTAAGTGACGCCGCTCAGTTTCAAGATTAAAGATCTCTGTATATGCCAACCACTAGGTGGAATAATCCTAGAAAGACCTTAGGTGAGGTGCTTTCGAAAAATGATTAAAATGGGTAAACTACAGTATATGTTCCCTGAAGTTTGGCTAGCCTAACTTTAGGTTTAGCCAACCCAACTTACTTCAGCTAACCTAACTACAGTTTCGGTCAAGTTTTCATATTTGAAAATTTGAAAAATCTATTACAAATTCGGCCAGCCTAACTTTGGGTTTGGCTAGCATAACTTGAAGTTCGGCCAACCCGAGGAAAGTTTGGGTCATTTTCCAGCAAAGGATTCTCAGATTTTCAAGGGAATTCGACCAGCTGAATTTTGGCTTCGGCCAGCCGAATTTTGGAAAAATCTAATCCCGCGCAATTCGATAATCGTTGGAACAAAATCATTGGAATCCGGTCAGCCGAACTTATTTTTAGGTTGACCAAAATTCCAAATCGTTTGGCTATAAATAAGGACTTTCTCTTATTTTATTTTACAACGAAATTCACATAAAACCTTCTACAAGTAAGAGAGAAGCTCAGTTCATCATTAAGATATTTTTGTGGTATTTATAATTTTTTTTTAGCTTATTCAATTATCTTTCTCAAGCTGATCTTAAATATAATTAAAGAGTAATTTATACTCCACTTGAGAATTGGAGAATTAAATTTGCAACATTAGGTTTTATATTCCTTGAAATATATTAAATCCCTATATTCTTTCTGATTGAGCATATACTGCCTCCATGACACTCAAGAAAGAAGATCGCTGCTTTAAGCTTCAACCACATTTTCGAATCGTCATTTGAAGATAAGTACAATTGTCAATTATATTATTTTATTTGAGTTTTTCTGAGATAGCCCAAAAATCTCTGTGGGTTGATTTGTGATAGACCATGAAAATCACATAGGAGTTTTGTTCTAATAGCCCGTGAAAATTACAAGAACTGTAAGAGGTTGATAAGGTGAACATATGAAAACCTTGGTATAGTGAATGCCAAAATTATGAGGGTAGTAATTTTGGGAGTCAAGTAGGTGTGGGTTTAAGCACTGAATCATTATAACCCCTTGTGTTTATGTGGTGATTGTTTATTTCATTATTTGTGGTTAATGTTATATTTATTTCATTCTTTATGATGAATGCTATATTTATTTCATTGTCTCTTGCTAGTTTGAAAGTTTGATTTCAAAGACATAGGTTGTTCTGCCTAAAATACTAGGTGAAGGTTGTCCCACGAATTATTTGGAATCAAGGTTTCAATACTGTGTGATTGAGATTATTTATTATACTTTATTTCAAAGAATTTGGTATAGTCCTATTCACCCCCCCTCTAGGACATCGATAGGTATGAAGCATTTTCCATGACATAATTAGCATTATCTCTTATGTATTCATTAATTTCTTCAGCCAACCATTCGTTTTCGGCCCTGGCTTCTCCGAATTTCATGCTCAATTGATTGTTTTTGGCCTTAGCCTAACCAAGCTTTTTAAGAACTTTTAAGCATTGCCAACTTCCTCTTATTCTTCTTTCGATGAAGACTTTCCTTCCATGTGTTCATATTTGTTACCAATGTCCCTTGATTAGGGGATGTCTGTGGTGCTGGAGGCCATGAATATTCTCAAATTCCTTGAGATGTAGGTATGGACTCTCAGAATCTAGTTTATGAAACTTTGGGAATAGTTGGATCACTCTCAACTTAAAATCCACGTTTCCTACATTATGTGGAAAAACCATGCAGGAAGGTGTACTTGTCGTTGCCCATTACAAATATTCACATAGAGTTCTAGGTAGATTAACATTATGTACATCATTCTCATCTTGTTGCTCATTAGTTGGATGGTGAGGCTGCATTTCAGCCATATTTTCCACTAATTCAGAGGATCTTTGGTGTTGTCTAATCTGGTGATGGATAGGAAAACCTTCAACTAATCAACATTCACCTAAGAAACGTAGAGTACTGTCACGGACCCACTTGGACATGAAACACTCTTTGACCTAATTCTAAACTAAACCTACTTTTAAAAAAATAAAAATTATAGAAAATAAGAAATTTAAAATACTAAAGCAAGAGGGTTGGAAGGAAAGTACCCGATTATCGATTCTAAGATGGATTCTACAAAATAGAAGAAACAATGTTAGTATCTAAGAATTTAGAAAACCCTAATCTAAAAATGCATCGAAAAACTAAACTGAATTCTATATTAATTTTAATACTATTATACTTTAGAAACACGTAACTGAAGTCTCAGGCAATGGCGCCAAAAACTTGTTCGAGACAACCCCAAGTGCAGGGCTACGATGCAATAATAACTTGGTGAGATTGAGGTCGTACCCACAAGGACTTTCCATTGTGTAATTTTTAGAACAGTTTATAACAAGAACTAGGACTAAACTAACTAATGTAATTTTCTTTAAGGAGTAATTGTGAGAGAACTTTTAAGGATAAAACACTAGAGTGCCAAGGATCCACTTATAACTATATCTTAATGTTAATTCACTTAATTCAATTGGATTACTTAACTGGAATCAAAGTCCTATCCTATTCAACCGGATAATGGAGCAGTTAAATCATTATTCATATATCAAAACAAATTTTGAACTTCAATTGAATTGGTTCCCTCATTAAGCATCAAAGTATTGATCATAGGGAATTCAAAGCATCTATCGTGCCCATAGTTTATGATATATCAATGAATTTACATATCAAACCCTTGCAAAGTAGATAAAAAAAACTATTAGTGTTCTTAAGCATCCAATGTGCCCAGAATCGACAATGGATCAAAGTAAACTAGAAATAAATCTTCATTCAAATAAAATATCAAAGAATTATTCAACATTTAAATCAAATACTTGAATCATAGTAAAATAAATATTAAGAATAACCGAAAGCTTCAGCTCTTAGCCCTACTTAAGACATTAGCCAATCAAAGACATGATTAAACTAAAACCTAAAAAGAAAAACATAAAAATCAACTAGAACCGAAGGATTGGAAAAGGAGGACTCCACAGTGGCTCCACAATTCCTTGCTCTACCCCTTTTACCTTAATTCGTATGTAACAAAGCCTAAAACATCCATTTAAATAGGAAAAATTTGCACTGTCTTGGAACCGACTTCAATTTACACACTTTTGTTTTGCTTCAACTACAACTGACTTTGAGCTTTGGTAGCATCGAATTGGTGCTCGGTTTCAGCCAAATTTTCTCGATTTGCATCTAAAGTGTCTGTCTTCCTTAGGTCGTACCGAACATCACTTCGGTGGCACCGAACCTAGCTTCGGTCAGATCGAATGTCGATTGAATTATCTCCGAAAATCACCATTTGTTGCTGGACTATTCTATGCACATTCAATCGGATAAAACTAACCTTAGGTGGGAACAAACAATGTGTTTATTCTGTTGTAGGACATTGTGATTAGTCTTTTCTATCTCATTTTTACTTAGTTTTCTTGGATCTTTGGCACTTGAATTCTTCATTAAACATCTTCAAATCACCAAATCTTCTTTTGGCCATTCTTTGAGAATTAAATCTTCTTTTTAATCATTCTTTTCACCTTATCTCTCAAAATCACCTTACATAGGAAAAAAATGCAACGAGATTGATTAAGTGCATCTATGCTTCTAAAAACAATGCATAACAAGGGAGAAATATACAATATTTCATACTCAACATGACATTAGTGGGATGCACCCTGTTTGTCACTAGTACTTCAAATTGACATCTACTTTGGGCAAAATGCCATAAACATTGTCCAGAACCTTCCCCAAGTGACCAATCACAGAGATATGGGTTTGAAACAGGCTTGTCAAACCCGAAAGTTCTCAATTGATGATCAAGGTAGACTCCAACAATCCAAACCATTAAAACATTGTAGAGACATGATCCATGTTATCTATCAACTTCCTCAAGCCCATGAATATCAAAAGAAAGCATCAAATGACTCAGATATGAAGTAGAAAGGTACATTTCATTGATCAAGACAATCTAGGCTGTATAAAACAAGTGCATGATCCTTCAAAGAGGAATATAAGAAGCATCACATACAAATATTGAAGAAAGAAGGATCAAACGCCAGTTGAAGCCCTTATCGATGGCCTACATAATCGTCATAATCAGCTCTCTCCTTCTACCATGCATAAAACTCATTAGCCATGGGTGCCATCACTGTACCACCAATATATCAGTGAGTTTATCGAGGAGCAAAAAGAGGAGGGAAGATCAACCCCATGCAAAATTGATGATATCATGAAACATATTCTTTGTCAGGTATGGTGTAATCTCGCGTCGACATCCCAGTGAAACTACCCAATGCAACAGGACCAGAACGAACCAGCTTCAGAGGTGGCGACAAAGGAACATATGGGACCCTAGTAAGTTGACTGAACAGTCACTCACCTAGATACCATATGTAGGTATTTGGATAAAAAAGTAAGAAACGCTGGCAAGATGCCTCAAATGCCATCCCCGCCAATAGGTCGAGAACATACGAAGACAAGCATATGGATTTATTCGGAACTGTGCAAGGGAAAACATTTCAATCAATTAATAAGCAATTAAAAGACAACAATCGGTAACTAGAGCTTAAAATTTACATCATTTTGGGTGAGGCCATCAATTTCAGCCTGCCAATTAAATGAATGGGATGGTATAGCGATTCTCTAGCTGCCACAACATAAAGAAGTAATGAGGCAGGTCCAGATCCCTAAAAGGTGGGGCCACATGAGGAAAATGGTAATAGAAACAAATCTGAGGATCAAACAAAAAAGAAAAAAATAAAATAAGAATGGTCATCATTTAAGAGATCAAAAGATCGGGGCTAGGGAAATGGCGGTCATCGTAATGATTAACCAAAATCTAGTTAGAGAGCGGTTATCACGACCGACCTTATCCATGTCATAATATAGACGAGCCAAAAGAGCCATGCTCCAAGAACGATAAGTCCTCCAACAAGAACAATATGGGATTCATCCTCTCATTGCCATGTTAGAATATGAGGGATCCCAAGGGAAACATTACGATGCTTTTGGCCTTAAAAATAGCCGTGTGATCATCCTCTGATATAATATGAGCAAAGGTGGTCGTTAACTAGTGGAGCTTCAACTGATTATAATAAAATTCTAAGCTTAGAGGAATGGCGCCAAGGAGGTTCATCTAGTTGTCATCAATAACGACTGGTAAGGTCTCGACATTCGGCATGCGTGCACCATAGGATGGGAGTCCCACATGCATAAAAATGACTAATTAGGTAATCACCACTCGCCAAAGGTTATCTGAAAGGTATGAGTTTCGTCCCACCAATGCTCATAGAGGGCATCCACCATCATCATTTTATCATAGGGAAATCAAAGAGTGAAGAAGCCTGCAAAGGGAGAAGCTTCCAGAATAGCATCAAGTCATGGCTGTGGGCTAGGGAACCAATCCTCCCAGTTCTCACGAGTCCCCTGTCCCCTAATTGAAGACAGAGAAATGCCAGGGAAAGCCCTAGAGGAAAGATGATTATTTTCATGAGAAATATGAGCGGGATCAACATCAGACATGGATGAGGTAAAAGCTAGGTTACGGGACCAATGAAGCATGTCTACACAAGAGTGGATTAAGGTAAGTAT
Source organism: Magnolia sinica (assembly GCF_029962835.1). Classification (NCBI taxonomy): domain Eukaryota; kingdom Viridiplantae; phylum Streptophyta; class Magnoliopsida; order Magnoliales; family Magnoliaceae; genus Magnolia; species Magnolia sinica. The sequence goes on from NC_080577.1 coordinate 59,834,156, forward strand.
CCCATCCCATCTTCTCTTTAATCTCTGAATGACTAGCTTAAAGTAAGATATGGGAAAGGCTCCACAAGACACAACAAGTCCAAAAAATATTTCATGTGAGCTTGTCCCATGACCCACTTCAAGATAAGCAATGTGGAAAAGGTGGAACCCACTGAGAAAAAGGAAATGCCATTCAAAGAACAAGACTTAAGTATAAGTATACAAATATTTCTAAGGTGGGAAATGAAACATCCTAGGTTATGATGAACTCACCACCAATGGTAAACTTTGTCAAGCGCCACACTATATGACTGATCCCTTTTAAAAAACATGTCAAATGATAAAAGCACTAAAGGTCTACTAGTGGGGCACTTGAGAAAGGTCGAGTGCAAGTCTGTCAAAGCATTAAAGAGTTAATGAACTCCTTCCAAAAGGGGAGATCAAGGATCCCCACTTCCCACACATACAAATGGCTTCCTATGGACTAGTTATGGTCCATTTACAAACAAGAATGGTGAAGTAACATACTTGTATGTACAAATTTGATTGGGATTTCCAAGCCAAGGCCTGAAGGAGATAGTCAAGTGAACAGTCTTCCCAAAGTGAGCCAATAAAAAGAACTTGGGCCTTACATATACATCAAGAAGCTAAGCCCATGACGAACATTGACATGGGCCATAAAAATTATTCAAGGCCCACCAAAAGAAGGCAAAAGGGTGTAGCTATCTTGGGCCAAGGAAATTAAGTCCAAAAAATGCAAACGGTGCAAGCAAACCTAGGAATCCCTAATGAAGGATGGGTCACTTGCCTCACTTGGGCCTAACATGAAATGTCAAGCCCATTCGAATGTAAAGATTTAGTATGGATCATTCTCTCTTGTCCACAGGATTCCCAAAGGACGTTTGGGCCATCATGAAAAATTTTAAGGGTAAAAAAAATCTGAAGTGGGCCATTTCATCCCAATGGGCCCAATACTGCGAAAAGGAAAGAAGAGAAAAGCATGAAGGCATAATAAAAGAGAACATGAAAAGGAAACAAAAATAAAATTTGGCCCCACCCAAATGCACATGGGGCCCAAGGAACCATTTTTGATCGATTCTTTACATAACAAAAAAAGGCCCCCAAAGAATTAACACCCCTCACGTGTAGCTTAAGGTACATGAAAGAAAGCATTATCTTGCATATGTGGGAAGATAGGAGCAAAAAGAGAGAGAGAGAGAGAGAGAGAGAGAGAGAGAGAGAGAGAGAGAAATGGAAGAATGGAAAATCTTAAAAGTACAACCCTATGCACACCTGACCCTTAAAATATTCTAGTTGTCCACCACTTTGCAGCACACTGAAAACTTCAAAGAAGCACCTATGGAAGAGAAAAAAGAAAGCATAAGAAAGATGTAGAAAGAAGAGATGAATGGAAGGAAGAGAGCATAAATGGACCTCACCTTCATACTTACCTCCTCACACCAAGAAATAACACCCTTTCTATCCAAACTTTAGAAAAAACCCAACTTGGAACCAAAAGAAGGAAAGAAAGAGAGCTTGAAAAGGGAGAAAGGAAAGAAAGAAAGAGGAGAAACTATGAAGACATAATACACTAGACGAGTTACCTTAGGTTAGAATATATAGAAGAAGAAACCACACCCTTTTACCTAGCACCTAAAAGAAACAAGGGGTTTAAAGGGGGGACCGACGGTGTAACGCCCTGAAATTCGGGGGTCGAGCATAACTCAGCTCCCGAGTTCCAAAACATCACTTATGCAACATGTTTAATGATGGATGTATGTTGTCTGTAAGAGTACATAAAACATGGAATAGATTAAGCCAAACTGCAAACATAATTCAGGGATAAGTGATAGATGCAAGCGGAAGACTTAAAGAAACATAAGTGTACATGTGTAAGTCCCTGAAATACGTATACATACCAGGTCATATTACAAGTGTTGTTATCAAAATACAAGCATTAAAAGACATTATCTATTCCAAAAGAAACTCAGAATTTCCGCGCATCAGGACATGGCTCACAAGAACCCGCTTGAAAATTGCATGAAAGAAAATGCAGCCTCATCATCCTCGAACTCCTGCTCTGCCTCAGGGGTCGCATCAATATCTGCAACTAAGATAGAGTCTGGTGGGTGGTTAAACACCGTCCCAGAACGTGGGAGTGAGTGATCAACTCAGTGGAGCAATAAATCAAAGGTTAACATGTTATCAATTCAATCAAGCAGTAATGATAAAGCAGAACAATCAAACATGTCCTAATTACTCTTGTTAGTGCAAGGATGTATGTAGAATGATGGGTGCCCTCACCTGTACACCCTTAGCGTCATCATCTTACGTTACGCATGACACCACCTCAAGTGCTCCACCTCTTCCAGGCACATGCAATGCGGTGCATGAACATGATTACCAAGTTGTTATTAGTCCTTTTCATACAGCAGGATTAGGAAGCTAAGGTACCTTCCTCATATCAATTTCTAAACAGTGATCCATTCTAGGGTCTTCAGTCCTAGGCAATCTCATACGATCATATGGTTTTACGTCACTGCAAAAGGGCTTGTCACCAATCAATGCACGCCTATCATACCTTCGTTACTACAATCAGGCTCGTCACCTCAATGCGGTATCTAGGTATGCTTGAGGTCACTACAAAGGGCTCGTCACCAATCAATGTAGGCCGACAGCACAAATATAGTATCCCATACCACCATAATCGGCTCACGAGTTTGGTTGCTTACTGGTCACTACGGAGAGGCTCGTCACCCCAGCGTAGGCCGACAGTTCGACCATGGTGTCCCATACCACCATGTCCGGCTTATGAGTCTTAGCGGATCCAGGTACAATGGTTAACAGGATTTACACTGGTAAGTTTGGTACCTTAGATTCAAGCAATAACGTCCATACATGGTGAACATACATCGGACAATCGGGTTACTTGACGAACTCGACTAGCGCGAGCGCACGTTGGGTTGAACGACATAGAGTGCGCAAACACTCCATGTGGCCAAACCACTGCCGACAACTCTAATACTACTCGGGTTCGTCAAATCACTTCCTACGTGGCGAAAGCAACCTCAGCCACGAACTCAAGGCTGATTACCGATTTCCTGGACTATTTATAGTCCCAAACATATTCCACTACAACAGATATTCATATCAACAATTTAGAATAGTAATGGAACAATAATTCAAACCATGTAGTATGTGAGCATTTCAAGAATATCAACCTAACATGGATTTACACATAAGTAATACTGGAAGTTAAACGACAAAGAATGTGACTTACATGTAGTAAATCATACACATCAATAGGAGAGTTGAGAATCGCTCCTCAACGCCCATACTAGGTTAATATATTGCACATCAGATCATTCAGACATTTCTACAAACACTTAGAATACATAGGTCAACATACATGACGTATGTTGAAAAACATACATTTGGACAATTCCTTTTGCCAAGGAGTTGTCACGCATACAATTAGCACAAGTACATGACAAACAATCATGGCAAACACATGTTCATATTTTATACATATACGGTACTTCCTACATATACATAGAATACACAAATCTCAATATAACACATGCATATCAGGAACACAAAATAAACATAGCATTTAACATGTGAAATCTCATCCATAACAAGAATAAACCATTAGCTGGCATTAAAAGCCTTGAAAACCATAACCTATACGATTAAAGTCCGCACCTTAAACCAGAAATAGAGCACTGAACTGATTCATACGATATGTCTTCGTCAACGGCGACTAGACAACCTAAGGTAAGAATAGAAATGAGCTACAACACACATAAACTATTTTAAGCTCTAAAACAGATTAGGGTTAGGTGAACTTACCCAAGGATGAACTTAGAATCACCGGAATAACGATTCAAAAGTGATGGTTTAAGGATGTAGAGTAACAGGAAAGAATCTCAAATGATTCACCAACTTCTCTCTCTTTTCCTCTCTCTTTCTTAGCTAGGGTTAGGAAATTCGTATGGAAAAGAGAGTGAGGGTTTTAAGGTCTATATATAAGCCTAACATTGATGAAAATAACCCTAGGGCCAAGGTATACTTAGGTTATAACCAAAACAGGCCTCTCTCGATCCAACGAAACACTTCCGATAGTCCTTTTTCTACGTGCGGTCGGACTTAAGCTCACTGATCATGGATCTAGGTCAGACTGAGTTTTCGTACCGATCGGATTTATAGATCAGCCGTGGCGGACCACTCTCAATTCAATGGTCACCGAAACTCTATCAGGTCCACAAGCACTATGACATGCCTGGGCCACCTTCCCTGATCAGAGGGTGAAATTGGGTCAGAATCCAACGGTCAGATTGCTTAAAATCTTCGCGCAAGCGACACGACTCAGATTTCATAAAATCATATTTAATTTCTCACCGTTCTCGCACTCTTCACTCCGAACTCAATCAAATCGACCTAGGACATCATCTGGACTTGATTTTTAAGGTGATGGTCAAGTCCAACATGGTGACCATAACCGACTAAGCTCATCGCCATCGGACTTTCGACACCCGGTCCAGGTCCGATCCAAAGCTACTAAAAATTCCCAAGAGCAACTGGATTTAGCGATGAATCCCAGATTTCAGAGTAACATAGCGCTAACTATTCTACAGGTTTTGAGTCATGCAGATCAAATTTAAAGTGATTGATGCTAATTTCACAAGCAATCGAGTTTAGCGCTAATTAACCCACAATTAACTTCTAAGGAAAATAGAGGTAGTACTCGGGTTCAGGCACAAAATTTTTCGGGTCATTACAGATGGCTACTAACTTGCCGCTAGTCTTCTTTTGGTGATGAGACTTGGCCCAACTCTCTTTCCTTTGGAAGAGAGGGACCTTGGGAAGATCTCCTGTAATGAATCTTACACGAATTGTCCATAATGAGGTGAAGGAAGAGAGAGAGAGAGAGAGAGAGAGAGAGAGAGAGAGAGAGTAAATAATGAAAATGGTGGGAGAATTCATATTTTAACCTAAAATTCAATAACGCATGAGAAATTGGAAAGGCGATATGGAGAAGAGAGAAAATCCCATGCATTTTCAAGTTTCACAAAAATATATCCTAATAAAAACAAGCATTGATCGCGACTGTCAATTCGTGATCCGATGGACTAGACCACTTTCAAAATCTCAAGATGATATCCTAATAAAAATCAGCATCAATCGTGACTATCGATTCACGATCCGATGGACCAAACCATCTTCTAAAAATCAAAATACATTCCCAATAAAACCAACATCGATTGTGACATTCAATTCATGATCTGATGGACTGAACCACTTTTAAAATATAAAAAACGTATCCTAATAAAAACCATTATCGATCGTGACTGTCAATTCGTAATCCGATGGATTGGATCACTTTCAAAATCTTAAAAACATTCGCAATAAAAATCAGCATCGAATGTGACTATCAATTCACGATCTGATGGACTGGATCACTTTCAAAATGTCAAAAACATATCCCAATAAAAACCAGAATCGATCGCAACCATTAATTCACGATTTAATGGACTGGACCATTGTCAATATCTCAAAAAAAATATTCTAATAAAAACCAACATCAATTGCGACCATTAATTTGTGATCCGATGGACTTAACCACGTCCAAAATCTCAAAAACATTTAAAAGAAAAACTAGCATCGATCGTGACTGTTAAGTCGCGATCCGATGGACTGGACCACTTTCAAAATCTCAAAAACATATCCCAATAAAAACTAGCATCGATCGTGACTGTTAATTCACAATTCAATGTACTGGACCACTTTCAAAATCTAAAAAACATGTCCCAATAAAAATCGCCATCAATTACGACCATCGAATCATGATCCAATAGACTCGACCATCTTCCAAAAATCAAAATACAATCCCAATAAAAACCAGCATCGATTGCGACCGTCAATTCACTATCCGATGGACTAGACCACTTTTGAAATCTTAACAACATTTCTAATAAAAATGAACATCGATCACGACCATCAATTTGCAGCCCGATGGAATGGATCATTTTTAAAACCTTAGAAAAAGTATTTCAAGAAAAATCAGCATCGATCGCGACGATCAATTCATGATCTGATGGACTGGATCATCTTCAAAATAGGAAAACATTTCCTAGAGAGTCACAAAAATAGTGGGACGATGGAACTGATCATGGATTAGAATATTGACCACAAACCTGCAGGACGATGGACCCGATTAGCCATAAATCAAAATCCTGACCGCCATCAATCCTGATTGTGACAGCCAAAATCCAAGTAACAAAGTACATGATCCTAAAAATCCACAATCCCCATCACAACCATCATACGAACTAGCCCCACACATATTTTCAATAAACACCAGCTTAGTTGAAGTCCCATAGGCATCCCTAGGGTAGAGGACCAATAAGCTAGACAAATTTTAAAATCATTTTGTAATAAAACCCCCATGGAGTATCACTCCCCAGAGTGGGGAGACTTTAATATTTTCATAATCAAGCATCATACTTCCGAGGCACTAAGAGATCTTCCATATCTCTGGGTGAGAGTCAGCCCAAAATCAAATAAAATCTAATATCTCATAGTTTCCCTAGAGATTATCAGATCCAAATGCACATCAAAGAAAGATCAGACTAAACTCCCATGTCAGCTCCATCGTATCAAATGCTAATGCTAAGAAAAGATTATAGGACAAGACTGATCAGAAGAAATCATCCAAACGGTGAAAAAGACAAATTGTAACTTAAGTTTCAAAATCAAAAGATTGCAAGGAAAAAGATCAGCCACACAAACCCTAGGCGTGGATATTTACAAATTTTAATTGAATTCAAGTCAGCATAGGGAGTTTCTCCTAAGTCCACAGAAAGCGCAGGGCAACATTTCGACGATCAAGCTAAACAAGTACTCCTTGGCTAATCTGGAAAGTAAAAGACAATCTAATATGATCCAATACCCTTATAAGGTTGCAAAAAGTGCAGGGGCTCTATTGTACCTTTTCAATGTTAGTACCGATCAGGAGTGAAAGCGTTGCGATTGGCGGTCTGCTTAGCGACAATCACAATGTTTTCCTCAAATATCACGATATGTGTGAGTTATCTATCTTCAGATAATTAGCTGACACAGACACAAAGGCAAGTAATGAATCTAAATCGCAATTTATGATTGACTGGCAAAGGTGGGGTGTCCACTCACTTTGGCATTTGGTTGCACATAATCTCTGCCAAAGACGGGCATTTATAGATACCCTACCTTAGGCTGATTAGCTGATTGAATTTGAACTGATGGATGTTTAACCAAACCCCAATCCTAAACCTTAACCTTGGAAGCCTAAAACCTAGGAACCCCAATTGTAACAGCCCACGCCCACACTGTATAATATTGTCCGCTCTGGGCACAGCCCGCACGGTTTTGTTCTCGGAGTTGCCCCCAAAAGGCCTCAAACAGTATAGGGTGGCAACTCCACATATAACCACCACAACTTCAGACGACACTTCCGATGTGGGACAAAGTTTCACCTTCATTGTGTGCACAGTAGCCTGCCATCATAGTAGCCTACCAGCCACACAGTAGCCTGCCAGCTATCTTAGGGCCCGCTCACATGTGTGCCCACCCACGTGTGCCCGCCCACATGTGACCACAGTGACGGGGCGTCACACCAATCCTAAATCCTAACCTTAGAAGCCTGAACCCCAATCCTAAATCCTAAATTCATCCCATTTAACCTAGTAAACCCAGTCAACCCAGTCAACCTAATCCTAAAACCTAAGAATCTAAAACTGTAGAGCCATGAGTCAGATAGGCGAGTTAACTCACCCAGTCAACTCGTTGAGTCAACTCGCTTGACTAACCTACCCAATCCAATAACCTAGTTGACTCACCTAATTAAGCCTAAAACCAAGCTCGAACTAAAGTGTAAAAGAAAGACTAATCAGAGAAATATGCACAACCTTAAAGTAGAAATCTTCACAGTAGAACTTCCACACAATTGGAGGAGGTTACCTGCCAAAACAGGGAGTCTAGGTGGGGAACAGCGACAACTAGTTTGCCGTTGGCCATGTGGAAATTCTCCTCTTTGGGGTGGCATCTCTCAAGAATGTGGAATCCCCCCTTTTCAGACCCTAAATGTGCGGTTGGTGTGTATTTACTCTAATGCTTACCTCCTTATCTAAAATTACCCTTTTACCACTTCATCCAACCCATGAAATGATGTCATGTGGCAATTTCCAATCCTTACCCTTCAACTACCTTTCGCCCTTAGGATTACCTATAATTACCAGAAAATTGGGTTTGGAGGCTATAAATAACCCCACCCCCTTCTCATTTCGGGCATCCACTACATTCAGAAGCATCAGACATGGATCAGGCATCCTTCCCTATTCCTTAAGGCTTTAACCATTTATCCATCCCTCCAGCAAGTCCAGCCTTGGTCTAGCTCAGCCTCGCCAGAATCCAAGCCTCTTAAGCTGCCTAATTTCAAATATGAGAGCCACTTGATCTAGCCCTGCGATATTCGCTCATCCAACCATTCAAGCTTCAATCAATTTCATCAAATCAAAGCATTAGCATTGTGCACCACTCATTCCCTTCTCAACCCCATTTCTCATCATATATATTAGCATTGCATTGCATTCTCGCATTTTATCTCATTTAACTGACAGACGTATGTTCTGAGGCTTGCTGATATAATTGGAGTAGGTCCACCAGGCACCTTTGACAGTTGGCTGTTGTTTTATTATAAGCATCAATACAGTAGCAAGGATCTCATATATCCTACTTTGCACCTACACTTGATCGTTTCAAACATATGCTCTGCAGCTTGCTGATATAATTGGACCCTGCCCATCAGAAATTTGGATCGATCAATCATCACTGTCATTATATCGCATTACATCTTTTACATACGAGAACTAATCCAATTCCTTATAAATTAGTCAAATCTTTCGAAGTAAAGACCATATATCTTTGTACATATAGAGAGGGTGCCTAACACCTTCCCTCTCTGTAACCATGGTCCCTTACTGAGAATATCTATAACACAAACTCACAAGTCATCTTAGGATTAAGAATCTTTAGGTTATGAATCCTAAGCATTTTTATATGGTCTAACCTACTTGAGAATTGTAATAATTGATTAGTGGCAACTCTGATCAGATATATACCATTTTTATCTTAAATGAAAGCACTCTTGCAAGATAAGGAGCGTAAAAGAAAGTCGATCTCTCGTACTCTTGAAAAATCTACCCTCCAACGCCCATAGATGTTAAATGGGTGAAGAACGTGGGGCCCGAAAACAGCCCTAATACATATGGGATACGTATGCAGCAGTTGACAGGGGTCACGATCACTGGGACTGGCATAAAGACGGGCAACGACGTCTCGTTGGCCCCATCACCATGAACTTGTGGGTCGAACATATTGCATGTGTCCCTTGACATGGCATAGGTAACAGAACCACTCACCGTTCTACATTTCTAATGACCCAAGGCCTGTCTCTCATCAATGCCATACACATGATGTACCATGGTAAGGTGTGCAGCACAGTCCAGGTCGACCATTGGATTGGGCCCCACCGTCACCGTCACTGCCTTACGAGATTACTCTGATCAGAAGGTGAGAACCATTGGCAGGTTTAAATTACTTGGTAAATTGTACGGGACAGATGGACCAAGAGCATGCATCTACCAGCCCTGGGCCAGTCTATATGAGCAGAGGAGATGGGCTCTAGTAACTCTGGGCGCACATTCGAAATACTTGGCCTACCAGATAATTTTTGGCAATGTACCAGGCTAGGCGGGCTAGTGTTGGTTCTAATTGGGCCCTTGCAATTAGCCTTGGCCCTGGCCTTAATCACTAAAAAGACCCAAGGTAAGGCCGGGCCACTAACTCCAACCCAGCAAGATCTGGGCCAAGATTTAAAGCCCAGGCCCAAACTTGGCTCTACAGAACCATTGCCACCCTTACTTGGGGCAAAAGGGAGATGCAAGCCAAATCCCAGCCCAGTTGATTATTATTGGTCTTAAAATTCAGGCCTGAACACAAACCAACGGCTTCAAAGTTCAGCCGAAAACCTGCCCAGCTCATTCTCCTCCCTACTTCCAATAGGTGCGTTCCAAACAGTTATAGCTAACTATTATAGCAAGATCAAGATAACCGTTGATTTAGTCTCTTAAATTTTAGAAGGTTCAGATCAAGTATAGGCCTAAAAGGGATCCAATCTACACGTGAGGTCAATCTACACGTGAGACCCCACTGTCAGTTCACACTTCACTGTTAGCCACCCCCATATGTGGCATGCGCATATGATGACTCGAACCCCTGATTCATAATTAGGCTTTCAAGTAGACCAGAGATGAAAAATCATAAGTCTTACAATCCTAAGCAAGCAAGAGAAGGGAAAGGGTGTGTGTTCTAATAAAATCAATTCGTGCATAGGGTAAGGGTGTGTACAGGGTAAGGGTCATTTTTGTACACAATTTCTAAATTAAAAAAAAAAAAATAATAATAATAATAAAATCAACCTTGCAATTCGTGCATAGGGTAAGGGTGTGTGTTCTAACCTTTCAAAAATAAAATAAAATAAAATATCCTCGCAATTCATGCATAGGGTACATATTAACGTACATGTGTACACGTTTGAGGCAGCATCAGAACTGATCGGTGCAGGGGTGCAGAAAGTGAGAGTTACAACGGTTGTATTTACGAGACTAAAAATTGTTAAAGGCTAAAATCTAAGGCCCAGCATCGAGTTGGAGTTCATTTTGAGCACTGTCATGGAAAAAGTCTAAAATCTTATTCCAAAATATAGTAGGGAATAACACGCTTACAAAAATCGTACATTCCGACTAACACTCTTCTTCCTTGTCCTACTTTAGCCTTTCATGCAGTTAATATAGATCTTAAAGTACATAAAGTTTAAATATTGAAGAATTCCTTCTCGTAAAAGCCTTCATTTGACAACATTTATGACTTAAGTTTTTATGCCACAACATGGAGGGATTATTCATTCTCTAAGTTTTGATTTATGTCATATCAATTTTCATTCAAAATTAACATTGTAGACATGTGAGTCATTGCAATTACATTTGAATCATACAAAATATTAAGATTCTTCATTTTCAAATTAAAAAACACAAAACTTTATTTGTCTAAGCATAAAATATAAACTAAATTATGCCTTATATAAGGCACATATGAAATTGCGATTTTACCACTACAAGTGAAGATTGAATATATGGCCAATGTCCTAGAGGGGAATGAATATGATCTTTTTTAAATTTAATTGGATAATTAACATACACTTACTTCTAAACATGTATGTAGAGTAATACAAATAGGAATAAGTGCAACTATAAATTCTACTTAAGTGAAAACATCATTCAGGCATTCCATCAAATATGTTTGCTACAATAAGTAATTCATGTATATTGTTTAACAAAATATAACAGATAGGAATTAAAAAATTCAGCTCATTGCACACAATGTATAGTGATTCAGCTACGTGCTTACTCTACTCCTGGCCTGTAACACCCCGAACTTTTCAATACTCAAGTATTGAAAGTTCTCGAGTGTCACCATGAAGTTTCACTTAGTATGGTACGATACCAATTTAGCTATCCTAACCTTACATCTATTCTCCAACATCAATCTGACCATTGAGAATGATCTTTGAAAAGGTTGAGTTGTCAGTCCTTGGGGTGGGGGGAAGAATAGGACTATGCCAATTTAAAAATTAAAGAACTGAAACATTAAATAAATCAGAACTAATCAGAGATCTCAACAGTAATAGTATTGAGAAATTGATTCAAACCTTGTTCAAAGGACAACCTTATACCAAAAACAGATGTTTTAGGTAGGACAACCTGATTTCTTGAACGTAGTAGGGATTAAGATCGCAAAGTAAAACAAGAGGAAAAAGGAAAGAAATCTATCTATTACAAGCATTCACCACATGTATATGAAAATATTACAATCATTCAACACATATACATCACATACATCATTCACCACAAAACACCAGGAGTTATAGTGGTTCATTGTGTACACCAACTGTTTTCAAACAACCACACCTACTCCACTCCCAATAATCACAACCCACGTGATATTGACGTTCACTAATAATCAAGGTTTTCTCAGGTTCACCTTAAAACCTATATAGTTGTGTTTTCAAATGGGCCATTATAATCAAAACCCCACGCTGAGATTTTTTGGCTATCTTAGTTAAAACCAATATAGAGATTTTTCTGGATATCTCAAGAAATAAAAAATGAATACTTATCTTCTTCTAAAGACGCTTGTTGATGTATCTCGTAGAACCGCTTCGCTTGATGTAGAAATGTTCAATGTCCAATAACACAATCAAGGGTTTTAGGTTATAAATTGATTTTAAATTAATTCAAAACTGGGGCTACTTGTTTGAATTCCTTAGATCTCACAAGGAAGAGTATGAACTCCCTTTAAAACATAAAATTCATAAAAGAGATTAAGGAATTACAAAAACAAAAAGCTATTAGAGGATTTAAAATTACCGTGCTATAGCTTGAAGATGATGGGGACTTTTCTCTCTCAAAGTGAAGGCTTTTTGTGGCTTTAATGAATGAATTCGGAGTGAGAAACAACCTCTATTTATAGGCTGAAAATTGGTTGCTTCGACTGGTCTAAGGTCTCCTTCAACTCGTCTAAGATCTAGCAAAATTTTAAAATTTCGACGCGATCAGATAAAATCATTCTTCGACTGGTTGAGCATTTTCTTCGATTGGTCGAGGGAGTGCAAAATTATTTGTTGGAGTTTGAGTCGATCTCCCTTCTATTGGTAGAGGGTGTGCCTACGACTGGTCGAGCACCCTACTCGACTAGTCGAGGAACTATCAGAAAAGTCCATTTTATGAGTTTGAATTTTGGATTGGTTGAAGTAATTCTTAGACTAGTCGAACTAGAGCTTGGACTAGTCGTACTCATGTTTGGACTAGTCGAACCAAAGCCTATCCAAAGCCTATCCAAAGTATAAAAACTCATGAACATTTAGCATATGAAAGGTCCTAAGTCTAGGGTCTTTCTAGGGTCAATTATTCCTAAAATTATTGGACATTGAAGTATATACCTTGAAGTTTCTACTTGAATCTTTACTAGCGTTTAGTGGATCTTCTACTTGAAATAAACTTGAAGTTGTAGCTTGATCTTGAACTTGAAGTGAAGTAGAACTCAAACTTGAAGTAACCATCTTCATGTCTTGCACTTTTCAACTTCATGTGTTGATCTTGAAGGTGAACTTTTCATCATATAAATGAGTCGCACTATAAGCTGTTTTGTCTCATCGAAATTGACAAAAAACTGTTTTATACAACACAACACTCAATATCTCCCCCTTTGTCAAATTCGTGACAAAACATACTTAGAACAGAATACAAATACAAAACTTCACACTTTCTCTCAATATGAGCACAACATCTACTCCCCCTCAATTAGAGTTTGGATTTGTGTATAATACCTGTATTAATAAATATATATATTTCCAAACATATACAATCCACACAATCCATCCAACATCATTTGATAATCATAACAGCATTTGAGCATTTGATTTAATCATAATCATAACCCATAAATCTCCATAAAAAAATCTCTCATACTAGAAATCTCTCCCCCTTTTGTTTATATGAATCCAAACATGCCATTAGGTGATGTCCCATAATGAAGAATGGTGATCAATGTTACACCAGAACGTTGAATACAAGTATTGCATATGAGTAATAGAATGTCAATTATAAATAGGTAAATGAAAGATAATAGAAAAAATATGATTAAGAGTAAATTAGTAGAGTAGGAATAAGATTTAGAAAGCATAAAGAAAATAACATTCAAGAATATGAATTAAGTCATGCAAACCAAACATAAGTTAAAGTTATACAATCCAAAACAAATAAAATCAAAGTCAAGCTAGTCAGAACCAGAGGAAGAAGGAGGTGGGATAAACGGGTCAATCTGATGAAGTCCTTTAGTGATGCGATGAAAATATTTTCACATATACTTCATTGACGATTTGTGACTTTCCGTCAGATTGTCCTGTGAAATTTTTAACTCAACTACTTTCTCCTCTAAAGAACGAAGGTGATCATCAAATTGAGACGGTTGAAGGTCAGGATCCGCCTCATCATCGGTTCCTAGTTTATCAAAGATGTCATCCATAGTAATGTTTGCAGGCAAGGTGTCTTTTTCTTCTTCAACATCTTCTTTATCTCGTTGACCTGACAGATACTCCAAGTTCATCTTGTTGATGTTAGAGTTATTAAATGGAAGGACTCCTATCGGTGCCCCAGTAGGAGAAATGAACACATTGCAATGAAGTGCAAGAGTAGTTATAAGATAGGCAAAATGAATAGAGCCATGGCTAGGATGGAGACGAAATTGTATCATACTATAAAAAATTAGAGAAGGAAGACATATAAGAATGCCAGACACAACAGAGTGAAGAACACGTCACATAAAGGGAGTAAGTTCAGCCTTATTCGCAAACCTAGGATAAACATTAGAGATAAAAATGCGGTGAAGAACTTTATACTTGGGCAACATTTGATTGGCATGGAGGGCATTACTCGAACTCCATTCGACATTAAACCGACACAATTTGCGTGTAATTGTACGCTGTTTAGATTCAGTCATTTTCTCAGCTAATGTAGGTATTGAAATACCTTCATCATTTACATTTATTTCCAATGGACCTGAGATAAGATGTTTATATACAGGGAATGTCCCTTCTCTAAAATTGATAGAGAATGTCAGATCATCTAGGGATGCTTCACTTATAGACATACATTGCTTGTGCAATCGAATGGTATGCCAGTCCGCCCCAATTTAAAATGTTTTCCCTACCAACAGAGGTAAGGATGAGAAGAAGCGGAAATGGAGCTTAATGATTAACATTAACCGTCTTTTATATAATGACTTCTCTATTGCGAAGATCTCGAACATACTCCGGGTCTTCCTTGGGGGCCCGTAGGGTTCTAACCCTAAGTGGAGTCGACATAGAGGATGAGCCACCAGTGACTTTCTTCCTAGTTCGATGTTCCATTTAGTGATTGCAATAGGGAAAATCAAAAATAGAAGATGGGTTTGACAAGAATCAGATTTTTTTTATCAAAAACCCTCTAAGAAAAGAATGGAAATCTCAAATCGATAACAACATGAAGCTTAAAATGCATACAAGAACTCAAATTTAAAAGGAAATTGAAAATGAGGCGCTTACAATGACTCTATGAAGATGGGTTCGACGAGTCGAGAGAGAGATTGTTGAGGAAGATGAAGAAAAATGAGAAAAAAATGATTTTCCCCCCCTTTTGAGAAGACCACCTGTGCTCCTCGACCGGTCGAGTATGTGCTCAACCTGTCGAGGCTTAACTGGTCGAGTACATGCTCGACCGGTTGTGCCACATTGAAATTTCAAATTTTATTTAAATTTTTTTGCATAAAAATTATATAATAAAAAATGAAAAAATAACATGATTTAATTAATTTAAATACACATACGAATATCATGTTTTAATTTGGAAGTCTATTCCTGTCAAGTGATTTAGCCATAATGTCGCCAAGATGATTTTCGGTTTGGATATATTATAAAGAAATGCTTTTATCTTTAACCAATTCTTGAATATAGTGATAATGAATGTCTATATGATTCATGCGAGAATGTTGGATGAGATTTTTTGAAATATTAATTACGCTAGAGTTATCGCAATACAAGATCATTGTATCTTGCACAATTCTGTAATCATTTAGCATTCTTTTCATCCAAACCAGCTGAGACATGTATTACCAGGTGCAATGCATTCAGCCTTAACTGTAGATAAAGATATCGAACTCTGTTTCTTAATGTGCCAAGAAACTAAACAATTTCTAACATAGAAACATCCACCACTGGTAGACTTTTTATCATCAATGTTCCTTGCCCAGTCAGCACTATATATCCAGCTAGTTGAACATTTGCATTATGCAGATAACAGAGGCCTAAATTAGCAGTACTTGACAGCAATAAGATGTGATTATTTTGGATCAGATTGGTATCTAGTACAGATACCTACACTAAAGGCAATATCTGGTCTACTAGTAGTTAAGTATAAGTGATTACCAATCATGCTGCGATATAAGCGAGAGTCTATACTATTACCTGTTTCATCCTTTGAAAGTTTGAGAGTTGTACTCATAGGCATATCAAATTTTTTACCATTTTTAAATCCAAACTTCTTAACCAAATTTAAGGCATATTTGGTTTGAGAAATGAAGATACCGTCTTCTTACTGTTTAACTTATAAGCCTAGAAAGTAATTCAATTCTCCAACATACTCGTCTCGAACTTCGATTTCATAAGCTCTGCAAACTCAATAGATAAGTTAGTGCTTGTAGAACTATAGATAATATCATCAACATATATCTATAGAATTAGTATATGTTTAATGTACTTTTTAACAAATAAAGTTTTATCAACACTTCCCATAATAAAATTATGACTGAGTAAAAACTTAGTCAACTTCTCATACCATGCCCTAGGAGTTTGTTTTAGATCATAAAATGCCTTTTTAAGACGATATACATGATTTGAGTGTTTAGGGTCCTCAAAACCCTTAGGTTGTTCAACATAGACCTCTTCATGTAGATTACCGTTTAGGAATGCACTTTTAACATCCATTTGATATAACTTGAATTTTTTGAAGCAAGCCATTGATATAAACAATCTGATGGATTTAAGGCGAGCTACTGGTGCAAAAGTTTCTTTATAATCGATTCCTTCTATTTGAGTGTATCCTTGTATAACCAGTCTTACCTTGTTTCTAATTATATTTCCTATTTCATCAGATTTGTTTTTGAAAATCCATTTGGTTCCAATGCCAATTTAAAAATTAAAGAACTGAAAGATTAAATAAATCAGAACTAATCAGAGATCTCAACTGTAATAGTATTGAGAAATTGATTCAAACCTTGTTCAAAGGATAACCTTACACCAAAAATAGATGTTTTAGGTAAGACAACCTGATTTTTTGAACGTAGTAAGGATCAAGATCGCAAACTAATAGAAGAGGAAAAAGAAAAGAAAGCTATCCATTACAAGCATTCACCATATGTACATGAAAAGATTACAATCATTCAACACATATACATCACATACATCATTCACCACAAAACACTAGGAGTTATAGTGGTTCAGTGTGTACACCAACTGTTCTCAAATAGCCACACCTACTCCACTCCCAATAATCACAACCCACGTGATATTGACATTCACTAATAATCAAGGTTTTCTCAGGTTCACCTTAAAACCTATACAGTTGTGTTTTCAAATGAGTTATCACAATTAAAACCCCACACTAAGATTTTCTGGTTATCTCAGTCAAAACCAATATAGAGATTTTCTGGATATCTCAAGAAACCAAAAATGAATAAAGAATACTTATCTTCTTCTAAAGACGCTCTTTAATGTAGCCCATAGAACCGCTTTACTTGATGTAGAAATGTTCAATGTCCAATAACACAATCAAGGGTTATAGGTTCTAAATTGATTTTAAATTATTGCAAACCTGGGGCTACTTGTTTAAATTCCTTAGATCTCATAAGGAAGAGTATGAGCTCCCTTTACAACATAAAATTCATAAAAGAGATCAAGGAACTACAAAACAAAAAGCTATTAAAGGATTTAAAATTACCGTGCTATAGCTTGAAGATGATGGGGACTTTTCTCTCTCAAAGTGAAGGCTTTTTGTGGCTTTAATGAATGAATTCGAAGTAAGAAAAGTCCTTTATTTATAGGCTGCAAATCGGTTGCTTCGACTGGTTTAAGATCTAACAAAATTTCAAATTTTCGGCGTGATCGGATAAAACTGTTCTTTGACTGGTCGAGCATTTTTTTCGACTAGTCAAGGGAGTGCAAAATCAGTTGCTGGAGTTCGAGTCAAGCTCCCTTCGACTGGTCGAGGGTGTGCCCACGACTGGTCGAGCACCCTGCTCGACTGGTCGAGGAACTACTAGAAAAATCCATTTTATGAGTTTGAATCTTAGACTACTTGAAGTAATTCTTAGAATGGTCAAACTAGAGCTTGTACTAGTCAAACTTAGGTTTAAACTAGTCGAACCAAAGCCTATCCAAAGTATAAAAATCTGTGAATGTTTAGCATATGAAAGGTCCTAAGTCTAGGGTCAATTATACCTGAAATTATTAGACATTGAAGTATATACCTTGAAGTTTCTACTTGAATCTTCAATAGCGTTCACTTCTACTTGAAATAAACTTGAAGTCGTAGCTTGATCTTGAGCTTGAAGTGAAGTAGAACTTAAACTTGAAGTAACCATCTTCATGTCTTGTACTTTCAAACTTCATGTGTTGATCTTGAAGGTGAACTTTTCATCACATGAATGAGTTGCACTATAAGTTGTTTTATCTCATCAAAATTTGACAAAAAAGGTGCTTTATACAACACAACAGTTACAATCTTCATCCATAGATTAAGTCATCCGACCGTTGATTTTAACACAAGATCATCATATGCCCAAGTACTCCCACTCATTCATCATAACCAACTGTTTAGCCAACTATCCACCAATAGGTAAAGATATCTGACCGTCCACTTTGAGTTTCGACTACCTGATCATATTAAACTAACTACTTGATATCTGCATCCGCTCATACACATATCAAATTAAAATTCTGATCCGTTCATCTTGTTTACCACCTATGAATATGCTTAACCCACTATCAAAATTACAATCTTATGAACTTACAAATGTGAACAAGTCACTTGAATCTAATGATATACGTGTTCTGCCTCTTGATCACTCTAAAAATCCACTTATGATCATTCGTTTATAAAACCGACCGTACACCCACTTACATATATGATCAGAGTATTAACCATTAAGTTTTTCTATTTTTAACATGTCATCTGACCATCCATTATGTTGGTTGATACATGTACATTCCCTTAATTAATTTGGTGAATAATTCTATATTCATAATGATTTAGATATAAGTTCTTTTGTAAGAATTACTTAGAAACGTGCCTATAACCATGTAGAACCATTAGATTTCCCAAAACTCTCATATCAGCAATAATTAGGAAAATGCCATTAACCTAGACCTTTGAATTTTAAATCATGTGGTTCTCACGATCCATTTGATGTGAAATTTTATACCATGCTATGTATCATAAATTAACCATACATGTCAAATTTCAGCCCTTAGATCATTATAAAAGTGAACTAATTGACAAATCAACCCCTTAACCGTTGATTGTGGTGTGCATTGAGTGAGAAAACCTTGTGGGTAATCATAGTAGGATATTTTCATTTATATGAACGACTTGAATTGCCGATAATATAGACCAACTATAAAAAATGAAGATCCCACTTTGGTAGGCTTTTCCTGAGGTGCGAAGTTATCCTTTGGAGGCTTACCGACTCTTTATAAATCTGGATATTTCGATTTAGCTTCTTTTTGTCATCCATCGTAATTCAAATTTGGACCACACTTTGGTCTCATATGACTATAAGGTCATACAAAATTTAGACCCTGATCTATGATCCTACACCGTTGAATATTGAAGCCAGTTCCTTCCTTTTGGTATAAAAGGTGAAATTTTAGATTTAGGCTTTTTTCACTATCAATTAACCACCAAAATTTATCCAACCGTTTGCCTATCCTGATTACACATTTCTTCCAAAGTTGGGCCCTGATAATTAAGTGTGGATCGTTAATTGAGAACAAGTTCGTTTTGGCACTCGTTAGGAGAATTTTCAAGATAGGCCAATCTAAATTTCGGATCACCAAGAAAATCATATACCCCAGCCCTATTCGATGACCCTGACAGACTGGATGAATTATATTTAAAGAAAGATCACTATAAAAGGTCAAATTGGAAAAAACCTAATACAAGTGGGATGTGAAACACACCTCCTCTCACACGCCCACTCCTTTATAAAAGGAGGAGTGTGTCCCCTTCTCTTCTCACACGCCCATGATCCCACATCCAAGAAAGAGAAAGAGAAAGAGAAAGCCTAGTCACCCATCATCATCCTCCTCCACACGTGTGGTGTCTCCCTCTTGTTCAAGCGATGTCATGATTCATGTAAAAACTTTCCTACATCGAGATCTACCTAGGGTTTAGATCTAAGTCTAAGGTGATGGATTCCTTTAAAGCTTACACTAATTTGAGTTGATATGATTTATCTTATTTTTATATACTTTCATATTACTGTGGTTTCCATGCGATTGATTAGTTTACGATTATCAATTATTTATCCTTTTGGGAATAATAGTTAAGGTATGATTTTAATTATGCATGATTTTTATGAATTTATGTGGGGAGATGAATATAAGCCTTTCCCTTTACCAATTTTAAGAGCGACATGTGCTTCCACTCCAGATTGAGTTGGCCTTTTGCTCCTCACCCCTTATTCTTATTGAGTTATCCTATTTTCTACTCTTCTCTTTTATTGAGATATCTTAATGCTACTTTTCTCCTTTATTATATTAGCATTGTGCTACCTCCCTTTATGGCTTGGGCATGTGTCTTGAAATTCTAAAACCCTCATGGTTTGACTTATTTCTTTATTTATGCAAGTGATGTGTTATAGGCCTCAAATATAGTGGTTCATATATATTATCGTGGACGTAATGCGTTTTGCGTAGCGACCCTCTTCATCGACACGTAATCTCGTGGTTTGGTGAGTGGTGCACAATCGATGTAAGTAAATCGCCATACATGTTACATCACTTCTCGGGATTGTATGTCGTGAATAGTCGCTCCATGAACACATCGCGTCATGTAAATCTCCATCGCGTTGTTGTGTCGCCTTGAGATGTTTGCATAAATCCACGTTAATGTTAGACACGCCGACAAATCTCCAGAGTGTGAGAATGCAGGGCAAGCCAGATATTTTTAACTATATTCCACATAGTGATGATCATTACGTATGATAGACCGCACATACTTTGCTAAGCATGCATTCATATATATATATATATATATATATATATATATATTGGTTGCGCATATTGATACCACTTGTAGTGGTGGAGTACGAGACATATCAGAACCCTCACATTATTCCTATGAATCTCTTGAATTATTGTTAATCTTAAAGGATAACCATTACTATGAGTAGGGCATTGACCCTCTCTAACCATACAAATATTACAGGTGAATTATGATACGGTCGATAATCATTTTATGGAAGATTCTTTCGAAAAGAAAAAAAGAAGGATAACACCATGATATGTTTTATTTATTTTCCTCTGCAAACTTTGATAATGTATTAAGCTCCCATTGAGAGGGCATTGAAGAATTATTTGTATGCTTTTTATTATAATGGAATAATAAATACAGTCAATTTTATTCTCATGAATGGTTACCTTCGTGAATGTAATTGGATGTGATTTATCTAAAAAAAAAGAAAAAAATAATATGTGATTTTGAAACATCTAATTTTTACATTATTAACACCTGGAATTCTAGGGCAGGAGTATGTGCTCGGGCCACGAAAATTTAGGATGTTACACGGCTGATGCACTCTCACCTAGAGTGTGCCGGATGTCATTTTTCAGAATAGTTTATATCAGGTTCAACATAAACATTCACAAGATTTTTATCCGTCGATGGCCTACATAAGGTCTTACGAAGTCCTACAGAAGGATGACAAACGTACTCTCCCATTAGAGGCCTACATAAGGAGTTGTCAAGTTTGATATTTCAAAGTCTGAAACCCAATTGTACACAAGGAATGGTTTTCAAACATAGTGGACTTTAATGTACTTTCTTACCTAAAGTGGAAGAGCCCCATTCATTCACCTTGTTAGAGATCTTCCTGAATTTTGAAGCATCTTCAACTCCTTTGTACTGCAACGATAATGATGATGTGCCTTTGGTGGTAACGAGTTTTAGGTCAAGGGTTTGGTGAATCCTAGCTTAAGAATGAAGGGTCTTTATAGTTTATATTAGGATCTTGTAATGCCTCGAAAATCGAGGGTCGAGCAAAGGCTCAACTCCCAAGATCCGATGCATCACTTATGCAGTATAGATAATGATGTTTAAATATTTTCCATGTTAGTGCATTAAACATGAGTGGGATTATTCTAAAATAACATATTATATTCCAAGTGCAATCAAATTAAGCAAGCGGAAGACTTAAGTACTTGAATTATATCATAAAAGTGTTTCACCATGTGGAGTATGAATCTGTTCCACGCTGAATATATACATGCGTTTGTTCCAAAATTTACAAAATATCAAAATACAACTCTCCATTTAATCTATGTAACCTCTTAATCTCATCGAATCAGAACAAGATTTACAGAGACCCGCCTGATAGCTGAACATAGGAGAATTTCTCCTCCTCATCCAAGAAGTCTAGCTCTGTCGCATAAGCTGCATTAGAACTTGCATCTAAATCAAAGTCTAGTTAGTGTTTTAAAACACCGTCCTAGAGTGGGAGTGAGTGATCAACTCAGTGGTACTATAAGGCAAATATTAACATGCTATCAATTCAGTCAAGCAGTAATGATAAAGCAGTACAACAATCATGTCCTAAGTACTTTTGGAATGCTATTATGTAATGATGCATGCCGTCGCCTGCACTCCCTCAGTGACATCATCTCACGATCGCGCATGAGAAACTCCTTAAACGTGCGCTTCCTCACAAAAGCACATGCAATGCGATGCATGGTTGTGTTAGCTAATATTTAATTAGATTTATTCATACAGTAGGTTCGGGAAGCTAAGGTACCTCCCATTATATCACTTACCCAAACAATGATCCATCTAGGGTCGTCAATCCTAGTTAATCACATACGATAAGCAAGTTGTAGGACATTACCCCTGATGAAAGCAGTGGATAGGTAAGTTCACGAGTTTACACTCGAGGTCACTACGGAGAGGCTCGTCACCTCAGCGTAGGCCTAGTTTATACTCGAGGTCACTACGGGAAGGCTCGTCACCTCATCGTAGGTCGACAGCTCGAATATAATATCCCATACCACCGTATTCGGCTCACGAGTTTGGGTTGCTCACTAGTCACTACGGGGAGGCTCGTCACCCCAGCGTAGGCCGATAACTCGACCATGGTGTCCCATACCACCATGTCCGACTCATGAGTCTTGGCGGATCTTGGTACCATAGTTTAAACGGGCTTTGCATGGTAAGTGGTACCCTAGATTCAAGCAGTAGCGTTCACACATGGTAAACACACAATATGCCAATCGGGTTACTTGACAAGTGCGATTGGTACGAGCGTACATTGAATCGATCGACATAGAGCACTTAAGCACTCCGCGTGGCCCGACCACTGTCGACAATCACTGTATGACTCAGATTCCTCGAATGTATTTAACGTGACGAAACTAGTTCGGCTGCTCAAACGGGAATAATTACCGATTGCCTAGACTACAAAGTAGTCCCAATCATACTCAAATACAATAAGGAATCACATATGCTACTCATATCAGCATTTTACAAATAATACAAACATAAATCTCAATTGAGCATTTTATCAAACACATTAGACAAGTTGACATACATATGCATTTCATCTACAAATCATATAGTGACAATTTACAATACATGAAGAAAACTATTCATATGACTAAGGAAACTAAGAATCCTGTCTCAATACACTTAATAAGTACAATCCATCAATAAAATCTCATTCAGACATTTTAACAAACACTTAGACTACACATTTCCAAATATATAGACTAGACTTATTACGACATGAATTATAGCAATTCATTTCACAACATCGATTATAAAGTATATAACATACATGTATCTAAGATTAGAACTTACTATAAGTACAAATCAAGATTTCACATTCATTCAAACATTTCAACAAACACATAGGATGCATTTTATATTTAGATATTTCACACGTGTAGTTTATAAAATATGTCGTAACTAATATCATATGACAACAATCAAGTCAGACACAAATCATTGCTAACATTAAAAGCCTTGAAAAACATAACCTAAACATTTATAGTCCGCACCTTTCATCGGTTTGCTTGTTACGAACTCAGTTCGTACACAACAGTTCCATCTACAGCACGACGGCTACCTAAATCACGAAATAGGTTAGCTATTACGTTGATTCCTCTATTTGGATTCTTAAAACGAGATTAGGGTAGGATTTCTTACCCAAATCATATCTAGAATCGACGGTGTAGTGATGGTGGGGAGGTGATTCAGTATGTGGAGTGGTGGGAGTAAATCCTAGCAACGATCTCTCTCTCTCTTTCTCTTCTCCTCACTCTTTCATCCTCTTTTCTTTCTTCTCTCTCCTAGGGTTAGAGAATTCGTATGGAATAAGAGAGGGGTGATTTAAGGGCCTTATATAGGCTTAAAACTGATGTCAATGGCCCCAGGGCCATGGTATACTTAGGTTATAGCCAAAGAGTGTCTGTTTCGGAGAAACGGGACTCATATGGAGGCCCATTACTCACCTGCGTCATGGATTAAGTTCCTTGACCATGGATCTAAGCTAGGTTAAGGTTTCGGTCCGTTCGGATTTATGGATCGACCGTGGAGGACCTGTATCATTCAACGGTCTTCAGCACTCGGTCAGGGCCACAAGTATATTGACCTATGTAGGGAAATTTCCTTGATCCATGAGTGTATTTGGGTCAGAATCTGACAGTCAGAAGTATTTAATTTCGACCGCAAGTGAATGGTCCAATTCACTTAAGTTTGAGTTCATTTTATAATGATATTCGCGTTTCTCACACACTTCGCTCCAGGCTCAAGTTGTGTGTTTCTAGATATTATTTGGGCTTGATTCCCACCATGCTTGTCAAGCCCAGTATGGTGATCGTAACCTTATAGTTTCGTGGTAATCAGACTTTTGATGCGCGGTCTAGGTCTAATGTGGAGTTTTAATGTGCTTTCAAGAGCAACTGAGTTTTGAGATTGCTCCTAAGTTTTTAGGTAATGTTGAGTTAGGCGATCCTAATGGTTTTGTGTCTTGCAGTTCGTATAGATAGTGGTTCAAGATAATTTCACCAATCATTTAGTTTAGTACTTAATTAATTCTTGCCTAATTTCTATCGAATTCGATCCTTAGTAATTTCTGCCTCAGATGATACTCGGGTCCTTGTACGGATTTTTTCGAGACGTTACAATCTACC
Source organism: Magnolia sinica (assembly GCF_029962835.1). Classification (NCBI taxonomy): domain Eukaryota; kingdom Viridiplantae; phylum Streptophyta; class Magnoliopsida; order Magnoliales; family Magnoliaceae; genus Magnolia; species Magnolia sinica. The sequence continues at coordinate 59,859,285 of NC_080577.1, forward strand.
CCCCTTAAAGAAAAATTTCATCCTCGAAATTAGTACCTTTTCGTACTCCTCGTGAATCTGAGGGTAGTTCTTACGGACTTCGACTTTCATTTCCCAAGTAGCCTCTTCCTCAGTGTGGTGAGTCCACAATACTTTCAGAAGCAGGATAACTTTCTGCGTAGCACTTGTTCCTTCCTATCTAGAATACGTATTGGCCACAGTACGTAGGTAGCATCTTCACTTCACTACACCTGCTTCCACTTGATAATGTGAGTAGGATTAGAAACGTATTTCTTTATCATCAATACATGAAATACGTTGTGCACGCTTACGAGTGGTGTGGGCAAAGCAAGACGATATCCTACCACACCCACTCAGTCTAGAATCTGAAATGGGCTAATGAATTTTGATGTGAGTTTCCCTTTCTTGCCAAAGTGAAGGACTCCCTTCATGGGGGAAACCTTAAGAAACATGTGGTCCCCAACCTCAAATTCCAACCGCCACTGTCATGTATCGGCGTAACTTTTTTGTCTGCTCTGTGCTACAAGAAGTCGATGCTTGATAATGTCAATCTTTTCAGAGGTCGCCTATACTAAATCTGGGCCAATCAGGCTCCTCTTGCCAACTTCTGCCCAACAATGGGGTGCTCGACAAGGGCGCCCATGCAATGCCTCGTAGGGAGCCATGCTAATGCTCGCTTGAAAGCTATTGTTATAAGCGAACTTTGCATAGGGAAGACAATCATCCCAACTATCCTTGAAATCGAGCACACATGCCTGTAACATATTTTCTAACACCTGATTTACCCGTTCCATCTACCCATTAGTCTGTGGGTGGAACGTGGTACTGAACTCTAGTTTTACCCCCATTGCTTCTTGGATTTAGTCCAGAAGATAGACGTAAATCGCGTGTCTCGATCTGACACAATCTCCATAGGCACTCCATGCAGACTTACTATCTCCTTGATGTATAGCTTGGCCAAATCATCTACTAAGTTTGAAACTCTAATAGGGAGAAAATGAGCCGATTTTATCAATCGGTCCACAATCACCCAAATGGAGTCGTGTCCCTTCCTCGTCTTCGGCAACCCAGAAATGAAATCTATAGATATGAAGTCCCACTTTCATTCAAATATGAGCATGGGTTGTAGTAATCTAAGAGGTCGGCGATGCTTGGCCTTAACCTGCTGGCACGTGAGGCAATGGGATACAAAATCTGCTATGTGGGCCTTCATGTTGTCCCACCAGTACGAACGCTTCATATCTCAGTACATCTTTGTACTACCCGGATGCATTGCCATCCTCGAATTATGAGCGACTTTTAGAATTTCCTCAAGTCATAGAGATTCGGGACACGCAGACAGCCACGATACCTCAAACCTCAATCTAGACCAACCCTTCATTTGGAGTCTTCACTGCCACTTGCTCGTTCTCTCATCTTCACCAATAGTTCATCTTCTTCCAGTGCCGTAATGATTCAATCATCAATAAGTGGTTGTACATAGATGTGTGCGATGCTCTCGAACGGCTCCTCTACTGTAAGCTTCTGTTCGAAGTCCCGCACAAACTTGACCATATTCCATTCCTGTATCATTAGCGGAGCTGCAAATGCTATCATCTTCTTGCGGCTCAATGCGTCTGCCACAAGGTTGGCCTTGCCGGGATGGTAATAGACCTCAAACTTGAAGTCTTTCAAGGTTTCCATCCATTGTCACTGCCTCATATTCAGGTCCCTTTGCATGAATATGTACTTGAGGCTCTTGTGGTCGCAAAAAAGCTCGAACTCCTCTCCATAAAGGTAATGTCTTTAGAGCTTTAATGTGAAGATAACTGCTGCTAATTCCAGGTCATGTGTAGGGTAGTTTTGTTCGTGCTTCCTCCACTGTCGCGAGGCATAGGCGATCACTCTGTCCTTCTGCATAAGAACACAACCCAAACCAACATGAGACGCATCAGTGTATATTGTATATCTGACCCCTTGGTCTGGCAATACTAGCATGGGTGCGAACGTCAACTTATCCTTCAATTCCTTAAAGGTAGCTTTTGCTTTCTTATTCCAGGCAAACCTAAGATCCTTTCGAGTAAGCTGAGACAACGGTCTGGCTATCTTGGAAAAATCTTTAATGAATTGGCGATAGTAGCTAGAAAGTCCCAGAAAAATCCTCACTTCTGTAACTGAACCGAGCTGCTCCTAGTCCTGAAATGCGGTCACCTTAGCAAGGTCCACAGCGATACCTTACTTGGGCACCACATGTCCTAGGAACTTGACTTCTTCCTTCCATAAGTCACATTTCTTGTACTGAGAAAATAACTGGTTCTTCCTGACAGTATCGAAAACTACTCACAGGTGCTCTTCGTGATCCTTTCAGCTCTTGGAGTATATCAAGATGTCATCTATAAATATGATGACGAACCGGTACAGGTACGGCTGAAACACCCAGTTCATGAGGTTCATGAACACTGCCGGTGCGTTTGTGAGTCCGAACGACATCACTAGGAACTCGTACTGCCTAAAACTGGTTCTGAATGTCATCTTCTGCATGTCTTCATCCCTGACACGCAACTGATGGTACCCGAATTATAAGTTGATCTTCCAGAAATACTGTGCCCTTTCAACTGGTCAAATAGATCATCTATCCTGGGCAACGAATCTTGTTCTTAATTGTCACTTGGTTCAACCTGCGATAATCAATATAAAATCGCAGTGATTCATCATTCTTTTTCACAAATAACACAGGTGCTCTCCAAGGAAATACACTCGGTCATATGAAACCTGAATCCAACAAATTATCAATTTGTCTCCTTAATTCCTCCATTTCACATGGAGGCATGCGATACGTGTATAAGGAAATGGGTGTCGCACCAGGCACAAGGTCTCTAGTAAAGTCGATCTTACGCCAAGGAGGTAATCCAGGGATCGTCTTAAACACTTCACAGAAGTCCTGGACCACATGCGTGTTTCCAAGTGTCGGACCATTATGATCTTTCAATAGGGAAGCATAACAAAGAACCCGGAAGGGGTAACTGACCTGAACGGAGAAAGTGAAGGTCATGTTTTCGGGCCCGTGTGCCGTCACCAGTCGAGTTTCGCAGTCAATCTTGGCCTTCATTTCAATAAGTCAATCCATGCCGAGGATGACATCATAATGGTGTATCGTGGTGACGATCAGGTCAACAAACACCACCCTGCTTCCTACATCTATCAAGCAACCCTTACAAAGCTTAGTGGCATCTGTGAAGGTTCCTTCTGCCGCAATGATCTCACCCCAACCATAGGGGTAGTATTCAACCCTAAATGCTTGACTGTAGAGTATGATATCATCAAAATAGTGGACCCGGTGTCCACCAACAAAAAAACTGGTATACCTTGGATGTGGGTAGTGACTTTGAAGGCTAAATGCATTGTAGCTACTGACTCAGAAGCTTCAACTGCAAGCGGATGCACATGCGCTTGTTGAGGATGATTTGGTTGCGCTGCTATAGGTCATTGAGGTGGCCTACTTCGAGGTACATTTGGTCTGTAAGAAGGCTGTGCTGGGGGGCTGATCATAGAGGTGGAGTTGAAATGGCTTGTGGCAACTGACGATTGATCTTCTGAGGTAACATAAAGCCATTATCCCTCATCTTAGTAAAGCAATAAGTGTCCGTACGGCCCATCCTCTTATAGTAGGTGCACCATAGATCAGATCACCTCTGCTGGGTCAGTGGAGCTATAAGCCTGGGAGGTGAATATGCACGTGGCTTCTTACTTTAGGAATGGTCAGTTCGGCAAGTCAGGTCGGGGCCTCGGGCGCATGGGCACACGTGTACGGGATAGTCTATCCCCATCCTGCTCAGCTCTTAGGGACATGTTCACTAGCTCAACATAATTGGGAATGTTAGCGCAACACATCTTCGTACAGATTTCAAGCCGTAGACCCTCTCAAAATCGCCGCATCTTCATTGGCTCATTTGCTAGTATCAAAAGAGCATATCTGGCTAGTTCCGTGAATCTATTCTCATATGATGTTGCGGTAATGATCACTTTAGTTGAAGTAGGAATATGCCAATATGTCTTAGAGGGGGGGTGAAGAGGACTTTTTTAAAATTTATAACAATTTAAAAACTTATCACTCTAATCCTAACAACAAGCATACATTAGGAGGCTTCCAAGCCCGGTAGAGGATCCAATCACAAACTATTTGAGAGATGAACAATATGCAAATTAGTTTATGATGGATATGACTGTGTGTGTGTGTGTGTGAGGTATGATCTTAGATAATCAAATATAAAAGTATTTAAGGAAATCACATAAGAAAAAGGAAGACAATAGCAATCTCAAACACAATCATTTTTATAGTAGTTCGACTACTTGTCTACTCCACTCCTGGTAACCGCACTCAACCTTTAAGTGTACTAGATTTCACTAAGGAGGTTTCACATGGTTCACCTCAAACCCAAGGTTTTAAATCAGGTTCACCTTTAACCATTACAACCTACACCTAGGCTGACAGTTTATGCTCCCACGAGTAAGGGTCAACACATAGCACCCGATTTTAGGCACACTGGCCAAGGATCTACACAAGGAATCTCTCATGAGCAAGGGTCAACACATGACACCCACTTTTAGGCACACCGGTCAAGGATCTTCTACAATACCCTAACTGTTTATGCTCTCCACAGAGTAAGGGTCAACACAACGCACCCACCACGTACACTCCTGTCGGAGGCCTCCTAGGGGACTTACAAAGGGTGAGAAACACCTTAGACCCAATCCTATAAAGGAATGATCATAAGGGTCCTCTGGACTCTAATAACTTACAGATATGCGGATGAGACCCTTTTAGCTTATTGTCGAAGATCTCCTCCTTTGTTGATGAAGAGTCTTCTGCTTCTTTGAACCGTAACTCAGAAGATGTAGCAATGCATGGCGATGGGTTGGGTCAAGTTATGATGGAATCCTACTCTCCTAAATTTTCTCTTATAAGAGAGATAGAGCGATTCCAATCACTCATGCATTCAAGGCATCCCAACTCAATGATTTTTCATTAAGATGGTAGTTGGAGGATCCTTGAATGCGGAAGTTCATTCCCTAATCCACTCTATTGAATGTCAATGATGAGGGTAGATTGAATGATGGACTTCCATGAGAGAAAGGGCTTTGGGTATATGATCTAAGGTTAGACACTCAAAAGCACTCTCTTCTTTCTCTACCAGTAATTAAAGACAAGTTCTCTATATATAGGTAAAAAGTTCCAATGGATATAAAATAGTCAAATTTATGACAGAGTTCGATATCATCTAGCAGGGTCGATATCATCGATCATATACTCTCGATTGTAACAACTGGCCACTTGATGACATAAACTTAAATGTCATACGCTTTTAAAATATTTTGCCAACTAGTCGAGGGAATCGAAACATGCGTCGATGTCATCGGATTTATCACTCCGATTTCATCGATACAAGGATCGATTCCTCAACATTTGAAAATGAGAGAGACATGCCTTAGAAATATTTCATGTCAAAGATATGATTGAGGTACACTCAATATCATCAGAATTTGAATGTCGATGATATCGATAGTCGTGTCGATGCATCAATAAATCAAAAGGATTTTCTAGTTAAGTTTGGTGGACAGTTTATGTCCATTCTCGATGTAATCGACTCGGCCTCGATATCATCAATATTTGAATATCGATTCTATCAAGTGACCCTCGATCCAAGATAAAAACCACCAGAAAATATTGCTAGTATACTGTGTCCAAGATTGATATCATTGAAGGTCTTCCGATATCATTAGTTTTTAAATTCCGAGGATATTGAGGAGTACTTTGATATATCGAAGGACTTCATGATTTTCTTTAGAAAAATGGGACACAAAAGCTCTGCTGTCGATTTTATCGAGTTAAATTCAATAGACTTGATATTCAAGTTTCGATGATATTGATACTACTATCGATATATCGATAATTCTGTCTAGAAGTATATGTGGTTGTTGGATAACATATGTCCTCATTTGATAATATCGAGTGAGTTCCGAGGACATCGACAACATTTATCGATTATATCAATTAGTCTATCGATAAATTGATAGAGGTAGAAAAATTAGAGATTTTCTGAATTTTTTAACAAGTTTTCTAACTCAAAAACCCTATGATATACTAACAAGTTTTAAGGGTTTTAATTTAATTACCTGGTGTTTTGGGACATGGGATGTGAGGCTTAGATTTACCTGTGGTGAGTTCGGGCCCACATTCGGTTGAGGCAGCGAGTGATTAATCTTCCTATGGAGCTTCTCTGTCTAATGGACTCAACACTCACGCTAATTGACAAACCAGGGCACTTTTAATCTCCCCCTTTGTCAATTACGTGACAAAATACCAAAACACCCTAGAACAACATCTAGATAAACACATCCTAAATTGTGTGTACATGTATTTTACACAATTTTACAATGTCTAGTGAAACTATACACATAATTAGTAGCTGCTCCCCCTAACAGCATTCTCCCCCTTTCTTGGTGCAGCTGCTCCCCCTAACACCTGCATCACCATTCAAGTAGATACACAATTTTCCTTTCGGCGTGTTTGATTCGTTCTCCCCCTTTTTGTCAGTCATTGACAAAGATAAATAAAGTAGTTGATATTGACTGAAGTTTAGATAATATGAGAGAACCATCATTCAGAGGGGATATACATAGAACAGATAGATGTAAAATGATCAAAATAGTTGATTAATCGGACATCATTTTAAAAAACTATGTATGCATAGCAGACTAAATAGAGCAGTGATATAAATAGATAGAATAATGATCAAAACATCACATGCATTCCACACCATTTAAAATAGGGAAGATAATCATGGCAGTAAATATGTGTGAATTATAACCAGCCATAGCCCATAATATCCAAAAAAAACATATATATTACCCAAGATTGGCAATAATATAACAGTTATCCAAAAAAAATTACCAAGCCCATTCATGGGCACCTAAAACCAACCATCAGTATTTAGCCCATCCATGGGCATTCATAACACACAACAAAAAAAGACGTCAGATTGTGTAGGTTAGTGAGTCATCACATACACCCATGGGAGCATAAAGCATCCAAAAAGATACTAATGCTCATATGGAGAAATAAGAATGAGGTGTATGTGATAGTGTCCAGAGACCAGCACCATGGAGCAGAGGAGGATGGTGCCGTGTCATTTCGACGGCAGGTAATTAGATCAACCAACTGTTGCACGGTCTGCTGCACGCCGTTTACTAGGTATTCCAAGATTGTAAACCTTTCATTCACCGATTCCTTGAGCTGAGAGACATTACACTGTATTGCTCCAATCCTATCCTGATGGAGCTTAAATCTTTTCACATGCTCGGGCGCTGATGTGGACGGTGCTTGATGGGGCGCAGGAGGTTCTTCCTCAGCCATTCTAACCCCTTCAGTGGGAGCATTGCCTTCACCTCCTTCTCCTTCTGCATGAATTTCTTCCTTTGGCGGATCCTTGGGAAACTTATGGAACTTTAAGTCCATCCTTCGAATGTTGCGCTTGTTGAAGACTTGAAGGGGAAGTTCCGGATCACTGGTAGATGGAAAACTGATGGCGTTGCACACCGTGTGTATAATCCAGGGATAGGGCAACTGAAGATCCCTAGACGTATGAATGACATAGACTAACTGGTGCACAATAAGAGTAGGGAGGTAGACCTTGATTCCTTTGGCTATGGAGTAGGCTATCATAATCATGAACCCAGTGAGATTGGAAAGGTTGGTACCTCTAGGATAGATGTTTGAAGTGAAGATACCATGCAAGACCTGAAATCGTGGTTCCATGAACTTGGATTTTAGTGCATTTCCTTAGTACTAAGGAATGTCACGACCATGGCAAAGGAACTTGGTGACCACTGATCGAGTTTCAGGATTTTTAAGATCCATCTCCGGAAGACCATTAGGTGACAAGGTGAGACCAAAAATTCCAGCAATAGTCGCAGGGGTGATCTCCATGTCATCACCATCAACAGACACAATGATGGAAGGTGGATCAGACACAGGAGAATGACAGGAAGCAAAAAATTTGTACGTTCGTTTAAGTTGACATGGCCCACCAAAGTCAAGAACAGGCAACCAATCTATTGCAACAAAAGGGGTTCTAGATTGTATGGTATTAAACAGTCCATGTCAACCTTCCTTTCATGGATAAGCTTCCTACCAGTGTACTTAACCAAAACTGGATTCACTCTAACTGGAGGAGGTGCCGGTGCCTCAGATTGGGACCCGCCACGCGATCCCTTAGTGCGTTGGCATGTGGGAGTCCTGCGTTCAGGAGCCCTCGCTCTTTCTTTTGAGGCAAGAGATTTTTGTCAAGTGGCTCTAGAGGACTCTCCCGGACCAGACACCTATCCTTTGTCCTTTCCCATTTTAACAAACAAGGATTTGAAAGTTTTGAGGAAAATCAGACAGAGTTTCTTTTTAAAAACCTGAAAATACCTAAACCAAAGGCAAGATGGAATCTTGAAAAGAAGGAATGGAAGGGGTAATACCAGTTTGAGGAGCTTTCGGGATCCACCGATGTACTTCCGGTTGAGGGAATGAGCAAGGAAAAAGTGAAATGCCCTTTTGAAAAAGAAATAAAATTTTTTCCACGCGACCGCCTTTTATTGGGCAGCAATCTTCGATATCATCGACTAGTTTTTCGATGATATCAAGATACCCTTACTCGATGTTATCGAAACTGCCTTCGATATCATTCTCAATTATATAACTCTTCCCATTCCAAAGAGGCGTCGATGATATCGACCTTTGATCGATTAATCGAGAATCCACATGACTTATCGATAGACATATCGAAGGTGAATAATTTTCATTTTTCTGCATTACTTCAACAAACCATTCATGTATAATGTAGTATATCTTTGAATCGATAGTATACACAGCAAAATTTTGTACAAGCATTGTACAAATCAAAATTATAAACATTTAAAATGTTTATATACAAAAAGAATGAGGAGAGAGACCTCAGATGTATCATTAGGAGCTCAGCGAAAATTTCATCATTTCAGCAAATATCCAGATCTCGATGCATGACCTGGACTTGTTTTTCTATGCTCAATATTTCTAGGCATAGGGATCATCCTTCCCTTTACCTTTAATGACATAGCAATGGTTATTTGTGCGAGAACCCTTCATTACTGATTTTCCTGAGAGGTCTAGGATGTCACATTTTTCTTTGTTGAATGTAACCACATGCTCATTGTCACATATTTAAAAAATGCTTAGAAGATTGTGAGTTAATCCTTTTATGCAAAAGGCATTCTCATTTTTGAACAAGTTTATTCCTTTAATAATTCCCTTTCCAATTACCTTAGTGGTGCTTTCGTCTCCATAGGTGACTATCCCATTATTAAGATCTAAATAATTTGTAAGGAGAGATTTGTCACCTGTGACATGTCTTGAACATCCACTATCTAGGTACCACTTAGTTTCATTATCTGGTGTATGATTTGAATGAGTAACCAGACAATTCTTCTTTTCTCTTAGAACCCATTTTGTGACAGGATTTTTGAATGTGGTAGATTCAGTTTTCTTGTTTAATTTGACCACTTGATTTAATGGCTCTTTGTTAGTCATTTTAGGTGGTGGTGGATGTGAATCTCTTTTATCCATATTCCTAGGTTGACTCCAGACATTTTGCATTTCTCTGGTTGGTTTCTTACCAGAGCTACGTTAAGTCATCTTAGGAGACATGCATTCGAACTTATAATGACCAGAATCACCACATAAATGACAAGCAGGAGTAGTTTTTGTATTACTTCCTGAGGCACCAAATTTTTCAGCCATTGGTGCTGCATTTCCAGACTTTATTTTAAATTTCTCATATCCTAAACCGCTCTTGTACTTTTCAGGTCTTCCTATACCTAAGAATTTTTCTAACTTCTCACCACTCTAGGAACACTTATAGTTTAGCTTAACAATTTTTTTGGATCCTTCTAAATCAAACAGGAGTGTGTGATTTTCATTTTGAAGAAGCATGTTTTTATCTTTCAATTGCTCAACCTGTTTGTTTAGTTTTTTGGACTCGGATTTAAGGAAGGTGTTGATTCTCTCAAGTCTATCATTATCTGAATGATATTGTTGTAAATCATTGATTAGATGTGTATTAATTTCCAAAGCTTTATCTAGATCTTTTTGCAGCAATTCCTTTTTATTTTCAGACATTCCAAGTCTTTTAAGGATGTTGATGCTATGAGTATAGAGTTGATTATAAGCATCCTGCAGTTTATCCTGTTTCTCTTCTTCTTCCTTTTCAGTTTCTTCATTGTCTGATCGAAATGATTCAGTGGCTTGCGGTTCCTCATTCTTAGCTTTGATGGGAATGATTGGAGCAGTGGAGACCATAAGAATTTTCAAGGATTTCTGGTCTCAATCGCTCTCTGAGTCACTAGATTCTGAGTTTGACTCTTCCGTATCATCCCACGTGGCAGCCATTGCCTTACCCTTAGTGTTTCTATTTGGGCATTCAGTAGACAGGTGTCCAAACTTCTGACAAGCATAACATTATGGTTCTTTGGTCTTTTTACCAAATTTACCTGCAGACTATTTATTGTCCACCCTTCTTCCTTTAAATGGATTGCCACGATTTTTCTGAAAGAACTTTCTGAATCGTTGAGCCAACAAGGCCACTTCGCCATCTTCTTCTCTTTCACTTTCAATGTCCTCATTTGTTGTTTTATTTGAAGTTTTGAGGACAGTATTTTGGATTTTGGGATTTGTTTGTAGTGTAGTTCAAATGTCTGTAGGGAACCTATGAGTTCTACTTTCATTTCATCTATGTTTCTACATTCTTCAATGGTTATTACTTTAGGATTGAACCGTTCTGGTAATGATCTTAGAATTTTCCTACAGATTTTTGGGACCAGAACCTTCTCACCTAATCCACCCATGGAGTTGCAAATGATATTCAACTTTCTGAAAAACTCCATAAAGGTCACATGCTTTTCCATTCTGAGACTTTTGAACTATGATGTTAGAAGTTGTAGTTTGGATCTCTTCACAGTGCTTGTTCCTTCATGGGTTGTTTTCAACAAATCCCATGCTTCTTTGGCTGTCCCACACATACTGATTTGATTGAAAATATCTTGGGACACAGCAGAATAGATAGCATTCATGGCTTTAGCCTTAGCAATTTGGTTTTCTTTGTCGAATGCTGTCTACTTCTCTTTAGATTTTGGTTTGGTGATGGTTGTGCCGTTTTCAAGTACTATTTGTTTAGATGGTGGCACATATCCTCTTTCATCTATATCCTAGACATCATGATCTGGATCTCAGAAAGTAGTGCATTCTAGCCTTCCAGTAAGCATAATTTGATCCATCAAATACTGAAGGTCTAGAGACTGATGAGCCCTCTCCTTTGGCCATATTCCCAACTTCAGTCAAGATCACTCTCTAAGTGGTGAAGTCCTTTAAGAGAGACCCGCTCTGATACCAATTATATTGCGGTAATAACCACTTTAGTTGAAGTAGGAATATGCCAATATGTCCTAGAGGGGGGTGAATAAGAAATTTTATAACAATTTAAAAACTTATCACTCTAATCCTAACAACAAGCATACATAAGGATTACTCCAGAGTAACTCTACTGGCTTTCAAGCCCGTAGAGGATCTAATCACAAACTATTTGAGAGATGAACAATATGTAAATTAATTTATGATGGATATGACTGTGCGTGTGTGTGAGGTGTGATCTCAGATAATCAAATATGAAAGTATTGAAGGAAATCACATAAGCAAATGGAAGACAATAGCAATCTCAAACACAATCATTTTTATAGTGGTTCAACTACTTGTCTACTCCACTCCTAGTAACCGCACTCAACCTTTGAGTGTACCAAATTTTACTAAGGAGGTTTCACACGGTTCACCTCAAACCCAAGGTTTTAAATCAGGTTCACCTTTAACCATTACAACCTACATAGGCTGACAGTTTATGCTCCCACGAGTAAGGGTCAACACATAGCACCCAATTTTAGGCACACTGGCTAAGGATTCACACAAGGGACCTCTCACGTTTATGCCCTCATAAGCAAAGGTCAACACATGGCACCCACTTTTAGGCACACTGGCCAAGGATCTTTTACAAGACCCTAACTGTTTATGCTCTCCATAGAGCAAGGGTCAAAACAACGCACCCACCACTATGCTTCCACTGCAGGCCTCCCAGAGGACTTGCAAAGGGTGAGAAACACCTTAGACCCAATCTTACAAAGGAATGATCATAAGGGTCTTTTGGACTCTAATAACTTACAGATAAGCGGATGAGTCCCTTTTAGCTTGTTATTGAAGATCTCCTCCTTTGTTGATGAAGAGTCCTCTGCTTCCTTGAACTGCAACTCAAAAGATGTACTAATGCATGGCGATGGGTTGAGTCAAGGTTATGATGGAATCCTACTCTCCTAAATGTTTTCCTATAAGGGAGATAAAGCGATTCCAATCATTCTTGCATTCAAGGCATCCCAACTCAATGATTTTCCATTAAAATGGTAGCTAGAGGATCCTTGAATGCGAAAGTTCATTTCCTAATCCACTCTATTGAATGTCAATGATGAGGGTGGATTGGAGGATGAATTTCCATGAGAGAAAGTGCTTTGGGTATATGATCTAAGGTTAGACACTCAAAAGAACTCTCTTCTTTCTCTACAGCAACTAAAGACAAGTTCTCTATATATAGGCAAAAAGTTCCAATAGATATAAAATGGTCACATTTATGACAGAGTTCGATGTCATCAAGCAGGGTTGATATCATCGAGCGTATACTCTTGATTGTATCGACTGGCCACTCGATGACACAAACTCAGATGTCATACGCTTTTGAAACATTTTGCCAATTGGTTGAGGGAATCGAAACATGCATTGATGTCATTGGATTTCGAACTCCGATTGTATCGATATGAGGATCGATTCCTCAACATTTGAAAATAAGAGAGACATGCCTTAGAAATATTTCAAGTCAAAGATATGATCGAGGTATACTCGATATCATCAAAATTTGAATGTCGATGATATCGATAGTCGTGTCGATGCATCGATAAAGTAAAAGGATTTTCTAGTTAAGCTTGCTCGGCAGTTTATATCCATTCTTGATGCAATCAACTCGGCCTCGATATCATCGATATTTGAATATCGATTCTAGCGAGTGACCCTCGATCCAAGATAAAAACCACCAGAAAATATTGCTGGTATATTGTGTCCAAGATCGATATCATTGAAGGTCTTCCGATATCATCGATTTTTGAATTTTGAGGATATCAAGGAGTACTTCGATATATCGAAGGACTTCATGATTTTCTTTAGAAAAATAGGGACATAAAAGCTCTACTGTCAATTTTATCGAGTCAACTTCAATAAACTCGATATTCAAGTTTCGATGATATCGATACTGTTATCGATATATCGATAATTCCGTCTAAAAGTATATGTTGTTGCTGGACAACATATGTCCTCATTCGATAATATCGAGTGAGTTCCAAGGACATCGATAACACTTATCGATTATATCGATCAGTCTATCGATAAATCGACAAAGGTAGAAAACTTAGAGATTTTCTGAATTTTGAAAAAAGTTTTCTAACTCAAAAACCCTATGATATACTAACAAGTTTTAAGGATTTTAATTACCTGGTGTTTTGGGACATGGGATGTGAGGCTTAGATTTACCTGTGGTGAGTTCGGGCCCACATCCGGTTGAGGCAGACTAGTGATTGATCTTCCTGTGGAGCTTCTCTGTCTAGCGGACTCAACACTTACGCTAATTGACAAACCAGGGCACTTTCATCATACTCTGACACAAACATCCTTCCCTGTCGGAGGCGAAGGAACTCACCCTCCTTTTCATTACGGTAAGTGACAGGGAAGTATTTTTCATAAAAGCGGGTCTCAAACGCATCCCACATCCTTAGGTATCCAGGGGCAACTGTTCGCAGGACGCTATCCCACCAGAGACTAGCCTCCTTCTCAAACATATAGGTAACCAACTCTACCTGCTCTACCTCAGTGTAGTGCAACGACTTCCTGTGGAGCGACTGTCTAGCGGACCAGAGACTGGCCTCCTTCAACCATATAGGTAACCAACTCTACCTGCTCTGCCTCAGTGTAGTGCAGCGACTTCTTGTGGAGCTTCTCTATCTAGCGGACTCAACACTCATGCTAATTAACAAACCATGACACTTTCATCATACTCTGAAACAAACATCCTTCCCTGTCGGAGGTGAAGGAACTCACCCTCCTTTTCATTACGGTAAGTGAGGGGGAAGTATTTTTCATAAAAGCGGGTCTCAAACGCATCCCACATCCTTAGGTATCCAGGGACAACTGTTCGTAGGACGCTGTCCCACCAGAGACTAGCCTCCTTCTCAAACATATAGGTAACCAACTCTACCTGCTCTGCCTCAGTGTAGTGCAGCGACTTCAGCATCTTAGAGATGCGGTCGAGCCAGTATTCAGCCTCCTCGGGCTTATGAGTGCTTGCAAAGGTGGGAGGTCAGAAACGCTAAAAGCGTTGAATAAACCACAGGCACTCATATTTCCAACAGGCTGCATAGGTGGTGCAGGCGGGACCATATTCATGTTCTGGGTAAGGGCCCTACGATCGTGGTCCAAACTTGCTGTTGCTTCTGCATTAGGAGCATCATCTGCTCCAACCTATTAGGAGTCGCCTGAGGCATGTGTAGCATCGAGGTAGATGCACGGTTCTGTTCTAGAACTGGTGATGCACTAGGTGTTGGCCCATTGGTGGGGCCAGTAGCTGACTGTGAATTCGGCATGGTGTCACTATCAGGGACCAAACCAGGGTCCATGTGGCTATCGCTTAGGGGAGGTGCCCCGTCAAGTTATTCGCCAAGTACAAGATGTGTAGTGCTTCGAGTGCTCTTAGGTGGCATTCCCTATATACAACATAGGGTGCAACCCATGTAAGATTTAACATAATAACACACACTTATCCAAACATTATTTACATTCCAAATCAAAAGAAGCTTCATGCATTTCATTTAACCAAAATTGTCACAATGCATGAGATGTAGTCTTACATGGATCATGACAGAAGATGCATGTGAGCTATTCTAACACAAGTTTTAAACACTAAACACATTAACAACCAACCAAGCCTACCAAGGCTACTACAAAAGAAAACAAGAACAAAGCAAACTAAAAGACGACTGCATCGTATGACTAGTCGTTCGAATCTGGTGATGGACGAGGAGCACCCTTGTCCTGCATACAGCAAAGGAGGGCCTTCAGAGTGCAGGACATCTTCTTAAATCTCTGCTTCATGTAAGCCTGACTCTCTTCAAGCTTTTGCTTCAATTCAGCCTGGGTCTCCCTGACCTCTTGTCTCAGGGCAGCCTGTTTTCTTCAATCTGAGCCAGGCAGGCTTCCAGGGCAGCCTGATCATGGCGGAGCTCTTGTGTAGTAGTAAGAGGTCCCCCATCTGAATCCTGATACTCCTTGTCTTCCTCACTTCCTCACTTCCTTCTTCTGTTTCATTTTCTTCCTCTTCACCATTACTTTCTTCCTCTATTTCATTACTTTCTTCTTCTTCACTTTCTATCTCGCCCTCATACTCATCAAGTCGGGCTTGATGTTGTCGAGGGCCAAATCCCATGTTATTGAGCATAGTGTCATTAATGAAGTGGATCGGCGCAAGCTCATCCATGTTAAGTCTATAGCCGAACTCTCGAGCAATCTTGCATAAAAGTCAACCGAATGAGAGTGAAACATCTCTCCTAACAAAGTGTGCGATTTGGATTATCTGTAGTAGGTCGAACGTAAGCAGACACAGCTTATCTCCCTGCTTAGCTCTGTATAGAAAGTCCACCATCAACTGGGTGCATTCGGTACGGTTGCTTCACCTAGGATACACATTATACGTGAAGAGGTAGTGGAGAAGGTGGAAGTCTATCGTCATCCTAGTCGATGGGAGGTAGTTACCTCTCTTCCAGTGAACCAGAGGCCATAAAGAAATCACGTGTGGCGATCTCTTTCTCGCACACTCTTGAGACGAGATTCATCAGCATGCACATCACCACGTGCAATTCCCATAATTCGGGCCATCACCTCCACATTAACTATTGCTTCCCGCCTTCCCACGGGTATAGTAAACTATAGAGGCTCCAGTAATGGATCCCATATGTGGGCATAGAAGGATTGGACAGTGGTTTCACATGCATGAGACTTGCCTTCAAATATGGGACCCCACTTAGATTCTAACAGGAGGTCCATTACCAGATATAACCCAAATAGCCTTTCGTCCAAATGCGCTTCAAACACAGCTTTACAGCCATGAAACTTACCATGTCCGATGTCTGCTGGTAGAGCTCTTTCAAGTGAAATATGGGGATCAAGATCCCGCTTCGTCCTTTGCTCTTCTGTGGCACTTGTACTTGCTTCTGCGCTCGCTTTCTTCCTCAGACGGGTCGGGTGGCTAGGCCTGACTTCATCTGTGGACGCCCTTCTCTTTCCCATGAGAGAAATGAGTATGGAGAGCGAGAATACGACAACCACTATCTCAAAGAGGGCCATATGGTTGGAAAAGCTTGCAAGGTGAGATAGGTTGGTAGGTTTTGGGATTTATAAGACACAAAGATGGATTTGTGTGCTCAAATGAGAGGACATAGGAAGATAGAAGGTGGTAAGTGATGGGTTTTAAGGAAAATGGTGGAGGTGGGTATGTATTGTAGAACAAGAGGAAGATATGAGAATGGAAGGGAGATTTGAGAAGAAAAATCAGATTTTGGACTGGTTGGAAGGGTTCAGAAGCTAGGTGAGGAGTGAAATGAAGAAAAAGCGGAGAAATAGAGTGGTTCCACACGTGGGGGGATCCACATGAGTGTAAGAGGGGTGGCAGGCCGCCGAGCCCACTAGACATAGGCGCTGCACGCCGTGGTCGGTGCTTCGCCTGGACCGCGGGCAGTGGCCCCCCCTCCCGGGGTGCCGAAAATGTGTGAGGGACCCCCTGAGTCCCACCAATTTTCATGGTTTGGGCCCCCTCGTCCGTTTGAGGTGGTTTTAGGTCCTAACGAGTGCGTATTCACTCTTTCCAGGTCATTTAAGGGTGGTATTCACCGAATCATCATCCAAACCTGTCGATTGACGGTCGAGAAAGGAATTGAGATCATTTCACATGATCACAGATGCAGACAAGTCACATTTCTTGGGTCAGTTTCGCCCGTTGGTGAAACTTGGGATCTTTTGATCATTTATACATTTTATCGCCCCCACCTAAGTCAAAGTATGCCAGTGTGCATCGTGTTACCATAACCCAAGTTCATTTTAATCTAAATCATGCTCTGATACCAAGTTGTAACGCCCCAAAAATTGAGGGTCAAGCAAAGGCTCAACTCTTGAGATCTGATGCATCACTTATGCAACATACATAGTGATGTTTAAATATTGTCCATGTTAGTGTATTAAACATAAGTGCGATTATTCTAAAATAACATATCATACTTTAGGTGCAATCAAATTAAGCAACCAAAAGACTTAAGTACTTGAATTATATCATTAAAGTGTTTCACCATCCGGAGTATGAATCTGTTCCAGGCTGAATATATACATGAGTTTGGTCCAAAATTTACAAAATATCAAAATACAATAGTCCATCTAATCCATGTAACCTCGTAATCCCATCAAATCAGAACAAGGTCTACAGAGACCCACCTGATAGCTGAACAAAGGTAAATTCCTCCTCCTCATCCAAGAAGTCTAGCTCCGTCGTGTAAGCCGCATTGGAAGCTGTATCTAAATCAAAGTCTGGTTGGTGTTTTAAAACACTGTCCCATAGTGGGAGTGAGTGATCAACTCAGTGGTACTATAAGGTAAAGGTTAACATGTTATCAACTCAGTCAAGAAGTAATGATAAAGCAGTACAACGATCATGTCCTAAGTATTCTTGTTAATGCAAGAATGATATGCTGTAATGATGCATGCCCTCGCCTGCATTCCCTCAGTGACATCATCTCACGATCGCGCATGGCAAACTCCCTAAATGTGCGCTTCCTCGCTAAAGCACATGCAACACGGTGCATGGTCGTGTTAGCTAATACTTAATTAGATTTATTCATACACCAGATTCAGGAAGCTAAGGTACCTCCATTTATATCACTTACCCAAACAATGATCCATTTAAGGTCATCAATCCTTATTAATCACATATAATAGGCAAGTTGTAGGGCATCACCCCTGATAAAAGTAGTGGATAGGTAAGTTCATGAGTTTATACTTGAGGTCACTACGGAGAGGCTCGTCACCTCAGCGTAGGCCTAGTTTATACTCGAGGTCACTACGGGAAGGCTTGTCACCTCATCGTAGGCCAACAGTTTGAATACAGTGTCTCGTAACACCGTATTCGGCTCACGATTTTAGGTTGCTCACTGGTCACTATGGGGAGGCTCGTCACCCCAGCGTAGGCCGACAGCTCTACCACGGTGTCCCATACACCATGTTCGGCTCATGAGTCTTGGCGGATCTTAGTACCATGGTTTAAGCGGGCTTTGTATTGGTAAGTGGTACCTTAAATTCAAATAGTAGCGCCCATACATGGTAAACACACAATAAGCCAATCGGGTTACTTGACAAGTGCGATTGGTACGAGCGTACGTTGAATCGATCGACATAGAGCGCGTAAGCACTCCCATGGCCTGGTCACTTTCGACAATCATCGTACGACTCGGATTCTTCGAATGTATCTAACGTGACGAAACTAGTTCGGCCGCTCAAACAGGAGCCATTATCGATTGCCTAGACTACGAAGTAGTCCCAATCATACTCAAATACAATAAGGAATCACATATGCTACTCATATTAGCATTTATCAAACAATGCAAACATAAATCTCATTTGAGCATTTTATTAAACACATTAGACAAGTTAACATACATATGCATTTCATCCATAAATCATATAGTGACAATTTACAATATATGAAGAAAACTATTCATATGACTAAGGAAACTAAGAATCCTATCTCAATACACTTAATAAGTACAATCCATCAACAAAATCTCATTCAGACATTTTAACAAACACTTAGACTACACATTTCCAAATATATAGACTAAACTTATTACGACATGAATTATTGCAATTCATTTCACAACATCGGTTATAAAGTATATAACATACATGTATCTAAGATTAGAACTTACTATAAGTACAAATCAAGATTTCACATTCATTCAAACATTTCAACAAACACATAGGATGCATTTTATATTTACATATCTCACACATGTGTAGTTTATCAAAAACGTCGTAACTAATATCATATGATAGCAATCAAGTCAGACACAAATCATTGCTTACATTGAAAGCCTTGAAAACCATAACCTAAATGTTTATAGTCTGCACCTTTCGTCAGTTTTCTCATTATGAACTTGGTTCGTACACTACGCTTCCGTCTACACCACGGCGGCTACCTAAATTATGAAATAGGTTAGCTATTACCTTGATTCCTCTATTTAGATTCCTAAAACGAGATTAGGTGAAGGATTTCTTACCCAAATCATATGTGGAATCGACGGTGTAGCGATGGTGGGGAGGTGATTCAGTACGTGGAGTGGTGGGAGTAAATCCCAGCAACGATCTCTCTCTCTCTCTCTCTCTCTCTCCCTCATCTCCTCACTCTTTCCTCCTCTTTTCTCTCTTCTCTCTCCTAGGGTTAGAGAATTCGTATGGAATGAGAGAGGGGTGATTTAAGGGCCTTATCTAGGCTCAAAACTGATGTCAATGGTCCCAGGGCCATGGTATACTTAAGTTATAGCCAAAAAGTGTCTATTTCGGGCAAACGGGACTTGTCTAGATGCCGATTACTCACTTGCATCATGGATTAAGTTCCCTGACCATGGATCTAAGCCTAGTTAAGGTTTCAGTCCAATCAAATTTGTGGATTGACCGTGGAGGACCTGTATTAGTTCAACGGTCATCGTCACTCGATCAGGGCCAAAGTATACTAACTTGTGCATGGAAATTTCCCTAATCCATGGGTGTATTTGGGTCAGAATCTGATGGTCAGAAGTCTTTAATTTCAACTACAGGTGAATGGTCCAATTCACTTAAGTTTGAGTTTATTTTATAATGATATTCTCGTTTCTCACACACTTCGCCCCAGGCTCAAGTTATGCATTTCTGGATACTATTTGGGCTCGATTCCCGCAATGCTTGTCAAGCCTAGTATGGCAATCATAACCTTATAGTTTCGCGGTAATCGGACTTTCGACGTGAGGTCCAGGTCCAATACAGAGTTTTAATGTGCTCCCGAGAGCAACTGGGTTTTGAGATTGCTCCTAGGTTATTAAATAATGTTGAGTTAGCGATCTTAATGATTTTAGGTCTTACAGTTCATATAGATAGTGGTTCAAGATAGTTTCATCGATCATTTAGTTTAGTACTTAATTAATTCTCATCTAATTTCTACCGAATTCAATCCTTAGTAATTTCTGCCTGAGGTGATACTCGAGTCTTTGTACGAATTTTTCTGAGACGTTATAGATCCTCAATGTAAGAGCTTCACGAGACCTGCTGTACACTTCTACTTAAACAACTATAAGTTCCTAAAGGACCAAATCGACGACTTTTGATCATTGGTTTATTTTTGTATTGCAATACCCCGAGACTTGTACCCTAGCGACCGTGTTGGCGTTACGATTCCAAAGTCCCATAATACGCCCCATTTCAATCTGTAGATTAGAAGTTACAATTTTGGCACAACCAAGGTGGGTAGTACAACGCACGTAGGGCCCACTTGCACAAATTCCCGCTATGTCAAATCAATCAAACCATCAATCCATCCATCCATCAATCAAGCCATCAATCAACCTATCCATCACTCATTCACTCTCTCACCATTAGTCAAATAAGCCCATGCATTTCTCATGCAACCCATACTCTTACTTATGCTAGCTATCATTGTTTCCTTTTTCTCCCCATTTTATCTCACCATCTTCCCCTTATTCCCTCCCTATCCTAAAATCTCTACCACAAAAACTCCCTAATTCCCTCTTATTTATACAATTTTCTAGCAAGAGTAGAAAGGGATTAAGAGAGAGAAAAATATTCGAAAGATTAGGGAGAGATTAAGAGAGAAAGATAGAAAAGAAATAGAGAGTGTTTAAGAGAGATTAGGAAGAGAGCTTGAGAGAGGGTTATGAGAGATCAAGAGAGTAAGTGAAAGAGAAAAGTGATATTAAAGAAGATTAGGGGTGAAGAGGAGCTTGGTGGGCCATCCGATCCCCGATTCGAGATGATTCAACCGATCATCCATTATTGTGAGTGCATAAGAGGATCAAAATCCTCCATTTTCCTTTATAATTTTTCATTTTGGTGGGCCCATAAGGGTGGGACCCACCCTGATTGTGTATGGACTATATGGTGGACCCCATAGTGGCGGGGCCCACCCCATTAGCTGGATCCTTTCCTTGCTTTCCTTTCCTTCCATTCTTTTCTCTTTTTCTGGCCCACAAGTTAGTCATGTTGTTGGAGAGCGTGCCCCCACACGCTATCACAACGTGGACCACCTTGATGTTTATTTCCAATCCAACATGTTCATAAGGTCCCAAAGATAGGAGGGAACCTATAAATGTAAGCCTGATCAAAGACTTGTAGGACATATCATGGATCCACTGTGACTTGTATGTGATCCAACTATCCCTTGTGTGGACCTCACTGGGTCTGGTTAGTCCCCACACACCACATGTATATATAAGTACACACACATGTGTGTGTGTGCACGCGTGTGCGCATATACAATAACAGTTGTAACACTGTTGCCATCAACGTACATCATGCGTTGTATTTGAGCGGCCAACGAGGTGGGGCTCATCACAGGTCCCATCATAATGCGTACATTGTATCCAAGCTATCCGTGCCATGTCATAGTCATTTTAAGCTGGGGAACAAAAAAAATCAGGTTGATCCAAGTCTTACATGGGCCACATCATATGATAACAGTGGGGATTGAACTCTCACTGTTGAAAATTTATTATGGGCCCACCATGATGCATTTATCTTATCCAGGCCGTCCATCCACTTCTTCAGACATTTTAGGGTTAAGGCCTAAATCTGAGTCGGAACCTGATTTCGAGTGGGTTACACCATAGAAAACAGTGGTGGTGGTGATGCTATTGTTGAAACTTTCCAAGGCCCACTGTTATGTTTGTTTGGGATGAAACCTATCCAATCTTGGAATATTTTGATCCATGGAGATCTGGCTGAGAAGATGGATGGAGTGGATCATCCACTCGTGGACCCCACTCGGCATAAAATGAAAAAAAAAAAGAAGAGCTTATGCTAGGCGTTGTTGCCCACCGACGTGATGGGTGGAAGCCTCGTTGGGCTATCCCACTCGTCGTACCCACCATGATGTATTTGTTTAATCCACACTGTTCACCATTTCCTTTAGAGAATTTTAGGCCATGGGATAAAACTTGAGGCAGATCTGAGTCTCAAGTGGGCCGTACTAAGGGGAACAATGTCCATCTGTTGAAACCTTCTGGAGCCCGCTTTTGAGTCTTTGATCATCAAAATAGCCCAAACCAGAGTCTACTGAACCCCACTCGAGCTGGCCAAGATGGTGGACAGATTAGATCATTCACTTGGGGCCAACCTTAATAGTGTACGTAAAACATAAAAAAAATATATAATTAAAAAATTATAAATGCCATGGAGGTGAGCGGTAACCCATTCTTGGCCAATTTTGGGTCTCACAAGTGGGACCCCATTCTAATGTTTATATTGAATTTGCACCATCTACCGACTTTTCCAGATCATTTTAGGCCATGGCTAAAAGATGAGACAGATTCGCATCTCAAGTGGGTCGCCATGAGGGAAACAAACTGTTACTGTTGAAATCTTTCAAGGCTCGTTGTGGAGTCCTTGTTCGTCCAAAAATTCTAACTCAGTGTCTATTAAACCAGCTCGATCTAGTCTACATGGTGAACGGGTCAGATCATCTAAGTGGGGCCCACCCTTAGCGGTAAGAAAAAATATATATTATAAGGACGCCAACCACTTACTTGCGTTGTTACCAGTGCCCCAGATGGGTAGACGCCTAGTTGGGGGGTGGAAGTGGGTCCCACTCATCTACCCTTCCATGATGTATCTGTCATATCTATTCTGTTCATCCATCTGACCAGATCATTTTAGTCCAGGAGCCCAAAGATGAGGGTGATCCAAATCTTAGGTGGATCACCCTAATAGAATTAAAGAGGGTAGGGAGTGCTACCCATTTGGCAGCACTTAGGCCCCATTCGTGAAACCACCTTGGCCATGTTTGGCATCCTGGATTTAGGGTCCCTATTATACTAAGTTAAAGTGTAACGCCTTAAATTTTGAGGGTCGAGTAATACTCGAATCCTGAATTTTTGGGTGCCACATATGCTTGGTAGATTTAACTAATTTGGGTTTCATTTTATTAGTGTATGAGCATTACAAAATTAAATGGGTCATGCAGTGTATACTGAAATCAACTTAAGTAGATTAGAGCATGACTAACAAAATGGTGAGTTTACATTCATTGTATGGGACCATGTCCCAACAAAATACATACAATCTAGAAAATACAAAATATACGGTTGCCTCATCTAGCACGTAGGGCTCTGTGATACCTACATCTGATAGGGTCTGAATGGTGTTTTAAAACACCGTCTTAGAGTGGGAGTGAGTGATCAACTCAATGGTTCCATTAGTATCAAGTTACACAAGTTAACAATTCCACAAACATAATTAATGAAAAGCAACTTAGCATACAATCCCTATATTCTCTTGTTAATGCACATGCATGCAGTTATGATATGATGCATACCCTCACTATCCAACACTGCCTCACAGTGACTCCATCTTACTTTCACAAAAGACCAACACTCCCTCATCACGTGACCTCAACTGCCAAGTCGCTACTATCTAATGATATGTGACATGATCATGTTAACTGAGTGTTTAGTTAAGTCCGTTCATCCAGTACGATTGGGGAAACCGAGGCACTCCTACGAAATTAAATACCCTAACCCGATCGTGAGGCTCAAGGCAACTGTAGCAGTCCTACACCTGTCTGGGTTTTTCACTCCCAGCTGAGCTTATACGATGGGCATGATTTAAATTAGATTGTTCGCAGTCATTATAGGGAGGCATGTCACCCCAGCAAAGGTTGATAGCTCGAACACAGTGTCCCATACCACCGTGCCCGACTTCGATACTTGTGGATCGTATCACCAATGGTTGTAAGTGGGCATTCCAGGGGCGTGAGGTGCCTCAGGTTTAGGTGGGCGTGATCATACATGGTAAACACACATGGTTGGCTAGCTAGTGGACTAATTCGGCTGATTCAGGTGAACTACGTTGCATCTGGCACTGGGTGCGAGCATCCCGTGTAGTCCAACTACTGTTGGCGGTCTGTGTTCGGCCTAGATTAGTCGGATTAGCCCCTGGGCAGCCACCAGATAGGGTTGCCCATACAACTTTCAAAATTTGTTAGCCAACCCAATTGGCCAGTCAGTTACCATTTCATAGTAGGTCACACTCATTACTTATTTCAGGAAATTGTAGACATACATGGCATTAAATCTGGGCATTCTATACGAATCGAGCATTATGTCGGACATACGGATACATTGCTCCAGATCATCGTAGACTTCATAATTATTAAGCAATTAGTTGCATGTGTCAGAGAATAGAGTAAATCATGGACAACAATTCAATAATTCTAGCATAGTTTAGCATGAAAGCAAAGTTTGACTACATTAAGCATGATTCACAATTTCATGGAAGATGAACAATCGAAGGATACTTGTTGATTAACATGGGCATCACAATTTTCACAACAAAATCATTATTTATGACCTAGTTTCGATAATTGGTCACCTAAGGATAATGGTCCGCACCTAGGGGAAATAAAATGATTCTTTGGTGTCACACCTAGGATATCGACCGAGCAAATTGGTGGATCGACACCTTGCGTTGAATATGTTAGCTTGTAAGGGCGCATGCAAATGGCCTACAATGCTAAAATTTGAAGAGGGCTAGAGGATTACCTCTTTCGTGCCACCGGGCTGCCCCCTATGGCGAGGCTTGGTGGTAATTTCTGACGTTGGCCTGCGGAAGTGTGGAAATCCTCTGAAACAACTCCCCAAGGAGCTCCTTCTTTCACTTCTCACCACTCCCTCTCTCCCTTGTAGCTGTAATTCGTATGGGAATGAGGGAGTGAATTTGTGGGCCATATATATCCCAGATTTTATGTCTAAATGGCCCTGTGGGCCCTTTTTCTAGCATGCATTCCCCTAGTGGGCTTAATTCTAGCCCATTGGGCTATTTCAAGAGCCCATTGGCCCATCCGTGCCACGGGGCAGGTTCCTCATCATAGGATGAGTGATCGGTCCAAATTTGGTGGAGACCGGATGCGTCGATCCACTGTGGGTACCCTACTTGTGATCGACAGCTATCAACACTCGATCGAGGCCATAGTTATATGAATATGAACAAGAAAATATCCCTGGCCCATGACTCGAGTTTAGTCACAATCCAATGGTCAAAAAATTGTAACTTCACAATTTAGTAGCGGGGCCAACTTCATTTAAGTTTTAGATTCAGGTCCAGGAGAGTCGCGCCTTTTAAGCACTTCCTTCATGGCCAAAGTTGTGTAGTTCAGGGCACCATCTAGGTTCTCCATCCGCGATGGACCTCAAGCCCAGTGAGGCCAATGATTTCCTATAGTTTTAGACTTAGTAGAATTTCAATGGGAAATCGATGCCCATTTTAGTCTGTCGGAGCGAATTTTAGGAGGGCTAGCTCTCGCGGTCCTTACCGGGTCTCGGTCATACCTAGGGCTAGTTGTGTCTATGACACTATCCTCTTAGAATTTTTAGAATGTGGTCACTCTACATTATTCACTCTCACTTCTTGAGGCTACCCGCATGTGTTCTATAAAAACCGCCTAATACGGTCCTGAGGCAGCTCATTGGTGGACATTCTAGGGTCTAGTGTCATTTTGGCTATGGTGTTACATAAAAGGATGTGTATTTACATGATTTGGAATTAATTAGTAAATCAATTTAAATTTTCATAATTAGTGTACACTTGTAATGTCAACACTATGGTTGAATTAGTCCGTTGGGGGATATACTTTGCTTGAAATGATGAAATCCAATACTCAGATGGGCCATGAACATAGGATCACATCCTAATGATTAACCAATTATCTGTAATCGTCGATTTATTTTGCCATGATCGGACGGTGCAGATCATCCTACTAAAGTAATTGTAGTGATGTCATTGATAATCTGATTATTTTGGGACATTATTAGTGGGTTGTGTTCCCAAATGGATTGGTAGAATAGTGACACACAAGTGCTACATGTGGGTGTCCATCCAGGTCACTCCCAGTGGACCCCACCTTATTATATGTATTTTATTCATGCTTTGCAGCCTACCTGAGGAGCCGATGTTCGTCTAACGGGAGCCACACCACATAGACTTCTATATTTCTACTAGGGCCTACCATTCGGTTCCCACTCACTCTATATGATGTGCTAATTAAGGCCGATTATTGCCTAATATATCTGATAACATGCTAGTGTACTTGGCCTGGTAGGACACATTGAGAACATGCTTAGTATAATGATATCATGTCCATATATATGCCCATACACATCATTTGTATAGATGTTATGGATGATGATTGATTATAGCATATGCCTTTGAGTTGAGATACTTAGGGGACCCCATATGAGATAGGGTTGCCCCACATGTTCTCACAGTACGCGCAGGTTTGATCATGACTTGGATGGTATGACTCATGCATTTCGCATCTTGTATGTCATGATCACTTTACGCATTAGCGACATCAGGGTTATGGCCTCCACAAGCATATCGTGGATGGCCGAATTGGATACCAAAAATATCTGTTCTAGCATTACGGCGTTATGGATGTCCTTGGGTGAAAGTCCCTGAACCCTTATGGTACCACTAGGTTGCTTCAACGTCAAGACCGAGTGGATAACATGAACGCTCGAGTGTCGAATATTAGTAGGCCGCATCTCCCACCGTGTCATGGTCAGTTGAAAAGGGGTGTGACCTTATCCACCCAAGGGTAGGGGGCTGTAAGCTAGGTTGAGTTTGACTAGCTCGTAAATGGGTTCGCTATCAATGAGTCAGATAGACATTGACATACCATTGACAAGACGGATAGTGAGGTTACTTCCACTCACTTGGTCATGCATGTGATGGGGCTGCAACTAGTGTTGGAGTGTAGTAGACCCTAGTGATATTTCCAACAAAGAACTATTCTGATATGTGGACTAGTTAAGGAGTAGCATGCTTGCGTTACATTTCTAGCATATGACGTTCAGCCATGTAGGCCTTGCATTACATAGCCTTGGTATGGCTAACATCATTTATGGACTTTCCAGTTTAGCCTTCCATCATTTCCGCTTACTTTGACATTTGTATACTTGGCACATGCATTGCGCACACACGCACTCAATCTCTAAGCTTCGTAGTAAGCTTATGCATGTTCATTACGCATAGGTTATGTTTGACTGTAGCAGCATTGAGGCTGGAGCATGTGCCCGATCTTTTGGATTTTTGTTATATAATGTATTTTCCTTTCGACACTATACTCAAAGATTATGTTAGTGGATATGTGGTGATGAGGTTTTGTAACTTGGGTACACTTGTGGTTATGCTCCTTTACAAAAAAAAATCACCCTGAAAATCCTCCTTGTAGGGTCTCAAGATCAGATCCTAGTGCATGGGAGTTGGGAGTCGAGAATGGGGTCCTACGGAGGTAGTCGGCACCGGATTTGGCGACTAGGAATTTTGTGAGCCCAGTTCCCGAGTTTGGGGCATGAAACCCAAAGCTAGGCATTCGATGCAATCTACCATAAATGATTTACCAATAAGTATGGTTGTTAAAGCATTAATGAATGCTGGAGTTCATACTTCAATTTAAGCTTCAAGTGCTCAACAAATGCCTTTAAGACATGGATTAAATGATGAACTCCACGATGAAAGAGAGCTTAGGAAGAAGGGTATTAACTAGGGTTACACACACATGACTCCCTCTACTTCTCACCCATTTTCAAAGAAAATCATCTTTTGTATATATTGAGAAGTTTTACAATGGTAAAAAAAATAGTCATAAAACTATCAGATTCGATGTCATCAATTAGTGTTCGATGTCATCGAAGTGTCCCTTCAATGCCATCGAAATACCTTCCATGCCATCGAGAAAATCAGGATTTTCTTCAATGTGTTACTAGACAGTTCCGTCGATGCCATCGAGTGACCTTCGATGTCATCAAAGTGTTCCTTAGATGTAATCAAAGGATCTTCAATGCCATCGAGAAATCAAGATTTTTGACCTAAAGTTTATGGACATTTTGGAGCTTCTTTTTAATGCCATCGAAGGGACCCTTTAATGTCATCGAAGAACCTTCGATGTCATCGTAATAATCAAGAATTTGACTTTAAGTTGCTGGACATTTTAGGTTGTGTACACCTTCAATCTTTGAGTCTTCAGTCTTGAATCTTATTTGGAGCTCTCTAGACTTTATAACTCATAACTCACATTAATTGACAATTTAAGGCACTTAGAATCTCCCCCTTTGTCAATTATGTGACAAAAACCTAACAGAACCTAGACAACCCAATAAACATGTTACTTTACATGGCTTGTTGTAATATTTACAAATACAAGTTGACTCATAATATTTACAATGTATTGCTTTGTGCTACTACTCTATATGCACTCCTCATTGCTCTCCCTAAGTCTCTGCACCACAAATGTTACCAAAAAGATAAAACATAACACTTGGTGAAAGTATGTTTCTCCCCCTTTCTATCAGTGATTGGCAAATATTATACATAAAAGCATGTATTATCAAATTAAGCTTGAAAATATGTAAAGTTATGCATCATAAGGAGGAAAGAGATAGTAAGCAATTGAACACATAAGGAGCCGAAGCAAGAAGATGATGTATAATATACTCAATATAATCATTCATCCACAAAAAGTAAAATCCAAAATGTACATCCTAAGTTATCTACGGTCAAACCAAAAGTAGTATATGACCGAGATGGTCAAACACACAAAAATAAAAAACTGCTAGAAACTGAACTCAACTCCCCCTAAGTAGAAGGTTCGGGTCCTGAGCCGGAGACATCGTCGCGGTGGCAGGTCAAGATGACCAAAATCTCTTGTGCTGTCAGCTGGAGGGAATGCATCATCTGCACTAATCGAGTCAGACGCTCTCCATGATGAGTTTGCTCCACTCGAATAGATGCCTATGATGTCAATATCTCCTCAAACTAATCAGATGGCTAAGTGGTCTGCCTGGAGGTAGCCGCATCTGGGGTGGTTTGTGAAAAGGCCAAGCAATATGTCCTAAAGGGGGGGGGGGGGGGGGGTGAATAGGACAATGCCAAATTAAAAATAATAATAGTGGAATTAAATAATGAGATATCCAAATAAAGGAAATCAATTCACAATGCTGAAATGAAAGGCAACCACAATAAACAAGTATTGAGAGGTTGATGCAAATGTTGTTCTAAGGACAACCTTACACCATAAAAACCAAGGGTTTATGGCAAGACAACCTTATTTCTAGAACATTCCTCGTATCAAAAACTTAAAATGAAGGGGAATAAATAAATAGCAAGGAATTGAAATAAATTGCAAGAATTTAAATCTAAATTATTACAACAATCCCCACAGTGCTTGAAATGTAAATATTACAACATTCACATCCACACATACATTCGACAAACTTGAATGATAAAAGATAAGAAATATAAATCACATATCTACAAAACACAAAGAGTTATAGTGGTTTGCCTGTGTGTACACCAACTGTTAAACAACAGCTATACATCTTGCTACTCCACTCCTAATATCCTCACACAGGGGATATTAGCATTCACTATGAAAATAGGTTTCACAGGTTCACCTAAAACCTTCACAATTGTGTCTTTCAAATGGGCTTACACAATTCAAAAACCCCACTTCTGAGTTTTCCTGTCTCTCCTCAGATAACCACTAGATTGAGATTTTTCTGGCTTAATTTGAAACAAAAACTAAAATGAAGGAAATTTACAATACAGTAAAATACCTAGATTTCTCCTTTTGTAGCAGCCCGGAAGAACCAATCGGAGTAGAAGTTCGAATGTGGAAGTTCAATGTCCAATACTTACTTTGAAATGGTTCTAGGTTCTAATTGATTTTAAATTAAACCAGTTGGGCTAGCTTTACTTGATTTTGATTCCAACAAGAAGGAATACAACAATTCCTCTTTTCAATTCAGATTGGAATATAGAAACAAAATCAAATTAATAAAGCTAACAAAAGAGAATATTAAATAAGCATAATGTAGCTTAAAAATGAACACAAACTTATCTTAGAATGATGCCTTGATTTTTCTTAAATTCAATATAAAACTCTAAAATTTGTGTTCTATTTATAGTTGCAGAAATCTCATCTATGACTGGTCCTGAGGACACTATGACTGGTCGTAGACCGAATAGATTTTTGAAATTTTAAGCGCAATAGGATAAAACCGTTTCACGACTGGTCGTAGGGTGTCCACGACTGGTCGTGAGAAACCAGGAACAGTTGCTGGAATTTGAGTCATAGGTCCAGGACTGGTCGTAGGACGAGTCGTGCACTGTTCACACGGCCGGTCGAACAGAGTCCAGGACTGGTCGTAGCTCAACTAAAAAATTCTGAAAATTTGCAACAACTTAGGACTGGTCTTGGAATTTCTTAGACCGGTCGAGCCAGATCTAGGACTAGTCGAACAAAGTTCAGGACTAGTCTTAGAACAATCCAAATACATGTAAAGTAATTCAATTTGAATTACGTATACAAAATGACCTACCCTAAGGTTAATCTAAGGTCAATCATACCTTAAAAGTGAGGTATGAACATTGAGACTTCATTTCTTTAGATGATAGTTGACCTTTGAAGATTGTGAAGCTTGAGATCTCTCTACTTGATATAACATTGAGCTTGAGATCTTCTATTACACTTAATCTTGAGTTGTACTTCTTGTAGCTTGAATTACACTTGACTTGGGTCTTGAATAAGATCACTTCTTCCGTTGTAGCTTGTACTTGCATTACTTGAAATGATTTGAAGTAGTTCTTCGTTCTTGACTTGAAGCAAAGTGCTTAGAGAGGTGATGCAATGTCTTGAACATATATACTAATGAGCTACACAAGACATAGATTGAGGTTTTGGCACCACAAAATTTGATAACCAAAGGAGAATAAAACCATAGCACTTACAATCTTCCCCTTTGTCAAATTTGTGACAAAACACACTAAAAAAAAATAAGAGAAGCACAACATGCTTAATAACGAACATGCAACAGTTATATAAGAGAACTAGTTATAACCTGGTTAAAGAATCATGCACCAGTTGTCATTAACTAGCACAAATTCTTACTCCCCCTGAGTAGCACACACATATGTTACTACCCTTACTACCCTTCAATTCATATCCATTCTAATCAATCCAAACTACTTGAAATCTTCTCCCCCTTTTTGTCACAATATGACAAAGGAAGCAAAAAAGAAATGGAAAAGGATAATAACCAAGAGTAAGAAAAGGATTAACTAGACAAGATTTAAGCAAATTAAAGTCCACAAACTATTAACCAATTCAAATCCACAAACAAAG
The DNA here is from genome assembly GCF_029962835.1 of Magnolia sinica. Taxonomy (NCBI): domain Eukaryota; kingdom Viridiplantae; phylum Streptophyta; class Magnoliopsida; order Magnoliales; family Magnoliaceae; genus Magnolia; species Magnolia sinica. Next base: position 59,890,961 of record NC_080577.1, read on the forward strand.
GTCAGACAACCAAACAGAAGTAAAATTAAGGTTCACATACCAAAAAGGTAAAACAATATTAGAGTTAATACAGAACAAAGGATAAAACACTTAATCAGATCTAGATGAAGGAGCAGGTATGGTAGGATCAAGTTGATGAAGGCCCTTGTTTATACGCCTAAGATACTTGCGCATATATTTAAATCGTAAATCATGGGCAACATTCATGTCTCAACTTTCTCCTCAAGTGCATGAAGACGAGCATCAATATCAGATGGCTCATAGTCAGGATCATTAGTAGAATCAGATTCAAGTTCATCAAAGATATCATCCATATTAACATCATCAAGAAGATTGCCAGCTTCATCTTCATTCCCTGCTTCAGTTCCACCACCAACATCTACTTGGCCAGGAGCCAATTCCAATTTTATCTTGTTTATATTTGAATTGTTAAAAATAAGATGATGGATATGAGCCTCTCCAATAGGCATAGCAACTAACATGTGATTAGCTAACACAGTCATAAGATAGGCAAACGGAATATCACTATGACCTGGATGGAGACGAAACTGAATGATGGAATGACATATCAAAGAAGGCAGACAAACTTTAGTACCAGAGATAATAGAATGCAAAACCCGAACCATAAATGAAGTCAGTTCAGTTTTGTTACCTGAACGAGGATACAGATTTGAAATAAAAATTCTATGGAGAACTCTGTATCTGGGTAACAAATACTTTGAGGGGAGCGCATTCCCTTTATGAGTCCATTGCACATTCATATTACATGGATCTCTAGTGAGCATGCGTTTTTCTGATTCTGAGGGTTTTTCAGCTAAAGTATGAATAGGAATACCCTCATCATTGATAGGTATGTCCATAAGGCTCGAAACCAAATGGCGGTCTAAACCAAATGGACCTTCTCTGACATCAATTTTAAATGTTAAATTCTCAGATGAAAATTCAGAGATACATGCAAACATGGCCTGTGCAATAGATTAGTATGCAGGCCCACCCCAATGTAAGATGTTAGCCCATCCTACAGCTTGGACAAGAGGAAGAATACCAAAAGGAGCAACGTGGTCAAGATTAACAGGCCGTTCAACAATGACATTGTGTATACACAAATCCCGCACATGCGAGGGATCATCTTCGGGTGACTGAAGATGGCACCGAGAGATAGGAGTTGATCTAGAAGATGATGGAACACGGGAAGTTTTCTTTTTCCTTTTAGCATTCATTTGCATGAAGAAACTCAAAGAATCAAGAAGATGCAAATAGGATAGAGTGAGGTTTACAAAGATCAGATTTGGGTGTAGAAAACCCCAAAATCTTCAAGAGAACTTGAAATCAACCACTCCAAGGAAGAAAATGAAGTGATTAGAGCATAAATCTATAAGGAAAACTGAAATGATGCACTTACCTTGAAGAATAAAGCAGTTGGGTACGACTAGTGGTGTCACACCCATTGGAGAAGAAGGAAGAAATGAAGAAGAAAATATTTTTCCCCAATTTTTAAAATGACCAGCGTGCTCCATGACCTGTCTTGAGCTGTCCTCGACTGGTCAAGCACATCCACGACTAGTCGTGTATAAACAAAAATATGCATTTTTCATGAAAATTTGAAATGTAAAAACATAAATTATCAAATATATATATATATATATATATATATATATATACACACATTATGATACATACATGCATGAATAATTCATTTAGATTGCACATACTAAGATCAAATTTCAATTTATTAAACCTTCTTTTGTCGAGTGGTTTAGTGAAAATGTCAGCAAGTTGAGTCTTGGTCGGAATGTATTCTAAAGATATTATTTTTTCTTCCACTAATTCACGAATGTAATGATACTTAATGTCAATGTGCTTGGTACGTGAATGCTAGATTGGATTTTTCAAAATATTTATAGTACTTGAATTATCACAAAATAATATCATTGATTCTTATGCAATTCCATAATCGCTTCAAACAAGCTGAGTACATACATTTCCTGCTGCAATGTATTCAGCGTCAGCAGTTGAGAGCGATATAGAACTTTGTTTCTTGCTAAACCAAGAAACCAAACAATTTTCAATATAAAAACAACCACCACTGGTTGATTTCCTGTCATCAATATTACCAGCTCAATCAGCATCTGAGTACCCAGCCAATTGAACACTAGTATCATAAGGATACCAGAGACCCAATTTAGCAGTACTTGCGATATATTACATTATCCGCTTAATAACAGTAAGATATGACTCTTTAGGATTAGACTGATATCTAGCGCAAATACTAACATTAAAAGTAATATCAGGTCTACTAGTAGTTAAATAAAGTAAACTGCCAATCATATTGCGATATAATTTAGGATCAACATTTTTACCTATAGAGTCCTTTGAGAGTCTTAAAGTTGTACTCATAGGAGTATCAAAATTCTTGCCATTCTCAAATCTGAACTTTTTAATCAAGTTTAAAGCATATTTGGTTTGAGAAATAAAAATACCATCAGGTTGTTGTTTTACTTGTAGCCATAGGAAATAATTCAATTCCCCAACCATGCTCATTTCGAACATAGACTTCATTAAATCTGCAAACTCAACAATCATGTTAGAACAGGTAGATCCATAAATAATATCATCAACGTAGATTTGCACTATTAAGATGTGATCGTTATGTTTCTTAACAAACAAAGTTTTATCAACACTCCCCATTTAAAAATTATGACTTAGTAAAAACTTAGTCAACTTTTCGTACCATGCCCTGGGAGCTTGTTTTAAACCGTAGAGAGCCTTTTTAAGGTGATAGACATGAACAGTGTTCTTAGGGTCTTCAAAACCCATTGGTTGTTCAAATACACTTCTTTATGTAGATCACCATTTAAGAAGGCACTTTTTACATCCATTTGATAAATTTTAAATTTTTTAAAGTAACCAATGAATATGAATAGTTTGATTGATTCAAGACAAGCTACTGGGGCAAAGGTTTTATCATAATCAATGCCTTCAATTTGAGTGTACCCTTGTACAACCAGTCTAGCCTTGTTTCGAATAATACTACCAAGTTCATCAGACTTATTTTTGAAAATCCACTTAGTTTCAATAATATGTTTATCTTTAGGTCTAGGAACAAGATACCAAACATCATTTCTCACAAATTGGTTAAGCTCTTCTTGCATCACAATTGTCCAGTTTTCGTCAATAACAGCTTCTTTTACGTTTGCCGGCTCTATTTGGGATGTAAAGCATACATAATTACATATGTCTTCAAGTTATTTACGAGTATACACACCAGTGAGAGGTTTCCAAGAATCTTATTGGTTGGATGATCTTTAACAGTCCACATTTCAAAATTGTTTTGACTCGATGAAGTATCTAGTTTGTCAATTAAAAGAACTTCATCATTATCTGAACTTGGGGTAGGTGTATTCAAGTGATCGTCCATGAATACATTAATAGATTCCTAAATAACACAGGTCCTTTTATTCAGTACATGATATGTGCGACTATTTAAAGAATAACCTAAAAGGATCCCTTCATCACTTAGTGTTAAACTTTCCTAGATTTTCACGGTCACGTAGAATATAGCACTTGGTGCCAAAAACTCGAAAGTATTTGACAGTAGGCTTCTTATGGAACCACATCTCATAAGTTGTCTTACAGTATGACTTTCTCATATAGACCTGGTTGATTATATAACATATAGTATTTACGGCTTCAGCCCAAAGATTTTTAGACAGCTTCATACTATTCAACATTACATTAGCCATTTCTTGAAGCACTCTATTTTTTATTTCTACAATTCCATTTTGTTGTGGAGTTTTAGGTGCAAAGAATTCATGCGATTTTCCTGATCGCTACAAAATTTCTCAAAACTGCTATTCTCAAATTCAGATCCATGATCACTATAAATCTTACAGACTTGAGAATATTTTTCCGTTTGGATTCATTCGAGAACTCTTTTTACTTCATCATGGGCTTCTGATTTATCCCTTAAAAAAGCTACCTAAGTGAATCTGGTATAATCATCCACGATCACCAGTATGTATTTTTTGCCACCATGACTCTCCGTCCTGGTTAGTCCTATTAAATCCATGTGGAGAAGCTCGAGTGGTCTTGATGTGGCATTGGAGTTCACCTTCTTGTGAGAGCTCCTTGTTTGCTTACCAATCTGGCATTCGCACATATTTTGTCTATTTTTTGTAATTTAGGTAGACCTCTTGTTATCCTCTTTTGCTCAGTCTATATAAATTACGGTAGTGTACATGTCTAAGATGTTTTGCCACAAATTAGTCTCATCGGTGTGGACCATGTAACACGTTTGATTAGATGAGCTGGATTCACTAACAATATAGCAGTTTTTAGAAGTTCTACAACTAGTTAATATTACTGAACCCTTATTATTTAGAATTTCACAACCTTGGTTAGAAAATCTTACACTATGATTGTTATCGCATATTTGAGATATGCTTAACAGATTGTGTTTTAATCCTTCAATGTATAAAATATTTTTAAACAAAGGGAGGTTATAGAGTTGAACCGTACCTTGGCCAATAATCTTGCAATTGCTGCCATCGCCGAATGTGACTAACCCATCAGTCATGTCTTTGAGATCCGTGAATAGACCTTTATCACCAGTCATATGCCTTGAGTATCCACTCTCTAGGTACCACTTTGAATGGCTTGTAGCTTTGAAAGCAGTGTGGGCAACTAAGCAGGTAACCTCAGGAACCCATTTCATAACTGTTTTGGGTTTAGGAGTACAGTTGGTCTTCTTATATTTGTAATTGTTGTAGGACTGACCCACTGAGTTAGATTTTAAGAGCTCCTTAAGTAGATCAACTATTTTCTCAGCTAAAGGGTTTTGATTCTGATTTTTATAGTTGATATAATTACTTTTAGGTTTGAAAGATTGAAAAGTTTTAACGTTTTTAGAAAACTTTTTATTAGAACTATTTCCTTTTGAGTTTGAAGATTCTCCTCTCACAAACTTAGGAAACGTATTCTTCTATTTAGGAGGAGCACTTTTATCGTAGCCTAAACCAGATCGGGCACCACATTTTCTTGTTCCAGACAAAAGTTTTTCTAACTTTGGATCACCTTAGGCATATCTCCATGTATCATTTAAACTCAAAAGAGAAGAGACTTCAAGTTTAAGTTTTTCATTTTCAGATTTTAGGTTTTCAATCAGGGAAGATTTGAACTCTAATTCACATTTTGATTTTTCAAAACAATCTGAAATTTGAGATTTTTCTAAAACAAGTGATTCAAAATTTCCTTTAAGTTTTAAAAACTTTTCTTTTTGAAGTTTTAGTTTTACGGCAATTTTACAACTTTCCTCGTATAGGGCATTGTAAGCATCTTGAAGATCTTCTTCATTTTCATGATCACTATTCAGATTTTCTTCACTAGTAGAATCATCATGATCTGAAAAAGTGAACTTTGCTAGAGTCATAAGGGCTTTGACTTCATTGCCCGACTCAGTTTCAAAATCTTCTGATTCAGAAGATGCTTCAGAATAAGAGGATTCATCCCAAGTAGCCAACATACTCTTCTTTTTGGGTTTGTCCTTTTTAGGACACTTATTTGCTGAATGCCCATATTCTTAGCAGTTGTAACATTGACTATCTTTTAAAGATTTCCAAGTTCTGGTTTTAGATCTTGCTTTATCATTTGATTTTTGAAAGTCAACCCTCTTTTTACTTTTAAAAATCTTGTAAAATGTTTTCGCTAAAAGAACCATATCGTCTTCAGAATTTTCTAAATCAGAATTTTCTTGAGAAATACATTTAGAAGATTTAAGAGCAATAGATTTACCTTTAGGAGCTTTAAAGTTTAACTCATAGGTTTGTAGAGACCCAACTAGTTCTTCTACCCTCATATTGTCCGTATCACGAAGTTCCTGGATTATGGTTACCTTAGAATTGAACCGTTCAGGAAGTGAGCGTAGTATCTTTGCACACACTTTACTTTCTGGGATTTTATCGCCAAGACCCCACATAGAGTTTACAATGTCATTTAATATTGTATAAAAGTCCATAAACATTTCATTTTCTTCCATATGAATTTTCTCAAATTTGGTTGCGAGGAGTTGGACTTTAGATTTCTTGACAATTGAAGTACACTCGTGTGTCATTTCTAAAATATTCCAAGCTTGCTTTGCAGTATCACATGATATAATTCTTTTGAACTCATCCAGTGATAGTGCACAAGTGATTGCATTTACTGCTTTTTCATTGGCACTACTTTCACTTTTCTGAACTGTGGTCCAAGTGAAATATGGTGAAACTTTTATTGATTTTGAACCATCGATATCGGTCACTTCAGTGGTAGGGGGGTTCCATTCAGTCACTGTGGCATTCCACATACTCTCATCCGTAGATTTAAGGAAAATCTTCATCCTTACTTTCCAATAGGCATAATTAGAGCCATCAAATGGTGGAGGCCAAGTGACTGAGAGGCTATCAAAATTTAACATCTTATTAATAGATTAGATCGATTAGCTCAGGAAATAAATCCAAATATAAAGAATTAGAATGAGTGATTAGGCTTTGATACCACTTGAAAAGGCCAAGCTAAATGTCTTAGAGGGGGGGGGGGGGGGGGAGGGGGGGTGAATAGGACAATGCCAAATTTAAAATAATAATAACAGAATTAAATAATGAGATAGCTAAATAAAGGAAATCAATTCACAATGCTGAAATGAAAGGCAACCCAAGTATTGAGAGGTTGATACAAATGTTGTTCTACGGACAACCTTACACCATAAAAACCAAGGGTTTATGGCAGGACAACCTTATTTCTAGAACGTTCTTCATATCAAAAACTCAAACCAAAGAGGAATAAATAAATAGCAAGGAATTGAAATAAATTGCAAGAATTTAAATCTAAATTATTACAACATTCCCCACAGTGCTTGAAATGTAAATATTACAACATTCACATCCACACATACATTCCACAAAATTGAATGATAAAAGATAGGAAATATAAATCACACATCCACAAAACACAAAGAGTTATAGTGGTTCACCTGTGTATACACCAACTGTTAAACAACAGCCACACAGCTTGCTACTCCACTCCTAATATCCTCACACAGGGGATATTAGGGTTCACTATGAAAATAGGTTTCACAGGTTCACCTAAAACCTTCGCAATTGTGTCTTTCAAATGGGCTTACACAATTAAAAAACCCCACTTTTGAGTTTTCCTGGCTCTCCTCAGATAACCACTAGATTGAGATTTTTCTGGCTTAATCTCAAACAAAAACCAAAATGAAGGAAATTTACAATATAGTAAAATATGTGGATTTCTCCTTTTGTAGCAGCCCGGAAGAACCAATCAGAGTAGAAGTTTGAATGTGGAAGTTCAATGTCCAATACTCACTTTGAAATGGTTCAGGTTCTAATTGATTTTAAATTAAACCAATTAGGCTAGCTATATTTGATTTTGATTCCAAGAAGAAGGAATACAATAATTCCACTTTCAATTCAGATTGAAATATAGAAACAAAATCAAATTAATAAAGCTAACAAAAGAGAATATTAAATTAGCACAATGTAGCTTAAAAATGAACACAAACTTATCTCAGAGTGAAGCCTTGATTTTTCTTGAAATTCAATATAAAACTCTGAAATTCGTGTTCTATTTATAGTTGCAGAAATCTCATCTATGACTGGTCCTGAGGACACTACGATTGGTCGTAGACCGAATAGATTTTTGAAATTTTAAACGCGATCGGATAAAACTGTTTCACGACTGGTCGTAAGGTGTCCACGACTGGTCGTGAGCATCCTATGACTAGTCATGAGAAACCAGGAATAGTTGCTGAAATTTGAGTCGTAGGTCCAGGACTGGTCATAGGATGAGTCGTGCACTGTTCACACGACCGGTCGAACAGAGTCCAGGACTGGTCGTAGCTCAACCAAAAAATTCTGAAAATTTGCAACAACTTAGGACTGGTCTTGGAATTTCTTGGACTGGTCGAGCCAGAGCTAGGACTAGTCGAACAAAGTTCAGGACTAGTCTTAGAACAGTCCAAATACATGTAAAGTAATTCAATTTGAATTATGTATACAAAATGACCTACCCTAAGGTCAATATAAGGTCAATCATACCTTGAAAGTGAGGTATGAACATTGAGACTTCATTTCTTCAGATGATAGTTGACCTTTAAAGATTGTGCAGCTTGAGATCTCTCTACTTAATGTAACATTGAGCTTGAGATCTTCTATTACACTTAATCTTGAGTTATACTTCTTGTAGCTTGAATTACACTTGACTTGGGTCTTGAACAAGATCACTTCTTCCGTTGTAGCTTGTACTTGCATTACTTGAAATGATTTGAAGTAGTTCTTCATTCTTGACTTGAAGCAAAGTGTTTAGAGAGGTGATGCAATGTCTTGAACATATATACCAATGAGCTACATAAGACATAGATTGAGGTTTTGGCACCACAAAATTTGACAACCAAAGGAGCATAAAACCATAACACTTATAGTTTGGTATGATGTCTCTTGTTCTGGTGCAACTCCGACACTCGTATCTTCCTCTCCTCTAGTCACAAGAATATCCATGTCTTTGTCGAGTTGTGTCGTTATTGGGCCCGGGAGGTACATCTTCTTTATATTTTCTATGGTGATCCTCGATGCTAGGACATGTGTATCTGAGGTTGGTGTGAACCTACACTCCCGAGCCAAGAGACATATAAGATGACCAAACGGGAGATATCTGGGTCAGATCCCCCTCATAAGGAGCACAAGCTATTGCAAAATAATGGTCAGAGAGCATAAATGAACACCCGTACCCACACTATAGATGATGTCTACCATGAAAAGGGTCAGATTGACTCTACTTGTCCCCCGTGGGTAGACATTTGTTGAAAATATAGAGTGAAGGAGGGGGAACTGACTGACAAAGTAGAGGACCATAATGTATTGCCATGAATCCATGGCTCATCCTTCTTGCTATAAAAAAATGTGGTCATCATGACCTATACTGTAAGGGAGGTGTGGTCATGGTTAGGTTAGGTCTCTCAGGACATTGGGACACAATGAGTGTGGTAATGTGGGTTTGTGTGATCTTGACAAGATGATTACCTCCGTCAACTTCAAAGGAAGGAGGGTGAAGTGTGGGGTTCCTACACTTGGATAGGAACTTGTATACTTACTTCATTTGAGTCATACCGCAAATTTTAATACATGTTCCCACCCTATTGCTTTTAACATACTATCTATTCTGTAGGGTTGTACACTTGTGACATCAATATTTCTTTCGAATATGATTTTGCAATCCTTATATTTTTCTAATAATTTGTCAGTCGTGGGTGTCGTAGGTACAATAGGTTACTCTATAGAGTTAAAATAGAGTTAAAATGAGTCGGTGAAGGTGAAGGTGACGTGACTGACGATTTACGTGATTCGCCTGCCAAGGTGCTAACTTCTTGACCCGAGTGGGCCAAGAAGTTTCACCAATAACTGGGGCCTTGCCCTAGTTATGTTTACGCATTTTAGAGAGCATTTGGGTTCACAAAGATAACTTGGCTTACTTCCCTAAGTTTTGAAAGAAAACAAATCTAAGGATGGTACCAATTCAAAATCTGGCTGTAATGTGGGATGTAATGCTTATGAGACTTGATTTGCTTAGTTTTGGAAAAGGACTCATAGCTCAAGCACACTCAGGTTTAAAGAAGGAAGCGTGTAAATGAATGAAATCAAGACAATCTATAAAAGAAACAAGTTCATACAACCTACCACACCACAATGATCCGAAGCAAAACAAGATTCAGAGCTAATGCACAATGTAAATATGAGCTAATGGAGGAGAATTGGAGTGCTGGAATCACTAAAATCATGCTTGGACAGTGGATATAAAGATTTGGAGTTCAAAAATGCTAAAGCATAGATTTAATAGACGAATAGTCGCGCCTTTTCAAACGTAGACCCAATATTTTAATGACATCAAAGTGGCTTCGATGGCATCGAAGTGCCATCGAAGAACAATTAATGAATTTTATTCTTTCAGCTATGTATAGGGTAGATTTTTGACTTGAGGTGTATAAAAAATTTGAAGTTTGAGAAGTATAATTGCACATCCACATAAGACTAAAACAAGCAAAAAAAAAAAATGAAAAAACAAAATGAGGTTATAATTCCTTAAATTGGTCAATAAGTAATGAAAAGCTGATAATTACCTAAGTAACACATACCCCAATGGACTTTTGGAGATTTCCAAATCGATTTGCGTCTAGGGGTTTATTTAATATATCAACTAATTAGTGTTCACAACCCCAAGTGTAGGGTCACTATGTAGTAATAACCTCGGTGAGACCGAGGTCGAATCCATAGGAACTAATCTTGTGTGTATTCTGAAAGCAACTAGAAGTAGAACTAGAAGAAGACGTGAATCTAAATATGAAATTAAAAGGAGTAATTGTGAGATATTTTAATTAGAAACTTAAGAATTCAAAGGTGGGAACTAGGGTTTTCAAGGATCCACTTATAGCAATCAGGAAGATTTATTACTGGATTCAAGGACACAACTAAAATCAGAGTCCTATCTCATCTAGTTGGAAGATATCTTAATAAAACCAAATCTGAGCTTCCTTTGATCTAGTTCTCAGTGGATGATAGTTGTGAGGACCGAAAGTGATTCCATCACCTAACTATGCCCAATAGACTATGGCAAACAAAAGGATATACCAATCCCACAATCAAACATAGGAGAATTGTGAAGGTTATAAAGGATTCCACCACCAAACCATGCCCAAGGGTCGATAGTGAACAATAGGATTTACTAACTTCACAATCTTAATATATGAAAAGAAGATACTGAAATCTATTGTAGATCTACTGTAATTTGAGTCACAATAAACCATTAAAAATTGAAAGTATTTCTTAAATATCAAACCAGAATCAAAGAGAATTCAACATAAACATGAATCAAAGCAATAGAAAACTTCCCTTCACACTACAAGCTTCATCACTTAGCCCTAGCTACATGGTCTAGCCAACCATAGTCATGATTGGATGTAAAACCCTAGAAGAAAGCATGAAAAACTAAGGAAGAAAGAAGAAAAATGCTTGGCGATAGCTCTTCGCCCCTGTGCTTCGCTCCTCCAAACCCTAGTTTGATACCCAGGGATGCCCTGGGGACTCCTATTTATATTTGTGCAACACCTCATTTCTCACCTCCTTGGAAAAATTCAAAAACTGCCCCAAATTTACGCACTCCATGTAATTCTGCGTAACTTTTCACAATTCGTTCAATGACATCGAACTGGCTTCGATTTCATCAAAGATGTCTTTTATACATGCTTTTTCCATGATTTTGTAACTTCATCTGGACTCTGTAACCTTTTACGTCATCGAAGATACCTTCGATGTCATCGAAGAGGCCTTCGATGTCATCGAGTATTGTTCGAGGAATTGATAAGGAATGCAAAATAGTCCAGAGAGTTTATTCAATTTCTTCAATAAATTCGATGTCATCGAAGAGGCCTTCGATGTAATCGAGTAGATCTTTGATATCATCAAAGGGGCCTTTGTGTAATTGAACATGGTGCCCAATGTGTCCAGCGAGTTTTACCGAAAATCCACAGAAATTTCGATATCATCGAACTAGCTTTGATGTCATCGAGCAGGGCTTCGAGTCATCTGACAAGTCCTCGATTTATCGAAAAGTGTCTTCAATTTGTCCAGCGACTAACTTAATTTTCTTTTATAAATTGATGCCATCGACTCGTGTTCGATGTCATTGAATGGTAGCTTCGATGTCATTAAACGGTGATCGATGACATAGTCAATGTGACTTCTGCACTTATTCTTTCGACTTTGTTCATTCTCCACTTAGTTTTCTTGAATCTTGGGACCTTGAAATCTTCAATCTTTATCTCCTAAGATCTGTTCTTTACCTTGGTGATATTTGAGTATTAAATCCATGCTTTTAGCACTTTTTTCAATCCAAGCTCTTAAATTCACCTTGCAACACAAACATGAATAAAATAGGACATTAAGCAGTATCATGTTCATAAAACCAAGATATAAATGGGGTTCAATATGTAATATTTGACCCTCAACATAATCTCCAACCAGCATTTTGCTAGTCCCGAGCAAAGTATATGTAAAATAAATCTCAATGCTCAATGTCAGAAATCTTTTTCAGAAAACAATCTTTTGTGCACTCAAGGATGAATGGGTAGAATTATGATATGAAAGTGAGATTTTGAAAACTTAAAACCTAATCACATAAGCAACCAATCAAATAAGTTCTTTGTTCATTAATCGAAGCATAATTTGTATATCAAGTTTTTCAATGTGCTCAGTGAAAGTCAACTTACTTCCTGTAAGAATACTACCAATTCATCATGTTAGCCATGCTCATCATTTCAAGATCAGTTTGAAACTCAAGTACTGATTCCGAACTGATCTCCTTCTCCTTCTTTTTCCAGTTTTTGATTTTATATCGACGGTTAAATTTTTTTTTTTCTTAATTTTGCATTCTTTTCTAGATTTTTCATTCTTTTCATTCTTTTTCATGACCTCTTTGTCGATCTCCTGTTTTTTAACTGATTCTTTTCTTCTTTAAGGTGAATAAAATTCTCTAGACTCGATTCTCACCATCTATCAATGATTCACATACTAACAATCAGAACTTCTAGTATATCTCACATAAGACAAATTGAATGTGTCTTGTGATTTAGATTAACATGATATTCAAACTTCCTCTTAATCAATTGAGCGAAAGCACTTAGGTGATAAATTACTTAGATGATTAGACTCTGATAATTCAAAATTCAATATCTATCTTATCATACTTAAAGCATTCTTAAGCACACAATTCATCACTTCTCAAACAGATTTAAACTTGAAACATTGAAAATTTTTGAAAATTTTGCTCAAAACTGAGAAAACACTAATTAGGTTACCTAATCCCCCATCCCCTACCGAAAAATCTACATTGTACTCAATGTAAAAGAATAAGCATGTAATGCAAAAGAGGCAATGAAAAGAAAAAGGAAAGTGATGAAGAGGTAATACCTGAAAAAGGAATTTTGAAGCTTTTCCAATAGTCTCAGTGTGAAGATGGGTTAGCATAAAAAAAAACTCAACATAGTATAAGCAACCTATCCTAAACAGTGAAAGCAAACCACCATAGTCCTATGAAAGCAATAAACTAATCCTAAACTAGAAAAGCAAGGGAAAAGCTACTCAGTTATGCCACAAGGTTCCTCCTCCAGCCAACATCTTGATAAATTTCTTAGTAGGTTTCTCAACAAGATCATCCAAAAGCTCTTTTTGCAATAGGCTCGGATGCCCTAGAGTATGAATTTTTAAAGAAATTTATGGACCTTAGCATAAGGTTTCTTTTTAATCTCCCAAGGTGTCTGAGTATATACGATTCACCTGTGATAGAAAAAGTTTCAATGTTAGCATAAAATGGTTAATCAGAGACTACACGTAGATGAAATTCAGAAAAATTCTTAGAAAGTGATGTAGTCTTGACACATTCCGAAGTTTCAGACTCTGGTTCAATTTTTAGCTCCTCCTCCTTTAATGGTAAACATTTAGGATCTGGGGAAGGAGGGGCTTCAGAATAAGCATTTTCTTGGTCAGTGACAACTACTAAGGTATTGTCTTGTGAGGCATCCACTATTTCTTTTATCATGGGATCGTTTGAATCTGTAAAGTGTGTCAAGCAATCATCTAATGAGTTGGAAAATTTAGTTGAGAGTGACTCATTTTTCACATTAAAGTTTGTGATGATCTGCCCAAGATTCCATCATCTCTAGAAGTGGATGGAAGCATGATCTCTTGCTCTTCATCACAGTGAGAATAAATCATCACTGGATGTATTTTGTCTTGCCTTACATAGATAGATTGAAGATCAATAGGCGAAGAATTAATGTGAAGACTCTGTTCATCAGTACTACTCAGTAAAGGTATTGTATTGTCAAGGGTTGACAACTCAAATGGTGGCCTCAACTGGATGGTTTCAGATTCCAAAGTCATATCAAGCAACCCATCCATCTCTCGAATCATATCATCATTCAATTAAGGGGAGTGGTCTAAACATACCTCCCAAAAGTTAGAAGGGTTAGTTGAAAGTGGTTCATCCTCCACATTTAAATTAGTCATGTTAGATGGGTGGAGTCGATCACTATGGTCGACAACTTCCTGAACCTCTTGATCATTGATATGAGCCAAACTTGAGATTGAATACAGGGGGATTTAAGCTGTACATTTAAGATTTTCATCCCAATACTCATCATCTTCCAATTCAGTGCAGTACACACGTGGAATGGGATCGCTTTCGTCACGTTCTGTTCCTAGATTAGGTTGAGGTTCGAATAAACTAACATCTTCCTCATCATTGAAACCATGTGTGTTAGTATCATTATATTGGAAAACTAATAATGTCTCTTGATCATTCCTTTAGGCAATCATCGAGATCGACTCTTCGGGAAATTGAACCGTATGCTCATTAATGGAATCCAACTCCTCATTTAAATTCTAGGCATCTCCATGAGCGAGTTAGGATCACTTTCGTCGCATTGTGTTTCTAGATTAGGTTGTGGCTGGGATAAATGAGCCTCCACTATCTTATCAATGTGTAAATCAAGCACTTCTAATGTTTTTCTAATATTTGCAAGATAGTCCGTGTAACTCTGAAATGAATCCTCTTGAATTGTTTCTGGTTGGATTTCAAAGGTAAGGAATCCAAGAGAATTGTCACATGAAGTGTTGTTGTTTCATCTTCCAAATATCTCTGTTTTCACTGTTCATAATCATACAGGTCATAGGTGGGAGAATCTGGTGGTTGCTGATACACATTATTAACCATAATACACTCACGCATAGTTCTCTTCTTGCTGGATAGTTGATAATTATCCTCATTCCAATAATCACGATGACCCCAATAATCACGTACTATTTTCTTAATCCGTGGAGTGCAATTATTCTCCCACCTATAATTACCAAAGGACTTCTTAACTGGTGGAGCATTATATTCTGGCCGATTCTCAATGATGTTTTCAGAAAAATTTTGAGACATAGATTGTTTTCTATCATAATCATCATACATCCCTTCCCAATATCTCTTAGTTATTTCAGCATACTGACGTTCTCACTCTTGCATGGTGAAACCCTAACTCTAAATCTAATCCTAAAAGAGAATAAAAGAAAAATCTTACAACAATATGGAAAGTAAGTAGAGAAGAAGTTAGAAGGAAGTTATCAGATTGGAGAAGATCTATGTTAGGATTCTTCAAAATAGAAAATAATGTTAGTTCCTAAAAAAATTTTAAAAGAAAAACCAGAAAAAATCCTAAAAACAAAAGTTTAAAATTAAGAAAAATATAACCTAATCCTAAAAAGAAAGAAACCTAGGACAAATAAGAAATATAGAAAAGAAAGAGAGAGAATTAAAAAGAGATTACAAAATTAGAAGTTTCTAAATGAAGGTCCTTCAAAATAGAAAAAAGAAAGTGAATTAGTTTCTAAAAAAGAACTAAGAAAGCAACCTAGTTTCTTAAAAAAAAAAAGGAAAGGAAATTAGTTTCTAAAAACGGATTAGGAAAGTTTCTAAAAAATAAAAAATTAGTTTCTAAAAGCAATTAAGGAAAGTTTCTATCTTAGAATTAGAAAGTAAATTAGTTTCTAAAAACAAAAAAGGAAAGTTTCTAAACCTATAAATAAAAAACGAAGTTAGTTTCTAAAATAATTCAGAAAAAACCCTAACCTAAACATAAAAAAACCCTAATCTTAAACTAATTCCAAAACTAGTTAATCTTAGAACACACAACTGTTAATCCCCGGCAACGGCGCAAAAAACTTGTTCACAACCACAAGTGTAGAGTCGTGATGCAGTAATAATCTCGGTGAGACAGAGGTCGAATCCATAGGGCTAACTCGTAAGTATTTTGAAAGCAACTAGAAGTAGAACTAGTAGAAGATACAAATCTAAATATAGAAATAAAGGGAGTAATTGTGACGGATTTAATTAAAAACTTAAGAATTTAAAGGTGGGAACTAGGGTTTCTAAGGATCCACTTATAGTAATCAGGGAGATCTATTACTTGACTCAAGGACACAACTGGAATCGAAGTACTATCTTATCCAGTTGAAAGATATCTCAAGAAAACCAAATCTGAACTTCCCTGGATCTAGTTCTCAATGGTTGAGAGTTGTGAGGACTGGAAGTGATTCCATCACTTAGTCATGCCCAATAGACTATGACAGACAACAGGATATACCAATCCCACAATCAAACATAGGAAAATTGTGAAGGTTAAAAGGGATTCCATCACCCAACCATGCCCAAGGGACAATGGTGAACAACAGGATTTACTAACTTCACAATCTCAATACATGAAAAGAACATACTCCAAGCTATTGCAGATCTACTGTAATTTGAGTCACAATAAACCATTAAAAACTGAAAGTATTTCTTAAATTTTAAACTAGAATAAAAAAGAATTCAACATAAACATGAATTAAAGTAATAGAAAACATCTCATCATGCTACTAGCTTTACCTCTTATCCATAGCTAAGAGGTTTAGCCAACCATAGTCATGATTGGATCTAAAACCTTAGAAGAAAGCATGAAAAAGTAAGGAGGAAAGAAGAAAAATGCTTGACGATGGCTCTCTGCCCTTGTGCTTCGCTCCTCCAAAGCCTAGATTGTTACCTAGGGATGCCCTGGGGACTCATAATTATAGTTATGCAATACCTCCTTTCGCACCTCCTTAAAAAAATCTGGAAACTACCTCAAATTTACGCACTCTGTGTAACTCTGCGTAAGTTCGCACAATTCATTCGATGACATCGAACTGGCTTCAATCTCATCGAAGGTGTCTTTTATACGTGCTTTTTCCATGATTTTGTAACTTCATCCGGACTCTGTAACCTTCAATGTCATCGAAACTACCTTCAATGTCATCGAAGAGGCTTTCGATGTCATCGAACATTGTTCGAGGAATCGAAAATGCGTCCAAAATAGTCCAGAGAGTTTATTCAATTTCTTTAATAAATTCAATGTCATCGAAGAGGCCTTCAATGTCATTGAGCAAGTCTTTTATATCATCAAGGGGACCTTCGAGTAATCGAACCTGGTGCCCAATATGTCCAGCGAGTTTTGCCGAAAATTCATAGAAAATTTAATGTCATCGAACGGGTTTTGATGTCATCGAGTAGGGCTTCGAGTCATCAAACAAGTCCTTGGGTCATCAAAAAGTGTCTTCAATTTGTCTAGCAACCAACTTGATTTTCTTTAATAAATTCGATGTCATTGAATGGTAGATTCGATGTCATCGAATGGTGATCAATGACACAGTCAATGTGACTTCTACACTTGTTCTTTCGACTTCGTTCCTTCTCCACTTAGTTTTCTTGAATCTTAGAACCTTGAAATCTTCAATCTTTGTTTCCTAAGATCTGTTCTTTGCCTTGGTGATATTTGAGCATCAAATCCATGCTTTTAACACTTTTTCCAATCCAAGCTCTTAAATTCACCTTGCAACACAAGCATGAATAAAATAGGATATTAAGCATCATCATGTTCACAAAACCAAGATATAAATGGGGTTCAATATGCAATATTTGACCCTCAACAATTACCTTTCGGTAGGCACATAATCCAATGATATGATATGCTCCTCAACAAGATCTTGAATAAAATGATGCCGTATATCTGTGTTTTGTCCTGGAATATTGGACCAGATTTTTAGAGATATTTATAGCACTAGTATTATCGCAAAATAATGTCATTGTAGTTTGTTTAATCTCATAATCCGTCAACATTTGTTTCATCCACAGAAGTTAGGTGCAACAACTACCCATTGCAATATATTCAGCTTCGATGGTGGATAATGAAATAAAATTCTACTCTTTTACTATGGCAAGATACTTAGTAGTTTCCTATGTAAAAGCACCCGCCACTAGTCGATTTTTTGTCATTCATGTTTCCAGCTCAGTCGGCATTTGAGTACTCAACAATTATGGTTGAAGTATCAAACAAGTATTAGACGTCTAAATATGTGGTTCTAACCACATATCTAATGGTTCTCTTCACAATGCTTATATGTGATTATTTTGAAATTGTGGATAAACCGCTTATGCATTTAAGTGTGGAAGCTGGTGGAGCTAGTGAATGAAGGCTATGCACTAGAGGGAGAGGGGGTGAGTAGGACCTATTTAGAAATATGCCTATTAAAAGGGATATTGACCATACTCGCCTCAAAGTTTGGGAAAATTACCTAGACCACTACGACACTCCATATATTCCCTAAAGGGTCTTCTGACAGCTTTTGGAAAATTACTTGGACCAAAATACCCTTGTCCTTATTTCAGTAGTCGTACAGTTTTTTAGGAAAGAAGAAGTTACATTGTATTTAATGCCAAGAAAGTGATGTGTACGGAACCCTTTTTGTGTGCGGGCAAGGACCAAGCTTGTGGGGCCCACATTAATGTATGTGTATAATCCATGCCACCCATCCTTTTTGTCATGCCATTTTAGGGCTTGGGGCCAGATATCAACCTGATCCAGAGCTTCTGTGGGTCACATAATAGAAAATAATGGTGACAATGGAACCCACTGTTGAAACTTTTCAGGCTCACTATGATGTTTGTTAGAAGTAGACACTGCCCAAGTCAGGACTTTTTTGGGCCCACACGGAGCAAGCCGACAAGGTAGACGGAATGGATCACCCCATTGTGGGCCTTAAGCTATGATACCAATGGTTTGGTAGAGACGGAATTGAACACGTTCAAAACCATGATCCATACAACTTGACAATCATGACCTATATAACGTAGCAACTACGACCTATGTAAATCACGACCCAAATGGGCCCACACAGATGTATGAGTATAATATATTCCGCCCATCCTTTTTTCATGTCATTTTAGGGCTAGGGCCCAACTATCAACCCGATCCAGTGCTTTTATGGCCCACAAAATAGAAAATAATGGTGATTGTTGAAAGTTTCCAAGCTCACTGTGATGTTTGTTAGATGTGGACATTGCCTAATTTAGAACTTTTTGGGTCCACGCAAAGTGCCCGACAATGTGGATGGATCAGATCACTCCATTGTAGGCCTTAAGCTATGGTACCAATGGTTTGGTAGAAAAGGAATTAAACACATTGAAAACCATGATCCATACAACATGACAACCACGACCCATATAACATGGCAACTACAACCCATGCAAACCACGACCCAAATGGGCTGCAGTTGTATGGATCATAGTTGTCATGTTATATGAGTCTTAGTTGTCCTATTATATAGGTCTTAGTTGTATGGATCGTAGTTGTGTTGTTATATGGGTCACAGTTATCCTGTTATAAGGGTCACGGTCGCAGTTGTCCTGTTATATGGGTCTTAGTTGTCCTGTTATATGGGTCTTAGTTGTATGGATCGCAATTGTCCTGTTACATGGGTCGCAGTTATCCTGTTATATGGGTCACAGTCACAGTTGTCCTGTTGTTTGGGTCTTAGTTATCCTGTTATATGAGTCCCAGTTGTACAAATCGCAGTTGTCCTACTATATGGGTCGCAGTTATCCTATTATATCAGTCATGGTCGCAGTTGTCCTGTTATATGGGTCGTAGTTATCCTGTTATATGGCTCTCAGTTGTATGGATCGCAGTTGTCCTGTTATATGGGCCGTAGTTATCCTGTTATATGGGTCGCGGTCGCAGTTGTCCCCTTATTTGGGTCTTAGTTGTCCTGCTATATGGGTCTCAGTTGCATGGATCGTAGTTGTCCTATTATATGGATCGCAGTTATCTTGTTATATGGGTCGAGGTCGCAGTTGTCCTGTTATTTGGGTCTTAGTGGTCCTATTATATGAGTCTCAGTTGTATGGATCGCAGTTGTCCTGGTATATGGGTTGCAGTCACAGTGGTCCTATTATTTGGGTTGCAGTTGTCCTGTTATATGGGTCGTGGTTGTCATGGGTCGTGGTTATCATGTTATATGTGGCCCATAATGGGGTGATCTGATCCATACACCATGCCGGCCAGCTTGTCGTGGGCCCAAAAAGTCCTTGACTTGGCCCCACATTGATGTATGTGTATAATCCATGCTGCCCATCCTTCTTACCATGTCATTTTAGGGCTAAGGGCCAAATATCAGCTTGATCTAGTGCATTGTCCACTTCTTACAAACATTAATGTGGGCCCAAGTCAAGACTTTTTGAGCCCACAGTAAGCTGGCCAACAAGGTGGATGGATCAGATCACCCCATTGTGGGCCATATATAACATGATAACCACGAGCCATGACGACCACGACCCATATAACAGGACAATTGTGACCCAAATAATAGGACAACTGCGACCGTGACCCCATATAATTGGATAATTATGACCCATATAATAGTACAACTGCGATCCATACAACTGAGACCCATATAACAGGACAACTAAGACCCATATAACAGGACAACCGCGACCGTGACCCATATAACAGGACAACTGTGACTGCGACCCATATAATAGGACAACTGCGATCCATACAACTGAGACCCATATAACAGGACAACTAAGACCCATATAATAGGAAAATTGCAACCACGACCCATATAACATGATAACTGCGACCCATATAACAGGACAACCGCGATCCATACAACTGAGACCCATATAATAGGACAACTAAGACCCAAACAACAGGACAACTGCGACCACGACCCATATAACAGGATAACTACGACCCATATAACCGGACAACTGCGATCTATACAACTGAAACCCATATAACAGGACAAATAAGACCCAAACAATAGGACAACTACGACCGTGACCCATATAACAGGATAACTACGACCCATATAATAGGACAACTGCGACCACGACTGATATAATAGGATAACTGTGACCCATATAGTAGGACAACTGCGATTTGTATAACTAGGACCCATATAACAGGATAACTAAGACCCAAACAATAGGACAACTGTGACCGCGACCCATATAAGAGGTAACTACAACCCATATAACAGGACAACTACGATCCATACAACTGAGATCCATATAACAGGACAACTAAGACCCATATAACAGGACAACTGCAACCGTGACCCTTATAATAGGATAACTGCAACCCATATAACATGACAACTATGATCCATACAACTGCAGCCCATTTGGGTCATGGTTTGCATGGGTTGTAGTTGCCATGTTATATGGGTCGTGGTTGTCATGTTGTATGGATCATGGTTTTCAACGTGTTCAATTCCTTTTCTACCAAACCATTGGTACCATAGCTTAAGGCCCACAATGGAGTGATCCGATCCATTCACCTTGTTGGGCAGCTTTGCGTGGACCCAAAAAGTCCTAACTTGGCCAATGTCCACATCTAACAAACATCACAGTGAGCCAGGAAACTTTCAACAATCACCATTATTTTCTATTTTATGGGCCATAAAAGCACTGGATCAGGCTGATAGTTGGGCGCTAGCCCTAAAATGACATGACAAAAAGGATGGGCGGAATGGATTATACTCATACATCAGTGTGGGCCCATTTGGGTCGTGATTTGCATAGGTCGTAGTTGCTACGTTATATGGGTCATGATTGTCATGTTGTATGGATTGTGGTTTTGAACGTGTTTAATTCCTTCTCTACCAAACCATTGGTACCATAACTTAAGGCCACAATGGGGTGATTCGATCCATCCACCTTGTTGTGCAGCTCGTCGTGGGCCCAAAAAGTCTTAACTTGGGCAATGTCCACATCTAAAAAACATCACAGTGAGCCTGGAAAATTTCAACAGTGGGTTCCATTGTCACCATTATTTTCTATTATGTGACCCACACAAGCTCTGGATCAGGATGATATATGGGCCCTAGCTGTAAAATGACATGACAAAAAGGATGGGCGACATGGATTATACACATACATCAATGTGGGCCCCACGAGCTTAGTCCTTGCCCGCACGCAAAAAAGGGTTCCGTACACATCACTTTCTTGGCATTAAATATGACGTAACTTCTTTTTCCCTCGAAAACCATACAACTACTAAAACAAGGACAATGGCATTTTGGTCCAAGTAATTTTTTAAAAGCTATCAGAAGGCCCTTCTGGGAATATATGGAGTGTCGTAGCATTCTAGGTGAGTATGGTCAATTTCCCCTTTTAAAAATAGAAATTGCCAAACTGAAACTAATTTGCAATTAAACTAAGTAAGACAATATAACTAACTCTATGGCTTCTAAGCCAATATAGGATCCAATCACATAAAATATAAATGATATGCAAATGAGGAACTAGTCTATATAAATAATGCATATGTGTGTGTATGATGTGCTACCTATTCAATCGCTAAGCATTCATCTAATCATGGATGTATAATTAAGCATCCAAACACATGCATAATTAAACAATTGCACAAATGACAATCCTAAACACTACTTACCTACTCCACTCCTAGTGGACGCACTAAACCCATGAGTTTACTGAATTTCACTATCAAATGCTTCAAATCAGGTTCACCTCTAACCTTTACAGCGTTCACAACCCCAAGTGTAGGGTCGCGATGTAATAATAATCTTGGTGAGACCGAGGTCGAAACTATAGGGACTAATCTTATGAGTATTCTGAAAAGCAACTAGAAGTAGAACTAGAAGAATATGTTAATTTAAGTCTGGAAATAAAGAAAGTAATTGTGAGAGATTTAATTAGAAACTTAAGAATTCAAAGGTGGGAACCAGGGGTTCCAAGGATCCACTTATAGCAATCAAGGAGATCTATTACTTGATTCAAGGACACAATTGGAATCGGAGTCATATCCTATCCAGTTGGAAGATATCTCAATAAAACTAAATTTGAACTTCCTTTGACCTAATTCTCAATGGGTGAGAGTTGTGAGAACTGGAAGTGATTCCATCACCTAGCCATGCCCAAGGGACAATGGCAAACAACAGGATGTACCATTCCATAACTAAATATAAGAGAATTGTGAAGGTTAGAAGGGATTCCATCACTTAACCATGCCCAAGGGACGATGGTGAACAACAGGATTTACTAACTTCACAATCTCAATACGTGAAAAGAAGATACTCAAAGCTATTGCAGATCTATTATAATTTGAGTTACAACAAACCATCACTACCAAAAAAAGGGGCAAAGGCTACAGATAAAATCTGTAGCCATAGACCTATGGCTACAGTTTTAGTCTGTAGCTAGTCCGTAACACGACCGTCGTCGTAGGTGCCATAACAATAGGTCTGGAACCTATGGCTACGGATTTAATCCGTAGCTATAGGTTAAATAGCTACAAATATAATCCGTAGCAATTATATCTGTAGCAAAAACTTTAAACAGCTACGGATATTATTTGTAGCTGAAAGTCCGTAGCAATAGACCAAAATTGAAAAGGCTACACCTATCTAATTAGTAGCTACGGATTTAATCCGTAGCTATAAGCTAAATAGCTACAGATATAATCCGTAGCAATTATATCTGTAGCAAAAACTTCAAACAGCTACGGAAATTATTTGTACCTGAAAGTCCGTAGCAATATGCCAAAATTGAAAAGGCTACACCTGTCTGATTAGTGGTTACGGTCAATATCCGTAGCTATTTTGTACATTGAAAAATTAAATCATTTGTTCATTCAATTACCACCTGTACAATCATTTATTCATTCAATTACAATCATTCATTCATTCAATTACAATCCTTCATTCAATCAATTACATCATTCATTCATTCAATTACAATCCTTCATTCAATCAATTACAATTACAATCCTTCATTCAATCAATTACAATTACAATCAATTACAGTTACAATTACAATAATGCTGAAAATACAAATCTTTGGCTTCATTAGAGAAATGTGTTCGACTTCACTCTGAAATTTCAACAGCTTCGTATATTCCATCATCCTACAAACAGTCATGTCATTCATAAATTAGAATGCCCATTAGGGAAAAGAAAGATAGTGAAAGAAGTGCATCATGTATAACCACTTTTTTTTCTTAATGAATTAAAAAAAAAAACACAGAGGAATGAAATTGACACAAAAGAAATAGTCTCACCATATGATTATAGCTTTTGGTTTAGGTTTAGGTTATAGGTTTAGGTTAAGGTTAGGCTATAGGTTATAATTAAGTTTAGGTTATAGGTTAAGGTTTAGGTTATAGGTTTTGGTTTTGGTTTTGGTTTAGGTTTAGTTTTAGGTTAAGGTTTAGGTTATAGGTTATAGCTTTTGGGAACTTGATTATAGGTTAAGGTTTAAGTTTAGGAAATTGGGTTCGGGTTCGGGTTCGGGTTCGGGTTCGGGATCGGGTTTAGGTTTGGGTTTTCAAGTTTAGGTTTATGTTAAGGAGTTGAGATTAAGATTAGGTGTAGGTTTGGGTTTACGGATTTGAGAATACATTTAGGTTTTAAGTTTAGATTTAAGTTAAAGGTTTAGGGAAAGGTTATAAGTTTAGGTTAGGTTTAGGTTTAGGTTATAGGTTATAGCTTTAGGGATTTGAGAATGGGTTATGGTTTAGGTTTCGGAAATCGGGTTCAGGTTCGGGATTGGGTTTAAGTTTGGGTTTTCAAGTTTAGGTTTAGGTTTAGGTTAGGGAGTTGAGATTAGGATTAGGTGTAGGTTTAGGTTTAGGGAATTGAGTTTAGGTTATAGGTTTAGGGAGAGGTTAGGCTTAGGTTATAGGTTTTGGGATTTGGGAATAGTTTTAGGTTATAAGTATAGGTTTAGGTTAGGTTATAGGTTAAGGTTTAGGGATTTGAGTTTAGGTTATAAGATTAGGTTACAGTTGAGGTTTAGGTTATAGGTTTTGGGATTTGAGAATGGATTCGGGTTTAGGTTATAGGTTTTGGTTTTAGTTTAGGTTATAAGTTTTTGGATTTGAAAATGGGTTCGGGTTTAGGTTATAGGTTATGGTTTTGGTTTAGGTTATAGCTTTTGATTTAGGTTATAGGTTATAAGTTCATGTTAAGGTTTAGGTTTAGGTTAAAGGCTTTGGGATTTGAGAATGAGTTCAAGTTTAGGTTATAGGTTTTGGTTTTAGTTTAGGTTATAGGTTTAGGTTTAGGTTATAGGTTTTGGGATTTGAGAATGGGTTCGGGCTTAGGTTATAGGTTTTGGTTTTGGTTTAGGTTATAGGTTATAGGTTTAGGTTAAGGTTTAGGTTTAGGTTATAGGTTTTGGGATTTGAGAATGGATTCGGGTTTAGGTTATAGGTTTTGGTTTTGGTTTAGGTTATAGGTTTTCAGATTTGAGAATGGGTTCAGGTTTAGGTTATAAGTTTTGGTTTTGGCTTAGGTTTAGGTTATAGGTTTTTGGATTTGAGAATGGGTTATGGTTTAGGTTTAGGAAATCGGGTTCAGGTTCGGGATTGGGTTTAAGGTTGGGTTTTCAAGTTTAGGTTAGGGAGTTGAGATTAGGATTAGGTGTAGGTTTAGCTTTAGGGAATTGAGTTTAGGTTATAGGTTTAGGGAAAGGTTAGGTTTGGTTAATAGGTTTTGGGATTTGGAAATAGTTTTAAGTTATAAGTATAGGTTTAGGTTAAGTTATAGGTTAAGGTTTGGGGATTTGAGTTTAGGCTATAGGTTTAGGTTTAGGTTTAGGAAATTGAGTTTAGGTTATAGGTTTAGGGAAAGGTTAGGTTTAGGTTATAGGTTTTGGGATTTGAGAATAGTTTTAGGTTATAAGTATAGGTTTAGGTTAGATTATAAGTTAAGGTTTAGGGATTTGAGTTTAGGTTATAGGATTAGGTTTAGGTTTAGGTTTAGAGATTTGAGTTTAGGTTATAAGTTTAGGTTTAGGTTTAGGTTTTAGGTTTAGGTTTAGGTTTGGGTTTGGGTTTTGGGATTTGAGAATGAGTTCGGGTTTAGGTTATAGGTTTTGGTTTCAGTTTAGGTTATAGGTTTTGGGATTTGATAATGGGTTCGGGTTTAGGTTATAGGTTATGGGTTTTGATTTTGGTTTAGGTTATAGGTTTTGATTTAGGTTATAGGTTAACGGTTTAGGTTAAGGTTTAGGTTTAGGTTATAGGTTTTTTGAATTTGAGAATGGGTTCGGGTTTAGGTTATAGGTTCTGGTTTTGGTTTAGGTTATAGGTTTTGGTTTTGGTTATAGGTTATAGGTTATAGGATTTGAGAATGTGTTCGGGTTTAGGATATAGGTTTTGATTTTGGTTTTGATTATATGTTTTGATTTAGGTTATAGGTTATAGGTTTAGGTTTTAGGTTTTGGTTTTGATTTTAATTTAAGTTATAGGTTTAGGTTAAGGTTTAGGGAAAGGTAATAGGTTTTGATTTAGATTATAGGTTATAGGTTTAGGTTTTAGGTTTAGGTTTAGGTTTTGATTTATGTTATAGGTTATAGGTTTTGGGATTTGAGAATGGGTTCGGGTTTAGGTTATAGGTTTTGGTTATAGGTTATAGGTTTAGGTTAGGTTATAGGTTAAGGTTTAAGGATTTGAGTTTAGGCTATAGGTTTAAGTTTAGGTATAGGTTTAGGTTTAGGGAAAGGTTAGGTTTAGGTTATAGGTTTTGGGATTTGAGAATAGTTTTAGGTTATAAGTATAGGTTTAGGTTAGGTTATAAGTTAAGGTTTAGGGATTTGAGTTAGGTTATAGGATTAGGTTTAGGTTTAGGGATTTGAGTTTAGGTTATAGGTTTAGGTTTAGGTTTGGGTTTTGGGATTTGAGAATGGGTTCGGGTTTAGGTTATAGGTTTTGGTTTTGGTTTAGGTTACAGGTTTTGGGATTTGATAATGGGTTCAGGTTTAGGTTATAGGTTTTGAGATTTGAGAATGGGTTCGGGCTTAGGTTATAGGTTTTGGTTTTGGTTTAGGTTATAGGTTTTAGTTTAGGTTATAGGTTAAGGTTTAGGTTTAGGTTATAGGTTTTGGGATTTGAGAATGGGTTCGGGTTTAGGTTCTAGGTTTTGGTTTTGGTTATAGGTTTTAGGATTTGAGCATGGGTTCGAGTTTAGGTTATAAGTTTTAGTTTTGGTTTAGGTTTAAGTTATAAGTTTTTGGATTTGAGAATGGGTTATGGTTTAGGTTTAGGAAATCAGGTTCGGGTTCGGGATCGGGTTTATGTTTGGGTTTTCAAGTTTAGGTATAGGTTTAGGTTAGGGAGTTAAGATTAGGATTAGGTGTAGGTTTAGGTTTAGGGATTTGAGAATACATTTAGGTTTTAGGTTTAGGTTTAGGTTTTAGGTTTTAGGTTAAGGTTTTAGGTTATAGGTTAAGGTTTAGGTTTATGTTAAGGTTGAGGTTTAGGTTATAGGTTAAGGTTTTAGGTTATAGGTTTTAGTTTAGGTTAAGGGTATGGTCCCTGCAAATACAGATATAAACAGATATAAACACGACCATCCGGCACAAATGGCCAGGCCCTTCCAATGCTGTCCATAAAAAATGGACAGCTTCATCATGGTCATAACAGCGGTTCCCTCTTTCCAGGGACCCCCGCTCTTCCGAATAGCTCCGACGCACATCCAAGTCTGCTCCATTAATTTTGATCAAATACATAAACACGACCTATCCAAATGGCCAAGCCCCTCCAATACTGTCCATAGGAAATGGACAGCTTCATCATGGTCATAATAGCGGTTCCCACCTTCCAGGGACCCCCGCTCATCCGAATAGCTCTGACGCACATCTGGGTCTGCTCCATTAATTTCGAGCAAATTTAATGGAGAAAATACATAACCACTTGGCCCCATATACTCACTTTATAAAAAGAAAATTTCCCCTATTTTCTTAAATTTTCCATTTCGATCTTTTTTGGCCCAAACTTCAATGGATGGCCAATTTGATTAAGGACCTGATTTTAGAAAAATCCTTAGAATGGTCAAATCTTCTTTTGGGGTCATGAGCCCCATGCTCCTTTAAAATCTTGTATAAGACAAAGAAGACAGCCAATGCACATTAAAACCAAATGACACTTACATAGATTTCTTTGGCATTAGACTTCACCGGCTGAAGAGTCGCTTGGGTGTAAATCTCATCAGCATCTCTCTCTGCCTGTAGTTCCAATCAATATATGCAACCAGACAGGTATTAGAGAGCATCTACTAAGGGAAACATAAAGACTAAAGGAAGATTGAGTATGAGTTAAAACATGCATGTAGTGTAACATTGTGAACCTGGCACATCAACTGAGATGGGAGACTTGGGTAGCTAGGAATATGTAAGTTTGCGACTCTGTTAGTTAAAACTACCACCTGTCACACAACAACTCATCCTGAAACATATATATTTTAAAGGGACCTATCAATTTGTTCCTTAGCGAAACCAAGTGCACTTGGTTTTGGCAAGTTCTAAAGCCTTGGTTGGTGTAGCACATATGTAATTTTCACTGTTTATGTCTCAGAAGCCAACACCAATTAGTCGGGATAAGGGTTAGATGATGGTGATTTAGATGTCTCATAAGTGGCAAACAAACTGAAGAACTAAGAAGCATAGAGTAGTTGGAAATGACAACAGCTTGGTGATCCTAGCCATAAATTGGAGGATTCCGGTAGATTACCGGTGGGTAGTCAGGAGAAGGTAACGGTTGGCATTCAATGGGCAAAAATTCTCTAACCAATGAACATAATCATCTGAGAGGTGCGATTACTGGTGGGCATATCCTTGATAACTGCCTTCGATTAGCATTTAACAACTTGATTCTTTCTCATATGATGTACTACAAGATTAGAAAATAACCAAAACCACTGAAATGATTAATGGTAAAATAAAGTTGATTTGACCACTGTAACTAATATTATACAGTTGAGACTGATCTTCTGTAGGGAAGAAAACCAAATGATAGGTTGTAGACGACCAATACAAGTAATGAAAAATTAACATAGAAAAGACAAGAAAGATAGCTTAATGATATGACTCTTTCTAGGTATTCAAAACTTGAAGGGTAAAAAAGAATCCAAACACTTAAGCTTTAAGGCACATTCTATTACAAGGTAAAGGTATATGAAATGAAGAATTAATTTAAACATTATCTGTAGTCATTCATCAAAGCTAAATGCTCAGTCAGTGCATGTTCAGACATATTAAATAATAAAGGACCTCAAAAAAGACAAACATGGAGCTTAAAGCTAATGCACTTGAGAACAAATACTTACTCTGATGGGATTCTCACCCTTCTTCATTGTCTTGGTCCCTTGATCCCATCCCTTGATCACTTGGCCTATCATGAAAGAAAAACAGACCTCACAAGTAAGATGATGAGGCGCACATGCTGCAATAAGGAAATGTGAAACTAAGGGGTGTTTGATTTTCACTGTCCAAATCAAGGCATTTCAAGAAATGTGAAACAGACCTCACAATTAAGGCATTTTCTTCTTTCCTAGTTAACTAAGGGGGTGTTTGATTTTCAACATCAGCCTCAGGTTTGCTGCTGGAAATACACAGGTAAGTAATAATTGCTAATTTCAAGGAATAAGATGTAGAGGTTCAAGTGTCATCAATAAAAATGGGAACAAAAATCACATTATCTACTCTGCCCAAAAATGTGATGAACAACACATGTGCATTCTTGACAAGAGACGAGGTTTATGCCAATTTAAAGGGCATTGCTTTATGCAAACATCAAGCCTTAAAGTGATCCTCTTTCCACCAATCGATATCGTAGGTGTTACTGTGTGCCATAAAAAGTACAAACTACAATCAAATCTTCTAGAACTCAGGTCAGTTGTGGCAATTTAAAGGGCATTGCTTTATGCAAAAATCAAGGTCACTAACATTTTGGTTCCTAGAATAATTGGATGCACCATTTTTAGTTCATAATTTCATAATGACAGCTAGTTGTGAGTCCATGCATTTAAAGCTGAACAGGAAACTATTATAATCTCAATTTGGGCCTAGACAGAGATTGATAATGGAATGGGACTAACCCCACGTTGGTCCAAATCCACAAAGTGGACCACATTTGGAAGTTCTAAAAAGCAGCTGGACAGAACTGCTTGTTGGAAAAAGACCACATAAAACTGAATGGTAGTGTTTTCTCTTGGGCACGAGGAGATAGACTTCCTTCCCCTCCTATTTTTAGTCAGGATGAGCTTGGCTGGTTAGCAGTGAGGCTGCAGGGTTGCTACTATCTATTCTCTATTCTCCCAAAAAAAAAGGGCCTATGCAACCAAAGTTTCAACTTCTTTAATTGAGATTGAATGGCCATTGCATTCCAAAATCACAAAACAGAAAAATTGGATGCATTAAAACATTTTAAAAAACTGAAAAAAGAGGTAACAATACAAGATTAACAAAATCCTACCAGTGAAACTAGATGGTAGAGATGCCAAATCGCATGAAAACTGCAATAAGCAAAAACTAATCGCTTGACTGCTACAACAGAGATAACTACCCTAAAAAGCAGATAATCCAGCAAGTGAAAAAGATATACACCCTTAATCTGCTCTAAGTGAACTACTAAAAAAGGGCCAATGACAAGGAAAAGATAAAAACTATTTGCCAATTCATGACAATAATATCCCAACGCTTCATCCAATGTAACTTGATTATCGTCATATACGGGCGTCTTTAGAATCCTTTAATGTCTGCTCATAAGCCCGATTTCTGTTGATCCAACCCTTCTCGTATTGGAATTTGAAAAAGAATGTTTTTGCAGCCCACATTTTAAATTTTGAAGCCAAAGGAGTTGCATTTCTGCCCAAATCATTGTGATTTTAGCATAGAGCATCAAATCCATTTTTTTCCAAGACCATCCAAATGCAACCCAAATCAATCAATGCAATAAAAATCCCAATTACGATGATTCCAAAAAGACAATGACTCTGACAGAAACGAAACATACTCTTAAATCACAAAACAGAAAATGAGAAAAGTCAAACTTTCAAGTTTCAACTTCTTTAATTGAGATTGAATGGCCATTGCATTCCAAAATCACAAAACAGAAAAACTGATGCATTAAAACATTTTTAAAAACTGAAAAAATGGCGGGGACCATTGCACATGAACAACATGGATCTTGCTAACATGGAGCACATTGGCACATCCCATGCAACCTTCTAGACCATCCATATAGTTGACAAACTCTTCATTGATCCCCTATCTCAAAAATCAAACAACTTCATAAAACTCTAATCTATTGCTCACTTTTAGAAGATCAAGAAAATTTTAAGATCGATAGTCCAACAAAAAATTTATATAAGATCATATGATTATAAACAACTGAAAACTGTAAGTCAATTGATCCATGAGAGTGGCCTATCACTAGGTCAGTTCATATTCTTCAAATCAATTAAATGCATTGTTCAAATTTTATCACTAACAGAATGGTATAAGGCTGCATTTGAATGGCATGTTTGGTTGCCACTTTAAACTAGTGGAAATGCTAATGGTCTGTTTGGTTGCAACTTAAAAATGAGTTCATCTCATTTAGGGGGCATTTGGATAGTGAGCTACTTAAGATAATTAAGCTACTTATGGCACAAGTAGCTTATCTTAGTTTCTACTTATTAAGAAGAAAAGTATGTTTGGTAAACAACGTACTTATCAGCTTCTCCTCTCTTTCGTCTCTCCTGTTGCATCTCTTCAGAAACTAATGAAAAGTAGAAAAGTGAAGAAAAAAAAACTGAAGTGACTAATTACTTTTAAGTAAAAAGTTATTTATAACAAATCATAAACCAAACTTATCTGAATTAAGTCAGTTATCTAAAAAAATGGTTTAACTAAACAAAAAAGTCAGTTATCTACTGCAGTAAGTAGAAAAAGCAATTTATTTGGTGGTATCCAAACGGGGCCTTATTTGGTGGTATCCAGTCAGTTATCACAGCCACTATCCGCCCATCTAGTAATGTGCCCTGTAGTGCAAATCAGATCAATTGGTTTTCCTTACAAGCATTTTTCATTTGGAAATTCTAGTAGTAGAAAAGTGTATGACAATTTCCATACACATGCTCAACCTAAGGAATTGAATGATTTGGATGCGATGCAAACCATGGATCTAAAGTGTAATATTAAAGATGGCTGATGACCTAAATATATCTCAAATTTGAAGATCCCAACCATTTGATCATTGTCTTTTCTTCCATCGAAGGTGAACAGTTGCTGGGTTTTTTAATTTTTTTTTCTTTACCATCTTTTCATAGGTTGCCTTTTTTTTTGTAGATTACCTATCAAAGGTTTGCGATTGTTCCATCAGGGAGTGGGCTTTCGTCATCCACAACTGGGCCCCACATGCATGCAATCACCATACTGAGGCTCTGGACCATTTAATTTTTCTGATCATTGTAGTTTACATAGAATAAAAACAAACTGACCTTAAAAACGGTGCCAAATCCACCCTGACCTAGCTTATTTGCAGGATTGAAGTCTTCGGTGGCGGTCTTCAGTTCTGTGTAACTAAAAGTTTTGATCTAGGACCCATTCTTAAAAACTTTGCAAATGCACATAAAAATATAGGTTGCATTCATACATTCACTTCAATCCAATACATGGGCTTAGAAACATTTATACCATTAGCAGTTGAAGTAACATTTATTTTGATTGCTAATTGGATTTGAATGAATCTATTTTAGTAATCATAAGAAAATTTTAAGGAAATAAAAATATACCCAGCTGAAAAAAAATTGAACCAAATGAATGGGATCGGCACATTTAGGGTGTGTTTGGATGTTACTGACCACTTAACATTTACACAGAAAATAATGTATGGAACTGCTCCAAAACAGATTCATCGGAGGAAAAAAAAATAGAACTGTAATCTTTTGTAATTTTAAGATGACGTGCTCTCAACAAAACATCAACAATCTATATGGAAAAAAGAATTAATGGATTATGAAGATTTTGTCCCCTTTTGAAAGATTATGGAGAAAAGTAAAAGAAAAAAAGGGATTAGCTCAAACCAACAAATCTGGAGTGTAAATCGATTCATCTAAATCATCATCCTGTTGAACAGAAATGCAAAGATTAGTATCCATGAGAACATCCAGAACCAGACAGAATGACTTGATAATGGAAGTAATATACATGACAACGAAAGAGCAAAAGACAAGCAAACAAGCATATAAGCAAAAGACAACCCAAAAATTTCCATTGCTACTTCACTGTTTACTTGAAGGAAACCTGAGAATAGGATGTTGTACCAGCCTGTGGCTTGATAAGCACCACTCTGAAAGATCTGCAATATTTCAATTCCTACAGTTGTAAATACCTTCTCATTCAGAGATAGTAATCCCTAAAAGTATTCTTGAAAGATCTGTAGCTCAATCTAATTCCAAGGAAAATGTTAAGATAGATGACAGTGAAATTAGACGATAAGCAGGAGCTAAATGCAGAATGAAGATTGTCCCAGATCATGAACATACCAGTGCTTTAAGAGACTTGATCTCTACCATTTGTTCTTATCCGATAGGCTCTTGTGTTCACTTAACTACCTACAATGAAAAATAAATATTTCATGTCTCTGAAGATGAGTTATGAAGTAGAGAAATAAGAATACCATACATGTATTTTGGAGTTTGCAACAAAATAAAAGGCGATAAGAAAAAAGAAGGCTAAATTACTATGTTGCTAGCAAATTCCAAATTTTGCAAAAGCCAGATGAAAAAGCTAGTGAAGTGAGCTTCTAATTCTTTATAGCCAAGATGAAAAAAGATAGACATGAAATAAAAGGGAACTAACTTAAGAAGAAAGAGAATACAACACTTCACAAGAAAGAACAACAATGGTCTCTGATGATCAGTAAAAAATAATGGGGACTCAAAGAAATGGTTACAGCAAACAAAATAACAAAGAGTAATAGACTTCCATCTGTGGGAAGACCTGCATTAAGGAGAATTTTGAATGTCCCTTCACATCAAGCATATACCAGTTATGAGCCTTTTTGCCGACTCATGTAAAGTAGAAGGATAGAAAAACTAGAACCCAAAATTATAAGTTGAAAGCTGGTTTTACACCACATGTAGACCACATGGCAAAAAATTTCAAACTAAAGGATCAAGTAGATTACCTTCAAACCCAAAACTCATTGACTCCAACAGGTAACCTTCAAACCCAAAACTCATTGACTCCAAAAGATATTCATGATATTAAATGGCAAGAGGCATGTCAAGATATCAATCGAAGACTATTCATCAAAGAGATTACATGGGGTCCTCAACTTCAACAAAAGTACAGTCTTTGGTAGGAAGACTATTGATCTGATGGACCCTGTGCAGATGGGAGGCATATGACTATGTGGCGGTAGGAAGACTATTCATTAGTAGTCTCTCAGTGGCATATGACTCTTACTTGTACGTGGTGGGACCTGTTTGGTTTAAAAACCACATAGAGGTGAAGTTGATGGCTAGTCCAACTCCACCGGCTGTTGCCACCACCTAAAACATCGATGTCCTAATCACACATCTGCAAATGGAAACCAAGAAGACATCATAATCACATCAACAACGATTCTTTGAGGACCCTAGCTTTACTGTAGCTACTTTCGTACTACAACCATAGGTGATTTTGTATTTGTGATTAGATATCCTTAGCATTCAAAGTAGCCTCAGCTTCCTGCAAAAAAAAAGGGGAAAAGCTTTTAATTTAACTAAAATGTTTCAAAAAAATATTTTTTTCGTGAGAACATGAAAAGGTAAATAAGTTGGGACAATAGAACCAACTCCCATGCCAATTGAAGCATGGGAACCAGAGGTCATTCCACTTTTCATTAAGAATGTAAAAGCAGTACATTAGGGAACAAAGGAAGATTAAATATGGATTTCATTATACAAGTGAAAAAGGGCACAATTACAGAGGGAGGAGGTTTTTTGGTGATTGGAATAATTTAAAATGAAGATGAAATGATACTTCTCTAACATGCTGGCCGAAAATGGGTAGACGCATTAAGTTAGAATATGTAATTCATTATTCTCTCCCTCCCAGAGTACAATCTGTTAATACTTTATGTTAAAAAAGCTGGAGTATGGATGGCATTCCAAGGTTTTGCATCAGATTTTGGCACAAAACCTTCAAGCCATAAGACAGTTCACACTTATAGGGAGGCTAGCAGTGCAGAAAAATCTTCAATCAACTGGTGAGCCAGTCTTTGTTGATAAAGATACCAAGGCTTGGCCATGCATAATAGTATCCTTTTGTGGCTTTCCACAGACCCCACGGTTATTTCATATTATGGTTTTGTTTTAAGTTTTAACCAACAACCCAGTCTCTTACCATCTCTAGAAATTGTTGGTGGATAGACTTATCATATTCTACAGATAAACAGGGTGCAGACTATACTAACTAGCATAAGTAGTATTAGTCCTAGCAAAGATAGGAGCTGCTTAGGATATACAAAGCACCAACATCACCAACCTATTGTTTTGGTAAAATAAGAGAAACAAATTCAAAATGTTATGAACCATCACAGATTTAAAAGAAAATTAAGCAGTTGGAAAATAGGAAGAACAAAGTGTTCATTCATTCATATTAAAACAAAATCTAGAAGCATAAAAGAAAGATACCGAATAACCTGTGGATCTAAGTAAGGAAAAGCATCTCAACCAAGGTTTCACAAGAGGAAACTTATAGCAATTTCTAATTCTTTTGTTTCAATTGATCTCAATAAGCCATAACAATGAATCCAAGGTAAAGGACCCTTCCAGTGCTTTCTTTGGAGGCCTCTAAAAACGTTTGCCAGAATCATTTATCAAGAAATTAAGACAATTATTGAATAAACATCACAAGCAATTAGATCAACTATGAAACTTAATGATTCCCTAAAAGCTAAAAAGAAAATATTTGATCTTTAAAAGCAATACAAACTGAACTGTACTTGTTCATGTCATTGGAGAAACATATTCAGTCTCCACATTTGATGTCAATTGTTATAATATTCCCATAACTGATAACTCATCCTTGTGTAAGAAAATTGTCAATTAACACCTTCCTACAACTTGAAATTGTTAGCCATACCCTATGTAGGTATAATTATCCTCATAGATTTCTCACTGCCTTGACAACTTAGCAAGAGCAAAGTAAAAGCTTGGCCATATAACACATGCAAAGTGTTGTAAAACCTTGCTGCATTATCTGTGTGGTTCAGACATCCGTCTGTCCATTGTGTGCCTCACCTGCATGAGGGGCCACACAAAATTACAGGCTTCCAAGACTCAAGTGGGCGCAACAAACTGATTTTAGATGCCTTCGGCATGATTTCACACGATTCCAGATGGTGTAGCCCACCCGATTTTCATATTCGTCTGATGTTTGGGAGATCTCGTATCCAGGAAGGGACCAACCAAATGCACGGTTCAGATGTCCGAGACACATTAAGGTGGTGTGTTTGTGTTTGTTTGTGCATATATATAAAGACAACTAAAAGATCATTCTGTATACAGAGAGAGAAAGACGTACGCTTGTTCTTCAGTTTCCTGATGGGTGAGAGTATCTTTGTCATGACCAATGCCCTGAGAAGAAAAAAAAGATTAGGTGGTATCAAATGAAAGCAGTCCTAATAAAAGAAACAGAACCAGACCCAACACAGTTGAAAACCTTTGGATTCTTAGCTCTTCTGTAATCCTTCTTCTTTTTCTTTGACATTGCCTGTATCTGTTTTGAATCATCACCTCCTTTGTTGACATTGCTTTTGGCCTCCATTGCAAGCTCCGCAAAAAGGTCTTTTATAGCAGCATTAGATTTCTCTTTGGTATCTTTGCCTGCTAAATCCTCCAAACGTGCCTGCCAAAAGAAGATAACCACCAACAACATTTAAACTTGACCTCAATCGGGTAAGTATAGAGGAAAACATTTAAACCAAATCAATACAGACCCGCAAGAACTTCTTCACGAGGAGTAACGTAACTTCTCAGTAATCAAAGGTAGACATGGCCTCAAGCTCACGTTCCAATTGCTGCATGACATCAAATTCTGCATGATCCTTGCATCAAGTCTACTCATCTGCAGGACAACAACCTACTACTAAGACCTCATTAAAAATGACATTTCTACATTAAAGATTGAAATAGAAAAAACTAACCTCCAGATCTGAAGACTGCTTTTGTTTTTCGATTACCACTGCTAGTCTCTCGTCATCTTGATGCAGGTTGTCCCTTAAATATTCAAAGAATGTAAAATCAAGGAGTCTAGGGGAGATAGAGGGAGAACGAGGATTTGAGATTGAAGAGATCTAGATTTTTCATAAATGAAAGATTAGGGTTTTGTGAATTTTAGTTTTGGAGAGGAAAAGGGGATTCTGGTTGAGGGATTCAAGAGGATTCCGTACCAACTGGTTACAAAGAGAATGGAGAGGAAAAGGAGAGAGATTGGAGCTATAGAGAGAGGGGGGAAGATATGAAAGGGCTTTTTAGGCGCGGGCTCTATTTCAGGCGCGCGCCCTTTTTGGGCATGGATTGGGTACCCAACAAGACCTAGCAACGGATGGACGATCCTGTAAGCGGCTTCGTGGAGCCCACCATGATGCGTGTGGTTTATCCACGCCATCCATTAATTTTTATAGCTCATTTTAGGGCACGCTGCCAAAAATGAGGAAGATTAAAGGCTCAAGTGGACCACACCATAGGAAGGACATGTGGTTTAATCTCCATTGTTTCCAATCGTGTGGTCCATTTGAGCTTTCGTCTGCTCATTTTTTAGTCTCATGCCTAAATTGATTTTTCAAAATGGATGGATGGCTTAGATAAAACCCAAATATTGTGGTGGGCGCTATAGTGCGCATTATGGATTGCACTCACTTGCTACGGTCAGTATCTTTTAGCTACGGATTTAATCCGTAGATATATAGCTACGGTTTATAACCGTAGCAATTGATCCTCATAGTCCGCAGCCTTTACTCATTTTTTTGGTAGTGCATTAAAAACTGAAAGTATTCCTTAAATATCAAACTATAATCAAAGAGAATTCAACATAAACATGAATTAAAGCAATAAAAAACATCTCATCATGCTACGAGCTTCACATCTTAGCCCTAGCTAAGAGGTTTAGCCAACCATAGACATGATTGGATCTAAAACCCTAGAAGAAAGCATGAAAAACTAAGGAAGAAAGATGAAAAACGCTTGGTGACGGCTCTCCACCCTTATGCTTCGCTCCTCCAAGCCTTAGATAAATGCCCAGAGATGCCCTGAGGACTCCTATTTTAGTAGTGCAACACCTCCTTTGAAAAATTCAGAAACTGCCTCAAATTTATGCACTCCGCCTAATTTGCACAACTCTGTGTAAGGGGTTTGATGACATTAAACTACCTTCGATGTCATCAAAGGTGACTTTTATACATGCTTTTTCCGTGCTGCGTAACTTCGTCTGGACTGCGTAATCTTTTGTCATCAAACCTACCTTCGATGCCATCGAAGGTGTCGTTGATGTGATTGAGCGTTGTTCGATGAATCGATACTACGTCCAAAATAGTCGAGAGAGGTTTGATGAAAATCCACAAAAAATTTGATGTCATTGAACTGGCTTCAATGTCATCGAGCAAGGCTTTGAGTCATCGAACAAGTTCTCGAGTCATCGAAAAATGTCTTCAATTTGTCCAACGACCAACTTGATTTTCATTTAAAAATTTGATGTCATCAACTCGTGTTCGATGTCATCGAATGTGTCTTCGATGTCAACGAATGGTGATCGATGACACAGTCAATGTGAATTTTGCACTTGTTCTTTCGACTTCGTTCCTTCTCCACTTGATTTCCTTGAATCTTGGGACCTTGAAATCCTCAATCTTTGTCTCCTAAGATCCATTCTTTACCTTGGTGATCTTTGAGCATCAAATCCATGCTTTTAGCACCTTTTCCAATCCAAGCTCTCAAATTCACTTTGCAACACAAACATGAGTAAAATAGGACATTAAGCAATATCATACTCATAAAACCAAGATATAAATGGGGGATAATATGCAATATTTAACCCTCAACACAATCTCCAACCAGCATTTTTTCAGTCCCGAGCAAAGTATGCGTGAAATAAACCTCAATGCTCAATGTCCAAAACCTCTTATAGAAAACAATTCTTTGTTCACTCAAGTATGAATGGGTAGAAATAAGATATGAAAGTGAGATTTTGAAAACCTAGAACTGAATCACATAAGCGATCCATCAAATAGATTCTTTATCAATTAAATTAGAGTATAAGTGTATATATCATGTTTTTCAATGTGCTCAATGAAAATCAACTTACTTCATGTACGAATACTATCAATTTATCTTATTAGCCATGTTTGTCACTTCAGGATTGGTTTGAAACTCAAGTACTGATTCTGAACTTATACCATTCTCCTTCTTTTTATAGTTTTTGATTTTATATCGATGATCAATTTTTATTCATTCTTTATTTTTGCATTCTTTCAGTCTTTTCTGGGCTTCTCACCATACATGACCTTTTTATCGATCTCCTATTTTTTAACTGGTTCTTTTCTTCTTTTAAGGTGGATGAAATTCTCCAGACTTGGTTCTCACCATGTATCAATGATTTATATACTAACAATCAGAACTTCTAGCATGTCTTACCGAAGAACAATTGAATGTGTCTTGTGATTTAGATTAACATGATATTCAAACTTCCTTTCAATCAATTGAGCGCAAGAACTTGGGTGATGGATTACTTATTTGATCAAACTCCAACAATCTAAAATTCAATCTCTATCTTCTCATGCCCAAAGCATTCTTAAGTACACAATTCATCACTTCCCAAACAGATTTCAACTTGAAACATTGAAAATTTTTTAAAATTTTGTTCAAAACTGAGAAAACACCGATTAATTTACCTAATCCCCCATACCCGGCCTAAAAATCTACATTGTCCTCAATGTAAAATAAATAAGCATGTAATGCAAAAGAGGTAATGAAAAGAAAAAGGGTAGTGATGGAAAGGTAATACCTGAAGAAGGAATTTTGAGGCTTTTCCAATGATCTCATTATGAAGATGGGTTATCACAAGAATTAAACCAATAAAAAGAAAACTATCCTAAAACAGCAGAAAGAAAACTTTCTTAATCCTAACATATATGAAATTAATAAACGTAGTTATACCTCTGAGGACTAGGAGGTCAATCCTGGTAAACAGGATTAATCAGAGGTATGGACATGTCCTCTGAATCAAATTTTCCAATAAATGGCTTTAATCAATGTCCATTCACTTTAAAAATATTATCATTGTTTGGATTTTGAATCTCGATAGCCCCATGAGGATAAACATTAGTAATTGTGAAAGGGCTGGTCTAACGACCAGAAAAGATGTAACTAAAAATTATACAAAAGGACCTTCTGACCTGATGTGAATGATTTTTGAAGAATGTGTTGGTCATGAAATAGCTTCATATTGTCCTTATAAATTCTTGAGTACTCATATGCATCATTCCAGATTTCTTCAAGTTCATTCAACTGAAGTTTATGTAGCGAGTCAGCGTTGTCGAAATTGAAATTTAGATTTTTAATAGCCCAGTAGGCCCTATGTTCCAATTCCATAGGCAAGTGGCAAGCCTTCCCATAGACGAGTCTAAAGGGGGACATTTCAATAGGGGTCTTAAATGCAGTATGGTAAGCCCATAAAGCATCGGTCAAGTGGATTGACCAATCCTTATGGTCAGGGTTAACAGTTTTCTCCAGAATATGTTTAATTTACCTATTAGAAATCTCAGCTTGCCTACTCGTTTGTAGGTGGTATGGAGTGCTCACTTTGTAGGAGATGCCATATTTTTTCATTAAGTTCACAAATGGCCTATTATAAAAATGTGAACCTCTATCACTAATGATGGCTCGAGGCATTCCGAACCGGGAAATAATGTTCTCTTTTAAGAATTTAATGACTGTTTGATGATCATTGTTCCGGCATGGAATCGCTTCAACACATTTAGTGGCATAGTCCACTGTGAGCAAAATATATAAATTTTCAAAAGATTGTGGGAATGGTTCCATGAAATTGATGCCCCAACAATCAAATGCTTCAATGATCAGAATGGGGTTTAATGACATCATATTTCAATGAGACAATGTTCCTAATTTATGACAACGCTCACAAGCTTTGCAAAACTCATGAGTGTCCTTGAACATAGTGGGCCAATAAAAGCCACACTGCAGAATTTTGGCCATGGTCTTTTTAGTAGAAAAGTGACCACCACAGACCTGAGAGTGATAGAAGGAGATGATACTTTGGTGTTCATTATCTAGCACACATCTCCTTAAAATCTAGTTTGAGCAATATTTTAATAATTATGGATCATCCTAGAAGAATTTGCGTACCTTAATAAAGAATTTCTTCTTATCTTGCGCAATCTAATGTGTTGGCATGAAACCTATAGTAAGATAATTAGTAATATCCGTAAACCAAGGTGAATGGGAGACTTTGAACAATTATTCGTTAGGGAACATGTCATTTATATTCGTCGTCTCAAGGAAATCAGAGAGATCAAGGTGGGAAAGATGGTCAGCCACTACATTCTCTACTCCCTTTTTATCTTTTATTTCCAAATAAAATTCTTGGAGTAGGAGGATCCATCTTATCAAACGGGGCTTAGCATCATTCTTAGAAAGAAGATACTTGAGTGCCGCATGATCAGTGTAGATGATGATCTTAGATTCGATCAAGGAGGACCTAAATTTGTCCAAACCAAAGCGAACACTATGGGTAAGAGTTCCTTTTCCGTAATAGAGTAGTTCACTTGGGCAGGATTTAGAGTTTTACCTGCGTAATGAATAACATAGGGCTTCTTCTCTTCTCTCTAGCCTAAAACTGCCCAAAGAGCATAATCAGACGTATCACACATAATTTCAAAATGAAGGTTCCAGTTGGGTGGCTACATGATGGTGAGGTGGTTAACATGCCCTTAAGCTTAGAGAAATCTTCCTAATATTGCTCAGTCTACTTGTATGGTGCATCCTTTTGAAGTAGATTGCATAAAGGACAAGAGAAGTTACTAAAGTCCTTTATGAATCTTCTGTAAAATTTGGCGTGTCCTAAGAAGGATCGCATGTCTCGTATGTTCTTGGGTTGAGGTAAGTTAGAGATGAGATTAATCTTAGCCTTATCGACCTCAATTCTCTTGGACAAGATGATATGTCCAAGGACAATTCCCTTACGAACCATGAAATGACACTTTTCTCAATTTAATGCTAAATTCTTTTCCTCACATCGCTTCAGCACACATTTAAGATTTTATAATCAATTACTGAAGGATGGACCAAAAACAGAGAAGTCGTCCATGAAGACCTCTAAATATTGCCCCACTATGTCAGAAAAATACTCATCATGTATCGCTAAAAAGTGGAGGGGGCATTACACAATATGAATGAAATCCTTTGATAAGCAAAGGTGCTAAAGGGACATGTGAATGTTGTCTTTTCCTGATCTTCAGGGGCTAACTCTATCTGGTTGTAGCCCGAATACCCATCAAGGAAGCAATAATATGAGTGACCAGCTAACCTTTTCAAATTTGATCAGTGAAGGGTAAAGGAAAGTGGTCCTTCCATGTGATGGTATTAAATTTCCTGTAATCAATGCACATTCTCCAACCAGTAATAACTCTAGTTGACACGAGTTCATTATTGGTATTGGTTATGATAGTGATTGTGGACTTCTTAGGAACCACCTGAGTTGGACTCACCCATTGACTATTAGATATTGGGTATATGATACCCACATCTAATAGCTTAAGAACCTTGGCCTTAAGCACTTCCTTCATGTTTAGATTTAATCTACGTTGTGGTTGCCGGGAGGTCTTTGCATTATCCTTTAGATAAATGTGGTGGGTACAAATCAAAGGGTTAATTCCCTTAAGATCCGCAATCGACCACCAAGGGCTCCTTTGTGCTCAATGAGAGTAGAGATAAGCATACTCTCCTGTTCTGGCTCAAGGTGGGAAGAAATCACCACCGGGTATGTCTCATCTTGACCTAAATAGACATATTTCAATTCAGAAATCAAAGGTTCTACGTCAAGCTTCGGTGCCTTGAGATTTGACGGTAGAGGCACTGCATCAGTTAGGTTCAAGTACCAGCGTAGTATCAAGCATGGTTCCCAACTGCTTAATCATATCATCATCTAAATCATGAGAGTGGGTTAGGCACATATCTAAAGAGTCAAAGGATAAAGTCAGAAGTGTTCTATCTTCCATGAAAGAATCAATCAAATTAACATCGTGGGCATCATCATCATCCTCTACCTATTTGCTCATGCTGAAAAAGATATTGAGTTCCAATATCGTATTCTTAAAAGACAAATTCTTAACTCCATTCCTATAATTGATTATTGCATTTGATGTGGCAAGAAATTGGCAACCAAGTATGATAGGAATTTAAGTGCTCATATCCATGATGGGTTGAGTATCCAAGATGATAAAATGTACTAGGTAGTAGAATTTATCGACCTAAACCAACACATCCTTTATTATCCCTCTCAGTACACGAACTGACCGATCAACAAGTTGTAATGTAGTCCGGGTGGGTTTTAATTCACCTAGATCCAGTTGTTCGTAGACTGAGTATGGGATCAGATTTA
Source organism: Magnolia sinica (assembly GCF_029962835.1). Classification (NCBI taxonomy): domain Eukaryota; kingdom Viridiplantae; phylum Streptophyta; class Magnoliopsida; order Magnoliales; family Magnoliaceae; genus Magnolia; species Magnolia sinica. The sequence goes on from NC_080577.1 coordinate 59,934,350, forward strand.
TGCTCACTCCTAAATCAAGAAGTGTGTGCTCAATCCGGTAATTCCTAATTATATAAGTAATGGTTGGGCTACCAGGATCTTTGTACTTCTGTGGCACATCTTGCTTTAAGATGACACTTACTTTTTCTGTCAGAAAGATTTTCTTTTGAATATTTTACCATCTTTTAGTCGTACATAAGTCTTTTAGAATTTTGACATATGAAGGTATTTGTTTAACGACATCCAGTAGAATGTTGAACTTCACTTGTTTAAGCACCTCTAGAATATCTTGAGAGTTAGAGAGAGGTTTTGGTGCAATCATCCGTTGTGGAAATGGAACAATAGGCTTGCCTTAAGGTTCTGGTTCTAACTCATGTGGAGTGTTGCTAGGTCTATCAGTTTATCTATTTCCAGGTCCTTAGACTTTTCAGCCATTACTGGAATAGATTTCTCAATTGTTTTCCCACTCCTAAGAGTGGTAATAGACTTAGCTTGCTCCATTTGATTTGAAGAGCTTGGGTCACTGACTTTATATTGTTGTTTTGGATTGGGAAGAGGTTGAGCTGGAAGGTTTCCCTTTTCCCCAATCACATTTTTTGTCTCAAGCCCTCGAATGGCCTTTGTAAGGTCTTGAAAGGCTTGTAGCATACCTTGATTGAAACGTTCTTGATTTTGAAGATGCTTTAGAACCGGATCCTCTTAAGGTTTCCCTTAATTTAGAATCTGATTAGGGAATCCTTGAAGAGTAGCAGTTTGTCCATTCCTCCAGCTGAAATTTGAATGATTTCTCCAACTAGGATTATATGTATTTGAAGTGGATCCACTGAAAGGTCTTTGGTAATTATTCACAGCATTAGATTGCTCATTCAGTACCTCTTGAAAAGCAGGTATTGTTAGACAATTTTCAATTATGTGAATGTTGCAAGAACAAATACCATCTGTAACCTTATCCTTCTTTAATTCCATGGCCTCGAGCTTTCTTGTGAGATTAACCACTTTAACATTTATATCATCATCGTCTTTCAGAAGATAAATTCCACCCCTCTCCTTTCATTGAGTAGGCCTGGAAGTGGTGCTCGATTTTGGGGAGATGTCCCATGATTATGTGTTTTTAGTAAGCTTGTTAAAATAATCCCACATATCATCGACCTCTTTATTCATGAATTCCCCATTGCACATTGTCTCGACCATTTGGCGTATGGAAGAAGTCAGCCCATCGTAAACGAAACTTGTTATTTGCCAAGTTTCAAAACCATGTTGTGGGCATGAGTTGATAAGATCCTTGAACCGCTCCCAACATTGGAAGAATGTTTCATCTTCCTTTTGGGCGAAGTTCATGATCGACTTTCTAAGGGTGTTCGTTTTATGATATGGAAAAATTTTCTTAATGAACTCTTGTCATGTCGTTCCATTTGCCAATAGATCATGGACTTAGTGAATGCAACCACATCTTAGCTTTCTCCTTCAAGGAGAAGGGGAAGAGTTTCAGCCTGACCGTGTCCTCAGACACGTTTGAAAAATATAAAGTGGCTATAATCTCATTAAACTCTTTCATGTGTAAAAATGGATTTTTAGATTTAAGTCCATGAAATTTTGGAAGGAGTTGGATCACCCCTGGCTTGATATCCATATGTCCCATATTTTCTGGAAAAACCATGCATGAGGGTGTGCTCATCCCCCTGATTGTAAATAGTCTCGTAAAGTACGAGGCGAGGCTGCATGATGCACCTCATTCTCATCTTGGATTTCCTCAACCCTAGGTTGAGGTGGATTTGGAGGTTGATTGGCAAGCATAACTTCAATTAACTTTGTGGATCTTGAGTGGTGTCTAATCCTGTGATGGATACATAACCCCTCAACCAATCCTCCTTCACTCAAGAGATGATGAGTGTTATCATAGACCCACTTGGGCATGAAACACTCTCAGCCCTCTATTTCAGAATCTAAACTAAACCTAAAAGGAAAGAGGGAAATAGAAATCTATAAATAGAAAGAGAGAGAATTAGAAGTTTCTATATTGGGATCCGCTAAAAGAAAAAGGAAAGTGAATTAGTTTCTAAAAAGGAACTAAGAAATCAACCTAGTTTCTAAAAAAAAAAAAAGGAAAAGGAAAGTTTATAAAAATAGAAAGTAAGTTTCTAAAATAGATTAAGAAAGGAAATTATTTTATAAAAATAGATTAAGAAAGTTTCTAAAAATAAAAAGTTAGTTTCTAAAAACAATTTAAGAAAGTTTCTATCCTAGAATTAAAAAGTAAATTGGTTTTTAAAAGCAGAAAAGGAAAGTTTCTACACCTATAAATAGAAAGCTAAGTTAGTTTTTAAAATAATTCAGAAAAAACCTTAACTGAAAAATAGAAAGTAAAAAAACCCTAATCTTAAACTAATTCCAAAACTAGTTAATCTCAGAAAAATGCACTGTTAATCCTTGTCAATGGCGACAAAAACTTGTTCACAACCCCAAGTGTAGGGTTGCGATGTAGTAACAATCTCGATGAGACTGAGGTCGAATCCATAGGGACTAATCTTGTGAGTATTCTGAAAGCAACTAGAAGTAGAACTAGAAGAAGATGTAAATCTAAGTTTGAAAATAAAGGAAGTAATTGTAAGAGATTTAATTCAAAACTTAAGAATTCAAAGGTGGCAACTAGGGGTTCCAAGGATCCACTTATAGCAATCAGGGAGATCTATTACTTGATTCAAGGACACAACTAGAATCGGAGTCCTATCCTATCCAGTTGGAAGATATCTCAATAAAACCAAATCTGAACTTCCTTTGACCTAATTCTCAATGGGTGAGAGTTGTGAGAATTGGAAGTGATTCCATCACCTAGTCATGCCCAAGGGACAATGGCAAACAATAGGATGTACCAATTCCACAATTAAACATAAGAGAATTATGAAGTTTAAAAAGGATTGCATCACCTTACCATGCCTAAGGGACGATGGTGAACAACAAGATTTACTAACTTCACAATCTCAATATGTGAAAAGAAGATACTCAAAGCTATTGCAGATCTATTGTAATTTGAGTCACAACAAACCATTAAAAACTGAAAGTATTCCTTAAATATCAAACTACAATCAAAGAGAATTCAACATAAACATGAATCAAAGCAATAAAAAACATCCCATCACGTTACAAGCTTCATCTCTTAGCCCTAGCTAAGAGGTTTAGCCAACCATAGACATGATTGGATCTGAAAACCTAGAAGAAAGCATAAAAAACTAAGGAAGAAAGAAAGAAAATATTTGGCGATGACTCTCCACCCTTGTGCTTTGCTCCTCCAAACCCTAGATAGATGCCTAGGGATGCCCTGAGGACTCCTATTTATAGTTGTACAATACCTCCTTTCGCACCTGTTGAGGGTCAAATTTTACATATTATCCCCCATTTATATCTTGGTTTTTTAAACATGATACTGCTTAATGTCCTATTTTACTCATGTTTGTGTTGCAAGTTGAATTTAAGAGCTTGGATTGGAAAATGTGCTAAAAGCATGGATTTGACGCTCAAAGATCACCAAGGCAAAGAATGGATCTTAGGAGACAAAGATAGAAGATTTCAAGGTCCCAAGATTCAAGAAAACTAAGTGGAGAGGGAATGAAGCTGAAAGAACAAGTGCTGAATACACATTGACTTTGTCTTCGATTATTATTTATTGACATTGAACATGGGTCGATGATATTAAATTTATGAAAGAAAATCGAGTTGGTCACTAGACAAATTGAACACATTTTTTAATGACTCGAGGACGCGTTCAATGACTCGAAGACCTGCTTGATGACATCGAAGGCCTCTTCGATGACATCGAATTTATTGAAGAAAATTATATTAACTCGTTCGACTATTTTGGATGCATTATCGATTCCTCGAACAACGCTTGATGACATCGAAGACACCTTTGATGAAATCGAAAGTAGGTTTGATGACACAGAAGATTACGCAGTCTGAACAAAGTTACGCAGAGCGTAAAAAGCATGTACAAAACTCACCTTCGAGGACATCGAAGCCAGTTCGATGTCATCGAACCACTTACGCAGGGTTGCGCAGAATTACGCCGAGTGCATAAATTTGAGGTAGTTTCTGAATTTTTCCAAGGAGGAGCGAAATGAGGTGTTTCACAACTATAAATAGGAGTCCTTATGGCATCCATTGGCATCTACCTAGGGTTTGGTGGAGCGAAGTATAAGGGTGGAGAGCCGTCGCCAAGCGTTTTTCTTCTTTCTTCCTTAGTTTTTCATGCTTTCTTCTAGTGTTTTAGATCCAATCATGTTTATGATTGGCTAAACCTCTTAGCTATGGCTAAAAGGTGAATCTTGTAGCGTGACAGGATGTTTTCTATTAATTTGATTAATGTTGATGTTGAATTCTCTTTGATTATAGTTTGATATTTAAGGAATACTTTCAGTTTTTAATGGTTTGTTGTGACTCAAAATTGTAAAAGATCAGCAATTGCTTTGAGTATCTTTTTTTCATGTATTGAGATTGTGAAGTTAGTAAATCTTATTGTTCACCATCATCCCTTAGGCATGGTTGGGTGATGCAATCCCTTCTAACCTTCACAATTCTCCCATGTTTAATTGTGGAATCGATATATCTCGTTATTTGCCATTGTCTCTTAGACATGGCTAGGTGATGAAATCACTTCCAGTTCTCACAACTCTCATCCATTGAGGATTAGGTCAAAGGAAGTTCAAATTAAAATTTTATTGAAATATCTTCTAACTGGATAGGATAGAACTTCGATTCCAGTTGTGTCCTTGAATCAAGTAATAGATCTCCTTGATTGCTATAAGTGGATCCTTGGAAACCCTAGTTCACACCTTTAAATTTACAAGTTTTAGTTAAACAATTCATAATTACTCTCTCTATACTTTTAGATTTAGATTTACATCTTCTTCTAGTTCTACTCCTAGTTGCTTTAGAATACACACAAGATTAGTTCCTATGGATTCGACCTCGGTCTCACTGAGATTATTACTACATCGTGATCCTACACTTGGGGTTGTGAACAACACCTCCTTGGAAAAATTTGAAAACTGCCACAAATTTACGCACTTCACATAATTCTATGTAACTCTGCAGAAGGGGTTCGATGACATCAAAGGTGACTTTTATACATGCTTTTTCCATGCTACGTAACTTCGTTCAGACTGCGTAATCTTCTATGTCATCAAACCTACCTTCAATGCCATCGAAGGTGTCTTCGATGTCATTGAGCATTGTTCGAGGAATCAAAAATGCGTCCAAAACAATCTAGCGAGTTTTACCGAAAATCCACGAAAAATTCAATGTCATTAAACTAGCTTCGATGTCATCGAGCAAGGCTTCGAGTCATCGAACAAGTTCTTGAGTCATCGAAAAATGTCTTCAATTTGTCTAGTGACCAACTTGATTTTTATTTATAATTCGATGTCATCAACCCATGTTCGATGTTATTGTAACATCTCAAATTTTTAAGGGCCGAGTAGGAACTAGCTCCCGAATTCCCGGATGCCACGTGTGCCATAATGGGCTTCAGACTTTAATTACATTTGGATGATTTCATAAGCAATAGAGAGTTTAACAGGGCATGAAGCATAAATAAGTCATAAAGCATAATCAAGTGCCACTAAATGTAAAAATATCCAAACCACAAATCTAAAAATATCCAGACAAGGAACAAGTCCCACCCATACATATGTCCCCAAAGTGACTAGGGCCTTAGCCCAATCTCCGCAGTCACCAAACTCAGTCTAGAAAGATCTACCATAAGTCTGGTAGTGCGCTCGCTCCTCCTCGTTGTCCATGCCGGCATCCTCCAGCGTGTTCAGATCCATCAACCCTGCATTTATAATGTGTTCTGGTTGGTGTTTTAGAACTCTGTCCTAGGTGAGAGTGAGTAACTAACTCAGTGGTTCCATTAGTTCTAAGTTACAAATGTTATCAACCTAATCAGCGCAAGTAGTGATAAAATAAGAAATCAATCATTTCATAAATACTCTTGTTAAATATGCATATGAAGATATGACATGATGATGCCCTTTTCAAACAATACTCCCTCACATGTGACTTCGACCACCTGGTTCGCAAATGACAACTCTACCTCAAACGTGTGACTTCAATGCTTGTTCCCCCATATTCTAACTAATGCAATGCCATGCATGATCATGTTAGCCGAGTAATTATTAAGTTCAATTCATCCAGCATATTGGCAAAGCTAGGATACCGACGCTATATCACTAGACCTTATCTGGATTACGTGGCTCGTTGCCGCACACAGTAACTCCTTACCAGTGTCCCTTAATCCAACTTTAGGTATCATCCATTTATCTCACAAATCAACAATTCTAAAGGTACGACATAATACCTAAATGTATGAGGATCAACCCGGTATGAATCGTCACACAATATTGGGTATGATCACTCAATTCTGAGGTACGGGCTTATCACATAAAACTAAAACACATAAAGGAAAAGGGCTCGTCACCCAATTCTATTCACGCCCATATTGTTCAAACGGTACTCTAGCACGCAAACATCGGCCAAGTAATTTGACGGGGGCTGTTCGAACAATGGTCTATCACCTCCATCAGTGCTCACTGGTCACTATGGGGAAGCTCGTCACCCCAACATAGGCTGACAGCTTGGACACGGTGTTCCATACCACCATGCCCGGCTCATGAGTCTTAGGGGGACCGTATCTCAAAAATGGTTATGAATGAACATATCCATTGGGAATGAGGTATCCTAGATTCCATTTAGCCGTGTCATACATTGTAAATATACATGATCAGTCGGCTAGTGGACTAATTTGATTGACTTAGGAGAACCACGACACAACTGGCATTGGGTGAAAGCAACCTATGTAGTCTAGCTACCGTTGGTCATCTATGTTCACCCGGATCGATCAAACAAGCCTAGGTTGGCCGGCCTAACTAAGGCTACCTCTTGGTTTGGGTGATTTACCGACTAACCCAACATCTTAGCAATCTTAAGTATTTCTATAGACTAAACTCTATATCACACAATTATAGCATAAATTTCACTTCACAACCACTTAGTCATTTCATCGAACACGTGTGCATCCATAAAGTACTATACTCACTAAAGCATTAAATCAAATGTGTGGGCATGTATAAAGTAATACAATAATTTAGGCAATAAATCAAGCATGTGAACATCGACAAAGCAACACATTCTACCACTTAGACGTTTCATTGAACATGTGAGAATCCATATCCAACTAATAGTATATAATACAATCAAACATGACATATGAACATGCTAGCTATTACAACACATTTAACATAAGACACCATTAATTAAGACCCTCAAGGGTTGATAAATGATAACCTAGAGATAATGATCCACACCTTAAGAAGGAATATCTGATTTTTGAGCTCCTATGGTTAGGGATTTGGGAAAATAAAAAACTCCTATATAAACACCAATAACTATATGAGATTCATGCAATTCATTTTAGAAAGAACCTAGGTTAAGAAGTAGGTTTGTTTCTTACCTCCAAATCATAAATAGGGTGGATTCAGCGGAGGAGAATGATCGGTGTTAGGGCTTTGATTGGAGGAAACCGATGAAGGGAAGCACTAAAGCTTCCCCACTCTTACTCTCACTCTTCTTCTCTTCTTCTTTCTCCTTCTCTTTTCCTCTTTCTCTCCCTTGGAGGATGTAAATTCGTATGGAGAGATGGGGTGCCAAAATGAGACCCTTATATAGTGCCAAATTTGGTGTAAATGGCCCCAATGGTTAGGTTTTTACTATACTAGAGCTATGTGAGGGTTTTTCTAACCTCTAGGGCCCATTATGGGGTGTACATATCAATATACACCATAGGATAGTTAGCCCTAATGATGATCTACGTATGGATATGATCAGCCCGCCTTTTGGATGTGTCAATCAACGGATATGATTAGAAGTCTATTTAATGGTCACTGATGATCGATCGAGGCTGTAGCTATGTTGATATGATTAGGGAAATATTATTAATCGGTACTCCAATTTTGGTTGTGGATTGATGGTCCGAAAGCCACAACTTCACGAAAGAGCAGAATGTCTATTTCACTTAAGTTTCAGATTTCAGACTAGGGGATTCGCGCATTGCAAGCACATAGCTTTCAGCACAAGTTGAGCCATTTTAGGCACATCTTAGTTAGTGACCCGTGATGGACGTCAAGCCCAGTGAGTGGACAATATTCTATAATTTTGAAAATATTGGCCCACTAACGAGCGGTCTAGAGCTTGTTCGGGAAATCAGGGCACTTTTGAAATGAATTAGGTATCAAGATTTCTTGTATGCAATTATTAGGGTTTGGATTAGGTAAGTGCATAGTTTGACCTATTCATAACAAGTGAAAATGAAGATTCGATTATAATCACTCTATACCGTTGGTTCTTAGGCTAAAAAGATACTGACTCAGTTTGGTTTGTTAATTAAGATCCAACCCTTAGTTGTCATAACTTTTGGCATGTATTTATTTAGTTACGGTCATCTCAATTATTCAGTGATAGTTCGGCTAGAATTGGACCCTACGTGAATAAATCCCGAGGCTAAGCTTGATGTTTAAGTGATCGGGCAGATTCGTTGGTCTTCTACGGTCAATCAATCCTATTTGTATAGTTCTTTATTAGTACTAGCCGTGTATAAGCCCATCTCGAGTGTCAAGGGTCTGTAAGTGATGACATGGCTAGTTATTAAAAAGAAAATTTAAGGAATTTTAGAAATTTCAAAATAGAGAAAATTTGGGGTCTTGCAGTTATCGAATGTGTCTTCGATGTCATTGAATGTGTCTTTGATGTCATCGAACGGTGATCGATGACACAGTCAATGTGAATTCTACACTTGTTTTTTCGACTTCATTCTTTCTCCACTTGGTCTTGTTGAATCTTGGGACCTTGAAATCCTCAATATTTGTCTCCTAAAATCCATTCTTTGCCATGGTGATCTTTGAGCATCAAATCCATGCTTTTAGCACCTTTTCCAATCCAAGCTCTCAAATTCACCTTGTAATACAAACATGAGTAAAATAGGACATTAAACAGCATCATATTCATAAATTCAAGATATAAATAGGGGATAATATGCAATATTTTGACCCTCAACATATAGCCCAAGACAAGGACTCTAAATTTATGCCCAACACAAGAGGAAAGGTCCTACACCAAAACCTTAGTTTTAGGACCTACACACAAGAGCCATGTTGCTACACAAGAACATAGAGATTTAGACTCCACACTAAAGTCAAGGTCATATACAAGAAACTAAGGTTTATGCCCTACACAGGAGCAAGAGTCCTATGCAAGCACCCGGCATGTATTCTCCCGCCGGAGGCTCCCACAAGAGACATTGGTTAGTTTCTCCTTAGGCTAACCAACAACCATGGTTGTACATAAGAACCACGAAATTAGGCCCTAAGGAAGAGCCAAAGTCCTATAACCTATGTGAGTTTGAGACAGAAACTCTTGCACTCCAACCTACTCTTGCACATCACCAATGATGAGGTTGGAATCCTCATTAGAGTTGAAATCTCAAGAGAGATTACTTGAAACTCATAGGAATGGTGGCAAGGAATGGAAGATATGAACATGGGATCGCGTTACCTCTGGGTTCTCTAAAAACCCATCATTATAACCAAGAACCAAATGCCCTTTATAAAAAATTCAAGCTCCAACAGTTAAACAATGAGGAGAATACAACTCTTTCAATGTCATCGAAGGTCCTTCAATGTCATTGAAGGGTTCCCTAATGTCGTCAAAAATTCCATAAAAAAAATTGATGTTTTCTTACTAGACATATCTAGACCAACTTCGATGTCATTGACCTAATCTTCGATGTCATCGAGCATCATGCTTCGTTATCATTGAACATCATATTTCAATGTCAGCGAAGTGGCTTCGATGCCATAGAGAGAATCAAGGGAAAAATTCAAAAATCTTGTTGGACATTTCTAAATCCAAAATCAATGATATCGAGGGGACTTTGATGCCATCGAAACTTAAGTTTCGATGTCATTGAAGCGACCTTGATGCCATTTAGAATTCCAGACAATAATCCAATTTAGTTGTTCGACATCCATGACTCTCGATCGATGTCATCGGCCAAGTCTTCGATGTCATCGAAGTCCGTTCAATGGCAACTCGATGCCTGTTGAGTGTGAAATATTGCATATTTCTCCCTATTTATAACTTGGTTTTATAAACATGATAGTGCTTAATCGATTTAATTATTCATGATTTCATGTGCTAGGTGATTTCAAGAGCTTGAGGTAAAATTGATGCCAAAAGGAAGATTTATGATCAAAAGATTACTAAATGAAGATTTGAAAATTTGGAAGGCATTAATGGAAAATTCACATGCCAAAGATCTAAGAAAACCAAGTGAGGAATGAAGAGAATCAAAGATTTGAAGTGAAGAAAAGGAATCCTGAAATTGTCCTGAAAACAAACATATTCCTGAAATTGTCTTCAAAAGCATATTCTGAAACTCGAAGTACATTTTAGCTGTACAGAGTGAAGTATATTTTGAGAAACTGTGCAGAGTGAAGTTTAATTTAACAAACTGCGGAGAGTGCATAAATTTGAGGCGGTTTCTAGATTTTTTCAACTAGGTGCAAAAGTTGGAGTTCCACAATTATAAATAGGACTCCCTAGGATGCTCTAAAACATTTTCTATGGTTTGGAAAGGTCTCAAGGAGCATAACACAAGGCTGGAGCAGCCGCCAAAGAATTTTTCTTCTTTCCTAATTTATTTTTCATGTTTTGTTTAAGAGATTTGGTTTCAATCATGTCTATGGTTAGCTAAACCTCTTAGATAGGGCTAAGAGGTGAAGCTTGTAGCATGTTAGGATATTTAGTTTTCTTTAATTCTTGTTCTTATTGAACTTCATTAATTTCTAGTTTGATATTAATGGAATATTTTCAATTTTCTATGATTTATTGTGACTCAAATTATAATAGATGCTGTGATAGCTTTGAATATCTTCTTTTCCTGTTTTGAGATAGTGAGATTGGTAAATCTCATTGTTCACCATCGTCTCCTGGGAATGGTAGGGTGATGGAATCCTTTCCAATCTTCACAATTCTCCTCCACTGAGAATTAGGTCAATGAAAGTTCATATTTGATTTAAATTGCTTTATCTTCCAATTAGATAAGATAGGACTCCAATTCCAATTGTGTTTATTGAATCAAGCAAGGTAACATCTTAATAGCTACAAGTGGATCCTTGGAACCCTAGTTCCCACCTTTAATTGATAGTTTAAACATTATTCACAATTACTCTCTTTTATTCCAGAATTCATATTTAGATCTTCTTCTAGTAATAGTTATAGTTCTAGTTCTTTTTTAAATACGTACAAGTTTAGTCCCTATGGATTTTACCCCGTTCTCACGAGTTAATACTACATCGCGACCCTACACTTGCCGGGGACTATGGCTTCATTTTTCTAGAATTAATTGGTATTAGTGTTTACAACCCCAAGTGTAGGGTCGCGATGTAGTAATAATCTTTGTATGACCGAGGTCGAATCCACAGGGACTGAACCTTGTATGTATTCTGAAAGTAATTATAACCAGAACTAGAAGAAGATATAATCTAAATCTAGAGAATTTAAGAGAATAATTGTAACTATCTAACTAAAACTTGTAAAATTCAAAGGTGGGAAACTAGGGTTTCCAAGGATCCACCTGTAGAGATCAGGGAGATCTATGCTCGATTCATGAATACAACTGGAATTAGAGTCCCCTCTTCATCCAATTAGAAGATAATTCATTAAAAACCAATTTTGAACTTCCTTTGATCTAGTCTTCAATGAATGATAGGTATGAGAACTAGAAGTGACTCCACTAAACCATGCCCACGAGACAAAGCAAATAATAGAATTTAACTAATCCACAACCAATCTAAGAGAATTATGAACATTAGCTAGGATACCATCATCCAACCATGTCCAGGGGATGATGGTGAACAACAAGGTTCCCAAGTTCACAATCCCTATAATGAAAAGAACATACTCAAAGCTATCACAGATCTATTGTAATTTAAGTCACAATAAACCATAAAAAGCTAAAAGTATTTCTTATAATCAAACTAAATTCAAAAGATAGTTCAACTTAACATGAATCAAAGCCATAGAAACGATCCCATCATACTACAAGCTTCACCTCTTAGCCCTAGCTAAGAGGTTTAGCCAACCACAGGCATGATCTAGCTAAAAATCTCTTAAAAATAACAGCAAATGAAGAAACTATTAAGGAGGAAGAAAAAAAAATCTATGGCAGCCGTCTGCTCCTCCTCCTCCTCTCTCTCTCTCTCTCATCTGTTTCTTCTCACGTCAAATGATCCCTCTCTCTCTCTTTCTCTCTCTCTCCCCCTTTTATAAACAAGGTGTAGGTCGGTCAATTAGGCTGGAGTCGGTGGAGAGCTTATAGTTTTCTCCTTTCGCACCTTGCGCAGTGAAACAACAAGAATGAGTTGCGTTTGGATTGGTTTTCGGGGAAGGGATCATCCATGCCGTCCATTCTTTTCTCCATCTAATTTGAGGGGTTGAGACCAAAATTGAAACATATCCAAAGATCAGGTGGGCCCCAAATCGGTGATTTATGGCCGATCTTCCCATTTGACCACTTTCACAAAGATCCGAGGGTTGAAATTTTACGTATACGGTTTCTTTATGATCCTCTGGCCAGATATAAAGTTTTGTGCCAAACGGATGGTGGAAACCCAGTGATCTTGCATCTAGGATGATTTTCAGGCTCCTTTATCTTCAATCACTTTGTTTTCTCGGATCTTTGGCGTGTGAATTCTTCAATCTCGGTCTCCTAAGATCCGTCCCTTGCCTTGGTAATTTTTGAGCGTTAAATCCATGCTTTTAATACCCTTTTCAGTCCAAGCTCCTAAATTCACCTTACAACACAAACATGATTAAAATAAAACGTTTAACATTATCATGTGTATAAAACCAGGTAATAACTAGGGTGTAATATGCAATATTTAACCCACAACATAATCCCCAACCAACATTTTGCTAGTCCTGAGCAAAGTATGTGAAAAATAAGTTTAATGCGCAATGTTCAACCTTGTTCAGGAAACGATCTTTTGTGTGATCAAGTATGCCTGAATAGACTTAGGATGAGAAAAATGAGTTTTCAAAAACTTGGAGCCTAACCACATAAGTAACAGATCAAATAAATCCTTAATCCATTAGGTCAGAGCATAGTTCGCATATCAAGTTTTTCAATGTGCTCAGTGAAAATACTATCTTTTCATAATGTTAGTCATGCTCATCACTTCAAGATTAGTTGAAAACTCAAGTACTGATTCCGAACTTATCCCCTTTTCCTTCTTTTTCCAGTTTTTAATTTTACATCGACGACCATTTGTATTCATTCATTCTTTTCATCCTTTTTTTAGACATTACATTCTTTTCAAAGACATTTTTCATTCACCTCAATGATGTTGTCATTCTTCATTCTTTATGACCTCTTTGTCGATCATTGTTTTTTAACTGGTTCTTTTCTTCTTTTAAGGTGGATAAGATTCTCCAGATTCGGTTCTCAATATCTTTCAATGATCACCATACTAACAATTAGAAAATCTAATACTATTTACAGAGAATAATTTGAATAAAATAAAATTCGAACATCCTCTCAACCAAGTGAATGTAAGAACCATCGGTGATAAATTACTTAGTTGCTTTAACTCCAATAATTCAAAACTCGATTTATATCTTTTTGTCACACTCAAAACATTCTTAAATACACAACTTATCACTTTAAAAATATATGAGCCTTGAAAATTTTTCAAAAATATTTGTAAATTTTGCTCAAAACTGAAAAAATACTGATTAGGTAACCTAATCTCCCATCCCCAACCTAAAATCTGCATTGTCCTCAATGTAAAAGAAATAAGCAAGATATACAAAAGAGACAACGAAATTGAAAGAGGACTGATGGAGAGATAGTACCTGATGAAGAAATTTTGAGGCTTTTTCCAAAGAATTGCAGTGTGAAAGTGGTTAGCACAAGAGTTCAAAAATAAACTATCCTAAAACAAACAAAAAGAAAGCTATCCTAAATAGCATAAAGCCGACTATCCTAAATAGAACATGAAAGCAAACTATCTTAGAACGAAAAAACAAAAAACCTAATTATACCGCCGTCAGACTAGGAGATCAATCCTGATAAACAGGATCATTCAGAGGTATGGACATGTCCTCTGAATCAAATTTCTCAACAAATGACTTTACTCAATATCCATTCACCTTGAATTCATTGCCATTGTTTGGATTCCGAATCTTGACAACCCCATGAGGATAAACATTGATAACAGTTAAAGGGTCGGTCCAACGAGATTGGAGCTTACCCGGAAAGAGATGTAACTGAGAATTATACAAGAGGACCTTCTGACCTAGCGTGAATGATTTTTGAAGAATATGTTGGTCATGAAACACCTTCATCCTGTCCTTGTAAATTTTGGAGTTCTCGTATGCGTCATTCTAGATTTCTTCAAGTTCATTCAATTGAAGTTTACGTAACGAGCCAGCATTGTCCAAATTGAAGTTCAGATTTTTGATCACCCAGTAGGCTCTATGTTCCAACTCCACAAGCAAGTGGCAAGCCTTCCCATAGACATGTTTAAAGGGAGACATTCTAATAGGGATTTTTGTAAGTGCTATGGTTTTATGCTCCTTTAGTTGTCAAATTTTGTGGTGTTAAAACCTCAATCTATGTCTTGTGTAGTTCATTGTTATAAATGTTCAAGACATTGATCACCGCTTTAAGCACTTTACTTCAAGTTAAGAACGACTTCAAGTCGAGAACGAAGAACTACTTCAAACTACTTCAAGAAATGCAACTACAAGCTACTACAGTAGAATGCAAGTACAAGCTACAATAGTAGAAGTGATCTTGTTCAAGACTCAAGTCAGTGTACAACACAAGATGAATTGTTATTCAAGCTATAGAAGAACTCATGTTCAAAGGTCATCTATCATCTGAAGATATGAAGTCTCGATGTTCATACCTCACTTTCAAGGTATGATGGATCTTAGATTGTCCTTAGGGTAGGTCATTTTAAATACATAATTCAATTGAATCATTTTACATGGAATTGGACTATTCTAAGACTAGTCCTGAACCTTGTTCAACTAGTCCTAGTATTGTCTCGACTAGTCCAAGAAATTTCAAGATCAGTCCTAAGTTAGTTGCAATTTTTAAAAATTTTTCTGTTCGTCCATGACCAGTCCTGGACTCTATTCGACCGGTCGTGTAAATGGTGTTGACTCGTCCTACGACCAGTTTTGGTTCTGTGACTCAAACTACAGCAACCAATCTTTGAGTCCTACAACCAGTTGTGGGTATGCTATAACCAGTCATAGAACGGTTTTATCCGATCACGCTCAAAAATTCAAAAATCTGTTTCACCTACGACCAATCGTAGTGTCCTCAGGACCAGTCGTAGCCGACTGCAACTATAAATAGAGCATGAATTTCAGAGTTTCATAACTCAATTAAAGTAAAATCAAGGGATCACTCTGAGATAAGTTTGTGTTCATTTTCAGCTACTTTGTGCATAATTTATACTCTTTTGTTAGATTTATTAATTTGATTTTTTTTTCTACATTCCAATCTTAATTGAAATGAGGAATTGTGATATTCCTTCTTCTTGGAATCAAAATCAAATATAGCTAGCCCAACTGGTTTAATTTAAAATCAATTAGAACCTAGAACCATTTTAAGGTGAGTATTGGACTTTGAACTTCTACATTCGATCTTCTACTCCGATTGGTTCTTCTGGGCTGCAACAAAAGGAGAAATTCATGTATTTTACATTTATGTAAATTTCCATTTTGGTTTTATTTGAGATTAAGCCAGAAAAATCTCATTGTGTTGGTTATCTGAGGAGAGCTAAAAAATTCAGAAGTGAGGGTTTTTGAAATGTGTAAGCCCTTTTCTAAAAAGACACAATTGTGAAGATTTTAGGTGAACCTGTGAAAACCTATTTTGATAGTGAACGCTAATATCCCCTATGTAAGGATATTAGGAGTGGAGTAGCAATCTGGGTGGCTGTTTTTTAATAGTTGGTGTACACACAGGCGAACCACTATAACTCTTTGTGTTTTGTGGATGTGTGATTTATATTTTTTATCTTTGATCATTCAGATTTGTGGGATATATATGTGAATGTGAATGTTGTAATATTTATATTTCAAGCATTGTGGAGAATGTTGTAATAGTTTAGAATTTATTTCTTACTATTTCACTTGTTTCCTTTCTGTTTGAGTTTTTGATAATCAATTTGTTTTAGAAATAAGGTTGTCCTGCCATAAACCTTTGGTTTTTATGGTGTAAGGTTGTCCTTAGAACAACATTGATATCAATCTCTCTTTTTGAGGTTGCTTTACATTCTAATATAGTGATTTATTAATAGTGTTATCTTCTATTCATTTATATTCCGCTGTTATTGTTTAAATTTGGCATTTTCCTATTCACCCACCCCTCTCTAAGACATATAGCTTGGCCATTTCAGTTTTAAATGTGGTACGGTAAGCTCATAGGACATCGGTCAATCGGAGTGACCAATCCTTACGGTCAGGGTTAACCGTCTTTTCCAAGATGTGTTTAATTTTCCTATTGAAAATCTCAGCTTGCCCACTTGTTTGTGGGTGATATGGAGTGCTCACTTTATGGGAGATGCCATATTTCTTCATTAAATTCGCGAATGGCTTATTACAAAAATGTGAGCCCCCATCACTAATGATGGCTCGAGGCATTCCAAACCAGGAAAGGATGTTCTCTTTTAAGAATTTAATGACTGTCTGATGGTCATTGTTCCAGCATGGAATCGCTTCGACCCATTTAGTGACATAGTTGACTCTGAGAAAAATATAAAAATGACCAAAAGATTGGGGGAATGGTCCCATGAAATTGAAGCCTCAGCAATTAAATGCTTCTATGATAAGAATGAGGTTCAAGGGCATCATATTTCGATAGGACAATGCTCCTAATTTTTAACAATGCTCACAAGCTTTGCAAAACTCATTAGTGTCGCTGAATATAGTGGTCCAATAAAAGCCACACTTCAGAATTTTGACTGCGGTCTTTTTAGCAGAAAAGTGACCACTACAGGCCTGAGAATGACAGAAGGAAATGACACTTTGATGTTCATCGTCTGGCACATATCTCCTTAAGATTTTGTTTAGGCAATATTTAAATAAATACAAATCATCCCAGAAGAATTTGTGAACCTTGGTGAAAATTTTCTTCTTATCTTGTACAGTCCAATGTGTCGGTGTGAAACTTGTGGCAAGATAATTAGCAATATCAGCAAACCAAGGTGAATGAGAGACTTTGAATAGTTATTCGTCAAGGAATATGTCATTGATATGCGTCGTCTCAAGGGAATTAGGGAGATCAAGTGAGAAAGATGGTCAGCCACTATATTCTCTACTCCCTTTTTATCTTTTATTTATAAATCAAATTCTTGGATTAGAAGGATCCATCTTATTAGGTGAGGCTTAGCATCGTTCTTAAAAATAAGATACTTGTGTGCCGCATGATCTGTGTAAACGACGATCTTAGATCCGATCAAGTAGGACCTAAATTTGTCCAAAGCGAACACTATAGCTAAGAGTTCCTTTTCTATAGTCGAGTAATTCACTTAGGCAGGATTTAGAGTTCTACTTGCGTAATGAATAACATAGGGCTTCTTTTCTTTTCTCTGGCCTAAAACCACCCCAAGAACATAGTCAGACGCATCACACATAAGTTCAAAAGGAAGGCTCCAGTCGGGTGGCTACATGATAGGTGTGGTAGTTAACATGCCCTTGAGCTTAGTGAAAGATTCCTAGCATTGCTCAATCCACTCGTATGGTGCATCCTTTTGAAGCAGATTGCATAAAGGATGAGAGAGGTAACTAAAGTCCTTTATGAATCTCATGTAAAATCCAGCGTATCCTAAGAAGGATCACACATCTCGTATGTTCTTAGGTGGGGGTAGGTTAGAGATACGATCAATTTTTGCCTATCTACCTCGATTCCTTTGGATGAGATGATATGTCCAAGGACAATTTTCCTTATGAACCATGAAATGACACTTCCCCCAATTGAGTACCAAATTCTTTTCTTCACATCTTTTTAGCACACATTTAAGATTCTTTAAGCAATCGCTGAAAGATGGACCAAAAACAGAGAAGTCGTCTATGAAGACCTCTAGATATTGCCATACCATATTAGAAAAAATACTCATCATGCATCACTGAAAAGTGGCAGGGGCATTACATAGTCTAAATGACATCCTTTGGTAAGCAAAGGTGTCATAGGGACATGTAAATGTGGTCCTTTCTTGATCTTCAAGGGCTATCTCTATCTGGTTGTAGCCCAAATATCCATCAAGGAAACAGTAATAGGAACGACCAGCTAGCCTTTCCAAGATTTGATAAAGAAAGGGCAAAGGGAAGTGGTTTTTCCTCATGACGGTATTCAATTTCCCGTAGTCAATGGACATTCTCCAACTAATAGTAACTCTAGTTGGCACGAGTTCATTGTTGGCATTGGCTACGATGGTGATTCGAGACTTCTTGGGAACCACCTAAGTTGGTCTCACCCATTGACTATCAGATATAAGGTATATGATACCCACATCCAATAGTTTAAGAACCTCGGCCTTAACCACTTCCTTTATGTTTGGATTTAGTCTATGTTGTGATTGCCACAAGGTCTTCGCATTATCCTCGAGATAAATGTTGTGAGTATAAATCGAAGGGTTAATTCCCTTGAGATCTACAATCATCCATCCAAGGGCTCCCTTTTGCTCAATGAGAGTAGATATGAGCATACTCTCTTGTTCTTGCTCAAGGTGGGAAGAGATGACCACCAAGTATGTCTCATCTTGACTTAAATAAACATATTTCAAATCAGAGGGCAAAAGTTTTAGGTTAAACTTCGGTGCCTTGAGGTTAGACGGTAGAGGCACTTTATCAGTTTGGGGTAACTCTTCAAATTATGGCCTCCACCGGTTAACTTCAAGTACTAGTATAATATCAGGCATGGCAACCATCTCTCTAATCAAGTTATCATCAAAATCATGGGAGTGGGCTAGACACATCTATAGAGGATTAGAGGATTAGGTCAAAGGTGTTCTATCTTCCACGAAAGAGTCAATCATGTTAATGTCGTGGAAATCGTCATCATCCTCTAATCGTCTACCTGTATTAAAAAAGATATTTAGCTCCAATGTAATATTCTCAAAAGACATACTCATGACTCCATTCTTGCAATTAATGATTGCGTTTGAAGTGGCAAGGAAAGGGCGACTAAGAATGACAAGAATCTGAGTGCTCATGTTATTGATGGGTTCTGTATCCAGGACGATAAAATCTTCTGGGTAGTAGAATATGTCAACCTGGACCAACACATACTCAATTATCC
This sequence comes from Magnolia sinica, assembly GCF_029962835.1. NCBI lineage: Eukaryota > Viridiplantae > Streptophyta > Magnoliopsida > Magnoliales > Magnoliaceae > Magnolia > Magnolia sinica. The sequence goes on from NC_080577.1 coordinate 59,953,755, forward strand.
CCCTCGGCACACGAACTGAGCGATCAGCAAGTTATAATGTGGTTAGGGTGAGTTTTAATTCACCCAAACCTAATTGTTTGTACACCGTAGAAATCAAATTTACACTCACTCTTAAGTCAAGAAGTGTGTGCTCAATTTAGTAGTTCCTGATTACACAAGGTATGGTTGGGCTACCGGGATCTTTGAATTTCTGTGACTCATTTTTCTTTAGGATGGCACTCACTTTCTCAGTTAAGAAGATTTTCTTTTGAATATTATGCCGTCTTTTGGACATACACAAGTTTTTCAAAAATTTAGCATATGAAGGTATTTATTTAACCGCATCCAGTAGAGGAATATTGACCTTCACTGGTTTCAACACATCTAGAATGTCCTAAGAGTTAGAGAGGTTTTAGTGCATCCAACCGTTGGGGGAATGGGGCAACCGTCTTGCCTTGAAGTTCTGGTTCTAGTTCTTGTGGAGCATTGCTAGATCTATCATTGTTGTCCTCTTCCAGGTCCTTGGGCTTTTCATCCCTAATCGAAATGGTTTCATCAATGGTCTTCCCACTCCTAAGAGTGGTGATAGATTTAGCTTGCTCCAACTGCTTTAAAGAGCTTAGATCACTTATTTCGTATTGTTGTTTAAGATTGGGGAAAGGTTGGGCTAGATGAATTCCTTTTTCCCCAATTGAATTTTTTGTCTCATGCCCTTGTATGGCCTTTGAAATGTCTTGAAGTGTTTACAATATACCTTGAGTGATAAGCTCTTAGTTTTGAATATGTTTTAGAACCGGATCCTCTCGAGGTTTCACTTGATTTAGAATTTGATTGAAAATCCTCGAGGAGTAATAGTTTGTCCATTCCTCCAACTGAAGTTTGGATAATTTCTCCAACTAGGATTGTATGTATTGGAGGTAGGTCCATTGAAAGGTCTTTGGTAATTATTCACAGCATTAGATTACTCATTCCGCACCTCTTGAAAGGTAGGTATTGTTGGACAATTTTCTGTTGTGTGAACGTTGCAAGCACAAATACCGCAAACAGTTTCCTTAACCTTATCCTTCTTTAATTCTATGGCCTCGAATTTACTTAGGAGATTAGACACTTTAACATTTATATCATCATCCTCTTTGAAGGTATAATCCGCCCCTCTCCTTTGATTGAGTGGGCCTAAAAGTGGTGCTTGATTTTGGGTAAGTATCCCATGATTATGCGTTTTCAGCAAGTCTATCCAAGTAGTCCTGCACATCATCGACATTTTAATTCATGAATTCCTCATTGCACATTGTCTCAACCAATTGGCACATGGAAGATGTCAGTCTATCATAGAAAAAGTGTGTAATGTATCATGTTTCAAAACTGCGTTGTGTGCATGAACTGAGAAGATCCTTGAACCGCTCCCAACATTAGAAGAATTTTCATCCTCCTTTTGGGTGAAGTTCATGATTGACTTTCTAAGGGTGTTCGTTTTATGATGCGGAATAAATTTCTTTATGAACTCCCTTATCATATCATTCCATGTGCCAATAGATCTAAGACATAGTGAATGCAACCACATCTTAGCTTTCTCTTTCAAAGAAACAAGAAAGAGTTTCAGCCTGACTGTGTCCTCAGACATGTTTGGAAAATATAAAGTGGCTGTGATCTCATCAAACTCTTTCAAGTGCAAATATGGACTTTCAGATTCAAGTCCATGGAATTTTGAAAGGAGCTAGATCACCCCTAGCTTAATATTCATGTGTCCCGTATTTTTTGGAAAAACCATGCGTGAGGGTGTACTCACCCCCGCCGGTTATAAATAATCTCACAAAGTACGAGGCAAGGGTGCTTGATGCACCTCATTCTTATCCTAGACTTCCTCAACCTGAGGTTGAGGTTGTCTTCCCGGTTGATTTGCAACCATCACTTCAATTAACTCTGACGATCTCGAGTGGTGTCTAATCCTGTGATGGATAGATAACCCCTTAATCAATCCTCCTTCACTCAAAAGACATCGAGTGTTGTCACAGATCCACTTAGGCATGAAACACTCTCAGCCCTCATTCTCAAATTCCAACTTAAACCTAAAAGAGAGAAAGGAAATAGAAATCTAAAAGGAGAAAGGGAATTAGAAAGAAGTTACCAAATTAGAAATTCCTAATTAAAATCCTGTAAAATAAAACAAAATAAGTCAGTTTTTAAAATAGGAATTCTAAAATTAGAAAGTTTTTAAAAACAAAAAATAAACCCTAGTCCTAAAAATAGAAAAATAGAAAAATTAGAAAGAGATTACCAATTTAGAAAGTCTATATCAGGATCCTACAAAACAAGAAAGTTAGGTTAGTTTCTAAAAATCAAACAGAAAAACCTAATCCTAAAATTAGAAATTCCTAATCTTAACCTAATTCTACAACGAGTCAATCTCAGAAAAATGCAACCATCAATCCTCAGCAATGGTGCCAAAAACTTGTTCACAACCCCAAGTGTAGGGTCGCGGTGTAGTAATAATCTCAGTAAGATTAAGGTCGAATCCACAGGGACTGAACCTTCTACGTATTCTGAAAGTAACTAAAACTAGAACTACAAGAAGATATAATCTAAATCTGGAGAATTTAAAAGAATAATTGTAACTATCTAACTAAAACTTGTAAAATTCAAAGGTGGGAAACTAGGGTTTCCAACGATCCACTTGTAGAGATCAGGGAGATTTATGCTTGATTCACGAATACAACTGGAATTAGAGTCCCATCTTCATCCAATTGGAAGATAATTCATTAAAAACCAATTTTGAACTTCCTTTGATCTAGTTTTCAATGAATGATAGATATGAGAACTAGAAGTGACTCCATCACTAAACCATGCCCATGAGACAAAGTAAACAATAGAACTTAACTAATCCACAACCAATCTAAGAGAATTATGAACGTTAGGAAGGATACCATCATCCAACCATGTCCAGGGGACAATGGTGAACAACAGGGTTCCCAAGTTCACAATCCCTATAACGAAAAGAACATACTTAAAGCTATCACAGATTTATTGTAATTGAAGTCACAATAAACCATTAAAAACTAAAATTATTTCTTATAATCAAACTAAATTCAAAGGTAGTTCAACTTAACATGAATCAAAGAAACGATCCCATCACGCTACAAGCATCACCTCTTAGCCATAGCTAAGAGGTGATGCCAACCATTGGCATGATCAAGGTAAAAATCTCTTAAAAATAACATTAAAGGAAGAAACTATTAAGGATGAAGAAAAAAACACTGCGACAGTCGTCCGCTCCTCCTCCTCTCTCTCTCTCTCTCATCCGTTTCTTCTCATGTCAGATGATCCCTCTCTCTCTCTCTCACTCCCTTTTATAAACATGGTGTAGGTCGGTCGGTTAGGCTGGAGTCGGTGGAGAGCTTACGGAGTTTTCTCCTTTAGCACCTTGCGCAACGAAACCGCAAGAATGAGTTGTGTTTGGATTGGTTTTCGAGGAAGGGATCATCCACGCTGTCCATTCTTTTCTCCATCTAATTTGAGGGGTCGAGACCAAAATTGAAGCATATCCAAAGATCAGGTGGGCCCAAATCAGTGATTTATGGCCGATCTTCCCGTTAGACCACTTCCACAAAGATCTGAGGGATGAAATTTTATGTGTCCAGTTTCTTTATGATCCTCAGGCCAAATATAAAGTTTTGTGCCAAACGGATGGTGAAAACCCAGTGATCTTGCATTCAGGAAGATTTTTAGGCTCATTTATCCTCAATCACTTTGTTTTCTCGGATCTTTAGTATGTGAATTCTTTAATCTTGGTCTCCTAAGATCCGTCCCTTACCTTAGTGATTTTTGTGCGTTAAATCCATGCTTTTAGTACCCTTTTCAATCCAAGCTCACAAATTCACCCTGCAACACAAACATGATTAAAATAGAACATTAAACATTATTATGTGTATAAAACCAGGTAATAACTGGGGTCTAATATGCAATATTTGACTCTCAACAATTAGAATTAAGTTAATATTAAGATTTATTTTTCTGCTATGTCTTTAGGTTAGGATTTTTTCTGAAATTAATTGAAGAAACTAACATTGTTTTCTATTTTGTAGGATTCTTAACATAGCAACTCTTATTTAGTAATTTTGTTTTAACCCACTCTCTTATTTTTTTTAGATCTCCTATTTGTTGTAGTGTTTCTAGTTTTCTTTTCAGGTTTAATTGCTTAGTTACTATCACGCCCCAAACTCAAAAATCGGGTTTACAAAATTTTTGATCGCAGAACTGGCACCAACAGCCTCTATAGCACCCCATTCTCGGCTCCCGGCACCCATAAACTAGGTTCTGATCTTGGGATCCTACAAGGAGGATTTTTAACGTAAATTTAATCTGCAGTAAACATAACCATAAGCATAACCCACAAACAACAACTAATAACATCATCACTAATCCACTATGATAAAAAAAACTTTGAGTACAATGCGCATAAAGGGAAATACAATAACAGAATGGAAAGCTCCAGAAGTCTGTTGCATGCCCCAATCTCAATGCTGTTGCGGCGTCCTACGTCACCTGCACACATCAATCATGCATAAGCTTATAGAAAGCTAAGAGAGTGGTGTAAGTGTGTGCGCAATATGAGCATGCTCAAAATGCAATATCAGAGTAATACGGAATCATGCTGATGAGTATATGAATGCAATCAGTCGTACCAAGGCTATGCGGTGCAAGACCTGAATATTATCGGCCATATCAAGACCATGCAATGCTAGATGTAACTCAAGCATACCAATCCTCATCTGAATTCACATATCAATGTAGCTCATCATTAGAGCATCAAATAATAGTATAATTCTCACTCTGGATAATCACTAGGGTTTAGTACACTCCAAATGACACTGTCCTTTCCCAAGTGCAGTCCAAGTGAGCATAAGAAACCTCACTATCCGCCTGACCAATAGCCCATCAATACCTATCTGATACGTCGATAGCGGACCCATTTACGAGCTAGTCATACTCAGCCTAGCAATGCCCCCTAACCTCGAGCGGGTAAGGCTACACCCCCTTCCAACTGACCGCGACAAAGTGGGAGACACAACCTCCTGGTATTCGGCCCTCATGCGCTCATGTATCGACGTTGGAATCATCCTCTGGTACCATCGGGTTTAGGAATTTTCACCCAGGGACATTTATGGTGCCTCGATGCTAGTAACAGTATATTCGGTATCCGATCCTTCCATCCACAATATGCCTGTGGTGGCACAGCCCTGATGTCACTAGGGCATACAACAATCATGTTATATAAATATGAGGTGCATGAATCACATTATCAGTCATGTAGCAATCTTGCGCGTACCACGTGCTCATGTGGTGCAACTCTGCTTATTATGGAGCCCATAAATAATCTACCCGAAGGCATGTGATATGATTAGTCACTCCTCATATCAAGCATACATATGATGCGTATGAGCATGAATCTTGGAGCTATACTAAACATGTTATATGGTGCTGAACTATCTTCATAATGAAGATGGGCCTAAACGGCCTATACACATCAAGTATGGGCCTAACAATGGGCCCTAGGGAGAGTTATAATGCAGACATTTAACCATCATTGCCCTTACATTGTGGACGTCAAACCATCATTGCTCCCAAGGCATGGCCTGCCATAAACATCATTACATAAATCATGGTGGAATCACACATCGCAATGGACCTCATATATATCACATTCGGCCTCACACAAAGGCCTCACATACATCTCATTGGGCCTCACTCATGGTCCTTATATACATCATATTGGACCTTAACCCATGGGCCTCAAATACATCACAATGGGCCTCATATACATCAAGTAGGTTGCATCACATGGGCCGCACCAATGGGCCTCATATACATCAAGTGGGCTGCATCAATGGGCCTCACTAATGGGCCTCATATACATCAAGTGGGCCATATCAATGGGCCACACCAATGGGCCTTAATGGATGGGCCACAAATACGTCAGGGTGGGTCTCATGGATGGGCCACAAATACATCAAGGTGGGCCCCATGGATGGGCCATAAATACATCAAGGTGGGCCGCATCACATGGGCTGCACCATATATACCATTCATCTATTTAACAGATCATTTTAGATAATTACCCAAAAATATGAATCATATCGAAAACCATCCGGACCATAGTAAAAATAACAGTGGAAATAATGATTTTTTACTGTTAAATAATCACAAGACCTACCATAACGTTTATTTTCCATCAAATCTGATCATAACATAAGGTCGCAAGGACCTGGATTAAGAGGAAAAACAAATTCCATATTGGTCCAAAACTTCCGTGACCCCAAAAGAGTTTCAATGGTAGACATTCAATCCCTACTATTTTTTTTTGGCAGTCTGGTCCACTTGATAAATAGATCTATCTCATTTTTAGTCTTAAGCCTTAAGATGAGCTCACCATTCGGATGGCAGTTTAAATGTAATACATACATCATACGGTGGGCCCCACACTTGAATGGTGTGGATCAATGTATACATCATGGAGGGACCCACAGAACTTGTCACATCAATACAGTAGCTATGAAGCTGGTGGATTCCCACCGTCCAAATGGATGGTTGGGATGAAACACATTAGTAAGGTGGGTCCCACATGGGGCCCACCACATACATATGTATATATATATATCTAATATAATAATATTATATTTATTTATATTATTTTTTTTTTATTATTAAAAAAACAAACCAGTGTCTAATGATGGACAACTGGATAGAATACATACATGAAGTGGCCCACCGTCCCAGCTCTGCTGGATGGACGACTTGAATATAAAGCACATATATTTGGTGGGCCCACCCACACATGTGTGGGGTGGGTCCCATGCGAATGGATGGACGGTTTGGATGTAACATATATATAAATGTGGGTTTCACAAGCACCGTCCAGAGGGACGGTGCAGATATACAATAAATACATCAACGTGGGTCTCACCTACCCACATGTGTCACACGTGTGGGGTGGGCCCAATATTCAAAGCGGATGGACGGTGTGTGTAAGACACACATCAAGGTGGATTTCCACCATCCACTAGATGACATGGATGATAGGTATACATCAGGTTGGGCCCCCACCTGTCCAGTCCATGGACGAAGTAGATGGTGGGACCCAAAGCACTTGCTAACGTCACAGCAGTGGGAAACTTGCTATCACTGTACAGCAGTTATATAGCTATTGCAGGTACACCGGCCAATCAGCTTTCAAGGTGGGGTCTATCTCGTGGACGGCGTGGATCAAGTGGGCCATACAATCATCATCATCATCAAGAACAAAAAGAAAGAGAGAGAGAGGGAGAGAGACGGTGTAGTGGATGGACCCCGCCACTATGGGTCCCTCATATGATTACAACACATACATCAAATTGGGTCCCATCACAAGTGGTCCATCAAATTGAAAATCAATGGTGGCTCACCTACCGATGACACTCCTTTAGATCCTTGGACTCCTAAGCTCCTTGGCTTGCTCTTTGATGGTGGATGATGAAGATTGGATGGCTAAGATGGGAGATTGGGTGGTAGGGAGTGGGCCACACTAGGCTCTCTTTGGGAAGAGCTTGGACGTTGGCTCTCTCTTGGGGTTGCTTGAGAAATGGTTTGGGAAAGAGAGAGAAAGAGAGAGAGAGAGAGAGAGAGAGAGAGAGAGAGAGAGAGAGATGATGGGATGAAATGAGATAGGTAAGTGATGTGTGAGTGATGGGTGGAGTGATGGAGTTGTAAGAAAGGGATGGGTGGAGCGAGAGAGAGAGAGTTGACTTTGGGAATGGGAGGGGGATGGGCTAGGTAAGGTTGTGTACTTGACTTTGATTGATGGATTGATGTGATGTTTAGGGTAGAGATTCTCTTGTGATTTGCAATGGGTGGTGTTTTCCTCAAAATAAACGTCGACCCATATCTCCTGGCCTGGGCATCGCATTGGCGTGAGAGACCCGACATTGGAACCACGGCGCAGTCGTTAGGATACAAGTTTTGAGTCGATCCGACTTAGATCTTAGGGATGCAACTTAGGGTTGCACGCAAATGCCGATTACAGGTCATAAGTTGCCGGAATTCAACTAGGAGGACCGCGAAAGCCTATGGAACGATACAAACTACAATACGGGCCTTACAGCTCTCCCCTCCTAATAAAAATTTTATCCTCGAAATTTACACAATCATCGCATCTAAACATAACTCATAAGGAAGAGGAAACATAGCATCATTATATAAAATTGAAGACAACATACAAGTTACAATATATAATCAATCATCAAAGAGATGGGGATAGCACTCTTGAATCTCAGCCTCGCACTCCCAAGACGCCTCATCAACAGAATGGTGCCCCCACTGCACCTTCACCAAGGGAATGACTTTGGTTCAGAGGACCTGCTCCTTTCGATCAAGGATACGAACTGGCTGCTCAATGTAAGAAGCGTCCTCGCGAACCTCCAGCGGTTGCCAATCAATCATTGGAATGGTGTCTGACCCACACTTCCTCAGCATAGAGACATGAAAAACCTTATGGACACCAGATAATTGGATGGCAATGCAAGCTGATAGGCCACGGTGCCAACGCGCCCAATGATCTCGAAAGGTCCTATAAATTTTGAGGCAAGCTTTCCCTTCACTCTAAAATGAACCACACCCTTCATGGGTGAGACCTTGAGATATACTCTATCTCCAACAGCGAACTCCAAGGGACAACGCTGGCAATCAACAAAACTCTTCTGCCGGCTCTGAGCTTTGTGCATCCTCTACCTATTGATATCAATGGCATGTCTGTTACAAAAGCTTAGGACCTAGGAGACGCCGCTCTCTAACCTCGGTCCAACAACTTCGAAATCTGCACGGTCTGCCATATAGGGCCTCAAAAGGAATCATGCTAATGGTCACCTAATAGTTGTTGTTGAATACGAACTCAACCAATCGTAGATGCTCATCCCAGCTACCCCTGAAGTCAATCACACAGGCTCGAAGCATATCCTCAAGGATTTGGTTGACCCCATCGGTCTGCGAATGATACACAATGCTGAGCTGCAAAATAGACCCCATCGCTCTCTGAAAGCTCTCCAAAAATTGAGACGTGAACCTTAGGTCTCAGTCAGAAATGAACAAGACTAGAATGCCGTGAAGTCTTACAATCTCTTTGATGAATAACCTCGTAAGCCGGTCCAAAGACCAAGTCACAAGAATTGCGAGAAAATGTGCCGACTTCATCAGGCAATCCACGACAACCTAGATGGCGTCATGACTGCGCGGAGTCCTCGGCAAACCCATAATGAAATCTGTCGACACATGCTTCCACTTCCATATCGGGACGCTTAATGGCTGCAATGGACCAGGGGGTCTTTGATGATCGACCTTGACACGCTGGCATATGTCACACTCGGCCACAAAACTGGTGATCTGGTGCTTCATCCCTGCCCAAAAATACTATCGCCACATATCTCGATACATCTTTGTCGAGCCAGGGTGAATAGAAAACCATGATCGATGTGCCTCGATCATAAGATCTCTACACAACTCAGGAATATCTAGGACACATAATCGGCCTTTGTAGCGAAGTTCACCATCAGAACTAATCTGCCAATCTGACTAACTCTCAGATGTTACCTTTATTCGGTAACCCTTTAACGACTAATCTGTCTGCGGAGCCTCGATCAGTCTTGCAACAAGAGAGGATTGAATCGACAGGCTTAATAGCTAAATGATAGAAGACTGCAGACCTCGTGGCTGACAGCTAAGGGCATCCACCACCACGTTTTCCTTGCCTGGGTGGTACTGGACATCAAAATCATAATCCTTCCGGAGCTTCATCCAATGCCTCTATCTCATGTTCAGCTCGAATTGAGAGAATAGGTACTTCAAGCTCTTGTGGTTAGAGAAGAGCTCGAACCTAACCCCATAGAGATAGTGCCTCCACACCTTCAGTGTGAAGACGACTGCTGCCAGCTCTAAATCATGTGTGGGGTAGTTTAACTCATGGACCTTGAGCTAACGAGACGGGAAGGTCACTGGCCTCCCGTGCTGCATCAGGAAGCACCCAAACCAATATGCGAGACATTGGTAAATACAACAAATCCATCACTCCCAGAGGGAAGAATGAGGACAGGAGCAGATGTAAGGCGATCCTTCAACTCCACAAATGTCTACTTACATGCATCGTTCTAAATAAACTCTGCACCCTTCAGAGTCAACCTGGTTAAAGGGGTTACAATACGAGAGAAGCCCTCAATGAAACGCCGGTAGTAACTCGCCAAACCAAGGAAACTGCGGATCTTAGACTCATTCATGGGCTGGCCCCACTGAAGTACTTCCTCAACCTTCGAGAGGTCCACTGCGACACCCTCCCTCATCACCACGTGACCGAGGAACTTCACATCCTCCTGCCAAAACTTGTACTTCTCCAGCTTCACATACAGCTAGTGGGTATGGAGGGTCTGCAATGTAATCTCCAAATGCTGCACATGCTCCTCATGGGTACTTAAATATATCAGAATGTCATTGATAAATACCACAACAAACTCATCAAGATACAGACGGAAGCCCTCATTCATGGACAATATGAAGACCGCGGGTGCCTTGGTCAGTCCAAAGGACATGACCTGAAACTTAAAGTGACCATAGCGCGTCTTGAAAGCTGTCTTCGGAATGTCCTCCTCTCGGACCCAAATCTGATGATAATCGGAATGTAGGTCAATCTTTGAAAAGAATTGTGCACCCTACAGCTGATCAAATAAATCATCGATCCTCGGGAGCGGATACTTGATCTTGATTGTGACCCGGTTGAGCTCATGGTAGTCCACGTAGAGCCTCAACGAGCTATCCTTTTTCTTGATGAAGAGTACCGGTGCTCCCTAAGGGGAACTACTCAGACGAATGAATCCCAACTCACGCAATTCATCCAACTGTTGTTGCAGCTCTCACAACTCCATCGGTGCCATACGATAAGGGGCCTTCAAGATAGGCGCGGTATCAGGCACAAGATTAATCTGGAACTCAATATGCTGGCGCGACGATAGTCTCAAAATCTCTTGGAATACATCAGGAAAATTATGAACCACTAACAACTAATCAATACCCGCTCCTATAGGCTCCTCTATTGCGCACGACATCAAAAAACACAATGACTCTCCTCTGGGCTTGGTAAAGAACTGGAACTACAACAAGCCTAGTATAGGGAATGTGACTGTCCTCGTGGAGTAGTCCAAGACAGTGTGGTACTCGGCAAGCCAATCCATGCCAAAGATAATGTCAAAATCTAACATGAGCAGCACAAACAAGTCAGTAGGTAAGAAAATCTCTCCCACCAACACGGGGCAAGATGAACAGAAGAGGCCTAACATTGTAGTCTTCTCCAAAGGTGTAGATACAGTTAACCCCTCACTAGCAGACTCTGTCGGCAATCTAGATGATCGGTAAAAATCCTCAGACATGAATGAGTATGAAGCACCAGAATTAAATAATACTCAGATGATGCATGCAGAGACTGAGAGTATACCCTTAATGACTCCTTCGGAGGACTACGGGTCCTACAGAGCTACATAGAACCTAGCCTGAGCTAGCTGCGGAGGTGCCTGTCCCCTCTTAGGGTGCTGCTACTTCTGCTGCTACAAACGTTGGGGTGACCTATATTGTTGTCTCTATTGCTGCTGGGGCCTTGGCGGCTGAGGTGGCTGCAATCACTGCTGCTGGGGTCACTGGTATTGTGGTCGCTGCTGCAGTGGAGGCTACTGTTGCCCTCTCGGCTGCTGCTGCTGCTGAGGGCGGGGGCACTCATGTATGTAATGTCCTGTCCCACCACATCCAAAATAAGTCATTGTAAACGGCCTTTGGGGTGGCGCTGGAGGTGCCGCTAGTGCTACTGGTGCTCTGGCAGATGAGTGGCTCCTGTGCCCCTATGACCGCCGGTGCTGGTGGGAGTTATCGGAGGGGGCTGCCTCTTCCGATCTCTTCTTTGATCTCAATCGCTCTGTATGCTGGCCCACTCAGTCTCATAAATCTAAGCCCTCCGTACTACTGCCTGAAAAGTCGGGAGCTCATGCCCAATAACACGGCCTCGAAGATCGTAACGGGCGCAAGCCGTTCTCAAAATGGCAGGCCTTCCTCTCCTCATCATCAACCAATTATGGTGCAAACCTCGATAGCACCACGAAACGAGCCGCATACTGTGCCACAGACATGTCTCCCTGCACCAAGGTCTCAAACTCTAACGCTCGCTGCTGACGAATGTGATCGAGGAAGTACTGCCGGTCGAATCGGTCTACTAAATCCACCCATGTCCAGACGAAATCAGGCCCTACAACATGGGTAATAGAGGTCTACCAGCGGTCAGCCTCACCTTGAAGAAGAAATACAACTAATCGAACCCGCCGCTAGGTCATACATGTCATCGTATAAAAAATTTCTCCACCCCGGATGTCATCTCTTGACTACTGTCAAATCTGGCTCACCTTGGAAACATGAGGGATCGAGCTGTCGGAACTCTCAACAAAGGGCGCTCATGCGCTCCTGCTCTACCTGGGCTGGCGAAACAATGGGGTGCCTGTCCTACCCCTGAAGGGCGGCAGTCACAGCCTATAACATCTGCTATAACTGGGAGGTACTCACGGGTACGGTTGGATCCCAACTGGTCTCAGGTGGAGGAATGACATCCTCAGGCTGGGGAGCAGGGATCTCTGGTGGTGGAGTGGGAGTCGCAGGTGGTAGAAAGGGAGCCTCAGGTGGTGGAGCAGGAGTCGCTCGGGTTGCTCTCCTGGGCGGCATGTCCTATAGGGAAGAACAAATGCACCTATCATTCTTGAGAACTTTTGAATACATGCACGTTAGGGAATGAAACCAGAAGGTTACGTACTCGGGACCTAATTATCCTAAGCTCATAGTAAACATGTGATGTTGTTCTTGGTTATTCCCAAGTTATGCTCTGATACCAACTTCTGTCATGCCCTAAACATGGAAACTGGGTTTACAAAGTTCCCGATCGCAGAATCCGGCGCCGAAAGCCCCCGTAGTACCCCATTCTGGGCTCCTGACACCCATACACCAGGTTCCGATCTTGGGATCCTACACGGAGGATTTTCAACATGAATTTGATCCGCAATAAGCACAACTATTAGCATAACCCACAAATAACAACTAACAACATCATCACAAATCCACTATGATAAAAAACTTTGAGTACAATGCACATAAAGGGAAATACAATAATAGAATAGAAAGCTCCAGAAGTCTGCTGCACACCCTAATCTCAATGCTACTGCGGGGTCCTAGTGTCACCTGCACGTATCAATCATGCATAAGCTTATAGAAAGCTTAGAGAGTGGTGTAAGTGTGTGCGCAATATGAGCATGCTCAGAATGCAATATCAGAGTAATGCGAAATCATGCTGATGAGTACATGAATACAATCAGCCGTACCAACGTTATGCAGTGCAAAACATAAATGCTATCGGTCATATCATGACCATGCAATAAGAGATGCAACCCAAGCATGCCAATATTCATCCGAATCCACATCAATGCAACTCATCACTAGAGCATCAAATATCAATACAGTTCTCACTCTGGATAATCACCGAGGTTTAGTACACTCCAAATGACACTGCCCCTTTCCTAGGCGCGCAACCCAAGTGATGGTAAGAAATGTCACTATTCACCTGACCAACCGCCTGCCAATACCTATCCATTACATCGATAGCGGACCCATTTACAAGCTGGTCATACTCAGCCTAGTAATGCCCCATACCCTCGGGCAGGTAAGGCCACACTCCCTTCTAACCGACCACAACATAGTGGGAGACGTGACCTCCTAGTATTCGGCCCTCGTACGCTCATGTATCCACTCGGTCTCGATGTTGGAGTCATCCTCTGGTACCATCGGGTTTAAGAATTTTTACCGAGGGACAACTATGGCGCCCCGATGCTAGTAACAGTATTTTCGGTGTTCGAACTTGCCATCCACGATATGCTTATAGAGGCCACAGCCCTAGTGTCGCTAGGGCATACAATAATCATGTCGTATAAATACAAGGTGTATGAATCACACTACTAGTCATACAACAATCCTACCCATACCACGCACTCATATGGGGCAACTCTGCCTATCAAGGAGCCCATAAACAATCTGCCCGAAGGCATATGCTATGATCAGTCACTCCTCATATCAAGCATACATTGATGCGTATGAGAATGAATCATGGATCTATACTAAGCATGTTATATGGTGATGAACTATCTTCATAACGAAGATGGGCCTAAACAGCCTATACATAACAAGTATGGGCCTAACAATGGGCCCTAAGGAGAGTTACAATATGAAAATTTAACCATCATTGCCCTTGCAATGTGGACGTCAAACCATCATTGCTCCTAAGGCATGGTCCGTCATAAACATCATGACATACATCATGGTGGAATCACACATCTCAATGGACCTCATATACATCACATTCGGCCTCACATACATCTCATTGAGCCTCACTCATGGTCCTTATATACATCATATTGGACCTTAACCCATGGGCCTCAAATACATCACAATGGGCCTCATATACATCAAGTGGGCCGCATCACATGGGCCACACCAATGGGCCTCATATACATCAGGTGGGTCGTATCAATGGTCCACACCAATGGGCCTCATATACATCAAGAGGGCTGCATCAATGGGCCGCACCAATGGGCCTCATATACATCAAGTGAGCCGTATCAATGGGCCGCACCAATGGGCCTTAATGGATGGGCCACAAATACGTCAGGGTGGGCCCCATGCATGAGCCATAAATACATCAAGGTGGGCCCCATAGATGGGCCATAAATACATCAAGGTGGGCTGCATCACATGGGCCGCACCATCTATACCATTCATCTATTTAACAGATCATTTTAGAGAATTACCCAAAAATATGAATCATATCAAAAACCATCTGGACCATAACACAAATAACAGTGGAAATAATGATTTTTCACTGTTAAATAATCACATGACCTACCATAACATTTATTTTCCATCCAATCTGATCATAACATAAGGTCACAAGGACCTGGATTAAGAGGAAAATAAATTCCATATTGGTCCAAAACTTCCGTGACCCCAAAAGGGTTTCAATGGTAGAAGTTCAATCCCCACTGTTTTTTTTTTGGTAGTGTGGTTCACTTGATAAATAGATCTATCTTATTTTTAGTCTCAAGCCTTAAGATGAGCTCACCATCCGGATGGACGATTTGAATGTAATACACACATCATACGGTGGGCCCCACAATTGGACAGTGTGGATCAATGTATACATCATGGAGGGACCCATAGAACTTGTCACATCAATACAATAGCTATGAAGCTGGTGGATTCCCACCATCCAAATGGACGGTTGGGATGAAACACATCAACAAGGTGGGTCCCACGTAGGGCCCACCACATACATGTGTATATATATATATTTAATATAATAATATTATATTTATTTATATTATTATTATTATTATTATTATTATTATTATTATTATTTTTAAAAAAACAAACCAGCATCCAGTGATGGACGACTGGATAGAATACATACATGAAGTGGTCCACCGTCCCAGCTCTGCTAGACGGACGACTTGAATATAAAGCACATATATCTGGTAGGCCCCACCCTCACACGTGTCACACGTGTGGGGTGGGTCCCACGCGAATGGATGGACGGTTTGGACATAACATATGCATCAATGTGGGTTTCACAAGCACCGTCCAGAGGGATGGTGCAGATATACAATAAATACATCAACGTGGGTCCCACCTACCCACACATGTCACACGTGTGGGTTGGGCCTACGATTCAAAGTGGATGGACGGTGTGTGTAAGACACACAATAAGGTGGATTTCCACCGTCCAGTGGATGGCATGGATGATAGGTATACATCAAGTTGGGCTCCCACCTATCCAATCCATGGACAGTGTAGATGGTGGGACCCACAACACTTGTTGATGTCACAGTAATGGGGCCCACAGAGCTTGGTGGCGTCAATACACTAGCTATATAACTGGTGTGAGGTACCTAGCCAATCTGTTTTTTTTCATTTCGGGTGGGTCCCACGTGCATGGCCCACTAGAACTTGCTGTCACTGTACAACAGCTATGTAGCTATTGTAGGTACACCTGCCAATCAACTTTCAAGGTGGGGTCCATCTCGTGGATAGCATGGATCAAGTGGGCCATACAATCATCATCATCATCAAGAATAAAAAGAAAGAGAGAGAGAGAGAGGGAGAGAGACAGTGTAGTGGAGGGACCCCGCCACTATGGGCCCCTCATATGATTACAACACATACATCAAATTAGGTCCCATCACAAGTGGTCCATCAAATTGAAAATCAACGATGGATCACCCATTGATGGCACTCCTTCTTTAGCTCCCTCAACCCCTAGGATCCTTGGCTTGCTCTTTGATGGTGGATGATGAAGATTGTATGGCTAAGATGGGAGATTGGGTGGTAGGGAGTGGGCCATAGTAGGCTCTCTTTAGGAAGAGCTTGGACGTTGGCTCTCTCTTAGGATTGCTTGAGAAATGGTTTGACAAAGAGAGAGAGAGATGATGGGATGAAATGAGATAGGTGAGTGATGGGTGGAGTGATTGAGTTGTAAGAAAGGGATGGGTGGAGAGAGAGAGAGAGAGTTGACTTTCACTACCAGAAAAAGGGCAAAGGCTACAGATAAAAGCTATAACTAAAGATCTATGGCTACGATTATTGTCCGTAGCAATTGGTACTGTAACTATTGGTCTTAAAGTTATAGCTACGGATTTAATCGGTAGCCATAAAATATATAGCTACGAATCTAATCTATAGCTATATGCTCTATAGCAAAATGTACATATAGCTACGGTTAATATTCGTAGCTAAAAGTAGAATTTGATCTGTAGAAGTTAGAAATAGCTAGGTTTGTAGATCAAAAGCTATGGCCAATGTCCGTAGCTACTTCCTGTTTTTTTTTAAAAAAAAATTCTAATGATGGTTTAATTACAGAAATTCAGATGCCATCATTAAAAAAAAATTACAAAATAAAAATACCGAACCTAAGAAAGGCAAGAATTCATCTACAAATAAGAAAATAAACTTTAAAAAAAAAAAACAATAGTTTTAGATATGTTGTAATAACATGAAAAGAAAATTCCAAATCCAAAAGTAGATAACATCCTTCTCTATACCAAATTCATTACCTAAATTCAGCAAATTACATGTCTCCAAATATCTTAAACATGACAAATGACTAAAAAAAGTAAAAATACAACAACCAAACTAGCAACAGATGTTGAAATTCTTCTAAAACATCACATAGATTAGCTAAAAACCCATAATAGATTCAAGATCAGATGCAACAATTAAAAAAAGTAGAAAATTTGTATTTTTCATGAATTCAAACATAAAATTGAAGAACTTGACAAGAATCCGCCTTCTGAAGGATGCTCAAATCCTGAATCTACAATGGGCTCGAAGAAGCTCCGGCTTTAGAATGAAATCTCTGAATTCCAACATAGCCCCTACATAATGGAGAAAACAAAGAATAAAGACATGAAGGATGCTATCAAAAGCAATCTCAAGACAGAAAGCTCAATCAATAGCATGTAAGCATTTAACTTCGCATAAAACTTGAAATTCCGATGAAGGCAAAAAAATAAAAAATAAAAATTTTGATGACTCAATATCTGAAAACATGGTAGCATAAAACCTACACCAAACTAAGGCTTGCATTCTTGAACCTGGTGACTCAGCTCAAAATCTCATCGGGTCAACTGAGTCATCTCGCTGACTTGATGAATCCAAAGACCTACACCAAAGATGTTAAAGAAAGATCAAATACTATCTTCAATACCTTGTTTTCCTTTCTTCTTCTGTGTTGCATTCCGGGAACCCTTATCCCATAGATGTAACATCCAACATATAACTTCCAACCTATTAAGTGAATGAAACATCCAAAACTTTCAATAAGTTGGCCCACTATGAGGATCGCGTAGTGTAAAAATCATCCCATTTATTCATCATATATATGGGTTACACCTAGAAAACAATGTCTTACCATTGATAAATACCAAAATAGAAGGGGGTCGTCGGCTCTATCAGTGATGTAGCTGCAGTAACCATAGCACGTTTAAAGACATTGAGTGTTGATTGGTACAAACTAGTGCAACACATCTGAAAGTATTGAGGAACATTACAGCCCCTAGGCAATGAGCAATTACCTGACCATCCATTGCCTTTATGCCCTGCTTCATCTCTTCAATCATAGGGCATGTGACAAACCTAAAGCCCTTCAAATATCCTAATGTTCGGTCAGTTACCACCTTAGTTGATACATGACACGATACATATACAATGGCATGGATTTTATTACTCTTACACAAACCTTGAACAATTAACCAAATTTTACTACATACCTGATTTTGGGCATGCATCAGTTCTGCTTCTGAAATTTACTACAAACTTAGAATTTTATTCTAAAGAAAAAGAAATTCCAAATCAAGATTTTTCTTAAAAATGAAAGCCAGAAATAAAATAAAACATAAATAAAAATCAATATATATATATATAGGTGTGCTGTGTTCAACTCATGCAAAACACAAGGATTGTTACTAATTGCATTGGAATAATTACTCCAATGTCAATAACCCATCAATATCTCATGACAGGTGGTTGTGTCCAACTCACAAGTGAGATAAGAATAGGACCTTCTTATTCTTACCTCAGTTATGATTTGTAGCATCAAAAGTGGGAAATGATAGCTTGCATAAAGGCAGGTTATGTTTTCTACTCTACCCCAAAGAGAAAATGGGTCAAACCTTAGCCTGTGCTTGGCCCAGTTTACATTCGTGGAATTGTATTCTTATGATGCACTTAGAGAGTTTGAGTAAAAAATTGGCATTATTGTGGTATGAAATGAGCATAAAATAAAATGGAAATTGGGAGAATATCAGGTAAGAGAGTTGGTATAAATGATTTACCATTGCAACCTCTTCATAGTTATTAGTTAATAAAGATAGCTTCTTCAATCCACCACCTGAAGTCAAAGCAACTTCCCCTGCTACACCTTGAAACACATTGCACTAGACATACAATAAGCTACCAACTGGTTTCCCCAACTGATTGTCAATGGTAGGCATTCAATCCCATTTATATGTAGTAAATAGCTGTTTCTGATGGTTTTTGTGGTAAAAAGACACACACATTTATATGTAGTGAAAAAAGAAAACATGTTAGCCTAACCTGCCTGACCTTAAACAACAAAAAGAAAAGAAAAAAATGAAAAAAAAAACAGCAAATTCTAAAAAAGACAATAAATACTTCCATATATATAAACAAGTTACATACATGTTGTCATAAAAAAAAAAAAAAAAAAAAAAACATGCTTATAATAATTTCAAGCATGAGCATAAAAAGCAAACCACAATAATAATAATAATAATAATAATAAAAGGCACAAAATGCCCAAAAATGTCCAAAGATGCCTGAATCAACTTTTCTTTCCTTACTCCTTCAAGCATGAGCACAAGCAACCTAATCATGTATCATTTACAATAAAAATAAAAAAGATAAGAAAAAATTGATAAAAAAAAATTAGTGGAAAAAAGGGGTTAAAACATGCATAACAGGAAAATCATCCAAATGGGCCCTAATAGAACACGCATTAAATATGATTGGGTTAATTGGGGCCCATTACATTGAAAATACAAAACAAAAGAAGAGACCCAAAAAATAAAAAATGATTATTTATCTGTCTTGCATGTTTTTCCCAATTCCCAAAGTGATCCATTCAACTCAAATTCATCAAACACCTTTGAATTTTGTATTTGATATGAAAATAGGCATATAGATTTGGTCAAAACCACAGTATAATCTTCCTCCAAGCTCAAGGTGAAGAAAAAAGAATTTTAAAAAAATGGAAAACATTCAGTTATGTCAATTGATCCAACTGTTGTATTCTGATGAAGACCAATAATCCTTCTCTGCATAAAAGGAATGAGAATACAACCAACAAATGCAATTGCTTCCCAAATAGGTATAAATTCCTTGTTGATGCAAACTAGTTGCATTCTCCAATCTACAATTTATTCAAACTAGCCTTAAGACAAACTATTTTACCTTTCTCAACATTTATAAATGGCATTTTAAGAAACATTGTTTCCTTCATTTCTATTTCCATGAAGCCAAATAGGCAGTCCTGACCATTGGTCTGTTACATTCTTCCTTGTGTAGAGTATTAAATTCTTTTAGCTGGGACAATTCTAGCCTTTTTATTGTGGCAAAAAAAAAAGAAGAAGAAGAAAGAAAAGAAAAGAAAGTACATTTTGGTTGAAAGTTAGAGTGCTGGTCTCCATCCAAATGAAATTTATCCAAAGATTGGTGCCTGTGAATTTCCCATCACGGATATTTTCAGGCCTTCATCAATTTGTAGTTCGATGCAATAGGCCAATGGTCTGGATTACAGAACTATGGGTCCCATTGTGGAATATAATGTTTGTCCTTGCACAACTACCAATTGGAATGTAAAATCTATAAACAAGAAACACTACTCTTAAAACAACATGAATGCAATTAAAATCTACAAAAAAAAAAAAAAAAAGATAAGTATTAAATAGGTGCATATAAGGAAAAAAATTTTCCAATAAATTTAAATTTTCGAACATACCAACTAATCCAACCATATGTCGAAGAAGAGAGGCAACATGCACATGGAGAGAGGAAATGAACCTTTCCAACTGTTTTTTGCTGCAACTAGAGGGTAGAGAAACAGGAACAAATCTTGAAGATTTTATACAATGCCTTGTAAACAGCAAAGCTAAAACAGTTTGACAAAAAAAAAAAGAGTATAATAAAATTTCTAAAGACCTGCATACACGCATTCACTTTGCTACTACAAACATGTAAATAGTCTAAACCAGAGTTTAATCAATTACTGTGCATGAGGAGCCATGCCATTTACATTCTTAAAATGATGCCTGACAATAATGACCGGAGTCCCATGGTTTCCTGCAGCAACAGAAGCCGTATGTCTGTACTTCAAGTTCAAGAATAGATATGCAAAACCATCTCTAATTTACTCTCCTACAATATTAACAAAAGGTATAGTCGGATGGCAAGTTCCTCTACTTCAATGTCATTGGCAACCCCACGGCATCTTGGGAATCCATAATAGCAAGCAAGTTGTTCATTTATCGAAAAAAAATCTATAGGTGAAACACAAAAGAAACCAACTTAAATACTACAGAAAATGGAAACAAAATGCACATCATATTAAGACCATAAAGGAACCTGTAATCATATGTCAATTCTTCCCACTACTTTATATCTCTTTTTATAAATATGATTATATATATGCTCATAATCTGTAACGTCCCAAATTGTTTCCAACTTGGCAATGGACGTCCTTAGGTAATGGGTCGATCATAACACCTTATTGACTTCTCAGAACTCAATCCCAAAGTCTCAAATCCCCTTTCAACTCATTTCCTTTAAAAATCTCACCTTTCACCACCTTGTTCTTCAAAATTTTCTAAGTACTTTCATATTAGATACTAATCCTAAAGTTTAAATGATGAAGGATAATACTTAAACTAAAATTTACTATAAATAGTAAATATATAAATAAAATATGTTTTTGATCATTATTCTTATGGAATCTCATGAAATAAATAGGTTATTTGGATATAACAGCTTCTCCTACCCCAAAATCATATATTGCATGTCGAATAACTCATTTTATTTTGTAAGATATGCTTGTTTTAAAAGTTGCATGGCAAAACCACCACCAGAAAGCATAGCAGGGAGTGGCGCCACCTCCCAATCGGCGGCACGCCGCCAGTGCACCGAATTTCGGTGGACCCTCGCTGTAATTTTCTGCACTTTTTGACCGATTTCAAAAATTCATATCTCCCTCAATATAATTTTGATTTAGGTGATTCAAAATCCAGGTTGAATATTGATAAGTCTAGTTTCATATAAAATTATGTGAAAAATAAAATAAAAATTTTAATGTAGTTGAATCTAGGTTGATGTGACAACTGTCCAAAAATTATTAGTTCGGACAGCTGCTACTTATAGAATTTTTAGAATTTTTCTAGAATACAAAATCTAATGAAATTTGGTGGAGATAAAGTAGACTTGATGACAAACTATTAGAAAAATAATTAAAATAATATACTAACTAAAAGTGCTAAAAGGGGACATAAAACTACCCTAGGATCTTATTCTGTCGTAATTAGGGCAGAATTTAGTTAAGTACTAAACTAAATAAGTGGTGGATTTAACTCGAACCACTATTTCCACAAATGGCAAGACCTAAAATCATTAATACCATTGACTCAATGTCCCTTACAAACCCAGGAGAAATCCCAAAACCCAGTTGCTCTCGGGAGCACATTGAAACTTCGTATCGAACCTGGACCACGTGTCAAAAGTTCGATTACTGTGAAACTATAAGGTTATGACCACCTTAATGGGCTTAACAACCATTGTGGGAATCGAGCCCAAATAGTATCCAGAAACGTACAACTTAAGCCTTGAGCGAAGTGTGTGAGAAACGCGAATATCTTTAGAAAGTGAACCAGAACTTAAGTGAATTGAATCGTTCGCTTGTAAGCAAAATTGAAGACTTTAGACCATCAGATTCTGACCAAACTTCACCGATGAATCAAGGAAATTTTCCTGCTCTTATCCGTATACTTGTGGCCTTGATCGAGTGACAACGACTGTTGATCTAATACGGGTCCTCCACGGTCGATCCACTAATCCGATCGTACCAAAATCATAACCTGGCCTAGATCCATTGTCAGGGAACTTACTCCATGACGTAGACAGGTAATAGACCTCCAGATGAGCCCCATTCGTTAAAAATAGTCGCCCTTTGGCTATAACCCAAGTATACCATGGTCTTAGAGCCATTTACATCACTTCTGAGCCTATATAAGGCCCTCAAACCACCCCACCACTCTCTCATACGAATTTCTCAAACCCTAAGTGAGAGAAGAGAGAAAAGAGGAGAAAAGAGTAAGGAGTAGAGTGAGAGTTCGGGAGATTGTTGTTGGGATTCACTCTCACTACTCTACGTACCAAATCGCCTCCCCACCATCGTTACACGAGCCATTCCAACTTCAATTTGGGTAAGAATCCTAACCCTAATCTTGTTTTAGGAATCCAAATAGAGGGATTTGAACTAAGTTCAAAACGAGCAATCCGACGAAAGGTGCGGACTATAAACGTTTAAGTTATGGTTTTCAATGCTTTCAATGTTAGCTAATGATTTATGTCTGACTTGATTGTTGCCATATTGTTGTAGTTACGCTTATTCCTGTATAATATACATATATAAACTGTGTTAGATAAAAGATGCATTCATGTGTTTGTTAAAATGTTTGAATGAGCATTTGAATGTGATTTGAGCTTACCGTGATTACTGATCTAGGGTTAATCATCATCACATATAAGTTACTCTCTCCGTATAAGGAATTGCTAAAATATATGTTGTAACTAACCTAGTCTATGTATTTGGTATAGTGTAGTCTAAGTGTTTGGTGAATTGTCTGAATGAGAAATTGTTGATGATTTGTACTTATTACAAGTATTAAGATAGTATTTTGCATTACCTTGTACATATGTATAATTTATTTCATGTAACCATATTTTCCTTTACGAAATTTATGGACAAAATGCAATTGTTTGTTTACATGTTTAAGGTGTTTGATAAAATGCTCAAATGAAGTATTTACTTGGATTTTTATCAAATGTTGAAATGCCTATCACATGTATTTATTTGTTGCATCTGAGTAAGATTGGGGCTACTGCGTAGCTCAGCCAATCAGTAACTTTTCCTATTTGGGTGGCTGAATTAGTCACGCCACATTTGGGAAAATCTGATGAATCTGGGTTGTATGAAGATTGTTGACAGTGGTTAGGCCACACAAGGTGCTTATGAACTCCATGTCGATTAAATCAGCGTGTGCCCATACCAATCAAACTTCCCTAACAAACTGATTTGTCTATTGTATGTTCACTATGCATGGACACTAGTGCATGAATCTAAGGTACCCCTTACTAATGTAAAGACTTGTTTCAACCATGGTACCATGATCCGCTAAGACTCATGAGCCAGGTATGGTGGTATGGGACACCATGGTCGAGCTATCGGCCTACGCTGGGGTGACGAGCCTCCCCGTAGTGACTAGTGAGCAACTCAAACTCATGAGCCGGGCATGGTGGTATGGGACACCGTGTTCGATCTATCAACTTACATCGGCACAGCCTAGTTGTGGTCCCAGTATGGGTTGGGCTGAACAGTCTGATTCGGACCCCCTTCGAAAATAGCGCTCCAGTTGGTAGGGTGTTGGTGGAGTGACCTAGAGTATAAACTTTTAAATTTGCCTATCGATTGCTTTCATTAGGGGTGATGCCCTACAACTTGCCTATCATATGTGCTTAAGTAGGATTGACGACCCTAGATGGATCCTTCAGTTCGGGCCAATGATATAAAGGGAGGTACTGTAGCTTCCCGAACCTGTTGTATGAATAAACTTAACTAAATACTCAACTAACATGACCATGCATCGCATTACATCTAACACCCAGTTGCAGCCTAGCTGTGGTCCCAGCGTGGGTTGGGGTGAGACGTCTAATTTGGACCCCCTTTGAAAATAATGCTCCAATTAGTAGGGCACTGGGTAAGGTTATTTAGGATGTGCTTTGGTGTTGAATTTGCACTTTATGAGGAAGTGTTGTCATGTGCGAACTTGGTTGTCGGAGTCGCTTAAGGTAACTTTGTGCGAGGGCATGCATCATTTCAACATACCATCCCTGCATTAATAAGAGTACTTAGGACATGATTGTTGTACTACTTTATCATTACTACTTGACTGAATTGATAACATGTTAACCTTTGCTTTATAGTTCTACTGAATTAGCTACTCATTCCCACCGGGGATGGTGTTTTAAAACACTAACCAGACTCTGGTTTAGATGCAGGTGACGATGGAGTCTATACTATGGAGCAGGACTATATGGATGAGGAGGAGGAATTCTCCTACGTCCAGCTCTCAGGCGGGTCTATGTAGACCTCGTGCTGCTTCGACGGGATCACAGGGATATATGATTTAGTTGGACACTTTACATTTTGACATTTTGTATATTTTGAAACAAAACATGCATGTATTCAACTTGTTACATTATCATACTCTGGAGGCAGATAACCGCTTACTTATCTTAATACATATATTTCAGTCTTTCACTTGCTAAATTATATTATCTCTGGAGTATGATGTGCTGTTTTAGTATAATCCCACTCATGTTAAATGCCCTAATATAGACAACATTTAAACATCATTATCTTTGTTGCATAAGTGATGCGTTGAATCTCGGGAGTTGAGCTTTGGTCGACCCTCGAAATCTGGGGCATTATATAATCATGAGTTTTGTCAGCCACGAAACAACAAAAATACAGAAAAGTCAGCCATAAAGCCATGCCAATCTTGAGTTTTCCTGGTTAGTAGCGAGTTTTCCTATGCATTTCGTCAAATACCTTTCTAGCCAAGTCCAAATCATCAGACTTGGCATAAAATGTAACCAGCACAATGGCGAGAAATAGATCATAATTGAAGCCATGCCAAAGCACAGAAGCATAAATCTCCTTACCTAACATTAGACGTGGAAGCGGCACCGATGACAAGCTTTCAAAAGGGAGGGGATGGTGAAACTATCAGGTTTAAGGGCGAGTTTGAATGATGCTAGAGATAAGAAGAGCCTAAGGGATTCAGAGTGTTGGTCATGTGAAGAATAGGCAATGAGCATTGTGTTGAAAAAGAAGATATTTTTATGGAGAATTTCGTCGAACACCTTGCGGGCATGATAGATATGGCTAGATTTGGAGCAGATAGAGACAAGCTTTGAGGACACGAGAATGTGGTGGGCATGGATCTACTTTCCCTAGAAAAAGAGACAGTCAGCGCAATAAAGAAACAAATAAAAACTACAATTAAGAGGGGATTGGATGTCGAATCCTATCTCAAGCAGCAACGATCTAGAATCCTACCACCATGCCTGGGCCTTCAAGTATATGTCAATCGCATGATAAAGGCCATCATCCAACAGTTTAGCATCATCAGGAACGACCCCACCTAGTGACCGAAACTTCAGCAGCTTCAAATTAACATCAGGCGCAACTTCTGAAAGGTACCCATCGATGAGCTTAGCCACCATCGTGATCGGCGTATGACCAAGAGACCCCATCAGTTGGAAAGAGAGAGGGAGAAAAGATTAGAAAGGGGAAATAAAAACCCTAACCCTAGAAGAAAAAAAGGGGATGATTAAAAATTTGGAAGGAGAGAAAAGGAAAAAGACATGGGAAAGAGAGGGCACTTGAAAGGAGGAAAATCGGAGGGGAGAGAGAGAGAGAGAGAGAGAGAGAGAGAGAGAGAGAGAGAGGTGGAATGGAGCTAGGACGTGGGGATGAGGTGGAGGCAAGAATGAAATAAAAAGTAGCGCGTGAATGAAATAGATCGCGGGTTTTTTCATATAGCTACAGCTATAAGGATTTTAGCTACGGACTGAATCCGTAGTAATATAGCTACGGCTTTAAACCGTAGCTAAAAAACCCTAGACTCTGTATCCTTTACTCGATTTTTTGGTAGTGTTTGGGAATGGGAGAGGGATGGGCTAGGTAAGGTTGTGTACTTTGATTAATGGATTGATGTGATGTTTAGGGTAGAGATTCTCTTGGGATTTGCAACATGCGGTGTTTTCCTTGAAATAAATGCAGGCCCACATCTCCTGGCCTGGGCATCGCATCGGCGCGAGAGACGCGAAGTTGGAACCCCGGCGATGGCGCGATCGCTAGTATACAAGTTTTGAGTCGAGCGGACTCAGATCTTCCGGATGCCTGCTCAAATGCCGATTACAGGTCGCGAGTAACCGGAATTCAACTGGGAGGACCGCAGAAGCCTACGGAATGGTACGGACTATGATATGAGCCTTATGGTTACTTGAGAGTTGTGCGTGTTTCATGCCCAAGTGGGTTCATAAGAACACTCAACGTCTCTTGAGTGAAGGAGGATTCGTCGAAGGGTTGCCTATCCATTAAGGGATTAGACACTACTTGAGATCCTCTTAGTTAATTGAAGTGATGGCTGCAAATCAACCTCAACCTTAACCTCAACCACCAGTTGAGGAAGTTCAAGATGAAAATGAGGTGCATAAATCACCCCCGCCTCGTACTCTACGTAATTATTTACAACCAACAGGGATGAGTACACCTTCTTGCATGGTCTTTCCACCTAATGTAGGAAACGTGGAATCAAGCCTGAAGTGATACAACTCCTTCCTAAGTTTCATGGACTAGATTCTGAAAGTCTATATTTGCACATCAAGGAGTTTGATGAGATAGTCATTACTTTACACTTTCCAAATGTGTCTGAGGACATTGTGTGACTTAAATTGTTTACTTTTTCATCAAAAGAGAAGTCTAAGACGTGGATGCACTCCTTAAAGCCAAGATCCATCGACACATGGGCCAAGATGACCCAAGAATTACTCAAAAAGTTTTTCTTAATTCATAAAACTAACACTTTAAGGAAGGCAATCATGAACTTTGCCCAAAAAGAGGAAGAGACCTTCTTCCAATGCCGAGAAAGGTTCAAAGATCTCATGAATTCATGTCCACATCTGGCTATGAAGTATGGCGAACAATAAGATTTTTCTATAACGGATTAACTTCACCAATGCGCCAGTTTGTAGAGATGTTGTGTAATGGTGAATTCATGAACAACGAGGCTAATGATGTGTGGGATAACCTTAATCAATTGGCAGAAAACGCGCAATCATAGGACACCTCTTTAAGACTCACCACTTCTAAGCCTACTCAATCAAAGGAAAGGGGAGGAATTTATGTTCTAAAAGAGGAAGATGATATGAGTGCAAGAGTGGCCAATATCACAAGAAAAGTCGAGGCCATGGAACTTAAGAAGACAGAAACTATCAAATCTGATAAGGCTCCGGAAGTTGTTTGTGGTATTGTGCTTGTAACATACATACAACTGAGAATTGCCCAACAATTCCAGCTTTTTAAGAAATATTGAATGGGAAATCAAATGCCATAAACAACTACAAAAGACCTTTCAAAGGACCCACCTCAAACACATACAACTCCAGCTAGAGGAACCATCCAAATTTCAGTTGGAGGAATGGACAAATGGCAAATACTCAAAAGGCCCTTATGCAATTCTTAAATCAAAAGAGGCCTCAAGAAGATACGGTTCAAAAATTTATTCAAAATCAAGAGCTATTCAACCAGAATATGGTGTAAGCATTCCAAGATCTCAAAACGACAATGAGAATGTTTGCATCGTCCATTCAAAGGATCGAGTCACACTTAGCTAGTGGGGACAAAGGGATGCTTCCAGCCCAACCCCTCCTTAATCCAAAACCACAATGTGAAATTAGTGACGCAAGCTCTTCAAATCAAATGGAGCAAGCCAAGTCTATCACTACTCTTAGGAGTGGAAAGACAGATGACAAATCTATTCCAGTAAGGGCTAAAAAGCCTAAGGACGTGGAAGAAATTGAGAATGATAGACCTAACAATGTCCCATATGGATTGGAACCGGAACCTCAAAATAAGCTGATTACGCCACTCCCCTAGCAGTTGATTACACCAAAACATCTTTCTAACTCTCAGGATATTCTAAAGGTACTTAAACAAGTGAAGGTCAACATTCCTCTATTGGATGTCGTTAAACAAATCCCTTCAAATGCCAAATTTCTGAAAGATCTATGCATTACAAAAAGATGACAAAACATACAAAAGAAAATCCTTTTGACAAAAGAAGTGAGTGTCATCCTCAAGCAAGATGTGCTACAAAAATACAAAGATCCCGGTAGCCCAACCATCACTTGTGTAATTGGAAATTACTAGATTGAGCATGCACTTCTTGACTTAGGGGCGAGTGTAAATTTGATTCCTTACTCGGTGTAAGTGTTATAGTTTATATCCCTGTCTGTTGTCAAATTTGTGGTGCCAAAATCACTGTTATATATAACTTACATAAGTGAAGCTCTCTCAAGGATCAACATTCATAAACAAGCTAAGCTCACAACAAGCAAAGCTCACAAGTATAAGGATCAATCTTGAATGTAAGAACTGCTCACAAGACAAGACTCAAGCTGCAAGACTTCAAGAAGAGTACAAGGCAGTTTGTAAAGAACTCAAGACACTTTCAAGATTGAGCTACATCAAGATTTCAAGATTAAACTACATCAAGACTTCAAGGCTCATACTTCAAGGTCACTAGTTCCTAATGTTTCAATGTCCTTACTTCATGGTTGAGGTTTGACTGACCTTAGGTTGACCTTAGAAGTAGGTCACTTTGGATACACAAATCGAATGTATTTTTACATAAGTTTGGTCTATTCTTCGACTAGTCGTAGGCCTTCTTCGACTAGTCTTAGAGTTGCTTCGACCAGTCTAAGAAATTCCTCGATCAGTCATGAGTTTGTTACAAATTTCGGATAAAATTTGTTAGGCTTCGACTAGTCCAGGAATCTGTTCGACCAGTCAATGGAACAGTGTCGACTACATCTTCGACCAATCGAAAATCTTTGACTCAAAATCCAGCAATGTTTATCAGGTTCTTCGAACAGTTGAAGGAGACCTTCGACCAGTCGAAGGTGACCTACAACCAGTCGAAGGAGACCTTCGACCAGTCGTAGAACGATCAAAGCTTATCGCGCCTGATTTTTCAAATATCTGTTATTGCTTCGACTAGTCGAAGAGCTCCCTAGACTAGTCGAAGACGCGATCTGCTCACCTATAAATAGTGCACGAATCTAAGAAGAAATGATCGAATTAATTAATCCATTCAAGCCAATCTTTGTCGAACTTCTGAGAGATAATTCTGTGCTCCATCTAAGCTAAGTGTGCTTATTTAATATTCTCTTTCCTTAGCTTTATTTAATTAATTTTGTTTCTGCTATTCCAATCTAATTTGATAAGAGGAATTGTTATTCCCTTTCTTTGGAATCGAAATCAATTAAGGCAAGCCCTATTTGGTTTGATTTAAAATCTATTAGAATTAGAACCATCGTAATTGAGTATTGGACATTGAACTTGGACATTCAATCATCTACTCTGATTTGGTTCTACTGGGCTGCTACAACGAAGGAGATAATCAGGTATTTTACATTTAATTGTAAATTCCTTTCTGTTTTGGTTTCTTTCAAGATTTGCCAGAAAAATCTTGTTGTATTGGTTATCTGAGGAGAGCTAGGAAAACTCAGAAGTGGGGTTTTTTAATTGTGTAAGCCCACAAACAAAGACACAATTGTAAAGGTTTTGGGTGAACCTGGGAAAACCTATTTTGTTAGTGAACGCTAATATCCCCTGTGTGAGGATATTAGGAGTGGAGTAGCATTCTGTGTGGCTGTTGTTTAACAGTTGGTGAACACACAGGCGAACCACTATAATCCCTTGTGTTGTGGTTGAATGATTTATACTTATGATCTTTAATTATTCTTTTGTGGGATGTATGTATGGTGGTGAATGTTGTAATCATTTAATTCAAGCATTGTGAGAATTTTGTAATAGTTTAGAATTTATTTTCTGCTATTCCTTTATCAGCTTGATATTTAATTTCCTTTAAAAGTTGTTCCAGCAAGGTTGCCCTGCCATTTTTATGGTGTATGGCTGTCCCTAGAACAATACATTTGTGATTACAATTTATTTCAATTCAGTTTGTATTTATTTCTGTATTCCTCTTTGGTTTGAGATTTGATACAAAGATCTTTCTAGAAATAAGGTTTTCCTACCATAAACTTTGGTTTTGGTGTAAGGTTGTCCTTAGAACAACATTTGTATCAACCTATCAAGATCTGAATTTCGAGGTTATTTTACTTTCCTGTATTGTGATTTACTTTGGCTATCATATTCTTTTTAATTCCGCTGTTATAAGTTTTATTTGGCATTGTCCTATCCACCCCCCCTCTAGGACATATAGCTAGGCCTTTTCAAGTGGTATCAAAGCGTAATAGCTCTTTTTTATTCTTGGATTTAATTCCTGAGCTAACGATTTAAGCTATTTAAGATGTCAAATTTTGATAGCCTTTCAGTCACTAGGCCTCCACCCTTTGATGGCTCTAACTATGCCTATTAGAAAGCCAGAATGAGGATCTTCCTCAAATCAATGGATGAGAGTGTGTGGTAAGCCACATCAACTGAATGGAAACCTCCTATCATGGAAGTTACTGGGGTTGATGGTTCAAAATCTATGAAAGTCACACCATATTACCAATGGACCACTCTTCAGAAAAGTAAGAGTAGTGCAAATGCTAAAGCACTAAATGCAATTACTTGTGCACTATCACCGGATGAGTTCAAAAGAATCATTTCCTGTGATACTGCAAAGCAAGCTTGGGATATATTAGAAATGACACACGAGGGTACTACAATTGTCAAAAAATCTAAAGTCCAACTCCTCACAACCAGATTTGAAGAAATTCATATGGAGGAAAATGAAATGTTTATGGAATTTTACACTAGATTGAATGACATTGTAAACTCAATGTGGGGTCTTGGCGATAAAATCCCAGAAAGTAAAGTGTGTGCAAAAATATTACGCTCACTTCCTGAATGGTTCAATTCTAAAGTAACCGCGATCCAGGAACTTCGTGATACGGATAATATGAGGGTAGAAGAACTAGTTGGTTCTCTACAAACCTACGAGTTAAACTTTAAAGCTCCTAAAGGTAAATCTATCGCACTAAAATCTTCTAAATGTAATTCAGAAGAAAATTCTGATTCAAAAGATGATATGGCTTTTTTAGCTAAGAAATTTTACAAGATTTTCAAAAGCAAGAAAAGGGTTGATTTTCAAAAATCAAATGATAAAAAGAAGTTTAGACCCAAATCTCAAAAATCTTTGAAAGATAGTCAATGTTACAACTGTCAAGAATATGGGCACTTAGCAAATAGATGTCCTAAAAGGGACAAACCCAAGAAGAAGGGTATGTTGGCTACATGGGATGAATCATCTGATTCTGAAGGTTCTTCTGAATCAGAAGATTCTGAAACTGAGTCAGGCAATGAGGTTAAAGCTCTTATGACTCTAGCCAAATTCACATTTTCAGATAATGACTCAACAAGTGAAGAAAATCTGAGTAGTGAATGTGAAAATGAAGATGATCTTCAAAACGCTTACAATGCCCTATTTAAGGAAAGTTGTAAAATTGCTGTCAAACTTAAACTTCAAAAAGAAAAGTTTTTTAAACTCAAAAAATGTTTTGAATCACTTGTCTTAGAAAAATCACAAATTTCAGATTATTTTGAAAAATCAAAATGCGATTTGGAATTCAAAAACTCTCTAATTATTGATTTAAATTTTGAAATTGAGAAACTTAAAACAGAAGTATCTTCTCTTCTGAGTCTAAAGGACATATGGAAATATGCCCAAGGTGATCCAAAGTTAGAAAAACTGTTATCCGAATCAAGAAAATGTGGCGATCGATCTGGGTTGGGCTATGATAAAAATCTACCTCCTAAACAAAAGTATACTCCTCCTATGTTTGTTAAAGGAGAGTCCTCAAACTCAAAAGGAAAAAGTACTTATCAAGATTTTTCTAGAAATTTAAAAACTTTTCAAAAACCTAGAAGCAGTCATGTCAACTTTAATCAGAAACGAAATCCACTAGCTGAAAAGATAGTTGATTTACTCAAGGAGCTCTTAAAATCTAACTCTATAGGTCATTCCTACAAATATACACAAAAGAAGACCAACTATATTCCTAAACCTAAAATAGTTATGAAATGGGTTCATAAAGTTACCTGCTTGGTTGCTCACACTGCTTTCAAAGCAACAAGTCATTCAAAGTGGTACCTAGATAGTGGATGCTCCAGGCATATGACAGGTGACAAAGCTTTATTCATGGATCTGAAAGATATGACTGATGGTTCAGTCACATTTGGTGATGGTAGCAACTGCAAGATTATAGGCTAAGGTACGGTTCAACTTTTTAATCTTCCTGTGTTTAAAAATGTTTTATATGTTGAAGGCTTAAAACATAACTTGCTTAGTATATCTCAAATATGTGATAATAACCATAGTGTTCGGTTTTCTAATCAAAGCTGTGAGATACTAAACAATAAGGGTTCTGTAATATTAACTGGACGTAGAACGTCTGAAAATTGCTATATTATTAGCGAATCCAGCTCATCTAATCAAACATGTTACATGGTCCATACAGACGAGACTGATTTATGGCACAAACGTCTTGGACATGTACATTATCGAAATTTATATAGATTGAGCAAACGAGAACTTATAAGAGGTTTACCCAAACTTCAGAAATTAGATAAAATATGTGGTGAGTGCCAGATAGGCAAACAAACAAAGAACTCACACAAAAAGGTGAATTCAAATACCACATCAAGACCACTCGAACTTCTCCACATGGATCTGATAGGACCTACCAGAACAGAAAGTTGTGGTGGGAAAAAGTATATCCTGGTAATAGTTGATGACTTTACCAGATTCACTTGGGTAGTCTTCTTAAGGGATAAATCTGAAACCCTTGAAGAAGTAAGAAAAGTTTTCAAAAGGATTCAAACTGAAAAATCTTCTCAAATCAGTAAAATTCGTAGTGATCATGGATCTGAATTTGAGAATAGCAATTTTGAGAAGTTCTGTACCGACCAAGGAATATTACATGAATTCTCTGCTCCCAAAACTCCACAACAAAATGGAATTGTAGAAAGAAAGAATAGGGTGCTTCAAGAAATGGCTAATGTCATGTTGAATAGCATGAAGCTCTCTAAAAATCTTTGGGCTGAAGCAGTCAACACAACTTGCTATATTAACACAGCTTGCTATATTATTAACCGAGTCTACACTAGCAAAGATAATAATAAAACGGCTTACGAATTGTGGTTCAATAAAAAGCCTACTGTTAAATACTTTCGAGTTTTTGGCAGCAAGTGCTATATTTTACGTGATCGTGAAAATTTAGGAAAATTTGATACGAAGAGTGATGAAGGTATTTTTCTAGGATATTCCTTAAACAGTCGAGCTTATAGGGTTCTGAACAAAAGGACTGGTGTGATTCAAGAATCCATTAATGTTGTCATTGATGATCACTTAAACACGCCAATTTCTAATTCAGATAATGATGAAGTACTAATCATTGATAAACCTGATACTTCATCGAATCAGACTGATTCTGAGTTGAGGACTGTTAAAGATCATCCAACCACACAAATTCTTGAAAACCCTCTCACCGGTGTTCGCACCCGTAGACAACTTGAGGATATATGTAATTATG
This sequence comes from Magnolia sinica, assembly GCF_029962835.1. Taxonomy (NCBI): domain Eukaryota; kingdom Viridiplantae; phylum Streptophyta; class Magnoliopsida; order Magnoliales; family Magnoliaceae; genus Magnolia; species Magnolia sinica. The sequence goes on from NC_080577.1 coordinate 59,988,048, forward strand.
TATGTTTTACATCCCAAATAGAACCATCTAACGTAAAAGAAGCTCTTGCTGATGAGAACTGGATTGTTGCGATGCAAGAAGAACTCAACCAATTCGTAAGAAATGATGTTTGGTATCTCGTACCAAGACCTAAAGATAAACACATCATTGGAACAAAATGGATTTTCAAAAATAAGTCTGACGAGTGTGGAAATATAATTAGAAACAAGGCTAGACTAGTGGTACAAGGTTATACTCAAATTGAAGGGATTGATTTCGATGAAACTTTTGCACCAGTAGCACGTCTTGAATCTATTAGACTATTTATATCCATTGCATGTTTTAGAAAGATAAAGATCTATCAGATGGATGTGAAAAGTGCTTTTCTAAATAGCGATTTACATGAAGAAGTCTATGTTGAACAGCCAATGGGTTTTGAAGATTCCAAAAATACTGATTATGTATATCGGCTTAAAAAGGCACTTTATGGATTAAAACAAGCACCTAGGGCATGGTATGAGAAACTAACGAAATTTCTTTTAAGTCATAATTTTCAAATGAGATCTGTTGATAAAACTTTGTTTGTTAAAAAACATAATGATCATATCTTAATGGTGCAGATTTATGTTGATGATATCATTTATGGATCAACTTGTACTGACTTGACTACTGAGTTTGTAGATTTGATGAAATCACAGTTCGAAATGAGCATGGTTGGGGAATTGACTTATTTCCTTGGATTGCAAGTAAAGCAACAACCTGAAGGAATATTCATTTCTCAATCTAAGTATACTTTGAATCTAATCAAGAGATTTGGATTTGAGAATGGCAAGAATTTTGATACTCCTATGAGTACTACCCTGAAACTCTCAAAAGACTCTAATGGTAAAAATGTTGACTCAAAACTTTATCGGAGTATGATTGGTAGTTTGTTATATTTAACTGCTAGTAGACCTGATATTTCTCTAAGTGTTGGTATTTGCGCAAGATATCAATCTGATCCAAAAGAATCTCACTTGATTGCTGTCAAGCGAATTTTTAGATATGTCGCAAGTACTATAAATCTCGGTCTCTAGTATCCTCATGAGACCAGTGTCCAATTAGTTGGGTACTCGGATGCTGACTGGGCTGGTAATCTAGATGATAGAAAATCAACCAGTGGTGGTTGTTTTTACATTGGAAATTGTCTAGTTTCCTGGTTTAGTAAGAAACAAAATTCTTTCAACAGCTGAAGCTGAGTATATCGCAACTGGTAATGCATGTACACAGCTTGTTTGGATGCAACGAATGCTAAGTGATTATGGAATTAAACAGGATTCTATGTTATTACATTACGATAATTCCAGTGCGATAAATATTTTAAAAAATCATATTCAACATTCTCATACTAAGCACATTGACATTAGATTTCATTATATAAGGGAATTAGTAGAAGAAAAAGTTATATCTCTAGAATATATTCCTACCGAAGATCAACGAGCTGACATTTTCACAAAACCTCTCGATAAAAGCAGGTTCAAAAAGATGAAATTTGATCTTGGCATGTGCATTTTAAAATGATTATTTATGCCTACTTGTATTATAGTGTATATATTTGCTAGATTGAATTTCAATTTTTGTATAATTTCCAAGAAATATGAATTTTTGGACATTCTTCGACCTGTCGTGAGTATACTCGACCAGTCGACCTTCGACCGGTCGTAAATATCCACGACCAGTCGTAGAACTCGGGAATCACTTAAAATTTGGAAATTTTTGCTTTCTTCCTCATTCCGTTTTTTTTTTCTCTCTAAGGAGCTGAGCTTCGACTTGTCGAACCCACTGTTCATGTTCTTCAAGGTTAGTGTTCCAATCACATTTTTCTTGCAGATTTGTGTCTAGATTGTTTACTTTTCAAACTTTAAGCTTTGTATTTTGGATTTCATTGAGATTTGGGGTTTGAATTTTGAAAAATCTGTTTTGTGTAAACCCACTTCTTAATCCTTTGCAACTTCTTATTTCCTTGATATCCTTGTTGCAAATGGCTTCTAGAGGTAGAAAAACTACTTCCCGTGGTCCTTCTTCTTCCTCCAGATCGACCATTATCTCTAAGCGTCATCTTCTTGTTCCCAATGATGATCCATCTTATGTTAGGGACATTAGATTACGTAATGTTATTGTTGAACATCCTGTTGATGTTAATCATATTGCACCTTTTGACATCCTTCCTATGCTTGAAGCTGTAGGTTGGGTTAACTTATTACATTGGGGTGGGCCTGCATACCGGTCCATTGCCCAATCCATGTTTACATGTATTAGTGCTTTCTCACAGGATAATTTAACTTTTAAAATATCTACTAGAGAAGGGCCTTTTGACATTGATCGTCATTTAATTTCAGCCCTTATGGACATTCCTGTGAATGATGAGGCTATTCCTATCCATAACTTAACTGATAAACCCTCAATGTCTGAAAAACGCATGCTCACTAGAGATTTGTGCAACATGGATGTTCAATGGACATAAAAAGAGAATGCGCTTCCCGCAAGGTATTTGTTACCTAAGTACAGAATTCTCCACAAAATCTTTGTGTCTAATCTGTATCCTCGTTCGGGTAATAAAATTGACTTGACTTCGTTTATAGTTCGTGTTATCCATGCTATTTCTAATGGTACTCAGATTTGTTTACCATCCTTAATCTGTCATTTCATTCTTCAGTTTAGATCCATCCTGGTCATAGTGACATTCCTTTTGCCTATTTAATGACTGTATTGGCTACACATATGTTAGTCGATATGCCGGTTGATGAGGCACCTATCCATCATCTGATCTTCAACAATACTAATATCAATAAGATGAAGCTGGATCTACTTCCTGAACAAGGTGGTGGTGGTGGTGGTGGTCATGAAGAAGCTGGTGATGACATTAATATGGATGACATTTTTGAGGAACTGGATTCTGACTCAACAAATGATCTAGATTTTGAACCATCTGATGTTGATGCTCGTCTTAGTGCATTAGAGGATAAAGTTGAGAATATAATTGTAAAGATGGAAAACATGTCTGTTGCTCATGATTTATAATTCAAGTACATGCGTAAATATCTTAAGCGATTGAACAAAGGCATGCACCAACTTAATCCCTCTATTCCTGCTCCATCATCTGGTTCTGTTTCTGACTAGTTTATATGAGACTTCTGGTCAGTAATAACTTTATAACTTAACACTTGGTTGATTTTGAGTTGGATACTATCTATGTTTTATGTTAGATATTTATTTTATGTGAAGCTATGCTGAGTATCTCTATCACTATTTTGCTATACTCTCATAACTCCTCATGTTTACTCTCATATATCCCCTTATTTAGTTCTCCTTTATTGTTGTTTCCTTTGTCATATTGTGACAAAAAGGGGGAGAATGTTTTGTTCTTAACGATGTGATTGTGAGAGGAGTAGCATTGGTTATGTTACTCAGGGGGAGTATGTTTGAACTAGTTGAATGAAACTGGTTGAATGTTGAATGTTGAATATTGAATGTTGATTTGCAGGTAAGCCAGTTTATATGACCTGGTTCATAACTCTTTAACCAGTTGTTTTACTTTATGTTTATCTTGGTTATGTGTTTTGTCACTAATTTGACAAAGGAGGAGATTGTAAGTGCTATAGTTTATATCCCTGTCTGTTGTTAAATTTGTGGTGCCGAAATCACTGTTATATATAACTTGCATAAGTGAAGCTCTCTTAAGGATCAACATTCATAAACAAGCTAAGCTCACAACAAGCAAAGCTCACAAGTACAAGGATCAATCTTGAATGCAAGAACTGCTCACAAGACAAGACTCAAGCTGCAAGACTTCAAGAAGAGTACAAGGCAGTTTGTAAAGAACTCAAGACACTTTCAAGATTGAGCTACATCAAGATTTCAAGATTGAACTACATCAAGACTTCAAGGCTCATACTTCAAAGTCACTAGTTCCTAATGTTTCAATGTCCTTACTTCATGGTTGAGGTTTGACTGAACTTAGGTTGACCTTAGAAGTAGGTCACTTTGGATACATAAATCGAATATTTATTTTACATAAGTTTGGTCTATTCTTCGACTAGTCGTAGGCCTTCTTCGACTAGTCCTAGAGTTGCTTCGACCAGTCTAAGAAATTCCTCGATCAGTCATGAGTTTGTTACAAATTTCGAATAAAATCTGTTAGGCTTCGACTAGTCCAGGAATCTGTTCGACCAGTCGAAGGAACAGTGTCGACTGCATCTTCGACCAGTCGAAAATCTTCGACTCAAAATCCAGCGATGTTTTTCAGGTTCTTCGACCAGTCGAAGGTGACCTACGACCAGTCGAAGGAGACCTTCGACCAGTCGTAGAACGGTCAAAGCTTATCGTGCCTGATTTTTCAAATATCTATTATTGCTTCGACTAGTTGAAGAGCTCCCTAGACCAGTCGAAGACGCGATCTGCTCACCTATAAATAGTGCACGAATCTCAGAAGAAATGATCGAATTAATTAATCCATTCAAGCCAATCTTCGTCGAACTTCTGAGAGATAATTCTGTGCTCCATCTAAGCTAAGTGTGCTTATTTAATATTCTCTTTCCTTAGCTTTATTTAATTGATTTTGTTTCTGCTATTCCAATCTAATTTGATAAGAGGAATTGTTATTCCCTTTCTTTGGAATCAAAATCAATTAAGGCAAGCCCTATTTGGTTTAATTTAAAATCTATTAGAATTAGAACCATTGTAATTGAGTACTGGACATTGAACTTGGACATTCAATCATCTACTTTGATTTGGTTCTACCGGGCTGCTACAACGAAGGAGATAATCAGGTATTTTACATTTAATTGTAAATTCCTTTCTGTTTTGGTTTCTTTCAAGATTTGCCAGAAAAATCTTGTTGTATTGGTTATCTGAGGAGAGCTAGGAAAACTCAGAAGTGGGGTTTTTTAATTGTGTAAGCCCACAGACAAAGACACAATTGTAAAGGTTTTGGGTGAACCTGGGAAAACCTATTTTGTTAGTGAACGCTAATATCCCCTGTGTGAGGATATTAAGAGTGGAGTAGCATTCTGTGTGGCTGTTGTTTAACAGTTGGTGAACACACAGGCGAACCACTATAATCCCTTGTGTTGTGGTTGAATGATTTATACTTCTGATCTTTAATTATTCTTTTGTGGGATGTATGTATGGTGGTGAATGTTGTAATTATTTAATTCAAGCATTGTGAGAATTTTGTAATAGTTTAGAATTTATTTTTTGCTATTCCTTTATCAGTTTGATATTCAATTTCCTTTAAAAGTTGTTCCAGCAAGGTTGCCCTGCCATTTTTATGGTGTATGGTTGTCCCTAGAACAATACATTTGTGATTACAATTTATTTCAATTCAGTTTGTATTTATTTCTGTATTCCTCTTTGGTTTGAGATTTGATATAAAGATCTTTCTAGAAATAAGGTTTTCCTACCATAAACTCTGGTTTTTGGTGTAAGGTTGTCCTTAGAACAACATTTGTATCAACCTCTCAAGATCTGAATTTTGAGGTTATTTTACTTTCCTGCATTGTGATTTACTTTGGCTATCATATTCTTTTTAATTCCGCTATTATAAGTTTTATTTGGCATTGTCCTATTCACCCCCCCTCTAGGACATATAGCTAGGCCTTTTCACTCGGTCTATGAACAACTAGGTCTTGGTGAATTAAAACCTACCCGGACCACATTACAAATTGTTGATCAATCAGTTCGTGTACCGAGAGGGATGAATTAGGATGTGTTAGTCCAGGTTGATAAATTTTACTACCTAGTAGATTTTATTGTTCTGGATACTTAACCCATCATGGATGTGAGCACTTAGATACCTATCATTCTTGCTCGCGCATTCCTTGCCACATCAAATGTTATCATTAATTGTAAGAATGGGATTATGAATCTACCTTTCAAAAATATGACATTGGAGCTCAACATCTTTTTTAATATGAGTAAACAGTCAGAGGATGATGATGATACCCACGACATTAACATAATCGATTCTTTCGTGAAAGACAGATCACTTTTGACTCTATACTCTGACACTCTAGAGACGCGCTTGGCCTACTCCCCTGATTTAGATGATGACACGATTAGGGAGATGGATGTCATTCTTGATATTACACCAGTAATTGAAGTTAACCGGTGGAGGCCACAATTTGAAGAATTACCCCAAACTAATGTAGCGCCTCCACTGTCTAGCCTCAAAGCGCTGAAGCTTGACCTAAAAACTTTGCCCTCTGATCTTAAATATGTCTATATAGGCCAAGATGAGACATACTTGGTGGTGATTTCTTCCCACCTTGAGCAAGAATAGGAGAGTATGCTTATCTCTACTCTCATTAAGTATAAAGGAGCCCTTGGATGGTCGATTGCGAACATCAAGGGAATCAACCCTTTGATTTGTACTCACCGCATTCATCTTGAGGGTAATGTGAAGACCTCCCAACAACCATAACGCTGATTAAATCCAAACATGAAGGAAGTGGTAAAGAACGAGGTACTTAAATTGTTGGATATGGGTATCATATACCCCATATCCGATAGCCAATGGGTAAGTCCAACTCAAGTGGTTCCTAAGAAGTCCGAAATCACCATCGTAGCCAATGCCGACAATGAACTCGTGCCAATTAGAATTACTACTGGTTGGAGAATGTGTATTGACTATAAAAAGTTGAATATCGTCACGAGAAAGGACCACTTTCCTTTACCCTCCATTGATCAAATCTTGAAAAGGCTAGCTGGTCACTCTTACCATTACTTCCTTGATAGATATTCAGGCTACAATCAGATAGAGATAGCCCTTGAAGATTAAGAAACGACCACATTAACATGCCCCTTTAGCACATGTCATTTAGACTGTGTAATGCCCCCACCACTTTTCAGCGATGCATGTTGAGTATATTTTTTGACACGGTGGGGTAATATTTAGAGGTCTTCATGGACAACTTCTCTGTCTTTGGTCCATCCCTCAATGAGTGTTTGGAAAATCTAAAAAATGTAAGAAAAAGAATTTGATACTAAATTGAGAGAAGTGTCATTTAATGGTTCGTAAGGGAATTGTTCTTAGACATATCATCTCGTTTAAGGGAATTTAGGTAGATAAAGCTAAAATTGATCTTATCTCTAACCTACATCCACCTAAGAGCATACGAGACGTGTGATCCTTCTTAGGACATGCCGAATTTTACAGACAATTCATAAAGGAATATAGTCACCTCTCTCGTCCTTTATGTAATCTACTTTAAAAGGATGTACCATAGAGTGGACTAAGCAATGCCAGGAAGCTTTCACTAAGTTCAAGGGCATGTTGACTACCACACCTATCATGCAGCCACCCGATTGGAGTTTTGAGATTATATGTGATGCGTCTGACTATGTTATTGGGGCGGTGTTAGGCTAGAGAAAAGAAAAGAAGCCCTACCTTATTCACTATATAAGTAAAACTCTAAATCCTACCCAAGTGAACTACTCTACTACGGAGAAGGAACTCCTAGCTGTAGTGTTCGCTTTGGACAAATTTAGGTCCTACTTGATTGGATCTAAGATCATTATCTACACTGATCATGCAGCGTTGAAGTACCTTCTCTCTAAGAATGATGCTAAGCCCCGCTTGATAAGATGGATCCTCCTACTCCAGGAATTTGATTTAGAGATACAGGACAAAAAAAGGAGTAGAGAACGTAGTGGCTGACCATCTTTCGAGACTTGATCTCCCCGATTTCCTTGAAACGCCACTTATAAATGATATGTTCCTTGATGAACAATTGTGTAAACTCTCCATATTACATTAGTTCTCTGACAATGCTAATTATCTTGCCACAGGTTTCACGTCGACTCATTGGAATGTATAAGATAAGAAAAAATTCTTCACCGAGGTTTGTAAGTTCTTCTGGGATGACTTATTTTTATTCAAATAATGCCCGGACTAAATTCTAAGGAGATGTATGCTAGACAATGAACACCAAAGTGTCATCTCCTTTTGTTATTCGCAAGCCTATGGTGGTCACTTTTTGGCTAAAAAGACTACGACCAAAATTCTGCAGTGCAGCTTTTACTAGCCCACTATGTTCAAGGACACTTATGAGTTTTGTAAAGCTTCTGAGCTTTGTTAGAAATTGGGTGCATTGTCTCATCGAAATATGATGCCTCTGAACCCCATTCTTATCATTAAAGTATTTGATTGTTGGGGCATCGATTTCATGGGGCCATTCCCCCAATCCTTTGGGAATTTATACATTTTACTAGCATTAGACTATGTCACTAAGTGGGTTGAAGCGATCCCGTGCCAGAACAATGAACATCGTATGATCATTCGATTTTTAAAAGAAAATATCCTTTCCCGATTCGGAATGCCCCAAGCCATCATTAGTGATGGAGGTTCACACTTCAGTAATAGGCCATTTGAAAACTCAATGAAGAAATATTGCATCTCTCATAAGATGAGCACTCCATACCACCCGCGGACAAGTGGGTAAGCTAAGATTTCCAACAGGGAAATTAAACACATTCTAGAGAAAACGGTTAACCCTGACCGTAAGGATTGGTCAATCCATTTGACCGATGCTTTATGGGCATACTGTATAACTTCTAAGACCCCCATTGGAATGTCTCCCTTTAGACTCGTCTATGGGAAAGATTGCCACTTGCCTATAAAGTTAGAACATAGAGCCTTCTAGGCTATCCAAAATATGAACTTCAATTTGGACAACACTGGTTCACTGTGCAAACTACAGTTGAATGAACTTGAGGAAATCCGAAACGGTGCATATGAGAACTTGAGAATTTACATGGACATGATGGTGTTCCACAACAGGAACATCCTTCGAAAATCATTCATAATCGGTCAAAAAGTCCTTTTGTACAATTCATGGTTACACATTTTTTCGGGTAAACTCCGATCTTGATAGACTGACCCTTTCATTGTTACTAATTTCTATCCACATGGGGCCGTTGAGATAAAGAATCCAATGAATGACCATGTTTTTAAAGTGAACGGACATCGTTTAAAGCCATTTGTTGAGAAATTTGACCCAGAAGACATGTCCATGCCTCTGAATGATCCTGTGTACCAGGATTAATCTCCTAATTTGATGGAGGTGTAGTTAGCTTTTATTGCTTTCGTAGGATTTAGGATTATAATAGTTTTCTTTCAGTTTGTTTGAGTCTTTGTGGTAACCATCTTCACATTGAGAACATTGGAAAAGCTTCAATCCACTTTCTTCAGGTACTACCTTTCCATCACTTCTCATTTCTTTTCATTGTCTCATATGATTGTGTATGTAAAGAATGTTTTAAGTATGATGATAAGATTGAGATTGAATTTTGAATTGTTGGAGTATGATCAACTAAGCAGTCTATCACCTATAGTTCTTGCACTCAATTGATTAAAAGGAAGTTTGAATATCTTGTTAATCTAATTCACAAGACACGTTTAAGTTGCTTTCTGTGAATTATGCTAGAATTTCTAATTGTTAGTATGTGAAGCATTGATAGATGATTGTAAATTAAGTCAAGAGAAATTTATCCACCTTAAAAGATGAAAAGAACCAGTTAAAAAAATAGTGAGATTGACAAAAAAGTCATATATGATGAAAAGACTGGAAAAGAATGAAAAGACTGTAAAAGAATGAAAAAGAATGGAAAGTCTGAAAAGAATGAATAAATAAAAAGAGACTGTTGATATAAAATCAAAAATTAGAAAAAGAAGGAAAATGGGATAATTTAGGAATTAGTACTTGATTATTCAATTAATCTTGAGGTGATGATCATGGCTAATATTATGTAATGATAGTATGTTTTTATGAAAAGTAAGCTGGAATTCACTAAGCACGTTAGAAAAATTTGTTGTATGAACTTATGCTATGATTTAATTGATAAAGAACCTATTTGATGGATTGCTTATATGATTCGGCTCTAAGTTTTCAAAATTCCACTTTCTCGTATTAATTCTACTCATCCATACTTGATTATACAAAGGATTGATTTCTGAAAAAGGGCTTGAACATTAAGAATTGAGAATTACTTCACGCATGTTTTGCTCGGGACTAGCAAAATGCTGGTTGAGGGGTGTGTTGAGTGTGAAATATTGCATATTTCTCCCTATTTATACCTTGGTTTTATAAACATGATAGTGCTTAATTGATTTAATTATGCATGCTTTCATGTGCAAGGTGATTTTGAGAGCTTAAGGTGAAATTGATGGCAAAAGGAAGATTCATAATCAAAAGATTACTAAACGAAGATTTTGATATTTTGAAGGCATTAGTGAAGAATTCACATGCCAAAGATCCAAGAAAACCAAGTGAGGAATAAAGAGAATCAAAGATTTGAAGAGAAGAAAAGGAATCCTAAAATTGTCCTAAAAACAAATATATTCCCAAAATTGTTCTAAAAAAGCATATTTTGAAACTCGGAGTCTATTTTAGTTGTGCAAAGTTAAGTATATTTTGGAAAACTGCATAGAGTGAAGTTTAATTTAGCAAACTGCGGAGAGTGTAAATTTTATGTGGTTTTTAGATTTTTCGAACTAGGTGCGAAAGTTGGAGTTCCATGACTATAAATAGGACTCCCTAGGATACTCCAAAGCATCTTCTAGGGTTTAGAAAGGTCTCAAGGAGCATAGTACAAGGGTGAAGCAATCGCTAAAGAGTTTTTCTTCTTCTCTAGTTTATTTTTCATGCTTTGTTTAAGAGATTTGGTTTCAATCATGTTTATGACTGGCTAAACCTCTTAGCTAGGGCTAAGAGGTGAAGCTTGTAGCATGTTGGGATATTTATTTTTCTTTGATTCTTATTCTTATTGAACTTCATTGATTTCTAGTTTGATATTAATGAAATATTTTCAATTTTCTATGATTTATTGTGACTCAAATTACAATAGATGCTATGATAGCTTTGGATATCTTCTTTTCTTGTTTTGAGATAGTGAGATTGGTAAATCTCATTGTTCACTATTGTCTCTGGGGCATTGTAAGGTGATGGAATCCCTTCTAATCTTCACAATTCTCCTCCATTGAGAATTAGGTTAATGAAAAGTTCATATTTAATTTAAATTGATTTATCTTCCAATTGGATAGGATAGGACTCCAATTCCAATTGTATTCAAGGTAGCATCTTAATAGCTACAAGTGGATCCTTGACACCCTAGTTCCCACCTTTAATTGATAGTTTAAACATTATTCACAATTACTCTCTTTTATTCAAGAATTCAGATTTAGATCTTCTTCTAATTCTAGTTCTAGTTCTTTTCAAAATACATACAAGTTTAGTCCCAATGGATTCGACCTCGTTCTCACGAGTTAATACTACATCGCGACCCTACACTTGGGGTTGTGAACAATGCCATCGAACATGTTCTATAATTTGTTGTTTTGGACTAACTTTTACACAACACTTGCACACCTCTTCTAGCCCTGATTATCATGTTTTTCTTGGTCTCCTAAGGCTAATGGATGATCAATTAGGTATTCTTATTAGGTCAAGATTATTTAGAGGTCTATGGGTTGTTTTGGGTCAAGGGTTAGGATCACCGAGGCACCTGTTTTACCTGTTGTTGCTTTACTGATGCTTCAGCTTCGCTTGTGTCCATGGTCTTCACTTTCTAAAGGCTCAACCGACTATATGACACAACAACTCACGTAATTGACGAACTAAGATGCAAAAATGATTGCACTAATAATCTCCCTTTTTGTCAGTTACGTGACAAAAACCTAACCTAAGACCATATCATGGTCGATACCAAAACAACTAAAAAAATTTACATGTCAAATATAAAAATTTAGAAACAATAAGACATGTAATGCTTGCAATGCTCCCCCTGAATTGCTTCGAAAATCAAACATGTAACATAACAAACAAACTGTAAGACCCGTATCCTAAACCGTATCATTCCATAGGCTTCTGCGGTCCTCCCAGTCAAATTTCGACAACCCGTGACCTGTAACCAGCGTTTGTGCGCGATCCTAAGTCGAGTCCTGTATATCTCAATCGACTCGACCCGAGACTTGTACCAGTATGGCCGTGTCATTGCCGTGGTTCCAATGCCGTGTCTTGCACGGCAACGCGATACCTGGGCCAGGAGATGTGGGCCCGCATTTATTTTTAGGAAAACGCCGCACAAGGGGATCTCTACCCTAAACATCACATCAATCCATCAATCAAAGTCAAGTACACAACCCATCAAGTCGAGTACTTTATCCCATCCCCAAGTACACAACCCATCCCCTAAGTCAACTCTCTCTCTCTCTCTCTCCACCCATCCCTTCCTTACACCTATCACTCCATCACCCATCACTCCTCTCTCTCATTTCTCACTCTTTCCAAGCAACTCCCAAGAGAGAGCCAACGTCCATGGCTTCCAAAGAGAAAAAAAGAGAGCCATGTGTGGCCCGCCTTCTACCCCTCTTAACTCCCATCTCCACCCTTCAAATTTCATCATCCACCCTTAAAGAAGGAGCTTACAAGCTAAGGAGTCTAAAGAGCTAAAGAAGGAGGCCGATCGGTGGGTGATCTACCGTCGATTTTTATTTGAGGGCCCACTTGTATGTAGGACCCATTTTGATGTATGTGTTATAATCTAGAGGGGCCCATAGTGGTGGGGTCCCTCCATCTCACCGATCTCTCTCTCTCTCTCTCTCTCTCTCTCTCTCCTTCTCTCTTTATTTTCTTTCTTTTTTGATGTGAAGATATGTGTGTGTGGCCCACCTGGTGTGATGAACGATCTGTACTATCCAGATTTTTTGGACATCTAGTGAATGGGGCCCGCCTTGCTACCCTTTTTAAAAGGCCCAATGAAAAGAAAACAAATATCAGCTTGTTTCAAACGTTGGGCCAAGTACACATGGACCCTACCATATATATATGTGTGTGTTATATATCCACTATTGTGGACCCACCTTGATATCTGTGTTGTATCCCCACTATCCAGCAGGTGAGACAGTGGGTGATCTAGGTCTCCAGACCATTTAAAGGCGGGCCACATGTCCATGGACACACTTAGATGTTTATGTAATCCAAACCGTACGATGCTGGGTCTGGACGGAGGGATAACACGAATATCTCCAAAATGCTGGCCTATAAAAAAAAAAAAATTAAATAATTAAATAATATAATATTATATATGATATATATATACATAAGTAGGTGGTGGGCCCCACGTGGGACCCATATTAAGGTATTTATTCTATACCCACACCGTCCGTCCATTTTCTGGACAGGTGGGGGCCCACCTTCATGACGTGTTATATGTCTAAACCGTCCATTCATCTGGACGTGGCCCACCCCACACATGTGGGTGGGACCCACCTTGATATATATGGTATCCACACCATCCATTGCTTGGACGGTGGGCCACCTTAGTGTATGGGTCTTATACACACCGTCCATCTGGACGGTGTGGTATGGGCCCACCCATGATGTATGTGTTATATCCACTGTCACGCCCCAAACTCGGAAAATGGGCTCACAAAATTCCTGATCGCCAAATTTGACATTGACAACCTTCGTAGTGCCCGATTCTCGGATCCCGGCACTCACATGCTCTATTCCGATCCTGGGATCCTATAAGGAGGATTTTCAGTATGATTTTTTTTTGTAATGGAGCATAACCACAAGCATAACCAAGTCACAAGAACAACATCATCACCACATATCCACTAATATAATCATTTGAGTACAGTGTTGAAAGGGAAATACATATATCAAAGCTTTAGAAGACAGCTGCACACTCCAAGCTCTTGCAACCTAACGCCACCTGCACGCATCTATCGTGCATAAGCTTATAGAAAGCTTAGAGGGTAGTGAAAGTGTGTGTAAGGTCAGTGCTAAGTATACAATAAAGCCCATAAGTCATACATCATCGGGATAAGCAGAAATACTAACAAGATCAGGAATCATATGATATGAGAGTAACCGGAAATATACTGGTAGGTCCATGAATCATACAATAACAAAATACGCAATGCGAATCGTCTCTGCAAATGTAAAAGCCAAATACCAGATGTCGATGATGCAATGCAATATGAAAATCCTGCTAAGTCCGTCTAAGCCATATAAGTGTAAAAACATAGTAACCCAAAATGCTAAGTACTATGGATGCAATGTAATATGTGGTGTGAATGCAATGACCATGCTGGAATGTGAAGTCGGGATGATAGTACGTAGTATCACAGGCTATGGGGTCCACCACAGGAGACTTCTATCCAAACCAGTCCCATACCTAAATTTGGATAGTTAGACTGAATGTGGTAAACTCCCGATCTTAGGTTAGTTGCGCACCCAACCAAAATCCTGCCCATGCGATGGTAAACGCAACAAATAGTTACGCACCACCAGCCCGAGTGAATAGTGAATGAATGAAGGAATGGATATGTAATTCCTGCTCAATAAGTCCACATATCAGTACAGTTGCTCTCTGAGAAAATCACCGAGGTCTATTAGACTCCACACCGACTGCCTCCTCCCTAGCTTCACAACCTAGTGAGTGGAAGAGACCTCACTATCCGCCTAACCAGTAATCTGCCAATACCTACTCAGCTCATCGATAGCGGACCCATTTACGAGCTGGTCATACTTAGCCTAGCTTATAGCCCCCTCACTCGGGCGGATAAGGCCACACCCCCTTCCAACTGATCACGACACAGTGGGAGACACGGTCTCATGGTATAGGCACTCGCACTCATATTCCACTCGGTCTAGACGTTTGAGCATCTCTTGGTACCAAGGAGGTTCTGGGATTTTCACCCAAGGACATCCTACGTGCCCACAGTACTAGAACCAACCATTTTTGGTGTCCCATATGACCATTCAAGATGTGTCTGTGGAGGCCACGGCCCTGATGTCGCTAGGGCGTACAATGATCAAGTCACATATATGTGAGATGCATGAGTCACACTATCCAGTCATGCAGCAATCCTGCACGTACAGCGTGATAATGTGGGCACTCCGTCTCATAAGGAGTCCCATAAATAGTCTGCCCAATAGTGTATGCTATGATCAAACATTCCTCATATTAAGCATACATATAATGCGTATGGGCATGAATCATGAAGCTATACTAAGCACATTATATGGTGATGAATTATCCTTCCAACGAGGGTGGGCCTAAACGGCCAACACATAACAAGTATGAGCCTATCAATGGGCCCTAGGGAGATTTATAATACGGATATTTAACCAACATTATTCTTACAATGTGGACGTCAAACCAACATTGCTCCCAAGGCATGGCCTACCATAATGTCATTACAGAAACCATGGTGGAATCATACAATGTAATAGACCTTGTATACATCCCATTAGGCCTCGACCCATGGGCTTCTAATACATCAAATGGGCCTCATAACATGGGTCTCATATATATCAAGGTGGGCCTCAATGGATGCGCCGTAACTACATCAAGATGGGCCTAATCATATGGGCCTTACACACACACACCAAAGTAGGCCTCAACAACGGGCCCTAATACATCACAATGGGCCTCAACTCATGGGCCCCAAATACATCACAATGGGCCTTAACCCACGGGCCCTTATACATCACAATGGGCCTTAACCCATGGGCCCTAAATATGGCAAGTGGACCACATCACATGGGCCCCAAATACATCACAATGGGCCTCAACCCACGGGCCCTTATACATCACAATGGGCCTCAACCCATGGGCCCTAAATATGGCAAGTGGACCACATCACATGGGCCATATGTATATCCAATGGACCACACCCACATATAGGTGGTCCACCTGATCCTAGATTTGCCTCATTCTTCTGTTCATGCCATAAAATGAGCTCTTAAAATGGTTTAGAGGGTTGGGATGCAACACATGCATCATGGTGGGTCCCACTGTCATTGGACAGTATGAATAAAACACATACATCATTATGGGTTCCACTGTCCACCTGGAAGGTGGAAATAAAACACAAATATTGTTGTGGGCTCCACCGTCCGCCTGGACGGTGGGAATAAAACACATATATCATTGTGGGTCCCACCATAACGTTTGCTTTCCATCCAACCCGTTGATAAGGTCGCACGAACCCAGATGAATAGGGAAACAAATTTCATATTGATTCAAAACTTCTGTGGTGACCCAAAAGGGTTTCAATGGCAGCCGTTCAATCACTGCTGTTTCCTATGATGTGGGCCACCTGAGCCATATTTATAGTTGATCTTTAGAGGGGGCCCACTTCAAGAAGTGGCCCACCCAATGAACGGTGTGGATATAACATACATCATGGTGGGGCCCACGACTGGACTGTGGTCCTGCTGTTCCCCCGCCTACACACGGTAGGCGCTGCCTACGCGCCTCTGGCAGCAGCAATGTCTGCTGCATATGTATATATATATATATATATATATATATTAAATCATGTTTTATCATGGTTATTCGTATGTAGGGCCCGCTTCAGGAGAATCCATCCCACCCAATGGATTCTATAGTCCATAACTAATCCATCAAACCCAATATTGGACATGCTTCGGCGTGTAGAAAAATTTAAGTGAATTTGAACGGTGAAAATCACTGTTTTCAAAGGTGTGGCCCGCTAGAAAGTTGGATCAGCTTCATTTTTTGGTTCAACGCCTAAAACGAGTTTGTAAATAGGATGAACGGTGTGGATTGAATGCATACATCAATGTGGGGCCTATACAAGTGGCCCTCTCCAAAGCCCAAAAAAATCAAACAAATATATTTGTTTTCCCAGTTCACGTCCAGACGCTGGACGGTTCTAGGGTTAACAAATGCATTTAAGGTGGGCCATGCTTAGGTGGGCCACCACATGGTTAGGTGGTGTGGAACAACACATATAAAGTGGGCCCCACCTATAGATGGCTTGGATAAAATACATGCCTTATGGTGGGGTCCATTCGGGTGGGCCACAAGGCCATTTCATCATATATAAAAGAGAGAGAGAGAAAGAGAGAGAAAGAGAGAGATCGAGAGACATGTGATGATGGAGGGACCCCGACACTATGGGTCCTCCTTTGCAATCAATCATATATCAAGTGGGTCCCATAACACGTGGGCCCAACAAATCAAAGATCAACGGTGGGGATTCCTTCTCCACCAAAATGGAAGGTCTAGATGACCTCTAGCCATGCAAAGAAAATAAACATCATGATGGGGTCCATGGAGAATGGCCCCATCATGGAATGATCATGTGGATCAAGGTGGGCCATCGGCCACATCTTAGGGTCCAAAGTGAGATCCATACCATCGATCGGTAGGCCTTACTTGGCCCATCATAAAAAAAGAAGAAGAAAATCTAGGACTAATAGAAGCACCCATCGTTCATTTTTCTTGGTTCGTTGGAAAGCCGATCTCCTTGTGCTTCTCTTTGATGGAGGGTGATGAGGTTTGAATGGATAGGATGAAGGATTTGGGATGGGAAAGTGGGCCACACAAAATCACTTTTCTCTCTTGGAATGCATGGACGTGTATCTCTCTTGCTTGCTTGGAAAAATGTGTTGAGAAATGAGAGAGAGAGGTGTGGTGGTTGTAAGAGAGATGTGAGTGATGGATATGAGGTGAGTGATGGGTGAGGTGAGAGATTGGTTGACTTTTTAGCTTGCTTAACTTGTGGAGAAAGAAAGCATAGGTGTGTGTACTTGACATGAGGTGATTGATTGATTGATTGATTTGATTGATTGATGAGACATGTTGTAGAGATTCTCTTGGGTTTGCAAACGCACGGTGTTTTCTTCGAAATAAACGCCGGCCCACATCTACCTGCCAGGGTATCAGATCGGTATACAAGATGCGGTGTTGGAACCGCAGTGACGGTATGGTCACAATAGTATAAGTCTCAGATTAAGCTGACTCAAATCTACAGGATATGACTTAGGGTCATGCCCAAACATCAATTATAGGTCGCGGATTGCCAGACTTCAACGGGAAGGATCGCGGGAGTCGACGGAACAGTACAGACTAGGATACGGGCCTTACATCCAAACTGTCCATTCATTTAGTGAGCTTGTCCTAAGGCCCGAGATTAAAACTAAGACAGATCTACTATCAGTAGTCCACACTCTAAAAGAAGTAGGGATTGAATGTATACCATTGAAACCCTTTCTGGGGCATAGAAGTTTTGGACTAATATGAAATCTATTTTTTTTCCTCTTAATTCAGGTCTTTGTGACCTTATGAATGGACTGGATGGAAAATAAACGTTATGGTGGCCTTGTAAATTTTTAACGGTGAAAATCACTATCTCCGCTGCTATTTGTGATGTGGTCCAAATGATCTTTCAATCGCTATTTGTGATGTGGTCCAGATGTTCTTCCAATCGCTATTTGTGATGTGGTGCAGATGATTTTTTAATCACTATTTGTGATGTGGTCCAAATGATCCTTCAATCATTATCTCCATTGTTATTTGTGGTATGGTTCAGATGATCTTCCGATGTGATTCATTTTTCTAGGTAATGCTCTAAAAAGATCTTTAAAATAGATGAGTGGTGTAGATGGTGCGACCCATTGTTACGGCCCAACTTGATGTATATGCGGCCCATTCGGTGCAACCCATTAAGATCTATATATTTGGGGCCCATGGGTTAAGGCCCATTGTGATGTATTTGGGCGCCATGGGTAGAGGCCCACTGTAATATATTTGAGGCCCATGGGATGTGGCCCATTGCAATGTATATTAGGCCCATGTAAGAGGCCCATCGTGATGGGTATTAAGCCCTTGAGTGAGGCCCATGGTGTTGTATATTAGGCCCTTGTGTGAGGCCATGGGTCCACTATATATTAGGCTCTATGTGGGCCACTCCTTGGGGGCAATGTTGGTTAAATGTCTACATTGCTGGGCAATGATGGCTAAATGTCAACATTATGACCTTCCATTAGGCCTTGTTAGGCCCGGTCTCACCGATTCTGATTGTCGATTCCGATTATTGAGGCCGATTCTGATTGTCGAGGCTGATTCCGATTGTCGAGGACGATTTTGATTATCGAGGCTGATTTCGATTATGGAGGCCGATTCCAATTGTCGAGGCTGATTGTCGAAGTTGATTCATTGTCGGGGCCGATTTTGATTGTTGAGGTTAATTCTGATTACTGAGGTCGATTCTGATTGTCGAGGCCGATTATCGAGGTCGATTCTAATTGTCAAGGCCGATTGTCAAGGCCCAATGTGATGTATATACGTCCCATATTTGAGGCCCATTATGATGTGTATTTAGCCCGTGTTTAAGGCCCAATGTGATGTATATAAGGCCTATGTGATGAGGCCCATTGTGATGCATTCGAGGGTCAGGCAATGAAGCCCATTGTGATGTATATTAGGCCCATGTGAGAAGCCCATTATGATGTGTATTAAGCTGTTGAGTGAGGCCCATGGTGTTGTATATTATGCCCTTGTGTTAGGCCATGGTTCCACTATATGTTAGGCTCTATCTAGGCTACTCCTTGGGGGCAATGTTTGTTAAATGTCTACATTGATGGGCAATGATGATTGAATGTCCACACTGTGACCTTCCCTTAGGCCCTTTTTAAGCCAGATATCAAGGTCGATTATCAAGGCCGGATATCGAGGCTGATTGTTAAGGCCGATTGTCGATGCCGATTATCAAGGCCGATTATCGTTGTTGATTATTGGTGGTGTTTATTGATACCGATTATGAGCATGTGAAAGCATATCATTATAATACATGCCCATACACATCATTTGCATGTTTGTTATGAGATGTGATTGACCATTGCATTGCCATAGTGCAAGTGGTTTATAGGACTCCCTGATAGGCAGAGTTATCCCACATGAGCACACCGTATGCATAGGATTAATGCGTGATTGGACTACATGACGCATGTATCTTGCATTGTGTGATTGTGATTATTGTACGCCATAGCGACATTAGGGTTGTGATGTCCATAAGCATGTTGTGAATGGCCAGATGGGACACCGAAAATGTTTGGTTCGAGCATCTGGGCACTTTAGATGTCCATGAGTGAAAGTCTCTGAACCTCTGAAGCTAGGAGATGCCCTAACGTCTAGACCGAGTGGATACATGAGCACCCCAATGTTGAATACCAGTAGGCCACGTCTCCCACTGTATCGTGGTTGGTTGGGAGAGGGTGTGACCTTATCCGCCCGAGTGAGGGAGCTATAAGCTAGGCTGAGTTTGACCAGCTCCCAAATGGGTCTGCTATTGACGAGCCGGGTAGGCATTGGTATACTACTGGCAGGCAGGTAGTGAGGCCTTTTCCACTCGCTGGACTACATGGCCAGCTAGGACGGTAGCCAGCTTGGAGTATTCTAGACCCTGATGATGATCCCAGAGATGTACGATACTGATATGTGAACTTATTGAGCAGGATTTACATACTTAGTATTATACTCATTCATTCATTCACTATCCACTCGGGCTGGTGGTGGGCAACTAATTGTTGTGTACCTTTACATTGGCTAGGATTTTGGTTGGGCGCGCGACTAACTTAATATTAGGAGTTTACTACATTGAGTCTATCTATCCAAATTTACGTATGGGATTAGTTTGGATAGAAGTCCTTTGTGATAGACCCCATAGCCTGCGATACCATGTACTATCATCCCGACTTCACATTCTAGCTTGGTCATTTCATTCGCACCATATATTGCATATTATATTACATCCTCGGCATATGACATTTTGAGTTACTATGTTTCTTCATTTATATGACCTAGATGAGACTGATGGTATTCATAGGTCTTTAAAATTACATATTGTGTTCCATCCTCGGTATCTGATATTTGACTCATTATGTCTCCGCATTGCACAGCCGACCTATATTACTTTCTCAGTATATGACATTGGCTTACTATGTCTTTTCATCGTATATTCTGAATGAGATTGATGACGTTTTTATGGACTTGTCAGTATTTCAACTTACTCTGATATTGTATGGTTCATGGACTTACTAGTATTTTCGTTTACTCAAATATTATATTCTAAGCACGCATATACTGCTCACACACTTATACCACCCTCTAAGCTTTCTATAAGCTTATGCAGGATAAATAGGTGCAGGTGACGTAGGACGCAGTCGAGCTGAGGTAGGAGTGTGCGGCAGAGCTTCTGGAGATTCTATTATGTGCATGTATTTCCCTTTCAACATTGTACTCAAATGATTATATTAGTGGACATGTAGTAGTGATGTTATTCTTGTGATTTGGGTATACTTGTGGTTATGCTTCTTATGAGACAAATTCATGTTGAAAATCCTCCTTGTAGGATCCCAGGATCGAAATCTGGCGTATGAACGTTGGGAGCCGAGAATGGGGTACTAAGGAGGCTGTCGGCACCTGATTCAGTGATCAAAAATTTTGTGAGCCCAGTTTTCGAGTTTGGGGCGTGACACAAACCCTACACATTAGTGCATTATTTTGGTGGGATTTGATCTTTCTCCCCCTTTTTGTTAGTATTTGATAAAGGGTTAGTTCAAAGAAAAATATACTAATAAAAATCATATATGAACCAACTCTATAAGTCAAAGATTTGCAATTGTAAAGCTTAAACTAACAATGTTTAGAGATGCATATTAACATGAAAAACATGCAGCATGCAAATTAAAGGTTGTTCAAAAGATATACTAATAAAAACGTGAATGACCAAAGATAATCTATGCTTTAAACATCTGATATATAGTTCAATAATTTTAAAGCTTTAATTATCAAAATAAATGAGGCTAGATCCTCAGATTTTACAATAAAGCACAATATGAGACAAAAATTCTCTAATTTAACTATATGCTTATGAGAGAGGCTGAAATCCTCAAATTCAATAATAGAGATCATACATGAGGCTTGTTCATCTAATTTACCATTTCAAACCAAAGGGACCTTTTGAGGTCACCTCCTTGTGGAGTTATGATCTCTCAAATTTCTAGGGAGGGATGGTGTGATGTTAGCCAACAAGATACACATGTGGGTCAAATCTTTCACACTAGAGGAGTCATCTGAAGTGGATTCGACCTCCTCCATATCATCCCATGTTACCGCCATTACCTTGCCTTTAAATTTTGTTTTGTAAGGGCAATCCGGGACAATAAGTTTGTAACTTCCACAGTCATAACATTGGACTTATTTAGATGGTTTAGTGGATTTTCCCTTATGTTTGTCTATCTTATTGTCCTTCTTGTCACAACTCTTCCCTCTAGTAATTTTGAGGAATTTCTTAAATGTTTTAGCTAATTCCTCTTCCTCATCCTCCTCATCACTTTGACTTTCAGATTTTACCTGTTTATGTTTATGTGAATGTCTATATGATGTTTTGAGGATGGGTAGTTTCTTTCCTTTAGAATGGGCCTTAAAGTATAGTTCAAATGTTTATAGGGAACCTATAAGTTCTTTTGCTTTCATATCATATATATTCCTATACTCTTTTATAGAGGTTATCTTAGGAGTGAACCCATTCGGTAAGGATCTAAGTATTTTCCTACATATATGTCCTTCCAGAATCCTTTCTTCTAAACTCCACATGGAATTGCAAATATCATTCCATTTAGAGTAGAATTTCATGAAAGTTTCAATCTCTTCCATCCTAATATTTTCAAATTGTGTGGCTAAGATTTGAAGCTTCGATCTTTTTATTATGTTACTACCTTCGTAGGTGATTTCTAAGATGTCCCATGCTTCCTTCCCTATTATACATGTGCATATGTGTCTAAATTTGTCGAGAAAATCTACACAGTAAATAGCATTGAGAGCTTAGCATTATAGGTATGCACTAATCTCTCATCGACACTCCATTTGAATTTTTCTTTTGGAGCGCTAATGGTGCTACCATCAATCATGACCTGTTCCATGGGAATTATCCATCCTTCTTTTACAACTTCCCAAACTGAATGTTCTAAGGATATTAGAAATAGCCCATCCTAAAGTTCTAATAGGCGTAGTTAGACCCGTCAAAGTATGGTGGTCGTATGACGGCCTTACCATCTTAGTTATATATCATTCTAAAGCTTCTTGGATCAACTTAAGTCGGTTACGCCTTTCAAGAGCTAACCACTTTGATACCAATTGAAATTAAGGATAAACCGCTTATGCATTTAATTGCAGAAGCTTGTAGAGCTAGAGAATGAAGGGTATGTCCCAAAGGGGGGCGGGGGGTGATTAGGACCTATTTAAAATTCAAATTGCCTAACTTAAACTAATTATTAATTAAACTAAGTATAGCAATATAACTATAAAGATTTCAAGCCAATAGAGCGTCCAATCACATAGACCATAAAAGATATGAAAATAAGGAACTAGTGTATATAGATAGTGTATATGTGTGTGTGGGACGTGCAACCTATTCAATCACTAAGCATTCATCTAATCATGGATTTATGATTAAGCATTCAAAGACATGCATCATTAACCAATTGTGTATATGAAAACCCCAAACACAATCATATATAGTGGTTCGACTACTTGCCCACTCCACTCCCGACAGACGCACTCAACCCACAAGTGTACCAGATTTCACTATCGGAGGTTTTAAATCAGGTTCACCTCTACCTTTACAGCCCTACACAAGGACTGTATATTTAGGACTTGTCACGCCACAAATCCGGGAACGGATAACTTCTGTAATCCCCGAATGTGGCACCTGGCTTCCATACACCAAGTCCTGAGTACGGCGCACCACAAGGAAGATTTTTTTTTACTAATTTTTTTTAGAGTAATTATATATATATATATATATATATATATATATATATATATATATATATATATATTACCAAAGCATGATGATTCGTGATCACAATACCAAGCAACGGTCTCCATTATAAATTCAGATGGCTATAAGTACAATTCTTTTCAAAAGATACACAACGTCAATATTGCCAAATCAGAAAATAGATACAATGCAACGAGAAAGCTAAGTCCCCCAAGCTACTCCTGCCCTGAAAAAATAGGAAAGGGAAGGCTTAGGCTAAAAAGCCCAGTGAGTACACTCGTGTGTGCATAATGTACAAGCATGCAATAATAATCAAAATATCAGAGTACACAAACTAAAGCATGGTGACCATGAAATGCTACATAAAGCTAAGAGGGCAGGATGCAATGCAAGAGATGATATGAAAAAGCATGTCGGGTATATGTAGGCATGCAAGTCCTCCTCTAAAAGTCCACATCTTAATACAGTTATCATCATTGCGAATCACCGAGGCCTAGTATCCAGAGAAAGTTTGAAACTTATTGAATAGTGGCCTCACATACCCACCTTATCAGTGGAGGACTTATAGTCATGCCAATACCCACCCGACATGCCGGTAGCGGACCCATTTCATGGGTTGGTCAAACCCAACCACATTCGCTCCAACTCTTCAGCTAGGCGTGGCCGAACCACTTCTCACCCGACTGCATCGGTGGGAGTCAAGCCTTCTATGGTCTTTGGCACCAGATGACCCATGTTATCCGTCCGGTCTTGACAATGAGGCTCGAGGGTACTACTCGAGGTTTATGAAATTTCACCCAGGGGTCTAGGACCTAGTATAAAGAAACTCAAATTTTTGGTGTCCACAAATACCAACCACGATGCCGTTGTGGTGGTCTCATCAGTATAAGAATGTTGTTGCTGTAGTGTTCAATCCATCATACAAGGATACTATGTAAAATGCAATGATAATCCACAAGCATGCTATGTAGTATAATTGCACTCAAGCAATGCTATGCATGTAAGCTATATATGCATACAAGGCAACCCTAATACCATTTGGGTTCCTTTGCCAACCATATCCAATCTGTAATCCACGCTCATCGTGGAAAGGATATATGTGTAATATCAACATCAACATAAACATGTAGTATCAAGTGAGCTTTAGGGACTTTAACCCAGGGACCAAGCCCGATATATTCGCATTAGGGACTTCAACCCAGGGACCAAGCCCGCGGTCACTCAGACTAGATAACATTTGCACATACTACATCATGTGCACCCCGCACCAACATCCTCTACCAAATGTATATGATCTCCCCATTATCAAACCGTGCACACCATGCAGTCCTCATCCATGATGCATATACATGTATATGTGCGTGTAGATGAAATATGCACAAATATCATAAGACCAATCCAAAATGTACACAGTACCAACATGGCAAAAAAATAGTCTAATGTGCACTCTCCCTCATGATCATAGGGCTATGGGAGTGTCCACATCTTCCACGTCATAAGTGTGCACCAACCACATAATAGCACAATTAGGATCAATCCATTACTTGGCACCAATCGCATGGCTGAAACCTCATACAGTGGCACTAGAACAAGTTGTATATCAAACACATGCAAGTGATGCACACATACCACAATATGTCTCGAATCCACATGTAATCCATAACTATTTGAAAGCTAGGTCGTATCACCAACATATTCATTCACGGTTAAGAGTTAAGTGGCTCACCTCATTAGTTCCATAGGAAGTGGTTCTATAAGTGTCACGCCACTATACGACGCTAGGTGCACTATCTATGACTCGAGGTAATACATACTATGGTCCACTTAGTCCTTACGTCTAATCGATCACCATCCAAGCATGTAAACATAAATTAGCATTACCATACAAATACAATTATCGCATTTAACCACATATAAACATAAGCATCACAACATGTACCACATCACATAATCACCGCACATGTGCCATCACCACATGCATAGTTAGATTTCAATACAACACCTCAACATGTCTAGCTATCATTTCAAGTGGACTAAGGCCCAGTTCATTACTACACTTGAATGGGCTAGTTAGTGGGTCACTATATCCTAACCTTCTGGCTTGTTAGGTGGCCAATTTGATCTTCACTATCGGTCCATTCAAGGACTCAATCATAACTCATTCACAAGGCCCAGATAGGACTTGGCATACATACATCACAAGGAGTCTCATGCACTTAACAAGAGGCCCAAACATAGGTCCAATATGTCTACCAGTAATGGACCCACAAGGTATTTACTTAAGGTGAGCCTCAAGACTGGTGAGCCCACCATTCTAATTTCATAATGAACACATCATTAGGGAGTACAAAGTGGTCTTATACCATCAACAAGTTAAGTCTAACAAATTGATCCGACACACATATTCAGTTCACAAGCCTAAGAGGCCACACAATTAGTATAGTTCACAAATCTAAGTGACCACACAATTATCATTAGTCTGTACCATCTCGTGGCCACTCAATTATCAAAGTTCCTATGGTCAAGTGGCAACACAAATAGCACTTTACCCACGTCATTAAAGATTCAAGATCACATGATCACTTTTTCTCATCACACCATAACTCACATAATGTGGCATCCACTTTATCAAACTTTCGCATGGTCAGGCAAACAGTGCCACAATTTCACATGGTTTTAGTGTATATACGATCACTATTGTGGTTTAGTGTCCACATTTCAAAACATATAGGAATAGTTGAAAAATCACAATCCTAAAGATGAATACAAGGTTACACTACATTAAACTAAGTCTTAGGTGACAACCGCCCCACACTTCAAATAGCTAATGATCCAGTTCAACGTCACATGATGAAGGAGCCAAGGGCCACATTTAATCGCATCGTAAATAGTTTATGAAAGTCCCCTGGTTTGTCAATTAGCATGAGTGTTGAGTCGGACAGACTGCAGAGCCTCATAGGAAGATCAATTCAAGTGTCTGCCTCAACCGGGATGTGTGCAAGCTCGCCTCAGGTTAATCTAAGCCTCACATCCCATATCCCAAAACACCAGGTATATAAAACCCTTAAAATAAATTAGAACATTATAGGGTTTATAAGTGAGAAATTTTTTAAAAAAATTAGAAAATCTTCAAGTTTTCTTGCTCTGTCGATTGTATCGATACACATCTCGATATGCTCAACCTGCACTGTCGATGTCCTCGATGAACGAATTGATTCTATCGGAATGAGGACAAAATTGTCCAGTAACCACATACTTATCTAGACAGAATTATTGATGTATCGATATACATATCGATATCATCAATATTTGAATCTTGAGCCCATCGAAGGTGGCTCGATAATATCGACAGGCAGATATCCGGTGCCGCTGTTTTTACTTAAGAAAATCTCATGTGCATTGATATATCGAAGTTATTCTCGATACCATCGAAGTTTAAATCTCGATGATATTGGAAGTCTCTTGATGTTATCGGTCATGGGCGCCTAAGTTCTCTAGTAATTATTTCAGGATTATTTATCTGTGACCAAGGGGCACTCGATAGAATCGATATTCAAATATCGATGATATTGGTACGGTTTCGATGGGATCGAATAGGGACAGAAACTGTCCAGCTAGCTTAAACAAAAATTCTTTGGATTTATCGATGCCTCGACACTCTATCAATATCATCGACATTCAAATTCTGATGCTCTCGAAGGTCCCTCGATCATTCTTGTAAACCTAAAATATTTCATAGCAAGTCTCTCTCATTTTCATGTGTCGAGAAATCTACCCTAGTATCGATAATATCGGACTCCGAAATTCGATGACATCGATGCTTGAATCGATTCCCTTGACTAGCTAGCAAAAGGTTTCAAAAGCATATGACATTTAAGTTTGGTTCATCGAGCGGCCAGTTGATGCTATTGAGAGTATACACTCGATGATATCGACCCTGCTCGATGATATTGAACTCTGTCATAAATGTGACCGTTTTATATCTGTTGGAACCTTTTGCTTATATAAAGAGAGCTTGTCTATTGTTACTAGTAGAGAAAGAAGAGAGTGCTTTTGAGTGTTTTTCAATAGAGTGGATTGGGGAATGAACTTCCTCATTCAAGGATCCTCCAGCTACTACCTAAATGGCAAATCATTAAACTGGGGTGCATTGAATGTATAACCCGAATCACTCTATCTTCCATATAGGAAAACATTTTATAGAGTAGGATTTCGTCTTAACCTTGACCCAACCCGTCGCCATATATTGGTACATCATTTGAGTTGTGGATCAAGAAAGCAGAAGACTCTTCATCAACAAAGGAGGAGATCTTTGTCAACGAGTTGAATGGGACTCATCCACTTATCTGTAAGTAACTAGAGTCCAGAGGACCCTTTGATCATTCCTCTGTATGATTGGGTCTAAGGTGTTTCTCATCCTTGCAAGCCCTCGAAGGAGGCCTCCAGCGGGAGTGTACCTAGTGGGTGCATTGTGTGGACCCTTGCTCTGTGGAGAGCATAAACATCTAGTTGAAGGTGAACCTATCTAAAACCTTAGGTTAGAGGTGAACCGTGTGAAACCTCAGTTAGGGTCTTATGGAAGATCATTGGCCAGTGTGCTTAAAAGTGGGTGTGTCGTGTTGACCCTTACTCGTGACCACATAACCAGTCAGCCTCAGTGTAGGTTGTAAAGGTTGAAGGTGAACCTGATTTAAAACCTTAGGTTTGACGTGAACCGCTGTGAAACCTCCTTAGTGAAATCCGGTACAATCAAGGGTTGAGTGCAGTTACCGGGAGTGGAGTGGACAAGTAGTCGAACCACTATAAAAATGACTGTGTTTGAGACTGCTATTCTTTTATTTGTGTGATTTTCTTTAATATTTTCATATCTGAATATCTTTGATCACACCTCACACACTTACACAATCATATCCATCATAAACTAGTTTGAATATTATTTACTTCTTAAATAGTTTGTGATTGGATCCTCTGTCGAGCTTGGAAGCCAGTAAAGTTACTTTTGAGTAATCTTAACATGTGTCTGCTGTTAGGATTAGTGTTATAGGATTTTAAACAAACCATAAAACCTTAAAAAGTCCTATTCACCCCCCTCTAGGACATTGACATATTCCTACTTCGACTAAAGCGGACTTTACTGCAATTTCAGTTTAGTGGTCCCCACTTCCACCTTATTAATGAGTATAATGTAAGGCCCATAATTATATCATGCCATACCAAATTGAGGTCCATGCTATCATCAAGTTGTACATATCATAATTTTCATGGCTAAGAAAATCCACACGGACAATTTGATTGTACATGATTCAGGTGGCCATGCCTATGCCCATAAGCATGTGGTAGTCGTTGGATAGCCATCAATGCCACTTGATTCCTTGTGGTTACATGGCCTTGTGCACATTTTACAATCATACAGTTAAATGGTACACATACACCATTATTGCGCATGATTATGTGACCATACTTACGCCACATGAGCTCATGATTAAGGGCTAGATAATTATATTCATTGCACCCTCACACCACTAAAGTCCACACATTTGTTATATTCAACCTGTTCAAAGGCTTAAACATAATTCATACAATCCTACGACTTAGGTCTACACTCCAATCACAATTTCATGCATCAAGAGTCAATCACACATCTTAAATTTTGCTTAATTAAGTGGCATAACTAAGTCCTGCACAATAAATAGTCGATCACACATCACATGATCAGGTAGTGTAGATCTCACATGTCGCACAATTTCACATGGATTAGAGATCACAAATGCACCACAAGTTCACATAGCTTAGTAGTTGCCTAATCATCACATGATCATGTGGTTTGGGCCACATACAATCACAAGTTTGCATATGCAAGGTGGATATTTCTGTCTCCATTGCCCATTCGTGTGCCCCCCGCCACCCCCCAAGATTCAAATCTACATGAATTTTAGAATCCTATCATATTGAGGTCTACCAAAATAGATGAACAACATGGATTTGTCATGAACATCTCTATGGGCCACCACTAGATGGACAGATGGATGGTGTGGATCAACTACATACATTATAGTAGCATTTGGGTAGGTTTCAACGATTGAGGTTTGGCCACCATTTCTGACATGTGGCACAGTTGAGTTTTCCCTACAATCAAATCTGTGGGATCCTATTAACAGGTTGGATGATAAGTGACATCAAGGTGGGTCCAAGAAGGGTTAAATGATGGGTAGCATTACCCTCACTGATCCATACCGTATGGCCCACCCCAATCTTAATCCAACCTCAGGTTTAAGGGCATGGACTAAGATGATCTAGAAGAATGGATAGATGGCATGGATGAAGCATATGCATCATGTGGGTCCACCTGTCAGATGACAGTATGGACATAACCCGTATACATTAAGTAGGTCATAGGAAGTTTAACAGTGGACATTCAACCAATACTACTTTCTGAGACTCAGCTCACCCCATAATTGGGTCTACTACATTCTTGGGCTCAACTACATACCAAGGTGAGGCTCACAATGTGCCCCACAAATCCAGGCATCCGGACAATCGTGCAGCCTGAAGAAGGTTTCAATGGTATGATTCACATGAGTTTTGAACAACTTGCCAGATACAGAAGGTAAATGAAATCCATACATCATGGTGGTCCAGGATATGGCCCCACTTGATGGATGGTGCCAGTAAAACCCATACATCATAGTGGTCCTAGATGGGACCCACCAGATTAACGGTGTGGATAATGACCTACATCATGGTGGTGCAACCCTTAGCATTTGTTTTTTTATAAAAATAATTTTTTTTATGGTTCTTGGCCATCACAAGAACTATGGCAAATAAGCATTACTGTGGAATTAGGAAGGGGAGTCAATGGTAGGGATCAATCTCCACTATTTCTTATAGTGTGGCCCACCAAGGCGTGGATCTACCTCATTCTTTTACTCATGTCTTAAAATGGTCTGAAGGAGTGGATGAATGGCCCAGATATACTCTTCATCACCAAGGTGGGCCCCAGAAAAATTTGAGCATTTTGAATGCAATTCCCACTATCCAAGTGGTATGGCCTGCATGAACTTCTAATCAACCTAATTTTTTTGATACCATGCAATGGATGGGGCTGGTAAGATGGATGAACGGTGTGGTTTTAACACATACAACATGGTGTGGCCATGATCAGCCCCACAACACGTTAACCCAAAAGTGGATAGGGACGTCCCTCTCTGGACACACAACGTCTAGGGAGGTCGTCACTTCCTCCATGCTCTTTTCCTTTTCTTTCATTACTTTATTATTTTTATTATATATATATATATATATATACACACACACACACACACACACACACACACATTGCATATATAGAAGGGGTGTGGTGCATGTGAGTTTACACCTTAGTGTGGTACACAGACTGGACGGTTTGGATGGAATAGATGCATCATAGTGGCATAGTGGGCCCGATCAAACTGATATATGTAAGACCTCTCCATCCATGTCATTATGACCATGTAAATAGGTTGGATGCCTGATGACCATCATGGTGGAGCCCACGGTCAGTGGGTCGCACATGAAGTCTAGAACAAGTTGATTTTGTATGTTTTCTCCTATGCATCCACACCATTAATCGCATCATCATCATCATTACAATTATCTTCACCATCAATCATATTATCTTCATCATCAACACCATCTCCATCATTAAAATATCATCTTCACCATCCATAAACACAAGGAAAACAAAGAAAAAATGAGTGAGGAGGGTGTACTCACCTTGATGATCAAGATAGATGGTTGAGATGGATTGATGGAGTTGATGGTGGAAGGGATGTGGTTGATGGCCCACCAAATCTCCTTTCCTTCTCTCTCTCTCTCTCTTACTTATTGTAGGAAAATGGTGAAAATGTTAAGGGATGGAGGAGTTTTTTAGACAAATGGCTAAAAATGTGGTTAGGTTAGATTAATGTGATTATGGTTAGCTTAGGCAAGGATTATGGTAAGTAATGCATGATTAGGACTTAATAGTGCATTAAAGGGACATGGGATGTCATGGTATGATGAGATCATGTATAGGGTGTGGTATGGAGAAGGGTTGACTTTGGGGTACACATGAGAGAGGGGTGGTATGGGAGGGTGACATCACACACATGGGTAGAGATTCTCTCACCCATATGTGGCATGATGCATGTGTGAATGGCATGCGTTGCACACGTGTGGAATGGAACATACAGCACCATGTGCACATGATACACCAACGATTCTTCATGGTGTATTTCTCTAACGGAGCATTGCACGGATGCACGGGTGGTACCTTCTCGACCGCGGTGACAGGGCGATCGATATGGCGAGGGTTTCGAGGTCTTGGGTTTCTGGTTAGTTAGGTGTGCACTATGCACGGCCAATCTAGGTCTGGCCAAGGGCATCGATCATCGTGCACATAGGCATAGAAAAGGTATAGAATGGACGGGGTCTAACAGGTCCTATGGAAGAGCCAAGGTCCAATGAATGAACCTAAGTGAGTTTGGGATACAAACTCTTGCACTCTAACCTACTCAAGGAAGTAGTACAAACTTGGACTCTTACACATGACACTTACTTGTTGGATTGAGTCCCTTTTATATCTCCTCTTGCATTGCTTGATCTTCAATCTCCCATACTTTAATTAGCTTCCTGATGCTTTGTTCACAACCCCAAGTGTAGGGTTGCGATGTAGTAATAAGCTTGGTGAGACCAAGGTAGAACTAGAAGAAGATGTGAATCTAAATCTGAAATTGTTGAAAAGGATGAGCTCCAAGTCTTAGAGGGGGGGGGGGGTGAATAGGACTGCCAAATAAAAATATAACGCGGAAAGATAACATATATAGCAGAAATTAAAAGCAACCTCAAATGCACAAGTACTGAGAGGTTGATACAACTGTTGTTCTAAGGACAACCTTACACCAAAAACTAATGGCTTTTAGTAGGACAACTTGATTTTTAGAACGTTTGTGAGTATCAAAAACTCAAATTGAAATAGATACAAAAGAAATAAACCTAGTTATTACAACATTCACCACAAAAGCATAAAATAGATTACAACATTCACACACATAATCAAATACAATCATCCACCACAACTCCAAGAATTATAGTGGTTCGTGTGTGTACACCAATTGTTCAGAAACAACCACACAACTACTCCACACCCAATATACACACCCACGGGATATTAGTTTTCACTAAGAAAGAAGGTTTTCTAAGGTTCACCTTAAAACCTTTACAGATGTGTTTTTCAATGGGCTTACACAATTAAAAACCCCACGCTGAGATTTTCTTGGCTGATCTCAGTCCAAACCATAAATAGAGATTTTACTGGCTAAATCTCACAAATAAAAAACACAGAAAATTGAAATATAATACTTATCTGAAGAATGTTCTTCGATGTAGCTAGTAGAACTGCTTCCTTGTAGATGATAATGTTCAATGTTCAATCTCATAGAAGAAGTGGTTTTATGTCTAGATGAATTTTAAATTAAATCCAACCTTAAGCTACTTGGATTCAATTTCTTAGATCTCACAAAGGGTTAAATCAAAATCCCCTTTTTAAATCAAATAGAATGGAATCAAGAGATTAAGAAATTAAATAACTAAAAAGCTATTAAAATAAAATTTTAAATACCTCACAATAGTGGGGGTTTATCTCTCAGAGTGGTGGCTTGAATTGGCTTCGAATGAATGAAAAATTCTAAGAAATGTCCACTATTTATAGGCTGCAAATCGGTTCACTCGACTAGTCCTAGGTTCGGCTCAGCCGAATGAAATTTCAAATTTTCTGGCGCAATCAAATAAAACAGACCCTCGACTAGTCGAGTGGCCACCTCGACTGGTGGAGCAGACCACTCGATTGGTCGAGTGAATAAAATCATGTTGCTAGAGTTCGAGTCGAACCAGACTCCACGACCGGTCGAGCAGGGTACTCGACTGGTCGAGGACCTACCAAAAAATTCTAAAAATTTGAATTTAAATTTTGTCTGGTTGAGAAAAACCCTGGACTGGTCGAGCCAATGCATGAACTAGTCGAACCAAGACTAGGATTAGTCGAAGTAAAGCTTAAATTAAGTACAATGACCTAAATTAAACACGCAATGTTAATGACCTAATCTTAAGGTCTTTCTAGGGTCATGTTTACCTTAAATGTGAGTGTTGAAATTGAACCATCGGTCACTTCGGTAGATATGACACTTTGAAGCACATGAAGCTTGACCTCAAATTCTTGAACTTGTCTCAAACTTATGTCTTGAGACTTGAGCAAATCTACTTGAGCTTGTTCTTGTGACTTGAGCTTGAAGTAGTGTACCTGAGCTTGAATTTGAGACTTGATCTTGAGCTTTAACATAAGCTTGAACTTTAAGCTTGAAGATTGAAGTAATGATGCACTTGAGCTTGAGTACCATGACTTGATGATCTTTAACTTATTGTTGTAGTTGAACATGTGTACTTGTAGCACATATAACGTCGATGTATATAACACCACGCTCATCTTCGAATGAAGGTGAACTTTCCATCTATCAAAACAAGTCAACCATACTGAAGTGTTTTGGCACAACAAAATTTCACTACTCAGGGTGTTAGATTTACAACATCGCACTTACAATCTCCCCCTTTCTCAAATTTGTGACAAAATCAACTTGAAGAAGATTAACCTATTCTAATACATAGATTCACTCAGTTCAAACAAAATCTAACAACCACAAATTCACCCTCAATCAACTCCCCTTCAACTTAAGCTCAGTAGAGACCTGTATTAAGAGATATATATACATGCATATCAACATCTCTACATCTCATTTAAATATCCACATTATCACAAAACAGATTAAGATATAAGCAATCAATAACACTAACAATCTCCCCCTTTGTCAACTTTGTGACAAAATCAACTTACAGAAGATTAACCTATTCTAATACATAGATTCACTCAGTTCAAACAAAATCTAACAATCACAAAATGTAAATGCTATTGTGTAAATTTAGCACCTGTTGTATTGTCAAATTTTATTGTGCCAAACCATTTAGTATTTATATCATGCTTTGAGTTGAAGTAATCAGGTTTATACATTTTTAAGTTCTCTAGATCTTCATCGATCTTGCCCACATCTTGAAGTTGAAGTGAAGCGTGTTGAAGTTCATGGTTTCAAGATCATATTCATGAACTTAAGTTCAAGATTGAAGTTCAACTACTGAACACTAAAGATTCAAGAACTCAAGCGTAACTCAAGCTTAAGTTCAAACTCAAGCTTCAAGTATCACAAGTATTTAAGAATTTGAAGCGAATGATGTTTCAAGTGTTCCTACTCACAAATAGGTTTGGATGACCTTATATTGACCCTAGATTGTGTCATAGTCATTGCATATTTTTTGTGGGTCATTTCTTTTGTTTATAGGTCATTTTCTCGACTAGTCTTAGACCTTGTTCGACTAGTCTAAGTACTGGCTCGACAGTCTAAGAGTTTTCTCGACCAATCCAAGGTTTACTAATTTTTAAAATTTTTTGTGGGACCCTTGACCAGTCCTGGAGATTCCTTAACTAGTTGAGTGAACAGTGCTCGACTGGTCATGCAGGCTCGACTCAAAATCCAGTAAGCTTTTCTGGTCCCACTCGACCAGTCGAGTGCATGGCTCGACCAGTCGAGCAGGCCACTCGACCAGTCGAGTAATGACCTTATCTTATCGCGTCAAAAATTTTAGAATTTTGTTGGTCCTTCGACCAGTCGAACCGACCCTTAGACCAGTCGATAGAATAGTATTTTCACCTATAAATAGAGCACAAATTTCAGAGTTTATTCATTCATTAAAGCAAAATCAAGACACCACTCTGAGAGATAAGTTTGTGTTATTTTTAAGCTACTTTGTGCTCATTTAATATTCTCTTTAATTAGCTTTTGTTATTTGATTTTGAGATCTTTATTCCAATTTTACTTTAAGAAGGGATTTTGTTTTCCCCTTTCTTGGGATTAAAATCAAATTAAGCCAGCCCGGGTTGATTTAATTTAAAAATCATTTAGAACTAGAACCTTTTCATCTGTGAGACTGGACATTAAACATCTTCGTCTACATCGGATCGATTCTACCGGGCTTCTTCAAAGGAGAATTTCCATATAAGTACATTTACATTTTGTACATTCTTTTTTTTTTTTGGTTTTTGAGGTTGTGCCAGGAAAATCTCTTTTTGGTTTGTCTTAGGTGATCCAGAAAATCTCAGAGTCTGGGGTTTTTGAAATTGTGTAAGCCCGATCAAAGACACAATTGTGAAGGTTTTATGGTGGACCTTAGAAAACCTTTTACATAGCGAATGTTAATATCCCGAGGGAGTTGATATTAGGAGTGGAGTAGTTGTGTGGCTATTTTCTAACAGTTGTTGTACACATAAGAGAACCACTATAATTTCTGGAGTTGTGGTGGATAATTGAATGTGCCTATGTGTGTGAATGTTGTAATTTATTTTCAGCTTTTGTGGTGAATGGTGTAATTTATTATATGCACTTGTGGGAATGTTGTAATAACTTAGTTTATTTTATTTGCTATTTCCTTTGCCTCTTTATTGGTTTGGGTTTTTGATACTTACAAATGTTCTAGTAAGGTTATCCTGCCATAAGCCTTAGGTTTTTAGTGTTAGGTTATCTTTAGAACTAAATTTGTATCAACCTCTCAAGACTAGTACATTTGAGGTTGCTATTTACTTCTGATTATTTACTATTTGATGGTGCTATCATTCTTTAAACTTCAAATCCTCACCACTCGGTTTGAGAAAATATGTATGGAAGAAAGTGAAACTTTCATGGACTTCTATACTAAGTTAAATGACATAGTTAACTCTATGTGGGGTCTTGGTCATAATATCCCAGAAAGCAAAGTCTATGCAAAGATACTACACTCATTGCCTGAAAGGTTCAATTCAAAGGTCACTGCCATTTAGGAACTTCGTGATATAAATAATATGAGGGTTGAAGAACTGGTTGGTTCTTTACAAACCATTTAGGAACTTCGTGATGTAGATAATATGAGGGTTGAGGAACTGGTTAGTTCTTCACAAACCTATTAGTTAAACTTTAAAGCTCTTAAAGTTAAGTCAATCACTCTTAAGTCTTCTTAAAATACTTATCATGAAAATGTTAGCAATTATGATTTTGAAAATTTTGAAAATGATATGGCATTATTAGCCAAGAAGTTTTATAAGATTTTCAAAAGTAAAAAGAGGGTAGATTTTCAAAAACCTTCAAAAAAGAAAAGAACTAGATCTAAAAATTGGAAATCTATTAAAGATAGCCAATGTTTCAACTGCCATGAATACGAGCATCTAACAAACAAATGTCCAGAGGGGGACAAATCTAAAAAGAAAGGCATGCTAGCCACATGGGATAAATCGTCTTGCTTTGAAGTCTCTTCTGAGTCAGATGATTCTGAACCTGAGTCTACTAATGAGGTCAAAGCCTTAATGAC
This sequence comes from Magnolia sinica, assembly GCF_029962835.1. Lineage (NCBI taxonomy): Eukaryota > Viridiplantae > Streptophyta > Magnoliopsida > Magnoliales > Magnoliaceae > Magnolia > Magnolia sinica. The sequence goes on from NC_080577.1 coordinate 60,025,129, forward strand.
TCTAGCCAAATTCACTTTCTCAAATAGTTGTGATTCAACTAATGAAGAAAATCTAAGAAGTGATCCTGAAAATGATGAAGATTTACAAGATGCCTATGAAGCCCTATACAGGGAAAGTTGTAAGATAACTGTAAAATTAAAACTTCAAAAAGAAAAGTTTTTGAAATTAAAAGAAAATTTTGATAATCTAGTCTTAAAAAAATCACATTTTTCAGATTGTTTTGAAAAAGCTAAGTGTGATTTAGATTTCAAAACTTCCCAAATTGAAACCTAAAATCTGAAAATGAAAAACTAAAACTAGAAGTCTCTTCTCTCTTGAATTTGAAGGATACTTGGAGGTATGCCTAGGGTGATCCTAAACTAGAAAGACTACTATCCAGATCAAGAAAATATGGCGATCGATCTGGTCTGGGCTACAATAAAAATACCCATCCTAAATATAAGACTACCCTCCCAAATTTGCTAAAGGAGAGTCCTCTAACTTAAAAGGGAAAAGTCTGAATCAAAATAGTTTTAAAAATCCTAAAACTTTTCAGGCTATGAAACCTAAAAACAACCATATCAACTATAAAAATCAAAATCATAACCCCTTAGCTGAGAAATTTGTGGATCTACTTAAGAAGCTTCTAAAATCTAACTCGAATAGTAGAATATACAACAACTACAAGCATAGAAAGACCAATTATACTCCAAAATCCAAAACGGTAATGAAATGGGTTCCTAAAGTTGCTTGTTTAATTGCTCACACAACTTTTAAGGCTTCAAGTCAATCAAAGCGGTACTTAGATAGTGGTTGTTTTAGACACATAACAGGTGATAAAGATTTGTTCACCAATTTTAAACATATGACTAATGGCTCAGTCACATTTGGTGATGGTAGCAATTGCAGGATTATTGGCCAAGGTACGATTTAACTCTTTAATCTTCCTCCATTTGAGAATGTGTTGTTTGTAAAAGGTCTTAAGCATAATCTCTTAAGCATTTCTCAAATTTGTGATAACAAATATAACGTCAAATTCACCAATCAAGGGTGTGAAATTTCTAATGAGAATGGTTCTGTGATATTAACTGGTCGCAGAACATCTGAGAACTGCTATATAGTCTGTGATTCAAGCTCGTCTAAGTTATCGTGTTACATGGTCCAAACCGATGAGACCGAACTATGGCATAAATGCCTAGGACATGTACACTGCGGTAATCTTTATAAACTGAACAAAAGTGAAGTAATAAGAGGTCTACCCAAGATAAAAAAATTGGATAAAATTTATGGCAAATGCCAGATTGGAAAATAAACTAGGAGTACTCACAAGAAAGTGAACTCTAATGCCACATCCAAACCCCTTGAACTTCTCCACATGGATCTTATTGGACCGACTAGAATGGAGAGTCAAGGCGGTAAGAAATATATACTAGTCATATTAGATGATTTTACTAGGTATACATGGGTAGTTTTCATGATAGAAATCTGAGACTCTCGATGAAGTGAAAAGGGTACTCAAGCGTATCCAAACTGAGAAGGAATCACATGTCACCAAAATCTGTAGTGATCATGGTTCCGAATTTGATAATAGTAGTTTTGAGAAGTTCTGTAGTGATCATGGAATATCACATAAGTATTCTGCACCCAAGACACCTCAACAGAATAGGGTAGTTGAAAGGAAAAATTGGGTACTTCAAGAAATGGCCAATGTGATGTTAAATAGTATGAAACTTCCTAAAAATCTTTGGGCTGAAGATGTGAACACGGCAAGTTATATCATTAACCGTGTTTATACTAGAAAGTCTAATAATAAGACCACATATGAACTATGGTTCAATAAGAAGCCTACTGTTAGATACTTTTGAGTTTTTGGTAGCAAGTGCTACATTTTGCGGGACCAAGAAAATCTGGGAAAATTCGACACTAAGAGTGACGAGGGTATTTTCCTGGGATATGCGCTAAATAGTCAAGCATATTATATTCTCAACAAGAGGACCGGTGTTATTTAAGAATCCATTAATGTGGTTATAGATGATCACTTGAATGCACATGTCTTAAGTTCAGAAGATGACGAAGTCCCTTTATTTGATAAACCAGACTCTTCATCTAGTCAAAATGACCTTGAATTGTGGCCAGTTAAAGATCATCCAACTGATCAAATTCTTAAGAATCCTCTCACTGGTGTGTGCACTCGTAGACAATTAGAAAATATTTATAATTTTGTGTTCTTCACATCTCAGATTGAGCCGGCCAACGTAAAAGAAGCTCTTGCTGATAAAAACTGGATAGTAGCTATGTAAGACGAACTTAATCATTTCGTAAGGAATGATATATGGTACTTAGTTCCTAGACCTAATGATAAACACATTATTAGAACTAAATGGATCTTTGAACTTGGTAACATTATAAGAAATAAGGCTAGACTGGTTGTATAAGGGTACACTCAAATAGAAAGCATAAATTATGATGAAACCTTTGCCCCAGTAGCTCGTCTTGAATCTATCAGACTGTTTATATCCATTTCTTGTTGCAAAAAGTTCAAAATTTACCAAATGGATGTTAAGAGTGCTTTCTTGAATAGTGATCTATATAAAGAAGTATGTGTAGAACAACCTACTGGGTTTGAAGACCCTAAACATTCTGATCATGTTTATCACCTGAAAAAGGCAATCTATGGATTGAAACAAGCTCCCAAGGCATGGAATGAGAAATTGACTAAGTTTTTACTAAGTCATAACTTTATAATGGGGAGTGTTGATAAGACACTTTTTGTAAAGAAACATAATGATCACATACTAATAGTATGAAAAGGCCGAGCTAAATGTCCTAGAGGAGGAGGGGGTGAATAAGACAATGCCAAATTTAAAAAATAAAGTACAGAAATAAAGACTTAATAAACAAATGATAGCAGAATAGAAAGCAACCTCTAAAATCAAGTATTGAGCGGTTGATATAAACTTGGTTCTAAGGACAACCTCACACTAAAAACCTACGGTTTATAGTAGGACAACCTTACTAGAACGTGGGTGAGTATCAAAAACTCAAACTTAAATGGAGGTGAAAGAAATAAGAACTAATCTATTACAACATTCACCACACAATGAAAAGTAAAGATTACAACATTCACATCTACAAATACATCCCACAATCTTAAACTACAAAATGATAAAGAAATAAATCAAACATCCACCAAACACCTAAGAATTATAGTGGTTTGTGTGTGTACACCAACTGTCTGAAAATAGACACACACAACTACTCCACTCCTAATACCACTCCCTCGGGATATTAGCGTTCACTAATCAAATAGGTTTTTCAAGGTTCACCTAAAACCTTCACAATTGTATTTTAAATGGGCTCACACAATCACAACCCCAAACTCTAAGATTTTTTGGTTAATCTCAGAAAAAACCGAATGAGATTTTCTAGCTTAACTCATAAACCAAATAAAAAGGAATTACAGAGAGGGAAACACTTATTTGTATCAAGTTTCTGAAATAGCCCGGTAGAACCAACTTGATGACGACATAGATGTTCAACGTTCAATCCCACGAGTGTATAAGGTTCTAGGTCTAAATAATTTTTAATTTAAATCAACCTGGGCTAGCTTGATTTGATTTCGATCTCGAGAAAGGGTAAATCAAATGTCCCTTTTCAAAATCAGATTGGAATAGAGATCTAAAATCAAATAACAAGAGCTATATAAAGAATCTAAAATATGCACAAAATAGTATAGAATGAACATAAAATTATCTTAGAGTGATTGCTTAAAAATAAGTAGAATTGAATAGAAAACTCTGAGATTCGAGTGCTATTTATAGGTGAAAAATCTGTTCACTCGACTAGCCTTAGGTTCGCTTCGACTGGCCTTAGGTCCAATAGATTTTTGAAAATTCTAGCGTGATAAGATTTGACAACTGTTTGACTGGCCTTGTGGGTCCCACGACTGGTCGAGTGGGTCAAGATTACTTGTTGTAATTCGAGTCGAGCCCTGCATGACCGGTCCAGTACTGTTCACTCGACTGGCCGAGCAATTTCTAAGATTGGTCAAGAAAATTCTAGGACTGGTTGAGCTAGTGCTAAGGCTAGTCGAACAAACAACCTATTAACCTATAAAATGACTGATACCCAGTATGAAATGAATGTAACATGCCTTAAGGTCAATCTAGGTCATTCATATCTTACTTGTGAGAAATAACGTGTGAACCATCAAACTATCGATCACATCAGCAACTTTAATTCTTGCGTTATTCGAAGCTTGAACTCAACGTATCGAACTTACTCTTCAATTTCTTAGACGTTTCCAGCTACAAAACTTGAACCGCAATATTGCGATTGGGTTTTTGAAAGTTGAGTCTTCAACCAACACTTGAAACTCATACACTTTCTTCAGCTTGAAGATTTCGGCAAGTTCGTCGTAGATATCGGCAAGATTGATTCAGCACGATCATTGAAGATTCAAAGCATATCAAACCACAAGCTTGATACATAAAACACATAAGCACGACACAAACTCGAATTTGTTTAGCACACAAAAATTTGACTAAACTTAGGGTTTCCAACATAGCAATTTCATAATACAAATATATGTTGATGACATTATCTATGGATCTGTCTGTTCTAACATGACTGTTGAATTTGCAGATTTAATGAAATCGAAATTTGAAATGAGCATGGTTAGAGAACTGAACTATTTCTTAGGTTTGCAAGTAAAACATCTTCCTAATGAGTTCTTTATCTCTCAAACCAAATACGCTCTAAACTTGGTTAAAAAGTTTGGATTTGAGAGCGGAAAAAATTTCAATACTCCTATGAGTATGACACTTAAACTCTCTAAGAATTCAATAGTTAAAAGTGTAGATCCTAAGTTGTATCGCAGCATGATAGGTAGTTTATTATATTTAACTGCGAGCCGACCTAATATTGCATTCAGCGTAGGAATTTGTGCTAGATATCAATCAGACCCTAAACAGTCCCATCTGATTTCTATAAAGCACATTTTAAGATATGTCACAAGTTCGGCTAAACTTGGCCTTTGGTATCCTTATGATACTAATGTTCAATTAGGCAGTTATTCGAATGCTGATTGGGCTGGTAATATTGATGACCGCAAGTCTACTAGTGATGGATGTTTTTATGTTGGGAACTGTCTGATTTCATGGCATAGTAAGAAACATAGTTCTGTGTCACTTTCCACAACTAAGGCTGAGTATATTGCAACTGGTAATGCATGCACCCAGCTTGTATGGATGAAGAGAATGTTAAGTGATTACGGATTTGCACAAAATACTATGGTTTTATATTGTGACAATTCTAGCGTAATTAACATTTTTAAAAATCTAATTCAGCATTCACGAACTAAGCATATTGACATTAGATATCATTATATTCGTGAATTAGTAGAAGATAAGATTATTTCAGTGGATTATATTTAGACTGAAAATCAACTTGCTGACATATTTATAAAGCCGCTTGAAAGAAACAGGTTTGTTAAGTTGAAATTGGATATGGGTATGTGTAATATGAACTAAAATGTTTATGTTTATTTGTAATATATTGCATGTTTTTATTTATTTTAGTAAATTTTTTAAATTTCAAAAATATGTAAAATTGCAGAATTTTTGTGGTGCACGACCAGTCGAGTACACACTCAACCAGTCATGGCACGACCGGTCGAGCCGCTCGGGTTTGTTGGTTTTTTATTGTATAAAAAGTACTTTTTCTTCAATTGTCTCATCTTCCCCAACCAACCCTATCACGACCGGTCGAATCTACCTTCAATTCCTTCATGGTTAGTGCATCATTTTCAATTTCCTTGTAGATTTAAGTTCTTTGCACTTCCATTTCCTTATTTTTGTAGTTTATTTCAAGGTTTATGGTGGTTTGTTGGGTTTCTTACTAAAAATCTGATTTCTTTGAAACCCTTTCTTCATTTCTTGCATTGCTTGTGTTCCTTGTCTTTCTTGTTGCTATGGAAGGTCGACATAAGAAGAAACCCACTCGTCGTCATTTTTCTTCTCGTTCTACTCCCATCATGGTGCCCCATCTTTGGTCACCGGAAGAAGACCCCTAGTATGTGCGGGATATATGTCTTTGCAACGTGATTGTTGAATGGACGGTCAACTCTAATCACTTAGAACCATTTGGCATTGTTCCTCTCCTTCAAACTGTAAGATGGGATAACATTTTAAATTGGGGTGGTCTAGCATACCGTTCCATTCCGCAGGCCATGTATGCTTGCATAACTGACTTCTCATCTGAGAATCTAACTTTTACAATTATAACTAGAGAAGGTCTTATTGAAGTGGAGCGTCACTTAATATCTGGATTGGTGGATCTTCCAATTAATAATGACGGTATTTCGATATCTACTCTTGTAGCAAAACCTTCTTGGTCTGAGAAAAGGATGCTCACTAGAGCGTTATGCAACATGAATGCAGAATGGAGTTCTGGGAATGCGTTCAGTTCCAAATTTATGTTACCCAGATACAGGGTTCTCCCTCGAATTTTCATCTCTAATGTTTATCCTAGGTCTGGTAATAAGACTGAACTCACTACTTTCATGGTTCGCATCCTTCACTCAGTGTTATTGGTGCCTCTTTATGTCTTCCATCTCTTATCTGTTACATCATGATTCAGTTTCATCTCCATCTAGGTCATAGTGATATACCATTTGCCTATCTTATGACTGTCTTAGCCACCCATATTCTTGTGGCTATGCTTGTTGCAGAAGCTCCCATTAACCATCTTCTCTTCAACAACTTGAACATAAATAAGATGAATTTGAGGTTGGCTCTAGGCTAAGTTGATGTGGGTGTTGGAGGAGCAGTTGAAGCAACTGAAGAGGAGGATGCTTTGCCTCCAGATGATGTCAATATAGATGACATATTTGATGAGATTGAGTCAAACTCTATAGCTGATCCTGACTTTCAGTCGTCTGACTTTGATGAGTGTTTACGATCCCAGGAGGAGAAAGTAGAGGGTACGCATGTGTCCCAAGAAAATCAATTTAAATACATACGCAAATATCTTAGGCGCATTAATAAGGGACTGCATCAGATAGATCCTTCTATTCCTGCTCCATCATTTGGATCTGATTAGATGTTTATTTCTTTCTGGACATGTCTTAATACTTTCTACTCTTGGATTTGTGTTGGGATCATGTGTGTTGGGATATTTCTTGGACATAATTTTACTTTTAGTATGTTAACTTAATATTGTGCTTTCTGTTGATATTTTGATTATTATGGTGATATTTCCTATCTTATTTCATTTACTTCTCTTATCTTTATCTTTCTTTCCTTTGTCTTTTTGTGACAAAAAGGGGGAGAAATTGTAGAGATGTGTGATTGTGGAATATGAAGTGTAGTATGTATGAATTATTTTTTTTTTTACAGATTCTACAAATCACCTCTCCTGGATTAAGGGGGGAGTAATAGAATGAGAATGAGATGTGGGGAGATGGTTTATTGATCATTTATTACTTTTTTGGTGCATAATTCTTTATTGTGCATGGATAGTGCATGATTCTTTGCTGTGTGTATAACTGGTGCATGATTCTTTATTATGCGTGATTCTCTTTATTTGGTTTTGTCACAAATTTGACAAAGGGGGAGATTGTAAATGCTATTGTGTAAATCTAGCACCCATTGTATTGTCAAATTTTGTTATGTCAAATCATTTAGTATTTGTATCATGCTTTGAGTTGAAGTGATCAGGTTCATACATTTTTAAGTTCTCTGGATCTTCATTGATCTTGCCCACATCTTCAAGTTGAAGTGAAGCGCGTTGAAGTTCATGGTTTCAAGATCATATTCATGAACTCAGGTTCAAGATTGAAGTTCAACTATTGAACGCTAAAGATTCAAGAACTCAAGCGTAAATAAAGCTCAAGTTCAAACTCAAGCTTCAATTATCACAAGTATTCAAGAATTTGAAGCGAATGATGTTTCAAGTGTTCCTACTCACAAATAGGTTTGGATGATCATAGATTGACCCTAGATTGTGTCATAGTCATTGCATATTTTTTGTGGGTCATTTCTTTTATTTATAGGTCATTTTCTTAACTAGTCTTAAACCTTGTTCGACTAGTCCAAGTACTGGCTCAACTAGTCTAAGAGTTTTCTCGACTAGTCCAAGGTTTGTTACTAATTTTCAGACTTTTCTGTTGGACCCTCGACCAGTCATGGAGTCTGCTCGACTAGTCAAGTGAACAGTGCTCGACCGGTCGTATAGGCTCGACTCAAAGTCCAGTAAGCTTTTCTAGTCCCACTCGACCAGTCGAGTGCATGGCTCGACTAGTCGAGCAGGCCACTCGACTAGTCAAGTAATGGCCTTATCTTATCGTGTCAGAAATTTTAAAATTTTGTTGGTCCTTCAACCAATCGAGAGAGCAGTATTTTCACCTATAAATAGAGCACAAATTTTAGAGTTTATTCATTCATTAAAGCAAAATCAAGATACTACTCTGAGAGATAAGTTTCTGATATTTTTAAGCTACTTTGTGCTCATTTAATATTCTCTTTAATTAGCTTTTGTTATTTGATTTTGAGATCTTTATTCCAATCTTAATTTAAGAAGGGATTTGTGTTTTTTCCCTTTCTTGAGATCAAAATCAAATCAAGCTAGCCCAAGTTGATTTAACTTAAAAATCATTTAGAACTAGAACCTTTTCATCTGTGGGACTGGACATTGGACATCTTCGCCTACATCGGATCGGTTCTGCCAGGATTTTTCAAAGGAGAATTTCCATATAAGTACATTTACATTTTGTACAATTTTTTTTTTTTTTTTTTAGTTTTTAAGGTTGTGCTAGAAAAATCTCTTTTTGGTTTGTCTGAGGTGATCCAGAAAATCTCAGAGTGTGGGGCTTTTGGAATTGTGTAAAGCCCGATCAAAGACATAATTGTGAAGGTTTTAAGGTGAACCTTGAAAAACCTTTTTCTTAGTGAACGCTAATATCCCGAGGGAGTGGATATTAAGAGTGAAGTAGTTGTGTGCTGTTTTCTAACAGTTGGTGTCCACACAAGCGAACCACTATAATTTTTGGAGTTGTGGTGGATAATTGAATGTGCCTATGTGTGTGAATGTTGTAATTTATTTTCAGTGTTTGTGGTGAATGGTGTAATTTATTATATGCACTTGTGGGAATGTTGTAATAACTCAGTTTATTTTATTTGCTATTTCCTTTGTCTCTTTATTGGTTTGGGTTTTTGAACTTACAAACGTTCTAGTAAGGTTGTCCTGCCATAAGCCTTTGGTTTTTGGTGTTAGGTTTTCCTTAGAATTAAGTTTGTATCAACCTCTCAAGACTAGTACATTTGAGGTTGCTATTTACTTGTGCTTACTTACTATTTGATGGTGCTATCATTCTTTAAATTTCACATTTATTTTTTAATTTGGCATAGTCCTATTCACCTCACCCCCCCCCAAAAAAAAAAAAAAAAAAAAAAAAAAACAACGCATAGCCTTGCCTTTTCACAAACTCCCTCTCAAATAACTCCCCTTCAACTTAAGCTTAGTAGAGACTTGTATTAAGGGATACATATACATGCATATCCACATCTCTATATCTCATTTAAATAACCACATTATTATAAAACAGATTAAGATATAAGCAATCAATAGCACTTACAATCTCCCCCTTTGTCAAATTTGTGACAAAATCAACTTATAGAAGATTAACTTATTCTAATACATAGATTCACTCAGTTTAAACAAAATTTAACAACCACAAACTCCCCATCAATCAATTCCCCTTCAACTTAAGCTCAATAGAGACCTGTATTAAGAGATACATATGCATGCATATCCACATCTCTACATCTCATTTAAATAACCACATTATCATAAAACAGATTAAGATATAAGCAATCAAATACCCAATTTCTCCCCCTTTTTGTCTCAAAATGACAAAGGAAGAAAAAATATGTAAAATGTGGTAGCTAATAAGTGAAGAGAGTAAGAAAGTGTATGAAATTTAGCAAATTAAACCATAATAAAAGGAGTATCAACATCAAACAAACTTAAACATGTCCAAAATTCACAGTCACCAAGTAAAGTAAAGTTAAGTATTACAAGTCCAACAAAAGTAAACAAACTAATCAGAAGTATATGAAGAGGGAGGTGGAATGGATGGATCAATCTGGTGTAATCTCTTATTTATGCATCTAAAATACTTACGCATATACTTCATTTGGTTATCTTGGGAAATTTTCAATCCATCCGCCATCTCTTCTAATGAGCGAAGGCGCTCATCGAAACCAGAAGGCTGAAAATTAGGATCAACCTCAACATCATCAGATTCTAATTCATTAAAAATATCTTCCATATTGGCTTCACTTGGCAGTGCATCTTCCTTTCCAAGTTCTTCTCTAACTTCTCTAGCATCCCAATCAGTTTGACTAGGTGCTAACTTCAAATTCATTTTATTGATATTTTAACTGTTGAAAGGTAAATGAGAAGTGGGAGCTTCTCTAGGTGGCATGACCACAAAACAGTGTAAAGTAAGATTGGTCATCAAATAAGTAAATGGAATATCACTATGCCCTGGATGAAGTCGAAATTGGATAATGAAATAGCAGATTAATGAAGGAAAACACACCAGAATGCCAGATACAATATAATGAAGAATACGCACCATAAAGATAGTGAGTTTGGCCTTGTTACCAGATCTAGGGTATACATTAGAAATAAAAAATCGATGTAATACTCTGTATCTGGGCAACATCTGATTGGCCTGGAGCACATTCTCAGAACCCCATTCTGAGTCCATGTTGCATAAATTTATGGTTAATAAACATTTTTCTGACTCATTCAATTTTTCAGCCAGTGTTGGAATAAGAATTCCTTCATCATTCACTGGAATGTCCATTAACCCAGAAATTAAGTGATGAGCTACTTTATATGAGCCTTCTTTAAACATGATATTGAAGGTCAAATCTTCAATAAATACATCATTTATGCACGCATACATTGCTTGTGAAATGGAGCGGTATGCTGGTCTGCCCCAATTCAAAATGTTATCACATCCTACAACAACAAGTTGGTTTTCAGTCTGCACATAGTCTAATGAAATAATTTTCTCTTCCACTAATTCCCAAATATAGTGATACATAATGTCAATATGTTTGGTACGGGAATGCTGGATGGGATTCTTAGAGATATTAATTGCGCTAGAGTTATCGCAAGATAGACTCATTATGTCTTGCGCAATCCCGTGATCGTTCAACATTCTTTTTATCCACATAAGCTAAGTGCAGGCATTTCCAGTTGTGATATATTCGGCCTCAGCTGTGGATAGGGATATGGAACTTTGTTTCTTGTTATGCCAGGAAACCAAATAGTTCCCAACATAAAAGCAACCACTGCTAGTGGATTTTTTATCGTCTATGTTCCCAACCCAATCAACATCCAAGTATCTAGCTAATTGAACATTAGTATCAAGTGGATACCATAAACCTAAATTAATTATACTTGTGACATACCTAATAATCCTCCTGACAATAATCAGGTGAGATTCCTTAGGTTCAGACTGATATCTAGCACAGATTCCTACGTTGAATACAATATCAGGTCGACTCACAGTTAAATATAATAAACTGCCAATCATACTGTGTAACATCCCAGAAAATTCTATGCAAGGACCCGAGCACCAGCTCAATCAGGTTTCCCTTAAGACTCAAGCCTTTAGAAGTTAAATATGAATTAGTTAGCGCTAAACTCGATTACTTGTGAAATTGGCACCAATCACTTTAAATTTGATCTGTAGGACCCAAAACCTGTAGAATCGTTAGCACTATGTTACCCTGAAATCTAGGATTCAACGCTAAATCCAGTTACTCTCGGGAGTACTTGGAAACTTTGTATCGGACCTGGACCACACGTCGAAAGTCCGATAGCGATGATCTTAGACAATTATGATCATCTTCTTGGGCTTGACAATCACCTTAAAAATCAAGTCCAGATGATGTCCTGAGACGATTTGCTTGAGTTCGGAGTGAGGAGTGTGAGAAAGGTGAAATTTATTTAGAAATTAAATATAAATTTAAGAAATCTGAGTCGTGTCACTTGTGTACTGATTTTAAGCATTCTGACCATTGGATTCTGACCCAAATTTACCCTCAGATCAGGGAAGATAGCCCATACATGTCAAAGTGCCGGTGGACCTGATCGAGTTTCGGTGACCGTTGAATTGAAACTGGTCCGCCATGGCTGATCTGTAAATCCGATCGGTACGAAAACTGAACCTGACCTAGATCCATAGTTAGTGAGCTTAAGTCCGACCACACGTGGAAAAGGGACCACCAGAAGTGCTCCGTTGGACCGAAATAGACCCGAATTGGTTATAACCTAAGTATACCTTGGCCTTGGGGCTATTTTCATCAATATTAGGCCTATATAAAGACCTTAAAACCCTCACTCTCAACTCCATACGAATTTTCCAAACCCAAGCTAAGAGAGAGAGAGGAAAAGAGAGAGAAAGTGAGAGAGAAGTTGGTAAATCATCTTGATATTCTTTCCAGTTAATCATCGTACTTAATCCTTTGTATCTGAATTGTTATTCCGACGATTCTAATCTCATTCTTGGGTAAGTTAATCAAACCCTAACCTATTTTGGAGCTTAGATTAGTCTAAGTGTTGTTGTAGCTAACTTAATTCATGCCTCAGGTTGTCTAATTGTCATTGACGAAGGTTTATCGTCTAAATCTGATCCGTTGCGCACTTTCTGGTGTAAGGTGTGGACTATATTCGTATAGGTTATGGTTTTCAAGGCTTTTAAAGTCGATTGATGATTTATTATTGTTGTGGGTAAAATTTCACATGCCAAATGTAATGTGTATATTGCGTTCCTGATATATATGAACTATATTGAGATTTGTGTATTCCATGTATATGTAGAAAGTATCGTATATGTATACAACATGAGTATATGGTTGCCATGATTAAATTGTCGCATGTTTATGCTAGTTGTATGTGTAATAACTCCTTGGCAAGAGGAATTGTCCCAAGGTGAGCTATCACCAATATGCGTCATGTATGTTGGCATATGTATCCTAAGTGTTTGTAGAAATGTCTGAATGAATAAGTGTGTAACATATTGTACTTTTATGGGCGTTGAGAAGAGATTCTCAACTATCTTAATAATGTGTATGATTTCCTCCATGCAATCTATATTCTTTGTCTGTTTAACTTAGACGTTACTTATGTGTGAATTCATGTTAAGTTGATATTCAACAAATGCTCACATGCTTGTATGATTAGAATTGTTGATCCATTACTGTTCTAAATTGCTGGTATGAATATTTTTTATACTTGAATGTGCTTGGGACTATGAAATAGTCCAGGGAATCAGCAACATACCTTGAGTTCATGGCCGAGGTTGTTTTCGCCACGTAGGACATGTTTGACGAACTCGAGTCATATTAGGGTTGTCGGCAGTGGTTTGGCCACACGGGGTGTTTGCGTACCCTATGTCGTTCAACTCAATGTGTGCTCGTGCTAGTCGAGTTCGTCAAGTAACCCGATTGTCCCATTGGATGTTCACCATCTATGGACACTACTGTTTGAATCTAGGGTACCAGACTTACCAGTGCAATCCCGTTAACCATTGTACCTTGATCCGCTAAGACTCATGAGCCGGGCATGGTGGTATGGGACACCGTGGTCGAGCTATCGATCTATGCTAGGGCGACGAGCCTCCCCGTAGTGACCAACGAGCAAACCAGACTCGTAAGCCGATTATGGTGGTATGGGACAATATATTCACGCTGTCGGCCTACATTGATTGGTGACGAGCCCTTTGTAGTGCCCTCGAGCATACCTTGATACTGCATTGAGGTGACGAGCCTTAGTGTAGCAACTAAGGTATGATTAGGCATGCATTGATTGGTGACGAGCCCTTTGCAGTGACCTAGAATCACAATATCGTATGAGATTGTCTAGGACTGATGACCTTAGAATGGATCATCGTTGGGAATTGATATGAGGAAGGTACCTTAGCTTCCCAATCCTGCTATATGAAAAGGACTAATAATAACTTGGTAATCATGTTCATGCATGTAACGCCTTGAAATTCGGGGGTCGAGCATAACTCAGCTCCCGAGTTCCAAAACATCACTTATGCAACATATTTAATGATGGATGTATGTTGACTGTATTAGTGCATAAAACATGGAATAGATTATGGCAAAACACAGATATAATTCAGGGATACGTAAAGAAAGCAAGTGGAAGACTTATAGAAATATATGTGTACAAGTGTAAATCCCTGAAGTACATATATAAACCAGGTCGTATGAAAGTGTTACTTATCAAAATTATAAGTATCAAGTTACATCATTTAAATTTCTAAAAATAATCCCAGAGTCCCACGCATCAGACCGAGGCTCGCTAGAACCCGTCTGAAAACTGCATATAAGAGAAAGCAGCCTCATCATCATCCATCTCCCGCTCTGCCTCAGAAGTCGCATCAACATCTGCAACATCAGAACCTAAGACAGAGTCTGGTGGGTGTTTAACACCGCCCCAGAACGTGGGAGTGAGTGATCAACTCAGTGGAACAGTAAGGCACTGGTTAACATGTTATCGGTTCAATCAAACAGTAATGATAAAGCAGAACAATTAAATAAATCCTAAGTACTCTTGTTAATACAAGGATGTATGAAAAATGATGCGTGCCCTCACGCGTACACCCTCAGCGTCTTCATCTTACGTTACGCATGACACCACCTCAAAGTGCACCACATCTACAAAGCACATTGAAATGCGGTGCATGGATATGATTACCAAGTTGTTATTAGTCCATTTCATACAGCAGGATTGGGATGCTAAGATACCTTCCTCATGTCACCATCCAAACAGTGATCCATTCTAGGATCGTCAATCCTAGTCGTCTCATACGATCATATATTTGAGGTCATAGCAAAGGGCTCGTCACCAATCAATGCACGCCTTTCATACCTTCGTTACTACACCAAGGCTCGTCACCTCAATGTGGTATCCAGGTGTGCTCGAGGTCACTACAAAGGGCTCGTCACCAATCAATGTAGGCCGACAGCACGAATATAGTGTCCCATATCACCATAATCGGCTCATGAGTTTAGTTGCTCACTGGTCACTACGGGGAGGCTCGTCACCCCAGCGTAGGCCGACAGCTCGACCACGGTGTCCCATACCACCATGTCCGGCTCATGAGTTTTAGCGGATAAAGGTACCATGGTTATTAGGATTTCACTGGTAAGTTCGGTACCCTAGATTCAAGCAGTAGCATCCATACATGGTGAACATACATCGGACAATCGGGTTACTTGGCGAACTCGACTAGCACGAGCGCACGTTGAGTTGAACGACATAGAGTGCACAAACACTCCGTGTGGCCAAACCACTGCCGACAACTCTAATACGGGTCGGGTTCATCTAATACGTCCTACGTGGCGAAAGCAACCTCAGACACGATCATGAACCAGACTACCGATTTCCTGGACTAATGCATAGTCCCAAACTCATTACACTACAACAGATATATGAATTGAATGTAGAACAGTAAAGGAAACAACAACTCAAATCATGGTGCATAAGCACTTGAGGAATATCAACTTAACATAGATGTAAGCATAAGTAATGCTTGAATTTAAATAACATGGAATGTAACTAGCAAGAAGGAAATCATGCACATCAATAGGAGTGTTAAGAATCACTTCTCAACGCCCGCAATTAGTGTAATAAGTTACACTTTAGATCATTCATGCATTTCTACAAACACTTAGAATACATGGAACAACATACATGATGTATGTTGAAAAATAAGCATTTGGACAATTCCTTTTACCAAGGAGTTGTCATACATACATCTAGCATACATACATGACAAATAATCATGGCAAACACAAGTGCATATTTTATACGTATACGATACTTTATACATACACATAGAATACACAAATCTTAATATACCACATGCATATCAGGAACGCAAAGAAAACACAACATTTGGCATGTGAAATCTCATCCATAACAAGAATAAATCACTAACTGGCATTGAAAGCCTTGAAAACCATAACCTATACACTTAAAGTCCGCACCTTAAGCCAGAAAAGAAATACCGAACTGATTTAGACGAGATGTCTTCGTCAACGGCGATAGAATACCCTAAAACAAGGATAGAAATGAGATACAACAACACCAAGACTAATATAAGCTCTAACACAGATTAGGGTTAGGTTAACTTACCCCAAGATGAACTCAGAACCGTCAGAATAACGATTCAAGTGAAGGTTCAAGGATGAAGAAGACCAGGAAAGAATCCAAGATGATTCACCAACTTATCTCTCACTATCTCTCTCTTTTCCACTCTCTCTCCAAGCTAGGGTTAGAGAAAATTCGTATGGAAAAGAGGGCTAGGGTTTAAGGACTATAAATAGGCCTCATATTGATGAAAATAACCCCAGGGCTAAGGTATACTTAGGTTATAACCAAAGTAAGCCTCTCTCAATCCAACGAAGCACTTCTGGTGGGCCAAAAACCACGAAAGGTTGGACTTAAGCTCACTGACCATGGATCTAGGTCAGGCTGAGTTTTCGTACCGACCGGCTCTTCAGATCAGCCGTGGCAGACCACACTCAATTCAACGGTCACGGAATCTCGATCAGGTCCACAAGCACAAGGATATGCCCGGGCCACCTTCCCTGATCAGAGGGTGAAATTGGGTCAGAATCCGACGGTCAGATAGCTTGAAATCATCACGCAAGCGACACAACTCAGATTTCATAAAAGCTTATTAAACATCCAACCGTTCTCACACTCTTCACTTCGAACTCAAACAAATCAACCCAGAACATCACATGGACTTAATTTTCGAGGTGATGGTCAAGCCCAACTCAGTGACCGCAATAGCCTAAGATCATCGCTATCGGACTTTCGACGCGCGGTCCAGGTCCGATCCAGAACTTCCAAAAATTCCCCAGAACAACTGGATTTAGCGATGGATCCTAGATTTCAGAGTAACATAGCGCTAACTAATCTACAAGTTTCGAGTCATGCAGATACAATTTAAAGTGATTGATGCGAATTCACAAGCAATCGAGTATAGCGCTAATTACCCCAAAAATAACTACTTAAGGAAATATTAGCACAAAAATTTCCAAGGTCGTTACAATGCACCGCATTGCATGTGCTTTGGCGTCGTGGAGCACTGCGGGAGGTTGTCATGCGTACCGTAAGATGAAGACGCTGAGGGAGTGCAGGCGAGAGCATGCATCATTTCTGTATACATCCTTGCATTAACAAGAGTAATTAGGACATGTTTGATTATATTGCCTTATCATTACTGCTTGATTGAATTAATATGTTAACTTTTACTGTATAGTTCCACTGAGTTGATCACTCACTCCCACATTCTGGGATAGTGTTTCAACACTAACCAGACTCTGTCTTAGATGCAGATGATGATGCGATCCCCGAGGCAGAGCAAGAGTTGGAGGATGATGAGGAGGCGTTCTCCTCTATGCAGTTTCGAGGCGGGTTTATGTGAGCCGTGTCCTAAGCTACGTGGATTCAAGGTTGATGTTGTAATGGTTTACTACATTTTAATACTTATATTTTGAAACAAACACTTGTAATTATGACCTGGCAGAGCATACATATCATATGGACTTGCACATGTACACATATATTTCTTTAGTCTTCTGCTTGTAGATTTCACCTATCCCTAGATTATGTTTACAGTTTGGCTTAATCTACTCCATATTTTATGCACACATACAGACAACATATATCCATCATTGCATATGTTGCATAAGTGATGTTTTGAAACTCGGGAGCTGAGTTATGCTCGACCCCTGAATTTCAGGGCATTACAAGTTGGTATCAGAGCATGATTTGGATTAAACTGGACCTGAGTTATGGTCACACACGCATGCTGATGCCACCTTAGTGTAGGAGGGTGTGAGATTAATCTAGAAGCGGTGTAGGTTTTCCAGTTGATCTTATCGGCGAAAGTTGACTGAAAACGATCGCCGAGATCGAGTCCATGCACACTCTTGATCACACACAGCGACCCCAAATCTCTTCTAGACCATCCATTGATGGGTTTAGATCATGTATCATCCCTTTCCAGCTAGTAGAAATCCAGTAAAAGTGACTCTGTATCAAATTCTATTCAAAGTGACCCGATAAGAGTCGAAGCGAACTAAGGGCCCAATCGGGGCATTTATAAGGGGACCCAGGGTGGGACCCACATCAATTGCTGACCTGGGGGGCAGGAGGACCTCGCCCTCGCCAGAATGTCCAGAGACCGGCGATGACCTCGCCAGTTCGGCGAGCCCTCGCCGCCTAGCGGGCCCGGGCCGGCTGGGCCAGTCGGGCCGATGTTGTTTGGGGCTAGTGTGGCCCACTCATTCAAGGTTGCACATTTTTAACCCCTTCAAAACCCTCTTTCCTTCATAAATCTACCCTCTAAGCTTTCCTTTTCTTGAAACTTCTCTCAAAACCCCACAAAAACCCATCTTCAAATCCCTTCTCTTCCATTTTCATGCACCCTCACTCTACCCATCTCGAAACCCATCTCCATTGCTGATTTTCCTTTTTTTTCTTTCCATTGGAACACTCAAATCCCTCCTTTGAGTCTCACATTCGTGGAAGCCTCACCGTTTCTTCCATTTCCCTCTTTTCTCTCATTTTCCATGGCCCTATTTGAGTTTATTACGGCCATATTTTCCATTTCCACCATTCTCTCTTTCATGGGGAAGAAAAGAGCACCTATTGCTGAAGCCGGGCCTAGCCGCCCAACTCGTTCGCGGAGGCCGAGAGGTGCCACCGTGAGCCCAACCGCCACTCGAGAGTTTTAGACAAAGCGGGACCTCGATCCTCAAGCTCCCGTTGGAAGAACTCTGTTGGCGGAGCTATCTCATGGAGTTTATGGGGGGCATAGAGTCCTTTTTGAAGCTCATGTAGATCCGCGGCTATTTGGTGAATATCTCTTGTTTGAGCGCTTGGAAGGGGCCGGTTGGTGCCCGCTATTTGAGGGTGAATATCGTGCCAATGTGGGTATTATCCGAGCTTTCTATGCCCACATTCAATAGCCTTTGCTGGAGCCATTACAGTTCAAGATCCCTTACGGAAGAGATCGGGAGGCCACGGTCGACGTTGCTTTGATATCCCGACTTCTGAACGTGCCGCTCGGCGAGGTTCATGCTAGTGAGAAGAATCTGAATAGTGCACGTGAAAGAGATCGCCACACACGGCTCTTGTGTGGTCGTCTGGTCGAATGACAGCCAAATAGAAGCCTCTTAGCGACCAACATGACGGATGATTTCCGCTTGCTTCACCATATCTGCACATTCAATGTTTATCCAAGGTGGAGCAATCGCAGTGAGTGCACGCGCCTGATGGTGGATTTCTTGTATCAGGTGGGGTAAGGAGAGAAGCTGTGTGTGCCTACGTACATCCTGCAATAGATTTTCCTTATCGATCGTTCGAATAGGAGGACTGAATTGCTCCCATTTGGCCGACTCATCTGTAAGCTTGCACATGAGTTTGGCTATAGGCTTGGGGTGGAAAAACTGATACCTGTCCGTTACATCAATGGGACGACCCTTAATCAGATGGACATTGAGCCTCATCGACGTCAATCCTTACTTGAAGAAAGTGAGGATGAGACTGAGAGCGAAGAGGAAGAGAGTAATGAAGAAGGTGGAGCTGAAATAGAAGAAGAAGAAGAGCAAGATGAGGAAGAAGTGGAGGCCCAAGACACGAGTGAGAGTTCTCCTCCTGCGGCACCGGAGCAGGGCACAGATCAGGCCCCCAAGGACGCCCGTGTAGCTCGGCTTGAGGAGGATCAGGCTGTCCTACGGTAGGACATTATGGATCTTCGAGGCCTCGTGAAGCATAAGTTCAAGAAGGTGTCTCGCACTCTGAAGTCTATCATGTGTTGCCTGCAGGATAAAGGTGCCTCTCCTCCATCTCCTGATTTCGATGAGTAGTTACAGATGTAGCCGTCCCTTGCTCTGTTTTGTTGCTTGTTATTGTGTGTAGCCTTTATAGGCGTAGTAGTTTGGAAGTTGTTTGTTGTTTGAAGCTTAAGATGTATTAGCTCGCATGCTCTCTCTGTCGCGATCCATGTAATGTTGCACTTCTTGTATTGCAACAATTTTGTTAAATGAAATACATGTTATTTTCCTTAAGTTGTGACGTGAATGCTGTGTGGGTGGATTATGTGGATGTTAAATCTCACAGGTTGCATCCTCTGTTGAATGTAGGGTATGCCTCCTAAGGGCTTGAAACTTCGGCCCGTCTCTCTTTGGGCGAGTCACTTGCCGGGGTTTCCCCCCTAGGCGATAGCCAGACGGATCCACAGTCGGGCCCGTCTCATTTTGGTGCTAGGCCGGACTCTGAGCCAGCTACTGGCCCCACAGCTGGGCCGACTCCTGTGATACCATCCATGGCTCCACTAGTCACGCCTTCGGTTCTTGAGCCGAACCGTGCATATGCATCGACGCCTTATGCATCTTCGTCTGCTCCGCCTCCTAATAAGCTTGAGCAGATGATGCTGTTGATGCAGCAACAGCAGATCCAACAGCAACATCAGCAGTTTTTATCTTTCATTGCTGGTATCTTTGCTCAGTCGATGGGGGCGACTCCACCTGCTTCACCTATGCACCCATCTGGGAACACTAGTGTTAGCGTCACATTTGAATGATTCCAACGCTTATGACCTCCCACATTTGCTAGTTCTCATAGACCCGAGGAAGCTGAGTACTGGATTGATCGCATCTCTAAGATGCTGAGGTCCCTTCACTGTTCTGAGGCTGAGCAGGTTGAGCTTGCCTCCTTCATGTTTGAGAAGGAGGCCAGTTTATGGTGGGACAGTGTACTCTGCATAGTTACGGAGGGTTTTGAGTGGATGTGGGAGGCGTTTGAGGCTCGCTTCTATAAGAAGTATTTCCCGGTCACTTATCGACACGAGAGGGAGAGTGAGTTCTTTCACCTCCGTCAGGGAGGGATATCGGTGACGGAGTATGAGAACCGGTTACTGAGCTGGGTAGATATGCTCCATTGCTTCTGGGTGATCAGCCAATGTGAATGTGGCATTTTTCTAAGGGGCTAAGGCCTGAGATTCGATCGAAGATGTGCTGTGCTAGCATATCTTCTTATGCTGAGTTGGTGAGCATGTCCCTGCGAGCTGAGCAGGACAGGGACGGGTTGCCTCATATGCCAGCACCTATGGTTCCCAGACCGCGACTTGACTTTCTGAGCACACCATTTTTAGGTAAGAGGCCACGGGTAGATTCCCCTCCGAGACGTGCAGCGTCGCCGGCTCAGTTGATGCACTCAGACTTGCGCTGTTCATATTATGGAAAAATCGGGCATTCGGATCATAATTGCTTCACGCAATGCGGGACAGTGGATTTACTCCGCCATAGAGGATCATCCGTCCGATGCCTCAGGTCATATCAACTCCACCCCTTCGTTCAGCGCCAGCTCACCCATCCTTCAGACCTTCTGTACCTCACTTCAGGCCACCTCAGTGGCCCATGGTACCACCGCCGAATCGCCCACAGTAGGCTCGAGTTCACGCGCTTACAGCTGAAGCGCCTAGGGCTGACTTGGCATCGAGATCCTTTGAGGTTACAGCTCACATCCAAGGTATTCCCGTCTCCTTGTTGGTGGATACCGGGTCCACTACCTCTATTATATCGTATGCGGCAGTTAAGCGCCTGAGTTTGGGCATTGTTACTATGAAGGGAGTGACACTCACTACCGCTACAGGGACCTCCTCTGATATTACCAAGAGTTGTATGGGTTGTTTGATTGATCTAGGGAGCAGATCGATTCTAGTTGACCTGTTTGTCGCACCTCTATACCATTACGACGTCATTTTAGGCATGGATTGGCTCACGTAGATGCGAGCAGAGATTGATTGTGAAGTTAGACTTTTGACAGTCCATGGACCTGAGGGCGAGACATTTACTTTCCCTGTTCAGGTCAGTTACCCTTTCCGTTTTGGTTGTTATACTTCTCTGTTGGAGAGTATTGCTTGTTCGGCGCTTGAAAGCACGCCAGTAGTTCGAGATTTTGAAGATGTATTCGAGTCGATTCCTGGATTACCCCCCTTGACGTGAGATTGATTTTACTATCGACCTCATGCCTGGTGCGACACCTATTTCATTGCCCACTTATCGCATGCCTCCAAGTGAAATCGAGGAATTGAGGAAGCAGATAGATGGCTTGTTGAATTTGGGCTTTATTCGACCTAGTGTGTCCCCTTGGGGAGCACCTATTCTGTTTACCAAGAAGAAGGATGGTCCCTTGCGATTATGTATAGATTATCGTAGGTTAAATTAAGTGACAGTGAAGAATAAGTATCCCTTGCCCAGGATCGATGATCTGTTTGATCAGTTGAAGGGGGCACGGTACTTTTCGAAGATTGATCTGTAGTCAGGGTACCATCAGTTGCGCGTCAAGGATGAGGACGTGCAGAAGACTGCATTCAGAACTAGTTTCTACTATTATGAGTTCCTTGTGATGTCGTTCGGTCTTACGAACACACCGGCTGTGTTCATGGATCTGATGAACATGGTGTTTCGGCCATTTTTGTTCCAATTCGTCATTGTCTTTATTGATGACATTTTGATATACTCTACAAGTCGGGGAGAGCACAAGAAGCACCTAAGAGCGGTCTTGGATGCTCTCAGGGAGAATTAACTTTTTGCGCAATTCAAGAAATGTGACTTCTGGAAAGAAGAAGTCAAGTTCCTAGGACATGTGGTGTCCAAGGAAGGAATAGCTGTTGACCTCGCTAAGGTAGATGCAGTTCAGGACTAGAAGCAGCCTGGTTCGGTTACTGAGGTGAGAAGCTTTCTGGGTCTAGCAGGCTATTATCGACGCTTCATATGAGATTTCTCGAAGATAGCCAGACTGTTGTTTCAGTTGACATGAAAAGACTTGAAGTTTGTTTGGAATGAAAAGGCGAAAATAGCTTTTCAGGAGCTGAAGGACAAGTTGACGTCTGCCCCTGTGCTAGTAATTCTAGAGCATGGGGTTAAGTATACGATCTATACTGACGCCTCTCGCATTGGTCTGGGTTGTGTCCTTATGCAGAAGGATAGGGTGATTGCATATGCCTCGAGACAGTTGAGGAACACGAAGAGAATTACCCTACACACGACCTGGAGTTGGCAGCTGTCATTTTCGCATTAAAGCTCTGGAGACATTACCTCTATGGGGAGGAGTTCGAGCTCTTTTGCAACCACAAGAGCCTTAAGTATATCTTTACTTAGCGTGACTTGAATATGAGGCAACACCGATGGATGGAAACATTGAAGGACTTTAAGTTCGATGTCTCTTACCATCCGGGCAAGGCAAACCTTGTGACAGACACGTTGAGTCGCAAGAAGACTATAGAGTTTGCGGCTCCGCTAATGATAGCTGAATGGGACATGATGGAGTTTGTGCGAGACTTTGAGCAGAAACTCACGGTGGAAGAGCCGTATGAGGTTATCGCACACATTCGAGTATAGCCCCTCATTGACGAAAGGATCATTGCAGCTCAGGCAGATGATGAGCTATTGGCGAAGATAAGAGAGCGGGTTCGTATAGATGAACACTTCGAGTGGAGTGTTGGTTTAGATGGGGGCCTACGATATCGTGGCCGCCTATGTGTTCCAGATGTTCCTGACTTGAGACGAGAGGTCCTCAAGTCAGCCCATAATTCAAAGCTTGCAATGCATCCAGGTAGCACGAAGATGTATCAAGATATGAGGAGATCCTACTGGTGGGACAATATGAGGTTCACATTGCCGAGTTCGTATCTCGTTGTCTCACGTGCCAACAGGTCAAGGCAGAGCATCGTCGACCTCCTGGACTGCTTCAGCCCATACCCATAGCAGAATGGAAGTGGGACTTCATCTCTATGGACTTTATTTTAGGGCTACCGAGAACGAGGAAGGGACATGACTCTATTTGGGTGATCGACGACCGATTGACGAAATCGGCTCATTTCTTACCGATCAGAGTCACAAACTCTACAGACGAGTTGGCTAGGTAGTATATCAAGGAGATTGTACGTTTGCACTGAGTTCCCTTGGAGATTGTGTCTGACAGAGACACGCGATTCACATCTATCTTCTGGACTCATATCCAGGAAGCGATGGGTGTGAAATTGAAGTTCAGCACCGTGTTTCATCCGCAGATAGACGGGCAGACAAAACGTGTGAATCAGATTCTGGAGGACATGTTGCAAGCTTGTGTTTTGAATTTCAAGAACAGTTGGGATGACTGTCTCCTTTATGCAGAGTTCGTATATAACAACAGCTTTCAGGCGAGTATCGGCATGGCTCCCTACGAGGCATTGTATGATCGCTCGTGTAGAGCACCGCATTGCTGGGCAGAGGTTGGCGAGCGTAATTTGATTGGCCTAGAGTTGGTACAGGCGACTTCAGAGAAAGTTGTCATTATTCGACGCCGACTGTTGACAGCCCAGAGTAGGCAAAAGAGTTATGCTGATACGAAGCGGCGACCGCTTGAGTTTGAGGTTGGAGACCATGTATTTCTTAAGGTTTCCCCTATAAAGGGAGTCTTGCGGTTTGGTAAGAAGGGGAAGCTCACGCCGAAATTCATTGGTCCATTTCAAATACTGGATCGAGTGGGAGCGGTAGCGTACCGCCTTGCTTTGCCCACACCACTTGTGGGCGTGCATAACGTATTTCATATTTCTATGTTGAAGAAATACGTTCCTGATCCTTCGCATATTATCATTTGGGAACAGGTGCAGTTGAGCGAGGATGCCACATATGTACTGCGACCGACGCATATCCTAGATAGGAAGGAGCAGGTATTACGTAGCAAGGTCATCCCTCTTGTGAAAGTACTGTGGACGCATCACAATGAAGAAGAAGCTACTTGGGAGACTGAAGCTGAGGTCAGAAAGAACTACCCTCAGATCCTCGAGGAGTATGAGAAGGTGCTAATTTCGAGGCTGAAATTTTTCTTTAAGGGGGGTAGATTATAACATCCTAAAAAATTCTATGCAAGGACCCGAGCACCAGCTCAATCAGGTTTCCCTTAGGACTTAAGCCTTTAGAAGTTAAATGTGAATTAGCTAGCGCTAAACTCGATTACTTGTGAAATTGGCACTAATTACTTTAAATTTGATCTGCAGGACCCAAAACCTGTAGAATCGTTAGCGCTATGTTACCCTGAAATCTAGGATTCAACGCTAAATCCAGTTGCTCTCGGGAGTACTTGGAAACTTTGTATCGGACCTGGACCGCACGTCGAAAGTTCGATAGCGATGATCTTAGACAATTATGATTACCTTGTTGGGCTTAACAATCACCTCAAAAATCAAGTCCAGATGATGTCCTGAGACGATTTGCTTGAGTCCGGAGTGAGGAGTGTGAGAAAGGTGAAATTTATTTAGAAATTAAATATGAATTTAAGAAATCTGAGTCGTGTCACTTGCGCGACGATTTTAAGCATTCTGACCGTTGGATTCTGACCTAAATTTACCCTCGGATCAGGGAAGATGGACCATACATGTCAAAGTGCCGGTGGACCTGATCGAGTTTCGGTGACCGTTGAATTGAAACTGGTCTGCCACGACTGATCTGTAAATCCGATCGGTATGAAAACTTAGCCTGACCTAGATCCATAGTCAGTGAGCTTAAGTCCGACCGCACGTGAAAAAGTGACCACCAGAAGTGCTCCGTTGGACCGAAATAGACCCGAATTGGTTATAACCTAAGTATACCTTGGCCCTAGGGCTATTTTCATCAATATTAGGCCTATATAAAGACCTTAAAACCCTCACTCTCAACTCCATACGAATTTTCCAAACCCTAGATAAGAGAGAGAGAGGAAAAGAGAGAAAAAGTGAGAGAGAAGTTGGTGAATCATCTTGATATTCTTTCCAGTTAATCGGCGTACTTAATCCTTTGTATCTGAATCGTTATTTCGACAATTCTAATCTCATTCTTGGGTAAGTTAATCAAACCCTAACCTGTTTTGGAGCTTAGATTAGTCTAAGTGTTGTTGTGGCTAACTTAATTCATGCCTTAGGTTATCTAATTGCCTTTGACAAAGGTTTATCGTCTAAATCTGTTCCGTTGCGCACTTTCTGGTGTAAGGTGCGGACTATATTAGTATAGGTTATGGTTTTCAAGGCTTTCAAAGTTGGTTGATGATTTATTATTGTTGTGGGTAAAATTTCACATGCCAAATGCGATGTTTATATTGCGTTCCTAATATATATGAACTATATTGAGATTTGTGTATTCCATGTATATGTAGAAAGTATCGTATATGTATGCAATATGAGTATGTGGTTGCCATGATTAATTGTCGCATGTTTATGCTAGTTGTATGTGTAACAACTCCTTGGCAAGAGGAATTGTCCTAAGGTGAGCTATCACCAATATGCGTCATGTATGTTGGCATATGTAGCCTAAGTGTTTGTAGAAATGTCTGAATGAATAAGTGTGTAACATATTGTACTTTTATGGGCGTTGAGAAGAGATTCTCAACTATCTTAATAATGTGTATGATTTTCTCCATGCAATCTATATTCTTTGTCTGTTTAACTTAGACGTTACTTATGTGTGAATTCATGTTAAGTTGATATTCAACAAATGCTCACATGCTTGTATGATTAGAATTATTGATCCATTACTGTTCTAAATTGCTGGTATGAATATTTGTTATACTTGAATATGCTTGGGACTATGAAATAGTCCAGGGAATTGGTAGCAAACCTTAAGTTCGTGGCCGAGGTTGTTTTCGCCACGTAGGACATGTTTGACGAACCCGAGTCATATTAGGGTTGTCGGCAGTGGTTTGGCCACACGGGGTGTTTGTGCACCCCATGTCGTTCAACTCAACATGCGCTCATGGTAGTCAAGTTTGTCAAGTAATCTGATTGTCCCGTTGGATGTTCACCATGTATGGATGCTACTGTTTGAATCTAGGGTACCAGACTTACCAGTGCAATCCTATTAACCATTGTACCTTGATCCGCTAAGACTCATGAGCCGGGATGGTGGTATGGGATACCATGGTCGAGCTGTCGGCTTACGTTGGTGCGACGAGCCTTCCCGTAGTAACCAGTGAGCAAACCAGACTCGTGAGTCGATTATGGTGGTATGGGACACTATATTCGCGCTGTCAGCCTACATTGATTGGTGATGAGCCCTTTGTAGTGCCCTCGAGCATACCTTGATACTGCATTGAGGTGATGAGCCTTAGTGTAACAACTAAGGTATGATTAGGCATGCATTGATTGGTGACGAGCCCTTTGCAGCGACCTAGAATCACAATATTGTATGAGATTGTCTAGGACTGACGACCCTAGAATGGATCACCGTTGGGAATTAATATGAGGAAGGTACCTTAGCTTTCCAATCTTACTATATGAAAATGACTAATAATAACTTAGTAATCATGTTCATGCACCGCATTGCATGTGCTTTGGCATCATGGAGCACTGCGGGAGGTTGTCATGCGTACCGTAAGATGAAGACGCTGAGGGAGTGCAGGCGAGAGCATGCATCATTTCTGCATACATCCTTGCATTAACAAGAGCAATTAGGACATGTTTGATTGTATTGCCTTATCATTACTTCTTGATTGAATTGATAATATGTTAACTTTTACTATATAGTTCCACTGAGTTGATCACTCACTCCCACATTCTAGGACGGTGTTTCAATACCAACCAGACTTTGTCTTAGATGCAGATGATGATGCGATCCCCGAGGCAGAGCAAGAGTTCGAGGATAATGAGGAGGCGTTCTCCTCTATGTAGTTCTCAGGCGGGTTCATGTGAGCCATGTCTTGAGCTACGGGGATTCAGGGTTGATGTTGTAATGGTTTATTTCATTTTGATACTTATATTTTGAAACAAATACTTGTAATTATGACCTGGTAGAGCATACATATCATAGGGACTTGCACATGTACATATATATTTCTTTAGTCTTCTGCTTACAGATTTCACCTATCCCTGGATTATGTTTGCAGTTTGGCTTAATCTACTCCATGTTTTATGCACTCATACAGACAACATACATCCATCATTGCATATGTTGCATAAGTGATGTTTTGAAACTCGGGAGCTGAGTTATGCTCGACCCCCGAATTTTAGAGCGTTACATACTGCGATACAACCTAGGATCTATGTTCTTACCTGTTGCATCTTTAGATAGTTTAAGAGTCGTACTCATAAGAGTATCAAAATGCTTACCACTTTCAAAACCAAACTTCTTAACCAAGTTTAGAACATACTTGGTTTGAGAAATGAAAATACCCTCTTTAAGTTGTTTTACTTACAGACCTAAGAAGTAATTCAGTTCTCCAATTATACTTATTTCGAACTTAGACTTCATCAATTCTGCAAACTCAGTAGACAGGTTAGAACATGTAAAGCCATAGATAATGTCATCAACATGTATCTGCACTATAATTATGTGTTCATTATTTTTCTTAACAAATAAGGTTTTATCAACCCTCCCCATTTCAAAATTATGACTTAGTAAAAACTGAGTCAATTTCTCGTACCATGCCCTGGGAGCTTGTTTTAAACTATAGAGTGCCTTCTTCAAGCGATAAACATGATCAGTGTGTTTAGGGTCTTGAAAACCCTTTGGTTGTTCTACATAAACTTCCTCATGTATATCACCGTTCAAGAAAGCACTCTTGACATCCATTTGATAAATTTTAAATTTTTTGAAACAAGCAATGGATATAAATAATCTGATGGATTTAGGATGAGCTACTGGGGTAAAGGTGTCATCATAATCGATCCCTTCTATCTGTGTGTACCCTTGTACAACTAGTCTAGCCTTGTTTCTTATAATATTCCCTAACTCATCAGACTTATTTTTAAAGATCCACTTGGTTCCAATGATATGTTTATCAGCTGATCTAGGAACCAAATACCACACATCATTTCAAATGAATTAATTCAGTTCATCTTACATGGCTACTATCCAGTTTTCATTAGCAAGAGCCTCTTTTACATTAGTCGGCTCAATTTGGGAAGTAAAACACACATAATTGCATATGTTTTTCAATTGTTTTCATGTATGCACACCAATGAGAGGGTTACCTAGTATTTGATCAGTAGGATGGTCTTTAACTGATCGAAGTTCAGTGTTGACTTGACTAGATGAAGAGTCAGGTTTATCTATAAAATTGACTTCATCATCTTCTAAACTTGGAGGTGGTGTATTCAGGTGATCATCAATAACAACATTTATGGATTCCTGAATGACACCAGTCCTCTTGCTGAGAACACGATATGCTTGACTATTTAGAGCATACCTTAGGAATATCCCTTTGTCACTTTTAGTATCGAACTTTCCTAAATTTTTGTGGTCACGCAAAATATAACACTTACTACCAAAAAATCGAAAGTATTTAACTGTGGGCTTCTTATTAAACCATAGTTCATATACTATTTTATCTTTTAATTTTTTGATGTAAACATGATTAATTATATAACATGTAGTGTTCACAACTTCAACCCATAGATTTTTAGGTAACTTCATGCTATTTAACATAACATTGGCCATTTCTTAAAGTACACGGTTTTTCCTTTCAAAAACCCCATTTTGTTGAGGTATCTTAGGTGCAGAAAATTCATGCGATATCCCATGATCGTAACAGAACTTCTCAAAATTGCTATTCTCAAACTCCGATCCATGATCACTTCGGATTTTATAAATATTTGTTTCCTTTTCAGTTTGAATACGCTTAAGTATCCTTTTCACTTCATCGAGAGTTTCAGACTTCTCTCTCATGAAAGCTACTCATATATATCTGGTAAAGTCATCCACAATTACCAAAAAGTATTTCTTTCCACCTCGATTCTCCATTCTAGTTGGTCCAACGAGATCCATGTGGAGTTCAAGGGGTTTAGATGAGGCAAAGGAGTTCACTTTCTTGTGACTACTCCTTATTTATTTTTCGATTTGACATTCACCACAAATATTATCCATTTTCTTCAATTTGGGTAGACCTCTTATTAGATCGGCCTTGCTCAGTATATATAGATTTCGGTAGTGTAAATGTCCAAGGCATTTATGTCATAATTTGGTCTCATTGGTTTCGACCATCTAACACAATAATTTAGACGAGCTGGAATCACTTACAATATAGCAATTTTCAGATGTTCTTCAACCATTCAATATCACACAACCTTTCTCATTAGAAATCTCACATCCTTGATTAGTGAACTTGACATTATGTTTATTATCGCAGATTTATGAAATATTTAAAAGCTTATGCTTAATACCTTCTATGAATAAAACATTTTCAAAAGAAGGAAGATTGAGAAGTTGAACAGTACCTTAGCCAATTATTCTTCAGTTGCTCCCATCACCAAATGTGACTGACTCGTCAGTCATTTCTTTGTAGTTGGTGAACAAATCTCTATCACCTATCATGTGTCTAGAGCAACCACTGTCTAGGTACCACTTTGATTGACTCGAAGCCTTGAAAGCAGTGTGGGCAACCAAATAAGTAACCTTTGGGACCCATTTCATTACCATTTTGGGTTTTGGAGCACTATTGATTTTTCTATGCATGTAGTTATTATTAATTCTACCATTCAAGTTAGTTTTCAGAAGCTCCTGAAGTAAATCAACAATCTTCTCAACTAAGGGATTATAATTCTGATTTTTAAGATTGATATGGTTGATATTAGGTTTGGTAGCTTGAAAAGTTTTAGGAATTTTAAAACCATTTTAATTCAATCTTTTCCCTTTTGAGTTGGAGGACTCCCCTTTAACAAACTTAGGAGTAGTAATCTTACTTTTTAGAGGCATTTTTTTTATCATAGCGTAGACCCGATCTATCTCCACATTTTCTTGATCTGGTTAGTAATTTTTCAAGTTTAAGGTCTCCCTGGGCATACCTCCAAATATCCTTTGCACTCAAGAGGGAAGAGACTTCCATTTTTAATTTCTCATTTTCTGATTTTTAGGTTTTTAAGTTAAGATGTTTTAAAATCTAAATCACATTTAGTTTTTTTCAAAACAATCAGAAATATGTGATTTTTCTAAAACTAAGTTTTCAAAATCCTCTTTTAATTTTAAAAACTTTTCTTTTTGAAGTTTAAGCTTGACAGCAATCTTACAACTCTCCCTGTATAGGGCATTGCAGGCATTCTGAAGATCGTCTTCATTTTCAGGGTCACTCCTCAGATTTTCATATTCAGATGTATCACAACTATCTGTGCAAGTGACTCTGGCTAGAGTTATTAGGGCCTTGACTTCACTTGTAGATTCGAGTTCCAAATCATCGGACTTAGAAGAAGCTTCAGAGGAGGACGATTCATCCCATGTGGCCAACATGCCTTTTCTCTTTGGCTTGTCCCTTTTAGGGCACTTGTTTGCCAAATGCCCATATTCATGGTAGTTAAAGCATTGACTGTCTTTAAGTGATTTCCATTTTTTTAACCCTTTTTCTTCTCAGAGGGTTTTTAAAAATCAACTCTCTTTTTACTTTTGAAAATCTTATAAAACTTCTTGGGTAATAAGGCCATATCATCCTCTGAGTTTTCACAATCAGAATTATTACTATTATCTTGAGAAATACATTTAGATGATTTAAGGGCTATTGACTTACCTTTTGGAGCCTTGAAATTTAACTTGTAGGTTTGTAGAGAACCAACAAGCTCTTCCACCCTCATATTATCCGTGTCTCAAAGTTCCTGAATGGCTATCACCTTAGAATTGAATCTCTCAGGAAGTGAGTGCAATATCTTTGCACAAAATTTACATTCTGGGATGCTATCTCTAAGACCCCACATTGAGTTGACTAAGTCATTCAGTTTAGTATAAAAGTCCATGAATGATTCATTTTCTTCTATACGTATTTCCTCAAACCTAGTGGTGAGGATTTGAAGTTTTGACTTTTTGACAATAGTCGTACCCTCATGTGTCATTTCCTAGATATCCCAAGCTTGTTTTGTAGTATCACAAGATATAATTCTTTTGAACTCATCTAGTGATAGTATACAAGTGATTGCATTTAAAGCTTTGACATTGGCACTGCTCTCATTTTTCTGAAGACTGGTCCACATATAATAAGGTGTTTCTTTAACAGTCTTAGTTCCATCGGTGCCTAGAACTTCAGACGTAGGTGGGTTCCATCTAGTCATTGTGGCTTGCCACACGCTCTCATCGATGAACCTCAAAAAGATTCTCATCTTGGCTTTCCAATAGGCATAATTGGAGCCATTAAATGGTGGTGGCCTAGTAATAGAAAGGCTATCAAAATTTGACATATTAGGATCTTGAGATCGCTTAGCTCAGGAAATTAATCCAACGGAATGAGCTATTAGGCTCTGATACCACTTGAAAAGGGCGAGCTCCAAGTCCTAAAGGGGGGGGGGGGGGGTGAATAGGACTATGCCAAATAAAAATAAAATATAGAAAGATAACACAGATAACAAAAATTAAAAGCAACCTCAAAAACACAAGTAATGAGAGGTTGATACAAACGTTGTTCTAAGGACAACTTTACACCAAAAACTAATGGCTTATGGTAGGACAACCTGATTTCTAGAACGTTTGTGAGTATCAAAAACTCAAACTGAAACAGAGGCAAAAGAAATAAACCTAGCTATTACAACATTCACCACAAAAGCATAAAATAGATTACAACATTCACACACATAATCAAATACAATCATCCACCACAACTCCAAGAATTATAGTGGTTCATGAGTGTACACAAACTGCTCGGAAACAACCACACAACTACTCCACTCCCAATATCCACACCCATGGGATATTGGCTTTCACTAAGAAAGAACGTTTTCCAAGGTTCACCTTAAAACCTCTACAGATGTATTTTTCAATGGGCTTACATAAAAAAAAAATCCCACGCTGAGATTTTCCTAGCTGATCTCAGTCAAAACCACAAATAGAGATTTTCCTGGCTGAATCTCGCAAACCAAAAATACAAAAAATTAAAATATAATACTTATCTGAAGAATGTTCTTCAATGTAGCTGGTAGAACTGCTTCTTTATAGATGATAATGTTTAATGTTCAATCTTATAAAAGAAGGGTTTCTAGGTCTGGATGAATTTTAAATGAAATCCAACCTTAGGCTACTTGGATTCAATTTCTTGGATCTCACAAAGGGTTAAATCAAAATCTCATTTTTAAATCAAATAGGATGGAATCAAGAGATCAAGAAATTAAATAACCAAAAAGCTATTAAAATAAAATTTAAATACCTTACAATAGCTTCACAATAGTGGGGGTTTATCTCTCAAAGTGGTGGCTTGACTTGGCCTGGAATGAATGAAATTTTTTGAGAAATGTCCACTATTTATAGGTTGCAAATCGGTTCACTCGACTGGTCCTGGGTTCAGCTCGACTGGTCCTATCTAAACAAGATTTCAAATTTTCTAGCGCGATCAGATAAAATAGACCATCAACTGGTCGAGTGGCTTGCTCTACTGGTCAAGCAGAGCGCTCGACTGATCGAGTGAATAAAAATCACGTTGCTGGAGTGCAAGTTGAGCCACACTCGACTGGTTGAACCAGACTCCACGACCGGTCGCAAGGTACTCGACTGGTTGAGGACCTTCCAGAAAATTCTAAAATTTTAAATTTAAACCTAGACTAGTCGAGCAAGTGCCTGGACTAGTCAATTAAGACTAGGACTAGTTGAAGCAAAGCCTAAATTAAGTACAATGACCCAAATTAAATACGCAATATTAATGACCTAATCCTAAGATCTTTTTAGGGTCATGTATACATTAAATGTGAGTATTGAAATTGAACCATCTGTTGCTTCGGTAGATAGGACACTTTGAAGCACATGGAGCTTGACCTCAAATTCTTGAACTTGTCTCGAACTTGTGTCTTGAGACTTGAGCAAATGTACTTGAGCTTGTTCTTGTGACTTGAGCTTGAAGTAGTGTACTTGATCTTGAATTTGAGACTTGATCTTGAGCTTTAACATAAGCTCGAACTTTAAGCTTGAAGATTGAAGTAATGGTGCACTTGAGCTTGAGTACCTTTACTTAATGATCTTCAACTTGTTGTTATAGTTGAACATGCGCACTTGTAGCACATATAATGTCGATGTAGATAACACCACGCTCATCTTCGAATGAAGGTGAACTTTCCATCAATTTGAACTTGAAGGTGAACTTTCCATCTATCAAAATAAGTCAACCATACTGAAGTGTTTTCACACAACAAAATTTGACAACTCAGGATGCTAGATTTACAACATAGCACTTACAATTGTAGAGAGAGTAATTGGGAATAAAGTAGTTAAAACTGATGAATTTAAAGGTGGGAACTAGGTTTCCAAGGATCCACTTGTAGCTATTAGGATGTTTCCTTATTTGATTCAAAGAACATAATTAGAATTGGAGTCCTATCCTATCCACTTGGAAGATATATCAATAAAATCAAATTTGAACTTTTATTGACCTAATTCTCAATGAAGGAGAATTATGAGAGTTGGAAGGGGTTCCATCACCAAACCATGCCCTGGAGACATGGCTAACAACAGGATTTACTAATCCCACAATCTTAAAATAAGAAAAAAGAAGATACTCAAATTTATTACAGATCAATTGTAATTTGAGTCACAACAAACCAGTAAAAACTGAAAGTATTCCTTAAATATCAAATTAGAATCAAAGAAGTTCAATAAGAACAAAAATTAAAACAAGAAAAGCATCCCAACATGCTACAAGCTTCACCTCTTAGCCCCAGCTAAGAGATTTAGCCAACCATAGACATGATTGGATCTAAAACCTTAAAAGGAAGCATTAAAAATAAACTAGGAAAGAAGAAAAACTCTTGGGAGGCTCTTCCACCCTTTGGCTCTGCTCCTTGAAATACTAGATATCTCAAAACGTCCGTAGGAAACCCATATTTATAGCCTAGTTTGCATAAGATCGCAAAACCACCTCAATTTATGTAGTCTGCGTAAATTTACATAACGTGTTCGATGACATCGAACAACCTTCAATGTCATCAAACGTAAGTCGAATTCCGGAAGTCATGTGTTTATGCACTGTGTAACTTTTCTTGTCATTGAGCACACCTTAGATGTCATCGAACAAGACTTTGATGTCATCGATCAGTCTTCGAGTAATTGAAAAAGTGTCCAAAACAGTCCAGCATGTTGCTTCAAATTCTTCCATAAATTCAATGCCATCGAACAGACTTCGATGTCATCAGTCATCTCTTCGATTCATCAAACATAACTTTGATTTATAGAGAATTGCATCCAATATGTCCAGCAACCAACTTATTTTTCATGTAAAAATTCGATGTCATCGACCTGTGTTCGATGTCATCGAATGATGGCTTTGATGTCATCGAACTGTGGTTGATGACACAGATAATGAAGTGAATTTCGACACTTTGTTCTTTCGACTTTCTTCCTTCTCCACTTAGTTTTCTTGGATCTTGGGGTCTTGAAATCTTCAATCTTGGTCTCCAAAGATCCGTTCTTAGCCTTGGTATTCTTTGAGCATTAAATTCATGCTTTTAATATTCTTTTCAATCCAAGCTCTTAAACTCGCCTTGCAACACAAACATGTATAAAATATACCATTAAGCTTTATCATGGTCGTAAAACCAAGATATAAATGGGGTAAAATGTGTAATATCTAACACTCAACACACTCCCCAACTAGGATTTTGCTAGTCCCGTACAAAATATGCATGAAATAATTTTCCATCTTCAAAGTTCAATTTTTTTTTTCAGAAATTTTTTTTTATGTAATCAATTATGAATGAGTAGAGTCAAGACGAGAAAGTGAGATTTTGAAAACCTAGAGCCGAATCACACAAGCAATCAATCAAATAGGTTATTTATCAATCACTTAAAATCATAAGTTCATACATTAAGCTTTTTCCAATGTGCTTGGTGACTATCAACTAACTTCCTATGATCATACTATCAGTTCATAATGTTAGTTATGCTCATCATATTAAGATTAATCGAGAACTCAAGTGTTGATTCTGAACATATCTCCTTTTTCTTCTTTTTTTAGTTTTTAATTTTATATTGATGATCACTCTTATTCATTCTTTTTCAAACTTTTACATTCTTTTTAGAGACAATTTCATTCTCTTTAAAGACTTTTTTCATTCTTTTTCATCATTCATGACCTTTTTGTCGATCTCCTTTTTACTATTTGGTTTTTCATCTTTTAAATTGGATAAGATTCTCCAGACTCAATTCTTAACATCTATCAATGATTCACATACTAATAATAAAAAATTCTAGCATATCTCGAGAAAGAAAATTTAACATATCTTTGTGATTTGAATCAACATGATATCCAAACTTCCTCTTAATCCATTGAGTGCAAGAACTTAGGAGGTAGATTACTTAGTTGGTCAAACTCCAACAGTTCAAAATTCAATCTCTGTCTCATCATCATACTCAAAGCATCCTTAAGTGCATAACTATTACTTTCCAAATAGGTTTTTATTTTAAAAAATTTAAAAATTTCCACAATTTTGCTCAAAATGAAGAAAATACTGATTAGTTTACCTAATCCACACCCCTAACCTAAAATCGACATTGTTCTCAATGTAAAAGAAGTAAGCATGTAATGCACATGAGGCAACGAAATGAAAGGGAGTAGTGATGGA
Source organism: Magnolia sinica (assembly GCF_029962835.1). Classification (NCBI taxonomy): domain Eukaryota; kingdom Viridiplantae; phylum Streptophyta; class Magnoliopsida; order Magnoliales; family Magnoliaceae; genus Magnolia; species Magnolia sinica. The sequence continues at coordinate 60,061,749 of NC_080577.1, forward strand.
AAGATAGTGCCTGAAGGAAGGAAATTTGAAGCTTTTCCCTGAATCTCAGCATGAAATGGGTTAGCACCAAAAAAATAAATAGACTGGAAGAAAACTACCCTAGTCCTAAATCCTATGAAAACAATAAACCTAACTACACCTCCATTGGACTATGAGGTCATTCTTGGTAAAAAAGATTAGTTAAAGGCATGAGCATGTCCTCTGAATCAAATTTCTCAACAAACGACTTTAATCGATGTCCGTTTACTTTTAAAACACTACTGTTTATTGGATTCTTTATCTGAATAGCCCCATGAGGATAAACATTAGTAACAATGAAAGGGCCAGTCCAACGAGATCATAGTTTACCCGAAAAAAGATAACTGAGAATTGTACAAAAGGACTTTTTAACCAGTCAAAAATGATTTCCGAAGGATGTTCCTATCATAGAACACCTTCATCATTTCCTTGTAAATTCTCGAGTTCTCGTTTGCGCCATTCCCGATCTCCTTGAGCTCATTTAATTGAAGTTTGAGCAGAGAACCAGCATTGTCCATGTTAAAGTTTAGGTTCTTGACAGCCCAGTAGGCACTATGTTCCAACTCCATGGGCAAGTGGCAAGCTTTCCTGTAGACAAGTCTAAAGGGAGACATCCTAATGGGGGTCTTAAAGGCTGTACGGTAAGCCCATAAAGCATTGGTTAGTCGAATTGACCAATCCTTATGGTTAGGGTTAACCATTTTCTCCATAATGTGTTTAATTTACCTGTGGGAAATCTCAGCTTGCCCACTTATTTGTGGGTGGTATGGAGTGCTCACCTTATTAGAGATGTCATATTTCTTCATTAAATTTTTGAATCGCCTATTACAGAAATGTGAGCCTCTATTACTAATGATGGCCCAAGGTGTTCCGAACCGGAAAATGATGTTTTCTTTTAAGAATTTAATGACTGTTTGATGGTCATTATTCCGACACGGGATCGCTTCGACCCATTTAGTGACATAGTCTACTACTAGCAAAATATATAAATTCTCAAAAGATTGGGGGAATGGTCCCATGAAATTGATGCCCCAACAATCAAATGTTTCAATGATAAGAATTGGGTTTAGAGGCATCATATTTTGATAAGATAATGCACCTAAATTTTGACAACATTCACAAGCTCTGCAAAACTCATGAGTGTCATTGAACATAGTGGGTTAGTAAAAGCCGCACTGCAGAATTTTGGTCATAGTCTTTTTATCATAACAGTGACCACCACAGCCCTGAGAATGACAGAAGGAGATGACACTTTGGTGTTCATTGTCTAGCACACATCTCCTTAAAATTTGGTCTGGGTAATATTTGAACTAATACGGATCATCCCAGAAAAAATTACGTACCTCGGCGAAGAATTTTTTTCTTATCTTACGCAGTCCAATGTGTTGGTGTGATACCTATTGTAAGATAATTATCAATATCAGCAAACCAAGGTGAGTGGGAGACTTTAAACAATTGTTCGTCAGGGAACATGCCATTTATGGGTGTCGTCTTAAGGGAACCAGGCAAATCAAGTCGTCAAAGATGATCAGCTACTACGTTCTCTATTCCCTTTTTATCTTTTATTTCCAAGTCAAATTCTTGGAGTAGAAGGATCCATCTTATCAAGCGAGGCTTAGCATCATTTTTTGAGAGAAGATACTTAAGTGCCGCATGATCAGTATAGATGATGATCTTAGATCCAATCAAGTGGGACTTAAATTTGTCCAAAGTGAATACTACGACTAAGAGTTCATTTTCCGTAGTAGAATAATTCACTTGGGCACGATATAGAGTTCTACTTGCAAAATGAATAATGTAGGGCTTCTTCTCATTTTCTTTGACCTAACACCACTCCAATAGTAAAATCCAACACATCGCACATAATCTCAAAAGGAATGCTCCAATCAGGTGGTTACATGATAGGTGCGGTGGTTAATATGCCTTTGAGCTTAATAAAAGCTTCTTGGCATTGTTCAGTCCACCGTATGGTACATCTTTTTGGAGTAGATTGCATAAAGGATGAGAGAGGTGACTAAATTCCTTTATGAATCTTCTGTAAAATTGAGCGTGTCCTAAGAAGGATCGTACATCTCGTATGCTCTTGGGTGGAGGTATGTTAGAGATAAAATCAATTTTATCCTTGTCTACCTTGATTCCTTTGGATGAGATGATATGTCCAAGAAAAATTCCCGTTTGAATCATGAAATGACACTTCTCCCAATTTTGTACCAAATTCTTTTCTTCATATTGCTTCAGTACATTTTTCAAATTATACAAACATTCACTGAAGGATGGACCAAAAATAGAGAAGTTGACCATGAAGACCTATAAATATTGTCCCACCATGTTGGAGAAAATACTCAACATGCATCACTGAAAAGTAGCGGGGGCATTACATAGTCCGTATGACATCCTTCGGTAAGAAAAAGTGCCAATGGGACATGTGAAAGTGGTTTTTTCTTGATCATCAAGGGCTATCTCTATCTGATTGTAGCCGAATACTCATCAAGGAAACAATAGTAGGAGTGATGTTGAGGGTCAAATATTGCATATTATTCCCCATTTATCTCTTGGTTTTACGAACATAATATAACTTAATGATAGATTTTACATGTGTTCGTGTTACAAGGTGAATTTAAGAGTTTAGATTAAAAAGAATGCTAAAAGTATGGGTTTAGTGCTCAAAAGTCACCAAGGCAAAGAATGGACCTATGGAGACCAAGATTGAAGATTTCAAGGTCCCAAGATCCAAGCAAACCAAGTGGAGAAGGAAGGAAGTCGAAGGAACAAGCACGGAAATCACAAAGACTGTGTCATCGAGAACCGTTCGATGACATCGAACACTGGTCGATGACATTGAATTTATCAGGGAAAATAGAGTTGGTTGCTGGACATATTGGGTGTTTTTCTCAATCAATCGAAGACATGTTCGATGACTCGAAGGAAGGTGCTCGATGACATCGAAGACTACTTGATGGCATTGAATTTATTGAAGAAATTGAAGAAACTTGTTGGACTGTTTTGGGCATATTCTCGATGACTTAAAGATTTATTCGATGGATCGAAGCTTTGCTCGATGACATCGAAGGATGGTTCGATGACACAGAGACTATGCAGTGCGAAAGAGAGAAAAGGCGCGACTTCCGAATTTAAACCCCTTCGATGTCATCGAAGGGTGTTCGATGACATTGAAGGCGTTATGCAGAGTTACAAAGAGTGTGTAAATTTGATCTGATTTGGTGGATCTGCGAAACTTGACTTATAAATAGGGGTTTCCTAGGCACTTTTTGAGATATTTAGGGTTTAGAGAAGTAGAATAAAAAGGGTAGAGCCGCTTCCCAAGAGTTTTTCTTCCCTTCTTCTTAGTTTTTAATGCTTTCTTCTATGGTTTTTAATACACTCATGTCTATGGTTGGTTAGATCCTTTAGCTAGGGCTAAGGGGTGAAGCTTGTAGCATGGTTAAGATGTTTTTCTTATTTGATTCTTGTTATTGTTAAACTCCTTTGATTCTAGTTTGATATTTAAGGAATACTTTTACTTTTTAATGGTTTGTTGTGACTTAAATTACGATAGATCTGCAATAGCTTGAAGTATCTTCTTTTTCTGTTTAGAGTTTGTGAAAAAAGGAAATCCTATTGTTCTCCATCATCCCTTGGGCATGGCTAAGTGATGGAATCCTTTCTATTCTTCACAATTCTCCCATGTTGGTTGTTGTATCGGTATATCCTGTTATCTATCATAGTCTCCTGGGCATGGTTAGGTGATGGAATCACTTCCAATCTTCACAACTTTCATCTATTGCAAATTAGGTCAATGGAAGTTCATATCTGATCTTATTAAATATCTTCCACTTTGATAGGATAGGACTCCAATTCCAATTGAGTGCGTTGAGTCAAATAAGGAAACATCCTAATAGCTGCAAGTGAATCCTTGAAAGCCCTAATTCCTACCTTTAAATTCTTAAGTTTCTAAATTCATCATCTCACAATTACTCCTTACTTTCCTGATTTAGGTTAGATCTTCTCCTAGTTTTGATTCTAGTTACTTTCAGAATAGACACACAAGATTAGTCCCTGTGGATTCGACCTCAGTCTCACCAAAATTATTACTACATCACGACCCTACACTTTGGGTTGTGAACAAGTTTTTGGCGTCATTGCCAGGAATTAATGGCTGTGTTTTTTTGAGATTGATTAGCTTTAGAAGTAGGTTAAGATTATGATTTATTTACTTTCTAATTTTAAGATTAGGGTTTCTCTAGATATTTTTTAGAAACTAACTTAACTTTCCTATTTCGTAGGATCCTAATATAGAAACTTCTAATTTGGTAATTTGTTCCTCATTTTTCTTTCTTTCTATTTCTAGATTAGGGTTTGTTTTATGTTTTTAGAAACTTTCTAATTCTAGAATTACTATTTTTTTTTTAGAAACTAACTTATCTTTCTATTTCTGTTTTTAGAAACTTTCTAATTTTAGAATTTCTGTTATTAGAAGCTGATTTCTTTTGTTTTGTATTGTAGGATCTTAAATTAGGAACTTCCAATTTGGCAACCCCTTTCTAATTCTCTTCCTTTCTTTTTCCAGATTTCTTATCCCTCTAGGCTTTTTTTTTCTTAGGGTTAGGTTGGAGTTTGAAATTGAGGGCTGAGAGTGTTTCATGCCCAAGTGGGTCCGTGACAACACTCGACGTTATTTAAGTGAAGGAGGATTGGTTAAGGGGTTATCTATCCATCACAGGATTAGACACCACTCGAGATCCTCAGAGCTAATTGAGGTTATGGCTGCAAATCAACTTATAAATCAACAACTGAATCAGTCAAAACTTCGAGCTGCGGAAGTCCAGGATGAGAATGAGGTGCACCATGCACTCCCACCATGTACTTAATGAGATTATTTACAACCGGCGGGGGTGAGCATACCTTCCTATATGGTTTTTCCATAAAATACAGGAAACATGGATATTAAGCCAAGAGTGATCCAACTCCTTCCAAAGTTCCATGGACTTGAATCTAAAGTCCATATCTACACTTGAAAGAGTTTGACAAGATTATAGTCACTTTATATTTTCCTAATGTGTCTGAGGACACGGTCAGGCTGAAACTCTTTCATTTCTCCTTAAAAGAAAAAGGTAAGAGATGGTTGCACTCACTACATCCGCAATCTATTGGCACGTGGAATGACATGATAAAGGAGTTCATAAAAAAATTCTTTCCATATCATAAGACAAACACCATCAGGAAGTCGATCATGAACTTCGCCCAATAGGAAGACAAAACATTCTTCCAATGTTGGGAGCGGTTCAAGGATCTCGTAAGTTTATGCCCACAATACGGTTTTGGAATGTGGCGCATAATAAGTTTCTTTCATGACGGACTGACATCTTCCATGCGCCAATTCATGAATAAAAATGTCGATGAAGTATGGGATTACTTTGACAAACTCGTTGAAATCGCATTATCATGGGACATCTCCCCAAGACCTAACACCATATCTAAGCTTACTCAATGGAGAGGGGCGAATTATACCTTTTGAAAGAGGATGCTGATGTCAATGCCAAAGTGGCTAATCTCATAAGGAAATTCGAGGCCATGGAATTGAAGAAGGATAAGGCTAAGGAAACTATTTGCGGTATTTGTGCTTACAACATTCACACAACTGAAAGTTGTCCAACAATACCTGCCTTTCAAGAGATATTGAATGAGCAATCTAATGTCATGAATAATTACCAAAGACCTTTCAATAGACCTACCTCCAATACATACAATCCTAGTTGGAGAAATCATCCAAACTTCAGTTGGAGGAATGGACAAACCGCTACCCCTCAAGGTTTCTTTAATCAAGGGAAACCTCAAGAGGATCCGGTTCTAAAACATCTTCAAAATCAAGAGCTTTTCAATTAGGTGATGATACAAGCCTTCCAAGACCTTACAAAGGCCATACAGGGGCTTGACACAAGGAATACGATTGGGAATAAGGGGAGCCTTCCAGCTCAACCTCTTCCCAATCCAAAACCACAATATAAAGTTAGCGACCTGAGCTCTTCAAATCAGATGGAGCAAGCTAAATCTATCACCACTCTTAGGAGTGGGAAGACCATTGACAAAACTATTCCGATATGGGCTGGAATGCCTAAGGACCCGGAAGAGGACAACAATGATAGACCTAGCACTGCTCCACGAGAATTAGAACCAGAACTTCAAGGCAAGCTAATTGCCCCATTTCGCTAATGGTTGATAGCACCAAAACCTCTCTCTAACTCTCACGACATTCTAGAGGCGCTTAAGCAAGTGAAGGTCAATATTCCTCTACTAGATGTCGTTAAGCAAATACCCTCATATGATAAATTTCTGAAGGACTTGTGTATGACCAAAAGACAACAAAGTATTCAAAAAAAAAATCCTTTTAACTGAAAAATTGAGTGCCATCCTAAAGCAAAATGTGCCACAGAAATACGAAGATCTCGGTAGTCCAACCATTTCTTGTGTAATTGGGAATTACCGCATTGAGCATACACTTCTTAACTTAGGAGTGAGCGTGAATCTGATCCTATACTCGATTTACAAGCAACTGGGTCTAGGTGAATTAAAACCCACCCAGACCACGTTACAACTTACCAATCGCTCAGTCCATGTACTGAGAGGGATAATTGAGGATGTGTTGGTCTAGGTTGACAAATTCTACTATCTAGTAAATTTTATCGTCTTGGATACTCAGCCCATCGAGGACATGAGCACTCAAATTCCCGTCATTCTTGGTCACCCATTCCTTGCCACTTCAAACACAATCATTAATTGCAAAAATAGAGTCATGAGTATGTCTTTCAAGAATATGACATTGGAATTGAATATCTTTTTCAACATAGGCAAACAGTTAGAGGATGAGGACGATTCCCACGATATTAACCCGATTGATTCTTTTTGTAGAAAATAGAGCACCTCTGACCTTATCCTCTGACCCTCTAGAGACATGCTTGGCCCACTCCCTTGATTTGATGATGACATGATTAAGGAGATGGGGACCATGCTGGATAACCAGTAGATGACATAATTCGAAGAATTGCCCCAAACTGATGTAGTGCCTCTACCGTCTAACCTCAAGGCACCGAAGCTTGACCTAAAAACTTTGCCCTCTGATTTGAAATATCTATTTAGGTTAAGATGAGACATACCCGGTGGTGATTTCTTCCCACCTTGAGCAAAAACAAGAGAGTATGCTCATTTCTACTCTCATTGAGCGTAAGGGAGCCCTTGGATGCACGATTGTGGACCTCAAGGGAATTGACCCTTTGATATATACTCACCACATTTATTTAGAGGATAATGCAAAGACCTCCCGACAACCACAACGTAGATTAAATCCAAATATGAAGGAAGTGGTTAAGGCTGATGTTCTTAAGCTATTGGATGTGGGTATCGTGTACCCTATATTTAATAACCAATGGGTGAGTCCAACTTAGGTGGTTCTTAAGAAGTCAGGAATCACCATTGTAGCCAATGCCAATAATGAACTCGTGCCCACTAGAGTTATTACTGGTTGGAGAATGTGCATTGACTAGAGAAAGTTGAATACCATCATGAAGAAGGACCACTTTCCTTTGCCCTTTATTGATCAAATCTTAGAAAGGCTAGCTGGTCATTCCTATTACTGTTTCCTTGATGGGTATTCGGGCTATAACCAGATAGAGATAGCCCTTGAAGATCAGGAAAAGACCATGTTCACATGTTCCTTTGACACCTTTGCTTACTGAAGGATGCCATTCGGACTGTTTGATGCCCCTGCCACTTTTCAGCGATGCATGTTGAGTTTTTTTTTTGTTGACATAGTGGGGCAATATCTAAAGGTCTTCATGGACGACTTCTCTATCTTTGGTCCATCTTTCAGTGATTGCTTAGAAAATTTTAAATACGTGCTGAAAAGATATGAAGAAAAGAATTTGGTACTCAATTGGGAAAGTGTCATTTCATGGTTCGCAAGGGAATAGTCCTTGGACATATCATTTCGTCTAAGGGAATTGAGGTAGATAAAGCTAAAATTGATCTTATCTCTACTCTACCCCTACCCAAAAGCATACGAGACGTGCGATCCTTCTTAGGACACGCTGGATTTTACAGAAGATTCATAAAGGACTTTAGTCACATTTCTTATTCTTTATGCAATATACTTTAAAAAGATATTCCATATGAGTGGACTGAGTAATGCCAAGAAGCTTTTTCTAAGCTCAAGGGCATGTTGACTACCGCACCTATTATACGGCCACCCGATTGAAATATCCCTTTTAAACTTGTGTGAGATGTGTCTGACTATGCTATTTGGGTGATGTTAGGCCAGAGAAAAGAAAAGAAAAGAAGCTCTATGTTATTCATTATGCAATTAAGACGCAAAATTTGGCCCAAGTGAATTACTCTACTATGAAAAAAGAACTCTTGGCCATAGTATTCACTTTGGACAAATTTAGATCTTACTTGATCGGATCCAAGATCATTATTTACATCGATCATGCAACGCTCAAGTATCTTCTTTCAAAGAATGATGCTAAGCCCCACTTGATAAAATGGATCCTCCTACTCCAAGAATTTAATTTGGAAATAAAAGATAAAAAGGAAGTAAAAAATGTAGTGGCTGATTACCCTTCGAGGCTTGACCTCCCTGATTCCCTTGAGACGGCACCCATAAACAACATGTTCCCTGATGAACAATTGTTTAAATTCTCCCACTCACCTTGGTACGCAGATATTGCTAATTATCTTGCCATAGGTTTCACGCTGACACATTAGACTGCGCAAGATAAGAAGAAATTTTTCACCGAGGTATGCAAATTCTTCTAGGATGATCCTTATTTATTTAAATATTGTCCAGATCAAATTTTAAGGAGATGTGTATCAGACAATTAACACTAAAGTGTCATCTCCTTCTGTCACACTCAGGCCTGTGGTGGTCACTTTTTTACCAAAAAGACCATGGCCAAAATCCTGCAGTGCGATTTTTATTAGCCCACTATATTTAAGGACACTCATGAGTTTTGCAAAGCTTGTGAGCCTTGTCAAAAGTTGGGAGCATTGTCCTGTCGAAATAATATGCCTTTAGACCCTATTCTCATAATCGAAGCATTTGATTGCCGGGGCATCAATTTCATGGGACCATTCCCCTAATCTCATGGGAATTTATACATTCTATTAGCCGTATACTGTGTCACTAAATGGGTTGAAGCAATCTCGTGCCAGAACAATGACCATCAGATGGTCATTAAATTCTCAAAAGAAAACATTCTTTCCCGATTCGAAATGCCTCGGGCCATCATTAGTGATGGAGGCTCACATTTTTGCAAAAGGCCATTCACAAACGTAATGAAGAAATATGGCATGTCTCACAAGGTGAGCACTCCATACCACCCACAGACAAGTGGGCAAGCTAAGATTTCTAATAGGGAGATTAAACAAATTTTAGAGAAAACGGTTAACCCTGACCAGTCAATCCGATTGACCGATGCTCTATGGGCTTACCGTATTGCATTTAAAACTCTATCGGAATGTCTCCCTTTAGACTTATCTATAGAAGAACTTGTCACTTACCTGTAGAATTGGAACATAGAGCCTACTGGGCTATTAAGAATCTAAGTTTCAATTTAGGCAACACTAGCTCACTGCGCAAGCTACAATTAAACGAATAAAAAGAGATCGGGAATGACACATATGAGAACTCAAGAATTTACAAGGATAGGATGAAGGTGTTCCATGATAAGAACATCCATTGAAAATCCTTCTTAATAGGCCAGAAAGACCTTTTGTACAATTCTCGGCTACATCTTTTTTCAAGAAAGCTCTGATTTCATTGGTCCAGCCCTTTCACTGTTACAAATGTCTATCCTCATGGGGCTGTTGAGATAGAGAATCCGAATAATGGTAATAGGTTTAAAGTGAATGGACATCACTTAAAGCCATTTGTAGAGAAATTTGATTTAGAGGACATGTTCATACCTCTGACTAATATTGTGTACCAGGATTGATCTCCGAGTCTGATGGAGGTATAGTTAGGTTTATTGCCTTCATCTTATGTTTAGGATAGTTTGCTTTATGCTATTAGGATAATTTGCTTATACTCTATTGAGTTCTGTTTTATGCTGAGATCCGTAGAAAAGCTTTAAAATTCTTTCTTCCAGGTACTATCTTTCCAACACCATCTCCTTTATTTTCGTTGCCCTTTTTGCATTACATGCTTATTTCTCGTACATTGAGGACAATGTAGAATTTTTGTGAGGGGTGTGGGGGATTAAGTAACCTAATCAGTGTTTTCATCAGTTTTGGGCAAGATTTTAAATTTTAAAAAATTTCTCAATATTTTCAGGTTGAAATCTATTTGGGAAGCAATGAATTGTGTATTTAAGAATGCATTGGGTATAATGAGAAGTGAGATTGGATTTTAAATTGTTAGAGCTTGATCATCTAAGTAAAATATCACTCACAGTTCTTACATTCAAATTGATTAAGAAAAAGTTTGAATATCATGTTAATCTAAACCACAAGACACGTTCAATTTCCTTTCTTGGAGTGTGCTTTAGTTTCTAATAGTTAGCATGTGGATCATTGTTATATATTGAGAATTTAGTCTAGAGAATTTTGTCCACCTTAAGAGATGAAAAACTAGTTAAAAAATAGGAGATAGACAAAAGGGTCATAAAGAATGAATAATGAAAACATCTCTGTGGGGAATGAAAAATGTCTTTGAAAAAGATGTAATGTCTGAAAAAGAGGAATAAATAATGGTGACCGTCGATATAAAATCAAAAACTTTCTAAAAGAATGAAAAAGGGGATGGGTTTAGAATCAGTACTTGAGTTTTCAACTAATCTTAATATGATGAACATGACTAACATTACAAAACAAAAGTAGTCTTCTGAGAAGTAAATTGATTTTCACCAAGCGCATTGGAAAACTTGATATTTGAACTTCCATTCTGATTTAATTGATAAAGAACCTACTTGATTAATTGCATAGTTGATTTGGCTTTAAGTTTTCAAGATCCCATTATCTCACTTAATTCTACTTATTCATACTTGATTGCACAAAAGATTGTTTTTTAAAGAAGGATTTTGAACTTGGGATTGAAGATTATTTATCGCATATTTTGCTCAGGACTAGTAAAATGCTGGTTGCACTACGTGAAAAAGGGGAAAATAAGATGAATTTTAAGACGGTTGTAGACCGTCTGTAAAATCCCTTAGTTTAAAGATGACTGTGAATTGTCTCTAAAATTTTGGACGGCTCTTAACCGTCTCTAATATGAAGCAAAATTGTCTTATAAATTTTAAACGTCCACAAATCATTTAAGATGGTTAGAACCTCCGATAACTACGGAGTAAAGACGGCTATCGACTGTCTGAATAAAAGATGGTCCTTAGCTGCCTTATAGGCACTCATCTGAGACGGTCAGAGACCATCGGCATTAGAGATGGTCCTTAGCCGTCTTATAGGCAGTCATCTAAGACAGTCAGAGACAGTCTGCATTAGAGATGGTCCTTAGCCATCTTATAGTGGGTACTTGAGATAGTCAGAGACTGTCTGCATTAGAGATGGTCCTTAGCCATTTTATAGTGGTCATCTGAGAAAGTCGGAGACCTTCTACATTAAAGACGGTTCTAAACCATCTTATAGTGGTTATTTGAGACAGTTAGAGATCGTTCGCATTAGAGACGGTCCTTAGCCATCGTATAGTGGTCATCTAAGATGGTCAAAGACTGTCTGCATTAGAGACGGTCTGTAGCCGTCTTATAGTGGTCATCTAAGACAGTCAAAGACCTTCTACATTAGAGACGGTTCTAAACCGTCTTACCCTTCCATTTTCACCACACAAGGTGTAGCATGCCTTAACGTGGGGTTACTATGAGGGTCGCCTTGATGTATGTATTAAGTATCCAAGCCATCCATTTGTTCTTTCAAATCATTATTGGGCATTATCCCAAAAAATGAAACATATCCAATTACCAAATGGACCAAACCATTTGAAAATGGTGATTGCCTTTCCTTACCATCCATTTTTCCATCACATTTTATGAAATGAGACTAAAAGTTAAATAGATACAAGGCTCAAGTGGACCACACCATAAGAAGCAACAGTGATAATCATACTCACCATTTTAACTTTCCCAGGGGCTACCGTGATGTATATTTACCATCCAACTAATTCATAAAGTTATGTACATCTGGATGAAAGTAAAACACAAATATTATTAGCTCGATCCAAAACTTTTGTGGACCCTAAAAAGTTTTCAATGGTAGGAATTTAATCACCATTATGTGGTCCACTTGTGTCATGGATATGCCTCAATTTTTAGCTTATTTCCTGAATGATAGGGAAAATGGATGAATGGTGTGGAAGGACCCCATACATCACAGTGGCCAGTTGGTGCCCTTGCCCGTTTTGAGCTGGAGACAGCCGAGGGTAGGACGCGATCCGCATTTATTAAGTTTGTTGGGATCTCACCTAATCCATGTGGAAGCTGATTGGCTAGTGTACCACACACCACACACATGTCATGTGAAAATCAAAGTTATATGGGCCCACAATGATGTGTTTATTGTATCCATACCGTTCATCCATTTGGAGAGATCATTTGAGAGCATGATCCCAAAAATTATTCATATCCAAATCTCAAGTAGACCAAAACAAAAATACAAGTGGGAGAATAATTCTCACTGTTAAAACATTTATAGGCTCCATACGATAATGTTTAATTTCCATCCAATCCATTCATAAGGTCACATAGACTTGGATGAAGGGGAAAAATAGATATCATATTGATCTAAAACTTCTGTGACCCCCAAAAGGCTTTCAATGGTAGACGTTAAATCCCCCATTGCTTTTTATAGTGTGGTCCAATTGATCCTTGTATCTGTCTTATTTTTTGGGTCAAGCATTACAACGAGCTCTCCAAATAGATAGGCAATTTGGATATAACACATACCCCATGGTGGGACCCACAGAACTTGGTAACGTCAACACACCCAACAGTTCGGTCATATATGGGAAACAGATTGGCGACTCCCCTACCACTAGCCAATGGCTAGTGGTCAGTGCTCTGTCGACCCAACATGATGTATGTGTCTTATCCATGCCGTCCATCCATTTTTCTAGATAATTTTATGATATAAACCTAAAACTGAGGTAGATCAAAAGCACAACTAGGCCACATAGTGTTGATTGAACACTCACCATTAAAATCTTCTTAGGGCTACAAAAGTTTTGGATCAAGCTGATATTTGTTTTTTTGCCTTCATTCAAGTCTACATGACCTAATCTACAAGTTGGATGTCAAATAAGCATTATAGTGGGCTCTAGGAGGTTTTTAATGGTAGACGTTCATTCACTAGTATCTTCCCATGGTGTGGTCCACCTAAGATTTTGATCTACCTCATTTATGGGAGATTGAGTAGGAAATAGGGCATGCTGAAAATTTTGTATTCATCTAAAAAAATAATAAATGAAAAATGAAAAAGGCAATGGAAATTGGTAACCCACTTTCAAGCTCAATATCATTGCCTTAGATTTTGTTCTTCCTTAACTTAAACAAATAGCAACTTTTAGTGACAAATAGGAGTTGATGGTCCTACTCTTCCTAACTTTTAGGTGCAGTGATTACTGAAAAGGCTGAGCTATATGTCCTGGAGCACCGGGGGGGGGGGGGGGGGGGAGAGGTGATTAGGACTGTTTCAAATTAAAAAAATAAATGTGAAATTTAAAGAATGATAGCACAATCAAATAGTAAATAAGCATAAGTAAATAGTAACCTCAAATGTACTAGTCTTGAGAGGTTGATAAAACTTAGTTCTAAGGACAACCTAATACCAAAAACCAAAGGCTTATGGCAGGATAACCTTACTAGAACGTTTGTAAGTATTAAAAACCCAAACCAATAAAGAGGTAAAGGAAATAACAAATAAAATAAACTAAGTTATTACAACATTCCCACAGGTGCATATAATAAATTACACCATTCACCCCAAATGCTGAAAATAAATTACAACATTCACACACATAGGCACATTCAATCATCCACCACAACTCCAAAAATTATAGTGGTTCGCTTGTGTGTACACCAACTGTTAGAAAATAGCCACACAACTACTCCACTCCTAATATCCACTCCCTCGGGATATTAGCATTCACTATGAAAAAGGTTTTCCGAGGTTCACCTTAAAACATTCACAATTGTCTTTGATTGGGCTTACACAATTCTAAAAACCCCACACTCTGATTACTTCTGGATCACCTCAGACAAACCTAAAAGAGATTTTTTCTAGCAGAACCTCAAAACCAAAAAGAAAGAATGTACAAACTGTAAATGCACTTATCTGGAAATTCTCCTTTGAAGAAGCTTAGTAGAATCGATCCAATGTAGACGAAGATGTTCAATGTCCAGTCTCACAGATGAAAAAAGTTCTAGTTCTAAATGATTTTTAAATTAAATCAACCTGAGCTAGCTTGATTTGATTTTGATCTCAAAAAAGGGGAAAACACAAATCCCTTTTTAAAGTAGGATTGGAATAAAGATCTCAAAATCAAATAACAAAAGCTAATTAAAGAGAATATTAAATGAGCACAAAGTAGCTTAAAAATATCACAAACTTATCTCTCAGAGTGGTGTCTTGATTTTTCTTTAATGAATGAATAAACTCTGAAATTCATGCTCTATTTATAGGTGAAAATACTGTTCTCTCGACTAGTCTAAGGGTCGGTTCGACTGGTCGAAGGACCAACAAAATTTTAAATTTTCTAGCACGATAAGATAAGGTTATTACTCGAATGGTCGAGTGGCTTGCTCGACTGGTCGAGCCATGTACTCGACTAGTCAAGTGGGACCAAAAAAGCTTGTTGAACTTTGAGTTGAGCCTTCATGATTGGTCGAGCACTGTTGACTCGACTGGTCGAGCAGTCTCTAAGACTGGTCGAGGGTCCAACAGAAAATTTTAAAAATTAGTAACAAACCTTGGACTGATCAAGAAAACTCTTAGACTGGTCGAGCCAGTACTTGGACTAGTTGAATAAGGTCTAAGACTAGTCGAGAAAATGACCTATAAACAAAAGAAATGACCCATAAAAAAATATACAATGACTATGACACAATCTAGGGTTAATCTAGGGTCATCCAAACCTGTTTGTGAGTAGGAACACTTGAAAAATCACTCACTTCAAATTCTTGAATACTTATGATACTTGAAGCTTGAGTTTGAACTTGAGCTTGAGTTACGCTTGAGTTCTTGAATCTTTAGCGTTCAATAGTTAAACTTCAATCTTGAACTTGAGTTCATGAATATGATCTTGAAACCATGAGCTTCAACATGCTTCACTTCAACTTGAAGATGTGGGCAAGATCGATGAAGATCTGGAGAACTTAAAACTATATGAACCTGATCACTTCAACTCAAAGCATGATACAATACTAAATCGTTTGGCACAACAAAATTTGACAATACAACGGGTGCTAGATTTACACAATAACATTTACAATTACTACCATTAGAAGTGGGAGGATTAAGAGTGGCTTGAGGACAAACGTCAATTTTGTGTGTTGAAACATGCTTTATATGATTAGCATGGGCCTATTGATTGGTCATTCGTATTATTGATCTGATGGGCCCATATGGTGGATGACCAATAAATAACTTAGGTTAAATGATCCCAAGCATTTGCTCAATGGAAACAGATTAGCTACTCCCCCTGTCACTGGCCAATGGCTAGTGGTCGGTGCTCTATGGGCCCCACCATGATGTATGTGTTTCATCCATGCCGTCTATCAATTTTTGGGGGCCAATCTCAAGTGGACCACGTTACAAGAAACGGTACTATTGATGGAATGTTGACCATTAAAAACTTTTTGAGGGCCATAAAAGTTTTGGATCAAGCCGATCTTTGTTTTTCCTTTCATTTAGGTCTGTAGCTAATCAACAGATTGTATGTCAAATAAACAGTATAGTAGGCCTTAGGAGGATTTTAATGGTGGATATCCAATCACTATTGTTTTCCTATAGTGTGGTCCACCTGAGATTTATTTCCATCTCATTTTCCATATCAAGCCTTAAAATGATCTGAAAAATGGATGAATGACATGGATAAAAGATGTACTTCATAGTGGGACCCACATGGCTGGTGCAGGGGGAGTAGCCAAAATTGAAGCATATCCATAGATGAAGTAGACCGTACCACAGGAAACAATGGGAATAATGATTTCCACCATTGAAACCTTGTTGGCCCACAGTGATGTTTATTTGTCATCCAACCTGTTCATAAGATCAGAAAAACATGGATGAGAGGGAAAATACAAATATAATATTAATCCAAAACTTCTATGGCCCTCAAGATTATTTCAACAATAGATTTTTAATCCACACTATTTCTTATGGTGTGGTCCATTTAAGCTATAGATATGCTTTATTTTTTGGGCTAAGGCACTAAAGTTATCTAGTAAAATGGATGAAAGGAGTGGATAAAATATATAAATCATGGTGGACCCCACAGAGTTTGCTCAGTATGCTTAGCTTACTATGTTACTCACTGTGCAATCTGCTTCCACTAGTCCATCCATTCCGAATTTTTGCCAAAGCCTTTTGCATGAAGATCATGTGCTAGAACCTAGGTAGGGTCCACCATGATGTTTGTGAGAAATCTACTCCAACCATCCATTTTTTGAGATCATGTTAGGACATGGGGTAAAAAAATGAGCTGGATCCAATAATTAAGTGTTCTGAAATCATGAGGATTGAATGTCCACAGTTTAAATATTCAAGGGGCCACATAAGTTTTGAATCAAGATAATATCTGTGTTTTTAATTCATCTTAGTAGGAATGATGCTATGAATGGTCCGGATCGCATGTAAACATTAATTTGACCTAGGGAGGTTTCAACAGCAAGAATTTCCCTACCCATCTTTTCCTTTAGCGTGGCCCACTTGAGTTGTGGATCATTTTTATTTTTGGTCTCAAGTCCCAAAATTATCTCACAAAATGGATGGAAGGGGAAGATTTCTCAAAAACATCACAATGGTCCCCACCTAGGTTTCCTGGAATTCTTTCATGGGAAATGCTTCCAGCTAATCCACTCCCCTTTTTAGGGGGGCGGAATTCTAAACGACACGGATTGCATCCTACCCAGTGGTATCCAGTTAGCAATGGCACCATATGTTTGAATGGACATCATGATGATTTGGTCTTATCCATAGTGTCCATCCATTTATTTGAATAATTTTATGGTACAAGACAAAAAATGATGCAGATCTAAGGCTCAAGTGGACCACGCCATAGGAAGTAGTAGTAATAACGATTCTCATGGTTGAAACTTTTGTAGGGCCCACCGTCATGTTTATTTTCCATCTAACTAATTTATAAAGTTACATAGACCTATACGAAGATAAAACACAAATATCAGATCCATCTAAAACTTCTGTGGGCCCCAAGAAGTTTTCAATGGTAAGAATTTAATCCCAATTGTGTAGTCCACTTAATCTTTAATCCCGATTGTGTAGTCCACTTGAGCGTTGGATCCACCTCATTTTTAGGCTTATACTCTAAAATGATATGAAAAAATGGATTGACGGTGAAGATATGACCCATATATCATGGTGGTAACTCTAAACTCATGCACGTTCTTAGTCAGCGGGGATGCCAAAGTCTTTCGCCACTCAAAAATGAAAATGCACGTTCCCTCTCTCAATTTCCTTTTTCCCTCTCTATATTTGATAAAAAGCGGTTTGTGTGAGAAAGAGAGATCAATTTCCTTTTTCCCTCTCTAACTCTGATTAAAATCGATTTGTGTGAGAGAGAAAGAGACAGGTAGACCCTTCATCACAAGACCAAGCCATCAAGAGGTAGATCCAACTCAACCAAACCATCTCTAGGTGAGTACCTTTCCATTTTCTCTTTTGAAATTTAGTTTTATCCATTAGACATGGTGATGATGTATGCCAGCTAATCCGCTTCCGGTGGATACAGGTCCCACGTGGATGCAGATTTAGGCCTTTTACATGAAGTTTCTGGGCAAGATTCTGGGTGGGGCCCAATGTGATGTTTGTGATAAATCCAACCCATCCATCATTTTTTGGAGCTCATTTTAGGACATGGTACAAAAACTAAGGTGGGTCTAAAATTCGAATGGGTCACACGAGAGGAAACAGTGGGGATTTAGTGAACAGCATTGAAATATTTATATGCCCACAAAAGTTTTCTATTGGTCTAAGTCTTTTGTGTTTTCACTTCATCCTAGTGAAAATGACCTTATAAATGGTTTGGATGGCATATAAACATCAACGTGGAGCCTAGGTAGGTTTCAACGATAGAAATTCCTTTCCTTAGTGTTTCATCTTGTATGGCCCTGTTGAGTTTTGAATCCTTTTCATTTTTGGTCGCATGTCTTACAATAAGCTCAAAAAATGGATGGATGGATTGGATTTATCATAAACATCACGGTGGACCCCACCTTGCATCCGAGCTTCCTCCCAGAGGCTTTGGCAGGAAATCCAGGTCGATCTCACGTAATCCGCTGGAGCAGTTCATTTTCCAGTTCATTCCTACTACCAGCCAATGGCTGGTGGTCGGTGCTATGTGGGCCCTACCATAATGCATATGTTTCATCCATGCTGTTCATCTATTTTTCTAGAACATTTTAACATATGAGACAAAAGATGAGGTATATCCCAATCTCAAGTGGACCACATTACAGGAAACAGTGTTAAATGAATGTCAACCATTAAAAAAATTTTGGGGGCCATAAAAGTTTTGGAAAATATACGGTACTCGACTCCAGGATATGCATGTTATACTCGAGCCTTCCGTTTATACTAGTGCGACCCATGGCTCATTGATCTAAACCCTTAAGTCTGATGGGCTCTATGATGAATGGATCATGCCCCCAAATTTCCTTGATCAAAAAATCCTAACCCTTTGAATGCCAACTCGATATTAAACGGATTTAACTGAAAAGAAAAAAAAAAGGAAAAGAAAGTATAGATTGCTAGAATCTACAAGTTCGAACATTACTGGGATGGGCCCACTGGATCAATGGTTCACTTTTCCAAAAATGAGGCCAATCTTGATAGCTAAATTGAGTTAAGGTTTTATTTCCTGGATGTCATGGGATTACCTATTGTAATGCTCTATCCAGGAGATCTAACTATATCAATCCAAGAACCTTGTTTAAATTAATTAATTCATGTGGTATGGATGATCATGTGCATATATTTGTAGATAGATATGGATCTGTATTTTTTTGTGATTGGTGACCTCATGTTTGACATGTTTTGATTGTTCATGAAAAGATACTTGAATTAAAATTGCAGGAATTATGTCACATTTAGGTGGTTCATCAGCTTCAGCCCAAGGAAGCAATACAATGAAGATACTTGAATTAAATGAATATAAACAACTAGTTGGAGAAACATCAGTGCCTTTGAACACATTTTTAGGGCAACTTAGTAGGACACACTGTCTAATTTCATTCGTTGATTGGTGCAAAGTGCCTGGTGCAGTTAAAGATAATATCTGGTCTATGGTTTTGGTGAGTATGTTTTTTCCTTATTTTATTTCTAATTCTTACATAGTAAGTTTGTTTGATTATTAATTTAATGAAATAGGCCACCTACGACATCGATGATGAGCTAAAAGAATATGCATTTTCGAAAGTAAGCAAAACTTGTAAGGTATGGAAATACAATTTATGAAAACTATATCGGTGCAACCACAAATGTTTATTCTCCTTCTTGAATTGTAACAGATAGTATCGATTGCATTTTTCTTTGTCATTGAGGTTGTGGCTAACAAAGATATACTATCACCTCCTCATAGGGAAACATTTAGTGATCTGTACATTGCTTATAAGCTCATGGACACTGATCTTTACCAAATTATTCATTCGAATCAAGCTTTATCAGAGGATCATTATCAGGTTATATTTAAGATTTTCATAGTAAATAGATTACGAGCCAATGATAATTGTAAGTAGACTTACAAAAATTAGAAATAGAATCGAGTAAGGCTTAGATGATGATGATAAATCTCTATAATCATGAGAAAAGTTTCTGATTTTTAGGTTTATGGTGGGGAAATATCGGATTTTCTCCTATGACTTTAACCAGTGGTGAAAAATTGGACGTGCATATTTGGCCTTGTTAAATTCATCTTTATTGGCATTAAACAAAGGTGAGTTAACTTGCACTAAGTTGAGAAGCTTGTATATGTATTTTATTATTGCACTAAATGCAACATTATAAATAGGAGATTATTTTGTGGAAGGTTGTTAAGCAGCCAACTTCGTTGGAGAACCTTGCTTGTACCAAAGGCATTGTATGCTAGTCTTGATACGTGAGGTTGGGAATAAGACATATATTGTGGCTAGTGATTTAGAGGTCTATAATGGATTATGGAAGCTGCTATGGATTTGACTTTTAGCTATGGAAAAGCTAAAAGTTGATTTGGTTAAACACTTGCCATTAAAAATAGTTTGTCGATATTGTGGAAATAAATTTTCAAAACTTTATAAATGCTTCATGGTTACAAATTCACGTAGACCATATAGCCCATGAATTTAATCACCTTTTATTTTATGCTACTAGATTTTATAATATCGTTATGTTATAAGTTTTTAGACTATGAAAGCCATCTCATTAAGTGAATACTGTTGTTTCTATTTTTTTTCAAACCCTCTTTTAATTCATTGATTAATTTTAATAAGATTGTACATATTCTGTTGCAAAGGAAACTAAAATGGCTTGAGTAGTTTTTGAGCTCTTCTAAGCTTCCTTATCATCCATTAATGGTTCAATCTGATTAAGTGCATTAACATCTAAAACTATAGTTAACATCTCTAATACTATCATATTCCTTTGCAGGATAACATTGTCGTATTTATGGGGCCTTTGTGCTGCGATTCTTATTCTCATCATCACTGGACTCTTATGTATGGGAACCAAAGAGGAAACCCTTTAACACATGCCCTTTTTTTTTTACAAAGCTTTAATTTTTGTTGTTGTTTCTAGTAACTTGAATTGGAACACTTTTCTGTATTATTTCCTTGTCCACTTTTATTATTTGCTTGCAATTAGTTTTATTTTAATAATCAGTTTTATTTTTTTAGAAGTGTGCTCACTTTTTTGGAAAAAAAAAAAAACAAATGAAGTTTCTGTTTAAGCTTATCCTAATTCTGAATTATAATCTTCTGTTGGTTGAATATTTTTTTATTAGATGAAAGAAACACAAAAAGAAAATTGTCATTGATTTTTTTTAATGCAAGAAAATTTTTGACGGCCATAATTTTCTAAAATATTGGAATCAGAGACGGTCCATAATAGTCCTTTAATGTCCATCTTTAATGACGGTCTATGACCGTCCTTTTTTAAAGACGTTAAATGCACACTAATAATGGCCACAAACAGTCAGTGCTTTAGACGGTTACAAACCATCTAACATGAGAGATGGTCCATAACACTCCTTTTATTATCCATCTTCAATGACAGTTCATGAGATTCATTCTTTACAGATGGTCCAGAACCATCCTTTTAACGTCTACCATTAACGATGGTCCATGACCATCCTTTAACTAATACGATGCAGCAAAATAGGATGGCCCTTGCAATGGTTCAAAACCATCATTTATTGAGATTTGAGACAGTTTTCAGCTGTCCTTTTTTAACTATTTTGGCGTAGTATTGGGAGTTGTGTTGAGGGTCAAATATTGCATATTATCCCCATTTATCTCTTGGTTTTACAAACATAATATAGCTTAATGGTATATTTTACATGTGTTTTTGTTGCAAGGTGAATTTAAGAGCTTGGATTGAAAAGAATGCTAAAAGCATGGGTTTAGTGCTCAAAAGTAACCAAGGCAAAGAATGGACCTGTGGAGATCAAGATTGAAGATTTTAAGGTCCCAAGATCCAAGAAAACCAAGTGGAGAAGGAAGTCGAAAGAACGAGCGTAGAAATCACAAAGATTGCACCATCGAGAACCATTCGATGACATCAAATATCCATTCGATGACATCAAATACTGGTCGATGACATCGAATTTATGAGGGAAAATCAAGTTAGTTGCTGGACATATTGGGTGCTTTTCTCGATTAATCGAAGACATGTTCGATGACTTGAAGGAAGGTGCTTGATGACATCAAAGACTGTTTGATGGCATTGAATTTATCAAAGAAATTGAAGCAACTCATTAGACTATTTTGGACACATTCTCAATGACTTGAAGATCTATTCAATGGATCGAAGCTTCGCTCGATGACATCAAAGGATGTTTCGATGACATACAGACTTACGCAGTGCGAAAGAGCAAAAAGGCGCGACTTCCGGATTCAAACCCCTTCGACATCATTGAAGGGTGTTCGATGACATTGAAGGCGTTACGCAGAGTTACGTAGAGTGCATAAGATTCGAGTTTACGGATTTGTAGAACTTGGCTTATAAATAATGGTTTCTTAAGCAATTTTTCGAACATCTAGGGTTTGGAGAAGTAGAGTAAAAAGGGCGGAGCCGCTTCCCAAGAGTCCTTCTTCCCTTCTTCTTAGTTTTTAATGCTTTCTTCTAGGGTTTTTAATCCAATCATGTCTATGGTTGGCTAGATCCCTTGGCTAGGGCTAAGGGGTGAAGCTTGTAGCATGGTTGAGATGTTTTTCTTGTTTGATTCTTATTATTGTTGAACTCCTTTGATTCTAGTTTGATATAAAAGGAACACTTTTAGTTTTTAATGGTTTGTTGTGACTTAAATTACAATAGATCTGCGATAGCTTGAAGTATCTTCTTTTTCTATTTGAAGTTTGTGAAAATAAGAAATCCTGTTGTTCTCCATTGTCCCTTGGGCATGGCTGAGTGATGGAATCCCTTCTATTTTTCACAATTCTCCCATGTTAGTTGTTGGATCGGTATATCCAATTGTCTACCAGTCTCCTAGGCATGGTTAGGTGATGGAATCACTTCTAATCTTCACAACTTTCATCCGTTGAGAAATAGGTCAATGGAAGTTCAGATCTAATCTTATTGAATATCTTCTAATTAGATAGGATAAGACTCCAATTCCAATTAAGTGCCTTGAATCAAATAAGAAAACATCCTAATAGCTGCAAGTGGATCCCTGGAAACCCTAGTTTCCACCTTTAAATTATCAAGTTTCTAAATTCATTATCTCACAACTACTCCCTACTTTCCTGATTTATGTCAGATCTTCTCCTAGTTTTGATTCAAATTACTTTCAAAATAGACACACAAGATTAGTTGTAACGCCCTGAAAATCGGGGGTCAAGCATAAACTCAATCCACGAGTTCCAATGCATCACTAATGCAACAGAAATAATGATGATTAAATATTGTCTATGTTAGTGCATTAATCATGAGTGGGATTATACCAAAAAAGTAATTCATACTCCAGATCAATTTATATAACACAAGCGGAAGACTGGAAAATGTATATAGACGTGTATGAGCCAAAAATCACGATCGGTCTCCAGAGTATGAATACATCACTGAGTCACCATATACATGTAATTGTTTAAAATAGTTTAACTACAATAATAAACCTTGTAGCCCCGTCGATCCGAGTGGCCTAAGCGAAACCACCGGAGAATTGCATATATGAGAACTCATCCTGATCATCATAGTAATCGGGCTCCGCCTCCTGATTCGCATCGTCATCTGCAACTAAGACAGAGTCTGGTGGGTGTTCAAAACACTGTCCTAGAACGTGGGAGTGAGTGATCAACTCAATGGAACAATAAAGTAAAGGTTAAGATGTTCTTAATTTAGTCAAGCAGTAATGATAAAGCGATACAATCAAACATCCCTAAGTACTCTGATTAATGCAAGGATGGAATGTAAGCATCATGCATGCCCTTGCCTACACTCCCTCGTGCGACACCATCTTACGGTCGCGGCATGCTTTCTTCCCTTTGTTCTCTTCAACTCGAGGCACATGCAGTGTGATGTAATGAGAGTGATTACCGAGTTATTATTAGTCCTTTTCATATAGCAGGATTGGGAAGCTAAGGTACCTCCCTTATATCAATTCTCAAACAATGATCCATTCTAGGGTCGTCAGTCCTAGTAAATCTCATACGATGATACGGTTCTAGGTCATTGCAAAGGGTTTGTCACCTTATCAGTGCAGGCCTAGTGTACTCTTGTTGCTACGTGAGGGCTCATCGCCTCTACGTAGTCTTAACGTATGCTCGAGGTCACTACAAAGGGCTCGTCACCTTATCAGTGTAGTCCGACAGCTCGAATACAGTATCCCATACCACTGTATTCGGCTCATGAGTCTGGGTTGCTCACTAGTCACTACGGGGAGGCTCGTCACCCCAGCGTAGGCCGATAGCTGGACCACGGTGTCCCATACCACCATGCCCAGCTCATGAGTCTTAGCAAATTGAGGTACCAAGGTTTAAAAGGATTTTCACTAGTGAGTTTGGTACCTTAGAGTCAAGTAGTAGCGTCCATACATGGTGAACATACATCGGGCCAATCGAGTTACTTGACGAGCTCGACTAGTATGAGGGCACGTTAAGTTAATCGATATGAAGTGCGTAAGCACTATGTGTGGCCTAACCATTGCCAACATCCCAAGTACGGTTCGAATTCATCGATCACGTCCTATGTGGGGAAACAACCTCAGCCACCAAATCAGAACCTATTACCGATTGCCTGGACTATTCCATAGTCCCAAACACATTCAATGATAATAAATAATCATACAAGCTAATCAGAACAGTAATAGATCAACAATTCCAATCATACAAGCATGTGAGCATTTGATGGATTTCAACTTAAACATGAATGCACACATAAGCAGTGTCTAAGTAAAACAGTCAAAGAATGTAAGTTACATGGAGGAAATCATACACATCGTTAAGGTAGTTGAGAATCTCTTCTCAATGCCCATATAAAGTACAATATATTACACACTTGTTCATTCAGACATTTCTACAAACACTTAGACTACATATTCCAACATACATGATGTATGTTGGTGATAGCACATATTAGGATAAATCCTTTCACCAAGGAGTTGTTACACATACAACTAGCACAAACACATGATAATTAATCATGGCAAACACATGTTCAAATTTCATACGTATACGATACTTTCTACATATACATGGAATACACTAAACTCAATATAGTTCATATATATCATAAACGTGATACAAACATCGCATTTGGCATGTGAAATTGCACCCACATCAGTAATAAACCATTAACAGACATTGAAAGCCTTGAAAACCATAACCTATACGTTTATAGTCCGCACTTTTCGCCGGTAGACTTGTAACGAACTCAGTTTTAAAGCTAAGTCTTTGTCTACGGTAGATTAGCAACTTATAGCATAAATTAGGTTAGACATTTCATAACTTACACTATCTGAAATCCTAAAACAGCTTAGGGTTAGGTTTTCTTACCTAAGAACAGAATCGGTATCGCCCGTTTAGTGACATAGGAGTGGTGGTTAAGCACGTGGAGTGTCAGGGAAAGATCCCAACCTCTATCTCCCACTCTCTCTCTCTCTCTTTCTCTCTCTCTCTTCCTCACTTTCTTCTTCTCTTTTCTCTCTTCTTTCCCTTAGGATTTGTAAATTCGTATGGCATATGAGAGAGGGTGTTTAAGGTCCTTATATAAGCCCAGGTTTGATGGGAATGGCCCCAAGGCCCAGGTATACTTAGGTTATATCCAAATATGGACCGTTTCGGTCCAACGGAGCACTTCTGGTGGCCCCTTTTCTATGTGCGGTCGGACTTAAGCTCCCTGACCATGGATCTAGGTCAGGCTGAGTTTTCGATCCGATCGGATTTACAGATCAGTCGTGGCGGACCAGTTTCAGTTCAACGGTCACAGTCACTCGATCAAGGTCACAAGTACATCGACATGTGAGGGACATTTCTCCTGATCCAAGGGTGTATTTGGGTCAGATTCTGACGGTCTGAATCCTTATATTTGGCCCATAAGTGACACAACTCAGATTACTTAAATTTGGATTTTATTCCTAAATATTTTCACATTTCTCACACACTTTGCTCCAGGCTCAAGTTATGCCTTTTTAGACACAGTTAGGACTTAATTTCTGAGGGGGTTGTCAAGTCCAGTAATGCGATCTTGAATGTATAGTTTCGGGGTAATCGGACTTTCGACGTGCGGTCAAGGTTCGATACGGAGTTTCGATGTGCTCCCGAGAGCAACTGGGTTTTGAGATGGATTCTAGATTTCAGGGTAATGTAGCGTCAGTGATTCTACACGTTTTGGACCTTGTAGATCATATTTAAAGTGATTAATGCTAATTTCACAAGCACTCTAGTTTAGCACTTGATAATATTAACCTAATTTCTAAAAGATTTGGTTCTGGGTAATTTCTGCCTAAGGTGGTACTCGGGTCCTTGTACGGATTTTTCCGAGACGTTACATTAGTCCTTGTGGATTCAACCTCGGTCTCATCGAGATTATTAGTACATCGCAACCCTACACTTGGGGTTCTGAACAAGTGACCAGCTTGCCTTTCTAAAATTTGATTAATGAAGGGCAAAGGAATGTGGTCCTTCCTCGTGACAATATTCAATTTCCTATAGTCAATGCACATTCTCCAACCTGTAGTGACTCTAGTTGGCATGAGTTCATTCTCGGCATTGGCTGCGATGGTGATTTCGAACTTCTTAGGAACTACCTGAGTTGGACTCACCCATTGACTATCAGATATAGGGTATATGATACCCACATCCAATAGCTTAAAAACCTTACCCTTAACCACTTCCTTCATGTTTGGATTAAATCTATGTTGTGGTTACTAGGAGGTCTTCACATTATCTTTAAGATGAATGCGATGAGTACAAATCAATGGGTCAATTTCCTTGAGGTCCGCAATCGACCATCTAAGGGTTCCTTTATGCTCAATGAGAGTAGAGATGAGCATACTCTCTTGTTCTTGCTCAAGTTGGAAAGAAATCACCATTGGGTACATCTCATCTTGACCTAAATAGACATATTTCAAATTAGCGGGCAAAGGTTTTAGGTCAAGCTTTAACACTTTAAAGCTAGATGGTAGAGGCACTACATCGGTTTGGGGCAATATCTCAAATTATAGCCTCCATTGGTTAAGTTCAAGTACTAGCGTAGCATCAAGCAAGGCATCCATCTCCCTAATCATATCATCATCTAAATCAAGGGAGTGGGCCAAGCACGTCTCTAGAGGGTCAGAGTACAAAGTCAGGAGTGCTCTATCTTCCATGAAAGAATCGATCATGTTAATATCGTGGGAATCATCATCATCATCTGACTATTTGCTGTATTGAAAAATATATTCAGCTCCAATATCATATTCCCGAAAGATAAGCTCATAACCCCATTCCTACAATTAATGATTACATTTAATATAGCAAGGAATGGACGGCCTAGTGTGACAGGGATTTGAGTGCTCACATCCATGATGGGTTGAGTGTCCAGGATGATAAAATCTACTGGATAGTAGAATTTATCAACTTGGACCAACACATCATCTATTATCCCTCTCGGTACACGAACTAATCGATCGACAAGTTGTAAGGTGGTCTTGGTCGGTTTTAATTCACCTAGACCTAGTTGTTCGTAGACAGAGTAAGGAATCAAATTTATGCTCGCTCCTAAATCAAGAAGTGCATGCTCAACCGGTAATTCCAAATTACGCAAGCGATGGCTAGGCTACCGAGATCCTTGTATTTTTATGGAACATCTTGCTTTAGGATGACACTCACTTTTTCTATCAAAAAGATCTTCTTTTATATGTTTTGCTATCTTTTGGTAGTGCATAGATCTTTCAAGAATTTAGCATATGAAGGAATTTGTTTAACGACATCTAGTAAAGGAATGTTGACCTTCACTTGTTTCAGCATCTCTAGAATACCTGGGAGTTAGATAGAGGTTTTGGTGCAACCAACCGTTGAGGGAGTGAAGCAAATGGCTTGCCTTAAGGTTCCGATTCTAAATCTTGTGGAAAAGTGCTAGATATATCATTGTTGTCCTCTTTCGGGTCCTTAAACTTTTCATCCCTAACCAGAATGGTTTTGTCAATGGTCTTCCCACTCCCAAGAGTGGTGATAGACTTGGCATGCTCCATTTGATTTGAAAAGCTTGGGTCACTAACTTCGTATTGTGGTTTAGGATTGGGGAGAGGTTTGGCTGGAAGTACCACTTTCTCTCCAATGTCAGGTGTGACTCAATTCGTTGTACAGCCTTGGTAAGATCTTGAAAGGCTTGTAGTGTGCCTTGATTAAAAAGCTCTTGATTTTGAACATGTTTCAAAACCGGATCCTCTTGAGGCTTCTTTTGATCCAAAAACTGGTTAAGGATCCACTGAGGAGTAGTAGTATGCCCATTCCTCCAATTGAAGTTTAGATGGTTTCTCCAACTAAAGTTGTATGTGTTTAAGGTGGTTCCCTTAAAAGGCCTCTGGTAGTTGTTTATAGCATTCAACTGCTTATTCAATATTTCTTAAAAGGTAGGTATTGTTGGACAATTTTTAGTTGTATGAACGTTGCAAGCACAAATACTGCAGACTAATTCCTTAGCCTTGTCCTACTTAAGTTCAATGGCCTCGAGTTTCCTTATAACATTGGCCACTTTAGTTCTTATATCATCTTCTTCTCTCAGAGCATACATTCCACCCCTCTCCTTTCTTTGAATGAGCTTAGAAGTGGTGTGGGGTTTAGGGGAGATGTCCTAAAATTGTGTGTTTTTAGTAAGCATGTCAGAATAATCCCACACGTCATTGATATCTTTGCTCATGAATTCCCTATTGTACATTGTCTCGACCATTTGGCGCATGGAAGATGTCAGTCCATCATATAAGAAAATTGTTATGCACCACGTTTCAAAACCATGTTGTGGACATGAACTAACAAGACCCTTGAACTGCTCCCAACATTGGAAGAATGTTTCATCTTCCTTTTGGGTGAAGTTCATGATCGACTTCCTAAGGGAGTTCGTTTTGTGATATGGGAAGAATTTCTTTATGAACTCCCTTGTCATGTCATTCCATCTACCAATGGACCATGGACGTAATGAGTGCAACCACGTCTTATCTTTTTCTTTTAAGGAGAAGGGAAAGAGTTTCAGCCTAACCGTGTCCTCAGATACATTAAGAAAGTATAAAGTGGCTATGATCTCGTCAAACTCTTTCATGTGTAAATATGGACTTTCATATTCAAGTCCATGGAACATTGGAAGGAGTTGGATTACCCCTGGCTTAATATCCATTTTTCCAGTATTTTTTGAAAAAACCATATAGGAAGGTGTGCTCACCCCCGCTGGTTGTAGATAATCTTGTAAAATACGAGGTGGGGGTGCTTGATGCACCTCATTTTCATCCTGGATTTTCTCAACTGGAGGTTGATGTGGATTTAGAGGATTTGCAGGTTGATTTGCAATCATAACTTCAGTTAACTCTGAGGATCTCGAGTGGTGTCTAATCCGATGATGGATAGGCAACCCTTCGACCAATCCTCCTTCACTTAAGAGACGTTGAGGGTTGTTATGGACCCACTTGGGCTTGAAACACTATCAGCCCTCAATTTCAGGATCTAACCTAACCCTAAAAAGAAAGAATCCTAAGACAAATAAGAAATCTGAAAAATAAAGAGAGAGAATTAGAACGAGGTTACCAGATTGGAAATTTCTATGTTAAGATCCTGCAAAACAGAAAAATAAGTTAGTTTCTAAAAATAAATCAAGAAAATTCTAATATAAAAATAAAAAGCAAATAAACCCTAATCTTATCCTAATTCCAAAACTAACTAAATTAAGAAAAACATAACTGTTAGTCCCTGCCAACAGCACCAAAAACTTGTTCACAACCCCAAGTGTAGGCTTCGATGTAGTAATAATCTTAGTGGGACCGAGGTTAAATCCACAAGGACTAAACTTGTACGTTTCTGAAGGCAACTAGAAGAAGATGTGAATCTAAATCTAAAATTGTAGAGGGAGTAATTGTGAATAAAGTAGTTAAAACTGATGAATTTAAAGGTGGGAACTAGGGTTCTAAGGATCCACTTGCAGCTACCAGGATGTTTCCTTATTTGATTCAAAGAACACAATTAAAATTGGAGTCCTATTCTATCAAATTGGAAGATATATCAATAAAATCAAATCTGAACTTTTATTGATCTAATTCTCAATGAAGGAGAATTGTGAGGGTTGGAAAGGATTCCATCACCAAACCATGCCCAGGAGACAACAACTAACAATAGGATTTGCTAATCCCACAATCTTAAAATAAGAAACAAAAGATACTCAAAGCTATTGGAAATCTATTGTAATTTTAGTCACAACAAACCATTAAAAACTAAAAGTATTCCTTAAATATCAAATTATAATCAAAGAAGTTTAACAAGAGTAAGAATCAAAACAAGAAAAGCATCTCAACATGTTACAAGCTTCACCTCTTAGCCCTAGCTAAGAGATTTAGCCAACCATAGACATGATTGGATCTAAAACCTTAGAAGAAAGCATTAAAAACAAACTAGGAAAGAAGAAAAACTCCTGGGAGGCTCCTCCACCCTTTGGTTCTGCTCCTTAAAACCCTAGATATCTCAAAACGTCTGTTAGAAACTCATATTTACAGTCTAGTTTACATAAGTTCACAAAACTGCCTCAATTTACGCAGTCTGCATAACTTTGTCTAACGTGTTCGATGACATCGAACTACCTTCGATGTCATCGAACGTAAGTCGAGTATCAAAAGTCACGCCTTTACGCGCTGCATAACTTTTTCAGACTACGTAACTTTTCTTGTCATCAAGAACACCTTCGATGTCATTGAACATGACTTCGATGTCATCGATCAGTCTTCGAGTAATCAATATAGTGTCCAAAATAATCCAGTGAGCTGGTTCAAATTCTTTCATAAATTTGATGCCATTGAAAAGACTACGATGTCATCGATCATCGCTTTGAGTCATCAAACATAACTTCGATTCATCGAGAATTGCATCTAATATGTCCAGCAACCAACTTGATTTTCATGTAAGAATTCAATATCATCGACCTGTGTTCAATGTCATCAAACGATGCTTCGATGTCATCGAACTGTGGTCGATGACATAGATAATGAAGTGAATTTCAACACTTTATTCTTTCGACTTCCTTCCTTCTCCACTTGGTTTTCTTGGATCTTGGGGTCTTGAAATCTTCAATCTTGGTCTCAAAAGATCCGTTCTTTACCTTGGTGTTCTTTGAACATTAAATTCATACTTTTAACATTCTTTTCAATCTAAGCTCTTAAACTCACTTTGCAACACAAACATGTATAAAGTATACCATTATGCCTTATCATGTTCGTAAAACCAAGATATAAATGGGGTAAAATATTTAATATTTGATACTCAACATGCTCCCTCGTTCATGTTGCCGTTGCTTTGCTAAGGCTTCAGCTCCATGATCAATTACCTTGTAGTAGATGCTCCTTTGAGATGCCCAAGGTGATAGGAGGTAGTTGAATCTCTTACAACTAATGGGTAGTTTTTATCCTAGCGGATTCAACTAGATGGGTCTCTTAGAAGATCTGGACAATGATGCACCAATCTCTAGAAAATGGAGGAGTTCAAGCACATCTCTAATGATGAGGTTGGAATCCTCATTACAGTTAAAATCTCAAGGGAGATTGCTTGAAATTAATAGGAATGGTGGCAAGGAATGAAGGACATGCATATGAGATCACCTAACCTCTAGTTTCTCTAAAAATCCATCATTATGCCCAAGACCAAATGCCCTTTATAAAAAAGTTTGGTAAAAAAAAGGGAGAAAATGGCTCTGTCGATGTCAACAAAAATTTCATATAAAAATGATGTTTTCTTACTAGACAAATCTAGAACAACTTCGATGTCATCGACCCAATCTTTGATGTCATTGAAAATTATGTTTCGATGTCATTGAAGTGGTTTCAAAGCCATTGAGAGAATCAAGGAAAAATTCCAAAAACCTTGCTGGACATTTCTAAATCTCAAATCGATGCCATCGAGGGGACTTCGATGCCATCGAAACTTAAGTTTCGATGTCATTGAAGTGACCTTGTTGCCATCGAGAATTCTAGACAAAAATCCAGTTTAGTTGTTGGACATCCTTGACTCTCGATCGATGTCATTGGCCAGGTCTTCAATGTCATTGACGACCATTTGATAGCAGCTCGATGCCATTGAACGTGTCCTGGAGTTTGCCGTTTTGGGTTTACTTTTACACAAAAAACTTGCACCTCTTCTAGCCTTGATTATCATATTTTCCATGGTCTCCTAAGGCTAAGGGATGATCAACTAGGTATTCCTATTAGGTCAAGATTATCCAGAGGTTTATGGGTTATTTTGGGTCAAGGGTTAGGATCACCAAGGCACCTGTTTTACATGTTGTTGCTTCCTTGATGCTTCAGCTTCACTTGTGTCTTCGGTCTTCACTTTTCAGAGGCTCAAGAGACTACATGACATAACGACTCACATGATTAAAAAACCAGAGTGCAAAAATGAGTGCACTAGCAATTTTTGGGTTAGCATGTAACTGAGAACTTGATCCTACACTAAAGGCTATATATCATGCCGGTTTGCTTTGAGATAGGGTAGGCTCCCTATCATAATACAATACAAGTGTTGATCCACACTTTTTCTTGATGTCCTTGGATAACTTCTGTTTGGTGCTTATAAGCGTGTGATGTGTACGACCAGACTCAAGTCCACACCATTTCAATAATTCTTTTGCATACTTGGTTTAGCTTATAAAAATGTCATTCTTGAGCTACTTGACTTGTAATCCTAAAATGAAAATCAATTCTCTGACCATGCTCATTTCAAATTCAGATTGCATCAACTGGGAAAACTGTAACTGTCACGCCCCGAACTCGGAAACCGGGCTCACAAAATTCCCGATCGCCGAATCCGGCGCCGACAGCCTCCGTAGAACCCCATTTTCGGATCCCGGCACCCATTCACCAGGTTCCGATCCTGGAATACTACAAGGAGGATTTCAAGTCATCAGTCTGATTCATAATGAGCATAACAAAAGCATAACCCACAAACAATAACCACAAGAACACCACCACAAAATCCACTAAGATCAAAAACTTTTGAGTACAATGCGATAGAAAAGGAAAATACAATGTGATAAAAGAAACAAAACTCCAGAAGCTCGTCTGCACGGTCCAACTACGGCGAGACTATGGCTGCGACTGCGTCCTGGCGTCACCTGCACGCATCAATCGTGCATAAGCTTATGGAAAGCTTAGAGGGTGGTGTAAGTATGTGCGCAATATAAACGTGCTCAAAATGCAAGGTCAGAGTGATGCGGAAACATGGTGATGAGCACATGAATGCAATCAGCCGTACCAAGGCTATGCGGTGCAAGATATGAATGCTATCGGCCATACACAGCCATGCGATGCGAGATGCAACTCAAGCATGCCAATTCTCAACATGTATCAGTACAGTTTTCATTCTGGATAATCACCGGGGTTCAATACACTCCAAATGGCACTGTCGCTCTCCTAGCCGCACAGCCCAAATGAGCGTAAGAAACCTCACTATCCGCCTGACCAATAGTCTGCCAATACCTATCCGGCACGTCGATAGCGGACCCATTCGCGAGCTGGTCAAACTCAGCCTAGTATTGCCCCCTACCCTCGGGCGAGTAAGGCCACACTCCTTTCCAACCGACCACGACACGGTGGGAGACGCGGCCTCCTGGTATTCGGCCCTCGTGCGCTCATATATCCACTCGGTCTCGACATTGGAGTCATCCTCCGGTACCATCGGGTTTAGGGATTTTCACCCAGGGACATCTATGGTGCCCGTATGCTAGAATCAAATATTTCCGGTATCCAATCTCGCCAT
Organism: Magnolia sinica; assembly: GCF_029962835.1. Classification (NCBI taxonomy): domain Eukaryota; kingdom Viridiplantae; phylum Streptophyta; class Magnoliopsida; order Magnoliales; family Magnoliaceae; genus Magnolia; species Magnolia sinica. The sequence continues at coordinate 60,095,606 of NC_080577.1, forward strand.
CCACGATGATGTCTCTGTGGAGGCCATGGCCCTGATGTCGCTAGGGCATATAGTAACTATAATCACACAAATGCAAGTGCATGAGTCACATTATCAGTCATGCAACAGTCTGTATGTACCATGCACTTATATGGGGCAACTCCGCCTATCAGGGAGCTCATAAACAGTCTGCCCAAAGGCATATGCTATGATCGGTCACTCCTCACGTCAGGCATACATATGATGCGAATGATCATGAACCATGGATCTATACTAAACATGCATATAGGGATGGGCTCTGCGTATCACAGAAATGGGCCTAGACGGCCTGCAGAGTATAAGTATGAACCTATCAGTGGCCTTAAGGAGTGTGACAATGCGGACATTTAACCAACATTGTCCTTACAATGTGGACGTCAAACCAACATTGTTCCCAAGGCTTAGCCCGCCATAAAGCACCATTACACAAACCATAGGAAATCACACATTGCAATGGACTAATATACATCTCATTGGGCCTCGACCCATAGTGCTCAGAGATACATCAAATGGGCCATCTTATATGGGCCTTATATAAGTCAAGTGGGCCGCATTAGTGGGCCTTATGTACATTGCAATGGGCCATAACCCATGAGCCTTTGAAAACTTCACAATGGGTCTCGTAACATGGCCCTTATATATATCAGAGTGGGCCTCGACATCGGGCCACCAATACGTTGAATGGGCCTAACCTCATGGGCCTTATATATATATCAAGGTGGGCCTCCCCAACGGCCAGAAATACATCAATATGGCTCCACCACATGGGCCTAGGGCCCACCATAATATTTATTTGAAATCCAACCTATTCATAAGGTCACTTGGACCTTGGGTAAGGCCCACTGAAATGTTCATTTGAAATCCAACTTATTCATAAGGTCACACGGGCAAGGGAGGAGGGGAACAACAATTTTCAGCTTGATCTGAAACTTCTGTGGACCCAGAAAGGGTTTCAATGGTAGAGTTCAATTCACACTGTTTCTTGTGATGTGGGCCGCCCGAGCACTGGATTGGCCTGATTTTTGAGGGGGGTCCATGTCAAATAGTGGCCCACCAAATGGACGGTGTGGATACAAAATATACATCATGGTGGGGCCCACGGATGGAGCCGTGGGTCCCTGCCTCTTGGCCGCCCGTCACTGCATCCCGGCTTCTTGTTTTTTAAATTTTTTTATTTTTATTTTTTATTTTTTGTTTTGGGGCCCACCGAGATGTGATTCACAATCCAGCCCATCCATTGTGTGGGTCCCATCTAAATGACCGTACAGACCAAGTTTCAACGACATCCAAAACTCAGGTAGGCCCCACCAACGATTTTATATGTTTTAGGCATGTCTTCACATGATTTTAAATGGTATGGCCCGCCTGAGTTCCTTTTATGGCTGATTTTTGGAGTGGACGTGTGGCCTGAGGGGACCCATCAAATGGACGGTGTTGATGGTTGAAAGCACCAAGGTGGGGCCCAGCGCAGGCGCTGCCTGCGCGCTCTGCCAGTGGCAGCGGCTGCTGCTGCTGGTACCCCTTTTTTTTTTTTATTTGAAACAGAGTTTTCCGCGGTTTTTCCCAGGTGGGGCCCGCTTTAGTAAGATCCACTCCATCCATTGGTCTCTGTGGCTTGATACCAACCCATAGAGTCCAATATTGGGCTTTTTCAGATGTACAGGAGCATCAGGGAGCAAATCAAAGGTAGGGACACTGTTTCCTATGGTACGGCCCGCCAGAAAATGGGATCAACTTCATTTTTCGGCTCAACGCCTAAAATGAGTTGAGGAACAACATGGACGGCTCGGATCTTACATATACATCAAGGTGGGGCCTGCATGAGTGGCCCACCACTCCTTTCTTCTCTTTTTTTTTTTTTAAAGGTTCATTGTTGCAACGTCCAGCGTCCAGGGACGCTGGACGGTTTGTATATATTCCCAAAAAAAATGTGGTGGGTCCCACGTGAATGTGGCCCACCAATATATATATATATATATATATATATATATATATATATATATATATATATATATATACATTTAATGTTTACCTTATATTGTATATATATATAAGTACATATTATATTATATATTATAACATACATATATATATATATATACATATAAAAAGATGCATTGGACCCATCCCAATAGTAGAGGGTGCGGATCATCACCTATAATAGAGTGGGCCACACCGTCTGATGTAGATGGACGGAGGAGATGTAACACCTATCGGTGGGATCCACACCATTACAAAGAAAGAATGAGAGAGATAAAGAGAGAGATACACGGTGAGATAGAGGAACCCCGCCACTATGGGCCCTCTTGATTAAATCACATACATCCAAATGGGTCCCACCAACAAGTGGGCCCTAAAATTTAAAATAATGGAAAATCACCCACCTTATCTTCCTTTTCCTTGCTCCCTTGGACTCCTTAGCTCCTTACCTTCACTTTTAATGGAGATTGATGAAGGATGAATGGTTGAGATTGGAGATGAGAGGGTGGGCCACACTTGAAGTTGAGAGAGGAGTGTTGGATGAGTGAAATTTCTCATGGGATTTGGAAAATTTGCTAGAGAATGAGAGGGAGAGATAGAAATAATGGGTGGAGGGATGGGTGGAGTGATGGTTGTAAGAAAGGAGTGATGAGAGGTATGGTTTAGTTTGAAATTGGTGGAGAAGAGGGATGGTTGAAGTTGAAAATGAGAAAAAGAGGAATGGTGAGGTGGAAAGATGGTGGACTTTTGGAAAAAGAGGGAATGGGTGAAGTACTTTGAGGCATGGTTGCATTTATGGTTAATTAGAGGGACTAATTGTGTAGAGATTCCCTCGAAATCCGCAACGCGCGGTGTTTCTTCGGAATAAACGCTGATCGGCATCTTCTTACCTGGGTATCGGTTCGGTGCGCAAGTCACGGCGTTGGAACCGCGGCGACGACGCGATCGTCAAGACATAAGTTTCAGATCGAGCCGACGTCGGTGCGCGGGACCTGGCTTAGGATCGTGCGCAAACACCGAATTCGGTGCGAAGGTTGCCGAAATTTGACCGGAAGGACCGCGGAAGCTAACAGAATGGTACGGATTAGGACACGGGTCTTACAGCTCTCCCCACCAAATAAAAATTTCGTCCTCGAAATTTAAACAATCATCACAAGAAAACATAAATCATAATAGAAGAGGAAGCAAGGCATCGCCATATAAATACCAGAGACAACCTATAACATACAACATACAATCAATCATCAAAGAGATGAGGATAGCGCTCTCGAATCTCAGCCTCGCGCTCCCAAGATGCCTCATCCACAGAATGGTGACCCCACTGAACCTTCACCAAGGGAATGACCTTGGTTCGGAGGACCTGCTCCTTCCGATCAAGGATACGAACTGGCTACTCGATGTAAGAAGTGTCCTCACGAACCTCCAACGGCTGCCAGTCGATAACAGGAACTATGTCTGACCCACACTTCCTCAACATAGAGACGTGGAAAACGTCGTGGACGCCAGACAACTGAGATGGTAAGGCAAGCCGATAGGCCACAGCACCAATGCGCTCAGTGATCTCGAAAGGTCCTATGAATCTCGGGGCAAGCTTGCCCTTCGCTCCAAATCTAACTACGCCCTTCATGGGCGAGACCTTGAGATACACATGGTCCCCTACATCAAACTCTAAGGGACGACGCCGGCGATCAGCAACACTCTTCTGCCGGCTCTGAGCTGTGCGCATCCTCTGCCTAATGATATCAATAACCTCCGATGTCTCCTGCACAAGCTCGGGACCTAGGAGACGCCGCTCTCCAACCTCGGTCCAACAACTCGAGGATCTGCACGGTTCGCCATATAATGCCTCAAAAGGAGCCATGCCAATGGTCGCCGATAGCCGTTGTTGTATGCGAACTCACCAATCGCAGATGCTCATCCCACTACCACCGAAATCAATCACGCAGTTCGAAGCATATCCTCAAGGATCCGGTTGACCCTTTCGGTCGCCATCGGTCTGCGGATGATACGCGATGCTAAGTTGCAAATCAGTGCCTATAGCTCTCTGAAAACTCTTTCAGAACTGAGACATGAACCTTGGGTCTCGGTCAGAAACGATCGAGACTGGAACGTCGTGCAGTCTCACAATCTCCTCAATGAATAACCTCGCAAGCCAGTCCAAAGGCCAAGTCGCACGAATCGAAAGGAAATGTGCCGACTTCATCAGACGGTCCACGACAACCCAGATGACATCATGACCACGCTGAGTCATCGGTAAACCCATGATAAAATCGGTAGATACATGCTCCCACCTCCACGTCGGGACACTCAACGGCTACAATAGACCAGGGGGTCTCTGATGATTGGCCTTAACATGCTAGCAAGTGTCACACTCGGCCACAAAACTGGCAATCTAGCGCTTCATCCCTGCCCAGTAATACTGTCGCCTCATATCACGGTACATCTTCGTCGAGCCAGGGTGGATAGAAAATCGCGATCGATGTGCCTCGGTCATAAGATCTCTACGCAACTCAGGAATATCCGGGACACACAATCGGCCTCTAAAGCGAAGTCCACCGTCAGCACCAATCTGTCAATCTGTCTGACTCTCAGATGCCGCATCTGCTCGGTAATCCTGCAACGACTCATCTGTCTGCTGAGCCTCGATCACCCTTGCGACAAGAGAGGGTTGAATCGACAGGCTCGATAACTGAACGATAGAAGACTGCAGACCAAAATCAAAGTCGTACTCTGCCATATCCTCGAGCATCTTCCACTCCTTAATCATCATATGTGCCACCAGGCCTCGTGGCTGACGGCTGAGGGCATCCGCCACCACATTCGCCTTGCCTGGGTGGTACTGGAGGTCAAAATCATAATCCTTCAGAAGCTCCATCCAGCGTCTCTGTCTCATGTTCAGCTCAGACTGAGAGAATAAATACTTCAAGCTCTTGTGGTCAGAGAAGAGCTCGAACCTAACCCCATAAAGATAGTGTCTCCACACCTTCAGTGCGAAGACGACTGCTGCCAGCTCCAAATCGTGCGTGGGGTAGTTCAGCTCATGAACCTTGAGCTGGCGAGACGCAAATGCTACAGGTCTACCGTGCTGCATCAGGACAGCACCCAATCCAATACGCGAAGCATCGGTAAATACCACGAATCCATCACTCCCAGAGGGAAGAGTGAGGACAGGAGCGGACGTCAGACGGTCCTTCAGCTCCATAAATGCTCGCTCACAGGCGTCACTCCAAATAAACTCTGCGCCCTTCCGAGTTAACCTGGTCAATGGGGTTGTAATACGGGAGAAGCCCTCAATGAAACGCCGATAATATCCAGTTAAACCAATAAAACTGAGGATCTCGAATGCAGTTGTGGGCTGATCCCACTGACGCACTGCCTCAATCTTCGAAGGGTCCACTGCGACACCCTCCCTCGTCACCATGTGACCAAGTAACTTCATATCCTCCTGCTAAAACTCACACTTCTCTAGCTTAGTATACAACTGGTGGGCACGGAGGGTCTGCAAAGCGATCTCCAGATGCTGCATATGCTCCTCACGGGTTCTCGAATATATTAGAATGTCATCGATGAAGACCATAACAAACTGATCGAGATATGGACGGAAGACCTCGCTCATTTACTGCATGAAGACCGAGGGTGCATTGGTCAGTCCGAAGGACATGACTTGAAACTCAAAATGACCATAACGTGTCCTGAAAGCCGTCTTCGGGATGTCCTCCTCTCAGACCCGAATTTGATGATAACCGGATCGCAGGTCAATCTCAGAAAAGAACTGTGCACCCTGCAACTGATCAAATAAATCATCTATCCTTGGGAGCGGGTACTTGTTCTTAATCTTGACCTGATTAAGCTCACGGTAATCTGCGTAGAGCCTCAATGAGTCATCCTTCTTACTGACGAAGAGTACCGACGCTCCCACAGAAAACTACTCGGACGGATGAATCCCAACTCTCACAACTCGTCTAACTGTCGCTGTAACTCCTTCAACTCCATCGGTGTCATACGATAAGGGACCTTCGTGATAGGCGCGGTACCGGGCACAAGATCGATCTGGAACTCGATATGACGGCGAGGAGGCAATCCTGGAATCTCCTGGAATACGTCGGGGAAGTCGCAAACAACCGGCAACCGATCAATACAAATGGCCATAGGCTCCTCGACTGCACAGGACATCAAGCAAGACATCGACTCTCCTCTAGGCTCGGCGATGAACTGGAACTGCGGCAAGCCTGGTATGCAGAATGTGACTGTCCTCACGGAACAGTCCAAGATAGCGTGATACTCAGCAAGCCAATCCATGCCCAAGATAACGTCGAAATCACATCGGCAGCACAAACAAGTCAGCGGGCCAAAAGATATCACCGACAAGAACCGGCAAGATGGACAGACGGCCCAATACTACGGTTCTCCCCAAGGGCGTCGATACGATCAATCCCTCACTAGTAGACTCTATCGGCAATCCAATCGAACGCAGAAATCCCTGGACATGAATGAGTGAGAAGCGCCTAATCAAATAATACTCGGGCGATGCATGAAGAGACGGAAAGTTCCTCGACGACTCCTCCGGATGATTGCGGGTCCTGCTGAGCCGCGTAGAACCTAGCCTCGAGCCGGGCCGGGAGGTGCCTCGTCTCTCTCGAGGTCCCTCGGTGCCGCTGCCGCTCGCGGCGGCCTATACCGCGCTCTCGCCGCCGGGGCCTCGGTGGCCGAGGTGGCTGCGGTTGCTACTGATGGGGTCGCTGCTGCTGAGGTCGCTGCTGAGGTCGCCGCCGTGGCCGAGGCCGTGGTGCTCTCGGCCGATGTAGGTGAGGCTGCTGTGATCCTCTCGGCTGCCGCAGATGAGGGCGAGGGCACTCAGACAGGATGCCCTGACCCACCACATCCAAAACAAGTCCCCGCAAGCTGCCGGGGTGGCGCCGGAGGTGCCGCTGGTGCCCTGAGCTCTAGCAAGTGGGTGGCTCCTATACCTCGTGGTCGCCGCCGCCGCTGGGAGCCGCTTGAAGGGGTCTCGCCTCTTCGACCCTCCTCTCGATCTCTATCGGCTCGCGCCGCCCACTCCGTCTCATAGATCTGAGCCCTCCCCACTGCCTGGAAGGTCGGAAGCTCGTGCCCAATCACACGGCCTCAAGACCGTAACGTAAGCCGCTCGAAATGGCGGGCCTTCCGCCTCATCATCAATCATATATGGCGCAAACCTCGATCGCGCCACAAAACGGGCCGCGTAGTGTGCCATATCTCCTTGCACCAAAGTCTCGAACTCTAGTGCTCTCGATGTCAAATGTGGTAGGGAAGTACTGCTCCTCGAATCGGTCTACAAAATCATCCCATGTCCAGATGTAGTCAGGTCCTCGACGCGGGTAACCGAGGTCCACCGGTGCTCGGCCTCGCCCTGAAAAAGAACACTGCCAACCGAACTCGCCGCTCGGTCGTGCATGACATGGTATCAAGATCTTCTCCACATCGTAGCGCCACCTCTCAGCCGTCGGATCTGGCTCGCCCTGGAATCGCGGAGGGTCAAACTGTCGAACTCTCGAAGTAGGGCACTCGCGCGCTCCTGCGCTTGGGCCGGTGAAACAACCGGTGTCTGCTCTGCCCCTGAAGTGCGGCCATCACAGCCTGATTCTGCTGAATCGGGAAGCACTCACGGATACGGTCGGATCCGCACCGGTCTCTGGTGGAGGTGTAGCATCCTCAGGATGGGCGGTATGAATCTCTGGTAGAGGAGCGACATCCTCAGGCTGAGCGGTAGGAATCTCTGGTGGCGGAGCAGGAGTCGTAGGTGGTAGTGCGGGAGTCGCAGGTGGTGGAGCTGAAGTATCCGATGATGGTGCGGGAGTCGATCGGGTCACCCTCCTACGCGCCATGTCCTACAGGAAAGAGCGAAGGTGCCTATCAACTTAAAGGCTCGCGAAGGCACGCATGTTAAGGGTCTGTAATAAAAGATCGCTAGGCTATCCGAACTTAGGACTTAATCATTCATAGCAGACATGTAATGTTGTTCTTGGTTATTCCCGAGTTATGCTCTGATACCAACTTCTGTCACGCCCCGAACTCGGAAACCGGGCTCACAAAATTCCCGATCGCCGAATCCGGCGCCGACAGCCTCCGTAGAACCCCATTTTCGGATCCCGGCACCCATTCACCAGGTTCCGATCCTGGAATACTACAAGGAGGATTTCAAGTCATCAGTCTGATTCATAATGAGCATAACAAAAGCATAACCCACAAACAATAACCACAAGAACACCACCACAAAATCCACTAAGATCAAAAACTTTTGAGTACAATGCGATAGAAAAGGAAAATACAATGTGATAAAAGAAACAAAACTCCAGAAGCTCGTCTGCACGGTCCAACTACGGCGAGACTATGGCTGCGACTGCGTCCTGGCGTCACCTGCACGCATCAATCGTGCATAAGCTTATGGAAAGCTTAGAGGGTGGTGTAAGTATGTGCGCAATATAAACGTGCTCAAAATGCAAGGTCAGAGTGATGCGGAAACATGGTGATGAGCACATGAATGCAATCAGCCGTACCAAGGCTATGCGGTGCAAGATATGAATGCTATCGGTCATACACAGCCATGCGATGCGAGATGCAACTCAAGCATGCCAATTCTCAACATGTATCAGTACAGTTTTCATTCTGGATAATCACCGGGGTTCAATACACTCCAAATGGCACTGTCGGTCTCCTAGCCGCACAGTCCAAATGAGCGTAAGAAACCTCACTATCCGCCTGACCAATAGTCTGCCAATACCTATCCGGCACGTCGATAGCGGACCCATTCGCGAGCTGGTCAAACTCAGCCTAGTATTGCCCCCTACCCTCGGGCGAGTAAGGCCACACTCCTTTCCAACCGACCACGACACAGTGGGAGACGCGGCCTCCTGGTATTCGGCCCTCGTGCGCTCATATATCCACTCGGTCTCGACATTGGAGTCATCCTCTGGTACCATCGGGTTTAGGGATTTTCACCCAGGGACATCTATGGTGCCCGTATGCTAAAATCAAATATTTTCGGTCTCCAATCCTGCCATCCACGATGTATCTGTGGAGGCCATGGCCCTGATGTCGCTAGGGCATATAGTAACTATAATCACACAAATGCAAGTGCATGAGTCACATTATCAGTCATGCAACAGTCTGTATGTACCATGCACTTATATGGGGCAACTCCGCCTATTAGGGAGCCCATAAACAGTCTGCCCAAAGGCATATGCTATGATCGGTCACTCCTCACGTCAGGCATACATATGATGCGAATGATCATGAACCATGGATCTATACTAAACATGCATATAGGGATGGGCTCTGCGTATCACAGAAATGGGCCTAGACGGCCTGCAGAGTATAAGTATGAACCTATCAGTGGCCTTAAGGAGTGTGACAATGCGGACATTTAACCAACATTGTCCTTACAATGTGGACGTCAAACCAACATTGTTCCCAAGGCTTAGCCCGCCATAAAGCACCATTACACAAACCATAGGAAATCACACATTGCAATGGACTAATATACATCTCATTGGGCCTCGACCCATAGTGCTCAGATACATCAAATGGGCCATCTTATATGGGCCTTATATAAGTCAAGTGGGCCGCATTAGTGGGCCTTATGTACATTGCAATGGGCCATAACCCATGAGCCTTTGAAAACTTCACAATGGGTCTCGTAACATGGCCCTTATATATATCAGAGTGGGCCTCGACATCGGGCCACCAATACGTTGAATGGGCCTAACCTCATGGGCCTTATATATATATATCAAGGTGGGCCTCCCCAACGGCCAGAAATACATCAATATGGCTCCACCACATGGGCCTAGGGCCCACCATAATATTTATTTGAAATCCAACCTATTCATAAGGTCACTTGGACCTTGGGTAAGGCCCACTGAAATGTTCATTTGAAATCCAACTTATTCATAAGGTCACACGGGCAAGGGAGGAGGGGAACGACAATTTTCAGCTTGATCTGAAACTTCTGTGGACCCAGAAAGGGTTTCAATGGTAGAGTTCAATTCACACTGTTTCTTGTGATGTGGGCCGCCCGAGCACTGGATTGGCCTGATTTTTGAGGGGGGTCCATGTCAAATAGTGGCCCACCAAATGGACGGTGTGGATACAAAATATACATCATGGTGGGGCCCACGGATGGAGCCGTGGGTCCCTGCCTCTTGGCCGCCCGTCACTGCAGCAGCAGCAGCGCTGCTGCTGCTGTTTTAAATTTTTTTTTTTTTTTTTTTTGTTTTGGGGCCCACCGAGATGTGATTCACAATCCAGCCCATCCATTGTGTGGGTCCCATCTAAATGACCGTACAGACCAAGTTTCAACGACATCCAAAACTCAGGTAGGCCCCACCAACGATTTTATATGTTTTAGGCATGTCTTCACATGATTTTAAATGGTATGGCCCGCCTGAGTTCCTTTTATGGCTGATTTTTGGAGTGGACGTGTGGCCTGAGGGGACCCATCAAATGGACGGTGTTGATGGTTGAAAGCACCAAGGTGGGGCCCACAGCTGGGGCCGTGAGCCCCAGCATGTCCGTCCGTCAGGCAGCCCAGCGCAGGCGCTGCCTGCGCGCTCTGCCAGTGGTTTTTATTTGAAACAGAGTTTTCCGCGGTTTTTCCCAGGTGGGGCCCGCTTTAGTAAGATCCACTCCATCCATTGGTCTCTGTGGCTTGATACCAACCCATAGAGTCCAATATTGGGCTTTTTCAGATGTACAGGAGCATCAGGGAGCAAATCAAAGGTAGGGACACTGTTTCCTATGGTACGGCCCGCCAGAAAATGGGATCAACTTCATTTTTCGGCTCAACGCCTAAAATGAGTTGAGGAACAACATGGACGGCTCGGATCTTACATATACATCAAGGTGGGGCCTGCATGAGTGGCCCACCACTCCTTTCTTCTCTTTTTTTTTTTTTTTTTAAGGTTCATTGTTGCAACGTCCAGCGTCCAGGGACGCTGGACGGTTTGTATATATTCCCAAAAAAGATGTGGTGGGTCCCACGTGAATGTGGCCCACCAATATATATATATATATATATATATATATATATACATTTAATGTTTACCTTATATTGTATATATATATAAGTACATATTATATTATTATTATAACATACATATATATATATATACATATAAAAAGATGCATTGGACCCATCCCAATAGTAGAGGGTGCGGATCATCACCTATAATAGAGTGGGCCACACCGTCTGATGTAGATGGACGGAGGAGATGTAACACCTATCGGTGGGATCCACACCATTACAAAGAAAGAATGAGAGAGATAAAGAGAGAGATACACGGTGAGATAGAGGAACCCCGCCACTATGGGCCCTCTTGATTAAATCACATACATCCAAATGGGTCCCACCAACAAGTGGGCCCTAAAATTTAAAATAATGGAAAATCACCCACCTTATCTTCCTTTTCCTTGCTCCCTTGGACTCCTTAGCTCCTTACCTTCACTTTTAATGGAGATTGATGAAGGATGAATGGTTGAGATTGGAGATGAGAGGGTGGGCCACACTTGAAGTTGAGAGAGGAGTGTTGGATGAGTGAAATTTCTCATGGGATTTGGAAAATTTGCTAGAGAATGAGAGGGAGAGATAGAAATAATGGGTGGAGGGATGAGTGGAGTGATGGTTGTAAGAAAGGAGTGATGAGAGGTATGGTTTAGTTTGAAATTGGTGGAGAAGAGGGATGGTTGAAGTTGAAAATGAGAAAAAGAGGAATGGTGAGGTGGAAAGATGGTGGACTTTTGGAAAAAGAGGGAATGGGTGAAGTACTTTGAGGCATGGTTGCATTTATGGTTAATTAGAGGGACTAATTGTGTAGAGATTCCCTCGAAATCCGCAACGCGCGGTGTTTCTTCGGAATAAACGCTGATCGGCATCTTCTTACCTGGGTATCGGTTCGGTGCGCAAGTCACGGCGTTGGAACCGTGGCGACGACGCGATCGTCAAGACATAAGTTTCAGATCGAGCCGACGTCGATGCGCGGGACCTGGCTTAGGATCATGCGCAAACACCGAATTCGGTGCGAAGGTTGCCGAAATTTGACCGGAAGGACCGCGGAAGCTAACAGAATGGTACGGATTAGGACACGGGTCTTACAGTAACGACCTTGGAAATTTTTATGCTAATCTTTCCTTAAATAGTTATTTTTGGGGTAATTAGCGCTATACTCGATTGCTTGTGAAATTCGCATCAATCACTTTAAATTGTATCTGCATGTCTCAAAACTTGTAGATTAGTTAACGCTATGTTACTCTGAAATCTGGGATCCATCGCTAAATCCAGTTGTTCTGGAGAATTTTTGAAAGTTCTGGATCGGACCTGGACCGCGCGTCGAAAGTCCGATAGCAATGATCTTAGGTTGTTGTGGTCACCGAGTTGGGCTTGACCATCACCTCAAAAATCAAGTCCATGTGATGTTCTGGGTCGATTTGTTTGAGTTCGGAGTAAGGAGTGTGAGAACGGTTGGATATTTAATAAGCTTTTATGAAATCTGAGTCGTGTCACTTGCGCGATGATTTCAAGCTATCTGACCGTCGGATTCTGACCCAATTTCACCCTCTGATCAGGGAAGGTGGCCTAAGCATATCCTTGTGCTTGTGGACCTGATCGAGATTCCGTGACTGTTGAATTGAGTGTGGTCCGCCATGGCTGATCTGAAGAGCCGGTCGGTACGAAAACTCAGCCTGACCTAGATCCATGGTCAGTGAGCTTAAGTCCGACCTTTCGTGGTTTTTGGCCCACCAGAAGTGCTTCGTTGGATCGAGAGAGGCTTACTTTGGTTATAACCTAAGTATACCTTGGCCCTGGGGTTATTTTCATCAATATGAGGCCTATTTATAGTCCTTAAACCCTAGCCCTCTTTTCCATACGAATTTTCTCTAACCCTAGCTTGGAGAGAGAGTGGAAAAGAGAGAGATAGTGAGAGATAAGTTGGTGAATCATCTTGGATTCTTTCCTGTTCTTCTACATCCTTGAACCTTCACTTGAATCGTTATTCTGACAGTTCTGAGTTCATCTTGGGGTAAGTTAACCTAACCCTAACCTGTTTTAGAGCTTAGATGAGTCTATGTGTTATTGTAGCTCATTTCTATTCTTGCCTTAGGTTGTTCTGTCGCTGTTGACGAAGACATATCGTCTGAAATCAGTTCGGTGTTCTATTTCTAGTTAAGGTGTGGACTCTAAGTGTATAGGTTATGGTTTTCAAGGCTTTCAATGCCAGTTAGTGATTTATTCTTGTTATGGATGAGATTTCACATGCCAAATGTTGTGTTTTCTTTACGTTCCTGATATGCATGTGGTATATTAAGATTTGTGTATTTTATGTGTATGTATAAAGTGCCGTATACGTATAAAATATGCACTTGTGTTTGCCATGATTATTTGTCATGTATGTATGCTAGATGTATGTATGACAACTCCTTGGTAAAAGGAATTGTCCAAATGCTTGTTTTTCAACATATGTCATGTATGTTGTTCCATGTATTCTAAGTGTTTGTAGAAATGCATGAATGATCTAAAGTGTAACTTATTACACTAATTGCGGGCGTTGAGAAGTGATTCTCAACACTCCTATTGATGTGCATGATTCCTTCTTGCTAGTTACATTCCATGTTATTTAAATTCAAGCATTACTTATGCTTACATCTATGTTAAGTTGATATTCCTCAAGTGCTTATGCACCATGATTTGAGTTGTTGTTTCCTTTACTGTTCTACATTCAATTCATATATCTGTTGTAGTGTAATGAGTTTGGGACTATGCATTAGTCTAGGAAATTGGTAGTCTGCTTCATGATCGTGGCTGAGGTTACTTTCGCCACGTAGGACGTATTAGACGAACCCGAGCCGTATTAGAGTTGTCGGCAGTGGTTTGGCCACGCGGAGTGTTTGCGTACTCTATGTCGTTCAACTCAACGTGCGCTCGTGCTAGTCGAGTTCGCCAAGTAACCCGATTGTCCGATGTATGTTCACCATGTATGGACGCTACTGCTTGAATCTAGGGTACCGAACTTACCAGTAAAATTCTAATAACCATGGTACCTTGATCCGCTAAGACTCATGAGCCGGACATGGTGGTATGGGACACCGTGGTCGAGCTGTCGGCCTACGCTGGGGTGACGAGCCTCCCCGTAGTGACCAGTGAGCAACTAAACTCGTGAGCCAATTATGGTGGTATGGGACACTATATTCGTGCTGTCGGCCTACATTGATTGGTGACGAGCCCTCTGTAATGACCTCGAGTACACCTGGATACCGCATTGAGGTGACGAGCCTTGGTGTAGTAACGAAGGTATGAAAGGCATGCATTGATTGGTGACGAGCCCTTTGCTACGACCTCAAATATATGATCGTATGAGACGACTAGGATTGACGACCCTAGAATGGATCACTGTTTGGATGGTGACATGAGGAAGGTATCTTAGCTTCCCAATCCTGCTGTATGAAATGGACTAATAACAACTTGGTAATCATATCCATGCACCGCATTTGCATGTGCTTTGTAGATGTGGCGCACTTTGAGGTGGTGTCATGCGTAACGTAAGATGAAGACGCTGAGGGTGTACGCGTGATGGCACGCATCATTTTGCATACATCCTTGCATTAACAAGAGTACTTAGGATTTATTTAATTGTTCTGCTTTATCATTACTGTTTGATTGAACTGATAACATGCTAACCAGTGCCTTACTGTTTCACTGAGTTGATCACTCACTCCCACGTTCTGGGGCGGTGTTAAACACCCACTAGACTCTGTCTTAGGTTCTGATGTTGCAGATGTTGATGCGACTTCTGAGGCAGAGCGGGAGATGGATGATGATGAGGCTGCTTTCTCTTATATGCAGTTTTTAGACGGGTTCTAGCGAGCCTCGGTCTGATGCGTGGGACTCTGGGAATATTTTTGGGAATTTAAATGATGTAACTTGATACTTATAATTTTGATAAGTAACACTTTCATACGACCTATTTGTATATGTACTTCAGGGATTTACACTTGTACACATATATTTCTATAAGTCTTCTGCTTGCTTTCTTCACTTATCCCTGAATTATATCTGTGTTTTGGCTTAATCTATTCCGTGTTTTATGCACTAATACAGTCAACATACATCCATCATTAAATATGTTGCATAAGTGATGTTTGGGAACTCGGGAGCTAAGTTATGCTCGACCCCCGAATTTCAAGGCGTTACAAAAGCAGATGAGCCATTTCTTCACATGTGGAACCAAACACTATGTCACGCACATAAAAGTACATAATAAAGAAGGAATCCCCAACCTTTTGAACAAAGAGTGTTTTATCCACACTCCCCTTATTGAACTTATGGTTAATCAAAAATTAAGTTCACTGTTCATACCACTCACGTGGAGCTTGTTTAAGACTGTAAAGTGCTTTCCTCAATTTATACACTTGATGAGGATATTTGATATCAATAAATTCCCTTGGTTGTTCTACGTATACTTCTTCCTCAAGAACACCATTTAAGAAGAAACCTTTTACATTCATATGAAATACTTTAAATGATAAAGCACAAGCTATGGACATAAGGATTCAAATAGACTTAAGTCGCGCTATAAGGGCCATCAAAGTCAATTCCCTCAATCTAAGAGTAGCCTTGTGCAACTAGTCAACTGTCCACAACCCCAAGTGTAGGGTTACGATGTAGTAAGAACTCGGTGATAAACTATCAATAAGGACTTTCTATGTGTGTGTTTCTGAAATAAATTAGAATTAGAAATAGAATCTCGACTAAAATTAAATTCTGAAATAAGAGAGATCAATGGTGATAAACTATCAATAATAATGGAAAAACTAGAGAGCTAAGGATGAAATTGTAGTTATTATGATGTTACTTTACTTGATTCAATGATAACACAATTAGAATCAGAGTCCTATCTAATCCAGTTGGATCATGGAGTAGTTAAATAACATTTTGAACTTTCATTAGTTTAGTTTCCTCATGAAGTACCAATGCAATAATCACAGGGAATTCATGCATCTACCATGCCCATAGACGATGGTGGATCATGAATTTTACAAATCACACAATTGTAAAATAGATGAGAAAATATTAAAAGCTTCCCGAGCATTTACTGTAATTGCGGTCATAATAAATCATAGAAAATTGAAAATATTCATTCATTCAAACTAATAATTAATGGAATTTCAATATAAACTTGAATCAAAGAAAATAAGCATCAAAATAAACTATAAGCTTCATCTTTTAGCTCTAGCAAAGAGATTTAACTAACCATAAACATGATTAAAATTAAACTCTTAAACAAGAAACATAAATACCAACTAGAAAAGGAAAGAAGAACTCCTCGGAAGTAACACCACCCTTTGCTCTACTCTTCCCACCCTAATTTATGCTTAGGAGAACCTAGAAAACTACTATTTATAAGTCTTACAAAAATAGACTTCAAAACTGACTCTAATTTATGCAGCTTTACGCGAATTGGACTTCGATGCCATCGAAGGATCGAAAGTCAGTTGGATTCGAATTTAGAAACATTGTACCTTTCACACTACGTAAGCCTTCGATGTCATTGTTAAATATGAAATATTACATATTTCTCCCTATTTATGCCTTGGTTTTATAAACATGATAGTGCTTAATCGATTTAATTATGCATATTTTTATGTGCAAGGTGATTTTGAGAGCTTAAGGTGAAATTGATGTTAAAAAGAATGTTTATGCTTGAAATATTACTAAATGAGGATTTGAAGATTTAGAAGTCATTAATGAAGAATTTACATGCCAAATATCCAAGGAAACTAAGTAAGGAATCAAGAGAATCGAAGATTTAATGTGAAGAAAAGGAATCCTGACAATTGGCCAGAAAAAACATATTCTGAAACTCCGAGTCTAAAAAGTGAAAGTTCTGAAATAATTTCAAAAATAGACTTTGATGTCATCAAAGGCCTCATTGACAATTTTAGGAAATTTGGCCTAAACTTGCTGGACAGTTCTAGACAATTTTTCAATGACATCGAAGACCTTCGATGACATCAAAGTTTGTCATCAAAGATCAATAGAATGCATAAATATGAGGTTGTTTGCGAACTTTTTCGAGGTGGTGAAAAAGTTTGAGTTGCAAAAATGTTTAAAGGAGTCCCTAAGCTATTCCAAATCATCTTCTAGGGTTTTAAAAGGGAGAAAAGGCCTAGGTGGAGCACCAACAATGTTCTTCCACTTCAATTTCTTCATGGATTATAGTATATCTTTTAGTTTTTCTTTTCCTTTTTAGTTAGCTATGACCATCTAATCTCTTAACTAGGGCTAACAGGTGAAGCAGTAGTTTATTTTGATGGTTATTTTACTTTGATTCAAGTACATGTTGGATTTCCATTAATTTTTGGTTTGAATAAAGGAATATTTTCAGTTTTCTATGGTTTATTGTAACTGAAATTACAGTAGATGCTATGAAAGCTTTTGATATCTTCTTATCTGTTTTGGAAGTGTGTGATATGTAAAATTCGTGATTCACCATCATCTATAAGAATGGTGGATGGTTGAATTCCCTGCAATTATCACATGAACGCTTCATAAGAGAACTATGACGATGGAAAATTCAGATTTTTAGGTTTTTATTGCTCTATCATCCAACTGGACAGGATATGACTCTAATTCTAGTTGTATCTCTTTGATTCAAGTAAGGTAGTATCTTAATAGCTACATGTGGATCCTTGAAGCTCTAGTTTTCCTTTTTTTATTGATTGTTAAATCATTGATCTCTCAATTCTTCAGATTATTACTTAAATCTAGTTCCTAGTTCTAGTTTTGTTTATTTCAGAAAGACACACATATAAGTACTTGTGGATTCAACATACATCTCACCAAGTTATTACTGCATTGCAGTCCTCCACTTGGGGTTGTGAACAAATTTTTAGTGCCATTGTTGGGGACTTCGGCTATGTTTTTTTTGAGATTGATTAACATTAGAATTAGGTTAGGATTAGGGTTAACTTTTGCTATTAGGATTTTCTAAATTCGTTTTCAGAAACTAACATTGTTTTCTATTTTTTAGAATCTAACATAGCAACTCTAATCCAGTAATTTCTTTCCAACTCTCTTTTCTTTCCAGATTTCTTATTTTTGTAATTTTCTTTTTCTTAGGCTTTAGTTGTTTAGAATTTAAGGGTGAGAGTGTTTCATGCCCAAGTGGGTTCGTGACAATACTAGACGTCTCTTAAGTGAAGGAGGATTAGTTGAAGGGTTGCCTATCCATCACTGGATTAGACACCACTTGAGATCCTCTAAATCAATTGAAGTAATGGCTGCAAATAAACCTCAACATCTAGTTGAGAAAATTTAAGATGAGAATGAGGTGCATAACGCTCCCCCGCCTCATACTTTATGAGATTACTTACAACCAGTAAGGGTAAGTAGACCTTCATGCATGATATTTCCAATCAATGCAGGAACGTGGACTTCAAATTGGAAGTAATTCAACTCCTTCCTAAGTTTCATGGACTAGACTCTGAAAGTCCATACTTACACATTAAGGAATTTAATGAGACAGTTGCCACATTACACTTCCCAAACGCGTCTGATGATACAGTTAGAATGAAATTGTTTCCTTTCTCCTTGAAGGAAAAGCCTAAGTCTTGGCTGCATTCCTTAACGCCATGATCCATCGACACATGGGCCAAGATGACACAAGAATTCCACAAAAATTTCTTCCCATTTCACAAAACAAATACCTTAAGGAATACAATAATGAATTTCACTCAAAAAGAGGAAGAGACCTTTTTCCAATCTTGGGAGTGATATAAGGATCTCATTAATTCGTATCCACATCATGGCTATGAAATGTGATTGATAATTAGCTTTTCTACAACGGATTGACTTCACTCATGAGCCAATTAGTAGAGATGATGTGTAATGGGGAATTCATGAACAAGGAAGTTGATGGTGCGTGGGATTATTTTGATAAATTTGTTGAAAATGCGCAACCATGGGACATCTCCCTGAAAGTGCCCTTGTTTGTTAATTAATGTGACGGTTGAGTCATTGAGTCTAGTGAGCCCCACATGGAAGAACTACAAGCTGAAGACTCAACAAAGTGGAAGTGTTCAAAGATCTTCAAAGGTAAATTAAACCTCACATCCTATGACCAAAACACCTCAGGTAATAATCCCCTTAAAAATGAACTATTTTTTCCCAAAATCAACTAGGAAAATATCTTGGCAAGATTAGAAAAACAAGTTGCAAGAACCTCTGGAAAAATCACAAGTTTTCTACAACTTTCGAGTCCTTGAATAGGGATCGATGACATCGAACTTACATGTTCGATGACATAAAAAAAGAGCACTCAAATGTGCAGTAACCAAACCAAAATTCTGGGACAAATCTTGATCACATCGAATAGGGTTCGAAGACATCGAAAAAGAGCACTCAAATGTCCAGCAACCAAATTAATATTCTGGAACAAATCTCGAATACATCGAACAATGTGCGATGACATCGAACTTACATGTTCGATGACATCGAACTTATCTCGATAACATTGAAAAATAAGCACTCATATGTCCAATAAGCTCAGATCTAAAATCATTTAAATACTCGATGACTCGAGCTATGTTCGATGACATCAAAATTTAAAATTCGATGATATCAAATGTATAGTCGATGGCATCGAACATGGACCTGACTTGTCCAGAGAGTTCTATTAAAAAATTATGAACTCTTCAATGACATCAAAATTCAAATTTCAATGACATCAAAGATATGTTCGATTACATTGAAAAATGGACCAGACTTGTCCATAATGTTTTATAAAAGATGATTTGAACTCTTTAATTTCATCAAACTGCCTTTGATGACATCGAAATTTAAATTTCGATGACATAGAACAATTAAATGAGATTGTCAAGCAAGCTCTAAGCATTTTTAGTGAAAATCGTAATGTCATTGAACTATCACTTGATGACATCAAAAGTGACCTTCGATGACATCGAACACACTTTGATGTCATCTAATGTAGACAAAATTTGCCCGTTTTTTACCATTGGGATTTTTGCCTTTATATTCGGAGGCTTGGTTTCTTGGTTTGTACTAAGAAAAATAGTGAGATTTAAAAGAGTTATTGATGTAGGAATACTACCTACGATCTTAAATCCCTTTTCTAACGGGAGTTCATCCTTCAACCCCTTCTTAAATGCAATCATTAAAGAATCAATAGATTGGATTGAAGAATGAACTCCACCATTCAAGGATCCTTCAGCAACACATTTATTGGAAAATCATTGAGCTGGAATCCTTTGAATGCATAATATTTTGGAATCTTATCTTCACTTAAAGACCAACATTCAATAGAGAAGATTTCTCAAAATACCTTGACCTAACACTGGTGACTTGCATTGGGAACATTTACAGTTGTTGCGGATCAAGGGAGCTAAAGACCCTTCATCAACAAGGGAGATCATCTTCAGTATGTGCTAGAAATGGGGCTCACCTACTTACGAGTAAGTTATTAGAGTCCATAGAATCCGAAGACCTTTCCTTGTATAGGATTGAGATTTAAAGTTTATATCACAAACTTGTTAAGACCTTTTCGTAGGCCTCCGATAAGAGAATACGTATAGTGTCCTTGTATAGGATTTATTTGCCTTGTGTAGGCATGTGTGATTGCCTTATATAAGCAATACCTTCTGTAGGTTTTGAAGGCTTATGGTTAACCTGATTTAAAACCATTGGATAGTGAAATCCATCACACCCTAGGGTGGAGTGCATCAGCCGAGAGTGGAGTAGTCATATAGCTGAACCACTATATAGTATTGCGTTTGTGATGATTATTCTTGTTCACATGGATTGACTGTTGGAGTGTCTACTTATACACAATACATGTTTGATAAAATGCAGCACTTAGATCTCTCTCTGCTTTATAATATGAATGTAAATGATTTCTTAATAATCCTTCTCAACATGTCTTAAATTGGTAGAATTTATAGTTTAGTAGGATTAGAGATTTTAAAAGTCCTATTCACCCCCTCTAGGACACTTAGTCATACATTTGTACTTCAATGGTAGCAGTCTAATTGAAATTTCACTCCCCATGACCTACCACTTCTAAGCCTATTCAATCAAGAGAGAAAGGAGGAATGTATGTTCTAAAAGAAGAAGATGACCTGAGTGCAAGAGTGGCTAATCTCACAAGGAAAGTCCAGGCCATAAAACTTAAGAAAGTGGAACCTACTAGACCTAAGGCGGTTGTGGAAGTTGTTTGTGGTATTTGTGCTTGCAACATACATACAATTGAAAATTGCCCAACAATTCTTACTTTTCAAGGACTGTTGAATGAGCAATCAAATGTTGTAAACAACTACCAACACCCATTCAACAGACCTACCTCAAATACACATAATTCCAATTGGAGGAACCATCCAAACTTCATTGGAAGAGTAGAAAAATTGCTACTCTTTAAGGGATCCCTACCCAATTCCTGAATCAAGGGAAACCTCAAGAGGAGCCGGTTCAAAATTCCACACAAACTCAAGAGCTTGTCGAGCAAAGCACGCTTTGAGTATTACAAGACCTTACAAAGGCTATGCAAAGAATTGAGTCATACTTAGCGATTAGGGAGAAGTGGACTTTCCCAACCCAACCTTAACTTAATCTTAAACTTCAATGTGAATTAAGTGACCCGAGCTCTTTCCAACACATAGAGCAAGCGAAATCCATCACCACTATGAGAAGTGGAAATTTGATTGATAAGACCATTCCGATGAGGGCTGATGAGCCCAAGAACATGAAAAAAGTAAAAGAGGATGATGGACCTAGCATTGCTTCACAAGAGAAAGAACCAGAGAGAGAATACAAGCCTATTGCGCCATTCCCCCAGCGGTTGATTGCACCAAAACCTCTATCTAACTCTCAGGACATTTTGGAGGTTTTTAAATAGGTAAAAGTCAATATCCCTCTATTGGATGCCGTGAAACAAATCCCTTCATATGCCAAGTTCTTAAAAGATCTATGCACTACCAAAAGATGGAAAAACATACAAAAGAAGATCTTTTTGATAGGAAAAGTGAGTGTCATCCTTAAGCAAGATGTGCCACAAAAATATAAGGATCATGGTACCCAACCAACACTTATGTAATTGGGAATCACCGGATTGAACATGCACTCCTTGACTTAGGGGCAAGTGTAAATCTAATCCCTTACTCGATCTACGAACAATTGGGTCTAGGTGAATTAAAACCCACCCGGACCACACTATAACTTGTTGATCATTTAGTTCGTGTACCGAGAGGGATGATTGAGGATGTGTTGGTCCAGGTCGATAAATTCTACTGTTGAGTGGATTTTATCGTATTGGATACTCAACCTATGATAGACGTAATGTAAGACCCGTATCCTAATCCGTACCGTTCTGTAGACTCCCGTGATTCTCCCTATCAAATTTTATCAATCCGAGACCTGTAATCGGCATTTGCGTGCGACCCTCAGTTGCATCCCATAGATCTAAGTCGACTCGACTCAAAACTTGTACAATCGTGACCGCACCATCGCGGCGGTTCCAACGCCGTATCTTGCACACCAATGCGATACCCAGGCTAGGAGTTGTGAGCCTGCTTATTTTCTGAATAAACGCCGCATGTTGTGAATTTCGAGAGAATTTTTATAACCCATCACATCAATCAATCAAGTACTAGTCAAGTACACAACCCATGCCTTTCCCATCCCTTTCTTACCAACAAAGACAAGCAACCCATACCCCATGCCACCTCACCCCCATAAGTCAACTCTCTCTTACACACACCCATCCCTCTCTTATACTACCCATCCCTCTCATTCCATCCTTCTTACACACATCACTCCTCTCTCATTTTACTCCATCCCATCTCATTCTCCACCATTTTCAAGCACTAAGGAGAGAGAACCCAAGATCAAGGCCCACTTCCTACGCCTCTCATCTCCCATGTCAACCCTACAACCTTCATCAACCTCCATCAAAGTGAGAGCCAAAGAGTTTGGCATTCCATCGGACCAAGAAGATCCAATGGTGGGTGTTTTATAGGCTCATAGTTTATGTTTTGATGATGGGCTAAGTGGGGCCTACTGATTGATGGTATGGATCTCACTTTGGACCCTAGGTGTGGCCGATGGCCCACCATGATTCATATATCCATCCCATGATGGGGCCATTCTCCATGGACCCCATCATCATGTTTAATTTCCTTGTATGAGAAGGGTCATCTAGACTTTGCATTTTGGTGGAGAAGGGATCTCCACCGTTGATTTTGATTTGTGGGCCCACATGTGATGGGAGCCACTTGATGTATGTTGTAATGCATGGAAGGGAGGGCCCATAGTGCTGGGGTCCCTCCATCACTCGTACTCGTTCTCTCTCTCTCTCTCTCTCTCTCTCTCTCTCTCTCTCTCTCTCTCTCCTTTCTCTTGAATTACTAGGCCACCTAAGGACGATCTAGACCATCCAACAGGTGGGATGGCCTGCTGTCCACCTTGCTAGACTAGCGGTCCAGTTGGACAGCCTGGATGATCGGAAGACACGAATATCGGTTTGGTCCAGCACGTGTGGCCCACCCACATGGGACCACCGTGATGCATGTGTGTTATCCAGCACCGTCCAGCTTGCTGGACAGTGGGCTGAACACTGGAGATTTTTTTAAAGTAAATATATATATATATATATATATATATATATATATATTATAATAATATAATATACTATATACATATGATGGTGGGCCCTATGTGGGAACCACCCATGGGAAATTGAATTGGCCGGCATACGCCTCACACCAGCAATATTCCTGACATCGCCAAGTTCCGTGGGACCCACCTGACGTGTGTGGATTTCATCCACACCGTCCGTCTATCTGGTTGGGGCCCACCTGATGTGTGGGTGGAATCCATGTCGTCCATTCATTTGGGCCCACAGCTTGTTGGACCCACGTCAGCAAGTTCTGTGGGTCTACACGATGTATGTGTTTCATCCACACCGTCCATTATCCAGACGGTGAGAACCACCAGATGTATGGTTTAATCCACACCATCCATCTATGGACCCCACCAGCCCTAAGGTTGTTGTACTAATGTCAGCAAAGGACCATGGGTCCGATTTTAATCCAAACCATCCATTTAAGGACGCTGCTAGACTGTTGTCCAGCAGCTGTGGAATGCCACCATGATGTATGTGATGGTCCACACTGTCCAAATGGCTGGACGGTTGGCCACACCGTGATGTA
Source organism: Magnolia sinica (assembly GCF_029962835.1). Classification (NCBI taxonomy): domain Eukaryota; kingdom Viridiplantae; phylum Streptophyta; class Magnoliopsida; order Magnoliales; family Magnoliaceae; genus Magnolia; species Magnolia sinica. Next base: position 60,119,852 of record NC_080577.1, read on the forward strand.
TTTACCTTACATCCACACTGTCCAGATGTCTGGACGGTGGATGTCACTGAGATGTGTATGTGTGGTTTTCACCACCCATCTGTGGGGCCCATACATGATGTATGTGTTATATCTCAACCGTCCGTCCAATTGGCAAGCTCCTCTCAAGGCCTGAGACTAAAAATGAGGCAGATCTATTAGATGGACCACACTGCAAAAACCAGTGGGATTGAACGACTATCATTGAACCCGTTTGGGGTCAGAAGTTCTAGATCAATATGAAATTGGTTTTTCTTCTTAATTCAGGTCTTTGTGACCATATGATCAGATTGGATGGAAAATAAATGTTAAGGTGGGCCCTATTGTGAGACTCGTATCCTAGACCGCACCGTTCCGTAAGCTTCCGCAATCCTCCCGGTCGAATTCCGGCTACCCTCAACATGTATCTGATGTTTGTGTGCGATCCTAAGCCAAGTCCTGCACATCGGAGTCAACTCGACTCGAAACTTGTACCCTAACGACCGCGCTGTCACCGCTGTTCGAACGCTGCGACTCGTGCATCGATCTTATACCCGGGCTAAGAGATGTGGGCCCGCGTTCATTCCAAAAAAATGCCGCGCGTTGCGAATTACGAGAGAATCTCTACAACCCATCACATCAATCAATCAAGTACACATTATTTCACAAGTCAAGTACAACCACCCATGCCCTATGCCACCTCACCCCTCACAAGTCAACTTTCTCTCTCCCCACTCATCCATCTTTTACCCAAAATTCAACTAAACCTATATCTTTCCATTCCCTTCCTTACAACACCCATTCCACCCTTCCCTTATCATCCCATCACTCCTCCCTCTTTCTCCCATTTTCAAACTTATTCTCTCAAGCAACCATGGGAGGTGGACATCCAAGTTCTTCATGAGAAAGAGATAGGTGTGGCCCACCTTCCTACCTCCCATCTCCACCCTCCAGAATCAATCTTAACCATTGAATCTTGATTCTTTGGAGCTCTAGAACCTGTTGGTGGAAGAAGGAAGACGAGATCTTGAGGTGGGTTATTTTTATTTTATTTTTCTGTGATTTAAGGGCTCACTTGTAATTGGGGCCCGTCTTGATGTATGTGTTGTAGATCCTAAAGGGGCCCATAGTGGCAGGGCCCTCATCATGCTGCTCTCTCTCTCTCTCTCTCTCTCTCTCTCTCTCTCTTTATGGTGCTGATGATATGTATGGCCCACTTGATGATGCATGCGTGGGACGTCGATTGTCCAGAATTTCTGGATAATCCAGATGGACTGAATGTCTAGCTGTGAGCTGCCCACTGTCCACCAGCAGTGGCCGACCTTGTAGCCGACTGGCCTGGATGAAGGGAAACCCAAATATCAACTTTATCCAGGGGGTGGGCCACGCTGCCATGGGACCACCGTGATGCACGTGTCTCGCGTCCACACCGTCCAGTCCAATGGACGGTGGTCGCTGGACGTGGGTATGCCGCAGATGAAGTTTATATATATATATATATATAATATTACATATATCTGGTGGGCCCCACGTGGAACCACCTTTGTAACCTGATTGGCTCGTGCACCACGCACAGGTATATATAACTGTTGTATTTGCGTCATAGGTCGGGTGTCCATCCACACCATCCATTGACGGTGGGACCCACCGCATGATGTATGTGATATATCCTAACCGTCCTGCCATTACAGTGATAGAATTTGTTATATCCATACCGTCCAACCTTATGATTGTGCAAAGAGAATAAGATAGATGTAAATTTCAGGTGGGGCCACCCTGCACGTGCTGCACGTGTGGTGGGACCCCACTGAAATGTTTTTTTAATCCAGCCATCCATCTAGGCCATGGACAGATGCAAATTTCAGGTGGAATACATCGTGTTGTACCCAGCACGTGGGAATTCACCATGATATATGTGTTAATCTGCACCATCCATCATCTAAGGATGTGGGACCCTAGCAGCAGACGGCTGTTGAATTAACGTCCGCAAGTTCTGTGGGTCCCACGTGATGTGAGTATGCCATGTACACCGTTCGTCAGGCAACTGTCCATGCCCTAGACGTTAGATGCAACATTTGATAAAATAGTAATAATATATACAGATATATAAAATATCATATAATTTAATATATGTATATGATATATATATTCATATGTATATGTGGTGGGCCCCATGTGGGACCCACCTGCATTCAAAAGGGATTGGCTGGTGAATCTCACACCAGCTATATAGCTGCTGTAGTGACATCACCGGCTTTTGTGGGACCCACCGTATATGTGTTTCATCCCAATCGTCCATCTGGACGGTGGGAATCCACTGGCTAAATAGCCGCTGTATTGGCATCTGCAAGTTCTGTGGGTCCCTCCATGATGTATGCGTTGATCCACTCTGTCCATGTGTGGGGCCACCGAATGATGTATGTGTTACATCCAAACTGCCCATCCGGATGGTGAAAAATGTAAGACAGATCTATCCATCAGGTGGACCACACTGCAATCAGTGGAGGATTGGATGCCTACCATTGAAACCCTTTTAGGGTCACGGAAGTTTTGGACTAATATGAAATTTGTTTCCTCTTAATTCAGGTTTGGGTGACCGTATGAACGGTTTAGATGTAAAATACACATTGTGGTATGGTCTAAATGATATTTTGATATGATTCAATTTCTTTTGAGCAACGCTCTAAATTAATCTCTAAAATAGACGAATGGTGTAGATAGTGTAGCCCATTGATGCGGCCCACTTGATGTATATGAGGCCCATTGGTGTGACCCATTGATGCAGCCCACTTGATGTATATGAGGCCCATTAGTGCGGCCCACTCGATGTATATGAGGCCCATTGGTGCGGCCCATTGATATAGGCCACTTGATGTTTATGAGGCCCATTGGTGCGGCCCATTGATGCGACCCACTTGTTGTACTTGAGGCCCATGGGTTGCAGCCCATTATGATGTACTGAGGCCCATGGGTTGTGGCCCATTGAGATGTATTTTTGGCCCATATGTCGTGGCCCATTGTGATGTATTTCTAGCCCATGGTAAGGCTCAATGAGATGTATTTCTAGCCCATATGGCGTGACCATTATGATGGTTTTTAACCCATTTAATAAAGCCCATTATGATATGTATTAGGCCCAGGTATGTAGCCCGTTGTGATGTATTTGTGGCCCATTTGATAAGGCCCATTGTAATTATTTGTGGCCCGTATGGTGAGGTGTATATGTAGCCCTTGAGTGAGGCCCAATGAGATGAATGTGCGGACCAATGTAACAAGTGATTTCACTATAATGTATGTAATGATGTTTATGTGGACCACTACTTGGGAGTGATGTTGGTTAAATGTCCATTGATGGGCAATAATGGTTAAATGTCTACATTGTGACCTTTCCTTAGGCCTTGTTAGTCCCATTCTCACTGATTGTCGATGACGATTCAAATTGTCGTGGCTGATTTCGATTGTCAAGGCCGATTTCAATTGTCGTAGCCGATTCTGATTGTCATAGTCGATTCCGATTCCGATTCCGATTATCGAGGTCGATTGTCTAGGCCAATTCCGATTGTCAATGCCGATTGTCGAGGCTGATTTCGATTATGGAGGCTGATTCCGATTGTCAAGGCCGATTATCGAGGCTGATTCCGATTGTCGTGACCGATTTTGATTGTCAAGGCCGATTATTGAGGCCAATTCCAATTGTCGATGCCAATTTCGATTGTCGAGGCCAATTCCTATTGTTGAGGCCGATTGTATAGGCCGATTATCGAGGCCAATTTCGATTGTCAAGGCCGATTTCGATTGTTGAGGCCGATTGTATAGGCCAATTATCGAGGTCAATTTCGATTGTCGAGGCTAATTGTCAAGGTCAATTTCGATTGTCGTGGCCGATTATCGAGACCCATATAATGTATATGCGGCCCGTAGTAAGGCCCATTGTGATGTGTATTTAGCCTATGTTTGAGGCCTAATGTGATGTATATACGGCCTGTGTTTGAGGACCAATGTGATGTATATGTAGCTCATATTTGAATCCCATTGTGATATGTAATCAGCCCTTGTTTAAGGCTTAATGTGATGAATATGAGGTCTATGTGATGAGGCTCATTGTGATGCATTTGAGGGCCAGGAGATGGAGCCCATTGTGATGTATATTGGGCCCATGTGAGAGACCCATCATGATGTGTAATAAGCTCTTGAGTGAGGCCCATGGTGTTGTATATTGGGCCCTTGTGTGAGGCCATGGGTATACTATATGTTAGGCTCTATGTAGGCCACTCCTTGGGGGCAATGTTGGTTAAATGTCCACATTGTCGAGGCCGATTGTCGATGCCGATTATTGAGGCCGATTGTCGGTACCGATTATGAGTATGTGACAGCATAACATCATGATACATGTCCATATGCATCATCTACATGTTTAATATGAGATGTGGTTGACCATTGCATATGTCATTGGGTAGGTTGTTATGAGACTCCTTGATAGGCAGAGATTATCTCACATGAGCACACGGTATGCAGAAAGATTAATGCATGACTGGATTGTATGACTCATGCACCTTGCATTGTGTGTTGTGATTACTATATGCCTTAACGACATCAGGGTCGTAGCCTCTATAGGTATATCGTGGATGACCAAATGGGATACCAAAAATCTGTTACTAGCATCTGGTTGCCATAAATGGCCCTGGGTAAAAATCTCTAAACCCTCTTGGTACCAGAGGATGCCCCAACGTCGAGACTGAGTGGATATATATGATCGCATGAGGGCCGTATACCAGTAGGTTGCGCCTCCTACTGTGTCGTGGTCGGTTGGGAGGGGGTGTCGCCTTACCTGCCTGAGGGAGTAGGCATAGCTAGCTGAGTTTGACCAGCTCCTGAATAGGTCCGTTATCAACGTGCCGTGTAGATATTGACTGACTACTAGATAGGCAAATAGTGAGGTCTCTTCTACTTACCCAGTTATATCCTTGATGGGGCGGCAAGCTGGTGTAGAGTGTACTAGACCCCGATGATGATTCCAGAGATGAACAGTACTAATATGAGGACTTATTGGGTAGGAGTTGCATACTCATTCATTCATTCATTCACTATCCACTCGGGCTGGTGGTGCACAACTATTTGTTACGTGTGCCTTCGCATTGGCCAGGATTTCGGTTAGGGCGCACGACTAACCTGACACTAAGAGTTTACCACGTTGAGTCTGACTATCCAAATTAGTTATGGGACTGGTTTGGATAGAAGTCCCTTGTGATGGACCCCATAGCCTGCGATACTACGTACTATCATCCCGACTTCACACATACCATGGTTATTCCATTCACACCTCATATTGCATTACATCCGCGGCATATGACATTTTGGGTTACTGTGTTCCTGCATTTATATGGTTTAGGTACGACTAACGCTATTCTTGAACTCATCAGGAATTATATATTGCATTGCATCCTTAGCATTTGATATTTGGCTCTTTATGACTCCTCATTTGCATAGTTGATTTGTATTACGTATTCTAATATTGATTGACTCAAGGCCTTTTCAGTATTTTCGCTTACTCTAATATTGTATGATTCATAATCTTACTAGTATTTCTAATAGTATATGATTATGGCATTGTATTAAATACTTGGCACTTACCTTGTGCACACACTTACACCACCCTCTAAGCTTTTATAAGCTTATGCACGATAGATGCCTGCAGGTAATGTTAGGTTGCAGCAGTGGTGTTGAGCATGGAGCGTGCAGCTGTCTTCCAGAGCTTTGATTTTATTTTGACATATGTATTTCCCTTTCAGTATTGTATTCAAAGTTTATATTAGTGGATATGTGATGATGATGTTGCTTTTGTGATTTGGGTAAACTTGTGGTTATGCTTCTTACGAGATAAATGTATGTTAGAAAAATCTTCCTTGTAAGATCCTAGGATCGGAACCTGGCATATGAGCGCTGGGAGCCAAGAATGGGGTACTATGGAGGTTGTCGGCACCGGATTCGGTGATCGGGATTCCTGTGAATCTGATTTCCGGGTTAGGTCCTTGTGACCGTATGAATAGATTAGATGCAAATAAATGTGATGGTGGGCCCTGGTCCAGTGAATTGTTTAACAGTGGAAATCATTATCCCCATTGCTATTTGTGGTATGGTCCAAATGATCTTCCGATGTGATTCAATTTTTTTGGGTAATGCTCTAAACAAATCTCTAAAATAGATGAATGATATATATGAGGCCCATTGATGCGCCCCACTTGATGTATATGAGGCCCATTGGTGCGGCCCATGGATGCACTCCACTTGATGTATATGAAGCCCATTTGTGTGACCCATTGATGCGGCCCACTGATGTATATGGGGCCCATTGGTGCGGCCCATGTGATGTGGCCCACTTGATGTATATGGGGCCCATTGGTGCGGCCTATGTGATGTTGCCCACTTGATGTATATGAGGTCCATTGTGATGTATTTGATGGCCCATGGGTTGAGGCCCAATATGATGTATATAAGGACCATGAGTGAGGCCCAATGAGACGCATGTGAGGCCTTTGTGTGGGGCTGAATGTGATGTATATGTGGTCCATTGTGATGTGTGATTCCATCATGATGTATAAAATGGTATTTATGGCGAGCCATGACTTGGGAGCAATGATAGTTTGACATCCACATTGTAAGAGTAATGATGGTTAAATGTCCACATTGTAACTCTCCCTAGGGCCCATTGTTAGGCCCATACTTGTCGTGTGTAGGCCGTCTAGGCCCATCTTAGTTATAAAGATAGTTTATCACAATATAACATGCTTAGTATAATTCCATGATTCATGCCCATACACATCATATGTATGCTTGATATGAGGAGTGACTGATCATAGCATATGCCATTGGGCAGATTGTTTATGGGACTCATTGATAGGAGTTGCCCACATGAGCGTGCGGTACGCGCAAGATTGTTGCATGACTGAACAGTGTGATTCATGCATCTTGCATTTATGTGACATCATCACTGTACGCCCTAGCGATATCAGGGTCGCGGCCTCCATAGGCCCATCGTGGATGACCGGATTGGATACCGAAAATATTAACTCTAGCACCGTGGGCACATAGGATGTCCTTGGGTGAAAGTCCTAAAACCTTTTTGGTACTAGGAGATGCTCCAACGTCTAGACCGAGTGAATACATGAGCATACGAGTGCTGAATACCAGTAGGCCGCATCTCCCACTTTGTCATGGTCAGTTGAAAGGGGGTGTGGCTTTATCCGCCCAAGCCGGGTAGGTATTGGCAGACTACTGGTTAGGCGAATAGTGTGGTCTCTTTCACTCGCTGGGCTGTGCGGGTAGGGAGGTGGTAGTCAGTGAGGAGTGTACTAGACCCCTATGATATCCCAAAGAGGAACTGTACTAATATATGTACTTGACGAGGACTGGCATGCTTGCGTTGCATCTCGCATATGACATTTGGCTATGTAGGCCTCGCATTACATGGCCTTGGTATGGCCGTTAGCATTCATGCCTTGCATCGTATAGCCTTGGTACGGCTGATAGTATTCATGGTCCTACCAGCACATTTTCACATTGCTCTGATATTGCATTTTTGGCACTTACCTTGCGCAGACACTTACACCACCCTCTAAGCTTTTCGTAAGCTTATTATGCACGACCATTGCATGCAGGTGACGTTGGATCATAATAGTACTGAGGCAGGAGCGTGTAGTTGAGCTTTTGGAGTTTCGATATCTGTATTTGTATTTCCCTTTCTACATTATACTCAAAGTTTTTGATATAGTGGATATGTGGTGATGTTGTTTTGTGACTTGGTTATGTTTGTGGTTATGCTCCATTAAAAAAAAAATTCATATTGAAAATCCTCCTTGTAGGATCCCAGGATCAAAATCTGGTATATGGGTGTTGGGAGCCAAGAATGGAGTACTACAGAGGCTATCGGCGCCGGATTCAGCGATCAGGAATTTTGTGAGCCCGGTTTCTGAGTTTGGGGCATGACAGAAGTTGGTATTAGAGCATAACTTGGGAATATCTGAGGATCATATCACATATCTGCTATGAACTTAGAATGATAGGTTCCGAGTCTGAATAACCTAGCAATATTCAGATATAGACCCTTAACATCTTTGCCTTCGAGAGTTCTCAAGGCTAATAAGCCCCTTGTGTAACGTCCTGTACTTTGTAATACTTGGTTGTTATCATGGAGATCTAATTTAGTAACATAAACCTAGTTCATTGAACATTTACCTTCATTAGGCTAAACCTAACCATGCATCTTAGGCTTTGAAGCTGAATCAATGGGGCCACGGCATCTTGTCCCTTGACACGTGGATTGGTCACACTAATAGGGCTCGCTAGAGGTCTTTCACCATCATTAGGTCCGCAACGTTTCAATGATCGATCTAACGATCGACTTTCCTAAATCAACCATTGGATTATAAAATCAACCATAAACCTTTGGAGTAGCGTGTGCACATGGCTTGATATGGAACTATTCAAATCATTTATGACTTTGATTAAAGAAAGATCCTATAAGAAAAATTAAATAGATAAATAAACAAAATAAGTATTTAGGAATACACATATAATAGTGATGCATACAATATGTAGTACAATAATATGAATAATATCATTGGAAGGATTTTAATAACAATAATGGTACTATCAACACATAGAATGGGTGTGTCTGAACACACAAATGATCTTAAAAGTCTTTGACCGTTGATATCCAAATTAGAATCGATCCAACCGTAGAGTCATGGAGACCCTACTATTTAACATGACCAAGTTGTTGTGTCATTAGACTGCCATGGACCTTTACTTAGCTGCCCAAACCATTTGGACACTTGATAATTCGAATTTAGGATTAATCTAACCATAAATCAACGAAGTGAAATCGTTTAAGGACTTGATCATTCAGTGTGAAATAAAATAAATATATAAATAAAATGAACATTAACAATAACATTAAATGATATTTTAGTAAGAAAAATATATAGAAAATGCCACTTGGACATTCCTAGTCATTACTAATACCATTAATAGACTCCTAGTATAGAAGTAGGGCCTCTTTAGATCGTTGATTTTTGATAGTATAGCAATTTGACTATTAGAGCAATAGGAATTGACGTTTATAGATTGTAATCCATTGGCAGGGCCCACCCGAGTTTGGACCCACCTGATCTTGGGTCAAAGCCCGTGTTTGGGCCCACCAAGTGTAATGAACGGAGTGGATTTCCCACAAGCATCGCCATGGGCCCCACCTTGATGTGCATGTACACTGGTGCCAAAGCACCTGCGGTGCTTTGTCCTTTAAATGTCTGTCTCTATCCTTTTTGTGATTTCCTAATGTGCCTACCCAGTCTAAATGTACCTTAATATCCCTCAAGCATACTAACTAGAGAACGACATCGGTTTTCCTCTGAAGGGGGACAAATGTGTTATAGTCACCGAACCTTCAGCATGTTCAAACCGGGCACTGACACGCATTTTCCTGCAAATGAAAGGAAACCTCCCTCTCTTTGTTTCTCGTCAGTGGACGGATGATGTCCGTGTTGTCGACGGTGGTCCATAAGCCAGGGCCCACGTCCATGATTAGAGCCATCCATCTTGTGCGGACGGTCTTTCTGACCAAAACCCACCTGATCCCACAACTAGGATCATGCGTGCATACGCACAAATTCTGCTGTAAGCAGGTCCTACAAGCACCCCATTTCCAGAAACGAAAACTGCCAATTAGTACAATCCGCGTGAGCCCTCCTCCCTCAATCTTAGTCATCCACGTGGCCTAATCCTAGCCCTACAAAGCTAGGGTTCACGCAAAGAAGAGGGAGAGACCTTAGTAGTCGCACCACTCCTTATTTTCCAGAAATCGGCCAAGAACTTCCCCTCTCGAACCCACCACCCAAATACCCATATAGCTTCCTTTTTCTCGTTCTCCATGTAAGACCCGTATCCTATCCCGTACCGTTCCTTATGTTTCCGCGATCCTCTCGGTCGAATTCTAGTAACCAGCGATCTATAACTGGCATTTACGTGCGATCTTGAGTCGTATCCCGTATTCTAGAGTCAGATCGACCCGAGACTTATACTCTTGCGACCGCGCTATCGCCGCGGTTCGGATGTCGCGTATTACGCGTCGTGGCGATACCAAGGCTAGGAGATGTCAGCCTGCGTTCAATTTGAGAAAAATGCCGTGCGTTACAAATTCTAAGAGAATCTCTACGATATGTCCCATCAATCACATCAATCATAAGTCAAGTACATCACATCATAAGCCATCACTCACCCTTACCTCTCCTTACCCAAAGTCAAAGCAACCCATGCTTAGCCTTCCCTTTCTTACCAACAAGTCAAAAGAGCCCATACCTTCCATCCCATCTCCCTTACATCTCCTCTCTCTTTCTCATTTTCTCATTTCAAGTAAATCTCATGAGAGAACACATGTCCAAGCTCCATGGGAGAGAGCTAGTGTGGCCCACCTTCCTACCACCCGATCCCACCATCCTTAGCCCATCTCAACCGTTGAAGTCCATCCATTGGAGCTTTAGCATGCTTTGGCGGAAGAAGGAGGAGAAGATCATAGGTGGGTGCTTTTATTTGTTGATTTTGTGATTCGAGGGCCCACATATGTGGGACCAATCTTAATGTATGCATGTATAGGGAGGGCCCGTAATGGCGGGGCCCCTCCCCTCTCATGATCCTCTCTCTCTTTCTCTCTCTCTCTCTTCCCCATGTTAGATGGCCCACCTTAATATGCATTTGATCCATGCCATCCACGCATTGGACCCCCACCCTGCTGCCTGTCCATCTGGACAGGCCTGGATGATGGAAAGCACAAATATCAGCCATATCCAACTCTGGTGGGCCACCATGTGGACCCACCAGATGTAAGCATTTAATCTAGACCGTCTAGTCCCTTGATGAGGACTGGACCAGCATGATGGATGTATTTCATATCTAGGATGTCCATTCGTCCTTAGGACGTGGACCCCACCTGGATGCATGATGCATCCACGCTGTCCATTTATGGTGGAACCACCTTGAATATATGTATTTTATATGCATGCTGTTCATTTATTTTTGAGATGTGGGCAGACGGGACCCACCTTCCACACCGTCCATACCATCTGTGGGACCCACCTGCTGTCAGCTTTTTAAGGTCTGATGATCTATACCGTCTATCCGTTCGTGGCACCCTAGCAGCCTAGCTACCGTTTGATGTCAGCAAACTCTCAGAGGACCCACTTGAGATATGTGCTCTATTTAAGCCATCCATCTGTTTCGATATGTGGACCATCCCACACGATATGTGGACCATCCCACACGTGTGGCACATATGGGGTGGGACCCACCTTGATGTCTTTAGTTTATATCCACACCGTTAATCCAGCAGCGTCCAGAAGATCTGGACACTGGATGCTACACGGTGCACCCCCTCCACATATATAAATATATATATATATATATATATATATATATATAATATTATATTATATTATATATACGCATATGGTATATATATATATATGTATATATGTGCATGTCTGTATGTGGTGAGCCCCATGTGGGACCCACTTACTGGATGGAATGGCTGGGTACCTCACACCAGCTGCTATCCATCAACAATTCTATGGGGCCACCCTGATATATTTGTTGTATCTGCACCATCCAGAGCACTGGACGGTGAGACCTACCATGATGGCATGTGTGAAATCCACACCATTTAGATCATGGGACCACCATGACATGTATTTCATCCAGGCAGTCTGTCAAGGACACTGGACTGTGGAATACCAGTTCAAATATACATATAATATATATATATATATATATATATATATATATATATTTATAAAATTGTATGGGACCCACCTTGGAGCATGTGTTTTATCCAACCATCCATCTGATGGCACCCCACCATGACATATTTATTTCATCCACACCGTCCAGATTATGTTGGATGGTGTTAGACAGTAATTGGATGGTGCTAATGTGCTGGACAATATCTGGACGGTGCTGATCTACCTGGACAACGTTTGGATGGTGCTGGACAATGTTTGGACAGTGCTGATCATCATTAGTGGGCCATGTGCTCCATGAAATGATTTTTTTTTATGCGGCCCATCCATGAGGCCCATTATGATGTCTATTTGAGGCTCATGTGATGGCGCCCACCTGGTTGAATCTTAGGCCCATGGGCAAGGCCCATTGTGACGTATGAGGCCCATTAATGTAGCCCACTTAATGTGTATGAGGCCTATTAGTGCGGCCCATTGATGTAGCCCACTTGATGTGTATAAGGCCCATGTGTAGGGCTCACCTATTGTGTATTTGAAGCCCATGGGTTGTGGCCCATTATGATTTATATTAGACCTATGAGTGAGGCTCGATGTGATATAAATAAGGCCCATATGATGGGGCCCACCTACTTGAATCTGAGGCCCATGGGCAAGGCCATTGTGATGTATTTGTGGCTTATGGGTAAGGACCATTGTGATATGTAATAGGCCCATTAGTGCGACCCATTGATGAAGCCCAATTATTTTATATGAAGCCCATTAGTGCGACCCGTGGATGCGATCCACTTGATGTGTTTGATGGCTCACAGGTTGAGGCCCAATGTGATGGATGTAAGGGCCATGAGTGAGGTCCAATGAGACGTATGTGGGGCCTTTGTAGGGGGTTGAATGTGATGTATATGATGTTCATTGCGGTGTGTGATTACTCCATGATGTATGTAATGATGATTTTGGCGGGCCATACCTTGGGAGCAATGATGGTTTAATGTCCACATTATAATATTCCCTTAGGCTTTGTTCGACCGATTCTTGAGGCTGATTCCGATTGTCGAGGTTGATTCCGATTGTCGATTTCAGTTGTCGAGGCTGAATTCGATTGACGAGGCCAATTCCGTATGTCGAGGCCAATTCCGATTGTCGAGGCTGATTCTGTCGATTCCGATTGACGAGGCAAAGTCAGATTGTCATGGTCGAGTCTGATTGACGAGGTCCATTCTGTATGTCAAAGCCGATTCCAATTATTGAGGCCGATTCTGATTGTCGATTCTTATTATCGATTCCGACTGTTGAGGCTGATTCCGATTATTGATTCTGATTGACGAGGCCGATTCCGTTTGTTAGGGCCGATTCCGATTGTCGAAGTCGATTCCAGTTGTCGAGGGCGAGTCCGATTGATAAGGCCGATTCCGTATGTCGAGGCCGATTCCATTTGTCGAGGCTGATTCCATTTGTTGAGACCAATTGTCAAGGCTGATTCGGATTGTCTATTTCGATTGTCGAGGCCGAGTCTGATTGACGAGGCCGATTCTGATTATCGAGGCCCATTCCGATTGTCGATTTTGATTATCGAGGCCGATTCTGATTGTCGAGGCCGATTCTGATTGTTGATTCCAATTGTCGAGGTTGATTGTATAGGCTGATTCTGATTGTCGAAGCCTAATCTAATGTATATGCAGTCCGTATTTGAGGCCCATTGTGATGTGTATTCAGCCCGTGTTTGAGGCCCAATATAATGTATATTAGGCCTATGTGAACAGGCCCATTATGGTGCATTCGAGGGCCAGGCGATCGAGCCCATTGTGATGTATCTTAGACCCATGTGAGAGACACATCGTGATATGTATTGAGCTCTTAAGTAAGGCCCATGTTGTTGTATATTAGGCCCTTGTGCGAAGCCATAGGTCCACTATATGTTGGGCTCTACATGGGCCATTCCTTGGGGCAATGTTGGTTAAATGTCCACATTGTCGAGGGCGATTGTTGATGTCGATTATTGATACCGATTATGAGTATGTGACAACATAACATTATGATACATGCCCATACGCATCATATGCATGTTTGTTATGAGATATGGTTAACCATTGCATATATCGTTAGGCAGGTTGTTATGAGACTCCCTGATAGGTGGAGGTTATCTCACATGAGCACACGGTATGCGTAGGATGATGCATGATTGGATTGTATGACTCATGCATCTTACGTTGTGTATTGTGATTACTTTACGCCCAGCGACATCAGGGCCATAGCTTCCACAGGCATATCGTGGATGGCTAGATGGGACACCGAAAATGTTTGGTTCGAGCATTGGGCTGCCATAGATGGCCCTGGGTGAAAATCCTTAAACCCTCTTTGTACCAGAGGACACCCCAATGTAGAGACCGATTGGATATACATGAGCGACCGAGTGCCGAATACCAGGAGGTCACGTCTCCCACTGTGTCATGGTCGGGTGGGAGGGGGTGTGGCCTTACCCGCCCGAGGGAGTAGGCATAGGTAGGCTGAGTTTGACCAGGTCGTGAATGGTTCGCTATCGATGTGCTGGGTAGATATTGACTGACTACTGGCCAGGCAGATAGTGAGGTATCTTCCACTAACCCAGTTGTGCGCTTGATGGGGCGACAAGCTGGTGTAGAGTATACTAGACCCCGGTGATGATCTCAGAGAGGAACCGTACTGATATACGGACTTATTGAGCAGGAGTTGCATACTCATTCATTCATGCATTCACTATCCACTTGGGCTGGTGGTGCGCAACTATTTGTTACGTGTACCTTCGCAATGGCCAGGATTTCGGTTGGGACACACGACTAACCTGAGATCAGGAGTTTACCACATTGAGTCTGACTATCCAAATTTAGGTATGAGACTAGTTTAGATAGAAGTCCCTTGTGATGGACCCCATAGCCTATGATATTACGTACTATTATCCCGACTTCACACTCCAGCATGGTCATTCCATTTGCACCGCATATTGCATTACATCCGCAGCATATGGTATTTGTGGTTAGTATATTTATGTATTAATACGACCTAGATATGATTGACGGTATTCACGGACTCATCAGGATTTGTATATTGCATTGTATCATCGGCATCTGATATTTAGCTTGCTGTATCCGCATTGCATAGCTGATTTACATTGCTTCATTAGTATAGGATATTATTTTTATCGCATAGCCTGGATAAGGCTGATGGTATTATGGGCCTATCAGTATGTTTTTGCATTACTCTGATATCGTATGATTTATGAACTTGCCAGTATTTATGAGCTTGTCAGTATTTATACTTACTCTAATTTTTCTTATATTGCTTACTTAGTACTTATCTTGTGCACACATTTACACCACCCTCTAAGCTTTCTATAAGCTTATGCACGATAGATGCGTGCAAGTGGCGTTAGTTTGCAGCAGTGTTAAGCATGGAGCATGCAGCGATCTTCTGGAACTTTGATTTTAACATATGTATTTCCCTTTCAGCATTGTATTCAAATGTTTATATTAGTGGATATGTGATGATGATGTTACCTTTGTGATTTGGGTAAACTTGGTTATACTTCTTACGAGATAAATGTACGTTAAAAAATCCTCCTTGTAGGATCCCAGGATCAGAATCTGGCGTAAGAGTGTTGGGAGCCGAGAATGGGGTACTACGGAGGCTGTCGGCACTAGATTCAGTGATCAGGATTCCTGTGAATCCGATCTCTGGGTTTGGGACGTGATAGAAGTTGGTATCAGAGCATAACTTGGGAATACCTGAAGATAACATCACGTATCTACTGATAGCTACCCTACAATCTATGATTGTTGAGAACTTAGAATGATTAGATCCCTGAGTTCTAATAACTTAGAACTTTCTGATATAGATCCCTACCGTTGAGATTATGTGGATGCATAGTATCCCAGTTTCGATCATTTCTGATCCGAGGTTCAGTAAGGGTCAACATAGTTTTGATGATGCATATTAGAAATGCGAAGTTGAGAATAGAGAGCCATATCTTTATCCTTTTGTAGATTGATTATGCCTTGTGTATGTTTATATCGATGCTTCCTCTTCCCTTGACGTATCCTATGTGATAGTAAATTTCGAGGATGAAATTTTTATTAGGTGGGGAGAGTTGTAAGACCTGTATCCTATCCCATACTATTTCGTATGCTTCCGTGGTCCTCTCGATCGAATTCCGGTAACCCACGATCTATAACCGGCATTTGCACGTGATCCTGAGTCGTATCTCGTATTTTAGAGTCAAATCGACCCGAGACTTGTACTCTTGTGACTGCGCTTTCGCCACGGTTCTGATGCCGCGTATTACGTGTCAAGGTGATACCCGAGCCAGGAGATGTAGGCTCGAGTTCAGTTTGAGAAAAACGCCGTGCGTTACGAATTCTAAGAGAATCTCTACGATATGTCTCATTAATCACATCATTCATAAGTCAAGTACATCCCATCACAAGCCATCACTCACCCTTACCTCTCCTTACCCAAAGTCAAAGCAACCCATGCTTAGCCTTCCCTTTCTTACTAAAAAGTCAAAAGAGCTCATACCTTCCATCCCATCTCCCTTACATCTCCTCTCTCTTTCTCATTTTCTCATTTCAAGAAAATCCAATGAGAGAACCCACGTCCAAGCTCCATGGCAGAGAGCTAGTGTGGCCTACCTTTCTACCACCCGATCCCACCATCCTAAGCCCATCTCAACCATTGAAGTCCATCAATTGGAGCTCTAGCATGCTTTGGTGGAAGGAGGAGAAGATCATAAGTGGGTGCTTTTACTTGTTGATTTTGTGATTCGAGAGCCCACATTTGTGGGACCATCTTAATGTATGCATGTATAGGGAGGGCCCATAGTGGCGAGGCCCCTCCCCTCTCACGATCATCTCTCTCTCTTTCTCTCTCTCTCTTCCTCATGTTTGATAGCCCACCTTAATATGCATTTGATCCATGCCATCCATGCATTGGACCCCCACCCTGCTGCCTGTCCGTCTGGACAGGCCATGATGATGAAAGGCACAAATATCAGCTACATCTAACTCTGGTGGGCCACCATGTGGACCCACCAGATGTAAGGATTTAATCCAGACTGTCTAGTCCCTAGATGAGGACTGGACCAGCATGATGGATGTATTTTATATCCAGGATGTCCGTTCGTCCGTAGGACGTGGACCCCACCTGGATGCATGATGCTTCCACGTCGTCCATTTGTGGTGGAACCACCTTGAATATATGTATTTTATATGTACGCCGCTCATTTGTTTTTGAGATGTGGGCAGATTCCATACCATCTGTGGGACCCACCTATTGTCAGCTCGGCTAAGGTTTGATGATCCAGACCGTTCGTCCGTTTGAGGACGTGGCACCCTAGCAGCCTAGCTACCGTTTGATGTCAACAAGCTCTTAGAGGACCCACTTAAGATATGTAGACCATCCCACACGTGTGGGGTGGGACCCACCTCGATGTCTTTAGTTTATATCCACACCGTTAATCCAGCAGCGTCCAGAAGATCTAGATGCTGGATGCTCCACCGTGCACCCCCTGCACATATATAAAAAAATATATATAATAATAATATAATATTATATTATTAATATGCATATGGTATATATATATATTTATGTATATATGTGCATGTCTATATGTGGTTGGCCCCATGTAGGACCCACCTGCTGGACGGAATGACTGGGTACCTCACACCAGCTGTTGTCCATCAGTAATTCTGTGGGGCCACCCTGATATATCTGTTGTATCTGCACCGTTTAGAGTGCTGGACGGTGAGATATACCGTGATGGCATGTGTGAAATCCACACCATTTAGATCATGGGACCACCATGACATGTATTTCATCCAGGTCGTCCGTCCAGGACGTTGGACTGTGGAATACCAATTCAAATATACATATATAATATATATTAATATATATATATATATATATATATATATAATATTGTATGGGACCCACCTTGGAGCATGTGTTTTATCTAACCATCCATCTGATGGCACCCCACCATGACGTATTTATTTCATCCACACCGTCCAGATTATGTTGGATGGTGGTAGACAACAATTGGATGGTGCTGATGTGCTGGACAATATCTGGACAGTGCTGATCTACCTGGACAATGTTTGGATAGTGCTGATCATCATTAGTGGGCCATGTGCCCCATGAAATGATTTTTTTGTGCAGCCCATCCATGAGGCCCATTATGATGTATATTTGAGGCTCATGTGATGGGGCCCACTTGGTTGAATCTTAGGCCCATGGGCAAGGCCCATTGTGATGTATGAGGCCCATTAAATGCAACCCATTGATGTAGCCCACTTAATGTGTATGAGGCCTATTAGTGTGACCCATTGATGTAGCCCACTTGATGTGTATAAGGCCCATGTGTAGGGCTCACCTATTGTGTGTTTGAAGCCCATGGGTTGTGGCCCATTGTGATGTATATTGGACCCATAAGTGAGGATCGATGTGATATATACAAGGCCCATATGATGGGGCCCACCCGCTTGAATCTGAGGCCCATGGGCAAGGCCCATTGTGATGTATTCGTGGCCTATGGGCAAGGCCCATTGTGATATGTAATAGGCCCATTAGTGCAACCCATTGATGCAACCCAATTGATCTATATGAAGCCCATTGGTGCGGCCTGTGGATGCGATCCACTTGATGTATTTGATGGCTCACGGGTTGAGGCCCAATGTGATGGATGTAAGGGCCACGAGTGAGGTCTAATGAGACGTATGTGGGGCCTTTGTATGGGGCCGAATGTGATGTATATGATGTCCATTACGGTGTGTGATTACTCCATGATGTATGTAATGATGATTTTGGTAGGTCATGCCTTGGGAGCAATGATGGTTTAATGTCCACATTATGACATTCCCTTAAGCTTTGTTCGGCCGATTCTCAAGGCCGATTTCGTATGTCAAGGCTGATTTTGATTATCGAGGATGATTCCGATTGTCGATTCTAATTATCGATTCCAATTGTTGAGGCCGATTCTGATTGTCGATTCCAATTGATGAGGCCAATTTCATTTGTTAGGGCCGATTCCGATTGTCGAGGTCGATTCTGATCGTCAATTCCTGTTGTTGAGGCCGAGTCCGATTGACGAGGCCGATTCTGTATGTCGAGGTCGATTCCGATTGTCGAGGCTGAGTCCGATTGACGAGGCCGATTCCATTTGTCGAGGCTGATTATCGAGGCTGATTCTATTTGTCGAGGCTGATTCGGATTGTCTATTATGATTGTTGAGGCCGAGTCAGCTTGACGAGGCTTATTCCGTTTGTCGAGGCCAATTCCGATTGTTGAGGCCGATTCCGATTGTCGAATCTGATTATCGAGGCCGATTATCGAGGCCGATTCTAATTGTCGAGGCTAATTTCGATTATCGAGGCCGATTGTATAGGCTGATTATCGAGGCCAATTCTGATTATCGAAGCCTAATGTGATCTATATGCGGTCTGTATTTGAGGCCCATTGTGATGTGTATTCAACCTATATTTGAGACCCAATGTGATGTATATTATGCCTATGTGATCAGGCCCATTATGGTGCATTTGAGGGCCAGGCAATGGAGCCCATTGTGATGATCTTAAACCCATGTGAGAGACACATCATGATGTGTATTGAGCTCTTGCGTAAGGCCCATGGTGTTGTATATCAGGCCCCTGTGCGAATCCATGGGTCCACTATATGTTAGGCTCTACGTGGGTCATTCCTTGGGGGCAATGTTGGTTAAATGTCCACATTGTCGAGGTCGATTGTTGATGTCAATTATTGATACCGATTATGAGTATGTGACAGCATAGCATTATGATACATGCCCATACGCATCATTTACATATTTGTTATGAGATGTGGTTGACCATTGCATATATCATTGGGCAGGTTGTTATGAGACTCTCTGATAGGCGGAGGTTATCTCACATGAGCGCACGGTATGCGCAGGATGATGCATGATTGGATTGTATGACTCATGCATCTTGCATGTGCGTTGTGATTACTGTATGCCCTAGCGACATCAGGGTTGTAGCCTCCACAGGCATATCGTGGATGGCCAGATGGGACACCAAAAATGTTTGGTTCCAGCATTGGGCTGCCATAGATGACCCTGGGTGAAAATCCCTAAACCCTCTTGGTACTAGAGGATGCCCCAACTTCGAGACCAAGTGGATAAACATGAGCGTCCGAGTGTTGAATACCAGGAGGCCGCGTCTCCCACTGTGTCTTGGTCGGTTAGGAGGGTTGTGGTATTATCCACTTGAGGGAGTAGGCATAGCTAGGCTGAGTTTAACCAGCTTGTGAATGGGTCCGCTATCGACGTGTCGGGTAGATATTGGCTGACTACTAGCCAGGCGGATAGTGAGGTCTCTTTCACTTACCTTGTTGTGCGCTTGATGGGGCGGCAAGCTGGTGTAGAGTGTACTAGACCCCGGTGATGATCCTAGAGAGGAACTGTACTGATATGTGGACTTATTGAGCAGGAGTTACATACTCATTCATTCATACATTCATTATCCACTCGGGCTGGTGGTGCGCAACTATTTGTTACGTGTGCCTTCGCAATGGCCAGGATTTTGGTTAGGGCACGCGACTAACATGAGATCAGGATTTTACCACATTGAGTCTGACTATCCAAATTTAGGTATGAGACTGGTTTGGCCATAGCCTGTGATACTACGTACTATCATCCCAACTTCACACTCCAGCATGGTCATTCCATTCGCACAGCATATCGTATTACATCCACATCATATGGTATTTGTGGTTACTATGTTTATACATTTATATGACCTAGATACGGCTAACGATACTCGTGGACTCATCAGGATTTGCATATTGCATTGCATCATCAGCATCTGATATTTAGCTTGTTGTATTCACATTGCATAGCTGATCTACATTGCTTCATTAGTATATGATATTGTTTTTATCGCATAGCCTGGATAAGGCTGATGGTATTATGGGTCTATCAGTATGTTTTTGCATTACTTTGATATCGTATGATTTATGAACTTGCCAGTATTTTTGATATTGTATGATTTATAAGCTTGTCAGTATTTTCGCTTACTCTGATTTTTCTTATATTGCTTACTTAGCACTTACCTTGTACACACACTTACACCACCCTCTAAGCTTTCTATAAGTTTATGCATGATAGATTGTGCAGGTGGCGTTAGTTTGCAGCAGTGTTGAGCATGGAGCATGCAACGGTCTTTTAGAACTTTGATTTTGACATATGTATTTCCCTTTCAACATTGTATTCAAATGTTTATATTAGTGGATATGTGATGATGATATTGCCTTTGTGATTTGGGTAAACTTGGTTATGCTTCTTACGAGATAAATGAATGTTGGAAAATCCTCCTTGTAGGATCCCAAGATTGGAATTGGCGTAAGAGTGCTGGGAGCCAAGAATGGGGTACTATGAAGGCTGTCAGCACCAGATTCGACGATCGGGATTCCTATGAATCCGATTTCTGGGTTTGGGGCGTGACACTCCAAGCTTCATAGGACAGGTCATGATCCTCCAAAGATGTTGTTTTGGTGAGATATCCATCGAATCCTGATCTGCCATTAACGGCAGATCATCTTCCTCGGCAAGGAGCTGCACCGAGTCGTCTCAACTCGAGGTGAAATCAGGTCAAGTCATGGGCTATGTCAGGCCTCTAAAATACAAAAATAAGAAAGAAAGAAGAAGAAAGAAGAGGAGATGAGAGAACATGGCTGTTGCACTGCACCAGTGACTGTCATGCCGCATTTACTGTCCTGACCGAGTTCAGTTTGGGTCAGTGTTCTCACTGACAGAGATGTGGAAATGGAAAGAAGGAAAGGAAGAAAAGAGAAAGAAAAGAGAGAGAAGAGAGAAGAAAAGGAAGGAGAAATAAAGGAGAAAGAGGGAGGCGAAGCTACTGTTATTGCTACCGCTGTTGACTCAGTAACTGAGTTCCAGCCTGACTGAGTTGCTGGATAGAGTCCATCCACACCATCTGGTCAGGAGAAGGAATTAGAAGCAGAGGAAAGAAAGAAAGAAAGAAATGAGAAGAAAGAAGAAGAAGGAAAGGGAAAGTGAGGGCGCGCGATTGAATCAGCCCGAATTGAGCTAGCCCGACCCGTTGCGAGTCCAACTCGCTGGACCGAGTTTGGACTAGTTAGGCTTGGGTCGGGTCCATTCCAGACTTTGAGAAAGGTCATGAAGAGAAAAGGAAGAGTGAGGGAAAGAAAGAAGAGAAAGAGAAGAAAGAAAAGAAAGGGAGAAAGAAAAGAGAAAGAAGAAGAGCAGGAGTTGAGTCCCGAGTCACTGCCGAGTCAACTCGGTTTGGGACCGAGTCCAACTGATATTCTCAGAGATTTGGTTGGGGCAACTCTATTGCGTCAAATCAAACTGAGTCAAGAGACGATCTCCCAGCCACAATACAGCGCGCTAACTCAAGTTGTTGGATCGACTAGGTGAGTCCACGTCTTCCTCCATTTTGAGATTCTTTTAATTACCATTAGCATTGTTGATATCATTGTTAGGATTATTAGTGGTAGATATGAATAGCCATTAGTAAATCTTCCATACTAATAATAGTTATTGTGGATAGATAATAATAATGATAATATCATTATTAAATCCTAGTGTTTTGGTTGCCACTCTTAAACTTTATCATTATTAGTAGGTCATAATATTAGATAACATCATAGCAATTATTATTATGTTAGCCAACATGAATAATAACACTAATGCTAATAATTATTTCGTAATTATTAAATTACATCATAGTTAATGGCACCCCAACTAGAGTTCAAAATCCTAAATCTAAGCATAGAACTGAACCTAAGGACAAAACCCTAAAACCTAAGTAATCTAAATCCTAGGTTAAGACCTTAACCCTAAATAGTGTGTTAGGATTGGATCTAGTTATAGAATTTCAAATTCATGGTAGGTCATAGTATCCATTATCATGACTAGGATTGATAAGTTATGATTTAAAATCATTAGAAAATATTATCATTTCCCTTATAAGATTAGTCAAATACTTGTTAATATAATTATTAGTGTTAGCCCTTATTATATTATCATTAGAAAATATCCTATTATTATTACTTGTATTATCTAAGAGATTATTAGTCATTATAAAGATGTTAGATAATGTCGATACATTCAAATATGAACTTATGAACCATCATTATTAATATTGATGGATTAATACTCCTATTATGAATATTAATCAGCCCATTGTACAATAATAATAATAATAATAATAATAAATAAAAAAAACTATAGGATTTAAATCCTAAGATCTAAGCATTTAACTAAACCCTAGGATGAAAACCCTAATTTTGCATTAAAAACCCTAAAAGATAACCCTAGGCTATGATCTTAAACCCTATGTAGTATGTAGAACTTGGATCTAATTGTACATCCTGATTTATGGTAGGATTTGATTCTAAGGAAACACGCATTCTCTAACAACATCGGTAGGCGGTTCATAGTATAAGGTGATGATTCTTCCCCTAGAGCTTTCCATCATTCCATTAGCTTAAGTTATAGTTTTTATTTTAATTTATAATCGATATCTCGCTCTTATAATCACATGTGTTAGCTGGTGGAAATTGAATGGCTATATTGCTTACTTAATGTTCATCTTGTATATTTGTTCATGAATTATTTGTGGATTACTTATGGAACTTAAACTGGTACATCGTGAGAAACTCCACCTATAAATGTACACTTATACTTAGGATGTAACCCAACAGGTTATGATTGTAATGGATCTTCGGCTTAGTGGTTATTGAATGGTGGTTTAAATTAACCATTGATGTGGGTCTACTGTCACGCCCGAAATCCGAGGATGGACAGCTCCGTGATGCCCCGAATCTGGCACTCGACTTCTATACACCAAGTCTCGAGTTCGGCACACCACAAGGAAGATTTTTGACTAATTTTTTTATTATAATAATACCTGAGCATGAAGATCCATGATCAAAATACCAAGCAACACTCTCCATTATAAATCTTGATGGTTACAAGTACAATGCTTTACAAAAGGTACATAACGTCAACATTGCCAAATCAAAAAATAGATGCAATGTATCGAGAAAGTTAAGTCTCCGAAGCTACTCTAGCCCTGAAAAAATAGGAAATAGGAAGCTTAGGCAAAAAGCCTAGTGAGTACACACGTGTGTGCAGTGTGTCCTACATGCAAGTAAGATAAATATGCTACAAGGAAATCATATATGTGAAAGGCGTGTCGCACGTAAGGTATGATGTTAATGCGAATGCAATGCATATGTATCATAGTAATACTCCGAGTCAATGCTAGCAGTATCACCAAGTCCTGTTTTCATTTCTTCTTTACCACAACCATAACCATATTACACGCATCCGTAATCACATCATCATCATCATATTGTTATACCATATCATAATTGTATATCTCGGGAAGCACCATGGTCGACACCCATGCACCAGACACTAGTAATTGACCTTACATACCCATCCTATGGTGGACTTCCACCAACTGTATATCATGGGAAACACCGTGGTCGATACTTAGGCACCAGACACCAGTAATCGACCTCACATACCTGCCCTGCGGTGGACTTCCACCTGGCATGCCAGTAGCGAACTTCATTCGCAATTCTCCTCGCCGACGAGTCAGACCGGTCCCTATTTGTACCTCAACCCTTAAGCAGATTGGACCCACCTCTTTTTAACCCGACCTGGTCAGTGGGAATCAAATCCATGACCCATGTATCCACTCGACACGATGGTGAGGCAACCCTAGCTAGCATAGGGGTTTAGAGACTTTCAACGTAAGGGGCACATCATCCCCTACTATTTCCACACTTCCGGTGTCCCATTCATTTTCAGGGATAACCCAAGTCATCATCATCGATGTACATTTCATCGTCAAGATCCAACTCATGTTATACGACACGACTGTGGTATTTCGATCATCATGTATGTCATGATTATACATGAATTCAAGCAATCATGATAAGGCACACGTTCAAGTGCATGTGGTGCGCATATAATGCCATGAGTTTAGGGTCTGCTTAACCTTTAAGCCAAAAGTGACATACAATCGTCATGTGCCACTATTAACTATATCAATCCATAGTCATGTGACTAAACTGAAGAGGACATATTTTACACATGAATAAATGTATTGAAGTACACTTGCACATACCATCATTCCATGGTGCGTGAGTATGATCAATAACAACATGGTCAAGTAAATGAATTTAGTATGCTAGGAAATGAAACAACATTAATCAAGATATTAAATCACATACTTATATTAACCATAATCACTAACATCACTAATATCATCCATAGCTATCATAATCACGAGCATTAATTGTATTTAGATTTACACCATATCCTTCGCAAGATGGATATTCCATTAGGTTGTAAGTAGGTTGGATTTGCAAATAATTATCATATTAGTTCTATAATGGTTTAGAAGGCACAGGTAAACCTCTTAAGATACGGTGAGCCCTAAGTTGAATGACTTGGGTATATAGTATACACATAAGAGTTAGTCACGGTAGGATGACGTGGGTTTGTCTCATACAACGTAGTGGGTCCTACTTCCAAGTGGTACTGCAAGCAGATGGGTCCACACACAAACATTATAGTGGGTCACAACAAGTAGGTAACTCACATTCATTAAGGTAGTATAAGAAAGAACAGTTCATATGCACAAGGCACATGTTAGTGGGCTCCATGATCGAACTATTTGGTTGGCAAAACAATTGAACAGTGTGGATAAATATGTACATTGAGTGGGTTCACAAGTGTTCGAAAGTTATACGTTCAATTAACACTATTTCATATCGTCTGACTTATTTAGGAATTGGATCTAGGTCATTTTTTTAAAAAATTAGCTAGCCTAATGGATAAATGGTGAAATATGCAATACTTACATCAAGGTAAAGTCCATGATCAATTTAACACACGTCCTAAATTCACATACCTAAGAGGTTACTGACACACGTCCTAAGTTCACATACCCAAGAGGTTACACCATCAGCATAGTCTATGAGTATGAGTAATCATACAATTCTCATATTCCCACATGGTCTTATGGCCACTCCATTTTCAGAAGTCCATATGATTGAGTGACCACACAAATGTCATTATACTTGCCATTATAAAGGACTTAAGGTTAGATGGTTATGTGCTTTCACTGCAAGTCATATAATGGAGCAACTTCTTTATTAAGCTCCCACATGGTCAGGTTGTCGATGCCATAATTTCACTTGGTTGAGTGGACATACAATTAGTATCATGGTCTAGTGACCGCATCTCAAAGTATCCAAGGCACAATTACAAGAATACCCACTATACCCAGTTACACTAACTCAATACTTCAAACGGAGAATGACTCAGATTCGGTGTCACATGATCAAGAGGCCAAGAACTAGATCCCATCACATCAGATATAGTTTAGTGGTCCTCGCATTTGCCTCACCTATGAGCATAATGTAAGGGTTGTATTTACGTCGCATGACACCGAATTGAGGGGCACTCCATTCTCAAGTTGTATAATCCAACCCACAACAAAATTTTCATGACTAAGAAAATCTACATATACAACCCAATTTTCATGTTTTAGGTGACCATGGCTATACCCATAAGCACGTGGTCATGTCATTGGGTGGTCACCAATGCCACCTGACTTCATGTAATTGGTTGGCCCTGTGTGCATTTCACAATCATACGGTTAGATGACTACATGTACTCTACAATTGCATATGATTAGGTGACCTTACATACGTCACATGCCCACATGATTAAGGGGCCAAACACATGCATCACATCCTCACACCACTAAAGTCTACATATTTGTTATAATTGAACACGTTTATAGGTTTAAACACATGTCATATGATCCTACTACTTAGGGCAACACTCTAACTAAAGTGTTAAATGGTGAAAGATTGTGCACTCATTATATAATTAGGTAATCTAAGGCAGCAACATAATACAACATATATCACATACTAAGTGGTGAAGGGCTATACACACAACACAATTTCACATGATTCAATATAGCCTACATTTAATACATGTAGATCACAAACTCTTACCGAAGAGGGCCAATGGTTGGCCTAAACAAGGCTATTACTGATGGGCCCACATGACATTCACTCAAAATGGGCCTTAACATTTTGGTCCCACACATTAATGGAATTCACATGGGTTCTATGCGGTGGATCTCATGGGGTTATGCATTCATCACACTTACATCAATTGTATGCTGTCCACACACTACATGGTCACATGATTGTACACCATCAATATATAGAAATTTTAACAAAGATCTGGACCATTCACATATTAATCCAATTTGCATAATTAATGGGCCACCAATCCATGGTGGGCCTGGGGCTAAAAATCAAGTCAATCTGTGGCACATGTGGGCCACACCACACACAAAAATTGGGAGGATTACCCTCCATTAAAACATTCATGATTATTTATTGGGCTCACAGAGATGTGGTTTATGAATCTAGCCCATCCATTATGTGTGTCCCACTTGGTTAAGGAGGTCGGTCTAAGTTTTCAGAAGAATCCAAATTTCAGGTGGACCCTAGTGAGTATTTTTATATGCTCGAGCTCCGAGTTGTATAAACGGTTCAAGGAGATTAAAGTTACATGGGTCCTAAAGTGATGTATTTATTATATCTACACTATTTATCTATATTTAGAGAGCCTTTTAGAGAATTATCCAAAAATGAATCATAACCAAAGAGCCTTTTAGAGAGCCTTTTAGAGAATGGGGTACCATTGAAGATAATGATTTCACTATTAAACAATTCATAGAGCCCACCATAATGTTTATTTTCCATCCAATCTGTTCATAAGGTCACAAAGACCTAAATTAAGGGGAAAAACAAATTTCATATTGGTCCAAAACTTCTATGACCCAAAATTCAATGGTAGACATTCAATCCCCTACTTCTTTTGCAGTGTGGCCCACTTGATAGTTAGATCTATCTTATTTTTCTTCTCAAGCCTCAGATAACTCGCCAAATGGATGGACGGTTTGGATATAACATATTTCTCATGATCAGACCTATATAACTCCCTGATATCAGTGTAATCTTCTATATATATATATTTGATGGTGTGGGCCACTGAGTTCCGTCTACGGATGATTTTTGGGGTTTCCCACTTTCTAAATGGGACCCATCAAATACATGGTGTAGATGCTGGACATGCATCATGGTGGGACCAGTGGTGAGATCCACCATCCTTGCCCTCTCAAGTGGTAGGATGCTGCTTGCTGCAGCGTCCTTTAGACGCTGGCAGCAACAGCGTCTGGTTGTTATTTTTTTATTTTTTTATTTTTCAATGGTTTTTTATAGGTGGGGCCCATATCCTGGCGATCCACTCCATCTGTTGGATTTTATCGCCTGAGACAGATTTAAGAAGCCTAATATTCAGTATTTTTTTTATGTATAGAAACATCACAGCGAGCCTTAATAGATTATTACTGTTAAAATAATATTTTTGATGGTGTGTCCTACTAGAGATTTGGATTGGCTTCATTTTTCGGCTCAATGCCTAAAATGAGCTGGGAAATTAAGTGGACGACATGGATTGAATATATACATCATGGGTGGGGCCCGTTGTGGACCCACACCCTCTTCCCTTCTTTTGCTTTCAAGCGGCGACAGGGGCGTCTGGACGCTACAGCCTTCCTTTTTTTGTTTATTTGTGGTGTGTATGCACGTATGTGCATGTGTGTGTTTGGCCAGCCCAATGGCCTCTCTTTGGGCAATTTGGATGGCTTACAAAATATTCTGGTGGGGCCCACTATCAATGGGTCCCACATAAAGTCTATAAAAATTTATTATTATTATTATTCTTTCTTTATATGTATTCTCCCATGAATCCACACCATTAAACACATCATTATCATCATATCATCACCATTATTGATCATCTTTTTGTATGTAATCTCCTATGTATCCACACCATTAATCACATCAAATCATCACCACTAATAATCATATAAATATTCAAAAAGAAAACAAGCCAAGAGTGGAGTGGGTGTACTCACCTTGATGAATTGATGGATGGTTGAGATGGATGGAAGGGATGGGATTGATGGAGTTGATGGCCCATCAAGATCACTCCTCTCTCTCTCATGTGTAGAAAAATGGTGAAATGCTAAGGGATGGAGGGGTATTTGTAGAGAAATTGATAAAAAAAATTGGTTAAGTTAGGCTAATGTGATTAATATTAGCTTAGGCTAGGATTATGGTAATTAATTCATGATTAGTAATTAATGGTGGATTAAAGGGACATGAGATGGCATGGTGTGATGATGTCATGCATAGGGTATAGTATGGAGAGAAGTTGACTTTGCATGCACATGAGAGAGGAGAGGTATGGGTGTGTGACATCACACACATGGGTAGAGATTCTCTCACCCATATGTGGCATGTGCATATGTGCATGGCATGTGTTGTGCACATGTGTGGAATGGAGTACATGGTGCCTTGCACATATGATACACTAATGATTCTTCACGGTGTATCTCACTAACAGAGTGTCATACAGACGCACGGGTTGTACCTCCATGATCACGGCGATAGGGCGATTGATATGAAATAAGTTTCAAGGTCTTGGGGTTCCCGTCAGTTGGGCGTGTACTATGAACGGCTAATCCAGGTTTAAGTAAGGGCATCGATCATCGTGCACATATGCATAAAAAATGGTATAAAATGGACAGGGTGTTACACCTACCATCCAGAGTTGTTGTGTTTAATGGTTTTTAAGGATGGCCTTTATCATATGTTTTAATATTCACCCTATGTGGCATATTTTGATACTTGCCCTATGTGGTTTTGTTTTGATATTTTCCCTGTATGGGTTCAATATTTTATACTGTGCAACCATGTAATAGTAAGCCCTGAATACTGTAATATGATTGGCCACTAGTCGATGGGTTTCCATTAAACATCCTAAGATGGTAGTCTCATGGGCCGGGGATGGTGGTCATGGGACACTATGCCCAAGCCGTTGGCCTATGCTGGGACATGTATTCCCCATAGTGATCGTGAGCTTATATTAAATTGGCTAGTTGCAATTGGACTAATAACGGGTTGGCAAATCATGCATGTATAGCACATACCAGCATCTATTGCTATCGTACGTGACATATGGATTCACCTGTCTGGATGTTTTACACGAGGCACAAACCATCATCTATTATTATCATACGTAATTGCTTGTCTGGATGTTTTATCCGGGGCACAGACCGTCTGGATGTTTTACCCGGGTCGATGATTGCATGGGTGACGAGCCCAATGTTCGTCTGGATGTTTTACTCGGGACAATGATTGCATTCATGCATCCATGCATATAATAAGTCCTGCATCATGTATTATTTTGTATGCTTTGTTTTATGCTATTTATTACCTAATGCGGCGGTGTTTAATCTTAAGGAGAATTCACACTAAGTTGGTCACTCATCTATCAAATATACAACCGTACAGATTGTACAGGTGGCTTAATTGATTTTCAGGGTCAGACTGATGAGGAGCAAAGTACCACTGTGAAGATGCATAATTGTATTGTTAAGAGTTGCTACATGGTTTTACAGTTACAGATTTGTTACAATTTACTTTGTTCACATGTAATATCATTTCACTTGTAACTGTAAGTTTGGGACATTGGTTTGTATAAGTCATTATGGGAAACTTCTTGTACATCCTAAATATAAATGAAATTTTCCATTATGTATGATTTATCCATTATGTGCTATCTTCTTACTCTGATAGTTGAAAATTAATAAACTCGAATTTGACCATCCTTTAAGGTTAACACACTGGTTTTTGGGAAATGGGTCATGTACTCGGGACCTGAAAAGTCGGGGCGTTACAGTTGGTATCAGAGAATAGTTTTAACAAACTTGGCTTCGGGAAATGATCTTATACAAGCCTTAAATGTCTTAAGTTAGGACGTTTGAAATTAGAAATTTGAACTTATGTGAATTTTCCTTAGACTTGGAAGAATGGTTGATAACGTAGAAATCCAAACTTAGGTTCCCTTGAGAATTATTAGGTTAGTCATTTGAATGTATGCAGAATTCCCTTAGAATAAGAGAAAATTAGAAACATAGACATTTCAAACTCTAGACTCCCTTGAGAATTTTAGGTTAGACCACTGGACTTTAAACTTATGTAGAAATTCCTTAGAAACTATTAGAATAAATACTTGAACCTACGTGAATTCCCCTTATAGATGGGAGAAATTGAGGACATAGAAACTTGAATTCTAAGTTCCCTGTAGGATTGTTTGGATAGACGTAGGACTTAGAGATGAACTTAGATTCCCTTGGAAATTCTAAGTTTAGTCATTTGAACTTAGGTAAAATTCCCTAGGGGTTGGGAGAAATCGGGAATATAGAGATTCAAATCTTAGTTTCCCTAGCACATTGGTTGGATAACCTTAAAACTTAGAAATATGACTTTAGTTCCCTTGTAAACTACTAAGATTGTTGTTTGAACTTAGAAATTTGACTCATACACTGTGGGAGGACAAATACCCACTATGATGTGTCTGAGGTTGAATTAGAACATTCCTTAAGCTTGACTCTCAATGCACAATCCTTAGGTATCTAGAAATCGAACCTTTTTGAGAATCTCTTAGTTAGAAACAATGTTGTCATGATAACCAGTGAATTGAACGAACTCGGACTTCATAGGAAATTCTTTATCCCCTAAATTGTACATAGGATTGAGTATGAGCACTCCCCGAACTTAAGAAATCTTACTATGAATGTAGTTTGAATTCCCTAATACGTCTTTTTACTTATATATAACATTTCCCATCAGCATGTAAAGATTAGTTAGGGGTGAACTTGTGGAATCTTAAGTAAAATTTCAACCATAGGCTAAGCATATCGGGACTAGGTTTGGAATTCTAGGTGAACTTGAAAAAAAATCAAACTTAGATTTCATGGGGAAACTTTGGTCCTAAGATTTTGTTTTTAGACAATCAAAGTGCGCATTGGAAGCATAATGGGCTACATAGTCTTATTCATTATGAAAATAAATGGTCAAATGATATTTCCAATGAGCTTAGAGTAATTGGGGTCACGGATTGACGGAATCATGTTTATGCAATGAGTAAATGGTTTGACCTAAATTCTAAGTCCTAGCAAGTCTCAACGATCCCAATGCCCTGATCAAGCAAAGGGTTGAGATTTAGTAGGATTATGAATTGATACTAGTAATCCTCTGTTGTACATAGGCAGATGATTGATGTATCGGACTCAAACCCACTACAACCATTTGTCCGTGACAGCTCGAACACGGGAAACCAGAAAATCGTACTATACTTTAGATAGTGGGGATTATCATTAAGGGTAGAAGGGAAGGAAGGAAAAGACAAGATATTGTTAATAGCGGTCGCCTAAACAAACGTGTAATCTTATTAAAGGTGATAGGACACTAGATGAAGATAAACCTTTAAATAAATTCTTAGTATTGGTTAATGTAGAATGGTTTCAAATGATTAGTAGAGATTGATATGCTAGATTGGATTCTTAAGGGATGTGGTACATTTAAATATAGCTTATTAACAGTAAAGGACGTGATTGCACAAATGAGAAATAGAGTCCACTATTGAAATGAAATTACTACTTGTAATGTTAACATTTAGGGGTACACCTAACAAATCTCAGGACGAGATTTCTGTTAAGGGGGGTAGATTGTAACGTCCCATACTTTGCAATACTTGGGTGTTATCATGGAGATCTAATTTAGTAACATAAACCTAGTTCATTGAACATTTACCTTCATTAGGCTAAACCTAATCATGCATCTTAGGCTTTGAAGCATGAATCAATGGGGCCACGACATCTTATCCCTTGACATGTGGCTTGGTCACACTAATAGGGCTCGCTAGAGGTCTTTCACCATCATTAGGTCCGCAACGTTTCAATGATCGATCTAACGATCGACTTTCCTAAATCAAGCATCGGATTATATAATCAACCATAAACCTTTGGAGTAGTGTGTGCACATGGCTTGATATGGAACTATTCAAATCATTTATGACTTGGATTAAAGGCAGATCCTACAAGAAAAATTAAATAGATAAATAAACAAAATAAGTATTTAGGAATACACACATAATAGTGATGTATACAATATGTAGTATAATAATATGAATAATATCATTGGAAGGATTTTAATAATAATAATAATAGTACTATCAACACAGAATGGGTGGGTTTGAACAAACAAATGATCCTAAAAGTCTATTGACCGTTGATATCACAATTAGAATCGATCCAACCGTAGAGTCATGGAGACCCTACTATTTAATCTGACCAGGTTATCGCGTCATTGGACTACCATGGAGCTTTACTTAGCTGCCCAAACCCTTTAGACGCTAGATAATTCGAATATAGGATTAATCTAACCATAAATCAACGAAGTGAAATTGTTTAAGGACTTAATCATTCAGTGTGAAGTAAAATAAATTTATAAATAAAATGAACATTAACAATAACATTAAACGATATTTTAGTAAGAAAAATATATAGAAAATGCCACCTGGACATTCCTAGTCATTACTAAGACCATCAATAGACTCCCAGTATAGAAGTAGGGCCTCTTTAGACCGTTGATTTTTTATAGTATGGCAATCTGACTATTAGAGCAATAGGAATTGACGTTTATAGACTGTAATCCATTGGCATGGCCCACCTGAGCTTTGGACCCACCTGATCTTGGGTCAAATCCCATGTTTGGGCCACAAAGTGTAATGAACGGAGTGGATTTCCCATAAGCATCGCCATGGGCCCCACCTTGACGTGCATGTGCACCGGTGCCAAAGCATCCACGGTGCACCGAACCTTCAACACGTTCAAATCAGGCATTGACCTGCGTTTTCCCGCAAATGGGAGGAAACCTCCCTCTCTTTATTTCACGTCAGCGGACGGACAATGTCCGTGTTGTCGATGGTGGCCCACAAGCCAGGGCCCACGTCCATAATCAGAGCCGTCCATCTTGTGCGGATGGTCTTTTTGACCACAACCCACCTGATCCCACAGCTGGGATCACGTGTGCATACGCACAAATTTTGCTGCAAGTGGGTCCTACAAGCACCCCATTTCCAGAAATGGAAACTGCCAGCTGGCACGATCCGCGTGATCCCTCCTCCCTCAATCTTAGCCATCCATGTGGCCTAATCCTAGCCCTACAAAGCTAGGGTTTCACACAAAGAAGAGGGAGAGACCTTAGTAGTCGCACCACTCCCTGTTTTCCAGAAATCGGCCGAGAGCTTCCCCTCTCGAACCCACCACCCAAATACCCATATAGCTTCTTTTTTTTCTCATTCTCCAATCTTCATAGGATAGGTCATGATCCTCCAAAGATACCATTTTGGTGAGATATCCATCGAATCCTGATCTGCCATTAACGGTAGATCATCTACCTCGGCAAGTAGCTGCACCGAGTCATTTTAACTCAGGGTGAAATCAAGTCGAGCTGTGGGCTCTGTGAGGCCTCTAAAGTATAGGAAGAAGAAAGAAAGAAGAAGAAAGAAGAGGATATGAGAGAACATGGCTGTTGCACTGCACCAACAACTGTCATGCCGCATTTACTGACATGACCGAGTTCAGTTTGGGTCAGTGTTCTCGCTGACAAAGATGTAGAAATGGAAAAAAGGAAATGAAGAAAAAAGAAAGAAAAGATAGAGAGGAGAGAAGAAAAGGAAGGAGAAACAAAGGAGAAAGAGGGAGGTGAAGCTGCTACTATTGCTACCGCTGTTGACTCAGTTGCTGACTCAGTATCTGAGTTCCAGCCTGACTAAGTTACTAGATAGAGTCCAGCCACACCATCTGGTCAGGAGAAGGAAAGAGAAGCAAAGGAGAAGAAAGAAGATGAAGGAAAGGGAAAGTGAGGGTGTGCGGCTGCATCGGCCTGAACTGAGCCAGCCCGACCTGCTGCATGTCCAACTCGCTGGACCGAGTTCGAACTGAGTTGGGCGTGGGTTGTGTAAGCCCCGTATCCTAGACCGTACTATTCCTTAGGCTTTCGTGGTCGAATTTCGACAACCCTCAACTTGTATCCATCATTTATACGCTATCCTAAGCCGAGTCCTGCAAACCAGAGTCGGCTTGACCCGAGACTTGTACCCTAGCGACCGCACCGTTGCCGCGTCTCGTGTGCCGAGGCGATACCTAGGCCAGGAGATGTGGGCCTATGTTTAGTTCAAGGAAACACCGCGCGTTGTAAAACCAAAGAGAATCTCTACAACATGTCACCTCAATCAATCACTCAATCCCATCAAGGGTCAAGTACATGTCAAGTACACTATCTCCTCACACCCATCCCCAAGCAACCCCTAAAGTCAAAAGTTCTTACACAAGCCCAGACCCCTTCTTACACAATCTACCCCAAAGTCAACAAATCTCTCACCTCACACATCACTCACCACATCCATCACTCCATCACCCATCCCCCTCTCTCTCTCCTTACAACACTCTCTCTCTCTCTGTGATTTCTTAAACTCATTTCTAAGCAACCAAAGAGCCACACGTCCAAGCTCTCCTAAAGCTCTCGTGGAGGAGCTTTAGCGTGGCCCACTTCTCACCCTCTCATCTCCCATCTCAACCATCCAAACTCCATCTCTTCCGTTAAGATCGAAGCTAAGGAACAAAGGAAGCCAAGGGAGCAAGAAGAAGTGGATGGTGGGTGATCTTGGACCCACATTCTTGTTTTTTGGTGATTTAAGGGTCCACTTGTTGTAGGACTCACTTGATGTATGTATTATTTAAGGGAGGGCCCAATAGTGGCGGGGTCCCTCCCCTACACGTCCTTCTCTCTCTCTCTCTCTTCCTATGATCAATGGCCCGCCTATGATGTATGTATTTTATCCATGCCATCCAACAAGTGGGCCACTTTGATCCCGATTCGGGGTCTGTATGAACGGACGGTCACACAGGCCCGAATGAAAGGGAAAAATAAATATCGGCTTGATCCAATTCTAGTGGCCCACTGTGTGGGACCACCATGATGTAGGTGCAATCGTCCAGTACCGTTTGGCTTCTTGGATAGTTGTTGGACACTGGATATAATGTATATTATATAAGGTATGTATATATTATATTATATTATATGAGATGATATAATATATATATATATATGTTGTATGTGTGGGCCCCATGTGGGACCCACCTGTTTTGGGAATGGACGGCTGTTGTACGTGTACAATAGCTGTAGAGCTGTTGTAATGACATTGCCTAGCAACGTGGGACCCACTTTAATATATGTTGTATATTCCCACCGTCCATGGCCTAAGATGGTGGGTCTAATCATGGGGTGTGTATTATATACACACCATCCATCTAATTCAACTGGGCCATCCATGTGTACGACAGCCAGCAGCAGGATGCTACATCCTTGACGTCAGCAAGTTCTGTGGGTCCCACGTGAGATCCAGACCATCCAGATAGTGGGACCAAAATCCACGGCTCAAATGGTAGACGGAGTGAAAGATACCTCATTTCAATGCTGAGGTCTTGGCATTGATTCCCTAGTATGGGTGGCTGCCAGTGAAGTGTGAGCTGACAGTGGGATCCAGATCCATAGTTCAAGAGGTAGACTGGGTGAAAGATACCTCGTTTCAACGCTGAGGTCAGTGGGGTCCATGGGACCCATCTACGCCGTCCATCCATTGGGGTGGGCCACACCATCATGCATGTGTTATGTCCTCCGTCCTTGGACGGTGGGACCCATCACACATGTGGGGATACCCCCCCTCCCCAGTTGCATGTGACTGTCCATGCCGTCCAAGCCTGGACGTTGATATATATTTTATATATTATATATTATTATATATATATATAGATATTATATACTATATATGTTATATTATATATAAATATTGATGATGGTGGGCCATACGTGGGACCCACATCTGCCTTTCTGTGCACTAAGTTGCATGTACAACAACTATGTGGCTGCTCCTCTTGACAGCAGCAAGCCCGCAAGCCCGACATGATGTATGTGTCTTATTTACACCATCCATTGTTTCGACGGTGGGGCCCACTATGATGCATATGTTGTATTTAAACCGTCCAACCATATCGAGATATCATTTTCATGGCATGAGTAAAAGGATGGGTTAGATCTAAAGTTCAAGTGGACCCCACCATTTAAATAGTGGACCGTGACATCCACCATTCAAACTGCTAAGAACCACAATAGTCTCCAATTAAGTTGATATTTGTTTCCATTTCATCTATCTCTATGTTAACTTATGAATAGGTCGGATCACAAAATACATAAGGGGTGGGCCCGATTGTTATACCTAAGGCCCAATGGTGCGGCCCGATTGTTATACATAAGGCCCATTAGTGTGGCTTATTTGATATACATGAAGCCCATTTGAGTCGGCCCATCCAAATCAGCCCATTCGATCGGCCCGATGCGAGGTATGTGAGGCCCATGAGCGAGGCCCAATGTAATGTATGTATGTGGCCATTACATTATTTATGAATTCCTTATGTGGGCCACTCCTTGGGAGAAATGTTGGTTAGATGTCCACATTGATGGGTAATGATGGTTAGATGTCCTCATTGTTACCTTCTCTTAGCCTTGTTAGGCTCATTCTCTTCATGGGTTAACCCAAATAAGTGGGCCCCATTCGCCGTAGACGGATGGTTTCATTCCATCAAATTTGATATAACCATGGCTAAGGGCTGATCTTTATATTATGGTTTGATCAGCTGTTCATGTATGGACCCTGCCTTGCTTATAGGCCGACCATCGATTTTAATTTTCGATTTCGATCATCAATTTCGATTATCGATTCCGACTTTCGATTCCGATTATGAGTATGTGGCAACATAGCATCATGATATATGACCATACGTATCATCTGTATGCTTGTGATGAGATGAGTGATTGATCATAGCACATGCCATTGGGTTAATTGTTAGGGACTCCCTGGTAAGGGGAGTTGCCCACATGAGCGCGCGATACACGCATGTTTACCGTATGACTGGATTGCATGATTCATGCATCTTGCATTGCATGACATGTATACTGAACGCCCTAGTGACATCAGGATCATAGCCTCTACAGGCGTATCATAGTTGGCAGGATTGGATACCAGAAATCTTGTTCTACATGGGGTGCTATAGATATCCCTGGGTGAAAGTCCCTAAACCTTTATAGTACCAGGAGGATGCTCCAACATCTAGACCGAGTGGGTGCATGAGCGCAAAGTGTCGATTACCAGAAGGCCATACTTTCCACTATGTTATGGTCGATTGGAAGGAGGTGCGGCCTTACCTGCCCGAGAGAAGGGGGCAAAGCTAGGCTGAGTTTGACCAGCTCGAGGAATGGGTCCGCTATCGACGAGTCGGGCCTGATATTGGCAGACGGATAGTGAGGTCACTTCAACTCACCTTGTTGCATGCAATGGGGTGGCAGTCTGGCTTGGAGTGTACTTGACCCCAGTGATATCCCAGAGTTGAGCTATATTGATATGTAGACTTAGATGAGGATTCGTATGCTTGAGTTGCATCTCACATCGCATGGCCTTGATATGGCCGACATCATTCATGCCTTGCATCGCATAGCCTTGGTACGGCTAATAATATTCATGGATTCATCAGCATATTCCACATTACTCTGATACTACATAATTGTATTACTACCTTGTGCACACACTTTCACCACCCTCTAAGCTTTCCATAAGCTTATGCACGACTATTGCGTGCAGGTGACGTTGGATTGTAGCAGTGCTAAGGATAAAACGTGTGGCAGATCATCTTGGGCTTTTGTTTATCATCATTGTATTTCCTTTTATGCGCTTTGTACATGTAAATTTTGATCATAGTGGAAATGTGATGAAGTTTTTGGTTGTCGTTTGTGGGTTATGCCTTTTGTTATGCTATTACGAATCAAACTGATGTTGAAAATCCTCCTCGTAGCCTCCCGGATCAGAACCTGGCAGATGGGCGCTAGGAGCTGAGAATGGGGTTCTATAGAGGCTGTTGGCGCCGGATTTGGCAATCTGGAATTTTGTGAGCCCGGTTTCTGAGTTTGGGGCATGACAGAAGTTGGTATCAGAGCATAACTTGGGAATAACTGAGAACAACATTACATGTCTGCTATGAGTTTAGAATGACTAAGTCCCGAAGTTCAGATAGCTTAGCGATTTTTTTGTTACAGACCCTTAACGTGCGTGCCTTCAAGAGTTTTCAAAGTTGATAGGCACCTTTGCCTTTTCCTGTAGGAGATAATGCCCAGGAGAGTGACCCAATCGACTCTCGCACCACCACTTGAGACTCCTGCTCTACCACCTACGATCCCCACTCGACCACCAGAGATTCCTACTGCCCATCTTGAGGATGTTACTCCTCTACCAGAGATCGGTGTGGATCCGATCGTACCTGTGAGTGCCTCCCATTTATAGTAGATATTGCAGGCGGTGACGGCCGCCCTTTAGGGGTAGGGCAGGCACCCCATCATTTCACCAGCCTAAGCAGAGCAGGAGCGCGCGAGTGCCCTCCTTTGAGAGTTTCGACGACTCAATCCCCCGCATTTCTAGGGCGAGCCAGACCCGACTGTAGCTGAGAGATGGCGCTCCGATCTGGAGAAGATATTTGATATGATGGGATGCACGACCGAATGACGAGTCCGATTAGCAATATTTCTCCTCCATGGTAAGGCTGAGCACTGGTAGACATTAGTCTCCCGAGCAGCAAGCACTGATTTTGTGTGGACCTAGGAGGATTTTATGGATCAGTTTGACCGACAGTATTTTCCCGATCACATCCGACGATAGCGAGCGTTGGAGTTCGAGGCCTTGGTGTAGGGCGATATGACGGTAGCTCAGTATGCAGCTCATTTTGTAGCGTTGTCCAGATTTGCGCCATATCAAGTAGATGATGATGAACGGAGAGCCCGTCGGTTCGAGGACGACTTGTGTTACGGTCTTCGAGGCCGTGTTATTGGGCATGAGCTCCCAACTTTTAAGGGGGTGGTATGAAAGGCCCAAATTTTTGAGGTTGAGTGGCTGGTTC
Organism: Magnolia sinica; assembly: GCF_029962835.1. Lineage (NCBI taxonomy): Eukaryota > Viridiplantae > Streptophyta > Magnoliopsida > Magnoliales > Magnoliaceae > Magnolia > Magnolia sinica. The sequence continues at coordinate 60,159,699 of NC_080577.1, forward strand.
TTAGTCTAATCGAGGTAAGAGGAGAGACCGGAAGAGGATGGCTCCTTTCAGTGATTCCCAGCAGCGTCAACCACAGCAGAGGCACACAGGTTGCCTAACCTTTCGAGCACTAGCCACACCTCCAGCACCACCTCCGAGGCAGTTCACCAGCACCTATTTTGGGTGCAGTGCGACGAGGCACCATATGTGGGAGTGTCCCCACCCCCAGCAGCAGCAACAGCCGAGAGGTCCACAACAGCCTGCATCACAGTAGCACAAGAGACCCCCATAGCAGCAGCGACAATAGCCCCCACCTCAGTAGCAGCATCAACACCAGCCTCTGAGGCCGTAGCAGTAGAGGCAGCAGTTTTAACTGCCTCAGCGACAGTAGCAGCAGTAACACACTGAGAGGGGACAGGCACCTCCCCAACCAGCTCAAGCTAGGTTCTACGTGGCTCAGCAGGATCCACAGTCATCAAGAGGGGTCGTCGAGGGTATACATTCAGTCTCTGCACACATTGCATGTGTGTTATTTGATTATGGTGCATCGCATTCTTTTGTGGCAGAGAGTTTTTGTCGATTGACTGGATTACTGACAGAGTCTGCTCGAGAGGGGTTGACCATATCGACGCCCTTGTGGAAGACTACAGTATTAGGCCACTTCTGTTCGTCTTACCCCATGCTGGTGGGAGAGATTTTCTTGCCCACCGACTTGTACGTGTTGCCGATGTCAGATTTTGACGTTTCTTGGATATGGATTAACTTGCTGAGTACCACGCCATCTTGGACTGCTCCGCGAGGACAGTCACGTTCTGTGTACCAGGCTTGCTGCAGTTTCTGTTCGTTATAGAACCCCGAGGAGAGCCATTGTCTTGCTTGATGTCCTGCATCGTTGAGGAGCCTGTTGTCGCTTGTATTGATCAGTTGCCGATTGTCTGTGATTTCCTCGACGTGTTTTAAGAGACTCCGGGATTACCGCCTCGCCGACACACCGAGTTTCATATCGATCTTGTGCCTAGTACAGCGCCTATTTCGAAGGCTCCGTATCGTATGGCACCGTTAGAGTTGCAGGAACTGCAAAAGTAGTTAGACGAGTTACACGAGTTGGGCTTTATCCATCCAAGCAGTTCGCCGCGAGGAGCACCGGTACTCTTCATGAAGAAGAAAGATGGCTCGTTGAGGCTCTGCATGGATTACCGTAAGCTCAACAAAGTCACAATCAAGAATAAGTATCCGCTCCTGAGGATCGATGATTTATTTGATCAGCTGCAGGGTGCACAGTTCTTTTCAAAGATTGACCTGTGTTCCGGTTATCATCAAATTCGGGTTCGAGAGGAGGACTTCCCAAAGACGGCTTTCAGGACGTGTTATGGTCATTTTGAGTTTCAGGTCATGTCCTTCGGACTGACCAATGCATTCGCGGTCTTCAAGCAGTTGATGAACGAGGTCTTCTATCCATATCTTGTTGATAGAGATGTAGAAATAGAAAGAAGGAAAGGAAGAAAAGAGAAAGAAAAGATAGAGAGGAGAGAAGAAAAGGAATGAGAAATAAAGGAGAAGGAGGGAGACGAAGCTGCTACTATTGCTACCACTGTTGACTCAGTTGCTAACTCAGTATCTGAGTTCCAGCCTGACTAAGTTACTGGATAGAGTCCAGCCACACCATATGGTCAGGAGAAGGAAAGAGAAGTAAAGGAAAGAAACAAAGAAAGAAAGGAGAAGAAAGAAGAAGAATGAAAGGGAAAGTGAGGGTACGAGGCTGCATCAGCCCGAACTGAGCCAGCCCGACCGATGCGTGTCTAACTCGCTAGACAAAGTTCAAACTGAGTTGGGCGTGGGTTGTGTAAGCCTCGTATCCTAAACCGTACTGTTCCTTAGGCTTCCACGGTCTTCCTAGTCAAATTCCGGCAACCCTCGACCTGTATCCAATGTTTGCGCATGATCCTAAGCCGAGTCCTACAAACCAGAGTAGGCTCTAATTGAGACTTGTACCCTAGCAACCACACCGTCGCTGTTGTCCGATGCCGTATCTCACGTGTCGAGGTGATACCCAGGTCAGGAGATGTGGGCCCTCGTTCAGTTTGAGGAAAACATCGCGCGTTGCAAGACCTAAGAGAATCTTTACAACATGTCACTCACTCAATCCCATTAAGGGTTAAGTACATGTCAAGTACACCATCACCTCACACCTATCCCTAAGCAACCCCTAAAGTCAAAAGTTCTTACACAAGCCCATACCTCTTCTTACACAATCTACCTTAAGGTCAACAAATCTCTCACCTCACCCATCTCTCACCACATCCATCACTCCATCACCCATCCCTCTCTCTCTCCTTACAACACACTCTCTCTCTCATTTCTCAAACTCATTTCCAAACAACCAAAGAGCCACACGTCCAAGCTCTCCCAAAGCTCTCGTGGAGGAGCTTTAGTGTGGCCCACTTCCCACCCTCTCATCTCCCATCTCAACCATCCAAGCTCCATCTCTTCTGTTAGGATCGAAGCTAAGGAGCAAAGGAAGCCAAGGGAGCAAGAAGAAGTGGACGGTGGGTGATCTTGGACCCACATTCTTGTTTTTGATGGTTTAATGGTCCACTTGTTGTAAGACCCACTTAATGTATTTATTATTCAAGGGAGGGCCCAATAGTGGCAGGGTCCCTCCCCTACACGTCCCTTTCGCTCTTTCTCTCTCTCTCTCTCTCTCACACACACTCTCTCTCTTCCTATGATCAATGGCTCACCTATAATGTGTGTATTTTATCCATGCCGTCTAATAAGTGGGCCACTTTGATCCCGATTTGGGGTCCGTATGAACGAACGGTCACACAGGCCCGGTTGAAAGGGAAAAATAAATATCGGCTTGATCTAATTCTAATGGCCCACTGTGTGGGACCAACATGATGTAGGTGCAATCGTCCAGTACCGTCCGGCTTGCTGGACAGTTGCTGGACGCTGGATATAATGTATGTTATATAAGGTATGTATATATTATATTATATTATATGATATGATAATATATATATGTATGCTGTACGTGTGGGCCCCATGTGGAACCCACCTATTTTGGGAATGGACAGCTGTTGTACGTGTACAACAGCTGTAGAGCTGCTGTAATGATATTGCCCAGCAATGTGGGACCCACCTTAATATATGTTGTATATTCCCACCGTCCATGGCCTAGGACGGTGGGTCTGATCATGGGGTGTGTATTATATACACACCGGCCATCCAATTCAACTGGGCCATCCATGTGTAGGACAGCCAGTAGCAGGATGCTGCATCCTTGACGTCAACAAGTTCTGTAGGTCCCACGTTAGATATAGACCGTCTAAATAGTGGGACCAAAATCCATGGCTCAAATGGTAGATGGAGTGAAAGATAACTCATTTCAACGCTGAGGTCTTGGCATTGATTCCCTAGTACGAGTGGTTGTCAGTGAAGTGTGAGCTGACGGTGGGACCCAGATCCATAGCTCAAGCGGTAGACTGGGTGAAAGATACCTCATTTCAACGCTGAGGTCAGTGGGGTCCATGGGACCCATCTATGCCGTCCATCCATTGGGGTGGGCCACACCATCATTTATGTGTTGTGTCCTCCGTCCTTGGATGGTGGGACCCATCACTTGTGTGGGGATACCCCTCCCCGCCCTAGTCCCTTGTTGCATGTGACTGTCCAGGCCATCTAGGCTTGGGCGTTGATATATATTTTATAAATTATAATATATATTATATATTATATATTATATATTATATTATATATACTATATGTTATATTATATATAAATATCGATGATGGTGGGCCCTACGTGGGACTCACTTCTACCTTGCTGTGCAGTAAGTTGCACGTACAATAGCTATGTGCCTGCTCCTTTTGACAGCAGCAAGCTCGCAGGCCCCACATGATGTATGTGTCTTATTTACACCGTCCATTGTTTCGATGGTGGGGCCCACCATGATGCATACGTTGTATCCAAATTGTCCATCCATATCGAGATATTATTTTCATGGCATGAGCGAAAGGATGGGTTAGATCTAAAGTTCAAGTGGACCCCACCATTTAAATAGAGGACCGTGACATCTACCGTTCAAACTCCTAAGAACCACAGTAGTTTCCAATTAAGTTGATATTTGTTTCCATTTCATCTATCTCTATGTTAACTAATGAATAGGTCGGATCACAAAATATATAAGGGGTGAGCCCGATTGTTATACCTGGGGCCCATTGGTGCGGCCCGATTGTTATACATAAGGCCTATCGGTGTGGCTTATTTGATATACATGAAGCCCATTTGAGTCGGCCCATCCAAATCGGCCCACTTGATCGGCCTATTTGATTGGCCCATTGCGAAGTATGTGAGGCCCATAAGCGAGGCCCAATGTAATGTATGTATGTGGTCATTACATTATTTATGAATTCCTTATGTGGGCCACTTCTTGGGAGCAATGTTGGTTAGATGTCCACATTGATGTGCAATGATGGTTAGATGTCCTCATTGTGTCCTTCCCTTAGGCCTTGTTAGGCTCATTCTCTTCGTGGGTTAACCCAAATAAGTGGGCCCCATTCACTGTAGATGGATGGTTTTGTGCCATCGGATTTGATATAACCATGACCAAGGGCCGATCTTTATATTATGGTTTGATTGGATGTTCATGTATGGACCCCGCCTTGCTTATAGGCCGATCATCGATTTCGATTTTCGATTTGTATCATCGATTCTGATTATCGATTATGACTTTCAATTCCGATTATGTGTATGTGACAACATAGCATCATGATACATGACCATACGCATCATCTGCATGCTTGTGATGAGATGAGTGATTGATCATAACACATGCCATTAGGTAGATTGTTAAGGACTCCCTAGTAAGGGGAGTTGCACACATGAGCACGCGATACGCGCATGTTTACCGCATGACTGGATTGCGGATTCATGCATCTTGCATCGTGTGACATGTATACTAAACGCCTTAGCGACATCAGGGTCATAGCCTCCACAGGTGTATCGTGGTTGGCAGGATTGGATACCGAAAATCTTATTCTACATGGGGTGTTATAGATATCCCTGAGTGAAAGTCCCTGAATCCTTATGGTACTAGGAGGTTGCTCTAACATCTAAACCGAGTGGGTGCATAAGCGCTAAGTGCCGATTACCAAAAGGCCACGCTTTTCACTGTGTTATGGTCGGTTGGAAGGGGGTGCGTTCTTACCTGCCCAAGAGGAGGGGGTAAAGCTAGGCTAATTTTGACCACCTCGAGGAATGGGTCCGCTATCGATGAGTCGGGCCCGATATTGGCAGACGGATAGTGAGGTCTCTTGAACTCACCTTGTTGCGCGCGATGGGGCAGCAGTATGGCTTGGAGTGTACTAAACCCTAGTGATATACTAGAGTTGAGTTGTATTGATATGTGGACTTAGATGAGGATTCATATGCTTGAGTTGCATCTCGTATCGCATGACCTTGATGTGGCCGACATTATTCATGCCTTGGATCGCATAGCCTTGGTACGGCTAATAGTATTCATGGATTCATCAGCATATTTCACATTACTCTGACACTGTATAATTGTATTACTACCTTGCGCACACACTTTCACCACCCTCTAAGCTTTCCATAAGCTTATGCACGACCGTTGCGTGCAGGTGACGTTGGATCGCAGCAACATTGAGGATAGAGCGCGTGGCAGATCATCTTGGAGCTTTTGTCTATCATCATTGTATTTCCTTTTATGCGCTTTGTACTTGTAAATTTTGATCATAGTGGAAATGTGATAGAGTTTTTAGTTGTTGTTTATGGGTTATGCCTTTGATTATGTGTAACGCCTTGAAATTTGGGGGTCGAGCGTAACTCAGCTCCCGAGTTCCAAAACATCACTTATGCAACATATTCAATGATGGATGTACGTTGTCTGTATTAGCGCATAAAACATGGAATAGATTAAGCCAAATAACAAATATAATTCAGGGATAAGTGAAGAAAGCAAGCGGAAGACTTATAGAAATAAATGTGAACATGTGTAAATCCCTGAAATACATATTCATACCGGGTCGTTCTGACAAGTGTTACTATCAAAATTACAAGTATTAAATTACATCATTTAATTTCCCAAAAGACATCCCAGCATCCCGCGCATCAGAACAAGGCTCACTAGAACCCGTCTGAAAACTGCATAAAAGAGAAAGTAGCCTCATCATCATCAATCTCCCGCTCTGCCTTAGAGGTCGCCTCAACATCTGCAACATCACAACTAAGACAGAGTCTGGTGGGTGTTTAACACCGCCCCAGAATGTGGGAGTGAGTGATCAACTCAGTGGAACAATAAATCATAGGTTAACATGTTGTCAATCAATCAAGCAGTAATGATAAAGCAGAATAATCAAACATGTCCTAAGTACTCTTGTTAATGCAAGGATGTATGAAAAATGATGCGTGCCCTCACACGTACACCCTCAGTGTCTTCATCTTACGTTACGCATGACACCACCTCAAAGTGCGCCACATTTACAAAGCACATGCAAATGCGGTGCATGAACATGATTACCAAGTTGTTATTAGTCCTTTTCATACAGCAGGATTGGGAAGCTAAGATACCTTCCTCATATCATCATCCAAACAGTGATCCATTCTAGGGTCGTCAGTCCTAGATATCTCATACGATCATATGGTTGTAGGTCGTTGCAAAGGGCTCGTCACCAATCAATGCACGCCTATCACACCTTCGCTACTACACTAAGGCTCGTCACCTCAATGCGGTATCCAGGCATGCTCGAGGTCACTACAAAGGGCTCGTCACCAATCAATGTAGGCCGATAGCACGAATATAGTGTCCCATACCACCATAATCGGCTCACGAGTTTGGTTGCTCACTGGTCACTACGGGGAGGCTCGTCACCCCAGTGTAGGCCGATAGCTTGACCATGGTGTCCCATACCACCATGTCCGGCTCATGAGTCTTAGCGGATCAAGGTACCATGGTTTACAGGATTTCATTGGTATGTTCGGTACCCTAGATTCAAACAGTAGTGTCCATACATGGTGAACATACATAGGACAATCGGGTTACTTGACGAACTTGACTAGCACGAGCGCACGTTGGGTTGAACGACATAGAGTGCGCAAACACTCCGCGTGGCCAAACCACTGCCGACAACTCTAATACGACTCGGGTTCGTCTAATCACGTCCTACGTGGCGAAAGCAACCTCAGCCACGATCTTAGGGCCGATTACTGATTTCCTGGACTATTCATAGTCCTAAACACAATCCACTATAACAGATATTGATATCAACAATTTAGAATAGTAATGGAACAACAACTCAAATCATATGGTACGTAAGCATTTAAAGAATATCAACTTAACTTGGATTTAAGCATAAGTAAGACTTGAAATTAAACAACAAGGAATGAAACTTGCATGAAGGAAATCATACACACTAGTGGGAGAGTCGAGAATCGCTTCTCAATGCCCATACTAGGTTGATATATCACACTTTAGATCATTTAGACATTTCTACAAACACTTAGAATACATAACATAACATACATAACGTATGCTGAAATACACACATTTGGACAATTCCTTTTACCAAGGAGTTGCCGCACATACAATAAGCATAAGTACACGACAAATAATCATGGCAATCACATGTTCATATTTTATACGCATACTGTACTTTATACATACACAGAATATGCAAATCTCAATAAATCACGTGCATATCAGGAACACAACATAAACATAACATTTGGCATGTGAAATCTCATCCATAGTAAGAATAAACCATTAACTGGCATTGAAAGCCTTGAAAACCATAACCTATATGATTAAAGTCCGCACCTTAAGGCAAAAAAGAACACCGAACTGATTTCAGACGATATGTCTTCGTCAACGGCGACAAGATAACCTAAGGCAAGAATAGAAATGAGCTACAACAACACAAGACTATTCTAAGCTCTAAAACAGATTAGGGTTAGGTTAACTTACCCAAGGATGAACTCAGAATCGCCGGAAGAACGATTCAAAAGTGAAGGTTCAAGGAAGAAGAAGAACAGGAAAGAATCTAAGATGATTCACCAACTTTCTCTCTCACTTTCTCTCTCTTTTCCTCTCTCTTTCTAAGTTAGGGTTAGGAAATTCGTATGGAAAAGAGAGCCAGGGTTTTAAGGTCTATATATAGGCCTAACATTGATGAAAATAACCCCACGGTCAAGGTATACTTAGGGTATAACCAAAACCGGCCTCTCACGATCCAACGAAGCACTTCCGATGGGCCTATTACCACGAAAGGTCGGACTTAAGCTCACTAACCATAGATCTTGGTCAGGCTGAGTTTTCGTATCGACCGGCTTTATAGATCAGCCGTGGCGGACCACACTCAATTCAACGGTCACTGAATCTCGATCAGGTCCAAAAGCACAAAGACATGCCTGGGCCACCTTCCCTGATCAGAGGGTGAAATTGGGTCAGAATCCAACGGTCAGATAGCTTAAAATCGTCGCGCAAGTGACACGACTCAGATTTCATAAAATCTTATTAAATATCCAACCGTTCCCACACTCTTCACTCCGAACTCAATCAAATCGACCTAGGTCATCTTCTAGACTTGATTTTTGAGGTGAAGGTCAAGTCCAACATGGTGACCGCAACAGCCTAAGATCATCGCTATCAGACTTTCAACGCGCGGTCCAAGTCCGATCCAAAACTTCCAAAAATTCCCAGAACAACTGGATTTAGCGATGGATCCCAGATTTCAGAGTAACTTAGCGCTAACCAATCTATAGGTTTTGAGTCATGCGGATCAAATTTAAAGTGATTGATGCAAATTTCACAAGCAATCGAGTTAAGCGCTAATTACCCCAAAAAGCTTCTAAGGAAAATAGAGGTAGTACTCGGGTCTTGGCACAATATTTTCAGGGTCATTACATTATGCTTATTACGAATCAAACTAATGTTGAGGGTCATTACATTATGCTTATTACGAATCAAACTAATGTTGAAAATCCTTCTCATAGCCTCCCAGGATGGGAACCTGGCGGATGGGCTCTTGGAGCCGAGAATGGGGTTCTGTGGAGGCTGTTGGCGCCGGATTCGTCAATCGGGAATTTTGTGAGCCCGATTTCCGAGTTTGGGGTGTAACAGGTTGGGTCCATTCCAGACTTTGAGAAAGGTCATGATAAGAAACAGAAGCGTGAGGGAAAGAAAGAAGAGAAAGAGAAGAAAGAAAAGAAAGGGAGAAAGAAAAGAGAAAGAAGAAGAGCGAAAGTTGAGTCCTAAGTCACTGCCGAGTCAACTCGGTTTGGGACCGAGTCCAACTGATATTCTCAGAGATTTGGTTGGGGCAACTCTATTGCATCAAATCAAACTGAGTTAAGAGGCGATCTCCCAGCCACAATACAGTGCACTAACTCGAGTTGTTGGATCGACTAGGTGAGTCCACGTCTTCCTCCATTTTGAGATTCTTTTGATTACTATTAGCATTGTTGATATCATTGTTAAGATTATTGGTGGTAGATATGAATAGCCATTAGTTAATCTTCCATACTAATAATAGTTATTGTGGATAGATAATAATAATGATAATACCATTATTAAATCCTAGTGTTTTGGTTGCCACTCTTAAACGTTATCATTATTAGTAGGTCATAATATTAGATAAACATCATAGCAATTATTATTATGTTAGCCAACATGAATAATAACACTAATGTTAATAATTATTTCATAATTATTAAATTACATCATAGTTAATGGCACCCCAACTAGAGTTCAAAATCCTAAATCTAAGCCTAGAACTGAACCCAAGGACGAAACCCTAAAACCTAGGTAATCTAAATCCTAGGTTAAGACCTTAACCCTAAATAGTGTGTTAGGATTAGATCTAGCTATAGAATTTCAAATTCATGGTAGGTCATAGTATCAATTATCATGACTGGGATTGATAAGTTATGATTTAAAATCATTAGGAAATATTATCATTTCCCTTATGAGATTAGTCAAATACTTGTTAATATAATTATTAGTGTTAGCCCTTATTGTATTATCATTAGAAAATATCCTATTATTATTACTTGTATTATCTAAGAGATTATTAGTCATTATAAAGATGTTAGATAATGTCGATACATTCAAACGTGAACTTATAAACCATCATTATTAATATTGATGGATTAATACTCCTATTATGAAATTAATCAGCCTATTATACAATAATAATAATAATATTATTATTATTAATCTAGGATTCAAATCCTAGGATCTAAGCTTTTAGTTAAACCCTAGGATGAAAAATCTAATTTTGCATTAAAAACCCTAAAAGATAACCCTAGGCTATGATCTTAAACCCTAGGTAGTATGTAGAACTTGGATCTAATTGTACGTCCTGATTTATGGTAGGATTTGATTATAAGGAAACACACATTCTCTAGCAACATCGGTAGGCGGTTCAAAGTTTAAGGTGATGATTCTTCCCCTTGAGCTTTCTATCTTTCCATTAGCTTAAGTTATAGTTTTTATTTTTATTTATAATTAATCTCTCTCTTATAATCACATGTGTTAGCTGGTTGAAATTGAATTGCTATATTTCTTGCTTAATGTTCATCCTGTATATTTGTTCATGAATTATTTGTGGATTGCTTATGGAACTCAAATGGGTACATCAGTGGGAAACCCCCACCTATAAATGTACACACATACTTAGGATGTAACCCGACTAGTTGTGATTGTAATGGACCTTTGGCTTAGTAGTTATTGAATGGTGGTTTAAATTGACCATTGATGTGGGCCTACCATCCAAGGTTGTTGCGTCCAATGGTTTTTAAGGATGGTCTTTATCGTATGGTTTTGATATTTGCCCTATGTGGCATATTTTGATACTCGCCCTACATGGTTTTGTTTTGATATTTTTCCTATATGGGTTCAATATTTTATATTGTGCAACCATGCGATGGTAAGCCCCATATACTGTAATATGATTGGCCACTACTCGATGGGTTTCCATTAAACATCCTAAGATGGTAGTCTCATGGGTCGGGGATGGTGGTCATGGGACACTATGCCCAAGCCGTCGGCTACGTTGGGCAATGTGCTCCCCGTAGTGACCGTAAGCTTATTTAAATTGGCTGGTTGCAATTGCACTAATAATGGGTTGACCAATCATGCATGCATAGTACAGACCAGCATCTATTATTGTCGTACATGACATTTAAATTCGCATGTCTGGATGTTTTACCCGTGGCACAAACTATCATCTATTGTTATCGTACATTTAGATTCGCCTATCTGGATGTTTTACCCGGGGCACAGACCGTATGGATGTTTTACCCAGGTCGATGATTGCATGGGTGACGAGCTTAATTTTCGTCTGGATGTTTTACTCGAGATAATGATTGCATTCATGCATCCATGCTTATAATAAGACCTGCATCATGTATTGTTTTATATGCTTTGTTTTATGGTATTTCTTACCTAATATGGTGGTGTGTAATCTTGAGGGGAATTCACACTAAGTTGCCACTCATCAATCAAATATAGAACCGTACAGGTCACACAGGTGGCTTAATTGATTTTCAGGTTTAGATTGATGAGGAGCAAAGTACCATTGTGAAGATGCATGATTGTATTGTCAAGAGTTGCTACATGGTTTTACAGTTCCAGATTTGTTATAATTTTCTTTGTTCACATGTAATATCATTTCACTTGTAACTATAAGTTTGGGACATTGGTTTGTATAAGTCATTATGCGCAACTTCTTGTACGTCCTAAACATAAATGAAAATTTTCATTATGTATGATTTGTCCATTTTGTGCTCATCTGCTTACACTGTAGTTGAAAAATAATAAACTCGAATTTGACCATCCTTTAAGGTTAACACTTGGGTTTTTGGGAAAGGGGTCGTGTACTCGGGTCCTGAAAATTTGAGGCGTTATACCTTGTTCCTTCTTGTAGGACATGTTGCCTAGAAGAGCGACTCGAGTGACTCCCGCTCCCCTGTCTGAGACCAGTACAGCTCCAACAGCATCCATGACTGTAGATCAGCTTCAGCAGATGCTGCAGGAGATTACCACTATCCTTCAGGGGCAGAGCACGTGGCCCGCTGTTACGCCAGCCCTGGCAGAGCAGGAGCGCATGAGCGTCCTTCTACAAAACTTCCGACAGCACGATCCCTCGCATTTTTTGGGGTGAGCTAGACCCTACTGTAGCAGAGATATGACGCTCCGAAGTGGTGAAGATATTCGACACTATGCGATGTATGACCTAGTAACAGGTCCCGTTAGCTATATTTCTTCTCCAAGGTGAGGCTTAGCACTAGTGGGCATCAGTTGCCCTAGCGGCAGCGGCCGATTTCGATTGGAACTAGGAGGTCTTTGTAGACCGGTTCGATCGAAAGTTCTTTCCCTAGCATGTTCGATAGCACCGCGCGTTAGAGTTTGAGACTCTAGTCCAGGGGGACACGTCTGTGTCACAGTATGAGGCATGTTTCGTTGAGCTATCAAGGTTCACGACGTACCTTGTCGATGATGAGGAGCGTAAGCCTTGGCGTTTTAAGAACGACTTGTGTCCTGCCCTCAAGAGCCATGTGGTCGGACACATGCTTCTGACATTTGAGCATATTGTGTAGAGGGCACAAGTTTTTGAGGTGGATTGGACTGATTTACAGAGGGTTCATGACCGCATAGGAGACCGGAAGAGGAAGGCACCCTCTAGTAGCTCCCAACAGTAGTATCATCATCCACAGCAGCGACGCACGACTCGCCCGGCATTCCGAGCACCAGTGGTACCTCTAGCACCACCTCCTGGACTGTTCTCAGGTGCTTGTTTTGGATACGGTAGGACAGGACATCATAGGTACAAGTGTCCCCATTCGGAGCAGCAGCAGCCGAGGGCACCGCAACAGCCCCCACAGTAGCATCAGTGACCACAACACCAGCCTTTGAGACCTCCCTCGCTTAGCAGAGGCAGTAAATTAGGCCGCCACAGCAGCATCAGCAACAGGAGAGACCTCAAAGGGGACATGCACCTCCCTAGTAGGCTCAGGGCAAGTTTTATGCCGCCCAGCAGGACCCTTAGTCATCAGGAGGGGTCGTCGAGGGTACCCTCCTTGTTTCTGCATACATAGCACGTGTATTGTTTAATTCTGGTGCATCACATTCCTTTGTGGCTGAGGATTTCTACCGATCAACTAGTTTATCATTGGAGTCTACTTGTGAGGGTTTGTCGGTATCGACGCGCTTGGGGAAGACTGCAGTGTTGGGACAATTTTGCTCGTCTTACCTCGTTCTAGTTGGGGATATCTTTTTGCCTGTTGATCTGCTTGTGTTGCCGATATTCGAGTTTGATGTCATCTTGGGCATGGATTGTCTTACTGAGTATCATGCCATATTAGACTGATCTGCGAGGAGAGTCACGTTCTGTATACCTGGCATGTCGTATTTCCAGTTTATTGCCAAGCCCAGAGGAGAGCAACTTTCCTACCTGTTGTCGTGTGCCGTTGAGGATTCAGTTGCTTTGAGTATCGACCAGTTGCCGGTCATTTGTAGTATTCCCAATGTATTCTAGGAAATTCCATGTTTACCACCTCGCAGATATACAGAGTTTCAGTTTGATCTCATGCCCAGTACTGCGCCTATTTCGAAGGCCCGGTATCGCATGACACTGTTAGAGTTGCGGGAACTGTAGAAGCAGTTCGATGAGTTACAGAGTTAGGCTTTATCCATTCGAGCAGTTTGTAGTGGGGAGCACCGGTACTCTTTGTGAAGAAGAAGGATGGTTTGTTAAGGCTTTGTGTAGACTACCACGAGCTTAATAAGGTCACGATTAAGAACAAGTATCCGCTCCCGAGGATCGATGATTTATTTGATCAGTTGTAGGGTGCATGGTTCTTTTTAAAGATTGATATGTGTTCCGGTTATCATCATATTTGGGTCCGTGAGGAGGATATCCCAAAGACATGTATTCAGGACGCGCTATGGTCATTTTGAGTTCCAGGTCATGTCCTTTGGACTGACCAATGTGCCCGCAGTATTCATGCAGTTGATGAACGAGTTCTTCCGTCCATATCTCGATCACTTTTTTATAGTATTCATTGACAACATCCTAGTATATTCGAGGACCCGTGAGGAGCTGAGCATCATTTGGAGATTATCTTATAGACCCTCCACGCACACCAACTTTACGCAAAGCTGGAGAATTGCGACTTCTAGCAGGAGGAGGTGAAGTTCCTTGGTCATGTGGTGACAAGGCAGGGCATCGCAATAGACCCCTCAAAGATTGATGTTGTGTGTCAGTGGGGCCAGCCCACCAGGATCCGCAGTTTCCTTGGTTTGGCGGGCTACTACCGATGTTTCATTTAGGGATTCTCTTGTATTGCAGCCTCGTTGACCAGGTTGACCCGAAAGGGCACCGAGTTTATTTGGAGCCACGCTTGTGAGCAGGCATTTATGGAGTTGAAGGACTACCTAACGTTCGCTCCTGTCCTCACTCTTCCCTCTGGGAGTGATGGTTTTGTTGTATTTACCGATGCCTCACGAGTTGGCTTAGGTGTTGTCCTGATGTAGTACGGAAAGCCGGTGGCTTATGTGTCTCGCCAGCTCAAGGTCCATGAGCTGAACTACCCCACACATGATTTGGAGCTGGTAGTAGTTGACTTCGCACTAAAGGTGTGGAGGCACTATCTCTATGGGGTTAGGTTCGAGCTCTTCTTCGACCACAAGAGCTTGAAGTATCTATTATCTCAGTCTGTGCTAAACATGAGGTAGAGGCGTTAGACGAAGCTCCTAAAGGACTATGATTTTGTTCTTCAGCAGCACCCGGGCAAGGAGAACATGGTGGCGGATGCCCTCAACCCTTAGACATGAGGCCTGGTGGCACACATGATGATTCAGGAGTGGAAGATGCTTGAGGACGTGTCAGCATTCGATTTCAAGATCGGCTTGCAATCTTCTATTGTGCAGTTATCGAGCTTGTTGATTCAACCCTCTCTTGTCGCAAGGGTGATTGAGGCTCAGCAGACAAATGAGTCGGTGCAGAGTTATCGAGGAGAGGCAGCATCTGGGAGTCAGTCAGATTAGCAGATTAGTTCTGAAAGTGGACTTCGTTTTAGAGGTCGATTATGTCCCAGATATTCCTGAGTTGCGCAGAGATCTTATGACCGAGGCACATCGATCGCGATTGTCATGCCCCAAACTCAGAAACTAGGCTCACAAAATTCTTGATCGCCGAATTCGGTGCCGACGACCTCTGTAGTACCCCATTCTTGGCACCCAGCGTTCATACGCCAGATTCTGATCCTGGGATCCTATAAGGAGGATTTTTCAATATACATTTAACTCGTAATAAGCATAACCACAAGTATACCCAAATCACAAAGGCAACATCATCATCACATATCCACTAATATAAACATTTGAATACAATGTTGAAAGGGAAATACATAAATCAAAGTCAAAGCTCCAGAAGACCGCTGCACGCTCCATGCTCGACGCTGTTGCAACCTAACTTTACCTGCATGCATTTATCGTACATAAGCTTTTAGAAAGCTTAGTGGGTGGTGAAAGTGTGTGCGCAAGATAAGTGCCGAGTATGAAATACATTGCCATAAATCATACAATATTGAAATAGGCCAAAATACTGACAAGATCATGAATCATACGATATCAGAGTAAGCAGAAATATACTGATAAGTCCATGAGTGCCATCAGCCGTACCAAGGCTATGCGATGTAAGGCATAAATGCTAACGGCTATATCAATGTAGAAACATGGCAACCCAAAATGCTAAATGTTGCGGATGCAATGCAATATGTGGTGTAAATGAAATGAACAAGCTGGAATGAATTCGGGATGATAATACATAGTATCGTAGGCTATAGGGTCCATTACAAGGGAATTCTATCCAAACCAGTCCCATACTTAAATTTGGATAATCAGACTCAATGTGGTAAACTCCTAATCTCAGGTTAGTCGCATGCCCTAACCGTAATCCTGGCTATTGCGAAAGTACACGTAACAAATAGTTGCGCACCACCAGCCTGAGTGAATAGTGAATGAATGAATGAGTATGCAACTCCTGCTCAATAAGTCCACATATCAGCACCGTACATCTTTGGGATCATCACTGGGGTCTAGTACAGTGGAAAAGACTTCACTACCCACCCGCCAGTTATATACCAATGCCTACCCGGCTCATCGATAGCGGACCCATTTGGGAGCTGGTCAAACTCAGCCTAGTTTATAGCCCCCTCACTCGGGTGGATAAGGCCACACCCCCTCCTAACCGACCATGACACAGTGGGAGATGCGGCCTACTGGTATTCGGCACTCGGGCGCTTATGTGTCCACTTGGTCCAGATGTTGGGGCATCTCCTGGCCTCAGAGGTTTAGGGACTTTCACCCACAGACATCCAAAGTGCCCAAATGCTCGAACCAAACATTTTCGGTGTCCCATCTGGCTATCCACGACATACCTGTGGAGGTCACAGCCCTGATGTCGCTAGGCCGTATAGTAATCACAATCACACAATCCAAGATGAATGAGTCATGTAGTCCAATCATGTATCAATCCTGCACATACTGTGCGCTCATGTAGGATAACTCCACCTATCAGGGAGTTTCATAAACCATCTATACTATGGCATATGTAAGAGTCAATCACATCTCATAATAAACATGCAGATGATGCATATGGGCATGTCTCATGATGCTATGCTGTCACATACTCATAATCGGTATCAATAACTGACATTAACAATCGGCCTCGACAATGTGGACATTTAACCAACATTACCCCTAAGGAATGGCCCACATAAAGCTTAACATATAGTGGATCCATGGCCTCACACAAGGACCTAATATACAACACCATGGGCCTTATTCAAGAGCTTAATACACATCACGATGGGCCTCTCACATGGGCTTAATATACATCACAATAAACTCCATCGTCTAGCCCTTAAATGCATCATAGTGGGCCTCATCACATATACCTCATATTCATCACATTAGGCCTTAAACATGGGCTACATATACATCACATAGGTCTCGACAATCGTCCTTAGCAATCAAAATCGACCTCGATAATCGAAATCAGCCTCAATAATCGAAATTGACACTCGGAATCGGCCTCGATACTCGGCCTCGACAAATGGAATCGGCTTATACAATTGGCCTTGACAATCGGAATGGCCTCGATACTCAGCCTCGACCATTGGAATCGGCCTATACAACCGGCCTCGACAAATCGGAATCGGCCTATACAATCAGCCTCAACAATCGAAATCAGCCTCAATACTCAGCCTCGACAATCGGATCGACCTATACAATCGGCCTCAAATACATCACATTGGGCCTCGCTCATGGGCCTCAGATTCAAACAGGTGGGCCTTATCACATGGGCCTCAAATATAAGGCAGGTAGCCCTATAACATGGGCCTTAAATACAAGGCAGATGGACCTTATCACATGGGCCTCAAATTCAGAATAGGGGACCTGCACCTTCGAAATGTGCCCACCAAATGATAGGTATGGATGAACAACACATATACAGTGGGCCGCACATCCAGCGAACTAGACGGCGTGGTTAAAACACATACATCAAGATGGGCTCATTACATCTCAAGGTGGGCCTAATGGGGCAACCCATAACCCAGGAAATTAGGTGGTCAAATTGCCTATAATGCATGCCTCAAGGTGGGCTGTTGCACCACAAAAATGGGCCCAATGGGCTGCCTATAATCTAGGAAAAATGGATAGGCATCCTAGATATACAGCAAATTCATCCAGGTGGACCATTGTCCTGGGCGTTGCGAGTATCTAGCACATGGATCATGGTGGCCCTACATCCCACAGACTGTACAGATGTACATCACGGTTTGGTCCACATCCAGCTGAACCGCATGGTAAGGATGAAATACATGCAGCATGGTGGCCCATGTCCAGCCCAACTGGACAGATGGTTGGATATAAAATCATACATCAAGGTGGGCCGTAGATGGACAATCTGTAAATAAAGTACATATATCAAGGTGGGCCACACGCAGATGAAAGGCATGACATACAACACATCATCAATGTGGGGTCCACCTGCCCACACGTGTGGGATGGCCCCTCGTCCCAAAATAGATGGACAGATGGAAAAACACATACATCGTGGTGGAATCCCACCATCCTTGCACTGGAGGGTGAGGATACAACACTTACATCATGGTGTGGTCACGGATGATGTGGATAAAACACTTACATCGAGTGGGACCCATGCCCATGCATGGGTGGGGTGGATTAAAACCCATATATCATGGTGTGCCACACTAGCATCGTCCAGATGGACAGTGCAGATATAAGAAATATGCATCAAGGTGGGTCCCATCCCACACGTGCAGTAGATGTGGGTGGGCCCCACATCCAAACATGAGGACGGTTTGCTCCTCCTAGGATTTGAATCTGTCCCATTCGCAGGCCCAAGACCTGGGATAATAAGGGAGGCTAGATGGATGGTATACATATATCATGGTATGGCCTCACCAGCAGATGGATGGCCTGAAGAAAATCAAGGTGGGCCCCATAGATCTTGGTGACTTCAACTGCTGGTGGGACCCACGGAGTTTGTTGCATTAAAGCAGCAGCTGCAACTACTGGCACATAGCCAAGTGGATGGACGGGATGTAACACATACGTATGGGTGTGGCCGATCAGCTGGACGGTGAGGATTTGCACATACATCACAGTAAGGCCCCACCGTTTAGATGGTCTGGATGAAACATTTTCATCCAGGTGGCGTCCCACGTCTAAGATCTGGACAGACAGATGGACAATGTGGATCAAAACCCACATCATGGTGGTTCCCTCCGAGGGACGGTGTGGATAAAATACAAAAATCATGGTGGAATTCCACAGCTGCTGGACGTTGGTCCAACAGTGTCCATTGATGGACGTACGGAGTGGATAAATGCATCAAGGTTGCCTTGCACGCTGCATGTGAGCCTGATACCGTTTGAACTGATCCAACAGATGGACAGCGAGATGCACACATACATTGAGGCTGGTCCACACGGCTGTACGGTGTGGATCAAGTCGGCCACACCCATTATCATCTTCACCATAAAAGAAAAATGGAGAGAGAGAAAGAGAGAACAGTGAAAATGGGAGGGACCCCGCCACTATGGGCCCCTCCTATATACAAAACATACATCAAGATAGGTCATCATCAAAATCAAATCATAAATCATGCACCGTATGATCTTCTTCTTCCTCCTTCCGCCAATGCATGCTAGAGCTCCAATGGGTGGATTTCAACGGTTGAGATCGATCATGGAGGGTGGGGATGGGAGATAGGAAGGTGGGCCACACAAAGCTCTCTCTCATGGAGCTTGGTTGGACGTAGGTTGCTTAGGAGGAAATGAGAGAGAGAGAGGTGTAAGAGAGAGGGATGGGTGAGTGATGGGGTGTGATGGGTGAGTGAGTGATGGATGTGTACTTGTGTAAGAGAGTGTTGACTTTTGGGGAGGGTGGTTGTACTTGGGGATGAGATGGAGTGATGAGTTGTACTTTGATTGATTGATGTAACGTGTCGTAGAGATTCTCTCAGAATTGTAATGCATGGTGTTTTCCTCGAACTAAACGTGGGCTCATATCTCTTGGCCCGAGTATCGCCTCAGTGCGCGAGATGTGGCACTAGAACCGTGGTGACGGCGCGGTCACACTGGTACAAGTCTTGAGTTGAGTCAACTCAGATTTGCAGAACTCAGCTTAGGCTCATGCACAAACATCGGTTACAGGTCGCAGGTTACCGAAATTCGACCGGGAGGACCGTAGGAGTATGCGAAACAGTACAAACTAGGGTGCGGGTCTTACAACGATTCTCTATCTACCCTAGCTCAACAAAGATTGATTACGATATGAGGCGTCAGTATTTTTAGTGGGGATGAAGTGCCAGATAGCCAATTTTGTGGACAAGTATGACGCAAGCCATCGTGTCAAGGCCGACTATCAGAGACCCCCTGGTCCCTTGCAGTCGTTGAGTGTCCCGTTGTGGAAGTGGAAGCACTTATCCACCAATTTTATCATGGGTTTTTCGACGACTCAGCACGGTCATGATGCCATATGGGTTGTCGTTGATCATCTCATGAAGTCAGTGCATTTTCTTATGATTCGTGCGACCTGGACTTTGGACCGGCTTTCGAGGTTATTCATCGATGAGATTGTGAGACTGCACGATGTTCCAGTTTCGATCATTTCTAACCGAGACCTGAGGTTAATGTCTCAGTTTTGGAGAAGCTTTCAGTCAACGATGGGGTCTGTTTTGTAGCTCAGCACCGCATATCATCTGCAGACCGATGGGCAGACCGAGAGGGTTAACCAGATCATTGAGGATATGCTTCAGGCTTGCATGATTGATTTCTCGGGTAGCTGGGATGAGCACCTGTGATTGGCCGAGTTCGCGTACAGCAACAGCATCAGGCGACCATTGTCATGGCTCCTTTTGAGGCATTATACGACAGACCATGCAAATCTCTGAGTTATTGGACCGAGGTTGGAGAGCGGCGTCTCGTAGGTCTCAAGCTTATGCAACAGATATCAAAGGTCATCGACATCATCAGGCAGAGGATGCGCTGTCATGCCCCAAATCTGAGGACGGACAGCTTCTGTGATGCCCCGAATCTGGCACTCGACTTCCATACACTAAGTCCCGAGTTCGGCGCACCACAAGGAAGATTTTTTATTAAATTATATATATATATACATATAATAATACTTGAGCATGAAGATCTATGATCACAATACCAAGCAACACTCTCTATTATAAATCCTGATGATTACAAGTATAATGCTTTATAAAAGGTACATAATGTCAACATTGCAAAATCGAAAAATAGATGTAATGCATCGAGAAAGCTAAGTCTTCCAAGCTACTCCAGCCCTGAAAAGAAATGGAAAATAGGAAGCTTAGGCAAAAAGCCTAGTGAGTACACTCGTGTGTGTAGTGTGTCCTACATGCAAGCAAGATAAATATGCCATGAAGAAATGATGTATGGTGAAAGGCGTGTAGTACATAAGGTATGATGCCAATGCCAATACAATGCATATGCATCATAGTAATACTCTGAATCAATGCTACCAGCATCACCAAGTCATATTTTCATTTTTCCTATACCACAGCCATAATCGAATTACACGCATCCGTAATCACATCATCATCATCATACTGTCATACCATATCATAACTGTATATCTCGGGAAGCACTGTGGTCGATACCATGCACCAGACACTAGTAATTGACCTCGCATACCTGCCCTGTGGTGGACTTCCACCAACTGTATATCATGGGAAACACCATGGTCGACACCTATGCACCAGACACCACTAATCGACCTCACATACTCATCCTGCAGTGGACTTCCACCCTGCATGCTAGTAGCGAACTTCATTCGCGCTTCTCCTCGCCAGCGAGTCAAACCAGTCCCTGTTTGTACCTCAGCCCTTAAGCAGGTTGGACCCACCTCTTCTTAACCCGACCTCGTTAGTGGGAGTCAATTCCATGACCCATATATCCACTCAGCCCGACGGTGAGGCAACCCTAGCTAGCATAGGGGTTTAGGGACTTTCAACCCAAGGGGCACATCATCTCCTACTATTTTCACACTTCTGGTGTCCCGTTCATTTTCAGGGATAACCCAAGTCATCATCATGAATGTACATTTTATCGTCAAGATCCAACTCATGTTATACGACATGACTGTGGTATTTCAATCATCATGTATGTCATGATTATACATGAATTCAAGCAACCATGATAAGGCATATGTTCAAGTGCATGTGGTATGCATATAATGTCATGAGTTTAGGATTTGCTTAACCTTTAAGGCAAAAATGATGTATAATCATCATATGCCACTATCAACTATATCAATCCATGATCATGTGACTAAACTGAAGAGGACATGTCTTACACATGAACAAATGTATTGAAGTACACTTGCACATACCATCATTCCATAGTACATGAGTATGATCAATATCAACATGGTTAAGTAGATGAATTTAGTATGCTATGGAGTGGAACAACATTAATCAATTATTAAATCACATGCTTCTATTAACCACAATTACTGAGATCACTAATATCAACCATAACTATCATAATCATGAGCATTAATTGTTATAAGAGTTCCACCATATCCTTCACAAGATAGATATTCCATTAGTGGCTTTGGCTCGATATGATTTTCTTCTATTGGGACCACATGGTTATACCCTAACTGGGCCTTATGGTTAATGAGTGGTGGTGATGCAAAGTACATGCACTAAGTGGTTATAAGATAAAAGGCTTAGACATAACATATAATAAATGAGCCAAAGGATGAATGGTGCTGGAAAAACTCATATAATGTAGTGGACTTCATCTTCATGTGGGTTGTTAGTAG
This sequence comes from Magnolia sinica, assembly GCF_029962835.1. Taxonomy (NCBI): domain Eukaryota; kingdom Viridiplantae; phylum Streptophyta; class Magnoliopsida; order Magnoliales; family Magnoliaceae; genus Magnolia; species Magnolia sinica. The sequence goes on from NC_080577.1 coordinate 60,182,093, forward strand.
ATTGGATTTAAAAATAATTATTCTCGTAGTTCTACAATGGTTTAGAAGACACATGTAAACTTCATAAGATATAGTTAGCCCTAAGTTGAATGACTTGGTATATAATATACACATAAGAGTTAGTTACGGTTGGATAATGCAGGTTTGTCTTATACAACACAATGAGTCCTACTTCCAAATGGTACTACAAGAAGATGGGTCCACACATAAACATTATGGTGGTTCCCAACAAGTAGACAGTATAGGTAACTCACATACATTAAGGTAGTACAAGGAAAAACAGTTCAGATGCATAAGGCACACAATAGCAGGCTCCATGATCTAACTGTTTGGTTGGCAAAACAATTGAGCAATGCAGATAAAATACGTACATTGAGTGAGTTTATAAGTGTTTGAAAGTTATACGTTCAATTAACACTATTTCATGTCGTCTAACTTATTTAGGAATTGGATCTAGGTCATTTTGGAATCATATTCTAGGATTAGTTAGCCTAATAGATGAGTGGTGAAATATGCAATACTCACATCAAGGTAGGGTCCATAATCAATCTAACACATGCCCTAAGTTCACATACAGAAGAGGTTACACCATCAACATAGTCCACGAGTCTGAGTAATCAAACGATTCTCATATGCCCACATGTCTTATGGCCACTCCATTATCAGAAGTCCGTATGGTTGAGTAGACACACAAATGTCACTCTACTTGTCCTAATAAAGGATTTAAGGTCACATGGTTACTTAATATTATTATTTTTTTACTACACCATAACTCATACATCTATGTGTAACTACTTTATTAAGCTTCCACATAGTCAGGTTGTCAATGCCATAATTTCACTTGGTTGAGTGGACATACAATTAGTATTATAGTCTAGTGACTGCATCTCAAAGCATCCAAGGTACAATCACAAGCATACCCATCATACCTGGTTACACTACATTACACTAACTCTTAAACTATGATCGCCCTATACTTCATACGGAGAATGACTTAGATTCGGTGTCACATGATCAAGAGGCCAAGAACTAGCTTCCATCACATCAGATATAGCTTAGTGGTCCCTGCATCTGCCTCACCTATGAGCATAATGTAACAGTTGTATTTATGTTGCATGACACCGAATTGAGGGGCACTCCATTACAAGTTGTATAATCCAACCCATATCATAATTTTCATGACTAAGAAAATCTGCACGTACAACTCAATTTTTATGGTTTAAGTGATTATGCCTATGTCCATAAGCACGTGGTCATGTCATTGGATGGTCACCAATGCCACCTAACTTCATGTAATTGGTTGGCCTTGTGTGCATTTCACAATCATACGGTTAAATGACTACATATACTCCACAATTGCATATGACTAGGTGACCTTACATACATCACATGGCCACATGATTAAGGGGTCAAACACGTACATCACATCCTCACACCACTAAAGTCTACATATTTGTTATAATTGAACATGTTTATGGGTTTAAACACATATCATATGTTCCTACTACTTAGGGCCGCACTCTAACTAAAGTGCCAAATGGTGAAAGGCTGTGCACTCGTTATATAATTAGGTAATCTAAGGCAGCAACATAATACAACGCATATCACATACCAAGTGGTGAAGGACTATACACACAACATCATTTCACATGATTCAATATAGTATACATTTAATACATGTAAATCACAAACTATTGCCGAAGAGGGCCAATAGTTGGCCTAAACAAGGCTACTACTGATGGGCCCACATGACATTCACTCAAAATGGGCCTTAACATTCTTAGGCCCACACATCAATGGAATTCACATGGTTTCTATATGGTGGAGTTCATGGGGTTATGCATTCATCATACTTACATCAATTGTAGGTTGTCCAGTCCATGCACTACATGGTCACATGATTGTACACCATCAATATATAGAAATTTTAACAAAGATCCAGACCATTCACATATCAATCCAATTTGCATAATTAATGGGCCACCAATCCATGGTGGGCCTGGGGCTAAAAATCAAGTCAATCTATGACACATGTGGGCCATACCACAGATAAAAAATTGAGAGGATTACCCTCCATTAAAACATTCATGATTACTTGTTAGGCCACTAAGGCGTGGATCACAAATCCGGCCCATCCATTATGTGTGTACCACTTAATTGAGGGGTTAGTCCATGTTTCAGATGCATCCAAATTTCAAATGGGCCCCACAAGTGCTTTTATATACTTGAGCTCTGAGTTGTATGAATGGTTCTACATAGGTCCTAAAGTGATGTATTTATTACATATACACAGTTCATCCATTTTTATTTTTATTTTTATTTATTAATTTTTTTTAGAGATCATTTTATAGCATTATCCAAAAATGAATCATATCCAAAGATTATCTAGAACTCACCACAAACAATAGTAGAGATAATGATTTCACCGTTAAACAATTTACAGGGCCCACCTTAATGTTTATTTTCCATCCAATCTGTTCATAAGGTCACAAAGACCTGAATTAAGGGGATAAACAAATTTCATATTGGCCCAAAACTTCTATGACCCAAAATTCAATGGTAGACATTCAATCCCCTACTGCTTTTGTAGTGTGGCCCACTTGATAGTTAGATCTATCTTATTTTTATTCTCAAGTCTTAAGATAAGCTCACCAAATGAATGGACGGTTTGGATATAACACATACCTCATGATCAGATTGATCCAGGTTCCTATTTTTTTTTGTATTTTATTTTTATTGATTTACTTATTTTTAATGGTGTGGGCCACTTGAGTTCCGTGTATGGCTGATTTTTGGGGCGACCCATTCTTTAAAGGGGACCCATCAAATGCACGGTGTAGATGTTCAAATTACATCAAGGTGGGACCTGTGGTAGGGCCCACCATCCCTGCCTGTTGGGGCAATGGGACGCTGCTTACTGTAGCGTCCAGAGACGCTGGTAGTAACAGCGTCACCCCCCTTGCTTTTATATTTATTTATTTATTTGTTTGTTTTCTCATGATATTTTATAGGTGGGGCCCACATCATGACAATCCACTCCATCTGTTGGATTTTATGGCTCGGGACAGATTTAACACGCCCAATATTCAACTTTTTTTACGTTCGGAAACATCACAGCGGGCCCTAACAGTTTATCGCTATTAAAATAGTCTTTTTGATGGTGTGGCCTATCAGAGATTTAGATTGACTTCATTTTTCAGCTCAACGCCTAAAATGAGCTGGGAAATTGAATGGACTTCGTGGATCAAATACATAGAACATAATGGGGCCTGTGGTGGTCCCACAACCCTTCCTTTTTATTGAAAGCAAGTGGATGCTGATTGCTGCCAGCGTCCAGACTGCAGCGTCCTCTGGACGCTGGCAGCAATCAGCATCCACTCCCCTATGTGTTTTTTATTTTTTATTTAATTTAATTTATTTTATTTTATTTTGTAATGTGGTGTGTGGATGTGTGTGTATGTGTGAGTGTGTGGCCAACCCAATGGGCCACACTTTGGACAGTTTGGATGGCCTACAAAATTCTGGTGGGACCCACTATCAATGGGTCCCACATAAAGTCTATAACAATTTTTTTCTTTTCATTATTCTTTTTTATATGTATTCTCCCATGAATCCATACCATTAATCACATCATTATCATCATATCATCACCACTATAATCATCCAAATAATAAAAAAGAAAACAAACCAAGAGTGGAGTGGGTGTACTCACCTTGATGAATTAGATGGATGGTTGAGATAGATGGAAGAGATGGAATTGATGGTTGAGATGGATGGAAGGGATGGGATTGATGCAGTTGATGGCCCACCAAGAACACTCCTCTCTCTCTCTCTCTTTGTGTAGAAAAAGGTGAAATGTTAAGGAATGAAGGGATATATGTAGAGAAATTGTTAAAATGTGGTTAAATTCAATTAATGTGATCTTAGTTAGCTTAGACTAAGATTATGACTATTAATTCATGATTTGTAATTAATGGTGGATTAAAGGAGCATGGGATGGCATTGTGTGATGGTGTCATACATAGGGTATGGAATGGAGAGGTGTTTGACTTTGGGGAGCACATGAGAGATGGGAGGTATGGGTGTGTGACATCACACACATGGGTAGATTCTCTCACCCATGTATGGCAAGTGTGAAAAGGCCAGGCTATATGTCCTAGAGGGGGGGGGGGGGGGGGGTGTGAATAGGACTATGCCAAATTTAAATAATAACAGTGGAATTAAATCAATCAATGAAAGATAGCACTATAAATAATCCACAATATGAAAATATAAAGCAACCTCAAAATTCTAGTATTGAGAAGTTGATATAGATGATGTTCTAAGGACATCCTTGCACCATAAAAACTAAGGGTTTATGGCAGCACAACTTTACAAGAACGATATGAGTATCAATAACTCAAAGTGAAGAGGAATAAAAAGAAATAACTTGAAAGGAAATATAAGCTATTACAACATTCACCACAATGCTTGAAATGTAAACGATTACAACATTCACATCCACAAATACATCCCACAAACTTGAATGATAAAAGATATAGAAAATAAACCACACATCTAAACACAAAGAATTACAGTGGTTCACCTATGTGTACACCAAATATTAAACAACAGCCACACAGCTACTCCACTCCTAATATCCTCACATAGTGGATATTAGCGTTCACTATCAAAATAGGTTTTTCCAGGTTTAACTAAAACCCTCACAATTGTGTCTTTCAAATGGGCTTACACTGAAAGTGCCCTGGTTTGTCAATTAGCGTGAGTGTTAAGTCAGCTAGACAGCAGAGCCTCATAGGAAGATCAATTCAAAGCGTCTGCCTCAACTGGATGTGTGCAAGCTCACCACAAGTAAATCTAAGCCTCACATCTCATGTCCCAAAACACTAGGTAAATAAAACCCTTAAAACAAATTAGAACATCATAGGGTTTTGTAGTTAAGAATACTTTTTCAAAATTAGAAAATCTCTAAGTTTTCTTGCTTTGTCAATTTATTGATCATAGATTTCAATAAAATCGAGGTGTGCTGTCGATGTCCTCGAAAGCTCAATTGATAAAATCGAATGAGGACATAAAGTGTCCAACAACTGCATATACATCTGGATGGAATTATCAATGTATCGATACCCTATCGATATCATCAATATTTAAATCTCGATTTATCAAAGTAAACTCAATATAATCGATAACAGAGTATTTGTGTCCCTATTTTTTTTATAGGAAACTCATGAAGACCTTCGATATATCGAAGTACCCTCGATATCCTTGGAATTCAAATATCGATGATATCGAAAGTCCTTCGATGATATCGGTCTTGGACATAGTCTTTCCAACAACATTTTCAGGTGGTTTTTATTTCTAATCGAGGGTCACTTGATAGAATCGATATTCAAATATTGATGATATCGAGGTAGGATCGATGGCTTTGAGAAAGGACATAAACTTGTCTAGCAAGCTTACTGAAAAATCCTTTGGATTTATCGATGCATTGACACTACCTTCGATGATATCGAGTGTTCCTCAATCATATCTTTTGGCCTAAAAATTTCGAAGCAAGTCTCTCTCATTTTTCATATATCGAGGAATCGATCCTCTTTTCAATAATATCGAAGTTCAAAATTTGATGACATCGATACATGTTTCGATGCCCTCGACCAGCTGACAATAGGTTTCAAAAGCGTATGACATTTGATTTTGTGTCATCGAGCAGTCCATCGATTCTATCGAGAGTATACGCTCGATGATATCGATCTTGCTCGATGATATCAAACTCTGTCATAAATGTCACTGTTTTATATTCGTTGGAACCTTTTGCCTATATATAGAGAGCTTGTCTTTAGTTGCTGTGAGAGAAAGAAGAGAGTGCTTTTGAGTGTTTAACCTTAAATCATTTACCCAAAGCCCTTTCTCTCAAGGGAGTCCATCCTCCAATCCACCCTCATCATTAATATTCAATAGAGTGGATTGGGGAATGAATGTCTGCATTCAAGGATCCTCCAGCTACTACCTTAATGGCAAATCATTAAACTGGGATGCCTTGAATGCATAGATGACTAGGACCACTCTATCTTCCTTATAGGAAAACATTTTATAGAGTAAGATTCCGTCTTCACCTTGACCTAACCCGAAGCCTTGTATTGGTACATCATTTGTGTTGCGGATTAAGGAAGCAAAAGATTCTTCGTCAACAAAGGAGGAGATCTTCGACAACATGCTGAATGGGACTCATCCACTTATCTGTAAGTTATTAGAGTCCAAAGGACACTTGTGATCATTCCTTTTTAGGATTGGGTCAAGGTATTTCTCACCCCTTCAAGCCCTTGTAGGAGGCCTTCGGCGAGAGTGTATGTGGTGGGTACATTGTGTTGACCCTTGCTCTATGAAGAGCATAAATAGTTAAGGTCTTGTGGAAGATCCTTGGTTATTTTACTTAAAAGTGGGTGCATTGTATTGACCTTGCTCGTCAGAGCATAAACATTGAGGTTCCTTGTGTGGATCCTTGGCCAGTGTGCTAAAAATCGGGTGCTATGTGTTGACCCTTACTCAGGGAGCATAAACAGTCAGCCTAGGTGTAGGTTGTAAAGGTTGAAGGTGAACCTGATTTAAAACCTTAGGTTTGAGGTGAACCACTGTGAAACCTCCTTAGTGAAATCCACTACACTCAAGGGTTGAGTGCGGTTACAAGGAGTGGAGTAGACATGTAGTCGAACCACTATAAAAATGATTGTGTTTGATATTGCTGTTGTCTTTCATTTGATTACATGATTTCCTTAATTACTTTCATATCTAATTATCTGAGATCACACCTTACGCACACTCACAGTCATATCCATCATAGACTAATTTCCATTTTGTTCATCTCTGAAATAGTTTGTGATTAGATCCTCTACCAGGCTTGGAAGCCAGTAGAGTTACTCTCGAGTAATCATAATATATGCTTGTTGTTAGGATTAGTGTGATAGGATTTTAAAATATCATAAAATTATTAAAAAGTCCTATTCACCCCCCTTTAGGACATATTGGCATATTCCTACTTCAACTAAAGCGGTCTATACCGCAATTTCAATTAGTATCAGAGCGGGTCTCTCTTTAAGGACTTCACCGCCTAGAGAGTTGTAAGCCCCGTATCCTAGACCGTACCATTCCGTAGACTTCCGCGGTCTTCCCGGTCGAATTTCGGCAACCTTCGACCCTTAATCGGTATTTACGCGTGACCCTGCGTCACACGCCGTCAACCTGAATCGACTCAAACCGAGACTTGTACCCTTGCGACCGTGCTGTTGCCGTGGTTCCGATGCCGCGTCTCATGGGCCGATTTGATACTCTGGCCAGGAGATGCGGGCCAGCGCTCGGTGCAAGGAAAACGTTGCGCGTTTGAATTCAGTGAGAATCTCTACGACTTGTCACATCAATCAATCAATCAATTAATCCCATCGTGTCAAGCACATGTCAAGTACACATCACCTTTCACCTATTCCCAAGCAACCCCAAAGTCAAAAGTTTCTTACACAAACCCATACTTCTCTTACACCATTTACCACAAAAGTCAAAAAGTCTCTTACATATCCATCACCACCACATCTATCACCCATCCCTCTCTTTACTTACAACTCTCTCTCATTTCTCAAAGTCATTCCAAGCAACCAAGAGCCTCACGTCCAAGCATTTCCCAACCTCCATGAGAGGATTTTGTGTGGCCCACTTCCTACCCTTTCATCTCTCATCTCAACCATCCAAACTCCATCTCCTCCATTAGGATCGAAGCTAAGGAACAAAGGAAGCCTAGGGAGTAGGAAGGAACGGTGGGTGATCTTGGATCTCCACTCCTTTATCTTCTTTGTGATGTAAGGGCCCACTTATGGTGGTACCCATCTTGATGTAGGCTTTGTATCAAAGAGGGGCCCATAGTGGCGGGGCCCCTCCATCCTTGCCGGTGTATTTCTCTTCCTCTCTCTTTCTATGATCATGGCCCACCTATAATGTGTGTATTTCACCCATGCCATCTACCGGTGGACCCTATCTATGTGGGACACACCATGATGTTTTTATGCCATCCCAACCATCCATAGGGGGGCCCACCTTGATGTGGCTAGAGTGGGGTGTGGCTGTCACTGGAGTGTGATTTGACGTGGGCCCACCCAGCTCCATAGCTCAGGTGACAGGCTGAGTGAAAGATGCCTCGTTTTAACACAGGGGGTCTTGGTATTGATCCTGTGGAGGTGGCTAACATGGAGTGTGTGCTGACATGAGTGTGTACTAACATGGAGTGTGTGCGGACATGAGTGTGTATTAACATGGAGTGGACTGACGGTGGGGTCCATGTGACCCACCCACGTCACCCATCATTTTGGTGGGCCACATCATGATGTATGTGTTTTATCTAAACCGTCCACCACCTTGGACGGTGGGGCCACGTCCTTGTGGGGCCTGTCTTCCATGCCCAGATCCATAGCTTAACGAGCAAACTGAGTGGAGATACCTTGTTTCAACATGGGGCCCAGGCCCTAGCTCAACTGGCAGGCTGAGTGAAAGATACCTCCCTGCAATGTCGAGGTCTTGGCATGATCCCCTAGTGAGGGTGGCCTGCAGGTGTGCAGTGCACTAGATGTGGGGCCCTCTACTGTATGTTTTGCACCACGCCATCCCTCCATTCATCTGACGGGCTCATGTCCATCCACACTGTTCATTCATTTGGAGCGGGCCACACCACCATGCACGTGTGGTGTCCACCATCTTTGGACGATGGGACCCACCCCCACATGTGGGGCCCTCCCTAGTTTACGTGACCGTCCAGGCCCTAGACGGCCTGGACGTCATGCATATAATATATATGTATTATATTATATATATTATGTATATTATATATTATATTATATAATATATAGATTATATCTAATATTTATAGCTACTGTGGTGGGCCCTACTTGGGACCCACCTCTGTTTTGTCTCTGACCAGAGAAAGGAAAAGAAAAAGTAAAAAAAAAGGGGCAGCTATGCTGCTCATTTCAGCAGCCACGTGCTACTCTCTATCTCTCTCTATCTCTCTCTATCTCACTCTCTTAACGTCCAAAGCCCTGTGGGTCCCACCATGATGCACGTGTGATCTGACAGTGGGACCCACACTAGATGTATGTGTTTTATCCCCCTGACATGGGCCCCAGCGATGTATATGCTTTATCGACATCGTCCACTATTTGAACGGCGGGGCCCACCATGATGCATGTGTTGTATCCATGCCGTCCAACCATTTGTGGGATCATTTTACAGCATGAAAAATAGCGGTGAGCTAGATCTAAAGTTCAAGTGGACCCCACCATTTAAGTAGTGTACAGTGTCATCCACCTTTCAAACCCCTAAGGGCCACTGTAATTTCCAATTGTTTTCATTTCATCTATCTCTATGATAACTTATGGATATGTCAGATCTCAAACACATAAGGGTGGGCCAGATTTGATATACATTTTGGCTCATTTGACTCGGCCATTTAAATCGGCCTATTTGACTAGGCCCGATGCGATGTACTTGGGGCCCAGTTGGTTAGGCAGATGTGATATACGAGGCCCGTTGTTGAGGCCCACCTTGATATGTAAGAGGCCCCTATGCTTAGGCCCATCTTGATGTAGTTATGGCTCATCCATTGGGGCCCACCTGATATTCATAAGGTCCATGTTATGCGGCCCATTTGTTGTGTCTAAGTCCCATGGGTCGAGGCCTAATTGGATGTACTCTAGTCCATTACTATGTATAACTCTACCATGGTTTGTGTAATGATGTTTATGACAGTCGTGCCTTGGGAGCAATGTTGGTTTGACATCCACAATGTAAGAATAATGTTGGTTAAATGTCTACATTATGACTCTCCCTAGGGTCCATTGTAAGGCACATACTTGTAGGCCGTCTAAGCCCATCTTCGTTATGAACAACATCCATCACCATATAACATGTTTAGTATAGTTCCATGGTTCATGACCATACACATCATATGCATGCTTGATATGAGAAGTGGCTGATCATAGCATATGCCTTCGGACAGATTGTTTAGGGGCTCTCGGATAGGCGGAGTCGTCCTACATGAGCGCACAATACACATAGGATTGCTGCATGACTGGATAGTGTGATTCATGCATTCGCATTGTGTGATATGGTTACTGTATGCCCTAGTGACATTAGGGCCGTAGCCTCCACAGGCGGGTCGTGGTTGGCAAGATTGGATATCGAAAATCTTGTTCTACATGGGGTGCTATAGATATCCTTGGGTGAAAGTCCCTAAACCCTTATGGTACCAGGAGGTTGCTCCAACGTTTAGATTGAGTGGGTACATAAGCGCTGAGTACCGATTACCAGAAGGCAGCACTTTCCATTGTGTCGTGGTCGGTTGGAAGGGGGTGCGGCCTTACCCGCCCGAGAGGAGGGGCAAAGCTAGGCTGAGTTTGACCAGATCGAGGAATGGGTCCGATATCGACGAGCCAAGCCCGATATTGGCAGGCGGATAGTGAGGTCTTTTCCACTCACCTTATTGCGCGCGATGAGACGACAATCTGGCTTGGAGTGTACTAGACCCCGGTGATATTCCAGAGTTGAGTTATATTAATATATGGACTTGAGTTGCATTTCGCACCGCATGGCCTTGGTATGGCCGACATCATTCATGTCTTACACCGCATGGCCTTGGTACGGCTAATAGCATTCATGGATTCATCAGCATGTTCTGCATTACTCTGATACTACATACTTATATTACTACCTTACTCACATACTTACACCACCCTCTAAGCTTTCCATAAGCTTATGCACGACCGTTGTGTGTAGGTAACGTTGGACCGTAGCAGCGCTGAGGTAGGAGCGCATAACAAATCATCTTGGAGCTTTTTGTCCATTATCATTGTATTTCCCTTTATACTCATTGTACTTATAAAGTTTCTGATCATAGTGGAAATGTGATGGAGTTTTTGGTTGTTGTTTATGGGTTATGCCTTTAGTTATGCGTATTACGAATCAAACTGATGTTGAAAATCCTCCTCGTAGCATCCCAAGATTGGAACCTGGCGAATTGGCGCTGAGAGCCGAGAATGGGGTACTGCGGAGGCTGTCGGCGCTGGATTCGGCGATCGGAAATTTTGTGAGCCCGGTTTCTGAGTTTGGGGCATGACAAGAGTGATCTTAACTAAAGTTAGGAATATGGCTAAAGGAGAGGGCTCATCGGTCGCTAGGCCTCCAGTATTTAATGGTTTAAATTATGCATACTGGAAGGCTAGAATGTAATACTTTCTGAGATCTTTGGATCATGATGTTTGGGATATAGTTGAAAGTGGATATGTGCCACCATCTGAACAAATTGTACTTGATAGTGGCACAACCATCATGAAACCTAAGCCTAAAGAGAAGTGGATGATGTTCGATAAAGAAAAATAAATTGCTGAAGCTAAAGCTATGAACGCCATCTACTATGCTATGTCCCAAGATATTTTCAATCAAATAAGTATGTGTTGGACATCCAAAGAAGCATGGGATCTATTGGAAATAACCCATGAAGGCACAAGCACTATGAAGAGATCTAAACTTTAACTCCTAACTTCACAGTTCGAAAGTCTCAGAATGGAAGAGCATGAGATCTTTATGGAGTTTTTTTACAAAGTTGAATATCATTTGCAGCTCCATGGGTGGATTATGAGAGAAAGTTCCGGTACCAAAAATTTGTAAGAAAATTCTAAGATCCTTACCAGAACGGTTCAATCCTAAAGCAACCACCATTGAAGAGTGTAAGAATATAGACGAAATGAAAGTAGAAGAATTGGTAGGTTCCCTATAAACTTTTAAACTACACTTCAAACAAACCTAAAAATCTAAAACTACTATTCTAAAAACTTCAAAGAAAACAACAAATGAGGACAGTGGAAGTGAAAAAGATGATGAAGATGAGGAAGTGGCTTTGCTGGTACAACGATTCAGGAAGTTCTTTCAGAAGAATCGTGGCCATCCTTCCAAAGGAAGATGGGTGGACAACAAACCTTTTGCAGGCAAAATTGGTAAAAAGACCAAAGAACCACAATGCTATGCTTGTCAGAAGTATGGACACCTATCTACTGAATGCCCAAACAGAAAAATAAAGGGTAAAGCAATGGCCACCACATGGGATGGAACAGAGGAGTCAAACTCAGAATATAGTGACTCTGAAAGCGATGGAGACTAAAAATCCCTGAAAATTCTTGTGGTCTCCACTGCTTCAATCATTCCCACGGAATCTGAAAACAAGGAAGAACATCAAGCCACTGAATCATTTCCATCAGACAATGATGAATCCAAAAAAGAAGAAGAAGTAAAAAAGGATAAACTGCAAGATGCTTATAATCAACTTTACATCCATAGCATCAACATAGTTAAAAGACTTGGAATGGCTGAAAATAGAAAGGAATTGCTACAAAAAGATTGGGATAAAGCTTTAGACATAAATTCTCATATTATTAATGATTTACAACATTATCATTCAGATAATGACAAACTCGAAAGGATTAACATTTCCCTTAAATCCGAGTTTGAAAAATTAAGTAAACAAATTAAAATATTAAATGAGAAAAACATGATTCTTCAAAATGAAAATCATTCACTCCTAGTTGAGTTAGAAGAATCCAAAAACATAGCCAAATTAAACTGTAAGTTTTCACAAAGTGGTGAGAAGTTAGAAAAACTTTTAGGCATGGGAAAGTCTGGAAATAATAAAAACGGCTCAGATTATGAGAGAGTTAGAACAAAAACTAGGTATGGAACACAAATACTTGAAAAATATGAGGCCTCCAGTAGCAACACAAGAACTAACCAGCTTGTCAATTAGGTGGTGATTCAAATCATTATAAGTTGAACAAAAGAAATGTACAACCATCACCACTCAAACTGATTGACAGAATGAAGGAGCCATTAAATCAAGTGGTTGAATCAAATAAGAAAATTAAATCTACTACAAGTAAGAATTCTGTCACAAAGTGGGTAATTAAAGAAAAGAAAAATTGTCTTGCTACTCACTCAAATCATTTAATAGGCAATGACACTAAGTGGTACCTAGACAGTGGCTGCTCAAGACTTGTCACAGGTGACAAGTCCCTTCTTTCAAACTATAAGAATCTTTATACTGGGATAGTCACCTATGGAGACGGAAGCACCGCTAAGGTAATTGGATAGAGAGTTATTAAAGGAATAGACTTGCTTAAAAATGAGAATGCTTTTTACATAAAAGGATTAACTCACAATCTTCTAAGCATTTCTCAAATATGTGATAATGAGCATGTGGTTACATTCAACAAAGAAAAATGCAAGTTCCTGGATCTCTTAGGAAAATCAATAATGAAGGGTTCTCGCACAAATAACCACTGCTATGTCATCAAAGGTAAAGGAAAGGATGATCATTATGCCTAGAAATACTGAACATAGAGAAAACATGTTCGAATCATGCATCAACATTTGGATATTTGCTGAAATTATGCAACTTTTGATGAGCTTCTAATGATACATCTGAGGTCTCTCTCCTCAATCTTTTTGTATATAAACATCTTAATGTTTATAATTTTAATTTGTACATTGCTTGTACAAAAATTTTGGTGTGTATAGTGTTGATACATAGATATACTAATAGTATACATGAAAGGTTGTCTAAATGCTGAAAATTGAAAACATTTACCTTTAAGATACTTGTCGATACGTCAAGTGTACGATTTGATTACATCGACTGAAAATCGATACCATCGACAAACTCTTAAGAAGCCGATACGTCGGGGTGGTTGGACTTCCCTCTGATCTTCATTAGAAATGTCAAATAGGGTTCCCTGATGTCATCGAAACAAGGTTCGATGATATCAACGGTTACTATTGAATTAAAGACGAAATAATGGAAAAAGAGACTCACTGGTTGATCTCAGAATGGGATTGCATTTCTCAGAACCATTTTCTCTTCTCAAGAAAAAATGTCTAAAGGTGGGGTTCCTCCACAACATGTCTCAACGGAGAATAAGAAAGGTAAGAAGAGTGCAACTGGATCATCCCCTTGTTTTAACTTAAACATTGTGGCAGAACGAACTGTTCAAAGAAAATACATTAAACCTTTTGGGATTCCTAGTATCTTAGAACTAATTGGATGGAGGAATATCATGAATTTTGGTGGAAGATTTCAGCATACTCTGGTACATCAGTTTTTGAGTTTGATATATAATGTTGAGAATACTCCTCCAATTGTTTCAGTCACTGTCATAAATCGGACTAAACACATCACCCCTGGACTGATAAGCTGATTGATTGGGGTAGCGGTCACTAGGATATCTGTGTCAGAATGAAATATGAATGGTCTTGGTGTATGGGGAGGAGTTACTCGTGCACTATCTGATGGTGCTACTATACCGAGAAATGCAAAGAATGCTCTTCTGTTAAATACCTTAATCCTACATATAAAATCCTTCACAGTATTTTTAGCACAAATGTCTATCCCTATGAAGTCTCTGGGAATAAGCTATCTCCATACATTCTAAATGTTTTGTATGATGTTCATCTCGATATTCACGTCTGCCTACCCACTCTCATTATTCAACAATTAAATCGGGTGTCTTCAAATGAATCCATCACAACACTTCCATTCCCATGTCTTGTGTCCAAGCTATCATGACAATTTGGGCTGCCTCCTACTAACGATCTCCCACACACGTGTGCCTGGCTTAATCATGAAGTCATCTGCAATATCGTTGCCAACATGCCTCGTAAGGGAGAAATCGATTTAAGCTCAGACAAAGGTTATCCTGTGCACAGCCCCGTCTCTGTTGAGAACATTCAGGCTGTCATCGAACGAGACACTATACAGGATCTACTTGATAGACAATCCTACATAATGAAATGGGTGGATGACTGTGAAGTATATATTGGAGATCAAAACCATGTTGGCGAATCTGCAACATGCTATACAGCACATTCTTGAAATCTCACCAGCAAAGTAAAAGTTTTTGACTATCTATAGTATGTCCAATGCATTACATATCTATAGTATGTCTAACTTACAAAGTTTGCAAAGTTTTTGTTGATATGATATCCTCTGAGTAAGGAATATACTTTGGTTTTGGGTGCCCATGAATGGGCTTGTTAAGTTGGTTGGGATAACTATTGATCTGTTGCTAATCTTGGGCAGTATAAGATATGTTTTGGATATTTTAAACATGGCTGATCATAAATTCCTTCCTATTCTCTGAGTATATGTGGTTTGTGCTTATATTGCAGATGGTATGAGATGCATTTAATGTTGTGTTTATTCAGCTTACCTATTTATCTCTACCTTTCTTGATATCTCCTGCATACATAGGATTCACATATGAGATGGCTTAGGTCACTAGTTTAATTATTATCCATCTATCTTCACTCTATGTATGCTTACTGAATGATGTTCTCCCACATGTCTTTAAACTTCAGTCAATATCTACAATCATGCAATCTTTGTCAATGACTGACAAAAAGGGGGAGAACGACTCAAACACCCCATCAGGAAATGTATATCTTCTTGAGTATGGTGATGTAGGTGTTAGGGGGAGCAGCTGCACCAAGCGAGGGGGAGTTTTTAGTCAGGGGAGCAGCTTCTGAATGTGTTGTGTATATGGCATTGTTAGAATTGTAAAATTGTGTAAAGTGCATGTATACATAATTTAGGATGTCAGTATAGAAGCTGTTCTAGGGTGTTTTAGTATTTTGTCATGTAATTGATAAAGAGGGAGATTGAAAGTGCCCTGGTTTGTCAATTAGCGTGAGTGTTGAGTCAACTAAACAGCAGAGCCTCATAGGAAGATCAATTCAAAGCGTCTACCTCAACCAGATGTGTGCAAACTCGCCATAGGTAAATCTAAGCCTCAAATCCCATGTATCAAAACACCAGGTAAATAAAACCCTAAAAACAAAATAGAACATCATAGGGCTTTTTAGTTAATAATACTTTTTCAAAATCAGAAAATCTCTAAGTTTTCTTGCTTTGTTGATTTATCGATAACAGGTTCGATAAAATCAAGATGTGTTGTCAATGTCCTCGAAAGCTCAATCGATAAAATCGAATGAGGACATAAAGTGTCCAGCAACTGCATATACATCTGGATGGAATCATCGATGTATCGATACCCCTATCGATTCATCGATATTTGAATCTCAAGTTTATCGAAGTAAACTTGATATAATTGATAGAAGAGTATTTGTGTCCCCATTTTTTATAAGAAAATCATGAAGACCTTCGATATATCGAAGTACCCTTGATATCCTCAAAATTCAAATATCGATGATATTAGAAGTCCTTCGATGATATTGGTCTTGGACACAGTCTTTCCAGCAACATTTTTCAGGTGGTTTTTATTTCTAATCGAGGGTCACTCTATAGAATTGATATTCAAATATCGATGATATTAAGATAGGATCGATGGCATCGAGAATGGACATAAACTTGTCCAGCAAGCTTACTAAAAATCCTTTGGATTTATCGATGCATCGACACTACCTTCGATATCATCGGTATTCAAATTCTGATGATATCAAGTGTTCCTCAATCATATCTTTTGGCCTGAAAATTTTGAAGCAAGTCTCTCTCATTTTTTAAATATCGAGGAATCGATCCTCTTTTCGATAATATTGGAGTTCAAAATCCAATGACATCGACACGTGTTTCAATGCCCTTGACCAGCTGGTAATAGGTTTTAAAAGCATATGACATTTGAGTTTGCGTCATCGAGCGGTCCGTCGATTCTATCGAGAGTACACGCTCGATGATATCGAACTCTGTCATAAATGTGAACGTTTTATATCCATTGAAACCTTTTGCCTATATATAAAAAGCTTTCTTTAGTTGCTGTGAGAGAAAGAAGAGAGTGCTTTTGAGTGTTTAACCTTAGATCATTTACCCAAAGCCCTTTCTCTCAAGGGAGTTCATCTTCCAATCCACCCTCATCATTGATATTCAATAGAGTGGATTGGAGAATGAACTTCCGCATTCATGAATCATCCAGCTACTACCTTAATGGCAAATCATTAATCTAGGATGCCTTGAATGCATAGATGACTAGAATCACTCTATCTTCCATATAGGAAAATATTTTATAGAGTAGGATTCTGTCTTCGCCTTGACCCAACCTGAAGCCTTGTATTGGTACATCATCTGTGTTACGGATCAAGGAAGCAGAAGATTCTTCGTCAACAAAGGAGAAGATCTTCGACAATGTGCTGAATGGGACTTATCCACTTATATGTAAGTTATTAGAATCCAGAGGACACTTGTGATCATTCCTTTTTAGGATTGGGTTTAAGGTGTTTCTCACCCCTTCAAGCCCTTGTAGGAGGCTTCCGGTAGGATTGTACGTGGTGGGTGTGTTGTGTTGACCCTTGTTCTGTGGAGCATAAATAGTTAGGGTCTTGCGGAAGATCGTTGGCCAATGTGCCTAAAAGTGGGTATGTTCTATTGACCCTTGCTCCTAAGAGCATAAACAGTGAGGTTCCTTATGTGAATCCTTGGCCAGTGTACCTAAAACCAGGTGCTATGTGTTGACCCTTGCTCAGGGAGCATAAACAGTCAGCCTAGGTGTAGGTTGTAAAGGTTGAAGGTGAACCTGATTTAAAACCTTAGGTTTGAGGTGAACTGCTGTGAAACCTCCTTACTGAAATCCAGTACACTCAAGGGTTGAGTGCGGTTACCGGGAGTGGAGTAGACAAGTAGTCGAACCACTAAAAAAATGACTGTGTTTGAGATTGTTGTTGTCTTTCATTTGACTATGCAATTTCCTTAATTACTTTCATATCTAATTATCTGAGATCACAGCTCACACACACTGACAGTCATATCCATCATAGACTAGTTTGCATTTTGTTCATCTCTCAAATAGTTTGTGATTGGATCCTCTACCAGGCTTGGAAGCTAGTAAAGTTACTCTTTATTAATCCTAATATATGCTTGTATTTAGGATTAGCGTGATAGGATTTTAAAATATCATAAAATTATTAAAAATTCCTATTCACCCCCCTTTAGGATGTATTGGTATATTCCTACTTCAACTAAAGCGGTCTTTACCACAATTTCATACACAATTCAAAAACCCCACTCTCTGAGCTTTCTAGCTCTCCTCAGATAACCAACACAATGAGATTTTTCTAGCTTAATCTCAAAACAAACCAAAAACAGAAGATTTACATAAATGTAAAATACCTTGATATTCTCCTTTTGTTGTAGCCCTGAAGAACCAAATTGGAGTAGAAGTTCGAATAGAATTTCAATGTCCACACTCACAATTGAAATGATTCTAGATTCTAAATTGATTTTAAATTAAATTAAAATGGGCTAGCTCTATTTGATTTTGATTCCAAGAAGTAGGAATACCTCAATTCCTCTTTCAAATCAGATTGGAATGCAAAATACAAAATCAAATATAAAAAGCTAATAAAAGAGAATATTAAATGAGCACAATATATCTTAAGAAGTTTACAAACTTATCTCTTAAAGTGATGCCTTGATTTTACTTAAATTTGATATAAAATTTTGAAAATCGTGCTCTATTTATAAGTGAAGAAGTCGCACCTTCAACTGGTCTTGTGAGCACTACGACTGGTCGTAGGACTAACAAATTTTTAAAATTTTGAGCACGATTGTATAAAACTGTTCCACTACTGGTCGTAGGCACTGCATGACCGGCCGTGAGGTCTCCACCACTGGTCGTGACCTGCCCATGACTGGTCGTGTGGAGCCTAGAATAGTTGCTAGAGTTTGAGTTGTAGCGACAAGACTGGTCAAGGACGAGTCGTGCACTATTCACACGACCGGTCGAGCAGTCTCCATGACTGGTCGTGGCTTACAAAAAAAAAATTGAAATTTTACAACAAACTTAGGACTGGTCATGGAATTTCTTGGACTGGTTGAGCCAGTGCTAGGACTAGTCGAACAGAGTCCAGGACTTGTTTAAGAACAGACCAAACACTTATAAATTGATTCAATTTGAATTATGTATCCAAAATGACCTGCCCTAAGGTCAATCTAAGGTCTTTCATACCTTGAACATGATGTATGAACATTGAACCTTCTTTTCTTCAGATGATAGACGATCTTTGAAGTTCATGAAGCTTGATATCGTGACACATAATGAAGCTTGAACTTGTGATCTTTTGAAGCTTGATTTTGTCGTACTTGAGTTATACTTCATCTTGAATCTTGAGTAAGAACGTTCACTTGTCTTTTGATGTCACTCTAAGACATTGAGCTTTGAAGCTTAAAGGTGTGAACAATGTACTTGATCTTGAAAATCTTTGAAGTAGATCTTGGTCTTGTCTTGAAGCTTTGTCCTTATACATGTAAATCAATGTGCTACATAAGACAGATTGTGGTTTTGGCTATAAACTTTGACAATCAAAGGGGCATGAGACCATAGCACTTACAATATCCCCCTTTATCAAATTTGTGACAAAGCATACTACACAATAACATAACCAATATACATAAATAATCAAGCACCAGTTATCAAAGAAACCAGTTACAGCTTAGTTAAAGAATCGTGCACGAGTTATCATCAACTTGCATAAACACTACTCCCCCTTACTTAACTCCTCCCCCTTTCACAAATAAAAACCACATTCCATATGCCACACATATATACCATAAAATCACCACATTATCCTGACAGCTTCAGCCCAAAGATTTTTAGGGAGCTTCATGCTATTCAACATTACATAGTTACAGCCTAGTTAAAGAATCATGCACCAGTTATCATTAACTTGCATCAACACTACTCCCCCTTAACTCCTCCCCCTTTCACAAATAAAAACCACATTCCATATGCCAAACATATATATCATAAAATCACCACATTATCCACATATTAGGCACTTCTCCCCCTTTTTGTCATAATATGACAAAGGAAGAAATTAAGATATGGAAGAGGAAAATAAACAAAAGAGGAATAAGGGAGCAAGCAAGTCAAGATATAATAAAAAATTGTGCATATATAAGAAACCAACAAGAAACAAGTTCATCCAAAGTCAGTTCCACAAACTAAAAGAAAGCAAAGTATCATAAGAGTTATTACAGGCCATATAAAAAAAACACTTAATCAGATCCAAAAGAGGGAGCAGGAATAGATGGATCAATTTGGTGTAAACCCTTGTTAATGCACCTCAATATTTGTGCATACTGAGAATCTTGGGTTACACGAATCTAAGCCACTTTTTCCTCAAGAGAATGCAACCTCTCAGCAAAGTCAGAAGGCTGATAGTCAAGGTTAGCCTCAGAATCTAATTCAAGCTTATTGAAGATATCATCCATATTTATATCATTAGGAGGTAAACCTCCTTCTTCTTTATTCACTGCTTCAACTCCACCACCACCCACATTCACTTGACCATAAGCCAATCTCAAATTCATCTTATTTATATTTTTATTGTTGAAGATGAGATGTTGAATGGGTGCCTCTCCAACAAGCATATCCACTAACATATGAGTGGCCAACACAGTCATAAGGTATGCAAAAGGAATATCATTGTGGCTAGGATGGAGATAGAATTGGATAACAGAATGACAAATTAGTGAAGGAAGACAGACATTAGCACCAGATATGATGGAATGCAAAATCTGAACCATGAAAGCAGTGAGTTCGGTTTTGTTACCAAACTGAGGATAGACATTTGAAATAAAAATCATGCGAAGGACTCTGTATCTGGGTAACAAGAACCTTGAAGTAAGCACATTCCCATTCTAACTCCATTGCGCATCCATATTGCATAATGCCTTAGTAAGCATACATTTTTCTAATGCAGATGGTTTCTCAACTAGAAAACTAATAGGAATACCCTCATTATTGACAGGTAAGTCCATTAGGCCAGATATCAGATGACGATCACCTTCAAATGGGCCTTCTTTAGTAGTAATTTTAAAAGTTAAATTTTTTATAGAGAAATCAGAAATGCATACAAACATATCCTGCGCAATGGACTGGTATGCCAGCCCACCCTAATGTAGAATGTTATCCCATCCTATAGATTGGAGAAGAAGAAAGAGATCAAAAGGAGTAAGATGTGAAACATTTATAGGTCGCTCAACTATCACATTACGCAACCGCAAATCCCGCACATAAGAGGGATCATCTTCGGATGACCGAAGGTGACGCCGTGTGATAGGTGTCGATCTAGAATATGATGCACCACGAGAAGTTTTCTTCCTACCTCTAGCATCCATATGCAACTAAGAATACAAGAAATCAAGAAGATGTAAGAGATGTAGAGTTTGGTTTTGTTATATCAGATTTTGCATAAGAAAATCCTAAAAACTCAAGGAAACAAGAAATAAATCACTCCTAGTATGAGAATGAAGTGAAATGGACTTGAATCTATAAGAAAAACACAAATAATCCAATAACGTTGAAGATCTAGGAAGGTGGGTACGACTGGTCAGCTGTAGGCTCGTTGGAGAAGAAGAGCTAATGAAGGAAAAAGGTTTTTTTCCCAAATAAATCACACCAGCGCGCTACACGACTGGTCGTGCCATGACTGGTCGAGTACGTCCTTAACTGGTCGTCTAACCACAGAAAATATGCATTTTTCTTATAAATTCAAAATATAAACATATAAATTAAAAAATATATAAACTATAATACAGAAATGCATGAATAATCAATTTAAATTGAACATTTCAAGATCAAATTTTAATTTATCAAACCTGCTTTTGGCGAGCGGTTTAGTGAAAATGTCAGCAAGTTGAATCTCGGTCGGAATGTATTCTAATGAAATTGTCTTTTCTTCCACTAATTTACGAATGTAATGATAGCTAATGTCAATGTGCTTGGTTTATGAATGCTGGATTGGATTTTTTAATATATTAATTGCACTGGAATTATCACAATATAAAACCATTGAATCCTATGCAATTCTGTAATCGCTTAACATTCTATTCATCCATACTAATTGAGTACAAGCATTTCCAGCTGCGATGTATTCAGCCTCAATAGTAGATATCGATATTGAACTTTGTTTCTTACTGAACCAAGATACTAAACAATTTCCAATATAGAAACAACCACCACAGGTTGATTTCATATCATTGATATTACCAGCTCAATCAGCATCTGTGTAACCAGCCAATTGAACACTAGTATCATATGGATACCAGAGACCCAAATTAGCTGAACTTGTGACATATGGCATAATCCGCTTAACAGTAGTTAGATGGGACTCTTTAGGGTCAGATTGATATCTAGTGCAAATACCAACACTAAAAGCAATATCAGGTCTACTTGTAGTTAAATGAAGTAAACTGTCAATCATACTACGATATAATTTAGGATCCACACTTTTACTTGTAGAGTCTTTTGAGAGTCTTAATATTATACTCATAGGAGTATCAAAATTTTTTCCATTCTAAAATTTGAATTTTTTAATTAAGTTCAGAGCATATTTGGTTTGAGAAATAAAAATACCATCAGGTTGTTGTTTTACTTGCAACCCTAGGAAATAATTCAATTCCCCAACCATGCTCATTTCGAATTTAGATTTCATAAGATCTGCAAACTCAACAGTCATGTTAGTACAAGTAGATCCATAAATAATATCATCAACATAGATCTGCACCATTAAGATATGATCGTTATGTTTCTTGACAAAAAGAGTCTTATCAACACTTCCCATTAGAAAATTTTGACTTAGTAAAAACTTAGTCAATTTTTCATACCATGCCTTGGGAGCTTGTTTCAATCCGTAGAGAGCCTTTTTTAGGCGATAGACATGATCAGCATTCTTAGGGTCTTCAAAACTCGTTGGTTGTTCAACGTACACTTCTTCATGCAGATCGTCATTTAAGAAAGCACTCTTTACATCCATTTGATATATTTTAATCTTTCTAAAGCAAGCAAGCAATGGATATAAATAGTCTGATAAATTCAAGATGAGCTCCTGGGCCAAGGTTTCATCATAATTGATGCCTTCAATTTGAGTGTACCCTTGTACAACCAGTTTAGCCTTGTTTCGAATTATATTACCAAGTTCATCGGACTTATTTTTGAAAATTCACTTAGTTCTGATAATATGTTTATCTTTAGGTCAAGGAACTAAGTACCAAACATCATTTCTTATAAATTGTTAAGCTCTTCTTACATTGCAACTATCCAGTTTTTATCAGTAAGAGCTTCTTTTACGTTTATCGGTTCGATCTGAGATGTAAAGTACACGTAATTACATATATCTTCTAGTTGTCTACGAGTGTGCACACAGTAAGAGGGTTTCTAAGAATCTGAGTGGTTGGATGATCTTTGACAGTCCTCAGTTCAAAGTTATTTTGACTTGATGAACTATCTGGTTTGTCAATTAGGAGAACTTCATCATTATCTGAACTAGAGGCAGGCGTATTCAAGTCATCGTTAATGACCACATTAATGGACTCTTAAATTACACTGGTCCTCTTATTCAGTACTCAAGATGCTTGACTATTGAAAGCATATCCTAAAAAGATCGCTTCATCACTTTTAGTGTCAAACTTACCCAGATTTTCACGGTCACGTAAAATATAACACTTGCTGCCAAAAAATTGAAAGTATTTGATAGTAGCCTTCTTATCAAACCACATTTCATAAGAAGTTTTATTATATGACTTACTTGTATAAACCTGGTTGATTATATAGCATGCAGTATTCACAGCTTCGGCCCAAAGATTTTTAGGGAGCTTCATGCTATTCAACATTACATTAGCCATTTCTTGAAGCACTCTATTTTTCCTTTCAACAACACCATTTTATTGTGGTGTTTTGGGCACCGAGAATTCATGCGATATTCCCTGATCACTACAGAATTTCTCAAAACTGCTATTCTCGAATTCTGATCCATGATCACTATGGATCTTACTGACTTAAGAACCTTTTTCAATTTGGATCTATTTGAGAACTCTTTTTACTTCATCAAGGGTTTCTGATTTATCCCTTAAGAAGGCTACTCACGTGAATCTGGTAAAATCATCAACAATTACCAGTATGTATTTTTTGTCACCTCGATTCCCCGTTCTGGTTGGTCCTATAAGATCCATGTGGAGTAGTTCAAGAGGTTTGAATGTGGCATTGGAGTCCACCTTTTTGTGAGTACTCCTAGTTTGTTTGCCAATATGGCATTTGCTATATATTTTGTCTAATTTCTTCAATTTAGGTAGACCTCTTATCAGTTCTCATTTGCTCAATCTATACAAATTGCGGTAGTGTACATGTCCAAGGCATTTATGCTATAATTCGGTTTCATCGGTATGGACCATGTAACACGATTGATTAGATGAGCCAGCATCACTTATTATATAGCAGTTTTCAGAAGTTCTACAACCAGTTAATAATACGGAACCATGTTTATTCAAGATTTCACAGCCAAGGTTAGAAAATTTTACACTGTGATTTTTATTGCATATTTGAGATATGCTTAACAAGTTATGTTTTAATCCTTCAACATATTAAACATTCTCAAATAAAGGGAGGTTAGAAAGTTGAACCATACCTTGGCCAATAATCCTGCAGTTACTACCATCACCAAATGTGACTGAACCATCAGTCATGTCTTTAAGAGTGGTGAACAGACCTTTATCACCAGTCATGTGTTTGGAGCATCCACTGTCTAGGTACCATTTTGAATGGCTTGATGCTTTGAAAGCCCAATGGGCAATCAAGCAAGTAACCTTAGGAACACATTTCATAACTGTTTTGGGTTTAGGAGTATAATTGGTCTTCTTGTATTTGTAGTTGTTGTAAGAATGACCTACTGAGTTAGATTTTAAGATCTCCTTAAGTTGATCAACTATTTTCTCAGCTAAAGGGTTTCAGTTTTGATTTTTATGGTTGCATTTGGGTTTCAAAGATTGAAAAGTTTTAGCATTTTTAGAAAAATTTTGCTTCGAACTATTCCCTTTTGAGTTTGAAGATTCTCCTTTCACAAACTTTGGAGGAGTATACTTCTGTTTAGGAGTAACATGTTTATCGTATCCCAAACCGGATCGATCGCCACATTTTCTTAATACAGACAATAGCTTTTCTAAATTTGGATCACCTTGGGCATACCTCCATGTATCCTTTAAACTTAAAAGTGAAGAGACTTCAAGTTTAAGTTTTTCATTTTCAGATTTAAGATTTTCAATAAGGGAGGTTTTGAAATCTAAATCGCATTTCAATTTTTAAAAGCAATCTGAAATGTTGGATTTTTCTAAAATAAGAGAATCAAAATTTTCTTTAAGTTTTAAAAGCTTTTCTTTTTGAAGTTTTAGTGTAACAGCAATTTTACAACTTTCCTTGTATAGGGCATTGTAAGCGTCTTGAAGATATTCATCATTTTCATGATCACTATTCAAATTTTCTTCACTAGTTGTATCATCATGATCTGAAAAAGTGAACTTGGCTAGAGTCATAAGGGCTTTGACTTCATTACCCAACTTGGTTTCAGAATCTTCTGATTCAGAAGAGGCTTCAGAGCTAGAAGATTCATCCCAAGTAGCCAACATACCTTTCCTTTTAGGTTTGTCCTTTTTAGGACACTTATTTTTTAAATGCTTATATTCTTGGTAGTTGTAACAATGACTATCTTTTAAAGATTTCCAAGTTTTAGATTTAGATCTTTTCTTATCATTAGATTTTTGAAAATCAACCCTCCTTTTTACTTTTGAAAATTTTGTAAAACTTTTTACCTAAAAGGGACATATTATCTTCAAAATTTTCTAAATCAAAATTATTATTTTCTTGAGAAATATTTTTATAAGATTTAAGGGCAATTGATTTTCCTTTATGAGCTTTAAAAGATAACTCATAAGTCCGTAAAGAACCAACTAGTTCTTCTACTCTCATATTGTCCATATCACGAAGTTCTTAGATCGCGGTTACCTTTGAGTTGAATGCACACACTTTACTTTCTGAGATTTTATCACCAAGACCCCACATAGAGTTCACAGCGTCATTAATCTTGTATAGAAGTCCATGAACATTTCATTTTCTTCCACATGTATTTCCTCAAATTTGGTTGTGAGAATTTGGACTTTAGATTTCTTGACAATTGATGTACCCTCTTGTGTCATTTCTAAAATATCCCAAGCTTGCTTTACAGTATCACAGGATATAATTCTTTTGAATTCATCTGGTGATAGTGCGCAAGTGATTGCATTTAGTGCTTTTGCATTGGCACCACTCTCATTTTTCTGAAGTGTGGTCCATGAAAAATAAGGTGTTACTCTCATAGATTTTGATCCATCGATACTAGTCACTTTAGTGGTAGGAGGGGTCCATTCAGTTACTGCGGCTTGCCACACGCTCTCATCCATGGATTTTAGAAAAATCCTCATTCGGGCTTTCCAATAGGCATAGTTGGAGCCATCAAATGGTGGAGGCCTAGTGACTGAAAGGCTATCCAATTTTGACATCTTAAAAATAGCTTAGATCGATTCGCTCAGGAAATTAATACAAAAAGAAATAACAATTAAAACGAGCTATTAAGCTCTGATACCACTTGAAACGGCCAAGCTATATGTCCTAAAGGGGAGGGGGTGAATAAGACTATGCCAAATTTAAATAATAACAGCGGAATTAAATTAATCAAATGAAAGATAGCACTATAAACAATGCACAATACAAAAATGTAAAGCAACCTCAAAATTCTAGTATTGAGAAGTTGATACAAATGATGTTCTAAGGACAGCCTTGCACCATAAAAACCAAGGGTTTATGGCAGGACAACCTTACTAGAACGATATGAGTATCAATAACTCAAACTGAAGAGGAATAAAAAGAAATAGCTTGAAAGGAAATATAAGCTAATACAACATTCACCACAATGCTTGAAATGTAAACGATTACAACATTCACATCGACAAATACATCCCACAAACTTGAACGATAAAAGTTATAGAAAATAAACCACACATCCAAACACAAAGAATTATAGTGGCTCACCTGTGAGTACACCAACTTTAAACAACAGCCACACAGCTACTCCACTCCTAATATCCTCACACAGTGGATATTAGCGTTCACTATCAAAATAGATTTTTCCAAGTTTACCTAAAACCCTCACAATTGTGTCTTTCAAATGGGCTTACATGTAATGACCCAAGAAAATTTTGTGCCTTGACCCGAGTACTACCTCTATCTTTCCTTAGTAGTAAATTGTGGTTACTTAGTGCTAAACTCGATTGCTTGTGAAATTCGCATCAATCACTTTAAATTTGATCTGCATGACTTAAGACCTGTAGAATCATTAGCGCTAGGTTACCCTGAAATCTGGGATTCATTGCTAAATCCAGTTGTTCTGGGGAATTTTTGAAAGATCTGGATCGGACCTGGACCACGCGTCGTAAGTCCGATAGCGATGATCTTAGGCTGTATTGGTCACCATGTTGGACTTGGCCATCACCTCAAAAATCAAGTCCAGATGATGTTCTGGGTCGATTTATTTGAGTCCGGAGTGAAGAGTGTGAGAACGGTGAGAAATTAAATGTACTTTTATGAAATCTGAGTCGTGTCGCTTGCACGACGATTTTAAGCAGTCTGACCGTTAGATTCTGACCCAATTTCACCCTCTGATCAGGAAAGGTGGCCCAAGCATATAATGATGCTTGCGGACCTGATCGAGACTCGGTGACCGTTAAATTGAGTGTGGTCCGCCACGGCTGATCTGTAAAGCCGGTCGGTATGAAAACTCAATCTGACCTAGATCCATGATCAGTGAGCTTAAGTCCGACCTTTCATGGAAAAAGGCCCACCAGAAGTGCTCCGTTGGATCGAGAGAAGCCTATTTTGGTTATAACCTAAGTATACCTTGGCCCTGGGGTTATTTTCATCAATGTTAGGCCTATAAATAGACCTTGAAACCCTAGCTCTCTTTTACATACGAATTTCCTAACCCTAGCTAAGAAAGAGAGAGGAAAAGAGAGAGAAAGTGAGAGAGAAAGTTGGTGAATCATCTTAGATTCTTTCCTGTTCTTCTTCATCCTTAAACCATCTTAGGTTATGGTTTTCAAGGCTTTCAATGCCAGCTAATGGTTTATTCTTGCTATGGATGAGATTTCACTTGCCAAATGTTATGTTTATTTCGCGTTCCTGATATGCATGTGTTATATTGAGATTTGTGTATTCTATGTGTATGTATAAAGTACCGTATATGTATAAAATATGCACTTGTGTTTGCCATGATTATTTATCGTGTATGTATGCTAGATATATGTGCGACAACTCCTTGGCAAAAGGAATTGTCCAGATGTGTGTATTTCAACATACGTCATGTATGTTGACCTATGTATTCTAAGTGTTTGTAGAAATGTCTGAATGATCTAGGGTGTAATATATCAACCTAGTATGGGCGTTGAGAAGCGATTCTCAACTCTCCTATTAGTGTGTATGATTTCCTTCATGCAAGTTACATTCCTTGTTGTTTAATTTCAAGTATTACTTATGTGAAAATCCATGTTAAGTTGATATTCTTCAAATGCTTACCTATCACATGATTTGAGTTGTTATTCCATTATTATTCTAAATTGTCGATATGAACATCTGTTGTAGTGAATGTGTTTGGGACTCTGAATAGTCCAGGAAATCGATAATCGGCCTTGAGATTGTGGCTGAGGCTGCTTTCGCCACATAGGACGTGATTAGACGAACCCGAGTCGTACTAAAGTTGTCGGCAGTGGTTTGGCCACACGGAGTGTTTTCACACTCTATGTCGTTCAACCCAACGTGCGCTCGTGCTAGTCAAGTTCGTCAAGTAACCCGATTGTCTGATGTGTGTTCACCATGTATGGACGCTATTATTTGAATCTAGGGTACCAAACTTACCAGTGTAAATCCTGTAAACCGTTGTACCTTGATCCGCTAAGACTCATGAGTCGGACATGGTGATATGGGACACCATGGTCAAGCTGTCGGCCTACGCTGGGGTGATGAGCCTCCCCGTAGTGATCAGTGAGCAACCAAACTTGTGAGCCAATTATGGTGGTATGGGACACTATATTCATGCTGTCGGCCTACATTGATTGGTGACGAGCCCTTTGTAGTGACCTCGAGCATGCCTGGATACCGCATTGAGGTGACGAGCCTTAGTGTAGTAACGAAGGTATGATAGGCGTGCATTGATTGGTGACGAGCCCTTTGCTACGACCTAAAACCATATGATCATATGAGATGATCTAGGACTGACGACCCTAGAATGGATCATTGTTTGGATGGTGATATGAGGAAGGTACCTTAGCTTCCCAATCCTGCTGTATGAAAAGGACTAATAACAACTTGGTAATCATGTTCATGCACCGCATTTGCATATGCTTTGTAGACATGGCACACTTTGAGGCGATGTCATGCGTAACGTAAGATGAAGACGCTGAGGGTGTACGCGTGAGGGCACGCATCATTCTGCATACATCCTTGCATTAACAAGAGTACTTAGGACATATTTGGTTATTCTGCTTTATCATTACTGCTTGATTGAATTGATAATATGTTAACCTTTGCTTTATTATTCCACTGAGTTAATCACTCACTCCCACGTTCTGGGACAGTGTTTAAACACCCACCAGACTCTGTCTTAGTTACAGATGTTAATGCGACTTCCGAGGCAGAGCCGGAGTTTGATGATGATGAGGCTGCTTTCTCTTATATGCAGTTTTCAGATGGGTTCTAGTGAGCCTTGTTCTGATGTGCGGGATGCTGGGATTTCTTTTGGGAATTAAATGATGTAATTTGATACTTGTAATTTTGATAGTGTCACTTGTAAGTTCGACCTGGTATGAATATGTATTTTAAGGATTTGCACATGTACACATATATTTCTTTAAGTCTTCCGCTTGCATTCTTCACTTATCCCTGAATTATATTTGCAGTTTGGCTTAATCTACTCCATGTTTTATGTACTCATACAAACAACATACATCCATCATTAAATATGTTGCATAAGTGATGTTTTGGAACTCAGGAGCTGAGTTATGCTCGACCCCCAAATTTCAGGGCGTTACAAGTTGGTATCAGAGCAGGTTTTGGATTAAACCAGACCTGGGTTATGGTCACACACCGCACGCTGTCGCCACTTTAGTGTATTTGGGTGCGAGTTTATCGTAGATTGTGTGTTTATGTTCCGTTGCTTCTATCGGCGAAAGTTTATTGAAAACGATCGCTGAGATCGAGTCTGTGCTCTCTCCTGATCACACACAGCGACCCGAAATCTCCTCTAGACCATCTATAAATGAGTTTAGATGGTTTATCTTCCCATCTTAACCCTTAAATTGTCAAGAAATCTCTGTTTGTATCAGATTTCTACCCGAATGGCTCGATAGGCGTCGAACCAAGCAAATGGGCCGATCGGGGCATTTTCAGTGGGGCCCAGGGGGGGACCCACCTCATTTGAGCATAAGGGACCTAGAGGACCTTGTCCAAATGGTGAGGCATCGCCAGAAGGTCTAAAGACCGGCGACGTCCTCGCCGATTCGGCGAGCACTCGTCGATCAGTGGGCTAGGCCGGGCGGGCCGGCTCGAGCAGACGAGTTTGGGGCCTAGTGTGGCCCACCCTTCCACGGTTTGTTAATTAAAACATCTTCTATACCCTACTTCCTTCACAACTCACCCTCCCTAACTCTCCTTTTCTTCAAGTTCTTCTCCAAACTCCACCAAATCTCTTCCAAATCTTCTTCTTCTTCCATTTTTGTGCACACCCCTTCAACCCATCTCAAAACCCTCACCCCCATTGCTGTCTACATCTCCTTTTCTTCTTATTTGGGCTCTCAAATCCTCTTTTGGGATCTCAAGTGGGTGGAAGCTTCACCATCCTTCTTATTTCTCTCTTTCTCTCATTTCCATGGCCCTCTTTGAGTTTATCACGGCCATCTTTTCCATCTCCACTCTTGTTTCTTTGATGGGGAAGAAGAGAGCGCCCGTAGATGAAGCCGGGCCTAGTTGCCCATCCCGTGCACGGAGGCCGAGAGGTGCCGCCGAGAGCACGACCACCGCTCATAAATTCCAGACCAAGCAGGACCTTGATCCTCGAGCTACCATTGGTAGAACCCTGTTGGCGGAGCTATCTCATAGAGTCTACAAAGGCCATAGGGTCCTTTTTGAGGCTCATGTTGATCCGCAGCTGTATGGCGAGTTTCTGTTGCTGGAGCGTCTAGAAGAAGCTGGTTTGTGTCCCTTGTTTGAGGGCGAGTATCGCGCGAATCCAAGTACTGTTCGAGCTTTTTATGCCAATATTTGTGATCCATCACTGGAGCCTCTACAGTTCAAAATTCCTTGTGATAGCGGTCGGGAAGCTACGGTCACTGTCGCTTTGATATCCCGACTCCTGAATGTGCCACTTGGTGAGGTGCATGCCAGTGAGAAGAATTTGAATAGTATGCGCGAGAGGGATCGTCGCACCCAGCTTTTGTATAGTCGTCTGGTCGAATGGCAGCCTAATAGAAGTCTTCTAGCTACCAACATGACGGACGACTTCCGTTTGCTTCACCACATGTGTATATTCAATGTATATCCCAGGTGGAGCAATCGCAGTGAGTGTACATGCTTGATGGTAGATTTTTTATATCAGGTGGGGCAAGGACCGAAGTTATGTGTGCCGACGTACATCTTGCTCCAGATTATTCTCATCGCTCGTTCGACTAGGAGGACCGACTCGCTTCCATTTGGCCGACTTATCTATAAGCTTGCACATGAGTTTGGCTATCGGCTTGAGGCAGAGAAGACGGTTCTTGTTCATCGCATTAATCTGACGACCCTTAAGCAGATGGAAATTGGTTCTAGTTGACAAGCCTCAGAGAGTGAGGATGAGGCAGAGAGTGATGATGAAGAGAGTTATGCTGAAGGTGGAGCTGAGATTGAAGAAGAAACAGAGCAAGACGAGGAAGAGGTTGAGGCATAGGATATGAGTGAGAGCTCTCCTCCTGTGGCACCAGAGCAGGGCGCAGATCAGGCTGCTAGGAATGCTCGTCTCACACGGCTTGAGGAAGGGCAGGTTGTTCTACGCCAGGATATCATTGATCTTCGAGGCCTTGTGAAGCATAAGTTCAAGAAGGTGACTCAAACTCTGAAGTCTATCCTGTGTTACTTGCAGGATAAAGGTGCCCCGCCTCCATCTCCTGATTCCGACATGTAGTTGTCGTTGTAGTCGTCCTTGCTTTGTTTGGTTGTTTGTTCTTGTGTGTAGCCGTTACTGGCTTTAGTAGTTGGAGTTGTTTGTAGTTGTTTATTGTTGGTTTGAAGTTTTAGATGTTGTAGTTCACATGCTTTCCTATCGTGATTCATGTAATCCTGCACTACTTATATTGCGACAAATTTTGTTAAATGGAATGCATGTTGTTTATCTTTGAAGTTGTGCTGTGAATGCTGTGTGGATGGCTTATGTGGACGTAGAATCTTACAGGTTGCATCCTCTGTTGAATGTAGGGTATGCCTCCTAAGGGTTCGAAGACTTCGGCCCGTCTCTCCTTGGTTGAGTCGCTTGCTAGGGTTCCTCCCCTGAGCGATAGCCAGACGGATCCACAGTCGGGCCCGTCTCATGCTGGTGTTGGGCCGACACCTATGGCTCCTCCAGTCCCGCCTTCGGTTCCTGAGCCGAGTCGTGCATCTTCGTCTGCTCTGCCTTCTGATAGGTTTGAGCAGATGATGTTGTTGATGCAGCAGTAGCAGATTCGGCAGCAGCAGCAGCAGCAGTAGCAGCAGTTTCTATCTTCCATGGCTGGCATCTTTGCTCAGTCAGTGGGGGCGACTCCTCCTGCTTCACCTATGGCCCCATCTGGGAGCGCTAGTGCGAGTGGCACTTTTGAGCGATTCCAGTCGCATCAACCTTTGCTTTATTGTTCCACTGAGTTGATCACTCACTCCCACGTTCTGGGACGGTGTTTAAACACCCACCAGACTCTGTCTTAGTTGCAGATGTTGATGCGACTTCCAAGGCAGAGCCGGAGTTTGATGATGATGAGGCTGCTTTCTCTTATATGCAGTTTTCAGACGGGTTCTAATGAGCCTTGTTTTGATGCGCAGGATGCTGGGATTTCTTTTGGGAATTAAATGATGTAATTTGATACTTGTAATTTTGATAGTGTCACTTGTAAGTTCGACCTGGTATGAATATGTATTTCAGGGATTTGCACATGTACACATATATTTCTTTAAGTCTTCCGCTTACGTTCTTCACTTATCCCTAAATTATATTTGCAGTTTGGCTTAATCTACTCCATGTTTTATGTACTCATACAGACAACATACATCCATCATTAAATATGTTGCATAAGTGATGTTTTGGAACTCGAGAGCTGAGTTATGCTCGACCCCCGAATTTCAGGGCGTTACATTACACAATTAAAAAACCCCACTCTCTGAGTTTTCTGGCTCTCCTCAGATAACCAACACAATGAGATTTTTCTGGCTTAATCTTAAAACAAACCAAAAACAGAAGATTTACATAAATGTAAAATACCTGGATATTCTCCTTTTGTTGTAGCTCGGAATAACCAAATTGGAGTAGAAGTTTGAATAGAATTTCAATGTCCACACTCACAATTGAAATGGTTCTAGATTCTAAATTGATTTTAAATTAAATCAAATTAGGCTAGCTCTATTTGATTTTGATTCCAAGAAGTAGGAATACCTCAATTCCTCTTTCAAATCAGATTGGAATGCAGAATACAAAATCAAATATAAAAAGCTAATAAAAGAGAATATTAAATGAGCACAATATAGCTTAAGAAGTTTACAAACTTATCTCTCAGAGTAATGCCTTGATTTTACTTGAATTTGATATAAAACTCTAAAAATCGTGCTCTATTTATAAGTTAAGAAGTCGCGCCTTCGAATGGTCTTGTGGACACTACGAATGGTCATAGGACCAATAGATTTTTGAAATTTTGAGCGCGATCGGATAAAACTGTTCCACGACTGGTATAGGCACTGGACGACAGGTCGTGAAGTCTCCACGACAGGTTGTGACCTGCCCACGACTGGTCGTGTGGAGCCTGAAATAATTGCTGGAGTTCAAGTCATAGCTACAGGACTGGTCGAGGGCAAGTCGTGCACTATTCACACGACCAGTCGAGCAGTCTCCAAGATTTGTCGTGGCTCATTAAAAAATTCTGAAAATTTACAACAAACTTAGGACTGGTCTTGGAATTTCTTGGACTGGTCGAGCTAGTGCTAGGAATAGTCGAACAGAGTCCAAGACTAGTCTAAGAACAGACCAAACACTTATAAATTGATTCGATTTGAATTATGTATCCAAAATGACGTACCCTAAGGTCAATCTAAGGTCTTTCATACCTTGAACATGATGTATGAACATTGAACCTTCTTTTCTTCAAATGATAGACGATCTTTGAAGTTCATGAAGCTTGATATCGCGACACATAATGAAGCTTGAACTTGTGATCTTTTGAAGCTTGATTTTGTCATACTTGAGTTGTACTTCGTCTTGAGTCTTGAGTAAGAATGTTCACTTGTCTTTCGATGTCACTCTAAGACATTGAGCTTTGAAGCTTAAAGGCGTGAACAATGTACTTGATCTTGAAAATATTTGAAGAAGATCTTGGTCTTGTCTTAAAGCTTTGTCCTTATACATGTAAATCAATGTGCTACAGAAGACACAGATTGTGGTTTTATCTACAAACTTTGATAATCAAAGGGGCATGAGACCATAGCACTTACAATGTGCATGTGTGTATGACATATGTTGTGCACATGTGTCGAATGGAGTACATGGCGCCTTGCGCACATGATACACTAATGATTCTTTAAGGCGTATCTCACTAACGGAGTATCGTACAGATGCATGGGTGGTACCTACGCGATCGCAACGACGGGGCGGTTGATATGAAATAAGTTTCAAGGTCTTAGGGTTCCGGTCAGTTGGGTGTGTAGATGAATGGCCAATCTATATCTAGCTAAGGACATCGATCATCGTGTACATATGCATAGAAAATGGTATGGAATGGATGGGGTGTTACAGCTCAGAGTCGGCAGAAGAGTTTTGCTAATCGTCGGTGTTGTCCCTTAGAGTTAGTCGTTGGAGACCATGTGTATCTCAAGGTCTCACCCATAAAGGGCGTGGTTCATTTTGGAGCGAAGGGCAAGCTTACCTCGAGATTCATAGGACCTTTTGAGATCACTGGGCATGTTGGCACCGTGGCTTATCAGCTTACCTTGTCATCTCAGTTGTCAGGCGTCCACAACATTTTCTATATATCCATATTATGGAAGTGTGGGTTAGACATCGTTCCTGTTATTAATTGGCAGCCATTAAAGGTTCGTGAGGACGCTTCTCACATTGAGTAGCCAGTTCGTATCCTTGATCGAAAGGAGCAGGTCCTCCGAACCAAGGTTAATCCCTTGGTGAAGGTGCAATGAGGTCATCATAGTGTAGACGAGGCATCTTGGGAGCGCGAGGCTGAGATTCACGAGCATTATCCCCATCTCTTTGATGATTGATTGTATTTTGTATTAACTCTAATTATATATGATACCATTATTTCTCTCCTTTTATAATGTTTGTTTAGTTGAGATGATAGTGTAAATTTTGAGAATGAAATTTTTATTATGAGGGGAGAGTTGTAAGACCCGTATCCTAGTACATACTGTTCCGTAGACTCCCGCGATCCTCCTTATCGAATTTCGGTAACCCGCAACCTGTAATCGGTATTTATATGTGACCTTGAGTCGCATCTCGTAGATCTGAGTCAGCTCAACTAGAAACTTGTCCATCGCGACGACACCGTTGCCGCGGTTCTAATGCCGCATCTTACACATCGATGCGATACCCAGGCCAAGAGTTGTGGGCCCGTGTATTTTTCGAAGAAACGCCACACATTGCAAATTTTGAGAGAATCTCTATAATGCATCACATCAATCAATTAAGTACTAGTCAAGTTGACAACCCATGCCTCTCCCATCCCTTTCTTACTAATAAAGACAAGCAACCCATACCCCATGCCACCTCACCCCCATAAGTCAACTCTCTCTTACACACACCCATCCCTCTCTTATACTACCCATCCCTTTCATCCCATCCTTCTTACACACAACTCTCCTCTCATTTCACTCCATCCCATCTCATTCTCCACCATTTCCAAGCAACTAAGGAGAGAAAGAACCCAAGATCAAGGCCCACTTCCTACCCCTCTCATCTCCCATCTCAACCCTCCAACCTTCATCAACCTCCATCAAAGTGAGAGCCAAGGAGTTTGGCATTCCATTGGACCAAGAAGAACCAATGGTGGGGGTTTTATAGGCTCATAGTTTATGTTTTGATGATGGGCCGAGTGGGGCCTACCGATTGATGGTATGGATCTCACTTTGGACCTTAGGTGTGGCAGATGGCCCACCTTGATTCATATATCCATCCCATGATGGGGCTATTCTCCATGGACCCCATCATGATATTTAATTTCCTTGTATGAGAAGGGTCATCTAGACCTTGCATTTTGGTGGAGAAGGGATCTCCACTGTTGGTTTTGATTTGTGGGTTCACATGTAATGGGAGCAACTTGATGTATGTTGTAATGCATGGAAGGGGGGGGGGGGGAGGGCATAGTGCCGGGGTCCCTCCATCACTCGTTCTCTCTCTCTCTCTCTCTACCCTTTCTCTTGAATTGCCATCATACTTAAGGACGATCCAGACCATCCAGCAAGTGGGATGGCCTTGTTGTCCACCGTGCTGGACTGGCGGTCCAGTTGGATGGCCTGGATGATGGGGAGATATAAATATCAGTTTAGTCCAGCACGTGTGGCCCACCCACGTGGGACCACTGTGATGCATGTGTGCTATCCAACACCGTCCATCTTGCTAGATAGTGGACTGGACGCTGGAGATTTTTTTTTAAAGTAAATATATATATTATAATAATATAATATAATATAAACAAATGATGCTGGGCCCTATGTGAGACCCACCCATGGGATATCAGATTGGCTGACATATGCCTCAAACCAGCAATATTGCTAACATCACCAAGTTTCGTGGGACCCACCTAACGTGTGTGGATTTCATCCACACCGTCTGTCCATCTGGACGGGACCCGCCTGATGCGTGGGTGGAATTCATGCCGTCCGTTCATCTGGGCCAGCAGCTTGCTGGACCCATGTCAGCAAGTTCTGTGGGTTTGCACGATGTATGTGTTTCATCCACACTGTCCACTGTCCGGATGGTGGGACCCACCAGATGTATGCTTTAATCCACAACATCCATCTATGGACCCCACCAGCCCTACGACTGCTGTACTAACATCAGCAAAGGACTGTGGGTCCGATTTTAATCAAAACCGTCCATTTAAGGACGTTGTTGGACTGATGTCCAGTAGCTCTGGAATGCCACCATGATGTATGTGATGGTCCACACTGTCCAAATGGTTAGACGGTGGGCCACACTTTGATATATTTACTTTCATCCACACCGTCCAGATGTCTGGACGGTGGATGCCACCGAGATGTATATGTGTGGTTTGCACTGCCCATCTGTGGGGCCCATATATGATGTATGTGTTATATCTCAACCATCCATCCAATTGGCAAGCTCGTCTCAAGGCCTAAGACTAAAAATGGGGTAGATCTATCAGATGGACCACATTGCAAAACCAGTGGGATTAAACGTCTACCATTGAACCCGTTTGGGGTCAGAAGTTCTGGATCAATATGAAATTGCTTTTTCCTCTTACTTCAGGTCTTTGTGACTATATGATCAGATTAGATGGAAAATAAACATTAAGGTGGGCCTTGTAATATGTAAACAATGGAAATCATTATCTCTGTTGTTATTTATGGTGTGATCCAGATGATCTTTCGATCATCATCCCCACTACTATTTGTGGTATGGTCGAGATGATCTTCCGATGTGATTCATTTTTTGGGTAATGCTCTAAACATATCTCTAAAATAGATGAATGATGTATATGAGGCCCATTGATGCGGCCCACTTGATGTATATGAGGCCCATTGGTGCGGCCCGTGGATGCTGCCCACTTGATGAATATGAGGCCCATTGGTGCCACCCATTTGATGTATATGAGGCCCATTGGTGTGACCCATTGATGCGGTCCACTTGATGTATATGGGGCCCATTGGTGCGGCCCATGTGATGTGGCCCACTTGATGTATATTGGGCCCATTGGTGCAGCCCGTGTGATGTGGCTCACTTGATGTATATGAGGCCCATTGTGATTGTATTTAATGGCCCACAGGTTGAGGCCCAATGTGATGTATATAAGGACTATGAGTGAGGCCCAATGAGACGTATGTGAGGCCTTTGTGTGGGGCCAAATGTGATGTATATGAAGTCCATTGTAATGTGTGATTCCACCATGATGTATGAAATGGTGTTTATGGCCGGCCATGCCTTGGGAGCAATGATGGTTTGACATCCACATTGTAAGAGCAATGATGGTTAAATGTCTGCATTGTAACTCTCCCTAGGGCCCATTGTTAGGCCCATACTTTTCGTGTGTAGGCCATCTAGGCCCATCTTTATTATGAAGATAGTTCATCACCATATAACATGCTTAGTATAATTCTATTATTCATGCCCATACGCATCAATGTATGCTTGATATGAGGAGTGACTGATCATAACATATGCCATTGGGAAGATTATTTATGGGACTTAGTGATAGGAGTTGCCCACATGTGCTTGTGGTACATGCAGGATTATTGCATGACTAGATAATATGATTCATGCATCTCGCATTTGTGTGACATGATCATTGTACGCCCTAGGAACATCATGGTCGTAGCCTCCACAGGCACATCATGAATGACCGAATTGGATACCGAAAATATTGGCTCTAGCACTATGGGCACATAGGATGTCCTTGGGTGAAAGTCCTAAAGCCTTTTTAGTACCAGGAGATGCTCCAACATCTAGACCGAGTGGATACATGAGCACACGAGAGCCGAAACCAGTAGGTCGTGTTTCCCATTGTGTCGTGGTCGGTTGGAAGGGGCTGTGGCCTTATCCGCCCGAGTGAGGGGGTTGTAAGCTAGGCTGAGTTTGACCAGCTCACAATTGGGTCCACTATCGATGAGCCGGGTAGGTATTGGCAGACTACTAGTCAGGCAGATAGTGTGGTCTCTTCCACTCACTAGGCTGTGCGGCTAGGGAGGTGGCAGTTAGTGTGGAGTGTATTAGAGCCCGGTGATATCCCAGCGAGGAACTGTACTAATATATGTACTTGATGAGGACTGACAAGCTTGCATTGCATCTCGCATATGACATTTGGCTATGTAGGCCTCGCATCGCATGGCCTTAGTATGGTTGATAGCATTCATGCCTTACATCGTATAGCCTTGGTACGACTGATAGTATTCAGGGCCTTACTAGCATATTTTCGCATTACTCTGATATTGCATACTGGCACTTGCCTTGCGCATACACTTACACTACCCTCTAAGATTTTCGTAAGCTTATGCACTATCGTTGCGTGCAGGTGACGTTTGATCATAACAACATTGAGGCAGGAGCGTGTAGCTGAGCTTTTAGATTTCCGCTATCTATATTTGTATTTCCCTTTCCACATTGTACTCAAAATTTTCGATATAGTGGATATGCGGTGATGTTGTTTTGTGACTTGGTTATGCTTATGGTTATGCTCCATTAAAAAAAATTCATATTGAAAATCCTCCTTGTAGGATCCCAGGATCAAAATCTGGTAATGGGTGTCGGGAGCCGAGAATGGGGTATTACGGAGGCTGTCATCGCCGGATTCCACGATCGAGAATTTTGTGAGCACAGTTTCTGATTTTGGGGCATGACACGTGAGCACTCAGATTCTTGTTATTCTTAGTTGCCCATTCCTAGCTACATCAAATGCCATCATCAGTTGTAGGAATGGAGTTATGAAGTTATCTTTTGGGAACATGACATTAAAGCTCAACATTTTTTTCAATATAAGAAAACAATTAAATGATGTTGACGATACCCACGACATTAACATGATTGATTCTTTCGTGGAAGATAGAGCACTTTTGACTTTATACTCTGACTCTT
The DNA here is from genome assembly GCF_029962835.1 of Magnolia sinica. Classification (NCBI taxonomy): domain Eukaryota; kingdom Viridiplantae; phylum Streptophyta; class Magnoliopsida; order Magnoliales; family Magnoliaceae; genus Magnolia; species Magnolia sinica. The sequence goes on from NC_080577.1 coordinate 60,222,059, forward strand.
TAGAGACGTGCTTGTCCCACTCCTTTGATTTAGATGATGACATGATTAGGGAGATGAATGCCTTTCTTGATGCGACGTCGGTACTTGAAATTAACTGGTGGATGCTACAATTTGAGACTTTGCCCCAAACCAATATAGTGCCTCTACTGTCTAGTCTCAAGGCACAGAAGCTTGACGTAAAACCTTTGCACACTGATCTTAAATATGTCTATGTAGGTCAAGATGAGACATAACTAGTGGTAATTTCTTCCCACCTTGAAAAAAATAAGAGATTATGCTCATTTCTACTCTCAAAGAGCATAAAGGAGCCCTTGGATGGCTGATTTCTAACCTTAAAAGAATTGACCCTTTAATTTGTACTCACTACATTCACTTAGAAGAAAATGTAAAGACCTCCCGACAACCACAACATCCATTAAATCCAAACATGAAGGAAGTAGTCAAAGGTGATGTACTTAAGTTATTGGATGTGGGTATCATATACCATATATCCGACAGTCAATGGGTGAGTCCAACTCAGGTAGTTCGTAAGAAGTCCCGAATCACCATTGTGACTAATGCCAATAATGAACTTGTGCCAACTACAGTAACTACTGGTTGGAGAATGTGCATTAACTATAGAAAGTTGAATACCGTCACAAGGAAGGACCACTTTCATTTTCCCTTCATTGATCAAATTTTGGAAAGGCTAGCTAGTCACTCTTACTATTGTTTTCTCGACAGATATTCAGGTTACAACCAGATAGAGATAGCCCTTAAAGATCAAGAGAAGATGACATTCACATGTCCCTTTGACAACTTTGCTTACTGAGGAATGTCATTCGGACTATGTAATACCTGGCCACTTTTCAACGATGCATGTTGAGCATATTTTCTGACATGGTGGGGAAAGTATTTTGAGGTTTTCATGGATGACTTCTCTATTTTTTGTCCATCCTTCAGCGAGTATTTGAAAAATCTTAAATGTGTGTTGAAGTGATGTGAGGAGAAGAATTTGGTTCTGAATTGGGAGAAATATCATTTTATGGTTCCAAAGGGAATATGCTTGGACCCATAATTTCATCCAAGGGAATTGAGGTAAATAAGGCAAAATTGATCTTATCTCTAACCTACCTCCACACAAGAGCATACGTGATGTGCAATCCTCGTTAGGACATGCCAAAATTTATAGATGATTCATAAAGGACTTTAGTCACCTCTTTCGTCCTTTATGTAATTTTGTTTTTAAAAGGATACCTCATTCAAGTGGAGTGAAGAATGCCAGAGAGTTTTTTCTAAGCTCAAGGGCTTGTTGACTACCTTTCCTATCATGCAACCACCCAATTGGATATTCATTTTGAGATTATGAGCGATGCATCTGATTAAGCTATTGGGGTGGTGTTAGGCTAAAGAAAAGAGAAGAAGCCCAATGTGATTCACTATGCGAGTGGAACTCTAAATTCTGCCCTAGTGAACTACTTTACTACGGAGAAGGAACTCTTAGTTGTAGTATTCGCTTTGGACAAATTTAGGCCGTACTTGATCAGATCCAAGATCATCATCTACACTAATCATACGATATTAAAGTATTTTATTTCTAAGAAAGATGTTAAGCCTCGTTTGATAAGATGGATCCTCCTACTCTAAGAATTCAACATTAAAATACGGTACAAAGGAGTAGAGAATGTAGTGCCTGACCATCTCTCAAGACTTAACATACTTGATTCCCTTGAGCTGACACCGATAAATGATATGTTCACTGACGAACAATTGTTTAAACTTTTCCAATTACCTTGGTTTGCTGATATTGAGAATTATCTTGCTACAGGTTTCATGCTGATCCATTGGATTGTGCAAGATAAGAAGAAATTCTACACTGAGGTATGCAAATTTGTCTTAGAAGATCCATACATGTTCAAATATTACTCAAACTAAATTTTAAGGAGATGTGTGCCTGACAATGAACATCAAAGTGTAATCTCCTTTTGTCACTCTCAGGCCTGTGGTGGTCACTTTTTTGTGAAAAAGACCACGTCTAAAATTCTACAGTGTGGCTTTTATTAGCACACTATGTTTAAAGATACTCGTGAGTTTTCTAAAGCTAATGAGCGTTGTTAAAAATTAGGAGGATTGTCCCATTGAAACACGATGACATTGAACCCATTCTAATTATTGAAGCATTTGATTGTTGGGTCATTGATTTCATAGGACCATTCCCCCAATCATTTGGAAACATTTACATCTTATTAGTAGTAGACTATGTTACCAAGTGGTCGAGGCGATCTCATGCCAGAACAATGATCATCAATTGGTCATTCAATTATTAAAAGAAAATAGCCTTTCCTAGTTCGGAACACCTCAAGCCATCATAAATGATGGAGGTTTACACTTTTGTAATAGGCCATTCAAGAACTTAATGAAGAAATATGGCATCTCTCACAAAGTCAGTACCCCCTATCACTTGCAGACAAGCCGTCAAGCTAAAATTTTCAATAGAAAAATTAAACAAATTATAGAAAAAATGGTTAATCTTGATCGCAAAGATTGGTCAATCAAACTGTTTGATGTTTTATGGGCTTACTGTACAGCTTACAAGACCCCATTAAAATGTCTCCCTTTAGACTTGTCTACGGGAAGGTTTGCCACTTGCCTGTGGAATTGGAACATAAGGTCTACTGGGCGATTAAGAATTTGAACTTCAATTTGGACAACACCTGCTCGCTACGTAAACTTCAATTGAATGAACTTGAAGAAATATGGAATGATGCATATGAGAACTTGAGAATTTACAATGATAGAATGAATGTGTTCAATAACCGGAACATTCTTCGAAAATCATTCATGCCAGGTCATAAGGTCCTTTTGTATAATTCTCATTTACATCTTTTTCTGGGTAAGCGTTAATCTCGTTGGACCGGCCCTTTTCTTGTTACAACCGTTTATCATCATGGGGCCATCAAGATACAGACTCCTATGAATGGAAACATTTTCAAAGTAAACGGTCATTGTCTCAAGCCATTTGTTGAGAAATTTGACTCAGAGGATATGTCCATCCCTCTGACTGGTCCTGTTCATCAAGATTAACTTCTTAGTATGATAGAGGTATAGTTAGGTTTATTGCTTTCTTAGGATTAGGTTAGATAGAATTTTATTTTATGTATTCATGTTTATCATTGCTTAAGCCTTACATAGGAAGGACTTTGAATATCGCTGCATTCTTCCTTCTCAGGTACTATCTTCCTAACTTACTACTCCTTTTCTTATCTTTGTCTCTTGTTGGTATTATGAACTATTTCTTATATTAAGGACAATGTAAATTTTAGGTTAGGGGTGAGATTAGTTGGATCTAATCAGTATTTTTCTAGGTTTTGAGCAATGTTTAAAATTTTAAAAATTTTCTATTTCAAAAATCTCTTGGAAAGCAAAAATTCTGTGTGATTTGAATACATATTGAGTACTATGATAAGATATGGAATAAATCTTTTAGAATCTAGTAACTAGTTAATTACTAACTTTTAATTAAGTTTTCTTACTTAGTTGATTAATAAAAAAAATTTAAAAGTGATAACATGTGAATTACTTAGTTGATTAAGTTTTCTTACTAAGTGATAACATGTGAATTACTTAAAAGTGGTTATGAACCAAATTTAGAGATTATTGTTTAGGGATTGAAAGAAGAAAAACAAACTAGCTAGAAAACAATAAGATCATGGCGACCTTCGGGATGTGTTTTTAATGAAAAATTCAGAAAAATAATGAAAAAAAGGTGAAGGTCATTGATATAAAATCAAAAACTGGAAAATAAGTGAGATAGGAGATATGATCAGAATAAGTATTTGTGTCGAACTATCCAGTTTAAGGTAATGAACATGGCTAACATTATGAAAGGTATAACAAATTCATGGAATTTTAAGTTAGAACTCACTAAACAAACTAAAAACTTGATGTTTGGACTTATTTTATTTGTTAAGTGATGAACGAAAACTTAGTTATTATTAAGGACATTGGGATTTAGATTGCTCATGTTGTATTTTAACACCTTTGAATATCACTCACATGTATAGGCTTGTGCAGAAAATTTCTATATAAGGGAGGGTTGTAATTTGAAATTTTTGAGAAGTTGTGTTCACATGTTTTGCTCGGGACTAGAAAAATGCTAGTTGGGGGTGTGTTGAGTGTGATATATTTCATATTTCTCCCTATTTATTTAACATCCCAGATTTTCAAGGCTAGAGTTTATACTCATGTTCGAGAAAACTGGGTGTTAATAATTGAATGAATTGGATGCTTCAAAAATCGCACCTTATTATTATTATTTATTTTTTTCATTTAGAACACATCCAGTTACATTCATGAAAGTAACCATTCATGAGAATAAAATCGACTGTATTTATTATTTCATTAGAGTAAAAGAATTCAACAAATTATCAAATGTCCTCTCAATGGGAGCTTATTACATCATTGAGTTCGCAGTGGAATTATAAAACTAAATCATAAAATTATCTTCTTATTCATTTGGTATAATCTTCTATAGGGAGATGGTCCTCTAAGTTTTCAATCTGTACATCACCTGCATAATCTGTACGGTTAGAGAAGGTCAACGCCCTACTCATAGTGATGGTTATCCTTTAAGATTAACAATAATTCAAGAGATTCATAAAAGTAATGTAAGGGTTCTGATATATTCCGTACACCACAACTACGAGAGGTATCAATATGCGCAAGCAACCTACATGAGATGCATGCCAAGTAAAGTATATGAGGTTCATCACGCTTAGCGATCACACAATGTGGAAAATGATTTAGAGTTATCCGGCTCACCCCGCAACCCATTCTACGGAGATTCGCTAGTGTGTCCCACGTTTAACATGGATTTAAGCAATTATCCTAAGACGACGACAACGCATGACTCGGATGAATTACATGACATGATTTGTTCATGGAGCGACTATTTGCAACATCCAATCTCGAAAGTGATGTAACATGCATTGCGAATCACTTACATCGATTTGTGCACCACTACCCAAAATTTATGAAATTATGTGTTGAACCAGGGCTACTACCAAAACTGCATTATGTCCATGATATTTATTTGATCACTAGAATTGAGATTCCCAACATAGTACTTGTAAAAAAAGGAAAATTCATTGAATCATGGGAGCTTTCAAATTCTAAGACATAGCCCATGCCATAAAGGTAAACAAGACAAGGCCAACATAATAAGGAGATGAGTAGCAATGACTAACTCAACAAAGAGGAGAGTGATAATGGCAAACTTAAGAAAGATGAGAGTAGCAATGGCTAACTCAATAAAAGGAGAGTAGCTAGGGCTGACTCAACAAAATTGATAAAGGCAATGGTAAGGCTTGTATCCATCGCCCAACATAAAAATAATGAAGATCACTCGTAATTAACATCATACTATAAACTCAAAGGGTAAATAATTGTTGGTGGTAAATTAAACAATTACAGGGAGAGAATCATAGTAACATGAGAACATGTAAAAAGGAAAGATAATTCATATCAACTTTAATTAAGGTAAGTTTAAAGGAATCCCTCACCTTTGCTTATCAAATGGCTTGGTTAAATGTCCAGAGACAATGTTATGGTCAATATTTGCCCTAATTTATAGGTTTTGAATGGTTAGAATTTAGTTTGGTCTCATTTTATGGTAGGGTTAGATCCAATTGAATTAATGGATTTGAAGGAAAATCTTGGTTGATGGCTTGGATGTTTCATATACTTCATGGGTTTCGATTTAGAAATCTAAAGGTCTTCGGTGCATTCTTTCACCAAGTTGACTTAGATCGATAGGGTGGAATTCTACACCTTAGTCGCTAGAACCGAAAAGATAAAAGTGAGAGGGAAAGAAGAGTAATCTTTGGGCCAGGGAAGACCTGTTTGAGTTCAATCTTTGATTCAGCAGCTCGGCAAGATTGTTAGAAGAGTTCTTGTTTCTCCCTCTCTCTTCTTTCTCTCTTTCTCTCCCGGTGCGAAGGCTGGATGATCCTTTCCTTCCTCCGTATGTTGGCCATTTATAGGTCTTCGGACACAGGTCCAGCGAGAGGGGAAGTCCCAGTTAAGGAAGGTTGCGCCTTGCATAAGTCTTTTTATGCATGACAATTCCGAAGTTGGAGGCGTGTGGCTTTAGATTCACGGTGTGGATCTAACGTTTTGTTTCTTCAAGTGTGCTGGGAAAGGTTTCCCACTCGAAGGACAACTGGATGGATGGTCATGATTCTTATTTGGACGTGTGGACAGCCGTTACCATCCAATGATCGATTGAGGGAGGCGAGCTCTGCTCCAATGGTAGGTTCGTTTCCAGCTAATCTTTGCTCAAACTGATTGTAAGGCCCGTAACCTAGTCTATACCATTCCTTAGGATCCCATGGTCCTCCCGATCGAATTCCGGCAACCCGAGACGCATAATGCACAAAGCATTTGTGCATGACCCTGAGTCGCATCATGTCAACCTGAGTCAACTCAACACGAGACTTGTACATTGCGACCGCGCCGTTGCCGCGGTTCCAATGTCATGTCTTGCACACCGATGCGATACCCAGGCTAAGAGATGTGGGCCTGCGCATATCTCAAGGAAACGCCGCGCATTACAAATTTTGAGAGAACCTCTACCCAAACATCACATCAATCAATCAAGTACACATCCCATCACAACCCATACCCAACCCATTCTTCTCTTACACAAGCCTTCCCAAAGTCAACTCTCTCTCTCTCCACCCATCCCTTTCTTACATCACCCATCCCTTTCTTACACCACACCATCCCTCTCTCCCATCCATCATTCCATCCCATCCCCCTTCCCTACCCATTCCAAGCAATCCAAGGAGAGCAACCGTCCAAGAATTTCCAAGAGGAGAGCCTAGTGTGGCCCACTTCCTACCCCCTAAACTCTCATCTCCACCCTTCGGTCTTCATCATCCTCCATCAAAGTTGAAGCCAAGGAGCTTCGCATTCCAAGGAACCTAGAAGAAGTGGAATTGGTGGGTGATCTTAGGATTTCCACCATTGATCTTGATGATTTGAGGGCCCGCACGTGGTGGGACCCATTTGATGCATGTATTGAGGGCCCATAGTGGCGGGGTCCCTCCACCACCCTGTCTCTCTCTCTCTCTCTCTCTCTCTCTCTCTCTTTTGTGATGAAGTGTGGCATACCTAATCCAGACCATCCATGTGTTGAACCCCACTTTGCTGCTTGTCCATTGGGATGGGCATGGATGAAGGAAAAACACATATATCAGTTTGATCCAAACTCCGGTGGGCCACTGCATGGACCCACCTTGATGTGTGTGTGTTGTGGACACACCATGATGTGTGTGTGTTCCACATTCACCACGTCCGTCCATTTTGGCCACATCATGAGCCCACCTTGATAACGGTCATCCAGACCATCCACCCTTAGGACGTCCAACAGCAGTTGCTGCTGGACCGTATGAAGAGGAAACAAATGTCAGGTTTTTTTCCAAAAGCTAGTGGGTCCCACACGTGTGGACACACCTTTAATGTATGTATTTCATCCCTGCCATCCACGTGGGACGGTGGGTCCAACGTAGCAATGTTGCTGCATTGACACCCGCAAGTTCCGTGGTCTAATCACGAGGTATGTGTTATGTCCCAACCGTCCACCCTTTTTTAGGCATGGGACCCACCCACACGTGCTGCATGTGTGGGGTGGGGCCCCCCTTATTGGAATGGATTGGCTGGTGTACCTTGCAAGCAGCTATATAGCTGCTATATTAACATCAGCAAGTTCTGAGGGCCTGATCATGAGGTATGTGTATATCCTCACCATCTAGTTTGTTGGATGGTGGGATCCACCTTTGATGTATAAGTTTTATATCCATGTCATCTGTGCTATGCACATGGGGCCACCTTGATGACACATGTGGCCCACACCCATGTGGGACCACCGTGGTGCATGTGATTCACCCACACTGTCCACTGTTTGGGACGGTGGGAACCCACCTGTAATGTATGTATTTTATTCCCACTGCCTGTCTATTTTCTAGACATGGGACCCACCCACACGTGCTGTAAGTGTGGGGTGGGGCCCACCTTGAGGTATGTGTTATATCCATACCATCCAGTCATTTGCAGAGATCGTTTTATGACATTGCAACGAGAATGAGATAGATTTAAATTTCAAGTAGGTCCCACCGATGTAAGTGTTCTATCTACCCCATCCAGATCACGTGGGGCCAACCTTAATTGCATGTGAAATCCACACCATCTAGGGCAGGGGAAGGTGGGCCACATATGTGTAGACCCCACCACGATGTGCATGTGATATTGACACCATTCGTCTGGACCATGGGTCCCACGTGAATCCCATCATGATGTAAGTGTTTGGCCCAGCTGTCCAGTCCACTGGACATCGACCCCATCATGCATAAGGGTTTCATCTAGGACGTTTATATGTTTGACGCCCAACCAGGGCCAGCTCGTTGAGTGGGTTGACCGTCCACCAGAGTGGTCCACCGTGCTGTATGTATTCTATTTCCATGCTGGCCATCTGTGTGGTGCTCATTGGTAATGTGTGGGGTCCCCACCCCTCCAACAAATTCCACCATGGGCTGTTTATGGGGCTCACCTTAATGTATGTGTCTTAACCACACTGCCCATCCATTTTCAAGGCCATGGCCCCACTGCCTTGTGAGGCCCACTTGGTTATATATGCTACACATGCTATATATGATGCCCATCCATTTTTGCTGGATCATGGGCTGCACCATGAGGCCCAATAAGATGTATGTATGAGGCCCAGGTATGAGGCTCGTTGTGATGTATTTGAGGACCATGGATGTGGCCCATTGTGATTTATTCAAGGCTTAGGTATAAGGCCCACTATGAGGTATTTGAGGCCCATGGGACGTGGCCCACTATGATGTATTTGTGGCCCATTTGATGAGGCCCAATGTGAAGTATTTGTGGCCCATTTAGATTGTCCAAGGCCCACCTCAATGTGATGTATATGTGGCCCATGAGTGAGGCCCAATGTGATGCATATGTGGCCCATGAGTGGGCCCATTGTGATGTATATTAAGCCCTTTGTGTGAGGCCCATTATGTTATGTATGGGGCCCTTGTGTGAGGCGATGGGCCCACTATATGCTAGGCTCTATGTGGGCCACTTCTTGGGAGCAATGTTGATTAAATGTCCACATTTATAGGCAATGATGGTTAAATGTCTACATTGTGACCTTCCCTTAGGCCTTTGTTAGGCCCATTCTCATCATTCTCTAAGTGGGTTGACCCTAATCATTGGGCCCTATTGATAATTGCATGATCCATCTATTCTTTTTGGGCTAACCCAAAATGTTGGGCCCCCATTGGTTACTAGTAGGGTTGTTTTTAATATTACAGTCCATCTAGGAATTATTTGGGCCCCCGAGGGCGTCTAGCGGGCCATATGATGGTATGGTGAAGGAAGCCCGTTCCGGATCCTTAGGATTATAGGTAGGCCACCTAGGCCCAACCTTGATATGAGGAGAGTTTGTCATCATCGTAGACGGAGGGATCCGTGCAATCAGATTTGGTATATCCATAGTTGAGGATTGACCCTCATGTTATGGATTTGTTATCTATCTATGGACCCCGCCTTGTGTATAAGCCGATTATCGATGCCGACTATGAGTATGTGCTAGTATAACATCATGATACAAGCCATTGAGATGGTACGAGGCCCATTATGATTATATGAGGTCCATTGTGACCATGTGAGGCCCGTTGTCCGTTGTGATTGTATGAGGCTCATTGTGATTATATGAGGCCCGTTGTGTGATTGCATGAGGCCCATTGTGATTGTATGAGACTCATTATGATTGTATGAGATCCATTATGATGGTACGAGGCCTGTTGTGATTGTATGAGGCCCATTGTGATGGTATAAGGCTCATTATGATTGTATGAGACCCAATTGTGGTGTAAGAGGCCCATCATATGTGTGAGGACCATTATATGCGTGAGGCCCATTGTATGTGTAAGGCCCACCATGTGTAGGTGATTATTACACACCACCCATTCACCAATACGGGCCATGGGCCGTCTTATACCATCCCACTATGATGTATGTGATTATAATCATGCTTGGTATACTTCATGATATATGCCCATACGCATCATCTGCATGCTTGTTATGAGGAGTGATTAAGCATAGTATGTGCCATTGGGCTAATTGTTTATGAGACTTCCTGAGACACGGAGTTGCCCCAATGAACGCACGATACGTGTAGGTTTGATGCATGACTAGATGGATCTTATATTTTATGATATGACCACCGTATGTCCTAGCGACATCAGGGTCGTGGCCTCCACAATCATGTCGTGGATGGCCAGATGGGACACCAAAAATGTTTGGTTCTAGCATACAGGCGTGATAGATGTCCCTAGGTGAAAATCCCTAAACCCCTGAGGCCAGGGGATGCTCCAACGTATAGACCGAGTGGATATATATGAGCGCATAAGGGTCGTATACCAGTAGGCCGTGTCTCCCACTTTGTCGTGGTCGGTTGGGAGAGGGTGTGGCCTTACCCGCCTGAGGGAGTAGGCAATGTTAGGCTGAGTTTGACTAGCTTGAGGAATGGGTCTGTTCTCAACAAGCCGGGCTGATATTGGCTGGCGGATGGTGAGGTCTCTTCCACTTACTCAGTTGTATGCTTGATGGGGTGGCAAGATGGCGTAGAGTATATTAGACCCTGGTGATGATCCCAGAGATGTACTGTACTGAGATGTGGAGTTTCATATTTATCATTTAACTCATTTATTCATTCATGCACTATCCACTCGGGCTGGTGGTGCACAACTAAATCATTATGTGTACCTTCACAATGGTCAGGATTTTGGTTGGGCACGTGACCAACCTGAGATCAAGAGTCTACCACATTGAGTCTAGCTATCCAAGTTTAGGTATGAGACTGGTTTGGATAGAAATCCCTTGTGATGGACCCCACAGCTTACGATACCACGTACTATCATCCCAACTTCACACTCCAGTTTGGTCATTTCTTTTGCACCACATATTAAATTGCATCCTCAACACATAGCAGTTGGTTTACTATGCTTTTATATTGCATAGCCTAAATGAGGTTGATGGTATTATGAACTCGCCAGGATCTACATATTGCATTACATCCGAGACATATGGCATTTGGGTTGCTATGTTTCTGCAAGTATATGGCCTAGATGAGACTGATGGTATTCATAGCTCTTTAAAATTGCATATTGTATTGCATCCTCAGTATCTAATATTTGGCTCATTACGACTCCACATTGTATAGTCGATCTACATTGCATACTCTGATATTGAATGACTTATAACCTTACTAGTATTCTGCTTACACTGATATTTGTGTGCTTGACACTTATCTTGGCACACATGTACACCACACTCTAAGCTTTCTACAAGATTATGCACGATAGATGCGTGCAGGTGACGATAAGACGCAGTCGAGCTAAGGAAGGAGTGTACGGCAGAGCTTCTAGAGCTTTTGGCATTTATCTTGTATTTCCCCTTCATATATTATACTCAAGTTTTTGATATTAGTGGATATGTAATGATGATGTTGCCTTTGTGATTTGGGTACACTTGTGGTTATTCTCCTTTATTTATAAAAAAAAAAAATCACACTGAAAATCCACCTTGTAGGATCCCAGGATTAGAACTTGGAGTATGGGCGCTAGGAGCCGAGAATACGGTACTACGGAGGCTGTCGACATAGGATTCGGCGATCGAGAATTCTGTGAGCCCATTTTCTGAGTTTGAGCATGACACTGACTTTTCTGGATGGTCTGGGTTGCCATTTGGTGCCCCGTGGCCCACAAGATTGGTGGTCTGGATGTTCTAGTGGGTGGTTTATGCGAATGCGATTTTCGTGTGATGCGGTTCATCTCTGTGGGAATCGGTGGAACACCAGTCCCTCACTACTTCCTTTCCTTGTTTGCCATCGTGGAACCAGTCGGAACCACCTTCTTTGTGGTTTAGACGTCTTGGGGAGGATTGTAATCTCCTCTACTGGAGATTGAATGGTTCGGATTCCCTTAGCCGATCGATTTCAGAAGTTTGAGCGAGTGGATTTCTTTCGTGTTCATTTTCTTCGAACACTGTAACAGCATCCAGTTCTATTTGCTTTAAGGGCAGTTAGGTCCATTGTCCTGATTGTTATGGTGTGATCCATCCCGACCACCAGGTTCACTATGCCATGATAGTGCATGGGCCTAAATTTGGGGTGAATCCACTGATCAAGCAACCCACCCATGGAATAGGAAGGTACGGTAAAACTCATTACTATACTTGGTTTTGTTGTTGTTGTTACAACGTACGAAAAGGTGCTGACTTCGATTTGTTAGCTGGTTTAGGTGGGGTCCACTTGCGATGATCTCTTAGGGGATCCATGCCCTTCACCACTTTCATCATATGGTGGTGGCCCATGGCCCCAAGTTTGAAGCAGATCTAACCTCAGGGTGGGCCACACAATTTACCGATGCATGGGGTAATATTCACCATCTAACCCAATCCTCCTTCGTATGTGGTTTGCCATGCACTTGTTATTTACAGATTTTCCATTCTCCCTTATAGCAACTTCTGTCATCTGTTCCCCCCTACTGCACCTTCTAAAAGAAGTGAAACTTTACTGACAATCCTTATTTCTCAAAATCTCTCAACCGGTTAAATTTGGGCCCCGTTCTGTCAAGGATGCCCGAAATGCTCCTTTAGTGGCTAACACACTGCGTATTTCGAAACAACATTTATACACTTCTGATTGACAAGTTACCGAGTAATTTAGACCTATACCCTAAGATCTTTATGATGATTAGTTTACCACGATATTCGTGTGGCCCGTTTAGTGGATCTAAACATGATAGATGGTCAGATGATTTGCTAAAAATAAGGGAACTTGATGGTTAGCACTCTGACCATGTTTGTAGGTGGATTTACAGTCAGTTTCATAAGTGGATGGACATAAAGTGGATTTCTGGAGTGATTAGTGGGTAGAACATGCGTATTGTTAGATTCGAGCCTCTTATTCACATGTGTAAGTTTCTCAGATGGTAGTTCTGATGGTAGGTTAAGCATTTTCATAGGTGATGAACAGGATGAACGGATCAAAATCTCAACCTGATGAGTGTATGAGTGGATGTAGAGATCAGGTAGTTAGTTTACTATGATTGAGTGGTCCAAAATCAAAGTGGACGGTTAGATGTCTCTATCTAACGGTGCATATTTGACTGGATGGTTGGTTATGATGAACAGGCGAGGATACTTAGGTATATGATGGCACTGCCTTAAAATCAATGGTCGGATGACTTAATCCATGGACGACGATCGTTCTCAATGGTTAGATTTACATTAGAGAATAAATGTAAGGATAGAATAGGTAGATCGGTATCGTACACATGTACATATTAAGTTAAAATTCATGGTAACACTCGAGAACTTTCAATGCTCGGGTATTGAAAATTTTGGGGTGTTACAATTTATGCCTTAGTTTTATAAACATGATAGTGTTTAATCGATCTAATTATGCATGTTTTCATGTGCGAGGTGATTTCGAAAGTTTAAGGTAAAATTAATGCTAAAAGGAATATTTATGCTCAAAAGATTACTAAATGAGGATTTGGAGATTTGGAAGTCATTAATGAAGAAATCACATGCTAAAGTGAAAAGGCCGAGCTAAGAGTCCTAGAGCGGGGGGCAGGGGGGGGGGGGGGAAATAGGACTATGCCAAATTAAAAAAAATTAAATACGGAATTAAATAGATATAAATAAAGATAACATTAAACAATCCCACAAAGTAAAAATGAATAACAACCTCAAATGTACATGTATTGAGAGGTTGATACAAATATTGTTCTAAGGACAACCTTACACCAAAAACGAATGGCTTATGGTAGGACAACCTGATTCCTAGAATGGTCTGTGTATCAAAATCTCAAATCGATACAGATGAATAAAGAATAAAAATAGCAAAAAAAATAAACTAAGCTATTACAACATTCCCACACTTGTATAAAAGAGATTACAACATTCTCCACAAATGCCTCAAAAGAAATTACAACATTCACACAAAGCCACAATCAATCATCCACCACAAGACTAGAAATTATAGTGGTTCACTTATGTGTACAGCAACTATTTAAAAAAATAGCCACACAACTACTCCACTCCCAATATCCTCACACAGTGGATATTGGCGTTCACTATGAAATAAGTTTTTCAAGGTTCACCTAAAACCTTCACAATTGTGTCTTTCAAGTGGGCTTACACAATTCAAAAACCCTACACTGAGTTTTCTGGATCACCTCAGACAAACCAAAAAGAAAGAGAGATTTTTCTGGCACAACCTCAAAAACCAAAAGAAGATTTACAAGAAATGTAAATGTACTTATCTAGATATTCTCCTTTGACGAAGCTTGGAAGAACCAATTCAAAGTAGATGTTCAATGTCCACACTCACTTATGAAAAAGTTCTAAGTTCTAATTGAATTTTAGATTAAATCACCTTGGGCTTGCTTAATTTGATTTTGATTCCTAGAAAGGGGAAAACTTCAATCCCTTCTTCAAATAAGATTGGAATATAGAAATCAAAATCAAACGCGAAAAGCTAAATTAAAGAGAATATTAAATGACACTAAATAGCTTAAGAATATCATAAACCTATCTCTCAGAGTGGTGTCTTGATTTTGCTTGAAATTGAATGAAAAACTCTGAAAATCGTGCTCTATTTATAAGTACAAAAACTGTTTACTCAACTGGCCTAGAGGACAGTTCGACTAGTCGAAGACCAACAAGAATTTAAAAATAATGGGCGTGATAAGATAATACCATTCCACGACTAGTCAAGTGGCCTGCACGATCGGTCGAGCCTTACTCTCAACTGGTCGTGTGGAACCTAATTTGGTTGCTGGACTTTGAATCGAGCCTGCTCGACTAGTCGAGTAGTCTCCAGGATTGGTCCAGGATCTAACAAAAAATCTCAAAAATTAGTAACAAACCTTGGATTGGTCGAGAAAATTCTTGGACTGGTCGAGTCAGTACTAGGACTAGTTGAACATATGCTAAGACTAGTCAAGAAAAAGCCTATAGAAGTATATAGTGACCCAATTTAAGTATGCAACCAATATGACCTACCATATGGTCAATCTAGGGTCTTACATACCATATAAGTGATATTTGAACATTGAATCATCATTTGCTTCAGTTGATAGTTGATCTTGAAGTTCATGGAGCTTGATATCTTGACATACTTTGAAGTTTGAACTTGAAGTACTTTAAAGCATGAACTTGAAGTACTTGTGACTTGTATTTCACCTTGAACTTTCTGTTCCAAAGCAAAGCACTTTGTCTTGACATAGTTGAAGCTTTGAAACCTTGAACTATCACTTGATGTTGTATTTGAACTTGTGAATCTCTTGTTCTTGCATTTGAAGTTCTTGAGATAAAGACCTTTGTTCTTGTACATGAATTGCATGATCTTGAATATGTAGATAAGCTACAAAAGATACAAATTCCAAGAGGTTTTGACACTACAAAATTTAACAATCATAGGAACTAGATAGAATAGCATTTACACAAAGATCTATGGAAACCAAGTGAGGAATGAAGAGAATCGAAGATTTAAAGTGAAGAAAAGTAATCTTGAAAATTGGCAAAAAAAAAACATGTTTTGCAACTTCGAGTCTAAAAAGTGAAAGCTTTGAAATAATTCTCAAACTAGACTTCGATGTCATCGAAGGCCGTTGATTACATCGAAAAATTGTCCAAAACTATCCAGCAAGTTTAGGCTGATGACATCGAAGACCTTTGATGACATTGAAGTTTGCCATTGAAGATACACAGAGTGTGTAAATTTGAGGCGGTTTGTGAACTTTTCCGAGGCAGCGCAAAAGTTTGAGTTGCAAAATTATTTAAAGGTGTGCCTATGCTATTCCAAATTATCTTCTAGGGTTTGTAAAGGGAGAGAAGGCCTAGGTGGAGCACTGACAACATTCTTCCACTTCAATTTCTTCATGGTTTCTAGTATATCTTTTAGTTTTTCTTTTGTTTTTGAGTGAGCCATGACCAGCTATTCTCTTAGCTAGGGCTAAGAGGTGAAGTTTTAGTTTATTTTGATGTTTACATTACTTTGATTCAAGTACATGTTGGATTTCCATTAATTTTTGGTTCGAATAAAGGAATTTTTTCAGTTTTCTATAGTTTATTATAACTGAAATTACAGTAGATGCAATGGAAGCTTTTGATATCTTCTTATATGTTTTGGAAGTATGTGATCTGTAAAATTCATGATTCACCATCGTCTATAGGAATGGTGGATGGTTGAATTCCCTACAATTATCACATGGATGCTTCATGAGAGAACTATGATAATGGAAAATTCAATTTTTTGGGTTTTTACTACTCTATCATCCAACTGGATAGGATAGGACTTTAATTCCAGTTGTAACTCTTTGAATCAAATAAGGTAGCATCTTAATAGCTACATGTGGATCCTTAGCACTCTAGTTTCCCTTTTTTATTGATTGTTAATTCATTAATCTCTCAATTCTTCATATTATTCCTTAAATCTAGTTCCTAGTTCTAGTTCTAATTTATTTCAGAAAGACACACATATAAATCCCTGTGAATTCAACCTCGGTCTTACCGAGTTATTACTACATCGTGACCCTACACCTGGGGTTGTTTTCAATCATTGCCCAACCTTCAATGTCATCAAATGTGTCCTCGATGAAATTAAGAAACGTCTAAAACTATCCAGAGAGTAGAACCCAAAATCCTTGAATTTTCTGGCTTTAATGGCATCGAACTGTTCTTTGATGGGATCGAGAAGTGTTCTCAATAGTCTAGTAACCAAACTTGATTTTCTCCATTATATTCGATGGGATCGAACCTCCTTTAATGGCATTGAACACTTACTTCAATGGTTCGAACCTCTTGAATTATGCACTTTGCAAACTTAATTTTCTTTATTCTTCACTTGGTTTTCTTGGATCTTAGACTCTTAAAATCTTTAATCTTGGTCTCCAAAGATCCATCCTTACTTTGGTAATTCTTGAGCATCAAATTCCATGCATTTAACATTCATGTTACCTTAAGCTCTTGAAATCACCTCGCAATACAAACATGTATAAATAGATCGACTAAGTAACATCATGTTTACAAAACCAAGGAATAAATATGGGGAAATATGCAATATTGCTTACTCAACACACCTCCCAACTAGCATTTTTCTAGTCCCGAGTAAAACATGCTTGAAACAATCATTTAAACTTCCAAATCTCAAATATTTTTTGGAAGACAATTTATTGTGTAATCATGTATGAATGAGTAGATTTCAAAAATGAAAGAATGAAATTTTGACAAGCTAAAGCCTAATCTCGTGAATAAATGAATGAACTAAGTCCTCCTTTATCAACTAACTAGTAGAGTGAGTTCAAACATCAAGCTCCTAGTTTTTTCAGTGGATCTCAACTCATGTTTCCATAGAAGATACTTTTGTTTCATAATGCTAGCCATGTTCATTGCTTCAAAGTGGATAGATCAACATAACTTCCGATCTTATCTCCATTTCACTTATTTTCCAACTTTTTGAATTTTTCATTAACGACTTTTATACTTTTTTCAGTCTTTTCATTATAACACATATCGTCTAGCCTTTTTGTTGATCTTATATTGTCTAAGTGGTTATTTTCCTAGCACTTTTTAGTGAGATACATGTTAAAGTCAGAAATTCGAGTATTTTTCACAGAAAATGAATCAAGCGTGAATTGTGAGTTAGACTCATGCTTAATTACACAAAATTTCACTTTCCAAAAAGTGAAATTGAAAAATTCAATTTTTTTTTTTAAATTAGAAAAGTACCAATCAGATCTATCTAATCTCACCCCCAACCTAAAATTTACATTGTCCTCAATGTATAATATGTAAGCAATCAACTCATCATGAGATAATGAGAAATAAAGAGAAGTGAGTTAGAAGGATATTACCCGAAGAAGGAAATTGAAATGATTTGAATTCTTTAAAAGATAAAGTGGTTAGCACGAAACTAAACAAAAAGAAACTACCCTAGTCCTAAGTCCTGAGAAAGCAGTAAACCTAATTATAACTCCATCAGACTAGGAGGTCAATCTTGGTACACATGATCAGTCAGAGGTATGGATAAATACTCTGAATCAAATTTCTTACCAAATGGCTTGAGACAATGACCGTTCACTTTGAAAATGTTGTCATTCATCGGATTTACAATCTCAATAGCCCCATGAGGATAAATAGTTTTAACAATGAAAGAGTCAGTCCAATGAGAGCGAAGCTTTCTATAAAAAAAAGATGTAATAAAGAATTGTACAAAAGGACCTTTTGACTTGGTGTGAATGATTTCCGAAGGATGTTCTGGTCATGAAATACCTTCATTCTTTCCTTATAAATTCTCAAAATCTCATAAGCATCATTCCTAATCTCTTCGAGTTCATTTAATTGAATTTTGCGTAGCGAGCCAACATTGTCCAAATTGAAGTTTAATTTTTTAATTGCCTAGTTCGCCTTATGTTCCAGCTCCACAGTCATGTGGCAAGCCTTCACATATACAAGTATAAATGGATACATTCCAATGGGGGTCTTGTAAGTTGTATGGTATGCTCATAAAACATCGGTCAAACGGATTAACCAATCCTTTTGAGAGGGGTTAACAGTCTTTTTTAGAATTTGTTTGATTTTTCTGTCAGAAATTTCAGCTTGATCGCTTGTCTTTGGATGATAGGGGGTGCTCACCTTGTGTGAAATGCCATATTTTTTTTGTTACGGTCTTGAATGGCATGTTGCAAAAGTGTGACCCTCCACTTATGATGGCACGAGGTGTTACGAACCGAGATAAAAAATTTTCCTTTAAGAATTGAATGACAGTGCGATAGTCATTGTTCTGGCACAAGATCGCCTCAATCCACTCATTACCATAGTCAACTACTAGCAAAATATAAATGTCTCTAAATAATTGGGGGAATGGTCCCATAAAATTGATGCCCCAACAGTCTAATGCTTTAATAATCAAAATGGGGTTTAGTGGTATCATTTTTATATGGGACAATCCTCCTAAATTTTGACAACGCTCATAAGCTTTATAAAACTCATTAGTGTCTCTATACATAAGGGGCCAATAAAATTTACACTACGGGATTAACTGTGCTCTTTTTAAGAGAAAAAGTTCTCATCATAGGCCTGAGAATGATAGAATGAGATTACACTTCGATGTTTGTTGTCAGGCACACATCCCCTTAGGATTTAATATGAGCAATATTTAAATAGATATAGGTCGTTCTAGATAAACTTGCACACCTCGACATAGAATTCTTCTTATCTTGTGTAGTCCAATGTGTTGGCATGAAACATGTAGCAAGATAATTAGAGATATCAACAAACCAAGGTAGTTGGGAGAGCTTAAAGAGTTCATCGGGGAACATGTCATTAATTGGTGTTGGCTCAAGGGAGTTGGATAGGACGAGTTTAGAAAGATGGTCAACAACTACTTTCACTATTCATTTCTTATCATGTATTTCAATGTCAAATTCTTGGAGCTGGAGGATCCTTATCAGACGAGGCTTGGCATCCTTCTTAGAAACAATGTACTTCAGCACCACACGATCAATATAGATGATGATCTTGGATCTGATCAAGTAGGACCTAAAATTTTCCAAAGCGAACACTACGGCTAAGAGTTCATTCTCGGTAATAGAGTTGTTCACTTGGATAGAATTTAGAATTCTACTCGCATAGTAAATCACATAGGGATTCTTCTCCTTTCTCTAGCTTAACACCGCCCCAATAGCATAGTTGGATGCATCACACATAATAAAAAAGAATACTCTAATCGGGTGGTTGTATGATTAGAACACTAGTTAAAACATAGCCTTGAGCTTAAAGAAGGCTCTCTGGCATTCTCCGTTCCACTCGAATGAGGTATCCTTTTGGAGGAGATTATATAAAGGACGAGAGAGATGACTAAAGTCATAATGAATCTCCTATAGAACCCTGCGTGTCCTAAAAAGAATTGCACGTCACGTATGCTTTTTGGTGGAGGTAGGTTAGAGAACAAGTCAATTTTAACCTTGTCTACCTCAATTCCCTTAGATGATATTATGTGTTCAAGAACCATTCCCTTGGGAACCATGAAATGACATTTTTCCCAATTTAACACAGGATATTTTTCTTCACATCTCTTTAGCACAAGCATAAGAAGCTCAAGGCACTCGCTGAAGGATGGACTGAAGATAGAGAAATCATCTATGAAGACCTCTAGATATTGCCCCACCATGTCAGAAAAAATGCTTAACATACATCGCTGAAATGTGGTAGGGGTATTACACAATCCGAATGGCATCTTTCGGTAAGCAAAGGTGCTAAAGGGATAGGTGAACATGGTTTTCTCTTGATCTTCAAAGGCTATCTCTATATGATTATAGCCTGAATACCTGCCTACGAAACAATGGTAAGAATGACTAGCTGACCTTTTTAAAATTTGATCGATGAAAGGTAAAGGAAAGTGGTATTTCCTTGTGATGGTATTCAACTTTTTGATAGTTAATGCACATCCTCCAATCAGTGGTGAAATTAGTTGGTATGAGTTCATTATCGACATTACCTACGAGTTCATTATCGACATTACCTACGATGGTGATTTCGGACTTCTTAGGAACCACCTAAGTTGGGCTCACCCATTGACTGTTAGATACAGGGTATATGATACCCACTTCTAACAACTTGAGTACCTCGGCCTTAATCACTTCCCTCATATTGGGATTTAAACGATGTTGTGGTTGTCAGGAGGATTTTACATTTTCTTTTAAGTGAATGCGGTGAGTACAAATCATAGGGTCAATTCCCTTGAGGTCCGTAATCGTCCATCCAAGGGCTCTGTTATGTTCTTTGAGAGTAGAAATGAGCATACTCTCTTATTTTTCACAATACCAGAAATGCGACTTCTGGAAAGAAGAAGTCAAGTTTCTGGGACACATGGTGTCTAAGGAAGGAATCTTCGTGGACCTTTCCAAGGTGATCGCAGTACAAGACTGGGAGTAGTCTGGCTCCGTTACCGAAGTGAGGAGTTTCTTGGGACTTACTGGCTACTATCGCCGATTCATTAAAGATTTTTCCAATATAGCCAGAGCATTGTCTCAACTCACTCGGAAAGATCTTAAGTTTGCTTAGAACGAGAAAGCAGAAGTAGCCTTTTAGGAATTAAAGGACAAGCTAACGTCCGCACCTGTGCTAGTACTGCCAGAGCATGTTGGTTTGGGTTGTGTATTGATGCAGAAGGATAGGGTGATCACCTATGCCTCTCGACAATTGAGAAAGCACGAAGAAAACTACCCCACGCATAACCTGGAATTAACAGCAGTTATTTTCGCATTAAAGCTCTGGAGACATTACCTCTACGGAGAGGAGTTCGAGCTCTATTGCAACCACAAATGCCTCAAGTACATCTTTACTCAGAGAGACTTGAATATGAGGCAACGACGTTGGATGGAGACCTTGAAAGACTTCAAGTTTGAGATCTCCTACCATCCTGGCAAGGCCAACCTTATGGCCAATGCGTTGAGCCGCAAGAAGACAATAGAATTTACAGCTCTGCTGATGATAGAAGAGTAGAATATGATAGCGTTTGTGCGAGACTTCGAACAGAAGCTGAGAGTGGAGGAGCCATTCGAGAGCGTTGCATACATACACATACAGCCGCTCATTGATAACCAAATTATTGCAGCTCAGAAAGAAGATGAACTATTGGTGAAAATGAGAGAATGAGCGAGTGACAGTGAAGAATCTAAATGGAGAATTGGTTCAGATGGTGGTTTACGATATCGTGACCGCCTATGCGTCCCGAATCTCCATGACTTGAGAAGGGAAGTCCTAGAAGCCATTCAGAATTCAAGGATGGCGATGCATCCGGGCAGTATAAAGATGTATCGAGATATGAAGTGTTCATACTAGTGAGACAACATGAAGGCCCAGATAACAAACTTCGTGACCAGTTGTCTCACGTGCCAGCAGGTCAAGGCCGAGCACCGCTAACCACTTGGTTTACTTCAGCCCATGCCTATAGCTGAATGGAAATGGGATTTCATATCCATGGATTTTATTTTCGAGTTATCGAAGATGAGAAAGGGGCATGACTCCATTTGGGTGGTTGTGGACCGATTGACGAAGTCGACCCATTTCCTCCAGATTAAAGTTTCAAGCTCAGCAGATGACCTGGCCAAGCTATACATTAAAGAGATTATACGATTACATGGAGTTCCTATGGAAATTGTGTCGGACCGAGACACACGATTCACATTTATTTTCTGGACCCGAATTTAAGAAGCAATGGGAGTGAAACTGAAGTTCAGTACTGCATTCCACCTACAGACCGTTGGGCAGACGGAATGAGTAAATCAGATATTAGAAGATATGTTGTGAGCATGCGTGCTTGATTTCAAGGACAGTTGGGATGACTGTCTCCCCTACACCGAGTTTGCTTATAACAACAACTTTCAAGCAAGCATTGGCATGGCTCCTTATGAAGCCTTGTATGGGCGCCCATGTCGAGCACCACATTATTGGGGAGAAGTTGGCGAGAAGAGTTTAGTTGGCCTAGATTTGGTACAGGCGACCTCGGAGAAGATTGATAGTATCAGGCGTCGACTTCTTGCAGCCCAGAGCAGACAGAAGCGTTACGCCGATATAAGACGGTGACAGCTGGAATTTGAAGTTAGGGACCATGTATTTCTTAAGGTTTCTCCAATGAAGGGAGTCCTTCGAATTGGCAAAAAAAGGGAATCTCATGCAATAATTCATTGGCCCATTCCAGATTCTAAACCGAGTGGGTGTGGTTGCATACCGCCTTGCTTTGCCCACACCACTCGCAGGCGTGCACAACATATTTCATGTGTCAATATTGAAGAAATATGTTCCTGACCCTACCCACATTATCAAATAGGAGCAAGTACAGTTAAGTGAAGATGTTATCTATGTACTGCGACCAACATGTATTCTTGATAAGACGGAACAAGTGCTACGCAACAAAGTTACCCCACTCGTGAAGGTATTGTGGACACATCACACTGAGGAAGAGGCTACTTGGGAAACAGAAGCCGAAGTCCGTAAGAACTACCCTCAAATCCTCAAGGAGTATGAGAAGGTACTAATTTTAGGGACGGAATTTTTCTTTAAGGGGGGTAGATTGTAACATCTTAAAAAAATCAGTACAAAGACCCGAGTACCACCTCAGGCAGAAATCCCTAAGGACCATATTCTGTAGAAATTTAGGTGAAAATTAATTAAGTATTAAACTAAATAAATTGGTGGATTTAGTTTGAACCACCATTTACACAAATGGCAAGACCCAAAACCATTAAAATCGCTAACTCAATACAGCTTGAGAACCTAGGAAAAATTCCAAAAGCTTGTTACTCTCGGGAGCACATTAAAACTCCGTATTGGACCTGGACCGCACGTCGAAAGTCCGATGACCGTGAAACTATAGGGTTATGATTGTCCTACTAGGCTTGACGACCTTCACGGGAATCGAGCCCAACTAGTGTCCAGAAACACACAACTTTAGCCCTAAGTGAAGTGTGTGAAAAACGTTAATACCCTTAGAAAAAGTGTTAAAACTTAAGTGAATTGGGCTATCTGCTCACAGGAGAAATTGAGGATTTCGGACTGTCAGTTTTTGACCAAACTTCACCCATGGATCAGGGAAATTTCACTGCTCATATCCATATACTTGTGGCCCTAATTGAGTAAGCATGAATGTTGATCTGACACAGGTCCTCCACGGCTGATCGACCAATCCAATCGCACCAAAATCACATCCTGGCATAGATCCATTGTCAGGGAACTTACTCTATGATGTAGGTGTGTAATGGACCTTCCTACGAGCCCAGTTTGTCAAAAACAGGCACCCTTAGGTTATAAATTAAGTATACCATGGCCTTGGGACCATTTATACCAGTTTTATGCCTATATAAAGCCCTTAAACCACATCATTTCTATTCCATATGAATTTGCTCCAAACCCTAGGAGAGAGAATAGAGAAAAGAAGAGAAAAGAGTGAGGAGATAAGTTAAAGGTTGGGAGATTGTTGCAGTATTTCTCTTCCACAACTACCGCACTGAATCGTCTTTCCATCTAGCTAATCGATCTGTTTGGTTACGATTTGGGTAAGAAAACCTAATCCTAATCTTGATTTAAAAATCCAAATAGAGTAATCGACAAAATAGTTAACCTATTTCATTGCTTAGGTGCTCGACGTTCTGTTTTCGGGAACGTAGGATTCGAACCGAGTCCGAATCGAGTATTCTAATGGAAGGTGTGGACTATAAATGTTTAGGTTATGGTTTTCAATGCTTTCAATGTCAGCAACAATTTATGTCTGACTTGATTGCTGCCATACGATCTTAGTTACGCCGTTTTTGACACAATATACATGTGTGAACTATGTTGAACAAAATATGCATCTCATATGTTTGTTGAAATATCTAAATGAACATGAAAATATAATTTGTGTTTGCCATGTCTACTGATCTAGGATTCATCATTATTATATGCATGCTGACCTCTATGTATAAGGATTTGCTAAAACACATGGTGTAACTAATCTAGTCCATGTATTTGGTGAAGTGTAACCTAAGTGTTTGATAAAATGTCTGAATGAGAAAATGTTGACGATTTGTATTTATAAAGTGTATTAAGATAGGATCCTCAATTACCTTAATCATATGTGTAGTTTCTTTTATTAAATCATACTTACCGCTATGCAATTTATGGATAAAATGCAAGTGCTTAGTGACATGTTCAATGTGTTTGATGAAATGTTCAAATGAGAGTTTTATTGGATTATTTGTTAAATGATGATATGATTATCACATGTGTCTATCTATTGCATATGAGTAAGATTGGGGCTACAACTTGGCCCAGGCAATCGGTAACAATCCTCGTACAGGTGGCTAAATTAGTCTTGCCACATTGGGTAACTCGACGAATCCGTGTCGCATGGCGATTGTCGACAGTGGTTAGGCCACAAGGGGTGCTTATGCACTCCATGTCCATTAAGTCAACGTGTGCTCGTACCAATCAAACTTTCCAAACAAACCGATTGGCCTATTATGTGTTCACCATGTATGGACTTCACTGCTTGAATCTAAGGTACCACTTACTAATGTAAAGACCATTTCAACCATGGTACCACGATCCGCTAAAACTCCTAAGTCGGACATGATGGTATGGGACCCGTAGTCGAGCTGTCGGCCTAGGCTGGGGTGACGATCCTCCCCGTAGTGATCAGTGAGCAACCCAAACTCGTGAGCCGGGCATGGTGGTATGGGACACCGTGTTCGAGCTGTCGGCCTACGCTGAGGTGACAAGCCTCCCCGTAATGACTGCAAGTATAAACTTTTGAATTTGCCTATCCACTGCTTTTTATTAGGAGTGATGCCCTACAACTTTCCTATTATATGTGGTTAACTAAGATTGATGACACTAGATGGATCTTCATTTGGGTTAATGATATAAAGGGAGGTACCTTAGCTTTCCGAACCTGCTGTATGAATAAATTAATTAAGTACTCGGCTAACACGACCATGCACCGCATTGTATGTGCTTTGGCGAGGAAGTTGCATTTTAGGGAGGTTGTCATGCGTGAACTTGGTTGTAGGAGTCACTTGTGAGGGAGTTTCGTGTGAGGGCATACATCATTACTGCATACTATCCCTACATTAACAAGAGTAGTTAGGAAATGATTGTTGCACTGCTTTATCACTACTACTTGATTGACTTGATAACATGTTAACCTTTGACTTATAGTACCACTGAGTTGATCACTCACTCCCACCTTGGGATGGTGTTTTAAAACACCAACCAGACTCTGTTGTAGATGCAGGCGATAATGGAGTCTATGCGGCTGAGTTGGACTTCATAGATGAGGAGGAGGAATTCTCCTATGTTCAGCTATTAGATGAGTCTATGTAGACCTCGTGCTGATTTAACGGGATTACAGGGACACATGGATTAGTTGGACACCTGCATTTTGACATTTTGTATATTTTAAAACAAAACTTGTATATATTAAACCCTATTACATCATCATACTCTGGAGGCTGTGAATCGCTTACTTATTTCAATACATATATTTCAGTCTTCCGCTTGCTTAATTTAATTATATCTGGAGTATGGTATGCTGCTTTATTATAATCCCACTCATGTTTAATACATTAATATGGACAACATTTAAACATCGTTATCCATATTGCATAAGTGATGTGCTGGATCTCGGGAGTTGAGCTTTGCTCGACCCTCAAAATCTGGGGCGTTACATCATCAAACAAGCCTTAATGAAATTGTTAACATCGCCGAGCCAATATATTATTACAAACATAACATGAATATCGAATTTCATCAAAATATTATCAGCAGCAATGATGTATCAATTATTGATTCACCATTCATGGCTATGGGATAAACCTATACGGTCAACCACATATAAATCTCATGACAACAATGACAGCTTATCATTTAAGGCAGCCTAGCCAAGCCTATACGGCTAACTACGCATAAGGCCTACCATCATTGGCATAGTATATATGTTATTCGGGCAGCAATGAGAAGCTAGTGGCCCTAAAAAGCCCGTATAGGCCATCACATGCATACCCATGTGGCCAGCAGACTAAGCCAGAAATTAAAAATACACAACGGCCAGTCTCGCGTAAGACCAATGCTGTCTGTATAGCTTCCAACAGCATCACAGGGAAGGAGGAAAGCGCCCTCCCGTGAATGGTTCCGACCTTGCAGATGAAGAAAAAGTGGGCTGCAGTGTGCGCTCTTTGGCCACTGTCCATAGATAGGCCAACCATGCGTAAGACCCCCCAGATTCCTGACTTGATTTCAGTAGTAACTCATAAGGAAAGGATTTCTATAAAGCACATCCTCATTGATGGATTTGCGACCTTGGATTTGATACCTTAATGTAGCATTGTACACCCTGTGAACTCTAGAGAGTTATTGCGGCCAACACATTACATAAATCTCACCAAGTTCACAGCCCCAGTAGCTTCACTGGGCTCCTCTAATGGATTACGGTTTGTGAACTCCTCGACTGTGATAAGTTCAGTGAACTCATAAGAGTTATAAAGACCATTCACGTGAGTCCCGACTCCAACTTCTTATTAATCTAAAAAATTGTGTTGTTCCACTACTCAAGAGCTTAAACTGCATGGCAATCTAACTAAACCGAAACCTAGTTCCGCCTATCCAATCAAAAATCATATAGGAAATCCCATACTAACAATCATGATACACTATGATGAAATATAATATGCCGTTAAATGATCAAATGAGTATATATGTTTGGAATAAGATGTAATTCAAATGAGGAAAAGAAAAGAGGACTTTCAAAGAAATAATTATCTCAAAACATTATAATGCATTTATATATCTTATAATTCAAGAGAAAATTACATGTGATTATAAAAGGAAAGGAAAACAAAATAAAGTCTCTTATAGTTCTTCTGCCATGCCTAACGTTGCCAAATATTTTTACAAGTCTTCCTTGAGCTAAACCTGAGCTGCAATATGTTTTGATTTAGCCCCAAAAATGATCTTTGCATGATCTGGGATACCGGCTAATTTCCTCTCCAAAGCGGCAATTAGTTCTTCATTTTTTATCAGCTCAGACATTTGGAATTGACAAAATGAATATTGGCCTGCATCTTCTCCTGGATCTTCTTTATATTCAACTCCTCTTCCCAATCCTTCGTCTCCAATTGTAGAATTTCCTTCTTCAAAAGAGCAATTTGATTCTGAATAGCTATTCTATTGTTGATGGAAGCTTTCAGTTGTTCTTGGAGGGATAGCTGCTCTTGATCATATTTGGAGACGATAGAAGTAATTTGGGAAGCCTTCTCCTTGGAAGATGCCAGTTGTCTCCCATATTCCAGAATCTCTGGGCCGACAACTACATTCTCTATCGATTTTAAAATAGTTACCGAATCATGGAATCTGAAGAGAGAGTCGCGTAAAGGAGAAACATTGATTTTGGCCATCCTTGCAGCACTGTCCAAGACCTCTATAGTGATGTTTAGTTCCGACCATTGATCAGGATCTTTAAACATGTTAACAGCTGCTGATAAGGAGTTTCTCATTATTGTCAGCTGTAATGACCCTAGAAAATTTTGTGCTAATTTTTCCTTAAGTAGTTGTTTTTGGGGTAATTAGTGCTATACTCGATTGCTTGTGAAATTCGTATCGATCACTTTAAATTGGATCTGCATGACTCAAAACTTGTAGATTAGTTAGCACTATGTTACTCTGAAATCTGGGATCCATCGCTAAATTCAGTTATTCTAGGGAATTTTTGGAAGTTCTGGATCGGACCTGGACTGCGCGTCGAAAGTCCAATGGCGATGATCTTAGGTTGTTGCGGTCACCATGTTGGGCTTGACCATCACCTTGAAAATCAAGTCCAGATGTTGTTCTGGGTCGATTTGATTGAGTTCGGAGTGAAGAGTGTGAGAACGGTTGGAAATTTATTAAGCTTTTATGAAATCTGAGTCGTGTCATTTGCGCGATGATTTTAAGCTATCCAACCGTTGGATTCTGACCCAATTTCACCCTCTGATCAGGGAAGGTGGCCCAGGCATGTCCTTATGCTTATGGACCTGATCGACATTCAGTGACCGTTGAATTGAGTGTGGTCCGCCACGGCTGATCTGAAAAGTCGGTCGGTACGAAAACTCAGCCTGACCTAGATCCATGGTCAGTGAGCTTAAGTCCGACCTTTCGTGGTTTTAGGCCCACCAGAAGTGCTTCGTTGGATCGAGAGAGGCTTGCTTGGGTAATAACCTAAGTATACCTTGTCCCTGTGGTTATTTTCATCAATTTGAGGCCTATTTATAGTCCTTAAACCCTAGCTCTCTTTTCCATACGAATTTTCTCTAACCCTAGCTTGGAGAGAGAGTAGAAAAGAGAGAGATAGTGAGAGAGAAGTTGGTGAATCATCTTGGATTCTTTCCTGTTCTTCTACATCCTTGAACCTTCACTTTGAATCGTTATTCTGACGATTCTGAGTTCATCCGTGGGTAAGTTAACCTAACCCTAATCTGTGTTAGAGCTTAGAATAGTCTTGGTGTTGTTGTATCTCATTTCTATCCTTGCTTTAGGGTATTCTATCGCCGTTGACGAAGACAACTCATCTGAAATCAGTTCGGTGTTCTTTTCTGGCTTAAGGTACGGACTTTAAGTATATAGGTTATGGTTTTCAAGGCTTTCAATGCCAGTTAATGATTTATTCTTGTTATGGATGAGATTTCACATGCCAAATGTTATGTTTATGTTGTGTTCCTAATATGCATGTGTTATATGGAGATTTATGTATTCTATGTGTATGTATAAAGTACCGTATACGTATAAAATATGCACATGTGTTTGCCATGATTATTTGTCATGTATGTATGCTAGATGTATGTGCGACAACTCCTTGGTAAAGGGAATTGTCCAAATGTGTGTATTGCAACATAAGTCATATATGTTGTATCGTGTATTCTAAGTGTTTGTAGAAATGTCTAAATGATCTAAAATGTAACTTATTACACTATTTGTGGGCGTTGAGAAGTGATTCTCAACTCTCCCACTAGTGTGTATGATTTCCTTCATGTTAGTTACATTCCTTGTTATTTAATTTCAAGTTTTACTTATGCTTACATTTATGTTAAGTTGATATTCTTTAATGCTTGCGTACCACATGATTTGAGTTGTTGCTCCATTACTGTTCTTCCTTCAATACGAATATCTGTTGTAGGATAATGTGTTTGGGACTATGAATAGTCTAGGAAATCGATAATCTGCCTTAAGGTTATGGCTGAGATCGCTTTCGCCACAAAGGACGTGATTAGACGAACCCGAGTCATATTAGAGTTGTCGGCAGTGGTTTGGCCACGCGGAGTGTTTACGCACTCCATGTCGTTCAATTCAATGTGCGCTCGTGCTAGTCGAGTTCGTCAAGTAACCCGATTGTCCGATGTATGTTCACCATATATGGACGCTACTGCTTGAATCTAGGGTACCAGACTTACCAGTGAAATCCCATTAACCATGGTACCTTGATCCGCAAAGACTCATGAGCCGGACATGGTGGTATGGGACACCGTGGTCGAGCTATCGGCCTATGCTGGGGTGACGAGCCTCCCCGTAGTGACCAGTGAACAACTAAACTCATGAGCCGATTATGGTGGTATGGGACACTATATTCGTGCTGTCGGCCTACATTGATTGGTGACGAGCCCTTTATAGTGACCTCGAGTATGCCCGGATACCGCATTGAGGTGATGAGCCTTAGTGTAGTAGCAAAGGTGTGATAGGCGTGCATTGATTGGTGACAAGCCCTTTGCAACGACCTTCAACCATATGATCGTATGAGATGCCTATGATTGACGACCCTAGAATGGATCACTGTATGGATGGTGATATGAGGAAGGTACTTTAGCTTCCCAATCCTGCTGTATGAAAATGACTAATAACAACTTGGTAATCATATTCATGCACCGCATTTGCATGTGCTTTGTAGATGTGGCGCACTTTGAGGCGATGTCATGCGTAACGTAAGATGAAGACGCTGAGGGTGTACGCGTGAGGGCACGCATCATTTTGCATACATCCTTGCATTAACAAGAGTACTTAGGACTTGTTTACTTATTCTGCTTTATCTTTACTGCTTGATTGAATTGATAACATGTTAACCAGTGCCTTATTGTTCCATTGAGTTGATCACTCACTCCCACGTTCTAGGGCGGTGTTAAACACCCACCAGACTCTGTCTTAGGTTCTGATGTTGCAGATGTGGATGCGACTTCTGAGGCAAAGCGGGAGATGGATGATGATGAGGCTACTTTCTCTTATATGCAGTTTTCAGACAGGTTCTACCGAGCCTTGTTCTGATGCGTGGGATTTTGAGATTATTTTTGGAAAATTAAATGATGTAACTTGATACTTGTAATTTTGATAGTAACACTTTCATCACGACCTGGTTTGTGTATGTACTTCAGGGATCTGCACTTGTACACATATATTTCTATAAGTCTTCCGCTTACTTTATTCACTTATCCCTGAATTATATATATGTGTTTTGGCTTAATCTATTCCATATTTTATGCACTAATACAGACAACATACATCCATTATTAAATATGTTGCATAAGTGATGTTTTGGAACTCGGGAGCTGAGTTATGCTCGGACCCGAATTTCAGGGCATTACAAGTTGGTATTAGAGCATGATCTGGATTAAACCGGACCTGGGTTATGGTCACACACCACACGTTGTTGCCACTTTAGTGTATTTGGGTGCGGGTCTATCGTAAATTGTGTGTTTGTGTTCCGTAGCTTCTATCGGCGAAAGTTTCTTGTAAACGTTCGCCGAGATCGAGTCTGTGCTCTCTCCTGATCACACACAGCGACCCGAAACCTTTCCTAGACCATCTATTAATGAGTCTAGATGGTCTATCTTCCCTTTTAAACCCTTAAATTTTTAAGAAATCTTTATTTGAATCGGATTTCTGCCCGAATAGCCCGATAGGCGTCAAATCATACAAGGGGCCAATCGGGGCATTTCCTGTGGGGCCCAGGGGGGGACCCACATCTTTTTTACCATGGGGGACCAGGAGGACCTCGCCCAAACAGTAAGGCATCGTTGGTCAGTCCAGAGACCGGCGATGCCATCGCCGGTTCGACGAGGGCTTGCTGGTCAGCGGGCCAGGTGGGCCGGGCCGATCCATTTTAGGCCTAGTGTGGCCCACCCCTCCACGGTTTGTTGCTTTAAATCTTTCCTATAACCTACTTCCTTCACAATCTCCCCTCCCAAGCTCTCTTTTCTCTTGAAAACCTTCTCCAAACCCTTTCAAATCCCTTCCAAATCTTCTTCTTCTTCCATTTTTGTGCAAACTCCATCACCCCATCTCAAAACCCTCACCCCCATTGTTGTCTACGCTTTCTTTCCTTCTCATTTGAGCTCTTGCATTCCTTTTTGGGCTCACAAGTGTGTGGAAGCTTTACCATCTTCCTATTTCTCTCTTTCTCTCATTTCTCATGGCCCTCTTTGAGTTCATCACGGCCATCTTTTCCGTTTCTACTCTTCTTTCTTTGATGGGAAAGAAGAGAGCGCTCGTGGATGAAGCCGGGCCTAGCCGCCCAACCCGTGCATGGAGGCCGAGAGGTGCCGCCGCTAGCACGTCCGCCACTCGTGAATTCCAGACCAAGCGGGACCTCGATCCTCGAACTCCTATTGGTAGGACCTTGTTGGTGGAGCTATCGCATGGAGTCTATGAAGGCCGTAGAGTCCTTTTTGAGGTTCATGTCGATTCGCGGCTGTATGGTGAGTTTTTATTGTTGGAGCGCCTAGAAGGGGCTAGTTGGTGTCCCTTGTTTGAAGGTGAGTATCGCGCGAATGCTAGCACTATTCGAGCCTTTTATGTCAATATTTGTGATCCTTCGCTGGAGCCTCTACAGTTCAAGATTCCTTGTGGTAGCGGTCGAGTGGATATTGTCAATGTTGCTTTGATATCCTGACTCTTGAATGTGTCACTTGGTGAAGTGCATGCCAGCGAGAAGAATGTGAACAATGTGCGCGAGAGGGATCGTCACACCCAATCCTTGTGTGGTCGTCTGGTCGAATGGTAGCCGAATAGGAGTCTTTTGGCTACCTACATGATGGACGACTTCTGTTTGCTTCATCACATGTGTACGTTCAGTGTATACCCAAGGTGGAGCAACCGCAGCGAGTGTACGCGCCTGATGGTGGATTTCCTGTATCAGGTAGGGCAAGAAGCGAAGTTATGTGTGCCTACGTACATCCTGCGCCAGATTATTCTCATCGCTCGTTCAAATAGGAGGACCGAGTCGCTTCCATTTGGCCGCCTCATTTGCAAGCTTGCACATGAGTTTGGCTATAGGCTTGGAGCAGAGAAGCCGGTTCCTGTTCGTCATATCAATCTGAGGACTATTAAGCAGATGGAGATCGGTTCTGGTCGGCATGCCTCAGAGAGTGAGGCCGAGTCAGAGAGCAGTGATGAAGAGAGTTATTCTGAAGGTGGTGCTGAGATTGAGGAAGAAACAGAGCAGGACGAGGAAGAGGATGAGGCACAGGATACGAGTGATATCTCTCCTCCTGTGGCGCCAGAGCAGATCGCAGAGCAGACTGCCAGTGATGCCCGTCTCGCACGGCTTGAAGAAGGGCAGGCTATTTTACTCCAGGATATTGTTGATCTTCGAGCCCTTGTTAGGCATAAGTTTAAGAAAGTGGCTCGAACTCTGAAGTCTATCCTATGTTGCTTGCAGGATAAGGGTGCCCCGCCTCCATCTCCTGATTCCGACGAGTAGCTATCGTCGCGGCCGTCCTTTGCTTTGTTTGTTGTTTTCTTTCTGTGTGTTGCCGTTGTTGGCTTGTAGTTGGAGTTGTTGTAGTTGTTTGTTGTTGCTTGAAGTGTTAGATGTTGTAGTTCTCATGCTTTCCTAGTTGTGATTCATGTATTGCTGCACTACTTGTATTGCGATGATTTTGATTAATAGAATGCATGTTGTTTCTCTTTGGAGTTGTGCTGTGAATGCTGTATGGATGGATTATGTGACGTAGAATCTGACAGGTTGCATCCTCTGTTGAATGTAGGGATGCCTCCTAAGGGTTCGAAGTCTTCGACCCAGCTCTCCTTGATTGAGTCGCTTGCTGAGGTTCCTCCCTTGAGCGATAGCCAGTCAGATCCATAGGCGGGTCCATCTCATGCCGGTGTTGGGCTGACACTTATGGCTCCTCCAGTCACGCCCTCGGTTCCTGAGCCGAGCCGTGCACCTTCGTCTGCTTCGCCTACTGATAGGTTTGAGCAGATGATGTTGTTGATGCAGCAGCAGTAGATTCAGCAGCAGCAGCAGCAGCAACAGTAGGAGTTCCTCTCTTCCATAGCTGGCATCTTTGCTCAGTCAGTGGGGGCGACTCCACCTGTTTCACTTATGCCTCCATCTGGGAGGGCTAGTGCCAGCGGCACTTTTGAGCGATTCCAGTACTTGTGACCTCCTACGTTTGCAGGTTCTCATTGACCTGAGGAGGTCGAGTATTGGATCGATCGCATCTCTAAGATGCTGAGACCGCTGAATTGTTCAGAGGTTGAGTAGGTTGAGCTTGCCTCCTTCATATTTGAGAAGGAGGCCAGTCTGTGGTGAGACAGTGTTCTTCGCACTGTCGAGGAAGGTTTTGAGTGGTCGTGGCAGGCGTTTGAGGTGCGTTTCCACGAGAAGTATTTCCTGGTTACGTACCGATATGAGAAGGAGAGTGAGTTCCTTCGCCTCTGCCAGGGAGGGTTGTCAGTGACAGAGTATGAGAACCGGTTCACTGAGCTGGGGCGGTATGTTCCTTTGATCCTGGCCGATCAGCTGATGAGGATGCGGCGTTTCTCTGAGGGATTGAGACCTGAGATCCAATCAAAGATTTGCTGTGCTAGCACTTCTTCTTATGCGGAGCTGGTGAGCATGTCCTTGCGAGCAGAGCAGGACGGGGATAGGTCGTCCCGCATGCGATCACCGATGGTTCCTAGGCCGCGACCGAACTTTCAGGGTGCCCCTTTTCTCGGTAAGAGGCTGCGAGCAGATTCTCCTCCTAGGCGTTCAG
Source organism: Magnolia sinica (assembly GCF_029962835.1). Taxonomy (NCBI): domain Eukaryota; kingdom Viridiplantae; phylum Streptophyta; class Magnoliopsida; order Magnoliales; family Magnoliaceae; genus Magnolia; species Magnolia sinica. The sequence continues at coordinate 60,256,717 of NC_080577.1, forward strand.
TGCTGCCCGCTCAGCAGATGAGAGCTGATGTTTACTGTTCTTATTATGGGAAGGCAGGGCATTTGGACCGTTTTTGCTTCTCTCGGATGCGGGCTAGTGGTTTTACTCCACCGCAGAGGATTAGCCGTCCGATGCCTCAGGTGATCTCTCCTCTACCTCTTCGATCAACGCCATCTCATCCATCCTTCAGACCTGCAGTTCCTAGCTTCAGGCCACCTCAGCGGCCCATGGTTCCTCCGCCGAATCATCAGCAGCAGGCTCGAGTTCATGCACTTTCAGCTGAAGCGCCTATGTCTGACTTAGTGCCGAGGTCCTTCGAGGTGACAGCGCACATTGAAGGTATTCCCGTTTCTATGTTGGTGGATACAGGGTCCACTACTTTTCTTATATCTTATGCGGCAGTTAGGCGTTTGGGTTTGAGTTCTGTTCCTATGCAAGGAGTGACGCTTACTACCGCTACGGGGATTTCCTCTGCTTTGGGCAAGCGTTGTATGGATTGTTTGGTCGATCTTGGAAGTGGATCAATCCGTGTTGATTTCTTAGTCGTACCGCTTTATCATTACGATGTTATTATGGGTATGGATTGGCTCACGAGGATGCGAGCTGAGATTGATTGTGAAGCTAGATCAGTGACGATCCATGGACCTGAGGGCGAGACTGTTACTTTCCTAGTTCAGGTCAGTTACCCTCTTCGTGTTGATTATTATTCTTCTCTGTTGGAGAGTGAAAAGGCCAAGCTATATGTCCTAGAGGGGGGGTGAATAGGACAATGCCAAATAAAAACTTATAACAGCGGAATTAAAATGAATATGATAGCCAAAGTAAATCACAATGCAGTAAATTAAAATAACCTCAAAATTCAGATCTTGAGAGGTTGATACAAACGTTGTTCTAAGGACAACCCTACACCAAAAACAGAGTTTATGGTAGGACAACCTTATTCCTAGAAAGATCTTTGTATCAAGTCTCAAACCGAAGAGGAATACAATAATAAATATAAACTGAATTGAAATAACTTGTAATTAAAAATGTATTGTTCTAGGAACAGCCATACACCATAAAAATGGCAGGGCAACCTTGCTGGAACAACTTTCAAATGAAATTGAAAATCAAGCGATAAAGGAATAGCAGAAAATAAATTCTAAGCTATTACAACATTCTCACAAAGCTTGAATTAAATAATTACAACATTCACCACCATACATACATCCCACAAAAGAATAATTAAAAATTAGAAGAATAAATCAATCAAACACAAGGGTTTATAGTGGTTCACCTGTGTGTTCACCAACTGTTAAACAACAGCCACACAAAAAGCTACTCCACTCCTAATATCCTCACACAGGGGATATTAGCGTTCACTAAAAAATAGGTTTTCCCAGGTTCACCCAAAACCCTTACAATTGTGTCTTTGTATGTGGGCTTACACAATTAAAAAAACCCCATTTCTGAGTTTTCCTGGCTTTCCTCAAATAACCAATATAACAAGATTTTTCTGGCAAATCTTGAAAGAAAACAAAATAATAGAAAGGAATTTTGAATATGTAAAATTCATGAATATCTTCTCTTTGATGTAGCCCGGTAGAACCAAATCAAAGTAGATGATTGAATGTCCAAGTTCAATGTCCAGTACTCGATTACAATGGTTCTAATTCTAATAGATTTTAAATTAAACCAAATAGGGCTTGCCTTAATTGATTTTGATTCCAAAGAAAGGGAATAACAATTCCTCTTATCAAATCAGATTGGAATAGCAGAAACAAAGTCAATTAAATAAAGCTAAGGAAAGAGAATATTAAATAAGCACACTTAGCTTAGATGGAGCACAGAATTATCTCTCAGAAGTTCGACGAAGATTGGCTTGAATGCTTTAATTAATTCGATGATTTCTTCTGAGATTCGTGCACTATTTATAAGTGAGAAGATCGGGTCTTCGACTGGTCTAGAGTGCTCTTCGACTAGTCGAAGCACTAACAGATATTTAAAAAATCCGGCGGGATATGCTCTGACCGTTCTACGACTGGTCGAAGCTCACCTACGACTGGTCGTAGGTTTCCTTCGACTGGTCGTAGGTCCTGAAAATCTTCGCTGGACTTCGAGTCGAAGATTGTACGACTGGTCGAAGAGCAGTCGACACTGTTCCTACGACTGGTTGAACAGATTTTCGGACTAGTCGAAGGCTAACAGATTTTATCCAGAATTTGTAACCAACTCACGACTGGTCGAGGAATTTCTTAGACTGGTCGAAGCAAGTCTAGGACTAGTCGAAGAAGGCCTAGGACTAGTCGAAGAACAGACCAATCACATGTAAAATAAACATTCTGTTTATGTATCCGAAATGACCTACTTCTAAGGTCAACCTATGGTCAATCAAACCTCGACCATGAAGTATGGACATTGAAACATTAGGAACAAGAGACCTTGAAGTATGAGCCTTGAAGTCTTGATGTAAATCAAACCTTGATGTAGCTCAATCTTGAAAGTGTACAAACTGCCTTGAAGTCTTGTAGCTTGAGTCTTGTCTTGTGAGCAGTTCTTTCATTTAAGATTGATCCTTGTACTTGTGAGCTTTGCTTGTTGTGAGCTTAGCTTGTTCATGAATGTTGATCCTTGAAAGAGCTTCACTTAAGCAAGTTATATATAACATAACAGTGATTTTGTCATCACAAATTTGACAACAGACAGGGATATAAACTATAGCACTTACAGTGAGTATGACTGAATCGGCGTTAGTCAGTACGCCGGTAGTTCGGGAGTTTGAAGATGTGTTTGAGTCGATTCCTGGATTACCTCCTCAGCGTGAGATTGATTTTGCTATCGACCTCATGCCTGGTGCGGCGCCCATTTCTTTACCCACCATCGTATGCCTCTGAGTGAAATGGAGGAGTTGAGGAAGCAGATAGATGGTTTGCTGGATTTGGGTTTTATTTGGCCTAGTGTATCTCCTTGGGGAGCACCTGTTCTGTTTGTGAAGAAGAAGGATGGTTCCTTGCGATTGTGTATTAATTATCGTACGCTGAATTTGGTAACTGTGAAGAATAAGTACCCTTTCCCGAGGATTGATGATCTGTTTGATCAGTTGAAGGGGGCATGGTACTTTTCGAAGGTTGATCTGCAGTCAGGGTATCATCAGTTGCGCGTCAAGGATGGGGACGTGCAGAAGACCGCTTTCAAGACTAGCTTCGATCATTATGAGTTCCTTGTGATGTCGTTCGGTCTGACGAACGCACCGGCCGTGTTCATGGATCTGATGAACAGGGTGTTTCGGCCATTCTTATTCCGATTCATCATTGTCTTTATCGATGACATCTTGATTTATTCGGTGAGCCGGGAAGAACACGAGGAGCACTTAAGAGCGGTTTTGGATACTCTTAGGAAGAATCAGCTTTTTGCATAGTTCAAGAAGTGTGATTTCTGGAAAGAGGAAGTCAAGTTCCTGGGACGTGTGGTGTCCAAGGAAGGGATAGCTGTCGATCTTGCCAAGGTAGTTGCAGTGCAGGACTGGAAGCAGCCTGGTTCAGTTACTGAGGTAAGGAGTTTTTTAGGTCTTGCAGGCTATTATCGTCACTTTATTCAAGACTTCTCGAAGATTGCCAGACCGTTGTCAGAGCTGACACGGAAAGATTTGAAGTTTGCTTGGAGTGAGCAGGCGGAGTTAGCTTTTCAGGAGCTGAAGGACAAGTTGACGTCCGCCCCTGTGCTAGTATTGCAAGAGCAAGGGGTTAAGTATATTATATATACCGATGCCTCTCGCGTTGGCCTGGGTTGTGTCCTTATGCAGAAGGACAGGGTGATTACTTATGCTTCGCGTCAGTTGAGGAAACACGAAGAGAATTACCCTACGCACGACTTGGAGTTAGCAGCTGTCATTTTCACATTAAAGCTTTGGAGACATTACCTCTATGGTGAGGAGTTCGAGCTCTTTTGCGACCACAAGAGCCTTAAGTATATTTTCACGCAACGTGATTTGAATATGAGGCAGCGCCGATGGATGGAAACATTGAAGGACTTTAAGTTCGATGTTTCTTACCATCCGGGCAAGGCGAACCTTGTGGAAGATGCGTTGAGTCGCAAGAAGGCTATTGAGTTTGCGGCTCCGCTGATGATAGCAGAGTGGGATATGTTGGAGTTCGTGCACGATTTTGAGCAGAAGCTTACGGTGGTTGAGCCGTATGAGGTTATCGCACACATTCGTGTACAGCCCCTTATCAACGAGAGGATCGTTGCAGCTCGGGCAGATAATGAGCTTTTGGTGAAGATGAGGAAGCGGGTTGGTACAGATGAGAACTCCGACTAGAATGTTAGTTCTGATGGGGGCCTACGATTTCGTGGCCGGTTATGTGTTCTTGACATCCCTGACTTGAGACGAGAGGTTCTCGAGTTAGCCCATAGTTCTAAACTTGCGATGCATCCAGGTAGCATGAAGATATATCAGGATATGAAGAGGTCTTATTGGTGGGACAATATGAAGGTCCAGATTGCTGAATTTGTTTCTCATTGTCTCCCGTGCCAGCAGGTCAAGGCAGAGCATCGCCGACCTCCTGGGTTGCTGCAGCCCATGCCCATAGCTGAATGGAAGTGGGACTTCATCTCTATGGATTTTATTTCTGGGTTACCGAGAACGAGAAAGGGATATGACTCTATTTGGGTGATCGTCGACCGATTAACGAAGTCAGCGCATTTCTTACCGATCAGAGTCACTAACTCTGCAGACGAGTTGGCTAGGTTGTATATCAAGGAGATAATACGTCTGTATGGAGTTCCCCTGGAGATTGTGTCTGATAGAGACACGCGTTTCACTTCTATCTTCTGGACTCGTATCCAGGAAGCAATGGGTGTGAAACTGAAGTTCAGCACCGCATTTCATCCGCAAACAGATGGGCAGACGGAGTGCGTGAATCAGGTCCTGGAAGATATGTTGCGAGCTTGTGTTTTGGATTTCAAAGACAGTTGGGATGATTGTCTTCAGTATGCAGAGTTCGCATATAATAACAGTTTCCAGGTGAGTATCGGCATGGCTCCCTATGAGGCGTTGTATGGTCGCCCGTGCAGAGCACCACATTGCTGGGCAGAAATTGGTGAGCATAGTTTGCTTGGCCCAGAGTTGGTGCAGGTGACTTTAGAGAAGGTTGACATCATTCGACGTCGACTTCTGACAGCCCAGAGTAGGCAGAAGAGTTATGCTGATACGAGGCTTCGATCGCTTGAGTTTGAGGTTGGAGACCAGTTTTTCTAAAGGTCTCTCCTATGAAGGGAGTTCTGCGGTTCGGTAAGAAGGGAAAGCTAACGCTGAGATTTATTGGTCTATTTCAAGTTCTGGATCGAGTGGGAGCGCTAGCATACCGCCTTGCGGGCGTGCATAACGTATTTCATGTTTCTATGCTGAAGAAGTACGTTCCTGATCCTTCGCATATTATCAGTTGGGAGCAAGTGTAGTTGAGTGAGGATGCCACTTATGTACTGCGATCGACGCGTATTTTGGATAGGAAGGAGGAGGTATTGCGTAGCAAGGTTATCCCTCTTGTGAAGGTGCTATGGACGCATCATGGTGTAGAAGAGGCTACTTGGGAATCTGAAGCTGAGGTCAGAAAGAGCTACCCTCAGATCCTTGAAGATTATGAGAAGGTATGAATTTCGAGGATGAAATTTTCTTTAAGGGGGGTAGATTGTAATGACCCTGGAAAATTTTGTGCTAATTTTTCCTTAAGTAGTTGTTTTTGGGGTAATTAGCGCTATACTCGATTGCTTGTGAAATTCGCATCGATCACTTTAAATTGGATCTACATGACTCAAAACTTGTAGATTAGTTAGCACTATGTTACTCTGAAATCTGGGATCCATCGCTAAATTCAGTTGTTCTAGGAAATTTTTGGAAGTTCTGGATCGGACCTGGACCGCGCGTCGAAACTCCGATGGCGATGATCTTAGGCTGTTGTGGTCATCATGTTGGGGTTGACCATCACCTTGAAAATCAAGTCCAGATGTTGTTCTGGGTCGATTTGATTGAGTTCGGAGTGAAGAGTGTGAGAACGGTTGAAAATTTATTAAGCTTTTATGAAATCTGAGTCGTGTCGCTTGCGCGATGATTTTAAGCTATTTGACCGTTGGATTCTGACCCAATTTCACCCTCTGATCAGAGAAGGTGGCCCAGGCATGTCCTTGCGCTTGTGGACCTGATCGAGATTTAGTGACCATTGAATTGAGTGTGGTCCGCCACGGCTGATCTGAAAAGCCGGTCGGTACGAAAACTCAACCTGACCTAGATCCATGGTCAGTGAGCTTAAGTCCGACCTTTTGTGGTTTTAGGCCCACCAGAAGTGCTTCGTTGGATCAAGAGAGGCTTGCTTGGGTTATAACCTAAGTATACCTTGTCCCTGTGGTTATTTTCATCAATTTGAGGCCTATTTATAGTCCTTAAACCCTAACTCTCTTTTCCATACGAATTTTCTCTAACCCTAGCTTGGAGAGAGAGTAGAAAAGAGAGAGATAGTGAGAGAGAAGTTGGTGAATCATCTTGGATTCTTTCCTGTTCTTCTACATCCTTGAACCTTCACTTTGAATCGTTATTCTGACGATTCTGAGTTCATCTGTGGGTAAGTTAACCTAACCATAATCTGTGTTAGAGCTTAGAATAGTCTTGGTGTTGTTGTATCTCATTTCTATCCTTGCTTTAGGGTATTCTATCGCCGTTGACGAAGACAACTCGTCTGAAATCAGTTCGGTGTTCTTTTCTAGCTTAAGGTGCAGACTTTAAGTGTATAGGTTATGGTTTTCAAGGCTTTTAATGCCAGTTAATGATTTATTCTTGTTATGGATGAGATTTCACGTGCCAAATGTTATGTTTATGTTGTGTTCCTGATATGCATGTGTTATATGGAGATTTATGTATTCTATGTGTATGTATAAAGTACCGTATACGTATAAGATATGCACCTGTGTTTGCCATGATTATTTGTCATGTATATATGCTAGATGTATGTGCGACAACTCCTTGGTAAAGGGAATTGTCCAAATGTGTGTATTGCAACATATGTCATATATGTTGTATCGTGTATTCTAAGTGTTTGTAGAAATGTCTGAATGGTCTAAAGTGTAACTTATTACACTATTTGTAGGCGTTGAGAAGCGATTCTCAACTCTCCCACTAGTGTGTATGATTTCCTTCATGTTAGTTACATTCCTTGTTATTTAATTTCAAGTCTTACTTATGCTTACATTTATGTTAAGTTGATATTCTTTAATGCTTGCATACCACATGATTTGAGTTGTTGCTCCATTACTGTTCTTCCTTCAATACGAATATCTGTTGTAGGATAATGTGTTTGGGACTATGAATAGTCCAGGAAATCGGTAATCTGCCTTAAGGTTATGGCTGAGATTGCTTTCGCCACAAAGGACGTGATTAGACGAACCCGAGTCGTATTAGAGTTGTCGGTAGTGGTTTGGCCACGCGGAGTGTTTGCGCACTCCATGTCATTCAATTCAACGTGCGCTCGTGCTAGTCGAGTTCGTTAAGTAACCCGATTGTCCGATGTATGTTCACCATGTATGGACGCTACTGCTTGAATCTAGGGTACCAGACTTACCAGTGAAATCCTATTAACCATGGTACCTTGATCCGTAAAGACTCATGAGCCGGACATGGTGGTATGGGACACCGTCGTCGAGCTGTCGGCCTACACTGGGGTGACGAGCCTCCCCGTAGTGACCAGTGAGCAACTAAACTCGTGAGCCGATTATGGTGGTATGGGACACTATATTCGTGCTGTCGGCCTACATTGATTAGTGACGAGCCCTTTGTAGTGACCTCGAGCATGCCTGGATACCGCATTGAGGTGACGAGCCTTAGTGTAGTAGCGAAGGTGTGATAGGCGTGCATTGATTGGTGACGAGCCCTTTGCAACGACCTTCAACCATATGATCGTATGAGATGCCTAGGATTGACGACCCTAGAATGGATCACTGTTTGGATGGTGATATGAGGAAGGTACTTTAGCTTCCCAATCCTGCTATATGAAAAGGACTAATAACAACTTGGTAATCATATTCATGCACTGCATTTGCATGTGCTTTGTAGATGTGGCGCACTTTGAGGCGATGTCATGCGACGTAAGATGAAGACGCTGAGGGTGTACGCGTGAGTGCACGCATCATTTTGCATACATCCTTGCATTAACAAGAGTACTTAGGACTTGTTTACTTATTCTGCTTTATCTTTACTACTTGATTGAATTGATAACATGTTAACCAGTGCCTTATTGTTCCACTGAGTTGATCACTCACTCCCACGTTCTGGGGCGGTGTTAAATACCCACCAGACTCTGTCATAGGTTCTGATGTTGCAGATGTGGATGCGACTTCTGAGGCAGAGCGGGAGATGAATGATGATGAGGCTGCTTTCTCTTATATACAGTTTTCAAACGAGTTCTAGCGACCCTTATTCTGATGCGCGGGATTCTGGGATTATTTTTGGGAAATTAAATGATGTAACTTGATACTTGTAATTTTGATAGTAACCTTTCATCACGACCTAGTTTGTGTATGTACTTCAGGGATCTGCACTTGTACACATATATTTCTATAAGTCTTCCGCTTGCTTTATTCACTTATCTCTGAATTATGTGTGCTTTGGCTTAATCTATTCCATGTTTTATGCACTAATACAGACAACATACATCCATCATTAAATATGTTGCATAAGTGATGTTTTGGAACTCGGGAGCTGAGTTATGCTCGACCCCCAAATTTCAGGGTGTTACATCAGCTTATACGTAGGGACTTTCTCAAAAGATAATAGATTAGATACTGTGGAAACTGAACTAGCGCTGGCTATGCCACTTCGAGGAGGATTTCCTATAAAATAATAAAAGAAGGAAGTTGTAATAAAAGCCATGAAAGTGAATAACATAAAAGCACAGGTAAAGAAAGGGACGAATATATCTTTTGCAAGAATCTGATCAGTAGGAGATTGTGTCTCTCTGATAAAAGAAGGACCGGGTCCCATCATATTGACAAAGGAGGGGGCTCTAGCCTTGGTGCTCGAATCAATGGTTATTGGAGTTGGTTGGTCTATGGGTTTTATTAGAAAAATAATTTCATGGGCTACCACCCTTGGTGCCATGAGGGGGGGCCAAGGAAATCTCATTGGGACCAATGGTGCAGCAGGAGGATGATCTTTAAAAGGAATATCGCATGTTCTAACGTTGATAGCATGAGTACCTAAAACAAAGAAAATAACAATAATGATAAAAACAATGACTGCAAGCAAAAGATTAAATGATGAAAAATTGTCAGAAATTTCTTACTTGGCGAGTATCTATATTCCCCATAATCTAAGGGTTCATCTTCCTCTTTTATTATTGTTGGGATTTTTACAGGAATATCAGCATCAGGAAGAGCCTCAATTTCGATGTTTTGGAGAATTGTTGAAGGATGTTCTTCGCCAATAGAAACACCTTCAATAACGGCGTCATTCTCATCATCAATATTAACCTCTCACTCTTTAAAATCATCGTCTTCATCAGCTCCTTCATCATCTTCTTCGGTATCATATTCGACGAAAGTAGTATTTTCAGATGACAAGGGTGAATTCTCTTCCTCTGATTCTTCTTCCCCTATTTCTTCAATTACAATTTGCTTCCCTTTAGAAGGGGAAATTCTACTATTTCCTAGTTGAAGGTCCTTATCAACTGGGATTGGAGAGGTCGGAGTGGCAATTCCTTCTTGATGAGAAGGAGAGGAAGCTTGAGAATGCAATTAGGACCTTGTCATTGGAAAGGATGGATAAGGATGAGCAGTTTCGGGAGCAGGAGAAGGAACCGGATCATCTTGAATTACAGCAACATTCTCTTGAACTGGAGAAGGAACTTTCGTCATATCTTCAACTACTCTGTTAGAGTGATCTCGAGGGACTTTTTTGAAATCCATAACAACTCCATGGGCTATCCATCCCTCCAAAGTGTTGGCAGGTTTTCTTTCACGAATTGGTTCTTCCAGGGATATTTTTCTACAAAGTTGACCAGGAAAGGGTGCATGACTCCTGTCCCATCCCAAACCCAGGAATCGGGCTCACAAAATTCCCGATTGCCGAATCTGGTGCCGACAGCCTACGTAGTATCCCATTCTCAAGTCCCAGCACTCATACGGCAGATTCCAATCCTGAGATCCTACAAGGAGGATTTTCCAACATACATTTATCTCATAAGAAGCATAACCACAAGTATACCCAAATCACAAAGGCAACATCATCATCATATATCCACTAATACAAACATTTGAATACAATGCTGAAAGGGAAATACACAAATCGAAAATCAAAGCTCCAGAAGACCGTTGCATGCTCCAAGCTCAATGGTGCTGCAACATAACGTCACCTGCACACATCTATCATGCATAAGCTTATAGAAAGCTTAGAGGATGTAGTAAGTGTGTGAGCAGTATATGCGTGCTCAGAATGTAATATCAGAGTAAATAAAAATACTGGTAAGTCCATGAATCATACAATATCAGAGTAAGAAGAAATAGTGACAAGTCCATAAAGATATCATCAACCTCATCTAGGATATGCGATGAAAAGACAGTAGGCCAATGTCATGTACTGAGAAAGTAATGTAAATCAGGTATATAATGCGAAAACATAATGAACCAGATATCAAATATCGAGGATGTAATACAATATGCAATCAGAAGAACTATGAATACCATCAACCTCATCTAGGTCATATAAATGCAGAAACATAGCAACCCAGAATGTCATATGCTGAGGATGTAATGCAATATGCAATATGTGGTGCGAATGAAATGACCAAGCTGCAGTGTGAATTCGGGATGATAATATGTGGTTCACAGGCTATGGGGCCTATCACAAAGGACTTTTATCCAAACTAGTCACACACCTAAATTTGGATAGATAGACTCAATGTGGTAAGCTCCTGATCTCAGGTTAGTCGCGCGCCCCAACCAAAATCCTGGTCATTGTAAAAGTACACATAATGATTAGTTGTGCACTACCAGCCCGAGTGGATAGTGAATGAATAAATGAATATAATACTGAGTATGCAACTCTTGCTCCATAAATCAGTATTGTACATCTCTGGGATCATCACTGGGGTAGTATACTATACACTAGCTTGCCGCCCCTTCAAGCGCACAACTGGGTAAGTAGAAGAGACCTTACTATCTGCCTACCAATATCGGCCTAGCTCGTCGATAGTGGACCCATTTATAAGCTAGTCAGACTCAGCCTAGCATTGCCTACTCCCTCAGGCGGGTAAGGCCACACCCCCTCCCAATCGACCATGGTATAGTGGGAGACGCAGCCTCCTGGTATTCGACACTCGGGCGCTTATGTATCCACTCGGTCTCGACGTTGGGGCATCCTCTGGTACCAAGAGGGTTTAGAGATTTTCACCAAGGGCCATCTATGGCGGCCCAATGCTAGTAACAGATTTTCGTATTTAGCCATCCATGTCATGACTGTGGAGGCTATGGTCCTGATGTCACTAGGGCGTATAGTAATCACAACACACAATGCAAGATGCATGAATCATACAATCCAGTCATGCATCAATCCTGCACATATCGTGGCTCATGTGAGACGATCTCCACCTATCAGGGAGTCTCATAAACCATCAGCACTATGACATATGCAATGGTCAATCATATCTCATTACAAATATACAGATGATGTGTATGGGCATCTATCATGATGCTATGCTATTACATACTCATAATTGGTATCAATAACCAGCATCGACAATTAACCTCAACAATGTGGACATTTAACCAACAATGCCCCTAAGGAATGGCCCACATAGAGCCTAACATATAGTAGACGCATGGCCTCACACAAGGGCCTAATATACAACACCATGGGCCTCACTCAAGAGCTTAATACATATCACAATGGGCCTCTCTCATGGGTCTAATATACATCGTGACAGGCTTCATCGTCTGACCCTCAAATGCACCACAATGGGCCTCATCACACAGGCCTCATATGCATCAAGCCAAGGCCGAGTGCTCATTACAATGGGCCTCAAATATGGACCGCATATACATCACATTGGGCCTCAACAATCGGCCTCGATAATCGAAATCGGTCACGATAATCAGAATTGTCCTCAATAATAGAATCGGCCTCGATAATCAGAATTGGCCTTGAGAATCAGAATCGACCTCGACAATCAATATCGGCCTCGATAATCAGAATAGGTCATGATAATTGGCCTAACAAAGGGCCCAAGGGAAGGTCGCAATGTGGACATTTAACCATCATCGCCCATCAATGTGGACATTTAACCAACATTGCTCCCAAGAAGTGACCACATAGTGTCGAACATATAGTGGGCCCATGGCCTCACAAAAGGCCTCATACACAAATAGGATGCATACAATCTCATTAGGCCACATGCAATCATAATGTGCCTTACACAAGGGTCTCATACATCATAATGAGAGAGAGATATATGGAGTGGGTGTTGTAAGAAATGGGAATGGGAAGTATGGGTTGGTTTGAATTTGGTGTAAAGGTGGAATGGGTGGGGAGAGAGAGTGTTAACTTGGGGAAAGGAGGGAATGGGTGCATGTACGTGAGATAGGGTGAGGTGGCATTGGGGTATAGAGGGTGTACTTAACTGGATTGATGTGATGGGTCATAGAGATTCTCTCAAAATTTGTAACATGCAGTATTTCTTTAGAACGAATGCAGGCCCATATCTCCTGGCTAAGGTATCGCCTCAGTGCGTGAGACGCAGCATCAGAACCGCGGTGACAGCGTGGTCACTAGGTACAAGTCTCAGGTCAAGCCAACTCTGGAACACGGGATACAACTTAGGGTCATGCGCAACTAGTAATAACAGATCACAGGTTACCGAAATTTGACTGAGATGATTGTGGAAGCCTACGGAACAATATAATCTAAGATACAGGTCTTACAACTCCTCTCCAGTACAAAGCTTATTCCTTCTTCAAATCTGCAACCCTTGAGTTTTGACAGGAAAATCTAGATTGGATGGGTTATCGGAAAGCACTTATTAACCATCTATGATTGATGAACCCACAACCTTGTACAAAGCACAGGTGGTACGGTTGCTGCATGAAATTGTGAAGTTAGACCTAAAGCGACCGCCCAACAATTGCTTCTATACCATCACCCAGTTATACGGTCCTGTTCCATAGCTACGCATCCTCCTTGTTACCAATCCACAGTCTTCTGGGATGGCTTGGTCAAAGCCAAATTGGCGGTCGAATCGGCTTGGGTAGTAAGGCTCCCTCCAAAATTCTACCCCTTCTCTCAGTAGGAGACTACAAGACCAAATGGAGAGGTAGAACGCCCTTTCTCCTGGAGAGAGTGATTCAGTATCCATCATATCCATATCCTTTGTATATTAGTACAGGAAGAACTAGAAAAAGTCAATTGTATCGGTTGCCGAGATTATGTTGACGACCCAGTCATTTGACCTTTTGGCCATAACTCTTTTCTGAAAGAACCATATAGGAATATGTGAAGGGTGAATATATGCCTTTTTTGGAGCTCGAAGGTCCATGGGAAGTAAATACCCAGCCAGCTAGTAATATAGTGCCAAGGAGTGTAAGTAAAAGAAACACCAACAGTAGGACTCTTTACGTGAGTTGCTACCTCTCCAAGGGCTTTGTAGATAGAGCACAAGACTGGAGGGACAAGGGAATGTTTATGGCCTTTTGCCATGGCACCAACAACGACGAATACCATAGGGTGAATGACATCTGCCCATTTTGAGTTGGGAAGAACAACCACACTCAGCCAATAGACGAGGAATGTTGCAAACTTTCCATTGAGATTGTATTCCACACGATCCTTTATCTTTTCGCGAAGATCCGTCAATTCTTGTGAATGGCAGCCACTGAATCTTTAAAAAAAAAGAAAAGAAAGAAAGAAAATAAATGGTGAGAAGTATGAAAAATCAAAATACAATGAGAAGTGATTGATTTATGAAGAGGAGAGTTACTAGAAGGCTCGGGTGAAATGCGCAAGTCATTGCAGGGGAGAGATCTTATAAATATTTGGAAACTTGGACATCTCTTTGAAGAGTTTCGTGGTTGTTTTCAAAATTGAGGTCACTCGGCTGGGTGAAGAGATAAACTCTAATTCTTCATTGGTGGGGATGAATTCATCATAGAATTTCCCCTTCAGCAGAAGACCACCAATTCAGTGGAGATCTTAGAGAGAGATACTCATTTCCTCTGCTAGGAAGTGGAAGGAGTTGGTCATAGGGCACTAGTAGTTGAGAAAACCTTTTAGAATGGAAGTCTCTTTTATAGAAGTGTTGGGAAGTGATTTCTATCGCATTGTATTTGTTGATTTTGATCAATGTCTTGGTGTGCTTTGCTAAGATTGTTGTTGCCCAGTCAAAATAGTAAGTGAGGGAAGTTAGGAGGCCCCTGGTTCTGAAATCTTCTTGGCCCTAAAGCGATTCGCGGTCCCTGAAGCATTGTTGAATTGTCTCATAGAAATGAGTGGGGAATGGGGCATGAGGGTCATGGAAAGGTGCGAGGAAGATCATTGGATAAACTTCACTAGTCTGCTTCCTTGACTTCTTTACTGACAAAGTTCCTTCCAGAATTCAAGGTTCTTTTGATACCCAGGACTCTGTGTATGCCAGTTTTTCTCCGTCCATCTGATTTAAGGGTTCGCAATTGAGAAGGGATTGATGATGATGAAGGTTTAGTGGGATCACAACCATGCCTTGCCTGTAAGGGTTATCGAACTTCATGATACCCTTGATGACTCGGACCATCTCCAAAGAGTTTTGAAGTCTCTTTTTGTTGTGTTGCTTTATCTTCTCCTAGAATTCCTTAGCCTTATTTCAGCGAGGCTTCTTCGATCTAGAGGGAGGGGGAGTGTCTTCTCTAGCCGGTGGTTTTTAGCTCATGGTTGGCAGATGTGTTGTTGATTTCAGCCATTCTTCCCAGTCGAATTCGCGGCCGTGGGGAGGACAGGTTCTTTTATGTAAGTAGGGTGTTTGTTAGTGGTTTTGAAGCGCTTCCTTTGTGGTTGTTCTGAGGGTGGAGATGGAGATGGTTCAAGAGCATGAGAAGAGGAGGGGTTTGGTAAATCTTGATGAGAGGGTTATGTCATAGGCGATTCAATAAGGTGGAATGTTCTTTTGGTACGGGCCATAGTGGATTGAAGAGGACAGGTGTTGGAACTATCTTGAAGGTAAGATGTTTTAAAGGTTCAAGGCACTAAGTACTTGGAAAATTTTTAGGCAAAGGAAGCTTTACGCGGGTGTGCAAAAATGAATAGGGTTATGTAAAATAACGCCAAGAGCATAGACCTTACGTAGACAGGAAGACTGTTGTGCAGGTGCGCGCAAACGCAAACAGTTACGCGGGAATGCATCAATTGGGCAGAACTTCGTAGGAAAGCAGGAAATGAAGAATAGAAGGGAAAGTTCTGGTATTTATAGGGTAAAGGGACTCAATTGTGGACCCAATAGACCTTTGCACAGGTGCACGTAAACAACTGGAAGTAAAAAAGAAGTGGAGGAGATTGATCCTACTTTATTCCAAAGAATAAAGAAAAGATTAAGGGGGCATCTGTTGAGGTATAAAATGAAGGATCAAGAATAAATCAGAAAGAGGAATTAGAAGGAGAAGTATGAGAAAGAGATGAAGAAAATAAGGAAATTCATAGTATTTGCATGAACCCATGCAAACCATGTTGGTTGCACAAGGCCGCGTAAACGATCATGTTGATTGTGCGCACATGCCCATCACCTAGTTTGGACTGTTCAAGATGAATGGTTGGATGTGATGGATGGTGGGCCCCATGGCACAGAGATCGAGGGTTCGCACGTGTGGAGGCCTATAAATACCCCACTCCCCCTCTCATTTGCACACATTGAAGATTCTGAAGGAGACCAGAGCTTTAGAGAAGTCTTGAAGGTATTTAGGAGGAGAAGAAAGGGAGGAGGCACCTTGTGCCGATCCGCGCCACTAGTAGTGTAGTTGCGCGGGTCTGCGCAATCACAACTGGTTGCGCAGATCTCAATGGAATGAGCCGAAGTGTTGTCTAGATATTTCAAGATGTTGTCAATTTGGCTTTTCTTTAGTACCAAAGCTTCTCCAAGAGAAAGACATGGAATCATTATGTTCCTCTCAATGGGATGACCAAATCACAAGTTGAAATGCTGATGGTTTGATATTTAAACTCTTGCAATACTTGAATTTTAGATGTACTATCTTAGAATAATGGGAAATCAAAGGATATAAATGAACTCAGTATGAATAAAATGATGATCGTTCTCTACATACTCTCTCTATTATGATTAAATAAGATAATTTCCCAAACCAAATGCATTTGTTTCTTATCGAAACAAGTTTATTTATTTCTTCTTCTATCAAAGGAACTAGATCTGGATGGAATAGCCTCTGTGCTCGTTTGATCGGTCTCTTATCTATAGAGATATTCAGTCGATGCAATGCTACTGATGGTTCCAGGCCCGACATTTCTGCATATGTCCAAGCAAATACATCCTTTTTTTAACAAATTGATATATTGGTAGACTTCATGTTCAAGAGGTTGGCACTTCTGAATGTATTTCGTGGATCTTCTTCTGTTCCCAAATTTATTTCCCACAAACTGTCAATCATCAGTTGTCGCCCATCTTTCATTTATTTCGGAGCTGTTTTAAGGTGCTTGATTACTTCGAAATCTATTTCTGTTATCGAATACACTTCAACCATGTTTACTAACGACTCTGCCCCCAATATGCAGGATTTTTCTTACTTTTTCATATTCACTCCGATCGAAACTTGGATCCCTCTACCATAATTTAAATCGGTTGGTTCTTCATAATCAAATCCCATGTTCTTCATGATTTTTTTGCTGACAGGGGTATACCTCTTGAGATCTTCAAATGTAAGTTTCTCGCAACTTATACTATTATTAAACCATTCTTCTCTTTTTGTCTCTAAAGGGCATAGAATTCAAACGGCTCAGGATAATTCAAACTGGATTTAACATGAAATCTCTTCGAGAAGGCTGGAAATAGCTTCTTCCTTTCAGCATTTGGTAATAGTACTGTATAATTTGACTATAGTATTTCCAACTGCTCAAGTGATAATAACATTAACAAAGGCTGTCCTGGTTGTCTTAAGTGTTTTGGCACGAAGTAAAACTTCTTTTTTATTTTTATTTTTCCAAACAATTCATCCTTCATGGCTTCGTTCCTTATTTTCTCTGTGTAATCACCTTTTGGGGTTTTATTCTCGTCATTCTTATCTCCTTCTTCCACAGCAAATCCATCATAGTAACTGGCATCGGCAAAGAAATCTTCTACTTCTGTATATGGTCTTGAATCGGCAATCACCTTATATTGAATTCCATCTTAGCAGTACTTAAAGTATTGGTGCAAAGTGGAGGGTATAATGCCATATTGGTGCATCCATGGCCTACCCAAAAGGAGGTTGTATGTCATCACTACATTGATAACATGGCAAACAACATATGTTGCCAACTCTCCTATTTCCAAGATCAATGTAATTTTGCCTAACACAACTGCCCATCTTGATTAAAACCTTGTATCATCATTCCACTAGGGCGTAAATGTGAGCAGCGATACCTGAGTTTGCTTAATATTGAGGGTCAAATATTTCATATTGGATCCCATTTATTACTTGGCTTTATGAACATGATAATTCTTAATATTCTATTTTAATCACGTTTATGTTGCAAGGTGAATTTAAGAGCTTGGATTGAAAAGGATGCTATAAGCATGGATTTAATGCTCAAGAATCACCAAGCTAAAGATTAGATCTTAGAAGACCAAGAATGAAGAATTCACATGCCAAAGATCTAACAAAATCAAGTCAAGAATGATGAGAATCGAAGTTTTGAAGTGAATTTTGGTGATCCTCGACTAGTCTTGGCTCCTACTCGACCAGTCCTGACCCTGCTCGACCAATCGAGGATTCCTTGACTCAAACTCCAACAGTAAAATCCTCTAAAATTAGGTCATCCTCAACCAGTTAAAGAAAATCCTTAACCAGTCGAAGATGACACTCGACCAGTCGAGGGTTGTCCTCGACCAGTCTAAGGTTACGCAGATAACACACAAATTGCAAAAATTTAAGGCGGATTCCAAATTTTTCCAACTCGGTGCAAAAGTTGGAGTTCCAAAACTATAAATAGGAGTCCCTATGATGTTCCTAGGCATCTTCTAGGGTTTGAGGTGTGGAGCAAAAGGGTGGAGCCACCGTCCAGAACTTCTTCTTCTTCCTCTTTAGTTGATCTTTTTGTTTTGTTTAAGGGTCTCTAGTTCAATCATGTCTATGGTTGGCTAAACCACTTATCTAAGGCTAAGAGGTGAAGCTTGTAGCATGATGGGATGTTTTCTATTACTTTGATTCATGTTTGAGTTAAACTATCTTTGATTTTAGTTTGATATTTAAGAAATATTTTCAGTTTTTAATGGTTTATTGTGACTTAAATTACAATAGATTTACAATAGCTTTGAGTATGTTCTTTTCATGTATTGAGATTGCAAAATTAGGAAATCCTATTATTCACCATCGTCCCATGGGCATGGTTGGGTGATGGACTCCTGCCTAATCTTCCCAATTCTATTATGATTAGTTGTGGGATTCGTAAATCCTGTTGTTTGCCTTGTCTCTTGGGCATACTTTTGTGATGGAATCATATCCAGTTCTCACACCTCTCATCCATTGAGAATTAGGTCAAATGAAGTTCAGATTTGGTTTTACTAAGATATCTTCCAATTGGATAAGATGGGACTCTGATTCCAGTTATGTCCTTGAATCAAGCATAGATCTCCCTGATCTTTACAAGAGGATCCTTGGAAACCATAGTTCCCACCTTTAAATTCACTAGTTTTAATTACTTTAATCACAATTACTCTCTCAAAATTTTTAGATTTAGGTTTATATCTTCTTCTAGTTCTAGCTCTAGTTACTTTCAGAATTACACACGAGATTAGTCCCTATGGATTCGACCTCGGTATCACCGAGAATATTACTACATCGCAACCCTACACTTGGGGTTGTGAATAAGTTTTTAGCGGGGGATTAGGTGAACTAATCAGTGTTTTCTTAGTTTTAAGCAAAATTCTTGAAAATTTTCAATGTTTCAAGTTGAAATCTGTTTGGGATACTTAAAAATGCTTTGGGTATGATAAGATAGAGATTGAATTTTGAATTGCTGAAGTCTAATCATCTAAGTAATTTATCACCTTAGTACTTACGCTCAATTGATTAAGAGGAAGTTTGAATATCATGTTAAATCACAAGACACATTCAATTTACCTCTTATAGGATATACTAGAATTTTTTATTGTTAGTATGTGAATCATTGATGGATGGTGAGAATCGAGTCTGGAGAATTGTATCTACCTTAAAAGAAGAAAAGAACCAGTTAAAAAACAGGAGATCGACAGAGAGGTCATGAAAAACAATGAAAAGAATGAAAAATTTGGAAAAGAATGCAAAAATAAAAAGAATGAATAAAAATTGACCGTCGATATAAAATGAAAAACTGGAAAAGAAGGAAAAGGGGATAAGTTCGAAATTAGTACTTGAGTTTCAAACTGATCTTGAAGTAATGAACATAGTTAACATGATGAATAGATAGTATTCGTATGGGGAGTAAATTGACTTTCACTGAGCACATTGAAAAACTTAATATACAAATTATGCTTTTTAGTGGATACATAACTTATTTGATCGGTTGCTTATGTGATTGGGCTCTAGGTTTTTGAAATCTCACGTTCGTATCTTAATTCTACCCATTCATCCTTGAGTGCACAAAAGATTGTTTTCTTGAAAAAGATTTATGACATTAAGCATTGAGATATATTTTTCGCATACTTTGCTTGGGACTAGCAAAATGTTGGTTGGAAATTGTGTTGAGGGTCAAATATTGCGTATTGGACCCCATTTATTACTTGGTTTTATGAACATGATAATGCTTAACGTTCTATTTTAATCAATTTTGTGTTGCAAGGTGAATTTAAGAGCTTAGATTGAAAAGGATGCTAAAAGCATGGATTTAACGCTCAAGAATCACCAAGCCAAAGATTGGATCTTAGAAGACTAAGAATAAAGAATTTACATGCCAAAGATCCAAGAAAACTAATTCAAGAATGATGAGAATTGTAGTTTTGAAGTGAATTTCTGTGATCCTTGACTAGTCCTGGCTCCTGCTCGACTAGTCGATGATTCCTCGACTCGAACTCCAACGGTAAAATCTTTTAAAATCAGGTCATCCTCGACCAATCGAAGGTGACCCTCGACCAGTCGAGGGTTGTCCTCAATCAGACAACACACAAATTGCAGAAATTTAAGGCGGATTCTGGATTTTTCCAACTCGGTGCGAAAGTTGGATTTCCAAAACTATAAATAGGAGTACCTGGGATGTTCCTAGGCATCTTCTAGGGTTTGAGGAGTGGAGCAAAAGGGTGGAGCTGCTGTCTGGGACTTCCTCTTCTTCCTCTTTAGTTGATCTTTTTGTTTTGTTTAAGGGTCTTTAGTTCAATCATGTCTATGGTTAGGTAAACCTCTTAGCTAAGGCTAAGAGGTGAAGCTTGTAGTGTGATGGGATGTTTTCTATTACTTCAATTCATGTTTAAGTTAAACTATCTTTGATTCGAATTTGATATTTAAGAAATACTTTCAGTTTTTAATAGTTTGTTGTGACTTAAATTACAATAGATCTGCAATAGCTTTGAGTATGTTCTTTTCATGTATTGAGATTGCGAAATTAGGAAATCCTATTGTTCACCATCATCCTATGGGCATGGTTAGGTGATGGAATCCTACCTAATCTTCCCAATTCTCTTATGATTGGTTATGGGTTGATAAATCCTATTGTTTGCCTTATCTCTTGGGCATGGTTTTGTGATGGAATCACTTCCAATTCTCACACCTCTCATCCATTGAGAATTAGGTTAAAGGAAGTTTAGATTTGGTTTTACTGAGATATCTTCCAATTAGATAAGATGAGACTCTGATTCTAGCTGCGTCCCTGAATCAAGCATAAATCTCCCTGATCTCTACAAGTGGATCTTTCGAAACCCTAGTTCCCACCTTTAAATTCACTACTTTTAATTACTTTAATCACAATTACTCTTTCAAATATTTCAAATTTAGGTTTACATCTTCTTCTAGTTCTAGTTCTAGTTGCTTTTAGAATTACACATGAGATTACTCCCTGTGGATTCGACCTCGGTCTCATTGAGATTATTACTACATCGTGACGCTACAGTTGGGGTTGTGAATAAGTTTTTGGCGCAGTTGTCGGGGACTAACGCTTGCATTTTGCTGAGATTAGCTAGTTTTAGAATTAGTTTAAGATTAGGGTTTTCTACTTTCTATTTTTAGGTTATGGTTTTTTTTTTTTTTTTTTAGAAACTAACTTTCTTAGAAACTTTCCTTTTCTGTTTTTCTTAGATCTACTTTTTAATTCTAAGTTTAGAAATTTTCTTAATTTGATTTTGGAAACTAACTCCTCTCTTTAGAAACTTTCTATTTTTTGTTTTTAGATACTTTTTTTTTTAGAAACTAGGTTGCTTTTTTTTAGAAACTTTCCTTTTTAGAAAATAACTCATCTTTCTATTTTTGTTTTTAGAAACTTTTAAATTTTAGAATTTCTATTTTTAGAAACTAATTTGTTTTGTTTGTTTTGCAAGATCTTAATTTAGGAACTTCTAATTTGGTAACTTCCTTCTAATTCTCTCTTTCTATTTCTAGATTTCTTATTGCTGTAGGATTTTTCTTTTATTCCTTTTTTTTAAGGATTAGATTCAGAGTTAGGGTTTCACCATACAAGAGTGGGTACGTCAGTATGCTTAAGAGATATTGGGAACAGATGTATGATGATTATGATAGAAATCAACCTATGTCTCAAAATTTTTCTAAAACAATCATCAAGAACCAACCAGAATATAATGCTCTACCAGTTAAGAAGTCCTTACGCAATCATATGTAGGAGAATAATTACACCCCATTAATTAAGAAGACAGTACGTGAGTGTTGGGGTTATCATAACTATAGGAGTGAGAATTATTATCAACCATTCAGCAAGAAAAGAACTATGCAGGAATGTATTATGGATGATAATATTTATCAATAACCACCAGACTCTCCCATCTATGACTCGTATGTTTACGAACAGTGGAAACAGAGATATGTGGAAGATGAAACAACAAATACATCATAGTGAAAAATCTCTTAGATCCCTTACCTTTGAAATCCAACTAGAAACGATCTAAGAGGATTCACTTCAGAGTTACATGGTCTGTCTTACAGAAATTAGAAAAACATTAGAAGCACTTGATTTGCTCATCGATAAGATAGTGGAGGCTCATTCATCCCAGCCACAACTCAATCAAAAAACACAATGCGAGGAAAGTGATCCTAACTCGCTTGTGGAGAATTCTGAAATTTAGAATGAGGAGTTGGATTGTATTAATGTGCATATGGTTCAATTTCTCTAAGAGTCGATCTCGATGACGGTCCAAAGGAATGATCAAGAGACGTGGGTGTCTTTTAAATATAATGATACTAACGCACTTCACTCACATAACATACTTAGTTTCAATGATGAGGAAGAGGTTAGTTTATACAAACCTCAACCCAATCTAAGAATAAAATGTGAGGAAAGCAATCTCATTCCCCGTGTGTACTATACTAAATTGGAAGATGATGAGTATTGGGATGACAATCATCAATGCATATCTCAAATCCCCCCGGATTCAATCTCAAGTTTGGCCTATATCACTGATCAAGAGGTTCAGGAAGTTATTGACCATAGTGATCTACCCCACCCATCTGACATGGCCAATTTAAATTTGGAGGATGAATCACTTTCAACTAACCCTTCCAACTTTTGTGAGGTATGTTTAAATCACTCCCCTGAATTGAATGATGATATGATTTGGGAGATGGAAGAGTTACTCGATATGACTTTGGAATTTGAAACCATTCAGTTAAGGCCACCATCTGAGTTGTCAACCCTTAACAATACAATGCCTTTGTAATGACCCGAAAAATTTCCTGCAAAGACTCGAGTACTACCTCAAATTCTTTAGAAGTTATATGTGGGTTAATTAGCGTTAAACTCGACTGCTTGTGAAATTAGCACTAATCACTTTAAATCTGATCTGCAGGACTCAAAACTTGTAGAATCGTTAGCGCTATGTTACCCTGAAATCTAGGATTCAATGCTAAATCCAGTTACTCTCGGGAGTACTTGGAAACTTTGTATCGGACCTGGACCGCGCGTTGAAAGTCCGATAGCGACGATCTTAGACAATTATAATCTCTTTATTGGGCTTGACCATCACCTCAAAAATCAAGTCCAGATGATGTCCTGAGTCGATTTCCTTGAGTCCGGAGTAAAGAGTGTGAGAAAGCTGAGAAATTAAATATGGATTTATGAAATCTAAGTCATGTCACTTGCGCGCCGATTTTAAGCAATCTGACCGTTGGATTCTGACCCAAATTTACCCTCAGATCAGGGAAGATGGCCCAGGCATGTCATAGTGCTTGTGGACCTGATCGAGTTTTGGTGACCGTTGAAATGAGACTGGTTCGCCACGGCTGATCTGTAAATCCGATCGGTACTAAAACTCAGTCTGACCTAGATCCATGGTCAGTGAGCTTAAGTCCGACCGCACGTGGAGAAAGAACCACCAGAAGTGCTCCGTTAGATCGAAATAGTCCCGATTTGGTTATAACCTAAATATACCTTGGCCCTGGGGCTATTTTCATCCATATTAGGCCTATATAAAGACCTTAAAACCCTCGCTCTCAATTCCATACGAATTTTCTAACCCTAGCTAAGAGAGAGAGAGGAAAAGAGAGAGAAAGTGAGAGAGAAGCTGGTGAATCATCTTGAGATTCTTCCTTGTTATTCTGCATCCCTAAACTATCACTTCTGAATCGTTATTCCGGCGATTCTAAGTTCATTCTTGGGTAAGTCAATCAAACCCTAAACTGTGTTAGAGCTTAGAATAGTCTAAGTGTTGATGTAGCTCATTTCTATACATGCCTTAGATTTTCTAGTCGCCGTTGACGAAGACTTATCGTCTGAATAAGATCTGTGTGCTTTTTTTGGTTTAAGGTGCAGACTATATTCGTATAGGTTATGGTTTTCAAGGCTTTCAATGTCGGTTAATGATTTATTATTGTTGTGGGTGTAATTTCACATGCCAAATGCGATGTTTATATTACGTTCCTGATATATATGAGATATATTGAGAATTGTATATTCCTTGTATATGTAGAAAGTATCGTATACGTATGAAATACGAACATGTGTTTGCCATGATTAATTGTCATATAATTGTGCTAGTTGTATATGTATCAACTCCTTGGCAAAAGGAATTGTCCAAATGTGTGTTACCACCAACATACATTATGTATGTTGAAATATGTAGTCTAAGTGTTTGTAGAAATGTCTGAATGATTTAAGGTGTGATATATTATCCTATTTACGGGCGTTGAGAAGAGATTCTCAACTATCCTATAGGTGTGTATGATTTCCTACATGTAATTTACATTCTTTGTTGTTTAACTTCAAGTACTACTTATGTGTAAATCCATGTTAAATTGATATTCATCAAATGCTTTCATATTATATGATTAGAATTGTTGTTCCGTTACTATTCTAAATTGTTAGTATGAATATCTGTTATAATTGAAGATGTTTGGGACTATGAAATAGTCCAGGAAATGGGCAACAAACCTTGAGTTCGTGGTCGAGGTTGTTTTCGCCACGTAGGACATGTTTGACGAACCCAAGTCGTATTAGGGTTGTTGGTAGTGGTTTGGCCACATGGAGTGTTTGCGCACTCTATGTCGTTCAACTCAACGTACGCTCGTACTAGTCGAGTTCGTCAAGTAACCCGATTGTCCCGGTGGATGTACACCATGTATGGACGCTATTGTTTGAATCTAGGGTACCAAACTTACCAATGCAATCCCGTTAACTATTGTACCTTGATCCACTAAGACTCATGAGTTAAGCATGGTGGTATGAGACACTGTGGTCGAGCTGTCGGCCTACACTGGGGTGACAAGCCTCCCGTAGTGACCAGTGAGCACACCAGACTCGTGAGCCGATTTTGGTGGTATGGGACACTATATTCGCGCTGTCGGCCTACATTGATTGGTGACGAGCCCTTTGTAGTGACCTCGAGCATACCTTGCTACTGCATTGAGGTGATGAGCCTTAGGGTAGTAACTAAGGTTTGATAGGTATGCATTGATTGGTGACGAGCCCTTTGCAGCAACCTAAAACCATATGATCGTATGAGATTGTCTAGGACTGACAACCCTAGAATGGATCACTGTTTGAAAATTGATATGAGGAAGGTACCTTAGCTTCCAAATCCTGCTATATGAAAAGGACTAATAACAACTTGGTAATCATATTTATGCACCGCATTGCATGTGCGTTGGCGTCGTTGGCACTGCGGGAGGTTGTCATGCGTACCATAAGATGAAGAGGCTGAGGGAGTGCATGCGAGAGCATGCGTCATTTCTACATACATCCTTGCATTAACAAGAGTAATTAGGACGTGTTTGATTGTATTGCCTTATCATTACTGCTTGATTGATTTGATAACATGTTAACTTTTACTGTATAGTTCCACTGAGTTGATCACTCACTCCCACATTTTGGGATGGTGTTTCAACACCAACCAGACTCTGTCTTAGATGCAGATGATGACGCGACCCCTGAGGCAGAGCAGGAGTATGAGGATGACGAGGACGCG
Organism: Magnolia sinica; assembly: GCF_029962835.1. NCBI lineage: Eukaryota > Viridiplantae > Streptophyta > Magnoliopsida > Magnoliales > Magnoliaceae > Magnolia > Magnolia sinica. The sequence continues at coordinate 60,282,495 of NC_080577.1, forward strand.
TTTTCTTTTATGCAGTTCTCAGGCGGGTTCATGTGAGCCATGTCCTGATCTACGGGGATTTTGGGTTTTCTTTGTAATAAATGATTTCATTTTGATACTTATATTTTGAAAACAACACTTATAATTATGACCTGGCAGAGTACACATATTACAGGGACTTGTACATGTACACATATATTTCTTTAAGTCTTCCGCTTGCGTCTTTCACTTATCCTTGAATTATGTTTGCAGTTTGGCTTAATCTATTCCATGTTTTATGCACTCATACAGACAACATACATCCATCATTAAATATGTTGCATAAGTGATGTTTTGAAACTCGGGAGCTGAGTTATGCTCGACCCTCGAATTTCACTGCATTACAGCCTTTACTGAGTAGTACCAATGAATAGAGTCTTAACATCAATTCTTCGCCTGTTGATTTTCAATCTACCTATGTAAGGCAAGACAAGATACATCCGGTGATGATTTATTCTCACCATGATGAAGAGTAAGAGATCATGCTTCTATCCACTTCCAAAGACGATGGAATCCTTGGACAGATCATCACAAATTTCAATATGAAAAATAAGTCACTCTCAGCTGAATTTCTCAACTCTTTGGACAATTGCTTAGCACACTTTACATACTCAAGTGATCCGATAATAAAAAAAATAGTGGATGCCTTGCAAGACAATACCTTGGTAGTTGTCACGGACTGAGAGAACCCTTATTCTGAAGCCACTCCTTCCCCAGATCCTAAAGGTTTACCATTAAAGGAGGAGGAGTTGGAAACTGAACTGGAGTCTGAAACTTCGGAATGTGTCGAGACTACATCACTTTTTGAGATTTTTTTTGAATTTCATCTATGTGTAGTGTCTGATTCACCATGGGGTACTAACTCTAAAACTTTCTCTGTCACAGGTGAATCACATATACTTTAGACACCTCAAGAGATTAAAAGGAAACCTTTTGCTGAGGTCCATAAATTTCTCTGGAAATACATACTCTAGGGCATCCAAGCCTATTGCAAAAAGGGCTTTTGGATGATCTTGTTGAGAAACTTACTGAGAAATTTATCAAGATATTGGCCGGAGGAGAAACCATGTGGCATGACTGAGTAGTTTTTCCCTTTCTTTCCTAGTTCATGATTAGTTTATTGCCTTCATGAAATTTAGGATAGTTTGCTTTCAGCTGTTTTATGAAAGTTTGCTTATTATCGGTTTGAGTCTTTTGTGCTAACCCATTTTCATACTAAGATCATTGGAAAAGCCTCAAAAATTCCTTCTTCAGGTACTACATTTCCATCACTTCCTTTTTCTTTTCATTACCTTTTTGTATTTCATGTCTAATTCTTTTACATTGAGGATAATGTAGATTTTTCGGTTGGGAATTGGGGATTAGGTGAACTAATTAGTGTTTTCTCAGTTTTGAGTAAAAATTTTAAAAACGTTCAATGTTTCAAGTTGAAATTTGTTTGGGAAGCGATGAATTGTGTACTTAAGAAAGCTTTGGGTATGATAAGATAGAGATTGAATTTGGAATTGTTGAAGTCTAATCATCTAAGTAATTTATCACCTAAGTACTTGTGCTCAATTGATTAAGAGGAAGTTTGAATATTTAAATCACAAGACACATTCAATTTGCCTTTTGTAGGATATACTAGAATTTCTGATTGTTAGTATGTGAATCATTGATGGATGATGAGAATTGAGTCTGGAGAATTGTATCCACTTTAAAAAAGAAAAGAACTAGTTAAAAATAGGAGATCGACAGATAGGTCATGAAAAAAGAATGAAAAGAATGAAAAATCTAAAAAAGAATGAATAAAAACTAACCATCGATATAAAATGAAAAAACTGGAAAAAAGAAGAAAAAGGGGATAAGTTCAAAATCAGTACTTGAGTTTCAAACTAATCTTAAAGTGATAAGCATAGCTAACATGGTGAATTGATAATATTTGTACGGGGAGTAAATTGACTTTCATCATGGGGACAACATCTTCCTTCTCAAATGAAAATTCGTCATGGGAATTGAGAGATCTTGGCCTCTTATCATTGAATCTGTTTTTGTAATGATCTGACTCTTCCCTTTCTTCTATTCTCTTCCTATCGCGAGGAATATCGTTCTTCTTTTCTCGGTCTACAACATTGGTCATCAGTCTACCGTGTCCTCTTTTAACTGTCTCATAGTGAAATGCTGGCATTTTCATGGTCATTAGTTCCAATACATGGGCTTTCGTAGCCAAATCACGAAAAGTTCATATATCAGCACTAGTGAGACCGAATGCAATTCTAGTCCCCATCGAATTTAGGCACATCTTCACTTGTTCTTTCTCTTCGGGTAGCTGTCTGCATGAGGCCCTCAATGTCTTCCATCTATCTATGAACTTCTCTACTGGTTCATTTTCTCTTTGTTGTACAGAAGCCAGTTCTGTGATGCTAACATCACGATCTGATGAGAAATTTTTTGACATAAATGCATCTTGCATTTGCTCCCATGTTCGTATCGATTCTGATGCTAGGCTGGAGTATCATCGAAAGGCATTTCCTGTAAACGAAGAACTGAATAGCCGTAAACAGTACTGCAGGACATTAGAGAAATTGCCCATTGTCGTGATGAAGTGCATGAGATACTCATCTGGGGACCCATCGCCATTGAAATTTTAAAAATTAGGGTGTTTAAAATTTGTTGGGAAAGGTACATCATCCACATCTCTCGGATATGGCATTGTATATCAAAACTTTTCAATATTCTCACACTCTCTTTCTGTTCTAACAGCCTCTACAGCCATTTGTTGAACTTCCTCTTGAGTCATTACTCCTGTTGCAGGAGCGGATCCATGTGATCTCACCCTTGGTAGCTGAGAGCCTTTAGGTTGGTCTTCTTGCTCATTCATTGCGGCCATCATTGGAGGGACTACGATCTGAGCCACATTGTGCGCTAGAGTAGCTAGTGTAAGACCCTAGCCTAAGTGTACATGTCGTTCCTTTAGGTCCCGCGGTCCTACCGGTCGAATTTCAGTGACCTGTGATCTACAGATAGTGTTTGCGGTCATCCCCAAGTTCAGTCACGTCGACCTTACTCGGATCGACCTGAAACCTATGCCATCTTGTCCGTATCATCGCCACGGTTCCGATGTCGCGTCTCGTGCGTCCATTCGAGTTATAGATCATAAGATGTAGGCGTGCATCATTTTGAGCCTTTGATCATGTTGGTGGGACCCACCTAGTAGGGTGTACACGTTTTCCCATGGGGCCCACCCCAGTACACCTTCTCCCATAAAGGCTAAACAACCTAGCCTACCTAGAGCCTAGCAACTCATGATGAGTTTTCTTCCCTAAAACCATCATTGCTTCTCTAAACAAGAAAATCCATCATTACTTTTTTCTTCTCAAAACCTTACATGTTATCATAACCCCTCTACAACTATCTCTCTCTCTCTATCTCTCCTTTCTCTTTCATTTCCTCTTCCCTCCTTCCTTGCTAGACTTGGACGTCCAGCCCATCTCCCTCCATTTCCAGCCCCTTTTCTCCCTTATTTCCCCTCCATCTCACCATTACAAACCCATCTTCACCATTGATTCATGACCCTTGAAGCTTGATGTGAATGGTGATGGTAGAAGCTTGGAGATCCAAGAGGTGGGTGAGCTTGCATTCTAAAATTTCAAATTTCTCTTATTTCCTTCTTGATCTTCATTCTCCTTCCATTAATAGAGCTTGTGGGAACCATCAAGTGATGATGGTGGCCCCAAGACTCTATGGATATGGCTTATAGCCTATCCTACATTACATGCATGTGCATGCAAGGGACTATTCTCCATGGATCCCTTCATGCTCTTTTCTTCCTTTGATCAGGGATTCTTGGGTCATCTAGACCCTTGATCCTTGATGGAGATTGGATCTCCACCATAGATCCCAAGTACGAATCATATGATCCATGTATATCTTGTGTATCTTGTATAACGGAATGTATATGCATGTGTGATGAAGGGAAGGGCTTCAATGTGGCAGAGACCCTTATCTTGTGGCCGGATATTTATTTTTACATTGTAGATAACCTCTGATCATGTGTGTGTGGCTCACCTTGTGGACCAATAAAATCCAGACCGTCCATGGAGGTTGGACGTTCATGACAGTCCACCTTGAACATGTGGCCCCAAAAATCCACTTAAATGGGGCACATGTAAGGGCTTTTTGTTATTCGGGAAGGTCTGAATGTTTATGGGGCCCACTGGGGTGGTCCATCCCATGATTTTCTGGGATTAAATCTCATTTTAAATAATGTTTATATTTAATTCGTTTGAGTTATATGTTGCTGTCCAGAACTGTCTAGACAGATTTTTTGGTCAACTTGAGGCCAGATTTTGGGACTTCTGGTGGGGAATTTTGTACCAAGTAATATATGAATTTTGAAGGTGTATGTCTCACCTAGAAGCATGCCAAATTTCAGCCTCAACTGATCTCATTTGGGTCTCCAAAAGAGTGGACCAATATGGGTATGTTGCTGGATTTCTTTGATGTAAATTCGAGCAACATTGTCTCACATAAAACCATAATTTAAAAATATTTTCTCCAATGGTGGGCCATCTTTATGAAATTTCTATTATTGTATATATGATGAGGGACCTTAGTCCTAAATTTTCAGATTTTTATAGGCCCTAAACCCACTCCATTGGAGTGCCTAAAGTTGGTACAACAACATACATTGCTAGAATTTTTCTGCTACCTTGTTGTCCTCTTGAATTGTAGCTGATTTTGAGCCCTAGCCAAGATGGACTTGTGTATGTTTACTGGGGCCCAGCTCTAATGTGTTTTAAGTCCATGTGGACCATGTATGTGGGGCCAACTAGCTGGACCAATGTCCCCTACTGGACGTCCAGCATGGTGGACCGTCCATGGGTTGGCCCACCATGATGTATGTTTTGTGTCCACGCCGTTCCTCCCTCTGTGGTGGCCCACGTGGAATGTCGGACCACCCCAGGTGGATGTCCCTTGTGGGGCCACCTCAGGGATTTGTGGACTTTAATGTGTGTATGGGCCAGGACGCCCAGGCCTTGGGACACCTAGACCATGGGCTGCTCCTGGGTCTACAACCTAGCAGCAGGCCCACCTATTTTGTGTGTACCACCCTCTTTCTCTATCTGTGGGCCCCCCTATAAATATTGTTGGCCCTTATGTAAATATTTTCCACATGTTTTAACAAGTATCTGGGCTTCAGCAGGCCCAAATTATTGATGGACTAAAAATTCATTAAGGGCCCAAATGAATATTATTTTGGACTCAATAGTATGAGATGTGAGGCCCACCTTATTGAGAAAGCTAGGGTGTATGATGCACACCTATTTTGGTAATATTTTGGGCTTGATTAGTTCATAGTTTGGCTACCCCTTTTTATAGTCCTTGTGAAACCAAGTATGACCAGATTTTTAGGACTTCATAGTGGGCCCAGAGTCGGCTAGAACGTCCCACCTTGGCGCAGCCATCTGTTGGGCTGATTTCTATCATTTAGATGGACTTGTGGGCTAAATAAAGATGGTTTTGGGCCCTTGGTTGCCCACTTAAATATGCTAGTTTTTGGGCTAATGTAAAGGGGCTCATTCCACCCAACTTAGACTTATTTTTGGGCTAGGTTTTTGTGCCCATGGGTTGCCCCTTAAGTTCACTTAAATGTGTGGGTCTTGTGGCTAATGGGACTTGGGCTTTGGGCCTTGTTCCCCCTCCTTGGGCCATGATTGTTAGAGGTAGTATTGGGCCTACTTCCTTATGTCTTTTGTGGGACCGACGTGCATATGATTTAGATATGGGCCTTCGGCCTATGTTTATGTGGTTTATGGATTAGATGCCTTTAGGCAATGGTAGTTGAATGTCCCCATTTGGACCCCTCTAGGTCCATTAGTTGCTAAGTGTGGTTGAATGTCCACCTTAGTCCCTTGTTAGGCCCGTTTTCATATTATCTAGGCCCTAGCTTTGCATGCTTAGTCTCGTGAGCTACCCCAGGTAAATGGGCCCCCACTAGCGGTTGTATTCCTTACGAGGAATTGGTTAAGTACTTAGACCCTTCATGGTTAGGTAGAGAATATATCTTCCCCTTCACCTCATTGGCACCTTATTCATCTCCATGGCCCACTCCTATACGTATCATATGCATGCTTGGTTGAGGTATGATTGGCCATGGTTGTGCCATTGTGTAGGACATATTAGTATCTCCCCGAGGGATGGAATTTACCCTCTTGAGCACGGTGGATGCTTGGGATTGATGCATGGTTGATTGTGTGGTTCATATATCTAGCATTGCATAGCACGTGGATATTCGCCCTTGCTTCATCAAGGTCGTAGCCTCCACAGAGATATCATAGATGGTCATGTGTGGACACCGAAACTGATTCTTGAGCATTTGGGGTGCATAGGATATCCCTAGGTGAAAGCCCCTAAACTTCCCCGGTACCAAGGAGACGCCTCAACGCTGAGACTAAGTGAAAAACATGAGCGCCGGAGTGTCTTATACCATTAGGTCGTGACTCCCACTATTGCGAGGTCGGTTGAGATGGGGTTTGGCCTTACCCGCCTGAGTAAGGGGGCATAGCTAGGCTGAGTTTGACCAGCTCGTGAAATGGGTCCACTACCGTCGAGCCTCATTGGTGATTGACTATCCACAGGTGGGTAGTGAGGTCTCCTATGCTCGTTTGACTATGTGGCAGTCATCTAGCAGTGTATTTGACCCCGGTGGATTCCTTATGATGGAACTGTACTTGATACGTAGATTGGATATGAGGACTGGCATTACTTCACATTGCATTTACATCGGCCGTATAAGCATTATATTGCATCGCCTTGATATGGCATCCAGTACTCATGTATTGCGTTGCATAGCCTTGGTATGGCCTACTGCATTCATAGCTTAGCCTCGGTACCGCTAGTGGCATTGGTATCATTCATGTTCCTTCTTCATTCTCTCCTATCTTCTTCTGAGCACCATTATCACACACCTTCACCACCCTCTAAGCCTTCCATAAGCTTATGCACAATTGATTCGTGTAGGAGATCCTAGGTCAGCGCAGTAGTGGAGTTGTGGATTAGTTTTGGCACGAGTTGAGGACCTATTGCAGACCTTTCCTTCCCTTCTTTCTATATTATGTGTTTCCTTTTGAGCCTTGTACTTGTGAAGTTTAAATACTTAGTGAATTTTACAGTGTATTCCTTGTTTATATTTTGAGATTTACTTGCTATGATTTTGGGTATGCTTAATTGGATTGGAATTATGATATGGAAATCCTCCTTGTAGGATCCCAGGACCGAAAACTATCTCAGGAGCTTAGAATGGGGTACTGCGGAGGCTATTGCGGCTGGAACTAGCTATCGGGTTCCTTTTGAGTCCGATCACCAAGTCCAGGGCATGACAGTTAGGGCTTCTCGAAGACTTTTGCATTCTTCCATCAGTGTTCTTATGTTTGTGCCATGTTGGCTATTTGATCTTCAGTAGTCGGCTGTGGACCTTGATTGGTTCCTGTCATGCATACGACGGCTTCCGTATTATCCGAAGAGGCAGTCATAGGAGTAGAGTATCCAGGTATGATAGGGCTTATTAAAAGAGGGGCTCCATTTGGATCTTTTGTACTCCTACAAAATTCAGCCGACTGCGACGTTTCTTGCTGAAGCGTATCTTGAGGTGAAATAGGAACTGTACTATTCATCAGTGATTTGACCTTTTCTTTTCTCGTCCACCAAGCCTTTGTAATAGGGAGTGTTAGAAAATCTTGTGATGTCAAAGTGGGAAGAGATTTCGCCTGGTATAAAGCTGGAGGGCGAGTTCAAGAATATTTCTAGTTGTATTCCACGTTACTGGTCCCCTGACTTTTTTTGGAGATGACTTCACCCTGGCAATTACTGTATTCGGACCCTCGTTCTTCGAGATGCTACAACAATCCAGTCGTTATCATTCTCTTGTGCCAGTGGCGAAGCGGATATGACCGCAGCCATAACTTGGGGCTTGTCATTCTTGTCTGTGGTAGGTTGAACTTTATGATTTGTAAGCTGATTCGTTACATACTTTATTACAAACCCGGTCTCCGTGAAGTAGAAGTTCGTCTTCTTTGTTGTGCTTGTCATTGATCGTAATTTGAAGTTTTGTCTGATAACCTTTAGACAAGAATATGATATCGCAATTAGTATTTGAATGATAAAATATTCTATCTTAGAGATGAAGGGGAGGATGTTCCCATTGAGAGTCACCATTTTGGCGTCAGTAAGACACCAAACTATGATAAAAGTTTTCAAAACTTTCTCCATGTCAATCTTAAATAAGACAATTCTATCCCCAGTAGAGTTGTCATTTTGTTTCGACAAGAAACAAATGCATTTGGTTTGGAAAATTATCTTATTCAATCATAACAAAGAGAAAATAGAAAGAGAACAATCATCATATCTATTCATTCTGAGTTCATGTACATCCTTTGATTTTTCTTAATTCTAAGATAGATTATCCAGAATACAAGAATTGAAAGAGTTTGAATATCAAATCTGGATATCAAATTCGGCAGCATTTCGGCTTGTGATATGGTCATCTCATTGAGAGGAATATTGTGGGGATATGGTCTCCTTCTTGAGCTCATATTCCTATATGGAGAGAAGACCCAATTTCATCTGATCGTTTCGACAACATATTGGCCCCTTCATATTTACTGTCGCGCAACAACAGGGTGTTGCGCGGGCCCACGCAACGCCATGCTATTGCGCGGCCCAGCACAATGTCTCCTCTTTTGTCTTCCTTCCTTCTCTTCTTGATACCTTCAGATTCCTCTTCTTCTTTGGAGTTCTGATCTTCTTTTGAATTTTCAATGTGTCCAAATAAGAGGGGGAGTGGGGTATTTATAAGCCTCCACACATGTGAACCCTTGATATCCGTGTCATGGGACCCACTTTTCGTCAGATTCCTATTGTCTGAATCATCTTGACCATACCCATGTTGTACAAGGGCGCATAACCCTTTATACATTTTATGCGGTCCCATGCAACCAACATGGTTTGCGCACCTAGTCAACACCCTATTGTTGCGTGGCTTAGTACAATGTCTCCTCTTTCTTCTTCCTTCCTTCTCTTCTTGATACATTCAGATTCCTCTTCTTCTCTGGAGCTCTAATCTTTTTCTGAATCTTCAATGTGTCTAAATGAGAGGGGGAATGGGGTATTTATAGGCCTCCACATGTGTGAACCCTTGATATCCGTGTCGTGGGACCCACTTTTCCTCAGATTCCTATTGTCTGAATCATCTTGACCATACCCATGTTGTGCAAGGGTGTGTAACCCTTCACACTTTTTGTGCGGTCCCGCGCAACCAACATGGTTGCGTGGGTCTGCGCACACACTATGAACTTCCTTCTTTTCTTCATTTTCTTTACATTTTTCCCATACATCTACTTTTAACTTTCCCTTTTGATTCATTCTCGATCCTTCATTTTTTGCCTCAACAGGTATGATTACAATAGTTTTGAACATCTTTTATCCTCACTTACCATGTTCTAATTGGTCCCCTAAAGCTAAGGGATTATCAATCAAAGTTTACAAATTAAGATTATGATCATTTAGAGTTTAAGGTTCTTTTCAATATTGTTGGGGGAAAATATACAAGTCCATAAACCAAGTTATGGAATGGACCAACTCTACTGAACCAACTCGGGTGCACTGAGTGCCAAGCCTAATGAGGCCTCTATGTCTAGTGACAAAGTAACCTCCAAGGAGGATGATGCAACTTTAAGGACATTCAAAGAGCCCACCCACAAGCCCTCACAAGTAGTTATATGTTACCGACCTAACTCATAGGTCGGCCATAGGTCGATTATGGATCAACCATAGATAGGCCATAAGTCGATTACGGATCGACCATAGATCGGCCATAGCTCGATCATCGATCGGGTATAAATCAGCTATTAAACAATTGTCGTAAGGCCAAAGAATGATCATAGGTCGATAATGCTCCTAATTGGCTTACAGAGATAGTAAAGGCTGATTCGTTGATTAGGTCAAGACCCGCCTTGGGTTTTGACCTAAGATCGACCTAAAGATTCAGGGAATCCCCTAACGTCCTAAAAGATCTCTCCTAAGATATTCAAAGGATAATATCAGATCCCGACGATCTTGGAAACCGATCATCTTGTGGAAATCCCAGAGCACAGCCAAGATATCAGGAGAGAATCCTCCAGAAATGGTATTTTGGCTCTCCTATAAATATAGAGGTACCTCCCACCATCCAAGTAACATTCACTGAAAAACCCTAATATTCGATTGGTGTCTCTTTTCTGGAGATCTTACCCTACTCGAAAGACCTCGATCCTGACTTAGAAATCAAAGAGTCCCCTATACTAGCCAGGGCCTCCTTTGTCCCTCTTTACACTTGTGTAGGTCCAAGAAGGTCTACTGCAAAGGGTCTGCCGGAAAACTCCATTAATAGGTTGGCACCGTATGTGGGAATTGACGTCTTTAAGTCGTCCTAACTCTACCAGTGAACCTCTTAAATTCAGTAATGGCCAAGGGAAAGAAGAAAGCCCAATCCCCTCTAGTGGCAATTCCAATTACGACTCTGTCCACATCGAAACAGGTCCAATGATCTGTGGAACGACTAGAACAGTAGGAGAGCTACTAGGGCTCCCTACAGCATCAGGCCACTTCAGGCTCAAGTAGACATAGTCAGCAGAATCATGGAAGGAATGACCAATGGAACACCCTTGAAAGGGAGGTCAGAGATATCAGGGCCGACCTAGGTTACATGAAACAGATACTGGAGCAGATGCAGCCTCAGCGGGTGTAGAAGTCCAATCATAGGGAAGGATAGTCGAGCGATGTTTGACCACATATCAACCCTCCTCGGCCTTCCACCACACAGGTCGCCCTGCAGCCGAGCCAACAACATGTACCTGCCAAACTTGTCCCATCCCATGTCTCTGGGACTATCCCGTTACATGTTTCTGACCTACGTCATGAAATAGATCAAAGAAGGCGAAGCCAACCCCCATCCGAAGTAACCGCTAATAGCGAGGAACCATGGAGGGTCGAACTCCAGAGTTTACAAAAGAAAATCGCAGATATGAAGAAAACCTATCAAGCCAATACAACTACGGTGGAAGAAACTAAATCTCCATTCATGGTTGACATAATACGGGCACGACTATCGGACAGGTTTCGACTACCATTGATCACGCCCTACACAGGGAATACCGACCCGACGGTGCACATGGAGTCCCTACGGACTTACATGGAACTTCATGACGCCTCTGACACAATCATGTGCCGAGCTGAAAAAGGTGAGCTAACAGTCCTAGAGGGGGGGGGGGGGGTGAATGGGACTATGTCAAATAAAAACTTAAATAACCGAAATAATTAATAAATCAGATATAATCAGAAATCTCAATAGCATAAGTATTGAAAATTTGATTCAAACTTAGTTTGTAAGACAACCTTACACCAAAAAAAAATTTAAGTAGGACAACCTGATTTCACAAACTTTTGTAAGGATCAAGATCTTAAACTAAGCAAGAGAGCTATTTATTACAAGCATTCACCACATTTTCATATGTAAATTACAATCACTCACCACATATGCAAAAACTAAACATTCAGCACAAACACCAGGAGTTATAGTGGTTCGGTGTGTACACCAACTGTTCTCAAACAACCACACCTACTCCACTCCCAATAATCACAACCCACATGATATTGGTGTTCACTAAAAAATAAGGTTTTCACAAGTTTACCTTATAACCTTACACGGTTGTGATTTTAAAAGGGCTATATCAAACAAAAACCCCACGCTGAGATTTTCTGGCTATCTCAGTCAAAACCAAAACATGAGATTTTTTGGCTATCTCAAAGAAACCAAAAATAGAGAATATAGAAATGTACTTATCTTCTTCTTGAAGACAAATCTCTTGAAGTAGCTTGTAGAACAGCTTTGCTTGAAGTAGAACATTCAATGTCCAGTAACACAAACAAAGGTTCTAGATTCTAGATTGATTTTAAATTAATTCAAACCAATGGCTACTTGTTTGAATTCCTTAAGATCTCAAAAGGAGTTATTACTCTCTTTTTTAAAAAGTAAGATTCATAAAAAGAGATTAAGAAATTAAAACAAAAGCTATATAAACAAATATTAAAATACCATGTAATAACTTGAAGATAGTGAGGACTTCTCTCTTTCTAAGTGAAGGCTTTTCTTAATTTAGATGAGTAATTTTGGATTGAGAGAAGACCTCTATTTATAGGCTAAAAAGTTGTTGCTTTGACTCGTCTAAGGTCTCCTTCGAATCATCTAAGATCTAACCAAATTTCAAATTTTGGGCGCGATTGGATAAAACAGTTCTTCGATTGGTCAAAGGCCCTGCTCGACTAGTCGAGGGCCCTCTACGATTGGTCGAGCATAGGTTTCAATTGGTCGAGGGTGCTAAAAAATAGTTGCTAGAATTCAAGTCAAGCAACCCTCGACTAGTCGAAGGTGCCTCTTCAACTAGTCGAGCAGTCTGCTCGACTGGTCGAAAAATCACTAGAAGACTTTCTTAGACTAGTCGAGCCACAACTTAGACTAGTCGAATCAAGGCTTAGACTAGTCGTACTAAAGCCTAATCAAAGTATAAAAACCCATATAAGTTTATCATTTGAAAGCACCTAAGTTTAAGGTCTTTTTAGGGTCAATTATACCTAAGAAAACTGGATATTGAAGTGTAAAGCTTGAATCTTCAATAGTGTATAGGTGATCTTTTACTTGAAGCGTAGTCAAAGGTAGAACTTAATCTTCTACTAGAAGTGTAGTAGAACTTGAATTCATTTGAGCTTAAAATCTCCAACTTCATGACTTGTGCTTGCACTTTCCAACTTCATGACTAGTACTTGAAACCTTGGTTTCCATAGTAGATGATTAACTTGAGACTTGAAGCTTGAGCTTTTCATCTTGATTCACTCGAACGTGAACTTTCCATCACATTGTGTGAACCATATCACTAAGTTGTTTTGTCCCATCAAATTTTGACAAACAAGAGTGTGTTTTATACATTATAGTACCTATAATCTCCCCCTTCGTCAAATTCGTGACAAAACCCTTAGTATAACAATGAAAAATAAAATGTAGCTGAAATTTGTAGCGGAATTGAAATTTGTATCTGAATTTGCTATTACTCCCCCTCAATGAGGGATTCTCTCTGTTTTGTTCAATACCTGAAACATATACTTCCAATACACACCTCCAACCACCTTTTCTATTCATTCATACATAACTTCATTTAGAACATAGCATAATAGCATCAATCATATCAATCATATTCATCAATCCAGTCACATCATTCTAAATATTCTCTCCCCTTTTTTGTCACAAATTGACAAAGGAAAGAGTGATCATGTGAACACAATATAAATGAGAAATAAGAACTAGAAAATGCATAACTAAACCAGGAGATAAGCAATATAAATAAGTCCAGAAAAAGGAGTTTAGAAAGTATAATGAGAGCATAGAGAGAGTATAATCCAAGAGTTAGCAAGACAACCAACCACATAGTGAAAATTAATACAACTCAAGTCATCTAGAAAATACAAAAAAAAATAAAAAAAATAAACAACATGATTTAATTAATTAGAGATACACATATCAATATCATGTTTTAATTTAGAATATCTATTCCTGTCAAGTGGTTTAGTCATAATATCAGCAAGCTGATTTTTAAAATGGATATATTCTAATGAAATACTTTTATCATCAACCAATTCATATAAGGATATCCAATGTCTATATGTTTTTTGAGAGAATGTTAAATAGGATTCTTTGAAATATTGATTGTGCTAGAATTATCACAGTACAAAACCATTGTATCATATGCGATTCTGTAATCAGCTAACATTATTTTCATCCAAACTAGCTGGGTACTAGCATTACCAGCTGCAATGTATTCAACTTCAACTGTAGATAAAGATACAGAACTATGTTTCTTGTTGTGCCAGGAAACTAATCAATTTCCTACATAGAAACATTCACCACTAGTAGATTTTCTATTGTCAATGTTTTCTGTCCAGTCAGCATCAGTATATCTAGCTAGTTGTACAATTGTATCATGAGGATCCATTGACCAAAATTAACAGAATTTGCGACATATCTAATTATATGTTTAACAACAATGAGATGAGATTCTTTTGGATCAGACTGATATCCAGCATAGATTCTAACACTAAAAGAAATATTTGGTCTACTAGCAGTTAAGTATAAGAGACTACCAATCATGCTTCGATATAAGTGAGAGTCTATACTTTTACTTGTTTCATCCTTTGAAAGTTTAAGAGTTGTACTCATAGGAGTATCAAACTTTTTACCGATCTCGAATCCAAATTTCTTTACCAAATTTAAAGCATATTTGGCTTGAGAAATGAAAATACCATCTTCCTGTTGTTTTACTTGTAAACCAAAAAAGTAATTTAATTCTCCAACCATACTCATTTCAAACGTAGATTTCATAAGCTCTGCAAACTCAACGGACAAGTTAGTGCTTGTAGATCGATAAATATATCATCAACATATATCTATACAATAAATATGTGTTCATTATATTTTTTTATAAATAATATTTTATCAACGCTTCCCATGATAAAGTTGTGACTGAGTAAGAACTTAGTCAGCTTTCCATACCATGCCCTGGGAGGTTGTTTTAGACCATAAAGTGCCTTTTTAAGACGATATACATGATTTAAAATTTAAGATCTTCAAAACCCGTGGGTTGTTCAACATAAACTTCTTCATGTAGATCACCGTTATTTTGACATCCATTTGATATATTTTAATTTTTTATAATAAGCAACTGAAATAAATAATCTAATGGATTCAAGGCACGCAACTGGTGCGAAGGTTTCATCATAGTCAATTCCTTCTATCTGAGTGTATCCTTGTACAACAGTCGTGCCTTATTTCTAATGATATTTCCCATTTCAACAAATTTATTCTTAAAAATCCATTTGGTTCTAATTATATGTTTATCAAATGGTCTCGGAACCTATAAGTCCTATGTTTTATTATTAGCACCAAATTTTGTAGTGACGAACCACTTGAGAGTGATTGACTTCTTTGATAGATAGAAAGTTCACCGTCAAGTTCAATAGATGGAAAGTTCACCTTCAAGTTCAATAGATGAAAAGTTCACCTTCATTCGAAGATGAGTTTCAAGTCATCTACATCAACATCAAAGTGCTACTACTACTTCAAATCAAAGTGCATGTTCAACTGGCAATACAAAATCAAGTTCATACACAAGACCGAGTGCAAGTAGGACTACAAATACTAGTTCAAGTCCAAGTGCATTACATGATCAAGTTCATGATCAAGTACATAAGCTCAACTTCAAGTTTACAAGCTTAAGATCAAGTACACAAGTTTCAAGCTTCAAAGTGTACAAGATAAAGCTTCAAAGTACCTCAAGTATACTACCTACCGAAGTGACCGATGTTACAAGTTCTATGCTCACATTTAAGGTATACATGACCTTAGAAAGACCTTAGGCTTTGGTCATTAATGTTGCGTATTTAAATTGGGTTAATGCACTTATCTTAGGCTTTGCTTTGACTAGTCCTAGTCATGGTTCGACTAGTCCAGGCAATGGCTCGACCAGTCCAAGGTTCTTCTCAACCAGTCCAGAAATTTACTCGAATTTTCGGATAACTCTGGTGGTTCTTCGACCAGTCGAGCACCCTACTCGACCAATCGTGAAGACTGGCTCGACCAATCAAGCAGGGCTCAACTTGAACTCCAACAAGGAGATTTTTACTCACTCGACCAGTCGAGTGACTAGTTTATCCAATCGCGCTAGAAATTTTAAAAATTAGTTACTGCTGGGACTAGTCAAGGCACACCTTAGTCCAGTCAAGGGAACCGAATTGCAACCTATAAATAGAGGACTTTCTTAGATTTTTTCATTCATTCCAAGTCAATTCAAGCCACCTCTCTGAGAACGAAGTCCCCGCTATTGTGAAGATATTATACGATATTCAAGATTCTTTTATATAGCTTTTTGGTTTTGAATTTCTTGATCTCTTGTTGTTCAATCTTATTTGATAAAAAGGGAATTGTGCTTTAACCCTTTTTGAGATCCAAGAAATTGAATCCAAGTAGCTAAAGGTTGGATTTAATTTAAAATTCATCTAGACCTAGAACCCTTACATTTGTGAGATTAAACTTTGAACATCTTCATCTACAAAGAAGCTGTTCTACCTGCTGCATTTAAGAAGAATTTTCAGATAAGTATTTTTACAATTTTCTGTATTTGGTTTGAGAGATTCAGTCAGAAAAATCTCTTTTTTGATTTTGACTGAGATCAATCAGGAAAATCTTAGTGTGGGGTTTTTTATTGTGTAAGCCCAATTGAAAAACACATCTATAAAAGTTTTAAGGTGAACCATGGAAAACCTTCTTTCATAGTGAAAGCCAATACCACGTGGGTTGTAGATATTAGGAGTGGAGTAGGTGTAGCTGTTTGTGAATAGTTGGTGTACACACTGAACCACTATAATTCTTAGAGTTGTGGTGGATGTTGTATTTAATATTTGTGTGTGAATGCTTGTATCTCTTTTATGTACTTGTGGTGAATGTTGTAATAGTTAGATTTGTTTCTTTTGCCTCTGTATCAGTATAAGTTTTTGATACCTATCGAAGTTCTAGAGATCAGGTTGTCCTACCATAAACCTTGGTTTTTGGTGTAAGGTTGTCCTTAGAACAACGTTTGTATCAACCTCTCGAGACTAATGCATTTAAGGCTGCTATTTATTTTAGCTATTTACATTTATTGTTCACTTTTTTTGGCATCCCCCCCCCCCCCCCCCCCTCCTCAAGGACTGAGGGCTCGCCCTTTTTAAAACTAAATACTAAACATCATTTCTTACAAATTGATTTAACTCTTCTTGCATGGCCACTATCCAATTTTCACGGACAAGTGCTTCTTTTACATTAGCTGGTTCAATTTTGAGAAGTGAAGCAAACGTAGTTATAGATATTCTCTAACTGTTTTCTTGTTCGAACACCAATAAGAGAGTTACCTAATATCAGATCAGTAGGATGGTCTTTGACTGATCTTAGTTTAGCATTAACTGGATTAGATGAAGAGTCAGGCTTTTTGTTCAAGTTGACTTCATCATCATCTAGACTTGATGAGGGCGTGAGCAGGTGATCGTCAATTACAACGTTAACAAATTCCTAGACCACTCCCGTTCTTTTGTTAAGAACACGATATGCTCAACTATTCAGAGCATAACCCAAGAATATTCCTTCATCAGTCTTGACTTCAAACTTCCCCAAATTTTCCCAGTCACATAATATGAAACAGCTACTTCCAAAAATTCGAAAGTATTTGACAGTTGGTTTTTTTATTAAACCGTAACTCATAGGCTATTTTATCTTTTGATTTTCTAACATACATATGACTTATAATGTAACATGTGGTATTAATAGCTTCAACCCATAAATTTTTTTGTAGCACTCTATTCTTTCTTTCAACAACCCCATTTTATTAAGGTGTTTTAGGAGCAGAAAACTCATGTGATATATCATGATCTGTACAAAATTTCTCAAATTTGCTATTTTCAAACTTAGTACCATGATCACTTTTGATCTTAATTACATTTACTTTTTTTTCAGTCTGAATTCATCTCAAAATTCTTTTGACTTCATCGAGAGTCTCAGATTTCTCTCTCAAGAAAGCTAGCCAAGTATATCTGATAAAGTCATCAACAATAATTAAAAAAAATACTTCTTTCCACCTCTACTCTCCGTTCCTGTAGGTCTAACCAAATCCATATGGAGAAGTTCAAGAGTTTTGGTTGTGGTTAAGGAGTTCACTTTCTTGTGACTACTTTTTTGCTTGCCAATTTGGCATGCGACACAAATCTTTTCTATCTTTTTTAATTTGGGTAGATCACGAATCTGATCTCTTTTGCTCAATCTAAAAAGATTTCGGTAGTTAACATGTCTAAGATGTTTATGCCATAGTTCTATTTTGTCTGTTTGGACCATGTAACATGAAAAGTTAGAAGAGAAAGACTCATTGATAGTATAACAATTTTCAGAAGTCCTATGACCATTTAATATCACACATCCTTTCTGAAACAACCGAGCTATATGTCCTAGAGGAGGGTGAATAGGACTATGCCAAATTAAAAAATAAGAGGGGAATTCAAATAATATAACTACAGATAGAAATAGACAATCCCACAATGCTGAAATTAAAGACAACCTCAAATGTACGAGTATAGAGAGGTTGATACAGATGTTATTTTAAGGACAACCTTACACCATAAAAACCAAGGGTTTATGGCAAGACAACCTTACTAGAATGGTTTGTGTATTAAAAACTCAAACTAAAACAGAGGAATAAATAAATAAATAGCAAGGAATGAAATCTACGCTATTACAACATTCTCCACATTTACATAAAAGAAATTACAGCATTCCTCACAATGCAAAAAGGGAAATTACTATCATCCATAAAAACAAATAAACATTCAATCCACAAGACTAGAAATTATAGTGGTTCGCTTGTGTGTACACCAACTGTTTAGAAAAACAGCCACACAACTACTCCACTCCTAATATCCTCACACAATGGATATTAGCATTCACCACGAAAATAGGTTTTTCCAGGTACACCTAAAACCCTCACGGAGTAGAATTTCAAAGTAGAAGTTCAATGTCCACACTCACTTATGAAATGGTTCTAGGTTCTAAATTGATTTTAAATTAAATCGAGTTGGGCAAGCTCTATTTGATTTTGATTCTAAGAAAAGGGCAAGACTCAATCCCTTCTTTTTCAAATATGATTGGAATAAAGAATACAAAATCAAATATAATAAAGCTAAATTAAGAGAATATTAAATGAGTACAATATAGCTTAAAAAAATCACCAACTTATCTCTCAGAATGGCATATTGATTTATCTTGAATTGAATGAAAAACTCAGAAAATTCGTGTTCTAATTATAGGTGAAGAAATCATGTTCACGACTGGTCCTGAGGACACCACGATTAGTCATAGGACTAACAGATTTTTTAAATTTTGAGCGCGATAAGATAAAGCCTTTTCACAACTGGTCGTAGGCCCTTCATGACCGGTCGAGGGACCCCCACGACTAGTCGTGACCTATCCACGACTGGTCGTGTGGAACCGGATATAATTGCTAGACTTTGAGTCGAGGATACAGGACTGGTCGAGAATGAGTCGAGCACTGTTTACACGACCGGTTGAGCAGTCTCCAAGACTGGTCGAGGCTTAACAAAAAATTCCAAAATTTTGCACCAAACTTAGGACTAGTCAAGGAATTTCTTACACTAGTCAAGCTAATTCTAGGACTAGTCGAACAGAGTCCAAGACTAGTCGAGAAACAGACTATTCACTTATAAAATTAGTCAATTAAATTTTGCATTCAAAATGACCTACCCTGTGGTCAATGTAGGGTCATTCATACCTTAAACATGATGTATGAACATTGAAACTTTTTTTCCTTCGGTTGATAGTCGTTCTTTGAAGTTCGTGAAGCTTAAGATCTTGTCAAAGGATGAAGCTTGAACTTGAGTCTCTTGAAGCTTGAGATTGACTAATGTTGTAGCTTGAACTTGAGTATCAAAATCTAGGAACATTGTCTTAACTTGTACAAAGCTTTAAAAATCTTGAACTCTTGAAGCATGAAAGCTTGAATGCACACTTGATGTTGAACTCAAATATGACCATGTAAACTTGCATTAAAGATCTTTGTTCTTCAGTGATGCATAGTCTTCATTATGTAGATGAGCTACATAAGACAAAGATTCCAAGAGACATTTTGGCACTACATAATTTGACGATTATAAGAGCTAGAAGCCATAACACTTACAATCTCCTCCTCTGTCAAATTTGTGACAAAACACACTCCACAATAACATAAACATTATATGCACAAACAATCATGCACCAGTTATCTATATAAACCAGTCAACCTGGTTAAAGAATCATGCACCAGTTATAAACAGGACAAGCATTAATTCGCATCAATTAATTTGCATCAATTCCTCCAACAATACTCCCCCTTACTTAAATCCCCTTCACCAAAATAGAATCATTCACAATCCATAATCCACATCCATATACCAATATACCACAATCACCATATATTAAGCATGCCAAAATTCTCCCCCTTTTTTGTCACAATATGACAAGGGAAGGAATTAAAAAAAAAAATAGAAGTGGAATATATAATGAAGGAAGAATAAGAAGAATATTGAGGAATAAATGATCAAGATAGTATCCATGCAAGTCATATTCAAACATAATTAACCAAGTTCAACCAAGTTAAGTCAAGTATAACCACACAAGACAAAAGAAATTCAAGTATCATGAAAGTTATTACAAACCAAGATTAGAAAATACTAATCAGATCTTAAGGAGAGCAGGAATAGATGGATCAATTTGCTGTAAACCTTTATTAATGCGCCTCATATATTTATGCATATAAGCAAATTGTGAATCCTAGGTTACATGTATTTGAGCCACCTGTTCCTCAAGAGAATTCAACCTCTCAGCAAAATCAAAAGGCTGATAATCAAGGTCAACCTCAGAATCTGATCTGATCTCATCAAAGATCTCGTCCATGTTAATGTTTTCTGGAAGTAAATCGCCTTCTTCTTCATTTACAGCTTCAACTCCACCAACACCCACATTGACTTGACCATCAACTAGCCTCAAATTCATTTTGTTTATATTTGAGTTATTAAAGATTAGGTGTTGAATGGGAACCTCTCCAACAGGCATAGCCACTAACATATGGGTGGCCAACACAGTCATAAGATATGCTAAAGGGATATCACTGTGTCTAGGATGGAGACAGAATTGTATGATGGAATGACAGATTAAGGAAGGAAGACATACATTGGTACCAGAAATGATGGAATGCAGAATCCGAACCATGAAAGAGGTGAGTTCGATTTTGTTACCAGAACGTGGATAAAGATTTGAAATAAATATCCTGTGAAGGACCCTGTATCTGGATAACAAATACTTTGAAGCGAGCGCATTCCCATTTTGACTCCATTGTGCATCTATATTACACAAATCCTTCCTCTTCTCTAGTAAGCATATGTTTTTATGATTCAGATGGTTTAGCTACTAAAGTGCTAATTGGAATACCTTCATTATTGACAGGTATGTCCATTAGGCCAGAATTCAAATGTCGGTCTACTTCAAATGGACCTTCTCTAGTTAATATAATAAAAGTTAAATTTTCAGTTGAAAAATCAGAAATACATGCAAACATAGCTTGTGTAATAGACCAGTATGCCGGCCTACCCCAATGTAGAATGTTAGCACATCCTACAGATTGGAGAAGATGAAGGATTTTAAATGGAGCAAGATGTTCAACATGAACAGGTCGTTCAACTATCACATTGTGTAACCTTAAATTTTGCACATAAGGAGGATCATCTTCGGGTGACCGAAGGAGGCGCCTCGTGATAGGTGTCAATCTAGAAGTTGAAGGACCATGGGAACTTTTCTTTTTGCCTCTACCTTCTATTTGCAATTAAAATAATAAGGAATCAAAAGTTTACAAGAGAAGTAGAGTGAATTTTCTCTAAATCAGATTTTGGAGAAGAAAACCCCAAAAACCTCAAGGAAACAAGAAATAAATCACTCTAAAGATGTAAAAGAAGTGATATGAACTTGAATCTATAAGGAAAATGAAAATAAAGCACTAACCTTGAAGAATAATGGAGATGGGTTCGACCGGTCGTGCTAGGACCCATTGGAGAAGAAATCCAAATGAAGAAAAAGGGGTTTTTTTCCCAAATAAAGTATCAGCCCGTGCTCCACGACTGGTCGAGTATATGCTCGATCCATCGTGCCAGGACTGGTTGAGTATGTACTCGACTAGTCGTGCATAGCCAAAAATGTACATTTCTCATGAAATTTTGAAATTTAAACATTCAAACTAACATATATATACATTATGATATAGAAATGCATGAATTATCAATTCAAATTGCACATACCAAGATCAAATTTCAATTTAGAAAACCTACTACGTGAAAATGTCGACAAGTTGTCAACTTCCACTAATTCATGAATGCCGTGATATCTAATGTCAATGTGCTTGGTTTGTAAATGATGGGTTGGATAATTAAGCTTGAATTATCACAATATAAAACCATAGAGTCTTGTGTAAATGGCTTAACATTCTTTTCATCCATACAAGCTGAGTGCATATAGCTACAATGTATTTAGCCTCGGCGGTTGAAAGCGATACAAAACTAACTAAACAGGTCTCAACATAAAAACAACCACCACGATTTCCTATCATATAGCCCAATCAACATCAATGATATTGAACACTAATGTGGTACCAAAGATGTGCTTGACATATCACATAATCGACATATCACATAATCTTAACAACAGCATGTGAAGGGTCGATTGATATTTAGATTGCTAAATGCAATATTCTTTAGATATGCAAACTACCTATCAAACTGCGATACAATTTGCTTACCTATAGAGTTCTTTGAGAGTTTTAAAGTCATACTCATAGGATATAAAATCATTCCAAACCTTTTAAATAAGTTCAAAGCATATTTGGTGTGATAAATCAAGAAAGCTGTCAGTTATTTTTTGACTTCCTTAATTCAATTCCATACCAACCATGCTCATTTTAAACTTGGATTTCATCCAGTCATGTTAGCACAGGTAGATCCATAAATAATATCATCAACATAAATTTGCACTATTAAAATGTGATCATTATGTTTCTTTACAAATAATGTCTTATCAACACTTCCCATTATAAAGTTGTGACTTAGTAGAAACTTAGTCAACTTTTCGTACCATGCCCTGAGAGCTTGTTTCAAACCGTAGATGTCCTTTTTTAGATGGTATACATGATTACCATTCTTTGGGTCTTCAAAACTCATTGGTTGTTCAACATACACTTTTTCATGCAAATCACCATTTAAAAAAGTACTCTTTACATCTATTTGGTATATTTTGAACTTTCTAAAGCAAGCAATGGATATAAATAGTCTGATTGATTCAAGACGAGCTACTAGGGCAAAGGTTTCATCATAACCGATGCCTTTAATTTAAGTATACCCTTGTACAACCAGCCTAGCCTTGTTTCTAATTATATTACCAAGTTTATTGGACTTATTTTTGAACATCCACTTAGTTCCGATAATATGTTTATCTTTTGGTATAGGAACTAAGTACTAAACATCATTTCTAACAAATTGATTAAGCTCTACTTGCATCGCAACTATCTAGTTTTCGTCAGTAAGAGCTTCTTTTATGTTAGCCAGTTCTATCTGAGATGTAAAGTACACATAGTTACACACATCTTCTAGTTGTCTACAAGTGCGTACACTAGTGAGAGTGTTTCCAAGAATTTGATTAGTTGGATGGTCTTTAACACTTCTCAGTTCAGAGTTATTTTGACTTGATGAAGAATCTAGTTTATCAATTAGAAGTACTTCATCATTATCTGAACTTGAGATAGGTGTGTTCAAGTGATCATCAATAACCACATTAATGGATTCTTGAATTATACCAGTTCTATTATTAAGAACTCGATATGCTCGACTATTTAGATCATACCCTAAAAATACCCCTTCATCACTTTTGGTGTCAAACTTGCCTAGATTTTCTCGGTCACGTAAAATGTAACACATGCTGCCAAAAACTCGTAAGTATTTGACAGAAGGCTTCTTATCAAACCACATTTCATAAGCCGTTTTACCGTTTGATTTTCTAGTATAAACACGGTTAATTATATAACATGCAGTATTTATAGCTTCGGCCTAAAGATTTTTACGAAGCTTCATACCGTTTAACATTAAATTTGCCATTTCTTAAAGCACTCTATTTTTTCTTTCTACTATATCTTTTTTATCATATTTTGGGCATAGAGAATTCATGTGATATTCCCTAATCACTGCAAAACTTCTCAAAACCGCTATTCTCAAATTCTGATCCATGATCGCTACGGATCTTACAAACTTGAGTCTCTTTTTCAGTTTAGATACGTCTAAGTACCCTTTTAACTTCATCGAGAGTTTCTGATTTGTCTCTTAAGAAGACTACCAAGTATATCTGGTAAAGTCATCAACGATTACCAGAATATACTTTTTTTCACCTCGATTCTCCGTTCTATTTGGTCCATTAAGATCCATATAAAGGAGTTTGAGCGGTTTAGATGTAGCATTGGAGTCCACCTTTTTATGAGAGCTCCTAGTTTGCTTGTCAATCTGGCATTCGCTACATATTTTATCTATTTTTTGTATTTTGGGTAAGCCTTTTACTAACTCTCTTTTGCTTAATCTATACAAGTTATGGTAGTGTACATGTCCAAGGCGTTTATGCCATAACTCGGTCTCATCGGTATGGACCATGTAACACGATAAATTAGATGAGTTAGAGTCACTTACAATATAGCAGTTAATATTATGAACCATTTTTATTTAAAATTTCACACCCTAGGTTAGAAAATTTTACGCTATGATTTTTATTACATATTTGAGAAATGCTTAATAAGTTGTGTTTTAAACCTTTTACATATAAAACATTCTCAAATAAAGGGAAGTTAGAAAGTTGAACCATACTTTGGCTAATAATCCTACAGTTGCTACCATCACCAAATGTGATTGAATCATCAGTCATGTCTTTAAGATTGGTGAACAGACCTTTATCACCAGTCATGTGCCTGGAGCATCCACTGTCTAGGTACCACTTTGAATGGCTTAAACTTTGAAAGTCGTGTGGGCAACCAAGCAAGTAACCTTAGGAACCCATTTCATTACTGTTTTGGGTTTAGGAGTATAGTTGGTCTTCTTGTGTTTGTAGTTGATATAAGACCAACCCTTTGAATTAGATTTTAAGAGCTCCTTAAGTAAATCAACAATTTTTCAGCTAAAGGGTTACGATTCTGATTTTTATAATTGATATGGTTTCTTTTAAGTTTTAAGGATTGAAAATTTTTATAATTTTGATTTGAACTTTTCTCTTTTGAGTTTGAAGACTCTCCTTTCACAAACTTAGGAGGAGTATTCTTATGTTTGGGAGGAATATTTTTGTCTTAGCCCAAACCAGATCGGTCGCCACATTTTCTGGATCCGGATAATAGTTTTTCTGACTTAGGATCACCTTGGGCATACCTCCATGTATCCTTTAAACTCAAAAGAGAAGAGACTTCAAGTTTTAGTTTTTCATTTTCAGATTTCAGATTTTCAATAAGGGAGGTTTTGAAATCTAAATTGCATTTAGCTTTTTTAAAAGAATCTGAAATGTGGGATTTTTCTAAAATAAGAGTATCAAAATTTTCTTTGAGTTTTGAAAACTTTTCTTTCGGAAGTTTTAGTTTTATCACAATTTTACAAGTCTCCTTGTAAAGGGCATTATACACATCTTGAAGATCTTCTTCATTTTTATCATCACTATTTAGATTTTCTTTAGTAGTCATATCATCATGATCTGAAAAAGTGAACTTGGCTAGAGTCATAAGGGCTTTAACTTCATTACCCAACTTGGTTTCAGAATCTTCTAATTCAGAAGAGGCTTTAGTGTTAGAAGTTCATCCCAAGTAGCCAACATAATTTTCTTTTTAGGTTTGTCCTTTTTAGGACACTTGTTCACTAAATGCCCATATTCATGACAGTTGTTACATTGACTATCTTTTAAAGATTTTCAGGTTTTAGATTTAGATCTTTTTTTATCATTAGATTTTTTAAAATCAACCCTCTTTTTACTTTTGAAAATTTTATAAAATTTTTTAGCTAAAAGGGCCATATCATCTTCAGAATTTTCTAAATCAGAATTACTATTTTCTTGAGAAATACATTTAGAAGATTTAAGGGTGATGGACTTACCTTCAGGAGCTTTAAATTTTAACTTATAGGTCTGTAAGGACCCAACTAATTCTTCTACCCTCATATTGTCCATATCACGAAGTTCCTGGATCGCAGTCACCTTTGAATTGAACTGTTCAGGTAGTGAGCGTAGTATCTTTGCACAGACTTTACTTTCTAGGATTTTATCACCAAGACCCAACATAGAGTTTATAATTTCATTCAATCTTATATAGAAGTCCATGAAGGTTTCATTTTCTTCCATATGTATTTCTTGAAATTTGGTTGTGAGGATTTGGACTTTAGATTTCTTGACAATTATTATTCTCTCATGTGTAATTTCTAAAATGTCTCAGGCTTGCTTGGCAATATTGCAGGATATAATTCTTTTGAATTCATCTGATGATAATGTGCAAGTTATGACATTTAAAGCCTTCACATTGGCACTACACTCATTTTTTTGAAGTTTGGTCCAAGTAAAATAAGGTGTGATTTTCATAAACTTGGATTCATCGATACCAGTTACTTCAGTGGTAGGAGGGGTCCATTCAGTCACTGTGGCTTGCCACACACTCTCATCCATAGATTTTAAGAAAATCCTCATTCTGGCTTTCCAATAGGCACAATTGGAGCCATCAAATGGTGGAGGCCTAGTGACTAAAAGGCTATCAAAATTTAACATCTCAAATAGCTCAGATCGATTAGCTAAGGAAATAAATCCAATAAGAATAATTAAAAGTGAACTATTAAGCTATGATCCCACTTGAAAAGGCTGAGCTATATGTCCTAGAGGGGGGTGAATAGGACTATGCCAAATTAAAAAATAACAGGGGAATTTAAATAATCTAAATACAGATAGTAATAGACAATCTCACAATGCTGAAATTAAAGACAACCTCAAATCCACGAGTATTGAGAGGTTGATACAATTGTTGTTCTAAGGACAACCTTACACCATAAAAACCAAGGGTTTATTGTAGTAGAACCTTACTAGAACAGTTTGTGTATCAAAAACTCAAACTGAAACATTCTACGCTATTACAACATTCTCCACATTTGCATAAAAGAAATTACAACATTCTCCACAATACAAAAAGGGAAATTACTATCATCCACAAAAAGAAATAAACATTCAATCCACAAGACCAGAAATTATAGTGGTTCGCTTGTGTATACACCAACTGTTTAGAAAAACAGCCACACAACTACTCCACTCCTAATATCCTCACATAATGGATATTAGCGTTCACTATGAAAATAGGTTTTTCTAAGTTCACCTAAAACCTTCACAATTGTGCCTTTCAAGTGGGCTTACACAATTCAAAAACCCCACACTCTGAGTTTTCTGGATCACCTCAGACAAACCAAAACAGAGATTTTTCTGGCTCAATCTCAATGAAACCAAAATATAAAAAAAATTTACAATATTGTAAAATACCTGGATATTCTCTTTCTGACAAAGCTCGAAAGAACTAAATCGGAGTAGAATTTCAACGTAGAAGTTCAATGTCCACACTCACTTATGAAATGGTTATAGGTTCTAAATTGATTTTAAATTAAATCAAGTTGGGCTAGCTCTATTTGATTTTGATTCCAAGAAAAGGGCAAAAGTCAATCCCTTCTTCAAATATGATTGGAATAAAGAATATAAAATTAAATATAATAAAGCTAAATTAAGAGAATATTAAATGAGCACAATATAGCTTTAAAAAATCACTATCTCTTAGAGTGGCGTATTGATTTATCTTGGATTGAATGAAAAACTCTGAAATTCGTGCTCTATTTATAGGTGAAGAAATCGCGTTCACGACTGGTTCTGAGGACACCACGACTGGTCGTAGGACCAAAAGATTTTTGAAATTTTGAGCGCGATAAGATAAAGTTGTTCCACGACTAGTCGTAGGCCCTTCACGACCGGTCGAGGGACCCCCACGACTGGTCGTGACCTATCCACGACTGGTCTTGTGGAACCAGATATAGTTGTTAGACTTTGAGTCGAGGCTACAGGACGTTGAGAACGAGTCAAGCGTTGTTCACATGACCGGTCGAGTAGTCTCCAGGACTGGTCGAGGCTTAATAAAAAATTTTAAAATTTTGCAATAAACTTAGGACTGGTCGAGGATTTCTTAGACTGGTCAAGCCAGTGCTAGGACTAGTCGAACAGAGTCCAAGACTAGTCGAGAAATAGAATATTCACTTATAAAATGAGTCGATTGAATTATGTGAGACTCGTATCCTAGCCCATATCGTTCCGTAGGCTTCCACGGTCCTCCCGGTCGAATTCTAGCGACCCTCAACCTGTATTTGATGTTTGCGCGCGATCCTAAGCTGAGTCCTGCATATCGTAGTTGACTCGACTCGAAACTAGTATCCTAGTGATCGCGTCGTCGCCGCAGTTCCAACGTCGTGACTCACGCACCGAACTGATACCCAAGCTAGAAGATGTGGGCCTACGTTCATTTAAAGAGAAACGCCGTGCGTTACGAATTTTGAGGGAATCTCTATAACATGTCACATCCATCAAGTCAAGTACATTACCTATACCCCATGCCACCTCACCCTATCCTAAGTACAAATGACCACTCCCTCTTTTCCCATAAGTCAAACTCTCTCTCTCCCTACCCATCACTCTTTTACTAAAATTCAAACAAGACCATACCATCCATATCCTTTTCTTACAACACCCATTCTACCCACCCCTTTTCATCCCATCGCTCTCTCTCTCCATCTCATTCCATTCCAAGCTTCCATGAGAGGAAATCTCTAAGGAGAGAAGAATGCAAGAAAGGGCCCATTTTCTTAACCCCTCATCCAACCATCCAACCCTTCAAAATTCATCTCACTCCTTTAAGGAAGGAGCTTAGGAGCCAAGGAGTCCAAGGAGCTAAAGAAGGAGGCCATAGGTGGGTGATTTTGTATGATTTTGATGATTAGAGGGCCCACATGTGGACACATCTTGATGTATGCATTGTATAAGGATGGCCCATAGTGGCGGGGTCCCTCTCCTTCTCTCTCTCTCTCTCTCTCTCTCTCTCTCTCTCTCTCTCTCTCTTTGTGATGGAATGTGGCCCACCTGATCTATACCGTCCATTTGTTGGGCCCCACCTCGTTACCTATCCACTTGGACAAGCCTGGATGTTATAAAAACACAATTATTAGTTTGATTCTTAGTGGGGTGGCCCACATGCGTGGACCCCACCATGATGCACGTATAATGTATCCACACCGTCCATTGCTTGGACGGTGGGCCACCTGAGTGTATGTACTCTATCCACACCCTCTATCACATGGATGGAGGGACCGGTGTGATCCAGGCCATCCATCACAGAAGTCCAAGGTCTGGAGGTTAGGTTCCTTAAATAAATAAAAAAATTTAAATTATAGTTATATATGTATATATATTATTTTAATGATAATATATAAGTAACAAATGTATATGGCGGGCCCCACATGGGACCCACCCTCTTGGAATCAACTGGTGGTGCGCGTGTCTCACACCTGCAGCATGCTGTAGTCCTTTTTTTTTAGTACGTGTGGGGTCCACACGAGATGTGTTAAATCTCAACCGTACATGTGGGGGTCCCTTTATGATGTATATGCCCTTATCCTACCGTCCAGATGGGCTGGACGGTGGGCCTGCCCACTTGATGTATGCGCACTATATCTCCACCGTCCATTTAAGGACGTGGCCCCACTGAGGTACTGACGTCAGCTAGATCTGTGGGTCCCACGTGGTGTATGTGCTATATCCCAACCGTCTAAATGGTGGGACCCACCTGCTGGACTCACGTCAGTAAATTCTGTGGGCCTCCACCGTGATGTATGCTTTCATCCACTGGACGGTGGTACACAACCATGATGTATGTGTCAGACCATGATTCATGTGCCACACCATGATGTGCGTGTTACATCCAAACCGTCCATCCATCTGGTGAGATCGACTCAAGGCTTGAGACTAAAAATGAGGCAGATCTATCAGGTGGACCACATTGCAGAAAACAGTGGAGAGATGAATGCCTACCCTTGAAACCCTTTTGGGTACACAAAAGTTTTGGATCAAAATGATATTTGTTTTTCCTCTCAACCAGTCTTTGTGACCATATGAACAGATTGGATGGAAAATAAACGATATGGTGGGCCCTGTAGGATTTTAACAGTGGAAATCATTATCACCACTATTATTTGTGTTATGGTCCAGGATGATCTTTTGATATGATTTATTTGCCTAGATAATACTCTAAAATGATCTCTATAGATGGATGAATGGTGTAGCTGGAGTGACCCGTTTGATATGGCTTATTTGATGTATTTTGGGCCCATTTGGAAGGGCCCGGTGTGATGTACTTGGGACACATTTGATAAGGCCCAATGTGATATATTGAGGCTCATTGGTGCGGCCCATTGATGTGGCCCACTTGTTGTATATTAAGGCCCATTGGTGCAGCCTGTTGATGTGGCCCACTTGTTGTATATTGAGGCCCCTTGGTGCGGCTCATTAATCCGGCCTACATGATGTATATAAGGCCCATATGAGCAGCCCATTGTGATGTATTTGGGGCCCGGATATGAGGCCCATTGTGATATGTTGAAGGCTCATGTCATGCGGCCCATTGTGATATATACCAGGCCCATGAATGGGGCCCACCTGTTTTGTATTTTGAGCCCCATATGATAAGGCCCACCTGCCTTGTATTTAAGGCCCATATGATAGGGCCAATCTGCTTGAATTAGAGGCTCATGAGCAGGGCTCACCTATTGTGATTATGTTGCCCTTGAGTGAGGCTCATGGTGATGTATATTAGGCTCTTGTGTGGGGTAATGGGCCCATTATACGTATGGCTCTATGTGAGCCACTCCTTGGGAGCAATGTTGGTTAAATGACCACATTAATGGGCAATAATGGTTGAATGTCCACATTGTGACCTTCCCTTTAGGCCTTGATAATCTCATTCTCATCATTCACTTGTGGGTTACCCTAACAATGGGCCATTCACCATAAATGGATGGCTCCGTGCTAACGAATTTGATATAACCATGGCCAAGGGTTGATCTTTATATTATGGTTGATCGTCGATTCATCTATGGACCCCGCCTTGTTTATGTGCTGATTATCGAGGCCGATTTTGGGTATCCAGGCCGATTATCGATTGATTTCGATTGTCATGACCGATTATCGATTCCGATTGACGTGACCGATTTGCCGACTCTGATTATCGATCGATCCGATTATCGTGACCGATTTTTCGACTCTGATTATCGATCGATCTGATTGTCGTGACTGATTTGCTGACTCTGATTATCGATCGATCCTGATTGTCATGACCGATTTGCCGATTCTAATTATCGATAGATCCGATTGTCATGACCGATTTGCCAACTCTGATTATCGATCGATCCGATTGTCATGACTGATTTGCCGACTCTGATTATCGATTGATCCCGATTGTCGTGGCCGATTGCCGATTCCGATTATCGAAGTCGATTATCGATCGATCCCGATTGTTGTGGCCAATTATTGATTTCAATCAATGAGGCCGATTATTGATCGATTCCGATTGTTGTGTCCGATTATCAATTTCAATCATCGAGGCTGATTATTGATCGATTCTGATTATTGTGGCCGATTGCCAATTTCGATTATCGAGGCCCAATGTGATGTATATGCGGCCCATATTTGAGGCCCATTGTGATGTACATTCGGCATGTGCTTGAGGCCCAATGTGATGTATATTAGGCCTATGTGATGAGGCTCATTGTTGTGCATTTGAGGGCCAAGCAATGGAGCTCATTGTGATGTATCTTAGACCCATGTGAGATGCCCATCGTGATGAGTATTGAGCTATTGAGTAAGACCCATGGTGTTGTATATTAGGCCCTTGTGCAAAGCCATGAGTCCACTATATGTTAGGCTCTATGTGGGCCATTCCTTGGGGCAATGTTGGTTAAATGTCCACATTATCGAGGTCGATTGTTGATGTCGATTATTGATACCGATTATGAGTATGTGACAGCATAGCATCATGATACATGCCCATACGCATCATCTGCATGTTTGTTATGAGATGTGGTTGACCATTGCATATCCCATTGGGTATGTTGTTAAGAGACTACCCGAGAGGCGGAGGTTGTCTCACATGAGCATACAGTATGCGCAGGATTAATGCATGACTGGATTATGTGACTCAAGTATCTCGCATTATGATTACTGTACACCCTGGCGACTCAGGGCCGTAGCCTTCACAGGCATATCGTGGATGGCCAAATGGGACACCGAAAATGTTTGGTTCTAACATATGGGCGCCATAGATGTCCCTGGGTGAAAATCCCTAAACCTCCGTGGCCAGGAGACACCCCAACATCGAGACCGAGTGGACACATGAGCGCCTAAGTGCCGAATACCAGGAGGCCGCATCTCTCACTGTGTCATGGTCGGTTGGGAGGAGGTGTGGCCTTACCCGTTAGAGGGTAGAGGGCAATACTAGGCTGAGTTTGACCAGCTCGTGAATGGGTTCGCTATCGACGTGCCGGATAGGTATTGGCAGACTATTGGCCAGGCGGATAGTGAGGTTTCTTACGCTCACTTGGACTGTGCTGCTGGGAGAGAGATAGTGCCATTTGGAGTGTACTAAACCCCAGTGATGATCCCAGAGACGAACTGTACTGATATGTGGATTTAGTAACCAAGAGTTGCATAATCATTCATGCATTCATTCATTCATTATCCGCTCGGGTTGGTGGTGCGCAACTATTTGTTACATGTGCCTTCGCAATGGCCAGATTTCGGTTGGGGCGCGCGACTAACCTGAGATAAGGAGTTTACCACATTGAGTCTGATTCTCCAAATTTAGGTATGGGACTGGTTTGGATAGAAGTCCCTTGTGATGGACCTCATATCCTGCGATATTACGTACTATCATCCCGACTTCACACTCCAGTATAAGCATTCCATTCGCACCGCATATTGTATGACATTCACGGCATACAACATTTTAGGTTACTGCGTTTCTGCATTTATATGGTCTAGATACGGCCGACGCTATCCTGAACACATCAGGAATTGTATATTGCATCGCATCCTCGGCGTATGATATTTGGCTTTTTATAACTCCTTAGTTGCATAACTGTTTTATATTGCTTACTCTGTTATCTTATGATTTGTGATCTTGTTAGTATTTCTGCTTACTCTGATAATTCATGATCTTGCCAGTTTTTCTGCTTATTCCGATAATGTACGATTTATAGATTACCAGTATTTTCGGTATTGTATGATGATGACATTGTATTGAATACTTGGCACTTACCTTGTGCATACACTTACACCACCCTCTAAGATTTCTATAAGCTTATGCATGATAGATGCGTGCAGATGATGATAGGTTGCAGCAGTGTTGAGCTTGAAGCATGCAGGTTAGAGCTTGACTTTCAATTTACGTATTTCCCTTTCATTATTGTATTCAAATGTTTTTATTAGTGGATATGTGATGATGATGTTGTCTTTACAAATTGGGTATACTTGTGATTATGCTTATTATGAGTTAAATGTATAAAAAAAATAAAAATCCTCCTTGTAGGATCCCAGGATCGGAATCTGGCGTATGAACATTAGAAGCCGAGAATGGGGTACTATGGAGGCTGTCGGCACCAGATGTGGCGATCGGGATTCTATGAATCCGATTTCTGGGTTTGGGGTATGACAAATTATGTATTCAACATGACCTACCCTATGGTCATTCTAAGGTCATTCATACCTTAAACATGATGTATGAACATTGAAACTTCTTTTTCTTTGGTCTATAGTCATTCTTTGAAGTTCGCGAAGCTTGAGATCTTGTCAAATGATGAAGCCTGAACTTAAGTCTCTTGAAGCTTAAGATTGACTAACATTGTAGCTTGAACTTGAGTATCAAAATCTAAGAACGTTGTCTTGACTAGTACAAAGCTTTGAAAATCTTGAACTCTTAAAGCTTGAATGCACACTTGATGTTGAACTCGAATATGATTATGTAAACTTGTATTAAAGATCTTTGTTCTTTAGTGATACACAGTCTTCATTATGTAGATGAGCTACACAAGATAGAGATTTCAAGAGAGGTTTTGGCACTATAAAATTTGACAATTATAGGATCTAGAAGCCATAACACTTACACTTTATCATTTGTAATCTCACATCCGTGATTAGTAAATTTTGTGCTGTGTTTGTTATCGTAGATTCGAGAAATATTTAGGAGATTATGTTTAAGTCCTTCAACATACAAAACATTCTCAAAAGGAGGAAGATTAAAGAGTTGAACAATACCTCAGCATAAAATTCTGCAGTTGTTTCCATCACCAAAAGTAACTGAACCGTCATTCATTTCTTTGAAGTTAGTGAATATTGCTTTGTCACCTATCATATGCCTTGAACATCCACTATCCAGGTACCATTTTGAATCGATAGAAGCTTTGAAGGTTATGTGGGCAACAAGATGTGTAACTTTTGGAACCCATTTCATTATGGTTCTAGGTTTAGGAGTTTCATTGGTTTTTCTCTATTTTTCGGAGTTGAAATTTCTACACTATTTATTAGCTCCGATTTCATTTGAGTTAGATCCAAGAAGCTCTTTGAGTAAGTCTACTATTTTTTTCAACTAAAGGATGTTTATTATATCTTTGATTTCTATAGCTGATGACATTAGAATTAATCTTAAAAGCTTGAAAAGATTTTGGATTTTTGAAACCATTTTGGCTATAATTTTTCAAATTCGTTCCTTTTAAGTTTGAGGATTCACCTTTTACAAATATAGGAGTTGTGTTTTTATTTTTCAGTGGACTATCTTTGATATAGCCCAGACCCGATTTATCGCCACATTTTCTGGATGCGGTCAATAGCTTTTCCAGCTTAAGGTCTCCATGCGCATATCTCCAAGTATCCTTAGAACTCAAAAGAGAAGAAACTTCAAGTTTTAGGTTCTCATTTTCAATTCTAAGTTTTAAAATTTAAATCAATTCTTGTTTTTTCAAAACAATCAGAAAGATGAGATTTTTCCAAAATATTGTTTTCAAGTTCTTCTTTTAGTTTAAGATATTTTTTCTTTTGAATTTTCAGTTTGACAACAATTTTGCAACTTTCCCTATATAGGGCATTATAGGAGTCTTGAAGATAATCTTCATTCTCATTTTTAGGGTCACTCCTAATATTATCATAATCAGATAAGTTACAGCTATCTGAGGAGGTGACTCTGGCTATAGTCATTAGGGCTTTTACTTTATTTGAGTTTTCTTGTTCTGATTCATCTAACTCAAAAGAACTTTCAGAGCTGGATGATTCATCCCAAGTAGCTATCATACCCTTTCTTTTTTATCTAACCCTTTTAAGACATTTATTCGTCAAATGCCCATATTCATGGCAGTTGAAACATTGACTATGTTTTATAGATTTCCAACATTTAGATTTTCCTTTTCTTTTCTCAGATGGTTTTTGAAAATCAGTTATTTTCTTATTTTTGAAAATTCTGTAAAATTTCTTAGCAAGTAAAGCCATTTCATCTTCTGTATCATCAATATCAAAATTATCATTGTTATCTTTTGAAACATATTTAGATGATTTAAGAGCAATAGACTTATCTTTATCAGCTTTAAAATTTAACTCATATGTTTGAATAGAACCAATTAACTCCTCAACCTTCATTTGATCAGTGTCTATTAATTCTTGAATGGTAGTTACTTTAGAATTGAATCTCTCAGGTAGAAATCGCAGTATTTTACCATAGACCTCGCTCTCTAAGATTTCATCTCCTAGACCCCACATGGAATTTACTATATCGTTTAATTTTATATAGAAGTCCATGAAAGTTTCATTTTCTTCCATACGTATTTCCTCAAATTTTGTAGTGAGGATTTAAACTTTAGATTTCTTGATTATAGTAGTTCCTCCATGTATCATTTCAAGAATATTTTAGGCTTGTTTGGCTATATCACATGAAATGATTCTTTTGAATTCATCAGGTGATAGAGCACAAGTTATGACATTTAAGGCCTTAGCATTTGCATTGCTTTTACTTTTCTGATGTGTAGTCCATAAATAAAATGGAGTTTCTTTCAAAGATTTGGTTTCATCGCTGCCTAGAACTTCAGACATAGGTGGTTTCCATTTGGTTACCTTGGCTTGCCACACGCTTTGATCTAAGGATTTTAAGAAAATCCTTATTCTAGCTTTCTAGTATACATAGTTAGAGCCATTAAAATGTAGTGGCCTGGTAATAGACAAGCTATTGAAATTTGACATAATGAAAACTCTACATCTTTAAACTCAAGGAACTTAATCTAAAAAATGAGCAACTTAGCTTTGATACCACTTGAAAAAGGCAAGCTAACAGTCCTAGAGGGGAGGAATGAATAAGACTATGCCAAATAAAAACTTAAAGAACTAAAATAATAAATAAATCAGATATAATTAGAAATCTCAATAGCATAAGTATTGAAAAATTGATTCAAACTTAGTTTGTAGGACAACCTAACACCTAAAACAAAGTTTTAGGTAGGACAACCTGATTTCATGAATGTTTGTAAGGATCAAGATCTCAAACCTAGCAAGAGACAAGAGAGCTATCTATTATAAGCATTCACCACATTTGCATAAATAAATTACAATCATTCACCACATTTGCAAAAACTAAACATTCACCACAAACACTAGGAGTTATAGTGGTTTTATGTGTACACCAATTATTCTCAAACAGCCACACATACTCCACTCCCAATAATCACAACCCACGTGATATTGGCATTCACTAAAAAATAAGGTTTTCACATGTTCACCTTGAAATTGCGGTGAGGACCGTTGTAGTTAAAGTAGGAATATGCCAATATGTCCTAGAGAGGGGTGAATAGGACTTTTTAAAGTTTTTATGATTTATTAAAAATCCTATTACACTAATCCTAATAGATGATACTTATCAGGATTACTCAAAAGTAACTTTACTGGCTTCCAAGCCTGGTAGAGGATCCAATTACAAACTATTTAAGAAATGAACAATATGCAAACTAATTTATGATAGATATGACTGTGTATGTGTGTGAGGTGTGATTTCAGATATGAAAGTATTAAAGTAAATCACACAATCAAAAGAATAACAATCTCAAACACAGTCATTTTTATAGTGGTTCGATTACTTGTCTACTCCACTCCCGGTAATCGCACTCAACCCTTAAGTGTACCAAATTTCACTAAGGAGGTTTTACAGCAGTTCACCTCAAGCCTAAGGTTTTAAATCAGATTCACCTTCAACCTTTACAACCTACATTGAGGCTGACTGTTTATGCTCCCTAAGCAAGGGTCAACACATAACACCCAGGTTTTAGGCACACTGGCCAAGGATCCACATAAGGAACATCTGTTTATACTCTCTTGAGCAAGGGTTAACACATTGCACCCACTTTTAGGCATAGTGGCCAAGGATCTTTCACAAGACCCTAACTGTTTATGCTCTCCATAGAGCAAGGGTCAACACAACGCACCCACCACGTACACTCCCGCTGGAGGCTTCCTACGAGGGCTTGCTAGGGTGAGAAACACCTTAGACCCAATCCTAAAAAGGAATGATCAGAAGTGTCCTCTGGACTCTAATAACTTATAAATAAGTGGATGAGTCCCATTCAGCACGTTGACGAAGTTCTCCTCCTTGTTGATGAAGAATCTTCGACTTCCTTGATCCACAACTCAGATGATGTACCAATACGAGGCTTCGGGTTGGGTCAAGGTTAAGACGGAATCCTACTTTACAAATTTTTTTCTTATAAGGAAGATAGTGATTTTGATTATGCATTCAAGACATCCCAGCTTAATGATTTGCCATTAAGGTAGTAGATGGAGGATCCTTGGATACAAAAGTTCATTCCCCAATCCACTCTATTGAATATCAATGATGAGGGTGGATTCGAGGATAAACTTCCCTGAGAGAAAGGACTTTGGGTATATGATTTAAGGTAAAATACTCAAAAGCACTCTCTTCTTTCTCTACCAACAACAATAGACAAGCTCTCTTTATATAGGCAAAAGGTTCCAACGGATATAAAACTGTCACATTTATGACAGAGTTCGATATCATCGAGCGGGATTGATATCATCGAGTGTATACTCTCGATAGCATCGACGTTCCGCTCGATGACACAAACTCAAATGTCATACGCTTTTAAAACCAATTGCTAGCTGGTCGAGGGAATCGAAACACTTATCGATGTCATCGGATTTCAAACTCTGATTCCATCGATGCGAGGTTCGATTCCTCGACATTTGAAAATGAGAGAGACTTGCTTTGAAATATTTTAGGTTTATAAGAATGATCAAGGGACCTTCGAGATCATCGGAATTTGAATGTCGATAATATCGATAACTGTGTTAAGGCATCGATAAATCCAAGGGATTTTCGTTTAAGCTTGCTGGACAGTTTCTGTCCCTGTTCGATGTCATCGAAACCATACCGATATCATTAATATTTGAATATCATTCTATCGAGTGACTCTCGATCACAGATAAACAACCTTGAAATAATTGTTAGAAGACTAGGCGCCCATGACTGATAATATCGTGACCCCTCCGATGTCATCGAGATTTGAACTTCAATGGTATCGAGAAAAGCTTCGATATATCGATGCACATGTGATTTTCTTAAGTAAAAACAGGGGCTCCAGATATCTGTCTGTCGATATTATCGAGTCAACTTCGATGGACTCGAGAGTCAAATATTGATGATATCAATAGGTTTATCGATACATCGATAAATTTGTCCAGAGATATATGTGTTTGCCAGACATATTTTGTCCTCATTTCGATGATATCGTTTAAGCATCGAGGACATTGATAGTACAGGTCAATTTTATCGAGAAGTGTATCGATAAAATCGATAAAGTAAGAAAACTTAGAGAATTTTCTGATTATGAAGAAGTTTTCTTAACTTAAAAACCCTATGATATTCTAGTTTGTTTTAAGGGTTTTATATACTTGGTGTTATGAAACATGGGTTGTGAGGCTTATATTTACTTGTGGTGAGCTTGCACACATCCGGTTGAGACAGACGCTTTGATTTGATCTTCCTATGAGGCTCTGTAGTCTAACTGACTCAACACTCACGCTAATTGACAAACCAGGGCACTTTCAATCTCCCCCTTTGTCATTACGTGACAAAATCCAAAACACCCTAGACCAGCTTCTATACTGGCATCCTAAATTATGTGTACATGTTCTTTACATAATTGTACAATCCTAATAATGACATATACACAACACATCCAAAAGCTACTCCCCCTAACTGCAAAACTCTCCCTTGCTTGGTGTAGCTGCTCCCCCTAACACCTGCAACACCATTCAAACAGATATACAATTTTCCATTGTTCAGGGTGTTTGAATCGTTCTCTCCCTTTTTGTCAGTCCTTGACAAAGATATAGCAGTTGATATTGACTGAAGTTTAAAGTATTTGGGAGAACCACTCATTCAGTGAGCATATATACATAGAGTATTGATGTATAATGATTAAAACAGTTTAAGCAGACAACATTTCCAGAAACTACATAACAGATTAGATAGAGCAGTTAGGATAATCATGAGAAGAACATCACATGCCTTTCATTTGTCAGAAATTGAATAAACTAGGGGACAGATGAGACATAACCATGGCAGTAAAAATATTAAATTATAACAGCCATATCCAAATATCAAAACACATACAGCCACAGACAGCAGTAAATTTTACAGGCCCCCAACACCGAAGTATATTCTTTACTTAGAGGATATCAACAAAAACTATTCACACTTGGTGGATTAGTAATGCATAACACACATATATATGAGTAAAAAGCATTCAAAAAGACATTTTATGCCCTTAAATTTCAGGGAGACTCCAGGTATGTGATGCATTGGTCATACGTTAGACAATCAAAAACCTTTACTGTGCTAGTAAGGCATCGAGAATTTATTGAGTAGCATGTTGCTAAGTTACCAACATGGTTTTGATCTGCAATAGACAGGCTTCACAGTCATCCAACCGCTTCATGATGTAGGATTGTCTCTCAAGCAGATCCTGGATGGTATCTTATTCGGGGATAGCCTGAATGTTCTCAACAGAGATGGGGTTGTGCATAGGATTCCCTTTGTCTGAGCTTGAATCAATTTTATCCTTATGAGGCACATTGGCAATGATATTGTAGATGTCTTCATGATTAAACCAGGCACACAGGCGTGGGAGATCGTTAGTAGTAAAAAACCCAAATTGTCAAGATAGCTTGGATATAAGACATGGGAATGTACGTACAGTGATGGATTCATCTGAAGACACCCGAATTAATTATTGTAGAATCAGAGTGGGTAGGCAGATGTGAATACCGAGATGAACATCATACAAGACATTTAGCATGTATGGAGAAAGCATGTTGCCAAAGACTTCACAGGGATAGACATTTGTGCTAAAAATGCTATGAAGAATTTTGTATACAGGATTGAGATATTTAACATGAAGGATATTCTTTTCATTTCTCGGTATAGTAGCATCATTACACAGCACTCGAGTAACTTCACCCCATACACCAAGACCATTCATATTTTGTTCTGATACAGGTATTCTAGTGACCTCTACCCCAATCAATTGGCTTATCAGTTTAGGAGTGATGTGCTCGGTCCGATTTGTGACAGCTACTGAAACAATTGGAGGATTATTTTCAACATTGTAGATTAGACTGAAAAACTGATGTACCAGATTATGCTGAAATCAACCACTAAGATTCATGATATTCCCCATCCAATCAGTTCTAAGAGATTGATGATCCTAAAAGGTATAATGCTCTTCCTCTGAACTGACCGTTCTGCCACAAGGTTCAAGTTGAAAAGTGGGGATGAGCCAATTGCTTTATTCTTTCCATTCTTTCTCTTCATTGAGGGTTGTTGTGGAAGAACCAGATTTTTAGACATTTTTGTTTGAAAGGAAACCTGTTTTAAGAAATGTAATCCCATTCCAAGATCAACCAGTGAGTCTCTTTTTCTGTTCTTTCGTCTTTAATTTTTCAGTAACCGTCGATATCATCGAGCATTGTTTCGATGACATCGGGGTACCTTATTGATATTTTCAATGAAGATTAGAAGGAAGTTCAACCGTCCCGACGATTCAGCTTCTCGAGAGAGATCATCGATGGTATCGATTCTAGGTCGATGTAATCGAACTGTTCACTCGAATTATCGATAGGTGTCTTAAAGGTGAATGCTTTTAGTTTTCAGCATTTAGACAATCTTCCATGTATACTATTAGTATATCTATGTATCAACAGTATACATAGCAAAATTTTGTACAATCAATGCACACATCAAAATTATAAACATTTGAATGTTTATATACAAAGGATTGAGGTGAGGAACCTCAGATATATCATTTAGAGCTCAGCAAAAAAATTGCATCATTTCAGCAAATATCCATATCTAGATGCATGACCTGGACTTGTCTTTTCATGCTTGACATTGCTCGGCATAGGAATCAGCCCTACCTTTGCCTTTGATGACATGGCAGTGGTTATTTGTGCGACAACCCTTCATAACTGTTTTTCCTGATAGGTCTAAGATTTCGCATTCGTCTTTGTTAAATGTAACCACGTGCTTATTATCACAGATTTGAGATATGCTTATTAGATTATGTGCCAATCCTTTTATGCAGAAAGTATTCTCATTTTTGAGTGAATTAATTCCTCTTATGATTCCTTGTCCAATTACTTTGGCGGTGGTTCCGTCTCCGTAGGTGACTATCCTATTATAAAGATCTATATAGTTTGAAAGAAGGGATTTATCACCTGTAACATGTCTTGAGCAACCACTGTCTAAGTACCACTTAGTATTTTTGCCTGTCGAAAGTTTTGTGTGAGTAGCAAGGCAATTTTTCTTTTCTTTAATTACTCCTTTTGTAACAGAATTTTTTGTTGTGGTAGTTTTAGCTTTTTCATTTGATTCACCCACTTGATTTAATGGTTCCTTTATCCTGTTAGTTCTTGTATTACTTTTGGAAGCACCAGATTTTTCTATTTATGCTTCATATCTAGTTTTTGCTTTAACTTGTTCATATCCTAAGCCATTTTTGTTATTTCCAGATTTTCCCATACCTAAAAGTTTTTCTATCTTTTCACCACTCTGGGAAAACTTATAGTTTAGCTTGGCAATTTTTCTGGACTCTTCTAGATCAAACCGAAGTGTATGATTTTCATTTTGTAGGAGCATATTTTTGTCTTTTAGTTGCTCAACCTGTCTGTTTAGTTTTTCTGATTCTGATTTAAGGAAGGTGTTACTTCTCTCAAGTCTGTCATTATTTGAGTGATATTGTTGTAAGTCATTGATTAGGTGTGTATTTATTTCCAGAGTTTTATCCAAATCTTTTTGCAGCAATTCCTTCTTATTCTCAGATATTCCAAGTCTTTAATAACTTTGATACTATGAATGTATAGTTGATTGTAAAAATCTTGTAGCTTGTTTTGTTCTTCTTCTTCTTCCTTTTCAGTTTCTTCATTATCTAACAGAAATGATTCAGTGGCTTGCTGTTCTTTTTCGTTCTCAGATTCACTAGGAATGATTGGAGTAGTGGAGACCATAAGAATTTTCAAGGATTTCTGATCTCCATCACTCTCTTAGTCACTAGATTCTGAGTTTGACTCTTCTGTATCATCCCATGTGGTAGCCATAGCCTCGCCCTTAGTTTTTTTGTTTGGGCATTCAATAGATAGGTGTCCATACTTCTGGCAGGCATAACATTGTGGTTCTTTGGTCTTTCTACCAAATTTGCCAGCAGAGGGTTTGTTGTCCACCTTTCTACCTTTGGAGGGATGGCCACGATTCTTCTGAAAAAATTTTCTGAATCGTTGTACCAGCAAAGGCACTTCCTCATCTTCATCATCTTTTTCACTTCCACTGTCCTCATTTGTTGTTTTTTTTTTTTTTTGAAGTTTTTAAGACAGTAGTTTTGAATTTTTGGGTTTGTTTGAAGTGTAGTTCAAAAATTTATAGGGAACCTACCAGTTCTTCTACATTCATTTCATCAATATTCCTACACTCTTCAATGGTTGTTACTTTGGGATTAAATTGTTCCGGCACTAATCTCAATATTTTCCTACAGATTTTAGGAACCGGAACTTTTTCTCCCAAACCACCCATGGAGTTGCAAATGATATTTAGCTTAGTGAAAAACTCCATAAAGGTCTCATGTTCTTCCATTCTGAGACATTTAAACTATGAAGTTAGGAGTTACAGTTTAGATCTCTTCACAGTGCTTGTACCTTCATGGGTTGTTTCTAATAGATCTCATGCTTCTTTGGATGTCCCACACATACTTATTTGATTAAATATATCTTAGGACACGGCACGGTAGATGGCGTTCATAACTTTAGCTTCAGCAGTCTGTTTTTCTTTATCGAACGTCGTCCACTTTTCTTTCGGTTTAAGTTTTGTGATGGTGGTGCCACTGTCAAGTAAAACTTGTTCAGATGGTGACACATATCCACTTTCAATTATATCCCAAACATCATGATCCAAATATCTCAGAAAGTAGTGCATCCTAGCCTTCCAGTATGCATAATTTGATCCATCAAACACTGGAGGTCTAGTGACCGATGAGCCCTCTCCTTTAGCAATATTCCCAACATCAGTCAAGATCACTCTCTAGGCGGTGAAGCGCTTAAAGAGAGACCCACTCTGATACCAATTAAAATTACGGTGAGGAGCACTTTAGTTGAAGTAAGAATATGCCAATATATCCTAGAGGGGGGTGAATAGGACTTTTTAAAATTTTTATGATTTATTAAAAATCCTATTACACTAATCCTAACAGATGATACTTATCAGGATTGCTCAAAAGTAACTCTACTGGCTTCCAAGCCCGGTAGAGGATCCAATCACAAACTATTTAAGAAATGAACAGTATGCAAACTAATTTATGATAGATATGTCTGTGTATGTGTGTGAGGTATGATTTCAGATATGAAAGTATTAAAGTAAATCACACAATCAAAAGAATAACAATCTCAAACACAGTCATTTTTAAAGTGGTTCGATTACTTGTCTACTCCACTCCCGGTAATCGCACTCAACCCTTGAGTGTACCGAATTTCACTAAGGAGGTTTCATAGCAGTTCACCTCAAACCTAAGGTTTTAAATCAGGTTCACCTTCAACCTTTACAACCTACATTGAGGCTGACTGTTTATGCTCCCTAAGCAAGGGTCAACACATAACACCCAGGTTTTAGGCACACTGGCCAAGGATCCACATAAGGAACATCTGTTTATACTCTCTTGAGCAAGGGTCAACACATAGCACCCACTTTTAGGCATAGTGGCCAAGGATCTTTCACAAGACCCTAACTGTTTATGCTCTCCATAGAGCAAGGGTCAACACAACGCACCCACCAAGTACACTCCCGCTGGAGGCTTCTTACGAGGGCTTACAAGGGTGAGAAACACCTTAGACCCAATCCTAAAAAGGAATGATCAGAAGTGTCCTCTGGACTCTAATAACTTATAAATAAGTGGATGAGTCCAATTCAGCATGTTGACGAAGTTCTCCTCCTTGTTGATGAAGAATCTTCGACTTCCTTAATCCACAACTCAGATGATGTACCAATACGAGGCTTCGGGTTAGGTCAAGGTTAAGACGGAATCCTACTATATAAAATGTTTTTCTATAAGGAAGATAGAGTGATTCTGATTATGCATTCAAGGCATCTTAACTTAATGATTTGCCATTAAGGTAGTAGCTGGAGGATCCTTGACTGTAAAAGTTCATTCCCCAATCCACTCTATTGAATATCAATGATGAGGGTGGATTAGAGGATGAACTTCCCTAAGAGAAAGGGCTTTGGGTATATGATCTGTGTAAAACACTCAAAATCACTCTCTTCTTTCTCTACCAGCAACAATAGACAAGCTCTCTTTATA
Source organism: Magnolia sinica (assembly GCF_029962835.1). Taxonomy (NCBI): domain Eukaryota; kingdom Viridiplantae; phylum Streptophyta; class Magnoliopsida; order Magnoliales; family Magnoliaceae; genus Magnolia; species Magnolia sinica. Next base: position 60,327,267 of record NC_080577.1, read on the forward strand.
TAGGCAAAAGGTTCACAGATATAAAACGGTCACATTTATGATAGAGTTCGATATCATCGAGCAAGATCAATATCATCTAACATATACTCTCGATAGCATCGACTTCTGCTCGATGACACAAACTCAAATGTCATACGCTTTTAAAACCAATTGCCAGCTGGTCGAGGGAATCGAAACATGTATCGATGTCATCAGATTTCGAACTCCGATTTCATTGATGCGAGGTTCGATTCCTCAACATTTGAAAATAAGAGAGACTTTCTTTGAAATATTTCAGGTTTATAAGAATGATTGAGGGACCTTCGAGATCATCGGAATTTGAATGTCGATGATATCGATAGCTGTGTCGAGGCATTGATAAATCCAATGGATTTTTATTTAAGCTTACTGTACAGTTTCTGTCCCTGTTCGATGCCATCAAAATCGTACCGATATCATCGATATTTGAATATCAATTCTATCGAGTGACCCTCGATCACAGATAAACAACCCTAAAATAATTGCTAGAAGACTAGGCACCCATGACCGATAATATCGTGAGCCCTCCGATGTCATCAAGATTTGAACTTCAATGGTATCGAGAACGGCTTCGATATATCGATGCACATGTGATTTTCTTAAGTAAAAACAGGGGCATTAGATATCTGTCTGTCGATATTATCGAGTCAACTTCGATGGACTCAAGATTCAAATATCGATGATATCGATAGGTATATCGATACATCGATAAATCCGTCTAGAGATATATGTGTTTGCTGGATATATTTTGTTCTCATTTTGATGATATCATTTAAGCATCGAGGACATCAATAGCGCAGGTCGATTCTATCGAGAAGTGTATCGATAAAATCGACAAAGCAAGAAAACTTGAGAATTTTATAATTTTGAAAAAGTTTTCTTAACTTAAAAACCCTATGATATTCTAATTTGTTTTAAGGGTTTTATATACCTGGTGTTTTGGGACAAGGGATGTGAGGCTTAGATTTACCTGTGGTGAGCTTGCACACATCCGGTTAAGACAAACGCTTTGATTTGATTTTCCTATGAGGATTTGCAGTCTAACTGACTTAAAACTCACGCTAATTGACAAACCAGGGCGCTTTCACACCTTAAAACCTTACACAGTTGTGATTTTAGAAGGGCTATCACAAACAAAAACCCCACACTGAGATTTTCTGGCTATCTCAGTCAAAACCAAAACATGAGATTTTTTAGCTGTCTCAAAGAAAGCAAAAATATAGAAAATAAAAATGTATTTATCTTCTTCTTGAAGATGAATCTCTTGAAGTAGCCTATAGAACTGCTTTGCTTAAAGTAGAACGTTTAATGTCCAGTAACACAAACAAAGGTTTTAAGTTTTAAATTGATTTTAAATTAATTCAAACTAAGGGCTACTTGTTTGAATTCCTTAATATCTCAAAAGGAGTGATTACTCTCTTGTTTAAAAAGTAAGATTCATAAAAAGAGATCAAGGAATCAAAACAAAAGCTATATAAACAAAATACTAAAATTTCGTGTAATAGCTTGAAGATAGTGCTGACTTCTCTCTTTCTAAGTGGAGGCTTTTCTTAGCTTGGATGAGTAATTTTGGATTGAGAGAAGGCCTCTATTTATTGGCTGAAAAGTTGTTGCTTCGAGTTGTCTAAGGTCTCTTTTGAATCGTTTAAGATCTAACCAAATTTCAAATTTTAGGCCCGATATGATAAAACAGTTCTTCAACTGGTCGAAGGCCCTGCTCGACTAGTCGAGGGCCCTCTTCGACAGGTCAAGCATGGGCTTCGACTGGTCGAGGGTTCTAAAAAATAGTTGTTGGACTTCGAGTCGAGCAACCCTCGACTGGTCGAAAATACCTCTTTGACTGGTCGAATAGTCTGCTCGACTAGTCGAAAAATCACTTGAAATATCCATTTTTTGGATTTCAAACTTGGACTGTTCGAAGACTATCTTAGACTAGTAGAGCCACAGCTTAGACTAGTTGAACCAAGTCTTAGACTAATCGAACTAAAGCCTAACCAAAGTATAAAAACCCATATAATTTTATCATTTAAAAGTACCTAAGTCTAAGGTCATTCTAGGGTCAATTATACCTGAGAAAACTGGACATTGAAGTGTAAAGCTTAAATCTTCAATAGTGCATAGTTGATCTTTACTTGAAGTGTAGTCGAAGGTGGAGCTTGATCTTCTACTAGAAGTGTAGTAGAACTTAAATTTATTTTAGCCTAAACTCTCCAACTTCATGACTTATGCTTGCACTTTCCAACTTCATGACTAGTACTTGAACCTTTGTTTCTGTAGTAGATGATGAACTTGAGACTTGAAACTTGAGCTTTTCATCTTGATTCACTTAAAGGTGAACTTTTCATTACATTGTGTGAACCATATCACTAAGTTGTTTTGTCCCATCGAAATTTGACAAACAAGAGTGTGCTTTATACATTATAGCACCTACACGAGCCTTCTCGATAACTTTAGCCGATATTGCTCGTCTCTGGTTCAAATAATTAAAGTTAAGGTCCATCAGCTCATTCTCCGAATTCAGTGAGGCCTTCATCACGAATTTCATTAGAGGGAAGAAGAGGCTCAAAGCAGCTACCCATCTTATGAACGTAGTTCAGAAAGAGGGCGAACTCCTAAAAGATTACATTAAATGCTTCAACTAGGAAGCATTGCAGGTCTGAAAACACTTGGACGAGACTGCATTGAACGCCATCATGAGCGGGCTGAGAGACAAGCCATTCCTCTTTTCTCTGAACAAGAATCCTCCTACTACATTAGCCAAATTTCTGAGCTGATCGCAAAAATACGCTAACACCAAGGAGTCCCAGATCTTGAGGGACACTGCCCAAAGCAAAAATCCCCCGAGCAAAGTGTAGACAAAGAAAGAGCCCAACTCCACCAACATAAGAAAAAAACGAAAAGATTATCGATCTTGAGATGATCGTAGGTCGAACAAATGACTTGATAGTAAGTTCACTACTTACACCCCCCTCAACAAATCCCACAAGAAGGTCCTAATGGAGATAAAAGATGAACGTTTCGTCCATTGGCCGAACAAGTTACGAAGTAATCCCGATCGAAGAAGAAAGAACAAATATTGTTATTTTCACCAAGACCACGGGCATAACACTAGCGACTGCTATAACCTCAAGCAGGAAATTTAAAGGCTTATCTAAGAGGGCCGTCTCGGAGAACATGTAGACCAGGGAGGAAATCGAATTACGACCACTGAGGAACGGTCAATCGATAACTAGCCAACTAGGGAAATCCGCACAATTGTTGGGGGCCACAAAGGCAGAGGCAATTTGAATAATGCCCAAAGGATGCACACGAGAAGCATTAGTCACCCCGAGGGAGAAATTATGGTCCTCATCCGACCCTCGAAAGAAAGAAAATTGGAAAAGTACAGTGTAACCTTTACCGAGGAAGATGCCTGAGGTGTCCACCATCCTCACAATGATGCCTTTGTAATTTCCGTGACTATAGCCAATCGAAAGGTATTTTGGGTCCTCGTTGACACAGGATTGTCTACAGACATACTTTTTGTTCAAGCCTTCGAAAAAATGGGTATTGGTCGGTCCCCGCTCCGGCCTATGAAAACTCCCTCGATCGGATTCTTAGGCGGATAGATCATGCCCGAAGGAGTCATCCAGCTCCCTCTTTCGGCTAGAGATGGGCAAAATTAAACCACCATGATGGTCGACCAATCGTCTGTCTACAATGCTATTCTTGGACGACCGTCACTGTATCTCCTTTGAGTAGTAGTATCGGCCTACCACCTTTCCTTGAAATTCCCAACTAAGAAAGGCATGGGGATTGTCAAGGGCGACCAACAGGATGCTCGATGATGCTATGCAACAACCTTAAGAGTTCCACTAGAGCTAATGACAATCAAGTCTCTGGATCCACGCAAGGAATCTCATAAACGAGGTCAACCCATGGAAGACCTTGTTTTGATCCCATTGGACGAGTTCGACTTATCTAGGACCATACAAATTGGGTCATCTTTGACTTCTCTGTTGAGAGATAAGTTGGTAACCCTACTTCGACGCTATGCAGATGTTTTTTCATAGTCCTATGAGGAGATGTCGGGCATTGACCCTGCCATTATCACGCATCGATTAAAAATCGACCCGACCTACAGGCCGATTCGACAGAAGTGACGTGCTCTCGACCTAGAAAGATATGTTGTGATTAAAGAAGAAGTCGGCAAGCTCCTTAAAGCCAAGTTCATCGAAGAAGTCTACTAGCCTAACTGGGTGGCAAACATTGTATTGGTCAAGAAAGTTAATAGGAAGTGGCGAGTCTGTATAGATTACACAAACCTGAACAAAGCCTACCCAAAAGACATTTTCCCTCTTCCTAGGATCGATCAGTTGGTCGAGAGTACCACGGGACATGAACTGCTTAGTTGTATGGATGCATATTCGGGGTATAATCAAATTGTAATGCACCCAGGAGATAAATCTAAAAACCACCTTTGTCACTGACAATGGTCTTTATTGTTATTGTGTGACACCTTTTGGTTTGAAGAATGCAGGAGCGACCTATCAGAGGTTGGTCAATAAGATATTCACCCACCACCTAGAGTGAACAATGGAGGTCTATGTCGATGACATCTCGTCAAGAGCATTAAAGCTGTAGACCATGTGGCTAACCTCAAGGAAATGTTCCTCATACTTCATAAATACTGAATAAAACTGAATCCGAGCAAGTGCTCTTTTGGCGTTAGCTTTGGAAAGTTCTTCAGTTTTCTGGTTATCAAGCGAGGGATCGAGGAAAATCCTAAGAAAATTAAGGTTCTACTCGACATGCAATCTCTAAAGACGATTAAAGATATACAGAGGCTAACTGGAAGAATAGCCATAATTAACTGCTTCGTGTCACGAGCTACAGATAAATGTCTCCCCTTCTTCAAATAGTTGAAAGGGAGACAAATAGTAAATTAGACAGAAGAATGTGAGGCAACCTTTCAACAGCTCAAGAAATACATGGGATCACCACCCTTGCTCTCCAAGCCCGAGCCAAGGGAGTCACTGCTGCTGTACCTAGCCATGTTAGACGCAGCAATCAGCTTGGCGCTAATTCGGGAGCATGAGGGAAAACAATTCCCAGTCTATTATGTTTGTAAAGCCCTTGTCCCTATAGAAACAAGATATCCGACTTTGGAAAAAGTGGCCCTAGCCCTGGTCATTTCTTCTCGACGCCTACGGCTATATTTTCAAGCCCACTCAGTCACTGTTTTGACTTATCAACCATTACGTCAAGTCTTATAAAAACTCAAGGCTTCAGGTCGCCTAACCAAATGGGCGATCGAACTAAGTGAGTTCAACATTAGATACCAGCCACGAGCTGTAATTAAAGGTCAGGCGGTGGCTGACTTCATCGTAGAGGTCACGCAGTCACCTGAGCGAGATCCGATCAATGTCGGACCTAATCTCGACCTATCCAGATTAGAGCTCGTTCAAGAAAGTTCGGTAGGTCAGCAAGTCCTCGAATCATCCGACTCCCAAGTTACTCCCAACTCACCCAGGTGGATGCTCTACGTTGATGGCTCCTCCAACTCTAAGGTAAGCAGAGCAGTGGTAGTTTTAAAGACTCTTGACCATACGTGCATGCAATATGACTTGAGATTTGGATTCCAAGCCTCCAACAATACAACGGAATACGAGGCTTTGCTCGTCAGACTAAAACTGGTAGCGAACATGGGGGCTCGACATCTCGATGTCTTCAGCGACTCGCAACTGGTCGTCAATCAAGTAGCTAAGGTTTACCAAGCCAGAAAAGAACGTCTGAAGGCCTACCTCCAAAAAACCAAAGAATTGATCAGCAGTTTTCAAAATTGCAGTGTCGTCCTAATTCCTCGAGCTAAGAATTCTAAAGCTGACATGTTAGCAAAGCTTGCTACAACAAATGAGGATGAAATCCCAAGATCAATCCCCATTGAATTCTTGGTCAAACCGAGCGTCAATGAAGCAGACATCCTGACCATCTTCCCGATTAGTTCGGAACCAACATGGATGGATCCAATCATCCATTACCTCGAAACCGATGAATTACCCGAAGACCGAATGGAAGTGTGATGAATGAAGATCAAAACCACTGGCCCATACTTAACGAAATACTCTATAAGAAAGGATTCTACCTTTCTTACTTAAGGGTATCTATCCAGGTGAATCTGAATACGTCTTAAGAGAAATCCACGAAGGAATCTGCGGGAATCACTCTGGAGGATGATCGTTAGCAATAAGGTCATCCGGCAGGGTTACTATTAGTCAGCTATTCAGCACGATGCATGGAAGCTCTTCCAAAGATGTGACAAATGTCAGAGGTTTGCGAATATCCCTCGGTAGCCACCGAAAGAGCTCACTCCTATGGCCGGCCCTTGGCCATTCGCCCAGTGGGGGATCGACATCATCGGTCTGTTCCCCATGGGAAAAGGTCAGACTAAGTTTGTCGTAGTTGTTGTAGACTACTTCACCAAATGGGCAGAGGCAGAACCGTTGGCAAAGATAACCGAACAAAAGATCACAAATTTTATTTGGAAGAATATCATATGTAGATTAGGGATACCTCGAAGTATCATCTCTAACAATAGGAAGCAGATCGACAACAGACAATACAAAGAGATGTGCAAGAACCTCAGAATTCACAGTGTTTACTCATTACCACAACATCTATAAGCAAATAGACAGTTAAGGCAGTCAACAAGATCATTAAACATCACCTCCGAACCAAGCTCGAGAATGCCAAAGGGGCCTAGGTCGAGGAACTCCCAAAAGTCCTATGGGCCTACCGAACTACTGCCTGAATAGTTATTGGAGAAACCCCTTTCTCCTTGACATATGGAGCAGAGGCGGCCACTCCCATAAAGATTGGACTACCTACAGCGCCAACAAGCTCATTCGATGAACATGTCAATAACGAGCTTATGTCCCTCAGTCTCGACCTTCTCGAAGAGTAAAGGGAGTAAGCTCGACTTCGAACCATTGTCCATCAGCAACAACTGTCGCAATTTTATAATGCTCGGGTCAAGCTTAGAAGGTTTCGAGTTGGGGATCTAGTTCTTGGAAAGATATTCCAAAACACTAAAGAAGCAGGAACGAGAACCTTAGGCCTGAATTGGGAAAAGGCCCTACGTGGTTTCGAGCACCATCTAACCTGGTACGTACCGACTAGAAGATCTGGCTGGCCAACTACTCCATCATCCATGAAATGCTAAACATCTGAAGATCTACTACCCTTAAATTGGTCAGTATGGCCTTTGTTATGTCGCAATCTGTTCTGGAATAAAAAATTCATTTACATGGCTAATGTCCGACTTAGATCAAATCCACAAACGATTTATACCCAATCTATGTCTGAGCTATATCGCTTGTATGGACTTTAATGAGAAATTTTAGTCAACATCTAATAACGTAGCTCATCCTACATCAGAAAAAAATGGAAATAGATCTTCAAAAGGAGACACTTTCATTGATAAGACCCACAATGGTTTGACTACATCAGCGTTACATCGACTATAATTCCAAAAACAAGTTTATACATCGGGCTATAAGCAGAGTTTAAAAAAAATATATACAAAGGGAGATAGCGCTTGGTGTGCTTGAAGTGCCTAAAGCTAAAAAAGGGAGCAGGATGAAGGAAATACTGCTCTATAAAATTAACTTCAAGACTCAAGCACTACTTGGAAGCCACTTCAAGAGCTGCCTCATGAGTCGCTTCATCGCCCGACCCATCAGAGCCCGACTCTAGCTTGTTAAAAGCATAGAGATCGAGCTCGGGGAAGGTCTCCCTCATCGCCCTTACACACTCGGCATAGCCTTGATTATAGAGATTATCCCTCTCATCCTGGAATGCTTGGGATGATCGAAATTCCATAAAAGCATCCCTCCGAGTGATGGTGAGTGCTGCTTTGGTCTCCGTCTTCAGCCTCTCTAATTTGGCGCTCTATCGACGAGCTGAGCATGACATTCGTCATGCAACACCTTAGCCTCCTACAACCGCGCGGCCATCTCAGCCCTCTCAGTAGAAGACGCTTCTAGAGTCATCTTTGTCGCTTTTAGCTCAGCTTCATTGGTTAAAGTCCGAGCCTCAGCTTCCTCTGCCTGGTTATGCGCCTGAGAAAGCTCAGCGCATGCCTTCAACACGCATAAGGCAAACTACAAAAGAAAAAGGGGATCAGGATGAACAATCAGAGAAATCAAGCCACTTGATATCTGACGGAGTTCTTACCCCAAGAAGGGTTGTCGTCATGCGCGCAAGGGTCAGATCCATGGGGGAATCGAACAAGCCGATGAATTCCTCTTCGACGTTGTGGCAATCTGCCCATGGGAGGATCCCCTCCACAGTCCGACGGAGGCTCCCTCGCCCCTCCTCGGCTTCCTCCCTTCCCGAGGATTGAACCCCAGTGGAAGAGCCTCGGCAAGGCCTACCTCCATGCCCTTGTCTATGACCTCTATGAAGGTCGGGCAAAAAGGGTCGACCTTCCCCTTGCTCTTGGAGGAGGTCTTCTGTTTCTTCCTCCTAGGTACCGGCGAATCATCTTGAGGAGGTGCACAGATTTTGGAGGGGGGTCAGATGAAGGGCCAAGCTTCAGTCATCTCTGTATTGATATATGGAACAGTGCGTCAGTACGTCAGAAGAATTTTCCAGCAAAATTTGAAGTTTGAAGGTTCAGCCGAAGGTCTTACCCAAGGTCGTACCTGTCAAAGTTGTGTCTAAGCCTGACTGAAGGAGTCTAGTTGGAGAAGTACTCTCCAAGATCTTCTCTCCTAACTCAGGGCCCGCAAGTCCCTGATCCAATCTACCAATCCGTTATCGAGCAACGGTGGGTGTTTGGGAATAGCTATAAAAGAAGACATGTAAACAAGATCAGACGAAAGTGGAAACCGACCAACTAAAGAAACGACCTCAACAACATTGACCTGGCTCAGAGAAAGCTCAGGGAACAAAAGGTTTAGTTTATCTTGGCTCGGCCATCTCCGAGCATCGAGAGGCCCAGAACCACTTATCCCTCCAGTTCTTATTGGAGGAAAGGAGGGTCAATTATTAAAGCCCCACCGGTATTCCACCATGCGAAGAAGTAATACCAACCAGGCTAAAAGGTGTTCACTTTTACCTAGATTAGTGGAGGAACTCGTCCATTGATAGTTCAGGTTGGTCCAGTTTAGCCCATAAGAACACACAACTGAGCAAATCCCTCCACCCATTTGGAGTCATCTACCCCAGGGCTAAGCCAAGATGAGCTAGCAGATGCCTGGCTATCCCCTGTAGGAGGAGTCACAGGCCGCATTGAAGTGCGACTTGGAAGATCGCCACAACCCCTTCCCGAGGTCGGTCTGGAAGTTCGTCCGATAAAGGAAGTCGGAGAACCACATACTCAGGAACATGATATCTGAGCCTGATCCGAGCCAACTCACCCTCAGTTAGAGTCGAAGGCACTGACCCCCTCGAGTCCTCTTCACCCTTTGGCTCTCCTGGCTCGCCCTCATCGGGTAGGTCACGCGTCTCAGCAACCTGTTCCATAGCTGGAAGCACATTCACTTCCCGGGGTCTAGGCATCATCCCAAGTTCAAGAGACAGATTCAATGCCTTAGCAGTGGGTGCCGGCCTCTGTGCTGGAGACCGTTCCAATGCTCTCCTCAACCACGAAAATCGGAAAATGGCATCTTCCATCACCACCAACAGTGAAGGTGGGTTCAACATTACCCTAAGGTGACTACTCGCCCCACTTTCGCCTCTAGAAACCCCCTCTCGTGAGCTCAAGGAGCCAGACATGATGATTTCTAATGAAAAAGTGAAAGGAGGAGGGGGAAAGGAGGCTCATCGAAGCAAGGACTAGCAGGATTTCGACCGGATTGCAGTGGGAACAGTCGTCAAAAATCGCACAGGAAAATCGGAATGGAGAAGACAAAAGAGGGAAGAAGTCGAAATGCAAATGGGAAAGACCTAAAGGTCAGGGCTTCGCTTATATAATTATGCAATGTGTTAGCTATTTAAAGCACTTATCACTGCTACGTCGTACGACGCCTCTTCGCTTGCCCCGATTCGACACATGGCACGACCTCATGCGCCACTTGACTTCGGTATCGAGTATGACACCACGCGTCACCTCTTCATTGGTCCTTCAACAAAAAGATGGCTTGACGCCCCACATGACCTCGAATTACGAGCCGACACATCATGATCACAAACTGACGGGCCTTGGCTTCCGCACTGGCTGCCATACCTAGCATTTATGGTAGTTCGTCTTGACCTAGTCCACATGTCCGAATCTAATCCTGACCAACTTGCTCTTCGAACCTCCACAAGTTGCTTCGAAAAGCAAGGGGGGCTCCCTATTGGGGAAAAATATACAAGTTTGTAGACTGGCTTATGGAATGGACCAACTTTACTGAACCAGCTCGGGCCCATTGAGTGCCGAGCCTAATGAGGCCTTTACGTCCAGAGGGAAATTAACCTCCAAGGAGGATGATGTAACTTTAAGGACACTCAAAGAGCCCACCTACGAGCCCTCTCAAGTAGCTATATGTTACCTACCTAACTCATAGGTCGGCCATAGATTGATTATGGATTGACCATAAATCGATCGTAAGTTGATTACGGATCGATCATAGATCAACCATTAGTCGATTACGGATCGATCATAGATCGGTCATAGCTCGATCATAGATCTGGTATAAATCAGCTGTTGAATGATTGTCGTAAGGCCAAAGCACGATCATAGGTTGATAATTCTCCTAACTGGCTTACAGAGATAGTAAAGGCTGATTTGTCGATCAGGTCTAGACCCATCTTGGGTTCCGACCTAAGACCGACCTAAAGATTCAGGGAATCCCCTAACGTCCTAAAAGATCTCTCCTAAGATCTTCAAAAGATAATATTGGATCCCAACAATCTCGGAAACCGATCATCTCATGGAAATTCTGGATTACAGCCAAGATATCAGAAGAGAATCCTCCTGAAATGGTATTCTAGCTCTCCTATAAATATAAAGGTACCTCCCGCCATCCAAGGTACGTTCACTGAAAAACCCTAACATTCGATTGGTGTCTCTTTTCTAGAGATCCTACCATACTCAAAAGACCTCGATCCTGACTTAGGCATCGTAGAGTCCCCTGTATTAGCCAAGGCCTCCTTTGTCCCTCTTCTACACCTATTGTCACCCCCAAACCTGGAAATTGGATTCACGGGAATCTCGATCACCGAATTCGGTGCTGACAGCCTCCGTAGTACCCCATTCTCGGCTCCTAGCGTCCATATGTCAGATTCCAATCCTGGGATTCTACAAGGAGGATTTTTTTTTATATACATTTAACTGGCAATAAGCATAACCACAAGATTACCCAATTCACAAAGGCAGCATCATCATCACATATCCACTAATATAATCATTTCAATACAAAGCTAAAAAGGAAATACAAAGATCGAAAATCAAGCTCCGGAAGACCACTCAACGCTCCAAGCTCAACACTGCTGCCACCTAACATCACCTGCACGCATCTATCGTGCATAAGCTTATAGAAAGCTTAGAGGGTGGTGTAAGTGTGTGCACAAGGTAAGTGTCAAGTATTCAATATAATGCCATCATCATACAATACCGAAAATACTAGTAATCCATAAATCCTACATTATCGGAATAAGCAGAAAGGCTGACAAGATCATGAATTATCAGAGTGAGCAGAAATACTGACAAGATCATAAATCATAAGATAACAGAGTAAGCAATATAGGACAGCTATGCAAATAAGGAGTCATAAAAAGCCAAATATTAGATGCCGAGGATGCGATGCAATATACAATTCCTGATGAGTTTACGAATAGTGTCAACTGTATTTAGACCATATAAATGCAGAAACGCAGTAACCTAAATGCCATATGCTGCGAATGTCATGCAATATGTGGTGTAAATGGAATGACCATACTGGAGTGTGAAGTCGGGATGATAGTACGTAATATCGCAGGCTATGAGATCCATCACAATGAACTTCTATCCAAACTAGTCTCATACCTAGTTTGGATAGTCAGACTCAATGTGGTAACTCCTAATCTCAGGTTAGTCGCGCGCCCCAACCGAAATCTTGGCCATTGCGAAGGTACACGTAACAAATAGTTGCGCACCACCAACCCGAGTGGATAGTAAATGAATGAATGCATCAATGAGTATGCAACTCCTACTCACTAAATCCACATATCAGTACAGTTCATCTTTGGGATCATCATCGAGGTTTAGTACACTCCAAATAGCACTGTCTCTCTCCTAGCAGCACAGTCCAAGTGAGCGTAAGAAACCTCATTATCCGCCTGGCCAATAGTCTGCCAATACCTATCTGGCACGTCGATAGCAGACCCATTCATGAGCTGGTCAAACTCAGCCTAGTATTACGCCCTACCCTCGGGCGGGTAAGGCCACACCCCCTCCTAACCGACCACGACACAGTGGGAGACGCGGCCTCCTGGTATTCGGCACTCGGGCGCTCATGTATCCACTCGGTCTCGACGTTGGGGCGTCTCCTGGCCACGGAGGTTTAGGGATTTTCACCTAGGGACATCTATGACGCCCGTATGCTAGAACCAAACATTTTCGGTGTCCCATTTGGCCATCCACGATATGCCTGTGAAGGTTACGACCTTGATGTCACTAGGGCATACAGTAATCATAATGCGAGATGCATGAGTCATAAAATCCAGTCATGCATCAATCCTGCGCATACCGCGTGCTCATGTGAGATAACCTCCGACTATTAGGGAGTCTCATAACAACATGCTCAATGACATATGCAATGATCAACCACATCTCATAACAAACATGCAGATGATGCATATGGGCATGTATCATGATGCTATGCTGTCACATACTCATAATCGGTATCAACAACCGGCATCGACAATCAACCTCGACAATGTGGACATTTAACCAGCATTGTCCCTAAGGAGTGGCCCACATAGAGCCAAACATATAATGGGCCCACGGCCTCACACAAAGGCCCGATATACAACACAGTGGGCCTTATTCAAGGGCCACATATACACAATAGGCGGTTCTTGCTCATGGGCCTCAAATACACGACATGTGGGCCATACACATGGGTCTCGAATACATCAAATGGGCCATGCATCATTGGCCATAAATACATCACAATGGGCCTTTCTCATGGGCCTAACATACATCATAATGGGCCTTGCTAAACGGGTTAGAAATACATCACAATGGGGCACAACATATGGGCCGGAATTACATTACAATGGGCCTCGCTAAATGGGAGGTAGGCCCTGCACATGGGTCTCAAACACATCAAGTGGACCACACCAATGAGCCATGCCAATGAACTTCATATAGATCAAGTGGTCCGCATCAATGGGTCGTACCAATGGACCTCATGTATATCACAATGGGTCGCAATACGTGGTGTCACCTGTATGTCTATTAGGCCACAATACATGGGCCAGAAAATACATCTCATTAGGTCTTACCAAGTGGGTCATGCCAACGGGCCTTGTATCCAACACGTCATGGTGGGCCTTGCACATATCAAATGGGTCCCAACAAATGGAAAGTGTGCCACTATACCCATATCGAGGTGAGCCGCATAAATGGATGACATAGATGAAATGCATACAACATAGTGGGCCCTGCGAATACGCAGTAGGTGGGCTTATCATCCAGCAAGTTGGATGGTGCAGGTCAACATATACATCGTAGTTGGCCCCACGGCACATCCAGATAGACAGTGCTGGAATGCAATACATACATTAAGTTGGATCCCACCCCAGAAAAACAGATGGGTGACAGGATTATGCATGAGGTGGGTTACCACCGTTCTGGGGTAGATGGACAGATAGTATAAGACACATACATCAAAGTGGAGTCCACTGTCCGACAAACTAGACGAACGGTGGATATAGAATATATACACTAAGGTGGGTAACATTTATTGGGGATGGATGGTACGAATATACATCATATGGGCCATAATCACATCATGTCAGGCCTTGCCCCTGGGTCTCGAATACATCACAATGGACCTCACTCATGGGCCTCATATATACAATAGGTGGGCCCTACACATAGACCTTAAATACACAACATGTGGACCCTATACATGGATCTCATACACATCTAATGGGCCACGTACCTAGGCCTTGATCACATCAAGTGGGTTGCATCAATGGGCCGCACTAATGGGCCTCATATAAATCAAAGTGGGCCTCAACAACGGGCCACAAATACATCAAGATGGCCTCCTCAAATGGGCCTTATAAATATCAAGGTGGGCCTCAACAGATGGCCACAAGTACAACAATATATAGTATATATATATACATAAATCATCTTAAAAGATCAACTGGACCGCACTCCAAATAATAGTGGTAACAATGATTTCCACCATTAAAATGCTCAAGGTCCACTGTATCATTTATTTTCTATCCACTCTGGCCATAAGGTCACACATACTTGGATTAAGAGGAAACGAATTTTTTTCTAATGATCTAAAACTTCTGTGAAACAAAAGGTTTCAATGGCAGACATTAAATCCCCACTATTTTTTTAATTTTTTTTAATTTTTTTGCTAAATGTCCACTTGATCCTGATAGATCTGCCTCATTTTTTTATTTTATTTTTTTGGTCTCAAGCCTCTAAGACAAGCTAGCCAAATGGTTGGACGGTTTGGATGCGACACATGCATCATGGTGGGTCCCACCATCCAGGTGTGGACGGTGTGGATAAAACACATAAATCATGGTGGGTTCCACCGTCCACTACTGTGGATGGTGTGAAAAAAACATACATCATTGTTGGGTCCCACCGTCCACTGTTGTGGATGGTGTGAATAAAACACATACCCCATTGTGGGTTCCACATGGGGCCCACCAGAATGTTTATCTGACTTCCAAACTGTTAATAAGGTCACACGGACCTGGGCCCACCCAAATGTTTATTTTCCACCCAACCTGTTGATAAGGTCACATGAACCTGGATGAAAGGAAAAACAAATTTTCATATTGACCCAAGGCGGACGGGTCATCAACACTGTTTCCTGTGACGTGGCCACCTGATCAATGGCTGGATGGAGTGGATAGAACACGTACATCACGGTGGGTCCCACCGTCCAGGGGTGTGGACGGTGCGGGCAGAACACATACACGGTGGTGGGTTCCACCGTCCACTGCTGTGGACGGTGGGAATGAAACACATGCATCATTGGGTCCCACGTGAGGCCCACTATTTTGTTTACCTGCCATCCAACCCGTTTACTAAGGTCACAGGGACCTGAATGGAAGGAAAAACAAAAACAAATCATAATGATCCAAAACTTCTGTGACCCATAAAAGGGTTTCAATGGCAGACGTTTAATCAACACTGTTTCTTATGATGCGGGCCACCTGAGCGTCAGATCGGCCTGAACTTTGGAGGGGGTCCACTGTAAGAAGGGGCCCATCACATGAACGGCGTGGATGAAGAATACACATCATGGTGGGGCCCACGGCTGGGACTGTGGGTCCCTGGTCGTTCGCCCGCTAGCGCAGGATGCCTGCGCGTCCTCTCTCTCTGTTAGCAACAGCAGCTGCTGCTGTGTTTATTTTATTTTATTTTATTTTATTTTTGAAAATTTAGGATTCTCCGGGTTTTTCCTATGCAGGGCCCGCTTCAAGTGAATCCAACTCAGCCATTGCGTCCCATGGCTCAAGACAAGCCAAACAAGTCCAATTTGAGTATTTTTTAGTGCATAGAAACATCGGAGTGAATTTTAACGGTGAAGGCCACTGTTTTCTATGTTTTGGCCCGCCAAAAAATCAGATTGGATTCATTTTTCGGCTCAACGCCTAAAATGAGTTGTAGGATGGAATAGACGGCGTGGATTAGATTGATGCATCAAGGTGGGGCCTGTAGGAATGACCCTCCTAAAAGCCTTAAGAACCCTTTACTCTTTTTTCTTTTTTTTTTTGCTGCTGTGAACCACGTCCAGCGTCCCTAGACGCTGGATAAACATAGTCCATATACAAATCCTTCAAGGTGGGTCCTACATGGACGTGGCCCACCTGATCAATTGATATTTGTATTTTCCCATCTCTCTAAGGTAGGGCCCACGTGGTTTGGACGGTTGGATAAGACATACATCAAGGTGGGGTCCATCCGAGTGGGCCACACATCACACAAAAAAAATGAGAGAGGGAGAGAGAGAGAGTAGCACCCACCAATCGGCCTTCTTTTTAGACTTTCTTCTTCCATCAACGCATCCTAGAGATCCAAAGGGTGCGATTCAATGGTCGAGATTGATTTCGGAGGTTGAAGATGAGAGTTAGAAAGGTGGGCCACACTAGCTCCTCTCATGGAGCCATGGACATTGGGTGCTCCATGGGGTGTTGTTTGAAAATGAAGAGAGAAAATGAGAGGGAGAGAGGGGTGATGGGAGAGAGGGATGTAAGGGTGTACTTGGGTAAGGGATAGAGTTGACTTTTAAGGGTTGCTTTTGTACTTAGGGATGGGATAGATTAATAGGTGTACTTTGACAATTGAAGTGATTGATGTGATGGATTTTCTAGGGATTGCAACGCACGACGTTTTTCCTCGAATTGAATGCGGGCCCACATCTCCTGGCTTGGGTAACGGCTCGACGCGTAATACGCGGCATCAGAACCGCGGCGACGGCGCGGTTGCAATGATATAAGTCTCGGGTTGAGCTGACTCAGACCAACAAGATCCGACTCAAGATCGCGCGCAGACGCCGTTCACAGATCGCGAGTCGCCGGAATTCGACCGGGAGGACCACAAGGCATACGGAACAGTACGGGCTAGGATACGGGTCTTACACCTATGCAGGTCTAGGAATGTCTACTGCAAAGGGTCTGTCGGAAAACTGCATCAACAGATATAAAACTAAGGTCAGCGAGGCACTATAATTACTTGTTCTTCACTCTTTGATGCGCTATCTTCTTATGTATTCGGTCTTCAATTTTTAAGAACTCAACCGATTACATGGCATACGGACTCACGTGATTGACAAATAAAGAGCACAAATCCGTACACTAACACTCACGTGATTGACAAATAAAGAGCACAAATCAGTATACTAACACTTACTCGGAAGCCTTTATTTAAATGGCTAAGATCACCCTATATTAGGGCCATGTCCAATTCACACTGGATCTCTCCCATCCGACGGTCCATCGTGATCGCAAGTGGTCCTACTTGTACCGTGCATATAAAATATAAAATGCAGTCTCTAATCGAAACACATGAGATTTTCTTGGAAAATCTCTCACCAGCTACTAATCCGGCGGAAAAATCCCTCCTGACATTCAAAACTGTATTCGCACGTGTATTCCTTGAATTCCATTTGACTATGTTTCCATGGAAAGTGTAAACCGTTAGTTGCGTTGAGGGATGGGAAGGCTGACTTCATGAATTCAATGTCGTTTACTTGTCTAGAGGGGTTTTTCATGTGAACTAATTTCTCCATGGCATGTGGAGTGACTTGTGGAGAAATTCGGACCTACGTTTCCGAATATTTCTCATAATTTGGGGCTGCGATGTAGGAGAGGGTTTAAATATGGACCATGATCATGGATAGATAGAATAATGCTGGACCCACAGTTGAAAATACGTGATCCTTAGGTGATTGATATGTACAGAAACCTAACCTTTTGAGTTTGCACAAGTTGTAGTATCATGTTTTGTTCATCCAGACCATTGACCTGATGGGCCTTTTTATTGATACCCCCATTCTAAAAAATCTGCCAGATTGTAACATCCCAGCCATTGAAGAAGTTGAGCATTTTTTTTCCACTGGATATGGATGTGTTTTTGTTTTTGTTTTTTGTTTTGTTTCGCTAGATTACGTGTTAATAATGTTTCATCAACAAGAATTTGTTGCGCGTAATATCAACGGTCTGGATCACCTAAGCATGGGCGTGGTTTGTACAAATTCAAAGGTCTGGCATGTTATGCATATTTGCGACCTGAGAATCGTGTTAATTTTCCTGGAGTAAAACACCAAACCTGGGACGCGCGATGCATATCCTTTTTGGGTGGGCCCACCACGTCCTCAACACTTCCACATTAAGCGATGGTGCCAGATGTGAGAAGGATAGGTCACAACCATTTTCAAAATGGCGGCTAACCGATACTCTACTAGTCTAGCCCGTCGAGCTCTGATGTTCTTTGAATTTAAAAAGGTTGGCTGGCCGCATTTACGCACCTCCACACGTGGCACATCTGACACTGGACGCGGATTGCGTACTACCCCCGCCCGTTCCTAACTCCGAGCGGGCAGTTCTGTAGGCGGGCCCACCGTGATGTATCTGTACATCCAAACCGCCGATCCCTTTTCTTAAACTATTTTAAACTTGAGAACAAAAATAGGCATATCAAACGCTCAAGTAGACCGCACCAAATAATAATCTTGATTGCATTAAAATGCACAAAGCATTAAACGTCAGTTGCATTAAATGCCAAAGTCATTTGTGGTGTGGTCCATTTGATCGTTGGATCTGCTGCAATTTTATTTTCATGCCTTAAAATAATATGAAAAAAGGTATAAACAGTTTGAATGTACAGATACATCACGTTTGCCCGCCCACAGAACTACCCGCTCGGAGCTAGGGACCGGCCAGGGTAGTACGCAATCCGCGTCCATATGACATCTTGGAGTCTTTTTTCGATAACTGAACCGTGCAATAGGTGGGACCCATCTTGCGTATGGAATGGTGCAAAAATTGCGCCGCTACTTATCAGGCGAGCCGCCGCACATGTGCTTACAATATGAACAGTTGTGAAGTTTTTCTTAAATTATACACTCTTTTCAAACAAGGTGACCCGCCTAATGTGTGGACCGGCCCAATTTTTGTGCCAGATCATCAATTGGCAGGTCCTGACTCCTATGTCGAAAAATATGCTAGGTCGGCACATTTGCCACGTGTAAATGTGTGTAGGGCTAGCAAACCTTAATTAAGCATGCTTTAGATGACTAAATTATATTCACATGCACTCGGATACAATTCTATCTCTATTGTGGAAGACTAATTTGAAAGAGTAACAAAAATCACCTCTTCTAATTCAATCCTTTGATCACGGACCGACCATCATGCAACAGATGATGTGCCACTAACCTCATTAAGATTATTATTATTATTATTATTCTTTTGGGTGGGGTGTAGAACGTGGGCCTCACCTTACGCTTTCCATTCGGACCATGTTTCTCGCAGTTGGATGGCGAGTGTGCAATAGATAAATATATTTCAACACATCTACAAACAAAATGAAGAATGGGAAATGGCTTACAATAACGACAAGATAGATGAGTTCTTGTGATAGTAGCGTCTGACCAAGAAACCCATATACTGAATCAGCTCGAAAATCAACCGAGTCAACTAGAAAACTTGGTCCTGGCTCTGACTCGTTCTTGACTCAGGGTGACTCGTCGAGTTGACTCAAATTAGGTCACTCGGTTCTGATGCGGTGTGAGGGAGGCTGTTAACTCACCTCTCACGGAGAAGATAATGAACCTAACTAGCAAACCTTTCAATGGATTGTCGACTTATTGTGAGTATTGTGCAAACCCTATATGATTCAGTGTAGAAAAAATCTGTAGTTCCACAAACATATATACATCTGTAGAAGACGTGTACCCGTACAAATACATAATAGGAAGAATACATTTGTACAAGATAAGCACAACTGTAGACGATACCCGCACACTCTTCCGCTCAAACTCAAGATGATTTAAGAGAAACAATCAAGAATTTGGAGATTAGATGGAAGAAACACGAGACATTGCACAACTTTTAACCAAGGCTACAAGCTGATCCTAGGATACTATATAAGGATGAAAAATTATACTCATGTCACTATAAGAAAAAAAGTCTTTATCCTTAGTTCAAAACCATGGCTAAAAAGATTAAAAACTAATACTAAAGCCTTTACTCTTAGTTTTGCCTTAGCTATCTAAACCGAGGTTGGAAACCCGTGGCTAAAGGCTTTAGCCTCAATTTTAGCAACCGAGGCTAAAAAGGCTTTTATAGCCTCAGTTCTTTAAGTGAAGCTAAAAAAACCATTTTAGCTTCAGTTGCCTCGAAATGAGGCTAAATCAAAATTTTAACCTCAATTGTTTTCAACCGAGACTAAATCCAAATTTTAGCTTTAGTTGCCTCCAACCGAAGCTAAATCTATTTTTAACATCATTTCTCAACAACTGAGGCAAATGCCTTAAGCCACAGTGGTTGTAGTCTCAGTTTGGGTAACTGAGGTAATACTAAGGCTAAAGATGAATTTAGCCTCGATTAGCATCAATTGAGGCTAAATTCATAATTTTAACCTCAATTCTCAACAACTAAGGGTAAATCATTCAATTTAATCCTTTTATAAACCTGTGCATAATCATTCATTCATTTAATCAAATATAATCATTTATTTTAATTCATTCATAGAAGCACAATACTAACAAAAATTATCTATTTATTTAAAGTTTTCCAAACAAGCTACAGATGCACCCTACTACATCAAACTATTACATATCGTTAACATGTAGACATAGGGTACTACAAGGAACACACTTGAAAAACCAAGGTTTTTTGTCATTGGGCTTGCAATAGCTTACAGAGCTAAGCTCTGATTGGACAGGCCTCTCCTGTTTGTCCAGCTAGCAGGAAATTTATTTGATGACCTTCTACAATAAATGCCTACAAAGTGATCCCAACATAATCATAATCAAATTTATTTTGAAGTGTACTTGAATATAGAATTATAAAGACCCATGTTATGAGAAGAAACACAACCAATTTAAAGCAAGACTTTCTATGAT
Organism: Magnolia sinica; assembly: GCF_029962835.1. Lineage (NCBI taxonomy): Eukaryota > Viridiplantae > Streptophyta > Magnoliopsida > Magnoliales > Magnoliaceae > Magnolia > Magnolia sinica. The sequence continues at coordinate 60,348,068 of NC_080577.1, forward strand.
GTTATACAAGCAAAACGAAGATTTCCTTACAGAGGAAAGGGAAGGATCCATAGAATGAGTAAAATATATAAGTGGGGATCCTATACGTGGCAAAAACTTCTACATTCCCATGTCATACTGTCAAACCACAAGAACTCCTTCCTTCCCACCTAAGTAATGGAAAAGGAAGTATATAACATTAATAAGAAAATGATATCAAATTATAATTATTAAGAAGTCACTAATGATCCCTAGTCTAAATGATTCTCGAAAAGATACCAAGTTCATTAAAGAAAAATAAATCAGTTAAAGCAGCATGAAAATTCAAATATGCAATAACTGATGAGATGATAGTATCCTTGCATCCTCAGTATGTATAAGTCAAGCCCAAGTTTGGTAGAGCTGGGTAGGACCCAACTCGATCCGGCAGATCCGACTCGTTCTATTCGGTCGGATCCAACTCGACCTGAACCAAATGCCAGGGTCGAGTTCGGATCGAGTAGACCCACCCTGATCCGAATCTTGACCGAGTCGAGTTCAGGTTACGTAGTAATCCAATCAGATCCAATCCGAAATCCGATCCTTGATCCGATCCAAAACCCAACTTGAACCGGAATTGGGTACTATATATATAAAAATAAAAAATAAAAGCATTCCCCTCTCTACCCTAACCCTAGTGTTCACAACCCCAAGTGCAGGATCTAGATGTCGTAATAACTCGGTGATGCCGAGGTCGAATCCGCAGGGACTAAACTTGTACGTATTCTAAAAATAACTAGGACTAGAACTATAACAAGATCTATACCTAAATCTAAAATAGCTAAGAGTAATTGTGAGGGATTTATCAAATATAAAAGGGAACTAGAGTGCCAAGGATCCACTTGTAACTATCTACCTTACTTGATTCAAAAAACACAATTGGATTTAGAATACTATCCTATCTAATTGGAAAATCAAATCTTTGAACTTTTCATTAACTTAATCCACACATGAAGGAGTATTATGATGATTAGAAGGGAATTAATGCATCCACCATGGCTAAGAGACGATGGTGAATCACTAGTTTTACCAATCTCATAATCTCAAAATAAGAAAAGAAGATATTCAAAGCTATCAAAAAATCTATTGTAATTTTAATCACAATAAATCATAGAAAATTGAAAATATTCCTTAAATTCAAACTAGAAATTAATGAGGTCTAACATAAACAAGAATCAAAGTAAGATAATCATCCCAGCACACTACAAGCTTATCCTCTTAGCCCTAACTAAGAGGCTTAGTTAACCATAGGCATGATCGAAACTAACCCTTAAAGAAAACATTAAAAATAAATAAGAAAAGAAGAAAAACTCTTGAGAGGTTGTTCCACCCTTTTGCTCTACTCATTGGAACTTAATTTCTGTTTAGAACTCCTCAAAGAACCCATATTTATAGCCTTTGTCCGACCGTCTTTGAAAATCGCCTCAAATTTACGCACTCTCCATAATGCCTTCGATGTCATCAAACTTAAGTTGAATCCAGAAGTCTCACCTTTTCGCACTGCGTAATGCCTTTCACATTGCGTAACTCTTCATGTTATCGAGCATACTTTTGATGTCATCGAACAACCCTTTGATGTCATCAAAGGGTGTTCAATAAATCGAGAATGTGCCTAAAGTGTTCCACGAGTTGCTCTAGAAATCTGTAAAAATCTCGATATTATCAAACTACCTTCGATGTCATCGAGCAGGTCTTTGAGCAATCGAACAGGGCTTTGATGTCATCAAGAAATGCATCCAATTTGTCTAGCAACCAAACTTGATTTTTATGTAATTCTTCGATGTCATCGACTAGTGTTCGATGTCATTGAACATTTGCTTCGATGGTGGTTGATGACATAGACAGTGAAGTTCAAATTTTTTAAATTTCTGCACTTTATACTTTCGACTTCCTTCCTTCTTAACATGGTTTCCTTGAATTTTAGGGTCATGAAATCTTCAATCTTGGTTTCCTAAGATCCATTCATTGCCTTGGTGATTCTTGAGCATTAAATCCATGCTTTTAACATTCTTTTCAATCCAAGCTCTTAGATTCACTTTGCAATACAAACATGTATAAAATATACCCATTAAGCATTATCATGTTCATAAAACAAAGATCTAAATTAGGGAAATATGCAATATTTGACACTCAAGACACGCCCAACCAGCATTTTTGTAACACCATGAAATTCGGGGGTCGAGCATAACTCAACTCCCGAGTTCCAAAACATCACTTATGCAACATATTTAATGATGGATGTATGTTGTCTGTATTAATGCATAAAACATGGAATAGATTAAGCCAAATAGCAAATATAATTCAGGGATAAGTGAAGAAAGCAAGCGGAAGACTTATAGAAATTTATGTGTACAAGTGTAAATCCCTGAAGTACATATACATACCAGGTCGTTCTGACAAGTGTTACTATCAAAATTACAAGTATTAGATTACAGCATTTAATTTCCCAAAAGAAATCCCCGCATCCCACGCATCAGAACGAGGCTCACTAGAACCCGTCTGAAAACTGCATAAAAGAGAAAGCAGCCTCATCATCATCCATCTCCCACTCTGCCTCAGAAGTCGCATCAACATCTGCAACATCAGCAGCTAAGACAGAGTCTGGTGGGTGTTTAATACCACCCTAGAATGTGAGAGTGAGTGATCAACTTAGTGGAACAATAAAGCACAGGTTAACATGTTATCAGTTCAATCAAGCAGTACTAATAAAGCAGGACAATTAAACATGTCCTAAGTACTCTTATTAATGCAAGGATGTATGTAGAATGATGCGTGCCCTCACGCGTACACCCTCAGCGTCTTCATCTTACGTTACGTATGACACCACCTCAAAGTACGCCACATCTACAAAGCACATGCAAATGCGGTGCATGAACATGATTACCAAGTTGTTATTAGTCCTTTTCATACAGCATGATTGGGAAGCTAAGATACCTTCCTCATATCACCATCCAAACGGTGATCCATTCTAGGGTCGTCAGTCCTAGACATCTCATACGATCATATGGTTTGAGGTCGTTGCAAAGGGCTCGTCACCAATCAATGCACGCCTATCATACCTTCGTTACTACACTAAGGCTTGTCACCTCAATGCGATATCCAGGTATGCACGAGGTCACTACAAAGGGCTCGTCACCAATCAATGTAGGCCGACAGCGCGAATATAGTGTCTCATACCACCATAATCGGCTCACGAGTTTGGTTGCTCACTGGTCACTACGGGGAGGCTCGTCACCCCAGCGTAGGCCGACAGCTCGACCACGGTGTCCCATACCACCATGTCCGGCTCATGAGTCTTAGCGGATCAAGGTACCATGGTTAATAGGATTTCATTGGTAAGTTTGGTACCCTAGATTCAAACAGTAGCGTCCATACATGGTGAACATACATCGGACAATCGGGTTACTTGACGAACTCGACTAGCACGAGCGCATGTTGGGTTGAACGACATAGAGTGCGTAAACACTCCGCGTGGCTAAACCACTGCCGACAACTCTAATACGACTTGGGTTCGTCTAATACGTCCTACGTGGCGAAAGCAACCTCAGCCACGATCTTAAAGCCGATTACCGATTTCCTGGACTAATGCATAGTCCCACACACATTACACTATAACAGATATTCATAAGTACAATTTAGAATAGTAATGGAACAACAACTCAAATCATGTAGTACGCAAGCATCTGAAGAATATCAACTTAACATAAATGTAAGCATAAGTAATGCTTGAACTTAAACAACAAGGAATGTAACTTACATGAAGGAAATCATACACACTAGTGGGAGAGTTGGGAATCGCTTCTCAACGCCCATACTAGGTTGATATATCACACTTTAGATCATTCAGACATTTCTACAAACACTTAGAATACATAGTTCAACATACATGACGTATGTTGAAATACACGCATTTGGACAATTCCTTTTGCCAAGGAGTTGCCGCACATACCATTAGCATAAGTACACGACAATTAATCATGGCAAACACAGGTTCATATTTTATACGTGTACGGTACTTTATACATACACATAAAATACACAAATCTCAATATAACACATGCATATCAGGAACGCAGCATAAACATAACATTTGGCACGTGAAATCTCATCCATAGCAAGAATAAATCATTCACTGGCATTGAAAGCTTTGAAAACCATAACCTATATACTTAAAGTCGTCACCTTAAGCCAGAAAAGAACACCGAACTGATTTCAGACAATATGTCTTCGTCAACGGCGATAGAATAACCTAAGGCAAGAATAGAAATGAGATATAACAACACCAAGACTATTCTAAGTTCTAAAATAGATTAGGGTTAGGTTAACTTACCTAAAGATGAACTCAGAATCGTTGGAATAACGATTCTAAAGTGAAGGTTTAAGGATAAAGAAGAACAGGAAAGAATCTAAGATGATTCACCAACTTCTCTCTCACTTTCTCTCTCTTTTCCTTTCTCTTTCTTAGGTAGGGTTAGAAAATTCGTATGGAAAAGAGAGCTAGGGTTTAAGGACTATAAATAGGCCTCATATTGATGAAAATAACCCTAGGGACAAGGTATACTTAGGGTATAACCAAAACCAGCCTCTCACGATCCAACGAAGTACTTCTGATGGACCTATTACCACGAAAGGTCGGACTTAAGCTCTTTGACCATAGATCTAGGTCAAGCTGAGTTTTCGTACCGACCGGATCTTCAGATCAGCCGTGGCGGATCACACTCAATTCAACGGTCACTGAATCTCGATCAGGTCCACAAGCACAAGGACATGCTTGGGCCACCTTTCCTGATCAGAGGGTGAAATTAGGTCAGAATCCAACGGTCAAAGTGCTTAAAATCGTTGCGCAAGCGACACGATTCAGATTTCATAAAAGCTTAATAAATTTCCAACTGTTCTCACACTCTTCACTCCAAACTCAAACAAATCGACCCAGAACATCACATGGACTTGATTTTTGAGGTGATGGTCAAGTCCAACAAGGTGACCCTAAGATCATCGCTATCAGACTTTCGACGCGTGGTCCAGGTCCGATCCAGAACTTTTAAAATTTCCAAGAACAACTGGATTTAGCGATGGATCCCAGATTTCAGAGTAACATAGCGCTAACTAATCTACAAGCTTTGAGTCATGCAGATACAATTTAAAGTGATTGATGCAGATTTCACAAGCAATCGAGTATAGCGCTAATTATCCTAAAAATAACTACTAAGGAAAGAATAGCACAAAATTTTCAAGGTCATTACAATCTACCCCCCTTAAAGAAAATTTCGTCCTTGAAATTCATACCTTCTCATATTCCTCAAGGATCTGAGGGTAGCTCTTCCTGACCTCAGCTTCAGATTCCTAAGTAGCCTCTTCCACACCATAATGCGTCCATAGCACCTTCACAAGAGGGATAACCTTGCTACGCAATACCTGCTCCTTCCTGTCGAGAATACGTGTCGGTCGCAGTACATAAGTGGCATCCTCACTCAACTGCACCTGCTCCCAACTGATAATATGCGAAGGATCAGGAACGTACTTCTTCAGCATAGAAACATGAAATATGTTATGCACGCCCGCAAGAGGTGTGGGCAAAGCAAGGCGGTACGCTACCCCTCCCACTCGATTCAGAACTTGAAATGGACCAATAAATCTCGGCGTCAGCTTCCCCTTCTTACCGAACCGTAGAACTCCCTTCATAGGAGAGACCTTCAGAAATATATGGTCTCCAACCTCAAACTCAAGCAGTCGACACCTCGTATCAGCATAACTCTTCTACCTACTCTGGGCTGTCAGAAGTCGACGTGGAATGATGTCAACTTTCTCTGAAGTCACCTGCACCAATTCCGGGCCAAGCAAACTACGCTCACCAACTTCTGTCCAGCAATGCGATGCTCTGCACGAGCGACCATACAACGCCTCATAGGGAGCCATGCCAATACTCGCCTGCAAACTGTTATTATACGCGAATTCTGCATACTGAAGACAATCATCCCAACTGTCCTTGAAATCCAAAACACAAGATCGCAACATGTTTTCCAGGACCTGATTCACGCGTTCCGTCTGCCTATCTGTTTGCGGATGAAACGCGGTGCTGAACTTCAGTTTCACACCCATCGCTTCCTGAATACGAGTCCAGAAGATAGATGTGAAACGCGTGTCTCTATCAGACACAATCTCCAGGGGAACTCCATGCAGACGTACTATCTCCTTGATATACAGCCTAGCCAACTCGTCTGAAGAGTTTGTGACTCTGATCGGTAAGAAATGCGCCGACTTCATCAATCGGTCGACGATCACCCAAATAGAGTCATATCCCTTCCTCGTTCTCGGTAACCCAGAAATAAATCCATAGAGATGAAGTCCCACTTCCATTATGCTATGGGCATGGGCTGCAACAACCCAGGAGGTCAGCGATGCTCTGCCTTGACCTGCTGGCACGTGAGACAACGAGAAACAAACTCAGCAATCTGGACCTTCATATTGTCCCACCAATAAGATCTCCTCATATCCTGATACATCTTCATGCTACCTGGATGCATCGCAAGCTTAGAACTATGGGCCAACTCAAGAATCTCCCGTCTCAAGTCAGGGATGTCAGGAACACATAACCGGCCACGAAATCGTAAGCCCCCATCAGAACTAATACTCCAGTCGGAGTTCTCATCTGTACCAACCCGCTTCCTCATCTTCACAAAAAGCTCATCATCTGCCTTAGCTGCAACGATCTTCTCGTCGATAAGGGGCTGTACACGAACGTGTGCGATAACCTCATACGGCTCAACCACCATAAGCTTCTACTCAAAATCTCACACGAACTCCAACATATCCCACTCTACTATCATCAGCGGAGCCGCAAACTCAATAGCCTTCTTGCGACTCAACGCATATGCCACAAGGTTTGCCTTGCCCAGATGGTAAGAAACATCGAACTTAAAGTCCTTCAATGTTTCCATCCATCGGCGCTGCCTCATATTCAAGTCACGCTGGGTGAAAATATACTTAAGGCTCTTGTGGTCGCAAAAGAGATCGAACTCCTCACCATAGAGGTAATGTCTCTAGAGCTTTAATGCGAAAATGACAGCTGCTAATTCCAGGTCGTGCGTAGGGTAATTCTCTTTGTGTTTCCTCAACTGACGCGAAGCATAAGCAATCACCCTGTCCTTCTGCATAAGGACACAACCCAGGCTAACGCGAGAGGCGTCAGTATATATAATATACTTAACCCCTTGCTCTGGCAATACTAGCACAGGGGCGGACGTCAACTTGTCCTTCGCTCCTGAAAAGCTAACTCCGCCTTCTCATTCCAAGCAAACTTCAAATCCTTCCGTGTCAACTGCGACAATGGTCTGGCAATCTTCGAGAAGTCTTGAATGAAGCGTCGATAATAGCCTGCAAGACCCAGAAAACTCCTTACCTCAGTAACTGAACCAGGCTGCTTCCAGTCCTGCACTGCACCTACCTTGGCAAGATCGACAACTATCCCTTCCTTGGACACCACATGTCCCAGGAACTTGACTTCCTCTTTCCAAAAATCACACTTCTTAAACTATGTAAAAAGCTGATTCTTCCTAAAAGTATCTAAAACCGCTCTTAAGTGCTCCTCATGCTCTTCCCGGCTCGCCGAATAAATCAAGATGTCATCGATAAAGACAATGACGAATCGGAACAAGAATGGCCGAAAAACCCTGTTCATCAGATCCATGAACACTGCTGGTGCATTCGTAAGACCGAACGATATCACAAGGAACTCATAGTGACCGAAGCTAGTCCTGAAAGCGGTCTTCTGCACGTCCCCGTCCTTGACGCGCAACTGATGATACCCAGACTGCAAATCAACCTTCAAAAAGTACCGTGCCCCCTTCAATTGATCAAACAGATCATCAATCCTAGGCAAAGGGTACTTATTCTTCACAGTTACCAAATTTAACCTGCGATAATCAATACACAATCGCAAGGAACCATCCTTCTTCTTCACAAACAAGACAGGTGCTCCCCAAGGAGACACACTAGGCCGAATAAAATCCAAATTTAGCAAACCATCTATCTGCTTCCTCAACTCCTCCATTTCACTCGGAGGCATACGATAGGTGGGTAATGAAATGGGCACCGCACCAGGCATGAGGTCGATAGCAAAATCAATCTCATGCTGAGGAGGTAATCCAGGAATCGACTCAAACACATCTTTAAACTCCCAAACTACCGGCGTGCTAACTAACGCCGATTCAGTCATACTTTCCAACAGAGAAGTATAATAATTAATACGAAAAGGGTAACTGACCTGAACTAGGAAAGTAACTGCCTCACCCTCAGGTCCATGAATGGTCACCAACCTTGCTTCACAATCAAGCTTAGCTCGCATCCTCGTGACCCAATCCATACCCATAATAACATCGTAATGATAAAGAGGTGCAACAAAGAAATCAACATGGATCGATCCACTTCCAAGATCGACCAAACAATCCATACAACGCTTGCTTATAGTAGAGGAAATCCCCGTAGCGGTAGTAAGCGTCACTCCTTACATAGGAACAGTACTCAAACCCAAACGCCTAACTGCCGCATAAGATATAAGAGAAGTAGTGGACCCTGTATCCACCAACATAGAAACGGGAATACCTTCAATGTGCGCTGTCACCTCGAAGGACCTCGGCACCAAGTCAGACATAGGCGCTTCAGCTGAGAGCGCATGAACTCGAGCCTGCTGCTGACGATTCGGCGGAGGAACCATGGGCCGCTGAGGTGGCCTGAAGCTAGGAACTACAGGTCTGAAGGATGGATGAGCTGGCGCTGATCGAAGAGGTGGAGGAGAGATAACCTGAGGCATCGGACGGCTAATCCTCTGCGGTGGAGTAAAACCACTGGCCCGCATACGTGAAAAGAAAAAACAGTCCAAATGTCCCGTCTTCCTACAATACTAACAGCGAAGATCAGCTCTCATCTGCTGAGCAGGCGGCACTGAACGCCTAGGAGGAGAATCTGCTCGCGGGCTCTTACCAAGAAAAGGGGTACCCTGAAAGTCCGGTCGCGGCATAGGAACCATCGGTGCTCACATGTGGGACGACCTGTCCCCGTCCTGCTCTACTCGCAAGGACATGCTCACCAACTCCGCATAAGAAGAAATGCTAGCACAGTAAATCTTCAATCGGATCTCAGGCATCAATCCCTCAGAGAAATGCTGCATCCTCATCGGCTGATCACCCAGAATCAGAGGCATATACCGACCAAGCTCAGTGAACCGGTTCTCATACTCCGTCACCGACAACCCTCCTTGGCGGAGGCGAAGGAACTCACTCTCCTTCTCATATCAGTACGTAATCGGGAAATACTTCTCATGGAAGCGTGCCTCAAATGCCTGCCACGACCATACAAATCCTTCCTCGACAGTGCGAAGAACACCGTCCCACCATAGACTGGCCTCCTTCTCAAACATGAAGGAGGCAAGCTCAACCTGCTCAACCTCAGAACAATGCAGCGGTCTCAACATCTTAGAGATGCGGTCGATCCAATACTCCGCCTCCTCGGGTCTATGAGAACCCACAAATGTAGGAGGTCGCAAGCGCTGGAATCGCTCAAAAGTGCCGCTTGCATTGGCGCTCCCAGATGGAGGCATAGGTGAAGTAGGTGGAGTCGCCCCTACTGACTGAGCAAAGATGCCAACCATGGAAGAGAGGAACTCCTGCTGCTGGTGCTGGTGCTGCTGAATCTGCTACTGCTGCATCAACAACATCATCTACTCAAACCTACCAGTAGGCGGAGCAGACGAAGGTGCACGGCTCGGTTCAGGAACCGAGGGCGTGACTGGAGGAGCCATAGGTGTCGGCCCAACACCGGCATGAGACGGGCCCGTCTGTGGATCCGTCTGGCTATCGCTCAAGGGAGGAACCCCAGCAAGCGACTCAACCAAAGAGAGACGGGCCAAAGACTTCGAACCCTTAGGAGGCATCCCTACATTCAACAGAGGATGCAACCTGTCAGATTCTACGTCCACATAATCCATCCATACAACATTCACAGCACAACTCCAAAGATAAACAACATGCATTCCATTAAACAAAATTATCGCAATACAAGTAGTGCAGCATTACATGAATCACGACTAGGAAAGCATGTGAACTACAACATCTAACACTTCAAGCAACAACAAACAACTACAAACAACTCCAACTACAAAGCCAACAACGGCTACACACAGAAAGAAATAACAAACAAAGCAAAGGATGACTACAACGACATCTACTCGACGGATTCAGGAGATGGAGGCGGGGCACCCTTATCTTGCAAGCAACACAGGATAGACTTCAAAGTTCGAGTCACCTTCTTTAACTTATGCCTCACAAGGGCTCGAAGATCCACAATATCCTGGCGTAGAACAGCCTGCCCTTCTTCAAGCCGAACAATACGGGCATCTCTGGTAGTCTGCTCTGCACTCTGCTCTGGTGCCACAAGAGGAGAGCTCTCACTCATATCCTGTGCCTCAACCTCTTCCTCGTCCTGCTCTGTTTCTTCTTCAATCGCAGCACCACCTTCAGCATAACTCTCTTCATCATCGTTCTCTGACTCATCCTCACTCTCTGAGGCATGTCGACCAGAACCAATCTCCATCTGCTTAAGGGTCGTCAAGCTAATATGACAAACATGAACCGGCTTCTCTACTCCAAGCTTATAGCCAAACTCATGGGCAAGCTTACAAATGAGGCGGCCAAAAGGAAGCGATTTGGTCCTCCTAGTCGAACAAGCGATGAGAATAATCTGGCGCAGGATGTACGTCGGCACACACAACTTTGCTTCTTGCCCCACCTGATATAGGAAATCTATCATTAGGTGCGTACACTCGCTGTGGTTGCTCCACCTTGGGTATACATTGAACGTACACATGTGGTGAAGCAAGCAGAAGTTGTCCGTCATGTTGGTAGCCAGAAGACGCCTATTAGGCCGCCATTCAACCACACAACCACACAAGGATCGAGTGCGACGATCCCTCTCGCGCATACTGTTCAAATTCTTCTCGCTGGCTTGCACCTCATCAAGTGGCACATTCAGGAGTCGGGATATCAAGGTGACATTAACTATAGCTTCCCGACCACTACCATAAGGAATCTTGAACTGCAGAGGCTCCAACGAAGGATCACAAATATTGGCATAAAAAGCTCGAACAGTACTTGCATTCGCGCGATACTCCCCTTCAAACAAGGGACACCAACCAGCCCCTTCCAGGCGCTCCAACAACAGAAACTCGCCATACAGCCGCGGATCAACATGAGCCTCAAAAAGGACTCTACGGCCTTCATAGACTCCATGTGATAGCTCCGCCAACAAGGTTCTACTAATAGGAGCTCGACGATCGAGGTCCCGCTTGGTCTGGAATTCACGAGTGGCGGACGTACTCGCGGCAGCACCTCTCGGCCTCCGTGAACGGGTTGGACGGCTAGGCCCGGCTTCATCCACGGGCACTCTCTTCTTCCCTATCAAAGAAAGAAGGGAGGAAATGAAAAATATGGTCATGATGAACTCAAAGAGGGCCATGAGAAATGAGAGAAAGAGAGAAATAGGAAGATGGTGGAGCTTCCACACACTAGAGATCCTAAAAGATGGATGTGAGAGCTCAAATGAGAAGAAAATGGAGTGAAATCAGCAATGGGGGTGAGGGTTTTGAGATGGGGTGATGGGGTTTGCACGAAATGGAAGAAGAAGATTCGGAAGAGATTTGGAAGAGTTTGGAAAAGGATTTTAAGAAAAGGAGAGCTTGGGAGGGAGAGTTACGAAGGAAGTAGGGTTTAGAAGGAGTTTAAAATAGCAAACCGTGGAGGGGTGGGCCACACTAGGCCAAACAAACGTCGGCCCGCGCCGGCCCGCTGATCGGCGAGGCCTCGCCGAGCCGGTGATGGCATCGCCAGTTTCTGGACCTTCCGGCGATGCCTTGCCATTTGGGCGAGGTCCTCCTAGTCCCCCATGCTCAGAATGATGTGGATCTCCCCTGGGCCCCACTGGAAATGCCCCGATCGGCCCCTTGCATGATTTGACGCCTATCGGGCCATTTGGGCAGAAATCTGATACAAACAGAGATTTCTTGAAGATTGAAGGGTTGAAAAGGGAAGATAGACCATCTAAAATCATTAATAGATGGTCTAGGAAAGGTTTTGGGTCGCTGTGTGTGATCAGGAGAGAGCAAATACTCGATCTCGGCGAACGTTTTCAGTAAACTTTCGCCGATAGAAGCAACGGAACACAAACACACAATCTACGATAAAATCGCACCCAAATACACAAAAGTGGCGATAGCGTACGGTGTGTGACCATAACCCAGGTCCGGTTTAATCCAGATCATACTCTGATACCAACTTGTAACGCCCTGAAATTCGGGGGTTGAGCATAACTTAGCTCCCGAGTTCCAAAACATCACTTATGCAACATATTTAATGATGGATGTATGTTGTCTGTATTAGTGCATAAAACATGGAATAGATTAAGTCAAATAGCAAATATAACTCAGGGATAAGTGAAGAAAGCAAGCGGAAGACTTATAGAAATATATGTGTACAAGTGTAAATCCCTGAAGTACATATACATACCAGGTCGTTCTAACAAGTGTTACTATCAAAATTACAAGTATTAGATGACATCATTTAATTTTCCAAAAGAAATGCCAGCATCCCACGCATCAGAACGAGGCTCACTAGAACCCATTTGAAAACTGCATAAAAGAGAAAATAGCCTCATCATCATCCATCTCCCGCTCTGCTTCAAAAGTCGCATCAACATCTGCAACATCAGCAGCTAAGACAGAGTCTGGTGGGTGTTTAACACCGCCCCAAAACATGGGAGTGAGTGATCAACTCAGTGGAACAATAAAGCATAGGTTAACATGTTATCAGTTTAATCAAGCAGTAATGATAAAGTAGAACAATTAAACATGTCCTAAGTACTCTTGTTAATGCAAGGATGTATGCAGAATGATATGTGCCCTCACGCGTACACCCTCAGCGTCTTCATCTTACGTTACGCATGACACCACCTCAAAGTGTGCCACATCTACAAAGCACATGCAAATGCGGTGCATGAACATGATTACCAAGTTGTTATTAGTCCTTTTCATATAGCAGGATTGGGAAGCTAAGATACCTTCCTCATATCACCATCCAAACAGTGATCCATTCCAGGGTCGTCAGTCCTAGACATCTCATACGATCATATGGTTTGAGGTCGTTGCAAAGGGCTCATCACCAATCAATGCACGCCTATCATACCTTCGTTACTACACTAAGGCTTGTCACCTCAATGCGGTATCCAGGTATGCTCGAGGTCACTACAAAGGGCTGGTCACCAATCAATGTAGGCCAACAGCGCAAATATAGTGTCCCATACCACCATAATCTGCTCACGAGTTTGGTTGCTCACTGGTCACTACGGGGAGGCTCGTCACCCCAGTGTAAGCCGAAAGCTCGACCACGATGTCCCATACCACCATGTCCAGCTCATGAGTCTTAGCGGATCAAGGTGCCATGGTTAATAGGATTTCATTGGTAAGTTTGGTACCCTAGATTCAAACAGTAGCGTCCATACATGGTGAACATACATCGGACAATCGGGTTACTTGACGAACTCGACTAGCACGAGCGCATGTTGGGTTGAACGACATAGAGTGCGTAAACACTCTGCGTGGCCAAACCACTGCCGACAACTCTAATACGACTTGGGTTCGTCTAATACGTCCTATGTGGCAAAAGCAACCTCAGCCACGATCTTAAGGCCGATTACCGATTTCCTGGACTAATGCATAGTCCCACACACATTACACTACAATAGATAATCATATTAAATGCAGAACAGTAATGGAGCAACAACTCAAATCATGTGGTGCTCAAGCATTCGAAGAATATCAACTTAACATAAATGTAAGCATAAGTAATGCTTGAACTTAAACAACAAGGAATGTAACTTACATGAAGGAAATCATACACACTAGTGGGAGAGTTGGGAATCGCTTCTCAACGCCCATACTAGGTTGATATATCACACTTTAGATCATTCAGACATTTCTACAAACACTTAGAATACATAGTTCAACATACATGACGTATGTTGAAATACACGCATTTGGACAATTCCTTTTGCCAAGGAGTTGCCGCACATACCATTAACATAAGTACACGACAATTAATCATGGCAAACATAGGTTCATATTTTATACGTGTACGGTACTTTATACATACACATAGAATACACAAATCTCAATATAACACATGCATATCAGGAACGCAACATAAACATAACATTTGGCATGTGAAATCTCATCCATAACAAGAATAAATCATTCACTGGCATTGAAAGCTTTGAAAACCATAACCTATACACTTAAAGTCCACACCTTAAGCCAGAAAAGAACACCGAACTGATTTCAGACGATATGTCTTCATCAACGGCGATAGAATAACCTAAGGTAAGAATAGAAATGAGATACAACAACACCAAGACTATTCTAAGCTCCAAAACAGATTAGGGTTAGGTTAACTTACCCAAAGATGAACACAAAATCGCCGGAATAATGATTTTAAAGTGAAGGTTTAAGGATGAAGAAGAACAGGAAAGAATCTAAGATGATTCACCAACTTCTCTCTCACTTTCTCTCTCTTTTCCTTTCTCTTTCTTAGGTAGGGTTAAGAAATTCGTATGGAAAAGAGAGCTAGGGTTTAAGGACTATAAATAGGCCTCATATTGATGAAAATAACCCCAGGGCCAAGGTATACTTAAGGTATAACCAAAACCAGCCTCTCACGATCCAACGAAGCACTTCTGGTGGGCCTATTACCATGAAAGGTCGGACTTAAGCTCTTTGACCATGGATCTAGGTCAAGCTGAGTTTTCGTACCGACCGGATCTTCAGATCAGCCGTGACGGACCACACTCAATTCAACGGTCACTGAATCTCGATCAGGTCCACAAGCATAAGGACATGTTTGGGCCACCTTCCCTGATCAGAGGGTGAAATTGGGTCAGAATCCAATGGTCAGAGTGCTTAAAATCATCGCGTAAGCGACACGACTCAGATTTCATAAAAGCTTAATAAATTTTTAACCATTCTCACACTCTTCACTCCGAACTCAAACAAATTGACCCAGAACATCACATGGACTTGATTTTTGAGGTGATGGTCAAGTCCAACAAGGTGACCGCAATAGCCTAAGATCATCGCTATCGGACTTTTGACGCACGGTCTAAGTCCGATCCAGAACTTCCAAAAATTTCCAAGAACAACTGGATTTAGCGATGGATCCCAGATTTCAGAGTAACATAGCGCTAACTAATCTACAAGTTTTGAGTCATGTAGATACAATTTAAAGTGATTGGTGCAGATTTCACAAGCAATTGAGTATACCGTTAATTACCCCAAAAACAACTACTAAGGAAAGAATAACACAAAATTTTCAGGGTCATTACAATTTTGCTAGTCCCAAGCAAAACATGCGTGAAGAAATCCTTAATTCTCAGTGTTTAAATCACTTTCAGAAAACAATCTCTTATGTAATCAAGTATAAATGAGTATAATTCAAAGAAGCGAGAATAAAAGTTTGAAAACCTAGAGCCGAATCAGACAAGCAGTCAACCAAATAGGCTCTTTATCAATCACTTAGGAGCATAAGTTCATATATCAATTTTTTCCAATGTGCTCAATGAATTCCAACTTACTTTCCATAAAAATACTATAATTTCATAATGTTAGCCATGCTCATCACCTCAGGATTAATTGAATAACTAAGTGCTGATTCTTAACTTATCCCATTTTTCTTCTTTTCCAGTTTTTTATTTTATATCGACAGTCCTTTTCTTTTTTTATTCATTCTTTTCAGACTCTTATTCTTTTCATTCTTTTCCAGTCTTTTCATCATACATGACCTTTTTTGTCGATCTCTCTGTTTTTTAACTGGTTCTTTTCATCTTTTTAAGGTGGATAAAATTCTCCAGACTTAATTTTCAACATCTATCAATGATTCACATACTAACAATCAGAAATTCTAGCATAATTCACAGAAAATAAATTGAATGTGTCTTGTGACTTAGATCAACATGATATTCAAACTTCCTCTTAATCAATTAAATGAAAGAACTTAAGTGATAGTTTACTCAGTTGATCAAACTCCAACAATTCAAATTTCAATCTCTATCTTATCATCATACTCAAGGCATTCTTAAGTGCATAAACTATCACTTTCCAAACATATTTTTAATTTGAAAAATTAAAAATTGAAAAGAAAAATTTAAATACTAAAAAACAAAAACACTGATTAGTTTACCTAATCCACACCCCCAACCTAAAATCTACATTGTCCTCAGTGTAAAAGATATAAGCATGAATGCATATGAGACAACGAAAAGAAAGGAGTAGTGATGGAAAGGTAGTACCTGAAGAAGTAGAATTGAAGCTTTTCCAAAGTTCTTAACATGTAAATGGGTTAGTACGAAGAGTAAACAAACTATCATAATCCTAAGTCCTATGAGAGCAAGAAACCTAACTACACCTCCATCAGACTAGAAGGTCAATCCTAGTATACAGGATTAATCAAAGGCATGTACATGTCCTCTGAATCAAACTTCTCAACAAATGGCTTAAGACAATGTCCATTTACTTTGAAAACATTGTCATTCGTCTGATTCTTTATCTCAACAGCCCCATGAGGACAAATAGTAGTAACAATGAAGGGTCCGGTCCAACGAGATCGAAGCTCACTTGGAAAAAGATATAACCGATAATTGTATAGAAGGACTTTTTGACCGTTTATGAACGATTTTCAAAGGATGTTTCGGTCATGGAACACCTTTATCCTGTCCTTGTAAATTCTCGAGTTCTCTATGCATCGTTTCGGATTTCCTTGAGTTCATTTAATTGAAGTTTGCACAGCGAGCCAGCGTTGTTTAAATTAAAATTCAGATTTTCGATAGCCTAGTAGGCTCTATTTCCAACTCTACAGTCAAGTGGTAAGCTTTCCCATAGACTAGTCTAAAGGGAGACATTCTAATGGGGGTCTTAAAGGTTGTACGATAAGCCCATAAAGCTTCAGTCAAGTGGATTGACCAATTCTTACAGTTAGGGTTAACTATTTTTTTGTATAAAATTTGTTTAATTTCACTATTGAAAATCTTAGCTTTCCCACTTGTCTGCGGGTGGTATGGAGTGATCACCTTATGAGAGATACCATATTTCTTCATTAAGTTCTCGAATGACCTATTGCAAAAGTGTAACCCTCCATCACTAATGATGGCCTAAGGCGTTCCGAACTGGGAAATGATATTCTCCTTTAAGAATCTAATGATCGTTCGATGTTCATTGTTCCAGCATGGGATTACTTCAACCCACTTAGTGACATAGTCTACTGTTAACAAAATATAAAATTTTCAAAGGATTGGGGGAATGGCCCCATGAAATCGATGCCATAGCAATGGAATGCTTCGATGATAAGAATTAGGTTTAGTAGCATCATATTACGACGGGACAATCCTCCTAATTTTGACAACGCTCATAAGCTTTGCAAAACTCATGAGTATCTTTGAACATAGTGGGCGAGTAAAAGCCGCACTACAGAATTTTAGTCGTGGTCTTTTTAACAAAAAAGTGACCACCACAGGCCTAAGTAATAAAACGAGATGACACTCTAATGTTCATTGTCTAGCACGTATCTCCCTAGAATTTGGTCTGGATAATATTTAAATAGATAAGGATCATCCCAGAAAAAATTACGTACCTCAACAAAGAATTTTTTCTTATCTTGTGCAGTCCAATATGTTGGCATAAACCTGTGGCAAGATAAATTTCAATGTTAGCAAACCAAGGTAGTTGGGAAAGTTTAAACAATTCTTCGTCAGGGAATATGTCGTTTATCGGTGTCGGCTTAAGGGAATCGGGAAGATCAAGCCTAGAGAGATGGTCAACCACTACTCCCAAGATCCAGTACATCACTTATGCAATATGGATAATGATGTTCAGATTTCACCCATATTAATGAGTTAAACATGAGTGGGATTATACTAAAACAACATATCATACACCGGATATAATTAAACTAAGCAAGCGGACATGTGAAACGTATATATTTAAGCATGTAAGTGTTTCACAACCTCCAGAGTATGAGTATGTAACTGGGTTGAATATATACATGTATTGTTTCAAAATAAACAAAATGCAGAAAAGTAGATATGTCCCACTAAGCCAAATATCCCTATAGTCCCTGCGCATCGGTACGAGATCTACATAGACCCGCCCAATAGCTAAAAGTAGGACAACTCCTCCTCATTTATAAAGTCCTACTCCATCGCATAGACTTCATTAGCACCTGTATCTAAACCAGAGTCTGGTTGGTGTTTTAAAACACTGTCTGAGAGTGGGAATGAGTCGCCAACTCAGTGGTACTATAAGGCAAAAGTTAACATGTTATTAAGTCAATCTAGCATTAATGATAAAACAACATAACAATCACTTCTTAACTATTCTTGTTAATGCAGGAATGGAGTGTAAGTAATAATGTATGCCCTCGCATCAAAGCTCCCTCACAAGCGACTTCAACAACCTATTTCGCATATGACAACACTCCCTCAAAACAGTGCAACTTCATTGCCTTTAAAGCACATCCTAACTAATGCAATGCCATGCATGGTCGTGTTAGCCAAGTACTTAATTAGACTTATCATACAGCAAGTTTGGGAAGCTAGGGTACCTCCCTTTATATCATTTACCCAAACCGAAGGATCCATCTAAGGTCATCAATCCTACTTAAGCACATACGATAGGCAAGTTGTAGGGTCATCACTCCTAATGAAAAGCAGTCGTTAGGCAAATTTAAAATTTTATACTCGCAGTCACTAGGGGAGGCTTGTCACCTCAGCGTAGGCTGACAGCACGAACGCGGTATCCCATACCACCATGCCTGGCTCACGAGTCTGGGTTGCTCACTGGTCACTACGGGGAGGCTTGTCACCCCAGCATAGGCCAACAGCTCGAACACGGTGTCCCATATCACCATGCCTGGTTTATGAGTCTTAGTGGATCATGGTACCATGGTTAAAGAGGGCCTTTACATTGGTGAGGGATACCTTAGATTCAAGCAGTAGTGTCCATACATGTTAAACACATAATAGGCCCATCAGTTCATTAGGCAAGTTCGATTGGTTTGGGCACACGCTGACTTAATCGACATGGAGCACATAAGTACCCCTCGTGGCCTAACCACTATCGACAATCATCGTGCGACCCAGATTCGTCGAGTCTACCTAATGTGGCGAGACTAATTTGGCCACTCGAATAGGGACTGCTACCGATTGCCTGGGCTACGTTGTAGCCCCAATCTTACTTAGATACAGTAAATAAACACATTTGATAATCATTTCAGCATTTGACAAACAATCCAAATAAATTTCTCATTTTAGCATTTCATCGAACACATTGATCATGTTACCAAACACTTACATTTTATCCATAAATTGCGTAGAGGCAAATATGATTACATGAAAGAAACTATACATATGTATAAGGCAATTAAGAATCCTATCTTGATACTCATAATAAATTCAAATCATAAATAATTTCTCATTTAGACAATTCATTAAACACTTAGACTACACTTCACCAAATATATAGACTAGGTTAGTTACAGCATATATTTTAGCAATTCCTTATACAGAGAGATCAATGTACATATGACAATGATTAATCCTAGATCAGTAATCATGGCAAGAAAAAATCATATTCCCATGCTCATTCAAACATTTCAACAAACACATGGAATGCATCTTTTACTCATCACAGATCATGTGTACATTTCATGCAGAAATCGGCGTATCTAGGACAATATGGCAGCAATCAAATCAGACATATATCATTAGCTGACATTGAAAGCATTGATAACCATAACCTAAGTGTTTATAGTCTACACCTTTCGTCGGAATACATGATTCGGACTCGATCTAAACTTTACGTTGCTGAAAATAGAATGTCGGGCACCTAAATAGCGTAATAGGTTAGCTAGTTTGACGAATTATCAACCTGGATCCCTACAACGACATTAGGGTTATGTTTTATTACCCAAAATCATAGCCGAAATAGGTTGTGTAGTGTAGCAAGACGGAGATTTGGTGCGTGTAGTTGTGGGAGAAGATTCCTGCAACGATCTCCCAAGATCTCACTTCTCTCTTTCCTCTTTTCTCTTCTTTTTTTTTCTCTCTCTCCCTTAGGGTTTTGAAGAAATTCGTATATGAGAGAGGTGGGGTGATATAAGGGCTATTTATAAGACCAGAAGTGATGCAAATGGCCCCACGACCACTATATACATTGGTTATACCCTTTAGGTAGCTGTGTTTGACAAACTTGGCTCATAAGGACGCCCACTACTCCCCTACGACATGATTTCGGTGTGATCGGATAAGCCGATCGGCCGTGGAGGACCTATGTCAGATTAACAGTCGTACTTACTCAATCGGGGCGACAGTTATACGGCGTGGTGTGTCCATAGAACTTTCATGAGTGGGATAAGTTTGCTACATAACACTTGTTCCTTCCTATCTAGAACACGCGTGGGCCGCAATACATAAGTAGCATCTTCACTTAGCTGCACTTGCTCTCACTTGATAATGTGGGTAAGGTCAGGAACATATTTCTTCGGCATCGATACATGAAACATGTTGTGCATGCCTGTGAGCGGCGTGGGCAAGGCGAGACAGTATGCTACCACACCCACCGGTCTAAAATCTGGAACAGGCCAATGAATCTCGACGTGAGTTTCGCCTTCTTGCCAAAACAAAGTACTCCTTTCATTGGGAAAACTTTAAGGAATACATGGTCCTCGACTTCAAATTCTAACTGTCACCGTCTCGTATCGGCGTAACTCTTCTGTTTACTCTGGGCCGTAAGGAGTCGATGCCTGATAATATCGATTTTCTCTGAGGTCGCCTGAGCCAGGTCTGGGCCAACCAAGATCTTCT
This sequence comes from Magnolia sinica, assembly GCF_029962835.1. Taxonomy (NCBI): domain Eukaryota; kingdom Viridiplantae; phylum Streptophyta; class Magnoliopsida; order Magnoliales; family Magnoliaceae; genus Magnolia; species Magnolia sinica. The sequence goes on from NC_080577.1 coordinate 60,369,035, forward strand.
CGCCAACTTCCGTCCAACAATGTGGAGCCCGACATGGGTGTCCATACAAGGCTTCGTAAGGAGTCATGCTAATGCTTTCTTAGAAGCTGTTGTTATAAGCAAACTTGGCATAAGGGAGATAATCATCCCAGGTGTCCTTGAAGTCAAGTACGCATGCTCGCAACAGTCTTCGAGTATCTGATTTACCCGTTCTGTCTGCCGATCAGTCTGAGGGTGGAACGCGGTAATGAATTTTAGTTTCACCCCCATTGCTTATTAGATTCGAGTCCAGAAAATGGACATGAATCATGTGTCTCGGTCCGACACAATCTCTATAGGAACCCCATGTAGTCGTACTATCTCCTTGATGTACAGCTTGGCCAGATCATTAACCAAATTAGAAACTTTAATCGGGAGGAAATGGGCCGATTTTGTCAACTGGTCCACAATCACCCAAATGGAGTCATGCCCCTTTCTCGTCTTTGGTAACCTAAAAATGAAATTCATATATATGAAATCCCACTTCCACTCTGCTATGGACATGGGCTGAAGTAGACCAGGGAGTCAGCAGTGCTCGGCCTTGACTTGCTGGCATGTGAGGCATCGGGACACAAAATCTGTTATTTGGGCCTTCATGTTGTCTCACCAGTACGAATGCTTCACATCTTGATTCATCTTTATACTACTCGGATGCATCGCTAACTTTGAATTGTGAGCGGCCTCCAGAACTTCTCTCCTCAAGTCGTGAAGATTCGGGACGCATAAGCGGCCACGATACCACAAACCTCCATCTAAGTCAATCCTCCATTCTGATTCTTCATTATCGCTTGCACACTCTCTCATCTTCACTAATAGCTCATCTTCTTTTTGGGCCACAATAATTCAGTCATCAATAAGTGGCTGCACATGGAAGTGTGCGACGCTCTCGAATGGCTCCTCCACTGTCAGCTCCTGTTTGAAATCTCACACGAATTCCACCATATTCCACTCTTCTATCATCAGTGGGGCTGCAAATTCTATAGTTTTCTTGCGGCTTAATGCATCAGCCATAAGGTTGGCCTTGCTAGGATGGTGGGAGACTTTAAACTTAAAGTCTTTCAAAGTCTCCATCCAACGACGTTGCCTCATATTCAGGTCCCTCTGTAAAGATGTATTTGAGGCTCTTGTGGACACAAAAAAGCTCAAACTCCTCTCCATAGAGGTAATGTCTCCAGAGCTTCAATGCGAAAATGACTGCCGCCAATTCCAAGTCGTGAGTGGGGTAATTTTCTTTGTGTTTCCTCAACTGTTGTGAGGCATAGGCGATCACCCTATCCTTCTGCATAAGTAAACACCCCAAACTGACTCGAGTGACATCGATGTAAATAGTATATTTGACCCCTTACTCTAACAATACTGGCACATGCGCAAACATCAACTTGTCCTTTAATTCTTGAAAGGCTGCTTCTACTTTTTTGTTCCAAGCAAACTTAAGATCTTTCCAAGTTGAGACAACGGTCGGGCTATCTTGAAGAAATCTTTAATGAATCGGCGATAGTAGTCGGCAAACCCGAGGAAACTCCTCACTTTTGTAACTGAGCCGGGCTGCTCCCAGTCTTATACCACAGTTACCTTGGCAAGGTCCATGGCGATTCCTTCCTTAGAAACCACGTGTCCTAAGAACTTGACTTCTTCCTTCCAGAAGTCACATTTTTGGTACTGTGCAAATAATTGATTCTGCCTAAGAGTATCAAGGACTGATCGCAGGTGTTCTTCGTGCTCTTTTCGACTCTTTGAGTATATCAAAATGTCGTCTATGAATATGATGAAAAATCGATAAAGATATGGCCAAAATACCCGGTTCATGAGATCCATGAATACAGGCAGTGCATTTGTAAGTCCAAACGGCATCACGAGGAATTCGTAGTGCCCAAAATTGGTCATGAATGCTATTTTCTGCACGTCTTCATTCCTGACGCGTGACTGATGATACCTGGACGTAAATCTATCTTAGAAAAATACTGAGCCCCCTTCAACTGGTTAAACAGGTCATCTATCCTGGGCAGAGGATACTTGTTCTTTACTGTGACGTGATTTAGCTTGCAATAATCTATATACAACCGCAGGGATCCATCCTTCTTTTTTCATAAACAATACAGGTGCTCCCTAAGGAGATACGCTCGACCGTATAAAACCCGAGTCTAATAAATCATCAATCTACTTCCTCAATATCTCCATTTCACATGGAGGCATACGGTACGTTGGTAAAGAGATAGGTGTTGTGCTTGGCACAAGGTCAATGGTAAAGTCGATCTCGCACTGAGGAGGTAGTCCAAGGATCGTTCTGAACACATCCGTGTAATCTTGGACTACTGGCGTGTCCCCAAGTGATGGACCATCAAAATTTTCTAATATAGAAGCATAACAACAAATGCGGTAAGGACAACTGACTTGAACTGGGAAGGTGAAGGTCGTGTTCTCAAGCCCATGGGCTGTCACCAATCTGGTGTCAGAGTTAATCTCTGCCTTCATTTCGATGAGCCAATCCATGCCGAGGGTGACGTCGTAATGATATATCGTGGTGACAATCAGGTCAATCAAACCACTCTGCTTCCTAAGTCTATCGGGTAACTCTTACAAAGCTTAGTGGCATCTGTGAAGGTTCCTGCTACGGCGATGACTCTTACCCCAACCATAGGGGTAGTGTTCAGCCCTAATCACTTGACTGTAGAGTATGCTATCATGAAAATAGTGGACTCGGTGTCCACCAATAGGAATACAGGTGTACCTTGTATGTGGGCAGTGACTTCAAAGGCTAGCGGTACTACAACCGCAGATTCAGACGCTTCGGTAGTGAGTGCATGTACTTGAGCTTGTTGTGGATGATTGGGTTGTGCTGCCATAGGTTGTTGAGGCAGCCTATTTCGAGATGCGGGAGGTCGGTTGAATGATTGTGCTGGTGGTACAGATCATAGAGGTGGAGCTGAAATAACATGTGGTGGCTGGCGGTTGACCTTCTGAGGCAGCGTGTAGTCGTTGTCCTTCATCTTAGTAAAATAAAAGGGTTCTTTATGGCCCACCTTATTATAATAGGTACACCAAAGATCAAGTCACCTCTGCTGAGCCGGCGGAGCCATTGGTCTGTGAGGCGAGTTCATACGTGGCCTCTTCCCGAGAAATGGCTGGTTCTGTAATTCAGGCCTAGGCCTCGGGCCCATTGGCATGCGCGTTCGAGACACTCTTTCAGTATCCTGCCTAACTCATGGGGACATATTCACTACCTTAGCATAGTTGGGAATGCTAGCGCAACAAATTTTGGTGATAATATCAGCCCACAACCCTTCTGAAAAGCACCGCATTCTCATCGGCTCATCTGCCAAAATCAAAGGAGCATATCTTGCCAGCTCCGTGAAACGGTTCTCATATTCTGCCACTGTCATCCCCTCTTATCGGAGGCAGAAGAATTCGCCCTCCTTTTCATTATGGTAAGTGATGGGGAAATACTTCTCATGGAAGCGTACTTCGAAGTCATCCCACATCCACGTAAATCCTATGGGAACGGTTCGAAGGACACTTTCCCACCACAGGCTAGCTTCCTTGTCAAACATATATGTGACTACTCAACCTATTCCACCTTTATACAGTGCAACGGCCTCAACATCTTAGAAATACGGTCCAACCAGTACTCGGCCTCCTTGGGTCTATGAGTACCCGCAAAAGTGGGAGGGTGGAAGCACTGAAAGCGCTCAAACGGGCCACTTGTAGTCATAGCCCCAGTAGGCTATACGGGTGGCATCGACAGGGCCACATTCATGTTTTCTACGATGGTCCCTACTATAGTTGCTAGAACTTGCTGCTATTGTTACATTAGGAGACTCATCTGCTCCAACCTATTAGGGGGAGAGGCCGCCTGAGGCATGTATGGCGTCGACGAAGATGCACAGTTTTAACCCAGAACCGGTGGTGCACTCGATGTTGGCCCATTTGTGGGCCAGTTGTGAATCCAGCATCGTATCGCTACTCGGACCCAAACTAGGGTCCGTTTGGCTACCACTCGGGTGAGAGGACCCGTCAATCATTCCGCTAAGTGGGAGACGTGCCATGTTTCAAGTAATTTTAGGATGCATTCCCTATATTCAACATAGGGTGTAACATTTACAGGATTAGGATAATATCATCAACTTTTTCCAAACATTTTACACATTTCTAAACAAAAGAAGCTTCATGCATTTCATTTAACAAAATTGTTACAGTTACATATGATGTAGTATTACATGCACTTTGACAGAGGATGCATGTAAGCTAATTTACATAAGGCTTTAACACTTACTAACCTAGCACCTAAACTAAGCCTATCAAGGCTATTACAAAAAGAAGGAAAATAACTACAAATACACTACTAGTCCTTCGATTCTGGCGAAGGCAGAGGTGCTCCCTTATCCTGCATACAACACAGGAGGGCCTTCAGGGTGCGGGACATTCTCTTAAACTTTTACTTCAGGTAGCCCTGGTTCTCCTCGAACTTCTGCTTTAACTAGGCCTAATTTTCCTCAATCCTAGCCATGTGGGCTTCTAGGGTGGCCCGATCGTGGTGATCCTCATGAGCCGTAGGAGGTCCCCCGTCTGAATCCTGGGCCTCCTCTTCTTCTTCCTGTCCCTCTTCTCTGCTGCCTTCCTCTTCTTCATTGCCTTCCTCTTCTTCGGTCTCTTCTTCTATCTCATCCCCGTACTCATCAATCATGGCTTGGCATTGCCTGGGGCCAATTCCCATATTGTTGAATGTAGTTTCATTGATGAAATGGATAGAGGCGAGATTATCCATATAGAGCCTGAATCCAAAGTTGTGGGTGATCTTGCAAATGAGTCGGCTGAATGGGAGGGAGGCGTCCCCCCGAGTAGATCGTGCAATATTGATTATCTAAGTCAAGATGAGAGTAGGCAAGCACACTCTTTCTCCTTGTCCAATTCGGTACAGGAAGTCCACCATAAATCTAGTGCATTCTTTGCGGTTGCTCCATCTAGGATACACGTTGTACGTGCATATATGGTGGGGCAGGCGAAAATCCTCTGTCATACTTGTCGATGTGAGACTGCTCCCTCGCCTCCAATCAACAAGTTGGACACAAAGGAAGCGAGTGCGACGATCTCTCTCCCGTACACTAGCAAGATTAGCATTGCTGACATGTACCACACCACGCTCTATTCCCATGATACGGGCCATGACATCCACATCGACCCTGGTTTGAGTCCTTCCCAATGGGATGGTAAACTAGAGAGGCTCAAGAGTTGGGTCCCTTATGTGTGCATAGAAGGCTCGTACGATGCCTTCACTTGCATGTGTTTTTCCTTCAAATATGGGACCCCACCCACTCTCCAGGAGGAGGTTGATCACTGGATATAACCCAAATAACTTCTCATCAATGTGAGCTTCAAACACAACCTTATGATTACGGAACTTACCGAGTTCAGCGCCTGCCGATAGAGACCTCTTTATCGGGATTCGAGGGTTGAGGTCCCGTTTCGACCTCCACTCAGCGCTTACACTTGTGTCGACACTCGTCTTCTTTTTAGAACGTCTTGGACGACTAGGTCCTGCCTCATCCAGGGCCGCTCTCTTCTTTCCCATAAGGGAAAGGAGTGTTGAGATGGAGAAAATGGCAGTTACAATCTCAAAGAGAGCCATTGGGGTGGAAAAACCTTGAGGATGAAGTGGATTTGGAAGTATAAAGGTTATGAGACACAAAAAGGAGGGTTTTGTGGCCAAATGAGTGAGAATAATAGAAATGAGAAGATGTATAGGGTAGTTTTAGAGGAATAGTGGTGGATGGGTGTAGGATATAGAGGAAATGAGGGATTTAAGGGTATAGAAATGAGGATTTGAGAGAGAAAGAGTGTTTTTGGAGGGTTTGGAGGTGTTTGTGGAGTAGGAAAGGGTGAAATAAGGGAGAACATGGGGCAAAGTATGTTAAAAGGGGGCCCCCACACATGGGAGGGACCCCACTTGGCCGACCGGATGGCAGTACGCCACCGATCTCACGATGCCGCTGCACCCGCCTGGGTTGTCCAGTGGTGGCTCCACCTTAGGGCGGTGGCCACCCCCTGGGTCATGTTTTAGTGTGTGGGACCTCCTGGGCACCACCAAACCTTGTGATTTGGGGTCTTAGGCCCTCACGGTCCATTTTTGCAGCCCAACGCGTGCGTATTCACGCCATTTGGATCCGTTTTGGGTTTGGGATTCGTCAACTATCAACTCAAAGCCATCGACTACAGCCCAGAGGCGACTTAGGTTAATGCACATGACCTACGTTCCTCAGGTATACATTGGGATCTCCATTACGATGTTTGGTCTTGTCTGTCGATGAAACTTTGGGATTCTAAGGTCGTCTCTAAATTCCATCACTCCCATCTTAAGTTAGAGTGCGTCAGAGTGCGTCGTGTTACCTATAACCTAGGTCTAGTTTAATCCAAATCATGATCAGATACCAACTTGTAACGCCCTAAATTTCGAGGGTCGAGCAAAGCTCTACTGTAACGCCTCGTGTTTTTAGGACCCGAGTATATGACCCGTTTCCGAAAAGCCCAAGTGTTAACTTATAGAGAATCAAATTCCATAATATATATATATATATATATATATATATATTTCATCAGAGTTAGTAGATAAGCGTAGAATGGACAAATCAATTATATGGAAAGATTACTATTACATTTAAAATATGTAAGAGATTGCCCATAATGACTTATACAAATCAATGTCTCAGAAATAACAAATATATGAATTTCACAATTTATACAAGTGAGATAACAAAATGTGTGTAAAATCTAAGCCACAAGATCCCGCGGCTCCTCTTGGCAATACATTCATGCATCCTTGACCACCAAGACGGCTCCTCATTAATCTGAACCTGCATATCACTTAAGCCACCTATGCTACTTGTACAATTGTATATTTAATGGATGAGTGGCCAGCTCAAGGTAATTTCTCCTCAAGATTACACATCACCGCCTTAGCAAACATAGTTAAAAGGAAAATAAGCTAACATGTGCAGCATACAATCATGGAATTCTCCATGTGTAACATTATGAGATTATATACAGAGGCAATCATAATAACATGTGACCACATATAACTTTAAATAAAACATGAAAGGAGACATCAAAATTTTAAATAATGATTTTTGACGATGTATTAACAAGGTAATCATTTTTCAAGGGTTAGTTAACATGTGAGCCTATCATATGGTGAAAGCAAGTATCACAATAGTGGTAATCTAGTGCAAACTAGGTTTAGCTAATTTAGAAATGAAAAGCCCAAGGGGAACTCATCACCTGTAGGGTTGCATTTGTGTTCCTGATACAAGTTCTCTTGCAGTCCCAGGTTACCCAAGGAATCCCCTAAATGGACAGTTTATGTTAGTCGGTATTTCCATGGTTTGCCAAACTAAAATGAGGGTCTGAAGGGATCATAACAAGGCCCTTTAGGCTTGTGTTAGAGGAAACAGGCCCACCCTATGCTTACCTGAGTAAGGTGGCCCAACTGGGCTCACCCTTATCATCATTGTGGGTTGGACCAGGTCTCACACGTCATATAGGGCCAACGTATATCACATCAAGATGAGGTCTACATACTACATCCACACCATTTGGGGATCATTTTAGAGCATTCCTCAAAACTAAATCCTATCTACAGATTATTTGGATCATACAAAATTAACAGTGGAGGTAATGATTTTTACCATTCTAAAATCCGTCGGGCCCACCATAATGTTTATTTTCCATTCAATCTGTTCATGTGGTCATGAAGACATGGAAGGAAAATTTTTCATAATAATCCAAGACTTTTGTGACCCCAACGGATTTATTGGTGGTTGGTCGATCTTTCACTGATCTCACAGTGTGGTCCACTTGATGGACGGATCTGCCTTATCTTCTGTGCCAAGCTACAAGGAGGATGGACAGTTTAGATATGACACTCGCCTCGAGATGGGACCCTAGGAGCTTGCTATTGTTATTGTAGTAGGTGGGCTTCATCATTTGGGTGGTATAGATGAAGCACATTACACTGTGCGAGCCCACAGGACTTACTAACATCCTACACGACAGGTGGGTTCCACCTTTTGGTCAGTATAGATGAAACATATGCAGCATGTGAGACCCGCAGAGTTGGTGGACCCACAGAGTTTGCTGACGTTGGTATATGTGGGGTACCACTAGTTAGTTTATATATATTACATTATATAAATAAAATATTATTTTATTCATGGGGCGGTGCACGTCCAGGGCCTGCCACCAATGTGAAGTTGTTTGGTGAGGCCCACATGTAATGGCGCTGGCCCATATCTAAGTGGTGTGGCCCACCGTGATTTTCATGGTGTGGTCCAATGCATAGACCGTGTAGACAAGCTCTTATATCATGGTGGAGCCCACATATGTGGTCCACTGTCAGAATGAGCTCGTGGAATGGATATACGGTCTTGGATGGAACACGTCCATCAGTGGTGGATCCCTCCACGTGATGTGGCCTACATATGTCTTATATGTGTATATATAAACATATACACCCGGTGGGTTCCATGTGGATGTGGCCCACCAGGATATCATATATATATTAATATTATATTATCTAAGCATATATTATATTATACAATAAAACATTATTTTATTTTGTTTTAGAGGCATGTCAGGCTTGCTGTTCGTTTGGGACGCTCCTTGTATGTGTAGCTTGCCAGCTTTGGGGAATATCACGGTTTCGGTGTTTGATCTGCTCCAATCAATTGTCTTAGGGCTCAGTTATAAAGGTCCCAACCTGGTTTAGGGTAGGGCCGAGGCCCAGGTGGGCCATATCATACCATTTAGGGTCTTATCTTGCCCATAGGTTGTGACCCAATGGTACAATGGGCATGAGATTTTGTTTCAATGGTGGAATAGACATTTGAGAGGTTCCGAGTGCCCGGTTGACCTCAACTTATTATTCTAAGGTGGTTTGTGGATGCATGGTGTCATTGTGACTTAGTAATTTTTGTTCATAACTTGTTTTAATATAGGGATTTTCTAAGTTTTACCTTCCGGGAGGTGTTGGGTTTGACTTAGCTCATTTAAATCGTGGTGGTTGGCTTCATCGTTAAACGGGAGCTCCGACCTACACGTGTAAAGTTTAAATTTAATCATTTTTAATCCTTATAACTAGGTTTTCAGTGGTAACACACTTGTGTCGATGGTACGAGGTGTTACAGTCTACCCCCCTAAAAGGGAATTTCGCCTCCGAAATTCAGCATTCCTGCCGAGGATGGGAATATGATGACAACCTAACCTACAATGTTTCTAAGTTTTTACTATTTTCCTGTCTATGTTGTGTGTTCATATGAATGTATACGGTTAACAAATGGGCTTGTTATAATCTACCCCTCTAAAAGAAAATCCCACTCTTGAAGAGTTAGGAGGCATGCTTTGGTTGCTTCCATGATTTTACCCATAAGGAACGTTATAATCAGAGAGGGGGGGGGGGGGGTGGTGGCGTGCAATCGGGATGTGTCTAATTCTAGTTTCAGAGCCGATAGTGTTGCACCGGAATTGAATAAGATGAGTACAGGGATACCATTGGTGTGAGATGTACCGCATATTGCATGGGACGATCCTCCTTCGACTTTGGCGGTGGAGACTGCATAAATATGGGCAGGAGGATTCATCTGCTGTACTGGGGCTCTAGATCTAGGTGGTTGTGGCCTCGCTGCTGGCTTGACTGCTACCTGAAGGGGAGGGGGAAAATTCCCCTTTGGTGGGGGCGCGAGGCCCTCATCCTCCATTCTCTTGTAGCAGAAGCGAACCATTATGTCCTTCCTTCCCACAATAATGACAACTCCTAGTTGTGAATGTTGGTGCGATGGCAGTTGGTATGGCCCTGAAACGCCCTTCTGGCATTAGCAGGGTGGGACTATAAGTGCTATAGTTTATATCCCTGTCTGTTGTTAAATTTGTGGTGCCAAAATCACTTTTATATATAACTTGCATAAGTGAAGCTCTCTCAAGGATCAACATTCATAAACAAGCTAAGCTCACAACAAGCAAAGCTCACAAGTACAAGGATCAATCTTGAATGCAAGAACTGCTCACAAGACAAGACTTGAGTTGCAAGACTTCAAGAAGAGTACAAGGCAGTTTGTAAAGAACTCAAGACACTTTCAAGATTGAGCTACATCAAGATTTCAAGATTGAATACATCAAGACTTCAAGGCTCATACTTCAAGGTCACTATTTCCTAATGTTTCAATGTCCTTACTTCATGGTTGAGGTTTGACTGACCTTAGGTTGACCTTAGAAGTAAGTCACTTTGGATACATAAATCGAATGTTTATTTCACATAAGTTTGGTCTGTTCTTCGACTAGTCCTAGGCCTTCTTCGACTAGTCCTAGAGTTACTTCGACCAGTCTAAGAAATTCCTTGATCAGTCGTGAGTTTGTTACAAATTTCGGATAAAATCTGTTAGGCTTCGACTAGTCCAAGAATCTGTTTGACCAGTCGAAGGAACAGTGTCGACTGCATCTTCGACCAGTCGAAAATCTTCGACTCAAAATCCAGCGATGTTTTTCAAGTTCTTCGCCTAGTCGAAGGTGACCTACGACCAGTCGAAGGAGACCTTCGACCAGTCGTAGAACGGTCAAAGCTTATCGCGCCTGATTTTTTAAATATCTGTCATTGCTTCGACTAGTCGAAGAGCTCCCTAGACCAGTCGAAGACGCGATCTGCTCACCTATAAATAGTGCACGAATCTTAGAAGAAATCATCAAATTAATTAATCCATTCAAGCCAATCTTCGTCGAACTTCTGAGAGATAATTCTGTGCTCCGTCTAAGCTAAGTGTGCTTATTTAATATTCTCTTTCCTTAGCTTTATTTAATTGATTTTGTTTCTGCTATTCCAATCTAATTTGATAAGAGGAATTGTTATTCCCTTTCTTTGGAATCAAAATTAATTAAGGCAAGCCCTATTTGGTTTAATTTAAAATCTATTAGAATTAGAACCATTGTAATTGAGTACTGGACATTGAACTTGGACATTTAATCATCTACTATGATTTGGTTCTACCGGGCTGCTACAATGAAGGAGATAATCAAGTATTTTACATTTAATTGTAAATTCCTTTCTGTTTTGGTTTCTTTCAAGATTTACTTGAAAAATCTTGTTGTATTGGTTATCTGAGGAGAGCCAGGAAAGCTCAGAAGTGGGGTTTTTTTAATTGTGTAAGCCCACAGACAAAGACACAATTGTAAAGGTTTTGGGTGAACCTAGGAAAACCTATTTTGTTAGTGAACGCTAATATCCCCTGTGTGAGGATATTAAGAGGGGAGTAGCATTCTGTGTGGCTGTTGTTTAACAGTTGGTGAACACACAGGCGAACTACTATAATCCCTTGTGTTGTGGTTGAATGATTTATACTTCTGATCTTTAATTATTCTTTTGTGGGATGTATGTATGGTGGTGAATGTTGTAATCATTTAATTCAAGCATTGTGAGAATTTTGTAATAGTTTAGAATTTATTTTCTGCTATTCCTTTATCAGCTTGATATTCAATTTCCTTTAAAAGTTGTTCCAGCAAGCTTGCCCTGCCATTTTTATGGTGTATGGCTGTCCCTAGAACAATACATTTGTGATTACAATTTATTTTAATTCAGTTTGTATTTATTTCTGTATTCGTCTTTGGTTTGAGATTTGATACAAAGATCTTTCTAGAAATAAGGTTGTCCTACCATAAACTTTGGTTTTTGGTGTAAGGTTGTCCTTAGAACAACATTTGTATCAACCTCTCAAGATCTGAATTTTGAGGTTATTTTACTTTCCTGCATTGTGATTTACTTTGGCTATCATATTCTTTTTAATTCCACTGTTATAAGTTTTATTTGGCATTGTCCTATTCACCCCCCCCCCCCCCCCCTCTAGGACATATAGCTAGGCCTTTTCAGGGATGTGCCTGTTTAGGCCTGACTAGGGCTTCCTTGGTTGAGGGGCGGGCCCTTAAGGCACGCTCAAAATCCTTTTTAACTCGTATAGCCTTGTCCACTAGCTCTGCAAAGTCTTCGAAATCCCAAGCACATAGTTTTGACTAGATTCCCTACCTGAGTCCCTCCTTGAATTTTTGCAGTGTGTATTCAGCATCTTCTAAGGCTTTCGGCATGTACCGAGAGAGTTCGTCGAACTGGGCCTCATACGGGGTGACGGTTAGACTGCCCTACTCCAGTCTCAAAAACTGAGCTATCTTCTCATTTCTACATGACCGGGGGATGTATTTTTTGAGGAACTTCATCCCAAACCCAGCCCATGTCCATGCATATGTGGTTGGGACGCTCTGTCACAGGCCCTGCCACCAGTTTTCTGCCTCTCCCTCCAATAAATACATGGCCAAGTTCTCCATCTGTGAATTAGTGCACTTGAGGAGCTGTATAATCTTAAAAATCCTCGCTAGCCAGTGTTCCGCTTGTACTGGATCGGGTGCTCCTTCAAACGTTGGCGGTCGGAGCTTTAGGAACCTTTCGAAGATATTCGCACCTCGATTATATCTTTCTCAGGATGCCTCCCCGTGATCTCTGTTCCCCAAGGATTCCATCAAGAGGGTATGCATGTCTTATTGCTGGTGCAAGAATACGTCTCGTTGTTGCTGCATAGTTGCAGCCATTTGCTCAAAGGCTACGAAGGCCGCAGCCTCAGTCTGATCCTTTGCGGATGTTTCTGTAATGACCCGAAAAATTTTGTGCCAAGACCCGAGTACTACCTCTATTTTCCTTAGAAGCTATTTGTGGGGTAATTAGCGCTAAACTTGATTGCTTGTGAAATTAGCATCAATCACTTTAAATTTGATCTGCATAACTCAAAACCTGTAGAATAGTTAGCGCTATGTTACTCTGAAATCTGGGATTCAACGCTAAATCCAGTTGCTCTTGGGAATTTTTGGAAGTTTTGAATCAGACCTGGACCGCGCGTCAAAAGTCCGATGGTGATGATCTTAGTCGGTTATGGTCACCATGTTGGACTTGATCATCACCTCAAAAATCAAGTCCAGATGATGTTCTAGGTCGATTTGATTGAGTTCAGAGTGAAGAGTGTGAGAACGGTGAGAAATTAAATGTGATTTTATGAAATCTGAGTCGTGTCGCTTGCGCGACGATTTTAAGCAATCTGACCGTTGGATTCTGACTCAAATTCACCCTCTGATCAGGGAAGGTGGCCCAGGCAGGTCATTATGCTTGTGGACCTGATCGAGTTTCGGTGACCATTGAATTGAGTGTGGTCCACCACGACTGATCTGTAAATCCTATCGGTACGAAAACTCAGTCTGACCTAGATCCAAGGTCAGTGAGATTAAGTCCGACCGCACGTGGGAAAGGGACCACCGGAAGTGTTCCGTTAGATCGAGAGAAGCCTGTTTTGGTTATAACCTAAGTATACCTTGGCCCTGGGGTTATTTTCATCAATGTTAGGCCTATATATAGACCTTAAAACCCTCACTCTCTTTTCCATACGAATTTCATAACCCTAGCTAAGAAAGAGAGAGGAAAAGAGAGAGTAAGTGAGAGAGAAGTTGGTGAATCATTTGAGATTCTTTCCTTTTACTCTACATCCTTTAACCATCACTTTTGAATTGTTATTCCGGTGATTCTAAGTTCAACTTTGGGTAAGTTAACTTAACCCTAATCTATTTTAGAGCTTAGAATAGTTTATGTGTGTTGTAGCTCATTTCTATTCTTGCCTTAGGTTGTCTAGTCGCCGTTGACAAAGACATATCGTCTGAATCAGTTCGGTGCGCTATTTCTGGCTTAAGGTGCGGACTATATTCGTATAGGTTATGGTTTTCAAGGCTTTCAATGCCAGCTAATGGTTTATTCTTGTTATGGATGAAATTTCATATGCCAAATGCTATGTTTATTTTGCATTCCTGATATGCATGTGTTATATTGAGATTTGTGTATTCTAGGTATATGTAGGAAGTACCGTATACATATAAAATATGAACATGTACTTGCCATGATTATCTGTCATGTATTTATGCAAATTGTATGTGTGTCAACTCCTTGGCAAAAGGAATTGTCCAAATGCATGTATTTCAACATACGTCATGTATGTTGAACTTGATAGTCTAAGTGTTTGTAGAAATGTCTGAATGGTCTAAAGTGCAATATATTATCCTATTTGTAGGCGTTGAGAAGCGATTCTCAACTCTCCTATTGGTGTGTATGATTTCCTATATGCAAGTCACATTCCTTGTTGTTTAACTTCAAATATTTCTTATGTTTAAATCCATGTTAAGTTGATATTCTTCAGATGCTCACATACTACATGATTTGAATTGTTGTTCTATTACTATTCTAATATGTTGATATGAATATCTGTTGTAGTGGAATATGTTTGGGACTATGGAATAGTCCAGGAAATCGGTAATCGGCCTTGAATTTGTGGCTGAGGTTGCTTTCGCCATGAAGGACGTGATTTGACGAACCTAAGTCGTATTAGAGTTGTCGGCAGTGGTTTGGCCACACGGAGTGTTTGCGCACTCTATGTCGTTCAACCCAATGTGCGCTCATGCTAGTCGAGTTCATCAAGTAACTCGATTGTCCAATGTATGTTCACCATGTATGGACGCTATTGCTTGAATCTAGGGTACCAAACTTACCGACGAAATCCTGTTAACCATGGTACCTTGATCCGCTAAGACTCATGAGCCGGACATGGTGGTATGGGACACCGTGGTTGAGCTGTCGGCCTACGCTGGGGTGACGAGCCTCCCCGTAGTGACCAGTGAGCAACCAAACTCATGAGCCAATTATGGTGGTATGGGACACTATATTCATGCTGTTGGCCTACATTGATTGGTGACGAGCCCTTTGTAGTGACCTCGAGCATACCTGGATACCGCATTAAGGTGACAAGCCTTATTGTAGTAACGTGGGTATGATAGGCATGCATTGATTGGTGATGAGCCCTTTGCAGTGACCTAAAACCATATGATTGTCTGAGATTGTCTAGGACTGACGACCCTAGAATGGATCACTGTTTGGATAGTGATATGAGGAAGGTACCTTAGCTTCCCAATCCTACTGTATGAAAAGGACTAATAACAACTTGGTAATCATGTTCATGCACCGCATTGCATGTGCCTGGAAGAGGTGCAGCACTTGAGGTGAGTCATGCGTAACGTAAGATGAAGACGCTGAGGGTGTACCGGCGAGGGCACGCATCATTCTACATACATCCTTACACTAACAAGAGTACTTAGGACATGTTTGATTGTTTTGCTTTATCATTACTGCTTGATTGAATTGATAACATGTTAACCTTTGCTTTATTGTTCCACTGAGTTAATCACTCATTCTCACGTTCTGGGATGGTGTTTAAACACCAAACCAGACTCTGTCTTAGATTCAGATGTTGATGCGACCCCTGAGGCAGAGCAGGAGTTCGAGGATGATGAGGCTGCATTTTCTTTCATGTAGTTTTTAGGCGAGTTCTTGTGAGCCATGTCCTGATGTGCAGGAATTCTGGGTTTTCTTTTGGAATAGATATTTCATTTTGATTCTTGTATTTTGATAGTAACACCTGTAAGTATAACCTGGTATGTATATGTATTTCAGGGATTTGCACATGTACACATATATTTCTTTAAGTCTTCTGCTTACATTCTTCACTTATCCCTGAACTATGTTTGCAGTTTGGCTTAATCTATTCCATGTTTTATGTACTCTTACAGACAACATACATCCATCATTAAATATGTTGCATAAGTGATGTTTTGAAACTCGGGAGCTGAGTTATGCTCGAGCCCCGAATTTTAGGGCGTTACAGTTTCAACGGTCGGTGTCCCTTGTGTGAAGTATTGTAATGGCAGCCCGATGGTGAAGACCTATGGGGAAGGAGAATCCCCCACCATTTCTGATGCATTGTCCGTTTTTGCAATGCCCGGTGGAAGGCTAGGTGTGTTCTCCGGACTACGCTCTCTTTGGCGCTCGCTCGAGGGGATGGGGTGGATATCGATCATATCAGTACGATGCAATCGCATCATAGGTGGCATGGTTTCCTGTCCTAAGAAGTCAAAATTCATGGTTCAATTGTTTTGGGGAATGTCCTTAACCTTCCGCGAAGTAGCGTCAAGGTCAGTTATCTCATTACTTGACTATCGCGATCGTGTAGCTGCTCCTAACCTGAGGGATGTTCCTGGTTGAAATTTTTGAGGGCAGGCTAAGATTTCTATTTCTAAGTTCAGATGACTGTCTTGATGTTTCTCAAGGGGTCCTATGTGTTTTGTTTTCTACATTTGTTCACCCTAGTTGCTTTCTAAGGGGAATCCCTACGTTTGTCCTAAGTTATTCTCCTAAGGACTTTGTACACTTAGATCCCAAAGCTAGGCTACCTCAGACTCCGCTCCAATACCAACTTTAATGCCCCATGTTTTCAGGACCCGAGTCCACAACCCGTTTCCCAAAAACCTGTGTGTCAACTTATAGAGAACCAAATTCCATAATATATATATATATATATATATTTCATCAGAGTTAGCAGATAAGCATAGAATGGACAAATCAATCATAAGGAAAGATTACTATTACATTTAGAATATGTAAGAGATTACCCATAATGACTTATACAAACCAATGTCTCAGAAATAACAAATACATGAATTTCACAATTTATACAAGTGAGATAACAAAATGTGTGTAAAATCTGAGCCGCAAGATCGCGTGACTCCTCTTGGCAATACATTCATGCATCCTTGACCACCAAGGCGACTCCTCATCAGTCTGAACCTGCATAACACTTAAGCCAGTTGTGCTACCTGTACGGTTGTATATTTAATGGATGAGTGGTTATCTTAGTGTGAATTCCCCTCAAGATTACACATCGCCGCCTTAGCAAACATAGTTAAAAGGAAAACAAGCAGTAATCCAAAACAGGCAATATGCAGTCTTATTAGATACATGAATGCACATCGACCCGGGGATGCACATCCAGTATGACTTGGGCTCGTCACCCATGCAATCATCGACCTAGGAATGATCATCCAGTCGGAACAGGGGCCGATAGTCGATGGTCTGAGAGCTAGCGAAACGATACCCCAACAATTCTAGGGCACATACTAAAACATCTAGAATAGCCATCCATCACCACCAATATCCTATGAATGCATGATTAACCGGCCGTTATTAATCCAGTTACAATCAGCCAATTTAAGTAACTCAATGGTCACTACGGGGGGCTCGTCACCCAGCGTAGGCCGACAGCTCGAGCATAGTGTCCCATTACCACCATCCCCGACTCGTGAGGTCCTCCACCTTGGGATGTTTTAATAAGATCCCTTGATCGCAAATGACACTAGTTCAAGGGTCCTATTTTCCCACACATTTTGTCTAATTACATCCCAAGTGTGGCTTGCATACAATCATGGAATTCTCCACGTGTAGCATTATGAGATTATATACAGAGGCAATCATAATAACATGTGACCACATATAACTTCAAATAAAACATGAAAGGAGAAATCAAAATTTTAAATAATGATTTTCGAAGATGTATTAACAAGGTAATCATTTTTCAAGGGTTAGCTAACATGTGAGCCTATCATATGGTGAAAGAAAATATCACAATAGTGGTAATCTAGTGCAAACTAGGTTTAGCTAATTTAGAAATGGAAAGCCATAGGGGAAAGTCATCACCTGTAGGGTTGCGTTCGTGTTCCTGATCCAAGTTCTCTTGCAGTCCTAGGTTACCCAAGGAATCCCCTAAAAGCACGGTTTATGTTAGTCGGTATTTCCACGGTTTGCCCAACTAACATGAGGGTCTGAAGGGATCATAACAAGGCCCTTTAGGCTTGCGTTAGAGGAAATGGGCCCACCCTATGCTTACCTGAGTAAGGTGGCCCAACTGGGCTCTGCTTATCATCATTGTGGGTTGGACCGGGCCTCACACGTCATATAGGGCCAACGTATATCACATCAAGATGAGGTCTACATACTACATCCACACCATTCGGGGATCATTTTAGAGCATTCCTCAAAACTAAATCCTATCCATAGATTATTTGGATCATACAAAATTAATAATGGAGGTAATGATTTTTACCATTCTAAAATCTGTCAGGCCCACCATAATGTTTATTTTCCATTCAATCTGTTCATATGGTCATGAAGACATGGAACGAAAAATTTTCATAAGAATCCAAGACTTTTGTGATACCAACGGATTTACTGGTGGTTGGTCGATCTTTCACTGATCTCACAGTGTGGTCCACCTGATGGACGGATCTGCCTTATCTTCTGTCCCAAGCTACAAAGATGATGGACAGTTTAGATATGACACTCGCCTCGAGATGGGACCCTAGGAGCTTGCTATTGTTATTGCAGCAGGTGGGCTTCATCATTTGGGTGGTATAGATGAAGCACATTACACTATGCGAGCCCACAGGACTTGCTAACATCCTACATGACAGGTGGGTTCCACCTTTTGGTCAGTATAGATGAAACATAGCAGGATGTGAGACCCGCAGAGTTGGTGGACCCACAGAGTTTGCTGACGTTGGTATATGTGGAGTACCACCAATTAGTTTATACATATATATATATATATTACATTATATAAATAAAATATTATTTTATTCATGGGGGGGTGCACGTCTAGGGCCTGCCACCAATGTGCAGTCTACATGTTGTTTGGTGAGGCCCACATGCCCACATGCAATGGCGCTAGCCCATATCTAAGTGGCGTGGCCCACCGTGATTTTCATGGTGTGGTCCACTGCATAGGCCATGCAAACAAGCTCTTATATCATGGTGGAGCCCATGCACATGGCCCACTGTCAGAACAAGCTCGTGGAATGGATAGACGGTCTTGGATGGAACACGTCCATCAGTGGTGGATCCCTCCACGTGATGTGGCCTACATATGTCTTATATGTGTATATGTAAACATATACACCTCGTGGGTCCCACGTGGATGTGGCCCACCAGGATATCATATATATATTAATATTATATTATCTAAGCATATATTATATTATACAATAAAACATTATTTTATTTTGTTTTAGAGGCACGTCAGCCCTGCTGTCCGTTTGGGACGCTCCTTGTATGCGTAGCCTGCCAGCTTTGGGGAATATCACAGTTCCAATGTTTAAACTATTCTGATCAACTGTCTTGGGGCTCAGTTATAAAGGTCCCAGCCTGGTTTAGGGCGGGGCCGAGGCCCAGGCGGCCATATCATACCATTTAGGGCCTTATCTTGCCCATAGATTATGACCCAATGGTACAATGGGCATGAGATTTTGTTTCAATGGTGGAATAGACATTTGAGAGGTTCCGAGTGCCCGGTTGACCTCAACTTATTATTCTAAGGTGGTTTGTGGATGCATGGTGTCATTGTGACTTAGTAATTTTTGTTCATAACTTGTTTTAATATAGGGATTTTCTAAGTTTCACCTTCCGGGAGGTGTTGGGTTCGACTTGGCTCATTTGGATCGTGGTGGTTGGCTTCATCGTCGAACGGGAGCTCCGACCTACACGTGTAAAGTTTAAGTTTAATCATTTTTAATCCCTATAAGTAGGTTTTCAGAGGTAACACCCTTGTATCGAAGGTACGGGGTGTTACAGTCTACCCCCCTAAAAGAGAATTTTACCCTCGAAATTCAGCACTCCTGCCGAGGACGGGAATATGATGACAACCTAACCTACAATGTTTCTAAGTATTTACTATTTTCCTCTCTATGTTGTGTGTTCATATGAATGTATACAGTTAATAACTAGGTTTGTTATAATCTACCCCTCTAAAAGAAAACCTGCTCTTGAAGGGTTAGGAGGCATGCTTTGGTTGCTTCCACGATTTTACCCATAGGGAATGTTATAATAAGGGGGGGGGAGTGGGGGCGTGCAATCGGGTTGTGTCTAATTCTAGTTTCAGTGCCTATAGTGTTGCGCTGGAATTAATAAGATGAGAACAGGGATACCGTTGGTGTGAGATGTACCGCATATTGCCTGGGACAATCCTCCTTCTACTTCGTCGGCAGAGACATCATACATACGGATAGGAGGATTCATCTACTGTACTAGGGCTCCAGATCTAGGTGGTTAAGGTCTCGATGTTGGCCTGACTGCTACCTGAAGGGGAGGGAGATGATTCCCCTTTAGTGGGGGTGCGAGGCCCTCATCCTCCATTCTCTTGTAGCAGAAGCGAACCGTATGTCCTTCCTTCCCACAATAATGACAACTCCTAGTTGTGAATGCTGGTGCGATGGCAGTTGGTAGGGCCCTGAAACACCCTTCTGGCACTGGTGGGGCAGGACGTGCCTGTTTAGGCCTGACTAGGGCTTCCCTGGTTGAGGGGCGGGCCCTCAAGGCGCGCTCAAAATCCTTTTCAACTCGTATAGCCTTATCCACTAGCTCTGTAAAGTCTTTGAAATTCCAAGCACATAGTCGTGATTGGATTCCCTGCCTAAGTCCCTCCTTGAACTTTTGCAGTTTGTATTCAGCATCTTCCAAGGCTTTCGGCATGTACCGAGAGAGTTCATCGAACCGGGACTCATACTAGGTGACGGTCAGACTGCCTTGCTCCAGTCTCAAAAACTAAGCTATCTTCTCATTCCTACATGACCGGGGGAAGTATTTTTCGAGGAACTTCATCCTAAACCCAGCCCATGTCCATGCATATGTGGTTAAGACGCTCCGTCATAGGCCCTGCCACCAGTTTTTTGCCTCTCCCTCCAACAAATACGTGACCAAGTTCACCATCTGTGAATCGGTGCACTCCAGGGGCCGCATAATCTTAGAAATCCTCGCTAGCTAGCATTTCGCTTGTACTGGATCCGGTGCTCCTTCAAACGTTGGCGGTCAGAGCTTTAAGAACCTTTCAAAGATGTCCACGCCTCGATTATATCTTTCTCGGGATGCCTCCCCGCGATCTCTGTTCCCCAAGGATTCCATCATGAGGGTATGCATGTCCCGTTGCTAGTGCATGAATACGTCTTGTTGTTGCTGCTTAGCTATAGCCATCTACTTAACGGCTGCGAAGGCTGTAGCCCTAGTTTGATCCCTTGTGGATGTTTCAAAGGTTGGCGTCCCTTGTGTGAAGTATTGTGATGGCAGCCCAGTGGTGAAGACCTATGGGGAAGGAGAATCCCCCACCATTTCTGATGCGTTGTCCGTATTTGCGATGCCCGGTGGAAGGCCCGAAATGTACTCTGGACTGCACTCTCTTTGGCGCTCGCTTGAGGGGATGGGGTGGATATCGATCGTATCAGTAGGATGCAATCACAGAATAGGTAGCATGGTTTCCTAAGAAGTCAAAATTCATGGTTCAGTTGTTTTGGGGAATGTCCTTAACCTTTCGCGAAGTAGCGTCAAGGTCAGTTATCTCATTACTTGACTATCGCGATCGTGCAGCTGCTCCTAACCTAAGGGATGTTCCTGGTTGAAATTTTTGAGGGGAGGCTAAGATTTCTGTTTCTAATTTCAGACGACTGTCTTAATATTTCCCAAGTTATTCTCCTAAGGACTTTATACACTTAGATCCCAAAGCCCGGCTACCTCTGAATCCACTTTGATACCAACTTTAACGCCCCATGTTTTTAGGACCAGAGTACACGACCCGTTTTCTAAAAACCCGAGTGTTAACTTATAGAGAACCAAATTCCATAATATATATATATATATAAGAGTTAGCAAATAAGTGTAGAATGGACAAATCAATCATAAGAAAAGATTACTATTACATTTAGAATATGTAAGAGATTGCCCATAATGACTTATACAAACCAATGTCTCAGAAATAATAAATACATAAATTTCATAATTTATACAAGTGAGATAACAAAATGTGTGTAAAATCTGATCCACAAGATCGCGCGGCTCCTCTTGGCAATACATTCATGCATCCTTGACACCAAGACGGCTCCTCATCTGTTTGAACTTGCATATCACTTAAGCCACCTGTGCTACCTGTACGGTTATATATTCAATTGATGAGTGGCCACCTCAGTGTGAATTCCCCTCAAGATTACACATCACTGCCTTAACAAACATATTTAAAAGAAAAATAAGCAGTTATCCAAAATAGGTAATATGCAGTCTTATTAGATGCATGGATGCATGAATGCACATCGACCTGGGGATGCACATCCAGTCGGACTTGGGCTCGTCACCTATGCAATCATCAACGTGGGAATGATCATCTAGTTAGAACAGGGGCCGATAGTCGATGGTCTGCGAGCTAGAGAAATAATACCCCAACAAGTCTAGGGCACGTGCTATAGCATCTAGAATAGCCATCCGTCATCGTCAATATGTTATGAATGTATGATTAACTAGCTATTATTAATCCAGTTACAATCAGCCAATTTAAGTAACTCAATGGTCATTACGGGGGGCTCGTCACCTAGCGTAGGCCGACAGCTGGAGCATAGTGTCCCATTACCACCATCCCCAGCTCATGAGCTCTTCCACCTTGGGATGTTTTAATAAGATCCCTTGATCGTAAATGACACTAGTTCAACGGTCCTATTTTTCCACACTTTTTTGTCTAATTATATTCCAGGTGTGGTTTGCATACAATCATGGAATTCTCCACGTGTACCAATATGAGATTATATACAGAGGCAATCATAATAATATGTGACCACATATAACTTCAAATAAAACATGAAAAGAGACATCAAAATTTTAAATAATGATTTTCGACGATGTATTAACAAGGTAATCATTTTTTAAGGGTTAGCTAACATGTGAGCCTATCATATGGTGAAAGCAAGTATCACAATAGTGGTAATCTAGTGAAAACTAGGTTTAACTAATTTAGAAATGGAAATCCCAAGGGGAAAGTCATCACCTATATGGTTGCGTTCATGTTCCTGATCCAAGTTCTCTTACAGTCCCATGTTACCCAAGGAATCCCCTAAAAGCACGGTTTATGTTAGTTGGTATTTCCACGGTTTACCCAACTAACATGAGGGTCTGAAGGGATCATAACAAGGCCCTTTAGACTTATGTTAGAGGAAACGGGCCCACCCTATGGTTACCTGAGTAAGGTGGCCCAACTAGGCTCACACTTATCATCATTGTGGGCTGGACAGGGCCTCACACGTCATATAGGGCCAACATATATCACATTAAGATGAAGTCTACATACTATATCCACAACATTCGGGGATCATTTTAGAGCATTCCCCAAAACAGAATCCTATCCACAGATTATTTGGATCATACAAAATTAATAGTGGAGGTAATGATTTTTACTATTCTAAAATCCGTCGGGCCTACCATAATGTTTATTTTCCATTCACTCTGTTCATATGGTCATGAAGACATGGAAGGAAAAATTTTCATAATTATCCAAGACTTTTGTGACCCCAACGGATTTACTGGTAGTTGGTCGATCTTTCATTGATCTCACAGTGTGGTCCACCTGATGGACGAATCTGCCTTCTCTTCTGTCCCAAGCCTACAAGGAGGATGGACAGTTTAGATATGACACTCGCCTTGAGACGGGACCCTAGGAGCTTGCTATTGTTATTGCAGTAAGTGCTTCATCATTTGGGTGGTATTGATGAAGCACATTACACTGTGTGAGCCCACAGGACTTGCTAACATCCTACACGACAGGTGGTTCCACCTTTTGGTCAGTATAGATGAAACTTATGCAGCATGTGAGACCCGCATAGTTGGTGGACCCATAAAGCTTGCTGCCGTTGGTATATGTGGGGTACCACCAGTTAGTTTAGTTCATATATATTACATTATATAAATAAAATATTATTTTATTCGTGGGGGGGTGCATGTCCAGGGCTTGCCACCAATGTGCAGTCTGCATGTTGTTCGGTGAGGCCCACATGCAATGGAGCTGGCCCATATCTAAGTGGCGCGGCTTACCATGATTTTCATGGTGTGGTCCACTGCATAGACCGTGTAGACAATCTCTTATATCATGGTGGAGCCCACATACGTGGCCCACTGTCAGAACGAGCTCATGGAATGGATAGATGGTCTTGGATGGAACACGTCCATTAGTGGTGGATCCCTCCACGTGATGTGGCCTACATATGTCTTATATGTGTATATGTAAACATATACACCTGGTGGGTCCCACATGGATGTGGCCCACTAGGATATCGTGTATATATATATATATATATTAATATTATATTATTTAAGCATATATTATATTATATCATAAAACATTATTTTATTTTGTTTTAGAGGCACGTCAGCCTTGCTATCCGTTTGGGACGCTCCTTATATGCGTAGCTTGCCAGCTTTAGGGAATATCACAGTTCTGGTGTCTGATCTGCTCTGATCAACTGTCTTGAGGCTTAGTTATAAAGGTCCCAGCCCAGTTTAGGGTGGGGCCGAGACCCAGGTGGGCCATATCATACCATTTAGGGTCTTATCTTACCTATAGGTTGTGACCCAATGACACAATGGGCATGAGATTTTTTTCTATGGTGGAATAGACATTTGAGAGGTTCCGAGTGCCCGGTTGACCTCAACTTATTATTCTAAGGTGGTTTGTGGATGAATGGTATCATTGTGACTTAGTAATTTTTGTTCATAACTTGTTTTAATATAGGGATTCTCTAAGTTTTACCTTCTGGGAGGTGTTGGGTTCGACTTGGCTCATTTGGATCGTGGTGGTTGACTTCACGTCAAATGGGAGCTCCGACCTACACGTGTAAAGTTTAAGTTTAATAATTTTTAATCCATATAACCAGGTTTTCAGAGGTAACACCCTTGTATCGAAGGTACGGGGCGTTACATCTACTCCCAAGATCTAGCACATCACTTATGCCATCATATCATACTCTGGATATAATTAAACTAAGCAAGCAGAAGTTTGAAACATATATATTTAAGCGTGTAAATGTTTCACAACCTCCAGACTATGAGTATGTAACCGGGCTGAATATATGCATGTATTATTTCAAAATAAACAAAATATGAAAAAGTAGATATGTCCCACTAAGCTAGATATCCATGTAGTCCCTGCGCATCGGTACGAGGTCTACATATACCAGCCTGAGAGCTGAAAGTAGGAGAACTCCTGCTCATCCATAAAGTCCTGCTTCGTCGCATAGACTTCATCAGCACATGCATCTAAACCAAAGTCTGGTTAGTGTTTTAATACATCGTCCCAAAGTGGGAATGAGTGGCCAACTCAGTGGTACTATAAGGCAAAAGTTAACATGTTATCAAGTCAATCAAGCAGTAATGATAAAGCAATATAACAATCACTTCTTAACTACTCTTGTTAATACAGGAATGGAGTGCAAGTAATGATGTATGCCCTGGTATCAAAGCTCCCTCACTAGCGACTTCAACAACCTATTTTGCATATGACAGAACTCCCTCAAAACAGTGCAACTTCATCGCCTTTAAAGCACATCCTAACTAATGCAATGCGATGCATGGTCGTGTTAGCCGAGTACTTAATTAGGCTTATCATACAGCAGGTTTGGGAAGCTAGGGTACCTCCCTTTATATCATTGAGTCGAGCCGAAGGATCCATCTAGGGTCGTCAATCCTAGTTAAGCATATACGATAGGCAAGTTGTACGATCGTCACTCCCAATGAAAAGCAGTCGATAGGCAAATTCAAAAGTTTATATTCGCGGTCACTACGGGAGGCTCGTCACCTCAGCGTAGGCCGACTACACGAATACGGTGTCCCATACCACCATTCCCAGCTCACGATTCTGGGTTGCTCACTGGTCAGTACGGGGATGCTCGTCACCCCAGTGTAGGCTAATAGCTCGAACACGGTGTCCCATACCACCATGCCCGGCTCATGAGTCTTAGTAGATCATGGTACCATGGTTAAATAGGGCCTTTACATTAGTGAGGGGTATCTTGATTCAAGCAGTAGTGTCCATACATGGTAAAAACACAATAAGCCCATTGGTTCGTTAGGCAAGTTTGAATGGTACGGGCACACGCTGACTTAATTGACATAGAGCGCATAAGCAACCCTCGTGGCCTAACCACTGTCGACAATCATCATGCAACCCGGATTCGTCGAGTCTACCCAATGTGGCGAGACTAATTCGACCACTTGAACAGGGACTGTTACTGATTGCCTAGGCTACGTTACAACCCCAATCTTACTTAGATGCAGTAAATAAACACATATGATAATCATTTCAGCATTTGACAAATAATCTAAATAAATCCCTCATTTGAGCATTTCATCGAACACATTGATCATGTTTCCAAACACTTGCTTTTTATCCATAAATTGCATAGAGGTAAATATGATTACATGAAAGAA
Organism: Magnolia sinica; assembly: GCF_029962835.1. Taxonomy (NCBI): domain Eukaryota; kingdom Viridiplantae; phylum Streptophyta; class Magnoliopsida; order Magnoliales; family Magnoliaceae; genus Magnolia; species Magnolia sinica. Next base: position 60,395,274 of record NC_080577.1, read on the forward strand.
ACTATACATATGTATAAGGTAATTAAGAATCCTATCTTAATACTCGTAATAAATACAAATCATCAACAATTTCTCATTCAGACAATTCATCAAACACTTAGACTACACTTCACCAAATACATAGACTAGGTTAGTTACAACATATATTTTAGCAATTCCTTATACGGAGAGATCAACGTGCATATGACAATGATTAATCCTAGATTAGTAATCATGGCAAGCACAAATCATATTCTCATGCTCATTCAAACATTTCAACAAACACATGGAATGCATCTTTTACTCATCATAGTTCATGTGTACATTTCATACAGAAATCAGCGTATCTAGGACAATACGGCAGCAATCAAGTCAGACATAAATCATTAGCTGATATTGAAAGCATTGATAACCATAACCTAAGCGTTTATAGTCTGCACCTTTCATCGAAATACACGATTTGGACTCGGTCCAAACTCTACGTTGTTGAAAATAGAATGTTGGGCATCTAAATGGCATAATAGGTTAGCTAGTTTGACAAATAATCAACCTGGATCCCTACAACGACATTAGGGTTGGGTTGTCTTCCCCAAAATCGTAACCAAAACAGGTTGTGTAGCGTAGCGGGATGGAGATTTGGTGCGTGGAGTAGTGGGTGAGGATTCTTGCAATGATCTCCCAAGATCTCACTTCTCTCTTTCCTCTTTTTTCTTCTTTTCTCTCTCCCTTAGGGTTTTGAAGAAATTCGTATATGAGAGAGGTGGGGTGATAAAAGGGCCATTTATAAGCCCAGAAGTGATGCAAATGGCCCTAGGGCCACTATATACATAGGTTATACCCTTTGGGCAGCTGTTTTTGACAAACAAGGCTCATAGGGAGGCCCATTACTCACCTACGTCATAGGGTACGTTCGCTGACAATGGATCTATGCCAGGAAGTGATTTCGGTGTGATTGGATAAGCCGATCGGCCGTGAAGGACCTATGTCAAATCAACAATCATACTTACTCAATCGGGGCCACAGTTATACAGATATGTGTAGGGAAATTTCCTTTTCCCACGGGTGTAGTTTGGTCAGAAATTGACAGTCTAAAATTCTCAATTTTGCGCATGAGTGAATGACCCAATTCACTTAAGTTTCATTTCATTTTCTAAAGATATTCACGTTTCTCACACACTTTACTCAGGGCTCAAGTTGTACATTTTTGGACACTATCTGAGCTTGATTCTCGCGATGGTTGTTAAGCCCAGCAGGACAAACATAATCCTATAGTTTTGCGGTCATCAGACCCTCAACATGCGGTCTAGGTCCGAGACGGAGTTTCAATGTACTCCCGAGAGCGATAAGCTCTTGGGATTTCTCTTAGGTCTTTAAGTGATGTTGAGTCAGTGGTATTAATGGTTTTAAGCCTTCTCATCTGTGAAAATGGTAGCCCGAGCTTTATCCACCGATTATGTAGTTTAGTACTTAACTAAGTTTCCACCTAAATTACGATAGGATATGGTCCTTAGGTGGTTCTGCCTGAGGCAGTACTCGGGTCCTTGTACAGATTTTTTTGAGATGTTACAGAACGTCACGTATGCTCTTGGGTGAAGGTAGGTTAGAGATAAGATCAATTTTTTCATTGTCTACCTCAATTCCCTTGGACAAAATTATGTGTCTAAGAATAATTCCCTTGGGAACCATGAAATGGCATTTCTCCTAATTCAGAACCAAATTATTTTCCTCACATCGTGTCAACATATTTTTCAGATTTTCCAAACACTTAGTGGAGGATGAACCAAAAATACAGAAGTCGTCTATGAAGACCTCTAAATATTGCCCCACCATGTTAGAAAATGTACTCAACATGATCGCTGAAAGGTGGCAGGGGCATTACACAGTCCGAATGACATCCTTCGGTAAGCAAATGTGTCATAGGGGCATGTGAATGTTGTCTTCTCCTGATCTTTAAGGGCTATCTCTATTTGATTATAGTTAGAATACCTGTCAATGAAGCAATAATAAGAGTTACCAGCTAACCTTTCTAAAATTTGATTAATGAAGGGCAAAGGAAAGTGGTCCTTCCTTACGACAGCATTCAATTTTTTGTAGTCAAAGCACATTCTCCAACCAGTAGTAACTCTAGTTGGCACGACTTCATTGTCAGCATTGACTACGATGGTGATTCTGGACATCTTAGGAACCACCTGAGTTGGACTCACCCATTGACTGTCGGATATTGGGTATATATTACCCACATCCCACAACTTAAAGACCTCTCCTTTAACCACTTCCTTCATATATGGATTTAGCCGACGTTGTGGTTGACAGGAGGTCTTCCCATTATCCACAAGATGAATGCAGTGAGTACAAATCAAAGGGTCAATTCCTTTGAGGTCCGCAATCGACCATCTAAGGGCTCCTTTATGCTTAATGAGAGTAGAAATAAGTATACTCTCTTGATCTTTCTCAAGGTGGGAAGAAATCACCACCGGTATGTCTTATCTTGACCTAAGTAGACATATTTAAGATTAGCGAGGTAGAGTTTTTAGGTTAAGCTTTGGTGCTTTGAGGTTAAACGCTAGAGGCACTACATCGTTTTGGGTAAATTTCTCAAATTGTGGCCTCCACTGGTTAACTTCAAGTATTGGCGTAGCATCGAGCAAGGCATCCATCTCCATAATCATGTCATCATCTAAATTAGGGGAATGGCCCAAGCACGTATTTACAGTGTCAAAGTATAGAGTCAGAAGTGTTCTATCTTTCACGAAAGAATTGATCATATTAATATCATGGGTATCGCCCTCATCCTCTAGTTATTTGCTCATGTTGAAAAAGATGTTGAGCTCCAATGTCATATTTTCGAAAGATAAATTCATAATTCCATTCCTACAATTAATGATGGCATTTGATGTAGCAAGGAATGAGCGATTAAGAATGACGAGTATTTGAGTGCTCAAATCAATGATGGGTTGAGTATCCAGGACAATAAAATCTATTAGATAGTAGAATTTATCAACTTGGACCAACACATCCTCAATCATCCCTCTCAGTAAATGAACCGATCGATCAGCCAGTTGTAATGTGGTCCGAGTGAGTTTTAATTCACCTAGACCCAGTTGTTCGTAGACCGAGTTGGATGAATTATGTGACATTTTTTGTTCATGGAGCGACTATTTGCAACATACAATCCCGAAAGTGATGTAGCACGCATTGTGAATTACTTACATCGATTTGTGCACCACTACCCAAAAACCCATGGAATTATGTGTCAAACAAGAGGGTGTCTACCCAGAGCGCATTACGTCCATGATAAATATTTGAATCAGTAGTAGTGATACATCTTAACACACCACTTGCACTTATAAAGAACATAAGCCGAATCATGAGAGTTCTGGAATATCAAGACACATGCCCAAGCCTTAAAGGTATATAGCACAAGGCTAGTAAAATATAGAGAAGAGTAGCAATAGCTAACTCAACAACGAGAAGAGTGGTAATGGCCAACTCAATAAGGAGGAAAGTAGCAATGGCTAACTCAACAAAAGGAGAGTGGCAATGGCCAACTCAATAACAAGAAGAGTGACAAGGGTCACCTCAATAAATACTAGAGTGGCAATGGCCTGCTCAATAAAGAGAAGAGTAGTAAGGGCTAGCTCAATAATTTGATAAAGGCAAGGGCAAGGCTTGTATCCATTACTCCACATAAATTCATAAAGATCACTTGTAATTAACATTATATCGTAATTCCCCAAAAGGGTAGGCAACTATTTCTTATAAATTAAATAATTGTAGGAAGGAAATCACAAGAGCATGTGAAAAGGCAAGGTAATTTGCATTAACTTAAATTAATGTCAATTTAAAGGAAAGACCTTCACATCAATTTTGTAAGGCCATGCATGAATATCCTCAAAACTTAACTGTTATTCCACTGTCATGAAAACTTGTAAATGGCAAGATAATAATATCTTGAATCAAGTAAGCTTAAAGGATATAAACCCTCACCTTTGACGTTGAAGTGTCTTCTCATCTTGTTAGAACCTAGTGCGTGCACTTTAAGTTTGACTTCAACCATGGATTTCACCAATTATATGATTAGGGCTTAATTCGAGGTCTCATCTTTAAACTAATTATTATTTCAATTAAAACTTAATATAAACCTTCATGCAAATGTCTAACTTACCTTGATCAACATCTGAGCCTTGGCCTAAAAACAGGTTTAATGCTATTCTTCCACTGAGTTGACTCGGTCATGACTCGAATCCATCTTTCTCTTATTTCTTCTTCTTCTTCTTATTATTTTTCTTTCCTTTTTTTTTCTTTTTCTTTTCTTTCCCTTTCTCTCTCTTTTCCTAGTGCTAAAATCTTTCTCTCCTTCTTGCTTTCTTTCTTTCTTTCTCTACTTCTTGTTTCCCTTTTTTGTTTTTTCTTCTTTCCTTTCTCTCTCCTTCTCTTTTCTTTTCTTTTCTTTTCCTTTCCTTTCCTTTCTTTTCGTTTCTTTTCTTTCTTCCTCTCATTTTCTTCTTCCTTTCTCCCACCGTCGAACAAGGGAGGTTTTTATAGGTATTAAAGTCTCTAGACTCGTCTCCAAAACCCCTTATGCAGCAAGAGAGACAGAGGGATTATTTTATGCAGTCCCTGTTTTGAGCAGCTTTTGAATGAAACAGCGTAACTGCTGTCTACAGCCAACCTTCTTCTAAATCACTTCTTCCTTTCTCCGTAGATCCGATCGGATCATGGCTATTTACCGTCTGGACATTCAACAATGGCCAGACTTTCATGGTCCAGCCGTTTCTCTCAAACAGGGAAGTCGGGCAGCGTCTTTGTGTATGGAGGACAAGATGGCCAGGATCAGACAGACTTCTTCTCCAATTTGGACGGTCCTGTTCAATCCAGGTGGGCCCCCTTTAGGTTTCTTACGCAAGGAATTTAGAGCTGAATCATTTTCCTTTTTATGCTCCTTGCGAACGCACTTTCAGGAAGAAGTTTGGCTGTATACTTGAGTTCGATTGGGAGTGGAAAGAGTTGGGGTTCGGTCAGATTCGACTTGAGAACACTATGGATGGTTCAGATTGCTCTGAATGATAATGATGGTGGGTCACATTGATTCCAAATGGACGTTGTCCATTAACATTGCGACGCAGAGGTCCCCCTTTGGCTGGGAATTGTGTGTACACATGTGTACAATCTCACCTGAGATTACTTGGGTTGGGACGGTTTCGTCCGGGCTACATGATGAAAGGTTTGGATTGATCGTCCAATCATTGATGGTGGGCCCCAACACATTCCAATGGACGGTCTTCCACTGTTAACGCATGAAGGAAAATGACTTTCCTTTCCTTTTGCATGTTTCGTCGGGTCAAACTAGGTTTGACTCGATTTCTGCTTTTAGTGCACTGCCGGTGCACATGTACTATGTACAGTTGGACTAATTGTGGGCCCACAGTGATATTTCTAGGAAATCTACACCCTTCATTCATTTTTTCATTTAATTTCAAGGGTTGAGCCCAAATTTGAAGCATATCCAAAGATCAGGTGGATCATACTCCATGAAATAGTGGGTGTTGTGATTTCCACCTTAAACCTTTCTAAGCCCTACAGTGATGTTTGTTTGTCATCCAACCTATTCAAAAGATCATATAGGCATAGATGAAAGGGAAATATCCTCCTATGACTACCCATGATATAAAATGGCTAGTTTACGGTGCTATCAAAGTCAAGTTCGGTATCACTGCACTTGCTTCGGTGGTACTGAAATATCATTTGGTAGTACTGAATTAATCCCTCAAGTTGCTGACCAAAATCTATCTATTTTGGTAGCACCAAAATTGTTCATCTGTGGCTATCGGTGTCACTGAATTACCTAGTCGGTGATACCGACTTACATGCGTGAGGTTGCAGGACAATTTTGAGTCCCTTTGGTAATACTGAAGGCATCTTCGGTGATACCGAAGGTGACATTCGGCGATACCTTCTTTCTATGGAAGGTGGATAACTTTTCCTATTTTTGTCCTTTTGATCATTCAACAACTTGGGTTTTGCTTAAGCCAATACTATAGGATAGGAAATATGGACTTGGGATTGGCTTTAGAATAGATGACCTAAGTAGGTATTCCTATTTAGGTTGGGATCATCTATTTGTAAGGTTTGAAGATCGCAGAAGCAGTTCTTCATCTTTAATATAGCTTTTCTTGCTTCAACTCCAGTTGCGTCGTCGGTCTTCACTTACCAAGAACTCATCCGACTACAAGACACAAGTAGTCACGTAATTGACAAACATGGGTGCAAACAAGTGCACTAACAAAAGGGAGAGAGAGAGAAATAAAAAGAAAAAGAAAAAGAAAGAAAGAGAAAGAGAAGGAGAAGCATAGAAACCTTGTTCCTCTTCATATGCATGGTGTCTCCCTCTTACTTGAGCGATGTCATGATTCATGTGGAAGTTTTTCATGTAGAAGCTTTCCTACATGGATATCTACCTGGGGTTTAGATCTAAGGCTAAGGTGAGGGATACCTTTAAGCTTACATTAATTTGAGTTGGTATCATTTATCTTGTTCTTTTGCATGCTTTAATGTTATTGTGAATCCCCCCTACACTTATTTGATTTACCACCATCAATTATTTATCCTTTGAGAATTATGGTTAATGTATGATTTTAATTACATGTGATCTTTCTTAATTTATGTGGGCTGATGGATACCCTTGCCTTTACCAATTTTGTTAAGTTAGCTATTGCTACTCCTCTTTTGTTGAGTTAGCCCTTGTTACTCACCTCTTTGTTGAGTTAGCCATTGCTACTCTTCTCTTTTGTTGAGTTAGCTCATTGCTACTCTTCTCCTTTATTATATTAGCCTTGTGCTATCTCCCTTTATGGCTTAGGCATGTGTCTTATAAATTCCAAAACTCCCATGATTCAACTTATTTCTTTATCGATGCAAGTGATGTGTTAGAGGTATCATGTCTAGTGATTCAAATATTTAGCATGAATGTAATGCGGTTCGGGTAGTGGCCCTTTTAGTTGAGACGTAATTCTGTGGGTTGGTTGGTGTGGTGCTAAATTGATATAAGTAAATCCCCATGCATTTTACATCACTTCTCGAGATTGGATGTAAGGCTCGTATTTTAATTCGTACCGTTCCGTAGACTCCCGCGATCCTTCCCGTCGAATTCTGGCAATCCGCAACCTATAATCAATGTTTACGCACGACCCTAAGTCATATCCCGTAGATCTGAGTCGGCTCAATCTGAGACTTGAACCATTGCGACTGCACCGTTGCCGTGGTTCCAACGCCGCGTCTTGCATACCGATCTAATACCCTGCCCAGGAGATGTGGGCCCACGTTCAGTTCGAGAAAACACCGCATGTTTGCAATCCCAAGAGAATCTCTACAACATGTCCCATCAATCAACCAATCAATCACCTCATGTCAAGTACCAGAGCAACCCCAAACTCAACTTTCTCTCTCTTACACACCCATACATGTCAAGTACATGCCAATCACCTATCACTTCCCATCAATCGATCACTCAAACCCATCACCTCTCTTACAACCACCCCTTTTCTCTCTCACTTTCTCTTCACATTTTCTAAGCAACAAAAAAGTGGACGTCCAAGCTCTTCCAATGAGAGAAAAGATGTTGTGCGTGGCCCACTTCCTATCCCAAGATCCATCATCCTAGCCCTTCATTTCTCATCATCTTCCATCAAAGTGAGACACAAGGAGTTCGGTGTTCCATCGGACCAAGAAGATCAAACGGTGGGTGTTTTATAGGCCTAGATTTAATGCTTTGATGATGGGCCAAGTGAGGCCTACCGATTGATGGTATGGATCTCACTTTGGACCCTAAATGTGGCCGATGGCCCACTATAATTCTCATGATCATTCCATGATGGGGCCATTCTCCATGGAACCCATCATGATGTTTGCTTTTCTAAGTTTGAAAGAGGTCATCTAGGCCTTCCATTTTGGTGGAGAAGGAATCTCCATCATTGATTTTTGATTTGTTGGGCCCACATGAATTGGGACCCACTTGATGTATGATTGAATGCATGAAAGGGACGTCCCATAGTGTCGGGGTCCCTCCATCGCACGTGTCCCTTTCCCTCTCTCTTTTCCTCTCTTTTTCATTTTTTGTGCGATGATGTGGCTATGTGGTCCACCCAGATGGACCCCACCATGAAGCATGTATTTTTTCCAAGCCATCTGTAGGTGGGGCCCACCTTATATATGTGTTATCCAAATCTTCCAGCATCCAGGGACGCTGGACGTGGCTACACGTGAAGTGTGAACTGACATTGTAGTGTACTGACGAGCAAACAAAAATATCAGTTTGATTTAAAACTTTGGGTGGACCGCTTGTGCAGGCCCCACCTTGATGTATGAGTTTAATCCATGCTATCCATCCTATTTCCCAACTCATTTTAGGCATTGAGCCAAAAAATGAAGCTAATCTGATTTTCTAGGGGGCCATAACATAGGAAACAGTGATTTCTACCATTCAAATCTATTAGGGGCCACTTTAAATTTTCTAAACACCAAAATATGCTGAATATTGGGCTCATTTAGACTATCTTGAGCCATAGAATCTAATGGGTGGAGTGGATCCACCTGATGCGGCCCCACCTGTGTAAAACTTCAGAAAAAAAAAACTAGCAATGCAGCAGGCATTGCTATGAGTTGGAGGCAGGGATCGTGGGTCCCAACCTTAGGCCCCACCATGATGTGTGTGGAACATCAACACCGTGCATTTGATAGGGCCCCTTCTAGTTGTGGGCCACAATAAAAAAATTAGTCGTGCAAGAAACTTAGATGGCTGACACAACAAGGAACAGTGGTGGATCAAACGTCTGCCATTAGAACCTCTCTAGTTCCGAACGTTTTGATAAATATAAAAATTATTTTTTTATATATGGGTCTGTGTGACCTTATAAACTATTAGGTGGGAAATAAACGTTATGGTGGGCCCCACATGGGATCCACCTATGAAGGATTTGGATTGGCACACCAGCCCTATTGCTGCTTAATGTGGCAGGCTATGTGGAGCACACCTTGGTGACATGTGCACCCGATTGTGGGGTCCTCTCTGATGAATGAATTGCATCCAAACCGTCTAACCCTTTGGCAAGCTCATCTTATAGCTTGAGACTAAAAATAAGACATATCTAGGATCATGTGGACCACATTATAGAAAACAGTGGGTTTGAACATCCACCATTAAAACCCTTGGCTACCAAGTTTGGACCAATATGATATTTGTTTTCCCTCTAAATTCAGGTCTTTGTGACGTTATGAATAGGCTGGATGGGGAGTAAACCCTATGGTAGGGCCCACTAGAATTTAACCATGGAAATCATTATCACCACGGTTAAATATGGTATGGTCCAGTTGATCTTTTGATATGGTTCATTTTTATACAATACTCTATGTTAATCTCTAAAAATAGATGAATTATGTTTGGCCCATTCGAATTGGCCCATTTGATTCGGCACATTGATTTGGCCCATTTAATTAGGTCTGATGTGATATATGAGGCCTGTTGTTGAGGCTCACCTTGATGTGATATATGAGGCCCGTTGCTAAGGCCCACCTTAATATACATGAGGCCCATGTGATGCGGCCCATTTGATGTATTTGAGGCCCATGGGTCGAGGCCCAATGGAGTGTATATAAGGTCAATTGCAATGTATGATTCCACCATGGTTTATGTAATGATGTTTATGGTGGGCCATGCCTTGGGAGCAATGATGGTTTGACGTCCACATTGTAAGACTAATGTTGGTTAAATGTCCGCATTGTAACTCTCCCTAGGGCCCATTGATAAGCTCATACTTGTTGTGTGTAGGCCGTCTAGGCCTATCTTCAGTGTGAGAATAGTTCATCACCTTATAACATGCTTAGTATAACTCCATGATTCATGCCCATATACATCATATGTATACTTGATATGAGGAGTGATTGATTATAGCATATGCCATTGGGCAGATTATTCATGGGACTCATTGATAGGAGTGACCCATATGAGTGCGCGATATGCGCAGGATTGCTGCATGACTGGACGGTGTGACTCATGCATCTCACATATGTGTGACATGATCATTATATTCCCTAGCGACATCAGGGCCATGGCCTCCACATGCAAATCATGGATGGATGGATTGGATACCCGAAATATTGGCTCTAACACTGTACGCATGTAGGATGTCCTTGGGTGAAAATCTCATAACCTTTTTGGTACTAGGAGATGGTCCAACATCTAGACCGAGTGGATACACGAGCGCCCGAGTACCGAATACTAATAGGTCGGGTCTCCCACTATGTCGTGGTTGGTTAGAAGGGGGTGTGGCCTTATCCGCCCGAGTGGGGGGTTAAAATTTAGGCTGACTTTAACCAACTCATAAATGAGTCTGCTATCAATTAGCCGGATAGGTATTGGCAGACTACTAGTCAAGCGGATAGTGTGGTCTCTTCCACTCGCTGGGCTATATGGCTAGGGAGGCGACAGTCAGTGTGGAGTGGACTAAACCTCGGTGATATCCCAGAGGGGAACTATACTGGTATATGTACTTGATGAGGACTGACATACTTGTGTTGCATCTCACATATGACATTTAGCTACGTAGGCCTCGCATTGTATGGCCTTGGTATGACTGATAGCATTCATGTCATGTATCGTATAGCCTTGGTACGACTGATAGTATTCACGGACTTACCAACATATTTTTGTATTACTCTGATACAACATACTTAGCACTTGCCTTGTGCACACACTTACACCACCCTCTAAGCTTTTTAAGCTTATGCATGACCGTTGTGTGAAGGTGGCGTTGGATCGCAGCAGCGCTGAGGCAAGAGTGTGCATCAGATCATTTTGGAGCCTTTTAATCACCTTATATTTCCCTTTTCGCATTGTACTTAAAGTTTTTGATATAGTGGATATGAGGTGATGTTGTTTTGTGACTTGGTTATGCTTGTGATTATGCTCCATTACAAAAAAAATCATATTGAAAATCCTCCTTATAGGATCCCAGGATCGGAATCTTGAATATGAGCTGTGGGAGTCGAGAATGGGGCACTGCGGAGGTTGTCGGTGCCGTATTTGGTGATTGGAAATTTTATGAGCCCAATTTCTGAGTTTGGGGCATGACAGAAGTCGGTATCAGAGCATAACTTGGGAATACCTGAGGATCACATCACATACCTACTATGATCTTAGAATAATAGGTCCCGAGTCTGAATAACTTAGTGATTTTCTGACATAAACCCTTAACGTTTATGCCTTCGAGAATTCTCAAGGATGATAGGCCCTTGTTCCTTCCTATAGGACATGCCGCCTAGTAGAGTGACCCAAGTGACTCCCGTTCCCCCTTATGAGCCTTGCGCATCCCCGACAACACCCATGACCGCATATCAGCTTCAGCAGATGCTGCGGGTGATGACCGCTATCTTTCAGGGGCATGCGGGCGGCCCGTTGTTGCGCCATCTCAGACAAAGTAGGAGTGCTAGAGTGCCCTTCTCAGAGACTTCCGACAACATGATCCCCTGCGCTTTCAGGGCGTGTTAGACCCTACTACAGCAAAGATATGACACTCTGAGTTGGAGAAGATTTTGACACTATGAGATATACGACCCAGCAGCGGGTCCCGTTAGTTGTATTTCTTCTCTAGGGTGAGGCTCAACACTGGTGGGCATTAGTTACCTTAGCGACAGCGACTGATTTTGAGTGGACCTGGGAGGACTTTGTAGACCTGTTCTACTGGAAGTTCTTTCCTGAGCACGTTCGATAGCAGCGTGCATTAGATTTTGAGACTTTGGTCCAGGGAGACATGTCTGTGTAGCAGTATGAGGTGTGTTTTGTCGAGCTATTGAGGTTCTTTATGCATCTTATCAATGATAAGGGGCTGAAGGCCCACCGTTTTGAGAACGGTTTACGTCCTGCCCTTAGGAGCCTTGTGGTCGGACACACGCTTTCGACATTTGAGTAGATTGTACAGAGGGCCCAAGTCTACAAAGCAGATTGTGCCAGTTTGCAAAGGGCGCGTGATCAGAGAGGAGACCAGAAGAGGAAGGCACTCTCTGGTAGCTCCCATGAGTAGTAGCATCATCCACAACAGTAAAGCATGACCCGCCCAGCCTTTCAAGACCAGTGGTAACCCCAACACCACCTCTTGGACCATTTTCAGGTACTTGCTTTGGATGCGGTAGGACACGACATCATAGGTACGAGTATCCCCATCCTCAGCATCACCAGCCGAGGGCACCGTATCAGCCTCTGCGATTGCCCCCACAGCAGCAGCAGCGACCACAACACCAGCCTCCTAGACCTCCCAGCAAAGGTAGCAGATCAGGCTGCCACAATGGCATCAGCAGCAACAGAGACCTCAGAGGGGCCATGCACCTCCCCACCAGGCCCAGGGTAGATTTTATGCCACACAGCAGGACCGTCAGTCATCAGGAGGGGTTGTCGAGCGTATTCTCCCTATTTTTGCATGCATTACATATATATTGTTTGATTCTGGTGCATCGCATTCATTTGTGGCTGATGATTTCGGCCGATCAACCGGTTTGTCGATGGAGTTTGTTTGTGAGGGTTTGTCGGTATCGATGCCCTTAGGGAAGATTGTTGTGATAGATCAATTTTGCTCGTCTTACCCCGTTCTGATTGGGGATATTTTTTTTCCTACTGATCTGTTCGTATTTTCGATGTTCGAGTTTGATGTCATCCTGGGCATGGATTGGCTTGCTGAGTACCTTGCCATATTGGATTGCTCTGCGATGACAGTCACGTTCTGTATACTAGGCGTGCTAGAGTTCCAGTTTGTTGCCAAGCCTAAAGGAGTGCAGCTTTCTTGCCTGTTGTCATCTGCCGTTGAGGTGTCTGTTGCTTTGAGTATCGACCAGCTTTTGGTCATTTGTGGTTTTCCCGAAGTGTTTCAGGAGATTCCGGGGTAAACACCTCGTTGACACACCAAGTTCCAGAATGATCTCATGCCCGGTACCATGCCTAATTCAAAGGCCTCGTATCGTATGACACCATTAGAGTTGTGGGAACTGGAGAAGTAGTTAGACGAGTTGAGCAAGCTAGGCTTTATCCGTCCGAGCACTTCACCATGGGGAACGCCAGTACTCTTCGTGAAGAAGAAGGATGGCTCATTAAGGCTTTACATAGATTACTGCGAGCTCAACAAAGTCACGATCAAGAATAAGTACCCGCTCCCGAGGTTCGATGATTTGTTTGATTAGCTATAGGAGGCGCAGTTCTTTTTAAAGATAGACTTGTGGTCCGGTTATCATCAGGTTCGGGTCCGAGATGAGGATATCACGAAGACAACCTTCAGGACACGTTATGGTCATTTTGAGTTCCAGGTCATGTCCTTTGGACTTACCAATGCACCTGCAATGTTCATGCAGTTGATGAATAAGGTCTTTCGTCCATATCTCAACTAGTTTGTTGTGGTGTTCATCAACGACATTCTGATATATTCGAGGACCCCTGAGGAGCATGAGCGGCATCTGGAGATTACCTTGCAAACCCTTCGTGAACACTAGCTCTACGTGAAGATAGAGAAGTGTGAGTTTTGGCAGGAGGAGGTGAAGTTTCTCGGTCATGTAGTGACGAGGCAGGGCTTTGCAGTGGACCCCTCGAAGATTGATGTCATGCGTTAGTGGGGCCAGCCCACGAATGCGTCCAAGATTCACAGTTTCCTTAGTTTAGCGGGCTACTACTGACGTTACGTCGAGGGGATTCTCTCGTATTATAGCCCCGTTGACCAGGTTAACCCGGAAGGGTGCCGAGTTCGTTTGGAGTGATGCTTGTGAGCAAGCATTTGTGGAGCTGAAGGACCATATCACATCTGCTCCTGTCCTCACTCTTCCCTCTGGGAGTGATGTATTTGTTGTATTTACCGATGCCTCGCGAGTTAGCTTGGGTGTTGTCCTGATGTAACACGGGAAGCCGGTGGCTTATATGTCTCGCCAGCTCAAGGTCCATGAGCTGAACTATCCCACGCATAATTTGGAGCTGGCAGCAGTTGTCTTCGCACTGAAGGTATGGAAGCACTACCTTTATGGGGTGAGGTTCGAGTTCTTCTCCGACCACAAGATCTTGAAGTATTTGTTCTCTCAGTCCGAGCTGAACATGAGGCAGAGGCATTGGTTGGAGCTCCTAAAAGACTATGATTTTGATCTTCAGTACCACCTGGGTAAGGCGAACGTGTGGCAGATACCCTCAGTCGTCAGCCACGAGGCCTGGTGGTGCACATGATGATTCAGGAGTGGAAGATGCTTGAGGATGTGTCTGCACTTGACTTTGAGATCGGCTTGCAGTCTTCTATTGTGAAGTTATCGAGCCTGTTGATTCAACCCTCTCTTGTCGCAAGGGTGATCGAGGCTCAGTAGGCAGATGAGTCAGTGCAGAGTTATCAGACAGAGATAGTATTTGAGAGTCAGTAAGATTGGCAGATTAGTTCTAATGGTGGACTTCACTTCAGAGGGCGATTATGTGTCTTGGATATTCTTGAGTTGCATTGAGATCTTATGATCGAGGCACATCGATTGCGGTTCTCTATCCACCCTGGCTCAACAAAGATGTATCACGATCTGAGGCATCAATATTTTTGGGTAGGGATAAAGTGCTAGATAACTAGCTTTGTGGCCAAGTGTAACACGTGTCAGCATGTCAAGGCTGATCATCAGAGACCCCTGGGTCCCTTGCAGCCATTGAGCATTCCGTTGTGGAAGTGGGAGCACGTATCCACCGATTTTATCACAGGTTTTTTGAGGACTGAGTTCGGTCACGACGCCATCTGGGTTGTCGTCGATCGTCTGACGAAATCGTCTCATTTTCTTACAATGCGTGAGATTTGGTCGATGGACTGGCTTGCGAAGTTATTCATTGTGGAGATTGTGAAACTACACGGCGTTCCAGTCTTCATCGTTTCTAACCAAGACCCGAGGTTCACGTCTCAGTTTTAGGGGAGATTTCAGAGAGCGATGGGGACTGATTTGCAGTTCAATACCATGTACCATCCACAGACTGATGGGCAGACTAAGAGGGTCAACCAGATCGTTGAGGTTATGCTTCGGGCCTGTGCGATTGATTTCTCGGGTAGCTAGGATGAGCACCTGCGATTGGTTGAGTTCGCATACAACAGCTATCATGCAACCATTGACATGCTCTTTTTGAGACATTATACGGCAGACCATGCACATCTCTGAGTTGTTGGACCGAGGTTGGGGAGCGGCTTCTCTTAGTCCCCGAGCTTGTGCAAAAGACATCAGAGGTCATTGACATCATCAGGCAGAGGATGCACACAGCTTAAAGCCGACAGAAGAATTTTACTGATCATCGATGTCATCTCTTGGAGTTTGCCATTGGGGACCATGTGTATCTTAAGGTCTCACCCATGAAGGGTGTGGTTCATTTTGGAGCAAAGGTTAAGCTTGCTCCAAGATTCATAGTACCTTTCGAGATCACTAGGCACGTTGGCGTCGTGGCCTATCGGTTTGCATTGCCATCCTAGTTGTTTGGCGTCCACAACATTTTTCATTTCTCTATGTTGAGGAACTGTGGGTCAGACATCGTTCCTGTTATTGATTGGCAGCCGTTGGAGGTTCGTGAGGACACTTCTTACATTGAGCAACCAGTTCATATCCTCCATCGGAAGGAGTAGGTCCTCCAGACCAAGGTCATTCCCTTGGTGAAGGTGCAATGGGGCCATCATAATGTCGATGAGGCAACTTCGGAGCGCGATGTGGAGATTCGTGAGCATTATCCCCATCTTTTTGATGTTTGATTGTATATTGTATTGAGTTTTGATCATATATGATGTGATGTTTTCTATTCCCTTATGAGTTATGACTAGTTGCGATGGTAGTATAAATTTCGAGGATGAAATCTTTATTAGTTGGGGAGAGTTGTAAGGCCCGTATCCTATTCCATACCATTCCGTAGACTCCCGTGATCCTTCCCATTGAATTCCGACAATTTACGACCTATATTCAATGTTTGCACATGACCCTAAGTCGTATCCTATAAATCTGAGTTGGCTCAATCCGAGACTTATACCATTGCGACCGCACCGTCGCCGCGGTTCCAACACTTTAACTTGCATACCGATCCGATACCCAGGCTAGGAGATGTGGGCCCGCGTTCAGTTTGAGAAAACATCACGTATTTACAATCCCAAGAGAATCTCTACAACATGTCCCATCAATCAATCAATCAATTATCTCGTGTCAAGTACAAGAGCAACCTTAAAGTCAACTCTCTCTCTTACACACCCATACATGTCAAGTACATGCCCATCACCTATCACTCACTCCCCATCAATCCATCACTCACACCCATCACCTCTCTTACAACCACCCCTTCTCTCTCTCTCTCTCTTTCTCTTCACATTTTTCAAGCAACAAAAAAAGTGAACGTCCAAGCTCTTCTAAGGAGAGAAAGGATTTTGTGTGTGGCCCACTTTCTATCTCAAGATCCATCATCCTAGCCCTTCATTTCTCATCATCTTCCATCAAAGTGAGACACAA
The DNA here is from genome assembly GCF_029962835.1 of Magnolia sinica. NCBI lineage: Eukaryota > Viridiplantae > Streptophyta > Magnoliopsida > Magnoliales > Magnoliaceae > Magnolia > Magnolia sinica. The sequence goes on from NC_080577.1 coordinate 60,411,768, forward strand.
GGAGTTCGGCGTTCCATCGGACCAAGAAGATCGAATGGTGGGTGTTTTATAGGCCTAGATTTAATGCTTTGATGATGGGCCAAGTGAGGCCTACCGATTGATAGTATGGATCTCACTTTGGACCCTAAATGTGGCTGATGGCCCACTATGATTCTCATGATCATTCCATGATGGGGCCAATCTCCATGGACCCCATCATGATGTTTATTTTTCTAAGTTTGAAAGTGGTCATCTAGACCTTCCATTTTGGTGGAGAAGGAATTTCCACCGTTGATTTTTTGATTTAGTGGGCCCACATATATTGGGACCCACTTGATGTATGATTGCATGCATGGAAGGGAGGGCCCATAGTGTCGGGGTCCCTCCATCGCATGTGTCCCTTTCTCTCTCTCTCTCTTCCTCTCTTTTTCATTTTTTTGTGTGATGATGTGGCTGTGTGGCCCACCCGGATGGACCCCACCATGAAGCATGTATTTTATCCAAGCCATCTGTAGGTGGTGCCCACCTTATATATGTGTTACCCAAACCGTCCAGAGTCCGGGGACGTTGGACGTGGCTACACAGTGAAGTGTGAACTAACAGTGTAGTGTACTGATGAGCAAATAAAAACATCAGTTTGATTTAAAACTTTGGGTGGACTGCTCGTGCAGGCCCCACCTTGATGTATGAGTTTAATCCATGCCGTCCATCCTATTTCCCAACTCATTTTAGGTGTTGAGCCGAAAAATGAAGCTAATCTGATTTTCTGGCAAGCCATAACATAGGAAATAATGATTTCTACCATTCAAATCTATTAGGGGCCACTTTAAATTTTCTATACACCAAAACATGCTGAATATTGGGCTCATTTGGACTGTCTTAAGCCATGGAATCTAATGGGTGGAGTGGATCCACCTGATGCGGGCTCCACCTGGGAAAAACTTCAGAAAAACAAAAATAAAAAATAAAAAAAACTAGCAATGTAGCAGGCACTGCTGCTCATCCAGAGGATGCTGCAGCGGTGTCCTGCACTGCTACATGCTGGAGGTAGGGACCGTGGGTCCCAACCTTAGGCCCCACCGTGATGTGTGTGGAACATCAACACCATGTATTTGATAGGGCCCCTTCTAGTTGTGGGCCACCCTAAAAAAATCAGTCGTGCAAGGAACTCAGGTGGCCCACATTCCAAGGAACAGTGGTGGATTGAACGTCTGCCATTGGAACCTCTCTAGTTCCAGATGTTTTAATAAATATAAAAATTATTTTTCTATATATATGGGTTTGTGTGACCTTATCAACAGTTAGGTGGGAAATAAATGTTATGGTGGGCCCCACGTGGGATCCACCTATGAAGGATTTGAATTGGCTAGTGTACCACACACCAACCCTATTGTTGCTTGATGTGGCAAGCTATGTGGAGCCCACTTTGGTGATGTGTGCACCCGATTGTGGGGTCCTCTCTGATGGATGTGTTGCATCCAAACTGTCCAACCCTTTGGTAAGCTCATCTTATAGCTTGAGACTAAAAATACGATAGATCTAGGATCATATGGACCACATTATAGAAAACAATAGGTTTGAATGTCCACCATTAAAACCCTTGGGCTACCAAGTTTGGACCAATATGATATTTGTTTTTCCTCTACATCCAGGTCTTTGTGACCTTATGAATAGGCTGGATGGGGAGTAAACCCTATGATAGGGCCCACTGGAATTTAACCGTGGAAATCATTATCACCACGGTTAAATATGGCATGGTCCAGTTGATCTCCTGATATTATTCATTTTTATATAATACTCTATATTGATCTCTAAAAATAGATGAATTGTGTTTGGCCCATTCAACTTGGCCCATTTGATTCAGCCTGATGTGATATATGAGGCCCGTTGTTGAGGCTCACCTTGATGTGATGTATGAGGCCTATTGTTAAGGCCCACCTTGATATACATGAGGCCCATGTGATGCGGCCCATTTGATGTATTTGAGGCCCATGGGTCGAGGCCCAATGGGGTGTGTATAAGGTCCATTGTAATGTTTGATTCCACCATGGTTTATGTAATGATGTTTAAGGTGGGCCATGCCTTGGGAGCAATGATTATTTGACGTCTATATTATAAGAATAATGTTGGTTAAATGTCTACATTGTAACTCTCCCTAGGGCCCATTGATAAGCCCATACTTGTTGTATGTATGTCGTCTAGGCCCATCTTCGTTGTGATAGTTTATCACCTTATAACATGCTTAGTATAACTCCATGATTTATGCCCATATGCATCATATGTATGCTTGATATGATGAGTGACTGCTCATAGAATATGCTATTAGGTAGATTATTCATGGGACTCACTAATAGGAGTTACCCACATGAGCGTGCGGTACGCGCAGGACTGCTGCATGACTAGATAATGTGACTCATGCATATCGTATATGTGTGACATGATCATTGTACGCCCTAGCGACATCAAGGTCATGGCCTCCACATGCACATCATGGATGGACGGATTGGATACCAGAAATATTGGCTCTAGCACTGTGGGCACGTTGGATGTCCTTGGGTAAAAATCTCAGAACCTTTTTAGTACTAGGAGATGCTCTAACGTCTAGACCGAGTGGATACACGAGCATATGAGTGTTGAATACCAATCATCTCCCACTGTGTTGTAGTCAGTTGGAAAGGCTGTGACCTTATTCGCCCAAGTTAAGGGGGTTATAAGCTAGGCTAAGTTTGACCAGCTTGCAAATGAGTCCACTATCGACGAGCTGGGTAGGTATTGGTAGACTACTGGTTAGGCGGATAGTGAGGTCTCTTCCACTCGCTAGGCTATGCAGCTAGGGAGGTGGCAGTCAATGTGGAGTGTACTAGACCCCAGTGATATCCCAGAGGAGAACTGTACTGATATATGTACTTGATAAGGACTGACATGCATGTGTTGTATCTCACATATGACATTTGGCTACTAGGCCTCGCATGACATGGCCTTAGTATGGCCGATAGCATTCATGTCATGTATCGCATAGCCTTCGTACGGTTGATAGTATTCATGGACTTACTAGCATATTTTCGCATTACTCTGATACTGCATAGTTGACACTTGCATTATGCACACACTTACACCACCCTCTAAGCTTTTGTAAGCTTATGCATGACCGTTGCGTGCAGGTGGCGTTGGATCGCAGCAGCGCTGAGGCAGGAGTGCGCATCAGATCATTTTGGAGCCTTTTGATCACTTTGTACTTCCCTCTCAGCATTGTGCTTAATGTTTTTGATACAATGGATATGTGGTGATGCTGTTTTGTAACTTGGTTATGCTTGTGGTTATGCTCCAGTACAAAAAAAATCATATTGAAAATCCTCCTTGTAGGATCCTAGGATCGGAATTTGGCATATGAGCGCCGGGAGCCGAGAATGGGGCATTACGGAGGCTTTCGGTGTCGGATTTGGCGATTAGAAATTTTATGAGCCCATTTTTTGAGTGTGGGGCGTGACATTGGATGTCGTAAATAGTCGCTCCATGAACACATCGTATCATGTAAATCCCCAATCGTGTTGTTGCGTTGCCTTGAGATGCTCGCATAAATTTACGTTAACGGTGGACACGCTGGTGAATTTTCATAGTTATGGAATGCGAGGCGAGTCAGGTTTTCTATGAATTATATTCCACATTATGATGATCACTACATATGATGAGCTACATACACTTTACTAGGCATGCATTCATATATATATTGGTTGCGCATACTGTTACCCCTCATCATAGTGAAGTACGAGGCGTATCAAAACCCTTACATTACTTTATGAATCTCTTGAATTTTGTTAATCTTAAAGGATAACCATCACCATGAGTAGGGCATTGACCTTCTCCAATCGTACAGATGATGCAATTGATGTACAGATTAAAGACCTAGAGGACTATTCCCCCTATGGAAGATTATACTAAATGAATAAGAAGATAATTTTATGATTTAGTTTTATATTTTCACTGCAAACTCGATACTATAATAAGCTCCCATTGAGAGGGCATTTGATAATCTGTTGAATTCTTTTACTTTAATGAAATAATAAATACAGTCGATTTTATTCTCGTGAATGGTTACCTTCATGAATGTAACTGGATGTGATCAAATTGGAAAAAAATATGGTACGATTTTTAAATCATCCAATTTATACATTATTAACACTCGAAATTCTTAGGCACGAGTATGTACTCGGGCCACAGAAATTTCAAGATGTTACCAACCAATAGCCTTAGCACAAGCATTTACTCTTGTCTTCATTGCTTGGATTGAATTATGAACTCTTGCATTCATTGAGATTCCAGTAACACTTCTTAATGGCAAATCATTGTACGAGAATACTTGAATGCTTAGCTCATGAAAATCTTCTCTAGATATTTAATTCACATCATCTAAATAGAGAAGATCACACAAAACCCCAAACCTCACAACCTCGAAGCATCGAATGAAGCATCCATCAGTGGTTGTAGTTCAAGGGAGCTAAAGACTCTTCATCAACAAAGAAGATCATTTCAGATTGTGCTAAAACGTGGCTCACTCACTTATTTGTAAGTATATAAAGTCCATTGAGTCTTGAGCCCTTTCCTTGTGTAGGATTGGGATTTAAAGTTTGAGTTGACGAACTCACTAAGACCTTTTATAGGCCTCCGATGGGAGAATACGTAATCCTTGTGTAGGAAAATTTACCTTGTGTAGGCTCCTGGTATTGTCTTTGTGTAGAACTTGTTGCCTTGTGCAGGCATCTTAGGTTACCTTATGTAGGCTCTTAGTAGTGTCCTTGTGTAGGACTTGTTGCCTTGTATAGGCATCTAAGGTTGCCTTGTGTAGGCTCCTTAGTTAACCTTGTGTAGGTTGTGAAGGTTAATGGTTAACCTCATTTAAAACCATTGGATAGTGAAATCCGGTACACTCTAGGAGAGAGTGCGTTAACCGGGAGTGGAGTAGGCAAGTAACTGAACCACTATATATGATTGTGTTTAGGATATCTATTTGTGCATTGATCTAATTATGCTCTTGTTTCTTGAATGATTATTTATTATGTATGATTGGATGGATGTCTAAGCATTGATAAGAATCACATCCCACACACATGCACATAACTATCTCTAAAGGCTAGCTGCTTTACATATAAATCATGTGTAGCCTTTGTGAATGGACCCTCGATTGGCTTAGAAGCCTTAGAGTTACTTTGCCCTACTTATCTTGATTAAATTAAGGCATTGTATGTTATAAGAAGTAAATAGTTTTAAAAAGTCATATTCACCCCCCTTTAGGACACTTGGACATATTTCCATACTTCAATAGCGGTAGTCTTACCGTAATTTCAATTGGTATCAAAGAGGGTTCCTCTTAAGGGTTTAACAACTTAGAGGGAGATCCTAATTGAAGTTGGAATTATGGCCAAAGGAGAGGGACCATCGGTCTCTCGACCTCCTATCTTTGATGGTTCAAATTATGCTTTTTGGAAAGCTAGGATGAACATCTTTCTACAATCCTTAGACCATGATGTGTGGGAAATTGTTAAGAATGGATATGTGCCACCAACTGAACAAGTGGTACTTGAAAATCGCACAACCACCTCTCAACATAAACAAAAAACTAAGTGGACTGACTTTGATAAAGAAAGGAAAACATGTGAAGCCAAAGCAATGAATGATATTTATTGTGCAGTTTCACAAGAAGAATTTAAACAAATCTATATATGTGGAACTTATAAAGAAGCTTGGGACTTATTGGAAACCACATATGAAGGAACAAGCACAGTAAGAGATCAAAGTTGCAGCTCATAACAACTCAATTTGAAAACATAAGAATGGTTGAGCATGAAACATTTATGGTGTTTTATATAAAGTTAAATGACATACCAAAAGTTTATAGGAAATTTTTGAGATCTCTACTGGAACGCTTTAACTCTAAAGTCACCACCATTGAAGAATGTAGAAACATGGATGAAATGAAGGTAGAAGAACTTATGGGTTCTCTGTAAACCTTTGAACTACACTTCAAAACTCCCACAAAATCCAAAAATAATGTTCTTAAGGCCTCAAAAACTATAACACCAATAGAGGAGGAAGAAAGTGAGAATGAGAATGCTGATGAGGAGGTGACTCTCTTAGCAAAATGGTTCAAAAGATTCTTTAACAAGAACTATGGAAAAACATACAAAGGGAAACTATCGGACTAAAACGCGAAATAGGCAAACCTTTCATCAAGTCCAAAGAACCCCAATGTTATAATTGTAGGAAGTATGGTCACATTTCCACAGAATGTCCCACCAAGAAATTAAATGGAAAGGCTATGGTAGCCACAGGGGATGACACCGATGGCTCCAACTCAGAAACAAGTTAGTTTGAAAGTAATGGAGACCAAAAGTCATTGAAAATACTCATGGCCTCCACCACTATAGGCATTCCCAAGGACCATGAAGAGGAAGATAATTATAACTTTGAGAGAATCAAGTGTGAAAGAGAAACTACTGATAATAGTATTACTGTTGAGAAACTAATCAAGAAAATTGATCTTCTAGAATAAAAAATTGAGAAACTAAAAAAGGAAAATAAAAATCTAAAACTAGAAGTAGAAAAATCTGATCACACAGCAGAACTTAGTCATAAATTTACTCAAAGTAATGGAAAGTTAGAAAGACTTCTAGGTTTGGGTAGAAACTCTAAAAATATGAGAGGCCTAGGATTTGAAACAGATAAATCTAACTTTATCCCTACACCACCTATGACGATCAATTCAATTGCTTTAAACAAGAAAAATCTGGTTGGCTCATCCCGCCATTTATACGAAAAAATGTGGCACTACAAATTTGAATGTCCTACACTTAGACAACCTCATTTCACTTCCAGATTGATCTATAAAAGTAAATCCAAATCTTCAGGAGAAATGTTGCATAAATTAAGGAAGTCACCAGAATAAGAATATCTAAATCAATTATCAGGTTAATTCAAAACACCCATGGATAACCACTCCAAGAAAGAAATTAAAACTTCATGCTCAAAGAAAGTGGTTACCAAGTGGGTGATACAAAACAAATACAATTGTCCTGCGAGTAATGCTAAACTTAACTCGGGCACTTGTGTGATTGCTCTAAGTGAACCAACAGGTGATCATGACCCATTTTTTTGAACTCTTATATTTTATAATGGATCAGTCACATCAAAAGGAAGCTCCATTAAGAATAAATGAGTAAGGAAAATCTCTTGAGTGTGGATTAACTAAAGATGTTGGTCAAGGGGCTTAAAAACACAATTTGTCATTTTACTCAAGGATATAGTAAAATCTTGGAATACATAAGTAAATTAATATAAGATTTTTTTTACACAAGTGATTGTCAATTAATGACCAACCATCTTTTCACTAACATGAAGATTAATGAGAATCATGCATTATAGGAAAATTTGATAAACATTCCATTTAAGTCTCATATGTTGGGTCCATTTGAACTAACTATAATATCTGAGGATATATGGTCTCATTTTATTTTTTAACATATGTACGTGTTAAAATAATTTTTTATTTTTAAAAATTTTTGCTTGGAAGTACAAATGATAATTTATTGGGTACATCTCAGAGTATAGGTCGGTGCATGCTGAATTGGTAAAACATATCTGAAAAGGGTGAATCGATGACATCGAACAAAATTTCGATATCATCGAACCATACTTGATGGCATTGAAGGTATATCGATATCATCGAAAATTTGCCATACCTCACTAACCTAATTGGGCACTTTTCGATAGCATCGATGTTCATTCTTTAATGGAATCGAACATACTTCGATGGCATCGAAGTATCGGGTTTATATTTATACTGTGCAGGTGGGATTTTTCATTTTTCATCTTCTTACAACGATTTGTCTTCCCTCTCATTTTGGAGCTCCGGAAACCAGTTTTCACTCATTTTCTCACTTCTCCGGTTGTGTCCTACTGAGGTCAGGTATCCTATTTCAACTCTAAACTCACATTGATTTTGTTTTGGAATGCCTCCTAGGCTCATCAAAGTTGGATTTAGGGTTCCCTTTTAGATTGTTGTTGTTCTTGTTTGTTATCCTTATTGTTAGACTGTTTCTAACAAACTCTGCGATCATATGATGGCTAAGGATAAAGGGAAGGCCCTAGCTCGAACATAATCCATCAAATAGAAGAAGACAAAGTTAGGTGATCATATTTCCATCTCTTCTCCTACCAAGGACATATTTCAAGCCAAAGATACAGTTTTTGAATGGGTAGTGGATCTTAGATGCATAGAATCCTATGGGGTTGATTTACTGCTAGGCATGATTGGGTGGCATAACATCTTAAACCTAGGTGGTGAGGTTCAATATGATCTTATACACAAATTTCTGCAATCATGTCACATTGTTCATAATAACCCTAGATCCATACACCACTTTTTAAAACATGATCAAACGGATCACTCTTGTGATGTGGGGACGTCTCCTAAGAGTTGAGGTAACAGGTATACTAGTTCGTTTAAGAAATATAAACACTCTAGGAGTTTAGGGAGAAATAACCCTGTCCTTGTGCAATGGCACAACAATTCCCAGAAACGAGAAAAACTTGCTTCACTCTGAGCATCTAGACCCAATATTTCTGAATCTTCATAACATTCTTCGTACAAATGTATATCCATGTGAAGTTACTGGAGATGAACTCTCCCCAAATGCACTCAACATCTTGTATGATGTTCATCAAGGAATTCAAATATGTCTGCCAACTCTCATTTTGCATCAATTGATCCTTGTTGTCAATGGAAAACATCATACAACCCTTTTCATTTTCAAGCCTTATTTGCAAATTATCAAGATTCCTAAGGCTTCCTCCTACACATGGTTCGTCCTGTCCAATGGTTCGTTTCACTCAAGAAAACATTCTGCGCCTAAATCAACCTGCCAACCTACATGTTCCACAACCTAAAGGAGATGAGGATCAGAATTTAGTTATGCCAACAACCAAAGGATCCTGTTATACGCTAGTACCTCCACAAAGTCCAGATTCAGTAAGTACTTGCCACTTCTTGCGGCAAAATGATCTCAATAGGCATTTTCTCAATGGTCAATCCATTATTGAAGAGCGTATCCACCAATATGAAAGTCAACTTAGCAGAATTGAACTATGAATCGACACCCTCCAACACACTGGAGAACACATCATGGAGCTACTTCTAAGTCGACATGATCATATCCCACTTTATGTGGGTGTCCCAACATATCCGAAAGATTAGCCCGTAACATCACACATCTTCTTAGATAAAAAATTTTACTTGTTGTTTTTAGATAATTGTGCCCAACTTGGACCTTTTGGGTTGTGGATGTTATTATTATTTTTGGATAATTAAGCCCATCTAGATAATGAGACTACCCATGCTTGGGGTAGTTCCTTTTCGATTGGCAGAATGACGATAAATTTTGTTTTGTGTTATTGGTAATTATTGATGTCACTTCTTTTTGGTATATATCTCTATGGCATGGCACCCTCACATCATGTTCTAAATCTATACTTCTTTATCTTATGAACTTATGTGATCCTTGCCCCTATCCTCCAAATAAGCTTTACCAATTCCAACCTTTAGTTCTTTTTAGGCATGTCTCTTATATTACTAACCCTTTGCCAATGACTAAGAAAAAAGGGGGAGAACAATATTTCCCATCATTATGTGTGTTATGTTGCTTTGATGATAATGGTGATGCAGGGAAATAGGGGGAGTACGAAGAAAGGAGGAGCTACAAACAACTCTAGTCATAGCAAGTGTTTTGTCACGTAAGTGACAAAGGGGGAGATTGAAAGTGCCCTGGTTTGTCAAATTACGTGAGTGTTGAGTTAGTCTATCAAGTGAGCCCAAGATGAAGATTACAAGACCAAGAACTCAACTAAGAAGAAGTTTAAGTGCTCCACATAGGTAAACAAAGCCTCACTTCCCAAACCAAACCCTTGAGGTATATGACCCCATCAATAAGAACTTAGTCTTACCCACAACAGTTTAAAAAAAAAAATCCATTGGTAAGCTCAGTTTTGATCACTTGGAGTATTAGAGGAAAAACATGAACTATGTAGGAGAAATCAATGTCCTAACGATTGCATTGATATGCAATTAAGGACAACTTTGATGGAATCGAACATGGTTCGATTGCATCAAAAACATGCCCATACAATCCAGCAACAACTGAACAATAAGCTAGAAATTGTCGATTGCATCAAGTCATTTTCGATGACATCAAAATTCACATTTCGATGGCATCGATCCCACTTTGATTAAATCGACTAAGGGCTTACTTCCTCCATGATTAAAATACTCCAAGTGTTCCTTGGTATAATCAAGCCTTCTTTGATAAAATCAAGAGTAAGTTATCGATGTCATCGAAGATTGTTCAATTGCATTGATATAAGAACTAAATTGTCTAGCAGGCTTTAAAAGAAAATCCAATATATTTGATTACATCGATGATTGATTAATGGCATCAAAATTAAAATTTTGATGACATCGAAGGTCTGATCGATTACATCAAAAATTAGACAAATCTGTCTAGCAACCAAAGGGTTTTATTTAAAAGGAATTTCCAATGAGATCAAAACATCCATTGATGACATCGAAGTGCACGTCGATGACATTAAAGGGTGCTCGATGAGATTGATCAGAATCTGACTTACACCCAATGCAATATCTTGGTGTAGGTAGTTGATGCAATCGGAGAAGGTTTGATAATAATAAAATTCAAATTTTGATGGCATCGAAGTCCTTTCGATAGCATCGACAATTTCAGATTTCTGCCTATTTTTTTACTGTTGGGATTCAACTTTATATAAACTCATGGGTTGCTTCTTGATAAAATGAGCTACATTTGAAGAGAGCTTGAGAGAGTCACTGCAATAGTTAACACCCTCATCCTTAAGCTCTCTTTCTAATTGGAGTTCATCATTCAATCCTTAGCACAAGCATTTACTCTTGTCTTCAAAACTTGGATTGAATCATGAACTCTGGCATTCATTGAGATTCTAGTAACAATTCTTAATGGCAAATCATTGTACTGGACTACTTGAATGCTTAGTTCATGGGAATCTTCTCTAGGTATTTAATCCAAATCATCTAAATAGAGAAGATCACACCAAACCCCAAACCTCACAACCTCGGAGCATTTCATGAAGCATCGATCAGTAGTTGTAGTTCAAAAGAGCTGAAGACTGCTCATCAACAAAGAAGATCATCTTCAGATTGTGCTAAAATAGGGCTCATCACTTATTTGTAAGTATACAGAGTCCATTGAGTCTAAAGCCCTTTCCTTGTGTAGGACTGGGATTTAGAGTTTGAGTTGACAAACTCCCTAAGACCTTTCGACAGAAGAATACGTAGTCCTTGTGTAGGACGTGTTTCCCTGTGTTGGCATTGCCTTATGTAGGCATCTTAGGTTGCCTTGTGTAGGCTCCTAGTAGTATCTGTAAGTGCTAGGATGTTGACCATAGCTATGTTGTCAAATTTCGTAAGATAAAACCACTTCAAAGTAGATCTTCAAAGAACGGTCTATGTTCAAGAGTAGATTAAGCTCAAGATCAGTTTATATTCAAGAGAAGATCAAGCTTAAGATTGGTCTATGTTCAAGAAAAGATCAAGCTCAAGATTGGCTTATGTTCAAGAAAAGATTGAGCTCAAATTCAAGATAAAGTGTGAGGCCCGTATCCTAGCCCGTACTGTTCTGTAGGCTTCCGCGGTCCTCCCGGTCGAATTTTGGTAACTCGTGATATTTAATCAGTAGTTGCGCACGACCCTGCATCATATCCCGTATTCCAAAGTCAGCTCAACCTGAGACTTATACCCTAACGACCACACCGTTGCCGCGGTTCCGACGCCGCATATTACACACTGAGACGATACCCGGGCCAGGAGATGTGGGCCTACGTTCAGTTCGAGGAAAACGCCATGCGTTGCAAATCCCAAGAGAATGTCCCATCAATCACATCATATGTCACATTAATCTATCAATGAAAGTCAAGTACAAGCAACCCATACCCTAGCCTTACCTCTCTCTTACACAAGTACCCTAAAGTCAACAAGCACCTTACCTCTCATGTCACTCCACCATCCCTCTCTCCCATCACTTCTCTCCCATCACCTCTCTCTCTCTCTCTGTCTCTCTCTCTCATTCTCCCAAGCAACCATGGGAGGTAAATGTCCAAGCTCTCCATGAGAAAGAGCTTGGTGTGGCCTACCTTCTTACCATCCAATACCACCCTTCATGATCGATCTCAACCGTTGAAGTCCATCCATTGGAGCTCTAGAAGCTATAAGCGGAAGGAGGAAGAGAAGATCCTTAGGTGGGTGATTTTATTACTTGATTTCTGATTTGAGGGCCCACATATGTGAGACCCATCTTGATGTATGTGTTATATCAAAGAGGGACTCATAGTGGAGGGGTCCCACCACTAACCGATTCTCTCTCTCTCTCTCTCTCTCTCTCTCTCTCTCTCTCTCTCCCCACCATGATAGTGTGTATTCTAGATCCATGCCGTTCGTAGACCTACACCATGACGTGCATGGGTCATTCGGACCATCCAGATCATGGTCTCACATGATGGATGTGTTGAATCCTCACCGTCAGCCTAGATTAGAAAGGGCCATAGGCTTGGACGCTAGTTTCTTTTTATTATATATATATATATGTAAATATATATATATATATATAATATAATATAATATATACATTATATATATACATATATAAATCTGGTGGGCCACATGTGTGTACCCACCTTAATGTATGTGTTTTTTATCTGGGCCGTCCATTTACTAGACGACCAACAGCTGACAGTTGTTGCTTCATGCCAGCAAGTCCCTGGGCCTCTACATGAGGTGTATATTGCACCATTCATGTGGGGCCATCTTGATGTTTGTGGTCTATCTAGATCGTCCGTACATGGGCCCCACGTGATGTGCATGTTTTCTCCAGACTGTCCAAACGGTGGGGCCCACCCAACATGATATGTGTGTTTATATCAACGCCGTCCATCCAACCGTCCAGCGTCTGGACGCTGGACATGCTAAACTGGATAGATCATATAATAATATATATATATATATATAATATACATATATATTAAATAATATTATATATATTTGTGTATGGTGGGCCCCATGTGGGACCCACCTGATGAAGTGGATTAGGTGGTGCACCAGCAACTTGCTGGATGTCAGCGAGTGTTGTGTGGACCCACCATGAATCATGTATTTTATCTATGCTGGCCATCCGTTTTGGCAGCTATGGGCCCACCCCACACGTGCTGCACATGTGAGGGGTGGGGCCCACCTCGTTTGCATATGTATTACATCCAACCGTCCACCCATTAGGGACACGGACCCCACCCATGATGTATTTATTTCATCCACACCATCCAGATTATGCTGGATGGTGTTGGACAATGTTTGGATGGTGCTATGGACCCCACCTTGATGTATGCTCCATATCCACACCGTCCACAATGTTTGGATGGTGCTGGACAACGTTTGGATGGTACCAATTTACATGGATAATGTTCTGATGGTGCTGGACAATGTTTGGGCAGTGTTGATCATCATTATGGTGCCATGTGCCCCATAGAATGATATGTACCGCGATACACATGTTGCACCTGTAACTATTGTAATGATTTTAGATGTAATTCAAGCTCCCATCCGTAAGGCCCACTTTGAAGTATTTTGTGGCCCCCTCGAGAGGCCCACTTTGATATACTTGCGGCCCATCTGTGAGGCCCACCTTGATGTATTTATGGCCTGATGATGCGGCCCACTTGGTGTGTATTGGCCCATTAGTGCAGCCCATTAGTGCGGCCCATTAATGTAGCCCACTTGATGTGTATGAGGCCCATTAGTGCGACCCATTGATGCAGCTCACTTGATGTGAATGAGGTCCATGTGCAGGGCTCACCTGTGATGTATATTAAGCCCATGTGTAGGGCCCACCTATTGTGTATTTGAAGCCTAGGGGTTGTGGCCCATTGTGATGTATTCGAGGCCCATTGTAACGCCTTGAAAATCGGGGGGTCGAGCATAACTCAGCTCCCGAGTTTCAAAACATCACTTATGCAAGATATGTAATAATGAATGTATGTTGTCTACGTTGGTGCATAAAACATGAGGTAGATTAAGCCAAACTGCAAACATAATTTAGGGATAAGTGAAAGACGCAAGCGGAAGACTAAAGAAATATATGTGTACATGTGCAAGTCCCTGAATTACGTATACCTGCCAGGTCAAATTACAAGTGTTTGTCTTCAAAATACAAGTATCAAAATGAAATTCATCTATTCCCAAAAGAAAACCCAGAATCCCGCACATCAGGACATGGCTCATAAGAACCCGCCTGAGAACTGCATAAAGGAGAACTCCTCCTCATCATCGCAATAGACCGGCTCTGCCTCAGAAGCCTCGTCATCACCTGCAGCTAAGACAGAGACTGGTTGGTGTGCACAACACCGTCCTGTAACATGGGAGTGAGTGATCAACTCAGTGGAACAATAAAGCAAGGGTTAACATGTTATCAATTCGGTCAAGCAGTAATGATAAAGCAATAAAATCAAACATGTCCTAATTACTCTTGTTAATGCAAGGATGTATGTAGAATGATGTGTGCCCTCACGCGTACACCCTCAGCGTCTTCATCTTACGTTACACATAACATCGCCTCAAAGTGCGCCACGTCTACAAAGCACATGCAAATGCGGTGCATGAACAAGATTACCAAGTTGTTATTAGTTCCTTTCATACAGCAGGATTGGGAAGCTAAGGTACCTTCCTCATATCAATTTTCCAAACAGTGATCCATTGTAGGGTCGTCAGTCCTAGACAATCTCATACGATCATATGGTTTTAGGTCGTTGCAAAGGGCTCGTCACCAATCAATGCACGCCTATCATACCCTCATTACTACTCTAAGGCTCGTCGCCCTAATGCAGTATCCAAGTATGCTCGAGGTCACTACAAAGGGCTCGTCACCAATTAATGTAGGCCGACAGCACGAATATAGTGTCCCATACCACCATAATCGGCTCACGAGTTTGGTTGCTCACTGGTCACTACGGGGAGGCTCGTCACCCCAGCGTAGGCCGACAGCTCGACCACGGTGTCCCATACCACCATGCCCGGCTCATGAGTCTTAGCGGATCGAGGTACCATGGTTAACAGGATTTGCACTGGTAAGTTTGGTACCTTAGGTTGAAGCAATAGCATCCAAACATGGTGAACATACAATAGGGCCAATCGGGTTACTTGACGAGCTCGACTAGTACGAGCGCACGTCAAGTTGATCGACATGAAGTGCATAAACACTCCATGTGGCCTAACCACTGTCGACAACTGAAGTACGACTCGGATTTGTCAAGCACGTCTAGTGTAGCGAAACAACATCAGCCACCAAATCAGGATCTGTTACCGATTGCCTGGACTATACCATAGCCCCAAACACATTTATTTTCATCAAGTAATCATATGGAAAAGTCAAGCAGTAATGAACGAATAATTCAAATCTTACAATCATATGAGCATGTAGTGAAAAGCAATGTAAACATGAGTTAACACATATTCATTCCATAATGGAACAGTCATCATAGTATAATGTACATGGAGGAAATCATACACATAATTAAAGTAGCTGAGATTTACATTGCAGCCCTCATACAAGGTACTCCCAGAAAACATCTCACTCATTTAGACATTCTTACAAACAATTAGACTGCATACCTCAACGTACATGACGTATGTTGATCACACAAGTATTAGGCCAAATCCTTTCACTAGGGAGTTGGCCCATATATAACACGCATGCACCCATGACGGATAGTCATGGCAAGCATGAATCCAAGTTCCATGTTCATTCATTCATTTCCACAAACACTTTGACTACACACCCCAACATACATAAAGTATGTTGGCTGTGATGTGATTTAGGGTAAGTCCTTTCGCTAAGGAGTTGTCACATATATAACAAGCATATATCCATGACAAATAATCATGTTGGGCACAAATCCAAATTCCATACATATTCAGACATCTCAACATATACATAGAATATACTATATTCAACATAGCTCATATATAATTGTAGAGTGAAACAGACGTCTCATTTTGCATGTGAAATAGCACCCATGTCAGTTATAAATCATTAACCGACATTGAAAGCCTTGAAAACCATAGCCTATACGTTTAGAGTCCGCAACTTAGACCAAAAATGGCGCAACGGCTTCGATTTAGACGATAAGTCTTCATCAACAATGAATAAATAACCTAAAGCATGAACTGGATTAGCTACATCGACACTTAGACTATTCTAGGTTTCAAAATAGGTTAGGGTTTGATTGACTTACCCAAATATGAGATTAGAATCACCAGAATAGCGATTCAGATGCGGTGAATTAGACACGTAGAGTAACTGGGAAGGATCTCAGGATGATGCACCAACTTCTCTCTCTCTTTCTCCCTGTCTCTCTTTCACTCTCTTTTCTCCTCTCTCTCTCTCTCTTAGCTAGGGTTTAGGAAACTCATATGGAATAGAGAGCTAGGGTTTTAAGGTCTATATATAGGCCTAACATTGATGAAAATAACCCCAGGGCCAAAGTATACTTAGGTTATAACCAAAATAGGCCTCTCTCGATCCAACAGAGCACTTCCGGTGGGCCTTTTTCCATGAAAGGTCGGACTTAAGCTCACTGACCATGGATTTAGGTCAGGCTGAGTTTTCGTACCGATCGGATCCCCAGATCAGCCGTGGCGGACCACACTCAATTCAACGGTCACTGGAACTCGATCAGGCCCACAAGCATCATGATATGCCTGGGCCATCTTTCCTGATCAGAGGGTGAAATTGGGTCAAAATCCAATGGTTAGATTGCTTAAAATCGTCGCACAAGCGACACGACTCAGATTTCATAAAATCTTATTTAATCTCTCACCGTTCTCACACTCTTCACTCAGGACTCAATAAAATCGACCCAGAACATCATCTGGACTTGATTTTTGAGATGATGACCAAGTCCAACATGGTGACCAAAACAACCTAAGATCATCGCTATCGGACTTACGACGCGCGATCCAGGTCCGATCTAAAGTTTCAGAAAATTCCCAAGAGCAACTGGGTTTAGAGTTTGATCCTAGGCTCCTAGGTAACATAGCACTAGTGGTCCTACTCATTTTGGGTCTTGTAGTTCATATTTAAAGTGGTTCAAGCTAATTCTACTAATTGTTCAGTTTAGTACTTAACCAAATTCTACCCTAATTATGGCAGAATAGGGTCCTAGGGCCATTCTATGCCCCATATTTGGCACTTCTAGTTATTCTATTATTTCAATTATTTTTCTAGTAGTTCATCATTAATTTTACCCTCTCTCCACCAAATTTCATGAGATTTTGTGTTGTATAAAAATTCTCAAAATTCCAGAAGCAGCAGCTGTCCAACAAGTGATTTTCGGATAGTTGTCACAAAAACCTACTTTAAACTATATTACATATTTTATTATATTTTGCACATATTTTTATATAAAACTAGACTCATTTAGCTTCAATCTAGTTTTTGAATCACCTAAATTGGATTATAACGAAAGAGATATGATTTTTCAAAGTTGGACAAAACGCGTAGAAAAATGCAGAAAATGGGCTGCCCAAACCGCTGTACGGACGAGGCCTCGCCAACTTGGCGAGCACATCACCGGTCACTGGACATATGGGTGAGGGCTTGCCCCAGGGGTGATGTCCTCCCCCCCCAGGGTTGCCGGAGACATGTGGGACCCACCTCAGGTCCCCCCGAATTTAGTCGTTTGGGCCCACGAGTCCGTGTGAGGCGTTTCAGGTCCAATTTGCAAACTGAAGTGAGTTTATTTAACATGTAATATATGATTTTGGGGTAGGAGATGCTAATCTATCCAACTAACCTATTTATTTTGTTAGATTCCAAAAGTTTAAGGGTCAAATACCCATTTTATCCATTTAGTTACTATTTGTGGTAAGTTTTAGTTTTAGTAATGTTCTTCATCATTTATACCCTAGGATTGATATGTATTATGAATGTTATTAGAAAAATTTAAAGGATAGGATAGTGAAAGGTGAAATTTTGAAGGAAAAGGGTTAAGAAGGGGACTTTACGCTTTGGGATTGAGCTTTGAGAGTGTTATGGTTGACCCATGGCCTAAGGACGTCTAACTCTAGGTTGGCAAAAATCCGGGGTGTTATAATCTACCCCCCTTAAAAATAATTTCATCCCCGAAATTGGTTAAGGGTAATAAGTAAGGATTTCACTATTTCCTTTGCCTAAGCTTTATTGATTTCAAGTTGATATGGATGGTAGGGTGTATACTATTGATGCTTATCTAGCTCACTTTAGTCTAACCTCCTTAAAACATTTTTGCCCTGAAATTGGCTAAGGCTCCTATGGGGTCCATATTCAATGAGTACATTAGTGGATGCACTGACCTTGGCTATTGTAATTCAACTCGTGCCTATTTTAGGCCTATTCCTTTGTATGAATTGGTTTAATATTTGAACCCTAATTGCTTTCCTTTAATGACTTCACTATTGACATTTTAAGGAAGATTCAGATCCGATTTAGTGACCTAACCTCACATGTATCCTAGATCAATTTCCTTCGATCCAGGGCCAGTGGGGTAGGGATCCACCACGCTTTCGCTACGCCACTCTGATTTAAATGGAAGCGTTAGCCGACCTAACTAGATCGGGCTTATAGTGTTCTACCCCCCTTAAAAATTTATTTATACTCTTAAGGCTCAAGAATCTCTGTCCTAATTCATCTATCGGGACAAGGTGTAATTTGGAACCTATCCTTGACATGAAATGGGATACTATCTCCCAATACATTGGTTTTCCTTTCATCGATAATGTGTACTATGGCATTGATACCTATGGTTATAGAAATGAGCCTAATCTCTATTGGCTATAAGTTCTTAAAACTTCTCAAAGACGAAGTAATAAACTTTTAGTTGTAAGTGGTCGGGTCAACACGGAAGGAAAGTTGTGTAGTGGGTCTGAGCCGGATACATAGATCTTCTGCCTAGCTAGGACAAAAAATTTGACATATCGTTTCTTAATCCTAGTCGATCCCGATCTTCTGCTTGATCAGAGCATTAAGTTCATTGGTAACTACCAGGATTGAGAATTCGATTCAAACCGCGAATACTTCGCCTATATATAGTTGCTCTACTCCGTATTCCCGATTGCAATAAGTCCTTGAGAAGGCAATTATATGGGTGTATTGATTTGGCCTAATGTTAAATCCAAGGATATATAAGTTTTCTCTGAGAGTGAATAGTTTCTAAGTCAGACAAGCTTCCTAAGAGTTACTAAAGAAGCCTACGAGTTCCAAGGGGAATGAGGTCTCACTCCAACCTAATGAAGCTGACTAACTAAGTCTATCATTCATCAATCCTAGCATAATCAATCTTTTACATTCCTTAGTATAACTAGCGGCCTAGTTTGAATTTAGGAGTAGCGGTAATCCAATAGTTGTGATCTAAAGTTTATGTTTATGCGCTAGATGATTTCATATCATTTCTAATAAAATGAATTGTTTTACCACTTAGGGTCAAGGTCGTTTGATTGGAATTGAGTTGCCCGAACTTGAATGTAATTGCACTCGAGCATTACACACATGCTCATACTAACTAAGAAGGTTCTAGGGTTCACGTTCTTAATCTATTGAATTTCCTATACTATCAGATTTTTTTTTATTTTTTATTTTTTTGAATTCTAAGAGTACCAACTTTAGGTCCAAGATTCTAAGGGACTATTTGGCCAGTGATATTAAGTTGTATTAAATGGATTTCGTTGCTAATCCCACCTTAAGATTTGGAAATGGCATGTTTGGAAGGAGGGTGGGATGGGATTAAAATCAATTGCATAGGCTTTGGAAAATGAGCCTTGTGTTGGAAAATGTGAGATGGGATTTCCAAATCCCATGATGATAAAATTCCAAGTATAATTTGAAAGGAAACCCTGGGATTTACTGTTAATGGCATACATTCCAACCATGGCATTGGAAACCATGGGATACACCCAATCTAGAGACAATACCTCACACATGCATTTATTGTTACTTTTACAATTCTATCCACCCTAATCTCACCTAATGCAGTTGGTTGAACGGGCCTTAAATGTCCCATCATTCAGAGGTTGTGAAGGTTATGGGACACAAAAATGTGGGTTGGAAGTGCTCAAACGAAAGGGAAAGAAGAAGGGCACTGCTGTGGAAGAAGGTTTCGAAGGGGTGGTGTGGGTGGTGTACGAAAATGGAAAGAGAAGTGCTTGGAGGGGTGATTTGAGTGAAGATGTTTGGGTTTACTTAAGAAAAGGAGAGCTTGGAGTGATAGTTTGTGGATGAGGGGGGGGTGTTAGGAGGGGTTTTAATCGACCCCACATGGATCAGTGGGCCACACAACACCCCAAAGGCGTCGGCCCGAGCTGGCCCCTTTGTCCGATTCGACGCCTATCGGGTCATTCAGGTTAAAATCTGATACAAACAGAGGTTTACTGACATTTAAAGGGCTGAGATGGAAAGATAAACCATCTAAACTCATCAAGGGACGGTCTAGAAGAGATTTTGGGTCGCTGTGTGTGATCAGGAGTGAGCACAGACTCGATCTCGGCGATCGTTTTCAGTAAACTTTCGCCGATAGAAGCAACGGGACACATACACAAATTTTAGATTAATCTCGCACCCTCCTACACTAAGGTGGCGACAGCGTTCAGTGTGTGACCATAACCCAAGTCCGGTTTAATCCAATTCATGCTCTTATACCAACTGTAACGCCCTAAAAATCGAGGGGTCGAGCATAACTCAGCTCCCGAGTTTCAAAACATCACTTATGTAACATATGTAATGATGAATGTATGTTGTCTGCATTGGTGCATAAAACATGAGGTAGATTAAGCCAAACTGCAAACATAATTCAGGGATAAGTGAAAGACGTAAGCGGAAGACTAAAGAAATATGTGTACATGTGCAAGTCCTTGAATTACGTATACCTGCCAGGTCAAATTACAAGTGTTTGTCTTCAAAATACAAGTATCAAAATGAAATTCATCTATTCCGAAAAGAAAACCCAAAATCCCGTACATCAGGACGCGGCTCACAAGAACCCGCCTGAGAACTGCATAAAGGAGAACTCGTCCTCATCATCGCAATAGACCGGCTCTGCCTCAGAAGCATCGTCATCACCTGTAGCTAAGACAGAGACTGGTTGGTGTGCACAACACCGTCCCATAACGTGGGAGGGAATGATCAACTCAGTGGAACAATAAAGCAAGGGTTAACATGTTATCAATTCGGCCAAGCAGTAATGATAAAGCAATACAATCAAACATGTCCTAGTTACTCTTGTTAATGTAAGGATGTATGTAGAATGATGCGTGCCCTCAGGCGTACACCCTCAGCGTCTTCATCTTACGTTACGCATGACATCGCCTCAAAGTGCACCACGTCTACGAACCACATGCAAATGCGGTGCATGAACATGATTACCAAGTTGTTATTAGTCCTTTACATACAGCAGGATTGGGAAGCTAAGGTACCTTCCTCATATCAATTTTCCAAACAGTGATCCATTCTAGGGTCGTTAGTCCTAGACAATCTCATACGATCATATGGTTTTAGGTCGTTGCAAAGGGCTCGTCACCAATCAATGCACGCCTATCATACCCTTGTTACTACTCTAAGGATCGTTGCCCTAATGCAGTATCCAGGTATGCTCGAGGTCACTACAAAGGGCTCGTCACCAATCAATGTAGGCCGACAGCACGAATATAGTGTCCCATACCACCATAATCGGCTCACAAGTTTGGTTGCTCACTGGTCACTACGGGGAGGCTCGTCACCCCAGCGTAGGCCGACAGCTCGATCACGGTGTCCCATACCACCATGCCCGGCTCATGAGTCTTAGCGGATCGAGGTACCATGGTTAACGGGATTTGCACTGGTAAGTTTGGTACCTTAGGTTTAAGCAGTAGCGTCCAAACATGGTGAACATATAATAGGGCCAATCGGGTTACTTGACGAGCTCGACTAGTACGAGTGCACGTCAAGTTGATTGACATGAAGTGCATAAACACTTCTTGTGGCCTAACCACTGTCGACAACCGAAGTACGACTCAAATTTGTCAAGCACGTCCAGTGTGGCGAAACAACGTCAGCCACCAAATCGGGATCTGTTACCGATTGCCTGGACTATACCATAGCCCCAAACACATTTATTTTTATCAAGTAATCATATGGAAAAGTCAAGCAGTAATGAACGAATAATTCAAATCTTACAATCATATGAGCATGTAGTGAAAAGCAATGTAAAGATGAGTTAACACATATTCATTCTATAATGGAATAGTCATCATAGTATAACGTACATGGAGGAAATCATACACATAGTTAAGGTAGCTGAGATTTACATCGCAACCCTCATACAAGGTACTCCCAGAAAACATCTCACTCATTTAGACATTCTTACAAACACTTAGACTACATACCTCAACGTACATGACGTATGTTGATCACACAAGTATTAGGCCAAATCCTTTCACTAGGGAGTTGCCCCATATATAACATGCATGCACCCATGACGGATAGTCATGGCAAGTATGAATCCAAGTTCCATGTTCATTCATTCATTTCCACAAACACTTTGACTACACACCCCAACATACATAAAGTATGTTGGCCGTGATGTGATTTAGGGCAAGTCCGTTTGCTAAGGAGTTGTCACATATATAACAAGCATATATCCATGACAAATAATCATGTTGGGCACAAATCCAAATTCCATACATAGTCAGACATCTCAACATATACATAGAATATACTATATTCAACATAGCTCATATATAATTGTAGAGCGAAACAGACGACTCATTTTGCATATGAAATAGCACCCACGTCAGTTATAAATCATTAACTGACATTGAAAGCCTTGAAAACCATAACCTATACGTTTAGAGTCTGCACCTTAGACCGAAAATGGCGCAATGGATTCGATTTAGACGATAAGTCTTCATCAACAGTGAATAGATAACCTAAAGCATGAACTGGATTAGCTACATCGACACTTAGACTATTCTAGGTTTCAAAATAGGTTAGGGTTTGATTGACTTACCCAAATATGAGATTAGAATCACCGGAATAGCGATTCAGATGCGGTGGATTAGACACGTAGAGTAACTGGGAAGGATCTCAGGATGATGCACCAACTTCTCTCTCTCTTTCTCTCTTTTCTCCTCTCTCTCTCTCTTAGCTAGGGTTTAGGAAATTCGTATGGAATAGAGAGCTAAGGTTTTAAGGTCTATATATAGGCCTAACATTGATGAAAATAACCCCAGGGCCAAGTATACTTAGGTTATAACCAAAATAGGCCTCTCTCGATCCAACAGAGCACTTTCGGTAGGCCTTTTTCCATGAAAGGTCAGACTTAAGCTCACTGACCATGGATCTAGGTCAGGCTGAGTTTTCGTACCGATCGGATCCCCAGATCAGCCCTGGCGGACCACACTCAATTCTACGGTCACTGGAACTCGATCAGGCCCACAAGCATCATGAGATGCCTAGGCCATCTTTCCTGATCAGAGGGTGAAATTGGGTCAAAATCTAATGGTTAGATTGCTTAAAATTGTCGCACAAGCGACACGACTCAGATTTCATAAAATCTTATTTAATCTCTCACCGTTCTCACACTCTTCACTCAGGACTCAATAAAATCGACCCAAAACATCATCTGGACATGATTTTTGAGGTGATGGCCAAGTCCAACATGGTGACCAAAACAGCCTAAGATCATCGCTATCGGACTTACAACGCGCGGTCCAGGTTCGATCCAAAGTTTCAGAAAATTCCCAAGAGCAACTGGGTTTAGAGTTTGATCCTAGGCTCCTAGGTAACGTAGCACTAGCGGTGCTACTAATTTTGGGTCTTGTAGTTCATATTTAAAGTTGTTCAAGCTAATTCTGCTAATTGTTCAGTTTAGTACTTAACCAAATTCTACCCTAATTATGGCAGAATACGGTCCTAGGGCCATTTTATGCCCCATTTTTGGCACTTCTTGTTATTATATTATTTTAATTATTTTTCTAGTAGTTCATCATTAAGTTTTCCCTCTCTCCACCAAATTTCATGAGATTTCGTGTTTAAAAATTCTCAAAATTCCAGAAGCAGCAGATGTCCAACAAGTGATTTTTGGATAATTGTCACAACAACCTACTTTAAACTATATTAAATATTTTATTATATTTTTCACATATTTTTATATAAAACTAGACTCATTTATCTTCAATTTGGTTTTTGAATCACCTAAATCATAGTTATAACGAAAGAGATATGATTTTTCAAAGTTGGATAAAATGTGCAGAAAAATGCAGAAAACGGGTTGCCCAAACCGCTGTACGGACGAGGCCTCGCCAACTCGACGAGCACATTGCCGGTCACTGGACATATGCACGAGGGCTCACCCCAGCGGTGATGTCCCCCCCCCCCCGGGGGGGGGGGGGGTTGCCGGAAACATGTGGGACCCACCCCGGGTCCCCCCGAATTTAGTCGTTTGGGCCCACGAGTCCGTATGAGGCGTTTCAGGTCCAATTTGCAAACTGAAGTGATTTTATTTGATATGTAATATATGATTTTGGGGTAGGAGATGTTAATCTATCCAACTAACCTATTTATTTTGTTAGATTCCAAAAGGTTAAGGGTCAAATACCTATTTTATCCATTTAGTTACTATTTGTGGTAAGTTTTAGTTTTAGTAATGTTCTTCATCATTTATACCCTAGGATTGGTATGTATTATGAATGTTCTTAGAAAAATTTAAAGGATAGGATAGTGAAAGGTGAAATTTTGAAGGAAAAGGGTTAAGAAGGGGACTTTACGCTTTGGGATTGAGCTTTGAGAGTGTTATGGTTGACCCATGGCCTAAGGACGTCTAACTCTAAGTTGACAAAAAATTGGGGTGTTACACCCATGGGCAAGGCCTGATGTGATGTGTTTATGACCCATATGATGAGGCCCATTGAGATTTATTTTCAATCCACTTGATTCGGTCCAAATACATCATTCGGTCCAAATGATGTATTTGGGACCCTTGAGTGAGGCCCATGATGATGTATATTAGGACCTTGTGGGAGGCCATGGGCCCACTGTATGTTCGACCCTATGTGGGCGACCCCTTGAAGCAATGATGGTTAAAAGTCCACATTGCTGGGCAATAATGGTTGGATGCCCACATTGTGACCTTCCCTTAGGCCTTGTTAGGTCGATTCCAAATGTCGAGGCTGAGTCCGATTGAAGAGGCCGATTTCATTATTCGAGGCCGATTCTAATTGTCGATTTCGATTGTCGATTTTGATTACAGAGGCCGAGTCTGATTGATGAGGCTGATTTTATTAGTTAAGGCTGATTTCGATTGTCCATTCCAATTGTCGAGGCCAAGTCCGATTGACGAGGCCGATTCTGTTAGTCGAGGCCGATTTCGATTGTCGAGGCCGAGTCCAATTGACAAAGCTAATTTTGTTAGTCGAGGTTGATTGTCGAGGCCAATTTGGATTGTCCATTCTGATTGACGAGGCCGAGTCCAATTGACGAGGCCGATTCCGTTAATCAAGGCCGAGTCCGATTGACCAGGCCGATTCCGTTAGTCGAGGCCGATTGTCGAGGCCAATTCCAATTATTAATATCGATTGTCGAGGTCGAGTCTGATTGATGAGGCTGATTCCATTAGTTGAGGTCGATTCCGATTGTCGAGGCCGAGTCCGATTGTCAAGGCCGAGTCCAATTAACGAGGTTGATCCTGTTAGTTGAGGCCAATTGTCGAGGCCAATTCTGATTACCGATTTCTATTGTCGATTCCGATTGTCGAGGTAGAGTCTGATTTACGAGGCTGATTCCGTTAGACGAGGCCGATTGTCGAGCCGATTTAGATTGCCGATTCCGATTGTCGAGTCCGAGTTCAATTGACGAGGCCGATTCCATTAGTCGAGGCCAAGTCCGATTGACGAGGCCGATTCCGTTAGTCAAGGCCGATTGTCGAGGCCGATTCTGATTGTTGATTCAGATTGTCAAGGCCGAGTCCGATTGATGAGGCTGATTCCATTAGTCGAGGCCAATTGTCGAGGCCGATTTCGATTACTGATTCTTATTATCGATTCTGATTGTCGAGGTCGAGTCCGATTTACGAGGTTAATTCCGTTAGCAAGGCCGATTGTCGAGGTCGATTCAGATTATCAATTCTGATTATCAAGGCCAAGTCCAATTGACGAGGCTGATTCCATTAGCAAAGGTTGATTCTGATTGTCGAGGCAGAGTCCAATTGATGAGGTTGATTCCATTAGTCGAGGCCGATTCTGATTGCCGATTCTAATTGTCAAGGCCGAGTCCGATTGACGAGGCTGATTCCGTTAGCCGAGGCCGATTGTAGAGGCCAATTTCGATTGTCGAGGCCAAGTCCGATTGACGAGGCTGATTCTGTTAGTTGAGGCCGATTCTGATTGTTGATTCCAATTGTCAAGACCGAGTCCGGTTGACGAGGTTGATTCCGTTAGTTAAGGCCGATTGTCGAAGCTGAGTCCAATTGACGAGGCTGATTTTGTTAGTCGAGGCCAATTGTCGAGGCCGAGTCCGATTGATGAGGCTGATTCCGTTAGTCGAGGCCAATTCCGATTGCTGATTCCAATTGTCGAGGCCGAGTCCAGTTGACGAGGCTGGTT
The DNA here is from genome assembly GCF_029962835.1 of Magnolia sinica. Classification (NCBI taxonomy): domain Eukaryota; kingdom Viridiplantae; phylum Streptophyta; class Magnoliopsida; order Magnoliales; family Magnoliaceae; genus Magnolia; species Magnolia sinica. The sequence continues at coordinate 60,438,490 of NC_080577.1, forward strand.
CTGTTAGTTTAGGGCTATTGTTGAAGCCGAGTCCGATTGACGAGGCCGATTTCGTTAGTCGAGGTCGATTGTCGAGGCCGATTCCGATTGTCGAGGTCGATTCTGATTGTCGAGGCCTATTTCGATTGCTAAGGGTGATTGTCAAGAACCATATGATGTATATACGGCCCGTATTTGAGGCCCGTTGGGATGTGTATTCAGCCCATGTTTAAGGCCTAATGTGATAAATATGAGGTATATGTGATGAAGCCCATTGTGATGCATTTGAGGGCTAGGCGATGAAACCCATTGTGATGTATATTATGCCCATATGAGAGGCCCATCGTGATGTGTATTAAGCTCTTAAGTAAGGCCCATGGTGTTGTATATTAGGCCCTTGTGCAAGGCCATGGGTCCACTGTACGTTAGGCTCTATGTGGGTCATTCCTTGGGGGCAATGTTGGTTAAATGTCCACATTGTCGAGGCCGATTGTTGATGCCAATTATTTATACCAATTATGAGTATGTGATAGCATAGCATCATGATACATGTTCATACGCATAATCTGCATGTTTGTTATGAGATGTGGTTGACCATTGCATATGTCAATGGGCAGGTTGTTATGAGACTCCCTGATAGGAGGAGGTTATCTAACATAAGCGCACGGTATGCGAAAGATTGATGCATGACTGGATTGTATGACTCATGCATCTTGCATTGTGTGTTGTGACTACTGTACACCCTAGCGATATCAGGGTCATAGCCTCAACAGGCACATCGTGGATGGCCAGATGAGACACCGAAAATATTTTGTTCTAGATATAGGCACCATAGATGTCCCTGGGTGAAAATCCTTAAACCTCCGTGGCCAAGAGACACCCCAACGTCAAGACTGAGTGGATACATGAGCGCTCGAGTGTCGAATACCAGGAGGCCGCGTCTCCCATTATGTCATGGTCGGCTGGGAGGGGCTGTGGCCTTACCCGCCAAAGCGTAGGGGGCATAGTTAGGCTGAGTTTAACCAGCTCGTGAATGGGTCCGCTATCGACATGCCGAGTAGATATTGGCTGACTACAGGCCAGACGGATAGTAAGGTCTCTTCCACTTGAATGGTCGTACGTCAGTGGGCGGTGATTTGCATGTAGAGTGTACAAGACCCCGGTGATGGTCCCAGAGAGAAACCATACTGATATGTGGACTTATCGAGTAGGAGTTGCATATTCATTCATTTATTCATTCACTATCCACTCGGGTTGGTAGTGCGCAACTAATTATTGTGTACCTTCGTAATGGTAAGGATTTCGGTTGTGCGCGCGACTAACTTAAGATCAGGAGTCTACTACATTGAGTCTGGCTATCCAAATTTAGGTATGTGACTGGTTTGGATAGAAGTCCATTGTGATAGACCCCATAGCTTGCGGTACCACGTACTATCATCTCGACCTCACTCCAGCTTGGTCATTTCATTCGCACCGCATATTGCATTACATCATCAGCATCTGATATTTGGCTTACTGTCCCCGCATTGCATAGCTGATCTACATTACTTCATCAGTATATGATATTGTTTTCATTATATTTTTGCATTGCATAGCTTAGATATGGCTGATGGTATTTATGGGCCTATCATCATGTTTTCGCATTACTCTGATATCGTATGATTTATGATCTTGTCAGTATTTCTGATATTGTATGATTATGGGTTTATCAGTATGTCTGCTTACTCTGATTACTCCGATATTTCTTACTTGGCACTTAACTTGTGCACACACTTTCACCACCCACTAAGCTTTCTTTAAGTTTATGTATGATTGATGCATGTAGGTGGCATTAGTTGTAGCAGCATTGAGCTTGGAGCGTGCAGCGGACTTTTAGATCTGTGATTTTTGATATATGTATTTCCCTTTCAACATTGTATTCAAATGATTATATTAGTGGATATGTGATGATGATGTTGCCTATGTGATTTGGGTAAACTTGTGGTTATGCTTATTACAAGTTAAATGTATGTTGGAAAATCCTCCTTGTAGGATCCCAGGATTAGAATCTGGCGTATGGACATTGGGAGCCGAGAATGGGGTACTACAGAGGCTATCGACACCGGATTCGGCGATCAAAAATTTTGTGAGCCTGGTTTACGAGTTTGGGGCATGACATGAAGTCAAGCTCAATTTTAAGATGAAGTCCGAGACTAAGTTCAAGCAAAAAAGAATCAAATATTTGATATATCTCAGGTGGTATAAAACCCTAAAAAGACCTTAGGACTAGGTACTTTCAAAAAATTTTAATCTTGGTTTTTTTTTTTTTTTTTTCATTTGTTTTTACCTTGAATTCAGCTAGCCTAAGCTTCCTCGGCCATCCCAACTTCAAGCCTGAAGCAAATAACAATTTTTGTTGTAAATTCGGTTAACCCAAGTTTTAGTTCGGCTTGCCCAAGCTTGAAATTTGGCCAGCCCGAGGAAGTTCAGGTCAAATTCGAGTAACATCAACTTTTAGTATTCAGGGGAATTCGGCCAACCGAAGTTGACGTTAGGCCAGCCAAATTTTAGACAATTCTTATCCCATGTAATCTGAAATCCGTTGATCAGAATCCGCTGAACTCAGGTTAGTCGAAGCCTATCTCAGGCTAACCGAAGTTCTAACTTCTTTACTTATAAATTGAATTATTCTCTCTTTCCGAATTACACAAGTTAATTACCAGAATTCTTTTGCAAGAGAGAAAGCAACCCGTGTAATCTAGCTACTATCAATCGCCCATGGTCACCCTGGTCAATCAAACAAGCCTAGGGTGGCCGACCTAACTAGGGCCACCCCTTGGTTAAGGCGATTTACTAACTGACCCAACATCTTAGCAATCTTAAGTATTTCTATGGACTAAATTCTATATCACACAATTATAGCATAAATTTCACCATACAACCACTTAGGCATTTCATCGAACACGTGCACATCCATAGAGTATTGCACTCACTAAAGCATTAAATCAAACATGTGGGCATGCATAAAGTAATACAATCACTTAGGCAATAAATCAAGCATGTGAACATTGACAAAGCAACATATTCAACCACTTAGGCATTTCATCAAACATGAGAGAATCCATATCTAACCAATATTACATAATATAATCAAACATGACATATGAACATGCTAGCTATTACAATATATTCAACATAAGACACCATTAACTGAGACCCTCAAGGGTCGATAAATGATAACCTAGAGATAATGGTCCGCACCTTAAAAATGAACATCTGATTTTGAGCTCCTAGGGTTAGGGACTTGGGGAAAATCACAAATTTCTATAGAAACACCAAAACTATATGAGATTCATGTAATTCATTTTAGAAAGAACCTAGGTTAGGAAGTAAGTTTATTTCTTACTTCCAAATCGCAAATGGGGTGGATTCGGCGGAGGAGAATGATCGATGTTAGGGCTTTGATTGGAGAAGACCGATGAAGGGAAGCACTAAAGCTTCCCCACTCCCACTCTTACTCTTCTTCTCTTCTTCTTTCTCTCTCTCTCTCTCTCTCTCTCTCTCCCTTGGAGGATGTAAATTCGTATGGAGAATGGGGTGCTCAAACGAGGCCCTTATATAGTGCTAGATTTGGTGTGAATGGCCCTAATGGTTGGGTTTTTACTATACTAGCCCTATGGGAGGGTTTTTCTTACCTCTAGGGCCCATTATGGGGTGTACATGTTGTTATACACCATAGGATAGTTAGCCCTAATGATGATCTACGTATGGATATAATTGGCACGGCATTTGGATGTGCCAATCAATGGATATGATTAGAAGTCTGTTTAACCATCACCGATGGTCGATCGGGGCCGCGACTATACGGATATGAGCAGGGAAATATCATTAATCATTACTCCAATTTTGGTTGGGGATTGATGGTCTGAAAGCCACAACTTTATGAAAGAGCGAAATGTCTATTTCACTTAAGTTTCAGATTTCGGACTAGGGGATTCGAGTGTTGCAAGCATTTAGCTTTCGGCCCAAGTTGAGTCGTTTTATGAACTTTCTTGGTTCACCACCCACGATGGACGTCAAGCCCAGTGAGATGAATATTTTTCTATAATTTCGAAACTAGTAGCCCATTAATGAGCGGTCTAGAGCGTGTTCGGGAAATCGGGGCATTTCTGGAATGAATTAGGTATCAAGATTTCTTGTATGCAATTATTAGGGTTTGGATTAGCTAAGTTCATAGTGTAACCTATTCGCAAAAATGGAAATGAAGATTTGATTATAATCACTCTAAACCGTTGGTTCTTAGGCTAAAAGGATATTGACTCATTTGGTTTGTTAATTAAAATCTAACCCTTAGTTGTCACAACTTTTGGCATGTCTTTATTTAGTTACGGTCATCTCAATTAGTTAGTGATAGGTGAGCTAGAATTGGACCCTACATAAATAAATCCTGAGGCTAAGCTCAACATTTAAGTGATCAGGCGGATTCGTTGGTCTTCTACGGTCGATCAATCCTATTTGTACGGTTCTTTATTGGTACCAGCTATGTATAAGCCCATCTCGAGTGTCAAGGGTCAGTAAGTTATGATGTGGCTAGTTATAAAAAAGAAAATTTTAGGATTTTTGGAAATTTCAAAATAGCAAAAATTTGAGGTGTTACAATCTACCCCCCTTAAAAATAATTTTATCTCCGAAATTGCCCAAGGGTAATAAGTAAAGATTTTATTATTTCATTTGCCTAAGTTTTATTGATTTCAAGTTTATATGTGTGGTAGGGTGTATATTATCTATGCTAGTCTAGTCCATTTTAGTCTACTCCCCTTAAAACTTTTTCACCCTGATGGTTTACTACAATTTATTTATTTATCTATTTATTTTTAAATATTGGGATTCATGATGACGATTCCCCTCTATCTAGAGTAAAAATATTTATTTTCAATATTCAACCAATACGGAGAGACGGTTGTAGTGGGCATGAATCCGATACATCGATCATCTACCTGACCAAGGTAGAAGGCTCATTGTATCCCTTCTTAGTCCTGGTGAATCCTGGTCTTCTACTCGGTCAAAGCATTGAGTCCATTGGTAGTCACCCAGGATTCAAAATTGGGTCAAGCCATGGATGCTTCGCAGGTGTATAGCTCCATAATTCCATAGTCTGATCAATCTAAATATTTAGGAAATATCCATCACTGAAAATTATAAATATCCTATTTATAAGGTTGTCCTTTGGGTCTTGGTCTAAGAGAGTTCTCGTTTTAATTTATGTCCAAAGTAGGGGTTAATAAATCTCTCAAATGCCTATGGTCAAAGGTCATCCTAAAAAGGGTTTCTAATGGCATAAAATTTTATATATATTACCATTTCAATCTTATGGCTAGTGGGTTATGAGCAACTGCACTTCAATTTCATTCACTTCGAGAGGGAAGGAAGAATCGAGAGTTGTAAGGTATTTTGGAGGTTTAGAGTGTTAATAACGCTAATAAGGACGCAGGAAGTGAAAGATGAAGAATATCATCTTCTTGATGTTGTTTGAACCTTGAGTTCATAAGAGAATAAGAACACTTAAAACATATTTTACAATAGTCCACCTCTAATAGGAGCTTACAGATTATTGAACTATGAAGCTCAATCCTACTCAAGGGTCCTAACTTACTTACACCAAAACAACTTAAACAAAAAAATATATGTATATATATAATCAAATTTAATCATGGGATGATACCTAGTATGATTATAAATAATTCCTAAATAGACACCAAATACTAAACTCTAACATGAAAAGACATGACTAGTCTATTGGCAACTCGAAGTGGTGGAAATTTTTTGTTTCGACCATTCTATTATTTATAACATATTTGTCACCTTTAGTTACCATATTATTTATATATATATATATTTAATAATAATCCATTGTTAATCTTACTTTTATTTCATAAAATTTTGTTTCATTTGAAGTTCCATAAAAATTATAAAAATTCGGTAAGTACTATTGTCCAAGACCAACGATTTTCTATATGATTTCATAATGTCTTTATTCCTTGTAATATTTTCTATATTTTTACTTAGTGAAATATTTTTAACATTTTTATGGTAGTTTATCATTAATTTTAAATTCATCCCACAAAATTTCAATTCATTTGGAGTTGTACGAAAATTACTAAAATACTTGAAGTAACAGCTGTCCAAAACTAACGATTTTTGGATAGTTGTCAAAGCATCCTAGATTTAAATATATTAGAATTTTTATTTTATTTTTTACTTATTTTATATGAAAATATATTATCAAGCTTCAATCTGACTTTTGAATCACCTAAATCAGAGTTATATTGAGGGAGATATGACTTTTTGAAGTTGGTTAAAAAAATAAAAAATTGCAGGAAATTCCAATGGGGGTCCGTGGAAATCTGGTACACTGGCAATGCGCCACCGTCATGGCAGTTCCTCTGTGCTCCTCTGGAGGGGGTGGTGACATGCCACCATCCTCTGTGGTGTCTGGTGGTGGCTCTGCCACATGATATTTAAAAATTGATGTATCTCTCAATCCAAAATGGGTTATTCGACGTGCAATATATAATTTTGGGGTAGGAGAAGCTAAGCTATTCAAATAACTTGTTCATTTTGTGAGGATCAAAAGCCAATTTTATTTAAATTTTACTATTTATAGTAATTTTTAGTTTAATTATAGTTCTTTATCCTTTAAGCTTTAGGATTTGTGTCTAATGTGAAAGTACTTAGAAAGATTTGAAGAATAAAGTGGTGGAAGGTGAGATTTTTGAAAGAGATGGGTTGAAAGGGGGAATGGAGACTTAGGGATTGAGTTTTTGTAACGACCTTGGGATTTTTGTGCTTATCTTTCCTTAAGTAGTTGTTTCGGGGTAATTAGCGCTTTACTCGATTGCTTGTGAAATTCGCATCAATCACTTTAAATTGTATCTGCATGGCTCTAAACGTGTAGATTAGTGAGCATTACGTTACTCTGAAATCTGGGATCCATCGCTAAATCCAGTTGTTCTGGGGAATTTTTGGAAGATCTGGATCGGACCTGGACCGCGCGTCGAAAGTCCAATAGCGATGATCTTAGGCTGTTGCGGTCACCGAGTTGGGCTTGATCTTCACCTCGAAAATCAAGTCGATCTGATGTTCTGGGTCGATTTGATTGAGCTCGGAGTGAAGAGTGTGAGAACGGTTGGAATTTATTAAGCTTTTATTGAAATCTGAGTCGTGTCGCTTGCGCGACGATTTTAAGCATTCTGACCGTTGGATTCTGACCCAATTTCACCCTCTGATCAGGATGGTTGGCCCCAGCATATCCTAGTGCTTGTGGACCTGATCGAGTTTCCGTGACTGTTGAATTGAGTGTGGTCCGCCACGGCTGATCTGAAGAGCCGGTCGGTATGAAATCTCATCTTGACCTAGATCCATGGTCAATGAGCTTAAGTCCGACCTTTCGTGGTTATAGGCCCACCAGAAGTGCTTCGTTGGATCGAGAAAGGCTTACTTTGGTTATAACCTAAGTATACCTTAACCCTGGGGTTAATTCCATCATTTTAAGGCCTATATATAGTCCTTAAACCCTAGCTCTCATTTCCATACGAATTTTCTCTAACCCTAGCTTGGAAAGAGAGTGGAAAAGAGAGAGTTAGTGAGAGAGATTGGTTGGTGATTCATCTTGATTCTTCCTTGTTCTTCTTCATCTTCGAACCTTCACTTTGAATCGTTCCTCTGACAATTCTGAGTTCCTTTGGGGTAAGTTAACCTAACCCTAACCTGTGTTAGAGCTTAGACTAGACTTGGTGTTGTTGTATCTCATTTCTATCCTTATTTTAGGGTATTCTAGCGCCGTTGACGAAGACAACTCGTCTAAATCAGCTCGGCGGTTCTTTCTTCGCTTAAGGTGCGGACTTTAAGTGTATAGGTTATGGTTTTCAAGGCTTTCAATCCCAGTTAGTGATTTATTCTTGTTATGGATGAGATTTCACATGCCAAATGTTGTGTTTACATTGCTTTCCTGACATGCATGTGCTATATTGAGATTTGTGTATTCTAAGTGTATTTATAAAGTACCGTATACGTATAAAATATGCACTTGTGTTTGCCATGATTATTTGTCATGTATGTATGCTAGATGCATGTATGACAACTCCTTGGTAAAAGGAATTGTCTAAGTGCATGTATTTCAACATATGTCATGTATGTTGTTCCACGTATGCTAAGTGTTTGTAGAAATGCATGAATGATCTAAGTGTAACTTATTACACTAATTGTGGGCGTTGAGAAGTGATTCTCAATACTCCTATTGATGCCCATGTTTTCCTTTATGCAGTTATATTCCAAGTTATTTAAATTCAAGCATCTCCTATGCTTACATTTATGTTAAGTTGATATTCTTTAGATGCGTTTGTGCCATGATTTGAGTTATTGTTCCATTACTGTTTTACATTCCATATGAATATCTGTAGTAGTGTAGGATATTTGGGACTATGCCTTAGTCCAGGAGATCGGTAATTGACCCTATATTCGTGGTTGAGATTGCTTTCGCCACGTAGGATGTATTAGACGAACCCGAGCCGTATTAGAGTTGGCGGCAGTGGTTTGGCCATGCGGAGTGTTTGCGCACTCTATGTCGTTCAATTCAACGTGCGCTCGTGCTAGTCGAGTTCGTCAAGTAACCCGATTGTCCGATGTATGTTAACCATGTATGGACGCTACTGCTTGAATCTAGGGTACCGGACTTACCAGTGAAATCCTAATAACCATGGTACCTGATCCGCTAAGACTCATGAGTCGGACATGGTGGTATGGGACACCGTGGTCGAGCTGTCGGCCTACGCTGGGGTGACGAGCCTCCCCATAGTGACCAGTGAGCAACTTAACTCGTGAGCCGATTATGGTGGTATGGGACACTATATTCGTGCTGTCGGCCTACATTGATTGGTGACGAGCCCTTTGTAGTGACCTCGAGCATACCTGGATACCGCAAGGAGGTGACGAGCCGATCTGTGGTAGTAAGGGCATGAAAGGCGTGCATTGATTGGTGACGAACCCTTTTGTAAGGCCCGTATCCTAGCCCGTACTGTTCCGTTGGCTTTTGCGGTCCTCTCGGTCGAATTCCGGCGACTCGCGATCTGTAATCGGCAGTTGCGCGTGACCCTAAGTCATATCCAATTTTCCAGAGTCCGCTTGACCCGAGACTTGTACCCGTGCGACCGCGCCGTCGCCGCGGTTCCGATGCTACGTCTCGCGCGCCGAGGCGATACCAGGCAAGGAGATGTGGGCCCGTGTTCAGTTCGAAGAAAACACCGCGCGTGGCAATACCGAGAGAATCTCATCAATTTGTCAAATCAATCAAGTACATGTCACATTACCCAAAAAGCAACCCAAAGTCAACTCTCCCTCTCTCCACCCATCCCTTTTCAAGTACACCTCACCTCACCCATCACTCACACCCATCCCTCTCTCTTTCTCTCTCATTTCTCCATTTTCAAGCAAGCTCCCAAGAGCAACCATCCATGATTTTCTAAGGTGAGGAAAAAGTCATGTGTGGCCCACCTCCCTACCACCCAATCTAACCGTCCAATGTTCATCATTCTCCGTCAAAGTTGAAGCCGATGAGCTTGGCTTGCCATTGATCCAAGAAGAAGTGGAAGAGGTGGGTGGTTTATGATTTGATTTTGAGTATTTGAGGGCCCACTTGTAGTGGGACCCACTTGATGTATGTATTGTATAGAGGGGCCCATAGTGGCGGGTCCCCTCCATATCTCTCTCTCTCTCTCTCTCTCTCTTTGATATTGTGGCCCACTATGATCTTATCCACACTGTCCCATTTGTGGGGCCCATCTCACTGACATCCAGTGGCACGCCACCTGTGTGCGCTTGGACAGACCTGGATAGAAGAGAAAATACAAATGTTAGCTTGATCCAAACGGTGGTGGGCCACCACGTGGACCCACCCTACTGAATGCAATGACCCAACGTCCAGACTCTCTGGACCTTGGGAGCTTCTACGCCATATGTTTATATTATAATATATTATTTATATATAATATAATATAATATATTAAAGTTATATTTTGGTGGGCCACTGCCACGTGGGACCCACCGTATCTACAGTAGCTGTATGCAATAGCTGTAATAAGTCAGCAAGCACTGACGTGGGAGCAGGATCACCCGTTCTGTGGCCCCACCCATGATATATGTGTTTTACCCTGCTGCTACAGCAGCCGTGGGACCCACGTGTGTGTGGACGCCACGTGATGCATGCGTTGTATCAACGTGTCCATCTATTTTGCTCCACGCCACCCACCTGTTTTGTAATCCCCACCGTTCAGATGGCTGGACGGTGGGCCAAACTGTGATGTATGTTCTGGTCCTCACCGTTCAGCAGATCTGGACGGTGGGGCACACCCAAACGTATGTGTTATATCCCGTCCATCCACTTGGTGGTGTACCAGCAGTTGCAGCTGCTGCTTTAACGCGGCAAGTTCAGTGGGTCCCACCAGCAGTTGACGTCACCAAGTCCTGTGGGGCCCACCTTGATTTTTCTCCAGGCCATCCATCTACTGGTGTGGCACGCACCATGATATATGGGTTCTAATCCACCCCGCCCATGCATGGGCATGGGTCCCACCCGATGCAAGTGTTCTATCCACATCATCCGTGGACCACACCATAATGTAAGGGTTGTATCCTCACCATCTAGTGCAAGGACGGTGGGTTTCCACCACGATGTATGTGTTTTTCTTTTCATCCGTCCATCTGTTTTGGGACGAGGGGCCATCCCACACGTGTGGGCAGGTGGACCCCACCTTGATGTATCTGTTTTACATCCACGCTGTCTGCCGGTTTTAGGATGTGTGGGCCCTTACCTTGATGATGTGTGGTATGCCATGCCTTCCATCTGCGTGTGGCCCACCTTAATATGTGAACTTTATTTACCCGTTGTCTGTACACGGCCCACTTGATGTATGATTGTACAACCGGCCATCTGTCCAGTTGGGCTGGACGTGGGCCACAATGTTGCATGTATTTCATCCTCACCGTGTGGTTCAGCTGGATGTGGATCACACCATGATGTACATCTGTACAGCCCGCGGGACGTAGGGCCACCATGATCCATGTGCTGGATACTCGCAATGCCCAGGACAGTGGTCCACCTGGATGAATTCGCTGTATATCCAGGCTGCCTATCCATTTTTCCTGGATTATAGGCTGCCCATTGGGCCCATTTTGGTGGTGCAACGGCCCACCTTGAGGCATGCATTATAGGCAATCTGTCCACCCAATTTCCCGGGATTATGGGCTGCCCCATTAGGCCCACCTTGTGATGCAATGGGCCCATCTTGATGTATGTGCTATAACCACGCCGTCTAGTTCGCTGGACGTGTGGCCCACTGTTTCATATGTTGTTCATCCATGCTGATCATTTGGTGGGCCCATTTCGAAGGTGCAGGCCCACCTATTCCGAATTTGAGGCCCATGTGATAGGGCCCACCTGTTTGAACATGAGGCCCATTGGTGCGGCCCGATTTGATACACATGAAGCCCATTCTGCGACCCATCATGATGTATTTTGGCCCATGGGCAGGGCTCGCCCGTTTTTATTGTTAAGCCCGTGTAATGAGGCCCACTCGGTATATGAGGCCTAGTATTGAGGCCCGTGCGTTGAGGCTCATATAATATATTTGAGACCCAGGTACAAGGCCCACCTGTTATGCATATGAGGTCCATTGGTACGACCCATTAATGCTGCCCACTTGTCATATATTTAAAGCCCGTGCGATAAGGCCCATTTTGATGCATTTTCGACCCATAAGATGCGGCCCATTGGGATGTATATAGGCCCAGGTAGTTGGCCCATTGTAATGTATTTGTGACCCATTTGGCGAGACCCGATGTGGTGTATGTGTGGCCTTTGAGTGAGGCCCATTGCGATGTATATTACGCCTTTGTCTGAGGCCGTGGGCCGCTATATGTTTAGCTCCATGTAGGTCACTCCTTGGGAGCAATGTTGGTTGAATGTCCACATTGATGGGCGGTGATGGTTAAATATCCACGTTATGACCTTCCCTTAGGCCTGGATAGGCCCATTCTCATTGTCCTCTAGTGGGTTAACCCAAACACTTGGGCCCTATTGATATTGTTTGATCCATCATCGGCCGTTCATCTATGGACCCGCCTTGCAACAAGGCCGATTTACCAATTCTGATTATCGATCTATCCGATTGTTGTGACCGATTTACCGATTTTTGATTAGCGATCAAGGTTGATTATCGTGGCCGATTTACTGACCTTGATTATCGATCGATCCTAATTATCGTGACCGATTTACCGATTCTGATTATCGATCTATCCGATTGTTGTGACCGATTTGCCGATTCTGATTATTGATTGATCCGGTTGTCGTGACTGATTTGCCGATTCTGATTATCGATTGATCCGATTGTCGTGACCGATTTGCCGATTCTGTTTATCGATCAATCCAATTGTCGTGACTGATTTGCTGACTTTGATTATCGATCGATCCCAGTTATCATGACCGATTTACCGATTCTGATTATCGATCTATCCGATTGTTGTGACCGATTTACCGATTTTGATTAGCGATCGAGGCTGATTAACGTGACCAATTTACTGACTTTGATTATCGATCGATCCCAGTTATCATGACCGGTTTACCGATTTTGATTATCGATTGATCCGATTGTCGTGACCGATTTACCGATTCTGACTAACGATCGAGGCTGATTATCGTGACCGATTTACTGACCTTGATTATCGATCGATCCTAGTTATCGTGACCGATTTACCGATTCTGATTATCGATTTATCCGATTGTTATGACCGATTAACCGATTCTGATTATCAATCGATCCCGATTGTTGAGATCGAGTATCAAAGCCGATTCCGATTGTCGAGACCTTTATGATGTATATGTGAACCGTAGTTGAGGTCTAATGTGATATATTCATGGCCCATGGGCAAGGCCCGTTGTGGTGTATTAGTGGCCTATGGGCAAGGCCATTGTGATATGTATTAGGCCCAGGATGTATGACGCATTTGATGTATTCGTGACCCATGTGTATGGCCCAGAGGTCATGTATTTGAAACCCATGAGCAGGGCCCACCTGTTGTGTATATACGACTCTTGAATGAGCCCCATGGTGTTGTATATTTAACCCTTGTGAGAGGTCATGGGTCCATTATATGTTAGGATCTATGAGGGCCATTCATCAGGGGCAATGTTGGTTAAATGTCCACATTATCGAGGTCGATTGTCGATGCCGGTCATTGATTCCGATTATGAGTATGTGACTGCATAGCATCATGATACATGCCCATACGCATCATCTGCATGTTTGTTATGAGATGTGGTTGATCATTGCATATTTCATTTGGCAGATTGTTATGAGACTCCCTGATAGGCGGAGGTTATCTCACATGAGCGCACGGTATGCGCAGAGTTGATGCATGACTGGATTGTATGACTCATGCATCTTACATTATGAGCCCTAGTGACATCAGGGCTGTAGCCTCCACAGGCATATCGTGGATGGCCAAACGGGACACCGAAAATCTGTTCTACATGGGGTGCTATAGATATCCCTGGGTGAAAGTCCCTAAACCCTCTTGGTTCCAGAGGTTGCTCCAACGTCTAGACCGAGTGGATGCATGAGCGCATGAGGGCCGTATACCGTTAGGCCGCGTCTCCCACTGTGTCGTGGTCGGTTGGAAGGGGGTACGGCCTTACCTGCCCGAGAGGAGGGGGCAATGCTAGGCTGAGTCTGACCAGCTCGAGGAATGGGTCCGCTATCGACGAGCCGGGCCCGATATTGGCAGGCGGATAGTGAGGTCTCTTCCACTCACCTTGTTGCGCGCGATGGGGCGGCAATCTGGTTTGGAGTGTAATAGACCCCGGTGATTTTCCAGAGAGAAACCGTACTGATATGTGGACTTATTGAGCAGGCATTGCATACTCATTTATTCATTCACTATCCACTCGGGCAGATGGTGCGTAACCATTTGTTACGTGTACATTCGCATGACCAGGATTTCGGTTGGGCGCGCGACTAACCTGAGATCAGGAGTTTACCACATTGAGTCTGACTATCCAAATTTAGGTATGGGACTGGTTTGGATAGAAGTCCCTTGTGATGGACCTCGTGACCTGCGATACTACGTACTATCATCCCGACTTCACACTCCAGCATGGTCATTCCATTCGCACCATATATCGCATTACATCCGACGCATATGGCATTTCGGGTTACTATGTTTATGCATTTATATGACCTAGATACAACTGACAGTATTCGTGGACTCATCAGGATTTGTATATTGCATTGCATCAGTGGCATCTGATATTTGGCTTGTTGTCTCCGCATTGCATAGTTGATCTACATTGCTTCATCTATAATGATATTGTTTTTATTATATTTCCGCGTCGCATAGCCTGGATAAGACTGATGGTATTCATGGCCATATCAGTATGTTTTCGCATTTCTCTGATTTCGTATGATTTATGATCTTGCTAGTGTTTCTGATATAATATGATTATGGGTTTATCAGTATTTCCGCTTACTCTGATTACTCTGATATTGCTTACTTGGCACTTACCTTATGCACACACTTACACCATCCTCTAAGCTTTCTATAAGCTTATGCACGATAGATGCGTGCAGGTGATGTTAGGTTGTCGCAGTGTTGAGCTTGGAAGCGTGCAGCGACCTTCTGGAGCTTGATTTTCGATTTATGTATTTCCTTTTAGCATTGTACTCAAATGATTATATTAGTGGATATGTGATGATAATGTTGCCTTTATGAATTGGGTAATCTTATGGTTATGCTTATTATGAGTTAAATGTACTTTGGAAAAAAAAAATCCTCCTTGTAGGATCCCAGGATTGGAAATCTAGCGTTTGGACACTATGAACCGAGAATGGGATACTACGGAGGCTGTCGGCACCGGATTTGGCGATCGGGATTCCTGTGAATCCGATTTCCGGGTTTGGGGCGTGACACCTTTGCTACGACCTCAACTATATGATCGTATGAGATATCTAGGATTGACGACCCTAGTATGGATCACTGTTTAGATGGTGATATGAGGAAGGTATCTTAGCTTCCCAATCCTATTGTGTGAAATAGACTAATAACAACTTGGTAATCATATCCATGCACCGCATTTGCATGTGCTTTGTAGATGTGGCGCACTTTGAGGCGATGTCATGCGTAACGTAAGATGAAGACGCTGAGGGTGTACGCGTGAGGGCACGCATCATATTGCATTCATCCTTGCATTAACAAGAGTACTTAGGATTTAATTACTTATCCTGCTTTATCATTACTGTTTGATTGAACTGATAACATGTTAACCAGTGCCTTATTGTTCCACTGAGTTGATCACTCACTCCCACGTTTCTGGGGCGGTGTTACACACCCACCAGACTCTGTCTTAGGCCCTGATGTTGCAGATGTGGATGCGACGTCTGAGGCAGAGCGGGAGCTGGATGACGACGAGGCTGCCTTCTCCTATATGCAGTTTTCAGACGGGTTCTAGCGAGCCTCGGTCTGATGCGCGGGATTTCTGGGATATATTTTGGGGACTGAAATGATGTAACTTGATACTTAAATTTTGATAAATAACACTTTTACACGATCTGGTTGTATATGTAATTCAGGGATTTACACTTGTACACATATTTTACTATAAGTCTTCCGCTTGCTTTATTCACTTATCCCTGAATCATATCTGTGTTTTGGCTTAATCTATTCCATGTTTTATGCACTAATACAGTCAACATACATTCATCATTAAATATGTTGCATAAGTGATGTTTTGGAACTCGGGAGCTGAGTTATGCTCGACCCCCGAATTTCAGGGCGTTACAGTTTTGAGAGCTTGGGAAGAGAATGAGGTGATGACTTAAGAATGAAAAGGGTACAAAGGACTAGAAATGGGGCATAAATGAAGTAGAAATGGCCCTATGTGAAG
This sequence comes from Magnolia sinica, assembly GCF_029962835.1. Classification (NCBI taxonomy): domain Eukaryota; kingdom Viridiplantae; phylum Streptophyta; class Magnoliopsida; order Magnoliales; family Magnoliaceae; genus Magnolia; species Magnolia sinica. The sequence goes on from NC_080577.1 coordinate 60,454,439, forward strand.
TCCTTAGGGCTTCTATGTGATTTATGAGAGCAAAGAGGGGGTCCCTTCTATAGTTGAACCCTAGGCTAAAACTTTAGTGTTCAAATTAGTCGGATGGCTTGGTCCTAAGGTCTTTTAACACCGCTAAGTTCGATCGCTCCCTCCTATGTCGATAAGGCATTATGATAGACCCATTGCGCAAGGCCCAACTTAACCCGAACCATGCTCTGATCCAACTGTAACGCCCCAGATTTTCAGGGGCCGAGCAGGAACTTGACTCCCGAATTCTCGAATGCCACATGTGCCATAATGGGCTTCAGACTTTAATTACATTTGGATGATTTCATAAGCAATGGAGAGTTTATCAGGAGATGAAGCATAAATAAGTCATAAAACATAATCAAGTGCCATTAAATGTAAAAATATTCAAACCACAAATCTAAAAATATCCAAACAGGGAACTAGTCTCACCCATACATATGTCTCCAAAGTGATTAGGGCCCTAGCCCAATCCTCGGGGTCACCAAGCTCAGTCTAGAAAGATCTACCATAAGTCTGGTAGTGCGCTTGCTCCTCCTCGTCATCCATGCCAGCATCCTCCAGTGCATCTAGCTCCATTAACCTTGCATTTATAATGTGTTCTAGTTGGTGTTTTAGAACACCGTCCCAGGTGGGAGTGATAGCTAAGTCAGTGGTTCCAATAGTTCTAAGTTACGCATTTTATCAATCCAATCAGTGCAGGTAATGATAAAACAAGAAATCAAACATTTCCTAAATACTCTTGTTAAATATTCATATGAAGATATGACATGATGCATGCCCTTTCCAAACAATACTCCCTCATACGCGACTTCGACCACCTGGTTTGCAAATGACAACACTCCCTCAAATGTGCGACTTCAACGCCTGTTCCACCACATTCTAACTAATGCAATGTGGTGCATGATCATGTTAGCCGAATAATTATTAAGTTCAATTCATCCATCATATTGGCGAAGCTAAGATACCGAAGTTATATCACGAGTCCTTATCTGGATCACATGTCTTGTTGCTGCATTAGCAACTCCTTACCAGTGTCCCTTGATCCAACTTTAGGTATCACCCATTTATCTCACAAATTAATATTTCCAAAGGTACGGCATAATACCTAAATGTATGAGTATCAACCCGGTATGAATCGTCAACCAATACTGGGTAGGATCACTTAGTTTCAAGGTGTGGGCTTATCACGTAAAACCAAAACACAAAAAGGAAAAGAGCTCATCACCCAATTCCATTCACGCCCGTGTTTTTCAAACGGTACTTAACACAACCATCGGCCGAGTAATTTGACGAGGGCCATTAAAACAATGGTCTATCACCTCCATCAGTGCTCACTGGTCATTATGGGGAGGCTCGTCACCCCAGCATAGGCCGACAGCTTGGACACAGTGTCTCATACCACCATGCCCAGCTCATGAGTCTTAGGGGGATCGTATCGCACAAATGGTTATGAATGGACACATTCATTGGGAACGAGGTATCCTAAATTTTTTTTAGTCATGTCATAGATTGTGAACATACATAATCAGTCGGCTAGTGGACTAATTTAATTGACCTGGGAGAACCATGAAACAACCGGCATTGGGTGAAAGCAACCCATATAGTTTAGTTACTGTCAGGGGTCCATGTTCACCCGGGTCGATCAAACAAGCTTAGGGTGGCTAGCCTAACTAGGGCCACCCCTTGGTTTGGGCGATTTACCAACTGACCCAACATCTTAGTAATCTTAAGTATTTCTATGGACTAAACTCTATATCACACAATTCTAGCATAAATTTCACTACACAACCAGTTAGGCATTTCATCGAACACATGCACATCCATAGAGTATTACACTCGCTAAAGCATTAAATCAAACGTGTAGGCATGCATAAAGTAATACAATCACTTAGGCAATAAATCAAGCATGTGAACATTGACAAAGCAACACATTTTACCACTTAGACATTTCATCGAACATGTGAGAATCCATATCCAACCAATAGTATATAATACAATCAAACATGACATATAAACATGCTAGCTATTACAATACATTTAACATAAGACATCATTAACTGAGACCCTTAAGGGTCGATAAATGATAACCTAGAGATAATGGTTTGCACCTTAAGAATGAACATCCGATTTTAAGCTCCTAGGGTTAGGGATTTGGGGAAAATCACAAATTCCTATATAAACACAAAACTATACGAGATTCATGCAATTCGTTTTAGAAAGAACATAAGTTAGGAAGTAGGTTTGTTTCTTACCTCCAAATCGCAAATGGGGTGGATTTGGCAGAGGAGAATGATCGATGCTAAGGCTTTGATTGGAGGAGACCAATGAAGGGAAGCATTAAAGCTTCCCCATTCCTACTCTTACTCTTCTTCTCTTCTTCTTTCTCTTTCTCTTTCTCTCTTTCTCTCCCTTGGAGGATATAAATTCGTATGGAGAGATGGGGTGCCCAAATGAGGCCTTTATATGGTGCTAGATTTGGTGTAAATGTCCCTAATGATTAGGTTTTTACTATACTAGCCCTATGCAAGAGTTTTCTAATCTCTATGGCCCATTATGGGGTGTACACGTCGATATACACTAATGATAGTTAGCCCTAATGATGATTTATGTATGGATATGATTGACCCGCCATTTGGATGTGCCAATCAACGGATATGATTAGAAGTCTGTTTAACGGTCACCAATGGTCGATCGGGGCTGCGACTATGAGCAGGGAAATATCATTAATCAGTACTTCAATTTTGGCTAGGGATTGATGGTCCGAAAGCCACAAGTTCACAAAAGAGCGGAATATCTATTTCACTTAAGTTTTAAATTTCGGCCTAAGGGATTCGTGCATTGCAAGAACTTAGCTTTCGGCCCAAGTTGAGTCATTTTAGGCACTTTCTTGATTCGCCACCCATGATGGACATCAAGCCCTGTGAGACTGACATTATTTTATAATTTCAGAACTAGTGGCTCACTAACGTGCGGTCTAGAGCTTGTTTAGAAAATCGGGGCATTTTTGGAATGAATTAGGTATCAAGATTTCTTGTGTGCAATTATTAAGGTTTGGATTAGATAAGTTCATAGTGTGACCTATTCACAACTAGTGGAAATGATGATTCGATTATAATCACTCTAAACCATTGGTTCTTAGGCTAAAAGGATATTGACTTAGTTTAGTTTGTTAATTAAGATCCAACCTTTAGTTGTCACAACTTTTGGCATGTCTTTATTTAGTTACGGTCATCTCAATTATTCAGTGATAGGTTAGCTAAAATTAGACCCTACGTGAATAAATCTCGTGGCTAAGCTCAATATTTAAGTGATCGGGTGGATTCGTTGGTCTTCTACGGTCGATCAATCCTATTTGTACGGTTCTTTATCAGTACCAGCTGCAAATAAGTCCATCTCGAGTGTCAAGGGTCAATAAGTGATGGCGTGGCTAGTTATAAAAAAGAAAATTTTAGGATTATTGGAAATTTCAAAATAGCAAAAATTCTGGGTGTTACAGTTATCCTGCCTAAAATTTTAGGTGAAGGTTGTCCTACGAATTATTTGAAATCAAGGTTTTAATAGTCAAGAAATTGAGATCTATGTATTATTTACATATTCTGTGTCACGATCCAAACTCAGAAACCAAGCTCACAAAATTCTCGATCACCAAATCCAGCTCCGACAGCCTCCGTAGTACCCCATTCTCGTCTCCCGGCACCCAGATACCAGGTTTTGATCTTGAGATCCCACAAGGAGGATTTCCAATATAAATTTATTTCATAATAAGCATAACCCATGAACAATAACCAATATCATCACATTTTCACTATGATAAAAAACTTTTAAGGTACAATGCATAAATGGAAATATAAGATAATATCGGAACTCCAAAAGCTCGACTGCACGCTCCTACTCTTGCCTTTGCTTAGTTACGATTACGCCCTGGCATCACCTGCGTGCATCTATTGTGCATAACCTTATAGAAAGCTGAGAGGGTGGTGAAAGTGTGTGCGCAAGGTAGAAATGCAAATATGCAATATCAGAGTAATGCGGAATATGCTGGCGGATCCATAAATGCTATCAGCCATACCAAGGCTATGTGATGCGATGCAAGGCATGAATGCTATCAACCATACCAAGGCCATGCGATGCAAGGCATGAATGCTATCGGCCATACCAAGGCTTTGCAATGGAAGGCATGAATGTTGTTGGCCATATCAAGGTCATGCGATGCGAGATGCAACTCAAGCATACCAATCCTCATATGAATCCATATATCAATACAACTCATCTCTGGGATATCACCAGGGTCTAATACACTCTACACCAAATCGCCGCCCTAACTGGATGTGTAACCATGCAAGTGGAAGAGACCTCACTACTCGCCTGACTAGTAGTTTACCAATACCCACCCGGTACATCGGTAGTGGACTCATTTACAAGCTGGTCAGACTCAACCTAGCATTGCCCCCTACCCTCGGGCGAGTAAGGACATACGCTCTTCCAATCGACCAGACACAGTGGGAGACACAGCCTAATGGTATTCGACACTCGTGCGCTCTTACCTCCACTCGGTCTCGACATTGGAGCATCCTCTTGGTACCATGAGGGTTTGAGGACTTTCACCCTGGGACATCTATGTCGCCCTGTGCTTTAACAAATTTTTCGGTATCCAATCCTTCCATCCATGATATGCCTATGGAGGTCATAACCCTGATGTCGCTAGGGTACATAGTAACTATATCACACAATGCAAGATGCATGAGTCATACAATCTAGTTATGCATCAATCCTGTGCATATCGTGCGCTCATGTGGGACAATTCCACCTATTAGGGAGTCCCATAAACAACCTACCCAATGACATAATGCTATGATCAGTCACTCCTCATATCAAGTATGTAGATGATCGTATAGGCATGTATCGTGATGCTATGCTATCACATACTCATAGTCGGCATCGATAATCGGCCTATATACAAGGCGGGGTCCATAGAAGGACAACAGGTCTAATCTATACATGAAGATCGGTCCTCAACAGTGGATATACAAAATCTGATACCACAGTTCTATCATCTATGGTAAAGAGTGATGATGCATCCTCTTCATAACAAGGATGGGTCTAGATGGCCTATTCATGGGCCTAAGAACAAAGATATGTCCCATCAATTTTCGAGGAATTCTCTACGATATGTCCCATCAATCAATCAATCACTCATGTCAAGTACAAGTCATACCCCTAAGTATATCAACCCATCCCTCCTTTCCCATAAGTTAACTCTCTCTCTCCCCTCACCATTCCCCTTTACAAAATTTCAACCACAACCATACCTCTTTTACAAAAAAATCAAACTAAACCATACCCTCCCATCTCCTTCCTTACATCATCCCATCCATATCATTCCCATCACCTCACTCTCTCTCATTTCTCAAATCTCCCAAGCAAACCAAAATTTCCAACGTCCAATTCTCTATCCCAAACCAAGTGTGGCCCACCCTCTCATCTCTCATCCCCACCATCAAACTCCCATCAACCTCCATCAAACATGAAGGCAGGGAGCTACAAGCCTTAAGGAGCAAGGAGAAGGCCTAGAGGTGGGTGATCTACCGTTGCTTTTTATTTTTAAGGGCCCACTTGTTGTGGGACCCACTTGATGTATGCATTGTATTTGGGAGGGCCCAATAGTGGCGGGGTCCCTCCCCTTCATGTGTCATTCTCTCTCTCTATCTATCTTTTCCCTGGAATGATGTAGGCCCCACTGAATCTTGTTAAATCTACTCCATCCATCAAACAGTGTGGCCCATCACATTTCAGGTGAAATCCATTGTCCATTTTAGGGTGGTGGGGAGTCCCACATGCTATGTAATATATTATGTTTATTTTATATTAATATATATATATAAACATATATACATGCATGGTGGGCCATGTACATGTGGGACCCACCATGGTGCACGTGTTGTATCAATGCTGTCCAACGTCCAGGGACGCTAGACGCGACTTCACCATGAAGTGTGGATTGACGTGAGGGGTGGGTGGTTAACAGTGAAGTGTAAACTAATGTGGGATGTACTAAGCTTGGGGTGGGCCACGCATGCAGGCCCCACCTTGATTTATGTATATAATCCAAGTCGTCCATTTCGATCCCCAGCTCATTTTAGGCGTTGAACCGAAAAATGAAGCTGATCCCATTTTTTGGCGGGCTATACCATAGGAAATAATGGTGTTTACCATTGAAAACCACCTGGATCTTTTTACTCGCCAAAAACAGGCCACATATTGAACTCATTTGGTCGGTCTTAAGTCGTACGATCCAATGGTTGGAGCAAATTCATCTAATGCGGGCCCCACCTGTAAAAAACCACAGGAAAACAAAAAAAAATAATATATATATATAGGTGTAGCAGCTGACGTTGCTGCTATCAGAACGCACGCAGGTGCTGCCTGCACGCTGATGGACGGACGGCCCGGCAGGGACCCACGGTCCCAGCCGTGGGCCCCACCATGATGAGTGTCGATCATCAACACCATACATTTGATAGGTCCCCTTCGGGATAGTGGGCCCCCCAAAAATCATCCCCATGAGAAGCTCAGGTGGCCCACATTACAGGGAACAGTGAAGATTGAACGTCTGCCATTGAAACCCTTTTTGGGGGCAAGAGTGTTGGATCAATATGAAATTTGTTTTTCCTCCTCACCCGAGGTCCACGTGACCTTATGAACAGTTTGGATGGTAGATAAACAGCACGGTGGGCCCCTGGTCCACGTGACCTTATGAACAGTTTGGATAGCAGATAAACAGAACGGTGGGCCCTTGGTCCACGTGACCTTATGAACAGTTTGGGTGGCAATTAAACATTTCGGTAGGCCCCAGGCCCACCCCAGGTCCACATGACCTTATCAACTGGTTGGGTGGAAAACAAACATTATGGTGGGTCCCAGGTACGTGTGGCCCTATCAATAGATTGGGTGGAAAATAAACATTTTGGTGGGCCCCCATGTCTGTGTGATCTCATCCACAGTTTGGGTGGAAAATAGACATTGTGGTGGGCCCCACATGGGACCCACTAATGTATGTATTGTACCCACACCTCTCATCAATGGGGACCCCCACCATGAGGTATGTGATTTATCTATGCCGTCCATCCCTATGGGACCTCCCATGATGCATGTGTTGCATCCCAACTGTCCAACCATTTTGAAAGCCTGTCTTACGGCTTGAGACTAAAAATGAGACCAATATAGGATCAAGTGGACCACCCAGTACAAAGGTAGTGGGGATTGAGCTTCTACCAATGAAATACTTTTGTAGTCACAAAAGTTTCGATTTTTAGGAATTTTTTTTCCCTTAATCCAAGTTTGTGTGGCCCCTTGACCAGATTGGATAGAAAATAAATGCTATGGTGGGCCTTAAGAATTTTAATGGTGGAAATCATTATCACCACTGTTATTTGGAGTGTGGTCCAGTTAATCTTTTGATATGATTCATGAAATATATGAGGCCCATGTGACTAGGCCCATCTTGATGTAATTGTGGCCCGTTGTCGAGGCCCACTTTGATATATATGAGGCCCATGGGTTGAGGCCCAATAGGATGTACATAAGGCCCATTGTAGTGTGATTCCCCATGGTTTATGGGTTGACCTTTATAGCAGGCTATGCCTTGGGAGCAATGATGGTTTAATGACCACCTTGTAAGGATGATGTTGGTTAAATGTTCACATTGTCACTCTCCATAGGGCCCATTGATAAGCCCATACCTGTAGTGCGTAGGCCATCTAGGCCCATCTTTATTTTGAGCAGAGCCCATCACCACATAACATGCTCAGTATAGATCCATAATTCATGATCATACGCATCATATGTATGCCTGATATGAGAAGTGATTGATTATAGCATATGTCTTTGGGCAGATCTTTTATGGGCTCCCTGATAGGAGGAGTTGCCCTACATGAGCGCACGATATGCGCAAGATTGTTGCATGTCTAGTAGTGTGATTCATGCACTTGCATTTGTGTGGTTGTGATTATTGTATGTCCTAGCAACATCAGGGCCATAGCCTCCACAGACACATCGTGGGTGGCTAAATTGGATATCGAAAATATTGTTACTAAGCATCAGGGCGCCATAGATGTCCCTGGGTGAAAATTTCTAAACCCGATGGTACCAGAGGATGACTCCAACGTCGAGCCGAGTGGATATATGAGCGCATGAGGGCCGAATACCAGGAGGCCACGTCTCCCACTGTGTCGTGGTCGGTTAGAAAGGAGTGTGGCCTTACTCACCCAAGAGTAGGAGGCAATACTAGGCTGAGTTTGACCAGCTCGCGAATGGGTCCGCTATCGATGTGCCGGATAGGTATTGGCAGACTATTGGCCAGGCGGATAGTGAGGTTTCTTACCCTCACTTGGACTATGCGGCCAGGAGAGCGGCAGTACCATTTGGAGTGTACTAAACCCCGGTGATTATCCAGAATGAGAACTGTACTGGTATATGATGAGGATTGGCATGCTTGAGTTGCATCTCGCATCGCATGACTATGTTATGGCCGATAGCATTCAGATCTTGTACGCAAAGCCTTAGTACGGCTCATTGCATTCATGTACTCATCACCATGATTCTGCATTACTCTGACCTTGCATTCTGAGCATGCTTATATTGCGCACACACTTACACCACCCTCTAAGCTTTCTATAAGCTTATGCACGATCGATGTATGCAGGTGACGCCAGGACGCAGTCATAGCATAGTAGCAGCAGGACCGTGTAGTCAAGCTTTTAGAGTTCCTATTATTATCATCATCTTGTATTTCCCTTTTTTACGCATAGTACTCAAAATTTTTTGATCATAGTAGATTTTGTGATGGTGTTCTTGTGGTTATTGTTCGTGGGTTATGCTTATACTGCATCAAAATCATGCCTGAAATCCTCCTTGTAGGATCCCAGGATCGAAACCTAGTGTATAGATGCCGGGAGCTGAGAATGGGGTACTACGGAGGCTGTCGGCATCAGATTCGGCGATCGAAAATTTTATGAGCCCGGTTTCCGAGTTTGGGGCATGACAGTTGCACATCATAACATTACTATATACATCATGGTGGGCTCACACATCATAATGGCCTCACCATATGGGCCTCTCATATATCATAATGGGCCTCACCAAATGGGCCACATATACATCACAATAGGCCTCACTCAAGGGCCTCATACACACCCCATTGGACCTCACACAAAAGCCTCATATTCATCATAATGGGCCTCACAAATGGGTCACATATACATCACATTGGGCCGCACATATGGCCTCATATACATCATATTGGGCCTTAAGGGGCAGCCCATAATTTGGTAAAAATGGAGGGGCTGCATGTACAACACACATCTCAAGGTGGGCCCTGCTCAAGCAGTAGGTGGGCCTATACATTCCATATGGGCCCCACCAGATGGACAGCTAGACATACAACACATCCATTTTGGTGGGCCATCTGCCCCGAACGGCGAGGATGAAACACATACAACATGGTGGGCCCATGTACAACAATGGACAATCGACGTGGGATTAAACACATACATCATGGTGGATCCCACATCCCATAGACGGTGTGGATATACATCATGGTGGGGTCCAACTTGATATATGTATTTTGTATCTACACCATCCATCTCTGGACGGTGATATGTGGGGCCTACCTTGATGATATGTTTGTATCCGCACCATCCAGTCCCTAGACAGTGAGGCCCACCGTGATGTAAGTGTTGTATCCACTCCGTCCGGCTGTTCGACATGCGTTAATACCATGAACAAAATGTGTAACTACCTAAACCGATTAAGCGCTTAAAAAAAAAAACTCCGCCATGAGCTAGGTTTCATGTTAGGTAAGTTTGCTAATCGTTCACCACATCCGGTAAGTGGCGAGGAAGTTCTCTGACCTAAGTTCGGGACTTGGGAGGTAGTACTTCCTAGGTTCTGAATTTGGGGCTTGACATTCAGCACTCGTGTTGATTATTTGGCATTGTCCTATTCATCCCCCCCCCCTTTCGGACATCGTAAGCTCTCCTTTTCAAGTGGTGTTAGAGTTGGTTGTCCTTTGTATTTGTTGGATTGACCTCCTTGAGCTAGATCCAGAGCTTTATTATGTTAAAATTTAAACGCTTATCCGTTATCAGGCCACCTCCCTTTGATGGCTCTAATTATTCATAATAGAAAGCTAGGATGAGGATTTTCCTCAAATCCATAGATGAAGGTGTTTAGCAAGCCACTATATGTAAATGGATCCCTCCTATAATGGAAGCAGTAGCCGATGATAGAACTATATTAATGAAAGAAATCACATTTTTTTTGGACTACGGTTCAGAAAAGCAAAAGCAGTGCAAATGCAAAAGCCTTAACTGCTATAACTTTGCTTTATCGCTTGATGAATTGAAAAGAATCATTTCCTACGATACAACTAAAAAAGCATGGGATATTCTTGAAATGACACATGAAGGAACTACTATAGTAAAAAAATCTAAAATTTAAATCCTGACAACCAAATTTAAGGAGGTTCATATGGAATAAAATGAGTCTTTTATGGACTTCTATACGAAATTAAATGACATAGTAAATTCCATGTGGGGTCTTAGAGATAGAATCCTTGAAAGCAAGGTTTGCGGAAAAATATTGTGATCACTACCTGATAAGTTTAATTCAAAGGTTACTGCTATATAGGAATTAAAGGATACAGATGTTATGAAAGTTGAGGAGTTAGTTGGTTCTCTTCAAACTTATGAGCTAAATTTCAAAGTTCCCAAAGTCAAGTCTATTACTCTTAAATCTTCTAAATCTAATTCACAAGAAAATAATACAAATTCTAATTTTGAAGAAGATGAAGATGATATGGCAATGTTAGTAAAGAAATTTTATAGAATTTTCAAAAATAAGAGAAGAATAGATTTTCAAAAACCATCTGATAAAAGAAAAGGAAAATTAATTTTTTTTTGAAATCTAAAACAAAAGACAGTCAATGTTTCAACTATTATGAATATGGGCATTTAGCTTCTAAATGTCCTAAAAAGGATAAATCTAAAAGAAAAGGCATAATAGCTACTTGGGATGAATCATCAGAGTCTGAAACTAATTTTGAATTTGATGAATCAGACCAGGAAAATGCAAATAATTTGAAATCCTTTATGACGATAGCGAGAGTCATTCTTCAGATAGTTGTAATATGTCTGACTATAAAACTCTAAGTGACCCTAAAAATGAAGATGATCTTCAAGATGCTTATAATGCCCTATAAAGTGAAAGTTGTAAAATTGCTGTCAAGTTAAAAATTCAAAAAGAAAATTACGCTAAACTAAAATTAGATCTTGAAAAAGCTGTTTTAGAAAAATCTCAATTTTCTGATTATTTTGAAAAAAAAAAATAGATTTAAGTTTTAAGTCTTCTGAATTACAAAAACTTAAAACTAAAAATGAGAAACTCAAACTTGAAGTTTCTTCCCTTCAAAGTTCGAAGGATACTTTGAAATATGCCCTTGCTGACTAGAAACTTGAAAATTTGTTAACCTCATTGAGGTGATGCGGTAACAAATCAGGTCTGGGTTAAATTAAAAATAACTCTTTGAAATCTAAGGATTCTGATGCTACCTTTGTAAAAGGAGAATCCTTGAACTCTAAAGCTGAGACTCTAAGAGAATAAAACTATAAAAGGAATGACTTCAAAAACTCAAAACCTTTTCAAGTCTCTAAAATAAATAATAATGCCATCGGCTACAAACATCAAAGGAATAATAAACCTACTTTCGTTGAAAATTTTGTGGACTTGCTTAAAGAGATATTAAAATCCAACTCGGATGATACTGGAGTATATAGAAAAAGGAGAAATCTTAACTCCCAAATACAGCGTAAAGTAAGAGATCCACATAAACCTAGAACCGTAATGAAATGGGTTCCAAAGGTTAAGTGACTTGTTGCTCATACAACTTTCAAAGCTATTAACCATTGAAGATGGTACCTGGATAGTGGATGTTCGAGACACATGATAGGTGATAAGCCTATATTCTCAAACATCTACGAATTAAATTGCGGCTCAGTTACATTAGGAGATGGAAGTAACTACAAGATAATTAGCCAAGGTAATGTACAACTTTCTAACTTACCTCTCTTCAAAAATGTTCTATATGTTGAAGGATTAAAACATAATCTTCTGAGCATATCTCAAATCTATGATAATAAGCATAGTATAAATTTTTTAGATCATAGACGTGAGATTATAGATAAGAAAGGAAGTGTAATATTAAATCATCGTAGAACTTCTGAAAATTGCTATATAATTGATAACTCTTGCTCAAGAAACCATTCATGTTACATGGTCCAAATAGACAAAACTGAACTATGGCACAAATGACTTGTGTAAGGCCCATATCTTGGTCTGTATCATTCCTTGGACTCCCACAATCCTCCCCGTCGAATCCCGGCGACCCACGACCTGTAGATAGCTTTTGCGCATGAACCTAAGTCGCATCTCGTAGATCTGAGTCGACTCGATTCAGAACTTGTACCCTAGTAACTGTGCCGTTGCCGCGGTTCTAACGCCACAACTTGTGCACCGATATGATACCCAGGTAAGAGTTGTGGGCCCGCGTTTATTTTAAGGAAAACGCCGCGTATTGTGAATCCTGAGAGAATCTATACCATCCATCACATCAATCAATCTAGTACTAGTCAAGTACACAACCCATTCATCTCTTACATAAGCCATCCCCAAAGTCAATTCTCTCTCTCTCTCTCTCCACCCATCCCTTTCTTACACACACCCTTCCCTTTCTTACACACATCCCATCCCTTTCATCCCATCACATTCTCTCTCCCTTCATTCTCTCCACCATTTTCCAAGCAACCAAGGAGTGGATGTCCAAGCAATTGCCAAGGAGAGAAAGAGCCAAGTGTGGCCCACTTCCTACCCCCTAACGTCTTATCCTAGACCTTTAATCTTCATCATCCTCCATCTAAGTTGAAACGAAGGAGCTTAGCATTCCAAGGAGCCTAGAAGATTGCCAATTGGTGAGTGATTTGTAGGATTAGATTCCATTTTTTATGATGGGCCAAGTGGGGCCTACTGATTGATGGTATGGATCTCACTTTGGACCCTAGGTGTGGGTGATGGCCCACCATGATTCATATGTTCATCCCATCATGATGTTTATTTTTCTCATTGTGAAAAAGTCATCTAGACCTTGCATTTGTAGTGGAAAAAGGATCTTCACCGTTGATTTTTATGATTTAGGGCCCACATGATTTGGGACCCAATTTGATGTATGTATTGTATTTACATGGCCCACCTAGGGAGAGCTCATAGTGGTGGAGCCCCTCCCCTCCATAACCTCTCTCTCTCTCTCTCTCTCTCTCTCTCTCTCTTTTATGATGACGTGTTGCCCACCTGATCCAGACTGTCCATTTGTGAGGCCCACCTTACTGCCTGTCCAATGACCAAGCTTGCTGCCTATTCGTTGGGATAGGCATAGATGAAGGAAAATATAAATATCAGCTGATCCAAAACTTTGGTGGGCCACCACAAGGATCCACCTTGATGATATGTGTATATCCACACCGTCCAGCCTACTGGACGGTGGGATCTACCGTGATGCATGTGTTTTATCAACATTGTCCATTTGATGGGGCCAACCATGATGTATGGGTCTTATCCTCACTTTCCAGCTTACTGGACAGTGGGACCCACCACTATGTATGTATTACAGCCACATCATCCATTTGTGGGGACCACCAGCTATATAGTTGTTGTATTGACGTCAGCAAGTTCTGTGGGTCTGATCATGAGGTATATGTTATATCTACACCATCCACCTGACTGGATGGTGGGACCCACGTATATGTGTGGAGTCCAGCACCGTCCAGCAGGGACGGTGGGACCCCACCAGATGTTTGTTTTACCCACACCATCCAGTCCTTGGACAGTGGGGCCTACCATGATGTATGCATTGTATCTACATCGTCCAGACAGTCTGGACAGTGGGAACCACCTGCCACGTGTGGGGTCTGCCATGACATATGTGTTGAATCCGCACCGTCCAGCAAGGGCGGTGGTACCACCTTAATGTATGTATCCTATCCGCACTGTCCAATAAGGACAGTGGGACCACCTTGATGTGTGTATTATATCCACACTGTCCATCCATTTTGCTAGACCTCACATGATGTAAGTACTCACACAGTCCGTCCATTGTGTTGGGGCACCCTGATGTAAGTGTTTTATCAATACCGTCCGCACGTGAGGACAGTGGGACCACCTTAATGTATATTAGGCCTAAGTGATGGGGCCCATTGTGATGTATATTAGGCCCACGTAATGGGGCCCATTGTGATGTATATCAGGCCCAAGTGATGGGTCCCGTTGTGATGTATATGAGGCCCATGTGGTGAGGCTCAATGTGATATATATGTGGCCTTGTGTGAGGCCCAATGTGATGTATTGAGGCCCATGTGGTAAGGCCCAATGTGATATATATGTGGCCTTGTGTGAGGCCCAATGTGATGTATATGAGGCCCATGTAGTGAGGCCCAATGTGATGTATATGAGGCCCATGTAGTGAGGCTCAATGTGATGTATATGTGGCCTTGTGTGAGGCCCAATGTGATGTATATAAGGCCTATGTGGTGAGGCCCAATGTGATGTATATGTGGCCCTTGTGTGAGGCCCAATATGATGTACATGAGGCCCTTGTGATGAGGCTCATGGTGGTACATATGAGGCTTATGTGATGAGGCCCAATTGTGCTGTGTGACCCCATCGTAGTGTATGTTTCCTTTGGCCATGATATTTCTGGGCCATGGGCTACCCATATATATAGCCCATCTTAATGTATGTGGGCCATGGGCCGTTTCTTGAGGCCGACCATGATGTATGAAATGTTAAGTGTGATGCCCATTCTTGTTCCTAAGTAGTATTCAAGCCATGGGCCCCATTGTATATTAGATTTCTCAATAGGCTACTCTCTAGGGAGTAATTGTGGTTAAATGTCCATAGTGGTTAAATGCCCACATCGTAAGCCTCCTTACAACCATTTTATCAGGCCCATTCTCATTTATTGGGCCCCCATAATGTTACCTATTTAGCCTTCGTGGGCTACTCAAATCATTGGGCCCCCATTGGTGCTAGCGATACCCATCCTTCCTTATTGGGCTTATCCCAAATCATTAGGCCCCCATCGATGATAGTAATTTCCCATCCTTCCTTAGTGGGCTAACCCAAACCGTTTGGCCCCTATTGATGTTGTTGTTTTTTACCTCACCCTGTAGGACTACCCAAACCTTGAAGCCCATCTTGTATTCATACCAGGCCTCCCATTGGAAATGTGGCCCACCTAAGTACATGTGTTTACCCAAGTTTAGAGACCAAACCTAAGGCCCACTTAGATGTTGAATGGACTACCCAGATCATTTGGAAGGACATATAGTCCTAGATGTATGGACCCCACCAAGCCCACCTTATATGCATATCGGGCCCCCATAGGGAAGCCTAGATATTACATGATAGAGAGGGTGAGGAAACCCACTTATTGTACTTAGATTCATCCTCTTGTACACCCACTTGACTCGCCTCATGAGATGTGTTCTACTCTGATAACCGATTGCTAGGACTTCGATATTATGTATGTATCATTCACATCGTCCAGTTACCCCTTTTGGGATGAGTGTGAGGCCCATTCTTGATGTTAGTATGTCATCTAAGCCATCCATTGTTTATAGGATGAGTACATCATTACCCCTTGACGTAGATGGAAGAATATGGATGAATATAGAGCCTATCTCGATGTATGGGCAAGATCTGTCGTCTTTCCAGTGGACCCCGTCTTGGAATATATGATTATCAGTACCTTGAAAGGCAAATGTTAGTATAATGCGGGACATGCCGCATGGACTCCTATAGTTATAGAAGGAGTATGTTGTTTAGTTTATACTCTTAGTATGTGACATGCCGGTGAAAGTCAATTGTGGATTATTGTTATTTGCCTTATCAGATAATCATGCCTATGTACTTTATTACATCATGATACATGCCCATACCATCATATGCATGCTTGTTATGAGGAGTGACTGATCATAGCATGTGTCATTGGGCTGGTTTATTATGGGACTCCTTGTGAGACGAAGGGACCCAACATGAGCGTGCGGTACGCGCAGGTTTGATGCATGACTGGATAGTATGACTCATGCATCTCACATTTGTGTGGCATGATCACTGTACACCCTAACAACATCAGGGCCATGGCCTCCACAGGTATATCGTAGATGGCTAGTTGGGACACTAAAAATGTTTGGTTCTAGCATATGAGCATCTAATAAGTTTGTGGGTGAAAGTCCCTAAATCCCTTGGTACCAAGGATGCTCCAACATTTAGACCGAGTGGATACATGAGAGCCCGAGTGCCGAATACCATTAGGCGGTGTCTTCCACTGTGTCATGGTCGGTTTTGAAGGAGGGTGTGGCCTTATCCTCCCGAGTGAGGGGGATGTAAGCTAGGCTGAGTTTGACCATCTTGTAAATGGGTTTGCTATTGACAAGCTGGGTAGGTATTGGTAGACTACTGGCCAGGCGAGTAGTGAGGTCTTTTCCTCTCGCTGGGTTGTGCGGCTAGGGAGGCAACAATAAGTGTGGAGTGTACTAGACCCCGGTGATATCCCAAAGATGTACGGTATTGATATTGTAACGCCCCATCACTGTTGCACACATGGGCGGGCATACATGGGTGGACGCTGATATGGGCAGAGCCTAAGGGCCTAGGCGAGCTACCAGTGGGCATGCTACTGTGCTGGTAGGCTACTGTGCATACAGTGAGGTGGAACCTTGTCCCAAATCGAAAGTGCGTGGTGGTCATATGTAGACTTGCTGAACAAGAGTTACGTACTCAGCACTTGACTCATTCGTTCATTCATTCACTATCCACTCAGGCTAGTGGTGGGCAACTAAATCATTATGTGTACCTTCACAATGGCCAGGATTTTGGTTAGGCGCGTGACTAACCTGAGATCAGGAGTTTACCACATTGAGTCTAGCTATCTAAATTTAGGTATGGGACTAGTTTGGATAGAAGTCCCTTGTGACGAACCCCATAGCTTACGATACCACGTGCTATCATCTTGACTTCACCCTCTAACTTGGGCATTTCTTTCACATCATATATTGTATCGCATCCTCAGCACATAATATTTAGTTTATTATGCTTCTTTATTGCATAACCTGAATAAGGTTGATCATGTTATGGACTCGCCAGGATCTACATATTACATTACATCTGCAGCATATGGCATTTTAGTTACTATGTTTATGCATTTATATGGCCTGGATGAGGCTGATGGTATTCATAGCTCATTAGGAATCGCATATTTTATTGCTTCCTCGACATCTAATATTTGGCTCACTATGACTCCACATTACATAACCGATCTGCATTGCATACTCTGATATTGTATTACTTATAGACTTACCAGTATTCCACTTATGCTGATATTATATTCTTGGCACATGTAAGGCCCGTATCCTAAACCATACCGTTCCATAAGCTTTTGTGGTCCTCCCGGTCAAATTCTGGCAACTCGCGACCTATAATCAGTGTTTACGCGTGACCCTAAGTCGCATATCGAAGATTTGAGTTGGCTTGACTCGAAACTTGAATACTAGTGACTGTGTCGTTACCGCGTCTTACGTGCCGATGCGATACCCATGCTAGGAGTTGTGGGCCCGTGTTCATTTTGAGGAAAACGCCACGCGTTGCAAATTCTGAGAGAATCTCTACAACCCATCACATCAATCAATCACCTCAAGTCAAGTACACATCCCATCACTCCCCTTACAACACCCATACCCCACCCATCTCTCTCCCATTCCCAAAGTCAACTCTCTCTCTCCACCCATCTCTTTCTTACAACACAATCCCTCTCTCCCATACATCACTCCATCCCATCTCATTCTCCACCAAATCCCAAGCCTTCATGGGAGAAAAATTCTAAGGATAGAAAGCCTGTGTGGCCCACTCCCTATCCCTAAATCCTCATCTCCACCCTTCAATCTTCACCATCTTCAGTTAAAGAATGAGCTTAGGAGATTAGCATTCCAAGGAGCTAAAGAAGAAGGCCAATTGGTGGGTGATCTAGGACTTCCATCATGAATTTGTATGATTTGAGGGCCCACTTGTGGTGGGACCCATTTGTTGTATACATTGTAAGAAAGGGAGGGCCCACAGTAGCAGGGTCCCTCCCCTCAATCAAGCTCTCCCTCTCTCTCTCTCTCTCGCTTTCATTTTATGGTGGTGATGTGGCCGTGTGGCCCACCCAGATGGATCCCACCATGATGAATGTATCTTATCCATGTCGTCCGCCGAGTGGGTCCACCTGGCTGTCCATCTGGATAGGCCCAGATGAAGGTGAAAATACAAATATTAGCTTAATCTTACAAGTTGGTGGGTCCCACATGTGTGGACCCACCTTAATGTATGTGGTATTCCACACCATCCATCCAGATGGTGGGACCCAGCAGCATTCAGCTGCTGTAATGACGTAGCAAGTTCTGTGGGTCCCCTGAATCCAACCGTTCATCTACTCAGACCAGCAGCTGCACTGCTGTTGAGTAACGTTAGCAAGCTCTATGGGTCCCACTGCTGCATCACGTCAGCAAGTGTAGTGGCCCACCATGATGTAGTGTTGTATCTACATCGTCCGTACATGTGTAGCCCACCATGATGTACGTGTGGATCCTCACCGTCCATTGCTTGGATGGTGGGCCACATTATTGTATGTATTTTATCCAGCCATCCATCTATCTGGACGCTGGATGGATGCTGGAGATTTTTTTTAAAATAAAATAAAATAAAATAAAATAAATAAAATAATAATAATAATAATAATATCATATATATATATGTGGTGGACCCCATGTAGGACCCACCTGCTGACGGATTGGCTGGAGTACCCACACTAGCTATTTAGCTGATGTAGTGATGTCAGCAAGTTTCGTGGGACCCACCTCTGCTGTAATCCCAGCCGTTCATCATCTGGACGGTGGGCCAGCATCCCACCTCACCAGCTATATAGCTGTGTATTGACGACAGCAGATCCGTGGGACCCCTGACCATGATGTATGTGTTATATTTAAGTCGTCTATCCGTTCTAGACGGCGGGGCCCACAATGGTGTGCTATATATGCACATGGTCCATCTGATGGTGCTACACGGACCACCCCACGATGTATGTGTTGCTCCACACCATCTATTAGGTGGACCACACTGAAAAAATAGTGAAGGATTGAACACCTATCATTGGAAGGATTAGACACTGAAAATACTGTTACTAGCATCAAAGCGCCATAGATGTCCCTGGGTGAAAATTCCTAAACCCGATGATACTAAAGGATGACTCCAACGTCAAGACTGAGTGGATACATGAGCGCATGAGGGCCGAATACTAGGAGGCCACGTCTCCCACTATGTCGTGGTTGGTTGGAAGGGGTGTGGCCTTACCTGCCCGAGGGTCGGGGGCATTGCTAGGCTGAGTGTGACCATCTCATAAATGGGTCCGCTATCGACGTGCCGGATAGGTATTGGCAAGCTATTGGTCAGGCAGATAGTGAGATTTCTTACGCTTACTTAGACTATGCGCTTGGGAAAGGGGCAATGTCATTTAAAGTGTACTAAACCCCGGTGATTATCCAGAGTGGAAACTGTATTAATATTTGATGCTTTACTGATGAGCTACATTGATATGTAGACTTGGATGAGGATTGGTATGCTTAAGTTGCATCTCGTATCGCATGGCCTTGGTATGGCTGACATCAATCATGCTTTGCATCGCATAACCTTGGTATGACTGATGGCATTTAATGACTTACCAGCATTTTCGCATTGCTCTGATATTGCATACTTACATTTCTACTGTTCGCACACACTTTCACCACTCTCTAAGTTTTCTATAAGCTTATACACGATTGATGTGTACAGGTGATGCTAGGACGCCGCAGCAGCATTGAGCTTGGAGCATACAACTGACTTTTGGAGCTTTTGATTATCGATATTGTATTTCCCTTACACATTGTATTCAAAGTTTTTGATCATAGTGGATTTCGTGATGGTGTCTTGGTTATTGTTCGTGGGTTATGCTTATTGCGAATCTATTTCATATTGAAAATCCTCCTTATAGGATCCCAGGATCGGAACCTGCTATATGGGTGCCGGGAGCCGAGAATGGGGTACTACGGAGGCTGTCGGCATCGAATTTAGTGATCAGAAATTTTGTGAGCCCGGTTTCTGAGTTTGGGTTGTGACAACACATGCTTTATGCATACACGTACACTACCCTCTAAGCTTCTTTGTAAGCTTATGCATGATCATTGTGTGCAGGTGACAGTAGGTTGCAGCAGCATTAAGGCATGAACATGCGTCGAGCTCGTGGAGATTTTGTTATTCATGTATTTCCCTTTTCAGCACTATAATCAAATGTTCATATTAGTGGATATGTGATGATGATGTTGCCTTTGTGATTTGGGTACACTTGTGGTTATGCTCTTTTATAAAAAAAATTCACACTGAAAAATCTTCCTTGTAGGATCCCAGGATTGAAATCTCACGTATGGGCGCTTAAAGCCGAGAATGGGATGCTACGGAGGCTGTCGGTGTCAGATTCGACGATCAGGAATTCTATGAGTCCGGTTTTCGAGTTTGGGGCGTGACATCTTGGACATGTAAATTGTAGAGATCTATATAATTTGAGCAAAGAAGATCACCTACGTGGCCTACCCAAACTAAAATAGATAGAAAAAATTTATGGTGCATGTCAAATAGGTAAGCAAATTAGGAGTAGTTATCAGAAAGTGAAGTCCTTAGCCACAGTTAGACCTCTTGAACTTCTCCATATGGATTTAGTCGAACCAACTAGAACAGAGAGTAGAGGTGGAAAGAAATCTTTTTTATTTGTAGTCCTAATCAAGATGATGATGATGATGTCAATTTGATTAATATACCTGACTCTTCATCTAAATCAGACAATACTGAGTTAAGGTTAGTGAAAAGGAGAGCTAAAGTAGTCCTAGAGGAGGGTGAATAGGACTATGCTAAATAATCAAATAAAGTGTTGATAAATAAATAAATTATAAATCTCAATTGCACTAATATTGAAACATTGATTCAAACTGCTTCGTAGGACAACCTTCACCTAAACAAGTTTTAAGTAGGATAACCTTATTTCACGAATGTGATAAGAATCAAAATTCCAAACTAGGGAAGAGTAAATAAAACTAACTATTACAAACATTCACCACTTGTATTAAAATGAAATTACAACCACTCACCACAAAAGTAATAAAAGCATTCGTCACAACACTAAGAATTATAGTGGTTCGGTGTGTCAATAAATGTTCTTAAATAGCTAGACCTACTCCACTTCCAATATTACTAACCACGTAATCTTGGCTTTCACTATAAATAAGGTTTTCATAGGGTTACCTTAAAACCTGATACAATTGTGATTTTACTAGGCTATCACAAACAAAGAAACCCCTCACCCCTCACTGAGATTTTTTGGCTTATCTTAGAAAAACCAACATAGATTTTCTAGATAGCTCAGAAAAACCATATATAAAATGTAAATGTATACTGATCTTCACTTTGGAAGAAGTTGTAGTTGAAGAACAGCTTTTCTTGAATGTTCAATGTTCAATGTTCAATTCGATAGAAAAGGTCCAAGGTTCTATTGATTTTAATTAAATTTAAACCAACGGCTACTTGTATTAATTCCTTTAAATCTAAAAAAGAAGAGTATTCTCTCTCTTTTTAGAATCAGAATGACAGAATTAGATATTAAGGAATTAAATAAAATAAGTTATAAAATGATTTATAAATATCGTTCAATAACTTGACGATAACTGAGGCTCCTCTCTCTCTCTTGCAGAAAGATTTTGATAGACTAGAATTATATTTTCAAATTGAGAAAGATCCTCAATTTATAGGCAAAGAAGTTGTTGCTTCAACCGTCTAAGACAGTCTTTGACTGGCCCAAGTATTGGATTCTATTCCAATGGATTTTTAGATTTGAGCGGGATAAGATTTAACAGATCTTCGACTTGTAGAAGGCCCTACTCGACAGGTCAAAGGTGGTCTTTAATTGGTTGAGGATGCCAAAATCTGAACGGTTTTAGTTGTTGGACTTTGAGCCGAGAAATGCTCAACTGGCTGAAGATTGACCTTCGAATGGTCGGGAAGACCACTCGACTGGTTAAAGGTGTAACAAAAATTTCTGTTTCACTCGGGTTGTACTAGGACTGGTCGAGAAAATTTTAGGCTGATGGAGCCAAAACTTAAGCTGGTCGAAACTCAACCAAATATAAGCATAAAAACCCAAATTTAAATATATTTTGAAAGCACCTAAACCCAAGGTCTTTTTAGGGTTTATAATACATGTATGGGCTGAACTTCATTGTCTTAAAGTATATTAGAGTCTTGAACTTCTCTAAGGAGCTTGATCTTCTATTGGAAAATTAGTAGAACTTGAACTTCATGCTGTCTACTTCATGTTGTCTTTCGAGCTTGATCTTCAACTTTATCTTGAGCTTGATCTTCTATTAGATCTTGAACTTGCTGTGGACCTTGATCTTGAATCATACTAGAAGATCACTTGATAAGATGTTTTGACTACATGAAATTTAACAAACAAGGTGTGAAGTGTGCTTTAAACATTATAGCACTTACAATCTCCCCCTTTGTCAATTTCGTGTCAAAACACTTAGAATTACAATTATTAGAATGAAGCTTTGTACTCTTGTACTCAAGTTGTAAAAGATTGTTGAAGATTTATTAAGGATTTACTTCTCCCCCTCAATTTGTACTTCCCTTGTATATTATGACATAAAACATTCCATTCCATAGCCATTCATTAATCTCCAAGCATTATGTATAATTCATCATTCATATTATTCACATATTCAAAGCCACTCTTTAAGTAATAACTAACCCTCTCCCGCATATGAAAATTTCAAGGTTAGGGAAATAAACATCCAAGAAGTTTAGGAGAGTGTAAAGAAATTAACCAAGACAACCAAAGTTTAAGTTATACAGCCCCATAAATAGAAAAACTCAAAAGAAAAGATCTCAATCATATCCAGATGATGAATGAGCAGGCATAGAAGGGTCAAGCTGGTGCAAACTCCTGGTGATACCATAGAAGTACTTTTTCATGTACTTCATTGATGATTTTTGGGTTTGAACTACATTGTCCTGTGAGACCCATAGTGCCTTAACCTTCTCCTCTAACGATTTAAGAAGATCATCAACTTGAGAAGGTTGATAGTCTAATCTTCTGGATCATCTAACTCATCGAGTCCAGCAAAAATGTCATCCATTGAAGTGTCTTCAGGTGTAGGCGCTTCCTCCTCTTCTTCATCACGTTGGCCAGGAAGAAATTGCAGATTCATCTTATTCAAGTTCATATTATTAAATGGTAATTCCGACTCCAGTGCCTCAGATGCAAGAATGGTGACATTACAATGTAAAGTAATGTATGTCATGAGGTAAGCAAATAAAATCGAACCATGACCAAGATGAAGATGAAACTGAATAATAATGTAGTATATGAGAGAAGGAAGGCATACTTGAATACTAGATGCAACCGAATAGAGGACACGAGTCATGAAGGGAGTAAATTTGGAGGATAGACGTTAGACGTAAAAATCTTATGAAGAACTCGATATTTGGTTAGCACGGAGAGCATTAACAAATTTCCATTCAGCATTGAAATGACATAATTTATGAGTAATCGTTTGTCGTTCAGTATGAGTCATTTTATCAGTTAAATTATCAATTGAAATTTCATCTTCTACAATGGTAATCTTAGTCAATGTCGAGATTGTATAGCGATTTACCATGAATGTCCCTTCTACCAATTTAATCGTAAATGTAAGCTCTTTTAGAGACACATCACAAATAGAAGCATACTTCGTTTGCACTATGGAACGATAAGTTGTTCCACCCCACTAAGAATGTCATCCCAACCAATATTGGAAAGAAGAGTAACAAGTTAAAACGGTGCAATATTATCAAGATTGACAATACGCTCGATAAATGTCTCTTAAGCGGAAATCCCTAACTTGCTCTGAATCTTCTTCAAGGAACCTTAGGGTTCTCACATTAATTGGAGTCGACTTAGTGGACGAGCTACCACAACTCTTACGTGTTGTCGTTCTTTTAGTATGATGCTCCATTTAATGATTGTATAAGAAATAATTAAAGAGAGTAGATGAATTGAAGGTAGATTAGATTTTACCTAAAACCCACTAAAAAGAGGGTTTGAAAACAACAATACACCCCAAATATGAGATCCATTAGCAAATATTAACCCAAAACTTGAAGGAGATCAAAAAATAACCACTTACAAGCAAGATTAGAAGTTGGGTTCGTCGAGTGTGGCACTGGCTAGTCGAGAAGAAGGTGGAAATGAAATGAAAAAAGTGATTTTTTTTTTTACTTTTTAGGGTGAAATCGTGTGGTCCTCGACCGGTCGAGCACGTACTTGACTCGTCAAGGGTTCAACTGGTTGAGTATGTACTCGACTCGTCGAGCAACATACAAAAGTCTAAAAATTTGACATTTTATTATCATTTTTTAAAATTATTTTATCATTTTATGCATTTAATTAATATAAACATAAAACAAATAAATACATAAATAATATGATTAATTAATAATACACAAACTAATATCATGCTTTAAATTGGAAAATCTATTCCTGTCGAGCGGCTTGGTTAGTATGTCATCAAGCTGCTTCTCAGTTTGAATGTATTCTAGCACAATACTCTTGTCTTCAACTAATTCTCAAATATAATGGTATCGGATATCGATATGTTTAGTAGGAGAACGTTGGATTGGTTTTTTTGAAATATTAATTATGCTCGAATTATCGCAGTATAATGTCATTGTATCTTATGCAATACCATAATCAGCTAACATTCTTTTCATCTAAATAAGTTGAGTGCAAGCATTACCAGCTATTATATATTCAACCTCAGTTGTTGAGAGATATACAAAATTTTGTTTCATACTGATCCATGAAACTAAACAGTTCCCTACGTAGAAACATCCATCACTGGTACATTTTCTATTGTCAATATTTTCTGCCCAATCTGCATCAGTATATCCTGCCATTTGTATTGATGTATCATGCGGATACTAAAGTCCTAAGTTAGTAGAACTTGTGACATATCTAATTATCCATTTAATAGCAATTAGATGTGATTCCTTATGATTATATTGATATCTAACACATATTCCAACACTAAAAACAATATCAGGTCTACTAGTAATTAAGTATAAGAGACTACCAATCATGTTTTGATATAGATGGGAGTCTACACTTTTACCTGATTCATCCTTTGAGAGTTTAAGAGTTGTACTCATTGGAGTTTCAAAATTCCTTCCATTCTCAAACCCAAACCTTTTTATAAGGTTCAAGGCGTACTTGGTTTGTGAGATGAATATACCATCTTTAAGTTGCTTAACTTGTAATCCAAGAAAATAGTTTATTTCACCAACCATACTCATTTCAAACTTCGATTTCATCAGATTTGCAAACTCAATTAATAAGTTAGTGCATGAAGATCCATAAATGATATCGTCAACATAGATCTGAACTATCAGTATATAATTGTTATATTTTTGGATGAATAAAGTTTTATTAACACTACCCATAATAAAGTTATGGCTAAGTAAAAATTTAGTCAATTTTTCATACCATGCTCTGGGAGCTTGTTTCAAACCATAAAGTGCCTTTTTAAGAGGGTCTTCAAAACCTTTAGGTTGTTCAACATATACTTTCTCATGTAAGTCACCATTTCGAAATGCACTTTTGACATCCATTTGATATATTTTAAATTTCTTATGAAATGCAATTGAAATAAATAATCTTAAGGATTCAAGGCCCGCAATTGGTGCAAAGTTTTCATCATAATCAATACCTTCTAGTTGAGTGTACCCTTGTATAACCAATCGAGCCTTATTTCTGATAATATTACCTAATTCATCAGTTTTATTTTTAAAAATTCATTTGGTTCCAATTCTATGTTTATATAAAGGTCTATGAACCAAGTACTATATATTATTTCTAACAAATTGATTTAATTCTTCTTGCATGCCAATTATTCAACTCTCATTAGTAAGTGCTTCATTCACGTTTTCCAGTTCAAATTGGGAAGTGAAGCAGACATAATTATAGATATTTTCTAATTGTCTTCTTGTCTGAACACTAGTACTAGGGTTACCAAGTATTTGATCAGTCGGATGGGCTTTGACTGATCTTAATTCAATATCAACTGATTTGGATGAAGAGTCAGGTATATCAGTTATATTGACTTCATCATCATCTTGACTTAGAGTGGGTGTGATTTGTTGATCATCAATTACTATATTTATTGATTCTTGAATCACCCCAGTTCTTTTATTAAGAACCCGGTAAGCACAACTATTTAATGCATAGCATAGAAATATTCCTTCATCATTCTTATTTTCAAATCTTCCCAAAATTTCTCAATCGCGTAAAATAAAACATTTACTTCCAAAAGTCTAAAAATATTTGATAGTAGGCATTTTATTAAACTATAGTTCATAAGCTATTTTATTTTTTGCTTTTCTAATGTAAACACGATTTATAATATAGAAAACAGTATTAACAGCATCAGCCCATAAATGTTTTGGTAGTTTCATGCTATTTAGCATTACACTAGCCATATCATGTAAAACTCAGTTTTTCCTTTCAACAATTCCATTTTGTTGAGGTGTTTTAGGAGCAGAAAATTTATATGATATACCATGATGATTGCAATACTTCTCAAAATTGCTATTCTCAAATTCTGTGCCATGATCACTGATAATTTTGACCGTAGACATCTCTTTTTCAGTTTGAATAAGTTTTAAAAATTTTATGACATCATCAAGAGTATCTGATTTTTCTCTTAAAAAGGTTACCGATGTATATCTAGTGAAATCATCAATAATGACCAGAAAATACTTCTTTCCACCTCTACTCTCCTTTCTATTTGGTCCTACTAGATCCATGGGGAGTCGTTCTAGAGGTTTGGTCGTGGCTAAGGAGTTCACTTTCTTGTGACTACTCCTGATCTGTTTGCCAATTTGACATGCGTTACAGATTTTTTCAATCTTTTCGAGCTTGGGTAAGCCACATAAGTGATCTCTTTTGCTCAACTTATATAGTTCTCCATAGTTAACATGTCGAAGACGTTTATGCCATAGCTCAGTTTCGTCTGTTTGGACCATGTAACATGAATGGTTTGATGAGCAAGATTTATCAATTATATAGCAATTTTCAGAGGTCCTGCGACCATTTAATACTACATTACCCTTCTCATTTATTATCTCACATCCATAATCAGAAAATTTTACATTGTGTTTATTATCACAGATTTGAGAATGCTTAAGAGGTTATGTTTTAAACCTTCAACATAAAGCACATTTTCAAATAGAGGTAAGTTAGGAAGTTATACAGTACTTTGGCCTATTATTTTGCAATTGCTTCCATCACCAAAAGTTACTGAGCCACCATTTACTTCTTTGATATTCATGAATATCGCCTTGTCACCTGTCATGTGTCTTGAGCATCCATTATCCAGGTATCATCTTGAGTAGATAATGGCTCTGAAAACTGTGAGGACAACAAGACACTTAACCTTTGGCGCCCATTTCATTATGGTTTTAGGATTAGGAGTTGATTTTCGCTGCATTTGAGAGTTAGGATTTCTCCTTCTTCTATAAACTTCATTTTCATCTGAGTTGGATTTTAAAAGCTCTTTACACAAGTCCATAATTTTTTTAGCTAAGGGAGATTTATTATTCATTTGATGTTTATAGCTGATGGAATTATTGTTTTTAGGAACTTGAAAGAGTTTTGAGTTTTTGAAATCATTACTATTAAAATCTCTTAAAGTCTTACCTTTAGAGTTCGAGGATTCTCCTCTTACAAAGATAGGAGCAAAATCCTTGGATTTTAAAGAATTACCTTTAATATAACCTAGACCAGACTTGTCACCATATTTTCTAGATGAGGTTAACAAATTTTCCAGTTTTTAGTCAGCTTGGGCATATTTCCATATGTCCTTAGAACTTAAAAGAGAAACTTCAAGTTTTAGTTTCTCATTTTCTGTTCTGAATTTTTCCAGTTCAGAAGATTTGAAACTTAAATCTAATTTTGTTTTTTCAAGACAATCTAAAAATGAGATGTTTCTAAAACTGTGTTTTCAAGTTCTTCTTTTAGTTTAGTATATTTTTCTTTTTAAATTTTTAATTTGACAACAATTTTACAAATTTCTCTATATAGGGCATTGTAGGCATCTTGAAGATTGTCTTCATTTTCATTTTCAAGGTTACTCCTGAGATTTTCATAGTCAGATATATTACAGCTATCTGAAGAAGTGGCTCTGGCTATAGTCACAAGGGCTTTCACATCATTTGCATTTGCATTTGCATTTTCTTGTTCTAATTCATCAGACTCAGAAGTGCTTTCAGAGTCAGATGATTCATCCCAAGTAGCTATCAGGCCATTTCTTTTTATCTATCCTTTTTAGGACATTTATTTGTCAAATGCCCATATTTATGATAGTTGAAACATTGACTGTCCTTAGTTTTAGATTTTCAAGAAATAGATTATCCTTTTCTTTTATCAGTTAATTTTTAAAAATCTGATCTTTTCTTATTTTTTAAAATTCTATAAAATTTCGTAGCTAACATTACTATATCATCTTCATTTTCTTCAAAATCAGAATTAGAACTATTTCTTTTGAAATAAATTTAGAAGATATAAGAGCAATATACTTAGCTTTAGGAGCCTTAAAATTCAACTCATATGTTTGAAGAGAACTACCTAATTCTTTAACCTTCATAAGATCAGTATCCCTCAATTCTTAAATGGCAGTAACTTTAGAATTGAATCTCTTAGGAAGAGATCGCAATATTTTTGCACAAACCTTGCTTTCTGGGATTCCATCTCCTAGACCTCACATGGAATTTACTATGTCATTTAGTTTTGTATAGAAGTCTATGAAAGTTTCATTTTCTTCCAACGAATTTTCTCAAAATTGGTAGTGTGGATTTGAACTTTTGATTTTGTAATATCTCGGAAAAATCCGTACAAGGACCCGAGTACTACCTCAGGCAGAAATTACCCAGGACCAAATCCTTTACAAATTAGGTTAATATTAGCAAGTGCTAAACTAGAGTGCTTATGAAATTAGCACTAATCACTTTAAATATGATCTGCAAGACCTGAAACGTGCAGAATAATTGACGCTACATTACGCTGAAATCTAGAATCCATTCTTAAACCCGGTTGCTCTCGGGAGCACACCGAAACTCCGTATCGGACCTTGACCGCATGTCGAAAGTCTGATTTCTCTGAAACTATATGAATATGAGCGCATTACTGGACTCGACAACCTCCTAGGAAATCAAGTCCTAACTGTGTCTAGAAATGTACAACTTGAGCCCGGAGCGAAGAGTGTTAGAAACGTGAAAATATTTAGAAATAAAAATCTGAATTTAAGTAATCTGAGTCGTGTCACTTGCGGGCCAAATATAAGGATTCAGACCGTCAGAATCTGACCCAAATACACCCTCGGAACAGGAGAAATGTCCCATACATGTCGATATACTTATGGCCCTGATCGAGTGACCGTGACCGCTGAACTAAAACTGGTCCACCACGGCTGATCTGTAAATTCGATCGGTACGAAAACTCAGCCTAACCTAGATCCATAGCCAAGGAGCTTAAGTCCGACCGCACATGGAAAAAGGGCCACCAGAAGTGCTCCGTTGTACCGGAACAGTCCATATTTGGATATTACCTAAGTATACCTTGGCCCTGGGGCCATTCCCATCAAACCTAGGCCTATATAAGGACCTTAAACTCTCTCTCATTCACTCCATACGAATTTGTGAAAAACCCTAGGAGAGAGAAGAGAGTAAAGAGAGAGAAAGTCAGAGAGAACTTGGAGAAGATTCCTGGTATTCTACCCTGCCTCTTCCCGTGCTTATTCATCGCTACCGGATTGCTATCCGACGAATTCCATTCCACTATTGGGTTAGAAAACCTAACCCTAATATGTTTTAGGGTTTCATATAGTGTAAGTTATGAAATATCTAACCTAGTTTATGCTATAGGTTGCCAATCTTCCATAGACAAAGACTTAGCTTTAAAAATGAGTTCGTTACAAGTCTACCGGCAAAAGGTGCGGACTATAAATGTATAGGTTATGGTTTTCAAGGCTTTCAATGTTGGTGAATGGTTTATTATTGATGTGGGTGAAATTTCACATGCAAAATGCGATGTTTGTATTGCGTTTCTGAAATATATGAACTATATTGAGATTTGTGTATTCCATGTATATGTAGAAAGTATTGTATACGTATAAAATATGGACATGTGTTTGCCATGATTAATTATCGTGTGTTTGTGCTTGTTGTATGTGTAACAACTCCTTGGCAAAAGAATTTGTCCTAATATGTGCTATCACCAACATACGTCATGTATTTTGGAATATATAGTCTGAGTGTTTGTAGAAATGTCTGAATGAATAAGTGTGTAATAAATTGTACTTTATGTGGGTATTGAGAAGAGATTCTCAACTACCTTAACGATGTGTATGACTTTCTCCATGTAACTTATCTTCTTTGTCTGTTTTACTTAAACACTGCTTATGTGTGAATTCATGTTTAAGTTGAAATCCATCAAATGCTCACATGCTTGTATGATTACAATTGTTGATCCATTACTGTTTTGATTAGCTTGGATGATTATTTGTTATCATTGAATGTGTTTAGGACTATGAAATAGTCTAGGCAATCGGTAATAGGTTCTGATTTGGCGCTGAGGTTGTTTCGCCACATAGGACGTGATCGATGAAAACGAGCCATACTTGGGTGGTCGGTAATGGTTAGGCCACACGGAGTGCTCATGCACTTCATGTCGATTAACTCGATGTGCGCTCGTACTAATCGAGCTCATCAAGTAACCCGATTGACTCGATGCATGTTCACCATTTATGGACGCTACTGCTTGAATCTAAGGTACCAAACTCACCAGTGAAAACTCTTTTAAACCTTGGTACCTTGATCCGCTAAGACTCATGAGCTGGGCATGGTGGTATGGGACATCGTGGTCGAGTTATTGGCCTACGCTGGGGTGACGAGCCTCCCCGTAGTGACCAGTGAGCAACCTAAACTCGTGAGCCGAATACGGTGGTATGGGACACTGTATTCGAGCTGTCGGCCTACACTGATAAGGTGACGAGCCCTTTGTAGTGACCTCGAGCGTACACTAAGATTGCGTAGAGGAGACGAGCCCTTACGTAGCAACAAGAGTACACTAGGCCTGCACTGATAAGGTGACGAGCCCTTTGCAGTGACCTAGAACCGTATCATCATATGAGATTTACTAAGACTGACGACCCTAGAATGGATCATTGTTTGGGAATTGATACAAGGAAGGTACCTTAGTTTCCCAATCCTGCTGTATGAAAAGGACTAATAATAACTCGGTAGTCACGCTCATATCATTGCACTGCATATGCCCCGGGTTGAAGAGTATAGAGGGAAGAAATCATGCCGCGACCATAAGATGGCGTCGCACGAGGGAGTGTAGGCGAGGGCATGCATCATGCTTACATTCCATCCTTACATTAATCAGAGTACTTAGGGATGTTTGATTGTATCACTTTATTATTACTACTTAATTGAATTGAGAACATGTTAACCTTTGCTTTATTGTTCCACTGAGTTGATCACTCACTCCCACGTTCTGGGACGGCGTTCCGAACACCCACCAGACTCTGTCTTAGTTACAGATGACGATGCGACTCAGGAGGCGGAGCTCGATTACTATGATGATCAGGATGAGTTTCCATATATGCAATTCTCCGGTGGTTTCACTTAGGCCACCCAGATCGATGGGGCTACAGGGTTTATTCTGTAGTTGAACAATTTTAAACTATTACATGTATATGATGACTTAGTGATGTATTCATACTCTGGAGACCGATCGTGATCTTTTTGGTTCATACACGTCTATATACATTTTTTAGTCTTTCGCTTGCGTTATATGAATTGATTTGGAGTATGAATTACTGTTTTGGTATAATTCCACTCATGATTAATGCACTTAATCATCATCAACTATGTTGCATAAGTGATGCGTTGGAACTCGGGAGTTAGACTTTTACTCGACACCCGATTTTCAGGGCATTACAAGTTTGTATCAAAGCATGATTTGGATTAAACTTGACTTGGGTTATGGTCACACGACGTACACTGACACTTTTCAACATAGTTGGGTGTGAGAGAAATCTAGAAACAAACCTAGGATTCCCCGATTTCACCAATTGGCACAGGTCACCGAAAACGATCTCTGAGATCGGGTCTGTACACATCCGTGATCGCTTGAGTCAACCTCGGATCATCCTTAGACAATTAATCGATGAGTTTAGACCATGATTTACCCAATCCCAACCTTCAACAATCGAGAAAAGATGAGGTTACATCAGAAAGTGTTCGAAATGACCCGAAACGAGTCAAAACGGAGTTGGGGGCCAAACGACACACTTCCAGGGGGACCCAGGGTGGGACCCACGTCTTTTTAGGACCCAGGGGGCAGGAGGACCTCACCGGTTTGGTGAGGCCTCGCTGCCAAATGGGCCTGGCCGGGCGGGCCGGCATGGGCCGATCAGTCCTAGGTGTAGTGGGGCCCACACACGCGTGTGGGGTCAGTTATAACCCCTTCTATACCACCTCTCTTTCACAAACCACCACCCCAAGCTTTTCTTTCCTCCAAAATTTTTAGATTTTTCACTCAAACCCCTCCTTCAAGCACTCTCTTTCTCATTTTCATGCAACCCTTGCAATACCCCCTCAAAAACCCACTACCACCGCTGCCAACCCCTTTCCATTTTCTTATTTGAGCTCTTAAACCCTCCATTTGAGTCTCAAATTCGTATAAGCTCACTAACCTACTTGGTTTCATGATTTTCCCTCTTTATTTCCCTTTCATTTGAGCCTACACATCCCACTTTTGTAGCTCAAGATTTCAAAACCCAACAATCCCTCTTCTAATCTTCCCTATTCCTTTAACTTTCTTCATTCCTTCTCTTTTTGGAGCACACAACTACCATTGTGTGCTTCAACAATCTTATAAGCCCATAATCCATCTTATACCCACTTTTCCTTCTAGTACAATGGCTCTTTTTGAGCTTGTGGTGACTATTTTCTCACTTTTCGCCCTTCTTTCTCTCATGGGAAAGAAAAGAGCTCCTGTGGAAGAAGCTGGGCCTAGTCGCCCTACTCGTTCGAGGAGACCGAGAGGTGCCGCCGCAAGTTCGAGCGTCAATCGGGAGTTTCAGACTAAACGAGATCTTGATCCCAAGGCTCTTGTCGGAAGGACGTTGTTGGCAGAGCTGTCACATGGAGTTTATGAGGGCCGTAGAGTCCTTTTTGAAGCTCATGTGGAAGCAAGGCTATTTAGGGAATACCTCTTACTCGAGCACTTGGAAGAGGCCGGGTGGGTCCGCTATTTGAGGGCGAGTACCGCACAAATGTGGGCACTGTTCGAGCTTTCTATGCCCACATTCAAGAGCCTACGCTGGAGCCCTTGCAGTTCGAGATCCCTTGTGGAAGAGATCGGGAAGCCACCATTGATGTTGGTTTAGTATCTCGGCTTATGAATGTGCCTCTTAGCGAGGTACATGCAAGTGAAAAGAATCTGAGGAGTGTACGTGAAAGAGATCGCCGCACACGGGCCCTTTGTGGCCAACTGGTTCAGTGGCAATCCAACAATAGCCTTCTAGCAACCCATATATCTGACGACTTCCGTCTGCTTCACCATATCTTCATGTTCAACGTCTACCCCATGTGGATCAACCGCAGCGAGTGCACGCGCCTGATAGTAGATTTCCTGTATCAAGTGGGGCAAGGAGACAAGCTGTGTGTGCCCACTTATGTTCTGCGATAGATAGTTCTCACCGCACGCTCTACCAGGAGGTCGGATTCGTTCCCATTCGGCTGACTCATATGCAAGATTGCACATGAGTTTGGCTACAGGCTTAGGACGAAAAAGCCGGTGCCGATCCATTACATCAATGAAGCAACTCTCAATCAGATGGGAATCGGGCCACGACAACTACAAGCCCGACTTAAAGAGAGTGATGATGGGGCAGAGAGCGAAGAGGAAGTAAGTGAGGAAGAAGAGGGAGCTGAAATAGAAAAAGAGCAGAGCGAGGAAGAAGAGGAGGCCCAGGATACGGATGAGAACTCCCCTCCTGTGAAACCGGAGCATGGCACTGTTCAAGCTCGCTTAGCTCAACTTGAAGAAGGTCAAGCTATCCTACGATAGGATATAATGGATCTTCGGGGCCTCGTGAGTTGGCCACCTTTATGTTTGAAAAGGAGGCTAGCTTGTGGTGGGATAGTGTCCTGCGGACCGTTGAAGTTGACTATGTATGGACTTGGGTAGCTTTTGAGTTCTGCTTCCATGAGAAGTATTATCCCTAGATGTACTGGCACGAGAAGGAGAATGAGTTCTTGCGCCTCAGACAGGGAGGCATGTCAGTGACAGAGTACGAGCACCAGTTTACAGAGTTGGGCAGGTACGTCCCTACAGTGCTTGCTGACGCGCAATGCGGATGCGACATTTTTCAGAGGGCCTGCGACCTGATATTCGCTTGAAGATGTGCTGTGCTAACATACCCTCCTATGCTGAATTAGTACACATGTCTATGCAGGCGGAGCAGGATGGGGATCGATTGTCACGTTCTCGTGGGCCTATGATTGTTGAGACTCAAATATTGCATAATTTTCCCATTTATATATTGGTTTTATGAACATAAATCATCTTAAAATTCTATTTTACTCATGTATGTGTTGCAAGGTGAATTTAAGAGCTTGGATTAAAAAATGATGCTAAAAAGTACGAATTTGATGCTCAAAAATCACGAAGGCAAGGGATGGATCTTAGGAGATCAAGATTGAAGAATTCACATGGCAAAGATTCAAGAAAACCAAGCGAGGAATGAAGAGAATCGAAGATTTGAAGTGAAGAATCCTGAAATCGTCCTGAAAAAGTGTATTATGAAGCTGTGAAGTTTATTTTGGAAAACTACGCAGTAGGAAGTTTGTTTTAAATGAACTATGCAGCGAGAAGTCTATTTTGAAAAAACACGTATATTTGAGGCATTTTCTAGGGTTTTCAACTTTGTACGAAAATTAGAGTTCCCTACTTATAAATAGGGCCTCCTAGGGCATTCTTAAACATCATTAGAAGCATTCAAGAGCAATATTTAGGGTTTTTAAAGAGTTCTTTAGTTTTATTAAAGCTTTACAAGTTGTTTTTTTTTTTTTAGATCTTTTCTATTTGCATTTTTTTCCTCTTTCTTTCTTGTTGCTTTTTATTTCTGCAATTTAATTATGTTTTTCTAAGTTCCCTCTAGCCCAAGCTAGAAGGCAAGCACATGGGTTTATTATTTCTTTAAGATTATGATGATTGATTGTTTTAATGGTGAGAAGAATGATATATGCATGTTATCTATTATTTAGGTTTTGTTTTTTATCCTCTTGTAAGATCCATATGTTTCCATCATATGAGATCCACATTGATGGATAGGCTTACCCTAAATCAATCAGATTTTCTAGATAGGAGATGTTCTCAACCTGTTATATTTCTTTGATATTCATTATCCTATAGATATTGAATACTTAAAATCACCGGCGCTTGAGAATATATGTCAATGGTGCAAATCCATTATTTTCTAATCTTTTATATCATTTATTAAATATTTAAACTGTTTTATTTTTCGATTAGGCTGACTATAGTGCTCAGATCCTAGTTGTGTTATCCAAGTCATCATGATTTTGGAACATTAACCTATGTGTGGAACTTTGAAGCTTGGGTGTTATTTTATTCAGTTGAATTACATCCATTCAAAAATCCCAAAATCAAATCATCAGATTAATTTTTATTACTTAGTTTGTTTTGCATTTGATTATTATTTTTTTCTCATAATTCATCTCCCTGTGGGATCGACCCTGTATTCACGGGATACTACTTACGAACCTCTGCACTTGGAGGTAAGCAATCAAGTTTTTGGGGCCGTTGCCGGGGAGAGACTGAGATAGATTAGATCTGTGCAAGATAGCGAAGGTAAGTTTTCTTCTAAACCCTCCAAATTTTCTGTAGATTTTTTTATTTTATTTATTTTATTTTATCTTTTCTTTCTTCTTTTCTTTTTCTTTGAAAATAAATTCAGTTGGGACTTTCAAGCACTAACTATGACATAAGGTTGCCCTGCTTGGGATTTTATCACCCAAGTGTTATGGTTGTCCTATAGTTGCTATTTGATCACAAAGATCATCCGCTGAATCTATTTTCCAGATTAGCATAATTTAATTTCTGCATTAGTTTTACTTTTATTTATTTATTTTTATTTTTATTTTTTATTTTTTGTGGACTGAACCCTCATGGTTGGCCCTGCCACTTGGGTTGTTGATTTATTTTGCTTTGTGGACTGAACCCTCATGGTCGGCTCTGCCACCTGGGTTGTTGATTTATTTTGCTTTGTGGACTGAACCCTCATGGTCGGCTCTGCCAGATGGGTTGTTGATTTATTTTCCTTTGTGGACTGAACCCTCATGGTCGGCTCTGCCACCTGGGTTGTTGATTTATTTTGCTTTGTGGACTGAACCCTCATGGTTGGCTCTGCCACCTAGGTTGTTGATTTATTTTGCTTTGTGGACTGAACCCTCATGGTTGGCCCTGCTAACTGGGTTGTTGATTTAAGTTTTTATTTTTATTTTAAGTATCATACTTGGTATTTGAATTAGTGGTATTTGTTGTGTGGTGTGGATGGTTTATGTCCCATTGGAGTAGGGATCAAAACAGTCGACTCTCCTTTGAAGGAGGACTAGTTCCAGGCCTTGATCATTCACTTAGAAGAGGCACTCAACATCACTTGGATTCCATGGCAGACCCAGTTGATAATCCAAATCCAAATCTGTCAGATCCAACTATAAATCAAAATAATCCTCCTCTTGAGGATGAAAATGAAGTTCATAGGAATGTGTTAAACCAACCACGGACTTTACGTGAACATTTACACCCTGAGAGATCAACTTTACCATCTTACATAGTATTCCCTGCTCACATAGGGAACATTGATTTTAAACCAGGTATGATTCAATTAATTCCTAAATTTCATGGCTTAGATTCTGAAAGCCCCTACTTGCACCTCAAGGACTTTGAGGAAGTAATTGCAACGTTACAAGTAAACAATGGCAATAGGGATGTACTTAAGCTTAGGTTATTCTTATTTTCTCTAAAGGATCAGGCCAAAGCATGGCTCAACTCTTTAAGACCTAATACCATCACTTCATGGCAAGCCTTAAGTAGAGAGTTTTTGAAAAAAGTTCTTTCCCGAGCACAAAACAAATGCACTAAAACAAGAAATCATGTCATTCTCCCAAAAGGGGAATGAACTATTTTTTCAAGCTTGGGAGCGCTTCAAAGACATTCTAATTACTTGTCCACATCATGGTTATGAACCATGGCACGTGATTGATGCTTTCCGAAAGGGGCTTACCATGGATACCCGTCAGTTCATAGAGATGATGTGTGGTGGAACCTTTCTTGACAAAGATCATAATGAGGCTTGGGATTTTCTAGATATGTTAGCAGAAAATACACAGACATGGGATGTCTCTGCTAAATCAGATCAAACTAGACCCATTCCTAGAGAGAAAGGGGGAATGTATGTCCTAAGAGAGGAAGACGACCTTAATGCAAAATTCGCGGCATTGGCTAGAAAGGTCGAAGCCTTGAAAATTAGGAAGGTTGATATGGTTAAAGCAAACACTTCCTTAAGTAATTTTTGTAGCATTTGTGGTGGTACAGACCATGACACAAAGGATTGTCCAATAATCTCAGTTGTACAAAATATCACGCATGAGCATGATCAAGCAAATGCTATAAATAATTATCAAAGGTCAGTTATGCAACCATTGGGAAACACGTACAATCCAAATTGGCGTAACCATCCTAATCTTAGTTGGAGGAATGGACCACAAATTAATGTGCCCAATGCACCTCAAATGCCTCCACAAAATAACTTCTTTGGGGCACCTAACAATGCACCATATGTGCCCTCGCCAAAGCGATCATCTGTGGAGGATGCATTGACCACATTCATGAACTCTCAAGCTCAAATGAATCAGTCTCTAATCCAATCAAATCAGGAATTAAAGATAGCTGTGGCTAGGATTGAGACTCAACTAAATGCTAGGGAAAAAGGCACCCTTCCTTCTCAACCTGTGCCAAACCCTAGAAACACACATTTCATTGGAGACTCAAATCCAAGTGAGCTACATCATGAACAAGCTAAGGCCATCATTACCTTGAGAAGTGGAAAAGAGGTCGATAACAAGATAATGCAACCGGTAGAAATACCGAAGGATGAGCCACTGTCTCAAGAAAATGATGAACCGGCTATGGTTCAAGAGCCGCAATAGCAAAAGGATAAAGAGACTAAGTCATATGAGCCTCCAATTCCGTTCCCATCTAGACTTCGGAATCCAACTGTCCCCATGAAATATCAAGAGGTGTTGGATGTGCTCCAAAAGGTTACTGTCAATATTCCTCTGCTTGATGCCATTAGACAAATTCCATCATATGCTAAATATCTCAAGGACTTATGCACTGTAAAGAGGAAGTTAAATGTGCACAAAAAGGCCTTCCTTACTAAGAAAGTGAGCGCTATCATTCAACAAAGGGTTGTACCCAAATACAAAGACCCGGGAAGTCCTACTATTTCTTGTATTATTGGGAATTTCCAAATTGAGAATGCTTTACTAGATTTGGGTGCAAGTGTCAACTTAGTACCTTATTCAGTTTATAAACAAATGGGGTTAGGCGAGCTTAAACCAACCACGATTACATTCCAACTCGCTGACCGTTCTATTAAGGTACCAAGGGAAATTTTAGAGGACGTGCTAGTCAAAGTAGAGAAATTCTACTTCCCCGTAGATTTTATTGTACTAGACACTGAACCATGTGTAAATGCTAGCACTCAAGTTCCCATCATTTTAGGCCGCCCATTCCTAGTAACTTCAAATGCAATCATAAATTGCAGGAATGGAATGATGAACTTGTCTTTTGGTAACAAGACTCTAGAGCTAAATATTTTCAATCTATGTAAGTAGCCCATTGATAATAATGAGATCCATGAGTTGAATTTCATAGACTGCTTGATAGAAGAAGAGGAATTAGAACCTAGTCTGACTGAGGAATTGATTCAAGTCATTGGAGACTTGAAAAATTCTGATTTAGAAAAAGTGCTTGCTGAAATTTCTGATGATAATGAGAGCACTACCACCTAGGACATTGGTATGTGCCAATGGAGACTGCGCACTCAAATCCTATCTATCGAGGACTTGCGACCTCTCCCATCACCAACCAATGATCCAAAGCTTGATTTAAAACCACTACCAAATGAGCTTAAGTATGTATACTTAAGTGAAAATAAAACTTATCCTGTAGTGATCTCTTCATTTTTAAAGAAGGATCAAGAGATTAAATTGTTGAAAGTTCTAAGGGACCACAAAGGAGCCTTGGGCTGGACCATTTCTGACATTAAAGGTATAAGCCCTTCCATATGCACCCATCGGATTTACTTCGATGATGACGCCAAACCAATTAGACAACCTCAAAGGCGTCTCAATCCAAACATGATGGAAGTTGTAAAAAATGAGGTGATCAAATTATTGGATGTGGGAATTATCTACCCAATATCCGATAGTGTTTGGGTGAGTCCAACTCAAGTAGTCCCAAAGAAATCTGGAATAACTATTGTGCAGAATTCTAATAATGAACTCATACCAACACGTGTCACCACTGGTTGGCATGTTTGCATTGACTATAGAAAATTGAACCAAGTCACAAAGGACCATTTCCCTCTACCATTCATTGATCAAGTTTTAGAGAGGGTAGCAGGTCACTCTTTTTATAGTTTTCTTGATGGATATTCTGGATATAACCAAATAGAGATAGCCCTGGAAGACCAAGAGAAAACCACGTTCACTTGTCCATTTGACACGTTTCTTTCAAACGGATGCCATTTGGATTGTGTAACGCCCCAGCAACTTTTCAACGGTGTATGTTAAGTATTTTTTCAAATATGGTTGGAAAGTTTCTTGAGGTTTTCATGGACGACTTCTCTGTATTTGGGAGTAGTTTTGAGGAATGCCTCAACAATTTATCTCATCTTGTCTAGGTGTGAAGAGAAACACCTTATCTTAAATTGGGAGAAATGTCATTTCATGGTTCAAAAGGGAATTGTTTTGGGCCATGTTATCTCCAAAAATGGAATCGAAGTAGATCGCTCAAAACTCGACATTATAGCTAATCTACCTATCCCCCGAACTGTTAGAGATATTAGATCACTTATAGGGCATGTTGGTTTTTATAGAAGATTCATCAAGGACTTTAGTGCCATTACTAGACCCTTGACTAATCTTTTTCAAAAGGATGTTTCATTTAAGTGGACAGATGAGTGTGCAAATGCCTTTAGTAAAATTAAATCATCCCTTACCACTGCACCTATCATGCGTCCACTAGATTGGACACTTCCTTTTGAACTAATGTGCGATGCAAGTGATTATGCCATAGGGGCTGTTTTGGGCCAAATGAAAGATAAATGGCCCTACGTTATTTACTATGCGAGTAAAACTCTAAACTCAACCCAAGTGAACTACTCAACAACTGAAAAAGAGTTGCAGTAGTTTTTACTTTGGATAAGTTTAGGTCCTACTTACTAGGATCCAAAGTGGTCATTTTCACAGACCACTCTACTTTGAAATATTTGTTATCTAAGAAGGATGCAAAGCTGAGACTTTTGAGATGGATCCTCCTACTCCAAGAATTTGAATTAGAGATAAAAGATAAGAAATGAGTAGAAAATGTAGTGGCCGATCACCTTTCTAGATTGGTGTTAGATGATTCCACTGAGGAGATGCATATCCAGGACACTTTCCCTGATGAACAATTATTTGCGATCTCCAAATTACCTTGGTATGCGGATATAATGAACTATCTTGTAACGAAAAAAATGCCATATCATTGGAAGTCACAAGATAGGAAGTGTTTTGAAACCGAGGTTAGGAACTTCTTCTGGGATGACCCGTATTTATATAAATATGTGACTGATCAAATTTTTAAACGTTGTGTCCTAGAGGATGAAGTTCGAAGTGTTATTTCTTTTTGTCACATGAAAGCATGTGGTGGCCATTTTTCTGCTAAGAAAACCACTGCAAAAATCCTGCAGTGTGGTTTTTACTGGCCCACCATGTTTAAAGACACCCATGCTTTCTGTGTTGCTTGTGATAGATGTCAAAGGTTGGGAAGAGTGTACCGGCGCAACATGATGCCTTTATCCTTAATTTTACCATTGAAGATTTTTTATTATTAGGGTATTGATTTTATGGGTCCATTTCCATCTTCTTTTGGATTTCTTTATATATTGGTTGGTGTGGACTATGTTTCAAAGTGGATTGAGGCAGTTCCAAGTAGGACCAATGACAACAAAGTGGTCATACGATTCCTCAAGGAAAATATTTTTGTTAGATTTGGAACTCCAAAGGCATCATTAGTGATGGCAGGTCTCACTTTTGCAATAGAACATTTGAGGCTTTGATGAAGAAATATGGCATCAAGCATAAAGTGAGCACCCCATACTACCCACAAATGAGTGGGCAAGCTGAGATTTCTAATCGGGAAATCAAACACATTTTAGAGAAAACTATAAGGCCAGATAGGAAGGATTGGTCCCTCAGACTATCCGACGCTTTATGGGCTTATAGGACTGCTTATAAGACCCCGATTAGAATGTCTCCATACAGATTGGTGTATGAGAAGGCTTGCCACTTGCCTGTAGAATTGAAACATAGAGCCTA
This sequence comes from Magnolia sinica, assembly GCF_029962835.1. Taxonomy (NCBI): domain Eukaryota; kingdom Viridiplantae; phylum Streptophyta; class Magnoliopsida; order Magnoliales; family Magnoliaceae; genus Magnolia; species Magnolia sinica. The sequence goes on from NC_080577.1 coordinate 60,496,457, forward strand.
CTGGGCAATAAAGAAATTAAACTTTGATATGGATCAAGCAAGTGGATAGAGAAAATTAGAGTTAAATGAATTAGAGGAGTTGAGGAGAGACTCCTGTGAAAATTCTAAAATCTACAAAGAGAGGACCAAAGCTTTTCATGACAAAAATATCCTGAGGAAGAATTTTGAACCTCAGCAAAAGGTCTTATTATACAATTCTCGTCTCCAGTTCTTTCCGAGAAAGTTAAGATCAAGATGGACAGCCCCTTCATTATGAAGAATGTTTATACTCATGGGGCTATTGAAATTGAGAATCCACGTAATGGTAATGTGTACAAGGTTAATGGTCAGAGATTGAAGCCTCATATGAAAAACTTTCATGCAGGAGAGGAGTCCTTCCTTCTTCATAAGCCAGAATATTCATATTGATGCTCCTAGTCTAACGGAGCATTTGTGTATGATTTATATCATATTCAATTTTTTTAGTGTCACATAGCAGGTGAGTTTTTCATGGCAGGTACTATCCACCCTTTCTTTTATTTTTATTGTTTTCTGCATTACATTATCATTACATTGGGGACAATGTAGATTTTAGGTTGGGGGTGTGGATAGTCATCCATGTGAATTTTTTTTTGGGGTTTCAGTTTATTTTATTATTATTTTTATTATTTTTAGGTTTTAGTTAGGTTTAAGTTTTTTTTTTTTTAGGCTTATGGGAAAAAATTCAACATTTTCAAAATAATATTTTTATATACAAGAATGTGAACATGATATTTTGCGAATTCCAAAGGCAAATTTAATACTTAGTTTAGGTTGATAGTAGTCAGAAATCTGACAACTGAAAATTATAAACTTGAGTTCAATTATCTAATTATTAGTTTAAAGTGAGTTGTAATTTGATGTACTGAATTCACAATACACCCTAGCTAACTAAGTGAGAAATATGATATGTGAACTAGAATAACAACTTTTGATTCAAACAAGGTTAAATGAATTAGTACCATTGATATATGTTTAAAAGAGAGAATATTAAAGGAAAAAAAAAGAGTGATGAAAAAAAAGAAATTTTTATTATAGAGCATGAATGCAATAACCATAACAATCATGTCTGTAATCCGGAGTAAGGATACCTAAGTATCCATTACTGTTACCATTACAAGTACGATACATTATGTTATGAAGCAAACCCGGTGGGAATCTTCATTTAAGGGTGGTCTATAATAATGAGGATATGATGATAAAAGAAGAAATGTCATGAAAAAAATGAGATAACTAGAGATTTCATATTCTTGGGATGATTAAAAGGAGTTAGGATAGAGAACATGCATATTTCTCAAAGTTAGACTAGTGTCACGAAGCACCTAAGGATATTGGGTTATAACTATTCTAAATTTTGATTAGGTCTCTGAACTCAAGGATGTAATGGATTAGAAAATTGAGATTCTAACTAACTTCAGACTTAGGTTAAATATTGTTTTGTTTTGGAATTCATATGATGAATGGAGGCATAATTGTATAAATTCTTTAGTGTTGAAATATTTTTCTTATTTTCAATGTTTGCGGGTAACATTTTTGAAAACCCTCACGAGACTATAACTCGTCCACTAGGGGAAACCTAGGGGTTTAAAGGCTTGTTGCATATGCTGAATGCAATCGAGATTACCTACGAAAGTGGTGTAGTTAGAATTTTTTTCATTTTAATTTTATTTTTAAAATTAATTTTTATTTTTATTTTTATTTTTCTTCACTTATTTTTCTCGAGACTAGCAAAATGTTGGTTGGGGGGTGTGTTGAGACTCAAATATTGCATAATTTTTCCATTTATATCTTGGTTTTATGAACATAAATCATCTTAATATTCTATTTTACTCATGTATGTGTTGCAAGGTGAATTTAAGAGCTTGGATTGAAAAATGGTGCTAAAAAGTAAGAATTTGATGCTAAAAAATCACGAAGGCAAGGGATGAATCTTAGGAGATCAAGATTGAAGAATTCACATGCTAAAGATCCAAGAAAACCAAGCGAGGAATGAAGAGAATCGAAGATTTGAAGTGAAGAATCCTGAAATCGTCCTGAAAAAGTATATTATGAAGCTGTGAAGTTTATTTTGGAAAACCGCGCAGCAGGAAGTCTGTTTTAAACGAACTATGCAGTGAGAAGTCTATTTTAAAAAAATACGTATATTTGAGGCATTTTCTAGGGTTTTCAACTTTGTACGAAAATTGGAGTTCCCTACTTATAAATAGGGCCTCCTAGGGCATTCTTAAACATCATTAGAAGCATTCAAGAACAATATTTAGGGTTTTTAAAGAGTTCTTTAGTTTTATTAAAGCTTTACAAGTTATTTTTATTTTATTTTAGATCTTTTCTATTTGTATTTTTTTCTTCTTTCTTTCTTGTTGCTTTTTATTTCTGCAATTTAATTATATTTTTCTAAGTTCCCTCTAGCCCAAGCTAAAAGGGAAGCACATGGGTTTATTATTTCTTTAAGATTATGATGATTGCTTTAATGATGAGAAGAATGATATATGCATGTTATCTATTATTTAGGTTTTATTTTTTTATCCTCTTGTAAGATCCATATGTTTCCATCATATGAGATCCACATTGATGGATAGGCTTACCCTAAATCAATCAGATTTCCTAGATAGGAGATGTTCTCAACCTGTTATATTTCTTTAATATTCATTATCCTATAGATATTGAATACTTAAAATCACTAGCGCTTGAGAATATATGTCAATGGTTCAAATCCATTATTTTCTAATCTTTTATATCATTTATTAAATATTTAAACTATTTTATTTTTCGATTAGGCTGACCATAGTGCTCAGATCCTAGTTGTGTTATCCAAGTCATCATGATTTTGGAACATTAACCTATGTGTGGAACTTTGAAGCTTGGGTGTTATTTTATTTAATTGAATTACATCCATTCAAAAATCCCAAAATCAAATCATCAGATTAATTTTTATTACTTAGTTTGTTTTGCATTTGATTATTTTTTTTCTCATAATTCATCTCGCTATGGGATCGACCCTGTATTCACGGGATACTACTTACGAACCTCTGCACTTGGAGGCAAGCAATTAATGATCCCTACGCCACGACCAGATATGCCGAGGAGGACATTCCTCGGCAAGAGATCTTGTACCGACTCCCCTCCCAGGATCGCGGCGCCGCTAATTTCGATGAGGCAACCTGGTGTGACATGTACGTACTGTGGAAAACCAGGTCATGTGGTGGAGAGCTGTTTTGCACGCATGAGAGATAGTGGGTTTTCGCCGCCATAAAGAATTGACCGCCCTCGCCCTCAGGCTCTATCGGCTCCACCTCTACAGACAACACTTGTACATCCTTCCTTCAGGCCCCCTGCACCTCGATCTAGGCCACCTCAACAGCCTATGGCACCTCAGCCTAATCGATTTCAGCAGGCTCGGGTGCATTCACTTACAGCAGAGGCATTGAGGCAGCACCTCCGCCACTTATAGTGTTTGATGTTATAGCACGTATCCAAGGTACTCTAGTCTTTTTATTAGTGGACACCGGGTCCACTATCTCTATCATATCGTGCACAGAAATCAAGCGGCTATGGTTGGAAACTAGTCCTATGGTTGGGGTGAGAATCCTTACTGTCACGGGGACTTTCTCGGACGCTACCAAGATTTGTAAGGGGTGTTCGATAGATGTACGGAGTGAGACAGTGCTCCTCAACTTGATTGTCACCCCATTACATCACTATGATGTCATTCTCAGTATGGATTGGCTCACAGAAATGAAGGCAGAGATCAACTGCGATTGTAGAGTGGTGACCATTTATGGACCAGAGGGCACGACCTTTACTTTTCTAGTGTAGGTCAGTTGGCCCTATCGCATTGATTGTTATGCTTCCATGCTGGAGGACGCTCATGGTCCAACGCTTGAGGACACTCCTGTGGTCCAAGAGTTCTCAGACATGTTCAGGAAGATACCTGGACTACCCCCTCAGCGTGAAATTAATTTCACCATTGATTTAGTGCCTGGTGCGACGCCCATTTCACTTTCGACCTATCGCATGGCTCCGTGCGAGATGGAGGAGCTGAGTAAATAGATCGATGATCTGTTAAATGCTGGCTTTATATAACTCAGCGTGTCTCCATGGGGAGCACCTGTATTATTTGTAAAGAAGAAGGATGGTTCACTGCGATTGTGTATTGATTATCGCAGGTTGAACTAAGTGACGGTGAAGAACAAGTATCCCTTGCCTAGGATAGATGATCTGTTCGATTAGTAGAAGGGGGCAAGGTATTTCTCGAAGATTGACTTGCAGTCGGGATATCACTAGTTGCGCGTCAGGGATGAAGACGTGCAAAAGACAGCCTTCAGGACCAATTTTGGACACTATGAGTTTCTCATAATGTCGTTCGGCCTTACGAACGCACCAGCTGTGTGTCATTGACTTGATGAACAGGGTATTTCGACCATTTCTGTTCTGATTCGTCATCGTGTTTCTTGACGATATCCTGATATACTCTAAGAGTGGGGAAGAGCACGAGGAACACCTACGAGTAGTCTTGGATACTCAGAGGAAGAACCAGTTGTATGCACAGTAAAAGAAATATGACTTCTGGAAAGAAGTTAAGTTCCTGGGACATGTGGTGTCCAAAGAAGGAATAGCTATGGACCTTCTCAAGGTAGCCGCAGTTCAGGACTGGAAGCAGCCCAGTTTGGTTACTGAGGTGAGGAGTTTCCTTGGTCTGGCAAGTTACTATCACCAATTCATTGAGGATTTCTCGAAGATAGCTAGACCTTTGTCTCAGTTGACATGGAAAGATCTAAAGTTCACCTGGAATGAAAAGGCAGAAGCAGCCTTTCAGGAGTTGAAAGACAAGCTGACGTCCGCCCCTGTGCTAGTGTTGCCAGAGCAAGGGGTCAAGTATACGATCTACACAGACACATCTCGTGTCAGTTTAGGCGGAGTTTTGATGCAGAAGGACAGGGTTATTGCTTACCTATCGCGACAGTTGAGGAAACACGAGGAAAACTATCCTACGCACAACCTGGAGTTAGATGTCGTTATGTAATGACCCGGAAAATTTCGTGTTAAGACCCGAGTACTACCTCTATTTTCCTTAGAAGCTATTGTGGGTTAATTAGTGTTAAACTCGATTGCTTGTGAAATTAGCATCAATCACTATAAATTTGATCTGCAAGACTCAAAACTTGTAGAATCGTTAGCGCTATGTTACTCTGAAATCTGGGATTCAATGCTAAATCCAGTTGCTCTTGGGAATTTTTAGAAACTATGGATCGGACCTGGACCGCGCATCGAAAGTTCGATAGTGATGATCTTAGACAGCTATGGTCACTATGTTGGACTTGATCCTCACCTCAAAAATCAAGTCCAGATGATGTCCTGGGTCGATTTGATTGAGTCCGGAGTGAAGAGTGTGAGAACGGTGAGAAATTAAATATGTTTTTCTGAAATCTGAGTCGTGTCACTTGCATGACGATTTTAAGCAATCTGACCGTTGGATTCTGACCCAATTTCACCAGCGGATCAGGGAAGATGGCCCAGGCATGTCATAGTGCTTGTGGACCTAATCGAGTTTCAGCAACCGTTGAAATGAGTGTGGTCCGCCACGGCTGATCTGTAAATCCGATCGGTACAAACACTCAGGCTGACCTAGATCCATGGTCAATGAGCTTAAGTCCGATCGCACGTGGAAAAAGGACTACCGAAAGTACTTCGTTGGATCGAGAGAGGCCTGATTTGGTTTTAACCTAAGTATACCTTCGCCCTGGGGCTATTTTCATCAATGTTAGGCCTATATAAAGACCTTAAAACCCTCACTCTCTATGCCATACGAATTTCCTAAACCCTAGGTAAGAGAGAGAGAGAGGAAAAGAGAGAGTAAGTGAGAGAGAAGTTGGTGAATCATTCGAGATTCTTTCCTGTTACTCTACATCCGTAAACCATCACTTTTGAATCATTATTCCGGTGATTCTAACTTCTTTCTTGGGTAAGTTGATCTAACCCTAATCTGTTTTAGAGCTTAGAATAGTTTATGTGTTGATGTAGCTCATTTCTATTCTTGCCTTAGGTTATCTAATCGCCGTTGATGAAGACTTATCGTCTGAATCAGTTCGGTGTGCTTTTTCTGGTTTAAGGTGCGGACTATATTCGTATAGGTTATGGTTTTCAAGGCTTTCAATGCCAATTAATGGTTTATTCCTATTGTGGGTGCAATTTCACATGCTAACTGTTATGTTTATATTGTATTCCTGATATATATGCCTTATGTTGAGTTGTGTGTATTCCTTGTGTATGTAGAAAGTACTGTATACGTATAAAATATGAACATGTACTTGCCATGATTATTTGTCGTGTATTTGTGCTAGATGTATGTATGTCAACTACTTGGCAAAAGGAATTGTCCAAATGCGTGTTTTCCAACATACGTCATGTATGTTGCACTATGTAGTCTAAGTGTTTGTAGAAATGTCTGAATGGCTTAAAGTGCAATATATTATCCTATTTGCAGGCATTGAGAAGCGATTCTCAACTCTCCTATTGGTGTGTATGATTTCCTATATGCAAGTCACAATCTTTGTTGTTTAACTTCCAGTATTACGTATGTGTAAATCCATGTTAAGTTGATATTCTTCAAATGCTCACATATTACATTATTTGAATTGTGGTTCCATTACTATTCTAAATTGTTGATATGAATATCTATTGTAGTGGAATGTGTTTGGGACTATGAAATAGTCCAGGAATCGGTAATCGGCCTTGAGTTCGTGGCTGAGGTTGCTTTCGACACGAAGGATGTGATTTGACGAACCCGAGTCGTATTAGAGTTGTCGGCAGTGGTTTGGCCACACGGAGTGTTTGCGCACTCTATGTCGTTCAACCCAACATGCGCTCGTGCTAGTCGAGTTCATCAAGTAACCCGATTGTCCGATGTATGTTCACCATGTATGGACGCTATTGTTTGAATCTAGGGTACCAAACTTACCGATGAAATCCTGTTAACCATGGTACCTTGATCCGCTAAGACTCACGAGCCGGACATGGTGGTATGGGACACCGTGGTCGAGCTGTCGACCTACGCTGGGTTGACGAGCCTCCCCGTAGTGGCCAGTGAGCAACCAAACTCGTGAGCCGATTATGGTGGTATGGGACACTATATTCGTGCTGTCGGCCTACATTGATTGGTGACGAACCCTTTGTAGTGACCTTGAGCATACCTGGATACTACATTAGGGCGACGAGCCCTTTGTAGTGACCTCGAGTATACCTGGATACTGCATTAGGGCAACGAGCCTTAGAGTAGTAACGAAGGTATGATAGGAGTGCATTGATTGGTGACGAGCCCTTTGCAGCGACCTAAAACCATATGATCGTCTGAGATTGCCTAGGACTGACGACCCTAGAATGGATCACTATGTGGAAATTGATATGAGGAAGGTACCTTAGCTTCCCAATCCTGCTGTATGAAAAGGACTAATAACAACTTGGTAATCATGTTCATGCACCGCATTGCATGTGCTTGGAAGAGGTGGAGCACTGAGGACAGTTGTCATGCATAACGTAAGATGAAGACGCTGAGGGTGTACAGGTGAGGGCATGCATCATTCTACATACATCCTTGCATTAACAAGAGTAATTAGGACATGTTTGATTGTTCTGCTTTATCATTACTGCTTGATTGAATTGATAACATGTTAACCTTTGCTTTATTGTTCCACTGAGTTGATCACTCACTCCCACGTTCTAGGACGGTGTTTAAACACCAACCAGACTTTGTCTTAGATGTAGATGTTGATGCGACCTCTGAGGCAGAGCAGGAGTTTGAGGATGATGAGGCCGCATTTTCTTTTATGCAGTTCTTAGGCAGGTTCTTATGAGCCATGTCCTGATGCGCGGGAATTCTGGGTTTTCTTTTGGGAATAGATGAATTTCATTTTGATACTTGTATCTTGATAGCAACACTTGTATTATGACCTGGCATGTATACGTATTTTAGGGACTTGCACATGTACACATATGTTTCTTTAAGTCTTCCGCTTGCATTTTTCACTTATCCCTGAATTATGTTTGCAGTTTGGCTTAATCTATTCCATGTTTTATGAACCCTTACAGACAACATACATCCATCACTAAATATATTGCATAAGTGATGTTTTGGAACTTGGGAGCTGAGTTATGCTCGACCCCCGAATTTCAGGGCGTTATAAGTTGGTATCAGAGCATGAATTGGATTAAACCGGACCTGGGTTATGGTCACACACCGCACGTTGTCGCCACCTTAGTGTAGGAGGGTGTAAGTCTATTGTTGAATTTGTGTATGTGTCCCGTTGTTTCTATCGGTGAAAGTTTGCTGAAAACGATCACCGAGATCGAGTCTATGTGCACTCCTGATCACACACAGTGACCCAAAATCTCTTCTAGACCATCCCTTGACGAGTTTAAATGGTTTATCTTCCCATCTCAGCCCTTAAATTGTCAGTAAACCAGTGTTTGTATCAGATTTTAACCCGAGTGGCCCGATAGGCGTCGAATCAGACTAAGGAGCCGATCGGGGCATTTTCTGGGGGACCCAGGGAGGACCCACATCAATTTGGAGCTAAGGGGCCAGGAGGACATCGCCTAAATGGTGAGTCATCGCCGGACTGTCCAGAGACCGGTGATGACCTCGCCGGTTCGGCGAGCCCTCGCCACCCAGCGGGCTGGCTCGGGCCGACGCCTTTGGGGCCTAGTGTGGCCCACTCCTCCAAGGTTGGTTGATTAAAACACTTTCTAAAACCCCTTTCCTTCATAAAATACCCTCCCAAGCTCTCCTTTTCTCCAAGTTTCTCTCAAAACTTCACCAAAATCTCTCCCCAATCTCTTTCTTCTTCCATTTTCGTGCACACCCATTCAACCCATCTCAAAACCTCATCTTCATTGCTGTTTTCACTCCCTTTTCTTCTCATTTGAGCTCTCAAATCCTTCTTTAGGGTCTCAAGTGTGTGGAACCTTCACCATTCTTCCCATTTCTCCCTTTTCTCTCATTTTTTATGGCCTTATTTGAGTTCGTCACGGCCATATTTTCCATCTCCGCCTTTCTCTCTTTGATGGGGAAGAAGAGAGTGCCCGTGGATGAAGCAGGGCCTAGCCGCCCAACCCGTACACGGAGGCCGAGAGGTGCCACCGTGAGCACAACCGCCACCCGTGAGTTTCAGACCAAGCGGGACCTTGATCCTCAAGCTCCCATTGGAAGAACCTTGTTTGCGGAGCTATCTCATGGAGTCTATGAAGGCCGTAGGGTCCTTTTTGAGGCTCATGTAGATCCGCGGGTATTTGGCGAGTTTCTGTTGTTGGAGCACCTGGAAGGGGCTGGTTAGTGTCCCTTGTTTGAGGGCGAATATCGTGCCAATGCGAGCACTGTTCGAGCTTTTTATGCCAACATTCGTGATCCTTCGCTGGAGCCTCTGCAGTTCAAGATTCCTTGTGGAAGCGGTCGGGAGGCCACGGTCAACGTCGCTTTGATATCCTGACTCTTGAATGTGCCGCTTGGTGAGGTGCATGCCAGTGAGAAGAATTTGAGCAGTGAGCGCGAGAGGGATAGCCGCACGCAGCTCCTGTGTGGTCGTCTAGTCAAATGGTAGCCTAATAGAAGCCTTCTAGCTACCAACATGACGGACGACTTCCGCTTGCTTCACCACATGTGTACATTCAATGTATATCCCAGGTGGAGCAATCGTAGCGAGTGTACGCGCCTGATGGTAGATTTTCTGTATCGGGTGGGGCAAGGAGCGAAGCTATGTGTGCCAACGTACATCTTGCGTCAGATTATCCTTATCGCTTGTTCCAACAGGAGGACCGAATCACTCCCATTTGGCCGACTTATTTGTAAGCTTGCACATGAGTTTGGCTTCAAGCTTGGGGCAGAAAAGCCGGTACCTGGTCGCTACATTAATGAGACGACCCTTAAGCAGATGGAAATTGGGCCTCGTCGACAAGCCTCAGAAAGTGAGGATGAGTCAGAGAGTGATGAGGAAGAGAGTTTTGGCGAAGGTGGAGCTGAGATTGAAGAAGAAACAGAGCAGGACGAGGAAGAGGTAGAGGCACAGGATACGAGTGAGAGTTCTCCTCCTGTGGCACCAGAGCAGAGTGCAGATCAGGCTGCCAGGGATGCCCGTATCGCTCGGCTTGAGGAAGGGCAGGCTGTTCTACGCAAGGATATCATGGATCTTTGAGGCCTTGTGAAGCATTAGTTTAAGAAGGTGACTCGAACTTTGAAGTCTATCTTGTGTTGCTTGAAGGATAAGGGTGCCCCGCCTCCATCTCCTGATTTCGACAAGTAGTTGCAATTGTAGTCGTCCTTTTGCTTTGTTTGTTGTTTCTTTTTGTGTGTAGCCGTGTTGGCATAGTAGCTGGAAGTTATTTGTTGTTTGAAGTTTTAGATGTTTTAGTTCACATGCTTTCCCTGTCGTGATTCATGTAATGCTGCACTTCTTGTATTGTGACAATTTTGTTAAATGGAATGCATGTTGTTTATCGTTGGAGTTGTGCTGTGATTGTTGTGTGGGTGGATTATGTGGATGTAGAATCTTACAGGTTGCATCCTCTGTTGAATGTAGGGTATGCCTCCTAAGGGTTCGAAGACTTCGGCCCGTCTCTCTTTGCTTAAGTCGCTTGCCGGGGTTTCTCCCCTAGGCGATGGCCAGACAGATCCACACTCGGGCCCGTCTCATATTGGTGTTGAGCCGACACCTGTGATTCCACCTATGACTCCTCCAGTCACGCCTTCGGTTCCTGAGCCGAACTGTGCATCTACGTCGATGTCATATGCATCTTCATCTGCTCCGCCTTCTGATAGGTTTGAGCAGATGATGTTGTTGATGCAACAACAGTATATTTAGCAGCACCACCACCAGCAGCAGCAGCAGTTTCTGTCTTCCATAGCTGGCATCTTTGCTCATTCGGTGGGGGTGACTCCACCTGCTTCACCTATGCACTCATCCGGGATCGCTAGTGCGAGCGGCACCTTTAAGTGATTCCAGCGCTTACGACCTCCCATATTTACAGGTTCTCATAGACCCGAGGAGGCCGAGTACTGGATTGATCGCATCTCTAAGATACTAAGACCGCTGCACTGTTCTGAGGTTGAGCAGGTCGAGCTTACCTCCTTCATGTTTGAGAAGGAGGCCAGTCTATGGTGGGATAGTGTTCTTCGCACTGTTGAGGAAGGGTATGAGTGGTCGTGGCAGGCGTTTGAGGCACGCTTCCACGAGAAGTACTTTCCGATTACGTACCGCACGAGAAGGAGAGTGAGTTCCTTTGCCTCCGTCAGGGAGGGATGTCGGTGACGGAGTATGAGAACCGGTTCACTGAGCTAGGTCACTATGCTCCTTTGATTCAGGGTGATCAGCCGATGCGGATGCGACATTTTTCTGAGGGATTGAGGCCTAAGATCCGATCGAAGATGTGCTGTGCTAGCATATCTTCCTATACGGAGTTGGTGAGCATGTCCCTGCGATCTGAGCAGGACGGGGACAGGTCGTCCCGTATGTGAGCACCTATGGTTCCCAGACCACGACCTGACTTTCAGAGTGCACCATTTCTCGATAAGAGGAAGCGGGAAGATTCTCCTCCGAGGCGTTCAGCGCCGTTCGCTCAGCAGGTGCGAGTTGATCTTCGCTGTTCGTACTGTGGGAAGATGGGGCATTTGGACCGTACTTGCTTTTCGCGTATGCGGGATTGTGGATTTACTCCACCGCAGAGGATCAGCCGTCCGATGCCTCAGGTTAATCACCTCCACCTCTTTGTTCAGCGCTAGCTCATCCATCCTTCAGACCTTCTGTCCCTAGCTTCAAGCCACCTCAGCGGCCCATGGTTCCTCCGCCGAATCGCCAGCAGCAGGCTCGAGTTCACGCGCTCTCAGTTGAAGCACCTGTGGCTGACTCTGTGCCGAGATCCTTCGAGGTTACAGCTCACATTGAAGGTATGCCCGTTTCTATGTTAGTGGATACAGGGTCCACTACCTCTCTTAAATCGTATGCGGTAGTTAGGCGTCTGAGTTTGGGCACTATTACTATAAAGGGAGTGATGCTCACTACCGCTACAGGGATCTCCTCTGCTATGAACAAGCATTGTATGGATTGTTTGATTGATCTAGGGAGTGGATCGATTCTTGTTGACCTTTTTGTCGCACCTCTTTACCATTACGATGTCATTATGGGTATGGATTAGCTCACAAGGATGCAAGCAGAGATTGATTACGAAGCGAGGTCAGTGACAATCTATGGACCTGAGGGCGAGATAGTTACTTTCCCAGTTCAGGTCAGTTACCCTTTTCGGCTTGGTTATTATACCTCTCTGTTGGAGAGTATTACTGAATCGGCGTTTGAAAGCACGCCTGTAGTTCAGGAGTTTGAAGATGTGTTCGAGTCAATTCCTGGATTACCCCCTCAGCGCAAGATTAATTTTACTATCGATCTCATGCCTGGTGCGGCGCCCATTTCTTTGCCCACCTATCGTATGCCTCCGAGTGAAATAGAGGAATTGAGGAAGCAAATAGATGGCGTGTTAAATTTGGATTTTATTCGGCCTAGTGTGTCTCCTTGGGGAGCACCTGTCCTATTTGTTAAGAAGAAAGATGGTTCCTTGCGATTATGTATTGATTATCGTAGGTTAAATCTGGTAACTGTGAAGAACAAGTATCCTTTGCCCAAGATTGATGATCTGTTTGATCAGTTGAAGGGGGCACGGTACTTTTTGAAGGTTGATCTGCAGTCAGGGTATCACCAGTTACGCGTCAAGAATGAGGACGTGCAGAAGACCACTTTTAGGACTAGCTTTGGCCATTATGAGTTCCTTGTGATGTTGTTTGGTCTTACGAACGCACCGGCCATGTTCATGGATCTGATGAATAGGGTGTTTCGGCCATTCTTGTTCCGATTCGTCATTGTCTTTATCGATGACATTTTGATATATTCTGCGAGTCGGGAAGAGCACGAGGAGCACTTAAGAGCGGTCTTGGATACTCTTAGGAAGAATTAGCTTTTTGTGCAGTTTAAGAAATGTGATTTCTGGAAAGAAGAAGTCAAGTTCCTGGGACATGTGGTGTCCAAGGAAGGGATAGTTGTCGATCTTGCTAATGTAGCTGCAGTTCAGGACTGGAAGCAGCCTAGTTCAGTTACTGAGGTGAGGAGCTTTCTGGGTCTAGCAGGCTATTATCGACGCTTCATACGAGACTTCTCGAAGATAGCCAGTCCGTTGTCTCAGTTGACACAAAAAGATTTGAAGTTTACTTGGAATGGGAAGGCGAAGTTAGCTTTTCAAGAGCTGAAGGACAAGTTGGCATCCGCCCTTGTGCTAGTATTGCCAGAGCAAGGGGTTAAGTATACGATATATACTGATGCCTCTCGCATTGGTCTGGGTTGTGTCCTTATGCAGAAGGACAGGGTGATTGCTTATACTTCGAGACAGTTGAGGAAACACGAAGAAAATTACCTTACACACGACCTGGAGTTGGCAGCTGTCATTTTTGCATTAAAGCTCTAAAGACATTACCTCTACGGAGAGGAGTTCGAGCTCTTTTGTGACCACAAGAGCCTTAAGTACATCTTCACGCAACGTGACTTGAATATGAGGTAGCGCCGATGGATGAAAACATTGAAAGACTTTAAGTTCGATGTTTCTTACCATCCGGGCAAGGCAAACCTTGTGGCAGACGCATTGAGTCGCAAGAAGACTATAGAGTTTGCGGCTCCGCTAATGATAGCAGAATGGGACATGTTAGAGTTTGTGCATGACTTTGAGTAGAAACTTACGGTGGAAGAGCCGTATGAGGTTATTACACACATTCGTGTACAGCCCCTCATTGATGAGAGGATCATTGCAGCTCAAGCAGATGATGAGCTTTTGGCGAAGATGAGAAAGCGGGTTGGTACAGATGAGAACTCCGAGTGGAGTATTAGTTCAGATGGGGGCCTACGATTTTGTGGCCAGTTATGTGTCCTAGACATTCCTGACTTGAGACGGGAGGTTCTCGAGTCAGCCCATACTTCTAAGCTTGTGATGCATCCAGGTAGCATGAAGATGTATCAAGATATGAGAAGATCTTATTGGTGGGACAACATGAAGGTTCACATTGCTGAGTTTGTATCACATTGTCTCACGTGCCAGCAGGTCAAGGCAGAGCATCACCGACCTCCTGGGCTGCTTCAGCCCATGCCTATAGCAGAATGGAAGTGGGACTTCATCTCTATGGATTTTATTTCAGGGTTGCCGAGAATGAGGAAGGGACATGACTCTATTGGGTGATCGTCGACCGATTGACGAAGTCGGCCACTTCTTACTGATTAGAGTCACAAACTCTACAGACAAGTTGGCTAGGTTGTACATCAAGGAGATTGTATGTCTGCATAGAGTTCCCTTGGAGATTATGTCTGACAGAGACACGCGTTTCACATCTATCTTCTGGAATCATATCTAGGAAGTGATGGGTGTGAAATTGAAGTTTAGCACCGCGTTTCATTCGCAGACAGATGGGCAGACGGAACGTGTGAATTAGATACTAGAAGACATGTTGCGAGCTTGTGTTTTGGACTTCAAGGACGGTTGGGATGATTGTCTCCCTTATGCAGAGTTCACGTATAACAATAGTTGCCAGGCGAGTATCGGCATGGCTCCCTATGAGGCATTGTATGGTCGCCCATGTAGAGCACCGCATTGTTGGGCAAAAGTTGGTGAGCGTAGTTTGATTGGCCCGAAGTTGGTGCAGGTGACTTCAGAGAAAGTTGACATTATTCGACGTCGACTTCTGACAGCCCAGAGCAGGCAGAAGAGTTACGCTGATACGAGGCGGCGACCGCTTGAGTTTGAGGTTGGAGACCATGTATTTCTTAAGGTTTTCCCTATGAAGGGAGTTCTGCGGTTCGGTAAGAAGGGAAAGCTCGCGCCGAGATTTATTGGTCCATTTTAAATTCTAGATCGAGTGGGAGCGGTAGCATACCGCCTTGCTTTGCCCACACCACTTGCGGGCGTGCATAACCTATTTCATGTTTCTATCCTGAAGAAGTACGTTCCCGATCCTTCGCATATTATCAGTTGGGAGCAGGTGCAGTTGAGCGAGGATACCACATACGTACTGCGACCGACACACATTCTAGACAGGAAGGAGAAGGTATTGCGTAGCAAGGTCATCCCTCTTGTGAAAGTATTATGGACGCATCATAGTGAAGAAGAGGCTACCTGGCAGATTGAAGCTGAGGTCAGAAAGAGCTACCCTAAGATCCTTGAGGAATATGAGAAGGTACGAATTTCGAGGACGAAATTTTTCTTTAAGGGGGGTAGATTGTAATGACCCGAAAAATTTTGTGCTAAGACCCGTACTACCTCTATTTTCCTTAGAAGCTATTGTGGGTTAATTAGCGTTAAACTCGATTGCTTGTGAAATTAGTATCAATCACTTTAAATTTGATCTGCAAGACTCAAAACCTGCAGAATCATCAGCGCTATGTTACTCTGAAATTTGGGATTCAACGCTAAATCCAATTGCTCTTGGGAATTTTTAGAAACAATGGATCCGACCTGGACTGCACGTCGAAAGTCCGATAGCGATGATCTTAGACAGTTATGGTCACCATGTTGGACTTGACCATCACCTTAAAAATCAAGTCCAAATGATGTCCTGGGTCGATTTGATTGAGTCTGGAGCGAAGAGTGTGAGAACGGTGAGAAATTAAATATGTTTTTCTGAAATCTGAGTCGTGTCGATTGTGCGACGATTTTAAGCAATCTGACCGTTGGATTCTGACCCAATCTCACCCTCGAATCAGGGAAGATGGCCCAGGCATGTCATAGTGCTTGTGGACCTGATCGAGTTTCGGTGACCGTTGAATTGAGTGTGGTCTGCCACGGCTGAACTGTAAATTCGATCGGTACGAAAACTCAGCCTGACCTAGATCCATGGTCAGTGAGCTTAAGTCCGACCGCACGTGGAAAAAGGACCACCGAAAGTGCTTCGTTGTATCGAGAGAGGCCTGATTTGGTTATAACCTAAGTATACCTTGGCCCTGGGGCTATTTTCATCAATGTTAGGCCTATATAAAGACCTTAAAACCCTCACTCTCTATGCCATACAAATTTTCTAAACCCTAGCTAAGAGAGAGAGAGGAAAAGAGAGAGTAAGTGAGAGAGAAGTTGGTGAATCATTCGAGATTCTTTCCTGTTACTCTACATCCGTAAACCATCACTTTTGAATTGTTATTTCGGCGATTCTAAGTTCTTTTTTGGGTAAGTTGATTTAACCTTAATCTGTTTTAGAGCTTAGAATAGTTTATGTGCTGATGTAGCTCATTTCTATTCTTGCCTTAGGTTATCTAATCGCCTTTGATGAAGACTTATCGTCTGATTCAGTTCGGTGTGCTTTTTCTGGTTTAAGGTGCAGACTATATTCGTATAGGTTATGGTTTTCAAGGCTTTCAATGCCAGTTAATGGATTATTCCTGTTGTGGGTGCAATTTCATATGCTAACTGTTATGTTTATATTGTATTCCTAATATATATGCCTTATGTTGAGTTGTGTGTATTCCTTGTGTATGTAGAAAGTACCATATACGTATAAAATATGAACATGTACTTGCCATGATTATTTGTCGTGTATTTGTGCTAGATGTATGTGTGTCAACTCCTTGACAAAAGGAATTGTCCAAATGCATGTTTTCCAACATACGTCATGTATGTTGCACTATGTAGTCTAAGTGTTTGTAGAAATGTCTGAATGGCTTAAAGTGCAATATATTATCCTATTTACGGGCATTGAGAAGCGATTCTCAACTCTCCTATTGGTGTGTATGATTTCCTATATGCAAGTCACAATCTTTGTTGTTTAACTTCCAGTATTACGTATGTGTAAATCCATGTTAAGTTGATATTCTTCAAATGCTCACATATTACATTATTTGAATTGTGGTTCCATTAATATTCTAAATTGTTGATATGAATATCTGTTGTAGTGGAATGTGTTTGAGACTATGAAATAGTCCAAGAAATCGGTAATCAGCCTTGAGTTCGTGGCTGAGGTTGCTTTAGCCACGAAGGACGTGATTTGACGAACTCGAGTCGTATTAGAGTTGTCGGCAGTGGTTTGGCCACACGGAGTGTTTGCGCACTCTATGTCGTTCAACCCAATGTGCGCTCGTGCTAGTCAAGTTCGTCAAGTAACCCGATTGTCTGATGTATGTTCACCATGTATGGAAGCTATTGTTTGAATCTAGGGTACCAAACTTACCGATGAAATCCTGTTAACCATGGTACCTTGATCCGCCAAGACTCATGAGCCGGACATGGTGGTATGGGACACCGCGGTCGAGCTATCGGTCTACGCTGGGGTGACGAGCCTCCCCGTAGTGACTAGTGAGCAACCAAACTCGTGAGCCGATTATGGGGGTATGGGACACTATATTCGTGCTGTCGGCTTACATTGATTGGTGACGAGCCCTTTGTAGTGACCTCGAGCATACCTGGATACTGCATTAGGGCGAGAAGCCTTAGAGTAGTAACGAAGGTATGATAGGCGTGCATTGATTGGTGACGAGCCCTTTGTAGCGACCTAAAACCATATGATCGTCTAAGATTGCCTAGGACTGACGACCCTAGAATGAATCACTGTGTGGAAATTGATATGAGGAAGGTAGCTTAGCATCCTAATCCTACTGTATGAAAAGGACTAATAACAACTTGGTAATTATGTTCATGCACCGCATTGCATGTGCCTGGAAGAGGTGGAGCACTGATGACGGTTGTCATGCGTAACGTAAGATGAAGACGCTGAGGGTGTACAGGCGAGGGCATGCATCATTCTACATACATCCTTGCATTAACAAAAGTAATTAGGACATGTTTGATTGTTCTGCTTTATCATTACTGCTTGATTGAATTGATAACATGTTAACCTTTGCTTTATTGTTCCACTGAGTTGATCACTCACTCCCACGTTCTAGGACGGTGTTTAAACACCAACCAGACTCTGTCTTAGATGCAGATGTTGATGCGACCCCTGAGGCAGAGCAGGAGTTCGAGGATGATGAGGCCGCATTTTCTTTTATGCAGTTCTCAGGCGGGTTCTTGTGAGCCATGTCCTGATGCGCAGGAATTCTGAGTTTTCTTTTGGGAATAGATGAATTTCATTTTGATACTTGTATCTTAATAGCAACACTTGTATTATGACCTGGCATGTATACGTATTTCAGGGACTTGCACATGTACATATATGTTTCTTTAAGTCTTTCGCTTGCGTTTTTCACTTATCCCTGAATTATGTTTGCAGTTTGGCTTAATCTATTCCATGTTTTATGAACCCTTACAGACAACATACATCCATCACTAAAAATGTTGCATAAGTGATGTTTTGGAACTCGGGAGCTGAGTTATGCTCGACCCTCGAATTTTAAGGCGTTACACGTTATCTTTGCATTGAAGATCTGGAGGCATTACCTCTACGGAGAGGAGTTTGAGCTCTTTTGCGACCACAAGAGCCTCAAAAACATATTCACTCAGCGGGACCTGAATATGAGGCAGCGGCGATGGATGGAGACCTTGAAGGACTGTAAGTGCTATAGTTTATATCCCTATTTGTTGTCAAATTTGTGATGACAAAATCACTGTTATGTTATATATAACTTGCTTAAGTGAAGCTCTTTCAAGGATCAACATTCATGAACAAGCTAAGCTCACAACAAGCAAAGCTCACAAGTACAAGGATCAATCTTGAATGAAAGAACTGCTCACAAGATAAGACTCAAGCTGCAAGACTTCAAGAAGAGTTCAAGGCAGTTTGTACACTTTCAAGATTGAGCTACATCAAGGTTTGATCTACATTAAGACTTCAAGGCTCATACTTCAAGGTCTCTTGTTCCTAATGTTTCAATGTCCATACTTCATGGTTGAGGTTTGATTGACCATAGGTTGACCTTAGAAGTAGGTCATTTCGGATACATAAACCGAATGTTTATTTTACATGTGATTGGTCTGTTCTTCGACTAGTCCTAGGCCTTCTTCAACTAGTCCTTGACTTGCTTCGACCAGTCTAAGAAATTCCTCGACCAGTCGTGAGTTTTTTACAAATTCCGGATAAAATCTGTTAGCCTTCGACTAGTCCAGGAATCTGTTTGACCAGTCGTAGGAACAGTGTCGACTGCTCTTCGACCAGTCGTACAATCTTCGACTCGAAGTCCAGCGAAGATTTTCAGAACCTACGACCAGTTGAAGGAAACCTACAACCAGTCGTAGGAGAGCTTCGACCAGTCGTAGAACGGTCAGAGCATATCCCGTCGGATTTTTCAAATATCTGTTAGTGCTTCGACTAGTCGAAGAGCACTCTAGACCAGTCGAAGACCCGATCTTCTCACTTATAAATAGTGCACGAATCTTAGAAGAAATTATCGAATTAATAAAAGTATTCAAGCCAATCTTCGTCGAACTTCTGAGAGATAATTCTGTGCTCCATCTAAGCTAAGTGTGCTTATTTAATATTCTCTTTCTTTAGCTTTATTTAATTGATTTTGTTTCTGCTATTCCAATCTGATTTGATAAGAGGAATTGTTATTCCCTTTCTTTGGAATCAAAATCAATTAAGGCAAGCCCTATTTAGTTTAATTTAAAATCTATTAGAATTAGAACCATTGTAATTGAGTACTGGACATTGAACTTGGACATTCAATCATCTACTTTGATTTGGTTCTACCGGGCTGCTACAACGAAGGAGATATTCAGGTATTTTACATATTGTAAATTCCTTTCTATTATTTTGGTTTCTTTCAAGATTTGCCAGAAAAATCTTGTTATATTGGTATCTGAGGAAAGCCAGGAAAACTCAGAAGTGGGGTTTTTTTAATTGTGTAAGCCCACATACAAAGACACAATTGTAAGGGTTTTGGGTGAACCTGGGAAAAGCTATTTTTTAGTAAACGCTAATATCCCCTGTGTGAGGATATTAGGAGTGGAGTAGCTTTTTGTGTGGCTCTTGTTTAACAGTTGGTGAACACACAGGTGAACCACTATAAACCCTTGTGTTTGATTGATTTATTCTTCTAATTTTTAATAATTCTTTTGTGGGATGTATGTATGGTGGTGAATGTTGTAATTATTTAATTTAAGCTTTGTGAGAATGTTGTAATAGCTTAGAATTTATTTTCTGCTATTCCTTTATCGTTTGATTTTCAATTTCATTTGAAAGTTGTTCCAGTAAGGTTGTCCTGCCATTTTTATGGTGTATGGCTGTCCCTAGAACAATACATTTTTAATTACAAGTTATTTCAATTCAGTTTATATTTATTATTGTATTCCTCTTCGATTTGAGACTTGATACAAAGATCTTTCTAGGAATACCATAAACTCTGTTTTTGGTGTAAGGTTGTCCTCAAAACAACGTTTGTATCAACCTCTCAAGATCTGAATTTTGAGGTTATTTTAATTTACTGCATTGTGATTTACTTTGGCTATCATATTCATTTTAATTCAGCTGTTATAAGTTTTTATTTGGCATTGTCCTATTCACCCCCCCTCTAGGACATCTAGCTTGGCCTTTTCAAGGACTTCAAGTTCGAGGTTTCTTACCATCCCAGTAAGGCTAACCTTGTGGCAGATGCACTAAGCCACAAGAAGGCATTGGCATTTGCGGCTTCGTTGATGATAGCAGAATGGGACATGGTAAAGTTCGTGCGAGACTTTGAGCAAAAACTCAAGGTGGAGGAGCCGTATGAGGGCATCGTACATATTCGAGTACGACCCCTCATTGATGACAGGATTATCGTGGCTCAGACAGACGATGAGCTATTAACAAAGATGAGGGAACAGGCTAGTAGCGATGAGATGCCGAGTGGAGAGTTGGAACGGATGGAGGCTTACGTAACCGTGGCCGCCTATGCATCCCGAACCTCCCTGACTTGAGGAAAGAAGTTCTTGAGGCCGCTCACGATTCTCGGATGGTTATGCATCCAGGAAGTATGAAGATGTATCATGACATGAAGAAGTCATAACGGTGGGATAATATGAAGGCTCACATAGCAGATTACGTGTCCCGTTGTCTCACGTACCAGCAGGTCAAGGCAGAGCATCACCGACCTCCTGGTTCGCTTTAGCCCATGCCCATAGCTGAATGGAAGTGGGATTTCATCTCTATGGACTTTATCTATGGGCTACCGAAGATGAGGAAGGGTTATAATTCTATTTGGGTGATCGTGGACCGGTTGACAAAATCAACTCATTTCCTCCCTATCAGAGTTTTGAACTCTGCAGACAAGTTGACTAGGTTATACATCAAAGAGATTGTATGTCTGCATGGAGTTCCTTTGGAGATCGTGTTGGACTAAAACACGCGATTTACATCCATTTTTTGGACTCGCATCCAGGAAGCGATAGGTGTAAAGTTGAAGTTCAGTACCGCGTTCCACCCACAGACTGACGGGCAGACGGAACAGGTGAATCAGATTCTGGAAGATATGTTGCGGGCTTGTGTGCTGGATTTCAAGGACAGTTGGGATGACTGTCTTCCTTATGCAGAGTTCGCCTATAATAACAGCTTCCAGGCGAGTATTGGCATGGCTCCTTACGAGGTACTGTATGGGTGTCCGTGCAGGGCACCGCATTGCTGGGCAGAGGTTAGCGAGAAGAGCTTGATTGGCTCGGAGTTAATTCAGGTGACTTCAGAGAAAGTCGACATCTTCAGGTGCCGACTTCTGACAGCGCAGAGCTGGCAGAAGAGTTACGCCGATACGAAGCGGCGACCGCTAGAGTTCGAGGTCGGAGACCATGTGTTCCTTAGAGTTTTCCCTATGAAGTGAGTCCTTCAGTTTAGCAAGAAGGGGAAGCTTACGCCTCGATTCATTGGCCCATTCCAGATACTTGATTGAGTGGGGGCGGTAGCGTACCGTCTTACTTTGTCCATACCACTTGCGGGCGTGCATAACGTATTTCATGT
Organism: Magnolia sinica; assembly: GCF_029962835.1. Classification (NCBI taxonomy): domain Eukaryota; kingdom Viridiplantae; phylum Streptophyta; class Magnoliopsida; order Magnoliales; family Magnoliaceae; genus Magnolia; species Magnolia sinica. The sequence goes on from NC_080577.1 coordinate 60,518,391, forward strand.
ATCTATGCTGAAGAAGTACGTTCCCGATCCTTCCCACATTATCAGATGGAAGCAGGTACAGTTGAGTGAGGACGCCACATATGTACTGCGACCGATGCGTATCCTAGACAGGAAGGAGCAGGTATTGCGTAGCAAGGTCATTCCACTTGTGAAAGTGTTGTGAACGCATCACACGAAAGAAGAGGCTACTTGGGAGACAGAAGCCGAGGTTCGAAAGAACTACCCTCAGATTCTCGAGAAGTACGAAAAGGTACTAATTTCAAGGATGAAATTTTTCTTTAAGGGGGGCAGGTTGTAATATCTCAAAAAAATCCGTACAAGGACCCGAGTACCACCTCAGGCAGAAATTACCCAGGACTAAATCCTTTAGAAATTAGGTTAATATTAGCAAGTGCTAAACTAGAGTGCTTACGAAATTAGCACTAATCACTTTAAATATGATCTGCAAGACCCAAAACGTGTAGAATCATTGACGTTACATTACCCTGTTATTTAGAATCCATTCTTAAACTTGGTTGCTCTTGGGAGCACACCTAAACTCTGTATTGGACCTTGACCGCACGTCAAAAGTCCGATTTTTTCGAAACTATATGAATATGACCACATTACTGGACTCGACAACCCCCTCAGAAATCAAGCCCTAACTGTGTCTAGAAATGCACAACTTGAGCCCGGAGCGAAGAGTGTGAGAAACGTGAAAATATTTAGAAATATAAATCTGAATTTAAGTAATCTGAGTCGTGTTGCTTGCGGATCAAATATAAGGATTCAGACCGTCAGAATCTGACCCAAATACACCCTCGAATTAAGAGAATGTCCCACACATGTTGATGTACTTGTGGCCCTGATCGAGTGACCGTGACCACTGAACTGAAATTGGTCCGCTACGGCTGATCTGTAAATCCGATCGGTATGAAAACTCAGCCTGACCTAGATCTATGGTCAGGGAGTTTAATTCCAACAGCACCTGGAAAAGGGGCCTCCAGAAGTGCTTCGTTGGACTGGAACAGTCCATATTTGGATATAACCTAAGTATACCTTGGCCGTGGGGTCATTCTCATCAAACCTGGGCCTATATAAGGACCTTAAACCCTCTCTCATTCACTCCATACGAATTTGAGAAAAACCCTAGGAGAGAGAAGAGAGTAAAGAGAGAGAAAGTGAGAGAGAACTTGGAGAAGATTCCTGGTATTCTACCCTGCCTCTTTCCATGCTTATTCATCGCTACCGGATCGCTATCCGGCGAATTCCATTCCACTATTAGGTAAGAAAACCTAACCCTAATCTATTTTAGGGTTATAGTGTAAGTTATGAAATATCTAACCTAGTTTATGTTATAGGTTGCCAATCTGCCGTAGACAAAGACCTAACTTTAAAACTAAGTTCGTTACAAGTCTACCGGTGAAAGGTGTGGACTATAAACGTATAGGTTATGGTTTTCAAGGCTTTCAATGTCGGTGAATGGTTTATTATTGATGTGGGTGCAATTTCACATGCAAAATGCGATGTTTGTATTCCGTTTCTGATATATATGAACTATATTGAGATTGTGTATTCCATGTATATGTAGAAAGTATCGTATATGTATAAAATATGAACATGTGTTTGCCATGATTAATTATCGTATGTTTATGCTAGTTGTATGTGTAACAACTCCTTGGCGAAAGGATTTGTCCTAATATGTGCTATCACCAACATACATCATGTATGTTGGAATATATAGTCTAAGTGTTTGTAGAAATGTCTGAATGAATAAGTGTGTAATAAATTGTACTTTATGTGGGTATTGAGAAGAGATTCTCAACTACCTTAACGATTTGTATGACTTCCTCCATATAACTTATCTTCTTTGTCTGCTTTACTTAGACACTACTTATGTGTGAATTCATATTTAAGTTGAAATCCATCAAATGCTCACATGCTTGTATGATTGCAATTGTTGATCTATTACTGTTCTGATTAGCTTGGATGATTATCTATTATCATTGAATGTGTCTGGGACTATGGAATAGTCTAAGCAATCGGTAATAGGTTCTGATTTGGTGGCTGAGGTTGTTTCGCCACATAGGACGTGATCGATGAAAACGAGCAGTACTTGGGTGGTCGGCAGTGGTTAGGCCACACGAAGTGCTCACGTACTTCATGTCGATTAACTCAATGTGTGCTTGTACTAATCGAGCTCGTCAAGTAACCCGATTGACCCGATGCATGTTCATTATGTATGGACGCTACTGCTTGAATCTAAGGTACCAAACTCACCAGTGAAAACTCTTTTAAACCTTGGTACCTCAATCTGCTAAGACTCATGAACCGGGCATGGTGGTATGGGACACCGTGGTCGAGCTGTCGGCCTACGCTGGGGTGACGAGCCTCCCCATATTGACCAGTGAACAACCCAGACTCGTGAGCTGAATACGGTGGTATGGGATACTGTATTCAAGCTGTCGGCCTACACTGATAAGGTGACGAGCCCTTTGAAGTGACCTCGAGTGTACACTAAGACTGCGTAGAGGCGACGAGCCCTTACGTAGCAACAAGAGTACACTAGGCCTGCACTGATAAGGTTACAAGCCCTTTGCAGTGACCTAGAACTGTATCATCGTATGAGATTTACTAGGACTGACAACCCTAGAATGGATCATTGTTTGGGAATTGATATAAGGGAGGTACCTTAGCTTCCCAATCCTATTGTATGAAAAGGACTAATAATAACTCGGTAATCATGCTCATGTCATCGCACTGCATGTGCCCTGGGTTGAAGAGCACCGAGGGAAGAAAGCATGCCGCGACTATAAGATGGTGTCACACGAGGGAGTGTAGGCGAGGGCATGCATCATGCTTACATTCCATCCTTGCATTAATCAGAGTTCTTAGGGATGTTTGATTGTATCACTTTATCATTACTGCTTGACTGAATTGAGAACATGTTAACCTTTGCTTTATTGTTCCATTGAGTTGATCACTCACTCCCACGTTCTGGGACGGTGTTCCGAACAATCACCAGACTCTGTCTTAGTTACAGATGACGATGCGACTCAGGAGGCGGAGCCCGATTACTATGATGACCAGGATGAGTTCTCATATATGTAATTCTTCGGTGGTTTCGCTTAGGCCACTCGGATCGACGAGGCTACAGGGTTTATTTTGTAATTGAACTATTTTGAACTATTACATGTATATGATGACTCAGTGATATATTCATACTCTGGAGACCGATCATGATCTTTTTGGTTCATACACATCTATATACATTTTTCAGTCTTCCGCTTACGTTATATGAATTGATCTGGAGTATGAATTACTATTTTCGTATAATCCCACTCATGATTAATGCACTAACACAGATAACATTTAATCATCATCAATTATGTTGCATAAGTGATGCGTTGGAACTCGGGAGTTGGACTTTTACTCGACACCCGATTTTCAGGGCGTTACAGATTTCTTGACTATAAAAGTTTCTTCATGTGTCATTTCGAAAATATCCCATGCTTGCTTAGCTGTATCGCATGAAGTAATTCTTTTAAATTCATCAGGCGATAGAGCGTAAGTTATGACATTTAAGGCTTTAACATTAGCACTGCTTTCACTTTTTTGAGTTGCAGTCCATAAATAGAATGTAATTTCTCTCATAGATTTAGTTCCATCACTGCGTAATACTTCAGTCATAGGAGGTTTCCATTTAGTCACAGTGGCTTGCCACACACTTTCATTTAAGGATTTTAGAAAAATCCTCATTCTAGCCTTCCAGTATGAATAGTTAGAGCCATCAAAAGGAGGTGGCCTGGTAATAGATAAACTGTCAAATTTTGACATAATACAGCTCTGGATCTTAACTCAAGGAAGTTAATCCAAAAATGAAATGAGCAACCACTCTGATACCACTTGAAAAGGAGAGATGAAGTAGTCCTATAGAGGGGGTGAATAGGACTATGCCAAATAATTGAATAAAGTGTTGAATAAATAAATAAATTAGAAATCTTAATTGCACTAGTATTGAAACATTGATTCAAATTGATTCGTATGACAACCTTCACCTAAATAAGTTTAGGCAGGACAACCTTATTTTACGAATGTGATGAGAATCAAAATTTCAAACTGAGAAAGAGCAAATAAAACTAACTATTACAAACATTCACCACTTGTACTAAAATGAAATTACAACTATTCACCACAAAAATAATAAAATTATTCACCACAACACCAAGAATTATAGTGGTTCGGTGTGTTAATAACTATTCTCAAATATCCACACTCCCAAGATTACTAACCACGTAATCTTGGATTTCACTATGAATAAGGTTTTCACAGGGTCACCCTAAAACCTGATACAGTTGTGATTTTACTGGGTTATCATAAACAAAGAAACCCCTCACCCCTCACTGAGATTTTCTGGCTTATCTATAAAAAAAACCAACATTGAGATTTTCTGGCTATCTTAGAAAAATCAAATACAAAATGTAAATATATACTTATCTTCACCATAGAAGAAGTTGTAGCTAAAGAACCACTTTTCTTGAATGTTGAATGTTTAATGTTCAATCCGATAGAAAAGGTTTAGGGTTCTATTGATTTTAATTAAATTTAAACCAATGGCTACTTGTATTAATTCCTTTAAATCTCAAAAAAAGAGTATTCTCTCTCTTTTTTGAATCCAAATGATAGAATTAGAGATTAAGGAATTAAACAAAAGAATATATAAAATTATTTATAATTATCGTTCAATAGCTTAACAATAACTGAGGCTTCTTTCTCTCTTGTAGAAGGATTTTGATAGACTTGAATTACATTTTTGGATTGAGAAATAACCTCAATTTATAGGAAAAGAAGTTATTGCTTCAACTCGTCTACGACAGTCTTCAACTGGCCCGAGCACCGATTTCTGTTCCAACGGATTTTCAGATTTGAGAGGGATAAGATTTAACAGATCTTCAACTAGTTGAAGGCCCTACTCGACTGGTCGAAGGTGGTCTTCGATAGGTAGAGGATGCCAAAATCTGAACGATTTTAGTTGCTGGACTCGAGTCCAGAAATGCTCGATTAGTCGAAGAGTGACCTTTGACTGGTCGAGGAGACCACTTGACTGGTCGAAGAGTGACCTTCGACTAGTTGAGGAGACCACTTGACTGGTCGACGAGTGACCTTCGACTGGTCGAGGAGACCACTTGACTGGGTGAAGGTGTAATAGAAATTTCTATTTCACTCGGGTTGTACTAGGACTAGTCGAGAAAATCTTAGGCTAATCAAGCCAAAACTTAGGCTTGTCGAAACTTAACCAAATATAAGCATAAAAATCCAATTTTAAATATATTTTGAAAGCACCTATACCTAAGGTCTTTCTAGGTTTTATAATACTTGTATGGACTGAACTTTATTGTCTTGAAGTAGATTAGAGTCTTGAACTTCTCTAAGGATCTTAATATTCTACTTGAACATTAGTAGAACTTGAACTTCATGTTGTCTACTTTATGTTATCTTTCGAGCTTGATCTTAAACTTTATCTTGAGCTTGATCTTTTACTAGATCTTGAACTTGCTTTGGACCTTGATCTTGAATCATACTAGAAGATCACTTGATAAGATGTTTTGACTACACGAAATTTGACAAATAAGGTGTGAAGTGTGTTTTAAACATTATAGCACTTACAGTTAGTCAAAGACCATCCGACTAATCAAATACTTAGTAACCCTTACACTGGCGTTCTGATAAGAAGACAACTAGAAAATATATGTAATCATGTTTGCTTTACTTCCCAAATTGAATCAGGTAATGTAAATAAAGCACTCGCTGATGAAAGTTGGTTTAATGCCCTGCAGGAAGAATTAAATCAATTCATTAGAAATTATGTATGGTATTTGGTTTCCAGATCTACTAATAAATATGTGATTAGAACCAAGTAGATTTTTAGAAATAAAACTGATAAAATAGGAAACATTATTAGAAATAAGGCATCACTAGTTGTACAAGGTTATACTTGAATATAAGGTATTGATTATGATGAAACCTTTGCACCATTTGCGTGCCTTGAATCAATTAGATTATTTATTTCTACTACATGCCATAAAAAATTTAAATTTTATCAAATGGATGTAAAAAGTATTTTTCTGAACGGTGATTTGAATGAGGAAGTATATGTTGAACAACTAAAGGGTTTTGAAGATCCTAAACTTCCAAATCACTATCTTAAGAAGGCTCTTTATGGGTTGAAACAAGCTCCCAAAGCGTGATATGGAAAATTAACTAAATTCTTACTTAGTCATAATTTTGTTATGGGTAGTGTTCATAAATCTCTATTTGTCAAAAAATATAATGATCATATCCTGATAGTTGAAATCCATTTTAATGATATTATTTATGGATCTATGTGCACTAACTTATCTACTGAGTTTGCAAATCTAATGAAATCCAAGTCTAAAATGAGTATGGTTGGTGAACTAAACTATTTCTTTGGATTACAAGTCAAACAAATGGTAAAAAGTTCGATACTCCAGTGAGTACGACTCTTGAACTCTCAAAAGATGAATTAGGTAAAAGTGTAGACTCTCGATTATACCGAAGTATGATCATTAGTCTTCTGTACTTAACTGCTAGTAGACTTGATATTGCATTTAGTGTTCAAATATATACTATATATCAATCTGATCCTAAAAAATCACACTTAATTATTGTTAAACGGATAATTAGATATGTCGCAAGCTCTGGAAACTTAGGTCTATGGTATCCACATGATATGTCTGTACAAATTGCAAGCTATACAGATATAGACTGGGTAGGAAATATTGATGATAGAAAATCTACTAGCGGTGGATGTTTCTATGTTGGAAACTGCTTAGTATCTTGGCTTAGCAAAAAATAAAATTTTGTATCTCTCTCCACTGATAAAGCTGAATATATTGCAGCAAGAAATGCTTGCACTCAGCTAATATAGATGAAAAGAATGCTAGCTGACTATGGAATTACGCAAGATACAATGACTCTATATTGTGATAATTCAAGTGCAATAAATATCTTTAAAAATCCAATTCAACATTCTCATACGAAGCATATCGATATATGATACCATTATATTCGAGAATTAGTTAAAGACAAATCTATCATGTTGGAATACATTCAAACTAAGAAGCAGATTACAGATATACTGACTAAGCCGCTTGACAAAGTTAAAATTTCAAATTTAAAGCATGATATTGGATTATGTATCATTAAATAATTATTTTATTTCTTTTTATGCATTTATGTTTATGTGCATTTTTTATGATGAAATGCATGAAATAAAAATAAAATATTAATAAAAAATAAAAAATCAAAGATTTTGAAATTTTTTGACCAGCCGAGCATGGGCTCGGACTAGCTGAAGAATTCGGCTAGTCGAGCACCTACTCGGGTTAGCCAAAGATCGTGCGGGTTTACCTCAAAAAGGGAAAATCTCCAAATCTATTTCATTCCACATCTTCTTCCTCAGCTAGCCGGTGCCCCATTCGACCAACCGATCTTCCAAACTCACTTGTAAGTGATTTATTTTCAAATTCCTCCAAGTATTTAGTGGTCTTATGCTAGATAATCATATTTGAGTAGATTTTTCATCATTTGAAACCCTTTTTGTTGTGGGTTTTGCTCTAAATCTGATATACTTTTTTCTTCTCTTTTTCTTTGATATTTTTCTTGTGCATTCTAAAATGGAATATAGAATTAAGAAAACGGCTCGTAAGAATTGTGTCAATTCATCTTCTAGATCAACTCCTCTTGTTGTATGGACCTGACGGTCACCGAAGGATGATTCAAAATATGTTCGGGACTTTCACACAAGGGACATAATCATAGAAAAATCTATTAATTTTAGACCACATTGTTAGGATTGGTCTTGTTCTTATTCTTTTAGAGGTTGGATGGGAACGCATTTTGAGTTGGAGTGGAATGACTTACCGGTCCATAGTGCAGGGCATGTATGCCTCCATATGTGATGTTTCACTTGAGAATTTGACATTCTCAATTAAATTTATTGAAGAAACATTTACAATGACACCGCACGTTATTTCTACATTAATGGATATGGTTGTTGTGGATGATGGTATACCAATGCCCACATTGTCAGAGAAGATGTCGAACTATGAAAAAAACCATCACTCGTAAATTATGTCACTTTAATGTTGAATGACGATCAGGTAATGCCCTTCCCGCAAACCAAATGCTCCCAAAATACCGTGTCTTACATCGGATTTTTTACTCTAACGTATATCCTCGAAGCGGGAATAAGACTGATCTTACTCCCTTCATGTTTAAAGTGTCTCACTCCATTGTATCAGGTATTCGTGTCTGTCTACCTTCCTTAATTTGTTACATCATCATTCAGTTTCAATTGCATCCCAAGCATGGTTCGATTCCATTTGCTCATCTTATGACTTATATTGCATTTCACTATAATGTTTAAATTCCTACATATGAAGCATTGGAATCCGAACTCCCATTTAATAACTTAAATATGAATATGATGAACCTTACTCTTCTTCTAGGACAAAATGAAGAAGAAGGGGAAGCGCAGCCTACTACAAACACAATAATGGAAGATATTTTTAATGAGTTGTATGATTCATGTAATCCAGCTGATTCCGACTACCATCCCTCTCAATTTGATGAGAGACTTTCTGCATTGGAGGAGAAAGTGGAGTCTACACATGTATCGCAAGCTTCATTGCCTCAAACCCAAAAGTCTACAATGAAGTACATGAAAAAGTACTTCCATTGCATCAACCGAAGTTTGCGACTAAATGATCCCTCGATGTCTACTCCTTCTTCCTCTGGGTCGGATTAAGCTAGATTTTCTTTATTTTCAGACTTATGTTGATTATCTACTTAAACCTTATTTTGTGTTTGTTTTGGTACTGTAGATGCTTTTGCTAACACTTGTCTTTTTGTTAACTGTTTCATATGCTTACCATTTTATTTCATATGGTTGGAGATTTCGTATGCTTACCCTTATTCTCTTACTACATGCTCCTTCTATTCATCTTATTTCTCCTATTTTTCCTTTGTCAAATTGTGACAAAAAGGGGTAGAGATATGCTAGTAAATGCTATATAGTATGGGGGATAGAAAATGAAAATGTAGGAGAGAATTCATGAAATGAATATATGAATGTTATGTGTATGGAATGTATGAAATGAATGCATGGATGTTATGTGTATGGAATGTTATATGTTTATTTCACAGGGGGAGTGCCAGTTAAGCATCATCAGTTGGTGAACTGAAGATTATAAGCTATAAAGACTTTCACTTATCTAAAGATGTGTATGATTGCATATTTGTAATATTAAGTGTTTTGTCACAAAATTGACAAAGGGGGAGATTGTAAGTGCTAGGATGTTGAGCACACTTAGGTTGTCAAATTTTGTAAGATAAAACCATTTCAGAGTAGATCTTCAAAGATCGGTCTACATTCAAGAGAAGATCAAGCTCAAGATCAGTTTATATTTAAGAGAAGATCAAGCTCAAGATCAGTCTATGTTCACATCAAGCTCAATATCGTCTTATTTTCAAGAAAAGATCAAGCTCAAATTCAAAATGAAGTCAAGTTCAAATTTAAGATGAAGTCCGAGACTAAGTTCAAGCAAAAAAGAATCAGATATTTGATATATCTCAGGTGGTATAAAACCCTAGAAAGACCTTAGGACTAGGTTCTTTAAAAAATGTTTAATCTTGGGTTTTTTCCATTTATTTTTGGCTGGAATTTGGCCAGCCTAAGCTTCCTTGACCACCCAACTTCAAGCCTGAAGTAAATAACAACTTTTGTTGTAAATTTGGCTAGCCCAAGATTGAAATTTAGACAGCCTGAGAAAGTTCAGGTCTAATTTCACTAACATCAACTTTTGGTATTCGGGGGATTTCAGCTAGCCGAAGGGCAAATTCGACGAAACGAATTATACTGTTCATCCAGCTGAAGTTGACATCAGGCCAATCAAATTTTAGATAATTCTTATCTTGCATAATTTAAAATTCATTGAACAAAATCTGCTGAACTCGGGCTAATCGATGCCTATCTCGGGCTAGCCGAAGTTCTGACTTCTTTGCTTATAAATTGAGTTCTTCTCTCATTTCGATTTACATAAGTTAATTATTAGAATTCTCTTGTAGGAGAGAGAAGCTCAAGTTATTAGCAAGCCATTGGTTGGTATTTATAAGTTATTTAAATAGATTTTTCAATTCTCTTTAGTCTCAGATCTTTTAAGCTTAATCTAAGAGAGTAGATTATACTCCTCTTTGCGATCTAAGAGAATTGAATTAAGTAGCTTTTTGGGTTTAACAAAATTAAAATCTATAGAAACCATACCCTTTCTATCTGACTAAACACGACCCCATCTACATTCAAGAAAGAGGTCCTTCCGTTACAAGCTTCTACTACGTCTTCTACAATTAAAGATAAGTATACATTTTAAAACTTTGTTTAGGTTTTTCTGAGATCTCTTGTGAAAGTCTCAGTTAAGGTTTTGTCTGAGATAGCCTGGTAAAATCTCAGTTTGGGTTTTTATTATGATAGGCCTTGAAAATCAGAATGAATTGTATCAGGTTATTAAGGTGACCCTGTGAAAACCTTTTCATAGTGAAAGTCAAAATTACGAGGGACGTAATTTTTGGAGGCAAGTAGGTGTGGGTGTTTTTAAAGCACCGAACCACTATAATTCTTTGTGTCATTTGGTGAATGCCTTATTTTTATTTTTGATGGATTGGATGTATTTAATTTCAATTGTGTGGTGGATGTTGTAATTCTTTAATTTACTCTTACTAGTTTGAAGTTTTGATTTTAAAGATATTCGTGAAATAAGGTTGTCCTGCCTAAAATTTTAAGTGAAGGTTATCCTACGAATTATTTAGAATCAAGGTTTCAATGCTTAAGCAATTGAGATCTTTGTATTATTTACATATTCAGCACTTGTTTCGATTATTTGGCATTGTCATATTCACCCCCCCCCCCCTTAGGACATCGTAAGCTGTCCTTTTCAGTATCCTTTTGCATGACTTGTTGCCATGTGTAGGCATCTAAGGTTGCCTTTGTAGGCTCCTTAGTTAACCTTTTGTATGTTGTGAAGGTTCATGGTTAACCTCATTTAAAACCATTAGATAGTGAAATCTGATACACTCTAAGAGAGAGTGCGTCAGCCGGGAGTTAAGTGGGCAAGTATTTGAACCACTATATATGATTGTGTTTTGGATTGCTATTTGCGTATTGATCTAATTATGCTCATTTTTCTTGAATGATTATTTATGATGCATGATTGGATGGATGTCTATGCATTGATAAGAATCACATCCCACACATATGCACATACACTATCTCTAAAGGCTAGTTGCTTTACATATAAATCCTGTGTAGCCTTTGTGAATAGACCCTCTATTAGCTTGGAAGCCTTAAAGTTACTTTGCCCTACTTATCTTGATTAAATTAAGGCATTGTATGTTGTAAGAAGAAAATATTTTTGAAAAGTCCTATTCACCCCCCCTCTAGGACAGTTGGACATATTTTCATACTTCAATAGCAGTGGTCCTACCAAAATTTCAGGTCCCACCCTTATGGGCCCATTAAAATAGAAAAATCACAAAGAAAGGGAGGGTTTTGACCCTCCCATGCACTCACTTCAAAGAATGGATGATTGGATCGGCGATCGGATGGTCCATGAAGCTCCTATCCACCCCTAACCTTCTATAATCACTCTTTTCTCTTTGCTCTTTTTCTTACTCTCTTGATCTTCCTAATCCTCTCACAAGCTCTCTCACTTTTTCTCTTAATCTCTCCCTAATCTTTCTTTCTTTTCTCTTTTTCTCTTTTAATCTCTCCCTAATTCTCTCTAATCTTTTTCTCTCTCTTAATATCTCTCTATTCTTGCTAGAAAATGATAGAAATGAGTGGGAGTTGGGGAGTTTTGTGGTAGGACTTTTAGGATAGGGAGGAAAGAAGAAGAAGTGGAGGGGTAAAATGGGGAGAAAAAGAAGGAAAGAATGATGGCTAACATGAGTAAGGGGATGGATTGCATGAGCAAGGCATTGGCTTCTATGACTAGAGGGGAGAGAGTGACATAAGTGATAGATGAGTTGATGAATTGATTGATTTGACAACATGGGGACTTGTGCAAGTGGGGCTTGCGTGCGTTGTGCAGCCCACCTCGAATTCTATCCAAATTGTAACTTCTAATGTAGGGGGTTGAAATGGGGCGTGTCGTGCGACGTTGGAACCGTAGAGCCCGCACGGTAACCAGGGTACAAGTCTCGGAGTATTAAGGTACTAAAATGGAGTCACGATCAAACTCGTCGATCTGGTCCGCCAAGAACATGCTGTTGTCAGAAGTAGAAGTATATGGAAGGTCTTGCGAAGTTACGAGTCTTACACGATTTGCCCGGAATCTGAAATTTTGCATTGCTGGTACTTTGACCGAACAAAACTCAGGCTGGTTGATGGTCAAGTTCAACTGGTCGAACCTAGAGTCGGGTTGGCCAAACATGCCATGGAATATTCAATCATTGATGTAAACTTGCCCAAATTATGTTGGGTTAGCTAAATATGGTTAGGCTAGCTGAACCTGAAGTTGGGCTGGCCTAACTTCAGTGTATTTTACATTGTATACATTATTATTATGGTCAAAATATAAGAACACCTAACCTAGGGTCATTCTAAGGTTTATACTACCTGATGGTTGACATATAAAGAGAGCTTTAGTCTTGAACTATGATAAGTCGTTAACGCTTGAGACGTTGAGTTGATCTTAAGATGTTGAGCCTGTCTTTCAGTGATCTTCATAAGTTGCTGAAGAATACTGGAGTGTACTTGTGATCCATCGGAATTATGAAATTTGACAATATTAAGTGTGCTTTAAGTATAAGCACTTACAGTATGCCTACTAGGAGGCTAGGATTAGGGTATTCTTGAGATCACATGACTGCATGGTTTAGGCTATTGTCAAACAAGGATGAACTATGCTCGTATAACAAGTTATGGTTGATGGTAAAACCATTAACACTCCCAAAGATCAATCTAAATGGAGTGTTGATGAGAGAGCTTGGCATACCAATGATACCAAAGCTTTCAATAAGATTAACTGTGTAGTTTCCCTTGATGAGTTTAAACACATTTGCACATGTGAAACGAGAAAGGAAGTGTGGCACATATTGGAAACCAGCCACAGGGGAACTAGCATAGTAAAGCGTCAAAGCTTTGGCTCTTGACCACATAATTCGAGAACATTAAAATGAAAGAATCTAAAACTTTTATGGAGTTTTATTCTAAACTTATTGATATTTGTAACTCCATGTGGGGTTTATGAGAGAAAATTTTGGAGGGTGGCATATGTACGAAGATACTTATATCCATTTTGGATAGGTTTACTCTAAAGATAACCTCAATAGAAGAGTGTAAAGACTTAAATGGGATGAAAGTAGAAAAACTTATAGGTTTCATACCTCCATTTAAACTATAGTTTAAAACACCCTCTAAGAAGAAACACATTGTCTTGAAAACTTTGCTTAGGCATAAAAATAGAAAATTTGAATCTACAAGTGACAGTGATGACAATGATAAATATAAGGAAGAAATGAAGGAAATGACTAAGAACTTCATGAAATTCTTCAAAAACAATAGAGGGAAGGATTGTGAACAAAAAAAAAATCTTTTAAACCTAAGTGTATAGGTAAACCCTTCATAAAGTCGAGAGAAATCCAATGTCATGACATGAAGATTATAGACAAGTTACCTTCGAATACACTAGCAAAGTAAGATCCAAAGGCAAGGCTATGACGACAATATGGGCTGATATGGAGGAGTCCAGATCCAATTTAAGAGGCTCCTCGAGTGATGAAGACCTCATACACTTACATTTTCTAATGGCCTCCACCACTGGTCCCTTTCTTAGAGTCTTGGGAGGAGATTCTGACCATAACACCTCAGAGGGATATGTGACTTTAGAAGGTCTTCCTAGAGCATATATGTAAATCTGATCATTTGAGACTCATTGTGTGAGCTTTATAAGTAAATCTGAGGAGTTCAACCTCATTTTAAGCGAGTCTTATAGGTGAATTCAAGGATTTTAGCCTCATTTTCTTCTTGATAGTTTAATATTTAAAGTTGCTTAATTTTAGTTTCATATGTTTTTTGTTAAAACTATCATTGGTCATGTTACTTGATAGGCATATCTCTTCAATGACCAATTTATGCATGCATTATGTTTTAAAGTTATATGCATCTTACATTCCCTTTTTAATATGTGTTTATGGGTAGTTTTATTTATTTGTAGAGCTTTTCAATTTCTATAATGTTAAGTGTGAAATATTGTATATCTCCCCTTTATTATGTATTAGTTTTATAAGCATAGATATGTTTAAATGATCTATTTACATATGTTTTTCTATGCAAGATGATTTTGAGAGCTAAGTTTAGAAGAATTATTACAGAGAAGATTTAATGCTCAAAGAATGACCGAGTAAAGATTTAGAGATTTGGAGGTGATTAATGAATAATTTAAATACAAAAGATCAAAGAAAACTAAGTGCAAGAGAGAGAGAGAGAGAGAGAGAGAGAGGGAGAAGACTAGAAAATTTACAAAGTCCATTAATGGAAATAACAGGATGTTCGGTCCCACCTAGGGTTGGTTCAGTCTGACCGAATGTGCACAAAACATTCCAGCATGAATTTATGATTTTCGAATGAAATTTGGCTCGACACATAGGTGTGACCAAAGCTATGTTCAGTGCCACTGAGGAGAGTCTAGTGCAACCTGAGGGAAACAGAGACTTTAAATCTATATTGGAGAAATTCTTCTACAACTAAATGAGGGTTCGGTGTGACCGAAGGTATGTACGGCTGCAACTGAAGGCTGTCGTCGATGTGATCGAAGTGTAACATAAGTGCATAAAATTGAAGTCAGTTTCAAGTCGATGCAAGTTTTTCCAATAATAAGGAGTGAATCTAACCTTCTTAAACACGAATTAGGGTAGAGGAGAAAGAGAAAAGAGTTATAGAGCTTTTACGAAATCCTTCTTTTTCCTCCAATCATTTGGTTTTTCTTTAGTTTTTATATTTTTTTATGAGTTTAGTTCAATCATGTTTATGGTTCTCTAAATCTCTTAGCTAGGGTTAAGAGGTGAAGCTTGTAGGGATTTTTAATAACTTAATTTACTTTGATTTAAGTAATTGGTTTGAATGTTGAACAATTCATTGATCCATTATTGACTCCGGGCACATTGGATGCTTAGGAAAGCTAAGAGTGATTGTTTATCTATTTTGAAAGGGATCGATCTATAAAATTCATTGATCTATCATAGACTAAGGGCACAAAAGATGCTTTGAATTCCCTACAATCAATACTTTGATGCTTTATGTGGGAACCAATTCAATTCACATTTCAATCTATGTTTGTTTATGGATTATGATATAACCGCTCTATTATCCAGACAGATAGGATAAGACTTCGATTCTAGGTGAGTAATCTAATTAAATCAAGGGAATTAAATATTAAGAATGGTTATAGGTGGATCATAGGCGTTCAAATTCTTTTTCTCTATTGATTTCCTTCTCAATTACATCGTTACATCTTAATTCAAATTTTATAAGTTAATTTTAGTCCTAGTTCTAAAGTGTTCGAGAAATCACACAATGATAAATCCCTATGGATATGATCTTGATCTCACAAAGTAAAACTACATCGTATGTGAAAAGGCTGAGCTATATGTCCTGGGGGGGGGGGGGGGGGGGAATAGGACTATGCTAAATTAAAAAATAACAATGGAATTTAATTTAGTTAAATATAGATAGCAATAGACAATCCCATAATGTTGAATTTAAAGACAACCTCAAATTAACGATTATTGAGTGATTGATACAGATGTTGTTCTAAGGACAACCTTACACCATAAAAACCAAGGGTTTATGGCAGGACAACCTTACTAGAATGGTTTGTGTATCAAAAACCCAAAATGATACAAAGGAATAAAGAAATAAATAGCAAGGAAAGAAATCTATGCTATTACAACATTCTCCACACTTACATAAACGAAATTACAATATTCTCCACAATGCAAAAAGGGAAATTACAATCATCCACAAAAAGAAATAAACAATCAATCCACAAGACCAGAAATTATAGTGGTTCGCTTGTGTGTAACCAACTGTTTAGAAAAACAGCCACACAACTACTCCACTCCTAATATCCTCACACAGTGGATATTAGCGTTCACTATAAAAATAGGTTTTTCCAAGTTCACCTAAAACCCTCACAATTGTGTCTTTCAAGTGGGCTTACACAATTCAAAAACCCCACACTCTGAGTTTTCGGGATCACCTCGGACAAACCAAAACAAAGAGATTTATTTGGCACAATCTCAATGAAACCAAAATACAGAAATTTACAATAATGTAAAATAAATGGGTATTCTCTTTTTGATGAAGCCTGGAAGAACCAAATTGGAGTAGAAATTCAACGTAGAAGTTCAATGTACAAACTCACTTGTGAAATGGTTCTAGGTTCTAAATTGATTTTAGATTTAAAGCACCTTGGGCTAGCTTGATTTGATTTTGATTCCAAGAAATGAGAATACTTCAATCCCTCTTTCAAATAAAATTGGAATGTAAAAATTCAAAATCAAATGCAAAGAAAACTAATAAAAGAGAATATTAAATGAGCACAATATAGCTTAAAAAGATCACTAACTTATCTCTCAGAGTGGCGTATGATTTAGCTTGAATTGAATATCAAACTCTGAAAATCGTGATCTACTTATAGGTGAAGAAATCGCGTTCATGACTGGTCCTGAGGACACCATGACTAGTCGTAGGACCAACAAATTTTTGAAATTTTGAGCACGATAAGATAAAGTCGTTCTATGACTAGTCGTAGGCCCGTCATGATCGATTGAGGGACATACATGACCAGTTGTGTGGAACCAGATTTAGTTGCTGGACTTTGAGTCGAGGCTGCAGGACTGGTCAAGAATGAGTCGAGCATTGTTCACACGACCAGTCGAGCAGTCTCCAGGACTGCTCGAGGCTTGACAAAAAATTCTAAAAATTTGTAACAAACTTAGGACTGGTCGAGGAATTTCTTGGACTGGTTGAGCCAGTGCTAAGACTAGTCGAATAGAGTGCAAGAATAGTCGAGAAACAATTTATTCACTTATAAAATGGCCATTCACTTATAAAATGAGCCAATTGAATTATGTATTCAAAATGACATACCCTATGGTCAATCTAGGGTCATTCATACCTTAAACATGATGTATGAACATTAAAACTTCTATTCCTTCAGTTGATAGTCATTTTATGAAGTTCGCGAAGCTTCAGATCTTGTCATAGGATGAAGCTTGAACTTGAGTCTTTTGAAGCTTGAAATTGACTAATGTTGAAGCTTGAACATGAGTATTAAAATCTAAGAACATTGTCTTGACTTTTACGAAGCTTTGAAAATCTTGAACTCTTGAAGCTTGAAAGCTTGAATTCAAGTACACTTGCCTTTGAAGTTCTTGAACTAAAGACCATTGTTCTTGAGAGATGCACAGTCTTCATTATGTAGATGAGCTACATAAGACACAGATTATAAGAGAGGTTTTGACACTACAAAGTTTGACAAGTATAAGAGCTAGAAACCATAGCACTTACAATCTCCCCCTTTGTCAAATTTGTGACAAAACACACTCCACAATAACATAAACATTATACGCACAAAGAATCATGCACTAGTTATAAAAAGAAACTAGTTAAAACCTGGTTTCCTCCAACAATACTCCTCCCCCTTACTCAACTCCCCTTCACCAAAAAAAAATCATTCACAATCAATTCATCCATAATCCACAATCCACATGCCATATACCAATATACCACAATCACCATATATTAAGCATGCCAAAATTCTCCCCTTTTTTGTCACAATATGACAAAGGAAGGAATAAAGAAATATAAGTGGAATTATATAAAGAAGGAAGAATAAGAAGAGTATTGAGGAATAAATGATCAAGACAGTCAACATATTAAATCCATAAGCAAGTCATATTCAAACATAATTAACCATGTTCAACCAAGTACTACCAAGTTAAGTCAAGTATAACCTCACAAAACAAAAGAAATTCAAGTATCATTAAAGTTATTACAAACCAAGATTAAAAAAATAACTAATCAGATCCTGAAGAGAGAGCATGAATAGATGGATCAATCTGATTTAAACCCTTATTAATGTGCCTCATATATTTATGCATATAAGCAAATTGCGAATCCTGGGTTACACGAATCTGGGCCACTTGTTCCTCAAGAGTATTTAACCTCTCAGCAAAATCAGAAGGCTGATAATCAAGGTCAGCCTCAGAATCTGATTCGATTTCATCAAAGATATCGTCCATGTTAATGTCATTTGGAGGTAAATCACCTCCTTCTTCATTTACGGCATCATTTCCACCAGCACCTACATTGACTTGGCCTGTGGCCAACCTCAAATTCATCTTGTTTATATTCGAGTTGTTGAAGATTAGGTGTTGAATAGGAGCCTCTCCAACAGGCGTAGCCACTAACATATGGGTGGCCAACACAATCATAAGATATACAAAAGGGATATCACTGTGTCTAAGATGGATACGGAATTGTATGATGGAATGATAGATTAAAGAAGACATACAGATGTACTAGAGATGATGGAATGTAGAATCTGAACCATGAAAGAGGGGAGTTTGGTTTTGTTACCAGAACGTGGATAAAGATTTGAAATAAATATCATGTGAAGGACCCTATATCTGGGTAACAAATACTTTGAAGCAAGTACATTCTCATTTTGACTCCATTATGCATATATATTGCACAATGCTCTAGTAAGCATACATTTTTTTTTATTCAGATGGTTTAGCTACTAGAGTACTAATTGGAATACCTTCATTATTGACAGGTACGTCCATTAGGCCAGAAATCAGATGTCGGTCTACTTCAAATGGACCTTCTCTAGTTGTTATAATAAAAGTTAAATTTTTAGTTAAAAAATCAGAAATACATGCATACATAGCTTGCGTAATAGAACGGTATGTCGGCCCACCCCAATGTAGAATGTTAGCCCATCCTACAGATTGGAGAAGAGGAAAGATTTCAACTGGAGCAAGATGCTCAACATGAACATGTCGTTCAACTATAACATTGCGCAACCTTAAATCCCGCACATAGGAAGGATCATCTTCGGGTGACCGAAGGTGGCGCCTTGTGATAGGTGTCGATCTAAATGTTGAAGGACCATGAAAACTTTTCTTTTTGCCTCTACCTTCCATTTGCAACTAGGAAATCAAGGAATCAAAAGGTTGCAAAAGAAGTAGAGTGGGTTTTCTCAAAATCAGATTTTGGAGAAGAAAATCCCAAAAACCCTAATGAAATTAGAAATAAATCACTCCAAATATGAAAAAGAAGTGATATGAACTTGAATTTATAAGGAAAATAGAAATAAAGCACTAAACTTGAAGAACAATGGAGATGGGTTCGACCGGTCGAGATAGGACCCGTTGGAGAAGAAACCCAAATGAAGAAAAGAGGGATTTTCCCCCAAATAAAGCACCAGTCCACGCTACATGACTGGTCGAGTACATGCTCGATTGGTTGTGTCACGACTAGTCGAATATGTACTCGACTGGTCGTGCACAACCAAAAATGTGCATTTTTCATTAAATTTTGAAATTTAAACATTCAAACTAACAAATATATAAATTATAATATAGAAATGCATAAATAATCAATTAAAATTGCACATACCAAGATCAAATTTCAATTTAGAAAACCTGCTCTTGTCGAACAGTTTTGTGAATATGTCAGCAAGTTGAGTCTCGGTCAAAATGTATTCCAAAGTAATTGTCTTTTCTTCCACTAACTCACGAATGTAGTGATATTTAATGTCAATGTGCTTGGTTCGTGAATGCTGGATTTGATTTTTAGATATATTAATTGCACTGGAATTATCACAATATAAAACCATAGAGTTCTGTACAATTCCATAATCACTTAACATTCTTTTCATCCATACAAGCTGAGTGCATGCATTACCTACTGCAATGTATTCAGCCTCAACGGTAGAGAGCAATACAAAACTTTGTTTCTTACTCTGCCAAGAAACTAAACAGTTCCCAACGTAGGAACAATCACCACTGGTTGATTTCCTATCATCAACGTTACCAGCCCAATCAGCATCAGTGTAACCAGCTAATTGAACACTAGTATCATGTGGATACTAAAGATCCAGATTAGCTGAACTTGTGACACATCACATAATCCGCTTAACAACAGTTAAAAGTGACTCTTTAGGATCAGATTGATATCTAGCACAAATCCCTACACTAAATGCAATATCAGGTCGACTCGTAGTTAAATATAGCAAACTACCTACCATATTGCGATACAATTTAGGATCCACTTTCTTACCTGTAGAGTCCTTTGAGAGTTTTAGAGTCGTACTCATAGGAGTATCAAAATTTTTTCCGTTCTCAAATCCAAACTTTTTAACTAAGTTCAAAGCATATTTGGTTTTAGAAATAAAGAAACCATCAGGTTGCTGTCTAACTTGCAACTCTAGGAAATAATTCAATTTCCCAACCATGCTCATTTCAAACTTACACTTCATAGCATCTACAAACTCAACAGTCATGTTACCACAGTTAGATCCATAAATAATATCATCAACATAAATTTGTACTATTAAAATGTGATCATTATGTTTCTTTACAAACAAAGTCTTATCAACACTTCCCACTATAAAGTAATGACTTAGTAAAAACTTAGTCAATTTTTTATACCATGCATTGGGAGCTTGTTTTAAACCATAGAGAGACTTTTTAGGCGATAGACATGATCAGTATTCTTAGGGTCTTTAAAACCCATTGATTGTTCAACATACACTCCTTGCAAATCGCCATCTAAAAAGCACTCTTTACATCCATTTGATAAATTTTAAACTTTTTAAAGCAAGCAATGGATATAAATTGTCTGATTGATTTAAGACGAGCTACTGGGGCAAAGGTTTCATCATAATCAATGCCTTCAATTTGTGTGTACCCTTGTACAACCAGTCTAGCCTTGTTTTAAATTATATTACCAAGTTCATCAGACTTATTTTTGAAAATCCACTTAGTTCCGATAATATGTTTACCTTTTGGCCTAGGAACTAAGTACCAAACATCATTTCTAACAGATTGATTAAGCTATTCTTGCATCGCAACTATCCAGTTTTCATTAGTAAGAGCTTCTTTTACATTAGCCGGTTCTATCTGGGATGTAAAGCACACGTAGTTACACACATCTTCTAGTTGTCTACAAGTGCATACACCAGTGTGAGGCTTTTCAAGAATTTGATTAGTTGGATGGTCTTTAACAGTTCTCAATTCAGAGTTATTTTGAGTTAATGAAGAATCTGGTTTATCAATTAGAAGTACTTCATCATTATCTGAACTTGAGATAGGTGTATTCAAGTGATCATCAATAACCACATTAATGGATTCTTGAATTACACCGATTCTCTTATTAAGAACCCGATATGCTCGACTATTCAGAGCGTACCCTAAAAATATCTCTTCATCACTTTGGTGTCAAACTTATCCAAATTTTCTCGGTCACGTAAAATGTAGCACTTACTGCCAAAAACTTGAAAGTATTTGACAATAGGCGTCTTATCAAACCACATTTCATAAGTCATTTTACCGTTTGATTTTCTAGTATAAACACGATTAATTATATAACATGCAGTATTTATGGATTCGGCCTAAAGATTTTTAGGGAGCTTCATACTGTTTAATATTACATTTGGCATTTCTTGAAGCACTCTATTTTTTCTTTCTACTATACCATTTTGTTGTGGTGTTTTGGGCACAGAGAATTCATGTGATATTTCCTGATCACTATAAAACTTCTTAAAACTGTTATTCTCAAATTATGATCCATGATCATTATAGATCTTACAGACTTAAGTCTCTTTTTCAGTTTGGATACGTCTAAGTATCTTTTTAACTTCATCAAGAGTTTCTGATTTGTCTCTTAAGAAGACTACCTAAGTATATCTGGTAAAGTCATCAACGATTACCAGAATATACTTTTTACCACCTCGACTCTCCATTTTAGTTGGTCCAATAATATCCATATGTAGGAGTTCGAGCGGTTTAGATGTGGCATTGGAGTCCACTTTTTTGTGAGAACTTCTAGTTTGCTTGCCAATCTGGCATTCGCCACATATTTTATCTATTTTTTGTATTTTGGATAGGCCTCTTACTAACTCTCTTTTGCTCAATCTATAAAAATAACGGTAGTATACATGTCCAAGGCGTTTATGCCATAACTCGATCTCATCAGTATGGACCATGTAACGCGATAAATTAAATGAGCTAGAGTCACTTACAATATAGCAGTTTTTAGAAGTTCTATGACCAGTTAATATTATAAAACCATTTTTATTTAAAATTTCACACCCTAAGTTAGAAAATTTTACATTATGATTTTTATCGCATATTTGAGAAATGTTTAATAAGTTGTGTTTTAAACCTTCTACATATAAAACATTCTCAAATAAAGGGAGGTTAGAAAGTTAAACTGTACCTTAGCCAATAATCCTGCAGTTGCTACCATCACTAAATGTGACTAGATCGTCAGTCATGTCTTTAAGATTGGTGAACAGACTTTTGTCACCAGTCATGTGCCTGGAGCATCCACTGTCTAGGCACCACTTTAAATGGCTTAAAGCTTTGAAAGCCATGTGGACAACCAAGTAAGTAACCTTAGGACCCCATTTCATTATAGTTTTGGGTTTAGGAGTATAGTTGGTCTTCTAGTGTTTGTAGTTGATATAAGACCGACCCTTTGAGTTAGATTTAAGATCTCCTTAAGTAAATCAACAATTTTTTTTAGCTAAAGGATTACGATTCTGATTTTTATAGTTGATATGGTTGCTTTTAGGTTTTAAGGATTGAAAAGTTTTAGCATTTTTAGAATAATTTTGATCTGAAATTTTCCCTTTTGAGTTTGAAGACTCTCCTTTCACAAACTTAGGAGGAGTATTCTTATATTTTGGAGGAATATTTTTGTCGTAGCCCAAACCGGATTGGTCACCACATTTTTTGGATCCGGATAATAGTTTTTCTAACTTAGGATCACCTTGGGCATAGCTCCATGTATCCTTTAAACTCAAAAGTGAAGAGACTTCAAGTTTTAGTTTTTCATTTTTGAATTTTAGATTTTCAATAAGGGAGGTTTTGAAATCTAAATCACAATTAGTTTTTTCAAAACAATCTGAAATATGAAAATTTTCTAAAACAAGAGTATCAAAATTTTCTTTAAGTTTTGAAAACTTTTCTTTCTGAAGTTTTAGTTTTACCACAATTTTACAACTTTCCTTGTATAGGGCATTATAAGCATCTTGAAGATCTTCATTTTCATGATTACTACTCAGATTTTCTTCACTAGTTGAATCATCATTATCTAAAAATGTGAACTTGGCTAGAGTCATAAGGGCTTTAACTTCATTACCCGAATCGGTTTCAGAATCTTCTGATTTAGAAAAGACTTCAGTGCTAAAAGATTCATCCAAAGTAGCCAACATACCTTTGTTTTTAGGTTTATCCTTTTCAGGTCACTTGTTCGCTAAATGCCCATATTCATGGCAGTTGTAACATTGACTATCTTTTAAAGATTTTCAATTTTTAGATTTAGATCTTTTCTTATCATTAGATTTTTGAAAATCAACCCTCTTTTTACTTTTGAAAATGTTATTAAACTTTTTAGCTAAAAGGGCCATATCATCTTCAGAATTTTCTAAATCAGAATTACTATTTTTTTAAGAAATACATTTAGAAGATTTAAGGGTAATGGATTTACCTTTAGGAGTTTTAAAGTTTAACTCATAGGTCTATAATGACCCAACTAATTCTTCTACCCTCATATTGTCCGTATCACGAAGTTCCTGGATAGCAGTCACCTTTAAATTGAATCGTTCAGGTAGTGAGCGTAGTATCTTTGTACAGACTTTATTTTTCAGGATTTTATCACTGAGATCCCACATAAAGTTGACAATGTCATTCAATCTAGTAAAAAAGTCCATGAAATTTTCACTTTCCTCTATACATATTTCCTCAAATTTGGTTGTGAGGATTTGGACTTTAGATTTCTTGACAATTTTTGTTCCCTCGTGTGTCATTTCTAAAATATCCCAGGCTTGCTTTACAGTATCACAAGATATAATTCAGTTGAATTCATCTAGTGATAGTGGGTAAGTTATGGCGTTTAAAGCCTTTGCATTAACACTACTCTTATTTTTCTGAAGAGTGGTACAAGAGAAATAAGGTGTGATTTTCATTGATTTGGATCCATCGATACTAGTTACTTTAGTAGTTGGAGGGGTCCATTCAGTCACTGTAGCTTGTCACACGCTCTCATTCATGGATTTTAAGAAAATTCTCATACTGGCTTTCCAATAGGCATAATTGGAGCCATAAAATGGTGGAGGCCTAGTGATTGATAGGCTATCAAAATTTGACATCTTACAAAGCTCAGATCGATTAGCTCAGGAAATTAATTTAAAAAGAAATAATAATTAAAATGAGCTATTAGGCTCTGTTACCACTTGAAAAGGTCGAAATATATGTCCTAGAGGGGGGGGGGGTGAATAGGACTATGCCAAATTAAAAAATAACAGTGAAATTTAAATAAATTAAATATAGATAGCAATAGACAGTCCCACAATGCTGAATTTAAAGACAACCTCAAATGAATGAGTATTGAAAGGTTGATACAGATGCTTTTCTAAGGACAACCTTACACCATAAAAACCAAGGGTTTATGGCAGGACAACCTTACTAGAAAGATTTGTGTATCAAAAACTCAAATTGATACAGAGGAATAAAGAAATAAATAGCAACAAAAGAAATCTATGTTATTACAACATTCTCCACATTTTCATAAAGGAAATCACAACATTCTCCATAATGCAAAAAGGGAAATTACAATCATCCACAAAAAGAAATAAACAATCAATCCACAAGACCAGAAATTATAGTGGTTCGCTTGTGTGTACACCAACTATTTAGAAAAACAGCCACACAACTACTCCACTCCTAATATCCTCACATAGTGGATATTAGCGTTCATTATGAAAATAGGTTTTTCCAAGTTCACCTAAAACTCTCACAATTGTGTCTTTCAAGTGGGCTTACACAATTCAAAAACTCCACACTCTGAGTTTTCTGGATCACCTCAGATAAACTAAAACAGAGAGATTTTTTCTGGCATAATCACAATGAAACCAAAATACAAAAATTTACAATAATGTAAAATACATGGGTATTCTCTTTTCAATGATGCCCGGAAGAACCAAATCAGAGTAGAAGTTCAATGTTCAAACTCACTTATGAAATGGTTCTAGGTTCTAAATTGATTTTATATTTAAAGCACCTTGGGCTAGCTTGATTTGATTTTGATTCCAAGAAATGGGAATACTTCAATCCCTCTTTCAAATAAAATTAGAATGCAAAAATTCAAAATCAAATGCAAAGAAAGCTAATAAAAGAGAATATTAAATGAGCACAATATAGCTTAAAAAGATCACTAACTTATCTCTCAGAGTGGCATATTGATTTAGCTTGAATTGAATATCAAACTCTAAAAATCGTGCTCTATTTATAGGTGAAGAAATCGCATTCATGACTAGTCCTGAGGACACCATGACTAGTCGTAGGACCAACTTTTT
Organism: Magnolia sinica; assembly: GCF_029962835.1. Taxonomy (NCBI): domain Eukaryota; kingdom Viridiplantae; phylum Streptophyta; class Magnoliopsida; order Magnoliales; family Magnoliaceae; genus Magnolia; species Magnolia sinica. Next base: position 60,544,100 of record NC_080577.1, read on the forward strand.
TTTAAAATTTTGAGTGTGATAAGATAAAGTTATTCTATGACTGATCGTATGACCAACAAATTTTTGAAATTTTGAGCGCGATAAGATAAAGTCATTCCACGACTGGTCGTAGGACCAACAAAATTTTAGAATTTTGAGCGCGATAAGATAAAGTCATTCCACGACTGGTCATAGGCCCTTCACGACCGGTCGAGGGACCTACACGACTGGTCGTGACCTATCCACGACTAGTCTGTGGATCCAGATTTAGTTGCGGGACTTTGAGTCGAGGCTGCAGGACTGGTCGAGAACGAGTCAAGCACTGTTCATACGACCGGTCGAGCAATCTCCAGGACTGGTCAAGGCTTAACAAAAAATTCTAAAAATTTATAACAAACTTAGGACTGGTCAAGGAATTTCTTGGACTGGTCAAGCCACTGCTAGGACTAGTTGAACAGAGTCCAAGACTAGTCGAGAAACAGTCTATTCACTTATAAAATGAGCCAATTTAATTATATATTCAAAATGACTTACCCTTTAGTCAATCTAGGGTCATTCATACCTTAAACATGATGTATGAACATTGAAACTTCTTTTCCTTCAGTTGATAGTCGTTCTTTGAAGTTCGCAAAGCTTCAGATCTTGTCATAGGATGAAGCTTGAACTTGAGTCTCTTGAAGCTTGAAATTGACTAACGTTGAAGCTTGAACTTGAGTATCAAAATCTAAGAACATTGTCTTGACTTGTACGAAGCTTTGAAAATCTTGAACTCTTGAAGCTTGAAAGCTTGAATTCAAGTACACTTGCTTTTGAAGTTCTTGAACGAAACACCATTGTCCTTGAGAGATGCATAGTCTTCATTATGTAGATGAGCTACACAAGACATAGATTCCAAGTGAGGTTTTGGCACTATAAAATTTTACAATTATAAGAGCTAGAAACCATAGCACTTAAAGTATGTCACACCCCAAACTCGGAAACCGGGCTCACAAAATTTTCGATCACCAAATCTGGTGCTGATAGCCTTCGTAGTACCCTATTCTCGTCTCCTAGCGCCTAGACGCCAGATTCCGATCCTACGATCTTACAAGGAGGATTTTCAGCGTAAATTTATTTCATAAGAAGCATAACCTACAAACAATAACTAGAACATCACCACCACATATCCACTATAATAAAAAACTTAGAGTACAATACGTGAAGAGGAAATATAAGATAAATGTCAAAAGCTCCAGAAGCTCTATCGTATGCTCCTACTTCAGCTCAATTGCATCCTATCGTCACCTGCACGCATCTATCGTGTATAATCTTATAGAAAGCTTAGAGGGTGGTGTAAGTTATGTGTAATGTAGGTGCCAAATGTACAATACAAGTCCATAAATTATACAATGTCTGAAATACTGGCAAGTTCATGAGTCATACGAGGTCAGAGTAAGCATAAATACTGACAAGTCCATGAGTCGTACAATATCAGGGTATGTAATGTAGATCAGTTATGCAATACGAGGTCGTGGTGAACCAAATGCCATGTGCTGGGGATGTGGTGCAATATGCAGTGTAAAAGAAATGACTAAGCTAGAATGTGAAGTTGGGATTATAGTACGTGATATCATAGGCTGTGTGGTCCATCACAAGGGACTTCTATCTAAACCAGTCCCATACCTAAATTTGGATAGCCAAACTCAATGTGGTAAACTCCTGATCTCAGGTTGTTGCGCACCCCAACCAAAATCCTGGCCATTGCGAAGGTATATATAACAAATTAGTTGCACACCACTAGCCTAAGTGAATAGTGAATGAATGAATGAATGAATGAGTAAAATGCTAAGTATGCAACTCCTACTCAGTAAGTCTACATATCAGTGTCGCACATATCTCAGATCATCACCGGGGTCTAGCACACTCTACACCAGCTTGCAGCCCCATCAACCGCATAATTGAATAAATGGAAGAGACCTCACTATCCACCTACCAATATCGGCCCAGCTCGTTGATAGCGGACCCATTTATGAACTGGTCAGACTCAGCCTAATCATTGCCTACTCCCTCATGCAGGTAAGGCCACACCCCCTCCTAACCGACCATGACACAGTCGGAGATGTGGCCTACTGGTATACGGCCCTCATACGCTCATATATATCCACTCGGTCTAGATGTTGAAGCATCCCCTGGCCTTGGGGGTTTAGAAATTTTTACCCACAGACATCTATGGTGCCCCATATCTTAAAACATTTCTGGTGTCCCTTTCTGGTCATCCACAATATGACTGTGGAGGCTACGACCCTAATATCGCTAGGGTGTACAGTGGTCATATCATAAAATGTGAGATGCATAAGTCATACCATCTAGTTATGCATCAAACCACCACGTGCTCATGTAGGGTAACTCCGTCTCTTAGGGAGTCACATAAACAATCAACCCAATGGCACATGCTATGCTCAATCACTCCTCATAACAAGCATGCAGATGATATATATGGGCATGTATCATGAAGTATTCTAAGCATGATTATAATCACATACATCATGGTGGGCCGGTATAAGACGGCTCATGGCCCGTATAAGTAGATGGGTGGTGTGCACATAATCACCTACACATGGTGGGCCTCACACCATCACAATTGGGCCTCACACATACAATGGGCCTCATGCATATAATGGTCCTTACACATATGATGGGCCTCATACATCACAATTGAGTCTCATACAATCATAATAAGCCTCATACAATCACAATGGGCCTCATACAATCGTAACAAACTTCATACCATCACAATGGGTCTCACACAATCACAATGGGCCTCATATAATCCCAATGGGCTTTCGTACAATCACAATGGGCTTCATATGGTCACAATAAATGTCATAATGAACTTATACAATCATAATGCTATGCTAACACATAGTCCGTATACTAACATCGTCGTAATCAATAATTGACCTATATATGGCGAGGTCGATAAAAGGACAACAGATCTAATCTGTAACATGAGGATCGGTCCACAACAGTGGATATACCAAATCTAATACCACTGATCCTTCCATCTACGAAGATGACGTACTCTCCTCATATCAAGGATGGGCCTAGATGACCTACTCATATCAAGAATGGGCCTAAGATCAAGCAGTGGGCTTCCTTACCCATCCCATCATGTAGCAATCTAAGCTTCCTAAGGGCCCAATAAGCACAAGATAGGCTCTATAAGTCATGGTGGAAGTACAATCCATAATGGGGGCCCAACAGTTTGGGATTAGCCCAACAAGGTGAGATGGGTCATACTAATAACATTAGGGGCCCAACGATTTGGATTAACCCACTAAGGGAAGATGAGAATAAGCCTAATACAATCACGATGAGCCTCATATCATCTCAATGGGCTTATATCATAATGTTATACTAGTACGTACTAATAGTCGGCATCGATAATCGGCCTATACACAAGGCGGGGTCCATAAAAGGAGATCAGATCTAAACCATATCATAAAGATTGGTCTTCAACTATGAATATACCAAATCTGACATTGTAATAGGTTCTTGACTCCTATATTTATTTTGCATTATTTAAAAAATGGTGGTGATTTTTAAATCATACACAAGGTATAGTTTCATGGAAATCTAAGCCGTCAAAGTTGCCGACCTAACTATTGATGGTGCATGGCCTAAAAGTTTTACTAAGAGTCTAAGACGATGATACTAATTACCTAATTTTTCCATTTGAATCTCAATCACTTCATCCATCTAATAGCCATTGATAATATGGCTAACATATTTATTATTTAAGAGATATGCTTCATCCACAGTGTGGCTCATAATAAGAAATTAAGGGTAACTTTCCTAAGTGATTAAATAACTAATTTATGCCGGATCGCATTTGTGCTAGATTGCATATGCCATGATCGCATATTCACATATATTATTATGTTAGAACATTTAGCTAAGTCATTTTGATTCAATTGTTAAAAACTTAAAATATCACAGACCCAACTTCCAAAATAAATAAAATACGTCCATAAAACGAACAAAGTAAATAAACCCTATCTAAAATCAAAAGTAAACAAACCTAACATGCACATACTGACATAAAGATTAGGTAAAACTTTCATACTTGACGTATGTATGATGAATGCCTTTATGGCATGTAACTAGATGAACCTTGTCCGTAACTGTAATATTAACCCCCTCCTCCACCTCCACCTTTGTCGTCAAAATCATCCTTCGGTTCTCTTTTTATGGCTGCAACGACATGAGAACTCTGGGCCGACTCTGAGCTGGATGTGTTCAAAAGATGGTCGTTCACCTCTGTTCAATTGGATGGTGGGGATGCCTTCCCATCATCCTCATTCATAGATGCAACAAGTTTTTTCAGATGCTTTTTATGATCCGATTTGTACAGGATTCCCAACCGCCTGTAAAATGTTGCGAGACTTTTAAGAAACATTGATGGTTTACCCGTGCTTGCTTCAGCATCATGTTAGATGTTGTTGTCTAGTACTCCTTGATCTCGATGTCATTTTCAAGTTTTCTTTAACGGCCTCTTTATAATCGCGTTCTTCTTGTTCCCTTACAATTCTCCCTTATTCTTCTTCTCTACTAATTGTAGAAGGCCTGGAACTAGAGGCAGTTCCTCTGCTTAACCCTTCTTCATTTATAATAGACTTACTTCTAGATATTCTTTGGCTGGTTGTATTGGTTGTAGTTATAGGGTGAGGGGTGTAGATAGTCTTTGTATTTTAGTTGAGAATGGATCGAAATGAATCTCGGACTTCCTAAGGAGCTTTGTTACATGGTGCGACATCTCCTCCCTGACAAGCCAAATGTAATTTGAGCCGATTTATTTTGTTTACAAATTGCTTTCAACACAACTTACATTGTAACTTTATCTTTCCATCTTGGGAGTAGACTTGGACTCCATAATCCTAAATATCTGCCAATGCATCATCTTTTGATGACATATCTACAGGTGTATATCTGGCTAGGTAAATACAACATAAAAAAAGTTATAGTGATGAATGAACGCAATTCCCCAACAATATAATAAGAGATTTAAGCAACATTAACTAATTTAATAGTACAAATGAAAGAGAGAAATATCCATCCAGCCATAATATTACAATTTAAGCCATCAAAAAATAATTACAAATATCCTGATATAACTTCTAAGAAAATACAAGAAATATAGAAGGTAGTGTCTCATCCTGCAGCTGCATGTACTGTCTCATCTTGCTTGTCACTCTCTTCTTCGTCAAACTCCTCATCAACAGAGTTCCATTTCCCCTATATCGGACATAGCCAATCCTATGTACAAATGAGTGCTTCAACCAATTCAGGTGTAAGTGAACTTCTATACTTGTTCACGACCCTATTACCCGTACTAAAAGCAGATTCTGAAGCCATAGTTGAAATTAGAAATGATAATATGTCTTATGCCATTAACAACAGCACAGGGTATTGTGAATCACGAGATTTCATCTTCCATCAGTCCAAAACATCAAATTCATCACCTTTGAATTTTACAACTAGAAGTGGCTCCTTGAGATAGTTTTCAAGTTCTGATATATGCATCTGCATTTGAGTCTCATTCCGCTGTGCCACGTAAGATATGAAATCATCTACCGTTTCTTCTTGCGATTCATTAACAACATAACTAGAACCCACGTGAGGAGATTTGTCTTTTGCGGTGCACACATAGAAGTTGTACAGATCATTGACTGCATCACGAATCTTATCGGCCTCAGGGACACCTACGCACCATACAAGTTACTACATATGAATTCAATCATCATCATCTTGTATCGAGGATCAAGAATGATTGCAATAACCATTACCAGACTACACTCAGACCAATACTTATCAAACTTACCTACATACCTATGGTCATTAATTGTAAAAAGTCCATTCCACTACTAATTTTGTGCAAGACATTTTTTGCCTTTCAAAGTTGTGGCAGAAATATATTTGTTGTTGGATACTTGCTTCCCAAAAATTTCTTCATATAGTTGTAAAAAACTAAAAGGAACTTGCGAACTGATTCAGTTCTTAACTAATCATCTTCAGAAGACAACCAAATATACACAATATCACGCTCCTCATAGTGAGAGAATCCATGTCTGAAAGCTATCGCTGAATACAACATTTCAAAAGTTGAATTCCAACGTGTCATGACATCTCGCTTCATCATTCTCTGAGTTGACAAATTCAACCGCTTCACGATCTCATTCCGTGTATGTAATCATGAAGGTGACCCCCGTATGTACTTCATACTATCTCTTATGTTCTCGATCATTGGATCAATTGTTTTAAGGCCATCTTATACAATCAAATTTAGGATATGGGCACAACACCTAACATGAAATGTCTTTCCACCAAAATATAAGTCACCGGTGGCCCTAAATTGGTTGCACAAATTCATTATCACTCTATCATTTGTAGAGGTATTGTCTAGAGTTATTGAGGAAATTTTCTTCTCAATTCTCTACTCCACAAGACATTCGTACATGCAGTCTTAAATCATCAGTCCACTATGAGGAGGCGCAAGATAATAAAAGTTTATGATTCTCTTGCAGAGCCTCCATTCAGCATCAATGTAGTGAGTAGTTAGTGACATATACCTCTTTCGTTGATTGGATGTCATCCACAAAACTGATGTCAGGCTAATTTGGGAAATCGATTCCAACTCTCCTTTTAACTTCAACTTCTCGCTTTCATACATCTTCATGCAAACTCTCTTTATTATTCTACGGGAGACCTTCTCGTATCTAGGGTTAAGACATCTAACTAATTCGACAAAAGCAGGACTCTCTACCATCTGAAATGGTCTTTCATCGGTAATAATTAATTTGGTTGTCAACTCCTTCACTAGCTTTTTGTTATACTTGTAGATGGACAATGTACGCTCCGATGGACCCACTGCAGATTGGATAAATGAAAGTGTATCTTGTCCTGATGCTGGAGTTCTCATTTTTTTATAATACTTCAAAATATGTTTCTTTAGAATTGTGGTCGAACCATCTGCTTGCTTAGCATACCGAGTCTTGCACTACTTACATTGTATCTTTACGGTGCCATTCTTTAGAGTTACTTCTTCAAAATCGTCCCACACTCCGATCTCTTTTTCGCTTTTCCCCCAATATGTGACTGTGAGATACTAGTATCTATGGGCACCTCTTCAGCTTTTAGATCTAATCCTTCATCTTCAAGGATCACCGGCGATGTAATTGATAGACCGCCCAGGGTATTGGAAAGATCCTCACTTTTCATCTAATACTTAAAAGATATTAAATCATATTATCATTAACAATCTAATGTTAAAAGAGTTATAATAAATCCTAAATTAGTTACCCATCCAAGGTTAGATAGATTGTAATACTTTCATATTCCCATTTAAACGTCCACACCGAAAATCCGGCAGCATCTCCTCATACCTTTTCAAATATGTTGATCTTTCGTTACATTCCGATGCCAAATATCTAAGCAATGTGAAGATATTTGTCATTGGAAACAAAACGGAAGAAACATATCCATAAAGAAATGAGGAGATGCACCCTATATCAGGCATGCACATTTAAATAGATTATATGAAAGCATATTATCCATCTAACCTTGAACTGTCCAAAATGGGACAATTCGAGTGATTTCTATGCCATAAAAAACACATTATATCTATGTATGGCCACATAGAAATCCTTAAATGGACAACTAATTATCTAACTCACAAATCATAATAATTTGCTAATTGCATTAATCAATGTAAATGGTAATTCCAACAAATTAACTACTAATTACAAATTATACAAACATATTAAGCAGTAAGCAATAGCCAATAAATAATAAGTAATAAACAATAATCAATGTAATACATATACAATTATACAAACATATTAAATAGTAAGCAATAAGCAATAAGCAAGAATTTTATCCCTAACATACAAATTAAATTGATCTTATGAAGTCTAGAGTCTTGGTCTAGTTATATACATGTGCAAGTGACCAACATCTGTGGTGAATTTAGTTACATTGATTACTATTACATGGTCCAGTAAATGGGATTTTTCTTAACCAAGTGTTATTCCCATTGTAAGAATTTTATCCCTAACATGCAAATTAGATGACCCTAATACCACGATATTATTGCACATGCAATAGGCTTATAATAATAGTGTAAATCCCATATAATACAATTCCATACCATTTAATCCCACAACCAAACAGGCCTACAAATCTATAATAATAGTGTAAATCGCATCTAATACAATTCCATACCATTTAATCCCACAACCAAACAGGCCTACAAATCTACAATAATAGTGCAAATCCCATCTAATACAATTCCATACCATTTAATCCCACAACCAAACAGGCCTACAAATCTACAATAATAGTGTAAATCTCATCTAATACAATTCCATACCATTTAATCCCACAGGGGCACAACCAAACAGGCCTACAAATCTACAATAATAGTGCAATCACTGTGCAAATAAACATTACGGTGAGCCTAATCGGATTACCCCTATGTCATGTGAATAAACATTACAATGAGCTTGATCGGATTGCCATTGTGCAATCACTTCCCACCATTGATTTGGATGGTCTGGATTGCCACTATGACATGTGAATAATTGAGATGAAGTGGCCCACCCCATAGTCGAGTGAAACCAAGTGGCCCACCATTTGGTGGCGGACCACTAGCGAACCAAGGCGGGCAGACAGTTGTGAGCCAGTGGACCACACAGCGAGCCAGGGTGGGTGGACCACCAGCGAGCCATGGCCGACCGACGAACCATGACCGCACAGCGAGCCAATGTGGTCCACCAGCGAGCCAAGGCGGGCCACCACTCCAAAATACAGGAGAAAATAAAATTAAAAAAATAAAAATGAAACCTACAGTACCTACATGATCAATGAAAAGATGAATGGTGATGATGAGTGGGCCGAGCTGTTGAGTGGTCGAACCGAGATGGGTGCGGCGCTCCTTCGGGTAGAGAAAGAGAAAGAAAAGATTTAGGGATCATGATGTGTGATGATGAACGGTGATGATGAGTGGGCTGGGCTGCTAAGTGGCCGGATCGAAATGGGTGTGGCACTTGTTCGGGTAAAGAAAGAGAGAAGATTTAGGGATTTAAGGTTCGGGTGAGGGTAGTAGCTGCTGGGTAGGTAAAAACTAAAAGTAAAAGAAAAAATCTAAAAAACTACTTATATAGACCCAATCAGATCGAATCGGATCAGTCCGGATCGGATCCATTCGGATCGGATCAGTCCGAATTGACCACTAATCCGAACTCGATCTAATGTATAGTCGAATCTGACTGGGCCAACTCGATCCAACCCAATCCTGGCCTTTGGTTCAGGTCGGATCGGGTCGGATCCGCCAGATGGATCCGATTTTTTCCTAGCTCTAACCACCACACTCCATGTTCTATAATATGAAATTAAAAAAACACCCTTCTTACTACCACACTCGTGTTCGGTGAAGGATAATCACGTATCACCATGTAATGCGAACACGTGTAGGATATCCAAGCATTGCTAAATGAAGATTAAGAGGCACGAAAAGAAGATTGCTTCACTCATCAAGTGGGCCACACCTGAGTGTCCAGTAAGATTTTTGACTCTTCATTGATTTTAATTGTGTGGATCTGTTAGCATTCTCGCACCAAGTGATCTTCATGATGTGATCCACCTTTTACACAGCCCGACGTCCACACGTTATGACATGTTGGATGGAAAATTCGTGTGACATGTGAAACTTAGCATTTTATGGTTACATGCAGCATGGATGTCTTCACTAATTAGGTTGGGTTGGTGTACCTTGACTCCAATATTTCTTTCCTAAACTTGAGTTGATGAGGCAAAACTTTAGTTGCATTGTGCCTTATTGGGTTAAATTAATTGTGCCTGACCCAGTTACAATTAAGTGGTCTAGGATGATGATGAAATGAGTTTAGCTAAGGTTGGCCCTGGGCTTAATGAATAGTTTATTAAATATGTTGGGTCATGAGTTAGTCGGCTATGTATTTGGGTAAATATACCCATCAATGGTTATCACACTTGTTACGAGGAAAACCACATTGACCAATTACATGAGACACATGCATCTCGAGGGGGACCCGGGCAAAGTTGGTGAGAATCGCTTTAACAGGCTCTTAAACCACCAACATATTGACCACATAAATGAGCCAAGTTGAGCTCCGATGGAAAACCCCAGAAATGAGGTCCGATGGGAGAATCACCTACTGAGCTGAACTGCTCGAATTTAGAGCTTAGTGAGAAAACTTACTGGCGGAGTTGATCAGACGAGGGATATTTTGAAAAAATCCCACATCGTACTGAGCAAGGATAGACTCGACGAGATCTCAGCCAAAGACCACGATGATCGAGACGGGATCAAAGATTTTCTCGGGAATAGATCCACAGCAAATTCGGACCCTTCAGCGTGTTTAACAGATCCCACTGAGATACGCAAATCGCCTAAGTATCCTATAAATACACTCCCTGCCTTAAGAGGAAGGTACGCATAAAAATTTTCAACTCAGTTCATATTCCTATGATAAACCTACCCACCTAACTTAGGCATCGGAGGGTCCCCGGCCAACACCAACACCCCCATGATCCTTTACATTTTTACTGGTGGAGGTATCTGAAGTTTGTACAAGTGCAACAGCAAGCTCACCTGTGTGATTTTAAGGAAGACATTGAGTCCCTTATTCAAAAGGGACACCTGTGTGAATTTATCGACAAAGGAAAAGAAGATTGACCATCTAAAAAACAAGAGTGACAAAATGAGAAGGTTGACAACAATGCAACAGGAGAAATATAGACCATGTTTGAGGGTCCCATCGGAGGTGGGGAATTAAATCAGGTGCGCCAAGCCCATCCGCGAAGAATAACCAATAATGAAAGAGGGCATCAGGTGTACCTTACTACTAGATGACCCCACAAGGAACCTAGTATGAACTTCATGCAGCCTCACCTTCATCGAAGACGAGGCACGAGGGCTTCAAGATCCACATGATGATGCCCTAGTAATCACTATGAATGTAACCAACCCTCAAGTGCATCGAATATTGGTTGACACAGTGAGCTTGACCGATATCCTATTGTTCACAACCCCAAGTGTAGGGTCATGATGTAGTAATAATCTCTGTAAGACCGAGGTTGAATCCACAGGGACTAAAACTTGTACATTTCTGAAATTAACTAGAAGTAAAACTAGAAGAAGATGTGAAACTAATTCTGAAGTATTTGAGAGATTTATTGTGAACAGAGTAATTAAAAATAAGAATTTAAAGGTGGGAAGTAGGGTGCCAAGGAGCCACTTGTAGTGATTAGGGAGCCCTCTTGCTTGATTCAAGTAACATAATTATAATTGGAGTCCTATCCTATCCAATTGGAAAATATATCAATAAAACCAAATCTGAACTTCCATTGACCTAATTCTTAATGAAGGAGAGTTTTGATGATTGGCAGGGATTCCATCACCAAACCATGCCCAGGAGACATGGCAAATAATAGGATTTACCAATCCCATAATCTCAAAGCAGGAGAATTGTGAAGATTAGGAAGGATTTCATTACCCTACCATGCCCAAGGGACGATGGTGAACAACAAGAGTTACTAATTTCACAATTTCAAATCAGGAAAAGAAGATACTCAAAGCTATTGCAGATCTATTGTAATTTGAGTCACAATAAACCATTAAAAACTAAAAGTATTCATTAAATATCAAATTAGAATCTATGGAGTTCAACATAAACATGAAAATATGAATCAAAGCAATAGAAACATCCCATCATGCTACAAGCTTCACCTCTTAGCCCTAACTAAGAGGTTTAACCAACCATAGACATGATTGGACCAAAGTCTCTTAAGAAAAATATGAAAACAACTAAGGAAGAAGAAGAAAAACTCTTGGTGACGACTTCTCCACCCTTTTGCTTGACTCCTTAAACCTTAGAAGATGCCTAGGAACATCCTAAGGAGTCCTATTTATAGTTGTGGAACTCCAACTTTCGCACCTAGTTGGAAAACTCTAGAAACCACCTCAAATTTACGTAGTTTTCTAAAATAGACTTCGCTCTGTGTAGCTTCTCAAAATAGGCTTCACTCTGCACAATTTTACAAAATGACCCAGAGTTTCAGAATATGTTTTTTCAGGATGATTTTAGGATTCTTTTTCTTCACTTCAAGTCTTTGATTTTTTTCATTCTTCACTTGGTTTTCTTAGATCTTTGGCATGTGAAATCTTCAATCTTGGTCTCCTAAGATCTATTCCTTGCCTTGGTGATTCTTGAGCATTAAATCCATGCTTTTAGTACCCTTTTCTATCCAAGCTCTTAAATTCACCTTGCAACATAAATATGAATAAAATAGAACATTAAGCATTATCATGTTCATAAAACCAAGATATAAATGGGGGATAATATGCAATAATTGACCCTCAACACAATCCCCAACTAGCATTTTACTAGTCCCTAACAAAGTTTACAAAAAATATTTCGAGAACCACAGAATAATTTCTATAAGCTCAAGTGGTTTTAAAAAAATAATCCAGATAATAGAATTCTAAAATACATCAATGTTGTGCATTACCTTCTCCTAAACTCTAGCACTCGGTAAGTTTCATAATCAAGTTCAAAGCATTAATCCTCCAATTAGAACAATTTCAAACATTGAGTTCCATGGGTGTATAATGAAGTCTAGACTTATCACAATCAAAGGTTCAATTCATCACTTTCATAATAATAGTGATAATTAAAAAAGAGCGTTCAGGACAACCAAAACCTAAATCGAAACTAGCCTTACAGTTCATCTTTTAGTTCCCTCTTTTGTTCCTCCAAATTTTAATTTTTCCATCGATAACTTTCATGTTACGTCAACCTTTTTAAAGATCTTTAATAGGTAGCCCTTTTTGACGACAACTATTTTTTTAGCTGGGTATTTTCTTTTTCTTTCTTTTTTATTCTTCTCAGTAAACGTGATGGACAAATTTCCCAAGTTGGCTCCTTCCATGCTTAATAATCATCAAGTTAACAATTCAATATCAAACTGACACTTTAATGTGTAAACTAGATGTGACATGTGAAATCATGACTCAATCAATATTTAAAACTTCTAATCGAGGATCAATGACTTAACTTAATTTTGAGATCTCCCAAGTGACCAAAATCCAAGAGACATAAGTCATCAACATTAAGTATCTTGTAATTTTAATTCATGGATTAACTTCGAGATCACTTAAATTTGTAGAAATTTCAGAAAATTTTCTCAAATTTTCACAACTTCGCCTAAAGACTAAGAAAACAACTAATTAGGCAGTTTAATCCACACCCCAACTTAAAATCTACATTGTCCTCAATGTAAAAGAGATAATCATTCAATGCAAATGAGGCAACGAAAAGAAAAGGGAAGTGGTGGAAAGGTAGTACCTGAAGAACAAATTCTAAGGGTTTTTTTTTCAAAATATCTCAATGTGAAGATGGGTTAGCATAAGAATTAAACCATAAGAAAGAAAACTCTCTTAAACAGCAAAAAGTAAACTATCATAAATGGTGAAAAGCAAACTATCCTAATCCTAAATTCTTTGAATGTAATAAACCTAACTAGAAAAATAGGGAAAAGCTACTTAGTCATGCCATAAGGTTCCTCCTCTGACCAGTATCTTGATAAATTTCTTAGTAAGTTTCGTAACAATATCATCCAAAATCCCTTTTTGCAATAGACTTAGATACCCTGAAGTATGATTTTCCAGAGAAATTTGTTGACCTTAGCATAAAGTTTCCTTTTAATCTCCTGAGGTGTCTAAAGTACATATGATTCACCTGAGACAGAAAGTTTCGGAGTTAGTACAACATGGTAAATCAGAGACTATAAGTAGATAAATTCAGAGAAATTCTCAGTAGGTGATGTAGTCTCAACATATTCTGAAGTTTCAGGGTTCGGTTCAACTTTCAGCTCCTCCTCCCTTAATGGTAAATATTCAAGATCTGTGGAAGGAGTGGCTTCAAAATAAGGGTTCTCTCGGTCAGTAACAACCACCAAGGTATTGCTTTGTAAGGCATCCATTATTTATTTTATCATGGGATCATTTGAATCTGTAAAATATGCCAAGCGATCTTTCAGAGAGTTGAGATAGTCGGTTGCGAGAGGCTCATTTTCCACATTAAAGTCTGTGAAGATATGCCCAATGATTCCTTCGTCTTCTCTTAGAATAGAGGGAAACATGATCTCTTGCTTTTCACCTTGGTGAGAGTCAATTGTCACGGTATACATCTTGCCTTGCCCTACATAGACAGATTGTGGATCAGTAGGCGCATTGATGTGAAGATTTTGTTCATTGCTACTACTCAGTAGAGGCTACTAGGTGGTTTCAAATTCTAGAGTCATATTTGGCAACTCGTCCATCTCCCTAATCATATTATAATCTAAATCAGGGGAGTGGTCTACACATGCCTTAAAAGAGTTAGAAGGGTCGATTGAAAGAGGCTCATCCCCCACATTTAAATCAAGTGTGTCAAATGGGTGGAGTAGATCATTATGGTTGACAACTTCCTATACCTCGTGATCACTTTCCTAAACCATAATTGAAATTGATTCCAGTGAATCTTGGGCTGTAAAATTATGATTCTCTTCCTAATACTTATCATATTCCAATTCAGTATAGTTCATAAGTGGGATAAGATCACTTTCCTCACACTATTTTTCCAGGTTGAGTTGAGGCTCAAATAAACTAGCCTCTTCCTCCTCATTCAAGTCAAGTGCGTCATATGACTGGAACGTGTTAGTATCATTATATTTGAAAGACACCCATGTCTCTTGATCATTCCTTTGGACAATCATCGAGATCTACTCTTTGGGAAATTGAATCGTATGCTCATTAACACAATACAACTCTTTAGTCTCAATTTCAGTATTCTCCATAATCGCATCACGTGAACCTAACTGTTGTATATTTTTTATAAGTTCTTGAAATCTTTGGAGTGTGTTTTGCTGGATGAGCTCTAGAGTCTGTGTGGAATTCTCAAGTGAATTCTCTTAGATTGTTTCTTATTGGATCTCAGAGGTATAAGACCTAAAAGAATTGTCACTACGATACATTGTTGATTCAACTTCCCAATCTTGATGTTTCCACTGATTCTAAGTAGGGAGTTGGGAATGAAGAATTGGATTGGGTTAAGGCTAGGGTGAACTAGCCTCCTTTAGCTTATCAAGGCGCAATGTGAGTGCTTCTATTGTTCTTTCGATGCCAGCAAAATCATCTGAGTAACCCTGAAGTGACTCCTCTTGGATTGTTTCTAGTTGGGTTTCAAAGGTAGAGGACCCAGGAGAATTGTCACTATGATGTATTGTTGGTTCATCTTCCCAATATTGATGTTTCCACTGATTATAGACGTACGGGTCATAGGTGGGAGAATCTGGTGGTTGTTGGTACATATTATCAGCTATAATACATTCATGCACAGTACTCTTCTTAGTGGATGGTTGATAATTATCCCCATTCCAATAATCACGATGACCCTAATAATCGCGTATTATTTTTTTAATCCGTGGAGTGCAATTATTTTCCCGCCTACAATCATTGAAGGACTCTATAACCGGTGGAGCATCATATTCTGGTTAGTTCTCGATGATATTTGTTGATGCAAGAATCTAGTTCACCCTCGCTGAGCTCCGAGCACTCGCACCGAGCCCCATAAGCCTGCACAGGAGAAGGAAAAAGGAGACTCTAACTAGAGGAGGGGACCCTCCGATGCCAAAGTCAAGCTAGGAATCTGGGTCTAAGTAGTGTAGATAGGGCTTAGGGTGTCAGATATTACGTACTTATTCCTACAGCTATGTCTCCTATTTATACCTTTTGGTTGAAGTAACCGTGCCCATCATTCTCGGTATGACTATCTCCATTAGGCGTGAATAGTGCGTGCGCTAATATTAACAGTTATCTCATAATCGTACATTGGAAAACACTCTTCAAGTATGTTATTGGAGTTGATTCCTCAACGTGATTGCTGACTACGTTCTCATCCACATCCGAGCTGACCCTACGATCTGAGTCCATCTTCTAATGGTCTTCACCCATACGTAGGTCGAGCCTGACTACTGGTCGGCAAGGATCGGGTCGGAGCTAACGGTGGAGGTGTAATGGCTTCTTCTGGGTTCCAGGCTGATGTGATACCTCTACAAAAGAACTTGGGAGTTAAACTTTGGTTACTACTAGACTGGGTTAGACTAGTCGTCGCCGCCAAGCCGAGGCTCATCGGCCTTAGTCATTCGGCTTGCTATGGCAAGTTCACTTAGTCAGCCGAGCCGAGTCCATTCCTTCTATGGCCGGTTCATATTTTTCCATAACAGAAGCCCCCTACTCTCTGAGTTCGAGCTCAGACTTAGGGAGTAAATGCCTGGGGAAGTGAACAACCACTCTCTTCCTAATGATGAGTTGGGAAGATTAAAACTAATTGTTATGATCATTGCTCTTTGCGATTAAGGCGTCGTACTTAGGCAGCGACCTTTCGGGTGGGAGCCTATGGTAGATGAACACATGGCGTCAGTTAGGGATTCAAATCATCTGAGCAAGTGGAACATTACCGCGTGGATGCCGAGAGATGGAAGGTCACATGTGTTTTGAATGTCATTTATTACTGGCGGCATACGGCTCGGAGGATTTAGGCTCGGACTAATGAAGAACCACCACGTGTACCGTAGAACTCGGCGTCCTACTGTTTCATCTGCGAATACATTGTCCATCATAATTACAGGTGGTAGATTGAGGCTATAAAAGTTTCCCTCCATTTCCATTTGGATCCTCCTGCATTCCATTCCTCAGAGAGTTTCAAAGAGTTTTGCGCTGCTAATTGTCTTCTAGAGGGCGATTTCTTGTGAGTTCTCTCCTTTCCAAGCCTTCTTTCTCTTTCCTTTAAACGCATTATGTCGAACGGTTCAGACAAAGTCTAAATACTCCAAGCAATGGGTGAGGAATCCAAGCCGGAGAGTATGGACTCCAAGCGTAGGGACTCTAAAGGTCCCTTTGAGGCGATACCTCTCCAGCCTCCAGCAAAGAAGACTACGGGCCTAAAAGCAAAGGGTTATGCCCGAGGATCGAAGAGAATACCTCGGGATCCGGCTGGAAGGGCCATGGCCGGCCCTTCAGGTGGCTGGTTCGAGGTGGTCGTTCCTGGGGGCTCGGTCTTGGTCGAGTCCCAAATGGATCGAATCCACGCCAAGTACCAGATCCTCGACTCGGAGCATATCAAAGCTCCTTGTCCCTTCGATGCTGCAAGAGATCTAGCTAATGGAGATGTCACTATCTTCCTCTGCGCCCTCCAATGTGAGCTTCAGTTTCCCATCCACCTGTTCATATGCTTGATGACCAGACATTTGAGGCTAGCGCTGGGTCAGCTGGTTCCTAATGCCTGGCGAATTTTGGTCTCCTCATACATTATCTAACGCCAACTCAAGAACCAGGATTTGACGCCGGAAGAGTTTCTATCCATGTACCAAGCCAAGCATGACTCACTCAAGCCATGCTAGTATTACTTTCAGCAATGGCCCAATGTACCCTGGGCCTGATAACCAGACTCCCTTCTTCCAATAAGGATTGGAAGGCCAAATGGTTCTGGGCCTCGGGGGAGTGGGAGGCGTCTGCTTCTGAACTCGGCAACTTAGGGTTTAGAGTACCCACCAAATTTTCCAATCCATGTTGAATCCTTTGAGATTCGTATTACATCTTATATTTCTATCTCGTTCTTTATTCTGATCTATGTCCTCTATTTACAGACTTTTTGAAAGGTCCTCCCGACCTATCTTCCTTCCTCCGAGCCGAAGATATCAGGGCCTAGGTGCTCAAGGAAGAGCAGTGTGTTTGACATGATATCATTAGTCTGGACAACCTCCTTCAGTCTAGATTTTGTAGATTCAAGCCCCTCCCCATTGCTCTGGGTGAGTATCGTGACTTCTTATACGGTTTGTCTTCTCTATATGCGTGTTTCTAGCTGATCCTTTTTGGTCAGGTATGCTGAGGCTTTAGGCTCTAAGAGGAAAAGGTCGTCAGTGCTGTGTCTCCCTCTTAGCATAATAGTGGCTTCTTTTAACATCCCAAAAAAAATTCATGCAAAGACTCGAGTACAACCTCAGCCAGAATAACCCAAGGACCGCATTTTGTCGTATAATTTAGACGGGATTTAGTTAAGTACTAAATAATTGGTGGATTAAGTTTGGGCCACCATTTTCACAAATGGAAAGGCCTAAAACCATGAGTACCATTGACTCAATGTCATCTTAAGACCTAGAAGAAATCCCAAGGGCCTGTCGCTCTCGGGAGTACATTGAAACTCGGTAACGGACCTAGACCACACGTCAAGGGTCCGATGACCACAAAATTATAAGAAGATGTTCGTCTTGCTGGGCTTGAAAACCATCTCGTGAATCAAGCCCAGATAGTGTCTAGAAACGCCCAACTTGACTTATGAGTTAAGTGCATGGGAAACGTGAATATCCTTAGAAAATGAACTGAAACTTAAGTGAATTGGGCAGTTCACTCTCACATAAAGTTGAAGAATTTGGACCATTAGTTTGTGACCAAACTTCAACCATGGGGAAAGGAAATTTCCCTGCACATATCCGTATAATCGTGGCCCCAATTGAACACGTACGACTATTATCTGAGACAGGCTCTTTATGGTCGATCGTCTTATCTGATCGCACCGAAATCATATCCTGGCATGGATCCATTGTCAAAGAGTGTACCCTATGATGTAGATGGGTCATGGGCCTCTCTGTGAGCCCTGTTCGTAAAAAACAGCGCCCACGGGGTATAAACCATGTAAAAAGTGGCCCTAGGGCCATTTGCATCACATCTGGGTCTATAAATAGCTTCCCACACACCCCCTCTCTCACAAATACGAATTTCAAACCCTAGATAGAGAAAGAGGAGAGAAAAGAGAAAATAGAAAAGAGGAAGTGTAGGAGATCGCTTCAACTGTGAGAAATCTTCTCCCACGCACCCACATGCCAAATCACCACCCCGTTGCGCTACCAAACCTCCTTCGGCTACGATTTTGGGTAAGAAATATTAACTCTAATATCGATGTAGAACTCCAAGATAGCTTTTTGTCAACCTACCTAACCAGTTTCATCGTTTAGGTGTCCGACGTTTCATTTTTGGAAACGTTGAATTTGGACTGAGTTCGAGTCGATCATACTAACAAAAGGTACGGACTATAAATGCTTAGGTTGCTGTTTATCAATGCTTTCATGAAAGCTAATGATTTATGTTTATCTTGATTGCTACCATATTGTCTTAAATACATTGATTTCTGTATGAGATACACCTATGAATGATGATAAATAAATGATGCACCCTATGTGTTTGTTAAAATGTTTAAATGAGCAATAGAAAATGATTAGTGCTTGTCATGACTACTAATCTAGGATTCATCATTGTCATATGCATGTAGATCTCTCTGTATAAAGAATTGATAAAATACATGTTGTAGCTAACATAGTCTATGTGTTTGATAAATTGTATTTACTAAGAGTATTAAGGTAGTATTCTTCATTATTTTATGCGTAGGAATATTTTCCGCTTTGAAATCAACTGATAAATGCATGTTGTATTAGCATGGGCTATTTGTTTGATGAAATGCCCACTTGAGAAATCCACATGAATTGTTTGTTGAATGCTGGGATAATTTTTACATGTGGTTGTTAGCCATATTTGAGTAGGAATGAGGCTACAAACATAGCCCCAGGCAATCGGTAAAAGTCCTTGTTCGGGTGGTTGAATTAGTCTTGCCCCCTTGGATAAACTCGATGAATCCAAGTCACACGACGATTGTTAATAGTGGCTAGGCCACGAGGGGCACTTACGTGCTCCATGTCGATTAAGTCAGCGTGCGCTTGTACCAATCGAGCTTACTTAATGAACCGATTGACCTATTGTTTGTTTACCATGCATGGACGCGACTGCTTAAATCTAAGGTACCCCTCACTAATGTAAAGATCCACTATAACCAGGGTACCACAATCCACTAAAACTCATGAGCCAGGCATAGTGGTATGGGACATTGTGTCCGAGCTGTCAGCCTACACTGGGGTGATGAGCCTCCCTGTAGTGACTAGTGAACAAGTAAGACTTGTGAGTTAAGCATGATAGTATGGGACACCATGTTCGTACTGCCGGCCTATGCTGGGGTGACGAGCCTCCCCTTAGTGATTGCGAGCACAACTTCTTGCAACTTGCCTATGTATGTGTTTGAGTAGGAGTGACGAACCTAGATGGATCCATAACATAGGAGTAGGACCACTATGGTTGTCTAATGCCAAATGTTCTATTCAGGTCAATGATATAAAGGGAGGTACCCTAGCTTCCCAAACTTGCTGTACTAATGAGCTTAATTAATTACTTGGCTAACATGACCATGCATCGCACTGCATTAGTTAGGATGTGCGGCGTTGGAGTTGCACCATTTAAGGAAGTGTTGTTATGTGCGAAATAAGCTGTCAGAATCACATGTGAGGGAGCATTGATGTGAGGGCATTCATCATTACTTGCACCCCATTCCTGCATTAAAAAGAGTAGTTAGGAAGTGATTGTTATGATTGCCTTATCATTACTGCTTTGATTGACTTGATAAGATGAGTAACTTTTGCCTTATAGAACCACTAAGTTGATCACTCACTCCCACTCTGGGAGGGTTTTTTAAAACACCAACTAGACTCTGATATAGATGTAGGTATAGATGATGTTCATGCAATGGAGCAGGACTTCTTGGATTGGGAGGAGGAATTCCCCTACTTCCAACTCTTGGACGGGCCGATCTAGGCTACGTGCTATTACACAGGGACCATTGGGACATCTGGGCTTAGTTGGACACTTTTACATATCCATAGTTTGTTCATTTTGAAACAATACATGTATATATTGAACCCGGTTACGTACTTATACTCTGGAAGAAACCTTGTGAAACATCTGTATACTTACACAGATATGTTTAGAATTCCGCACTTGCTTAATTTAATTAAATCCGGAGTATGATGTGTTGTTTAATATAATCTCATGCATGCTTAAATCATTAACATGAAAGAAATCTAAATATCATCATCCGTAATGCATAAGTGATGTTCTAAATCTCGGGAGTAGAGCTTTGCTTGACCCTAGAAATTCAGGGCGTTACATTTCTAAGCCGCACGTGAAGATCACGGGGAAGAAGAAGAAGACTACTCCTCCTGTGCTCAAGCCCACTACCACCCCTGCCTCAGCCCTCAAGGCTCCTCCAGGTGCCCCATCCCATCTACTTAGGATCGATAAGGAGGTGGTCGGAGAGACTGCTGCTGCGATCCTCTCTCGGGACAAGGACGTTTTAGACTAAACTATCAATATCAACCTCACTGCTACTGAGGTGTATTTCCTAGATGGCAAGATGAATGTCCTAGTCGGGAATGACACTATGGCCGAGGCCGAGCCTCAGGCCTCAGCTGCTAGTGGTGTTGGGAGGGCCGCTGACTGGGTTCTTCCTTCAGGATTGGAGGTGTTTCTGCCTGGTTATCACATGTCCCTCTTGAACGACTAGGCGGCCAAGCAAGTGACTGAGACGTCGATCGCTAACACTCTCTCCCGCCTTCCCGAGTCGTTTGTCAATGACTACGCCTCAGTCTGGTATATGGTAAGATTTTAAAGTGACTTGCCGGCTCTAATTCTTGCTTTTTGTTTTTTAGTCCCTTGCTTTTTCAGGCGTTACCGATGTTTCTCTTGATTCGGGAGAGATTAAAGGCAATGACCTAGATCGAGAGGGAGAAGGCCGAGATGGAAGGGCTCCTGAAGGCCTCGACCGAGGAGCAGGAAAGTTGAAGGGCCTGGTGGGGGAAGACCAGTTAAGGGAGCTGATGCTTCAAGGGGAGGTTAATGGGCTCCAGTCTCGCTTGGACTCGGCTGAGTCCGAACTGATGAGCTGGAAGGCTCTCCTTGAATGTGTGGAGGAGGAAAATGTGTGACTGACAGTTGAACTTGGGCAGGTCAGACGTGATACTACTGAGGAACTAGCTAAGAAACGTGCCAAGCTTGAAGCCTTGGCTGCTTCACGAGCTATTGCGGCTGTTGAGGAGTTCAAATCATCATCGGAGAGGTCCACCGAGTTGGACAGGGTCTACTACTATGCCTACAATGCCACCTACAATGCTTGTTTAGATGACGTTAGAGGTCTCTATCCTGACCTGGACCTCGACACTCTGGCCACCGATGATGCCAAGGATGCTCCTGCTGCTGCTGAGGGCGAGAACGCTCATGTCGCCGCTGAGGCTAAAAGGGCTCCCGACACTCAACCTCCCAACTCCGCAGTTGACCCTCCTCCTCAGAGAGAATGAATTTCTTTTCTTATGTAGTAAAATAGTGGTGATTTTGCAACTTATAATTTTAATATGACTTTTTAAATGATGATTCAATTGGTTGATTGGGGATTGCGTTTGTTGGACTTGTCAAATTGTCGAATGACGAGCTGACCTCTTCTATAAGGGGTCGGCTCACTAAAGGATTTCATTTCTGCATGTGAGAAATGGTCCCTCATAGCATGCTCAGATGGTGAGGTGAACATCTTCTAGATAGTTGGCTCATCATCAGGATCTTATTCCTTGGGAGGAGTCTCATGTAGATTAACTTCATGTAAATAATGTTATTCTTTATTAAAATTGTTGTCATAACGAGTGGTCCCGACCTATACATTGCTTTCCTTTACGGGTAGTGTCACGCCCCAAACTCGGAAACCGGGCTCACAAAATTCCCAATCACTGAATCCGGCGACGACAGCCTCTGTAGAACCCCATTCTCAGCTCCCAGTGCTCATTCACCAAGTTCCGATCCTGAGATGCTACGAGGAGGATTTTCAACATCAGTTTGATTCGTAATAAGCATAACCAAAGGCATAACCCATAAACAATAACCAAAAACTCCATCACATTTCCACTATGATCAAAAACTTTATAAGTACAATGAGCATAAAGGGAAATACAATGATGATGAACAAAAACTCCAAAATGATCTGCTAAGCACTCCTGCCTCAGTGCTGCTGCGAGCCAATGCCACCTGCATGCAGCGGTTGTGCATAAGCTTATGAAAAGCTTAGAGGGTGGTGTAAGTGTGTGCGTAAGGTAGTAATATAATTATGCAGTATTAGAGTAATGCGGAATATGTTGATGAATCCATGAATGCTATTAGCCGTACCAAAGCTATACGGTGCAAGGCATGAATGACGTCGGCCATACCAAGGCCATGCGGTGCGGAATGTAACTCAAGCATGCGAATCCTCATCTAAGTCCACATATCATTACAGTTCAACTCTGGAATATTACCGAGGTCTAGTATACTCCAAACCAGATTGTCGCCCCATCGCTCGCAATAAGGTGAGTGGAAGAGACCTCACTATCCGCCTGTCAATATCGGGCTCAGCTCATCGATAGCTGGTCAAACTCATCCTAGCTTTGCCCCCTCCTCTCGGGCGGGTAAGGCCTCACCCCCTTCCAACCGACCACGAGACAGTGGAAAGCGCGACCGTCTGGTAATCGGCACTCGGCATTCATACATCCACTCGGTCTAGACGTTGGAGCAACCTCTTGGTACCATAAGGGTTTAGGGATTTTCACCCAAGGATATCTATAGCACCCCATCTAGAATAAGATTTTCGGTATCCAATCCTGCCAACCACGATACGCATGTGGAGGTTACGGCCCTGATGTCGCTAGGGTGTACAGTACCATATCACACAATGCGAATGCATGAATCACACTATCCAGTCATGTAGTAATCCTGCGCGTATCGTGCGCTCATGTAGGGCAACACCGCTCATTCGGGAGCCCCTAAACAATCTGTCTGAAGGCATATGCTATGATTAGTCACTCCACATATCAAGCATACATATGATGCATATGATCATGAATCATGGAACTATACTAAACATGTTATATGGTGATGGATGCTATTCATAACGAAGATGGGCCTAGACGGCCTACAAGTATGGGCCTAATAATGGGCCCTAGGGAGAATTATAGTGCGGACATTTAACCAACATTATTCTTACAATGTGGACGTCAAACCAACATTACTCCCAAGGTACGACCGTCATAAACATCATTACCTGCATGATAGTGAAATCGCACATTACATTAGGTGCACCTTCCTCGCATTGAGCTTTATGTACATCCCATTGGACCTCGACCCCATGGGCCACCAATACATCAAACGGGCCTCATAACATGGGCCTCATATATATCAAGGTGGTCCTCAACGGATGGGCCATAACTTACATCAAGATGGGCCTCCTCAAATGGGCCTTATAAATATCAAGGTGGGCCTCAACAACGGGCCACTAATACATCAAGGTAGGCCTCCTCTAATGGGCCTTATATACATTACAGTGGGCCCTCATATGGCAAGTGGGCCACATCACATGGGCTATATGTACATCAAGTGGGCCACACCAATAGGCCTCATACATATCAAGTAGGCCACATCGAACTATGAGTGGAGACAATGATTTTCACCATTTAAAAAAATTCCCTAGGCCCACCATAACATTCATCTCTCATCTAATCATAAGGTCACATGGACCTGAATTAAGAGGGAAAACAAATTTCATGTTGATCCAGAATTCCTATGATACTAAGGGATTTCAATGATAGGCGTTCAATGCTCACGGTGTCATGTTGTCCACTTGATAAATAGATCTACCTTATTTGTAGTCTCGAGCCTTAAAATGGGCTTTTAAAAGAGTTGGACGGCTTGGGATGTAACACATGCATCATGGTGGGCCCCACCGTCCAAACAGTGGACGGTGTGGATACATACATCACACTACACCCCATGCTACCCCCATGCTGCACGGACGCAGCCGTGTACAGGGGCAGGCGGAGTAGATAAAACACTTACTTCTTGGTGAGGTCCACACGTGTGGCCCACCATAACGTGTATCTGCCATCCAAGCCGTTGATGGGGTCCCACAGACCTGACTGCACAGGAAAAACAATTTTCATATTGACTTAAAACTTCTGTGGACCTAAAAAATGGGTTTCAATGGCAGCCACTCAATCCCAGTGTTTCCTACGGTGTGGGCCAACTGAGCTCTAGATCATGCTGATTTTTGGAGTGGGTCCACGTCATGGAGTGGCCCACCCAATGAACGGGTTGGATGACAGATATACATCATGCTAGGGCCCACGGCTAGGCCCGTGGGCTGCTGTCCGTCCGCCCGTCTGCTAGTGCGCAGGTAGCGCCTGCTGCCTTCTGAGCTGCTGCATCTTTTATTTTATTTTATTTTTTTATTTTTCCATGGTATTTCACATGTGGGGCCCACGTTAGGTGAATCCACCCTGTCCAATGGCCCCCCATGGCTCAAGACAAGCAAAACAAGCCCAATATTGAGCATATTTCGGTGTATAGAAACATTGGAGGGTGTTTCAATGATAAATACGCTGTTTACTATGCTATGGCCCGCCTGAAAGTTGGATTGGCCCCATCTTTCGGCTCAACGCCTAAAATGAGCTTGGGAAAGGAATAGACGGTGTGGATTGAATACATACCTCAAGGTGGGGCTTATATGAATGGACCACCCCATAAGCTTGGAAACAAGCTAATACATGTGTTTTCCCTTTTTGTCCAGCGTCCAGGGACGGTAGACGATTTGGCATTGCACATGCCTTGGGGTGGGCCCTGCTTAGGTGGGCCACCAAATGATGGATGGTGTGGGTACTACACATATAAGGTGGGCCCCACTTCTAATTGTTTTGGATAAACTACATACCTCGTGGTGGGGACCATCCAATCCAGGTGGGCCACACAACCACATCATCATCACATATAAAAAAATAGAAAAAAAGAGGGAGAGAGAGAGGGAAAGAGAGTGGGACACGCGTGTGATGGAGGGACCCTGACACTATGGGCCCTCCATTACAATCAATCATACATCAAGTGGGTCCCATTATATGTGGGCCCATTAAATAAAAAAAAGAATCCAACGGTGGAGATTCCTTCTCCACAAAAATAGACGGTCTAGATGACCCATTTTCAAATTAGAAAGGTAAACATCATGATGGGGTCCATGGAGAATGGCCCCATCATGAAATGATATGAGGTTCAAGGTGGGCCATCGGCCACACATAGGGTCCAAAGTGAGATCCATACTATCAATCGGTAGGCCTCACTTGGCCCATCTTAAAAACATGTAAATCTAAGCCTATGAAGCACCCACCGTTCGATCTTCTTGCTCCATTGGCTTCCTTTGCTCCTTAGCTTCGATCTTAATGAAGGAGATGGAGTTTGGATGGTTGAGATGGGAGATGAAAGGGTAGGAAAGGTGGGCCACACTTGTTTCTTGGGAGGGCTTGGAGAGGCTTGGACGTGTGAATTTTTTTCTTGCTTGGGAAAGTGAGTTTGAGAATGAGAGAAAGAGTGTTGCAAAGAGAGGTGATGTGTGATGGAGTGATGGATGGGAGAGAGAGGGATGGGTGTGTAAGACCTTTTTTGACTTTTGTGGTAGCTTAGTGTAAGAAAGGCATGGGTGGTGTAAGACCTTTTTTGACTTTTTGACTTTGGGGTTACTTGGGGAAGGGTGAGAGGTGATGGTGTACTTGTCATGTACTTGACATGATGGGATGGATTGATTGATTGATTGAGGTGACATCTCGTAGAGATTCTCTCAGAATTTGCACACGCGGCGTTTTCCTCTCACCGAATGCTGGCCCACATCTCCTGGCCAGAGTATCGAATCGGCGCGCAAGTCACGGCGACGGCGCGGTCGCTAGGGTACAAGTCTTGGATTGAGTCGACTCGGGTTGACGACCTATGAATCAGGGTGGTGCGTAAATACCGGTTAAGGGTCAAAGGTTGCCAGAATTTGACTGGAAAGATCGCGGGAACTTACAGATCGGTACGGTCTAAGATACGGGTCTTACAGGTAGTAGATCTTCAAGTTCTCGGCATTCTAGGGATGTGGCAATGGTCGTCCTTCCAAATCCTCCAGGCGATAAGATCCCGGTTTGGTTGAGCCAACTACTCGGTAAGGCCCCTCCCAATTTGGGCCCAGGGACCCCACCCCGGGCTCTGTAGTATTCTGAAAAATGTGACAAAGGATGAGATCTCCTCATTGAAATTGCCTCTCTTTGACCCTAGAGTTGTAGAAACGAGCGACTTGCTGGTACCGAGCCACAACTCGTAGTTTGGCAATGTCTCCCAATTCTTTAAGCAAGTTGAGGCTTATCGCGACTAGCTCAGTTATCTACTCGCCTTAATAGTCTCACACCCACGTGGTGGGAAGTCCTATCTTGATTAGGACGACAACCTCTGAGCTGTATGAGAGAGAGAAAGGGGTCTCTCCTATATTTGACTAAGCCATGGTTTTGTATGCCCAGAGAACAAACGGAAGCTCATTGGCCCAATTGCCCTTAGCTTTCTCTAACTTTGTCTTGAGATGATGCCTGATGATTTTATTCATAGCTTTCGCTTGTTCGTTGGACTGAGGATGACGAGACGACAAGTAAGCATTGACGATGCTGAGCCTTCGGCACATGCCCCTAAACCCTTCATTGTCGAACTGTTTCCCATTATCGGACACAATGGTGCATGGGATGCCAAATAAATAGATGACATTCTTCCAGACAAATTCCGTTATCTTCTGTCAGGTAATCTTTGCTACAGGCTAAGCCTTTGCCCATTTGGTGAAATAATCGACCACTACGATCGCATATTTAGTCTACCCCTTACCTCGAGGTAGAGGCCTAATGATGTTAATCCCCCACTGAGTAAATGACCACGGTCCACTCATGGGGGTCAACTCTTTCGTTAGCTGCCTCGGGACGACAGCGAATCTTTGACACTTATAGCATCTTTGGATAAACCCTTGGAATCTTCTTGGATTGTTGGTTAGAAGTATCCCTGATGAATTATCTTCTGTGCCAAGGTGTAGCACCAGAGTGATTCCTGCAAATTCCTTCATGTATCTCTCGGATCACATATTCTGCTTCATCGAGTCAGAGACAACTAAGGAACAACTAAGAATACCCTTTTTTGTACAAGGTGTCACCTATAATCATGTACCAAGCTGCCCTGACTCTCAGACGGTGAGCCTCCAACCTATCTTGGGGGACCTCGCCGCTTGTAAGGTATATGACTATAAGGTCCATCCAACTCACAACTATTTGCATTAGATTGATGGTCTCCTAGTCAGCTCGATCGATGCTCAGTGTATCCAGGAATTCCACAAGGACAATCCTCGGGATGCTCCCTTCAGTTGCTGAGGCCAGCTTTACGAGGGCATCGGCCCAGGAGTTTTCCATTCTCGGTATCTAGCTCACAATGCATTCCTTGAACTTTCCCATTATTTTTCATGCCTCGCCTAAGTAGGATATCATCCTCGCCTCCTTCGCATCGTACTCTATTGACACCTAGTTCATAATGAGTTGGGAATCGCATCGGACATCAATGAGATGGATTCCTAGGTTAACAGCTAATCTGAGCCCAACTAATAGCACTTCATACTTTGCCTCGTTGTTCAATGCCTTGAACCCGAGCCTGATTGCATATTGAATGGTGGTCGCGTCGGGTCCGACCAGGACGATCCCCACTCCTCCTCATTTTAATTTGGACGACCCGTCCAAAAACAAGGTCCACTTATCAGACCTTACTTTTGCCCCAGTGTCCTCGGGGGTGAAGGAACTGGGGGAATGGCAGGGCTCATTGTTGAGTCTATTGGAACCTTTGAGCTATTACCTCCAAGTTCGCAGTTTGGAGTGGTAAATTCCGCTATGAAATCAGCCACTGCTTGGCCTTTGATCACAGTCCTTGGTCGATACTATATGTCAAAATCTCTAAGCTCAACAGCCCACTTAGTCAGGCATCCGGATACTTCAGGTTTTTGGGGCACTTGTTGGAGTGGTGAATCTATGATGATAATGATGAAATGTGCTTGAAAATATGGACGTAGCCTCCATGTAGAGACAACCGGACTCAAGGCTAGCTTCTCCATACTTGGATATCTCATCTCTAATGGGATCAGCACTTTGTTGGTATAATAGACAGGGTGCTGCTTGCCCCCAGCTTCTCTGATAAGGGTCAAGTAGACGACAGACGTAGAAACTGCCAAATAAAGGAGCAAGGGCTCTCCTTCCTTTGGCTTGGACAGTAGTGGTTGCGACCCCAAGTATTACTTCAACTATTGAAAGGCTTTCTTACAATCCAGGGTCCACTCTACTTTCTTGTGACCCTTCAATTGTTGGAAGAAGGGGAGGTACTTATCAGTGGCTCTGGAGATGAAATGACTGAGCGCAGCAACCCTTCCAGTGAGGCACTGGATCTCCTTTATTGTCAATGGTGAACTCATGTCGAGGAGAGCTTTGATCTTATCAGGATTTGCCTCGATTCCCTTCTAACTAACTTGAAAACCAAGGAATTTCCCCGACCCTACACCAAACACACATTTGGCTGGATTTAACTTCATACGATACCTCCGCAGGATTGAGAAGGTCTCTCGGAGGTCTGATACAAGGTCGGATGCTCTGATGCTCTTCACGAGCATATTGTTGACATAAACTTCCATAGTTTGGCAAATCTGTCGGGCAAACATTTAGTTGACTAACCTTTGATATGTTGCGCCAGCATTTTTGAGACCGAAGGTCATGACCCAATAATAGTATAGACCTTTGTCCATGACGAAGGTCATCTTCTGTTTATCCAGAGGGTGCATTTTTATCTAATTGTAGCCGGAGTATGCATCCATAAAGGTGATAAGCTCATGCTCGGTCTTGCTGTCAACCAATTGGTCAATCCTGGGAAGAAGGAAGCTGTCTTTAGGGCAAGCTTTATTCAGATCAAGTAATCCACGTAGACCTGCCAGTTCCCATTAGCTTTCTTCATAAGCACTACGTTCACGATCCAATCTAGGTAATGAATTTCTTCGATGAAGCCAACGCCAAGGAGTTTAGAGACCCCGTCGGCAATCGAAACATACCTCTCAAGATGGAAGGTTCTTCTTTTTTATTTCACCAGCTTATGCTCAGGTTCCACGTTCAGCTTGTGGATGATCACCTCCGGAGGGATACCTGACATATCATGATGAGACCAGGCGAAGACATCTCTGTGCTGCCTTAGGAAGTTGAGCATCAGCATCCGTTGGCTATCGAATAGTGATGATCCGAGTTGGACTATCTTAGTTGGATCTGCTTCATCAAGAGGAAGGACCACAAGGTCCTCTATTGAAGAGCTCTTTGAAGAAACCTCTATAGGATTAAGCATTTTGATTGTAAGGGCCTATTTTACCACGCCCTTCCTAACTGCCATAGAGTAGCATCACCTCACCTCCCATTGATCTCCTCGGAGGTATCCGATTCCCCCTAGCATAGGGAATTTCACCATTAAGTGGTATGTAGATACTACCTCCCTCATAAAGTTGAGGGAAGGTAGCCTAAGGATGACATTGTACGCAAAGGGGGTGTTTACTAAAAGGAAGTCTAGCAATAGGGTGACCCGGTTCCAACCTTCTCCAGCCGTCACTGGGAGGGAGATCGTTCCCTTTAAAATTACTTTATCATTCCCAAAGTGGTGCAACGAGGTCTGGATGGGTCGGAGGCGTGATCTGTCGATCTGCATCTTGTCGAATGCTTCGAAATATAAGATGTTGACTGAGCTCCCTGTGTCGAGAAGAATTTGATATACTGTAACGCCCTGAAATTCGGGGGTCGAGCATAACTCAGCTCCCGAGTTCCAAAACATCACTTATGCAACATATTTAATGATGAATGTATGTTGACTGTATTAGTGCATAAAACATGGAATAGATTAAGCCAAAACACAGATATGCTTCAGGGACAAGTGAATAAAGCAAGCGGAAGACTTATAGTAAAATGTGTACAAGTGTAAATCCCTGAATTACATATACAACCAGATCGTGTAAAAGTGTTCTTTAACAAAATTATAAGTATCAAATTACATCATTTCAGCCCCCAAAATATCCCAGGAATCCCGCGCATCAGACCGAGGCTCGCTAGAACCCGTCTGAAAACTGCATGTAGGAGAAAGCAGCCTCGTCGTCATCCAGCTCCCGCTCTGCCTCAGACGTCGCATCCACATCTGCAACATCAGGGCCTAAGACAGAGTCTGGTGGGTGTGTAACACCGCCCCAGAAACGTGGGAGTGAGTGATCAACTCAGAGGAACAATAAGGCACTGGTTAACATGTTATCAGTTCAATCAAACAGTAATGATAAAGCAGGACAATTAAATAAATCCTAAGTACTCTTGTTAATGCAAGTATGAATGCAATATGATGCGTGCCCTCACGCGTACACCCTCAGCGTCTTCATCTTACGTTACGCATGACATCGCCTCAAAGTGCGCCACATCTACAAAGCACATGCAAATGCGGTGCATGGATATGATTACCAAGTTGTTATTAGTCCATTTCACACAACAGGATTGGGAAACTAAGATACCTTCCTCATGTCACCATCCAAACAGTGATCCATACTAGGGTCGTCAATCATAGACATCTCATACGATTTTATATTTAAGGTCGTAGCAAAGGGCTCGTCACCAATCAATGCACGCCTTTCATGCCCTTACTACCACAGATCGGCTCGTCACCTCCTTGCGGTATCCAGGTATGCTCGAGGTCACTACAAAGGGCTCGTCACCAATCAATGTAGGCCGACAGCACGAATATAGTGTCCCATACCACCATAATCGGCTCACGAGTTAAGTTGCTCACTGGTCACTACGGGGAGGCTCGTCACCCCAGCGTAGGCCGACAGCTCGACCACGGTGTCCCATACCACCATGTCCGGCTCATGAGTCTTAGCGGATCAGGTACCATGGTTATTAGGATTTCACTGGTAAGTTCGGTACCCTAGATTCAAGCAGTAGCGTCCATACATGGTTAACATACATCGGACAATCGGGTTACTTGACGAACTCGACTAGCACGAGCGCACGTTGAATTGAACATCATAGAGTGCGCAAACACTCCGCGTGGCCAAACCACTGCCGCCAACTCTAATACGGCTCGGGTTCGTCTAATACGTCCTACGTGGCGAAAGCAATCTCAACCACGAATATAGGGTCAATTACCGATCTCCTGGACTAAGGCATAGTCCCAAATATCCTACACTACGACAGATACTCATATGGAATGTAAAACAGTAATGGATCAACAACTCAAATCATGTTACATACACATCTGAAGAATATCAACTTAACATAAATGTAAGCATAGGAGATGCTTGAATTTAAATAACTCGAAAGGTAACTGCATAAAAGAAAACATGCGCATCAATAGGAGTATTGAGAATCACTTCTCAACGGCCACAATTAGTGTAATCAGTTACACTTAGATCATTCATGCATTTCTACAAACACTTAGCATACAAGGAACAACATACATGATGCATGTTGGAATACATGCACTTAGACAATTCCTTTTTATCAAAGAGTTGTCACACATGCATCTAGCATACATACATGACAATTAATCATGGCAAACATAAGTGCGTATTTTATACGTATACGGTACTTTATAAATACACTTAGAATACACAAATCTCAATATAACACATGCATATCAGGAAAGCAATGTAAACACAACATTTGACATGTGAAATCTCATCCATAACAAGAATAAATCACTAACTGGGATTGAAAGCCTTGAAAACCATAACCTATACACTTAAAGTCCGCACCTTAAGCGAAGAAAGAACCGCCGAGCTGATTTAGACGAGTTGTCTTCGTCAACGGCGCTAGAATACCCTAAAATAAGGATAGAAATGAGATACAACAACACCAAGTCTAATCTAAGCTCTAACACAGGTTAGGGTTAGGTTAACTTACCCCAAAAGAACTCAGAATCGTCAGAGGAACGATTCAAAGTAAAGGTTCAAAGGTGAAGAAGAACAAGGAAGAATCAAGATGAATCACCAACCAATCTCTCTCACTAACTCTCTCTTTTCCACTCTCTTTCCAAGCTAGGGTTAGAGAAAATTCGTATGGAAATGAGAGCTAGGGTTAAAGGACTATATATAGGCCTTAAAATGATGGAAATAACCCCAGGTCAAGGTATACTTAGGTTATAACCAAAGCACACCTTTCTCGATCCAACGAAGCACTTGGTGGGCCTATAACCACGAAAGGTCGGACTTAAGCTCCTTGACCATGGATCTAGGTCAAGCGAGTTTTCATAGCGACCGGCTCTTCAGATCAGCCGTGGCGGACCGCACTCAATTCAATGGTCACGGAATCTCGATCAGGTCCACAAGCACTAGGATATGCATGGGCCAATTCCTGATTCGAGGGTGAAATTGGGTCGAAATCCAACGGTGAGAATGCTTAAAATCGTCGCGCATACGACTCAGATTTCAATAAAAGCTTATTAAATTCCAACCGTTCTCACACTCTTCACTCCGAGCTCAATCAAATCGACCCAGAACATCAGATCGACTTGATTTTCGAGGTGAAGATCAAGCCCAACTCGGTGACCGCAACAGCCTAAGATCATCGCTATCGGACTTTCGACGCGCGGTCCAGGTCCGATCCAGATCTTCTAAAAATTCCCTAGAACAACTAGATTTAGCGATGGATCCCAGATTTCAGAGTAACGTAGCGCTCACTAATCTACACGTTTAGAGCCATGCAGATACAATTTAAAGTGATTGATGCGGATTTCACAAGCAATCGAGTAAAGCGCTAATTACCCCAAAACAACTACTTAAGGAAAGATTAGCACAAAAATTCCAAGGTCGTTACAATCTACCCCCCTTAAAGAAAATTTCATCCTCGAAATTCATACCTTCATATAATCCTCGAGGATCAGAGGGTAGGTCTTCAGCTTCAGATTCCCAAGTAGCCTCTTCCACACCATGATGCGTCCATAGCACCTTCACGAGAGGGATAACCTTGCTACGCAGTACCTGCTCCTTTCTATCCAGAATACGCGTCGGTTGCAGTACATAAGTGGCATCCTCACTTAACTGCACTTGCTCCCAACTGATAATATGCGAAGGATCAGGAACGTACTTCTTCAGCATAGAAACATGAAATACGTTATGCACGCCCGCAAGAGGTGTGGGCAAAGCAAGGCGGTATGCTACCGCTCCCACTCGATCCAGAACTTGAAATGGACCAATAAATCTCGGCGTCAGCTTCCCCTTCTTACCGAACCGCAGAACTCCCTTCATAGGAGAGACCTTCAGAAACACATGGTCTCCCACTACAAACTCAAGCGGTCGACGCCTCGTATCCGCATAACTCTTCTGCTCTGGGCTGTCAGAAGTCGGCGTCGAATGATGTCAACCTTCTCTGAAGTCACTGCACCAATTCGGGCCAAGCAAACTACGCTCACCAATTTACGCCCAACAATGTGGTGCTCGCACGGCGACCATACAACGCCTCATAGGGAGCCATGCCGATACTCGCTGAAACTATTATTATACGCGAACTCTGCATATCGAAGACAATCATCCCAACTGTCTTTGAAATCCAAAACACAAGCTCGCAACATATCCTCCAGGACTTGATTCACGCGCTCCGTCTGCCCATCGATTGCGGATGAAACGCGGTGCCTGAACTTCGATTTCACACCCATGGCTTCTTGGATACGAGTCCGGAAGATAGATGTAAAACGCGTGTCTCTATCGAGACACAATCTCGTGGGAACTCCATGCGACGCACTATCTCCTTGATATACAACCTAGCCAACTCGTTTGCGAGTAAGTGACTCGATCGGTAAGAAATGCGCCGACTTCGTTAATCGATCGACGATCACCCAAATAGAATCAAATCCCTTTCTCGTCCTCGGCAACCAGAAATAAAATCCATAGAGATGAAATCCCACTTCCATTGTGGGGCATGGGGTGCAACAACCCAGGAGGTCGGCGATGCTCTGCCTTGACCTGGCGGCACGTGAGACAACGAGAAACAAATTCAAATCTGGACCTTCATATTGTCCCACCAATAAGACCTCTTCATATCTGATACATCTTCGTGCAACTGGATGCATCGCAAGCTTAGAACTATGGGCTAACTCGAGAACCTCACGTCTCAAGTCAGGGATGTCGGGAACACATAACCGGCCACGAAAACGTAGGCCCCCATCGAACTAACACTCCGGTCGGAGCTCTCATCTGTACCAACCCGCCGCCTCATCTTCACCAAAAGCTCATCATCTGCCCGAGCCGCAACGATCCTCTCGTCGATAATGGGTGTACACGAATGTGTGCGATAACCTCATACGGCTCAACCACCGTAAGCTTCGCTCAAAATCGCGCACGAACTCCAACATCTCCCACTCTACTATCATCGGAGCCGCAAACTCAAAGCCTTCTTGCGACTCAACGCATACGCCACAAGGTTCGCCTTACCGGGATGGTAAGAAACATCGAACTTAAAGTCTTTCAATGTTTTCATCCATCGGTGTTGCCTCATATTCAAGTCACGCTGCGTGAAAATATACTTAAGGCTCTTGTGGTCACAAAAGAGCTCGAACTCCTCACCATAGAGGTAATGTCTCCAAAGCTTTAATTCGAAGATGACATGTGTTAATTCCAGGTCATGCGTAGGGTAATTCTCATCGTGTTTCCTCAACTGACGCGAAGCATAAGCAATCACCCTGTCCTTCTGCATAAGGACACAACCCAGACCAACGCGAGAGGCGTCAGTATATATAATATACTTAACCCCTTGCTCTGGCAATACTAGCACAGGGGCGGACGTCAACTTGTCCTTCAGCTCCTGAAAAGCTAACTCCGCCTGCTCACTCCAAGCAAACTTCAAATCCTTCCGTGTCAGCTGCGACAACGGTCTGGCAATCTTCGAGAAGTCCTGAATAAAGCGTCGATAGTAGCCTGCAAGGCCAAGAAAACTCCTCACCTCAGTAACTGAACCAGGCTGCTTCCAGTCCTGCACTGCAGCTACCTTGGCAAGGTCGACGGCTATCCCGTCCTTGGACACCACATGTCCCAGGAACTTGACTTCCTCTTTCCAGAAATCACACTTCTTGAACTGTGCGAAAAGCTGATGCTCCCTAAGAGTACCCAAAACCGCTCTTAAGTGCTCCTCGTGCTCTGCCCGGCTCGTCGAATAAATCAAAATGTCATCGATGAATACAATGACGAATCGAAACAGGAAAGGCCGAAATACCCTGTTCATCAGATCCATGAACACGGCCGGTGCGTTCGTCAGACCGAACGACATCACAAGGAACTCATAATGACCGAAGCTGGTCCTGAAAGCGGTCTTCTGCACGTCTCCATCCTTGACGCGCAACTGATGATACCCTGACTGCAGATCAACCTTCGAGAAGTACCGTGCCCCCTTCAACTGATCAAACAGATCATCAATCCGGCAAAGGGTACTTATTCTTCACGATTACCAGAAGTTCAACTGCGATAATCAATACACAATCGCAAGGAACCATCCTTCTTCTTCACAAACAAAACAGGTGCTCCCCAAGGAGACACACTGGGCCGAATAAA
Organism: Magnolia sinica; assembly: GCF_029962835.1. Taxonomy (NCBI): domain Eukaryota; kingdom Viridiplantae; phylum Streptophyta; class Magnoliopsida; order Magnoliales; family Magnoliaceae; genus Magnolia; species Magnolia sinica. The sequence continues at coordinate 60,580,561 of NC_080577.1, forward strand.
ACCCAATTCTAACAAACCATCTATCTGCTTCCTCAACTCCTCCATTTCACTCGGAGGCATCCGATAGGTGGGTAAAGAAATGGGCGCCGCACCAGGCATAAGATCGATAGCAAAATCAATCTCACGCTGAGGAGGTAATCCAGGAATCGACTCAAACACATCTTCAAACTCCTGAACTACCGGCGTACTAACCAACGCCGACTCGGCCGAACTCTCCAACAGAGAAGAATAAAAATCAATACGAATAGGGTAACTGACCTGAACTGGGAAAGTAATAATCTCGCCCTCAGGTCCATGGATCGTCACTGATCTCGCTTCACAATCAATCTCAGCTCGCATCCTCGTGAGCCAATCCATACCCATAATAACATCGTAGTGATAAAGCGGTGCGACTAGCAAATCAACACGGATCGATCCACTTCCATGATCAATCACAGCACAACTCCAAAGACAAACAACATGCACTCCATTAATCAAAATCGTCGCAATACAAGTAGTGCAGCAATACATGAATCACGACTAGGAAAGCATGAAAACAACATCTAACACTTCAAACAACCACAACAACTACAACCACTAACAGCTACAACAACTCCAACTACAAGCCAACAATGGCTACACACAGAAAGAAAAACACAACAAAGCAAAGACGGCCACGACGATGCTACTCGTCGGAATCAGGAGATGGAGGCGGAGCACCCTTATCCTGCAAGCAACACAGGATAGACTTCAAAGTCCGGGACATCTTCTTAAACTTATGCTTAACAAAGCCTCGAAGATCAACCATCTCCTGGCGTAAAGCAGCTTGCCCTTCTTCACGTCGTGTAAGACGGGCATCTCTGGCAACCTGCTCTGCGCCCTGCTCTGGCACCACAGGAGGAGAGTTATCACTCGAATCCTGTGCCTCAATCTCTTCCTCGTCTTGCTCTGCTTCTTCCCCAGACTCCGCACCGCCTTCAGCATAACTCTCATCATCACCACTCTCAGACCCGGCCTCACCCTCTGAGGCAAGCCGACCAGAACCAACCTCCATCAGCTTAAGGGTCCTCAAGTTGATATAGCGAATAGGGACCGGCTTCTCAGCTCCAAGCCTATAGCCAAACTCATGTGCGATCTTGCAAATAAGGCGGCCAAAGGGAAGAGACTCGGTCCGTCTACTCGAACGAGCGATGAGAATAATCTGACGCAGGACGTACGTCGGCACACACAACTTCGCATCCTGCCCCACCTGATATAGAAAATCCACCATCAGGCGCGTACACTCGCTGTGATTGCTCCACCTTGGGTATACATTGAACGTAAATATGTGGTGAAGCAAATGGAAGTCGTCTGTCATATTGGTAGCCAGAAGACTCCTATTCGGCTGGCATTCAACCAGACGACCACACAAGGATCGGGTGCGACGATCCCTCTCGCGCACTGTTCAAATTCTTCTCGCTGGCATGCACTTCACCAAGTGGCACATTCAGGAGTCGAGATATCAAAGCAACATTGACAATACCCACTCGATCGCTACCACAAGGGATCTTGAACTACAGAGGCTCCAGCGAAGGCTCCAGAATGTTGGCATAGAAGGCCCGAATAGTGCTAGCATTCGCGCGATACTCACCTTCGAACAAGGGACCCCAACCAGCCCCTTCTAGGCGCTCCAACAAGAAGAACTCACCAAAGAGCCGCGGATCAACATGAGCCTCAAAAAGGACTCTACGCCCCTCATAGACTCCATGCGACAATTCCGCCAACAAGGTCCTACTGACAGGAGCTCGAGGATCGAGGTCCCGCTTCGTCTGGAACTCGCGCGTGGCGGACGTGCTAGTGGCGGCACCTCTCGGCCTCCGTGCACGGGTTGGGCGGCTCGGCCCGGCTTCATCCACGGGCGCTCTCTTCTTCCCCATCAAGGAAAGAAGGGAAGAAATGGAAAAGATGGTCGTCACAATCTCAAAGAGGGCCATGAGAAATGAGAGAAAGAGAGAAATAGGAAGATGGTGAAGCTTCCACACAACTATTAGCCAAATAGGGAATGAAAGGGCTCAAATGAGAAGGGAAAAAGAAGAAATCAGCAATGGAATGAAAGATTTGAGAATGGGGTGATGGGTTTGCACGAAAATGGGAGGAAGATGAAGATTTGGGAGAGATTTGAGAGAGTTTGGAGAGGTTTTGGAAGAAAAGGAAAGCTTAGAGGTGGGTTTTGTGAAGGAAATAGGTAAAAGGAGAGGTTTTAAAATGAAAACCGTGGAGGGGTGGGCCACACAAGACCTAGGGACGATCGGCCCGCGTCGGCCCGGCCCGCCAAGCCCGCTGACCGGCGATCCCTCGCCGAACCGGCGATGGCATCGCCGGTCTCTGGACATATCGGCGATGCCTCGCCGATTTAGCGAGGCCCTCCTAGTCCCCCTTGGTCCAAAACATGCGGTTCCCCCCCTGGGCCCCACTGGAAATGCCCCAAATGGCCCCTTGCGTAGTTTGAGGCCTATCGGGTCATTCTGACAGAAATCTGATTCAAACAGCGATTTCTGAAAGGTTTAAAAATGAAAAAGGGGAAGATAGACCGTCTACACTCATTAATAGAGGGTCTAGGAAAGGTTTCGGGTCGCTGTGTGTGATCAGGTAAGAGTACAGACTCAATCTCGGCAAAGGTTTTCAAGAAACTTTCGCCGATAGAAACTACGGAGCACAAACACAAAGCGATGATAGACCCGCACCCAAATACACTATAGTGGCGACAACGTGCGGTGTGTGACCATAACCCAGGTCCGGTTTAATCCAGATCATGCTCTGATACCAACTTGTAACGCCCTGAAATTCGGGGGTCGAGCATAACTCAGCTCCCGAGTTCCAAAACATCACTTATGCAACATATTTAATGATGAATGTATGTTGACTGTATTAGTGCATAAAACACGGAATAGATTAAGCCAAAACACAGATATGCTTCAGGGACAAGTGAATAAAGCAAGCGGAAGACTTATAGTAAAATGTGTACAAGTGTAAATCCCTGAATTACATATACAACCAGATCGTGTAAAAGTGTTCTTTAACAAAATTATAAGTATCAAATTACATCATTTCAGCCCCCAAAATATCCCAGGAATCCCGCGCATCAGACCGAGGCTCGCTAGAACCCATCTGAAAACTGCATGTAGGAGAAAGCAGCCTCGTCGTCATCCAGCTCCCGCTCTGCCTCAGACGTCGCATCCACATCTGCAACATCAGGGCCTAAGATGCAGTCCGGTGGTGTGTAACACCGCAGAAACGTGGGAGTGAGTGATCAACTCAGTGGAACAATAAGGCACTGGTTAACATGCTATCAGTTCAATCAAACAGTAATGATAAAGCAGGACAATTAAATAAATCCTAAGTACTCTTGTTAATGCAAGTATGAATGCAATATGATGCGTGCCCTCACGCGTACACCCTCAGCGTCTTCATCTTACGTTACGCATGACATCGCCTCAAAGTGCCCCACATCTACAAAGCACATGCAAATGCGGTGCATGGATATGATTACCAAGTTGTTATTAGTCCATTTCACACAACAGGATTGGGAAACTAAGATACCTTCCTCATGTCACCATCCAAACAGTGATCCATACTAGGGTCGTCAATCGTAGACATCTCATACGATTTTATATTTAAGGTCGTAGCAAAGGGCTCGTCACCAATCAATGCACGCCTTTCATGCCCTTACTACCACAGATCGGCTCGTCACCTCCTTGCGGTATCCAGGTATGCTCGAGGTCACTACAAAGGGCTCGTCACCAATCAATGTAGGCCGATGCACGAATATAGTGTCCCATACCACCATAATCGGCTCACGAGTTTGGTTGCTCACTGGTCACTACGGGGAGGCTCGTCACCCCAGCGTAGGCCGACAGCTCGACCACGGTGTCCCATACCACCATGTCCGGCTCATGAGTCTTAGCGGATCAGGTACCATGGTTATTAGGATTTCACTGGTAAGTTCGGTACCCTAGATTCAAGCAGTAGCGTCCATACATGGTTAACATACATCGGACAATCGGGTTACTTGACGAACTCGACTAGCACGAGCGCACGTTGAATTGAACGACATAGAGTGCGCAAACACTCTGCGTGGCCAAACCACTGCCGCCAACTCTAATACGGCTCGGGTTCGTCTAATACGTCCTACGTGGCGAAAGCAATCTCAACCACTAATATAGGGTCAATTACCGATCTCCTGGACTAAGGCATAGTCCCAAATATCCTACACTACGACAGATACTCATATGGAATGTAAAACAGTAATGGATCAACAACTCAAATCATGTTACATACACATCTGAAGAATATCAACTTAACATAAATGTAAGCATAGGAGATGCTTGAATTTAAATAACTCGAAAGGTAACTGCATAAAAGAAAACATGCGCATCAATAGGAGTATTGAGAATCACTTCTCAACGGCCACAATTAGTGTAATCAGTTACACTTAGATCATTCATGCATTTCTACAAACACTTAGCATACAAGGAACAACATACATGACGCATGTTGGAATACATGCACTTAGACAATTCCTTTTTATCAAAGAGTTGTCACACATGCATCTAGCATACATACATGACAATTAATCATGGCAAACATAAGTGCGTATTTTATACGTATACGGTACTTTATAAATACACTTAGAATACACAAATCTCAATATAACACATGCATATCAGGAAAGCAATGTAAACACAACATTTGACATGTGAAATCTCATCCATAACAAGAATAAATCACTAACTGGGATTGAAAGCCTTGAAAACCATAACCTATACACTTAAAGTCCGCACCTTAAGCGAAGAAAGAACCGCCGAACTGATTTAGACGAGTTGTCTTCGTCAACGGCGCTAGAATACCCTAAAATAAGGATAGAAATGAGATACAACAACACCAAGTCTAATCTAAGCTCTAACACAGGTTAGGGTTAGGTTAACTTACCCCAAAAGAACTCAGAATCGTCAGAGGAATGATTCAAAGTAAAGGTTCAAAGGTGAAGAAGAACAAGGAAGAATCAAGATGAATCACCAACCAATCTCTCTCACTAACTCTCTCTTTTCCACTCTCTTTCCAAGCTAGGGTTAGAGAAAATTCGTATGGAAATGAGAGCTAGGGTTAAAGGACTATATATAGGCCTTAAAATGATGGAAATAACCCCAGGGTCAAGGTATACTTAGGTTATAACCAAAGCACACCTTTCTCGATCCAACGAAGCACTTCTGGTGGGCCTATAACCACGAAAGGTCGGACTTAAGCTCCTTGACCATGGATCTAGGTCAAGCAGAGTTTTCATACCGACCGGCTCTTCAGATCAGCCGTGGTGGACCACACTCAATTCAACGGTCACGGAAACTCGATCAGGTCCACAAGCACTAGGATATGCCTGGGCCAACTATCCTGATCAGAGGGTGAAATTGGGTCAGAATCCAACGGTCAGAATGCTTAAAATCGTCGCGCAAGCGACACGACTCAGATTTCAATAAAAGCTTATTAAATTCCAACCGTTCTCACACTCTTCACTCCGAGCTCAATCAAATCGACCCAGAACATCAGATCGACTTGATTTTCGAGGTGAAGATCAAGCCCAACTCGATGACCGCAACAGCCTAAGATCATCGCTATCGGACTTTCGACGCGCGGTCCAGATCCGATCCAGATCTTCCAGAAATTCCCCAGAACAACTGGATTTAGCGATGGATCCCAGCTTTCAGAGTAACGTAGCGCTCACTAATCTACACGTTTTGAGCCATGCAGATACAATTTAAAGTGATTGATGCGGATTTCACAAGCAATCGAGTAAAGCGCTAATTACCCCAAAACAACTACTTAAGGAAAGATTAGCACAAAAATTCCAAGGTCGTTACATATACCTTTCGATTGGCTATGGTCATTGTGACCACCAACACATCATGATGGGGGTGCTGAATCCCTTGCGTATCGTCTTCTGTTGATGTCAAACTGCAAGGGCTCATCCGAGGCTCCTTGCTCGGCCTGTCAGCACGATAGATGTAATGCTTGGGGTCAGTACTATGAGCGCAGGCTTTCCGAGCCTGATTCGAATCCCCACCTCCTGATGGCCCCCCATATATCATTTGAATCTTAATGACATCGTCTGTTGTTCGGCTCGACGATTCGTTCGTCTGAGGCTGTTTCTCTTCTTTGACATACTGTCGCAGATGCCCTTTGTGAATAAGGGTTTCGATTTCTTCTTTCAAGTTGACACACTCGCCGGTGTTGTTCACATGGTTATGATGAAATTGACAGTACCTGCGCTTGTCCCGCTGGCCTGCTTCTGTCTTCATACAGCTCGGCTAATGCAGTAGCCTTTTGTCCTAGATATCCAATAGGATCTACTCCGGTGACGTGTTGAGGGGAGTATATGAGCTGAATTTGCTTTATGGCCTTCTACTCGGCCTCCAATCACTGGAGTTATTTTCGTCTGACCTCTTTTTGTTGGCTTGTGATGGCTCTTCATCCTTCAGCCTCTTTTCTTTGGATGAATGTTCCGAACCTTGGTTGTTCTTTCGTGAACTGAAGAATTCTTCCACGTTTGTATACTTGTTAGCCCAACTAATGAGCTCTCGAGAAGAGGAACCTTCCGTCCTTGAGCCCACTAGTCATTGTGTCAGGGCCATTTTGTCGGAGTAGTCATCAACCTGCAGAGCCTTCTCATTAAAGCGAGAGATGTAATCTTTCAGTGACTCTCCACTTTTTTGTTGTTTAAGGGTGAGTAGATGAGTTGATGGCTTGTGACTCTTCTTTCCGACGATGAACTGCGTTAGGAATGCCCTACTGAGCTCAGCGAACGTGCTGATTGACTTTGGCTTGAGCTGTCGATACGAACTTCTCGCAGCCCCTCTAAGGGTTATGGAGAATGCTCTGCACATCATTTCCTCTTATGCTAACTGGATTTGCATCCAAGAGCAGTAGGATTCCATGTGCTCTATCGGGTCCCTAGAACCCTAGTATTGAATGATGGGGGGTATTCTGAACCTCAGAGGCATTGCTGCGCCCATGATGTCACTGGTGAACAGAGGTTCGGTCTCCTCCATCATCGCTTCTACTGTGGTTGGAGTCTGCGTCTGCTGATCCCGTTGCAAACTTTTGATCTAGTTTCAAAGTTCATTAAGCTGGGTTTCCCATGGATCTCTGCTCTCAGCAACTGTTTCACAAGGAGCTTCGATGTTAGGTGTTTTACCCCTTCTCCTCCTTTCCAGCTCATGGTGGAGGTCAGTCGGGGCTAACACCGAGATCTCAGACACGTAAGTTGGCGCTCGAGCTGCTGCATTTCGTACGAGGTTCGGAGCCCAAGCTGACATACTTTGGGATGCTCCTGCTCACGAGCTTACGACAACAGGTTGCTCTGCTGCCACTAGGGGACCTCTCCCTGATCAAGGGGTGGTTTTTGTCCTGTTCTCTACTGTTGCTTCATTTGGCTTCTCTCATTGACTAACGCCTGCACCTGATTCTACAACGCCTGATACTGACCTCCTCGACTCCGAGTCCATTGAGACGGCCCTGTTGGAGCCGATTCAGCATGAAGTATTGAAGATGAGCGTTGTTGTCTAGTTGGCTCAGGTTTCATGGCTACTACTGGGAGTGCCTTCTTCTTTCCTCTAACCATTTTTGGTAAAGTTACCAAGACTTTTTGTTACAAATTCCTGTAGATGGTGCCAAAATGTTGATGCAAGAATCTGGTTCACCCTCGCCAAGCTCTGAGCACTTGCGCTGAGCTCCGTAAGCCTGCACAGGAGAAGGACAAAGGAGACCTTGACTAGAGAAGGGGACCCTCCAATGCCAAAGTTAAACTAAGATGGGACTTAGGGTGTCGGATATTGCGTACCTATTCCTGCAGCTATGTCTGCTATTTATACATTTTGGTTGAAGTAACCATGCCCGTCATTCTCGGCACGACTACCGCCATTAGGCGTGAACGACACATGCACTGATATTGACAGTTATCTTGTAATCGTGTGCCGAAAAACACTATTCACATATGTTATTGGAGTTGATTCCTCAATGTGATTACTGACCACGTTCTCATCCACGTCTGAGCCGACCCTACCATTTGAGTCCATCTTCTAACGATCTACACCCATACATAGGTCGAGCCTGACCACTGGTCGGCAAGGATCAGGTCGGAGCTAACGGTGGAGGTGTGTAATGGCTTCTTCCGGGTTCCAGGCTAATGTGATAGCTTTACAAAAGAACTTAGGAGTTGAACTTTGGTTACTACCAGACTGGGTTAGACTAGTCGTCGTTGCCGAGCCGAGGTTTCTCTCGTTGGGCTTGGTCATTCGACTTGCTATGGCGAGTTCACTTAGTCAGCCAAGTCGAGTCCATTCCTTCCGAGGCCGGTTCATATTTTCCCATAACAATATTTTCAAAAAAAGTTTGAGACATAGGCTGTTTCCTATCATAATCATCATACATCCCTTCCTAATATCTCTTAGCTATCTCAACATAATGACGTTCCCACTCTTGCATGGCGAAACCCGAACTCTGAATCTAATCCTAAAAGGGAATAAAAGAAAAAATTCTATAGTAATATGGAAAGTAAGTAGAGGAGAAGTTAGAAGGAAGTTACCATATTGGAGAAGATCTATGTTGGGATCCTTCAAAATAGAAAACAATGTTAGTTCCTAAAAAATTAAAAAATTTAATATAATAATAATTTAAAAAAAATAGGAAAAATCCTAAAAACAAAAGTCTAAACTTAAGAAAAATCTAACCTAATCCTAAAAAGAAAGAAACCTCGAACAAATAAGAAATCTAGAAAAGAAAGAGAGAGAATTAGAAAGAGATTACCAAATTATAAGTTTCTAAATTAAGGTCCTACAAAACAGAAAAAGGAAAGTGAATTAGTTTCTTTAAAAGAAAAAAAAAAAAAAAAAAAGAAAGAAGAAGAAAGCAACCTAGTTTTTAAAAAAGAAAAAAAGGAAAGTTTCTAAAAATAGAAGGTAAGTTAGTTTCTAAAAACAGAAAGAGGAAAGGAAATTAGTTTCGAAAAATGGATTAGGAAATTTCTAAAAAATAAAAAATTAGTTTCTAAAAACAGAAAAGGAAAGTTTCTAAATCTAGAAATTGAAAGAAAATTTAGTTTCTAGAAACAGAAAAGGAAAGTTTCTAAATATAGAAATAGAAAGAAAAGTTAGTTTCTAAAAATAAATTATGAAAGTTTCTAAATCTAGAAATAGAAAGAAAAGTTAATTTTTTATTTTTTTTTAAATAAAGAAAGTTTCTAAAACTGGAAATAGAAAGAAAAGTAAGTCTTTTAAAATAAATTAGAAAGAACCCTAACCTAAACATAGAAAGTAAATAAATCATAATCTTAACATAATTCCAAAACTAATTAAATCCAGAAAATTCAACTGTCAATCCTCGATAACAACACCAAAAACTTGTTCACAACCCCAAGTGTAGGGTCGCGATGTAGTAATAATCTCGTTAAGACCGAGGTCGAATTCACAGGGACTGAAACTTATACGTTTATGAAATTAACTAGAAGTAGAACTAGAAGAAGATGTGAAACTACTTCTGAAGTATTTGAGAGAGTAATTGTGAATAGAGTAATTAAAACTAAGAATTTAAAGGTGGGAAGTAGGGTGCCAAGGATCCACTTGTAGTGATCAGGGAGCTCTCCTGCTTGATTCAAGTAACACAATTATAATTGGAATCCTATCCTATCCAATTGGAAAATATATCAATAAAACCAAATCTGAACTTCCGTTGACCTAATTCTAATGAAGGAGAACTATGATAATTAGCAGGGATTTCATCACCAAACCATGCCCAGGAGACAATGGCAAACAAGATGATTTACCAATCCCATTATCTCAAAGCAAGAGAATTGTGAAGATTAGGAAGGATTATATCACCCTACCATGCCCAAGGGACGGTGGTGAACAACAAGACTTACTAATTTCACAACTCAAATAAGGAAAAGAAGAATATCAAAGCTATTGCAGATCTACTATAATTTGAGTTATAATAAACCATTAAAAACTAAAAGTATTCCTTAAATATTAAATTATAATCCATAGAGTTCAACATAAACATGAATCAAAGCAATAGAAACATCTCGTCATGCTATAAGCTTCACCTCTTAGCCCTAGATAAGAGGTTTAGCCAACCATAGACGTGATTGGACCAAAGTCTCTTAAGAAAAATATGAAAACAATTAAGGAAGAAGAAAAAAACTCTTGGCGATGGCTTCACCACCCTTTTGTTCCACTCCTTAAACTCTATAAGATACTTAGGAATATCCTAGGGAGTCCTATTTATAGTTGTGGAACTCCAACTTTCACACCTAGTTAGAAAACTCTAGAAACCACCTCAAATTTATGCAGTTTACTCAAATAGACTTTGCTCTATGCGATTTTCAAAAATAGGCTTTACTTTGCACAATTTCACAAAATGACCTTGAGGTTCAAAATATATTTTTTCAGGACGATTTCAAGATTCCTTTTCTTCACTTCTAATCTTTGATTCTCTTCATTCCTCACTTGATTTTCTTGTATCTTTGGCATATGAATTCTGTAATCTTAGTCTCCTAAGATCCATCCCTTACCTTGGTGATTCTTGAGCATCGAATCAATGCTTTTAACACCTTTTTTAATCCAAGCTCTTAAATTCACCTTGCAACACAAACATGAGTAAAATAGAACATTAAGCATTATCATGCTCATAAAACCAAGATATAAATGGGGGATAATATGTAATATTTGACCATCAACACTTATTCACAGTCGCATTTGATAAAATGAGGGTCGGAAGGTGAAGATTCCAACTCGTCTGAACACCCTTGCTCAATTTTGCAGGGGAAAAGGTTACCTTCGAAGGAAGTAATCTCCTACCCGTAATAGCTGGCGAAGGCGCTAACCAAGTCACCACCATGGTTGACTTTCTTGTGGCAGGCCATCTTTATACCCCATGAGAGTTGTGTCTACTTATCACTTTGTCATGAAGTTCCCAACCAAGCATTAAGCCAACCAGGTCAGGGGTGAGCAGCATGAGGCCCAATAATGTTATTCGATAGTGATTTGAGCAAAAACACAATGATAATAAGCAATGCAAATCACCTCTTTGCACAAATATGAAATGTAAAAAGTGGCCTTCGTCATTGACAAAGTGTTGTACTGCTACCAGGTAATGTCGTTCAGGTTAAAGAATGCAGGAGCAATATACCAGTGCTTGGTGAACAAAATGTTCCCTAAGCATATTGGGAAAACAATGGAAGTATACGTTGACGATATGATTATTAAGAGTTTCATGGCAAGTGACCACTTGACTGACCTGAAGGAGATGTTTGAAAACTTAAGAAAGTACCAGATGAAGCTGAACCCGAGCAAGTGTGCCTTTGGTGTTTGCTCAGAAAAGTTCCTAGGCATCTTAGTCAATCGAGGGGGGGGGGGGGAATAGAGGCAAATCCTAACAAGATCCGAGCTCTCCTGTAGATGAGCTCCCCCATCATAAAAAAAGAAATACAATGCCTAATGGGCAGAGTACCAGCCTTAAACAGATTCATCTCTTAGACCATGGAGAAATGCTTGTCATTCTTTAAACAGTTGAAAGGGAGTAAGAAGATGTCTTGAATTGAAGAGTGTAAGTAAGCATTTTAATAGCTCAAAACATACCTAAGGTCTCCACCATTGCTCTCCAAGCTAGAGCACTAGGGAGTAACTACTACTGAATCTAGCGGTATCAAATATAACGGTCAGCTCGACCCTAATACAAGAAGAGGAAAGCAAGCAGTGACCAGTCTATTATCTAAGCAAAACCATGACTGGAGCGGAGACGTGATACCTAGAAATATAAAAATTGGCACTGGCCCTGATTGTGTTATCACGACATCTCCGACCTTATATGCAAGCTCATACGATCGTAGTCCCAATCGACCTGGCACTCCACCAGGTATTACAGAAACCAAAGGTATCAGGGCAACTATCCAAGTGGGCGATTGAACTAGGCAAGTTTGACATCATATACTGACCATGTGTGGCAATTAAAGGATAGACTATCGCCGATTTTATCACCGAATTCACCTAGTCATCCCCTTAGTAAGAAATTGAGGTCGAACAAAGCTTTGGGCCACAGGAGTGGGCCCTCCACATGGATGGGTCATCAAATTCCTAAGGAAGAGAAGTAGGGATGATCCTCGTCTCACCCAATCAGGCTAACATAAAATATTCTCTAAGATTTGGCTTCATGAATTCTAACAATGAAGCTGAAAACGAATCCCTCCTCAGCGGATTAAGACTAGCTAAAGCGATGTGAGCCAATACGTTGAGAATATACAATGATTCCCAGCTGGTAAATTAAATCACTACATAATATTAGTCCAGAGGAGAGAAGATGATTGCCTATTTGCAGAAAGATCGGAACTTGCTCTATGAGTTTAAAAACTACGAACTCACGTTAGTCTGCAGGTTGGAAAATTCCAAAGCCAATGCCCTAGCTAAATTGGCATCGGCCGTCGACGATGATATTTCTAGGACCACACCAATTGAGTTCTTATCTGAGCCAAGTATCAACTCGCTCGACCAGAAAAATAAAACTCTACTAATAACCTGACCACCAATATGGATGGACGCCATCGTGCATTATCTGCAACAAGGCAAGCTGCCTAAGGACAAGTTAGAGGCCCCCAAAATCAAGTACTGATCCGCTTGGTACACAATCCTAGGAGACGTCTTGTATAAAAAAGGGTTCCCACTGCCTTATTTGAGGTGTTTGTAACTTGATGAGGCTGAGTGTGCATTTGATAGCCTTTTAGGTATTGGCATTGGCTGATGTTTTATAATCGGAGGAGGTTTGGAAGGAACTATGTGCTGGAAAGAAAGAACAGGTGATTTTGGAGGAGGATTGATACCTCCCAAGTTTCAAATTTTCTTTGGAGTCATCCATTGCGGTCAAGCAGCTGTAAGAATAGTGAGATGTTTCTAGGTAATGTTGAGGGTCAAATATTGCATATTATCCCCCATTTATTTCTTAGCTTTATAAACATGATAATGCTTAATGTTCTATTTTACTCATGTTTGTTTTGCAAGGTCAATTTAAGAGCTTGGATTGAAAAGGGTACTAAAAGCATGGATTTGATACTCAAGAATCACCTAGGCAAGAGATGGATCTTAGGAGACTAATATTAAAGAATTCACATGCCAAAGATCTAAAAAAACTAAGGAATGAAGAGAATCAAATATTTGAAGTGAAGAAAAGGAATCCTGAAATCGTCTTGAAAAAGCATTTTCTAAAAATCTGGGTCATTTTTTAAAATTGCGTAAAGTGAAGTCTATTTTAGAAAACTACATAGAATGAAGACTATTTTAGCAAACTACGTAAATTTGAGGTGGTTTCTAGAATTTTTCAACTTGGTATAAAAGTTAGAGTTCCACAACTATAAATAGGACTTCCTAGGATGTTCCTAAGCATCTTTTAGGGTTTAAGGAGTGGAGCAAAAGGGTAGAGAAGTCATCGCCAAGAGTTTTTCTTCTTCTTCCTTAGTTCTTTTCATGTTTTTCTTAAGTAACTTTGGTCCAATCATGTCTATGGTTAGTTAAACCTCTTAGCTAGGGCTAAGCAATAGAAACATCTTGGCGACAGCTTCTCTACCCTTTTGCTCCACTCCTTAAACCCTAGAAGATGCCTAGGAACATCCTAGGAAGTCCTATTTATAGTTGTGGAACTCTAACTTTCACACCGAGTTGAAAAACTCTAGAAACCACCTCAAATTTACGTAGTTTGCTAAAATAGTCTTCACTCTGCGCAGTTTTTCAAAATAGACTTCACTCTATGCAATTTTGAAAAATGACCCAGAGTTTTAGAATATACTTTTTTAGGATGAGTTCAGGATTCCTTTTCTTCACTTTAAATATTTTATTCTTTTCATTCCTCACTTAGTTTTCTTAAATCTTTGGCATGTGAATTCTTTAATATTAGTCTCCTAAGATCCATCTCTTGCCTTGGTGATTCTTGAGTATCAAATCCATGCTTTTAACACCCTTTTCAATCTAAGCTCTTAAATTGACCTTGCAACACAAACATGAGTAAAATAGAACATTAAACATTATCATGTTCATAAAACTAAGATATAAATGGGGGATAATATGCAATATTTGACCCTCAACACAATCCCCAACTAGCATTTTGCTAGTCCCGAGCAAAGTATGCGAAAAATATTTCGAGAACCACGGGATAATTTCTATAAGCTCAAGTGCTCAAGTGATTAAAAAAAAATAATCTAGATAATAGAATTCTAAAATACATCAATGTTGTGCATTGCCTTCTCCTAAACTCTAGCACTCTGTAAGTTTCATAATCAAGTTCAAAGCATTAATCCTCCAATTAGAATAATTCCAAACATTGAGTTCCATGGGTGTATAATGAAGTTTAGACTTATCATAATCAAAAGTTCAATTCGTCACTTTGATGATAACATTGATAATTAAAAGAGCATTCAGGACTACCAAAACCTAAATCGAAACTTGCCTTACAGTTCATCTTTTAGTTTCCTCTTTTATTCCATCGATGGCTTTCATGTTATGTCAACCTTCTTAAAAATATTTAATCGGTAGCCTTTTTCGATGACAAGTATTTTTTTAGCTAGGTATTTTCTTATGTTTCTTTTCAATTATTCTTATTGAACATCATGGACAAATTCCCCAGGTTGGTTCCTTCCATGCGTAATAATCATCAAGTTAACAATTCAATATCGAACTAACACTTTGCTGTGTAAGCTAGATGTGACATGTGATATCTTAACTCAATCAATGTTTAAAACTCCTAATCGAGGATTAATGACTTAACTTAATTTTGAGATCTCCCAAGTGACTAAACTCTAAGAGACATAAGGCATCAAAATTAAGCATCTTGTAATTCTAATTTTTAAGAAAGTTTCTAATTTTTCGCATTTTTTACTCAAAGATTAAGAAAATACTAATTAGCTTGTCTAATCCACACCCACCCAACCTAAAATGTATATTTTCCTCAATGTAAAAGAAATCAGCATGTAATGCAAAAGAGGCAATGAAAAGAAAAGGGAAGTGATGGAAAGATAATACCTGAAGAAGGAAAATTTTTGAGGCTTTTCTAATGATCTCAGTGTGAAGATGGGTTAGCACAAAAGACTCAACAAACAATAAGCAAACTATCCTAAATAACAGAAAGTAAACTATCTTAAAATAGCGGAATGCAAACTATCATAATCCTAAATTCTTTGAAAACAGTAAACATAGCTAGGAAAACAGGGAAAAGCTACTTGGTCATGCCGCAAGGTTCCTCCTCTGGACAATATCTTGATAAATTTCTCAATAGATTTCTTAACAAGATCATCCAAAAGCCCCTTTTACAATAGGCTTAGATGTCCTGGAGTATGAATTTCCAGAGAAATTTATAGACCTCAACATAAAGTTTCCTTTTAATCTCCTAAGGTGTCCAAAGTACATATGATTCACTTAAGATAGATAAAGTTTCAAAGTTAGCACAATATGGTAAATCAGAGACTACAAGTAGATAAAATTTAGAGAAATTCTCAGTAGGTGATGTAGTCTCAACATATTCCGAAGTTTTAGACATTGGTTCATGTAACACCCCGCACATTTGGTACACGGGTGTTACCATTGAAACTTTATTTAGTACAATTATGAACCTAAGTAATAAATGATTCTAACCTAAACTAAAATGGTGAGAACGACCTTCGACCGATTATCGGAACCACTCATCAACTTGTGGACAAGTCACCAAAACTCTTAGGGTCTAAACAGAATGTCCATTAATCCAAACAACCAACCTCCCCATCATGGCCATTGGGTTATAGAACCCAATGGTAAA
The DNA here is from genome assembly GCF_029962835.1 of Magnolia sinica. NCBI lineage: Eukaryota > Viridiplantae > Streptophyta > Magnoliopsida > Magnoliales > Magnoliaceae > Magnolia > Magnolia sinica. The sequence continues at coordinate 60,596,395 of NC_080577.1, forward strand.
CCGCTCAAAGGATGGACGTTTTTGAGACTGGATAGACGGTCCACATCGACAAAAATAGACCGTATAGACAAGAAAGCGAATGGGCAGGTGCCTACGTGAACACATATAGTAGTGGCTCATAGAAAACATAGTTCTAAGTATGCTCAACAGGCAAGGTGATTGGGCAAGGACACACCCATGGTTCTAGGATCTTTCGGGCCGTTGAAACCTGAACCTAAAAAGATCCGGCCCTCAGATCAGTAGAAATCTATAAGTAAACGCTTCGATCACAGCTTATGGGCCACCCGAGCATCGGATCATTTTGATCATTGGCCCAACACCTCAGATGAGGTTCCCTAAGAGAATGAACGGCGTGGATTTGCACAGATCTATCGTGTGAGGGCCACGCTAGGTTGCAAGTGCACCACGGACAGCTTGTATGAAGTGCACCAGACCATTGGAGTGGTCAAACCCACGCTGACCCAACAATTCTCATAAAAAGAGAATTTCTCCCACAAATTCCCGCTCGCAATGAGTTCAACGAATGACGCACGCTTCGGATGAGTCGTGGCCCACCTTGAGGCACCGTCTAGGCGATCCAGACCATCGATCAGGTAAGGAGGCCCTAGATGACCAAACTCATGATGGCTGACTGGACCCATGCAAGCATGCATGTGCTCAGGGAGGAGCCAGACAAAAGTGTACATTGGCGTTCTTCCAAAAAGAGAAAGCCATACAATCGCCACATTGGCGATCCGAGACAACAACCCGTTTGCAATCTTAGTCGTTCATTGAGGATGTTTCTCAATGCTCCTTCCAGTGCCCGAAATGGGCAGGCACTCATCTGCACCATGAAATGGTGTGGGGGAACATTTTCACCTTGGGAAGCATGCGCTGGCATGATCCGGACCTCCCACCAGGTTCAGTAGACTGATCTGAGCCGCTCCCTCTAGGGCAACAATGGTCTTGTTAAAAGGGGCGTCTCGTCTCATGAGAAAACCATTAAGGGTAGGAAATTCTCGTGAGATATAGGCAAACGGCGGAGATTGGTGGAAAAAGTGGGTGTTATGATGATCAATGGCCCCATTCGACCCATTCAAATGGATTAGTTCATCCCAATAAATCGAGAACAAGAATCCACCATTTCCAGCCATGTCATCTTCTCCATTAGACTGAAATACCCATCGTGATGGGGTGGGCCTCACTGGGGGAAGAAATTACTTTTCTGGTGGGCCCTGGCAGCAGGAACCCATCCCTGCTGATGGATAGGCACCATGCATCCGGATTATTAGAGGAAACCATCCGAATCAACCATAAATTCTCGACCGTTGGATGGCCGTTTACACGTGTTTTAGCCCTATAAATGTGGGCCATCCGCCTCGGGATTCTCACCAAGAATTCGGAGTGAAAGCGGGAGAGAATAGAGGATAGGAGAGAGAGTGAGTGAATGGAGGATAGGTGTGAACTCGCTGCTGCACTTGGTCGACCCGGTCTGTTCTAATCGAGTTGAATCAGTGCAGACTAGTAGCACCTCTGTTGAGAGAGGGGGAGAGAGAGAGGGAAGAGAGAAAGATAGAGAAAGATAGGGAGATAGAGAGACAAAGGAAGAGAGAGAGAGAGAGAGAGAAGGTAGGAGGAAAGAAAGGGGAGTGAGCATGATGCTGCACTGCACCAAGTCGATCGGTCAGTTCAGGTCGAGTTGGGTCAGTGTAGACCAATGTCACCATACCCATAGAGGAAGAAACACTGAGAAAGGAGGGTGGGCGAGTGCGCTATTGCACTCCCATCCAAGTTGCAAAGCTTAGGCTGTCTTGTGTCAGGCCCATGCACGGTGGGATCTGGCCGAGGGAAAGAGAGGACAAAGGGCAGCAGAAGGAGTCAGGGACGCTGATCCGTCAGCAGGTAGTATCGACTCGCCCCTTTATAGCAGCAATTCAAGATGCTGAGTTGACTCAACATGGCACTAAGAACAACATAGGTAATGCCCAAACACCTCACCTTTGTGAGGAATGAATGGGTTCACCTGTTTGGTTTCATCCATTGAGCTGCCTTGATAAGGACCAACAACAACGAATGGAACTGTTTGCCGATCAAACTTCCATGAATCTTGATACCGCAAATGGGTTAGCCATAAAAAAGTGTGGTCATGTCTGTGATGTTTCAAACCGAGCCAACTCGGGCTAGGCAGACTCAGCAGATCACGGGAGCCAATCTAGATCGATGGACGCCCATTCGAGGCAAACCACTTCATGCTGCATGTCGGACGAGTGGCTTGGATGTGTCCACTCGTCTCCAGCATGTTATCCACTCACCGACTCACTGAGTCCCTTCCATTTTAGATTGGGCTGGACTCAAAGGCAGCAATGGGCACGAGTTCAAACTGAACCCAACCACAATAACTGGGCCGAGTCCAAGCTAGACCCACTCACAGCAACTAGCCCAAGTCCAAGCTAAACCCAACCACAATAATTGGGCTGAGTTTGAGCTAAACTCAATGGGCCACAGGTACTGGGCCGACTAGATGAGTCACTGGGCCCATTGGATCTGTAAACTAGCAATGGGGTCCCCAACAAACTTTGCTCAGTCCAATCCAGCCCTTGTATGCTGATAAATGAAGGGCCCATGCCCTTCCCACTCATGTGCTCCATCTCACCATAGAGATGGCCTCAACTAAGGCACTTCGATTGAATCAACTTGGGCCTGAACTAACCCAACAAACCCTCTATTTCAGGGCAAGGTCTAGCTGATCTACTACTTGGAATTATCAATCCAAAGCACAGTAGATTTGCACAACAGGTAAGCTAAATCAAATCATGGGATGAGGGGTTCTAAATGAGTATGATTGCTAACTCCAACCTAGCTAAAGGACTTTTATCCCGACTCCCCACCATATCAGATACAATAGAGAGATCGTTGTTGGGCCAAACTTCATTTAAAAAAATCTCTTAGGTATGCGAATAAACCAGCATACAAAACTCCTTCCTAAAGTCTATAGTAACCTTAAAACATCTAACTTGTAAATTTTGTGCTATTTAGGACAAAGGATGGCCTAGAGGTAAGATAGCCTGTCACGAAGCCTCGATCAAGCTACAGGGTTAGGTGATGACTTCTTCCCCTTAAGATTTCCATTACCAAGTTAGTTCAAGTAATAGTTTTTATTGGAACTACAAATGCAATATCATAGTATGTGATTTCGTACATTAGTTATAAAATCCTAAGACATGACTTACGTCTGATTTATAGTTAATAGTTGTGAACCATGATTGCATACGATAGTTACTTATATGATAGCTCCCATTTAACACTCAACTGATAGTTCATACCATGACCTATTGCAACTATTGTAAATCAAATGCTTAACATATGTCTATCCTATTATAATTATATGCTTTCACATGAATTGTTGTAAGTCGCTTATGGATCTCTATTCAGTATAATTTCTAGTGGGCAACTCCCTCTTGTGTATGTAAACCCATACATAGGGTGTAACAAGATGGAGTGTGGTAAGGAATGGACCCTCGATCTGGAGGCTATATGGGACATGGAACATTAATGTGGGATTTACCATCCATACGTCATATGACTTGAGTGGCTTAGAAATGACCTCTTTAACTGCTCTAATTTAACTTTGCCTGACCCCTTCACCGTCTCGATTTAATGTTTTGAGTAACTTTTACCGCTACGATTTAACATTTGTCTCATGTTTTGATGGTTGCCTTGTGTGGCTTCGATAGCCTATACCCATGCGATGGTAATCCCTACCTATTGAATTTGATTAGCCACTGGTCGACGGGCATTCATTAAACATCCTAAGATGGAAAAATCTCATGAGCCAGGGATGGTGGGAGTGGGACACTATGCCCGAGCTGTCGGCCTACGCTGGGTGACGAACCCCCCTGTAGTGAACTTTAAGTTTATTTAAATTCACTGGTTGTAGTTAGAATAATAAAGGTTTGGCTAAACATGCATTCATAACATACTGACGATAACGAGTGGCTAATTTTGGATATTGTAGCACATGCCCTTAGGCTTATTGGGGTATCATTTCGCTAGCTCCTAGACCATCGACTATCGACTTACATACGTGATGTACGATGGCTTGGTCATTATGTTGTACGTGATGTACGCATGTGATGTGCTACATTGATGACCGGTCTTTTGTATGAGTGACAAGCCCAAGTCCGACTGGATGAGCAACCTTAGGTCGATGTGTATTCACGCATCCATGCATTTAAATAAGACTGCATCATGTATTATTTTGAATATCTTGTTGTTTTTAACTATGCTTAGCTAAGGCAGTGGTGTGTAATCTTGAGGGGAATTCACACTGAGTTGGTCACTCATCCATCAAATATTCAACCGTACAGAGTATGCAGTATAGACGGAGGTGATTACGGTGTAAGCCCTGAGGTCACGACAGCTGGATCAAAGGATGGATATTACGAAGAAGAGTCGTAGCAGGAGGTGGCTGAATACTATGGACTTAATTAATAGCTATAGTACTTCCCTTATAGTTTGTCATGATACACTGGAACTTATGAATTTTGTAATTAAGGTCCCCAACTGGGTGGACCAAAATCCTAATATTTGGTTACATGATATTACCTACGCTTAGTTATGCTATCGCACTCTAATTTTGAAATATTGTCAATTAGCTAATCGTTAACACTCGAGTTTTTTATGAAACGAGTCCTGTACTTGGTTCTGGAAACTGGGATGTTACAAGTTGGTATCAGAGCAGAGTCTGAGATAGCCAGGCTATGAGATTAATATCTAATACAAAATTCATGAGGAATCAATGTGCTAGAACTTAGATAGAATTGAACTTAGGAAAGTTCCTCTGAGAATAGTTAGGATAAAATAACATAGAAACCTTATACTTAGGGTCCTTGAGAGTTCGTAGTAATGACTGCCACACTTAGTAAATTCATATAGGCATCCTGAAAGAAAGAAATAGGACGCCACATGGCGTAGGAGTTGCTATTTTAGTCATAATTAGGTAGGTTAATAACAGATCCTTTACTTCTGCATCATTCTCCCTTCATTAGAATGTTATCGTATTTCCTCGTCACCTTGGGAAAACCCTTGGTTAAAGTCTAAACTGTGAAATTCTAGCCTCACAAGAAGAAATGCCTCTTGAACTACGGTCACAGCGGGCTCACACAATTGACATACCAGCCCTTCCACCAACAGAGCACTAATGCAAGAGGAGTCCCGTATACATGCTAGGCCTCCCACCTAAAGTCGAAAACCCGGACATGGAGTCTGAGGCCAGAGGGGACTCTCCTCCTCCTGAGGCCATCCCATCGGGTATGCCTTCATGCTACTTTGAGCAAGGGATGCGTTCAACAGACGTTTCTGTAAATGCACAGGCCGGGACCATAACATTCGCAGCCTTTAGGCAGATGGCGGCAGCCATACAACAACAGCAGGCTACATTCATATAGAAACAGCAAGCTACCCATGCCCTTATGATGGAGCCCTACAAGATAGTAATCATGGGGCGACATCACGAGATGGAGATGTCAGGGGCGCCGATATATTTGAGCGGTTCCAGAGAGTCCGTCTGCCGACGTTTGAACGAGCACCCGACCCGGTGCAGGTAGAGCACTGGTTAGCAAGGATCACCAAAATGATAAAACCACTGGAGTGTTCAGACACTCAGATGGTTAATTTGGCTACTTACCTCTTAGAGGGGGAAGCAGAAAGTTGGCGGCAGAGCTTGCAGCGAGGCGTTCCACCTACGTTTGCATGGACATGGGGGGATTCAAGATGAAGTTCTTGGAAAAGTATTTTCCCCAATCGTGTAAAAATGAAAAGATAGCCTAGTTTTTTAAGTTAGAACAGCGCAATAAGATCGTTGCCCAGTATGAAGTAAGGTTTGACGAACTCCCCCGATTTGTACCAAAGGCCTTAGAAGATACTGAGTACAAGCGCCAGAAATTCAAGGAAGGACTCAAGCCGGGGATCCAGTCACGGCTGTGCGCATGGGATTTTGAAGACTTTGCAGAAATGGTGGATAAGGCCACGAGGGTTGAGAAAGATTTCGAGCGCCCCATGATGGCATGCCGCCCAGCTAGGGATGCCCCAGGCAGGCTCCTCCTGCCCCGCAAGTACCAGAGAGGAGATTTAGGATCATACCTGCAAGCACTCTGCCCATGCTTCCCAATAAGCGCTGCAATTACTGCCACAGAGATGGACACATTGCTCGGAACTTCTACAAGAGAATGAGGGAGGAGGGCGTCCCACCTCATCCCTAGCCGAACCAAGCAACAGCTAGAGCAGCACCTAGACCACAACCGCCTAGATTGAGACCTCCAGAACAACAGAGGATTCTCCCTGCTCACATGTATGCAGTCGATGCTATAGAGGCTGAGGAGGACCCCCTCCAGATGATTCACAATACAACACATATCAATGGTACCTCTGTACTCATTTTATTCGATTCCGACGTAACATTATCTTTCATAAACTTGTTCCGACAAGAAACAAATGCATTTGATTTGGGCATTATTCAATGATAATAAAGAAAGGATGAGAAAATAATGATCACAAGATATCTTATCATTCTGAGTTCATTTACATCATCGCATTCCCTTGATTATGAAAATAGAGTACAATCAATTATCATAATGAATGAAAGAGGAGGCTGTCTAATAATGATTCTGGCAGCATTTTGATGCTTTTGATGTTCGTCGCAAAGGCGGATGGGTTGTACAAACTTGAAACCGTTGATTTGGTTGCGCAATAGGTTCTGATCATCCTTCAATTCATCCTTCTAGTCGTATGGATAGATTTTTTTCCCCTATAACTCTTTCTATATGCTTCACGTTTCTCTCTCCTTTGTGGGCTCCTTGAAGCTCTCCAATTTCTATCCTCCTTGATTCTCTCTCTTACTGCCCTCTCCAAATGGAGATAAGAGAGAAGTATATATAGACATCCAACAGGTGTGCAGGTCATTTGTCTGAAGATAGAAGTGCACAAGGCTTGTATTAGGACAAAAGCTATGTATTAAGACAAGTTCCCATGGATAATGGCACAAAAGGCAATCTTTAAGACAAAACTCCTCTCCAAGTGGTGCAGAAGTCAAGCCTCAAGACAAGCCAAGGCATCCATTAGGACATGAAAAGCCTTGCATTAAGACAATCTCCACACAAAGTGGCGCTTTGTAGAAATGGTTGTATGGCGCAAAGAGGTTCTCTCCAAAAGTGATTGCGCGCAGTCGCATAAAGACCTTCTAGACAAACTTCCACATTAAGTGGCACAGGAAAGCTCTTCTACAGGACAAGAAAAGCCTTACATTAAGACGATCTCCACATAAAGTGGCACATGGGGCTTCTTTGAATAAATGGTTGCACGTAGTCGCGTAAAGACCTTCTTCTAAACAGACTTCTACACTAAGTGGCGTAGGAAGGCTCTTCTACAGGATAAGAAAAGCCTTACATTAAGACAAAGGGGAGAGAGAAGTGGCACATGGGGCATCTATCAAGAAAAGAAAAGCCTTGCATTAAGACAGCCTCCACACAAAGTGGCGCATGGCCTCTCTCCCTCTTTCCATTGCACGGAGTCACGCAAACCTTCTCTCTCCCTCTTTTCCATTACATGGGGTTGTGCAAACCTGTTCTCTCTCTATCTCTCTCTCTCTCTTGTGTTCCTTCCTTCTTGTCTTCCAATCCCCCAAATGAGGAGTAGAGAGGAGTATTTATAGGCCTCTCAAGCTCCCTACTCCTTAAATAGTGGTGAACACCACCACTTCTCCCTTCATACAAAATAACACACAACCCTTCTTAAATAGTGGTGATCACCACCACTACTCCCTTAACACACAATCATCCTTCCTTCCTTAAGACAAGACTTCCAATGCTCCTCCTCCTTACTAGATGACGCCCATGCACTCTTCCATATCAGATGACACCCGTCCATTCTTCCATATCAGATGATGCCCATCAATTCTTCCATATCAGATGACACCCATCCATTCTTCCATATCAGATGACACCCGTCCATTCTTCATTATCAGATGACACCCATCCATTCTTCCATATCAGATGAACTCGTCCATTCTTCAATATTAGATGACACCCGTCCATTCTTCCATATTAGATGTGGAGCGCACAACCCTGGGAAGGATCTGCACAATGGAATTCTCCTGCTAATGTGATGGGCATGTAATGAGATTTCCAAGGAAAGAAAGATGGAATATTTTTTGTGCCTTAATAGATGCCCCCTCGATCCTTCTTTGATTGATTTATGAAATCAAATGGACTATAGATCTTCTTCTAACCGAAGAACCAAATGAACTACAACTAATGGATGACTAGACTATCATGCTTGCATGGAAAACTGAATGATCACACTCGACCAGAAGTTTAAATGACCGCGTTCAAATGGAAGACTAAATGATCACATTCGAATGCAAGACTTAAATGATCACGCTTGAAAGGAAGACTTGAATGATCGCGCTCGAATGAAAGACTGAATGATCGAGCTTGAACGGAAGACTTGAATAATCGTGCTCGAATGGAAGACTTAAATGATCGCAGCCAGCAGTGTCGAATAGATGCTTCACTAGAGAAGATAAAATTCTCTTTTCATCGAGACTTGCCACTGTAACAGCTGTGGCGACTTCATCTTTGAGTAACTTGACCAGAGAACTATCTTTCAACACTACTGTTGCTGCAACGGTCCCTTTGATTAACTTCATCGACTCTTTCTTTGAACTCTGTGTCTAGGGAGTTGTTCTTTAATGTTGTTCCTGCTGCAACAACTCTTTCGATTATCTCCTTTATTCATGATCTGCATAACTTAAGCTTTCGAATGATAGTCTTTCGTGTCAAATTAATCGGAATTAGTATCTTAAGACATTATAATTTTTCAATTTAGTTTCATGAAGTATATATTGAAAACGTTTTATAATGATTATAATATTTGTAATATGATAATGATTTGATTTTCCCTTCTTTGTGCTTGTCAGCATGCCTTGTGCTGCATTATATCGTGCTTTCAGAGATGTCATTTCCAGCTTTAAAGGTTCAATCAATGAGTCTCTCAACTTTAAAAGTTCAACCGATGAGTCTTTTCTAGTTTGTGCTCCTTGGCATTTCTTCATAGACTGGCTAAGGGTATATTTTCCTTAGACCTTTGCCAATTCATATAAATGGGCTTTTATATAGAAACAACTTTTGAACGTTCACACTGAATCATGCTTCATAATTCTTGGCATATGAATTCCTCCATCGTGCATAAGAAATTATCAAAATGACCAAGGCATAGATTACTTTGAAGATATAGATCATGCCCCCCTCTCCAGCCCAATCTTTGTGTAAAGATTTCTTCAGAAGATAATATTTTTTAAGTGAAGCCTGCTGATACCCTTGAAGGATGGATAATCGTTGCAGCTCATTTAATGAATCCAAAGAATATATCTGAATCTTTAAATTGTCCGGGAGAGAATGATGATTCTTCGCTAGTTTATTCTCTGCCACCTTTAAGAATCTTGTGCGATAATATTTTTCTATCATCAAGAAAGCAAAAGACAAAAAGACCTCACGGCTCTTGTCAATATATTAATTGATCTTGAAGATTTGAACTTTTAAGTAGATAATTGCCAATATTTTGAAGGCATTTGTTGTTGCTGTAATTTGAACCTGATTAAAGGGAAACACATTTTTGCATGTTGTTTACTTAATAATTGAAATTTTCGTCAGCTAATTGCATATTTGAACATATCTAAAGTGAAATATATATCTGCAGCATTTCGATGCTACATATGGACTGGACTATACTGGACTTAACTCAACTAGACTTGACTGGACTGACACTACTAGACTAACACTATTGGACTGACACTTACACAGTTTAAGCTCTTGAGTAGTGGAGAAAATATGCAGTTTAAGCTCTTGAGTAGTGGAGCAATCACACAATTTTTTACACTCATAAGTAGTTGGAGTCGGGTCTCACGTGATTGGTCTCTGTAACTCTTATGACTTCACTGAACTTTTCGCAGCCTGGTGAGTTCACAAACCGTGATCCATCAGAGGGGCCCAGTGAATCTACCGGGGTCATGAACTTGGTTGGATTTATGCGCATAGTTGGCCACAGTAACTCTCTAGAGTTCACGGGGTGCACAAGGCTACCTTTGGGGTACCAAATCCAAGGCTACCAGTCCATCAATGAGGGGGTATTTTTATTTTAGAAACCCTGTGCTCATAAGTTACTACTGAAATCAAGCTAGGAATCTGGGAGGGTCTTATGTATGATTGGCCTATCTATGGACAATGACCAAAGAGTACACACTACAGCCCACTTTTTCTTCGTCTGCAAGGTCGAACCCATTCACGGGAGGGCAATTTCATCCATTCCCTGTAACACTATCGAAAAGCTATACAGACGACATTAGTGTTACGTGTGGCTGGTCGTTGAGGACTTTTTGGCCTTGTAGGGATTTTAGTCACTGGCTCCATCCACCTCTCGCATACGTATGCATATGGTGGCCTATATGGGTTTTTTAAGGCCACTAGCTTCTCACTGCTGCCTGAATAATAATGGTGATAGGCCTTATGCGTAGTTGGTTGTATAGGGCTTGGCTTGGTTGCCTTGAATGATAAATTATTGTCAATGACATGATAATTGATCTTACAAGCTTTATGGAAGATAACAGATCGATAATTGATATATCGCCCCTATTGATGTCGTTAATATTTTAAAATTTGGTCCAAATGGAGCTTCAACTTGATAATAATATCAATTTCAATAAACTTTAATAATAGAATAATCTTCACGTCAACGATATGGCAATGACAATGGTAACTACTGCTGATTTGGCAATAACCATGAGTGCTTGAAAATAATATGCTTGAACTTGATGTGCTTGAAATTCTGTCTTTTCTTTATGTATGGCATCGGCATTATGAGACTTTGACATTCTAAGACTTTACATTCTGAACCTTTACATTCTGAAACTTTGGCCTTCTTGATACTTTGAGACTTTGACATCCTTTATATTCTTCTTATCTTGCCCCCTTTTAATTTTGAAGTATTATGCTAATAATCTTCAAAATCAAAACTATAATTATCTTTAAGGATAACGTATTTTGTATGTTTTTGTCTGCCCCCTGAATAATTATGCCATGAATCTTCTAAGTCAAAACGCCATGAATCTTTTTGGTATTCAGAGATGATATATTTTGCTGAACTAGCAGATATATTGATGAAAATTTGCCCCCATAGTGAATATAGTTGTCTTGCTTTCTTCTTGCCTGTTCTTTTAAAGAGCGAATATTTTCAATCGGGATTACATGTCATTACTTTCTCTCTTATTTCATATATCTTCTTCATGACAAATTCTACTATCATCGATCACCTTCTATAGAATACCCTTTTCCTCTTTACTTCATTTCCTTTGATCTTCTCTGCAGCTAGCCATTGATTCCTCATAGGAAGTCTATCGTCTTCTTCAACTATATGTTTCTCATAGTCCTTGAATTGTCCGAACACTTTCTTTACTTTCTTAATTGTAGAATTACCCATGTTCTTTTTATCGGAAGATTTAATTCTTTACCTTTTAAAGATCCTTTGTTTTGCTTTTCTTTCTTTGGCAATATTTTTTGCTGTTCTCAAGACTTTGAAATAGCTGATTCATATGAGAATTGAGTAGCTTCACTTTAACTCTTTTCAAATTGCAAACTTTTATAGTCAACTCTTGAAAGATTTGTATATTCGGATCAATAAGTTCTAATGCAATGCTCTAGTTTTATGCATTCTATATGTGGCTCGTCTTGCTCTTCTACTCTAGCAAGTTGTGACGATGCCCCCCGGGTTCTCTATTAACTGATGAATTCGTTAATTGATTTATCTTCTTGTTAGTGAGCAATGCCTAATTCAGTTGAACTAACTTCTCATCTGAAGGCTTTCCTTAGGGAGAAATGTTGTTCAAGGTAGTTGCTGTTGAAAAATTAGAGACTTCTTCAGCAACATGCTCTTCTAGTGAAGACTAATTAACATCTGCTGGAAAATTTTCCTATTTTCTGTACACTTCGAATGTACTGATATTGAAGGAGAAAGTGAAAACTGCATTGTTGGTGCCGTCGAGGAAGATGAACTGAGTGAGGGAGGTAAAACTGCACCTCACAGTATTGCACATGATCGACCTATTGAGCATGCTTAGCAGGATGGTACTCCTTATGAAAGAAGATCGAATCCTTCATTTTTCAGATATCACTATCATCCATTTTTCATCATCTTGTTGCGCTACCTGTGAAGCAGAAATCATTTCAAACATTACTTGGCATTATCTGTCCTTGATCGCAACTGATTTGACCTTTTCTGGTACTTTCTGGTGAAAACCCGTTAGGTGTGTAGCAGACAACCACGTTAATCGGAAGAAAAGTCATTATGGTTGTATGTTGACCAAATACCTGTTATTCAGAACATAGTTATTTTAATTAAATAAAATTGTACTTTATTTTTAGAGATGAAGGGGAGGATGTTCCCGTTAAGAGTCACCATTTTGACGTCTATACAATGCCAAAAAGTGATAAATGTTCACTGAATATTTTCTAGGTTGTCATTGAAAAGAGTTCCCCAGTGGAGTTGCCATTTTTCTTTATAAGAAACAAATGTATTTGATTTGGGGGATTATTCAATGATAACAACGAAAGGATGAGAGAACAATGATCACAAGATATCTTATCATTCTGAGTTCATTTACATCGCATTCCCTTGATTCTGAAAACAGAGTACAATCAATTATCATAATGAATGAAAGAGGAGGCAATCTAATGATGATTCTAGCAGCATTTTGATGCTTTTGATGTTCATCGCAAAGGCGGATGGGTTGTGCGAACTTGAAGCCATTGATTTGGTCGTGCGATAGGTTCTGATCATCCTTCCATTCATCCTTCTAGTCGTACAAACATATTTTCTTTCTCCTAGAACTCTTTCTCTATGCTTTACATTTCTCTCTCCTTTGTAGGGTCTTTGAAGCTCTCCAATTTCTATCCTGCTTGATTCTCTCTCTTACTGCCCTCTCCAAATGGAGATAAGAGAAGTATTTATAGACATCCAATAGGTGTGGAGGTCATTTGTCTGAGGATAGAAGTGCATAAGCTTAGGTAGGGAATATGGAGTGCACAAGGCTTGTATTAGGACAAAAGCCATGCATTAAGACAAGTTCCCATGGATATTAACACAAAAGGCAATCTTTAGGACAAAGCTCCTCTCCAAGTGGCGCAAAAGCCAAGCCTCGGGACAAGCCAAGGCATCCATTAGGACATGAAAAGCCTTGCATTAAGACAATCTCCACACAAAGTGGCGCATGGGGCTTCTTTGCAGAAATGGTTGTGCACAGTCACACAAAGAGGTTCTCTGTAGAAGTGGTTACGCGCAGTCATGCAAAAACCTTCTTCCAGACAGACTTCCACACTAAGTGGCCAAGAAGGCTCTTCTACAGGACAAGAAAAGCCTTGCATTAAGACAAAGGAGAGATGGAAGTGGCGCATGGGGCTTCTATCAAGACAAGAAAAGCCTTACATTAAGACAACTTGTCACGCCCTAGACTCGGTGATCGGACTCACAAGGAACCTGATATCCGGTTCCAGCCGCAACAGCCTCCGTGGTGCCCCATTCTCGGCTCCTAGCACCCATTTACTAGGTTCCAATCCTAGGATCACACAAGGAGGATTTATAACATAAGATTGAATCCAATAAGAGCATCCCCAAGATCATAACATAGTAACCACAAATAGTAACCATAAGAACACATCACAAATCCACTAGGAATTTAAAACTTTATATAGGTACATGGATCAAAGGAGATATACATAAGCAGAATAAGGGAAACTCCAACAGGTCCTCGGCATGCTTCGAAAGCTCCTCAGCTACTGCGGCTACCTAGAATCACCTTCACGCATCAATCGTGCATAAGCTCATAAAAAGCTTAGAGGGCGGTGTAAGTGTGTGTAATACCAGTGCTGGAAAGAAATATCAGAGAATGAAGAAGCTCGACATGAACCATGAACATTATCAATGCCACTATCCATACCAAGGCTAAGCTATGAAAATCATGAATGCAACAAGCCGTACCAAGGCTATGAAAAGAAATACATGAGTACTGGGCGCTATACCGAGGCGATGTACAAAAGGCCTATATAGTTAATGCCAATGTAATGCAATACATGCCAGTCCTCATATCAAGTCCACAAATCATATACAGTTCCAATATAGGGAAACCACCAAGGTCAAGTACACTACTTGCTGAGTGCTACTTTTCAAGACCCGCATAGTCAAGCGAGTGTAAGAGACCTCACTACCCACCTGTGGACAACCAATCACCAGCAAGGCTTGACGGTAGCGGACCCATTCACGAGTTGGTCAAACTCAGCCTAGCTATTGCCCCCTAACTCAAGCGGGTAAGGCCACACCCCATCTCAACCGACCATGCTACAGTGTGAGTCGTGACGTAATGGTATTAGGTACTCGGGCACTCATGTTTTTCACTCGGTCTCAGCATTGAGGCATCTTCTTGGTACCATGAAGGTTTAGGGGATTTCACCTAAGGACATCCTATGTCCCCTATTTGCTCAAGAGATATTTCTGGTGTCCAATACGGCCATCCACGATACTCTTATGAAGGCTACGGCCTTGATGAAGCAAGGGCGAATATAAGCCATGTAATAAATTGCCAGATGCATGAATCACGCATACCAGTTATGCATCAGCTCCAAGCATCCTATGTACTTCAGAGGGGAATTCCTTCTCTCTAGGAAGCCATAATATCTTGCCCAATGGCACAACCATAACCACACACACACAATGCCAACCAAGCATGCAATGATGTATATGGGTCATGAAGATGAATAAGATGCTCCATGCGGTGATGTACGATGTTGTACTCTCCGCCTATCTAAGAAGGGACTAGGTCAAGGTACTCAGATGAATGTCCATAAGGAATCAACCTTTAGTGGGGGCTCGATAGTCTGAGGTAGCCCATAAGGCTAAGTAAGGACAATAACATGGGCCTAAGTAAATGAAATAGGCCTAGCTAGGGTCTATGGTGGACTTTTAACCACTCAAGCAAGTGGGCCTTCCTTGGGGCCACCAATGTGGACATTTAACCACTATTGTCCCAAGAAGGTAGCCCATCACTAATCGATCATAGATCAAGGCCCAAGGTTAAAACATGACCATGAATAAGAAATGGACAGCCATAACATTCCACATACATCCATATTGGACATCAAATAAATTGCCCAAGGCCTATTCAATACATAGGTCCAAAGGGCAACATACATAGCCCAACCCATATGCAATACTACAGGCCCATAAGGGAGGTTAGGACCTAGCATAAGGGTAACCAAATCCATATATTGTGGTGGGCCTAGTGGGTAGCCCATTACCACAACCACATGGGCAGTAATCGTGTTCTAGCCAAGCAAGTTGGGCCTACATTCTAGCCTAAGGATATGGTTGATTTGGTGGGCAACCAAGGGCCTAACCACTCGTATAATCCAACCCACTAACCCAACACAATATCATGGGGAATATAGCCCAAGGGTCCACTTGGCCTATCTAGAAAGTTCCAGCCCATTTGGGCCTAAAGAGTCTAAAAATCTTATTACATACATGGACCCAAATAACCCAACTATGGTGGGCCTCAAGAGTGCATTAATTAAGCCCAAATTTTGGGGATTAAAGGCATGAATTTATCCCTCCAAAGTCCTCACAATATGGTGGGCTCCACTCCTTAAAACTTCAGCCAAAAGTCATGTACATTTATAACATCTTGCTAAATTTTTATTCCACTAGCTTTATGGGTCTGCTGGAGCCCAGAAAATGTTCATCTGATTGGGACACGAGTACAGGTGGTCCAACAATAAGGTCAGAGGGTCCCACCACATAGGAGTGAACCCAACAACACAAAGAAGTAGGTGGGCCACATTACTGGACCAAAGTCCAGCAGCAACCTACCATGGGTGTCCCACAGCTGGGCCTGGGTGGTCTAATGGACTGGACGCCCAACCCTATACCAATGCACATGGTGGGCCCCACCTTAGACATTCCACACCAAGGTGGGCCACATCCAAGTGGGTCACAAAATGGATGGACATGTGGATAAAATACAACATCATGGTGGGCCACAATCAAGGTGGACGGCCAGCCTTGCTAGACGTCACCACCATGGACATCCAGCCCGGTGGACCGGTCCAGCCCCTACACACTGTAATCTAGTGGCCCAATTAGTCCCAAATCTAGTTAGGTGGGTCCCATTAAGGGTGGGCCACCTTAGGAATTAATTTCACAATTTTACAGATGTAATAAATATTTTCAAGAATTAGGACAGTAATACATATCCAAAAATCTGGTTAGTGCAGAAAACCTGTTGACCCCATGTTTAGCAACCATGGGGTGGGCCTAAGCTCATCCAAACCCCTGAGAAATTATGGGAAGGGTAGTCCCACATGTGGACAATAAGTGGGGTCCACTGAGGTGGCCCACTTACTCCAGAAAATAAGGTAAACATATTCATTTCTATCATATAGTATTGTTGAACTGTCCAGAAATTTCTAGACAGTTAGCCCTCTTTGGCCCATCCCATGGGCCTCAAGCATGGGTGAAATGGTGTGGGCCCCATTCCACATCAAAGTGGGGTCCACGCATTAAAAAATTTCTAAAGAAATTTGGAAGAAAAGGACATGCAAACAAATCTAAACATCAGCTCAAGAGTCATGTTCCAACTGGGCTTGAAATCTGGACAGTAACACATGTTGTCCATATTTTGGCCCATATCATTAAATCAAAGGGTTTATTACCCTGATCCATCATGTGGGATCCACCTTGATGGGTTAGCAAATTTTAGATCCATGAGTTCACCATATCCTCCATGCAAAAACCATTTTGGAGGCCACCCAACCCATGCATGCATGGTGGGCCTGGACATCCAACAATGGTGGGCTTGGATGTCCCATCTTGCTATGGGTCTGAGATGTTGCTGACCTCCTTGGTGGGCCACACATCATCAGAAATACACTGAAGAAAATAAATATAAAGGGAGAGAGAAGGAGAGAGATCGGCCTTGGTGGAAGCTCCCGCCACTAATGGACCTTCCACACCACAATCCACACATTCCACTATGTTGTATGATACATGCATGCTATGATACATCAAGAAAACTTATTGAATGGTAGGGACACCTTCCCTACATGCATACAAAGGCTGAGATGGCCTATGAGATGCAAGAAATAAAAAGAAAGCATCATGGTGGGTCCATGGAGAATAGCCCACCATGGATTGGATTATGTAGGATTTAGGCCCTTGGCCTTTATCCTAGGAGCCATGTAGGACCTCCACCATGGGTTGGTGGGTCCTACATGCTTCCATGCATGCTAGGAAAAGAAAGGAAGAAGAAGGAGAAGAGACGATCTTCTAGGTTGCACCCACCTCC
Source organism: Magnolia sinica (assembly GCF_029962835.1). Classification (NCBI taxonomy): domain Eukaryota; kingdom Viridiplantae; phylum Streptophyta; class Magnoliopsida; order Magnoliales; family Magnoliaceae; genus Magnolia; species Magnolia sinica. Next base: position 60,613,814 of record NC_080577.1, read on the forward strand.
AAAGATGCCTTCAAAACTTCAAGGATGGTGTTCTAGGCTCCAAGGGAAGAAGATTCAAGGGTGTAAATGGGATTCTAAGGGCTAGATGGAGGGGAAAATGGGGAAGAAGGGGCAAGAGTAGAGAGGGAAGCTTGGACATTTTGGCTATGGAGGAAAGGAGGAATGGAAGAATAAGAAGGGGGGAGAGAGAGGGAGAGAGAGAGAGAGAGAGAGAGAGAGAGAGAGAGAGGAGAGTGTATATCTAGGCAATCATTTCTCTCTAAGCTAGGGAAGAACAACCAAATGATGGTGCATTAGGGGTAAAGCCCAAGGCACATGATTGCCTCTCTAGGAAAGGTTGCCTAGGCTAGGCTATGAAGGGTTAGTAGTTAGGTAGAGTAGGATAGGCATAGGCTTTCTAGGAAAATGTTGCTAAGTGGGGCTCACCTTGAAAAACATGCAAGCTAGCAAGTGGGTCCCACTATATGATGCATGACCAAGAAATGCTCGGATTGATAAGTCAAGATGCACACACCGAATTTCTGCATGAGACACGGCATTGGAACTGCGGCACTGATGCGGTCGTAATGACATAGGTTTTGAGTCGATCTGGGTCGGGTCTACATAACGCGACCTAAGGATGACCGCAAACGTCAAGTCGCGGGTCATTAAAATTCGACCGGTAGAACTGCAGGACTTAGGGGAATGAAATGGATAGTCGGGGTAAGGTCTTACATAGCCTCCACACAAAGTGGCGCAAGGGGCTTCTTTGAAGAAATGGTGGCGCGCAGTCGCACAAAAAGGTTCTTTGCATAAGTAGTTACACGCAGTCTTGCAAAGACCTTCTTGTAAGGTCCATCCCCATGCATGTGATATTGTCCACTTTGCCGAAGCTCATGGATTTAAAACGCGTCACATCTGTTAAGGAAGGAACCCAACTTATAGCCACCATAACTTTGAACGATTCTTTTGATGTGGTATAAAGTTTTGCCTTCACTATGTGCATAGTAGCCTGCCAGCATAGTAGCCTACCAACCACTGGTAGCTCGCCTAGGCTCTTAGGCCCCGCCCACATCAATGTCTGCCCATTTGTGCCCGCCCACATGTGACCATAGTGATGAGGCGTCATAATATCCCCCACCGAGGGCAGAGCCGTCCACGGCTCTGATACCACTTGTAAGGCCTGTCCCCATAACATGTGATATTTTCCACTTTGCCAAAGCTCACGGATTTAAAACTTGTCACATCTGTTAAGGAACGAACTCAACTTATAGCCACCACAACTTCGGACGATTCTTTCAATGTGGCACAAAGATCTTCCTTCACTATGTGCACAGTAGCCTGCTAGCACAGTAGCTACCAATCACTGGTAACTCACCCAGGCCCTTAGGCCCCGCCCACATCAGCGTCTGCCCACGTGTGCCCACCTAGATGTGACTATAGTGACAGGGCGTCACAATATCCCCCACCGAGGGCAGAGTTGTCCTTGGCTCTGATACCACTTGTAAGGCCCATCCCCACATCATGTGATATTATCCGCTTTGCCAAAGCTCACGGATTTAAAACGTGTCACATCTGTTAAGGAAGGAACCCAACTTATAGCCACCACAACTTTGGACAATTCTTTCGATGTGGGATAAAGTTTTGACTTCACTGTGTACACAGTAGTTTGCCAACACAGTAGCCTGCCAACCACTGGTAGCTTGCCCAAGCCCTTAGGCCCCACCCACATCAGCGTACACCCATGTGTGCCCCCTCACATGTGACCACAGTGACAAGGCGTCATAATATCCCCCACTGAGGGTAGAGCTGTCCTCAGCTCTAATACCAATTGTAAGGCCCGTCCCCACAGCATGTCATATTGTCCGCTTTACCGAAGCTCACGAATTTAAAACGCGTCACATCTGTTAAGGAAGGAACCCAACTTATAACCACTACAACTTCGAACGATTCTTACAATGTGGGATAAAGTTATGCCTTCATTGTGTGCATAGTAACATGCCAGCACAATAACCTGTCAACCATTGGTAGCTCGCCTAGGCCCTTAGGCCCTGCCGACATCAACGTCTACCCACGTGTGCCCGCCCACATGTGACCACAGTGATGGGGCGTCACACTTCTTTTAGACAGACTTCCACATTAAGTGGTGCAGGAAGGCTCTTCTACAGGACAAGAAAAGCTTTACATTAAGACAAAGGGGAGAGAGAAGTGGTGCATGGGGCTTCTATCAAGACAAGAAAAGCCTTGCATTAAGACGGCCTCCACATAAAGTGGTGCATGGCCTCTCTCCCTCTTTCCATTGTGCGAGGTCGCGCAAACCTTCTCTCTCTCTCTTGTCTTCCTTCCTTCTCTCTCTCCCTCTTTCCATTGTGCGAGGTCGCGCAAACCTTCTCTCTCTCTCTTGTCTTCCTTCCTTCTTGTCTTCCAACCTTCTTCTCTTCTAACCTCCCAAATGAGGAGTGGAGAGGAGTATTTATAGGCCTTCTAAGCTCCCTACTCCTTAAATAGTGGTGATCACCACCACTTCTCCCTTAACACACAATCCTCCTTCCTTAAGGCAAGACTTCCAATGCACCTCCTCTTCTTACCAGATGACGCTCATGCACTCTTCCATATTAGATGACACCCGTCCATTCTTCCATATCAGATGATGCTCATCCATTCTTCCATATCAGATGACACCCGTCCATTCTTCCATATCAGATGACACCCATCCATTCTTCCATATCAGATGACACCCGTCCATTCTTCCATATCAGATGTGCAGCGTACAACCTCTTCTACTCATAGAGCAACGCTTCACAAGGCTTCTATACTGCTATGGACGCACCACCCTGGGAAGGATCTGCACAATGGAATTCTCCTGCTAATGCGATGGGCATGTAATGAGATTTCTAGGGAAAGAAAGATGGAATATTTTTTGTGCCTCAATAAGACTCTACTATTGTGATAAAGTTAGAATTGAATACAACCCGAATGCATGCCCCCTAGTAGTAGCATCCCCATGGGCAAATTCATTAAAATAAACAAAGTATCTAAAGCATGTCCCCTAACCCTTACAAATCACAAAGTAGTGGTAGACCTGATTGTTATGCTCGTTAGACAATTTGACGTCATCCTCGGGATGGATTGACTTTCACTCGTTCGGGCAGTCATGGATTGTCGCGACAAAACAGTCACCATATCCATTTTAAGAGATGCCTCTTTTACATTGAGAGGGAATAATAGGTATGATACATTCGAGAGCTTGTAAGCCCTAGGCGAACCAGAGCCAGTCGAGGCCACCATTAGCCTGATACCAATAGTGCAGGATTTTCCCCAAAGCATTTCAAGAGATACCAAGACTGTCCCCTAGGCGAGCTGTAGATTTTTACATAAATCTTAAACCGGGGACCGCTCCTATATCATTGCCCACATTTTGCATGCCCCCTTGTGAGATGAAAGAGCTAAGGAGCTAGATAGACGAGTTGCTAACTCAAGGGTTCATTGACCCCAGCGTCTCCCCGTGGAGAGCACTGGTCCTCTTCATGAAGAAGCAGGATGGGTCGATGTGTCTTTGTATAGATTACAGGAGACTGAACGAGGTGATGATAAAGAACAGATACGCTCTGTCGCGCATCGACGACTTATTTGATTAGCTCAAGGGTGCCAGATACTTCTTCAAGATTGATCTGCGATCAGGGTATCATCAACTAAGAATAAGGGATGAGGATATCCCTAAGATGGCATTCAGGACTCGCTATGGGCACTACGAATTCTTGGTAATGTCCTCTGTCCTCACTAATGCTCTGCCAGTATTTATGGATTTGATGAACCGGGCATTAATGCCATACCTGAATCGGTTCATAATCATGTTTATTGACGATATCTTGGTCTATTCCTAAAGCCAAGAGGAGCATGAACAACACCTGCGTATGGTCCTGAGTACTCTAAAAGAGAATCAGTTGTATGCTAAGCTGGCCAAGTGTGAGTTCTGGGAAGAGGAAGTAAAGTTTTTGGGACATGTAGTGAAAGTAGAGGGCATAGCAGTCAACCCCGCCAAGGTAGAGGCAATGTCTAAATGGGAGCAGCCCACCACGGTCACTGAGGTTTGAAGCTTCTTGGGCATGGTAGGATACTACAGGCACTTCATCAAGGAATTCTTAAGAATCGTGTGACCACTCACCCAACTGACAAAGAAGAACGCTCGATTCACATGGGACAAGAACATGTAAGCAGCCTTCCAAGGGCTAAAGATGAGACTGACATCTGCACTTATACTACTCTTCCATAGGAAGGAGATAAATTCGTAGTATATAACAACGCATAAAAAATGGGGCTGGGATGTGTACTGATGTAGAATGGCAGGGTGATCGCCTACACCTCTAAAAAGCTAAAGAAGCATGAAGAGAATTACCTGACGCATGACCTAGAATTGGCAGTGGTAGTCTTCACCTTAAAGATATAGAGACACTATCTCTATGGGGAGGAATTCTAGTTATTCTGTGACCACAAAAGTTTAAAATATATATTCACACAAGACTTGAATATGCGTCAGCGTTGGTGGATGGAGACACTCAAGGACTTCCACTTTAATATATCTTACCATCCTGCCAAAGCAAACTCCGTGGCTGATGCTCTCAGCAAAAAGAAGAAACATGAGATGATAGCCACCTTGATGATCAAGGAGTGGGAGATGATGGAGTTCCTCCAAGACTTCGATATCCAGCTTACGGTCGATGAGCCAGACGCTTATGTGACCCTTTTAACTTCAGAGCTAATCTTAGTCTATCAAATAATATTTGCCCAAGGCCAGGACAAATGGCTTAGCAAGATGAAGGATAGATGCAAAAATGAAGAAATGCCCGACTAGAGCGTTGGAAGTGATGGTAGTCTCCGATATCAGGGATGAGTATGCATACCTGACAATGCAGACCTGAAGAGAGAGGTGATGCTAGAAGCGCATCATTCCAGATTAGCCATACACCTGGAGAGTACAAAGATGTATAATGACATGAAGAGGCAGTATTGGTAGAACAACATGAAGAGGGACATAACAGGCTTTATAGCGAGATGTATGGTGTGTTAGAAGATAAAGACTAACCATCGCAAGCCAGCAGGCCTTCTTCAACCTCTACCATTGCCAAAATGGAAGTGGGATAGCATCTCTATGGATTTCATTGCTGGATTCCTAGAACTCAGAGGAAGCACGACCTAATTTAGGTCATCATGGACAGGCTGACAAAATTTGCCCGACAGATTCGACTGATGACTTGAAAAGGTTGTACATTCGGGAAGTCATTCACTCTTATGGGGTTCCCTAAGAAATCATATTAGACCGAGACTCCCAGTTTACATCCACTTTTTGGAAGTGATTGCAGGAAGAGCTCAACACGGAGCTCAAGTTTAATACGACCTTTCATCCCCAGACAGACGAGTAGACAGAAAGGGTGAATAGGATCTCGGAAGATATTCTGAGGGTGTATGTTCTTGACCTCAAGGGAAACTGGGACGATCATTTGGCTCTTATAGAGTTCGCATACAGCAACAGTTTCCAATGCAGCATAGGCATGGCTCCTTACAAAACTCTTTATGGTCGCCCCTGTTGAGCTCCTTAGTGTTGGGCAGAAGTAGGGGAAAGGAGCCTAATAGGGCCTGGACTCGTGCAAGTTACCACTCAGGTGATTGATGTTATTCGAAAATGACTACACGCTGCTCAGAGCAGGCAGAAGATCTATGTAGATAATCGTTGTCGCAACTCGGAGTTTGCAACAAGCGATCATGTATTCCTGAAGGTTTCACCTATGAAGGACTTGATGAGATTTAGGCAAAAGGGAAAGTTAGCACCTCGTTTCATTGGGCCATTCGAAATCTTAGATCATGTGGGAGCTGTAGCATATCGCTTGGCACTGCCTACCACGTTGGCTAACATCCACAATGTCTTTCATGTATCTATGTTGAAGAAGTACACACCCGATGACTCTTCTTAAACAGAGGAACCTATCCACATCTTGGACCGCAAGGAGCAAGTCCTATGGACGAAGATAATACTGTTGGTCAAGGTCCTCTGGTCGCATCATGGGGAAGAAGAGGCAACCTAGGAAAGGGAAGCAGAAGTCATGGAGAAATACCCTCACCTATTCGACGACACAACACAGGTAATTTTGAGGATGATTTTTTTAAGGGGGGTTGACTGTAACGCCACGTACCTTTGGTACACGGGTGTTACCATTGAAACTTTATTGTGAACCTGAGTAATAAATGATTCTAACCTAAACCAAAATGGTGAGAACAACCTTCGACCGATTATTGGAGCCACTCATCAACGCCTGGACAAGTCACCAAAACTCTTAGGGTCTACATATAATGTTCGCTAATCCTAACAACCAACCTCCCCATCATGGCCATTCGGTTATGGAACCCGACGATAAACCGCTTAAAGGATGGATGTTTCTGAGACTAAACAGACGGTCCACATCAACAGAAATGGACCCTATAGACAAGAAAGCGAATGGGCAGGTGCCCAGGTGAACACATATAGTAGTGGCTCATGGAAAACATAGTTCTAATTATGATCAACAGGCAAGGTGATTGGACATGGACACACCCATGATTCTAGGTTCTTTCGGGCCATTGATACCTGAACCCAGAAAGATCTGGCCCTTAGATCAGTAGAAATCCGTAAGTAAACCCGTCGATCATAGCTTATGGGCCACATGAGCGTCAGATCATTCTGATCATTGGCCTGATGCATCAAATGAGGTTCCCTATGAGAATGAATGGCGTGGATTTACACAGATCTGTCGTGTGGGGGCCACGCTAGGTTGCAAGTGCACCATGAACAACTTGCACGAAGTGCACCGGACCATCGGAGTGGTCAAACCCACACTAACTTGACAATTCTCATAAAAAGAGAATTTCTCCACAAATTCCCGCCCGCAACGAGTTGAACGGAAGACGCCTGCTTCGGACGAGTCATGGCCCACCTTGAGGCACCATCTGAGTGATCCAGACCGTCCATCAGGTAAGGAGGCCCTAGATGACCAAACCTATGATGGTTGATTGGACCCATGCAAGCATGCATGTGCTCGGGGAGGAGCCAAACAGAAGCGTACGTTGGCGTTCTTTCAAAAAGAGAAAGCCGTACAGTCGTCACATTGACGATTTGAGACAATAGAATCTCAGTCATTCATTGAGGATGCTTCTTAGTGCTCCTTTCAGTGCCCGAAATGGGTAGGCACTCATCTGCACCACAAAATGGCATGGGAGAACATTTCCACTTTGGGAAGCATGCGTCGGTGCGATCCGGACCTCCCACCAGGTTTCATAGATTGATCTCAGCCACTCCCTTTAGGGCAACAATCGCCTTGTTAGAAGGGGCATCTCGTCTCACAAAAAAACCATGAAGGGTGGGAAATTCTCATGAGATGTAGGCAAACAGTGGAGATTGGTGGAAAAGTGGGCCCTATGATGATCAACGGCCCCATTCGACCCATTCAGATGGATCAGAACATCCCGATATAATAAGAACAAGAATACACCATTCCAACCACGTCATCTTCTTTGTCAGACTGAAATACCCATCGTGATGGGGTGGGCCTCACTGGGGTAAGAAAGTTACTTTTTCGGTGGGCCCTGCCAGCAGGAACCCATTCCTGCTGATGGATGGGCCCCATGCATCCGGATTATCAAAGGAAACTGTCCGAATCAACCACAAATTCTCGATCGTTGGATGGTCGTTCGCACATGTTTCAGCACTATAAATGTGGGTCATCTGCCTCGGGATTCTCACCAAGAATTCGGAGAGAAAACGAGAGAGAATAGAGGAACAAAGAGAGTGAACGAATGGAGGATAGGTGCGAACTCAGTGCCGCACTGAGTCGATGCAGTCTGTTCAAATCGAGTTGAATCAGTGCAGAACAATAGCACCTTAGTTGAGAGAGGGAGAGAGAGAGAGAGGGAAGAGAGAAAGATAGAGAAAGAAAGAGAGAGAGAGATGGAGAGAGAGAGAGAGAAAGGAAGAGAGAGGGAGAGAGAGAGAGAGAGAGAGAGAGAGAGAAGGTAGGAGGAAAGAAAGGTGAGTGAGCTCGGTGCCACACTGCACCAAGTCGACTGGTCAGGTCAGATCGAGTTGGGTTAGTGCAGACCAGTGCCACCATACCTAGAGAGGAAGAAAGGCTAAGAAAGGAGGGTAAGCGAGTGCGCTACTACACTCCCATCCGAGTCCAAGTCGGCCAGATTGAGTTGCAGAGCTCAGGGTATGTTGTGTCAGGCCCAGGAACGGTGGGATCTGGCCGAGGGAAAGAGAGGAGAAAGGGTAGCAAAAGGAGTCGGGGATGCTGATCCGGCTGTTGGTAGTATCAACCCGCCCCTTTGTCGCAGCTATGCAATACACTGAGTCGACTCAGCAGGGCACTAACACATGTAATGCCCAAACACCCCACCTTTATGAGGAATGAATGGGTTTGCCTGTTTTGTTTCATCCATTGAGGTGCCTTGATAAGGACCGACAGCAACGAATGGAACCGTTTGTTGATCAAACTTCCATGAATCTTGATACAGCAAATAGTTCAGCCATTAAAAAGGGTGATCATGTCTGTGATGTTTCAAACCAAGCCAACTCAGGCTAGGCCGCTCAACAGATCACGAGAGTAGATCCAAATCGATGAACACCTATCCGAGGCAGCCCACTTCATGCTGCAAGTCGGACAAGTTGCTTGGATGAGTCCACTCATCTCTAGCACGTTATCCACTCACCGGCTCACTGAGTCCCTGCCATTTTAGATTGGGTTGGACTCAAAGGCAGCAATGGGCCCAATTTCAAACTGAACCCAGCCATAGTAATTGGGTCGAGTCCAAGCTGGACCTAGCCACAACAACTGGGCCGAGTCTAAGCTGAACCCAGCCACAGTAATTGGGCCAGGTCTGAGCTGAACTCAGTGGGCCATAGGTACTGGGCCGAGTAGACGGCCCGCTGGGCCCATTGGAACTGTAAACCAACAATGGGGTCCCCAGCTAACTGGGCTCAGTCCAATCCAGCCCCTGTATGGCTAATAGATGAAGGGTCCAAGCCCTTCCTGCTCATGCCCTTCATCTCACCATAGAGATGGACTCAACTGAGCTACTTCGGATGAATCAACTTGGGTCTGAACTAACCCAACAAGACCTCTATTTGAGGGCAAGGTCTAGCTGATCTACTACTTGGAATTATCAATCCAAAGCATAGTAGATTTGCACAACTGGTAAGCCAAATCAAATCATGGGATGAGGGGTTCTAAATTAGTATGATTACTAACTCCATCCTAGCTACAGGACTTTCATCCTGACTCCCCCACCAAATCAGATACGACAGAGAGATCATGGTTGGGCCAAAATTCATTAAAACAATCCCTTAGCTATGCGAATAAATTGACATACAAAACTCCTTCCTCAAGTCTATAGTAACCCTTAAACATCTAACTTGGGAAAATTCTGCTATTTAGGACAAAGGATAGCCTAGAGGCAAGATAGCCTGTCACGAAGCCTCGATCAAGCTACAGGGTTAGGTGATGACTTCTTCTCCTTAAGCTTTCCATTACCAAATTAGTTCAAATAATAATATTTATTGGAACTACAAATGCAATATCATAATATGTGATTTCGTACATTAGTTATAAATTCCTAAGACATGACTTATGTCTGATTTATAGTTGATAGTTGTGAACCATGATTGCATGCAATAGTTACTTACATGATAGCTCCCATTCAACACTCAACTGATAGTTCGTACCATGACCTTTTGCAACTATTATAAATCAAATGCTTAACATATGTCTGTCCTGTTATAATTATATGTTTTCACATGAATTATTGTAAGTCACTTACGGATCTCTATTTAGTGCACTTTCTAGTGGGCAACTCCCTCTTGTGTATGTGAACCCATACTCAGGGTATAATAAGATGGAGTGTGGTAAGGAATGGACCCTCGATCTGGAGGCTATATGGGACATAGAACATTAATGTGGGATTTACCATCCATAGGTCATATAGCTTAAGTAGCTTAGAAATGACCTCTCTAACCTCTCTGATTTAATCTTGCCTGAACCCTTTGACGTCTCGATTTAATGTTCAGAGTACTTTTTATCGCTGCGATTTAACATTTGTCCCATGTTTTGATGGTTGCCTTGTGTGGCTTCGATGGCCTATACCCATGCGATGGTAATCCCTACTTATTGAATTTGATTGGCCATTGGTCGACGGGCATCCATTAAACATCCTAAGATGGGAAAATCTTATGAGCCGGCAATGGTGGGAATGGGACACTATGCCCGAGCTGTAGGCCTACGCTGGGTGACGAACCCCCCGTAGTGACTTTGAGTTTATTTAAATTCACTGGTTGTAATTGGAATAATAAAGGTTTGGCTAAACATACATTCATAGCATACTGGCGATAATGGGTGGCTAATTCTAGATGTTGTAGCATGTGCTCTTAGGCTTAGTGGGTATCATTTCGCTAGTTCCTAAACCATCGACTATCGACCTACATACGTGATGTACGATGGCTTGGTCATTATGCTGTATGTGATGTGCTATGCTGATGTCTGGTCTTTTGCATGGGTGATGAGCCTAAGTCCGACTAGATGAGCATCCTTAGGTCGATGTGCATTCACGCATCCATGCATTTAAATAAGATTGCATCATGTATTATTTTGAATGTCTTGTTGTTTTTAATTATACTTAGTTAAGGCGGCAGTGTGTAATCTTGAGGGGAATTCACACTGAGTTGTCCACTCATCCATCGAATATTCAATCATATAGAGTATGAAGGTATAGATGGAGGTGATTGCGGTGTAGGCCCTGAGGTCGCGGCAGTCAGATCAGAGGATGGATACTACGAAGAAGAGCCGCAGCAGGAGGCGGCTGAATACTATGGACTTAATCAGTAGTTGTAGTACTTCCCTTATAGTTTATCTTGATACACTGAAACTTATGAATTTTATAATTAAGGTCCCCAACTGGGTGGACCTAAATCTTGATATTTGGTTACATGATATTACCTACGCTTGGTTATGCTATTGTACTCTAATTTTGAAATATTGTCAATTAGTTAATCGTTAACACTCGAGTTTTTAGGAAATGAGTCCTATACTCAGTTCTGGAAACCAGGGTGTTAAAGTTCAACTTTTAGCTCTTCCTCCCTTGATGGTAAACATTCAAGATCCGTGGAAGGAGGAGCCTCTGAATAAGGGTTCTCTTGGTCAGTAACAACCACCGAGGTATTGTTTTGTAATGCATCAATTATATCTTTTATCATGGGATCATTTGAATTTATAAAATATGTCAAGTGATCTTTTAAAGAGTTGAGATAGTCAGTTGAGAGAGGCTCATTTTTCACATTGAGGTCTGTAAAGATATGCCGAATGATTCCTTCATCTTCTCTTGGAATAAAGGGAAACATGAACTCTTGCTCTTCACCCTGGTGAGAGTCAATTGTCACCAGATACATCTCGCCTTGCCCTGCATAAACAGATTGTGGATCAGTAGGCGCATTGATGTGAGGATTCTGTTCATTGCTACTACTTACTAGAGACACTATATCGTCAAGGGTTGACAGCTCAGATGATGGGCTTAATTGGGTGGTTTCAAATTCTAGAGTCATAACGAGCGACTCGTCTATCTCGTTAATCATATTATAATCTAAATCAGGGGAGTGATCTATACACGCCTCAAAAGAGATGGCAGGGTCGATTGAAAGAGGCTAGTCCTCCACATTTAAATCAGGTGTGTCAGATGAGTGGAGTACATCATTATAGTCGACAACTTCCTATACCTCGTGATCACTTTCCTGAACCATACTTGAGATCGATTCTAGGAGAATTTGGGCTGTAAACTCATGACTATCATCTCAATACTCACCATCTTCTAATTCAGTGTAGTTCACAAGTGGGATGGGATCACTTTCCTTACATTCTGTTTTTAGGTTGGGTTGAAGCTTGAATAAACTAGCCTCTTCCTCCTCAATGAAGCCAAGTGTATCATGTGAGTGAAGCATGTTAATATCATTATATTTGAAAGATACTCATGTCTCTTGATCTTTACTTTGGACAGTCATCGAGATCGACTCTCCAGGAAATTAAACCATATAATCATTAATAGAAAACTCCTCATTCTCAATTTTAGTATTCTCCATAATCGCATCATGTGAACCTAACTGTTGTATATCTTTTATAAGTTCTTATAATCTTTGGATTATGTTTTACTGGATGAGCTCTAGAGTTTATGTGGAATTTTGAAGTGAATTCTCTTGGATTTTGTCTTGTTGGATCTCAGAGGTATAGGAATCAAGAGAATTGTCACTATGATGCATTGTTGATTTAACTTCTTAATCTTGATGTTTCCACTGATCATAAGTAGGGAGTTGGGAATGAAGAATTGGATTGGGTTAAGGCTGGGGTGAACTAGCCTCTATTAGCTTATCGAGGCGCGATGCAAGCACTTCTATCATTTTTTTAATGCCAATAAAATCATCAGTGTAACCCTGAAGTGAATCCTCTTGGATCGTTTCTGGTTAGATTTCAAAGGTAGAAGACTCAAGAGAATTGTCACTATGATGTATTACTATTTTATCTTTCCAATATTGATGTTTCCACTGATTATAGTCAGATAGGTCATAGGTGGGAGAATCTGATGGTTGTTGATACATATTATCACCCATAATATAATCTCTTATTGTTTTCTTCTTGTCTGATGGGTGATAATAATTCTAACTCCTATAGTTATGATAACCCCAACACTCACATACTTTTTTCTTAATCCATGGGGTGTAATTATTCTCCCGCATATGATTGCACAAGGATTTCTTAATCGATGGAGCATTGTATTTTTTTTGGTTCTCGATGATGTTTCCAAAAAACTTTTGAGACGTAGGTTGTTTTCTAACATAATCATCCGACAGCCCTTTACAATTTCTCGCATTCTCTAAAACTAACTTAGCATATTGACGTTCTCACTCTTGCATATACATGGTGAAACCCTAGTCCTGAACCTAATCCTAACATAAAAGAAAATAAAAGAAAAAATCCTACAACAATATGGAAAGTAAGTAGATGAGAAGTTAGAAAGAGTTTAGTGGTTTGGAGAGTTCTATGTTAGGATCCTACAAAACAGAAAACAATGTTAGTCCCTAAAAAAAAAAAAAAAAAAAAAAATCCAGAAAAATCCTAACCTAAAAACAAAACAAAAATTAGCCCTAAAAATAAATTAAGAAAGTTTCTAAATATAGAAATAGGAAGTTAATTTCTAAAAAAAAAAAGTTTCTAAATCTAAAAATAAAAAGAAAAGTTAGTTTCTAAATCTTGAAATAGAAAAAAAAATAGTTTCTAAAAAAATGAATTAGTTTCTAAAAAAGAACTAAGAAAGCAACCTAGTTTCTAAAAAAAGAAAAAGGAAAGTTTCTAAAAATAGAAAGTAAGTTAGTTTCTAAAAACAGAAAAAGGAAAGGAAATTAGTTTCTAAAAATGGATTAGGAAAGTTTCTAAAAAATAAAAAATTATTTTCTAAAAACAAATTAGGAAAGTTTCTATCCTATAATTAGGAAGTAAATTAGTTTCAAATAAAAAAGTAAAGTTTCTAAACCTAGAATAGAAAGCCAAGTTAATTTCTAAAATAATTCTGAAAAAACCCTAACTTAAAAATAGAAAGTAGAAAAACCTAATCTTAAACTAATTCCAAAACTAGTTAATCTTAGAAAAACACAACAATTAATCCTCGGCAACGGTGTCAAAAACTTGTTCACAACCCCAAGTGTAAGGTCGCAATGTAGTAATAATCTTGGTAAGATCAAGGTCGAATCTACAAGGACTGAAACTTGTATGTTTCTAAAATTAACTAGAAGTAGAATTAGAAGAAGATATGAAACTAATTCTAAAGTATTTGAGAGAGTAATTGTGAATAGAGTAATTAAAACTAAGAATTTAAAGGTGGGAACTAAGGTTTCCACGGATCCACTTGTACTGATCAGGGAGCTCTCTTGCTTGATTCAAGTAACACAATTAGAATTGGAGTCATATCTTATGTAATTAGAAAATATATCAATAAAATGTAATCTGAACTTCCATTGACCTAATTCTCAATGAAGGAGAACTATGATAATTGGCAGGGATTCCATCACCAAACCATGCCTAAGAGATAATGTCCAACAACAGGATTTACCAATCCCATAATCTCAAAGCAGAAGAATTGTGAAGATTATGAAGGATTCTATCACCCTACCATGCCCAAGGAACGATGGTGAACAACATGACTTACTGATTTCACAATCTCAAATCAGGAAAAGAAGATATCCAAAAATATTGCAGATCTACTTAATTTAAGTCACAATAAACCATTAAAAACTGAAAGTATTCCTTAAATATCAAATTAGAATCCATGGAGTTCAACATAAACATAAATCAAAGCAATAGAAACATCCCATCATGTTACAAGCTTCACCTCTTAGCCCTAGCTAAGAGTTTTAGCCAACCATAAAAATGATTGGACCAAAGTCTCTTAAGAAAAACATACAAACAACTAAGGAAGAATAAGAAAAATTCTTGGCGATGGCTTTTCCACCCTTTTACTCCACTCTTTAAACCCTAAAAGATGCCTAGGAACATCCTATAGAGTCCTATTTATAATTGTGGAACTCTAACTTTCGCACCTCAAATTTACGCATTTTGCTAAAATAGACTTTGCTTTGCACAGTTTTCCAAAATCGACTTCACTCTGCGCAATTTCAAAGAATGACCCAGAGTTTCAGAATATGTTTTTTTAGGACGATTTTAGGATTCCTTTTCTTCATTTCAAATCTTTGATTCTCTTCATTCCTCACTTTGTTTTCTTAGATCTTCGGCATGTGAATTCTTCAATATTGGTCTCCTAAGATCCATCCCTTGCCTTGGTGATTCTTAAGCATCAAATTCATGCTTTTAACACCCTTTTCAATCCAAGCTCTTAAATTCACCTTACAACATAAACATTAGTAAAATAGAACATTAAGCATTATCTTATCTATAAAACCAAGATATAAATGGAGGATAATATGCAATATTTGACCCTTAACAACAAGATAAGGGAAGATGGAAGATCAACGGGGAGATAGGTCAGCATAGCTCGAACTTTGCTAGACTTGGTGAGTGCACAATGAGGCGGGAGCTTCTATTTATAAGCATTAAAACGACAATGCTAGTAATGCTTACAACATCCATGAGAACATGATGAGATGCCTTGATCAACGAGCTCTACCACATGGCGACACGAGGTTTGCACAGGCGATGCATTAAATGGTTAGGTGATAGGTGTCCGCTTGTGAGATGCTTTATAGAGGAAATGGCACTCGCCAATTAGTGTACGTCCTCTCGTATGACGAAATGACCATTATATCTTTTTCGATCTCTGCGACAGGCATCACCCTTTCTTATACCCCGCCCTCATCATTAAATGACAAATTCAAAAAAAAAAAAAGGAAGAGATTGGGTTAATTAGAGTTTGAAATTTAAACTCCCGCACTTGTAGATCAATTCAAACTCTTAATTCTCGAGCTCACATATGTTAAGTTCGGAAGTAGGGGACAACTGTTATAGGGAAAACTGAACTGACCTATTACATGGGACACATATGCATCATGAGGGGGACCAGGGCAATGTTGGAGAAGAATCGCCTAAAGAGGCTCCTCGAACCACCAACTTTTTGACCACATAAAAGATCCGAGCTGAGCTCTGAGGGGAAACCCTATAAATGAGCTCCGATGAGAGACTCACCTGCCGAGCTAAATTGCTTGAATTCAGAACTCAATGATAGAACTTATCGGCTGAGCTGATCAGACCAATATCGACCACGATTGAGGGATATCTAGAAAAAAATCCTGCATTGTATTGAGCAAGGATAGACCCGACGAAATCCTATCCGAAGATCACGCCAATCGAGACAGTAACAAAGATATTCTCGAGAGAAAATTCTCATTCAAATTTGAACCCTTCAGCATATCTGATAAATCCCACTAAAATACGAAAATCGGCTAAGCATCCTATAAATATACCCACTGTCTTGGAAGGAAGGCACGCAAAAAAATTTCCGACTCAGGTCCTATTCCTGTGATAAACTTACCCACCTAACTTAGGCATCCGAGGTCCCCAGCCAACACCGACGCCCCCATGATCATTTACATTCTTACTGGTGCATGTATCTAATGTGCCTTCAGCTGCAACCGCTCATAGTTATTTCTATATACCAATGTCAAGTATGAATTGGGTACCCATAGTTGTACCATCCAAGGTGTTATGGTGTTGATGTACTTATCAAGGTATTAGGTACCTATTTATGATTTGAATTTTAAAATAAATAAATAACAACAACAACAACAACAACAACAACAACAATAATAATAATAATAATAACCATATATCAGGCCATGTTTGGCTGGGCTCGGCCCTAGCTATCCATTGGGTGCACCCGGCCTATTGGCATCCCTAGACAAGTCGCTCCAATGCAACTTATCCATGTCAACTCAGACAAGCCAACCAATACAACCCCGGCTTGACTCCGGACTCAATGAGTAGGCTAGAGTGGCGAGTCTTTTAACCCGGTCACAGGTTTTGTTAGGACCTGAACTCATGACTCACTTAGCAAACATGAAGAGCTCGGTCCAGTGGTACATTTGAAAAGTTAAGCCTGTACTGTCGGATTCGGCTGGTAACTTAAGTCTTTTTCGAGATTGAGCTCATGGAGTTCAAACATACTATGCTGTGGTCTGATTCTTTGAGCTATGACGTCGTTTGTAATTTGACTAATACAGTTTTACACTAGAGCGAAAAGGGTATTCTGGTAATTCCCGATGTTGAAAAGATGGTCCCTTTATTCCGGTTTTGGGGGGTGACTTGCTTCCTGCTTCAACCATCCAAACTACTCCAATGTCTATAAATAGCCCAAACCTACACAAGTTTTCTCACTCATCAACACTACATTCTCTCGATCTCTCACTCATCAACACTACCCCTCCCCCTCTCCCTATGGAAAAGCCCATGCATTTCCTTCTCTCATTTCTCTTCATTGTCTTACCATCAGCACAAGGAGATTACAGCATTCTCGACTTTGGTGCCAAACCCGATGGTGTGACCGATTCCACCAAATCCTTCCTTAGTGCATGGGCCACGGCTTGCGCCTCAGCTGAGTCCACGACCATCCACGTGCCCCCTGGTTCGTATTTGCTGGGGCAGACTGTCTTTGCAGGCCCATGTAAGAACAATGGGATCACCATTCGGATTGATGGGACCCTCGTTGCACCTGCGAATTATGTGTCCCTGGGCTCATCAGGACATTGGCTGTTTTTCAATGATGTTCAGGGCGTTTCTGTCTATGGTGGGACCCTTGATGGGCGTGGGTCCGGTCTGTGGGCTTGCAAGGCATCCAGTGGGAATTGCCCAGCTGGTGCAGAGGTAGGTGAATTTGAGGAGAATCACATTCAAATATTGACAAATTTACCTGTTACCGTTTTTCTTGTTAATATTTGGCACCCTCTTATATTTATATACAACTTTGTGCTTCTCCATTTAATAAAGTGGAAAGAGAAATGTCTATCTATCGACCAGTACAACTGGAAATTGGGTACGCTGAGTACAAGTAATTCAAACTAAACTGTCCAAATTATAGGTCCTAGTTTAGATGCATTGTGAGCCCATTATTTGGATACTTAAGATGGTCCCTTGGTTTTCATTTTGGCATTGTGACCCATGCAAGGGAAGGTTAGGCTTGACGTGCGGTTCAGATTAATATTTTGAACTGCCATGTGTGCAGTAAGATTCACTTGCACTATAATATGAATGCAAGCTAGTTGTTGTATGGGATCATTTCCGATTAAAATAATTATAAAATGCTAAAAATTAAACGAGGGAAAACTGACAATTTAGGTATACATCACTTGTGATGCTTGCAGTCGCTGACCTTCAACAACGCAAAGGACATCTTAATCAGCGGCCTAACTTCGATGAACAGCAAACTCTACCACATCGTGATTGACGGTTGCGCGAATGTGATTGTCCAAGGGGTGAAGATCGTAGCCCCTGGCAACAGCCCCAACACAGATGGCATACACGTGCAACAATCAACGGGTGTCACCATCACTGGGACGAGCATAAAGACGGGAGATGACTGCATCTCAGTTGGCCCCGGCACCATGAACTTGTGGGTTGAGAACATTGCCTGCGGCCCTGGACATGGCATCAGGTAACCAATGATCCACCAACGCCCAGAGGGCCCATATATTCCCTGTGGCCCTAGACATGTGCGACCTAGAAACTTCATTTTGTTGCTAAAATCATCAATTTCTATTATATACAAAATAAATGGGACCGGATTCAGACCCAACTAGACCCAACCGGAGTCTAACCTGGACCCGACTTGGACCAGACAAGATACAATAAAATCTAGTCTGGTCAATTGGGTAACCGTAGGTCTGGGTGTCTAATGATTGCCCTTATTTGGCAGATGCAAGCCATGCTCGGGCCCAACTAAATTTTGTCTAGGGCCGGATCTGAAATTGCTTCATTCCAGCCCTTTCTCCTCCCTAGTTTCAATGGCTGCATTACAGGGCCATTACAAAAAGATAGCGGTTGAATGTATATCTGTTAAAATTTGGATGGTTCATACTTATCAGATGGGATCTGGTCCACCCGGAGGATGGAATTTTAATTCTTTGAAGTTTATACTATACATGTGGCATATGTGTGCGATGAACCAATGCATTTGTGCATCATAAGGCTCCCTAAATGGACTGTAGATGAAAAGGGATTACAGTGTCCATTCAATCCAACAATGCTAGATAAGATGCGTGGAAAATTATGTACCAGATTAGGATTGCAGGATCACTGTCATATCTTTCCAATGAGTTCATTACGGTCCCCTGTCATTGGATGGTTCATATCACACTGAAAATATATGCAATATTTACAGTATAAAAAGCTGAAGGATGTGAGTGTGCTGGATCTCATCCTACAAATCATGCATGTGACTACATGCTAACGTGTGCATATATGTGCTTTTGGCAGCATTGGAAGCCTCGGGAAGGAGCTGAATGAGGCAGGGGTGCAGAACGTGACCGTTAAAACGGTTGTATTTACAGGGACTGAAAACGGGTTGAGGATAAAATCATGGGGAAGGCCCAGCAACGGTTTTGTGAAGGGAGTTACTTTCGAGCACGCTGTTATGCAAAATGTCCAAAATCCTATCATCATCGACCAAAATTACTGCCCTCACCAGGAAGATTGCCCTGATCAGGTATTACCGTTACAAGGCTAATAATGGAATTTGCCTATTTTATTGTTCTCTTTTTTCTAAAGGTCACATGGGCAAGGTTAAAAATATGGACCGCTAATTAAAGGAGGTTCATATGATCATGCTGGATCAATGGCCATGAAGCACTCTTGATCCTTACAATTTGTGGTGGAGACCCCGGTAATCTCCACAATGCATTGCTAATCATTCAAACAATTTGTAATATTATTAATGGTACGAAATAAAATTTTTTATTTAAAATCAGTTTAGGCCACTCAAATCAAATGCTTAATGTGGATTAACATTTCTAAAGCATGAGGGGTGTTTTTTTTTTTTTTGGGGGATTGATGATTCAACTAGAATCGAAGTTTATAAAAGGGGATTAACAACCCCATTGCAATATACAAGAGGTGAATAAACGGGCATAATCCTTAAAATGTTTACTATATTAGAGGGTACGTGTGGTAGAATCTAGCATTGAATTTGCATGAGAGGCACCGGCAGTTTAGTAATATGGACGGTTGATCTAATGAAACTCATTAGGGATATATGCACCAAAATATCCATATCAGAAGATCCAAACCATCATAGTTTTTCGCACTTCTCTAGTTGAATATGGATATAGCAATCCACGATCGAAGGCTTAGAATATAGTATCATCATGGATTTAATTTTCCATGAAAACATGAGATTTTTGTGGACCACATCTGACGCAGGGATGGGCCTGAGGAGGTTGAGCACCTTCTTCCTCAAGGATAACTGTTCCTAATCCACAGAACTTCTCCGGACCCCTAACATATATACCTCGAATCCACGAGGAAACAGAGAAAAATAGAAAATAATTTCTAGAAAATTCAAAATAATTTTTTTAATGATGAAAAATGAGATTACAACTCTTTAAATGAGGCTACGAACCCTAGGGAGAATTTTCAAAATTAAACTACAACTAAAACTCTTAGAAATCGTGACTTAGTATAAATAGTAAACTAACATTCGCGATTCCTACTAGTGCGCATGGTTTTTGGCCAAAAATAGCAAGTGTCCTATTTAGCTGAATCACGATGTTCACTTAACTATTCTAAGCACTTTTCATGTTGGGTGCAACTCTTAAAGCCTAATGGATGAAGAGTTATACTCAAACTAAAACTTACTATAAATAGTAAAAACGAAATTAAAACAGGAATTCGACCGTCGATGTAATGGTATTTCACAAATTTGGTGCGAGCAACCCAATATAGCGAGGTTAGGTGGCTAAAGTAGCTCGTCCTACTCCAAAATCATATATGGTATGCCTGATAGCTCATTCCAAATTGCAAAATACGTCCGTTTTAAGTTCTGACAAACCTAAACCGGCCAATTTATCACACTACTATTGTGGTAATGACCCAAACAAACTCGAAATGTATTTGTTCTAAAAGAGAATGACTCTGGTCATCCGGTCATTATGGAGGCCCATGCAACATAGAATGAAGGTTGACCAACCTTTGTTAG
The DNA here is from genome assembly GCF_029962835.1 of Magnolia sinica. Classification (NCBI taxonomy): domain Eukaryota; kingdom Viridiplantae; phylum Streptophyta; class Magnoliopsida; order Magnoliales; family Magnoliaceae; genus Magnolia; species Magnolia sinica. Next base: position 60,634,547 of record NC_080577.1, read on the forward strand.
CCTTGCGTGAAGGTTGTCATACCTTATACAAGAGAAAAACACAGAGAGAGAGAGAGAGAGAGAGAGAGAGAGAGAGAGAGAGAGAGTTTTACAATGTGACTTAAGTATTTTCGATATTGCTATGTATATAGCTTCACTAACGAGATCCTCTAATAATCTATAAATGAGATTATTTGCTCAATAAAGCAAAAATCATAAGTCAGTTGGTGGCTCAGGTGTTGTATATTTTGAACCCAGAAAAGACAAAAGGTGAAAGATACTAGATCCCCCACCACATCGGGCCCATGACCAACTTTAACAAATATAGGATACCATCTTACATGAAAACTCTTTTGTGAAGTTTTTTTTTTTTTTTTGGTGTTGTTTTCGAATGTATTACAAATACATGGTTTCCATAATCTGTCCTTGTCAAATTCAACGTGTAAAACCTTGGACATGAAATTGGTTGTATGGAAAATCCTGTTTCTCTATATTTCACCGAAAAAAAAAAAATAGTAACCAATTATCCATTCCAGGCTTTTGTTTAAAAATCCGAAAACAATATCCCAAAAAAATGTTTAAGTACATTTCTGAAATGGCAGAAGAAATGTGAGGTAGCTTTTTATGGTAACCCAGACGTGGAATCCATAAAAAAAAGCTATAATCCAAAACAACCAACGGCTGGAAAATCGGAATCCATGGTTTTCCATTTCCTGAGGAATCCAGGTTACAGTTTCCTATCCGTGTTTTAGTTTTCTAACCCCTAATTCTCCAAGTTCAACTTTCTCAACTGCCTTTTCTTTTTCTTTCCAATTTTTTTCTCAGAATTCTGGCGTAAAAATCAGCGAAGTGACCTACAACGACATCCACGGATCATCGGCAACCCAGGTCGCTGTGAAATTCGACTGTAGCACCACCCATCCATGCAGTGGAATCGGCCTACAAGACGTAAAGCTTACATACAAAAATCAACCCTCACAATCATCTTGTATGAATGCGGACGGAAATGCTAGCGGTTTTGTTGTGCCACCGAGTTGTTTGTAGATGAAAAAAATAAATTTTATTATTAATATAGGTTCTTTTTCCTAATTACTAGACAGAGTACATGTTATGCAACATGCACCTTTTTTTTTTTCTTCTTCTTATTCTTCCTCTTTTTATTTCTTCTTATTATTTTTTTACCATATGGGAACACGGCCACAAGACTTCGATGTGCACACTACGCATCTATTGTACCATGTTGTGGACTGTTCCTTAAAGAACCAATTGGAAAAGGACACGTGAAACACCAAGGAGATGCGGGTGCAGTCAGCACTTGAATTCTTAGTTTTGCCATCAAACCCAATGCCCAATTCTCCGAGTCAAGATGGGGCATCTTCGTCTTGGAGCGACCCTCTAGATGATATTAGTTGGGTTGCACGACATGTAGATGAGAATCCAACATATTGTAGAGCAAGGAAGGGATCAAGCAGAGCAATCGTGAATCCATGTTGATATCTTCAACAGGTGGATAGCTAGTTAGACCGAGAACTTGAACCGGTTGGTGGTTATCCTTTCCAAGATGACACCTACTACACCTCAATAAAATGTTAAGATCAGTTCTCTGGACAACTTGGCACCAGTACCACCCCCACAACGGAATACACAATTTTCTCTAACACAGGATATGTGGAATGTGCCTCCGCCTGTCAAATTCAAGTGAATTGAGCAGGAGGCCAGAAACTTCCTTCACGAAGTTAAAAATCAAGGAGTGCCTAGGGGCACCCTTTCCTTAGGAACCCGCCTTACAATGGCAGACTATACTCGATAAGTCCAGATCTGCCACCAGTGAAGGAACCTTAACATGTGGATAGCGATCAGGTTATACAACGGGTATAAGATGTCACGCTCCAAACTCGGAAACCGGGCTCACAAAATTTCCGATCGCCGAATTCGGTGTCGAGAGCCTACATAATACCCCATTCTCAGCTCTCAGCGCCCATACGCCAAATTTTGATCATAGGATCCTATAAGGAGGATTTTCCAACGTACATTTATTTCGTAAGAAGCATAACCACAAGTTTACCCAAATCACAAAGGCAGCATCATCATCACATATTCACTAATATAAACAGTTGAATACAGTGCTGTAAAGGAAAATATACATATATCAAAAATTAAAGCTCCAGAAAACCGCTGCATGCTACAACCTCAACGTTGTTGCGACCTAACGCCACTTGCACGCATCTATCGTGCATAAGCTTATTAAAAGCTTAGAGGGTGGTGTAAGTGTGTACACAAAGTAAGTGTCAAGTATACAATATCAGAGCAATGCGAGAACATGCTGGTAAGTCCATAAATACCATTAATCTTATCCAAGTTATGTGATGCAAAGCATAATAAGCCAATATCATATACTGAGGAAGAAATGTAGATCAACTATGCAATGTAGAAACATAGTAAGCCAAATATCATCTAATGAGGATACAATACAGTATGCAAATCCTAACGAGTCCACGAATGCCGTTAACCTCATCTAGGCCATATAAATGCAGAAACATAGCAACCCAAAATGTCATATGCTGCGAATGTAATGCAATATGCGGTGCGAATGAAATGACCAAGCTAGAGTGTGAAGTCGGGATGATAGTACGTAGTATCGCAGGCTATGAGGTCCATCACAAGGGACTTCTATCCAAACCAGTCACATACCTAAATTTGGATAGCCAAACTCAATGTGGTAAACTCCTAATCTCAGGTTAGTCTGCATCCCAACCGAAATCCTGGCCATTGCAGAAGTACACAATTAGTTATGCACCACCAGCCCAAGTGGATAGTGAATGCATGAATGAATGAGTAAAATGCCGAGTATACAACTCTTGCTCAATAAGTCCTCATATCAGTACTGTACATCTCTAGGATCATCACCGGGGTCTAGTACACTCCAAGCTGGCTGCCGCCCCTGCCGGCCGCGCAGCCCAGCGAGTGGAAAAGACCTCATTACCCGCCTGCCAGCAGTATACCAATGCTTACCTGGCTCGTCAATAGCGGACCCATTTGTGAGCTGGTCAAACTCAGCCTAGCTTACAGCCCCCTCACTCGGGCAGATAAGGCCACACCCCTTTCCAACCGACCACAACACAGTGAGAGATGCGGCCTACTAATATTCGGCACTCGGGCGCTCATGTATATCTACTCGGTATAGACGTTGGAGCATCCCTTGGTCACAGGAGTTTGGGGACCTTCACCCACGGACATCCAAAGTGCCCATATGTTCAAACCAAACATTTTCGGTGCCCCATCTGGACATCCATGATATGCCTGTGGAGGCCGCAGCCCTGATGTCGCTAGGGCGCCAAATGATCACGTCAAAAAAATTACTAGACGCATGAGCCATACCATTCAGTCATGCATCAAACCTGCACGTACGTGCGCTCATGTGGGACAACTCCGTCTCTCAGGGAATCCCATAAATAATTAGCCCAGTGGCACATGCTATGCTCAATCACTCCTCATAACAAGCATGTGAATTATGCGTATGACATGTGTCATGAAGTATATTAAGCATGATTATAATTGTATACATCATGATGGGCCTGTATAAGGCGGCCCATGGCCCGTAATAATGAACGAGTGGCATGCACATAATCACATAGACATGGTGGACCTCACACATCACAATTGGGCCTCGCACATACAAGGAGCCTCACACAATCACAATGGGCCTCATACAATCCCCATGGGCCTTGTACATTCACAATGGGCCTCAAACAATCACAATGGGTCTCATACAATCACAATGAGCCTTGTACATTCACAATGGGCCTCGTACATTCACACTGGGCGTCATACAATCCCAATGGGCCTTGTACATTCACAATGAGCCTTATACAATCACAATGTGCCTCATATAGTCGTAATGGGCCTCGTATAATCACAATGGTCCTCATATAATCACAATGAGTCTCATATAGTCGCAATGAGCCTCATACAATCATACAATGGGCCTCATACAATCACGATGGGCCTCATATAGTCGTAATGTTATGTTAACACATACTCAGTGAGTATACCAATCATAGTCGTAATCGATAATTGGCTTATATATATATATATGACGGGGTTCATAGAAGGACAACAGATCTAATCCATAACATGAGGATCAGTCCTCAACAATGGATATACCAAACCTGATACCACCAATCTTTTCACCTACAGTGACGATGCACTCTCCTCATAATAGGGATGGGCCTAGATGGCCTACTCATATCAAGAATGGGCCTAAGAATAAGGAGTGGGCTTCCTTGCCCGTTCCATCACGTAACAATCTGGGCTTCCTAAGGGCCTAATAAGTACAAGGTGGGCCACATTCCCTTTGGAAGGCTCGATATGAACACAAGATAGGCTCCAAGGCTTAGGTGGTCCTACAGGGTATGGTGGAAAGCATCTTTATCAAATGGGGGCCCAATGGATTGGGATAGCCGAATCAAGGGAAACATGGATAATATAATCATCAATGGGGGCCCACACTACACTAAAACTACAAAAAAAGGACAGTCCAAAACTGTCTCAAATGACCAAAAAGGACGGTTATGGACCGTCGCAAGGGCCGTCAAATTTTGACGTGTCATATTACTGAAAGGACGGTTGAAAACCATCATTCTTATTAACGAAAAAAGGACAGTCATGGACCGCCCTTAAAAAGGACGGTCATGGACCGTCTTTTATGAGCTTTTAAAGGACAACCATCGATAGTCCTTATTAAGGACAGTCATGGACCGTTCTGAAAATGGACTGTTATAGACCGTCTCTAATGAGCCTTCAAAAGACGGTTATAAACCATCCTTTAAAAGTACGGTCATAGACCGTCCTTAAAAAGGACTGTTATGGACCGTCTCTTATCGTCATTCAAAGGACGACTATGGACTGTCCTTTAAAAGGACGGTCATGGACCGTCCTTAAAAAGAACTGTCATGAACCGTCTCTTATGTGCCTTCAAAGGACGGCCACAAACCGTCCTTAAAAAAGACTGTCATGAACTATCCCTTGTAATCCTTCAAAGCACATTTTCAAATTTGAGAGGATCAATATACACCTGTTACAATATATTTCATCGTGTTCTTCCTGATATACACCTGTTATATAATATATTTCATCATATTCACATTCATATCCATCTAAACCCAAACTACGTAAATCCAACATAAACTACATTCATCCAAACATAAACTACATCCATCCAAACACAAACAATCTTATCCACATTACATTCATCCACGCATAAATACATATAAGTTTAACATCATAAATAAAAAAAGGAAAAAAATCAGCAACAATTTTCTTTTTGTCTTTCATCTGAAAAAAAAATATTAAACCAACAAAACATTATAATTCAGAATCATGAAGAATTGCATAAACTTCTTCCAAAAAAGTGGACACTTTTTTAAAATAAAACTGATCATTAAAATAAAACTAATGCAAGCAAATAATGCAAAAAAGTGTTTCAATTCAAGGTAATAGAAACAACAACAAAAATTAAAGCTTTGCAAAAAGGGGCATGTGTTAAAAGGGGTAGGTTTAGGTTTTAGGTTTAGGTTTCGATTAAGGTTTAAGTTTAGGTTATAAGCTATAGGTGTAGGGACGTGAGAATAGTTTAAAGTTTAGGTTTAGAAAATCAGTTCGGGTTCGGGATCGGGTTTAGGTTTGGGTTTTCAAGTTTAGGTTTGGGTTTAGGTTAGGGAGTTGAGATTAGGATTAAGTGTAGGTTTAGGTTTAGGGATTTGAGAATACATTAGGTTTTAGGTTTAGGTTTAGGTTATATGTTATATAGGTTTAGGTTTAGGTTTAGGTTATAAGCTATAGGTTTAGGGAATTGAGAATAGGTTAAGGTAGAGGTTTAGGAAATCGGGTTCGGGTTCGAGATCAGGTTTAGGTTTGGGTTTTCAAGTTTAGGTTTAGGTTTAGGTTAGGGAGTTGAGATTAGGATTAGGTGTAGATTTAGGTTTAGGGATTCGAGAATACATTTAGGTTTTAGGTTATAGGTTTAGATTTAGGTTTAGGCTTAGGTTTAGGTTATAAGATATAAGTTTAGGGAATAAAGAATAGGTTAAGGTTTAGGTTTAGGAAATCCGAGTTCGGGTTCGGGATCGGGTTTAGGTTTGAGTTTTCAAGTTTAGGTTTAGGTTTAGGTTAGGGAGTTGAGATTAGGATTAGGTGTAGGTTTAGGTTTAGGGATTTGAGAATACATTAAGGTTTTAGGTTTAGGTTTAGGTTATAGGTTATAGGTTTAGGTTTAGGTTTAAGGTTTAGGTTATAAGCTATAGGTTTAGGGAATTGAGAATAAGTTAAGGTTTAGGTTTAGGAAATCGGGTTCGGGTTCGGGATCGGGTTTATGTTTGGGTTTTCAAGTTTGGGTTTAGGTTTAGGTTAGGGAGTTGAGATTAGGATTAGGTGTAGGTTTAGGTTTAGGGATTTGAGAATACATTTGGGTTTAGGTTTATATAAGTTTAGTTAAGGTTTAGGTTTAGGTTATAAAGAATTGAGAATAGGTTAATGTTTAGGTTTAGGAAATCGCGTTCGGGTTCGCCAGGTTTAGGTTAAGTTTAGAAGTTTAGGTTTAGGTTGTGGAGTTGAGATTAGGATTAGTGTAGGTTTAGGTTTAGGGATTCTGAGAATACATTTAGGTTTTGTGTTTAGGTTATAAAATTATTGTAAAGGTGTGGACCATTATGCTTAGGTTTCGATTTAGGTTATAAGCTATATGTTTAGGGAATCGAGAATAGGTTAAGGTTTAGGCTTAGGAAATTGGGTCCGGGGTTCGGATCGAGTTTAGTTTGGGTTTTCAAGTTTAGGTTTAGGTTTGGTTATGGAGTCGAGATTAGGATTAGGTGTATGTTTAGATTTAGTGGATTTAAGAATACATTTAGGTTATTTAAAGTTATTGGTTTAGGTTTAGGTTTAAGTATAGGTTAAGGTTTAGGTTATAAGCTATAGGTTTAGAGAATTGAGAATAGGTTAAGGTTAAGGTTTAGGAAATCCGGTTCAGGTTCGGAATCAGGTTTAGGTTTGGGTTTTCAAGTTTAGGTTTAGGTTTAAGTTAGGGAATTGAGATTAGGATTAGGTGTAGGTTTAGGTTTAGGGATTTGAGAATACATTTGGGTTTTAGGTTTAGGTTTAGGTTTTAGGTTATAGGTTAAGGTTTAGGTTTTAGGTTTAGGTTAAGGTTAGGTTATAGGTTATAAGTTTAGGTTATAGGTTCAGGTTTTAGGTCGTAAGTTTTGGTTTTGGGTTAAGGTTATAGGTTTAGGTAAAGGTTTATGTTTAGGTTTAGGTTAAGGTTTAGGTTTTAAGCTATAGGTTTAGGAATGGAGAATAGGTTAAGGTTTAGGTTTAGGAAATCGGGTTCGGGTTCGGGTTCGGGGTCGGGTTTAGGTTTGGGTTTTCAAGTTTAGGTTTAGGTTTAGGTTAGGGAGTTGAGATTAGGATTAGGTGTAGGTGTAGGTTTAGGTTTAGGGATTTGAGAATACATTTAGGTTTTAGGTTTAGGTTTAGGTTATAAGCTATAGGTTTAGGGAATTGACAATAGGTTAAGGTTTAGGTTTAGAAAATCGGGTTCGGGTTCTGGATCGAGTTTAGGTTTGGGTTTTCAAGTTTAGGTTTAGGTTTAGATTAGGGAGTTGAGATTAGGATTAGGTGTAGGTTTAGGTTTAGGGATTTGAGAATACATTTAGGTTTTAGGTTTAGGTTTAGGTTTTAGGTTATAGGTTAAGGTTTAGGTTTTAGGTTTAGGTTAGGTTAAAGTTTAGGTAATTGAGTTTAGGTTATAGGTTATAGGTTTAGGTTAAGGTTTAGGTTGTAGTTATAGGTTTTGGGATTTGAGAATAAGTTTAGGTTATAGGTTAAGGGTGTGGTCCTTGTAAATACAGATATAAACACGGCCTGCTCCATTTGGCCAGGCCCTTCTAATGTTATCCATAGGAAATGGACTGCTTTATCATGGTCATAACAGCGGTTCCCACCTTCCAAGGACCCCCACTTAACATCCGGATAGTTCCGACGCACATTCGGGTTTGCTACATTAATTTCGACCAAATACATAAATACGGCCTGTCCAAATGGCTAGGCCCCTCCAATGTTGTCCATAGAAAATGGACAACTTCATCATGGTCATAACAGCGGTTCCCACCTTTCAAGGACCCCCGCTCATCCGAGTAGCTTCGACGCACATCCGGGTCTGCTCCATTAATTTTGAGCAAATACATAAATACAGCCTGTCCAAATTGTCAGGCCCCTCTAATGGTCATAACAGCGGTTCCTACCTTCCAGGGACCCCCGCTCAACATTCGGATAGCTCCGACGCACATCCGGATACATAAATGGGTACAGTTTCAAAGAACATTATTAGCAATGTTTCAAATGCATACCTCCCTTAGAAAGTCCTTCAGTTGATCCTCATGAAAGTCCTGATCTGTAAGAACCTTAACGGCAACATCCTGCATTCCATGATTGAGTAAATAAGAAGATGCATCACCTTTACTTTCAAGTCAAACAAAAATGGGACAGAGAATTATGTAAGAAACATGAAGAAAAATGTGAATTTCTTTGAATATGATAGAGAGATTGGTCCAGGAACTGAACCACAAATTACTCTCATCAGGTTAGTTATCAGAATAAAATTTCCAGAGAAGTTCCCTGCATTAAACACTTGCCTATGTAATTCAATTGTCTTCGGTAAAATCAAATTACTATCTTAAAAGAAATGCACGCCATGCATGCGAAACATCATTTTCAAACCAAACTACACTTACTATTTCAAATCTCACGCGGCTACTTCATTCCCCCACTATCTCCCTCGATTTCCCCACTCTCACCTATCCGTCTCTCTCTCTTGAAGCAAAAAAGAAGAAGAAGACGAAAAAACACTCTTTTATGTTTTTTCAATCCATCTTCCATTTTCTTCTTAAAAAGAAAATCCATATTTACTAATATTCCCATTTTTCTATTTTTCAAAAGGACGAGTTCGGACTCCGAAAGCATCAGCTCCAACACTCGTACTTTCAGCCCAAACCCTAACCAAGGACTCCAAAATTACCAAACTGCCACTGTGCAGGAAACCCCCAAATCTAGGAAAATCTAATGACTTGCAGTCAACTATTGCACAATACATGAAATGGAAAGCAAATAGTGAACCAAAATGTCCATGCTTATGCAGTAAATCAGAAAGATAAATTGAAAACTTTCCAATAGTGTGCATTTTATCAGACTCAGGGAAATGTGAATGTTGTGAATCACTTGCCAAAGGAATCCACTAAAAAGCAAGGAACTCCAACATAGCTTTGCAAAGCATGAAGGGAAAGCAGGAGGGATTCCGAAGCGAGGAAGAGTCTGTTTTAAAATGTTAGCAAGTGCAAAAGAATGGGAAGCAGGAGAGGGCGCAATGAGGCTAAATACTCTTAATCAGGTTCACTTTCTAACCTAATGTCTTCACATAGTTTTAGATGATATGGCCCACCTGAGTTTCGTATACGACTAATTTTTGGACTTAAAGGGGACACATCAAACGCATGGTGTTGATGTTCTACACACATCATGGTGGGGAGCACACAGATTAACCTCATGGGAAGTTCCCATGAGGTGACCTTATAGTACCATTTCACTCTTTAGGTAACTCCATGGGTGTTACTCTAACTGTGTAGGGCCCACCTCGATATATTTTATGTATATCGGCACCGTCCATATATTTTAGGATGTGATTTCAAATCATAAGAAATCAATAATCTCAGGTGAGCCATACTAATCAAAACAATGATGAATAACTATTAAAAACCTTTTGAAGGCCACAAAAGTTTTATATTCAAGAGAATGAACTAACCGATTTCATAAAAACCAGACTTTATTGCTGCCACAACATCGGCTACTGCTTGAAGTCTAGATGGGCATTGCTAGTTCACCGTCTTGATTGGCACACTCTCTGCAAGAATGGCTAAGAATGAGACATCTAGAATCCTAGATATACCCTACGGAGGAAATTTTGCAATGTTCAATCAAGCACCTTACTCAGCCAATGAGTTACATAGACAGCAGACCTTCTGGTGACCAAGAGCATCAGAGGTTATTCTCTTAAACACTTATAAACATGTTGCAAAAAGATTAATTAAAAAGGTAAATGCATATTGCTTATTAATTTAGGTCTAATACTATTAGTTTTCTAAGGCACAACTGCAGTAGGTTAGCCCACCATGAAGCTCAAAAATCAACTCAATTCAACCATTAAATGTCCCCTGTATGAATGTAGTGCTTTTAGGGTGGTTGTTTGCTGTTTTCTATTGTGTACCCCACTTGATAGTTGGATCCACTTGATTTTTTGGGTGCTTGTTTTACACTAACCTAAGTGAAGCATTAAGGGCCTATTTGTTTTTCAAAGAAATGGGAAATACCTGGGAAATAGTAATTATTACAATTTCACTGCGTTTGAAAATTCATGGAAACTTGTGCCTGTGAAATTAGTTCAAAAGATGTAATTTTAATTTTTGAACTGCAAGGTAATGCGAATGATATATCCATTCCGTCAGTCTGTTTTATTACAATATTTTGGAGCACGAGACAAAAAATGAAGCGGATCTAACACTCAAGTGGCCCACGCCAAAAGAAACAGTGGCCTTACAAAGTTTTTAACGGTAATTATTCGATTCCCTTTTTTGTTTGACGTGATCCAATTGAGTATTGGATATGCCTCAATTTTTTACTCATGCTATGAATTCAACTGGAGTAATGGATGAACGGTGTAGATAAGTGAAATGCATCAGTGGGACCCACAAATATTTTGTAATATTCTTAGTTTTCGTGTCAAAAAGTAAGTAGTCAAATCAGGTAAGTTGTAAATGTAGCGGGAAGTAATTATTACTTTTTCACACTGCATTTACCATTTCACCGAAAAATCAAACACGCCCTAAAAGCAAACAAACAGGCTACTAATAAGACTATCTAAAGATTGCAGACAATTTTACTTTTTTACTTTTTTTCTTCTTCTTCTTCTTCTTCTTCTTCTTCTTTTTTTAAAAAAAAAATATTACCTTTCAAAAAAATTTATTATTTATTTTTTTGCACTTTCACTATAAGAACACTTACGTGCATATTGTAGTAATTAAGAATGTTCACAAGGACAGCAAATCAATACCCAACTACTATATCACCATTCATCCTATTTATGTCTAGACTAGCCAACAGCTTTTGCCAACTCTGAAGTGTAGTGCATAAAAATTATTAAATAAATAAATAATAATAATACAAGGTCCAGACCGTCCTATTCGATTGTTATACCTTTACAATAAATGCATGTTCGGGCATTTCATTCTCATATCTTTCTTTTATTTAAATAAGAGGGATTGTGATCTTGACCGATGGATATTCACATTTCTTAGTATCCTTGTTGTTTCAGTTTGTAACAGTGGGGCCATTGGTGAGCAGTACACTACAGACAACTATCTGTTGGAACCACAGTAGATGTCAAACCCAAAAGATCCCAAATTGGAATATCCAAAGCATCTAATCTTCAAATAAATGTGCACTGTACATGTACTTCTTTCATAATTGACCATTTGCAGGCCACTAATTGATTGAGTTGGGATTGTCCCATCGACGAGATTTTTAATACGTGGTCCATCCACTGAGGCCCATCAGGTCATTGGTTTGGATCGCCCAAAAATTGGCCCCAATATGCAAACTGAAGATTCTAAGATACCATACATATCCTCTGGTCAAGGACCCTTTTGATAAAGTTGTTGCTTATTAGAAAGAACAGTAGAAAAGGAATATTTAGCCATAAAGGTTTCTCTATCAAGATTTGCAAGTTCTCAACATAATTCCAATAAAAAAACATTGGTACAGTATCAAACCTTCCAGCACCAGCAACAACAATTTTTTGCTTTGGGAAATCTATCATTGGTCTTCCTTGCGCTCTTACAGCTCCCAAAAGACCAGCTATTGCAACACCAGCAGTACCCTGTCGAGAATAATGAATCCGTCAGAATCAAAGATGAGTATTTTCTTGCAAATGTTATAGTTAAATGATAGATACAAACATCTGGTTCACGATTTATGTGTAAAGTTCAGAATCAAAGATAGAATGAAAGCCCAACATTTAATCCCATAAACAGCCATTACAGCCATTTCAATTGTGGAGTAAAGTCCTCCATTCAAAAATCATGATTGTGTGTTGTGTTCACAAGATAAGGAAATGAAAAATTAAAAACAGAGGGTCACCATTTACACCTACGTTAACAATCATTACATTTACTGCTATATTATTGTCAATCTTGGAAACAGTGGCAAAATCATGGCCCCCAATGAGTAGCTAACCCAGCACAAAAATCAGGCTATCCACTCATCAAGGCTACTTGCTGCAGCCCACCTGACTGTGCATGCAGCTTCAATGTCCCGTACATGTGCCAAGTTAGCATGTGTGGAGGCATGGAGTGGTTTATCAGGCCAAGTCCCATACAAAGTTCAAGGAAAATGAATGCCCTCAACAACTCACTTGCTCTGCAATGAATGTAATTCCCCCATGATTGACCATTTCATATGTCTCGTGCCCAGGATAGGATTGAAAGGTTACCAGGTTCTTTGATAGGCATAGTAGACAGATATTGCCCATGATGCTGCAAGCAATAACAAAGAAACCCATCATGCCACATTAAACATGTATAGGGCTGAAACACAATGTTGATTACCTAGTCACAATAGTTCAGAGCAGAAAATACAGTAATAAGCCTACCATCATCATGTTCCATCTTATTGCCCTCATCTTTCACTTCACAGATCAAACAATTAGACCTGCCATACACACTTCATGGCAGAGAGCATATTTATATAAAATAAGGGCACATGATATCAATATTCTGGTGACCATACAAGCGAAGAATAACATAACTGAATCATAAAATGCAACCTTGATGCAATAGACTTCTTAATGCACGATGGTTACCAATGGATGGATGGCCATTAATCATGATCAACCTGAAATCCAAATCTCAATTCTTTGAGAACATATTAATGCAACAATTTCAAAACAAAAGCATAGTCTTAAGACAAATCCCGCCTTCTCTCAGGAAATTCAACAAATAGTTAATGTACAAACCGTATCCCCAATTTTCGACCGAATTAGAAGAGAATATGGACGGATTTACCTATAAGAACCTGACGCTTGGGATGATGGAGGGGTTATGCAAAAACCATATCCCCTGATTCTCCTGAAATCAGCAAATCCATCGCGGATCCACTACCAGATCGACAACGAAAATGAGCGCAGCGGCAACGGGTGCAGCGAGTTCCTGCCAGCGACAATGGGGCGAAAACGATGGGGTTTGGACGGTGCTGAAATGTTTTGATTGGAGATTGGTAGGGCCGACATTGCTCAGAGAGGTGGAGAGAGAACAAGCGTCACAACGAGTGATGGAGAGGGAAAGTGAGAGAGGGAAAGACATTGAAAGAGGGTTTCAGAAATGCCTCTTTCAAAATGAGTTTTTGATTCACATCCAAACAATGTGAGTTTAACACCAAATTATATAATAAACTAAGTTTTCAGCCATACATATAAGGGCCCATTTACCAGATAGTTAAGATTGTATAATATGGGTACAAGGTAAATATTAACCATCTACACGAGGACCCATTATTTGGATGGTTTGGATAACTTTATATCATTTCCACTAGTGACTGCATAAATCACCACCATTTTACATTGGACCCAAAACTAGCACATTTAAACCAAAACTAACACCACATGGCGCACAACGTGAGCTTTTACATGGTGTAAGCGTGTCTTTTATTGTGACGGGTAAAGCCCATGGTTCCAAAATCTAGGCCATTGATTACTTGATTCCATATGTGTATTGGCCATATATAAAGAATTTCATTGATAGAATGATCTTGACATTTATATTTATTGCCTGCAATAGACGGTTAAAAATGAAAAAAAGCATGATGTCTTAAGATTGGAAGGTAGAATCTTCATAAATGTAGGGCCATGGTTTGGTGATCCAAACCGTTGATATGATGAGACGCATGGTTGATGATCCAAAGAACAAAGATGATCCAAAGTTCAGGTGGACCCCACCACAGAAAAAAAGGGGGACAGTGACACCCACCGTTGAAACCTTCCCAGGGATTACCATGATGTTTATTTGAGATATAATATCTTTATTTGAGCTTTTTTTTTTTTCCTAAATCACATTTGTTTTTCAACTTCTCAACTTTCTTTTTTAAAAGGACAAAATTTTCTCAAAATCTTGGTGTTTTTCTATTAAAAAAAATCAAAATCAAAATCAAAATCTTAGATTTTCCCAAACATTGTCAATTTTTTTTCAAAATTACAATTATTTTTAAACTTCTTAATTTTCCTTTTGAAAATGTTAGTTTTATATATATACATAAATATATATATATATATATATATATATATATATATATATATATATATATATATATATAATCAAAATCTTGATTTTTTTTTCTTCAAAATTTCTACATTTTTCGGACTTCTACATTTTCTTTATCGAAATGTCTTTCTTTTTTCAAACTTCTCAATATTATTTCAAACTCTTTTTTTTTTTTTTAATGTCATTTTTCTTAACAAACTTTTCAAATTTTCAAAATACAGAACCTAATTTTCTTTTTTTAAAATCTCAATTTTTTTTTTCTAAAATCCATTTTTTTTTCTAACTTCTCAATTTACTCAAACTTTTCAAACTTATCAATTTACTCAAACAATAGTGATTGGATATCCACCATTAAAATCCTCATAAGGCCCACTGTATTGTTTATTTGACATCCAATCTGTTGATTTGGTCATACAGGACCAAATGAAGGGAAAAAACAAAAATCAGCTTGATCCAAAACTTTTATGGCTACCAAAATTTTTTAGCTTACCGAGTAAATCCTGTGGGTCCCACCATGATTTATTTATTTTATCCACTCCATCCATCCATTTTAACATATAATTTTATTACATAAGCTAAAAAATGAAGCCTATAAAAATTTGAAGTGGACTACATCATAGGAAATAGTATAAACTGAACATCTACCATTGAAAAATTTTGGGAGGCCACTAAAGTTTTGGATCAAGTTGATATTTTAGTTTTCCTTTCATCCATGTATTTATGATCTATTGAACAGGTTGGATGACAAATAAAAATCACTGTAGGCCATAGGAAGAAGTCAACGGAGGAAATCATTATTCCCACAGTTTCCTGTGGTAAGGTCCACTTGAGCTTTGGATATGCTTTAATTTTGGGCTCAACCACTAAAATGATCTGGAAAAATGGATTGACAGTGTGGATAAACCAAATACATTCACTGTATCATTGCTAACTGGATACGGCAGGGTAGGATGCAATATGCGTTGAAACCCTTTCGGGGTCACAAAAGTTTCGGATTAATATAAAATTTGTTTTTCCTATTCATCCAAGTATTTGGACCACACCACATGAAATGGTGTTGATTGAATATCCAACATTAAAAGCTTCTTGTGATTGAGCCAAAGTATGAGGCAGATTCAAAGTTCGAGTGGACCCCATCACAAAAAATAGTGAGAATTGAATGCCTACCATTAAAACCTTTACTTTGGGCTGTAGAAGTTTTCATCCAAGCTAATATATATGTTTTCCCTTATTTCATGTTTGTATTGACTTATAAATAGGTTGGATCTCAAATAAACATCGCGGCGGGCCCTAAAAAGGTTTCAATAGTGGGTGTCACTATCCCACTCTTTTCTATGGTGGGTCCACTTGAACTTTGGATTTGCCCCGTCAATCAGATGCACCATTCCATGGTGGGCCACAAGCTTTAAAATAAAGTCAATCCATGACTTGGGTGGGCCACACCACATACTATAGTTGAGAGGGTTACCCTCCCATTAAAACATTCATAATCATTTATTGGGCCCACCTAGATGTGGTTCATAGATCCAACCCATTCATTATATACGTGTGTCCCACTTGGATGAGGAGTTAGCCCAAGTTTCACACACATCCAAAACTCATGTGGGCCCCACTAATTGAATGTTTTTATATGTTTTAGGGATGTCTTCACATAGTTTTAGATGCTATGGCTCACCTAAGTTTTGTATACGACTGATTTTTGGACTTAAATGGGACACATCAAATGCATGGTGTTGATGTTCTACATACATCATGGTGGGGCGCACACAGATTAACCTCATGGGAAGTTCCCAAGAGGTGACCTTATAGTACCATTTCACTATTTAGATAACTCCTTCATGGGTGTTACTTTAACCGTGTATGGTACACCTTGATACATTTTATGTATATCGACATCGTCTATATATTTTTCCATCATATATTTAAGATGTGATTTCGAATCATAAGAACTCAATAATCTCAGGTGGGTCATGAAATCGCTTTTATGATGATTTTTTCACCTTTGGATTTTGCTGTTTTGATGAGGCTGTATGTTGAATTTTAGGGGTTGTAGGGTTTGATTTTGTTTTCTTGTAAAAGATTGTTCGATTCTACTGGTGGTGTTTGGAAACTAACCCCTGATATTAATTTGATTTCATTTGGAAAAAATTTTGTCTATGTTAATGTCTTGTGTTTCTGCAAGTTTTAGGGTTTCTAGTGAGACTTGTGTTGTGTTTTACTGTTTTGGAGTCCTTGGAGCTAATATGTGGGGGCCGACTGTGGATGGGTGGAGAGCTGGGAATGCCTTTCATGAAACAATCTCTGTCACCTGATTGGTGGACTTGGTATGATTGGATGGATGTCGGTTATTTTTTATTTTTTTTTTGAGATTCCATTTAGCTTAAACTATATTCCAGTTCCTTTTTAATTAACAAGCAGCTTAAACTATATCTAAGCTGTGCAAGTTTACATCTCATTGCTTTGGAGACGAGTTAATAGCCGAAAAATGATAACATGAGAATGGCCTATACTAATGTATGCATTTGGTACCAATTCTTAATGTTGGCAACACCTGGCATACTTATACCCTCTCCAAAGGTCACACTGATTGGATGATCTTAACTGTCTGAAATTGTTGTTGGATTAATTTGGACCATTTTCTTTTTGACTATCCTGAGGAACATTGACTTGTACTATTCTTTTTAAACATCTATATGCTTCAATCTCCTTTGGTCTGCACTTGTGTTGAAGGGCACATCTATTCTGTTGGGTAGAACACTTATTTTAATATCACAATGATTGGATAATTTCAACCATCTGATATTACCGTTGAATTTAGACCATTTTCTTTTTTACCAAGGTATTGAGGAACTTTGATTTGCACTCCTCTTTCTTAAACGTGTATATTTTTTTTTTTAAAACCTCGAGTTAACACTCTTGTTCTTCTTCTTCTTTTTCTTTTTTCTTTTCACGTTTACATGTTTTTAATCCCACCTTGTGTATTGTGGGCCACATCCATTCAATTTGGTATAAATCCTTTTTTTTTTTTTCAATTTTTCTTGTCAAAATATAAAATCGATTTTTCTTTTTTAAAATATATATTTTTTTACATTTTTCAATTTTTTCATAATTTTGTTTAATTTCTTTTTTTTTTTTCAAAATATCATTTTTTAATCTCACTTTTGTTATATAACTTTTTAATTTTTGTTGTCAAAATACAAAATCTAGTTTTCTTTTTTTAAAAATATATATATATATATTTTTACAATTTGTCAATTTTTTCACAATTTTATTTAATTTTTTAAATTTTCTTTTTCAAAATATCATTTTTTTTATCGAAATCTTGTTATATAACTTTTTAATTTTTCTTTTCAAAATACAAAATCTAGTTTTCTTTTTTAATATATATATATATATATATATATATATATATATATTTATATAAATATTTATATATATATATATATATATATATATATATATAATTTACAATTTGTCAATTTTTTCACAATTTTGTTTAATTTTTTAAATTTTCTTTTTCAAAATATCATTTTTTAAATATCACTTTTGTTATATAACTTTTTAATTTTTCTTGTCAAAATACAAAATCTAGTTTTCTTTTTTAAAATATATATTTTTTTACAATTTGTCAATTTTTTCACAATTTTGTTTAATTTTTAAAATTTTCTTTTTCAAAATATCATTTTTGTTATATAACTTTTTAATTTTTCTTTTCAAAATACAAAATCTAGTTTTCTTTTTTAAAATATATATTTTTTTACAATTTGTCAATTTTTTCACAATTTTGTTTAATTTTTTAAATTTTCTTTTTCAAAATATCATTTTTTAAATATCACTTTTGTTATACAACTTTTTAATTTTTCTTTTCAAAATACAAAATCTAGTTTTCTTTTTTAAAATATATATTTTTTTACAATTTGACAATTTTTTTACAATTTTGTTTAATTTTTAAAATTTTCTTTTTCAAAATATCATTTTCTTATCGTTTTTTTTTTTCTTTCAAAATTATCAACATTATTAAAAGTTCTTAATTTTTATTTCAAAATCTAGATTTTTATAAAATTACATTTTTTTTCAAAAACTAAATTTTTTTTCTTAAACATTGTTAGTTATTTTTCTTAGTTTTTAATTTATTTTTTTTTCGAAATTCATAATTTTTTTTTTTGTAATGTTTAACTTGAGCATTAGAGACGGTTTAGGACCGTCTCTAATGCAGACGGTCTTTGACAGTCTCAAATAATCACAATAAGATGGCTAAGGACTGTCTTTAATATAGAAGGTCATTGATAGTCTCAAATAGGGACTGTTAAGGACCGTCCCTACTACAGGCTATTTTTGAGTGGCTTACAAAACTAGTAAAAGACGGCCGATGACCGTCTATAATTGAGACGGTCAATGACAGTCTCAAATTACTAATACGAGATGGTCAATGACCGTCTCTAATATAGACAGTCCTTAATAGTCTCAAACAGAGACAGCTAAGAACCGTCCCTAATACAGACTAGCTCTGACAGTCCCAAATTACATGAAAAGACGGCAAACGACCGTCTCCTTGACAGTCTCAAATTACCAGTAAGAGACGGCTAATGACCGTCTCTAATAGGGACGGTCTTTGACCATCTCAAATTCCGCCATATAAGACGGTCAGGGACCGTCTCTTATTCCAGACGGTCAATGGCCGTCTTTTATGTACAGTTAACGACGGTTTTTGATCGTCTTAAATGATTGGTGGATGTTCAAATTTTTAAGACAATAAGGACGGTCAAGGGCCGTCTAAAAATTTAGAGACAGTTTACGGCCGTCTCTAAAGCATCTTTAAACCAAACAATTTTAGAGACGGTCCAGAACCGTCTCTAAATCCGTCATTTTTTCCCATTTTTCACGTAGTGCCAATGGTTTGGGTTAGCTCATTAAGGGGAGATGAGAATGGGCCTAACAATGGGCACCAGGGAGAGTTACAATGTAGACATTTAACCATCATTGCTCTTACAATGTGAACATCAAACTATCATTGCTCCCTAGGCATGGCCCATCATAAACATTATTACATATATCATGGTGGAATCACACACCACATCGGTCCTCATATACATCTCTTTGGGCCTCACACAAGGGCCTCACATACATCACATTGGGCCTCACTCATGGGCCTTGAATACATCACAATAGGCCACATTCCATGGGCCTCGAATACATTATAATGGGCCACAACCACGGGCCCCTCATACATCACATCAGGCCTCACTTATGGGCCTCATATACATCTTGTTTGGGCCGCATCACATGGGCCTAATACACATCACAATGGGCCACATCACATGGGCCTAATACACATACCAATGGGCTGCATCACATGGACCTAATACACATCACAATGGGCCACATCACAAGGGCCTAATACATATCATAATGGGTCTCATATACATCACCATGAGCCGCATCACATAGGCTTCAAATACATCACATGGGCCTAATGCACATCACAATGGGCTGTATCACATGGGCCTAATACACATCCTAATGGGCCGCATCACATGGGCTTAATACATATCACCATGGGTCTCATATATATCACCATGGGCCGCATCATATGGGCATCAAATACATCACATGGGCAACATCACATGAGCTTAATGCACATCACAATGGGTCGCATCACATGGGCCTAATACATATCACAATGGGTCTTATATACATCACCATGGGACGCATCACATGGGCTTCAAATACATCACATGGGCCTAATGCACATTATAATGGGCCTCATATATGGGCTGCAAATACATCACAATGGGCCTCTCACATAGGCCCAATATACATCACAATGGGCCTCCCTCAATGACCACAAATACATCACTATGGGCCTCATACAAGGGCCTTACATACATCATATTGGGCCACGTCACATGGGCCTCGACTACATCATAATGGATCACAACCCATAAGCCTCCAACGTATCACAATGGGCCTCATACACATCGCAATGGGCCCTCATTACATGGGCCTACTGGGCATTACAAAGGATGGCCCACAAATGGACAGCCTGGGTAAAACACACATCATAGTGGGTCCCTTTGGATATGGGTCATTCAGGAAAATGGGTGTCACGCCCCAAACTCAGAAACTGGGCTTACAAAATTTTTGATTGCCGAATCCGGTGCCGACAGCTTCCGTAGTACCCCATTCTCAGCTCCCAACGTCTATACGCCAGATTCCGATCCTGGGATCATACAAGGAAGATTTTCAATATGATTTTATCTCATAAGAAGCATAACCACAAGTATACCTAAATTACAAGAACAACATCATCACCACATATCCACTAATATAACATTCGAGTATAATGCTGAAAGGCAAATACATACATATAATAAAATCTTCACAAAGCTCAGCCGCATGCTCCTGCTCCTGCTCAGCTACGACTGCATCCTAACGTCACCTGCACGCATCTATCGTGCATAAGCTTATCGAAAGCTTAAAGGGTGGTGTAAGTGTGTGAGCAGTATATGCGTGCTCAGAATGTAATATCAGAGTAAACAGAAATACTGGTAAGTCCATGAACCATACAATATCAAAGTAGAAATACTGATAAGTCCATGAACCATACAATATCAAAGTAGAAATACTGATAAGTCCATAAAAATATCATCAACCTCATCCAGGATATGCGATGAAAAGATATAGCAAGCCAATCTCATATAATGAGAAAGTAATATAGGTCAGCTATGCAATAAGGAGACATAATGAGCTAAATATCAGATACCGAGGATGCAATACAATATGCAATTCAGAAGAGCTACGAATACCATCAGCCTCATCTAGGTCATATAAATACAAAAACATAGCAATCCAAAATGCCATATGTTGCGGATGTAATGCAATATGCAATATGTGGTGCAAATGAAATGACCAAGCTAGAGTATGAAGTCAGGATGATAGTACGTAGTATCGCAAGTTATGGGGTCCATCATAAAGGACTTCTATCTAGACCAGTCTTATACCTAAATTTGGAAAAATAGACTCAATGTGCTAAACTCCTGATCTCAGGTTGGTTACGAGTCCCAATCGAAATCTTAGCCATTGCGAAGGTATACATAAAAATTTGTTACGCATCATCAGCCCGAGTGGACAGTGAATGAATGAATGAATGAGTATAATGCTGAGTATGTAACTCCTGCTCAATCAATTCACATATCAGTACCGTACATCTCTGGGATCATCACCGGGGTCTAGTACACTTCAAGTTGGCTACCACCCCAGCCGGCTGTGTAGCCCAACAAGTGGAAAAGACCTCACTACCCGCCTGCCAGCAGTTACTAATGCCTACCCAGCTCGTCTGTAGCGGACCCATTTAAGAGCTGGTCAAACTCAGCCTAGCTTACAGCCCCCTCACAAGGGGGGTAAGGCCACACCCCTTCCCAACCGACCACGACACAGTAGGAGACATGGCCTACTAGTATTCAGCACTCGGGCGCTCATGTATCCACTCGGTCTAGACGTTGGGGCATCTCCTAGCCTTGGAGGTTTAAGGACTTTCACCCACGGACATCCAAAGTGCCTAGATGCTTGAACCAAACATTTCTGGTGTCCCATCTGGCCATCCATGACATGCTTATGGAGGCCATAGCCCTAATGTCGCTAGGGCATACTGTAATCATAATTACAAAATACAAGATGCATGAGTCACATAGTCTAATCATGCATCAATCCTGCGCATACGGTGCACTCATGTGGGATAACTCCACCTATCAGGGAGTCCCATAAACCACCTGCACTATGACATATGTAATGGTCAATCATATCTCATAACAAACATGCAGATGATGCGTATGGGCATGTATCATAATGCTATGCTGTCACATACTCATAATCAGCACCGATAATCGGCATCGACAATCGGCCTCGACAATCAGCCTCAATAATTAGTTCAATATCCGGCCTCAATAATCGGCCTCGACAATCAGCCTCGATAATCGGCCTCAAATCCAGCCTCGACAATCGGCCTCGATATCCGTCCTCGATAATTGGACTAACAAAGGACTTAAGGGAAGGTCACAATGTGGACATTTAACCATCATTGCCCATCAATGTGGACATTTAACTAACATTGCTCCGAAGGAGTGACTTATATAGGGCCTAACATATAGTGGGCCCATGGCCTCACACAAGGGCCTAATATACAACACCATGGGCCTCACTCAAGGGCTTATTACACATCATGATGGGCCTCTCAAATTGGCCTAATATACATCACAATGTGCTCCATCGCCTAGCCCTCAAATGCATCACAATGGGCCTCATCACATAGGCCTCATATGCATCACATTGGTCCTTAAACACGAGCTAAATTCTCATCACAATGGGTGTAACACCCGTCCATTCCGTACCATTTTCTATGCATATGTATACGATGATTAATGCCCTTAACTAGACCTAGATTGGCCGTTTATAGTAGACACCCGACTGATTGGAACCCCAAGACCTCGAAACATATCTCATATCGACCGCCCCATCGCCGCGATCGTGGAGGTACCACCCGTGCATCTGTACGATACTCCATTAGTGAGATACGCCATGGAGAATCATTAATGTATCATGTGCGCAAGGCGCCATGTACTCCATTCCACACGTATACAATACATGCCATGCACACATGCACATGCCACATATGGGTGAGAGAATCTCTACCCATGTGTGTGATGTCACACACCCATACCTCCCCTCTCATGTGTTCCCCAAAGTCAACTTCTCTCCATTCCATACCCTATGTATGATATCATCACACCATGCCATCACATGCTCCTTTAATCCACCATTAATTACAAACATTGAATTAATTGTTATAATCTTAGTTTAAGCTAACCAAGATTACATTAATTGAATCTAACCACATTTTAACAATTTCTCTACAAATAGTCCTTCATCCCTTAGCATTTTACCATTTTTCTACACAAGAGAGAGAGAGAGGGAGGAGTGATCTTGGTGGGCCATCAACTCCATCAATCTCATCCCTTCCATCCATCTCAACCATCAATTCCATCCCTTCCATCCATCTCAACCATCAATTCCATCCATCTCAACCATCCATCTAATTCATCAAGGTGAGCACACCCCCCTCCACTCTTATGGTTTATTTTCTTTCTTGATTATTCGGATGATTGATTGTGGTGATGATGTGATGATAATGATAATGATGATGTAGGACTGATTGATGGTAGGGCCCGTTGTGATATATGGTTACACACATATAGATGATAGGTTGAAACAAATATTAGCTTGATCTAAAGCTTGTGTGGGACCCACTAGCCGTGGGCCCACCGTGATGTAAACTAACCATCATACATGGGTATATGGTCACAAGGATGTGGATGAAGAGAAAACATAATTATCAGCTTGGTCAGTAAAACATGGCCCCACTAGTTATCCAACTGTCCAAGCATTGGCCCATTGGGCTGGCCAATCACACACTCCCATGCACACACGTGCACAAATATTCAAAAAAAAAAGAAGAAGAAGAGTACTGGACGCTGATTGCTGCCATTGTCTTGGGGACAGTGCAGCAAGCAGCGTCCCTTCTGCTTGAGACCAAGAGAGGACAAGGCTGTGGGCCCACAACATGCACCACCCTTGATGTATGTATCTGATCCACACCATTCATCCTATTTTCCAACTCATTTTAGGCATTGAGCTAAAAAATAAAGACAATCCAAATCTCTGGTAGGCCACACCATCAAAAATAATGTTTTAATAGTAAAAATCTGTTAGGGCCCGCTGTGATGTTTCTGTACGTAAAAAATATTGATTATTGGGCTCGTTAGACCTGTTATGAGTTGGAGAAACTAGTAGTCGAAGTGGATCATCAGGATGTGGGTCCCACCTATGAAAAACTACACTAATATATATATATCTATATATATATATATATAATATATATATATATATATATATATATATATATAATATTAAAGCTATTGATGTCCAACGTCCAGAGGACGCTGCTGCTTAGAACGAGTAGAGAAGTGAGCCCCACCACAGGCCTCACCTTGATGCTTGTTGAGCATTTACACCGTGCATTTGATGGGTCCCCTTTAGAAATGGGTCACCCCCAAAAATCAGCCGTACATGGAATACAGGTGGCCCACACCATAAAAAAAATATAAATAAATAAAATTAAAATAAAAAAAAGTTGGATCAATCTGATTATGAGATATTTTTATATCTAAATCGTCCATCCATTTGGCGAGCTTGTCTCAAGGCTTGAGAAGAAAAAGAAGATAGATCTAACTATCAAGTGGGCCACACTGCAAAAGCAGCAGGGATTGAACATCTACCATTGGAACCCTTTTTGGGTCAGAAGTTTTAGACCAATATGAAATGTATTTTTCCCCTTAATTCAAGTCTTTGTGACCTTATGAACAGATTGGATGGAAAATGAACATTAAGGTGGGCCCAGTAAATTGTTTAACGGTGAAATCATTATCTCCACAACTGTTTGTGGTGAGGTCCAGATAATCTTTGGATATGATTCATTTTTGGATAATGCTATAAAATGATCTCTAAAAAAAGTAAATAAATAAATAAAAATAGATGAACTGCGTATATGTAATAAATACATCACTTTGGGACCCATGTAACTTTGATCTCCTTGAACCATTCATATAACTTGGAGCTCAAGTATATAAAGGCACTTGTGGGGTCCATTTGAAATTTGGATGCATCTAAAACTTGGACTGACCCTTCAACTAAGTGGTACACACATAATGGATGGGCTGGGTTTGTGATCCACGCCTCAATGGCCCGACAAGTAATCATGAATGTTTTAATGGAGGGTAATCCTCTCAATTTTTACGTGTGGTGTGGCCCACATGTGCCATAGATTGACTTGATTTTTAGCCCTAGGCCCACCATGGATTGGTGGCCCATTAATTATGCAAATTGGATTGATATGTGAATGGTACCGATCTCTGTTAAAATTTCTATATATTGATGGTGTACAATCATGTGACCATGTAGTGCGTGGACAGCCTACAATTGATGTAAGTATGATGAATGCATAACCCCATGAGCTCCACCACATAGAACCCATTTGAATTCCATTGATGTGTGGGCCCAAGAATGTTAAGGCCCATTTTGAGTGAATGTCATGTGGGCCCATCAGTAGTAGCCTTGTTTGGGCCAACCATTGGCCCTCTTCGACAAGAGTTTGTGATCTACATGTATTAAATGTATGCTATATTAAAACATGTGAAATTGTATTGTGTGTATAGCCCTTCACCACTTGGTATGTGGCATACATTGTATTATGTTGCTGCCTTAGATTACTTAATTATATAACGAGTGCACAACATTTCACCACTTGGCACTTTGGTTAGAGTGCGACCCTAAGTTGTAGGATCATATGATATGTGTTTAAACCCATAAACATGTTCAATTATAACAAATATGTAGACTTTAGTGGTGTGAGGATGTGATGTACGTGTTTGGCCCCTTAATCATGTGGACATGTGACATATGTAAGGTCACCTAATCATATGCAATTGTGGAGTATATGTAGTCGTCTAACCGTATGATTGTGAAATGCACACAAGGCCAACCAATTACATGAAGTCAGGTGGCATTGGTGACCATCCAATGACATGACCATGTGCTTATGGGTATAGCCATAGTCACCTAAACCATGAAAATCAGGTTGTACGTGCAGATTTTCTTAGTCATGAAAATTATAATATGGGTTGGATTATACAACTTGATAATAGAGTGCCCCTCGATTTGGTATCATGCGACGTAAATACAACCCTTACATTATGCTCATAGGTGAGGCAGATGCAGGGACCACTAAACTATATCTGATGTGATGGAAGCTAGTTCTTAGCCTCTTGATCATGTGACACCGAATTTGAGTCATTCTCTATATGAAGTATAGGGCGATCATAGTTTAAGAGTTAGTGAACATAGTGTAACCGGGTATGGTGGGTATGCTTGTGATTGTGCCTTGGATGTTTTGAGATGCGGTCACTAGACTATGATACTAATTGTATGTCCACTCAAATAAGTGAAATTATGGCATCGACAACCTGACCATGTGGAAGTTTAATAAAGTAGTTGCACATTGATGTATGAGTTATGGTGTAGTAAAAAAACAAGTAACCATATGACCTAAGTCCCTTATTATGACTAGTAGAGTGACATTTGTGTGGCCACTCAACCATATGGATTTTTGATAATGGAGTGGCCATAAGACCATGTGGGCATATGAGAATTGTGTGATTGCTCAGACTCATGGACTATACTGATGGTGTAACCTCTTGGGTATATGAACTTAAGACGTGTATCAGACTGATTATGGACCTTACCTTGATGTGAGTATTGCATATTTCACCATTTATCCATTAGGCTAGCTAATTCTAGAATATGATTCCAAAATGACCTAGATCCAAATCCTAAATAAGTCAGACGACATAAAATAGTGTTATTTGAACATATAACTTTTAAACACTTGTGAACCCACTCAATGTACGTATTTTATCCGCACTATTCAATTGTTTTACCAACCAAATAGTTCGATCATGGAACCCGCTATCGTGTGCCTTGTACACCTGAATTGTTCTTCCTTATACTACCTTATTATATGTGAGTTACCTATATTATCTACTTGATGGGACCCACCGTAATGTTTGTGTGTGGACCCATCTACTTACAGTACCACTTAGAAGTAGGACCCACTATGTTGTATGAGACAAACCCACGTCATCTAACCGTGATTAACTCTTATGTGTATATTATATACCCAAGTCGTTTAACTTAGGACTCATTATATCTTATGAAGTTTACCTGTGCCTTTCAAACCATTGTAGAACTATTACAGTAATTATTTGTAAATCTAATCTACTAATAACCCACGTGAAGGAGAAGTCCATTACATTATATGAGTTTCGCCAGCACCATCCATCCTGTGGCTCATTTACTATATGTTATATTTATGCCTTTCTTCTCATAACTATTTAGTACATGTACTTTGTGTCACCACCACTCATTAACCATAAGGCCCAGTTAAAGTATAACCATGTGGTTCCAATAGAAGAAAATCACGTTGGGCCAAAACCACTAATGGAATATCTATCTTACGAAGGATATAGTGTAACTCTAATTACAATTAAGGCTCATGATTATGATATCTATGGATGATATCAGTGATGTTAGTTATTATGGTTCATAGAAGTATGTGATTTAATATCTTGATTTATGTTGTTCTATTTCTTAGCATGCTAAATTTATTTACTTGACCATGTTGTTATTGATCATACTCATGCACCATGGAATGATGGTATGTGCAAGTGTACTTCAATACATTTGTTCATGTGTAAGATATGTCCTCTTCAGTTTAGTCACATGACTATGGATTGATATAATTGATATTGGCACATGATGATTGTATGTCATTTTTAGCTTAAAGGTTAAGCAGACCCTAAACTCATGGCATTATATGCATACCACATGCACTTGAACATATGCCTTATCATAATTACTTGAATTCATGCATAATCATGGCATACATGATGATCAAAATATCACAATCGTGCCGTATAACATGAGTTGGATCTTAACAACGAAATGTACATTTATGATGATGACTTGGGTTATCCCTGAAAATGAACGGGACACTGGAAGTGTGGAAATAGTAGGGGATGCTGTGCCCCTTGGGTTGAAAGTCCCTAAACCCCGATGCTAGGTAGGGATACCTCATCGTCGGGCCGAGTGGATACATGGGTCATGGATTTGACTCCTACTGACGAGGTCGAGTTGAGAAGAGGTGGGTCCAACCTGCTTAAGGGCTGAGGTGCAAACAGGGACCGGTCTGACTCACCGGCGAGGAGAAGCGCGAATGAAGTGTGCTATTGGCATGCCGGGTGGAAGTCCACCATAGGGCTAGTATGCAAGGTCGATTACTAGTGTCTGGTGCATGAGTATCGACCACGGTATTTCCCATGATATATAGTTGGTGGAAGTCCATCACAGGGTGGGTATGCAAGATCGATTACTAGTGTTTGGTGCATCGGTGTCGACCATGGTGCTTCCCAAGATATACAGTTATGATATGGCATGACAATATGATGATGATGATGTGATTATGGATGCATGTAATATGGTTATGGCTATGGTATAAGAGAAATGAAAATATGACTTTGTGATGTTGGTAGCATTGATTCGGAGTATTACTATGGTGTATATGCATCGACATCATACCTTACGTACTACATACCTTTCATCATACATGATTTCTTTGTAGCATATTTATCTTGTTTGCATGTAGGACACACTACACACACGAGTGTACTCACTAGGCTTTTTGCCTAAGCTTCCTATTTCCTTTTTTTTTTCAGGGTAGGAGTAGCTCGGAAGACTTAGCTTTCTCGATGCATTGTATCTATTTTTCAATTTGACAATGTTGACGTCGTGTACCTTTTGGAAAGCATTGTACTTGTAACCATCAGGATTTATAATGGAGAGTGTTGTTTGGTATTTTGATCATGGATCCTCATGCTCAGGTATTATTATATGTATATACCACAGGAAAAAAATTCAATAAAAAATCTTCCTTGTGGTGCGCCGAACTCGGGACTTGATGTATGGAAGTCGAGTGTCGGATTCAGGGCATCACGGAAGCTGCCTGTCCCTGAATTTGGGGTGTGACAATGGGCCTCAAATACGTGCTGAATGTACATCACATTAGGCCTCAAACACAGACCGAATACACATCACAATGGGCCTCAAATACGGGCCGCATATACATCACATTGGGCCTCAAACATGAGCCGAATACACAACTCAATGGGCCTTAAATATGGGCTGCATATACATCACATTGGGCCTCAAACACAGGCCGAATACACATCATAATGGGCCTCAAATATAGGCCGCATATACATCACAATGGGCCACATCTCATGGGCCTCAAATACGTCAAGTTGAGCCCACCGTTCTGTGTGATCTATCTACACCATACATCTATTTATACAAATTATTATAGAGCATATCCCAAAAATGAATCATAACGGAAGATCATCTAGACCACACCAAAATTAACAGTAGAGATAAGGATTTCCACTGTTTAAAATTCCCAAGGCCCACCATAACATTCATCTTCCATCCAATCTGTTCATACGGTCACAAGGACCTGATTTAAGTGGAAAAAAAAAACAAATTTCATACTGATCCAAAACTTCCGTGATCCCCAAAATGGTTTCAATGGTAAGCATTCAATCCTCCACTGATCTTTGTAGTGTGGTCCACCTAATAAGCAGATTTGCCTCATTTTTAGTCTCAGGCCTTAAGACGAACTGGCCAATTAGATGAAAGGTTTGGATGTAACACATACATTATGAGAGGGCCCATCGTCCCATCTAGACAGTGCAGATAAAACAGATACATAGATGGATGGTGAGAATAATGCATATACATCACGGTCGTCCCCACCGTCTAGATGGACGGTGGGATGAAACACATACCATGGTGGGACCCTCAGAGCTTGGTGACATCAATACTATCTATATAGAAGGAATGAGGTACACCAGCCAATCATATTCCAAGATAGGTGGGTCCCACACGTACAAATATACACACACACACACACACACATCCCACATGAGCCAGCGTCCAGATCCTCTGGACGTTCTGGATGGATGGTGTGGATACATCCATCCAGGTGGGTCCCACGTCCAGTCCGGTTGGATGGTATGGATAAAATACATTCATGGTGGGCCACACACTCACATATCAGGTGGCACATCAATAAGGAAAGGGGGGGAGAGAGAGAGAGCGAGAGAGAGAGAGAAGGAGAGAGATCGGCGTAGTGGAGGGACCCCGCCACTATGGGCCCCTCTTCATTACAACACATACATAAAAATGGGTCCCATCATAAGTGGGCGCTAAAACGAAAATCAACGGTGGATCACCCACAAACAATGAAGATTTACTCACAAACAATGAAGATTCACCCACCGATAGTTCTCCTTCTTGGCTCTCCTTGTCTTCTTGGCTTCAACTTTAATGGTGGAAGATGAGGATTGAAGAGTTGGGATGGAAGATTTTGGGGTAGGAAGTGGGCCACACTTGGCTCTCTCCTCTCCTTAGAAATTGTTTAGACAATCCCTCTCTTTGGTAGCATGGAATGGAGTGAGAAATGAGAGAGAGAGAGAGGAGTGATGTGTATGACATGGGAAGCATAGGTCTCATTAACTTTTGGGATGAGATGAATGGGCTAAGCATGGGTTGCTTTGACTTGGTGAGTGATGGGATGTACTTGACTTGATTAATGTGATTGATTTGATGGATTCTCTTGGGATTCGTAACGCACGATGTTTCCTCAAAATATACACGTGCCCACAACTCCTGGCCTGGGTATCGCATTAGCGCACGAGACGTGGTGTTGGAACCATGGCGACGACGTGGTCGTAAGGGTACAAGTCTCGGATCGAGTTGACTCAGATACATAAGATGCGGCTTAAGATCGTGCACAAATGTTGGTTATAGGTTGCGGGTTGCCGAAATTTGACCGGGAGGACCGCGGGAGTTTACGGAACAGTACGATCTAGGATATGGGTCTGACAATAGGCCAGTTGTTGGGCCCCTCCACAAACATCACAATGGGGCCCAGAAGATTTTAACGGTGGGCGTTTAATCACTGTTGTCCAGCAGCATTCAGATTGCTGCTGGACGGTATGAATGAAATTCATACTTCACGTGGGCCCCACAGCTGCTAGACGACATAGGATAAAACACATACCATGGTGGGGTCCACGCTAGTGGACTGGATGGTTGGATAAAACACACGCAACATGGTGCAACCCACCGTCCAGTAATCTGGATGGTGGAGATAAAACACATATATCATGGTGGTCACTGGGAGGACGATGTGCATCCAACGCATACGTCACTCCGATGTCCCACTGTCTAAATGGATGATGAAGATAAAACACATGTATCAGTGGGCTCCACCATCCATTGTTGGACAGTGGACAGCATGAATAAAACACTTACATCCAGTGGACCCCATGGACGGATGACCTGGATATAACACGTAACATTGTGGGCCACAAATGGACGGTAGGATGAAACACAAACATCATGCGGGACCCACAGAGTTGCTGACGTCAATACATCAGCTATACAGCAGCTGAAGGTACACCGACCAATCTACTTACCACAACAGGTGGGTCCCATCAGACGGACGACTCAGATGAAACATATATTTCATGGTGTGGATCCCACCATCCAGCAATGGACTGTGGTGATAAAACACTTACATCAGGGCCCCACGTCCGACAAACGGAGGATGGCTGGGATATCCAACACATTCATCAAAGGTTGACCCACATGGCATCGTCCGGATATGAACGGTGTGGATAAAGAATACATACATCAAGGTGGGCCCCACACTCAAAAAAAGTCAGACAGTCTGATATATAACACATACCTCATAATCTCAGACCCACAGAACTTGCTGACGCTAATGCAAGTGGACAGACGGTCTAGATGTGGACGCTATGTGGGACCCACCATCCTTGCTACTGGATGGTGGAGTCACACATGGTGATCAGGGTGGGTCCACATGATCTGGATGGTCCAGATTAACATGTACCTCATGATTAGGGCCCACAGAATTTGGTGACATCAATACATCAGCCATCCTGCTGCTGTAAGATGGATGGACAGTGTGGCTACATACATCAGGTGGAGTCTCACCTTGGATAAACGGTGTGGATGGAATCCACGAAACTTGCTGAAGTCATCCTAGCAGCTATACTGCTGGTGGAACCCATAGAGCTTGCTGACATCAAGTACATTAGCTAAATAGCTGCATGTGGTGCTCCAGCTAATCCACTTTAAAGCTAGTGGGTCCCACGTGCTAGTGTAGCACGACATGATGGTGGGCCCCACATGGATCAAGTTGTTATTTACGTTTTCCTCTTCGTCCAGGCTTGTTGGATGATACCAGCAGCGCTGGACCATCCAACCACCTGCTGGACGTTAGTAAGGTGGGCCCACTTGGACAACGGTGTGGCCCACAAAATGAATAGCATGGATCATCCATCAAGGTGGGCCATCATTCATGGAAAAAGAGAGAGAGAGAGGGATCGGTGAAATGGAGGGACCCTGCCACTATGTGCCCCTCTAGGTTACAAAGCATACATTAAAGGGGGTCCCAAATAGGATCCACACCATCAATCGGTGGGCCCCACTTGGTCCATCACAAAAGCATAATCTAAACCTATAAACACCCACTAATTCCGCTTCTTCTAAGCTCCATGGACTCCTTAGCTCCTAGGCTTTCCCTTTGATGGAAGTTGATGAAGTTTGGATGACTAGGATGGGAGATTGGGTGGTAGGAAGTGGGCCACACTAGGCTCTTCTCTTTTCTCTCCTTAGCTTGGACGTTCACACTTTTAGGTTGCTTGGGAGTGAAGAGAGAAATGAGAGAGAGAGAGAGAGAGAGTGATGGATGGGAGAGAGGGTGGTGATGGGCGTAAGGAAGGGATGGGTGGAGAGAGAGAGAGAGAGTTGACTTTGGATGGGAGAGGTATGAGTTGCCATGCCTTGTTGGTAAGAGAGGGATGGGTGTTATACTTGATTGATTGATGAGATTGATTTGATATATCGTAGAGATTCTCTTCTTGAGATTTGCAACGCGTGACATTTTCTTGAAATAAACGTGGGCCCACAACTCCTGGCATGGGTATCGCATAGATGTGCAAGACGCGGCATTGGAATGGTGGTGACGGCATGGTCACTAGGGTACAAGTCTTGGGTTGAGCCGACTCAGATATACGGGATCTGACTTATGGCCGCGCGCAAACGCTTATTATAGGTCACGGGTTGCTGGAATTCGACGAGGAGGATCGCGAGAGTCTACGAAATGGTATGGACTAGGATACGGGCCTGATACAAGAAGTGACAGACCAAGTTCTCAGTCACATTACTACCCTGGTATATCACAAACCCTATCCTGAATGGATTGACCAACAATATCCATTGCACAAGAATTATCAACTAGACTTTACACTTTTAACTGATGACACTAGTCAATTGACCATAGAGCACATGCTAATTTACCATACAATGTCGGGAATTGGCTAAGAATGATTATCATAATTTACAACTGTTTGGCTATTTCTTAATGACATTGGTCATCACTTGGTATTCTAATTTGTTGCTAAACTCCATCTAAACCTAGTAAGAGGTAGATGAGAAATTTCACACCTAATTTTTCCATAAAGACATGGAAATGTCTATGACTGATGTTGCACATTTTCGGCAGTTTCTTGGTGAATCAGTCGAAAACTATATTGCCCGATTCAAGAGAGCGAAAAGTTGATGGCTTTCCTAGTGGCAGCCTTCAGTCGATCCATCTTCACTGCAGAGGGGAGCCTTAACCTCTTTACTCAGGGACGATCTGTTATTTCTGCAAAAAAAAAAGTGCAATAAGTAAAACATAATGCACATACACCTACAAAAAACTTGCTAGGAAAAATATATACCTGATGACCTGACCGCTAACAAGCTGACTCGCTCCAAGACAATCGGAGTGATCAAGCTCCTGCAATCTTGCTGGGATGTGGGATGCTCTCAAGCAATCATAACCTGACGAAGGAGGGCCTCCGAGATATTGGGGCGAGACCGAGGAAGATTTGTAAAAAAGAGTGACCAGATAAGTTAAAAACCACGAGAAGAGAAATCAAAGATAGCTCACAGCATAAAAGCCACAGCTAAGGACTTGACTTGTGAGGGCAAACATGGTAAGAACTTAAGCCCATAGCCTACCCCACTCTAATGCAAGTGCCTCCCACTCTCCTATAGCGAAGAACCACCTGTCATTTTAACACTTATTAGAAGAGGGATTGTTGGTAATAATGGCATGGCCCTTGCCCGACCAGGAGGAAAAATAATATGAGCCTCCTCACATCTAGGTACCATCATCGGCGATGTTTTCCTCGAAGACGTGGCCAACCTATAATCTATACTATCATACACAGACTACCTGTGGAAGGCCCCTGAGATAGAAAGCACTCCTCGAAATTGAAATTACGGCTAACCGCTATAAGTAAAGCATGAATATATGTCTAATTGTCATAGAGGGGGGGTGAATAGGACTTTTTCAAATTTTAACTATTCTTTTGTAGGAACTTACTTTTAATCATTTAAGGAGATTTAAACAAGAATAAGTGTGCAATACATAGTTAAGATAGTGACATATATCGTTGTGGCTTAATATCAAACATGTGTTGTGCAAGAAATGAATATTGCATAGCAATCAATTACACAACATGAAGTAAATCATTCAACACAATACACAATGATATATAGTGGTTCAGTGATGTGCCTACTCCACTCCTGGCTAACCCACTCTCTCCTAGAGTGTGATAGATTTCACTATCCAATGGTTTTAAATCATGTTAACTATAAACCTTCACAACCTAAATAAGGTTACCAAAATTGTCTACACAAGGTACTTGACAAGTCCTATGCAACGACAACAAATTAGACATAAGAACTACAAAAAAGTCCTACACAAGGACACTATACGTACTATCTAGTCGGAGCCCATGAAAGGGCTTGGTGAGTTTGAGGTAACCAAACTCGGAATCCCAATCCTACACAAGGAAAGTTATTCAGACTCAAGGTGGACTCGAGTACTTACCTAAAAGTGAGTGACCCCCATTTAGCATAAATGATGAAGTTCTTCGAGTTGATGAAGAGTCTTCATCTCCCTTGAACCACAACTGATTGTAGATGCTCCAATGTTGATGTTGAGGTTTTTGGGTCAAGGGGTTTTAGGTAAATGCTATCTAGTTAATGATGGGTCTTTATGAGCTAAAACGGATTCCCCAAGATAAGAATTCAATGTATCCAGCTTAAAGATCTGCTATCAAAGAGGGTTGTTGGATCATAATGAATGTCAAAGTTCATAGTTCAATCCAGGTAATGAATGTCACAATGATTGCCTTTAAGCCATGGATTAAATGATGAACTCCTATGTGGAAAGAGGGCTTGAGAGGAAGGGTATTTACTATTGGAATAACTCTCTCAAAGTTCTCTTTAATACCCACTGGAAAACCCTGGAAGCAACCACAAAACTTAAATAGAGTAAAATCTCAATGGTAAAAAAATAGGAAGAAAACTGTCAGGTTTGATGTCATCGAAGGGTCTTTGATGTCATCGAACATTCTTTGATGCCATTAAACCATGCTAAAAGATTTTTAAATAGGTCCTGGACACTTTCTGTCCGATGTCATCAAATGAGACCGTTGATGTGATCGAAGGATGACTCGATGCCATCGAGATTTTCTAAAACATACTCAGAGGTTACTGGACAGTTTAGGGTCATTTACGATGTCATCGAAAATCAAATTTTGATGTCATGGAACAGGTTTCGATGCCATCAAACCAGTCAAGATAAATTCCATTTTCTTGTAGGACTGATGTAGAGCTTTTAACATACTTGCCAAGTGGTATTCCAAGATGATTTTAGGCACGTATGGACCATGATTTAAGGAGTTTATTAACACAGGGGATTTAGTTAGGATCGTGAGGTTTATATTACCTTTGATTCACACTTGAACCTCTCATCTTGATGAGTCTTCAATCTTGTGTTCTTCATTTGGTGCACACTTTACTCTAAGACTCAAACATCATGTTAATTGACAAACAAGGTGTAACGCCCTGAAATTCGGGGGTCGAGCATAACTCAGCTCCTGAGTTTTAAAACATCACTTATGCAACATATTTAATGATGGATGTATGTTGTCTGTAAGAGTACATAAACCATGGAATAGATTAAGCCAAACTGCAAACATAATTCAGGGATAAGTGAAGAATGCAAGCGGAAGACTTAAAGAAATATATGTGTACATGTGCAAATCCCTGAAACACATATACATACCAGGTCATACTTAGAAGTGTTACTATCAAAATTACAAGTATCAAATGACATCATCTATTCCCAAAAAGGAAATCCCAGAATCCCACGCATCAGAACAAGGCTCATAAGAACCCGCCTGAAAACTGCATGAAAGAAAATGCAGCCTCATCATCCTCGAACTCCTGCTCTGCCTCAGGGGTTACATCAATATCTGCATCTAAGACAGAGTCTGGTGGGTGTTTAAACACCGTCCCAGAACGTGGGAGTGAGTGATCAACTTAGTGGAACAATAAAGCAAAGGTTAACATGTTATCAATTCAATCAAGCAGTAATGATAACGCAGAACAATCAAACATGTCCTAAATACTCTTGTTAGTGCAAGGATATATATAGAATGATGTGTGCCCTCACGCGTATACCCTCAGCGTCTTTATCTTACGTTACGTATTACACCACCTCAAGTGCTCCACCTCTTCCAGGCACATGCAATGCGGTGCATGAACATGATTACCAAGTTGTTATTAGTCCTTTTCATACAGTAGGATTGGGAAGCTAAGGTACCTTTCTCATATTAATTTCTAAACAGTGATCCATTCTAGGGTCGTCAGTCCTAGACAATCTCATACGATCATATGGTTTTAGGTCGCTGCAAAGGGCTCGTTACCAATCAATGCACGCCTATCATACCTTCGTTACTACAATAAGGCTCGTCACCTCAATGCGGTATCCAGGTATACTCGAGGTCACTACAAAGGGCTCGTCACCAATCAATGTAGGCCGACAGCACGAATATAGTGTCCCATACTACCATAATTGGCTCACGAGTTTGGTTGCTCACTGGTCACTACGGGGAGGCTCGTCACCCCAGCGTAGGCCAACAGCTCGACCACGGTGTCCCATACCACCATGTCCGGCTCATGAGTCTTAGCGGATCAAGGTACAATAGTTAATAGGATTTCATCGGTAAGTTTGGTACCCTAGATTCAAGCAACAACGTCCATACATGGTGAACATACATCGGATAATCGGGTTACTTGACGAACTCGACTAGCACGAGCGCACGTTGGGTTGAACGACATAGAGTGCGCAAACACTCCGCATGGCCAAACCACTGCCGACAACTCTAATACGACTCGGGTTCGTCAAATCACGTCCTACGTGGCGAAAGCAACCTCAGCCACGAACTCAAAGCCGATTACCGATTTCCTAGACTATTCATAGTCCCAAACATATTCCATTATAATAGATATTCATATTGACAATTTAGAATAGTAATGGAACAACAACTCAAATCATGTGGTATATAAGCATTTGAAGAATATCAACTTGACATGGATTTTCACATAAGTAATGCTTGAAATTAAACAACAAAGAATACGTCTTGCATGTGGTAAATCATACACATCAATAAGAGTGTTGAGAATCGCTTCTCAACGCCCTCAACTAGGTTAATATGTTGCACTTTAAACCATTCAGACATTTCTATAAACACTTAGAATACATAGTGCAACATACATGACGTATGTTGGAATACACGCATTTGGACAATTCCTTTTGCCAAGGAGTTGACACACATACATCTTGCATAAATACACAACAAATAATCACAACAAACACATGTTCATATTTTATACGTATCCGGTACTTCCTACATATACATAGAATACACAAATCTCAATATAACACATGCATATCAGGAACGCAAAATAAACATAGCATTTAGCATGTGAAATCTCATCTAAGACAAGAATAAACTATTAACTAACATTGAAAGCCTTGAAAACCATAACATATATGATTAAAGTCCGCACCTTAAACCAGAAATAGAGCACCGAACTGATTCAGACGATATGTCTTCGTCAACGGCGACTAGACAACCTAAGGCAAGAATAGAAATGAGATATAACACACATAAACTATTCTAAGCTCTAATATAGGTTAGGGTTAGGTTAACTTACCCAAGGATGAACTTAGAATCGCCGGAATAACGATTCAAAAGTGGTGGTTTAAGGATGTAGAGTAAAAGGAAAGAATCTAAAGATGATTCACCAACTTATCTCTCACTTTCTCTCTCTCTTCCACTCTCTCTCTTAGCTAGGGTTAGGAAATTCGTATGGAAAAGAGAATGAGGGTTTTAAGGTCTATATATAGGCCTAACATTGATGAAAATAACCCCAGGGCTAAGGTATACTTAGGTTATAACCAAAACAAGCCTCTCTCGATCCAATGGAGCACTTCCGGTGGGCCTTTTTCCACGTGCGGTCGGACTTAAGCTCACTGACCATCGATCTAGGTCATACTGAGTTTTCGTACCGATCGAATCTACAGATCAGCCGTGGCGGACCACACTCAATTCAACGGTCACCGAAACTCGATCAGGACCAGAAGCATAATGACATGCCTAGCCCATCTTCCCTGATCAGAGGGTGAAATTGGATCAGAATCCAATGGTCAGATTGCTTAAAATCATCGTGCAAGCAACACGACTCAGATTTCATAAAATCATATTTAATTTCTCACCGTTCTCACACTCTTCACTCCGGACTCAATCAAATTGACCCAGAATATCATCTGGACTTGATTTTTAAGGTGATGGTTAAGCCCAATATGATGACCATAACTGCTTAAGATCATCACTATCGGACTTTCGATGCGCGGTCCAGGGCCGATCCAGAACTTCTAAAAATTCCCAAGAGCAACTGGATTTAGCGATGGATCCCAGATTTCAGAGTAACATAGCGCTAATGATTCTACAGGTTTTGAGTCATGTAGATCAAATTTAAAGTGATTGATGCTAATTTCACAAACAATGGAGTTTAGCGCTAATTACCCACAAATAGCTTCTAAGGAAAAAATAGAGGTAGTACTCGGGTCTTAGCACGAAATTTTTCGGGTCATTACACAAGGGCACTTTGAATCTCCACATTTGTCAATTACGTGACTGTTTCAACAAGAAACAAATGCATTCGATTTGGGAGAATTATTTTACTCAATAATTAATAAAAGAAGAATGAAGAGAACAATCACAATATTTATGTATTTTGAATTCATTTACATTCTTTATCTCCATTGATTTCAAAGTAAAGCATTTACATAATCTAATACAAATATCAAATATTTAATATTAATTTCTGCAGCATTTTAAATTGCATCATGAGCTTCAATATGGAGGTATTGTTGTGTTGGAATAATATTCATTCTGATTGATTCCATGCTCATGAGAAGATATTCTGATCTTTCAACCAAGATCAAGGTCTTCTTTTGATCCCTAAATAGTCATTGCTCAAGCTGACTATATGTATAGTGAACCCCTCATACAAGCAGAGCAGTTGTACGTCCACAGTGTTGTGCGTCCACATGGTTTGTACGCCCACATGGTTTGTGCACCCACATGGTTGTGCGCCGCATAATGAATACCTCTAGTACTTGAATCTTTCTAAAGTCTGGGTCTCACTCTGTTATCTCGGTATTACTCGAATGAATTGAATATAGAGGATAGTGGGGTATTTATAGCCCTCTGCATGTGTGGGCTCTTCACCAAACCTGTTGTGTGCTCACATCCTTTGTGCGCCGCACAACACAACTTCTGTTGTGCACCCACTATTGTGCACCGCACAACCAAACTTCCAAGGTAGCTTCTGTTGTGTGCCACATAACATTCCCATAGCAGCTTCTGTTGTGCGTCGCACAACTCAATGGTGTAGAATTTTACTTCTTTTCAAGAATCTTCTTTCTTCTTCTGATAGATTTTTATGCCTCAACAGATGGCCCCTTTGTATGACCTTAACCCAAGTGTGCACGCCGTTCCTTTAGGTCTTGTGGTCCTACCAGTCAAATTCCGGCAACCCGCGACCTTCGAGTAGTGTTTGCGGTCATCCTTGAGTTCGATCATGTCGACCTAACTTGGATCGACCCAAAACCTATGCCATATTGTCCGAATCGGCACCGGCCTTCCAACGCCGCGTCCCGTGCGTGAATCTGACGTGTACATCACAAGTTATGGGCAACACTCAATTTGGGCCATTAATGTGTGATTGGTGGACCCCACTATGGCCTTGCACGTTCTCCCATGCAATGATGTCATGCTAGGCTGGATTTTTCAAAAAGCCTACTAGCCTATGAACCTTGTTTGTAACTCCCTACCCTCATGATTGCATTTCTCTACCCTAGGTGAGAGAAGCAATCATGACTTGCCTTAAAACCTTTCTTTCTCTCTCTCTCTCCCCCTCTCATTTCTCTCTCTCTCTCTCTCTCTCTCTCTCTCTCTCTCTCTCTTCTCTTGCTAGCAACTCCAAACAGTCCCACCTCCCCTCCATTAATCCACCCATCATCAACCAATCTCAACCATTGAACCATGATCCTTAAACCTTCTTGATGTTAGTGGTGTAACTTTGGAGTTGTTTAGATAGGTGGGTGTGCTTGCATTCTAAAATTTTAGATTTCTTTTATTTCCTTCTTTATCTTCATTATTCTTCCATTGATGGAGCTTATGGGACCCATCAAGTGATGATGGTGGCCCCAAGACTCCATGGATATGGCTTGTAGCCTATCCTACATTGTATGCATATGCATGTAAGGGACCATTCTCCATGGATCCCTTCATGCCCCTTTCTTCCTTAGATCAGGGATTTTTGGGTCATCTAGACCCTTGATCCTTGGTGGAGATTGTATCTCCACCATAGATCTCAATAGGTAGCCTTGATCATGTAGATTGTACATCTTATGGTAATGAAATGTCTATATATGTGTATGATGAAGGGAAGGGCCTCATTGAGGGGGAGACCCTTCTCTTGTGGCCGCTTTCTTCTCCTTTTCTTGTTGAAAGTTTTTGATCATGAGTGTGTGGCCCACCTTGTGGACCGACAAGATCCAAACCATCCATAGTGGAAGGACGTTTTTCACAGTCCATCCCTTGGATGTGTGGCCCCTAAAATCACCAAAATGGGGTGCATGCAAGGATGATTTAGATGATGGGATGGCTTGGATATTTGTGGGTCCCACTTGGGTGGACCACACCATGATTTTCTGGGGTTAAATCCCCATTTAAATAATGTTTGCAATTTATTTTTGTCAGACATATGTTGCTATCCAGACTGTCTGGACAAATTTTGGGCCATCTTGAGGCCTAATTTTTGGTCATTTGGTGGGGATGTTGATACCGTATATATCTGATTCTTGAAGGTGTATGTCCCACCTATAAGCGTACCAAATTTTAGCCCCAACTTATCCCATTTGAAGCTCTAAAAGAATGGGCCAACATGGGTGTTCAATCAGATTTCTGCTATAGTTTCCAGCAATACAGGCTGTTGTAACCCATAATTTAAAAATATTTTCTTTGATGGTGGGCCACCTTTCTGGGTCCCACCTTGTTCTTGACTTGATAAGGGACCTTGGGCCCCAATTTCAGAATTGTTGGAGACCCTGGACCCACTCCATTGGGGAGCCCAAATTGGTACAACAACATGAACATTGCTGGAATTTTTCTACATTGCTGTATTTTTGTGTTTGTGGAGATAATTGGGCCCAACCCATATGGGCTTTTATGTATATCTGTGGGGCTCACCTTGTGATGATCCAGAGGCTAAAAGGGGCTATTTTTTTGGACCAGCCATCCATGATGGACGTCCAGCTGGTGGACGTCCACCATGGGCTAGCCATCCTTGGCCAGGCCCACCATGATGTATGTCTTTCATCCACGTTGTCCTCCATATTTGTGGGGCCCATGTGGGTTGGTCCACCCTAGATGGATGTCCCATGTGGAGCCCACTTGGGACGTGGGAGCTAACCTTATTGTATGTGTTTGGGGCCCAGGCCGTCCACACCTTGGATTGCCTAGGCCTGTGACGCCCCTACCCTTTTGTGGTTGCCGCTGGGCCTGCAGTCCAGCAGCAGGCCCACCTTTTTGAGTGACAAATTCCCTATCTACAAATTGGTGGGGCCCCTAATTCCCAACTATTTTGACATGTTTCTGGGGCTCAATAGGCCCAGAAGATTTGATGGACTAAAAGTCTAGCCATGGCTATTTAAATACACAATGTATGGCTGAGTTTTTATTAGAATTGGGGGCCCACCACATTGAGGGATTTTGGGTATTTATTGCTCACCTATTCTATAGAATATTTTGGGCTCAATTGGCGCATGTTTTGGGCCACCATTTATGATCATTTGTGGGACCCAAACTCATACCAGATTTTGGGACTTTCTAGTGGGCGTAGATTGGGTTAGAATGTCTCACTATGGCCATGCCAAATGATGGGCTGACCTTCCACCATTTGCTGAACTTATGGGCTGGGGAAAGGGTATATTTGGGCCCTTGAATGCCCACTTAAATGACTAGTTATTGGGCTGATGTAATGGGGCCCAATCCACCCAACAAAAAGACTTGTTTTGGGCCATGTATTTGTATACATGGGCTGCCCACTAAGTCAATCTAATTGCTTGGACTCTATGGCCCTTAGGACTTGGGCTGTGGGCCTTGGTTCGCCTCCTTGGGCCATGATTGTTAGAGGTAGTATTGGGCCTACTTTCTTATGCCTTTTGTGGGACCTATGTGTATATGGTTTGGATATGGGCTTTGGGCCTTATGTTCATGTGGTTTATGGATTAGATGCCTTGGGGCAATGGTGGTTGAAAGTCCCCATTTGGACCCCTCTAGGTCCATTAGTTGCTAAGTGTGGTTGAATGTCCACCTTAATCCCTTGCTAGGCCCGTTTCCATATTATCTAGGCCATAACTTTGTATGCTTAGTTTCGTAGGCTAACCCGGGTAAATGGGCCCCCACTAGAGGTTGTATTTCTTATGAGGAATTGGTTAAGTACCTAGACTCTTCATGGTTAGGTAGATAGTACATCTTCTCATTCACCTTATTGGCACCCTTATTCATCTTCATGGCCCACTCCCATACGCATCATATGCATGCTTGGTTAAGGTATGATTGGCTATGGTTGTGTCATTGTGTAGGACATGTTGGTATCTCCCCGAGGGATGGAGTTTACCCTCTTGAACACGGTGGAAGCTTGGGATTAATGCATGGATGATTTTGTAATTCATGTATATGGCATTGCATAGCATGTGGATATTCGCCCTTGCTTCATCAGGGTCGTAGCCTCAACAAAGATATCGTGGATAGCCATGTGTGGACACTGGAAATGATTCTTGAGCATTTGGGGTGCATAGGATATCCTTGGGTAAAAGCTCCTAAACTTTCACGGTACCGAGGGGATGCCTTAACGCTAAGATTGAGTGAAAATCATGAGCACCTCAGTGCGTTATATCGTTAGGCCTTGACTCCCACTGTTGCGAGGTCGGTTGGGATGGGGTTTGGCCTTACCCGCTTGAGTGATAGGGCAATAGCTAGGCTGAGTTTGACCAGCTCATAAATAGGTCCGCTACCATCGAGCCTTGCTGGTGATTGGTTGTCGACATGTGGGTAGTGTGGTCTCCTACGCTCATTTGACTATACGGGTCTTACAGAGCGCCACTTATCCAGTAGTGTACTTGACCTCGATGGATTCCTTATGGTGGAACTGTACTTGATATGTGTGTTGGATATGAGGACTGACATTACTTCGCATTGCATTTATATCGGCTATATAAGCCTTATATTGCATCACCTTGGTATGGCGCCCAGTACTCATGTATTGCATTGCATAGCCTTGGTATAGCTTACTACATTCATAGCTTAGCCTCGGTACGGCTAGTG
Source organism: Magnolia sinica (assembly GCF_029962835.1). Lineage (NCBI taxonomy): Eukaryota > Viridiplantae > Streptophyta > Magnoliopsida > Magnoliales > Magnoliaceae > Magnolia > Magnolia sinica. The sequence continues at coordinate 60,678,558 of NC_080577.1, forward strand.
GCATTGATATCATTCATGTTTCCTTTTGCATTCTCCCCTATCTTCTTCTGAGCACCATTGTCACACACCTTACACTGCCCTCTAAGCTTTCTATAAGGTCATGCATGATTGATGCCTGCAGGAGATCCTAGGTCAGCGTAGTAGTAGTGGAGCATTAGATTGGAGCATGCTGAGGACCCTGTGCAGACTTTTCTCTTAGTGGAGTTTAAATTCTTAGTGGAGTTTGTAGTGTGTTCCTTGTTTATTTTCTGAGATTTTCTTGCTATGATCTTTGGTATGCATAATTGGATTGAAATTGTGATGTGGAAATCCTCCTTGTAGGATCTTAGGATAGGAACCTGAGCCACGAACTGAGAATGAGGTACTACGGAGGTTATTGCAGCCGGAACCGGCTACCGGGCTCTTTGTGAGTCCGGTCACTAAGTCTGGGGCATGACAGGAGTTGGTATCAGAGCATAACAAGTAATCTCGGACATAACTTGGGATATCATTACATATTTGCTGTGAGCTTAGGACAAGTCGTGTCCCGAGAGCGTTCCCTTCGTTCCGGTGAGCCTGTAAGATCCTGATCCCTTTGCACCTATCGTCCTTGCTATTTTGTAGGCGATGCTGCCTAAGTGAGGTACTCGTGGCCGTGGTGCCCATGGCCATGTTTCTCATCCTGCTCTAGCGACCCGTTCGACCCGAGCGCATCCAGCTCTTGAGGTCTTAATTCTGCCCCTGTGACGCCTATTCCCCCGCCCGAGCCTGTTGTTCCAGTTTCTGAGGCCCCAGCTCCTTGCTCATCAGTTTGGACCACTCAACCAATGTCCTTCCTCTTGCATGGTTCATATTACAAAATTGACATTGATACAGGCCGTTACTGTTGTCCTTTAGTCCCATCAGCCTGCCCCCAAGATTCCTGTGCAGTCTGACCTGCAGTGTGCGAGCGGGATCTTTCGTGAGTTTCGACAGCATGATTCCCCGAGGTTCAGGGGTGAGCCTGACCTTTCTGCCACCGAGTTGTGGCACACTAAGATCGAGAGGATTTTCGACACTATGCAGTGTCCGGCTGATCACAGAGTTTCCTTAGCTACCTTCCTTCTGCAGGGCGAGGCCCGACATTGGTGGTCATCTGTATCGAGGATGGCCGGACCTGAGTTTGTTTTGACTTGGGAGGAATTCGTGGTCCGTTTCGACTAGAAGTTCTTCCCTGAGCATGCTCAAGAGCATAGGGCTATGGAGTTCGACACTCTAGTCCAGGTTAATATGACGGTGTCTCAGTATGAGGCCCATTTCTTGGCTCTTTCTAGATTTGCTCCTTATCTTGCCGATGACGAGAAGAGGAAGGCCCGCTATTTTCAAAACGGCTTACGTCCCGCACTCCACAGTTGAGTAATGGGCTATTGCTTGACGACATTCGATTAGGTCATCCACCGAGCATTGGTTTATGAGGAGGACTGGGCTATGACCTAGAGATCCCGTGATCAGAGTCCCGGTGGAGACTGGAAGAGGAGGGCGCTAACTGGCAGTTCCCAACAGCACTGTCAGCAGAGGTGGAGAGGCAGATCCGAGTTTAGGCAGCCTGTGGTGCAGACAGTAGCTTCATCTTCAGCACAACCAGACACTTCTTCCTCTGGTCTATTTACCGGTGTATGTTATGGATGTGGGTAGACATGACATCGGAGGTGTGATTGCCCTCTTCCCTTGCAGTAGCAGAGGTCACCGCAGTTGCCTCCTCCCCATCCTCCTTAGCAGCAGCAGCAACATCAGTAGTGACACAACATTAGGCTCCCGCTCTTAGGCCTCCTCCTCAGCAGCAGAGGCAGCTAGGCAGACCTTCACAGGGGCCACAACAGTAGCAGAGACCACGGAAGCTGAGGGGACATGTACCTCTGCAGTCCATGGGTCGAGTATATATTGCCCTCAGTAGATGCCGAGTCAGGATCCACAGTCTTCTGGCTTGATTCCTTTGCCAGCTCAGGGCAGATTCTATTTTGCGCATTAAGCGCAGGGCCAAGACCTGCAGTCTTCTATTGGTGGAGTTGTCGAGGGTATTCTCCTTATTTATGCTTTTATTACCCATGTTCTGTTTGATTCTGGCGCTTCCCATTCCTTCATGGCAGAGGAGTTTTGCCGATCGACCTGTATTCCGTTGGAGTTTGCATCTGAGGCTTTGGCTGTTTCGACTCCCTTGGGGAAGTCTGTTGTTTTGATCCGTTGTTGTTCTTCTTTCCTAGTGTTAGTTGACAAGATGTTCTTGCCTGCTGATTTGTTCGTGATGCCAATGGCGAAGTTCGATGTTATCCTGGGTATGGACTGGCTTGTTGAGTATCATGCCATCTTGGACTGTGCTGTGAGGACAATCACATTTCATATTCCCGGCTTGCCAGTGTTCCAGTTCGTTGCCGAGCCCAAAGGAGAGCAGTTGTCCAGTTTATTGGCTTGTATGGTCGAGGAGTCCGTGGCAGGGTGTATTGAGCAGTTGCCAGTAGTTTGCGTGTACTTGGATGTGTTCTAGGAGATCCTGGGTTTGCAATCGCGTTGGCAAGTTGAGTTTCAGATTGATTTGGTGCCCAGTACCGTGTCTATCTTGAAGGCCCCCTACTAGATGGCACCGATGGAGTTGTAGGAACTACAGGAGCAGTTGGATGAGCTCTGAGAGTTGGGTTTTATTCGTCCCAGTAGTTCATCGTGGGGAGCCCCAGTATTGTTCATGAAGAAGGAGGATGGCTTGTTGAGGCTCTGTGTGGATTACAGCGAGCTCAACAAGGTCACTATCAAGAACTGATACCAGCTTCCCCGTATTGATGATTTGTTCTTTTCCAAGATAGACTTGCACTCTGGTTACCATCGGATTCTGGTTTGAGTGGAGGACATTCTGAAGACAGCATTCCGGATGTGCTACGGTCACTTTGAGTCCTGGTCATGTCGTTCGGACTAACCAATGCACCCGCCATATTTATTAGCTGATGAACGAGGTCTTCTGACCTTTCCTCGATCAGTTTGTGGTGGTGTTTATTGATGATATTCTTGTGTATTCAAGGACCCGGGAGGACCATATAGAGCACTTGCAGATTGTGCTTGAGACCCTCTGTGCCCGCCAGCTGTATGCAAAGCTGGAGAAGTGCAAGTTCTAGCAAGAGGAGGTGAAGTTCCTCGGTCATTGGTGATGAGGGAGGGTGTGGCTGTGGACCCCTCAAAGGTTGAAGCAGTGTGTCAGTGGGGCTAGCTCACGATTGCATCCGAGATCCATAGCTTCCTTGGTCTGGCGGGATATTATCGACGGTTTATCGAGGGTTTCTCCTGCATTGCAACCCGCTGACCCGGTTGATGCAGAAGGGCGCTGAGTTTATCTAGAGTGACACCTGTGAGGAGGCATTTATAGAGTTGAAGGACCACCTCACGTCCGCTTCTGTCCTCACTCTTCCTGATGGGAGTGATGGTTTTGTTGTATTTATCGATGCCTCTAGAGTTGGCTTAGGTGCTGTCATGATGTAGCACGGGAAGCCTGTGGCGTATACCTCACGCCAGTTCAAGGTCCACGAGCTGAACTAACTCACCCATGATCTACAGCTAGCAGCAGTTGTCTTCGTACTAAAGGTGTGGAGGCATTATCTTTATGGGGTTAGGTTCGAGCTCTTCTTGGACCATAAGAGCTTGAAGTATTTGTTTTTGCAGTCCAAGTTGAACATGCGATAGAGGCGATAGATGGAATTGTTGAAAGATTATGACTTTGACCTTCAAAACCACCCGGGTAAGGCGAACGTGGTGGCTGACGCGCTCAGCCGTCAGCTACGAGGCCTGGTGGATCAGATGATGGTTCGAGAGTAGCAAATGCTCGAGGAAGTTTCGGAGTTCGACTTTGAATTTGGTCTGCATTCTTCTATGGTTCAACTTTCGAGCTTGTTGATTCAATCCTCTTTAGTTGGTAGGGTGATTGAGGCTAAGCAGACGGACAAGTCATTCAGGAGTACCTAGCAGAGGCAGCATCCGTGGAGCAGTCAGACTGACAGATTGGTTCCGACCGTGGATTACGCTTTAGAGGCCGATTGTGTGTCCCGGATGTGCCAGAGTTGCATTGTGTTCAGATGACCAAGGCACACCGATTGAGACTTACCATCCACTCGGGCTCGACGAAGATGTACAGAGATATGAGGAGCAAGTACTTTTGGTTGGGGATGAAACACTAGATTGCTAGCTTCGTGGCTGAGTGTGACACTTGCCAGCGTGTCAAGGCCGATCACGAGAGACCCCTGGTCCCTTGCAGCCATTAAGCATTCCAGTGTGGAAGTAGGAGCATGTGTCAACGGATTTCATCGCTGGTTTATTGAGGACTCAGCGCGGTCATGATACCATTTAGGTTGTCATCGATCGGCTGACGAAGTTGGCATATTTCATTCCGATGCGTGCTTCTTGGACTATGGACCGGTTGACGAGGATCTTTATTGAGGAGATAGTGAGACTTCATGGCATTCCAGTTTCGATCGTATCTAACTGAGACCCCCAGATTTATGTCTCAATTTTGCAGGATTTTCCAGCAGGCGATGGGGTCTACCTTGCATCTTAGCACTGCTTATTATCCACAGATGGATGGGCACATCGAAAGTGTCAACTAGATCCTTGAGGATATGCTCAGAGCCTGTGTGATTGACTTTGCGGGCAGTTGGGATGAGCATTTGTGCCTTGCCGAGTTTGTGTACAATAACAGTTATCAGGTGACTATCGGCATGGCTCCTTTTGAGTCACTCTATGGTAAACCATGCAAATCTCCTAGCTGTCAGACCAAGGTTGGAGAGTGTCGTCTCTTAGGTCCCAAGCTTGTGCAACAACATCAGAGATTGTGGATATTATCAGGCAGGAGATGCGCACAGCTCAGAGCCGGCAGAAGAGTTTTGCTAATCGTCGGCGTTAACCCCTCGAGTTTGTAGTTGGGGACATGGTATATCTCAAGGTCTCGCTTATGAAGGGTGTGGTTCGATTTGGGGCGAAGGGCAAGCTTCCCCCGAGATTCATTGCACCTTTCGAGATTACCGAGCGCGTGGGCGTTGTGGCCTAAGGCTTGCCTTACCTTTAAAATTGTTCGGGATCCATGATGTGTTCCATGTATCTATGTTGAGGAAGTGTGGTTCGGACATCATTACAGTGATTGATTGGCAGCCCCTTGAGGTTCATGAGGATGATTCCTATATTGAGCAGCCGATTCGTATTCTTGATCGGAAGGATCAGGTTTTCAGGACCAAGGTCATTCCCCTGGTGAAGGTGCAATGGAGTCATCATTCAGAGGCTAAGGCATCTTGGGAACGTGAAGTTGTTATTAGACAGTATTATCCCCATTTATTTGATGCTTTGATTGACTATATGATTGTATGTATTACCTTCTCTATTGATGATTGCTATATATGATGATGGTGTTTTTGCAATTTCATTTTGTCCTGGATTTGATAAATTTCGAGGATGAAATTTCTTTGTTGTTGGGGAGAGTTGTAAGACTATAACCCAAGTGTGCAAGTCATTCCTTTAGGTCTCGCAGTCCTACTAGTCAAATTCTGGCAACTCGCGACCTTCGGGTAGTGTTTGCGGTCATCATTGAGTTCGGTCATGTTGACCCGACTCCGATCTACCTGAAACCTATGCCATCTTATTCGTATTGGCGCCACGGTTCCAACATTGTGTCCCGTGCGTGAATCCGATGTGTACATCACAAGTTATGGGCAATGCTCGAATTGGGCCATTGATGTGTGATTGGTGTACCCCACCATGGCCTTGCACTTTCTCCCATGCAATGATGTCATGCCTAGGCTGGATTTTTTAAAAAGCCTACTAGCCTATGAACCTTGTTTATAACTCCCTACCCTCGTGATTGTATTTCTCTACCTTAGGTGAGAGAAGCAATCATGACTTGCCTTAAAACCTTTCTCTCTTTCTTTCCCTCTCATTTCTCTCTCTTTCTCTCTCTCTGTAATGCCCCGACTTTTCAAGAATAGAGTATATGACTCGTGTCCTAAAAACCCGACCGTTAACCTTAAAGGATGGTCAAATTCGAGTGTATATTTTTTTTTCTTCATTTAGAGTAAGCAGATAAGCGTAGTATGGACAAATCGACATAAAGGAAAATTTCATTATCATTCGAATATAGAAGAAGCTGCCCATAATGACTTATAAAAACCAATGTTCCCATTCTCACAATTACAAAATGAAATAATATTACATGTGAAATAAAGTAAATTACAACAGTCTCAGGATATGAAATCTTGTAGCAACCTTTAACAATTACAATCATGCACCCTTGTTAATTATAGCCCGCTCCTCATCAATATAAACATGAATGTCACCTGGGCCACCTGTGGTACCTATACAGTTATATATTTAATGGATGAGTGGCCAACTCAGTGTGAATTGGCACGCTCCTCATCATTCGAATATAGAAGAAGTTGCCCATAATGACTTATACAAACCAATGTCCTCATTCTCACAATTACAAAATGAAATAATATTACATGTGAAATAAAGTAAATTACAACAGTCTCAGGATATGAAATCCTGTAGCAACCTTTAACAATTACAATCATGCATCCTTGTCAATTATAGTCTGTTCCTCAGCAATATAAACATGAATGTCACCTGGGCCACCTGTGGTACCTGTACAGTTATATATTTGATGGATGAGTGGCCAACTTAGTGCGAATTTCCCTTAAGATTACACACCGTTGCATTATGTAAGAAATAGTATAAAACAAAGCATACAAAATAATACATGATGCAGGTCTTATTATGTGCATGGATGCGTGAATGCAATCATCGCCCCGGGGATGCTCATCCGTGCGGACAGTGAGCTCGTCACTCATGCAATCATCGACCCAGGAAAAGCATCCAGTCGGACAAATACGTACATCACGTACGACAGCAATAGATGCTGGTCTGTACCATGTATGCATGATTAGCCAACCCGTTATTAGTCTAATTACAACCAGCCATTTTAGATAAGCTCGAAGGTCACTACAGGGCTTGTCACCAGTGTAGGCCGACAGTTCCGACATAGGTCCCATACCACCATCTCCGGCTCATGAGACTACCATCTTAGGATGTTTAATGGAAACCCGTCGACTAGTGACCAATCATATTACATTATATGGGGCTTACCAATGCATGATTGCACAATATAAAATATCGAACCCATATAGGGAAAATACCAGAACAAAGCCACATAGGGCGATATCAAAACAAGCCACATAGGGCGATATCAAAACAAGCAACATAGGGCAATTATCAAAATAGGCCACATAGGACGAGTATCAAAACCATACGATAAAAGACCATCCTTAAAAACCATTGGACACAACAACCCTAGTTGGTAAGCCCACATCAATGGTCAATTTAAACCACCACTCAATAACCATTAACCCAATGGTCCATTACGATTACAACCAGTTGGGTTACATCCCAAGTATGGGTCTACATTTATAAGTGGGGGTTTCCCACTGATGTACCAGTTTAAGTTCCATAAGCAATCCACAACTAATTCATAAGCATGAGAAAATGTGTAGGATAGATATCAGGCATATAATCTAGCAGTTCACTTCCAACACTTAGCACATATGACTATAAGATAAAGATATCAATTATTAACTAAAATGTAAATAAAAACTATCGCTTAAGCTAATGGAAAATGGAAAGCTCAAGGGGAAGAAATCATCATCTTATGAACCGAATCACCTCCTAGCGTCGCTAAGTGCTTACGCTCTTAGAATTAGATCTTATCATGAATGACAAAATTGTACGTGAGATCAATGTTCTACAAAGTGTCTAGGGCCAAGGTTAATATAACCTAGGGCTTGGATTACTTATTTTTAGGGTTTTGGTGTAGAGTTAAGTTTTCATCGTAAAGTTTAGTTTGATGTTTAGATTCTAGGATTTGAATCCTAAACTATTATTATTATTATTATTATTATTATTTTATTATCATTATACCATAGGCCAAATAATATTCTTGATAAGAGTATTAATCTATCCATATTAATAATGATGGTTCCCAAGTTCATATTCAAATGTACCAACATTATCAAATATTCTCATAATGACTGATAACCTCTTAAATAATATAAGTAATAGTATTAGAATCTTTACTAACGATAGTATAATAAGGACCAATACTAATAGTTATATTAATAAGAATTTTACTAATCCCATAATGAAAATGATCATATCCTCTAATGATAATAACAATAATAGTTATCATTAATGTCTCTAGTTATGATAATAGATATTATGGTCTACCATGAGTTATGAAATTCTACACTTAGACCTAAGCCTAACACAGTATCTATGCTTAAAGTATTGACCTAGGGTTTAGATAACTTAGATTTAGGATTTTGTCTAAGGGTTTAGTTCTAAACTTGGCTGTTAGGATTTAAATGTTGGTCGGTGTACAACTATTAATAATATTAATAATTTCGAAGTAGCCATACACATTAATGATATATTTAATATTAGCCAATGTGATAGTAATAAACTTTGTGATGCGATTAAATAGTGCGCCCTACTATCAGTGATAATATGAGAAATAAAACGCTTAATAATTGAAATTTTGTCTGTAATAACTAATATTAGTATATATAATTTACTAATGGTTAATCATGTCATACCTTAGTAATCCTAGAAATGATAATAATTTTAACTTTTATAATAGAAATAATTTTAGTCTTGGAAGGAAAAATGTGGACTCACCTTAGTCAACTTAGTAGCTTGACTAGGCCCAACTGGATTTGGTCTCAACCGGGTCGACTCGACTCAACCAACCACCTACTCTCTCTCTCTCTCTCTCTCTCTCTCCTCTCTCTCTCTCTCTCTCTCTCTCTTTCTTCTCCCTCTTCTCTCTTTCTTTTCCTTCCCTTTTCTTTCTTTTCTTCCATCTCTTTCTCCTTAAATAAACTAGTAAAAGAACCTAGATCTGACTGGATTCCAACACAACATGACTCAGCGAGTCGACCTAGTCCCACGTCAACTCGGCCCATGTCTCCCAACGACGAACCAAGTCCCACTACCCTGACTTTCTCTCTCTCTCCATCTTCTTCTAGCTAGAAAAATCCATCAATGGCTCGGGACTCGAAGGCATAAGCCCAACCAACTCAGGGATGAGTTGCATGACTCGGGCCCAACTCGAGTTCAATCTTAACTCGAATGTTAGGGAGCCGATCCCACCGAGTTGATCTCCCTCTCTTTCTCTCCCCTCTCTCTACCTCTTTCTCTCTGTCTCACCTCTTCCTATTGATTTTTTTACCTGCTCAAAAACATCCAACAATGGGGCCAAGCTTGGCCTGACTCAGCCCAACTTAGCTCGGTTGAGCTAGTGTGGCAAATGCACTTTCTCTCCCACTCTATTTTTGTTTCTCCCTACTTCTACCCCTTTCCTTCTCCCCCCTTTCCTCGGACCCATCCAGCAAGGCTGTTGGGCTAGACATCGACCCAATTCATGGCTCAGGTTGAGTCTGCTCGTCTTGGCAGCTCAGTTCGTGCTGCAGCCGCAACTGGCTGACACTCTCCCTCTCCCTAATTCTTTCTTCTTTCTTTATTCCATTTCCTTCTCTCTTTCTTTCTCTCTTTTCTATTCTGGAGCTACATAGAGCTTGGATTCAGTCGAGCAGCACCATTACACGGTTGGAGGATGTCAAGGAAGGAGGTGCGACTCCAATGACGACTTAAGATCCAGTTGGTCCCTCTCTATCCTACCCGATGCGGATTGATCCAAGGGATCCCAGGAAGCTTAGAGAATAGAAGGAATGAAGCTCGAGCACCAATTGATTGGTGGGTTCGGATGGAGAAGAACGGTCGCTCCTCTCTGAAGTGTGGCTGCTCTTTCTCGCTCCCTCCCATTTCTTTTCTAAAAACATAGCTTGAAGGGCCAAGATCATGCGAGGATGGACAGTTAGGATGGAGCAAGAGCAACTCACGCGGATTGCCGTCATGGCACATGGAAAACAGTTTCCATTTTTGGAAACAAGTGTTTGTAGGGTCTGTTTGCGCCAAGGATTGTGCAGCCGTACGTGCATGCCAATGGGTGAAACCACCTAGGGTTCGTTCGAGACCAGCGTCCCATCGTGATGGACGGTTTGGATCTGTCATTGGAGTGGTGATGGTGGGCCATGGGCGTGCCCAACTGACATCCGTCTGCCCTCTGTTGGCAAAATAGAGGGAGAGAGAGAAATCTCTCCTTATTTAGAAAACACGGGTCAGCGGTTGACCGGTCTCCCAGGACCCGTGGCACGACCTTCCTGTGCACTCACACCTCAATCTGATCCGTTCATTCATGATCATAGGAAGCACGAAGAAAACTAAAATGGCCAAGCTATATGTCCTAGGGGGGGGGGGGGGTGGAATAGGACTATGCCAAATTAAAAATAAATACTGCAGAATATGAAACAAAGAATAGATAGCACTATACACCAATCACAGTATAGGAATGGAAAGCAACATAAAATAGAGAAATTGAAATAAAAATTGTTCTAAGGACAACCTTACACCAAAAACCAAAGTTTATGGTAGGACAACCTTATTTTAAAAACAAATAGAGAAACTGAAGCTCAAACTAATAAAGTAATAGTAAGAGATAAATTGCAGAAATATAAATCTTAACTATTACAACATTCACCACTGAGCTTGAAATGAAATGATTACAACATTCACATTCACATATACATCCCACACATGAATAATTAAAGATATGAAATATAAACCACACAACCACAAAACACAAGGGATTATAGTGGTTCGCTTGTGTGTACACCAACTGTTCAACAACAGCCACACAGCTACTCCACTCCTAATATCCTCACATAGGGGATATTAGCACTCACTATCAAAAATAGGTTTTCCCAGGTTCACCTAAAAACCTTCACAATTGTGTCTTTCTCTGTGGGCTTACACAATTAACAAAAAACCCTTCCTCTGAGTTTTCCTGGCTCTCCTCAGATAACTAATACAATGAGATTTTTCTAGCAAATCCCAAAAGAAAACCAAATGAAAGTAAATTACACAAATGTAAAATACCTGAATTTCTCCTTTGTTATAGCAGCCCAAAAGAACCAAGTTGGAGTAGAGATTTGAATGTTCAAGATCAATGTCCAATACTCACTTTATAATGGTTCTAGTTTCTAATAGATTTTAAATTCAAACAGAAGGGCTTGCTTTAATTGATTTTGATTCCAGAAAAAGGAAAACAACAATTCCTCTTTTCAGATTAGATTGGAATGCAAGAAACAAAATCAATTAACAAAGCTAAAGAAAGAGAATACTAAATATGCACACTTAGCTTAAATGGAGCACAAACTTATCTCTTAGAAGGCCGAATTAAATTAACTTGAATTGCTTAATTTATTCTGAGATTCGTGCTCTATTTATAGGTGAGCAAATCACGTCTTCGACTGGTCTAAGGACCTCTACGACTGGTCGTAGAACCAACAGATATTTAAAAATTTAGGCGCGATAAGATTTGGCAGTTTCACAACTGGTCGTAGGTCTGCTTCAACTGGTCGTAGGTCTCTCACGACTAGTCGAAGCTGGTCGAATTTCAACACTGGACTTTGAGTCGTAGGTCTACAACTGGTCGAAGAAGCAGTCGACACTGTTCCTATGACTAGTCGAACAGTCCCTAGGACTAGTCGTAACATAACAGAAAAATATCCGAATTTTGCAACAAACTTACGACTGATCCAGGAATTTCTTAGGCAGGTCGAAGCAGAGTTAGGACTATCGAACAAAGTTCTGGACTAGTCTTAGAACTGTCCAAACTCACTTATATAAAACATACGAGTTATGTATCCAGAATGACCTACTCTAAAGGTCAACCTAAGGTTAGTCATACCTCAATAGTGAAGTAAGGACATTGAACATAGGAGACAAGTGACCTTTGAAAGTAGTGAAGCTTGAAGTCTTGATGGAGCTCAAACTTGAAAGCTTCTCAAGATCTTGAGGTTGAACTTCAAAACTTCTTAAGATTCTTGACTTGTGAACAGTGCTTGTTAAACAAAGTTGATCTTGAGTAGAGCATTGTTCTTCACAGATGCAAGCTTCATAACAATGCCTTTGGCACCACAAATTTGACAACAAAAAGGGCTATAAACTATAACACTTCCAATCTCCCCCTTTGTCAAATTAGTGACAAAACACACTTCCAAGATATGTTACATAACACAGAATATTTGATTAAAGAATCATGCACCAGTTGTTATATCATGTACCAGTTGTTATCAACCGGCATACATGATCCTGCAAACCTGTAAATCAATATTCAACATAACATACATGATCCTGCAAACCTGTAAATCAATATTCAACATAACATACATGATCTTGCAAACCTGTAAATCAATATTCAACATAACATACATGATCCTGCAAACCTGTAACTCAATATTCAATACAGTCCACTTCTGCACATACTCCCCCTGAGTAACATACATGCTACTCTCTCCTCATAATCATTCATTAGACACACATCACATCCATATCCATTCTCTCTCTTTTTGTCACAATAGGACAAAGAAAGCATAGAACAAATGACTGAGGAGAAGAAAAAAGATATATGAGTGAAAACAAGACAAGATATGATTAACCAGCATAAACAGCCCACATAATTCATATACAGGGCTAAGTCAAAAATAACTACAGTCTCAAAACCAGTTAAGCTAACACAAGAGTAATAAAGTTATAACAGACCAGCTAACTTAAAATACCTAATCAGAACCAGATGAAGTTGCAGGGATGGAAGGATCAAGTTGATGCAAGCCCTTGTTCAAGCGCCTAAGATATTTGCGCATATACTTGAATTGTAAATCATGGGCAATAGACATGTTTTCCATCTTAACATTTATATTCTCAACTTTATCTTCCAATGCACGCAAATGTGTATCAAACTCGGAAGGCTCATAATCTGGATCATCTCCAGAATCAGATTCAAGTTCTTCAAATATATCATCCATGTTGATATCATCAGGAAGAAGATCACTAGCTTCTTCCTCATGTTCAACTTTAGCATTGCCACCACCAACACCTTGACCAGGAATGAAGTCAAGTTTTATCTTATTGATATTGGAATTGTTAAATATCAGATGATGGATAGGGGCCTCTCCAACTGGCATATCGACTAACATATCCATAGCCAACATAGTCATCAAATAACCAAATGGAATGTCACTGTGACCAGGATGGAGTCGAAATTGAATAATGGAGTGACAAATTAAGGATGGTAGACAAACATGAGCACCGCTAGCAACAGCATGAAGAACACGGACCATGAATGAAGTCAATTCAGATTTATTACCTGAACGAGGATACAAGTTAGACACAAAGATTTTGTGAAGAACTCTGTATTTGGGTAACAGATATTTTGAAGGAAGCGCATTCCCCTTATGAGTCCATTGAACATCCAAATTGCATAAATCTTTAGTGAGCATACGTTTTTCAGATACAGAGGGTTTTTCAGATAAGTTATGGATAAGAATGCCCTCATCATTCATAGGAATTTCCATAAGATCTGAAATTAAATGATGATCAACGTCAATTGGTCCTTCTCTTGTGGCTATCTTAAAAGATATATTTTCCAATGAAAAATCCTATATGTAAGAAAACATGGACTGGGCAATGGACCGGTATGCTGGCCCACCCCAATGTAATAAGTTATCCCAACCTACAGCTTGGAGCATAGGAAGGATCTCAAATGGAGAAACATGATTAATGTCAACTGGATGTTCAATAATAACATTACGTTATCTGATGTCCCGAACATAGGATAGATCGTCCTCGGGAGCCCGAAGATGACGCTTAGTAATATGGGCTAATCTAGAGAAAGAAGAAGGACCACGGGATGTTGTTTTTCTACCTCTAGAAGCCATTTGCAACAAGGATTTCAAGGAAATAGAGAGTTGTAAAGGATTGAGACGTGGGTTTTCTTAAATCAGATTTTACCCAAGAAAAACCCCAAATCTTAATGAAAATTGAAAATAGAAAACTTCAAGAGTCAAATAGAAGAAATCTAGACTCAAATCTACAAGAAAAATGTAAAACGAGCACTAACCTTGAAGATTTTGAAGGATGGGTTCGACTGGTCGTGCGTTGGCCCGTTGGAGAATGAAGAAGAAATGAAGAAGAAGAAGCACTTTCCCCAAATTATAAGAGATTCACGCGATTCACAACTTATCATGGATGTACACGACCGGTCATAGTACGACTAGTCATGTAGATTCACGACTGGTCGAGTACTGGCCAGAAAAATTGATTTCCAGCATTATATTCAAAATTTTGAAAAAAATCAAGTAATTATATACACTATGATACAAATAGACATAAATAATTACTTTAAAATGCACATCCCAAGATCAAATTTTATTTTGTTAAACCTCCTTTTGTAGAGCGGTATAGTGAAAATATCAGCACGTTGATTCTCGGTAGGAATATATTCCAAGAATATAACTTTTTCTTTTACTAATTCCTGAATATAATGAAATCTAATGTCAATGTGCTTAGTACGAGAATGCTGAATTGGATTTTTCGAGATATTTATGACACTGGAATTATCATAATATAATAACATAGAATCCTCTTTAATTTCGTAATCACTTAGCATATGTTTCATCTAAACTAGCTATGTACATGCATTACCAGCTGCGATATATTCAGGTTCAGCTGTTGAAAGTGATATAGAACTTTATTTCTTGCTAAACCAAGAAACTAAACAGTTTCCAATATAGAAGTAACCACCACTAATTGATTTTCTATCATCAAGATTACCAACCCACTCAACATCCGAGTACCCATCTAATTGAACACTAGTCTCATGAGGATACCAGAGACCGAAATTAACAGTACTTGCGACATATCGAATAATTCGCTTGATAACAGTCAAGTGCGACACTTTTGGATCAGATTGATATCTAGCGCAAATACCAACACTCAGAGCGATATCAGGTCTACTAGCAGTTAAATACAGTAAACTACTAATCATACTACGATATAATTTTGGATCCACATTTTTACCTTTAGAATCTTTTGAGAGTTTCAAAGTTTTACTCATAAGAGTATCAAATTTCTTACCATTCTCAAATCCAAATTTCTTAATCAAATTCATAGCATATTTATATTGAGAAATAATCATTCTGTCAGGTTTTTGCTTTACTTGCAACACAAGGAAATAATTTAATTCCCCAACCATGCTCATTTCAAACTGAGATTTCATCAAATCTGCAAACTCAATAGTCATGTCAGTACAAGTAGATCCATAAATGATATCATCAACATAGATTTGTACTAATAAGATGTGATCATTCTGTTTTTTAATAAATAGAGTTTTATCAACACATCCCATTTGAAAATTATGGCTTAATAGAAACTTTGTTAGTTTCTAGTACCATGCCTTAGGAGTTTATTTTAAGCCGTAAAGTGCCTTTTTAAGGTGATAAACATGATCGACATTCTTGGGGTCTTCAAAACCCATCGGTTGTTCAACATAGACTTCCTCATGCAGATCGTCATTTAAGAACACACTTTTCACATCCATTTGGTAAATCTAAAACTTTCTGAAACACGCAATGGATATAAAGAGTCTAATTGATTCAAGATGTGCTACTAGTACAAAGGTTTCATCATAGTCAATACCTTCAATTTGAGTGTAACCTTGTACCTAACCTAGTCTTGTTTCTAATTATATTGCTAAGTTTGTCAGACTTATTTTTGAAAATCCATTTGGTTCCAATGATGTGTTTATCTTTAGGTCCAGGTACGAGATACCAAACATCATTTCTCACAAATTGGTTAAGTTCTTCTTGCATCGCAACAATCCAGTTTTCATCAGCAAGAGCTTCTTTTATGTTAGATGGTTCTATCTGTGATGTAAAACATACATAATTACATATATCCTCAAGTTTGTAAGTTCTCGGCTCCTGGCGTCCATACGCCAGATTCCAATCCTGTGATCCTACAAGGAGGATTTTTTTTTTTGTACATTTAACTCATAATAAGCATAACCACAAGATTACCCAATTCACAAAGGCAACATCATCATCACATATCCACTAATATAATCATTTGAGTACAATGCTGAAAGGAAAAAAATACATATATCAAAATCAAAGCTCCGACTCCAGTCGCACGCTCCAAGCTCAATGTCGCCGTGACCAAACATCACTGCACGCATCTATCGTGCATAAGCTTATAGAAAGCTTAGAGGGTGGTGAAAGTATGTGCACAAGGTAAGTGCCAAGTATACAATACAGTGCCATGAATCAGACAGTGGAATAAATAGAAATACTGACAAGATACGATATCAGAGTAAGCAGAATTATACTGGTATGCCCATGAGTCAATACGATATCGGAGTACGCAATTCAGACCAGTCATATAAATGAGGAGTCAAAGAGAGCCAAAAAAATCAGATACCGAGGGTATAATGCAAGATGTAAATCCTGCTAAGTCTGTCTAGGCTATATAAATGCAGAAGCATAGTAACCCAAAATGCTAAGTACTACGGATGCAATGTAATATACGGTGCGAATGTAATGACCATGCTGGAGTGTGAAGTCGGGATGATAGTACGTAGTATCGCAGACTACGGGGTCCACCACAAAGGACTTCTATCCAAACCAGTCCCATACCTAAATTTGGATAGTCAGACTCAATGTGGTAAACTCCTAATCTCAGGTTAGTCGCGCGCCCAACCGAAATCCTGGTCATGCGAAGGTACACGTAACAAATAGTTACGCACCACCAACCCGAGTGGATAGTGAAGGAATGAATGAATGAATATGCAATTCCTGCTTAATAAGTCCACATATCAGTACGGTTACTATCTGGGGAATCACCGGGGTCTATTACACTCCAGACCAGATTGCCGCCCCATCGCGCGCACAAGGTGAGTGGAAGAGACCTCACTATCCGCCTACCAATATCGGACCCGGCTCGTCGATAGCAGACCTATTCCTCGAGCTGGTCAGACTCAGCCTAGCATTGCCCCCTCCTCTCGGGCAGGTAAGGCCGTACCCCCTTCCAACCAACTACGACACAGTGGGAGACACGGCCTAACGGTATACGGCCCTCATGCGCTCATGCATCCACTCGGTCTAGACGTTGGAGCAACCTCTGGAATCAAGAGGGTTTAGGGACTTTCACCCAGGGATATCTATAGCACCCCATGTAGAACAGATTTCCGGTGTCCCATCTGGAGGCTACGACCCTGATGTCGCTAGGGCGTACAGTAATCACAATACACAATGCAAAATGTATGAGTCATACAATCCAGTCATGCATCAATCCTGCGCATACCGTGCACTTATGTGAGGCAATCTCCGCCTATCAGGGAGTCTCATAACAATATACCCAATGTCATATGCAATGGTCAACCACATCTCATAACAAACATGTAGATGATGCGTATGGGCATGTATCGTGATGCTATGCTGTCATAAACTCATAATCGGTATCTATAACTGGCACCGACAATTGGCATCGATAATCGGCCTCGACAATGTAAACATTTAACTAACATTACCCCCAAGGAGTGGCCCACATAAAGCCTAATATATAGTAGACTCATGGCCTCACACAAGGACCTAATATATAACACCATAGGCCTTACTCAAGGGCCACATATACACAACAGGTGGGCCCGGCTCATAGGCTTCAAATACATGGAATGTGAGCCCTACACATGGGTCACGAATACATCAAATGCGTCATACGTTACGGGCCTAATACATATCACAATGGCCTTGCCCATAAGCCAAGAATACACCACAATGGGCCTTGCCCATGGGCCATGAATACATCACAGTAGGCCTCGACTACAGTTCACATATACATCATATAGGTCTCGACAATCGGAATTGATACTCGGAATCGGCCTCAACAATCGGAGTCGCCCTATACAATCGACCTTGACAATCGAAATCGACTTCAATACTCGGCCTCGACAATCTGGATCGATCGATAATCAGAATCGGCAAATCGGTCACGACAATCGGGATCGATCGATACACAGAGTCGGCAAATCGATCACGACAATCGGGATCGATCCATAATCAGAGTCGGCAAATCGGTCATGACAATCGGGATCGATCGATACTCAGAGTCGGCAATCGATCACGACAATCGGGATCGATCCATAATCAAAGTCGGCAAATCGGTCACGACAATCGGGATCGATCAATACTCAGAGTCGGCAAATCAGTCACGACAATCGGGATCGATCCATAATCAGAGTCGGCAAATCGGTCATGACAATCGGGATCGATCGATACTCAGAGTCGGCAAATCGATCACGACAATCGGGATCGATCCATAATCAGAGTCGGCAAATCGGTCATGACAATCGGGATCGATCGATACTCAGAGTCGGCAAATCGATCACGACAATCGGGATCGATCCATAATCAGAGTCGGCAAATCGGTCACGACAATCGGGATCGATCCATAATTAGAATCGGTAATCGACCTCATTGCAAGGCGAAGTCCATAGATAAATGGCCGATGATGGATCAAACAATATCAATGGAGCCGAAGTGTTTGGGTTAACCCACTAGAGAGCGATGAGAATGGGCCTATCTAGGCCTAAGAGATGTAGATATTTAACCATCATTGCCCATCAATGTGGACATTCAACTAATACTGCTCCTAAGCTGTCCACATAGAGTCAAACATAAGGTGGGCCCAAATATCCAATAAGTGGCCTCAAATAGTCATCACAGGTGGGCCTCACACATGTAGCACGTGAGCTTACACATCACGATGAGTCGATACATTGGGCCGCACCATTAGCCCTATATACACATCACAGTCGGCCTCCAACACAAGCCACATATACATCACCATGGGCCACATATACATCACATTGGGCCACTCCCATGGGCCTCGAACACATCATAATGGATGGGTCCTACACCTGGGCCTAATAACATCGGGCCTTGCCATTTGGGCCGGAAATACATCACAATGGGCCACAACCCATGGGCCTTAATGCACAATGGATGGGTCCTACACCTGGGCCTAGTATGCATCACAGATGGGCCCTACACATGGGCCTCATACACAACATGTTGGGCTTATCAATGGGCCCAAGGGAGAGTCGTAATGTGGGCGTTTAACCAAACATTTAAACGTGCAATGTAGACGTCAAACCAACATTGCTCCCAAGGTACGACTGTCATAAACATCATTACATAAACCATGTTGGGATCACACATTGCAATGGACCTTAGGTACATCCCATTGGGCCTTAAATACATCAAATGGGCCAAATCACATGGGCCTTATATTCATCAAGTGGGCCACATCAATGGGCCGCGCCAATGGGCCTTATGTACATTGCAATGGGCCATAATCCCGTGGGCCGTAGGATGCATCAAATGGGCCTAATCTCATGGGTCTTATGTGTATCAAGGTGGGTCTTAGTAACAGGCCACAAATACATAAAGGTGGACCTAATCACATGGGCCTCATATATATGCCAAGGTGGGTCTCAGTGGATGGGCCATAACTACATTAAGATGGCCTCCTCAAATGGGCCTTATAAATATCAAGGTGGGCCTCAATGGATGGCCACAAGTATATATATATCATATCAAAAGATCAACCGATCTTTACTTCAAATAACAGTGGTGGGGATCCACTTGAACCATAGGGCTGGCTCATTCTTTAGCCCGTGCCATAAAATGAGCTTTCAAATTGGTTGGACGGTTTGGATGCAACCCATGCATCATGGTGGATCCCATAGGTGGACGGTGAGGGTGCAATAGGTGGGGCCCACATATCTTGGTGATGTCACATACACCAGCTACGTAGCTGGTATGTTGCACGCCAACCAATTTGCTTCATAAGGTGGGTCCACATATGTGGCCCACCATGACATTTATTTTCCATCCAACATTAATAAGGTCATACAGACCTGAGAAAAAGAAAAAAAGATAATTTACATAATGATCCAAACTTCAGTGAAGACGCTAGGTGGATTTCAATGGTTGACGTTCAATCCACTCTGCTTTTGCGGGGTGGCCCACCTGACTGACGGCTGGATGGCAAGGATAGAACACGTACATCACAGTGGGTCCCACCGTCCAGTGGTGTGGCCGGTGCGGACACAACACATGCACCAGGGTACCTTCCCGTGGACGGTGTGAAGAGAATACGTACATCAATGGTGGGTTCCACATGGGGCCCACTATAACATTTATTTGTAATCCAACCCCTTAATAAGGTCACACGGACTTAGATGAAATGGCAAAACAAATTTCATGGTGATCCAAAACTTCTGTGGCCCACAAAAAGGTTTCAATGGCAGAAATTCAATTTACTGTTTCCTGCAGTGTGGGCCACTTGAGCTGTACATGGAGCTGAAATTTGGAGGGGACCCACTGCCGAGAGTGGCCCACCTCGTGAACGGGTTGGATGACAAATAAACATCAAGGTGGGGCCCACGGCTAGAGCCGTGGGTTGGTGTCCGCCCGCCCGTCCGCTGGTGGCAGGCAGCGCCTGCTGCCTTCTGACAGCAGCAGCGCAGCTGCTGCATCACCTCTGATTTTTATTTTTTTTTATTTTTTTTCCTCGCGGTATATCACGTGTGGGGCCCACATTAGGTGAATCCACCCCATCCAATGGCCTCCCATGGCTCAAGGCAAGCAAAATAAGCCCAATATTGAGCATATTTCGGTGTATAGAAACATGGAGGTTGTTTCAACGATTAATACATTATTTACTATGCTATGGCCCACCTGAAAGTCAGATTGGTCCCATTTTTCGGCTCAACGCCTAAAACCATCTAAGGAATGAAATGGATGGCTTGGATGGGCTCAATGCATCAAGGTGGGGCCTGTATGGGCGGTCCACCTAAAAGCTAAAAACAAAGTACATGCATTTTTTTATTTTTTTATTTTTTTATACACTCACCGTTGCTCACACTTCACAGACCACGTCCAGCGTCTCTGGACGCTGGACGGTTGAATATAATACATTATTTAAGGTGGGCCCCACCTACAGATGTGTTGCCTAGGTGGGCCACCACAAGGTTGGATAATGTGGATAAGACATACATCAATGTGAGGTCCATCCAAGTGGGCCATATGACCACACCATCACAAAGAAATAAGGAAACACCATCACAAAGAAATAAGGAAAGAGAGTGGGTGAAAGAAGCACCCACCTTCAAAACTACTACTCCTTCTTCCGCACTAGGGCAATCTAGCTCCAAGGAGAAAGAATCAATGGTTGAGATTGGATTTTAGAGGTTGGATGATGGGGTATAAAGCTTCATGGTGGGTGGAAAAATGGAGGAAAGCTTGGACGTGAGTTGCTCTCATGGAGCTTGGGAGAAATGAGAGAGAAATGAGGAAGAGAGAGAGAGGTGATAGGTGAGAGATGTGAGTGATGGATAGGTGTACTTGATGGGTGGAGAGAGAGTGTGTGTTGACTTTAGAGGTTGCTTGGGGATGAGTGTTTGTACTTGACATGATGGGATAGAGTACTTGACACTTGATGCGATTGATGGGACATTCTCTTGGGATCGCAACGCGCGGGGTTTCTCTCGAAATGAACACGGGCCCACATCTCCTGGCTCGGGTATCGTCTCGGCGCGTGAGATGCGGCATCGGAACCGCGGCGACGGCGCGGTCGCCGGGGTATAAGTCTTGGGTCGAGTCGACTCGGGTTGACGGCAAGTGAATCAGGGTCGCGCGCAAATACTGGTTGAGGGTCGAAGGTTGCCGGAATTCGACCGGGAAGACCGCGGAAGTCTATGGAACGGTACAGTCTAGGATACGGGGCTTACAAGAGCTTCTTTTATAGTAGATGGTTCTATCTGGGAAATAAAATACACATAATTACATATATCCTCAAGTTGTCTACGGGTAAGAACACCAGTGAGAGGGTTTTCAAGAATCTGTGTGGTTGGATGATCTTTAACTGTCCTTAGTTCAAAATCATTCTGATTAGATGAAGTATCAGGTTTATCAATTACAAGAACTTCATCATTATCTGAACTTGAGACAGGTGTGTTTAAGTGATCATCAATGACCACATTGATGGACTCTTGAATCACACTGGTCCTTTTGTTCATCACTCTTCGTATCAAACTTTCTCAGATTTTCACGATCTCATAAAATATAGCACTTGCTCTTCATATCAAACTTTCCTAGATTTTCACGATCTTGGAAAATATAGCACTTGCTGCCAAAAACTCGAAAGTATTTGAAAGTAGGCTTTCTATCGAACCACATTTCATAAGCCGTTTTGTTATTACTTTCACTGGTGTAAACTCGGTTAATAATATAGCAAGCTGTATTGACTGCTTCAGCCCAAAAATTCTTAGAGAGCTTCATACTATTCAACATGACATTAGTCATTTCTTGAAGCACTCTATTTTTCCTTTCAACTATTCCATTTTATTGTGGAGTTTTGGGCACTGAAAATTCATGTAATATTCCCTAGTCGCTACATGAACTTCTCAAAACTGCTATTCTCAAATTCAGATCCATGATCACTACGAATCTTACTGACTTGAGAACCTTTTTCAGTTTGAATCCTTTTAAGAACCTTTTTCACTTCTTCAAAGGTTTCTGATTTGTCCCTTAAGAAGACTACCTAAGTATATCAGGTAAATTCATCAACAATTACTAAGATATATCTTTTGCCACCTCGACTTTCCGTCCTGGTAGGTCCTACAAGATCCATATGGAGAAGCTCGAGTGGTCTTTATGTGGTATTGGAATTCACCTTTTTATGTGAGTTCCTTGTTTGTTTGCCAATCTAGCATTCACCACATATTTTATCTAATTTTTGTAGTTTGGGTAAACCTCTTATAAGTTTACATTTGCTCAATCCATATAGATTTCGGTAGTGTACATGTCCAAGATGTTTGTGCCATAAGTCAGTCTCGTCTGTATGGACCATGTAACACGATTGGTTAGATGAGATGGATTCCCGAACAATATAACAGTTTTCAGACGTTCTACGTCCAGTTAGTATTACTGAACCCTTGTTGTTTAGAATCTCATAGCTTTGATTAAAAAACCGTACACTATGGTTATTGTCGCATATCTGAGATATGCTAAGCAAGTTATGTTTTAGACCTTCAACATAAAAAACATTTTTAAACAAATGAAGGTTATAGAGTTGAACAGTACCTTGGCCCATAATCTTGCAGTTGCTGCCATCACCAAATGTGACTGAACCATCAGTCATGTCTTTGAGATCGGTGAATAAACCTTTATCACCAGTCATATACCTTGAGCATCCACTGTCTAGGTACCACTTTGAATGGCTTGTTGCTTTAAAAGTGGTGTGAGCAACCAAGCTGGCAACTTTAGGAACCCATTTCAGAACTATTTTGGATTTAGGAGTATAGTTGGTCTTCTTCTGTCTGATGTTGTAAGAATGACCCACTGAGTTAGATTTTAAGAGCTCCTTGAGTAAATCTACTATCTTTTCAGCAAGAAGGTTTCGGTTCTGATTTTTAAAGTTGACATGGTTGCTTTTAGGTTTTTGAAAAGTTTTTGTATTTTTAGAGAAACCTTGATAAGTCATTTTTCCTTTTGAGTTTGAGGACTCTCCTTTCACAAACTTGGAAGGAGTATACTTTTGTTTAGGAGGTATATTCTTATCATATCCCAATCCGGATCGATCGCCACTTTTTCTTGATTGGGATAATGGTTTTTCTAACTTTGGATCACCTTGGGCATACCCCTATGTATCCTTTAAACTCAGAAGAGAAGATACTTCATTTTTAAGTATCTCATTTTCAGATTTCAGATTTTCAATCAGCGAGGTTTTGAATTCTAAATCGCATTTTGATTTTTCAAAACAATTTGAAATTTAGGATTTTTCTAAAACAAGTGATTTAAAACATTCTTTGAGTTTAAAAAACTTTTCTTTTTAAAGTTTAAGTTTGACAACAATTTTACAACTTTCCTTATATTGGGCATTGTAAGCATCTTGAAGATCATCTTCATTTTCATAATCAATATTCAGATTTTTTTCGCTAGTTGAATAATCATTATCTGAAAAAGTGAATTTGGCTAGAGTCATAAGGGCTTTAACTTCATTGCCCGTCTCAGTTTTAGAATCTTTTGATTCAGAAGAAGCTTCAGAATCAGATGATTCATCCCATGTAGCCAACATACCCTTTCTTTTTGTTCTGTCCTTTTTAGGACATTTGTTTGCTAAGTGCCCATACTCTTGGCAGTTGTAACATTGACTATCTTTCAAAGACTTCCAACTTTTAGATCTAAGATTAGATCTTTTCTTATAATTTGATTTTTCAAAATCTACCCATTTCTTACATTTGAAAATCTCATAAAATTTCTTCGCTAAAAGAGCCATATCGTCTTCAGAATTTTCTAAATCCGAGTTTTCATGAGAAGTACCTTTAGAAGATTTGAGAGCAATGGATTTGCTTTTAGGAGCTTTAAAGTTTAACTCATAGGTTTGTAAAAAGCCAACTAGTTCTTCTACCCTCATATTATCCATAGCAGAAAGTTCCTGGATTGCGGTTACCATAGAGTTGAACCCTTCAGGAAGTGAGCGTAGTATCTTCGTACACACTTTACTTTCTGGGATTTTATCGCCAAGACCCCACATTGAGTTCACAATGTCATTTAATCTAGTGTAAAAGTCCATAAACATTTCATTTCCCTCCATATGAATTTCTTCAAATTTGGTTGTGAGGAGTTGGACTTTAGATTTTTTGACAATTGTAGTACCCTCGTGTGTCATTTCTAATATATCACAGGCTTGCTTTGCAGTATCACAGGATATGATTCTTTTAAACTCATCCAGTGATAGTGACTCATCCAGTGATAGTGCGCAAGTGATTGCATTTGGTGCTTTTGCATTGGCACTACTCTCAATTTTCTGAAGGGTGGTCCATGAGAAATATGGTGTTACTCTCATTGATTTTGAACCATCAATACTAGTCACTTCAGTGGTAGGTGGGTTCCATTCAGTCACTGTGGCTTTCCACACACTCTCATCCATAGATTTGAGGAAGATCCTCATCCGGGCTTTCCAATAGGCATAGTTGGAGCCATCAAAGGGTGGAGGCTTAGTGACCGATAGGCTATCAAAATTTGACATCTTATATATAGCTTAGATCATTAGCTCAGGAATTAAATCCAAATAAAAAGCAATAAGTGCGAGCTATTAGGCTCTGATACCACTTGAAATGGCCAAGCTATATGTCCTAAAGGGCGGGGGGGGGGTGAATAGGACTATGCCAAATTAAAAATAAATACTACGGAATATGATACAAAGAATAGATAACACTATACACCAATCACAGTATAGGAATGGAAAGCAACCTAAAATAGAGAAATTAAAACAAAAATTATTCTAAGGACAACCTTACACCAAAAACCAAAGTTTATGGTAGGACAACCTTATTTCAAAAACAAATAGAGAAACTGAAGCTTAAACTAATAAAGTAATAGTAAGAGATAAATTGCAGAAATATAAATCTTAACTATTACAACATTCACCACTGAGTTTGAAATGAAATGATTACAACATTCACATTCACATATACATCCCACACATGAATAATTAAAGATATGAAATATAAACCACACAACTACAAAATACAAGGGATTATAGTGGCTCGTTTGTATGTACACCAATTGTTCAACAATAGCCACACAACTACTCCACTCATAATATCCTCACACAGGGGATATTAGCGTTCACTATTAAAAAGAGGTTTTCCCAGGTTCACCTAAAAACCTTCACAATTGTGTCTTTCTCTGTGGGCTTACACAATTAACAAAAAACCCTTCCTCTGAGTTTTCCTAGCTCTCCTCAGATAACCAATACAATGAGATTTTTCTGGCAAATCCTAAAAGAAAACCAAATGAAAGTAAATTACACAAATGTAAAATACTTAAATTTCTCCTTCGTTGTAGCGGCCCAAAAAAATGAAGTTGGAGTAGGGATTTGAATGTTCAAGATCAATGTCCAATACTCACTTTATAATGGTTCTAGTTTCTAATAGATTTTAAATTCAAACAGAAGGGCTAGCTTTAATTGATTTTGATTCCAGAAAAAGGAAAACAACAATTCCTCTTTTCAGATTAGATTGGAATGCAAGAAACAAAATCAATTGACAAAGCTCAAGTAAGAAAATACTAAATATGCACACTTAGCTTAAATGGAGCACAGACTTATCTCTTTGAAGGTCGAATTAAATTAACTTAAATTACTTAATTTATTCTGAGATTCATGCTCTATTTATAGGTGAGCAAATCACGTCTTTGACTGGTCTAAGGACCTCTACGACTGGTCGTAGAACCAACAGATATTTGAAAATTCGGGCGCAATAAGATTTGGCAGTTTCACGACTGGTCATAGGTTTCCTTCGACTGGTCGTAGGTCTCTCACGACTAGTCGAAGCTAGCCGAATTTCACCGCTGGACTTTGAGTCGAAAGTCTACAACTGGTCGAAGAAGCAGTCGGCACTGTTCCTACGACTAGTTGAACAGTCCCCAGGACTAGTTGTAGCCTAATAGAAAAATATCCGAATTTTACAACAAACTTACGACTGATCCAAGAATTTCTTAGACAGGTCGAAGCAATGCTAGGACTAGTCTAATAAAGTCCAGGACTAGTCTTAGAACTGTCTAAACTCACTTATATAAAACATATGAGTTATGTATCTAGAATGACCTACTCTAAAGGTCAACCTAAGGTCAGTCATACCTCAGTAGTGAAGTAAGGACATTGAACATAGGAGACAAGTGACCTTTTAAAGTAGTGAATCTTGAAGTTTTGATGGAGCTCAAACTTGAAAGCTTCTCGAGATCTTGAGGTTGAACTTCAAAACTTCTTGAGATTCTTAACTTGTGAACAGTGCTTGTCAAACAAAGTTGATCTTGACTAGAGCATTGTTCTTCACAGATGCAAGCTTCATAACAATGCCTTTGGCACCACAAATTTGACAACAAAAAGGGCTTTAAATTACAGCACTTACAATCTCCCCCTTTGTCAAATTAGTGACAAAACACACTTCCAAGATATGTTACATAACACAGAATATTTGATTAAAGAATCATGCACCAGTTGTTATATCATGTACCAGTTGTTATCAACCGGCATACATAATCCTACAAACCTGTAAATTAATATTGAACATAACATACATGATCCTGCAAACCTGTAAATCAATATTCAACATAACATACATGATCCTGCAAACCTGTAACTCAATATTCAATACAATCCACTTCTGCACATACTCCCCCGGAGTAACATACAATGCTACTCCCTCCTCATAATCATTTATTAGACACACATCACATCCATATCCATTCTCCCCCTTTTTGTCAGAATAGGACAAAGGAAGCATATAAAAAATGGCTGAGGAGTAATTAGGAAAGAGATGTATGAGTGAAAATAAGACAAGATATGATTAACCAGCATAAACAGCCCACATAATTCATATACAAGGCTAAGTCAAAAATAACTACAGTCTCAAAACCATTTATGTTACGCCCTAAACCCGGAGATCAAACTCACAAGAACCCCGATGACCGAATTTGGTGCTGATAGCCTCTGTAGTACCCCATTCTTGGCTTCCAGCGCCTATAAGCCAGATTCCGATCCTGGGATTTTATAAGGAGGATTTTTCAGTGTACATTTATCTCGTAATAAGCATAACCACAAGTATACCCAAATCATAAAGGCAACATCATCATCATCACATATCCACTGATATAAACAGTTGAATACAGTGGTGAAAGGGAAATACATATGATAAAAAATCAAAGCTCCATAAGCCGCTGCATGCTCCAAGCTCAATGTTGCTGCAACCTAACGCCACCTGCACGCATCTATCATGCATAAGCTTATAGAAAGCTTAGTGGGTGGTAAAAGTGTGTGCACAAGGTAAGTGCCAAGTAAGCAATATTAGAGTAATCAGAGTAAGAAGAAATACTGGCAAGTTTATGAATCAAACGATATCAGAGTAAACAAAAACATACTAGTAAATCCATAAATGCTATCAGCCGTACTAAGGCTATGTGATGCAAGAAAATAATAAGCCAATATCATATACTGAGGAAGCAATGTAGATCAGCTATGCAATGCGGAGACAGCAAGCCAAATATCAAATACCGATGATGCAATGTGATATGCAAATCCTGATGAGTCTACGAATAATGTCAGTCATATCTAGGCCATATAAATGCAGAAACATAGTAACTCAAAATATCATATGTTGTGGGTGTAATGCGATATGCGATGTGAATGGAATGGCTATGCTGGAGTGTGAAGTCGGGATGATAGTACGTAGTATCGCATGCTACGGGGTCCGTCACAAGGGACTTCTATCCAAATCAGTCTCATACCTAAATTTGGATAGTCAGACTCAATGTGGTAAATTCCTGATCTCAAGTTAGTGTCGCGCCCAACCAAAATCCTGGCCATGCGAAGGTACACGTAACAAATAGTTACGCACAACCAGCCTAAGTGGATAGTGAATGAATGAATCAATGAGTATGCAATTCCTGCTCAATAAGTCCACATATCAGTACGGTTACTCTTTGGAGAAATCACTGGGGTCTATTACACTCGACACCGACTGCCTCCTCCCTAGCTGCACAGCCCAGCGAGCAGAATATACCTCACTATCCGCCTGACCAGTAGTCTGTCAATACCTACCCGGCTCGTCGATAACGGACCCATTTATGAGTTGGTCATACTCAGCCTAGCTTATAGCCCCCTCACTCGGGCGAATAGGGCCACATCCCCTCCCAACCGACCATGACACAGTGGGAGACGCAGCCTACTGGTATTCGGCACTCGGGCGCTCATTTTCCACTCGATCTAGACGTTGGGGCTACTCCTGGCCTCGAAGGTTCTGGGATTTTCACCCAAGGACATCCTAAGTGTCCATAGTGCTAGAACTAAATATTTTCGGTGTCCCATCTGGCCATCCACGATGTACCTGTGGAGGCCACGGCCCTGATGTCGCTAGGGCATACAATAATCAAGTCACATATATGCAAGATGCATGAGTCACACTATCTAGTCATGCAACAATCTTACGCGTACGGCGCGATAATGTGGGCACTCCGTCTCATAAGGAGTCCCTTAAATAGTCTGTCCAATGGCGTATGCTATGATGAAACATTCCTCATATCAGGCATACATATGATGCATATGGGTATGAATCATGGAGTTATACTAAGCATTTTATGTGGTGATGAACAATCCTCACAACGAAGATGGGCCTTGATGGCCTACACACAATAAGTATGGGCCTATTAATGGGCCTTAGGGAGAGTTATAATGCGGACATTTAACCAATATTATTCATACAATGTGGACATCAAACCAACATTGGTCCTAAGGCAGGGCCTGCCATAAATGTCATTACATAACCCACGGTGGAATCACATTACAATAGGCCCCAACCCATGGGCTCCAAATACATCACAATGGGACTCAACCCATGGGCTCTATACACGTCACAGTGGGTCTCAACCCACGGGCCTTTATACATCACAATGGGTCTCAACCCATGGGCCCTAATACATCATAATGGGCCTCAACTCATGGGCCTCAAATACATCACATTGGGCCTTGCCCATGGGCCTCGAATACATACCTTGGCCCTCACCCACGGGCCTCGAATACATCACCTTGGGCCTCGCCCACAGGCCTCGAATACATCACATTGGGCCTCATCTATGGGCCTCAAAAACACAACTGGTAGGCCCTGCACATGGACCTAAAATACATAACATTGGCCTCATTGCACGGGCCTCAAATACATAACAATGGGCCGCA
This sequence comes from Magnolia sinica, assembly GCF_029962835.1. NCBI lineage: Eukaryota > Viridiplantae > Streptophyta > Magnoliopsida > Magnoliales > Magnoliaceae > Magnolia > Magnolia sinica. Next base: position 60,708,345 of record NC_080577.1, read on the forward strand.
TCATATGTAACACGTACATCATGGTAGGCCCACCGTCCCATGCTGGACGGTGCGGCAGATACATCACCAAGGTGGGCCCCATGTCCAGGGATGGACGATGTGGATACAATAAATACATCAAGGTCAGGCCCACCGTCCAGATTCGCTAGACGGTGTGAATGAAACATTATTTCATGGTGGGCCCCGCAGGGATGCATGGTGGATGTAACACATATATCATGTGAGGTCCACAACACGCTGAACAGTGTGGACACCATACATACTTCACAATCAGATCCACAGAATTCGCTGACGTCAATACCTCAGCTATATAGCTGGGCCAGCAGATGTATGGCATGGATATAAAACACTTTCATCATGGTGCGGCCACGTCAAAATGGATGGGCGGTGGATATACAATACATCATGTGGGCCCAAAGGACTGCTGATGTGCATTAGCAGCTGGTTAGCTGGTGTGGGTCCACGTCCCATGGAGGGTTGAGATCTAACACATACATCACGGTATGGCCTCCATAATCTGTATGGCCTGGATTCCATACACATGCACCACGTGTGGGACCATCTGAATTTCAGATCTTTCTCAATCTCTTGCACTGCCGTGAAAAGATATTTACAAGGGATAGATGGTAAGGGTCACACGTACAGTGGATGGACGGAGGAGATATGAGGACATACAACATTATATATATATATATATATATATATATATATATATATATATATATATATATATATATATATATTATCATATATATATCACAGCAGGTGGGTCCCCACTTGGGGCCCACCACATGTATGTATATCTAGTATAATATAATATAATATAATATTGTTATTATTATTATTATTATTATTATTATTATTATTATTTTTCTTTTTTTCTTTTTTTTTTAATGCAAACTTCCGACGTCCAGACATTGGATGCTGGACAGATGGCATATGCATCATGCATCCTAAGGGGTCCCATCGTCCTGGGCAAATGGACGGTGTGGATATATAATAGATATACCAAGGTGGGTGGACGGTTGGGATACAACACGTACCACGTGATCAGGGCCCACCACCGCTGATGACATGCAGTGGGACCCACCGTCCAGACCTGTTGGACGGTGTGGGATGAAACTCATAAATTGCAGTGGTCCCACACCCAGTAGGCCACACGTTTGGATCAAGCTGATATATATTTTCCCTTCTACCAGGTCTGTCCAAGCGGCAGACAGATGGCCCGCCGCTGGACGTCAGTAAGGTGGGCCCCCCCACAAATGGGACAGGGTGGATAAGATCATGGTGGGCCACACATCATAAGGGGGAGAGAGAGAGAGAGAGAGAGAGAGAGAGAGAGAGAGAGAGAAATGGAGGAAAAGAGAGAGGAATCGGATGGTGGTGGAGGGACCCCACCACTATGGTCTCTCCATTTTTACAACACAAACATCAAGATGGGTCCCACCACAAGTGGGCCCTTAAATCACAAAATCAAGCAATAAAATTACCCACAAACCATGAAGATTCACCCACCGTTAGATCTCGGACTCTTCCTTCCACCAATGCGATATAGAGCTCCAATGGTTAGACTTCAATGGTCGAGATAAGCTTTGGATGGTGGGGATGGGAGATAGAAAGGTGGGCCACACCTAGCTCTCATGGTGCTTGGAAATGCTTGGACGTTAGCTACTCCTGAGAGTTGTTTGAGTGAAAAGAGAATGAGAGAGAGAGGGGTGATGGGAGGAAGTGATGGTGAGTGAGTGATGGGTGATGGAGAGAGTTGACTTTGGGGATGGGTCATTGTACTTGGGGATGGGTGAGTGATGAGGTGTGATGTATACTTGATTGATGGGATTGATGTGATGGATTCTCTTGAAATTAGCAACGCGCGGCGTTTTTCCTCAAACTGAACGCGGTCCCACATCTCCTGGCTAGGGTATCACATCAGCGTGTGAGACACGGCATCAGAACCGCGGTGACGGCACGGTTGCACTGGTACAACTCTTAGGTGAAGCCAACTCTAGAACACGAGATACGACTCAAGGTTGCGCACAAACGCCAATAACAGATCAAGGGTCGCTGAAATTCGACCTGGAGGACTGCGGAAGCCTACAGAACAGTATGGGCTAGGATACGGGTCTTACAAGTTAAGCTAACACAAGAGTAATAAAGTTATAACAAACCAACTAACTTAAAAGATCTAATCAGAACTAGATGAAGGTGCAGGGATGGAAGGATCAAGTTGATGCAAGCACTTGTTCAAGCGCCTAAGATATTTGCACATATACTTGAATTATAAATCATGGGCAACAGACATGTTTTTCATCTTAACATTCATATTCTCAACTTTATCTTCCAATGCACGCAGACGTGCATCAAACTCGAAAGGCTCATAATCTGGATCATCTCCAGAATCAGATTCAAGTTCTTCAAATATATCATCCATGTTGATATCATCAGGAGGAAGATCACTAGCTTCTTCCTCATGTTTAGCTTCAGCATTGCCACCACCAACACCTTGACCAGGAATGAAGTTAAGTTTTATCTTATTGATATTGGAATAGTTAAATATTAGATGATGGATAGGGGCCTCTCTAACCGGCATATCGACTAACATATGCATAGCCAACACAGTCATCAAATAACTAAAAGGAATGTCACAGTGACCAGGATGGAGTCAAAACTGAATAATGGAGTGACAAATTAAGGATGGTAGACAAACATGAGCACCGCTAGCAACAACATGAAGAACACGGACCATGAATGAAGTCAATTCAGATTTATTACCCGAATGAGGATACAAGTTACACACAGATTTTGTGAAGAACTCTATATTTGGGTAACAGATATTTTGAAGGAAGCACATTCCCTTTATAAGTCCATTGAACATCTAAATTGCTTAAATCTTTAGTGAGCATACGTTTTTCAAATACAGAGGGTTTTTCAGAGAAGTTATGGATAAAAATGCCCTTATCATTCACAGGAATTTTCATAAGAGCTAAAATCAAATGACGATTAACGTCAAATGGTCCTTCTCTTGTGGCTATCTTAAAAGATAAATTTTCCAATGAAAAATCACATATGCAAGCAAATATGGACTGGGCAATGGACCAGTATGCTAGCCCACCCCAATGTAATAAGTTATCCCAACCTACAGCTTGGAGCATAGGAAGGATCTTAAATGGAGCAACATGATTAATGTCAACAGGATGTTCAATTATAACATTACGTAATCTGATGTCCCGAACATAAGATGGATCATCCTCAGGAGCCCGAAGATGACACTTAGTAATAGGAGCTGATCTAGAGGAAGAAGAAGGACCACGGGATATTGTTTTTCTACCTCTAGAAGCCATTTGCAACAAGGATTTTAAGGAAATAGAGAGTTGCAAAGGATTGAGAAGTGGGTTTTCTCAAATCAGATTTTACCCAAGAAAAACCCCAAATCTCAACGAAAATTGAAAATAGAAAACTTCAAGAGTCAAATAGAAGAAATCTAGACTCAAATCTACAAGAAAAATTAAAAGGAGCACTAACCTTGAAGATTTTGAAGGATGGGTTCGACTGGTCGTGCGTTGGCCTGTTGGAGAGTGAAGAAGAAATGAAGAAGAAGAAGCATTTTCCCCAAATTATAAGAGATTCACGCGATTCACGACTGGTCATGGATGTACACGACCGGTCGTAGTACGACTAGTCATGTAGATTCACGACTGGTCGAGTACCGGCTAGACAAACTGATTTCCAGCATTATATTTAAAAATTTGAATAAAAATCAAGTAATTATATACACTATGATACAAATAGACATAAATAATCACTTTAAAATATACATGACAAGATCAAATTTCATTTTGTTAAACCTCCTTTTGTAGAGCAGTTTAGTGAAAATATCAGCACGTTGATTCTCGGTAGGAATATATTCCAAGGATATAACTTTTTCTTCTACTAATTCCTGAATATAATGAAATCTAATGTCAATGTGTTTAGTACGAGAATGCTGAATTTGATTTTTCGAGATATTTATGGCACTGGAATTATCACAATATAATAACATAGAATCCTGTTTAATTCCTTAATCACTTATCATACGTTTCATCCAAACTAGCTGTGTACACGCATTACCAGCTGCAATATATTCAGCTTCAGCTGTTGAAAGTGATATAGAACTTTGTTTCTTGCTAAACCAAGAAACTAAACAGTTTCCAATATAGAAGCAACCACCACTGGTTGATTTTCTATCATCAAGATTACTAGCCCAGTCAACATACGAGTACCCAGCTAATTGAACACTAGTCTTATGAGGATACCAGATACCAAAATTAACAGTACTTGCGACATATCGTATAATCCGCTTGACAGCAGTCAAGTGCGACTCTTTAGGATCATACTGATATCTAGCGCAAATACCAACACTTAGCGATATCAGGTCTACTAGCAGTTAAATACAGTAAACTACCAATCATACTATGATATAATTTTGGATCCACATTTTTACCTTTAGAATCTTTTAAGAGTTTCAAAGTTGTACTCATAAGAGTATCAAATTTCTTACCATTCTCAAATTCAAATCTCTTAATCAAATTCATAGCATATTTAGATTGAGACATAAACATTCCGTTAGGTTTTTCCTTTACTTGGAACCTAAGGAAATAATTCAAATCCCTAACCATGCTCATTTCAAACTGAGATTTCATCAAATCTGCAAACTCAATAGTCATGTCAGTACAGGTAGATCCATAAATGATATCATCAACATAGATTTGTACTAATAAGATGTGATCATTATGTTTTTTAATAAACATAGTTTTATTAACACATCCCATTTGAAAATTATGGCTTAATAGAAACTTTGTTAGTTTCTCATACTATGCCCTCAGAGCTTGTTTTAAGCCGTAAAGTGCCTTTTTAAGGTGATAAACATGATCGGCATTCTTGGGGTCTTCGAAACCCATCGGTTATTCAACATAGACTTCCTCATGCAGATCGTCATTTATGAACGCACTTTTCACATCCATTTGGTAAATCTAAATCTTTCTGAAACACGCAATGGATATAAAGAGTCTAATTGATTCAAGACGCGCTACTGGTGCAAAGGTTTCATCATAGTCAATACCTTCAATTTGAGTGTAACCTTGTACCACTAGCTTAGTCTTATTTCTAATTATATTACCATGTTCTTCAGACTTATTTTTGAAAATTCATTTGGTTCCAATGATGTGTTTATCGTTAGGTCTAGGTACGAGATACCAAACATCATTTCTCACAAATTGGTTAAGTTCTTCTTGCATCACAACAATCCAGTTTTCATCAGCAAGAGCTTCTTTTACGTTAGATGGTTCTATCTGGGATGTAAAACATACATAATTACATATTTTCTCAAGTTGTCTACAGGTAAGAACACCAGTGAGAGGGTTTCCAAGAATCTGTGTGGTTGGATGATCTTTAACAGTCCTTAGTTCAGAATCAGTCTGATTAGATGAAGTATCAGGTTTATCAATTACAAGAACTTCATCATTATCTGAACTTGAGACAGGTGTGTTTAAGTGATCATCAATGACTACATTGATGGACTCTTGAATCACACCGGTCCTTTTGTTCAGAATCCTATAAGCTCGACTGTTTAAAGAATATCCTAGAAAGATCCATTCTTCACTCTTCGTATCAAACTTTTTCAGATTTTCACGATCTCGTAAAATATAGCACTTGCTGCCAAAAACTCAAAAGTATTTGAAAGTAGGCTTTCTATCGAACCACATTTCATAAGCCGTTTTATTATTACTTTACTAGTGTAAACTTGGTTAATAATATAGCATGCTGTATTAAGTACTTTAGCCCAAAGATTCTTAGAGAGCTTGATACTATTCAACATGACATTAGCCATTTCTTGAAGCACTCTATTTTTCCTTTCAACTATTCCATTTTGTTGTGGAGTTTTGGGCGCTGAGAATTCATGTAATATTCCCTGGTCGCTACATGAACTTCTCAAAACCGCTATTCTCAAATTCAGATCCATGATCACTACGAATCTTACTGACTTGAGAACCTTTTTCAGTTTGAATCCTTTTAAGAACCTTTTTCACTTCTTCAAAGGTTTTTGATTTGTCCCTTAAGAAGACTATCCAAGTATATCTGGTAAAGTCATCTACAATCACCAAGATATATCTTTTGCCACCTCGACTTTCCATCCTGGTAGGTCCTACAAGATCCATATGGAGAAGCTCGAGTGGTCTTGATGTGGTATTGGAATTCACCTTTTTGTGTGAGTTCCTTGTTTGTTTGCCGATCTGACATTCACCACATATTTTATCTAATTTTTGTAGTTTGGGTAAACCTCTTATAAGTTCACGTTTGCTCAATCTATATAGATTTCGGTAGTGTACATGTCCAAGACATTTGTGCCATAAGTCAGTCTCGTCTGTATGGACCATGTAACATGATTGATTAGATGAGCACGATTTGCTAGCAATATAACAGTTTTTAGACGTTCTACGTCCAGTTAGTATTACCGAACCCTTGTTGTTTAGAATCTCACAGCTTTGATTAGAAAACCGTATACTATGGTTATTGTTGCATATTTGAGATATGCTAAGCAAGTTATGTTTTAGACCTTTAACATATAAAATATTTTTAAACAAAGGAAGGTTATAGAGTTGAACAGTACCTTGGCCCATAATCTTACAGTTGTTGCCATCACCAAATGTGACTGAACCATCAGTCATGTCTTTGAGATCGGTGAATAAACCTTTATCACCAGTCATATGCCTTGAGCATCCACTGTCTAGGTACCACTTTGAATGGCTTGTTGCTTTAAAAGTGGTGTGAGCAACCAAGCAGGCAACTTTAGGAACCCATTTCAGAACTATTTTGGGTTTAGGAGTATAGTTGGTCTTCTTCTGTCTGATGTTGTAAGAATGACCTGCTGAGTTAGATTTTAAGAGCTCCTTGAGTAAATCTACTATCTTTTCAGCAAGAGGGTTTCAGTTTTGATTTTTAAAGTTGACATGGCTGCTTTTAGGTTTTTGAAAAGTTTTTGTATTTTTAGAAAAACCTTGATAAGTACTTTTCCCTTTTGAGTTTGAGGACTCTCCTTTCACAAACTTGGAAGGAGTATACTTTTGTTTAGGAGGTATATTCTTATCATATCCCAATCCGGATCGATCGCCACTTTTTCTTGATTGGGATAATGGTTTTTCTAACTTTGGATCACCTTGGGCATACCCCTATGTATCCTTTAAACTCAGAAGAGAAGATACTTCATTTTTAAGTATCTCATTTTCAGATTTCAGATTTTCAATCAGCGAGGTTTTGAATTCTAAATCGCATTTTGATTTTTCAAAACAATTTGAAATTTGGGATTTTTCTAAAACAAGTGATTTAAAACATTCTTTGAGTTTAAAAAACTTTTCTTTTTAAAGTTTAAGTTTGACAACAATTTTACAACTTTCCTTATATTGGGCATTGTAAGCATCTTGAAGATCATCTTCATTTTCATAATCAATATTCAGATTTTTTTCGCTAGTTGAATAATCATTATCTGAAAAAGTGAATTTGGCTAGAGTCATAAGGGCTTTAACTTCATTGCCCATCTCAGTTTTAGAATCTTTTGATTCAGAAGAAGCTTCAGAATCAGATGATTCATCCCATGTAGCCAACGTACCCTTTCTTTTTGTTCTGTCCTTTTTAGGACATTTGTTTGCTAAGTGCCCATACTCTTGGCAGTTGTAACATTGACTATCTTTCAAAGACTTCCAACTTTTAGATCTAAGATTAGATCTTTTCTTATAATTTGATTTTTCAAAATCTACCCATTTCTTACTTTTGAAAATCTCATAAAATTTCTTCGCTAAAAGAGCCATATCGTCTTCAGAATTTTCTAAATCCGAGTTTTCATGAGAAGTACCTTTAGAAGATTTGAGAGCAATGGATTTGCTTTTAGGAGCTTTAAAGTTTAACTCATAGGTTTGTAAAAAGCCAACTAGTTCTTCTACCCTCATATTATCCATAGCAGAAAGTTCCTGGATTGCGGTTACCATAGAGTTGAACCCTTCAGGAAGTGAGCGTAGTATCTTTGAACACACTTTACTTTCTGGGATTTTATCGCCAAGACCCCACATTGAGTTCACAATGTCATTTAATCTAGTGTAAAAGTCCATAAACATTTCATTTTCCTCCATATGAATTTCTTCAAATTTGGTTGTGAGGAGTTGGACTGTAGACTTTTTCACAATTGTAGTACCCTCGTGTGTCATTTCTAATATATCCCAGGCTTGCTTTGTAGTATCACAGGATATGATTCTTTTGAACTCATCCGGTGATAGTGCGCAAGTGATTCAATTTAGTGCTTTTGCATTGGCACTACTCTCAATTTTCTGAAGGGTGGTCCATGAGAAATATGGTGTTACTCTCATTGATTTTGAACCATCAATACCAGTCACTTTAGTGGTACGTGGGTTCCATTCAGTCACTGTGGCTTGCCACACACTCTCATCCATAGATTTGAGGAAGATCCTCATCTTGGCTTTCCAATAGGCATAGTTGGAGCCATCAAAGGGTGGAGGCCTAGTGATTGATAGGCTATCAAAATTTGACATCTTATATATAGCTTAGATCGTTAGCTCAGGAATTAAATCCAGATAAAAAGCAATAAGAATGAGCTATTAGGCTCTGATACCACTTAAAATGGCCAAGCTATATGTCCTAGAGGGGGGGGGGGGGGGAATAGGACTATGCCAAATTAAAAATAAATACTGCGGAATATGAAATAAAGAATAGATAGCACTATACACCAATCACAGTATAGGAATGGAAATCAACCTAAAATAGAGAAATTGAAACAAAAATTGTTCTAAGGATAACCTTATACCAAAAACCAAAGTTTATGGTAGGACAACCTTATTTCTAGAACAAATAGAGAAACTGAAGCTCAAACTAATAAAGTAATAGTAAGAGATAAATTACAGAAATATAAATCTTAACTATTACAATATTCACCACTGAGCTTGAAATGAAATGATTACAACATTCACATTCACATATACATCCCACACATGAATAATTAAAGATATGAAATATAAACCACACAACCACAAAACACAAGGGATTATAGTGGTTCGTCTGTGTGTACACCAACTGTTCAACAACATCCACACAATTATTCCACTCCTAATATCCTCACACAGGGGATATTAGCATTCACTATCAAAAATAAGTTTTCCCAGGTTCACCGAAAAACCTTCACAATTGTGTCTTTCTCTGTGGGCTTACATAATAAACAAAAAACCCTTCCTCTGAGTTTTCCTAGCTCTCGTCAGATAACCAATACAATGAGATTTTTCTGGCAAATCCCAAAAGAAAACCAAATGAAAGTAAATTACACAAATGTAAAATACCTGAATTTCTCCTTCGTTGTAGCAGCCCAAAAGAACCAAGTTGGAGTAGAGATTTGAATGTTCAAGATCAATGTCCAATACTCACTTTATAATGGTTCTAGTTTCTAGTAGATTTTAAATTCAAATAGAAGGGCTAGCTTTAATTGATTTTGATTCCAGAAAAAGGAAAACAACAATTCCTCTTTTCAGATTAGATTGGAATGCAAGAAACAAAATCAATTAACAAAGTTAAAGAAAGAGAATACTAAATATGCACACTTAGCTTAAATGGAGCACAGACTTATCTCTCAGAAGGCCGAATTAAATTAACTTAAATTGCTTAATTTATTCTGAGATTCGTGCTCTATTTATAGGTGAGCAAATCATGTCTTCAACTGGTCGTAGAACCAATAGATATTTGAAAATTCGGGCGCGATAAGATTTGGCAGTTTCACGACTGGTCGTAGGTCTCCTTCGACTGGTCCTAGGTCTCTCACGACTAGTCGAAGCTGACCGAATTTCAACGCTGAACTTTGAGTCGTAGGTCTACAATTGGTCGAAGAAGAAATCGACACTGTTCCTACGAATAGTCGAACAGTCCTCAGGACTAGTCATAGCCCAATAGAAAAATATCTAAATTTTGCAACAAACTTACGACTGATCCAGGAATTTCTTAGACAAGTCGAAGCAATGCTAGGACTAGTCGAACAAAGTCTAGGACTAGTCTTAGAACTATCTAAACTCACTTATATAAAATATATGAGTTATGTATCTAGAATGACCTACTCTAAAGGTCAACCTAAGGTCAGTCATACCTCAATAGTGAAGTAAGGACGTTGAACATAGGAGACAAGTGACCTTTGAAAGTAGTGACGCTTGAAGTCTTGATGGAGCTCAAACTTGAAAGCTTCTCGAGATCTTGAGGTTGAACTTCAAAACTTCTTGAGATTCTTGACTTGTGAACAGTGCTTGTCAAACAAAGTTGATCTTGAGTAGAGCATTGTTCTTCACAGAAGCAAGCTTCATAACAATGTCTTTGGCACCATAAATTTGACAACAAAAAGGGCTATAAACTATAGCACTTACAATAACTTAGGTGGACCATATTCATAACTTTCTATTTCCAAATGTAGATTTCCGTTAGTCTAGTGGTTGGATGATTCTGAATTCGACTATGAACAGTTAAAATGGTCCTAGGAGTCACTTAACTAGAAATTGGTGGCTGGATTGTGGATCGGGTGGCCTAATACCCATTATACTTAATTACAATGTTTTTAATATTATTGTTATTATTATTATTACTATTATTTTATTTTATTTTATTTTTAAGTTGTTCACGTGGGTCTCATCTCACTCAGTACCATTTTATAACTCTCTCAACTCCTATAGGGCTTTGATCAGAATTAAATCATTTTAATTTGTAAGTGGGCCATAATTGTGATTTCACAGGAAACTAATGATTCATGCTAATCCAACGGTTAGATTGCTTCTAGATCTGATTACCACCGATCAAAAGTGTTTTAAGGGCCCAAGAGCTATCCATACTACGATTATTAGTGGGATTCAAGGCTTATAAACATCGATCGTGTTCGCTCCTAACTTAATCTTGAAGCTGGTGAACGATGGGCTCAGTGATTTGGGCCTTTCAAATGTTCTTTTGAGATTCATGCCACCTTGAAAGTCCTATATTTGCAAGTAGCAGACCTAGCCAAAGGTGGGGCGGATTCAACACTCAGGCGGGCCATACAATTGAATTTTTTGGGTCCTACTTGTGGATTCTCGTAAATGTGATGGTCATATCATCTTTAGATTTGACCCTCATGGTTCTTACTGGTCCTTAGTTGATCCTAGGAGAAATTTACAGTTATTATCCTAATCAGATGGTTGAATGATGGGTTGTGATTTATCGAATGATGGTTATTAATGCTAAGGTTATTATGTGTCTTCACACCATTAAGCAAAAATTTGGATTAATGGTAACACCTGAGTACACAAAAGTACAGGGTGTTACACTCTCTTCTCTTCTCTTGCTAGCAACTCCAAACCATCCCACCTCCCCTCCATTTTTCCAGCCCCTTTTCCATCTAATCTCCTCTAATCCACCCATCACCAACCAATCTCAACCATTGAACCATGATCCTTGAAGCTTCTTGATGCTAGTGGTGTAACTTTGGAGTTGTTTGGATAGGTGGGTGTGCTTGTATTCTAAAATTTCAGATTTCTTTTATTTCCTTCTTGATCTTCATTCTTCTTCCATTGATGGAGCTTGTGGGACCCATCAAGTGATGATGGTGGCCCCAAGACTCCATGGATATGGCTTGTAGCCTATCCTACATTGCATGCATGTGCATGCAAGGGACCATTCTCCATGAATCCCTTCATGCTCCTTTCTTCCTTAGATCAGGGATTTTTGGGTCATCTAGACCCTTGATCCTTGGCCAATCTCCACCATAGATCCCAGTAGGTAGCCTTGATCATGTAGATTATACATCTTATAGTAATGAAATATTTATGTATGTGTGTGATGAAGGGAAGGGCCTCATTGAGGTGGAGACCCTTCTCTTGTAGCCGCTTTCTTCTCCTTTCTTGTTGGAAGTTTCTGATCATGATTGCGTGGCCCACCTTGTGGACCGGCAAGATCCAAACCGTCCATAGAGGAAGGACATTTTTCACAGTCCATCCCTTGGACGTGTGGCCACTAAAATCACCAAAATGGGGTGCATGTAAGGATGATTTGGATGATGGGATTGCTTGGATGTGTGTGGGGCCCACTTGGGTAGACCACACCATGATTTTCTGGGGTTAAATCCCCACTTACATAATGTTTGTAATTTATTTTTATGAGACATATGTTGCTGTCCAGATTGTCTGGACATATCTTGGGCCATCTTGGGGCCTAATTTTTTGTCATTTAGTGGGGATGTTGACATCATCCAATATGTGATTCTTGAAGGTATATTTCCCACCTATAAGCCTACCATATTTCAGCCCCAAATGACCCCATTTAAGCCTCTAACAGAGTGGGCCAACATGGGTGTTTAATCAGATTTCTGTTGTAATTTCCAGCAATACAGGCTATTATAACCCATAATTTAAAAATATTTTCTTTAATGGTGGGTCACCTTTCTAGGTCCCACTTTGTTCTAGACTTGATAAGGGACCTTGGCCCCCAATTTCAGAATTTTTGGAGACCCTGGACCCACTCCATTGAGGAGCCCAAATTGGTACAGCAACATGAACATTGCTTGAATTTTTCTACATTGCTATATTTTTATGTTTGAGGAGATAATTGGGCCCAGCCCATTTGGACTTTTGTGTATATCTATGGGGCCCACCTTGTGATGATCCAAAGGCCATAAGGGGCCATTTTTGTGGGGCTAACCAACTGGACCAGCCATCTATGATGGACGTCTAGCTGGTGGACGTCCACCATGGGCTGGCCATCCTTAGCCAGGCCCACCATGATGTACGTCTTTCATCCATGCCATCCCTCCATATTTGTGGGGCCCATGTGGGTTGGGTCCACCCTAGGTGGACATCCCATGTGGGGCCCACTTGGGACATGGGATCCCATCTTGTTGCATGTGTTTGGGGCCCAGGCCGTCCACACCTTGGATCACCCAGGCCTGGGATGCCCTTGCCCTTCACCTTTTTGAGTGACAAATTCCCTATCTCCAAATTAGTGGGGCCCCTATGATGTATTGATGGACATTATAGGAGTAACTCCCAAGTATTCTGACATGTTTCTGGGCCTCAATAGGCCCAGAAGATTTGGTGGACTAAAAGTCCAGCCATGGCTATTTAAATACACAATGTATGGCTGAATTTTTATTGGAATTGGGGACCCACCAAATTGAGGGGTTTGGGTACTTGTTGCTCACCTATTCTATAGAATATTTTGGCTCAATTGGTGTATGTTTTGGGCCACCATTTATGACCATTTGTGGGACCCAAATTCATACTAGATTTTGGGACTTTCTAGTGGGCCCAGATTGGACTGGAATGTCTCACTTTGGCCATGCCAAATTATGGGCTGACCTTCCACCATTTGCTGGACTTATGGGCTGAGGAAAGGGTAGATTTGGGCCCTTGAATGCCCACTTAAATGACTAGTTATTGGGCTGATGTAATGGGGCCCATTCCACCCAACAAAAAGACTTGTTTTGGGCCATGTATTTGTATACATGGGATGCCCACTAAGTCCATCTACATGCTTGGACTCTATGGCCCTTAGGATTTGGGCTTTAGGCCTTAGTTTGCCTCCTTAGGCCATGATTGTTAGAGGTAGTATTGGGCCTACTTATGCCTTTTTATGGGACCTATGTTTATATGGTTTGGATATGGGCCTTGGGTCTTATGTTCATGTGGTTTGTGGATTAGATGCCTTGGGGCAATGGTGGTTGAAAGTTCCCATTTGGACCCCTCTATGTCCATTAGTTGCTAAGTGTGGCTGAATGCCCACCTTAGTCCCTTGCTAGGTTCGTTTCCATATTATTTAGGCCCTAGCTTTGTATGCTTGGTCTTGTGGGCTACCTCAGGTAAATGGGCCCCCACTAGAGGTTGTATTCCTTATGAGGAATTGGTTAAGTACCTAAACCCTTCATGGTTAGGTAGAGAATACATCTTCTCATTCACCTCATTGGCACCCTTATTCATCTTCATGGCCCACTCCCAAATGCATCATATGCATGCTTGGTTGAGGTATGATTGGCTATGGTTGTGTCATTATTTAGGACATGTTGGTATCTCCCCGAGGGATGGAGTTTACCCTCTTGAGCAAGGTGGATGCTTGGGATTGATGTATGGGTGATTGTGTGATTCATGTATCTGATATTGCATAGCATGTGTATATTCGCCCTTGCTTCATTAGGGTCGTAGCCTCCATAGAGATATCGTGGATGGTCATGTGTGAACACTGAAAATGATTCTTGAGCATTTGGGGTGTATAGAATATCCCTGGGTGAAAGCCTCTAAACTTCCAATGTACCGAGGGGACGCCTCAACGCTGAGAGCGAGTGGAAATCATGAGCGCCTTAGTGCCTTATACCATTAGGCTGCAACTCCCACTATTGTGATGTCGGTTGGGTTGGGGTTTGGCCTTACTCACCTGAGTGAGAGGGCAATAGCTAGAGTGAGTTTGACCAGGTCGTAAATGGGTTTAATACCATCAAGCCTTGTTAGTGATTGGCTGTCCACAGGCGGGTAGTGAGGTCTCCTACGCTTGTTTGACTGTACGGGTCTTGTAGAGCGGTAGTCATCCAGTAGTGTACTTGACCCCAGTGGATTTCTTATGATGGAACTGTACTTGATATGTGGGTTGGATATGAGGACTAACATTACTTCACATTGCATTTGCATTGGCTGTATAAGCCTTATTTTGCATCGCCTTGGTATGGCACCCAATACTCATGTATTTCATTACATAGCCTTGGTATGACTTATTGCATTCATAGCTTAGCCTCAGTACGACTAGTGGCATTGGTATCATTCATGTTTCCTTCTTTATTCTCCCTTATCTTGTTCTGAGTTCCACTGTCACACACCTTACACCGCCTTCTAAGCTTTCTATAAGCTTATGCACGATTGATGCGTGTAGGAGATCCTAGGTCGGCGCAGTAGTGGTGGAGCATTGGATTGGAGCGTGCTGAGGACCCTTTACAGACTATTCTCTTCCTCTCTTATCTTATGTATTTCTTTTTTAGCCTTTTGTACCTGTAAAATTTAAATTCTTAGTGAATTTTGTAGTGTGTTCTTTGTTTATTTTCTAAGATTTACTTGTTATGATCTTGGGTATGCTCAATTGGATTGAAATTGTGATATGAAAATCTTCCTTGTAGGATCCCAGGATCGGAACTTGAGCCAGGAACCGAGAATGGGGTACTATGGAGGCTGTTGCGGCCGGAACTGGCTATCAGGTTTCTTGTGAGTCCGATCACTAAGTCTGGGGCGTGACACCCTTGATCTTGCATTTTTGATTTACTTTCTTCAAGATGAAATGGAGGATCAATCTAGAAACTTTCACTCTTTTCACCCTTTGCGCACAACCATTGCTCATTGTGCGGTCGGGTTTGCGCAACAGACCTGAGTCCAGAGTGCTATATAAGCAGGACTTAGCCTCGTTTCATTCATTCGGGATCCCTACCAACTTCCTCTACACATAAATCCTCTTCGCACAACATCTTCTTGCGCACAACGTTTCTCAGTGCGCAACGATTTCCAGTGCCCAACATCTTCCAGTGCAAAACAGAACTTCCTGTGCACAACAAAACTTCCAATACACAACGAACTTCCTATGCACAACACCTTCTAAGTATCCGAACTCTGCTAAATTTTCCTCTTATATTTGCTCCGATAGCCTTCATCCTTTGAACATGAAACATCGAAAAGCTCGTCTTCAAGAAAGAAACAATATGCATCTTCTTCAGGATTCGAAATTTTTTTTCGACATACTTAGAATTATGTACAGATAAATGAAGAAACCTTAGTACTTCATAAACCCTCTGACAACACAATAACTATCATTCCCATCAATTGAAGGTGACACTGGTCTATCTTACATAGTGAACCATTCAATCAACAAAATATCCTTGTTTCCGTGGATAATTAGATCATGAAGGAACTAAGAATTTTGGCAGGATACCTGAAAGAGAACGGACCTCATCAAAGGGCTGGCAGGATTCATAGAATGAGATTTTTGCATCCATGCCATGATCCTCAGCAACCTTTCCCTGCCCATATTTCGAAACTGCTCAGCAACTCTTCTTTTCTGAAAGACTACCTTGGAATACAAAGAAATTCTCAGTAATAGGTCTTCTGTTTCTTCATAATTTCTATAGTGCTTGGGCTCAAGCCATCGTCCGAAAACACACCATCATTCTAGAGTAGATTAACCTTTTCGATGCAATTATAGATATGTCAGAACATTTTCACATGGATGCGGCTATCTTTAGAGGCTTTCTCAATCATTGGTCTCCGATTACCAATTCATTTCATCTTCCCTCAGGCGAAATGAGTATTACCTTATGGGATCTTCTTTGCATAGCAGGTCTTCCCATCATGGGTAATATTTTTGATGCATATGTACCTTCTAATGGGGAACCTGCTCTAGCTTTCGTAAGGGACAACAAATCTAAGATTTCGAAATGATGCTTGAACTTTTCAGCGCACTATCTAATTTTCCTCAGCCCGATTGCATAACTTCTCTGGAATGGCTAGCGCATTTTTCTCACAAGCTACGGTACCCTTTCTTCTTCCTATCTTCTATTTCCAAAATTTTAATCTTGCATGGTCTTGCTTTAATAACTGTATCTTCACCTTGACAGCTTTGCAGGCCATAACCATCAAGAACTCAAGACTATTCGCAAGAACATCAATAATACCACTGAATACAGTTCTTCCTGTGAACTAGCCGCTTTTCTAGCTTATTGGTTAAGCTCGGTAATATTTCTTGATTTTGAACAGATAGATATCATCAGGCTATCTTTCTTCGTGGTTGCCGGTGCAATGACAGAGGGCCAAAAATATTTGCTTGCTCCTCCAGTTCTATGCTCCTTGTATCGCGTTTTTGGGGATGTCATTTCTGGTTCTAAAGATCCTTCCTTCAAACCTTTTCCTGTTTGTGCTCCATGGCATTTCTTTATAGGCTGGCTACGAGTGTACTTCCCTTGGACATTTGTTGACTCTGGAATCAACATTATCAACTAAGAAAGTTGGTTGAAAAGTTGAATGGCTGGGTTACTAGAAAGATATAAAGCAATATTCCTATCAACTTTTATCAATTTCCATTCACTAGCTATCCCGAAGACGTAGCAGTGGTTGATGATGATTCCATCTCATTTGGCGAGCATTCTTTTCTTGTCTCCATCAGGTCTAGTACTCTTCCTTTAAGGGAAGGTAGTGTATTTTGGCATGAATCATACTATAGAAGAAGATTTCCTCGCCAGTTTGGATTTGATCAAACTGTGCCGGAGACTTGCGACATTGTCACTAGAGAAATGAGAAGTTATGGAGTCGGGCATATAATTGGGCTCTGATATGGAAGCAACTATTGAACGTTCATACCAGATCACATTTTATAATTCCTGGCTATAATTATCCGTTTAACACTTCTTACTGCTTGATGCCCTAGTGGGTTCATTAGTATTACTTGGTGGATAATTGTTACCCAGTAGATTGTGCTATATGGATTCTTCCTCCTTACCTAAAAGATTATCAGAAAGACCAAGGCATCGACTATTTTGAAGAAACAGATCGTGCCCCTTCTTTAGGCCAGCTTTGCATAAAAATTTCTTCAGAAGACGATATTTTTAGAGTGAAACCTTCCAATACTCTTAAAGGATGGATAGCCTTTGGCACTTCTTTGAAGAATACACTTGAATCTTCAGATTTTCCAGAAGAAAATGATGGTTCCTTGAATTCTATCCTCCTCCGCCCTTGTAAATCGTACAAGATAACTATCCTTTGCCATCAGAAAGACGAGAGACAGAAAGACATCGTCGCCCTCTTCTAAAAGATAAACATATCATAATTGAAGACCCATCCTCTTCATAAAGATAAAATATATTATCATAAAAGGCTCGTAATTAATCTTGAAACATTTTGGCCTTAGAATAGAAAGTAGTAAACATTTTAAACAAACTTGCTATTGCTGTAATTTGAACCGAATTCAAGAGAAATGCATTTTTGTATGTTGTTTAATCAGTGTTTAAGAATTTCATCAGGCAATTGCATCTTTGAGCATATCTTAAAAAAAGATGATCATATATGTATTTGTAGCATTTTGATGCTACACAAAGTTTAAGCTCTTAAATAGTAGACCTAGCATAGTTTTGACTTAACATACTTTGACTGGACTTAACTTGACTTGACTGAACTTGACTTAACCTAACTTAACTTGACCTGACTTAACTTAGCTTGACTGGACACTTTTACACAGTTTAAGCTTTTAAGTAGTGGAGAGAGTATAATTTCTTAGACTCACGTTGGAGTCAGGTCTTACACGAATGGTCTCTGTAACTCTTATGAGTTTGCTAGACTTATCATGGCCGGGGAGTTCACAAACCGCGATCCATCAGAGGGGCCTAATGAAGCTACCAGGGCAGTGAACTCGGTGGGTTTTACGCACAGGGTTCTTAAGAGTCAAATATTGTATATTAGACCCCATCTATTACTTGGTTTTAGGAACATGATAATGCTTAATGTTCTATTTTAATCATGTTTTTGTTGCAAGGTGAATTCAAGAGCTTGGATTGAAAAGGATGTCAAAAGCATGGATTTAATGCTCAAGCATCACCAAGGTCAAGGATGGATCTTATGAGACGAAGAATACAGAAGTCACATGTCAAAGAACCAAGAAAACCAAGTGAGCAAGGAGGAGCATTGAAGACTTGAAGAAAAGAAAAAGAACCCTAAAAATCAGCATCCTTTAACTAGTCCAAGCCTTTCTCAACTGGTCGTGGGACCCTGCTCGACCAGTCGAAGGTCCCTCAACTCAAACTTCAGCTACCAAATTCTCAAAATTCCTATTATCCTCGACTAGTCGAAGGAAACACTCGACCAGTTGAAGGTGACCCTCGACCAATCAAGGGTTTTCCTTGACTAGTCCTGGGTTACGCAGATAGCACCCAAAGTGTAGAAATTTAAAGCAGTTTCCAATATTTTCCAACTCGGTGCAAAAGTCTAAGCCCTAAAACTATAAATAGAGGTCCTTAGGGCATCCCTAGGCATCATTTAGGATTTGAGGAGTGGAGCAAAAGCATGGAGAAGTCATCGCCAAGAGTTTTTCTTCCCTTTCCTTAGTAGTTTTTATGCTTTTCTTAATAGATTCTAGTTCAATCATGTCTATGGTTGGCTAAACCTCTTAGATAGGGCTAAGAGGTGAAGCTTGTAGCGTGATGGGATGTTTTTGTTGCTTTGATTCATGTGTATATTGAATTCTCTTTGATTCTAGTTTGATTATAAGAAATACTTTCTATTTTGAACAAGAAACAAATGCATTCTATTTGGGGGATTTATTCAATGATAACAAAGAAAGAATGAGAGAACAATGATCACAAGATATTTATTCATTCTGATTTCATTTATATCCTCGGATTCCCTTAATTCTAAAACAGAGTACAATCAATGCAACATAATGAGCAAAGGAGAAGATAGCCCGATAGCGATTTCAGTAGCATTTCGACGCTTTTAATGTTCATTGTAAAGGCGGATTGGTTGTGCGGACTTAAAGCTCTTGATTTGGTTGTATGACAAGCCTTAATCGTCTTTCCATTCAACCTTCCAGTCGCATGGACAGATTCTTCTTTCTTTTACAATTCTCTTTCTGAACTTCTCATTTCCTTCATTTTCCTTGAAATTTGAAGTGTACGACCCTTGAATTGTGGAGCGAACATCCCTTGAATTGTGGAGCGAACATCCCTTGAATTGTGGAGTGAACATCCCTTGAAATCTGGAGCGAACATCCCTTGAAATGTGGAGTGCACATCCCTCGAATTGTGGAGCGCACAAAGCATGGGCGTTGGGACAAGGCCCCATTCAAGGTGGCACACCAGCTTTAAATCAGGACAAGGAAGAGAGGAAAATGGCACACTAGCTTTACATCAGGACAAGGTAGAGAGGAAGGTGGCGTAGGAAGCCTGTATCAAGACAAGTGAACAACTTCTCCCTTGAGAAGTGGCCCACAGTGCCATGTATGTGGACAAAATCCCACAAGAAATGGCGCACAAGGGTGGTATTTGGACAAAATCCTAAGGAAGTGGCATTATGCACTAGCTTTAAGACAAGGGAGAAAGGAATATGGTTAGGACATCAAGGAGAGAAAGATGGCGTTAGGACAAAGTCCCTTTGAAAGAGGGTTGTGCGCAAGTCTATTTTAAGAGGGTGTTGTGTTCTGATGTTAACACAAGAGAGTGATGTGGCACATAAGGATTGCGCACAAAGGCTGTCTTCAAGACATGAAGCCACAAGAAGTGGTGCACAATGAAGCCTTTAAGACATGAAGCCATAAGAAGTGGCACACAAGAGCTTTAGATGTGGACAACCTCCCACAAAAAGTGGTGCACAAGAGCTTTGGATGTGGACAACCTCCCACAAAAGTGGCGCACAAGGCTTGTATGTCATTGTGCGGAGGTGGGCGTTGTGTGGAGGTGGGCATTGTGTGCCACATGGTTTGTGCGCCACACACTCTATGTAGTGTACAATAGCATGGGTGGACTCTCTCTCCCACTTTCTTCTCCCCAATTCTCTCCCCTCTTATCTTTCTTGTCTCTTGTCCAAATGAGGAATCGGAGGGAGTATTTATAGGCCTCCCAGGCTCCTCCCTTCCTTAAGTAATGGTGATCACGACCACTTCTCCTTAAGGCAACAACCAATCTCCTTCCATAAACAATGGTGTTCACCAACTTCTTCCTTAAATAGTAGTGTCCACTCACTTCTTCTTTAATACAAAGTAGTGTCCATCCACTCCTTTTTACCAAAATAACCATATCCGCTCCTTTTTACCAAAATACCCTCATTCACTCATTTTACCAAAATACCTTCATTCACTCATTTTTCCAAAATACCCTCATTCATCCCTTTTTACCAAAATACCCTTATTCACTAATTTTTACCAAAATACCCCCTTTCACTCATTTTTACCAACATAGGGAGTGCACAACCTTGGGAAGGATCCGCGCCATGGAATTCTCTTACCAATGCAACGGATATGCCATGAGATGGAATATTTTTTATGCCTTAACACTTTTAGCTTTTAATGGTTTGTTGTGAGTCAAATTACAATAGATCTGCGATAGCTTGGAGTATGTTCTTGTCATGTATTGAGATTGTGAAATTAGGAAATCCTATTGTTCACCATCGTCCCTTAGGCATGGTTGGATGATGGAATCCTCCCTAACTTTCACAGTTCACCCAGATTGGTTATGGGATTGGTAAATCCTGTTGTTTTCCTTGTCTCCTTAGCATGGTTTTGTGATGGTATCACTTCCAGTTCTCACACCGCTCTTCCATTGAGAATTAGGTCAAAGGAAGTTCAGATTTGATTTTACTGAGATATCTTCCAATTGGATAGGATGAGACTCTGATTCCAATCGTGTGACTTGAATCAAGCATAGATCTCCCTAATCTCTATAAGTGGATCATTGGAAACCCTAGTTTCCCACCTTTAAATTTCTTAAGTTTTTCATTAAATCTCTCACAATTACTCTTTATATTTTCATATTTATGTTTTTCTCTTTTTCTAGTTCTTCTTTTAGATGCTTTTAGAAAACACACGAGATTAGTCCCTGTGGATTCGACCTCCGTCTCACTGAGATTATTACTACATCGTGACCCTACACTTGGGGTTGTGAACAAGTTTTTGGCGCCGTTGCCGGGGATGAACGACTGCGTTTTTCTAAGATTAGCTAGTTTTAGAATTAGGTTAAGATTAGGGTTTTTCTATTTTTAGGTTTAGGGTTTGTTTTCTATTTTTAGAAACTTTCTAATTCTAGGATTTCTTTTATTTTTAGGAACTAACTTACTTTCTAATTTTAGATTTAGAACTATCCTAATCATTTTTTTCAGAAACTTTCCTTTTTTATTTTTAGAAACTAATTTACTTTCTATTTTTATTTTTAAAAACTTTCTAATTTTAGAATTTTTATTTTTAGAAACTAACTTATTTTGTTTTATTTTACAGGATTTTAGTTAGGAATTTCTAATTTGGTAACTTCTTCCCAATTCCCTCTCTTTCTATTTCTAAATTTCTATTTCCTTTCTCTATTTTAGGTTTAGCTTAGAATCTGAAATTGAGGGTTGAGAGTGTTTCATGCCCAAGTGGGTCGGTGATAACACTCGACGTCTTTTGAGTGAAGGAGGATTGGTTGAGGGGTTATCTATCCATCACAGGATTAGA
The DNA here is from genome assembly GCF_029962835.1 of Magnolia sinica. Taxonomy (NCBI): domain Eukaryota; kingdom Viridiplantae; phylum Streptophyta; class Magnoliopsida; order Magnoliales; family Magnoliaceae; genus Magnolia; species Magnolia sinica. The sequence continues at coordinate 60,730,587 of NC_080577.1, forward strand.
CACCACTCTAAATCCTTAGAGTTAATTGTGGTTATGGTTACAAATCAACCGATTAATCAACCAGGAAGACAACCTCAACCTAGGGTTGAGGAAGTCCAGGAAGAGAATGAGGTGCATCAAGTGCCCCTGCCTCGTAGTTTATGAGATTATTTACAATCGGTGGGGGTGAACACACCCTCTACATAGTTTTTTCAGAAAATACGCGACTCATGGATATTAAGCCAGGGGTGATCTAACTCCTTCCAAAATTCCATGGACTTGAATCTGAAAGTCCATATTTGCACTTGAAAGAGTTTGATGAGATCATAGCCACTTTATATTTTCCAACGTGTCTGAGGACACGGTCAAACTGAAATTCTTTCCCTTTTCTTTGAAAGAGAAAGCTAAGATGTGGTTACATTCATTACATCCCCGATCTATTGGCACATGGAATGACATGATAAGGAAGTTCATAAAGATTTTTTTTTCCACATCATAAAACGAACATCCTTAGAAAGTTAATCATGAATTCACCCAAAAGGAGGATGAAACATTCTTCCAATGTTGGGAGCGGTTTAAGGATCTTGTCAGTTCATCCCCACAACACGATTTCAAAACGTGACGCATTACACACTTCTTTTATGATGGACTGACTTCTTTCATGCACCAATGGTTGAGACTATGTGCAATGGGGAATTCATGAATAAGAATGTCGATGATGTGTGGGACTACTTGGATAGATTTGCTGAAAACGCATAATCATGGGACACTTACCCAAAAGCAAGCACAACTTCTAGGCCCACTCAATCAAAGGAGATGGGCGGATTATACCTTCTAAAAGAGGATGATGATATTAATGCTAAAGTGTCTAATCTCATAAGGAAACTCGAGGCCATGGAACAAGAGAAGAATAAGGTTAAGGAAACTTTTGCAGTATTTTGCTTGTAACGTTCACACAATTGAAAAGTATCCAACAATACCTGCCTTTCAAGAGGTGTTGAATGAGCAATCTAATGTCGTGAATAATTACTAAAAGACCTTTTAATGGACCTCTCTCTAATACATACAATCCTAATTGAAGAAATCGTCTAAACTTCAGTTGGAGGAATAGACAAACTGCTACCCCTCAAGGTTTCTTTAATCAAATTCCAAATCAAGTGAAACCTTACGAAGAACTGGTTCAAAATTCCACACAAACTCAAGACCTTACTCAAGCAATATGAGAACTTACAAAATATATGCAAAAGATCGATTCACGTGTTACGGTTATAGAAAGGGAAATGCTTCATTCTTAACCTCTCCTCAATCCTAAACCTCAATATGAGATAAGTGATCCAAGATCTTCAAATCAGATGGAGCAAGCTAAATATATCACCACTTTTAGGAGTGGGAAGACCATTAACAAAACTATTTCAGTTAAGGCTGAAAAGCCTAAGGACTCAGAAGAGGACAACATGATAGACCTAGCATTGCTCCACAAGAATTGGAACTGGAACTTCAAGGCAAGCCGATTAGTCCATTCCCCCAACGGTTGGTTGCACCAAAACCTCTTTCTAACTATCATGACATTCTAGAGGTGTTGAAATAAGTGAAGGTCAACATTCCTCTACTGGATACGGTTAAACAAATACTTTTATATGCCAAATTTCTGAAATACTTATGTACGACTAAAAGATGAAAAAATATTCAAAAGAAAATCTTTTTAACTGAAAAAGTTAGTGCCATCCTAAAGCAAGATGTACTACAGAAATATAAAGATCCTAGTAGCCCAACCATCGCTTGTGTAATTGGGAATTACCGCATTGAGCACGCACTTCTTGATATAGGAGCGAGCGTAAATCTGATTCCTTATTCGGTCTACAAACAGCTAGGTTTGGGTAAATTAAAACCCACCCTAACCACATTACAACTTGCTGATCGCTCAATTCCTGTACTAAGAGGGGTAATTGAGTATGTGTTGGTTCAGATTGACAGATTCTACTACCTAATAGATTTTATCATCATGGATACGCAACCCATCAGTAATATGAGCACTCAAATTCCTGTCATTCTTGGTCGCCCATTCCTTGCCACTTCAAATGCAATCATTAATTACAAGAATCGAGTCATGATTATGTCTTTTGAAAATATGATATTGGAGTTAAACATCTTTTTCAATACGGGCAAACAATTAGAGGATGAAGCGATTTCCATGATATTAACCTGATTGATTCTTTCATGGAAGATATAGTACTTCTGACCTTATCCTTTGACCCTCCAGAGACGTGCCTGGCCCACTCCCATGATTTAGATGATGATATTATTAGGGGGACAGGTGTCATGCTGGATACTATACCTGTACTTGAAGTTAACCTGTGGAGGCCATAATTTGAGGAATTGCCCCAAACTGATGTAGTGTGTCTACCGTCTAGCCTCAAGGCACCGAAGCTTGACCTAAAACCTTTGCCCTCTGAATTGAAATATGTCTATTTAGGTCAAGATAAGACATGTCCAATGGTGATTTCATCCCACCTTGAGCGAGAACAAGAGAGTATGCTTATCTCTACTCTCATTGAGAATAAGGGAACCCTTGGATGGTCGATTGTGGACCTCAAGGGAATTGACCCTTTGATTTGTACTTACCACATTTATCTTGAGGATAATGCGAAGACCTCATGACAACCACAATGTAGATTAAATCCAAAAATGAAAAAAGTAGATAAGGCCGAGGTCCCTAAACTATTAGATGTGGGTATCATATACCCTATATCCGATAGTCAATAGGTGAGTCCAACTTAGGTGGTTCCTAAGAAGTCCGGAATCACCATCGTAGCCAATGCCAATAATGAACTCGTGTTAACTAGAGTTACTACTGGTTGGAGAATGTGCATTGACTACAGGAAATTGAATACCATCACGAGAAAGGACCACTTCCCTTTACCCTTCATTGATCAAATCTTGGAAAGGCTAGCTGGTCACTTATACTATTGTTTCCTTGACGGGTATTTGGGCTACAACCAGATAGAGATAGCCCTCGAAGATCAGGAAAAGACCATATTCACATGTCCCATTGACACCTTTGATTACTAAAGGATATCATTTGGACTGTGTAATGCCCTTGCCACTTTTAAGTGATGTATGATAAGTTTTTTTTCTGACATGGTGGGGCAATATCTAGAGGTCTTCATGGATGACTTCTCGGTCTTTGGTCCATCCTTCAGTGAATGTTTAAAAATTTTACAAAATGTGTTGAAGCGATGTGAGGAAAAGAACTTGGTACTGAATTGGGAAAAGTGCCACTTCATGGTTCGTAAGGGAATTGTCCTTGGACACATCATCTCGTCCAAGGGAATTGAGGTAGATAAGGCTAAAATTGATCTTATCTCTAACCTACCTCCACCCAAGAACATACGAGACATGCGATCCTTTCTAGGACACGCTGGGTTTTACAAAAGATTCATAAAGGACTTTAGTCACCTCTCTCGTCCTCTATGTAATTTATTTCAAGAGGATGCACCATACGAGTGGACTGAGCATGTTAACCACTGCACCTATCATGCAACCACTCGATTGGGGCCTTCCTTTCGAACTTATGTACGATGCGTCTGACTGTGCTCTTGGGACGGTTTTAGGCTAGAGAAAAGAAAAGAAGCCCTACGTTATTCATTATGCTAGTAGAACTCTAAATCCTTACCATGTGAACTACTCTACTATGGAAATGGAACTCTTAGCCATAGTGTTCGCTTTGGACAAATTTAGGTCCTACTTAATTGGATCCAAGATCTTTATTTACACAGATCATGCGGTACTCAAGTATCTTCTTTCTAAGAATGATGCTAAGCCCCGCCTGATAAGATAGATCCTCCTACTCCAAGAATTTGATTTAGAAATAAAAGATAAAAAGGGAGTAAAAAATGTAGTGGCTGACCATCTTTCCCGCCTTGATCTCTCTGATTCCCTTGAGAGAACACATATAAATGACATGTTCCTTGATGAACAATTATTCAAAGTCTCTCATTCACCTTAGTTTACTGATATTTCTAATTATCTTGCCACAGGTTTCACTTCGACACATTGGATTGTGTAAGATAAGAAAATTTTTTTTGCCGAGGTTCGTAAGTTCTTTTGGGATGATCCATATTTGTTTAAATATTATCCAGACCAAATCTTAAGGAGATGTGTACCAGACAATGAACACCAAAGCGTCATCTCCTTCTATCACTCTTAAGCCTATGGTGATCACTTTTCTGCTAAAAAGACCATGGCCAAGATTCTGCAGTGTGGCTTTTACTAGCCCACTATGTTTAGGGACACTCAGGAGTTTTGCAAAGCTTATGAGCATTGTCAGAAGTTGGGAGCATTGTCCAGTGAAAATATGATGCCTCTTTACCTCATTTTGATCATTGAGGTATTTGATTGCTGGGGCATTGATTTCATGGGACCATTCCTCCAATCTTTTGGAAATTTATATATTTTGCTCGCCGTAGACTATGTCACTAAATGGGTCGAAGTGATTTCGTGCTGGAACAATGACCATCAAATGGTCATTAAATTCTTAAAGAGAACATCATTTCCTGGTTTGGAATGCCTTGAGACATCATTAGTGATGGAGGCTCACATTTTTGTAACAGGCCATTCACGAATTTAATGAAGAAATATGACATCTCTCACAAAGTGAGCACTCCATACCACCCACAAACAAGTGGCAGGCTGATATTTCCAATTGAGAAATTAAACACATCTTGGAAAAGGTAGTTAACCCTGACCATAAGGATTAATCAATTCGATTGACTGATGCCTTATGGGCGTACCGTACCGCATTTAAGCCCCCTATTGGAATGTCCCCCTTTAAACTTGTCTATGTTGGAACATAGAGCCTACTAGGTGATCAAAATTTTAAATTTTAATCTGGATAACGCTGGCTCACTATACAAACTTCAGTTGAATGAACTTGAAGAAATCTGGAATAATGCATACGAGAGCTCGAGAATTTACAAGGACAGGATGAAGGTGTTTCATGACTAACACATTCTTCGAAAATCATTCACACCAGGTCAGAAAGTCCTCTTATATAATTCTCGGTTACATCTCTTTTCGGGCAAACTCCGATCTCATTAGACCGGTCCTTTCACTGTTACTAATGTCTATTCTCATGGAGTCGTCGAGATACAAGATCTGAACAATGGAAAAGAATTCAAAGTAAATGGACATTGATTAAAGATATTTGTTGAGAAATTTGATTTAGAGGACATGTCCATACCTCTGAATGATCCTGTTTATCAGGATTGATCTCCTAGTCTGACGGAGGTGTAGTTAGGTTTATTGTTTTTTACCGTTTTAGTATAGTTGGCTTTATGCTGTTTAGGATAGTTTGCTTTCCGTTAGTTTTAGGTAGTTTGTTTTTAGTTGATTAACTCTTATGCTAACCCACCTTCACGCTGAGATCCTTTGGAAAAAGCCATAAAATCTCTTCATTAGGTACTATCTTTCCATCACTTCTCTTTTAACTACATTATCTCTTTTGTAGATCATGATTATTTCTTTGACATTGAGGACAATGTAGAGTTTAGGTTGGGGATATGAGATTAGGTTACCTAATTAGTGTTTTCTCAGTTTTAAGTAAAATTTATAAAAAAATTGAAGAATTTTCAATGTTTATCTGTTTGGAAAGCGATAAGTTATGTATTTATGATTGTTTTGAGTATGATGATATAATAGAAATTAAATTTTGAATTGTTAGAGTTGGACCAACTAACTTATCACTTATGGTCCTTACATTCAATTGATTAAGACTAAGTTCGAATATTATTTTATTTAAATTATTTTCTATGAAGAGTACTATAATTTCTGATTGTTAGTATGATGATCATTGAAAGATATTGAGAACCGAGTCTGGAGAATTTTATCCACCTTAAAAGAAAAAAGAACCAGTTAAAAAATAGGAGATTGATAAAGAGGTCATAAAGAATGAAAAATGACAACATCTATGAGGGGAATGAAAAATGCCTTTGAAAAGGATGTAATGTCTAAAGAAGAGGAATAAATACAAATGACCATCGATATAAAATCAAAAACTGGAAAAAGAAAGAAAAGGGGATAAGTTCCGAATCAATACTCAGGTTTTCAACTAATCTTGAAGTGATGACCATGGCTAACATTACGGAAAGATAGTATTTTCACTGAGCACTTGAAAAACTTGATATGTGAACTATGCTCTGACATAATAGATAAAGGACTTATTTGATTCGTTGCTTATGAGATTCAACTCTATGTTTTCAAAATCTCAATTTCTCATCTTGAGTCTACTAATTCATACTTGATTACACAAAAGATGGTTTTCTGAAAAAGGTTTGAACATTGCGCATTAAGGTTCACTTTTCTCGGGACTAGCAAAATGCTGGTTGGGGATTGTGTTAATGGTCAAATATTACATATTGGACCCCATCTATTACCTGATTTTATGAACATGAGAATGCTTAATGTACTATTTTAATCATGTTTGTTTTGCAAGGTGAATTCAAGAGCTTGGATTGAAAAGGATGTTAAAAGCATGAATTTAACGCTCAAGAATCACCAAGGTCAAGGATGGATCTTATGAGACTAAGAATGCAGAAATCACATGTCAAATATCCAAGAAAACCAAGTGAGGAAGGAGGAGCATTGAATACTTGAAGAAAAGAAAAAGAACCCTAAAAATAGCATCCTTCGACTAGTCCAAGCCCTTCCTCGAATGGTCGTGGGACCCTGCTGAAAAGGCCTAGCTATATGTCCTAGAGGGGGGGTGAATAGGACAATGTCAAATAAAACTTATAACAGCGGAATTAAAAAGAATATGATAGCTAAAGTAAATCACAATGCAGGAAAGTAAAATAACCTCAAAATTTAGATCTTGAGAGGTTGATACAAATGTTGTTCTAAGGACAACCTTACACCAAAAACCAGAGTTTATGGTAGGACAACCTTATTTCTAGAAAAATCTTTGTATCAAATCTCAAACCAAAGAGGAATACAGAAATAAATACAAACTGAATTGAAATAAATTATAATCACAAATATATTGTTCTAGGGACAGCCATACACCATAAAAATGGTAGGGCAACCTTGCTGGAACAACTTTTAAAGGAAATTGAATATCAAGCTGATAAAGGAATAGCAGAAAATAAATTCTAAACTATTACAAAATTCTCACAATGCTTGAATTAAATGATTACAACATTCACCACCATACATACATCCCACAAAAGAATAATTAAAGATCAAAAGTATAAATCATTCAACCACAACACAAGGGATTATAGTGGTTCGCCTGTGTGTTCACCAACTGTTAAACAACAGCCACATAGAATGCTACTCCACTCCTAATATCCTCACACAGGGGATATTAGCGTTCACTAAAAAAATAGGTTTTCCCAGGTTCACCCAAAACCTTTACAATTGTGTCTTTGTCTGTGGGCTTACACAATTAAAAAAAACCCCACTTCTGAGTTTTCCTGGCTCTCCTCAGATAACCAATACAACAAGATTTTTCTGGCAAATCTTGAAAGAAACCAAAACAGAAAGGAATTTATAATTAAATGTAAAATACCTGATTATCTCCTTCGTTGTAGCAGCCCGATAGAACCAAATCAGAGTAGATGATTGAATGTCCAAGTTCAATGTCCAGTACTCAATTACAATGGTTCTAATTCTAATAGATTTTAAATTAAACCAAATAGGGCTTGCCTTAATTGATTTTGATTCCAAAGAAAGGGAATAACAATTCCTCTTATCAAATTAGATTGGAATAGCAGAAATAAAATCAATTAAATAAAGCTAAGGAAAGAGAATATTAAATAAGCACACTTAGCTTAGATGGAGCACAGAATTATCTCTCAGAAGTTCGATGAAGATTGGCTTGAATGGATTAATTAATTCGATGATTTCTTCTAAGATTCGTGCACTATTTATAGGTGAGCAGATCGCGTCTTTGACTGGTCTAGGGAGCTCTTCGACTAGTCGAAGCAATAACAGATATTTGAAAAATCAGGCGCGATAAGCTTTGACCGTTCTACGACTGGTCGAAGGTCTCCTTCAACTAGTCGTAGGTCACATTCGACTGGTCGAAGGTCTCCTTCGACTAGTCAAAGAACCTGAAAAACATCGCTGGATTTTGAGTCGAAAATTTTCGACTGGTCGAAGATGCAGTCGACACTGTTCCTTCGACTGGTTGAACAGATTCCTGGACTAGTCGAAGCCTAACAGATTTTATCCGAAATTTGTAACAAACTCACGACTGATCGAGGAATTTCTTAGACTGGTCGAAGCAACTCTAGGACTAGTCGAAGAACAGACCAAACTTATGTAAAATAAACATTCGATTTATGTATCCAAAGTGACCTACTTCTAAGGTCAACCTAAGGTCAGTCAAACCTCAACCATGAAGTATGAGCCTTGAAGTCTTGATGTAGTTCAATCTTGAAATCTTGATGTAGCTCAATCTTGAAAGTGTCTTGAGTTCTTTACAAACTGCCTTGTACTCTTCTTGAAGTCTTGCAGCTTGAGTCTTATCTTGTGAGCAGTTCTTGCATTCAAGATTGATCCTTGTACTTGTGAGCTTTGCTTGTTGTGAGCTTAGCTTGTTTATGAATGTTGATCCTTGAGAGAGCTTCACTTATGCAAGTTATATATAACAGTGATTTTGGCACCACAAATTTGACAACAGACAGGGATATAAACTATAGCTCTTACAATCTCCCCCTTTGTCAAATTATTGACAAAACACATAACCAAGATAAACATAAAGTAAAACAACTGGTTAAAGAGTTATGAGCCAGGTCATATAAACTGGCTTACCTACAAATCAATATTCAATATTCAATATTCAACATTTAACCAGTTTCATTCAACTAGTTCAAACATACTCCCAATTTCATTCAACTAGTTCAAACATACTCCCCCTGAGTAACATAACCAATGCTACTCCTCTCACAATCACATCGTTAAGAAAAAACCATTCTCCCCCTTTTTTTCACAATATGACAAAGGAAACAACAATAAAGGAGAACTAAATAAATGGATATATGAGAGTAAACATGAGGAGTTATGAGAGTATAGCAAAACAGTGATAGAGATACTCAGCAGCTTCACATAGAATAAATATCCAGCATAAAACATAGATAGTATCCAACTCAAAATCAGTCAACCAGGTGCTAAGTTATAAAGTTATTATAGACCAGAAGTCTCATATAAACTTGTCAGAACCAGAACCAGATGACGGAGCAGGAATAGAGGGATCAAGTTGGTGCATACCTTTGTTCAATCGCCTAAGATATTTGCACATGTACTTGAATTGTAAATCGTGAGCAACAGACATGTTTTCCATCTTTACATTTATATTCTCAACTTTATCCTCTAATGCACTAAGACGAGCATCAACATCAGATGGTTCAAAATCTGGATCATTTGTTGAGTCAGAATCTAGTTCCTCAAAAATGTCATCCATATTAATGTCATCACCAGCTTCTTCATGACCACCACCACCTTGTTCAGAAAGTAGATCCAGCTTCATCTTATTGATATTAGTATTGTTGAAGATCAGATGATGGATAGGTGCCTCATCAACCAGCATATTGACTAACATATATGTAGCCAATACAGTCATTTAATAGCAAAAGGAATGTCACTATGACCAGGATGGAGTCTAAACTGAAGAATGAAATGACAGATTAAGGATGGTAAACAAATCTGAGTACCATTGGAAATAGCATGGATAACACGAACCATAAACGAAGTCAAGTCAGTTTTATTACCCGAACGAGGATACAGATTAGACACAGATTTTGTGGAGAATTCTGTATTTGGGTAACAAATACCTTGCGGGAAGCGCATTCCCTTTTTGTGTCCATTGAATATCCATGTTGCACAAATCTCTAGTGAGCATGCATTTTTCAGACATTGAGGGTTTATCAGTTAAGTTATGGATAGGAATACCCTCATCATTCACAGGAATGTCCATAAGGGCTGAAATTAAATGACGATCAATGTCAAAAAGGCCCTTCTCTAGTAGATATTTTAAAAGTTAAATTATCTTGTGAGAAAGCACTAATACATGTAAACATGGATTGGGCAATGGACCGGTATGCAGGCCCACCCCAATGTAATAAGTTAACCCAACCTACAACTTCAAGCGAAGGATATCAAAAGGTGCAATATGATTAACATCAACAGGATGTTCAACAATAACATTACGTAATCTAATGTCCCTAACATAAGATGGATCATCATTGGGAACAAGAATATGACGCTTAGTGATAATGGTCGATCTGGAGGAAGAAGAAGGACCACGGAAAGTAGTTTTTCTACCTCTAGAAGCCATTTGCAACAAGGATATCAAGGAAATAAGAAGTTGCAAAGGATTAAGAAGTGGGTTTACTTAAAACAGATTTTTCAAAATCCAAACCCCAAATCTCAATGAAATCCAAAATACAAAGCTTAAAGCTAGAAAAGTAAACAATCTAAACACAAATCTGCAAGAAAAACATGATTTGGAACACTAACCTTGAAGAACATGAAAGATGGGTTCAACAAGTCGGAGCTCAGCTCCTAAAGAGAAAAAAACGGAATGAGGAAGAAAGCAAAAATCCCCAAATTTTAAGTGATTCTCGAGTTCTATGACTGGTCGTGGATATCTACGACCGGTCGAAGGTCGACTGGTCAAGTATACTCACGACTGGTTGAAGAATGTCCAAAAATTCATATTTCTTGCAAATTATACAAAAATTGGAATTCAATCTAACAAATATATACACTATAATACAAGTAGGCATAAATAATCATTTTAAAATGCACATGCCAAGATCAAATTTCATCTTTTTGAACCTGCTTTTATCGAGAGGTTTTGTGAAAATGTCAGCTCGTTGATCTTCGGTAGGAATATATTCTACAGGTATAATTTTTTCTTCTACTAATTCCCTTATATAATGAAATCTAATGTCAATGTACTTAGTACGAGAATGCTGAATAGGATTTTTTGAAATATTTATCGCACTGGAATTATCACAATGTAATAACATAGAATCCTGTTTAATTCCATAATCACTTAGCATTCGTTGCATCCAAACAAGCTATGTACATGCATTACCAGCTGCGATATACTCAGCTTCAGCTGTTGAAAGTGATATAGAATTTTGTTTCTTACTAAACCAGGAAACTAGACAATTTCCAATGTAAAAACAACCACCACTGGTTGATTTTCTATCATCTAGATTACCAGCCCAGTCAGCATCCGAGTACCCAGCTAATTGGACACTGGTCTCATGAGGATACCAGAGACCGAGATTTACAGTACTTGCGACATATCTACGCTTGACAGCAATCAAGTGAGATTCTTTTGGATCAGATTGATATCTTGCGCAAATACCAACACTTAGAGAAATATCAGGTCTACTAGCAATTAAATATAACAAACTACCAATCATACTCCGATAAAGTTTTGAGTCAACATTTTTACCATTAGAGTCTTTTGAGAGTTTCAGGGTAGTACTCATAGGAGTATCGAAATTCTTGCCATTCTCAAATCCAAATCTCTTGATTAGATTCAAAGCATACTTAGATTGAGAAATGAATATTCCTTCAGGTTGTTGCTTTACTTGCAATCTAAGGAAATAAGTTAATTCCCCAACCATGCTCATTTCGAACTATGATTTCATCAAATCTGCAAACTCAGTAGTCAAGTCAGTATAAGTTGATTCATAAATGATATCATCAACATAAATCTGCACCATTAAGATATGATCATTATGTTTTTTAACAAATAGAGTTTTATCAACAGATCCCATTTGAAAATTATGACTTAAAAGAAATTTCATTAGTTTCTCATACCATGCCCTAGGTGCTTGTTTTAATCCATAAAGTGTCTTTTTAAGCCGATATACATAATCGGTATTTTTGGAATCTTCAAAACCCATTGGCTGTTCAACATAGACTTCTTCATGTAAATCGCCATTTAGAAAAGCACTTTTCACATCCATCTGATAGATCTTTATCTTTCTAAAACATGCAATGGATATAAATAGTCTGATAGATTCAAGACGTGCTACTGGTGCAAAAGTTTCATCGAAATCAATCCCTTCAATTTGAGTATAACCTTGTACCACTAGTCTAGCCTTGTTTCTAATTATATTTCCACACTCGTCAAACTTATTTTTGAAAATCCATTTTGCTCTAATGATGTGTTTATCTTTAGGTCTTGGTACGAGATACCAAACATCATTTCTTACGAATTGGTTGAGTTCTTCTTGCATCGCAACAATCCAGTTCTCATCAACAAGAGCTTCTTTTACGTTAGATGGTTCTATTTGGGATGTAAAACATACATAATTACATATATCCTCAAGTTGTCTACGGGTGCGAACACCGGTGAGAGGGTTTCCAAGAATTTATGTGGTTGGATGATCTTTAACAGTCCTCAACTCAGAATCAGTCTGATTCAATGAAGTATCAGGTTTATCAATGATTAGTACTTCATCATTATCTGAATTAGAAATTGGCGTGTTTAAGTGATCAACAATGACAACATTAATGGATTCTTGAATCACACCAGTCCTTTTGTTCAGAACCCTATAAGCTCGACTGGTTAAGGAATATCCTAGAAAAATACATTCATCACTATTCGTATCGAATTTTCCCAAATTTTCACGATCACGTAAAATATAGCACTTCGACTGATCGAAAGTATTTAACAATAGGCTTTTTATTGAACCACAATTCGTAAGCCATTTTATTATTATCTTTGCTAGTGTAGACTCGGTTAATAATATAGCAAGTGTGTTGACTGGCTTTGACCCAAAGATTTTTAGAGAGCTTCATGCTATTCAACATGACATTAGCCATTTCTTGAAGCACCCTATTCTTTCTTTCTACAATTCCATTTTCTTGTGGAGTTTTGGGAGCAGAGAATTCATGTAATATTCCTTGGTCAGTACAGAACTTCTTAAAATTGCCATTCTCAAATTCAGATCCATGATCACTACGAATTTTACTGATTTGAGAAGATTTTTCAGTTTGAATCCTTTTGAAAACTTTTCTTACTTCTTCAAGAGTTTCAGATTCATCCCTTAAGAAAACTACCCAAGTGAATCTGGTAAAGTCATCAACTATTACCAGGATATACTTTTTCCCACCACGACTTTCTGTTCTGGTAGGTCCTATCAGATCCATGTGGAGAAGTTCGAGTGGTCTTGATGTGGTATTTGAATTCACCTTTTTGTGTGAGTTCTTTGTTTGTTTGCCTATCTAGCACTCATCACATATTTTATCTAATTTATGAAGTTTGGGTAAACCTCTTATAAGTTCTCGTTTGCTCAATCTATATAAATTTCGATAATTTTGTGCCATAAATCAGTCTCGTCTGTATGGACCATGTAACATGTTTGATTAGATGAGCTGGATTCGCTAATAATATAACAATTTTTAGACGTTCTACGTACAGTTAATATTACAGAACCCTTATTGTTTAGTATCTCCCAGCTTTGATTAGAAAATCGAACACTATGGTTATTATCACATATTTGAGATATACTAAGCAAGTTATGTTTTAAGCCTTCAACATATAAAACATTTTTAAACACAGGAAGATTAAAAAGTTGAACCGTACCTTGGCCTATAATCTTGCAATTGCTACCATCACCAAATGTGACTGAACCATCAGTCATATCTTTCAGATCCGTGAATAAAGCTTTGTCACCTGTCATATGCCTGGAGCATCCACTGTCTAGGTACCACTTTGAATGACTTGTTGCTTTGAAAGCAGTGTGAACAACCAAGCAAGTAACTTTAGGAACCCATTTCATAACTGTTTTGGGTTTAGGAACATAGTTGGTCTTCTTTTGTGTATATTTGTAGGAATGACCTATAGAGTTAGATTTTAAGAGCTCCTTGAGTAAATCAACTATCTTTTCAGCTAGTGGATTTCGTTTCTGATTAAAGTTGACATGGCTGCTTCTAGGTTTTTGAAAAGTTTTTAAATTTTTAGAAAAATCTTGATAAGTACTTTTCCCTTTTGAGTTTGAGGACTCTCCTTTAACAAACATAGGAGGAGTATACTTTTGTTTAGGAGGTAGATTTTTATCATAGCCCAACTCGGATAGATCGCCACATTTTCTTGATCCGGATAAAAGTTTCTCTAACTTTGGATCACCTTGGGCATATTTCCATGTGTCCTTTAGACTTAGAAGAGAAGATACTTCAGTTTTAAGTTTCTCAATTTCAGATTTTAAATCAATAATTATGGAGTTCTTGAATTCCAAATCGCATTTTGATTTTTCAAAACAATCTGAAATTTGTGATTTTTCTAAGACAAGTGATTCAAAACATTTTTTGAGTTTAGAAAACTTTTCTTTTTGAAGTTTAAGTTTGACAGCAATTTTACAACTTTCCTTATATAGGGCATTATAAGCGTCTTGAAGATCATCTTCATTTTCACATTCACTACTCAGATTTTCTTCACTTGTTCAGTCATTATCTGAAAATGTGAATTTGGCTAGAGTCATAAGAGCTTTAACCTCATTGCCCGACTCAGTTTCAGAATCTTCTGATTCAGAAGAACCTTCAGAATCAGATGATTCATCCCATGTAGCCAACATACCCTTCTTCTTGGGTTTGTCCCTTTTAGGACATCTATTTGCTAAGTGCCCATATTCTTGACAGTTGTAACATTGACTATCTTTCAAAGCTTTTCGAGATTTGGGTCTAAACTTCTTTTTATCATTTGATTTTTGAAAATCAATCCTTTTATTGCATTTGAAAATCTTGTAAAATTTCTTAGCTAAAAGAGCCATATCATCTTCTGAATCAGAATTTTCTTCTGAATTACATTTAGAAGATTTTAGTGCGATAGATTTACCTTTAGGAGCTTTAAAGTTTAACTCGTAGGTTTGTAGAGAACCAACTAGTTCTTCTACCCTCATATTATCCATATCACGAAGTTCCTGGATCGCGGTTATTTTAGAATTGAACCGTTCAGGAAGTGAGCATAATATTTTTGCACACACTTTACTTTCTGGGATTTTATCGCCAAGACCCCACATTGAGTTTACAATGTCATTCAATCTAGTGTAAAAGTCCATAAACATTTCATTTTCCTCCATATGAATTTCTTCAAATCTGGTTGTGAGGAGTTGGACTTTAGATTTTTTGACAATTGTAGTACCCTCGTGTGTCATTTCTAATATATCCTAAGCTTGCTTTGCAGTATCACAAGAAATGATTCTTTTGAACTCATCCGGTGATAGTGTGCAAGTAATTGCATTTAGTGCTTTAGCATTTGCACTACTCTCACTTTTCTGAAGAGTGGTCCATTGGTAATATGGTGTGACTTTCATAGATTTTGAACCATCAACCCCAGTAACTTCCATGATAGGAGGTTTCCATTCAGTCACTGTGGCTTGCCACACATTTTCATCCATTGATTTGAGGAAGATCCTCATTCTGGCTTTCCAATAGGCATAGTTGGAGCCATCAAAGGGTGGAGGCCTTGTGACTGAAAGGCTATCAAAATTTGACATCTTAAATAGCTTAAATCGTTAGCTCAGGAATTAAATCCAAGAATTAAAAAAGAGCTATTACTCTCTGATACTACTTGAAAAGGCCTAGCTATATGTCCTAGAGGGGGGTGAATAGGACAATGTCAAATAAAACTTATAACAGCGGAATTAAAAAGAATATGATAGCCAAAGTAAATCACAATGCAGAAAAGTAAAATGACCTCAAAATTCAGAGCTTGAGAGGTTTATACAAATGTTGTTCTAAGGACAACCTTACACCAAAAACCAGAGTTTATGGTAGGACAACCTTATTTCTAGAAAAATCTTTGTATCAAATCTCAAACCAAAGAGGAATACAGAAATAAATACAAACTGAATTGAAATAAATTGTAATCACAAATGTATTATTCTAGGGACAGCCATACACCATAAAAATGGTAGGGCAACCTTACTGGAACAACTTTTAAAGGAAATTGAATATCAAGCTGATAAAGGAATAGCAGAAAATAAATTCTAAACTATTACAAAATTCTCACAATGCTTGAATTAAATGATTACAACATTCACCACCATACATACATCCCACAAAAGAATAATTAAAGATCAGAAGTATAAATCATTCAACCACAACACAAGGTATTATAGTGGTTCACCTGTGTGTTCACCAACTGTTAAACAACAGCCACACAGAATGCTACTCCACTCCTAATATCCTCACACAGGGGATATTAGCGTTCACTAAAAAAATAGGCTTTCCCAGGTTCACCCAAAACCTTTACAATTGTGTCTTTGTCTGTGGGCTTACACAATTAAAAAAAAACCCACTTCTGAGTTTTCCTGGCTCTCCTCAGATAACCAATACAACAAGTTTTTTCTGACAAATCTTGAAAGAAACCAAAACAGAAAGGAATTTACAATTAAATGTAAAATACCTAATTATCTCCTTCGTTGTAGCAGCCCGGTAGAACCAAATCAGAGTAGATGATTGAATGTCCAAGTTCAATGTCCAGTACTCAATTACAATGGTTCTAATTCTAATAGATTTTAAATTAAACTAAATAGGGCTTGCCTTAATTGATTTTGATTCTAAAGAAATGAAATAACAATTCCTCTTATCAAATTAGATTGGAATAGCAAAAACAAAATCAATTAAATAAAGTTAAGGAAAGAGAATATTAAATAAGCACACTTAGCTTAGATGGAGCACAGAATTATCTCTCAGAAGTTCGACAAAGATTGGCTTGAATGGATTAATTAATTCGATGATTTCTTCTGAGATTCGTGCACTATTTATAGGTGAGCAGATCGCGTCTTCGACTGGTCTAGGGAGCTCTTCGACTAATCGAAGCAATAACAGATATTTGAAAAATCAGGCGCAATAAGCTTTGACCGTTCTACGACTGGTCGAAGGTCTCCTTCGACTGGTCGAAGAACCTGAAAAACATCGCTGGATTTTAAGTCGAAGATTTTCGACTGGTCGAAGATGCAGTCGACACTGTTCCTTCGACTGGTCGAACAGATTCCTGGACTAGTCGAAGCCTAACAGATTTTATCCAAAATTTGTAACAAACTCACGACTGATCGAGGAATTTCTTAGACTGGTCGAAGCAACTCTAAGACTAGTCGAAGAAGGCGTAGGACTAGTCGAAGAACAGAACAAACTTATATAAAATAAACATTCGATTTATGTATCCAAAGTGACCTACTTCTAAAGTCAACCTAAGGTCAGTTAAATCTCAACCATGAAGTAAGGACATTGAAACATTAGGAACTAGTGACCTTGAAGTATGAGCCTTGAAGTCTTGATGTAGTTCAATCTTGAAATCTTGATGTAGCTCAATCTTGAAAGTGTCTTGAGTTCTTTACAAACTGCCTTGTACTCTTCTTGAAGTCTTGCAGCTTGAGTCTTGTCTTGTGAGCAGTTCTTGCATTCAAGATTGATCCTTGTACTTGTGAGCTTTGCTTGTTGTAAGCTTAGCTTGTTTATGAATGTTGATCCTTGAGAGAGCTTCACTTATGCAAGTTATATATAACAGTGATTTTGGTACCACAAATTTGACAACAGACAGGGATATAAGCTATAACACTTACACCTGCTCGACCAGTCGAAGGTCCCTCGACTCAAACTTCAGTGACCAAATTATCAACATTCCCGTTATCCTCGACCAGTCGAATGAAACCCTTAACTAGTCAAAGGTAACCCTCGACTAGTCGAGGGTTGTCCTCGACCAGTCCTGGGTTACGCAGACAGCACACAAAGTGCGGAAATTTGAAGTGGTTTTGGAAATTTTCAACTTAGTGCAAAAGTTTAAGCCCTAAAATTATAAATAGGGGTCCCTAGGGCATACCTAGGCATCATCTAGGGTTTGATGAGTTGAGAAAAAGCATGGAGAAGCCCTTCCCAAGAGTTTTTCTTCCCTTTCCTTAATAGTTTTTATGCTTTTCTTAAGAGATTCTAGTTCAATCATGTCTATGGTTGGCTAAACCTCTTGGCTAGGGCTAAGAGGTGAAGCTTACAGCGTGATGGGATGTTTCTATTGCTTTAATTCATGTTTATATTGAACTCTTTTTTATTCTGATTTGATTATAAGGAATACTTTCAGTTTTTAATGGTTTGTTGTGACTCAAATTACAATAGATCTGCGATAGCTTTGAGTATGTTCTTTACATGTATTGAGATTGTGAAATTAGAAAATCTTGTTGTTCACCATTGTTCCTTAGGCATGGTTGGATAATGGAATCCTCCCTAACTTTCACAATTCACCCGATTGGTTATGGGATTGGTAAATCCTGTTGTTTGCCTTGTCTCCTGGGCATGGTTTTGTGACGATATCACTTCTAGTTCTCACACCGCTCTTCCATTGAGAATTAGGTCAAAAGAAGTTCATATTTAATTTTACTGAGATATCTTCCAATTGGATAGGATGTGACTTCGATTCCAATTGTGTGACTTGAATCAAGCATAGATCTCCCTAATCTCTACAAGTGGATCCTTGGAAACCCTAGTTTCCCACCTTCAAATTTCTTAAGTTTTTCATTAAATCTCTCATAATTACTCTTTATATTTCCAGATTTAGATTTTCATCTTTTTATAGTTCTTTTTCTAGTTACTTTCAGAAAACACATGAGATTAGTCCATGTGGATTCGACCTTAGTCTCACCAAGATTATTACTACATCGCGACCCTACACTTGGAGTTGTGAACAAGGGTTGGCTGCAGTAACTCTCTAGAGTTCACGGGGCACACAAGGTTACCTTGGGGTACCAAATCCAAGGCCACCGATTGATTAATGAGTTGGCTAAAAACCCATCCTCATGAGTTACTACTGAAATCAAGCCAGGAATCTGGGGGGTCTTACGCATGGTTGCCTATCTATGGACAATGGACAAAGAGCACACACTGTAGCTCACTTTTTCTTCGTCTGCAAGGACGGACCCATTCATGGGAAGACATTTTCTCTCACCTTCCCCCGTGACACTGTCAGAAGCTATACAGACAACATTGGTCTCATGCGTGATTAACCCCCTTCTACCCTTGGCCGTTTATGACTTTTGGTAGTGATTAGCTTCATCTGCTGCCCGAATGAGTCTAAGCATGTGATGGCCTATACAGGCTTTTTAGGGCCACTGGCTTCTCACTGCTGCCCATATAAATATATATATATATATATATATGTATGTATATATATACATATATATGTATATATACATATATATATATATACACATATATACATATGTATATTACCAATGATGGTAGGTCATATGCATAGTTGGCCGTATAGGCTTGGCTATGCTACCGTAAATGATAAATTGCCACTACTGTCGTGGTATTTATATATGGTTGACCGTATAGGCTTTGTTGAAGATAATAAATTGATAATTGATATATCGCCATTGCTGATGATATTAAAAACAAAAATTATGGTTAGAATGGTGTATTAGCTTGGCGATAATATTGATTTCGATAAATTTCGATAATAGAATAATCTTTGCATTAGCGATATGTTGATGGAAATTGTGGTCATTGTTGATTTGGTAAAAATTGTCGGTGCTTGACGATAATATGTTTGGACTTGATATGCTTGGAAATCTGCCTTTTTATTCATTCATGTTCAGGGATGAATACACGCCTTTTGAAGCTATTTCATCTCTTTCTACTTGTCTTTCCCCCTTTTGATTGGGAAGTATTATGCTGATAATCTTCGAAATCAAAACTGTGATTATCTTCAAGGATGACATATTTTGATGAACTGACACTTACAGGTATATTGATGAAAATTTTCCCCCAGCTTTAAATCAATCAGGCCTATGTACTCTTATCTCTTCTCTTATATCGTACGCTTTTCTTATGACTATTTTGCCACTATCAATCATTTTCTATAATATATTCTTTAGATTGAAGCAATTCTCAATTCGATGCTCGAGAAAACGATGATAATAATAATAGTCACTTTCGCTTATTTTCTTCATCTCATTTGGACGTTTTGGCCATAGCAATTTGATCCTTTTTGTTGCCAACAATTTATTTAGCATAGGAAATATATCATCTTCTTCAAACGAATACCTTCCATAATCCTTAGACTGTTTGAATTCTTTCTTTATTCTCTTGGCTATATGTTTATTCGTGTGTTTTCTGTCAGACTTCCTTTGTTCATTTCGTCGATTCTTCATCTTTCTTTCTTCTTACATGATACTGATTGAGATTCTTTTAAGATTTCTAATCATCTCATTTTTATAAGACTCTATTTTCATAGTGATCTCTTTTATATGGCCAACCTTCTTGATTAGATCTTGAAAGGTGCATATATTCAAAGCAACAAGACTCAATGCAATATCTAGTTTCATGCATTCTATGCATAGACTGATCTTTTTTCCTTTTTCTCTCTCCCACCCTAAACTTGGTGCCCCCAGGATTCTCCAATGACTCATGAATTCCTGGACCAGTTCATCTTTCCTTTGGCAAATAAAAGCTAAGTCATTACTGACTTCTTTAGATGATGATCCAACAAATCGCAAATTGCAATGAGAATTCATGATGGAATCTATTGTAACTGGCCATTTTTTGTCACAACAGTTTTTCCTTTGTCTTTGCTGATTTTCAACAGATCTCTTGTAAATGTTGCGTTACTGTTACTTTCTTGTCTCGCTTCTCATTCTTTTTTACTATTATCTCACCTTGTTTTATCATCCTTTACAATATGTTCTTTAGCGTAAAGCAATTTTCCTTTGGATGTCCCACATAACGATGATAACGGCAATATCTCTTATCCTTAGTCATTTCGACTTCTTCTAGACATCTGGGCTAAGGTAATTGAATGGTCCCGACGGCCAATAACTGTTCTATCATTGGTATAACATCTTCCCTTTCGAAATCATATTATTTATTATAGTCGTACGATCGAGTTCACTTATCATTTACTCGATCCTTATACCGATCCAAATCCTCTCTCTTCCTTGTTTCTCCCTTATTGTAAAAAGTATTCTTTTTCTTTTCCTGATTAACGGTATTTACCATTAATCTATTCGGTCCTCTTCTTTTTGTTCTGGTCTGAAACGCTGACATCTTCCTAGCCATCAAATCCAATGCATGCACTTTCGTTACGAGATCTCAAAAAGTCTTTATATTAGTGCTCGTGAGCCCGAAGGCAATTCCTGGCTACATAGAATTTAAACACATGTTTACTTGTTCCTTCTCTTCTGGCAATTGTCTGCACGAAACCCCCAAAGTCTTCCATATGTCAATGAATTTCTCCATAGGCTCATTTTCTCTTTATCTGATCGAGGCCAATTTTGCAACACTGATTTCGCGTTCTGATGAGAAGAAATTGGATATAAATGCATCTTACATTTGTTCTCAAGTTCTTATTAACTCCGGTGCCAAATTAGAATACCATCGAAATGCTTTGCCCGTCAAGGAAGAACTGAACAGTCGTAAAAAGTATTGTGAAATAGTAGAGAAGTTCCCCATAGTGGTGATGAAATGTATAAGATGTTCTTCTGGAGATCCATCTCCATTAAACTTCTGAATATCAGGTTGCTTGAAGTTTGATGGAAATGGACAATCTTCTACCTCTCTTAGATACAGTTTTCTGTATTGGAACCTCCCAATATGTTCACTCTCTTTGACAACATCTATAACCATCTGTCGCATCTCCTCCTACATTATTATTCGAGCAACCAGAGTAAACTCGTATGACCTTACTCTATGTGGCAATGAACCTTCAGGTTGTTGCTCTTGTTCATTCATAGCGGTCATTATTGGCGGGGCCATTGCTTGAGGCACATTATGAGTAAGAGTGGCTAAAGCTTCTTGGAGGTATTGACACTCCTTCATTAAGATTCTCTGAGCTTAAGCCATCTCGGCCATACGTTCATTAACATTTGGTGGGGGACCTTGACTGATTCCTGCCATATGTATAGTGGCTGCTTTGCTTTGTGATGAAGCTATCGTTGGAGTGGACTGGGAATATGTCAATATAATGGGGCTTATCGAAAGAGGAATTTCATTTAACTTTCCTGTACTTCCATAATATTCGGTTGATTGTGATACAATTTGAGGTGAGGCGGGTACTGGCTGGCTTATCATCAGCGATTTACCTTTCTGATTCCTTGTCCATTGAGTTCTTACTGTAGGCAAAGCTGGAAAATCATGCGATATTAATGAAGGAACGGATTTCCCGAGGTATATCGTTGGGGGAGCGAGTTCGGGGTTCTTTCTAGCTACATTTCATGTCACTGGCCCCCTGATTTTTTGCACCAATGGGCTCGTCCTGGTAGTTGGGATGTTTTAGGCTATTGATCTTCGGTGTGACATGGCAACCCAGTCGTTCCCATCCTCTTGTGCCAATGGCGAGGCAGTTATAACTACAGTAGTTGCTCGAGATTCCTTGCATCTAATTGGCGTAGACTCTTCCTTACAGTGTAAAGTCAGTTTATCATCGTATTCTATAATAAATCCTGCGACGTAAAATAGAAGACTGTCATGTTCGAGGTGATTGCCATTAATTGATTGTAATTTTTGCTGGATTGTCCTGAATTATTAAAACAACGTAGATCGGTACTTAAATGAAGTTATACTTTACTTTAGAGATGAAAGGGAGGATGTTCCCGTTGAGAGTCTCCATTTTGGCATTTGTACGACGCCAAACAGTGGTGAAAATTCTTCAGATTGTTCCTAAGTTAATATCGAGTAAAAATAAAGAAGTCCCCAGTGGAGTCATCATTTTATTTCGACAACAAATAAATGCATTCAATTTGGGAGAATTATTTTCCTTAATAATTAACAAAAGAAGAATGAAGAGAATAATCACAATATTTATTTATTCTGAATTCATTTACATCCTTTATCTCCTTTTATTCCAAAGTAAAGCATTTACATAATCCAATACAAATATTAAATATTTAATATTAATTTCTGCAGCATTTCAAATTGCACATGATCTTTAGCATGGAGGTGTTGTTGTACTGGAATAATATTCATTCTGATTGATTCCATGCTCCTGAGAAGATATTCTGATCTTTCAACCAAGATCAGGGTCTTCTTTTGATCCCTGAATAATCATCGCTTGAGCTGACTATTTATATAGTGAACCCCTGATACAAGCAGAGCAATTGTGAGTCCACAGGGTTGTGCGCCCACATGGTTTGTGCACCCATGTGGTAATGCGCCGCACAATGAATACCTATAATACCTGTATCTTTCTAAAGTCTGGGTCTCTCTTTGCTATCTTGGTATTACTTGAATGAATCGAATATAGTGGATAGTGGGGTATTTATAGCCCTCCCCATGTGTGGGCTCTTCACCAAACCCGTTGTGCACTCACATCCTTTGTGCGCCGCACAACACAACTTCTTTTGTGCACCCACTATTGTGCACCGCGCAACCAAACTTTCAAGGCAACTTCTATTGTGTGCCACACAACATTCCCACAGCGGCTTCTGTTATGCACCACACAACTCAATGGTGTAGAATTTTACTTCTTTTCAAGAATCTTCTTTCTTCTTCTGATAGATTTTTATGCCTCAACAGTGATAAAATACCTAAGAAACCCTAAATACATTATACAACTCAAGATCATGCGACCTGAAAACTGAAATTACATTTCTTTACAACCAAGACAATTATATTAGTATTCAATTACTCTTAACTTGAGTTTCTCCCCTTATCTTCCTGCATCACCCTTAACAACAAAAAGATATATGTGTAATGGTGGTGGGAGTTATGTTTCTCCCCCTTTTGTCGGTGATTGGCAAAGGGATTAACATAAGCATATATAAAATCACTGAAAGTGAACAAATTACAATAAAACATGCAAAGGGAGATAACCATCAGAAGCATATTGAGCATAAACATAAGAGTGGCAACACAAAGCCATCCATCATATTATCAAATGTAACAATTCATACACATAAACATGGCTGAGGAGAGAATATCCAAAAAAAGAGCCCATGAAGGGCAATATCATCCAAAAGAACAACACACTCATAGTCTAAACAGAAGGGTATAATCATATAACAAAGACAGATAGTCTTAGGCATCCAAAAAGATACTCATGCCCAAGACACTAGATGCAACACAGCATGTCTGATACTGAAAGTCTAAGCAATGGGGCCACCCTCGTGCGGGATGGAGTCATCATGATGATACATATGAAAACCAAAAAGCTCCTTAGTGGTGCATTGAATGGACTTTGCTATCTACTCCAATCATGATAAACGCTTGTCCTGTTGATCAAGGCACTGAAGGATAATGTCTGCCCTATCACGACGATGTATGTGGTGTCACGCCCTAAACTCAAAAATCGGGCTCACAAAATTCCCGATTGCCAAATCCAGTGCTGATAGCCTCCATAGTACCCCATTCTCGGCTCCCAGCGCCCATATGCCAAATTTCAATCCTGGGATCCTACAAGGAGGATTTTCCAATGTACATTTATCCTGTAAGAAGCATAACCACAAGTTTACCCAAATCACAAAGGCAACATCATCATCACATATCCACTAATATAAACAGTTGAATACATTGTCGAAAGGGAAAATATACATATATCAAAAATCAAGGCTCCAGAAGACCGCTGCACGCTCTAAGCTCAACATTGCTACGACCTAACGTCACCTGCACGCATCTATCGTACATAAGCTTATAGAAGGCTTAGAGGGTGGTGTAAGTGTGTGTGCAAGGCAAGTGTCAAGTATGCAATATCAGAGCAATGCAGAAACATGCTGGTAGGTCCATAAATACCATCAACTTTATCCAAGCTATATGATGCAAAACATAATAAGCCAATATCATATACTGAGGATGCAATGCAATATGCAAATCCTGATGAGTCCACGAATACCATCAACCTCATCTAGGCCATATAAATGCAGAAACATAGCAACCCAAAATGCCATATACTGTGAACGAAATGTAATATGCAGTGCGAATGAAATGACCAAGCTAGAATGTGAAGTCGGGACGAAAGTATGTAGTATCGCAGGCTATGGGGTCCATCATGAGAGACTTCTATCCAAACCAGTCCCATACCTAAATTTGGATAGCTAGAGTCAATGTGGTAAACTTTTGATCTCAGGTTAGTCGCGCACCCCAACCGAAATCTTGGCCAATGCGAAGGTACACAACAATTAGTTGTGCACCACTAGCCAGAGTGGATAGTGAATGAATAAATGAATGAGTAAATGCTGAGTATATAACTCTTACTCAATAAGTTCACATATCAGTACTGTACATCTTTAGGATACCATTGGTGTCTAGTGCACTACACAATGGTTGTTGCCTCCCTAGCCGTACAACTTGCGAGTGGAAAAGACCTCACTATCCGCTTAGCCAGTAGTCTGCTAATACCTACCTGGCTCATCGATAGCAGACCTATTTATGAGCTAGTCAAACTCATCCTAGCTTACGGCCCCCTCACTAGGGCGTATAAGGCCACACCCCCTTCCAACCGACTACAACACAGTGGGAGACGCGACTTACTGGTATTCGGCACTCAGGCGCTCATGTATCCACTCGATCTAGACATTAGAGTGTCCTCTGGTACTAAGAGGGTTTAGTGACTTTCACCCAGGGACACTAGGGTACCTCATGTAGAAAAAGATTTCCAGTGTCCCATTTGGTCATCCACGATATCTTGTGGAGGCTATGACCTTGATGTCGATCGGGCGTATGGTGGTCATATCACAAAATGAAAGATGCATGAGTCATACCACCCAATCATGTAATAAACCTATGCATACCGTGCTCTCATCTAGGGCAACTCTGTCTCTTAGGGAGTCCCATAAACAATCAGCCCAATGACACATGTTATGCTCAATTACTCCTCATAACAAGCATGCGGATGATGTGTATGGGCATGTATCATGAAGTATACTAAGCATGATTATAATCACATACATCATAGTGGGCCGATATAAGATGATCCATGGCCCTATAGGTGAATAGGTGGTGTGCAATAATCACCTATACATGGTGGGCCTCACACATACATTGGGCCTTACGCATATAATGGTCCTCACACATATGATGGGCCTCTTACATCATAGTTGGGTTTCATTCAATCATAATGAGCCTTACACAATCATGATGGGCCTCATATAATCACAATGAGCCTCGTACCACCACAATGGATCTCATACAATCCTAACGAGTCTAATACAATCACAATGAGCCTCATGTTATCATACAGCGAGCCTCATATAATCACAATGGCCTCATACAATCTCAACGGGCCTCACACAATTATAACGAGCCTCACATGGTCACAATGGGCCTCATGCAATCACACAAAGGGACTCATATAATCACAACGGGCCTCATACAATCACAATTAACCTTACCATGACCTTATACAATTATAATGTTATACTAAAACATACTCATTGCGTATACTAACATAGTCATAATCAATAATTAGCATATAACGGGGTCTATAGAAGAACAGCATATCTATAACATGAGGGTCAATCCTTGACTGTGGATATACAAAATCTGATAGGACGGATCCTTCTGTCTACAGTGATGATGAACTCTCCTCATATCAAGGTTGGGCCTAGATGGCCTACTTATAATCCTAAGGATCTGGAATGAGCTTCCTTCACCATATTATCATATGGTTTGCTAGATGCCCTAGGGGGCCCAAATAAGTCCTAGATGGACTCCAAGATTAAAAACAACCCTACTAGCAACCAATGGGGGCCCCAACATTTTGGGTTAGCCCAATAAGAATAGATGGATCATGTAAATATCAATGGGGCCCAATGATTAGGGTCAACCCACTTAGAGAAGGATGAGAATGGGCCTAACAAAGGCCTAAGGAAAGGTCACAATGTGGACATTTAACCATCATTGCCCATCAATGTAGACATTTAACCAACATTACTCTCAAGAAGTGGCCCACATAGAGCCTAACATATAGTGGGCCCATAGCCTCACACAAGGGCCTCACATGCATCACATTGGGCCTCATACAAGGGCCTCACATGCATCACATTGGGCCTCATATAAGGGCCTTAAATACATCGCAATGGGCCACATACCTGGGCCACGAATACGTCACAATGGGACTCATATAGTAGCCCATGGCCTAAGAAAAATGGGTGGATAGTGTGTGTAACACAAACATCAAAGTGGGCCTCATGGGGCAGCCCATAGCCCTAAAAAAATGGGCAAACGGTGTGCATATAATCCATTCATCATGGTGGGCCTCATGGGGCAGCCCATGGCCCAGAGAAAATGATTAGGGCATATACGTAGGGTGGGCCTCTCAAGAAAATGGTACCCACGACCCTAAGAAAATGATTGAACAGTGTGTGTATAATTCACACATCATGGTGGGGCCTAGGACTTAAAATCAAGTCAATTGGTGGCTTGTGTGGGCCACACCACACAAAAGTTGAGAGGGTTACCCTCCATTAAACATTCATAATCAATTGTTGGGCCCACCAAGACGTGGTTCATAAATCTAGCCCATCCATTTTGTGTGTCCCATTTGGTTAAGGGGCCAGTCCTAGTTTCAAATGAATTCAAATTTCAAGTGGACCCAACAAGTGCTCTTATATCCTTGAGTTTCGAGTTGTATGGACGGTTCAAAGGAGGTCAAAGTTACATGGGTCCCAAAGTGATGTAATTATTACATCTACATCGTTCATTTAATTATAGAGATCATTTGAGAGAATTATCAAAACAAGAATCATATCCAAAGATTATCTGGACCACACCACAAATAGTAGTGGAGATAATGATTTCATCGTTAAACAATTCACAAGGCCCACCATAATGTTTATTTTCCATCCCATCTGTTTATAAGGTCACAAAGGCCTGAATTAAGAGGAAAGAAAAATTTCACATTGATCCAAAATTTATGTGACCCAAAAAGGGTTTCAATGGTAGACGTTCAATCCCCTGCTGCTTTTTGTAGTCTGGACCACTTGAGTTCCATGTACGGCTAATTTTTGGGGGCATCCCATTCCAAAAGGGGACCCATCAAATGCACGGTGTAGATGATTGACATACATCATGGTGGGATCGGTGGTGGGGTCCACAGTCCCTGCGTTCAACTAAATAGCCGGATGTTGCTTGCTGCAGCATCCTTTGATGCTGGCAGCATCAGCGTCTGCTGTTATATTTTTTTTATTTTGTTTATTTTTTTGTAGATTTTTCTAGGTGGGGCCCACATCAGGAGGATCCACCACGTCGGTTGGGTTCCTGGGCTCGAGATAGGCCTAACATGACCAATATTCAGCATGTTTTGACGTGTAAAAACATTACAGTGGCTCCTGATAGATCTTAACAGTAAATATCATCGTTTTCTATGAAGTGGCCCGCTAGAGATTTAGATTGGCTTTAATTTTTGGCTCAACACCTAAAATGTGCTGGGAAATCAAATGAACGATGTGGATCAAACACATACATCAGGGGGACGGGGCTGTGGGCCCACAACTCAACCCCTAATTGGAGTAGTTGGGACACTGCTTGCTGCAGCGTCCAGCGTCTCTCCCTTTATATATATTTGTTTTTTTTATGCGTGCACGTGTGTGCATGGATGTGTGTGGCCACCCCAATGGGCCTCACTTGGACGTGTTGGATTTGTGCATAAACATCACAGTGGACCATAGTCCTAAACAGGCTTATGTTTTCTCTTCATACAGATCTTAGTGGCCGTATACCCATGTATGATGGTTAGTAAACATCAAGGTGGGTCCCACACAAGCTTTAAATCAAGCTAATATTTTGCATGCTTCCTATATTCACATGTATGGAACCTTTGTGAATGGATTAGATGCCATACATCAAATGGGTCCCACCACATATGGGCCTACAATTATGAAATCAAGGTGGGGATACCATCCCCACCACAAATTTAAGGTCTCGATGACCTCTACATGTTGATAATCAAATAAACATCATGGTGGGGTCCATGGAGAATGGCCCCATCACGGAATCAACATATGCATCTTGGTGGGCCATTGGCCACACCTTGGGTCCAAAATGTGATCCATACCATTAATCGGTAGGCCCCACTTGGCCCATCATCAAACTCACAATATAAACCTATAAACACCCACCTTAGATCTTGGACTTCTTCTTCCACCAATGTGGTTTATAGCTCCAAGGGATGAGAGTTAATGGTTGGGATTGATTTTGGAGGGTTGGATGATGAGATTGGGGGGTAGGAAGTGGGCCACTCCTAGGTTCTCTTGGAGCTTAGACAGTCACCTCCCTTGGTTGGTTGGGAAAAATGGTTAGAGAATGAGAGAGAGAGAGAGTGTGTGTTATAAGAGAGAGGTGATGGGTGATGGGTGATGGGCGGAGTGATGGGTGTAAGGAACGGATGGGTGGAGAGAGAGTTGACTTTAGGGATGGATTGTGTACTTAGGGATGGGATAGAGAGTGATGGGTTGAGACAGGATGTGTACTTGACATATGATTGATTGATTGATGTGATGTTTGGGTAGAGATTCTCTCGTTATTCGCAACGCGTAGCGTTTCTTCGAAATATATGCAAGCCTACAATTCCTGGCCTGGGTATTGCATTAGTGCCCAAGTCATGGCGTTGAAACCGCGACAACGGTGCAGTCGCTAGGGTACAAGTCTCGGGTCAAGTCAACTTGGGTTGACAGGGTGCGACTCAGCGTCACGTGCAAATGTTATCTACACGTCGCAGGTCACTAGAATTCATAGGGAAGATCGCGAGGGTCTATGGAACGGTACGGGCTAAGATACGGGTCTTACAGTTCTCCCCTCCTAATAAAAATTTTGTCCTTAAAATTTATACTATCATGCAACTAACTGGAGCTCACAAAAGTGAGTAATCATTTCACTATCAAAAGCACAATTGACACATGAAATAACGCATCGACAAGGGGATGGGGATAACATTCACGAATCTCAGCCTCTTGCTTCCAAGATGTCTAATCCATGAGTAATCTATCAAGACGGTGCAAGGGCCAAGTCGTACGAATTGTCGATGACTCCTCTTAGTGGCTGAGGGTCCTATTGGGGAGGTGTATGTCCCCTCTGTGGTCGTTGCTGCTACTGTGGTGGCCTATGCTGCTGCGGGTGCGTCGGTGGCTAATGTGGCTACTGCTGCCGCTGCTGGGGCCTCGGTGGTAGATATTGTTGTCGCTACTGCTAAGGACGAGGACACTCGCTCCTACGATGCCCTATCCCACCGCATCCAAAGCAAGCACCTGTGAACTAACATAGAGGAGGTGTTGGAGGTACTGTTGGTGCTCTCAGCTACTCCTGCTGTTGAAGGCAGGGACACTCCTACCTACGGTATCCTACCCCACCACATCCATAACAAGTTCCCATAAACAACCTTTGAGGTGGAGCTGAAGGTGCTGTTGGTGCTTTGGCGGCTTAGTAGGCTGCACGCCTCTACTATTGTCGATGCTGCCCGGAGCTACTGGAGGGGGTCCACCTCTTTCGGCCTCCTCTCTGAAGAATAGAGGTTACCACTTACAACATCTACTATAGTTGATCCGAACTCGCAGACACGGTCGGTGCTGTGCTAGACTCAGACGGGGGTGCAGAAGTCTCAGGTGGGGGAACAGGAATCTCAGGTGGGGAAGCGGAAGTCGCTCGGGTCACTGGCTTTGGTGTCATGCCCTACAGGAAGGAACAAAGGCCTATTATCTTTGAGCACTCTCGAATGCACACACGATAGGCAGTTATATCAGGAAGTTTCTAAGTTATTCGAACCGGGGACCTAATTATTCTAAGTTCTTAACAATCATAGATTGTAGGGTAATTATCAGCAGATATGTGATGTTATCCTCAGGTATTCCAAAGTTATGCTTTGATACCAACTTTTGTCACGCCCTAAACTCAGAAACTGGGCTCCCAAAATTCTCGATCGCTGAATCTGGTGTCGACACCCTCCGTAGTACCCCATTCTCGGCTCCCAGTGCCCATATGCCAAATTTCAATCCTAGGATCCTACAAGGAGGATTTTTCAACGTATATTTATCTTGTAAGAAGCATAACGACAAGTTTACCCAAATCACAAAGGCAGCATCATCATCACATATCCACTAATATAAACAGTTGAATACAGTGCCGAAAGGAAAAATATACATATATTGAAAATTAAAGCTTCAGAAGATCGCTACACGCTCTAAGCTCAACGCTGCTACGACCTAACGCCACCTGCACGCATCTATCGTGCTAAGCTTATAGAAAGCTTAGAGGGTGGTGTAAGTGTGTGCGCAAGGTAAATGCCAATACGTACCCAACTCATCGATAGCAAACCCATTTCTGAGCTAGTCAAACTCATCCTAGCTTACCGCCCCCTCACTGGGGAGGATAAGGCCACACCCCCTTCCAACTGACCACGACATAGCGGGAGACGCGACCTACTGGTATTCGGCACTCGAGCGCTCATGTATTCACTCGGTTTAGATGTTGGAGCATCCGCTGGTATCAAGAGGGTTTGGGGACTTTCACCTAGGAACATCAATGAAACACCATGCAGAAAAACATTTCCAGTGTCCCATCTGGCCATCCACGATATGCTTATGGAGGCTATGGCCCTGATGTCGCTAGGGCGTACGGTGGTCATATAATAAAATGTGAGATGCATGAGTCGTATCACAAAATGCAAGATGCATAAGTCATACCATCCAATTATGCATTAAACCTGCGCATACCGCGCACTCACGTGGGGCAACTCCATCTCTCAGGGAGGCCCATAAACAATCAGCCCAATGACACATGCTATGCTCAATCACTCCTCATAACAAGCATGCGGATGATGCACGTGGGCATGTATCATGAAGTATATTAAGCATGATTATAATCACATACATCATAGTGGGCCGGTATAAGACGACCCATGGCCTATATAGGTGAATGGGTGGTGTGCAATAATCACCTATACATGGTGGGCCTCACACATACATTGGGCCTCACGCATATAATGGTCCTCACACATATGAAGGGCCTCTTCATCACAGTTGGGTCTCATACAATCATAATGAGCCTTATACAATCACGATGGGCCTCATATAATCACAACGGGCCTCGTACCATCACAATGGATCTCATACAATCCTAATGAGTCTCATACAATCACAATGGGACTCATGCAATCACACAACGAGCCTCATATAATCACAACGGGCCTCATACAATCTCAACGGGCCTCACACAATCACAACGGGCCTCACATGGTCACAATGGGCCTCATACAATCACAATGGGCCTCATGCAATCACACAATGGGACTCATATAATCACAATGGACCTCATACAATCACAATTAACCTTACCATGACCTTATACAATCATAATGCTATACTAAAACATACTCAGTGCGTATACTAACATAGTCATAATCAATAATCGGCTTATGGCGGGGTCCATAGAAGAACAACAGATCTATAACATGAGGGTCAATCCCTAACTGTGGATATACAAAATCTAATAGCCCGAATCCTCTTGTTTACGGTGATGATGAACTCTCCTCATATCAAGGTTGGACCTAGGTGGCCTACCTATAATAGTACGGATCTAGAACGAGCTTTCTTCACCATACTATCATATGGCCCTCAAGATGCCCTAGGGGGCCCAAATAAGTCCTTGATGGACTCCAAGATTAAAAATAACCATACTAACAACCAATGGGGGGCCCAACATTTTGGGTTAGCCCAGAAAGAATAGATGGATCATGTAATTATCAATGGGGCCCAATGATTCGGGTCAACCCACTTAGAGAATGATGAGAATGGGCCCAACAAAAGCCTAAGGGAAGGTCACAATATGGACATTTAACCATCATTGTCCATCAATTTTGACATTAAACCAACATTGCTCCCAAGAAGTGGCCCACATAGATCCTAACATATAGTGGGCCCATGGCCTCACACAAGGGCCTCACATACAGCACATTAGGTCTCACTCATGGGCCTTACATGCATCACATTTGGGCCTAAAACAAGGGCCTTACATACATCGCATTAGTCCTCACTCATGGGCCTCACATGCATCCTATTGGGCCTTATACAAGGGCCTGACATGCATCACATTGGGCCTCATACAAGGGCCACACATACAATACATTAGGCCTCACTCATGGGCCTCACATGCATCACATTGGGCCTCATATAAGGGCCTTAAATACATTGTAATGGGCCACATGCCTGGGCCTTGAATATGTCACAATGGGCCTCATATAATAGCCCATGGCCTAGGAAAAATGGGTGGATAGTGTGTGTAACACATACATCAAAGTGGGCCTCATGGGGCAACCCACGACCCGAAAAAAAATGGGTAAACGATGTGCATATAACCCATTCATCATGGTGGGCCTCATGGGGCAGCCCATGGCCCAGAGAAAAAGATGGACAACCTATATACAACTCAGATATCATGGTGGGCTTACCTAAGGCAGCCCATGATTGGGGTACATACGCAGGGTGGGCCTCTTAAGACAATGGTACCCACGGCCCTAAGAAAATGAATGAACAGTGTGTGCGTATAATACACCATCATGGTGGGGCCTAGGACTTAAAATCAAGTCAATCGGTGGCTTGTGTGGGCCACACCACATAAAAGTTAAGAGGGTTTCCCTCCATTAAACATTCATATTCAATTGTGGGGCCCACCAAGATGTGGTTCATAAATCCAGCCCATCCACTTTGCGTGTCCCATTTGGTTAAGGGGCCAGACCAAGTTTTAGATGAATTCAAATTTCAGGTGGACCCAGTAAGTGTTCTTATATCCTCGAGTTTTGAGTTGTATGAACGGTTCGAAGGAGATCAAAGTTACATGGGTCCCAAATTGATGTAATTATTACATTTACATCGTTCATCTAGTTATAGAGATCATTTGAGAGCATTATCATAAAAAGAGTCATATCCAAAGATTATCTGGACACCACAAATAGTAGTGGAGATAATGATTTCATCGTTAAACAATTCACAGGGCCCACCATAACGTTTATTTTCCATCCCATCTGTTTATAAGGTCACAAAGACCTGAATTAAGAGGAAAGACAAATTTCATATTGATCCAAAATTTATGTGTCCCAAAAAGGGTTTCAATTGTAGACGTTCAATCCCTTACTGCCTTTTGTAGTGTGGACCACATGAGTTCCGCGTACAGCTGATTATTAAGGGTATCCCATTCCAAAAGGGGACCCATCAAATGCATGGTGTTGATGATTGACATACATCACGGTGGGATAGGTCATGGGGCCCACGGTCCCTGCCTTTAAACAAGCAGCCTGACGCTGCTTACTGTAGCGTCCTTTGGACGCTTGAAGTAACAGCGTCTCATGTTATATTTTTTTGTTTTTTTTGTAGATTTTTATAAGTGGGGCCCACATCAGGAGGATACACCTCACCGGTTGGGTAACTGGGCTCGAGATGGGCCTAACATGACCAACATTCAGCATGTTTTGACATGCAGAAACATTACAGTGGGTCCTAACAAATCTTAACAGTAAATATCATTGTTTTACGAAGTGGCCTGCCAGAGATTCAGATTGGCTTCAATTTTTGGCTCAATAACTATAATGTGTTGGGAAATCGGATGGACGGTGTGGTTCAAACACATGCATCAGGGGGAGGGGGTTGTGGACCCACAACCCAACCCCTAATTAGAGCAACTGGGACGCTGCTTGCTGAAGCATCCGGTGTCTCTCCCTACATATATATATATATATAATTATTATATATTTTTATTTTTTTATTTTTTGGAATGTGGTGTGTGTGCACGTGTGTGCGTGGATGTTTGTGGCCAGCCCAATGGGCCTCACTTGGACGTGTTGGATTTATGCATAAACATCACAGTGGACCATAGTCCTGAGCAGGCTTGCATTTACATTTTCTCTTCATCCAGTTCCAAGTGGTCGTGTAAACATCAAGGTGAGCCCATGGCTAGTGGGTCCCACACAAGCTTTAGATCAAGCTAATATTTTGCATGCTTCCTATACTCACATGTATGGAACCTTTGTGAATGGATTGGATTCCATACATCAAATGGGTCCCACCACATGTGGGCCTACATGTGGGCTTACAGTTATGAAATCTATCCCCACCACAAATTTAAGGTCTAGATGACCTCTACATGTTGATCATCAACTAAACATCATGGTGGGGTCCATGGAGAATGGCCCCATTATTGATTCAACATATGCATCTTGGTGGGCCATTAGCCACACCTTTGGTCCAAAATGTGATCCATACAATTATTCGGTAGGCCCCACTTGGCCCATCATCAAACTCACAATATAAACCTATAAACACCCACCTTAGATCTTGGACTTATTCTTCCACCAATGTGTTTTAGAGCTCCAAGGGATGAGATTCAATGGTTGAGATTGATTTTAGAGGGTTGGATGATGAGATTGGGTGGGGGGGTGGTAGGAAGTGGGCCCCTCATAGGGTCTCTTGGTGTAATGACTCTGAAAATTTTGTGATATTCTTTCCCTAGTTGTTGTTTTTGGGGTAATTAGTGCTAATCTCGATTCTTGTGAAATTTGCATCAATCACTTTAAATCTGATCTGCATGACTCAAAACTTGTAGATTAGCAGCACTATGTTACTCTAAAATCTGGAATCCATCGCTAAATCCAGTTGTTCTGGAGAATTTTTGGAAGTTCTAGATCGGACCTGGACCGCGCGTCGAAAGTCCGATAGCGATGATCTTAGGCTGTTGCGGTCACCATGTTGGACTTGGTCATCACCTCAAAAATCAAGTCCAGGTGATGTTCTGGGTCGATTTGATTGAGTTCGGAGTGAAGAGTGTGAGAACTGTTGGAAAGTAAATGTGATTTTATGAAATCTGAGTCGTGTCTCTTGCGCGATGATTTTAAGCAATCTGACCGTTGGATTCTGACCCAATTTCACCCTCTGATCAGGGAAGATGGCCCAGGCATGTCCTTGTGCTTGTGGGCCTGATCGAGATTCGGTGACCGTTGAATTGAGTGTGGTCCGCCACGGCTGATCTGAAGATCCGGTTGATACGAAAACTCAGCTTGACCTAGATCCATGGTCAGTGAGCTTAAGTCCGACCTTTCGTGATAATAGGCCCACCGGAAGTGCTTCGTTGGATCGTGAGAGGCCGATTTTGGTTATACCCTAAGTATACCTTGGCCTTGGGGTTATTTTCATCAATGTTAATCCTATTTATAGACCTTAAAACCCTAGCTCTCTTTTCCATACGAATTTCCTAACCCTAGCTAAGTGAGAGAGAGGAAAAGAGAGAGAAAGCGAGAGAGAAGTTGATGAATCATCTTAGATTCTTTCATGTTCTCCTTTATCCTTTAACCTTCACTTTGAGTCGTTATTCCACCGATTCTGAGTTCATCTTTGGGTAAGTTAACCTAACCCTAATCTGTGTTAGAGCTTAGAATAGTCTTGGTGTTGTTGTATCTCATTTCTATTCTTGTCTTAGGTTGTTCTGTCACTGTTGACGGAGACATATCGTTTGAAATCAGTTCGGTGTTCTTTTCTAGCTTAAGGTGTGGACTTTAAGTGTATAAGTTATGGCTTTCAAGGCTTTCAATGCCAGTTAATAGTTTATTCTTGCTATGGATGAGATTTCACATGTCAAATGTTATGTTTATGTTGCGTTCCTGATATGCATGTGATTTATTGAGATTTGTGTATTCTATGTGTATGTATAAAGTACCGTATGCATATAAAATATGAACATGTAATTGCCTTGATTATTTATCGTGTACTTATGCTAGATGTATGGGCGACAACTCCTTGGTAAAAGGAATTGTCCAAATGCGTGTATTTCAACATACGTCATGTTTGTTGGACTATGTATTCTAAGTGTTTGTAGAAATGCCTGAATGATCTAAAGTATGATATATTATACTAGGCGTTGAGAAGCGATTCTCAACTCTCCCACTAGTGTGTATGATTTCCTTCATGTGAGTTACATTCCTTGTTGTTTAATTTCAAGTCTTACTTATGCTTAAATCCATGTTAAGTTGATATTCTTCAGATGCTTACATACCATATGATTTGAGTTGTTGTTCCATTACTATTCTAAATTGTTGATATCAATACCTGTTATAGTGGAATGTGTTTGGGACTATGAATAGTCCAGGAAATCGGTAATCGGCCTTAAGTTCGTGGTTGAGGTTGCTTTCGCCACGTAGGACGTGATTAGACGAACCCGAGTCGTATTAGAGTTGTCGGTAGTGGTTTGGCCACGCAGAGTGTTTGCGCACCCTATGTCGTTCAACCCAACGTGCGCTCGTGTTAGTTGAGTTCGTCAAGTAACCCGATTGTCCGATGTATATTCACCATGTATGGACGCTACTGCTTGAATCTAAGGTACCAGACTTACCGATGAAATCCTATTAACCATGGTACCTTGATCCGCTAAGACTTATGAGCCGGACATGGTGGTATGGGACATCGTGGTCGAGCTGTCGGCCTACGCTAGGGTGACGAGCCTCCCCGTAGTGACCAGTGAGCAACCAAACTCGTGAGCCGATTATGGTGGTATGGGACACTATATTCGTGCTGTCGGCCTACATTGATTGGTGACGAGCCCTTTGTAGTGACCTCGAGCATACCTGGATGCCGCATTAAGGTGACGAGCCTTAGTGTAGTAACGAAGGTGTGATAGGCGTGCATTGATTGGTGACGAGCCCTTTGCAACGACCTGAAACCATATGATCGTATGAGATGTCTAGGACTGACGACCCTAGTATGGATCACTGTTTGGATGGTGATATGTGGAAGGTATCTTAGCTTCCTAATCCTGCTGTATGAAAAGGACTAATAATAACTTGGAAATCATGTTCATGCACCGCATTTGCATGTGCTTTATAGACGTGGCGCACTTTGAGACGATGTCATGCGTAACGTAAGATGAAGACGCTGAGGGTGTACGCGTGAGGGCACGCATGATTCTGCATACATCCTTGCATTAACAAGAGTACTTAGGACATGTTTAATTGTGTTGCTTTATCATTACTGCTTAATTGAACTGATAACATGTTAACCTGTGCTTTATTGTTCCACTGAGTTGAACTCCCATGTTCTGGGGCGATGTTTAAACACCCACCAGACTTTGTCTTAGTTGTTGATGTTGCAGATGTTGATGCGACTTCTGAGGCAGAGCGGGAGATGGATGATGATGAGGCTGCTTTCTCTTTTATGCAGTTTTCAGACGGGTTCTAGTGAGCCTAGTTCTGATGCGCGGGATGCTGGGATTTCTTTTGGGAATTAAATGATGTAATTTGATACTTATAATTTTGATAGTAACACTTGAATTACGACCTGGTATGTATATGTATTTCAAGGATCTGCACATGTATGCATTTATTTCTATAAGTCTTCCGCTTGCTTTCTTCACTTATCCCTGAATTATATTTGCTATTTGGCTTAATCTATTCCATGTTTTATGCGCTAATACAAACAACATACATCCATCATTGAATATGTTGCATAAGTGATGTTTTGGAACTCGGGAGCTGAGTTATGATCGACCCCCGAATTTCAGGGCGTTACAAGTTGGTATCAGAGCATGATCTGGATTAAACTGGACCTGGGTTATGGTCACACACTGCACGTTGTCGCCACTTTAGTGTATTTGGGTGCGAATTTATCATAGATTGTGTGTTTGTGTTCCGTAGCTTCTATCGGCGAAAGTTTACTGAAAACGATCACCGAGATCGAGTCTGTACTCTCTCCTGATCACACACAGTGACCCGAAACCTTTCCTAGACCATCCATTAATGAGTTTAGATGGTCTATCTTCCCTTTTCAATCCTTCAATCTTCAAGAGATCTCTCTTTGTATCAGATTTTTGCCTGAATGGCCCGATAGGCGTCGAATCATGCAAAGGGGCCGATCGGGGCATTTCCAGTGGGGCCCAGGGGGGGACCCACATCAATTTGAGCATGGGGGACTAGGAGGACCTTGCCTAAACGGCGAGACATCGCCGGATGGTCCAGAAACCGGTGATGCCATCGCCGGCTAGGCGAGGCCTCGCCGATTAGCGGGCCAGGCCGGGCGGGCCGGCTCGGGCCGACGAGTATTTGGCCTAGTGTGGCCCACCCCTCCATGGTTCATTGATTTAAACTCCTATACCCTACTTCCTTTATAAACTTCCCTCCCAAGCTCTCTTTTCTTTCAAGTTTCTCTCCAAACTTCTCCATATCCCCTCCAAATCTTCTTTTTCTTCCATTTTCGTGCAAACCCTATCCACCCATCTCAAAACTTCACCTCCCTTTGCTGTTTCCCTTTCCTTTTCTTCTCATTTGGGCTCTCAAGTCCTCTTTTGGGATCTCAAGTGTGTGGAAACTTTCTATCCTTCCTATTTCTCTCTTTCTCTCATTTCTCATGGCCCTCTTTGAGTTTATCATGGCCATCTTTTCCATTTTCTCCCTTCTTTCTTTGATGGGGAAGAAGAGAGCGCCCATGGATGAAGCTGGGCCTAGCCACCCATCTCGTGCACGGAGGCCGAGAGGTGCCGCTGCGAGCACGTCCGCCACTCGTGAATTCCAGACCAAGTGGGACTTCGATCCTCGAGCTCCTATTGGTAGGACCTTATTGGCAGAGTTGTTGCATGGAGTCTATGAAGGCCGTAGAGTCCTTTTTGAGGCTCATGTTGATCTGCGGTTGTATGTCGAGTTTTTGTTGTTGGAGCGCCTGGAAGGGGCTGGTTGGTGTCCCTTGTTTGAGGGCGAGTATCGCCCGAATGCAAGTACTGTTCGAGCTTTTTATGCCAATATTCGTGATCCTTCGCTGGAGCCTCTACAGTTCAAGATTCCTTGTGGCAGCGGTCGGGACGCCACGGTCAATGTCACCTTGATATCCTGACTCCTGAATGTGCCACTTGGTGAGGTGCATGCCAGCGAGAAGAATTTGAACAGTATGCGCGAGAGGGATCGTCGCACCCGATCCTTGTGTGGTCATCTGGTCGAATGGTAGCCTAATAGGAGTCTTCTGGCTACCAACATGACGGACAACTTCCGTTTGCTTCACCACATGTGTACGTTCAATGTATATCCGAGGTGAAGCAACCGCAGCGAGTGTACGCGCCTGATGGTAGATTTCCTGTATCAGGTGGGGCAAGAAGCGAAGTTGTGTGTGCCGACGTACATTTTACGTTAGATTATTCTCATCGCTCGTTCGACTAGGAGGACCGAATCGCTTCCTTTTGGCCGTCTCATTTGCAAGCTTGCACATGCGTTTGGCTATAGGCTTGGATCAGAGAAGCCGGTTCCTGTTCGTCATATTAATCTGACGACCCTTAAGCAGATGAAGATTGGTTCTGGTCGACAAGCCTCAGAGAGTGAGGATGAGTCAGAGAGCGATGATGAAGAGAGTTATGCTGAAGGTGGTGCTGAGATTGAGGAAGAAACAGAGCAGGACGAGGAAGAGGTAGAGGCACAGGATATGAGTGAGAGCTCTCCTCCTGTGGCACCAGAGCAGAGCGCAGATCAGGCTGCTAGAGATGCCCGTATTGTTCAGCTTGAAGAAGGGCAGGTTGTTCTACGCCAGGATATTATGGATCTTCGAGGCCTTGTGAAGTATAAGTTTAAGAAGGTGACTTGAAATCTGAAGTCTAACCTGTGTTGCTTGCAGGATAAGGGTGCCCCGCCTCCATCTCTTGATTCCGATGAGTAGATGTCGTTGTGGTCGTCCTTTGCTTTGTTTGTTGTGTGCTTTTTGTGTAGCCGTTGTTGGCTTTGTAGTTGGAGTTGTTGTAGTTGTTTGTTGTTGTTTGAAGTGTTAGATGTTGTGGTTCACATGATTTCCTAGTCGTAATTCATGTAATGCTGCACTACTTGTATTGCGACGATTTTGTTTAATGGAATGCATGCTGTTTCTCTTTAAAGTTGTCTTATGAATGCTGTGTGGATGGATTATGTGGACATAGAATCTTACAGGTTGCATCCTCTGTTAAATGTAGGGAATGCCTCCTAAGGGTTCGAAGTCTTCGGCCCGTCTCTCTTTGGTTGAGTCGCTTGCTGGGGTTCCTCCCTTGAGCGATAGCCAGACGGATCCTCAGACGGGCCCGTCTCATGCCGGTGTTGGGCCGACACCTATGGCTCCTCTAGTCACGCCTTCGGTTCCTGAGCCGAGCCGTGCGTCTTCATCTGCTCCACCGTCTGATAGGTTTGAGCAGATGATGCTGTTGATGCAGCAGCAGCAGATTCAGTAGCAGCACCACCAACACCAGTAGTAGGAGTTCCTATCTTCCATGGCTGGCATCTTTGCTCAGTCAGTGGGGGCGACTCCACCTGCTTCACCTATGCCTCCATTTGGGAGCGCCAGTGCGAGTGGCACTTTTGAGCGATTCCAGTGCTTATGACCTCCTACATTTGCGGGTTCTCATAGACCCGAGGAGGCCGAGTATTGGAACGATCGCATCTCTAAGATGCTGAGACCGCTACATTGTTCAGAGGTTGAGCAGGTTGAGCTTGCCTCCTTCATGTTTGAGAAGGAGGCCAGTCTATGGTGGGACAGTGTGCTTCGCATTGTCGAGGAAGGTTTTGAGTGGTCGTGCCAGGCGTTTGAGGCATGCTTCCACGAGAAGTATTTTCCGGTTACGTACCGACATGAGAAGGAGAGTGAGTTCCTTCGCCTCCGCCAGGGAGGGTTGTCGGTGACGGAGTATGAGAACCGGTTCACTGAGCTTGGTTGGTATGTGCCTTTAATTTTGGGTGATCGTCGACCGATTGACGAAGTCGGATCATTTCTTACCTATCAGAGTCACAAACTCTGCAGACGAGTTGGCTAGGTTGTATATCAAGGAGATAGTACGTTTGGATGGAGTTCCCCTGGAGATTGTGTCTGATAGAGACATGCGTTTCACTTCTATCTTCTGGACTCGTATTCAAGAAGCGATGGGTGTGAAACTGAAGTTCAGTACCGCGTTTCATCTGCAAACAGATGGGCAGACGGAACGCGTGAATCAGGTCTTGGAAGACATGTTGCGAGCTTGTGTTTTGGATTTTAAGGACAATTGGGATGATTGTCTTCAGTGTGCAGAGTTCGCGTATAATAACAGTTTCCAGGCGAGTATTGGCATTGATCCTTATGAGGCGCTGTATGGTCGCCCGTGCAGAGCACCGCATTACTGGGCAGAAGTTGGAGAGCATAGTTTGCTTGGCCCAGAGTTGGTGCAGGTGACTTTAGAGAAAGTTAACATCATTCGACGTCGACTTCTGACAGCCCAGAGTAGGTAGAAGAGTTATGCTGATACGAGGCGTCGACTGCTTGAGTTTGAGGTTGGAGACCACGTGTTTCTTAAGGTCTCTCCTATGAAGGGAGTTCTGCGGTTCGATAAGAAGGGAAAGCTAACGCCGAGATTTATTGGTCCATTTCAAGTTCTGGATCGAGTGGGAGCGGTAGCATACCGCCTTGCTTTGCCCACCCCTCTTGCGGGCGTGCATAACGTATTTCATGTTTCTATGCTGAAGAAGTACGTTCCTGATCCTTTGCATATTATCAGTTGGGAGCAAGTGCAGTTGAGTGAGGATGCCACTTATGTACTGCGACCGACGCGTATTCTCGACAGGAAGGAGCAGGTATTGCGTAGCAAGGTTATCCCTCTTGTGAAGGTGCTATGGACGCATCATAGTGAAGAAGAGGCTACTTGGGAATCTGAAACTGAGGTCAGGAAGAGCTACCCTCAGATCCTTGAGGAATATGAGAAGGTATGAATTTCGAGGACGAAATTTTCCTTAAGGGGGGTAGATTGTAATGACCCTGAAAATTTTGTGCTATTCTTTCCCTAGTAGTTGTTTTTGGGGTAATTAGTGTTAATCTCGATTGCTAGTGAAATTTGCATCAATCACTTTAAATCTGATCTGCATGACTCAAAACTTGTAGATTAGATAGCGCTATGTTACTCTGAAATCTGGGATCCATCGCTAAATCCAGTTGTTCTGGAGAATTTTTGGAAGTTCTGGATTAGACCTGGACCACACATCGAAAGTCCGATAGCGATGATCTTAGGCTGTTGCGGTCACCATGTTGGACTTGGTCATCACCTCAAAAATCAAGTCCAGGTGATGTTCTGGGTGGATTTGATTGAGTTCGGAGTGAAGAGTGTGAGAACGGTTGGAAAGTAAATGTGATTTTATGAAATCTGAGTCGTGTCACTTGGCGATGATTTTAAGAAATCTGACCGTTGGATTCTGACCCAATTTTACCCTCTGATAAGGGAAGATGGCCCAGGCATGTCCTTGTGCTTGTGGGCCTGATCGAGATTCTGTGACCGTTGAATTGAGTGTGGTCCGCCATGGCTGATCTGAAGATCCGGTCGGTATGAAAACTCAACTTGACCTAGATCCATGGTTAGTGAGCTTAAGTCTGACCTTTCGTGGTAATAGGCCTACCGGAAGTGCTTCGTTGGATCGTGAGAGGCCGGTTTTGGTTATACCCTAAGTATACCTTGGCCCTAGGGTTATTTTCATCAATGTTAGGCCTATTTATAGACCTTAAAACCCTAGCTCTCTTTTCCATACGAATTTCCTAACCCTAGCTAAGTGAGAGAGATGAAAAGAGAGAAAGTGAGAGAGAAGTTGGTGAATCATCTTAGATTCTTTCC
The DNA here is from genome assembly GCF_029962835.1 of Magnolia sinica. Taxonomy (NCBI): domain Eukaryota; kingdom Viridiplantae; phylum Streptophyta; class Magnoliopsida; order Magnoliales; family Magnoliaceae; genus Magnolia; species Magnolia sinica. The sequence goes on from NC_080577.1 coordinate 60,774,108, forward strand.
TGTTCTCCTTCATCCTTTAACCTTCACTTTGAATCGTTATTCCGGCGATTCTGAGTTCATCTTTGGGTAAGTTAACCTAACCCTAATCTGTGTTAGAGCTTAGAATAGTCTTGGTGTTGTTGTATCTCATTTCTATTCTTGTTTTAGGTTGTTTTGTCGCCGTTGACGAAGACATATCGTCTGAAATCAGTTCGGTGTTCTTTTTTAGCTTAAGGTGCAGACTTTAAGTGTATAGGTTATGGTTTTCAAGGCTTTCAATGCCAGTTAATGGTTTATTCTTGCTATGGATGAGATTTGACATGTCAAATGTTATGTTTATGTTGCGTTCCTGATATGCATGTGATTTATTGAGATTTGTGTATTCTATGTGTATGTATAAAGTACCGTATGCGTATAAAATATGAACATGTGATTGCCATGATTATTTGTCGTGTACTTATGCTAGATGTATGTGCGACAACTCCTTGGTAAAAGGAATTGTCCAAATGCGTGTATTTCAACATACGTCATGTATGTTGGACTATGTATTCTAAGTGTTTGTAGAAATGCCTGAATGATCTAAAGTGTGATATATTATACTATTTGTGGGCGTTGAGAAGCGATTCTCAACTCTCCCACTAGTGTGTATGATTTCCTTCATGTGAGTTACATTCCTTGTTGTTTAATTTCAAGTCTTACTTATGCTTAAATCCATGTTAAGTTAATATTCTTCAGATGCTTACATACCATATGATTTGAGTTGTTGTTCCATTACTATTCTAAATTGTTGATATCAATACCTGTTATAGTGGAATGTGTTTGGGACTATGAATAGTCCAGGAAATTGGTAATCGGCCTTAAGTTTGTGGTTGAGGTTGCTTTCGCCACGTAGGACGTGATTAGACGAACCCGAGTCGTATTAGAGTTGTCGGCAGTGGTTTGGCCACGCGGAGTGTTTACGCACTCTATGTCGTTCAACCCAACGTGCGCTCGTGCTAGTTGAGTTCGTCAAGTAACCCGATTGTCCAATGTATGTTCACCATGTATGGACGCTACTGCTTGAATCTAGGGTACCAGACTTACCGATGAAATCCTATTAACCATGGTACCTTGATCCACTAAGACTCATGAGCCGGACATGGTGGTATGGGACACCGGGGTCGAGCTATCGGCCTACGCTGGGGTGACGAGCCTCCCCATAGTGACCAGTGAGCAACCAAACTTGTGAGCCGATTATGGTGGTATGGGACACTATATTCGTGCTGTCGGCCTACATTGATTGGTGACGAGCCCTTTGTAGTGACCTCGAGCATACCTGGATGCCGCATTGAGGTGATGAGCCTTAGTGTAGTAACGAAGGTGTGATAGGCGTGCATTGATTAGTGACGAGCCCTTTGCAACGACTTGAAACCATATGATCGTATGAGATGTCTAGGACTGACGACCCTAGTATGGATCACTGTTTGGATGGTGATGTGAGGAAGGTATCTTAGCTTCCCAATACTGCTGTATGATTAAGACTAATAACAACTTGGTAATCATGTTCATGCACCGCATTTGCATGTGCTTTGTAGACATGGCGCACTTTGAGTCGTTGTCATGCGTAACGTAAGATGAAGACGCTGAGGGTGTACGCGTGAGTGCACACATCATTCTGCATACATCCTTGCATTAACAAGAGTACTTAGGACATGTTTAATTGTTCTGCTTTATCATTACTGCTTGATTGAACTGATAACATGTTAACCTGTGCTTTATTGTTCCACTAAGTTGATCACTCACTCCCACATTCTGGGGCGGTGTTTAAACACCCACCAGACTCTGTCTTAGTTGCTGATGTTGCAGATGTTGATGCGACTTCTGAGATAGAGCGGGAAATGGATGATGATAAGGCTGCTTTCTCTTTTATGCAGTTTTCAGATGGGTTCTAGTGAGCCTAGTTCTGATGCGCGGGATGCTGGGATTTCTTTTGGGAATTAAATGATGTAATTTGATACTTATAATTTTGATAGTAACACTTGAATTACGACCTGGTATGTATATGTATTTCAGGGATCTGCACATGTACACATTTATTTCTATAAGTCTTCCGTTTGCTTTCTTCACTTATCCCTGAATTATATTTGGTATTTGGCTTAATCTATTCTATGTTTTATGCACTAATATAGACAACATACATCCATCATTGAATATGTTGCATAAGTGATGTTTTGGAACTCGGGAGCTGAGTTATGCTCGACCCTCGAATTTCAGGGCGTTACACTTAGAGCTTGGATGATCACCTCCCTTGGTTGCTTGGGGAAAATGGTTAGAGAATGAGAGAGAGAGAGAGGGTGTTGTAAGAGAGAGGTGATGGGTGATGGGTGTAAGGAATGGATGAGTGGAGAGAGAGAGGAGTTGACTTTGGGGATGGGTTGTGTACTTGGGGATGAGATAGAGTAATGGGTTGAGATGGGATGTGTACTTGACATGTGATTGATTGATTGATGTGATGTTTGGGTAGAGATTCTCTCATGATTCACAATGCACTGCGTTTCTTCAAAATATATGCGGGCCCACAACTCATGGCCTGGGTATCACATCGGTGCGCAAGTCACGACGTTGGAACCGCTGTGATGGCGCGGTCGCTAGAGTACAAGTCTCGTGTCCAATCGACTCAGGTTGACAGGGTGTGACTCAGGGTCACGCGCAAATGCTATCTACTTGTCACAGGTCACTGAAATTTGATAGGGAGGATCGCGGGGGTCTATGGAATGGTACGAGCTAAGATACGGGCCTTACATGTGGTGCAATGTGTACATTAAGTCAGGGGTGTGAGGAATGGTAGGAGCTAGGTGCGAGGTGTCATCCTTAGTCATCACGTCAGTCTCTGCAACATGTGGAACGCCCATCGTGTCAACATCCGAAGTGACGATGCAGAGTCGATCATAGTGAGCTCCTTAAGTTTCATCCTTCTGATGTTATCTTGGGCAAACTTCGATGCAGCCATGGACAATTGGAGGTGGGCAGCAGCTTGCACTCGCGCGATAGAAGACATAGAAGAGTGTGAATGGAAGATATATCGAGCGAGTGGCCTGGACTGAAAACACGATCTGGTGCAGAATGACAAGGAGAAGAGAAAGATGGATACCAATCACTATACTATAGATGACGTCAATCATGAACGGAGTTAGGTCAACATGATTGGTACCACGAGGGTACATATTTGTGCTAAAGATAGCGTGGAGGACTCGGTACTGAGTTGTTATATCTGTGGACTTAAGGGCGTTCCCATCACGACAGGGAACATTGACATCGTTACACATGAATCTATTGATAGTAGAATGGACATCGAGATAGTTAAACTCATGCTCTAAGAGACCGACGAAAGAGGAAGGAACCCCTGATATGGGTGGTAGAGTCGCCCACAACAACATCAATGGACGGGGGTCAAGTGTCAGAGAATGAAAACAAGTTAGAAATTGATAAACCTATTCAGCCTAAGTCCAGTCTTCATCACTAGGCACATGTGTACATTTTATTACACGCCGTAAGTTCTAGGAATACAACTGACACAGTCAAGATTGATTTGTTGCTTGAGAATAAGTTTTCGACCTCTATATTTGTAACACCCTGCCCAAATAAGAATAGTGTCCTAGGGTGCCCACGTGCGAAATGTCGCGGGACCATATGATTTGATCACACATGTGGGTGAATTACTGGTAAATTAATTCAAATTTAGCCGTTAATGTGATACAATCCAACCACATTCGGGCCGAGCACGGGTCGTAGGGCTGATCAGGGCTTGTATGAACCGTGCACTGCCCGAGGTAGGACAGAAAATTCCAAAACTTAGGGAGGCCAAGGGCATCACTAGGCTTGTGGTCCAACGTAGACATCAGGCTCAGATAATGCCCAAAAATGGACAAATTGTGCCCTCCAGTCGGTACTTGTAAACCGCGAGTCGCCCACTCAAAACCAAATTGCTGAAATTTTAATCAATTGACCCTATGGCTTGAGTCAGTGAATATAGACTTTTCAACAGTCAGATCTCTTCTAAATTCACACTGAAGGCTAGAAATATTTCCTTACACTCGCCCACAAAATCTGACCCTTGATTGAGGAACAGTGACCAATGATCACAAATCAGACTATTTCGACAAAATCCCACTTCCGTTTGCGATAAAAACTTTGCCTAGCCCTTCATCGAGCCATAGGGCACATGTCCCATGAATCAGATGGGCCAGGGGGCCATCAGGGCAACCCCAATAACCATAATGGGCCCCACAGGGCCATTGGAGGCAATTACCATACTGTAGGGCCAACTGAAATAAATTTTTGGATATTTATATCCAGCCCTCTCTCTCTCATAAACTCTAACAGCTAAGAGAGAGAGGGAGAGAGAAAGAAGAGAGGAGAGAAATGTGATAGGGTGGGTGATTATGGGTCAGTGGTGCTTGGGATATAGAAACCCCCGCACCTACGCCTTCCATTGGCCGGAAAACTCTGACCTAATCGCCATTGGAGCAAAACCCTGTTCAACCTGAGGTAAGATTGAGCTCTAATCCATCCCCATCTAGTTTCTAGCAACATGCATGCAACTTACCCCTACTCCATATAATGCAGGGCCCCGGCACGTCGAGCTTGTGGACCCGCCAATTTTAGGACGATTTCAGTGACTTCCGATCAACAATAGGTGTGGACCATTACCTTTATGTGGCTGATTATCATGCCTACCATAGGTTTAGTGAATGTGTATGGTGCATTGCTATTACATGTTGGTGAAATTTCTTTGGAATGCAGGATTGGGAGTATAGGTTAACGATTTCCTAAAAATGTGGGAAGGGTATAGGCCCGAGCATCCCCAATTGCGTGGAATGCTGAATTGCATGTCTAATTAGGGTGTAAGCCTTCAATTTCTTTGAGTATTACTGATTTGCTGTTAAATCTTGTTACATGTCATTTATGTTAGAAATTATAAGAACGAATGTTGACAAATTTCTAGATTGCTTAATTAATTACGTACATTTCCCACTACATTGTTGATTTATATGATTCATGCTGGCGTATGTGAAATTGAATTGCTATGAATAGGTGTATGGCTGTCCATCTTGTTAAATAGTTGGAACATGATGAACATGTTCCTTACAAATTTAGTAGAGTTTAGCGTTTATTGTCCAGGTACTTAACTCGCTGAAATTATGCTTATCATGTGTGAAATATCCCTAAATTTGATGATACATGATGACTATTAGTGCATATGCCCCTTATGGATTGGCCGATTAACTGGAATCACTTGGGCGACCTTTCATTGGATTAGCCAACAAGTAAATCCAGCTTAACTAGTCAAACTGTAAGTTGTTGGACATAGTTGTACTACACGAGACACTATTCTCAGGCCGATCAGTTTATAGTTCAGCTTGTCGGGGTATATTAGCTCACAAATCGGCCATCCTTGTGTGTTAACCTTGATTGAACATGCCTGTATGAACCTGAAGTACCCTACGACCTTTGCGCCCACTATTAATTGTGATTTACGGCCCACAAGACTCATGAGCCGGGGATGGTGGTATGGGACATTATGCTCGTGCTGTCGACCTACGCTAGGGTGACGAGTCTCCCCGTAGTGACCAGTGAGCACCTAGACTCATGAGTTGGGGATGGTGGTATGGGACACTGTGCCCGTGCTGTTGGCCTATGCTAAGGTGACGACCTCGCCATATTGACCACAAGTATGATATTAAAGTCCAAACTGTCTTCGTCTAAGCTTAAGAATTTTGAGATTGATGAACCTATGAGGGCTAAGGATCATGAGAGTCATGTGACCACGACCCTTATGTCGCGCGATCAGGTTAGGGCAAACTTCTACTAAGGGTATTGTGGTTTCCCCAACCTTATGAGTGAATAAATCTAATTAATCAACTAGGCTAACATGTTACATGACATTGCATTATCTATTGTGGCGATTTGGTTGTCCAGGTTGCAACTGAGAGAGTGTTGGTCATTGTGATCGTTCGATGTCGTTGCTTGAGGGAGTTTTGGTGGTGAGAGGCATGCATCATGTCATTAAGCCATGCATTACATTAATCAACAGTACTTAGGATTCTATGATGTATGTTATTCACTAAATTTATCCTATGTATGATAATTCGTGTGGCCTATTGCTAATGGTACCACTGAGTTAGCTACTCACTCCCACTCTGGGACGGTGTTCTAAAACACTAACCAAAATCTGGAGTAGATGCAGGAACTCTTGTAGGTGCTATGGTTTTATGCTCCTTTGGTTGTCAAATTTTATGGTGCTAAAACATCAATATTTGTCTTCTGTAGCTCATTGGTTTATATGATCAAGACATTACATCACCTCTCTAAACACTTTGCTTCAAGTTAAGAACGAAGAACTACTTCAAACCATTTCAAGAAATGCAAGTACAAGCTACAATGAAAGAAGTGATCTTGTTCAAGACCCAAGTCAAGTGTAATTCAAGCTACAAGAAGTACAACTCAAGATTAAGTGTAATTCAAGCTCTAGAAGATCTCAAGCTCAATGTTACATCAAGGAGAGAGATCTCAAGCTTCACAATCTTTAAAGGTCAACTATCATCTGAAGAAATGAAGTCTCAATGTTCATACCTCTCTTTCAAGGTATGATTGACCTTAGATTGACCTTAGGGTCGGTCATTTTGTATACATAATTCAAATTGAATTACTTTACATGTATTTGGACTATTCTAAGACTAGTCCTGAACTCTGTTCGACTAGTCCTAGCTGTGGCCTGACCAGTCCAACAAATTCCAAGACCACTCCTAAGTTGTTGCAAAATTTTAGAATTTTTTGGTTGAGCTACAACCAGTCCTGGACTCTGTTCGACCGGTCATGTGAACAGTGCACGACTCGTCCTACGACTAGTCCTGGACCTATGACTTAAATTCCAGCAACTGTTCCTAGTTTCTCACGACCAGTTGTAGGATGTCCACAACCAGTTGTGGAGGGCTCACGACCGGTCGTGGACACCCTACGACCAGTCGTGAAACGGTTTTATCCGATCGCACTTAAAATTTCAAAAATCTATTCAGTCTACGACCAGTCATAGTGTCCTCTGGGCCAGTCCTGCATGAGATTTCTGCAACTATAAATAGAACACGAATTTCAGAGTTTCATATCGAATTTCAAGTAAAATCAAGACATCACTCTGAGATAAGTTTATGTTCATTTTTAAGCTACATTGTGCATATTTAATATTCTCTTTTGTTAGCTTTATTGATTTGATTTTGTTTCTATATTCCAATCTGAATTGAAAAGAGGAATTGTTGTATTCCTTCTTCTTGGGATCAAAATCAAATATAGCTAGCCCAACTAGTTTAATTTAAAATCAATTAGAACCTAGAACCATTTCAAAGTGAGTATTGGACATTGAACTTCCACATTCGAACTTCTACTCCGATTGGTTCTTCCGGGCTGCTACAAAAGGAGAAATCCAGGTATTTTACCGTATTGTAAATTTTCTTCATTTTAGTTTTTTTTTTTAGATTAATCCAGCAAAATCTCAATCTAGTGGTTATCTGAGGAGAGCCAGGAAAACTCAGAAGTGGGGTTTTTGAATTTTGTAAGCCCATTTGAAAGACACAATTGTGAAGGTTTTAGATGAACCTATGAAACCTATTTTCATAGTGAACACTGATATCCCCTGTGTGAGGATATTAGGAGTGGAGTAGCAAGCTATGTGGCTGTTGTTTAACAGTTGGTGTACACACAGGCGAACCACTATAACTCTTTGTGTTTTGTGGATGTGTGATTTATATTTTCTATCTTTTATCATCCAAGTTTGTGGAATGTATGCGTGGATGTGAATGTTGTAATATTTACATTTCAATCACTGTGGGGAATGTTGTAATAATTTATATTTAAATTCTTGCAATTTATTTCAATTCCTTGCTATTTATTTATTCCTCTTTGGTTTGAGTTTTTTGATATGAAGAATGTTCTAGAAATAAGGTGGTCCTGCCATAAACCCTTGGTTTTTATGGTGTAAGGTTGTCCTTAGAACAACCTTTGTATCAACCTCTCTGTACTTATTTATTGAGGTTGCGTTTCATTTCAGCATTGTGAATTGATTTCCTTCATTTGGCTATCTCATTATTTAATTCTGCTGTTATTATTTTAAATTTGGCATTGTCCTATTCACCCCCCCTCTAGGATATATAGCTAGGCCTTTTCAAGTGGTATCAAAGCCTAATAGCTCGTTCTAATTCTTTTTATTTGGATTTATTTCCTAAGCTAATCGATCTAAGCTATTGATAAGATGTGAAATTTTGATAGCCTCTCAGTCACTAGGCCTCCACCATTTAATGGCTCCAATTATGCCTATTGGAAAGCCAGGATGAGGATTTTCCTTAAATCTATGGATGAGAGTGTGTGGCAAGCCACAGTGACTGAATGGAACCCCCTACCATTGAAGTAACTGGTATCGATGGTTCAAAATCAATAAAAGTTTCACCATATTTCACTTGGACCATAGTTCAGAAAAGTGAGAGTAGTGCCAATGTAAAAGCACTAAATGCAATCACTTGTGCACTATCACTGGATGAGTTCAAAAGAATTATATCCTATGATACTACAAAGCAAGCTTGGGATATTTTAGAAATGACACACGAGGGTACTTCAATTGTTAAGAAATCTAAAGTCCAACTCTTCACAACCAAATTTGAAGGAATTCATATGGAAGAGAATGAAATGTTTATGGACTTTTATACAAGATTAAATGACATTGTAAACTCTATGTGGGGTCTTGGTGATAAAATCCCAGAAAGTAAAGTGTGTGCAAAGATATTACGCTCACTTCCTGAACGGTTCAATTATAAGGTAACCGCGATCCAGGAACTTCGTGATATGGACAATATGAGGGTAGAAGAACTAGTTGGTTCTTTACAAACCTATGAGTTAAACTTTAAAGCTCCTAAAGGTAAATCTATTGCTCTTAAATCTTCTAAATGAATTTCTCAAGAAAATTCTGAAGACAATATGGCTCTTTTAGTAAAAAAGTTTTACAAGATTTTCAAAAGTAAAAAGAGGGTTGACTTTCAAAAATCAAATGATAAGAAAAGATCTAAAACCAGAACTTGGAAATCTTTAAAAGATAGTCAATGTTACAACTGCCAAGAATATGGGCATTTAGCAAACAAGTGTCCTAAAAAGAATAAGCCCAAAAAGAAGAGTATGTTGGCTACTTAGGATGAATCCTCTCATTCTGAAGCCTCTTCTGAATCAGAAGATTCTGAAATCGAGTCGGGCAGTGAAGTTAAAGCCCTTATGACTCTAGCCAAATTCACCTTTTTAGATAACGATGATTCAACAAGTGAAGAAAATTTGAACAGTGATTGTGAAAGTGAAGAAGATCTTCAAGATGCTTACAATGCCCTATACAAGGAAAGTTATAAAATTACCGTAAAACTAAAACTTAAGAAAGAAAAGTTTTTAAAACTTAAAGAAAATTTTAAATCACTTATTTTAGAAAAATCCCATATTTCAGATTGTTTTGAAAAATTAAAATGCGATTTAGATTTCAAAACTTCCCTGATTGAAAATCTAAAATCTGAAAATGAAAAACTAAAACTTGAAGTCTCTTCTCTTTTGAATTTAAAGGATACATGGAGATATGCCCAAGGTGATCCAAAGTTATAAAAAAAATTGTCTGGATCAAGAAAATGTGGCGACCAATCTGGTTTGGTCTATGATAAAAATGTTTCTCCTAAACAGAAGAATACTTTTACTAAGTTTGTGAAAGGAGAATCTTCAAACTCAAAAGGAAATAGTTCAAATCAAAAGTTTTCTAAAAATGTTAAAACTTTTCAATCTTTCAAAACTAAAAGTAATTATATCAACTATAAAAATCAGAATTAAAACCCTTTGGCTGAAAAGAAGTTGATTTTCTTAAGGAGCTCTTAAAATCTAACTCAGTGGTCATTCCTACAACTATTACAAATACAAGAAGACCAACTGTACTCCTAAACCCAAAATAGTTATGAAATGGGTTCCTATGGTTACATGCTTAGTTGCTCACACGGCTTTCAAAGCTTCAAGCCATTCAAAGTGGTACTTAGACAGTGGATGTTCAAGGCATATGACTGGTCATAAAGATCTATTCATCGATCTCAAAGACATGGCTAATGGTTCAGTCACATTCGGTGATGGCAGCAATTGCAGAATTATTGGCCAAGGTACGGTTCAACTTTCTAACCTCCTCTTATTTGAGAATGTTTTGTATGTTGAAGGGTTAAAACATAGCTTCTTAAGCATTTCTCAAATATGCGATAAAAATCATAGTATTAAATTTTCTAACCTGGGGTGTGAAATTTTAAACAAAAATGGTTCAGTAATATTAACTGGTCGTAGAACGTCTGAAAACTGCTACATCGTAAGTGATTCTAGCTCATCTAATCAATTGTGTTACATGGTCCATACCGATGAGACTGAATTATGGCATAAACACCTTGGACATGTACACTACCGTAATCTATATAGATTGAGCAAAAGAGATCCAATAAAAGGTCTACCTAAAATATAGAAAGTATATAAAATATGTGGCGAATGCCAGATTGGCAAACAAACTAGGAGTGCTCACAAAAAGGTGAACTCCAATGTCACATCAAAACCACTCGAGCTTCTCCATATGGATCTAATAAGACCAACCGGGATGGAGAGTCGAGGTGGCAAAAAATACATACTAGTGATCATGGATGATTATACCAGATTCACTTGGGTAACTTTCTTAAGGGATAAGTTAGAAACCCTTGATGAAGTAAAAGGGATTCTCAAACGGATCCAAACTAAAAAAGGTTCTCATGCTAATAAGATCCGTAGTAATCATGGATCAGAATTCGAAAATAGCAGTTTTGAGAAGTTCTGTAGCGATCAGGGGATATTACATGAATTCTCTACACCCAAAACTCCACAACAAAATGGATTTGTAGAAAGAAAAAAATAGAGTGCTTCAAGAAATGGCTAATGTAATGTTGAAGCTATCTAAAAATCTTTGGGCTGAAGCCGTAAATCCTGCATGCTATATAATCAACCGGGTCTATACAAGAAAGTCAAACTGTAAGACAGCTTATGAGATGCGGTTCCATAAGAAGTCTACTGTCAAACACTTTTGAGTTTTTGGTAGCGAGTGCTATATTTTACGTGACCATGAAAATTTGGGAAAGTTTGACACTAAAAGTGATGAAGGGATCTTTTTAGGTTATTCTTTAAATAGTCGCGCATATCGCGTACTGAATAAAAGGACCGGTGTTATTCAGGAATCTATTAATGTAGTCATAGACGATCACTTGAATACACCTATCCCAAGTTCAGATAATGATGAAGTTCTTTTAATTGACAAACCAAATACTTTATTAAGTTAAAACAATTATGAATTAAGGACTGTTAAAGATCATCCAAACAATCAGATTCTTGGAAATGCTCTCACTGGTGTGCACACTTGTAAACAACTTGAAGACATATGTAACTACATATGCTTTACATCCCACATAGAGCCGAAAAATGTAAAAGAAGCTCTTTCTGATGAAAACTGGATAGTTGCGATGTAAGAAGAGCTTAACCAATTTGTGAGAAATGATGTTTAGTATCTTGTTCTTAGACCTAAAGATAAACATATTATTGGAACTAAGTGGAGTTTTAAAAATAAGTCTGATGAACTTGGTAATATTATTCAAAACAAGGCTAAACTGGTTGTACAAGGGTACACTCAAATTGAAGGCATTGATTATGATGAAACCTTTCCCCCAGTAGCTCGTCTTGAATCAATCAAACTATTCATATCTATTGCTTACTTTAGAAAATCTAAAATTTATCAAATGGATGTAAAAAGTGCCTTCTTAAATGGTGATCTACATAAAGAAGTGTATGTTGAACAACCAATGGGTTTTGAAAACCCTAGGAACACTGATCATGTCTATCACCTTAAAAAGGCTCTTTACAGTTTAAAACAAGCTCCTAAGGCATGGTACGAGAAGTAGACTAAGTTTTTACTAAGTCATAATTTTCAAATGGGAAGTGTAGATAAGACTCTTTTTATTAAGAAACTTAATGATCACATCTTCATAGTACAGATCTACGTTGATGATATTATATATGGATTTACCTGTTCTAACATGACTATTGAGTTTGCAGATTTAATGAAATCTATGTTCAAAATGAGCATGGTTGGGGAATTAAATTATTTCCTAGGGTTACAAGTAAAACAACAACCTGATGGTATTTTTATTTCTCAAACCAAATATGCTTTGAACTTGATTAAAAAGTTCGGATTTAAGAATGGTAAGAATTTCGATACTCCTATGAGTATAACTTTAAGACTCTCAAAGGACTCTACAGGTAAAAATGTTGATCCTAAATTATATCGTAGTATGATTGGCAGTTTACTTTATTTAACTGCTAGTAGACCTGATATTGCTTTTAGTGTTGGTATTTGCACTAGATATCAGTCTGACCCTAAAGAGTCACATCTAACTGCTGTTAAGCGGATAATGCGATATGTCGTAAGTACTGCTAAATTGGGTCTCTGGTATCCATATGATACTAGTGTTCAATTGGCTGGGTACTTAGATGCTAATTGGGCTGGTAATATTGATGACAAGAAATCAACCAGTGGTGGTTGTTTCTATATTGGAAATTGTTTGGTTTCTTGGTTTAGAAAGAAACAAAGTTCTATATCGCTCTCAACTGCTGAGGCTAAATACATCGCAGTTGGAAATGCATGTACTCAGCTTGTATGAATGAAACGTATGTTAAGCGATTATGGAATTGCACAGGAATCAATGATATTATATTGTGATAATTCCAGTGCTATAAATATTTTAAAAAATCCAATCCAGCATTCACGTACCAAGCACATTGACATTAGGTATCATTACATTCGTAAATTAGTTGAAGAAAAATTAATATCTTTGGAATACATTCCAACCGAGACTCAACTTGCAAACATTTTCACAAAACCACTCGACAAAAGCAGGTTTAATAAATTAAGATTTAATCTTGGTATGTGCATTCAAAATTGATTATTCTTGCATGAATGTATCATAGTGTATATATATTTGATAATTTATGTGTTTAAATTTCAAATTTTCATGAAAAATGCATGTTTTTGTTTGTACACGACCAGTCGTGGATGTGCTCGACCGGTCATGGTACGACTGGTTGAGCACAGCTCAAGACCAATCGTGGAGCGCATTGGTCATTTTAAAATTGGGGGAAAACATTTTCTTTTTCATTTCTTCCTTCTTCTCCAACGGGTGTGGCACGACTAGTCGTACCCAACTGCTTTATTCTTCAAGGTAAGCGCATCATTTCAGTTTTCCTTTTAGATTTATGCTCTAATCACTTCATTTTCTTCCTTAGAGTGGTTGATTTCAAGTTTTCTTGAAGATTTTAAAGTTTTCTACACCCAAATCTGATCTTTGTAAACCCCACTTTATCCTATTTGCATCTTTTTGATTCTTTGAGTTTTTTCATGTAAATGAATGCTAGAGGGAAAAGGAAAACTTCCCATGGTCCATCATCTTCTAGATCAACTTCTATCACTCGGCGCCATCGTCGGTCACCAGAAGATGATCCTCACATGTGTGGGATTTGTGTATCCGTAATGTCATTGTTGAACGTCCTCTTGATCTTGACCACATTGCTCCTTTTGGTATCCTTCCTTTGCTCCAATCTGTAGGATGGGCTAATATCTTACATTGGGGTGGGCCTGCATATTAATCTATTACTCAGGCCATGTTTGCATGTATCTCTGAATTTTCATATGAGAATTTAACATTTAAAATTGATACCAGAGAAGGTCCATTTGATGTAGACCGCCATCTGATATCTAGCCTTATAGACATACCTGTCAACGATGAGGGTATTCCCATTCATACTTTAGCTGAAAACAATCTGAATCGGAAAAATGCATACTCACTAGAGATCTATGTAATATGAATGTGCAATGGACTCATAAAGAGAATGCACTCCCCTCAAAGTATTTGTTACCCAGATACAGAGTTCTCCACAGAATTTTTATTTCAAATCTATATCCTTGATCAGGTAACAAAACTGAACTGACTTTGTTTATGGTTCGGGTTTTGCATTCTTTATCTTTGGTACTAAAGTTTGTCTTCCTTCATTGATATGTTATTCCATCATTCAGTTTCGTCTCCATCCAGGTCATAGTGATATTCCATTTGCCTATCTTATGATTGTGTTAGCTAATCGCATGTTAGTTTCTATGCCAGTTGGAGAGGCTCCTATCCATCATCTTATTTTTAACAATTCGAATATTAACAAGATGAAGTTGGAATTGGCTCCTGGCCAAGTGGATGTTGGTGTTGGAGGAGTTGAAGCAGGGAATGAAGATGAAGCTGGCGATCTTCCTGATTTTATAATATGGATGATATCTTTGATGAACTTGAATCTGATTCTACTAATGATCCTGACTATGAGCCATCTAATTTTGATGCTCATCTTCGTGCACTTGAGGAGAAGGTTGAGAACATGAATGTTGCCCATGATTTACGATTTAATTAAATATATGCACAAGTATCTTAGGCGCATAAACAAGAGCCTTCATCAACTTGATCCTACCATACTTGCTTCTTCATCTAGATCTGATTAAGTGTTTTATCCTTTGGTTTGTATTAACTCTAATACTATTTTACCTTTGTTGGTGTGTGAACTTTGATTTTACTTCAGTTTGGTTGACTGACCTTTGTTTGTGGAATTTGAACTGGTTAATTGTTTGTGGACTTTAATTTGCTTAAATCTTGACTAGTTAATCCTTTTCTTACTCCTGTTTATTATCCTTTTCCATTTCTTTTTTTTGCTTCCTTTGTCATCTTGTGACAAAAAGGGGGAGAAGATTTCAAGTAATTTGGATTGATTGGAATGGATAATGGATAAGGATTGAAGGGTAGTAACATTAATGTTTACGATATATATGTGTGTGCTACTCAGGGGGAGTAAATAACCAGGCTATAACTGGTTCTCTTATATATGTCTGGTGCATGATTGACTGATGCATGATTCTTTATTGAGCATGTTGTGCTTCTCTTATTTTTTTTTAGTGTGTTTTGTCACAAATTTGACAAAGGGGAAGATTGTAAGTGCTATGATTTTATGCTCCTTTGGTTGTGAAATTTTGTAGTGCTAAAACATCAATTTGTGTCTTGTGTAGCTCATTGGTTTATATGATCAAGACATTGCATCACCTCTCTAAACACTTTGCTTCAAGTCAAGAATGAAGAACTACTTCAAACCATTTCAAGAAATGCAAGTATAAGCTACAACAAAAGAAGTGATCTTGTTCAAGACCCAAGTCAAGTGTAATTCAATCTACAAGATGTACAACTCAAGATTAAGTGTAATTCAAGCTCTAGAAGATCTCAAGCTCAATGTTACATCAAGGAGAGAGATCTCAAGCTTCACAATCTTCAAAGGTTAACTATTATCTGAAGAAATGAAGTCTCAATGTTCATACCTCACTTTCAAGGTATGATTGACCTTAGATTGACCTTGGGGTAGGTCATTTTGTATACATAATTCAAATTAAATTACTTTACATGTATTTGGATTGTTCTAAGACTAGTCCTGAACTTTGTTCGACTAGTGCTAACTCTGGCTCGATCAGTCTAAGAAATTCCAAGACCAGTCCTAAGTTGTTGCAAAATTTTTAAATTTTTTGGTTGAGCTACAACCAGTCCTAGACTCTGTTCGACCGGTCGTATGAACAGTGCACGACTCGTCTTATGACCAGTCCTGGACCTATGACTCAAATTCCAACAACTGTTCCTGATTTCTCACGACTAGTTGTATGATGCTCACAACCAGTCGTGGAGGGCTCATGATCGGTCATGGACACCCTACGACCAGTCGTGAAACGGTTTTATCCGATCACACTTAAAATTTTAAAAATCTGTTCAGTCTATTACCAGTCGTAGTGTCCTCAGGACCAGTCGTAGATGAGATTTCTATAACTATAATGTAACACGAATTTCAGAGTTTCATATCGAATTTCAAGTAAAATCAAGGCATCACTCTGAGATAAGTTTGTGTTCATTTTTAAGCTACATTGTGGATATTTAATATTCTCTTTTGTTAGCTTTATTAATTTGATTTTGTTTCTATATTCCAATCTGAATTAAAAAGAGGAATTGTTGTATTCCTTCTTCTTGGAATCAAAATCAAATATAGCTAGCCAAACTAGTTTAATTTAAAATCAATTAAAACCTAGAACCATTTCAAAGTGAGTATTGGACATTAAACTTCCACATTCGAACTTCTACTCCGATTGGTTCTTCCGGGTTGCTACAAAAGGAGAAATTCAGGTATTTTACTATATTGTAAATTTTCTTCATTTTGGTTTTTGTTTGAGATTAAGCCAGAAAAATTTCAATCTAGTGGTTATTTGAGGAGAGCCAGGAAAACTCAGAAAGTGGGGTTTTTGAATTGTGTAAGCCCATTTGAAAGACACAATTGTAAAGGTTTTAGGTGAACCTGTGAAATCTATTTTCATAGTGAACGTTGATATCCCTTGTGTGAGGATATTAAGAGTGGAGTAGTAAGCTGTGTGGCTGTTGTTTAACAGTTGGTGTACACACAGGCGAACCACTATAACTCTTTGAGTTTTGTGGATGTATGATTTATATTTCCTATCTTTTATCATTCAAGTTTGTGGAATGTATGTGTGGATGTGTATGTTGTAATATTTACATTTCAAGCATTGTGGGGAATGTTGTAATAATTTAGATTTAAATTCTTGCAATTTATTTCAATTCCTTGCTATTTATTTATTCCTCTTTGGTTTGAGTTTTTGATACGAAGAACGTTCTAGAAATAAGGTTGTCCTGCCATAAACCCTTGGTTTTTATGGTGTAAGGTTGTCCTTATAACAACATTTGTATTAACCTCTCAATACTTGTTTATTGAGGTTGCCTTTCATTTCATCATTGTGAATTGATTTCCTTTATTTGGCTATCTCATTATTTATTTCTGTTGTTATTATTTTAAATTTGGCATTGTCTTATTCACCCTCCCTTTAGGACATATAGCTAGCCCTTTTCAAGTCTAGAGCGGGACGCGTTGGAAGATGTCAGTGCGGATGACGAAGAGGAGCGGGCGTACTTTCAGACTTTTAATAGACCTTACTAGCTCGATGGATGACAGTGGGATTGGGCCAAAGCCCTAATCATTTTGGTGAATGATGTGAGGATATTGGATCCCTAGTTGATAAAATTGCGGAAGTTGGATTTATGTTATGGATGATGGATTTATGTTGGATAGTTTATTTCATTAGTAGCACATGAATCTTTTAATTAGCTTATATGTTAAGCATGCTTAGTTTAATTCTCCATTGCCTATTAATACCTAATATTTATATGCATTTGAGGCTCTTTAGGACACACGTGGCACTCGAGAATTCGAGAGCCGAGTTCCTACTCGACCGTTGAATTTCGGGGCGCTACAACTTGGTATCAAAGCATGGTTCGGATTAAACTGGGTCTAGTGTCGCAGGCCTAACATGACACAATTTTGAGTTAGAAGTGAGCGATCGAACTTAGAGACTTTCATAGGATCCTGAGATGACACCATTGGCGAGCCCAAAAACAAAACACTAGACTAGGGCTTATGAACAAGAAAATTTAGACTACGCGAAGTGATCCAAATCACTTCTAACCTGAAGCTCAATGACCTGAATTGACTAGGATTAAATTTTATAGGTCTGAGCTGCGCAAGTAGTTCAGGGAATCTCTACAGTCCTATTTACGGGTTTGATAGTCCTACTCAACGTAGGATCAATTCGATCCCAGCTAGGATGGGATGAAAGGTTGTCCATATCAAGTCTAAGAGGTTTAAGCCCATCTGAGCCAGCACGCTTAGTTTAAAAGTCCCTGTTTATGCAGAAAATCAAGTCCTTGGACCGCGATGAGCGGACCCAACAATCACAAAGCCTAACCAAAACACACAGGGGGCCTATTGAAAAGGCCGAGCTCTAAGTCCTTGAGAGGGGGGGGGGGAGAATAGGACTATGCCAAATAAAAATAAATACGGAATACAAAGACTAATAACACAATTAAATAACAACCTCAAATGCACTAGTCTTGAGATGTTGATACAAACTGAGTTCTAAGGACAACCTTTCACCAAAAACCAAGGTTTATAGTAGGACAACCTGATGTCTAGAACTTTAGTAAGTATCAAAAACTCAAACCAAGAATGAGATGAAGGAAATAAACTAAATTATTACAATATTAACCATAAGTGCATAAAGAAAATTACAACATTCATCACCACACAAACATCACAATCATCATCTAAACTTCGAGAATTATGGTGGTTCGTGTGTTTAACCAACTGTTCGTAAACAACCACACAACTACTTCGCTCCCAATACCCACACCCACGGGATATTGGCTTTCACTAAGAAATAAGGTTTTCCAAGGTTCACCTTTAAACCTTCATAATTGTGTTTTTCAAATGGGATTACACAATCACAAAAACCCCACAATGAGTTTTTCCTAACTGAATCTCACAAACCAAAAATGCAGAAAATGAAATTATACTTATCTGAAGATTCTTCTTCCAATGTAGCCCGTAAAACCAATTCGATATAGACTGTCATGCCCCAAACTCGGAAACCGGTCTCAAAGAATTCCCGATAGCTGAATTTGGTGTTAACAGCCTTTATAGTACCCCATTCTTGGCTCCCAGTGTTATACGCCAGATTCCGATCCTGGGATCCTACAAAGAGGATTTTTCAACGTACATTTATCTCGTAAGAAGTATAACCACAAGTTTACCCAAATCACAAAGGAAACATCATCATCACATATCAACTAATATAAAATTTTGAATATATTGTCGAAAGGGAAATATATATATCGAAAATCAAAGCTCCAGAAAACTGCTGCATGCTTCAAGCTCAACACTGTTGCGACCTAATGTCACCTGCATGCATCTATCATGTATAAGCTTATAAAAATCTTAGAGGGTGGTGTAAGTGTGTGCAATGCACGTGCCAAGCATATAAATATCAGAATAAGTGAAAATACTGGTAATCCATGAGTTAGGCAATATCATAGTAATGCGAAAACATGCTGGTAAGTGCATAAATATCATTAGCCTTATCCAGGCTATACGATGCAAAAACATAATAAGCCAATATCATATGGTGAGGATACAATACAATATGCAAATCCTTACGAGTCCACGAATGTCGTCAACCTCATCTAGGCCATAGAAATGCAGAAATGTAGCAACCCAGAATACCATATGCCATGGATGTAATGCAATATGTGGTGCAACTGAAATGATCAAGCTGGAGTGTGAAGTCGGGATGATGGTACGTAGTATCGCAGGTTAAGCGGTCAATCACAAGGGACTTCTATCCAGACTAGTCCCATACCTAAAATTAGATAGATAGACTCAATGTGGTAAACTCCTAACCTCAGGTTGGTCACGCACCCCAACCGAAATCCTTGTCATTGCAAAGATACATATAATAATTAGTTGTGCACCACCAGCCCTAGTGAATAGTGAATGAATCAATGAATGAGTATGCAACTCCTGCTCAATAAATTCACATATCAGTACCGTATATCTCTGGGATCATCACAAGGGTATAGAACACTCTACATGTAATTGTCGTCCACTGGATGCGAAACCATGCAAGTGGAAGAGACCTCACTATCTGCCTAGCCAGTAGTTAGCCAAAATCTACATAGCAAGTCGATAACGGACCTGATAGCGGACCCAATTATGAGCTGGTCAAACTTAGCCTAGCTATGCCCACTACCCTCGGATGGGTAAGGCACAACCCCTTCCCAACCGACCAAAACACAGTGGGAGATGCGGCCTACTGGTATTCGGCACTCGAGCGCTCATACATCCACTCGGTCTATATGTTGGGGCGTCTCCTAGCCATGGAGGTTTAGGAATTTTCACCGAGGGACATTTAAGGTGCCTCAATGCTAGTAACAGATTTTTGGTGTCCCATCTAGCCATCCACAACATGGTTGTAGAGGCTACGGCCCTGATGTCGCTAGGGCGTGCAGTAATCACAACACACAATGCAAGATACTTGAGTCATACAATCCAGTCATGCATCAATCCTACGCATACCATGCGCTCATGTGAGACAATCTTTGCCTATCAGGGAGTCTCATAACAACATACCCAATGACATATGTAATGGTCAACCACATCTCAAAACAAACATACAAATGATGTGTATGGGCACGTATCATGAAACTATGCTGTCACATACTCATAATCGGTATCGACAATAGGCACTGATAATCAGCATCGATAATCGGCCTATACAATCAGCCTTGATAATCAGAATTGGCCTCGATAATCGAAATTGACCTCATCAATCGGAATCGGACTCAACAATCGGAATCAGTGAGAATGGGTCTAACAAGGCCTAAGGGAAGGTCACGATGTTGACATTTAACCATCATTGCCTATCAATGTGGACATTTAACCAACATTGAACTCAAAGAGTGGCCCACATAAAGCCAAACGTATAATGGACCCATGGCCTCACATAAAGACCTAATACCCATCATTATGGGCCACACTCATGGGCCGCACATACATCACAATGGGCCTCGGCACTTGGGCCATAAATACATCACATTGGACCTAACATACATCAAGTCGGGCCTCATTATATGGGCCAAAAATATATCACAATGGGCCACACCCCATGGGCCTCGAATACATCACAATGGGCCTTATACACGGGCCGCATATACATCACAATGGGTCTCATAAGCATCAATTGGGCCACATCAACGGGCCACACCAATAGGCCTCATAAACATTAAGGGGGCCACATCAATGGGCCGCACCAATGGGCCTCATAAACATCAAGTGGGCCGCATCAACGGGCCTCATATATATCAAGGTGGGCCTCATACATTCCCAAAAATGAATCATGTTGAAGGATCATCTAGACCATACAACAACTAGCAGTGGAATAATGATTTCCACCGTTAAAATCCTATAGGGCCCACCACAGAAAACCGTGAGATAACATGGAGATAGATGAACTGAAAGTAAAAAAAACAACTTAATTAGAACTACCGTGGCCCTTAAGAAGTTTTGAACGGTGGATGTCACTGTCCCCACTATTTTTAATGGTGGGGTCCGCTTGAACTATAGATATGTCTCATTCTTTTATCATGCCATAAAATGATCTCCCAAAATGGTCGGGCGGTATGATACAACACATGCATCATGGTGGGTCCCACCATCCAAGCTCTGGACAGTGTGGCCACACAAAGCATACATCATGGTAGGGTCCACATGGGTGGACAGTCCAGCTGAAAAATAGATGGGTGGCATAGATATAACACATACCTCGTGCGTGGGGTCCATAGGGCTTAAGACATCAATACAGTAAATATTTTATGGGTGTATGCGTACACCAACCAATCTTCTATAGGTGGGCCCCACCATAACGTTTATCTTCCATCTAATCTGTTGATAAGGTCACAAAGACCTGAATCAGGAGGAAGAATAAATTTCATATTTATCCAAAACTTCTAGGACCCAAAAAGGATTTCAAAGGTAGATGTTCAACTTCCTACTTCTTTTTGGTGGTGTGGACTACCTGAGTTCTGTGAATGGCTAATTTTTGGAATTTCTTAGGTGCGGCCCACATAAGGAGGAACAATTCCACCGGTTGGCTCCCTAGGCTCATGACGGGTCTAACAAGCCCAATATTCAACATGTTTTGACTCATAGAATCATCACAATGGGCCCTAACAAATTAAATCACCCAAAACCATTATTTTCTACAATATGGCACGCCCCTGATTCAGTTTAGCTTCATTTTTCAGCTCAACACCTAAATGAGTTGGGAAGAAGGGTGGACGGTGTGTGGACGGTGTAAATATAAATAAAATATATACATCACGTGGGCTCCCTGGGTACACGGTGTGCCTTTAACACATATGCCTCGATGGGTTTCCATCCTCCGGATAACTAGATGGTAGATGGCATGGATGAAACACATACATCTGGTGGGTCCACACGTATGGCCCACCAGCTTGTATCAAGCTGACATTTGAGCTTTCCTCCAATCAGGCTTGTCTAAAGGGATTGCCAGGTGAACCCACTTGGTGGACGGCATGGGTAAAATACATACTTCGTGGTGGGGTCCATTCAGGTGGGCCACAAGGCCTCATCATCACCATAAAAATGAAAGAGAGGGAGAGAGAGAGAGAGAGAGCGAGGAAAGAGAGAGAGAGAGAGAGAGAGAGAGAGAGAGAGAGAGAGAGAGATGGTGAGATAGAGGGAACCCACCACTATGGGCCCCTCTTTGTTTACAACCACATACATGAAAATGGGTCCCATCACAAATGGGCCTTTCATCGAATATCAAGATCTAAGGCTATGATCACCCACCTTTGATCATGGACTTCTCCTTCCACCGATGTGTTAATAGTTGGGATGATCTTTAGAGGGTGGGATTGAATGGTAGGAAGGTGGGCCACACTAATTCTCTCCCATGGAGTTTGGACGTTTCTCTTAGGAGCTTGCTTGAGAATGGAGAAATGAGAGAGAGAGAGAGAGGATGGGATGTAAAGAGAGAGAGGGGGATGGGTGTGAGTGATGGAGTGATGGGGAGTGAGTGATAGTTGTGCTTGATAGGTAAGGGTTGTAAGAGAGAGTTGACTTTGGGGATGGTGTTGTACTTGACATTTGATGTGTGATGTGTACTTGATTGATGGGATATATTCTCTTGGGATTTACAACGCGCGGCATTTTTCTCGAACTTAATGTGGGCCAAACTCAGAAACTAGGCTCACAGAGTTTTAGATCGTCGAATCCTGTGCCGACAGCCTTCGTAGTACCCCATTCTCAGCTCCCAGCGCCATATGCTAGATTCCAATCTTGGGATCCTATAAGGAGGATTTTCCAACGTACTTTTATCTTGTAAGAAGCATAACCATAAGTTTACCCAAATCACAAAGGCGGCATCATCATCACATATCCACTAATGTAAATATTTGAATAC
This sequence comes from Magnolia sinica, assembly GCF_029962835.1. Lineage (NCBI taxonomy): Eukaryota > Viridiplantae > Streptophyta > Magnoliopsida > Magnoliales > Magnoliaceae > Magnolia > Magnolia sinica. The sequence goes on from NC_080577.1 coordinate 60,797,125, forward strand.
AGTGCTAAAAGGGAAATACATATATCAAAAATCAAAGCTCAAAAGACCACTGCATGCTCTAAGCTCAATGCTGATGCGACCTAATGTCACCTGCACGCATCTATCATGCATAACCTTACAGAAAGCATAGAGGGTGGTGTAAGTTGTGTGATGCACATGCCAAGCATATAAATATTAGAATAAGTGGAAATACTGGCAATCCATGAGTCGTGCAATATTAGAGTAATGCGAAAACATGTTGGTAAGTCCATAAATATCAGCAGCCTTATCCAGGCTTAGCGATGCAAAAACATAATAAGCTAATATCATATGCTGAGGATACAATACAATATGCAAATCCTAATGAGTCCACGAATGTCGTCAACCTCATGTAGGCCATATAAATGCAGAAGCGTAGTAACCCAGAATACCACATGCCGCGGATGTAATGGAATATGAGGTGCGAATGAAATGATCAAGCTGGAGTGTGAAGTCGAGATGATAGTATGTAGTATCGTAGGTTATGGGGTCCATCATAAGGGACTTCTATCCAAATTAGTCACATACCTAAATTTGGATAGATAGACTCAATTTGGTAAACTCCTGACCTCAGGTTGGTCGCACACCCCAACCGAAATCCTTGTCATTGCGAAGATACACATAATAATTAGTTACGCACCACCAACCCAAGTGAATAGTGAATGAATGAATGAATGAGTATGCAACTCCTGCTCAATAAATCCACATATTAGTACCGTACATCTCTCGGATCATCACCGGGGTCTAGTATACTTTACATGTAATCGCCGCCCACTGGACACGTAACCATGCAAGTGGAAGAGACCTCACTATCCGCCTAGCCAGTAGTTAGCCAATATCTATGCGGCACGTCAATAGCGGATCCAATGATGAGCTAGTCAAACTCAGCCTAGCTATGCGCACTACCCTCAGGAGGGTAAGGCCACAACCCCTTCCCAACCGACCATGACACATTGGGAGACGTGGCCTACTGGTATTCGAGACTCGGTGCTCATACATCCACTCGGTCTAGACATTGGGGTGTCTCCTAAACACGGAGGTTTAGGGATTTTCATCGAGGGACATCTATGGCACCCCGATGCTAATAACAGATTTTCAGTGTCCAATCTGACCATCCATGACATGCCTATAGCGGCTACGTCCTGATGTCACTAGGGCGTACGTTAATTATAACACACAATGAAAGATGCATGAGTCATACAATCCAGTCATGCATCAATCCTGCGCATACCGTGTGCTCATATGAGACAATCTCCGCCTATCAGGGAATCTCATAACAACCTGCCCAATGACATATGCAATGGTCAACCACATCACATAACAAACATGCAGATGATGTGTATGGGCACGTATCATGATGTTATGCTGTCACATACTCATAATCGGTATCAACAGCAGGCACCGATAATCGGCATCGATAATTAGCCTCGATAATCGACCTCGACAATCGAAATCGGGCTCATCAATCAGAATCGCCTCGACAATAAGCCTAGACAATCGGAATCAGTGAGAATGGGCCTAACAAGGCCTAAGGGAAGGTCACAATGTGGACATTTAACCATCATTGCCCATCAATGTGGACATTTTACCAACATTACTCCCAAAGAGTGTCCCACATAAATCCAAATGTATAGTGGGTCCATGGCCTCACACAAGGACCTAATACACATCACTATAGGCCTCACTTATGGGCCGCACATACATCACAATGAGCCTCGGCACATTGGCCATAAATACATCACATCGGGCCTAATATACATCAAGTTGGGCTTCATCATATGGGCTAAAAATATATCACAATGAGCCACGTCCCATGGACCTCGAATACATCACAATGGGCCTTATACACGGGCCCCATATACATCACAATGGGTCTCATAAACATTAAGTGGGCTGCATCAATGGGCTGCACCAATGGGCCTCATAAACATCAAGCGGGCCGCATCAATGGGCCGCACCAATGGGCCTCATAAACATCAAGTGGGCTGCATCAACGGGCCTCATATATATCAAGGTGAGCCTCGTACATTTCCAAAAATGAATCATATTGAAGGATCATGTGGACCATACAACAACTAGTAGTGGAGATAATGATTTCCACCGTTAAAATCCTACAGGGCTCACCACAGAAAATCGTGAAGCACCCACACCCACCGTTAAAACATTTATAGGACCCACTGTTATGTAATTTTGAGATCCGACCTATTCATAAGTTAACAGGGAGATAGATGAACTAAAAGTAAAAAACATCAGCTTGATTGGAACTACCATGGCCCTTAAGAAGTTTTGAACGGTGGATGTCACTGTCCCCACTATTTTCAATGGTGGGGTCCGCTTGAACTATAGATCTGTCTCATTCTTTTCTCATGCTATAAAATGATCTCCCAAAATGGTTGGGCGGTATGGATACAACACATGCATCATGGTGGGTCCCACCGTCCAAGGTCTGGATGGTGTGGCTACACAAAGCATACATCATGGTAAGGTCCACATGGGTGGATGGTCTAGTTGAAAAATAGATGGACGGCATAGATATAGCACATATGTCATGCATGGGGTCCACAGGGCTTAGGACGTCAATACAACAGCTATTTTATTATTGTATGCGTACACTAGCCAATCCTCTTGCAGGTGGGTCCCATGTCAGGCCCACCATAACGTTTATCTTCCATCCAGTCTATTTATAAGGTCACAAAGACCTGAATCAGGAGGAAGAACAAATTTCATTTTATCCAAAACTTCTAGGACCTAAAAAGGGTTTTAAAGGTAGACGTTCAACCTCCTACTGCTTTTCGGTGGTGTGGACTACATGAGTTCCGTGAACGACTGATTTTTAGCGGATCCCATTTCCTAAAGGGGACCCATCAAATGCATGGTGTGGATGTTCAACATACATCATGGTGGGGCCTGTGGTGGGGCCCACAGTCCCTGCCCATTAGAAGCAGTTGCAGCATCCTCTGAACGCTGATAGCAGTAGCGTCACTAATTTTTATATATATATATATATATATACATATATATCTATCTAAGGAATTTCATAGGTGCGGCCCACATAAGGAGGATCTATTCCACCGGTTGGGTCGCTGGGCTCGTGAAGGGTCTAACAAGCCTAATATTCAACATGTTTTGACTCACAGAATCATCGTAGTGGGCCCTAATAGATTAAATCATCCAAAATCACTATTTTCTACAATATGGCCTGCTAGCGATTCAGTCCAGCTTTATTTTTCGGCTCAACGCCTAAAATGAGCTAGGAAGAAGGGTGGACGGTATGGATCGGATACGTACATCAATGTAAGGTCCATGTGTGTGGATGATGTAAATATAAATAAAATATATACATCACGTGGGCTCCCTAGGTGGACAGTGTGCCTTTAACACATATACCTCGGTGGGTTTCCACCTTCCAAATAACTGGACGGTGGATGGCATGGATGAAACACATACATCTTGTGGGTCCACACTTGTGGCCCACCGGCTTATATCAAGCTGACATTCGAGTTTTCCTCCAATCAGGCCTATCCAAAGGGACTGCCAGGTGGGCCCACTTGGTGGATGGCATGGGTAAAATACATACTTCATGGTGGGGTCCATCTAGGTGGACCACAAGGCCTCATCATCACCATAAAAATGAAAGAGAGGGAGAGAGAGAGATGGTGAGATAGAGGGACCCCGACACTATGGGCCCCTCTTTGCTTACAACTACATACATGAAGATGGGTCCCATCACAAATGGGCCTTTCATCCAATATCAAGATCTAAGGCTTTGATCACCCACCTTTAATCGTGGACTTCTCCTTCCACCGATGTATTCTAAAGCTCCAAGGGATGCATTTCAACGGTTGGGATGATCTTTGGAGGGTGGGATTGGATGGTAGGAAGGTGGGCCACAATAGCTCTCTCCCATGGAGCTTGGACATTTCTCTTGGGAACTTGCTTGAAAATAGAGAAATGAGAGAGAGAGAGAGAGACGGAGGATGGGATGTAAAGAGAGTGGGGATGGGTGTGAGTGATTGAGTGATGGGTGTACTTGATAGGTAAGGGTTGTATGAGAGAGAGAGTTGACTTTGGGGATGGTGTTGTACTTGACATTTGATGTGTGATGTGTACTTGATTCATGGGATATATTCTCATGGGATTTGCAACGTGCAGTGTTTTCCTTGAATTGAATGCGGCCCCACATCTCCTGGCCCGAGTATCGCCTCAGCGCACAAGACGCGACATCGGAACTGCAGCAACGACGCGATCGCAAGGGTACCGGTCTCGGGCCGAGCCAACTCTAGAATACAAGATACGACTCAGAGTCACATGCAACTGCTATCTACGCATCGCAAGTCACCGGAATTCGATTAGGAGGACCGCGGAAGCCTATGAAATAGTACGGGCTAGGATACGGGTCTCACATAAACGTATATGTTCAATATCCAATCACAAATGAAAGGGTTCTAAGTCTAAATGATTTTTAAATTAACCTGGGGCTAGCTTGATTTAATTTTGATCTTAAAAAGGTAAACCAAAATTCCCTTTTAATATAATAGAATTGAATAATGAGATCTTAAAATCAAATACAAAAAGCTATAAAAGAATCTAACATGAATAAGTAATAGCTTTATAATTGCAGGAACTTATCTCTCAAAGTGATGGCTTGATTAGGCTTGGAATGAATGAAAAACTCTAAGATTCATCCTCTATTTATAGGTGAAAATTTTGTTCCCTCGACTGGTCAAAGGGTCGGTTCAACTGGCCAAAGCACCAACGAATTTTTAAAATTTATTGCGCGATAAGATAAACCCGTTGCTTTATTGGTCGAGTGGCTTACTCGACTGGTCAAGTGAATAAAAATAAAGTCGCTGATGTTCGAGTCGAGCCCTTTTTGACTGGTCGAGACTGTTCACTCGACTGGTCGAGCAGTGTGCACGACTGGTCGAGCCACAACCAAAAATTCTCAAAAATTTTCAACAAATCTTAGACTGGTCGAGAAACTTCTTGGACTAGTCAAGCTAATGCCTGGACTAGTCGAACAATGACTACGACTAGTCGAAGAAAAGCTTATAAACTTATACATTAACCCAAATTTAATATGCAATAAATATGACCTAACCTATGGTCAATATAGGGTCATCCATACCTTCAATGCGAGTATGAAATTTGAAACATCGTTTGCTTCAGTAGATCATTTATATTGAAGCACATGATGCTTGACCTCGTATTCTTGAGCTTGAGCTTGAGATCTTAAGCTTGAGGTAAAGGTAATGAACTTGAACTTGAGCTTTGAGCTTGAGGTAGACTTTGTGTTATTGTACTTGAGCTTGTGTTGGATCTTTAGTAAAGTTCTTCAACTTGAAAATGTAGAAGAGTTGATGCTGGTGATCTTGAAGGTGAAATTTCCATCATAACAAGATACTAACTCCAAGTGGTTTGACACTACAAAATTTGACAATACCGGGTGCTAGAATTACAATATAGCACTTACAATCTCCCCCTTTGTCAAATTTGTGACAAAAACCGACAAAAGAATCATGCACCAGTTTATACACATCGCAAAGCAATGTTACTACTACTCCCCCTCAATCTACTACTCCTCCTCAATCCAAACAAGGTGATTTGTAGAGTACCTGTATAAAATCAAATACATATCTACAAAAATGTGCAATATGCACTTCCATATATTTTCATATTTCTCTACAACCACATCTAGCAATCATCATATACAAATCATATACCATTCCAATCATTTCTCCCCCTTTTTGTCACAAAACGACAAAGGAAAAATGATATAAACAGATGATTGAAGTAAACAAAATAGAAGAGAAGAGTATGAGAATGAGAGTAAATATTAGTAGAATAACATAAAGTTCAAGCAACAAATGGTATCATCATCAAGTATATACATGTTCAAATAGTAGTAAATAAAAACATGTCCAACAAGCATCCAAGTAAAAGTAAAGTTTAAGATTTAGTACATGCCTAAAATAACTAAAAAGACTAATAAGAACTAGAAGATGGAGCAGGAATAGATGAGTCAATTTGATGTAATCCCTTGTTTATGCATCGAAGGTTTTTGCACATATATTTGAATTGCGTATCATGGGATACATGGAGACCATCTACCTTCTCTTTTAAGGTTCTAAGTCTCTCATCAAAATCAGAAGGCTAAAAATCAAGATCAGCCTCAAAATCAGATTCTAACTCATCAAACAAATTATCCATATTCACGTTGTCAGTGGGTAGTGCCTCTACCACTCCAACTTCTTCTCTAGCTCCTCCAGCATCCCTGTCAACTTAACCAGGTGCCAACTCTAATTTCATCTTATTAATATTGGAGTTGTTGAATGGAAGATGGGAAACAGGAGCTTCTCCAGATGATATAACCACGTGACAATGAGTAGTAAGGGTGGTCACAAATAAGCGAAAGGAATATCGCTATGCCTCGGGTGTGAATAAAACTGGGTTATAAATAATAAATTAATGAAGAAAGACACACTTGAATACCAGAAACAACAGAATGAAGAATGCGCACCATGAAAGAAGTTAATTCAGCCTTGTTACCGGATCTAGGGTAAACATTAGAAATAAAGATATGATGAAGTACTCTGTATCTGGGTAACATCTGATTGGCACAGAGCGCAATCCCAGAATTCCATTTCAAGTCCATGTTACATAAATTCCTGGTTTGAAGGCATTTTTCCAATTCATTCAATCTATCAACCAATGTTGAAATTGGAATCCCTTAATCATTAACTGGTATATCATCAAGCTAGAGATCAAGTGACGATCTACTGGAAATGTACCTTCTCTAAATGTAATAGTGAAGGATAAACTTTCAATAGAAACATCACTAATACATGCATACATGGCTTGTGCAATGGACCAATATGTGGGTCCGCCCCAATTCAGTATGTTCTCCCATCCTACCGCCATAAGGAGGGGAATGATATTGAACTGAACCAAATGGTTGGAATTAACGGTCTGTTCAACAATGATATTGCGGAGACGGATGTCCCGCACATATTCCGGGTCTCTTCGGGTCGTCGAAGAGTACACACCGCAATAGGTGCGGAATGGGAAGAAGAAGGACCACGAGTAGTTTTCTTCTTAGCTCTACCTTCCATTACAAGAAGTAAAAATAGAATGCAAGAAGGATTTATAGATTTCACCCAAATCAGATTTTTCCCTAAAAATGCAAGGAAACCACAAGAAAGCTTGATGTAAACACTAGAATCAAGCTAAATGAGATGCAAGGAACCTAAATCTAAAAGAAAAATGAAAATGATGCACTAACCAAGTTGTATTCGGAGATGGGTTCGACCGGTCAGAGAAGGGGCTATTGGAGAAGATGAAGAAAGTGAAGAAAAAGTGATTTTTCTCATAATAAAAGCAACCCAACCGTGCATATCAACTGGTTGAGTACATACTCGACTGGTCGTGCCACGACTGGTCGAGTGTGTACTCGACTGGGCATGCAGACTCTAAAATTCTCAATTTTATTAATTTGAAATCTAGAATTTTGTAAAAATAAAAATATGCAAAAAATAATATAAGTAGACACAATAATCTCATATCAGATTACACATACCAATATCTAGTTTTAATTTAGAGAACCTGTTTCTGTCAAGTGGTTTGATGAAAATGTTTACAAGTTGATTTTTAGTTTGAACATAATCCAATGAAATAATTTTATCTTCTACTAATTCATGAATATAATTATATATAATGTTAATATGATTAGTTCGTGAATGTTAGATGGGATTTTTAGAGATGTTGATAGCGCTAGAGTTATCGCAATAAAGAACCATAGTATCTTGCACAAATCCATAGTCATTTAGCATATTTTTCATCTACACAAGCTGAGTGCATGCATTTCCAGCTACAATATATTTAGCCTCAGCTGTGGATTGTGAAATGGAACTTTGTTTCTTGCTATGCCACGAAACTAAACAGTTCCTGACATAAAAACATCCGCCGCTGGTAGACTTTCAGTCATCTATATTCCCAGCCCAATCAACATCTGTATAACCAGCTAACTTAACATTAATATCATATGGATACCAAAGGCCAAGATTGGCTGAACTTGCAACATATCTCATAATTCACTTGACAGCAATTAGGTGAGATTCCTTAGGATCTAATTGATATCTAGCACAGATACCTAAGCTGAATGCTATATCAGGTCATCTCATAATTAAATATAATAAGCTACCAATCATACTACAATACAACCTAGGATCTACACTTATACTTGTCGCATCCTCAAGCTTAAGAAGTGGAAATGTACCAAATGATTGATATCTATCATAGATACCTACGCTTAAGAGTCATACTCATAGGAGTATCGAAGTTTTTGTCATTCTCAAATCCAAACTTCTTAATCAAGTTTAGATCATACTTGGTTTGAGAGATAAAAATCTCGTCTTCAAGTTGTTTCACTTGTAGACCTAAAAAGTAGTTCAGTTCTCCCACCATGCTCATTTCAAACTTGAACTTCATCAACTCTGCAAACTCAATAGACAGGTTAGAACAAGTAGAGCCATAAATAATGTCATCAACATATATTTGTACTATAAGTAAGTGATCATTGTGTTTCTTTACAAATAATGTCTTATCAACACTCCCCATTATAAAGTTATGACTTAGCAAAAACTTAGTCAGCTTCTCATACCATGCCTTGGGAGCTTGTTTTAAACCAAAGAGTGTCTTTTTAAGGTGATAAATATCATCAGTTTATTTAGGGTCTTCAAGACCCTTAGGTTGTTATACATTTTCTTCCTCATATAAATCACCATTCAAGAAAGCACTCTTGACATCCATTTGATATATTTTGAACTTTTTAAAAAAAGCAATGGATATAAATAATCTGATAGATTCAAAACAAGCTACTGGGGCAAAGATTTCATCATAATCGATGCCTTCTATCTGAGTGTACCCTTGTACAACCAGTCTTGCCTTGTTTCTTATAATATTTCCTAATTCATCAGATTTATTTTTAAAGATCCACTTAGTTCCAATTATATGTTTATCATTAGGTCCAGGAACTAAATACCACACATCATTCCTTACAAATTGATTTAGTTCATCTTGCATGGCTATTATCCATTTTTCTTCAGTAAGTGCTTCTTTTACATTGGCCGGCTCAATTTGGGAAGTGAAGCACACATAATTACATATGTTTTCTAATTATTTAGGAGTGCGCACACTAGTGAGAGGGTTCCCAAGAATTTGATCAATTGGATGGTCTTTAACTGACTGCACTTGAATGTCATTTTGACTGGATGAAAAGTTTGGTTTATCGAATAGAGAGACTTCATCATCTTTTGAACTCGAGACAGGTGTATTCAGGTGATCATCTATAACCACATTAATGGACTCTTGAATAAGATTGGTTCTCTTGTTGAGAACTTGATATGCTCGACTATTTAGAGCATACCCTAGAAAAATCCCTTTGTCACTTTTAGTGTCGAACTTCCTTAAATTTTCGCAGTCACGCAAAATATAGCACTTGCTACCAAAAACTCAAAAGTATTTGATAGTGGGCTTCTTATTGAATCACAATTCATATGTAGTTTTATTATTTAATTTTCTAGTATAAACACGATTTGTTATATAGCATGCAGTGTTCACAGCTTCAACCCATAGATTTTTAGGTAATTTCATGCTATTTAACATAACATTGCCCATTTCTTGAAGCACACAGTTTTTCCTTTCAACAACCCTATTTTGTTGAGGTGTCTTAGGTGCAAGAAATTCATGCGATATCCCGTAATCACTACAGAACTTCTCAAAATTGCTATTATCAAATTTCGATCCATGGTCACTTTGGATTTTCGAAACATTTAATTCCTTCTTAGTTTAGATACGCTTGAGTATCCTTTTCACTTCATCGAGAGTTTCAAACTTCTCTCATGAAAGCTACCCATGTATATCTGATAAAGTCATCCACAATTACCAAAAAATATTTCTTTTCACCTCGACTCTCCGTTCTAGTAGGTTCAATGAGATCCATGTGGAGAAGTTCAAGAAGTTTAGACGTGGCCCTGGAGTTCACTTTCTTGTGACTACTCCTAGTTTATTTACCAATTTGACATTCGCCACAAATTTTATCCATTTTCATTAGTTTAGGTACACATCTTATTAACTCGACTTTGCTCAGTCTATATAGATTTTGGTAGTGTACATGTCCAAGGCGTTTATCTCATAATTCAGTCTCATTGGTTTGGACTATGTAGCATGATAATTTAGACAAGCTAAAGTCACTAACTATATAGCAATTCTTGGATGTTCTGCAACCAGTTAATATCACGGAACCTTTCTCATTAGAAATTTCACATTCTTGATTAGTAAATTTAACGCTATGTTTATTATCACAGATTTGAGAAATGATTAAAACATTATGTTCAAGACCTTCTACAAACAAAACATTCTCAAAAGGAGGAAAATTAAAGAGTTGACTCATACCTTGGCCAATTATTCTGCAGTTGCTACCATCACCAAATGTGACTAAACCAGCAGTCATATCTTTGAAGTTGGTGAACAAATCTTAGTCACATGTCATGTGTCTAGAGCAACCACAGTCTAGGCATAACTTTGATTGACTCAAAGCCTTGGACGACTAGATAAGTAACTTTAGGGACAAATTTCATTACCATTTTGGATTTTGGAACACTGTTGGTTTTTCTACGCTTATAATTTTTATAAGTTCTACCATTCGAGTTAGATTTCAGAAGCTCCTTGAGTAAATCCACAATCTTCTCAACTAAGGGGTTATAATTTTGATTTCTATGATTGATATGGTTAACATTAGGTTTGGTAGTTTGAAAAGTTTTAGGATTTTTAAAACCATTTTGATTTAGACTTTTCCCTTTTGAGTTGGGAAAATATTTCTAGTCTCCATCACTTTTAGACTCATCAATATCTGATTTAGAGTCTTCCGTCTCATCCCATGTGGCTGCCATAGCCTTTTAGATTTCTTTGAGGGGTAGTCAGCATATAAATGGCCATATTTTCTGTAATTGTAACATTGGGGCTCCTTTGACCTTCTTAATGGTTTGCCTATTTCACTCATTTGGTTAAGATACTTCCCCTTCTCGTTGAATGATTTTCCACGACTCTTGTTAAAGAATTTCTTTATCTGTTTTGCTAAAAGGGCCACCTCCTCATCTTCATAGTTTTCATCACTATCCTCCTCAGATTCACCTTTGTTTTTCGATATTTCGAGGACAGTATGTTTGGATTTGGTTGGGGTTTTGATTGTAGTTCAAACGTTTGTAAAGAACCTATAAGTTCTTCTTCTTTCCATTTTGTCTATGTTTCTACACTCTTTAATGGTGGTAACTTTTGAAGCGAAGCGTTCTGGTAGAGTTCTCAAGATTTTCCTACATATTTTTGGTACCGAAACCTTCTATCTTAATGCCTACGTGGAGTTACATATATCAATTAGTTTGGTGTAGAACTCCATAAATGTTTCATACTCCTCCATCATAATATTCTCAAATTGAGTGGTTAGGAGTTGAAGCTTTAAACATTTTACTATGTTGGTTCCTTCACGGGCAGTTTCCAATAAACTCCATGCTTACTTTGATGTTTCACACATACATATGCGTCTGAATTCCCCATTTGAAATAGCACAGTAAATTGCATTCATTGCTTTGGCATCACATATGAGCAATTATTTTTCATAATTGGTCTAAAAGGATTTCTGTTTTGGTCGAGATGTGGTGACACCATTTTCAGATACAATCTGTTATGTGGGTGGTTCATATCCACTCAACTATTTCCCAAACAGAATGGTCCAATGATTTCAGGAAAATACGCATTCTAGCCTTCCAGTAGGCATAGTTGGATCCATCGAATGATGGTGGTCGTGAGATTGAAGTCCCCTCGCCTTAGACATATTTCCTTACATTAACAAGGATCTCCCTCTAAGTTGTTAAAACCTTCAAGAGGAACCCGCTCTGATACCAATTGAAATTGTGGCTAACCATTATAAGCAAAGCTTGGATATATGTCTAATGGTCCTAAGAGGGATGAATAGGACGTTTTCAAAATTTAATTATTCTTTTGCAGAAACTTACCTTTAATTATTTAACTAAGGAGATTTAAACAAGAATAAGTGTGCAATACATAGTTAAGATAGTGACATACATTATTGTAACATAATATAAAACATATGTTCTGCAGGAAATGAGTGAAGAATAGCAATCAATCATGCAACATGAGGTAAATCATTCAACACATTGCACAAGGATATATAGTCGTTCAGCTACATGCCTACTCTATTCCTGGCTAACCACTCTCTTGTAGAGTATGTCGGATTTCACTATCCAATGATTTTAAATGAGATTAACCATAAACCTTCAAAATCTACACATGGTTACCAAAATTGCCTACACAAGGCACTTGACAAGTCCTGTAGATAGACAACAAGTTCTACACAAGAACTACAAAAGAATCCTACACAAGGACACTATACGTACTCTCCCGTCGGAGGTCTACGAAAGGGCTTGGCGAGTTTGAGGTAACCAAACTTGGAATCTCAATCCTACACAAGGAAAGGTTTTTAGACACAAGGTGGACTCATGTACTTACCTAAAAGTAAGTGAGCTACATTCAACACAAATGATGAAGTTCTTTAAGTTGATGAAGAGTCTTCAGCTCCCTTAAACCACAACTGATTGTAGATGCTCCAATGTTGATGCTGAGGTTGTTGGGTCAAGGGGTTTTGGCTAAATACTATCTAGTTAATAATGGGTCTTTATGAGCTAGAATGGATTACCCAAGCTAAGCATTCAATGTATCTAGCTTAAAGATCTTCCAGTAAAGAGGGTTGTTGGATCATAATGAAGGCTGGAGTTCATAGTTCAATCCAGGTAATGAATATCACAATGATTACCTTTAAGCCATGGATTGATTGATGAACACCTATTAGGAAATAGGGCTTGAGATGAAGGGTATTTATTGATAGAATAACTCTCTCAAAGCTCTCTTTAATAAACCCTACAAACAACCCAAAACTTAAACAGAGTAAAATTTCAACGGTAAAAAAAGGGCAGAAAACTGTTAAGTTCGATGTCATTAAAGGGTCTTCGATGTCATCAAATTTTCCTTCGATCTTATCGAAGCTTCTTCAATGCCATCGAGCCCTGCTCAAAGATTTGCAAATATGTGTTGGACAATTTTTGTCTGATGTCATTGAGTGTCCTTTGATGCCATCGAGATTTTCTTGAAAAATACTCTCGGGTTACTGGATAGTTTGTGGTCATTTACAATGTCATCAAAACTATTTTGATGTCATCGAATAGGCTTCGATGTCATCAAATCAATCAGGATAAATTCTATTTTCTTACTGGACTGATGTTGAACATTTGTGATGCCATCGAGGTCAGGTTCGATGTCATCGAACTTCAAGTTTTGATGTCATCGAGGTGACTTCAATGTCATCGAGAGTTTCATGATTTTCCTTGTAAACTCTCTTGACCAACTTGTCCCTATGATGACATCGAGCCTACTTTGATATCATCGATAACTTACCTTTGATGTCATCGAACATGGTTCGATGTCATCGAGAATTATGATTTCCCTTGAAAGCTTTCTGGAGTGTTTTGAGCCATTTATGTTGTCATCGAAACTTAAGTTTCGATGTCATCGAACCTATTTCCATGTCATTGAGAATTTTCAAAAAATTTCAGTATGGTTGTTGGACAATCAAGGCTCGATTTCGATGTCATCAAGCTGTCTTTAATGACATTGACAATAACAGATTTTTAGGTGAACTTTTAATTCAAAAAGCTACAAGGTTAGGCTTTTAACGTACTTACCAAGAGGTATTCTTAGATGATTTTGGGCAAGTATGGACCATGATTTAAGGGGTTTATTAGTGGAGGGGGTTTACTTCAGATCATGAGGCTTAGATTACATTTGATTCATGCTTGAACCTCTCATCTTGATGAGTCTTCAATGTTTATTAATGGAGGGGGTTAACTTAATGCTTCTTCCAGGCGAACTCTATGTCTCCATGTGGCGAACTAGGTGTCTGTCTGTGAGTCATCTGGAAGATGAAACAACACTCCCCACTCTGTACATGACTCCTTATATGATGAAACTGCAATAAGATCTTTTTTAATTCCTGCGACAGGCGACGTGCTTTTCGATTTTGACCTTCATTTCTAGGTGACAAAATCGAGGAAGATGGACGAACCGATCTAGCCACCCACAATCAAAATTTCAAATTCTCGCACTCATACATCAATTCAAATCCTTACTTCCTGAGCTCATGGACATGGAACTCGGAAGTAGGGGGCAATTATTATTGGGAAAATCAAATTTACCGTCCATATGAGACACGTGGCAAAGAACTAATAGAGTAACCTCCTCAAGCCACCGATGGGTCTGAAAGTGCTCTTGTTTGTCAATTAACTTGAATGTTAAGTCTTAGAGTCCAGTGAGCCCCATATGAAGACTAGAAGACCGAAGACTCACCAAGTTGAAGAGTTTCAAGTGTACAACATAGGTAAATTAAGCATCGCATCATTAACCAAACCCCATTAGGTATTAGCCCCATTAAAAATGGTTTAAACTTGCCCAAAATAAAATTTATAAAACCCTTGGTAAGCAATGTTATAGAGTTAGCTTAAAGTTTGTGGAGATAAAATCAAATTGGAAATTTTCATGTTTTATCGATGTCATCAGAGTGGAATCTAGACCTCTTTGTTGTCATCGAAAACATGTCCGATGGCATTAAAACAATGGCCAAATAGTCCAGCAACCAACTTGTAAAAACCTGAATATTGTTGATGACATCGAAAGGAGTTTGTTGCAATCGAAACTTAAGTTTCGATGGGATCGAACCCAGTTCGATGACATCAAACTTAGGCCAAATCTCTCTAGCAAGCTTTGAAGGAACTCTAATATCTTTGATGCAATCGAACTACCTTTGATGGTAACGAAGCAAAGTCATCGATGGCATCGAAACTTGGACTAGTTTGTCTAGAGGGCTTACAAGGAAAATCCTATATTTCTTAATGGCATCGAAGTACTTTCAATGACATCGAAAGGCTGTTCAATGACATTGAGGTATGTACAAATATGTCCAGAGAGTTTTTAAAGGAAAATTAATTTATTCTTAACGGCATCGAAATGGCTTCTATGACAATGAAGATTAGATTTCGATGGCATTGAAGCATGTTTGATGACATCGGTATTGTGATCAATATGTCTAGCAACCTTAATGCATTTTTTAAGGAAACTCTCAATGGCATCAAATCATCTTTCGATGTCATCAAAGGTCTCCTTCGATGACATCGAAGGATGATCGATGACATTAGACAGAGTCTATCCAACATCTGTTTAAAAATCTTGGTATAGGGATCGATGGCATCGAAGAAGGTTCAACAACATCGATAATGACAAATTTTAGCTCAGTTTTTTACCATTGGGATTTTACTCTTTATATCACTTGGGGTTGTTTTTTTAGTATTTTAAGTGAGCATTGAAGAGAGCTTTATGAGAGTTATTACTAGAGTTAATACCCTTACCCTCAAGCCTTCTTTCCCATTGGAGTTCATCATTCAATCCATGGCTTAAAGGTAATCATTGGAATATTCATTGCATGGATTGAACTATGAACTCCAACCTTCATTGATGATCCATCAACACTCTTTAATGAAAAATCATTATGTTGGGATCTTTGAATGCATAGCTTTGGGAATGTACTTTAGTTCTTAAAGACTCATCATTACAAGATTAGATTCTCCAAACCCTGACCCAAAAAGCTTCGCATCTTCGATTGGAGCATTTACTGAAAGTGCCCTTGTTTATTAATATACGTGAGTGCTGAATCTGTCAGTTAAGTGAGCCTTAAGATGAAAAAATGAAGACCAAGACTCTTCAAAGATGAAGTCGCATGATCATGCTTAACAGGTAAACTATAGCCTCATTAACCCACAACAAACCCTAACAGGTATATGCCCCCATAAAAACCCAACTTAACCTAAAAATTATATATTTCAAAAAACATCTTCTGGTAAGGTTGGACTTAAATTACACCTTGAGTATTATTGAAAGAAATAAATAAAATGGAAAAATCACATATCCTAATCGAGTGCATCGAACTGCAATCGAGGACATCTTCGATGTCATCGAACAACGTTCGATTACATCGAATACATGTCCATACTGTCCAGCAACAAAATGAAAGAAATGTTGAAATCATCAATTGCATCAAAAGTTGTTCGATGACATCAAAACCTATGTTTCAATGACACTGAACGCATTTCGATTACAATGACCTTCGACTTCTTCCAAAATCCAAAAAATACTTTAAGTGCTCCTCGATGACATATATCGAACCCTTTTTTATGGCATTAAGAGTGAGTTATCGATGGCATCAAAGTCTATTTGATAGCATCGAAACTAACTTAGTTTGTCCAGCAAGGTTTTCAGGAAAATCTATTTTCTTTGAGTTCATCGAAGACCATTCGATGCCATCGAAATTCAAAATTTGATGGTTCAAAGGTCTGTTCGATAGCATCAAACAAGGGACAAAACTGTACAACAACCTTTGTTTATTTTTCAAAAGAAATTTCGATGGCATCGAAGTGCATGTCGATGACCTCGAAGGATGCTCGATGAGAACGATCAGAATTTATCGTACACTCATTTGAAAATCAAGTGTAGGAATTTGATGCAATCGAAGAAGGTTCGATGGCATTGGAATTCAAATTTTGATGACATTGAATACCCTTCGATGGCATTGACAATATCATATTTCTACCAATTTTTTTTACTGTTGGGATTTTAAGTTTATAAATACACTAGTGTTTCTTCTTGTAACCTGAGATAGAATCTAAGAGAGTTTGAGAGAGCTGCTTTAAAGAGATTATACCCTCTTCCTCATTCCCTCTTTCCCATTGGAGTTCATCATTCAATTTACGCATAAGGATTAACTCATCATTTTCACTGCTTAGATTGAATTATGAACTCTAGCATTCGTCGAGTTTACAACTGACCATATATATCATATGTATATCCCATTATTAGAACTATTGAATGCATAGCTCATGGGAACCTTCTCTATGTATTTAAATCATATCATCTAAATAGAGAAGAACAAAATCCTAAACCTTACAACCTCAGAGCATTGATCAAATTATCAGAAGTGGTTGCGGTTCAAGGGAGCTAAAGACTCTTCGCCATTATTGAAGATCTTCACATTGTGCGAGAAAGGGGCTCACTCACTTATTTGTAACGATACAGACTCCGTCGATTTTGAAGCCCTTTCCTTTTGTAGGATTGGGATTCAGAGTTTGAATGATAAACTCACTAAGACCTTGTTATAGGCCTCTGATGGGATAATACGTAGACCTTGTGTAGGACGAGTTGCCTTGTATAGGCATTTGCCTTGTTTAGGCTTGGGTTACCTTGTGTAGGCTCCCAGTTGTGTCCTTCTATAGGACTCATTGCCTTATGTAGGAACTTAAGGGAACCTTATGTAAGTTGTGAAGGTTCATGGTTAACCCGATTTAAAACCATTGGATAGTGAAATTCAGTACACTCTAGGAGAGAGTGTGTCCACCGGGAGTGGAGTAGGCACATAGTCGAACCACTATATCTGCATGTGTTTGGGATTGTTTTGTGTACATTGTTCTAAGTTATGCTTATGTCTATTAAATGATCGTTGTGATGCATAATTTAGTTAAAGTATAGGTATTTATAGAAATCACATCCCACGCACTAGCACATATACTATCCTTAATAGGCTTGTTCATTATATGTAAATCTTGTGTAAGCCTATGTGATTTGGATCCTCTATTGGCTCGAAAGCCATAGAGTTACTTTGCCTTACTCTTTCATTTAAAGTTAAGCATTGTTTGTTCTTATTAGAAAATAATTTTTTGAAAAGTCCTATTTGAAATTGCGGTGAGGACCGCTTTAGTTGAAGTAGGAATATGCCAATATGTCCTAGAGGGGGTGAATAGGACTTTTTAAAGTTTTTATGATTTATTAAAAATCTTATTACACTAATCCTAACAGACGATACATATCAGGATTACTCAAAAGTAACTCTACTGGCTTCCAAGCCCGGTAGAGGATCCAACCACAAACTATTCAAGAAATGAATAGTATGCAAACTAATTTATAATGGATATGATTGTGTATGTGTGTGAGGTGTGATCTCAGTTATGAAAGTATTAAAGTAAATCACACAATCAAAAGAATAACAATCTCAAACATAGTCATTTTTATAGTTTTTCGACTACTTGTCTACTCCACTCCCGGTAACCGCACTCAACCCTTGAGTGTACCGGATTTCACTAAGGAGGTTTCACAGTGGTTCACCTCAAACCTAAGGTTTTAAATTAGGTTCACCTTCAACCTTTACAACCTACACTGAGGTTGATTGTTTATGCTCCCTGAGCAAGGGTCAACACATAACACTCGGGTTTTAGGCACACTGGCCAAGGACCCACACAAGGAACCTCTGTTTATGCTCTCACGAGCAAGGGTCAACACTAGCACCCACTTTTAAGCACACTGGCCAAGGATCTTCCACAAGACCCTAACTGTTTATGCTCTCCACAGAGCAAGGGTCAACACAATGCACCCACCACGTACACTCCCGTCGGAGGCCTCCTACGAGGGCTTGCAAGGGTGAGAAACACCTTTAACCCAATCCCAAAAAGGAATGATCACAAGTGTCCTCTAGATTCTAATAACTTACAAATAAGTGGATGAATCCCATTCAGCACATTGACGAAGTTCTCTTCCTTGTTGATGGAGAATCTTCGACTTCCTTGATCCGCAACTCAGATGATGTACCAATACGAGGCTTCGGGTTGGGTCAAGGTTAAGATGGAATCCTACTCTATAAAATTTTTCATATAAGGAAGATAGAGTGATTCCGATTATGTATTCAAGCCATCCCAGCTTAATGATTTGCCATTAAGGTAATGGCTGGAGGATCCTTGAATGCGGAAGTTCATTCCCCAATCCCCTCTATTGAATATCAATGATGAGGGTGGATTGGAGGATGAACTTCCTTGAGAGAAAGGGCTTTGGGTGTATGATCTAAGGTAAAACACTCAAAAGCACTCTCTTCTTTCTCTACCAGCAACAATAGACAAGCTCTCTTTATATAGGCAAAAGGTTCCAACAGATATAAAATAGTCATATTTATGATAGAGTTCGATATCATCGAGTGTATACTCTCGATAGCATCGACGGTCCGCTCGATGACACAAACTTAAATGTCATACGCTTTTAAAACCAATTGTCAGCTGGTCGAGGGAATCGAAACACGTATCGATGTTATCGGATTTCGAACTCCAATTTCATTGATGCAAGGTTCGATTCCTCGAATTTGAAAATGAGAGACTTGCTTTGAAATATTTCAGGTTTACAAGAATGATCGAGGGACCTTTGAGATAATCAGAATTTGAATGTCGATGATATCAATAGATGTGTCGAGGCATCGATAAATCGAAGGGATTTTCGTTTAAGCTTATTGGACAGTTTCTTTCCCTGTTCGATGTCATCGAAACCGTATCGATATCATTGATATTTGAATATCGATTCTATCGAGTGAACCTCGATCACAGATAAACAACCCTGAAATAATTGCTGGAAGACTAGGCGCCCATGACCGATAATATCGAGAGCCCTCCGATGTCATCGATATTTGAACTTCGATGGTATCAATAACGGCTTCGATATATTGATGCACATGTGATTTTCTTAAGTAAAAACAAGGGCGCCGGATATCTGTCTGTCGATATTATCGAGTCAACTTCGATGGACTCAAGATTCAAATATCGATGATATCGATAGGTATATCGATACATCGATAAATCCATCCAGAGATATATGTGTTCGCTGGACGTATTTTGTCCTCATTTTGATGATATCATTTAAGCATCGAGGACATCGACAACACAGGTCAATTTTATCGAGAAGTGTATCGATAAAATCGGCAAAGCAAGAAAACTTAGAGAAATTTCTGATTTTGAAAAAGTTTTCGTAACTTTAAAAACCCTATGATATTCTAGTTTGTTTTAAGGGTTTTATATACATGGTGTTTTGGGACATGGGATGTGAGTCTTAAATTTACCTGTGGCGAGCTTGCACACATCCGGTTGAGACAGACGCTTTGATTTGATCTTCCTATAAGGGTCTGCAGTCTAGCTGACTCAACACTCACGCTAATTGACAAACCAGGGCACTTTCAGATTTGGTTTCAAGCCGAGTGACTCAATCATTCTTTGACTCAAATAATTAACTTATCCTTACTTTATTATATTATTTAATTTTCTCTTGAAGGGTTTAACGACCTAGAGGGAGATCCTAAGCTGAAGTAGGAATTATGGCTAAAGGCAAGGGAACATCGATCTCTCGACCTCGTATTTTCAATGGTTTAACTTATGCATATTGGAAAGCTAGAATATATTATTTTTTGCAATCTTTAGATCATGATGTTTGGGAAATTGTTGAGAATGGATATGTGCCACCAACCAAACACGTAGTATTGGAAAACGGCACAACCATCACTAAACCCAAACCAAAAGAAAAATGGATGGCTTTTGATAAAGAAAATAAAATAAATGAAGAAAAACTATGAATGTCATTTACTGTGTAGTTTCTAAAGAAGTATTTAATCAGATCAGTATGAGTAAAACCTTAAAAGAAGCATGAGATTTGTTGAAAACAACTCATGAAGGAACTAGCACAGTGAAAAGATCAAGGTTGCAATTCTTGACTACTCAATTTGAACACTTGAGAATGAAAGAAGATGATACCTTTATGGAGTTCTTCACAAAATTAAATATCATATGCAACTCCATGGGTGGACTTGGAGAGATAGTTCCTGTACCTAAAATATATAGGAAAATCTTAAGATCATTGCCGGGACGGTTTGACTCCAAAGTCACCACCATTGAAGAATGTAGAAATATTGATGAGATGAAAGTAGAAGAAATAGTAGGTTCTTTGTAAACTTTTGAACTGAAATTGTGATGATACCGCTACAATAGAAGTATGGAATTAGTTAAAGTGTCCTAAAGGGGGGTGAATAGGACTTTTCAAAAATTCTAATCTTACTGACTTGTATTGTTTACTAATCTAAATTAGTTCAACAAGATTATCAGAGAATCATTCACATTCGTGGCTATAAAGCATATTAAGGATCCAAGTTAAACCAAACACAAATACTGCATATTTAAACATATCAAGCCATCAATCCAAATATGCAAGAATCATCATAAACACATTGATATAAAGTGGTTCGGTTATGTGCCTACTCCACTCCCGGCTAACGCACTCCACCCTAGAGTGTGCCAAATTTTTCTATCTGATGGTTTTAAATTAGGTTAACCACAAACCTTCACAACCTATACATGATACTGTCTACACAAGACAGATATATCCTACACACGAAATTGCTTACCAAAGGCATTCAACATGCCTACACAAGGCAACCAATGATGCCTACACAAGGCAACCAAACATGCCTACACAAGGCAACTAGACATGCCTACACAAGGCAAACAAACATGCCTACACAAGGAACAATAGATCCTACACAAGGACTCTATACGTATTCTCCCACAGGAGGCCTGTAAAAGGTCTTTGTAAGATAGTGAAACACAACCTAAAGACCAATCCTACATAAGGAAGGATGCTCAGATTTTGTGGACTCTTAAACACTTACCTATAAGTAGGTGAGCCCCTGATTTAGCACATGACGAAGATGATCTTCCTTGATGGTGAAGAATCTTCAGCTCCCTTAAACCACAACACTTGTAGATGCTCCAATAGTAGCTGGGTTTGGGTCAAGGTATTTGGTGGAATCTACTCTATTAAATGTGAATCTTTAAGAGACAGAGTGATTCCAAGGTTTGTGCATTCAAGAGATTCCAGCATTATGATTTGTCATTAAGTAAGTTGTTGGAGGATCCTTGAATGGTGAAGTTCGTTCTCCAATCTAATCTATTGAGTATTCAATGATTAAGAAGGGGTTGGGGAATGAACTTCCATGAGAAAAAGGATTAATGATGGTAGGTAAGAAGTTACCTTATTGGAACTCTCTCTTTTTCTCAATACTAACTCAAAAAGCAAACTTCCAAATATATGGACAAAAATCCCAATGGAAATAAAATGGGCAGAATGTTCCTACATTCGATGTCATCAAAGGCCACCTTTGATGTCATTGAGTGGTAGTTCAATGACTTAGGATTTTTGATGAAAATTGTTAAAGCTTGTTAGATAGTTTCTTGACTGAACTCGATTTCATCGAAATTTGAATTTCGATGTCATCAAATTGAGTTCGATTCCTCGATCTTTTTAAGTGATTTTTCTTCAGAGCTTTCTAGATATTTTCATGTCTTTGTTCGATGTCATTGAACATGACTCGATGTCATCAAAATTTGAATTTTGATGACATCAAATCGGAGTTTAATTCATCAATCTTTTAAGTGATTTTTTCTTCTGAGCTCGCTGGACATCTAAAGGTCCTTTTTCGATGTCATCGAAGGTTAACGTTCGATGTCGTTGAACGTTGTCTCGATTTATCAAATTTTTTGATGATTTTGTACTTGAACTTGCTAGACATCCGAAGACACTTTTTCCGATGTCATCGAGTCAGATTCTATGACATTAAACATCATCGAACAGTGTTCGATGACTCGAAGGAGGTAGAAAACTTATATGAATTTCATATAAATTTCCAACTTAGTTTTCTATCACCTAATCTATAAAACATGCTTTCCTTGTTAGTTTTTGAATAGATTAGAGTGTTTTTCAATGAGTATTATTTACCTGGGGTGTTTTAGTCATGGGATGTGAGGTTTAATTTTGAAGCTCTTGATCCATCCACCGTGTCAAGTTTGCATCTTGTAGTTATTTCATATGTGGCTCATTATACTAATTGACTTAACCTTCACATTAATTGGCAAACAACGGTACTTTCAATCTCCCCCTTTGTCAATTACATGACAAAACACCTATAACACACCTATAACACTTGGAACAACGACCTAAATTGTGTGTACATCTTC
Organism: Magnolia sinica; assembly: GCF_029962835.1. Classification (NCBI taxonomy): domain Eukaryota; kingdom Viridiplantae; phylum Streptophyta; class Magnoliopsida; order Magnoliales; family Magnoliaceae; genus Magnolia; species Magnolia sinica. The sequence continues at coordinate 60,820,182 of NC_080577.1, forward strand.
ATTACACTATTTTGCATTTGTATTTTAAAACTGAACAATTACACAAATGTATTGCCTGAGCTGCTGCTCCTCCTATCATCCTACATCACCATTCATTTTAGACATACAACCATAGAAATAGAATAGTGGGATTGTTCTCCCCCTTTTTGTTAGTCATTGGCAAAGGGTTAGTAGACAATTGCACAAAATATAGAATATATTTCAAGTATGTAAATCGCATAGGAGAAACAATAGAGAAAATATTTCAATTTTAACACCAAACACAGGCTGAGATGATATATAACATTAGAAAATAAGTGCCCAAGCTTGGCATAAACAAAGTATTCCAAGAGATATCCCAAAATAAAATCCAAAAATAAAAATAAAAATTCAACCCATCTATAGGCTCTATCATCCAACACCCATACACAGGTATAAAAAAAAATTACAATTAGTGATCATCACATACATACACACATACTTAAGGCATCCAAAAAGATATCTATGCCTTAACCATAATCAATCAACATATGTATGTGATGAAAAGAAGATCACTATGCAGGGTTGGCGTCATACAGAGCAGTATCATCATGGCGGCAAGTCAGCAAGTCGACAATGTACTAGGCCTTGCGCCGTAGGGCCGCGACCATCTGATCTAGTCCTATGAGTCTCTCCTCCGTGCATGCAATATGCTCCTCCTGGCGATCAAAACTATCCTCAAGTCCTGCCTGTCCTTGAAGAGTTGGACCAACCCGATCCTGATGGCATTTATTATGTTGTACATGTATAGAGTCAGGAGTTGATGGAACAACTAGCGGTGGTCTTGCCTCATCCTCAGTAGGAACTGCAGTCTCTCCTACTTCTCTCTCATCTTGCGTCTCATACTTATCCGATTCACAGGATCGTGGATGAAATTTCAGATCCATCCGTCTAATGTTGAGTGAGGTAAATCACTGCAAGGGACGCTCGGGATCGTACATGATAGGCAAGCCTACTTCTTGACTCATAGTATAGATAAGATGACGAAAAGGAAGATGAGTGAGTCTAGAACTGTAGACAACTACAACGAGTTGATGAGCAATCAAGGATGGAAAACATAATTTAATGCCCAATGTAATGCTATATAGAACTAAGACCATGAAAGAGGTAAGGTCGACTTAATTGGTGCCATGTGGATAGACATTTGTGGATAAGATCCCATGTAGTACCTGATATTTGGGAAGCATATACTTGGTTTTAAGAGCATTCCCTTGGTGCCAAGGAACGTCTCTACCATGACATAAGAACTTGGTCATTAAGGAACGGATGGTAGGATCATCAATGTCGAGTTCGAATAGACCGATGGGAGACAATGTGAGACCGAACTGGCTAGCAATTGGGGCAGCTGATAACAACGGTAGATTCTCCAACTGTAATAGTTAAGGAGGGTGGATCCAAGACCAGGGAATGACAGTGGGCTAGGAATCGATAAACCTCTTCATCATGACTTGTGCCCCCAAAATTTAGAAGTGGAGTCCATGTAATGCCCCGAAATTTCATGGCCAGAGTTTATACTCGTGCCTGAGAAAACTGGGTGTTAGTAATGTATAAACTAGATGCTTTAAAATCGCACCTTTTCTTTCATTTGGATTACATCCACATACATTCATGAAGGTACTCATTCACAAGAATAAAATCAACTGTATTGATTTTTTCATCATAGTAAAGAAATTCAATAAATAATCAAATGCCTTCTAAATGGAAGCTTATTATATTAATCGAGCTCGCAGCGAAAGTATAAGACTACATCTTAAAACTTTCTTCGTATTCTTTCAGTAAAGTCTTCTATAGGGAGATGGTCCTCTAGGTCTTCAAGCTATACATCACCTGCATTATCTGTACAGTTAGGAGAGGGTCAATGCCCTACTCATAGTGATGGTTATCGTTTAAGACTAACAGTAATTCAAGAGATTCATAAAAGCAATGTAAAGGTTCTGATACATCCCGTACTCCACAGCTACAAGAGGTATCATTGAACAATCAATCTATATGAGATGCATGCCTAGCGTATATGCGATTTATCACCCTTAGCGATCGCCATAATGTGGAGTACGGTTAGTGTTATCCGACTCACCCCACATCCCCTACTGCGGAGATTTGCCGGCATGTCCCATGTTTAACATGGATTTATGCGGTTATCCCAAGATGGACACAACACATGACCATGTGAATACGTAACCCTGATTGGAACGACTAATTGTGATAACCAACCCCCAAAAAAATAAGTTGATGTAACACGTATATATAACAATTCACATAAACCAATTGGTGCACCATCACCCATGAAACATGAATTACGTGCCGCCTCAGGGCCGCTAAAAAAAATGCATTACGTCCATGATATTTATTCGATTACTAAAAGAGGGATTCCCAACATATTAGCTGCACTTACAGAGAATACAAACTGAATCATGGAGGTTCTGGAATATCAAGACACATGCCCAAGTCTTAAAGATAAATAGCACAAGACCAATATTGAGGAGAGTGACGATGGTCAACTCAAGCAGTGGTGTTTCGACAAGAAAACAAATGCGTTTCGATTTGGGGGAATTATTCAATGATAATGAATGATGAGAGAACAATGATCAAATTTATTCTGAGTACATTTACATCATCGGATTCCCTTGATTCTGAAAATAAAGTACAATCAATGCAATGCAATGAATGAAATAGAAGATAGTCCGATGACAATTTCAACAGCATTTCATTGCTTTTTGATCACATCTCTAGGGGAGATGGATTGTGTGGGCTTGAAACCTTGATCTGACAATTGAGATCAATTCTGATCATCCTTCTGTTCATTCTTCCTTGATCGGACCATTGAAATCAGTTCTGTTCATCCTTCCATTCATTCTTCCTTGATCGGACCATTGAAATCAGTTCTGATCATCCTTCTGTTCATTCTTCCTTTGGAGCGATGATCATCCCTTGAAATGTGGAGCGGCGATCCACTGAAATGTTGAGCGACGATCCCTTTAAATGTGGAGGCCATCTATCTGAGAGTAGGAGTACACATGCCTAAATAGGGAATGTAGAGTGCATGGATCTTACTTCGGGCAATATGGAATGCATGGAGCTTACTTCGGGACAAAAACCATGCATCAGGGCAAATCTCCTCACAAGGTGGCGCATGGAGTTTCCTTTAAGACAACATAAGGCTTGTCTCAGGACAAATTCCATAACAAGTGGCGCATGAACTTTCCTATAAGACAACACAAGGCTTCCCTTAGGACAAGCTCCTCTTGAGGTGGCACATGGAGTATCCGTTAAGACAACATAAGGCGGGCGTCTGGACAAGCTCCTCTTGATGTGGCACATGGAACTTTCCTTAAGACAAGAAAAGGTTGTCTTTAGGACAAGGCCCTTATGAAGTGGCGCATGAGCCTTGTGTTTAGGATATGGGAGAGGAAAAGGTGGCGCAAAAGGTTTTCTCTCCAGGAGGTTGGACGGTTCGTGCAACCCTATCTTTAGGACAAAGTCCCCTTCAAGTATGGTGCAAGGAGTTTTACTCCAAGATGTTGCACGAGTCACGCAAGCCTAACTTTAGGACAAACTTCCCTTCAAGGTGGTGCTCCAGGAATGTCTTTAGGACATCCCTCCTCCAGAAGTGGCGCACCCCCTTTCTTCTCTTATTTCAATTGCGTGACCCGCACAAGCCATCCTTCTTTTAGACAATAGTCCATAAGAAGTGATGTAGAGAGCTTTGCTCTCCTTCTGTTGCGCGAACCGCATAAGCCATTTCACTCTTTCCTTTTGTTGCGCGAACCACGCAACACTGTCTTTCCTCTCTCCTTCTGTTGCGTCAACCGCGCAACACTCTCTTTGGATGTGGAGTATTCAACCTCCTCTCATCCATCCTGTCTTCCAACCTACCAACCTCTCAAATGTGGCATGGGGAGGGGTATTTATAAGCATCCCAGTCCCCTCCCTTCTTAAATTGTGGTGATCACCACCATTTCTTCCTTCACACAATATCCAACCTCCTCTCTTAAACAATGGTGTCCACCAAGCTCTCATTTAAATGGTGGCGTACAACCACTTCTTCCTCCATACAAGTCAATACACATCCACTCCTTTTTACCAAAATACCCAAAATACCCTCAGAGGCTGATTTTTACCAAAATACCCAAAATACCCCCGGATGCTGATTTTTACCAAAATACCCAAAATACCCCCAGATGCTAATTTTTAACAAAATACCCTCGGATGCTGATTTTTACCAAAATACCCTGGATGCTGATTTTTACCAAAATTAGGAGTGAATGACCCTAGGAAAGATCTGCACCATGGAATTCTCTAACCAATGCAATAGAATATTTTTGTGCCTCAACAGATGCCCCCTCGATCCTTCTTTGATTGATTCCTAAAATCAAATGGAGGATCGATCTTCCTCCGACCAAGGAACTGAATGAACTGTAACTGAAGGATGACCGGATAATCATGCTTAACCAGAAGATCGAATGATCGCGCTCGAACGAAAAACTTGAATGATCGCGCTTGATCAAAAGACTTGAAATGATTGCGCTCGAATGGAAGACTTGAATGATCTCACTTAAATGGAAGATTTGAATACCCCTGCCAGCAGCATCGACCGAATGCTTCACTAGAGAAGATAAAATTCTCTTTTCATCGAAACTTACCATTGTAACAGCTATGACGACTTCGTCCCTAAGTATCTGGGTCAGAGAACTATCTTTTAATGTTGCTGCAGTTGAAACAATTTCTTTGATCAATTATGGCAACTCTTTCTTTGAACTCTGTATCTAGGGGATCTTTAATGCTACTCCTGCCGCAATAAATTTTTTGATTGTTTCCTTTATTCATGATCTGCATAACCCAAGCTTTCGAATGATAGTCTTTCCTGCCAAATTAATCAAAATTAGTATCTCAATACATTATAATTTTAGCTTCATGGAGCATTGATAATTTTTTGAAATATATTAAAAAATTCTCCTCTCTTTTTTTAGGCTAATTGTGATATTCACTCTGTTATCATGCTTTGCATTGTATTCTTTGCTCATTATATCGCACTTTTAGAGATTTCATCTTCAGCTCCAAAGGTCTTTTTGCTGAGTCGTTTCTAGCTTGTGCTCCTTAACATTTCTTCATAGACTTTTCCTTGGATCTTTACTGATTCTGAAAAATAGACAAGACTTTCTAAAGGACATAAAAGTTACTGATGATGATTCCGTTTGTTCTTTGTCTCCATCAAATCTGGTACTTGGAGTCTTACGATATCATTACTAGAATAGCAAGAATTTACAACATCAGCATATGAATTTCTCCACTGTGCATAAGAGATTATCAGAAAGACTAAGGCATAGATTACTTTGAAGACATAGATCCTTCTCCCTTTCTAGGTCAAAGATTTCTTCAGAAGATAATACTTCTAAAGTGAAGCCTGCTGATACCCCTGAAGGATGGATAATCTTTGTTGCTCCTCTAATAAATCCAAAGAATATATTTGGATCTTTAAATCGTCCAGGAGAGAATGATGATTCTTCGCTAGTTTATTCTCTACCGCCTTTGAGAATCTTGTGCGATAATATCTTTCTACATAAGAAGGCAAAAGACAAAAAGACCTCACGGCTCTTGTCAGTGGAACAAATATATTACAATCGAAGACTAATAGTTGATCTTGAAGATTTGAACTTTTGAGTAAATAATTACCCGTATTTTGAAGGCATTTGCTGTTGCTGTAATTTGAATATGATTTAAGAGAAACACATTTTTGCATGTTGTTTACTCAATATTTAAAATTTTCATCAGGCAATTGCGTATTTAGCATATCTAAAGTGAAATATGTATCTGCGGCATTTTGAATGCTACACATAGTTTATGCTTTTTGAGCAGTGGAGCTAGTGTAATTTTGACTAACCATTCTTTGACTTAGACAAGACTGAACTTATCTTAACTTGACTGGACTTGACTTGACTCGACTCGACTAGTCTAGATTGACACTACTAGATACTGGACTAAATGGTGACCTTATGTGGCGTTTTATTTCAATGAGTGGAACTACTTTGTTTTGAAGTTAGTAGAGTTAGTTCACACAACAGTTTAAGCTCTTGAGTAGTGGAGCAAGCAGTTTCTTAGACTTATGCGGGAGTCGGGTCTCACGTGATGGTCTCTGTAACTCTTATGAGTTCGCTGGACTTCTCACTGCCTAGTGAGTTCACAAATTGCATTCCATTAAAGGGGCCCAGTGAAGCTACTGAGGCCGTGAACTCGGTTGGATTTACGCATAGGGTTAGCCGTAGTAACTCTCTAGAGTTCACAGGGCTCGCAAAGCAACCTTTAGTGGACTAAATTTAGGGATGCCAGTCCATCAATGAGTAGGTTTAAGCCCTTCCTCACGAGTTAATACTAAAATTAAGCCAAAGATCTAGGGGGTCTTATGCATGGTTGGCCTATCTATGGACATGGCTAAAGAGCTCACACTGCAGCCTGCATTTTCTTCGCCTGCAAGGTCGGACCCCTTCACGGGAGGGCATTTTCCTCTGTTCCCTGTGACGCTGTCGAAAAGCTATATAGGTGGCATGGGTGTTACGCATGACTAGCCGTTGGGGACTTTTTGGCCTTTTAGGACTTTAAGTCACTGGCTTCATCTGCATCCTGCATGGGTACGCATATGATAGCCTTCACAGGCTTTTTAGGGCCATTGGCTTCTCACTGCTGCCCAAATGATGATGGTGATAGGCCTTTTGTGTAGTTGGCCATATAGGGCTTGGCTAGGCTGCCATAAATGATAAGCAACCATCGTTGTCATCAACTTTATATGTGATTGGCTATATAGTTTATTCCACTGCCAAAAGATGGCGGATCAATAATTGATATTTCGCCACTGCTGATAATGTTTGAGAACATTCATATCATGTTTAAAATAGTGTATTGGCTTGGCGATGATAGCAATTTTGATAATATAAGTTTATATGAGCAATTGATGATGACAGTGATAGTTGCTAATTTTAGCGATAATCATCAGTACTTGGCGATTTTGATGAAAATCTTCTGCGTCGGTGACAATCGTCAATGCTTGATAGCAATCATCAATGCTTAGCAATAATCATCAACGCTTGACAGTGATCATCAACACTTGACAGCAATCATCAACGCTTCTGGTACATTTAAGAAGCTTTGCTTGAAAATTTACGCGTGCCTATTCATTCACATGAATAAAAGTACATGACTTTGTCTTTTGCAGCCCTTTCATCCTTTTACTTGTCATGCCCCCTTTTGATTTGGAAGCATTGCTCTGGGAATCTTCGTAATCAAAATCACGATGTTGCGACCTTTAACAAATATAATGATGTCGCATCACCTCATACTTTTTGCCCAAGATTAGCATTACCCCCGGTCTCGAACTAATTAGGCCTATGTACTCTTATTTCTTCTTTTATGTCGTACACCATAACAATTTTGCCTTTATCAATCGTCTTCTGTAACTTGTTCTTCAAGCTAAAACAATTTTTCGTTCAATGTTCAGCATAGGAAGTACATCATCTTTTTCGAGTGAATACATCCACAATCTTGGGTTGTGAAAATTATTTCTTTATTTTCTTGGCCGTATGTTTAGTCATATTTCTTATATCAGGTATTCCCTGCCCATTCACTTTTCTTTCTTCTTCAATTGTATCTCCTAAATTTCTTCTGAGATTCGAAGTCAACTGGTTCGTATAAAAGTCAGACACCCTTGTAATGATCATTTCTAAGCTGCAAGCTACTTCGATCAAATCTTGAAATGTCTGATATGCTTGAGAAGCTTTGCCCCCTTTTTAGTTTGGAAGTATTACGTCGTGAATGTTCGGAGTCAAAACTGCCTGTTCTTCTATTGAATGACTATTTTCCATCGGGATCATATGTCATTACTTTCTCTTTTATTTCATATGTCTTCTTTTATGACAATTTTACTATTGTCAATCATCTCCGGTAGAATATTCTTTTCTACTTTGCTTCATTTCCTTTGAATACCGTAACCGTGGCAGTTTGATTGCCTCTGCAGCTAGCGATTGATTCCTCATAAGCATTATATCATCTTCTTTAATTGTATATTTCCCCTAGTCCTTGAATTGTCCAAACTCTTTCTCTACTTTCTTATTTGTAAAATCGTCGATGTTCTCTTCATCGAAAGATTCAATTCTTTAATTTTTGACAATCCTTCATTATGCTTTTCTTTCTTCAGCAATATCTGTTGTTATTCCCTCAATACTCTTGAAATAGCCGATTCATATGAGAGTTGAGCAGCTTTACTTTGACTCTTGCTCTTTGAGTCTGGAAAGTTGTGACGATGCCCCCTGGGTTCTCTATTGACTGATGAAGTTGTTAATTCGCTAATTAATTCATCTACTTATTGGCGAGCAACGTCTAATTCAGTCAAACTAACTTCTCATCTAAAGACTTTCCTTAGGGTTCACTATTATTCACGGTAGTCGCTGTTGGAAAAGTAGGGTCTTCAATAACACGTTTATTTGGTGAAGGCTGATTAACATCTTATTAGCAAATTTTCTATTTTCTGCACACTTCAAATGTACTGTTATCCGTACTCGGTAGGATGATATTCCTTGTAAAAGAAGATTGAACCCTTCATTTTTCAGATATCACTATGTTTTGTTTTTTAGACCTCCATACGTGCGAACTCTTGATATGCATGCCATGGGCCCACCTTTCATCAAATCTCAGCCGTCTCCGTCAGCTTGATCGAATCACCATTATCCCTGTACGTGCAATACCTTATAACCTTTGCGGAGGTCTACACAACCAATCATGGTTTGTACGAGTCAGCACAAAGGTCTCAACACACTTGTCAATCCGATGTTGCGCAGGTGCGTGTGACCTCCTATACCATTTGCGCGGCCCAGGACAACCGGTCATAGCTTGCGCAAGCCGACATAAACACATGAATTCCTACTCTTTACTTCATTCTTCTTTATGTATTCCTTCTTTCTAATCTTCTTTCTTCTTTCTTTCTTGTCTCTGATATCTTCTCATCTCTCAAAAGCAATGTATGATGGAAACTTCGTATATTTTGTGCACCAGCACACTATCATCCTTTCTTCATTGTTTTGTTGTGCTATTGGTGAAGCAAAAACTACTCCGGACGTTATCTAGCACTATCTGTCCTTGATTGTGATTGATTTAACCTTTTTTGGTATTTTCTAGTGGAAACTCATTAGGTGTGAAGTAGACAACCACGTTAGCCGAGAGAAAAGTCGTTGCCATATACCTGTCATTCAAAACAAAGTGTTAGTTATTTTAACTAGATAAAATTGTACTTTGTTTTTAGAGATGAAGGGGAGGATGTTCCCACTGAGAGTCATCATTTTGGCGTCTATACAGATGCCAAAAAGTGATAAATATTCTTTGAATAATTTCTAAGTCATCATTGAATAATAAGTCCCCAGTAGAGTCACCATTTTGTTTCGACAAGAAAACAAATGCGTTTCAATTTGGGGGAATTATTCAATGATAACGAACGATGAGAGAACAATGATCACATTTATTCTAAGTTCATTTACATCCTTAGATTCCCTTGATTCTGAAAATAAAGTACAATCAATGCAATGCAATGAATGAAATAGAACATAGTCCGATGACAATTTCAACAGCATTTCGACGCTTTTTTATCACATCTCCAGGGGAGATGGGTTGTATGGGCTTGAAACCCTTGATCTGACCATTGAGATCAATTCTGATCAGCCTTCCGTTCATTCTTTTTTGATCGGACCATTGAAATCAATTCTGATCATCCTTCCGTTCATTCTTCCTTGATCGAACTGTTGAAATCAATTCTGATCATCCTTCCGTTTATTCTTCCTTTGGAGTGATGATCATCCCTTGAAATGTGGAGCGGCAATCCCTTGAAATGTGGAGGCCATTTGTCTGAGGGTAGGAGTACACAGGCCTAGATAGGGAATGTAGAGTGCATGAATCTTACTTCGGGGAATATGGAGTGCATGGAGCTTACTTCGGGACAAAAACATGCATCAGGGCAAGTCTCCTCACAAGGTGGCACATGGAGTTTCCTTTAAGACAACATAAGGCTTGTCTCAGGACAAACTCCATAACCAGTGGCGCATGGACTTTCCTTTAAGACAACATAAGGCTTCCCTTAAGACAAGATCCTCTTGATGTGGCGCATGGAGTATCCGTTAAAACAACATAAGGCTAGTGTCTGGACAAGCTCCTCTTGATGTGGCACATGGAACTTTCCTTAAGAAAATCCTGTCTTTAGGACAAACCCCTCATGAAGTGGTGCATGAACCTTGTGTTTAGGATATGGGAGAGGAAAAGGTGGCGCAGAAGGCTTTTTCTCCAGGAGGTTATGTGGTTCACGCAACCCTATCTTTAGGACAAACTGAAACTGCCTAGCTATATGTCCTAGAGGGGGTGTGAATAGGACTATGCCAAATTATAATTATAACAGCGGAATAAAATAAAGAGATAGCCAAATAAAATAAATCAATTCACAATGCTGAAATAAAATTAACCTCAATAAACAAGTATGGAGAGGTTGATACGAATTCAGTTCCAAGGACAACCTTACACCATAAAAACCAAGGGTTTATGGCAGGACAACCTTATTTCTAGAACGTCCTTTGTATCAAAAACTCAATCTGAAGAGAAATAAATAAATAGTAAGGAATTGAAATAAATTGCAGGAATTTAAATCTAAATTATTACAACATTCCACACACGTGCTTGAAATGTAAATTTTACAACATTCACATCCACACATACATCCCACAAACTTGAATGATAAAATATATAAAACTTAAGCAAGCATTTAAACCACAAGACAAAGAATTATAGTGGTTCCCCTGTGTGCACACCAACTATTTCACAACAGCCACACAGAATGCTACTCCACTCCTAATATCCTCACACAGGGGATATTAGCGTTCACTAATAAAATAGGTTTCACAGGTTCACCTAAAACCTTCACAATTTTGTCTTTTTAACTTGGGCTTACACAATCCAAAAACCCACACTTTTTGAGTTTTCTGACTCTCCTCAAATAACCACACAATGAGATTTTTCTGGCGAATCTCAAACAAAAACCAAAAGAATATAAATTTTACATAAACGTAAAATACCTGGATTTCTCCTTTCATAGAAGCCCGGAAGAACCAATCAGAGTAGAAGTTCAAATCAACGTTCAATGTCCAATACTCACTTAAAATGGTTATAAGTTCTAATTGATTTTAAATTAAATCAAATGGGCTAGCTCTATTTGATTTTGATTTCAAGAAGAAGGAATTACAGAATTTTCCCGTTTCAAATCAGATTGGAATGTAGATCAAAATAAAATAAAAATAAGCTAACAAAAGGAAATATTAATTATGCTCAAAGTAGCTTAAAATGATCACTAACTTATCTCAGAGTGGAGCCTTGAATTTCTTTGAATTGAGTTATGAAATTCTGAGATTCGTGCTCAATTTATAGAAGCAAAAATCAAGTCTACGATTGGTCTTAGGGAAACTTCTACTAGTCGTAGCTTCAACGGCATTTTGAATTTTTAAGCGCGATCTTTGAAAACCGTTCTACGACTGATTGAGGGGTGTCTACGACTGGTCATGGACCACCTACGACTGGTCGTAGATGACCCAGGACTGGTCATAGACCGCATGAGTTGGTCGTTGTAGTTTGAATCGAGGACCCACAACTGGTCGAAGTTCGAGTCGTGAACACACCTATGACCGGTCGAAGGACCTCCAGGACTGGTCGTGGGCTAACCAAAAAATTTTAAAAATCTTCAACAACTTAGGACTGGTCGAACCAGTGCTAGGACTAGTCAAACAAGGTCCAGGACTAGTCTTAGAAAAGACTAAATTCATATATAAACATACAGTTTCAATTATGTATCCGAAATGACCTACCCTAAGATCAATCTAAGGTCAATCATACCTGGGACATGAAGTATGGACATTAAAACTCCATTCTATCAAATGATTATTGACCTTTGAACTTTACAAAGCTTGAGATCTCTTCTTAATGTAGCTTGATCTTAAGATCTTCGAAAGCTTGACATCAAACTTCAACTTGAGTTGCTCTTGAGTCTTGAAATGTACTTGAGTCTTGTACTCTTTACTGATGTAGATCTGAACATTGATGTTTACAGTACATGGCTTGACTTGGCTTGAAATCGATCATTGTACTTAACTTGAAGCACTTGTGAAGCAGTGTCTGGAACATATATAACAACATACAAACACAAGACACAAATAGAGTTTTGGCACAACAAAATTTGACAACCAAAGGAGCATGAGACCATAGCACTTACAATCTCCCCCTTTGTCAAATTTGTGACAAAACACTCTTAAAGAGAATAAGAGAAGCACAACATGTTCAACAAAGAATCATGCACCAGTTATCATAAACTAGTACACACATTCATTTAGAGGCAAGTCTCCTCTATACTCCTCTATACTTAGTACTCCCCCTAAGTAGCACACATAGATATTCAAAATAAAAAAATGTTACTTAATCCATAACCAATTAGCTTCAAAAAGTCTTCTCCCCCTTTTTGTCACAAAATGACAAATGAAGAACATAAGGATAATAATGATAATTAGGAGAGCAAAGTAAGCAAGAGATGAAATAAAGTCCATACATCCAAATATCAAAAACCACTCAGGTCCAAAGATAAATGAAAACAGTCATACAAACTGAGATAAAGCAAAATAGGATATGAGTTATAACAGACTAGCAAATAAAAACATTCAGTCAGATCCTGAAGAAGGAGCAGGAATAGATGGATCAATTTTGTGCAAACCCTTAGTAACGCGCCCCATATACTTGCGCATATAAGCAAATTGAGAAGTTTGGATTACACGTATTTCAGCCACCTGTTCCTCAAGAGAACGCAATCTCTCATCAAAGCCAGACGGCACAAAGTCAGGATCATTTCCAGAATCAGATTCTACTTCATCAAATATATCATCCATATTAACATCATCTGGAGGAAGATTATCACCCTCTTCTTCATTCACACCTGCTGCTCCACCTTCTCCAACATCTACTTGGCCCTCAGCCAATCACAACTTCATTTTGTTTAAGTTGGAGTTGTTAAAAATGATGTGTTGGATAGGAGCCTCTCCAACAGGCATAGTGACTAGCATGTGAGTAACTAACATAGTCATTAAATAAGCAAAGGGAAGATCACTATGACCTGGATGGATACGGAACAGAATGATGGAATGACATATCAAAGAGGGCGGACAAACATTTGCACCAGTAATGATAGAATACAAGATATGAACCATGAATACAGTTAGTTCTGTTTTGTTACCAGAACGAGGATACATATTAGAAGTAAAGATACGATGCAAAACTCTATATCTGGGTAACAAATATTTGGTTGCAAGGGCATTCTTGTTCTGAGTCCATTAAGCATCCATGTTACAAAGTGCTCTAGTATAAATACGTTTTTCAGATTCAAAAACTTTCTCAGCTAGAGTGCCAGGTGGAATACCATCATCATTAACAGGTATATCCATAAGGCCTGAAATTAAATGACGATCAATAGGAAAAGGTGAAATTAAATGACGATCAACAGGAAAAGGCCCTTCTCTAGTAGCAATAGAGAAAGTTAATTGTTCAATAGAAAATTCAAATATGCATGCAAACATGATCTGTGCAATGGATTGGTATGTCACCCCGCCCCAACGTAGGATGTTATCCCAACCTACAGATTAGAGAAGAGGAAGGAGATCGAAACGAGTGATGTGATCTAAATCAACGGCTTTTTCCACAATGACATTACATATACGCAAATCATGCACATAAGATAGATCATCTTCGGGAGACCGTGTCACGCCCCAAACCCGGAAATCAGATTCACAGGAATCCTGATCGCCGAACCTGGTGCCGACAACCTCCGTAGTACCCCATTCTTGGCTCTCAGCGTCCATACACCAGGTTCCGTTCCTGGGATTCTACAAGGAGGATTTTCCAACGTATATTTGTCTCATAAGAAGCATAACTACAAGTATACCCAAATCATAAAAGCAACATCATCATCACATATCCACTAGTATAAACTTTGAATACAATGCTGAAAGGGAAATACATATGTCAAAATAAAATCAAAGCTCCAGAAGATAGCTACAAGCTCCAAGCTCCACGCTGCTGCAACCTAACATCACCTGCATGCATCTATCGTACATAAGCTTATAGAAAGCTTAGAGGGTAGTGTAAGTGTGTGCACAGGGTAAGTGCTAAGTAAGCAATATCAGAATAATACAAAAACATGCTAATAGGCCCATAAATACCATCAGCCTTATCCAGGCTATGCGATGCAAAAATATAATAAAAACAATATCATATACTGATGAAGCGATGTAGATCGGCTATCCAATGCGAGGACAGTAGTAAGCCAAATATCAGATGCCAAGGGTAAAATGCAATATGTAAATCTTGTTAAGTCCGTCTAGGCTATATAAGTGCAGAAACATAGTAACCCAAAATGATAAGTACTACGGATGCAATGTAATATGCGGTGCGAATGAAATGACCATGCTGGAGTGTGACGTCGGGATGATCGTACATAGTATCGCAGGCTACGGGGTCCACCACAAGAGACTTCTATCCAAACCAATCTCATACCTAAATTTGGATAGTCAGACTCAATGTGGTAAACTCCTGATCTCAGGTTAGTCGCGCGCCCAACCAAAATTCTGGCCATGCGAAGGTACACGTAACAAATAGTTACGCACCACCAACCCGAGTGGATAGTGAATGAATAAATATGCAATTCCTGCTCAATAAGTCCACATATCAGTAAAGTTTCTCTCTGGGGAATCACCGGGGTCTATTACACTCCAAACCAGGTTGCCGTCCCATCACGCGCAACGAGGTGAGTGGAAGAGACCTCACCATCCGCCTGCCAATATCGGGCTCGGCTCGTCGATAGTGGACCCATTCCACGAGCTGGTCAGACTCAGCCTAGCATTGCCCCCTCCTCTCAGGCAGGTAAGGCCGTACCCCCTTCCAACCGACCACGACACAGTGGGAGACGCGGCCTAACGGTATACGGCCCTCATGCGCTCATGCATCCACTCGGTCTAGACATTGGAGCAATCTCTGGAACCAAGAGGGTTTAAGGACTTTCACCCAAGGAGATCTATAGCACCCCATGTAGAATAAATTTTTGGTGTCCCATCTGGGCATCCACCAAATACCTGTGGAGGCTAAGCCCTGGTGTCACTAGGGCGTATAGTAATCACAATATATAATGCAAGATGCATAAGTCATACAATCCAGTCATGCATCAATCTTGCGTATACCGTGCGCTCATGTGAGACAATCTCCGCCTATCAGGGAGTCTCATAACAACCGGCACTATGACATATGCAATGATCAATCATATCTCATAACAAACATGCAGATGATGCGTATGGGTATATATCATGATGTTATGCTGTCACATAATCATAATCGGTATCCACAACTGGTATCGACAATTGACCTCGACAATATGGACATTTAACCAACGTTGCCCCTAAGGAATGGCTCATATAGAGCCAAACATATAATGGATCCATGGCCTCACACAAAGGCCAAATATACAACACCATGGGCCTTACTCAAGAGCTTAACACATCACGATGGGCCTTTCACATGGGCCTAATATACATCACAATGAGCTCCATCGCCTGACCCTTAAATGCATCACAATGGGCCTCATCACATAGGCCTTATATACATCACATTGGGCCTTAAACATGGGATGAATACACATCACAACGGGCCTCAAATATGGGCCGCATATACATCACATTAGGCCCGACAATCAGAATCAGTATCGACAAACGGAATCGGCCTCGACAAATGGAATTAACCTCGATAAATGGAGTCAGCCTTGATAATCGGAATCGATCGATAATCAGAATCGGCAAATCGGTCACGTCAATCAGAATCGACAATCGGCCATGACAATCGGGATCGATCGATAATCAGAATCGGCAAATCGGTCAAGTCAATCGGAATCGGCAATCGGCCACGATAATTGGGATCAATAGACAATCAGAATCGACAAATCAGTGACGTCAATCGGAATCGGCAATCGACCACGACAATCGGGATCGATCGATAATCAGAATCAGTAAATCGGTCAAGTCAATCAGAATCGGCAATCGGCCATGACAATCGGGATCGATCGATAATCAGAATCAGCAAATTGCTCACGTCAATCTGAATCGGCAATCGGCCATGATAATCAGGATCGATCGATAATCAGAATCGACAAATCGGTCAAGTCAATCAGAATCGGCAATCGGCCACAACAATCAGGATCGATCGATAATCAGAATCGACAAATCGGTCAAGTCAATCAGAATCGGCAATCGGCCATGACAATCAGGATCGATCGATATTCAGAATTGGTAAATCGGTCAAGTCAATCGAAATTGGCAATCGGCCACGATAATCGGGATCGATCGATAATCAGAATCAGTAAATTGGTCACGTCAATCAGAATCAGCAATCGGTCATGACAATCGAAATCGATCGATAATCATAATTGGCAAAGCGGTCACATCAATCGAAATTGGCAATCGGCCATGATAATCGGCCTTGATCGCTAATCTGCATCGGCTTATACAATCGGTCTTAACAAATCGAAATCGGTAATCGGCCTAACCAAAGGCCTAAGGGAAGGTCACAATGAGGACTTTCAACCATCATTGCCCATCAATGTGGACATTTAACCAACATTACTCCCAAGGAGTGGCCTACATATAGAGCCAAAAATATAATGAGCTCGTGGCCTCACATAAGGGTCATATACACATTAAGTGGGCCGCATCGCATGGGCCTTTAACACATCACATTGGGCCTTGCCCACGGGCCTTACAAGGGTCTCATACACCGAGTGGGCCGCATCACGTGGACCTTGTACATTGCATCGGGCCTTACCAAATGGGCCGGAGATACCACACAATGGGCCTTACCGAATGGGCTGGGAATACATCATAATGGGCCTCATCAAATGGGCTGAAAATACTTCATAATGGGCTTCATCAAATGGGCCGAAAATACCTCATAATGGGCCCTACACATGGGTCTCATATGCATCAAATGAGCTACGCATCTGTGCCTCGAATACGTCAAATGGGCCACGCGTCATGGGCCTAATACATATCACAATGGGCCTTATCTCATGGGCCGGAAATACATCACAATGAGCCTCACTCATGGGCCACATATACATCATAATGGGTCGAATTAAATGAATCAAATCAAATGGACCCAAACCAACCACATTATTCATTTATAACTAGAGATCATTTTAGAGCATTATCCTAATAATGAATCAGATCAAAAGATCATTTGGACTATACCACAAATAGCAGTGGTGATAATGATTCCCATGGTTAAAACTTTAGAAGGCCCACCATAGCATTTATTTCCCATCCAAACTGTTCATAAGGTCACAAGGACCTGGACAGGGAGGAAAAAAAACAAATATTATATTGATTCAAAATTTCTGTAACCCAAATGGGTTTTAATGGTAGACGTTCAACACCGCTGTTTCTGCAGTGTGGTCCACCTGATAACTGGATCTGTCTCATTTTTAGTCTCAAGCCTGGAGACAAGCTTGCCAGTTAGATGGACGGTATGGTTGTAACACATGCATCATGATGGGATCGAGGAGCGTGGCCCATCACCACAATTGGATGGACGGTTTAGATGGAACACAAACTCCAGTGGTGAGTCCCACTGTCCAAACCTCTGGACGGTGAGGATCTGCCCTCACATCAGTGGTAGCTGACGTGGATACAGCTACTAAACAGCTGCTGTAGGTACGGTGGGTCCCACGTGGGAGTGGCCCACCGTAATACTACTAATATAGTATATATTTATATAATATAATATTATATATTATATATCCATACAATGATAAGGGACTGCCCAAACTCACCGTCCAGATCCATTTGGACGGTGCAAATGGCATATTAAAGGTGGGTCCCATGAAAGAGTAGCCCACCATATAGCATTTTTAATATAATATATATTATGTAATATAATATTATATATTGTATACTACATAAAGGACAGGAGGCTGCCCAACTCACCGTCCAGATTCAACTGGACGGTGCAGATAATATAATAAAGGTGGGTCCCACGTAGGAATGGCCCACCATAGCATTGTGTAATATAAAATATTATATTATATACTAGTATATATCATATATGTATATATACACGTGTTGTGGGAGGGTGGGAGTGTCAGCGTCCAGAAGACTGGATGTCCCTCCAACGGACGGTCTGGATCAATACCAAGGTAGGGTCCCACGTGCCGAATGGACGGCAATGATAAAGCACATATATCAGGGCATGGCTCACTGTCCAGCAATCTGGACAGTGTGGACTAGCCATTCATCACGTTGGATCGCACCGTCCATCAGGGACGGCGGATGTAACACATATATCACAGTGGCTCCACACATCCCATATAAGTGCTGGGGCCCACCTCAGATGGACGGTGTGGGTGAAACCCACTCGTCAGTGCATGCTACACAACACCATCCAAATGGACGGTGCAAATAAAAAATAATTTCATCAAGGTGGGTCCCATGCAGGGCCCACCCTGCTATATATACATTTTAGTCATTTATTACTATTATTATAATTTTTAAATCAAGCTGCTGCTCGTATACCTAGGACCTGCAGCTGTTGTACAATCAGTCCAACAGCATGCCGCGAGAGATGGACGGCATGGGTGAGCTCCATACGTCAGGTGGGTCCACATGGGCATGGCCCACCTTCTGATCAGGCTCCCATATGTGGTTTGCCCTCATCCGGGTCTACCAAAGGCAGCAGCAAGGTGGGTCTCACGATCGGTCGGTGTGGACCATCATACATGCTCACGGTGGGCCATCACCAGAGAGAGAGAGAGAGAGAGAGAGAGAGAGAGAGTCATGCGATGGAGATCGGAGTAGCGGAGGGACCCCGCCACTATGGGTCCCTCTTGATACAAACATACATCAAGATGGGTCCCACATATGTGGGCCCTTAAATCACAAATCAAGAAAATAAATCACCCACCTTTGATCTTCTCGGACTCCTCCGATGCACTCTAGAGCTCCAAGGGGTGGATTTTAATGGTTGGGATCAATTTTGGAGGGTGGGATTAAGTGGTAGGGAGTGGACCACACCTAGTCCTCTCATGGAAGCCATGGACGTTGGAGCTCTTGGGATTGTTTTTTTTTTTTTTGGAGATGAGATGAGATCAATGAAAGAGATGAGATGAGAGAGAGTGATGTAAAAGAAGTGATGGGAGAGAGGGAGGGTGAGGTGATAGGAAAGTTGACTTTTGGGGGTTGCTTTTATACTTGGGATGGGGAGAGTAAGGGGTTGAGTGATGGGTGTACTTTTGACAAGTGAAGTGATTGATGTGATGGATTCTCTCAGGATTTACAATGTGTGGCATTTTTCTCAAACTGAACGTAGGCCCACATCTCCTGACCAGGGTACCGCATCGACGTGTAAGACGCAGAGTCGGAACCGTGGCGACGGTGCGGTCACACTGGTATAAGTCTTAGGTTGAGCTAACTCTGGAATACGGGACATAACTCAAGGTTGCGATCTAAATCAACGGCCTTTTCCACAATGGCATTACGCAGACGCAAATCACGCACATAAGATGGATCATCTTCGAGCGACCGAAGATAGCGTCTTGTAATAGGAGTTGATCTGGATGATGAGGGACCTCTAGTATTTTTCTTTTTCCCTCTAGAGTCCATATTCTTGAATAAAAATAAGAAATCTCAAAGAATTAGAGATGGGTTTTTCTATATCAGCAAATGGAGAAGAAAACTCCAAAAAGCTCAAGGCAAACTTGAAATCAACTACTCCAATGAAGAAATTGAAGAAAATAAACCATGAATCTACAAGAAAGACAAGCAAAATGCTCTGACCTGGTTGTATCGAACACTCGGGTTCGGCTAGTCGTAACTCGACTTGTTGAAGAGAAAAGTGAAAATGAGGAAGAAGAGAGATTTCTCCAAATTAAAGAGGTCAGCGCGCTCCATGACTGGTCTTGGAAAATACACGACCGGTCGTACCACGACTGGTCGAGTATCGGCCAAAAATTGCATTTTTCAGCGAATTTAAAAATTTAACCCAAAAAATACATAAACATATATACAATATGTTACAATTATGCAAGAATAGTCAATATAAATTACACATACCGAGGTCAAACTTTAATTTATTGAACCTGCTTTTGTCGAGCGGTTTAGTGAAAATGTCAGCAAGTTGAGTCTCGGTTGGAATGTATTCCATAGATATTATTTTTTTTTCCACTAATTGACAAATGTAATGATACCTAATGTCAATGTGCTTGGTACGTGAATGCTGGATTGGATTTTTAGAAATATTTATTGCACTGGAATTATTGCAATATAAAACCATTGAGTCCTATGCAATTCCATAATTGCTTAACATATGTTTCATCCAAACAAGCTGAGTCCATGCATTTCCTACTGCGATGTATTCAACCTCAGTAGTGGAAAGCGATATAGAACTTTGCTTCTTGGTAAACCAAGAAACTAAGCAATTTCCAATATAAAAACAACCACCACTGGTTGATTTTCTATCATCTATATTACCAGCTTAATCAGCATCTGAGTACCCAGCCAATTGAACACTAGTATCATATGGATACCAAAGACGCAAATTAGCAGAACTTGCGATATATCGCATAATTCGCTTAACAACAATTAAATGAGATTCTTTAGGATTAGACTGATATCTATGCAAATACCAACACTAAAAGCAATATTAGGTCTATTAGCAGTTAAATAAAGTAAACTGCTAATCATGCTATGATACAATTTAAGATCTGCACTTTACCTGTAGAGTCTTTTGAGATTCTTAAAGTTGCACTCATGGGAGTATCAAAATTCTTACCATTCTCAAATCTGAACCTTTTAATCAAGTTCAAAGCATACTTGGTTTGAGAAATAAAAATTACACCAGGTTGTTGTTTTACTTGCAACCTTAGAAAATAATTTAATTCCCCAACCATGCTCATCTCGAACTTAGATTTCATTAAATCTGCAAACTCAATAGTCATGTTAGTACAAGTTTATCCATAAATAATATCATCAACATAGATCTGAACCATTAAAATATCATTGTTGTGTTTCTTAATAAAAACCATCTTATCGACACTACCCATTTGAAAATTATGACAGAGTAAAAATTTAGTCAATTTCTCATACCATGCCCTGGGAGCTTGTTTTAGACCATAGAGAGCCCTTTTAAGACGGTATACATGATCAGTTAACTTAAGGTCTTCAAACCCTGTAGGTTGTTCAACATATACCTCTGCATGTAAATCGCCATTCAAAAAGGCACTCTTTACATCCATTTGATAATTCTTAAATTTTCTCTAGCAAGCGATGGATATAAAAAGTTTGATTGATTTAAGGCGAGTAACTGGGGCAAAGGTTTCATCGTAATCGATGCCTTCAATTTGAGTGTACCCTTGTACAACCAGTCTTGCCTTGTTTCGAATTATATTTCCAAGTTTATCAGACTTATTTTTGAAAATCCACTTTGTTCCAATAATGTGTTTATCTTTAGGTCTAGGAACGAGATACTAGACATCATTACGAACAAATTGATTAAATTCTTCCTGCATGGAAACTATCCAGTTTTCGTCAAAAAGAGCTTATTTTACATTAGCCAGTTCAATTTGGGATGTAAAGCATACATAATTACATATGTCTTCTAATTGTCTACGAGTGCGCACACCAGTGAGAGGGTTTCCAAGAATCTAAGTAGTTGGATGATCTTTAACAGTCCTTAATTCAAAATTAACTTGATTTGATGAATTATCTGGTTTGTTAATTAAAAGAACTTTATCATTATCTGGACTAGGGGTAGGTGTATTCAATTGATCATTAATGACCACAATAATGGACTCTTGAATCACACCGGTCCTATTTTTCAGTACACGATATGCACGACTGTTTAAAGAGTATCCTAGAAAGATCCCTTTATTACTCTTAGTGTCAAACTCTCTCAAATTTTCACGGTTATGTAAAATATAACACTTATTGCCAAAAACTCGAAAGTATTTGACAGTAAGCTTCTTATAAAAAAAAAGTTCATAAGCCATTTTATTATTAGATTTACAAGTATAAACCCGGTTAATAATATAGCAGGCGGTATTCACTGCTTCAGCCCAAAGATTTCTAAGGAGCTTTATACTATTTAACATTACGTTTCCCATTTCATGAAGCACTCTATTTTTTCTTTCCATAATTCCATTTTGTTGTGGTGTTTTGGGCGCAGAGAATTCATGCAATATTCCCTGATCGCTACAGAATTTCTCAAAACTATTCTCGAATTTAGATCCATGATCACTGCGGATCTTACTGACATGAGAACCTTTTTCAATTTGGATTCGTTTGATGATCTTTTTCACTTCATCAAGGGTTTCTGATTTGTCCCTTAAAAATGTTACCCAAGTGAATCTGGTATAATCATTTATGATAACCAAGATGTATTTTTTACCACCTCGACTCTCTGTTCTGGTTAGTCCTACAAGATCCATGTGGAGTAGCTCGAGTGGTCTTGATGTGGCATTGGAGTTTACCTTTTTGTGAGAGCTCCTAGTTTGTTTACCATACTGGCATTCACCACATATTTTACCTACTTTTTACAACTTTAGTAGACCTCTAATTAGTTCTCCTTTGCTCAATCTGTATAAATTCCGGTAATGTACATGTCCAAGGCGTTTATGTCATAAATCTGTCTCCTCGATATGGACCATGTAGCACGATTGATTAGATGAGCTACCATCGCTTACAATATAACAGTTTTCAGAAGTTCTGTGACCAGTTAATATAACAGAACCCTTTTTGTTTATTATTTCACAACCTTGATTGGAAAATTTCACACTATGGTTGTTATCGCATATTTGAGATATGCTTAACAGGTTGTGTTTTAGCCCCTCAACATATAAAACGTCTTTATATAAAGGCAGGTTATAGAGTTGAACCGTACCTTTGCTAATAATCTTGCAATTGCTACCATCACCAAATGTGACTGACCCATCAGTCATATCTTTTAGATAGGTGAATAAAGCCTTGTCGCCTGTCATATTCCTAGAGCATCCACTATCTAAGTACTACTTTGAATGACTTGTTGCTTTGAAAGCAGTGTGGGCAACCAAGCAGGCAACTTTAGGAATCCATTTCAGAACTATTTTGGGTTTAGGAGTATAGTTGGTCTTCTTCTGTCTGTTGTTGTAAGAATGACCTACTGAGTTAGATTTTAAGAGCTCCTTGAGTAAATCAACTATCTTTTCAGCTAGTGGGTTTCGGTTCTGATTTTTAAAGTTGACATAGTTGCTTTTAGGTTTTTGAAAAGTTTTTATTTTTTAGAAAAACCTTGATAGGTACTTTTCCCTTTTGAGTTTAAGGTCTCTCCTTTCACAAACTTAGGAGGAGTATTCTTTTGTTTAAGAGGTATATTCTTATCATAGCCCAACCTAGATCGATCGTCACATTTTCTTGATACAGATAATAGTTTTTCTAACTTTGGATCACCTTAGGCATATCTCCATGTGTCCTTTAAACTCAGAAGAGAAGATACTTCATTTTTAAGTTTCTCATTTTCAGATTTCAGATTTTCAATCAGGGAGCTTTTGAATTCCAAATCGCATTTTAAATTTTCAAAACAATCTATAATTTGGGATTTTTATAAAACAAGTGATTCAAAACATTCTTTGAGTTTAAAAAACTTTTCTTTTTGAAGTTTAAGTTTGACAACAATTTTACAACTTTCCTTGCATAGGGCATTATAAGCATCTTGAAGATCCTCTTCATTTTCACATTCACTGTTCAGATTTTCCTCACTAGTTGAATCATCATGATCTGAAAAAGTGAACTTAGCTAGAGTCATAAGGGCTTTAACTTCATTGCCCGACTCAGTTTCAGAATCTTCTGATTCAGAAGAAGCTTCAGGATCAGACAATTCATCCCAAGTAGCCAACATACCTTTCCTTTTTGTTTTGTCATTTTTAGGACATTTGTTTGCTAAGTGCCCATACTCTTGGCAGTTGTAACATTGACTATCTTTCAAAGACTTCAAATTTTTAGATTTAAATTTAGATTTTTTCTTATCATTTGATTTTTGAAAATCTATCCTTTTCTTGCTTTTGAAAATCTTGTAAAACTTTTTCGCTAAAAGAGCCATATCGTCTTCAGAATTTTCTAAATCTGAGTTTTCTTGAGAAATACCTTTAGAAGATTTAAGAGCGATGGATTTACTTTAAAGAGTTTTAAAGTTTAACTCGTAGGTTTGTAAAGAACCAACTAGTTCTTCTACCCTCATATTGTCCGTATCACGAAGTTCCTGGATCGCGGTTACTTTAGAGTTGAACCATTCAGGAAGAGAGCGTAGTGTCTTTGCACACACTTTACTTTCTGGGATTTTATCGCCAAGACCCCACATTGAGTTTACAATGTCATTTAATCTTGTGTAAAAGTCCATAAACATTTCATTTTCCTCCATATGAATTTCTTCAAATTTGGTTGTGAGGAGTTGGACTTTAGATTTTTTGACAATTGTAGTACCCTCGTGTGTCATTTCTAATATATCCCAGGCTTGCTTTGCAGTATCATAGGATATGATTCTTTTGAACTCATCTGGTGATAGTGCGCAAGTGATTGCATTTAGTTGTTTTGCATTGGCACTACTCTCATTTTTTTGAAGGGTGGTCTAAGAGAAATAAGGAGTTATTCTCATTGATTTTGAACCATCAATTCCAGTCACTTTAGTGGTAGGAGAATTCCATTCAGTCACTGTGGCTTGCCACACACTCCCATCCATTGATTTGAGGAAGATCCTCATCCTGGCTTTCCAATAGGCATAGTTGGAGCCATCAAAGGGTGAAGGCCTAGTGACTGATAAGCTATCAAAATTTGACATCTTTTATATAGCTTAGATCGTTAACTCAGGAAATAAATCCAATTAAAAAGCAATAAGAGCGAGCTATAAAGCTCTGATATCACTTGAAACGGCCTAGCTATACATCCTAGAGGGGGGGGGGGGGGGGGGTGAATAGGAATATGCCAAATTATAATTATAACAACGGAATAAAATAAAGAGATAGCCAAATAAAATAAATCAATTCACAATGCTGAAATAAAATCAACCTTAATAAATAAGTATTGAGAGGTTGATACGAATTCAATTCTAAGGACAACCTTACACCATAAAAACTAAGGGTTTATGGCAGGACAACCTTATTTCTACAACGTCCTTTGTATCAAAAACTCAATCTGAAGATAAATAAATAAATAGTAAGGAATTGAAATAAATTGCAGGAATTTAAATCTAAATTATTACAACATTCCACACACTTGCTTGAAATGTAAATTTTACAACATTCACATCCACATATACATCCCACAAACTTGAATGACAAAAGATATAAAACTTAAGTAAGCATTCAAACCACAAGACAAAGAATTATAGTGGTTCGCCTGTGTGTACACTAACTGTTTCACAACAGCAACACAGAATGCTACTCCACTCCTAATATCCTCACATAGGGGATATTAGTGTTCACTAACAAAATAGGTTTCACAGGTTCACCTAAAACCTTTATAATTGTGTCTTTTTAACTTAGGCTTACACAATCAAAAAACCCACACTTTCTGAGTTTTCTGGCTCTCCTCAGATAACCACATAATGAGATTTTTCTGGTGAATCTCAAATAAAAACCAAAAGAATAGAAATTTTACCTAAACGTAAAATACCTAGATTTCTCCTTTCGTAGCAGCCCGGAAGAACCAATTGGAGTAGAAGTTCGAATCAACGTTCAATGTCCAATACTCACTTAAAATGGTTATAAGTTCTAATTAATTTTAAATTAAATCAAATTGGCTAGCTCTATTTGATTTTGATTCCAAGAAGAAGGAATTACAGAATTTTCCCTTTTCAAATCAGATTGGAATGTAGATCAAAATCAAATAAAAATAAGCTAACAAAAGGAAATATTAATTATGCTCAAAGTAGCTTAAAATGAACACTAACTTATCTCAGAGTGGAGCCTTGAATTTCTTTGAATTGAGTTATGAAATTCTGAGATTCGTGCTTAATTTATAGAAGCAAAAATCACGTCTATGACTGGTCTTAGGGAAACTTCGACTGGTCATAGCTTCAACGACATTTTGAATTTTTAAGCACGATCTTTGAAAACCGTTCTATGACTGATCGTGGGGTGTCTATGACTGGTCGTGGATCACCTACAACCGGTTGTAGATGACCCAAGACTGGTCGTGGACGCATGAGTAGGTCGCTGTAGTTTGAGTCGAGGACCCACGACTGGTCGAAGTTCAAGTCGTGAACACACCTACGACCGGTCGAAGGACCTCTAAGACTGGTCGTGGGCTAACTAAAAAATTCTGAAAATCTTCAACAACTTAGGACTGGTCATGGAATTTCTTACACTAGTCGAATCAGTACTAGGACTAGTCGAAAAAGGTCCAAGGCTAGTCTTAGAACATACCAAATTCATATATAAACATACATTTTGAATTATGTATCCGAAATGACCTACCTTAAGGTCAATCATACCTAGGACATGAAGTATGGACATTGAAACTCCATTCTATCAAATGATTGTTGACCTTTGAACTTTACAAAGCTTGAGATCTCTACTTGATGTAGCTTGATCTTGAGATCTTCGAAAGCTTGACATCAAACTTCAAATTGAGTTGCTCTTGAGTCTTGAAATGTACTTAAGTCTTGTACTCTTTATTGATGTAGCTCTGAACATTGATGTTTACAGTACATGGCTTGACTTGGCTTGAAGTCGATCATTGTACTTAACTTGAAGCACTTGTGAAGCAGTGTCTGGAACATATATAACAACATACAAATACAAGACACAAATAGAGTTTTGGCACAACAAAATTTGACAACTAAAGGAGCATGAGATCATAGCACTTACAGAAAGTCCCCTTCAAGTATGGCACAAGGAGTTTTACTCCAAGAGGTTGCGCGGGTCGCGCAAGCCTAGCTTTAGGACAAACTTCCCTTCAAGGTGGCGCTCCACGAATGTCTTCAGGACATCCCTCCTCCATATGTGGTGGACCCCCTTTCTTCTCTTGTTTTAATTGTGCAACCAGCGCAAGCCATTTAGCTTTTGGACAATAGTCCATAAGATGTGGTGCAGAGTGCTTTGCTCTCCTTCTGTTGTGCGAACCGCGCAAGCCATTTCACTCTTTCCTTCTGTTGCTGAACCACGCAACACTCTCTTTCCTCTCTCCTTTTGTTGCGCCAACTGCGCAACACTCTCTTTAGATGTGGAGTATGTAACCTCCTCTCATCCATCCTGTCTTCCAACCTACCAACCTCTCAAATGTGGCATGGGGAGGGGTATTTATAGGCATCAAGTCCCCTCTCTTCTTAAATTGTGGTGATCACCACCACTTCTTCCTTCACATAATATCCAACCTCCTCTCTTAAACAATGGTGTCCACTAAGCTCTCCTTTAAATGGTGGTGTACAACCACTTCTTCCTCCATACAAGGCAATAAGCATCCACTCTTTTTACTAAAATACCCAAAATACCCCCGGACGCTGATTTTTACCAAAATACCCCCGAACGCTGATTTTTACCAAAATACCAAAAATACCCGCAGATGCTGATTTTTTCCAAAATACCCAAAATATCCCCGGTTGTTGATTTTTACCAAAATACCTCCGGATGCTGATTTTTACCAAAATAAGGAGTGAATGACCCTGGGAAAGATCTACACCATGGAATTCTCTGACCAATGCAATGGAATATTTTTGTGCCTCAACAAGTGGCAATGGACAATATACCAAATAGAAGAGCGGTGACGACAGATTTTTTTAATAAGGAGAGTGGCAATGGCCAACTCAATAAAGGGACAAGTGGCAAGGTTTATATCCATGGCCCCACATAAATTCAGAAAGATCACTTTGTAAACAACATTATACTATAATCTAAAAGGGCAAATAATTGATGGTAAAACATATAATAGCAAGAAGAATTCAAAATAGCACGAAGGCATGTTAAGGCAAGGTAGAAATAACACGGAGGCATGTAAAGGCAAGATAAAATAACATGAAGGCATGTAAAAGGCAGGATAAATATAACAACTTAAATTAATGTAAGCTTAAAGGATAAAACTCTAGCCTTTGATTATATATCTGCCTACCACCAAGGTTAGATGTTCAAGAGGGCGCTTTAGGATTTAAATCTTGTCCCAAACCCAACTTGGGGCAGCAACTCAGAGAGTCCCAGTCGAGTTAACTTGGTTTGACACGACGTAGTGCAACTCCACCACACACCTCTATCTTCCTTTGTTTCTTCTTTTCCTCTTTTCTTTTCTTTTATTTTCTCTTTCTCTTTCCCGTTCTTTTTCTTTCTTTCTCTCTTTCTTTCTTCCTTCCTTTCTTCATTTCTTTCTTTTCTTTTCTTTTTCTTCCTATTTTTCTCATCTCCCTCTGTTGCTTCCAGCAGCATCTACACCGAGTCGGCCTGACTCGAGTTGGTGTGGCGGTGGTGGCAATGCTAAACTCTTTCATTCTTTTGTTTCTTTTCTTTCTTTCTTTCTCCTTTCTCTTTTATATTTTGTTCTTTCAAATGTGACAGCGGGTCTCTCTTTATAGGCAGTCTGAACTCAGAAGGCCATTGCATAACCTCCATACGTAGCCAACAAAATTGGTGAGTTTCCTCTCATGGTGCTGCATGTGCAACAGAAAGAGTCGAGGTGCGACTCTGTTTGACTGCGCTCATGTGTGGCATAGGGCCAACGTGCTTTTGGTCGGTTTTGGGTAGCCGACAACGTAAACGACTTGGATTTTCCCGTCGGCCAGTCATGGTGGGCCACAACGTCTCTAAACAGAGAAGTTTTTTGTTCCCGCAGCAAGAGCATCCGATTCTGATTCTCTGCTGGAGTCGGTGGGGCCCACTTATAGTGTTCTTTCAATGGATCAGAGTCGTCCATTTCTATGTAGGGTTGGGTTAGGCCACATATCAAAACCTGAATTTGATCCACGTTTTGAGTGGGCCACACCACTAATCAACGAAGTGATATATTTATCTGTCACTGTGAGGTTGTGCATGTGCATAGATGCACATGAACATCATGGTTTTAGTCGAAATTCCAATGCGGACACATTGGACGGATCAGATCGTCCATCCAGATGAAGGTTGGACCCAGCACGATCTTAGTGAATGGTCTCCTGTGAGAGAAATCACATTTTTGTAGGATTCGTCGGGTCAGCGTGCACTGACAGAAATCTTCGGTCCGGTGCACCCCGGTAGTGAATGTCTGCGTATACACCATCTAGGTGTGGGTCCCCCTATGACGTCTTTCAGATCAATCTACATCGTCCATTCATTTTTCCCATATAAGTTAAGGAGTTGAGTTTAAAGTTGTAGCATATCCAACCAACAGGTGGCCCCAAAATTGATGGTTAATGGCTGATCTGTCCATTGGGTCATTTATGTTATGATCTAATGGATGAAATTCAACGTGTACGGTTAATTTAGGATTCCTAGGAGGGGTATAAAATTTCATGTTAACCAAATAGTGCGAACCACGTGGTCTAGAATTCAGTGGTCTAGGCTAATGGCATTTTCATAATTATCGCTGATATGCGAGTTTTGGGAAATCTAATGGCTCCACATGGTCATAGGAACATTTTAAAATAATTTTTATAAAAGGACTTATATTTAAATCATTATGGGTAAAGAGTTTTTACTGGTTTAGTCAAGGGAAGGTATGTGTATCAAACCACATGATCAACGGTTGGATGACTTGATTTTTGAATGAACATCATTCTCAATGGTTATGTTTTTGTCAGGGCAAGGATGTAAGGCTAGGATAGTTGGATTGGTATTGTACACATGTGTACATTACGTTGAATCTTATGGTAACGCTCGAGAACTTTCGATGCTCGAGTATCAAAATGTTCGGGGCATTATAATCTACCCCCCTTAAATATAATTTTGCCCCTAAAATTTAGTACTTCCATTATCCGAGTAATTTTCCATGCCTCTAAGGATTCTCTACTTTCTGTATTCGAGGTAATATAAATAGGGTTTGAGCCTGATACACAGATCTTTTGCCTGTGCAATACAGATGATCTATCGGTATAAATTTGTAATCCTGTTAAATTTTGATTCTTTTCTGGATCATCGTATTGGGTCATTAAGATTTATGTGAACTTTAGAATTCGAGTCGAATCGTGTAAATTTCGCTTAAACATGGTTCCATCAGTTCATAATCCTGATCGTTTTAGACTCATGAGAAATCTTATGTACTCTTGTATTCTTATTGTAATATCCCGAAAAATTCTGTACAAAGACCCGAGCAACACCTCAACTAGAATTCTCTTAGGACACAATCCTTTAGAAATTAAACGTGAATTAACTAGCGCTAAACTCGATTACTTGTAAAAATTAGCACCAACCACGTTAAATACGATCTGTAAGACCCAAAACCTGTAGAATCGTTAGTGCTACGTTACCCTGAAATCTAGGATTCAACGCTAAACCCAGTTGCTCTCGGGAGTACTTGAAAACTTTGTATCGGGCTTGGACCGCACGTTGAAAGTCAGATAGCGATAAACTTAGACAATTATGACCACCTTGTTGGGCTTGACAATCACCTCAAAAATTAAGTCCAGATGATGTCCTGAGACGATTTGCATGAGTCCAGAGTGAAGAGTGTGAGACAGGTGAATTTATTTAGAAATTAAATATGAATTTAAGTAATTTGAGTCGTGTCGCTTGCGTGTCAATTATAAGCATTCTGACTGTTGGATTTTGACCCAAATTCACCCTCGGATCAAGGAAGATGGCCCACACATGTCAAACTATTTGTGACTCTGATCGAGTTTCGGTGACCGTTGGATTGAAATTGGTCCGCCACGAGAGACCTGGAAACCTGATCGGACTGAAAACTTAACTTGCTAAAGATCCAATATTAGAGAGCTTAAGTCCGACCGCATTCAGAAAAAGGACCTCCAAAAACGCTCCATTGAATCGAAATAGATCCGATTTGGTTATAACCTAAGTATACCTTGGCCCTGGGGCTAATTCCATCAATTTTAGGCCTATATAAAGACCTTAAACCCTCACTCTTAAATTCCATACGAATTTCCAAACCCTAGCTAAGAGAGAGAGAGAGGAAAAGAGAGAGAAAGTGAGAGAGAAGTTGGTGAATCATCTTATAATTCTTTCCAGTTACCCTGCGTACCTAATCCATCGCATCTGAATCGTTATTCCGGCGATTCTAATGTCATTTTTGGGTAAGTCAATTAAACCCTAACTTGTTTTGGAACTTAGAATAATTTAAGTGTTGATGTAGCTAATCTAATTCATGCCTTAGGTTACCTATTCACCGTTGACGAAGACTTATCATCTAAATCGAATCCGTTGCACAATTTCTGGTTTAAGGTGCAGACTATATTCGTATAGGTTATGGTTTTCAAAGCTTTCAATGTCAGTTAATGATTTATTACTGACGTGGGTGCTATTTCACATGCCAAATGCGATATCTGTTTCGTTTTACGTATATAGATAATCTATGTTGTAAGTAGTGTGATTCATGTGTTTGTCGAAATGTTTGTATGCATTTGGAATTTGGCGTTGTGATTGCCATGATTAATTGTCATAGGAATATGATTGTTATTTATGTGACAACTTGTCAAAAGGATTTTCCCTACTATGTAATATGGCTGACATATGTGATTTATGTTGCCAAGTGTAGTCTAAGTGCTTGTGAAAATGCCTGAATAAGTTCGTATTTAGTAAGGTGTGAATTATGAGGGAGTTGAGATATAAAATCCCAACTACTTCCTTATATGTACTATTTTCTCCATGAATTTCTTAGTCTAACAATCCATGTTAACTATGTGTTTGATTTCCTTCATGCAAGTTGTTAATTTCACTGCCTTACTTATGAATGGATTCTCGTTATCTTGCATTTTATAATATGTTTGCTATTATGGTTGAATGTGTATGGGGCCAGGTTATGGTCCAGGCAATCGGTAACAAGCTTTGAGTTCATGGCTGAGGTCGCTTTCGTCACGTAGGACGTGTTTGGCGAACCCGAGTCGTATTAGGGTTGTCAACAGTGGTTTGGCCACATGGAGTGTTTGCACACTTCATGTCGTTCAACTCAACATGCACTCGTGCTAGTCGAGCTCATCAAGTGACCCGATTGTCCTAGTGGATGTTCACCATGTATGTACACTACTGTTTGAATCTAGGGTACCAAACTTACCAGTGCAATCCCGTTAACCATGGTACCTCGATCCGCTAAGACTCATGAGCCGAGCATGGTGGTATGGGAAATCGTGGTCGAGCTGTCGGCCTACGGTGGAGTGACGAGCCTCCCCGTAGTGACTAGTGAGCAATCCAGACTCGTGAGCCAATTATGGTGGTATGAGACACTATATTCGTGCTGTCGGCCTACATTGATTGGTGACGAGCCCTTTGTAGTGACCTCGAGCATACCTTGATACTGCATTGAGGCGACGAGCCTTATTGTAGCAACTAAGGTATGATTAGGCATGCATTAATTGGTGACGAGCCCTTTACAGCGACCTAGAACCATAATATCGTACGAAATTGTCTAGGACTGACGACCTTAGAATGGATCACTGTTTGGGAATTGATATAAGGAAGGTACCTTAGCTTCCCAGTCCTGCTGTATGAAAAGGACTAATAACAACTTAGTAATCATGTTCATGCACTGCATTGCATGTGCCTTGGCGTTGTAGAGCACTACGGGAGGTTGTCATGCGTACCGTAAGATGAAGATGCTCAGGGAGTGTAAGCGAGGGCATGCATCATTTCTACATTATCCTTGCATTAACAAGAGTACTTAGGATATGTTTGATTGTATTGCTTTATCATTACTGCTTGACTGAATTGATAATATGTTAACTTTTACTGTATAATTCCACTAAGTTGATCACTCACTCCCACGTTCTGGGACGGTGTTTAAACACCAACCAGACCTTGTCTTAGATGCAGATGATGATGCAACCCATGACGTAGAGCAGGAGTATGAGGATGACAAGGAGGCGTTCTCCTTTATGAAGTTCTCGGGCGGGTTCATGTGAGTCGTGTCCTGAGCTGTGGGGATTCAGGGTTCTTGTTGCAGCGGCTTATTTCATTTTGATACTTGTATTTTGAAATAAACACTTGTAATTATGACCTGGCAGAGCATACATATCTCAGGGACTTATATATATATATATATATATATATATATATATATATATATATATATATATATATATTTCTTCAGTCTTCCGCTTGCATATTTCACCTGTCCCTGGATTATGTTTGCAACTTGGCTTAATATACTTCATGTTTTATGCACTAATATAGACAACATACATTCATCATTACATATGTTGCATAAGTGATGCTTTGAAACTCGGGAGCTGAGTTATGCTCGACCCCCGAATTTCAGGCCGTTACAAGTGTTTGTTTCAAAATACAAGTATCAAAATGAAATAAACAACTGTAACAATAACCCTGAATCCCCGTAGCTCAGGACACGACTCACATGAACCCGCCTGAGAACTGCATAAAGGAGAATGCCTCCTCATCATCCTCATACTCCTGCTCTGCCTCGTGGGTCGCATCATCATCTGCATCTAAGACAGGGTCTGGTTGGTGTTTAAACATTGTCCTAGAACGTGGGAGTGAGTGATCAACTCAGTGGAACCATACAGTAAAAGTTAACATGTTATCAATTCAGTTAAGCAGTCGACATCCCTCCCTGACGGAGGCGAAGGAACTCACTCTCCTTCTCGTGTCGGCAAGTGACCGGGAAATACTTCTCATGGAAGCGAGTCTCAAATGTCTCCCACTTCTACACGAAACCCTCCGCAACTGTGCGGAGAACACTATCCCACCATAAACTGGCCTCCTTCTCATATATGAAGGAGGCAAGTTCGACCTACTCCGCCTCAGAACAGTGAAGCGGCCTCAACATCTGTAACGCCCAAAAATTCGGGGGTCGAGCATAACTCAGCTCCCGAGTTTCAAAACATCACTTATGCAACATATTTGATGATGGATGTATGTTGTCTGTATGAGTACATAAAACATGGAATAGATTAAGCCAAACTGCAAATATAATTCAGGAATAAGTGAAGAACGCAAGCGGAAGACTTAAAGAAGTATATGTGTACAAGTGCAAATCCCTGAAATACATATACATACCAGGTCGTATTACAAGTGTTGCTATCAAAATTACAAGTATCAAATGACAATATCTATTCCCAAAAAGAAATCCCAGAATTCCCACGCATCAGGACATGGCTCACTAGAACCCGCCTGAAAACTGCATGAAAGAAAATGCAGCCTCATCATCCTCGATCTCTTGCTCTGCCTCAGAGGTCGCATCAACATCTGCATCCAAGACAGTCTGGTGGGTGTTTAAACACCGTCCCAGAACGTGGGAGTGAGTGATCAACTCAGTGGAACAATAAAGCAAAGGTTAACATGTTATCAATTCAATCAAGTAGTAATGATAAAGTAGAACAATTAAACATGTCCTAAGTACTCTTGTTAATGCAAGGATGTATGTAGAATGATGCGTGCCCTCACGCGTACACCCTCAGCGTCTTCATCTTACGTTACGCATGACATCGCCTTAAAGTGCGCCACCTCTTTCAGGCACATGCAATGCGGTGCATGAACATGATTACCAAGCTGTTATTAGTCCTTTTCATACAGCAGGATTGGGAAGCTAAGGTACCTTCCTCATATCACCATCTAAACAGTGATCCATTCTAGGGTCATCAGTCCTAGACAATTTTATACGATCATATGGTTTTAGGTCATTGCAAAGGGCTCGTCACCAATTAATGCACGCCTATCATACCTTCGTTACTACACTAAGGCTCGTCACCTCAATGCGGTATTCAGGTATGCTCGAGGTCACTACAAAGGGCTTGTCACCAATCAATGTAGGCCGACAGCATGAATATAGTGTCCCATACTACTATAATCGGCTCACGAGTTTGGTTGCTTACTGGTCACTAGGGGAGGCTCATCACCCCAGCATAGGCCGACAGCTTGACCTCGGTGTCCCATGCCAACATGTCTGGCTCATGAGTCTTAACGAATAAAGGTACAATGGTTAATAGGATTTGCACTGGTAAGTTTGGTACCTTAGATTCAAACAATAGCGTCCATACATGGTGAACATACATCGGACAATCGGGTTACTTGACGAACTCGACTAGCACGAGTGCACATTAGGTTGAACGACATAGAGTGCGCAAATACTCCGTGTGGCCAAACCACTGCCGACAACTCTAATACGACTCGAGTTCGTAAAATCACGTCCTTTGTGGCGAAAGCAACCTCAGCCACGAACTCACGGCCGATTATCGATTTCCTGGACTCTTCCATTGTCCCAAACACATTACACTACAACAAATATTCATATCAACAGTTTAGAATAGTAATGGAACAACAACTTAAATAATGTGGTATGTAAGCATTTGAGGAATATCAACTCAACATGGATTTTCACATAAGTAATACTTGAAATTAAACAACAAGGAATATGACTTGCATGTGGTAAATCATACACATCGATAGGAGTGTTGAGAATCGCTTCTCAATGCCCACAATTAGGTAAATATATTATACTTTAGATCATTTAGACATTTCTACAAACACTTAGAATACATAACGCAACATACATGACGTATGTAGAAATACACGCATTTGGACAATTCCTTTTACCAAGGAGTTGTCACACATACAGTTAGCATAGGAACACGACAAATAATCATGGCAAGCACATGTTCATATTTTATATGTATACGGTACTTCCTACATATACATAGAATACACAAAACTCAATATAACACATGCCTATCAGGAACGCAAAATAAACAGAGCATTTATCATGTGAAATCTCATCCATAACAAGAATAAACCATTAGCTGGCATTGAAAGCCTTGAAAACCATAACCTATACGATTAAAGTCCGCACCTTAAACCAGAAATAGAACACCGAACTGATTCAGATGATATGTCTTCGTCAACGGCGACAAGATAACCTAAGGCAAGAATAGAAATGAGCTACAACACACATAAACTATTCTAAGCTCTAAAACAGATTAGGGTTAGGTTAACTTAGAATCGTTGGAAGAACGATTCAAGAGTGGAGGTTTAAGGATGTAGAGTAACAGGAAAGAATCCAAGAATGATTCACCAACTTCTCTCTCACTTTCTCTCTCTTTTCCTCTCTCTTTCTTAGCTAGGGTTAGGAAATTCGTATGGAAAAGAGAGTTAGGGTTTTAAGGTCTATATATAGGCCTAACATTGATGAAAATAACCCTAGGGCCAAGGTATACTTAGGTTATAACCAAAGCAGGCTCCTCTCGATCCAACGGAACACTTCCGGTGGGCCTTTTTCCACGAGAGGTCGGACTTAAGCTCACTGACCATGGATCTAGGTCAGACTGAGTTTTCATACCGATCGGATCTACAGATCATCCGTGGCAGACCACACTCAATTCAACGGTCACCGAAACTCGATAAGGTCCACAAGCACAAGGACATGCCTAGACCATCTTCCCTGATCTGAGGGTAAAATTGGGTCAGAATCCAACGGTCAGATTGCTTAAAATCATCGCGCAAGCGACACGACTCAGATTTCATAAAAGCATATTTAATTTCTCACCGTTCTCACACTCTTCACTCCGGACTTAATCAAATCGACCCAGATCATTATCTGGACTTAATTTTTGAGGTGATGGCCAAGTCCAACATGGTGACCAATACTGCCTAAGATCATCGCTATCGGACTTTCAATGCGCGGTCCAGGTCCGATCCAAAGCTTCCAAAAATTTTCAAGAGCAACTGGATTTAGCGATGAATCCCAGATTTCAGAGTAACCTAGCACTAATGATTCTATAGGTTTTGAGTCATGCAGATCAAATTTAAAGTGATTGATGTAAATTTCACAAGTAATCGAGTTTAACGCTAATTAACCCACAACTAGCTTCTAAGGAAAATAGAGGTAGTACTTGAGTCTTGGCACAAAATTTTCTGGGTCATTACAACATCTTAGGGATATGGTCAATCCAGTACTCGGCCTCCTCGGGTCTATAAGTACCAGTGAATGTGGGAGGTTGTAAGCGTTGGAATCGCTCAAATGTGTCGTTAGCACTATCGTTCCCAGATGGGTGCATATGTGAAGTAGGTGGAGTCACCCTCATCGATTGAGCAAAGATACCAGCCATGGTAGATAAAAATTGTTGCTACTGCTGCACCTACTGGCCCTGCTGCTGGGCCGACTCCTGTGACACCATCTATGGTTCCTCCAGTCATGCCTTCGGTTCCTGAGCAGAATAGTGCATCTGCGTCGATGCCTTATGCATCTTCGTCTGCTCCGCCTCCTGATAGGCTAGAGCAGATGATGATATTGATGTAGCAGCAGCAGATCCAGCAGCAGCAATAACAACAACAGTTTTTATCTACCGTGGTTGGTATCTTTACTCAGTCGATGGGGGCAACTCCACCTGCTTCACCTATGCACCCATCTGGGAACGCTAGTGCTAGCGGCACATTTGAGCGATTCTAATGCTTACGACCTCTCACATTCGCGGGTACTCATAGACCCGAGGAGGCAGAGTACTGGATTGACCACATCTCTAAGATGCTGAGGCCTCTTCACTATTCTGAGGCAGAGCAGGTCGAACTTGCCTCCTTCATATTTGAGAAGGAGGCCAGTTTATGGTGGGACAGTGTTCTCCATATAGTTGCGAAGGGTTTCATGTGGACGTGGGAGGCATTTGAGACTCGCTTCCATGAGAAGTATTTTTCGATCACTTACCGACACGAGAAGGAGAGTGAGTTCCTTTGCCTCCATCAGGGAGGGATGTCGGTGACAGAGTATGAGAACTGGTTTACGGAGCTGGGTAGGTATGCTCCTTTGCTTCTGGGTGATCGGCCGATGTGGATGCGGCATTTTTCTGAGGGGCTGAGGCCTGAGATTCGATCGAAGATGTGTTGTGCTAGCACTTTTCTTATACTGAGTTGGTGAGCATGTCCCTGCGAGCTGAGTAGGATGGGGACAGGTTGTCCCGTATGCGAGCACCTATGGTTTCCAGACCACGACCTAACTTTCTGAGTAGACCATTTATCGGCAAGAGGCCACGGGTAGATTCTCCTCCGAGACGTGCAGTGTCATCGGCTCAGCTGATGCGTTCAGATTTGCGCTGTACATACTGTGGAAAAGTTGGGCATTTAGATTGTAATTACTTCACACGAATGTGGGACAGTAGTTTTACGCCGCCACAGAGGATCAGTCGTCCGATGCCTCAGGTTATATC
This sequence comes from Magnolia sinica, assembly GCF_029962835.1. Taxonomy (NCBI): domain Eukaryota; kingdom Viridiplantae; phylum Streptophyta; class Magnoliopsida; order Magnoliales; family Magnoliaceae; genus Magnolia; species Magnolia sinica. The sequence goes on from NC_080577.1 coordinate 60,858,588, forward strand.
AACTCCACCCCTTCATTCAGCAGCAGCTCACCCATCTTTTAGACCTTCCGTACCTTGCTTCAGGCCACCTCAACGGCCTATGGTACCACCGCCAGATCACCCACAGCAGGCTTAAGTTCACGCGCTTACAGCTGAAGCACCTGGGGCTGAGTTAGCACCGAGATCTTTTGAGGTTTCAGCTCACATCCAAGGTATTTCTGTCTTCTTGTTGGTGGATACCAGGTCCACTACCTCTATCATATCGTATGTGGTAGTTAAGCGCCTGAGTTTGGCCACGGTTACTATGAAGGGAGTGACACTCACTACTACTATAGGGACCTCCTCTGATATTACCAGGGTTTGTATGGGTTGTTCGATAGATTTAGGGAGCAGATCGATTCTAGTTGACTTGTTTGTTACACCTCTATATCATTACGACGTCATTTTGGGCATGGATTGGCTCACGAAGATGCAAACAGAGATTGATTGTGAGGCTAGACTGGTGACAACCCATGGACCTGAGGGCGAGACATTTACTCTCCCTGTTCAGGTCAGTTACCCTTCTCGATTTGGTTGTTATACTTCTATGTTGGAGAGTATTACTGGTTCCGCACTTGAAAACACACCAGTTGTTCAGGATTTTAAGGATGTATTTGAGACGATTCCTGGATTAACCCCTCGACACGAGATTGATTTTACCGTCGATCTCATGCCTGGTGTGACACCTATTTCATTGCCCACCTATCTCATGCCTCCGAGTAAAATGGAGGAATTGAGGAAGTAGATTGATGGCTTGTTGAATTTTGGCTTTATTCGACCTAGTGTGTCCCCTTGGAGAGCACCTGTTCTGTTTGCCAAGAAGAAGGATGGTTCCTTGCGATTATGTCTAGATTATCGTAGGTTGAATCAGGAGACAGTGAAGAATAAGTATCCCTTGCCCAGGATCGATGATCTGTTTGATCAGTTAAAGGGGGCATGACACTTTTTGAAGATAGATTTGCAGTCAGGGTATCATCAGTTGTGCGTCAAGGATGAGGACGTGCAGATGACCGCATTCAGAACTAGCTTCGGCCATTACGAGTTCCTTGTGATGTCGTTCGGTCTTATGAACGCACCGGTCGTGTTCATGGATCTGATGAACAGGGTGTTTCGGCCATTTTTATTCTAATTCGTTATTGTCTTTATCAATGACATTTTGATATACTCTATGAGTCGGGGAGAGCACAAGGAGGACCTAAGAGCGGTCATGGATGCTCTCAGGAAAAATTAGCTTTTTGCGCAGTACAAGAAATGTGACTTCTGGAAAGAGGAAGTCAAGTTCCTAGGACATGTGGTGTCCAACGAAGGGATAACAGTCAACCTCGCTAAGGTAACTGTAGTTCAGGACTGGAAGCAGCCTGGTTCGGTTACTGAGGTGAGAAGCTTTCTGGGCCTAGCAGGCTATTATCGACGTTTCATACGAGATTTCTCGAAGATAGCTAGACCATTGTCTCAGTTTGACATGGAAAGACTTAAGGTTTTCCTGGAATGAGAAGGCCGAAACAACTTTTTAGGAGCTGAAGGACAAGTTGATGTCCGCCCCTGTGCCAGTATTTCCAGAGAAAGGGGTTAAGTATACGATATATACTGATGCCTCTCGCATTGGTCTGGGTTGTGTCCTTATGCAGAAGGACAGGGTGATTGCATATGCCTCGAGATAGTTGAGGAAACACGAAGAGAATTACCCTACACACGACTTGGAGTTGGCAGCTATCATTTCATACTAAAGCTCTGGAGACATTACCTCTACGGAGAGGAGTTTAAGCTCTTTTGCGACCACAAGAGCCTTAAGTATATATTCACTCAGCGTGATTTGAATATGAGGTAACACTGATGGATGGAAATCTTGAAGGACTTTAAGTTCGAGGTCTCCTACCATCTTGCCAAGGCAAACCTTGTGGCAGATGCGTTGAGTCGCAAGAAGACTATAGAGTTTGCGGCTCTGCTAATGATAGAAGAATGGGACATGATGGAGTTTGTGCGAGACTTTGAGCAGAAACTCACAGTGGAAGAGCCGTATGAAGTTATCGCACACATTTGAGTACAACGCCTCGTTGATGATAGGATCATTGCAGCTCAGGCAGATGATGAGCTACTGGGGAAGATGAGAGAGCGGGTTCGTACAGATGAGGACTCCGAGTGGAGTGTTGGTTCAGATGGGGGCCTACGATATCGTGGCCACCTATATGTCCCAGACGTTCCTGACTTGAGACGGGAGGTTCTCGAGTCAGCCAATAATTTGAAGCTTGCGATGCATCCAGGTAGCATGAAGATGTATAAAGACATGAGGAGATCCTACTGGTGGGACAACATGAAGGTTCACATTACTGAGTTCGTATCCTGTTGTCTCACGTGCCAACAGGTCAAGGCAGAGCATCGCCGACCTCCTAGACTACTTCAGCCCATGCCCATAGCTGAATGGAAGTGGGATTTTATCTCTATGGATTTTATTTCAAGGCTATCGAAAATGAGGAAGGGACATGACTCCATTTGGGTGATCGTCGACCGATTGACAAAATCGGCTCATTTCTTACCAATCAGAGTTACGAACTCTACAGGCGAGTTGGCTAGGTTATACATCAAGGAGATTATACGTCTGCATGGAGTTCCCTTAGAGATCGTGTCTGACAGAGACACACGATTCACATCTATCTTCTAGACTCGTATCCAGGAAGCTATGTGTGTGAAATTGAAGTTCAGTACCGCGTTTCATCCGTAGACAGATGGGCAGACGGAACGTGTGAATCAAATTTTGGAGGACATGTTGCGAGCTTATGTTTTGGATTTCAAGGACAGTTGGGATGACTGTCTCCCTTACACAGAGTTCGCGTATAACAACAGCTTTTAGGCGAGTATCGGCATGGCTCCCTACGAGGCATTGTATGGTCACCCGTGTAGAGCACCGCATTGCTAGGTAAAGGTTGGCGAGCGTAGTTTGATTGACCCAGAGTTGGTTCAAGCGACTTCAGAGAAAATCGACATTATTAGACCTCGACTTCTGACAGCTTAGAGCAGGCAGAAGAGTTACGCTGATACGAGGCGGCGACCGGTTGGGTTCGAGGTTGGAGACCATGTATTTCTTAAGGTTTCCCCCATGAAGGGAGTCCTGCGGTTTGGTAAGAAGGGGAAGCTCATGCCGAGATTTATTGGTCCATTTCAAATACTAGATCGAGTGGGGGCAGTAGCCTATCGCCTTGCTTTGCCCACACCACTCGCGGGCATGCATAACGTATTTCATGTATCCATGTTGAAGAAATACGTTCCTGGTCCTTCACATATTATCAGTTGGGAGCAGGTGCAGTTGAGCGAGGATGCCACCTATGTAGTATGACCGGCATGTATCCTGGATAGGAAGGAGCAGGTACTGCGTAGCAAGGTCATCCCACTTGTGAAAGTACTATGGATGCATTACAATGAAGAAGAGGCTACTTAGGAGACTGAAGCTGATGTCAGAAAGAACTACCCTCGGATCCTCGAGGAGTATGAAAAGGTACAAATTTCGGGGATGAAATTTTTTTCTTTAAGGGGGGTAGATTGTAAAATTCTGAAAAATTCCGTAAAAAGACCCGAACACCACCTCAACTAGAATTCTCTTAGGACACAATCCTTTAGAAATTAAACGTGAATTAACTAGGGCTAAACTCGATTACTTGTGAAAATTGGCACCAACCACGTTAAATACGATCTGTAAGACCCAAAACCTATAGAATCGTTAGCGCTACGTTACCCTGAAATTTAGGATTCAACGCTAAATCCAGTTGCTCTCGGGAGTACTTGGAAACTTCGTATCGGGCCTGGACCGAACGTCAAAAGTCCGATAGCAATAAACTAAGAAAATTATGACCAACTTGTTGGGCTTGACAATCACCTCGAAAATCAAGTCCAAATGATGTCCTGAGACGATTTGCATGAGTCCGGAGTGAAGAGTGTGAGAAAGGTGAATTTATTTAGAAATTAAATATGAATTTAAGTAATCTGAGTCGTGTCGCTTGCACATTGATTATAAGCATTCTGACCATTGGATTCTGACCCAAATTCACCCTCGGATCAAGGAAGATGGCCCACACATGTCAAAGTGTTTGTGGCTCTGATCGAGTTTCGGTGACCGTTGGATTGAAATTGGTCCGCCACGAGTAATCTGGAAACCCGATCAGACTGAAAACTTAACTTGCTTAACATCCAATATTAGTGAGCTTAAGTCCGACCGCATTCAGAAAAAGAACCGCTAGAAACGCTCTATTGAATCAAAATAGACCCGATTTGGTTATAACCTAAGTATACCTTGGCCCTGGGGCTAATTCCATCAATTTTAGGCCTATATAAAGACCTTAAACCCTCACTCTCAAATTCCATACGAATTTTCTACAGTTACCCTGCGTACCTAATCCATCGCATCTGAATCGTTATTCCAGCGATTCTAATCTCATTTTTGGGTAAGTCAATTAAACCCTAACCTGTTTTGGAACTTAGAATAGTTTAAGTATTGATGTAGCTAATCTAATTCATGCCTTAGGTTACCTATTCACTGTTGACGAAGACTTATCGTCTAAATCGAATTCGTTGCGCAATTTCTGGTTTAAGGTGCGGACTATATTCGTATAGGTTATGATTTTCAAAGCTTTCAATGTCAGTTAATGATTTATTACTGACGTGGGTGCCATTTCACATGCCAAATGCGATATCTGTTTTGTTTTACGTATATAGATAATCTATGTTGTAAGTAGTGTGATTCATGTGTTTGTTGAAATGTTTGTATGCATTTAGAATCTGGCGTTGTGATTGCCGTGATTAATTGTCATAGGAATATGATTGTTATTTATGCGATAACTCCTTGTCAAAAGGATTTGCCCTACTATGTAATATGGCTGACATATGTGATGTATGTTGCCAAGTGTAGTCTAAGTGCTTGTGAAAATGCCTGAATAAGTTCGTAATTAGTAAGGTGTGAATTATGAGGGAGTTGAGATATAAAATCCCAACTACTTCCTTATATGTATTATTTTCTCCATGAATTTCTTAGTCTAACTATCCATGTTAACTATGTGTTTGATTTCCTTCATGCAAGTTGTTAATTTTATCGCCTTGCTTATGAATGGATTCTCGTTATCTTGCATTTTATAATATGTTTTCTATTATGGTTGAATGTGTATGGGCCCACGTTATGGTCCAGGCAATCGGTAACAAGCTTTGAGTTCGTGGCTGAGGTTACTTTCGTCACGTAGGACGTGTTTGACGAACCCGAGTCATATTAGGGTTGTCGGCAGTGGTTTGGCCACACAGAGTGTTTGCACACTTCATGTCGTTCAACTCAACGTGCACTCGTGCTAGTCGAGCTCATCAAGTGACCTGATTGTCCCGGTGGATGTTCACCATGTATGAACGCTACTATTTGAATCTAGGGTACCAAACTTACCAGTGCAATCCCGTTAACCATGGTACCTCGATCCGCTAAGACTCGTGAGCCGGGCATGGTGGTATGGGACACCATGGTCTAGCTGTCAGCCTACGCTGGGGTGACGAGCCTCCTCGTAGTGACCAGTGAGCAATCCAGACTCGTGAGCCGATTATGGTGGTATGGGACACTATATTCGCGTTGTCGGTCTACATTGATTGGTGACGAGCCCTTTGTAGTGACCTCGAGCATACCTTGATACTGCATTGAGGCGACGAGCCTTATTGTAGCAACCAAGGTATGATTAGGCATGCATTGATTGGTGACGAGCCCTTTGCAGCAACCTAGAACCATAATATCGTATGAGATTGTCTAGGACTAACAACCCTAGAATGGATCACCACTTAGGAATTGATATAAGGAAGGTACCTTAGCTTCCCAATCCTGCTATATGAAAAGGACTAATAACAACTTGGTAATAATGTTCATGCACCGCATTGCATGTGCCTTGGCGTTGTGGAGCACTGCGGGAGGTTGTCATGCGTACCTTAAGATGAAGACGTTAAGGGAGTGCAGGCGAGGACATGCATCATTTCTACATACATCCTTGCATTAACAAGAGTACTTAGGATATGTTTGATTGTATTGCTTTATCATTACTGCTTGATTGAATTGATAACATTTTAACTTTTACTGATAGTTCCACTGAGTTGATCACTCACTCCCACGTTCTGGGACGGTGTTTAAACACCAACCAGACCCTGTCTTTGATGCAGATGATGATGCAACTCACGAGGTAGAGCAGGACTATGAGGATGATAAGGAGGCGTTCTCCTTTATGCAGTTCTCAGGCGGGTTCATGTAAGCCGTGTCCTGAGCTAAGGGATTCAGGGTTATTGTTGCAGCGGTTTATTTCATTTTGATACTTGTATTTTGAAACAAACACTTGTAATTATGACCTGGTAGAGCATACATATCTCAGGGACTTATATATATATATATATATATATATATATATATATATATATATATATATATATATATTTCTTGATCTTTCGCTTGCATATTTCACCTATCCCTGGATTATGTTTGCAGCTTGGCTTAATCTACTTCATGTTTTATACACTAATACAGACAACATACATTCATAATTACATATGTTGCATAAGTGATGTTTTGAAACTCAGGAGCCGAGTTATGCTCGACCCCCGAATTTCAGGGCGTTACACTTATAAAGGATGAGTCTACGTGGCCCATTATGCTTTCACTACATACTCTGATTTTCCAATGTACTACTCATAAGTTATATATATATATATATATATATATATATATATATATATATATATATATATATATATATATATATAGTATGTATATATATATTCATGGTGAGACGCTATAGCCTACCCCTTTAAACAAAATCTCAACCTCGAGATTTGGTGATTGGATTAAGCCACTTATGACTTTTTAGATTATAGTTCCATTCACTAGGATTTGAACCCGGGTCGTCTGGGTGAAAGCTAGATATCACATCCGAACTAGACGATAATGGAGTTGAAATTTTAGAGAAAGGCTGATGGAGACCTGAGTGATCTTATTGGAAAATTTTTAGAATTCCTTAACATGCCTTTTATCTGAAACTAATGGAGGTCCTTCATTATGTCAGAATTTCATTGAAATAATCGTGAATTCTGGGACAATTAGGGAAATCTCGATTCCTATAAGGGAACATGTGACTTTTAAATCAGAACAAGTTTTCAGAATTTTTGAGAATTTATTATGGGGGTACCTAGATTCATAGTTTCTAAATTTCACATCTACCGTAATATTTCCAATAAAGAATCTGAATATGGATTTCTAATTCCTCAACTTACTAGTTTTTTGGGAATTCATTGAGTGTATGTATCTAATTCAATATACATCCTAATCACGTAAGTTTTGTGATTGTCCACTCCCTCAGGCCCAGTTAATCTCATTCTCATGCTTTGATACCAACTGTAACATCCCAAAATTTCATGGCCAGAGTTTATACTCGTGCCTGAGAAAACCAGGTGTTATTAATGTATAAATTGGATGCTTTATAAAATCACACCTTTTTTTTGTTTAGATTACATCCAGATACATTCATGAAGGTACTCTTTAACAAGAATAAAATCAACTACATTGATTATTTTATCAGAGTAAAGAAATTCAATAAATAATCAAATGCCTTCTCAATGGAAGCTTATTACATTAATCGAGTTCGCAGCAACAATATAAAACTAAATCCTAAAACTTTCTTCATATTCTTTCATTATAGTCTTCTATAGGGAGATGGTCCTCTAGGTCTTCAAGCTATACAACACCTGCATTATCTATACGGTTGGGAGAGGGTCAATGCCCTACTCATAGTGATGGTTATCCTTTAAGATTAACATTAATTCAAGATATTCATAAAAGCAATATAAAGGTTCTGATACGTCCTATACTCCACAGCTACAAGAGGTATCAATGTACAATCAATCTATATGAGATGCATGCCTAGTAAAGTATATACGATTTATCACCCTTAGCGATCGCCACAATGTGAAATATGATTAAAGTTATTCGACTCGCCCCACATCCCATACTATGAAGATTTGCCGACGTGTCTCATGTTTAACATGGATTTATGCGATTATCCCAAGACGGACAGAACACATGACTAGTGTAAGACCCGTATCCTAGACTGTACTATTCCTTAGGCTTCCGCGGTCCTCTGGGTTGAATTTCGACGACCCACGGTCTGTTATCAGCGTTTGCGAGTAATCCTGAGTCGTGTCCCGTATATCATAGTCGGCTCGACTCGAAACTTGTATCAATGCGACTGCGTCGTCGCCACAGTTCTGACGCTGCGTCTCGCGCACCGAGGTGATACCTAGGCCAGGAGATGTGGGCCCGCTTTTCGTTCAAGAAAAATGCCACACGTTGCGAATTTCGAGAGAATCTCTACGATATGTCCTATCAATCACATCAATCATAAGTCAAGTACATCCCATCACAAACCATCACTCACCCTTATCTTTCCTTACCCAAAGTTAAAACAACCCATGCTTAGCTTTTCCTTTTTACCAACAAGTCAAGAGAGCCTATACCTTCTGATTGTCGATGCCAATTGTGATTTGTCGAGGCCGATTCTATAGGCCAATTTTGATTTGTCGAGGCCAATTGTATAAGCCTATTGTGATTTGTCGATGCCAATTCTAATTCTTGAGGCTAATTGTATAGGCCGATTCTGATTTGTCGAGGCCGATTGTATAGGCCGATTTCGATTGTCGAGGCCGAGTATCGAGGCTGATTTCGATTTGTCGAGACTGATTCTGATTTCTCAATGCTAATTGTATAGGCCGATTTCAATTTGTTGAGGCCGATTGTATAAGCTGATTCTGATTTGTCGATGCTGATTGTATAGGCTGATTCTGATTTGTCGAGGCCGATTGTATAGGACGATTCCGATTGTATAGGTTGATTCCAATTGTCGAGGCTGAGTATGGAGGCCGATTTTGATTGTCGAGGTTGAGTATCGATGCCGATTTCAATTACCGAGGCCAATTGTATAGGCCGATTCCGATTGTAAAGGCTGAGTATCGAGGCTGATTTTGAGTGTCGATTCCGATTGTTGAGGCTGATTTTAACTATCGAGGTCGATTTTGATTGCCAAGGCCGATTGTCAAGACCTATATGATGTATACGCGACTCGTAGTTGAGGCCCATTATGATGTGTATTCGGCCTGTGTGATGTATATGCAACCCTTGTTTAAGGCCTAATGTGATGAATAAGAAGTCTATGTGATGGGGCCCATTGTGATGTATTTGAGGCCCATAGGAAAGGCCCATTATGATGTATTCATGGCCTATGGGTAAGGCCCATTGTGATGTATTTGTGGCCTATGGCCAAGGCCCATTGTGATATGTATTAGGCTGATGATGCATGGCCCATCTGATGTATTCAAGAACCATGTGTAGGGCCCACATGTCATGTACTTGAGGCCCATGAGCAGGGCCCACCTGTTGTGTATATGTGACCCTTGAGTAAGGCTCATTGTGTTGTATATTAGCCCTTTATGTAAGGTCGTGAGCCCATTATATATTTCGGTCTATTTGGGCCATTCCTTGGGGGCATTGTTGGTTAAATGTCCACATTGTCGAGGCCGATTGTTGATGCCGGTTACTCATACTGATTATGAGTATGAGATAGCATAGCATCATGATACATGCCCATACGCATCATCTATATGTTTATTATGAGATGTGATTGACCATTGCATATGTCACAGTAGAGATGGTTTATGAGACTCCCTAATAGGTGGAGTTATCCCACATGAGCGTAAGGTATGCGCAGGATTGATGCATGATTGGACTACATGACTCATGCATCTTGCATTGTGTAATTACGATTACTGTACACCCTAGTGACATCAGGGCTGTGACGTTCATAGGCATGTCATGGATAGCCAGATGGGACACCAAAAATGTTTGGTTCGAGTATCTGGGCAATTTGAACATCCGTGGGTGAAAGTTCCTAAACCTCCGAGGCCAAGAGACGCCCCAACGTTTAGAACGAGTGGATACATGAGCGCCCGAGTGTCGAATACCAGTAGGTCGCGTCTCCCACTGTGTCGTGGTCAGTTGGAAGGGGGTGTGGCCTTATCCGCCCGAGTGAGGGGGTTATTGGTTAGGCTAAGTTTGACCAGCTCCTAAATGGGTCTGCTATTGACGAGCCAGGTAGGCATTGGCATACTACTGGCAGGCGGATAGTGAGGTCTTTTCCACTTGCTGGGCTACATGGCCGGCTGGGGCGGTAGCCAGCTTGGAGTGTACTAGACCCCGGTGATGATCCCAGAGATGTACATTATTGATTTGTGGAGTAGGAGTTACATATTTATTGATGTATTCATTCACTATCCACTCAGGCCGGTGGTGCGCAACTATTTGTTACATGTACCTTCGCAATGGCCAGGATTTCGGTTGGGGCGTATGACTAGCTTGAGATCAGGAGTTTACCACATTGAGTCTATCTATCCAAATTTAGGTATGGGACTAGTTTGGATAGAAGTCCTTTGTGATAGGCCCCATAGTCTGTGACACCACGTACTATCATCCCGACTTCACACTGCAGCTTGGTCATTTCATTTGCACCACATATTACAATTGCATTACATCCTTGGCATATGACATTTTTGGGTTGCTATGTTTTTGCATTCATATAACCTAGATGAGGCTGATGGTAATTGTAGTTCTTCAAAATTGCATATAGTATTGTATCATCGGTATCTGATATTTGACTCATTATGTCTCCTCATTGCATAACTGACGTACATTACTTTCTCAGTATATGACATTGGCTTGTTATGTCCTTTCGTTGCATTTCCTGGATTAGGTTGATGCGATTTCTATAAGACTTGTCAATACTTCTGCTTACTCTGATATTGTATGGTTCATAGACTTACCAGTATTTCCGTTTATTCCGATATTACATTCCGTGCATGCATATACTGCTCACACACTTACACCACCCTCTAAGCTTCTTATAAGCTCATGCACGATAGATGCGTGCAGGTGATGTTAGGTTGAGCAGTGTGGAGCTTGGGGCATTTAGTTGACTTCTAGAGCTTTGATTTTGACATATGTTTTTCCCTTTCAACATTATATTCAAATGTTTATATTAGTGGATATGTGATGATGATGTTGCTTTTGTGATTTGGGAAACTTGTGGTTATGCTTATTACAAATAAATGCACTTTGGAAAATCCTCCTTGTAGGATCCCAGGATCAAAAGCCAGTGTATGGATGCTGGGAGCTGAGAATGGGATACTACGGAGGCTATCGGCACCGAATTCGGTGATCAAAAATTTTGTGAGCCTATTTTCCGAGTTTGGGGCGTGACAAAAGTTGGTATCAGAGCATAACTTGGAAATACCTGAGGTTAACATCACATATCTGCTAATAGCTACCCTTCGCTGTATGATTGTTGAAAACTTATAATGGTTAGATCCCCTAGTTCGAATAACTTAGAGATTTTGTAACATAGCTCCCTACCGTTAAGATTGCCAAGCTGCATAGTATTCCAGTTTTGATCGTCTCTGATCCGGGGTCCGAGGTTCAACAGGATCACCATAGTGTTGATGTTATGTTTTGGGAGGGTGAGGTTGAGATTAGAGAGCTCTATCTTCCTCCTTTTGTATATTGATTAAGCCTTGACATATATACTTAATGATGTTCCCTCTTCCCTTGTCTGTTCTATAAATTTCGAGGATAAAATTTTTATTAGGTGGAGAGAGCTATAAGACCCGTATCCTAGCCTATACTATTCCATATGCTTTCGCAGTCCTCCCGGTTGAATTCCTACGACCCACGGTCTGTTATCAGCGTTTGCAAGCGATCCTGAGTCATGTCCCATATATCATAGTCGGCTCGACTCGAAACTTGTATCCCTATGACCGTGTCGTCGCCGCAGTTCCGACGCTGTGTCTCGCGCACCGAGGCGATACCCAGGCCAGGAGATGTGGGCCCGCATTCAGTTTGAGAAAAACGCCGCGCGTTGTGAATTCTGAGAGAATCTCTATGACATGTCCTATCAATCACATCAATCATAAGTCAAGTACATCCCATCACAAACCATCACTCACCCTTACCTTTCCTTACCCAAAGTCAAAGCAACTCATGCTTACCCTTCCCTTTTTACCGACAAGTCAAGAGAGCCCATACCTTTTATCCCATCTCCCTTACATCTCCTCTCTCTCTCGCTCTCTCTCTCTCTCTCTCTCTTTCTCATTTCTCACTTCATTCCAAGCAAATCACCATGGAAGGTGGACGTCCAAGCTCTCCATGAGAAGAGCTAGTGTGGCCCACCTTCCAACCACCCAATCCCACCCTCCAAGCTTCATCTCGACCGTTGAAATGCATCCCATGGAGCTCTAGATCGCATCGATGGAAGGAGTCAAAGATCTAAAGGTGCATGCTTTCTAGGATTAGATTTGTCTCATTTTGCTTCGATTTGATGATTGAGGGACCACATATGGTGGGACCCATCTTGATGTATGATTTGTCTTAGGGACCCATAGTGGCGGGGTCCCCCCGCTACTCCGATCTCTCTCCCTTTCTCTCTCTTTCTCTCCCTCTCTCTTATTATTTTGTGGACCCCACTATGATGTGTGTATGATGCATCCCCACTGGCCATTTGTGCGGCCCACCTTGCTACTAACCGGCGTGGGCAAAGGGAAAAACACAAATATCAGATTGATCTACACCAGGTGGGCCATGTCCATGTGGGACCCACCTTGAAGTATATGTATCCACAGTGGAGTGTAAACTGACAGTGAGGTGTGCTGACCAGCTAACAAAAATAAATAAATAAATAAAATAAAAAAATTAAGTAATAATATATTAATATAATTTAGTATATAACATATATATTGTGGTGGACCCATGTGGGACCCACCCGTACAACAAATTGGCTGGTTACCTCACACCAATATATAGTTGGTCTATTGACGTCACAAGCTCTGTGGGTCCCATCCACCATCACCATCCTTGGACAGTAGGACCCACCCCACCTGTGGGGCTACACATCATGGGTGTTATACCCACATCGTCCACTGATGTTGCAGTGGGCCAGCAACCGCCGTAGCTGCTGCTGCACATGCAGTAACAACATTTTGCTACGTGAATCCACACCGTCCATTGTTTGGACGGTGGGGCTTACCATGATGCATATGTTGTATCCATACCGTTCAACCATTTGAGGGATCATTTTATAGAATGGATCAAATCTTAAGTTCAAGTGGACCCCATCATTTACAAATGGGGACAGTGTCATCCACCGTTCAAACTTCAATAGGCCACAGTAGCTTCCTATTGAACTGAAATTTGTTTTCACTTCATCTATCTCTATGTTAACTTATGAATAGGTTGGATATTAAACAAATCACGGTGGACCACAACGTACAATCCAGCCATTGATAAGGTGGACCACATCGTAAAAACCAGTGGGGATTGAATGCCTACCATTGAAACCCCTTTTAGGGGTACGGAAGTTTTAGATAAGTATGAAATTTGTTTTCCTCTTTATCCATGTCTTGTGACCTTGTGAATAAATTGGATGGAAAATAAACGTTATGGTAGGGTCCACCTTAATGTATGAGTTGTACATCCATAATGTTCATCTAGTGGGCCCATTTGGGAGGTGTAGACCCACCTGCTGGTTGTGCAGGGCCCACCTGCTGTATGGCTCAGTGTGATGTATGTGAGGCCCATTATAATGTATATTGGGCCCATGATTGAGGCCCGATGTGATGTATACAAGGCCTATATGATGGGGCCCACTTGCTTGAATATGAGGCCCATGGGCAAGGTCCATTGTAATGTATTCATGGCCTATGGGCAAGGCCCATTGTGATATGTATTAGGCCCATTAATGTGGCTCATTGATGCAGCCCAATTGATATATATGAAGCACATTGGTGCGGCCCATGGATGCAATCCACTTGATGTATATGAGGCCCACTGGTGCGGCCCATGTGATATGGCCGACTTGATATATAAGAGGCCTATTGGTGTGGCCCATGGATGTGATCCCCTTGATGTATTTGATGGCCCATGGGTTGAGGCCCAATTTGAGGTATATAAGGGCCACGAGTGAGGCCCAATGAGACATATGTGGGGCCTTTGTATGGGGCCGAATGAGATGTATATGAGGTTCATTGCAATGTGTGATTACTCCACGATGTATGTAACGATGATTATGGTGGGCCATGTCTTGGGAGCAATGATGGTTTAATGTCCACATTGACGGGCGTTGATGGTTAGATGTCCACATTGTGACCTTTCCTTAGGCCTTGTTCGGCCGATTATCGAGGCCAAGTATTGAGGCCGATTCCAATTTGTTGAGGCCGATTTCGATTTGTCAAGGCCAATTGTATAGGCCAATTTTGATTTGTCGAGGCCGAATGTATAGGCCGATTTCGATTTGTCGAGGCCGATTCCGATTCTCGAGGCCTATTGCATAGGCCAATACTGATTTGTCGATGCCAATTGTATAGGCCAATTTCGATTGTCGAGGCCGAGTATCGAAGCCAATTTTGATTTGTCGAGGCCGATTCCGATTGTTGAGGCCAAGTATCAAGGCCGATTGTATATGTCGATTCCTATTGTCAAGGCCGATTTCAATTTTTCCAGGACAATTGTATAGGCCGATTCCGATTTGTCGATGCCGATTGTATAGGCCGATTCTGATTGTCGAGGTGATTCCAATTTGTCGAGGCCGATTGTATAGGCTGATTCTGATTACCGAGGATGTAAGTGCTGTGGTTTTATGCTCCTTTGGTTGTTAAATTTTGTGGTGTCAAAACCTCAATGTCTGTCTTGCATAGTTCATTGTTATAAATGTTCAAGACATTGCATGACCGCTCTAAGCACTTTACTTCAAGTCAAGAACGAAGAACTACTTCAAACTACTTTAAGAAATGCAAGTACAAGCTACTATAGTAGGATGCAAGTATAAGCTATAACAGTAGAAGTGATCTTATTCAAGATTCAAGTCAGTGTACAACACAAGATGAATTGTTATTCAAGCTATAGAAGATCTCATGTTCAGTGCTACATCAAGTTAAAAGATCTCAAGCTTCACAATCTTCAAAGGTCATCTATCATCTGAAGATATGAAGTCTCGATGTTTATACCTCACTTTCAAGGTATGATTGACCTTAGATTGTCCTTAGGGTAGGTCATTTTGAATACATAATTCAATTGAATCATTTTACATGTAATTGGACTATTTTAAGACTAGTCCTGAACCTTGTTCGACTAGTCATAGCACTGCCTCGACCAGTCCAAGAAATTCTAAGACCAGTCCTAAGTTGGTTGCAATTTTTCAGAATTTTCTATTCTTCCACGACCAGTCCTAGACTCTATTCGACCAGTCGTGTGAACAGTGTCGACTTGTCCTACAACCAGTCTTAGTTCTATGACTCAAACTACAACAACCAATCTTTGAGTCCTACGACCAGTCGTGGGTATGCTACGACCAGTTGTAGAGGGCCTACGACCACTCATAGACACCCTATGACCATTTGTAGACGGTTTTATTCGATCACGCCCAAAAATTCAAAATTCTGTTTCTCCTATGACCAGTCGTAGTGTCCTCAGGATTAATGGTAGCAAAGTTTCTGCAACTATAAATAGAGCACAAATTTCAGAGTTTCATAACACAATTCAAGTAAAATCAAAGGATCACTCTAAGATAAGTTTGTGTTCATTTTAAGCTACTTTGTACATAATTTATATTCTGCTTTTTTAGCTTTATTAATTTGATTTTGTTTCTACATTCCAATCTTAATTGAAAAGAGGAATTGTGATATTCCTTCTTCTTGGAATCAAAATCAAACATAGCTAGCCCAACTAGTTTAATTTAAAATCAATTTGAACCTAGAACCATTTTAAAGTGAGTATTGGACTTTGAACTTCTACATTCGATCTTCTACTCCGATTGGTTCTTCCGAGCTGCAACAAAAGGAGAAATCCAGGTATTTTACATTTATGTAAATTTTCATTTTGGTTTTATTTGAGATTAAGCCAGAAAAATCTCATTGTGTTGGTTATCTGAGGAGAGCCAGAAAACTCAGAAGTGAGGGTTTTCAAATTGTGTAAGCCCTTTTCTAAATAGACACAATTGTGAAGGTTTTGGGTAAACCTGTAAAAACTTATTTTGATAGTGAACGCTAATATCCCCTGTGTGAGGATATTAAGAGTGGATTAGCAATCTATGTGGCTGTTTTTTAACAGTTGGTGTACACACAGGCGAACCACTATAACTCTTTGTGTTTTGTGGATATGTGATTTATATTTTCTATCTTTGATCATTCAGATTTGTGGGATGTATATGTAAATGTGAATGTTGTAATATTTACATTTCAAGTATTATGGGGAATGTTGTAATAGTTTAGAATTTATTTCTTACTATTTCATTTGTTTCCTTTCTGTTTGAGTTTTTGATATTCAATTTGTTCTAGAAATAAGGTTGTCCTACCATAAACCTTTGGTTTTTATGGTGTAAGGTTGTCCTTGGAATAACATTGATATCAATCTCTCTTTTTGAGGTTGCTTTACATTCCAATATAGTGATTTGTTAATAGTGTTATCTTTTATTCATTTATATTCCGCTATTATTGTTTAAATTTAGCATTGTCCTATTCAAACCCCCCACCCCCCTCTCCCCCCCTCTAGGACATATAGCTTAGCCATTTCAAGTGGTATCAGAGCCTAATAGCTCGTTTTAATTCTTGTTATTTGGATTTATTTCCTGAGCTAACTGATTTAAGCTATATATAAGATGTCAAATTTTGATAGCCTTTCAATCACTAGGCCACCACCTTTTAATGGCACCAATTATGCTTATTGGAAAGCCAGGATGAGGATCTTTCTTAAATCTATCTATGAAAGTGTGTGGCTAGCCACAGTGAATGAATGGACCCCTCCTACCACTGAAGTAACTGGGATCGATGGTTCGAAATCAATGAGAGTAACACCTTATTTCTCATGGACCACACTTCAGAAAAGTGAGAGTAGTGCAAATGCAAAAGCACTAAATGCAATCACTTGCGCACTATCACCAGATGAATTCAAAAGAATTATATCTTATGATTCTGCAAAGCAAGCTTGGGATATTTTAGAAATGACACACGAGGGTACATCAATTGTCAAGAAATCTAAAGTCCAAATCCTCTCAACCAAATTTGAGGAAATACATATGGAAGAAAATGAAATGTTTATGGACTTCTACACTAGATTAAATGACATTGTGAACTCTATATGGGGTCTTCGAGATAAAATCCCAAAAAGTAAAGTGTGTGCAAAAATATTACGCTCACTTCCTGAACGGTTTAATTCTAAGGTAAGTGCGATCCAGGAACTTCGTGATACGAATACTATGAAGGTAGAAGAATTAGTTGGGTCTTTACAAACCTACGAGTTAAATTTTAAAGCTCCTATAGGAAAATCTATTGCCCTTAAGTCTTTTAAAATGTTTCTCAAGAAAACAATTATGAAGACGATATGGCCCTTTTAGCGAAAATGTTTTACAAAATTTTTAAAAGTAAAAAGAGGGTTGATTTTCAAAAAGCAAATGATAAGAAAAGATCTAAATCTAAATCTAAGACTTGGAAATCTTTAAAAGATAGTCAATGTTACAACTACCAAGAATATGGGCATTTAGCAAACAAGTGTCCTAAAAAGGACAAACCCAAAAAGAAGAGTATGTTGGCTACTTGGGATGAATCCTCTGATTCTGAAGCCTCTTCTGATTCAGAAGATTCTGAAATCGAGTCAGGCAGTGAAGTTAAAGCCCTTATGACTCTAGCCAAATTCACATTTTCAGATAATGATTCAATAAGTGAAGAAAATCTGAACAGTGAATGTGAAAATGAAGATGATCTTCAAGATGCCTACAATGCCCTATATAAGGAAAGTTGTAAAATTGTTGTGAAACTTAAACTTCAAAAAGAAAAAATTTCAAAGCTTAAAGAAAATTTTAAGTCTCTTGTTTTAGAAAAATCCCATATTTCAGATTGTTTTAAAAAACACAAATACGATTTGGAATTCAAAACCTCCCAGATTGAAAATTTGAAAATGAAAAACTTAAACTTGAAGTCTCTTCTCTTTTGAGTTTAAAGGATACATGGAGATATGCCCAAGGTGATCCAATGTTAGAAAAACTTTTATCCGGATCAAGAAAATGTGGCGACTGATTCGGTTTGGGCTACGATAAGAATATTCTTCCTAAATAGAAGAACACTCCTCCCAAGTTTGTGAGAGGAGAAACTTCGAACTCAGAAGGGAAAAGTAATTAAAATTTTTCTAAAAATTTTAAAACTTTTCAAAAACCTAAAAACATTTATATCAACTATAAAAATCAAAACCGAAACCCTTTAGCTAAGAAAATAGTTGATCTTCTTTAGGAGCTCTTAAAATCTAACTCAGTGGGTCACTCTAATAATAACTACAATCAAAAGAAGACCCACTATACTCCTAAACCCAAAATAGTTATGAAATGGGTTCCTAAGGTTACCTGCTTGGTTGCCCACACTGCTTTCAATGCTACAAGCCATTCAAAGTGGTACCTAGACAGTGGATGTTTAAGGCATATGATTGGTGATAAAGGTTTATTCACCGATCTCAAAGACTTGACTGATGGTTCAGTCACATTCGGCGATGGCAGCAATTGCAAGATTATTGGCCAAGACATGGTTCAACTCTATAACCTCCCTTTGTTTAAAAATGTTTTATACGTTGAAGGGTTAAAACGCAATTTATTAAGCATATCTCAAATATGCGATAACAATCATAGTGTAAGATTTTCTAACTAAGGTTGTGAAATTCTAAATAATAAGGGTTCAGTAATATTAACTGGTCGTGGAACTTCTGAAAACTGCTATATTGTTAGTAAATCCAGCTCATCTAGTCATTTGTGTTACATGGTCCATACCGATGAGACTGATTTATAGCATAAATGTCTTGGACATGTACACTACCGTAATTTATATAGACTGAGCAAAAGAGAACTAATAAGAGGTCTACCTAAATTACAAAAGATAGATAAAATATGTGGTGGTGCCAAATAGGCAAGCAATCAAGGAGCTCTCACAAGAAGGTGAACTCCAATGCCACATCAAGACAACTCGACCTTCTCCATATGGATCTTATAGGACCTATCAGGATGGAAAGTCGAGGTGGCAAAAAATTACATTTTGGTAATAATGGACGATTTTACCAGATTCACTTGGGTAGCTTTCTTAAAAGATAAGTTAGAAACCCTTGATGAAATAAAAAGAGTTCTCAAACGGATTCAAATGGAGAAATGTTCTTAAGTCTGTAAGATCCATAGTGATCATGGATCTGAATTTGAGAATAGTAGTTTTGAGAAATTCTATAGTGATCAAGGAATATCGCATGAATTCTCTATGCCCAAAACTCCTCAACAAAATAGAATTGTAGAAAGGAAAAATAGAGTGCTTCAAGAATGGCTAATGTAATGTTGAATAATATGAAGCTATCTAAAAATCTTTGGGCTGAAGCTATTAATACTACCTGTTATATAATTAACCGAGTTTATACGAATAAATCTAATAATAAAATGACTTATGAAATGTGGTTCGATAAGAAGCCTACTGTCAAATACTTTTGAGTTTTTGGCTGCAGCAAGTACTATATTCTACGTGACCGTGAAAATCTAGGAAAGTTTGATACTAAAAGTGATGAAGGGATCTTTTTACGATATTCTTTAAACAGTCGCGCATATTGAGTACTGAATAAAAGGACGGGTGTTATTCAAGAATCTATAAATGTGGTCATAGACGATCACTTGAATACACCTGCCTCAAGTTCAGATAATGATGAAGTTCGTTTAATTTACAAACCAGATACTTCATCAAATCAAACTAATTCTGAATCGAGGACTGTTAAAGATCATCCAACCACTCAAATTCTTGAAAACCCTCTCACTGGTGTGCGCACTCGTAAACAACTTGAAGACATATGTAATTACGTATGCTTTGCATCCCAGATAGAACCGGCTAACGTAAAAGAAACTCTTACTAACGAAAACTAGATAGTTGCGATGCAAGAAGAGCTTAACCAATTTGTGAGAAATGATGTTTGGTACCTTGTTCCTAGACTTAAAGATAAACATATTATTGGTACTAAGTAGATTTTCAAAAATAAGTCTGATGAACTTGGTAATATAATTCAAAATAAGGCTATACTGGTTGTACAAGGGTACACTCAAATTGAAGGAATTGATTATGATGAAACCTTTGCCCCAGTAGCTCGTCTTGAATCAATCAGACTATTTATATCCATTGCTTGCTTTAGAAAATTTAAAATTTATCAAATGGATGTAAAGAGTGCCTTCTTAAATGGCGATCTGCATGTAGAAGTGTATGTTGAACAACCAACGGGTTTTGAAGACCCTAAGAGTGTTGATCATGTCTATCGCCTAAAAAAGGCTCTCTATGGTTTAAAACAAGCTCCTAGGGCATGGTATGAAAAGTTGACTAAGTTTTTAGTTAGTCATAACTTTCAAATGGGAAGTGTTGACAAAACTTTGTTTGTTAAGAAACATAACGATGATATCTTAATGGTTCAAATCTACGTTGATGACATTATTTATGGATCTACCTGTTCTAATATGACTGTTGAGTTTGTAGATTTAATGAAATCTAAGTTCGAAATGAGCATGGTTGGGGAATTAAACTATTTCCTTGGGTTGCAAGTAAAACAACAACCTAATGGTATTTTTTTCTCCAACCAAATATGCTCTGAACTTAATCAAAAAATTCGAATTTAAGAATGGTAAAAATTTTGATACTCCTATGAGTACAACCTTAAGACTCTCAAAGGACTCTATAGGTAAAAATGTTGATCTTAAGTTATATCGTAGTATGATTGGTAGTTTACTTTATTTAACTGCTAGTAGACTAGATATTGCTTTAAGTGTTGGTATTTGCACTAGATATCAGTCTGATCCTAAAGAGTCTTAGTTAACTACTGTTAAGAGGATTATGCGATATGTCACAAGTTCAGTTAATTTGGGTCTCTGGTATCCATATGATACTAGTGTTCAGTTGGTAGGGTACACTGATGCTGATGGGGCTGGAAATATCGACGATAGGAAATCAAATGGTGGTGTTTGTTTTTATAACATAAATTGTTTAGTTTCTTGGTTTAGTAAGAAGCAAAGTTCTATATCACTCACTACGGCCGAGGCTGAATACATCGCAACTGGAAATTCTTATACTCAGCTTGTTTGTATGAAACGTATGTTAAGTGATTATGAAATTACATAGGATTCAATGGTTCTATATTGCGATAATTTCAGTACTATAAATATTTCAAAAAATCCAATCCAGCATTCACGTACCAAGCACATTGATATTAGGTATCATTATATTCATGAATTAGTGGAAGAAAAAATAATCTCTTTAGAATACATTCCGACCGAGACTCAACTTGCTGACATTTTCACTAAACCGCTCGACAAAAGCAGATTTAATAAATTAAAATTTGATCTTGGTATGTGCATTCAAAATTGATTATTTATGCATGTATATATCATAGTGTATATATATTTGATAATTTATTTAGTTAAATTTTAAATTTTTATGAAAGATGAATATTTTTATTGATACTCGACTAGTCGTGCGTGTACTCAACCGGTCGAGGACGGCCCAAGATCAGTCGCGGAGCATGCTGTCCTCTTTTATTAGGGAAAAATCTTCATCTTCCTCAATTCTTTCTTGCTCTTCAACAAGTCGTAGCACGACTAGTCGAACCCTACAGTGTGATTCATCAAGGTTAGGGCATTTTATCAGTCTTGCTCATAGATTCATGGTCCATTTGCTTCAATCTCATCATTGGAGTGCTTGCTTTCAAGCTTTGTTGGGTTATTTGGGGTTTTCTTCTCGAATTTCTGATTTTGAGAAATCCCATTTATCATCTTGTGCATCTCCTTAGTTCTTTGAATTTCTTGTTGCCAATAGATGCTAGAGGGAAAAAGAAAACAACCCGTGTTCCATCTTCTTCTAGATCTACTCCAATAACTCGATGCCATCTTCGGTCACCCGAAAATGATCCCTCATATGTACGGGATTTATGTTTGCGCAAGGTTATTGTTGAAAGAGTTGTTGATCTTAACCACATTGCTCCTTTTAGTATCATTCCACTCCTCCAATCTGAAGGATGGGATAACATCTTACATTGGGGTGGGCTGCATACCAATCTATTGCTTCGTCCATGTTCGCATGTATCTCTGATTTTTCTGCTGAGAATTTAACATTTAAAATAGATGCTAGAGAAGGCCCTTTTGATGTAGATCGTCATCTAATATCTAGCCTTCCTCCACAGAATCTTTACTTCAAATCTGTATCCGTGTTTTGGTAATAAAATAGAACTGACTTCCTTTATGGTTCGTGTTTTGCACTCTATCGTCTCTGGTACTAAAGTTTGTCTTCCATCTTTAATATGTCATTCCATCATTCAGTTTCGTCTCCATCCAGGTTATAGTGATATTCCATTTACCTATCTTATGACTGTTTTAGCTTCTCATATGTTGGTTATTATGCCTGTTGAAGAGGCTACCATCCATCATCTTATTTTTAACAACTTAAATATAAACAAGATGAAATTGGAATTGGCTCCTGGCCAAGTAGATGTTGGTGGTGATGGAGCTGAAGCTAGGAATGGAGAAGAAGCTAATGATCTTCCTCCTGATGACATAAACATGGATGATATTTTTGATGAAATTGAGTCCAATTCTGCTAATGATCCTGATTATAAACCATCTGAGTTTGATGCACGTCTGCGTGCACTTAAGGAAAAGGTAGAGAATATGAATGTTGCCCATGATTTATGATTTAAATATATGTGTAAGTATCTTAGGTGCTTAAACAAGGGCCTTCGTCAACTTGATCCTACCATACCTACTCCTTTCTCAGAATCTGATTGAGTAATTTACTCTTTGGTCTGTAATAACTTTAAGTCTACTTTTGTTGGGTTGTAAACTTTATTTGGTTTGCTGACTGTAGGTTGCTGACTTTGTTTAAACTAGTTCATGGTATGCGGACTTTAATTTGCTTATATCTTGACTCCTTGATTACTCCTGTTTATTATCCTTTTCCATTTTTCTTCTTCCTTTGTCATATTGTGACAAAAAGTGGGAGAATTAAAATGGTTTTACATATGAATTGATACATTGATGGAATATGGACAGTGGTAGAGTAGCATTTTTTTTGGATATATGTGTGTTACTCAGGGGGAGTAAGTAAGGAGGTGTTCTGCCTACTTCATCTTGATGTGTAATGACAACTGGTGCATGATTCTTTAACCAGGCTGTAACTGATTTTTTTCTTTTATCACCTGTGCATATTTTTTTGTATTCATATTGGTTATATTATTATTGAGTGTTTTGTCACAAATTTGATAAAGGAGGAGATTGTAAGTGCTATGGTTTTATGCTCCTTTGGTTGTCAAATTTTGTGGTGTCAAAACCTCATTCTATGTCTTGCATAGTTCATTATTATAAATGTTCAAGACATCACATCACCGCTCTAAGCACTTTACTTCAAGTCAAGAACGAAGAACTACTTCAAACTACTTTAAGAAATGCAAGTACAAGCTACTACAGTAGAATGCAAGTACAAGCTACAATAGTAGAAGTGTTCTTGTTCAAGATTCAAGTCAGTGTACAACACAAGATGAATTGTTATTCAAGCTATAGAAGATCTCATATTCAGTGCTACATCAAGTTTAAAGATCTCAAGCTTCACAATCTTCAAAGGTCATCTATCATCTGAAGATATGAAGTCTCGATGTTCATACCTCACTTTCAAGGTATGATTGACCTTAGATAGTCCTTAGGGTAGGTCATTTTGAATACATAATTCAATTGAATCATTTTACATACAATTGGACAGTTCTAAGACTAGTCCTGAACCTTATTCGACTAGTCTTAACACTGCCTCGACCAGTCCAAGAAATTTCAAGACCAGTCCTAATTGGTTGCAATTTTTTAGAATTTTCTGTTCATCCATGACCAGACCTGGACTCTATTCGACCGGTCGTGTGAACAGTGTCAACTCATCTTATGACCAGTCCTGGTTCAATGACTCAAACTACAACAACCAATTTTTGAGTCCTACAACCAGTCGTAGAGGGCCTACGACCACTCGTAGACACCCTACGACCAGTCGTAGAACAATTTTATCTGATCGCGCTCAAAAATCAAAATTTCGTTTCTCCTATGACCAGTCGTAGTGTCCTCAGGACCAATCGTAGCAGAGTTTCTGTAACTATAAATAGAGCACGAATTTCAGAGTTTCATAACTCAATTCAAGTAAAATCAAGGGATCACTTTGTGATAAGTTTGTGTTCATTTTAAGCTACTTTGTGCATAATTTATATTCTCTTTTGTTAGCTTTATTAATTTGATTTTGTTTCTACATTCCAATCTTAATTGAAAAGAGGAATTGTGATATTCCTTCTTCTTGGAATCAAAATCAAATATAGCTAGCCCAACTAGTTTAATTTAAAATCAATTTGAACCTAAAGCCATTTTAAAGTGAGTATTGGACTTTGAACTTCTACATTCGATCTTCTACTCCGATTGGTTCTTCCGAGCTGCAACAAAAGGAGAAATTCAGGTATTTTACATTTATGTAAATTTTCATTTTGGTTTTATTTGAGATTAAGCCAGAAAAATCTCATTGTGTTAGTTATCTGAGGAGAGCCAGAAAACTCAAAAGTGAGGATTTTTGAATTGTGTAAGCCCTTTTCTAAAAAGTCACTATTGTGAAGGTTTTGGGTGAACTTGTCAAAACCTATTTTGATAATGAACGCTAATATCCCCTGTGTGAGGACATTAGGAGTGGAGTAGCAATCTATGTGGTTGTTTTTTAACATTTGGTATACACACAGGCGAACCACTATAACTCTTTGTGTTTTGTGGATGTGTGATTAATATATATATATATATATATATTTTTTTTATCTTTGATCATTCAGATTTGTGGGATGTATATGTGAATGTGAATGTTGTAATATTTGCATTTCAAGCATTGTGGGGAATGTTGTAATAGTTTAGAATTTATTTCTTGCTATTTCATTTGTTTCCTTTCTTTTTGAGTTTTTGATATTCAATTTGTTCTAGAAATAAGGTTGTCCTGCCATAAACCTTTAGTTTTTATGGTGTAAGGTTGTTCTTAGAATAACATTGATATCAATCTCTCTTTTTGAGGTTGCTTTACATTCCAATATAGTGATTTATTAATAGTGTTATCTTTTATTCATTTATATTCCGCTATTATGTTTAAATTTGGCATTGTCCTATTCACCCCCCCTCTAGGACATATAGCTTGGCCATTTCAGACACACATGATTTCGATTTGACGAGGCTGATTGCATAGGTCGATTCCGATTTGTCAATGCCGATTGTATAGGCCGATTTCGATTTGTCGAGGCCGATTGTATAAGCCAATTTCAATTTGTCGATGCCGATTGTATAGGCCGAGTTCAATTTGTCAAGGCTGATTGTATAGGCCGATTTCGATTGTCGAGGCCGAGTATCGAGGCTGATTCTGATTTGTTGAGGTCGATTGTATAGGCCGATTTCGATTTGTCAAGGCCGATTGTATAGGCCAATTCCAATTTGTCGAGGCCGATTCCAATTCTCGAGGCCAATTGTATAGGCCGATTCTGATTTGTCGAGGCTGATTGTATAGGCTGATTCTGATTATCGAGGCCGATTCTGATATGTCGAGGCCAATTGTAAAGGCCGATTCCAATTGTTGAGGCCAAGTATCGAGATCGATTCCAATTTATAGAGGCCGATTGTATATGACGATTCCGATTGTCGAGGCCAATTCCGATTTCTTGTGGTCGATTGTATTGGCTGATTTCGATTTGTCAAGGCCGATTGTATAAGCCGATTTCAACTTGTCGATACCGATTGTATAGGCCAAGTCCAATTTGTCGAGACTGATTCCGATTGTCGAGGCCAAGTATCGTGGCCGATTTCGATTTGTCGAGGTCAATTCCAATTCTCGAGGCCAATTGTATAGGCCGATTCTGATTTGTCGAAGCTGATTGTATAAACTAATTCCGATTATCGAGGCTAAGTATCAAGGCCGATTCCGATTTGTCGAGGCCGATTGTAATGGCCGATTCCGATTGTCGAGGCCAAGTATCAAGGCCGATTCCACTTTGTAGAGGCCGATTGTATATGCCGATTCTGATTGCCGAGGCCAATTCCGATTTGTTATGGCCGATTCCAATTTGTCAATGTCGATTGTATAGGCCGATTCTGAATTATCGAGGATGATTGTATAAGCCGATTTTGATTTGTCGATGCCGATTGTATATGCTGATTCCGATTTGTCGAGGCCAATTGTACAGGCCGATTCCGATTGTATAGGCCGATTCCGATTGTCAAGGTCGAGTATCAAGGCCGATTTCGATTTGTCGACGCCGATTGTATAGTTGATTCCAATTGTTAAGGACGAGTATCGAGGCCGATTCCAATTTGTCAAAGTCAATTGTATAGGTTGATTCTGATCATCAAGGCCTAGTATCGAGGCCGAGTATCGAGGCCGATTCTGATTGTCGAGGCCGATGATATAGGCTGATTCCGATTGTCGAGGCTGAGTATCGAGGCTGATTTCGAGTTTTGATTCCGATTGTTGAGGCCGATTTCGATTGCCAAGGCCGATTGTCAAGACCTATATGATGTATATGCGACTCATAGTTGAGGCCCATTGTGATGTACATTCGGCCTATGTGATGTATATGCAATTAAGGCTTAATGTGATGAATAGGAAGTCTATGTGATGGGGCCCATTGTGATGTATTTGAGGCCCATAGGCAAGGCCCATTGTGACGTATTCATGGCCCATGGGTAAGGCCCATTATGATGTATTCGTGGCCTATCGGCAAGGCCCAATGTGATATGTATTAGGCCGATGATGCATGGCCCATTTGATGTATTCGAGAACCATGTGTAGGGCTCACATGTCATATATTTGAGGCCCATGAGCAGGGCCCACCTGTTATGTATATGTAACCCTTGAGTAAGGCCCATTGTGTTGTATATTAGGCCTTTGTGTAAGGCCGTGGGCCCATTATATGTTTGGCTCTATGCGGGCCATTCCTTAGGGGCAATGTTGGTTAAATGTCCACATTATCAAGGCCGATTGTTGATGCCGGTTACTGATGCTGATTATGAGTATGAGACAACATAGCATCATAATACATGCCCATACGCATCATCTGCATATTATTATGAGATGTGATTGACCATTGCATATGTTATAATACAGATGGTTTATGGGACTCCCTGATAAGTGTAGTTATCTCACAGGAGTGCATAGTATGCACAGGATTGATGCATGATTGGACTTCATGACTAATACATCTTGCATTGTGTGATTGTGATTACTGTATGCCCTAGCGATATTAGGACTGTGACCGACACAGGCATGTCGTGGATGGCCAGATGGGACACCGAAAATATTTGGTTTATTATCTAGGCACTTTGGATGTCCATGGGTGAAAGTCTCTAAACTTCCGAGGCCAGAAGACACCCCAATGTATAGACCAAGTGGATACATGAGTGCCCGAGTGCCGAATACCAATAGGTCGTGTCTCCCACTGTGTCGTGGTCGGTTGGGAGGGGGTGTGGCCTTATCCGCCTAAGTGAGGAGGCTATAAGATAGGCTAAGTTTGGCCAGCTCCCAAATGGGTCCGCTATCGACAAGTCGGGTAGGCATTGGTATACTACTGGCAGGCGGATAGTGAGGTCTTTTCCACTCTCTGGGCTACGCGGCCAGCTGGGGCGGTAGCCAGCTTAGAGTGTACTAGACCCCGGTGATGATCCCAGAGATGTACAGTATTGATTTGTGGAGCAGGAGTTGCATATTTATTCATTCATTCATTTACTATCAACTCGGGCTGGTGGTGCGCAACTATTTGTTAAGTGTACCTTCGCAATGGCCAAGATTTCGGTTGGGGCGCGCGACTAACTTGAGATCAGGAGTTTATCACATTGAGTCTATCTATCCAAATTTAGGTATGGGACTAGTTTGGATAGAAGTCATTTGTGATAGGCCCCATAACATGCAACACCACGTACTATCATCCCTACTTCACACTGCAGCTTGGTCATTTTATTCGCACCACATATTGCATATTGCATTACATCTTCGGTATATGGCATTTTTAGGTTGCTATCTTTCTGCATTCATATAACCTAGATGAGGCTGATGGTAATTGTAGTTCTTCAAAAATGCATATAGTATTGTATCATTGGTATCTGATATTTGACTCATTATGTCTCCGCATTGCATAACTGAGTACATTACTTTCTCAGTATATGACATTGGGTTGTTATTCCTTTCATCGCATATCCTGGATTAGGTTGATGATCTTTCTATAGGACTTGTCAGTACTTCTGCTTACTCTGATATTGTTTGGTTCGTGGACTTACCAGTTTTCCATTTATTCTGATATTACATTCTACGCATGCATGTACTGCTCACATACTTACACCACCCTCTAAGCTTTTTATAAGCTTATGCATGATAGATGCGTGCAGGTGATGTTAGGTTGTAGTAGCGTGGAGCTTGAGGCATGTAGCTGACTTCTGGAGCTTTGATTTTGACATATGTTTTTCCCTTTCAGCATTGTATTCAAATGTTTATATTAGTAGATATGTGATGATGATGTTGCTTTTGTGATTTGGGTAAACTTGTGGTTATGCTTATTACGAATAAATGTACTTTGAAAAATTCTCCTTGTAGGATCCCAGGATCAAAATCCAATGTATGGATGCTGGGAGCCGAGAATGGGATACTACGGAGGCTGTCGGCACCGGATTCGGCGATCAGAAATTTTGTGAGCTCATTTTCCAGGTTTGGGGCGTGACAACCAGGTGAATCACGCAACCTTGATTGGAGCGACTAATTGCGACAACCAACCCCCCAAAAAATAAGTTGATGTAATACGTATATATAACAATTCACATACACCAACTAGTGCACCATCACCCGTGAAACATGGAATTACGTGTCACCCCAGGGCCGTTACCGAAAACGCATTATATCCACGACATTTATTTGATTGCTAAAAGAGGGATTCATAACATAGTACTTACACTTATAGAGAATACAAACTGAATCATAGAGGTTCTTGAATATCAAGACACATGCCCAAGCCTTAAAGATAAATAGCATACGACCAATATTGAGGAGAGTGACGATGGTCAACTCAAGTAGTGGCAATGACCAATATAGCAAATAGAAGAATGACGACAGCCGATTTTTTAATAAGGAGAGTGGCAATGGCCAACTCAATAAAGAGATAAGTGGCAAGGTTTGTATCCATGGCCCCACATAAATTCAGAAAGATCACTGTGTAAGCAACATTATACCACAATCTAAAAGGGCAAATAATTGATGGTAAAATATATAATAACAGGAAGAATTTAAAGTAAGACGAAGGCATGTTAAGGTAATGTAGAAATAACATAGAGGCATGTAAAGGCAAGATAAAGTAACATGAAGGCATGTAAAAGGCAGGATAAATATAACAACTTAAATTAATATAAGCTTAAATGATAAAACCGTCACCTTTTATTGTAAATATGCCTACCACCAAGGTTAGATGTTCAAGAGGGCACTTTAGGATTTAAATCTTGTCCCAAACCCAACTTGGGGTAGCAACTCAGTGAGTCCCTGTTGAATTAACTCGGTTTGACACGATGTGGTGCAACTCCACCACACGAGCTCTCTCTTCCCTTGTTTCTTCTTTTCCTCTTTTCTTTTCTTTTCTTTTCTTTTCTTTCTCTTTCCCTTTCTTTCTTTCTTTCTTTCTCTCTTTCTTTCTTCCTGCCTTTCTTCCTTTCTTTCTTTTCTTTTCTTTTTCTTCCTATTTTCCTCATCTCCCTCTGCTGCTTCCAACAACATTTGGACCGTGTCGGCCCGACTTGAGTTGGTGCAGCAGCGGTGGCAATGCTCGACTCTTTTATTCTTTCGTTTCTTTTCATCTTTCTCCTTTATCTTTTGTATTTTTTCTTTCTTATGTGATGGAAGGCCTCTCTTTATAGGCAGTCCAAACTTAGAAGGCCCTTGCGTAACCTTCTTATGCAGCTAGGAAAACCGGTGAGTTTCCTCTCACGACGCTGCTTACATGATGGAAAGCAACGAGGTGCAACTCTGTTTGAATGCGCTCACATGTGGCATAGGACGGACGTGCCTTTGGTCGGTTTTGGATGGCCGACAATGTGAACGGATTGGATTTTTCTGTCGACCAGTCATGGTGGGCCACGTCTCCATACAGACGTTGTTTGTTCCTGCAGCGAGAGCATCCGATTCTGATTCTCTGCTGGAGTTGGTGGGGCCCACTTATCGTGTTCTTTCAATGTATCAAAGTCATCCATTTTTTGTGTAGGGTTGGGTTAGCCATGTATCAAAACCTGAATTTGATCTGCATTTTATGTGGGCCACGCCACTAATCAACGTATTACTATAGTTATCTGTCACTGTGAGGTCGTGCATGTGCATGGATGCACATAAACATCATGGTTTTGGTCGAAATTCTCGCCCGGACACATTGGATAGCTCAGATAATCCATCTAGATGAAGGTGGGGCCCAGTACAATTTTAGCAGACGATCGCTCGCGAGAGAAATCTCGTTTTTATGGGATTCGTTGGGTCAACGTGAGCTGACCGAAATCTTCAGTCCGGTGCACCTCAGTTGTGCACGCCTGCGTATACACCATCTAGGTGTGGGCCCCTATGATGTCTTTCAGATCAATCTACACCGTCCATTCATTCTCTCATCTAAGTTAAGGAGTTGAGTTTAAAGTTGCAGCATATCCAACGATCTGGTGGCCCCAAAATTGACGGTTAATGGCTGATCTGTCCATTGGGTCATTTATGTTATGATTTAAGGGCTGAAATTCAATGTGTATAGTTAATTTAGGATTCCTAGGTGTGGTATAAAATTTCACGTTAATCGGATTGTGGGAACCACGTGGTTTAGAATTCAGTGGTCTAGGCTAATGGCATTTTCATAATTATCGTTGATCTGCAAGTTTTGGGAAATCTAATGGCTCCACATGGTTATACGAACATTTTAAAGTAATTTTTATAAAAGGACTTATATTTAAATCATTATGGGTAAAGAGTTTTCACTAGTTTAGTCAAGGGAAGGTACGTGTATCAAAGCACATGATCAATGGTTGGATGATTTGATTTTTGAATGAAGTTCATTCCCAATGGTTAGGTTTGTGTCAGGGCAAGGATGTAAGGCTAGGATAGTTGGATTGGTATTGTACACAAGTATACATTATGTTGAATCTTATGGTAACGCTCGACAACTTTTGATGCTCGAGTATCAAAAAGTTTGAGGCGTTACAGTCCAGTGCACGACCGACAGAAGTGGTTCGATCTCAAAGGATCGGATGCACTCTCGATCAACCTGTCGTTCGTGCACTAGTTGTCTCCCAGAATATTTCTATAGCAAACTGGAGGTACAGTGAGAAATAGGAGGCCCGGTAGGAGATGTGACGGGAGGAGCACTACTGCGCGATGTTTGTCAGGCAGGGTTACCGCGCCATGGCGCAGGGGAACCCTGATCTGACGGTAGTGCAGGGGCCTTCGCCCATTCTCTAGGAGCTGAAGTTTTCTTTCTCATTGGCCGTGAGGGTTCTCCTTCGGCCGGAGCTTTCCCTTTGTCCTTTGGCATTGATTCAAGGAGAAACAAAACACAAAACAAAACTAGATGCCAAAAGAGGATTCATATTCCCAAAAACCCAAGGAAGATGAAGAAATTTACCAATATGGTGAGGATTTACAAAGGTATGTTGAGGAAGTAGCTGATGAGCTTTACTTCCACACCAAGACTCCGTCGAGCAAGGAGAAGGAAGTGAAGATATACCCCAAAAATCGCCACTAATTTTTTTAGTAAAAAAAGGAATTTGTTGCATGCGCCATATATATATGTTTTTAAGTATCTTCGATGTCATCGAACGTGATTCGATGTCATCAAAGTTCAAATTTCGATGAAAACGAGTGGATTGTTTGATGACATCGAAACCATGTTTGGCGCTTCAGTTCCTTTATATACTTCAATGATATCGAGGTATATTCGATGTCAACGAAAGTGTCATCGAACCAATAAACTTTAGAGTTTGCTACATGATTCAATCGGATAAAGAGAATGTATATAAGATTATACTTACAGGCTTTGTATTCTCATCAAAATTTGTACAAAACAAATAGCAACCAAAATTATAAACATATCCTATGTTTATGTTCAAAAAGAATTTTAGAGGCCCAAAATTCCTTAAATATATCATTAAGAGCTTGTAGACCACAAACTATATTATCTCGCACATATTTCAAGTGATCTGTAACTTGCTGCCACACCTCATTCTTTTTCAATTTGTTTGAGCACATTTTTTTACTTTTGGGCTCAAAAATTTTAAGGCGGCGAGACACCGATGACTATAGTAACCTATAGTCTTACCTAGAGTTTTACATCAACATTTGATTTGTATATAACTCAATGGCTGAGGTTTAAAAAGAGAGGAAATGTGGATTTGTTACAAAATTTTCTTATGATGCATGAGTCTACAACATCCTCTACATTAATCAAAGGTCTAGATTTGTTAGAGGGTTGTTCATCAACAATCCCAATAGCATTTTCTGGAATAAGTGTCCTCCTTTCATGTTCTGGTAAAGTGCATGCCCAAGTCTTTGGTACCATGACTTGGACTCATTATTCATAGCCATGTGGTATCAGGTAGACGGATCATTCTCCCTACTACTTTCAATTACGTAGCAGTTGTTACTTGTGCGAATACCTTTTTAATAAATTTTCCTGTCAGGATTTTGCACACATCTTTGGAGAATATGACCATGTGTTCTTTGTTGCAGATTTGTGAGATACTAAGAAGACTGTGTTTCAATCCTTCTACCCAAAGAACATCTTCAATCATGGTCATCCCAGGGCCAACTATTGTTCCTTCCCCAATTTTCTTGGCAGAACTCCCATCTCCAAATGTGACCGCCCCACCATCAGATTTTGAATAATTGTAGATGTGGGATTCGTCACCAGTCATATGTCTAGAGCAAACCACTATCGAGATACCACTTAGGACCATTACCTGTATTAAGATCAGAATGAATTACTAGGCAAGTGTTCTTGTTTTTCACTACCCATTTGGTGACAATTTTTCTTGGTGAAGGTGCTTTCTCTTTACCATGGGTCTGTTTGGATTTTTTAGGCAACTGAAATAGATTCCCTTGTTTCATCAATTCTTTGGTTTTTTTATTCAGTTGAGCCACCAAATTCAATAACTCCTCCATCTTTTTTGTCATTTTCGGTGGAGTGGGATGTTTCCTTCCTTCTTTTGGTATGTATTTTGAATAACTCTTTGGTTTTTGTAATGTTCTTCCGGTTGGTTTAAATTTGCCAGAATAGTTCAACCCGGAAGTAGAGTGAGACTTACCAAATGTAAGACATTCAAACTTATAATGTCCCAAGTCTCCACAAGAATGACAAATAAGAGTATTCTTTGTGTTACTTCTAGATGCAACAGTTTTCTTAGTCATAGGTGGTGCAGGAATGGAGCTAGATTTACACCTTTCATATCCCAAGCCTCTCTTATCCTTCTGTGTTCTTCCCATCCCTAGAAGTTTCTCCAGTTTTTTACTACTTTGGAAAAACCTATGACTAAGTTCAACATGTTGTTTTGATTTTTCCACATCAAAAATAAGTTTATGATTTTCATTCTTAAGGTACGTATTCTCAGATTCTAAGAGTTCAATCTGTTTATTTAATCTTAGTATTTCATATGTGAGGGAAGTAGTTGTCCTTTCTAGTCTACCATTTTCCATATGGTATTGCTAAAGATCATTTATCAAATGGGTATTGATCTCTAGCGTTTTGTTCAAATCATCCTCCAATTGTTTGTTTTTATTTTCAGCAACACTAAGTTTCTTAAGGACACTAATGCTATGGATATAAAGTTAATCATAAGCATCATGGATCTCGTCTTTTTCTTCTTCTACTACTTGTTCCTCATCATCTGAGGGGTGTGTCTCTATGGCTTGTGATTCATCTCTTTCCTCATTCTCCTTTGAGCTGGGAATAACTATGGTGGTGAAGGCCATAAGTATTTTTAATGACTTTTGGTCTCCATCACTTTCAGAATCGTTACTTTCAGAATTGGATTCATCCGTGTCATCCCATGTGGTTATCATAGCCTTTTCTTTCGATTTCTTAGTAGGGCAATTAGTGGATAAATGACCATATTCCCTGCAGTTATAACATTGAGGTTCCTTGGACTTTCTAAATGGTTTGCCTATTTGGCATTTGTTGTCCAGTTGTTTTCCCTTGTTGTTATATGGTTTTCCACGATTCTTGTTAAAGAATTTTTTGAATCGTTGAGCTAAGAGAGCTACCTCCTCATCACCATTTTCATTTTCACTTTCCTCTTCCTCTATCACAATCATGTTCTTAAAGGTCTTGAGAGCATTATTTTTGGACTTTGTGTGTGGTTTAAGGTGTAGTTCAAAGGTTTGTAGGGAACCTATTAGTTCTTTTACTTTCATTTCCTCATTGTTCCTACATTCTTCTATGGTGTTGACCATAGGGTTAAATCGTTCCAGGAAGGATCTGAGAATTTTTCTACAAATTTTAGATACTGAAATTCTTTCCCCAAGTCCCCCCATGGAGTTACATATACTATTCAACCTAGTGAAAAACTCCACGAATTTCT
The DNA here is from genome assembly GCF_029962835.1 of Magnolia sinica. Classification (NCBI taxonomy): domain Eukaryota; kingdom Viridiplantae; phylum Streptophyta; class Magnoliopsida; order Magnoliales; family Magnoliaceae; genus Magnolia; species Magnolia sinica. The sequence goes on from NC_080577.1 coordinate 60,893,345, forward strand.
CATGTTCTTCCATCTTTATGTGCTCAAATTGAGATGTCAGAAGTTGCAGCCTTGACATTTTTACTAAGTTAGTTCCTTCATTGGTAGTTTCTACTAACTCTCATGTTGCCTTTGAGTTTACAGACATACTTATCTGACTGAACACATCTAGTGAAACTCCACAGTAAATTGCATTCATAGCTTTGGCTTCACACATCCTCATTTCTTTATCAAATTGAGTCCACTTCTCTTTTGATTTGGGTTTAAAGATTGTTGTACCATTTTTGAGAACCACCTGTTTAGTGGGTGCAACATATCCATTCTCAACTATCTCCCAAACGTCACGATCTAAAGTCTATAAGAAGTAGATCATTCTTGCTTTCCAATATGCATAATTTAAACCATTAAAGATGGGAGGACGTGAGACTGATGGTCCATCTCCTTTACTTATAATTCCAACTTCAGTTAAGATCTTCCTCTAGGTGATTAAACCCTTCAAGAGGAACTAGGCTTTGATACCAATTGAAATTGCGGTGATACCATTATAGTAGAAGTATGGAATTAGTCGAAGTATCCTAGACGGGGATAAATTGGACTTTTCAAAAATTCTAATCTTATTGACTTGTAATGTTTACTGATTTAAATTAGTTCAGCAAGATTATCAGAGAATCATTCACATTCATGGCTATAAAGCATATTAACGATCCAAGTTAAACAAAACACAAATACTGCATATTTAAACATATCAAGCCATCAATCCAAATATGCAAGAATCATCACAAACACATCGATATATAGTGGTTCAGCTATGTGCCTACTCCACTCCTGGCTGACGCACTCCATCCTAGAGTGTGTCGGATTTCATTATTTGATGGTTTTAAATTAGGTTAACCACAAACCTTCACAACCTACACAAGGTACTATCTACAGAAGATAGATATATCCTACATAAGGAATTGCCTACCAAAGGCATTCAACATGCCTACACAAGGCAACTAATGATGCCTACACAAAGAAATCAATGCCTACAACAGGCAACCAGACATGCCTACACAAGGCAACTAGACATGCCCACCCTAGATATTATTTGAGCTTTTGGAAGGCTATTTTACATTCTTCTATCCAATCTGAAAAGGCCAAGCTATATGTCCTAGAGGGGGGGTGAATAGGACAATGGCAAATAAAAACTTATAACAGCGGAATTAAAATGAATATGATAGCCAAAGTAAATCACAATGCAGTAAATTAAAATAACCTCAAAATTCAGATCTTGAGAGGTTGATACAAACGTTGTTCTAAGGACAACCTTACACCAAAAACAGAGTTTATGGTAGGACAACCTTATTCCTAGAAAGATCTTTGTATCAAGTCTCAAACCGAAGAGGAATACAATAATAAATATAAACTGAATTGAAATAACTTATAATTAAAAATGTATTGTTCTAGGGACAGCCATACACCATAAAAATGGCAGGGCAACCTTGCTGGAAAAACTTTCAAATGAAATTGAAAATCAAGCGATAAAGGAATAGCAGAAAATAAATTCTAAGCTATTATAACATTCTCACAAAGCTTGAATTAAATAATTACAACATTCACCACCATACATACATCCCACAAAAGAATAATTAAAAATTAGAAGAATAAATTAATCAAACACAAGGGTTTATAGTGGTTCGCCTGTGTGTTCACCAACTGTTAAACAACAACCACACAAAAAGCTACTCCACTCCTAATATCCTCACACAGGGGATATTAGCGTTCACTAAAAAATAGGTTTTCCCAAGTTCACCCAAAACCCTTACAATTGTGTCTTTATATGTGGGCTTACACAATTAAAAACCCCACTTACGAGTTTTCTGGCTTTCCTCGGATAACCAATATAACAAGATTTTTCTGCAAATCTTGAAAGAAACCAAAATAATAGAAAAGAATTTACAATATGTAAAATACGAATATCTCCTTCGTTGTAGCACCGGTAGAACCAAATCAAAGTAGATGATTGAATGTCCAAGTTCAATGTCCAATATTACTCGATTACAATGGTTCTAATTCTAATAGATTTTAAATTAAACCAAATAGGGCTTGCCTTAATTGATTTTGATTCCAAAGAAAGGGAATAACAATTCCTCTTATCAAATCGGATTGGAATAGCCGAAACAAAATCAATTAAATAAAGCTAAGGAAAGAGAATATTAAATAAGCACACTTAGCTTAGATGGAGCACGAATTATCTCTCGAAGTTCGACGAAGATTGGCTTGAATACTTTAATTAATTCGATAATTTCTTGAGATTCGTGCACTATTTATAAGTGAGAAGATCGGGTCATCGATCGGTCTAGAGTGCTCTTCGACTAGTCGAAGCACTACACAAATATTTGAAAAATCCGGTGAGATATACTCGACCGTTCTACGATCGTCGAAGCTCTCCTACGATGGTCGTAGGTCACCTCTGGGTCGTAGGTTTCCTTCGAGTCGTAGGTCCTGAAAATCTTCGTTGGACTTCGAGTCGAAGATTGTACGACTGGTAGAACCGTCGAGCACATCCTACGACTGGTCGAACAGATTCCTGGACTAGTCGAAGGCTAACAGATTTTATCCGGAATTTGTAACAAACTCACGACTGGTCGAGAAATTTCTTAGACTGGTCGAAGCAAGTCTAAGACTAGTCGAAGAAGGCCTAGGACTAGTCGAAGAACAGACCAATCACATGTAAAATAAACATTCGATTTATGTATCCGAAATGACCTACTTCTAAGGTCAACCTATGGTCAATCAAACCTTAACCATGAAGTATGGACATTGAAACATTAGGAACAAGAGACCTTGAAGTATGAGCCTTGAAGTCTTGATGTAGATCAAACCTTGATGTAGCTCAATCTTGAAAGTGTACAAACTGCCTTGAACTCTTCTTGAAGTCTTGCAGCTTGAGTCTTGTCTTGTGAGCAGTTCTTTCATTCAAGATTGATCCTTGTACTTGTGAGCTTTGCTTGTTGTGAGCTTAGCTTGTTCATGAATGTTGATCCTTGAAAGAGCTTCACTTAAGCAAGTTATATATAACATAACAGTGATTTTGTCATCACAAATTTGACAACAGATAGGGATATAAACTATAGCACTTACAATCTCCCCCTTTGCCAAATTAGTGACAAAACACATAATCAAGATAAACAAAAGCAAAACAACTGGTTAATACCTGCAAATCAATATTCAATATTTAACATTCAACCAGTTTCATTCAACAAGATCAAACATATACTCAAGATCAAACATATACTCCCATTGACTCCCCACTCCCCCTGAGTAACATAACCAATGCTACTCCTCTCATAATCACATTAAGAACAAACCATTCTCCCTCTTTTTGTCACAATATGACAAAGGAGAACTAAATAAAGGAAGTCATGAGAGGAAACATGAGGAAGTAAGAGAGTATAGCAAAAGAATCATAGAGATACTCAAGATAGCATCACATATATCCAGCATAAATATTACATCAAGAACAAATATCCAGCATAAAATCCAACTCAAACTCAAGCAAACAAGTGCTAAGTAATAAAGTTATTACAGACTAGAAGTCTCATAAAAACTAGTCAGAACTAGAACTTGATGACGGAGCAGGAATAGAGGGATCAAGTTGGTGCATGCCTTTGTTCATGCGCCTAAGATATTTGCGCATGTACTTGAATTGTAAATCATGAGCAACAGACATGTTTTCCAACTTAACATTAATATCCTCAACTTTACCCTCTAATGCACTCAGATGTGCGTCAACATTAGATGGTACAAAATCTGGATCATTTGCTGAGTCAGAATCCAGTTCCTCAAAAATGTCATCCATATTAATGTCAACACCAGCTTCTTCAGGACCACCACCACCACCACCTTGTTCAGGAAGCAGATCCAACTTTATCTTATTGATATTTGTATTGTTGAAGATCAGATGATGGATAGGTGCCTCATCAACAGGCATATCGACTAACATATGAGTAGCCAATACAATCATAAAATAGGCAAAAGGAATGTCACTATGACCAGGATGGAGTCGAAACTGAATAATGAAATGACAGATTAAGGATGGCAAACAAATCTGAGTACCATTTGAGATAGCATGGATAACACGAACCATAAATGAAGTCAAGTCAGATTTATTACCCGAACGAGGATACAGATTAGACACAAAGATTCTGTGGAGAATTCTGGATTTGGGTAACAAATACCTTGTGGGGAGCGCATTCCCTTTTTGAGTCCATTGAACATCCATATTGCACAAGTCTCTAGTGAGCATGCATTTTTCAGCCATTGAGGGTTTATCGGTTAAATTATGGATAGGAATACCCTCATCATTCACAGGAATTTCTATAAGAGCTGAAATTAAATGACGATCAACGTCAAATGGCCCTTTTCTAGTAGAAATTTGAAATGTTAAATTATCCTGTGAAAATGCACTAATACATGTAAACATGGATTGGGCAATGGACCGGTATGCAGGCCCACTCCCAATGCAATAAGTTAACCCAACCTACAGCTTCAAGCATAGGAAGGATGTCAAAAGGAGCAATGTGATTAACATCAACAGCATGCTCAACAATAACATTACGAGATCTAATGTCCCTAACATATGATGGATCATCATTAGGAACAAGAAGACGCTTAGAGATAGCGGTCGATCTAGAGGAAGAAGAAGGACCACGTGAAGTAGTTTTTCTACCTCTAGAAGCCATTTGCAACAAGGATTTAAAGGAATAAAGAAGTTGCAAAGGATTGAGAAGTGGGTTTGCTCAAAACAGATTTTTCTAAATCTAAACCCCAAATCTCAAAGATTTTCAAAAAAGAAAGCTTCAAGAGAGAAAAGGAAACAATCTTGACACAAATCTGCAAGAAAAATGGGATTTGGAACACTAACCTTGAAGGACTTGAAGGATGGGTTCGACGAGTCGAAGTTCGGCTCCAAGGAGAAGAAAGAAGAAATGAGGAAGAAAGTGAAAATTCCCCAATTTGAAGTGAAACCCGTGTTCCACGACTGGTCGTGGGTATCTACAATCGGTCGTAATACGACTGGTCGTGTATACTCACGACTGGTCGAATAAACCCCAAAAAATTCAATTTTCTTACAATTTAAACAAAAATTGGAATTCAATCTAGCAAAAATATACAATATTATACAAGAAGGCATAAATTATCAATTTAAAATGCACATGCCAAGATCAAATTTCATCTTTTTGAACCTACTTTTATCAAGAGGTTTTGTGAAAATATCAGCACGTTGATCTTCAGTAGGAATATATTCTAGAGATATAACTTTTTCTTCTACTAATTCCCTTATATAATGAAATCTAATGTCAATATGCTTAGTACGAGAATGCTGAATAGGATTTTTTGAAATATTTATCACACTGGAATTATCACAATGTAATAACATAGAATCCTGTTTAATTCCATAATCACTTAGCATTCGTTGCATCCAAACAAGCTGTGTACATGCATTACCAGTTCAGCTTCAGTTGTTGAAAGTGATATAGAATTTTGTTTCTTACTAAACCAGAAACTAGACAATTTCCAATGTAAAAAAAACCACACCATTGGTTGATTTTCTATCATCTAGATTACCACCCCAGTCAGCATGAGTACCCAGCTAATTAGACATTGGTTTCATGAGGATACCAGAGACCGAGATTTACTGATACTTGCGACATATCTAATAATTCACTTGACAATCAAGTGAGATTCTTTTGGATCGATTGATATCTTGCGCAAATACCAACACTTAGTGAAATATCGGTCTACTAACAGTTAAATATAACAAACTACCAATCATACTCCGATAAAGTTTTGAGTCAACATTTTTACCATTAGAGTCTTTTGATAGTTTCAGGGTAGTACTCATAGGAATATCGAAATTTTTGCCATTCTCAAATCCAAATCTCTTGATTAAATTCAAGGCATACTTAGATTGAGAAATGAATATTCCTTCAGGTTGTTGCTTTACTTGCAATCCAAGGAAATAAGTCAATTCCCCAACCATGCTCATTTTGAACTGTGATTTCATCAAATCTGCAAACTCAGTAGTCAAGTCAGTACAAGTTGATCCATAAATGATATCATCAACATAAATCTGCACCATTAAGATATGATCATTATGTTTCTTAACAAACAGAGTTTTATCAACATATCCCATTTGAAAATTATGACTTAAAAGAAATTTCGTTAGTTTCTCATACCATGCCCTAGGTGCTTGTTTTAATCCATAAAGTGCCTTTTTAAGCCGATATACATGATCGGTATTTTTGGAATCTTCAAAACCCATTAGCTATTCAACATAGACTTCTTCATGTAAATCGCCATTTAAAAAGCACTTTTCACATCCATCTGATAGATCTTTATCTTTCTAAAACATGCAATGGATATAAATAGTCTGATAGATTCAAGACGTGCTACTGGTGCAAAGGTTTCATCGAAATCAATCCCTTCAATTTGAGTATAACCTTATACCACCAGTCTAGCCTTGTTTCTAATTATATTTCCACATTCGTCAGACTTATTTTTAAAAATCCATTTTGTTCCAATGATGTGTTTATCTTTAGGTCTTGGTACGAGATACCAAACATCATTTCTTATGAATTGGTTGAGTTCATCTTGCATCGCAACAATCCAGTTCTCATCAGCCAGAGCTTCTTTTACGTTAGATGGTTCAATTTGGGATATAAAACATACATAATTACATATATCCTCAAGTTGTCTACGGGTGCGAACACCGGTGAGAGGGTTTCCAAGAATTTGTGTAGTTGGATGATCTTTAACAGTCATAAACTCAGAATCAATCTGATTCGATGAAGTATCGGGTTTATCAATGATTAGTACTTCATCATTATCTGAATTAGAAATTAGTGTGTTTAAGTAATCATCAATGACAACATTAATGGATTCTTGAATCACACCAGTCCTTTTGTTCAGGACCCTATAAGCTCGACTGTTTAAAGAATATCCTAGAAAAATACCTTCATCACTCTTCGTATCGAACTTTCCCAAATTTTCACGATCACGTAAAATATAGCACTTGCTACCAAAAACTCGAAAGTATTTAACAGTAGGCTTTTTATTGAACCACAATTCGTAAGCCGTTTTATTATTATCTTTGCTAGTGTATACTCGGTTAATAATATAGCAAGCTGTGTTAACTACTTCAGCCCAAAGATTTTTAAAGAGCTTCATGCTATTCAACATGACATTAGCCATTTCTTGAAGCACCCTATTCTTTCTTTCAACAATTCCAGTTTGTTGTGGAGTTTTGGGAGGAGAGAATTCATGTAATATTCCTTGGTCGGTACAGAACTTCTCAAAATTGCTATTCTCAAATTCAGATCCATGATCACTACGAATTTTACTGATTTGAGAGGATTTTTCAGTTTGAATCCTTTTGAGAACTTTTCTTACTTCTTCAAGGGTTTCAGATTTATCCCTTAAGAAGACTACCCAAGTGAATCTGGTAAAGTCATCAACTATTACCAGGATATACTTTTTACCACCATGACTTTCCGTTCTAGTAGGTCCTATCAGGTCCATGTGGAGAAGTTCGAGTGGTCTTGATGTGGTATTTGAATTCACCTTTTTGTGTGAGTTCTTTGTTTGTTTGCCTATCTGACACTCACCACATATTTTATCTAATTTATGAAGTTTGGGTAAACCTCTTACAAGTTCTCGTTTGCTCAATCGATATAAATTTCGATAATGTACATGTCCAAGATGTTTGTGTCATAAATCAGTCTCGTCTGTATGGACCATGTAACATGTTTGATTAGATGAGCTGGATTCACTAATAATATAGCAATTTTCAGACGTTCTACGTCCAGTTAATATTATAGAACCCTTATTGTTTAGTATTTCACAGCTTTGATTAAAAAACCGAACATTATGGTTATTATCACATATTTGTGATATACTAAGCAAGTTGTGCTTTAGGCCTTCAACGTATAAAACATTTTTAAACACAGGAAGATTAAAAAGTTGAACCGTACCTTGGCCTATAATCTTGCAGTTGCTACCATCACCAATTGTGACTGAACCATCAGTCATATCTTTCAGATCGGTGAAGCATCCACTGTCTAGGTACCACTTTGAATGACTTGTTGCTTTGAAAGCAGTATGAGCAACCAAGCAGGTGACTTTAGGAACCCATTTCATAACTGTTTTGGGTTTAGGAACATAGTTGGTCTTCTTTTGTGTATATTTGTAGGAATGACCTGTAGAGTTAGATTTTAAGAGCTCCTTGAGTAAATCAACTATCTTTTCAGCTAGTGGATTTCGTTTCTGATTAAAGTTGACATGGCTGTTTCTAGGTTTTTGAAAAGTTTTTGAATTTTTAGAAAAATCTTGATAAGTACTTTTCCCTTTTGAGTTTGAGGACTCTCCTTTAACAAACATAGGAGGAGTATACTTTTGTTTAGGAGGTAAATTTTTATCATAGCCCAACTCGGATCGATCGCCACATTTTCTTGATCCGGATAAAAGTTTCTCTAACTTTGGATCACCTTGGGCATATTTCCATGTGTCCTTTAGACTCAGAAGAGAAGATACTTCAATTTTAAGATTCTCAATTTCATATTTTAAATCAACAATTAGTGAGTTTTTGAATTCCAAATCGCATTTTGATTTTTCAAAATAATTTGAAATTTGTGATTTTTCTAAGACAAGTGATTCAAAACAATTTTTGAGTTTAGAAAACTTTTCTTTTTGAATTTTAAGTTTGATAGCAATTTTACAACTTTCCTTATATAGGGCATTATAAGCGTCTTGAAGATCATCTTCATTTTCACATTCACTATTCAGATTTTCTTCACTTGTAGAGTCATTATCTGAAAATGTGAATTTGGCTAGAGTCATAAGAGCTTTAACCTCATTGCCCGACTCAGTTTCAGAATCTTCTGTTTCAGAAGAACCTTCAGAATCAGATGATTCATCCCATGTAGCCAACATACCCTTCTTCTTGGGTTTATCCCTTTTAGGACATCTATTTGCTAAGTGCACATATTCTAGACAGTTGTAACATTGACTATCTTTCAAAGATTTTCGAGATTTGGGTCTAAACTTCTTTTTGTCATTTGATTTTTGAAAATCAACAGTTTTCTTGCTTTTGAAAATCTTGTAAAATTTTTTAGCTAAAAGAGCCATATCATCATCTGAATCAGAATTTTCTTTTAAATTACATTTAGAAGATTTTAGTGCGATAGATTTTCCTTTAGGAGCTTTAAAGTTTAACTCGTAGGTTTGTAGTGAACTAACTAGTTCTTCTACCCTCATATTATCCGTATCACGAAGTTCCTGGATCGCGGTTACTTTAGAATTGAACCGTTCAGGAAGTGAGCGTAGTATTTTTGCACACACTTTACTTTCTGGGATTTTATCGCCAAGACCCCACATTGAGTTTACAATGTCATTCAATCTAGTGTAAAAGTCCATAAACATTTCATTTTCCTCCATATGAATTTCTTCAAATCTGGTTGTGAGGAGTTGGACTTTAGATTTTTTGACAATTGTAGTACCCTCGTGTGTCATTTCTAATATATCCCAAGCTTGCTTTGCAGTATCATAGGAATGATTCTTTTGAACTCATCCGGTGATAGTGCGCAAGTAATTGCATTTAGTGCTTTAGCATTTGCACTACTCTCACTTTTCTGAAGAGTGGTCCATTGGTAATATGGTGTTACTTTCATTGATTTTGAACCATCAACCCCAGTAACTTCCATGATAGGAGGATTCCATTCAGTCACTGTGGCTTGCCACACATTTTCATCCATTGATTTGAGGAAGATCCTCATTCTGGCTTTCCAATAAGCATAGTTGGAGCCATCAAAGGGTGGAGGCCTAGTGACTGAAAGGCTATCAAAATTTGACATCTTAAATAGCTTAAATCGTTAGCTCAGGAATTAAATCCAAGAATAAAAAAGAGCTATTAGGCTCTGATACCACTTGAAAAGGCTAAGCTATATGTCCTAGAGGGGGGGTGAATAGGACAATGCCAAATAAAAACTTATAACAGCGGAATTAAAATGAATATGATAGCCAAAGTAAATCACAATGCAGTAAATTAAAATAACCTCAAAATTCAGATCTTGAGAGGTTGATACAAACGTTGTTCTAAGGACAACCTTACACCAAAAACAGAGTTTATGGTAGGACAACCTTATTTCTAGAAAGATCTTTGTATCAAGTCTCAAACCGAAGAGGAATACAATAATAAATATAAACTGAATTGAAATAACTTGTAATTAAAAATGTATTGTTCTAGGGACAGCCATACACCATAAAAATGGCAGGGCAACCTTGCTGGAACAACTTTCAAATGAAATTGAAAATCAAGCGATAAAGGAATAGCAGAAAATAAATTCTAAGCTATTACAACATTCTCACAAAGCTTGAATTAAATAATTACAACATTCACCACCATACATACATCCCACAAAAGAATAATTAAAAATTAGAAGAATAAATCAATCAAACACAAGGGTTTATAGTGGTTCGCCTGTGTGTTCACCAACTGTTAAACAACAACCACACAAAAAGCTACTCCACTCCTAATATCCTCACACAGGGGATATTAGCGTTCACTAAAAATAGGTTTTCCCAGGTTCACCCAAAACCCTTACAATTGTGTCTTTGTATGTGGGCTTACACAATTAAAAAACCCCACTTCTGAGTTTTCCTGGCTTTCCTCAGATAACCAATATAACAAGATTTTTTTGGCAAATCTTGAAAGAAACCAAAATAATAGAAAGGAATTTACAATATGTAAAATACCTGAATATCTCCTTCGTTGTAGCAGCCCGGTAGAACCAAATCAAAGTAGATGATTGAATGTCCAAGTTCAATGTCCAGTACTCGATTACAATGGTTCTAATTCTAATAGATTTTAAATTAAACCAAATAGGGCTTGCCTTAATTGATTTTGATTCCAAAGAAAGGGAATAACAATTCCTCTTATCAAATCAGATTGGAATAGCAGAAACAAAATCAATTAAATAAAGCTAAGGAAAGAGAATATTAAATAAGCACACTTAGCTTAGATGGAGCACAGAATTATCTCTCAGAAGTTCGACGAAGATTGGCTTGAATACTTTAATTAATTCGATAATTTCTTCTGAGATTCGTGCACTATTTATAAGTGAGAAGATCGGGTCTTCGACTGGTCTAGAGTGCTCTTCGACTAGTCGAAGCACTAACAGATATTTGAAAAATCTGGCGGGATATGCTCTGACCGTTCTACGACTGGTCGAAGCTCTCCTACGACTGGTCGTAGGTCCTGAAAATCTTCGATGGACTTCGAGTCGAAGATTGTACGACTGGTCGAAGAGCAGTCGACACTGTTCCTACCACTGGTCGAACAGATTCCTGGACTAGTCGAAGGCTAACAGATTTTATCCGGAATTTGTTACAAACTCACGACTGGTCGAGGAATTTCTTAGACTGGTCGAAGCAAGTCTAGGACTAGTCGAAGAAGGCCTAGGACTAGTCGAAGAACAGACCAATCACATGTAAAATAAACATTCGGTTTATGTATCCGAAATGACCTACTTCTAAGGTCAACCTATGGTCAATCAAACCTCAACCATGAAGTATGGACATTGAAACATTAGGAATAAGAGACCTTGAAGTATGAGCCTTGAAGTCTTGATGTAGATCAAACCTTGATGTAGCTCAATCTTGAAAGTGTACAAACTGCCTTGAACTCTTCTTGAAGTCTTGTAGCTTGAGTCTTGTCTTATGAGCAGTTCTTTTATTCAAGATTGATCCTTGTACTTGTGAGCTTTGCTTGTTGTGAGCTTAGCTTGTTCATGAATGTTGATCCTTGAAAGAACTTCACTTAAGCAAGTTATATATAACATAACAGTGATTTTGTCATCACAAATTTGACAACAGACAGGGATATAAACTATAGCACTTACACAATCCTACACAAGGAAGGATCCTTGATTCTGTGGACTCTTAAACACTTACCTGTAAGTAGGTGAGCCCCTGATTTAGCACATGATGAAGATGATCTTCCTTAATGGCGAAGAATCTTTAGCTCTCTTAAACCACAACACTTGTAGATGCTCCAATAGTAGTTGTGTTTGGGTCAAGGTATTTGGTGGAATCTACTCTATTAAATATGGATCTTTAAGAGACAGTGATTCTAGGGTTTTTACATTCAAGAGATTCCAACATCATGATTTACCATTAAGTAAGTTGTTGGAGGATCCTTAAATGGTGAAGTTCATTCTCCAATCCAATATATTGAGTATTCAATGATTAAGAAGAGCTTGGGGAATGAACTTCCATGAGAAAAAAGATTAATGATGGTATGTGTAATGACCCGAAAAAATTCGTGCTAAGACCCGAGTACTACCTCTATTTTCCTTAGAAGTTATTTGTGGGTTTATTAGCACTAAACTCGATTGCTTGTGAAATTAGCATCAATCATTTTAAATTTGATCTGTAGGACTCAAAACCTGTAGGATCGTTAGGGCTATATTACTCTGAAATCTGGGATTTAACGCTAAATCCAGTTGCTCTCGGAAATTTTTAGAAGCTTTGGATCGGACCTAGACTGCGCGTCGAAAATCCAATAGCGATGATCTTAGACAGTTATGGTCACCATGTTGGACTTGAACATCACCTCAAAAATCAAGTCCAGATGATGTCCTGGGTCAATTTGATTGAGTCCGGAGTAAAGAGTGTGAGAACGGTGAGAAATTAAATATGATTTTATGAAATCTGAGTCGTGTCGCTTGCGCGATGATTTTAAGCAATCTGACCGTTGGATTCTGACCCAATTTCACCCTCGGATCAGGAAAGATGGCCCAGGCATGTCATAACGCTTGTGGACCTGATCGAGTTCTGGTAACCATTGAATTGAGAGTGGTCCGCCACGACTGATTTGTAAAGCCGATCGGTACGAAAACTCAGCCTGACCTAGATCCATGGTCAATGAGCTTAAGTCCAACCGCACGTGAAAAAAGGACCACTCAAAGTGCTCCGTTGGATCGAGAGAAGCCTGATTTGGTTATAACCTAAGTATACCTTGGCCCTGGGGCTATTTTCATCAATGTTAGGCCTATATAAAGACCTTAAAACCCTCACTCTCTTTGCCATACGAATTTCCTAACCCTAGCTAAGAAAGAGAGGGGAAAAGAGAGAGAAAGTGAGAGAGAAGTTGGTGAATCATCTTAAGATTCTTTCCTGTTACTCTACATCCTTAAACCATCACTTTTGAATCGTTATTCCGACGATTCTAAGTTCCTTCTTGGGTAAGTTAATCTAACCCTAATCTGTTTAGAGCTTAGAATAGTCTATGTGTTGATGTAGCTCATTTCTATTCTTGCCTTAGGTTATCTAGTCGCCATTGACGAAGACATATCGTCTGAATCAGTTCGGTGCACTTTTTCTAATTTAAGGTGCGGACTATATTCGTATAGGTTATGGTTTTCAAGGCTTTTAATGTCAGTTAATGTTTTATTCTTGTTGTGGGTGCAATTTCACATGCCAAATGCTATATTTACTTTGCGTTCCGGATATGTATGTGTTATATTGAGATTTGTGTATTCTATGTATATGTAGGAAGTATCGTATACGTATAAAATATGAACATGTGTTTGCCATGATTATTTGTCGTGTACTTGTGCTAGTTGTATGTGTGTCAACTCCTTGGCAAAAGGAATTGTCCAAATGCGTGTATTCCAACATGCGTCATGTATGTTGAACTATATAGTCTAAGTGTTTGTAGAAATGTCTGAATGGTTTAAAGTGCAATATATTATCTTATTTGCGGGCGTTGAGAAGCGATTCTCAACTCTCCTATTGGTGTGTATGATTTCCTACGTGCAAGTCACATTCTTTGTTGTTTAACTTCAAGTATTACTTATGTGTAAATCCATGTTAAGTTGATATTCTTCAAATGCTCACATACGACATGATTTGAATTGTTGTTCCATTACTGTTCTAAATTGTATATGCATATTCGTTATAATGAAATGTGTTTGGGACTATGAAATAGTTCAGGAAATCGGTAATCGGCCTTGAGTTCGTGGCTGAGGTTGCTTTCGCCACGAGGGACGTGATTTGATGAACCCGAGTCGTATTAGAGTTGTCGGCAATGGTTTGGCCACACGGAGTGTTTGCGGACTCTATGTCGTTCAACCCAATGGGCGCTCGTGCTAGTCGAGTTCGTCAAGTAACCCGATTGTCCGATGTATGTTCACCATGTATGGACGCTATTGTTTGAATCTAGGGTACTAAACTTACCGATGAAATCCAGTTAACCGTTGTACCTTGATCCACTAAGACTCATGAGCCGGGCATGGTGGTATGGGACACCGTGGTCGAGCTGTCGGCCTACGCTGGGGTGACGAGCCTCCCCGTAGTGACCAGTGAGCACACCAGACTCGTGAGCTGATTATGGTGGTATGGGACACTATATTCATGCTGTCGGCCTACATTGATTGGTGATGAGCCCTTTGTAGTGACCTCGAGCATACCTGGATACTGCATTAGGGCGACGAGCCTTAGAGTAGTAATGAAGGTATGATAGGCGTGCATTGATTGGTGACAAGCCCTTTGCAGCGACCTAAAACCATATGATCGTATGAGATGGCCTAGGACTGACGACCCTAGAATGGATCGCTGTGTGGAAATTGATATGAGGAAGGTACCTTAGCTTCTCAATCCTGCTGTATGAAAAGGACTAATAATAACTTGGTAATCATGTTCATGCACCGCATTTACATGTGCGTGGAAGTCGTTGGCATTGCGGGAGGATGTCATGCGTAACGTAAGATGAAGACGTTGAGGGAGTAAGGCGAGGGCATGCATCATTTATACATACATCCTTGTACTAACAAGAGTAATATGACATGTTTGATTGTTCTGCTTTATCATTACTGCTTGATTGAATTGATAACATGTTAACCTTTGCTTTATTGTTCCACTGAGTTGATCACTCACTCCCACATTCTGGAGCGGTGTTTAAACAGCAACCAGACTCTGTCTTAGATGCAAATGTTGACGTGACCCCTGAGGCAGAGCAGGATTTCGAGGATGATGAGGCCGCATTTTTTTTAATGCAGTTCTCAGGCGGGTTCTTGTGAGTTCTCAGGCGGGTTCTTGTGAGTCATGTCCTGATATGCAGGAATTCTAGGTTTTCTTTTGGAATAGATAATGTCAATTGATGCTTGTATTTTTTGATAGCAACACTTGTAAGTATGACCTGGCATGTATACATATTTCAGGGACTTGCACATGTACACTTATGTTTCTTTAAGTCTTCCGCTTGCGTCCTTCACTTATCCCTGAATTATGTTTGCAGTTTGGCTTAATCTATTCCATGATTTATGTACTCTTACAGACAACATACATCCATCATTAAATATGTTGCATAAGTGATGTTTTGAAACTCGGGAGCTGAGTTATGCTCGACCCCCGAATTTCAAGGCGTTAAAAGTTGGTATCAGAGCATGAATTGGATTAAACCAAACCTGAGTTATGGTCACACACTGCACGCTGTCGCCACCTTAGTGTAGGAGGGTGCGAGTTTATTGTAGAATTTGTGTATGTGTTTCTCTTGCTTCTATTAGCGAAAGTTTACTGAAAATGATCACCGAGATCGAGTCTGTGCGCACTCCTGATCACACGCAGCGACCCAAAATCTCTTCTAGACCATCCATCGACGAGTTTAGATGGTTTATCTTTCCATCTCAGCCCTTAAAATGTCTGTAAACCTGTGTTTTACAGATTTTAACCCAAGTGGCCCGATATGCGTCGAATCGGACTAAGGCCCCGATTGGGGCAATTTCAAGAGGACCCAGGGGGGACCCACATCATTTTGGACTTAGGGGGCCAGGAGGACCTCGCCCAAATGGCAAGTCATCGCCGAAATGTCCAGCGACCGGCGATGACCTCACCGGTTCGACGAGCCCTTGCCGCCCAGCGGGCCAGGCCGGGCGGGCTGGCTCGGGCCGACGCCGTTGGGGCCTAGTGTAGCCCATTCCTCCATGGTTGGTCGATTAAAGCACCTCCCAAACCCTCTATCCTTCATAAAATACCCTCCCAAGTTTTCCTTTTCTTCAAGTCTCTCTCAAAACTCCACCAAAATCCCTCCCCAATCTCCTTCTTCTTCCATTTTCGTGCACACTCATCCAACCCATCTCAGAAACTCATCCCCATTACTATTTTCACTCCCTTTTCTTCTCATTTAAGCTCTCAAATCCTTTTTTGGGATCTCAAGTGTGTGGAAGCCCTACCATTCTTCCCATTTCTCCCATTTCTCTCATTTTTCATGGCCCTATTTGAGTTTGTCACGGCCATATTTTTCATCTCCACCTTTCTCTCTTTGATGGGGAAGAAGAGAGCGCCCGTGGATGAAGCCGAGCCTAGCCGCCCAACCCATGCACGGAGGCCAAGAGGTGCCGCCGAGAGCACGACCGCCACCCGTGAGTTTCAGACCAAGCGGGACCTTGATCCTCAAGCTCCCATTGGAAGAACATTGTTGGAGGAGCTATCTCATGGAGTCTATGAAGGCCGTAGGGTCTTTTTTGAGGCTCATGTAGATCCACGACTATTTGACGAGTTTCTCTTGTTGGAGCGCCTAGAAGGGGCCGGTTGGTGTCCCTTGTTTGAGGGCGAATATCGCACTAATGCGAGTACTGTTCGAGCTTTTTATGCCCTCATCGTGATCCTTCGCTGGAGCCTCTGCAGTTTAAGATCCCTTGTGGAAGCGGTCGGGAGGCCACGGTCAACGTCACTTTGATATCCCGACTTATGAATGTGCCGCTTGGTGAGGTGCATGCCAGTGAGAAGAATTTGAGCAGTGCGCGTAAGAGGGATTGCCGCACGCGGCTCCTGTGTGGTCGTCTGGTCGAATGGCAGCCTAATAGAAACCTTCTAGCTACCAACATGATGGACGACTTCTGCTTGCTTCACCACATGTGTACATTCAATGAATATCCAAGGTGGAGCAATCGCAGCGAGTGTACGCGCCTGATGGTAGATTTTCTATATCAAGTGGGGCAAGGAGAGAAGCTATGTGTGCCAATGTACATCTTACGTCAGATTATCCTTATCACTCGTTCGAATAGGAGGACTGAATCACTCCCATTTGGTCGACTCATTTGTAAGCTTGCACATGAGTTTGGCTTCAGGCTTGGGGCAGAAAAGCCGGTACCTGTTCGCTACATTAATGAGACGACCCTAAATCAGACGGACATTGGGCCTCATCGATGACAAGCCTCAGAAAGTGAGGATGAGACAGAGAGCGATGAGGAAGAGAGTTATGGCGACGGTGGAGCTAAGATTGAAGAAGAAGAGGAGCAGGACGAGGAAGAGGTAGAGGCCCAGGATACGAGTGAGAGTTCTCCTCCTGTGGCACCAGAGCAGAGTGCAGATCTGGCTACCAGGGATGCCCGTATCGGTCGGCTTGAGGAGGGTCAGGTTGTTCTACGCCAGGATATCATGGATCTTCGAGGCCTTGTGAAGCATAAGTTTAAGAAGTTGACTCGAACTCTGAAGTCTATCCTGTGTTGTTTGCAGGATAAGGGTGCCCCACCTCCATCTCCTGATTTCGACGAGTAGTTGTAGTTGTGGTCGTCCTTTGCTTTGTTTTGTTGTTTACCGTTGTTGGCATAGTAGTTGGAAGTTGTTTGTTGTTTGAATTTTTAGATGTTTTAGCTCACATGCTTTCTCTGTCGCGATTCATGTAATGCTGCACTTCTTGTATTGAGATAATTTTGTTAAATGAAATGCATGTTGTTTATCGTTGAAGTTGTGTTGTGAATGCTGTGTGGGTGGATTATGTGGATGTTGAATCTTACAGGTTGCATCCTCTGTTGAATGTAGGGTATGCCTCCTAAAGGTTCGAAGACTTCGGCCCGTCTCTCTTTGGTCGAGTCGCTTGCCGGGGTTTCTCCCCTAAGCGATAGCTAGATGGATCCACAGTCGGGCCCGTCTCATACTGGTGCTGGGCCGACACCTATGATTCCACCTATGGCTCCTCCAGTCGCGCCTTCGGTTCCTGAGCCGAACCGTGCATCTGCGTCGATGCCGTATACATCTTCGTCTGCTTCGCCTCCTAATAGGTTTGAGCAGATGATGTTGTTGATGCAGCAGCAGCAGATTCAGCAGCAGCGGCAGCAGTTTCTGTCTTCCATGGCTGGTATCTTTGCTCAGTCGATGGGGGTGACTCCACCTGTTTCACCTATGCACCCATCTGGGAGCGCTAGTGCGAGTGGCACATTTGAGTGATTCCAGCACTTACGACCTCCCACATTTGTGGGTTCTCATAGACCCGAGGAGGCCGAGTACTGCATTGATCACATCTCTAAGATGTTAAGACCGCTGCACTGTTCTGAGGTTGAGCAGGTCGAGCTTGCTTCCTTCATGTTTGAGAATGAGGCTAGTTTATGGTGGGACAGTGTTCTTCGCACTGTTGCGGAAGGGTATGAGTGGTCGTGGCAGGCGTTTGAGGCACACTTCCACGAGAAATATTTTTCGGTTACGTACCGACACGAAAAGGAGAGTGAGTTCCTTCTCCTCCGTCAGGGATGGATGTCGGTGACAGAGTATGAGAACCGGTTTACTGAGCTGGGTCGCTATGCTCCCTTGATTCTGAGTGATCAGCCGATGTGGATGCGGTATTTTTCTGAGGGGTTGAGGCCTGAGATCCAATCGAAGATGTGCTATGCTAGCATATCTTCCTATGCGGAGTTGGTGAGCATGTCCTTATGAGCTGAGCAGGACGGGGACAGGTCGTCCCGTATGCGAGCACCTATGGTTCCCAGACCATGACCTGACTTTCAGAGTGCACCATTTCTCGGCAAGAGACCGCGGGCAGATTCTCCTCCGAGGCGTTCAGCGCCGCCCGCTCAGCAGGTCCGAGCTAATTTTCGCTGTTCGTACTGTGGGAAGATGGGGCATTCGGATCGTACTTGCTTTTCGCGTATGCGGGATAGTGGATTTACTCCACCGTAGAGGATCAACCGTCCGATGCCTCAGGTTATATCACCTCCACCTCTTCATTCAGCGCCAGCTCATCCATCCTTCAGACCTTCTGTACCTAGCTTCAGGCCACCTCATCGGCCCATGGTTCCTCCGCTGAATCGCCAGCAGCAGGCTCGAGTTCAAGCGCTATCGGCTGAAGCGTCTGTGGCTGACTTGGTGCCGAGATCCTTTGAGGTTACTGCTCATATCCAAGGTATTCTCGTTTCTATGTTGGTGGATACAGGGTCCACTACCTCTCTTATATCGTATGTGGCAGTTAGGCGTCTGAGTTTGGGCACTGTTACTATGAAGGGAGTGACTCTCACTACCGCTACAAGGATCTCCTCTGCTATGAACAAGCATTGTATGGATTGTTTGACTGATCTAGGGAGTGGATCGATTCTTGTTGACCTTTTTGTGGCACCTCTTTACCATTACGATGTCATTATGGGTATGAATTGGCTCACGAGGATGCGGGCAGAGATTGATTGTGAATCTAAGTCGGTGACAATCCATGGACCTGAGGGCGAGACAGTTACTTTCCCAGTTCAGGTCAGTTACCCTTTTTGTCTTGGTTATTATACTTCTCTGTTGGAGAGTATTGTTGGATCGGCGTTTGAAAGCACGCCTATAATTCAGGAGTTTGAAGATGTGTTCGAGTCGATTCCTGGATTACCCCCCTAACGCAAGATTGATTTTACTATCGATCTCATGCCTGGTGCGGCACCCATTTCTTTGCCCACCTATCGTATGCCTCTGAGTGAAATGGAGGAATTGAGGAAGCAGATAGATGGCTTGTTGAATTTGGGTTTTATTCGGCCTAGTGTGTCTCCTTGGGGAGCACCTGTCCTGTTTGTTAAGAAGAAGGATGGTTCCTTGCGACTATGTATTAATTATCGCAGGTTGAATCAGGTGACTGTGAAGAATAAGTACCCTTTGCCTAGGATCGATGATTTATTTGATCAGTTGAAGGGGGCACGGTACTTTTCGAAGGTTAATCTACAGTCAGGGTATCACCAGTTGCATGTCAAGAATGAGGACGTGCAGAAGACCGCCTTCAGGACTAGCTTTGGCCACTATGAGTTCCTTATGATGTCGTTCGGTCTTACGAATGCATCAGCCATGTTCATGGATCTGATAAACAGGGTATTTTGGCCATTCTTGTTTCGATTCGTCATTGTCTTTATCGATGACATTTTGATATATTCTGTGAGTTGGGAAGAGCACGAGGAGCACTTAAGAGCGATCTTGGATACTCTTAGGAAGAATCAGCTTTTTGCGCAGTTCAAGAAATGTGATTTCTGGGAAGAGGAAGTCAAGTTCCTAGGACATGTGGTGTCCAAGGAAGGGATAACTGTCGATCTTGCTAAGGTAGCTGCAGTTCAGGACTGGAAGCAGCCTGGTTCAGTTACTAAGGTGAGAAGCTTTCTGGGTCTAGCAGGCTATTATCGACGCTTCATACGAGACTTCTCGAAGATAGCCAGACCGTTGTCTCAGTTGACATGGAAAGATTTGAAGTTTGCTTGGAATGAGAGGGAGGAGATAGCTTTTCAAGAGCTGAAGGACAAGTTGACGTCCGCCCCTGTACTAGTATTGCTAGAGCAAGGGGTTAAGTATACGATATATACTGACACCTCTCGCGTTGGTCTGGGTTGTGTCCTTATGCAAAAGGACAGGGTGATTGCATATGCTTTGAGACAGTTGAGGAAACACGAAGAAAATTACCCTACACACGACCTGGAGTTTGCAGCTGTTATTTTTGCATTAAAGCTCTGGAGGCATTACCTCTACGAAGAGGAGTTCGAGCTCTTTTGTGACCACAAGAGCCTTAAGTATATTTTCACGCAGCGTGATTTGAATATGAGGCAGTGCCGATGTATGGAAATATTGAAAGACTTTAAGTTCGATGTTTCTTACCATCTGGGCAAGGCAAACCTTGTGGCAGACGTGTTGAGTCGCAAGAAGGCTATAAAGTTTGCAGCTCCGCTAATGATAGCAGAATGAGACATGTTGGAGTTTGTGCAAGACTTTGAGCAAAAACTTACGGTGGAAGAGCCGTATGAGATTATCTCACACATTCGTGTACAACCCCTCATTGACGAGAGGATCGTTGCAGCTCAGGTAGATGATGAGCTTTTGACGAAGATGAGAGAGCGGGTTGGTACAGATGAGGACTCCGAGTGGAGTGTTAGTTCAGATGGGGGCCTACGATTTTGTGACCGGTTATGTGTCCCAGACATTCCTGACTTGAGACGGGAGGTTCTCGAGTCAGCCCATAATTCTAAGCTTGCGATGCATCCAGGTAGCACGAAGATGTATCAAGATATGAGAAGATCTTATTGGTGGGACAACATGAAGGTTCACATTGCTAAGTTTGTATCTCGTTGTCTCACGTGCCAGCAGGTCAAGGCAGAGCATCGCCGACCTCCTGGGCTGCTTCAGCCTATGCCCGTAGCAGAATGGAAGTGGGACTTCATCTCTATGGATTTTATTTCAGGGCTACCGAGAACGAGGAAGGGGCATGACTCTATTTGGGTGATGGTCGACCGATTGACGAAGTCAGCTCATTTCTTACCGATCAGAGTCACAAACTCTGCAGAAGAGTTGGCTAGGTTGTACATCAAGGAGATTGTACGCCTGCATGGAGTTCCTATGGAGATTGTGTCTGATCGAGACACACGTTTCACATCTATCTTCTGGACTCGTATCCAGGAAGCGATGGGTGTGAAATTGAAGTTTAGCACCACGTTTCATCCACAGACAGAAGGGCAGACGGAATGTGTGAATCAGATTCTGGAAGATATGTTGCGAGCTTGTGTTTTGAATTTCAATGATAGTTGGGATGATTGTCTCCCTTATGCAGAGTTCGCGTATAATAACAGTTTCCAGGCGAGTATCGGCATGGCTCCCTATGAGGCATTGTATGGTCGCCCGTGTAGAGCACCGCATTGCTGGGCAGAAGTTGGCGAGCATAGTTTGATTGGCCCGGAGTTAGTGCAGGTAACTCCAGAGAAAGTTGACATTATTCGACGTCGACTTCTGATAGCCCAGAGCAGGCAGAAGAGTTACGCTGATACGAGGAGGCGACCGCTTAAGTTTGAGGTTGGAGACCATGTATTTCTTAAAGTTTCCCCTATGAAGGGTGTTCTGCGGTTCGGTAAAAAGGGAAAGCTCACGCCGAGATTTATTGGTCCATTTCATATTCTAGATCGAGTGGGAGCGGTAGCATACCGCCTTGCTTTGCCCACACCACTTGCAGGCGTGCATAACGTATTTCATGTTTCTATGCTGAAGAAGTACGTTCCTGATCCTTCGCATATTATCAGTTGGGAGCAAGTGCAGTTGAGCGAGGATGCCACATATGTACTACGACCGACGCGTATCCTAAACAGGAAGGAGCAGGTATTGCGTAGCAAGGTCATCCCTCTTGTGAAAGTATTATGGACGCATCATAGTGAAGAAGATGCTACTTCGGAGACTGAAGCTAAGGTTAGAAAGAGCAACCCTCAGTTCCTTGAGGAATATGAGAAGGTACGAATTTCGAGGATAAAATTTTTCTTTAAGGGGGGTAGATTATAATGACCCAGAAAATTTCGTGCTAAGACCCGAGTACTACCTCTATTTTCCTTATAAGTTATTTGTGGGTTTATTAGCGCTAAACTCGATTGCTTGTGAAATTAGCATCAATCACTTTAAATTTGATTTGTAGGACTCAAAACCTGTAGGATCGTTAGCGCTAGGTTACTCTGAAATCTGGGATTCAATACTAAATCCAGTTGCTCTTGGGAATTTTTAGAAGTTTTGGATCAGACCTAGACCGCGTGTCGAAAGTCCGATAGCGATGATCTTAGACAGTTATGGTTACCATGTTGGACTTGAACATCACCTCAAAAATCAAGTCCAGATAATGTCCTGGGTCAATTTGATTGAGTCCGGAGTAAAGAGTGTGAGAATGGTGAGAAATTAAATATGATTTTATGAAATCTGAGTCGTGTCGCTTGCGCGACGATTTTAAGCAATCTGACCGTTGGATTCTGACCCAATTTCACCCTTGGATCAGGGAAGATGGCACAGGTATGTCATAATGCTTATGGACCTGATCGAGTTTCGGTAATCATTAAATTAAGAGTGGTCCGCCACGGCTGATCTGTAAAGCCGATCGGTACGAAAACTCAGCCTGACCTAGATCCATGGTCAGTGAGCTTAAGTCCGACCGCACGTGGAAAAAGGACCACCGGAAGTGCTCCGTTGGATCGAGAGAGGCCTGATTTGGTTATAACCTAAGTATACCTTGGCCCTGGGGCTATTTTCATCAATGTTAGGCCTATATAAAGACCTTAAAACCCTCACTCTCTTTTCCATACGAATTTCCTAACCCTAGCTAAGAAAGAGAGGGGAAAAGAGAGAGAAAGTGAGAGAGAAGTTGGTGAATCATCTTAAGATTCTTTCCTGTTACTCTACATCCTTAAACCATCACTTTTGAATCATTATTCCGGCGATTCTAAGTTCCTTCTTGGGTAAGTTAATCTAACCCTAATCTGTTTAGAGTTTAGAATAGGCTATGTGTTGATGTAGCTCATTTCTATTCTTGCCTTAGGTTATTTATTCGCTGTTGACGAAGACATATCGTCTGAATCAGTTCGGTGCGCTTTTTCTGGTTTAAGGTGTGAACTATATTCGTATAGGTTAAGGTTTTCAAGGCTTTCAATGTCAGTTAATGGTTTATTCTTGTTGTGGGTGCAATTTCACATGCCAAATGCTATATTTACTTTGCGTTCCGAATATGTATGTGTTATATTGAGATTTGTGTATTCTATGTATATGTAGGAAGTATCGTATACGTATAAAATATGAACATGTGTTTGCCATGATTATTTGTCGTGTACTTGTGCTAGTTGTATGTGTGTCAACTCCTTGGCAAAAGGAATTGTCCAAATGCATGTATTCCAACATGCGTCATGTATGTTGAACTATGTAGTCTAAGTGTTTGTAGAAATGTCTGAATGGTTTAAAGTGCAATATATTATCTTATTTGCGGGCGTTGAGAAGCGATGCTCAACTCTCCTATTGGTGTGTATGATTTCCTACGTGCAAGTCACATTCTTTGTTGTTTAACTTCAAGTATTACTTATGTGTAAATCCATGTTAAGTTGATATTCTTCAAATGCTCACATACGACATGATTTGAATTATTGTTCCATTACTGTTCTAAATTGTATATGCATATTCGTTATAATGAAATGTGTTTGGGACTATGAAATAGTCCAGGAAATTGGTAATCGGCCTTGAGTTCGTGGCTGAGGTTGCTTTCGCAACGAGGGACGTGATTTGACAAACCCAAGTCGTATTAGAGTTGTCGGCAATAGTTTGGCCACACGGAGTGTTTGCGCACTCTATGTCGTTTAACCCAATGTGCGCTCGTGTAGTCGAGTTCGTCAAGTAACCCGATTGTCCGATGTATGTTCACCATGTATGGATGCTATTGTTTGAATCTAGGGTACCAAACTTACCGATGAAATCTCATTAACCGTTGTACCTTGATCCGCTAAGACTCATGAGCCGAACATGGTGGTATGGGATACCGTGGTCGAGCTGTCGGCCTACGCTGGGGTGACGAGCCTCCCCGTAGTGACCAGTGAGCACACCAGACTTGTGAGCCGATTATGGTGGTATGTGACACTATATTCATGTTGTTGGCCTACATTGATTGGTGACGAACCCTTTGTAGTGACCTCGAGCATACCTGGATACTGCATTAGGGCGACGAGCCTTAGAGTAGTAATGAAGGTATGATAGGCGTGCATTGATTGGTGACAAGCCCTTTGCAGCGACCTAAAACCATATAATCATATGAGATGGCCTAGGACTGACGACCCTAGAATGGATCACTTTGTGGAAATTGATATGAGGAAGGTACCTTAGCTTCCCAATCCTGCTGTATGAAAAGGACTAATAATAACTTGGTAATCATGTTCATGCACCGCATTTGCATGTGCGTGGAAGTCGTTGGCACTGCGGGAGGATGTCATGCGTAACGTAAGATGAAGACGCTGAGGGAGTAAGGCGAGGGCATGCATCATTTATACATACATCCTTGCACTAACAAGAGTAATTAGGATATGTTTGATTGTTCTGCTTTATCATTACTGCTTGATTGAATTGATAACATGTTAACCTTTGCTTTATTGTTCCACTGAATTGATCACTCACTCCCACGTTCTGGGGCGGTGTTTAAACACCAACCAGACTCTATCTTAGATGCAGATGTTGACGCGACCCCTGAGGCAGAGCAGGAGTTCGAGGATGATGAGGCCGCATTTTCTTTTATGCAATTCTCAGGCGGGTTCTTGTGAGCCATGTCCTGATATGCGGGAATTCTAGGTTTTCTTTTGGAATAGATAATGTCAATTGATACTTATATTTTTTGATAGCAACACTTGTAAGTATGACCTGGCATGTATACGTATTTCAGGGACTTGTACATGTACACTTATGTTTCTTTAAGTCTTCTACTTGCGTCCTTCACTTATCCCTGAATTATGTTTGCAGTTTGACTTAATCTATTCCATGATTTATGTACTCTTACAGACAACATACATCCATCATTAAATATGTTGCATAAGTGATGTTTTGAAACTCGGGAGCTGAGTTATGCTCGACCCCCGAATTTCAGGGCGTTACAGTAGGTAAGAAGTTATCTTCTTGGAACTCTCTCTTTTTCTCAATACTAAATCAGAAAGAAAACTTCCAGATATATAGACAAAAATCCCAACAGAAATAAAACAGGCAGAATATTCCTGCATTCGATGTCATCGATTAGGTTCAATGTCTTCAAAGGCCACCTACGATGTCATCGAGTGGTAGTTCGATGACTTGGGATTTTTGATGAAAATTGTTGAAGCTTGCTGTACAGTTTCTTGACTAAACTTGATGTCATCGAACGTGATTCAATGTCATCGAAATTTGAATTTCGATATCATCGAATTGAGTTCAACTCCTCGATCTTTTTAAGTGATTTTTCTTCAGACCTTTTTGGATATTTTCATGTCTTTGTTCAATGTCATCGAACGTGATTCGATGTCATCGAAATTTGAATTTCGATGACATTGAATTAAAGTTCGATTCTTCGATCTTTTAAGTGATTTTTTCTTTTGAGCTCGCTGGACATCTGAAGGTCCTTTTCTGATGTCATCGAACACGTTTGATGTCATCGAACGTTGTCTCGATTCATCGAATTTTTTGATGATTTTCTGCTTGAACTTGCTAGACATCCGAAGACACTTTTTCAATGTCATCGAGTCAGATTCAATGACATCGAACTTGAATTTTTGATGTCATCGAACAGTGTTCGATGACTCGAAGGAGGTAGAAAACTGATATGATTTTCATATAAATTTCCAACTTAGTTTTCTATCACCTAATCTATAAAACATGTTTTCCTTATTAGTTTTTGAATAGATTAGAGTGTTTTTAAACAAGTATTATTTACCCGAGGTGTTTTGGTCATAGGATGTGAGATTTAATTTACCTTTGAAGCTCTTGATCCATCCACTATGTTGAGTCTGCATCTTGTAGTTCTTTCATATGGGTCTCACTCTACTAACTGACTCAACCTTCACATTAATTGACAAACAAAGGCACTTTCATGAACTACATTTTAAAACACCCACAAAATTCAAAAATAATGTTCTCAAATCCTCTAAAACCATAACCACAATAGAGGACGAAGATAGTGAGAACAAAGATGGAGATGAGGAGGTTGCCCTCTTAGCTAAAAGTTCAAAAGATTCTTTAACAAGAACTGTGGAAAATCATACAATAACAAAGGAATTCAATTAGACTACAAGTGCCAAATAGGTAAATCTTTCAACAAGTCCAAAGAACTCCAGTGCTTCAACTATAGAAAATATGGTTATATTTCTACGGAATGTCCTACAAAGAAATCTAAGTGAAAAGCTATGGCAGCCACTTGGAATGACACTGATGACTCAAACTCTGAAACAAGTGAGTCAGAAAGTGATGGAGACCAAAATTCATTAAAGATACCCATGGCCTCCACCACTACAGTCATTCCCAAGGAACTAGAAGAGGAAGATGAGCTTGATCTTGAGAGAATTAAAACAAAAGAGGAACTGTTGTTAGAAGTATTGCTTTTGAAAATCTTATT
The DNA here is from genome assembly GCF_029962835.1 of Magnolia sinica. Classification (NCBI taxonomy): domain Eukaryota; kingdom Viridiplantae; phylum Streptophyta; class Magnoliopsida; order Magnoliales; family Magnoliaceae; genus Magnolia; species Magnolia sinica. The sequence continues at coordinate 60,920,493 of NC_080577.1, forward strand.
CGGAAAATAGAGCTTATAGAATCAAAAGTTGAGAAATTGAAAAGAGAAAACAAAAGTCTGAAACTAGAAGTTGAAAATTTTAATCATACAGTAGAACTAACTCGAAAATTCACTCAAAGCAATGAACAGTTAGAAAAACTTCTGGGCATGGGTAGAAACTCCAAAAACATGAAAGGCCTAAGATATGACATAGATAATTCTGACTCTTCCTCTACCTCATCAATGATGAAAAGTTCAACCATCTTAAACAAGAAAAAAGTGGTTGATTCATCTTGCCATCATTGTGGAAAAATAAGACACTACAATGGTGAATGTCCTATACATAAACATCCTCACCTCATTTCCAGGTCAAACAAAAAATCCAAATTCAAATCATCTAGAAATCACTCTGAGAAGGAATCTTCCTGCTCAAAGAAAGTGGTTACCAAGTGAGTAACACAAAACAAATACAATTGCCCTGAAAATAATGTAAAAATGATCTCGGGCTCTTATAATGATTGCTCCAAGTAAAAGAACCAAAGACCATGACCATCCTTTTGATATACTTTATAATGGGTCAGGTACTTTATAAGGGATCTATCGCAAGAAAAAGTGAGCAAAAGAATTTTTTTTTTTTTTGTGGATTAACTAAAAGATATTGGTCAATGTGCAAAACACAATCTATCAGAATTGATTTAAGGACATTAAGAAACATAGATAAATGAAGATAAGATTTTTTTTTTATAATCAATCACTTGACTAATAGTTTCTTCAAATATATGGAGCTTGTTGAGATTCATGTAATACAAGAAAATTTGATAAAAACTCAGCTTCTCCATATGATCAAGGTATCATGCATGATTTTGGAATCATTACTGAAAAACATTCTAAGTGTTTTGATACCTGTCACGCCCCAAACCCGAAAATCGGATATAACAATTAACGTTTAAAATACAAGATTAACCATCATTAAAGAAAGATCAATTATACTATGGTCTATTTGTTCTAATGATAATATTTGAGGATCTATAGCCTCATCATTCTTTTTGAAAAATATGTACGGTCTACATTTTTTTAAAATCCATCTTTTAATGTACAAAACACTGATTAATAGGTATATATTAGCGTACATCATTTTAGATAGGTTGTCACAAATTGAAATGATAAATGAACTATTTTTTAACTATTTCGATGGAATTGAGGGACGTACGATGTCATCGAACCACTTTCGATGGAATCGAACACTACTTGATTGCATCGAAGCATTATGAAATCTCTCTGACCTATATGGACTCTCTTCGATAACATTGAACATGGTTCGATGGCATCAAAGTATCTTCTTTGATGACATCAAACATACTTCTATGGAATTAAAAAGTCAGGATCTATAAATACGGCACGGGCGGGATTTTTTTTTCACTCGTTCATCTCCCTTCTTCCCACGACATCTTGGCTTTCAAACACTAGTGAATCTTCAAACGACTCATCATCTTGTCTATTTAGGCATCAATCTTGGTAAGATATTCCTTATAAGCCTAAATCTCATGTTCATCCTTCCAAATAGGGGTATCTTGCTCATTTGATTATCATTTGGTTTGCCCTATTCTCCTTGATCTCAATCTCTAACCTTCCCCTGAATATTTTGTTCATTTCTGACTTTTTCTCTACAATGGGGAAGGATAAAAGCAAGTCAATGGTTAAAGGAGAACCATCTTGGGCAAAACGAAGTCAGTAAATAGTTGCCCAGAGAAAATCAGCATAACCACCAGCACGAATGGACTCTTCTCCATGAAGAGATGATCCAGAATAGGAAGTCCAAATCCCGGTTGAGCCACCGCTTCCAGAAGTACTCTATGATAAATTCAGAGTGAGAAAGATGGTCTATGAAAGACCAGTCGACAGGTCTAGAGCCCTATGAGATTGTGTCGATTCTTAAGGTTGTTGGGTGGTCAAAAGTGCTCGATTTTGGTGGTGTCACTCAAGATGAACATGTATTTAGGTTCCTTGCTTACTGTCACTCACCTGTTTCTGATCCACCTTCCCTAAATATCACCATTGGTCAAACAACTACACATCTCACTCCAGCTCTAATTAGTCAATTCATTGAAATTGCCACCAAACCGCAGGGATTTGTAGAATATGATTTCAATTCATTAGAAATTTGATCGGAAATCACTAAGTATTTCTACAATGGAAAAAACATTCCCTGGCATGAAGGGAATGCTTTATGTGGATCCCACATGTTTCCTAAATTTCGAATCCTTCTTGGAATTTTTAGTTCAAATGTCTATCCTAGGGGTACTAACAAGTCAGATCTCACTCCATTTATGTTGGGTATACTCTACACTGTCTGCATGAAGTACAACTCTGTCTGCCAACTCTTATCCTTCATTAGTTGGCAATCGCGGTTCAAGGCACCAGAGATACTCGTATTCCATTCCCTCATCTTATTTGCATTCTATCCCAGCATGTGGGACTGCTTCCCACTACCGATCGCCCTAGATCTCCTCCTAAGTTCATGATATTAAATATTAATAGAATGGATCTGCTGGATATACCACCTTTCTCCTTAGCTCCTCATCATGATGACACCATGGGAGAAACTGAAGCTGAGGGAGCCGAAACTGAGGTGATGGAGATAAAGGCTGCTGGCACAGAAGATGAGAGACAGCTAGCTAGCGATGTTTCATACACACCGGTTACTCGTACCCGTCGTCATGTTGGTCAACGCGGGTGACGAAAATCAATCCTACATCAGCTTCATCAACAAGACGAGCACCTGTCATAGTTAGAGCGGGTCACTGGAGCCATGTAGTGAGGATTGGAAAGGGTGGAAAAGACAATTCAGGATTTGATAGCAGTCGTCACATGCCGACGTGACGATACCATCCCACATGGAGCTGGTCCTTCCACCTAGGCTGATCTATTAATGGAGATTTAGGGTGGCAGGCTCGTTTATCAGCTATTTTTTGAATAAACGAGCCAATCTGATTAATCTTAATTCTTTATCTTTATTAGATTTATGTGAACCCTTGAGGATGTATGTTGTTACATTTTGTTGTTTGGATGTTTATGCCCTCAAGGGCTTGTTCTTTTGGATGATACACTACCCAATCTTGGGGTAGTTCTTTTTTTTTTTTTGTGGATGAATGATGATATTCTATTTCCTTCTTTTGATGATATTGCTACCATTCAGGTTCTATATAGGTATATATCTCAATGGCATGCCTAATTCACATTGAGTTCTTACGTGATATGCTACTATCTTATGAACTTTTGTGATTATTCTCCCTCTAACCTTAGATATGATTGAAAATTTCATACTTCAGTTTTATTAGCCTATCTCTTTCATTTCTTATCCTTTTCCAATGACTGATAAAAAGGGGGAGAACCATTTGCTCCCAAGTTTGCTACTTCTGTGTTTTGAAAATCTTAAATGTAAGAACTTAGGGGGAGTATAAACAAAGGGGGAGCTAAAGCACTCAAGTAATTTTATTTTTCTCTAATAAATTCTAATAGCTTAAGTGGTTTGTAATATCCAGGGTTTGTTGCTTGTTTTATCATGTAATTGACAAAGGGGGAGATTAAAAGTGCCCTTGTTTGTTAATATACGTGTTTGTTGAGTTTGTCAGTCAAGTGAGCCCTAAGATGAAGATATCAAGACCAAGACTCTTCAAAGATGAAGGCACATGATCATACTTAATAGGTAAACTATAGCCTCCTCAACCCACAACAAACCCTGACAGGTATATGCTCCCATAAAAACCCAACTTACCTTAAAAATTTTATATTTCAAAAAACATCTTCTGTTAAGGTTGAAGTTAAATTGCACCTTGAGTATTATTGAAAGAAAGAAAAAAAAAAGAAAAATCACGTCCCTGTCTAGTGCATCGAACTACAATCGAGGACATCTTCGATGCCATCGAACATCGTTCGATTGCATCGAATACACGTCCATACTATCCAACAACAAAATGAAAGAAATGATAAAATCATTGATTGCATCAAAAGTTGTTCGATGACATCGAAACTTATATTTTAATGACATTGAACATATTTCGATTACATCAACCTTTGACTTCTTCCGAAATCTGAAAAATACTCTAAGTGCTCCTCGATGACATTGAACATTTTTCGATGGCATCGTGAGTAAGTTATCGATGGCATCGAAGTCTATTTGATGGCATCAAAACTAACTTAGTTTGTCCAGCAAGCTTTCTAGGAAAACCTATTTTCTTTGAGTTCATCGGAGCCCATTCAATGCCATTAAAATTCAAAATTCGATGGCTCGAAGGTCTTTTCGATGACATCGAACAAGGGACAAAACTCTTCAGCAACCTTTGTGCATTTTTCAAAAGAAATCTCGATGGCATCAAGACATCCATGTCAATGACCTTTAAGGATGCTCAATGAGAACGATCAAAATATATTGTACACCCATTTAAAAATTAAGTGTAAGAAGTTGATGCAATCGAAGAAGGTTCGATGGCATCGAAATTCAAATTTCAATGTCATCGAATACCCTTCGATGGCATCAATAATATCAGATTTCTACGCGTTTTTTGACCGTTGGGGTTTCAACTTTATAAATACACTAGTGTTGCTTCTTGTAACCTGAGCTAGAATCTAAGAAAGTTTGAGAGAGATACTTTAAAGAGATTATACCCTCTTCCTTATTACCTCTTTCCCATTAGAGTTCATCATTCAATCTAGGCATAAGGATTAACTGATCATTTTCACTACTTAGATTGAATAATGAACTCTAGCATTCATCGAGTTTCCAACTGATCTCATCATAGGTATATCCTAGTGTTGGAACTCTTGAATGCATAGCTCATGAAAACCTTCCCTATGTATTTAAATCATATCATCTAAATAGAGAAGAACAAAACCCTAAACCTCACAACCTCGGAGCATTGATCCAAGCATCAAAAGTGATTGCGGTTCAAGGGAGCTAAAGACTCTTCGCCATCATCAAAGATCTTCACATTGTGTGGGAAAGGGTCTCACTCACTTATTTGTAAGTATACAGAGTTCGTCGAGTCTGAAGCCCTTTCCTTATATAGGATTGGGATTCAGAGTTGGAGTGACAAACTTGCTAAGACCTCGTTGTAGGCCTCCGAGGGGAGAATACGTAGTCCTTGTGTAGGACATGTGGTCTTTGTGTAGGACGAGTTGCCTTATGTAGGCTTGGGTTTCCTTGTGTAGGCACTTATGAGAACCTTGTGTAGGTTGTGAAGGTTCATGGTTAACCTATTTTAAAACCATTAGATAGTGAAATCCGGTACACTCTAGGAGAGAGTGCGTCCACCGAGAGCATAGTAGGCAAATAGCTGAACCACTATATATAACCGTGTTTGTGATTGCTTTATGTACATTATTCTAAGATATGCTTATGTCTATCAAATGATCATTGTGATGCATGATTTAGTTAATGTATAAGTATTGATAGAAATCACATCCCACCCACTAGCACATACAATATCCTTAATAGGCTTGTTCTTTATATGTAAATCTTGTGTAAGCCTATGTGATTTGGACCTTCTATTAGCTCAGAAGCCATAGAGTTACTTTGCCTTACTCCTTTTAAAGTTAGGCATTGTTTGTTCTTATTAGAAAATAATTTTTTGAAAAGTCCTATTCACCCCCCTCTAGGACATTTTGACATACTTCATACTTCAGTAATAGCGGTTCTACCGCAATTTGATTTACAAGCGATTGTAATTCAAGGGATTTGAAGACTCTTCATCAACTGGAAGAATCTTCATCAATATGTGCTAAATGGGGCTCACTCACTTAAAGGTAAGTAATAGAGTCCATCTTGTCCAAAGCCCTTTCCTTTTGGAGTATTGAGATTCAGAGTTTGGTTTCTTCAAATTCACTAGGACCTTTTGTAGTCCTCCGACGGAAGAGTACACGTAGAGTTCTTGTGTAGGATCTTTTACCTGGTGTACGCATTTTTTACAGAGTTCATGTGTAGGATCCATTGCTTTATATATACATTATTAATAACCTTATGTAGGTTGTAAAGGTTCATGGTAAACCTGATTTAAAAGCATTGGATAGTGAAATCCGGTACACTCATGGGTTAAGTGGGTCCGTCGGGAGTGGAGTAGGCACGTAGTCAAACCCACTATATATTGTTGTGTTTGTGGTGAATGTTATTGCTTGTGTTCATAATGATTAATGCTTTTCTTAAATTTTACACCAAACAAGTTTGATATAATGCAACTTTCATATGTTTCACTATCCTTGTTTCTGTTATCGTGCTTGCTTATCATTTAATCCTATTTACAAGTGCTTAAAAGTTGGTGTTGCCATTAAGTAGGATTAAAATTTTAAAATGTCCTATTCACCCTTCTATAGGTCACTTGGACATAACTCCGTACTTCACCATTAGCGACTTACTCGCAATTTCAGTGTCTAGTAACGGAGAAGCTGAGGTGGCTCTGATGAAGGATCCATTTACCGAACTAAACTGGTCAATCTTAAAGCTCGATAATAAGACTCATCAACAAACCTGATCATATCAACCAAGTTGTCTAACCGACCTCGACCTTGGAATAGAAATATCCAGAAAGAATCTCACATCGTACTAGGGCATGGTCAATCTAATGAGATCCTAGCCAAGAATTATGCTAATCGGGGTAAAATCGGAGACGTTCTCGAGAGAAAATTCCTACTCCAATACGGGCTCATCCGATGTATCTAACAGGTCCACTAAGATATGCAAATTGTCTAGAAACCCTATAAATATACCACCCTACCTTAGGTAAAAGGTACACACAAAAATCATGGCTCTAGCCACATCTACTATAAGTACCTAACTTGGGCATCGGAGGGTCCTCGGCCATGACTGGCTCCCGCATTATCAATTGTTCTTTACTAGTGCAAGCACTTAGGAGCATACAGGTGGAGCCGCGTGTTCTACTAGATTTGAGTGACAACAAAATGTATTAGTTAACCAACTCCAAAAAGTTGAAATCGTTGCGAGGAGGAAAGTATCGACATGATATTCGTGCATGGAAAGTTTTTTGCATTCATATATTCCAGACTGCTTCCATGTGTTGTCATACTATGCTTCAACACGAGTATACCATTCTACCCAACCTTTTATCAATTTCGGCCATGATCTCAATGATTTAAAAGCATTGGAAGGGTCTTGTAAATGATTAGACTGAACAGGAAGAACTTCATTAGGGCACTTTGGAAAACATGGTTTGATTTCACAAAGTTGTTCATAACCACAGGATGAAAGGCTGGACCAAGTGTTATAATGCCCTATTCAATTCAATGAGAGTATTGAAGAGAAGGTCATTGACCACTCTTGAAGAATTAACATCTAGATCTTTAATGAACGATTTCAGGTGGAATATTAGAACAAGGAGGAGGAAGACACAACCATGATAATCAAGAGAAAGAAGATTGGAAAGGGAGTTTCAACACGAGAGAGAAGAATCAAATGGTGAAGAAGGGGTAAACAACGACTTAGAGTTGTGTTTTTATATCAGCTGCTATACGTGTGCATTAATGAAAAGGCAATCATGACTCCTCATATGATACAATTCTATGCGACATGTCATATGGACAATGTAGAAGGAAGAGGCAGAGAATATCTTTCAATTCAACCTCGGTCACATAGAATAAATGGGAAGATGATATGTGGATCAATGAATAATTGCATTAGGCAACAAAACAAAGTCGTTTTCACCTTTTTCCTAAAGGTGAAGCAACGTTGGGGGCAATGTTATACCATATTTATGGCCTTTTTGGAAAAAGCCAATAAGAAGGGCAAGATGTGGCATTTCACGAGAAATAGGAGGTGAGGGAAAAGATCTTCAAAATACTTGAAGCGATTTTTGCGGAATTGTATGTAGCACAACTCCAATTTTACAAGTCATTGGATGGTCGACGAAGTAATATGGCCAAGTTATTCAAAAAGTTTAATGAGTGAAGAAAGAAACATGGTCGAGCAGTTTGAAGATACAAAAGGCGACTGAGAAACACAGAACTTGGCCAGTAGAAGATGAACAGTCACAAAAAGGAAACGTAACAGAGAAGAAGAGAGAGGCTCTTCGACTACTGTAAGTGTTGGAGTAATGAAAGAAGCATATGAAAGAATGAGCTACATGGAAGAACTTTATAAATAGTAGAGGAAATCATTGACAAAAACATCTATAAACCCAATACAATCAAACAATAAAATCAATTTTATTTATCTTTTATCTCATATATCCTAAGAGTAGTGATAATCAAGTAGTAGCAATTCTTAGGTATAATATTGAACTGTAATCCAAATCTACGCTCATATGCTAGATTTGTCATTTATCCAATATCATGCGAATCTTTCAAGAGACGCATTCTTGCAGTCACTCCTAGTGGTCGAGTGTGAGTTTTTTTCCTTTTGTTCAATTTGCGCTAGTATATTGAAAGTCCTTTCTTGTAGAAGGCAAACCACAACCTATCTTTGAATGAAGAACCCCACCATCTGATTATCACCAGATTATTATAAAATTCTGCTAGTGATGTAGTAACCAATTTTCTCAGATTTTGGTCATATACTTTCATAATGAACGCACACATTACACATGACAAAAAATAAACCGAGCACCAATGGTGTTGGCATACTTGATATATACCTAATTAAATTGTCTCCGAATGTGGATGGCCAGTTATGTTCTGTCAGGCGCCACTATTGATTACCGCCTTCAGTATTTATGCATTTCAGAGCGTTTTACTACTGTCATATGTTATGAAAGGATGAAAAGGTGGCTCTAAAAATTCTCTCTAGGCTATATTGAAACCTCTTGCCTTTCTTTGTACCACGTGCCTTGTGACATCTTTTACTCAATGTATTGAGTAACCCGTATCTCTTTGGGACAGCCTTCCTTTCTTTTTTGAATTCGTATCCTTTCCTTGTGAAAAAATGAAAATACCCTTTTATTTAGGTCACATCATCACACACAGTACTTAATGTAGCATCGTTGACAATGTCCATAATGGCATGGACCTATCAGAGGATCCGGTTTCTTCTCTTTTCTTTCTCCTTCAGCCGAATGCTATTGGTTGCAAGGGTCTAGGATTTAATGCACTCAGATTGGGCGCAAACGGTGGCATATCATTTGTTGCATGATGGTCAGTCCGTGATCAAAGGATTGAATTGAATCCAATTGGAGTAGAAGAGTTAGATTTGTGTTAGTCTCTTTCGAGTTGGTCATCAACAATAGAGATTGAATTGGATCGAAGTTCACGTGGATATAATATAGTCATCCAAAGCATGCTTAATCAAGGTTGGCTAGCCTTACACGCATTCACACGTGCATACGTACCGACCTAGCATGTGATTTAACATAGGAGACAGCACGTGGCGATTGATGACCTGGAAAAAAAATTATGCCGGTCCATAGATTACGTGTGTCACCTTGTTTGAAAAGAGTGTATATAAGGAAAATTTTCCAACTGTTCATATTGAAAGCACATGCTTGGCTCACCTGATTAAGTAGATCTGCGTGATTTTTACGCCAAGTCAAACGCATAATGGGTCCTACCTAGTACACGGTTCAGATGTCGAATACAGACTCAAAGGTATCAAATGTGCCATGTGTGGAGGTGCGTATATGCGGAGAATTCTTAAATTCAAAGAACATCAGATCCTAGACCGGCTAATAATTGTAGACTAATGGTACTCCACCATTTTGAAATTGTTGTTGATTGATAATCACATGCGGAACACGTGTACGTGTATCCAAACTATCCGAATTCTCGTACAGATTGTGAATGGACCACAACATGAGAATCACACTAATGAAGGAATAATAACATTAAATTGAGTATTATTAAATGGACAGTTAAAAGTAAAATACTGCAGTCCAAATATTAAAAGGAATAATAAGATGGTCATCATCATCTTCTCATAATGTTTTTTTATTTATTTTTTATTTATTTTTTATTTATTTTTTAAGCCCACCCAAAATGGTCTTTACCATCCATATCAGATAATATTTCGTGATGCCCAAAGTCCCACAATTTTTATTCATTCAAAGCAGATTAACCCGCTTCTCAGCTCACAAATATGCATAATAGGTTGGGACTATACTCATGCCTCAGTGTTAGGCTCACAAAAGTTTCAACATAAGGTCATGGCTTCAAATACCCATTGTGTTGGTGTGTTGGTGAAATTCCGCTGTGGCGTGTGAGTGCGTGGGTGAGTACATGGTGTTCAAAAAGATTAGTATTGTTGATGAACAAGGCCCACCACGTCAATGGTATGGATCAATGAAACATTATACCACTTGTGCAAACTCAAGGGGTGAGGATGCATGCTATACATATCAATGACCAAGGATCACATATTTTCAACTGTGATGGGTACACCATCATTCTAGACATCCATGATCATGCCCACCTTTAAACCATCCCCTACATCCCAGCCCTAAATTATGGGCGATATTTGGAAAAGTGGTCCCAATTTTATCCATAAGTTACACCACATGCTATAGAGAAATCGGTTCACACGCAAATCCCCTCGAGACAAGGAAAAAGATGTTGAACTCATGACCTCAACCTTCCCATGCCCTAACGCTACTAACGGTTTCCACGTTCCATGGAAACATATTCAAATCGGTTGGTGGGAATTCCTATGCAAGTCGAGACTGGGATTCAAGAAATTCTGGTGGGAATCCTGTTTTGGATGTCAATAGGCCGTGAGAGATTTTCCAACAAAATGTCCAGTGTTTCGATTATAGAGCCCACTTTTGGTGTGGGTTCTTATTTCGGTAGCCAACTTGTAACATGCAACATGGCTCACTCAAACCTCGATCTGAACTTTCTTCAGTTGGTATTAGACGTGCTGTAGTTCAAGATGGACCCAAACAATATCTAATGGATGGTAACAAAGTTGTGCAGCAGCCACATCTTTAAACTGACTGTATCAGGCAGTTGGGATCATTAGGCCATGAGATCATAAACTTGGCCGATTTATGGTAAGCCTAATAACAATGGCTAAATATTATATATTTATCCTCTCAATTACATTAGTTGTTGTTGTTATTATTATTATTAATTTGATATAATTATATATGTTTTCTACATGCTAGGTGATTCGGAAGTCTAATATGAATATACGCTAAAAAGGATGAATTTAAAGCTCATAAAATTATCAAGCTCGAAGATGATGAAGAATTAGAGATTTAGAGGACATCAATGAAGAATTTAAATGTGAAAGATCCAAGAAAACCAAATACAAATGATGAAGAAAACACTGAAAAAATCGTGCAATGTATCAATAGAAATAATAGATTGTTTGGTTCCACCTGAGGTTGGTTCGGTCTGACCAAATGTGCATAAAACAATCAAATAAGGAACTGTAATTTTCAGAGTTAATTTGACTAGACACTTAGGTTTGATCAAATACATGTTCAATGCCACCGAATTAGAGATCGGTGCGACTTAAGGGAAATAAAGACTTCATGTGAATACTGAAGAAATTTGGCTACAACCAAGGGACCTAGTCATTACGACCAAAATGATGTTCAGTACGACCAAAGCGTAATAAAAGTTCGTAAATTTGAAGTAGGTTCCAAGTTGGTGTGAGTTTTTCTTATTTAAAAAAGTTTTTTAGGCTTTCCAAGGCATGATTAGGGCTTGTGAGAAAAGCCTAGGGGGTGGCGAAGCTTCAACAAAGTCATCTCTCTTATTCAATTCCTTAATTTAATTTTTCTTTTTTAGTTCTTTTTTTTATTTTCATTTTAAGCTATGTTAGGCTAATCTCTTAGTTAAAGCTAAGGGATGAAGGTTGTAGTTCAATAACAGTTTTTAGCTTATTTAATTCAATGACAATGGCTTGAATGATGATAATAAATTGAAATATATTTGAATTTACTTTAAAGTTTTTAAGGGGTTTATTTCTGAATTTGTTGTGCACTATGGGCACAATGAATACTTTAATTAAACAATTGTTTAGCCTAGATTAGAGAAGGATTCAATATGTATAATTGATTCAACTATTGTCGCCTAAGGGTGCTTTAGGCGCTTTTGATTCATTGCGATTGAGATACGAGTACTTTATGAGAGAATCGTTCAATCAAAATCATATCTTATTGGTGTTAATGAATGGTTTAACAGACTTATCTTTCAATTGGATATGATAAGACTTTGATTCCAATTAAATTATAGAAGTTGAATCAGTAAATTATATATTGTGATTGCTATAGGTGGATTCTGGGACCGTTAGTCTTTTATTTATTTATTTTAAAACCATTTCCTTAATTGCTAGATTAGAAAACCAGAAAAACTTTTAGTGTTAGATTAGTTCTAGTAAGTGTTCCCCATTCCCTGACGAATCGACCTTGGTCTCACCGAGTTATTACTATATCGTGGCCCTACACTTGGGGATGTCAAACCTTGGATTTGATCACCTAACACCAGTGTGGCACTTTACATGTAGAGTTCTACATGAGCCGAGCTAGCTTGAAAAGCTCACCCAGCTTGACTCGGTTTAGCTCGAATTGCCTCGGCCTAAAAGGGGGATTTGCGATGGGCAAAGGCCTATTTAACTAAGCTCATTAAAAACAAGTAGAGGTCGAGTAGCAGGTAGCTCAGCTCGGCTCAACTTAAAGCTTGAAGTTCGACTCGGACCTCAACTCGGCTATATGTATGTGTGTATGTATGTGTAATATGTGAAATTTTTGTCCGCGTGTATGTCTTGCATGCCATTTATGCTCGTTTGCCAAGAACAATTGAATTGAAAGGATTAAGGACGGCTCATATCACCTCTCCTCCCACTTGGGATGCGAGTAGAGCTCGCCTCTCTCCTACTCTCACTCGAAAGTTCGAAATCCTCTCTCTCTCTCTCTCTCTCTCTCTCTCTCTCTCTCTCTCTCTCTACTAACGGCTAAATATTGCATATTTATCCCTTATATTGTATTGTTTTTCTTATGTATTCGAGTGTTAAATGGTTAATTATATATATTTTTAGCATGCAAAACGAATATAAAGTCTGAAGACAATACGTGTTAAAATCGATGGATTAAAGATCAAAAAGGTCAAGAGATTCAAGAATTGAAGTTTGGAGGATTATAGTGAAGATCTCAAGTGCAAAAGGTATAAGGAACTGAAGTACAAAAGTGGCTGATGGAAGATTAATTGTGTTGAAGAGAATTGAACAAGATCGGGAATTGTTGATGGAAGTTTGATTTCATTGATAGGCCAACGATAGGATTTGATGGGACTTGATTCGATTAAACTTCATATTAAGTAATTTCGGATTTCCCAAGAAGCTTGCTAGACTGTTTCATCGATCCCATCGGCAAACTCATGAATTTTGAAATGTAGTTGTTGAATAGTTTCTGCACATTCTTCAATCCCATCAACAGATCTTCGATTAGAAATACAAATCCTCAATAGGACTTGATCCTATCAAAAACTCCCATTGACAGAGATGGTTTGTATGTAAGTTCACAATTTTTCTTAGGCAGTGTGAAATTGAAATTTCTAAAACTATAAATTAAGGTGTTTTGGATATTCCTATATATCTTTTAGGGTTTGGAGAGAGAAAGCGGAGGCAGAGCTTTTTCAGTATCATTCTTCCTTACTCAACATTCGGTTCTAGTAATTTTATTTTGCTTTTAGAGATAACTATGGCTAGGTAATTTTTAGCTAAGGCTATGGGGTGAACCTTTTTAGTTAATTGCAATGTTCTACTTCATGTTAATGTATACATTGGATTTAAATGATGATTATTAATTGAATTTGATTTTAATTTACTTTAAAGCTTTTGAGATTGTTTATTTGTAGATCTGTTGTGAACTCTGGGTACATTGGATTCTTTTAGATTGTAATTGCCTAGCTTATTAGAGAAGGAATCAATCTGTAAAATTCTTTGATTTATTGTAGACTCTGAGCATAATAGATACTTTAAATTCCCCATGATTGATATTTCAGTGCTTTATGAGAGAATAGTTCAATTAAAGTCATACATTGATGGATGTTTGTGACTTCCAATTAGAACGAATTAGAATTCAATTCTAGTTGAGGTATATAAGATGAATCAATGAATTATATGTTGTGATTACTATAAGTGGATCCTTAGTTGCTTTATTTATTATTTTAAAACTATCTTAATCAACTAAAATCATTAATCTTAGACTTAATTTTAGACTAGCTTTAGTTGTATTCTCACATTCCCTATGAATCGACATCACTCTGATTGAGTATATACTGCTTCGCAATCCTATACTTGGGGTGTGCAACCCCTAGGTTGTATTAAGTTTTTGGTGTTATTGCCGAGGAGTGTCGTTTAACACATTGGACATTTTTCTAAGGCTTCTAATTCATATTTTAGGATAGGGTTTAGTTTTCTAAATTTTCTAACCTAGGGTTTTTCTTTTCTTAGAGTTTTCAATTTCATATTCTTTTCTAGGGTTTGTTCTATTTTAATATTATTAACATTGGTTTATTATTTCTGTTTTGTAGAAAGTTCGTAATTCTAGGTCTTCCTAACCAGCGACATCCTTCCTCACTATCTCTACTTGTTTTCTTAATTGCAATATGATTTAATTTTGATTTTTCTTTTAGGATTTAAGTACAGATTATTAAATTAAGGTTTTCGTGTGGTTCATGCCTAAATGGGTAAGGGATTATACATTGATACTTTTAAGAAAACGAGGACTCGTTAAGGGATTGTCCATCCATCGTCATGTGAGAAAATATCTAAGTTCTCCTGAAATATCATCTGAAAATATGGTTGAAACAGAACCAATTTTTTATGAGAACCCTGTGTGTAAGACGCTGCCGACTACGGTAGTGTGTGATGAGAACGAGGTACACCAACTTCCATTAATTAGAATCTTACACAATTATTTACAACCGGCAATAACAAGTACACCTTCCTACATGATTTTTTTTAACCAATGTAGGAAACATGGATGTTAAACCACAAGTTATCCAATTACTCCTTAGGTTTCATGGCTTGACTCCGAAAGTCCATATCTATATCTGAAAGAGTTCGACGAGATCAATGCAACCTTGCATTACAACAATGTCTCATAAGACATGATTAGACTTAACTTGTTTCCCTTTTCTCTAAAAGAGAAAGACGAGTCATGGCTCCACTCATTGAGGTTGAGATCTATCAGGAGATGGGTCAAGAAAACCTGAGAGTTCCTTTAAAAGTTCTTTCTAGTTCAAAAAACCAATACATTGAGGAGAATGAGACATTTCAATGTTGGAAACATTTCAAGGATCTAATTCTTGCTTGCCCACATCATGTCTATGAGATTTGGTGGGTAATTAGCTTTTTATATGACAAATTAAGCTCAATCATGTGCCAATTCGTCAAGATGATGTGTAGTGGCGAAAGCATGAGAAAGGATCCCGAAAAGGTCTGGGATTACTTTGAGATGCTAGCTGAAAATGCCCAATCTTGAGATACCTCTAATCAAGCTAGTAATCTTAAAGCAGTTCCGAGAGAGAGAGAGAGAGAGAGAGAGAGAGAGAAATATGTGTTGAAAGATGAGGAAGTTGTTAATGCATAGTTGACAGGTCTTACAAGAAAGTAAAATTGCGATTTTACCACTACAAGCAAAGCTTGAATATATGGCTAATGTCCTACAGGGGATGAATATAAAATTTTAAAATTTACTAAATAAGTTACATGCATTTATTTCTAAATACTTATGTAAAGTTGTACAAACAAGAAGTCCAACTATTTAATCTACTTAAGTGAAAACATCATTCAAGCATTCTGTCAAACATGTTTGCTGTAGTGAAGTAAATTATGTATATTGTTTAGCAAAATATACTAGATAAGAGATAAAACATCTAACCCATTGCACATGATGTATAGTGGTCCGACTACCTGCCTACTCCACTCCCGGTTGACGCACTCTCTCCTAAAGTGTTCTGGATTTCACAATTCAGATAGTTTTAAACCAAGTTCACCATAAACCTTCACAACCTATATAATGTCTAAACGATTTTCATCCATCAATGGCCTACACAAGATCTTAAGGAGTTTTGATCTCAAACTCCAAAACGAATTCCTACACAAGGACGACGAACATACTCTCCCATTAGAGGCCTACACAAGGACTTGTCGAGTTTGGTATTTCATACTCTGAAACCCAATCCTACACAAGGAATGATTTCTAGATAGAATGTATTCAAATATACTTTCTCACCTAAAGTGGATGAGCCCCATTAAAGTACCTTGTTGAAGATCTTCTTGAATCGTGAAGCATCTTTAGCTCCGTTATACCGCAACCATAATGATAATGTGCCTTTGGAGATGCTGAGGTTTGAGTTAAAGGTTTGGTGAATCCTAACTTAAGAATGATAAGTCTTTATGGTTAAGTCTAAGATTCCCATGGTTAAGCATTCAATTCTAGCTAAATAAAGGATTTATTAATAAATGTGGTTGATAGATCACTAATGAATGCTGGAGTTCATTCTTCGATCCAAGCTTTGAATGTTCAATTGTAACGCTCCAAACTCAGAAACTAGGCTCACAGAATTCTCGATTGCCAAATCCAGCGCCGATAGCCTCCATAGTACCCCATTCTCGGCTCCCGACACCTATATGCCAGATTATGATCCTTGGATCCCACAAGGAGGATTTTTATTCTGATTTTTTTTTTGTAAAGGAACATAACCACAAGCATAACCAAGTCACAAAAACAACATCACCATATATCCACTATATCAAAAACTTCTGCCTTAGCGCTGCTGCGATCCCACACCACCTGCACACAACGGTCATACATAAGCTTACGAAAAGCTTAGAGGGTGGTGTAAGTGTGTGCACAAGGTAAGTGTCAGGTATGCAATATCAGAGCAATGCAGAAATATGCTAATAAATCCATGAATACTATCAGTCGTACCAAGGCTATGCGATGCAAGGCATGAATGCTACGGCCATACCAAGGCTATGCGATGTAAGGCTTATATGGCCAATGTCATATGCGAGATGCAACTCAAGCAAATCAATCCTCATGTCAAGCACATATAACAATACAGTTCCTCTCTGGAATATCACCAGGGTTTAGTACACTCCACACTGACTATCGCCTCCCTAGCCGTATAGCCCAGCGAGTGGAAGAGACCACACTATCCGCCTGACCAGTAGTCTACCAATACTTACCCAGCTCGTTGATAGCAGACCCATTTGTGAGCTGGTCATACTCGGCCTAGCTTATAACCCCCTCACTCGGGCAGATAAGGCCACACCCCCTTCCAACCAACCACGACACAGTGGGAGACTCGGCCTACTGGTATTTGGCACTCGTGCGCTCATGTATCCACTCAGTCTAGATGTTGGAGCATCTCTTGGTAGTAAAAGGGTTTTGGAACTCTCACACAAGGACATCATATGTGCCCATAGTGATGGAACCAAATATTTCTGATATCCAATCTGGCTATCCACAATGTGCCTAAGGAGGCCACGACCCTGATGTCGCTAGGGTGTATAGTGATCATGTCACACAAATGCGAGATGCATGAATCATATCATCTAGTCATGCATCAATCCTGTGCATACCGTGCGATCATGTGGAGCACTCTGTCTCACAAGGAGTCCCATAAATGTCTCGGCCTAATGGCATATGCTATGATCAATCATTCCTCATAACAAGCATACAAATGATGCGTATGGGCATGTATCATGATGCAATACTAAGCATGTTCTCAGTGTGTCCTATTAGGCTAAGTACACTAGCATGACTATCGAATATAGCATGCGATGATCAGCTTTAAATGGTATATTGCTTACAAGAGTAGGGGCTGAACGATATGCCCCACTAGTCATATAGAAGTCTATATGGAATGGTCCATGTTAGACTATCATAACCTACTCAAGGTATTAGAATATCATATATCCTAAGGCAGGATCCCCTGCAAGGACGGTGGATCTAACCCATGACTCTAGATAGGCTTCAACAGTGGATATACCAAATCTGATACCACTTATTCTTTTATCTACGACAGGGGTGATGATGTACCAAATAAAGGATGGGCCTCATGGGTGGGTCGAATGGGTGTACAACAAGGTGGGCTCCAAGGTTCGGATTACTACAAGTCATGGTGGAAAGTATCATCAGCAATGGGGGCCCAACGGTTTGGGTTAACCTACTAGTTTAAGGGTGAAAATGGGCTTAACAATGGGCCCTAAGAAAGCTTACAATGGTGGACATTTAACCACCATTGTCCTAAGGTGCGGTCCATTTGGGATTGGAAACCATAATCATATATAACGGGGCTTTTGGCCCTCCAATTACCTAGGAAATGGATGGATAGCGCATGCCCATCACTCATACATGGTGGACCTACATAAGGTGGCGGGGTCCACTGTAAGACCCGTGTCCTATCTCGTACCATTCCGTAGGCTTCCACGGTCCTTCCGGTCGAATTCCGGCAACCCGCAATCTTTTATCGGTAGTTGCGCGTGACCCCGAGTAGTATCTCGTATTCCAAAGTCGGCTCGACTCGACACTTGTACTAGTGTGACCGCGCCGTTGCCGCGGTTCCGACGCCGCATCTCGTGTGTCGAGGCGATACCCAGGCCAGGAGATGTGGGCCCGCGTTTGGTTCGAGGAAACGCCACACGTTGTAATTTCGAGAGAATCTTTATGAAATGTCACATCAATCCATCAATCAATCAAAGTACTCCCATCACCTCACACCCCATCCCCAAGTACAACCACCCCTCCCCTAAAGTCAACACTCTCTTACAACCAAGTACACCTACCCATCACTCACCATCCCTCTCTCCCATCACTCCTCTCCCATCATCTCTCTCTCTCATTCTCTCTCTCATTCTCCCAAGCAACCCCAAGAGAAGAATCGTCCATGGCTTCCATGGAGAAGCCATGTGTGGCCCACCTTCCTATCACCCAATCCCAACATCTAAAATCGATCTCAACCATTGAATCTTGTTCCCTTGAAGCTCTACAATGCGTTGGTGGAAGAATGAAGAAGAAGATCCTAAGGTGGGTGCTTTTATTTATTAATTTTATGATTTGAGGGCCCACATATGTGGGACCCATCTTGATGTATGTATTATATAGGGAGGGCCCATAGCGGCGGGATCCCTCCCCTCCATCACGGTCTCTCTCTCTCTCTCTCTCTCTCTCTCTCTCTCTCTCTCTCTCTCTTGTGATGGGTGTGACCCACTTGATCCATGCCATGCAAAGTCATATGGACTCCACCTTAGTGTATGTGCAATACACCCACACCGTCCATCCAGGTGGTGGGCTCCACACAGCAATAGGTGCTACTGCATCCAAGTCAGCAAGTTATGTGGGCCTCAAGAGGTATGTGTTATATCCAAAACTGTCTATCTAAGAGGCCCACGTGATGCAAGTATTGTGAGCCACACCATACTTCCGCGTGGGACCCATCAGCCATGGGCCCCACACGTGGGACCCACCTTAAATGCATGTGTTGTATCCATACCGTCTTACAGTGAAGGTGAACTGACTGGGGGGTGTCCTACCAGCTAGTAAACAAAAGAAAAATAATAATAATATAATAATATGATATTATATATATAATGTAAGATATGTTGTGGTGGCACCACATGGGACCTACCATATGTATCTCATTTATCCTTCCACACGTCCAAAACATGGATGGTGGGTCCCACCATGATGTATGTGTGGTGGGCCAGATTTAATGTACATACTGTACATCTATACTGTCTGTCCTAAGGACATGGACCCCACCAAAGATGTATGTGTCCTCCACCGACCATCCATATGGAGGCGTGGGCCCACCCCACACGTGCTGCACGTGTGGGATGGGACCCACCTAATGTACATGCATTACATCCCTGCCATCCATCACATGGACCCTATGTGGGTAATCTTCACTGTCCGTCCAGATTGAGAAGGCCATAGGCCTGGAAGTTGGTTTTTATATATATATATATATATATATATATATATTATATATATATATATATATATACACATATTATGTAATATAATATATATATAGATATTATATCTGGTGGGCCACACGTGTGGACCCACCTTGCATGTGCAAGATCCACACCGTCTAGCCACACTGTCCAGACACTGGACGATGAGACCCAAGTGATGTATGTACCTTATAGCCTAGCCGTCCGTACAGGGCTGACGTGAGGACAGCCACATGTGTGGCTTCCACGTGGGACGTGGATCCCCACTATGATGTATGTGTCGCATGATCCACACCGTCCATTGATAGGGACGATGGGTCTAACATACTGACTGGCATCAGCAAGTACCGTGGGTACAGCATGATGACTGTCCATCCATTCGCTGGGGACCCACCAAACGTATGTATTTCATATCATCACACGTGTGGGTGAGGATAGGCTTATATACTTCACACATGTGGGGTGTGGGTTGGCCAGTATACCTCACACCCATTGACGTTACAAGTTCTGTGGGTTTCATCCCCACCGTTCAATCACAGGACGTGTGAGACCCACCTCTTATGCATGTATTTATCTACACAGTCCATTTTGGACGGTGCCACGTGGGGCCTACCATTGATATATATGTATTGCATCCCAGCTATCCATCCAGTCTACTAGACGTGGACCCTACCATAATGCAAGTGTTCCATCCATGATGGCCTGGTATCCACCGTGAATCCGTGATGTAAGTGTTTTATCCCTGATGCCTAACAGCGTGGACCCCACACGTGGAAACCACTTTGATGTATGTGTTTTAGATGCACCATCCATTTTTGGACCGGTGCAGGGTGGGGCCACATGATGTAAGTATTTGATTTCCACCATCTGCGCTGACGTACACCCCACTTGCTATGTACATTGCAACCACACTGCCACCCATGCGACCTACTATGATGTATGTATTTTACATCCACGTCCTTCATTTTTTTCTCATCCACTCTGCTCATCCATTTTCTAGATCATGGGTTGCCCCTAGGCCCATGTGATGTGGCCCCGTTGAGATGTATTTGAGGCCCGTGGTTGGGCCACGTCATGATGTATTTGAGGCCCATTTGGTAAGGCCCGATGTGATGTGATGAGGCCCACATAATGAGGCCCGATATGTTATACTTGAGGCTTAGGCATGAAGCCCGTTGAGATGTATTTGAGGCCCAGATATCAAACCCAATGTGATGTTTATATGGCCCATGGGATGTAGCCCATTAAGATTATATATAGCTCACCGTAATGAGGCCCATTGAGATTGTATGTGGACCACTATGTTGTGTAGGAGACACTTGTATGAGGCCATGGGTTCACTATATGTTTGGCTCTATGTGGGACACTCCTTGGGAGCAAGGTTAGTTAGATGTCCACATTGAGGGGCAATGATGGTTTAACATCCACATTGTGACCTTCCCTTAGGCCTTGTTCGGCCGATTATCGTAGCTGATTCTGATTATCGTCAATCCTGATTTGTCTTGGCTGATTGTCGAATATCGATCGAGGCGGATTACCGATCCTGATTTGTCTTGGCCGATTACCGAATATCGATCGAGGCTAATTATCGATCGAGGCCGATTACCGATTCTGATTTGTCTTGGCCGATTGTCGAATATCGATCGAGGTTAATTATCGATCGAAGTCGATTGCCAATTCTGATTGTCGTGGCCAATTGACCGATTATTGATGGAGGCCGATTATCATGAGCGATTTGTTGACTCTGATTATCGATCGATCCCGATTATTGTAATCAATTTGCCGATTTCGATTATCGATCGATCCGATTGTCGTGACCGATTTACCAATTCTGATTATCGATCGAGGCTGATTATCGTGACCGATTTGTCGACTCTGATTATCGATCAATCCCGAATGTCGTGATCGATTTGCCAATTTCGATTATCGATCGATCCGATTGTCGTGACCAATTTGCCGATTCTGATTATCAATCGATCCCGATTGTCGTGACTGATTTACTGACTCTGATTATCGATCAATCCCGATTGTCGTGATCGATTTGCCGATTCTGATTATCGATCGATCCGATTGTTGTGACCGATTTGCTGATTCTGATTATCGATCGATCCGAATATCATGACCAATTTACCGATTCTGATTATTGATCGAGGCCGATTATCGTGACCGATTTGCCAACTCTGATTATCGATCGATCCCGATTGTCGTGATCGATTTGTTGATTCTGATTATCGATCGATCCGATTGTCGCGACCGATTTGTCGATTCTGATTATTGATCGATCCCGATTACCGTGACCAATTTATCAATTCTGATTATCGATCGATCCGATTATCGTGATCGATTTATCGATTCTGATTAGCGATCGAGGCTGATTTTCATGACTGATTTACCGATTCTGATTATCGATCGATCCGATTGTCAAGGCCGATTATCGAAGCTGATTCGGATTGTCGAGGTCGATTGTATAGGCCAACTCCGATTGTTGAGGCCGATTCTGTGTGTCGATTCCGATTGTCGAGACATATATGATGTATATGTGAACCGTAGTTAAGGCCTACTGTGATGTATTCATGGCCTATGGGCAAGCCCCATTGTGGTGTATTCGTGGCCTATGGGCAAGGCCATTATGAAATGTATTAGGCCCATGATGTATGACACATTTGATGTATTCGTGACCCATATGTAGGGCCCACATGTCATGTATTTGAAGCCCATGAGCAGGGCCCACCTATTGTGTATATGTGGCCCTTGAGTAAGGCCTATAATGTTGTATATTGGGTCCTTTTGTGAGGCCATGAGTCTACTATATATTAGGCTTTATGTGGGTCATTCCTTGAGGGCAATGTGGTTAAATGTCCACATTGTCGAGATCGATTATCGATGCCGATTATTGATACCGATTATGAGTATGTGACAGCATAACATCATAATACATGCCCATACGCATCATCTGCATGCTTTTTATGAGATATGATTGACCATTGCCTATGCCATAGGGCAGGTTGTTTATGGAGCTCCCTGATAGGCGGAGTTGCCCCACATGAGAGCACAGCATGCCCAGGATTGATGCATGATTGGATTGTGTGACTCATGCATCTTGCATTTGTGTGATATGACCACCGTACCCCCTAGTGACATCAGGGCCGTAGCCTCCACAGGTATTTCATGGATGGCCAGATGGGACACCGAAAATCTGTTCTACATGGGGTGCTATAGATATCCTTGGATGAAAGTCTCAGAACCCTCTTGGTTCTAGAGGTTGCTCCAACGTCTAGACCGAGTGGATACATAAGCGCATGAGGGTTGTATACCATTAGGCTGCGTCTCCCACTATGTCGTGGTCAGTTGGAAGGGGGTATGACCTTACCTTCCCGAGAGGAGAGGGCAATGCTAGGCTGACCACCGTACGCCCTAGCGACATCAGGGTCGTAGACTCCACAGGTATTTTATGGATGACTAGATGGGACACCGAAAATCTGTTCTACATGGGGTGCTATAGATATCGTTGGATGAAAGTCTCAAAATCCTCTTAGTTCCAGAGGTTGCTCCAATGTCTATACCGAGTGAATACATGAGTGCATGAGGGTCGTATACCATTAGATTGCATCTCCCACTGTGTCGTGGTCGGTTGGAAGGGGGTACGGTCTTACCTTCCCAAGAGGAGGGGGCAATGCTAGGCT
The DNA here is from genome assembly GCF_029962835.1 of Magnolia sinica. NCBI lineage: Eukaryota > Viridiplantae > Streptophyta > Magnoliopsida > Magnoliales > Magnoliaceae > Magnolia > Magnolia sinica. The sequence goes on from NC_080577.1 coordinate 60,944,067, forward strand.
GAGTCTGACCAGCTCGAGGAATGGGTTCGCTATGGACGAGTCGGGCCCGATATTGGAAGGAGGATAGTGAGGTCTCTTCCACTCACCTTGTTGCGCGTGATGGGGCGGTAATCTGGTTTAGAGTGTAATAGACCCCGGTGATTTGCCAGAGAGGAACTGTACTAATATGTGGACTTATTGAGTAGGAGTTGCATACTCATGCATTCATTTCATTCACTATCCACTCAGGCTGGTGGTGCGCAACCAATTGTTGTATACCTTCGCATGGCCAGAATTTTAGTTGGGCGCACGACTAACCTGAGATCAGGAGTTTACCACATCGAGTCTGACTATCCAAATTTAGGTACGGGACTGGTTTAGATAGAAGTCCCTTGTGATGGATTCCATAGCCTGCGATATTACGTACTATCATCCCGACTTCACACTCCAGCATGGTCATTCCATTCGCACCGCATATTGTATTACATTCACGACATATGACATTTTGGGTTACTATTTTTCTGCATTTATATGGTCTAGATACGGCTGACGCTATTCGTGAACTCATCAGGAATTGCATATTACATCACATTCTTGACATCTGATAGTTGACACTTTATGACACCTCATTTGCATAGTTGTTCTATATTACGTATTCTGATATTGATTGACTCTTGGACTTGTCCATATTTCCGCATACTCTATTATCATATGATTTATGATCTTGTCAGTATTTCTGCTTATTCCGATATTGTACGATTTATGGACTACTAGTAATTCTGGTATTGTATGATGATGGCATTATATTGAGTACTTGGCACTTACCTTGTGCACCCACTTACACCACCCTCTAAGCTTTCTATATGCTTATGCATGATAGATTCATGCAGGTGATGTTAGGTTGCAGCAGTGTTAAGCTTGGAGCGTACAGCGGTCTTCTGGAGCTCAATTTTTTATTTATGTATTTCCATTTTTGTATTGTACTCAATGATTATATTAGTGGATATGTGATGATGGTGTTGTCTTTGTGATTCAGGTAATCTTGTGGTTATGCTTATTACGAAATAAATGTACGTTGAAAAATCCTCCTTGTAGGATCCCAGGATCGGAATCTGGTGTATATACGCTCGGAGCCGAGAATGGAGTACTACGGAGGCTGTCAGCACCGGATTCGGCGATCGAGAATTTTATGAGCCCGGTTTCCGAGTTTGGGGCGTGACATTCACGGCCTAAAATGGATAGACGACGTATATATAGCACTTACATCATGGCGAGCCTCATACAATCATAATGGGCCCATATACATCACGTTGGGCCTCATACATGGGCCCCATATAAATCACAATGGGGCTCTCGCACGGGCCTAATATACATCACAATGGGCCTCTCACACGGGCCCAATATACATCACATCAAGGTGGGACCCATGTGTGTGGGTAAAACACTTGTATCACGTGGGTCCCACATCCTATAGAAGGACGGTGTGGATAAAACACTATTTTTTATTTTTATTATATCTACACCATTCATCTATTTTTAGAGATCATTATAGAGCATTACCCAAAAAAATGAATCATATCAAAAGATCATCTGGACCACACCATAACTAGCAGTGGAGATAATGATTTTCACTGATAAAAAAAAAATTTCATATTGATCCAGGACTTCTGTGACCCCAAAAGGGTTTCAATGGTACATGTTCAATCCCTAACTAGTTTTTGCAGTGTGGTCCACTTGATAGATAGATCTGTTTTATTTCTCATCTCAAGCCTTAAGACAAGCTCGCAAAGTGGATGGACAGTTGGGAGATAACACAGATATCACAATGGGTGCCACCGTCCCAGCTAGACGGTGGAGACTCCACATGTGCCAGGGATCCCACCATCCTAAGACGGTGAGGATATAACACTTACCTCAAGATTAGGCCCACAGAACTTGCTTATGTCAATACAACAGGTATATAGTTGGTGAAGGTATTCCAGCCAATCTTCTTCCCATCGTCCAGGGATTGGACGGTGAGGATACAACACATCCATCATGGTAGGACCCACACATATGCGGTTTGGATACAACACATAAGGGAAGGTGGGTCCCACTTCCATCAACTGGACGGCACGGATAAAACACGTACATCGTGGCATCTCCCACCATCTAGATGGACGCTGAGGACAAACACATACATTAGTGGCCCCACCATCCATTGCTGGATAGTGGTGAAAGCCATACATAAATCATGTGGGTCCATGTGGTGTGGCCCACCCACTATATACATACATACATACATACATACATACATATATATATATATATATATATATATATATTACTATCCTACTCTAGTGTCCAGGGATTGGATGGACGGCCTGGATGTAAGATACATACATTAAGGTGGGTCACACTGGACGGTGTGGATAAATCACGTGCATCACGGTGTTCCCACGTGGGTGGGCCACACGTGTTTGGATCAAGCTGCTATTTGTGTTTTTCCTTCCAACAGGGCCTGCCCAAATGGGCAGCAAGGTGGCAACAATGTAAGACCCGTGTCCTAATCCGTACCATTCCGTTGGCTTCCGCGGTCCTTCCGGTCAAATTCCGGCAACTTTCGCACCATATCCGACATTTGCGCGCGATCCGAAGCCAAGTTCCACACACCGACGTCGGCTCGAGCTGAAACTTATGTCTTGGCGATCTCGCCGTCGCCGCGGTTCGAACGCCGTGGCTTGCGCACCGAACCGATACCCAGGCAAGAAGATGCCGATCTGCATTTATTCCGAAGAAACACCGCGCGTTGCGGATTTCGAGGGAATCTCTACACAATTAGTCCCACTAATTAACCATAAATGCAACCATACCTCAAAGTACTTCACCCATTCCCTCTTTTTCCAAAAGTCCACCATCTTTCCACCTCACCATTCCTCTTTTTCTCATTTTCAACCACAACCATCTCTCTTCTCCACCAATTTCAAACTAAACCATACCTCTCATCACTCCTTTCTTACAACCATCACTCCACCCATCCCTCCATCCATTATTTCTATCTCTCCCTCTCATTCTCTAGCAATTTTTCCAAATCTCATGAGAAACTTCTCACATCCAACACTCTCCCTCAACTTCAAGTGTGGCCCACCCTCTCATCTCCAATCTCAACCATTCACCTTTCATCAACTTCCGTTAAAAGTGAAGGTAAGGAGCTAAGGAGTCCAAGGGAGCAAGGAGAAGGAAGATAAGGTGGGTGATCCACCATTAAATCTTGATCTTTAGGGTCCACTTGTTGGTGGGACCCATTTGGATGTATGTGATTTTATCAAGAGGGCCCATAGTGGCGGGGTTCCTCTATCTCACCGTGTACCTCTCTCTCTATCTCTCTCTCTTTCTTTCTTTGTAATGGTGTGGATCCCACCAATATGTGTTACATCTACTCCGTCCATCTACATCAGACGGTGTGGCCCACTCTATTACAAGTGATGATCCACACCATCCACTGTTTGGATGGGTCCAATACATCTATATATATATATATATATATATATATATATATATATATGTATATATTTATATGTGTATATTTTATATAATATACATATAACATATATAATATAATATGTATTTTATATATATACTATAAGATATATTATAAGTAGTGGTGGGCCATGTCTACGTGGGACCCACCACAATGATGAGAATTTGTAAATCGTCCAGCGTCCCTGGACGCTGGACGTTGCAAACAGTTTTAAAAAATAAATAAATAAATAAAAGGGAGAGGTGGGCCACTCATGTAGGCCCCACCTTGATGTATATGTAAGATCCAAGCCGTCCATGTTGTTCCTCAACTCATTTTAGGCGTTGAGCCGAAAAATGAAGTTGATCCCATTTTCTGGCGGGCCATACCATGGGAACTAGTGGTATTACCCTTAAAATCCACCGTGACCCTTCTATTTGCCAAAAATAGGGCGAATATTGGACTCCTTGGGTCGGTCTTGGACCAAGGAATCCAATGGTTGGTGTGGATCTTACTAAAGCGGGCCCCACCTAGGAAAAACTGCAAAAAAAACCCTTTTTTCAAAAAAAAAAAAAAAACAATGAAGCAGCAGCGCTGCTGCTGCTGCTACTGTCAGCGCTGGCCGCGGCTGACGGACGGACGGTCGGGCTGGGCTCACGGCCCCAGTTGTGGACCCCACATTGGTTCCTTTCGACCATCAGCACCGTGCATTTGACGGGTCCCCTCAGTCTACACGTCCACCCCGAAAATCAGCCTTATACAGAACTCAGGGGGCCACACCATCTAAAATCATATGAAGACATGTCTAAACATATAAAAGCACTTGGTGGGGCTTACCTGAAATTCGGATGCGGCTGAAACTTGGTCTGTACCCTCAGTCGAGTGGGGCACACATAATGAACGGGCTGGATTTGTGGACCACATCATAGTGGGCCCCAAATCATGACCCTATGAACGGTTTTTCTTTTTTTTTAAAAAATAAATAAATAAAATAAAATAAATAAAATAATCATAATAATAAATAATTTAAAAAAAAAAAAAAAAAAGGGTTCCGTGACCCTGTGGCAGGTTGGATGGCAGCAGACATCAATGTGGGCCCTACCCTCCTATGGTCCACGTGGACTGTTTGGATGGCAAACAAACATTTCAGTGGGCCTTACCCAAGGTCCAAGTGACCTTATGAATAGGTTGGATTTCAAATAAATATTATGGTGGGCCCTAGGCCCATGTGATGGAGCCATATTGATGTATTTCTGGCCGTTGGGGAGGCCCACCTTGATATATATATATAAGGCCCATGAGATTAGGCCCATTCGACGTATTGGTGGCCCGTTGTCGAGGCCCACTCTGATATGTATAAGGCCCATGTTACGAGACCCATTGTGATGTTTTCAAAGGCCCATGGAGTATGACCCATTGCAATGTACATGAGGCCATTGATGCGGCCCACTTGACTTATATAAGGCCCATATGAGGTAGCCCACTTAATGAACCTAAGGCCGTTGGGACGAGGCCCAATAAGATTTATGTGATTCATGGAAGGCTATTCCTTGGGAGCGGTGTTGGTTTGACGTCCACATTGATAATGTTGGTTAAATGTCCGCATTATAGCTCTCCCTAAGGCCCACTGATAAGCCCAAAATTATGGTAAGAAGGCCGCCTAGGGCCATCTCCATTATATCCAGAGCCCATCTCTTTATTCATGTTTAGTATAGATCCATGATTCATGATCATTCGCACCATATGTATGCCTGATGTGAGGAGTGACCGATCATAGCATATACCTTTGGATAGACTGTTTATGGGCTCCCTGATAGGCGGAGTCGCCTCATATAAGTGCATGGTATATACAGGACTGTTGCATGACTGATAGTGTGACTCATGCACTTGCATTTGTGTGATTGTAATTACTATATGCCCTAGTGACATCAGGGCCATAGCCTCCGTAGACACATCGTGGATGGCTGGGTTGGATACCGGAAATATTTGGTTCTAGCATACGGGCGCCATAGACGTCCCTGGGTGAAAATCCCTAAACCCGATGGTACCAGAGGATGACTCCAATGTCGAGACCGAGTGGATATATGAGCGCACGAGGGCCGAATACCAGGAGGCCGCGTCTCCCACTATGTCGTGGTCAGTTGGAAAGGGGTGTGGCCTTACTCGCCCGAGGGTAGGGGGCAATACTAGGCTGAGTTTGACCAGCTCGCGAATGGGTCCGCTATCGACGTACCGGATAGGTATTGGCAGACTATTGGTCAGGCGGATAGTGAGGTTTCTTACGCTCACTTGGACTGTGCGGCTAGGAGAGCGACAGTGCCATTTGGAGTGTATTGAACCCCGGTGATTATCCAGAATGAGAACTGTACTGATACATGATGAGGATTGGCATGCTTGAGTTGCATCTCGCATCGCATGGCTGTGTATGGCCGATAGCATTCATATCTTGCACCGCATAGCCTTGATTGCATTCATGTGCTCATCACCATGATTCCACATCACTCTGACCCTGCATTTTGAGCACGTTTATATTACGCACACACTTACACCACCCTCTAAGCTTTCCATAAGCTTATGCACGATTGATGCGTGCAGGTGACGCCAGGACACGGAGCCATAGTCTCGCTGTAGTTGGAGCGTGCAGCAGAGCTTCTGGAGTTTTGTTTCTTTTATTACATTGTATTTTCCCTTTCTGCCGTATTGTACTCAAAAGTTTTTGATCATAGTGGATTTTGTGGTGGTGTTCTTGTGGTTATTGTTTGTGGGTTATGCTTTTGTTATGCTCATTATGAATCAGACTAATGATTTGAAACCCTCCTTGTAGTATCCCAGGATCGGAACCTGGTGAATGGGTGCCGGGGTCCGAGAATGGGGTTCTACGGAGGCTGTCGGCGCCGGATTCGGCGATCGGGAATTTTGTGAGCTCGGTTTCCGAGTTTGGGGCGTGACAAACAAAGTGGGCCCCGGTTGGACAGCGGGTGCGTCCCACTTGGTGGATGGCATGGATAAAATACATACCTCACAGCTGGGCCATACAATCAGGGGAGAGAGAGAGGGGGGGGGGGGGGGGGGAGAGACGTATGATGGAGGGCTCCACCACTATGAGCCCTCCCTTCCATGCATTATAAAATGTACATCAAGTGGGTCCCATTACATGTAGGCCCACCAATCAAAATCAATGGTGGAGATCCCTTCTCCACCAAAAACGCAAGGTCTAGATGACCTTTTCACACTAGGAAAATAAACATCATGATGGGGTCCATGGAGAATGGCCCCATCATGGGATGAACATATGAATCATTGTGGGCCATCGACCACACCTAGGGTCCAAAGTGAGATCCATACCATCAATCGGTAGGCCTCACTTGGCCCATCATCAAAATACAAATCTAAGCCTATAAAAGACCCACCGATGGTCTTCTTCTTTAGCTCCTTGGACTCCTTAGCTCCTAGGATTTTCCTTTGATGGTGGATGATGAAGATTGAAGGGTTGGATTATGAGATTTGGGGGTAGGAAGTGGGCCACACACTTAGGTTCTTTCTCATTAGAATGCTTAGATGGCCACTCTCTTAGGGTTTCTTGGGGAATGGGTAGAGAATGAGGGATAAGAGAGAGGGCGGTTGTAAGAGAGAGGTGATGGGTGGAGTGATGGGTGTGAGTGACATGAAAGTTGACTTTGAAGAGGGTTGCTTGTCTTGGGGAAAAAGAAAGTATGGGTTGTGATGGGATGTGTACTTCAGTAGCACTTGAACAATTAATGTGATGGATTGTAGAGATTCTCTTAGGATTTGCAAGTCGCGGCGTTTTCTTGAATTAAACATGAGCCCACAACTCCTGGCCTGGGCATCACATCGGTGCGCAAGACGCGGTGTTGGAACCGCGGCGATAGTGCGGTCGTAATGGTACAAGTCTCGGGTCAAGTCGACTCAGATTTACAAGATGCGACTTAGGGTCACGTGCGAATACCGATTACAGGTTGTGGGTCATCGAAATTTGACGGGGAGGATCATGGGAGTTTAAGGAACGGTACAGACTAGGATACGGGCCTTACATCAATAAATGTCTTTAAGAAATGGATTGAATGATGAAATCCATGAAGAAAGAGAACTTGAGAAGAAGGGTTTTGATCGTTTATTGGGCCCACTGAAATATGGTTCACAATTTCAGCCCATGCATTGTGTATCCCACTCTTTCATATATATATATATATATATATATATATATATATATATATATATATATATATATATATATATATATAAATTTTGGGTGGGCCAAAAAAGGGAAGAAAACTAACAAAATCGATGTCATCAATTGGTCTTCGATGCCATCGAGATAATTAGAATTTTCGTCAATATGTTGTTCGATAGTTCTATCGATGTCATCAAGTGATCTTCAATTCCATCGAAGTGTTCCTTCAATTCCATCAAGAAAATCAGAATTTTTGAACTGAAGTTGCTAGATACTTTAGAGGCACTTTCTCAATGCCATCGAAGGCACTTTTATGCCATCAGAATAATCCATATTTTTTACTTTAAGTTGTTGGACATTTTGAGCTCCCAGTTTGATACCATCGAATACAGTTCAGTAGGAGTTTGATGGCATTTTGTGATTTTATTTTAAAACAGATTTCTTCTCACAATCACTTACTAACACTTCTTGAATAGGTTTTTTATGGGGTTTGGCTAGATAGAAGGTCAAGTTTTGTGACGTGTGTATAGATTTTTGAAGAGGTCCTGATACTTTACCATTTCAGTGCTTTTGGACGCATTCAATCTTCGAGTATTTAGTCTTAAATCTTCCTTGGGGCTCTCCGAATGTTATGACTCACATCTCACACTAATTGACAAAATAGGGCAATTACAATCTCCCCCTTTGTCAATTATGTGACAAAAAACCTAACAAAATTTATACAACCCAAAAACATGTAACTTTACATGAATTTTCATATGATTTACAAATATAAGATGACTCAAGACATTTACAACATACTTCTTTGTTCAACTGCTTTGTATGCACTCTTTATTGCTCCCCCCAAGCCTTTGTACTATAAATGTTACCAAAAAGATACAACATAACACATGGTGGAAGTATTTTTCTCCCCATTTTTGTTAATGATTGGCAAAGATCATTCATATAGGCATGTATGATCAAATTAAGCTCAAAAATATGTGAAGACATCCATCATAGAGAGGATAGAGACAATAATCAATTTAACACATAAGGATCTCAAGCATGAAAATGATGTATAATATAATCAAAATAAGCATCCATTCACAAAAAGTAAAACCCAAAATGTACATACTATATCATCTTCGGTTAAACAAAAAGTAGTACAAGATCAAGATAGTCAGACTCAAACAAAAAACTCAGTTGGACCCTAGAACTCAACTCCCCCTAACTAGAGGGTCCGGGTCCTGAGCTGAAGACATCGTCACGGCGGCATGTCAGTACAGACAAAATCTCATGAGTTGTCTGTTGGAGGAAATGCACTATTTGCCCTAAACAAGTCGGACGCTCCCTTTAATGAGTGTGCTCTACTCAAATATTTGTGTACTCTGCCCGAATAGTCGTTTGTGTTGTCGATATCTCCTCGAAGTGATAGAATCTGTGGTGGTCCTCTGTGATGGCTCCTTTTCCAATTCGACTCATGCACTTGTCTGCTCCTCACCTCTTGTGGTGGGGCTATTCATGTCATCACCGTGTTGTGCTTTTGCTGGGGTAGGGAGGTGCATCTTCTTTATATTTTCAGTGGTGATCCTCGATGCCAAAATAGGTGCATCAAAAGTTGGTGAGAACCCACACTCCCAAGCCAGGAGACATATGAGGTAGCCAAACGGAAGATATGTGGGCCGACTCACCCGAACAGGTTGTGTAAGCTGATGTAGGATAATGATCAAAAGGCATAAGAAAACTCCCATCACCACACTGTAGATGATGTCTACCATGAATGGGGTAAGATCAACTCTATTTGTCCCCTATGGGTAGGCATTTATAGAAAATATGGAACGGAGAAGATGAAATTGGCTTGACATGGTAGACGCCTCAATGCATTGTCATGAATCCATAGCCCATCCTTCCCACTGCATGAGAATTTGGTCATCATGACTCAAACTGCAAGGGAGGTGAGGTCATGATCAGGTTGGGTCTCTTGAGACAAGGGAACACCAATTAGTGTGGCAATGCTAGCTGGTTTGATTTTAATGAGATGACTACCAGCGTCTACTTCAAAAGAAGGGGGGGTGAATTGTGGGATTTCTACACTTGGATAAGAACTTGTATACCCTCTTCTTTTGAGTCATACCTCCAAATTTTAATACAGTTTCCCACTCTATCAACTTTAACATGCTGTCTATAATGTACGGTTGGGTACACATGCGACATCGACATTTCGTTTAAATATGATTTTGCAACCCTTGTATTTGTCCAATAACTTTTCAGTTGAGGGGGTATCAGGTACGACATGCTCTTCTATAGGATCATAATGAGTAGGTGAATGCTAATGTGACGGTGACCGGCTGATTGCTCAATTCGCTCTCCAAGGTGCCAACTTCTTGACCCGAGTGAGCCAAGAGCTTTCACCAATATTCGGGGCCTTTCCCTTGTTATCTTTAGGTATTTTAGCAATGATTTGGGCTCACAAAGATAACTCAGTTGACCTTCCTAAGTTTTGATTGAAAAAAAAAACTTAGAGATGAAGTGCTACGAGGCTTGGTTTGCTAAGTTTTAGAAGGGGATTTATAGCATAAGCACACTCGGATTCGAAGAGATGAGTTTGCAAATGAATTAAACCAAGACAATCTAGGAAAGAAACATGTACATTCAACCTACCAAACCAAAATGAATTCAGAGCAAGAAGAGATATGGAGTTGATGTAAGACAATGATCGGAGCTGAAAGAGGAGAATTGGAGTGTTGTAATCCTTATAAACTTGATTGGACAGTGAGTATGAGGGTTTGGTGATCAATAATGCCAAAAATTATATTTCAAAGAGGAACATGCGCACTATTTTTAAACATAGACCCAATATTTTGATGGCATCAAAGTGGTTTCGATGGCATCAAAATTTGATTTTCGATGGCATTGAAGTGCAAGTGAACAATAGACAATGAACTTAGTTTTTTCAATTGTCTATAGAGCACATTTCTGACTTGAAGTGTATGTAACATGTGAAATTTAAGATTCATAATTGCACACCCAAATAAGACTAATACAAGACAAAATAATAATAATAATAATAAATAAAATAAAATATTAAATTAGATTACAAAATGAGGCTATAAATCCTTGAATTTGTCAATACATCATGAATAGCTAATAATTACCTATGTAGCACATACCCCAATAGACTTTTATAGATCTCCAATTCAATTTACATATAAGGGTTTAGTCAATATATCAGCTAATTGCCTTTCAGTAGGCACATAATTCAGTGATATGATATGCTCCTCAACAAGTTATCGAATGAATTGATGTCAGATATCTATGTGTTTCGTCCTAGAAGGTTAAACCAAAATTTTGGAGATATTTATGACACTAGTATTATCACAAAATAGTGTCATTGTAGTTGATTCGAACCCTGAATCCATGAACATTTGTTTCATCCATAGAAGTTGGGCGTAACAACTACCTACTAGAGTCGTACACGAGCAACAAAAGCTCGGTAACTCGCTCGACTCGGCTCGAAAAAGCTCGACTCGACTCGACTTGAAGCTGAGTGCAACCTATGGTCATAGCTTTTGCATGGTCGAGCAGATTAGTTTGGCCAGAAAAAGCTAAAATGGTGTGTGTGTGTGTGTGTGTATGTATGTATGTATGTATATATATATATATATATATATATATATATATTTATTTATATATATATATATATATATATATATAGATATATATATAGACCCTTAAAAACTTTACCCTACCCGCATGCCACACGGCCATTCCCCATTTCCCATCCCCTTCAAAAAATACCCTAACCCTCCCTCCTTAGTCCTTACCCGCATGGCTGCCTCCCTCTTTACACACACGGTCCCTCCCTCCTTACCTGAATGGCCGCACCTTACAGACATTTCCCCATTTCCCTTACCATTTCTCTCTCTCTCTCTCTCTCTCTCTCTCTCTCTCTCTCTCTCTTTCTCTCTCTCTCAATCCGGCGATCCCTGCCCTGCCCAGTTGCCCTTTCCCTTACCCGTCTTCTTCCCTCTCTCTCCTAGGCGCACACCTTGCCCTATCCAGCGTGCCACATCGACTATCCAGCGTGCCACCTCATCCTGTCTAGCGTGCTCGAAATCGACCGAGCTGAGCATGAGCTGCTGTTCTTAGCTCGAAGGCCGAGCCGAGCACGAGCTGGGTAAAGCTCGACTCGGCTCAACTTGTGTACACCTCTACTACCTACTACAATATATTCGGCTTTGATAGTGGATAATGAAATGGAATTATGCTTTTTACTATGCCAAGATATTAAGAAGTTTCCTATGTAAAAACATCCACCGCTAGTCAATTTTCTATCATCCATGTTTCCAGCCTAGTCGACATCTAAGTACCCACCAATTGTGGTTGAGGTGTATAACAAGTACTAGAGGCCAAAATTTGTGGTCCCAACCACATATCTAATGATTCTCTTTACAGCGCTTGTATGCGATTCTTTGGAGTCGGCCTGAATATGAGCACATGCTTATACACTAAAGGCTATATCAGGCCGACTCACTGTGAGATAGAGTAGGCTCCCTATCATGCTACGATACAAATGTTGATCCACACTTTTTCTAGATATGTCCTTGGATAACTTAAGTGTGGAGCTCATAGGCATGTGGTGTGTACAACCAAACTCAAGTCCAAACCATTTTACTAATTCTTTTACATACTTGGTCTGGCTTACAAAAATGTCATTCTCGAGCCGCATGACTTGTAAGCCAAAAAGAAATTCAGTTCCCCCACCATGCTCATTTCAAATTTAGACTGCATCAAGTGGGAAAACTAATGAGTCATTTCCTCACATGTGGAACCAAACACTATGGCATCCACATAAATTTACGCAATGAGTATGAAATCCTTAGTCTTTTGAACAAAGAGTGTTTTGTCCACACTCTCTCTATTTAACTTGTGGTCAATCAAGAATTTAGTTAACCGTTCATGCCACACATGTGGGATTTGTTTAAGATCATGAAGTGCTTTCCTTGTTCTATACATTTGATGAGGATATTTGGGAGCAACAAATCCGTTTGGTTGTTCTACATATACTTCTTCCTCAAGTACACCATTTAAAAAGGCACTTTTTACATTAATTTGAAATAGTTTAAACTCTATAGCACAAGCTATGGACTTAAGAATTTGAATAGATTCAAGTCGCACTACAGGGGTAAATGTTTCATCAAAATCAATTCCCTCAATCTGACAGTAGCCTTACGCAAGTAGTCTAGCTTTGTTTCTCACAACATTACCAGATTCATCAGATTTATTCTTGTATATCCATTTGGTCCCGATGATATTTATGTTTTGTGGCCTAGGAACTACCTACCACACATCATTTCTCTCAAATTGTTGTAGCTCTTCTTGCATAACTAATATTCAATATTTATCTTGTAAAGCGTTTATAACATTTTTCGGTTCAATCTTAGAGGTGAAGTAGAGATGACTATTTATGATCTCAAGTTGCCTTCTAGTTTACACACTAGTACCATGATCTAAAGTTAAGAGGATGATTATGGATAACAGGAAAGGCCACCAAAGGGTTGAGACACTTGTGGAGAAGCTGGTCCTTCATCAGATTTGCATATTTCTCTTAGACCCATATCTTCATCCATATCCATCTCAGGACCAAATTTGTCATGGGGTTGGTCATCAACAACAACATTGACTGATTCTTATACAGCCAAGGTCCTAAGATTGCACACCCTATAAGCTTGAGTATTTAAGGACTATCCTAAGAAGATCCCATTGTCACTCTTGGGGTCAAACTTGCCTAAGTTTTTGAGGTCTCTTAGAATGTAACATTTATACCAAAGACCATGAAATACTTAACACTAGGTGGATTTCCATGCCACAACTCATATTTTGTCTTTTTTAGTCCTGCTCTTAAATAAACTATGTTAATAGTATAGAAGGATATATTAACAGCTTCATCCTAGAAGGTTTTTGATAAATCTTTACTATTTAACATTACTGAGGCCATTTCTTGTAGCACCCTATTTTTCCTTTCAATAACTTCTTTTTGCTAAGGAGTTTTAGTTGCGGAGAATTCATGCTAAATTCCAAATTCATCATGGAATTTCTAGAATTGATCATTCTCAAATTCTCAACCATAATTACTCCTAATCATATCTATCATGTATCATTTCTCATTCTGAAGTCGCCTCATAAGTTTTCTAAATTCATCAAAAGTATATGATTTTTTCCTTAGGAAGACGACCCATGTGAACCTAGAGTAATCATTCACTACAACTAGAAAGTGTCCTTTTTCATCCTAACTTGGGACTTTGGTAAGACCGAGAAGGTCCATATGTAAGAGCTCAAGGGGCTTAGAAGTAGCCATTGAGGTTGTCTTTTTGTGAGCAACTTTGATTTGTTTTCCTTTTTAACAATCGCCACAGACAATTCTGACATTTTTTCCAATCTTGGGAAGCCCTCTTACCAGATTCTTAGAGCTTAGGTGAGATAAATTTCTGCAGTGAACATGATCGAGTCTTTGATGCCAAACTTTAGACTCACTATCTCTAGTCATGTGGCATACAACTGGAGACAGATCATGTAATGCCCCGGTTTTCAGAACCCGAGTACACGACTCGAATTCCAATAACCTAGGAGTTATCTAAGGGTAATGGTAAATTAATGAGTAAATCAAAGTGCAGATAGTAGGAAAAAGAAACATAATATATCTGAACCAACATGCGAAAAATAATCTGGCCCACACAGCTGGGGGCCAATTACATAACCTCAAGTTTCTAAAATCCCAAATGTATATGAACTAAAATAAAGGGGCTAATCTACTGGTTTAGCCCAAAATAGACGGCCGCCTCCTGTTGCGGCTCCTTGTCATAAGGCTCCTCCTCAGCCGCCACCGTCTCCAAATTTGTCGTGTACTCATCGACTCTTGTACCTGCATCCTCTGTATGGTTGAACATTGATGAATGAGTGGCCAGCTCAGTGTGATCTCCCCTCAAGATTACACACCGCCGCCTTAAATAAGGAATAACATAAAAGCATACAGGTAATCCAAAATACAGTGGATGCAATCTTTTTAGGTACATGGGTGTATGGAATACAATCATCGCCCCAGGGATGCTCATCCGTGCGGACAGTGGGCTCGTCACCCATGCACTCATCGACCTGGGAAAAACATCCGGTCGGACATCATCGACCTGGGAAAAACATCCAGTCGGACAAATACGTACATCACGTACGATAGCAATAGATGTTAGTCTATACCATGCATGCATGATTAGCCAATCCATCATTAGTCCAATTACATTCAGCCGATTTAATTAAGCTCACGGTCACTACAGGGAGCACATGGCCCAGCGTAGGCTAACGGCTTGGGCATAGTGTCCCGTGACCACCATCCCCGACCCATGAGGCTACCATCTTAGGGTGTGTATAGTACCCACTAACATAAGGTCAATCAACTTAACACCAAAACTTTTATGTCAGGGGCCTACTCACATTACAACTAGTCTGATTACACCCTAAGCACGAACTCTCCTTAGAACTTCTCATGGAGAGTTTTACAACAGTGTGCACGTCATAGCAACATTGATCATGATATAAAAAGGGTATGAGGAACAATACATATATTTCTATCAGTACATACAAACTGAGTTAACATAGGATACATTACATGAATGATCAAGTTATTCACCTAGGCAGCTTAAAGAAATTAGGAGTCTAAACAATAGTAAGCACAAGAATTAATATATTAAATAGATAGATCAGGTGAACACAGTCTATTTCCGCTACGGTTTATCATTAGTCTAGCTAGCCATTAATTTAATAAAACTATTATTTCTAGTCTAGTTAGGGATGGAAAGCTTAAGAGGAAGAAATCATCACTAGACAAGTGGTAGGGGGTCCCTTGGTGCTAGTTCCCTTGAGAAGTTAGCGTCTCCACGTCGCTTGAACAGATCCCTAGAGAAATCCCTTGCATTAGCTGATAAGTTTTAAAGTTCTAGAACACCAATGGTTGGTTGGATGGCCCAAATCATGATGGTCCGACTCTCATTGGGAGGAGTCCAGGCCCAACAGTATTTGCCCCAATGACTGGGCTTAAGTTAGGCCTGACCTGACCCCTCGAAGCGGGCCCAACGGTGGTCTCCTAGACTGATTGATGCAGTCCACCAGCTGTATGGATGCAGCCCCATTAAGATTTGGCCCAGGGGCCCATGGTGCTAGCGACGTTAATATACAGTTATCTAGTTGGTGGAATCCACTGCACAAACCGTGCAGATAAACATTTATATCATGGTGCGGTCCACTTACATGGGCCACCGCCATATGGACGAGCTCATCACATAGTATATATGTATACATTATATACATTATATACGTATCACATGGTGTATATGTATACATCATGTACATTGTATATGTATCACATGGTATATACGTATACATTATATACATTATATACGTGTTACATAGCATATAGGTATACATCACCTACATTATGTGTATACAACATGAGCACCGTGTGGGTTCCACGTGGATGTGAGGTATACCTGCCAAAGCATCCAGCCATGCTGCCTCCCACCGTCCAATCCCTAGATGGTGGGTACCTAATACATTTATCATGGTAGGCCCCACACCCCATACGTATACAACGTGCAAGGTGGGTCCCACCCAGCTAGCAACACAGGTGGACGGAGTGGATGTGCATCGAGGTGGACCTTGTCCAGACCCTGGACGATCTAAATTTAATACCTGTGCTAGGTGGGTTTTACAAGCATTTGGGTCCCACGTAGGGCCATTACATGTACATGATATATATATATATATATATATATATATATATATATATATATATATATATATATATATATATATATATATATATATCAATGTGGGTCCCACATGGGGCCACCACGTATATGTAATATATATTATTTTAACGGAACATTGGCTCAAAACTGATGTACAACGCATGCATTGCATGGGGTCACACACATGTGGGACCCACGACTGCTGATGCAGTTAGGTAAAAACGCCTATATTACGGTGGGTACTTCCGTTAATCACGACAGGTGGGTCCCACGTGGGCCCCACCACATATAGCATTATATACTATATTACTATATATCACATTTTTTTTCATATGCAGCAGTCCTTCCAGCACTACACGTCCATTGATGGACGGCCAGGAGGCAACGTCCATTGATGGACGGGCTAGATGCAAAACACACATCTAGGTGTGGCCCACCGTGGTTGTCTGATGGTGCGGCCCACCAGGATTTCAGCTGGGGTCCGACACAGTGCAGCCCACCAGCGTTATGGTGAGGCCCAGCACAGTGCAGCCCATCTACATCTTGGTGAGGCCCATGTTCTGCGCAGCCCATCTACTGCTAATGTGCAAAATGGCCTCCCTGCCGTTATGCCATTAGAGACTGTTTCCGGTCCTGGCTTTTCATTTTTTGGCTTAAATAGACCCCATTGGAGGGCTTATTTGGCCTAGAACTCGTCCATCAATTGGGTTGATTCCGGCCCTATACAGAGCCACAGATTCGGTCTTGTTTCAGCCCATTGCATGGGCATGGATTTGTTGGGTCTTTGGCCTGAACCGGACCCATCTTCTGGCATATCCCGGGTTTGAATCAGCGACCATAAAACGACCCCATTCCGGCCCTAACTATGGCCGTCATTCGGCCCTGGTGTTTGCCTGAGACCCGGCCATTGTTTGGCCGATCCTAGCTCAAAACAGAGGTTCGGAATGGCAGATGGATGGCCTGTTTCTCGGGTCCAATTAGAGCTCCTGTCTTGACGAAGCTTTGGTTCGAACCAAAGCCATTGTTTGGCTTGGTTCCAGCCCAAAACAGGTCCCTGTCGCTTTTTTCAGATTTTGGCCCGAATCACAGCCATCGTTTGGCATGATCCCAGTACTGTCCAGACTCTCTGTCCATAGCCATTACTAGGCGTATTTCACAGCCTGGAGAACGTCCATTGATGGACTTGATATCTGCCTGAAATATGATCGTTACTTGGCCTGGATTCAACACAAAATCAAGCCATGACATGAACTTGGCTCCTCATACAGACATTGTTCGGCCTTCTCTTAGTCCGAAATACAGCCATTAGTTGGCTGTTTTCAGCTTGTGAACCTAGCATATCATACTAGTGTCAGGGAGAAGAAGGAAGGTAGTTTGTTACCTGGGTCGGATGGGGCAACTACCGACACAATCGAGTCGGGTAGCAACAGGGTAGCCGGCACCACTCAACTCTCTCACTTTCCACTCGATTTCTTCTTACTCTCGGTCCGATTCTCCATGCCCGCAGTGCCCTTTATATAGAGGGAGAGAGAGAGAGAGACGAACGGCTGAGATCGCTCCCACGGCGGACGGCCGAGATTTCACCCGCCACCGACTTTCCCAGAGAGGAAAGTTTCTGCTCTGTTTCTTATGTAGAGGCCGTTGCATGGCCGGTTTTGGAAATAAAAGAGCACCGCCTTCCAGCTGAGAAATGGATGGTTGAGATGGCTAGACCGGACCGATCACGGGCCGTTCACGTGGTCACAGATGGTCCTACCTTGCAGATGGTCGCCACGTGTAACGTAGTGGACGGTGGCAACCCATCTCCCCCATCCGCTTACAAGAGACCAAGTGGCTATATTTTTTTGTTAAGCTGGCCCCATGGAAAAACTGAACGGATCAGATGGCTCGGAAAGTGGCCATGGTGGGCCACTTTGGGGCCCAAAGATCCTTCGTTCAAATTTCTTAAAAAATGGCGGGAGAGAACCATTTCTCTTGCTTTTTCGAATAGGGCTCGGTCAAAGGGCATTTGACCGAGCGAATGGTTCCAGTGCACCTCGTGCACAAGCTCTCTCGGTGCACATGCGTTGTGTAGGGGCCCGATGAGACGTTAGTACCATAATCCACTCCGTCCATTCTCATTGGGGACCCTACACAGGGATCCCAACCCACTTTGAACTAATGGTGAGGCCCAGGTGGGCTGCTACACACTACTTTGGGCTATTATTGGCCCATATGATGTGATTTGTCGATCCAGTGGGTCTGATACTTGTTTTCAATGGTTAATATAAGGTTCAGGTTATGCCGAAGGCTTTATTTGTTACTAAGTAGTTCTCAAGTGTTGGTGACAAGTGTGTTGTGCTAGTATTAATCGACATAATGGCTTAAACTTAGAGTGTTTGGATAACCTCACTCCCTTGAATGTTGTAGGCCGTGTTCTGGCTCCTGGACACCCTGCTGGAAGGCCTTAATCTCAATCGGAATCCCCACCCTGCATATGGTTTGTTCAAGCCAATTGATTAATCCAATCCGATGTGGGTTTAAAAGGTAACACCCGTGTACCAGTGGTACGGGGTGTTACAGATCATCCACCGTTCTCATTGACATAGTAGTTATTGCTGGTCGAAGACCTCTCATAATTAATTTACTGATGGAGTTTGAGATTTCTTACATTTCTTTGGAGAATTTAACTGAATGTTCATTGTCACAAATCTGCGATATGCTTAAGAGGTTATGTTTCAATCCCTCCACATAGAGAACATTCTCAATTTTGGGCAATCTTGGCCCAACAATTGTTCCTCACCCAATTATCCCAGCAGTACTTCCATCTCCAAAATTGACTGACTCGCCATCAAAATTGGTATAATGGAAAAAGTGGGTCTGGTCACCCGTCCTGTGCTGTGGGCACCCGCTATCTAAATACCATTAGCAGTACTACCAGCTTTGAGAGTGGTATGTATTACTAGGTAGTTTTCTTTATTTTTGATGACCCATTTGGAGACAACTTTCTTTGGGTCAGAATTGGGTTAAGAGAGAGTGTGTATCTTTCTTGGACTCATCCCTTAAAGGTGAGTTTTTCCTTAGAGATTGGATTTTCTTAGCTGATATTCAGTGCCCTACTTTACGTGATTCATCATTTCCCTTATTTTCTGATTTAGTTGGGCAACTTGTTTAAATAGTTCATCTATTCTTCTATTCATTTTGGGAGGAGTTGGATACTTCTTTCTCTCCTTTTCCTTTTGTGGTGGCTTCCTAGGTGGACTTTTCACATTCTGTAGTATTTTCCCAGTTGGTATATATTTACCTATATAGCTCATACCTAGGGTAGTTTGGGAGTGTCTAAATGCCAGACATTGAAATTTTAGATGCCCTATGTCACCACATGCATGACAAATTGGAGATAATTGTGTGTTTGTTACATGAAGCCCTGGATTCGTTTCTAATCATAGGAGGAACATGAGTAGGACTTGTTGTGTTGCTTTCATATATGAATCCTCTCTTGTCCCTTGAACTTTTACCCATTCCAAAAGGCTTTACAGTTTTTCCTCACTCAGGGTAAATTCGTGACTTATGTTGGCATGAGTTTTGAATTTTTGTAACTCTAATTTCAAACATTGGCTGATTGTTCTCATCTTGCTAACTTCTGCTTATAGGTATTCATTTATGTTTGTTGAGTCAGCCAAGTCACTCTCATATGAGGCATTTTCTTGGTCGTAGTTGGCATTGTTACTAATGTATTCTTAAATCTCATCAGTCAACCGTTCATTTTCGGCCTTGGCTTCTTCAAACTTCACGCTCAACTGCTTATTTTCGACTTTAGCCTGACCAAGATTTTTAAGAACTTACAAGCTTTGGGTGTAAAGTTGGTCATAGGCTTCTTGTAGACCAGTATTGTCGACTTCCTTTTCTTCTTCTTCATAGGAAGTCTTTTCTTCCATATGTTCATTTATATTTCCAATGTCCCTTGCTTCAGAGATGATTGTGGTGGTGGAGGCTATGAGTATTCTCAAGGAGCCTTGGTCTCCACCACTTTGAGATTCTTATGAGTTTGAGTTTAAATCCTTAGAGTCATGCCATGTGGCAGACATTACCTTCCCTTTTGATTTTTTTTTTGGTGGGACATTCAGAAGAAAGATGACCATATCCTCTATAATTATAACATTGGGGATCTTTTGACCGTTTGGATGATTTACCTATTTAGCGTTTTGGGTTATACTTCTTCCCCTTTTTGTAGAAGGTCTTTCCTTGTTTCTTATTAAAGATTTTTTATTTTTATTTAAAAAAAAAAAAAAAAAAACCTTTTAGCCAGCAAGGCCATTTCTTCATCATCTTTATTGTCATCACCGTCATCCTCATATTCATATTTTTCTATGAGGCTTTTAGGACTGTTTTTGGATTCTGTAGGAGCTTTGAAATGTAGTTCATATGTTTGTAGGGAACTTAACGATTCTTCTACTTTCATGTCATTTATATTCCTGCATTCCTCTATTGTAGTGACCTTAGAAGAGAATCGTTCTGGAATATCACTCAGCTTGGTGTAAAACTCTATAGATCAAGTCATCCGACTGTTGATTTTAAGACAAGATCATCATATGTTCAAGTACTCTCACTTGTCCATCCTAACCAACTGTTCAGCCAACTATCCACCGATAGGTAAAGATATCTAACCATCCACTTTGAGTTTCAACAACCCGATCATAGTAAACTAACTACTTGATATCTGCATCCACTCGTACACATATCAAATTAAAATTTTAATCCATTTATCTTGTTCACCACTTATGAATATGCTTAACTCACCATCAAAACTATAATCTTATAAACTTACACATGTGAACAAGTCACTTGAATATAACGCTATACATGTTTTGCCTCTTAATCACTCCAAAAACCCACTTGCGATCATCCGTTTATAAAATTGACTGTACACCCACTTACATATCTGATCGGAGTACTGACCATCAAATTTTTCTATTTTTAACATGCCATCTGACCATCCATTATGTTGGTTGATATATGTACATTCCTTTAATTAATTTGGTAAATAATTCTTTATTCATAATGATTTAGATATAAGTTCTTTTATAAGAATATAACGCCTTGAAATTCGGGGGTCGAGCATAACTCAGCTCTCGAGTTTCAAAACATCACTTATGCAACATATGTAATAATGGATGTATGTTGTCTGCATGAGTGCATAAAACATGGAGTAGATTAAGCCAAACTGCAAACATAATCCAGAGATAGGTGAAATCTGCAAGCGAAAGACTTAAAGAAATATATATGTATATCTATATAAGTCCCTGAGATATGTATGCTCTGCCAGGTCATAATTACAAGTGTTTGTCTTCAAAATATAAGTATCAAAATGAAATCATCTATCACAAAGAAAATCCAGAATCCCCATAGATCAGGACACGACTCACATGAACCCGCCCGAGAACTGCATAAAAGAAAATGCGTCCTCGTCATCCTCGTATTCCTGCTCTGCCTCGGGGGTCGCATCATCATCTGCATCTAAGACAGAGTCTGGTTGGTGTTGAAACACCATCCCAGAATGTGGGAGTGAGTGATCAACTCAGTGGAACTATACAGTAAAAGTTAACATGTTATCAAATCAATCAAGCAGTAATGATAAGGTAATACAATCAAATACGTCATAATTACTCTTGTTAATGCAAGGATGTATGTAGAAATGATGCATGCTCTCGCCTGCACTCCCTCAGCGTCTTCATCTTACGGTACACATGACAACCTCCCACAATGCCCACGACGCCAAAGCACATGCAATGCGGTGCATGAACATGATTACCAAGTTGTTATTAGTCATTTTCATACAATAGGATTTGGGAAGCTAAGGTACCTTCCTCATATCAATTTCCACACAGTGATCCATTCTAGGGTCGTTAGTCCTAGACAATCTCATATGATCATATGGTTCTAGGTTGCTGCAAAGGGCTCGTCACCAATCAATGCATGCCTATGATACCTTAGTTACTACCCTAAGGCTCGTCGCCTCAATGCAGTATCAAGGTATGCTCGAGGTCACTACAAAGGGCTCGTCACCAATCAATGTAGGCCGACAACACGAATATAGTGTCCCATACCACCATAATCGGCTCACGAGTCTGGTGTGCTCACTGGTCACTATGGGGAGGCTCGTCACCCCAACGTAGGCCTACAGCTCGACCACGGTATCTCATACCACCATGCCCGACTCATGAATCTTAGCGGATCAAGGTACAATGGTTAACGGGATTGCATTGGTAAGTTTAGTACCCTAGATTCAAACAATAGCGTCCGTACATGATGCACATCCACCGGGACAATCGGGTTACTTGACGAGCTCGACTAGCACGAGTGCACATTGAGTTGAACGACATAGAGTGCGCAAACACTCCGTGTGGCCAAACAACTGCCAACAACCCTAATACGACTCGGGTTCGTCAAACACGTCCTACGTGGCGAAAACAACCTCGACCACGAACTCAAGGTTTATTACCGATTCCCTGGACTATTTCATAGTCCCAAACACATTCAAGTATAATAGATATTTATACCAGCAATTCAGAACAGTAATGGATCAACAATTCTAATCATACAGTATGTGAGCATTTGATGAATATCAACTTAACATGGATTTACACATAAGTAGTGCCTGAATTTAAACAACAAAGAATGTAAATTGCATGTAGGAAATCATACACATCAATAAAATAGTTGAGAATCTCTCCTTAACGCCCATAAATAGGATAATATCTTACACACTTGATCATTCAGACATTTCTACAAACACTTAGACTACATATTCCAACATACATGACGTATGTTGGTGATAACACACATTTGGACAATTTCTTTCGCCAAGGAGTTGATACACATACAACTAACACAAATACACGACAATTAATCATGGCAAACACATGTTCATATTTCATACGTATATGATACTTTCTACCTATACATAGAATACACAAATCTCAATATAGCTCATATATATCAGGAACGCAATAGAAATATCACATTTGGCATGTGAAATTACACCCACAACAATAATAAACCATTAACCGACATTGAAAGCCTTGAAAACCATAACCTATACGAATATAGTCCGCACCTTAAACCAGAAAATGCGCAACAGATCTGATTCAGACGATAAGTCTTCGTCAACGGCGACTAGATAACCTAAGGCATGAATGAAAAGAGCTACATCAACACTTAGACTATTCTAAGCTCCAAAACAGGTTAGGGTTTGATTGACTTACCCAAGAATGAACTTAGAATCGCCGAAATAATGATTCAAAAGTGATGGTTTAGGGACGCAGAATAACAGGGAAGAATCTCAATATGATTCACCAACTTCTCTCTCACTTTCTCTCCCTTTTCCTCTCTCTCTCTCTTAGCTAGGGTTTAGAAAATTCGTATGGAAGTTGAGAGTGAGGGTTTACGGTCTTTATATAGGCCTAATATAGATGAAAATAGCCCCAGGGCCAAGGTATACTTAGGTTATAACCAAATCGGGTCTATTTCGGTCCAACGGAGCACTTCTGGTGGTCCCTTTTCCACGTGCGATCGGACTTAAGCTCATTGACCATAGATCTAGGTCAGGCTGAGTTTTTGTACCGATCAGAGTTACAGATCAGCCGTGGCGGACCAATCTCAATTCAACGGTCACCGAAACTCGATCTGGTCCACCGGCACTATGACATGCCTGGGCCATCTTCCCTGATTCGAGGGTAAATTTCGGTCAGAATCCAACAGTCAGAATGCTTAAAATCGGCACGCAAGCGACATGACTCAGATTTCATAAATTCATATTTAATTTCTCACCTTTCTCACACTCTTTACTCTAGACTAAAGCAAATCATCTCAGGACATCATCTGGTCTTGATTTTTGAGGTGATTGTCAAGCCCAACAAGGTGATTATAAATGTCTAAGATCATCGCTATCGGACTTTTGACGCGCGGTCCAGGTCCGATATAAAGTTTCCAAGTACTCCCAAGAGCAACTGGATTTAGCGTTGAATCCTAGATTTCAGGGTAACATAGCGCTAACGATTCTGTAGGTTTTGAGTCTTGCAGATCAAATTTAAAGTGATGGGTGCTAATTTCACAAGCAATCGAGTTTAGTACTAACTAACCCACATATAACTTCTAAAGAATTTGAGGTAGTACTCGGGTCTTTGAACGAAATTTTCCAGGTCATTACAAAGAATTACTTAAAAACATGCCTATAACCATGTAAAACCATTAGATTTCCCAAAACTCTCTTATCAGCAATAATTATGAAAATGTCATTAACCTTAACCATCGAATTCTAGATCACATGTTTTTCACAATCCGTTTGATGTGAAATTTTATACAATGCTTATGTTTCATAAATTAACTATACATGTCAAATTTCAGCCCTTAAATCATTGTAAAAGTGACTTAATTGACAAATTAGTCCCTTAACCATTAATTTTGGTGTTCATCGAGTGGAGAAACCTCATGGGTAGTCGTAGTAGGATATTTCCCTTCATATGAATGACTTAGATTACCCATAATATGGACCAAGTGTGAAATATGAAGACTCCACTTTGGTAGGCTTTTCCTTAAGCGCGAAGTCACCTTTCGAGGCGTACCAACTCCTTATAAATTCAAATCTTTTGATTTAACCACTTTCTGTCATCCATCGTAAGTCAAATTTAGACCACACTTTAGTCTTCTATGACTACATGGTTATGCAAAATTTAAAACTCAATCTATGATCCTAAACCGTTGAATGTTGAAGTCAATTCCTTCATTTTGGTACAAAAGGTGAAATTTTATATTTAGGCTTTTTTCACCATCGATCAGCCACTAAATTTTGTCAAACTATTTTCCAATCCTAACTACACATTTCTTTCAAAATTAGGCCCTGATCATTAAGTATGGACCGTTAATTGAGAAAAAGTTCGTCTTGGCACCCGTTAGGAAAATTTTCAAAATAAGCCAATCTAAATTTCAGAGCACCAAGAAAATTATATACCCCACCTCTATTCGATGACCCTGACACACTGGATGAACTAGATTTAAAGAAAGATTACTAGAAAATGTCAAATTGGAGAAACCCAATCCAAGTGCAATGTGAAACACTCCCCTCTCACATGTCCACTCCTTTTATAAAATGGGTATATGTTCCCTTCTCCACTCACACACCACTTCTCAAAAATCTAAGGAGAAAGAGAAAGAGAAAGAGAAAGAGAGAAAGAGAGAGAGAGAGAAAGAGAAAGAGAAAGAGAGAGAGAGAGAGAGAGAGAGAGAGAGAGAAAAGAAGGAGAAGCCTAGACGCCCATCATCCTCTTCCTTCTCCACATGTGTGGTGTCTCCCTCTTATTCAAGCCACGTCAAGATTCATGTAGAAACTTTCTTATATCGAGATCTAGATAGGGTTTAGATCTAAGGCTAAGGTGAATGATTCCTTTAAAGCTTACACTAATTTGAGTTTATATGATTTATCTTATTTTTGCATACTTTCATATTATTGTGATTTTCCATGCAATTGATTGATTATCAATTATTTATCCTTTTGGGAATTATGGTTAAGGTATGATTTTAATTATGTGTGATTTTTATGAATTTATGTGGGGTGATGGATACAAGCCTTGCCCTTTACCAATTTTGAGAGGGACGTGTGCTTCCACTTTATATTGAGATGGCCTTTTGCTCATCTCCCCTTATTTTTATTGAGTTAGCCTATTTGCTACTCTTTTCTTTTATTGAGTTAACTTATTACTACTTTTCTCTTTTATTAGGTCAGCCTTGTGCCACCTTCCTTTTATGGCTTGGGCATATGTCTTGAAATTTTAAAACCCTCATGGTTTGACTTATTTCTCTATTGATGGAAGTGATGTGTTATACAGCTCATATATAATGGCTTATATATATATATATTATTGTGGACGTAATTCATTTTGGATAGCAACCCTCTTGGTCGGCACGTAATCATGTGGATTGGTGAGTGGTGCACAATCGATGTAAGTAAATGCCATGTATGTTAAATCACTTTTCGGGATTGAATGTCGCAAATAGTCACTCCATGAACAAATCGTGTCATGTAAATCTCCTAATCGCATTGTTGTTTCGCCTCGAAACGTTTGCATAAATTCACCTTAATGTTGGACACGCCGACGAATCCTGTAGTATGGGATGCGGGGCGAGCCGGGTTTTATATGACTATATTCCACATTGTGATGACCACTACGTATGATGGATTGCACATACTATGCTAGGCATGTATTCATGTAGATTGGTTGCGCATACTGATACAACTCATAGTGATGGATTACGAGATGTATGAGAACCATCATATTATTCTTATGAATCTCTTGAATTATTGTTAATCTTAAAGGATAACCATCGCTATGAGTAGGGCATTGACCCTCTCTAACCATACAGATATTGCAGGTGAATTACAGGTTGATGAAATGACTGATAATCATTCTATAGAAGATTCTTTCAAAAAGAAAATAAGAAGGATAACACCATGAATTGTTTTATTTATTTTCCGCTGCAAACATAGCTAATGTAATAAGCTTCCATTGAGTGGGAATTAAAGAATTATTTATACGCTTTTTATTCTAATGGAATAATAAATATAGTCGATTTTATTCTCATGAATGGTTACCTTCGTGAATGTAACTGGATGTGATTTATATAAAAAGTAAAAAGAAAAAATAAGGTGCGATTTTGAAGCATCCAATTTTTACATTATTAACACATAAAATTCTTAGGCACGAATATATACTTGAGTTGTAAAAATTTGGGATGTTATAGTTTGTTTCATACATGCATATTCTTTTAAACTCTTCTTGAGAAATAGTGCAGTAAATAGCATTCGATGCTTCCACATCATAGTTAGACCTAGTTTTGTCATAGTCGTTCCAAAGTGCTTGAGGTTTGGGTCATGAGGTGATATCACCATCGTCTGGTACAATTTGATATGTTGGTGGTTGCCACCCATTTTCTACTGTCCCAAACTGCACAGATTAGGGATTTAAGGATGATATACATCTTAGCTTTCCAATAAAATTAGTTAGATCCGTAAAAAACAGGTGATATTGAGACGGACATTCTCTCAGTTTTAGACATATTTTTAGCTTTAATAAGGATCTCCCTTTAGGTTGTTAAGCCCTTCAAGAGGAACCCGCTTTGATACTAATTGAAATTGTGGTTTTACCATTATAAGCGAAGCTTAAATATATGGCTAATGTCATAGAGGGGGGGTGAATTGGACTTTATAAATTTTAACTTAATAAGGTAAGCCCATAAAGCATCGATCAATCGAATTGACCAATTCTTACGGTCGAGGTTAACCCTTTTTTTTTTCAAAATTTGTTTAATTTTCCTATTAGAAATCTTAGCATGCTCGCTTTTCTGTGGGTGTTATGGAGTGGTCACCTTATGAGAGATGCCATATTTCTTCATTAAGTTCTGGAATGGCCTATTACATAAGTGTGAACCTCCATCACTAATGATGGCTCGAGGCATTTCGAACTGGGAAAGGATGTTTTCTTTTAAGAATTTAATGATCGTTCGATGATCATTATTCTGGCACGTGATCGCATCAACCCACTTAGTGACATAGTCCAACTATGAATCTCATGGAGAGTTCGATCCTGGCTCAGGATCGAATGATGTCGGATAGAAAATGGTAGTTCTTATAGTCTCTCGATGACGGGAAATTGCTAATAAAATATAAATATTTTCAAAAGATTGGCGGAATGGCACCATGAAATCAATGCGCTAGCAATCAAATGCTTCAATGATTGGAATTGGGTTTAATGGTATCATATTTCAACGGAACAATCCTCCCAATTTCTGACAACTCTCACAAGCTTTGTAAAACTCATGAGTATCATTGAATATAGTAAGCCAATAAAAGTCGCACTGTAGAATTTTGGCTGTGGTCTTTTTAAAAGAAAAGTGACCACCACAGGCATGAGAGTGACAAAAGGAGATAACACTTTAATGTTCATTGTTTGGCACACATCTCCTTAGAATTTGGTCTAGGCAATATTTAAACAGATAAAGATCATCCCAGAAAAACTTATGTACCTCGCGGGAAGAATTTCTTTTTATCTTGCACAGTCCAATACGTTAGCGTGAAACCTGTAGCAAGATAATTCGCAATGTCAGCAAACCAAGGTAATTGGGAGAGTTTAAACAATTGTTTATCAGATAATATATCGTATATTAGTGCTAGTTCCAGAGAATTGGGAAGATCAAGCATGGAGAGATGGTCAGCCACTACTCCCTTTTGTCTCGTACTTTTATGTTGAATTCTTGAAGTATAAGGATCCATCTTATCAAGCGAGGATTGACATCATTCTTAGAAAGAAGGTACTTCAGCACCTCATGATTAGTGTAAATGATGATCTTGAATCTGATCAAGTAGGACTTAAATTTGTCCAAAGCGAACATTACGGCTACGAGTTCCTTCTCTATAGTAGAGTAGTTCACTTGGGCAGATTTTAGAGTTGCATAATGAATCACATAGGGTTTCTTCTCCTTTCTTTGACCTAACACCGCCCCAATAGCATAGTCATGTGCATCGCACGTAATCTCAAGAGGGATGATCCAATCGGGTGGCTGCATGATAGGTATGGTAGTCAATATAGCCTTGAGCTTAGTGAAAGCTTCTTGGCATTGCTCAGTCCACTCATATGGTGCATCCTTTTGAAGGAGATTACATAAAGGATGAGAGAGATGGCTAAAGTCCTTTATGATTCGTCTATAAAATCTGATGTGTCCTACGAAGGATCGTACGTTATTCATAACCCTAAGTGTAGGGTCATGATGCAATAATAATCTCGGTGAGACTGAGGTGGAATCCACAGGGACCAATCTCGTGAGTATTCTGAAAGCAACTAGAAGAAGAACTAGAAAAAGATGAAAACCTAAATCTGGAAGTGTAGAGAGTAATTGTGAGAGATTTAATAAAAAACTTAAGAAATTCAAAGGTGGGAACTAAGGTTTCTAGGGATCCATTTGTAACAATCAGAGAGATCTATGCTTGATTCAAGGACACAACTGGAATCAGAGTCCCATCTTATCCAATTGGAAGATATCTCAGTAAAACCAAATCTGAACTTCCTTTGATCTAATTCTCAATGGATGAGAGTTGTGAGAATTGGAAGTGATTCCATCATAAGACTATGCCCAAGAGACAATGGCCCACAATAGGATATACCAATCTCATAACCAAACATAAGAGAATCATTGAGATTAGAAAGTATTCCATCACCCAACTATGCCCAAGGGACGATGATGAACAATATGATTTCCTCATTTCACAATTCAATACATGAAAAAGAACATACTCAAAGCTATCACAAATCTACTGTAATTTGAGTCCCAATAAACCATTAAAAATGAAAGTATTTCTTAAATATCAAACTAGAATCAAAGAGAGTTCAACATAACATGAATCAAAGTAATAGAAAATGTCCCATCACGCTACAAGCTTCACCTCTTAGCCCTAGCTAAGAGGTTCAACCAATCATAGTCATGATTGGAACTAAAACCCTATAAAGTATGAAAAACTTATGAAGAAAGAAGAAGAACGCTTGACCACGACTCTCCACGCTTTTTCTCCACTCCTCAAATCCTAGCTAATGCCTAGGGATGCCCTGGGGACTCCTATTTATAGTTGTGTAACACCTCATTTCGTACCTCTTTGGAAAAATTCAGAAACGGCCTCAAATTTATGCACTCCACGTAACTGTGCGTAACTTCGCGTGATCCGTTCGATGACACCGAATAGTCTTCGATGTCATCAAAGGTGTCCTTTATACATGTTTTTTTTTGCACTTTTATAGCTTCATCTGAACTCTATAACCTTCAATGTCATCGAAGAGGCCTTCAATGTCATTTAAAATTGTTCGAGGAATCGATAATGTGTCCGAAATAGTCCAGAGAGTTTATCAAATATCTTCAATAAATTCTATGTCATCAAGTAAATCTTCAATGTCATCAAGGAGTGCTTCGAGTAATCAAAATGGTGCCCAATGTGTCTAACGAGTTTTACCGAAATTCTAGAGAAAATTTGATGTCATCGAGCAGGTATCCGATATCATCAAGCAGAGCTTCGAGTCATCGAACAAGTTCTCGAGTCAACGAAAAATGTCTTCAATTTGTCCAGTGACCAACTCTATTTCCCTTTATAAATTCATGTCATCAACCTATGTGCGATGTCATTGAATGTGTCCTCGATGTCATTGAACAGTGCTTAATGACACTGTCAATGTTATCCTGCTCTTATT
This sequence comes from Magnolia sinica, assembly GCF_029962835.1. NCBI lineage: Eukaryota > Viridiplantae > Streptophyta > Magnoliopsida > Magnoliales > Magnoliaceae > Magnolia > Magnolia sinica. The sequence goes on from NC_080577.1 coordinate 60,974,778, forward strand.
CTTTCGGCTTTGTTCCTTCTCCATTTGGTTTTCTTGAATCTTGAGACCTTGAAATCTTCAATCTTTATCTCTTAAGATCCATGCTTTGCCTTGGTGATCTTTGAGTGTCAAATTCATGCTTTTAGCACATTTTCCAATCCAAGCTCTTAAATTCACCTTGCAACACAAACATGAGTAAAATAGGACATTAAGCAGTATCATACTCGTAAAACCAAGATATAAATGGGGTCTAATATGCAATATTTGACCCTCAACACAATTCCCAACCAGCATTTTTCTAGTCCCGAGCAAAGTATGAGAAAAATAAATCTCAATGCTTAATGTTAGAAATCTTTTTCAGAAAACAATCTTTTGTGCACTCAAGGATGAATGAGTAAAAACAAGGTATGAAATTGGGATTTTTAAAACCTAGAACCAAATTACATAAGCAACCAATCAAATAAGTTTTTTATCCACCAAATCGAAGCATAATTTGTATATCAAGTTTTTCAATGTGCTCAGTGAAAGTTAATTTACCTCCCTTACGAGTACTATCAATTCATCATGTTAGCTATGCTCATCAAGATCAGTTTGAAACTCAATTACTGATTCCGAACTTATCCCATTTTCTTTCTTTTTTTAGTTTTTTTATTTTATATCAACAGTCAGTTTTTATTCATTCTTTTTATTTTCGCATTCTTTTCCAGTTTTTTTTTTTTTATTCTTTTTCATGACCTCTCTGTCGATCTCCTTTTTTTTTCTTTTTTTTTTTTAACTAGTTCTTTTCTTCTTTTAAGGTGCATACAATTCTCCAAACTCAATTCTCACCATCTATCAATGATTTACATACTAATAATCAGAAATTCTAGTTCATCTTACAAAAGGTAAATTGAGTGTAATGTGTCTTGTAATTTAAATTAACATGATATTCAAATTACCTCTTAATCAATTGAGCGCAAGCACTTAGGTGATAAGTTACTTAAATGATTAGACTCTAGCAATTCAAGATTCAACTCTATCTTATCATACTCAAACCATTCTTAAATATACAATTCATCGCTTCCCAAATGGATTTCAACTTAAAACATTGAAAAATTTTCAAAAATTTTGCTCAAAATTGAGAAAAATACTGATTAGATTACCTAATCTCCCATCACCAACAGAAAAATATACATTGTCCTCAATGTAAAAGAATTAAGCATGTGATGCAAAAAAGACAATGAAAAAGAGAGGGAAGAGATGGAAGGGTAATACTTGAAGAAGGAATTCTGAGGCTTTTCCTTTAATGATCTCAGTATGAAGATGGGTTAGCATGAAAGACTCAACAAAGTATAAGCAAACTATCCTAAACAACGAAAGCAAACTACCCTAGTCCTGTGAAAGTAATCAACCTACCTATACCTCCATCAAACTAGGAGATCAATCCTGGTATATAGAATTAGTCAGAGGCATGAACATGTCCTCTAAATCAAATTTCTCAACAAATGGCTTTAATCGATGTCCATTTATTTTGAATTCATTGTCATTGTCTTGATTCTTTATCTCGACAGCCCAATGAGGATAAACATTACTAATAGTGAAGGGGCCAGTCCAACGAGATCTGAGCTTACCCGAAAAGATATGTAACCGAGAATTGTACAAGAGGACCTTCTGACCTGGTGTGAATGATTTTTGAAGAATGTTTTGGCCGTGAAACACCTTCATCTTGTCCTTGTAAATTCTCGAGTTCTCGTATGCATCAATCCAAATTTCTTTAAGTTCATTCAAATAAAGTTTACGTAGAGAGCCATCATTGTGCAAATTGAAATTCAAATTTTTAATAGCCAAGTAAGCTTTATGTTCCAACTCCACGGGCAAGTGGCGAGCCTTCCCATAGACACGTCTAAAGGAATACATTCCAGTAAGGGTCTTAAATGCGGTACGGTAAGCCCATAAGGCATCGGTCATTTAGATTGACCAATCCTTACGATCAGGGCTAATGGTCTTTTCCAAGATGTGTTTAATTTTCCTATTGAAAATCTTAGCTTGCCCACTTGTTTGTAGGTGGTATGGAGTGCTCACTTTGTGGGAGATGCCATATTTCTTCATTAAGTTCACAAATGGTCTATTACAAAAATGTGAACCTCCATCACTAATGATGGCTCGAGGGGTTCTAAACTGGGAAAGGATATTCACTTTTAAGACTTTAATGACCATTTGATGGTCATTATTCTGGCATGGAACCGCTTTGATCCATTTAGTGACATAGTCTATGGCGAGCAAAATATATAAATTCTCGAAAGGTTAGGGCAATGGTCCGATGAAATCGATACCCAAGCAATCAAATGCTTCAATGATCGGAATGGGGTTCAAGGGCATCATGTTTCAACGGGATAATGCTCCCAAATTCTGACAATGCTCATAAGCTTGGAAAAACTCATGAGTATCCTTGAACATAGTGGGCTAGTAAAAGCCGCACTGCAGAATTTTGGCCATGGTCTTTTTGGCAGAAAAGTAACCACCACAAGCCTAAGAATGACAGAAGGAGATGACACTTTGGTACTCATTGTCCGGCACACATCTCCTTAAGATTTAGTCTGGGCAATATTTAAACAGATATGGATCATCCTAGAAGAATTTGCTTACCTCATTGAAGAATTTCTTATCTTGCGTAGTCCAATGTGTTGGCGTGAAACCTGTAGCAAGATAAGTAGAAATATCTACAAACCAAGGTGAGTGGGAGACTTTGAACAATTGTTTGTCACAGAACATGTCATTTATATGTGTCGTCTCAAGGGAATCAAAGAGATTAAAGTGAGAAAGATGGTCAGCCACTACGTTCTCTACTCCCCTTTTTATCTTTTATTTCCAAATCAAATTCTTGGAGTAGGAGGATCCATCTTATCTGGTGGGGCATAACATCATTCTTAGAAAGAGGATACTTGAGCACCACATGATCTATGTAAATGATGATCTTGGATCCGATCAAGTAGGACCTAAATTTGTCCAAGGCAAATACCACGGCTAAGAGTTCCTTTTCTATAGTAGAGTAGTTCACTTGGGCAGGATTTAGAGTTCTACTTGCGTAATGAATAATGTAGGGCTTCTTTTCTTTTCTCTGGCCTAAAACTGCCCCAAGAGCATAGTCAAATGCGTCGCACATAAGTATAAAAGGAAGGCTCTAGTTGGGTGGCTGCATGATGAGTGTAGTGGTTAACATGCTCTAGTTAGTAAAAGCATCCTGACATTGCTTAGTCCACTCGTATGGTGCATCTTATTGAAGTAAATTACATAGAAGATGAAATAGGTGATTAAAGTCCTTTATGAATCTTTTGTAAAATCCAGCATGTCCTAAAAAGGATCACATGTCTCATATGTTCTTGGGTGGAGATAAGTTAGAGATAAGATCAATCATAGCCTTATCTACCTCAATTCCCTTGGACAAGATGATATATTCAAGGACAATTCCCTTAGGAACCATGAAATGACACTTCTCACAATTCAGTACCAAATTCTTTTCCTCGCATTGCTTCAACACAATTTTCAAATTATCCAAGCATTCGCTAAAGGATGGACCAAAAACTGAGAAATCATCCATGAAAACCTCCAAATATTGCCCCACCATATCAGAAACAATACTCAACATACATCGTTGAAAGGTGACGAGGGCATTACATAGTCCAAAGGCACCTTCAGTAAGCAAAGGTGCCAAAAGGACATGTGAATATGGTCTTTTCTTGATCTTTAGGGGCTATCTCGATCAGATTGTAGCCCGAGTATCCGTCAAAGAAACAGTAATAGGAATGACCAGCTAGCCTTTTCAAAATTTAATTAATGAAGGGCAAAGGAAAGTGGTCCTTCCTTGTGACGATATTCAACTTCCTCTAGTCAATGCACATTCTCCAACTAGTAGTGACTGTTTTAATAAGAAAACAAATGCGTTTGATTTGGATAATTATTCAATGATAACAAAGAATTCGATGAGAGAACATTGATCACATTTATTCTGAGTTCATTTACATCCTCAGATTCCCTTGATTCTGAAAACAGAGTACAATCAAAGTAACGAATGAAATAGAAGACAGTCCGATGGCAATTTCGGTAATATTTCGATGCTTTTTTATCACATCTCTAGGGGAGATGGGTTGTGCGGGCTTGAAACCCTTGATTTGACTGTTGAGATCAGTTCCAATCATCTTTCTGTTCATTCTTCCTTGATCTGACCATTGAGATCCGTTCTGATCATCCTTCTTGAAATGTGGAGTTGTAACGCCCTGAAATTCGGGGGTCGAGCATAACTCAGCTCCCGAGTTCCAAAACATCACTTATGCAACATATTTAATGATGAATGTATGTTGACTGTATTAGTATATAAAACATGGAATAGATTAAGCCAAAAACATAGATATGATTCAGGGATAAGTGAATAAAGCAAGCGGAAGACTTATAGTAAAATATGTGTACAAGTGTAAATCCCTGAATTACATATACAAGCCAGATCGTATGAAAGTGTTATTTATCAAAATTATAAGTATCAATTACATCGTTTCAGTTCCCAAAAATAATCCCAGAGATCCCGCACATCAGACCGAGGCTCGCTAGAACTCGTCTGAAAACTGCATATAGGAGAAGGCAGCCTCGTCGTCATCCAGCTCCCGCTCTGCCTCAGACGTCGCATCCACATCTGCAACATCAGGGCCTAAGACAGAGTCTGGTGGGTGTTTAACCCCGCCCCAGAAACGTGGGAGTGAGTGATCAACTCAGTGGAACAATAAGGCACTGGTTAACATGTTATCAGTTTAATCAAACAGTAATGATAAAGCAGGACAATTAAATAAATCCTAAGTACTCTTGTTAATGCAAGTATGAATGCGGTATGATGCGTGCCCTCACGCGTACACCCTCAACGTCTTCATCTTACGTTACGCATGACATCGCCTCAAAGTGCGCCACATCTACAAAGCACATGCAAATGCGGTGCATGGATATGATTACCAAGTTGTTATTAGTCCATTTCACACAGCAGGATTGGGAAGCTAAGATACCTTCCTCATGTCACCATCCAAACAGTGATCCATATTAGGGTCGTCAATCCTAGACATCTCATACGATCATACATTTGAGGTCGTAGCAAAGGGCTCGTCACCAATCAATGCACGCCTTTCATGCCCTTACTACCACAGTTCGGCTCGTCACCTCATTGCGGTATCCAGGTATGCTCGAGGTCACTACAAAGGGCTCGTCACCAATCAATGTAGGCCGACAGCACGAATATAGTGTCCCATACCACCATAATCGGCTCACGAGTTTAGTTGCTCACTGGTCACTGCGGGGAGGCTCGTCACCCCAACGTAGGCCGACAGCTCGACCACGGTGTCCCATACCACCATGTCCGGCTCATGAGTCTTGGCGGATCAAGTACCATAGTTAATAGGATTTCACTGGTAAGTTTGGTACCCTAGATTCAAGCAATAGCGTCCATACATGGTAAACATACATCGGACAATCGGGTTACTTGACGAACTCGACTAGCACGAGCGCACGTTGAATTGAATGACATAGAGTGCGCAAACACTCCGCGTGGCCAAACCACTGCCGCCAACTCTAATACGGCTCGGGTTCGTCTAATACGTCCTATGTGGCGAAAGCAATCTCAACCACGAACATAGGGTCAATTACCGATTTCCTGGACTAAGGCATAGTCCCAAACACCTTACGCTACTACAGATACTCATATGGAATGTAAAACAGTAATGGAACAACAACTCCAATCATGGTACATACATATCTGAAGAATATCAACTTAGCATAAATGTAAGCATAGGAGATGCTTGAATTTAAATAACTTGGAATGTAACTAGCATAAGGGAAATCATGCACATTAACAGGAGTATTGAGAATCACTTCTCAATGCCCACAATTCGTGTAATCAGTTACACTTAGGTCATTCATGCATTTCTACAAACACTTAGCATACATGGAACAACATACATGACGTATGTTGGAATACATGCACTTAGACAATTCCTTTTACCAAGGAGTCGTCATACATGCATCTAGCATACATACATGACAAATAATCATGGCAAACACAAGTGCGTATTTTATACGTATACGGTACTTTATAAATACACATAGAATACACAAACCTCACCATAGCACATGCATATCAGGAAAGCAATGTAAACATAACATTTGACATGTGAAATCTCATCCATAACAAGAATAAATCACTAACTGGGATTGAAAGCCTTGAAAACCATAACCTATACACTTAAAGTCTGCACCTTAAGCAAAGAAAGAACCACCGAATTGATTTAGACGAGTTGTCTTCGTCAACAGTGCTAGAATACCCTAAAACAAGGACAGAAATGAGATACAACAACACCAAGACTAATCTAAGCTCTAACACAGGTTAGGGTTAGGTTAACTTACCCCAAAAGAACTCAGAACCGTCAGAAGAACGATTCAAAGTGAAGGTTCAAAGATGAAGAAGTACAAGGAAGAAACCAAGATGATTCACCAACTTATCTCTCTCACTTTCTCTCTCTTTTCCACTCTCTTTCCAAGCTAGGGTTAGAGAAAATCGTATGGAAAAGAGAGCTAGGGTTTAAGGACTATAAATAGGCCTATTCTTGATGAAAATAACCCTAGGGACAAGGTATACTTAGGTTATAACCAAAGTAAGCCTTTTTCGATCCAACGAAGCACTTCTGGTGGGCCTATAACCACGAAAGGTCGGACTTAAGCTCCTTGACCATGGATATAGGTCAAGCAGAGTTTTCATACCGACCGGCCCTTCAGATCAGCCGTGGCGGACCACACTCAATTCAACGGTCATGGAAACTCGATCAGGTCCACAAGCACTAGGATATGCCTGGGCCAACTATCCTGATCAGAGGGTGAAATTGGGTCAGAATCCAACGGTCAGATAGCTTAAAATCGTCGCACAAGCGACACGACTTAGATTTCATGAAAAGCTTAATAAATTCTAACCGTTCTCACACTCTTCACTCCGAACTCAATCAAATCGACCCAGAACATCAGATCGACTTGATTTTCGACGTGAAGATCAAGCCCAACTCGGTGACCGCAACAACCTAAGATCATCGCCATCGGACTTTCGACGCGCAGTCTAGGTCCGATCCAGATCTTCCAAAAATTCCCCAGAACAACTGGATTTTGCGATGGATCCCAGGTTTCAGAGTAACGTAGCGCTCACTAATCTACACGTTTAGAGCCATGCAGATACAATTTAAAGTGATTGATGCGGATTTCACAAGCAATCGAGTAAAGCGCTAATTTCCCCAAAATAACTACTTAAGGAAAGATTAGCACAGAAATTCCAAGGTCATTACAGGAGTGATCATCATCCCTTGAAATGTGGAGGTCATCTGTTTGAGGGTAGGAATACACATGCTTTAAGATAAAAGTTATGCATCAAGACAAGTTCCCTCATAAGGTGGCGCATGGGCTATCTTTTAAGACAAATAAGCCTCTCCTTAAGACAAAAGAAGAGAGAAGTGGCGCATGGGCTATCTATTAAGACAACATAAGCCTCTCCTTAAGACAAAAGGAGAGAGAAGTGGCGCATGTGTTATCCATTAAGACAACAAAAGCCTCTCCTTAAGACAAAAGGAGAGAGAAGTGGCGCATGGGCTATCTGTTAAGACAACATAAGCCTGGCGTCTGGACAAATGTGCATGAGAAGTGGCGCAGGGAGCTTTTTGCAAGAGTGATTGCGCGACGCAATGGGTTTTTTCTGCACAAGTGGTTGCGCGGGTTCACGCAAAGTGATTTTTGCAAGAATGGTTGCGCGGGCTCGCGCAAAGGCCTTCTCTGCAGAAGTAGTTGCCTGCAGTCGCACAAAGGCCTTCTGTTTGGACAAGAAAAACATGTCCTTAGGACAAGCTCCACATGAAGTGGCGCATACACCTTTTCCTCACATTTCATTTGCACGGATAGACGTAAAGCCTTTCCATTGTGCAAATGGGCGCAAGGCCTTTTCCATTGCGCGGATAGGCGCAAGGCCTTTTCCTCAATTGCGCAAGGTTGCACAAGGCCTTTTCTCCTTCTTTTCCATTGCGTGGATAGGTGCAATACCTTTCCTTCACTCTCTCTCTCTCTTGTCTTCCTTCCCTCTTGTCTCCCTTCCTTCTTGTCTTCCAATTAACCACCTAACCAACCTCCGAATGAGGCATGAGGAGGGGTATTTATAGGCCTCTTACTCTTACATAGTGGTGATCACCACCACTTCTCCCTTCACATAATGTCCAACCTCCCCCTTAAATAATGGTGTCCACCAGGCTCTCCTTTAAATGGTGGTGTACAACCACTTCTTCCTCCATACAAGGCAATACCCATCCACTCCTTTTTTACCAAAATACCCCCGGATGTTGATTTTTACCAAAATACCCAAAATATCCTCGGATGTTGATTTTTACCAAAATACCCAAAATACCCCCGGATGTTGATTTTTACCAAAATACCCAAAATACCCCCGGATGTTGATTTTTACCAAAATACCCAAAATATCCTCGGATGTTGATTTTTACCAAAATACCCAAAATACCCCTGGATGTTGATTTTTACTAAAATACCCAAAATACCCTCGGATGTTGATTTTTACCAAAATAAGGAGTGAATGACCCTAGGAAAGATCTGCACCATGAAATTCTCTAACCACTGCAACGAAATATTTTTATGCCTCAACAGTGACTCTAGTTGACACGAGTTCATTATCAGCATTAGTTACTGATGAGGGTTAAATATTGTATATCAGACCCCAATTATTGCTTGAGTTTACATACATGATAATGCTTAATGTCATATTTTAATCGTGTTTTTCTTGTAGGGAGTTATTAGGAGCGTGGACCGAAAAAGAGTACTAAAAGTGTGGATTTGACGCTCTGAAGTCATCAGAGCAGGGGACGGATTTCAAACGACAAAGATTGATGGATTTACACACCAGGGATCCGAGGAAATCAAGTCATTCACGTTAAAGAGGTTTGAAATTAGTCCAGAATGCAAGATCACAGGGTTTCCGCCATCCGATTGACTCGAAACTTCATACATGGGATGGTGGCCATAAATAAACCGTACATATTAAATTTCAACCATTACATATCTCGAGAAGTGGGCCAACGGATAGATCAGCCCATTAATCTTTAATTTCAGGCCCACCTGATATCTGGAAATGCCTCAACTTTGGACTCAACGCCTTAAATGGGGAGATAAAATGAATGAATGGATTAGATTGCTCATGAATAGCACAGAGGATACCATCTGTTATGGCGTGTGCACATTGAACAAGTGCACTGAAGGTGCATTGTAATTCAAGACGGGTCAAACCGACTTTGACTCATCTCCTTTTTAAAAATGGCAACTCCCGTTCTCTGTTGCTGGGAACGGACGAAGATGTGATCTTTGTGGGTCCACACCGTCCATAAAACCAATGATCAAGACCGTACATTCGGTCCATGAGGTGTCCACGACCCGAGCTAAGGCTTCTTCCTGGTCCTATGCATGCATACATGGACAGATTACATTCACTTGTAAGATGAACGGCAGAGAAAAATATCATGTGGGCCTCATCAACAGAAGGCAAAAATTACACATTTCTGACTGAAATTCTGAGAGGAATCCGGTGGACGGTGTGGATTTATCAACTGTCAGATGAAATGGGCCCCACTAACATCACAACGTAAGATGTTTACGCCGGCCCTGTTTCATCGTCCGGACGCTAGCCGTTTTTGCAGTCACTGTATGACCATGATGATGATTAGACGACCGATCTGGACCATCCATCGTGTAGGCCTGTACCAAATTCCCTAAGGGATGTTAATCTTTTGGATGAAATGTAAGGAAGAGGGGAGTTGGGAGGCTCCGATTTTGATTGCGTAATGGTTATACACGCCACCGACTTCCAATCTCGCAGATTGTTGTGCACAAAGTTCTCCACTGACATCTCTGCACCGTCTTCCCTACCTATAAAAGAGAGGGAGAGAGAGAACGTGAGAAAGGAATTGAGAAGGTTGTGGACGTGAGTGAAGCACAGAAAAAGGGACAGTAGAGTGGTTTTGTTTTCTTTTTCTTTTTCTTTTTATTTTTCTTTTTGTTTATTTTATTTTTGTTTAAGGCATTTAGCCTAATCATGTTGCTAGGCTAAACTTCTTAGCTAGGGCTTAAATGAAGCTCCTATTTTGAATGACTCTTGTTATGTGTTGATTTCATCTTAATTGATTGATTTATTTCTTTCTCTAGTGTGCTTAAATGAAAACTCCGTACTTCTCCACTCTATGAGCTTAACCAAAGTCTAGATGTGGATATTGTTTGGAATCTTATTTTAGGTTCCTGTGTCTTACCATGAACAGGTTTCCTATAGAGAAAGAAATAGGAATTACATCTCTTCATGCCTGACCATGGATGGAAAGATGTGATCCTTATGCTTTAAGAGCTATAAATTTTGTGTGCCCGACCAAGGACATAGAGTGTGCTTTATTTATAAATATATATCAATCTGAATTAGGGTGAATTAAAAAGTAAAACAAGGCTCAGGATAATTAGGGGTGGATTCGAAAGTCCAAGTCTTCTCCTTGATTGAATTTTCCTTATTGCTCTTGGTTATTTTTCATAGATTTGTGATAGTTTACTTAATAGTTCGCTAAACCCTTTGTTGGATTAGTTAAGAAGAGTCGTAAATTTCGAATTATAACAACCAGTCCTCGTGGGAACGATCTCGTAATATGTACCATATCTACATCTGATTCGTATACTTGCAAGTTTAAAATCATTTAAATCAGATTGGTTTAAATAAAACATCAAGTTTTTGGTGCCATTGCCAGGGGTTGTTTCAGTCCAAATTGGATTTAGGATTCTTTCTTATCATAATTCATAGCCTTAGGATTTTTCTAGCATTATTTTAGGAAATTTAATTTATTTTTGTTTTTATTTTGTTTATAGGAATTGAGGAAGGAAGCTGCAAAATAAAATTGTCTTCAAAAGGAGGAGCTCCCAAATCTTTGGTCATCAATCATCTCCTTTTCCAAGTTCTTTCTTCCAATTCTTGTTTACATAGTTTTATCTTATTTTTAGGAATTCATAATCGTTAGTTCTAGTTTTATTTCTCTTAGGTTGCATCTTAGTTTAGTTTTCTTTCTTACATTGCAATAACATAGTTTATGTTAGGGCGTAGATCTCTGAACATAGAACTAGCACCTTTTGATCCTGAAATAGAAAGAACATTTCGTAGAAGATTTAGAAACATTCTATTTGAAATGGTGGACGAGAATGGAATTAAAACTCTTGAGATTATTCAGCTCCTCTCCAATTTAATGCGCCTTCATGCATAGTGTTGCCAGCCACCATGGTAGCACACTTTGAACTTAAACCTAGAGTCATACAATTGTTGCCCTCCTTCTATGGTTTAGATAAGGAAGATCCATATCATCATGTGAAAGAATTCCTAGACATTTGCTCTACCTTTAGGTTCCAAAACTTTTCAGATGATTCGATTCGTTTGTGCTTTTTTCCTTTTTCTTTAAAGGATAAAGCGAAAGCATGGTTGAATTCTCTGGAAGTTGGGTCTATCACTACATGGGACCAACTATCTAAGAAGTTCTTAAACAAGTTCTTCCCTGTTCACAAAACTAATGCTCTCCGTAGAGAAATTACTAATTTCACACAAAAAGAGGGTGAGCACTTTCATGAATGTTGGGAAAGATGGAAGGACTTGCTTCTTAAGTGTCCACACTATATTTTTGAGAAGTGGCAAGAGGTTCAGTACTTTTATGACGGTTTGACACCCCAAAACCGTCGCATGGTTGATGCCACCAGTGGAGGGTCATTCATGACTAAAAGTGATGTCGAAGCGTGGAATTTCTTTAAAACCTTGTGTGAAAACTCCCAGTAATGGGACTATTCAAATAGAGGTGAAAGAAGTCCTCAACCACAGAAGAAAGGTGGTATATATGAGATAGGAGTCACGCCAGATCTTTATGCCAAGATTGATAGCCTGACAAAGAAAGTTGATGCTTTGATGGTGAATAATGGACCTCCACAAACAACTCAAATCGAGTCATGTGCCATATGTTCTAGTCCTGCCCATCCTACGCAATCTTGTCCATCTGGTGCAGCATTTTTAGAATTTCTCTCTCAACAAGTGCGTGCTATGAACACCTTTCGGAGACTTGGGAATGATCCTTACTCAGATACTTACAACTTAGGGTGGGCTAAACATCTAAATTTTTCTTGGGCAAAAGGACCACAACAAGGAGGACCATATGGAAATCCTCCTATGCAACCTTACCCACAAGTTGGTAGTCAACAGCTTCAACAGTTTCCACAATATCAACAACTTCCTACACAATCAAGGAAACCATCTCTTGAAGATACACTCAATCTGTTTATGCAGAGTTCTCTTAAATTTCAAAAAGACACCCAACAAACTTTACAAGCTAACCTGCAAAGCTTACATGTAAATGCGCAATCTATTGCCAAGCTGGAAGTACAGTTGGGTCAACTTGCTGCCACATTGAGTGAGAGAGAGAAATGCAAGTTTTCTAGCCAACCTGTGGCAAATCCAAAAGGACAGTATGAGATTGACTCTAATTCAAACCAAGAACAATATAATGAGCAAGCCAAATCAACCATTACCCTTAGGTCCGGTAAACAGATCGAGTAGAGATGCCTAGGGAAGATTCAAATTCCAAATCAAAAGATCAAAATGAAGTGGAGAGACATACTAATGCATTGAAAGCCCAAAAGCACTGACTCTTTAGGTACCACTCATGTGCCATCCTATGTACCTAAAGCATCTTTTTTCTCAACGTCTGGCACCAGTTAAGAAAGGAAACAACTTTAATGAGATATTGGACATGTTTAAGCAAGTGTAAATTAACATTCCATTGCTTGATGCTATCAAGCAAGTCCCTACTTACGCTAAGTTTTTTAAAGATTTATGCACTCAAAAGCGTAAGATGAATGTTCATAAGAAGGTCTTCCTTGCAGAGCAAATCAGTTCCATGATTCAAAACAACACCCCTCCTAAATTTAAGGATCCAGGAGCTCCTACCATTTCTTGCGTCATAGGAGATCATAAGGTTGAGAAGGCATTGCTTGATTTAGGGGCCAGTGTTAATTTGTTACCATATTCTGTACATGAGCAGCTTTGGTGAGCTAAAACCAACTAAAATAACACTACAACTAGCTGATAGATCTGTCAAGGTGCCTCGTGGTGTTATTGAGGATGTGCTAATCCAGGTTGATAAGCTTTATTTTCTAGTGGATTTCATCGTTCTAGATACTCAGCCTATCCGAAATCCTACTAGTCAAATCCCGATTATTCTGGGACGTACATTTTTAGCCACATCCAATGCTATCATAAATTGCAGAAATGGAGTTATGAAGTTGTCTTTTGGTAACATGAAGATTAAACTCAATGTTTTCAATGCTGGGCAACAACCAACAGACTCGGATGATATATTTGAAGTGGACATGATTGAGAGTCTAGTACATGAATCTTTCCTTCAATCTTCCGAAGACGCACTTGAGACTTGCTTATCACATTTTAGCATGGATTTTGACATAGAAAGTTCCATCCAAGAAGTCAATGCATTGCTTGACTCTACTCCTATAATGGAGATTACAAAATGGAAAGCTAAAGTGGAACTTCTTCCACCCTCCGAGTCTAAACTGGTCCCGTCTGTTGAGAAACCACCTGACCTTGACCTTAAACAATTACCTACAAATCTCGAGTATGCATTTTTAGGTCCTTCTGAGATTCTGCCTGTCATCATAGCTTCTAACCTTGAGAAGGAACAGGAGAGCAGGTTGCTTAATGTTCTTAGAGAATATAAGGCAGCAATTGGGTGGATGATAACAGACATAAAGGGAGTATGCCCCACTGTGTGTATGCATCGTAATGATCTTGAAGAAAATGCGAAAACATCGCGTGAAATGCAAAGGAGGCTTAACCCTAACATGGAAGAAGTTGTTCGAGCGGAAGTGCTTAAATTATTAGACAATGGTATCATTTACCCCATTTCAGATAGCATAGTTCAAGTTGTTCCCACAAAGTCTGGGATTGGTTAATCAAGGTGTTGAGAAAATTTAGTTGGCGGACCCAGGTTATCAAGATTGATTAATTTATGGTCCATTCTTGTCTGGCTGAAGACGTTAAACTTAACGCTCCTGGGAGGCAACCCAGCTTTTCATTCCATTTCATTTTCCTAGTTCAATATTTGTAGGTAACATTGTTGCAAACCCTCACGAGACTACAACTCATCCGCTAGGGGCAACCTAGGCGTTTAAAGGCTTGTTGCATACGATAAATGCAATCGAGAGCACCTGCGAAAGTGGTATAGGTAGGATCTTCTTTTTGTGATTTTATTTTTATTATTTTGCTTTTGTTGATTTCTCTCTTATACTGACTCGCTTTTACGTTGATATTTTTGGGAAAGCCTCTTGATTCTCCGTCCAGGTGCTATCTTTCCATCACTCCTCTTTTATTTTTGTTGTCCCATGTGCATTGCATGCTTATTTGTTTTACATTGAGGACAATGTAGATTTTAGGTTAGGGTGAGAGATTAGGTTACCTAATCAGTATTTTCTTGGTCTTGAAAAAAATTGTGAAAATTTTTAAATTTTTTTGGAATTTCTTGTCAATTTGAAGTGATTTTAATGGCCATCTTGGATTTAGAATTAAAAGATATGTGATGTTGGTAATTTATGACTCTTGAATTCAGTTGTCTATTAGATTTCACCGTTAAGTTGGAGTTATTAATCCATAATTAGAAGTTGTAAACATTAATTGAGTCATGATTTCACATATCACATCTCGCTTACACATGAAGGTTCCGGTTTGATATTGAATGATTAACTTGGTAATCACTAAGCATGAAAGGAACCGGCCTGATAATTTTATTTTATTTTTATTATCATGTTCAGTAAGAAGAATTGAAAGGGTAAGTCGCATGATCTTCACCATAGGTTTGCTCCCCATAGGTATAGATTCGATTCCCCATGGTTAACATGTGAAAAAAGTTAGGCAACAATTTTTCACCATAGGTTTGCTCCCTATAGGTGAGGATTTGATTCCCCACCTTGGCGTTACTGTTCAGAAAAAAATCAAAGGCTGGTAGAATGAAAAGTTAATCTATAAGGCAAGTGTTGGTTTCAGTTTTGGTCGTCATGAATTCTGTTGTTAATCACCAATGATATTATAAAATTGACAATTGGATCTCTTAATGATTGTAAGCCGAGATTACACTATACATTCATGGAACTCAATGTTTAAAATTTTCTAATTAATGGATTAATATTTTGAACTTGATTATGAAGTTTACCGTGAGCTTGATTCCAGGAGAAAATTCCACTCACCATTCATGAATCTTAGAATTCTCACATCTCGACTATTTGTTCACAAGTCACTCAGGTTTACAGGAATTGTCATGTATTTCTAAAATTATTTTTCACATGTTTTGCTCGGGACTAGCAAAATGCTGGTTGGGGGTTGTGATGAGGGTCAAATATTGCATATCAGACCCCGATTATTGCTTGAGTTTACGTACATGATAATGCTTAATGTCATATTTTAATCGTGTTTTTGTTGTAGGGAGTAATTAGGAGCGTGGACCGAAAAAGAGTACTAAAAGCTTGGATTTGACACTCTGAAGTCATCAGAGTAGGGGATGGATTCCAGAGGACCAAGATTGATGGATTTACATGCCAGGGATCTGAGGAAATCAAGCCATTCATGTTAAAGAGGCCTGAAATTGGTCCAGAATGCAAGATCACAGGGTTGCCACCATCCGATTGACTCGAAACTTCATACATGGGATAGTGGCCATAAATAAACCGTACATATTAAATTTCAACCATTAGATATCTCGAGAAGTGGGCCAACGAACAGATTAGCCCATTAATCTCCAATTTCAAGCCCACCTGATATCTAGAAATGCCTCAACTTTGGATTCAATGCCTTAAATGGGGAGATAAAATGAATGGATGATTGGATTGCTCATAAACATCACAGAGGATACCATCTGTTATGGTGTGTGCACATTGCACAAGTGCACTGAAGGTGCACTGTAATTCAAGACGGGTCAAACCGACTTTGAACAGTCTCCTTTTCAAAAATGGCAACTGCCGTTCTCTGTTGCTGTGAACGGACGAAGATGTGATCTTTGTGGGTCCACACCGTCCATAAAACCAACGATCAGGACCGTCCATTTGGTCCATGAGGCGTCCACGACCCGAGCTAAGGCTTCTTCCTGGTCCTATGCATGCATACATGGACAGATTACATTCACTTGTAAGATGAATGGCAGAGAAAAATATCATGTGGGCCTCATCAACAGAAGGAAAAAATTACACATTTCTGACTGAAATTCCGAGACAAATCCGGTGGACGGTGTGGATTTATCAACTGTCAGATGAAATGGGCCCCACCAACATCACAGCATAAGATGTTTACGCCGGCCCTATTTCAGCGTCCGGACGCTGCCCGTTTTTGCAGTCACTGTACAACCATGGTGATGATCGGACGGCCGATTTGGATCATCCATCGTGCAGGCCTGTACCAAATTCCCCAAGGGGCATTAATCTTTTGGATGAAATGCGAGGAAGAGGGGAGTTGGGAGGCTTCGATTTTGATTACGTAATGGTTATACACGCCATCGACTTCCAATCTCACAGATTACTGTGCGTAAAGTTCTCCACTGACATCTCTGCACCGTCTTCCCTGCCTATAAGAGAGAGAGAGAGAGAGAGAGAGAGAGAGAGAGAGAGAGAGAGAGAGAGAGAGAGAGAGAGAGAAAGGAATCGAGAAGGTTGTGGACGTGAGTGAAGCACAGAAAAAGGGACAATAGAGTGGTTTTCTTTTTCTTTTTCTTTTTCTTTTTGTTTATTTTATTTTTGTTTAAGGCATTTAGCCTAATCATGTTGCTAGGCTAAACTTCTTAGCTAGGGCTAAGATGAAGCTCCTATTTTGAATGACTCTTGTTATGTGTTGATTTCATCTTAATTGATTGATTTATTTCTTTCTCTAGTGTGCTTAAATGAAAACTCTGTACTTCTCCACTATATGAGCTTAACCAAATTCTAGATGTGGATATTGTTTGGAATCTTATTTTAGGTGCTTGTGTCTGACCATGAACAGGTTTCCTATAGAGAAAGAAATAGGAATTACATCTCTTCATGCCTGATCATGGATGGAAAGATGTGATACTTATGCTTTAAGAGATTATACATTTTGTGTGCCCGACTAAGGCCATAGAGTGTGCTTTATTTATAAATATATATCAATCTGAATTAGGGTGAATCAACAAGTAAAACAATGGTCAGGATAATTAGAGGTGGATTCGAAAATCCTAATCTTCTCCTTAATTGAATTTTCCTTATTGCTCTTGGTTATTTTTCATAGATTTTTGATAGTTTACTTAACAGTTCGCTAAACCCTTTGTTGGATTAGTTAAGAAGAGTCGTAAATTTCGAATTGTGACAATCAGTCCTCGTGGGAACGATCTCGTAATACGTACCATGTCTACATCTGATTCGTATACTTGCGAGTTTAAAATCATTTAAATCAGATTGGTTTAAATAAAACATCAGCTATGATGGTGATTCTAGACTTCTTAGGAACCACCTAAGTTGGACTCACCCATTGACTAACGGATATAAGGTATATGATACCTACATCCAATAACTTAAGAACCTCAGCCTTAACCACTTCATTTATGTTTGAATTTAATCTACGTTGTAGTTGCTGAGAGGTCTTTGCATTATCTTCTAGATAAATGCCATGAGTACAAATCGAAGGATCAATTCCCCTGAGGTCTGCAATTGACACTCCAAGGGATCCCTTATGCTTAATGAGAGTAGAGATGAGCATACTCTCTTGTTCTTGCTCAAGATGGGAAGAAATCACTACCAAGTATGTCTCATCCTGACTTCAATAGACATATTTCAAATCAAAGGGCTAAGGTTTTAGGTCAAGCTTCAATGCCTTGAGGTTAGACGGTAGAGACACTTCATCGGTTTGGGGCAATTCTTCAAATTGTGTCCTCCACCGGTTAAGTTCAACTACCGGTACAATATCAAGCATGGCCCCCATCTCCCTAATCATATCATCATCAAAATCATGGGAGTGGGCCAAACACGTCTCTAGTGGATCAAGGGATAAGGTCAAAAGTGTTTTATCTTCCACGAAAGAGTCAATCATGTTAATGTCATGGGAATTGTCATCATCTTCTAACTGTTTGCCCACATTGAAAAGGATATTCAACTCCAATGTCATATTTCTAAAAGACAAAACCATGACTCCATTCCTGCAATTAATGATTGCATTTGATGTGGCAAGGAATGGGCGACCAAGAATGACAAGAATTTGAGTGCTTATGTCCATGATGAGTTAAGTATCCAGGATGATAAAATCTACCGGCTAGTAGAATTTGTCAACCTAGAACAACACATCCTCAATTATCCCTCTCGATACATAAACTGAACAATCAACAAGTTGTAATGTGGTTTGAGTGAGTTCAATTCACCCAAACCTAGCTGTTAGTAAACCGAGTAAGGAATCAGATTTACACTCGCTCCTAAGTCAAGTAGTGTGTGCTCAATATAGCAATTCCAATTGCTCAAGCAATGGTTGGGCCACCGGGTTCTTTGTATTTCTATGACACATCTTGCTTTAAGATGACACTCACTTTTTAAGTTAAAAAGATTTTCTTTTGAATATCAAAGTGTCATTGTCTAGCACACATCTCCTTAAGATTTAGTCTGAGAAATATTTAAATAAATATGGATCATCCCAGAAGAATTTGCATACTTCAGTGAAAATTTTCTTCTTACCTTGCGCATTCCAATGTATTGACGTGAAACCTGTGCTAAGATAATTAACAATATCTATAAACCAAGGTGAATGAGAGAGTTTAAACAGTTGTTCATTAGGGAACATGTCATTTATATTTGTTGTCTCAAGGGAGTCAGAGAGGTTAAGGCGGGAAAGATGGTCAACCACTACGTTTTCTACTCCCTTCTTATCTTTTATTTCCAAATAAAATTCTTAGAGTAAGAGGATCTATCTTATCAAGCGAGGCTTAACATCATTCTTAGAAAGAAGATACTTGAGTGCCGCATGATCTATGTAAATGATGATATTGAAAATGATCAGGTAGGACCTAAATTTGTGCAAAGCAAATACTACAGCTAAGAGTTCCTTCTCCGTAGTTAAGTAATTCACTTGAGCGGATTCAGAGTTCTACTTGCATAGTGTATAACATAGGGCTTCTTCTCTTTTCTCTGGCCTAACACTGTCCCAAGAGCATAATCGGATGCGTTACACATAATTTCAAAAGGAATGCACCAATCAGGTGGCTGCATGATAGGTGCAGTGGTTAACAAGCTCTTTATCTTCGAAAAAGCTTTCTGGTATTGCTCAGTCCACTCGTATGATACTGAAAAGGCCAAGCTATATGTCCAAGAGGGGGGGGGGGGGGGGTGGTGAATAGGACAATGCCAAATAAAAACTTATAACAGCGGAATAATAAAGAAAATGATAGCCAAATTAAATAACAATGCAGGAAAGTAAAATAACCTCAAAATTCAGATCTTGATAGGTTGATACAAACGTTATTCTAAGGACAACCTTACACCAAAAACAGAGTTTATGGTAGGACAACCTTATTTCTAGAAAGGTCTTTGTATCAAGTCTCAAATCGAAGAGGAATACAGAATTAAATATAAACTGAAATGAAATAACTTGTAATTAAAAATGTATTGTTCTAGGGACAGCCATACACCATAAAAATGGCAAGGCAACCTTGCTGGAACAACTTTCAAATGAAATTGAAAAACAAGCTTATAAAGGAATAGCAGAAAGTAAATTCTAAGCTATTACAACATTCTCACAAAGCTTGAAATAATTACAACATTCACCACCATACATACATCCCACAAAAATTAATTAAAAGATTAAAAGAATAAATCAATCAACCACAACTCAAAGGTTTATAGTGGTTCGCCTGTGTGTTCACCAACTGTTATACAACAGCCACACAAAAAGCTACTCCACTCCTAATATCCTCACACAGGGGATATTAGCGTTCACTAAAAATAGGTTTTCCCAGGTTCACCCAAAACCCTTACAATTGTGTCTTTGTATGTGGGCTTACACAATTAAAAAAACCCCACTTCTGAGTTTTCCTGGCTTTCCTCAGATAACCAAAATAACAAGATTTTTCTGGCAAATCTTGAAAGAAACCAAAATAATAGAAAGGAATTTACAATATGTAAAATACCTGAAAATCTCCTTCGTTGTAGCAGCCCGGTAGAACCAAATCAAAGTAGATGATTGAATGTCCAAGTTCAATGTCCAGTACTCGATTACAATGGTTCTAGTTCTAATAGATTTTAAATTAAACCAAATAGGGCTTGCCTTAATTGATTTTGATTCCAAAGAAAGGGAATAATAATTCCTCTTTATCAAATCAGATTGGAATATAAGAAACAAAATCAATTAAAATAAAGCTAAGGAAAGAGAATATTAAATAAGCACACTTAGCTTAGATGGAGCACAAAATTATCTCTCAGAAGTTCGACGAAGATTGGCTTGAATACTTTAATTAAATCAATGATTTCTTCTGAGATTCGTGCACTATTTATAGGTGAGAAGATCGGATCTTCGATTGGTCTAGAGTGCTCTTCGACTAGTCGAAGCTCTAATAGATATTTGAAAAATTCGGCGAGATATGCTCTGACCGTTCTACGACTGGTCGTAGCCCTCCTACGACTGGTCGTAGGTTTCCTTCGACTGGTCGTAGGTCCTGCAAAGGTTCGCTGGACTTCGAGTCGTAGATTGTACGACTGGTCGAAGATCAGTCGACACTGTTCCTACGACTGGTCGAACAGATTCCAGGACTAGTCGAAGGCTAACAGATTTTATCCGAAATTTGTAACAAACTTACGACTGGTCGAGGATTTTCTTAGACTGGTCGAAGCAAGTCTAGGACTAGTCGAAGAAGCCTTAGGACTAGTCGAAGAACAGACCAATCACATGTAAAATAACATTCGGCTTATGTATCCGAAATGACTTACTTATAAGGTCATCCTATGGTCAAACAAACCTCAATCATGAAGTATGGACATTGAAACAAGAGACCATGAAGAATGAGACTTGAAGTCTTGATGTAGACTAAACCTTGAAGTAGCTTAATCTTGAAAGTGGCTTGAGTTTCAGCTTGAGTCTTGAGTTCAGCTTGACTTTCAACTTGAGTCTTGAGTTCAGCTTGAGTCTTGCCTTGTACTTTCTTTTTCTTTTCAGCTTGAGTCTTGCGAGCAGTTCTTTCATTCAAGATCTTGAGCTTTGCTTGTTGTGAGCTTAGGTTGTTTATGAGAGAGCTTCACTTATGCAAGTTATATATAACAGAGTATAATAGTGATTTTGGCACTACAAATTTGACAACAAACAGGGATAGAAACTATAGCACTTACAATCTCCCCCTTTGTCAAATTAGTGACAAAACACATAACCATGATAAAAAGTAAAACAACTGGTTAATACCTGCAAACAGATAATAAGCTCAAACATATATTCTCCTTGACACCCCACTCCCCCTGAGTAACATAACCAATGCTACTCCTCTCACAATCACATTAACAACAAACCATTCTCCCCCTTTTTGTCACAATATGACAAAGGAGAACTAAATAAAGGAATGAGAGTAAACATGAGGAGGAAATAGAGTATAGCAAAAGAGTTATAGAGATACTCAAGATAGCATCACATATATCCAGCATTACATCAAGAACAAATATTCAGCATAAAACATAAATAGAATCCAACTCATACCCAAGCAAACAAGTGCTAAGTAATAAAGTTATTACAGACCAAAAAGTCTCATAGAAACTAGTCAGAATTAGAACTTGAAGATGGAGCAGGAATAGAAGGATCAAGTTGGTGCATGCCTTTGTTCAAGCGCCTAAGATATTTGCGCATATACTTGAATTGCAAATCATGAGCAACAGACATGTTTTCCAACTTAACATTTATATCCTCAACTCTACCTTCTAATGCACTTAGACGTGCATCAACATCGGATGGTACAAAATCTGGATCATTAACTGAGTCAGAATCCAGTTCCTCAAAAATATCATCCATATTAATATCAACACCAGCTTCTTCAGGACCACCATCAACACCACCACCTTGTTCAGGAAGCAGATCCAACTTCATCTTATTAATATTTGTATTGTTGAAGATCAGATGATGGATTGGTGCTTCATCAACAGGCATATCGACTAACATATGAGTAGCCAATATAGTCATAAAGTATGCAAATGGAATGTCACTATGACCAGGATGGAGTCGAAACTGAAGAATGAAATGACAGATTAAGGAAGGCAAACAAATCTGAGTACCATTTGAGATAGCATGGATAACACGAACCATAAAAGAAGTCAGGTCAGATTTATTACCCGAACGAGGATACAAATTAGACACAAAGATTCTGTGGAGAATTCTGTATTTGGGTAACAAATACCTTGCGGGGAGCGCATTCCCTTTTTGAGTCCATTGAACATCCATATTGCACAAGTCTTTAGTTAGCATACGTTTTTCAGCCATTGAGGGTTTATCAGTTAAATTATGAATTGGAATACCCTCATCATTCACAGGAATTTCCATAAGGGCTGAAATTAAATGACGATCAACGTCAAATGGCCCTTCTCTAGTAGAAATTTGAAAAGTTAAATTATCCTGTGAAAATGCACTAATACATGAAAACATGGATTGGGCAATGGACCGGTATGCAGGCCCACCCCAATGCAATAAGTTAGTCCAACCTACAGCTTCAAGCATAGGAAGGATGTCAAATGGAGCAATGTGATTGACATCAACAGGATGTTCAACGATAACCTTACGAGATCTAATGTCCCTAACAAATGATGGATCATCATTGGGAACAAGAAGATGACGTTTAGATATAGGGGTAGATCTGGAGGAAGAAGAAGGACCACGTGAAGTAGTTTTCCTTCCTCTAGAAGCCATTTGCAATAAGGAATTAAAGGAATAAAGAAGTTGCAAAGGATTGAGAAGAGGGTTTGCTCAAAACAGATTTTTCACAACCCAAACCCCAAATCTCAATGAATTTCAAGATAGAAAGCTTCAAGAGAGAAAAGGAAGCAATCTTGACACAAATATGCAAGAAAAACGGATTTGGAACACTAACCTTGAAGAACTTGAAGGATGGGTTCAACGAGTCGAAGTTCGGCTCCAAGGAGAAGAAAAAAGAAATGAGGAAGAAAGAGAAAAAACCCCAATTTGAAGTGAAACCCGTGCTCCACGACTAGTCGTGGGTATCTACGACAGGTAGTAGTACGACTGGTCGTGTATACTCACGACTGGTCGTATAAACCCCAAAAATTCAATTTACATGCAAATTTTACAAAAAATGAAATACAATCTAGCAAATATATACAATATTATACAAGAAGGCATAAATTATCAATTTAAAATGCACATGCCAAGATCAAATTTCATCTTTTTGAACCTGCTTTTATCAAGAAGTTTTGTGAAAATATCAGCACGTTGATCTTCAGTAGGAATATATTCTAGAGATATAACTTTTTCTTCTACTAATTCCCTTATATAATGAAATCTAATGTCAATGTGCTTAGTACGAGAATGCTGAATAGGATTTTTTGAAATATTTATCGCACTGGAATTATCACAATGTAATAACATAGAATCCTGTTTAATTCCATAATCACTTAGCATTCGTTGCATCCAGACAAGCTGTGTACATGCATTACCAGCTGCAATATACTCAACTTCAGTTGTTGAAAGTGATATAGAATTTTGTTTCTTACTAAACCAGGAAACTAGACAATTTCCAATAAAAAAACAACTACCATTGGTTGATTTTCTATCATCTAGATTGCCAGCCCAATCAGCATCCGAGTACCCAACTATTTGAACATTCATGAGGATACCAGAGACCAAGATTTACAGTACTTGCGACATATCTAATAATTCGCTTGACAATAATCAAGTGAGATTCTTTTGGATCAGATTGATATCTTGCGCAAATACCAACACTTAGAGAAATATCAGGTCTACTAGCAGTTAAATATAACAAACTACCAATCATACTCCGATAAAGTTTTGAGTCAACATTTTTACCATTAGAGTCTTTTGATAGTTTCAGGGTAGTACTCATAGGAGTATCGAAAATTTTGCCATTCTCAAATCCAAATCTCTTGATTAGATTCAAGGCATACTTAGATTGAGAAATGAATATTCCTTCAGGTTGTTGCTTTACTTGCAATCCAAGGAAATAAGTCAATTCCCCAACCATGCTCATTTCGAACTGTGATTTCATCAAATCTGCAAACTCAGTAGTCAAGTCAGTACAAGTTGATCCATAAATGATATCATCAACATAAATCTGTACCATTAAGATATGATCATTATGTTTCTTAACAAACAGAGTTTTATCAACAGATCCCATTTGAAAATTATGACTTAAAAGAAATTTTGTTAGTTTCTCATACCATGCCCTAGGTGCTTGTTTTAATCCATAAAGTGCCTTTTAAGCCGATATACATGATCAGTATTTTTTGAATCTTCAAAACCCATTGGCTGTTCAACATAGACTTCTTCATGTAAATCTCCATTTAGAACATCACTTTTCACAACCATCGATAGATCTTTATCTTTCTAAAACATGCAATGGATATAAATAGTCTGATAGATTCAAGACGTGCTACTGGTGCAAAGGTTTCATCGAAATCAATCCCTTCAATTTGAGTATAACCTTGTACCACCAGTCTAGCCTTGTTTCTAATTATATTTCCACATTCGTCAGACTTATTTTTGAAAATCCATTTTGTTCCAATGATGTGTTTATCTTTAGGTCTTGGTACGAGATACCAAACATCATTTCTTACGAATTGGTTGAGTTCATCTTGCATCGCAACAATCCAGTTCTCATCAGCAGAGCTTCTTTTACGTTAGATGGTTCAATTTGGGATGTAAAACATACATAATTACATATATCCTCAAGTTGTCTACGGGTGCGAACACCGGTGAGAGGGTTTCCAAGAATTTGTGTGGTTGGATGATCTTTAATAGTCCTTAACTCAGAATCAGTCTGATTCGATGAAGTATCGGGTTTATCAATGATTAGTACTTCATCATTATCTGAATTAGAGATTGGTGTGTTTAAGTGATCATCAATGACAACATTAATGGATTCTTGAATCACACCAGTCCTTTTGTTCAGAACTCTATAAGCTCGATTGTTTAAAGAATATCCTAGAAAAATACCTTCATCACTCTTCGTATCGAACTTTTCCAAATTTTCACGATCACGTAAAATATAGCACTTGCTGCCAAAAACTCGAAAGTATTTAACAGTAGGCTTTTTATTGAACCACAATTCGTAAGCCGTTTTATTATTATCTTTGCTAGTGTATACTCGGTTAATAATATAGCAAGTTGTGTTAACTGTTCAGCCCAAAGATTTTTAGAGAGCTTCATGCTATTCAACATGACATTAGCCATTTCTTGAAGCACCCTATTCTTTCTTTCTACAATTCCATTTTGTTGTGGAGTTTTGGGAGCAGAGAATTCATGTAATATTCCTTGGTCGGTACAGAACTTCTCAAAATTGCTATTCTCAAATTCAGATCCATGATCACTACGAATTTTACTGATTTGAGAGGATTTTTCAGTTTGAATCCTTTTGAGAACTTTTCTTACTTCTTCAAGGGTTTCAGATTTATCCCTTAAGAAGACTACCCAAGTGAATCTGGTAAAGTCATCAACTATTACCAAGATATACTTTTTACCACCACGACTTTCCGTTCTGGTAGGTCCTATCAGGTCCATGTGGAGAAGTTCGAGTGGTCTTGATGTGGTATTTGAATTCACCTTTTTGTGTGAGTTCTTTGTTTGTTTGCCTATCTGGCACTCACCACATATTTTATCTAATTTTTGAAGTTTGGGTAAACCTCTTACAAGTTCTCGTTTGCTCAATCGATATAAATTTCGATAATGTACATGTCCAAGACGTTTGTGCCATAAGTCGGTCTCGTCTGTATGGACCATGTAACATGTTTGATTAGATGAGCTGGATTCACTAATAATATAGCAATTTTCAGACGTTCTACGTCCAGTTAATATTACAGAACCCTTATTGTTTAGTATTTCACAGCTTTGATTAGAAAACCGAACATTATGATTATTATCACATATTTGTGATATACTAAGCAAGTTGTGCTTTAGGCCTTCAACGTATAAAACATTTTTAAACACCGGAAGATTAAAAAGTTGAACCGTACCTTGGCCTATAATCTTGCAGTTGCTACCATCACCAAATGTGACTAAACCATCAGTCATATCTTTCAGATCGGTGAATAAGGCTTTGTCACCTGTCATATGCCTGGAGCATCCATTGTCTAGGTACCACTTTGAATGACTTGTTGCTTTGAAAGCAGTGTGAGCAACCAAGCAGGTGACTTTAGGAACCCATTTCATAACTGTTTTGGGTTTAGGAACATAGTTGGTCTTCTTTTGTGTATACTTGTAGGAATGACCTATAGAGTTAGATTTTAATAGCTCCTTGAGTAAATCAACTATCTTTTCAGCTAGTGGATTTCGATTTTGATTAAAGTTGACATGGCTGTTTCTAGGTTTTTGAAAAGTTTTTGAATTTTTAGAAAAATCTTGATAAGTACTTTTCCCTTTTGAGTTTGAGGACTCTCCTTTAACAAACATAGGAGGAGTATACTTTTGTTTAGGAGGTAGATTTTTATCATAGCCCAACCCGGATCGATCGCCACATTTTCTTGATCCGGATAAAAGTTTTTCTAACTTTGGATCACCTTGGGCATATTTCCATGTGTCCTTTAAACTCAGAAGAGAAGATACTTCAGTTTTAAGTTTCTCAATTTCAAATTTTAAATCAACAATTAGTGAGTTTTTGAATTCCAAATCGCATTTTGATTTTTCAAAACAATCTGAAATTTGTGATTTTTCTAAGACAAGTGAATCAAAACAATTTTTGAGTTTAGAAAACTTTTCTTTTTGAAGTTTAAGTTTGACAGCAATTTTACAACTTTCCTTATATAGGGCATTGTAAGCGTCTTGAAGATCATCTTCATTTTCACATTCACTATTCAGATTTTCTTCACTTGTAGAGTCATTATCTGAAAATGTGAATTTGGCTAGAGTCATAAGAGCTTTGACCTCATTGCCCGACTTGGTTTCAGAATCTTCTGATTCAGAAGAACCTTCAGAATCAGATGATTCATCCCATGTAGCCAACATACCCTTCTTCTTGGGTTTGTCCCTTTTAGGACATCTATTTGCTAAGTGCCCATATTCTTGACAGTTGTAACATTGACTATCTTTCAAAGATTTTTGAAATTTGGGTCTAAACTTCTTTTTATCATTTGATTTTTGAAAATCAACTCTTTTCTTGCTTTTGAAAATTTTGTAAAATTTTTTAGCTAAAAGAGCCATATCATCAGAATTGTCTTCTGAATTACATTTAGATGATTTTAGAGCGATAGATTTACCTTTAGGAGCTTTAAAGTTTAACTCGTAGGTTTATAGAGAACCAACTAGTTCTTCAACCCTCATATTATCCGTATCACGAAGTTCTTGGATTGCGGTTACTTTAGAATTGAACCGTTCAGGAAGTGAGCGTAGTATTTTGCACATACTTTACTTTCTGGGGATTTTATCGCCAAGACCCCACATTGAGTTTACAATGTCATTCAATCTAGTGTAGAAGTCCATAAACATTTCATTTTCCTCCATATGAATTTCTTCAAATCTGGTTATGAGGAGTTGGACTTTAGATTTTTAACAATTGTAGTACCCTCGTGTGTCATTTCTAATATATCCCAAGCTTGCTTTGCAGTATCACAAGAAATGATTCTTTTGAACTCATCCGGTGATAGTGCGCAAGTAATTGCATTTAGTGCTTTAGCATTTGCACTACTCTCACTTTTCTGAAGGGTGGTCCATTGGTAATATGGTGTGGTTTTCATAGATTTTGAACCATCAACCCCAGTAACTTCCATGATAGGAGGATTCCATTCAGTCACTGTGGCTTGCCACACATTTTCATCCATTGATTTGAGGAAGATCCTCATTCTGGCTTTCCAA
Organism: Magnolia sinica; assembly: GCF_029962835.1. Classification (NCBI taxonomy): domain Eukaryota; kingdom Viridiplantae; phylum Streptophyta; class Magnoliopsida; order Magnoliales; family Magnoliaceae; genus Magnolia; species Magnolia sinica. The sequence goes on from NC_080577.1 coordinate 61,002,913, forward strand.
TAAGCATAGTTGGAGCCATCAAAGGGTGGAGGCCTAGTGACTGAAAGGCTATCAAAATTTGACATCTTAAATAGCTTAAATCGTTAGCTCAGGAATTAAATCCAAAAAAAAATGAGCTATTAGGCTTTGATACCACTTGAAAAGGCCAAGCTATATGTCCTAGAGGGGGGGTGAATAGGACAATGCCAAATAAAAACTTATAACAGCGGAATAATAAAGAAAATGATAGCCAAATTAAATAACAATGCAGGAAAGTAAAACAACCTCAAAATTCAGATCTTGAGAGGTTGATACAAACGTTATTCTAAGGACAACCTTACACCAAAAATAGAGTTTATGGTAGGACAACCTTATTTCTAGAAAGGTCTTTGTATCAAGTCTCAAATCGAAGAGGAATACAGAATTAAATATAAACTGAAATGAAATAACTTGTAATTAAAAATGTATTGTTCTAGGGACAGCCATACACCATAAAAATGGCAGGGCAACCTTGCTGGAACAACTTTCAAATGAAATTGAAAATCAAGCTTATAAAGGAATAGCAGAAAGTAAATTCTAAGCTATTACAACATTCTCACAAAGCTTGAAATAATTACAACATTCACCATCATACATACATCCCATAAAAATTAATTAAAAGATTAAAAGAATAAATCAATCAACCACAACTCAAAGGTTTATAGTGGTTCGCTTGTGTGTTCACCAACTGTTAAACAACAGCCACACAAAATGCTACTCCACTCCTAATATCCTCACACGGGGATATTAGCGTTCACTAAAAATAGGTTTTCCCAGTTCACCCAAAACCCTTACAATTGTGTCTTTGTATGTGGGCTTACACAATTAAAAACCCCCACTTCTGAGTTTCCTGGCTTTCCTCAGATAACCAAAATAACAAGATTTTTTTGGCAAATCTTGAAAGAAACCAAAATAATAGAAAGGAATTTACAATATGTAAAATACCTGAAAATCTCCTTCATTGTAGCAGCCCGGTAGAACCAAATCAAAGTAGATGATTGAATGTCCAAGTTCAATGTCTAGTACTCGATTACAATGGTTCTAGTTCTAATAGATTTTAAATTAAACCAAATAGGGCTTGCCTTAATTGATTTTGATTCCAAAGAAAGGGAATAATAATTCCTCTTTATCAAATCAGATTGGAATATAAGAAACAAAATCAATTAAAATAAAGCTAAGGAAAGAGAATATTAAATAAGTACACTTAGCTTAGATGGAGCACAGAATTATCTCTCAGAAGTTCGACGAAGATTGGCGTGAATACTTTAATTAAATCAATGATTTCTTCTGAGATTCATGCACTATTTATAGGTGAGAAGATCGGGTCTTCGATTGGTCTAGAGTGCTCTTCGACTAGTCGAAGCTCTAACAGATATTTGAAAAATTTGGCGGGATATGCTCTGACCGTTCTACGACTGGTCGTAGCCCTCCTACGACTGGTCGTAGGTCACCTACGACTGGTCGTAGGTCACCTACGACTGGTCGTAGGTCTTGCAAAGGTTCGCTGGACTTCGAGTCGTAGATTGTACGACTGGTCGAAGATCGATCGGCTGTTCCTACGGATCGGTCGAGCAGATTCCGTGACTAGTCGAAGGCTATGATTTTATCCTAATTTGTAACAAACTTACGACTGGTCGAGGATTTTCTTAGACTGGTCGAAGCAAGTCTAGGACTAGTCGAAGAAGCCCTAGGACTAGTCGAAGAACAGAGCAATCACATGTAAAATAACATTCGGCTTATGTATCCGAAATGACCTACTTCTAAGGTCATCCTATGGTCAAACAAACCTCAATCATGAAGTATGGACATTGAAACTAGAGACCATGAAGAATGAGCCTTGAAGTCTTGATGTAGACTAAACCTTGAAGTAGCTCAATCTTGAAAGTGGCTTGAGTTTCAGCTTGAGTCTTGAGTTCAGCTTGACTTTCAACTTAAGTCTTGAGTTCAGCTTGAGTCTTGCCTTATACTTTCTTTTTCTTTTCAGCTTGAGTCTTGTGAGCAGTTCTTTCATTCAAGATCTTGAGCTTTGCTTGTTGTGAGCTTAGGTTGTTTATGAGAGAGCTTCACTTATGCAAGTTATATATAACAAAGTATAATAGTGATTTTGGCACTACAATTTTGACAACAAACAGGGATAGAAACTATAGCACTTACAGATACATCCTTCTGAAGTAGATTACATAAAGGATGAGAGAGGTGACTAAAGTCATTTATGAATCTCCTGTAAAATTCAGTGTATCCTAAAAAGGATTGTACGTCTCGTATGTTCTTGGGTGGAGGTAAGTTAGAGATAAGATTAATCTTAGCCTTATCTACCTCAATTCCTTTGGACGAGATGATATGTCTAAGGATAATCCCCTTACGAATCATGAAATGACACTTCTCCCAATTTAGTACCAAATCCTTTTCCTGACATCGCTTCCGTACACATTTATGATTCTCCAAACAATCATTGAAAGATGGACCAAAGATAGAGAAGTCATCCATGAAGACCTCTAAATATTGCCCTACCATGTCAGAAAAAATACTCATCATGCATCATTGAAAAGTGGTGGGGGCATTACACAGTCCAAATGGCATCCTTCGGTAAGCAAAGGTACCAAAGGGACATGTGAATGTGGTCTTTTCCTGATCTTCAAGGGCTATCTCTATCTAGTTGTAGCCTGAATATCCATTAAGGAAACAGTAATAGGAATGACCAGCTAGCCTTTCCAAGATTTGATCAATAAAGGGCAAAGGAAAGTGGTCCTTCCTAGTGATGGTATTCAATTTCCTATAGTCAATCACATTATCCAACTGGTAGTAAATCTAGTTGGCATGAGTTCATTATCGGCATTAGATACGATGCTGATTCCGGACTTCTTAGGAACCACCTGAGTTGGTCTCACCCATTGGCTATCAGATATAGGGTATATGATACCCACATCCAATAGCTTAAGAACCTCGGCCTTAACCCCTTCCTTCATGTTTGGATTTAATCTGCTTTGTGGTTGTCGGGAAGTCTTCGCATTATCCTCTAGATAAATGTAGTGAGTACAAATCAAAGCGTCAATTCCCTTAAGGTTTGTAATCGACCATCCAATGGCTCATTTGTGCTTAATGAGAGTAAAAATAAGCATACTCTCCTGTTCTTGCTCAAGGTGGGAAGAAATCACTACTAGGTATGTCTCATCTTAGCCTAAATAGACATATCTCAAATCAATGGGTAAAGGTTTTAGGTCAAGCTTTAGTGCCTTGATGTTGGATGGTAGAAGCACTATATCTGTTTGGGGTAATTCTTCAAATTGTGGCTTCCACTGGTTAACTTCAAGTACCGACATAGTATCAAGCATGGCACCCATCTCCCTAATCAATCATCATCTAAATCATGGGAGTGGGCCAAACACATCTCTAGAGGGTCAGAGGATAAGGTCATCAGAGTTCTATCTTCCACGAAAGAATCAAGTTAACATCGTGGGCATCATCATCATCCTTTGCCTGTTTGCTCATACTAAAAAAGGTATTGAGCTCGAATGTCATATTCCCAAAAGTCAAATTCATGATTTCATTCCTACAATTAATGATTGCATTTGATGTATCAAGGAATGGGCAACTAAGGATGACAGGAATTTGAGTGCTCATATCCATGATGGGTTGAGTATCTAACATGATAAAATCTACTGGATAGTAGAATTTGTCAACCTGGACCAACACATTCTCAATTATCCCTTTCGGCACACGAGCTGAGTGATCGGCCAGTTATAATGTCAACCGGGTGGGTTTTAATTCACCTAGACCCAGTTGTTCGTATACCGAGTATGGGATCAGATTTACACTTACTCCTAAGTCAAGAAGTGCATGCTCAATCCAGTAATTCCCAATTACATAGGCAATGGTTGGGCTACCAGGATCTTTGTACTTCTATGGCACATCTTGCTTTAGGATGGCACTCACTTTTTTCTGTTAAGAAGATTTTCTTTTGAATGTTTTGTGGTCTTTTGGTCATATATAAATCTTTAAAAAATTTGGCATATGAAGGTATCTATTTTATGGCATCCAGTAGAGGAATGTTGACCTTCACTTGCTTAAGCACCTCTAGAATATCCTGAGAGTTAGAGAAATGTTTTGGAGTTATCAACCATCGGGGAAATGGAGCAATCGGTTTTCTTTGAAGTTCCGGTTCTACCTCATGTGGAGCATTGATAGGTCTATCAGTCTCATCTACATCCAGGTCCTTAGGCTTCTCAGCTCTTACCGAAATAGACTTGTCAATTATCTTCTCACTTCTAAGAGTAGTTATAGACTTAGCTTGTTCCATTGGATTTGAAGAGCTTAGTTCACTAACTTTGTATTGCAGTTTAGGATTGGGGATAGGTTGGGATAGAAGCATCCCTTTCTCCATAACCGTAATGCGTGAGTCTATCTTTTGTATAACCTTTGTGAGTTCTTGTAAGGCTTGAAGAGTACTTTGCTGGATGTGCTCTTGAGGATTTTGAACCAATTCCTCTTGAGGTTTCCCTTTGATTTAAGAATTGATTAGGGATTCCTTGAGGCGTAACAAATTGTCCATTCCTCCAACTGAAATTCAGATGATTTCTCCAGTTGGAGTTGTATGTGTTCGAAGTGAGTCCCTTGAAAGGCCTTTGGTATTTGTTTACGACATTTTATTATTCATTCAATATTTCTTGAAATGCAGGTATTGTTGGGCAATTTTCAATTGTATGAATGTTACAAACACAAATAACGCATATAACTTCCTTATCCTTATCCTTCCTAAGTTACATGGCCTTGAGTTTCCTTGTGAGACTAGCCACTTTAGTGTTGATATCATCTTCCTCTTTCAAAAGATATATTCCACCTCTCTCCTTTGATTGAGTAGGCTTAGACGTGATGCTTGTTCTTGGGGAGATGTCCCATGATTATGCGGTTTCAGCAAGTTTATCAAAGTAATCCCACACTTCATTAACATATTTGTTTAGGAATTCCCCATCGCACATTGTCTTGACAAATTGGCACATGGAAGATGTCAATCGTTCATGGAAGAAATTTTTTATACACCACATTTCAAAATCGTGTTGTGGGCATGAACTGACAAGATCCTTGAATTGCTCCCAACATTGGAAGAATGTTTCATCTTCCATTTGGGCGAAGTTCATGATCGACTTTTTGATGGCATTCGTTTTATGATATGAGAAGAATTTCTTTATGAACTCCCTTGTCATGTCATTCCATCTGCCAATAGATCGTGGACGTAATAAATGTAACCACATCTTGGCCTTTTCTTTCAGGGAGAAAGGGAAGAGTTTCAGCCGGATTATGTCCTCAGACACGTTAGGAAAGTATAAAGTGGCTATGATCTCATCAAACTTTTTCAAGTGTAAATATGAATTTTCAGATTCAAGCCCAAGGAACTTTGGAAGAGTTAGATCACTCCTGGCTTGATGTCTATGTTTCCTGTATTTTCTGGAAAAACTCTACAGGAAGGGGTGCTCACCCCCGCCAGTTGTAAATAGTCTCATAAAGTATGAGGTGGGGGTGCTTGATGCACCTCGTTCTCATCCTATATTTCCTCCACCCTAGGTTGTGGTGGATTTGGAGGTTGATTGACCAGTTGATTGGTAGCCATAACTTCGGTTAACTCTGTGGATCTTAAGTGGTGTCTAATCTTGTAATGGATAGATAACCCCTCAACCAATCCTCCTTCATTTAAGAGACATCGAGTGTTGTCACAGACCCACTTGGGCATGAAACACACTTAGCGCTCAATTTCAGAATCTAACCTAAACCTAAAAAAGAAAAAGGGAAATAGAAATTTAGAAATAGAAAGAGAGAATTAGAAAGAAGTTACCAAATTAAAAGTTTCTATGTTAGGATCCTGCAAAAGAAAAAGGAAAGTGAATTAGTTTCTAAAAAGAGAAATAGAAAGTTTCTAAAAATAGAAAGATGAGTTAGTTTCTAAAAAAAGAACTAAGAAAGCAACCTAGTTTCTAAAAACATAAAAAGAACGTTTCTAAAAATAGAAAGTAAGTTAGTTTCTAAAAAAAAAAAAGGAAAGTAAACTAGTTTCTAAAAAAGAAAAAGGAAAGGAAATTAGTTTATAAAAACAGATTAAGAAAGTTTCTAAAAACAAAAAAGGAAAGTTTCTATCCTAGAATTGAAAAGTAATTAGTTTCTAAAAAGATAAAAGGAAAGTTTCTAAACATAGAAATAGAAAGTTAAGTTAATTTCTAAAATAATTCAGAAAAAAACCCTAACCTAAAGTAGAAAATTCCTAATCTTAAACTAATTCCAAAACTAGTTAATCTTAGAAAAATGCAACCATTAGTCCCTGGCAACGGCGCTAAAAACTTGTTCACAACCCCAAGCGTCACGCCCTAAACTTGGAAATCGGGCTCACAAAATTCTCAATCGCTAAATCCGGCGCCAACAGCCTCCGTAGTATCCCATTCTCTGCTCCCAGTGCCCATAAGCCACATTCCGATCCTGGGATCATACAAGGAGGATTTTCAGCATAAATTTGTTCCATAAAAGCATAACCCACAAACAATAACCATGACATCACCACATATCCACTATAACAAAACTTTGAGTACAATGCATAAAGGGAAATACAATATAGATAACAAGTCTTTAGAAATATCACCATAAGCTCAGCCACACACTCCTACCTCAGCTCGGCTGCATCCTATCATCACCTGCACACATCTATCATGCATAAGCTTATAGAAAGCTTAGAGGGTGATGTACATGTGTGTGCAACGCAGGTGTCGAGTATACAATACAGGCCCATAAATCATACAACATCGGAAATACTGGCAAGATCATGGGTTTGACAATATCAGAGTAAGTAGAAATACTGATAAGTCTATGAGTCATATAATATCAGAGTAAGCAGGTATACTGACAAGTCCATGAGTCATACAATATCAGAGTCAGTAATGTAGATCGGCTATGCAATGTGGGGTCGTGGTAAACCAAATGCCATGTGTTGGGGATGCAATGTCTATGCGGTGCGAAAGAAATGACCAAACTAGAGTGTGAAGTCAGGATGATAGTACGTGGTATCACAGGCTTTGGGGTCCATCACAAGGGACTTCTATCCAAACCAGTCTCATACCTAAATTTGGATAGTCAGACCCAATATGTTAAACTCCTGATCTCATGTTGTTCACATGTCCAACCAAAATCCTGGCCATTGCGAAGGTACACATAACAAATTAGTTGCACACCACCATCCCGAGTGGATCGTGAATGAATGAATGAATGAGTATGCAAATCCTACTTAGTAGGTCCACATATTAGTACCGTACATCTTTAAGATCATCACCGGGGTCTAGTACACTCTACGCCAGCTTGCCGCTCCATCAAGCGCACAACTGGAAAGTGGAAGAGACCTCACTATCCACCTACTAATATCGATCCGGCTCGTCGATAGCGAACTCATTTACGAGCTGGTCAAACTCAGCCTAACATTGCCTACTCTCTTACATGGGTAAGGTCATACTCCCTTCTAATCGATCACGACATAGTGGGAGACATGGCCTACTGGTATACAACTCTCATGCGCTCATGTATATCCACTCGGACTAGACATTAGAGCATCCCCTAGCCTCAGGGGTTTAGGAAATTTTACCCAGGGACATCTACCGCGCCCATATGCTAGAATCAAACATTTTTAGGGTCCCATATGGCTATCCATGATATGCCTGTGGAGGCCATGACCCTGATGTCGCTAGGGCATACAGTGGTCATATCACAAAATGCGAGATACATGAGTCATATCATCCAGTCATGCATCAAACTTGCGTGTACCGCGCGCTCATGTGGGGCAACTCCGTTTCTCTGAGAGTCTTATAAACAATCAGCCCAATAGCACATGCTATGCTTAATCACTCCTCATAACAAGCATGCAGATGATGCATATGGGCATGTGTCATGAAGTATACCAATCATGATTATAATCACATACATCACAGTGGGCCGGTATAAGATGGCCCATGGCCCGTATAGGTGAATGGGTGGTGTGCACATAATCACCTACACATGGTGGGCCTCACACATACAATGGGCCTCACGCATATAATGGTCCTCATTCATATGATGGGCTTCATACATCACAATTAGGTCTCATACAAACATAATGAGCCTCATACAATTACAATGGGCCTCACATGGTCACAATGGGCCTCATACAATCACAATGGGCCTCATATAATCACACAATGGGCCTCATACAATCACGATGGGCCTCATATAATCACGATGGATCTCATGCAACCATAATGGGCCTCATACAATCACAATGGGCTTCATACAATCTCACAATGGGCCTTATACAACCACAATGGGCCTCATACAATCACAATGGACCTCATACAATCTCACAATGGGCCTCATACAATCACAATGGGCCTCATACAATCTCACAATGGGCCTCACATGGTGACAACAGGCCTTATACAATCACAAAGGGCCTCATGCAATCACACAATGGGCCTTATATAATCACACAATAGGCCTCATACAATCTCACAATGGGCCTCATATAATCATAATGGGCCTCACATGGTCACAATGAGCCTCATAAAATCACAATGGGCCTCATATAATCACACAATGGGCCTTATACAATCTCATAATGGGCCTCATATAATCACACAATGGGCCTCATATAATCACACAATGGGCCTCATACAATCATGTTGGGCCTCATATAATCACAATGGATCTCATGCAACCATAATGAGTCTCATACAATCACAATGAGCCTCATATAATCACACAATGGGCCTCATACAATCACAACGAGCCTCATACAATCTCTCAATGAGCCTTATACAATCACAATGGGCCTCATACAATCACAATGGGCCTCATGCAATCTCACAATGACTTTATACAATCATAATGCTATGCTAACACATACTCAGTGCGTATACTAACGTAGTCGTAATCAATAACGGCCTATATATGGCGAGGTCCATAGAAGGACAGCAGATCTGATCCATAACATGAGGATCGGTCCTCAATAGTGGATATACCAAATCTAGTACCATAGATTCTTCTACCTATGGCTAAAGGTGATGATGCATCCTCATAATAAGGATGGGTCTAGATGGCCTACTCATGGGCCTACTCATGGGCTTCCAGGTTTGGGCACCTCTACTAGCATCAATGAGGACCCAAAGAATTAGGATAACCCAATAAGGCGAGATGGAACATACTAATAATAGTGGGGGCCCATCAATTTGGGTTATCCCACTAAGGGGGAAGTGAGAATGAGCCTAATATAATCATAATGGGCCCCATACCATCTCAATGACTTGTATCATGATGTTATACTAGCACGTACTCATAGTCAACATCGATAATTGGCCTATACACAAGGCGGGGTCCATAGATGGATAACAAATCCACAACATGAGGGTCAATCCTCAACTGTGGATATACCAAATCTGATAGCACATATTCCTCCATCTACAGTGAGGGTTAACTCTCATTATATCAAGGTTGGGCTAAGTTGGCCTACCTATATTCTTAAGGATCCAGAATGGGCTTCCTTCACCATACTATCATATGGCCCGCTAAATGCCCTAGGGGGCCCAAATAAGTTCTGGATGGACTCTAAGATTAAAAAGAAATAATCCTATAAGCAACCAATGGGGGCCCAACATTAAGGTTTAGCCCAATATGAATAGATGGGTCATGCAAACATCAATGAGGCCCAATGATTAGGGTCAACCCACTTAGAGAAGGATGAGAATGGGCCTAATAAAGGCCTAAGAGAAGGTCACAATGTAGACATTTAACCATCATTGCCCATCAATGTGGACATTTAACCAACATTGCTCCCAAGGAGTGGCTCACATAGAGCCTAACATATAGTGGCCCATGGTCTCACATAAGGGCCTAATACACATCATAATGGGCCTCACACAAAGGGCCTAATATACATCACATGGGCCTCACTCATGGGTCACATATGCATTACATTAGGCCTCACTCATGGGCCACATATGCATCACATTGGGCCTCACTCATGGGCCACTTATACATCATAATGGTCTCACTCATGGGCCACATATACATCACAATGGGCCTCATCACATGGGCCATATATACATCACATTGGGCCTCGTTATATGGGCCTCATATACATCACATCGGGCCTTACTCATGGGCCTCAAATACATTACAATGGGCCTCATCAAATGGGTCACAAATACATCACATTGGGCTTCATCATATGGGCCTCATATACATCATATTGGGCTTCACACAAGGACCCATGGGCTAGGCCTAAGGGATGGATAGTGAGTGCATCACATACAACATAGTGGGCTTGATGGGGCAGCCCACATAGCCCAAAAAAATGGGCAGTAAGGATTCAATCACATACATCATATTGGGCTTACAATCAGCCCACAAGGCCCAGCACAATGGATGGGTAGCACTAGCATGTGGAGAGACATTAAAGCTAGACGTCTAGCCCCATCTGGGCCTGCCTAGACGTCCAAAAATCTGGACAACAAGGTCATCATACAATCAAATGTTTAGTGGGCCACATAAGGCATAGGTGGGGCCCACAATCTGATAAGACACAGGCATAGGGAGTATTCAAAACACCTCTAATTTGGTGGGCCTCACCACTCCAACATATTCAACTATATACAGTAACTTTGGGCCCTTGCTGGACATCCAGCCCACCCAACCTCTTGGGTATGCTTGGTCCAGCAGATAAATTATCTTAGTAAAACAAATACTTTATGGTGGCCCTCAAACATTACAATGGGCCCCACCAGGTGGAATGTCACGCCCCAAACTCGAAAACCGGGTTCACAAAATTTTGGATCTCCAAATCCAGCGACGACAGCCTCTGTAGTACCCCATTCTCGGCTCCCGACACCCATATACTAGGTTCTGATCCTAGGATCCTACAAGGAGAATTTTTTTTTCCATGAATTTATTCCATAACAAGCATAACCATAAGCAAAACCCACAAACAACAACCAACAACATCATCACAAATCTAGTATGATAAAAAACTTTGAGTACAGTGCATAAGGGAAATACAATATCGATAATCAAAAGCTTTAAAAGTCAGTTGTATGCTCAAAGCTTAATGTTGCTGCAGCGTCCTAGCGTCACCTACACACAATAGTCATGCATAAGCTTATAAAAAACTTAGCGGGTGATGAAAGTGTGTGCGCAATATAAGCATGCTCATAGTGCAATATCAGAGTAATGTGGAATATACTGGTAAGTCCATGAATGCAATCAGCCGTAACAAGGCTATGCGATGCAAGACATGAATGCTATCGGCCATATCAAGGCCATGCGATACAAGGCATGAATGATGTCAGCCATACCAAGGCCATGCGATGCGAGATGCAATTCAAGCATACCAATCTTCATCTGAATCAACATATCAATACAGCTCATCACTGGATCATCAAATATCAGTACAATTCTCACGCTGGATAATCACTAAGGTTTAGTATACTTCAAATGGCACTGCCCCTTTCCCAGGCGCGCAGTCCAAGTGTCAAGCCCTGAACCTGAAAATCGGGCTCACAAAATTTTTGATTATCGAATTCGGTGCCAACAGCCTTTGTAGTACCATATTCTCAGCTCCCAGCGCCCATATGCCAGATTCCGATCCCGGGATCCTATAAGGAGCATTTTTCAATGTACATTGTCTCATAATAAGCATAACCACAAGTTTACTTAAATCATAAAAGCAACATCATCATTACATATCCACTAATATAAACATTTGAGTACAATACTGAAAGAGAAATACATATGTCAAAATCAAAGCTCCAGAGGACCGCTGCACGCTCCAAACTCAATGCTGCTGCAACTTAACATTACTTGCATGCATTTATCACGCATAAGCTTATAGAAAGCTTAGAGGGTGGTGTAAGTGTGTGCACGAGGTAAGTGTCGAGTATTCAATACAATGTCATAGTCATACAATATCGAAAATATTGGCAAGATCATGAATCATACGATATCAGAGTAAGCGAAAATACTAACAAGTCCATGAGTCATACAATATTAGAGTACGTAATACAGATCAGCTATGCAAATGAGGAGTCATAAAGAGTCAAATATCATATGCCGAGGATGCAATGCAATATATAATTCTTGATGAGTTCATGAATACCGTCAGTCGTATCTGGGCCATATAAATGTAGAAACATAGTAACTCAGACTGTCATATGTCACGGATGTAATGCAATATGTAGTGCAAATGGAATGACCATACTGGAGTGTGAAATCGGGATGATAGTACATAGTATCACAGGCTACGAGGTCCACTACAAGGGACTTTTATCCAAACCAGTCTCATACCTAAATTTGAATAGATATACTCAATGTGATAAACTCCTGACCTCAGGTTAATCGCGCACTCCAACCAAAATCCTGACCATTGCGAAGGTATACATAACAATTAGTTGCGCACCACCAGCCCGAGTGGATAGTGAATGAATGAATGAATGAGTAAAATGCTGAGTATGTAACTCCTGCTCAATAAGTCCACATATTAGTACTGTACATCTCTGGGATCATCACCGAGGTCTAGTACACTCTACATGCAATCGTCTCCTATTGGACGCGCAACATGCAAGTGGAAGAGACCTCACTATTCACCTGGCCAGTAGTCAGCCAATATCTACCCTACACATTGATAGCAGACCCATTTACAAGCTAGTCAAACTCAGCCTAGCTAAGCCCCTACCCTCGGACAGGTAAGGCCACACCCTCTCCTAACCGACCATGACACAGTGAGAGACGCAACCTACTGGTATTCGACACTCGAGCGCTCATGTATCCACTCAATCTCGACATTGGGGTGTCTCCTGGCCTTAGAGGTTTAATGATTTTCACCCAGGGACATCTATGGTGCCCCGATGCTAATAATAGATTTCTGGTGTCCCATCTGACCATCCACGACATGCATGTGGAGGCTATGGCCCTGATGTTGCATGGGGTAAAGTAATCAAAACACAAAATGTAAGATGCATGAGTCATACAATCTAGTCACGCATCAATCTTACGCATACTGTGCGCTCATGTGAGACAATCTCCGCCTATCAGGGAGTCTCATAATAACTTGCCCAATGACAAATGCAATGATCAACCACATCTCATAACAAATATGCAGATGATGTGTATGGGCATGTATCATGATGTTATGCTGTCACATACTCATAATTGATATCGACAATCGGCACCCATAATCAACATCGATAATCGGCCTATGCAATCGGCCTCAATAATTGGAATTGGCCTCGATAATCAGAATCCACCTCGACAATTGGAATCAGCCTCGATAATCGAAATCGGCCTCGACAATTAGCCTAACAAAGGGCCTAAGGGAAGGTCACAATGTGGACATTTAACCATTATTACCCATCAATGTGGACACTCAACTAACATCGCTCCCAAGGAGTGACCCTCATAGGACAAACGTATAGTGGGCCCATGGCCTCACACAAAGGCCTCATTCACAACATAATGGACCACATACAATCTCAATGGACCTCATATAATCATAATGGGCTTTACACAAGGGTCTCATACATCAAGTGGGCCAAAAATACATCAAGTGGGCTTTACCAAATGGGCCGCTAATATATCACAATGGGCCACATCCCATGGGCCACACATTCATCACATTGGGCCATATCTCTTTGGCTTAATACACATCACACCGAGCTGCATGACATGGGCCTAATACACATCACGATGGTTCGCATGACATGGGCCTATATACATCAAGTGGGCCACATCAATGGGCCGCACCAATGGGCCTAGAAAAGTGGATGAACCGTGTGCATGCAACACACACATCATGGTAGGCCGCACAAATGAACAACATAGATATAAAATATATGCATCAATGGTAGGCCCCACGTGGCACCGTCCAAAGGTGGACGGTGTGAATATAGAATATGTACACTAAGGTGGGCCCCATCACCTGGGTCTAACATACAAAATAGGTGGGCCCCGCATACACAGCAAATGGGCCCCACCAGATGGGCAGCGAGGGTACAAGATACATCGCGGTGGAGCCCACGACAGCGTCCAAACATTGTCCATGTAAATCAGCACTGTCCAAACATTGTCCAGCATCGTTCAGCACAATCTGGACAATGTGGATGAAATAAATTCATCATGACCGTCCCATGCTGGCAAAACAGATGGATGGCTTGAAGGAATACACGGTGAACCCCCGAGATACGGCATGGAAAGAAGTACATGCATCAAAGTGGGGTTCACATCCCCTTGACAGATGGACGGCATGGAATAAATCACATATATCACAACGGGGCATGGTAGTACTGTCCAAACCGTCCAGCACCGTCCAACACATCTGGACGGACAGATGGACGGCGTGGTATAAATCACATATATCATAGCGGGGCATGGCAGTTCGTCCAAACAGTCCAGATTTGGTGCAGATGGTGGGTCCACATGCGTGGACACCTCATACCATTAAGGCAGGCCCCAATGTTGATGACCAGCGTGGATAAAATAAATACATCTTAGTGTGGTCCCACCATCCATCAAGATGGTGGGACCCACAGCGTTTGCTGACGCTATGTACAGCAGCCGGGAGTGCTGCTGGCCTGTTGTCCAAATGATGGACAGCTGGGATCTAAAACATATCTGTCATGGTGCTCCCCACGTGGACGGTTGGCATGGATGAAACCCACATGCCTGGTGCGTGGGTGCTACATAGTACCATCCAGATGGACGGTGTAGATTTAGAATAATTACATCAAGGTGGGTCCCATGTAGGGCCCACCATACTATGTATTATAATATATATTATATATTATATTATAATATACATCAAGGTGGGTCCCATACAGGGCCCACCATACTGTATATTATAATATATATTATTTTTATATTATTTTTTTAACAACCATCCAACATCCAGGGCCCCACATCAAGCCATGGACGGTATGGATGTTGTGGGTAAGACACGTACATCATGTGGGCTCCACACGTGTGTGGTCCACCAAAGTATCAAGTTGATATTTATGTTTTCTCTTCATCTGAGCCCACCCGAAAATGGGCAGTAAGGTGGGCCCCGGATGGACTTCGGTGTGGATAAAATACGTACATCGAGGTGGCCCACTAAATGGAAAGTAGAGATAGAGAGAGAGAGAGAGATGCATGCTATGGAGGGACCCCCACCACTATGGGCCCTCCCTTTAATTATAACACATACAACAAGTGGATCCCATTAAATGTGGGCCCACCAATCAAAATCAATGGTGGAGATCCCTTCTCCACCAAAATGTAAGGTCTAGATGACCAAAAAAATGGAAAATAAACATCATGATGGGGTCCATGGAGAATGGCCCCATCTTGGGATGATCTTATGGATCAAGGTGGGCCATCGGCCACATCTAGGGTCCAAAGTGATATCCATACCATTGATCGATAGGCCCCACAAATCTAAGCCTATGAGACCACCCACCTTTGATCATGGACTTCTCCTTCCACCGATGCATTCTAGAGCTCCAAGGGATGCATTTGAACGGTCGAGATGAAGCTTAGAGGGTGGGATTGGATGGTAAGAAGGTGGACCACACTAGCACTCTCTCATGGAAATAGCTTGGGCGGTTGCTCACATGGAGCTTGGGAGGAAAATGAGAGAGAGAGAGAGAGAGAGAGAGAGAGAGAGAGAGAGAGAGAGAGAGAGATGAGAGAGAGAGGTGATGTAAGAGATGGGTGTGATGGGGTGAGGGATGGGTGAAAGGTGATGGATGTACTTGACATGTAAGGGATGTGTAAGAGGGAGAGTTGACTTTGGGGAATGGGTATTGTACTTGGGGATGGGTGTGAGTGATGGGAGTGATGGGATGCGTACTTGACATTTGATGTGATGGATTCTCTTGGGATTACAAAGTGTGGTGTTTTTCTCAAACTGAATGCGGGCCCACATCTCCTAGCCTGGGTATCACCTCAGTGTACGAGATGCAGCGTCGGAACTGCGGCGACAACGAGGTCACAAGGGTACAAGTATCAGGTTGAGCCGACTATGGAATATGGGATACTACTCAAGGTCATGCACAACTGCTATCTACACGTCGCAGGTCATCGAAATTCGACCGGGAGGACTGTGGAAGTCTATGGAACGGTACGGGCTAGGATACGGGCCTCACACCAAGTGAGCGTAAGAAACCTCACTATCCGCCTAGCTAATAATCTGTCAATACCTATCCGACACGTCGATAGCGGACCTATTTACGAGTTGGTCATACTCAGCCTAACAATTTCCCTCTACCCTCGGGCGGGTATAGCCACACCCCCATCTAACCGACTATGATGTAGTAGGAGATGCGGCTTCCTAGTATTCGGCCCTCGTGCACTCATGTATCCACTCGATCTCAATGTTAGAGTGTCTTCCGGTACCATCAGATTTAAGGACTTTAACCTCGGGATGTCTATTGCACCCCATGTAAAGAGAAGATTTTCGGTGTCAAATCATGCCCTCCACGATATGCTTGTGGAGACTATGGCCCTGATGTCACTAGGGCGTACAATACTCAAAACACACAATGGAAGATGCATGAGTCAAACAATCCAGTCCTACATTAATCCTGCGCATACCGTGCACTCATGCGGGACAACTCCGCCGAACAGTGAGCCCCATAACAACCTACCCAATGGCATATGCAATGGTCAACCACATCTCATATCAAGATTGAAATGGCCTAACTATACGTCCTAGAGGGGGGGGGGTGAATAGGACGATGCTAAAATAAGACTTTTACAGTGGAATAAAAGAATATGATAGCCAAATAAAATAAATCAATTCACAATGCTGAAATAAAAGCAACCTCAATAAACAAGAATTGAGAGGTTGATACGAATTCAATTATAAGGACAACCTTACACCATAAAAACCAAGGGTTTATGGCAGGACAACCCTATTTCTAGAATGTCCTTTGTATCAAAAACTTAAACTGGAGAGGAATAAATAAATAGCAAGGAATTGAAATAAATTGCAGGAATTTAAATCTAAATTATTACAACATTCCTACTGTGCTTTGAAATGTAAATTTTATAACATTCACATCCACACATACATTCAACAAATCTGAATGATAAAAGATATAAAACTTAAGCAACCATTCAAACCACAAGACAAAGAATTATAGTGGTTCGCTTGTGTGTACACCAACTGTTCAACAACAGCCACACAGAATGCTACTCCACTCTTAATATCCTCACACAGGGGATATTAGCGTTCACTAACAAAATAGGTTTCACAGGTTCACCTAAAATCTTCACAATTGTGTCTTTTTAACTTGGGCTTACATAATCCAAAAACCCACACTATCTGAGTTTTCTGGCTCTCCTCAGATAACCACACAATGAGATTTTTCTAGCGAATCTCAAACAAAAACCAAAAGAATAGAAATTTTACATAAACTTAAAATTCTTAGATTTCTCCTTCCGTAGCAACCCGGAAGAACCAATCGGAGTAGAAGTTCGAATCAACGTTCAATGTCCAATACTCACTAAAAATAGTTCTAAGTTCTACTTGATTTTAAATTAATCAAATTGGCGTAGCTATATTTGATTTTGATTCCAAGAAGAAGGAATACAACAATTCCTCTTTTAAAAAAAAGATTGGATTATAGGCATAAAATTAAATAAATAAGCTAATAAAAAGAGAATATTAATTATGCACAACGTAGCTTAAAATGAACAATAACTTATCTCAGAATGGAGCTTTGATTTTCTTGAAGTGAGTTCTAAAACTCTGAGATTTGTGTTTAATTTATAGTTGCAGAAATCACGTCTACGATTGGTCTTGAAAAAGCTTCGACTAGTCGTAGCAACAATGGCATTTTGAAATTTTAAGCGCAATCTTAAAAAACTGTTCTATGACTAGTCATAGGGATTTTATGACTGGTCGTGGACCACTACGACTGATCATAGCTGACCCAGGACTAGTCATAGAAAACATGATTTGCATGCTGTAGTTCGAGTCGTAGATACATGACCGGTCGAAGGTCGAGTCATGACCCTCATACGACCGGTCGACCAGTTCTCAGGATTGGTCGAAGCTTAACCAAAAAATTCTAAAAATCTTCAACAACTTAGGACTGGACGAGGAATTTCTTGGACTAGACGAACCAGTGCTAGGACTAGTCAAACAAGGTCCAGGACTAGTCTTAGAACAGACCAAAATCATCTATAAAGATTCATCTTGAATTATGTAACCAAAATGACCTACCCTAAGGTCAATCTAAGGTCTATCATACCTGGATCATTAAGTATGAACATTGAACTTCGTTATTTTTAGATAATGGTTGACCTTTGAACCTTATGAAGCTTGAGATCTCTACTTGATGTAGCTTGATCTTAAGATCTTCTAAAGCTTGAAATTAAACATCATCTTGAGTTACACTTGAGTCTTGAAATGTACTTGAATATTGAAGTGTTTATCGATGTAGCTCTGAACATTGACGTTTACAGAAGTTGACAAAGTACATGGCTTGACTTGGCTTGAAGTAGTTCGTCGTTCTTGACAGAAACAATGTCTTTATAGAGTCGATGCGATGTCTTGAACAATGTCTTAAACATATGCATATCATTATACAAACACAAGACACAGATAGAGTTTTGGCACAACAAAATTTGACAACCAAAGGAGCATGAGACCATAACACTTACAAGCATATAAATGATGTGTTTGGACATGTGTCATGATACTATACTATCATGTGCTCATAATTGGTATTGATAATCAGCCTAACAAAGGGCCTAAGGGAAGGTCACAATGTGGACATTTAACCATCATTGCCTGTCATGTCCTAAACTTAGAAACAGGGCTCATAAAATTCCCGATCACCGAATTCGGTGCCGACAGCCTCCATAGTACCCCATTCTTGGCTTCCAACGTCCATACGCCAGATTCCGATCCTGAGATCCTACAAGGAGGATTTTTTTAACGTACATATGTTTCATAACATGCATAACCACAAGTTTTCCCAAATCACAAAGACAACATCATCATCACATATCTACTAATATAAACATTTGAATACAATGCTGAAAGGGAAATACATCTATCAAAAATCAAAGCTCTAGAAGATCACTGCATGCTCCAAGCTCAACGCTGCTACGACCTAACGCCACCTGCACGCCTCTATTGTGCATAAGGTTATAGAAAACTTAGAGGGTGGTGAAAGTGTGTGTGATGTATGTGTCAAGCATATAAGTATCAGGGTAAGTGGAAATACTGGCAATCCATAAATCGTACAATATCAGAGTAATGCGGAAACATATTGGTAAGTCCATAAACATCATCAGCCTTATCCAGACTATGCGATGTAAAGACATAATAGGCCAATATCATATGCTGAGGAAGCAATGTAGATCAGTTCTGTAATGCGGAGACATAGTAAGCCAAATATCAGATACGGAGTCCACGAATACCATCAACCTTTTTCAGGTTATGCAATGCAGAAGCATAGTAAACCAAATGCTATGTGCTGACGATGCAATGCAATATGCGATGCGAATGAAGTGACTAAACTGGAGTGTGAAGTCGGGATGATAGTACGTAGTATCGTAAGCTACGAGGTACACCACAAGGGACTTCTATCCAAACTAGTCCCATACCTAAATTTGGATAGTCAGACTCAATGTGGTAAACTCCTGATCTCAGGTTAGTCGCGCGCCCCAACTAAAATCCTGGCCATTGTGAAGGTACACGTAACAAATAGTTATGCACCACCAGCTCGAGTGGATAGTAAATGAATGAATGAATGAGTATGCAACTCCTGCTCAATATGTCCACATATCAGTACCATACATCTCTGGGATCATCACCGGGATCTAGTACACTCTACATGCAATTGCCGCCCACTGGACATGAACCATGCAAGTAGAAGAGACCTCACTATCCGCTTGGCCAGTAGTCAGCCAATATCTACCCGGCACGTCGATAGCAGACCCAATCACGAGCTAGTCAAACTCAGCTTAGCTATGCCCACTACCCTCGGGTGGGTAAGGCCACCACCCCTTCTGAACCGACCACGACATAGTGGGAGACGCAGCTTACTGGTATTCGGCACTCGGGTGCTCATGTATCCACTCGGTCCAGACGTTGGGGCGTCCTCTGGTACTAAGAGGGTTTAGAAATTTTCACCCAGAGCCATATATGGCGGCACGATGCTAGTAACAAATTTTTGGTGTCTCATCTAGCCATCCACGACATGACTGTGGAGGCTACGACCCTGATGTCACAAGGGAGTACAGTAATCACAACACATAATGTTAGATGCATGAATCATATGATCCAATCATGCATCAATCTTGCACATACCATACGCTCATGTGAGACAATCTTCGCTTATCAGGGAGTCTCATAACAACCTGCCCAATGACAAATGCAATGGTCAACCACATCTCATAACAAACATACATATGATGCGTATGGGCATGTATCATAATGCTATGCTGTCACATACTCATAATCGGTATCGGATGATATAGTCGTAATTAGTATTAATAATCGACCTTGACAATTAGAATCGGCCTCACAAAGAGCCTAAGGGAAGGTCACAATGTGGACATTTAACCATCATCACCCATCAATATGGACATTTAACCATCATTGCTCCCAAGGAGTGGCCTACATAGAGCCAAACGTATTGTGGGCCCATGGCCTCATACAAGGGCCTCATACAATCACAATGGGCCATATACAATCTCAATGAGCCTTACATAAGGGTCTTATACATCAAGTGGGCTGCATCACATGGGCCTATTCATACGGGTCGAAAATACATCACAATGGTCCTCAACGCATGACCCAAAAATATATCATAATGGGCCACTCATATGGGCCTAATATACATCACCATTGGGCTACCTCACATGGGCAGAAAATGCGTCACAATGGGCCATGACATATGGGCCATAAATACATCACATCGGGCCTTGCTCATGGGCTACATATACATCACAATGGGCCTCAGCACATGGGCCATAAATATATCACATCGGGCCTCACTCATGGGCCGCATATACATCACAATGGGCCTTGCTACATGGGCCACAAATACATCACATCGGGCCTCACTCATGGGCCACATATCATCACAATGGGCCTCAGCACATGGGCCATAAATGCATCACATTGGGCCACATACCTGGGCCTCAAATACATTAAATGGATCGTATCATGTGGGCCTTAAATAAATCAAATCGAGCCTCTCATATGGGCCCAACATACGTCACATCAAGTGGGGCCCACACATTAATTAGAGGTCATTTTAGAGCATTTCAAAAATAAATCCCATCGAAAGATCACCTGGGTTATGCCACAAATAATAGTGGAGATAATGATTTTTACTATTAACAATTCATCGGCCCCACCATGATGTTTATTTCCCATCCAATCAGTTCATAAGGTCACATGGACCTGAATTAGGAGGAAAAACAAATTTCATGTTGATCCAAAGCTGCTCTGATCTCAAAATGGGTTTCAATGGTAGCCTATCAATCCCCACTGATTATTGTAGTGTGGTCCACCCAATAGAAAGTTTGGATATACAACATATTCATCAAGGTGGGCCCCTTCATCCAGCTATCTAGACGGTGTGGATTCAAAACATATACATCATGGTTGGAACCACAAAACTTACTGATGTCAATACGTCATGTACCTGATGGTGGGACCCTTAGAGATGTTGATGTAAACATATCAGCTATAAAGCTGGTGTGGGTCTCACGTGATGGACGGCTGAGATGAAAAATAGCTGGACGACATCGAATGAAATTCATACATCATGGTGGTGTCCTCATCCAAAACAGATGGATGTAATGGATGTTCAAATACATCATGGTGATGTCCTCATCCAAAACGGACAGACGACAAGGATGTTCAAATACATCATGGTGGCTCACTGCACAGATGGTGTAGATGCAACGCTGCATCGTGGT
Source organism: Magnolia sinica (assembly GCF_029962835.1). Taxonomy (NCBI): domain Eukaryota; kingdom Viridiplantae; phylum Streptophyta; class Magnoliopsida; order Magnoliales; family Magnoliaceae; genus Magnolia; species Magnolia sinica. Next base: position 61,024,903 of record NC_080577.1, read on the forward strand.
GGGCCACAGACTTGTGACATCAACACCAGCTACCTAGCTGGTGTGAGGTACCCAGCCAATCCACTTCAACGTGGATGGTTACCACGTGGGGCCCACAGTAATATATAATATTTTATTATTATTATTATTATTATTATTATTATTACCAAAAGAGGCCAGTGTCCAGGGATCCAGCGTCCAGACCCTAGACACTTGACGGTGCAGATTTAAAATACATACATCACGGTGGGTCCCACACACGTGGTCCACCAAGATTTAGATCCGCCTCATGTCCAGATGGACGGTGAGGCGCCACAGATGGATGGTGTGGAACATAGATCATGGTGGCTCCCACACACGTGGCCCACCATAGTTTTGGATGAAGCTAATACTTGTGCTTTCCTTCATTTTGGCCGTCCAATAGACTGGCGGCAAGGTGGGCCTCACGATCGGACGGTTAAGATCATCTTGCATCATGGTGGGCCGTAAGGAATCACAAAGAGAGAGAGAGAGAGAGAGAGAGAGAGAGAGAAACGTGAAGGGGAGGGACCCCGCTACTATTGGGCCCTCCCTTATACAATGCATACATCAAGTGGGTCCCACAACTAGTGGGCCCTTAAAACAAAATCAACGGTGGATCACCCACATGTGGCCTCCTTCTTTAGCTCCTTGGACTCCTATGCTCCTTGTCTTTGATCTTGATGGAGGTTGATGAAGAATGGAGGGTTGAGATGGGAGATGAGAGGGTAGGAAAGTGGGCCACACTTAGCTTTGGGAAGCTTGGACGTTGGGTGCTTTCTCTTGGGAGTTGGAGAATTGTTAGAGAATGAGAGAGAGGAATGATGGAATGGGTGTTGTAAGGAATGGGGATGGGAAGGTATGGGTTTGGTTGAAATTTGTATAAAAGAGGAATAGGTGGGGAGAGAGAGAGTTGACTTGGGGAAAAGAGGGAATGGGTGTTTGTACATGTGATGGGGTGAGGTGGCATGGGGGTATGGATGATGTACTTGACTTAATTGATGTGACGGATCATGGAGATTCTCTGAGAATTCGCAACGCATGGCGTTTCTTCGGAATGAATGCGGGCCCACATCTTGTGGCCTGGGTATTGCATCGGCACATGAGACGCGGCGCTGGAACCATGGCGACGGCGCGGTCGCTAAGGTACAAGTTTCAAGTCGAGTCGACTCTGATATGTAAGACTCGGCTTAGGATTGAGCGCAAACATCGGATACAGTTCGAGGGTTGCCGAAATTCCACTGGGAGGACCGCGGAAGCATATGGAACGGTACAGACTAGGGTACGGGCCTTACATTGCCCATCAATGTGGACATTTAACCAACAATGCTCCCAAGGAGTGGCCCACATAGAGCCATCGTATAGTGGGACCATGGCCTCACACAAGAGGCTAATATACATCACCATAGGCCTCACTCATGGGCCTAATACACATCACGATGAGCTTCATTCATGGGCTACATATGCATAACATTGGGCCTCACTCATGGGTCTCACATACTTCAAATGGGCCGTAATACATGGGCCTCATATACATCAAATGGGCCACAATACATGGGCCTCATATACATCAAATGGGCCGCAATACATGGGCCTCATATACATCAAAGGGGCCACATCCCATGGGCGTTGAATACATCATAATGGGCCACAACCCATGGGCCTTAAACACATCACAATGGACCTCTCATCTGGGCCTTAAATACATCATAATGGGCCACGTCCCATGGGCCTTGAATATATCACAATGGGCCATAACCCATGGGCCTCCAACATATCACAATGGGCCTCTCATTCGAGCCCAATATACATCACATCAAGGTGGGACCCACACACTATGTTTTCATTTTATTATATCTACACCACACATCTATTTTTTTTAGAGATCATTTACAGCATTACCCAAAAATATGAATCGTATCAAAAGATCATTTGGACCATACCACAAATAGCAGTGGAGATGATGATTTAAAGATCATCTAGACCACACCATAATGTTGATTTTCCATCCAAATTGTTCATATGGTCCCAAAGACCTGAATTAAGAGGAAATAAATTTCATATTGATCCAAAAACTCCCGTAACCCCAAAAGGGTTTCAATGGTAGACGTTCAATCCCCACGGTTTTGCAATGTGGTCCACTTGATAAATAGATCTGTCTTATTTTTAGTCTCAAGGCTTAAGATGAGTTCACCATCCGGATGGATGGTTTGGATGTAACACATACATCAAGGTGGGCCCAGCAAATGGATGGCAAAGACATCAAATACATACATCAATGGTGGGTCCCACCGTCCAACCATCTGGACGGTGTGGATAAGACCCATACATTAGCAGTGGGTCCCATAGAACTTGTTGTTGTCACGGCAGCAACTTGCTGCTAATGATCCCCACCGTCCAGATGGATGGTGGGATAAAATACATATATCGCAGTGGGTCCCACTTAGAACGATCTCTACAAACGACGAGACGGTATGATTTAGCACATACCTCATGATGAGCGCCCACAGAATTTTGTGACATCAATACAACAACCATCTTGTTGCTGTAAGATGGATGGACGACATGGCTACATACATTAGGTGGAGTCCCACCTTGGATGGACGGTGTATGTATAAAATACATACATCTGGTGGGGGCCACGTCCCAGCTGGACGGTGAGGACCTCAAATGTGTGGCTGGGTCCCACTGTCCAGCAAATGGATGGACGGTGTGGATCATACCACATACATCGTAATGGGGCCACAGAACTTGCTGATATTGTACAACAGTTGCATAGCTAGTATGAGGTACTCCAGCCAATCTGCTTCCAGGTAGGCGGGTCCCATGTGGGGCCCACCACATATATTAATTTAATATTTTTTTTGTTTTGTTACAATGTCCAGGGCCCAAGTGCTTTGGACGGTGCTGACCGTCCAGGCCGTCAGCCCACTAGCTGGATAATGTGAATATATAAAGCATACGTCGAGGTGGGTCCATGTGGTGGCCCACCAAGGTTTTAAATCAGCTGATATTTGTGATTCCCTTCATGCAGGGCCTGCTAAAAGGCAACAGCAATGTGGGCCTCATGATCGGACGGTGAGGATACTGTAAATGCTATATTATAAATCTAACACCCAGAGTTGTCAAATTTTGTTGTGTCAGATCATTTAGAATCTGTATAATGTGTTAATGAGATGAATAGATCAACTTCGTGCACTTTAAAGTTGTCCAAGTCTTCATCAAACTTCTATGTATTCAAGTTGAAGAAGCTCAAGTACAAGTACAAGTTCAAAGCTCAAGTTCGAGTTTAATCTTCAAGATCAATATCTTAAACAATCTCAAGAACTCAAGTCTTTAATCAAGCTCAAGTTCAAGATTTGAAAACAAGCTTCAAGTATTTCAAGTGTATGAGTTAGCAGAGCGAACGATGTTTTAATTGTTCAAACTCACAAATAAGGTATGGATTACCCTAAATTGACCATGGGTTAGGTCATATTCATTGCATATGCTATGTGGCTCATTTCATAAGTTTATAGGTCATTTCCTCGACTAGTCTTAGTCTTTGTTCGATTAGTCCAAGCTCTGGCTCGACCAATCCAAGAGTTTTTCAACCAGTCCAAGATTTGTTGTAAATTTTTGAAATTTTTTATTCGACCCTCAACCAGTCGTGGAGATTGCTCGACCAGTCGAGTAAACAGTGCTTGACCAATCATGTAGGCTCAGCTCAAAGTCCAGGAAGGTTTTTTAGTCCCACTCAACCAGTCGAGTGCATTGCTCGACCAGTCGAGCACGCCACTCAACTAGTCGAGTAACGAACTTATCGTATCTCACCAGAATTTTTGAAATTTGGTTGGTCCTTTGACCAGTCGAACTAACCCTTAGACTAGTCGAGAGAACAATATTTTCACCTATAAATAGAGGATGAATCACAGAGTTTTTCATTGATTCCAAGAGATATCAAACCATCACTCTGAGAGATAAGTTTTTGCATTTCTTAAGCTATATTGTGTTCATTTTAAATTCTCTTAAATAGCCTTTTGCATTTGATTTTGTGATCTCCATTCAACTCAATTTCATTAAAGAAGGGAATTGTGATTTTTACCCTCTTTGAGATGAAAATCAAATCAAGCTAGCCCAGGCTGAATTAATCTAAAAATCATTTAGATCTAGAACCTTTCATTTGTGAGACTGAACATTGAACATCTTCGTCTACATCGGACTAGTTCTATTGGGCTTCATTAGAAGGAGAATTTTCCAGTTAAGTACCATTTAATCTTTATGTATCTGTTGTGATTTGTGAGGTTGTGCTAGAAAATCTCATTTTTGGTTTTGTCTGAGGTAATCTAGAAAATCTCAGAGTGTGGGGGTTTTTGTAATTGTGTAAGCCCATCTAAAGGCACAATTGTGAAGGTTTTAAGGTGAACCATGGAAAACCTTTTTCGTAGTGAAAGCCAATATCCTGTGGGTGTGGATATTAGGAGTGGAGTAGTTGTGTGCCTGTTTGCTAACATTTGGTGTATACTCAAATGAACCACTATAATTCCTGGAGTTGTGGTGGATGATAGTATTAGTTTATGTGTGTGAATGTTGTAATTTACTTATGCACTTGTGGTGAATGATGTAATTTACTTTATGCACTTGTGGTGAATGTTGTAATAACTTAGTTTATTTTCCTTGCCTATTTATTGGGTTGGGTTTTTGATACTTACAAACATTCTAGTAAGGTTGTCCTATCATAAGCCTTTGGTTTTTGGTTAGGTTGTCCTTAGAACTCAGTTTATATCAACCTCTCAAGACTAGTGCATTTAAGGTTGTTGTTTACTTGTGTTACTTTATTATTTGATTGTCCTATCTATCTTTATATTCTTCATTTATTTTTAATTTGGCATAGTCCTATTCACCCCCCCTTTAGGACATTAGGTTCATCCTTTTCAAGTGGTATCAGAGCCGAATAGCTCCATTTTATTATTTGGATTCATTTCCTAAGCTAACTGATCTAAGCTTATAAGATGTTAAATTTTGATAGCCTCTCAATTACTAAGCCTCCACCTTTTAATGGCTTTAATTACGCCTATTGGAAAGTCAGAATGATGATCTTTTTAAGGTCCATAGATGAGAGCGTGTGGCAAGCCACAATAACTAGATGGAACCCACCCACATCTGAAGTTTTAGGCGCTGATGGAGCTAAATCTGTTAAAGTTACACCTTATTTTTCATGGATTACTCTTCAGAAAAATGATAGTAATGCCAATGTAAATGCTTTAAATGCAATCACTTATGCACTATCATTGGATGAATTCTAAAGAATTATATCTTGTGATACTGCAAAGCAAGCCTGGGACATTCTAAAAATTACACACGAGGGTACGACTATAGTCAAGAAATCTAAACTTCAAATCCTCACCACTCAATTTGAGGAAATACGTATGGAAGAAAGTGAAACTTTCATAGACTTCTATACTAAGTTAAATGTCATAGTCAACTCTATATAGGGTCTTGGTAATAGCATCCTAGAAAGTAAAGTCTGTGCAAAGATATTGCGTTCATTGCCTGATAGGTTCAATTCTAAGGTCATTGCCGTTTAGGAACTTCATGATCCGGATAATATGTGGGTTGAAGAGCTTGTTGGTTCTTTACAAACCTACGAGTTAAATTTTAAGGCTCCTAAAGGTAAGTTCATAGCCTTTAAGTCTTCTAAAAATATTTCTCAAGATAATGCTAGTAATTTTGATTGTGAAAATTTTGAAGATGATATGACACTACTAGCCAAGAAGTTTTATAAAATTTTCAAAAGCAAAAAGAGAGTAGATTTTCAAAAACCTTCTGAAAAGAAAAGGACTAGATCTAAAAATTGGAAATTTATTAAAGACAGCCACTGCTTCAACTACCATGAATACAGGCATCTGGCAAACAAATGTCCAAAGAGGGACAAACCTAAGAAGAAAGGGATGTTGGCCACATGGGATGAATCATCTTGCTCTGAAGCTCCTTTTGAGTCAGATGATTCGGAACCTGTAATGACCTTGGAATTTTTGTGCTAATCTTTCCTTAAGTAGTTGTTTTTGGGGTAATTAGCGCTTTACTCGATTGCTTGTGAAATTCGCATCAGTCACTTTAAATTGTATCTGCATGGCTCTAAACGTGTAGATTAGTGAGCGCTATATTACTCTGAAATCTGGGATCCATCGCTAAATCCAGTTGTTTTGGGGAATTTTTGGAAGATCTGGATCGGACCTGGACCACGCGTCAAAAGTCCGATGGCGATGATCTTAGGTTGTTGCGGTCACCGAGTTGGGCTTGACCATCATCTCGAAAATCAAGTCCATCTGATGTTCTGGGTCGATTTGCTTGAGCTCGGAGTGAAGAGTGTGAGAACGGTTGAAATTTAATAAGTTTTTATGAAATCTAAGTCGTGTCGCTTGCGCGATGATTTTAAGCTATCTGACCGTTGGATTCTGACCTAATTTCACCCTCTGATCAGGATAGTTGGCCCAGGCATATCCTAGTGCTTGTGGACCTGATCAAGATTCCGTGACTGTTGAATTAAGTGTGGTCTGCCACGGCTGATCTGAAGAGCCGGTCGGTATGAAAACTCATCTTGACCTAGATCCATGGTCAAGGAGCTTAAGTCCGAGCTTTCGTGGTTATAGGCCCATCAGAAGTACTTCGTTGGATCGAGAAAGGCATGCTTTGGTTATAACCTAAGTATACCTTGACCCTGGGGTTATTTTCATCAAGAATAGGCCTATTTATAGTCCTTAAACCCTAGCTCTCTTTTCCATACGAATTTTCTCTAACCCTAGCTTGGAAAGAGAGTGGAAAAGAGAGAGAAAGTGAGAGAGATAAGTTGGTGAATCATCTTGATTTCTTCCTTGTTCTTCTTCATCTTCGAACCTTCACTTTGAATCGTTCTCCCGACGATTCTGAGTTCTTTTGGGGTAAGTTAACCTAACCCTAACCTGTGTTAGAGCTTAGACTAGACTTGGTGTTGTTGTATCTCATTTCTATCCTTATTTTAGGGTATTCTAATGCCGTTGATGAAGACAACTCGTCTAAATCAGTTCGGTGTTCCTTTCTTTGCTTAAGGTGAGGACTTTAAGTGTATAGGTTATGGTTTTCAAGGCTTTCAATCCCAGTTAGTGATTTATTCTTGTTATGGATGAGATTTCACATGCCAAATGTTATGTTTACATTGCTTTCCTAATATGCATGTGCTATATTGAGATTTGTGTATTCTAGGTGTATTTATAAAGTACCGTATACGTATAAAATACGCACTTGTGTTTGCCATAATTATTTGTCATGTATGTATGCTAAATGCATGTATGACGACTCCTTGGTAAAAGGAATTGTCTAAGTGCATGTATTCCAACATACGTCATGTATGTTGTTCCATGTATGCTAAGTGTTTGCAGAAATGCATGAATGATCTAAGTGTAACTGATTACACTAATTGTGTGCATTGAGAAGTGATTCCCAATACTCCTATTGATGCGCATGATTTCCTTTATGCAATTACATTCCAAGTTATTTAAATTCAAGCATCTCCTATGCTTACATGTATGTTAAGTTGATATTCTTCAGATGCGTATGTGCCACGATTTGAGTTGTTGTTTCATTACTGTCTTACAATCCATATGAATATCTGTAGTAGTGTAAAGTGTTTGGGACTATGCCTTAGTCCGGGAAATCGGTAATTGACCCTATATACGTGGTTGAGATTGCTTTCGCCATGTAGGACGTATTAGACGAACCCGAGTCGTATTAGAGTTGTCGGCAGTGGTTTGGCCACGCGGAGTGTTTGCGCACTCTATGTCGTTCAATTCAACGTGCGCTCGTGCTAGTCGAGTTCGTCAAGTAACCCGATTGTCCGATGTATGTTAACCATGTATGGACGCTATTGCTTGAATCTAGGGTACCGAACTTACCAGTGAAATCCTATTAACTGTGATACTTGATCCGCTAAGACTCATGAGTCGGACATGGTGGTATGGGACACCGTGGTCGAGCTGTCGGCCTATGCTGGGGTGACGAGCCTCCCCGTAGTGACCAATGAGCAACTAAACTCGTGAGCCGATTATGGTGGTATGGGACACTATATTCGTGCTGTCGGCCTACATTGATTGGTGACGAGCCCTTTGTAGTGACCTCGAGCATACCTGGATACCGCAAGGAGGTGACGAGCCAAATTGTGGTAGGAAAGGCATGAAAGGCGTGCATTGATTGGTGACGAGCCCTTTGCTACGACCTCAAACGTATGATCGTATGAGATATCTAGGATTGACGACCCTAGTATGGATCACTGTTTGGATGGTGATATGGGGAAGGTATCTTAGCTTCCCAATCCTGCTGTGTGAAATGGACTAATAACAACTTGGTAATCATATCCATGCACCGCATTTGCATGTGCTTTGTAGATGTGGCGCACTTTGAGGCGATGTCATGCGTAACGTAAGATGAAGACGCTGAGGGTGTACGCGTGAGGGCACGCATCATATTGCATTCATCCTTGCATTAACAAGAGTACTTAGGATTTATTTAATTGTTCTGCTTTATCATTACTGTTTGATTGAACTGATAACATGTTAACCAGTGCCTTATTGTTCCATTGAGTTGATCACTCACTCCCACATTTCTTGGGCGGTGTTACACACCCACCAGACTCTGTCTTAGGCCACGATGTTGCGAGATGTGGATGCGACGTCGAGGCGAGCGAGAGGATGACGACGAGGCTGCCTTCTCCTATATGCAGTTTTCAGACGGGTTTTAGCGAGCCTCGGTCTGTTGCGCGGGATCTCTGGGATTATATTTTTGGAACTGAAATGATGTAATTTATACTCGAATTTTGTTACATAACACTTTCATTCGACCTGGCTTGTATATGTACTTCAGGGACTTACACTTGTACACATTTTACTATATGTCTTCCGCTTGCTTTATTCACTTGTCCCTGAATCATATATGTGTTTTGGCTTAATCTATTCCATGTTTTATGCACTAATACAGTCAACATACATCTCTCATTAATTATGTTGCATAAATGATGTTTTGGAACTCGGGAGCTGAGTTATGCTCGACACCCGAATTTCAGGGCGTTACAAGTTGGTATCAAAGCATGATCTGGATTAAACCGCACCTGGGTTATGGTCACACACCGCACGTTGTCGCCACTTTAGTATATGTGGGTGCGGGTCTATCATCGCTTTCTGTTTGTGCTCCGTAGTTTCTATCGGCGAAGGTTTTCTGAAAACGTTCGCCGAGATCGAGTCTGTACTCTTACCTGATCACACACAGCGACCCGAAACCTTTCCTAGACCCTCTATTAATGAGTGTAGACGGTCTATCTTCCCATTTTTCATCTTTAAACCTTCCAGGAATCGCTGTTTGAACCAGATTTTTGTCAGAATGACCCGATAGGCTTCAAACTACGCAAGGGGCCAATCGGGGCATTTCCAGTGGGGCCCAGGGGGGAACCACACTTTTTGGGCCAAGGGGGACCAGGAGGGCCTCGCCAAATCGGCAAGGCATCGCCGATATGTCCAGAGACCGGCGATGCCATCGCCGGTCGCCGGGCCAGGCGGGCCGGGCCGACGCGGGCCGATCGTTCCTAGGGCTAGTGTGGCCCACCTCTCCACGGTTTCACCCTTATATCCTTTTCTTTACTCTATTTCCTTCACAAAACCCACCTCCAAGCTTTCCTTTTCTTCCAAAACCTCTCCAAACTCTCTCAAATCTCTCCCAAATCTTCATCTTCCTCCCATTTTCGTGCAAACCCATCACCCCATTCTCAAATCTTCCATTCCATTGCTGATTTCTTCTTTTTTCCTTCTCATTTGAGCCCTTTCATTCCCTATTTGGCTAATAGTTGTGTGGAAGCTTCACCATTTTCCTATTTCTCTCTTTCTCTCATTTCTCATGGCCCTCTTTGAGATTGTGACGGCCATCTTTTCCATTTCTTCCCTTCTTTCCTTGATGGGGAAGAAGAGAGCTCTCGTGGATGAAGCCGGGCCGAGCCGCCCAACCCTTGCATGGAGGCCGAGAGGTGCCGCCGCTAGCACGTTCGCCACGGCGAGTTCCAGACGAAGCGTGACCTCGATCCTCGAGCTCCCGTTAGTAGGACTTTGTTGGTGGAATTATCGCATGGAGTCTATGAGGGGCGTAGAGTCCTTTTTGAGTCTCATGTTGATCCGCGGCTCTTTGGTGAGTTCTTTTTGTTGGAGTGCCTAGAAGGGGCTGGTTGGGGTCCCTTGTTCGAAGGCGAGTATCGCGCGAATGCTAGTACTGTTCGGGCCTTCTATGCCAACATTCTGGAGCCTTCGCTGGATCCTCTGCAGTTCAAGATTCCCCGTGGTAGCGGTCGAGTTGGTATTGTCAATGTTGCTTTGATATCCCGACTCTTGAAGGTGCCACTTGGGGAAGTGCATGCCAGCGAGAAGAATGTGGACAGTGTACGCGAGAGGGATCGTCGCACCCGATTCTTGTGTGGTCGTCTGGTTGAATGGCAGCCGAATAGGAGTCTTCTGGCTTCTTTCATGACGGACGACTTCCGTTTGCTTCACCACATCTTTACATTCAATGTATATCCAAGGTGGAGCAACCGCAGCGAGTGTACGTGCCTGATGGTGGATTTTCTGTATCAGGTGGGGCAGGATGCGAAGTTGTGTGTGCCGACGTACGTCCTGCGTCAGATTATTCTCATCGCTCGTTCGAGTAGAAGGACCGAGTCTCTTCCCTTTGGCCGCCTCATTTGCAAGATCGCACATGAGTTTGGCTATAGGCTTGGAGCTGAGAAGCCGGTCCCTGTTCGCCATATCAATTTGAGGACTCTCAAGCTGATGGAGGTTGGTTCTGGTCGGCTTGGCTTAGAGGGTGAGGCCGAGTCTGATAGTGGTGATGATGAGAGTTATGCTGAAGGCGGTGCGGAGTCTGAGGAAGAAACAGAGTAAGACGAGGAAGAGATTGAGGCACAGGATTCGAGTGATAGCTCTCCTCCTGTGGTGCCAGAGCAGGGCGCAGAGCAGATTGCCAGAGATGCCCGTCTTACACGGCGTGAAGAAGGGCAAGCTGCTTTACGCCAGGAGATGGTTGATCTTCGAGGCTTTGTTAAGCATAAGTTTAAGAAGATGTCCCGGACTTTGAAGTCTATCCTGTGTTGCTTGCAGGATAAGGGTGCTCCGCCTCCATCTCCTAATTCCGACGAGTAGCATCGTCGTGGCCGTCTTTGCTTTGTTTGTATTTTCTTTCTGTGTGTAGCCGTTGTTGGCTTGTAGTTGTAGTGTTGTAGTTGTGGTAGTTGCTATGGTTGATGAAGTGTTAGATGTTGTTATTTTCATGCTTTCCTAGTCGTGATTCATGTATTGCTGCACTACTTGTATTGCGACGATTTTGATTAATGGAATGCATGTTGTTTGTCTTTGGAGTTGTGCTGTGCTGTGTTGTTGTATGGATGGATTATGTGACTTAGAATCTGACAGGTTGCATCCTTTGATTTAATGTAGGGATGCCTCCTAAGGGTTCGAAGACTTCGGCCCGTCTTTCTCTGATTGAGTCGCTTGCTGGGGTTCCTCCCTTGAGCGATAGCCAGTCAGATCCGCAGGCGGGTCCATCTCGGGCAGGTGTTGGGTCGACACCTATGGCTTCTCCAGTCACACCCTCGGTTCCTGAGCCGAGCCATGCACCTTCTGCTTCGCCTGTTGATAGGTTTGAGCAGATGATGCTGTTGATTCAAGAAGGCCAAGCGAGGCAAGAAGCAGCAGCAGGAGTTCCTCTCCTCCATGGCTGGCATCTTTGCTCAGTCAGTAGGGACTACTCCACCTATTTCACCTATGCCTCCATCTGGGAGTGCCAGTGCTAGTGTCAGTGCCAGCGACACATTCGAGCGATTCCAGCGCTTGCAACCTCCTACTTTTGCGGGTTCTCATAGACCCGAGGAGGCCGAGTATTGGATTGACCGCATCTCTAAGATGCTTAGGTCGTTGCACTGCTCTGAGGTCGAGCAGGTTGAGTTTGCCACCTTCATGTTTGAGAAGGAGGCCAGTTTGTGGTGGGATAGTGTGCTTCACACTGTCGAGGATGACTTCGTGTGGTCGTGGCAGGCGTTTGAGGGGCGCTTCCATGAGAAGTATTTCTCGGTGACGTACCGACATGAGAAGGAGAGTGAGTTCCTTCGCCTCTGCCAGGGAGGGTTGTCGGTTACGGAGTATGAGAACCGATTTACTGAGTTGGGGCGGTATGTTCCTTTGATCCTGGGTGATCAGCTGATGAGGATGCGGCGTTTTTCTAAGGGACTGAGACCCGAGATCCGATTAAAGATTTGCTGTGCTAGCATTTCTTCGTATGCGGAGCTGGTAAGCATGTCCTTGCGAGCAGAGCAGGACGGAGATAGAGCATCCCGCATGCGAGCACCGATGCCTCCTAGGCCGCGACTGGATTTACAGGGTGCACCTTTCCTTGGCAAGAGGCCGCGAGTTGATTCTCCTCCGAGGCATTCAGCGCCGCCCGCTCAGCAGATGAGAGCTGATCTTAAATGTTCTTATTGTGGGAAGGTGGGGCATTTGGACCGTTTCTGCTTCTCCCGTATGCGAGCAGGTGGTTTTACTCCACCGCAGAGGGTTAGCCGTCCGATGCCTCCGGTTATTTCTCCTCCTCCTCTTCGATCAGCGCCAGCTCATCCATCCTTCAGACCTTCAGTTCCTGGTTTCAGGCCACCTCAGCGGCCCATGGTTCCTCCGTCGAATCGTCAGCAGCAGGCTCGTGTTCATGCGCTTTCAACTGAAGCGCCTATGTCTGACTTGGTGCCGAGGTCCTTTGAGGTGACAGTGCATATTGAAGGTATTCCTGTTTCTGTGCTAGTGGATACAGGGTCCACTACTTCTCTTATTTCTTATGCGGCAGTTAGGCGTTTGGGTTTGAGATCTGTTCCTATGCAAGGAGTGACGCTTACTACCGCTATGGGGATGTTCTCTGCTTTGGGCAAGCGTTGTATGGATTGTTTGGTCGATCTAGGAAGTGGATCGATCCGTGTTGATTTGCTAGTCGCACCGCTTTATCACTACGATGTTATTATGGGTATGGATTGGCTCACGAGGATGCGAGCTGAGATTGATTGTGAAGCGAGATCAGTGACGATCCATGGACCTGAGGGCGAGATTATTACTTTCCCAGTTCAGGTCAGTTACCCTCTTCGTATTGATTTTTATTCTTCTCTGTTGGAGAGTTCGGCCGATTTGGCGTTGGTTAGTACGCCGGTAGTTCAGGAGTTTGAAGATGTGTTTGAGTCGATTCCTGGATTACCTCCTCAGCGTGAGATTGATTTTGCTATCGATCTTATGCCTGGTGCGGCGCCCATTTCTTTACCCACCTATCGGATGCCTCCGAGTGAAATGGAGGAGTTGAGGAAGCAGATAGATGGTTTGCTGGAATTGGGTTTTATTCGGCCCAGTGTGTCTCCTTGGGGAGCACCTGTTTTGTTTGTGAAGAAGAAGGATGGTTCCTTGCGATTGTGTATTGATTATCGCAGTTGAACTAAGTAACTGAGAAGAATAAGTACCCTTTGCCCAAGATTGATGATCTGTTTGATCGGTTGAAGGGGGCACGGTACTTTCAAAGGTTGATCTGCAGCAGGGTATCATCATTTGCGCGTCAAGGATGGGGACGTGCGGAAGACCGCTCAGGACTAGCTCCGGTCATTATGAGTTCCTTGTGATGTCGTTCGGCCTTGACGAACGCACCGGCCGTGTTCATGGATCGATGAACAGGGTGTTTCGGCCGTTTCTGTTTCGATTCGTCATTGTCTTTATTGATGACATTTTGATTTATTCGAGCCGGGCAGAGCACGAGGAGCACTTAAGAGCGGTTTTGGGTACTCTTAGGGAGCATCGGCTTTTCGCACAGTTCAAGAAGTGTGATTTCCGGAAAGAGGAAGTCAAGTTCCTGGGACATGTGGTGTCCAAGGAAGGGATAGCCGTCGACCTTGCCAAGGTAGCTGCGGTGCACTGGAAGCAGGCTGGTTCAGTTACTGAGGTAAGGAGTTTTCTGGTCTTGCAGGCTACTATCGACGCTTTATTCAGGACTTCTCGAAGATTGCCAGACGTTGTCGCGGTGACACGGAAGGATTTGAAGTTTGCTTGGAGTGAGCAGCGGAGTTAGCTTTTCAAGAGTCAAGGACAAGTTGACGTCCGCCCCTGTGCTAGTATTGCGAGCAAGGGGTTAAGTATATTATATATACCGATGCCTCTCGCGTTGGCCTAGGTTGTGTCCTTATGCAGAAGGACAGGTGATTGCTTATGCTTCGCGTCGATTAAGGAAACACGAAGAGAATTACCCTACGCACGACTTGGAGCAGGTGTCATCTTCGCATTAAAGCTTTGGAGACATTACCTCTATGGTGAGGAGTTCGAGCTCTTTTGCGACCACAAGAGCCTTAAGTATATTTTCACGCAGCGTGATTTGAATATGAGGCAGCGCAGGTGGATGGAAACATTGAAGGACTTCAAGTTCGATGTTTCTTACCATCCTGGTAAGGCGAACCTTGTGGCAGATGCGTTGAGTCCCAAGAAGGCTATTGAGTTTGCGGCTCCGCTGATGATAGCAGAGTGGGATATGTTGGAGTTTGTGTGAGACTTTGAGCAAAAGCTTACGGTGGAAGAGCCGTATGAGGTTATCGCACACATTCGTATTATCGACGAGAGGATCGTTGCGGCTCGGGCAGATGATGAGCTTTTGATGAAGATGAGGCAACGAGTTGTACAGATGAGAACTCCGACTGGAGTGTTAGTTCTGATGGGGGCCTACGTTTTCGTGGCCGGTTATGTGTTCCTGACATCCCTGACTTGAGGCGTGAGGTTCTCGAGTTAGCCCATAGTTCTAAGCTTGCGATGCATCCAGTAGCACGAAGATGTATCGGGATATGAAGAGGTCTTATTGGTGGGACAATATGAAGGTCCAGATTGCTGAATTTGTTTCTCGTTGTCTCACGTGCCAGCAAGGGCGAGCATCGCCGACCTCCTGGGTTGTTGCCCATGCCCATAGCTGAATGGAAGTGGGATTTCATCTCTATGGATTTTATTTCTGGGTTGCCGAGGACGAGAAAGGGATTTGACTCTATTTGGGTGATCGTCGATCGATTAACGAAGTCGGCGCATTTCTTACCGATCAGAGTCACTTACTCTGCAGACGAGTTGGCTAGGTTGTATATCAAGGAGATAGTGCGTCTGCATGGAGTTCCCCTGGAGATTGTGTCTGATAGAGACATGCGTTTTACATCTATCTTCTGGACTCGTATCCAGGAAGCAATGGGTGTGAACTGAAGTTCAGCACCGCGTTTCATCCGCAAACAGATGGGCAGACGGAGCGCGTGAATCAAGTCCTGGAGGATATGTTGCGAGCTTGTGTTTTGGATTTCAAAGACAGTTGGGATGATTGTCTTCAGTATGCAGAGTTCGCGTATAATAATAGTTTCCAGGCGAGTATCGGTATGGCTCCCTATGAGGCGTTGTATGGTCGCCGTGCGAGCACCACATTGTTAGGCGAAATTGGTGAGCGTAGTTTGCTTGGCCCGAAGTTGGTGGGTGACTTTTGAGAAGGTTGACATCATTCGACGTCGACTTTTGACAGCGCAGAAGAGTTATGCTGATACGAGGCGTCGACCGCTTGAGTTTGTAGTGGGAGACCATATTTTTCTGAAGGTCTCTCTTATGAAGGGAGTTTTGCGGTTCGGTAAGAAGGGGAAGCTGACGCCGAGATTTATTGGTCCATTTCAAGTTCTGGATCGAGTGGGAGCGGTAGCATACTGCCTTGCTTTGCCCACACCTCTTGCGGGCGTGCATAACGTATTTCATGTTTCAATGCTGAAGAAGTACGTTCCTGATCCTTCGCATATTATCAGTTGGGAGCAAGTGCAGTTGAGTGAGGATGCCACTTATGTACTGCGACCGACGCGTATTCTGGATAGGAAGGAGCAGGTATTGCGTAGCAAGGTTATCCCTCTTGTGAAGGTGCTATGGACGCATCATGGTGTGGAAGAGGCTACTTGGGAATCAGAAGCTGAGGTCAGGAAGACCTACCCTCTGATCCTCGAGGATTATATGAAGGTATGAATTTCGAGGATGAAATTTTCTTTAAGGGGGGTAGATTGTAACGACCTTGGAATTTTTGTGCTAATCTTTCCTTAAGTAGTTGTTTTTGGGGTAATTAGCACTTTACTCGATTGCTTGTGAAATTCGCATCAGTCACTTTAAATTGTATCTGCATGGCTCTAAACGTGTAGATTAGTAAGCGCTATGTTACTCTGAAATCTGGGATCCATCGCTAAATCCAGTTGTTCTGGGGAATTTTTGGAAGATCTGGATCGGACCTGGACCGCGCGTCGAAAGTCCGATGGCGATGATCTTAGGTTGTTGCGGTCACCGAGTTGGGCTTGATCTTCACCTCGAAAATCAAGTCGATTTGATGTTCTGGGTCGATTTGCTTGAGCTCGGAGTGAAGAGTGTGAGAACGGTTGGAATTTAATAAGCTTTTTATGAAATCTGAGTCGTGTCGCTTGCACGACGATTTTAAGCATTCTGACCGTTGGATTCTGACCCAATTTCACCCTCTGATCAGGATAGTTGGCCCAGGCATATCCTAGTGCTTGTGGACCTGATCGAGATTCCGTGACCGTTGAATTGAGTGTGGTCCGCCACGGCTGATCTGAAGAGCCGGTCGGTATGAAAACTTAGCTTGACCTAGATCCATGGTCAAGGAGCATAAGTCCGACCTTTCGTGGTTATAGGCCCACTAGAAGTGCTTCGTTGGATCGAGAAAGGCTTACTTTGGTTATAACCTAAGTATACCTTGACCCTGGGGTTATTTTCGTCAAGTTTAGGCCTATTTATAGTCCCTAAACCCAAGCTCTCTTTTCCATACGAATTTTCTCTAACCCTAGCTTGGAAAGAGAGTGGAAAAGAGAGAGAAAGTGAGAGAGATAAGTTGGTGAATCATCTTGATTTCTTCCTTGTTCTTCTTCATCTTCGAACCTTCACTTTGAATCGTTCTCCTGACGATTCTGAGTTCTTTTGGGGTAAGTTAACCTAACCCTAACCTGTGTTAGAGCTTAGACTAGACTTGGTGTTGTTGTATCTCATTTCTATCCTTATTTTAGGGTATTCTAACGCCGTTGACGAAGACAACTCGTCTAAATCAGTTCGATGTTCCTTTCTTTGCTTAAGGTGAGGACTTTAAGTGTATAGGTTATGGTTTTCAAGGCTTTCAATCCCAGTTAGTGATTTATTCTTGTTATGGATGAGATTTCACATGCCAAATGTTATGTTTACATTGCTTTCCTGATATGCATGTGCTATATTGAGATTTGTGTATTCTAGGTGTATTTATAAAGTACCGTATACGTATAAAATACGCACTTGTGTTTGCCATGATTATTTGTCATGTATGTATGCTAAATGCATGTATGACGACTCCTTGGTAAAAGGAATTGTCTAAGTGCATGTATTCCAACATACGTCATGTATGTTGTTCCATGTATGCTAAGTGTTTGCAGAAATGCATGAATGATCTAAGTGTAACTGATTACACTAATTGTGGGCGTTGAGAAGTGATCCTCAATACTCCTATTGATGCGCATGATTTCCTTTATGCAGTTACATTCCAAGTTATTTAAATTCAAGCATCTCCTATGCTTACATGTATGTTAAGTTGATATTCTTCAGATGCGTATGTGCCACGATTTGAGTTGTTGTTTCATTACTGTCTTACAATCCATATGAATATCTGTAGTAGTGTAAAGTGTTTGGGACTATGCCTTAGTCCGGGAAATCGGTAATTGACCCTATATACGTGGTTGAGATTGCTTTCGCCATGTAGGACGTATTAGACGAACCCGAGTCGTATTAGAGTTGTCGGCAGTGGTTTGGCCACGCGAAGTGTTTGCGCACTCTATGTTGTTCAATTCAACGTGCGCTCGTGCTAGTCGAGTTCGTCAAGTAACCCGATTGTCTGTTGTATGTTAACCATGTATGGACGCTACTGTTTGAATCTAGGATACCGAACTTACCAGTGAAATCCTGTTAACTATGGTACTTGATCCACTAAGACTCATGAGCCGGACATGGTGATATGGGACACCGTGGTCGAGCTGTCGGCCTACGCTGGGGTGACTAGCCTCCCCGTAGTGACCAATGAGCAACTAAACTCGTGAGCCGATTATGGTGGTATGGGACACTATATTCGTGCTGTCGGCCTACATTGATTGGTGACGAGCCCTTTGTAGTGACCTCGAGCATACCTGGATACCGCAAGGAGGTGACGAGCCAAATTGTGGTAGGAAAGGCATGAAAGGCGTGCATTGATTGGTGACGAGCCCTTTGCTACGACCTCAAATGTATGATCGTATGATATGTCTAGGATTGACGACCCTAGTATGGATTACTGTTTGGATGGTGATATGGGGAAGGTATCTTAGCTTCCCAATCCTGCTATGTGAAATGGACTAATAACAACTTGGTAATCATATCCATGCACCGCATTTGCATGTGCTTTGTAGATGTGGCGCACTTTGAGGCGATGTCATGCGTAACGTAAGATGAAGACGCTGAGGGTGTACGTGTGAGGGCACGCATCATATTGCATTCATACCTGCATTAACAAGAGTACTTAGGATTTATTTAATTGTTCTATTTTATCATTACTGTTTGATTGAACTGATAACATGTTAACCAGTGCCTTATTGTTCCACTGAGTTGATCACTCACTCCCACGTTTCTTGGGCGGTGTTACAGACCCACCAGACTCTGTCTTAGGCCCTGATGTTGCAGATGTGGATGCGACGTCTGAGGCAGAGCGGGAGATGGATGACGACGAGGCTGCCTTCTCCTATATGCAGTTTTCAGACGGGTTTTAGCGAGCCTCGGTCTGTTGGGCGGGATCTCTGGGATTATATTTTTGGAACTGAAATGATGTAATTTATACTCGAATTTTATTACATAACACTTTCATTCAACCTGGCTTGTATATGTACTTCAGGGACTTACACTTGTACACATTTTACTATAAGTCTTCCTCTTGCTTTATTCACTTGTCCCTGAATCATATCTGTGTTTTGGCTTAATCTATTCCATGTTTTATGCACTAATACAGTCAACATACATCTCTCATTAATTATGTTGCATAAGTGATGTTTTGGAACTCGGGAGCTGAGTTATGCTCGACACCCGAATTTCAGGGCGTTACAGAACCTGAGTCTACTAATAATGTCAAGGCCTTAATGACTCTAGCTAGAGTCACTTCTTTAGACAGTTGTAATTCAACTAATGATGAAAATATGAGAAATGACCCTGAAAATGATGATAATTTACAAGATGCCTATAATGCCCTATAAAGGAAAAGTTGCAAGATAGCTGTAAAACTAAAACTTCAAAATGAAAAGTTTTAAAAGTTAAAAGAAGATTTTGATAACATAGTTTTAGGAAAATTGTATTTTTCTAATTGTTTTGAAAAAGCCAAATGTCATTTAGATTTCAAAACATCCCAAGTTGAAAATCCTAAATCAGAAAATGAAAAACTAAAACTAGAAGTCTCTTCTCTCTTGAGTTTGAAGGATACTTGGAGGTATGCCTAAGGTGATCCTAAACTAGAAAGATTACTAACCGAATCAAGGAAATGTGGTGATAGATCTGGTCTGGGCTACGATAAGAATACACCTCCTAAAGTAAGTACACTCCACCTAAGTTTGTTAAAGGGGAGTCCTCTAACTCAAAAGGGAAAAGTCTGAATCAAAATAGTTTTAAAAATCCTAAAACTTTCCAGGCTATGAAATGTAATAACAGCCATATCAATTATAAAAATCAGAATCATAACCCCTTAGCTGAGAAAATTGTTGATTTACTCAAGGATCTTCTAAAATCTAACTCAAATGGTAGAATGTATAACAACTATAAACATAGAAAAACCAACTATGCTCCAAAACCCAAAACAGTAATGAAACGGATCCCCAAGGTTGCTTGTCTGGTTGCCCACACTGCTTTCAAGGCTTTGAGTCAATCAAATTAGTACTTAGATAGTGGTTGGTCTAGACACATGACAGGTGACAAAGATTTGTTCACCAATCTTAAAGATATGACTGATGGATCTGTCACATTCGGTGATGGTAGCAACTGAAGAATTGTTGGCCAAGGTACGATTCAACTCTTTAATCTTCCTCCATTTGAAAATGTTTTGTTTGTAGAGGGCCTTAAGCATAATCTCTTAAGCATTTCTCAAATTTGTGATAATAAGCCAAATTCACCAACCAAGGGTGTGAGATTTCTAATGAGAATGGTTCTGTGATATTAACTGGTTGTAGAACATCTGAGAACTATTATATAGTCAATGATTCAAGCTCGTCTAAGTTATCGTGTTACATGGTCCAAACCAATGAGACCGATTTATGGCATAAACGCCTAGGACATGTACACTATCGTAATCTTTATAGACTGAGCAAAGGTGAAGTAATAAGATGTCTACCCAAGATTAAGAAAATAGATTAAATTTATGGCGAATGTCAGATTGGGAAACAAACTAGGAGTGCTCACAAGAAAGTGAACTCTAGTGCTACATTCAAACCTCTTGAACTCTTCCACATGGATCTCGTTGGACCTACTAGTACGGAGAGTCGATGTGGTAAGAAATATATTCTGGTAATAGTAGATAACTTTACCAGGTATACATGTGTAGTTTTCATGAGAGAGAAATCTGAAACTCTCGATGAAGTGAAATGGATACTCAAGCGTATCCAAACTGAGAAGGAATCACATGTCTCTAAAATCCGTAGTGATCATGGTTTCGAATTTGACAATAGTAGTTTTAAGAAGTTTTGTATCGATCATGGTATATCGCATGAATTTTCTTCTCCTAAGATACCTCAAAAGAATGGGGTTGTTGAAAGAAAAAATCGTGTGCTTCAAGAAATGGCTAATATGATGTTAAATAGCATGAAACTTCCTAAAAATCTTTGGGCTGAAGCAGTGAACATGGCTTCTTACATTATTAACCGTGTTTATACTTGAAAGTCAAATAATAAGACTGCATATGAACTGTGGTTCAATAAGAAGCCGACAGTCAAATACTTTCGAGTTTTTGGCAGCAAATGTTATATTCTACAGCACCGAGAAAATCTGAGAAAATTCAACGCTAAAAGTGATGAGGGTATTTTCCTAGGATATGTGCTAAATAGTCAAGCGTATCGTGTTCTCAATAAGAGGACCAGTGTAATTTAGGAATCCATTAATGTGGTTATAGATGATCACCTGAATACACTTGTCTTAAGTTCAGAAGATGATGAAGTCTCTTTATTTGATAAACTAGACTCTTCACCTAGTCAAAATGACACTGAACTGCGGTCAGTTAAAGACCATCCAACTGATCAAATTCTTGGGAACCCTCTCACTGGTGTGCGCACTCGTAGACAATTAGAAAACATTTGTAATTATGTGTGTTTTACATCCCAGATTGAGCTGGCCAACGTAAAAGAAGCACTTGCTAATGAAAACTGGATAGTGGTAATGCAAGATGAACTTAATAAATTTATAAGGAATTATGTATAGTACTTAGTTCCTAGACCTAATGATAAATATATTATTGGAACTAAATGAATCTTTAAAATTAAGTCTGATGAATTGGGTAACATTATAAGAAATAAGGCTAGACTGGTTGTACAAGAGTACACTCAGTTAAAAGGCATTGATTATGATGAAACCTTTGCCCCAGTATCTCGTCTTGAATTTATCAGACTGTTCATATCCATTGCTTGTTACAAAAATTTCAAAATCTATCAAATGGATGTCAAGAGTACTTTCTTGAACGGTGATCTACATGAGGAAGCATATGTAGAATAGCCTACTGGTTTTGAAGACCCTAAACATACTCTCATGTTTATTGCCTGAAAAAGGCACTCTATGGATTAAAACAAGCTCCTAGGGCATGGTACGAGAAATTGACTAAGTTTCTATTGAGTCATAACTTTGTAATGGGGAGTGTTGATAAGACACTGTTTGTAAAGAAACACACTGATCACATTTTGATAGTAAAGATATATGTTGATGACATTATCTATGGATCTATTTGTTCTAACATGTCTGTTGAGTTTGCAGATTTGATGACGTCCATGTTTGAAATGGGCATGGTTGGAGAACTGAATTATTTTTTAGGTCTGCAAGTGAAGCAGCTTGAAGACGAGATCTTTATTTCTCAAACCAAGTATGATCTAAACTTGGCGAAAAAGTTTGGATTCGAGATTGGTAAAAATTTCGATACTCCTATGAGTAGAACACTTAATCTCTTTAAGGATTCAACAGGTAAAAGTATAGATCCTAAGTTGTATCGCAGTATGATAGGTAGTTTATTATATTTAACTGCGAGCTAAACCGATATTGCATTCAGCATAGGAATCTGTGCTAAATATCAATCTGACCCTAAAGAATCCCACCTGATTGTTGTTAAGTGTATTTTGAGATATGTCACAAGTACAACCAATCTTGGTCTTTAGTATCCCCATAATACTAATGTTCAATTAGTCGGTTATACGGATGCTCTGATTGGGTTGGTAATATTGATGACCACAAGTCTACCAGCGGTGGATGTTTTTATGTCGGGAACTATCTAGTTTCGTGGCATAGTAAGAAACAGAGTTTCGTATCGCTTTCCACAACTAAGGCTGAGTATATTGCAGCCGGTAATGCATACACTCAGCTTGTGTGGATGAAGAGGATGTTAAATGATTACGGATTTGCGCAAGATTCTATGGTTCTGTATTGCGATAATTCTAGCGTAATCAACATTTTTAAAAATCCAATCCAGCATTCATGAACTAAGCTTATTGACATTAGATATCATTATATTCATGAATTAGTGGAAGGTAAGATTATTTCATTGGATTATATTCAAACTGAAAATCAACTTGCAGACATTTTCACAAGACCACTTGACAAAAACAGGTTTGCTAAATTGAAATTAGATATTGGTATGTGTAATGTGATCTGAGTTAATTGTATTGACTTGTACTATATTACTTTTTTTTAAAATTTTTAAATAAAAAATTGCTGAAAAATGGAAATTTTTAAGGTTGCACGACCAGTCGAGTACACATTCGACCAGTCGTGGCACGACCGGTCGAGTATGTACTCGACCAGTCGAGTAGCTTGAGTTTGAGGGTTTTAAATGTGCAAAAAGCACTCTTTTTTCATTTCTTTCATCTTCTCCAACAAACCCTTCCACGACTGGTCGAACCCACCTTCGATTGCTACTTGGTTAGTGCATTTTTTTTCATTTTCTTTTTGGATTTAGGATCTTTGCACTTCTATTTCCTTGATTTTGAAGTTTATTTCAAGTTTTCTTGTGCTTTTTCTGGTTTTGTAGCTTAAAACCTAATTGGGGAGAAATCCTCCATTCCTTTCTTGTATTCCTTTTGTGCATTGTGTAATGGAGAGTAGATACAAGAAAAGATCCTCTCGTGGTCCCTTTTCTTCTCGTTCCACACCAATTACGGTGCGTACTCTTCGACCACCCGAAGAGGACCCCAAATACGTGCGGGATATTCGTCTCCACAATGTAATTATTGAGCGGACTGTTAACTCCAATCATTTGAGTCCTTTCAATATCGTTCCCCTCCTTGAAGCTGGAGGATGGGCTAGCATATTGAATTGGGGCGGTCCTGCATATCGGTCCATTACATAGGCCATGTATGCATGTATAAATGACTTCTCTATTGAAAAACGTAACCTTTACTATGACAACCAGGGAAGGTCCAGTTGATGTAGACCATCATTTAATCTCTTGTTTGATGGATATTCTTGTGAATGATGAAGGAATACCTATCTTTACATTAGTTGCGAAACGTCTGAATCAGAAAAACATATGCTAACTAGAGTATTATGCAACGTGAATGCGGAATGGAATTTCGGTATTGCACTCAGTTCCAAATATATGTTACTTAGATACAGGATTCTTCGTCAAATATTTATTTCAAATGTGTATCCTCGTTCTGGTAACAAAACTGAGTTAATTTCTTTCATGGCTCGCATACTTCACTCAGTTGTTTCTAGTGTTTAAATATGTCTTTCGTCTCTTATTTTTTATATCATAATTCAGTTTCCTCTCCATCCTGGCCATGGTGATATTCCTTTTGTATATCTGATGACCACGCTAGCTATTCATAGTCTTGTGGTTATGCCTGTTGGAGAATGTAACGCCCTGAAATTCGGGGGTCGAGCATAACTCAGCTCCCGAGTTCCAAAACATCACTTATGCAACATATTCAATGATGGATGTATGTTGTCTGTATTAGTGCATGAAACATGGAATAAATTAAGCCAAATAACAAATATAATTCAGGGATAAGTGAAGAAAGCAAGCGGAAGACTTATAGAAATATATGTGTACAAGTGTAAATCCCTGAAGTACATATACATATGAGGTCGTAATGTAAGTGTTATTATCAAAATTACAAGTATCAAAATTACATCATTTAATTCCCAAAATAAATCCTAGCATCCTGCGCATCAGAACGAGGCTGACTAGAACCCGTTTGAAAACTGCATAAAAGAGAAATCAGCCTCATCATCATCCATCTCCCGCTCTGCCTCAGAAGTCGCATCAACATCTGCAACATCAGAACCTAAGACAGAGTCTGGTGGGTGTTTAACACCGCCCTAGAATGTGGGAGTGAGTGATCAACTCAGTGGAATAATAAGGCACAGGTTAACATGTTATCAGTTCAATCAAGCAGTAATGATAAAGCAGAACAATTAAACATGTCCTAAGTACTCTTGTTAATGCAAGGATGTATGCAAAATGATGCGTGCCCTCACGCGTACACCCTCAGCATCTTCATCTTACGTTACGCATGACACCACCTCAAAGTGCGCCACATCTACAAAGCACATGCAAATGCGGTGCATGGACATGATTACCAAGTTGTTATTAGTCATTTTCATACAGCAGGATTGGGAAGCTAAAGTACCTTCCTCATATCACCATCCAAACAGTGATCCATTCTAGGGTCGTCAATCCTAGACATCTCATACGATCATATGGTTGTAGGTCATTGCAAAGGGCTCATCACCAATCAATGCACACCTATCACACCTTCGTTACTACACTAAGGCTCGTCACCTCAATGCGGTATCCAGGTATGCTCGAGGTCACTACAAAGGGCTCGTCACCAATCAATGTAGGCCGACAGCACGAATATAGTGTCCCATACCACCATAATCGGCTCACGAGTTTGGTTACTCACTGGTCACTACGGGGAGGCTCGTCACCCCAGCATAGGCCGACAGCTCGACCACGGTGACCCATACCACCATGTCTGGCTCATGAGTCTTTGCGGATCAAGGTACCATGGTTAATAGAATTTCACTGGTAAGTCTGGTACCCTAGATTCAAGCAGTAGCGTCCATACATGGTGAACATACATCGGACAATCGGGTTACTTGACGAACTCGACTAGCACGAGCCACGTTGGGTTGAATGACATAGAGTGCACAAACACTCCGCGTGGCCAAACCACTGCCGACAACTCTAATATGACTCGGGTTCGTCTAATACGTCCTACGTGGTGAAAGCAACCTCAGCCACGATCTTAAGGCCGATTACCGATTTCCTGGACTAATGCATAGTCCCACACACATTACACTACAACAGATATTCGTATTGAAGGTAGAACAGTAATGGAGCGACAATTCAAATCATATGGTACGCAAGCATTTGAAGAATATCAACTTAACATAAATGTAAGTATAAGTAAGACTTGAAATTAAATAACAAGGAATGTAACTTACATGAAGGAAATCATACGCATCAATAGGAGTGTTGAGAATCACTTCTCAATGCCCGCAAATAGTGTAACAAGTTACACTTTAGATCATTCAGACATTTCTACAAACACTTAGAATACATAGTTCAACATACATGACGTATGTTGAAATACATGCATTTGGACAATTCCTTTTGCATACCATTAGTATAAGTACACGACAATTAATCATGGCAATCACATGTTCATATTTTATACGCATACGGTACTTTATATATACACATAGAATACACAAATCTCAAAATAACACATGCATATCAGGAACGTAAAGCAAACATAACATTTGGCATGTGAAATCTCATCCATAGCGAGAATAAATCATTCACTGGCATTGAAAGCTTTGAAAACCATAACCTATACACTTAAAGTCCGCACAGTAAGCCAGAAAAGAACACCGAACTGATTTCAGACGATATGTCTTCGTCAACGGCGACAGAATAACCTAAAACAAGAATAGAAATGAGATACAGCAACACCAAGACTATTTTAAGCTCTAACACAGATTAGGGTTAGGTTAACTTACCCAAAGATGAACTTAGAACCGTCAGAATAACGATTCAAAGTGAAGGTTCAAGGATGAAGAAGAACAGAAAAGAATCTAAGATGATTCACCAACTTCTCTCTCACTTTCTCTCTTTTCCTTTCTCTTTCTTAAGTAGGGTTAGGAAATTCGTATGGAAAAGAGAGCTAGGGTTTAAGGACTATAAATAGGCCTCATATTGATGAAAACAACCCCAGGGCCAAGGTATACTTAGGGTATAACCAAAACCAGCCTCTCACGATCCAACGAAGCACTTCTGGTGGGCCTATAACCATGAAAGGTCGGACTTAAGCTCACTGACTATGGATCTAAGTCAGGCTGAGTTTTCTTACCGACTGGCTCTTCAGATCAGCCGTGGCGGACAACACTCAATTCAACGGTCACTGAATCTCTATCAGGTCCACAAGCACAAGGATATGCCTGAGCCACCTTCCCTAATCAGAGGGTGAAATTGGGTTAGAATCCAACGATCAGATTGCTTAAAATCATCGCGCAAGCGACACGACTCAGATTTCATAAAAGCTTAATAAATATCCAACCGCTCTCACACTCTTCACTCCGAACTCAATCAAATCGACCCAGAACATCATCTGGACTTGATTTTTGAGGTGATGGTCAAGTCCAACATGGTGACCGCAATAGCCTAAGATCATCGCTATCGGACTTTCGACTCGTGGTCCAAGTCCGATCCAGAACTTCTAAAAATTCCCCAGAACAACTGGATTTAGCGATGGATCCCAGATTTCAGAGTAACATAGCGCTAACTAATCTACACGTTTTGAGTCATGCAATCAGATTTAAAGTGATTGATGCGAATTTCACAAGCAATCGAGATTAGCACTAATTACTCCAAAAACAACTACTAGGGAAAGATTAGCACAAAATCTTCAGGGTCATTACAGAGAAGCTCCTATTTCGCATCTACCCTTCAACAATTCCAACATTAATAAGATAAATATGAAGTTGGTACCTGGCCAAGTTGATAGGGATGATGTGGGAGCTGCTGAAGAAGCTGGAGAGGAAAATGCTTTACCTCCTGATGATGTGAACATGGATGATTTATTTGATGAATTAGAATCTGATTCTGAGGCTGATCCTGACTTTCAGCCATCTGATTTTGATGAGTGGTTGAGAACCTTAGAGGAAAAGGTGGAATGTTTACATGTATCCCAGGAGTCTCAATTCAAGTATATGCGCAAATACCTTAGGCGCATTAACAAGGGATTACATCAAATCGATCCTTTTATCCCTGCTCCTCCTTCTGGTTCTAACTAGACTCTTTCTTTTGGCATGTATTAACTTTTTTTTTTGTGCTTAGATAATCCTTGGACTTATGTATTTCTATTTGATATGTGGACATAACTTTAAGCTTTCTAATTATATTTTGTTGTACATGTTTATGCTATTTACTCTCTTCACGTTTATACTTCTCATATCTATTTGATTCTATCATTAGTTTATATTTCTTTCCTTTGTCATATTGTGACAAAAGGGGGGAGAAAATGTGAAATGTTTACTCTATGATGATTGGGGATGTGTGATTGTAAAATATGGTGTATTTTTGTTTGGATTGGACATTTATTTGATTTATACAGGTTCTACACATCACCTCACCTATATTGTGGGGGAGTAATGGATTGAGGGGGAGAGTAATTGTTGCACATTTGGTGCATGATTCTTTATTGTGCATGATTCTTTATTTAGTAACTGGTGCATGATTCATTATTTTTTTTGTCACAAATTTGACAAAGGGGGAGATTGTAAATGTTATATTGTAAATCTAGTACCCAAAGTTGTCAAATTTTATTGTGCCAAATCATTTAGAATTTGTATCATGTGTTGATGAGATGAATAAATCAACTTCGGGAACTTTAAAGTTGTTCAAGTCTTCCTCGAACTTCTCTATGTATTCAAGTTGAAGAAGCTCAAGTACGAGTACAAGTTCAAGGCTCAACTTCGAGTTTAATATTCGAGATCAGTACCTTAAACAATCTCAAGAACTCAATTCTTTACTCAAGCTCAAGTTTAAGATTTGAAGACAAGCTTCAAGTATTTCAAGTGTATGAGTTAGCAGAACGAACAATGTTTCAATTGTTCAAACTCACAAACAAGGTATAGATGACCCTAGATTGACCATAGGTTAGGTCATATTCATTTTATATGCTATGTGGGTCATTTCATAAGTTTATGGGTCATTTCCTCGACTAGTCCTAGTGTTCGTTCGACTAGTCCAAGTTCTAGCTTGACCAGTCCAAGAGTTTTTCGACCAGTCTAAGGTTGTTGTGAATTTTCAAAATTTTCTGTTGGACCCTCGACCAGTCATGGAAACTGCTCGACTAGTTGAGTGAACAGTGCTCGATCCTTTGTGCACGCTTGACTCAAAGTCCAGGAAGGTTTTTTGGTCCCACTCAACCAGTCAAGTAACGACCTTATCATATCTTGCTAGAATTTTTGAAATTTGGTTGGTCCTTCGACCAGTCGAACCAACCCTTAGACTAGTCGAGAGAACAGTATTTTCACCTATAAATAGAGGACGAATCTCAGAGATTTTCATTGATTCCAAGAGATATCAAACCATCACTCTGAGAGATAAGTTTCTACATTTCTTAAGCTATATTATGTTCATTTTAAATTCTCTTAAATAGCTTTTTGCATTTGATTTGTAATCTCTATTCAACTAAATTTCATTAAAGAAGGGAATTGTGATTTTTACCCTCTTTGAGATCAAAATCAAATCAAGCTAGCCCAGGCTGAATTAATCTAAAATCATTTAGATCTAGAACCTTTCATTTATGAGACTGAACATTGAACATCTTCGTCTACATTGGATTGGTTCTACTAGGCTTCATCAGAAGGAGAATTTTCCAGATAAGTACCATTTAATCTTTGTGTTTCTTTTGTGGTTTATGAGGTTGTGCAAAAAAAATCTCATTTTTAGTTCTGTTTGAGGTAATCCAGAAAATCTTAGAGTGTGGGGTTTTTGTAATTGTGTAAGCCCATCTAAAAACACAATTGTGAAGGTTTAAGGTGAACCTTAGAAAAAAAAATTCATAGTGAAAGCCAATATCCCGTGGGTGTGGATATTGGGAGTGGAGTACTTGTGTGCTTGTTTGCTAACAGTTGGTGTACACATAAATGAATCATTATAATTCTTGGAGTTGTTGTGGATGATAGTATTAGTTTATGTGTGTGAATGTTGAAATTTACTTTATGCACTTGTGGTGAATGGTGTAATTTACTTTATGCACTTGTAGTGAATGTTGTAATAACTTAGTTTATTTCCTTTGCCTCTTTATTAGTTTGGGCTTTTGATACTTACAAACCTTCTAGTAAGGTTGTCTTGCCATAAGCCTTTAGTTTTTGGTGTTAGGTTGTCCTTAGAACTCAGTTTGTATCAACCTCTCAAGACTAGTGCATTTGAGGTTGCTATTTACTTGTGTTACTTTACTATTTGATTGTGCTATTTATCTTTGCATTCTGCATTTATTTTTAATTTAGCATAGTCATATTCACCCCCCCTCTAGGACGTTTAGCTCGGCCTTTTTAGATACAACACATGATAGTGGGCCATACAATTAGGAGAGAGAGAGAGAGACGTGTGATGGAGGGCTCCGCTACTACGAGCCCTCTTAGGATTTATAATACATACAACAAGATGGGTCCCCAATAGGATCCATACCATCAATCGGTAGGTCCCAGTTGGTCCATTATAAAAAAATTAAAATCTAATTCTACAAAACACCAACCTTAGATCTTGGACTTCTTCTTCCACCAATGAGTTATAGAGCTCCAAGGAATGAGACTCAAAGGTTGGGATTGATTTTAGAGGGTTGGATGATGAGATTGGGTAGTAGGGAGGTGGGCCTTCTTTTGAGTTCTTCTCTCCTTAGGATTTTTCTCTCATGGTTACTTGGGAAATGGAGAGAGATAAAATGGAATGGGTGAGAGATGGGAGAGAGGAATGGATGTTGTAAGGAGAGGTGACATGGAGGGTATGGGCTTGGTTGAATTTTGGATGAGAGAGGGATGGGTGGAGAGAGAGAGAGAGTTAACTTTGGGTGAGGCTTGTGTAAGAGAGAGATGGGTTGTGTACTTGACTTGTGATTGAATGATTGATGTGATGGGTTGTAGAGATTCTCTCGGAATTCGTAACGAGCGACATTTTTCTCAAAATAAATGCGAACCCACAACTCATGGCATGGGTATCGTATCGGCGCCCGAGACGCGGCATTGGAACCGTGGCGACGGCACTGTCGTTAGGGTACAAGTTTTGAGTCGAGCTGATTTGGGTTGACAGGGTGCGACTCAGGGTCGGGCAAATGCTATTTACGCATCATGGGGTGCCGAAATTTGACCAGGAGGATCACGGGATCCTAAGGAATGGTACAGACTATGATACAGACCTTACATGGAAGTTAAGGATACAACCCATAAATCAAGGTGGGTTTGCTACTGGACTGCAAGTCCAGCAACACCCAACCAACTTGGGCGGTCCATAAGCCTGGACGACCTGACAATTATATGAGAAAGGTGGGCCTGCATATACACAACAGGTGGGCCCTGCACATACATAGTGGGTAGGCCGGCTGGGTGGTGAAGATAAATACATCATGGTGGACCTGCTGGCCCTAGATAGCCTAGATAATATACACGTCATGGTAGGCCTACACTTGCAGTAGGTGGGCGTGTACAATCCAGATGGCCCCGCCAAATAGACAGCTAGGATAAAACATGTACATCCTGTGGGGCTTATGTCCCATGTGGACAGTACGAATACAACACATGCATCACTATAGAGTCCACGTCCAGCGGACTAGACTAGATGGCTGGATAAAATACGTATCATTAAGGTGGGCCCCACCGTCTAGACAGACGGACGACTAGATATACAAAACATACATGAGTTGGGTCCCACCATCTAGGATAAGACCCATACATCATGCTTGGCCCCACATGGCACCGTCTAATGATGGACAGTGTGAATATAAAATACATACATCAAGGTGGGCCCCACCCCCACACATGCAACACATGTGGGGTGGGTCTCACACCCATCAAATGGACGAACAGCGTGGATGTACATATACATCATGGTGGTTTCCCAACTATCACCATCCAGGAATGGACGGTGTGATATACAACGTATACACCTGGTGGGCCCCACCTCCACACGTGCAACATGTGTGGGGTGGGTCCCACAACGGACAAACAGTTGGGATATAACATATACCTCATAATAAGACCCTAGAACTTGTTGTCGTCAATACGGCAACAACTATATGTTGCGTGGGACCCACTGTCGCTTGTTAGATGGTGTGGGTACACCACATACATCAAAGGTGGGTCCAAGAGGGTGGGGTCCACGTCAGTGTGGCCCACCAGAGCTTGGGACTAAGCTAATATTCGTGTTTTCCCATCATCCAGACCTGCTGGATGGTGGGACAAGACATGCATTAGGTGAGTCCCACATCCATGTGGCCCATTGGTGAACAGCAAGGTGGCTGCCACTAATGGATGGTGTGGATCTAATCCACTCATCAAGGTGGACTGCAACAGGGAAATAGAGAGAGAGAGAGAGATAAAGGCACCCATGCCATGCCCCAAATTCGGAAACTGGGCTCACAAAATTCCCGATCACCTAATCTAATGCCGACAACCTCCGTAGTGCCCCATTCTCGGCTCCCAGCGCCCATACACTAGATTCCGATCCTAGGACCATACAAGGAGAATTTAGATCATAAACTGGTTTCATAATCAACATAACCATAAACATAACCCACGAACAATAACCAGGACTCTATCACAAAATCCACTATGATTAAAAACTTTAAGGTACAATGAGCATAAAGGGAAATACAATGATAATAATAACACAACTCCAAAAGCTCTGCGGCACGCTTCTGCTCCTGCTCAACTATGGCCTAGTGTCACCTGCATGTATCAATCGTGCATAAGCTTATAGAAATCTTAGAGGGTGGTGAAAGTGTGTGCGCAATATAAGCGTGCTTAGAATGCAATATCAAAGTAATGTAGAATGAACTGATAAGTCCATGAATGCAATCAGTCATACCAAGGCTATGCGATGCAAGGCATGAATGCTATCGGCCATACCAAGGCCATGCGATGCAAGGCAAGAATGTTATAGGTCGCACCAAGGCCATACAATGCAAGGCCTACATAACTAATGTCATGTGCAAGATGCAGCTCAAGCATACAAATCCACAGATCAATCTAGCTCATCTCTTGAGCATCATATATCAATACCATTCTCTCTGGATAATCACGGGGGTCTAATACACTATACACTACAATGCTGCCCTACACTGGACGCACAACTGTGAAAGGGGAAGAGACCTCAATATCTTCTTGACCAATAGTCAGCCAATATCTATTCGGCACATCGATAGCGAACCCATTTATGAGCTGGTCATACTCTGCCTAGCAATTGCCCCCTCTCCTCAGGCAAGTAAGGCCACACCCCAATCCAACCGACCACAACACAGTGGGAGATGCGACCTCATGGTAATCAGCCCTCATGCGCTCATGCATCCACTCGGTCTCGACATTGGAGCATCTTCCGGTACCATCAGGTTTAGGGACTTTCACCCAGGGACATCCTTCGCACCCAATGTAAAGAGAAGATTTTCAGTGTCCAAACCTGCCATCCACGATATGCCTATGGAGGCTATGCCCCTGATGTCGCTAAGGTGTACAATAATCATAATACACAATGCAAGATGCATGAGTCACACAGTTCAATCATGCATCAATCTTTTGCATATCGTGCGCTCATGTGGGACGACTCCGCCTAACAGGGAATCCCATAAATAACCTGCCCTATGACATATGCAATGGTCAACCACATCTTATAACAAACATGCAGATGATGCGTATGGGTATGTATCATAATGCTATGTTGTCACATACTCATAATCGGTATTAATAACCAGCCTATATACAAGGTGGGGTCCATAAATGAACAGCCAATCTAAACCATAATATAAAGATCGGCCCTCGACTATGAGTATACCAAATCTGATAGCACGGATCCCTCCGTCTACAACGATGATGAACTCCCCTCATATCAAGGTTAGGCCTAGGTGGCCTACCTATAAACCTAAGGATCAGGAACGAGTTTCCTTCACCATACTATCATATGGCCCGCTAGAAGCCCTAGGGGGCCCAAATAAGTCCTAGATAGACTTTAAGATTAAAATAACCTCACTAGCAACCAATGAGGGCCCAACATTTTGGGATAGCCCAAGAAAAGTAGATGGATCATGCAATATTAATGGGGCCCAATGATTTGGGTCAACCCACTGAGAGAATGATGAGAATGGGCCTAACAAAGGCCTAATGGGTCGGTCACAATGTGGACATTTAACCATCATTGCCCATCAATGTGAACATTTAACCAACATTGCTCCCAAGGAGTGGCCCACATAGAGCTCAAAACATATAGTGGGGCCCATGGCCTCACACAAGGGCCTGATATACTTCATAATGGGCCTCACATAAGGGCCTGATATACTTTACAATGGGCCCCACACAAGGGCCTGATATGCTTCATAATGGGCCTCACATAAGGGCCTGCTATACTTTACAATGGGCTTCACACATGGACCTAATATACATCACAATGGGCCTCACCAAATGGGCCACTAATACATCACAATGGGCCACATCTCATGGGTCTCAAATTCATCACAATGGGCCTCATACCTAGGCCTTAAATACATCTTAATGGGCCTCATCCAATGGGTCTTAAATACATCATATTGGGCCTCAAACAAGGGCCACATATATATCAAGGTAGGCCCCATGAGCTGGACGGTTTGGATATAACATATACATTGCATGGGTCCCATCATCCATATCTAGAGGTTGGACAGCATGGATGAACACATGCAACATGATAGGGCCCACCATCCAAATCATGGTGGGCTACGTCCAAAAAAATGGATGGATGGCTTGGAATAAAACACATATATTACGGTTGGCCTCAATGTCCAGATGGACGGTGCTGATATACAATACATACATTAAGGTGGGTCCCACTCTAGAAAATAGATGGAAAGCGTGCTATATGACACATCAGTAAGGCAGGGGCCCACACAGTCTAAAACGGATGGGCAGCATGGATGTAAGCCACATACATCACGGTTGGCTCCAAGTAGCACCGTCTGAATGGACGGTGTGGATACAAAATAAATACATCATGGTGGGTCCCACCCGCACATGTGCCACACGTGTGGGGTGGGCCCCTCGTCCTAACAGATGGTCGGAGTGTATAAAAGACATACATTAAAATGGGGTCCACTGTCCTTAGCAGATGGACAGACGATGGATATAGAATATATACACCAAGGTGGGTCCCAACCTCACATGTGCCACACGTGTGGGGTGGGCCCCATGTCTAAATAGATGGATGGCTAGAGAAACACGTACATCACGGTGGCCCAAAAAACTTGCTGACGTCTCTGCAGCAGCTGCAGTTGCTGGCCGTCTAGTAGATGGATGGCTCAGATACAAACACATAAATTAAAGTGGGTCCATAAATGTGGGGCTCACCAGCTTTAGATGAAGCTGATATTGTATTTTCACTTCATCCAAACGTCCTGGATGTTTAGCGGATGGATGGTCTGGATGGAAGGTGTCATCAAGGTGGGCCCACTTCTAGCCAAGGATGGATGGCGTGCAAACAACATGCATCAGGTGGGTCCACACGCGTGGGCCATCCCTCTCCTATCAAACAAAGATAGGGGTCATCTCCCCATTCAGACGGTTCTACAAGGCCAGCCAATAATCTAGGCCGTCACTGTCCAGCAACACAGTCCATTTGCTGGACTGGAATAAATGAAGTACATACATCAAAGTGGGGTTCATATGATGGCCCACTGAGCAAGAAAATCAAGCTAATAGCTGTGCTTTCTTCCCCCGCCAAGCTTGTGCAACTGACTGGCCACACGGGCCCAAAAATGGGCAGCAACATGGGTTGATTTGCTAGACAATGGACGTCCCATTGCTGGACTGTTTGGGTAACGTACATACACCATTAGGTGGGCCATACATATCATCAACACCATAAAGAGAGAGAGAAAGAGAGAGAGAGAGAGAGAGAAAGAGAGACGACAGAGATAGGAGGAGCTCCATCGCTATGAGCTCCTCTATGTGCATACATACATCAAGATGGGCCATTAGCCACATCCAAAGGTTCAAGTAGGATCTCCACCATTGATTGGTGGGTTATACATGATCCTAAGTAAGAAAATCAAGGAGACAATGGAAGATTTATCCTAAACATGCCACCCACCTTCAAATCTTCTTGTCCTTCTTCCACCAATGGCTTTTAATGCTTCAAGGGAGCAAGGTTCAATGGTTGAGATGAAGTCTTGATGGTTGGATTGTGAGGATTAGGGTGAGGAAGTTGCTGAATTTTTTTGGGAATCCATGGCTCTTGCTAGAGAGGAATGAAGAAGAAAGAGGGAGGAAGAGAGAGATAAGAGGAAGAGAGAGAGATGATTGCTTTGTAAGGCAATCATAGCTAGTGTAAGGCATGCTCTCATGGGGAAGAAAAAAAAAGTAATTATGGGCTAGGGACTAGGGTGGCTAGGGTGACTAGGGCAGGGTAGGTAGGTAGGTTAAGTTGATGATTGCTTGCTAGGGAATAATCATATTTGGGATAGGTGGGCCCTACAATCATGCGATCAATGGCCAAAATCATCCGCAGCCCACATCTCATGATCTAGACGTTGGATTGGCGCACAAGATGAGGAATTGGAACCGCGGCGATGGTGCGGTCGCAATGGCATAGGTCTCAAGCTGAGTTGACTTAGGTTTAAGGGATAAGACTCATAGTCATTTACAAATGCAATCTACGGGTCGTGGGTCACTAAAATTCGACCGGGAGGAATGTGGGATCCTATGGAATGAAACGGTCACTAGGACATGGGCCTGACAGCTCTCTCCTCCTAATAAAAAAATTTTATCCTCAAAATTTACTATCATGCAGGACAAAACAAGGGAAGAAGAGAAAGCATCACTATATATATATAACAATCAATGTAATACAAAGCATAATACAAGCATAATCAATTTATAACCAAATGGGGATATCGCTCTCTAATCTCAACCTCATGCTCCTAAGATGCCTCCTCAACGGAATGATGACCCCACTGAACCTTCACCAAAGGAATGACTTGGTCCGGAGGACCTGCTCTTTCCGAATCGGCTGCTCAATATAGGAAGCATCCTCACAGACCTCAAAAGGCTGCCAATCAATCACTGGAACGGTACCTGACCCACACTTCCACAACATAGAAACATGTAAAACGTTGTGGATTCCAAACAACTCAGAAAGTAAGGCAAGCCTATAGGCCACAACGCGAACGTGCCTAATGATCTCGAAAGGTCCAATAAATCTCAGGGCAAGCTTGTCCTTCACTCCAAATCAAACCACGCCCTTCATAGGCGAGACCTTGAGACACACTTGGTCCCCAACTGCGAACTCCAAGGGACGACGTCGATGATCAACAAAACTCTTCTACCAGCTCTGAGCTATGCGCATCCTCTGCCTGATGATGTTGATAACCTCTGATGTCTACTACACAAGCTCAGGGCCTAGGAGATTGTGCTCTCCAACCTCGGCCCAACAACTGGGGTATTTACACAGCCTTTCATATAAAGCCTCGAAGGGAGCCATACCAATAGTTGCCTGATAGCTATTATTATACGCAAACTCGGCCAGGCACAAATGCTCATCATAGCTACCCGTGAAGTCGATCTCGTAAGCTCTAAGCAAATCCTGAAGAATCTGGTTGACCCTCTCGGTCTGCCCATCGGTCTGCGGATGATACGCGATGCTGAACTATAAGGAAGACCCATCGACCTCTGAAATTTCCTCCAAAACTGAGATGTAAACCTCGAGTCTCAGTCGAAAATGATTGAGACTAGAACATCGTGCGGTCTCACGATCTCATCAGCAAATAATTTGGTAAGTTGGTCTAAAGGCCAAGTTACACGAATTACAAGAAAATGTGCTGACTTCGTCAGATGATCCACGACAAACCAAATGCCGTCATGACCGTGTTGAGTCCTTGGCAAGCCCATGATAAAATTGGTGGATAGTGCTCCCACTTCCACATCGGGATGCTCAACAGCGGCAATGGACCTGGGGGTCTCTGATGATGAGCCTTGACACGCTGGCAAGTGTCACACTCGGCCACAAAACTGGTGATCTAGCACTTTATCCCTCCTCAAAAATACTGACGCCTCATATCATGATACATCATCGTCGAGCCAGGGTGGAAGAAAACTACGATAAATGTGCCTCGGTCATAAGATCTCTGTACAACTCTGAAACATTCGGCACATACAACCGACCTCTGAAGCGATGTCCACCATCAGAACCAATTTGCCAATATGATTGACTCTCAGATGTTGCCTTTGCCCGATAACTCTATAACGATTCATCTGCCTGTTGATCCTCGATTACCCTTGCGATAAGAGAGGGTTGAATCAACAGGCTTGATAACTACACAATAGAAGACTGTAAGCCAATCTCAAAGTCGAACGCTGACACATCCTCAAGCATTTTCCACTCCTGAATCATCATATGTGCCACCGGCCTCGTAACTGATGGCTAAGGGCATCTACCACCACGTTCACCTTGTCCGGGTGGTAATGAAGATCAAAATTATAGTCCTTCAGGAGCTTCATCCAACGTTTCTGCCTCATGTTTAACTCGGACTGAGAGAATCGATACTTCAAGATCTTATGGTCGAAGAAGAGATCGAACCTGACTCCACAGAGATAGTGCCTCCACACCTTTAGTGCAAAGACAACTGCTAGCAGCTCCAAATCATGCATGTGGTAGTTTAGCTCATGGACCTTGAGCTAGCGAGATGCATAAGCTACCAGCTTCCCATGCTGCATCAGGACAACACCCAAACCAATACGCAAAGTATCGGTAAATACAACAAAACCATCACTCCCAGAGGGAAGAGTAAGGATAGGAGAGGATGTGAGACGGTCCTTCAGCTCCACAAATGCTCGCTCACAGGCGTCACTCCACACAAACTCTATGCCCTTCTGGGTCAACCTGGTTAGCAGTGCTACAATACGGGAGAATCCCTCGATAAATCATCGATAATATCCCGCCAAGCCAGAAAACTGCAGATCTCGGACCCGTTTGTGGGCTGGCCCCACTGACACACTGCATCAACCTTCGAGGGGTCCACAGTGACACCCACCCTCCTCACCATATGACAGAGGAACTTCACCTCCTCCTGCCAAAACTCACACTTCTCTAGCTTCGCATACAGCTGGTGGGCATGGAGGGTTTACAAGGCGATCTCCAACAAATTGTTCGAGATAAGGCTGGAAAGCCTCGTTCATCAACTGTATAAAGACTACAGGCTCATTGGTCAGTCTAAAGGACATGACTTAAAACTCAAAGTGACCATAGCGCATCCTGAAAGCTGTCTTCAAGATGTCCTCTTCTCGGACTCGAATCTGATGATAATCAGAACACAAGTCAATCTTCAAAAAGAACTATGCACCCTGCAGCTAATCAAACAAATCATCAATCCTTGGGAGTGGATACTTGTTCTTCATCATGACCCGGTTAAGCTCACGGTAATCCACGCAGAGCCTCAACGAGCCATCCTTCTTCCTGACGAATAATATCGGCGCTCCCCACGGTAAACTGCTCGAACAAATGAATCCCAACTCACGTAACTCATCCAACTGTCGTTACAGCTCTCACAACTCCATTGGTGCCATACAATAGGGGGCCTTCGAGATAGGTGCGGTACTAGGCACAAGATCAATCTGGAACTCAATATGCCGGCGTAACAAAAATCCTGGAATCTCCTAGAATAAATTGGGAAAATCGTAAACCATTGACAACTGATTAACACTCACTAGTACGGGCTCCTCTACTACACACGACATCAAACATGACAGCGGTTCTCCTCTGGGCTTGACAATGAACTGGAACTGCGGCAAGGCAGGTATACAGAACATGATCGTCCTCGCGGAGCAATCCAAGATGGCATGGTACTCGGCAAGCCAATCCATACCTAGGATGACGTCGAACTCTAAAATTGGCAATACGAACAAATCAGCAGGCAAGAAGATCTCCTCAACTAAGACGAGGCAGGACAAACAACATCAGTATAGCAGTGTAGTCTTCTCCAAGGGCGTCTATACGGTCAATCCCTTACGGGCAAACTCTGTCGACAATCCAGTCGAACTACAGAAATTCTAGGACATGAATGAGTGTAAAGTACTGGAATCAAACAGAACTCTAACAATACATGCAGAGACAGGAAGAATACCCTTAATGACTCCTCTAGAAGACTGCGGGTCCTGCTGAGCTGCATAGAATCTTGTTTAAGCTGGCTGGGGAGGTACTTGTCCCCTCTGAGGGTGTTGCTGCTGTTACTGCCATTGCGGTGACCCATACTACTGTCTCAGCTGTGGCTGGGGCCTCTGCGACGGAGGTGGCTGCGATTGTTGTTGCTGTGGAGGTTACTGAGGTGCTCTCAGCTGCTATTGCTACTATAGACGTGGGGGCACTCCTGCATACCGTGCCCTACTCCACCGCATCTAAAACATGTCCCTATAAACGACCTCTAGGGTGGTGCTGGAGGTGCCACTGGTGCTTGGTGAGTTGTATGCCTCTGTCATTGTCAACGCTGCTGCTGATGGGGGCCATCAGAGGGGGCCTGCCTCTTTTGGTCTCTCCTCCGATCGCGATCGCTCTTCATAATAGCCCAATTAGCCTCATAAATCTGAGCCCTCCGTACTACCTCCTCGAAGGTCGGGAGCTCATGCCCAACAACATGGCCTCGGAGGCCATAACGCAAGTCGTTCTCAAAATGGCAGCCCTTCCTCCCCTCATCATCAATAGTTATGGCATGAACCTTGATAGCGCCATGAAACGAGCCGCATACTACACTAAAGACATGTCTCCCTGTACTAGGGTATCGAAATCCCATGCTCGCTGCCGGCGAACTGTAGATCGAATCAGTCAATGAAGTCCTCCCATGTCTAGAAGAAGTTAGCTCCTGCAGCATGGGTGATGGAGGTCCACTAGTGCTCGGCCTCACCCTTGAACAAATACACGGGTAAAGGGACCCGCTGCTGGGTCGTGCATCTCATAGTCTTAAACATCTTCTACACTCAGGAGCGTCATCTCTCTACTATGGTCAAATTGGGCTCTCCCTAGAATTGCGGGGGATCGATCTGAAGGAACTCTCTCAACAAGACGCTC
This sequence comes from Magnolia sinica, assembly GCF_029962835.1. Classification (NCBI taxonomy): domain Eukaryota; kingdom Viridiplantae; phylum Streptophyta; class Magnoliopsida; order Magnoliales; family Magnoliaceae; genus Magnolia; species Magnolia sinica. Next base: position 61,065,544 of record NC_080577.1, read on the forward strand.
ATGCGCTCCTACTCTATCTACTCCGGGCTCTTCACGGGGCACCTGCACTTCTCTAGAGGGCAGTTGTCACAACCTGAAGCATTTGTTGCAACTGTTCTGCACCAACTGGTATGGTAGGGGCCGCACTGGTCTCGAATGGAGGCGTAGGAGCTGCATGGGCCTCGAGCGTAGGAACAGGAGGCTCTAGCGGGGGAACGGGAACTACCGGAGGTGGAATAAGAACCTCGGGCGGAGGAATGGGATCCTCAAGTGGTGGAGTGGGAGTCGCTCGGGTCACTCAGGTACCTCGGGCGCCCCATGTGCCTCGTGTGCCTAGTGTGCCTCACGTGCCTCGTCTAGGCGTCATAGTCTATAGCAAAGAACAAAGGCGTCCATAAGCCTTGAGAACCCTCAACGGCTCAGACATTAGGGAACCAAATCAGAAAGATACGGACTCGGGACATGATCGCTTTAAGCTCAGCGTAGATATGTGATGTTACCCTAAGTTATTCTCAAGTTATGCTTTGATACCAACTCCTGTCAAGCCCCAAATTTGAAAATTGGGCTCATAAAATTCACGATCGCCGAATCCGGTTCCGACAACTTCCGTAGTGCCCCATTCTCGGCTCCCAGCGCCTATACATTGGATTCTGATCCTGGGACCCTACAAGGAGGATTTAGATCATAAACTAGTTTCACAATCAGCATAACCATAAGCATAACCTACGAATAGTAACTAGGACTCCACAAAATCCACTATGATAAAAAAATTTAAGGTACAATGCATGCGCATAAAGGGAAATACAATGATAATAATAACACAACTCCAGAAGCTTTGTGGCACGCTTCCACTCCTGTTCAGCTATGGCCTAGTGTCACCTCTGCATCAATCGTGCATAAGATTGTGGAAAGCTTAGAGGGTGGTGAAAATGTGTGTACAATATAAGCGTGCTCAGAATGCAATATCAGAGTAATGCGGAATAAACTGGCAAGTCCATGAAAGCAATCAGTGGTACTAAGGCTATGCGATGCAAGGCATGAATGCTATTGGCCACACCAAGGTCATGCGATGCAAGACATGAATGTTATCGGCTGCACCAAGGCCATACGATGCAAGGCCTACATAGCCAATGTCATGTGCAAGATGTAGCTCAAGCATACTAATCCACATATCAATCCAGCTCATCTCTGGAGCATCATATATCAATACATTTCTCTCTGGATAATCACTGGGGTCTAATACACTATACACCACATTGCCGCCCTACACTGGATGCACAATCATGCAAGCAAAAGAGGCTTCACTGTCCGCCTGACCAATAGTAAGTCAATATCTATCCGGCACGTCAATAGTGGACCCATTTACGAGCTAGTCATACTTAGCCTAGTAATTTTCCTCTCCCCTAGGGTGAGTAAGGCCACACCCCCTTCCAACCAACCATGACACAGTGGGAGACGCGGCCCATGTAAAGAGAAGATTTTCAGTGTCCAAACTTGTCATGCACGATATGTGTAATGACCCAAAAAATTTCATGCAAAGAACCGAGTACTACCTCAAATTCTTTAGAAGTTAAATGTGGGTTAACTAGCGCTAAACTCGATTACTTGTGAAATTAGCACCAATCACTTTAAATTTGATCTGCAAGACCTAAAACCTGTAGAATCGTTAGCGCTATGTTACCGTGAAATCTAGGATTCAACGCTAAATCCAGTTGCTCTAAGGAGTACTTGGAAACTTTGTATCAGACCTAGACCGCGCGTCGAAAGTCCGATAGCAATGATCTTAGACAATTATGATCACCTTGTTGGGCTTGACAATCACCTCAAAAATTAAGTCCAGATGATGTCCTGAGACGATTTGTTTGAGTTCGAAGTAAAGAGTGTGAGAAAGGTGAGAAATTAAATATGAATTTATGAAATCTGAGTCGTGTCACTTGCGCGCTGATTTTAAGCATTCTGACCCAAATTCACCCTCGAATAAGGAAAGATGGCCCACACATGTCAAAGTGCCGGTGGACCCGATCAAGTTTCGGTGACCATTGAATTGAAACTGGTTTACCACGGCTGATCTGTAAATCTGATCGGGACAAAAAAGCTAAGCTTGACCTAGATCCATGGTCAGTGAGCTTAAGTCCGACTGCACGTGAAAAAAGGACCTCCAGAAGTGCTCCGTTGGACCGATATAGACCCGAATTGGTTATAACCTAAGTATACCTTGGCCCTGGGGCTATTTTCATCAATATTAGGCCTATATAAAGACCTTAAAACCCTCACTCTCAACTCCATACGAATTTTCTAAAACCTAGCTAAGAGAGAGAGAGGAAAAGAGAGAGAAAGTGAGAGAGAAGTTGGTGAATCATCTTGAGATTCTTCCCTGTTACTCTGCATGCCTAAACCATCGCATCTGAATCATTATTCCGACGATTCTAAGTTCATTATTGGGTAAATCAATCAAACCCTAACCTGTTTTGGAGCTTAAAATAGTCTAGGTGTTGATGTAGCTCATTTCATTCATGCCTTAGGTTATCTAATCGCCGTTGACGAAGACTTATCGTCTGAATCAGATCTGTTGCGCACTTTCTGGTTTAAGGTACGGACTATAGTCGTATAGGTTATGGTTTTCAAGGCTTTCAATGTCGGTTAATGGTTTATTATTGTTGTGGGTGAATTTTCACATGCCAAATGCGATGTTTGTATTGCGTTCCTGATATATACGAGCTATATTGAGATTTGTGTATTCCGTGTATATGTAGAAAGTATCGTATACGTATGAAATACGAACATATGTTTTCCATGATTAATTGTCGTGTATTTGTGCTAGTTGTATGTGTATCAACTCCTTGGCGAAAGGAATTGTCCAAATGTGTGTTATCACCAACATACGTCATGTATGTTGGAATATGTAGTCTAAGTGTTTGTAGAAATGTCTGAATGATCAAGTGTGTAATTTATTATCCTGTTTACAGACGTTGAGAAGAGATTCTCAACTATCTTATTGGTGTGTATGATTTTCTACATGCAATTTACATTCTTTATTGTTTAAATTCAGGTACTACTTATGTGTAAATCCATGTTAAGTTGATATTCATCAAATGCTCACATACTGTATGATTAGAATTGTTGATCCATTACTGTTATGAATTGTTGGTATGAATATCTGTATACTTGAATGTGTTTGGGACTATGAAATAGTCCAGGGAATCAATAGCAAACCTTGAGTTCGTGGTCGAAGTTGTTTTCGCCACGAAGGACGTGTTTGACGAACCCGAGTCGTATTAGGGTTGTCGGCTGTGGTTTGGCCACACGGACTGTTTGCGCACTCTATGTCGTTTGACTCAATGTGTGCTTGTGCTAGTCGAGCTCGTCAAGTAACCCGATTGTCCTGGTGGATGTACACCATGTATGGACACTATTGTTTGAATCTAAGATACTAAACTTATCAATGCAATCCCGTTAACTATGGTACCTCGATCCGCTAAGACTCATGAGCTGGGCATGGTGGTATGGGACACTGTGGTCATACTGTTGGCCTATGCTAGGGTAACGAGCCTCCCCGTAGTGACCAGTGAGCACACCAGACTCGTGAGCTGATTACAGTGGTATGGGACACTATATTCGCGCTGTTGGCCTACATTGATTGGTGATGAGCCCTTTGTAGTGACCTCGAGCATACCTTGATACTGCGTTGGGGTGACGAGCCTTAGGGTAGTAACTAAGGTATGACTAGGCATGCATTGATTGGTGACGAGCTCTTTGCAGTGACCTAGAATCATATGATTGTATAAGATTGTCTAGGACTGACGACCCTAGAATGGATCACCATTTGGGAATTGATATGAGGAAGGTACCTTAGCTTCCCAATCCTACTGTATGAAAAAGACTAATAACAACTTGGTAATCATGTTCATGCACCGCATTACATGTGCTTTGGCGTCGTGGAGCACTGCGGGAGGTTTTCATGCGTACCGTAAGATGAAGACGCTGAGGGAGTGCAGGCGAGAGCATGCATCATTTCTACATACATCCTTACATCAACAAGAGTAATTAGGATATGTTTGGTTGTATTGCTTTATCATTACTGCTTGATTGAATTGATAACATATTAACTTTTACTGTATAGTTCCACTGAGTTGATCACTCACTCCCACATTCTGGGATGGTGTTTTAACACCAACCAGACTCTGTCTTAGATGCTGATGATGATGCAACCCCCGATGCAGAGCAGGAGTATGAGGATGACGAGGACGCATTTTCTTTTATGCAGTTCTCAAGCGGGTTCATGTGAGCCGTGCCCTGAGCTGCGGGGATTCTGGGTTTCTTTTGTAATAGATGATTTCATTTTGATACTTATATTTTGAAAGCAAACACTTATAATTATGACCTGGTAGAGCATACATATCTCAGGGACTTATATAGATATATATATATATATATATGTTTCTTCAGTCTTCCGCTTACAGATTTCACCTATCCCTGGATTATGTTTGCAGTTTGGCTTAATATACTTCATGTTTTATGCACTCATACAGACAACATACATCCATCATTGCATATGTTGCATAAGTGATGTTTTGAAACTCGGGAGCTGAGTTATGCTCGACCCCCAAATTTCAGGGCGTTACAAGTTGGTATCAAAGCATGATTTGGATTAAACCGGACCTGGGTTATGGTCACACAATGCACGCTGACGCCACCTTAGTGTAGGAGGGTGCGAGATTAATCCAAAAACAGTGTAGGTTTTCCAGTTGCTCTTATCGGTGAAAGTTGACTGAAAATGATTACCGAGATCGAGTCCATGCACACTCTTGATCACACACACAGTGACCCCAAATCTCTTCTAAACTGTCCATTGACGGGTCTAGACTATGTATCATCCCTTTCCAGCTATTAGAAATTCGGTAAAAGTGAATATGCATCAGATTCTATTCAAAGTGACCCGATAAGAGTCGAAACAGACTAAGGGCCCAATCAGGGCATTTATAGGGGGACCTAGGGTGGGACCCACATCAATTACTGACTTAGGAGTAGGAGGACCTCACCCAAATGGCGAGTCCTCACCAGAATGTCCAGAGACCGGCGATGACCTCGCCAGTTCAGCGGGCCCTCGCTGTCCAACGAGCCTGACTGGGCGGGCTGACGCATGTGGGGACTAGTGTGGCCCATTCCTCCACAGTTACACATTTTTAACTCCCCCAAAACCCTCCTTCCTTCACAAAGCTACCCTCCAAGCTTCCCTTTTTTGGAAATTTCTCTTAAAACCCCATAAAAATCCATCCCAAACCCTTTCTTCTTCCATTTTCATGCATCCCCATTCTACCCATCTCAAAACCCACCTCCATTGCTGTTTTCCCTCTCTTTTCTTTCCATTTGAGTACTCAAATCCTTCCTTTGAGTCTCAAATTTGTGGAAGCCTCATCATTCCTCCCATTTCCCCTCTTTTCTCTTATTTTTCGTGGCCCTATTCGAGCTTGTTACGGCCATATTTTCCATTTCCACCATTCTCTCTTTCATGGGGAAGAAAAGAGCTCCCATTGATGAAGCTAGGCCTAGTCGCCCAACCCGTGCACGGAGGCCGAGAGGTGTCGTCGCGAGCCCAACCGCCACTCGAGAGTTTTAGACAAAGCGGGATCTCGATCCTCAGTCTCCCGTTGGAAGAACTTTGTTGGCAGAGCTATCTTATGGAGTTTATGAGGCTCGTAGGGTCCTTTTTGAAGCTCATGTAGATCCGCAGCTATTTGGAGAATATCTCTTATTTGAGCGCCTGGAAGGGGCCGGTTGGTGTTCGCTATTCAGGGTGAATACCGCACCAATGTGGGTACTGTCTGAGCTTTCTATGCCCACATTTGAGAACCTTCGCTGGAGCCATTGCAGTTCAAGATCCCTTGTGGAAGAGATCGGGAGGCTACAATCAACGTCGCCTTGATATCCCGACTTCTGAACGTGCCGCTTGGCGAGGTTCATGCAAGTGAGAAGAATCTAAGCAGTGCGCGTGAAAGGGATTGCCGTACGCGGTTCCTTTGTGGTCGTCTGGTTAAATGGCAGCCTAACAGAAGCCTTTTAACGACCAACATGACGGATGACTTTCGCTTGCTTCACCACATCTGCACATTCAATGTTTATCTAAGGTGGAGTAACCGCGTGACTATACGCGCCTGATGGTAGATTTCCTGTATCAGGTGGGGCAAGGAGAGAAGCTGTGTGTGCCAACGTACATCTTACGTCAGATTGTCCTTATCGCTCGTTCGAATAGGAGGACCGTATTGCTCCTATTTGGCCAACTCATCTGTAAGATTGCACATGAGTTTGGCTACAGACTCGAGGTGAAAAAGCTGGTACCTGTTCGTTACATTAATGAGACGACTCTTAATCAGATAGATATCGGGCCTCATCGACGACAAGCCTTACTTGAAGAAAGTGAGGATGAGACTGAGAGTGATGAGGAAGAGAGTAATGGCGAAGGTGGAGCTGAAATAGAAGAAAAAGAGCAGGATGAGGAAGAAGTGGAGGCCCGGGACACGAGTGAGAGTTCCCCTCCTACGGCACCAGAGCAGGGCTCAGATCAGGCCGCCAGGGATGCCCGTATAGCTCGACTTGAGGAGGGTCTGGCTGTCCTATGGCAAGACATTATGGATCTTTGGGGCTTCATGAAACATAAGTTCAAGAAGGTGTCTCGCACTCTCAAGTCTATCCTATGTTGCCTGTAGGATAAGGGTGCCTCTCCTCCATCTCCTGATTTCGATGAGTAGTTGCAGATGTAGTTGTCCCTTGCTCTATTTTGTTGCTTGTTATTGTGTGTAGCCATTATAGGCGTAGTAGTTTAGAAGTTATTTTGTGGTTTGAAGCTTAAGATGTATTAGCTCACATGCTTTCTCTGTCGCGATCCATGTAATGCTGCACTTCTTGTATTGTGACAATTTGGTTAAATGAAATGCATGTTGTCTTTTCATAAGTTGTGATGTAAATGCTGTGTAGGTGGATTATGTGGATGTTAAATCTCATAGGTTGCATCCTTTGTTGAATGTAGGGTATGCCTCCTAAGGGCTCAAAGACTTCGGCCCGTCTCTCTTTGGACGAGTAGCTTGCCGGGGTTTCCCCCCTAAGCGATAGCTAGATGGATCCACTGTCGGGCTCGTCTCATTTTAGTGCTGGGCCGGACTCTCAGCCAGCTACTGGCCCCGCTGCTGGGCTGACTCCTGTGATACCACCCATGGCTCCACCAGTCATGCCTTCGGTTCCTGAGTTGAACCGTGTATCTGTGTCGACACCTTATGCATCTTCGTCCGCTCTGCCTCCTGATAAGCTTGAGTAGATGATGTTGTTGATGCAGCAGCAGCAGATCCAGCAGCAGCAGTAGATCCAGCAGCAACAGTTTTTATCTTCCATGGCTAGTATCTTTGCTTAGTCGATAGGGGTGACTCTACCTGCTTCACCTATGCACCCATCTGGGAACACTAGTGCTAGTGGCACATTTGAGCGATTCCAACACTTATGACCTCCCACATTTACAGGTTCTCATAGACCTGAGGAGGCCGAATACTGGATTGACCACATCTCTAAGATGCTGAGGCTGCTTCACTGTTCTGAGGCTGAGCAGGTCGAGCTTGCCTCCTTCATGTTTGAGAAGGAGGCCAGTTTATGGTGGGACAGTGTTCTCCACACAGTTGCGGAAGGTTTTGAGTGGACGTGGCAGGCATTTGAGGCTCGCTTCCACGAGAAGTATTTTTCGGTCACTTACCGACACGAGAAGGAGAGTGAGTTCCTTCGCCACCGTCAGGGAGGGATGTCGGTGACAGAGTATGAGAACTGGTTTACTGAGCTGGATAGATATGCTCCATTGCTTCTAGGTGATCAGCCGATGTGAATGCGGCATTTTTCTGAGGGGCTGAGGCCTGAGATTCGATCGAAGATGTGCTGTGATAGCATATCTTCTTATGCTGAGTTGGTGAGCATGTCCCTGCGAGCTGAACAGGAAGGGGACAGGTCGCCCTGTATGCGAGCACCTATGGTTCTCAGACCGCGACCTGACTTTTCGAGTACACCATTTCTTGGCAAGAGGCCACAGGAAGATTCTCCTCCGAGACATGTAGCATCGTGACTCAACCATGCGTTGTGACTTGCGCTGTTCATACTGTGAAAAAATCGGGCATTCGGATCGTAATTGCTTTACGCGAATGCGGGACAGTGGATTTATGCCACCGCAAAGGATCAGCCGTCTGATGCCTCAGGTCATATCAACTCCACCCCTTCGTTCAGCGCCAGCTCACCCATCCTTCAGACCTTCTGTACCTCGCTTCAGGCCACCTCAGCGGCCCATGGTACCACCGCCGAATCGCCCACAGCAGGCTCGAGTTCACGCGCTTACAGCTGAAGCGCCTGGGGCTGACTTGGCACCGAGATCTTTTGAGGTTACAACTCACATTCAAGGTATTCCCGTCTCCTTGTTGGTGGATACCGGGTCCACTACCTCTATTATATCGTATGCGGCAGTTAAGCGCCTGAGTTTGGGCACTGTTACTATGAAGGGAGTGACACTCACTACCGCTATAGGGACCTCCTCTGATATTACCAAGATTTGTATGGATTGTTTGATTGATCTAGGGAGCAGATCGATTCTAGTTAACCCGTATGTCGCACCTTTATATCTAGGGAGCAGATCGATTCTAGGGGGCATGGATTGGCTCACGAAGATGCGAGCAGAGATTGATTCTGAGGCTAGACGGGTGACAGCCCATGGACCTAAGGGCGAGACATTTACTTTCCCTGTTCAGGTTAGTTACCCTTTCCATTTTGGTTGTTATACTTCTCTGTTGAAGAGTATTGCTGGTTCGGCGCTTGAAAGCACGCCAGTAGTTAGGGATTTTGAAGATGTATTAGAGTCGATTCCTGGATTACCCCCTCGGCGCGAGATTGATTTTACTATCGATCTCATGCCTGGTGCGACACCTATTTCATTGCCCACCTATCGCATGCCTTTGAGTGAAATGGAGGAATTGAGGAAGCAGATAGATGGCTTGTTGAAGTTGGGCTTTATTCGACCTAGTGTGTCCCCTTGGGGAGCACCTGTTCTGTTTGCTAAGAAGAAGGATGGTTCCTTGCGATTATATATAGATTATCGCAGGTTAAATCAGGTGACAGTGAAGAACAAGTATCCCTTGCCCAGGATCGATGATTTGTTTGATCAGTTGAAGGGGGCACAGTACTTTTTGAAGATTGATCTGCAGTCAGGGTATCATCAGTTGCGCGTCAAGATGCACCGGCCGTGTTTATGGATCTGATGAGTAGGGTGTTTCGGCCATTTTTGTTCTGATTCATCATTGTCTTTATCGATGACATTTTGATATACTTTACGAGTCAGGGAGAGCACGAGGAGCACCTAAGAGTGGTTTTAGATGCTCTCAGGAAGAATCAGCTTTTTGCGCAGTACAAGAAATGTGACTTTTGGAAGGAGGAAGTCAAGTTCCTAGGACATGTGGTGTCCAAGGAAGGGATAGCAGTCGACCTCGCTAAGGTAGCTACAGTTCAAGACTGGAAGCAGCCTGGTTCGGTTACTGTGGTGAGAAGCTTTCTGGGTCTAGCAGGCTATTATCGACGCTTCATATGAGACTTCTCGAAGATAGCTAGACCGTTGTCTCAGTTGACACGGAAAGACTGGAAGTTTTCTTGGAATGAGAAGGCGGAAATAGCTTTTCAGGAGCTGAAGGACAAGTTGACGTCCGCCCCTGTGCTAGTATTGCCAGAGCAAGGGGTTAAGTATACAATATATACTAACGCCTCTCGCATTGGTCTGGGTTGTGTCCTTATGCAGAAGGACAGGGTGATTGCATATGCCTCGAGACAGTTGAGGAAACACAAAGAGAATTACCCTACACACGACCTGGAGTTGGCAGCTATCATTTTCGCATTAAAGCTCTGGAGACATTACCTCTACGGAGAGGAGTTCGAGCTCTTTTGCGACCACAAGAGCCTTAAGTATATCTTCACTTAGCGTGACTTGAATATGAGGCAACGCCGATGGATGGAAACATTGAAAGACTTTAAGTTCGATGTCTCTTACCATCTGGGCAAGGCAAACCTTGTGGCAGACGCGTTGAGTCACAAGAAGGTTGTAGAGTTTGCGGCTTCGCTAATGATAGCAGAATGGGACATGATGGAGTTTGTGTGAGACTTTGAGCAGAAACTCATGGTGGAAGAGCCGTATGAGGTTATCGCACACATTCGAGTACAACCCCTCATTGACGAAAGGATCATTGCAGCTCAGGCAGATGATGAGCTATTGGCGAAGATGAGAGAGCGGGTTCGTATAGATGAGGACTCCGAGTGGAGTGTTGGTTCAGATGGGGGCCTACGATATCGTGGCCACCTATGTGTCCCAGACATTCCTGACTTGAGATGGGAGGTTCTCGAGTCAGCCCATTATTTAAAGCTTGCAATGCATCCAGGGAGCATGAAGATGTATTAAGACATGAGGAGATCCTACTAGTGGGACAACATGAAAGTTCACATTGCTGAGTTCGTATCTTGTTGTCTCACGTGCCAGCAGGTCAAGGCAGAGCATCGCCGACCTCCTGGACTGCTTCAGCCATGTCCATAGCAGAATGGAAGTGGGACTTCATCTCTATGGATTTTATTTCAGGGCTACTGAGAATGAGGAAGGGACATGACTCCATTTGGGTGATTGTCGACCAATTGACAAAGTTGGCTCATTTCTTATCGATCAGAGTCACAAACTCTGCAGACGAGTTGGCTAGGTTGTACATCAAGGAGATTGTACGTCTGCACGGAGTTTCCTTGGAGATTGTGTCTGACAGAGACACGCAATTCACATCTATCTTCTGGACTCGTATCCATGAAGCGATGGGTGTGAAATTGAAGTTTAGCACAGCGTTTCATCCGCAGACAGATGGGTAGACGAAACGTGTGAATCAGATTCTGGAGGACATGTTGCGAGCTTGTGTTTTGGATTTTAAGGACAGTTAGGATGACTGTCTCCCTTACGCAGAGTTCGGGTATAACAACAGCTTCCAGGCGAGTATCGGCATGGCTCCCTACGAGGCATTGTATGGTCGCCCATGTAGAGCACCGCATTGCTGGGCAGAAGTTGGCGAGCGTAGGTTGATTGGCCCAGAGTTGGTTTAGGTGACTTTAGAGAAAATAGACATTATTCGACGTCGACTTCTGACAGCCCAGAGCAGGCAAAAGAGTTACGCTGATACGAGGCGGAGACCGCTTGAGTTTGAGGTTAAAGACCATGTATTTCTTAAGGTTTCCCCTATGAAGGGAGTCCTGCGGTTTGGTAAAAAGGGGAAGCTCACGCCGAGATTTATTGGTCCATTTCAAATACTGGATTGAGTGGGACCGATAGCGTACTGCCTTGCTTTGCCCACACCACTTGCGGGCGTGCATAACGTATTTCATGTTTTTATGCTGAAGAAGTACGTTCCTAATCCTTTGTATATTATCAGTTGGGAGCAGGTGCAGTTAAGCGAGGATGCTACATATGTACTGCGACCGACGCGTATCCTAGACAGGAAGGAGCAGGTATTGCGTAGCAAGGTCATCCCTCTTGTGAAAGTACTGTGGACGCATCACAGTGAAGAAGAGGCTAGTTAGGAGACTGAAGCTGAGGTAAAAAAGAACTACCCTCAGATCCTTGAGGAGTATGAGAAGGAAAGAATTTCAAGGATGAAATTTTTCTTTAAGGGGGGTAGATTGTAATGACCCGAAAAATTTTGTGCAAAGACCCGAGTACTACCTCAAATTCTTTAGAAGTTAAATGTGGGGTAACTAGCGCTAAACTTGATTACTTGTGAAATTAGCACCAATCACTTTAAATTTAATCTGCAAGACCCAAAACCTGTAGAATCGTTAGCGCTATGTTACCCTGAAATCTAGGATTCAACGCTAAATCCAGTTGCTCTTGGGAGTACTTGAAAACTCTGTATCGGACCTGGACCGCGCGTTGAAAGTCCGATAGCGATGATCTTAAACAATTACGATCAACTTGTTGGGCTTGACAATCACCTCAAAAATCAAGTCCAGATGATGTCCTGAGACAATTTGCTTGAGTCCGGAGTAAAAGTGTGAGAAAGGTGAGAAATTAAATATGAATTTATGAAATCTGAGTCGTGTCGCTTGCTCATCGATTTTAAGCATTCTGACGGTTGGATTCTGACCCAAATTCACCCTCAGATCAGGAAAGATGGCCCACACATGTCAAAGTGCCGGTGGACTAGATCGAGTTTCGGTGACCGTTAAATTGAAATTGGTCTGCCACGGCTGATCTCTAAATCCGATAGGGATAAAAAAACTTAGCGTGACTTAGATCCATGGTCAGTGAGCTTAAGTCCGATCGCACGTGGAAAAAAGACCTCCAAAAGTGCTCCGTTGGACCGATATAGACCCGAATTGGTTATAACCTAAGTATACCTTGGCCCTAGGGCTATTTTCATCAATATTAGGCCTATATAAAGACCTTAAAACCCTCACTCTCAACTCCATACGAATTTTCTAAACCCTAGCTAAGAGAGAGAGAGAGAGGAAAAGAGAGAGAAAGTGAGAGAGAAGTTGGTGAATCATCTTGAGATTCTTCCCTGTAACTCTGCGTACCTAAACCATCACATCTGAATTGTTATTCCGGCGATTCTAAGTTCATTCTTGGGTAAGTCAATCAAACCCTAGCCTATTTTGGAGCTTAGAATAGTCTAGGTGTTAATGTAGCTCATTTCATTCATGCCTTAGGTTATCTAATCGCCGTTGACGAAGACTTATCGTCTGAATCAGATCTGTTGCGCACTTTCTGGTTTAAGGTGCGGACTATATTTGTATAGGTTATGGTTTTCAAGGCTTTCAATGTCAGTTAATGGTTTATTATTGTTGTAGGTGAAATTTCACATGCCAAATGCGATGTTTGTATTGTGTTCCTGATATATATGAGCTATATTGAGATTTGTGTATTCCTTGTTTATGTAGAAAGTATTGTATACGTATGAAATATGAACATGTGTTTACCATGATTAATTGTCGTGTATTTGTGCTAGTTGTATGTGTATTAACTCCTTGGCGAAAGGAATTGTCCAAATGTGTGTTATCACCAACATACGTCATGTATGTTGGAATATGTAGTCTAAGTGTTTGTAGAAATGTCTGAATGATCAAGTGTGTAATATATTATCCTATTTATGGGCATTGAGAAGAGATTCTCAACTATCTTATTGGTGTGTATGATTTCCTACATGCAATTTACATTCTTTGTTGTTTAAATTCAGGCACTACTTATATGTAAATCCATGTTAAGTTGATATTCATCAAATGCTCACATACTGTATGATTAGAATTGTTGATCCATTACTGTTCTGAATTGTTGGTATGAATATCTGTTATACTTGAATGTGTTTGGGACTATGAAATAGTCCACGGAATCGGTAACAAACCTTGATTTTGTAGCCGAGGTTGTTTTCACCACGAAGGATGTGTTTGACGAACCCAAGTCGTATTAGGGTTGTCGACAGTGGTTTGGCCACACGGAGTGTTTGCGCACTCTATGTCGTTCCACTCAACGTGCGCTCGTGCTAGTCGAGCTCGTCAAGTAACCCGATTATTTCGGTGGATGTGCACCATGTATGGACGCTATTGTTTGAATCTAGGGTACCAAACTTACCAATGCAATCCTGTTAACTATGGTACCTCGATCCGCTAAGACTCATGAGCTGGGTATGGTGGTATGGGACACCGTGGTCGAGCTGTCGGCCTACGCTGGGGTGACGAGTCTCCCCGTAGTGACCAGTGAGCACACCAGACTCGTGAGCCGATTATGGTGGTATGGGACACTATATTCGCGCTGTCGGCCTACATTGATTAGTGATGAGCCCTTTATAGTGACCTCGAGCATACCTTGATACTGCGTTGGGGCGACGAGCCTTAGGTTAGTAACTAAGGTATGACTAGGCATGCATTGATTGGTGACGAGCCCTTTGCAGCGACCTAGAACCATATGATCTTATGAGATTGTCTACGACTGACGACCCTAGAATGGATCACCGTTTGGGATTTGATATGAGAAAGGTACCTTAGCTTCCTAATCCTGCTGTATGAAAAAGACTAATAACAACTTGGTAATCATGTTCATGCACCACATTGCATGTGCTTTGGCGTCGTGGAGCACTGCGGGAGGTTATCATGCGTACCGTAAGATGAAGACGCTGAGGGAGTGCAGGCAAGAGCATGCATCATTTCTACATACATCTTTACATTAACAAGAGTAATTAGGATATGTTTGGTTGTATTATTTTATCATTACTGCTTGATTGAATTGATAACATATTAACTTTTATTGTATAGTTTAACGCCCTGAAATTCGGGGGTCGAGCATAACTCAGCTCCCGAATTCCAAAACATCACTTATGCAACATATTTAATGATGAATGTATGTTGACTGTATTAGTGCATAAAACATGGAATAGATTAAGCTAAAAACACAGATATGATTCAGGGATAAGTGAATAAAGCAAGCGGAAGACTTATAGTAAAATGTGTACAAGTGTAAATCCCTGAATTACATATACAAGCCAGATCGTATGAAAGTGTTATTTAACAAAATTGTAAGTATCAATTACATCGTTTCAGTTCCCAAAAAAATAATCCCAAAGATCCCGCGCATCAGACCGAGGCTCGCTAGAACCCGTCTGAAAACTGCATATAGGAGAAGGCAGCCTCGTCGTCATCCAGCTCCCGCTCTGCCTCAGACGTCGCATCCACATCTGCAACATCGGGGCCTAGAGTCCGGTGGGTGTTTAACACCGCCCCGAAACGTGGGAGTGAGTGATCAACTCGGTGGAACAATAAGGCACTAGTTAACATGTTATCAGTTCAATCAAACAGTAATGATAAAGCAGGAAAATTAAATAAATCCTAAGTACTCTTGTTAATGCAGGGATGTATGCAAAATGATGCGTGCCCTCACGCGTACACCCTCAGCGTCTTCATCTTACGTTACGCATGACACCACCTCAAAGTGCGCCACATCTACAAAGCACATGCAAATGTGGTGCATGGATATGATTACCAAGTTGTTATTAGTCCATTTCACACAGCAGGATTGGGAAGCTAAGATACCTTCCTCATATCACCATCCAAACAGTGATCCATACTAGGTTCGTCAATCCTAGACATCTCATACGATCAGACATTTGAGGTCGTAGCAAAGGGCTCGTCACCAATCAATGCACGCCTTTCATGACCTTCCTACCACAGTTCAGCTCGTCACCTCATTGCGATATCCAGGTATGCTCGAGGTTACTACAAAGGGCTCGTCACCAATCAATGTAGGCCGACAGTACGAATATAGTATCCCATACCACCATAATCGGCTCACGAGGTTAGTTGCTCACTGGTCACTACGAGGAGGCTCGTCACCCCAGCGTAGGCCGACAGCTCGACCACGGTGTCCCATACCACCATGTCCGGCTCATGAGTCTTAGCGGATCAAGTACCATAGTTAATAGGATGTCACTGGTAAGTTCGGTACCCTATATTCAAGCAATAGCGTCCATACATGGTTAACATACATCGGACAATCGGGTTACTTGACGAACTCGACTACCACGAGCGCACGTTGAATTGAACGACATAGAGTGCGCAAACACTCCGCGTGGCCAAACCACTGCCGCCAACTCTAATAAGGCTCCGGCTCGTCTAACACGTCCTACGTGGCGAAAGCAATCTCAACCACGAATATAGAGTCGATTACCGATTTTCTGGACTAATGCATAGTCCCACACACCTTACACTACAACAAATATTCATAAGGAATGTAAAACAGTAATGGAACAACAGCTTAAATCATGGTACATAAGCACTTGAGGAATATCAACTTAACATAAATGTAAGCACAAGTAGTACTTGAATTTAAATAACTTGGAATGTAACTAGCATAAGGGAAATCATGAACATCAACAGGAGTATTGAGAATCACTTCTCAACGCCCACAATTCGTGTAATCAGTTACACTTAGGTCATTCATGCATTTCTACAAACACTTAGCATACATGGAACAACATACATGACGTATGTTGGAATACATGCACTTAGACAATTCCTTTTACCAAGGAGTCGTCATACATGCATCTAGCATACATACATGACAAATAATCATGGCAAACACAAGTGCGTATTTTATACGTATACGGTACTTTATAAATACACATAGAATACACAAACCTCACCATAGCACATGCATATCAGGAAAGCAATGTAAACATAACATTTGACATGTGAAATCTCATCCATAACAAGAATAAATCACTAACTGGGATTGAAAGCCTTGAAAACCATAACCTATACACTTAAAGTCCGCACCTTAAGAAAAGAAGGAACCACCGAACTGATTTAGACGAGTTGTCTTCGTCAACGGTGTTAGAATACCCTAAAACAAGGATAGAAATGAGATACAACAACACCAAGACTAATCTAAGCTCTAACATAGGTTAGGGTTAGGTTAACTTACCTCAAAAGAACTCAGAACCGTCAGAAGAACGATTCAAAGTGAAGATTCAAAGATGAAGAAGAACAAGGAAGAAACCAAGATGATTCACCAACTTATCTCTCTCACTTTCTCTCTCTTTTCCACTCTCTTTCCAAGCTAGGGTTAGAGAAAATTGTATGGAAAAGAGAGCTAGGGTTTAAGGACTATAAATAGGCCTATCCTTGATGAAAATAACCCTAGGGACAAGGTATACTTAGGTTATAACCAAAGTAAGCCTTTCTCGATCCAACGAAGCACTTCTGGTGGGCCTATAACCACGAAAGGTCGGACTTAAGCTCCTTGACCATGGATCTAGGTCAAGCAGAGTTTTCATACCGACCGGCCCTTCAGATCAGCCGTGGCGGACCACACTCAATTCAACGGTCATGGAATCTCGATCAAGTCCACAAGCACTAGGATATGCCTGGGCCAACTATCCTGATCAGAGGGTGAAATTGGGTCAGAATCCAACGGTCAGATAGCTTAAAATCGTCGCGCAAGTGACACGACTCAGATTTCATAAAAAGCTTAATAAATTCCAACCGTTCTCACACTCTTCACTCCGAACTCAATCAAATCGACCCAGAACATCAGATCGACTTGATTTTCGAGGTGAAGATCAAGCCCAACTCGGTGACCGCTACAGCCTAAGATCATCGCCATCGGACTTTCGACGAGCGGTCTAGGTCTAATCCAGATCTTCCAAAAATTCTCCAGAACAACTGGATTTAGCGATGGATCCCAGGTTTCAGAGTAACGTAGCGCTCACTAATCTACATGTTTAGAGCCATGCAGATACAATTTAAAGTGATTGATACGGATTTCACAAGCAATCGAGTAAAGCGCTAATTACCCCAAAACAACTACTTAAGGAAAGATTAGCACAGAAATTCCAAGGTCGTTACAATCTACCCCCCTTAAAGAAAATTTCGTCCTCGAAATTCATACCTTCATATAAGCCTCAAGGATCAGAGGGTAGGTCTTCCTGACCTCAGCTTCAGATTCCCAAGTAGCCTCTTCCACACCATGATGCGTCCATAGCACCTTCACAAGAGGGATAACCTTGCTACGCAATACCTGCTCCTTCCTATCGAGAATACGCGTCGGTCGCAGTACATAAGTGGCATCCTCACTCAACTGCACTTGCTCCCAACTGATAATATGCGAAGGATCAGGAACGTACTTCTTCAGCATAGAAACATGAAATACGTTATGCACGCCCGCAAGAGGTGTGGGCAAAGCAAGGCGGTATGCTACCGCTCCCACTCGATCCAGAACTTGAAATGGACCAATAAATCTCGGCGTCAGCTTCCCCTTCTTACCGAACCGTAGAACTCCCTTCATAGGAGAGACCTTCAGAAACACATGGTCTCCAACCTCAAACTCAAGCAGTCGACGCCTCGTATCAGCATAACTCTTCTGCCTGCTCTGCGCCGTCAAAAGTCAACGTCGAATGATGTCAACCTTCTCTGAAGTCACCTGCACCAACTCTGGGCCAAGCAAACTACGCTCACCAATCTCTGCCCAACAATGTGGTACTCTGCACGGGCGACCATACAGCGCCTCATAGGGAGCCATGCCGATACTCGCCTGAAAACTGTTATTATACGCGAACTCTGCATACTGAAGACAATCATCCCAACTATCTTTGAAATCCAGAACACAAGCTTGCAACATATCTTCCAGGACCTGATTCACGTGCTCCGTCTGCCCATCTATTTGCGGATGAAACGCGGTGCTGAACTTCAGTTTCACACCCATCGCTTCCTGGATACAAGTCCAGAAGATAGATGTAAAACGCGTGTCTCTATCAGACACAATCTCCAGGGGAACTTCATGCAGACGCACTATCTCCTTGATATACAACCTAGCCAACTCGTCTGCAGAGTAAGTGACTCTGATCGGTAAGAAATGCGCCGACTTCGTTAATCGATCGACGATCACCCAAATAGAGTCAAATCCCTTCCTCGTCCTCGGCAACCCAGAAATAAAATCCATAGAGATGAAATCCCACTTCCATTCAGCTATGGGCATGGGCTGCAACAACCCAGGAGGTCGGCGATGCTCTACCTTGACCTGCTGGCACGTGAGACAACGAGAAACAAATTCAGCAATCTGGACCTTCATATTGTCCCACCAATAAGACCTCTTCATATCCTGATACATCTTTGTGCTACTTGGATGCATCGCAAGTTTAGAACTATGGGCTAACTTGAGAACCTCCCGTCTCAAGTCAGGGATGTCAGGAACACATAACCGGCCACGAAAACGTAGGCCCCCATCAGAACTAACACTCTAGTCGGAGTTCTCATCTGTACCAACCCGCTGCCTCATCTTCATCAAAAGCTCATCATCTGCCTGAGCTGCAACGATCCTCTCGTCGATAACGGGCTGTACACGAATGTGTGCGATAACCTCATACGGCTCAACCACTGTAAGCTTCTGCTCAAATTCGCGCACGAACTCCAACATATCTCATTCTGCTATCATCAGCGGAGCCGCAAACCCAATAGCCTTCTTGCGACTCAACGCATCTGCCACAAGGTTCACCTTACCCGGATGGTAAGAAACATCGAACTTGAAGTCCTTCAATGTTTCCATCCATCTGCGCTGCCTTATATTCAAATCGCGCTACGTGAAAATATACTTAAGGCTCTTGTGGTCGCAAAAGAGCTCGAACTCCTCACCATAGAGGTAATGTCTCCAAAGCTTTAATGCGAAGATGACATCTGCCAATTCCAGGTCGTGCGTAGGGTAATTCTCTTTGTGTTTCCTCAACTGACGCGAAGCATAAGCAATCACCCTGTCCTTCTGCATAAGGACACAACCCAGACCAACGCGAGAAGCGTCGGTATATATAATATACTTAACCCCTTGCTCGCAATACTAGCACAGGGGCGGACGTCAACTTGTCCTTCATCTCCGAAAAGCTAACTCCGCCTGCTCATTCCAAGCAAACTTCAAATCCTTCCGTGTCACCGCGATAACGGTCCGGCAATCTTCGAGAAG
Organism: Magnolia sinica; assembly: GCF_029962835.1. Lineage (NCBI taxonomy): Eukaryota > Viridiplantae > Streptophyta > Magnoliopsida > Magnoliales > Magnoliaceae > Magnolia > Magnolia sinica. The sequence continues at coordinate 61,085,051 of NC_080577.1, forward strand.
TCTGAATAAAGCATCGATAATAGCCTGGTAAGACCTAGAAAACTCCTTACCTCGGTAATTGAACCAGGCTGCTTCCCGCAGCTACCTTGGCAAGGTCGACGGCTATTCCTTCCTTGGACACCACATGTCCCAGGAACTTGACTTCCTCTCTCCAGAAATCACACTTCTTGAACTGTGCGAAGAGCTAATGCTTCCTAAGAGTATCCAAAACCGCTCTTAAGTGCTCCTCGTGCTCTGCCCGGCTCACTGAATAAATCAAAATGTCATCAATAAAAACAATGACGAATCAAAACAAGAATGGCCGAAACACCCTGTTCATCAGATCCATGAACACGGCCGGTGCGTTCGTCAGACTGAACGACATCACAAGGAACTCATAATGACCGAAGCTGGTCCTAAAAGCGGTCTTCTGCACGTCCCCATCCTTGACGCGCAACTGATGATACCCTGACTGCAGATCAACCTTCGAAAAGTACCGTGCCCCCTTCAACTGATCAAACAGATCATCAATCCTGGGCAAAGGGTACTTATTCTTCACAGTTACCAAATTCAACCTGCGATAATCAATACACAATCGCAAGGAACCATCCTTCTTCTTCACAAACAAAACAAGTGCTCCCCAAGGAGACACACTGGGCCGAATAAAACCCAATTCCAGCAAACCATCTATCTGCTTCCTCAACTCCTCCATTTCACTCGGAGGCATACGATAGGTGGGTAAAGAAATGGGCGCCGCACCAGGCATAAGATCGATAGCAAAATCAATCTCACGCTGAGGAGGTAATCCAGGAATCGACTCAAACACATCTTCAAACTCCTGAACTACCGGCGTACTAACCAACGCCGATTCGGCCGAACTCTCCAATAGAGAAGAATAAAAATCAATACGAAGAGGGTAACTGACCTGAACTGGGAAAGTAACAATCTCGCCCTCAGGTCCATGGATCGTCACTGATCTAGCTTCACAATCAATCTCAGCTCGCATCCTCGTGAGCCAATCCATACCCATAATAACATCGTAGTGATAAAGCGGTGCGACTAGCAAATCAACACGGATCGATCCACTTCCCAGATCGACCAAACAATCCATACAACGCTTGCCCAAAGCAGAGGAAATCCCCGTAGCGGTAGTAAGCGTCACTCCTTGCATAGGAACAGATCTCAAACCCAAACGCCTAACTGCCGCATAAGATATAAGAGAAGTAGTGGACCCTGTATCCACTAACATAGAAACGGGAATACCTTCAATGTGCGCTGTCACCTCAAAGGACCTCGGCACTAAGTCAGACATAGGCGCTTCAGCTGAAAGCGCATGAACACGAGCCTGCTGCTGACGATTCGGCGGAGGAACCATGGGCCGCTGAGGTGGCCTGAAACCAGGAACTGCAGGTCTGAAGGATGGATGAGCTGGCGCTGATCGAAGAGGAGGAGGAGAAATAACTTGAGGCATCGGACGGCTAACCCTCTGCAGTGGAGTAAAACCACCTGCTCGCATACGGGAAAAGCAGAAACGGTCCAAGTGCCCCACCTTCCCACAATAAGAATATCTAAGATCAGCTCTCATCTGCTGAGCGGGCGGCACTGAACGCCTCGGAGGAGAATCAACTCGCGGCCTCTTGCCGAGGAAAGTTGCACCCTGAAAGTCCGGTCGCGGCCTAGGAACCATCGGTGCTCGCATGCGGGACGCTCTATCTCCGTCATGCTCTGCTCGCAAGGACATGCTCACTAGCTCCGCATATGAAGAAATGCTAGTACAACAAATCTTCGATCGGATCTCAGGTCGCAGTCCCTCAGAAAAACGCCGCATCCTCATCGGCTGATCACCCAGGATCAAAGGAACATACCGCCCCAACTTAGTAAACCGGTTCTCATACTTCGTAACCGACAACCCTCCCTGGCGGAGGCGAAGGAACTCACTTTCCTTCTCATATCGGTACGTCACCGGGAAATACTTCTTGTGGAAGCGCACCTCAAACGCCTGCCACGACCACACGAAGTCCTCCTCGACAGTGCGAAGCACACTGTCCCACCACAAACTGGCCTCCTTCTCAAACATGAAGGTGGCAAGCTCAACCTGCTCGACCTCAGAGCTCTCAGCATCTTAGAGATGCGGTCTATCCAATACTCGGCCTCCTCGGGTCTATGAGAACCCGCAAAAGTAGGAGGTCGCAAGCGCTGGAATCGCTCGAATGTGCCGCTGGCACTGGCGCTCCCAGATGGAGGCATAGGTGAAACAGGTGGAGTCGCCCCCACTGACTGAGCAAAGATGCCAGCCATGGAAGAGAGGAACTCCTGCTGCTGCTGAATCTGCTGCTGCTGCATCAACAACATCATCTGCTCAAACCTATCAACAGGTGAAGCAGACGAAGGTGCACGGCTCGGCTCAGGAACCGAGGGTGTGACTGGAGGAGCCATAGGTGTCGACCCAACACCGGCACGAGATGGACCCGCCTGCGGATCCGACTGGCTATCACTCAAGGGAGGAACCCCAGCAAGCGACTCAATCAGAGAGAGACGGGCCGAAGTCTTCGAACCCTTAGGAGGCATCCCTACATTCAATCAGAGGATGCAACCTGTCAGATTCTAAGTCACATAATCCATCCACACAACAACACAGCACAGCACAACTCCAAAGACAAACAACATGCATTCCATTAATCAAAATCGTCGCAATACAAGTAGTGCAGCAATACATGAATCACGACTAGGAAAGCATGAAAACAACAACATCTAACACTTTAACAACCACAGCAACTACAACAACCACAAACAACTACCACAACTACAACACTACAACACTCCAACTACAAGCCAACAACGGCTACACACAGAAAGAAAACACAAACAAAGTAAAAGACGGCCACGACGATGCTACTCGTCGGAATCAGGAGATGGAGGCGGAGCACCCTTATCCTGCAAGCAACACAGGATAGACTTCAAAGTCCGAGACATCTTCCTAAGCTTATGCTTAACAAAGCCTCGAGGATCAACCATCTTCTGGCGTAAAGCAGCTTGCCCTTCTTCAAGCCGTGTAAGACGGGCATCTCTGGCAGTCTGCTCTGCGCCCTGCTCTGGCACCACAGGAGGAGAGCTATCACTCAAATCCTGTGCCTCAATCTCTTCCTCGTCTTGCTCTGCTTCTTCCTCTACTCTTCTTCTTTCAGCATAACTCTCATCATCACCGCTCTCAGACTCAACCTCACCCTCTGAGGCAAGCCGACCAGAACCAACCTCCATCAGCTTAAGAGTCCTCAAATTGATATAACGAACAGGGACCGACTTCTCAGCTCCAAGCCTATAGCCAAACTCATGTGCGATCTTGCAAATGAGGAGGCTAAAGGGAAGCGATTCGGTCCTTCTACTTAAACGAGCGATGAGAATAATCTGGCGCAGGACGTACATTGGCACACACAACTTCGCTTCCTGCCCCACCTGATACAGAAAATCCACCATCAGGCGCGTACACTCACTGCGGTTGCTCCACCTTGGATATACATTGAACGTAAAGATGTGGTGAAGCAAACGGAAGTCGTCCGTCATGAAAGAAGCCAAAAGACTCCTATTCGGCTGCCATTCAACCGGACGACCACACAAGGATTGGGTGCGACGATCCCTCTCGCGCACACTGTCCACATTCTTCTCGCTAGCATGCACTTCACCAAGTGGCACTCTCAGGAGTCGGGATATCAAAGCAACATTGAAAATACCAACCCGACCGCTACCACAAGGAATCTTAAACTGCAAAGGCTCCAACAAAGGCTCCAGAATGTTGGCATAAAAGGCCCGAACAGTGCTAGCATTCGCGCGATACTCGCCTTCAAACAAGGGACCCCAACCAGCCCCTTCTAGGCGCTCCAACAAGAAGAACTCACCAAAGAGCCGCAGATCAACACGAGCCTCAAAAAGGACTCTACGCCCTTCATAGACTCCATGCGACAATTCTGCCAACAAAGTCCTACTAACGAGAGCTCGAGGATCGAGGTCACGCTTCGTCTGGAACTCGCGTGTGGCGGACGTGCTAGCGGCGGCTCCTCTCGGCCTCCGTGCACGGGTTGGGCGGCTTGGCCCGACTTCATCCACGGGCGCTCTCTTCTTCCCCATCAAGGAAAGAAGGGAAGAAATGGAAAAAATGGCCGTCACAATCTCAAAGAGGGCCATGAGAAATGAGAGAAAGAGAGAAATAGGAAGATGGTGAAGCTTCCACACAACTATTAGCCAAATAGGGATAGCAAGGGCTCAAATGAGAAGGAAAGAAGGAGAAATCAGCAATGAGAAGGAAGCTTTGAAGATGGGGTGATGGGTTTGCACGAAAAATGGAGGCAGATGAAGATTGGGGAGAGATTTGAGAGGATTTGGAGAGGTTTTGGAAGAAAGGGAGAGCTTGGGAGTGGGTTTTGTGAAGGAAATAGGTAAAAGGAATGGGTTTTAAGGTAAAACCGTAGAGGGGTGGGCCACACTAGGCCTGAGATGCGTCGGCCCGCCTGGCCCGGCGACCGGCGATGGCATCGCCGGTCTCTAGATAGTCCGGCGATGCCTCGCCGTTTTGGCGAGGCCCTCTTGGTCCCCTTTGGTCCAAAACATGTAGTCCCCCCTGGGTCCTACAGAAAATGCCCCGATTGGCCCCTTGCGTAGTTTGAAGCCTATCAGGTCATTTTGACAGAAATCTGATTCAAATAGCGATTTTTGGAAGGTTTAAAGATGAAAAAAGGGAAGATAGACCGTCTACACTCATTAATAGAGGGTCTAGGAAAGGTTTCGGGTCGCTATGTGTGATCAGGTACGAATACAGACTCGATCTCGGTGAAGGTTTTCAGGAAACTTTCGCCGATAGAAACTACGGAGCACAAACACAAAGCGATGATAGACCCGCACCCAAATGCACTAAAGTGGCGACAACGTGCAGTGTGTGACCATAACCCAGGTCCGGTTTAATCCAGATCATGCTTTGATACCAACTTGTAACGCCCTGAAATTCGGGGGTCGAGCATAACTCAGCTCCCGAGTTCCAAAATATCACTCATGCAACATATTTAATGATGAATATATGTTGACTGTATTAGTGCATAAAACATGGAATAGATTAAGCCAAAAATACAGATATGATTCAGGGATAAGTGAATAAAGCAAGCGGAAGACTTATAGTAAAATGTATACAAGTGTAAATCCCTGAATTACATATACAAGCCAGATCGTATGAAAGTGTTATTTAACAAAATTGTAAGTATCAATTACATCGTTTCAGTTCACAAAAAAATAATCCCAAAGATCCCGCGCATCAGACCGAGGCTCGCTAGAACCCGTCTGAAAACTGCATATAGGAGAAGGCAGCCTCGTCGTCATCCAGCTCCCGCTCTGCCTCAGACGTCGCATCCACATCTGCAACATCAGGGCCAAAGACAGAGTCTGGTGGGTGTTTAACACCACCCCAGAAACGTGAGAGTGAGTGATCAACTCAGTGGAACAATAAGGCACTGGTTAACATGTTATCAGTTCAATCAAACAGTAATGATAAAGCAGGACAATTAAATAAATCCTAAGTACTCTTGTTAATGTAAGTATGAATGCGGTATGATGCGTGCCCTCACGCGTACACCCTCAGCGTCTTCATCTTACGTTACGCATGACATCACCTTAAAGTGCGCCACATCTACAAAGCACATGCAAATGCGGTGCATGGATATGATTACCAAGTTGTTATTAGTCCATTTCACACAGCAGGATTGGGAAGCTAAGATACCTTCCTCATATCACCATCCAAACAGTGATCCATACTAGGGTCGTCAATCCTAGACATCTCATACGATCAGACATTTGAGGTCGTAGCAAAGGACTCGTCACCAATCAATGCACGCCTTTCATGCCCTTCCTACCACAATTCAGCTCGTCACCTCATTGCGGTATCCAGGTATGCTCGAGATCACTACAAAGGGCTCGTCACCAATCAATGTAGGCCGACAGCACGAATATAGTGTCCCATACCACCATAATTGGCTCACGAGGTTAGTTGCTCACTAGTCACTACGGGGAGGCTCGTCACCCCAGCGTAGGCCGACAGCTCGACCACGGTGTCCCATACCACCATGTCCGGCTCATGAGTCTTAGCGGATCAAGTACCATAGTTAATAGGATGTCACTGGTAAGTTCGGTACCCTAGATTCAAGCAATAGCGTCCATACATGGTTAACATACATCGGACAATCGGGTTACTTGACGAACTCGACTAACACGAGCGCACGTTGAATTGAACGACATAGAGTGCGCAAACACTCCGCGTGGCCAAACCACTGCCGCCAACTCTAATACGGCTCGGGCTCGTCTAACATGTCCTACGTGGCGAAAGCAATCTCAACCACGAATATAGAGTCGATTACCGATTTCCTAGACTAATGCATAGTCCCACACACCTTACACTACAACAGATATTCATAAGGAATGTAAAACAGTAATGGAACAACAACTTAAATCATAGTACATAAGCACTTGAGGAATATCAACTTAACATAAATGTAAGCACAAGTAGTACTTGAATTTAAATAACTTGGAATGTAACTAGCATAAGGGAAATCATGAACATCAACAGGAGTATTGAGAATCACTTCTCAACGCCCACAATTCGTGTAATCAGTTACACTTAGGTCATTCATGCATTTCTACAAACACTTAGCATACATGGAACAACATACATGACGTATGTTGGAATACATGCACTTAGACAATTCCTTTTACCAAGGAGTCGTCATACATGCATCTAGCATACATACATGACAAATAATCATGGCAAACACAAGTGCGTATTTTATACGTATACGGTACTTTATAAATACACATAGAATACACAAACCTCACCATAGCACATGCATATCAGGAAAGCAATGTAAACATAACATTTGACATGTGAAATCTCATCCATAACAAGAATAAATCACTAACTGGGATTGAAAGCCTTGAAAACCATAACCTATACACTTAAAGTCCGCACCTTAAGAAAAGAAGGAACCACCGAACTGATTTAGATATATGTTTCTTCAGTCTTCCGCTTGCAGATTTCACCTATCCCTGGATTATGTTTGCAGTTTGGCTTAATCTACTCCATGTTTTATGCACTCATATCGACAACATACATCCATCATTGTATATGTTGCATAAGTGATGTTTTGAAACTCGGGAGCTGAGTTATGCTCGACCCTCGAATTTCATGGCATTACGAGGGCATATAGTAATCATCCATCATTGCCTGTGAAGGATATGGCCCTAATGTCACAAGGGCATATAGTAATCATAACACACAATGCAATATGCATGAGTCACACAGTCCAATCATGCATCAGTCCTATGCATACAGTGCGCTCATGTGGGACGACTCTGCCTAACAGGGAGTCCCATAAACAACCTACCCTATGGCATATGCAATGATCGACCACATCTCATAACAAATATATAGATGATGTGTATGAGCATGTATCATGATGCTATGCTGTCACATACTCATAATCAGTATCGATAACTGGCCTATATATAAGGCGGGGTCTATAGATGAACAACCGATCAAAACCATAATATAAAGATCAGCCCTCGACTGTGGATATACCAAATCCGATAGCATGGATCCCTTCGTTTATGATGATGATAAACTCCCCTCATATCGAGGTTAGGCCTAGGTGGCCTACCTATAAACCTAAGGATCCGAAACGGGTTTCCTTCACCATACTATCATATGGCTAGCTAGATGCCCTAGGGGGGCCCAAATAAGTCCTAGATAGACTCCAAGATTAAAATAACCTCACAAACAACTAATGGGGGCTCAACATTTTGGGTTAGCCCAAGAAGAATAAATGAGTCATGCAATATCAATGGGGCCCAATGATTTGGGTTAACCCACTTAGAGAATGATGAGAATGGGCCTAACAAAGGCCTAAGGGAAGGTCACAATGTGAACATTTAACCATCATTGCCCACCAATGTGGACATTTAACTAACATTGCTCCGAAGGAGTGGCCCACATAGAGCCCATAACATATAGTGGGGCTGATGGCCTCACACAAGGGCCTGATATACTTCATAATGGGCCTCACATAAAGGCTTGAAATACTTTACAATGGGCCTCACACATGGGCCTAATATACATCACAATAGGCCTTACCAAATGCGCTACTAATACATCACAATAAGCCACATCTCATGGGTCTCAAATTCATCACAATGGGCCTCATACCCATGCCTCAAATATATCTTAATGGGTCTCATCCAATTGGCCTTAAATACATCATATTGGGCCTCAAACAAGGGCCACATATATATCAAGGTAGGCCCTATGATTTGGACGGTTTGGATATAACATATACATTGCATGGGTCCCACTATCCATATCTGGACGGTGAATAGTGCAAGTGCTATGTTTTCTAGCTCCTATTATTGTCAAATTTTGTAGTGCCAAAACCTTTGAAATTTTTCTTTTGTAGCTCATATACAAATTAAATACAGTGCATCTCATGTACAAGATCAAAGGTCTTTCTCTCAAGAACTTCAAATGTAAGATCAAGAGATACAAGTTCAAGTACATAGTTCACTCCTTCAAACTTCAAAGTTCAAGGTTTTCAAAGCTACATCTAAAGGCAAGGTAATAGTCTTCACTTTGGTACTCAAAACTCAAGTTGGAATACAAGACATGTACTTCAATTTCAAGCTTCAAAGGTTCTAAAGTTCAAGCTTCATCATATGTTAAGATCTCAAGCTTCGTGAACTTCAAAGAACGACTATGAACTGAAGCAAAAGAAGATTCAATGTTCATATATTACTTACAATGTATGAATAACCCTAGATTGAACATAGGATAGGTCATTTTGAATACATAATTTAATTGGGTCATTTTATAAGTGCATAGTCTATTTTTTGACTAGTCTTAGACTAAGTTCGACTAGTCCTAGCACTGGCTCGACCAGTCCAAGAAATTCTCAACCAGTCTTAAGTTCGTTACTTATTTTCAGGATTTTTCGTTAAAGCCTCGACCAGTCCTAAAGACTGCTCGACCGGTCGTGTGAACAGTGCTTGACCAGTCTTGTAGGCTTGACTCAAAGTCCAGCAACTAATTTGAGTTCCACACGACCAGTCGTGGACAGGACTCGACCGGTCGAGCAGGTCCTTCAACCAGTCGTGGAACGGTCTGATCTTATCACACCCAAATTTTCAAAAGTTTGTTGGTCCTTCAACCAATCGAATCGACCTCGGGACTAGTCGTAGATGCGATTTCTGCACTTATAAATAGAGCACGAATTTCAGAGTTTGATATCCAATTCAAGCAAAATTAATACCCCACTTTGAGAGATAAGTTAGTGATATTCTTAGGCTATTTAGTGATCATTTCATATTCTCTTTAATTAGCTTTTTGCATTTGATTTTTTATTTTGCATTTCAATTTTATTTGAAAGAGGGATTGAAGTATTCCAATTTCTCAGAATCAAAATCAAATCAAGCTAGCCCAAGGTGATTTAATTTAAAATCAATTTAGAACTTAGAACCATTTCACAAGTGAGTGTGAACATTGAACTTCTACGTTGAACTTCTACTCCGAATTGGTTCTTTCGGGCTGCATTAAAAGAAGAATATCCAGATAAGTATTTTACTATTTTGTAAATTCATTCTTTTGGTTTCATTGAGATTGTGCCAGAAAAATCTCTTTGTTTTAGTTTGTCTGAGGTGATCCAGAAAACTCCGAGTGTGGGGTTTTTGAATTGTGTAAGCCCACTTGAAAGACACAATAGTGAGGGCTTTAGGTGAACCTCAAAAAACCTATTTTCATAGTGAATGCTAATATCCACTGTGTGAGGATATTAGGAGTGGAGTAGTTGTGTGGCTATTTTTCTAAGTAGTTGATGTACACACAAGCGAACCACTATAAATTTTGGTCTTGTGGTGATTGATTGATTATTTCATTTTGTGGATGTTGAAATTTTCCTTTATGCATTTGTGGAGAATGTTGTAATTTCTTTTATGCAAGTGTGGGAATGTTATAATAGCTTAATTGTTTCCTTTGCTATTTATTTCTCTATTCCTCTATATTGGTTTGAGATTTTGATACACAAACTGTTCTAAGAATCAGGTTGTCCTACCTTAAGTCATTGGTTTTTGGTGTAAGGTTATCCTTAGAGCAACATCTGTATCAACCTCTCAATACTTGTACACTTGAGGTGATTTTACATTTCTGCATTATGGGATTGTTTAATTGCTATATTTATTTAAATTTTGCATTTAATTTTTAATTTGGCATACTCCTATTCACCCCCCCCCCCCCCCCCCCCCCTCTAGGACTCTTAGCTCAGCCTTTTCAAGTGGTATCAAAGCCTAATAGCTCGTTTTAATTATTATTTCTTTTGGATTAATTTCTTGAGCTAATCGATCAGAGCTTTGTAAGATGTCAAATTTTGATAACCTTTCAGTCACTAGGCCTCCACTATTTGATGGCTCCAATTATGCTTATTGGAAAGCCAGGATGAGAATTTTCTTAAAATTCATCGATGAGAGCGTTTGACAAGCCACAGTGACTAATTTGACCCCTCCTACCACTGAAGTCATTGGTACCGATGGATCTGTAACTGTAAAAGTAACACCTTATTTTACTTGGACCAATCTTTAGAAAAGTGAGAGTAGTGCCAAAGCAAAAGCTCTAAATGCTATCACTTGTGCACTATCACCGGATGAATTCAAAAGAATTATATCTTGTGATACAGGAAAGTAAGCCTGGGATGTTTTGGAAATGACATACGTGGGAATAACAATTGTCAAGAAATCTAAAGTCCAAATCCTCACAACCAAATTTGAGGAAATACGTATGGGATAAAGTGAAACTTTCATGGACTTCTATACAAGATTAAATGACATTATCAACTCTATGTGGGGTATTGGTGATAGAATCCCAGAAAGTAAAGTCTGTACAAAGATATTACACTCACTACCTGAACGGTTCAATTCAATGGTGACTACGATCGAGGAACTCGTGATATGGATAATATGAGGGTAGAAGAATTAGTTGGCTCATTATAGACCTATGAGATAAACTTTAAAGCTCCTAAAGGTAAATCCATCGCTCTTAAATCTTCTAAAAGTATTTCTCATGAAAATAGTAGTAATTCTGATTTAGAAAATTCTGAAAATGATATGGCCCTTTTAGCTAAAAAGTTTTATAAGATTTTCAAAAGTAAAAAGAGGGTTGATTTTCAAAAACCTAATGAAAAGAAGAGATCTAAATCTAAAACCTGGAAATCTTTAAAAGACAGTTAATGTTACAACTGCCAAGAATATGGGCATTTAACAAACAAATGTCTTAAAAAGGACAAACCCAAAAGGAAAGGATGTTGGCTACTTGGGATGAATCTTCCAGCTCTGAAGCCTCTTCTGAGTCAGAAGATTCTAAAACTGAGTCGGGTAATGAAGTCAAAGCCCTTATGACTCTAGCCAAGTTCACTTTTTCAGATAATGATAATTTAACTGGTGAAGAAAATCTGAATAGTGATCATGAAAATGAAGAAGATCTTCAAGATGCTTATAATGCCTTATACAAGGAAAATTGTAAAATTGCTGTAAAACTAAAACTTTGGAAAGAAAAGTTTTCAAAACTTAAAGAAAATTTTGATAATCTTATTTTAGAAAAATCTCACATTTCAGATTATTTTGAAAAAATGAAGTGTGATTTAGATTTCAAAAACCCCCAAGTTGAAAACTTAAAATTTGAAAATTAAAAGCTAAAACTTGAAATCTCTTCACTTTTGAGTTTAAAAGACACATGGAGGTATGCCCAAGGTGATCCTAAGTTAGAAAAACTTTTATCCGGATCCAAAAAATTTGGTGATTGATCTGGATTGGGCTACGATAAAAGTATTCCTCCCAAACATAAGAATACTCCACCTAAATTTGTGAAAGGGGAGTCTTCAAACTCAAAAGTGAAAAGTCTAAATCAAAACTATTCTAAAAAGGCTAAGACTTTTTAAACCTTAAAACCTAAAAGCAACCATATCAACTATAAAAATCATAATCATAATCCTTTAGCTGAGAAAATTATTGATTTACTTAAGGAGCTCTTAAAATCTAACTCAATGGGTCGGTCTTATAACAACTACAAACATAAGAAGATCGACTATACTCCTAAACCCAAGACTGTAATGAAATGGGTTCCTAAGGTTACTTACTTGGTTGCCCACACTACTTTCAAAGCTACAAGCCATTCAAAGTGGTACCTAGGCAGTGTATGCTCTAGACACATGACTGGCGACAAAGGTCTGTTCACTAATCTTAAAGATATGACTGATGGTTCAGTCACATTTGGTGATGGTAGCAACTACAGAATAGTTGGAAAAGGTACTGTTCAACTCTTTAACCTCCCTCTATTTAAGAATGTTTTATATGTAGAAGGGTTAAAACGCAACTTATTAAGCATCTCTCAAATATGCGATAATAATCATAGTGTAAAAATTACTGACCTAGGGTGCGAAATTTTAAATAAAAATGGTTCTATAATATTAACTAGTCACAGAATTTCTGAGAACTACTACATTATAAGTGATTCAAGCTCATCTAATCTATCGTGCTACATGGTCCATACTGATGAAACCAAGTTATGACATAAATGCCTTGGACATGTACACTACCGCAACTTATATAGATTAAGCAAAAGAGAGTTGGTAAGAGGCTTACCCAAAATACAAAAAATAAATAAGATATGTGGCGAATGTCAGATTGGCAAACAAACCAGGAGTACTCACAAAAAAGTGAACTCTAATGCCACATCTAAACTACTCGAACTTCTCCACATGGATCTTATTGGACCAACCAGAATGGAGAGTTAAGGTGGCAAGAAGTACATACTGGTAATTGTTGATGACTTTACAAGATATACTTGGGTAGTCTTCTTAAGGGACAAATCAGAAACTCTCGATGAAGTAAAAAGGGTACTTAAACGTATCCAAACGGAAAAAGGATCTCAAGTTTGTAAGATCCGTAGTGATCATGGATCAAAATTTGAGAATAGCAGTTTTGAAAAGTTTTACAGTGATCAAGGAATAACACATGAATTCTCTGCACCCAAAACACCACAACAAAATGGTATAGTAGAAAGAAAAAATAGAATGCTTCAAAGATAAATGTAATGTTAAATAGTATGAAACTCCCTAAAAATCTTTGGGCCGAAGCCGTAAATACTGCTTGTTATATAATTAACCGTGTTTATACTAAAAAATCAAATGGGAAAACATCTTATGAAATATGGTTTGATAAGAAGCTTACTGTCAAATACTTTCAAGTTTTTGGCAGCAAGTGCTACATTTTACGTGACCGAGAAAATCTGGGTAAGTTGGAACCAAAAGTGATGAAGGGATATTTTTAGGGTATGCTCTGAATAGTCAAGCGTATCGTGTTCTTAACAAGAGGACTGGTGTAATTCAAGAGTCTATTAATGTGGTTATTGACGATCACTTAAATACACCTATCTCAAGTTCAAAAAATGATGAAATTCTTCTAATTGATAAACCAAACTCTTCATCAAGTCAACATAACACTGAACTGAGGACTGTTAAAGACCATCCAACTAATTAGATTCTTAGAAACCCTCTCACTGGTGTGCGCACTCATAAACAATTAGAAGATATGTGTAATTATGTGTGCTTTACATCTCAGATAGAACCGGCTAACGTAAAAGAAGCTTATTTTGATGAAAACTAGATTATTGCGATGTAAGAAGAGCTCAATCGATTTGTCAAAAATGATGTTTGGTACTTAGTTCCTAGACCTAAAGATAAACACATCATCGAAATAAAATTAATTTTTAAAAATAAGTCTGATGAACTTAGTAATATTATTAGAAACAAGGCTAGGCTGGTTGTACAAGGGTACAATCAAATTGAAGGCAACAATTATGATGAAACCTTTGCCCCAATAGCTCATCTTGAATCAATCAGACTATTTATATCCATTGCATGCTTTAGAAAGTTCAAAATATACCAAATGGATGTAAAGAGTGCTTTCTTAAATGGCGATTTGCATGAAGAAGTGTATGTTGAACAACCAACGGGTTTTAAAGACCTTAAGAATGCTGATCATGTATACCGCCTAAAAAAGGCCCTTTATGATTTAAAACAAGCTCCCAGGGCATGGTACAAAAAGTTGACTAAGTTTCTACTAAGTCATAACTTTATAATGGGAAGTGTTGATAAGACATTGTTTGTAAAGAAACATAATGATCACATTTTAATAGTGCAAATTTATGTTGATGATATTATTTATGGATCTACCTATGCTAACATGACTATTGAGTTTACAGATCTTATGAAATCTAAGTTCAAAATGAGCATGGTTGGGGAATTGAATTATTTCCTAGGGTTGCAAGTAAAACAACAACTTGATGGTTTCTTTATCTCTCAAACTAAATATGCTTTGAACTTAGTTAAAAAGTTAGGATTTGAGAATGAATTTTTTTTTGATATTCCTATGAGTACTACTTTAAAACTCTCAAAAGAATCTACAAGTAAGAATGTGGATCCTAAGCTATATCACAGTATGATAGGAAGTTTACTTTATTTAACTATGACCCGACCTGATATTGCATTTAGCGTAGGAATTTAGCTAGATATCAATCTCACCCTAAAGAGTCACATTTAATTGTTGTTAAGCAGATTATGCAATATGTCACTAGTTCAGCAAATCTTGGTCTCTAGTACCCACATGATACTAGTGTGCAATTAGCTGGTTACACAGATGCGGATTGGGCTGGTAATATTGATGATAGAAAATTAACCAGTGGTAGTTGTTTCTATGTAGAGAACTGTTTAGTTTCTTGACAAAGTAAGAAACAAAGTTCCATATCACTCTCAACTGCTATGGCTGAATACATTACAACAGGTAATGCATGTACTCAGCTTGTATGGATGAAAAGAATGCCAAACGATTACGGAATTGCTCAAGATACTATGGTTTTATACTGTGATAACTCCAATGCAATTAATATATCTAAAAATCCAATCCAGCATTCACGAACCAAGCACATTGACATTAGATATCACTACATTCGTGAATTAGTGGAAGAAAAGACAATTTCTTTGGAATATATTCCGACCGAGACTCAACTTGCTCACATATTTACAAAACTGCTCGACAAAAGAAGGTTTGCTAAATTGAAATTTGATCTTGGTATGTGCAATTTGAATTGATTAGTCATGTATTTTTGTATCATAATGTATATATTTGTTATTTTAAATGTTAAAAATTTCAAATTTTATGAAAATTACATATTTTAAGCTATGTACGACCAGTAAAGTACATACTCAACTAGTCGTGCCACGACTAGTCGAGCATGTACTCAACCAGCCGTGTAGCGCGGGTTTGGTGCTTTATTTGGGGGAAAAATCACTTTTTCCTCATTTTGGGTGTCTTCTCCAATGGCTCCTAGGTCGACTAGTCGAACCCATCCCCTATTTCTTCAAGGTAAGTGCATTGTTTTAGTTTTCTTTGTAGAATCAAGTTCTTTGCACTCCTTTTTCATCATTGGTGTGGTTTATTTCTTTATTCATAGTAGTTTTTGGAGTTTTCTTCTCAAAAAATTGATCTATTGAAAACCTTTCTACCTCTTTTGGAATATCTTTGTTCCTTGCTATCTTTGGTGCAAACGGAAGGTAGAACCAAGAAGAAAGGATCTTGTGGTCCTTCTACTTCTCGGTCGACTCCTATAACAATGCGCCACCTTCGGTCGCCCGAAGATGATCCCTCTTATGTGCGGGATATTAGGTTGCATAATGTTATAATTGAACGACCTGTTAATGTTGATCATCTAGCTTCGTTTGATATTCTTCCTTTCCTTCAGTCTGTAGGATGGGATAACATACTACATTGGGGTGGGCCGGCATACTGCTCCATTGCGTAGGCTATGTATGCTTGTATTACTGATTTTTCTACTGAAAATCTGACATTTACTATCTCAACCAGAGAAGGTCCAATTGATGTGGATCGACATCTTATCTCTGGCTTAATGGATTTACCTATCAATGATGAAGGTATTCCCATTAGCACTGTAGTGGCAAAACCATCTGAAACTGAGAAACGTATGCTTACTAGAGATTTATGCAATATATACGTGGAATGGAATACTAATAGAAATGCGCTTGCCTCAAAGTATTTGTTACCCAGATATAGAGTCCTTCGCAGGATATTCATTTTGAATGTTTATCCTCGTTCTGGTAACAAAACCGAACTCACTACCTTCATGCTCCATATTATTCATTCCATCATTTCTGGTACATCTATATGTCTTCCTTCCTTGATTTGTCATTGCATCATTCAGTTCTGTCTCCATCCAGGACATAGTGACATACCCTTCCCATATCTTATAACTGTGTTGGCCATACATAGTTTAGTGGCTATACCTGTAAGAGAAGCTCCCATTCATCACTTACCATTCAACAACTCCAATATTAATAAGATGAATTTGAAGATGGCCCCAGGCCAAGTCAATGTGCGTGTCGGTGGAGCTAATACCGTAAATGAAGAAGAATGTGATTTGCCTCCAGATGACATCAATATGAATGATATTTTTTATGAGATCGAATTTGATTCAGTAGATGATCTTAATTATTAGCCATCTAATTTTGATGTGTGTTTGCGCTCACTTGAGGAGAAGGTAAAATACATGAATGTGTTCCATGATTTGCAATTCAAATATATGCGAAAATATCTTAGGCACCTTAACAAGGGACTTCATCAACTTGATCTTACCATACCTGCTCCTTCTTTAGGTTCTGATTAGTCTTTGAATATCTATTTTGTAATAACTTTTATGATACTTGGATTTCTTTTATTTTTTGGGTTGAACATGGTTGAACATGCTTGAACATGCTTGCTTGTGAATTTGGTTAACTTGGTAATTTAGATCATATATCTTCTTCGTCCTCGTTACTCTTCTTATTCTTCCTTATTTATCTACTTCCATTATTATTTGTTGGTTCCTTACTTTGTCATATTGTGACAAAAAGGGGGAGAATTTTATCATGCCTTATGATATGTGGCATGTGGATTATGGATTGTGGATTGCAGATAGGTAGCCATTCATTTTTTTGTAAGGGGGAGTAAGTAAGGGGGAGTATGGTTGGGGGAGTAGATGCGAATTGTTTTCACCTGTTGTAACTGCTTTATATTGATAACTGATGCATGATTCTTTATTGTGCATATTATGCTTATTTTTAACAAAGTGTGTTTTGTCACTAATTTGACAAAGGGGGAGATTGTAAGTGCTATGTTTTCTAGATCCTATTATTGTCAAATTTCGTAGTGTCAAAACCTCTTGGAATCTATGTCTTGTGTAGCTCATCTACAAATTCAAGACAGTGCATCTCATGTACAAGATCAAAGGTCTTTATCTCAAGAACTTCAAATGCAAGATCAAGAGATATACAAGTTCAAGTACATAGTTCACTCCTTCAAACTTCAAAGTTCAAGGTTTCAAAGATATATCTAAAGGCAAGGCAATAGTCTTCACTTTGGTACACAAAACTTAAGTTGGAATACAAGACAAGTATTTCAATTTCAAGCTTCAAAAGGTCTCAAGTTCAAGCTTCATCATATGTCAAGATCTCAAGCTTTATGAACTTCAAAGAATGACTATGAACTGAAGCAAAAGACCATTCAATGTTCATATATTGCTTACAAGGTATGAATGACCCTAGATTGACCACAGGATAAGTCATTTTGAATACATAATTTAATTGGGTCATTTTATAAGTGTATAGTCTATTTTTCGACTAGAGACTAAGTTCGACTAGTCCTAGCACTTGCTCGACCAGTCCAAGAAATCCTCGACCAGTCCTAAGTTTGTTACTTATTTTTGGGATTGTTTGTTAAAGCCTTGACCAGTCCTGGAGACTGCTCGATCGGTCGTGTGAACAGTACTCGACCAGTCATGCAGGCTCAACTCAAAGTCCAGCAACTAATTTAAGTTCCACACGACCAGTCATGGATAGGACTCAACTGGTCATGGAGGCCACTCGACCGGTCGAGCAGGTCCTTCGACCAGTCGTGGAACGGTCTGATCTTATCCCACCCAAATTTTCAAAAGTTTGTAGGTCCTTCGACCAATTGAACCGACCTCATGACCAGTCGTAGATGCGATATCTGCACTTATAAATAGAGCACGAATTTTAGAGTTTGATATCCAATTTAAGCAAAATTAATACACCACTCTGAGAGATAAGTTAGTGATATTCTTAAGCTATTTAGTGCTCATTTCATATTCTCTTTAATTATCTTTTTGCATTTGATTTTGTATTCTGCATTCCAATTTTATTTGAAAGAGGGATTAAGTATTCCCATTTCTTGGAATCAAAATCAAATCAAGCTAGCCCAAGGTGATTTAATTTAAAATCAATTTAGTACTTAGAACCATTTCACAAGTGAGTGTGAACATTGAACTTCTACTCCGAATTGGTTCTTCCGGGCTACATCAAAAGGAGAATATCCAAATAAGTATTTTACTGTTTTGTAAATTCATTATTTTGGTTTTATTGAGATTGTGCCAGAAAAATATCTTTGTTTTGGTTTGTTTGAGGTGATCCAGAAAACTCAGAGTGTGGGGTTTTTGAATTGTGTAAGCCCACTTGAAAGACACAATTGTGAGGGTTTTAGGTGAACCTTGAAAAAACTATTTTCATAGTGAACGCTAATATCCACTGTGTGAGGATATTAGGAGTGGAGCAGTTGTGTGGCTATTTTTCTAAGTAGTTGGTGTACACATAAGCGAACCACTATAAATTTTGGTATTGTGGTGATTGATTGATTATTTCATTTTGTGGATGTTGAAATTTCCCTTTATGCATTTGTGAAGAATGTTGTAATTTCTTTTATGCAAGTGTGGGAATGTTGTAATAGCTTAGTTGTTTCCTTTGCTATTTATTTCTCTATTCCTCTATATTGGTTTAAGATTTTGATACACAAACTGTTCTAAGAATCAGGTTGTCCTACCTTGAGCCATTGGTTTTTGGTGTAAGGTTGTCCTTAGAATAACATCTGTATCAACCTCTCAATACTTGTACACTTGAGGTGATTTTACATTTCTGCATTATGGGATTGTTTAATTGCTATCTTTATTTATATTTGTTTAAATTCTACATTTAATTTTTAATTTGGCATAGTCCTATTCACACCCTCCCCCCCCCCCTATCGGACTCTTAGCTCGGCCTTTTCAGACAGCATAGATGAACACATGCATCATGATAAGGCCCACTGTCCAGATCATGGTGGGCCACGTCCAAAACAATGGATGGACGGCTTGGAATAAAACACATATATTACGGTTGGCCTCAACATCCAGATGGACGGTGCTGATATAAAATACATACATTAAGGTGCGTCCCACTCTAAAAAACAAATGGATGACGTGTTATATGACACATCAGTAAGTTAAGGGCCCACACAGTCCAAAACAGATGGGCAACATGGATGTAACCCACATACATCACAGTTGACTCTAAACAGCACCATCCGAATGGATGGTGTGGATACAAAATAAATACATCAGGTGGGTCCCACCCCCACATGTACCACATGTGTGGGATGGGCCCCTCGTCCCAACAGATGGACGGAGTGTATAAAACACATACAACAAAGTGGGGTCCACCATCTTGAGCAGATGGACAGATAGTGGATATAGAATATATACACCAAGGTGGGTCCCATCCCCACACGTGCCACACGTGTGGGGTGGGCCCCACGTCCAACTAGATGGACGGCTGGAGAAACACGTACATCACAGTGGCCCAAAGAACTTGCTGGTGTCTCTGCAGCTGCTGAAGCTACTGGCCGTGCAGTAGATGGACGACCTAGATATAAACACATACATTAAGGTGGGTCCACATGTGTGGGCCCCAACATCTTTGGATGAAGCTGATACTTGTATTTTCACTTCATCTAGACATCTTGGACGTCTAGCGGACGGATGATCTGGATGGAAGGTGTCATCAAGGTGGGCTCACTTCTAGCCAGGGATGGATGGCGTGGACACAACGCATGCATCAGGTGGGTCCACACGTGTGGGCCATTTCTCTCCTATCAAATAGAGATAGGGGTCATCTCCCCATTCAGACGATTCTACAAGGCCAACCAGCCATGCAGGCCTTCAATGTCCAGCAACAAAGTCTATTTGTTAGACTGGAATAGATGAAGTACATACATCAAAGTGGGGTTCATATGATGGCCCATTGAGCAAGAAAATCAAGCTAATAGTTGTGCTTTCTTCCCCATCCAAGCCTGTGCAACTGACTGACTACACAGGCCCAGAAATGGGCAGCAACATGGGCTGATTTGCTGGACAATGGACGTCCCATTGCTGGACTATTTGGGTAAGGTACATACACCATTAGGTGGGCCATACATATCATCAACACCATAAAGAGAGAGAGAAAGAGAGAGAAACTGTGGAGATGGAAGGAGCTCCGCCACTATGAGCTCCTCCATGTGCATGCATACATCAATATGGGCCATTGGCCACATCCAATGGTTCAAGTGGGATCTCCACCATTGATTGGTGGGTCTTACATGATCCTAAGCAAGAAAATCAAGGAAACAATGAAAGATCTATCCTAAACATGGCACCCACTTTCAAATCTTCTTGTCTTTCTTCCACCAATGGCTTTCAATGCTTCAAGGGAGCAAGGTTCAATGGTTGAGATGAAGTCTTGATGGTTGGATTGGAAGGGTTAGGGAGAGGAAGTTGTTGGATTTTTTCAGGGATCCATGGGTCTTACTAGAGAGGAATGAAGAAGAAAGAGGGAGGAAGAGAGAGATAAGAGGGAGAGAGAGAGAGAGAGAGAGAGAGAGAGAGAGAGAGAGAGAGAGAGATGATTGCTTTGTAAGGCAATCATAGCTAGTGTAAGGCATGCTCTCATGGGGAAGAAAAAAAGTAATTATGGGCTAGGGACTAGGGTGGCTAGGGTGACTAGGGTAGGGTAGGTAGGTAGGTTAGGGTGATGATTGCTTGCTAGGGAATAATCATATCTGGGATAAACAGGTCCCATAATCACGTGATCAATGGCTGGAATGATGCGTGGCTCACATCTTATGATCTAGATGTCGGATTGGCGCACAAGACACGACGTTGGAACCACGGTGAAGGCGCGGTCGCAATGGCGCAATTCTCAGGCTGAGTAGACTCGGCTTTATGGGATGGGACTTAGGGTCGTGCGCAAATGCAATCTACAGGTCGTGGGTAGCGGAAATTTGACCTGGAGGACTATGGGATCCTACGGAATGGAATGGTCACTAGGACATGGGCCTGAAAGCTACCTGAGATCTTGATCTCCTTCCACCACTATGTTCTAGAGGTCTAAGGTGAGAGATTTAATGATTGAGATGGGGTTTGGAGGCAGGATTAAGAGTTTTTTGGGCTGTAATGGTGCTGGACTTGGGAGTTCTCTCATGGACGTCTAAGATCTTGGAGATGGAGAAATGAGAAGTGTGGAGGAAAGGGAGGGAGAGAGGGAGTTATAGGGTTGTAATCATTGCTTTGTAAGAAGTGTAATGATAGGTTTGTAAGGCTATTATGAGATCATGGGAAGCAGATGTCATCATGGCTTGTAAGTAATCATGGGTTAGGGGCTAGGGTGGCTAGGGTAGGTAGGTGTAGGTTAAGGTGATGATTGCTTGTTAGGGAATCCACTTGGACACCTCAGGTCCAGCAACATGCGATCAATGGCCGGGATAATGTGGGGGCTACAACTTATTATCTAAGCATCGGATTGGCGCACGAGATGCAGCCTCGAATCCACGGTGAAGGCGTGGTCGCAATGGCATAGGTCTCGGGTTGACAGGGTGCAACTTAGGGTTACTCGTAAATGCTATCTACATGTCGCGGTCGCCGGAATTCAACTGAGAGGACCGTAAGGTCCTAAGGAATGGGATGGTCACTAGGACATAGGCCTGACACCAAGTGTAGGGTCGTGATGCAATAATAATCTTGGTGAGACTGAGGTCGAATCCACAGGGATTAACTTGTATATTTTGAAAGCAACTAGAAGTAGAACTAGAAAAAGATATGAATCTAAATATGAAATTAAAGGGAGTAATTGTGAAGTGTGTAATTATAAACTTAAGAATTGAAAGGTGGGAACTAGGGTTTCCAAGGATCCACTTATAGCAATCATGGTGATTCCTTACTTGATTCAAATAACACAATTGGAATTGGAGTCCTATCCTATCCATTTGGAAGATATAGCAATAAAGATCAAATCTGAACTTCCTTTAACCTAATTTCAAAAAAGGTGAATTATGATAATTGGTAGGGATTTCATCACCAAACCATGCCCATGAGACAATGACAAACAATAGGATTTACCAATCTCATAATCTCAAAACAACAAAAGAAGATACTCAAAGTTATTGCAGATCTACTGTAATTTAAGTCACAATAAATCATTAAAAACTGAAAGTATTCCTTAAATATCAAACTACAATCAAAGTAAGTTCAACATAAATATGAATCAAAGTAATAAAAACATCCCATCGCGCTACAAGCTTCACCTCTTAACCCTAACTAAGAGGTTTAGTCAACCATAGACATGATTAGACTAAAGTCTCTTAAGAAAATAAGAAACTAAGGAAGAAGAAGAAAAACTCTTGGAGACAGCTTCTTCACCCTTTTGCTCCACTCCTTAAACCCTATAAAATGCCTAGGAACATCATGGGGAGTCCTATTTATAGTTGTGGAACTCCAACTTTCGCACCTAGTTGGAAAACTATAGAAATTGCCTCAAATTTATGCAGTTTGCTAAAATTGACTTCACTCTATGTAGTTTCCCAAAGTAGACTTCACTCTGCACAATTTCACAGAACGACCCAAAGTTTCAGAATATGCTTTTTCAGGATGATTTCAGGATTCCTTTTCTTCACTTGAAATCTTTGATTCTCTTCATTTCTCACTTGGTTTTCTTGGATCTTTGGCATGTGAATTCTTCAATCTTGGTCTCTTAAGATCTATCCCTTGCCTTGGTGATTCTTAAGCATCAAATCCATGCTTTTAGCAACCTTTTCAATCCATGCCCTTAAATTCACCTCACAACGCAAACATAAGTAAAATAGAACACTATGCATTATCATATTCATAAAACCAAGATATAAATGGGGGATAATATGCAATATTTGACCCTCAACATGTGGTGTGCGTAATAGTAACGCAACCCGATCTTATACGACTTGTGAACGCAACCTATTGTGTTTTGGTCTGCTTGGGTTATCCTCTGATCATCTGGGCCACTGGGCGTCTGATGACCTGCTAGCGGGTTTCTTTGGACCTCCGATCGGATCATTCTATTGGACCTGATCCATTCCTATTTTCATGGACGATTATGTTATAGTTGTGTGATCCTTGCAATGTTGCTCATGGTCAATCCAAATGGGTCTGTAGGTGTCGTGTAGTTCCTCAGATCATCGAACTGACCCTTCTTATGCGGAACTTTTTCTTGAAAGTTCAGTTTTTGCAGGCTGCGTTAGGTATCCGTGGAAAATGACAATGTTGTGGTTCTTCCATTTCTCTATCTCTTTTCTGTCAACGTGGGAGGAATTGGAATCCTCACTAGCAGTTTTGAATGGCTAGCATTACTTATGATTTGGGTAGATGGGAGAAGAAGTGAGAGGTTTTCTCGACCAATTATATGTTGTATATTTATAAACGGGTCGTTTGTGCTTGAAACCGTGCACGCATGACTGCTTGGAAACAGTTGGTGAAGATAAGGGTTTGATCAGTTTTGATCTATGGCCTCAATGGATGGTTCGGATCATCAGGAGTTATTACCATGGTGGGTTACATCGTCTCCAAATCGGACGCTATTTTCGTTCCAAAGGTATTGCACATAGCCGAGTTGTTCTGTGATTCATGTCTAAGAACACATGTTCCATTGCGCGAAAGTGGGTAGGGTTTGGTCGAGATGGGCTTGCCTACCCGATGGACGAATCAGATTTCATCAATAAGTCCTGTTTGGTGGGCCATCTCAGAATTGAACGGTCTCCGTGTCTCTCACTTCAAAATCACTAAGAAAAGAGGAGGTTTCCATCTTTCGGTAGGGATCCTCGTGTCAAACTATGTTTGACTGGGGTTGAGGTCAATTACATAGCAAGTGCACCTCTTGCGGTGTACCTTCAACACATTATGGGGCCCACAGGATGCTCTAGAGGAATCCACTCTACTCATCAAGTCTCATGTGTCCTATTAAGAGATCTGGCCAAAGATAGGATAGATTGTTGAGACTTAAATATTGCATAATTTCTCCCATTTATATCTTGGTTTTATGAACATGAATCAGCTTAATGTTCTATTTTTCTCATGTATGTGTTGCAATGTGAATTTAAGAGCTTGGATTGAAAAAGGGTGTTAAAAGCATGGATTTGATGCTTAAGAATCACCAAGGCAAGGGATGGATCTTAGGAGACCAAGATTGAAGAATTCACACGCCAAAGATCCAAGAAAACCAATGAATGAAGAGAATCAAAGATTTGAAGTGAAGAATCCTGAAGTCGTCCTGAAAAAGTGTATTCTAAACTCTGAAGTCTATTTTGGAAAACTAACGTAGCGTGAAGACTATTTTAATAAAACTATGCTGCGAGAAGTCTATTTTGGAAAACTGCATAAATTTGAGGCGGTTTCTAAAGTTTTCCAACTTTGTACAAAAATTGGAGTTCCCCACTTGTAAATAGGGCTTCCCGGGGCATTCCTAAGCATCATTCAAGGCATCCCGAAGCAAGATTTAAGGTTTTTAAAGAGTTTAATTTTATTAAAGTTTTATAAATTACTTTTTTTTCTTTTATATCTTTTCTATTTGCATTTATTTCTTTCTTGTTGCTTTCTTTCTACAATTTAATTATGTTTTTCTAGGTTCCCTTTAGCCCAAACTAGTAGGGAAGCACATATGTTTAATAATTCTTTAAGTTATGATGATTGATTATTTTAATGATGAGAAGAATGGTGTATGCATGTTATCTATTGTTTAGGTTTAGTTTTTTTTTTTATAATCTGGTGCGTGATCCATATGTTTCCATCATATGAGATCCACATTGATGGATAGGCTTACCTTAGATCAATTAGATTTCCTAGATAGGAGAGGTTCTCAACCTGTTATATTTCTTTGATTTTCATTATCTCATTGATATTGAATTCTTAAAATCACTAGCGCTTGAGAATATATATCAATGGTGCAAATCCATGATTTTTTAATCTTTTATATCATTTATTAAAATATTTAAACTATTTTATTTTCCGATTAGGCTGACCATAGTGCTCGGATCCTAGTTGTGTTATCCAAGTCATCAAGATTTTGGAACATTAACCTGTGTGGAACTTTGAAGCTTGGGTGTTGTTTTAATTCTGTTAAATTACATCCATTCAAAACTCCTAAAATCAAATCATCAGTTTAGTTTTTTTTTTTATTACTTAGTTTGTTTTGCATTTGATTTTCTTATTCTCACAATTCATCTCCCTATGGGATTGACCCTGTATTCACAGGATATTACTTATGAACCTCTGCACTTGGAGGCAAGCAATCATAGATCTAAAACTTAGATGGGCTATAGTGAGTGGACATCTACTTTAGCCATTGATCTTGTTGATCCAATTGCCGAAATTTGTCATGTACGGTTAATTTGTGGTAATTGGGCCTAGTGTAAAGTCTCACACCAAACGGATCATGGGAATCATGTGATCTAGAATTCTAGGGTCTAGGTTAATGGCATTTTCATAATTATCACTGATCTGTGAGTTTTGTGAAATCTAATGATTCTACATGGTTATATGCACTTTTATAAATGATTCTTACAAACAAACTTATATTTAATTCCTTACGGATGGAGGGTTATTCGCCAATTCGTTCAAGGGAAGGTACGTACGTCAAATCGCATGATGGATGGTCTTGTCTTACGATCAATAGTCAGATGGCTTGGTCTCTTGGATGGAGATCATTTTCAATGGTTAGATCTGCATCGAGGTATAGATGTAAGGTTAGTATACTTAGATTGGTATCGTACACATGTATGTATTACATTAAATTTCATAGTAACACTCGAGAACTTTCAATACTCGGTATTGAAATGTTTGGGATGTTACAATCTACCCCCCTAAAACATAATTTTGCCCCTTAAATTTAATACTTCTATTTTGCAAGCCATTTTCCAAGCCACTAAGGCTTCCCTACTTCTTGTGTTCGAGGTGATAGATGGTTGTAGTGGATTTGCGTCCAATACACAAATCCTTCGCCTGCGCAGTACAAAGGATTTACTGGTGTCAATTCATAATCCTGTTGAATCTCAATCCTTTGCTTGATCAGGGCATTAGAATCATTTGAGGTTTTCTACGACTTAGAATTCGAGTCAAACCGTGTTGATTTCATGTAAGCATAGTTCCATTAATCCATAATCCTTATTGTTTTAGACTCATAGGAGATAATCCCATAATCTTATATTCTCATAAATAATAAATCTAACGTGGCTCATTATGCTTTCACTGAGTACTCCAATTATCTGATACATTACCCGAGATTACTTCTATCATCCTCGCTGATTCAATTCACTTAAATTTTCAATGTATTACTCAAAATGTAGATATATATGTCTAAGTGTGCATATAATTGCTTACATGAAATTGGGACGTTACATCCTACCCCCCTTAGAAGAAAATCATGACCTCGAGTTTTGATATTCGGATTAAACCACTCGTGCCTTGCTTGAATATGGTTCATAATTCCATAGTCCCAATCACTCTACATCCTTGGAAAAATATAAATTCTTTGCTTCACCTCGAAAGCCAGATATCCTAACCGAACTAGATGACAATGGATAAGCCAAATCATCAATTCATTATTGAACCTAAGCTTTAGTGTCGTCATTGTAAATGTCCAAAATTGTTTTATATTGACAGTCCGTCACTCCAAGAATTTTAACTTCCAACACATACGTCCAATTTTTTCAAAATTTGGAACCAAAGCCCCTGACTTCTTCTTGAGGCTCCAAAAAAATTCACAAGGTAAGATTCGATGGTTTGGGGGTTTTTCACCCTTATGAGGTGTATAAAAGTTTGTTGTCCAACAACAATTTCTACTGATTTGTGCCACTGTCAGTTTTTTATGGAATTTTGTACAGACTCAATCAAGATAAAATTTTAGATGAAGGTTAATGGAGACCTGAGAGATCTATTGGAAAAATTTTAAAAGTTCCCATTGTGTCTTATTTCTGCAACTAGTGGATATTTCACAACATGTCAGAATTTCGTTGAAATAGTCAAAAAATTTTGGAAAATTAGAAAGTCTCTATTCCCATAAGGGAAACTTGTTCTTCTTGATTATGACTCTATTTAAGGATGAATTTTAGTTTAGAAAATTTTATTTAGAATCTTAGTGATTCATTCCAGGGGTACCTAGACCATTAGTTTATAAATTCCATGTCTAATTTGATATTTCCAATGGGGAACCAAAATATGGGTTTCTAATTTCTCAGCTTCCTAGTTCCTTTGGAAATTCATTTGAATATGTGTATCTAATTCATTATATGTCCAAATCACGTAAAACTTATGGTGGGCCACACCCTTAGGCCTAGTTAATCTCATTCTCATGCTCTGATACCAATTGTAACATCCTGAAATTTTCATGGCCAGAGTTTATACTCATGCCCGAGAAAATCGAGTGTTAATAATGAATAAATGGAATGCTTTAAAAATCGTACCTTATTTTTTTTCATTTGGATCACATCCAGATACATTTATGAAGGTAACATTCATGAGAATAAAATCGACTGTATTGATTATTTCATCAGAGTAAAAGAATAATCAAATGCCCTCTCAATAGGAGCTCATTACATTTATCGAGTTCGCAGTGGAAGACTAAATCAAAAAACTATCATCTTATCTATAAGACCCCTATCCTATCCCGTATCGTTTCATAGGCCTACGCAGTCCTCCCGGTCGAATTTCGGTGACCTGCGATCTGTTATTGGCATTTGCACAGGATCCTAAGCTGAGTCCTGCATACCAAAGTCAGCTCAAACCGAAACCTGTACCCTGGTGACCATGCCGTCGCCATGGTTCCAACACCGTGACTTACACACCGATCCGATACTCGGGCCAGGAGATATGGGCCTGCGTTCATTCTGAAGAAATGCCGCGCATTGTGAATTTCAAGAGAATCTCTACAACATGTCCCATCAATCAAGTCAAGTACACCACCCTTACCTTAATGCCACCTCACCCTATCCCAAGTACAAGCATCCATTCCTTCTTTTCCACAAGTCAACACTCACTCTCCCTACCCATCCCTCTTTTACTAAAAATTCAAACAAACCCATGCTTTCTCATCCCCATTCCTTACAACACCCATTCCATCCATCCCTTTCATCCATCACTCCTCCCCCTCCCTCTTATTTCTATCTTCACTCCCCAAATCCCATGAGAGCTTCCAACGTCCAAGCTCTCCATCCCAAAAACATGTGTGGCCCACTTTTCTACTCTCTCATCTCCCATCTCAACCTTCCAATCACCATCAACCTCCATCAAAGTTGAAGGCAAGGAGAATAGGAGTACAAGGAGCTAAAAGAGAAGGCTGATAGGTGGGTGATCCACTATTAAATTTTATTTTTTGGGACCACATGTGGTGGGACCCGTTTGAGGCATACAATGTAAGAAATGGAGGGCCCATAGTGGCAGGGTCCCTCCTCTCCATCATGATCTCTCTCTCTCTCCCTCTCTCTCTCTCTCTCTCTCTCTCTCTCTCTTCCCATTATAATGGTGTGGATCCCACCAATATGTGTTACATCTACTCCGTCCATCAGCATCAGACGGTGTGGCCCACCCTATTGCAGGTGATGATCCACACCATCCACTATTTGGATGGTCGAGGTCCCACACGCTAGACCTAATACGCCTTTTTGTATTATATATATATGATATTTATCATATATATATATATATAATATAAGATATATATTATAATAAACATCTAGACCGTCCAGCGTCCCTGTTGCTGGACGCTGGCTGGATGATATAATATAATATATGTTATATATAATACACTAATACTGTATTAATATATATGATTATGGTGGGCCACTCCTACGCGAGACCCACCTGACGAACGGATTTGGATGGCATATACATAGTAGGTCGGCCATGTACATGGGACCCACCTGACGATTAGATTGGATGGCGTACCTCACTGTTGTGAGGCTGACGTCAACAGCGTGGTGGGACCCACCACGATTTTACGTGTTTCATCTGCACTGTCCATCTAGACGGTGCCGAGTATGATCCACCATGACGTATGTTTTGGTCTGCATCGTCCAGCAGGCCTGGACGGCGAGCCACCATGATGTCTGTTTATATCTACACCGTCCGTCCATTCCGCCAGCCCTGGACCACCATGATTCATAAATTTCATCCTGGCCGTCCATCAATGATCGTCCAGTGCTGGATGTGTGTTTTGCATATTACAAATATATATATATATATATATATATATATAATATGTATAATAATAATAATAATAATAATAATAATAATAATAATAATGTATTATTTCATATGATGGTGGGCCCTATGTGGGACCCACCCACGTGGACGGATTGGCTGGTACCTCACACCACCTATATGTCTGCTGCACCATCAGCAAGTTCTATGGGACCCACCTCGATGATGTGTTGTATATCACACTGTCCGATGCCTAGACGGTGCTGATCTATCGAAAAGGGTGGACGGTGATGTGGTACCTAACTTGATATAAGTGATTTATATCCACACCGTCCAGACCATTTGGACGGTGTTGGACAGTTTGGATGGAGGAGTAGTGCCCAGCATGATGTATTTTAACCACGTTGTCTGCCATGTGGGCGACACCGTGATGTATTTATCCACACTGTCCAAATTGTGCTGGACGGTGCTAGACGACGTTTGGGCAGTGCTGATTTACATGGACAATATTTGGGCAGCACTAATTTACGTGGTCAATGTTTGGGCGGTGCTGATCATCATTAGTGTGTCATGTGGGACAACTGTGATGTATGTGATTCATCCACACCGTTCACTGTTTGGGACGGGGGACCACCTTGATGTATGTGTTGTATACAAAGCACCCATCCATCTTACCAGTAGGGTCGTGGGCCCCATTATCTTGTGAGATCCACCATGATATATATATATATATATATATATATATATATGTGTGTGTGTGTGTGTGTGTGTGTGTGTGTGTGTGTGTTATATACACTCTGTTCATCTATTTTTTAAGAACCATGGGCCGCCAGTAGGCCCACTGTGATGTGTATCCAAGACCATCCGTTCTTTATGACATCTAGTGGACCCACCTATATTATATAAGGCCCACCTATTGTGTATCTATGACTCATGTGATGAGGCCCACTTGTTGTGTAATTGAGGCCCAGGTATGTGGCCCACCTATGAAGTATATTTGAGGCCCACTTGCGATGTATTCGAGGCCCATGGGCGAGGCCTTATGTGATGTATATGAGGCCCATTGTTTTGACCAATCTTGATGTATATTGGCTAGTTGGTATGGCCCATATAGTACGACCCACTTATTGTATTTGAGGCCCATGGGTTACGGCCCATTATGATGTATATCGAGGCCCATGGGTCATAGCCCATTATGATGTATTTGGGGCCAATGGGTTGTGGCCCATGGTGATGTATATTAGGCCCGTATGAGTGGCTCATTGTGATATATTTCCGGCCCATTGTGATGTAGATGAGGTCCATAAGTGAGGCCCAATGCGATGAATGTGCGGACCGATGTAATGCGTGATGTCACACCCCAAACTCGAAAACCGGGCTAAAAAATTCCCAATCACCGAATCCGGTGCCGACAACCTCTGTAGTACCCCATTCTCGGCTCATAGCGTCCATACGCCAGATTCTGATCCTGGGATCCTATAAGGAGGATTTTTTTTGTTTCTTTTTTCAATATACATTTAACTCGTAATAAGCATAGCCATAAGTATACCCAAATCACAAAGGCAACATCATCATCACATATCCACTAATATAAATATTTGAATACAGTGCTAAAAAGGGAAATATATATGTAAAAATTAAAGCTCCAAAAGTCAGCTACATGCTCCAAGCTCCACGCTGCTGTAACCTAACATCACCTGCAATCATCTATCATGCATAAGCTTATGGAAAGCTTAGAGGGTGGTGTAAGTGTGTGCACAAGGTAAGTGCCAAGTATTCAATACAATGCCATCATCATATAATACCAGAATTACTGGTAATCCATAAATCACACAATATCGGAATAAGCAAAAATATTGATAAGATCATAAATCATACGCTAACAGAGTAAGCGGAAATATAGACAAGTCCATGAGTCATAGAGTGCCAATTATCAGATGCCGAGGATGCAATGTAACATGCAGTTGAATGGAATGATCATACTGGAGTGTGAAGTCGAGATGATAGCACGTAGTATTATAGGCTATGGGGTTCATCACAAGGGACTTCTATCCAAACTAGTCTCATACCTAATTTGGATAGTCAAACTCAATGTGGTAAACTCCTGATCTCAGGTTAGTCGCACGCCCCAACCGAAATCCTGGCCATTGCGAAGGCACACGTAACAAATAGTTACGCACTACTAGCCCGAGTGGATAGTGAATGAATGAATAAATGAGTATCCAACTCCTGCCCAATAAGTCCACATATCAGTACTGTTTATCTCTGGGATCATCACCGGGGTCTAGTACACTCCAAATGACACAGCCCCTCTCCCATCAGCACAATCCAAGTGAGTGTAAGAAACCTCACTATCCGCTTGGCCAATAGTCTGCCAATATCTATCTGGCACATCGATAGTGGACCCATTCACGAGGTGGTCAAACTCAACCTAGTAATACCCCCAACCCTCGGGCGAGTAAGGCCACACCCTGTAACGCCCTGAAATTCGGGTGTCGAGCATAGCTCAGCTCCCGAGTTCCAAAACATCACTTATGCAACATAATTAATGAGAGATGCATGTTGACTATATTAGTGCATAAAACATGGAATAGATTAAGCCAAAACACAGATATGATTCAGGGATAAGTGAATAAAGCAAGCGAAAGACTTATAGTAAAATGTGTACAAGTGTAAATCCCTGAATTACATATACAACTAGATCATGTAAAAGTGTTATTTAACAAAATTATAAGTATTAAATTACATCATTTCAGTTCCCAAAAAAATAATCCCAGAGATCCCGCGCAACAGACCGAGGCTCACTAGAACCCGTCTGAAAACTGCATATAGGAGAAGGCAGCCTCGTCGTCATCCAGCTCCCGCTCTGCCTCAGACGTCGCATCCACATCTGCAACATCAGGGCCTAAGACAGAGTCTGGTGGGTGTGTAACACCGCCCCAGAAACGTGGGAGTGAGTGATCAACTCAGTGGAATAATAAGCCACTGGTTAACATGTTATCAGTTCAATCAAACAGTAATGATAAAGCAGGACAATTAAATAAATCCTAAGTACTCTTGTTAATGCAGGTATGAATGCAACATGATGCGTGCCCTCACGCGTACGCCCTCAGCGTCTTCATCTTACGTTACGCATGACATCGCCTCAAAGTGCGCCACATCTACAAAGCACATGCAAATGCGGTGCATGGATATGATTACCAAGTTGTTATTAGTCCATTTCACACAACAGGATTGGGAAGCTAAGATACCTTCCTCATATCACCATCCAAACAGTGATCCATACAAGGGTCGTCAATCCTAGACATCTCATACGATCATATAGTTGAGGTCGTAGCAAAGGGCTCGTCACCAATCAATGCACGCCTTTCATGCCTTTACTACCACAATTTGGCTCGTCACCTCCTTGCGGTATCCAGGTATGCTCGAGGTCACTACAAAATGCTCGTCACCAATCAATGTAGGCCAACAGCACGAATATAGTGTCCCATACCACCATAATCGACTCACGAGTTTAGTTGCTCACTGGTCACTACGGGGAGGCTCGTCACCCCAGCGTAGGCCGACAGCTCGACCATGGTGTCCCATACCACCATGTCTGGCTCATGAGTCTTAGCGGATCAAGTACCATAGTTAAGAGGATTTCACTGGTAAGTTCGGTATCCTAGATTCAAACAGTAGCGTCCATACATGGTTAACATACATCGGACAATCGGGTTACTTGACGAACTCGACTAGCACGAGCGCACGTCGAAATGAACGACATAGAGTGCGAAAACACTCCACGTGGCCAAACCACTGCCGCCAACTCTAATACGGCTCGGATTCGTCTAATACGTCCTACGTGGCGTAAGCAATCTCAACCATGAATATAGGGTCAATTACCGATCTCCTGGACTAAGGCATAGTCCCAAACATCCTACACTACTACAGATATTCGTATGGGATGTAAAACAGTAATGGAACAACAACTCAAATCATGGTACATCATTACTTGAAGAAATAACAACTTAACATACATGTAAGCATAGGAGATGCTTGAATTTAAATAACATGGAATGTAACTGCATAAGGGAAATCATGCGCATCCATAGGAGTATTGAGAATCACTTCTCAACGCCCACAATTCGTGTAATAAGTTACACTTAGATCATTCATGCATTTCTACCAACACTTAGCATACATGGAACAACATACATGGCGTATGTTGGAATACATGCACTTAGACAATTCCTTTTACTAAGGAGTCGTCATACATGCATCTAGCATACATACATGACAAATAATCATGGCAAACACAAGTGCATATTTTATACGTATACGGTACTTTATAAATACACTTAGAATACACAAATCTCAATATAGCACATGCATATCAGGAAAGCAATGTAAACACAACATTTGGCATGTGAAATGTCATCCATAACAAGAATAAATCACTAACTGGGATTGAAAGCCTTGAAAACCATAACCTATACACTTAAAGTCCTCACCTTAAACAAAGAAAGAACCGCCGAGCTGATTTAGATGAGTTGTCTTCGTCAACAGCGCTAGAATACCCTAAAATAAGGATAGAAATGAGATACAACAACACCAAGTCTAGTCTAAGCTCTAACACAGGTTAGGGTTAGGTTAACTTACCCCAAAAGAACTCAGAATCGTCAGAAGAACGATTCAAAGTGAAGGTTCGAAGATGAAGAAGAACAAGGAAGAAATCAAGATGATTCACCAACTTATCTCTCTCACTTTCTCTCTCTTTTCCACTCTCTTTCCAAGCTAGGGTTAGAGAAAATCGTATGGAAAAGAGGGCTAGGGTTTAAGGACTATAAATAGGCCTTTTCTTGATGAAAATAACCCTAGGGACAAGGTATACTTAGGTTATAACCAAAGTAAGCCTTTCTCGATCCAACGAAGCACTTCTGGTGGGCCTATAACCACGAAAGGTCGGACTTAAGCTCCTTGACCATGGATCTAGGTCAAGCAGAGTTTTCATACCGACCGGCACTTCAGATCAGCCGTGGCGGACCACACTCCATTCAACGGTCACGGAATCTCGATCAGGTCCACAAGCACTAGGATATGCCTGGGCCAACTATCCTGATCAGAGGGTGAAATTGGGTCAGAATCCAACGGTCAGAGTGCTTAAAATCGTCGCGCAAGCGACACGACTCAGATCTCAATAAAAGCTTAATAAATTCCAACCGTTCTCACACTCTTCACTCCGAAGTCAATCAAATCGACCCAGAACATCGGATCAACTTGATTTTCGAGGTGAAGATCAAGCCCAGCTCGGTGACCGCAACAGCCTAAGATCATTGCCATCGGACTTTCGACGCGCGGTCCAGGTCCGATCCAGATCTTCCAAAAATTCTCCAGAACAACTGGATTTAGCGATGGATCCCAGATTTCATAGTAACGTAGCGCTCACTAATCTACACGTTTAGAGCCATGCAGATACAATTTAAAGTGATTGATGCGAATTTCACAAGCAATCGAGTAAAGCGCTAATTACCCCAAAACAACTACTTAAGGAAAGATTAGCACAAAAATTCCAAGGTCGTTACAATCTACCCCCCTTAAAGAAAATTTCGTCCTCGAAATTCATACCTTCATATAATCCTCGAGGATCAGAGGGTAGGTCTTTCTGACCTTAGCTTCAGATTCCCAAGTAGCCTCTTCCACACCATGATGCGTCCATAGCACCTTCACAAGAGGGATAACCTTGCTACGCAATACCTGCTCCTTCCTGTCGAGAATACGCGTCGGTCGCAGTACATAAGTGGCATCCTCACTCAACTGCACTTGCTCCCAACTGATAATATGCGAAGGATCAGGAACGTACTTCTTCAGCATAGAAACATGAAATACGTTATGCACGCCCGCAAGAGGTGTGGGCAAAGCAAGGCGGTATGCTACCGCTCCCACTCGATTCAGAACTTGAAATGGACCAATAAATCTCGGCGTCAGCTTCCCCTTCTTACCGAACCGCAGAACTCCCTTCATAGGAGAGACCTTCAGAAACACATGGTCTCCCACTACAAACTCAAGCGGTCGACGCCTCGTATCCGTATAACTCTTCTGTCTACTCTGCGCTGTTAGAAGTCGATGTCGAATGATGTCAACCTTCTCAGAAGTCACCTGCACCAACTCTGGGCCAAGCAAACTACGCTCACCAATCTCTGCCCAACAATGTGGTGCTCTGCACGGGCGACCATACAACGCCTCATAGGGAGCCATACCGATACTCGCCTGGAAACTATTATTATACGCGAACTCTGAAGACAATCATCCCAACTGTCTTTGAAATCCAAAACACAAGCTCGCAACATATCTTCCAGGACTTGATTCACGCGCTCCGTCTGCCCATCTGTTTGTGGATGAAACGCGGTGCTGAACTTCAGTTTCACACCCATTGCTTCCTGGATATGAGTTCAGAAGATAGATGTAAAACGCGTGTCTCTATCAGACACAATCTCCAGGAGAACTCCATGCAGACGTACTATCTCCTTGATATACAACCTAGCCAACTCGTCTGCAGAATAAGTGACTCTGATCGGTAAGAAATGCGCCGACTTCGTTAATCGATCGACGATCACCCAAATAGAGTCAAATCCCTTTCTCGTCCTCGGCAACCCAGAGATAAAATCCATAGAGATGAAATCCCACTTCCATTCAGCTATGGGCATGGGCTGCAACAACCCAGGAGGTCGGCGATGCTCTGCCTTGACCTGCTGGCACGTGAGACAACGAGAAACAAATTCAACAATCTGGACCTTCATATTGTCCCACCAATAAGACCTCTTCATATCCTGATACATCTTCGTGCTACCTGGATGCATCGCAAGCTTAGAACTATGGGCTAACTTGAGAACCTCACATCTCAAGTCAGGGATGTCAGGAACACATAACAGGCCACGAAAACGTAGGCCCCCATCAGAACTAACACTCCAGTCGGAGTCCTCATATGTACCAACCTGCTGCCTCATCTTCACCAAAAGCTCATCATCTGCCTGAGCTGCAACGATCCTCTCGTCGATAACGGGCTGTACACGAATGTGTGCGATAACCTCATACGGCTCAACCACCGTAAGCTTCTGCTCAAAATCGTGCACGAACTCCAACATATCCCACTCTGCTATCATCAGCGGAGCCGCAAACTCCAAAGCCTTCTTGCGACTCAACGCATCTGCCACAAGGTTCGCCTTACCAGGATGGTAAGAAACATCGAACTTGAAGTCCTTCAATGTTTCCATCCATCTGCGCTGCCTCATATTCAAATCACGCTGCGTGAAAATATACTTAAGGCTCTTGTGGTCGCAAAAGAGCTCGAACTCCTCACCATAGAGGTAATGTCTCCAAAGCTTTAATGCGAAGATGACAGCTGCCAATTCCAGGTCGTGCGTAGGGTAATTCTCTTCGTGTTTCCTCAACTGACGCGAAGCATAAGCAATCACCCTGTCCTTCTGCATAAGGACACAACCCAGACCAACGCGAGAGGCGTCAGTATATATAATATACTTAACCCCTTGCTCTGGCAATACTAGCACAGGGGCGGACGTCAACTTGTCCTTCAGCTCCTGAAAAGCTAACTCCGCCTGCTCACTCCAAGCAAACTTCAAATCCTTCCATGTCAGCTGTGACAACGGTCTGGCAATCTTCGAGAAGTCCTGAATAAAGCGTCGATAATAGCCTGTAAGGCCCAGAAAACTCCTCACCTCAGCAACTGAACCAGGCTGCTTCCAGTCCTGCACTGCAGCTACCTTGGCAAGGTCGACGGCTATTCCTTCCTTGGACACCACATGTCCCAGGAACTTGACTTCCTCTTTCCAGAAATCACACTTCTTGAACTGTGTGAAGAGCTGATGCTTCCTAAGAGTATCCAAAACCGCTCTTAAGTGCTCCTCGTGCTCTGCCCGGCTCGCCGAATAAATCAAAATGTCATCAATGAAGACAATGACGAATCGAAACAGGAAAGGCCGAAACACCCTGTTCATTAGATCCATGAACACGGCCGGTGTGTTTGTCAGACCGAACGACATCACAAGGAACTCATAATGACCGAAGCTGGTCCTAAAAGCGGTCTTCTGCACATCCCCATCCTTGACGGCAACTGATGATACCCTGACTGCAGATCAACCTTCGAAAAGTACCGTGCCCCCTTCAACTGATCAAACAGATCATCAATCCTGGGCAAAGGGTACTTATTCTTCACAGTTACCAAATTCAACCTGCGATAATCAATACACAATCGCAAGGAACCATCCTTCTTCTTCACAAACAAAACAGGTGCTCCCCAAGGAGACACACTAGGCCGAATAAAACCCAATTCCAACAAACCATCTATCTGCTTCCTCAACTCCTCCATTTCACTCGGAGGCATCCGATAGGTGGGTAAGGAAATGGGCGCCGCACCAGGCATAAGATCGATAGCAAAATCAATCTCACGCTGAGGAGGTAATCCAGGAATCGACTCAAACACATCTTCAAACTCCTGAACTACCGGCGTACCAACCAACGCCAAATCGGCCGAACTTTCCAACAGAGAAGAATAAAAATCAATATGAAGAGGGTAACTGACCTAAACTGGGAAAGTAATAATCTCGCCCTCAGGTCCATGGATCGTCACTGATCTCGCTTCACAATCAATCTCAGCTCGCATCCTCGTGAGCCAATCCATACCCACAATAACATCGTAGTGATAAAGCGGTGCGACTAGCAAATCAACACGGATCGATCCACTTCCCAGATCGACCAAACAATCCATACAACGCTTGCCCAAGGCAGAGGACATCCCCGTAGCGGTAGTAAGCGTCACTCCATGCATAGGAACAGATCTCAAACCCAAACACCTAACTGCCGCATAAGATATAAGAGAAGGAGTGGACCCTGTATCCACTAGCACAGAAACGGGAATACCTTCAATATGCGCTGTCACCTCAAAGGACCTCGGCACCAAGTCAGACATAGGCACTTCAGCTGAAAGCGTATGAACACGAGCCTGCTGCTGACGATTCGGCGGAGGAACCATGGGCCGCTGAGGTGGCCTGAAACCAGGAACTGCAGGTCTGAAGGATGGATGAGCTGGCGTTAATCGAAGAGGAGGAGGAAAAATAACCTGAGGCATCGGACGGCTAACCCTCTGCGGTGGAGTAAAACCACCTGCTCGCATACGGGAGAAGCAGAAACGGTCCAAATACCCCACCTTCCCACAATAAGAACATCTAAGATCAGCTCTCATTTGCTGAGCGGGTGGCGCTGAACGCCTAGGAGGAGAATCAACTCGCAGCCTCTTGCCAAGGAAAGGTGCACCCTGGAAATCCGGTCGCGGCCTAGGAACCACGGTGCTCGCATGCGGGACGCTCTATCTCCGTCCTGCTCTACTCGCAAGGACATGCTCACCAGCTCCGCATACGAAGAAATGCTCGCACAGCAAATCTTCGATCGGATCTCAGGTCTCAGTCCCTCAGAGAAACGCCGCATCCTTATCGGCTGATCACCCAGGATCAAAGGAACATACCGCCCCAACTCAGTAAACCGGTTCTCATACTCCGTAACCGACAACCCTCCCTGGCGGAGGCGAAGGAACTCACTCTCCTTCTCATGTCGGTATGTCATCGGGAAATACTTCTCGTGGAAGCGCGCCTCAAACGCCTGCCACGACCACACGAAGTCCTCCTCGACAGTGAGAAGCACACTGTCCCACCACAAACTGGCCTCCTTCTCAAATATGAAGGTGGCAAGCTCAACCTGCTCGACCTGAGAGCAGTGCAACGGCCTCAGCATCTTAGAGATGCGGTCAATCCAATACTCGGCCTCCTCGGGTCTATTAGAACCTGCAAAAGTAGGAGGTCGCAAGCGCTGGAATCGCTCGAATGTGCCGCTGGCACTGACACTGGCACTGGCACTCCCAGATGGAGGCATAGGTGAAACAGGTGGAGTCGCCCCTACTGACTGAGCAAAGATGCCAGCCATGGAGGAGAGGAACTCCTGCTGCTGCTGCTGCTGCATCAACAGCATCATCTGCTCGAACCTATCAACAGGTGGAGTAGATGAAGGTGCACGGCTCGGCTCAGGAACCGAGGGCGTGACTGGAGGAGCCATAGGTGTCGACCCAACACCTGCCCGAGATGGACCCGCCTGCGGATCTGAATGGCTATCGCTCAAGGGAGGAACCCCAGCAAGCGACTCAATCAGAGAGAGACGGGCCGAAGTCTTCGAACCCTTAGGAGGCATCCCTACATTAGATCAGAGGATGCAACCTGTCAGATTCTAAGTCACATAATCCATCCACACAACAACACAGCACAGCACAACTCCAAAGACAAACAACATGCATTCCATTAATCAAAATCGTCGCAATACAAGTAGTGCAGCAATACATGAATCACGACTAGGAAAGCATGAAAACAACAACATCTAACACTTCAACAACCACAACAACTACAACAACCACAAACAACTACCACAACTACAACACTCCAACTACAAGCCAACAACGGCTACACACAGAAAGAAAACACAAACAAAGCAAAGACGGCCACGACGATGCTACTCGTCGGAATCAGGAGATGGAGGCGGAGCACCCTTATCCTGCAAGCAACACAGGATAGACTTCAAAGTCCGAGACATCTTCTTAAACTTATGCTTAACAAAGCCTCGAAGATCAACCATCTCCTGGCGTAAAGCAGCTTGCCCTTCTTCAAGCCGTGTAAGACGGGCATCTCTGGCAATCTGCTCTGCGCCCTGCTCTGGCACCACAGGAGGAGAGCTATCACTCGAATCCTGTGCCTCAATCTCTTCCTCGTCTTGCTCTGCTTCTTCCTCAGACTCCGCACCACCTTCAGCATAACTCTCATCATCACCGCTCTCAGACTCAGCCTCACCCTCTGAGGCAAGCCGACCAGAACCAACCTCCATCAGCTTGAGAGTCCTCAAATTGATATAACGAACAGGGACCGGCTTCTCAGCTCCAAGCCTATAGCCAAACTCATGTGCGATCTTGCAAATGAGGCGGCCAAAGGGAAGAGACTTGGTCCGTCTACTCGAACGAGCGATGAGAATAATCTGACGCAGGACGTACGTCGGCACACACAACTTCGCATCCTGCCCCACCTGATATAGAAAATCTACCATCAGGCGCGTACACTCGCTGCGGTTGCTCCACCTTGGATATACATTGAACGTAAAGATGTGGTGAAGCAAACGGAAGTCGTCCGTCATGAAGGAAGCCAGGAGACTCCTATTCGGCTGCCATCCTTCTCGCGCACACTGTCCACATTCTTCTCGCTGGCATGCACTTCCCCAAGTGGCACCTTTAAGAGTCGGGATATCAAAGCAACATTGACAATACCAACTCGACTGCTACCAAGGGAATCTTAAACTGCAGAGGATCCAGCGAAGGCTCCATAATGTTGGCATAGAAGGCCCGAACAGTGCTAGCATTCGCGCGATACTCGCCTTCGAACAAGGGACCCCAACCAGCCCCTTCTAGGCGCTCCAACAAGAAGAACTCACCAAAGAGCCGCGGATCAACATGAGCCTCAAAAAGGACTCTACGCCCCTCATAGACTCCATGCGACAACTCCGCCAACAAAGTCCTACTAACGGGAGCTCGAGGATCAAGGTCCCGCTTCGTCTGGAACTAGCGCGTGGCGGACGTGCTCGCGGCGGCACCTCTCGGCCTCCGTGCACGGGTTGGGCGGCTTGGCCCGGCTTCATCCACGGGCGCTCTCTTCTTCCCCATCAAGGAAAGAAGGAAAGAAATGGAAAAGATGGCCGTCACAATCTCAAAGAGGGCCATGAGAAATGAGAGAAAGAGAGAAATGTGAAGATGGTGAAGCTTCCACACAACTATTAGCCAAAAAGAGAAAGCAAGTGCTCAAATGGGAAGGAAAGAAAGAGAAATCAGCAGTGGGAGGGAGGATTTGAAAATGGGGTGATGGGTTTGCACGAAAATGGGAGGAAGATGAAGATTTGGGAGAGATTTGAGAGGATTTGGAGAGGTTTTTGAAGAAAAGGAAAGCTTGTGAGTGGGTTTTGTGAAGGAAGTAGATAAAAGAAAGGGGTTTAAAGGTGGAACCGTGGAGAGGTGGGCCACATTAAGCCTAGGGACGATCGGCCCGCGTCGGCCCGGCCTGCCTGGCCTGGCGACCGGCGATCCCTCGCCGAACCGGCGATGGCATCACCGGTCTCTGGACATATCGGCGATGCCTCGCCGATTTAGCGAGGCCCTCCTGGTCCCCCTTGGTCCAAAATGAGTGGTTCCCCCTTGGGCCCCACAGGAAATGCCTTAAATGGCCCCTTGCGTAGTTTGAAACCTATCGGGTCATTCTGACAGAAATCTGGTTCAAACAGCGATTTCTGGAAGGTTTAAAGATGAAAAAAGGAAGATAGACCGTCTACACTCATTAATAGAGGGTCTAGGAAAGGTTTCGGGTCGCTGTGTGTGATCAGGTAAGAGTATAGACTCGATCTCGGCGAACGTTTCCAGTAAACCTTCGCCGATAGAAACTACGGAGCACAAACACAAAGCGATGATAGACCTGCACCCAAATACACTAAAGTGGCGACAACGTGTGGTGTGTGACCATAACCCAGGTCTGGTTTAATCCAGATCATGCTCTGATACCAACTTGTAACGCCCTGAAATTCGGGTGTCGAGCATAGCTCAGCTCCCGAGTTCCAAAACATCACTTATGCAACATAATTAAGGAGAGATGTATGTTGACTGTATTAGTGCATAAAACATGGAATAGATTAAGCCAAAACATAGATATGATTCAGGGATAAGTGAATAAAGCAAGCGGAAGACTTATAGTAAAATGTGTACAAGTGTAAATCCCTGAATTACATATACAACCAGATCGTGTAAAAGTGTTATTTAACAAAATTATAAGTATCAAATTACATCATTTCAGTTCCCAAAAAAATAATCCCAGAGATCCCGCGCAACAGACCGAGGCTCACTAGAACCCGTTTGAAAATTGCATATAGGAGAAGGCAGCCTCGTCGTCATCCAGCTCCCTCTCTGCCTCAGACGTCGTATCCACATCTGCAACATCAGGGCCTAAGACAGAGTCTGGTGGGTGTGTAACACCGCCCCAGAAACGTGGGAGTGAGTGATCAACTCAGTGGAACAATAAGGCACTGGTTAACATGTTATCAGTTCAATCAAACAGTAATGATAAAGCAGGACAATTAAATAAATCCTAAGTACTCTTGTTAATGCAGGTATGAATGCAACATGATGCGTGCCCTCACGCGTACGCCCTCAGGGTCTTCATCTTACGTTACGCATGACATCGCCTCAAAGTGCGCCACATCTACAAAGCACATGCAAATGCGGTGCATGGATATGATTACCAAGTTGTTATTAGTCCATTTCACACAACAGGATTGGGAAGCTAAGATACCTTCCTCATATCACCATCCAAACAGTGATCCATACTAGGGTCGTCAATC
Source organism: Magnolia sinica (assembly GCF_029962835.1). Classification (NCBI taxonomy): domain Eukaryota; kingdom Viridiplantae; phylum Streptophyta; class Magnoliopsida; order Magnoliales; family Magnoliaceae; genus Magnolia; species Magnolia sinica. The sequence continues at coordinate 61,127,967 of NC_080577.1, forward strand.
CTAGACATCTCATACGATCATATAGTTGAGGTCGTAGCAAAGGGCTCGTCACCAATCAATGCACGCCTTTCATGCCTTTACTACCACAATTTGGCTCGTCACCTCCTTGCGGTATCCAGGTATGCTCGAGGTCACTACAAAGGGCTCGTCACCAATCAATGTAGGCCGACAGCACGAATATAGTGTCCCATACCACCATAATCAACTCACGAGTTTAGTTGCTCACTGGTCACTACGGGGAGGCTCGTCACCCGAGTGTAGGCCGACAGCTCGACCACGGTGTCCCATACCACCATGTCCGGCTCATGAGTCTTAGCGGATCAAGTACCATAGTTAAGAGGATTTCACTGGTAAGTTCGGTATCCTAGATTCAAACAGTAGCGTCCATACATGGTTAACATACATCGGACAATCGGGTTACTTGACGAACTCGACTAGCACGAGCGCACGTCGAAATGAACGACATAGAGTGCGCAAACACTCCGCGTGGCCAAACCACTGCCGCCAACTCATAAACAGCTCGGGTTCGTCTAGTATGTCCTACGTGGCGTAAGCAATTTCAACCACGAATATAGGGTCAATTACCGATCTCCTGGACTAAGGCATAGTCCCAAACATCCTACACTACTACAGATATTCATATGGGATGTAAAACAGTAATGAAACAACAACTCAAATCATGGTACATCATTACTTGAAGAAATAACAACTTAACATACATGTAAGCATAGGAGATGCTTAAATTTAAATAACATGGAATGTAACTGCATAAGGGAAATCATGCGCATCCATAGGAGTATTGAGAATCACTTCTCAACGCCCACAATTCGTGTAATAAGTTACACTTAGATCATTCATGCATTTCTACCAACACTTAGCATACATGGAACAACATACATGGCGTATGTTGGAATACATGCACTTAGACAATTCCTTTTACTAAGGAGTCATCATACATGCATCTAGCATACATACATGACAAATAATCATGGCAAACACAAGTGCATATTTTATACGTATACGGTACTTTATAAATACACTTAGAATACACAAATCTCAATATAGCACATGCATATCAGGAAAGCAATGTAAACACAACATTTGGCATGTGAAATGTCATCCATAACAAGAATAAATCACTAACTAGGATTGAAAGCCTTGAAAACCATAACCTATACACTTAAAGTCCTCACCTTAAGCAAAGAAAGAACCGTCGAGCTGATTTAGACGAGTTGTCTTCGTCAACGGCGCTAGAATATCCTAAAATAAGGATAGAAATGAGATACAACAACACCAAGTCTAGTCTAAGCTCTAACACAGGTTAGGGTTAGGTTAACTTACCCCAAAAGAACTCAGAATCGTCAGAAGAACTATTCAAAGTGAAGGTTCGAAGATGAAGAAGAACAAGGAAGAAATCAAGATGATTCACCAACTTATCTCTCTCACTTTCTCTCTCTTTTCCACTCTCTTTCCAAGCTAGGGTTAAAGAAAATCGTATGGAAAAGAGGGCTAGGGTTTAAGGACTATAAATAGGCCTTTTCTTGATGAAAATAACCCTAGGGACAAGGTATACTTAGGTTATAACCAAAGTAAGCCTTTCTCGATCCAACGAAGCACTTCTGGTGGGCCTATAACTACGAAAGGTCGGACTTAAGCTCCTTGACCATGGATCTAGGTCAAGCAGAGTTTTCATACCGACCGGCCCTTCAGATCAGCCGTGGCAGACCACACTTCATTCAACGGTCACGGAATCTCAATCAGGTCCACAAGCACTAGGATATGCCTGGGCCAACTATCCTGATCAGAGGGTGAAATTGGGTCAGAATCCAATGGTCAGAGTGCTTAAAATCGTCGCACAAGTGACACGACTCAGATCTCAATAAAAGCTTAATAAATTCCAACCATTCTCACACTCTTCACTCTGAACTCAATCAAATCGACCCAGAACATCAGATTGACTTGATTTTCGAGGTGAAGATCAAGCCCAACTCGGTGACCGCAACAGCCTAAGATCATCGCCATCGGACTTTCGACGCGCGGTTCAGGTCCGATCCAGATCTTTCAAAAATTTCCCAGAACAACTGGATTTAGCGATGGATCCCAGATTTCAGAGTAACGTAGCGCTCACTAATCTACACGTTTAGAGCCATGCAGATACAATTTAAAGTGATTGATGTAGATTTCACAAGCAATCGAGTAAAGCGCTAATTACCCCAAAATAACTACTTAAGGAAAGATTAGCACAAAAATTCCAAGGTCGTTACACACCCCCTCCCAACCGACCACGACACAGTGGAAGACGCAACCTCCTGGTATTCGGCACTCGGGCGCTCCTGTATTCACTCAGTCTCGACATTGGGGCATCCTCTTGTACCAAGAGGGTTTAAGGATTTTCACCCGGAGCCATCTATGGCAGCCCAATGCTAGTAATAGATTTCTGGTGTCCCATCTAGCCATCTACGATATACCTATGGAGGCTACGACCCTGATGTTGCTAGGGCATACAGTAATCACAACACACAATGCAAGAAGCATGAGTCATACAATCCAGTCATGCATCAATCCTGTGCATATCTTATGCTCATGTGAGATAACCTTCGCCTATCAAGGAGTCTCATATCATCTTGCCCAATGACATATGCAATGGTCAATCACATCTCATAACAAACATGCAAATGATGCGTATGGGCATGTATCATGATGTTATGCTGTCATATACTCATAATCAGTATCAACGATCGGCCTCGACAATGTCGACATTTAACCAACATTGCCCCCAAGGAATGACCCACATAGAGTCAAACATATAATGGGTCCACGGCCTCACACAAGGGCCTAATATACAACACGATGAGCCTCACTCAAGAGTTTAACATACATCACGATGGGCCTCTCACATGGGCCTAACATACATTACAATGGACTCCATCGCCTGACCCTCAATGCATCACAATGGGCCTCATCACATATGCCTCATATACATCACATTGGGCCTTAAACACGGGCTGAATATACATCACAATGGGCCTCAAATATGGGCCGCATATACATCATATTGGGCCTCGACAATTGGCCTCGATATCTGACCTCAACAATCTAAATCGGCAATCGGTCACGATAATAAACCTCGATCGCTAATTGACGATCAGCGACGATAATCAGAATCGATCGATAATCGGCCTTGATAATTGAAATCGGTAATCGGCCACAACAATTGGAATTGATCAATAATCGGCTTCAATGATCGGAATCGGTAATCAACATCGATGAGAATGGCCTAACAATGCCTAAGGGAAGGTCACAATAAGGACATCTAACCGTCATTGCCCATCAATGTAGACATCTAACCAGCATTGCTCCCAATGAGTGGCCCACATAGGGCCAAACATATAGTGGGCCCATAGCCTCACACAATGGTTTCATAAATCAAGTGGGTCATATCACATGGGTCTAATGCAAATCGCTATGGGCCGTATCATATGGGCTGGAAATACATGTCAATAGGCCTCATCATATGAGCAGGAATATATCACAATGGGCCTCACTAAATGGGTCGAAAATACATCATAATGGGCCATGATGTATGGGCCAAGTATACAACTCAATGGGCCACGACCCATGAGCCCGAGTACATCATAATGGACCACAACCCATGAGCCTCAAATATAACAAGTGGGCCGCATCAATGGGCCTTATATACACCTCAGGTGGGCCCTGCTCATGGGCCTCAAATACATAACATGTGGACCCTACACATGGGTCTCATATGCATCAAATGGGCCACGTATCTGAGCCTTGAACACATCAAATGGGCCATGCGTCATGGGCCCAATACATATCACAATGGGCCTTGCATCAATGAGTCACACTAATGGGCCTCATACACATCAAGTGGGTTGCATCAATGGGCCACACTAATGGGCCTCATACATATCAAGTGGACTGCATCAATTGGCCGCACAAATGTACAATTTGTAGGCCCTGCACATGCAGCAGATGGGCCCCACCAGATGGTTAGTGTGGATATAAAATGCATACATCTAGTGGGTTAAAGGTCCCACGGACGGTGTGGATAAAACATACATCGAGGCTGGCCCTATATGATCTGGATGGTTAGGATGGAACATATGAGGTGGGCTCTGCTCATGGGCTCCAAATTCATTTCAATGGGCCTTAACCCATGGGCTCCAAATACATCTCAATGGGCCTCAACCCATGGGCTCTAAACAAGTCTCAATGGGCCTCAACCCATGAGCCCTGATATATATCATAATGGGCTGCCTGTCCTGGACGGCGTCGATAAAAATACATCATGGTACATCCCATCGAAATAGTTGGATAGTATGGATATAAAACATATATATCATGTGGGATCTATGTGTACAACGGATGCATCAAGGTGGGCCTTACACAGATGGATTGCATGGAATGAAATACATATGTCATATGGGTTCCACATCCCACATCCAGAGATTGGGAGATGTGGATGAATAAATACATCATGCTGGCCCACACTACATATGGATGGTATGCTTATATAACACATAATAAACATATAATAAGGAGGGCCCCATCATCCAGTAGCTACTGGACGGTGTGAATATAGAATGCATGCATCAAGGTAGGCCCACCTCCACATGTGCAACCCAGGTGGAGTGGGTCCCATGACCTGGACAAAATGGACGGGTAGATTGGATGGAAAATACATCACGACTAGCCCTAATGGCAGGATAGAGCACATATATCACGGTGGGGTCCGTAGGCTCCATGAGACTTGCTGACGCCAATCAGCTATATAGCTGGTGCGTGGTGGACCAGCCAATCCACTACAGCAGGTGGGTCCCACGTGGGCCACCCTCATATATCATATATCATATATATATATATATATATATATATATATATATATATAAATGCTGTATGATGCAGCTTTTTCGCACTAAAGGGGGGGCAGAGGTGGGTCCCACGTGGGGCCCACCCTCATGCATATATATAATAGATATTATATAATATATATTATATAATAATATATATAATATTAATGTAACGTCCAGGCCCTTGGACAGCCTGGATGGTCACATACATCAAGGAGGGCCCCGTACGTGATACGAAACATATACATCATCATGGGCACCACCGTCCACTGCTGGACGGTGTGCATACAAAACATACATCAGGGTAGGTTCCGCGTGGGTGGACGGTGTGGGAAAAACACTTACATCAGTGGGTCCCATGCGGGGCCCACCATAACATTTATCTACCATCAAAACCATTGGTAAGGTCACACAGACCCTGGATGAAGAGGAAAACAAATTTCATAATGATCCAAAACTCCTGGGACCCAAAAAGAGTTTCAATGGTAGACGTTCAGCCCCTGTTGCTTTGAAGAGTGGACCACGGCTGGGACCGTGGGTCCCTGTCCGTCCATCCATAGCAGCGCAGGACACTGCTTACGCGTCCTCAAGCAGCAGCAGCGTCCTGCTGCATATAGGTGTTGTTTATTTATTTTTGTTTTTTTTGAAAAAAATTATTTTATTGAGGTTTTTCACAGGTGGGGCCCGCATCAAGGGAATCCGACCCAGCCGTTAGATTCCATAGCTCAAGACAGACCCATCAAGCCCAATATTGAGTATGTTTCGGTGTATAGAAACATTAGAGTGATTTTTAACGGTGAAAACCATTGTTTTCTATGCAATGGCCTGCCATATAATCGGATTAACCTCATTTTTTAGCTCAACGCCTAAAATGAAATAGGGAATGGAATGGATGGCATAGAGCAGATTTATACATCAAGGTGAGGCCTACATGAGCAGTCCACCCAAAGTTTCAAATCAAACTGGTATTTTTTTTTGTGCACAGTTCACGTCCAGCGTCCGTAGACGCTGGACGGTTTGTGCTTAATGCATTTATGAGGTGGGCCTTACTCAGATGGGCCACCAAAATGGCTAAAGGGTGTGGATAAGACATACACCAAGGTGGGGTCCATCCGAGTAAGCCACACAATCACATTTTCACACACAAAACAAATGAAAAGAGAGGGAGAGGGAGAGAAAGAAGCACCCACCTCAAGATCTTGAATTCCTCCTTCCTCCAATAAGTCTTAGAGCTCCAAGGAGGTTGATTTAATGGTCGAGATGGGGTTTGGTGGGCTGGATTAGTAGGGAGAATGGGTGGGATATGGCTTGATTTTAGGTGGCTTAAACGTCCCATTCCCAAGCTTGCAAGGATGGAGGTAAAATGAAGAAGAAAGAGGGAGGGAGATAGAGAGATAGGAGAGAGAGAGATGATGGTTTCAAGGCAATTAATGAGTTTGACTTATGGGGAAAAGGGAAGGGGTGATTGCTTATATGGAGTTATGGCTAGGGGTAGGTAGGGTGATGTCACCCCTAGGGTGACACATAGTAATTATGTTTCTTTTTTCTAGGGAAATACAACAACAGGGATAGGTGGGTCCCGCGATCAAGCGATCAATGACTGAGATAATGCACGGGCCGGATCTCATGATCTAAGCGTCGCATTGACGCATGAGACGCGGCGTCGGAACCGCGGTGACGGCACGGTCGTAATGACATAGGTCTCGAGTTGAGTCAGGTCAGGTTTACAGGATGCAACTCAAGAGCATGTGCAAATACTATCTACACATCGCGGGTCATCAGAATTCGACTGGGAGGACCACAAAAGTTTACGGAACGGTACGGGCTAGGATATGGGTCTTACACGTGATTTCACTATAATGTATGTAATGATGTTTATGTGGGCCACTGCTTGGAAGCAATGTTAGTTAAATGTCCACATCGATGGGCAATGATGGTTAAATGTCCACATTGTGACCTTCCCTTAGGCCTAGTTGAGCCCATTCTCATCATTTTCTAGTGGGTTAACCCATACGAATGATCCCCATTGATATTGTTAGGACCATCATTGGCCATTCATCTATGGCCCCCGCCTTGCGTCGATTCTGATTGTCCAGGTCGATTCTGATTAATGAAGTCGATTCCGATTGTCGAGGCTGATTATGATTAACAAGGTCGATTCCGATTGTCGAGGCTGATTCCGATTATCGAGGCCGATTCTGATTGTTGAGGCTGATTCCGATTGTCGAAGCTGATTTCGATTGTCAAGGTCGATTCCAATTGTTGAGGCTGATTATGATTCCGATTGTCGAGACTGATTCCGATTGTCGAGGCCGATTATAATTGTCGATACCGATTCTGATTGTCGAGGGTAATTTCGATTGTCGATACTAATTTCAATTGTCGAGGCCAATTATTAAGGCTGATTCTGATTCCGATTGTCGAGTCTGATTCTGATTATCGATAGCGATTTTGATTATCGAGGCCAATTGTTGAGGCCAATTCCGATTCCGACTATCGAGGCCGATTTCGATTCCGATTGCCAAGGCCGACCACTGAGACTGATTCTAATTGCCGAGGCCGATTGACAAGACCCCTTGTAATGTATATGCAGCCCATATTTGTGGACCATTTGTGACGTGTATTCAGCCCGTGTTGAAGACCCACTGTGATGTATATTATGCCTATATGATGAGGCCCATTGCGATGCATTTGAGGGCCAGGTGATGGAGTTCATTGTGATGTATAATGGGCCCATGGGAGAGTTCCATTGTGATGTGTAATACGCCCTTGAGTGGGGCCCATGGTGTTGTATATTAGGCCCTTTGTGAGGCCATGGGTCTACCATACGTTAGGCTCCATGTGGGCCACTCATTAGGGGCAATTTTGGTTAAATGTCCACATTGTCGAGGCCGACTGTCGATGCCGAATATCGAGGCCAGTTATTGGACCAATTATGAGTATGTGATAGTATAACATCATGATACATGCACATACGCATCATCTGCATGTTTGTTATGAGATGTGGTTGACCATTGCATATGTCATTGGGCAAGTTGTTATGAGACTCTCCGATATGCAGAGGTTATCTCACATGAGCACACGGTATGCGTAGGATTGATGCATGACTTGATTGTATGACTCTTGCATCTTGCATTGTGTGCTTTGATTACTATACACCCTAGCGACATCAGGGCCGTAGCCTCCACAAGCATATCGTGGATGGCTAGATGGGACACTGAAAATCTGTTACTAGCATCGGGGCCGCATATATCTCGAGAAGCATATCATGCATGACTAGATGGGCCACATCTCATGGGCCTCATATGCATCACAATGGGCCACATATATCTCCATGGGTCTCATTACAGTGACCTCACATACATCTCAATGAGCCTCATGTAATCACAATGGGCCTCATACAATCACAATGGTCCTCATACCATCACAACGGGCTGACACAACATAATGGGCCTCATATGTACAATAAGTGGCCCTCTCAAGGCAATGAGACCTACGGCCCAAAAATAAATGGATAGTGTGTGTGACACACATACATCATGGTGGGCCTTATGGGGTAGTCCATGGCCTAGAAAAAATTGGGCAAATGGTGTGTACATAAGACATATATCATGGTGGGTCATACAATGCAATGGGGCCCACAGCCCTAGAAAAATAGCTGAATAGTGTGTGTATAATACACACATCATGGTGAGGCCTAAGACTTAAAATCAAGTCAATCTTTGGCTTGTGTGGGCCACACCAGGCATGCAGTTGAGAGGTTTACCCTCCATTAAAACATTCACAATCATTAGTTGGGCCCACCAAGCTGTGGTTCACAATCTAACCCATCTAATAAGTGTGTCCCACTTGGTTAAGGGGTCAGGGGTCAGACCGAGTTTCAGATGCATCCAAATTTCAGGTGGGCCCCATCAAGTGCTTTTATGTGTTTTAACATGTCATCACATGATTTTAGATGGTGTGGGCCACCTGAGTTTTGTACATGGCTGATTCTTGGGATATCCCAATAATTAAATGGGACCCATCAAATGGACAGTGTTGATGTTCAACACACATCATGGTGGGGCCCACTGACCCTGTCCGTTCCAAGCAAAAAGACATTGCTTGCTATTATATATATATATATTATATTTTTTATTTTCTAAAGGTTTTTCATAGGTGGGGCCCACATCAAGATGATCCACTCCATTAGTCGGATGCTGTGGTTCATGACGGGTCCAATGAGCCCAATATTTGATATGTTTTGATGTACGAAAATGTCACAGTGGGCCCTAACAGATTTATCACTATTAAAATAAATTTTTTAATGGTGCGGCCCACCGGATATTTGGATTGGCTTCTTTTTTCGGCTCAACACCTAAAATAGGTTGGGAAGTTGGATGGACGTGTGGATACATTACATACATCAAGGTGGGGTCCACATGAGTGTGACCCACCAGCTTTTAAATTAAAGCTGATATTTGTGTTTTTCCCTCCAGCAGCGCCTGCTGCTGGACGGTGAATATACAACACATATATCATGTGGGCTCCACCGTCCCTTACTGGACGGTGGATAGCATGGATGAAACACATATATTAGGTGGGGTCCACGTCAGTGTGGCCCACCTGTTTTGGATCAAGGATATTATTTGTTGTTTCCCTTCGTTTTGCCCTGCCGAAAAATGGGCAGCAAGGTGGATTCATATGGACAGCGGGTTAGCCCGCTTAAATGGACAGCATGGACGAAACTCATACACTCATTAAGTGGGTCATCAATCATGGAAGAAAGAGAGAGAGAGAGAGAGAGAGAGAGAGAGAGAGAGAGAGAGAGAATCGAGTGGTGAAGGGAGCTTCGCCACTATGAGCTCCCTTGAGCTATACAACATGTACCAAAATGGGTCCCAAAACATGTGGGCGCTTCAAAAATGCAAATCAAGGTGGGGATACCATCCCCACCACAAACTTAAGGTCTAGATGACCTCTTCCAATGGAAATCAAGATAAACATCATGATGGGGTCCATGAAGAATGGCCCCATCATGGGATGACATATGAATTATGGTGGGCCATCGGCCATGCCTATGGTCCAAAGTGAGATCCATACCATCAATCGGTAGGCCCCGCTTCGCCCATCAACAAAATACAACCTAATCCTACAAAAGCACCCACCAATTGCTAATCTTCTTGGCTCTTTGGAATGCTAAGCTCCTTGTGAAACGACCTACCCAAGGACACAATATTGTCCGCTTTGCCTAGAGGGCTCACAGCTTTGTTCTCAGGGTTGCCCCAAAACAGGTTGTATCCTTAAGGTGTGAACCCCACATATAACCACCACAACTTCCTATGATTCTTCCGATGTGGGATAAGTTCAACCCCCACTACGTACATAGTAGCCTGCCAGCATAGTAGCCTGCCAACCACTGGTAGCTGGCCCAGGCCCTTAAGCCTCGGCCACATCAACGTCCGCCCACGTGTGCCCGCCCACATGTGTAACAGTGACGGGGGGATAATGTGACGCCCCGGTCACTGCTTCAATGTGGGCGGGCCAATGTGGGCGGGGTCTAAGGAGCTGGGCGATCTACCGCGCTGGACGAGTTACTATTGCAGTTGACTGTATCGTAACTTGTCCCACATCGGAAGAGTTGTCCGAAGTAATGGTGATTATATGTGTGGTTCGGACCTTCCTTGTATGAGGCCTTTTGGGGGCAACCTCGAGAACAAAACCGTGCAGGTCCAGTGGGACCCAGAACGGACAATATCTTACATTGCTGGTCGGGCCATTAGAAATGGTATCAGAGCCGAGGACGGCTCTGCCCTCGGTGGGGGATAAGGTGACGCCCCGGTCACTGCTTCAATGTGGGCGGGCGCAATGTGGATGGGGTCTGAGGACCTGGGCGAGCTACTGCGCTGGACAAGCTACTGTTGTAGTTGACTGTATCGTAACTTGTCCCACATCGGAAGAGTTGTCCGAAGTAATGGTGATTATATGTGTGGTTCAGACCTTCCTTGTATAAGGCCTTTTGGGGGCAACCCCGAGAACAAAACCGTGTGGGTCCAGTGGGACCCAGAGCGGACAATATCATACAGTGTTGGTCGGGCCATTACACCTTGGCTTCAACTTTGATGGAGGATAATGAGATCGAAGGGTTAGGATGAGAGATGAGGGGGTAGGAAGTGGGCCACACACTTAGCTTTCTCTCCTTGGGAATGCTTGGACATCCACACTTCTCTTGGTTGTTTGGGATGGATGAAGAAAGGGAGAGAGAGAGAGAGAGAGGTGATGGGATGAAAAGGGATAGGTGAGTGATGGGTGTGAGTGACATGAGGGTTGACTTTGGGGATGACTTGTGTAAGAGATGGATGGGTTGTGATGGGAGGTGTACTTGACTTGTGATTGATTGATTGATTGATGGATTGGGTAGAGATTCTCTGGAGATTGGCAACGCACGACATTTTCCTCGAAATAAACGTGGGCCCACAACTCTTAGCCTAGGTATCACATCGGTGCGCAAGACACGGCGTTGGAACCGTGGAGATGATGCAGTCGCAAGGGTACAAGTCTCAGGTCAAGTCGACTTAGATTGATAAGATGCGACTCAGGGTCACCGAAATTTGACTGGGAGGATTGTGGAAGTCTAAGGAAGCTATGGTCTAGGATATGGGCCTTACAATAAAGAATCGAAAGTTCTAGGATATTTTAGAGGTTTGAATGAACGATGACGTAAGAAAGGGCACGAAAAAAGATGAGAGGAAGAACATTATCTCCTCAACGTGGTATGAACTTTGAATCCACAAGAGACTAATAAACTCATAATATTTTAGTGAAGCCTACCTCGAATATGAACTTACAAAGTATTAAACAATCAAACTCAACCCTATTCAAGAGTCGTAGTTCAACCGTACTAGAAACTACTTGAAATAGAAAAATATACTAAAAATAATCTAATTTAATCATATAAGACAATTTCTAACATGGTTAGAAGCAATTCCTGAAAAGAAACAAAATACTAAAACTCTAATATGAAAAAGATACACTCAGGTCATTGGCAACTCGAGGTTGCAGAAATTTTTGGTTTCACATGTCTATTGTTCGTAACATCCTTGCCACTGTTAGCTACTAAATTATTTTTATAATTATTTTTTTTGCTAATTCATTACTAAGTTAAATTTTTATCCTACAAAATTTCATTCTATTTCAAGCTTCATAAAAATATATAATTAAAAAAATTCTAAAAGTACCAGTCATCTAATACCAATGATTTTCTATTTGTCTCTAAAATACCTCTATTGCTTGTAAAGTCTTTTATACTTACAGAAACTATATTAGTTTCTAAATTTTATGGTAAGTTATCAGTACGTTTACTCACATATTACAAAATTTCATCTCATTTTGAGTTGTAAAAAAATTATTAAAATTCTAGAAGTAACATTTACTCGAAACTAACGATTTCTTGTATAATTACAAAATGCCTTTATTTCTTTATCCTTTGAGCTTTAGGAGTTGTGTCTAACATGAAAAGTACTTAGAAAAAATTAGTAGAATCAAGTGGTTAAGCCAGATAGGACACTATAAATAGAAAATTTACTATTTATATTAAGTTACAAATTTTAGGGATTTTGAATTGGAATTTGATTTTGAAACTTCTTACAAGGTTTGGTATGAGTATTTAAAGGGTTGTAAGTTCATTTTTATTCTCTACCAATGGGATTTCAAATTTTCTAGAATTTATTTCTATTTTCTTATTTTTCATTGTGGATTCGAGGTATCTCCGTGAGGAGTCTAGAGAAGCTCCGTGGATTCAGAGTAGTTATCCCCTTAAGAAAGATGATGATCAACCTCATTATGCCCATTGAAATATATACTTTGCTCGAAAATGATGAAATTCCAAGTATCGTATGGGCCGCAAGCACAAGATCATGTCCGAGTGACTAACAAACAACTTTTAACTATTGATTTACATTGACAATGTTTAGATGGTACTGATCATTATATTAAAGTAATTATAGTGATGCAATTGATAATCTAGTTGTTTTAGGATATCATTAGTGGGCCATGTGCCCAGTGGTTTAATAGTTTAGTGACACACATATCACACATGTAAATCTTGGAAGCATTTTAGATGTAATCCAAGCTCTCACTGAGGATTTCAAACCTCCACTTTGAGGGGATTTGAAACTCTTAGTTACTTTATGGTGCCAACCAACCAGGGGATTTGAAACTCCCAGTTACTTTATGGTGCCAACAAACCAGGGGATTTGAAGCTCCCAGTTACTTTATGGTGCCAAATAACCAGGGGATTTGATCCTATTGTTCATTATTTCTAATTTTAAATTCAAAATCATATACACAATATAGGAAATTAAATCCTAAAGTCCAGTTTCTAAGATTTGAGTTTCAAAGTGTAGCAAACCGGGGAGTTTGGTCATAAGGTTCATTGTTCTTAATTTACTGAATTTCTAACACTAACAGGTACTTCTAAAATCAATGAGATCCCTTAAAGGACCGAACCTCTAATCCTAAGTGTCTCAACACAAGTTATTATCGTTTGTATAGTCCACATTCTTAAGGTCCTATTTATCTCAATACTCCGCTTTGATACAAACTTTTAATGCCTTAAAAATCAGCACCCGGGTACATAGACTCCGACCCTGAGTACATACCAACTTGTAAGCCTACCTGTTTGAGGTCTCACTAGTACCTGCATTAATGATATGCCTGGTTGGTATTTTAAAACACCATCCCAGGTGGGAGTGAGTGTGTAACTCAGTGGTTCCATTAGTTCTAAGTTACACATGTTATCAACACAATCAGCATAGTTAATGATAAACAAGAAATCAAACAATTCATAAATACCCTTATTAAATGTGCATATGAAGATATGACATAATGCATGCCCCTTCTAAAAAATACTCCCTTACATGCAACTTCAACGCCTATTTCGCAAATGCCAACAATTCCTCATCACGTGACACCAGCGCCAAGTCACCACATCCTATCTAATACAATGCGATTGATGTGTATGTTAGTCAAGTAATTATTAAGTTACATTCACCCAGCGTATTAACGAAGCTAGGATACAAACGTTATGTCATGAGTCCTTATTTGGATCACATGGCTGGTTGTTGTACGTAACGACTCCTTACCATGTCCCTTGATCCAAATTTAGGTGTCACCCATTCACCTCACAAATCAACAATTCTAAAGGTACGTTACGATACCTAAATGCATGAGGATCAACCCGGTATGGATCATCACCCAAACCGATTATGATCACTCAGTACTGCTAGCCAGCATTCTGCCCTAACCGACTGGAGCACTATTTTCGAAGGGAGGCCAGATCAAATGGCTCACCCCAACCCACACTCGGACCACAGCCCGGATGAACAGTGGATGGGGCGTTACAGAGGTGTGAGCTTATCATGTAAAACAAAATCACTACAAGGAAATGGTGCATCACCCAATTCCATTCACGCCCGAGTTATTTGAACGGTACTCTAGCACGCAATCATCAGTCGGGTAATTTGACGGGAGCCATTCGAACAATGGTCTATCACCTCCATCAGTGTTCACTGGTCACTATGGGGAGGCTCGTCACCCCGGCATAGGACGATAGCTCGGACATGGTGTCTCATACCATCTTACCCGGCTCATGAGTCTTAGTTGCTCATTGGTCACTACGGGGAGGCTCGTCCCCCCAGCATATGCTAACAGCTCAGACACGGTGTCCCATACCACCATGCTTGGCTCATGAGTCTTAGTGAGATCATATTGTACTAACGGTTATGAATGGACACATCCAATGGGAATGAGGTATCCTAAATTCCATTTAGTCATGTCATACATTGTGAATATACACGATCAGTCAGATAGTGGACTAATTTGATTAACTTGGGTGAACCACAACACAATTGGCATAGGGTGCAAGTAGCCTGTGTAGTCCAGTTACTGTCGGTCGCCTATGTTCAACCCAGGTCGATCGAACAAGCCTAGGGTGGCTACCTTAACTTGGGCCACCCCTTGATTTGGATGATTTAGCATGTGAACATCGACAATTGTTTACACCCCAAGTATAAGGTTGTGATGTAGTAATAAACTCAGTAAGACTGAGGTCGAATCCACGGGGACTGAAACCTGTACGTAATCTGAAAATAACCAGAACTAGAACTAGAATAAGATGAAATCTAAATCAAGGGAATATGAGAAAATAATGATGATATATTAATCTAAAATTGTAGAAATCAAATGTAGGAAACTAGGGATTCAGAAGATCCACTTGTAGAGATCAGGGAGATCTACACTTGATTCACGAACTCAACTGGATTTCGAGTCCCATCTTTATCCAGTTAGAAGAAATATTACTAAAGCACAATCTGAACTTCCTTTGATATAGTTTTCAAAAGATAAGACGGATGTAAATTAGAATGGATTTGTAACGCCCTGAAATTCGGGGGTCGAGCATAACTCAGCTCCCGAGTTCCAAAACATCACTTATGCAACATATTTAGTGATGGATGTATGTTGTCTGTATTAGTGCATAAAATATGGAATAGATTAAGCCAAATAGCAAATATAATTTAGGGATAAGTGAAGAACGCAAGCGGAAGACTTAAAGAAATATATGTGTACATGTGCAAATCCTTAAAATACATATACATACCGGGTCGTAATACAAGTGTTACTATCAAAATTACAAGTATCAAATTACATCATTTAATCCCAAAAGAAATCCCAGCATCCCGTGCATCAGAACAAGGCTCACTAGAACCCGCCTGAAAACTGCATGAAAGAAAATGCAGTCTCATCATCCTCGATCTCCGGCTCTGCCTCAAAGGTTGCATCAACATCTGCAACATCAGCAACTAAGACAAAGTCTGGTGGGTGTTTAACACCGCCCCAGAATGTGGGAGTGAGTGATCAACTCAGAGGAACAATAAAGCAAAGGTTAACATATTATCAGTTCGATCAAGCAGTAATGATAAAGCAGAATAATTAAATATGTCATAAGTACTCTTGTTAATGCAAGGATGTATGTAGAATGATGCGTGCCCTCACACGTACACCCTCAGCATCTTCATCTTACGTTACGCATGACATCACCTCAAAGTGCGCCACGTCTACAAAGCACATGCAAATGCGGTGCATGAACATGATTACTAAGTTATTATTAGTCATTTTCATACAGCCGGATTGGGAAGCTAAGGTACCTTCCTCATATCATCATCCAAACAGTGATCCATTCTAGGGTCATCAGTCCTAGACATCTCATATGATCATATGGTTTTAGGTCGTTGCAAAGGGCTCGTCACCAATCAATGCACGCCTATCATATCTTCGTTACTACAATAAGGCTCATCACCTTAATGCGGTATCCAGGCATGCTCGAGGTCACTACAAAGGGCTCATCACCAATCAATGTAGGCCGACAGCATGAATATAGTGTCCCATACCACCATAATCGGCTCACGAGTTTGGTTGCTCACTAGTCACTACGGGGAGGCTCGTCACCCCAGCGTAGGCCGACAGCTCGATCATGGTGTCCCATACCACCATGTCTGGCTCATAAGTCTTAGCGAATCAAGGTACCATGGTTAACAGGATTTCATTGGTAAGTTCGGTACCCTAGATTCAAACAGTAGCGTCCATACATGGTGAACATACATCGGACAATCGGGTTACTTGACGAACTCAACTAACACGAGCGCACGTTGGGTTGAACGACATAGAGTACGCAAACACTCCGCGTGGCCAAACCACTGCCGACAACTCTAATATGACTCGGGTTCGTCTAATCACGTCCTACGTGGCGAAAGCAACCTTAGCCACGAACTTAAGGCCGATTACTGATTTCCTAGACTAACTCATAGTCCCACACACATTCCACTACAACAGATATTCATATCTACAATTTAGAATAGTAATGGAACAACAACCCAAATCATATGGTATGTAAACATTTGAAGAATATCAACTTAACATGGATTTAAGCATAAGTAAGACTTGAAATTAAACACCAAGGAATATGACTTGCATGAGGTGAATTCTATACATCAATAGGAGTGTTGAGAATCGCTTCTCAATGCCCACAAATAGTATAATATATTACACTTTAGTTCATTCAGGCATTTCTACAAACACTTAGAATACATAGTTCAACATACATGAAGTATGTTGAAATACACACATTTGGACAATCCTTTTGCCAAGGAGTTGCCACACATACATCTAGCATAAGTACACGACACATAATCATAGCAAACACATGTTCATATTTTATACGCATACGATACTTTATACATACACATAGAATACACAAATCTCAATGTAACACATGCATATCAGGAACTCAAAATAAACATAACATTTGGCATGTGAAATCTCATCCATAGTAAGAATAAATCATTCACTAGCATTGAAAGCCTTGAAAACCATAACCTATACGATTAAAGTTCGCATCTTAAACCAGAAATAGAACACCAAACTGATTCAGACGATATGTCTTCGTTAACGGCAACAGGATAACCTAAGGTAAGAATAGAAATGAGCTACAACAACACAAAGACTATTCTAAGCTCTAACACAGATTAGGGTTAGGTTAACTTACCTAAAGGTGAACTCAGAATCGCCAGAATAACTATTCTAAAGTAAAGGTTTAAGGATGAATAAGAACAGGAAAGAATCTAAGATGATTCACCAACTTCTCTCTCACTTTCTCTCTCTTTTCCTCTCTCTTTCTTAGCTAGGGTTAGGAAATTCGTATGGAAAAGCGAGCTAGGGTTTTAAGGTCTATATATAGGCTTAACATTGATGAAAATAACCCCAGGGCCAAGGTATACTTAGGTTATAACCAAAATAGGCCTCTCTCGATCCAACGGAGCACTTCTGGTGGGCCTATTACCACGAAAGGTCAGACTTAAGCTCACTGACCATGGATCTAGGTCAAGCTGAGTTTTCGTACCGATCGGATCTTCAGATCAGCTATGGCGGACCACACTCAAAACAACGGTCACCGAATCTCGATCAGGTCCACAAGCACAAGGACATGCCTGGGCCACCTTTCCTGATCAGAGGGTGAAATTGGGTTGGAATCCAACGGTCAGATTGCTTAAAATCATCGAGCAAGTGACACGACTCAAATCTCATAAAATCTTATTTAATTTCTCACCGTTCTCACACTTTCCACTCCGGACTCAATTAAATGGACCCAAAACATCATCTGGACTTGATTTTTGAGGTGATGGCCAAGTCCAACATGGTGACCAAAACAGCCTAAGATCATCGCTATCGGACTTACGACGCGCAGTCCAGGTCCGATCCAGAACTTCTAAAAATTCTCCAGAACAACTGGATTTAGCGATGAATCCCAGATTTCAGAGTAACCTAGCGCTAATGATACTATAGGTTTTGAGTCATGCAGATCCAATTTAAAACGATTGATGGAAATTTCACTAGCAATCGAGTTTAGCGCTAATTACCCCAATAAGCTTCTAAGGAAAATAGAGGTAGTACTCGGGTCTTGGCATAAAATTTTTCGGGTCATTACAGGATGCCATCACAAAACCATGCCCAGGAGACAAAGCAAACAACAGAATTTAGCCAATCCACAACCAATCGAAGAGAGTTATGAACGTAGGGAAGGATTCCATCATCCATCCATGCCCATGAGATGATGGTGAACAACGAGGTCCTTACGATCATAACCTCCATATATGCATGAAAATACCAGAAGATATCACAGATCTATTGTAATTTCAGTCACAACAAACCATTAAAAACTAAAGGCATTCCATATATGAAACTATAATCAGAGAAGGTTCATCAACATGAATCAAAACAATAAGAAACTACCCATCACACTACAAGCTTCACCTCTTAGCCCTAGCTAAGAGGTTCAGCCCAACATGAATGGGCTGGATCCCTTAAACAAAGGCAAAGTAAAAAAGAGAAAAAGAAGAAAAGCAAACACTACTATCTTTCTCTCTCTCTCCTACACGTTCAAGCCAAGATAGGATCCTTCTCACGTTCTCTCTCTCTCTCTCTATTTTATAGGTGCCAGGGGTGATGGAGAGGACGGTTTGGAGAACCGACCTTTCTAGAGTCGGTGGAGACAATTCCCGTAAGGAGATAAGTAGCAATAGAGGCACCCGACTTGTGTTTTCCAACATTGTCGGCCCATGGCCGTTTCATACGCAAGATTCGAGCCATTCAAGCTCCTTGAGCTTGGTCGGTGTTCCCTTGGGAAGGTTTTTGACGGTCCAGATGTGCAAACCGATCCCTATCATGATCATAGAATGACCCAGATCGTTCTGGGTCTTCGGATGCGCGCAACAGAGCTCGCGCTCTTACGCTGTGTTGACGGTGGGGCCCATGATCGGGATTTTCTGAGAAATCCAATCCATCCATTGGATGCTGCACGAAAAACCATTCAGATATGTGTGGTTTTGGATTGGGTTTGGTGTGGCCCATTTGATTTATCTTGCGGTAAAGATTCGGCCATCCATTCTATGTTTTACAACATTCCTCGTGCGTACATGTGCTTGGGGCCGAAAGGTGAGCTTGATGAGGGTCATGGCCACTCCACGGAGCAATTGGACGGTTTGGATCGTCGAAATTGATGATGATAGTGGCCCACTGGAATCATCTATGCAAACGCCGCCGAAAATGAAAATTTTCATTTTTAAAGGAAGGCTCGGTCAACCCTCTGTTTGACAAGATTCTTCGTCTGGTGTATCTCGTGCGCACATGTACTCTATGTACATGTAATATATATGTGGGGTCCTCTGTAATGTTCATGACAAATCCTTTCCTTCCATCTCTTTTCTCAGATTATTTTAACAGTTAGGACCAAAATTGAAGCATATCCAGATATCAGGTGGGCCCCAAATCAGGTTTTCAGGGGCTGATCTATCCGTTGGGCCACTTTCACAATGATCCAATGGTTGATTTTTGACGTGTACGGTTAATTTATAGTCCTTAGGCCCTGTATAAAGTTTTGAGCCGATCAGATGGTGGGAACCCTATGATATTGCATTCTAGACGTCTTTTAGGCTTGTTTAAGATGAGTGGCTGGAATTTCTCTGATCTCTGTCATGTAAATCCTCGATCTTGGTCCCATGGAGCCCCGTCTAATGCCTTGGTGATGCCTGAGTGTTAAATCCATACTTTTAGCATCTTTCCAGTCTACGCTCCTAGATTCACCTTGCATCACAAACACGATTAAAATAAACCATTAAGCAGTGTCATGTTCGTAAATACAGGTAGTAATTGGGGTCTAATATGCAATATTCGACCCTCAACACAACCCCCAACAAGCATCTTGCTAGTCCTGAGCAAAGTATGCGAAAAAATAAGTTGAGAATTACAAGACAATTCCTATGAACACCAGTGATTAGTGAAGAATAATCGAGATGCGAAAATGCGAAGATTCATGAATGTTGGGCATTCCTTTTTCCTGGACTCCAGCGTGTAGTAAACTTCATAATCAAGTTCAAAATATTAATCCCTTAATTAGAACAATTCTAAATAATGAATACCCTGAGTGTATAGTGAAATCTCGTCTTATTATCAAGGTTCACTTTTCTATTTTGTGATGTCCCTGGCACTCCACAATAGCATTCAGGACAACCAAAACCCAAACCAAAACTTTCCTTATAGGTCATCTTTTTATTCTTCCAGCTTTTGATTTTTCCATCGATGGCTTTTACACTATGTCAACTTTTAATGGTAAAGCCAAGGAGGGGAATTGAATCCTCACTTATAGGGAGCAAACCTATGGTGAAAACTAGTCGCCCAACCCTTTCCGAATGTCATCATTGGGGAATTGAACCTTCACCTATAGGGAGCAAACCTATGGTGAAGACTAGTCGTCCAACCCTTTCAATTCGTCTTTATAAGCATGATGAACAAATCCCCCAGGGTGGTTCCTTCCATGTCTAGTGATTACCAAGTTAATCCTTCAATATCGAACTGAAACCTTAATATGCAAGCGAGATGCGTCTTGTGAAATCATGACTCAATCAATGTTTAAAACCTCTAATCATGGATTAACAGTTTGAACTTAACAGTGAAATCTAACAAATAACAGAATCCAATAGTCATAAATTACCAACATCACTTATCTTGTAATTCTAAATCCAAGATAGCCTTCAAAATTACTTTGAATTCATAAGAAATTTCAGAAAAATTTAAAAAATTTCACAATTTCTGCTCAAGACCAAGAAAACACTGATTAGGAAACATAATCTCCCACCCCCAACCTAAAATCTACATTGTCCTCAATGAAAAAGATATATGAGCATACAATGCACATGGGACAACGAAAGTAAATGAGAAGTGATGGGAAGATAGTACCTGGACGAAGGAATCGAGAAAGATGTTTCCACAATGATCACAGTATGAAAGCCAGTTAGCATGAGAGTGAAGACACGGAAGCAAACTATCCTAGTCCTATGAAAACAGGGGAAAAGCTACTCAGTCATGCCCAAGGTTCCTCTTTCGGCCAATATCTTGATAAGTTTCTCAGTAGGATCTCAACAAGATCATCCAAAAGCCCTTTTTGCAATAGGCTTGGATGCCCTGGAGCATGGCGTTCCAGAGAAACTTATGGACCTCAGCATAAGGTTTCCTTTTAATTTCCTGAGGTGTCCAAAGTATATATGATTCACCTGTGATAGAGAAAGTTTCAGAGTTAGTACCCCATTGTGAATCGGAGACTACAGGTAAATAAAATTCAGAAAAAATCTCAATAAGTAATGTAGTCTCAATGCATTCCGAAGTACCAAACTTCGGTTCAATTTTCAGCTCCTCTTCCTTTAATGGTAAACATTCAGGGTTTGGGGAAGGTGGGGCTTCAAAATGAGGTTTCACTCAGTCCATGACATCTATTGAGGCATTGTCTTACAAGGCATCCATTTTGTCTTTTGACACGGGATCATTTAAATCTGCAAAGTGTGTCAAGCAATCATTCAAAGAGTCAGGAATTTTAGCTGAGCGTGACTTATGTTCCACATTGGAGATCGTGATGATCTGCCCAAGGAATCCATTATCTTTAAAAGTAGACGTAGGTACGCTCTCTTGCTCCAGCCTTGTACAAACAGATTGGAAATTAATAGGGGAAGCATCAATGTAATCACTTTGTTCATTGAAATTACTCAATTGAGGCATTGAATTGTTAAACGTGTACAACTCAGATGATGGCCTCAACTGGGTGGTTCCAACTTCTAGAGTCGTATCAGGTGGCTCGTTCATCTCCCGAATCATATCATCATCCAATTCAGGGGAGTGATCTAAACATGCCTCACCAAGGTTGGAAGGTTTAGGTGAAAGTAGTTCATCCTCCACATTTAAATTAGCCATGTCAGATAGGTGGAGTAGAACTTCTTGTGCCTTGTGATCACCTTCCTGGACCATAATTGAAGTTGATTCTAGTGAAATTTGGGCTCTGCTCTCATGAATCGCATCCCAATACTTATCAGCTTTCAATTCAGTGCAGTTCACACTTGGGATGGGATTTCTTTCCTCACATTCTATTCCTAAATTGGGTTGAGGTTTGAATAGACTGACCTCTTCCTCATCATTTGAAATCGAGTGTGTCATGTGAGTGAAGTGTGTTATCATCATTATATCTGAAAGACACCCATGTCTCTTCACCATTCTTTTGAACAGTCATCGAGATCGACTCATCAGGAAATTGAACCGTATACTCGTTAATGGAATCCAACTCATTCCAAATTTCAAAGTTCTTCAAAAGCGTATTAGGATCACCTTCCTTGCATTGTATTTTTAGAATGAATTGTGGCTAGGATGAACGAGCCTTCTCTACCTTATCAAGACGTGAATTAAGCTCTTCCAACGATTTTCTCATTTCCGCAAGCCAAGCCATGGTACGCTAAATTGAATCCTCTTAGATCATTTTTGGTTAGATCTCGAAGGTAGGGGATCCAAGAGAATAATTATTATAACATGTTGTTAGGTCATTTCCCCAATTTTGATGTTTTCACTGATTATAGTCATACGGATCATAGGTGGGAGAATTTGATGGTTGGTAATATATATTATCACTCATAATATAATCATGCATTATTTTCTTCTTATCTGATGGGTGATAATAATCCTCATGCCCATAATTATAATAACCCCAACAATCACGTACTGTTTTGTTAATCTATGGGGTATTATTATTCTCCCGCATATGATCATGTAAGGACTTTTTAACCGGTGGATCTTTATATTTCGGTCAGTTCTCGATGATGGTTTCAGAAAAGTTTTGAGACATTGGTGGATTTCTATCATAATCATCATCCCAATATATGTTATTCTTCTCGTCATACTGACGTTCCCACTCATGCATATACATGGTGAAACCTTAACTCTGAATCTAATTCTAAAGGAAAAATCTTACAGCAATAAGAAATCTAGAAATAAGAAGAGAGATAATTAGAAAGAAGTTACCAATTTGGAGGTCTATGTTAGAATCCTACAAAAGAAAACAAAACAAGTTAATTTCTAAAAACAGAAAATCTAAAATTAGAAATTTTCTAAGGAACAAAGAAGACGAGTTAGTTTCTAAAAAGGAAGGAAATCCTAGAATTAGGAAGTTACTAAAAATAAAAATAGAAAGTTAGTTTCTAAAAAAGAAAGTTTCTAATCTTAGAAATAAAAAGCTAAGTTAGTTTCTGAAAAGGGAAAAATTTCTAATCCTAGAAAACAGAAAATCTAAAATTAGAAAATAGAAAATTTAAAAAGGAAGAAAAGCCTAGAATTAGAAAATTTCTAAAAAATAAAACCCTAATTCTAAAAATAGAAATTAGAAAAAGTAGAGAATTTAGAAGGGGATTACCAAATTAGAAGTTTATGTCAAGATTTGTTTCTAAAAAAAAATTCTAACCTAAAATTAGAAAATCGTAATCTTAAACTAATCCTAAAACTAGTTAATCTCAGAAAAACGTAACCGTCAATCCCCGGCAACGACGCCAAAAACTTGTTCACACCCCAAGTATAGGGTTGTGATGTAGTAATAAACTCGGTAAGACCGAGGTCGAATCCACAGGGACTAAAACCTGTACGTAATCTGAAAATAACCAGAACTAGAACTAGAATAAGATGAAATCTAAATCAAGGGGATATGAGAAAATAATGATGATGTATTAATCTAAAATTGTAGAAATTAAAGGTAGGAAACTAGGGATTCAGAGGATCCACTTGTAGAGATCAGGGAGATCTACGCTTGATTCACGAACTCAACTGGACTTCGAGTCCCATCTTCATCCCGTTAGAAGAAATATTACTAAAGCGCAATTGAACTTCCTTTGATATAGTTTTCAAAAGATAAGACAGATGTAAATTAGAATGGATTCCATCACAAAACCATGCCCAGGAGACAAAGAAAACAACAAAATTTAGCCAATCCACAACCAATCGAAGAGAGTTATGAACGTATGGGAAGGATTCCATCATCCATCCATGCCCATGAGACGATGGTGAACAATGAGCTCCCTACGATCATAACCTCCATATATGCATGAAAATACAAGAAGATATCATAGATCTATTGTAATTTCAGTCACAACAAACCATTAAAAACTAAAGGCATTCCATATATCAAACTATAATCAGAGAAGGTTCATCAACATGAATCAAAATAATAGGAAACTACCCATCACACTACAAGCTTCACCTCTTAGCCCTAGCTAAGAGGTTCAGCCAACATGAATGGGCTGGATCCCTTAAACAAAAGCAAAATAAAAAAAGAAAAAGAAGAAAAAAAAACACTACTATCTTTCTCTCTCTCTCCTACATGTTCAAGCCAAGATAGGATCCTTCTCACGTTCTCTCTCTCTCTCTCTCCCTATTTTATGGGTGTCAGGGGTGGTGAAGAGGACAGTTTGGAGAACCGACCTTGCTGGAGTCGGTGGAGACAATTCCTGCAAGGAGATACACAGCAACAAAGGCACCCAACTTACATTTTCCAACATTGTCGGCCCATGGCCATTTCATACGCAAGATCCGAGCCATTCAGGCTCCTTGCTTGGTCAGTGTTCCCTTGGGAAGGTTTTTGACGGTCCGGATGTCCAGACCGATCCCTGTCATGATCATAGAATGACCCAGATCGTTTCGGGTCTTCAGACGCGCGGAACAGAGCCTGCGCTCTTACGCTGTGTTGACGGTGGGGCCCATGATCGGGATTTTTTGAGAAATCCAATCCGTCCATTGGATGCTACATGAAAAACCATTCATATATGTATGGTTTTGGACTGGGTTTGGTGTGGCCCATTTGATTTATCTTTTGGTAAAGATTCGGCCATCCATTTTGTGTTTTACAACATTCCTCATGCGTACACGTGCTTGGGGCCGAAAGGCGAGCTTGACAAGGGTCTTGGCCACTCCACGGAGCAATTGGATGGTTCAGATTGTCTAAATTGATGATGATAGTGGCCCACTAGAGTCATCTGTGCAAACGCTACCGAAAATGAAAATTTTCAATTTTAAAGGAAGGCTCGGTCAGCCCTCTGTTTGATAGGATTCTCCGTCCGGTGCATCTCCTATGCACATGTACCCTATGTACATGCAATATATATGTGGGGTCCTCTGTAATGTTCATGACAAATCCTTTCCATCCATTGCTTTTCTCAGATTATTTTAAAAATTAGGACCAAAATTGAAGCATATCCAGATATCAGGTGGGCCCTAAATCAGGTTTTTAGGGGCTGATCTATCCATTGGGCCACTTTCACAATGATCCAATGGCTGATTTTTGATGTGTACGGTTAATTTATAGTCCTTAAGCCCTGTATAAAGTTTTGAGCCGATCAGATGGTGAAACCCTATGATATTGCATTCTAGATGTCTTTTAGGCCTGTTTAAGATGAGTGGCTGGAATTTCTCTGATCTTCGGCGTGTAAATCTTCGATCTTGGTCCCATGGAGCCCCATCCAATGCCTTGGTGATGTCTAAGCATTAAATTCATGCTTTTAGCATCCTTTCCAGTCCATGCTCCTAGATTCACCTTGCATCACAAACACAATTAAAGTAAACTGTTAAGCAGTGTCATGTTCATAAATCCAGGTAGTGATTGGGGTCTAATATGCAATATTCGACCCTCAACAACAATGCGACACATTCTACCACTTAGACATTTCATCGAACATGTGAGCATCCATATCCAACCAACAACATATAATACAGTCAAACACGAAATATGAATATGTTAACTATTACAACTTATTCAACACAAGACATCATTAACTGAGACACTCAAGGTTCAATAAATGGAAACCTAGGCATAATGGTCAGCACATTTAAGAAAAAATCTTCGATTTTGAGCTCCTAGGGTTAGGAATTTGAGGAAAAATAATTCCTACACCACTTTCAAAGTAATTAGGTAAGATTTATACAATTCAATGTAAACAAGCCTAGGTTGGGAAGTAGGGTTTGTTTTTTACCTCCAGATTGTTAGTTACGGTCGAAGTTAGGGCTTGATCGAAGGGAATCCATCAAGAACATCCCAAATCTCCCTCACATGATCTCCCTTCTTCTCTCTTTCGCTTTTTCTTTCTTTCCTTCTTGGGCAAGATTCATATAGAGAGATGGGGTACCCAAAATGGAGGCCTTATATAGTTCCAGAAGTTATGCAAATGGCCCTAAGGGCTAGGTTATCATTATACTAGCCCTATGAGGGTTTTTTCTAAAGTCCAAGGCCCACTGTGGGGTGTACATATCGATATACACCATAGGATAGTTAGCCCTAATGATGATCTACGTATGGATATGATCAACCCACCATTTGAATGCGCTGATCGATAGATATGATTAGAGGTCAGTTCAACAGTCACTGATAGTTGATCGAGGCCGTGGCTGTACAGATATATTTGGAGAAATATCTTTAGTTGGTACCCCGACTTTGGTTGTGAATTGACGATTTGAAAGTGACAACTTTGTGAAAGAACCAATGGACTTATTTCACTTAAGTTCCATATTTTCATATAAGGTATTCACATAACCTAAGAACTCGACTTGCGAGTCCAAGTTGAACGATTCGAGACGCGATCTCAGCTCGATGTCCCACGATGGACGTCAAGCCCACTAAGATGAACATATTTTTATAGCCTCGGGTTTAGTGGCCCACTAACAAGTGGTCTAGAGCTTGTTTGAATAATCAGGGCATTTCTGGAATGAATTGAGTAGCGAGATTTCTCATGCACAATCAAAAGGGTTTGGATGAGCTAAGTTTATAGTGTAGCCTATTTACAACTAGCGAAAATAACGATTCGATTATAATCACCATAAACCATCGGTTCTTAGGCTAAAAGGATATGGGGTCAGTTTGGTTTGTTAATTAAGATCTGACCACTAGTTATCTCAGATTTTAGTAGGTCTTTATTTAGTTGTAATTGTCTTGACTAATTAATGATAGGTCAGCTAGATTTAAGCTCTGTGTGAGCAAATCATGTGGTTAAACTCGATGTTTAAGTGATCGGCTGGATTCGTTGGCTTCCTATGGTTGATTAATCGGATTTGTGCGGTTCTTTACTGGTACCACCTGTATATAAACTAACATTGAGTGTTAATGGTCAGTAAGTGATAATATAAGTTAATTATATATATATATATATATATATATATATATATATATATATATAATTCAAGGTTTTTTTGAAAATGCGAAACATTGAAAATCCAGGACGTTACAATCTCCCTCCCTTAAAAATAAATTTGTCCCTGAAATTGCCTAATGTTAATAAGTAAAGATATACTAATTTGTACACCTAAGTTTTACTAATTTCGTGTTCATATGTGTGTTATGGTGAAGGCTAAATCACTAACATAACTTATTGTATTCTACCCCCTTAAAAGTTTTCACCCTCAATTTACTTCAATTTTTCAAAAGAATTGTATTCGTGATGACTGTTCCCCTCTATCTAGAGTAAAATTTTTAGTTTTTTTTTTAGTGTTCGGTGAACACGTAGAGACAGTTGTAGTGGGCTTGAAACTGATATGTCCATCATCTACCTGACCAGGGTAGAATGCTTGTTGTATCCCTTCCTAGTCATGGTGGATCCTAGTCTTCTGCTTGGTTAAAGCAGTGATCCATTGGTAGTCACTCAGGATTGAGAATTGGGTCAAGCTGTGAATACTTTACAAGTGTATGGTCCCGCAATTCCGTAGTCCGATCAACCTTAATTTTTAGGAAAAATCACACATCATTGAAAAGTTAAAATCTCCTATTTATAAGGTTGTCATTCAGGTCTTGTACAAAGAGAGTTCTCATCTTAATTAATGTCCAAATTAATGATTAATAAATCTTTCACACAATTATCCTAAAAAAATTTCCAAGGGCCTAAGATTATATCTTTATGTTATTGTCACAATCCTATGGCTAGTGGGTTATGAGCAAACTGTGATTAGGTTTCATTAATTTTAAGAGAGAATAAAGAACCGAAAGTTCTAGGATATTTCAGAGGTTTGAACGAATGGTGATGCAAGAAAGGGCGCAGAAAAAGATGAGAGGAAGAACATTCTCTCCTCAACATGGTATGAACTTTGAATCCACAAGAGAATAAGAAACTTATAATATTGTAGTGAAGCTCGCCTCGAATATGAACTTATAGAGTATTAAATAATCAAACTCAACCCTATTTAAGAGTCGTAGTTCAACCGTATTAGAAACTACTTGAAATAGAAAAATATACTAAAAATAATCTAATTTAATAATATAAGAAAATTTCTAACATGGTTATAAGAAATTCCTATAAAGAAACAAAATACTAAAACTCCAATATGAAAAAGATACATTTGGTTTATTGGCAACTCAAGGTTGCAGAAATTTTTGGTTTCACATGTCTATTGTTCATAACATCCTTGCCACGGTTAGCAACTAAATTATTTTTATAATTTTTTTATAATTCGTTAATAATTTAAAAATTTTATCCTATAAAATTTCATTTTATTTCAAGCTTCATAAAAATAGTAAAAAAAAATTAAAAGTACCAGTCATCCAATACCAATGATTTTCTGTTTGTTTCTAAAATACCTCTATTACTGGTAACATCTTTCATACTTATAGTAACTAAATTAGTTTCTAAATTTTTATAGTAATTTATCAATATGTTTACTCACATATTACAAAATTTCATCTAATTTTGAGTTGTAAAA
The DNA here is from genome assembly GCF_029962835.1 of Magnolia sinica. Classification (NCBI taxonomy): domain Eukaryota; kingdom Viridiplantae; phylum Streptophyta; class Magnoliopsida; order Magnoliales; family Magnoliaceae; genus Magnolia; species Magnolia sinica. Next base: position 61,156,967 of record NC_080577.1, read on the forward strand.
AAATTATTAAAATTCTGGAAGTCACATTTGCCTAAAACTAAAAAATTTTTGTATGATTGCAAAATGTCTCTATTTCTTGTAATGTTTCTTGAATTTTGGTAACTGAATTATTTTTATATTTTTATAATGTTTTATCATTAAGTTTAAAGCTATCCCACAAAATTTAACCTCATTTAGAGTTGTAGATGAATTATTACAATTCTAGGAGTAACAGCTGTCCGAAATTAATAATTTTTGGATAGTTGGCAAAATATCCTAAAATTAACTATATTATACTTTTTATTTTATTTTTAAATTATTTTTATATAAATTTGGACTCATTAATCTTCAATCTAGGTTTTGAATCACCTAAATCGGAGACAAATGAAGGTGATATGAATTTTTGAAGTCGACCCAAAAAACTAGAAAATTCCAGCGGTTGCTCGATGATTTTGCGGTGGCGCCACCGGATTTTTTGTTCAGAATTGGCGGTGGTTCGCCGTTACCGTGGTGGCGCCATGGCCTGCTGGCCAAAATTGGTGGTGGCACGGCAATTTGGCATGGTCCCACCACTCATTTTTGAAATCGATGTAGCTTGCAATCTAGGATGAGTTACTCGACATGCCATATATGAATTTGGGGCAGGAGGAGCTATATTAGCCCAAAAAAACTTGGCTATTTTGTGAGATTCCATCAGCTCAGTGATCTAATATCCATTTTATTTATGTTTTTACTATTTATAGTAAGTTTTAGTTCAATTATAGCTCTTTATCCTTTAAGCTTTAGGAGTTGTGTCTAACATGAAAAAATACTTAGAAAAAATTAGTAGAATCAAGTGGTCAAGCCAGAGAGGACACTATAAATAACTAATTTATTATTTATATTAAGTTATGAATTTTAAGGAGTTTGAGTTGGAATTTGATTTTGAAACTTCTTATAAGGTTTGGTATGAATATTTAAAGGGTTGTAAATTGATTTTTATTATCTACCAATGGGATTTCAAATTTTTTAGAATTTATTTTTATTTTCTTATTTTCCTTGTGGATTCGGGGTATCTCCGTGAGGAGTCCAGAGAAGCTCCGTAGATTCAGAGTAGTTATCCCCTTGAGAAAATGGTGATCAGCCTCATCATGCCCATTGAAATATATACTTTGCTCGAAAATTATAAAATTCCAAGTATCGTATGGGCCGCAAGCACAAGATCACGTCCGAGTGACTAACAAACAACTTTTGTCATGCCCCAAACCCAGAAATCAGATTCATAGGGATCCCGATCGCCGAATCCGGTATCGATAGCCTCCGTAGTACCCCATTCTCGACTCCTAGCATTCATATGCCAGATTTCAATCCTAGGATTCTACAAGGAGGATTTTTTTTATTATTATTTGTAATTAACTCATAATAAGCATAACCACAAGATTACCCAATTCACAAAGGCAACATCATCATCACATATCTACTAATATAATCATTTCAGTACAATGCTGAAAGGGAAATACATAAATCGAAAATCAAGCTCCAGAAGATTGATGTACGATCCAAGCTCAACACTGCTACAACCTAACATCACCTGCACGCATCTATCGTGCATAAGCTTATAGAAAGCTTAGAGGGTGGTGAAAGTGTGTGTACAAGGTAAGTGCCAAGCATTCAATACAATGCCATAATCATACAATATCAGAAATACTGGTAATCCATAAATCATATAATGTCGGAATAAGCAGAAATACTAACATGATCATGAATTATCAGAGTAAACAGAAGTACTGACAAGATCATAAATCATACGATAGCAGAGTAAGCAGAAATATTGACAAATCCATGAGTCATACAATATTAGAATACGTAATACAAATCAACAACGCAAATGAGGAATCATAGAGAGCCAAATATCAGATGCAGATGATGCAACCCGATATACATTTCTGATGAGTAACACAAATAGCGTCAGCCATACCTAGATCATGTAAATGCAGAAAAACAATAACCCAAATTGCCATATGTCGTGAATTAATGCAACATGTGATGTGAATGGAATGACCACGCTAGGGTGTGAAGTCGGGATGGTAGTACGTAATATCGCAGGCTATGGGGTCCATCACAATGGACTTCTATCCAAACTAGTCCCATGCCTAATTTGAATAGTCAAACTCAATATGGTAAACTCCTGATCTCAGGTTAGTCACGCGACCCAACCGAAATCCTGGCCATTGCGAAGGTACACGTAACAAATTGTTGCGCACTACCAGCCCGAGTGGATAGTGAATGAATGAATGAATGAGTATGCAACTCCTGCTTAATAAGTCAGCCAATATCTACTCATCACGTCGATAGTGGACCCATTCACAAGCTGGTCAAACTCAGCCTTTCTATGCCTACTCCCTCAGGCAGGTAAGGCCACACCCCCTCCCAACCGACCATGACACAATGAGAGACGCGACCTACTGGTATATAACCCTCATGCACTCATACATATCCACTCGATCTCGACATTGGGACGTCCTTTGGTACAAAGAGGGTTTAGGGATTTTCACCTAGGGCCATCTATGACAGCCCAATGCTAATAACATATTTTCGGTGTCCCATCTAGCAATCCACGATATGCTTATGGAGTCTACGGCCCTAATGTCGCTAGGTCGTATAGTAATCATAATGCAGGATGCATGAGTCATACAATCTAGTCATGCATCAATCCTGCACATACCGTGCGCTCATGTGAGATAACCTCCACCTAGCAAGGAGTCTCATGACAACCTGCTCAATGATATATGCAATGGTCAACCACATCTCATATCAAACATGTAGATGATGCGTATGGGCATGTATCATGATGTTATGCAATCGCATACTCATAATCGGTATCGATAACTAACATCGATAATCAACATCAATAATCGGTCTAATAAAGGGCCTAAGGGAAGGTCACAATGAGGACTTCTAACCATTATTGCCCATCAATGTGGACATTTAACCAACATTGCTCCCAAGGAGTGGCCCATACAAGGGATTCATACACAGTGTAACAATTCATACATACATCGCATTGGGCCTCAGCCATGGGCCTTGATACATCACAATGGGCCTCATCATATGGGCCGGAAATACATCACAACGGGCCTCATCATATGGGCCTCGAATACATCATATTGGGCCTCGAATACATCATAATGGGCCTCATCATATTGGCTAAAAATACATCACAATGGGCCTCGAATGCATCATAATGGGCCTCATCATATTCACCCGTCAGCGCCTGCGTGCCTTCTGACAGCAGCAGCGTCAGCTGCTGCATTTTTTTGTGTTTTTTTTGAAATTCCATGGTTTTTCATGTATAGGGCCCGCATCTGAAAAATCTAACCTGACCATTAGATTATAGGGCCCCTGATCAACCAAATGAGACCAATATGTGATGTATTTTTGACGAATAGAAGAATCAATGTGGGTTTTAACGGTAATACCACTATTTCCTATGGTATGACCCGCCCGAGAATCGGTTAGGTCTCAAATTTTGGCTCAATGCCTAAAATGATCTGAGGAAAAGGATGGATGGCATGGATTTGATTTATACATCAAGGTTGGACCTACTTGAATGGCCTACTTAAAAAGCTTAAAAATATTAAGTTTTTTTTGTTAGCTTGTTAATACACACCCATGTCAATACACGCACTCCATGTTAGCCTGCCTTCACGTCCAGTGTCCAGGGACATTGGATGGCATAGATATAACATAAGCATCATGGTGGGTCCCACATGTACGTAGCCCACTTGTTTAGATCACTATTACTTGTGTTTTTTCCTTCTGTCTAGGCCCACTAATGGGCTGGATGGTGTAGATTCAACACATCCAAATGACGGGTCCCACATGAAGGTAAATGGATTAAAAATATACTTCATGGTGGGAGACACACACTAGATGGGCCACACACCCCTTCATCATCATCATCATATAAAGAGAGAGAGAGAGAGAGAGAGAGAGAGAGAGAGAGATACACGTGAAGGGGAGGGACCCCGCCACTATTGGGCCCTCCCAAATACGATGCATACATCAAGCGGGTTCCACAATAAGTGGGACCTAAAAATGGAATTCAACGGTCGATCACCCACCTTATTGGCCTCCTTCTTGCTCACTTAGGCTTGTATGCACCTATGCTCAATGTTTAATGGTGGATGATGAAGTCTTGATGGTGGGGATGAGAGATGAGTGGGTGGGCCACACTTGTTGATTTGGGAAAGCTTGGGAGGGCTTAGATGTTTGATGCTTTGTTGCTTAGGAGAGAGTTTTAAAGAAATGAGAGAAATGGAAAATTAATAGATGAAAGGGATGGATGGAGTGGTGGGTGTAAGGAAAGGTGATGGGAGATATGGATGAGTTAGATTTTTTGTAAAAGAGGAATGGTGAGGGGAGAGAGAGGGTTGACTTTTGGGAAAAGGAGGGATGGGTTGTTGTACTTGGGGTATGGCTTGTACTTGACATTGATTGATGGGACATACGAAATTCACAACGTGCGGTGTTTCTTCAGAATGAACGTGGACCCACATCTCCTGGCCTAGGTATCGGTTTGGTGCGCGAGTCACGGCATTGGAACTGCGGCGACGGCGCGGTCGCTAAGGTACAAGTTTCATATCGAGCCAACTTCAGTATGCAGGACCTAGTTTAGGCTGTGTGCAAACATCAGATATAAGTCAAGGGTTGCTGGAATTCGACCGGGAGGACCGCGGAAGCCTATAGAACGGTACGGACTAGAACACGGGTCTTACAGATCTCCCCTTTAAATAAAAATTTTATCCTCAAAATTTGCACAATCATTTCAAGTAAACATAATTCATAATAGAAGAGGAAACAAGATATCATCATATAAAATCGGAGACAGCATATAGGGTACAATATACAATTAATCATCAAAGAGGTGGGGATAGCGCCCTCGAATCTCGCCCTCGCGTTCCGAAGACGCCTCATCAGCACTATGGTGACCCCTCCTTATCTTCAAATCATGGATCAGAAACGATTGAAACTAGGATGCCTTACAACCTCAGAATCTTATCAACGATTAATCTAACAAGACAGTCCTTAGAACTGGTCACGCGAATCGTCGACAACTCCTTTTGATGACTGAGGGTCCTATTGGGTTACATAAAGTCTCTCTTGTTGGGGAGGTGTGTGCTTCCTCTATGGTTGTTGCTGCCACGGTTACTGCTGGGGTCCCAATGGTAGGAGTTGTTGTCACTGCTGCTAGTGCTGAAGGCGAGGACACTCCCACCAATGGTGTCTCTTTTCGTTGCACCCATGACAGACATCGATGAACTGTCTCGGAGGTAGTATTAGGGGTGTTGCCGATGCTCGGATGGATGAGTGATTCCTATGCCTCTGCGGCTGTTGACACTGCTGCTGCTGGGAGTTGTTAGAGGGGGCTTGCCTCTTCCGGTCTCTTCTTTGGTCACGATCCCTCTGCGAACTGACCCACTCAGTCTCATAAATCTAGGCCTTCTGTACTACCTCCTCAAAAGTCGGGAGCTCATGCCCAATCACACGGCCTTGGAGACCGTAACGTAAGCCGTTATTGAAATAGCAGGCCTTCTGCCCTTCATTATCAACCAAATACGGCGCGAACCTCAATAGCGCTATAAAACGGGCCACATACTGTGCCATGGTTATGTCTCCCTGCACCAAGGTCTCGAACTCCAGTGCTCTCTGACGACTAATGTGGTCAAGAAAGTACTGCTGCTCAAATCGATCTACAAAATGATCCCATGTCTAGACGAAATTGGGCCTTACAACTCAGGTAACAGAGGTCCACCTGTGCTCGGCCTTGCCCTGGAGAAGAATACTACCAACCGGACTCGCTGCTCAGTCGTACATACCATAGTATCAAAAATCTTCTTCACATCGAAACGCCATCTCTTGGCTGCAGTCGGATCTGGCTCGCCCTGGAAAAGAAGAGGATCAAGTTGTTTGAACTTATGAAGAGGGCACTCATGAGCTTCTGCTCTGCTTGGGCTGGAGAAACAACTAGGCGCCTGCCCTGTCCTTGAAGTGTGGCTGTCAAAGCCATAACATCTGCTGTAACTGAGAGGCACACACAAGTATAGTCGGATCTGCACTGGTCTTAAGTGGTGGAATGACATCCTCAGGTAGGGGAGCAGGGATCTCAGGGGGTGGAATGGGAGTCGTAGGTGGTAAATCAGGAGCCTCAGGTGTTGGAGCGGGAGTCACTCTCCTGGGCGGCATGTCCTATAGGAAAGAACAAAGATGCCTATTATCCTTAAATACTCTCGAATATACACACGATGATGAGATCCATCAGAACGTCTCTAAGTTATTCGAACTCGGGGACCTAATCATTCTAAGTTCTCAACAATCATAGTGTGTAGGGCAGCTATCAGCAGATATGTGATGTTATCCTCAGGTATTCCCAAGTTATGCTCTGATAGCAACTTCTGTCACACCACAAACCCGAAAATCGGATTCACAGGGATCCCGATCGCCAAATCCGGTATCGACAGCCTCTGTAGTACCCCATTCTCGGCTCCTAGCGTTCATATGCTAGATTCCAATCCTGGGATTCTACAAGGAGGATTTTTTTTACAATTAAATCATAATAAGTATAACCATAAGATTACCCAATTCACAAAGGTAATATCATCATCACATATCCACTAATATAATCATTTGAGTACAATGCTGAAAGGGAAATACACAAATTGAAGATCAAGTTCCAGAAGATTGTTGTACGCTCTAAGCTCAACACTGTGCAACCTAACATCACCTGCACGCATCTATCGTGCATAAGCTTATAGAAAGCTTAGAGGGTGGTGTAAGTGTGTGCATAAGGTAAGTGCCAAGTATTCAATACAATGCCATAATCATACTATATCAGAAATACTGGTAATCCATAATTTGTCTAATGTTAAGCAGAAATACTGACAAGATCATGAATTATCAGAGTAAACAAAAGTAGATAAGATCATAAATCTTATGATAACAGAGTAAGCGGAAATACTGACAAGTCTATGAGTCATACAATATTAGAATACGCAATACAAATCAACAACGCAAATGAGGAATCATAGAGAGCCAAATATCAGATGCAGAGGATGTAACGCGATATATATTTCTGATGAGTAACACAAATAGCGCCAGCCATACTTAGACCATGTAAATGCAGAAACACAATAACCCAAATTGCCATATGCCACGGATGTATTGTAACATACGGTGCAATGGAATGACCATGCTAGGGTGTGAAGTCGGGATGGTAGTACGTAGTATAGCAGGCTATGTGATCCATCACAATGGACTTTTATCCAAACTAGTCTCATACCTAATTTGGATAGTCAGACTCAATGTGGTAAACTCCTGATCTCAGATTAGTCACGCGCCCCAACCGAAATCCTGGCCATTGCGAAGGTACATGTAACAAATCGTTGCGCACCACCAGCCTGAGTGGATAATGAATGAATGAATGAATGAGTATGCAACTCCTGCTCAATAAGTCTATATATCAGTATAGTTCATCTCTGGGATCATCACTGGTGTCTAGTACACTCTCTACCAGCTTGCCGCCCTATCAAGCGCATAACTAGGTAAGTGGAATAAACGTCACTATCCGCCTAGCTAGTAGTCAGCCAATATCTACTCATCACGTCGATAGTGGACCCATTCACAAGCTGGTCAAACTCAGCCTCGCTATGCCTACTCCCTCAGGCAGGTAAAGCCACACCCCCTCCCAACCGACCATGATACAGTGAGAGACGTGGCCTACTAGTATATAGCCCTCATGCGCTCATACATATCCACTCGGTCTCGACATTGAGGCGTCCTCTGGTACCAAGAGGGTTTAGGGATTTTCACCTAGGGCCATCTATGGCAGTCCGATGCTAATAACATATTTTTAGTGTCCCATCTAGCCATCCATGATATGTTTGTGGAGGCTACGACCCTAATGTCACTGGGGCGTATAATAATCACAATGCAAGATGTATGAGTCATACAATCCAGTCATGCATCAATCCTGCACATACCATGTGCTCATGTGAGATAACCTCCACCTATCAGGGAGTCTCATAACAACCTGCTCAATGATATATGCAATGGTTAACCACATCTCATATCAAACGTGCAGATGATGCCTATGGTCATGTATCATGATGTTATCCTGTCACATACTCATAATCGGTATCGGTAACCAACATCAATAATCAGTCTAACAAAGGGCCTAAGGGAAGGTCATAATGAGGACTTTTAACCATCATTGCCCATTAATGTGGACATTTAACCAACATTGCTCCCAAGGGATTCATACACAGCGTAACAGTTCATACATACATCATATTGGGCCTCAGCCATAGGCCTTGAATACATCACAATGGGCCTCATCATATGGGCTGAAAATACATCATAACAAGCCTCATCATATGGGCCTCAAATACATTACAATGGGCCTCATCATATAGGCCTCGAATACATCACAATGGGCCTCATCATATGGGCTGAAAATACATCACAATGGGCCTCGAATACATCACAATGGGCCTCATCATATGGGCCGAAAATATAGCACAGTGGGCTCGTCCATGGGTTTCAAATACACAATAGGTGGGCCCTACACATGGGTCTAATATACATAACAGGTGGGCCCTGCACACATGTCAAATGAGCCCCAACAGATGGATAACGTGCCTGCTATACACTCATTAAGGTGGGCCGCATAAGTGGACGACATGGATAAAATATGTACAACATGGTGGGCCCCATCCGCTATCAAAATAGATAGATGGTACGAATATAAACTACATGTATCATAGTGGTGGGGTCCACATCCTAGTTGGACAGGACGGCGTGGTTAAAACACAAGCATCAAGGTGGGTCATACGTCCATCAAAATGGACAGACAATGTGGCTATAGAATACATGCAATCAAGGTGGGTGGCGTGGAATACACCACATAATTCAAGTGATCTGGAAATGATCTAGAAAACTGGATGATCTAGAAAACTGGATGGACGACATAGATGCAAAACAGGTGGGTGGCGTGGAATACACCACATAATTCAAGTGGACCCCACCAAACTTGCTAACGTCAATACGTCAGCTATCAAGTTGGTGTGAGGTACTCCAACCAATCCGCATCCACCGTCCACAGATTGGATGGTGCGGATGCAATACATTAAATCAAGGTGGGCCTTAACAATGAGCCATAAACACATCAAGGTGGGCCTAGTCACATGGGCCTCATATATATCAAACTGGACCCAACAACGGGCCACAAATACATCAAATGGACCTAGTCACATGAGCCTCATATATATCAAAGTGGGCCCATCCTTATGTATGTTTAAGACCCGACCTATCCATAAGTTAACATAGAGATGATGTGAAAACTAAGATATAGGCTTGATTGGGAACTACTGTGGCCCTTAAAAGTTTGAACGATGGATGTCACTGTCCACAACTCTAAATGGTGAGGTCCACTTGAACATAGATCTGACTTATTCTTAGTCTCAAGCCATAAAATGATCTCTAAAAATGGTTGGAAGGTTAGGATACAACCCATGGATCATGGTGAGTCCCATAAGAATGGATAGTGTGGAGAGAACACATACATCATTGGGGGTCCCACCATCCACACCACTGGATGGTGGTGTGAATAAGACACATGCATCATTGGGGGTCCCACTGTCCACACCACTAGACGGTGGTGAAAGCACAATGAATTCCACCATCCACTGTGGACGGTGTGAATGAAACACTTACATCATTGGTGGGTCCCACGTGGGGCCCACCATAGAGTTTATTTTACATCCAATCCGTTGATACGGTCACAGACACCCGTATGAAGAGGAAAAATAAATTTCATAATGATCCGGAACTTCTGTGACACCCAGAAGGGGTTTCAATGGTAGAAGTTCAACGCCACTGTTCCCTGTCGTGTGGGCCACCCGAGCTCCACATAAAGCTGATTTTTGGGGGGCCCACTGTCCCAAAGGGGACCCAACAAATGCATGGAGTTGATGGTCGACACAAATTATGGTGGGGCCCACGGCTGAGACCGTGGGTCCTGCCCGTCCGTTCGCCCGTCAGCGCCCAGGCGCTGCTTACGTGCCTTTTGGCAGTAGCAGTGTTAGCTGCTACATTTTTTTATGTTTTTTTTAAATTTCATGGTTTTTCACATATAGGGCCCGCATCTGAAAAATCCAACCCGGCCAGATCAACCAAATGAGACCAATATGGGACATATTTTTGACGAATAGAAGAATCAATGTGATTTTTAATAGTAATACCACTATTTCCTATGGTATGGCCCGCCCGAGAATCGGTTAGGTCTCAAATTTCGTCTCAACGCTTAAAATGATCTGAGGAAAAGGATGGATGGCTTAGATTTAATTTATACATCAAGGTGGGACCTACTTGAATGACCTACCCAAAAAGCTTAAAAATCTCAAGTTTTTTTTTTGTTAGCTTGTTAGTACACACCCATATCAGTACATGCACTCCATGTTAGCCTGCCTTCACATCCAGCATCCAGGGACGCTGGATGACATGGATATAACATGAGCATCATGGTGGGTCCCACATGTACGTGGCCCACCTATTTGGATCACCTAATACTTGTGTTTTTCCTTCTGTCTGGGCCCACTAATGGGCTGGATGGTGTAGATCCAACACATCCAAATGACGGGTCCCACATGAAGGTAAATGGATTAAAAATATATACTCCATGGTGGGACACACACACACTAGATGGGCCACACACCCCTTCATCATCATCAACATGTAGAGAGAGAGAGAGAAATACACGTGAAGGGGAGGGACCCCGCCACTATTGGGCCCTCCCAAATACGATGCATACATCAAGCGGGTTTCACAATAAGTGGGACCTAAAAATGGAATTCAACGGTCAATCACCCACCTTATTGGCCTCCTTCTTGCTCCCTTACGCTTGTATGCACCTATGCCTAATGTTTAACGGTGGATGATGAAGTCTTGATGGTGGGGATGAGAGATGAGAGGGTGGGCCACACTTGTTGATTTGGGAAACCTTAGGAGGGCTTAGACATTTGATGCTTTGTTTCTTGGGAGAGAGTTTTTAAGAAATGAGAGAAATGAAGAATTAATGGATGAAAGGGATGGATGGAGTGGTGGGTGTAAGAAAAGGTGATGAGAGATATGGGTGAGTTAGATTTTTTGTAAAAGAGGAATGGTGAGGGGAGAGAGAGGGTTGAATTTTGGGAAAAGGAGGGATGGGTTGTTGTACTTGGGGTATGGCTTATACTTGACAATGATTGATGGGACATATCGTAGAGATTCCCTCAAAATTCGCAACGCGTAACATTTCTTCGGAATGAACATGGACCCACATCTCCTGGCCTAGGTATCGGTTTGGTGTGCGAGTCATGGCATTGGAACTGCGGTGACTGTGCGGTCACTAAGGTACAAGTTTCGGATCGAGCCGACTTTAGTATGTAGGACCCGGCTTAGGCTCGTACACAAAGGTTGGATACAGGTCGAGGGTTGCCAAAATTCGACCGAGAGGACCGTAGAAGCCTAAGGAATGGTACGGACTAGAACACGGGTCTTGCCGCTTTCAACCATTGATTTACATTGACAATGTTTGGATGGTACTGACCATTATATTAAAGTAATTATAGTGACGCAATTGATAATCTAGTTGTTTTAAGATATCATTAGTGGGCCATGTGCCCAGTGGTTTAATAGTTTAGTGACACACATATCACACATGTAAGTCTTGGAAGCATTTTAGATGTAATCCAAGCTCTCACTGATGATTTCAAACCTCCACTTTGAGGGGATTTGAAACTCCTAGTTATTTTATGGTGCCAACCAACCTGGGGATTTGAAACTCTCAATTACTTTATGGTGCCAACCAACCAAGGGATTTGAAACTCCCAGTTACTTTATGGTGCCAAATAACCAGGGGATTTGAGCCTATTGTTCATCGTTTCTAATTTTAAATTCAAAATCATATACATAATATAGGAAATTTAATCATAAAGTCCAGTTTCTAAGATTTGAGTTTTAAAGTGTAGCAAACTGGGGAGTTTGGTCATAAGGTTCATTGTTCCTAATTTACTGGATTTCTAACACTAACAAGTACTTCTAAATTCAGTGAGATCTCTTAGAGGACCGAAAGTCTAATCTCAAGAGTCTTAACAAAAGTTATTGTGGTTTGTATAGTTTGCATTCCCAAGGTCCTGGTTATCTCAATACTCCACTCTGATGCCAACTTGTAATGCTGCAAAAATCGGTACCCGAGTATATAGACTCCGATCCTGAGTTCCCAGGTGTTATCCAAATGAAAACGCACGTGTGTCCTCATTTAGATTTGAATTCATTTCACACAGATATAATCAGAGTAACACAATTCAAATTAGCAGATCCAAAGCGTGGTAGAGATAACAATAGTCAATAAATATAGGGCTAAGAGCAAAAGTACAATCCCAATGGTGGTGATTGCCCACAATGGAGGTTATATAAGCTACAATATACATACCCAAGATGATTAAAGTGCAAAGCTTTCAGTTTATGCCCAATTCTCTAAAACAAAATGGCGTTGGCACAACCCGATATAAGCTTACCTATTCGAGATCTCACTAGTACCTAAATCAATGATATGCCTGGTTGATGTTTTAAAACACTGTCCCAAGTGAGAGTGAGTAGCTAATTTAGTGGTTCCATTAGTTCTAAGTTACACATGTTATCGACACAATCAACGCAGTTAATGATAAACAAGAAATCAAATAATTTCTAAATACTCTTGTTAAATCTGCATATGAAGATATAACATGATGGATGCCCTTTCCAAACAACACACCCTCACACGCGACTTCAATGCCTACTTCATAAATGCCAACACTCCCTCATCACGCGACACCAATGCCAGGTCATCACATCCTATCTAATCCAATGCGATTGATGCATATGTTAGCTGAGTAATTATTAAGTTCCATTCACCCAACATATTTGCGAAGCTAGGATATCGACATTATATCACGAGTCCTTATCCAGATCACATAGCTCGTTACCGCACGTAGCGACTCCTTACCAGTGTCCCTTGATCCAAATTTAGGTGTCACCTATTTATCTCACATATCAACAATTCGAAAGGTACAGTATGATACCTAAATATATGAGGATCAACCCGGTGTGGATCGTCAACCAAATCGAGTATGATTAATTAGTACCACTGGCCAGCATATTGCCCCAACCGACTGGAGTGCTATTTTTGAAGGGGGTCCAGATCAAACAACTCACCCTAACCCACACTCGAACCACAACTCGGATGAACAGTGGCTGGGGCATTACAGAGGTGCGGGCTTATCACATAAAACCTAATCAATATAAGAAAATGGTGTGTAACCCAATTACATTCGCACCTGAGTTGTTCGAATGGTACTCTAGCACGAAACCATCAGCTGGGTAATTTGATAGGAGTCATTCGAACAATGGTCTATCACCTCCATCAATGCTCACTTATCACTATGGGGAGGCTCGTCACCCTAGCATAACCCGACAGCTCAGACATGGCGTCCCATACCACCATGCTTGACTCATGCGTTTTAGTTGCTCACTGGTCACTACAGGGAGGCTCGTCACCTTAGCATAGGCCAACAACTTGTACACGGTATCCCATACCACTATGTCCGGCTCATGAGTCTTAGTGTGATCGTATCGCACTAATGGTTATGAATGGACACATCCATTGGAAACGAGGTATCCTAGATTCCATTGAATCATGTCATACATTGTGAACATAAATGATCAGTTAGCTAGTGGACTAATTTGATTGACCTAGGTGAACCACGACACAACCGACAATAGGTGCAAGTAGCCCGTGTAGTCTAGCTACTGTCGGTCGTCCATGTTTAACTTAGGTCCATCGAACAAGCCTAGGGTGGTCGTTTTAACTTGGGTCACCCTTGATTTGGGTGATTTACTGGTTGACCTAACATCTTAGCAATCTTAAGTGTTCTATGGACTAAAATTTATATCACACAATTATAGCATAAATTTCATTACGCAAGCACTTAGGCATTTCATCGAACACATGAGCATCCATAGGGTATTATATTCACTAAAGCATTAAATCAAACATGTGGGCATGCATAAAGTAATACAATCACTTAGGCAATAAATCAAGCATGTGAACATCGACAAAGCAACACATTCTACCACTTAGACATTTCATCGAACATGTGAGCATCCATATCCAACCAATAACATTTAATACAATCAAATATGAAATATGAATATACTAACTATTACAACTCATTCAACATAAGACATCATTGATTGAGACCCTCAAGGTTCGATAAATGGAAACCTAGGCATAATGGTCTGCACCTTTAAGAAGAAATCTCCGCTTTTGAGCTCCTAAGGTTAGGAATTTGGGGAAAAATAATTCCTACACCAATTTCAAAGTAACTAGGTAAGATTTATACAATTCAATGTAGACAAGCCTATTTTAGGAAGTAGGGTTTATTTCTTACCTCCTCATCATTAGTGGGATGGATTCAATGTTGAAGAACGGTCGAAGCTAGGGCTTGATCGAAGGGAATCCATCAAGAACACCCCAAGATCTCCCTCATAAGATCTCCCTTCTTCTCTCTTTCTCTTTTTCTTTCTTTCCTTCTTGGGCAAAATTCGTATGAAGAGATGGGGTGCCCAAATGGAGGCCTTATATAGTTCAAGACGTTATGCAAATGGCTCTAATGGCTAAGTTTTTATTATACTAGCCCTATGGGGTGTTTTTCTAACATCTAAGGCCTACTATGGGGTGTATATATCGATATACACTATAAGATAGTTAGCCCTAATGATGATCTACATATGGATATGATTGGCCTGCCATTTGGATGCGTCGATCGACAGATATGATTAGAAGTTTGTTCAACGGTCACTGATAGTCGATCGGGGCTGTGTCTATACAGATATGTTTGGGGAAATATCTTTAGTCGGTACCCCGACTTTGGTCGTGAATTGACGATCCGGAAGTTACAGCTTTGTGAAAGAACTAATGGATTTTTTTACTTAAGTTCCATATTTTCATATAAGGTATTCACATAACCAAGCACTCGACTTACAAGTCCAAGTTGAACGATTCGAGATGCGATCTCAGCTCGATGTCCCACAATAGACGTCAAGCCCACTAAGACGAACATAGTTCTATAACCTCGGGTTTAGTGGCCCACTCACAAGTGGTCTAGTGCTTGTTTGGATAATCAGGGCATTTCTGGAATGAATTGAGTAACGAGATTTCTCATGCACAATCATATGGGTTTGGATTAGTTAAGTAGTGTGTCCTATTTGCAATTAGCAAAAATAACGATTCGATTATAATCAACATAAACCGTCAGTTCTTAGGCTAAAAGGATACGGGGTCAGTTTGATTTGTTAATTAAGATCTAACAACTAGTTATCCCAGATTTTAATAGGTCTTTATTTAGTTGTAATTGTCTTGACTAATTAATGATAGATCAGCTAGATTTAGGCTCCGTGTGAGCAAATCATGTGGATAAACTCGATGTTTAAGTGATCAGCCAGATTCGTTGGCTTCCTATGGTTGATTAATCGAATTTGTGTGGTTGTTTACTAGTATCACCCATGTATAAACTAACATTGAGTGTTAATGGTCAGTAAGTGATAATATAAGTTAATTATATAAAAAAAATTCAAGGCTTTTTTATAAATCTAAAACAGTGAAAATCCAGGACGTTACACCTGTGCTTAATTTCTGCAAAGCTCCTGTCGACTTCATTAGTCCACTGAAATTGTTCCTTTTTCATGCAGTCTTTAATTGGTGACATAATGGTGCTAAAATTCTTCATGAACCGATGATAGAATGTCGTCAATACATGACAACTTCGTACCTCATGGATGTATGTTGGAACTGGCCATTCCCTGATGGCTCTCACTTTTTTTTTTCCACTTGAATGCCCGTGAACGTCATAACAAAGCCCAAAAACAACAGGCTATTAGTAAAAAATCTGCATTTTTTAAAATTGAGATATAAATTATTTTCAGTGGGCACTTATAGGACCTTCTTGAGGTGTTCCATCTAGCTTGCTTTGTCCTAACTATATATCAAAATATCATCAAAGTAGACCACAATGAACCACTCAATGAATGGTTCCAGAACTTGGTTTATTAACGTCATGAATGTGGTAGGCCTGTTCCAAAAACCGAAGGGCATGACCATCCATTCATACAACCCTTAGTTTTAAAGGCTGTTTTCCACAAACCGTATTCGAATCTGATTATAGCCGCTCCTTAAATCCAATTTAGAAATTAATTTCACACCCTCAAGCATGTCCAACATATCGTGTAGTCGTAGTATGAGAAATTTATACTTTATGGTAATCTTGTTGATGGGCCGGCTATCGACACACATGCGCTAACTCCCATCTTTCTTAGGAGTTAATAGAGTTAGTACAGTGCATGGGCTCATGCTTCCTTGGATAAGACACTTATGGATTAGTTCCTCCACTTGCCCTTGTAGAATATCACACTCCTTTGGACTCATCTGAGAGTGAGGATGGTTGGGTAAGATGGACGCAAGGATAAGGTTGATATAATGTTGAATATCTCATATCGGAGGCAATCAATCGAGAATGTCATCGAGCCAAAGTTCTTTGAATTCATGTAACAAGGGTTGTAGTTTCTCAGGGATGAT
Organism: Magnolia sinica; assembly: GCF_029962835.1. NCBI lineage: Eukaryota > Viridiplantae > Streptophyta > Magnoliopsida > Magnoliales > Magnoliaceae > Magnolia > Magnolia sinica. Next base: position 61,173,633 of record NC_080577.1, read on the forward strand.
GGTGGGCTTGAGTTCCTTCCCCTTTACAATTAATGCATATGAAAGTGCCCTGGTTTGTCAATTAGCGTGAGTGTTGAGTTGGCTAGACAAAGAAGCTTCATAGGAAGATCAATCAACCGTCTGCCTCAACTAAATATGTGACCGAACTCACCATAGGTAAATCTAAGCCTCACATCCCATGTCCCAAAACACTAGGTAATTAAAACCCTTAAAATTGATTAGAATATTATAGGGTTTTTGAGTTAGAAAACTTTTTTCAAAATTACGGAAAATCTCTAAGATTTCTTCCTCTATCGATTTATCAAGAGACTGTTCGATATAATCGAATAGTGCTATCGATGTCCTCAATGACCAATCGATACCATCGAAATGAGGACAAAAGATGTCCAGCAATCTCATATATTTTTGGACGGATTTATCAATGTATCAATATACCTATCGATATCATTGAACTTTGAATCTCGAGTCTATCGAAGTTGACTAGATAAAATCGACAGCGCATCGAATGTGTCCCTGTTTTTCTAAGGAAAATCGTAAAATCTTCGATATATCAAAGTTCTCCTTAATATCCTCAGAATTTAAATTTCGATGATATCGGAAGGACTTCGATGATATTGGTTTTTGACACTTTATTTTCCAGCAATATTTTCAAGTTGTTCTATCTTGGATCAAGGGTCACTCGATAGAATCAATATTCAAATATCGATGATATCGAGGCCAGGTTGATGGCATCATGAATGGACATAATCTGTCCAGTAAGCTTAACTAGAAACTCCTTTGGATTTATCGATGCATCGACACAACTATCACTAGCATGGACATTCAAATTCCGATGATATCGAGTGTGCCTCGATCATTCTTTTAACCTGAAATATTTCAAAGGAAAGTCTCTCTTTTTTTTCAAATGTAGAGAATTGAACCTCGTATCGAGGCAATCGGAGTTTGAAATCTGATGATATCGACACATGTTTTAATGCCCTCGACCAGATAGCAAAATGTTTCAAAAGTGTTTGACATTCGAGTTTATGTCATCCAGCAGCCAGTTGATGAAAACGAGAGTATACGCTCGATGATATCAAACTCTCTCATAAACGTGACCATTTTATATCCGTTGGAACCTTTTGCCTATTTATAGAGAGCTTGTCCTTAGTTGGTAGTATAGAAAGAAGAGAGTGCTTTTGACTATTTAACCTTAGATCATATAGCCAAAGCCCTTTCTCTCATGGAAGTTCATCCTCCAATCCACCCTCATCATTGACATTCAATGGAGTGGATTAGGGACTAAACTTTTGCATTCAAGAATCATCTAGCTACAACCTTAATGGCAAATCATTAAGCTGGGATGCCTTGAATGCATAGATGATTGGAATTACTCTTATCTCCCTTATAGGAAAATATTCAATAGAGTAGGATTCCATTATAACCTTGACCCAACCCGTCATCATGTATTACTACATCTTCTAAGTTACAGATCAATGAAGCTGAAGTTCTTCATTAAAGAAAGAGATCTTCAACAATGCACTGAAAGGGACTCATCTGCTTATCCGTAAGTTATTAGAGTCTAGAGGACCCTTGTAATCATTCCTTTATAGGATTGGGTCTAAGGTGTTTCTCACCCCTTGCAAGCCCTTGTAGGAGGCCTCTGGCAGGAGTGTATGTGGTGGGTGCTTTGTGTTAACCCTTGCTCTATGGAGAGCACAAATCTGAGTTTCCTTGAGTGGATCCTAGGCTAGTGTCCTTAAAATCGAGTGCGTTGTGTTAACCCTTGCTCGTGGGAGCATAAACAAGTGAGGTTTCTTTAGTGGATCCTTGGCTAGTGTGCCTAAAATTGAGTGCGTTGTGTTGACCCTTGCTCGTGGGAGCATAAACAAGTGAGGTTCCTTGAGTGGATCCTTGGCCAGTGTGCCTAAAATCGGGTGTTATGTGTTGACCCTTGCTTGTGGGAGCATAAACTATCAGCCTAGGTGTAGGTTGTACTGGTTAGTGGTGAACTTGATTTAAAACCTCCGATTTGAGGTGAACCTGTTGTGAAACCTCCTTAGTGAAATCCGGTACACTCAAGGGTTGAGTGCATTTGCCAGGAGTGGAGTAGACAAGTAGTCAAACCACCATAAAAATGACCGTGTTTATGATTGATGTTTGTCTTTGATTACTTGTGTGATTTCATTTTATGCTTTCATATTTGATCACACCTCACACACAGTTATATCCATCATAAACTCTGAATTGCATCATGCTTATCATTAAATTAGTTTTATAATTGGATCCTCTAATTGGCTTGGAAGCCATTAGAGTTACTTTGAAGAAATCCTGATTCATGCATATCTACCCAGGACAAGTTTGATAGGATTTTGAATAAACCATAAACATTTTATAAAAGTCCTATTCAGCCCCCTCTAGGACATATTGGCATATTTCTACTTCAACTAAAGCGATCATTACCAAAATTTCAATTGGCATCAAAGTAGGTCTCTCTTAAAAGGCTTCACCGCCTAGAGAGTGATATTGACTGAAGTTAGTAATATGGCCAAAGGAGAGGACTCATCGGTCTCTAGACCTCCAGTATTTGATGGATCAAATTATGTATACTAGATGGCTAGAATGCACTACTTTCTGAGATCTTTGGATCATGATGTTTGGGATATAGTTGAAAGAGGATATGTGCCACCATCTAAACAAATAATACTTGAAAATGGCACAGCTGTCACCAAACCAAAATCCAAAGAAAAGTGGACAGCATTTGATAAAGAAAACCAAACTGCTGAGGCTAAAGCAATGAATGTTATTTACTGTGCTGTGTCCCAAGATATTTTCAATCAAATCAGTATGTGTGGGACTACCAAAGAAGCATGGGATGTGTTGGAAACAACCCTTAAAGGTACAAGCATTGTGAAGAGATCTAAACTGCAACTCTTGACATCAGAGTTCGAAAGACTTAGAATGGAAGAGCATGAGACCTTCATGGAGTTTTTCACAAAACTGAATATCATTTGCAACTCCATGGGTGGATTAGGTGACAAAGTTCCGATCCTAAAAATCTATAGAAAAATACTAAGATCATTACAGAAACAGTTCAACCCTAAAGTAACAACTATTGAAGAATGTAGAAACATAGATGAAATGAAAGTAGAAGAACTAGTAGTTTCCCTACAAACATTTGAAATACACTTCAAACAAACCTAGAAATCTAAAACTACTGTCCTCAAAACTTTAAAGAATACAACAAATGAGGACATTGAAAGTGAAAAAGAAAATGACGATGAGGAAGTGGCTTTGTTGGTGCAACGATTCAAGAAGTTCTTTCAGAAAAATCGTGGCCATCCATTTAAAGGAAGAAAGGTTGACAACAAGCATTCTACAGGTAAATTTGGTAAAAAGACCAGAGAACCACAATGTTATGCCTGTCAGAAGTTTGGACACCTATCTACTGATTACCCAAATAGAAAAAGTAAGGGTAAGGCAATGGCTGCCACATTGGATGATACGGAAGAGTCAAACTCAGAATCTAGCGACTCAGAGAGCGATGGAGATCAGAAATCTTTGAAAATTCTTATGGTCTCCACTGCCCCAATCATTCCCATTGAAACTGAGAATGAGGAAGAACCACAAGCCACTGAATCATTTTCATCAGATAATGAGGAAACTGAAAAGGAAGAAGAAGAAGAACAAAATAAACTACAAGATGCTTACAATCAACTCTACATCCATAGCATCAACTTAGTTAGAAGACTTGGTACATCTGAAAATAAAAAGGAATTGCTGCAAAAAGATCTGGATAAAACCTTAGAAATTAATACACATTTAGTCAATGATCTACAACAATATCACTCAGATAATTATAGACTAGAAGGAATCAACACCTTAAATCCGAGTCTGAGAAACTAAACAAACAGGTTGAGCTATTAAAAGATAAAAACATGCTCCTTCAAAATGAAAATCATACACTCCTGTTTGATTTAGAAGAATTCAGAAAAATCGTTAAGCTAAACTATAAGTTTTCCCAAAGTGGTGAGAAGTTAGAAAAGCTCTTAGGTATGGGAAGACCTGGAAAGGACAAGAACGGTTTAGGATATGATAAATTTAAAACAAAAACTGGAAATGCAGCACTAATAACTGAAAAATCTGCTGCTTCAGGTAGTAATATAAGAACTCCTGTTTGTCATTTAAGTGGTGATTCGGGTCATTATAAGTTTGAATGCTTGACACTTAGGAGGACTCAACATAACTCTGGTCAAAATTATATTGGTAAATTCAAACCAACCAGAGAAATACAAAATGTCAAGAGTCCACCTAGGAATATGGATAGAAGAAACACATATCCATTACCACCTAGAATGAATAACAGAATGAAGGAAGTAGTGAATTAAGTGGCTGAATTAAATAAGAAAACTAAATCTACCACAGTTAATAATCCCGTCATAAAATGGGAAAGGACAAAGGAAAGGTGTCCAGTCCTAGAGAGTCTTCTAGAGCCTCTCGACAAAAAGTTCTTGCTTCAAAAGAAAGAGCAAGGGCTCCTAAATGCAGGACCCCTACACGCCAACGCACTAGACAGGGAGCACATGGCGGGTCCCAATCTGAGGCAATGGCACCTCCTCCGGCTCAGGTTCTAGCTAAATACTCTGGTAGGAAACTTATCCATGAAAGAAAGGTTGAAAGGGACTGTCTAATACCGTATAATCTGAAATCTTTTTTTGCTGAAATTGACTAGTTGCCTGTTCTTGACTTTGGTGGGCCATGCCACTATGAACAATCGTACAATTTTTTTGCTTCCTGTCATTCTCCTATGTCTGACCCACCTTTCATCACTGTGTCTTTTGATGGTGACGACGTGGAGATCACACTTGAGTCTATTGCAGGAATCTTTGGTCTTACCCTGTCACCGGTCGGTCTTCCAGATATGGATCTTGAAAACATTGAAACTCGATCCATAGTCACTAAGTTTCTCTGCCATGGTCATGACATTCTTTGGTACCAAGACAATGCTTTAAAATTCAAATTCATGGAACCACGATTTCGCATTTTGCATTGTATCTTCACGTCAAACATCTATCCCAGAAGTACCAACCGTTCAGATCTCACTAGGTTTATGACCATGATAGTCTACTCCATAGCCACAAGGATCAAGGTTTGCCTCCCTATCCTTATTGTACATCAGTTAGTCTATGCCATTCATACATCCCGGGATGTTCACTTGCCCTATCCCTGGATTATACACACTGTGTGCAATGCCATTGGCTTTCCAACTACTAACGATCTAGAACTTCCCCTTCATGTCTTCAACAAAAATAAGATTCGAAGGATGGATTTAAAATTTCACAAGTTTCCCAAGGATCCATCAGAGGAAGAAATTCATGCAGAAGGAGGAGGTGAAGGCGATGCTCCTGCTAAAGGGGTTGGAATAGCTGGGAATGAACCTCATGTGCCCCATCAAGCTCCATCCACATCAGAGCCCGGGCATGCAAAAAGGTTTAAGCTCCATCAAGACTGGATTGGAGCAATATAGCGAGATGTCACCCAGCTAAAGGAGTCAGTGAATACACGGTTTACTGTCTTGGAACGCCTGGTAAATGGAGTGCAACAAACAGTGCAGTAATTGGTGGATCTACTCACCTGCTGACACGACGATACTGCACCATCCTCCTCTGCACCTCCGCCATGAAAAGATAGTCTATGTGTTGTCACATACACCCTACTCTCATCTCAATGTTAGGGCCTGGGTATCTTTTTGTATGCCCTACGTTTACATGAGTGTATGTGATGACTTCCTAACCTGCAAAGTCTAACAGTTTTTTTGTTGTGTTGTTGTTGTGCCCATGAATGGGCTTAACACTGGTGGTTGTCTTGGTCTTTTTGGGTGCCCATGGATGGGCTGAATTTTATTTTGGAATGGGATGAATGATTATACTACTGCCAATCTTGGGCAGTATATGTATAGTTTAGATACTTTTTGTTATGGTAATCTATAAATCATCGATCTTTACTGCCATGTTTACATTTTGAGATCCCCTATTTTATCTAGTTTATATCATCCATGGGATGTGATGTGTGTGATGCTTTGTCTTTATATTATTTGTGTATCTCACTATTCTCTACTTGATCTGCTATGCGTACATAGTTTCTGTAATGCGATGTTGATTTTGTATCTATCTATTATATGCATATGATCCCCGAAATCTGGTTCTCCCATATTATCTACTTTAGTCAATATCAACTGTTATATTTACCTTTGCCAATGACTAACAAAAAGGGGGAGAACAAATCTACACCCACCACAGGAAAATTGTATGTATCTACTTGTGAATGGTGATGCAGGTGTTAGGGAGAGAAGCTGCAAGAAGAAAGGGGGAGTTTGCAGTAAGGGGGATCAGCTTATGAATGTTTATGTATGTGAACTAGATAGCATTGTACAATTATGTAAAGTTCATGTACATACAATTTAGGATGTTAGTCAGAAGTTGTTCTAGGGTGTTTTGGTATTTTATCACGTAATTAACAAAGGGAGAGATTGAAAGTGCCCTGGTTTGTTAATTAGCATGTGTTGAGTTGGCTAGACATAGAATCTCCATAGGAAGATCAATCAACCATCTGCCTCAATCGGATGTGTGCTTGAACTCGCCACAGGAAAATCTAAGCCTCACATCCCATATCCCAAAAGACTAGGTAATAAAAACCCTTAAAATTAATTAGAATATCATAGGGTTTTTGAGTTAGAAAACTTTTTTTCAAAATTGCAGAAAATCTCTAAATTTTCTTCCTCTATTGATTTATTGAGAGACTGTTCGATATAATCGAATAATGTTGTCGATGTCCTCAATGACCAATCGATACGATTGAAATGAGGACAAAAGATGTCCAGCAACCACATATATTTCTGGATGGATTTATTGATGTATTAATATACCTATCGATATCATCGAACTTTGAATCTCGAGTTTATCGAAGTTGACTCGATAAAATTGACAGCACATCGGATGTATCCCTATTTTTCTAAGGAAAATTATAAAATCTTCAATATATCAAAGTTCTCCTTAATATCCTCGAAATTCAAATTTCGATGATATCGGAAGGACTTTGATGACATCAGTTTTAGACACTGTTTTCCAGCAATATTTTCAGGTTGTTCTATCTTAAATCAAGGGTAACTCGATAGAATTGATATTCAAATATCGATGATATCGAGGCCGGGTCGATGGCATCGAGAATGGACATAATCTATCCAGAAAGCTTAATTAGAAAATCCTTTGGATTTATCGATTCATCGACACGACTATTGATAGCATCGACATTCAAATTCCGATGATATCGAGTGTGCCTCAATCATTCTTTTAACTTGAAATATTTCAAAGTGAAGTCTCTCTTATTTTTCAAATGTTGAGGAATCGAACCTCATATCGAGGCAATCGGAGTTTGAAATCTGATGATATTGACACATGTTTCGATGCCCTTAACTAGCTGGCAAAATGTTTCAAAAGCGTTTGACATTCAAGTTTGTGTCATTGAGCGGCCAGTCGATGAAATCGAGAGTATACACTCGATGATATCGACCCTGATCAATGACATCGAACTCTATCATAAATGTGACCATTTTATATCCGTTGGAACCTTTTGCCTATTTGTAGAGAGCTTGTCCTTATTTACTGGTAGAGGAAGAAGAGAGTGCTTTTGAGTATTTAACCTTAGATCATATACCCAAAGCCCTTTCTCTCATGGAAGTTCATCCTCTAATCCACCCTCATCATTAACATTCAATAGAGTGGAATGGGGAATGAACTTCCACATTCGAGGATCCTCCAGCTACCACCTTAATGGCAAATCATTAAGTTGGGATGCCTTGACTATATAGATGATTGGAATCGCTCTATCTCCCTTATAGGAAAATATTCAATATAGTAGGATTCCATTATAACCTTAACCCAACCCGTCGCCATGTATTGGTACATCTTTTGAGTTGCGGATCAAGGAAGCTGAAGTTCTTAATCAAAGGAGGAGATCTTCAACAATGCACTAAAAGGGACTCATCTGCTTATCCGTAAGTTATTAGAATCTAGAGGACCCTTGCGATTATCCTTTGTAGGATTGGGTCTATGGTGTTTCTCACCCCTTGCAAGCCATTGTAGGAGGCCTTCGGAGGGAGTGTACGTGGTGGGTGCTTTGTGTTGACCCTTGCTCTGTGGAGAGCATAAACATGAGGTTCCTTGAGTGGATCCTTAGCCAGTGTGCCTAAAATCGGGTGGGAGCATAAACTGTCAGCTTAGGTGTAGGTTATACTAGTTAGAGGTAAACCTGATTTAAAACCTCCTGTTTGAGGTGAACCTGTTGTGAAGCCTCCTTAGTGAAATCTGGTACACTCAAGGGTTGAGTGCGTTTGCCGGGGTGGAGTAGACAAGTAGTTGAACCACTATAAAAGTTACTGTCTTTGATTACTTGTGTGATTTCATTAAATGCTTTCATATTTGATCACACCTCACACACAATTATATCCATCATAAACTCTAAATTGCATCATGTTTATAATTAAATTAGTTTTATGATTGGATCCTCTAATTGGCTTGGAAGTCATTAGAGTTACTTTGAAGAAATCCTGATTTATGCATATCTACCCAGGACAAGTTTGATAGGATTTTGAATAAACCATAAACATTTTATAAAAGTCCTATTCACCCCCCTCTAGGACATATTGGCATATTTCTACTTCAACTAAAGCGGTCATTACCGAAATTTCAGCACAGGGCTTTCCTATTTCATTGGATTCCTCAATGAAGTCACGTATGGTCAAGAGAGAACGACCCTCTATTTTAGAAGTTCCGGGTAGCTCCTCTAGATCCATAGGAGTTAATATGATTTTTCGACCGTCTTTGATGAAAATATACACAGTATCTTACCCTTTATGAGAGGCATCATGATCGAATTGCCAAGGTAGATCGAGTAGCATGTGATAAGCTTCCATGTTAACTACGTCACATACTACTTCGTCCTTATAATGCTTATTAATTAAAAAAGATATAGTGCATTGGATACCTTTGTCTCATTGACTTTCTTAATCTAACCAATAGTGTATGGGGAGGGGTGACGCTCTGTCTTTAATTGTAGCTTTTTCACATGACCTTGGAGACAATGTTCTTGCTGCTTCTACTATTAATGATCAAATCACAAACTTTCCGATTCACTGTACACCTAGTTGGAAGATGTTATACCATTATGGGTGTGCTTCTTTTTTTATGTATATAATAGTTGCCTCATAACAAGTGACTCACCATGGTCTTGTGGAACCCATTACACCTCAGCAACTACTTCCTCAGTAGTTTGTTTATCTTCATAAGATCCAAAGTGTCACGCCCCAAACTCAGAAATCAGGCTCACAGAATTCCTGATTACCGAATCTGGTGCCGACAGCCTCCGTATTACCCCATTCTCGGCTCCCAGTGCCCATACGTCTGGTTCCGATCCTGGGATCCTACAAGAAGTACTTTCAGTGTGATTTTTTTTGTAAAGGAGCATAACCACAAGTGTACTCAAATCACAAAGGTAACATCATCACCACATATCCACTAATATAAACATTAGATTACAGTGCCGAAAGTGAAATACATAAATAAAATAAAACTCCAAAGCTTTGGCACGATCTCCTGCCTCAATGTTGCTGCAACCTAACGTGACATGCACGCAATGGTCATGCATAAGCTTACTAAGAAGCTCAGAGGGTGGTGTGTGTGTGTGTGTGCGCGCAATGCATGTGCTAAGCATACAATATCAGCATAAGCAGAAATATTAACAAGTCCATAAATCATATAATATCAGAATAAGTGGAAATACTAGCGAGTCCATAATTACCATCGACCTTATCTAGAGAATGCAATCCTGATCGATCATGTAATGCGGAGTCATAGTAAGCCAAATGTCATATGCTGAGGATGCATTGCAATATGCAATTCTTGATGAGTCCATAAATACCATCAGCCTTATTTAAGTCATGTAATGTAGAAACATAGTAAACCAAATGCCATATGTTGTGGATACAATGTAATATGCGGTGCCAAAGAGATAACCAAGCTAGAGTGTGAAGTCGGGATGGTAGTATGTGATATTGCAAGCTGTGGGGTCCATCATAAAGAACTTCTATCCAAACCACTCCCATACCTAAATTTGGATAGCTAGGATCAAGGTGGTAAACTCTAATCTTAGGTTGGTTGCGTACCTAACCAAAATCATAGCCATTGCGAGGGTACACATAATGATCTAGTTGCACCCCACCAGCGCGAGTGGATAGTGAATGAATGAATGAATGAGTAAAATGCTGAGTACGCAACTCCTATTCAGTAAGTTCACATATAACCACAACAACGCTTCCAGTGTGGGACAAGGTTTTGTCCAACTGTATGCACAGTAGCTTGCAAACCACTGGTAGCTCGCCCAGGCGCTTAGGCCCTGCCCACATCAGTGTCCACTCACGTGTGTCCGCCCACGTGTGCAACAGTGACAGGGTGTCACAATATTAGTATTGTACATCTCTGGGATATCATCAGGGTCTAGTATACTCCACACCATATTGCGGCCCCATCGCATGTAACCAGGTGAGCAGAAGAGACCTCACTATCCGCCTGGCCAGTAGTCTGCCAATATATACCTGACTCGTCGATAGCGGACCCATTTTTTGAGCTAGTCAAACTCAACCTAATTAAGTCCCCTTCATCCAAGTGGGTAAGGTCATACCCCTTTCTAACCAACCACGACACAGTGAGAGATGTGGCCTACTGGTATTTAGCACTCGGGTGCTCATGTATCCACTCGGTTTAGACGTTGGAGCATCCCCAGTACCAAGAGGTTTAGGGACTTTCACCCAAGGACATCCAAAGTGCCTAAGTGGTAGAACCAAATATTTTTGGTATCCCATCTGACCACCCATGATATACCTGTGGAGCCCACAACCCTAATATCGCTAGGGCGCAAAGTGATGATGTCACACAAATGCGAGATACATGAGTCATACCATCCAGTCATGCATTAATCCTGCGCGTACCACGTGATCATGTAGGACAACTCCATCTTACAGGGAGTCCCATAACATCTTAGCCCAATGGCATATGCTATGATCAATTACTCATCATATTATGCATACAAATGATGTGTATGGGCATGTATCATGATGATATACTATGGATGTTCTCAATATGTCCTACTAGACTAAGTACACTAACATGATTATCAGATATAACAGGCAATGATCGACCTTACTGGTATGTCACTTACAAGAATAGGGGTTGAACGATATGCCCCACAAGACGTATAGAAGTCTATATGGAATGGTCCATGTTAGACTATCATAACCTATTCAAGGTACTAGCATATCATATAACTTAAAATGGGATCCACTGGAAGGACGACTGATCTAACGCATACATCGAGATAGGCTCTATATAGTGGGTATATCAAATCTGATACCACATATTCTTTCACTTATGGCAAGGGGTGATGATGTACTCTCCTACAGACAGTGGATGGCTTAGATGACATACTACATCAAGGATGGGCCTCACACTCATCCCAAAAAAGGTAAATCATCGGTGTGGATGATACATACATAACATCGAAGTCCTAACAATTGGTTACGAGGGTAGAACATAACTCATGGGGTGAGTCAAGCAGGTATACAACAAGGTGAGTTAAGAGGATGAATCTACGTACAACAAGTGGGCTTCCTCACCTTCTATATCATGTAGTAAATTGGGCTTCCTATGGGAGCCTGATAGGAATACAAGGTGGGCTTTGGTGGGGTCCAACATCTACGACTGTGTGTCCTTACAAACGGATCAGATAGCTCGCTCATCATCTAAGTGCGCCTTGGGTTTTGGTCACTAAGCTTGGGCAAACACATGTATCTAGATGGACCACATTTCCTATGGAAGTCCCGATATGAACACAAGATGGGCTCCAAGGTTTGGGTAGTCCTACGGGATATGGTGGAAAGCGTCATTATCAATGGCGGCCCAATGGTTTGGGATAGCCCAACAAGGTAAGGTGGAAATGGGCTTAACAATGGGCCCTAGAGAGGTTTACATTAGTGGACATTTAACCACCACTATTCCTATAGTGTGGCCCATTTAGGCTTGGAAGCTAACTCATAATGGGGCCCACAGCCCTATGATAACTAGCAAGAATGGATGGGCAGCATACTTATAGCACATAGATCACAGTGGGCCTTATGAAATAGCCATGGCCTCGGAAAAATGGATGGATAGTGTGTGTAACACATACATCATAGTGGGCCTTCAAGGTTGCCCCCAACATGGTGGGCATTGTGTGTTTAACATATACATTAAGGTGGGCCTGCATAAGGTAGCCCATGACCCTAAGAATGGATGGACCATATGCATATACACATAACTCATGGTGGGCCTCACAAGGCAATGGGACTCACGACCCTAAGAATAAATGGACAGTGTGTGTAACATACATCATGGTGGGCATGCATAAGGTAGCCCATGACCCTAAGAATGGATGAACAACATGTATATAACACATATATCATTGGTGGGCCTGCCTAAGGCAACCCATGATTGGGCACATACGTAGGGTGGGCCTCTCAAGATAATGGGGCCCACAGCCCTAAACATGGATGAACGATTTGCATTTAACACGTACATAATAATGGGCCTCACAATACAGCTCATGGTGGGATGCCCCAAGTCTAGCAATTGCTGGTGGGCATCCACTTGATCTTTGGATTTGCTCAATTTAGTTCTGGGCCTCCTCCTACGAGTGGGCCCAGGGAATCTGCTGGAGGGTGTGGGGGCCCCACACATCAATAATGGGCCCCGAATCAGATGGACAACATTCAGATAACACATATATAGCACAGTGGGCCACTTTGGATGGTCAGCCCAGTTGAGCTACTGCCCTTGTTGGGGCGTCCATAGATGGATAGCCTAGCTGAAACCCATGTACATGTTGGGCCTTATACATCACAAATGGGCCCCACCCGTAGATGGCCGATGCGGATATAAAATACATACATCAAAGTGGGCCTGATACTGAACGGTTAGTCCAGCAACGCCCTGGCCCTACTGGGTGGTCTAGCTACTGGACGACTAGATGAAACACTTACATGAGGTGGGCCCCACCTATAGATGGTCCACCAAGAGGGTGGGACCCATCCAGGTGGGCCACAAAATGGATGAATGCGTGGATGAAACATATATCACAGCAGGCGTCGAGCAGGAAATTGGGCCTGCCTGCACCTTGGGTTAGCCCTGTGGACTGTGTGGGTAAAACCCATATATCTCAGTGGGCCCCACTGGATGTGGGCCATCTAGAAAGTGGGCCAACCCCACGTATCCACACATCAGGAGGGTTGTGAGGATAGAACAGATGGATCAAGGTGGACCAACGCCCGGGCAAATTTCTGCTGCTGGGCTTATCCAACTGGTGGACTCACATCCTAAGATGATCTCTCTAAGTGGACGGTGTGGATACTGCACAATACATCAAGGTGGGGTACACGCGGGTGGGCCACCCTACTCAATGATAAAGCAGATATTTGTGTTTCCTTCATCCAGGCCTATGTGATCGGCTGGTCATGCAGGCCTGAAAATGGGTAGATAAGTGGGCCATATACATTGGATGGCTGGGTACAAATACATATATCATGGTAGGGTCCACATTGGTGGGCAACTCGGCCTTAGACTGAGCTAATCTTTGTGTTTTTCACTACAACCAAGCTGTAAGACTTGTATCTTAGTCTGTACTGTTCCGTCGACTCCCGCGATCCTTCCCGTCGAATTCCGACAACCTGCGACGTATAATTGACGTTTGCGCATGACCGTAAGTTGAATCCCATAGATTTGAATCGGCTTAATCTAAGACTTGTACCATTGCGATCGCACCGTCACTACGCTTCCAACACCACGTCTTGCATACTGATTCGATACCCTGACAGGGAGATGTGGACCTGCGTTCAGTTCGAGGAAACGCCGCTCGTTTGTAATCCCAAGAGAATCTCTACGACATGTCAAATCAATCCAATCAATCACCTCACATGTCAAGTACATGTCCCATCCCCAAAAGCAACCCTAAAGTCAACTCTCTCCCTCTCCCTCTCTTACACACCCATACATGTCAAGTACATGCCCATCACCCCATCACTCACTCCCCATCACTCCATCACTCCATCACACATCACCTCTCCTTATAACCCTCTCTCTCTCTCTCTCCACACTTTCCAAGCAACACCAATGAGAGAAAAGAGTGTGGACGTCCAACACTTCTAAGGAGAGAAAATTGGTTTTGTGTGGCCCACTTTCCCATCCCAAATCCTTCATCCTAGCCATTCAAACCTCATCACCCTCCATCAAAGTGAGACACAAGGAGGTCGGCTTTCCAACGGACCAAGAAGATTGAACGGTGGGTGCTTCTATAGGCTAGTTTCATGTTTTTATGATGGGCTAAGTGAGGCCTACTGATCGATGGTATGGATCTCACTTTGGACCCTAAGATGTGGCCGATGGCCCACCTTGATCCTCATGATCATTCCATGATGGGCCATTCTCCATGGACCCCATCATGATGTTTATTTTTCTTGTATGGATAGGGTCATCTAGACCTTACATTTGGTGGAGAAAGGATCTCCACCGTTGATTTTTAGTTTGATGGGCCCACGTGTAATGGGACCCACTTAATGTATGATTAATTTTAAAGGAGGTCCCATAGTGTCGGGGTCCCTCCATCACACACGTGTTCTCTCTCTTTCTCTCTCCCTCTCTCTCTCTCATTCCTTTGATCATTTTGTGGCCCACATGATGAGAGTAGGTGATATCTAACCATCCATCAAGTGGATCCCATGGCCGTCCAAGCCATGTGGGCCATATCCTTTGATAATGGGAAAAACACAAACATCAGATTTATATAGGTGGGCCACGTCCACGTGGGGCCCACCTTACATATATGTATTAAGCTCAAGCTGTCCAGTGTCCAGGGATGCTAGATGTGAATTATAAAAAAAAAAAAGATTTTCTTTGGTTTTAGGGTGGACCGCTCATGCAGGCCCTACCTCGATGTATGTGTTTAATCCACGCCATCCATTCCATTCTCCAAGTCTTTTATGCGTTGAGATGGAAATTGAAGCTGATCTGAATTTCTGATGGGCCATAGCATGGCAAATGATGTTTTCTATTATTGAAAGCCACCTGTGGTTTCCACACACCAAACCACATCGAATATTGGACTCATTTGGTTGGTCTCGAGCCGTAGAATCCAAAGGCTAGGGTGGATTCCACTGATGCGGGCCCCACACGCAAAAATCCTTGAAAAAATATGATTTCCAAAAAAAAGAGTAGGCAACAGCTCCTGCTGCTGCAAATGCTGCTAACGCACGCAGCAGCGTGCGTTGGGAGGAGGCAGGGACCCACCGTGGAGTATGTGTTATGTCCACACCGTCCACGGTACTAGACGGTGGGACCCACTGTGATGTACGGGTTCTATCCAAGCCTTACAACCGTCAATCAGGTGGGCCACACAGCAGGAAACAGTGAGGATTTAACTTCTGCCATTGGAACCCTTTTGGGTTGACAGATGCGTTGGATCATATGAAATTTGCTTTTCCTTTCATCCAAGTATGCGTGGCCTTATCAACAGATTGGATGTCAAATAAACACTATGGTGGGCCCCACGTGGGACCCACAATGATGTATGTGTTTTATTCCCACCATTTATGGACGTGGAACCCACCCTGGGGTATGTGTTTTATACATGTCGTCCACCCGTTCTATAGGGACAGTGGGCCCCACTACTATTGACATCAGTAGGGTCTGTAAGACCCACCATGATGCATGTGTTGCATCCAATCTGTCCAACCATTTTGGAAACCCATTTTATGGCGTGAGCTAAAGTATAAGACAGATCTATAGTTCAAGTGGACCCCACCTTGGTATGTGTATGAGGCCCATTTTAATTTATTTGTGGCCATCCATTGAGGCCCACCTCGGTATATATATAAGGCCCAAGTGATTAGGCCCATCATGTCATATTTATGGCCTGTTGTTGAGGCCCACCATGATGTGTGTGAGGCCCACCTTGAGATATATGATGACCATATGATGAGGCCCATTTGATGTATTCGAGGCCCAGATACGTGGCCCATTTGATGCATATAATGGCCCATGTGTAGGGCCCACCTGTTGCATATTTAAGGCCCATGTTACAGGCCCACGAGATATGACCCGTTGTAATGTACATAAGGCCCATTGATGCGGCCCATTTGATTTATATAAGGCTCATATGAGGCGGCCCATTTGATGTATCTGAGGCCCATGGGTCGGGGCCCAACGGGATGTCTTTAGGGTCCATTGCAATGAGTGATTTCTTTATGGTTTGTGTAATGATGTTTTATAGCGGGCCATGCCTTGGGAGCAATATTGGTTTGACGTCCACATTATAAGAATAATGTTGGTTTAATGTCCGCATTATAAATCTCCCTAGGGCCCATTGATATGCCCATACTTGTTGCGCGTAGGCCATTTAGGCCCATCTTCGCTGCAGGATAGTTCATCACCTTATAACATGCTTAGTGTAACTCCATGACTCATGCCCATACGCATCATTTGTATGGTTGATATGAGGAACTTTTGATCATAGCATAAGCCGGTTAGGCTGAGACATTTACGGGACTCCTTATGAGATGGAGTGCCCCACATGATTGCATGGTACACGCTAGATTGCTTCATGACTTGATGGTGTGATTCATGCATCTAGCATTTTTATGTCATCATCATTGTACGCCCTAGCGACATCAAGGTCGTGGCTCCATAGGCACATCATGAATGGCTATATCGGATACCGAAAATACTTGGTTCTAGCACTGTGGGCACTTAGGATGTCCTTGGGTGAAAGTCCTAGAACCTTTTTAGTACCAGGAGTTGCTCCAACATTTAGACCAAGTGGATACACGAGCGCCTGAGTGCCGAATACCAGTAGGTCACGTCTCCCACTGTGTCGTGGTCGGTTGGAAGGGGGTGTGGCCTTATCCGCTCGAGTGAGGGGGTTATAAGCTAGGCTAAGTTTGACCAGCTCACAAATGAGTCTGCTATCAATGAGCCGGGTAGGTATTGACAGACTACTGGTCAGGCAGATATTGAGGTCTATTCCACTTGCTTGGCTGTGCAGCTAGGGAGGAGGCAGTCAGTGTAAAGTGTATTAGACCCTAGTGATATTCAGAGGCAAACTGTACTGATATGTGTACTTGATGAGTACTGACTTGCTTGGATTGCATCTCGTATATGATATTCGGCTACGTAGGCCTCACATTACATTGGTATGGCCGATAGCATTCATGTCCCGCATCGCATGGCCTTGCTATGGTCGATAGCATTCATGCCTTACATCACATAGCCTTGGTATGACTGGCTGTATTCATGGACTTATCACATATTTTCGCATTACTCTGATATTGTACACTTGGCGCTTGCCTTGCGCACACACTTACACCACCCTCTAAGCTTTTGTAAGCTAATGCACGACCATTGCGTGTAGGTGGCATTGGATCGCAGCAGCCTTAAGAAAAGAGTGCGTGTCAAATTATTTTGGAGTTTTGATCACCTTGTATTTCCCTTCCCGCATTGTACTTAAAGTTTTTGATATAGTGGATATGTGGTGATGTTGTTTTGTGACTTGGTTATGCTTGTGGTTATCCTCTATTACAAAAAACAAATCATACTGAAAATCCTCCTTGTAGGATCCCATGATAGGAACCTAGCATGTGAGTGCTTAAATTCGAGAATGGGGCACTATGGAGGCTAACAATTCTGGATTCGGTGATCGAAAATTTTGTGAGCCCGTTTTCTAAGTTTGGGGTATGACAGAAGTTGGTATCAGAGCATAACTTGGGAATACTAAGGATCACATCACATATCTTTCATGAACGTAGAATGAATAGGTTCCAAGCCTGAATAACTTAATGATTTTCTGACATATGCCCTTAATGTTTATGCCTTCGAGAATTCTCAAGGCTGATAGGCCATTGTTCCTTCCTATAGGACGTCATGCCTAGAAGAGCGACCCGAACGAATCTCGCTCCACCACCTGCGACTCCCACTCCACCACCTGTGACTCCCGCTCTACAACCTGCGACTCCCGCTCCACCACCAGATATTCATGCTTTCCAGCCTAAGGATGCCACTCTTTTAGCTGAGACCGGTGCGGATCCGACCGTACCTGTGAGTATCACTCAGCTACAGCAGATGCTACATGCGATGACCGCTATTCTTCAGGGGCAGAGCAGGCATCCCACTGTTCACCAGCCGAGGCTGAGCAGGAGTGCGCGAGCGCCCTTCTCAAGGACTTCCGTCAGCACGATCCCCAGCATTTTTGGGGCGAGCCAGACCCTACTGCAGTAGAGATATGGTGCTCCGAGGTGGAGAAGAAATTCGACACCATGAGATGTATGACCCAGTAGCGAGTTCTATTAGTTATATTCCTTCTCCAGGGTGAGGCTCAGCATTGGTGGGCATCTTTTGACCGATCGATAGCGGATAATTTTGTGTGAACCTGGGAGGACTTTGTAGACCGGTTTGACCAGAAGTTCTTTCCCAAGCACGTGCGCCAGCAGCGGGCATTAGAGTTTGAGACTCTGATCCAGGGAGACATGACTATGTCCCAGTATGAGGCTTGTTTCGTCGCACTATCGAGATTCACGACGTATCTTGTTGATGATGAGAGGCAGAAGGCCCATCGTTTTGAAATGGTTTGCGACCTGCCCTCAAGAGCCGTGTGATCAGACACTGCTTCTGATTTTTGAGCAGATTGTGGAGAGGGCCCAGATATACGAGTCAGATTAGGCCAGTTTGTAGAGAGCCTATAACCAGAGGGAGATTAGAAGAGGAAGGTGCCCTCTGGTAGTTCCCACCAACAGCGTCGTTCACAGCGATGGCGCACGACCCGCCCAACATTCCAAGCACCGGTAGCACCCCCAGCACCACCTTCGGGACCCTTCACAGGTACCTACTTTGGATATGGTAGGATAGGATATCGTATGCACGAGTGTCCCCATCCACAGCAGCATCAACAGAGGGCACCGCATCCACCTCCACGACAGCCACCACAACAGCAGCAGCGACCACAACACCAGCCTCCAGGACCTCCCCCACAGTAGCAGAGGCAGCAGATTAGGCCACCACAGTGGAAGCAGCATCAACAAAGACCTCAGAGGGGACTTGCACCTCCTTAATAGGTCCAGGGCAAATTTTATGCCGCCCAGCAGGACCCTCAGTCATAAGGAGGGGTCGTCCAGGGTACTCTCCCTATTTCTACATGCATTGCATGTGTATTGTTTGATTCTGGTGCATCATATTCCTTTGTGGCCGATGATTTCTGCTGATCGACCAATTTACCGATAGAGTCTGCCCGTGAGGATTTGTCAGTATTGACGCCTTTGGGGAAGACTACAGTATTAGACCGATTTTGCTTGTCCTGCCCCGTTCTGGTTGGGGATATCTTTTTGCCTACTAACCTGTTTGTATTACCGATGTCCGAGTTTGATGTTATCTTGGGCATGGACTGGCTCACCAGTACCACGCCATATTGGACTGTTCTACGAGGACAGTCACGTTTTGTATACCCGGCGTGCCAAAGTTTCAATTTGTTGCCGAGTGCAGAGGGGAGCAGTTTTCTTGTCTGTTATCGTGTGCCGTTGAGAAGTCAGTTGCTTTAAGTATCGACCAGCTACCGGTCGTTTATAGTTTTCCTGATGTATTCCAGGAGATTCCGGGGTTACCACCTCGTCGGCACACCAAGTTCCAGATTGATCTCGTGCCCAGAACCGTGCCTATTTCGAAGGCTCCGTTTCATATGGCACCATTAGAGTTACGAGAACTGTAGAAGCAGTTGGACGAGTTGTGCGAGTTAGGATACATTCGTCCGAGCAGTTCACCGTGGGAAGCGCCGATACTCTTCGTGAAGAAGAAGGATGGCTCGTTGAGGCTTTACATAGATTACCAGGAGCTCAACAAGGTCACGATCAAGAACAAGTACCCGCTTCCGAGGATCAATGATTTGTTTGATCAGCTGCAGGAGGCACAATTTTTTTCGAAGATAGACTTGTGGTCCGGTTATCATCAGGTTTGGGTTCGAGATGAGGATATCCCAAAGACAGCTTTCAGGACACGCTACGGTCATTTTGAGTTCCAGGTCATGTCCTTCGGACTAACCAATGCGCCCGTGGTATTCATGCAGTTGATGAACGAGGTCTTCCGTCCGTATCTTGATCAGTTTGTTGTGGTGTTCATCAACAACATTTTAATATATTCAAGGACCCATGAGGAGCATGAGGGACATCTGGAGATTACATTGCAGACCCTCCGTGCACACCAGCTTTACGCGAAGTTAGAGAAGTGAGAGTTCTAACAGGAAGAGGTGAAGTTCCTCGGTCATGTGGTGATGAGGCAGGGTGTCACAGTGGACCCTTCGAAGGTTGATATCGTGAGTCTGTGGGGCCACCCCACGAACGCATCCGAGATCCGCAGTTTTCTTGGTTTGGCGGGCTACTACTGATATTTTATTGAGGATTTCTCTCGCATTGCAGCCCCATTGACCAGCTTGACCCGGAAGGGTGCCGAGTTTGTTTAGAGCGATGCTTGTGAGCAGGCTTTTATGGAGCTGAAGGACCGCCTCATTTCTGCTCCTGTCCCCACTCTTCCCTTTGGGAGTGATGGATTTATTGTATTTACCGATGCCTCGCGAGTTGGCTTGGGTGCTGTCTTGACGCCGCACGGGAAGCCGGTGGCTTATGCGTCTCGTCAGCTCAAGGTCCATGAGCTAAACTAACCCACGCATGATTTGGAGCTGGCGGCAGTTGTCTTCGCACTGAAGGTGTGGAAGCACTATCTTTATGGGGTGAGGTTTGAGCTCTTCTCCGACCATAAGAGCTTGAAGTATCTGTTCTCTCAGTCCGAGCTCAACATGAGGCAAAGGCTGAAAAGGCCAAGCTATATGTCGTAGAGGGGGGGTGAATAGGACAATGCCAAATAAAAACTTATAACAGCGGAATAATAAAGACAATGATAGCCAAATTAAATAACAATGCAGGAAAGTAAAACAACCTCAAAATTCAGATCTTGAGAGGTTGATACAAACATTATTCTAAGGACAACCTTACACCAAAAACAGAGTTTATGGTAGGACAACCTTATTTCTAGAAAGGTCTTTGTATCAAGTCTCAAATCGAAGAGGAATACAGAATTAAATATAAATTGAAATGAAATAACTTGTAATTAAAAATGTATTGTTCTAGGGACAGCCATACACCATAAAAATGGCAAGGCAACCTTGCTGGAACAACTTTCAATTGAAATTGAAAATCAAGCTTATAAAGGAATAGCAGAAAGTAAATTCTAAGCTATTACAACATTCTCACAAAGCTTGAAATAATTACAACATTCACCACCATACATACATCCCACAAAAAGAATAAAAAATTAGAAGAATAAAACAATCAACCATAACTCAAGGGATTATAGTGGTTCGCCTGTGTGTTCACCAACTGTTAAACAACAGCCACACAAAATGCTACTCCACTCCTAATATCCTCACACAGGGGATATTAGCGTTCACTAAAAATAGGTTTTCCCAGGGTCACCCAAAACCCTTACAATTGTGTCTTTGTATGTGGGCTTACACAATTAAAAAAACCCCACTTCTGAGTTTTCCTGGCTTTCCTCAGATAACCAAAATAACAAGATTTTTCTGGCAAATCTTGAAAGAAACCAAAATAATAGAAAGGAATTTACAATATGTAAAATACCTGAAAATCTCCTTCGTTGTAGCAGCCCGGTAGAACCAAATCAAAGTAGATGATTGAATGTCCAAGTTCAATGTCCAGTACTCGATTACAATGGTTCTAGTTCTAATAGATTTTAAATTAAACCAAATAGGGCTTGCCTTAATTGATTTTGATTCCAAAGAAAGGAAATAATAATTCCTCTTTATCAAATCAGATTGGAATATAAGAAACAAAATCAATTAAAATAAAGCTAAGGAAAGAGAATATTAAATAAGCACACTTAGCTTAGATGGAGCACATAATTATCTCTCAGAAGTTCGACGAAGATTGGCTTGAATACTTTAATTAAATCGATGATTTCTTCTGAGATTCGTGCACTATTTATAGGTGAGGAGATCGGGTCTTCGACTGGTCTAGAGTGCTCTTCGACTAGTCGAAGCTCTAACAGATATTTAAAAAATTCGGCGGGATATGCTCAGACCGTTCTACGACTAGTCGTAGCTCTCCTACGACTGGTCGTAGGTTTCCTTCGACTGGTCGTAGGTCCTGCAAAGGTTCGCTGGACTTCGAGTCATAGATTGTACGACTGGTCGAAGATCAGTCGACACTGTTCCTACGACTGGTCGAACAGATTCCAGGACTAGTTAAAGGCTAACAGATTTTATCTGAAATTTATAACAAACTTACGACTGGTCGAGGAATATCTTAGACTGGTCGAAGCAAGTCTAGGACTAGTCGAAGAAGGCCTAGGACTAGTCGAAGAACAGACCAATCACATGTAAAATAACATTCGGCTTATGTATCCGAAATGACCTACTTCTAAGGTCAACCTATGGTCAATCAAACCTCAATCATGAAGTATGGACATTGAAACAAGAGACCATGAAGAATGAGCCTTGAAGTCTTGATGTAGATTAAACCTTGAAGTAGCTCAATCTTGAAAGTGGCTTGAGTTTCAGCTTGAGTCTTGAGTTCAGCTTGACTTTCAACTTGAGTCTTGAGATCAGCTTGAGTTTCAGCTTGAGTCTTGAGATCAGCTTGAGTCTTGCCTTGTACTTTCTTTTCAGCTTGAGTCTTGTTTTGTGAGCAGTTCTTGCATTCAAGAGTCTTGTCTTGTGAGCAGTTCTTTCATTCAAGATCTTGAGTCTTGTACTTGAGAGCTTTGCTTGTTGTGAGCTTAGCTTGTTAATGAATGTTGATCCTTGAGAAAGCTTCACTTATGCAAGTTATATATAACAGAGTATAATAGTGATTTTGGCACTACAAATTTGACAACAAAGAGGGATAGAAACTATAGCACTTACAATCTCCCCCTTTGTCAAATTAGTGACAAAATACATAACCATAATAAACAAAAGTAAAACAACTGGTTAACACCTGCAAATCAATATTCAATATTCAACATTCAACCAGTTTCAACATTCAACCATTATCATTCAACAAGATCAAACATATATTCAAGATCAATTCAACAAGATCAAACATATATTCCCCCTAACTCCCCCTGGGTAACATAACCACTGCTACCTACTCCCCTCACAATCACAGTAAGAACAAACCATTCTCCCCCTTTTTGTCACAATATGACAAAGGAGAACTAAAGAAAGGAAGTCATGAGAGGAAACATGAGGAAGTAAGAGAATAAGAGGAACTCAAGATAGCATCACATATATCCAGCATTACATCAAGAACAAATATTCAGCATAAAACATAAATAGAATCCAAATCAAAATCAGTCAAGTGCTAAGTAAGAAAGTTATTACATACAAAAAGTCTCATAGAAACTAGTCAGAACTAGAACTTGAAGATGGAGCAGGAATAGAAGGATCAAGTTGGTGCATGCCTTTGTTCAAGCGCCTAAGATATTTGCGCATATACTTGAATTGCAAATCATGAGCAACAGACATGTTTTCCAACTTAACATTTATATCCTCAACTCTACCTTCTAATGCACTCAGACGTGCATCAACATCAGATGGTACAAAATCTGGATCATTAGCTGAGTCAGAATCCAGTTCCTCAAAAATATCATCCATATTAATATCAACACCAGCTTCTTCAGGACCACCACCACCACCACCACCACCACCTTGTTCAGGAAGCAGATCCAACTTCATCTTATTAATATTTGTATTGTTGAAGATCAGATGATGGATTGGTGCTTCATCAACAGGCATATCGACTAACATATGAGTAGCCAATACAGTCATAAAGTATGCAAATGGAATGACACTATGACCAGGATGGAGACGAAACTGAAGAATGAAATGACAAATTAAGGAAGGCAAACAAATCTGAGTACCATTTGAGATAGCATGGATAACACGAACCATAAAAGAAGTCAGGTCAGATTTATTACCCGAACGAGGATACAGATTAGACACAAAGATTCTGTGGAGAATTTTGTATTTGGGTAACAAATACCTTGCGGGGAGCGCATTCCCTTTTTGAGTCCATTGAACATCCATATTGCACAAGTCTTTAGTTAGCATACGTTTTTCAGCCATTGAGGGTTTATCAGTCAAGTTATGAATTGGAATACCCTCATCATTTACAGGAATTTCCATAAGGGCTGAAATTAAATGACGATCAACGTCAAATGGCCCTTCTCTAGTAGAAATTTGGAAAGTTAAATTATCTTGTGAAAATGCACTAATACATGAAAACATGGAATGGGCAATGGACCAGTATGCAGGCCCACCCCAATGCAATAAGTTAGTCCAACCTACAGCTTCAAGCATAGGAAGGATGTCAAATGGAGCAATGTGATTAACATCAACAGGATGTTCAACGATAACCTTACGAGATCTAATGTCCCTAACAAATGATGGATCATTATTGGGAACAAGAAGATGACGTTTAGATATAGGGGTAGATCTGGAGGAAGAAGAAGGACCACGTGAAGTAGTTTTTCTACCTCTAGAAGCCATTTGCAACAAGGAATTAAAGGAATAAAGAAGTTGCAAAGGATTGAGAAGAGGGTTTGCTCAAAACAGATTTTTCAAAATCCAAACCCCAAATCTCAATGAATTTCAAAATAGAAAGCTTCAAGAGAGAAAAGGAAGCAATCTTGACACAAATATGCAAGAAAAACGGATTTGGAACACTAACCTTGAAGAACTTGAAGGATGGGTTCGACGAGTCGAAGTTCGGCTCCAAGGAGAAGAAAGAAGAAATGAGGAAGAAAGAGAAAAATCCCCAATATGAAGTGAAACCCGTGTTCCACGACTGGTCGTGGGTATCTACGACCGGTCGTACTACGACTGGTCGTGTATACTCACGACTGGTCGTACAAATCCCAAAAATTCAATTTTCTTGCAATTTTTACAAAAATTGAAATACAATCTAGCAAATATATACAATATTATACAAGAAGGCATAAATTATCGATTTAAAATGCACATGCAAAGATCAAATTTCATCTTTTTGAACCTGCTTTTATCAAGGGGTTTTGTAAAAATATCAGCACGTTGATCTTCAGTAGGAATATATTCTAGAGATATAACATTTTCTTCTACTAATTCCCTTATATAATGAAATCTAATGTCAATGTGCTTAGTATGAGAATGCTGAATAGGATTTTTTGAAATATTTATCGCACTGGAATTATCGCAATGTAATAACATAGAATCCTGTTTAATTCCATAATCACTTAGCATTCGTTGCATCCAAACAAGCTGTGTACACGCATTACCAGCTGCGATATACTCAGCTTCAGCTGTTGAAAGTGATATAGAATTTTGTTTCTTACTAAACCAGGAAACTAGACAATTTCCAATGAAAAAACAACCACCACTGGTTGATTTTCTATCATCTAGATTACCAGCCCAGTCAGCATCCGAGTACCCAGCTAATTGAACATTGGTTTCATGAGGATACCAGAGACCGAGATTTATAGTACTTGCGACATATCTAATAATTCGCTTGACAGCAATCAAGTGAGATTCTTTTGGATCAGATTGATATCTTGCGCAAATACCAACACTTAGAGAAATATCAGGTCTACTAGCAGTTAAATATAACAAACTACCAATCATACTCCGATAAAGTTTTGAGTCAACATTTTTACCATTAGAGTCTTTTGATAGTTTCAGGGTAGTACTCATAGGAGTATCAAAATTTTTGCCATTTTCAAATCTAAATCTCTTAATTAGGTTCAAGGCATACTTAGATTGAGAAATGAATATTCCTTCAGGTTGTTGCTTTACTTGCAATCCAAGGAAATAAGTCAATTCCCCAACCATGCTCATTTCGAACTGTGATTTCATCAAATCTGCAAACTCAGTAGTTAAGTCAGTACAAGTTGATCCATAAATGATATCATCAACATAAATGTGCACCATTAAGATATGAACATTATGTTTCTTAACAAATAGAGTTTTATCAACAGATCCCAAATGAAAATTATGACTTAAAAGAAATTTTGTTAGTTTCTCATACCATGCCCTAGGAGTATACCTGATCAGTATTATTGGAATCTTCAAAACCCAATGACTGATCAACATAGACTTCTTCATGTAAATCGCCATTTAGAAAAGCACTTTTCACATCCATCTGATAGATCTTTATCTTTCTAAAACATGCAATGGATATAAATAGTCTGATAGATTCAAGACGTGCTACTGGTGCAAAGGTTTCATCGAAATCAATCCCTTCAATTTGAGTATAACCTTGTACCACCAGTCTCGCCTTGTTTCTAATTATATTTCCACATTCATCAGACTTATTTTTGAAAATCCATTTTGTTCCAATGATGTGTTTATCTTTAGGTCTTGGTACGAGATACCAAACATCATTTCTTACGAATTGGTTGAGTTCATCTTGCATCGCAACAATCCAGTTTTCATCAGCCAAAGCTTCTTTTACGTTAGATGGTTCAATTTGGGATGTAAAACATACATAATTACATATATCCTCAAGTTGTCTACGGGTGCGAACACCGGTGAGAGGGTTTCCAAGAATTTGTGTGGTTGGATGTCCTTAACTCAGAATCAGTCTGATTCGATGAAGTATCGGGTTTATCAATGATTAGTACTTCATCATTATCTGAATTAGAGATTGGTGTGTTTAAGTGATCATCAATGACAACATTAATGGATTCTTGAATCAAACCAGTCCTTTTGTTCAGAACTCTATAAGCTCGACTGTTTAAACAGTATCCTAGAAAAATACCTTCATCACTCTTCGTATCGAACTTTCCCAAATTTTCACGATCACGTAAAATATAACACTTGCTGCCAAAAACTCGAAAGTATTTAACAATAGGCTTTTTATTGAACCACAATTCGTAAGTCGTTTTATTATTATCTTTGCTAGTGTATACTCGGTTAATAATATAGCAAGCTGTGTTAACTGCTTCAGCCCAAAGATTTTTAAAGAGCTTCATGCTATTCAACATGACGTTAGCCATTTCTTGAAGCACCCTATTCTTTCTTTCTACAATTCCATTTTGTTGTGGAGTTTTGGGAGCAGAGAATTCATGTAATATTCCTTGGTCGGTCTCGTCTGTATGGACCATGTGCTATTCTCAAATTCAGATCTATGATCACTACGAATTTTACTAATTTGAGAAGATTTTTCAGTTTGAATCCTTTTGAGAACTTTTCTTACTTCTTCAAGGGTTTTAGATTTATCCCTTAAGAAGACTACCCAAGTGAATCTGGTAAAGTCATCGACTATTACCAAGATGTACTTTTTATCACCACAACTTTCCGTTCTGGTAGGTCCTATCAGGTCCATGTGGAGAAGTTCGAGTGGTCTTGATGTGGTATTTGAATTCACCTTTTTGTGTGAGTTCTTTGTTTGTTTGCCTATCTGGCACTCACCACATATTTTATCTAATTTCTGAAGTTTGGGTAAACCTCTTACAAGTTCTCGTTTGCCCAATCGATATAGATTTTGATAATGTACATGTCCAAGACGTTTGTGCCATAAGTCGGTCTCGTCTGTATGGACCATGTAACATGTTTGATTAGATGAGCTGGATTCACTAATAATATAGTAATTTTCAGACGTTCTATGTCTAGTTAATATTACAGAACCCTTATTGTTTAGAATTTCACAGCTTTGATTAGAAAACCGAACATTATGGTTATTATCACATATTTGTGATATACTAAGCAAGTTATGTTTTAAACCTTCAACGTATAAAACATTTTTAAACACCGGAAGATTAAAAAGTTGAACCGTACCTTGGCCTATAATCTTGCAGTTGCTACCATCACCAAATGTGACTGAACCATCAGTCATATCTTTTAGATCGGTGAATAAGGCTTTGTCACCTGTCATATGCCTGGAGCATCCACTGTCTAGGTACCACTTTGAATGACTTGTTGCTTTGAAAGCAGTGTGAGCAACCAAGCAGGTAACTTTAGGAACCCATTTCATAACTGTTTTGGGTTTAGGAACATAGTTGGTCTTCTTTTATGTATACTTGTAGGAATGACCTATAGAGTTAGATTTTAATAGCTCCTTGAGTAAATCAACTATCTTTTCAGCTATTGGATTTCATTTCTGATTAAAGTTGACATGGCTGTTTCTAGGTTTTTGAAAAGTTTTTGAATTTTTAGAAAAATCTTGATAAGTACTTTTTCCTTTTGAGTTTGAGGACTCTCCTTTAACAAACATAGGAGGAGTATACTTTTGTTTAGGAGGTAGATTTTTATCATAGCCCAACCCGGATCGATCGCCACATTTTCTTGATCCGGATAAAAGTTTTTCTAACTTTGGATCACCTTGGGCATATTTTCATGTGTCCTTTAAACTCAGAAGAGAAGATACTTCAGTTTTAAGATTCTCAATTTCAGATTTTAAATCAACAATTAGTGAGTTTTTGAATTCCAAATCACATTTTGATTTTTCAAAACTATCTGAAATTTGTGATTTTTCTAAGACAAGTGAATCAAAACAATTTTTGAGTTTAGAAAACTTTTCTTTTTGAAGTTTAAGTTTGACAGCAATTTTATAACTTTCCTTATATAGGGCATTGTAAGCGTCTTGAAGATCATCTTCATTTTCACATTCACTATTCAGATTTTCTTCACTTGTAGAGTCATTATCTGAAAATGTGAATTTGGCTAGAGTCATAAGAGCTTTAATCTCATTGCCCGACTCGGTTTCAGAATCTTCTGATTTAGAAGAACCTTCAGAATCAGATGATTCATCCCATGTAGCCAACATACCCTTCTTCTTGGGTTTGTCCCTTTTAGGACATCTATTTGCTAAGTGCCCATATTCTTGACAGTTGTAACATTGACTATCTTTCAAAGATTTTCGAGATTTGGGTCTAAACTTCTTTTTGTCATTTGATTTTTGAAAATCAAATCTTTTCTTGCTTTTAAAAATTTTGTAAAATTTTTTAGCTAAAAGAGCCATATCATCAGAATTTTTTTTTGATTTACATTTATATGATTTTAGAGCGATAGATTTACCTTTAGGAGCTTTAAAGTTTAACTCGTAGGTTTGTAGAGAACCAACTAGTTCTTCAACCCTCATATTATCCGTATCACGAAGTTCCTGGATTGCGGTTACTTTAGAATTGAACCGTTCAGGAAGTGAGTGTAGTATTTTTGCACACACTTTACTTTCTGGGATTTTATCGCCAAGACCCCACATTGAGTTTACAATGTCATTCAATCTAGTGTAGAAGTCCATAAACATTTCATTTTCCTCCATATGAATTTCTTCAAATCTGGTTATGATGAGTTGGACTTTAGATTTTTTGACAATTGTAGTACCCTCGTGTGTCATTTCTAATACATCCCAAGCTTGCTTTGCAGTATCACAAGAAATGATTCTTTTGAACTCATCCGGTGATAGTGCGCAAGTAATTACATTTAGTGCTTTAGCATTTGCACTACTCTCATTTTTCTGAAGGGTGGTCCATTGGTAATATGGTGTGGTTTTCATAGATTTTGAACCATCAACCCCAGTAACTTCCATGATAGGAGGATTCCATTCAGTCACTGTGACTTGCCACACATTTTCATCCATTGATTTGAGGAAGATCCTCATTCTGGCTTTCCAATAAGCATAGTTGGAGCCATCAAAGGGTGGAGGCCTAGTGACTGAAAGGCTATTAAAATTTGACATCTTAAATAGCTTAAATCGTTAGCTCAGGAATTAAATCCAAAAAAAAAACGAGCTATTAGGCTCTGATACCACTTGAAAAGGCCAAGCTATATGTCGTAGAGGGGGGGTGAATAGGACAATGCCAAATAAAAACTTATAACAGCGGAATAATAAAGACAATGATAGCCAAATTAAATAACAATGCAGGAAAGTAAAACAACCTCAAAATTCAGATCTTGAGAGGTTGATACAAACGTTATTCTAAGGACAACCTTACACCAAAAACAGAGTTTATGGTAGGACAACCTTATTTCTAGAAAGGTCTTTGTATCAAATCTCAAATCAAAGAGGAATACAGAATTAAATATAAACTGAAATGAAATAACTTGTAATTAAAAATGTATTGTTCTAGGGACAGCCATACACCATAAAAATGGCAGGGCAACCTTGCTGGAACAACTTTTAAATGAAATTGAAAATCAAGCTTATAAAGGAATAGCAGAAAGTAAATTCTAAGCTATTACAACATTCTCACAAAGCTTGAAATAATTACAACATTCACCACCATACATACATCCCACAAAAAGAATAAAAAATTAGAAGAATAAAACAATCAACCACAACTCAAGGGATTATAGTGGTTCGCCTGTGTGTTCACCAACTGTTAAACAACAGCCACACAAAATGCTACTCCACTCCTAATATCCTCACACAGGGGATATTAGCGTTCACTAAAAATAGGTTTTCCCAGGGTCACCTAAAACCCTTACAATTGTGTCTTTGTATGTGGGCTTACACAATTAAAAAACCCCACTTCTGAGTTTTTCTGGCTTTCCTCAGATAACCAATATAACAAGATTTTTCTGGCAAATCTTGAAAGAAACCAAAATAATAGAAAGGAATTTACAATATGTAAAATACCTGAAAATCTCCTTCGTTGTAGCAGCCCGGTAGAACCAAATCAAAGTAGATGATTGAATGTCCAAGTTCAATGTCCAGTACTCGATTACAATGGTTCTAGTTCTAATAGATTTTAAATTAAACCAAATAGGGCTTGCCTTAATTGATTTTGATTCCAAAGAAAGGAAATAATAATTCCTCTTTATCAAATCAGATTGGAATATAAGAAACAAAATCAATTAAAATAAAGCTAAGGAAAGAGAATATTAAATAAGCACACTTAGCTTAGATGGAGCACATAATTATCTCTCAGAAGTTCGACGAAGATTGGCTTGAATACTTTAATTAAATCGATGATTTCTTCTGAGATTCGTGCACTATTTATAGGTGAGAAGATCGGGTCTTCGACTGGTCTAGAGTGCTCTTCGACTAGTCGAAGCTCTAATAGATATTTGAAAAATTCGGCGGGATATGCTCAGACCGTTCTACGACTAGTCGTAGCTCTCCTACGACTGGTCGTAGCTCACCTACGACTGGTCGTAGGTCCTGCAAAGGTTCGCTGGACTTCGAGTCGTAGATTGTACGACTGGTCGAAGATCAGTCGACACTGTTCCTACGACTGGTCGAACAGATTCCAGGACTAGTCGAAGGCTAACAGATTTTATCCGGAATTTGTAACAAACTTACGACTGGTCGAGGAATATCTTAGACTGGTCGAAGCAAGTCTAGGACTAGTCGAAGAAGGCCTAGGACTAGTCGAAGAACAGACCAATCACATGTAAAATAACATTCGGCTTATGTATCCGAAATGACCTACTTCTAAGGTCAACCTATGGTCAATCAAACCTCAATCATGAAGTATGGACATTGAAACAAGAGACCATGAAGAATGAGCCTTGAAGTCTTGATGTAGATTAAACCTTGAAGTAGCTCAATCTTGAAAGTGGCTTGAGTTTCAGCTTGAGTCTTGAGTTTAGCTTGACTTTCAACTTAAGTCTTGAGATCAGCTTGAGTTTCAGCTTGAGTCTTGCCTTGTACTTTCTTTTCAGCTTGAGTCTTGTTTTGTGAGCAGTTCTTGCATTCAAGAGTCTTGTAGCAGTTCTTGCATTCAAGAGTCTTGTCTTGAGTCTTGTACTTGAGAGCTTTGCTTGTTGTGAGCTTAGCTTGTTAATGAATGTTGATCCTTGAGAAAGCTTCACTTATGCAAGTTATATATAACAGAGTATAATAGTGATTTTGGCACTACAAATTTGACAATAAAGAGGGATAGAAACTATAGCACTTACAAAGGCATTGGATGGAGCTCCTAAAGGACTATGATTTTGACCTCCAGTACCACCCGGGCAAGACGAACCTGGTGGCAGATGCCCTCAGCCATCAGCCACGAGGCCTGGTAGCATACATGATGATTTAGGAGTGGAGGATGCTCAATGATATAACAGAGTACGACTTCGAGTTTGGTCTGCAGTCTTCTATCGTTCAGCTATCGAGCCTGTCGATTCAACCCTCTCTTATCACAAGGGTGATCGAGGCTCAACTGAGAGATGAGTCATTACAGGATTACTGAGCAAAGGGAGCATCTGAGAGTCAGACAGATTACCAAATTGGTTCTGATGGTGGACTTTGCTTCAAAGGCCGATTATGTGTCCCGGATATCCCTGAGTTGCACAGAGATCTTATGACCAAGGTACATCGATCGCGGTTTTCTATCCACCCTGGCCAATGAAGATGTATCGCGATATGAGGCATCAGTATTTTTGGGCGGGAATGAAGCGCTAGATAGCCAGTTTTGTGGCCGAGTGTGACACATGCCAACATGTCAAAGACAATCATTAGAGACCCCTTGGTCTACTGCAGCCATTGAGCGTCCCGATGTGGAAGTGGAAGCACATATCTACCAATTTTTTTATGGGTTTGCCGAGGACTCAGCGCGGTCATGACGCCATCTGGGTTGTTGTGGACCATCTGATGAAGTCGACACATTTTTTTGTGATTCGTGAGACATGGCATGCGGACCGGCTCGCCAAGATATTTGTTGATGAGATCGTGAGACTACACGGTGTTCCTGTCTAAATCATTTCAGATCGAGACCTGAGGTTCACGTCTAAGTTTTGAAGGAGCTTCCAGAGAGCGATGGGCACTAATTTGCAGCTCAACATCGCGTATCATCTGTAGACCGATGGGCAGACTGAGAGGGTCAACCAGATCCTTGAGGATATGCTTCGGGCCTGCGCGATTGATTTCTCGAGTAGTTGGGATGAGCATTTACAATTGGCTGAGTTCGCGTACAACAACATCTATCAAGCGACCATTGGCATGACTTCTTTTGAGGCATTATATGGCAGACCGTGTAGATCTCCGAGTTGTTGGACCGAAGTTGGAGAGCGACATCTCTTAGGTCCCGAGCTTGTGCAGTAGATGTTAGAAGCTAGCAACATCATCAGGCAGAGGATGCGTACAGCTCAGAGCCGGCAGAAGAGTTTTGCTGACCATCGGTGTCGTCCTTTGGAGTTTGTCGTTAGGGATCTTGTGTATCTCAAGGTCTCACCCATGAAGGGTATGGTTCATTTTGGAGCGAAGGGCAAGCTTGCCCCGAGATTTATAGGATCTTTCGAGATCACAGGACGCGTTGGCGCCGTGGCCTATCGACTTGCCTTGCCATCTTAGTTGTCTGGCGTCCACAACATTTTTCATGTCTCTATGTTGAGGAAGTGTGGGTCAGGCATCGTGCCCGTTATTGATTGGCAGCCATTGGAGGTTCGTGAAGACACTTCTTATGTTGAGCAGCAAGTTCGTATCCTCGATCGGAAGGAGCAAGTCCTGCGAACCAAGGTCATCCCCTTGGTGAAGGTGCAGTGGGGCCATCATAGTGTGGATGAGACGTCTTGGGAACGCGAGGCAGAGATTCGAGAGCATTATCCCCATCTTTTTGAGGTTTGATTATATGATGTATTGTGTTTTGATTATGTATAATGTTATGTTTGTTATTCCCTTATGAGTTATGGTTAGTTGTGATGGTAGTATAAATTTCAAAGATGAAATTTTTATTAGGTGAGGAGAGCTGTAAGACCCGTATCCTAGTCCGTACTATTCAGTCGACTCCCGCGATCCTTCCCTTCGAATTCTGACAACCTGCGACTTGTATAATTGACGTTTGTACACGACCGTAAGTCGACTCCCATAGATTTGAGTCAGCTTAATCAAAGACTTGTACCATTGCGACCACACCGTCGCCGAGGTTCCAACACCACGTCTTGCATACCGATCTGATAACCTGTCAGGGAGATGTGGACCCGAGTTCAGTTCGAGGAAACGCCGCGGGTTTGTAATCCCAAGAGAATCTCTACGACATATCAAATCAGTCCAATCAATCACCTCACATGTTAAATACATGTCCCATCCCCAAAAGCAACCCCAAAGTCAACTCTCTCCCTCTCTCTCTCTCTTACACACCCATACATGTCAAGTACATGCCCATCACCCCATCACTCACTCCCCATCACTCCATCACTCACTCCCCATCACTCCATCACTCCATCACACAACACCTCTCCTTATAACCCTCTCTCTCTCTCTCCACACTTTCCAAGCAAGACTAAAGCGAGAAAAGAGTGTGGACATCCAACATTTCTGAGGAGAGAAAATTGGTTTTGTGTGGCCCACTTTCTCATCCCAAATCCTTCATCCTAGCCATTCAAACCTCATCACCCTCCATCAAAGTGAGACACAGGGAGGTCGGCTTTCCAACGGACCAAGAAGATCGAATGGTGGGTGCTTCTATAGGCTAGTTTCATTTTTTTATTAAGCGAGGCCTACCGATCGATGGTATGGATCTCACTTTAGACCGTAAGATGTGGCCAATGGCCCGCCTTGATCCTCGTGATCATTCCATGATGGGGCCATTCTCCATGGACCCCATCATGATGTTTATTTTTCTTGTATGGATAGGGTCATCTAGACCTTACATTTGGTGGAGAAAGGATCTCCACCATTGATTTTCAGTTTGATGGGCCCATGTGTAATGGGACCCACTTGATGTAGGATTGATTTCAAAGGAGGTCCCATAGTGTCGGGGTCCCTCCATCACACACGTGTCGCTCTCTCTTTCTCTCTCCCTCTCTCTCTCTCATTCCTTTGATCATTTTGTGGCCCACATGATGAGAGTAGGTGATATCTAACCATCCATCAAGTGGACCCCATGGCCGTCCAAGCCAAGTGGGCCCTATCCTTTGATAATGGGAAAAACACAAACATCAGATTTCTATAAGTGGGCTACGTCCACATGGGCCCCACCTTACATATATGTATTAAGCTCAAGCCATCGAGTGTCTAGGGACGCTGGACGTGAGTTGTAAAAAAAAAAAAAAATTTTTGGGTTTTGGGGTGGATCGCTCATGCAGGCCCCACCTTGATGTATATGTTTAATCCATGCCGTCCATTCCATTCTCCAGGTCATTTTAGGCGTTAAGACGGAAAATGAAGCTGATCTAAATTTTTGGTGGGCTATAGCATGGCAAATGATGTTTTCTACTATTGAAAGCCACTTGTTGTTTCCACACACCAAACCACATCGAATATTGGACTTATTTGGTTGGTCTCGAGCCGTAGAATCCAATGGCCAGGGTGGATTCAACTGATGCAGGCCACACACGCGAAAAACCTTCAAAAAATATGATTTCTAAAAAAAAAAAGGAGTAGGCAGTAGCGCCTGCTGCTGCAGACACTGCTAATGCACGCAGCAGCGTGCGGTGGGAGGAGGCAAGGACCCACCGTGGAGTATGTGTTATGTCCACACCATCCACGGTACTGGACGGTGGGACCCACTGTGATGTACGGGTTCTATCCAAGCCTTACAGCCGTCAATCAGGTGGGCCACACAACAGGAAAATGTGAGGATTTAATGTCTGCCATTGGAACCCTTTTGGGTTGACAGATGCGTTGGATCATATGAAATTTGCTTTTCCTTTCATCCAGGTATGCGTGGCCTTATCAACAGATTGGATGTCAGATAAACACTATGGTGGGCCCTACGTGGGACCCATAATGACGTATGTGTTTTATTCCCACCGTCTATGGACGTGGAACCCACCCTGGGGTATGTGTTTTATACATGTCGTCCACCCATTCTACAGGGATAGTGGGCTCCACTGCTGTTGACATCAGCAGGGTCTGTAGGACCCACCATGATGCATGTGTTGCATCCAATCTGTCTAACCATTTTGGAAGCCCATTTTATTGCGTGGGCTAAAGTATAAGACAAATCTATAGTTCAAGTGGACCCCATCTTGGTAT
This sequence comes from Magnolia sinica, assembly GCF_029962835.1. Lineage (NCBI taxonomy): Eukaryota > Viridiplantae > Streptophyta > Magnoliopsida > Magnoliales > Magnoliaceae > Magnolia > Magnolia sinica. The sequence goes on from NC_080577.1 coordinate 61,209,661, forward strand.
GTGTATGAGGCCCATTTTGATTTATTTGTGGCCGTCCATTGAGGCCCACCTTGGTATATATATAAGGCCCAAGTGATTAGGCCCATCTTGTCGTATTTATGGCCCGTTGTTGAGGCCCACCGTGATGTGTATGAGGCCTATTGTTGAGGCCCACCTTGACATATATGATGACCATATGATGAGGCCCATTTGATGTATTCGAGGCCCAGATGGGTGCCCATTTGATGCATATAAAGGCCCAAGTGTAGGGCCCACCTGTTCCGTATTTAGGGCCCATGTTACGAGGCCCATTATGATGTATTCAAAGGCCCACGGGATATGGCTCACTACAATGTACATAAGGCCCATTGATGTAGCCCACTTGATTTATATAAGGCCTATATGAGGCGGCCCATTGATGTAGCGCACTTGATTTATATAAGGCCTATATGAGGCGGCCCATTTGATGTATTTGAGGCCCATGGGTCGATGCCCAACGGAATGTCCTTAGGGTCCATTGCAATGAGTGATTTCTCTATGGTTTGTGTAATGATGTTTTATAGCGGGCCATGCCTTGGGAGCAATGTTGGTTTGACGTCCACATTGTAAGAATAATGTTGGTTTAATATCTGCATTATAAATCTCCCTAGGCCCCATTGATAGGCCCATACTTGTTGCGCGTAGGCCATCTAGGCCCATCTTCGCTGTCAGGATAGTTCATCACCTTATAACATGCTTAGTGTAACTCCATGACTCATGCCCATACACATCATTTGTATGGTTGATATGAGGAATATTTAATCATAGCATAAGCCGGTTAGGCTAAGACATTTACGGGACTCCTTATGGGATGGAGTGCCCCACATGATCGCACGGTACACGCTAGATTGTTGCATGATTTGACAGTGTGATTCATGCATCTCGCATTTGTGTGTCATGATCATTGTACGCCCTAGCGACATCAGGGTCGTCGCTCCACAGGCACATCGTGGATAGCCGTATTGGATTTTGAAAATACTTAGTTCTAGCACTATGGGCACTTAGGATGTCCTTGGGTGAAAGTCCCAGAACCTTTTTGGTATTGGGAGTTTCTCCAACGTCTAGACCGAGTGGATACACGAGCGCCTGAGTGCCGAATACCAGTCGGTCGCGTCTCCCACTTTGTCGTGGTCTGTTGGAAGGGGGTGTGGCCTTATCCGCCCGAGTGAGGGGGCTATAAGCTAGGTTGAGTTTGACCAGCTCGCAAATGAGTCCGCTATCGACGAGCCGAGTTGGTATTGGCAGACTACTGGTCAGGCGGATAGTGAGGTCTATTCCACTTACTTAGCTGTGCAGCTAGGGAGGAGGCATTCAGTGTAAAGTGTATTAGACCCTGGTGATATTCAGAGAGGAACTGTACTGATATGTGTACTGGCTTACTTGGATTGCATCTTGCATATTGCATTCGGCTACGTAGGCCTCACATTACATCGGTATGGTCGATAGCATTCATGTCCCGCATCACATGGCCTTGGTATAGCCGATAGCATTCATGCCTTGCATCACATAGCCTTGGTACGACTGGTTGTATTCATGGACTTACCACATATTTCCTCATTACTCTGATGTTGTACACTTGGTGCTTGCCTTGCGCACATGCTTACACCACCCTCTAAGCTTTTGAAAGCTTATGCATGACCATTGTGTGCAGGTGGCATTGGATCACAGCAGCATTGAGGCAGGAGCATGTGTCGGATTATTTTAAAGTTTTGATCACCCTGTATTTCCCTTCCCGCATTGTACTTAAAGTTTTTGATATAGTGGATATGTGGTGATGTTGTTTTGTGACTTAGTTATGCTTGTGGTTATGCTCTATTACAAAAAAAATCATACTGAAAATCCTCCTTGTAGGATCCCAGGATCAGAATCTGGCATTTGAGCACCGAAATCCGAGAATGGGGCACTATGGAGGCTGTCGGTGCCGGATTCGGCGATCGAGAATTTTGTGAGCCCATTTTCCGAGTTTGGGCGTGACAAGGCTTGTGTGACCGGCTAGACATGCAGGCCCGGTCTAGGTAGCAAGGTGGGTCGGTCCCACTTGTGGACAGCCATGTGGTCCTGCTAGATGGACTGTGTAGATAGAATACATGCATCATATGGGCCATCAGTAGGGGAGAGATAGAGAGAGAGAGAGAGAGAGAGAGAGAGACGTGTGGAGGGGAGGGGCTCCGCCACTATGAGCCCTCCCTATACATGATACAAAGCATACATCAAATGGGTCCCACCACATGTGGGCCCTTAAATAATTAAAATCAATGGTGGGCGTCCCCTTCCCACCAATCAAATACAAGGTCTAGATGACCTTCTTACAATAACGAAAATAAACATCATGATGGGGTCCATGGATAATGGCCCCATCATGAGATTCATATATGCATCATGGTGGGCCATGGACACACCTATGGCCGAAAATGGGGTCCCTACCATCAATTGGTAGGCCCCACTCATCTCATGAACACAATCCACATCTAAACTTAAGATTCACCCACCTATTTCACTTCTTCTTGGTTCTTTGGCTTCCTTAGCTCCTAGGCTTCCTTTTTAATCGAGGATGATGAAAATTGAAGGGTTGAATGGTGGGATTTAGGGTAGGAAATGGCCTAGCACTTGGCTTCTCCTTGGACAATTCTCTCCTCTCTTGGTTGCTTAGAAATAGTAGAGAAATGAGAGAGAAAGGGGATGTGATGGATTGAAAGAGTGATGGGTGTGTAAGAGAGGAGTGACATGAGAGTTGACTTTGGGGATGTCTTGCTTGCCTTGGGGGGGAAGAAAGGTATGGGTTTGAAATGATGGTGTACTTGACTAGTGATGTGAAAGATGGGTAGAGATTCTCTACAATCTCTTGGAATTCACAACGCGCGATGTTTCCTCGAGATATACGCAGGCCCACAACTCCTAGCCAGGGTATCGCATTGGTGTAAGAGATGCGAAGTTGGAACAGCGGTGACAGTGCGGTCGCAAGGATAAAAGTTTCGAGTCAAGTTGACTCAGATCTACGGGATGCGACTTAGGGTCTTACGTAATTACTGTCTACACGTCGTAGGTCACCGAAATTCCATGGGGAGGATCGCAGGAGTTTAAGAAATGGTATAGTACTATGATACGGGCCTTACACAAAGTCTTCTTGAACTACATCACCTTTAATGCCCCCTTCGTTGATGGTCAAGTGGGTTACGGGGCGTTGAGGGCAGGTGTTTAATAAGTGGACTGATTGGCCACAATAATAATAATTGTTTGGTCTCGATAGACCATAAGATTTGGAATCTTGCTCGAACCTGCAGCTGTAGATGTTACATGTTGAGCTCTAGATAGGTAGCTCCCCATGTCATGGTTCGCATTCGTAGACCAGTATCATGAAGTAGAGCAGGACGAGAACTCAAGGATGAGTTCTTTTATTAGGCCCATGTCCTAGTGTCCATTCCGTTTCGTACGATCCCGCGGTCCTCCCTATTGAATTTCGGCAACCTGTAACCTTTTAATTGCATTTACGCATGACCCTGAGTCATATCCTGTAAACTCGAGTCGGCTTGACTCGAGACCCATGCCATTGTGACCGCACTATCACCGCGTCTCGTGCCACGATCTAATGCTTAGATCATAAGATGTGGATCATCCATGATCATGGCCGTGGACCGCACGTTGTGGGGCCATTCCAGTTAGTGCATTTCCCTAGAGCAATCATGATGTTAATGTCATCCTCTTACATTTAATCATGTTTTTCTCTTCCCAAGCTCTTACACCTCTTACAAATCTCATTATTACCTTACAAAAGTAATCATCTCCCTAGCCTATCTCTTACAAGCCATGATTATTTTTCTTCCCCATGCTCTTACAAGTCATCATTCCTAGCCTAACCTATCCCTCTCTCTCTCTCTCTCTTATCTTTCTTTCCTTCCCTTTCTTCCTCCTTTTCATTTTTTCCATTGTAGGAAAGAAGAGAAGCACCCAAAAATTCCAGCAATTCCTCTTCTAAACCCTCCCAATCTAACCATCGAAGCTTCATCTTAGCCATTGATCCTTGCTCCCTTGAAGCATTGGAAGCCCTTGGTGGTAGTAGAAGTCCAAGATTTGAAGGTGGGTACTTGATTAGGATTAGATCTTTCATTTCATCCATTGATCTTTAGTTTTCATTGTATAGGATCATGTATGACCCACCAATCAATGGTAGAGATCCTATTTGACCCCTTGATGTGGCCTTTGGCCCATCTTCTTGTATGCATGACCCATGTTGGGTGCATTCTCCATGGACCCCACCATGATGATTTATATTCTAATCCATGCCTTCTAAGGTCATCTAGACCCCTCATTTGCGTGGTGGGAATGCCATCCCCACCTCATATATATATATATATTTATTATGATGGGCCCATGCATGTATGGGACCCATCTTGATGTATGTATGTATGTTGAGGAGCTCGTAGTGGCAGAGCTCCTCCCATCTCCGCCGTTTCTCCTTCTTGCTCTCTCTCTCTCTCTCTCTTTTCCTTTTGTATGGTGATGATGATGATGAGGTGTGTGACCACCTGATGTGTGTGTGTGTGTGGCCCACCATGATGTTTTATATCCATGCCGACAATGTGTTGGCCCCACCTAGCTGGAAAGTCCAGTAGCAGGTCCGCTGCCATGTCCCAGATGAAGAGGAAAACATAAATACTAGTTGACCCAAGCTGGTGGGTCCCACACGTGTGGACCCACCTCGTGTATGTGTTGTATCTAGAGCGTCCATCAGCTAAACGGCCAGCAACAAGTAGCTGCTAGACTAACGACAACAAGTTCAATGGGTTGACCGCGAGGTATGCGTTATATCCATGCCATCCATACCATCCATCCTTACAGCATGTCGTGGGGCCCACCCCACACGTGTGGCACGTGTGGGGGTGGGACCCACCTTGATGTAAGTAATATATATCCACACCGTCCATTTCTTGGACGGTGTAGAGGTGTTGGCCATGATGTATGTGTTTTACACAAACCGTCATTCTGTTCGAAGAGATGGACCCACCACCTTAATGTATGTGTATATCCACAACATCCGTCCATTTCCGGATGTGTGGGGCCCACCCCACACGTGTGGCACGTGTGGGATGGGACCCACCCTGATGTATGTTATCTATATCCACATTGTCCATCTAACTTACCCCTGGACGGTGGGACCTTGTAATGTATGTATTTTATACATATCATCCATCTATTTTGGACGTGGGGCCCAGTCCATATGTGTGGCACTTGTGGGGGTGGGACCCACGTTGATGTATGTTATCTATATCCACCCGTCCATCTAGACGAGTGGCGTGAGGCCACCATGTCGTATTGTTATATCCAATCGTCCGTCCGCTTGACAATGTGGATACCAGTTGAATGTATGTGGTTCTCTAGCAGTCCATCTGTCTAGGGTGGTGTGGGAACCCGCCGTGACGTATGTATTCACCACGCCGCCCATCAGCATGTGGAGCTGTAACGTCCTGGATTTTCGCTGTTTTGGATTTCCAAAAATCCTTGAATTTTTTTTATATAATTAACTTATTTTATCACTTACTGACCATTAATACTCAATGTTAGTTTATACACGAGTGGTACCAGTAAAGAGCTGTATAAATTCAATAAATCAACCTAGAAAGCCGATGAACCCGTCGATCAATAAGTATCGAGTTTAGCCTCGAGATTTGTTCACATAAGGCCCGAATCTAACCGACCTACCACTGATTAAAAACAACCCCTGAATCGTAGTACATGCACCATACTCAACTTAGAGATGAAATGGATACATTTAGGGGGACCCAGGGGATCTCACGGAGTGAAACCACAAACCCCAGGGGGGTGGCAACCACCGAATGGCGGCGCACCACCGAAGGCTCCAGAGGAACGTGGCGGCACTGCCATGACAGAGGCGCACTACCACTGGCCCGACCATGTGGGTCCCTCCCATGTGCGAGGGTCCCCTCTACACGACCCTACACCCCTTTAAACCCCCTTTTACCCCTTTGTAACTCATTTTCACTCCCCCAAAACCCTCTTAAACCCTCCTTCACTCTCAGATCTACCTGAAGCCGAGTTAGATAAGGCCCGGATCTTGACTAATAGACCAAATCAACCTCGTTACTCTTTTAGCTTAAAATCGATGGTTTAGAGTAATCATGACCAAATCTCCACTTTCACTAATTATAAATAGGCCACACTATGAACATAGTTAATCCAAACCCTAATCATTGCCCATGAGAAATATCGATACCTAATTCATTCGAGAAATGCCCTAATTTTTTGAATAACCTTTGGACCGCTCATTAATGTGCTACTAGTTTTGAAACTATAGAATAATGTCTGTCTCACTGGGCTTGATGCCCATCGCGAGTGGAGAACTAAGAAATTGCCTAGAACAACTCAACTTGGGCTGGAAGCTAAGTGCTTGCAATGCGCGAATCCCCTAGGCCAAAATTGGAAACATAAGTGAAATAGACCTTTTGCTTTTTCATGAAGTTGTGGCTTTCTGACCGTTAGATCACAACCAAACTCGAGGCATGAGCTAATGATATTTTCCTACTCATATCCATATAGTCGTGGCCCCAATCGACCATCGGTGACCGTTAAACAAAATTCTAATCATATCTGTTGATTGACACATCCAAATGACGGGCCGATCATATCCATACGTAGATCATCATTAGCGTTAACTATCCTACGGTGTATATCTACATGTACACCCCATAATGGGCCCTAGAGGTTAGAAAAACCCTCCTATAGGGCTAGTATAGTAAAAACCGAACCATTGGGGCCATTTATACCAAATCTGGCACTATATAAGGGCCTCATTTAGGCACCCCATCTCTCCATACGAATTTACATCCTCCAAGGGAGAGAAAGAGATAAAGAGAAGGAGAAAGAAAAAGAGAAGAAGAGAAGAAGAGCGAGAGTAGGAGAGGGGAAGCTTTAGTGCTTCCCTTCATCAATCTCCTCCAATCAAAGCCCTAGCATCGATCATTCTCCTCCACTGAATCCACCCCATTTGCGATTTGGAGGTAAGAAACAAACCTACTTCCTAACTTAGGTTCTTTTTAAAATGAATTGCATCAATCTCATATAGTCTTGGTGTTTATATAAGAATTTGTGATTTTCCCCAAATCCCTAACCCTAAGAGCTCAAAATCAGATATTCATTCTTAAGGTGCAGACCATTATTTTTAGTTTTCCATTTATTGACCCTTGAGGGTCTCAAATAATGATGTCTTATATTGAATGAGTTGCAATAGCTATCATGTTCTTATTTCATGTTTGATTGTATTATATGCTATTTATTGGATATGGATGCTTACATGTTTGATGAAATGCTTGAATGGTAGAATGTATTGCTTTTTTTTGTGCTCATGTGCTTGATTTAATACTTAAGTGGTTGTATTACTTTATGTATGCTCATATGTTTGATTTAATGCCTTAGTGAACGTAGTATCCTATATGTGCTTACATGTTTGATGAAATGCCTAAGTGGTTGTATAGTAGAACTTATACTATAATCGTGTGATGTAGTATTTAGTCTATAGTGAGACTTAAGATTACTTACAATGTTGGGTCAGTCAGTAAATCGCTCAAACCAAAGGGTGGCCCTAGTTAGGTCAGCCACCCTAGGTTTATTTGATTGACCCAGGTGAACACGGACGACCGGTAGTAGCTGGACTACACGGGTTGCTTATACCCAATGCCATTGTGTTGTAGTTCTCATAGGTCAATCAAATTAGTCCACTAGCCAATCGATCATGTATGTTCACAATGTATGATAGACTAAATAAAATCTAGGATACCCCGTTCCCACTAAGACTCATAAGCTGGGCATGGTGGTATGAGACACCGTGTCCGAGCTGTCGGCCTATGCTGGGGTGACGAACCTCCTCGTAGTGACTAGTGAGCAACTAAGACTCATGAGCTAAGCATGGTGGTATGGGACACCGTGTCTGAGCTGTCGGCTTATGCTGGAGTGATGAGCCTCCCCATAGTTACCAGTAAGCACTGATGGAGGTGATAGACTATTGTTCGAATAACCCCCGTCAAATTATCCGGGTGATGGTTGTGTGCTAGAGTACCATTTGAATAACTCAGGGCATGAATGGAATTGGGTGACGAGCTCTTTTCCTCTGTGTTTTGATTTTATGTGATAAGCATGCACCTCAAAATTGAGTGATCATACCCGATATTGGTTAATGATTCATACCGGGTTAATCCTCATATATTTATGTATTATGTCATACCTTTGGAATTGTTGATTTGTGAGATAAACAGTTGATACCTAAAGTTAGATCAAGGTACACTGGTAAGGATTCGCTACATACGGCAATGAGCCACATGATCTAAATAAGGACTCGTGATATAATATTGGTAACCTAGCTTTGCCAATATGCTAGATGAATTGAACTTATTAATTACAAGGATAACATGATCATGCACCGCATTGCATTAGTAAGAATGTGGCAGAGCAGGCGTTGAAGTTACACGTTTGAGGGAGTGTTGTCATTTGCGAACCAGGTGGTCGGAGTCGCGTGTGAGGGAGTGTTGTTTGGAAAGGGCATGCATCATGTCATATCTTCATATGCATATTTAACAAGACTATTTAAGAAATATTTGATTTCTTATTTTATCATTACCTACACTGATTGGGTTGATAACATGTGTAACTTAGAACTAATGGAACCATTGAGTTAGCTACTTACTCCTACCTGGGACGGTGTTCTAAAACACCAGCCAGAATACATTATAAATGCAGGGTTGATGGATCTGGACACGCTGGAGGATGTCGGCATGGACGACGAGGAGGAACGAGTGCACTACCAGACTTATGGTAGATCTTTCTAGACTGAGCTTGGAGACCACGGGGATTGGGCTAGGGGTCTAGTCACTTTGCTCCCTAGGAATGATGGTTAAATATCCACATTGTGACCATTCTAATGAGATGTGTGGGTCATTCCTAGGGAGCAATGTTGGTTAAATGTCCTTATTGATGGGCAATGATGGTTAAATATCTACATTGTGACCTTCCCTTAGGCCTTATCAGGACCATTCTCATTCGTCTCTAAGTGGCTTGACGTAAATCTATGGGCCCCATTGATATTACATGATCCATCTATTCTTTTAGGCTAACCCAATTGTTCGACCCCTATTGGTTGCTTGTAGGATTGTAGGTAGGCCACCTAAGCCCAAACTCGATTTGAGGATAGTACATCCTCGCCGTAGGCGGAGGAACCCATGCTATCGAAATTGGCATATCCACAGTCGAGGAATGACCCTCCATGCTATGGATCTGTTGTCCATCTATGGACCCCGCCTTGTATGTATAGGCCGATCGTCAATGCCGGTATCGATGCTGATTATGAGTATGTGCTAGCATAGCATCATAATACATGCCAATACGCACCATCTACATGCTTGTTATGAGATATGGTTGACCATTGCATGTGACATTGGGCAGGTTGTTCATGGGACTCCCTCATAGGTGGAGTTATCCCATATGAGCGCACGACATACGCAGGATTGATGCATGATTAGACTACGTGACTCATGCATCTTGCATTGTGTGATTATGATTATTGTATGCCCTAGTGACATCAGGGTTGTAGCCTTCGTAAATATAGTGTGGATGGCAGGATTGGATACAGAAATTGTTGTTTAAGCATGGGGGAGCGTAGGATGTCCTAGGGTAAAAGTCCCCAAACCCTTATGGTACTATAGAGGATGCTCCAATGCCTAGACAGAGTGGATGTATATGCGCATGAGGACTGAATACCAGGAGACCACGTCTCCCACTGTGTCGTAGTTAATTGGAAGGGGGTGTGACCTTACCCAGCCGAGGGTAGGGAGCAATGCTAGGTTGAGTTTGTCCAGCTCATAAATGGGTCCGCTATTGACATGCCAGATAGATATTGGTTGATTATTGTCTAGGCGAATAATGAGGTCTCTTTCGCTTGCACGGTTGCGCATCCAGTGTAGGGCAGCAATGTGGTGTAAGTGTATTAGACCCCTAGTGATATCCTAGAGATTAGCTGTATGATTATATGAATTCTGATGAGGATTGGTATGCTTGAGTTTCATCTTGCATTGCATCATAGCCTTGGTATGGCCAATAGCATTCATGCCTTGCATCACATAGCCTTGGTACGGCTAACAGTATTCATGGATTCACCAGCATATTCCACATCACTTTGACATTGCATTCCGAGAACACTTATATTGCGTACACACTTACACCACTCTCTAAGCTTTTTATAAGCTTATATAGGATAGATGCATGCAGGTGACACGCGGACACAATCGTAGCTAAGTAGGAGTAGGTGCTTGCCATAGAGATTCAGGTGTTTTTTTTTGTTATTATCACCATTGTATTTTCCTTTATGGGCCTTGTACTCATAACTTTTTTATCTTAGTGGATTTTGTGATGGTGTTCTTATGGTTATTATTTGTGAGTTATGCTATGGTTATGCTTATTGTGAAACAATCTTATGCTAAAAATCCTCCTTGTAGGATTCTAGGATCGGAACATGGCATATGGGTGTCAGGAGAGAATTGGGTACTACAGTGGCTATCGGCGCCGAATTCGGCAATCAAGAATTTTATGAGCCCAATTTTTGAGTTTGGAGCGTGACAGGAGTTGGTATACGGAGCATAACTTGGGAATAACTCGTGAAAACATCACATGTTTGTTATAAGCTTAGGACGAGTAGGTCCAATTGCATAATATTTCTGATTTGGTTCCCTAACGTCTAAGCCTTCAAAGGTTCCCAAGGCTGATAGACGCCTTTGTTCTTTGCTGTAGACCATGCTGCCTAGATGAGGCATGTGAGGTACCCGAGGCACCCGAGGCACCCGAGGAGCCTAAGCAACCTGAGCGGCCCCCACTCCACCACTTGAGGATCTCGTTCTTCCACCTAAGGTTCTTATTCTGCCTCCCGCAGTTCTCGTTCCCTAGCCTGAGCATCCTGTTCTCGCACCCGAGGCTCTTGCAGATCCGGCACCTTCGTTAGGGACCGGCGCAGCCCCTACCATGTCAGATGATGCCAGTCAGTTGTGGTAGAGGTTCCAAGCTTTGACTACCGCCCTTCATGGGCAGGACAGGCGTCCCACCGAGACTCCAGAGCAGGCGGAGCAGGAGTGCACGAGCGCCTTGTTACGAGACTTCCTTTGACCCGATCCGACCGCAGCAGAGAGATGGGGCTCCTGAGTGGAGAAGATGTTTGAGACATTGAGATACATGACCCAACAACGGGTCCCACTAGTAGTATGTATTCTTGAGGATGAGGTCGAGCACTGGTGGACCTCCATTGCCCATGCCATAGGAGCTGACTTTGTCTAGACATGGGAGGATTTCATTGACAGGTTCAACCAATTGTACTTTCCCGACCACGTATGATGGCAGCGAGTGTTGGAGTTCAAGACCCTAGTATAAGGAGACATGACCATGGCTCAGTACACGGCTCATTTTGTAGCGCTATCCAGGTTCTCACCATACCTGATCGTTGATGAGGATCGGAAGGCCTGTCGTTTCGAGAACAGCTTGTGTAGCGGTCTCTGAGGCCGTGTTGTTGGGTATGAGCTGTCGACTTTCGAGGCAGTAGTGCGGAGGGCACAGATTTATGAGACTGAGTGGGCCGACACTCAGAGTGATCGGGGTTAGAGGAGAGACCGGAAGAGGAGGGCTTCTTTCGGTGGTTTCAAGCATTAGTACCAACAGCAGTAGAGGCGTACGACCCGCTGAGCACCGGTTTCACTAGCCTCACCTCCAGCAGCACCCTAGAGACAGTTTGCAGGGATTTATTTTGGGTATGGTGGAGTTAGACACCGTATACAGAAGTGCCCTTGCCCTCAATAGTAGTGGCAGCAACCGAGAGCACCTCAACAGTCTCCACAGTAGTAGCAGTGGCCGCAATAGCAGCTCCTCCCCCCGAGGCTCCCACACTAGCAGCAGCATTAGCATCAGCCCCCGAGACTATAGCAATCAAGGTAATAGTTTTGGCCGCAGCAGGAACAGAGACCTCAAAGGGAAAAGCCACATCCCCAGCTAGCTCATGCTAGGTTCTATACAGCTCAGCAAGACCTGCAGTCCTCTCGAGGAGTCATTGAGGCTATACTTCTAGTCTCTGCATGTATTGCTCGAGTCCTGTTCGATTCTGATGCTTCACACTCATTCGAATCTAAGGATTTTTGCCGATCATCTAGATTACCGACAGAGTCTGCCCATGAGGGATTGGCCATATCGATGCCCTTAGGGAAGACTAAAGTGCTAGGTTGCTTCTGTTCATCTTGCCCCATGTTGGTGGGAGAGATTTTCTTACCTACCGACTTATTTGGCTGTCGATGTCAGATTTTGTTGTCATCTTGGGGATGGATTGGCTTGCCGAGTACCACACTAGCTTGGACTACTTCATGAGGACAATCACATTCTGTATACCTAGCTTGTTACAGTTCCAGTTCGTTGTCCAGCCCAGAGGAGAGTCATTGTCTTGTTTGATGTCTTGTGTAGTAGAGGAGTCCGACGTAGCGAGTCTTGAGTAGTTGCCTGTGGTTTACAATTTTCCCAGATGTGTTTCATGAGATTTCGAGATTGCCGTCACGCTGGCATATTGAGTTCTAGATTGATCTTGTGCTTAGTACTGTCATGCCCCAAACTCGGAAACCGGGCTCACAAAATTTCCGATCACCGAATCCGGTGCTGACAGCCTCCGCAGTACCCCATTCTCGACTCCTAGCATCCATACGCCAGATTCCAATCCTGGGATGCTGCAAGGAGGGTTTTTTTTGTTGTACATTTAACTTGTAATAAGCATAACCACAAGCATACCCAAATCACAAAGGCAACATCATCATCACATATCCATTAATATAATCAGTTGAGTACAATACTGAAAGGAAGATACATATATCAAAAATCGAAGCTCCAGAGGTCCGCTGCATGCCCAAGCTCAATGCTGCTGCAACCTATCATCATCTGCACGCATCTATCGTGCATAAGCTTATAGAAAGCTTAGAGGGTGGTGTAAGTATGTGCACAAGGTAAGTGCCCAGTATTCAATACAATGCCGAAAATAGTGGTAATCCATAAATCGTACATTACCAGAATAAGCAGAAAGATTGACAAGATCATGAATTATCAAAGTAAGCAGAAATACTGACGAGATCATAAATCATAAGATAACAGAGTAAGCAATATAGAATAGCTATGCAAATAAGGAGTCATAAAAAGCCAAATGTCAGATGCCAAGAATGCGATGTAATATACAATTCCTGAAGAGTTCATGAATAACGTCAGCCGTATCTAGACCATATAAATGCAGTAACCCAAAATGCCATATGCGGTGTGAATGAAATGACCATGCCGGAGTGTGAGGTCGGGATGATAGTACGTAGTATCGCAGGCTATGGGGTCCATCACAAAGGACTTCTATCCGAACCAGTCCCATACCTAAATTTGGATAGTCAGACTCAATGTGGTAAACTCCTGATCTTAGGTTAGTCGCGCGCCCCAACAGAAATCCTGGCCATTGCGAAGGCACACGTAACAAATAGTTGTGCACTACCAACCCGAGTGGATAGTGAATGAATGAATGCATGAATGAGTATGCAACTCCTACTCACTAAATCCACATATCAGTACAGTTCATCTCTGGGATCATCACCATGGTTTAGTACACTCCAAATGGCACTGTCGCTCTCCTAGCTGCATAGTCCAAGTGAGCGTAAGAAACCTCACTATCCGCCTGGCCAATAGTCTGCCAATACCTATCCGGCACGTCGATAGCGGACCCATTTACAAGCTGGTCAAACTCAGCCTAGTATTACCCCCTACCCTCGGGCGGGTAAGGCCACACCCCCTCCCAATCGACCACGACACAGTGGGAGACGCAGCCTCTTGGTATTCGACACTCGGGCCCTCATGCATCCACTCGGTCTCGACGTTGGGGCATCTCCTGGCTACGGAGGTTTAGGGATTTTCACCCAGGGATATCTATGGTGCCCGTATGCTAGAACCAAATATTTTCGGTGTCCCATTTGGCCATCCACGATATGCCTGTGGAGGTTACGACCCTGATGTCGCTAGGGCATATAGTAATCATAATGCGAGATGCATGAGTCATACAATCCAATCATGCATCAATCCTGCGCACACCGCGTGCTTATGTGAGATAACCTCCGCCTATCAGGGAGTCTCATAACAACATGCTCAATGACATATGCAATGATCAACCACATCTCATAACAAACATGCAGGTGATGCGTATGGGCATGTATCATGATGTTATGCTGTCACATACTCATAATCAGTATCAACAACCGACATTGACAATCGACCTCGACAATGTGGACATTTACCCAACCTTGCCCCCAAGGAATGACCCTCATGGATCCTAACATATAGTGGACCCATGACCTCACACAAGGGCCAAATATAGAACACCATGGGCCTTACTCAAGAGCTTAATACATATCACGATAGGCCTCTCACATGGGCCTCATATACATCACAATGAACTCCATCGCCTGAACCTCAAATGCATCACAATGGACCTTAACTACGGATCACACATACATCTATAGGTCTCGACAATCAGCCTCGGCAATCAAAATCGGCCTCGGCAATCAAAAATTGGTAATCGGCCTCGATCGATAATCAGCCTCGATCGGCAATCAACAATAAGTTGCGACAAATCAAAATCAGTAATCGGCCTCGATCAATAATCAGCCTCGATCGGTATTAGGCAATCGGCCAAGACAAATCAGAATCGGTAAACGGCCTTAATCGATAATCAGCCTCGATCGGCATTAGGCAATCTGCCAAGACAAATCAGAATCGGTAATCAACCTCGATTAATAATCAGCCTTGATCGGTATTAGGCAATCGGCCGATCAAGGCCTAAGGGAAGGCCACAGTGTGGACATCTAATCAATATTGCTCCCAACGAGTGGCCCACATAGGGCCAAACATATAGTAAGCCCATGACCTTACAGAATGGTCTCATAAATTAAGTGGGTCGCATCACATGGGCCTAATGCACATCGCTATGGGCCGCATCATATGAGCCAGAAATACATCTCGATGGGCCTCATCACATGAGCAGGAATATTTCACAATGGCCTTACTAAATGGGTCGGAAACACATCTCAATGGGCCACGACGTATGGGCCGAGTATACATCACAATGGGCCACGACCCATGGGCCGAAACCTGTGGGCCTCAAATACAAGTGGGCCACATTAATGGGGCCCATATATAAACCTCAGGTGGGCCTTGCTCATGGGCTTCAAATACATTTCGATGGGCCTTAACCCAAGGGCCTTGAATACATCTCAATGGGCCTCAACCCATGGGCCCTGATATATATCATGATGGGCTGCCTACCCTGGATGACGTGGATAAAAATATATCTTGGTGCATCCCATCCAAATAGTTGGACAGTATGGATATAAAAACTTATATATATCATGAGGGATCCATGTGTACAACGGATGCATCAAGGTGGACCTTACACAGATGGACTGCAGGGAATGAAATACATATGTTGCACGGGTTCCACATCCCACGTCCAGAGATCGGGCGGTGTGGATAAGTAAATACATCGTGCTGGCTCATACTGCATATGGACGGTATGCTTATACAACACATATAATAAACGTATAATAGGGAGGGCCCCATTGTCCAGTAGATGCTGGACGATGTGAATGAGTGCATGCATCAAGATAGGCACCTCGAATGGACCACAAAATACATCAAAGTGGGCCCGACAAATGGGCTACAAAATACATTAAAGTGGGCCCGACAATTGGGCCACAAAATACATCAAAGTGGGCCTCATAACATGGGCCTCCTATACATTAAGGTGGGACCCCACTGGACGGGCCACAACACATCAAGATGGCCTCTCCCTCACATGGTCATACATACATCAAATGGGCCACACCAATGGGTCCCATGTATATCAAACGGGCCACACCCAAATAAAAGTGGTGGTAATGATTTCCACCATTTAAGTTCCTAATGTCCACCATAACATATGTTTCCCATCCAACATGTTCATAATTTATCGTAATGATAGATGAAGTGGAACAAATATCAGCTTAATAGGAAACTCCCATGGCCCTTAGAAATTTTGTGCGGTGGACGTCATTGTCCACTACCTTGAATGGTGGGGTCCACTTAAACTTTAGATCTGACTTATTTATTTATTTTTTTAATTTTGTCTCAAGCCTGTTAAGGCAAGCTTGCTAAATGGTTGGATAGTTTGGATGCAACACATGCATCAAGGGCGAGGTCCACATGAGCTATGGATCTAACTCATTATTTAGCTCACGCCATGAAATGAGCTTTCAAGATGGACGGACAGCTTGGATGCAACACATGCATTATGGTGGGTCCCATGAAGGCCCACAATCATGTACATATACTATAATATAATATAAAATCTATATATAATATATAATATATACAACATAATATATATATATATACACACACACAAACACGCACACACATCAGCCCCACACGTGGGATGGTCCCACCATCCAGATGTGGACGGTGTAAGTAAAACATATACATCACTAGTGGGTTCCACATGGGGCCCACCATAATGTTTAAATGTCGTCCAACCTGTTAATAGGGTCGCATGATCATGGGACCCACTACTATATTTACTTGCATCCAATCTGTTGATAAAGTCACATGGGCCAGGGGCCCACTGCAATATTTACTTGCCATACAACCTGTTTATAAGGTCACGTGGGCCTGGGCCCACCATGATATTTATTTCCCACCCAACTTGTTGATTGGGTCACATGGATAGGGAGCCCACTGTGGTGTAGTTCACTAATCCAGTCCACCCCACCTGGCTGAGGGTCCAGACCAAGTTTCAGCCTCATCCAAATTTCAGGTAGGCCCCACCAAATATTTTTATATGTTTTAGGCATGTCTTCACATGATTTTAGATGATATGGCCCACCTGAGTTTCGTATACGGCTGATTTTTGGGCAGGCCATAGCTGGGAGGAAGACCCACCAAATGCACGGTTCTGATGTTCACACACATCACAGTGGGACCCACGGCTGGGACCCATGGTCCCTGCTCGTATGGCGTCCGCTCGGCAGAGATGCTGCTGGCGTCAGCGACAGCAGCAGACGCTGCTGCCAAATCTTCTCTGTTTTTTTTTTTTTTTTAATTCCTGTAGTTTTTCATATATAGGGCCCGGATTTGAAAAAATCCAACCCGTCTATTGGGTTCTACGGCCCCAAATCAACCTAATTAGACCAACATAGGACCTATTTTTTATGCATAGAAGAATCACGGTGGATTTTAACGACAATACAACTATTTCCTATGGTATGGCCCGCTTGATTATCAGATCGGTCTCAAATTTCTGCTCAACGCTTAAAATAGGCTAAAGAATGGGATGGACGGTGTAGATTAGTTCTATGCATCAAAGTGGGGCCTGTATGAGGGACCCACCCTGAACTTTAAAAGCAAAGCAACATAGATTTTTTTTTTACAGATAGTACACGCCCATGCCAGAAGACACACTTCACGTTAGCCACCCTCACGTCCAGCGTCCAAGGACGCTGGACGGCATGCATAACAGAGTGGTGGGTCCCACATCGATGTGGCCATATTTCATTAAAGTGGGTCCTCACATGAATGAGGCCCACCTGATTTAAATCAAATCGATACTTGTGTGTTTCCATCGCCATAAGGTAGGGCCCACATGACTTGGACGGTTTGGATAAAACATACCTCAAGGTGGGGTTCATCTAAGTGGCCCACACATCACACAAGAAAAAAAAAGAAATATAAGAAGGAGAGAGAGAGAGAGAAGCACCCACCTTTGATCTTCTATTCCTTCTTCCGCCTATGCAATCTAGAACCCCAAGGGAACAATTTCGACGGTTGAGATGATGATCCAAGGGTTGGATTGGGTGGTAGGAAGGGGGCCACACTAGTTTCTCTCCCATGGAATGCCATGGACGATTCCATGCTTGGGAAAATGAGAGAGAGAGAGAGAGATGATGAGAGAGAAGTGATGGTGATGGGGTGTACTTGTGTAAGGGAGAAAGTTGACTTTAAGGGGGGGTAGTTGTACTTGGGGATGGGTGTGAGTGATGGAGTGATGTGTACTTGATTGATGTGATTGATGGGATTGATGTGATGGATTCTCGGGATTGCAACGCGCGGCGTTTTCCTCGAACTGAACACAGGCCCACATGTCCTGGCATGGGTATCGCCTCAACGAGCGAGACGCGGCGTCGGAACCACGGCGACGGCGCGGTCGCACTGGTATAAGTCTCGGGTTGAGCCGACTCAGACATACAGGACACATCTCAGGGTCGCGCGCAAACGCCGATAACCGATCGCAGGTAGCCAGAATTCGACCGGGATGACCGCGGAAGCCTACGGAATAGTAGAGGCTAGGATACGGGTCTTACAAGTACTGTGCCTATCTCGAAGGCCATGTATCATATGACACCCATGGAGTTGCGTGAGCTACATCAGCATTGGATGAGTTACGTGAGTTGGGTTTCATTCGCTTAAGCAGTTCGCCCTAGGGAGCGCAGGTACTATTCGTCCAAAAGAAGGATGACTCGTTCAGGGTCTGCATGGATTACCGTGAGCTCAACTGGGTCACGATAAAAAATAAGTATCTGCTGCCAAGGATTAATGATTTGTTTGATCAGTTGTAGGGTGCACAGTTCTTCTCAAAGATTGACCTGCGTTCCGATTATCATCAGATTCGATTCCGAGAGGAGGACATCCCGAAGACAGCTTTCAAGACACACTATGATCACTTCGAGTTTCAGGTCATGTCCTTTGGACTAACCAATGCACTGGTAGTCTTTATGCAGTTGATGAACGAGATTTTTCTGTCTTATCTCGATCAATTTGTTGTGGTCGTCATCGACAACATTATATCTATTAGAGAACCCGCGAGGACCCTGAGCAGCATTGAAGATTGCATTGCAAACCCTCCGTGCCCAACAGCTGTATGCGAAGCTGGAGAAGTGTGAGTTTTAGTAGGAGAAGGTGAAGTTCCTGGGTCACATGGTGATGAGGGAGGGTGTTTTTGCGGACCCCTCGAAGGTTGATGCAGTGCGTCAGTGGAGCCAGCCCACGAACGTGTTTGAGATCTGCAGTTTTCTTGGCTTAGTAGGATATTATCGATGGTTTATCAAGGGATTCTCCCGTATCGCACACCGTTGACCAGGTTGACCCAGAAGGGCACAAAATTTGTGTGGAGTGACGCCTGTGAGTGAGCATTTGTGGAGTTGAAGGACCGCCTCACATCCACTCATGTCCTCACTCTTCCCTCTGGGAGTGATGGCTTTATTGTATTTACCGATGCTTTGTGAGTTGGTTTGGGTGTTGTCTTGATGTAGTATGGGATACCGGTGGCTTATGCATCTCACCAGCTTAAGGTCCATGAGCTAAACTACCTCACACATGATTTGGAGCTGGTAACATTTGTCTTCACAATGAAGGTATGGAGGCACTATCTTTATGGGGTCAGGTTCGAGCTCTACTCCAACCATAGGAGCTTAAAGTATCTATTCTCTCAGTCCGAGCTGAACATGAGGTAGAGATGTTGGATGGAGCTCCTGAAGGATTATGATTTTGATCTTCAATACTACCCGAGCAAGGCAAACGTGGTGGCGGATGCCCTTAACAGTCAGCCATGAAGCTTGATGGCGCACATGATGAATCAGGAGTGGAAGATGCTTGAGGATGTGTCAGCGATCGACTTCGAGTTTGGCTTGCAGTCTTTTATTGTGCAGTTATCAAGCCTGTCGATTCAACGCTCTCATGTTGCAAGGGTGATCGAGGCTCAGCAGGTAGACGAGTCATTGCAGAGTTATTGGGCAAAGGTAACATCTGAGAGTCAAAAAGATTGGCAGATTGGTTCTGATAATGGACTTCGCTTTAGAGGCCAGTTATGTCTCCCAGATGTTTCAGAGTTGCACAGAGATCTTATGACTGAGGCATATCGATCGTGGTTTTCTATCCACCCTCGTTCGACGAAGTTGTATCATGATATGAGGTTTCAGTATTTTTGGGCAGAGATGAAGCGCCATATCGCTAGTTTTGCGGCCGAGTGTGACACATGCTAGCTTGTCCAGGCCGATCATCAGAGACCCCCAGGTCCATTGCAGCCGTTGAGTATCACAATGTGTAAGTGGGAGCATGTATCCACTGATTTTATTATAGGCTTGCCGAGGGCTCAGTGTGGTCATGACGCCATCTGGGTTATTGCGGATCATCTGACGAAGTCGGCACATTTTCTCCTAATTCGTGATACTGGGCCTTTAGCCCGGCTTGCCAGTTTGTTTATTGATGAGATCGTGAGACTGCACGGTGTTCCGATTTCGATCATTTTCGACCGAGACCCAAGGTTCATGTCGTAGTTTTGCAGGAGCTTCCAGAAGGCTATGGGGTCTACCTTACAGTTCAGCACCGCTTATCATCTGCAGACAGATGGGCAGACCGAGAGGGTCAACCAGATTCTTAAGGATATGCTTCGTGCTTGCATGATCAACTTCTCTAGTAGCTGGAACGAGCATTTGTGTTTGCTGAGTTTGCGTATAATAACAGTTATCAGGCGACTATTGGTATGGCTCCTTTTGAGGCCTTGTATGGTAGGCCCTGTAGATCTCCTAGTTGTTAGGCCGAGGTTGGAGAGCATCGTCTCCTAGGCCCTGAGCTTATGCAACAGACGTCAGAGGTTATTGATATCATCAGGCAGATGATGCACACAGCTCAGAGCCTGCAAAAGAGTTTTGCTAATAGTCAGCGTTGTCCCTTGGAATTCGCAATGGGGGACTGTGTATCTTAAGGTCTCTCCCATGAAGGGCATTGTTCGATTTGGAGGGAAGGGAAAGCTCGCCCCAAGGTTTATTAGACCTTTCGAGATCACTGGGCACGTTGGCGTCGTGGCCTACAGGCTTGCCTTACCTCTTGAGTTGTCTGGCATCCACAACATTTTCCATGTTTCTATGCTATGGAAGTGTGGGTCAGACACTGTTCCCTTGATTGATTGGCAGCCTCTTCAGGTCCGTGAGGATGCTTCCTACATTGAGCAGCTGATTCGCATCCTTGATCGGAAGGAGCAGGTCCTCCAGACCAAGGTCATTCCTTTGGTGAAGGTTCGGTGGGGTCATCATTTTGTTGCGGAGGCGTCTTGGGAGCGCGAGGCTGACATTAGAGAGCGTTATCCCCATTTGTTTGTAGATTGATTGTGCCTGTATTATGCTTTGTATTGCATTGATTGTGTTGATATATATGCTCACGATGCCATGCCTTCTCTTCCCTTGCCTTGTCCTGCATGATAGTAAATTCGAGGATAAAATTTTTACTAAGAGGGGAGAGCTGTCAGGCTCATGTCCTAGTGTCCGTTTTGTTCCGTAGGATCCCGTGGTCCTTCCGGTCAAATTCCGGCAACCCGTGACTTTTTTATTGCATTTGGGCGCGTCCCTGAGTCACATCCTGTAAACCCGAGTCGGCTCGACCTGAGACCCATGCCATTGTGACCGCGTCGTCACCACGTCTCATGCGTCGATCTGACCCTTAAATCATAAGATGTGGACCGTGCATGATCATGGCCATGGATCGCACATTGTGGGGCCATTCCAGTTAGTGCATTTCCCTAGAGCAATCATGATGTTGATGTCATCCTCTTACATGTAATGATGCTTTTCTCTTCCCATGATGTTACACCTCTTACAAATCTCATTATTACCTCACAAAAACAATCACCTCCCTAGCCTATCTCTTACAAGCCATGATAAATTTTCTTCCCCACGCTCTTACAAGTCATCATTCCTAGCCTAACCTATCCCTCTCTCTCTTTCTCTTATCTCTCTCTCTCCCTTTCTTCCTCATTTTCATTTTTTCCATTGCAAGAAAGAAGAGAATCTCCCAAAAATTCCAGCAACTTCCTCTTCCAAACCCTCCCAATCTAACCATCAAAGCTTCATCTTAGCCATTAATCCTTGCTCCCTTGAAGCATTGGAAGCCCTTAGTGGTGTAGAAGTCTAAGATTTGAAGGTGGGTGCTTGATTAGGATTAGATCTTTCATTTCATCCATTATCTTTAGTTTTCATTATATAGGATCATGTTGGACCCACCAATTAATGGTGGAGATCCTATTTGACCCCCTTGATGTGGCCTTTGGCCCATCTTCTTGCATGCATGACCCATGGTGGGTCCATTCTCCATGGACCCCACCATGATGATTTATATTATAATCCATGCCTTCTAAGGGTCATCTAGACCCCTCATTTGCATGGTGGGGATGGCATCCACACCTCAGATTTTTTATTTTTTTATTTTATTATGATGGACCCATGCATGTATGGGACCCATCTTGATGTATGCAGTTATGTGGAGGAGCTCATAATGGCAAAGCTCCTCCCATCTCTTCCGTTTCTCCTTCTTGCTCTCTCTCTCTCTCTCTCTCTCTCTTCCTTTTGTATGGTGATGATGATGATGAGGTGTGTGGCCACTTGATGTGTGTGTGTGGCCCACCATGATGTATTATATCCTCGCCAACAATGTGTTGGGCCCACCTTGCTAGAAAGTCTAGCAGCAGGTCCACTAGCCTATCCCAGATGAAGAGGAAAATATAAATACTAGTTGACCCAAGCTGGTGGGTCCCACACATGTGGACCCACCTCATGTATGTGTTGTATCTGGACTGTCCATTAGCCGGACGGCTAGCAGTAAGTAGTTGCTGGACTGATGACAGCAAGTTCTGTGGGTCGACCACGATGTATGCATTATATCCATGCCATTCATATCATCCATCC
The DNA here is from genome assembly GCF_029962835.1 of Magnolia sinica. Lineage (NCBI taxonomy): Eukaryota > Viridiplantae > Streptophyta > Magnoliopsida > Magnoliales > Magnoliaceae > Magnolia > Magnolia sinica. The sequence goes on from NC_080577.1 coordinate 61,232,484, forward strand.
TTATAGTAGGCCCTGGGGCCCACCCCACACGTGTGACACATGTGGGGGTGGGACCCACCTTGATGTAAGTATTCTATACCCACACCATCCATTTCTGGACGGTGTAGAGGGGTCGGCCATCATGTATGTATTTTATAAAAATCGTCCGTATGTTTAAAGATGTGGACCCACCACCTTATTGTATTTGTATATCCACAACATCCGTCAATTTCTGGATGTGTGGGGCCCACCCCACACGTGTGGCACGTGTGGGATGGGACCCACCCTGATGCATGTTATCTATATCCACACCATCCATCTAACCCACCCCTGGACGGTGGGACCGTGTAATGTATGTATTTTATACATTCCATCCATCTATTTTGGACATGGGGCCCACCCCACACGTGTGGCATGTGTGGGGGTGGGACCTACCTTGATGTATGTTATCTATATCCACCCGTCCTTCTGGACGTGTGGCGTGAGGCCACCATGATGTATTGTTATATCCAACCGTCCGTCCACTTGAGGACGTGGACCGCACTTGAATGTATATGGTTCTCCAGCCGTCCATCTGTCCAGGGTAGTGTGGGAACCCGCCGTGATGTATGTATTCACCACACCGCCCATCAGCATGTGGGGCGCACCATGATGAATGTGTTTCAACCACGCTATCTATCTATTTTGTTAAACCATGGGCTGCTCCATCAGGCCCACTTGACATATATGAGGCCCACCTATTGTATGAGGCCCATTGTGTAGTATTTAAAGCCCAGAAATCATGCCCAATGAGATGTATTTGAGGCCCGATGTTATGTATGAGTCTCATCTGGTAAGGCCCAAAGTGATATATGTGAGGCCCATGAGTGAGGCCCATAATGATGTATATGTGGCCCATGAGCGAGGTCCATATGATGCACATGTAACCTATGAGTAAGGCCCATCATGGTTTACCTTCGGCCCTTTATGTGAAGCCCATTATGTTGTGTATGAGGCCTTTGTGTATGGCCCAATGGGATGTGTATGAGGCCCTTGTATGAGGCCATGGGCCCACCATATGTTAGGCTTTATGTGGGCCATTCCTAAGGAGCAATGTTGGTTAAATGTCCTCATTGATGGGCAATGATGGTTAAATGTCCACATTGTGACCTTCCCTTAGGCCTTGTCAGGCCCGTTCTCATTCGTCTCTAAGTGGGTTGACCCAAATCGATGGGCCCCGTTGATATTGCATGATCCATCTATTATTTTGGGCTAACCCAAATTGTTGGCCCCCATTGGTTGCTTGTTGGATTGTAGGTAGGCCACCTAAGCCCAACCTCGATTTGAGGATAGTCCATCCTCGCCATAGGTAGAGGAACCCGTGCTATCGGAATTAGCATATCCACAGCTGAGGAATGACCCTCCATGCTATGGATCTGTTATCCATCTATAGACCCCGCCTTGTATGTATAAGCCGATCATCGATGCCGGTAGCGATGTCGATCATGAGTATGTGATAGCATAGCATCATTATACATGCCCATACACACCATCTGCATGCTTGTTATGAGATATGGTGGCAGGTTGTTCATAAGACTCCCTCACAAGCGGAGTTGTCCCATATGAGCACATGGCATGAATAGGATTGATGCATGATTGGATTGCGTGACTCATGCATCTTGCATTGTGTGATTATGATTATTGTACACCCTAGCGACATCAGGGTTGTATCCTCCATAAATATAGCGTGAATGATAAGATTAGATACCAGAAATGTTGTTTAAGCACAGGGGCGCATAGGATGTCCTAGGGTGAAAGTCCCTAAACCCTTATGGTACCATGGAGGATGCTCCAATGCCTAGACCAAGTGGATGTATGAGTGCATGAGGGCCGAATACCAGGAGGCCGCGTCTCCCACTGTGTCATGGTCGGTTAGAAGGGGGTGTGGCCTTACCCGCCCGAGGGTAGGGGGCAATGCTAGGCTGAGCTTGACAGGCTCATAAATGGGTCTGCTATCAACATGCTAGATAGATATTAGCTGACTATTGGCCAAAAGAATAGTGAGGCCTCTTTCGCTTGCATGGTTGTGCGTCCAGTGTTGGGAGGCAATGTGGGGTAAGTGTATTAGACTTTAGTGATATCCCAGAGATGAGTTATATGATTATGTGGATTCTAATGAGGATTGGTATGCTTGAGTTGCATCTCCCATCGCATCATAGCCGTGGTATGGCCGATAACATTCATGCCTTGCATCGCATAGCCTTGGTATGGTTAATAGTATTCATGGATTCGCCAACATATTTTGCATCACTCTGACATTGCATTTCGAGCACAGTTTATTGCGCACACACTTACACCACCCTCTAAGCTTTTTATAAGCTTATGCACGATAGATACGTGCAGGTGATGTGCAGACACAGTTATAGCTGAGCAGGAGCAGGAGCATGTCATAGAGCTTCAGGAGTTTTTTTGTTATTATCACCATTGTATTTCCCTTTATGCACCTTGTACTTAAAAGTGTTTGATCTTAGTGGATTTTGTAATGGTATTCTTATGGTTATTGTTCCTGGGTTATGCTATGGTTATGAAATAATCTTATGCTGAAACTCATTCTTGTAGGATCCCAGGATCAGAACCTGGCATATGGTTGTTGGGAGACAAGAATGAGGTATTAGGAAGGCTGTCGGCGCTGGATTCAGCAATCAGGAATTTTATGAGCCCGATTTCTAAGTTTGGGGCGTGACATATTTTAAAGTGGAGGGCACTGATATAGAGCGATTCATGGACAATTTCATGGCTAAGATGGACAAGAGAAGGCCTGATAAGAGGTAGAAGTGATCTGGACTGATAGAACCTTAAAATGGGTATATCTCGCAAACCGGAATGAGTTATTCGATATACCATATATGATTTTTGGGTAGGAGAAGCTACTTTAGCTAACCAACCCTAATATGCTGGGTTGCCCATGCCAAATTTGCAATATTCCATCAAATCAACGGTCAAAAATTGATTTTAATTTTGGTTTTACTATTTATAGTAAGTTTTAGTTTGAATATAACTATTCATCCATTGGGCTTTAGGAGTTGTGTCCAACATGAAAAGTTAGAAAAATTAGGAGAATAGCATGGTTGAGCCAAATAGGACACATGTTATTTTTGGCAAAAAACCATGAGGTCTAGTGGAAATCATGACCGTCTATAAATAGAAAGTCACAATTTCTGGGAGTTTTAGTTGTAGTATCATTCTAAAAGTTCTCTCTAGGGTTCATAGTATTATTTAAAGAATTGTAAACTCATTTTTTAGTATCAAGCAATTTATTCTGAATTTTTTAGAATTTTTTCTAGTTTCTCATTTTCCTTGTGGATTCGAGGTCTCTCTATGAGGAGTCTAGAGAAGCTCCGTGGATTCGGATTAGTTATCCCCCTGAGGAAGATGATGTCCTGCATCAACGGCCCACCCAAAGACGGAATGAGGCTGGTTTCTTCCATGTATGTATGTATGTATGCATGTGAGTGAGTGCATGCGTGCATTTTAAGCGTGTGTGTGTGTGTGTGTGTGAGAGAGAGAGAGAGAAAGAGAGAGAGACAGAGAGAGAGAGAGAGAGAGAGAAAGAAAGAGACGTCCAAGTTTAGACGCCCAACATCCTCTTCCTTCTCCACACGTGTGGTGTATCCCGCTTATTCAAACGATGTTGTGGTTCGTGTTGAAGCCCTCATACATCGAGATCTATCAATGTTTTGCATCTAAGGCTAAGTTGAGGAATTCCTTTAAGCTTACATCAATTTAAGTAGAAATTATACATAGTTTCTCCTATTTGTGCATAGTTTGATTTTACTTTGATTTCCATGCAAATTACTGATGAACTGTTATGAATTATTGTTCATGTGATAATTATGTTTAAGATATGATTTTATTCATAATTGAATTTTATGAATTCATGTGGAGTGATGGATACATGCCTTGCCCTTTGATTTTGAAAGTGACGCATGTTTCCACTCTATATTGAGTTGTCTTTTGCTACTCTCTCTTATTTTGTTGAGTTAGCATATTTTCTATTCTTCTATTTTATGGATTTAGCTTATCATTATTTGTTTCCCTTTATTGGGTTAGCCTTGTACACTTTTATTATGTTATGGCTTGGGCATGTGTCTTGGAATTCTAAAACTCTCATCGTTCGACTTACTTCCCTATTGATGCAAGTGATGTGTTGAAGATCTCATAACTAGTGACTTATGTATATTTATTATGGATGTAATGCACTATGGGTAGTGACCCTCTTGGTCGATGCGTAAATCCTTAGATTTATGCAGTGGTGTATAAATCGATGTAAGTAATCCACGACATGCATTACATCACCTTTATAGGATTGGATGTCACAAATAATCATTCCATGAACAAATTGTGTCACGTAATTCATCCGATCCATGTGTTGTGCCATCTCAAGGTGTTCATGTAAATCTACGGTAGTGTCAGACATGCCAACGAATCTTTGTAGTTATTAGATGAGGAGCGATCCTTTTTTTTTACGAATTATATTCCATAATGTAGTGCTCACTATGTATGATGAGCCACACACACTATTATAAGCATGCATTCACGTGGGTCAGTTGAGCAAACTAATACCCTTCATAGTGGTTAAGTATGAAAAGTATTGGAACCTTTATATTATCTTACTTTGAGAAATTACTTGAATTGTGTTAATATTAAAGGATAATCATCACTATGAGTAGGGCATTGACTCTCTCCAACCATATAGATGATGCAGGTGATACACATGTTAAAGATATGGGCGATGCATGATCTCCCTATGGAAGATTGCAAATGACGTTGGATGATGTTGCCGATGCTTTCACCTTAATTTAGTTTCATCTACGTTTCATGCTATGAATTTATATATTTGTAATAATATCCTGCCCAAGTGTGTATTAAACAATTAGTTGAACTTTTACGTTTAAATGGAATGAGATTTATAGTATGGTTGGTTATATTCTTGTGAATAGTTACCTTCGTGAATGTAAATGGATGTAATCTTTTAAAAAATAAGGTGCGATTTTGAAGCATCTAATTATTACCATATTAACACTCAGAATTCTCGGGCACGAGTATGTACTTAGGCCATGAAAACTCAGGCCTTTATAGCAAGATCCTTAATAAAATTCTCATCTAGTAAATGATTGAAGATCTCATTGGTATTGTTAGAACACAAATTTGAAAAAGAAAGCAGAAGAAAATGCATCAAAGAAAGAAAGAAGGAAGACAGAAGAAATTAATTTTTACCCATGCAATACACTATCATTGCGCGGTGTCCAATACATACTGTTTGAGCTGGCTAGAATGCAACCCCTTGAATAGGCGTGCAATAAGAATTCTGCATGCCCACGCAATGCACTCTGTTGTGTTGAAAATGGGGTTTGCACATTTGGTGGTCCATAAAACCCCTTCCCCCTCTTCGTTTAATTAATTCATAACTCCGGAGCTTTAGGAGAATAGAAGAAGATCCAATATTTCTCATAGGTATTTCACGAGAGAAGAAAGGAAAGAGGAGCACATAGAAGATGCTTATTGTGTCGCACACAACAGGGACATGTTGTGTGGCGTGTAACACTCCTGCTGTGCAAGCAATGAATTTATGCTCATCGTACAATGCTTCTTTCATATGACTATTCTCTGGTTATTCCTTATAAAGTTCAATTATATTCTCCAAGATCTTTATCTATAATTAGAACTAAAGGAATTGCAAGGATCTTCAAAGCTAAGAACCCCTGGATCAGCATATTCCTATAATTATAAAGAAGAGCTTATTGCAAGCTGAAATGCTGTCAAAATTGATATCCAAATGAATTCTATTATGATATTTCATTATATTTGTACATTTTATATTAGAAGCAAGAGTGATATGATGATGTAAATGAACTTTAAAATCAATAAATATCTGATGGTAATTGTTCTTTTATTCTTTCTTTGTTATTATTGAATAAATTCCTCAATCGAGATACTTTCATTTCTTGTTGAAACAGGTATAAGTTATGTCAAATAAATATTGTCTACAAACTTTAAATACATTCTTCTCTGTATTTTAACTAAAAGAAATAACCATATCCTTCTTAGTTAGAGATTGGCATATGAAGGGCTTTCTTGTGACGATTTCCACTAGCAAATCTCGAAAAAGATTGTAGCCTACAATGAGCCTAGCATTAAGGAATTTTTATGTTAGCTTTCCTCTTAGAGGAGCCACTCATAATCGATAACTTGTGCCCATAGATTAAATACATCTTCAAATTTTATATTCAATATTTAAGTCGTCCTAGTCCAATTTAACAAATACTTCATCTAGCATGGTGATTAAGTACCTATTTCTCGCCTTTTTTAAGTGAGTAATATATTTATCATCTATTTCTCCTAACAATTTCCCTAAAGTGGGAAAAATTGGCCATAAAAACTACTAGCTCATTTTAGAAGAATCGTGTGTGGCACTTCTTTTTCATTTTCGGCCATGTATTAATAGAGTTGGGTGGCAGATTAAGGCACTACGTAAAGGCCCGTTCCAATGAGGGAATTTCTAAATAGTTAGAGCTTTAGAAAATCATGATTTAAAATTTCACCATATTGAATGGTGAAGCGAGTGATTTTTTTTATAGTTAATTGGCTATACTCTCCTAAAAAGAGAGTGAACTCAGGAGATCAATAGCCTATTAGCAGTGCATAGTACCAATTTATCCACTCTGGATAGGGCTTTCTACAGGTTGGTCTATTTATGCAGTGACCTTGCCGATGGCCTACAACCTCTTGAATTAAATTAATTAGATCTTCTCAGCCCATCAAAGAGGCATGAGTAGGTTCCCAATGTTCCTGAGTAGTCGAGTTAGCCACCAGTGGAACCAGGTTAATTAGCCTTATGGTTGGTCATTGTGGCCATTTCTTCTAATGTCGTTCAGAGGTAGTATTAACTTTTAGACAAACTTGTATTAGTCGAACCAATTGATCCTTGGTAGGGAGGAATTGACGGGTTGTAAAGAGGATTTAGTGAATAAGGATCCATATTTGTATGCCAACTATCGAGAAACCTTTTGAGCAAAAGGCCCATTAGCCCGTTAAGGTTCTCAGCTTGAATCCTAACTTGCTCGACCTGAAGCTGTACTTACTCATTTTTTATTTGTTCTTTTCTGGATAATTATTACAAGCTAGATTGTACATTGTATAAAGCTCCTATAACACTCTTAAACATGTTACTGAGTGAAGATGACCTGACTTCTATAAGAGTCGGCTTTAAAAGACTAGGGAGATGAGGCCTAACTTCTACAGAAAATCCTCCTAAAGATTTGACATCGCCCAGTCTTCGAGATTAACAAAAATTCTTATTGACCATTTACTTATCATGGTGTAGAATCATATCAAGCACTAGACACAGGTCCCAGTAGGCATGCCAAAGATGGTGCTTTGCACAAAAATCAGTTATTAGTATGTGTGTATGGTGACAGGCATGCTATAGCCTTTTACAACGTGATCCAAACTGAAAACCCATGAACCTAAGTGCTTAGATAGACAAAAAGACCATAAGAAATTTTCTACAATCGACATCTGAAGAAATTTGAATATCTATTCAGCCACCAGTAAATGAAGTAGACGATTTGAGAAGGGGATAGTTTGTCATTCTAATGAGTTCTTTTTACCTTTCAACTGAAAGAACTTTTTCTCATCGTCATTATAGAAATAAATCAACTGGTGAAATGTAAGAGTAGAAGGAACTCAATTGCATTAATTGAAATAGAAGATATAAACTTACAAAAGTATCCCTCAATGATCCAACTTCTATGGCATAGATGGTGAGGCCTTAGATCTAAGCTTCCTTGGTCTAATGACTTGGGCGTAAATGAAGAGAATTACACTACTAAGAAAGGAAATAAGAAAACATCCTTGCGATCCAATGCTCAATGTAGATGAAAAGAAATTACAATACTAAAAGGGGAAAAGAAGAAAACATCCATGTGATATAGCGATCGATGTAGATAGGAAGGAATTACACTACTCCTAATATAGGTCGGTCCGCCATAGCAACATAGACGAATGATATTACACTAATTCTTATTCTAAAGCCGGTCTACTATAGCAATGTAGATGGGTTATCATAGTTTAGATAAGCTAAGTTAAGATAAAATAAAAGGATAGGTCGGATTACACTATATATTTGATTTAATTTGTATTAGTTTAGCGAGGGGCCAAAGAGAGATATTTCCCCTATTTATAAAACTTTGGGATGGTTGCTAGATAGAGATTGTTGATGCAAGAATCTGGACCACCCTCTGCCGAGCTCTACGTGCTTGGAACGAACCTCGGTCCTACGCAGAATAGTAAACAAAGGAGACCCTAGCACGAGCAGGGGACCCTCCGATGCCAAAATTAGGCTAGGGAATCTAGGTCTAAGTAGTGTAGAGTAGAGAGGGTGCAAGATATTGCGTACTTGTTTCTATAGAAATGATTCGTATTTATACTTGAGGGTCTCCTTGAACATGTCCGATAATCTCGGCACGACTATCGTCACTATGCGAGTGCTCGGTAGTTGGCAGCTACTTGGAGATCTTACAGTGAGCACTCCTGTTGTGCTCTACTGTTTTCACTGACTAGGTTCCCATTCGAACCAACCTCATGGCTCGGATCTTACTCGACGATTTGAGACCATGGATAAGTGGATTATTGCTACGCTAAGTCGAGAGGCTCGGCTCGGAGGAACACTGGAAGGGTAAGTGATACTTTCCTATGCTCCGAGTTGGCATATTCAGGTTGGACGTCCTGCTGTAGCTCCGAGGTCCGGGTCGTAGGATGTGCGATGACTCATTCCGAGTCTTGGATCGGTGTCGTAACTCTGCAAGAACCCTCGGGTCGTCGATCATTCACCTCGGGTCAGATGCATATCGGTTTGAGGGCTTACTCATTGGTGCCAAAATTGACTTTGATGTGGCTCAGTTCGGATTTACCCATAACAGAGATCTTGGTAGCCACTCCTCATGTTTGATGAAGTGAAAATTATCATCTAGGCCCAAAGGCATTAGTGGCTTATCAAACAATGCCATGTATATTAGTCATTTGTTATAAGTTGGCCATTGGTTGTGCGTATGTCCTGCTTTTTTACTGAATGCGTCATTTGTTGCGATCGTCTTTCAGTCGAAAGCTATCTTTGGTTATGAGGCCACTATGGTAAATAGCTGGCTTTGTTATGTGAGTGGATATGCAACATGTGTGTCGTTACTGTAGTTAGTTGAGATTACCATTTTTGGGCTACCAATGACTTAATGGATTCTTATTTTACTTGGGCTTTAACATCATCTGAGTGGCTAAATCTGATGTGATTAGATCAGTTATAAACAAGGGCCTACTCAGTGTGGCTTCCTATTTCAGCATCCAACTTGTTACATATAATATGGCCCATTCGAACATCGACTTGATCCATCTTTATGTTTGAACTGGCATTAGATGTGCCGTAGTTCTTGATGGACCCAAACAATAGCTAATTGATGGTCAAAAAGTTGTGCAACAGCCACACTTTCAAACAGAATGCATCGGGTTGTTGGGATCATTTGGCTGTGAGAACTTACACTTGGCCGATTTATGGTGGGCCCAACACTAGTTTGGTACTTTACATGTGTGCCACATATGCAATCTAGATGGCTTACAAGTCAACTGTTCCACCGAGTTCAACAAGCGGGATCCTTTGTGCCATTATAAAAATGCTCAGGTGGCCTAGTCATCAAGTGGTCCATTTATCCGACCATCAACATTTTTTATTATACACTCGTGGCTTAGACTATGATAGCATGGGGCCAAACTGTTGGGCTAGGTCACTCATCCCCATTCCTCGGCCTCCTGCGCACACATGTGGGTAAGAGTAGCATTCTCTTCCTTTCTTTATCAGTTGGTCGGTTTGCAAGGTAGCTGCTACAGCTGATTAGCGGGTGCCTATGGGACCCACCTGTGCTAAGTTGAGGGGCCATGCAATGCATGGTTAGGACCAAAAACCAAGTTTAAAAGCCGTCGTCCTATTCTTGTGCATTACGATTACAACGTCTGCATCTAGAAATCTCTCTTTTGGTTCTCACACGTTAACGAGCCCACCGCAAACTCAGAACCATGAAATCTAGGTGCAATTGCATCTATAATTTGAAATTACATGAACACCTTTCGTACGACCACACTTACGATAACACCTTTCATAACACCACTAGAGCTGGGCATTGAGTCGAGTCGAACCGAATTGGGTCTAACTCGGCTTGGTCTGAAATTTCCATGGCCTAACCCGAACTTGATCTAATCCAGGACTATGTTTAGGCCATCTGACTCAATTCGATCTGGTGTACTGCTTGCCTGATCTGATCCGAATCTAACTTGGTCAAGGAAACTGAGTCGGATCCGATTAAGTACGGTTTGGATCAGTCTTGATTTATTTTTTTCAGAAATTTTTTTTAAATAAAAAAATTCCAAAAAAATTTCAAAAAATTGTGAAAAAATAAAAAATTAGGGGTAACGTTCCTAAGTTATTAAATAACTAAGAAAGTCTTTTTTTTTTCAATGTAGTATCAGATATTCGAATGTACTTTTATACATGTAAATGAATAAATGTACCTTCTAAAAGTTTGAGGGTATGAAAGTCTTTAATGAAGTGGGTCCTTAATCACTTATTTCAATGGTAGGTTCTTGACTCCTATGTTTGTTTTGCATTATTTAAAAAATGGTGGTGATTCTTAAATCATACACAAGGTATAGTTTCATGGAAATCTAAGCCATCAAAGTTGTCGACCGAACTATTGATGGTGCATGGCCTAAAAGTTTTACTAAGAGTCTAAGATGATGATACTAATTACTAATTTTTTCATTTGAATCTCAATCACTTTATCCATCTAATAACCATTGATAATATGGCTAACATATTTATTATTTAAGAGACATGCTTCATCCACAGTGTGGCACATAATAAGAAATTAAGGGTAACTTTCCTAAGTGATTAAATAACTAATTTGTGCAGGATCACATTTGTGCTAGATTGCATATGCCATGATCGCATATTCGCATATATTATTACGTTAGACCATTTAGCTAAGTCATTCTGATTCAACTGTTAAAAACTTAAAATATCATAGATCCAACTTCTAAAGTAAATAAAATATGTCCATAAAATGAACAAAGTAAATAAACCCTATCTAAAATCAAAAGTAAACAAACCTAACATGCACATATTGACATAGAGATTAGGTAAAACTTTCATACTTGACGTATGTATGATGAATGCCTTTTGTGGCATGTAACTAGATGAACCTTGTCCGTAACCATAATAGTAACCCCCTCCTCCACCTCCACCTACGTCGTCAAAATCATCTTTCGGTTCTCTTTTTACAGCTTCAACGGCAGGAGAACTCTGGGCCAACTTTAAGCTGGATGTGTTCAAAAGATGGTCGTTCACGTCTATTGAATCGGATGGTGGGGATGCCTTCCCATCGTCCTCATTCATAGATGCAACAAGTTTTTTCAGAAGTTTTTTATGATCCGATTTGTATGGGATTCCCAACCACCTATAAAATGTTGCGAGACTTTTAAGAAACATTGATGGTTTACTCGTGCCTGCTTCAGCATCATGTTAGATGTTGTTGTCTGGTATTCCTTGATCTTGATTTCATTTTTTACGTTTTCTTTAACGGCCTCTTTATCATCGCGTTCTTCTTGTTCCCTTAAAAATCTCCATTATTCTTCTTCTCTACTAATTGTAGAAGGCCTGGAAGCAGAGGCAGTTCATCTGCTTAACCCTTCTTCATTTATAATAGACTTACTTCTAGAGATTCTTTGGCTGGTTGTATTGGTTGTAGTTGTAGGGTGAGGGGTGTAGATAGTCTTTGTATTTTAGTCAAGAATGGATCGAAATGAATCTCAGACTTCCTAAGGAGCTTTGCTACATGGTGCAACGTCTCCTCCCTGACGAGCCAAATTTAATTTGAGCCAATTTGTTTTGTTTACAAATTGCTTTCCAAACAACTTACATTGTAACTTTATCTTTCCATTTTGGGAGTAGACGTGGACTCCATAATCCCAAATATTTGCCAATGCATTATCTTCCGATGACATATCTACAGGTGTATATCTGGTTAGGTTAAGACAACATAAAAAAATAAGTTATAGTGATGAATGAACGCAATTACCCAATAATATAATAAGAGATTTAAGCAACATTAACTAATTCAATAGTATAAATGAAAAGAGAGAAATATCCATCCACCCATAATATTACAATTTAAGCCATCAAAAAATAATTACAAATATCCTGATATAACTTCTAAGGAAATACAAGAAATATAGAAGGTAGTGTCTTATCCTGCAGTTGCATGTACTGTCTCATCTTGCTTGTCACTCTCTTCTTCGTCAAACTCCATATCAACAGAGTTTCATTTCCTCTATATCGGACGCAGCCAATCCTGTGTATAAATGAGTGCTTCAACCGATTCAGGTGTAAGTGAGCTTCTATACTTGTTCACGACCCTACTACTCGTACTAAAAGCATATTTTGAAGCCACAATTGAAATTAGAACTGATAATATGTCATGTGCCATTAACGAGAGCACAGGGTATTGTGAATAATGAGATTTCATCTTCCCCCAGTCCAAAACATCAAATTCATCACCTTTGGATTTTATAACTATAAGTGGCTCCTTAAGATAGTTTTCAAGTTCTGAGACAAGCATCTGCATTTGAGTCTCATTCTGTTGTGCCACGTAAGACATGAAATCATTTACCATTTCCTCTTGTAATTCATCAACAATAGAACTAGAACCCATGTGAGGAGATTTGTCTTTTGCGCCGCACACACAGAAGTTGTACAAGTCATTGACTGTATCACGAATCTTATCGGCCTAAGGGACACCTATCGTACCATACAGGTTACTACATATGAATTCAACCATCATCATCTTGTATCGAGGATCAAGAAAGACTGTAACAACCATTACCAGACTACACTCAGACTAATACTTATCAAACTTTGCCTGCATACATTTGGTCATTAATTGTAAAAAGTCCATTCCACTACTGCTTTTGCGCAAGACATTTTTTACCTTTCAAAGTTGTGGCAGAAATATATTTGTTGCTGGATATTTGCTTCCCAAAAATTTCTCTATACAGTTGTAAAAAACTAAAAGGAACTTGTGAACTGATTCAGTTCTTGACTAATCATCTTTAGAAGGCAACCAAATATACGCACTATCACGCTCCTCATAGTGAGAGAATGCATGTCTGAAAGCTATCGCTAAGTCCATCATTTTAAAAGTTAAATTCCAACATGTCATGATGTCTAGTTTCATCGTTCTCTAAGTTAACAAATTCAACCGCTTCACGATCTCATTCCGTGTATGTAATCATGAAGGTGACCCCTATATGTACTTCACACTATCTCTTATGTTCTCGATCATTGGATCAATTGTTTTAAGGCCATCTTATATAATCAAGTCTAGGATGTAGGCACAACACCTAACATGAAATGTCTTTCCACCAAAATATAAATCACCGGTGGCCCTAAACTGGTTGCATAAATTTATTATCACGTTATCATTTGTAGAGGTATTGTCTAGAGTTATTGAGAAAATTTTCTTCTCAATTCCCTACTCCACAAGACATTTGTACATGCAGTCTGAAATCATCAGTCCACTATGAGGAGGCGCAAGATAATAAAAGTTTATGATTCTCTTGCAGAGCTTCCATTCGACATTAATGTAGTGAGAAGTTAGTGACATATACCTCTTTCGTTGATTGGATGTCATCCACAAATCTGATGTCAAGCTAATTTGGGAAATCGATTCCAACTCTCCTTTAAACTTCAGCTTCTCGCTTTCATACATCTTCATGTAAACTCTCTTTATTATTCTACGGGAGACCTTCTCGTATCTGGGGTTAAGACAACTAGCTAATTCGACAAAAGTAGAACTCTCTACCATCTGAAATGGTCTTTCATTGGTAATAATTAATTTGGTTGTCAACTCATTCGCTAGCTTTTTGTTATACTTGTAGATGGACAATGTACCCTCTGATGGACCCATTGCAGATTGGGTAAATGAAAGTGTATCTTGCCCTGATGATGGAGTTCTCACTTTTTTTATAACACTTAAAAATATGTTTCTTCAGAGTTGTGGTAGAACCATCTGCTTGCTTAGCATACCGAGTCCTGCAGTACTTATATTGTATCTTCACGGTGCCGTTCTTCAGAGTTACTTCTGCAAAATCGTCCCACACTACCAATCTCTTTTTCGCTTTTCCCCCAATATGTGACTGTGAGATACTAGTATTATGGGCACCTCTTCAACTTCTAGATTTAATCCTTCATCTTCAAGGATCACCGGCGATGTAACTGACAGACCGCCCGGGGTATTGGAAAGATCCTCACTTTTCATCTAATACTTAAGAGAAACTAAATCATATTAGCATTAACAATCTAATGTTAAAAGAGTTATACTAAATCCTAAATTAGTTACCCATCGAAGGTTAAATAGATTGTAATACTTTCATATTCCCATTTAAACGTCGACACCGAAAATCCAGCAGCATCTCCTCATGCCTTTCCAAATATGTTGATCTTCCATTATATTTCGATGCCAAATATCTAAGCAATGTGAAGATATTTGTCATTAGAAACAAAATGGAAGAAACATATCCAGAAAGAAATGAGGAGATGGGCCCCATATCAGGCATGCACATTTAAATAGATTATATGAAAGCATATTATCCATCTACCCTTAAACTGTCCAAAATGGGACAATTTGAGTGATTTCTATGCCACCAAAAACACATTATATCTATGTATGGCCACATAGAAATCCTCAAATGGGCAACTAATTATCTAACTTACAAATTACAATCACAAGTCACAATAATTTGCTAATTGGAATAAGCAATGTAAATGGTAATTCCAACAAATTAACTACTAATTGCAAATTATACAAACATATTAAGCAGTAAGCAATAGCCAATAAATAATAAGCAATAAACAATAAGCAATGTAATACATATACAATTATACGAACATATTAAATAGTAAGCAATAAGCAATAAGCAAGAATTTTATCCCTAACATGCAAATTAGATGGCCCAAATACCACGATACTATTGCACATGCAATAGGCTTATAATAATAGTGTAAATCCTATATAATACAATTCCATACCATTTAATCCCACAACCAAACAAGCCTACAAATCTACAATAATAGTGTAAATCGCATCTAATACAATTCCATACCATTTAATACCACAACTAAATGGGCCTACAAATCTACAATAATAGTGCAAATGCCATCTAATACAATTCCATACCATTTAATCCCATAACAAAACAGGCCTACAAATCTACAATAATAGTGTAAATCTCATCTAATACAATTCCATACCATTTAATCCCATAAAGGCACAACCAAACAGGCCTATAAATCTACAATAATAGTGCAATCACTGTGCAA
Source organism: Magnolia sinica (assembly GCF_029962835.1). Lineage (NCBI taxonomy): Eukaryota > Viridiplantae > Streptophyta > Magnoliopsida > Magnoliales > Magnoliaceae > Magnolia > Magnolia sinica. Next base: position 61,247,920 of record NC_080577.1, read on the forward strand.
ATAAACATTACAGTGAGCTTAATCAGATTGCCACCATGCCATGTGAATAAACATTATAGTGAGCTTGATCGGATTGCCATTGTGCAATCACTTCCCACCATTGATTTGGACGGTCTGGATTGCCATTATGACATGTGAATGATTGAGATGAAGTGGCCCACCCCACAGTCGAGTGAAACCAAGTGGCCCACCATCTGGTGGCAGACCACCAGCGAACCAGGGCGGGCGGACACCGGTGAGCCAGTGGACGGGCGGGCGGACCACCAGCGAGCCATGGCCACACAATGAGCCAGTGTAGTCCACCAGCGAGCCAGGGCGGGCTAGGACAATAAAATTAAAAAAAATAAAAATGAAAAGAAAAGATTTAGGGATTGTGATGGCTGATGATGAACGATGATGATGAGTGGGCTGGGCTGCTAAGTAGCCAGATCGAAATGGGTGTGGGGCTCGTTCGGGTAAAGAAAGAGAGAAGATTTAGGGATTTAGGGTTCGGGAGAGAGTAGTAGCTGCCTAGTAGGTAAAAACTAAAAGTAAAAGAAAAAATCTAAAAAACTACTTATATAGACCCGATCGGATCGGTTCGGATCGGATCAGTCTGAATTGACCACTGATCCGAACTCGATCTAATGTACAGTCGGATCTGACTGGGCCAACTCGATCCAACCCAATCCTGGCCTTTGGTTCAGGTCGAATCGGGTCGGCTCTGCTGGATGGATCTGGTTTTTGCCCAGCTCTAACCACCACACTCCATGTTCTATAATATGAAATTAAAAAACACCCTTCTTACTACCACACTCGTATTCGGTGAAGGATAATCACATATCACCATGTAATGCCAACACGTGCCAAAGCATTGCTAAATGACGATTAAGAGGCACGAAAAGAAGACTGCTCGACTCATCAAGTGGGCCACACCTGAGCGTCCAGTAAGATTTTTGACTCTCCATTGATTTCAATTGTGTGGATCTGCTGGCATTCTCGCACCAAGTGATCTTCATGATGCGATCCACCTTTTACACAGCCCGACGTCCACACGTCATGACACGTTAGATGGAAAATCCGTGTGACATGTGAAACTTAGCATTTTATGGTTGCATGCAGTATGGATGTCTTCACTAATTAGGTTGGGTTGGTGTACCTTGACTCCAATATTTCTTTCCTAAACTTGAGTCGATGAGGCAAAACTTTAGTTGCATTGTGCCTCGTCGAGTTAGAAAATTGTGCCTAACCCAGTTACAATTAAGTGGTATAGGATGATGATGAAATGAGTTTAGCTAAGGTTGGCCCTACGCTTGATGAATACTTTATTAAATATGCTGGGTCATGAGTTAGTTGGCTATGTATTAGGGTAAATATACCCATCAATGGTTATCACACTTGTTACGGGGGAAAACCGCCTTGACCAATTACATGAGACACATGCATCACGAGGGGGACCAGGGCAATACTGGCGAGAATCACTCTAACAGGCTCTTAAACCACCAACGTATCGACCAGATAAATGAGCCGAGCTGAGCTCCGTTGGAAAACCCCAGAAATTGCTTGAATTCAGAACTCAATGATAGAACTTATCGGCTGAGCTGATCAGACCAATATCGACCACGATCGAGGGATATTCGGAAAAAAATCCTGCATTGTACTGAGCAAGGATAGACCCGACGAGATCCTTTCCGAAGATCACGATGATCGAGACGGGATCAAAGATATTCTTAGGAGCAGATCCATAGCAAATTCGAATCCTTCAGCATATCTAACAAATCCCACTGAGATACGCAAATTGCCTAAATACACCCCCTACCTTAGGAGGAAGGTACGCATAAATTTTTTTGACTCAGATCATATTCCTATGATAAACCTACCCAGCTAACTTAGGCATTGGAGGGTCCCCGGCCAACACCAACGCCCCCGTGATCCTTTACATTTTTACTGGTGTAGGTATCTGAAGTTTGTACAAGTGCAACAACAAGCTCACCTGTGTGATTTTAAGGAAGATATTGAGTCCCTTATTCAGAAAGGACACTTGTGTGAATTTATCGAAAAAGGAAAAGAATATTGACCATCCAAAAAAAAGAGCGACAAAATGAGAAGGTTGACAACGATGCGACAGGAGAAATACAGACCATGTTTGAGGGTCCCATCGGAGGTGGGGAATTAAATCGGATGCGCCGAGCCCACTTGCGAAGAATTGAAATGGCCAAGCTTATATGTTCTAGAGGGGGGGGGGGGGGGGGGTGAATAGGACTATGCCAAATTTAAAATAAATATAGCGGAAATAAAGAAATTGAGATAGCCAAATAAATAAATCAATACACAAGTTGAATGTAATCTCAAAATATTGATTGTTCTAAGGACAACCGTGCACCACAAAAATGGCAGGGCAGCCTTATTAGAACAATTAGGGAAACTGAAGCTCAAACTAATAAAGAGATAGCAAGGAATAAATTACAAAAATATAAATCAAAACTATTACAACATTCCCCATTAAGCTTTGAAATAAAATGATTACAATTATTCACATCCACGTATACATCCCACAAATGAATAATGAAAGATGAAACATAAATCACACAACCACAAAACACAAGGGATTATAGTGGTTCACCTGTGTGTACACTAACTGTTAATAAACAGCCACACGATGCTACTCCACTCCTAATATCCTCACATAGGGGATATCAGCATTCACTATCAAAGATAAGTTTTCTAAGTTCACCCAAAACCTTCACAATTGTGTTTTTCTCTGTGGGCTTACACAATTAAAAAAACCCCTTTTCTGAGTTTTCCTGGCTCTCCTCAAATAACCAATATAATGAGATTTTTCTGGCAAATCCCAAAAGAAAACCAAATGAAAGTAAATTACATAAATGTAAAAATACCTGACTTTCTCCTTCATTGTAGCAGCCCAAAAGAACCAAGTCGGAGTAGAGATTTGAATGTCAAAGTTCAATGTCCAATACTCACTTTATAATGGTTCTAGGTTCTAATAGATTTTAAATTAAACCAAATGGGGTGTAACTCTATTTGATTTTAATTCGAAGAAGATGGAATACAACAATTCCACTTTTCAAATAAGATTGGAATATAGGAATAAAATCAAATAGGAAAAGCTAAAGAAAGAGAATATTAAATATGCACACTTAGCTTAAATGGAGCATAAACTTATCTCTCAGAAGGTCGAATTAGATTAACTTGAATTTTATATTTTATTCTGAGATCTGTGCTCGATTTATAGGTGAGCAAATCACGTCTTCGACTGGTCTAAAGAACTTTACGACTGGTCGTAGAAACAGTAGATATATGAAAATTCAGGCGCGATAAGATCTGGCGGTTTCACGACTGGTCATAGGTGGTCTACGACTGGTCGTAGGTCTCCTTCGACTAGTCGTAGGTTTCTTAAGAAGCTAGCCAAATATTAACACTATACTTTGAGTCATAGGTCTATGACTGGTCGAAGAAACAGTAAACACTGTTCATACGACTAGTCGAACAGACCCTAAGACTAGTCGAAGCCTAATAGAAAATTTTCAAATTTTGCAACAAACTTACGACTGATCTAGCAAATTCTTAGACAGGTCGAAGCAATGCTAGGACTAGTCGAACAAGGTTTAGGACTAGTCTTAGAATAACCTAAACTCACTTATATAAAACATATGAATTATGTATCCAGAATGGGCTACTCTAAAGTCAACCTACGGTCAGTCATACCTCAATAGTGAAGGACATTGAAAATAGGAGACGAGTGACCTTTGAAAGTAGTGAAGCTTGAAGTCTTGATGTAGCTCAAACTTGAAAGCTTCTTGAGATCTTGAGTTGTGAACAATGCTTGTCAATCAAAGTTGATCTTGAGTAGAGCTTTGTTCTTCACATATGCAAGCTTCATAACAGTGTCTTTGGCACCAAAAATTTGACAACAAAAAGGGCTATAAATTATAGCACTTACAATCTCCCCCTTTGTCAAATTAGTGACAAAACACACTTCCAAGATATGTTACAAAATATCTAATTAAAGAATCATGCACCAGTTGTTACCAACCGACATACTAACATGATCCTGCAAACCTGTAAATCAATATTCAACATAACATACAGTCCACTACTGCACATACTCCCCCTGAGTAACATACATAAAAAACACAATGCTACTCCCTCCTCATAACATAATCATTAGACACATCACATCCATATCCATTCTCCCCCTTTTTGTCACAATAGGACAAAGGAAGCACAGAATAGATGGCTGAGGAGAAATAAGTAAAGAGATATATGAGTGGAAACAAGACAAGATATGAGTATCCAGCATAAACAACTCACATAATCCATAAACTGAGCTAAGTCAAAGATAGTTACAATCTCAAAACCAGTTAAGCTAGTGCAAGAGTAATAAAGTTATAACAGACTAGTAAACTTAAAAGAACTAATCTGAACCAGATGAAGGAGCAGGGATGGAAGGATCAAGTTGATGCATGCCCTTGTTCAAGCGCCTAAGATATTTGCGCATATACTTGAATTGTAAATCATGGGCAACAGACATATTTTCTATCTTAACATTCATATTCTCAACCTTATCTTCCAATGCACGCAGACGTGCATCAAACTCAGAAGGCTCATAATTTGGATAAGTTGCAGAGTCAAATTCAAGTTCGTCAAAAATATTATCCATGTTAATATCAGCAGGAGGATGATCACTAGCTTCTTCTTCATGTTCAGCTTTAGCATTGCCAACACCAGTACCTTGATCAGGAAGGAAATCAAGTTTCATCTTATTGATATTGGAATTGTTAAATATCAGATGATGGATAAGGGACTCTCCAACCGGCATATCGACTAGCATATGCGTAGCCAACACAGCCATCAAATAACCAAAAGGAATGTCACTGTGACCTGAATGGAGTCAGAACTGAATAATGGAGTGAAAAATCAAGGATGGTAGACAAACATGAGCACCGCTAGCAATAACATGAAGAACATGAACCATGAAGGAAGTCAATTCAGATTTATTACCTGAACGAGGATACAAGTTAAACACAAAGATTTTGTGAAGAACTCTGTATTTGGGTAATAGATACTTTGAGGGAAGCGCATTCCCTTTATGTGTCCATTGAACATCCAAATTGCATAAATCTTTAGTGAGCATACGTTTTTCAGATACTGAGCGTTTTTCAGATAAGGTATGGATAGGAATGCCCTCATCATTCACAGGAATTTCGATAAGAGCTGAAATCAAATGACGATCAACGTCAAATGGTCCTTCTCTTGTAGCTATCTTAAAAGATAAATTTTTTAATAAAAAATCACATATGCATGTGAGTATGGATTGGGCAATGAACCGGTATGCTAGCCCACCCCAATATAATAAGTTATCCCAACCTATAGCTTGGAGCATAGGAAGAATATCAAATGGAGCAACATGATTAGTATCAACAGGATGTTCAACAATAACATTACGCAATCTGATATCCCGAACATAAGATGAATCGTCCTCGGGAGCCCGAAGTTGACGCTTAGTGATAGGGGCTGATCTGGAGGAAGAAGATGGACCACGGGATGTTGTCTTTCTCCCTCTAGATGCCATTTTCAATAAGGATTTCAAGGAAATAGGGAGTTGCAAAGGATTGAGAAGTGGGTTTTCTCAAATCAGATTTTACCCAAGAAAAACCCCAAATCTTAATGAAATTTGAAATAGATAACTTCAAGAGTAAAATAGAAGGAATCTAGACATAAATCTATGAGAAAAATGCAAATGGAGCACTAACCTTGAAGATTTTGAAGGAGCGGTTCAACTAGTCGTGCGCTGGTTCGTTGGAGTGTGAAGAGGAAATGAAGAAGATGAAGCATTTTCTCCAATTTTGAAGTGATTCACGAATGGTCGTGGATGTACACGACCGGTCATAACATGACTGGTCGTGTATACTCACGACTGGTCGAGTACCGGCCAAAAAAACTGATTTCCAGCAATATATACAAAATTGAAATCTAATCAAGCAATTATAAACAATATGATACAAATATGCATAAATACTCATTTTAAAATGCACATGCCAAGATCAAATTTCATTTTGTTAAACCTGCTTTTGTCAAGCAGTTTAGTGAAAATATCAGCACGTTAATTCTCAGTAGGGATATATTCTAAAGATATAACCTTTTCTTCTACTAATTCTCGAATATAATGAAATCTAATGTCAATGTGCTTAGTACCAGAATGTTGAATTGGATTTTTTGAAATATTTATGGCACTGAAATTATCACAATATAATAACATAGAGTCCTGTTTAATTCCATAATCACTTAGCATATGCTTCATCCAAACAAGCTATGTACACGCATTACCAGATGCGATATATTCAGCTTCAGCAATTGAAAGTGATATAGAACTTTGTTTCTTCCTAAACCAAGAAACTAAGCAATTTCTAATATAAAGGCAACCACCACTGGTTGATTTTCTATCATTAAGATTACCAGCCCAGTCAGCATCCGAGGACCTAGCTCATTGAACACTAGTCTCATGAGGATACCAGAGACTGAGATTAACAGTACTTGCGACATATCGCATAATCCGCTTGACAGCAGTCAAGTGCAACTCTTTAGGATCAGACTGATATCTAGTGCAAATACCAACACTTAGAGCGATATCGGGTCTACTAGCAGTTAAATACAGTAAACTACCAATCATACTCTGATATAATTTCGGATCCACATTTTTACCTTTAGAATCTTTTGAGAGTTTCAAAGTTGTACTCATAGGAGTATCAAAGTTCTTAACATTCTCAAATCCAAATCTCTTAATCAAATTCATAGCTTATTTAGATTGAGAAATGAACATTCCATCAGGTTTTTACTTTACTTACAACCCAAGGAAATAATTCAATTCTCTAACCATGCTCATTTCAAACTGAGATTTCATCAAATCTGTAAACTCAATAGTCATGTCAGTACAGGTAGATCCATAAATGATATCATCAACATAAATTTGTACTATTAAAATGTGATCATTATGTTTTTTAATAAATAGAGTCTTATCAACACATCCCATTTGAAAATTATGGCTTAATAGAAACTTTGTTAGTTTTCATACCATGCCTTAGGAGCTTGTTTTAAACCATAAAGTGTCTTTTTAAGGCGATATACATGATCAACATTTTTGGGGTCTTCAAAACCCATCGACTGTTCAACATAGACTTCCTCATGCAGATCACCATTTAAAAATGTACTTTTCACATCCATTTGGTAAATCTTAAACTTTCTAAAACATGCAATGGATTTAAAGAGTCTAATTGATTCAAGATGTACTACTGGTGCAAAGGTTTCATCATAATCAATACCTTTAATTTGAGTGTAACCTTGTACCACTAGCCTAGCCTTGTTTCTAATTATATTGCCAAGCTCATCAGACTTATTTTAGAAAATCCATTTGGTTCCAATGATGTGTTTATCTTTAAGTCTAGGTACGAGATACCAAACATCATTTCTCACAAATTGGTTAAGTTCTTCTTGCATCGCAACAATCTAGTTTTCATTAGCAAGAGCTTCTTTTACATTAGATGGTTCTATCTGGGATGTAAAACATACGTAATTACACATATCTTCAAGTTGTCTACGGGTACGAACACCAGTGAGAGGGTTTCCAAGAATCTTTGTGTTTGGATGATCTTTAACAGTCCTCAGTTCAGAATCAGTTCGATTAGATGAAGTATCAGATTTATCAATTACTAGAACTTCAACATTATCTTAACTTGAGACTGGTGTGTTTAAGTGATCATCAATGACTACATTGATAGACTCTTGAATCACATCGGTCCTTTTGTTCAGAACCCTATAAGCTCGACTGTTTGATGAGTATCCTAAAAAGATCCCTTCATCACTCTCCATATTAAACTTTCCCAGATTTCCACGATCTCCTAAAATATAGCACTTGCTGCCAAAAACTCGAAAGTATTTAATAGTAGGCTTTTTATCGAACCACATTTCATAAGCCATTTTATTATTACCTTTACTAGTGTAAACTCGGTTAATGATATAACAAGCTGTATTAACTGTTTCAGCCCAAAGATTCTTAAAGAGCTTCATACTATTCAACATGAAATTAGCCATTTCTTAAAGCACTCTATTTTTCCTTTCAACTATACCATTTTGTTGTGAAGTTTTGGGCGCTGATAATTCATGTAATATTCCCTGGTCGCTACAGAACTTCTCAAAACCACTATTCTCAAATTCAGATCCATGATCACTACGAATCTTACTGACTTGACAACCTTTTTCAGTTTAAATCCTTCTGAGAACCTTTTTCATTTCTTCAAGGGTTTCTGATTTGTCCCTTAAGAAGACAACCCATGTATATGTGGTAAAGTCATCTACTATTACCAAGATATATCGTTTGCCACATCGACTTTCCATCCTGGTAGGTCCTACAAGATCCATATGGAGAAGCTTGAGTGGTCTTGATGTGGTATTAGAATTCACCTTTTTGTGTGAGTTCCTCGTTTGTTTCCCAATCTAGCATTCACCACATATTTTATCTAATTTTTGTAGTTTGGGTAGACCTCTTATAAGTTCCCGTTTGGTCAATCTATATAGATTTCGGTAGTATACATGTCTAAGACGTTTGTGCCACAAATCAATCTCGTCTGTAAGGACCATGTAACATGATTGATTAGATGAGCTGGATTCACTAATAATATAGCAGTTTTCAGACGTTCTACGTCTAGTTAGTATTACTGAACCTTTGCTTTTTAGAATCTCATAACTTTGATTAGAAAACCATACACTATGGTTATTATCACAAATTTAAGATATGCTTAGAAGATTATGTTTCAGACCTTCAACATATAAAACATTTTTAAACAAAGGACGGTTATAGAGTTGAATCGTACCTTGGCCCATAATCTTGCAGTTGCTTCCATCACCAAAAGTAACTGACCCATCAGTCATATCTTTGAAATCGGTGAATAAAGCCTTGTCGCCTATCATATGCCTAGATCATCCACTATCTAGGTACCACTTTGAATGACTTATAGCTTTGAAAGCAGTATGGGCAACCAAGCAGGCAACCTTAGGAACCCATTTTAGAACTGTTTTGGGTTTAGAAATATAGTTGGTCTTCTTTTGACTGTTGTTTTAAGAATGACCTACTGAGTTAGATTTTAAGAGCTCCTTGAGTAAATCAACTATCTTTTCAGCTAGTGGGTTTCTGTTCTGATTTTTGAAGTTGACATAGCTGCTTTTTGGTTTTTGAAAAGCTTTTGTATTTTTAGAAAAACCTTGACTAGTAATTTTCTCTTTTGAGTTAGAGGACTCTCCTTTCACAAACTTAGGAGGAGTATTTTTTTATTTAGGAGGAACATTTTTATCGTAGCCCAACCTGGATCTATCGCCACATTTTCTAGATCCGGATAAAAGTCTTTCTTACTTTGAATCTCCTTGGGCATACTTCCATGTATCCTTTAAACTCAGAAGAGAAAATACTTCATTTTTAAGTTTCTCATTTTCAGATTTCAGATTTTCAATCAGGGAGGTTTTGAATTCTAAATCGCATTTTGATTTTTCAAAATAATCTGAAATTTGGGATTTTTCTAAAATAAGAGATTCAAGACATTCTTTGAGTTTAAAAAACTTTTCTTTTTGAAGCTTGAGTTTGATAACAATTTTACAACTTTCCTTGTATAGGGCATTGTAAGCGTCTTGAAGATCATCTTCATTTTCATAATCACTATTCAGATTTTCTTCGGTAGTTGAATCATCATGATCTGGGAAAGTGAATTTGGCTAGAGTCATAAGGGCTTTAACTTCACTACCCGACTCGGTTTCAGAACCTTCTGATTCAGAAGAAGCTTCAGAATCAAACGATTCATCTCAAGTAACCAACATACCCTTCTTTTTGGGTTTGTCCTTTTAGGACACTTGTTTGTTAAATGCCCATATTCTTGGCAGTTGTAACATTGACTATTTTTTAAAGACTTTCAAGTTTTAGATTTAAGTTTTGATCTTTTCTTATCATTTGATTTTTCAAAATCAACCCTCTTTTTACTCTTGAAAATCTTGTAAAACTTTTTTGCTAAAAGAGCCATATCATCTTCAGAATCAGAGTTTTCTTGAGAAATACATTTAGAAGATTTAAGAGCGATAGATTTACTTTTAGGAGCTTTAAAGTTTAACTCATAGGTTTGTAAAGAACCAACTAGTTCTTCTACCCTCATATTGTCCGTATCACGAAGTTCCTGGATCGCGGTTACCTTAGAGTTGAACCGTTCAGGAAGTGAGTGTAGTATCTTTGCACACACTTTACTTTCTGGGATTTATCGGCAAGACCCCACATTGAGTTTACAATGTCATTTAATCTAGTGTAAAAGTCCATAAACATTTCATTTTCCTCCATCTAAATTTCTTCAAATTTGGTTGTGAGGAGTTGGACTTTAGATTTTTTGACAATTGTAGTACCCTCGTGTGTCATTTCTTATATATCTCAGGCTTGCTTTCCAGTATCACAAGATATGATTCTTTTGAACTCATCTGGTGATAGTGCGCAAGTGATTGCATTTAGTGCTTTTGCATTTAATGATTTTGAACCATCGATACCAGTCACTTCAGTGGTACGTGGGTTCCATTCAGTCACTGTGGCTTGCCACACACTCTCATCCATTGATTTGAGGAAGATCCTCATCCTGGCTTTCCAATAGGCATAGTTGGAGCCATCAAAGGGTGGAGGCCTACTGATTGATAGGCTATCAAAATTTGACATCTTATATAAAGTTTAGATCGTTAGCTTAGGAATTAAATCCAAATAAGAAAGAGAGCTATTAGGCTCTAATACAACTTGAAATGGCCAAGCTTATATGTCCTAGAGGGGGTGGGTGGGGGGGGGGGTGAATAGGACTATGCCAAATTAAAAATAAATACTGCGAAAATAAAGAAAGTGAGATAACCAAATAAATAAATCAATACACAAGCTGAATGTAATCTCAAAATATTGATTGTTCTAAGGACAACCGTGCACCATAAAAATGGCAGGTCAACCTTACTAGAACAATTAGAGAAACTGAAGCTCAAACTAATAAAGAGATAGTAATGAATAAATTGTAGAAATATAAATCTAAACTATTACAACATTCCCCACTAAGCTTTGAAATAAAATGATTACAATCATTCACATCCACGTATACATCCCACAAATGAATAATGAAAGATGAAACATAAATCACACAACCACAAAATACAAGGGATTATAGTGGTTCACCTGTGTGTACACCAACTATTAATAAATAGTCACACAGCGCTACTCCACTCCTAATATCCTCACATAGGGGATATCACCGTTCACTATTAAAGATAGGTTTTCCAGGTTCACCCAAAACCTTCACAATTGTATTTTTCTCTGTGGGCTTACACAATTAAAAAAACCCTCTTTTGAGTTTTCCTGGCTCTCCTCAGATAACCAATACAATGAGATTTTTCTGGCAAATCCCAAAAGAAAACCAAATGAAAGTAAATTACATAAACGTAAAAATACTTAACTTTCTCCTTCATTGTAGCAGCCCAGAAGAACCAAGTCGGAGTAGAGATTTGAATGTCAAAGTTCAATATCCAATACTTACTTTATGATGGTTTTAGGTTCTAATAGATTTTAAATTAAACCAAATGGGGCATAACTCTATTTGATTTTGATTCTAAGAAGACAGAATACAGTAATTCCTCTTTTCAAATAAGATTGGAATATAGGAACAAAAATAAATAAGAAAAGCTAAAGAAAGAGAATATTAAATATGCACACTTAACTTAAATGGAGCACAGACTTATCTCTCAGAAGGCCGAATTAGATTAGCTTGAATTTCATAATTTATTCTGAGATTCGTACTCTATTTATAGGTGAGCAAATCACGTCTTCGACTGGTCTAAAGAATTCTATGACTAGTCGTAGAACCAACAGATATTTAAAAATTCAAGAGCGATAAGATCTAGCGGTTTCACGATTGGTCGTAGGTAGTCTATGACTGGTCGTAGGTCTCCTTCGACTGGTCGTAGGTTTCTCACGGCTTATCGAAGCTAGCCGAATATTAACATTGTACTTTGAGTCGTAGGTCTACGACTGGTCGAAGAAACAATCGACACTGTTCATACGACTAGTCCAATAGACCCTAAGACTAGTCGAAGCCTAACAGAAAATTTTTGAATTTTGCAACAAACTTACGACTAATCTAGAAAATTCTTAGACAGGTCAAAGCGGTGCTAGGATTAGTCGAACAAGGTCTAGGACTAGTCTTAGAACAGCCTAAACTCACTTATATAAAACATATGAATTATGTATCCAGAATGGGCTACTCTAAAGGTCAACCTAAGGTCAGTCATACCTCAATAGTGAAGTAAGGACATTGAAAATAGGAGACGAGTGACCTTTGAAAGTAGTGAAGCTTGAAGTCTTGATGTAGCTCAAACTTGAAAGCTTCTTGAGATCTTGAGTTGTGAACAGTGCTTCTCAATCAAAGCTGATCTTGAGTAGAGCTTTGTTCTTCACATATGCAAGCTTCATAACAGTGTCTTTGGCATCAAAAATTTGACAACAAAAAGGGCTATAAATTATAGCACTTACAAGAATAACCAACAGTGAAAGAGATCATCAGGTGTACCTACTACTAGATGACCCCACAAGGAACCCAGCATGAACTTCATGTAGCCTCACCTTCATCAAAGACAAGGCACGAGGGCTTCAACATCTACATGATGAAGCCCTAGTAATCGCTATGACTGTCACTAACCATAAAGTGCATCGAATATTGGTCGACACAGGGAGCTTGATCGATATCCTATTGTTCACAACCCCAAGTGCAGGGTCGCGATGTAGTAATAATCTTGGTAAGACCAAGGTTGAATCCACAGGGATTGAAACTTGTATGTTTCTGAAATTAACTAGAAGTAGAACTAGAAGAAGATGTGAAACTAATTCTAAAGTATTTGAGAGAGTAATTGTGAATAGAGTAATTAAAAATAAGAATTTAAAGGTAGGAAGTAAGGTGCCAAGGATCCACTTGTAGTGATTAGGGAGCTCTCTTGCTTGATTCAAGTAATATAATTATAATTGGAGTCCTATCCTATCCAATTGGAAAATATATCAATAAAACCAAATATGAACTTCCATTGACTTAATTCTTAATGAAGGAGAGCGTGATAATTGGCAGGGATTCCATCACCAAACCATGCCCAAGAGACATGGCAAACAACAAGATTTACCAATCCCATAATCTCAAAGCAGGAGATTTGTGAAGATTAGGAAGGATTTCAACACCCTACCATGCCCAAGGGACGATGGTGAATAACAAGAGTTACTAATTTCACAATTTCAAATCAGGAAAAGAAAATACTTGAAGCTATTGCAATTTTATTGTAATTTGAGTCACAATAAACTATTAAAAACTGAAAGTATTTGTTAAATATCAATTAGAATCCATAGAGTTCAACATAAACATGAAAACATCCCATCATGAACTTCAAAGCAACAGAAACATCTCATCATGCTACAAGCTTCACCTCTTAGCCCTAACTAAGAGGTTTAGCCAACCATAGACATGATTAGGCCAAAGTCTCTTAAGAAAAATATGAAAACAACTAAGGAAGAAGAAGAAAAACTCTTGGCGATGGCTTCTCCACCCTTTTGCTCCACTCCTTAAACCTTAGAAGATGCCTAAGAACATCCTAAGGAGTCCTATTTATAGTTGTTAAACTCCAACTTTCGTACCTAGTTGGAAAACTCTAGAAACCACCTCAAATTTATGTGGTTTACTAAAATAGACTTCGTTCTGTGCAGTTTCCCAAAATAGGCTTCACTCTACGTAATTTTACAAAATGACCCAGAGGTTCAGAATATGTTTTTTCAGGATGATTTCAAGATTCCTTTTCTTCACTTCAAATCTTCGATTCTCTTCATTCCTCACTTGGTTTTATTGAATCTTTGGCATGTGAATTCTTTAATCTTGGTCTCTTAAGATCCATCCCTTGCCTTGTGATTCTTGAGCATCAAATCCTTACTTTTAGCACCCTTTTCAATCCAAGCTCTTAAATTTTCCTTGTAATGCAAATATGAGTAACATAGAACATTAAGGATTATCATATTCATAAAACCAAGATATAAATGGGGGATAATATGCAATATTTGACCCTCAATACAATCCCCAACCAGCATTTTGGTAGTCCTTAGCAAAGTATGAAAAAAATATTTTGAGAACCACAGAACATTTTCTATAAGCTTAAATGGTTTTTTAAAAAAAATTCAGATAATAGAATTCTAAAATACATCAATGTTGTGCATTACCTTCTCGTAAACTCTAGCACTCTGTAAGTTTCATAATCAAGTTCAAAGCATTAATCCTCCAATTAGAATAATTTCAAACATTGAGTTCCATGGGTGTATAATGAAGTCTAGACTTATCACAATCATTCAATTCATCACTTTCTTGATAACAGTGATAATTAAAAAAGAGCATTCAGGACAACTAAAATCTAAATCGAAACATGCCTTACAGTTCATCTTTTAGTTCCCTCTTTTATTCCTTCAACTTTTGATTTTTCTATCGATGGCTTTCACGCTATGTTAACCTTTTTAAAGATCTTTAATAGGTAGCCCTTTTTGACAACAACTATTTTTTTAGTTGGGTATTTTCTTTTTTTTTTATCTTTTTTATTCTTCCCATTGAACGTGATGGACAAATTCTCCAAGTTGGTTCCTTCCATGCTTAATAATCATTAAGTTAACAATTCAATATCAAACTGACACTTTAATATGTAAGCTGGATGTGACATGTGAAATCATGACTCAATCATTGTTTAAAACTTCTAATCGAGGATCAATGACTTAAGTTACTTTTGAGATCTCCCAAGTGACTAAAACCAAGAGACATAAGCCATCAACATTAAGTATCTTATAATTTTAATTCATGGATTAACTTTGAGATCACTTAAATTTGTAGAAATTTTAAAAAAATTTCTCAATTTTTCACAACTTTGCCTAAAGACTAAGAAAACAACTAATTAGGCTGCTTAATCCACACCCCAACCTAAAATCTACATTGTCCTCAATGTAAAAGAGATAAGCATTCAATGCAAATGAGGTAACGAAAAAAAAAGGAAAGTGGTGGAAAGGTGGTACCTGAAGAAGGAATTCTGAGGGTTTTTTCCCAAAATATCTTAATGTGAAGATGGGTTAGCACAAGAATTAAACCATAAGAAAGAAAAATTTTCTAAACAGCAAAAATCAAACTATCTTAAACGGTAAAAAGCAAACTATCCTAATCCTAAATTCTTTGAAAGTAATAAACCTAACTAGAAAAATAGGGAAAAGCTACTTAGTCATGCCACAAGGTTCCTCCTCTGACCAGTATCTTGATAAATTTCTCAGTAAGTTTCGTAACAGTATCATCCAAAAGCCCTTTTTGTAATAGGCTTAAATGCCCCGAAGCATGATTTTCCAAAGAAATTTGTTGACATCAGCATAAAGTTTCCTTTTAATCTCCTAAGGTGTCCAAAGTACATATGATTCACCTAAGACAGAGAAAGTTTCAGAGTTAACACAACATGGTGAATCAGAGACTATAAGTAGATAAATTCAGAGAAATTCTCAGTAGGTGATGTAGTCTCAACATATTCCGAAGTTTCAGGCTTCGGTTCAACTTTCAACTCCTCCTCCCTTAATGGTAAACATTGAAGATCTGTGGAAGGAGGGGCTTCAAAATAAGGGTTCTCCTGGTCAGTAACAACCACCGAGGTATTGCTTTACAAGGCATCCATTATTTCTTTTATCATGGGATCATTTGAATCTGTAAAATATGCCAAGTGATCTTTTAGAGAGTTGAGATAGTTAGTTGAGAGAGGCTTATTTTCCACATTAAGGTCTGTGAAGATATGCCCAATGATTCCTTCGTCTTCTCTTAGAATAAAGGGAAACATGATCTCCTGCTCTTCACCTCGATGAGAGTCATTTGTCACCGGATACATCTCGCCTTGCCCTGCATAGATAGATTGTGGATTAGTAGGCACATTGATGTGAAGATTTTGTTCATTGCCACTACTCAGTAGAGGCACTATATCGTCAAGGGTTGAAAACTTAGATAATGGCCTTAACTACGTGGTTTCAAATTCTAGAGTCATATCTAGCAACTCGTCTATCTCCCTAACCATATTATAATTTAAATCAGGGGAGTGGTCTACACGCGCCTTAAAAGAGCTGGAAGGGTCAATTGAAAGAGGCTCATCCTCCACATTTAAATCAATTGTGTCAGATGGGTGGAGTAGATCATTATGGTTGACAACTTCCTATACATCGTGATCACTTTCCTGAACCATAATTGAAATTGATTCTAGTAAATCTTGGGCTGTAAAATCATGATTCTCTTCCCAATACTTATCATCTTCTAATTCAGTACAGTTCACAAGTGGGATGAGATCACTTTCCTCACACTATTTTTCTAGGTTAAATTGAGGCTCAAATAAACTAGCCTCTTCCTCCTCATTGAAGTCAAGTGCGTCATATGACTGGAGCGTGTTAGTATCATTATATTTGAAAGACACCCATGTCTCTTGATCATTCCTTTGGACAGTCATCAAGATCAACTCTTTGAAAAATTGAATCGTATGCTCATTAACACAATAAACTCTTTAGTCTCAATTTTAGTATTCTCCATAATCGCATCACATGAACCTAACTATTGTATATATTTTATAAGTTCTTGAAATCTTTGGAGTGTGTTTTGCTGGATGAGCTTTAAAGTTTGTGTGGAATTCTAAAGTGAATTCTCTTAGATAATTTCTTATTAGATCTTAAAGGTATAAGACCTAAAAGAATTGTCAATACGATAAATTATTGATCCAACTTCCCAATCTTGATGTTTCCACTGATTTTAAGTAGGGAGTTGGGAATGAAGAATTGGATTGGGTTGAGGCTGGGGTGAACTAGCCTCCTTTAGCTTATCAAGGCGCGATGCAGGCCCTTCTATCATTCTTCTGATGCCAGAAAAATCATCCGAGTAACCCTGAAGTGACTCCTCTTGGATCGTTTCTGGTTGGGTTTCAAAGATAGAGGACCTAAGAGAATTGTCACTATGATGTATTGCTGGTTCATCTTCCCAACATTGATGTTTCCACTGATTATAGTCGTACGGTCATAGGTGGGAGAATCTGGTGGTTGTTGGTACATGTTATCAGCCATAATACATTCATGCATAGTACTCTTCTTGCTGGATGGTTGATAATTATTATCCCTATTCCAATAATCACGATGACCCCAATAATCGTGTACTATTTTTTTAATCTGTGGAGAGCAATTATTCTCCCGCCTATAATCATTGAAGGAATTTATAACTGGTGGAGCATCATATTCTGGTTAGTTATCGATGATATTTGTTGATGCAAGAATCCGGTTCACCCTCGCCGAGCTCCGAGCACTCGCGTCGAGCCCCATAAGCCTGCACAGGAGAAGGACAAAGGAACCCTAACTAGAGCAGGGGACCCTTTGATGCCAAAGTTAGGCTAGGAATCTGGGTCTAAGTAGTGTAGATAGGGCTTAAGGTGTCAGATATTGCGTACCTGTTCCTGCAGCGACTACCTTTTGGTTGAAGTACCATGCCCATTATTCTCGGTATGACTACCGCCATTAGGCGTGAACAACGCGTGCACTGATATTAACAGTTATCTCATAATCGTGCGTTAGAAAACACTCTTCACGTAAGTTATTGGAGTTGATTCGTCAACATGATTGCTGACCACGTTCTCATCCATCTCCGAGCCGACCCTATGATCTGAGTCCATCTTCTAACAGTCTTGACCCATACGTAGGTCAAGCTTGACCGCTGGTTGACAAGGATCAGGTCAGAGCTAATGGTGGAGGTGTAATGGCTTCTTTTGGGTTCCAGGCTGATGTGATGCCTCTACAAAAGAACTTAGGTGTTGAACTTTGGTTACTACCAGACTAGGTTAGACTAGTCATTGCCACCGAGCTGAGGTTCCGCTCGTTAGCCTTGGTCATTCGGCTTGCTATGGCGAGTTCAGTTAGTCAGCCGAGCCGAGTCCATTCCTTCTGAGGCCAGTTCTTATTTTTTCACAACAGAAGCCCCCTACTCTCTAAGTTCGAGCTCGGACTCATGGAGTAAATGCTTGGGGAAGTGAACCTTCACTCTCTTCCTAATGATGAGTCGGGAAGATTAAAACTAATCGTTAAGATCATTGCTCTCTGCGATTGAGGCGTCGTACTTCGACAGCGACCTTTTGGGTACGAGCCTGGTATAGATGAACACATGGTGACAGTTAGGGATTTAAATTGTCTAAGCGAGTGGAACATTACCATGTGGATGCCGAGAGATGGAGGGTCACACTTATTTTGAATGTCATTTATTACTGGCGGTATGCGGCTCAGAGGATTTAGGCTCGGACTAATAAAGAACTGCCACGTGTACCGTAGAGCTCGGCATCCTACCGTTTCAGCTTCGAAAATGTTGTCCATCATGATTGCAGGTGGCAGATTGAGGTTATAAAAGTTGCCCTCCATTTCCATTTGGATCCTCCTGCATTCCATTCCTCAGAGAGTTTCAGAGAGTTTTGCACTGCCAATCATCTTCTGGAGGGCGATTTCCTATGAGTTCTCTCCTTCCTAAGCCTTCTTTCTCTTTCCTTTAAATGCATTATGTCGAACGGTTCAGACAAAGTACAAATAGTCTAAGCAGTGGGTGAGGAATCTGAGCTGAAGAGTATGGACTCCGAGTGCAGGGACTCTAAAGGTCCCTTTGAGGCGATACCTCTCTGGCCTCCAGCAAAGAAGACTGTGGGCCCAAAAGTGAAGGGTCGCACCCAAGGATTGAAGAGAATACATTGGGATCCGGCTAGAAGGGCCATGGTCGGGCCTTCAAGAGGTCGATTCGAGGTGGTCGTTCCCGGGGGCTTGGTCTTGGTCGAGTCCCAAATGGATCGAATCCACGCTGAGTACCAGATCCTTGACTCGATGCATATCAGAGCTCCTCCCCTCGACGCTGCAGGAGATCTAGCTGATGGAGATGTCGCTATCTTCCTCTGTGCCCTCCAGTGCAGGCTTCAGTTTCCCATCCACCTGTTCGTATGCTTGATGACCGCACGTCTGAGGCTGGCATTGGGTCAACTGGTTCCTAATACCTGGTGAATTCTAGTCTCCTCATACATCATCTGACACCAACTCAAGAACCAGGATTTAACGCCAGATGAGTTTCTGTCCATGTACCAAGCCAAGCATGACTCACTCAAGCCGTGTTGGTATTACTTTTCACCAAGGGCCCAATCTACCCCAGGCTTGATAACAAGACTCCCTTCTTCCAATAAGGATTGGAAGGCAAATGGTTTTGGGCCTTGATGGAGTGGGAGGCATCTACTTCTGAACTCGACAACTTAGGGGTCAGAGTGCCCACCAAAATTTCCAATCCATGTTGAATCCTTTGAGATTCGTATTACATCTTATATTTCTATCTCGATCTTTATTCTGATCTGTCCTCTATTTACAGACTAAATGAAAGGTCCTTCCGACCTATCTTCCTTCCTCTAAGCCGAAGTTGTCGAGGCCCGGGTGCTTAAGGAAGAGCAGCATGTTTGACATGATATCATCAGTCTGGACAACCTCCTTCAGTCCATATTCTGTAGATTCAAGCCCCTCCCCATTGCTCTGGGTGAGTATCATGACTTCTTATATGGTTTATCTTCTCTATAGGCGTGTTTCTAGCTGATCCTTTTTGGTCAGGTATGCTGAGGCTTTGGGCTTTAAGAGGAAAAGGTCGTTGGTGCCGCGTCCCCCTCTTAGCATAATAATGGCTTCCTATAACATCCCCAAAAAATCTGTACAAAGACTCGAATACAACCTCAAGCAGAACAACCCAAGGACCACATCATGTCATATAATTTAGACAAAATTTAGTTAAGTACTAAATAATTAGTGGATTAAGGTTGGGCCACCATTTTCACAAATGGGAAGGCCTAAAACCATTAGTACCATTGACTCAATGTCATCTTAAGACCTAGAAGAAATCCCAAGGGCCTGTTGCTCTCAGGAGTACATTGAAACACGGTAACGGACCTAGACCGCACGTCGAGGGTTTGATGACCACAAAATTACAAGAAGATGTTCGTCCTGCTAGGCTTGACAACCATCACGGGAATCAAGCCCAGATAGTGTCCAAAAATGCCCAACTTGAGCCATGAGTTAAGTGCATAGGAAACGCGAATATCCTTAGAAAAAGAACTGAAACTTAAGTGAATTGGGCCATTCGCTCTCACACAAAGTTGAAGAATTCAGATCGTTAATTTGTGACCAAACTTCACCCATGGGGAAAGGAAATTTCCCTGCAGATATCCGTATAACCGTGGCCCCAATTGAACATATATGACCGTTGATCTAAGACGGGCTATCCACGGTCGATCGGCTTATCTGATCTCACTGAAATCATGTCTTGGCATGGATCCATTGTCAGAGAGTGTACCTTATGACGTAGATGGGTCGTGGGCCTCTATATGAGCCCTGTTCATCAGAAACAGCCGCCCACGAGGTATAAACCATGTATAAAGTGGCCCTAGGGCCATTTGCATCATATCCGGGGCTATAAATAGCTTCCCACACACCCCCTCTCTCACAAATACAAATTTCAAACCCTAAATAGAGAGAGGAGAGAAAAGAGAAAATATAAAAGAGGAAGTGTAGGAGATCGCTTCAACTATGGGAAATCTTCTCCCACACACCCACACGCCAAATCACCACCCCGTTGTGCTACCAAACCTCCTTCAGCTACGATTTCGAGTAAGGAATACTAACCCTAATATCAATGTAGAACTCCCAGATAGTTTTTCATCAACCTAGCTAACCAGTTTCATCATTTAGGTGCCCTATGTTTCATTTTTGGAAACGTAGAATTTGGACTAAGTTTGAGTCAAGCATACTAATGAAAGGTGAGACTATAAATGCTTAGGTTGCAGTTTATTAATGCTTTCATGATAGCTAATGATTTATGTCTATCTTGATTGCCGCCATATTGTCTTAAATACGTTGATTTCTGTATGAGATACACCTATGAACGATGGTAAATAAATGATGCACCCTATGTGTTTGTTGAAATGTTTAAATGAACAATAGAAAATGATTAGTGCTTGCCATGACTACTAATCTAGGATTCATCATTGTCATATGCATGTAGATCTCTCTGTATAAAGAATTGATAAAACACATGTTGTAACTAACGTAGTCCATGTGTTTGATAAATTGTTGATGAATTGTATTTACTACGAGTATTAGGGTAGGATTCTTCATTGTTTTATGCGTATCAATATTTTCCTTTATGAAATCAACAGATAAATGCATGTTGTATTAGCATGGTCTATGTGTTTGATGAAATGCCCACATGAGAAATCCACATGGATTGTTTGTTGATTGTTGGGATAATTATTACACGTGGTTCTTAGCCGTATTTGAGTAGGATTGAGGCTATAAATGTAGCCCCAAGCAATCAGTAAAAGTCCTTGTTCGGGTGACCGAATTAGTCTCGCCACCTTGGGTAAACTCGATGAATCCGAGTCGCACGATGATTGTGACAGTGGCTAGGCCACGAGGGGCACTTACGCGCTCCATGTCGATTAAGTCAACGTGTGCCCATACCAATCGAGCTTGCCTAATGAGCTAATTGACCTATTGTATGTTTACCATGTGTGGACGCGACTACTTGAATCTAAGGTACCCCTCACCAATGTAAAGATCCACTATAACCATGGTACCATGATCCATTAAGACTCATGAGCCGGGCATGGTGGTATGGGACAGTGTCCGAGCTGTTGGCCTGCACTGGGGCGACGAACCTCCCTGTAGTGACCAGTGAGCAACTAAGACTTGTGAGCCAGGCATGGTGGTATGGGACACCATGTTCGTGTTGTTGGCATAAGCTGTGGTGACGAGCCTCCCTGTAGTGATCGTGAGCACAACTTCTTGCAACTTCCCTATCATATGTGTTTGATTAAGAGTGACGAACCTACAACTTTCCTATCGTATGTGTTTAACTAGGAGTGACAAACCTTGATGAATCCAGAACATAGGAGTAGGACTACTATGGTTGTCCAATGCCAAATGTTCGATTCAGGTCAATGATATGAAGGGAGGTACCCTAGCTTCCCAAACTTACCGTACGAATGAGCTTAATATATTACTTGGCTAACATGACCATGCATCGCACTTCATTAGTTAGGATGTGCCAAAAAGGTATTGGAGTTACACCGTTTGAGGAAGTGTTGTCATATTCGAAATAGGTTGTCGGAGTCGCATGTGAGGGAGCATTGATGTGAGGGCATGCATCATTACTTACACCCCATTCCTGCATTAAAAAGAGTAGTTAGGAAGTTATTATTATGATTGCCTTATCATTACTGCTTTGATTTGATAACATGTGTAACTTTTTCCTTATAGAACCACTGAGTTGATCACTCACTCCCACTCTGGGACGGTGTTTTAAAACACCAACCAGACTCTGATGTAGATGCAGGTATAGATGACGTCTATGCAATGGAGCAAGACTTCTTGGATGAGGAGGAGGAATTCTCCTACTTCCAACTCTAGGATGGGCCGATCTAGGTTACGTACCATTACGTAGGGACCATTGGGACATCTGGGCTTAGTTGGACACTTTTACATATCCATATTTTATTCATTTTGAAATAATACATGTATATATTGAACACGGTTACGTACTCATACTCTGGAAGAAACCTTGTGAAACATCTGTATACTTACACAAATATGTTTAACATTCCGCACTTGCTTAATTTAATTAAATCTGGAGTATGATGTGTTGCTTAGTATAATCTCATGCATGCTTAAATCATTAGCATGAAAGAAATCTGAATATCATCATCGATAATGCATATGTGATGTTCTGAATCTCGGGAGTAGAGCTTTGGTTGACCCTAGAAATTCAGGGCATTACACTTTTAAGCCGCGTGTGAAGATCACGGGGAAGAAGAAGAAGACTACTCCTGCGGCTGAGCCCACCGCCACCCCTGCTTTAACCCCCGAGGCTCCTCCAGTTGCCCCATCCCATTCACCTGGTATCGATAAGGAGGTGGTAGGAGAGACTGCTGCTGCGAGTCTCTCCCGAGACAGGGACGTTTTAGACTAAACTCTCAATATCAACCTCACTGCTGCTGAGGTGGATTTCCTGGTTGCCAGGTCGGATATCTTGGTCGGGAATGCCACTATACCTAAGGATGAGCCTCAGGCCTTAGCTGCTAGTGGTGTCGGGAGGGCCGCTGAGCGGGTTCCTCCTTCGGGATCGGAGGTGTTTCCACTTGGTTATCACATTTCCCTCCTAAACGACTGGGAGGCCAAGAACACGACTAAGATGTCAATCGCCAACACACTCTCCCAACTTCTCGAGTCGTTTGTCAATGACTACGCCTTGGTCTACTATACGATAAGCTTTCAGAGTGACTTGCCGACTTTGATTCTTGCTTTTTGTTTTTCAATCCCTTACTTTTTCAGGCATTGCCAATGTTTCTCTTGATTCGGGAGAGATTAAAGGTGATGACCCAGATCGAGAGGGAGAACGCTGAGCTGGAAGGGCTCCTAAAGGCCTTGACCAAGGAGCAGGAGAAGTTGAAGGGCCTAGTGGGGGAAGACCAGTTAAGGGAGCTGATGCTTTAAGGGGAGGTCAATGGGCTCCAGCCTTGTTTGGACTCGGCTAAGTCCAAACTGACGAGCTTGAAGGCTCTCCTTGAATGTGTGGAGGAGGATAATGTGCAATTGATAGCTGAATTTAGGCAGGCCAGACATGATGCTGCCGAGGAACTGGCCAAGCAATGTGCCGAGCTCGAAGCCTTGGCTACTTCACCAGCTATTACAGCCATTGAGGAGTTCAAATCATCATCAGAGAGGTCCATCGAGTTGGACAGGGTCTACTACTATGCCTACAATGCCACCTATAATGCTTGTTTGGGCAACATTAGAGGTCTCTATCCTGACCTAGACCTCGACACTCTGGCCACCGATGATGCTGAGGATACTCGCGCTATTGCTGAGGCCGAGAATGCTCCTGTTACCGTTGAGGCCGAAGGGGCTCTCGACGCTCAACCTCCCAACTCCGCGGCCGACCCACCTCCTTGGAGAGAATGAATTTATTTTCTTTTGTAGTAAAATAGTGGTGATTTTGCAACTTATAATTTTAATATGAATTTTTGAATGATGATTCAATTGGTTGATTGTGGATTGCGTTTGTTGGACTTGTCGAATTGTTGAATGATGAGCCGACCTCTTTTATAAGGGGTCGACTCATCAAAGGATTTCATTTCTTTATGTGAGAAATGGTCCCTCGTAGCGTGCTCAGATGGTGAGGTGAACATCTTTTAGATGGTTAGCTCATCATCAGGATCTTATTCCTTGGGAGTGAAATTATGGTAATGATCGCTTTAGTTGAAGTGGAAATATGCCAATATGTCCTAGAGGGGGGTGAATAGGACTTTTTAATATTTTATGGTTATTTAAAATCCAATTAATCTAATCCTGAATAAATGTGCATGCATCAAGATATCTTCAGAGTAACTCTAAAGGCTTCTAAGCCAAATAGAGGATCCAATCATAAAACTAATTGAAAGATAAATAAGATGCAAATCATAGTTTATGATGGATGTGACTGTGTGTGAGGTGTGATCTTAGATAATCAAATATGAAAGCATTTAAGAAAATCACATAAGAAATGGAAAAGAAATATTAACCTCAAACATAATCATTTTTATAGTGGTTCGACTACTTGTCTACTCCACTTCCGGCAGACGCACTTAACCCTTAAGTGTACCGGATTCACTAAAGGAGGTTTTACAACAGGTTCACCTCAAACCAAAGGTTTTAAATCAGCTTCACCTCTAACTAGTACAACCTACACTTAGGCTGACACACCGTGTCTACACGACACACTTTATGCTCCCACGAGCAAGGGTCAACACACAACACCCGATTTTAGGCCACACAGGCAAATGATCCACTCAAGGAACCTCACAAGTTTATGCTCCTATGAGCAAAGGTCAACACAAAGCACCCAAGTTTTAGACCACATAGGTCAAGGACCTACATAAGGACCTAAGAATTTATGCTCTCCACAGAGCAAGGGTCAACACAAAGCACCCCCATGTACACTCCCGCCGGAGGCAACATATGAGGACTTTCAAGGGATGAGAAATGCCTTAGACCCAAACCTATAGAAGGAATGATCACAAGGGTCCTCTGAACTCTAATGACTTACAGATAAGTAGTGAGCCCCATTCAATGCATTATCGAAGATCTCCTCCTTTGTTGATGAAGAATCTTCTGCTTCCTTGAACCGTAACTCAGAAGATGTACCAGTACATGACGACTGGTTGGGTCAAGGTTATGATGGAATCCTATTCTATTAAATGTTTTTCTATACGTGAGATAGAGCGATTCCAATCATCTATTCATTCAAGACATCCCAACTTAATGATATGCCATTAAGGTGGAAGCTGTAGGATCCTTGAATGTGGAAGTTCATTCCCCAATCCACTTTATTGAATGTCAATGATGAGGGTGGATTGGAGGATGAACTTCCATGAGAGAAAAGGCTTTAGGGTATATAATCTATGGTTCAACTCTCAAAAGCACTCTCTATTTTCTCTATCCAACAACCAAAGGCAAGCTCTCATTAAATAGGTAAAAGGTTCCAACAGATATAAAACGGTCACATTTTTTACAGAGTTTGATATCATCGAGCAGGGTCGATATCATCGCGCGTATACTCTCGATAGCATCTACTGGCTGCTCGATGACACGAACTCAAATGTCAAACGCTTTTAAAACCTTTTGCCAGCTGGTCGAGGAAATCGAACATGCGTTGATGTCATCAGATTTTGAACTTCGATTTTATCGACACGAGGTTCGATTCCTCGACATTTGAAAATATGAGAGACTTGCCTTTGAAAAATTACAGGTGTATGATATGATCGAGCATCACTTGATATCATTAGAATTTGAATATCAATGATATCGAGGGCAGTGTCGATTCATTGATAATTCTAAAGAATTTTCCTATAAGTTTGTTGGACAGTTTGTGTCCATATTCGATGACATCGACTATGCCTCAATATGATCGATATTTAAATATCAATTTTATCAAGTGACCCATGATCTGAGAAAGACGGCCTGAAAAACTTTCTTAGAAAAAGATGTGTGTCCAATCCGATATCATCGAAGGGCTTCCGATATCATCGAAATTTGAATTTGAAGGATATCGAGGTGCTCTTCGATATATCAAAGATTACATGATTTTTCTTAGCAGAACATTGGACATACTAGACTTGATGTTGATTTTATCGAGTCTACTCGATGGACTCGAGATTCAAATTTTGATGATATCGAACCATCTATTGATACATCGATAATTCTGTCTAGAGATCTTTGTGGTTGATGGACATCTTATGTCCTCATTTCGATAATATCGAGTGAGCTTTCAAGGACATCGATAACAATGTTCGATTTTATTGAACCGTGTATCGATAAATCGACAAAGGTGGAAAACTTATAGATTTTTTCTGAAGTTTGGGAAAGTTTTCTAACCACAGAAACTTAGGGTGTTCTATTCAATTTTAAGGGATTTAAGTACTTGGTGTTTTAGGACGTGGGATGTGAGGCTAAGATTTACCTGTGGTGAGTTCTGACACACATCCAGTTGAGGTAGACGCTTGATCAATCTTCTTATGGGGCTCCTTTGTCTAGCTGACTCAACGCTCATGCTAATTGACAAACTAGGGCACTTTCAATATCCCCCTTTGTCAATTACGTGACAAAACACCAAAACACCCTAGAACAACTTCTAGACAAATACCCTAAATTGTGTGTACATGATCTTTATAAAATTTTACAAAGTTATCTAGTGAGCACACACACACATTAATAACAATCTCCCCCTGTCTTCTTGTAACTGCTCCCCCTAACACCTGTACCACCATCCACAAATAGATACACACAATTTTCCTTCGGGGTGTGAATTTGTTCTCCCCCTTTTTGTCAGTCATTGGCAAAGGAATCATACCATTTGATATTGACTGAAGTTAGAGAATATGGGAGAAACAAATTTCAGGGAGCATAAGCACAATAGATAGATGTAAAAGAATCATCTCATGACAGAAAACATGTATGCATAGGAGATCAAGTAGAGTAGTAAAGCAGGAAAGAAGGAATAAGATTCACAGTTGATATCATTCTTCAAAGTAGACCAGTAAGCAACTGAAAGTGGCAGTAAGGAGATATTAGATATAAACAGCCAAAATCTAAAAAAATCTAAAATATATACTGCCCAAGGTTGGCAGTAGAGTATCATTCAGTTTAAAACAACAAAAAACATCTAATTTAGTTCCAATATGAGCATAGCAAAAAGAGAAATATTTTGTAGACCCACAGCAATATTGTACTTCTCAGTTGACACCTAACGTCCACAATGCTCGCCATGTGTGGGCAAGTCCACTACTTGCTGGCTTGTTTGTTGGAGGACATCGACTTTTTCTTCAATCGTGGTGAGGCACCTTTCATAGTTGTAAAGACGTTCCTCTATACCAGCCATCTTGTTAAGTAGGTGACGTTCTAGGTGATGAGCTTAGCAATTTGTGATAGACTCTGGATTGAGTATCAGTGTCTGATTGGATCCCCAAGGTGTAGGAGGATATGAGGGTTAAGTATGTTGGTCATTTGGCTGCATGGGAAGACTATGCTCGGGGAGAGATGAAGTGAGACACAAATGTTGAGTCTCCTGGACCGCGTCACTGTCAAACCATGCTTCTGGATGAACGGTGTCGGAGGTAGCAGGGAGGCCCACATAATGAGCAAGTTTACATATGAGTGCAGGAAAGGGTAGTGTATCTTGATGATTGCCTTGGATTATACAAATGAGTTGCTTAAGAAGAAGAGTTGGAAGACACACTTGGATTTCTTGATACACATCATAAAAAACATTTAGCACAAAGGGAGGAAGGTGATTACCCTTTACATCACATGGATATACATTAGACCCTAGAATTCTATGGGGAATTTTAAAAGAGGGTCCAAGATGATTAAGGTGAAGCGAATTTTCATCATTTCGGAGGATAGTGGTGCCATGACATAATGCGCGGGTTATCTCTCCCCAAACACCCAGACCATTTAGATTCTGATTTGTCACTGGGATTCGAGTGACTTCTAGATTTAGAAGTCGTGCAAGAGTAACGGGAGTGATGAGTTTTGAGTGATGGACATGTTCGATTCGAATACAAGAAGGATCATCACGAATGACATCACAGCTATTAAAAAATTCATGACCTAGCTGATAAGATCCACCAAGATTCAAGATATTCTGCCATCCAATCACTTCCAAGAGAAGATCCACGCCAAAGGGCTCAATGGCGTTGTTCAAGACAAGATGTTCAACTATAGTGGCTGGACTTCTTTCCACTGGAATGAGATGATACTGGCTAGATTCAGGTTGTTTGTTCTTTGATTTTAAAGATTGAGGAAGGGACTTTCCTTTGCCTTTGACCATGATTTGTTAGTGAGAGGAGTAAAACAATAGGTAAAGGTAGGAAGAGACAGCCAGAGAAGAGAAGGGATGTGTGGATTGAAATCGAATGCATGCTTCTCTATTATAGAAGAGTCGTCGATGATATCGATTCCTCATTGATGACATCGAAATCACACTCATAATAACATCAAAGACTATGCCGATGACTGTTGGGATGATGTAAATATCCAGTGGAAATTGAGGTAGTCCAACTGTTGGGAAGGACCAGTGGTTATAACACTGCATTCCTAAGACCCTTCGATTGCATCAATGGTGAATATCGATATCATCGACATTGAAATGTCGTTGATATCGAAACCGTCTAGATATTATCAGAGATGTGAAGATTTTACATTTTTGTTCCCAAAGCCAACATGGTTAAGTCATGAGGTTTAGATTTATTCCAGATAATTAACCATGAATATCTCAAATTGAAGATTTACCTATGTGGATCATGTTTCTTGAGATATCATCAATGAGTACATACTCCAATTGACTTTTGAAGATCACTGAACCTATTTGTATCAAGAGGTTTTGTTAGGATATTGGCAAGTTGCTTTTTAGTAGATACATAATCTAACATAATAATCTTATCTTCAACAAGTTCCCGGATAAAATGATGATAAATGTCAATATGCTTAGTCCGAGATTGTTGAACAGGATTCTTTGAGATGTTGATAGCACTTGTGTTATCACAGAAAAGACTCATTGTGGGTTGCTCAATCCCATAATCCAACAACATTTGTTTCATCCAAAGGAACTATGCATAGCAACTAGCTGCTGCAATATATTTTGCCTCGGCAGTGGACAATGATATCGAATTTTGCTTCTTGCTCTAACAGGAGACCAAACAATTGCCAATGTAAAAGCATCCTCCACTTGTTGATTTTTGATCATCCAAATTTCCAGCCCAATTAGCATTAGAGTATCCTGCAAGATGGTGGATGTTTCAAATGGATACCACAGCCCGAAAGAGGTAGTTCCTTCTTTGTATTTGATGATTCTCTTAATGGCCGCTAGGTAGGATTCCTTAGGATCTACCTGATACCGAGCACACACACCCACACTAAAAGATATATCTGGATGACTGGCTGTGAGATATAGTAGGCTTCCTATCATACTCCGATAGAGATGTTGGTCCACACTTTTGCCATTAACATCTTTGGAGAGTTTGAGTGTGCTGCTCATAGGAGTATGATAAGTACGATCAGAATCGAGCCCAAATCTTTTCACCAAGTCATTTGCATACTTGGTTTGACAAATGAAGATTCCATCAGTTAGCTGCTTGACTTATAATCCTAAAAAGAAGTTTAATTCACCAACCATACTCATTTCAAATTCTGATTTCATGAGGTCGGCAAATTTGTATGCGACATCTTCACATGTGGAACCAAAGACTATATCATCCACATAAATTTATACAATAAGTAGTGAGTCTTTTGTTCTTTGGGTAAACAGAGTCTTATCAACACTTCCTCTGCAGAATTTATGGTCCAAAAGAAATTTTGTCAATCGTTCATACCAAGCACATGGTGCTTGTTTGAGACCATAGAGAGCTTTGTTCAGACGATAAACATGATGGGGATGCTTAGGATCTAAAAATCCCTTAGGTTGTTCTACATAAACTTCTTCAACAAGATCCCTATTAAGAAATGCATTCTTTACATCCATTTGAAATATTTTAAACTTTAGTGCACATGTAATAGACAGAAGTATTCTAATAGACTCAAGACGAGCTACAGGAGCAAATGTCTCATCAAAATCAATGCCTTTTATCTGTGAGTACCCTTAAGCTACTAGCCTTACTTTATTCCTGATCACATTTCCAGATTCATCAGATTTATTCTTGAAGACCCATTTAGTTCCAATGACATTTGTATTGAGTGGTCTGAAAACCAATTGCCATACCTCATTTCTCTGGAATTGTTGAAGTTCTTCTTGCATAGCATTTATCCAGTGTTCATCTTGAAGAGCTTCCACAATATTCTTGGGTTCAATCTTTGAGGTAAAGCAGAAATGATTATAGATATTTTCTATCTGCCGTCGAGTTCTCACACCATCATTAGGATCTTCTATAATTTGCTCTCGAGGGTGATCCTTAATGATGGGTATGTTAGATGATGGTTGTGGTTCATTCAATGATGGAGATTTGTTATCTGATTTATCTAAAATGCATGAATCTATATCATCTTCTAATTCATTCACAGGGCTATCTTCTTCATGAGGTTGGCCATCGATTACCACATTTACTGATTCTTGAATAGTGAGAGTCCTTAGATTGTATACACTATAAGCACGACTATTCAAGGCATACCCTAGAAAGATAACCTCATCACTTTTAGACTCAAACTGCCCTAGGTGATCTCTGTCTCTCAAGATATAACATTTACTCCCAAAAACACCAAAGTATTTCACACTAGGTTGTTTTATGTATCATAGTTCGTATGGAGTTTTGTTCAAACCTGCTCTAAGATATACTTTATTTATGATGTAGCAGATAGTATTGACAGCTTCCGCCTAGAAACTTTTTACCATATCTTTTCCATTTAGCATAACTGACCCCATTTCCTACAATACTCAATTTTTTCTTTCAATGACTACATTTTGTTGTGGGGTTTTTGGGGCTGAGAATTCATGACGAATTCCTTTCTCATCATAATATTTTTCAAATCGTTCATTTTCAAATTCCCCACCATGAGTACTTCTGATATGATTTATGCAATATCCTTTTTCATTTTGAAGTCACTTTGCCAAAATTACAAATTCATCAAAGGCATTTGATTTCTCTCGAAGAAATGTGACCCAGGTAAATCTGGTGTAGTCATCTACTACCACCAGGAAGTATCTTTTCTTGCCATGGCTTTCCACTTTGGTTGGGCCAACCAGGTCCATATGCAGTAGATCTAAAGGTTTTGTTGTTGCTATGGTGGTTGTCTTTTTGTGACTGACTTTTATCTGTTTTCCTTTTAGACATTCTCCACAGATAACTTTTTCTTCTTTTCTAATCTTGGGAAGTCCTCTAATTAAATGTTTTGAACTAAGCTTAGCTAAATTTTGGTAGTGAACATGTCCCAACCTTTGGTGCCATAATTTGGATTCACTCTTTATAGCCATATTACACTTTGTGGATAACACACTCTCACTTGTACTTTCAATAACATAACAATTATTATTAGTGTGTAAACCTTTTATGAGAGATTTTCTTGCATGATCTAAGATCCTACACACATCCTTTGAGAAAGTGACCAAATGTTCTTTGTCATAAATTTGGGAGATACTAAGGAGATTATGTTTTAGACCTTCCACACAAAGAACATGTTTGATTTTTGGAAGGCCTGGTACATTTATCGTTCCTTGTCCAATAATTCTGGCGGAGCTACCATCTCCAAATGTGACCGATCCTCCATTAAAGTCTGAATACTCACAAAAATGAGTTTAATCATCAAAACCTTGGACACACCAGACCTGATGCCAATTTTATCGAGTCTACTCGATGGACTCGAGATTTAAATTTTGATGATATCGAACCATCTATTAATACATCGATAATTCCGTCCAAAGATCTTTGTGGTTGATGGACATCTTATGTCCTCATTTTGATAATATCGAGTGAGCTTTCAAGGACATCAATAACAATGTTCGATTTCATCGAACCGTGTATCGATAAATCGACAAAGGTAGAAAACTTAAAGATTTTTCCTAAATTTTGGGAAAGCTTTCTAACCACAAAAACTTAGGGTGTTCTATTCAATTTTAAGGGATTTAAGTACATGGTGTTTTAGGACATGGGATGTGAAGCTAAGATTTTCTTATCGCGAGTTCTGGCACACGTCTAGTTGAGGCAGACACTTGATCAATCTTCCTATGGGGCTCCTTTGTCTAGCTGACTCAACGCTCATGCTAATTGACAAACCAGGGCACTTTCAGGGAGGAGTCCCATGTAGATTAACTTCATGTAAATAACGTCATTCTTTATTAAAAGTGTTGTCATAACAAGTGGTCCCAACCCTTATATTGCTTCCCTTTACGGGTAGTAGATCTTCAAGTGCTCGGCATTCTAGGGATATGGCAATGGTCGTCCTTCCAAATCCTCTAGGCGATAAGATCCCGGTTTGGCCGAGCCAACTACTCAGTAAGGCCCCTCCCAGTTCGGGCCCAGGGACCCCACCCCGGGCTCTGTAGTATTCTAAAACATGCAGCAAAGGATGAGATCTCCTCGTTAAAATCACTTAATTTTGACCCTATAGTTGTAGAAACGAGCGACCTGCTGGTGCCGAGCCACAACTCGTAGTTTGGCAATGTCTCGTAATTCTTCAAGAAAGTTGAGGCTTATCGCGACCATCTTGGTATTATGCTCGTCTTCATAGTTTCGTACCTGCGTGGTGGGAAGTCCTATCTTGACTAAGACGAAAACCTCTGAGCCATATGAGAGAGAGAAAGGGGTCTCCTATATTTGACTGAGTCGTGGTTCTGTATGCCTAGAGAACAAACAGGAGCTCGTTGGCCCAATTGCCCTTAGCTTTCTCCAGCTTTGTCTTGAGATGATGCGTGATGATTTTATTCATAGCTTCCACTTGTCCGTTAGACTGAGGATGACGAGACGACGAGTAAGAGATGACGATGCCGAGCCTTCGATACATGCCCCTAAACCTTTCATTGTCGAACTGTTTTCCATTATCAGACACAATGGTGCATGGGATGCCGAATAGACAGATGACATTCTTCCAGACAAATTCCATTAACTTTTACCTAGTAATCTTTGCCACAGGCTCGGCCTCTACCCATTTGGTGAAATAATCAACTGCTACGATCGCATATTTGGTTTGCCCCTTGCTTTGAGGCAGAGGCCCAATGATATCAATCCCCCATTGAGCAAATGACCATGGTCTACTCATGGGGGTCAGCTCTTTTGCTGGCTACCTGGGGATGGCAGTGAATCTTTAACACTTATTGCATCTTCGGATGAAACCCTTGGAATCTTCTTGGATTGTTGGCTAGAAGTATCCCTGACGAATTATCTTTTGTGCCAAGGCGCGGGCACCGGAGTGATTCCCACAAATTCCTTCATGTATCTCTCGGATCACATATTCTGCTTCATCGAGTCAGAGACATTTGAGGAACGGCCGAGAATACCCTTTTTTTACAAGGTGTCACCTATAATCGTGTACTGAGCTACCCTGACTCTCAGATGCCAAGCCTCCAACCTATCTTGGGGGACCTCGCCGCTTGTGAGGTATCTGAGTATAGGGTCCATCCAACTTGTAACTATTCACATCGGATTGATGGTCTCCTAGTTGGCTCGATCAATGCTCGGTGAATCTAGGAATTCCATAGGGCCAATCCTCGGGATGCTCCCTTCAGTTGCTAAGGCCAACATTGCAAGGGCATCGACCCAAGAGTTTTTCATTCTCGGTATCTGGCTCAAAATGCATTCCTTGAACTTCCCCATTATTTTCCATGCCTCACCTAAGTAAGCTATCATCCTCACCTCCTTCACATCGTACTCTGTTGACACCTTGTTCACAACGAGTTGGGAATCGCATCGGACATTAATGAGATGGATTCTTAGGTTGACGGCTAATCTGAGCCTAACCAATAGCGCTTCATACTTTGCCTCATTATTTGATGCCTTGAACAGGAGCCTGATTGCGTACTGAATGGTGGTCACGTCGGGTGCGACCAGGACGATCCCCACTCCTCATTGTTTTAAGTTGGATGACCTGTCCACAAATAGGGTCCACTTATCAGACCTTACTTTTGCCTCAATGTCCTTGGGGGGTGAAGGAACTGGGGGAATGGCAGGGCTCATCGCCGAGTTTGCTGGAACCTCTGAGCTAATACCTCCGAGTTCGTAGTTTGGAGTGGTAAATTCTGCTATGAAATCAGCCACTGCTTGGCCTTTGATCACAGTCCTCAGTCGATACTGTATGTCAAAATCTCTGAGCTCAATAGCTCACTTGGTTAGGCGTCTGGATACTTCAGGTTTTTAGGGCACTTGTCGAAGTGGTGAATCTATGATGACAATGATGGAATGTGCTTGAAAATATGGACGTAGCCTCTGTGCAGAGACAACCGGACTCAGGGCTAGCTTCTCCATACTTGGATATCTTGTCTCTAATTGGACCAGCGCTTTGTTAGTATAATAGACAGGGTGCTACTTGCCCCCAGCTTCTCTGATAAGGGCCGAGTTGACGGCAGACGTAGAAACTGCCAAATAAAGGAGTAAGGGCTCTCCTTCCTTTGGCTTGGACAGTAGTGGTGGTGACCCCAAGTATTGCTTCAACTGCTGAAAGGCTTGCTTGCAATCTGGGGTCCACTCTACTTTCTTGTGACCCTTCAATTGTTGGAAGAAGGGGAGGTACTTATCAGTGGCTCTGGAGATGAAATGACTGAGCACAACAACCCTTCTAGTGAGGCACTGGATCTCCTTCATTATCCGAAGTGAACTCATGTCGAGGAGAGCTTTGATCTTATCAAGATTTGCCTTAATTCCCCTCTAACTAACTTGGAAACTAAGGAATTTCCCGGACCCTACACCAAACACACATTTAGCTGGATTTAACTTTATATGATACCTCTGCAGGATTAAAAAGGTCTCTCGGAGGTTTGATATAAGGTCGGATGCTCTAATACTCTTCACGAGCATATCGTCGACATAAACTTCCATAGTTCGGCCAATCTGCCGAGTAAACATTTGGTTGACCAACCTTTGATATGCTACACCAGCATTTTTTAGGCCGAAGGGCATGACCCGATAACATTATTGCCCTTTGTCTGTGACGAAGGTCGTCTTCTGTTTATCCGGAGGGTGCATTTTTATCTAATTATAGCCAGAGTATGCGTCCATGAAGGTGAGAAGCTCATGCTCGGCCGTGCTGTCAACCAATTAGTCGATCCTGGGAAGCGGGAAGTTGTCTTTGGGGCAAGTTTTTTTTAGATCAAGTAATCCACGTAGACCCGCCAGTTCCCATTAGCTTTCTTCACAAGCACTACGTTCGCGATCCAATCTAGGTAATGAATTTCTTCAATGAAGACAGCGCCGAGGAGTTAAGAGACCTCATCGACAATCATAGCATACCTCTCAGGCTCGAAGGCTCTTCTTTTCTATTTCATCGGCTTATGCTTAGGTTTCACGTTCAGCTTATGGATGATCACCTCCAAAGGGATACTTGGCATATCATGATGAGACCAGGCGAAGACATCTCTATGCTGCCTTAGGAAGTTGAGCATCATCGTCTGTTGGCTATTGGATAGTGACGATCTGAGTTAGACTGTCTTAGTTGGATCCTCTTCATCGAGAGGAAGGACCGCAAGGTCCTCTATGGAAGAGCTCTCTGAAGAAACCTCTTTAGGATTAAGCATTTTGATTGTAAGGGCCTATTTTACCACGCCCTTCCTAACTGCCATAGAGTAGCATCGCCTCACCTCCCGTTGATCTCTCTAGAGGTATACGATTCCCCCCAGCATAGGGAATTTCTTCATTAAGTAGTATGTGAAAAGGCCAAGCTATATGTCCTAGAGGGGGGGTGAATAGGACAATGCCAAATAAAAACTTATAACAGCGGAATAATAAAGAAAATGATAGCCAAATTAAATAATAATGCAGGAAAGAAAAACAATCTCAAAATTCAGATCTTGAGAGGTTGATACAAACGTTATTCTAAGGACAACCTTACACCAAAAACAGAGTTTATGGTAGGACAACCTTATTTCTAGAAAGGTCTTTGTATCAAGTCTCAAATCGAAGAGGAATACAAAAACAAATATGAACTGAATTGAAATAACTTGTAATTAAAGATGTATTGTTCTAGGGACAGCCATACACCATAAAAATGGCAGGGCAACCTTGCTGGAACAACTTTCAAAATGAAATTGAAAATCAAGCTTATAAAGGAATAGCAGAAAGTAAATTCTAAGCTATTACAACATTCTCACAAAGCTTGAAATAATTACAACATTCACCACCATACATACATCCCACAAAAAGAATAAAAATTAGAAGAATAAATCAATCAACCACAACTCAAAGGATTTATAGTGGTTCGCCTGTGTGTTCACCAACTGTTATACAACAGCCACACAAAAAGCTACTCCACTCCTAATATCCTCACACA
Organism: Magnolia sinica; assembly: GCF_029962835.1. NCBI lineage: Eukaryota > Viridiplantae > Streptophyta > Magnoliopsida > Magnoliales > Magnoliaceae > Magnolia > Magnolia sinica. Next base: position 61,284,587 of record NC_080577.1, read on the forward strand.
GGGGATATTAGCGTTCACTAAAGATAGGTTTTCCCAGGTTCACCCAAAACCCTTACAATTGTGTCTTTGTATGTGGGCTTACACAATTAAAAAACCCCCACTTCTGAGTTTTCCTGGCTCTCCTCAGATAACCAATATAACAAGATTTTTCTGGCAAATCTTGAAAGAAACCAAAATAATAGAAAGGAATTTACAATATGTAAAATACCTGAATATCTTCTTCGTTGTAGCAGCCCGGTAGAACCAAATCAAAGTAGATGATTGAATGTCCAAGTTCAATGTCCAGTACTCGATTACAATGGTTCTAGATCTAATTGATTTTAAATTAAACCAAACAGGGCTTGCCTTAATTGATTTTGATTCCAAAGAAAGGGAATAACAATTCCTCTTTATCAAATCAGATTGGAATATAAGAAACAAAATCAATTAAAATAAAGCTAAGGAAAGAAGATATTAAATAAGCACACTTAGCTTAGATGGAGCACAAAATTATCTCTCAGAAGTTCGACGAAGATTGGCTTGAATACTATAATTAAATCGATGATTTCTTCTGAGATTCGTGCACTATTTATAGGTGAAAAGATCAGGTCTTCGACTGGTCTAGAGTGCTCTACGACTAGTCGAAGCTCTAACAGATATTTGAAAAATCCGGCGGGATATGCTTTGACCGTTCTACGACTGGTCGTAGCCCTCCTACGACTGGTCGTAGGTCACCTACGACTGGTCGTAGGTTTCCTTCGACTGGTCGTAGGTCCTGCAAAGACCCGCTGGACTTCGAGTCGTAGATTCTACGACTGGTCGAAGATGCAGAAACACTGTTCCTACGACTGGTCGAACAGATTCCAGGACTAGTCGAAGGCTAACAGATTTTATCCGGAATTTGTAACAAACTTACGACTGGTCGAGGATTTTCTTAGACTGGTCGAAGCAAGTCTAGGACTAGTCGAAGCAGACCTAAGACTGGTCGAAGAACAGACCAATCACATGTAAAATAACATTCGACTTATGTATCCGAAATGACCTACTTTCTAAGGTCATCCTATGGTCAAACAAACCTCAATCAAGAAGTATGGACATTGAAACAAGAGACCATGAAGAATGAGCCTTGAAGTCTTGATGTAGACTAAACCTTGAAGTAGCTCAATCATGAAAGTGGCTTGAGTTTCAACTTGAGTCTTGAGTTCAGCTTGAGTCTTGCCTTGTACTTTCTTTTTCTTTTCAGCTTGAGTCTTGTGAGCAGTTCTTGCATTCAAGAGTCTTGTCTTGTGATCAGTTCTTTCATTCAAGATCTTGAGTCTTGTACTTGAGAGCTTTGCTTGATGTGAGCTTAGCTTGTTCATGTATGTTGATCCTTGAGAGAGCTTCACTTATGCAAGTTATATATAACAGAGATTTTGGCACCACAAATTTGATAACAAACAGGGATATAAAGTATAGCACTTACAATCTCCCCCTTTGTCAAATTAGTGACAAAACACATAATCAAACAAGATCAAACATATATTCTTCTTGACACCCCACTCCCCCTGAGTAACATAACCAATGCTTTCAACATTCAACAAGAAACAAGATCAAACATATATTCTTCTTGACACCCCACTCCCCCTGAGTAACATAACCAATGCTACTCCTCTCACAATCACATTAACAACAAACCATTCTCCCCTTTTTGTCACAAGATGACAAAGGAGAACTAAATAAAGGAATGAGAGTAAACAAGAGGAGGAAATAGAGTATAGCAAAAGAGTCATAGAGATACTCAAGATAGCATCACAGATATCCAACATAAATATTACATTAAGAACAAACATCCAGCAGCATAGAATCCAACTCAAATTCAATCAAACAAGAGCAAAGTAATAAAGTTATTACATACCAAAAGTCTCATAGAAACTAGTCGGAATTAGAACTTGAAGATGGAGCAGAATAGAAGGATCAAGTTGGTGCATGCCTTTGTTCAAGCGCCTTAGGTATTTGCGCATGTATTTGAATTGCAAATCATGAGCAATGAGACATGTTCTCCAACTTAACATTAATATTCTCAACTTTATCTTCTAATGCACTCGGATGTGCATCAAATGAAGAAACAAAATCTGGATCATTAGCTGAGTTCGAATCCAGTTCCTCAAAAATATCATCCATATTAATATCAACACCAGCTTTTCAAGACCACCATCAACACCACCACCTTGTTCGAAGCTGATCCAACTTCATCTTATTAATATTTGTATTGTTGAAGATCGATGATGGATTGGTGCTTCATCAACAGCATATCGACTAACATATGAGTAGCCAATACAGTCATAAAGTATGCAAATGGAATGTCACTATGACCAGGATGGAGTCGAAACTGAAGAATGAAATGACAGATTAAGGAAGGCAAACAAATCTGAGTACCATTTGAGATAGCATAGATACCATTTGAAGTGAAACCCGTGCTTCACGACTAGTCGTGGGTATCTACGACCGGTCGTAGTACGACTGGTCGTGTATACTCACGACTGGTCGTACAAACCTCAAGAAATTCAATATCTTGCAATATACACAAAAATTGAAATTTAATCTAGCAAATATATACAATAATATACAAGAAGGCATAAATTATCAATTTAAAATGCACATGCCAAGATCAAATTTCATCTTTTTGAACCTGCTTTTATCAAGAGGTTTTGTGAAAATATCAGCACGTTGATCTTCAGTAGGAATATATTCTAGAGATATAACTTTTCTTCTACTAATTCCCTTATATAATGAAATCTAATGTCAATATGCTTAGTACGAGAATGCTGAATAGGATTTTTTGAAATATTTATCGCACTGGAATTATCACAATGTAATAACATAGAATCCTGTTTAATTCCATAATCACTTAGCATTCGTTGCATCCAAACAAGTTGTGTACATGCATTACCAGCTGCAATATACTCAGCTTCAGCTATTGAAAGTGATATAGAATTTTGTTTCTTACTAAACCAGGAAACTAGAATTTCCAATGTAAAAACAACCACCACTGGTTGATTTTCTATCATCTAGATTACCAGCCCAGTCAGCATCCGAGTACCCAGCTAATTGAACATTGGTTTCATGAGGATACCAGAGACCAAGATTTACAGTACTTGCGACATATCTAATAATTCGCTTGACAACAATCAAGTGAGATTCTTTTGGATCAGATTGATATCTTGCGCAAATACCAACACTTAGAGAAATATCAGGTCTACTAGCAGTTAGATATAACAAACTACCAATCATACTCCGATAAAGTTTTGAGTCAACATTTTTACCATTAGAGTCTTTTGATAGTTTCAGGGTAGTACTCATAGGAGTATCGAAATTCTTACCATTCTCAAATCCAAATCTCTTGATTAGATTCAAGGCATACTTAGATTGAGAAATGAATATTCCTTCAGATTGTTGCTTTACTTGCAATCCAAGGAAATAAGTCAATTCCCCAACCATGCTCATTTCAAACTGTGATTTCATCAAATCTGCAAACTCAGTAGTCAAGTCAGTACAAGTTGATCCATAAATGATATCATCAACATAAATCTGTACCATTAAGATATGATCATTTTGTTTTTTAACAAACAGAGTTTTATCAATAGATCCCATTTGAAAATTATGAGTTAAAAGAAATTTCGTTAGTTTCTCATACCATGCCCTAGGTGCTTGTTTTAATCCATAAAGTGCCTTTTTAAGCCGATACACATGATCAATATTTTTGGAATCTTCAAATCCCATTGGCTATTCAACATAGACTTCTTCATGTAAATCGCCATTTAGAAAAGCACTTTTTACATCCATCTGATAGATCTTTATCTTTTTAAAACATGCAATGGATATAAATAGTCTGATAGATTCAAGACGTGCTACTGGTGTAAAGGTTTCATCGAAATCAATCCCTTCAATTTGAGTATAACCTTGTACCACCAGTCTAGCCTTGTTTCTAATTATATTTCCACATTCGTCAGACTTATTTTTGAAAATCCATTTTGTTCCAATGATGTGTTTATCTTTAGGTCTTGGTACGAGATACCAAACATCATTTCTTATGAATTGGTTGAGTTCATCTTGCATCGCAACAATCCAGTTCTCATCAGTGAGCGCTTCTTTTACGTTAGATGGTTCAATTTGGGATGTAAAACATACATAATTACATATATCCTCAAGTTGTCTACGGGTGCGAACACCGGTGAGAGGGTTTCCAAGAATTTGTGTGGTTGGATGATCTTTAACAGTCCTCAACTCAGAATCAGTTTGATTTGATGAAGTATCGGGTTTATCAATGATTAGTACTTCATCATTATCTGAATTAGAAGTTGGTGTGTTTAAATGATCATCAATGACAACATTGATGGATTCTTGAATCACACCAGTCCTTTTGTTCAGGACCCTATAAGCTCGACTGTTTAAAGAGTATCCTAGAAAAATACCTTCATCACTCTTCGTATCGAACTTTCCCAAATTTTCACGATCACGTAAAATATAGCACTTGCTGCCAAAAACTCGAAAGTATTTAACAGTAGGCTTTTTATTGAACCACAATTCGTAAGCCGTCTTATTATTATCTTTTTTTGTGTAGACTCGGTTAATAATATAGCAAGCTGTGTTGACTGCTTCAGCCCAAAGATTTTTAGAGAGCTTCATGCTATTCAACATGACATTAGCCATTTCTTGAAGCACCCTATTCTTCCTTTCTACAATTCCATTTTGTTGAGGAGTTTTGGGAGTAGAGAATTCATGTAATATTCCTTGGTCGGTACAGAACTTCTCAAAATTGCTATTCTCAAATTCAGATCCATGATCACTACGAATCTTACTGATTTGAGAGGATTTTTCAGTTTGAATCCTTTTGAGAACTTTTCTTACTTCTTCAAGGGTTTCAGATTTATCCCTTAAGAAGACTACCCAAGTGAATCTGGTAAAGTCATCAACTATTACTAGGATATACTTTTTCCCACCATGACTTTCTGTTCTGGTAGGTCCTATCAGATCCATGTGGAGAAGTTCGAGTGGTCTTGATGTGGTATTTGAATTCACCTTTTTGTGTGAGTTCTTTGTTTGTTTGCCTATCTGGCACTCACCACATATTTTATCTAATTTCTGAAGTTTGGGTAAACCTCTTACAAGTTCTCGTTTGCTCAATCGATATAAATTTCGATAATGTACATGTCCAAGACGTTTGTGCCATAAATCAGTCTCGTCTGTATGGACCATGTAACATGTTTGATTAGATGAGCTGGATTCACTAATAATATAGCAATTTTCAGACGTTCTACGTCCAGTTAATATTACAGAACCCTTATTATTTAGTATTTCACATCTTTGATTAGAAAACCGAACATTATGGTTATTATCACATATTTGTGATATACTAAGCAAGTTGTGCTTTAGGCCTTCAACATATAAAACATTTTTAAACACTGGAAGATTAAAAAGTTGAACCGTACCTTGGCCTAAAATCTTGCAGTTGCTTCCATCACCAAATGTGACTGACCCATCAGTCATATCTTTCAGATCGGTGAATAAAGCTTTGTCACCTGTCATATGCCTGGAGCATCCACTGTCTAGGTACCACTTTGAATGACTTGTTGCTTTGAAAGCAGTGTGAGCAACCAAGCAGGTGACTTTAGGAACCCATTTCATAACTGTTTTGGGTTTAGGAACATAGTTGGTCTTCTTTTGTGTATATTTGTAGGAATGACCTATAGAGTTAGATTTTAATAGCTCCTTGAGTAAATCAACTATCTTTTCAGCTAGTGGATTTCGATTCTGATTAAAGTTGACATGGTTGTTTCTAGGTTTTTGAAAAGTTTTTGAATTTTTAGAAAAATCTTGATAAGTACTTTTCCCTTTTGAGTTTGAGGACTCTCCTTTAACAAACATAGGAGGAGTATACTTTTGTTTAGGAGGTTGATTTTTATCATAGCCCAACCCGGATCGATCGCCACATTTTCTTGATCCGGATAACAATTTTTCTAACTTTGGATCACCTTGGGCATATTTCCATGTGTCCTTTAAACTCGGAAGAGAAGATACTTCACTTTTAAGTTTCTCAATTTCAGATTTTAAATCAACAATTTGAGAGTTTTTAAATTCCAAATCGCATTTTGATTTTTCAAAATTATCGGAAATTTGTGATTTTTCTAAGACAAGCGATTCAAAACAATTTTTGAGTTTAGAAAACTTTTCTTTTTGAAGTTTAAGTTTGACAATTTTACAACTTTCCTTATATAGGGCATTGTAAGCGTCTTGAAGATCATCTTCATTTTCACATTCACTATTCGGATTTTCTTCACTTAGAGTCATTATCCGAAAATGTGAATTTGGCTAGAGTCATAAGAGCTTTGACCTCATTGCCCGACTCGATTTCAGAATCTTCTGATTCAAGAACCTTCAGAATCCGATGATTCATCCCATGTAGCCAACATACCCTTCTTCTTGGGTTTGTCCCTTTTATGACATCTATTTGCTAAGTGCCCATATTCTAGACAGTTGTAACATTGACTATCTTTCAAAGATTTTCGAGATTTGGGTCTAAACTTCTTTTTGTCATTTGATTTTTGAAAATCAACTCTTTTCTTGCTTTTGAAAATCTTATAAAATTTTTTAGCTAAAAGAGCCATGTCATCTTCTGAATCAGAATTTTCTTCTGAACTACATTTAGAAGATTTTAGAGCGATAGATTTACCTTTAGGAGCTTTAAAGTTTAACTCGTAGGTTTGTAGAGAACCAACTAGTTCTTCAACCCTCATATTATCCGTATCACGAAGTTCCTGGATTGCGGTTACTTTTGAATTGAACCGTTTAGGAAGTGAGCGTAATATTTTTGCACACACTTTACTTTCTGGGATCTTATCGCCAAGACCCCACATTGAGTTTACAATGTCATTTAATCTAGTGTAAAAGTCCATAAACATTTCATTTTCCTCCATATGAATTTCTTCAAATCTGGTTGTGAGGAGTTGGACTTTAGATTTTTTGACAATTGTAGTACCCTCGTGTGTCATTTCTAATGTATCCCAAGCTTGCTTTGCAGTATCACAAGAAATGATTCTTTTGAACTCATCCGGTGATAGTGCGCAAGTAATTGCATTTAGTGCTTTAGCATTTGCACTACTCTCACTTTTCTGAAGGGTGGTCCATTGGTAATATGGTGTGGTTTTCATAGACTTTGAACCATCAACCCCAATAACTTCCATGATAGGAGGATTCCATTCAGTCACTGTGGCTTGCCAGACTTTAGGAATCCATTTCATAATTGTTTTGGGTTTAAGAACATAGTTGGTCTTCTTTTGTGTATACTTGTAGGAATGACCTATAGAGTTAGATTTTAATAACTCCTTAAGAATTAAATCCAAGAATTAAAAGGAGCTATTAGGCTTTGATACCACTTGAAAAGGCCAAGCTATATGTCCTAGAGGGGGTGAATAGGACAATGCGAAATAAAAACTTATAACAGCGGAATAATAAAGAAAATGATAGCCAAATTAAATAATAATGCAGGAAAGAAAAACAACCTCAAAATTCAGATCTTGAGAGGTTGATACAAACGTTATTCTAAGGACAACCTTACACCAAAACAGAGTTTATGGTAGGACAACCTTATTTCTAGAAAGGTCTTTGTATCAAGTCTCAAATCGAAGAGGAATACAAAAACAAATATGAACTGAATTGAAATAACTTGTAATTAAAGATGTATTGTTCTAGGGACAGCCATACACCATAAAAATGGCAGGGCAACCTTGCTGGAACAACTTTCAAAATGAAATTGAAAATCAAGCTTATAAAGGAATAGCAGAAAGTAAATTCTAAGCTATTACAACATTCTCACAAAGCTTGAAATAATTACAACATTCACCACCATACATACATCCCACAAAAAGAATAAAAATTAGAAGAATAAATCAATCAACCACAACTCAAAGGATTTATAGTGGTTCGCCTGTGTGTTCACCAACTGTTATCCAACAGCCACACAAAAAGCTACTCCACTCCTAATATCCTCACACAGGGGATATTAGCGTTCACTAAAGATAGGTTTTCCCGGGTTCACCCAAAACCCTTACAATTGTGTCTTTGTATGTGGGCTTACACAATTAAAAAACCCCCACTTCTGAGTTTTCCTGGCTTTCCTCAGATAACCAATATAACAAGATTTTTCTGGCAAATCTTGAAAGAAACCAAAATAATAGAAAGGAATTTACAATATGTAAAATACCTGAATATCTTCTTCGTTGTAGCAGCCCGGTAGAACCAAATCAAAGTAGATGATTGAATGTCCAAGTTCAATGTCCAGTACTCGATTACAATGGTTCTAGATCTAATTGATTTTAAATTAAACCAAACAGGGCTTGCCTTAATTGATTTTGATTCCAAAGAAAGGGAATAACAATTCCTCTTTTCAAATCAGATTGGAATAACAGAAACAAAATCAATTAAAATAAAGCTAAGGAAAGAAGATATTAAATAAGCACACTTAGCTTAGATGGAGCACAAAATTATCTCTCAGAAGTTCGACGAAGATTGGCTTGAATACTATAATTAAATCGATGATTTCTTCTGAGATTCGTGCACTATTTATAGGTGAAAAGATCAGGTCTTCGACTGGTCTAGAGTGCTCTACGACTAGTCGAAGCTCTAACAGATATTTGAAAAATCCGGCGGGATATGCTTTGACCGTTCTACGACTGGTCGTAGCCCTCCTACGACTGGTCGTAGGTCACCTACGATTGGTCGTAGGTTTCCTTCGAGTGGTCGTACAAATGTTCACTGGACTTCGAGTCGTAGATTCTACGACTGGTCGAAGATCAGTCGACACTGTTCCTACGACTGGTCGAACAGATTCCAGGACTAGTCGAAGGCTAACAGATTTTATCCGGAATTTGTAACAAACTTACGACTGGTCGAGGATTTTCTTAGACTGGTCGAAGCAAGTCTAGGACTAGTCGAAGCAGACCTAAGACTGGTCGAAGAACAGACCAATCACATGTAAAATAACATTCGACTTATGTATCCGAAATGACCTACTTTCTAAGGTCATCCTATGGTCAAACAAACCTCAATCAAGAAGTATGGACATTGAAACAAGAGACCATGAAGAATGAGCCTTGAAGTCTTGATGTAGACTAAACCTTGAAGTAGCTCAATCATGAAAGTGGCTTGAGTTTCAGCTTGAGTCTTGAGTTCAGCTTGAGTCTTACCTTGTACTTTCTTTTTCTTTTCAGCTTGAGTCTTGTGAGCAGTTCTTGCATTCAAGAGTCTTGTCTTGTGATCAGTTCTTTCATTCAAGATCTTGAGTCTTGTACTTGAGAGCTTTGCTTGATGTGAGCTTAGCTTGTTCATGTATGTTGATCCTTGAGAGAGCTTCATTATGCAAGTTATATATAACAGAGATTTTGGCACCACAAATTTGACAACAAACAGGGATATAAAGTATAGCACTTACAGTATGTAGATGCTACCTCCCTCATGGAGTTTACGGAAGGTAGCCCGAGGATGACATTGTATGCCGAGGGGGTGTTTACTAACAGGAAGTCTAGCAACAGGGTGACCTGGTTCCGACCTTTTCCAGCCATCATTGGGAGGGAGATCGCTCCCTTTAAAATTACTTTATCACCTACAAAGTGGTGCAATGAGGTCTGGATGGGTTGGAGGCGTGATCTGTCGATCCCCATCTTGTCAAATGCTTCGAAATATAAGATGTCGACCGAGCTCCCAGTGTTGAGCAAAATTCAGTATACCTTTCGATTGGCTATGGTCATTACGACCACCAGCGCATCATCATGGGGGTGTTGAATCCCTCGCGTGTCATCTTCCGTGAATGTCAAACTGCATGGGCTCATCTAAGATTCCTTGCTCGGCCCGTCAACAAGATACACATAATGTTTGGGGTCAGTACTACAAGCGTGGACTTTTCGAACCTGATTCGAATCCCCACCTCCTGATGGCCCCCCATATATCATTCAGATCTCGACGGCATCGTCTGCTGTTTAGCTCGACGATTCGTCCTTCTGAGGCTGTTTGTCTTCTTTGACATACTGTCGCAAATGCCCTTTGTGAATAAGGGTTTCAATTTCTTCTTTCAAGTAGACACACTCGCTAGTGTTGTGCCCATGGTTGTGATGAAAGTGACAGTACCTACACTTGTCCCGCTGGCCTACTTCTATCTTCATACAACTCGACTAATGCAGTAGCCTTTTGTCCCATATATCCAATAGGATCTGCTCCAGTGACGTGTTGAGGTGAGTATATGAGCTAAATTTGCTTTTTGACCTTCTACTTGGCCTCCGAACACTAGAGTTATTTTCATTCGACCTCCTTTTGTTGGCTTGTGATGGCTCTTCATCCTTCTGCCTCTTTTCTTTAGATGAATGTTCCAAACCTTGGTTGTTCTTTCATGAACTGAAGAATTCTTCCACGTTCATATACTTCTGAGCTCGACTAATGAGCTCTCGAGAAGAGGAACCTTCCATCCTTGAGCCCGTTGATCATCGTGTCAGAGCCATTTTGTCAGAGTAGTCATCAACCTGCAGAGCCTTCTCATTGAAGCGAGAGATGTAATCTTTCAGTGACTCTCCACTTTTTTGTTTAAGGGTGAGTAGATGAGTCAACAACTTGTGACTCTTCTTTTCGACGATGAACTGCGTCAAGAATGCCCTACTGAGCTCAGCGAACATGCTGATTGACTTCGGCTTAAGCTATCGGTACAAAGTTCTTGTAGCCCATATGAGGGTTATGAAGAATGCTCTGCACATCATTTCCTCTGATGCCGACTGGATTTACATCCAAGAGTGGTAGGATTCCATGTGCTCTGTCGGGTTCTCAGAACCCGAGTATTGAATGATGGGGGCATTCTGAACCTCGGAGGCATTGTTGCACCCATGATGTCACCGGTGAACAGAGGTTCGGTCTCCTCCATCATCTCTTCTACTGCGGTTGGAGTCTATGTCTGCTGATCCCGTTGCAAACTTTTGATCTAGTTTCAGAGTTCATTGAGCTGGGTTTCTCATGGATCTCTGTTCTCAACAACTGTTTCACAAGGAGCTTCGACGTCAGGTGTTTTGCCCCTTCTCCTCCTTTCCAGCTCATGGCGGAGGTCAGTCGGGGCTAACACCGAGATCTCAGACACGTAAGTTGGCGCTCGAGTTGCTGCATTTCGTAGGAGGTTCAGAGCCTAAGTTGACATACTTTGGGATGCTCCTTGAGAACCGACAGGGGCGGAATGTTCTGCAACTAGCGGAGCGCTCGCCTCACGATCAAGGGGTGGATGTTGTCTAGCCATTTGTTGTTTCATTTGGCCAAGCTCATTGACCAACATTTCCACTTGATTTTGTAACGTGTGATATCTGCTTCCTTGATTCCGAGATCGCTGCGTTGGTCCCGTCGGAGCCGACTCAGCGAGCAATTGAGAAGACGAGTTTCGCTGCCCAGTTGGCTCGGGATCAACAACAATGGTTGGAGGAAGCGCTTTCTTCTTTCCTTTCACCATTTTTCCTCTGATAAAGTAGGAGCAGCTTTCACGTCTACGAATTCCCACAGATGGTGCCAAAATGTTGATGAAAGAATTTGGTTCACCCTCACCGAGCTCTGAGCACTCGCGCTGAGCCCCGTAAGCCTGCACAAGAGAAGGACAAAGGAGACCCTGACTAGAGCAGGGGACCCTCCGATGCCAAAGTTAAGCTAGGATGGGGCTTAGGGTGTCAAATATTGCGTACCTATTCCTGTAGCTATGTCTCCTATTTATACCTTTTGGTTGAAGTAACCATGCCTGTCATTCTCGGCATGACTATCGCCATTAGGCTTGAACGACACGTGCACTGATATTGACAATTATCTCATAATCGTGTGCCAAAAAACACTATTCACGTACATTATTGGAGTTGATTGCTCAACGTGATTACTGACCACGTTCTCATCCACGTCCAAGCTGACCCTACCATTTGAGTCCATCTTCAAATGGTCTGCACCCATATGCTGTCGGCAAGGATCGGGTCGGAGCTAACAGTGGAGGTATGTAATGGCTTCTTTCGGGTTCCAGGCTAATGTGATAGCTCTACAAAAGAACTTGGGAGTTGAACTTTGGTTACTACCAGACTGGGTTAGACTAGATGTTGCTACTGAGCCGAGGTTTTGCTCATCGGCCTTGGTCATTCGACTTGCTATGGCGAGTTCACTTAGTCAACCAAGCCAAGTCCATTCCTTCTGAGGCCGGTTCATATTTTCTCATAATAATATTTTCAAAAAAAGTTTGAGACATATGTTGTTTCCTATTATAATCATCATACAACCCTTCCCGACATCTCTTAGCTATCTCAACATATTGACGTTCCCACTCTTGAATGGTGAAACCCTAACTCTGAATCTAATCCTAAAAGAGAATAAAAGAAAAAATCCTATAGTAATATGGAAAGTAAGTAGAGGAGAAGTTAGAAGGAAGTTACTATATTAGAGAAGATCTATGTTGGGATCCTTCAAAATAGAAAACAATGTTAGTTCTTAAAAAATTTTAAAATAATAATAATAATAATAATAATAATAACAGGAAAAATCCTAAAAACAAGAGTCTAAATTTAAGAAAAATCTAACCTAATCCTAAAAGGAAAGAAACCTCGAACAAATAAGAAATCTAGAAAAGAAAGAGAGAGAATTAGAAAGAGGTTACCAAATTATAAGTTTCCAAATTAAGGTCCTACAAAACAGAAAAAGGAAAGTGAATTAGTTTCTTTAAAAAAAAAAAAAAAGAAAGCAACCTAGTTTATAAAAAATAAAAAGGAAAGTTTCTAAAAATAGAAGGTAGTTAGTTTCTAAAAATAGAAAAAGGAAAGGAAATTAGTTTCTAAAAATGGATTAGGAAATTTCTAAAAAATAAAAAATTAGTTTCTAAAAATAGAAAAGGAAATTTTTTAAATCTAGAAATAAAAAGAAAAGTTAGTTTCTAAAAATAAACTAGGAAAGTTTCTAAATCTAGAAATAGAAAGAAAAGTTAGTTTCTAAAAATAAATTAGGAAAGTTTCTAAATCTAGAAATAGAAAGAAAAGTTAATTTAAAAAAAAATAATAAGAAAGTTTCTAAATTTGGAAATAGAAAGAAAAGTTAGTTTCTTAAAACAAATTAGAAAGAAACCTAACCTAAACACAAAAAGTAAATAAATCATAATCTTAACATAATTCCAAAGCTAATTAAATCTAGAAAATGCATCCGTCAATCCTTGACAACGGCGCCAAAAACTTGTTCACAACCCCACGTGTAGGGTCGCGATGTAGTAATAATAGCATTAAGACCGAGGTTGAATCCACAGGGACTGAAACTTATACATTTCTGAAATTAACTAGAAGTAGAACTAGAAGAAGATGTGAAACTAATTCTGAAGTATTTGAGAGAGTAATTGTGAATAGAATAATTAAAACTAAGAATTTAAAGGTGGGAAGTTGGGTGCCAAGGATCCACTTGTAGTGATCAGGGAGCCCTCTTGCTTGATTCAAGTAACGCAATTATAATTGGAATCGTATCCTATCCAATTGGAAAATATATCAATAAAACCAAATTTGAACTTCCATTGACCTAATTCTAATGAAGGAGAACTATGACAATTGGCAGGGATTTCATCACCAAACCATGCCCAGGAGACAATGGCAAACAAGAGGATTTACCATTCCCATAATCTCAAAGCAGGAGAATTGTGAAGGTTATGAAGGATTCCATCACCCTACCATGACTAAGGGATAATGGTGAATAACAAGACTAACTAATTTCACAATCTCAAATTAGGAAAAGAAGAATATCAAAGCTATTGTAGATCTACTATAATTTGAGTTATAATAAACTATTAAAAACTAAAAGTATTCCTTGAATATCAAATTAGAATTCATGGAGTTCAACGTAAACATGAATCAAAGCAATAGAAACGTCCCATCATGCTAAAAGCTTCACCTCTTAGCCCTAACTAAGAGGTTTAGTCAACCATAGGCATGATTGGACCAAAGTCTCTTAAGAAAAATATGAAAACAACTAAGGAAGAAGAAGAAAAACTCTTGGCAATGGCTTCACCACCCTTTTGTTCCACTCCTTAAACTCTAGAAGATACTTAGGAACATCCTAAGGAATCCTATTTATAGTTGTGGAACTCTAACTTTTACACCTAGTTGGAAAACTCTAGAAACTACCTCAAATTTATGTAGTTTACTAAAATAGACTTTGCTTTGTGTGATTTTCAAAAATAGGCTTTACTTTGTGCAATTTCGCTAAATGATCTAGAGTTTCAAAATATGCTTTTTCAAGACGATTCAAGATTCCCTTTCTTCACTTCCAATCTTTTATTCTCTTCATTCCTCACTTGGTTTTCTTGTATCTTTGGCATATGAATTCTTCGTTCTTAGTCTCCTAAGATCCATCCCTTTCCTTGTTGATTCTTGAGCATCAAATCAATGCTTTTAGCACCCTTTTTAATCTAAGCACTTAAATTCACCTTGCAACACAAACATGAGTAAAATAGAACATTAAGTATTATCATGCTCATAAAACCAAGATATAAATGGGGGATAATATGTAATATTTGACCATCAACACTTATTCATAGTCACATTTGATAAAATGAGGGTCGAAAGGTGAAGATTGCGTCTCATTCGAACACCCTTGCTCGACTTTGTAGGGGAAAAGGTTACCTCTGAAGGAAGCAATCTCCTACCTGCAATAGCTGGCGAAGGCGCTAACCAAGTCACCACCATGGTTGATTTTCTTGTGGCAGGCCATCTTTATACCCCATGAGAATCGTGGTGTCTACTTATCACCTTGCCATGAAGTTCCCAACCAAGCATTGAGCCGACCAGGTCAGGGGGAGCAGCATGAGGCCCAATAATGTTATTCGATAGTGATTCAAGCAAAAACACAATGATAATAAGCGATGTAAATCACCTCTTTGCACAGACATGACAAGCAAAAAGTGGCCTTCATCACTGACAAAGGGTTGTATTGCTACCAGGTAATGCCATTAGGGCAAAAGAATGCAGGAGCAACATACCAGTGCTTGGTGAACAAGATGTTCTCTAGAAATATTGGGAAAACAATGGAAGTATACGTCGATGATATGATTATTAAGAGTTTCAAGGCAAGTGACCACTTGATTAACCTGAAGGAGATGTTTGAAAACTTGAGAAAGTACTAGAAGAAGCTGAACCTGAGCAAGTGTGCCTTTAGTGTTAGCTTAGAAAAGTTCCTAGGCTTCCTTGTCAATCAGGGGGGGAATAGAGGCAAATCCTAACAAGATCCGAGCTCTCCTGGAGATGAGCTCCCCCATCACAACAAAAGAAATACAATCCCTGATGGGCAGAGTAACAGCCTTAAATAGATTCATCTCTCAGACCATGGAGAAATGCTTGTCATTCTTTAAGCAGTTGAAAGGGAGTAAGAAGATGACTTGAATTGAAGAGTGTGAGCAAGCATTTCAATAGCTCAAAACATACCTAAGGTCTCCACCATTGCTCTTTAAGCTAGAGCCCTAGGGAGCAACTACTACTAAATCTAGCGGTATCAAATATAGCGGTCAACTCGACCTTGATATAGGAAGAGGAAAGCAAGTAGTGACCAGTTTATTATTTAAGGAAAACCATGACTGGAGCGGAGACGTGATACCTAGAAATATAAAAATTGGCACAGGCCCTGATCGTGTCATCTCGACATCTCCGGCCTTATATACAAGCTCATACGATCATAGTCCCAACCGACCTGGCACTCTACCAGGTATTATAGAAACCAAAGGTATCATGGCAACTATCCAAGTGGGCAATCGAGCTAAGCGAGTTTGACATCATATACTAACCATGGGTGGCGATTAAAGGATAGACTGTCACTGATTTTATCACTAAATTCACCTAGCCACCCCCTTAGTAGGAAACTGAGGTCGAACAAAGCATTGGGCCACAAGAGTGGACCCTCCACGTGGATGGGTCATCAAATTCCTGAGGAAGCGAAGTAGGGATGATCCTCGTCTCACCCAATCAGGCCAACATAGAATATGCTCTAAGATTTGGCTTCATGAATTCTAACAATGAAGCTGAAAACGAAGCCCTCCTTGCCGAATTAAGACTAGCCAAAGCCATGTGAGCCAATACGTTGAGAATATATAATGATTCCCAGTTGGTAAATTGAATCACTACATAATATTAGTCTAGATGAGAGAAGATGATTGCCTATTTACAGATAGATCGGAACTTGCTCTATGAGTTTAAAAACTACAAACTCACGCTAGTTTGCAGGTCAGAAAATTCCAAAGCCAATGCCCTAGCTAAATTGGCATCGGCCGTCGACGATGATATTTTTAGGACCATATCAATTGAGTTCTTATCCGAGCCAGGTATCAACTGGCTCGGCCAAAAAAATAAAATTCTACCAATAACTTGACCACCAATATGGATGGACCCCATCGTATGCTATCTGCAAGAAGGAAAGCTGCCTGAGGATAGGTTAGAGGCCCCTAAAATCAAGTACCAATCCTCTTGGTACACAATCCTAGGAGACGTCTTATATAAAAAAGGGTTCTCACTGCCTTATTTAAGGTGTTTGCAACTTGATGACACTGAGTGTGTATTTGATAGCCTTTTAGGTATTGACATTGGCTGATGTTTTATAATCGAAGGAGGTTTGGAAGGAACTATGTGTTGGACAGAAAGAACAGGTGGTTTTGGAGGAGGATTGATACCTCCCGAGTTTGAAATTTTCTTTGAAGCCATCTGTTGCAGTCGAGCAGCTGCAAGAAAAGCAAGATGTTTTTGGGTAATGTTGAGGGTCAAATATTGCATATTATCCCCCATTTATTTCTTAGTTCTACAAACATAATATGGCTTAATGGTATATTTTACATGTGTTTGTGTTGCAAGGTGGTTTTAAGAGCTTGGATTGAAAAGAATGCTAAAAGCATGGATTTATTGCTCAAGAATTGTCAAACTAAAGAATGGATCTTTGGAGACCAAGATTAAGGATTTCAAGACTCCAAGATCCAAGAAAACCAAGTGGATAAGGAAGTCGAAAGAACAGGGGCAGAAATCACAAAGACTGTGCCATCGAGAATCGTTCGATGACATCGAATATCCGTTCGATGACATCGAACACTGGTTGATGACATTGAATTTATAAGGGAAAATTGAGTTGGTTGCTGGACATATTGGGTTCTTTTCTTGATCAATGGAAGACATGTTCGATGACTCGAAAGAAGGTGCTCGATGACTGCTCGTTGGCATCGAATTTATTGAAAAAATTGAAGTAACTTGCTGAACTATTTTGGACACATTCTTGATAACTTGAAGACCTGTTCGATGGATCGAAGCTCTGCTCGATGACATCGAAGGATGGTTCGATGACATAGAGACTTACGTAGTGGGAAAGAAGAAAAGGTGCGACTTCCGGATTCACACCCCTTTGATGACATCGAAGGGTGTTCGATAACATCGAACCGAATACACAGTGTTTACATGGGCTGCATAAATTTGATCTGATTTTATGATTTTGTAAAACTTGGCTTATAAATAGGGGTTTCCTAAGTCTTTTCAGGATATTTAAGGTTTGAAGGAGTAGAGCAAAAGGGTGGAGCCACTTCCCAAGAGTTCTTCTTCCCTTCTTTATAGTTTTTAATGCTTTCTTCTAGGGTTTTTAATCCAATCATGTCTATGGTTGGCTATATCCCTTAGCTAGGGCTAAGGGATGAAGCTTGTAGCATGGTTAAGACGTTTTTCTTATTTGATTCTTGTTAATGTTGAACTTCTTTGATTCTAGTTTGATATTTAAAGAATACTTTTAGATTTTAATGGTTTGTTGTGACTTAAATTACAATAGATCTGCAATAACTTGAAGTATCTTCTTTTTTTATTTGGAGTTGGTGAAAATAGGAAATCCTGTTGTTCTCCATTGTCTTTTGGGCATGGCTGAGTGATGGAATCCCTTCTATTCTTCACAATTCTCCCATGGTGGTTGTTGGATCAATATATCTTGTTGTCTACCATAGTCTCTTGGGCATGGTTAGGTGATGGAATCTCTTCCGATCTTCACAACTTTCATCCGTTGAGAATTAGTTCAATGGAAGTTCACGTATGATCTTATTGAATATCTTCTAGTTGGATAGGAGAGGACTCCAATTCTAATTGAGTGCCTTGAATCAAATAAGGAAACATCTTAATAGTTGCAAGCGAATCCCTGGAAACCCTAGTTCCTACCTTTAACTTCTTAATTTCTAGATTCATCATCTCACAATTACTCCCTACTTTCCTAATTTAGGTTAGATCTTCTCCTAGTTTTGATTCTAATTACTTTCAGAATATACACACAAGATTAGTCCCTGTGGATTCAACCTCAATCTCACTAAGATTATTACTACATCGTGACCCTACACTTGGGGTAATTTGCGGGACTTCTGGAAAATGAGCTTCAGTCGTCAGAATGGAAGGAATGGTAACTATCCTAGTCTTCACTCTTATGTGCTTTTTCGTAATAGTGGTTAGCAGTGCAGGGGCACTTCTTTTCTTGCTTTCCACTAGACCCAGCTGGGAGCAGAATTGGGATGAAAGTTCTATGGTACTTCGTCTACCCAAGAATTTAACATACTGGTGATCCCACCACACTATGAAGTTGCTCATGCCTCAGGAGACTTAGGATAGGTTGGAATCTGTAGAGTGACCACTTCCTTGCAATAAGATTTGCTGAGAGAAGTATTAAACTCACCATCGATCACTATCAAACGATCGTAAGGAGGTTGGTTGTATGTTGTGTGAGTGAGAGGACAGGGGATATACTTCACCAAGACAAATTGATAAGCAAACACGGAAGGGTGACATTGCTTGACCCTTGCTTTCGTGTTTTTGCCTTTTTCAATTGTACCGCCAAAAGCCAAGTCGTGACAGATGACATAGCAGGTCCAAGCTTGATGTAGTCGACTAACCGAGTGCTCATCTTCAGGATCAAATTGTCATGTGAGCCATTTAGGTCCGTAAGCCTTTTTCTTTGTAAAGGGCATAAAGGACTGATTGTCATCGGATATATCAAGAGATAAGAATCCTTTAAGGTATTCATTGACCATATTCTTCTCCAGGGGAGTGTGGAGAATTCGATTGCCATTGAAAGAAAATGATCAGTCAGAATGTTGCTGATCAAAGAGATAAGGTTAAAAGTATGCTATAAACTACATCTGTATAAGACATATAGGTCCCCCTGCTAAGTATATTCCTTTATTGCTAACCTCATAATGACCTTTGTACATATGACTTAGGAAGAATGGTGCAAGGGCTACTCGATGTCCTTAAACAAGGCACTCATCCAAAGAAACATATTCGGTCGTCACTTACGGGGCATTGATGCACAATAACTGTAACACCTGAGCCAGTGGACACTCGAAGGGACCTTGTAAATCATAATTAACCTCCCTCAAGACAAGTTTAATAGAAAAAGGATAACTAGGGCTATTGTGTACATTTCTAGCACTATATAAAGCCTCATTTATCAACCCCTCACTCCCATATGAATTTTTATTGTAAGAGAGAGAGAGAGAGAGAGAGGAGAAGAAAGGGGGAAAATGAGGGAGAGGAGCTAGTATGGAAGACCACCCCACCACCACTAGCCATCAACGCATCCGCATCACGCCGCATTGTCGAAATCTCCTCAAGAACGATTTGAGGTAAATAGTAAACCTTTTCATGAAGATTTTCTTTTAAGAATTGAATGCATGAGGCCTTACAAGTCGTCGTCCATCTTAGGAGAGGACGCTGACAAGAAAATTCACAGGACCCTAGTCCTAGGAGAGAGCCTCAAATTCGGTGTATCACTCAAAGGTGCAGATCATTACCCTTAGGTTGTTATTTATCGAACCCATGTCATGATTAATGATTGTGTAATGAATAAATGATCGCATGCTAACTAGTTTACATTCTTTCAATCGATTGCCCTCTATGAATTGCTAATGGCGAGAATGTAGCTTAAATAAATGATTAAATGCTAGAGTAGGTTGAATTTACTAAGATTCTCGCTCATGCATTGTATCATTCTTCAACATATGAATTTAATTTGTCTTATCACCTACAAATTTTAAAGATCTAAGTAGTACACTCATATATTTAATAAAATTCCTAAAATATTAGGACCTTCCCAATTTTCTATTATACAATCCTTCCTATTCTCGAAATGAGTAATGTATGAAGTATACTGTTTGATTGCAGTTAATCGACTAATCGGGTTGGTTGGAAAACCCAAAAACTCATGAGGGAAATCCTAATTAGCTTGACTACCCCAGGCTGGTATGACTGATCCAGGTTAAACATGGACAACCAACAATAGTCAGACTGCATGGGATGCTTGCACCTAGTGCCGGTTGCACCGAAGCTCGCCCGAGTCCACCAAATTAGTCCATTAGTCGACCAACCACATGTATTCACCATGTATGATCAAGCATGTCTGAATTTAAAGCACCCCATGCCCTTAGGAGGCCCACTATTAACTGTTAGTGACATGATCCCTGAGTCTCGGGAGTTGAGCATAGTGGTATGGGACATTGTGCCTGTACTGTTGGCCTATGCTGAAGTGACAAGCCTCCCCTTAGTGACCGTAAGCAAACCCATTTCATGAATTTACCTATCGTATGAGCTCACCTGGGAGTGATGAACCCGATTGGATCAATGATCACAGGTACGGGTCGCCACAGAAGCCCCGAGCCAAGTGATCTGGATAGGGCCATTGATTTAATGGTGATGTTTTAGCTTCCCCAATTTTCCTAGATGAATGAACTTAGCTAAATACTCAGCTAATATTAACATTCGCCGCATTACATTAGCTTAGGTTGTGGCGACTTGGGTGTTGTGGTTGCTTATTGGGGGAGTGTTAACATTAATGAATAAGGTGTCGGAGACGCTTATGAGGGAGTGTTGGAATGCGAGGACATGCATCATCCCATAATAGCATGCACATAAACTAATAATAGTACTTATGAATTGGGTGTTAAGATGCTTTATCATTAATCATGCTTATGGAATTGATAACTTGTGTAACTTGATGTTAATGGAACCACTAATTGATCACTTACTCCCACTCTAGGACAGTGTTTTAAAACACTAACCAGACCCTATCTTAGAAGCAGGTACCCTAGAGTCCGACACACTGGAGGAGGCGTATGTGGACTCAGAGGAGGAGCTTTCATACTTCTAGACATTTGGAGTGCCGATGTAGGACATCATTAGACCGTTGGTAAGATTTTAGGGCTGACACTTTTTTTTTTTGCATTTTTGGACTACATGTTTATATACCGATCAGGTTCCACCATGTACTCTAAACAAATATGGCCTTTTTTTTATATTAACTAGAATGTTTGGATTATTTATTTCAAAGTATTTTGCATTATCTGGGTTGACTATATATCTACTGCGATATCTAACCAAATGTACTAATACTTGCATTTTCATAAAAGCATAAGTGACACCTGGGACCTCGGGAGTTGAGTATGACTCAACCCTCGAAGTTCAAGGCATTACAATAAGTGACAACAGATCCAAAAGAGAAGGAAGGTGAAGTGTTTAATTTCTTCGATCGGTCCATCGAACTTGCGGTAACATTCATGAAATTGGTGTATCCTTTGGCAGTCTTATTGGGGAAGTCTTTACGTTACCCTGTTTTGGCCTTTGCATGATACATCATCCCAAAGGGTAAAAGTTCAGTCAAATGGCAGATCTCTTTAATGGTAATGCTCATCGAACCGCAACTGAATATGAAAGTGTTGGTGGAAGTGCTCTAAAACGATGATGGAGCAAGAAGAATAGATGTGTTGGGAAAGTATTCTAAAAGTGATATATTGATACTTTCGTAAATACCAAGCTCTTTCCATAGATCTTCGTATTGGTCCGATACTCTAGAAAACCAATCTTCCTACCTTGGAAGTGATTTTAGCCACAATCTTGGTTTTTTTTAGCGCATTGACAATATCAAGAATGGTTTTGGACCTGATGAGAATGTTTTCCCCTGAATAGATCGGGAAGAATATGTCCAAGGGTTGCAGTGCTTCAGTCGAGATTTCTAGAGAAAATGAAGGGCCAAGGCGGAGAGTGTCTTCATGCGTCAGAGATTTGAAGATTATTCCTTTGGTACACTTTTTGGTGAACAAATCCATTATTGTCATTATGTCCTTTTGATCAAAGGAAGGTTCAGATGATGAAGAAGCCATTGTTAAGAGATAAGAGTAGAAGAGATTTTGAAAGAGATGAGTTGTAAAGAGAGAAGGATTCCAAAAGCATATTGAATTTGAAAGCGAGATTGCCTATATATTGGCAAATAGGAAGTAACATTATTATGAAATCATGCTTATTTCGGCACAATGGCTCTTTGAGACATGTCAACTTGAGACTCATTCAACACCTTGAATCAACGCGACCAGGAGTGACAATAACAGTCGAAGGTGGTTCACATTTGGGTAACACGTGTGGGCATTTATGATAGCTTTAGTAAAACCTCAAATGTCGTTGTCACTTTCTTTAAAAGGAAACGACGAGTGGGGCAATGTTTGTATCTTATTTGGTCTAGGACTGTTTCAACCAGCTAGGGCAGAGTATGTGTAAAAAGAGCATATTTTGGTCAAAAGATTTCCAGCAAATATGTATGGTTGCATCTCAGGGAAGGGATTAAAACATATCAATTATATTAAAGTGGCCAATGTGTATGTGACTGAGTCTAAGTGAGTAAGCAACGGATGGTTAATGGTCGAAATATGTATAATTGTCAGCTAATTGTTTAAAGAAAGATTCAAATGAAATAGATCGTGAGAAGCATCTGGAAACCAAGTAATGGAGAAACAATTATAATAACCGTCGAAACGTGGGAAGGATCCAAAATGCCTAGATTAAAGCTATAATAGAAGATCAAAGCAAGCATGAAAATTCATCTCATACCAACCAAACCAATCAAAACCAAAATTTATATTTTAATTATCTTCCAATTGTCTTTCAATTATCTCGTTAGATTTACATTTCATAGTGTAATTGTATACATATCAAGTAAATTACTCTTCCTAGTATAATCATTTACTTTCCACATTTGCCATTTATATTCCTTGGTGTAATTCATAGTGTTAATGCAGTAGCTAATAATTATAGTTGTAATTGGAACTTCATCCCATCACTAGCAGAGCATCCTTCAGAAGCTAATAACGATCAACTGTAAGGAATTCTCTCTTATTCAATTTAATTTATATTGGAAAGTCCTTTCGTACGGAAGGCAAAGGAGTAACCCATCATTAGATGATGAACCCCACCCTTTGACTATCACCTAATCATTTTACACATTGAGCGAGTGGTTGAATAGGTGATTGATCTCCTCAGATCTCAGTCATACCATGTCTGCCTACTTTGGCGGTCAGGGTCATTGTTGTTTGGCTTGAATTGGAACCGCAATCCCAATTCTAGCACATTCACATGCCACCCGTGGCGAAAAGGGGTCATAAGAGTGACAAACAATATCAAGGAAAAAAGAAAAACAATAAGAAGGGGGAAAGACTCAAACAGGGTGTAAAGGAAGTACAAGTCTCCAGTTAACTGCAAGTAGATTAGAGGAAGATGCACAAGTGTTCACAACCCCAAGTGTAGGGTCACGATGTAGTAATAATCTCGATAAGACCGAGGTCCAATCCACGGGGACTGAAACTTATATTTTTTGAAATTAACTAGAAGTAGAACTAGAAGAAGATGTGAAACTAATTCTTAAGTATTTGAGAGAGTAATTATAAATAGAGTAATTAAAACTAAGAATTTAAAGGTGGGAACTAGGGTTTCCAAGGATCCACTTATAATGATCAGGGAGTCCTCTTGCTTGATTCAAGTAACACAATTAGAATTTGAGTCTTATCCTATCCAATTGAAAAATATATCAATAAAACCAAATTTGAACTTCCATTGACCGAATTCTCGATGAAGGAGAACTATGATAATTGGTAGGGACTGCATCACCAAACCATGCCCATGAGACAATGGCAAACAACAAGATTTACCAATCCCATAATCTCAAAGCAGGAGAATTGTGAAGATTAGGAAGGATTCCATCACCCTACCATGCCCAAGGGATGATGGTGAACAACAAGACTTACTAATTTCACAATCTTAAATCAGGAAAAGAAGATACTCAAAGCTATTGCAGATATACTGTAATTTGAGTCACAATAAACCATTAAAAACTGAAAGTATTCCTTAAATATCAAATTAGAATCCATGGTGTTCAAAATAAACATGAATTAAAGCAATAGAAACATCCCATCATGCTACAAGCTTCACCTCTTATCCTTAGCTAAGAGGTTTAACTAACCATAGACATGATTGGACCAAAGTCTCTTAAGAAAAACATGAAAACAACTAAGGAAGAAGAAGAAAAACTCTTGGCGATGGCTTCTCTACCCTTTTGCTCCACTCCTTAAACCCTAGAAGATGCCTAGGAACATCTTAGGAAGTCCTATTTATAGTTGTAGAACTCCAACTTTAGCACCGAGTTAAAAAACTCTAAAAACCACCTTAAATTTACGCAGTTTGCTAAAATAGCCTTCACTCTGCGCACTTTCCCAAAATAGACTTCACTCTGTGCAATTTCAAAAAATGACCTAGAGTTTCAAAACATGCTTTTACAGGATGATTTCAGGATTCCTTTTCTTCACTTTAAATCTTTGATTCTCTTCATTCCTCACTTGATTTTCTTAGATCTTTGGCATGTGAATTCTTTAATATTGGTCTCCTAAGATCCATCTCTTGCCTTGGTGATTCTTGAGCATCAAATCCATACTTTTAGCACCCTTTTCAATCCAAGCTCTTAAATTCACCTTACAATACAACACATGAGTAAAATAGCACATTGAGCATTATCATGTTCATAAAACCAAGATATAAATGGGGGATAATATGCAATATTTGACCCTCAACACAATCCTTAACCAGCATTTTGATAGTCCCGAGCAAAGTATGTGAAAAATATCTCGAGAACCATGGGATAATTTCTATAAGCTTAAGTGCTTAAGTGGTTTTAAAAAAATAATCCATATAATAGATTCTAAAATACATCAATGTTGTGCATTACCTTCTCTTAAACTCTAGTACTCGGTAAGTTTCATAATCTAGTTAAAAGTATTAATCCTCCAATTAAAATAATTCCAAACATTGAGTTCCATGGGTGTATAATGAAGTTTAGACTTATCACAATCAAAGGTTCAATTCGTCACTTTTATGATAACATTGATAATTAAAAGACCATCCAGGACTACCAAAACCTAAACCGAAACTTGCCTTACAGTTCATCTTTTAGTTCCCTCTTTTATTCTTCCAGCTTTTGATTTTTCCATCGATCGCTTTCACGCTATGTCAACCTGTTTAAATATCTTTAATAAGTAGCATTTTTCGACGACAACTATTTTTTTAGCTGGGTATTTTCTTTTTCTTTCTTTTCAATTCTTCTTATTAAACATGATGGACAAATTCCCCAGGTTGGTTCCTTCCATTCGTAATAATCATCATGTTAACAATTCAATATCAAACTGACACTTTACTGTGAAAGCTAGATGTGACATGTGATATCATTACTCAATCAATGTTTAAAACTCCTAATCGAGGATTAATGACTTAACTTAATTTTGAGATCTCCCAAGTGACTAAACTCCAACAGACATAAGGCATTAACATTAAGCATCTTGTAATTCTAATTTTTCAAAAAGTTTCTAATTTTCCACATTTTTGCTCAAAGATTAAGAAAATACTAATTATCTTGTCTAATCCACACCCCCAACCTAAAATCTATATTTTCCTCAATGTAAAAGAAATAAGCATGTAATACAAAAGAGGCAATGAAAAGAAAAGGGAAGTGATAGAAAGATAATACCTGAAGAAGGAAATTTTTTGAGGCTTTTCCAATAATCTCAGTGTGAAGATGGGTTAGCAAAAAAGACTCAACAGACAATAAGCAAACTATCCTAAACAGCAGAAAGTATACTATCCTAAAATAGCAGAAAGCAAACTATCCTAATCCTAAATTCTTTGAAAGCAGTAAACCTAACTAGGAAAACAGGGAAAATCAACTCGGTCATGCTGCAAGGTTCCTCCTCCGGCCAATATCTTGATAAATTTCTCAATAGATTTCTCAACAAGATCATCCAAAAGCCCCTTTTGCAATAGGCTTGGATGTCCTGGAATATGAATTTCCAGAGAAATTTATGGACCTCAGCATAAAGTTTCCTTTTAATCTCCTGAGGTGTCCAAAGTACATATGATTCACTTGAGATAGAGAAAGTTTCAAAGTTAGTGCAATATGGTGAATCAGAGACTACAAGTAGATAAAATTCAGAGATATTCTCAGTAGGTGATGTAGTCTCAACATATTTCGAAGTTTCAGACATCGGTTCATGTAACACCCCGCACCTTTGGTACACGGGTGTTACCATTGAAACTTTATTTAGTACAATTATGAACTTGAGTAATAAATGATTCTAACTTAAACCAAAATGGTGAGAACGACCTTCGACCACTTATCGGAACCACTCATCAATGCGTGGACAAGTCACTAGAACTCTTAGGGTCTAAATAGAATGTCTGCTAATCCTAACAACCAACCATCCAATCGTGGCCATTGGGTTATAGAACCCAACGGTAAACTGCTTAAAGGATGGACATTTCTGAGACTAGACAGATGGTCCACATTGACAAAAATGGACCCTGTAGACAAGAAAGCAAATGGGCAAGTGCCTAGGTGAACACATATAGTAGTGGCTCATGGAAAACATAGTTCTGAGTATGCTCAACCGGCAAGGTGATTAGGCACAGACACACCCATGGTTCTAGGATCTTTTGGGCCATTGAAAGCTGAACCTAGAAAGATCTAGCCCTCAGATCAATAGAAATCCATAAGTAAATGGTTTGATCACAGCTTATGGGCCACTCAAGCATCGGATCATTCTGATAATTGGCCCGACGCCTCAGATGAGGTTCCCTAAGAGAATGAACAGTGTGGATTTGCACGGATCTGTCATGTGGGGGCCACACTAGGTTGTAAGTGCACCATGGACGACTTGCATGAAGTGCACCGGACCACTAGAGTGGTCAAACCCATGTTGACTTGACAATTCTCATAAAAAGAGAATTTCTCCCACAAATTACTGCCCCCAGTGAGTTTAGCGGATGACGCACACTTCGGACGAGTCGTGGCCCACCTTGAGGCACCATCCGGGCGATCCAGATCGTTGATCAAGTAAGGAGGCCCTAGATGACTAAACCTATGATGGCTGATTGGACCCATGCAAGGATGCATGTGCTCAGGGAGGAGCCAAACAGAAGCGTACATTGGCGTTCTTCCAAAAGGAGAAAGTCGTACAATCTTCACGTTAGCGATTCAAGACAACAGCCCGATTCTAATCTTAGCCGTTCTTCAAGGACGCTTCTCAGCGGTCCTTTCAGTGCCCGAAATGGGAAGGCACTCGTCTGCACCATGAAATGGTGTGGGGAACATTTTCACTCTGGGAAGTATGCGCTGGCATGATCCTGACCTCCCACCAGGTTCCGTAGATTGATCTTAGCCACTCCCTCTAGGGCAGCAACGGTCTTGTTAAAAAGGGCATCTCATCTCACGAGAAAACCATTAAGAGCAGGAAATTCTCGTGAGATATAGGCAAATGGTGGAGATTGGAGGAAAAAGTGGACACTATGATGATCAATGGCCCCATTTGACCCATTCAGATGGATCAGTTCATCCTAATAGGTCGTGAACAAGAATCCACCATTTCCAGCCACGCCATCTTCTCCATCAGACTGAAATACCCATCGTGATGGGGTAGGCCTCACTGGGGGAAAAATGTTACTTTTTCGGTGGGCCCAGGTAGTAGGAACCCATCCTTACTGATGGATGGGCACCATGCATCTTGATTATCAGAGGAAACCGTCCGAATCAACCACAAATTCTCGACCATTGGATGGCCGTTCAAACATGTTTCATCCCTATAAATGTGTGTCGTCCGCCTCAAGATTCTCACCAAGAATTCGGAGTGAAAACGGGAGAGAATAGAGGAAAGGAGAGAGAGTGAGTGAATGGAGGATATGTGCAAACTCAGTGCCACACTTAGTCAACCTAGTCTATTCGGATCGAGTTAAATCAGTACAGACTAGTAGCACCTTTATTGAGAGAGGGAGAGAGAGAGGGAAGAGAGAAAGATAGAGAAAGAGAGAGAGATAGGGAGAGAAAGGAAGAGAGAGAGAGAGAAGGTAGGAGGAAAGAAAGGCGAGTGAGCTCGATGCCGCATTGCACCAAGTCGATCAGTTAGTTTAGGCCGAGTTGGGTCAGTGCAGACTAGTGTCACCATACCCATAAAGGAAGAAAGGCTGAGAAAGGAGGGTGGGCGAGTGCACTATTGCACTCCCTTTCGAGTCTAAGTCGGTCAGACCGAGTTGCAAAGCTCAGGCTGTGTTGTGTCAGGCCCAGGCATGATGGGATCTGGCCAAGGAAAAGAGAGGAGAAAGGGCAGTAGAAGGAGTCAGGGACACTGATCCAGCTGTAGGTATTATCAACCCGCCCCTTCACAGTAGCTGTGTAAGATGCTGAGTTGACTCAGCAGGGCGCTAAGAACAACATAGGTAATGCCCAAACACCCAACCTTTGGGAGGAATGAATGGGTTCACCCATTTGGTTAGCTGCCTTGATAAGGATTGACAGTAATGAATGGAACTGTTTGTCAATCAAACTTCCATGAATCTTGATATCACAAACGATTCAGCCATCAAAAAGGGTGGTCGTATCTGTGATGTTTCAAACTGAGCCTACTCGGGCTAGGCCGACTCAACAGATCATGGGAGTCGATCCAGATCAATGGGCACCCATTCGAGGCAGACCACTTCATGCTGCATGTCGGACGAGTGGCTTAGATGAGTCCACTCATCTCCAGCATGTTATCCACTCACCGGCTCACTAAGTCTCTGCCATTTTAGATTTGCTGGACTCAGAGGCAGCAATGAGCCCAATTTCAAACTGAACCCAGCCACAGAAATTGGGCCGAGTCCAAGATGGACATAGCCACAGCAATTAGGACGAGTCCAAGCTGAACCCAGCCACAATAATTGGGCCGAGTCTGAGTTGAACTCAATGGACCACAGGTACTGGGCCGAGTAGATGAGTCGCTGGGCCCATTGGAGCTATAAACCAGCAATGGGGTCCCTAACTAACTCGGCTCAGTCCAATCCAACCCTTGTATGGCTGATAAATGAAGGGCCCATGCCCTTCCCGCTGATGTGCTCCATCTCACCATAGAGACGGCCTCAACTAAGCCACTTTGATTGAATCAACTTGGGTCTGAACTAACCCAACAAACCCTCTATTTCAGGGCAAGGTCCAACTGATCTACTACTTGGAATTATCAATCCAAAGCATAATAGATTTGCACAAAAGGTAAGCCAAATCAAATCATGGGATGAGGGGTTCTAAATGAGTATGATTGCTAACTCCATCCTTGCTAAAGGACTTTCATCCTGACTCCCCGCCAAATCAGATACGACAGAGAGATCGTGGTTGGGCCAAACTTCATTTAAAAAAATCCCTTAGGTATGTGAATAAACCGGCATACAAAACTCTTTCCTAAAGTCTATAGTAACCTTAAAACATCTAACTTGTAAAACTTGTGCTATTTGGGACAAAGGATATCTTAGAGGCAAGATAGCCTGTCACGAAGCCTCGATCAAGCTACAGGGTTAGGTGATGACTTCTTCTCCTTAAGCTTTCCATTACCAAATTATTTCAAGTAATAGTTTTTATTGGAATTACAAATGCAATATCATAGTATACGATTTTATACATTAGTTATAAATTCCTAAGACATGACTTACGTCTGATTTATAGTTGATAGTTGTGGACCGTGATTGCATGCGATAGTTACTTACATGATAGCTCCCATTTAATACTCAATTGATAGTTCGTACCATGACCTATTGCAACTATTGTAAATCAAATACGTAATATATGCATATCCTGTTATAATTATATGCTTTCACATGAATTGTTGTAAGTCACTTATAGATCTCTATTCAGTATAATTTCTAGTGGGAAACTCCCTCTTGTGTATGTGAACCCATACTTAGGGTGTAACAAGATGGAGTGTGGTAAGGAATGGACCTTTGATCTGGAGGCTATAGGGGACATGGAACATTAGTGTGGGATTTACCATCCATAGGTCATATGACTTGAGTGGCTTAGAAATGACCTCTTTAACCACTCTGATTTAACCTTGTCTGACCCCTTTGCCGTCTCGATTTAATGTTTCGAGTACCTTTTACTGCTGCGATTTAACATTTGTCCCATGTTTTGATGGTTGCCTTGTGTGGCTTCTATGGCTTATACCCATGCGATGGTAATCCCTACTTATTGAATTTGATTGGCCACTGGTCGACAAGCATCCATTAAACATCCTAAGATGGAAAAATCTCAGGAGCCAGGGATGGTGGGAGTGAGACACTATACCCGAGTTGTCAGCCTACGCTGGGTGATGAACCCCCCGCAGTGACCTTTGAGTTTATTTAAATTGGCTGGTTGTAATTAGAATAATAAAGGTTTGGCTAAACATGCATTCATATCATACTGGCAATGACGAGTGGCTAATTCTGAATGTCGTAACACGTGCCCTTAGGCTTAATGGGGTTTCGTTTCGCTAACTCCCAGACCATCAACTATCGACTTACGTACGTAATGTACGATGGCTTGGTCATTATACTGTACATGATGTACGCATGTGATGTGCTATGCTGATGACTGGTCTTTTGTATGGGTGACGAGCCCAAGTCCGACTGGATGACCATCCTTAGGTCGATGTGCATTCACGCATCCATGCATTTAAATAAGACTGCATCATGTATTATTTTGAATGTCTTGTTATTTCTAGCTATGCTTAGTTAAGGTAGTGGTGTGTAATCTTGAGGAAAATTCATACTAAGTTGGCCACTCATCCATCGAATATTCAACCGTACAGAGTATGCAAGTATAGACGGAGGTGATTATGGTGCAAGCCATGAGGTTGCGGCAGTTGGAGCAGAGGATGGATACTACAAAGAAGAGTCATAGCAGGAGGTGGCTGAATACTATGGACTTAATCAGTAGCTATAGTACTTCCCCTATAGTTTGTCATGATACACTGGAACTTATGAATTTTGTAATTAAGGTCCCCAACTGGGTGGAAAAAAATCCTGATATTTTGTTACATGATATTACCTACGCTTGGTTATGATATCGCACTCTAATTTTGAAATATTGTCAATTAGCTGATCGTTAACACTCGAGTTTTTAGGAAACGAGTCCTATACTCGGTTCTGGAAACCGGGATGTTACAAGTTGGTATCAGAGTGGAGTCTAAGATAGCCATGCTGTGGGATTAATATCTAATACAAAATTCATGAGAAATCAGCGTGCTAGAACTTAGATAGAACAAAACTTAGGAAAGTTCCCCTAAGAATAGTTAGGATAAAAGAACAAAGAAACCATTTACTTAGGGCCCCTGAGTCTCTATAGGAATGATTGTCAAACTTAGTAACTTCATATAGGCATCCAAAAAGAAGGAAATAAGATGCCACGTGGCGTAGAAGTTGATATTTTAGTTACAAATAGGTAGGTTGATAACAGATCCTTTACTTCTGCATCATTTCTCCCTTTATTAGGATGTTATCGCATTTCCCCATTACTTTGGGAGAACCCTCGACTAAAGTCTAAACTATGAAATTCTAGCCTCACAGGAAGTAATGCCTCCTGTACTATGGTCATAGAGAGCTCACACAATTGATATACCAACCCTCCCAATGACCGAGCACCAGCGGGAGAGGATGTGTACACGCTAGGCCTCCCTCCTGGAGTTACAAATCCAAACATGGAGTCCAAGGCTAGAGGGGATTCTCCTCCTCCTGAGATTATTCCATCAAGTATGCCTTCCCATTTCTTTCAGCCAGGGATGCCTTTAGACGACGCTTCTGTAGATGCATAGACTGGGATACCAGTGTTTGCAGCCTTTGGGTAGATGGCAGCAGGCATACAGCAGCAACAGGCTGCATTCATGCAGCAACAGCAGGATACACATGCACTTATGATAGAGGCCCTACGAGATAGGAACCGTGGGGCGACATCAAGAGAAGGAGATGTCCGGGGCGTAAACATATTCCAAAGGTTCCAGAGACTCTGATCGCCTTCGTTTGAAGGGCCTCTTGACCCGATACAAGTAGAGCACTGGCCGGCTAGGGTCACCAAGATGCCACTGGAGTGTTTAAGCACCTAGATGGTTAACTTGGCCACATACCTCCTAGAGGGAGAAGCAAAAAATTGGTGGCAGAGCATGTAGCAGGGCGTTCCACCTACGTATTCATGGACATGGGAAGGATTCAGGATGAAGTTCCTAGAGAAATATTTTCCATGATCATATAGAAATGAAAAGATAGCCCAGTTTTTGAAGCTAGAACAAGGCAACATGACCATTGCCCAGTATGAAGTAAGATTTGATGAACTCCCCCAATTTGTACCATAGGCCCTAGAAGATACTGAGTACAAGCGGTAGAAATTCAAGGAAGGACTCAAGCTGGGATCCAGTCGCGGCTGTGCACATGGGATTTCGAAGACTTTGCGAAAATGGTGGACAAGGTCATGAGGGTTGAGAAAGATTTCGAGCGCACACGACCCTAGCTAGGGACGACCCAGGCAGGCCTTGGTAGGCTCCTCCTACCCTGTAAGTACCAGAGAGGAGATTTCGAATCATATATGCAGGCGCTCTGCCCATGCCTCCCAATAAGCACTGCAATTACTGCCACAGAGATGGACACATTGCTCGGAACTTCTACAAGAGAATGAGGGACGAGGCCGTCCCGCCACCAGCAAATCATCCCTAGCTGAACCAAGCAGTAGCCGGAGTAGCACCTAGACCAGAACCGCCTAGATCGAGACCTCCAGCTCAGCATAGGATTCTCCCTGCTCACATGTATGCAGTCAATGCTATAGAGGCCGAGGAGGACCCCCTCCAGACGATTCACAATACAACACATATCAACGGTACCCCTGTACTCATTTTATTCGATTCTGCCGCAACATTATCTTTCACAAACTTGTTTTGACAAGAAACAAATGAATTTGATTTAGGGATTATTCAATGATAACAAAGAAAGGATGAGAGAACAATGATCACAAGATATCTTATCATTCTGAGTTCATTTACATCATCACATTCCCTTGATTCTGAAAATAGAGTACAATCAATTATCATAATGAATGAAAGAAGAGGCAGTCTAATGATGATTCTGGTAGCATTTTGATGCTTTTGATGTTCATAGCAAAGGCAGATGGGTTGTGCGAACTTGAAGCCCTTGATTTGGTTGCGCAATATGTTTTGATGATCCTTCCATTCATCCTTCTAGTCGTACGGACAGATTTTCTTTCTCCTGGAACTCTTTCTCTATGCTTCACATTTCTCTCTCCTTTGTAGGCTCCTTGAAGCTCTCCAATTTCTATCCTCAATTCTCTCTCTTACTGCCCTCTCTAAATGGAGATAAGAGAGAAGTATTTATAGACATCCAATAGATGTGGAGGTCATTTGTCTGAAGATAGAAGTGCACAAGCTTAGACAGGGAATATGGAGTGCACAAGGCTTGTATTAGGACAAAAGCCATGCATTAAGACAAGTTCCCATGGATAATGGCACAAAAGGCGATCTTTAGGACAAAGCTCCTCTCCAAGTGGCGCAAAAGCCAAGGCATCCATTAGGACATGAAAAGCCTTGCATTAAGACAATCACCACACAGTGGAGCATGGGGCTTCTTTGCAGAAATGGTTGCGCGACGGAAAGAGGTTCTCTCCAGAAGTGGTTGCGCGCAATCACGTAAAGACCTTCTTCCAGACAGACTTCCACACTAAGTGGCGTAGGAAGGCTCTTCTACAAGACAAGAAAAGCCTTGCATTAAGACAAAGGAGAGAGAGGAGTGGTACATGGGGCTTCTATCATGATAAGAAAATCTTGCATTAAGGCACCCTCCACATAAAGTGGCACATGGGGCTTCTTTGAAGAAATGGTTGCTCGCAGTCGCGCAAAGAGGTTCTTTACGGAAGTGGTTGCACGCAGTCGCGCAAAGACCTTCTTCCAAACAGACTTCTACACTAAGTGGTGCAGGAAGGCTCTTCTACAAGACAAGAAAAGCCTTACATTAAGACAAAGGAGTGAGAGAAGTGGCGCATGGGGCATCTATCAAGAAAAGAAAAGCCTTGCATTAAGACAGCCTCCAAACAAAGTGGCACATGGCCTCTCTCCCTCTTTCCATTGCACGGGGTCACGCAAACCTTCTCTCTCCCTCTTTTCCATTGCACGGGGTCGCGCAAACCTGCTCTCTCTCTCTCTTGTCTTCCATCCTTCTTGTCTTTCAAACCCCCAAATGAGGAGTGGAGAAGAGTATTTATAGGCCTCCCAAGCTCCCTACTCCTTAAATAGTGGTGATCACCACCACTTCTCCCTTCATACAAAACAACACACAACCCTTCTTAAATAGTGGTGATCACCACCACTTCTCCCTTAACACACAATCCTCCTTCCTTCCTTAAGACAAGACTTCCAATGCACCTCCTCTCCTTATCAGATGACACCCACGTACTCTTCCATATCAAATGATGCCCGTCCATTCTTCCATATCAGATGATGCCCGTCCATTCTTCCATATCAGATGACACCTGTCCATTCTTCCATATCAGATGACACATGTCCATTGTTCAATATCAGATGACACCCATCCATTCTTCTATATCAGATGTGAAGCGCACAACCCTATGAAGGATCTATATAATGGAATTATCCTGCTAATGCGATGGGCATGTAATGAGATTTCCGAGGAAAGAAAGATGGAATATTTTTTGTGCCTCAATAGATGCCCCTTCGATCCTTCTTTGATTGATTTATGAAATTAAATGGAGGATCGATCTTCTTTTGACCGAAGAACCGAATGAACAAAAACTAATGGATGACTGGATGATCATGCTTGCATGAAAAACTGAATGATCACACTCAACCAGAAGTTTGAATGATCGCGTTCAAATGGAAGACTGAATGATTGTGTTTAAATGTAAGACTTGAATGATCGCGCTCGAATGAAAGACTGAATGATCGCGCTTGAACGGAAGACTTGAATAATCGTGCTCGAAAGGAAGACTTAAATGATCACAGCTAGCAGTGTCGAATGGATGCTTCACTAGAGAAGATAAATTCTCTTTTCATCGAGACTTGACACTGTAATAGTTGTGGCGACTTCATCTTTGAGTAACTTGACCAGAGAACTATCTTTCAACACTGCTGCTACTACAACGGTCCCTTTGATTAACTCTAGCAACTCTTTCTTTGAACTCTGTGTCTATAGAGCTGTTCTTTAATGTTGCTCCTACTGCAACAACTCTTTTGATTGTCTCCTTTATTCATGATCTGCATAACCTAAGCTTTCGAATGATAATCTTTCTTGCCAAATTAATCAGAATTAGTATTCAAGACATTATAATTTTTCAATTTAGTTTCATGAAGTATATATTGAAAACTTTTTATAATGATTATAATATTTGTAATATGATAATGATTTGATTATCCCTTCTTTGTGCTTATCAGCATGCTTTGTGCTGCATTATATCGTGCTTTCGGAGATATCATTTCTAGCTTTAAAGGTTCAACCGATGAGTCTTTCGACTTTAAAAGTTCAACCGATGAGTCTTTTCTAGTTTGTGTCCTTGGCATTTCTTCATAAACTGGCTAAGAGTATATTTTCCTTGGACCTTTGCTGATTCATATAACTGGGCCTTGATATAGAAACAACTTTTGAACGTTCACACTGAATCATGCTTCATAATTCTCAGCATATGAATTCCTCCATTGTGTATAAGAAATTATCAGAAAGACCAAGGCATAGATTACTTTGAAGTTATAGATCATGCCCCCCTCTCCAGGCCAATCTTTGTGAAAAGATTTCTTCAGAAGATAATATTTCTGAAGTGAAGCCTGCTGATACCCTTGAAGGATGGATAATCCTTGTTGCTCGTTTAACGAATCCAAAGAATATATCTGAATCTTTAAATTGTCCAGGAGAAAATGATGATTCTTCACTAGTTTATTCTCTGCCACCTTTGAGAATCTTGTGTGGTAATATTTTTCTATCATCAAGAAAGCAAAAGACAAAAAGACCTCATGACTCTTGTCAATATATTAATTAATCTTGAAGATTTGAACTTTTGAGTAGATAATTACCAATATTTTGAAGGCATTTGTTGTTGTTGTAATTTGAACCTGATTCAAGGGAAACACATCTTTGCATGTTGTTTACTCAATATTTGAAATTTTCATCAGGTAATTGCATATTTGAGCATATCTAAAGTGAAATATATATCTACAGCATTTTGATGCTACATAGTTTATGCCTTTTAAGCAGTAGATCTAGTATACTTTTGATTGACCATACTTTGACTGGATAGGATTTTGACTGAACTGAACTTGACCGAACTTGACCTTACTAAACTAGACTTAACTTAACTGGACACTTCACATAGTTTAAGCTCTTTGAGTTGGAGTTGGGTCTCACGTGACTAGTCTCTGTAACTCTTATGAGTTCACTAAACTTTTCATAGCCTGGTGAGTTCACAAATCGCGATCCATCAAAGGGGCCCAGTGAAGCTACCAAGGCCATGAACTCGGATGGATTTATGCACAGGGTTGGCTGCAGTAACTCTCTAGAGTTCACAGGGTGCATAAGGCTACCTTCAGGGTACCAAATCTAAGGCCGCCAGTCCATCAATGAGGGGGTATTTTTGTTTTAGAAACCCTGTCCTCATGAGTTGCTACTGAAATCAAGCCAGGAATTTAGGGTGTCTTATGTATGGTCGGCCTATGTATGAATAATGGCAAAAGAGCGCACACTGCAGCCCACTTTTTCTTCATCTGGATGGTCGGACCCATTCACAGGAGGGCAACTTCATCCATTCCCCATAATGCTGTCAGAAAGCTATACAGAAGGCATTGGTGTTACGCGTGACTGGGCGTTGAGGACTTTTTGGCCTTGTAGGGCTTTCAGTCGTTAGCTCCATCCACTACTCGCATAGGTACGCATATGGTGGCCTATATGGGTTTTTTAGGGCCACTAGCTTCTCACTGCTACCTGAATAATAATGGTGATCGGCCTTATGCATAGTTGGTTATATAGGGCTTGGCCTGGCTGCCTTGAATGATAAATTGTTGTCGATGACGTGATAATTGATCTTACAAGCTTTGCTGAAGATAATAGATCGATAATTAATATATCGCCCCTGTTGTTGTTGATGATATTATAAAATTTGGTCCGAATGGAGCTTTAACTTGGTAATAATATCAATTTCAATTAACTTCAATAATAGAATAATCTTCACATCAGCAATATGGCGATGACAATGGTAACTACTGCTGATTTGGCAATAATCGTGAGTGCTTAAATATAATATGCTTGAATTTGATGTGCTTGAAAGTCTGTCTTTTCTTTATGTATGACATCGACATTCTAAGACTTTGAAATTCTGAGACTTTACATTCTGAAACTTTGCATTCTGAAACTTTGGCCTTCTTGATACTTTGAGACTTTAACATCCTTGATATTCTTCATATCTTGTCCCCTTTTGATTTTGAAGTATTATGCTAATAATCTTTGAAATCAAAACTGTATTTATCTTCAAGGATAACGTATTTTGTATGTTTTTGTCTGCCCCCTAAATAATTACGCCGTGAATCTTCTAAGTCAAAACGCCATGAATCTTCTTGGTATTCAGAGATGATATATTTTGCTAAACTAACATATATATTCATTGAAAATTTGCCCCCATAGTGAATATAGTTGTCTTGCTTTCTTCTTGCCTGTTCTTTTAAAGAGCGATGAATTACCCCTGGTTTAATATCCACAGTTCCTGCATTCAATGGAAATATCATGCAGGAAGGTGTATTCACCCCCGCCGGTTGTAAATAATCTCGTAGACTACGAGGCATGGGTGCATTATGCACGTCGTTTTCATCTTGAACTTCCTCAACTAGTGGTTGAGGTTGATTTGCAGCCATTAGTTCAATTAATTGAGAGAATCTCAAGCGGTGTCTAATCCTTTAATGGATAGGCAACCTTTCGACTAATCCTCCTTCACTCAAGAGACGTTGAGTGTTTTCACTAATCTACTTGGGCATAAAACACGCACAACCCTCAAGCACCAAATAACTAAAACCTAGAAGAAAGAAAGCTAAAGCAAATAAGAAATCTAGAAAAGAAAGAGAGAATTGGAAATAGGTTACCGAATTAGAATTGTTATGTTAAAATCCTACAAAATAGAAAATAATGTTAGTTTCTAAAAACAATTTCAGAAAAAATCATAGCCTAAAAAAAATAAAAAGTTAACCCTAATCTTAACCTAATTCTAATACCAATTAATTCTAGAAAAATGTAGCCATAGTCCCCAACAACGGTGCCAAAAACATAGCCATAGCCCCCATGGTGAATATAGTTGTCTTGCTTTCTTCTTACTTGTTCTTCTATAGAGCAAATATTTTCAATCGGGATCATATGCTAATACTTTCTCTCTTATTCATATATCTTCTTCATGACAATTTCTACTATCATCAATCACCTTTTGTAGAATACCCTTTTCCTCTTTTCTTCATTTCCTTTGATCTTCTCTGTAGCTAGCCACTGATTCCTCATAGGAAGTATATTGTCTTCTTCAACTATATGTTTCTTGTAGTCCTTGAATTGTCTGAACCCTTTCTTTACTTTCTTAATTGTAGAATCACCCATGCTCTTTATATCGGAAGATTCCATTCTTTACTTTATGACGATCCTTCGTTTTTCTTTTCTTTCTTCAACAATATCAGTTGCTGTTCTCTTAAGACTTTGGAATAGTTGATTCATATGAGAATTGAGTAGCTTCACTATAACACTTTCTAAATTGTAAACTTTTATAATCAACTCTTCACTATAACACTCTCTAAAGTTTTGTATATTTGGATCAATGAGTTCTAATGCAATGTTCTAGTTTTATGCATGCTATATGTGACTCGTCTTGCTCTTCTACTATAGCAAGTTGTGACGATACCCTTAGGGTTCTCTATTAATTGATGAATTCATTAATTGATTTGTCTTCTTGTTAGCGAGCAGCGCCTAATTCAGTCGGACTAACTTCTCATATGAAGGCTTTCCTTAGGGAGAAATGTTGTTCATGGTAGTTGATGTTGGAAAATTAGAGACTTCTCCAGCAACATGCTCTTCTAGTGAAGACTAATTAACATCTGCTGGCAAAATTTCCTATTTTTTGTATACTTCGAATGTACTGATATTGAAGGAGAAAGTGAAAACTGCATTGCTGATGCCATCGAGGAGGATGAACTGAGGTAAAATTGCGCCTTGCAGTATTGCACATGATCGACCTGTTGACCATGCTTGGCAGGATGGTACTCCTTGTGAAAGAAGATCGAATCCTTCATTTTTCAGATGTCAATGTCATCCTTTTTTCTTTGTCTTGTTGTGCTACCTGTGAAGTAGAAACCATTTCAAACATTACCTGGCATTGTTTATCCTTGATCGCAACTGATTTGAACTTTTCTAGTACTTTCTGGTGGAAACCCGTTAGGTGTGAAGCAGACAACCATGTTAGTTAGAAGAAAAGTCAATATGGTTGTATGTTGACCAAATACATGTTATTCAGAACACTATTATTTTAATTAAATAAAATTGTACTTTGTTTTTAGAGATGAAGGGGAGGATGTTCCCGTTGAGAGTCGCCATTTTGACGTCTATACAAGGCCAAAAAGTGATAAATGTTCTCTGAATATTTTCTAAGTTATTATTGAAAAGAGTTCACCAGTGGAGTCGCCATTTTGTTCGACAAGAAACAAATGCATTTGATTTGGGGGATTATTCAATGATAACAATGAAAGGATGAGAGAACAATGATCATAAGATATCTTATCATTCTGAGTTCATTTACATTCTCGCATTCCTTTGATTCTAAAAATAGAGTACTTCAATTATCACAATGAATGAAAGAGAAGGCAGTCTAATAATGATTCTGGCAGCATTTTGATGCTTTTGATGTTCATCACAAAGGCGGATGGGTTGTGCAAACTTGAAATCGTTGATTTGGTCGCGTGATAGGTTCTGATCATCCTTTAATTCATCCTTCTAGTCGTATGGACAGATTTTCTTTCTCTTATAACTCTTTCTATATGCCACGTTTCTCTCTCCTTTGTGGGCTCCTTGAACCTTTCCAATTTCTATCCTCCTTGATTCTCTCTCTTACTGCCCTCTCCAAATGGAGATAAGAGAGAAGTATTTATAGACATCCAATAGGTGTGGAGGTCATTTGTCTGAAGATAGTAATGCACAAGCTTAGGTAGGGAATATGGAGTGCACAAAGCTTGTATTAGGACAAACGCCATGTATTAAGACAAGTTCTCATGGATAATGACACAAAAGGCAATCCTTTGGACAAAGTTCCTCTCCAAGTGGCAGAAAAGCCAAGCCTCGGGACAAGCCAAGACATCCATTGGGACATGAAAAGCCTTACATTAAGACAATCTCCACATAAAGTGGCGCATGGGGCTTCTTTGCAAAAACGGTTGCGTGCAGTCACGCAAAGAGGCTCTCTACAGAAGTGGTTACGTGCAGTCGCGCAAAGACCTTCTTCCGGATAGACTTCCACACTAAGTGGCATAAGAAGGTTATTCTACAGGACAAGAAAAGCCTTGCATTAAGACAAAGGAGAGATAAAAGTGGCACATAGGGCTTCTATCAAGATAAGAAAAGCCTTGCATTAAGACAACCTGTCACGCCCCAGACTTGGTGAACGGACTCACAAGGAATCCGATAGTCGGTTCCGGCCGCAACAGCCTCCGTGGTGCCCCATTCTCGGCTCCTGGCACCCATGCACCAGGTTCTGATCCTAGGATCCCACAAGGAGGATTTATAACATAAGTCTGAATCTAATAAGTGCATCCCCAAGATCATAACATAGTAACCACAGATAGTAACCATAGGATCACATCACAAAACCACTAGGAATTTAAAACTTTATATAGGTACATGGCTTAAAGGGAAAATACATAAGCAGAATAAGGGAAACTCCAACAGGTCCTCGGCATGCTCCGAAAGCTCCTCAGCTACTATAGCTACCTAGAATCACCTGCACGCATCAATCGTGCATAAGTTTATAGAAAGCTTAGAGGGAGGTGTAAGTGTATGTAATACCAGTGCCGGAAAGAAATATTAGAGAATGTAGAAGTACAACATGAACCATGAACACTATCAATGCCACTAGCCATACCAAGGCTAAGCTATGACAATCATGAATGCAACAAGCCATACCAAGGCTATGCAAAGAAATACATGAGTACTGGGCGCCATACCAAAGCGATGCACAAAAGGCCTATATAGCTAATATTAATGTAATACAATACATGTCAGTCCTCATATCAAGTCCACAAATCATATACAGTTCCAATATAGGGAAACCACCAACGTTAAGTATACTACTTGTTGACTGTCGCTTTCCAAGACCCGCACAGTCAAGCGAGCGTAAGAGACCTCACTACCCGCCTGTGGACAACCAATCACCAGCAAGGCTTGACGGTAGTGGACCTATTCACGAGCTGGTTAAACTCAGCCTAGCTATTGCCCACTCACTCAAACGGATAAGACCACATCCCATCTCAACCGACCTCGCAATAGTGGGATATATGGCCTAACGGTATAAGGCACTAGGGCGCTAATGTTTTTCACTCGGTCTCGGCGTTGAAGCGTCTTCTTGGTACCATGAAGGTTTAGGGACTTTCATCCAAAGACATCCTAAGTGCCCTATATGCTCAAGAGAAATTTTTGATGTCCAATACGGCCATCCACGATACTCTTGTGGAGACTACGACCCTGATGAAGCAAGGGCAAATATGAACCATGTAATGAATTGCCAGATGCATGAATCACGCATACCATAACCATACACACACAATGTCAACCAAGCATCCTATGTGCTCTAGAGGGGAACTACATCCCTCTAGGAAGCCATAACCACACACACAATGCCAACCAAGCACACAATGATGTATATGGGTCATGAAGATGAACAAGATGCGTCATGCGGCGATGTATGATGTCGTACTCTCCGCCTATCAAATAAGGGACTAGGTCTAAGTACTTAGACAAATTTTCATAAGAAATCAACCTCTAGTGGAGGCCCGATAGTTTGGGGTAGCCCACAAGGCTAAGGAAGGATAATGACGGTTAGCAAATTTTAGATCCATGAGTTCACCATATCCTCCATGCAAAAACCATTTTGGAGGCCACCCAACCCATGCATGCATGGTGGGCCTGGACATCCAACAATGGTGGGCTTGGATGTCCCATCTTGCTATGGGTCTGAGATGTTGCTGACCTCCTTGGTGGGCCACACATCATCAGAAATACACTGAAGAAAATAAATATAAAGGGAGAGAGAAGGAGAGAGATCGGCCTTGGTGGAAGCTCCCGCCACTAATGGACCTTCCACACCACAATCCACACATTCCACTATGTTGTATGATACATGCATGCTATGATACATCAAGAAAACTTATTGAATGGTAGGGACACCTTCCCTACATGCATACAAAGGCTGAGATGGCCTATGAGATGCAAGAAATAAAAAGAAAGCATCATGGTGGGTCCATGGAGAATAGCCCACCATGGATTGGATTATGTAGGATTTAGGCCCTTGGCCTTTATCCTAGGAGCCATGTAGGACCTCCACCATGGGTTGGTGGGTCCTACATGCTTCCATGCATGCTAGGAAAAGAAAGGAAGAAGAAGGAGAAGAGACGATCTTCTAGGTTGCACCCACCTCCAAAGATGCCTTCAAAACTTCAAGGATGGTGTTCTAGGCTCCAAGGGAAGAAGATTCAAGGGTGTAAATGGGATTCTAAGGGCTAGATGGAGGGGAAAATGGGGAAGAAGGGGCAAGAGTAGAGAGGGAAGCTTGGACATTTTGGCTATGGAGGAAAGGAGGAATGGAAGAATAAGAAGGGGGGAGAGAGAGGGAGAGAGAGAGAGAGAGAGAGAGAGAGAGAGAGAGAGAGGAGAGTGTATATCTAGGCAATCATTTCTCTCTAAGCTAGGGAAGAACAACCAAATGATGGTGCATTAGGGGTAAAGCCCAAGGCACATGATTGCCTCTCTAGGAAAGGTTGCCTAGGCTAGGCTATGAAGGGTTAGTAGTTAGGTAGAGTAGGATAGGCATAGGCTTTCTAGGAAAATGTTGCTAAGTGGGGCTCACCTTGAAAAACATGCAAGCTAGCAAGTGGGTCCCACTATATGATGCATGACCAAGAAATGCTCGGATTGATAAGTCAAGATGCACACACCGAATTTCTGCATGAGACACGGCATTGGAACTGCGGCACTGATGCGGTCGTAATGACATAGGTTTTGAGTCGATCTGGGTCGGGTCTACATAACGCGACCTA
Source organism: Magnolia sinica (assembly GCF_029962835.1). Lineage (NCBI taxonomy): Eukaryota > Viridiplantae > Streptophyta > Magnoliopsida > Magnoliales > Magnoliaceae > Magnolia > Magnolia sinica. The sequence continues at coordinate 61,328,082 of NC_080577.1, forward strand.
AGGATGACCGCAAACGTCAAGTCGCGGGTCATTAAAATTCGACCGGTAGAACTGCAGGACTTAGGGGAATGAAATGGATAGTCGGGGTAAGGTCTTACATAGCCTCCACACAAAGTGGCGCAAGGGGCTTCTTTGAAGAAATGGTGGCGCGCAGTCGCACAAAAAGGTTCTTTGCATAAGTAGTTGCACGCAGTCTTGCAAAGACCTTCTTGTAAGGTCCATCCCCATGCATGTGATATTGTCCACTTTGCCGAAGCTCATGGATTTAAAACGCGTCACATCTGTTAAGGAAGGAACCCAACTTATAGCCACCATAACTTTGAACGATTCTTTTGATGTGGTATAAAGTTTTGCCTTCACTATGTGCATAGTAGCCTGCCAGCATAGTAGCCTACCAACCACTGGTAGCTCGCCTAAGCTCTTAGGCCCCGCCCACATCAATGTCTGCCCATTTGTGCCCGCCCACATGTGACCATAGTGATGAGGCGTCATAATATCCCCCACCGAGGGCAGAGCCGTCCACGGCTCTGATACCACTTGTAAGGCCTGTCCCCATAACATGTGATATTTTCCACTTTGCCAAAGCTCACGGATTTAAAACTTGTCACATCTGTTAAGGAACGAACTCAACTTATAGCCACCACAACTTCGGACGATTCTTTCAATGTGGCACAAAGATCTTCCTTCACTATGTGCACAGTAGCCTGCTAGCACAGTAGCTACCAATCACTGGTAACTCACCCAGGCCCTTAGGCCCTGCCCACATCAGCGTTTTCCCATGTGTGCCTGCCCACATGTGACCATAGTGACGGGACGTCACAATATCCCCCACCGAGGGTAGAGCTATCCTCGGCTCTGATACCACTTGTAAGGCCCATCCCCACAACATGTGATATTGTCCAATTTGCCGAAACTCACAGATTTAAAACGCGTCACATCTATTAAGGAAGAAATCCAACTTATAGCCACCACAACTTCGGACGATTCTTCCGATGTCGGACAAAGTTCTACCTTCACTGTATGCACAGTAGCCTGCCAGCATAGTAGCCTGCCAACCACTGGTAGCTCACCCAGGCCCTTAGGCCCCACTCACATCAGTGTATGCCCATGCGTGCCCGCCCACATGTGACCACGGTGACGAGGCGTCACAATATCCTCCACAGAGGGCAAAGCCGTCCTCGGCTTTGATACCACTTGTAAGGCCCATCCCCACAGCATGTGATATTATCCGCTTTACCGAAGCTCATGGATTTAAAATGCGTCACATGTGTTAAGGAAGGAACCCAACTTATAGCCACCGCAACTTCGGACAATTCTTTCGATATGGGACAAAGTTCTACCTTCACTGTGTGCACAGTAGCATACCAGCACAGTAGCTTGCCAACCACTAGTAGCTCGCCCAGGCCCTTAGGCCCCGCCTATATCAGCGTCCGCCCATGTGTGCCCGCCCACATGTGATCACAGTGACAGGGTGTCACACTTCTTCTAGACAGACTTCCACATTAAGTGGCGTAGGAAGGCTCTTTTATAGGACAAGAAAAGCCTTGCATTAAGACAAAGGAGAGAGAGAGGAGTGGCGCATGGGGCTTCTATTAAGACACGAAAAGCCTTACATTAAGACGTCCTCCGCATAAAGTGGCACATGGCCTCTCTCCCTCTTTCCAATGTGCGGGGTCGCGCAAACCTTCTCTCTCTCTCTCTCTCTCTCTCTCTCTCTCTCTCTCTCTCTCTCTTTCCATTGCGCGAGGTCGCACAAACCTTCTCTCTCTCTCTTGTCTTCCTTCCTTCTTGTCTTCCACCCTTCTTATCTTCCAACCCCCCAAATGAGGAGTGGAGAGGAGTATTTATAGGCCTCCCAAGCTCCCTACTCCTTAAATAGTGGTGATCACCACCACTTCTCCCTTAACACATAATCCTCCTTCCTTCCTTAAGACAAGGCTTCCAATGCACCTCCTCTCCTTACCAAATGACGCCCATGCACTCTTCCATATTAGATGACACTCATCCATTCTTCCATATCAAATGATGCTTGTCCATTCTTCCATATCAGATGACACCCATTCATTCTTCCATATCAGATGACACTCATCTATTCTTCCATATCAGATGACACCCGTCCATTCTTCCATATTAGATGTGGAGCGTACAACCTCTTCTAATCATGGAGCAATGCTTCATAAGGCTTCTATATTGCTATGGGCACACAACCCTGGGAAGGATCTGCATAATGGAATTCTCCTGCTAGTGCGATGGGCATGTAATGAGATTTTCAGGGGAAGAAAGATGGAATATTTTTTGTGCCTCATCAAGACTCTGTTATTGCAATAAAGTTAGAATTGAATACAACCCGAATGCATGCCCCCTAGTAGTAGCATCCCCCATGGGCAAATTCGTTGAAATAAACAAGTATGTAAAGCATGTCCCCTAACCCTCACAAATCACAAAGTAGTGGTAGACCTGATTGTTATGCCCGTCAGACAATTTGACATCATCCTCAGGATGGATTGACTTTCACTCGTTCGAACAGTTATGGATTGTCGCGACAAAACAGTCACCATATCTGTTTCAAGAGAAGCCTCTTTTACATTGAGAGGGAATAATAGGTATGATGCGTTTGAGAGCTAGCAAGCCTTAGGCGAACTAGAGCCAATTGAGGCTACCATCAGCCCGATACCAGTGGTGCAGGAATTTTTCGAAGTATTTCAAGAGATACCGGGGCTGACCCCTAGGCGAGTCGTTGATTTCTATATAGATCTCAAACCGGGACCGCACCTATATCATTACCCCCATTTCGCATGCCCCCTTGTGAGATGGAAGAGCTACAAAGCTAGATAGATGAACTGTTAACTCAAGGGTTCATTTGCCGTAGCGTCTCCCCATGGGGAGCACTGGTCCTCTTCGTGAAGAAGAAGGATGGGTCAATGTGTCTTTGTATAGATTACATGAGACTGAACGAAGTAACGATAAAGAACAGATACGCTCTGTCGTGCATCGACAACTTATTTGATCAACTCAAGGGTGCCAGATACTTCTCCAAGATTAATCTGCAATCAGGGTATCATCAACTGAGGATAAGGGACGAGGATATCCCTAAGACGACATTCAGGACTTGCTATGGGCACTACGAATTCTTGGTAATGTCCTTTAGCCTCACCAATGCTCCGACAGTATTTATGGATCTGATGAACCGGGTATTCATGCCATACCTGGATCAGTTCGTAATCGTGTTTATCGACGATATCTTGGTCTATTCCAAAAGCCAAGAGGAGCATGAAAAACACCTGCGTATGGTCCTGAGTACTCTAAAAGAGAATCGGTTGTATGCTAAGCTAGCCAAGTGTGAGTTCTGGGAAGCGGAAGTAAAGTTTCTAGGACAGTGAAAGCAGAGGGCATAATGGTTAACCCCGCCAAGGTAACGACAGTGTCTAAATGGGAGCAGCCCACCACGGTCACTGAGGTTTGAAGCTTCTTGGGCATGGCATGATACCACAGGCGCTTCATCAAGGAATTCTTGAGAATCGTGCGACCGCTCACCCAACTGATGAAGAAGAATGCTCGATTCACATGAGATGAGAACACAAAGCAGCCTTCCAAGAGCTAAAGATGAGACTAACATCTGCACCTGTACTACTCTTCCACAGGAAGGAGAGAAATTCATAGTATATAGCAACGCATAAAAAATGGGGCTGGGATATGTACTGATGTAGAATAACAGAGTGATTGCCTACACCTCTAAATAGTTAAAGAAGCATGAAGAGAATTATCTGATGCATGACCTAGAATTGGCAATGGTAGTCTTCACCTTAAAGATATAGATACACTATCTCTATGGGGAGAAATTCTAGTTATTCTGTGACTACAAAAGTTTGAAATATATATTCACACAGAAGGACTTGAATATGCACCAGCGTCGGTAGATGGAGACACTCAAGGACTTCCACTTCGATATATCTTACTATCCTGCTAAAGCAAACTCTGTGGCTGACGCCTTAGCCGAAAAAAGAAACATGAGCTGATAGCCACCTTGATGATCAAGGAGTGGGAGATGATGGAGTTTGTCTAAGACTTCGATATCCAGCTTACGGTCGATGAGCCAAACGCTTATGTGACCCTTTTAACTTCAGAGCCAACCTTAGTCCGTCAAATAATATTTGCCCAAGGCCAGGACAAATGTCTTAACAAGATGAAGGATAGATGTAAAAATGAAGAAATGCCCGACTAGAGGGTTGGAAGTGATGGCAGTCTCCGATATCAAGGACGAGTATGCGTACCTGACAATGCAGACCTGAAAAGAGAGGTGATGCTAGAAGCACATCATTCCAGATTAGCCATACACCTGGGGAGTACAAAGATATATAATGACGTGAACAGGCAGTATTGGTGGAACAACATGAAGAGGGACATAACAGGCTTTGTAGCGAGATGTATGGTGTGTTAGAAGATAAAGGCCAACCATCGCATGCCAGCAGGCCTTCTTCAAGCTCTACCGTTGGCAGAATGGAAGTGGGACAGCATCTCTATGGATTTCATTACTGGACTTCCTAGAACTCAGAGGAAGCATAACTCAGTTTGGGTCATCGTGGACAGGCTGACAAAATCTGCCCAATTCCTTCCTATTCGTATGACAGATTCCACCGATGACATGGCAAGGTTATACATTTGGGAAGCCATTCGCTCTTATGGGGTTCCCTGAGAAATCATATTAGACCGAGACTCCCAATTTACATCCACTTTTTGGAAGAGATTGCAGGAAGAGCTCGGCACGGAGCTTGAGTTTAGTACGACCTTTCATCCCCAGACAGACGGGCAGATAGAAAGGGTGAATAGGATCCTGGAAGATATGTTGAGGGCATGTGTTCTTGACCTCAAGGGAAACTAGGATGATCATTTGGCTCTTATAGAGTTCACCTACAACAATAGTTTCCAGTGCAGCATAGGCATGGCTCCTTACAAAGCTCTTTATGGTCGCCCCTGTCGAGCTCCTCAATGTTGGGTGGAAGTAGGGGAAAGGAGCCTGCTAGGTCCTGGACTCGTGCAAGTTACCACTTAGGTGATCGATGTTATTCGAAAATGACCGCGCGCTGCCCAGAGCAAGCAGAAGAGCTATGTAGATAATCGCCGTCGTGACTCGGAGTTTACAATAGGCGATCATGTATTCCCGAAGGTTTCACCTATGAAGGACTTTATGAGATTTGGGCAGAAGGGAAAGTTAGCACCTCGTTTCATTGGGCCATTCGAATTCTTAAATCGTGTGGGAGTTGTAGCTTATCGCTTGGCACTGCCTACCACATTGGCTAACATCCACAATGTCTTCCATGTATTTATGCTGAAGAAGTACACGCCCGACGAGTCGCATATTATAAGATGGGAGTAGGTTGAATTTACAGATGACTCTTCTTAAACAGAGGAACCTATCTGCATCTTAGACCGCAAGGGGTAAGTCCTACGGACGAAGACAATACCGTTGGTTAAGGTCCTCTGGTCACATCATGGGGAAGAAGAGGCAACCTGGGAAAGGGAAGCAGAAGTCAAGGAGAAATACCCTCGCCTATTCAACGACACAACATAGGTAATTTCGAGGACAATTTTTTTAGGGGGGTAGACTATAATGCCTCGTACCTTTGGTACATGGTTGTTACCATTAAAACTTTATTTAGTACAATTACGATCCTGAGTAATAAATGATTCTAACCTAAACCAAAATGGTGAGAACAACCTTCGATTGATTATCAGAACCACTCATTAATGCCTGGACAAGTCACCAGAACTCTTAGGGTCTAAACAAAATGTCCGCTAATCCTAACAGCCAACCTCCCCATCATGGCCATTAGGTTATGGAACCCAACGATAAACCGCTCAAAGGATGGACGTTTCTGAGACTGGACAGACAGTCCACATCGACAAAAATGGACCCTATAGACAAGAAAGCGAATGGGCAGGTGCCCAGGTGAACACATATAGTACTGGCTCATGGAAAACATAGTTCTAAGTATGCTCAATAGGCAAGGTGATTGGGCACGGACACACCCATGGTTCTAGGATCTTTTGGGCCGTTAATACCTGAACCTAGAAAGATCCAGCCCTCAGATCAGTAGAAACCCGTAAGTAAATGCTTCGATCATAGCTTATGGGCCACATGAGCATCAGATCATTTGATCATTGGCATGACGCCTTAAATGAGGTTCCCTAAGAGAATGAATGGCGTGGATTTGCACGGATCTGTCGTGTGGGGGCCACGCTAGGTTGCAAGTGCACCATGAACAGCTTGCACGAAGTGCACCGGACCACCGGAGTGGTCAAACCCACACTGACTCGACAATTCTCATAAAAAGAGAATTTCTCCACAAATTCCCGCCCGTAACGAGTTAAACAGACAACGCCCGCTTCAGATGAGTCGTGGCCCACTATGAGCCACCATCCAAGCAATCCAGACCATCCATCAGGTAAGGAGGCCCTGGATGACCAAACCCATGATGGCTAACTGGACCCATGCAAGCATGCATATGCTCGGGGAGGAGCCAAACAGAAGCATACGTTGGCCTTCTTCTAAAAAGAGAAAGTCGTACAATCACCACGTTGGCGATCTGAGACAACAGCCCATTTCCAATCTCATCCGTTCATTGAGGATGCTTCTCAACGCTCCTTTCAGTGCCCAAAATGGGCAGGCACTCGTCTGCACCACGGAATGGCATGGGGGAACATTTCCACTTCGGGAAGCATGCACCGGCGTGATTCGGACCTCCCACCAGGTTCCATAGATTGATCTCAGCTGCTCCCTCTAGGGCAACAACGGCCTTGTTAGAAGGGGCGTCTTGTCTCACGAGAAAACCATGAAGGGTGGGAAATTCTAGTGAGATGTAGGCAAACAACAGAGATTGGTGGAAAAAGTGAGCCCTATGATGATCAATGGCCCCATCCGACCCATTCAGATGGATCAGATCATCCCGATAGACCGAGAACAAGAATCCACCATTTCCAGCCACGCCATCTTCTCCGTTAGACTGAAATACCCATCGTGGTGGGGTGGGCCTCACTAGGGGAAGAAAGTTACTTTTTTGGTGGGCCTTGACAGCAGGAACCCATCCCTGCTGATGGATGGGCACCATGCATCCAGATTATCAAAGGAAACTGTCCAAATCAACCATAAATTCTCGACAATTGGATGGTCATTCACACGTGTTTCAGTCCTATAAATGTGGGTCATCCGCCTTGGGATTCTCACTAAGAATTCGTAGAGAAAACAGGAGAGAATGGAGGAACGGAGAGAGAGTGAGCGAATGGAGGATAGGTACGAACTCAGTGCCGCACTGAGTCGACCCGGCCTGTTCGGATCAAGTTGAATCAATGCAGAACAATAGCACCTTAGTTGAGAGAGGGAGAGAGAGAGAGAGGGAAGAGAGAAAGATAGAGAAAGAAAGAGAGAGAGAGATGGAGAGAGAGAGAGAGAAAGGAAGAGAGAGGGAGAGAGAGAGAGAGAGAGAGAAGGTAGGAGGAAAGAAAGGTGAGTGAGCTCGGTGCCACACTGCACCAAGTCGACTGGTCAGGTCAGATCGATTTGGGTTAGTGTAGACCAGTGCCACCATACCTAGAGAGGAAGAAAGGCTAAGAAAGGAGGGTAAGCGAGTGCGCTACTACACTCCCATCCGAGTCCAAGTCGGCCAGATTGAGTTGCAGAGCTCAGGGTATGTTGTGTCAGGCCCAGGAACGGTGGGATCTGGCCGAGGGAAAGAGAGGAGAAAGGGTAGCAAAAGGAGTCGGGGATGTTGATCCGGCTGTTGGTAGTATCAACCCGCCCCTTTGTCGCAGCTATGCAATACACTGAGTCGACTCAGCAGGGCACTAACACATGTAATGCCCAAACACCCCACCTTTATGAGGAATGAATGGGTTTGCCTGTTTTGTTTCATCCATTGAGGTGCCTTGATAAGGACCGACAGCAACGAATGGAACCGTTTGTTGATCAAACTTCCATGAATCTTGATACAGCAAATAGTTCAGCCATTAAAAAGGGTGATCATGTCTGTGATGTTTCAAACCAAGCCAACTCAGGCTAGGCCGCTCAACAGATCACGAGATTAGATCCAAATCGATGAACGCCTATCCGAGGCAGCCCACTTCATGCTGCAAGTCGGACAAGTTGCTTGGATGAGTCCACTCATCTCTAGCACGTTATCCACTCACCGGCTCACTGAGTCCCTGCCATTTTAGATTGGGTTGGACTCAAAGGCAGCAATGGGCCCAATTTCAAACTGAACCCAGCCATAGTAATTGGGTCGAGTCCAAGCTGGACCTAGCCACAACAACTGGGCCGAGTCTAAGCTGAACCCAGCCACAGTAATTGGGCCGGGTCTGAGCTGAACTCAGTGGGCCATAGGTACTGGGCCGAGTAGACGGCCCGCTGGGCCCATTGGAACTGTAAACCAACAATGGGGTCCCCAGCTAACTGGGCTCAGTCCAATCCAGCCCCTGTATGGCTAATAGATGAAGGGTCCAAGCCCTTCCTGCTCATGCCCTTCATCTCACCATAGAGATGGACTCAACTGAGCTACTTCGGATGAATCAACTTGGGTCTGAACTAACCCAACAAGACCTCTATTTGAGGGCAAGGTCTAGCTGATCTACTACTTGGAATTATCAATCCAAAGCATAGTAGATTTGCACAACTGGTAAGCTAAATCAAATCATGGGATGAGGGGTTCTAAATTAGTATGATTACTAACTCCATCCTAGCTACAGGACTTTCATCCTGACTCCCCCACCAAATCAGATACGACAGAGAGATCATGGTTGGGCCAAAATTCATTAAAACAATCCCTTAGCTATGCGAATAAATTGACATACAAAACTCCTTCCTCAAGTCTATAGTAACCCTTAAACATCTAACTTGGGAAAATTCTGTTATTTAGGACAAAGGATAGCCTAGAGGCAAGATAGCCTGTCACGAAGCCTCGATCAAGCTACAGGGTTAGGTGATGACTTCTTCTCCTTAACCTTTCCATTACCAAATTAGTTCAAATAATAATATTTATTGGAACTACAAATGCAATATCAAAATAATGGGATTTCGTACATTATTTATAAATTCCTAAGACATGACTTATGTTTGATTTATAGTTGATAGTTGTGAACCATGATTGCATGCGATAGTTACTTATATGATAGCTCCCATTTAACACTTAACTGATAGTTCGTACCAAGACCTATTGCAACTACTGTAAATCAAATGCTTAACATATGTTTGTCCTATTATAATTATATGCTTTCACATGAATTATTGTAAGTCACTTACGGATCTCTATTCAGTACACTTTCTAGTGGGCAACTCCTTCTTGTGTATGTGAACCCATACTTAGGGTGTAACAAGATGGAGTGTGGTAAGGAATGAACCCTCAATCTGGAGGCTATATGGGACATAGAACATTAATGTGGGATTTACCATCCATAGGTTATATGGCTTGAGTGGCTTAGAAATGACCTCTTTAACCTCTCTGATTTTAACCTTACCTGACCCCTTTGCCGTCTCGATTTAATGTTCCGAGTACCTTTTACCGCTGCAATTTAACATTTGTCGTATGTTTTGATGGTTTCCTTGTGTGGCTTCGATGGCCTATACCCATGTGATGGTAATCCTTACTTATTCAATTTGATTGGCCATTGGTCGACGGGCATCCATTAAACATCCTAAGATGGGAAAATCTTATGAGCTGGGGATGGTGGGAATGGGACACTATGCCCGATCTGTCAGCCTACGCTGGGTGACGAACCCCCCTTAGTGACCTTTGAGTTTATTTAAATTGGCTTGTTGTAATTGGAATAATAAAAGTTTGGCTAAACATACATTCATGGCATACTGGCGATGATGGGTGGCTAATTCTGAATGTTATAGCACGTGCTCTTAGGCTTAGTGGGGTATCATTTCACTAGTTCTTACACCATCGACTATCGACCTACGTACGTGATGTACGATGGCTTGGTCATTATGCTGTATGTGATGTGCTATGCTGATGTCTGGTCTTTTGCATGGGTGATGAGCCTAAGTCCGACTGGATGAGCATCTTCAGGTCGATGTGCATTCATGCATCCATGCATTTAAAAAAGATTGCATCATGTATTATTTTGAATGTCTTGTTGTTTTTAACTATGCTTAGCTAAGGTGGTAGTGTGTAATCTTAAGGGGAATTCACATTGAGTTGGCCACTCATTCGTCAAATATTCAATCATATAGAGTATGCAGGTATAGACGGAGGTGATTGTGGTGCAGGCCCTAAGGTCGCAGCAGCCAGATCAGAGGATAGATACTATGAAGAAGAGCCGCAGCAGGAGACAGCTGAATATTATGGACTTAATCAGTAGCTGTAGTACTTCCCTTATCGTTTGTCTTGATACACTAGAACTTATGAATTTTATAATTAAGGTCCCCAACTGGGTGGACCTAAATCTTGATATTTGGTTACATGATATTACCTACGCTTGGTTATGCTATTGCACTCTGATTTTGAAATATTGTCGATTAGCTGATCGTTAACACTTGAGTTTTTAGGAAACGAGTCCTATACTTAGTTCTGGACACCAAGGTGTTGCAGTTCAACTTTCAGCTCTTCCTCCCTCAATGGTAAACATTCAAGATCTGTGGAAGGAGGGGCTTAAGAATAAGGGTTCTCTCAGTCAGTAACAACCACCGAGGTATTATTTTGCAAGGCATAAATTATATCTTTTATCGTGGGATCATTTGAATTTATAAAATATGTCAAGCATTCTTTTAAAGAGTTGAGATAGTCAGTTGAGAGAGGCTCATTTTTCACATTGAGGTCTGTAAAGATATGCCGAATGATTCCTTCATCTTCTCTTGGAATAAAGGGAAACATGAACTCTTGCTCTTCACCTTGGTGAGAGTCAATTGTCACCAGATACATCTCGCCTTGCCCTGCATAAACAGATTGTGGATCAGTAGGCGCATTGATGTGAGGATTCTGTTCATTGCTACTACTTACTAGAGACACTATATCGTCAAGGGTTGACAGCTCAGATGATGGGCTTAATTGGGTGGTTTCAAATTCTAGAGTCATAACGAGCGACTCGTCTATCTCGTTAATCATATTATAATCTAAATCAGGGGAGTGATCTATACACGCCTCAAAAGAGATGGAAGGGTCGATTGAAAGAGGCTAGTCCTCCACATTTAAATCAGGTGTGTCAGATGAGTGGAGTACATCATTATAGTTGACAACTTCCTATACCTCGTGATCACTTTCCTGAACCATACTTGAGATCGATTCTAGGAGAATTTGGGCTGTAAACTCATGACTATCATCTCAATACTCACCATCTTCTAATTCAGTGTAGTTCACAAGTGGGATGGGATCACTTTCCTTACATTCTGTTTTTAGGTTGGGTTGAAGCTTGAATAAACTAGCCTCTTCCTCCTCAATGAAGCCAAGTGTATCATGTGAGTGAAGCATGTTAATATCATTATATTTGAAAGATACTCATGTCTCTTGATCTTTACTTTGGACAGTCATCGAGATCGACTCTCCAGGAAATTAAACCATATAATCATTAATAGAAAACTCCTCATTCTCAATTTTAGTATTCTCCATAATCGCATCATGTGAACCTAACTGTTGTATATCTTTTATAAGTTCTTATAATCTTCGGAGTGTGTTTTACTGGATGTGCACTAGAGTTTATGTGAAATTTTGAAGTGAATTCTCTTGGATTGTTTCTTGTTGGATTTCAGAGCTATAGGACTTAAGAGAATTGTCACTATGATGCATTATTGATTCAACTTCTCAATCTTGATGTTTTCACTGATCATAAGTAGGGAGTTGGGAATGAAGAATTTGATTGGGTTGAGGCTGGGGTGAACTAGCCTCCATTAGCTTATCGAGGTGCGATGCAAGTGCTTCTATCATTTTTTTAATGCCAGTAAAATCATCAGTGTAACCCTGAAGTGAATCCTCTTGGATCGTTTCTGGTTAGATTTCAAAGGTAGAAGACTCAAGAGAATTGTCACTATGATGTATTACTATTTTATCTTTCCAATATTGATGTTTCCACTGATTATAGTCAGATAGGTCATAGGTGGGAGAATCTGATGGTTGTTGATACATATTATCACCCATAATATAATCTCTTATTGTTTTCTTCTTGTCTGATGGGTGATAATAATTCTAACTCCTATAGTTATGATAACCCCAACACTCACATACTTTTTTCTTAATCCATGGGGTGTAATTATTCTCCCACATATGATTGCACAAGGATTTCTTAATCGATGGAGCATTGTATTTTGTTTGGTTCTCGATGATGTTTCCAAAAAAATTTTGAGACGTAGGTTGTTTTCTAACATAATCATCCGACAGCCCTTTACAATTTCTCGCATTCTTTAAAACTAACTTAGCATATTGACGTTCCCACTCTTGCATATACATGGTGAAACCCTAATCCTGAACCTAATCCTAACATAAAAGAAAAGAAAAGAAAAAATCCTACAACAATATGGAAAGTAAGTAGATGAGAAGTTAGAAAGAGTTTAGTGGTTTGGAGAGTTCTATGTTAGGATCCTACAAAACAGAAAACAATGTTAGTCCCTAAAAAAAAAAAAAACAAATCTAGAAAAATCCTAACCTAAAAACAAAACAAAAATTAGCCCTAAAAATAAATTAAAAAAGTTTCTAAATCTAGAAATAGGAAGTTAGTTTCTAAAAAAAAAAAAAAAAGTTTCTAAATCTAAAAATAAAAAGAAAAGTTAGTTTCTAAATCTTGAAATAGAAAAAAAAAATAGTTTCTAAAAAAATTAAGAAAGTTTCTAAAAAGGAACTAAGAAAGCAACCTAGTTTCTAAAAAAAGAAAAAGGAAAGTTTCTAAAAATAGAAAGTAAGTTAGTTTCTAAAAACAGAAAAAGGAAAGGAAATTAGTTTCTAAAAATGGATTAGGAAAGTTTCTAAAAAATAAAAAATTATTTTCTAAAAACAAATTAGGAAAGTTTCTATCCTAGAATTAGAAAGTAAATTAGTTTCAAATAAAAAAGTAAAGTTTCTAAACCTAGAATAAAAAGCCAAGTTAATTTGTAAAATAATTCTGAAAAAACCCTAACTTAAAAATAGAAAGTAGAAAAACCTAATCTTAAACTAATTCCAAAACTAGTTAATCTTAGAAAAACACAACAATTAATCTTCGGCAACGGTGTCAAAAACTTGTTCACAACCCCAAGTGTAAGGTCGCAATGTAGTAATAATCTCGGTAAGATCAAGGTCGAATCTACAGGGACTGAAACTTGTATGTTTCTAAAATTAACTAGAAGTAGAATTAGAAGAAGATATGAAACTAATTCTAAAGTATTTGAGAGAGTAATTGTGAATAGAGTAATTAAAACTAAGAATTTAAAGGTGGGAACTAAGGTTTTCAAGGATCCACTTGTACTGGTCAGGGAGCTCTCTTGCTTGATTCAAGTAACACAATTAGAATTGGAGTCATATCTTATGTAATTAGAAAATATATCAATAAAATATAATCTGAACTTCCATTGACCTAATTCTCAATGAAGGAGAACTATGATAATTGGCAGGGATTCCATTACCAAACCATGCCTAAGAGAAAATGTCCAACAACAGGATTTACCAATCCCATAATCTCAAAGCAGGAGAATTGTGAAGATTATGAAGGATTCTATCACCCTACCATGCCCAAGGGACGATGGTGAACAACATGACTTACTAATTTCACAATCTCAAATCAGGAAAAGAAGATATCCAAAAATATTGCAGATCTACTTAATTTAAGTCACAATAAACCATTAAAAACTGAAAATATTCCTTAAATATCAAATTAGAATCCATGGAGTTTAACATAAACATAAATCAAAGCAATAAAAATATCCCATCATGTTACAAGCTTCACCTCTTAGCCCTAGCTAAGAGTTTTAGCCAACCATAAAAATGATTGGACCAAAGTCTCTTAAGAAAAATATACAAACAACTAAGGAAGAATAAGAAAAACTCTTGGTGATGGCTTTTTCACCCTTTTACTCCACTCTTTAAACTCTAGAAGATGCCTAGGAACATCCTATAGAGTCCTATTTATAAATGTGGAACTCCAACTTTCGCACCTCAAATTTACGCATTTTGCTAAAATAGACTTTACTTTGCACAGTTTTCCAAAATCGACTTCACTCTGCGCAATTTCAAAGAATGACCCAGAGTTTCAGAATATGTTTTTTCAGGACGATTTTAGGATTCCTTTTCTTCATTTCAAATCTTTGATTCTCTTCATTCCTCACTTTGTTTTCTTAGATCTTTGGCATGTGAATTCTTCAATATTGGTCTCCTAAGATCCATCCCTTGCCTTGGTGATTCTTAAGCATCAAATTCATGCTTTTAACACCCTTTTCAATCCAAGCTCTTAAATTCACCTTACAACATAAACATTAGTAAAATAGAACATTAAGCATTATCTTGTCTATAAAACCAAGATATAAATGGGGGATAATATGCAATATTTGACCCTTAACAACAAGATAAGGGAAGATGGAAGATCAACGGGGAGACAGGTCGGCATAGCTCGAACTTTGCTAGACTTGGTGAGTGCACAATGAGGCGGGAGCTTCTATTTATAAGCATTAAAACGACAATGCCTATAATGCTTACAACATCCATGAGAACATGATGAGATGCCTTGATCAACGAGCTCTACCACATGGCGACACGAGGTTTGCACAGGTGAGGCATTAAATGGTTAGGTGATAGGTGTCCGCTTGTGAGATGCTTTATAGAGGAAACGACACTCGCCAATTAGTGTACGTCCTCTCGTATGACCAAATGACCATTATATCTTTTTCGATCTCTGCGACAGGCATCACCCTTTCTTATACCCCGCCCTCATCATTAAATGACAAATTCAAAAAAAAAAAAAGGGAAGAGATCGGGTTAATTAGAGTTTGAAATTTAAACTCCCGCACTTGTAGATCAATTCAAACTCTTAATTCTCGAGCTCACATATGTTAAGTTCGGAAGTAGGGGAAAACTATTATAGGGAAAACTGAACTGACCTATTACATGGGACACATATGCATCATGAGGGGGACCAGGGCAATGTTGGAGAAGAATCGCCTAAAGAGGCTCCTCGAACCACCAACTTTTTGACCACATAAAAGAGCCGAGCTAAGCTCTGAGGGGAAACCCTATAAATGAGCTCCGATGAGAGACTCACCTGCCGAGCTAAATTGCTTGAATTCAGAACTCAATGATAGAACTTATCGGCTGAGCTGATCAGACCAATATCGACCACGATTGAGGGATATCTGGAAAAAAATCCTTCATTGTATTGAGCAAGGATAGACCCGACGAAATCCTATCCAAAGATCACACCAATCGAGACAGTAACAAAGATATTCTCGAGAGAAAATTCTCATTCAAATTTGAACCCTTCAGCATATCTGATAAATCCCACTAAAATACGAAAATCGGCTAAGCATCCTATAAATATACCCACTGTCTTGGAAGGAAGGCACGCAAAAAAATTTCCGACTCAGGTCCTATTCCTGTGATAAACTTACCCACCTAACTTAGGCATCCGAGGTCCCCAGCCAATACCGACGCCCCCATGATCATTTACATTCTTACTGGTGCATGTATCAAATGTGCCTTCAGCTGCAACTGCAAGCTCATCCAGGTTTGGACGTTAACAACACTCATAGTTATTTCTATATACCAATGTCAAGTATGAATTGGGTACCCATAGTTGTACCATCCAAGGTGTTATGGTGTTGATGTACTTATCAAGGTATTAGGTACCTATTTATGATTTGAATTTTAAAATAAATAAATAACAACAACAACAACAACAACAATAATAATAATAATAATAATAATAACCATATATCAGGCAATGTTTGGCTGGGCTCGGCCCTAGCTATCCATTGGGTGCACCCGGCCTATTGGCATCCCTAGACAAGTCGCTCCAATGCAACTTATCCATGTCAACTCAGACAAGCCAACCAATACAACCCCGGCTTGACTCCGGACTCAATGAGTAGGCTAGAGTGGCGAGTCTTTTAACCCGGTCACAGGTTTTGTTAGGACCTGAACTCATGACTCACTTAGCAAACATGAAGAGCTCGGTCCAGTGGTACATTTGAAAAGTTAAGCCTGTACTGTCGGATTCGGCTGGTAACTTAAGTCTTTTTCGAGATTGAGCTCATGGAGTTCAAACATACTATGCTGTGGTCTGATTCTTTGAGCTATGACGTCGTTTGTAATTTGACTAATACAGTTTTACACTAGAGCGAAAAGGGTATTCTGGTAATTCCCGATGTTGAAAAGATGGTCCCTTTATTCCGGTTTTGGGGGGTGACTTGCTTCCTGCTTCAACCATCCAAACTACTCCAATGTCTATAAATAGCCCAAACCTACACAAGTTTTCTCACTCATCAACACTACATTCTCTCGATCTCTCACTCATCAACACTACCCCTCCCCCTCTCCCTATGGAAAAGCCCATGCATTTCCTTCTCTCATTTCTCTTCATTGTCTTACCATCAGCACAAGGAGATTACAGCATTCTCGACTTTGGTGCCAAACCCGATGGTGTGACCGATTCCACCAAATCCTTCCTTAGTGCATGGGCCACGGCTTGCGCCTCAGCTGAGTCCACGACCATCCACGTGCCCCCTGGTTCGTATTTGCTGGGGCAGACTGTCTTTGCAGGCCCATGTAAGAACAATGGGATCACCATTCGGATTGATGGGACCCTCGTTGCACCTGCGAATTATGTGTCCCTGGGCTCATCAGGACATTGGCTGTTTTTCAATGATGTTCAGGGCGTTTCTGTCTATGGTGGGACCCTTGATGGGCGTGGGTCCGGTCTGTGGGCTTGCAAGGCATCCAGTGGGAATTGCCCAGCTGGTGCAGAGGTAGGTGAATTTGAGGAGAATCACATTCAAATATTGACAAATTTACCTGTTACCGTTTTTCTTGTTAATATTTGGCACCCTCTTATATTTATATACAACTTTGTGCTTCTCCATTTAATAAAGTGGAAAGAGAAATGTCTATCTATCGACCAGTACAACTGGAAATTGGGTACGCTGAGTACAAGTAATTCAAACTAAACTGTCCAAATTATAGGTCCTAGTTTAGATGCATTGTGAGCCCATTATTTGGATACTTAAGATGGTCCCTTGGTTTTCATTTTGGCATTGTGACCCATGCAAGGGAAGGTTAGGCTTGACGTGCGGTTCAGATTAATATTTTGAACTGCCATGTGTGCAGTAAGATTCACTTGCACTATAATATGAATGCAAGCTAGTTGTTGTATGGGATCATTTCCGATTAAAATAATTATAAAATGCTAAAAATTAAACGAGGGAAAACTGACAATTTAGGTATACATCACTTGTGATGCTTGCAGTCGCTGACCTTCAACAACGCAAAGGACATCTTAATCAGCGGCCTAACTTCGATGAACAGCAAACTCTACCACATCGTGATTGACGGTTGCGCGAATGTGATTGTCCAAGGGGTGAAGATCGTAGCCCCTGGCAACAGCCCCAACACAGATGGCATACACGTGCAACAATCAACGGGTGTCACCATCACTGGGACGAGCATAAAGACGGGAGATGACTGCATCTCAGTTGGCCCCGGCACCATGAACTTGTGGGTTGAGAACATTGCCTGCGGCCCTGGACATGGCATCAGGTAACCAATGATCCACCAACGCCCAGAGGGCCCATATATTCCCTGTGGCCCTAGACATGTGCGACCTAGAAACTTCATTTTGTTGCTAAAATCATCAATTTCTATTATATACAAAATAAATGGGACCGGATTCAGACCCAACTAGACCCAACCGGAGTCTAACCTGGACCCGACTTGGACCAGACAAGATACAATAAAATCTAGTCTGGTCAATTGGGTAACCGTAGGTCTGGGTGTCTAATGATTGCCCTTATTTGGCAGATGCAAGCCATGCTCGGGCCCAACTAAATTTTGTCTAGGGCCGGATCTGAAATTGCTTCATTCCAGCCCTTTCTCCTCCCTAGTTTCAATGGCTGCATTACAGGGCCATTACAAAAAGATAGCGGTTGAATGTATATCTGTTAAAATTTGGATGGTTCATACTTATCAGATGGGATCTGGTCCACCCGGAGGATGGAATTTTAATTCTTTGAAGTTTATACTATACATGTGGCATATGTGTGCGATGAACCAATGCATTTGTGCATCATAAGGCTCCCTAAATGGACTGTAGATGAAAAGGGATTACAGTGTCCATTCAATCCAACAATGCTAGATAAGATGCGTGGAAAATTATGTACCAGATTAGGATTGCAGGATCACTGTCATATCTTTCCAATGAGGAGTTCATTACGGTCCCCTGTCATTGGATGGTTCATATCACACTGAAAATATATGCAATATTTACAGTATAAAAAGCTGAAGGATGTGAGTGTGCTGGATCTCATCCTACAAATCATGCATGTGACTACATGCTAACGTGTGCATATATGTGCTTTTGGCAGCATTGGAAGCCTCGGGAAGGAGCTGAATGAGGCAGGGGTGCAGAACGTGACCGTTAAAACGGTTGTATTTACAGGGACTGAAAACGGGTTGAGGATAAAATCATGGGGAAGGCCCAGCAACGGTTTTGTGAAGGGAGTTACTTTCGAGCACGCTGTTATGCAAAATGTCCAAAATCCTATCATCATCGACCAAAATTACTGCCCTCACCAGGAAGATTGCCCTGATCAGGTATTACCGTTACAAGGCTAATAATGGAATTTGCCTATTTTATTGTTCTCTTTTTTCTAAAGGTCACATGGGCAAGGTTAAAAATATGGACCGCTAATTAAAGGAGGTTCATATGATCATGCTGGATCAATGGCCATGAAGCACTCTT
Organism: Magnolia sinica; assembly: GCF_029962835.1. Lineage (NCBI taxonomy): Eukaryota > Viridiplantae > Streptophyta > Magnoliopsida > Magnoliales > Magnoliaceae > Magnolia > Magnolia sinica. The sequence continues at coordinate 61,346,979 of NC_080577.1, forward strand.
GATCCTTACAATTTGTGGTGGAGACCCCGGTAATCTCCACAATGCATTGCTAATCATTCAAACAATTTGTAATATTATTAATGGTACGAAATAAAATTTTTTATTTAAAATCAGTTTAGGCCACTCAAATCAAATGCTTAATGTGGATTAACATTTCTAAAGCATGAGGGGTGTTTTTTTTTTTTTTGGGGGGGGGGGTATTCAACTAGAATCGAAGTTTATAAAAGGGGATTAACAGCCTCATTGCAATATACAAGAGGTGAATAAACGGGCATAATCCTTAAAATGTTTACTATATTAGAGGGTACGTGTGGTAGAATCTAGCATTGAATTTGCATGAGAGGCACCGGCAGTTTAGTAATATGGACGGTTGATCTAATGAAACTCATTAGGGATATATGCACCAAAATATCCATATCAGAAGATCCAAACCATCATAGTTTTTCGCACTTCTCTAGTTGAATATGGATATCGCAATCCACGATCGAAGGCTTAGAATATAGTATCATCATGGATTTAATTTTCCATGAAAACATGAGATTTTTGTGGACCACATCTGACGCAGGGATGGGCCTGAGGAGGTTGAGCACCGTCTTCCTCAAGGATAACTGTTCCTAATCCACAGAACTTCTCCGGACCCCTAACATATATACCTCGAATCCACGAGGAAACAGAGAAAAATAGAAAATAATTTCTAGAAAATTCAAAATAATTTTTTTAATGATGAAAAATGAGATTACAACTCTTTAAATGAGGCTACGAACCCTAGGGAGAATTTTCAAAATTAAACTACAACTAAAACTCTTAGAAATCGTGACTTAGTATAAATAGTAAACTAACATTCGCGATTCCTACTAGTGCGCATGGTTTTTGGCCAAAAATAGCAAGTGTCCTATTTAGCTGAATCACGATGTTCACTTAACTATTCTAAGCACTTTTCATGTTGGGTGCAACTCTTAAAGCCTAATGGATGAAGAGTTATACTCAAACTAAAACTTACTATAAATAGTAAAAACGAAATTAAAACAGGAATTCGACCGTCGATCTAATTGTTTTCACAAATTTGGTGCGAATAACCCAATATAGCGAGGTTGGGTGGCTAAAGTAGCTCGTCCTACTCCAAAATCATATATGATACGTCCGATGGCTCATTCCAGTTTGCAAAATACGTCCATTTTAAGTTCTGACAAACCTGAACTGGCCAATTTATCACACTACTCTTGTGCTAATGACCCAAACAAACGCAAAATATATTCATTCTAAAAGAGAATGACTCTGGTCATCCGGTCATTATGGAGGCCCACGCAACAACGAATGAAGGTTGACCAACCTTTGTTAGCCTTGTGTGAAGGTTGTCGTGCCTTATACAAGAAAAAAACACACCGTGAGAGTGAGAGTGAGAGAGAGAGAGAGAGAGAGAGAGAGAGAGAGAGAGAGAGAGAGAGAGAGAGAGAGAGAGTTTTACAATGTCACTTTAAGTATTTTCGATATTGCTATGTATATAGCTTCACTAACGAGCTCCTCTAATTATCTATAAATGAAATTATTTGCTCAATAAAGAAAAAATCATAAGTCAGTTGGTGGCTCAGGTGTTGTATATTTTGAACCCTAAAAAGACAAAAGGTGAAAGATACTAGATCCCCCACCACATCGGGCCCATGACCAACTTTAACAAATATAGGATACCATCTTACATAGAAACTCTTTTGTGAAGATTTTTTATTTTATTTTATTTTATTTTATTTTTATTTTTATTTTAACTTTATTTTTTATTTTGGTGTTGTTTTCGAATGTATTACAAATACGTGGTTTCCATAATCTGTCCCTTGTCAAATTCAACGTGTAAAACCTTGGACATGAAATTGGTTGTATGGAAAATCCTGTTTCTCTATATTTCACCGAAAAAAAAAAAATAGTAACCAATTATCCATTCCAGGCTTTTGTTTAAAAATCCGAAAACAATATCCCAAAAAAATGTTTAAGTACATTTCTGAAATGGCAGAAGAAATGTGAGGTAGCTTTTTATGGTAACCCAGACGTGGAATCCATAAAAAAAAGCTATAATCCAAAACAACCAACGGCTGGAAAATCGGAATCCATGGTTTTCCATTTCCTGAGGAATCCAGGTTACAGTTTCCTATCCGTGTTTTAGTTTTCTAACCCCTAATTCTCCAAGTTCAACTTTCTCAACTGCCTTTTCTTTTTCTTTCCAATTTTTTTCTCAGAATTCTGGCGTAAAAATCAGCGAAGTGACCTACAACGACATCCACGGATCATCGGCAACCCAGGTCGCTGTGAAATTCGACTGTAGCACCACCCATCCATGCAGTGGAATCGGCCTACAAGACGTAAAGCTTACATACAAAAATCAACCCTCACAATCATCTTGTATGAATGCGGACGGAAATGCTAGCGGTTTTGTTGTGCCACCGAGTTGTTTGTAGATGAAAAAAATAAATTTTATTATTAATATAGGTTCTTTTTCCTAATTACTAGACAGAGTACATGTTATGCAACATGCACCTTTTTTTTTTTCTTCTTCTTATTCTTCCTCTTTTTATTTCTTCTTATTATTTTTTTACCATATGGGAACACGGCCACAAGACTTCGATGTGCACACTACGCATCTATTGTACCATGTTGTGGACTGTTCCTTAAAGAACCAATTGGAAAAGGACACGTGAAACACCAAGGAGATGCGGGTGCAGTCAGCACTTGAATTCTTAGTTTTGCCATCAAACCCAATGCCCAATTCTCCGAGTCAAGATGGGGCATCTTCGTCTTGGAGCGACCCTCTAGATGATATTAGTTGGGTTGCACGACATGTAGATGAGAATCCAACATATTGTAGAGCAAGGAAGGGATCAAGCAGAGCAATCGTGAATCCATGTTGATATCTTCAACAGGTGGATAGCTAGTTAGACCGAGAACTTGAACCGGTTGGTGGTTATCCTTTCCAAGATGACACCTACTACACCTCAATAAAATGTTAAGATCAGTTCTCTGGACAACTTGGCACCAGTACCACCCCCACAACGGAATACACAATTTTCTCTAACACAGGATATGTGGAATGTGCCTCCGCCTGTCAAATTCAAGTGAATTGAGCAGGAGGCCAGAAACTTCCTTCACGAAGTTAAAAATCAAGGAGTGCCTAGGGGCACCCTTTCCTTAGGAACCCGCCTTACAATGGCAGACTATACTCGATAAATCCAGATCTGCCACCAGTGGAGGAACCTTAACATGTGGATAGCGATCAGGTTATACAACGGGTATAAGATGTCACGCTCCAAACTCGGAAACCGGGCTCACAAAATTTCCGATCGCCGAATTCGGTGTCGAGAGCCTACATAATACCCCATTCTCAGCTCTCAGTGCCCATACGCCAAATTTTGATCATGGGATCCTATAAGGAGGATTTTTCAACGTACATTTATTTCGTAAGAAGCATAACCACAAGTTTACCCAAATCACAAAGGCAGCATCATCATCACATATTCACTAAAATAAACAGTTGAATACAGTGCTGTAAAGGAAAATATACATATATCAAAAATTAAAGCTCCAGAAAACCGCTGCATGCTACAACCTCAACGTTGTTGCGACTTAACGCCACTTGCACGCATCTATCGTGCATAAGCTTATTAAAAGCTTAGAGGGTGGTGTAAGTGTGTACACAAAGTAAGTGTCAAGTATACAATGTCAGAGCAATGCGAGAACATGCTGGTAAGTCCATAAATACCATTAATCTTATCCAAGTTATGTGATGCAAAGCATAATAAGCCAATATCATATACTGAGGAAGAAATGTAGATCAACTATGCAATGTAGAAACATAGTAAGCCAAATATCATCTAATGAGGATACAATACAGTATGCAAATCCTAACGAGTCCACGAATGCCGTTAACCTCATCTAGGCCATATAAATGCAGAAACATAGCAACCCAAAATGTCATATGCTGCGAATGTAATGCAATATGCGGTGCGAATGAAATGACCAAGCTAGAGTGTGAAGTCGGGATGATAGTACGTAGTATCGCAGGCTATGAGGTCCATCACAAGGGACTTCTATCCAAACCAGTCACATACCTAAATTTGGATAGATAGACTCAATGTGGTAAACTCCTGATCTCAGGTTAGTCGCACGCTCCAACCAAAATCCAGGCCATTGCGAAGGTATACAAAATTAATTGCGCACCACCAGCCCGAGTGGATAGTGAATGAATGAATAAGTATAATGCTGAGTATACAACTCCTGCTCAATAATTCCACATATCAGTACTGTACATCTCTAGGATCATCACCGGGGTCTAGTACACTCCAAGCTGGCTACCGCCCCAGCCGACCACATAGCCCAGTGAGTGGAAAAGACCTCATTACCCTCCAACTAGTAGTATACAAATGCCTACCCGGCTCGTCGATAGCGAACCCATTTGGGAGCTGGTCAAATTCAGCCTAGCTTATAGCCCCCTCGCTCGAGCGGATAAGGCCATACCACCTCCCAACCGACCACGACACAGCGGGAGACGCAGCCTACTGGTATTTGGTACTCGGGCGCTCATGTATATCTACTCGGTATAGACGTTGGAGCATCCCTTGGTCACAGGAGTTTGGGGACCTTCACCCACGGACATCCAAAGTGCCCATATGTTCAAACCAAACATTTTCGGTGCCCCATCTGGACATCCATGATATGCCTGTGGAGGCCGCAGCCCTGATGTCGCTAGGGCGCCAAATGATCACGTCAAAAAAATTGCTAGACGCATGAGCCATACCATTCAGTCATGCATCAAACCTGCACGTACGTGCGCTCATGTGGGGCAACTCCGTCTCTCAGGGAATCCCATAAATAATTAGCCCAGTGGCACATGCTATGCTCAATCACTCCTCATAACAAGCATGTGAATTATGCGTATGACATGTGTCATGAAGTATATTAAGCATGATTATAATTGTATACATCATGATGGGCCTGGATAAGGCGGCCCATGGCTCGTAATAATGAACGAGTGGCGTGCACATAATCACATAGACATGGTGGACCTCACACATCACAATTGGGCCTCGCACATACAAGGGGCCTCATACAATCCCCATGGGCCTCATACAATCCCCATGGGCCTTGTACATTCACAATGGGCCTCAAACAATCACAATGGGTCTCATACAATCACAATGAGCCTTGTACATTCACAATGGGCCTCGTACATTCACACTGGGCGTCATACAATCCCAATGGGCCTTGTACATTCACAATGAGCCTTATACAATCACAATGTGCCTCATATAGTCGTAATGGGCCTCGTATAATCACAATGGTCCTCATATAATCACAATGAGTCTCATATAGTCGCAATGGGCCTCATACAATCATACAATGGGCCTCATACAATCACGATGGGCCTCATATAGTCGTAATGTTATGTTAACACATACTCAATGCGTATACCAATCATAGTCGTAATCGATAATTGGCTTATATATATATATATGACGGGGTTCATAGAAGGACAACAGATCTAATCCATAACATGAGGATCAGTCCTCAACAATGGATATACTAAACCTGATACCACCAATCTTTTCACCTACAGTGACGATGCACTCTCCTCATAATAGGGATGGGCCTAGATGGCCTACTCATATCAAGAATGGGCCTAAGAATAAGGAGTGAGCTTCCTTGCCCGTTCCATCACGTAACAATCTGGGCTTCCTAAGGGCCTAATAAGTACAAGGTGGGCCACATTCCCTTTGGAAGGCTCGATATGAACACAAGATAGGCTCCAAGGCTTAGGTGGTCCTACAGGGTATGGTGGAAAGCATCTTTATCAAATGGGGGCCCAATGGATTGGGATAGCCGAATCAAGGGAAAGATGGATAATATAATCATCAATGGGGGCCCACACTACACTAAAACTACAAAAAAAAGGACAGTCCAAAACTCTCTCAAATAACCAAAAAGGACGGTTATGGACCGTCGCAAGGGCCGTCAAATTTTGACGTGTCATATTACTGAAAGGACGGTTGAAAACCATCATTCTTATTAACGAAAAAAGGACAGTCATGGACTGCCCTTAAAAAGGACGGTCATGGACCGTCTTTTATGAGCTTTTAAAGGACAACCATCGATAGTCCTTATCAAGGACAGTCATGGACCGTTCTGAAAATGGACTGTTATAGACCGTCTCTAATGAGGCTTCAAAAGACGGTTATAAACCATCCTTTAAAAGTACGGTCATAGACCGTCCTTAAAAAGGACTGTCATGGACCGTCTCTTATCGTCATTCAAAGGACGACTATGGACTGTCCTTTAAAAGGACGGTCATGGACCGTCCTTAAAAAGGACTGTCATGAACCGTCTCTTATGTGCCTTCAAAGGACGGCCACAAACCGTCCTTAAAAAAGACTGTCATGGACTATCCCTTATAATCCTTCAAAGCACATTTTCAAATTTGAGAGGATCAATATACACCTGTTACAATATATTTCATCGTGTTCTTCCTGATATACACCTGTTATATAATATATTTCATCATATTCACATTCATATCCATCTAAACCCAAACTACGTAAATCCAACATAAACTACATTCATCCAAACATAAACTACATCCATCCAAACACAAACAATCTTATCCACATTACATTCATCCACGCATAAATACATATAAGTTTAACATCATAAATAAAAAAATGACAAAAAATCAGCAACAATTTTCTTTGTGCGTCTTTCATCTGAAAAATAAAATATTAAACCAACAAAACATTATAATTCAGAATCATGAAGAATTGCATAAACTTCTTCCAAAAAAGTGGACACTTTTTTAAAATAAAACTGATCATTAAAATAAAACTGATGCAAGCAAATAATGCAAAAAAGTGTTTCAATTCAAGGTAATAGAAACAACAACAAAAATTAAAGCTTTGCAAAAAGGGGCATGTGTTAAAAGGGGTAGGTTTAGGTTTTAGGTTTAGGTTTCGATTAAGGTTTAAGTTTAGGTTATAAGCTATAGGTTTAGGGAATTGAGAATAGGTTAAAGTTTAGGTTTAGAAAATCTGGTTCGGGTTCGGGATCGGGTTTAGGTTTGGGTTTTCAAGTTTAGGTTTGGGTTTAGGTTAGGGAGTTGAGATTAGGATTAAGTGTAGGTTTAAGTTTAGGGATTTGAGAATACATTAAGTTTTAGGTTTAGGTTTAGGTTATATGTTATATAGGTTTAGGTTTAGGTTTAGGTTATAAGCTATAGGTTTAGGGAATTGAGAATAGGTTAAGGTTGAGGTTTAGGAAATCGGGTTCGGGTTCGAGATCAGGTTTAGGTTTGGGTTTTCAAGTTTAGGTTTAGGTTTAGGTTAGGGAGTTGAGATTAGGATTAGGTGTAGATTTAGGTTTAGGGATTCGAGAATATATTTAGGTTTTAGGTTATAGGTTTAGATTTAGGTTTAGGCTTAGGTTTAGGTTATAAGATATAAGTTTAGGGAATAAAGAATAGGTTAAGGTTTAGGTTTAGGAAATCAGGTTCGGGTTCGGGATCGGGTTTAGGTTTGAGTTTTCAAGTTTAGGTTTAGGTTTAGGTTAGGGAGTTGAGATTAGGATTAGGTGTAGGTTTAGGTTTAGGGATTTGAGAATACATTAAGGTTTTAGGTTTAGGTTTAGGTTATAGGTTATAGGTTTAGGTTTAGGTTTAAGGTTTAGGTTATAAGCTATAGGTTTAGGGAATTGAGAATAAGTTAAGGTTTAGGTTTAGGAAATCGGGTTCGGGTTCGGGATCAGGTTTAGGTTTGGGTTTTCAAGTTTGGGTTTAGGTTTAGGTTAGGGAGTTAAGATTAGGATTAGGTGTAGGTTTAGGTTTAGGGATTTGAGAATACAAGGTTATAAGCTATAGGTTTAGGGAATTGAGAATAGGTTAATGTTTAGGTTTAGGAAATCGGGTTCGGGTTCGGGATCGGGTTTAGGTTTGGGTTTTCAAGTTTAGGTTTAGGTTTAGGTTAGGGAGTTGAGATTAGGATTAGGTGTAGGTTTAGGTTTAGGGATTTGAGAATACATTTAGGTTTTAGGTTTAGGTTATAGGTTATAGGTTTAGGTTTAGGTTAAGGTTTAGGTTTAGGTTTCGATTTAGGTTATAAGCTATATGTTTAGGGAATTGAGAATAGGTTAAGGTTTAGGTTTAGGAAATTGGGTTCGGGTTCGGGATCGGGTTTAGGTTTGGGTTTTCAAGCTTAGGTTTAGGTTTAAGTTAGGGAGTTGAGATTAGGATTAGGTGTATGTTTAGATTTAGGGATTTAAGAATACATTTAGGTTATAGGTTATAGGTTTAGGTTTAGGTTTAAGTATAGGTTAAGGTTTAGGTTATAAGCTATAGGTTTAGGGAATTGAGAATAGGTTAAGGTTAAGGTTTAGGAAATCCGGTTCAGGTTCGGAATCAGGTTTAGGTTTGGGTTTTCAAGTTTAGGTTTAGGTTTAAGTTAGGGAATTGAGATTAGGATTAGGTGTAGGTTTAGGTTTAGGGATTTGAGAATACATTTGGGTTTTAGGTTTAGGTTTAGGTTTTAGGTTATAGGTTAAGGTTTAGGTTTTAGGTTTAGGTTAAGGTTAGGTTATAGGTTATAAGTTTAGGTTATACGTTCAGGTTTTAGGTCGTAAGTTTTGGTTTTGGGTTAAGGTTATAGGTTTAGGTAAAGGTTTATGTTTAGGTTTAGGTTAAGGTTTAGGTTTAGGTTTTAAGCTATAGGTTTAGGGAATGGAGAATAGGTTAAGGTTTAGGTTTAGGAAATCGGGTTCGGGTTCGGGTTCGGGGTCGGGTTTAGGTTTGGGTTTTCAAGTTTAGGTTTAGGTTTAGGTTAGGGAGTTGAGATTAGGATTAGGTGTAGGTGTAGGTTTAGGTTTAGGGATTTGAGAATACATTTAGGTTTTAGGTTTAGGTTTAGGTTTAGGTTATAAGCTATAGGTTTAGGGAATTGACAATAGGTTAAGGTTTAGGTTTAGAAAATCGGGTTCGGGTTCTGGATCGAGTTTAGGTTTGGGTTTTCAAGTTTAGGTTTAGGTTTAGATTAGGGAGTTGAGATTAGGATTAGGTGTAGGTTTAGGTTTAGGGATTTGAGAATACATTTAGGTTTTAGGTTTAGGTTTAGGTTTTAGGTTTTAGGTTAAGGTTTAGGTTTTAGGTTTAGGTTAGGTTAAAGTTTAGGTAATTGAGTTTAGGTTATAGGTTATAGGTTTAGGTTAAGGTTTAGGTTGTAGTTATAGGTTTTGGGATTTGAGAATAAGTTTAGGTTATAGGTTAAGGGTGTGGTCCCTGCAAATACAGATATAAACACAGCCTGCTCCAATTGGCCAGACTCTTCCAATACTGTCCATAGGAAATGAACAACGTCATCATGGTCATAACAGCGGTTCCCACCTTCCAGGGCCCCCGCTCAACATCCGGATAGCTCCGATGCACATCTGGGTCTGCTCTATTAATTTCAAGCAAATACATAAACACGGCCTGTCCAAATGGCCAGGCCCCTCCAATGTTGTCCTAGGAAATTGACAGCTTCATCATGGTCATAACAGCGGCTCCCACCTTCCATGGACCCTTGCTCATCCGAATAGCTCCGACGCACATCCGAGTCTGCTTCATTAATTTTGAGTAAAAACATAGTAACCAATTATCCATTCCAGGCTTTTCTTTAAAAATCTGAAAACAATATCCCAAAAAAATGTTTAAGTACATTTCTGAAATGGCAGAAGAAATGTGAGGTAGCTTTTTATGGTAACCCAGATGTGGAATCCATAAAAAAGCTATAATCCAAAACAACCAACGGCTGGAAAATCGGAATCCATGGTTTTCCATTTCCTGAGGAATCCAGGTTACAGTTTACTATCCGTGTTTTAGTTTTCTAACCCCTAATTCTCCAAGTTCAACTTTCTCAACTGCTTTTTCTTTTTCTTTTCAAATTTTTTTTTTTCTCAGAATTCTGGCGTAAAAATCAGCGAAGTGACCTACAACGACATACACGGATCATCGGCAACCCAGGTCGCTGTGAAATTCGACTGTAGCACCACCCATCCATGCAGTGGAATCAGCCTACAAGACGTAAAGCTTACATACAAAAATCAACCCTCACAATCATCTTGTATGAATGCGGACGGAAATGCTAGCGGTTTTGTTGTGCCACCAAGTTGTTTGTAGATGAAAAAAATATATTTTATTATTAATATAAGTTCATTTTCCTAATAACTAGTCAGAGTACATGTTATGCAACATGCACTTTTCTTTCTTTCTTTTTTTCTTTTTTTTTTTCATTCTTATTCTTCCTCTTCTTTTTTTTTTCTTTTTCTTATTATTTTTTTACCATATGGGAACACGGCCACAAGACTTCGATGTGCACACTCTGCATCTATTGTACTATGTTTTGGACTGTTCCTTAAAGAACCAATTGGAAAAGGACACGTGAAAACACCAAGGAGATGCGGGTGTAGTCAGCACTTGAATTCTTAGTTATGCCATCAAACCCAATGCCCAATTCTCCAAGTCAAGATGGGTTATCTTCATTTTGGAGCGACCCTCTAGATGATATTAGTTGGGTTGCATGACATGTAGATGAGAATCCAACATATTGTGAAGCAATGAAGGGATCAAGCAGAGCAAGCGCGAGCTCAGGCAAAGCAATCGCGAATCCATGTTGGTATCTTCAACAGGTGGATAGCTAGTTAGACCGAGAACTTGAACCGAATGGTGGTTATCCTTTCCAAGATGACACCTACTACACCTTAACAAAATGTTGAGATCAGTTCTCTGGACAACTTGGCGCCAGTACCGCCCCCACAACAGAATACACAATTTTCTCCGACACAAGGTATGTGGAATATGCCTCTGCCTATCAAATTCAAGTGAATTGAGCAGGAGGCCAGAAACTTCCTTCATGAAGTTAAAAATCAAGGAGTGCCTGGGGGCACCCTTTCCTTAGGAACCCACCTTACAATGGCAGACCATACTCAATAAGTCTAGATCTTCCACTAGTGGACGAACCTTAACATGTAGATAGCGATCAGGTTATACAACAGGTATAAGATGTCATGCCCTAAACTCGGAAACTGGGCTCACAAAATCTCCGATCGACGAATCCGGTGCCGACAACCTCCGTAATACCCCATTCTCGGCTCTCAGCGCCAATACGTTAGATTTCGATCCTCGGATCCTATAAGGAGGATTTTTCAACATACATTTATCTCGTAAGAAGCTAACCATAAGTTTACTCAAATCACAAAGGCAACATCATCATCACATATTCACTAATATAAACAGTTGAATACAATGTTGTGAAGGAAAATATACATATATTGAAAATCAAAGCTCTAGAAAACTCCTGCAAGCTCCAACCTCAACACTGCTGGGACCTAATGCCACCTGCACGCATCTATCGTGCATAAGCTTATAGAAAGCTTAGAGGGTGGTGTAAGTGTGTGCACAAAGTAAGTGCCAAGTATACAATATCAGAGCAATGCGAGAATATGCTAGTAAGTCCATAAATACCACCAGCCTTATCCAGGTTATGTGATGCAAAATATAATAAACCAATATCATATACTGAGGAAGCAATATAAATCAACTATGTAATGCGGAGACATAGTAAGCAAATATCATATACTGAGGATGCAATATAGTATGCAAATCTTAACGAGTCCACGCATGCCGTCAACCTCATCTAGGCCATATAAATGCAGAAACATAGCAACCCAAAATGTCATATGCCGTGAATGTAATGCAATATGAGTTGCGAATGAAATGAACGAGCTAGAGTGTGAAGTCGGGATGATAGTACGTAGTATCGCGGACTATAGGGTCCATTACAAGGGACTTCTATCCAAACTAGTCTCATACTTAAATTTGGATTGCCAGACTCAATGTGGTAAACTCCTGATCTCAGGTTAGTCACGCGCCCCAACCGAAATCATGGCCATTACAGAAGTACACAATAATTAGTTGCGCACCACCAACCCGAGTGGATAGTGAATGCATGAATGAATGAGTAAAATTCCAAGTATGCAACTCCTGCTCAATAAGTCCACATATCAGTACCGTACATCTTTGGGATCATCACTAGGGTCTAGTACACTCCAAGCTGGTTGCTGCCCCTGCCGGCCCCGCAGCCCAGCGAGTGTAAAAGACCTCACTACCTACCTACCAGCAGTATACCAATGCCTACCTAGCTCATTGATAGCGGACCCATTTGTGAGCTGGTTAAACTTAGCCTAGCTTACAGCCCCATCACTCAGGCGGATAAGGTCACACCCCCTTCCAACCAACCATGACACAGTGGGAGACGTGGCCTACTGGTATTCGGCACTCGAGCGCTTATTTATATCCACTTGGTCTAGACGTTGGAGCATCCCCTGGCCATGGGAGTTTGTGAACTTTCACCTATGGACATCCAAAGTGCCCATATATTCAAACTAAATATTTTTGGTGCCCCATCTGGCCATCCATGATATGCCTGTGGAGGCCGCAACCTTGATGTCGCTAGGGCGCCAAATGATCATGTTAAAAAAATCGCTAGACGCATGAGCCATACCATCCAATCATGCATTAAACTTGCGCATACCCCGTGCTCATGTGGGGCAACTTCGTCTCTCAGGGAGTCCCATAAATAATCAGCCTAGTGGCACATGCTATGCTCAATCACTCCTCATAACAAGCATGCAAATTATGCATATGACATGTATCATGAAGTATATTAAGCATGATTATAATCACATACATTATGGTGGGCTTGTAGAAGGCGGCCCATGGCCTGTAATAATGAACGAGTGGCGTGCACACAATCACATACACATGGTGGACCTCACAGATCACAATTGAACCTCACACATACAAGGGGCCTCACACAATCACAATGGGCCTCATACAATCCCAATGGACCTTGTACATTCATAATGGGCCTCATACAATCACAATGGGCCTCATACAATCCCAATGGGCCTTGTACATTCACAATGGACCTCATATAATCACAATGGGCCTCATACAATCCCAATGGGCCTTGTACATTCACAATGGGCCTTATACAATCGCAATGGGCCTCATACAATTCCAATGGGCCTCATACAATCACAATGGGCCTCATATAGTTGCAATGGGCCTCATATAATCACAATGGGCCTCATATAATCGCGATGGTCCTCATATAATCACAATGAGCCTCATATAGTCGCAATGGGCCTCATATAATCATAATGGGCCTCATACAATCATACAATGCGCCTTATACAATCACGATGGGCCTCACATAATCGCAATGTTATGTTAACACATATTCAGTGCATATACCAATCATAGTCGTAATCGATAATCGGCCTATATATATGGCAAGGTTCATAAAAGGACAGCAGATCTAATCCATAACATAAGGATCAGTCCTCAACAATGGATATACTAAACTTGATACCACCAATCTTTCCACCTACAGTAACGATGTACTCTCCTCATATCAGGGATGGGCCTAGATGGCCTACTCATTCAAGAATGGGCCTAAGAACAGGGAGTGGACTTCCTTGCCCATTCTATCACGTAGCAATTTGGGCTTCCTAAGGGCCCAGTAAGTATAAGGTGGGTTATATTCCCTATGGAAGGCTCAGTATGAACATAAGATGGGCTCCAAGGCTTAGGTGGTCCTACAGGGTATGGTGGAAAGCATCTTTATCAAATGGGAGCCCAGCGGATTGGGATAGCCTAATCAAGAGAAAGATGGATAATATAACCATTAATGGGGTCCTAATGGTTTGTGTTAGCCCATTAATGGGAGATGAGAATGGGCCAAACAATGGGCCCTAGGGAGAGTTACAATGTAGACATTTAACCATTATTGCTCTTACAATGTGAACATCAAACCATCATTGCTCCCAAGGCATGTGCTGAGGCATAAAAAATAATGATAAAGAAAGGATTAAGCATGAGAAGAATGAGAGATAGAAAGAGAATTGGAAAAGAAGAAAAGATGAAATAGCACAAGGTGGTTTGCGCGGGTCCGTGCAACCAACATTTGTTGCGCGGGTCCGCGCAATCCAAATTCCAGTTGCGCGGGTTTGCACAATGAACTTCAGGTCTGATTCTTTGTAAAAGGCCTCAAGTATTGAAAGGCGGGTCCCATGGCACCAAGATCGAGGCACAACACGTGTGAGGGCCTATAAATACCCCCTCCCCTCCTTCATTTGGATGGATTGGCGATTTTGGAGAGGAAGCAAGTGAGGATGAAGATTGAAGGTAGGAGAGGAAGCATTAGTGGTTGCGCGGGTCAGTGCAACCGGTATCCGTTGCATGGGTCTGCGCAACCAGCCTGCCCTGCTATATGTGAAGCTAAAGAGCAGAAATCTGCTGAAATGGCTAATCTTCAAAGTTCTTCTGTCTGAAAGCTTCGATAAAGCTTCGAGAGCCAGAAACTCGTAGAAGAGATATTCGAATCATATTCCTCTTAAAGGGATGATCAAATCAAGAGTCGAAATGCAGCCGGATTTGATATCTGACTTGAATATTTGAACTTTGTCAATTTGTACATTCTAAATGATCTATCTTAAAATCAAGGAATGTTTGAGGATGCAGATGAACTTGGTATTAATAAAACATGATGATTGCCTTCATACTCTCTCTCTCTCTCTCTATTATGTTTGAATAAGAAAATCCCCCAAATCAAATACATTTGTTTCTTGTTCGAAACAAAATGATAACAATGCTGGGGAACAGTTATCTTATTTAATATTAACATTGAGAAAGTTATAAAACTTTCATCATAATTTAGCATCTTTTTTATGCCAAAATGGTGACTCTTAGTGGGAATGTCCTCCCCTTCATCTCTAAGATAGATTATTTGATTCTTCACGTACTAACTATACATGTGTTTCCTGTTTGAAGGTTTCTGAATCCAACTACAAATTACAACCAATGGCAACTTCTGTAAGAAAAGTGAATTTCTGTTTCACCCCGACTAAGTTCGTGGTGGAATACGCACCGAACCAAACCCCAGAGTACGCTACTTAATTTCTTACAAGCGAAAATGACCTGACTCAAGTAATAGTTGGGGTTGTGTTTGTTTCACCTCAACCACTGGAAGGTGACAAAGGCTGGACTGTTGTAATGTCTCGTAGAACAAAAACACAGAATGTAAGAAGCCCAAAAATGAATGCGCCTTCGCCAAGAGTCAGAGGGCTGATAACGCATAATGCACTTAGGAAGAATCCTAAGCTCGCTCCTCCTGTGGTATATCATAGGCAAGTAGTTCCGCAGTTCGCATCGTGCGATTTTCTAGCTTTGATCACCACAAGGGTTAGATGGACGAAAGAACAAAAAGGTAAAGCGCTAATGATAAGCTCACTAATGCCCGTGTCACCCCAGGCAAGTTCACCAATGTTTGCATCGTGCCAATCGGTCGATAGCACTATAAGTATACAGAAGTCGAACGAGACTCCATTCTCTCCCTTTTTCGCAAGCCCTGTCACGTCAACGTACTCTCTTCCCACTCCGACTATGGCTTCGTCGAAAAGTGGAGAAGCTACAGTATACATGACCGAGACAAATCAGGAAAATAGGTTGACTACAGAAGATCATATCAATGAGATGATAGAAGCACAAAGAGCACTAATGGATGAGTGCAAAAACCTCAGAGAGGCTTTAGCGACTCTTGCACATAATGTAGCCCAAATAGCAACTCCACCAATGATGGGCACAATGAAAGGATAAGAAAACCAGCCTGAGGGCTCTTAACCACAGGGGGTAGGATCACGAGGGTCTGTCCTAACCACAAGAACCATAACACAAGACGATGTGAGGAAAGTTGTCGAAGAAGCTGT
Organism: Magnolia sinica; assembly: GCF_029962835.1. Lineage (NCBI taxonomy): Eukaryota > Viridiplantae > Streptophyta > Magnoliopsida > Magnoliales > Magnoliaceae > Magnolia > Magnolia sinica. The sequence goes on from NC_080577.1 coordinate 61,362,801, forward strand.
TAGGATAGAAAGAGAGCGTGAAAATATTGGCCGCTTCAGATACTGAACACCATATCCAAGGGGGGTAGAATATGTTTCATTTCCAGCCAACTTCAAGCATCTAGATTTTCAGAAGTTTAATGGGGAAGGATCGCCATAAGAACATTTAATGCATTTCATTACCAACATGGGGAATTTTTCTACGATACCATAGTATTGCTTGCGACTGCTTGGATCGTCGTTGACGCATAAGACATTCTGATGGTATTATAACTTGGCTCCAGGGTCAATACGTACTTGGGAATAAATGCAGGATGTCTTTATGTCAAACTTCTTCTCTTCGGAGCGTGATGTTAGTATTATAGAATTGGCTTCCATACGGCAGAGAGAAAGGGAACCAATAGAAAAGTTTATAGATAGATGGAAGACATTGGGAGCTTCGTGTAGGCAGTTGCCAGAAGAAAGGGAACATGTCAAGATGTGCTTGAACTCTATGGAAACGAGCATTGCATTTGGACTCACTAACGTCGACATCAGAACTTTCCGTGATCTGGCCACTAAGGCTCATGCTCTAGAATTGATGACTCGTAAGATGCCAGCATTTCACCATGAAACGGCTAGAAGAGCACCCAACAGGATGTCCGTAAACACCGTCGATCGTGACAAGAGAATCAAAGATACGAGGGACTTCAAGGAAAGAAGGCCAGAACGAAGGGAAGAGTGGAATCAGCCGAGAAGCAGATAGAGTGGAAAGAAGCCCAGGATGCTTAATTCTCATGAGGGGTTCGCATTCGACAGGGAAGATGTCGTTCCTATGATGAACCAACTGCTAAAAGCTGGCACAATGGCGTTACCAGAACCTAAACTCCTTGAAGATGTAGCAAGAAGCAGAGAGAGGGATTTTTGCCGCTATCATCACCTAGTGGGGCATCCAACAGAGAATTGTTACACATTGAAATATGTAATACACGAATGATAGACAAGGGCGAGATAGTAATTGATAAAGAAAAGGAAAGGGGTACCATAGCAATAGTGAATATGCTCATGATCCGCAAAAAGGTTCGAGAAACGAAAGAAAAAGAAAAAAGTGATATGATAAAGAAAGTAGTAGTAATTACGTTACGATCGAGGAAGAAAATGACAAGCCCTGTAAAATAGAAAATAGGGATTGTGAGAAAAGAAACCGTTGAAAGGCAAAGCAACGATGATGGGAAAGGAAATAATGATGAGACGGCCAAGGTGACTTATGATGTGGTAAATCATTTAAAGAGCATACCGGCTCGGCTAAGCATCTATGATGTGCTTAAATTATCAGAGAAATTTCGGCAGAGCCTAGTCCGAGCATTATCTAATCGTAGTGTCAGAGAAACCTTATTAGTAGAAATGAGACGTGAAGAGAACGGCGAGCAAGAAAATTTTCTACCAATCATTTCCTTTTCCGATGATGATTTGATTTGTGAGGTAGAGCATAACAGGTCGTTAATGATAGAAAGCCATATCTGTGAGAAGAATGTTAAGCGGATTATGGTAGATAATGGGTAAGCAGTCAACCTCTTGCCACTTTCAATATTGAGTAAGTTGGGTTACCGTCGTTTAGATCTACGCCCTAATTGAATGATGATATAGGGCTTTAATTAAGATGGGCAACATACACTTGGTAAGATTACAGTGACGCTGGAAGTAGGAGAACTGACTACTGATGTTGTATGTCATGTTATAAACGTAGTAACGACATACAATCTTCTCATAGGGAGGCCATGGATCCATTAATATAGCATTATACCCTCTACTCTACATTAATGTTTCAAATATTGTAAAGACGGAATACAATATAAAGTAATGGCGGATGCAAAGCCATATACAGAGGCTGAGTCCTTCTTTGCGGATGCCATTTACTATAAAGGGTTCACTAAAGAAGAAAGGAAGAATGATGGAAGCAAAATCCTGAAGGATATCCAAGTAAATAATGAAACCGAGAAGGCAGAATCGTCCATGAATGCCGAAGTCAAGAAGAAATTCTACTTTGTGTCGAAGCATTTGAGACAACCAGGATAGCCTCCACTAACCCTGTTGTCAACTAAACAGTTGAAAGTTTTATAGTCCAATTATACAGTGCCACTACCATATATTGAAAGAAATAAGCCATTTTCAGTCGCCCTAAGGAGATTTCAGGTTAAGGCTAGTGCGAATCACCCAGAGCCAATAGAATTTTATGCCGCAGTGGAAGCAAAGATAAGAGAAAAGACCGAGGATAATATGTATTGTGGTACGCTGACGCCGCAATATCTTAAAAAATATAGTTCAGCAAGCAAGAAGATCATGAGAAACATGGGATTTGACTACGAAGTACCCACTGGCTTGAACCATGGAAAAGGAATTCAAATTCCTATCGGGGTGGTGTAACATCCCGAATTTTCACGACCAGAGTATGTACTCGTGCCCGAGGAAACCAGGTGTTAATATTATAAAGTGAGAAGGTCCCAAGGACTTGCCCTGAGATTTTCTCCTATCGACATTACATTCAAATACACTTTAGATGGAAACCAGCCATAAGAATGATATTAACTGTCTTCCTTATCCCAAAAGAAAATAATCAAATTGTTCAAGGCTCTCATAATAGGAGCACAACATAAATTCCATGAATAGCAGAAACGCAAGTAAAATTAAATTCCTATCCTCTACTTTATTCGTCGTGTTCTTCCTCAAGTTGGTGATCCTTAGGTTCTTCCATCTGTTCGTCACCTGCATCATCTATATGGTTGGGAGAGGGTCAATGCCCTACTCATAGTGATGGTCATCCTTCAAGATTAACAATAATTCAAAAGTGCTCATAAAAATAAAGTAAGGGTCTGATTAGCAAAGTATGTGGGGCTCATCATACGTAGTGATCATCACCATGTGGAATACGATTTATAGATAACCGGCTCGACCCGTATCCCATAACTACGGATATTCGCCGGCATGGCCAACACTAACGTGGATTTATGCGAAAGTCTCGAGGCAACACAACACGCGGTTGGGGGATTTACGTAACACGATGTGTTCATGGACCGACTATTTGCGACATCCAATCCCAAAAAGTTGATGTAACACATATACCGATTTACATACATCGATTTGTGCACCACGCCAGCCAACCCACGGAATTACGTGCCGACCAAGAGGGCCGCTACCCGTAATGCATTACGTCTATGATAAGATAATCGAATCACTAGTCATGATACTTTACATCACCTGAACTTATAAAAATATATCATAAAGAATATAAACTAAATCATGGAGGTTCTGGAATGACAAGACACATGCCCATGCCCTTAATAATAGACAGCACAAGGCCAATTATAATAAGAAGAAGAGTAACAATGGTCAACTCGACATAAAGAGATGAGTGGCAGAGCCAACTCAAATATAAAGACAAGTGGCAGGGCCAACTCAATAATGGATGAGGCAGGGGCAAGGCTTGTACCCATGGCCTCACATAGATTCAAGGAACTTCTCTTATATGTGACATCATGTCATAATCCCGAAAGGGCCGATAAATCAATTGATAGGAAAATTTCCAGAGGACATGTAAACATGAAATACATGATAATTCATATCGTAGGAGGCACGAAGGGGCCCCATAATTGATGTGAAACATATAATAGTACGAAAGATTTAAAGTGGTATGTAAAGACCAAATAAGCTACATGTAAAGACAAATTCAAATTCATGAAAGCAGGAAAAAGGCAGAATTCAATCACCAACTTAAATTAGAGTAAGCCTAAAGGATGAAAACCCTCACCTCTTAAGTTGGATTGCTTTCTAAGATTTGTCAGAACTTGATGTATAAGGCATAGGATCGGATTCTGTCCTATTTAAAATAATTCGTGCGGTTAAATTTCAACATTATACGGCTATGATTAAATGTTAGGTTTTTAAGGAATTGATTCCCTAATTAAGAGACATGAATCTATACTAGGTATTTATATCTAAATATCCACTTACCTTGTTTCGGCTTAGATCTTTCAGGGCTTTAACACTCTTTTCACTGGTCGACTCAGTTGGACCCGACTATGGCCTCCTCTCTCTCTCTTCGCTTCCTCTTTTCTTTTCCCTCTCAAGTCGGACGGAGGTAGGTATTTATAGGGATTGGTTTTCTAGATGTTTCTCATGCAGGGTGGTTTCCAACCGAGAGTCGGACGCCTTATTTGCGCATCCTATTTCTGCACCAGGATGATCAGAAGCTGCGTGCGGCCCACTATGTCCCTTCTGATTACTTTTGCCAGCGTGGAAGCGGTCGAATCTCAGGATTTTGGCGTCTAGATGATTCGGATCATGGCCACGATCCGGACCTTGATCATCCAACGGTCTGCGGTGCTTCAAGATGCATCTGCTGTTTCCACGTTCGCACCTTCTGCGGAAATCACAAGTCTGCGATAGCTGGTGGGCCCACGATCAAAGCAGTCTAGGAAATCCGATCCTTCCATTGGTTTTCCCATGCTGTTTTGATCTATCAGGTTCCATCACAGATCAGATCGGTGGTGGTTCGCAAGATTTCTCAGGTCACCGTTTACCCTACGCTTGAATGGGTGAAAGTCGTCCTCGCTGCATCTTTGCAATTTCTCCTTCTAGACTTGATTAGGTGGTCCATTTGGGGTCCAATGGACGGTCCGGATCAGACATGGGAATGAAGATGGTGGCCCATCTAAGAGGTCCGTAAGCCCCTGTACGAGAGCCTCTTAGCAGAAAGCCCGCTGGAGAGAGGATTCTTCCTCTCAGCGTGGAAAGCATGGGTCTACCCTGCATTGACTGAGCTATGGATCCGGCGCACTGCGAGTGGGGTTGTGCTGGGCGTGCACACTGATCAAGGTGGGGCCCATCATAATGTTTTTGGAAAATCTATTCTGTCCATTTGTTCTTCCATCTTACTTGAGGGGTCCAGCCAAAATTTGAAACACATCCAAGGATCAGGTGGGCCCCAAAGTGGTGTTTAATGGATGATCTCTATATGGCCCACTTGTACAATGATCTGATGGTTGAAAAATTAAATGTACGGTTGATTTATAATACTTAGGCTTTATACAAGGTTTCATGTCAAAAGGATCATGGTAATCATGTGCTCTTTGAATTCAAGGGTCTAGATTAGTGGCATTATCATAATTATTAGCGATCTAAGGGTTTGTGGAATCTAACTATTCTAGGCGATTACAGGCACGTTTCTAAGTATTTTTTATGAAGGGACTTATGTCTAAATCCTTGTGGATGAAGGATCACACATTGATTTAGCTTGAAGGGGTGTACATGTACTAATCCCTGTGATCAATGGTCGGGTGACCCGATTTATAGGTGGGGATTGTTTCCAAGGGTAAGATACGTGCCAGGGCAAAGATATAAGGCTAGAATAGTTGAATTGGTAATGTACACACCTATATCTCCTGTTGAATTCTTATGGTAACGCTCGAGGACTTTCGATGCTCGAGTATTGAAAAGTTCGGGGCGTTACAGGTGGACCAGGAAAAGCGGAGAAAATTTCAAGGACTGGGGGCAGAATATTGGCAAATATGATTACGACCGAGCAATCATCAGAAGAGACTTCTCAAACAGTCTAGCATTCTCAAGTATAATGGGATGGGCCTTATATACTAAAAGGAGTGTGCTCCATTGGTGCATACAGAGTCGTGGATCAAGACGGACAAGGTATTAGTAAAACAGTCAATGCTTACTTCATCAAGAGATATCGTCCCTAAAGACGCTACTGATTTTGATCGAGAATATTATCAGCATAATGATTTTATATCAAAAGGGGGCAAGAATGAACAAGACCATGTCCATATAGCGTCAAATGAATGCATAGAGAAGAATTTTGCAAGCATATCGAGACTACATATTAACAAGTATTGTGAAAAGAAAGTGACCATCATCATCACCAAGTGAGCTTTGAAAAATTCGGCTAAAATTGGTATCGTCACCAAGCTGATATATTATGAACAACACAGACGGATCCTCTTAAAGATATTATAAGAAGCGGTGATGTATCAATCTCAGTCGAGGATGTCTATCATTCTAACGATAACGATGATCACACTTATTATTATCTTTTAAGGCATTTTAAGGTAGTCTAGCTAAGCCCTAAAAGGGCCAGCTATGCATGAGACCTATCATTTTCTCCATTCGGGCAGCAATGAGAAGCTAGTTGCCCTAAAAAGCCCATGAAGGCCATCATATGCATACCCATGAGGGCAGCTGACCGAGCCAGTGGCTAGAAGCCTAAAATGCTAAAAGGTCCTTAATGGTCAGTCACGCGTGAGACCAATGCCGTCTGTATAGCTTTCCGGCAACGTCACAAGGAACGAAGGAAAATGCCCTCCCATGAATGGGCTCGACCTTGTAAATGAAGGAAAAGCGGGCCGTAGTGTGAGCTCTTTGGCCATGTCCATAGATAGGCCAACCATGCGTAAGTCCCCCAGATCTTTGGTTTCATATCAGTACTAACTCATGAGGAAGGGCTTAAACCTACTCATTGACGGACTGGCGGCCCTAGATTTGGTACCCCAAAGGTCGCCTTGTGAGCTCTGTGAACTCTAGAGAGTTACCGCGGCCAACCCTGTGCGTAATTCCAACCGAGTTCATGACCCTGATAGCTTCACTAGGCCCCTCTGATGGATAGCGGTTTGTGAACTCCCTAGGCTGTGAGAAGTCCAGTGAACTCCTAAGAGTTACAGAGACCATCACATGAGACCCAACTCCACTACTCAAGAGTCTAAAAAACTGCGTAGGCTCCACTACTCAAGTGTCTAAAAAACTGCGTGGGCTCCGCTACTCAAGAGCTTAAACTGTGTGTAACTGACTAAATTGAAATTTAACACTGCCAATTAAAACGAAAATCATATAGGAAGTCCAGTACTGACAAGCATAAAATGTTAAGTGTTATAATTAGTTCCTTATTAGATGTTATGATAAGATTACTGCATAGATAAATATGGTTGAAATAATATGCGATATAAAAAATTCTCCAGAAGAAAAGAATATCTCAAAATATTATCATGAATTCATATATTAAAAGTTGAAAGAAATTACTTGTTCAAAAAGCATATGTACAAGAGAAATTACATGCTTAAAGTTCTTCTACAATTTCTACTACCTCCATATACTTTTGTAAGTCCTCCTTTAATTGCATCTGGGCTGCAACATGTTTTGACTTTTCTTCAAGAATGATCTCTGCTTGATTGGGAATTTTAGCTAATTTACCTTCCACGGATGCCATCATTTCTCTACTTTTGAGCAGTGCAGACTTTTCAATATTAGCAGACTGGATGTTAACTTATATCCTTTCCTCGACCTCCTATATAGATGATTCCTTCTCGCGATTCTTCAACTCCAATTGTGAGATTTCTTCTTTTAGAACAGTAATGCGGTCTTGGATAATCACTTTTTCATCAGTATAGGCCTTCAGTTGCTCTTGAAGAATTAATTGTTCCTGGCCAAATTTAGAGATAGAGGAAGTAATAAGAGAAGCTTGTTCTCTGGACGTAGTCAATTGGTTCTCGTATCCCAGGATTTCAGGCGCGATTATAACATTCCCTGTCGATGCCAAAGAGATTATTGAATCACGGAATTTGAGAAGGGAATCACGCAAAGAGGAGATGCTAATCTTTGCCATCCTCGCAGAACATTTCAAAATTTTGATAATGATATCTAGGTCCAACTATTGCTCGGGTACTTTGAAGATATGAACTATCGCTGACAAGGAATTCCTCATTAAGAGCATCTTATGGGCGGGGACATTTACAACGGACGATAGTTCGGATGCAGTGGCGATGGAGTCAGAACTTGCCTCTCTACTGTGAGGAGGGGTTCCTATAGTATAAAAAAAGAAAGCATTTAGAGATATTGATAGAAAGTTATAAGATATGCAGTTTTGATGAAGCAACTGATATATATATATATATATATATATGTGTGTATGTATGTATGTATGTATATATATACTGCTGCCGGAGTATGGCTAACAGAAGGAGAATTTTCTTGAACCACAGAACGGCCAACCCCTGCTATGTCGGCAAAATAAGGCACCCTGGCCTCCGTACTTGAGTCTCTGGTGATCGGAGTGGGCAAGTCAGTGGTTTATATTGGAAATGTAATTTCACGGGTTACCAATTTCGGTGCCGCCAATGGAACTAGAGTAGCTTTTGGTGAAATTATTGATACAGTTGTAGGAGGATTTAGAGGAGGAGTATCACTTGTCCCGATATTAGCAAAATGAGCACCTAAAAAAGAGACACAATAATGATAAATAAATAACTGCCATTAAATACGCAAATAGACATATGAAATTAAATTTCCCTTACCCGGTGAGTATCCATATTCTCCATAATCTAAAGGTTCTTCTTCATCCTCTATTGCCACAAGAGACTTTGCAGGAGTTTTAGCATTAGGAAGAGTCTTAGAAGGCATGGGAGGATGTTCCATTTCAACATCTTCCGCAACTACTTCCTCCTCTCCACCCACATCAACTTCTCCTTCCTCAAAGTCATCATCTTTATCCTCGCTGCTTTCATCATCTTCACCATCTTCATATTCCGAAGAAGCGGTACCTTGTGATGAAGAAGCCGAGGTTTCATCTCCTGAGCTTTCTTCATCCACTTCTTCAATCACGACTTGCTTTCCTTTAGAGGAAGCAGCTCGGCTACTTTCTGGTGGAGGTTCTCTGCTAGCCGAGATTGAAGGGGATGTAGATGTCTGTCTATCTCCTTCCTGAGGAATAGGTGGCGACGCTTGCAAGCGCGCTCTAGATCTGGTCATAGGAGATGATGAATTAGAACGAGTAGGTTGTAAAGGAGGAGCTGGTTCATTTTAAGCTGCCATAGTCTCTGCAGGAATAGGAGAAGATGTATCTTCAACATCATCTGTGACTTGACCTCTAAAGTCACGAGGGACTTGTTCAAATTCCATCAAGACCCCGTGAGCAAACTAGCCATCCAAAGTATTAATGGGCTTCGTCTCACGAATTGGATCTTCTGGTGGGATGCGTGGCTCTTTTCCGGAGTATAACCGATTCCTCTTTCGAGTTTTCTGCTCCTCGGCCTAGGCGGATGGAGAAAAATGGGAGAATCCACTTGTAGACACTTGTTAACCAAATATGACTGATGATCTCACCACCGCATCCAACTATAGGAAGTGCGAACTACAGGGTCGCAACTAGGGATTATGAAGAAAGAATTGACACGACCGCCTAGCAATTGCTTCCATATCATGGCCCAATTGATAGGATCCGTTCCATAGCAACGCATCCTCCTAGTGACCAATCCGTAGTCTTCCGGCACAGCTTGATCATAACCAAATTGACGAGCAAAGTGACTGGAATAATAGGGCTCTCACCAGAACTCTATCCCTTCTCGAAGAGGTAGACTACAAGAACGAATAGAGAGAAAGAAAGCTCTTTTTGCCACAGTGAGTGTTCCTCAGTCCACCATATCTGTATCTTCGATTTAGCGATGGAGACAAAATTGGAAGAAGTCTATTTGGTCAGTGTCCCAGATCTTGTTGGCCACTCAGTCATACACCCTTTTGCCATGGCCCTTTGTTGGAAGAACCAAAGCGGAAGATGCACAGGATGAATATACGCCTTCTTTGGCACTTTGAAGGTCCAGGGAAAGTAAACTCCCAGCTATCTGTGATATAGTGCCATGAAGTATATGCTGATGAAGATTCAGTCGTCAGATTCTTGATATGGGTGGCTATTTCTCCAAGGGCTTTGTAAATAGAACATAGCACTGGAGGTGTGAGGGAATACTTGTGTCCCTCTGCCAAAGCGCCGACCACAATAAAGACTATAGGGTGAATAACATCTGCCCACTTAGAGCTGGGAAGTACCATGAGGCTCAGCCAATAAGCCAGGAAAGCTGCAAGTTCCCCGAATGAACTATAATCCGCTCCCTCCTTCATCTCATCGCGAAGCTTTGTTAGTTCCTTGGAATGACAATCGCAGAATCTGTGGGAAAAAGGAAAATATTGGTAGGGAGAAATCTATAAAAGGAAAGAAAGAAAAAGGGAGAAGTTGACTCCTAGACTTAAAAATACCTGAGAGTTCTGGAGAAATGTGCCAACCATTATAGAGGAGAAAGCTTATGTGTAACGCCCTGAAATTCGGGGGTCAAGCATAACTCAGCTCCCGAGTTCCAAAACATCACTTATGCAACATATTTAATGATGGATGTATGTTGTCTGTATTAGTGCATAAAACATGGAATAAATTAAGCTAAATTGCAAATATAATTCAGGGATAAGTGAAGAAAGCAAGAGGAAGACTTATAGAATCATATGTGTACATGTGCAAATCCCTGAAATACATATACATACCAGGTCATAATACAAGTATTGCTATCAAAATCATAAGTATCAAATTACATCATTTAATTCTCAAAAGAAATCCCAGAATCCAGCGCATCAGAACAAGGCTCATTAGAACCCGTCTAAAAACTGCATAAAAGAGAAAGCAGCCTCATCATCCTCGATCTCCGGCTCTGCCTCAAAGGTTGCATCAACATCTGCAACATCAGTAACTAAGACAGAGTGTGGTGGGTGTTTAACACCGCCCTAGAACGTGGGAGTGAGTGATCAACTCAGTGGAACAATAAAGCAAAGGTTAGCATGTTATCAGTTCAATCAAGCAGTAATGATAAAATAGAACAATCAAACATATCCTAAGTACTCTTATTAATGCAAGGATGTATGTAGAATGATGCGTGCCCTCGTGCGTACACCCTCAGCGTCTTCATCTTACGTTACGCATGACATCGCCTCAAAGTGCACCACGTCTAAAAAGCACATGCAAGTGCGGTGCATGAACATGATTTCCAATTTGTTATTAGTCCTTTTCATACAGCATGATTGAAAAGCTAAGGTACCTTTCTCATATCACCATCCAAACAGTGATCTATTATAGGGTCGTCAGTCCTAGACATCTCATACGATCATATGGTTTTAGGTCATTGCAAAGGGCTAGTCACCAATCAATGCACGCCTATCATACCTCCGTTACCACAATAAGGCTCGTCACCTCAATGTGGTATCCAGGCATGCTCGAGGTCACTACAAAGGGCTCATCACCAATCAATGTAGGCCGACAGCGCGAATATAGTGTCCCATACCACCATAATCGGCTCACGAGTTTGGTTGCTCACTGGTCACTACGGGGAGGCTCATCACCCCAGCGTAGGCCGACAGCTCGACCACGGTGTCCCATACCACCATGTCTGGCTCATGAGTCTTAGCGGATCAAGGTACCATGGTTAATAGGATTTCATTGGTAAGTTCGGTACCCTAGATTCAAACAGTAGCGTCCATACATGGTGAACATACATCGGACAATCGGGTTACTTGACGAACTCGACTAGCACGAGCGCACGTTGGGTTGAACGACATAGAGTGCGCAAACACTCCGCATGGCCAAACCACTGCCGACAACTCTAATACGACTTGGGTTCGTCTAATCACGTCCTTCATGGCGAAAGCAATCTCAGCCACGATCTCATGGCCGATTACCAATTTCCTGGACTAATCATAGTCCCAAACACATTACACTACGACAGATATTCGATAACAACAATTTAGAATCGTAATGGAATAATAACTCAAATCATGTGGTATGTAAGCATTTGAATAATATCAACTTAACATGGATTTAAGCATACGTAAGACTTGAAATCAAACAATAAGGAATATGACTAGCATGCAGTAAATCATTCACATCACTAGGAGTGTTGAGAATCACTTCTCAACACCCGCAATCAGGTTAATATATCACACTTTAAATCATTCAGACATTTCTACAAACACTTAGAATACATAATACAACATACATGACGTATGTTGAAATACACGCATTTGGACAATTCCTTTTACTTAGGAGTTGTCGCACATACAATTAGCATAAGTACACGACAGATAATCATGACAAACACAGGTTTATATTTTACACGTATACAGTACTTTCTACATATACATAGAATACACAAATTTCAATATAACACATGCGTATCAGGAATGCAAAATAAACATAACATTTGGCATGTGAAATCTCATCCATAGCTAGAATAAACCATTCACTGGCATTGAAAGCCTTGAAAACCATAACCTATACGATTAAAGTCCGCACCTTAGACCGAAAATAGAGCACCGAACTGATTCAGACGATATGTCTTCGTCAACGGTGACAGGATAACCTAAGACAAGAATAGAAATGAGCTACAACAACACAAAGACTATTCTAAGCTCTAAAACAGATTAGGGTTAGGTTAACTTACCCAAAGAAGAACTCAGAATCGCCGGAATAACGATTCAAAAGTGAAGGTTTAAGGATGAAGAAGAACAGGAAAGAATCTAAGATGATTCACCAACTTCTCTCTCACTTTCTCTCTCTTTTCCCCTCTCTTTCTTAGCTAGGGTTAGGAAATTCGTATGGAAAAGAGAGTTAGGGTTTTAAGGTTTATAAATAGGCTTAACATTGATGAAAATAACCCCAGGGCCAAGGTATACTTAGGGTATAACCAAAATAGGCCTCTCTTGATCCAACGGAGCACTTCTGGTGGGCCTATTACCACGAAAGGTCGGACTTAAGCTCACTGACCATGGATCTAGGTCAAGCTGAGTTTTCGTATCGATCGGATCTTCAGATCAGCCGTGGCGGACTACACTCAAATCAACGGTCACCGAATCTCGATCAGGTCCACAAGCACAAGAACATGCCTGGGCCACCTTCCCTGATCAGAGGGTGAAATTGGGTCAGAATCCAACGGTCAGATAGCTTAAAATCATGGCGCAAGCGACACGACTCAGATTTCATAAAAGCTTATTAAATTTCCAACCGTTCTCACACTCTTCACTCCGGACTCAATCAAATCGACCCAGAACATCATCTGGACTTGATTTTTGAGGTGATGGTCAAGCCCAACATGGTGACCAAAACAGCCTAAGATCATCGCTATCGGACTTCCGACGCGCGGTCTAGGTCCGATCCAGAACTTTCAAAAATTCCCAAGAGCAACCGGATTTAGCGATGAATCCCAGATTTCAGAGTAACATAGTGCTAACTATTCTACATGTTTTGAGTCATGCAGATCAAATTTAAAGTGATTGAAGCAAATTTCACAAGCAATCGAGTTAAGCGCTAATTACCCCAAAAATAACTACTAAGGAAAATAGAGGTAGTACTCGGGTCTTGGCACAAAATTTCCCGGGTCATTACATTATGGATGTTTGGAAATTTCCCCATCTCCTTGAAGAGCTCAATAGTGGTCTCAGAAATGGAAGGCTTACGGTAGGGAGAAGATACAAAGGCCAGCTCTCTGTTGGATAGGACGAATTCATCATAGAACTTGCCCGTTAATGGAAGGCCCGCTATTCGATGAAGATCCCAAAGTGTGATACATATCTCACCAAAAGGCAGGTGGAAGGAGTTGGTAGTAGGTGACCAAAACTCAATGAAGCCTTTCAGCACGGTGGGCTCCTTATAGAAGTACTTAGATGTAACTTCTATAGCATCGTACAGGTCAATCTTAGCAAGTGTACTCGCGTGCTTCAGCAAGATGGCTTCTGTCCTATTAGAGTAGTAGCATCGAGAAGTTAATAGGCCCCTCATTTGGAAATCTTCTGACCCCCAGAGTTGTTCGCGGTCTCTAAAGCGTTGCCTGATGGTTTCGTAGAAATACGTGAGGAAGAGGTTATGCGGGCTATGAAAAGGCGTTAGAAAGATCATGGGGTGGACTTCCCCAATAGTTTGTTGTAGTTTCTATGCTTGTAATATGCCCTTGAGAATGAGCAGTTCTCTTGTTGCCTAGGAATCAGTATACATCAGCTTTTCGCCATCTATGTAATCCTTTGGCTCGCAATCGAGCATGGATTGGTGGCGATGGATATTGATGGGAATCACTGTCATATCTTCCGAATGAGGGTTATCAAACTTCATGATACCCTCAATGACTCGAATTGATTCCCATGAATTTTGAAGCTTCTTCTTCTTATGTTCCTCAATCTTCTCCTCGAACTCCTTCACCTTGTTTCGGCGAGTCTTCTTTAAGTGGGAAGTAGGAGTGTCTTCCGAAAGATGGGGTCTTTGACTGTCTGTGTGGATATGAGCAGTTGTTTTCAGCCACTCTTCCCAGTCATATTCTCTACCATGCTTTAGAGGAATTTTAGGTCTCCCAGTGCAATTGCTCGATGAATGGGAGATGGTAGTGATTAATGCGGTCAGTGAAGTCAAAGGTTGGAAGTACGGGCTCTTTAAAGTATGCAGGATTACTGGCAGTGGTTTTGGTTCGTTTAGTTGGTGTTTGATCGGAAGAAGGGGAAGGGCGATAAGAAGATGGATTAGGTAAATCAGGGTGAGAAGGTTGGTTAGTAGGAGGGTCTACAGGACGATAGGTTCATTTAATACGACCCATGATGGACAGGGAGTTAAGGGTTTGAAGGTAATTGAAGAAAAAGTGCAAAGGAAAGTTGGGAAATTGGCTAAGTGTTGAAAAAGACCAAGTACAGGAGAAAATCAGCTAAGTTCTAGTTGCACGGGATTGCACAACGGAAGTATGTTGTGCGGAACGGCACAACTCCTATAAAACTTGTGCAAACAACAGGGTCATTGTGCGGGACTGCGCAACGGATATTGGTTGCGTGGGGAATATCGCAAAGATAAAGGTTCACCACACGTAGGAATGAATTGCCAAGTGAGAAGTAATTAGGGTATTTAGATTAAAGGTGGTCGAGTGCGGTATGTGGGTTTTCGTTGCGCGGACCCGCGCAAGCCCTTTTAGAATGATTGGTTTTTATCCTTTTTCTTTGATTGTGGGGAAATAAAGAAAAGATCAAGGGGGCATCTGTTGAGGCATAAAAAATAGTGATGAAGAAAGGATTAAGCATGAGAAGAATGAGAGATAGAAAGATAATTGGAAAAGAAGAAAAGATGAAATAACATAAGGTGGTTTGCGCGGGTCCGCGCAACCAACATTCGTTGCATGGGTCTGTGCAATTCAAATTCCAGTTGCGTGGGTTCGCACAATGAACTTCAGGTCTGATACTTTGTAAAAGGCCTCAAGTATTGAAAGGCGGGTCTTATGGCACCAAGATCGAGGCACCACATGTGCGATGGCCTATAAATACCCCCTCCCCTCCTTCATTTGGATGGATTGGAGATTTTGGAGAGGAAGCAGAGCGAGGAGGAAGATTGAAGGTAGGAGAGGAAGCATCAGTGGTTGTGCGGGTCTGTGTAACCGGTATTCGTTGCGCACGTCTGTGCAACCAGATTGCCCTACAGTCCGTGAAGCTAAAGAGCCGAAATGCTGTTGAAATAGCTAATCTTTAGAGTTCTTCTGTCTGAAAGCTTCGATAAAGCTTCGAGAGACAGAAACCCATAGAAGAGATATTCGAATCATATTCCTCTTAAAGAGATGATCAAATCAAGAGTCGAAATGCTGTCAGATTTGATATCTGACTTGCATATTTGAAATTTGTCAATTTGTACATTCTAAATGATGTATCTTAGAATCAAGGGATGTTTGAGGACACAAATGAACTCGGTATTAATAAAACATGATGATTGCCTTCATACTCTCTCTTTGTTATGTTTGAATAAGATAATCCCCCAAATCAAATACATTTGTTTCTTGTTCGAAATAGCATGGCCCATCATAAACATCATTACATACATCATGGTGGAATCACACACCATATTGGTCCTCATATACAAAGCTTTGGGCCTCACACAAGGGCCTCACATACATCGCATTGGGCCTCACTCATGGGCCTTGAATACATGACAATGGGCCACATTCCATGGGCCTCGAATACATTACAATGGACCATAACCATGGGCTCCTCATACATCACATCGGGTCCCACTTATGAGCCTCATATACATCTCATTTGGGTTGCATCACATGGGCCTAATACACATCACAATGGGCCTATTACACATCATAATGGGCAGCATCCCATGGGCCTAATACATATCACAATGAGTCTCATATACATCACCATGGGCCGCATCACATGGGCTTTAAATACATCACATGAGACGCATCACATAGGCCTAATGCACATCACAATGGGCTGCATCACATGGGCCTAATACACATCCCAATGGGCCACATCACATGGGCCTAATACATATCACAATGGGTCTCATATACATCACCATGGGACGCATCACATGGGCTTTAAATACATCACATGACCGCATTACATGGGCCTGATGCACATCACAATGGGCCTCATATATGGGCTGCAAATACATCACAATGGGCCTCTCACATGGGCCCAATATACATCACAATGGGCCTCCCTCAATGGCCACAAATACATCACTATGGGCCATATACGAGGGCCTTACATACATCATATTGGGCCACGTCCCATGGGTCTTGACTACATCACAATGGGCCACAACCCATGGGCATCCACGTATCACAATGGGCCTCATACACATTGCAATAAGCCCTCATTACATGGGCCTACTGGGCATTACAAAGGATGGCCCACGGATGGATGGCCTGGGTAAAACACACATCATAGTGGGTCCCTCTGGATATGAGTCATTCAGAAAAATGGGTGTCACGCCCTAAACTCAGAAATCGGGCTCACAAAATTTTCGAATACCGAATCCGGTGCCGACAGCCTCCGTAGTACCCCATTCCATACGTCAGATTCCGATCATGGGATCCTACAAGGAGGATTTTAATATGAATTTGTCTCATAAGAAGCATAACAATAAGTATACCCAAATCATAAGAACAAAATCATCACCACATATCCACCAATATAACATTTGAGTACAATGTTGAAAGGGAAATACATGCATATAATAAAATCTTCACAAAGCTCGGCCACATGCTCCTGCTCCTACTCATGCTCAGCTACGACTACGTCCTAACATCCCCTGCATGCATCTATCGTGCATAAGCTTATAGAAAGCTTAGAGGGTGGTGTAAGTGTGTGAGAAGTATATGCGTGCTCGGAATGTAATATCAGAGTAAACAGAAATACTGGTAAGTTCACGAGCCATATAATATCAGAGTAAGCAGAAATACTAACAAGTCCATAGAAATATCATCAACCTCATCTAGGATATGCGATGAAAAGACATAGCAAGCTAATGTCATCTAGGTCATACTGAGAAAGTAATGTAGGTCGGCTATGCAATGAGGAGACATAATGAGCTAAATATCAGATACCGAGGATGCAATACAATATGTAATTCGGAAGAGATACGAATACCATCAGCCTCATCTAGGTCATATAAATGTAGAAACATAGCAATCCAAACTCCTATATGCCGCAGATGTAATGCAATATGCAATATGTGGTGCGAATGAAATGACCAAACTGGAGTATGAAGTCGGGATGATTGTACGTAGTATCGCAAGTTATGGGGTTCATCATAAAGGACTTTTATCCAAACCAGTCCCATACCTAAATTTGGATACATAGACTCAATGTGGTAAACTCCTGATCTCAGGTTGGTCGCACACCCCAACCGAAATCCTAGCCATTATGAAGGTACACATAAAAATTTGTTGCACACCACCAACCCAGGTGGATAGTGAATGGATGAATGTATGTGTAAGACCCGTGTCCTAGTTCATACTGTTCCGTTAGCTTCCGCGGTCCTTCCGGTCAAATTCCGGCAACCTTCGCACCGTATTTGGTGTCTGCGCACGATCCTAAGCCAGGTCCCGCGCACCGACGTCGGCTTGATCCGAAAGTTGTATCATAGCGACCACGTCGTCGCTGCGGTTCCAACGCCGTGACTTGCGCACCGAACCGATACCCAGGTAAGAAGATGCCGATCAGCGTTTATTCCGAAGAAACATCGCGCGTTGCGGATTTTGAGGGAATCTCTACACAATTAGTCCCATCAATTAACCATAAATGCATCCCATACATCAAGTACTTCACACATTCCCTCTTTTTCCAAAAGTCCACCATCTTTCCACCTCACCATTCCTCTTTTCTCATTTTCAACCACAACCATCTCTCTTCTCCACCAATTTCAAACTAAACCATACCTCTCATCACTCCTTTCTTACAACCATCACTCCACCCATCCCTCCATCCATTATTTCTATCTCTCCCTCTCATTCTCTAGCAATTTTTTCAAATCACATGAGAAATTTCACACATCCAACACACTCTCTCAACTTCAAGTGTGGCCCACCCTCTCATCTCCAATCTCAACCATTCATCTTTCATCAACCTCCATTAAAAGTGAAGGTAAGGAGCTAAGGAGTCCAAGGGAGCAAGGAAAAGGAAGATAAGGTGGGTGCTTTGTCATTAGTTTAAATTTCAGGGCCCACTTGTTGGTGGGACCCATTTTGGATGTATGTGATTTAATCAAGAGGGCCCATAGTGGCGGGGTTCCTCTCTCTCACCGTATATCTCTCTCTATCTCTCTCATTCCCTCTTTCGTTGTGATGGCGAGGATCCCACCAATATGTGTTACATCTACCCCGTCCATCTACATCAGACAGTGTGGTCCACTCTAGTACAGGTGATGATCCACACCATCCACTGTTTGGATGGGCCTAATGCATTTTTTTATATATATACATATATATATATATATATATGTTATATTTTATATAATATATATATAATATATATAACATGATATGTATTATATATATAATAGATATATATATATATTATGTATATATAAATATTTGGTGGGCCACGTCCATGTGGGACCCACCACAAGGTATGAGTTTATCCACACCGTCCAGCGTCACTGGACGCTGGACGGGTGAGCCCATTTGTTTGCTTTATAACAAAAAAAAAAAGAGAAGGGAGAGGTGGGCCTCTCATGCAGGCCCCACCTTGATGTATATGCATAATCCAAGCCGTCCATTTCGTTCCCCAGGTCATTTTAGGCGTTGAGCCAAAAGTTGAGATCAATCTGACAATCATACGGGCCATACCATAGGGAATAGTAGTGTATACCATTAAAACACACTTTGAAGCTTCTATTCGCCCAAAACAGGGTGCATATTGGACTCTTTTAGTCGGTCTTGGACCAAGGAATCCAATGACTGGTGTGGATCTTGCTGATGCGGGCCCCGTCTATGAAAAAACCGCAGAGAAACGATATTTTTCAAAAAAAAAAAACAACAACGACTCAAGGCAGCACTGCTGCTGCGGCTACTGACAGCAGGCGCTGGCAGCGCCTGCCTCGCGGTTGACGGATGAACGGGCTGGGGCTCACGGCCCCAGCTGTGGGCCTCGCCTTGATACGTTTTGAAGATCAACACCGTGCATTTAATGGGTCCCCGCGGACCATCTGTCCATACCAAAAATCAGGCTCATACGGAACTCATGTGGACCACACCATTTAAAAACATGTGAAGACATGCCTAAATATATAAAATCACTTGGTGGGGCCTACCTGAGTTTTGGATGTCGTTGAAACTTGGTATGGACCGTCAGTCGGGTGGGACTCACACAATGAATGGACTGGATTTGTGAACCACATTTCGGTGGGCCCCACATATGCCCCAAGGTCAAATGACCTCATCAACAGGTTGGACGTCAAAACAAGCATCACGGTGGGCTTCCTGCCAGCGTTACGGTGGGCTCCCTGCCCACGTACGTTGGACGGCAAATAAAATTTTTTTATGGGCCCCTCCCTGGCTGCGTGACCCTGTGAGTAGGTTGGGCGCAAACAAACATCTCAGTGGGCCCTTGGTCCACACCACCCTGTTAACAGGTTGTATGAAAAATAAACATTATGGTGGGCCCATTTTGTGTGGCAAATAAACATTACAGTGGGCCCTATTCAGGCCCACGTGACCTTATGAATAGATTGGATGATAATAAACATTTTAGTGGGCCCTACCCTGGTCCACATGATCTTATGAACAGTTGGGTGGAAAATAAACATTATATTGGGCCTTAGGCTGGGTGGAGAACAAGCATTATGGTGAGTCCTACTTAGGACCCGCCTATGAATGTATCGCAAATCACGCCCTCTATTAGTGTGGGCTCCATCATGATGTATGTGTTTCATCCAACTGTTCAACTGTGTTGGAGATAATTTAAAGCCCATTGTGGAGGCCCATCTTCATGTATTAGTGGTCCTTGTTGAGGCCCGCCTTGATTTGTATTAGGCCCATATTATGAGGCCCATTTGATGTACTGGAGGCCCACGGGTCAGGGCCCAATAGGATGAACATAATGTCCCTTATAGTGTAACTCCACCATAGCATATGTATTGACACTTATAACGGGCCACGCCTTGGGAGCAATGCTGGTTTGACGTCCACATTGAATGGATAATGTTGGTTAAATGTCCGCATTATAACTCTCCCTAAGGCGAACTGATAGGCCCATACTTGTGGAAAGTAGGCCGTCTAGGCCCATCTCCGTTATACACTGAGCTCATCTCTTCATACATGTTTAGTATAGATCCATGATTTATGATCATCCGCATCATATGTATGCCTGATGTGAGGAGTGACCGATCATATCATATGCCTTCGGGCGGACTGTTTATGGGTCCCTGATAGGCGGAGTTGCCCCATATAAATGCATAGTACACAGGATTGTTGCATGACTGATAGTATGACTCATGCACTTGCATTTGTGTGATTGTAGTTACTATATGCCCTAGCGACATCAGGGCCTTAGCCTCCACAGACACATCGTGGATGACAGGATTGGAAACCGGAAATATTTAGTTCTAGCATACGGGTGCCATAGACGTCCCTGGGTGAAAATCCCTAAACCCGATGGTACCAGAGGATGACTCCAACGTCGAGACCGAGTGGATATACGAGCGCATGAGGGCCGAATACCAGGAGGCCGCGTCTCCCACTGTGTCGTGGTCGGTTGGAAAGGAGTGTGGCCTTACTCGCCCGAGGGTAGGGGGCAATACTAGGCTGAGTTTGACCAGCTCGCGAATGGATCCGCTATCGACGTGCCGGATAGGTATTGGCAGACAATTGGCCAGGCGGATAGTGAGGTTTCTTACGCTCACTTGGACTGTGCGGCTAGGAGAGCGACAGTGCCATTTGGAGTGTATTGAACCCCGGTGATTATCTAGAATGAGAACTGTACTGATACATGATGAGGATTGGCATGCTTGAGTTGCATCTCGCATCGCATGGCTGTGTATGGCCGATAGCATTCATATCTTGCACCGCATAGCCTTGATACGGCTAGTTGCATTCATGTGCTCATCACCATGATTCTGCATTACTCTGACCTTGCATTTTGAGCACGTTTGTATTGTGCACACACTCACACCACCCTCTAAGCTTTCTATAAGCTTATGCACGATTGATGCGTGCAGGTGACACCAGGACGCAGTCGCAGCCATAGTCTCACTATAGTTGGAGCGTGCAGCTGAGCTTCTGGAGTTTCGCTTCTTTTGTTACATTGTATTTTCCCTTTCTGTTGTATTGTACAAAAAGTTTTTGATCATAGTGGATTTTGTGGTGGTGTTCTTGTGGTTATTGTTTGTGGGTTATGCTTTTGTTATGCTCATTATGAATCAGACTGATGATTTGAAACCCTCCTTGTAGTATCCCAGGATCGGAACCTAGTGAATGGGTATCGGGATCCGAGAACGGGGTTCTACGGAGGCTGTCGGCGCCGGATTCGGTGATCGGGAATTTTGTGAGCCCGGTTTCCGAGTTCGGGGTGTGACAGTATGAGTATAATGTTGAATATGCAACTCCTACTCAATCAGTCCACATATCAGTACCGTACATCTCTAGGATCATCACTAGGGTCTATTACACTCCAAGCTAGCTACCACACCAGCCGGCCCGCGCAGCCAGCGAATGGAAAAGACCTCACTACCCCCTACCAGTAGTATACAAATGCTTACCCGACTCATCCGTAGCAGACCCATTTGGGAGCTGGTCAAAATTAGCCTAGCTTACAGCCCCCTCACTCAGGCAGATAAGGCCACACCCCTCCTAACCGACCACGATATAGTGAGAGATGCGGCTTACTGGTATTTGGTACTCGGGCGCTCATGTATCCACTCGGTCTAGATGTTGGGGCGTCTCCTAGCCTCGGAGGTTTAAGGATTTTCACCCACGGATATCCAAAGTGCCCAAATGCTCGAACCAAACATTTCGGGTGTCCCAACTAGCCATCCATGACATGCATATGGAGGCCACAACCCTGATGTCGCTAGGGCATACAGTAATCACAATCACAAAATGCAAGATGCATGAGTCACACAGTCCAACCATGCAGTAATCCTGCGCATACCGTGCACTCATGTGGGATAATTCCACCAATCAAGGAGTCCCATAAACCACCTGCACTACGGCATATGCAATGGTCAATCACATCTCATAACAAATAGGCATATGATGCGTATGGGCATGTATCATGATGCTATGCTGTCACATACTCATAATCGGTATCAATAACCAGCACCGATAATCAACATTGATAATCGACCTCGACAATTGGCCTTGATAGTCTCGATAATCGGCTTTGATATTCGGCCTCGATAATCGGCCTCCACAATCAGCCTCGATATCCGGCCTCAATAATCGACCTCGATATCCGTCCTCGATAGTTGGACTAATAAAGGGCCTAAGGGAAGGTCACAATGTGGACATTTAACCATCATTGCCCATAAATGTGGACATTTAACCAACATTGCTCCTAAGCAGTGGCCTACATAGGGCCGAACATATAGTGGGCCTATGGCCTCACACAAGGGCCTAATATACGACACCATGGGCCTCACTTAAGGGCTTAATACACATCACGATGGGCCTCTCACATGGGCCTAATATACATCAAAATGGGCTCCATCGCCTGGCCCTTAAATGCATCACAATGGGCCTCATCACATAAGCCTCATATACATCACATTGGGCATTAAACACGGGCCGAATTCTCATCACAATAGCGCTCAAATACGGGCCGAATGTATGAGTCCTAGAGGGGGGTGAATGGACTATGCCAAATTAAAAATTTAACTGCAGAATTTAAACAAATATAAATAAAAGATAGCAATTAAATAATCCACAATGCAAAAATGTAAAACAACCTCAAGTGTACAGGTATTGAGAGGTTAATATAGATATTGTTCTAAGGACAACCTTACACAAAAAACCAATAACTTATGGTGGGACAACCTGATTCCTAGAACGGTCTGTGTATCAAAATCTCAAACTGATACAGAGGAATAAAGAAATAAATAGCAAAGAAAATAACTAAGCTATTATAACATTCCCACACTTGCATAAAAGAAATTATAACATTCTCCACAAATGCATAAAGGGAAATTACAACATCCACAAAATGAAATATTCAATCAATCACCATAAGACCGGAAATTATAGTGGTTTGCATGTGTGTACACCAACTGTTTAGAAAAATAGCTACACAACTACTCCACCAATATCCTCACACAGTGGATATTAACGTTCACTATGAAAATAGGTTTTTCAAGGTTCACCTAAAACCCTCAC
Source organism: Magnolia sinica (assembly GCF_029962835.1). Taxonomy (NCBI): domain Eukaryota; kingdom Viridiplantae; phylum Streptophyta; class Magnoliopsida; order Magnoliales; family Magnoliaceae; genus Magnolia; species Magnolia sinica. The sequence goes on from NC_080577.1 coordinate 61,386,248, forward strand.
AATTATGTCTTTCACGTGGGCTTACACAATTCAAAAACCCCACACTCTGAGTTTTATGGATCACCACAGATAAACCAAAACAGTGATTTTTCTGGCATAATCTCAACAACCAAAACAAAAATGTATAATAAAGTAAATAGACTTATCTGGATATTCTCCTTTGATGCAGCCCGGTAGAACCAAATTGGAGTAGAAGTTCAACGTCCACACTCAATTATGAAATGGTTCCAGTTTCTAAATTGAATTTAGATTAAATCACCTTGGGCTAGCTTGATTTAATTTTGATTCCAAGAAATGGGAATACTTCAATCCCTCTTTTAAATAAAATTGGAATGCAGAATACAAAATCAAATGTAAAAAAGCTAATTAAAGAGAATTTGAAATAAGAACTAAACAGCTTAAGAATATCACTAACTTATCTCTTAGAGTGGTGTATTGATTTTGCTTAAATTGGATATCAAATTCTGAAATTCGTGCTCTATTTATAAGTGCAGAAATCACATCTATGATTGGTCCTGAGGTCAGCACTATTGGTCGAAGGACCAACAAACTTTTGAAAATTTGGGCGCGATAAGATATGGCCATTCCATGACTGGTTGAAGGACCTGCTCGACCGGTCGAGTGGCCGTCATGACCGGTCGAGTCCTGTCCACGACTAGTCGTGTGGAACTCAAATTAGTTGCTGGACTTTGAGCGAGCCTGCAAGACTGGTCGAGCACTGTTCACTCAACCAGTCGAGCAATCTCTAGGACTAGTTGAGGCAATAACAAAAAATTCTGAAAATAAGTAACAACCATAGGACTAGTCGAGGATTTCTTGGACTAGTGGAGACAGTGTTAGGACTAGCCGAACATAGTCTAAGACTAGTCGAAAAATAATCTATGCACTTAAAAAGTGACCCAATTAAATTATGTATTAAAAAAGACCTATCCTATGGTCAATCTAGGGTCTTTCATACCTTATGTATGATATATGAACATTGAATCTTCTTTTGCTTCAGTTGATAGTCGTTCTTTGAAGTTCACGAAGCTTGAGATGATGAAGCTTGAACTTGAGACTTTTGAAGCTTGAATATGACTAACATTGAAGCTTGAGCTTGAGGTTTAAAGTAAAGAACTTTGTCTTGACTTGGACGAAGCTTTTAAAACTTGAACTATTGAAGCTTGAAAGATTGAATTCACGCTTGGTGTTGTACTTGAACATGAACATATAATCTTGCATTTGAAGTTCTTGAAGTAAAGACCTTTGACCTTGTACATGAGATGCAATGTCTTGAATTTGTAGATGAGCTACACAAGACACGGATTCTAAGAGGTTTTGGCACTACAAAATTTGACAATGAAAGGAGCTAGAAAACATAGCACTTAAATCTCCCCCTTTGTCAAATTTGTGACAAAACACACTTCATTCAAAATAAGCATAATATGCATAGTAAAGAATCATACATCAATTATCAATAAAAACCAGTTATAACCTGGTTAAAGAATCATGCACCAGTTATAAACAGGTCAAAACAATTCATAAGTCAAAACAAAACAATTCGCATCTACTCTCCCAACAATACTCCCCCTTACTTACTCCCCCTTACAAAATAATGGATGGCTACCTATCCACAATCCATCCACAATCCACATGCCACATATCACAAGCATGATAAAATTCTCCCCCTTTTTGTCACAATATGACAAAGGAAGGAACCAATAAAAAATAGTGGAAGTAGATAAATAAGGAAGAATAAGAAGAGTAATGAGGAATAAGTGAACAAGATAGTCAAGATAGTAAATCCATAAATAAACATTGTTTAAGCATAATCAACCATGTTCAACTACATAAAAAAAAGAAGTCCAAGTATCGTAAATGTTATTACAAACCAGATAAGCAAATACTAATCAGAACCCAATGAAGGAGCAGGTATGGAAGGATCAAGTTTATGAAGTCCCTTGTTAAGCCGCCTAAGATACTTGCGCATATATTTGAATTGCAAATCATGTGATACATTCATATTTTCTACCTTTTCCTCAAGCAAGCGCAACCACGCATCAAAGTTAGATGGCTGATAATCAGGATCATCTGCTGAATCGAATTCGATGTCATCAAAAATATCATCCATATTGATGTCATCTGGAGGTAAATCACCCCAATGAAGTATGTTATCCCATCCTATAAATTGAAGAAGAGGAAGGATATTAAACGGAGCTAGATGATCACTATTACAGGTCGTTCAACTATAACATTGCCCAACCTAATATCCCGTATATAAAAGGGATCATCTTCGGGTGACTGAAGGTGGCACACTGTTATAGGAATCGATCGAGAAGTAGAAGAACTACGAGATCCTTTCTTCTTGCCTCTACCATCCATTTATATCAAAGATAACAAAGAACAAAGAGATTACAAAAGTGGTAGAAAGGGTTTTCACTAGATCATATTTTTTAGAAGAAAACCCCAAAAATAATTATGAATTAAGAAATAAATCACACCAAAGATGAAAAGGGAGTGCAAGGAACTTGATTCTACAGGGAAACTGAAAACAAAGCACTAACCTTGAAGGAATAGGAGATGGGTTTGACCGGTCGACCTAGGAGCCATTGGAGAAGACACCCAAAATGAGGAAAAAGTGATTTTTTCCCCAAATAAAGCACCAAACCCCCACTACATGGCTGGTCAAGTACATGCTCGACCGGTCGTGTCACGACTAGTCGAGTATGTACTTGACTAGTCGTGCATAGCCCAAAATATGCAATTTTCATAAAATTTATAAATTTAAACATTTAAAATAACAAATACATACTTTATGATACAGAAATGCATGAATAATCAATTTGAATTGCACATACTAAGATCAAATTTTAATTTAGCAAACCTACTTTTGTCAAACGGTTTTTTGAATATGTCAGTAAGTTGAGTCTTAGTCAGAATATATTTCAAAGAAATTATCTTTTCTTCCACTAATTCACAAATGTATTGATATCTAATGTCAATATACTTGGTTCGTGAATGCTGGATTGGATTTTTCTAGATAATAATTGCGCTTGAATTATCACAATATAAAACCATAGTATCTTATGCAATTCCGTAATCACTTAACATTCTTTTCATCCACACAAGTTGAGTGCTTGCATTACTTGCTGCAATGTATTCAGCTTCAGTAGTTGAGAGCAATACAGAACTTTGTTTCTTACTTTGCCAAGAAACTAAACAGTTCCCTACATAAAAACAACAACCACTGGTTGATTTTCGATCATCAATGTTACCTGCCCAATCAACATCCATGTAACCAGCTAATTGCACACTAGTATCATGTGGATACCAGAGACCAAGATTAGTTGAACTAGTGACATATCGCAAAATGCACTTAATAACAATTAAATGTGACTCTTTAGGTTCAGATTGATATCTAGCGCAAATTCCTATGCTAAATGCAATATTAGGTTGGCTCAAAGTTAAATAAAGTAAACTTCCTATTATACTGCGATATAGCTTAGGATCCACACTTTTACCAGTAAAGTCTTTTGAGAGTTTTAAGGTAGTAATCATAGGAGTATCAAATTTTTTCCCATTCTCAAATCTGAACTTTTTAACTAAGTTTAGAGCATATTTAGTTTGAGAGATAAAGAAACCATCAGGTTGTTGTTTAACTTGCAACCCTAAAAAATAATTTAATTCGCCAACCATGTTCATTTCGAAATTAGACTTCATAAGATCTACAAACTCAATAGTCATGTTAGCATAGGTAGATCCATATATAATATCATCAACATAGATTTGCACTATAAAAATGTGATCATTATGTTTCTTTATAAACAATATCTAATCAACAATTCCCATTATAAAGTTATGACTTAGTAAAAACTTAGTCAACTTTTTATACCATGCCCTAGGAGCTTGTTTTAAACCGTAAAGGGCCTTTTTTAGGTGGTATACACGATCAACATTATTAGGGTCTTCAAAACCTGTTCAACATACACTTCTTCATACAAATCGCCATTTAAAAAGGAACTCTTTACATCCATTTGATATATTTTAAACTTTCTAAAGCATGCAATGGAGATAAATAGTCTGATTGATTCACAACAAGCTATTGGGGTAAAGGTTTCATCATAATTGATTCCTTCTATTTGAGTGTACCCTTGTACAACCAGCCTAGCCTTATTTCTAATAATATTACCAAGTTTATTAGACTTATTTTTAAAAATTCATTTTGTTCCAATAATGTGTTTATCTTTTGGTCTAGGAACTAAGTACCAAACATCATTTCTAATAAATTGATTGAGCTCTTCTTACATCGCAACTATCCAGTTTTTATCAGTAAGAGCTTCTTTTATGTTAGCCGGTTCTATCTGAGATATAAAGCACACGTAATTACACATATCTTCTAACTGTTTATGAGTGCGCACACCAATGAGAGGGTTTCTAAGAATTTGATTAGTTGGATGGTCTTTAACAGTCCTCAGTTCAGAGTTATTTTGACTTAATGAAGTATCTGGTTTATCAATTAAAAGAACTTCATCATTTTTTGAACTTGAGACATGTGTATTTAAGTGATCATCAATAACCACATAATAGACTCTTGAATTACACTAGTCCTCTTGTTAAGAACTCGAAACACTCGACTATTCATTGCATACCTTAAAAATATCCCTTCATCACTTTTGGTGTCAAACTTACCCAAATTTTCTTGGTCACGTAAAATGTAGCACTTGCTTCCAAAATCTTGAAAATATTTGATAGTAGGCTTCTTATCAAACCTCATTTCATAAGCCATTTTTCCATTTGATTTTTTAGTATAAACATGGTTAATTATATAACAAGTAGTGTTTACGACTTCAGCCAAAGATTTTTAGGGAGCTTCATACTATTTAACATTACATTTGTCATTTCTTGAAGCACTTTATTTTTTCTTTCTACTATACGATTTTGTTGTGGTGTTTTGGGCACAGAGAATTCATGAGATATTCCCTGATCACTGCATAACTTCTTAAAACTGCTATTCTCAAATTCTGATCCATGATCACTACGGATCTTATAGACTTGAGATCCTTTTTCCGTTTTGGATATGTTCAAGTACCCTTTTTACTTCATCAAGAGTTTCTGATTTGTCCCATAAGAAGACTACTCACGTATATCTGGTAAAGTCATCAAAAATTACCAGTATATACTTCTTGCCTTCTCGACTCTCTGTTCTGGTTGGTCCAATAAGATCCATGTGGAGAAGTTCGAGCGGTTTAAATGTGACATTAGAGTTCACCTTTTTGTGAGTACTCCTGGTTTGTTTGCCGATTTGGCATTCACCACATATTTTGTCTATTTTCTATATTTTGGGTAAGCCTCTTACAAACTCTCTTTTACTCAATCTATACAAGTTGTGGTAGTGAACATGTCCAAGGTGTTTATGCCATAACTTGGTTTCATTGGTATGGACCATGTAGCACGATAGATTAGATGAGCTTGAATCACTCATAATGTAGTAGTTTTCAGAGGTTTTACGACTAGTTAATATTACAAAACCATTTTTATTTAGAATTTTGCACCCTTGGTTGTAAATTTTACACTATGATTATTATCGCATATTTGAGAGATGCTTAAGAAGTTGTGTTTTAACCCTTCTACATATAAAATATTCTCAAATAAAGGGAGGTTAAAGAGTTGAACCGTACAGTGGCCAACAATTCTACAATTGCTACCATCACCGAATGTGACTGAACCATCAGTCATATCTTTAAGATTGGTGAATAAACCTTTGTCACCGGTCATGTGTTTAGAGCATCCACTGTCTAGGTACCACTTTAAATAGCTTGTTGCTTTGAAAGCAGTGTGGGCAACTAAGCAAGTAACCTTAGGAACCCATTTCATTACAGTCTTGGGTTTAAGAGTATAGTTGGTCTTCTTATGTTTGTAGTTGTTATAAGACCGACCTACTGAGTTATATTTTAAGAGCTCCTCAAGTAAATCAACAATTTTCTCATCTAAAGGATTATGATTTTGATTTTTATAGTTGATATGGTCGCTAGAGACTTCAAGTTTTAGTTTTTCATTTTTCAGATTTTAAGCTTTCAACTTGGGAGGTTTTGAAATCTAAGTCGCATTAGTTTTTTCAAAGCTATCTGAAACGTGAGATTTTTCTAAAATAAGATTATCAAAATTTTCTTTAAGTTTTGAAAACTTTTCTTTCTGAAGTTTAGTTTTACTGCAATTTTACAACTTTCCTTGTATAGGGTATTATAAGCATCTTGAAGATCTTCTTCATTTTCATGATCACTATTAAGATTTTCTTCACTAGTTGAATCATCAATATCTGAAAAAGTGAACTTAGCTAGAGTCATAAGGGCTTTAACTTCATTACCCGACTCGATTTCAAAATCTTCTGATTTAGAAGAGGCTTCAGAGCCGGAAGATTCATCCCAAGTAGCTAACATACCTTTCTTTTTAGGTTTGTCCTTTTTAGGACACTTGTTTGCTAAATGTCCATATCCATGGCAATTGTAACACTGACTGTCTTTTAAAGATTTTCAAGTTTTAGATTTAGATCTTTTCTTTTCGTTAGGTTTTTGAAAATCAACCCTCTTTTTACTTTTAAAAATCTTATAAGACTTTTTAGCTAAAGAGCCATATCATCTTCAGAATTTTCTAAATCAAAATTACTACTATTTTCCTGATAAATACATTTAGAAGATTTAAAAGCGATGGATTTACCTTTAGGAGCTTTAAAGTTTAACTCATAGTTCTGTAATGAGCCAGCTAATTGTTCTACCCTCATATTATCCATATCACGAAGTTCCTGGATCGCAGTCACCTTTGAATTGAACCGTTCAGGCAGTGAGCGTAGTATCTTTGCATAGACGTTACTTTTTGTGATTCTATCACCAAGACCCCATATAGAGTTGACAATGTCATTCAATCTTGTATAGAAGTCCATGAAAGTCTCACTTTCTTCCATACGTATTTCCTCAAACTTGGTTGTGAGGATTTGGACTTTAGATTTTTTTTACAATTGTTCTTCCCTCGTGTGTCATTTCTAAAATATCCCAGGCTTGCTTTGTAGTATCACAGGATATAGTTCTCTTGAATTCATCTGGTGATAGTGTGCAAGTGATTACAGTTAGAGCATTTGCATTGATACTACTCTCACTTTTCTGAAGAGTGGTCCAAGAGAAATAAGGTGTGACTTTCATAGTTTTGGATCCGTCGGTATTAGTTACTTCAGTGGTAGGAGGGGTCCAATTAGTCACGGTGGCTTGCCACACACTCTCATCCATGAATTTTAAGAAAATTCTTATCCTTGCTTTCCAATAGGCATAATTGGAGCCATCAAATGGTGGAAGCCTAGTGACTGAAAGGCTATTAAAATTTGACATCTTACAAAGTTTAGATCGATTAGCTCAGAAAATTAATCCAAAAGAAATAATAATTAAAACGAGCTATTAGGCTCTGATACCACTTGAAAAGGTCGAGCTATGAGTCCTTGGGGGGGGGGGGGGGGTGAATAGGACTATGCTAAATTAAAAATTTAACAACAGAATTTAAACAAATATAAATAAAAGATAGCAATTAAACAATCCACAATGCAGAAATATAAAACAACCTCAAGTGTATAAGCATTAAAAGGTTGATACAAATGTTGTACTAATGACAACCTTACACCAAAAACTAATGGCTTATGGTAGGACAACCTAATTCCTAGAACAGTCTGTGTATCAAAATCGCAAACCGATATAGAGGAATAAAGAAATAAATACCAAAGGAAATAACTAAGTTATTACAACATTCCTACACTTGCATAAAATAAATTACAACATTCTCTACAAATGCATAAAGGGAAATTACAACATCCACAAAATGAAATATTCAATCAATCAACACAAGACCAGAAATTATAGTGGTTCGCTTGTGTGTACACCAACTGTTTAGAAAAACAGCCACACAACTACTCCACTCTTAATATCCTCACATAGTGGATATTAGCGTTCACTGTGAAAACAGGTTTTTCATGGTTCACCTAAAACCCTCACAATTGTGTCTTTCAAGTGGGCTTACACAATTAAAAAACCCCATACTCCGAGTTTTCTGGATCACCACAGATAAACCAAAACAGAGATTTTCCTGGCATAATCTCAAAAACCAAAAAAGAAATTTATAGAAAAGTAAATAGACTTATCTGGATATTCTCCTTTGATGCAGCCCGGTAGAACCAAATTGGAGTAGAAGTTCAATGTAGAAGTTTAATATCCACACTCAATTATGAAATGGTTCTAGGTTCTAAATTGATTTTAGATTAAATCACCGTGGGCTAGCTTGATTTGATTTTGATTTCAAAAAATGGGAATACTTCAATCCCTCTTTCAAATAAAATTGGAATGCAAAATACAAAATCAAATGCAAAAAAGCTAATTAAAGAGAATATTAAATAAGAACTAAATAGCTTAAGAATATGACTAACTTATCTCTTAGAGTTGTGTATTGATTTTGCTTAAATTAGATATCAAACTCTGAAATTCTTGCTCTATTTATAAGTGCAGAAATCGTATCTACGAATGGTCTTAAGGTTAACACAACTGGCTAAAGGACCAACAAACTTTTAAAAATTTGGGTGCGACAAGATAAGGCCATTCCATGACTGGTCTAAGGACCTACTCGATCAGTCGAGTGGCCTTCACAACCGGTCGAGTCATGTCCATGACTGGTCGTGTGGAACTCAAATTAGTTATTAGACTTTGAGTCGAGCCCACAGCACTAGTCGAGCACTGTTCACATGACTGGTTGAGTAGTCTCCAGGACTGGTCGAGGCAATAATAAAAAATTCTGAAAATAAGTAACAACCTTAGGACTGGTCAAGGATTTCTTGAACTGGTCGAGCCGGTGTTAGGACTAGTCAAACATAGTCTAAGACTAGTCAAAAAATAGTCTATGCACTTATAAAGTGACCCAATTAAATTATGTATTAAAAAAGACCTATCCTATGGTCAATCTAGGGTCATTCATACCTTATACATGGTGTATGAACATTGAATCTTCTTTTGCTTCAGTTGATAGTCGTTCTTTGAACTTCACGAAGCTTGAGATGATGAAGCTTGAGCTTGAGACTTTTGAAGCTTGAATATGACTAACATTGAAGCTTGAGTTTAAGGTTCAAAGTAAAGAAATTTGTCTTGACTTGGATGAAGCTTTTAAAACTTGAACTATTGAAGCTTGAAAGATTGAATTCACACTTAGGTGTTGTACTTGAACATGAACATGTAATCTTGCATTTGAAGTTCTTGAAGTAAAGACCTTTAATCTTGTACATGAGATGCAATGTCTTGAATTTGTAGATGAGCTACACAAGACATAGATTCCAAGAGGTTTTGGTGCTACAAAATTTGACAATAATAGGAGCTAGAAAACATAGCACTTACACACATTGTGCCTTAAACATGAGATGAATACACATCACATTAGGCCTTAAACACGGGCAGAATACACATCACAATGAGCCTCAAATACGGGCCGCATATACATCACATTGGGCCTCAAACATGGCCGAATACACATCACAATGGGCCTCAAATATAATCCGGATATACATCACAATGGGCCACATCTCATGGGCCTCAAATACGTCAAGTCCGGCCCACCGTTCTAGGTGATCTATCTACACCATACATCTATTTATAGAGATTATTATAGAGCATATGCCAAAAAATGAATCATAGCGGAAGATCATCTGGACCACATCATAATTAGCAGTGGAGATAAGGATTTCCACTATTTAAAATTCTCAGAGCTCACCATAACATTCATCTTACATCTAATTTGTTCATACGGTCACAAGGACCTGATTTAAGTGGAAAAAAACAAATTTCATACTAATCCAAAACTTTCGTGATCCCCAAAATGGTTTCAATGGTAAGCATTTAATCCTACACTGATCTTTGTAGTGTGGTCCACCTAATAGGCAGATCTGCCTCATTTTTAGTCTCAGGCCTTAAGACGAACTGGCCACTTGGATGGACGGTTTAGATGTAACACATACAACATGGGAGGGGCCAGTGCAGATAAAACATATACATAGATGGACAGTGAGAATAAAGCATATACATCACGGTCGTCCCCACTGTCTAGATGGATGGTGGGGTGAAACACATATCATGGTGGGACCCTCAGAGCTTGGTGATGCCAATATCAGCTATACAGTAGGTATGAGGTACACCAGCAAATCAGATTCTAAGATAGGTGGGTCCCACATGGGGCCCACACGTACACACACACACATCCCACATGAGCCAGCATCCAGATCCTCTGGACGTTCTAGACGGATGGTGTGGATACATCCATCCAGGTGGGTCCCACGTCTAGTCCAGCTGGACGGTATGGATAAAATACATTCATGGTGGGCCACACACTCACATATCAGGTGGGCCATCAACAAGGAAAGGGGGAGAGAGAGAGAGAGAGAAGGAGAGAAATATCGACATAGTGGAGGGACCGTGCTACTATGGGCCCCTCTTCGTTACAACACATACATAAAAATAGGTCCCATCATAAGTGGGCCTTAAAATGAAAATCAACGCTGGATCACCCACAAACAATGAAGATTTACCCACAAACAATGAAGATTCACCCACAAACAATGAAGATTCAACAACCGATGGTGCTCCTTCTTGGCTCTCCTTATCTTCTTGGCTTCAACTTTGATGGTGGAAGATGAGAATTGAAGGGTTGGGATGGAAGATTTTGGGGTAGGAAGTGGCCACACTTGGCTCTCTCCTCTCCTTAGAAATTGTTTGGATGATTCCTCTCTTTGGTAGCATGGAATGGAGTGAGAAATGAGAGAGAGAGAGAGAGAGGAGTGATGTGTATGACATGTGAAGCATGGGTCTCATTGACTTTTGGGATGAGATGAATGGGCTAAGCATGGGTTGTTTTGACTTGGTGAAGAGAGGTATGGGTGAGTGATGGGTCGTGATGGGATGTACTTGACTTGATTAATATTATTGATTTGATGGATTCTCTTGAGATTCGCAACGTGCGGCGTTTTCTCAAAATATACGTGTGCCCACAACTCTTGGCCTGCGTATCGCATCGGCGCGCAAGACGCGGCGTTGGAACCGTGACGATGATGCGGTCACAAGGGTACAAGTCTCAGGTTGAGTTAACTCAGATACATAGGATACAGCTTAGAATCACACACAAATGCAAGTTACAGGTCGTGGGCCGTCGAAATTTGACCGGGAGGACAGCGGGAGTCTACGGAATGGTACGGTCTAGGATACAGGTCTGATAATGGGCCAGTTGTTAGGCCCATCCACGAACATCACAATGGGGACCAAAAGATTTTAACGGTGGGTATTTAATCACTGTTGTCCAGCAGCGTTCAGATTGCTGCTAGATGGTATAAATGAAATACATACTTTACGTGGGCCCCATAACCACTAGATGACATAGGATAAAACACATATACTATGGTAGGGTCCACGCTAGTGGACTGGATGGTTGGATAAAACACACGCAACATGGTGCAACCCACCATCCAACAATCTGGACGGTGTAGAAAAAACACATGTATCATGGTGGTCCCTGAGAGGACGATGTGCATCCAGCACATACGTCATTGCGGCATCCCACTGTCCTAGTGGACGGTGCAGATAAAACACATGTATTAGTGGGATCCACCCTCCATTGTTAGACGGTGGACAGCATGGATAAAACACTTACATCTAGTGGACCCCATGGACGGATGGCCTAGATATAACACGTACCATGGTGGGCCACAAATGGATGGTAGGATGAAACACATACATCATGCAGGACCCACAGAGCTACTGATGTCAGTACATCAGATATACAGCAGCTAAAGGTACACTGGCCAATCTACTTTCCATAGCAGGTGGGTCCCATCGGATGGACGATTCAGATGAAACATATATATATCATGGTGTGGATCCCACCGTCCATTGCTGGACTGTGGTGATAAAACATTTACATCAGGGCCCCAAGTCCCACAAACGAAGGACGGCTGGGATATCCAGCACATTCATCAAAGGCCGACCCACATGGCACCATCCGGATTTGAACGGTGTCGATAGAGAATACATAAATCAAGGTGGGCCCCACCTCCACACGTGTAGCACATGTGGGGTGGGTCCCACAGTAAAAAAAAAGTCAGACGGTCTGATATATAACACAAACCTCGTAATCTCATACCCACAGAACTTGTTGACACTAATGCAAGTGGATGGACGGTCTAGATGTGGACTCCATGTGGGACCCACCGTCCTTACTACTAGACGGTGGAGTCACACGTGGTGATCAAGGTGGGTCCACACGATCTGGACGGTCTAGATTAACACGTACCTCATGATTAGGGCCTACAGAATTTGGTGACGCCAATACATCAGCCATCTTGCTGTTGTAAGGTGGATGGATGACGTGGCTACATACATCAGGTGGAGTCCCACCTTGGATGAATAGTGTGGATGGAATCCACGGAACTTGCTGAAGTCATCCCAACGACTATACTATTGGTGGAACCCACAGAGCTTGCTGACATCAAGTACATCAGCTAAATAGCTGCGTGTGGTGCTCCAGCCAATCCACTTTCAAGCTGGTGGGTCCCACGTGTTGATGCAGCATGTCATGATGGTGGGCCCCACGTGGATCAAGCTGCTATTTACATTTTCCTCTTCATCCAGGTCTGCTGGACGGTACCAGCAGCATTGGACCGTCCAACCACCTGCTAGATGTCAGAAAGGTGGGCCCACTTGGACAACAGTGTGGCCCACAAAATGGACATCATGGATCATCCATCAAGGTGGGCCATCATTCGTGGAAAGAGAGAGAGAGGGATCGGTGAGATGGAGGGACCCCGCCACTAGGTGCCCCTCTATGTTACAAAACATACATCAAAGGGGGTCCCAAATAGGATCCACACCATCAATCGGTGGGCCCCACTTGGTCTATCACAAAAAGCATAATCTAAACCTATAAACACCCACCGATTTCGCTTCTTCTAGGCTCCATGGACTCCTTAGTTCTTAGACTTTCCCTTTGATGGAAGTTGATAAAGGTTGGATGGCTAGGATGGGAGATTGGGTGGTAGGAAGTGGGCCACACTTGACTCCTCTCTTTTCTCACCTTAGTTTGGACGTCCACTCTTAGGTTGCTTGGGAGTGAAGTGAGAAATGAGAGAGAGAGAGAGAGAGAGTGATGGATGGGAGAGAGGGATGGTGATGGGTGTAAGGAAGGGATGGGTGGAGAGAGAGAGAGAGAGAGAGAGAGAGAGAGAGAGAGAGTTGACTTTGGATGGGAGAGGTATGGGTTGCCATGCCTTGTTAGTAAGAGAGGGATGGGTGTTATACTTGATTGACTAATGGGATTGATTTCATATATTGTAGACATTCTCTTCTCGAGATTTGTAATGCGTGGCATTTTCTAGAAATAAACATGGGGCCACAACTCCTGGCCTGGGTATCACATAGGGGCGCAAGACGCGGCGTAGGAACTGCGGAGACGACGCGGTCGCTAGGGTACAAGTCTCGGGTCGAGCTGACCCAGATATGGGGGATGCGACTTAGGGTTGCGCGCAAACACTTATTATAGGTCGTGGGTCACCGAATTCGACGGGGAGGATCACGAGAGTCTACGGAATGGTACGGACTAGGATACGGGCCTGACACAAGAAGTGACAGACCAAGTTCTCGGTCGCATTACTACCCCGGTATATCACAAACCTTATCCTAAATGGATTGACTAACAATATCAATTGCACAAGAATTATCGACTAGACTTTACACTTTTCACTGATGACACTAGTCAATTGACCATAGAGCACATGCGAATTTACCATACAATGTTGGGAATTGGCTAAGAATGATTATCATAAGTTACAATTGTTTGGCCTTTACTTAACGGCATTGGTCATCACTTGGTATTCTAATTTATTGTTAAACTCTATCTAAACCTGGTAAGAGGTGGATGAGAAATTTCACACCTAGTTTTTCCACAAAGACATGGAAATGTCTATGACTGATGTTCCATGTTTCTGACAGTTTCTTGGTGAATCAGTCGAAAACTATATTTCCCGATTCAAGAGAGTGAAAAGTTGATGACTTTCCTAGTGGCAGCCTTCAGTCGATCCATCTCCACTGCAGAGGGGAGCCTTAACCTCTTTACTTGGGGACGAATTGTTATTTCTACAAAAAATGTGTGCAATAAGTAAAAAATGCACATACAGCTACAAAAAAAAAACCTCATCAAGAAAAATATATACCTGATGACCTGATCGCTAACTAGCCGACTCGCTCCATGACAGTCGGAGTGATCAAGCTCCTACAATCTTGCTGGGATGTGGGATGCTCTCAAGCAATCATAACCTGACGAAGGAGGGCCTCCAAGATATTGGGGTGAGACTGAGGAAGAGTTGTAAAAAAGAGTGACCAAATAAGTTAAAAACCATGAGAAGAGAAATCAAAGAAAGCTCACAACATAAAAGCCACAGCCAAGGACCCGACTTGTGAGGGCAAACATGGTAAGAACTTGAGCTAGTAGCCTGCCCCACTCCAATGCAAGTGCCTCCCATTCTCCTATAGCGAAGAACCACCTGTCATTTTAACACTTATTAGAAGAAGGATTGTTGGTAATAATTGAAATGGCCTAGTTATACGTCCTAGAGGGGGGGGGGGGGGGGGGGGGGGGGGTGAATAGGACGATGCTAAAATAAAACTTTTAAAGTGGAATAAATGAATATGATAACCAAATAAAATAAATCAATTCACAATGCTGAAATAAAAGCAACCTCAATAAACAAGAATTAAGAGGTTGATACGAATTCAATTCTAAGGACAACCTTACACCATAAAAATCAAAGGTTTATGGAAGGACAACCTTATTTCTAGAACGTCCTTTGTATCAAAAACTCAAACCGGAGAGAAAAAAATAAATAGCAAGGAATTGAAATAAATTGCAGGAAATTGAATCTAAATTATTACAACATTCTCACTATGCTTGAAATGTAAATTTTAGAACATTCACGTCCACACATACATTCCACAAATCTGAATGATAAAAGATATAAAACTTAAGCAAGCATTCAAACCACAAGACAGAATTATAGTGGTTCACCTATCTGTACACCAACTGTTCAACAACAGCCACATAGAATGCTACTCCACTCCTAATATCCTCACATAGGGGATATTAGCGTTCACTAACAAAATAGGTTTCACAGGTTCACCTAAAACCTTCACAATTGTGTATTTTTAACTTGGGCTTACACAATCCAAAAACCCACACTGTCTTAGTTTTCTGGCTCTCCTCAAATAACCACCCAACGAGATTTTTCTGGCGAATCTCAAACAAAAACCAAAAGAATAGAAATTTTACATAAACATAAAATACCTGGATTTCTCCTTTTTGTAGTAGCTCGGTAAAACCAATCGGAGTAGATGATCGAATCAACGTTCAATGTCCAATACTCACTTTACAATGGTTCTAAGTTCTAATTAATTTTAAATTAAATCAAATGGGCTTAGCTCTATTTGATTTTGATTCCAAGAAGAAGGAATACAATAATTACTCTTTTCATATAAGATTGGAATATAGGAATAAAATCAAATAAGAAAAGCTAACAAAAAGAATATTAAATATGCACAGCGTAGCTTAAAATGAACAAACTTATCTCAGAGTGGAGGATTGAATTTTCTTGAAATTAATCGATGAAAAACTCTGAAATTTTTGTTCAATTTATAGATGAAAAGATCACATCTACGACTGGTCTTAAGAACCCTTCGACTGGTCGTAGCTTCAACGACATTTTGAATTATTAAGCGCGATCTTTGAAAACCGTTCTACGACTGGTCTTAGGGAGTCTACGACTGGTCGTGGACCACCTACGACCGGTCGTAGCTGACACAGGACTAGTCGTAGACAACCAAGCTTGGTTGCTAGAGTTTGAGTCGTAGTTCTAGGACTAGTCGAAGGCCGAGTCGTTACCTCCCTACGACCGGTCGAACAGACTGGTCATAAAGTAACCAAAAAAATTTAAAAATCTTCAACAACTTAGGACTAGTCATGGAATTTCTTAGACTGGTCGAACCAATGCTAAGACTAGTCAAACAAGGTACAGGACTAGTCTTAGAATAGACCAATTTATATAAATAGATTCATTTTGAATTATGTATACAAAATGACCTACCCTAAGGTCAATCTAAGGTCTATCATACCTCGATCATTAAGTATGAACATTGAACTTTATTGTTTTTAGATAATGGTTGACCTTTGAACCTTATGAAGCTTGAGATCTCTACTTGATATAGCTTGATCTTGAGATCTTCTAAAGCTTGAAATTAAACTTCATCTTAAGTTGTACTTGAGTCTTGAAATGTACTTGAGTTTTGAAATGTACTCTTCTTATCGATGTAACTCTAAACATATATGCTTAAAGTACATAACTTTTCATTTCTTGAAGCAGAGCACCGTACATGTCTTGAACCATTGTGATACAGTGTCTTGATCATATACATAACAACATATAAACACAAGACATAGATAGAGGTTTTGGCACAACAAAATTTGACAATCAAAGGAGCATGAGACCATAACACTTACAATCCCCCCCTTTGTCAAATTTGTGACAAAACACACTCATATAAAAATAAGAGAAGCACCACATGCATAATAAAGAATCATGCACCAGTTGTCATAAACTAGCAAGCACACAACATTCATCTATACTTAGTCCCCCTGAGTAGTAGTACACATATGAAAAAATATAATGATTGCTACAAATATTATAGTACTAGTCATATCCCTAAGCAATCAAACCAAAAGCTTCCAAAAGAGCTTCCAAAAGCCTTCTCCCCCTTTTTGTCATAAAAGGACAAAGGAAGAAACAATGTAAAGGATTAAAAGATGGAGTAATAGATGGATATAATTGACTATATATAAGCAAGTAAAAGTTCACAATCCATTTTCTAGTTTAACTAAAAAGTTAGCAAACCAACTAAAGTGCACAATCCAACATAAGTATGAAAGTTAATACAGACCAAGAATTAAAATCACTCAATCAGATCCTGAAGATGGAGCAGGAATGGTAGGATCAAGTTTTTACATCCCCTTGTTCAAGTGCCTAAGATACTTGTACATATATTTAAACTTAAGATCATGGGCAACATTCATATTCTCTACCTTCTCCTCTAGAGCACAAAGACGAGCATCAAACTCAGATGGGTCATAGTCAGGATCATTTCCAGAATCTAAATCAAGTGCATCGAAAATATCATCCATATTCACATCATCAAAAGGAAGATCACCAACTTCTTCATTCCCAGCTTCAGCTCCTCCAACACCAACATCCACTTGGCCAGGAGCTAATCCCAATTTCATCTTGTTTAATATTTGAATTGTTAAAAATAAGATGATGAATAGGGGCCTCTCCAACAAGCAGAGCCACGAGCATGTGAGTAGCTAAAACAGTCATAAGATAGGCAAATAGAAGATAACTATGACCAGGATAGATTCGAAACTGAATGATGGAATGACAAATTAAAGAAGGTAGACAGATCTTTACACCAGTAATGACACAATGCAAAACACGAACCATAAAGGCAGTTAATTCTATTTTTTGAAAAGAAGAACCCCAATCTTGCACTGAAAGACCAAATAAAGTGTACAAGAGTGATAAATGAGATACAATAAGTAAGATTCTACAAGAAAAATGAAAAGAACCACTAACCTAGAAGGAAAATGATGGTGGGTTCGACTGGTCGGGCTTAGGCTCGTTGGAGAGTGAAATGGAAATGAAGAAGAAGAAGCTTTTCCCCAATTTAAAGTGATTTCATGAGTTCCACGACTGATCGTGGATATACACGATCGGTCGTACCAATACTGGTCATGTATTCTCACGACTGGTCGAGTAGCAGCCAAAAATTACATTTTACAACAAATTTTAAAATTCAACTAAAAAGATAAATAAACATATATATAATATAATACAATAATGTAAGAATATTTAATTTAAATTGCACATACCAAGATCAAACTTTAATTTATTAAACCTACTTTTGTCAAGAGGTTTAGTGAAAATATCTGCAAGTTGAGCCTCGGTAGGAATATATTCCAAAGATATTATTTTTTCTTCCACTAATTCATGAATGTAATGATACCTAATGTCAATGTGCTTGGTACGTGAATGCTGGATTGGGTTTTTAGAAATATTTATTGCACTAGAATTATCGCAATATAAAACCATTGAGTCCTATGTAATTCCATAATCGCTTAACATACGTTTCATCCAAACAATCTGAGTACATGCATTTCCAGCTACAATGTATTCAGCCTCAGCAGTTGAGAGAGATATAGAACTTTGATTCTTGCTAAACCAAGAAACCAAGTAATTTTCAATATAAAAATAACCACCACTGGTTGATTTTCTATCATCAATATTACCAACCCAATCAGCTTCTGAATACCTAGCCAACTAGACACTACTATCATAGGGATAGCAAAGACCCAAATGCACAGAACTTGCAACATGTCTAATAATCCTCTTAGCGGCAGTTAAATGAGATTCTTTAGGATTAGACTGATATCTAACTCAAATACCAACACTGAAAGCTATATCAGGTCTACTAGTAGTTAAAAAAAGCAAACTGCCAATCATGCTGCGATACAATTTAGGATCTACATCTTTACCTGTAGAGTTTTTTTAAAGTCTTAAAGATGTACTCATGGGAGTATCAAAATTCTTACCATTCTCAAATCCGAACCTTTTAATCAAGTTCAAAGCATACTTGGTTTGAGAAATAAAAATTTCATTAGGTTGTTGTTTTACTTGCAACCCTGGGAAATAATATAATTCCCCAACCATGCTCATCTCGAACTTAGATTTCATTAAATCTGTGAACTCAATAGTCATGTTAGTACAAGTTGATCCATAAATAATATCATCAACATAGATCTGAACCATTAAAACATCATTATTATTTTTCTTAATAAAAAGCGTCTTATCGACACTGCCCATTTGAAAATTATGACTAAGTAAAAACTTAGTCAATTTCTCATACCAAGCTTTGGGAGCTTGTTTTACACCATAGAGGGCCTTTTTAAGACGGTATACATGATCAGTAAACTTAGCGTCTTCAAACCCTGTATGTTGTTCAACATAAACCTCTTCATGTAAATCACCATTCAAAAAAGCACTCTTTACCTCCATTTGATAAATCTTAAATTTTCTATAACATGCAGTGGATATAAAAAGTCTGATTGATTCAAGATGAGCAACTGGGGTAAAAGTTTCATCGTAATCAATGCCTTCTATTTGAGTGTACCCTTGTATAACCAGTCTTGCTTTGTTTCGAATTATATTTTCAAGTTCATCAGACTTATTTTTAAAAATCCATTTTATTCAGATATTGTGTTTATCTTTAGGTCTAGGAACGAGATACCAGATATCATTACATACAAATTGATTAAGTTCTTCCTGCATGACAACTATCTAGTTTTCGTTAGAAAGAGCTTCTTTTACGTTCACCGGTTCTATCTTGGAAGTAAAGCACACGTAATTACATATATCTTCTAGTTGTCTACGAGTGTGCACACCAATGAGAGGGTTTCCAAGAATCTGAGCAGTTGGATGATCTTTAACAGTCCTTAATTTAGAATTAACTTGATTTGATGAAGTATCTGGTTTGTCAATTAAAAGAACTTCATCATTATCTAAACTTGGGGCAGGTGTATTCAACTGATCATCAATGACCACATTAATGGACTCTTGAATCACACCGGTCCTGTTGTTCAGTACACGATATGCACGACTGTTTAAAGAGTATCCTAAAAAGATCCCTTCATTACTCTTAGTGTCAAACTTTTCCAAATTTTCACGGTCACGTAAAATATAACACTTGCTGCCAAAAACTCGAAAGTATTTGATAGTAAGCTTCTTATCAAACCAAAGTTCGTAAGACACTTTATTATTATATTGACACGTATAAACCTGGTTAATAATATAGTAGGCGATATTCACTGCTTTAGCCCAAAGATTTCTAGGGAGTTCATACTATTTAACATTACATTTCCCATTTCTTGAAGCACTCTATTTTTCCTCTCCACAATTCCATTTTGTTGTGGTGTTTTAGGTGCAGAGAATTCATGCGATATTCCTTGATCGCTACATAACTTTTCAAAATTGCTATTCTCGAACTCAGATCCATGATCACTACGGATCTTACAAACTTGAGAACTTATTTCAGTCTGGCTCTGTTTGATGATCTTTTTCACTTCATTAAGGGTTTCTGATTTGTCCCTTAAAAATGTAACCCAAGTGAATCTGGTAAAATCATCCACAATTACTAGGATGTATTTTTTGCCACCTCGACTCTCCATCCTTATAGGTCTTATAAGATCCATGTGGAGTAGCTCGAGTGGTCTTAATGTGGCATTGGAGTTCACCTTTTTGTGAGAGCTCCTTGTTTGCTTGCCATACTAGCATTCACCATGTATTTTGTCTACTTTTTGTAATTTAGGTAGATCTCTTATTAGTTCTCCTTTGCTCAATCTGTATAAATTTCGGTAGTGTACATGTTCAAGACGTTTATGCCATAATTCTGTCTCATCGGTATGGACCATGTAACACTGTTAATTAGATGAGCTACCATCGCTTACAATATAGTAGTTTTCAGAAGTTTTGCGACCAGTTAATATTACAGAACCCATTTTGTTTATGATTTCACAACCTTGATTGGAAAATTTCACACTATGGTTGTTATCACATATCTGGGATATGCTTAACAGGTTGTGTTTTAGCCCCTCAACATATAAAACGTTCTTAAATAAGGGAAGATTATAGAGTTGACCTGTACCTTGGCCAATTATATTGCAATTGCTTCCATCACCGAAAGTAACTGACCCATCAGTCATATCTTTAAGATCGGTGAATAAAGCCTTCTCGCCTGTCATATGCCTGGAGCACCCGCTATCAAGGTACCACTTTGAATGACTTGTTGCTTTGAAAGTGGTGTGGGAAACCAAGCAGGCAACCTTAGGAACCCATTTGAGAACTGTTTTGGGTTTAGGAGTATAGTTGGTCTTCTTCTGTCTGTTGTTATAAGAATGACCTACTGAGTTAGATTTTAAGATCTCCTTGAGTAAATCAACTATCTTTTCAACTAGTGGGTTTCTGTTTTGATTTTTTAAGTTGACATAACTGCTTTTAGGTTTTGAAAAGTTTTTATATTTTTAGAAAAACTTTGACTAGTATTTTTCCCTTTTGAGTTAGAGGACTCTCCTTTCATAAACTTAGGAGGAGTATACTTTTGTTTAGGAGGAACATTTTTATCGTAGCCCAACCCAGATCTGTCGCCACATTTTCTAGATCGGGATGAAAGTTTTTCTAACTTTGGATCTCCTTGGGCATACCTCCATGTATCCTTTAAACTCAGAAGAGAAGATACTTCATTTTTTAGTTTCTCATTTTTAGATTTTAGATTTTCAATCAGGGAGGTTTTTAATTCAAAATCGCATTTTGATTTTCAAAACAATATGAAATTTGAGATTTTTCTAAAACGAGAGATTCAAAACATTCTTTGAGTTTAAAAAACTTTTCTTTTTAAAGTTTAAGTTTGACAGCAATTTTACAACTTTCCTTGTATAAGGCATTGTAAGCGTCTTGAAGATCATCTTCATTTTCATAATCACTATTCGGATTTTCTTCGCTAGTTGAATCATCATGATCTGAAAAAGTGAATTTGGCTAGAGTCATAAGGGCTTTAACTTCACTGCCTGACTCGGTTTCAGAATCTTCTGATTCAGAAGAAGCTTCAGAATTAGACGATTCATCCCAAGTAGCCAACATACCCTTCTTTTTGGGTTTGTCCTTTTTAGGACATTTGTTTGCTAAATGCCCATATTCTTGGTAGTTGTAACATTGACTATATTTCAAAGACTTTCAAGTTTTAGATTTAGGATTTGATCTTTTCTTATCATTTGATTTTTAAAAATCAACCCTCTTCTTACTCTTGAAAATCTTGTAAAAAAATTTCGTTAAAAGAGCCATATCATCTTCAGAAATAAAGTTTTCTTTAGAAGATTTAAGAGCGATAGATTTACCTTTCGGAGCTTTAAAGTTTAACTCATAGGTTTGTAAAGAACCAACTAGTTCTTCTACCCACATATTGTCTGTCTCACGAAGTTCCTGGATTGCGGTTACCTTAGAGTTAAACCATTTAAGAAGTGAGCGTAGTATCTTTGCACACACTTTACTTTCTGGGATTTTATCACCAAGACCGCACATTAAGTTTACAATATCATTTAATCTTGTGTAAAAGTCTATAAACATTTCATTTTCCTCCATATAAATTTCCTCAAATTTGGTTATAAGGAGTTGAACCTTAGATTTCTTGACAATTGATGTACCCTCGTGTGTCATTTCTAAAATGTCTCAAGCTTGCTTTACAGTATCACAGGATATAATTCTTTTGAACTCATCCAATGATAATGCGCAAGTGATTGCATTTAGTGCTTTTGCATTGGCACTACTCTCATTTTTCTGAAGAGTGGTCCATGAGAAATACGGTGTTACTCTCATTGATTTTGAACCATCGATACTAGTCACTTCATTAGTAGGTGGGTTCCATTCAGTCACTGTGGCTTGTCACACACTCTCATCTATGGATTTGAGGAAGATCCTTGTCCTAGCTTTCCAATAGGCATAGTTGGAGCCATCAAAGGGTGGAGGCCCAGTGACTGATAGGTTATCAAAATTTGACATCTTTTAAATAACTTAAATCGTTAGCTCAGGAAATAAATCTAAATAAAAAGCAATAAGAGCGAGCTATTAGGCTCTGATAACACTTGAAATGACCTAGCTATACGTCCTCGAGGGGCAGGGGGGGTGAATAGGACGATGCCAAAATAAAACTCTAATAGCAGAATAAACGAATATGATAACCAAATAAAATAAATCAATTCACAATGCTGAAATAAAAGCAACCTCAATAAACAAGAATTGAGAGATTGATACGAATTCAGTTCTAAGGACAACCTTACACCATAAAAACTGAGGGTTTATGGCAGTACAACCTTATTTCTAGAACGTCCTTTGTATCAAAAACTCAATCCGGATAGAAAAAAATAAATAGCAAGGAATTGAAATAAATTGCAGGAAATTGAATCTAAATTATTACAACATTCCTACTGTGCTTGAAATGTAAATTTTACAACATTCACATCCACACATACATTTCACAAATCTAAATGATAAAAGATGTAAAACTTAAGCAAGCATTTAAACCACAAGATAAAGAATTATAGTAGTTCGCATATGTGTACACCAACTGTTTAACAACAGCCACACAGAATGCTACTCCACTCCTAATATCCTCACACAAAGGATATTAGCGTTCACTAACAAAATAGGTTTCACAGGTTCACCTAAAACCTTCATAATTGTGTCTTTTTAACTTGGGCTTACACAATCCAAAAACCCACACTGTCTTAGTTTTCTGGCTCTCCTTAGATAACCATACAATGAGATTTTTCTTGCGAATCTCAAACAAAAACCAAAAGAATAGAAATTTTACATAAATATAAAATACCTGGATTTCTCCTTTTTGTAGTAGCCCGGTAGAACCAATCGTATTAGATGTTCGAATCAACGTTCAATGTCCAATACTCACTTTACAATGGTTCTAAGTTCTAATTGATTTTAAATTTATTCAAATGGGCTTAGCTCTATTTGATTTTGATTCCAAGAAGAAGGAATACAACAATTACTCTTTTCATATAAGATTGGAATATAGGAATAAAATCAAATAAGAAAAGCTAAAAAAAAGAATATTAAATATGCACATCGTAGCTTAAAATGAACTAACTTATCTCAGAGTGGAGGCTTGAATTTTTTTGAAATTAATCGATGAAAAACTATGAAATTCGTGTTCAATTTATAGATGAAAAGATCACATCTACGATTGGTCTTAAGAACCCTTCGACTAGTCATAGCTTCAACGACATTTTGAATTATTGAGCGCGATCTTTGAAAACCGTTATATGACTAGTCTTAGGGAGTCTATGACTGGTCGTGGACCACCTACGACCGGTCGTAGCTGACCCAGGACTAGTTGTAGACAACCTGGCTTGGTTGTTTGAGTTTGAGTCATAGTTCTAGGACTGGTCGAAGGTCAAGTCGTGACCTCCCTACGACCGGTCGAACAAACTCCAGGACTGGTCGTAGAGTAACCAAAAAATTTCAAAAATCTTCAACAACTTAGGACTGGTCATGGAATTTCTTGGACTGGTCGAACCAGTGCTAGGACTAGTCGAATAAGGTCCAGGACTAGTCTTAGAATAGACCAATTCATATAAATAGATTCATTTTGAATTATGTATACAAAATGACCTACCCTAAGTTCAATCTAGGGTCTATTATACCTGGATCATTAAGTATGAACATTGAAGTTCATTCTTTTCAGATAATGGTTGACCTTTGAACCTTATGAAGCTTGAGATCTCTACTTGATGTAGCTTGATCTTGAGATCTTCTAAAGCTTGAAATTAAACTTCATCTTGAGTTGTACTTGAGTCTTGAAATGTACTTGAGTTTTGAAATGTACTCTTCTTATTGATGTAGCTCTGAATATAGATGCTTAAAGTACATGACTTTTCATTTCTTGAAGCAGAACACCGTACATGTCTTGAACCATTGTGATGCAGTGTCTTGATCATATACATAACAACATACGAACACAAGACACAGATAGAGGTTTTGGCACAACAAAATTTGATAATCAAAGGAGCATGAGACCATAACACTTAATAATGGCTTGGCCCTTGCCTGACCGGGAGGAAAAATAATATCAGCCTCCACACATCAACGTACCATCATTGGCAATGTTTTCCTCAAAGACGTGGCCAACCTATAATCTATACTATCATGCACAGACTACCCATGGAAGGCCCTTGAGACAGAAAGCACTCCTTGAAATTGAAATTGCGGCTAACCACTATAAGCAAAACATGAATATATGTCTAATTGTCGTAGAGGGGGGTGAATAGGACTTTTTCAAAATTTAACTATTCTTTTCCAGGTACTTGCTTTTAATTATTTAAGGAGATTTAAACAAGAATAAGTGTGCAATACATAGTTAAGATGGTGACATATATCGTTGTGGCTTAATATCAAACATGTGTTATATAAGAAATGAATATTGCATAGCAATCAATTACACAACATGAAGTAAATCATTCAACACATTACACAATGATATATAGTGGTTCGGCGATGTGCCTACTCCACTCCTGGCTAACCCACTCTCTCCTAGAGTGTGATAGATTTCACTATTCAATGGTTTTAAATCATGTTAACCATAAACCTTCACAACTTAAATAAGGTTACCAAAATTGTCTACACAAGGCACTTAACAAGTCCTACACAAGGACAACAAATTATATATAAGAACTACAAAATAGTCTTACACAAGGACACTATACGTACTATCTAGTTAGAGCCCACAGAAGGGCCCGGCGAGTTTGAGGTAACCAAACTCGAAATCCCAATCCTACACAAGGAAAGGTATTCAGACTCAAGATGGACTCAAGTACTTACCTAAAAGTGGGTGAGCCTCATTCAGTACAAATGATGAAGTTCTTCAAGTTGATGAAGAGTCTTCAGTTCCCTTGAACTGCAACTGATTGTAAATGCTCCAATGTTGATGTTGAGGTTTTTAGGTCAAGGGGTTTTGGGTAAATCCTATCTAGTTAATGATGGGTCTTTATGAGCTAAAATAGATTCCCCAAGATAAGAATTCAATGTATCCAGCTTAATGATTTGCCATCAAAGAGGGTTGTTGGATCATAATGAATGTCAAAGTTCATAGTTCAATCTAGGTAATGAATGTCACAATGATTGCCTTTAAGCCATGGATTAAATGATGAACTCCTATGTGGAAAGAGGGCTTGAGAGGAAAGGTATTTACTATTGGAATAACTCTCTCAAAGTTCTCTTTAATACCCACTTAAAAACCCTGGAAGTAACCACAAAACTTAAATAGAGCAAAATCTCAATGGTAAAAAAATAGGAAGAAAAATGCTAGGTTCGATGTCATCGAAGGCTCTTCGATGTCATCGAACATTCTTCCATGCCATTAAACCATGCTAAAAGATTTTTAAATAGGTGTTGGACACTTTCTTTCCGATGTCATCGATTGTCCTTCGATGTCATCTAATGAGACCTTTGATGTGATCGAAGGATGACTTGATGCCATCGAGATTTTCCTAAAACATACTCTGAGGTTACTGGACAGTTTAGGGTCATTTACGATGTCATCGAAAATTAAATTTTGATGTCATGGAACAGGTTTTGATGCCATCAAACCAGTTAAGATAAATTCCATTTTCTTGCTGGACTGATGTAGAACATTTGAGATGTCATCGAGGACAAGTTCGATGTCAACGAAATTCAAGTTTTAATGTCATCGAAGTGACTTCAATGTCATCGAGAGTTTCATGATTTTCCTTGTAAACTCTCTCGACCAACTTGTCCCATTTACGATGACATCGAGCCTACTTCAATGTCATCGATAACTTATCTTCGATGTCAATGAACATGGTTCAATGTCATCGAGAATTATGATTTCCCTTAAAAGCTTTCTAGAGTGTTTTGAGCAATTTCTGATGTCATCAAACCTATTTTGATTTCATTGAGAATCTTCAAAAAATTTTAGTATGGTTGCTGGACAATTAAAGCTCAATTTCGATGTCACTTCGATGACATTGACAATAGCAGATTTTCAAATGATCTTTTAACTCAAAAAGCTATAAGGTTAGGCTTTTAACATACTTGCCAAGTGGTATTCCAAGATGATTTTAGGCACGTATGGACCATGATTTAAGGAGTTTATTAACACAGGGGATTTAGTTAGGATCGTGAGGTTTATATTAACTTTGATTCACACTTGAACCTCTCATCTTGATGAGTCCCCAGTCTTGTGTTCTTTATTTAGTGCACACTTTACTCTAGGAAACATCATGTTAATTGACAAACAAGGGCACTTTCAATCTCCACGTTTGTCAATTACGTGACTGTTTTGACAAAAAATAAATACATTCGATTTGGGAGAATTATTTTACTTAAGAATTAATAAAAGAAGAATGAAGAGAAATATCACAATATTTATTTATTCTGAATTCATTTACGTCCTTTATCTCTATTGATTCCAAAATAAAGCATTTACATAATCTAATACAAATATCAAATATTTAATATTAATGTTTGTAGCATTTCAAATTGCATCATGATCTTCAGTATGAAGGTATTGTTGTGTTGGAATAATATCCATTTTGATTGATTCCATGCTCCTGAGAAGATATTCTGATCTTTCAACCAAGATCAGAGTCTTCTTTTGATCCCTGAATCATCATTGCTTGAGTTGACTATCTATATAGTGAACCCTTGATATAAGCAGAGCAGTTGTGCATCCACAGGGTTGTGCGCCCACAAGGTTGTGTGCCCACATGGTTTGTGTGCCCACATGGTTTGTGCACCCACATGGTTGTGCACCGCATAATGAATATCTCTGGTACTTGAATCTTTCTAAAGTCTGGGTCTCTCTCTGCTATCATGGTATTACTCGAATGGATCGAATATAGAGGATAGTGGGGTATTTATAGCCCTCCGCATGTGTGGGCTCTTCACCAAACTCGTTGTGCGCTCACATCCTTTGCGCGCCACACAACACAACTTCTATTGTGCACCCACTATTATGCACCACACAACCAAACTTCTAAGGCAGCTTCTGTTGTGTGCCACACAACATTCCCACAATAGCTTCTATTGGGCGTTGCACAACTCAATGGTGTAGAATTTTACTTCTGTTCAAGAATCTTCTTTCTTCTTCTGATAGATTTTTATGCCTCAAAAGATGCCCCCTTTGTAAGACCCTAACCTAAGTGTGCACGCTGTTCATTTAGGTCTCGCGGTTCTACCGGTTAAATTTCGGCAACCTGTGACCTTCGGGTAGTGTTTACGGTCATCCTTGAGTTCGGTCACATTGACCCGACTCGGATCTACTTGAAACCTATGTCATCTCGTCTGTATTGGTGCCGCGGTTCCAACGTCGTGTCCCGTGCATGAATCCGACGTGTACATTACAAGTTATGGGCAACACTCAATTTGGGCCATTGATGTGTGATTGGTGGACCCCATCATGGCCTTGCATGTTCTCTAATGTAATGATGTCATACTTAGGCTGGATTTTTCAAAAAGCCTACTAGCCTATGAACCTTGTTTGTAACTCCCTACCCTCATGATTGTATTTCTCTACCCTAGGTGAGAGAAGCAATCATGACTTACCTTGAAACCTTTCTCTCTCTCTCTTTCCCTCTCATCTCTCTCTCTCTCTCTCTCTCTCTCTCTCTCTCTCTCTCTCTCTCTTCTCTTCTCTTGTTAGAAAGTCCAAACCATCCCACCTCCCCTCCATTTTTCCAGCCCCTTCTCCCTCTAATCCCCTTTAATCTACCCATCATCAACCAATCTCAACCATTGAACCATGATCTTTGAAGCTTCTTGATGCTAGTGGTGTAACTTTGGAGTTATTTGGATAGGTGGGTATGCTTGCATTCTAAAATTTCAGATTTATTTTATTTCCTTCTTGATCTTCATTCTTCTTCCATTGATGGAGCTTGTGGGACCCATCAAGTGATGATGGTGGCCCCAAGACTCCATGGATATGGCTTGTAGCCTATCCTACATTGCATGCAAGGGATGATTCTCCATAGATCCCTTCATGCTCCTTTCTTCCTTAGATCAAGGATTTTCGGGTCATCTAGACCCTTGATCCTTGGAGGAGATTGGATCTCCACCATAAATCTCAATAGGTAGCCTTGATTATGTAGATTGTACATCTTATAGTAATGAAATGTCTATGTATGTGTGTGATGAAGAGAAGGGCCTCATTGAGGCGGAGACCTTTCTCTTGTTGCCTCTTTCTTCTCCTTTTCTTGTTGGAAGTTTTTGATCATGTGTGGTCTACCTTGTGGACCGATAAGATCCAAACCATCCATAGAGGAAGGACATTTTTCACAGCCCATCCCTTGGACGTGTGGCCCCTAAAATCACCAAAATGGGGTGCATGCAAGGATGATTTGGATGATGAGATGGCTTGGATGTTTGTGGGGCCCACTTGGATGGACCACACCATGATTTTCGAGGGTTAAATCCACATTTAAATAATGTTTGCAATTTATTTTTGTTAGACATATGTTGCCGTCTTGACTGTCTAGACATATTTTGGGCCATGTTAGGGCCTATTTTTGATCATTTTGTGGGGATGTTGATACCATCCAATATGTGATTCTTAAGGTGTATATCCCACCTATAAGCCTACCAAATTTCAGCCCCAACTGACCCCATTTGAGCCTCCAAAAGAGTGGGCCAACATGGGTGTTCAACCAGATTTTTGCTGTAATTTTCATCAATACAGGCTATTGTAACCCATAATTTAAAAATATTTTCTCAGATGGTGGGCCACCTTTTTGGGTCCCACCTTGTTCTAGACTTGATAAGGGACCTTGGGCCCCAATTTCAGAATTTTTGGAGACCTTGGACCGACTCCATTGGGGAGCCCAAATTGGTACAGCAACATGAACATTGCTGGAATTTTTCTACATTGCTGTATTTTTGTGTTTGTGGAGATAATTGGGCCCAGCCCATTTGGGCTTTTGTGTATATCTGTGGGGCCCACCTTGTGATGATCCATAGGCCACAAGGGGCCAACCAACTGGACCAGCCATCCATGATGGATGTCCACCATGGGCTTGCCATCCTTGGCCAGGCCCACCATGATGTATGTCTTTCATCTACGCTGTCCCTCAATATTTGCGGGGCCCATGTGGGTTGGGTATACCCTAGGTGGATGTCCCGTGTGGGCCCACTTGGGACATGGGAGCCCACCTTGTTGCATGTGTTTGGGGCCCAAGCCGCTCACACCTTGGATCGTCTAGGCCTGGTACGCCCCTGCCCTTTTGGGGCTGCTGCTGGGCCTGCAGTCTAGCAGCAGGCCCACCTTTTTGAGTGAAAAATTCCCTATCTCCAAATTGGTGAGACCCTTATGATCTATTAATGGGCACTATAGGAGTAACTCCCAAGTATTTTGACATGTTTCTAGGCCTCAATAGGCCTAGAAAATTTGGTGGACTAAAAGTCTAGCCATGGCCATTTAAATACACAATGTATGGCTAAATTTTTATTGGAATTGGGGGCCCACCACATTGAGGGGTTTTGGGTACTTGTTGCTCACCTATTCTATAGAATATTTTAGGCTCAATTGGTGCATGTTTTGGGCCACCATTTATGACCATTTGTGGGACCCAAAATCATACCAGATTTTGGGACTTTCTAGTGGGCCCAGATTGGGCTGGAATGTCTCACCTTGGACATGCCAAATGATGGGATGACCTTCCACCATTTGCTGGACTTATGGGCTGAGGAAAGGGTAGATTTGGGCCCTTGAATGCCCACTTAAATGACTAGCTACTGGGCTGATGTAATGGGTCCCATTCCACCCAACAAAAAGACTTGTTTTGGGCAATGTATTTATATACATGGGCTACCCACTAAGCCCATCTAATTGCTTGGACTTTATGGCCCTTAGGACTTGGGCTTTGGGCTTTGGTTCCCCTCCTTGGGCCATGATTGCTAGAGGTAGTATTGAGCCTACTTCCTTATCCCCTTTGTGGGACCTATGTGCATATGGTTTAGATATGGGCCTTGGGCCTTATGTTCATGCGGTTTGATGATTAGATGCCTTGGGGCAATGGTGGTTAGAAGTCCCCATTTGGACTCCTCTAGGTCCATTAGTTGATAAGTGTGGTTGAATTTCCACCCTAGTCCCTTGTTAGGCCTGTTTCCATATTATCCGAGCCCTAGCTTTGTATGCTTAGTCTCGTAGGCTACCCCAAGTAAATGGGGCCCCACTAGAGGTTGTATTCCTTATGAGGAATTAGTTAAGTACATAGACCCTTCATGGTTAGGTAGAGAGCACATCTTCTCATTCACCTCATTGACACCCTTATTCATCTTCATGGCTCACTCCCATATGCATCATGTAAGTCCTATAGTTGATAACCCCTTTTTGTTGTTAAATTTGTGGTGCCAAAGACACTGTTATGAAGCTTGCATATGTGAAGAACAAAGCTCTACTCAAGATCAACTTTGATTGACAAGCACTGTTCACAAGTCAAGACTCGAGAAAGTGAGATTGTTCGGCTTAATTCAAGACAAGGATAAAGCAAGATCTCAAGAAGCTTTCAAGTTCAACCTCAAGATCTCAAGAAGCTTTCAAGTTTGAGCTACATCAAGACTTCAAGCTTCATTACTTTCAAAGGTCACTCATTTCTAAGTTTTAATGTCCTTACTTCACTATTGAGGTATGACTGACCTCAGGTTGACCTTTAAAGTAGGCCATTTTAGATACATAATTCATATGTTTTATATAAGTGAGTTTAGTCTGTTCTAAGACTAGTCCTAGACTTTGTTTGACTAGTCCTAGCACTGCTTCGACCTGTCTGAGAATTTTCTAGATCAGTCGTAAGATTGTTGCAAAATTCAGAAAATTTCTGTTAGGCTTCAACTAGTCTTAGGGAATGTTCGACTAGTCGTATGAACAGTGTCGACTATTTCTTCGACCAGTCGTAGACCTACGACTCAAAGTACAGTGTTGAAATTTAGTTAGCTTCAACTAGTCGTGAGCAACCTATGACCAGTCGAAGGAGACCTACGACTAGTCGTAGACCACCTATGACCAGTCGTGAAATCGCCAGATCTTATCGCGCCTGAATTTTCAAATATCTGTTGGTTCTACGACCAGTCGTAGAGATCTTTAGACCAGTCGTAGAGGTGATTTGCTCACCTATAAATAGAGCACAAATCATAGAATAAAATAGAAAATTCAAGCTAATTTAATTCGGCCTTTTAAGAGATAAGTTTGTGCTCCATTTAAGTTAAGTGTGCGTGTTTAATATTCTCTTTCTTTCGCTTTTCAAATTGATTTTGTTTCTTGTATTCCAATCTAATCTGAAAAAGCGGAAGTTTCATTTTTCCTTTTTCTGGAATCAAAATCAATTAGAGCTAGCCCCATTTGGTTTAATTTAAAATCTATTAGACCCTAGAACCATTATAAAGTGAGTATTGGACATTGAACTTTGACATCCAAATCTCTACTCCGACTTGGTTCTTCTGAGCTGCTACAACGAAGGAGAAGTTCAGGTATTTTACGTTTATGTAATTTACTTTCATTTGGTTTTATTTTGGAATTTGCTAGAAAAATCTCATTGTACTAGTTATTTGAGGAAAGCCAGGAAAACTCAGAAGAGGGGTTTTTTTTAATTGTGTAAGCCCACAGAGAAAGACACAATTGTGAAGGTTTTGGGTGAACCTGGAAAACCTATCTTTGATAGTGAACGCCGATATCCCTTGTGTAAGGATATTAGGAGTGGAGTAGCTGTGTGGCTGTTTATTAACAGTTGGTGTACACACAGGCGAGCCACTATAATCCCTTGTGTTTTGTGGTTGTGTGGTTTATATTTCATATCTTTAATTATTCATTTGTGGGATGTATATGTGGATGTGAATGTTGTAATCATTTTATTTCAAGCTCAGTGGGGAATGTTGTAATAGTTTAGATTTATATTTCTGTAATTTATTCCTTGTTATCTCTTTATCAGTTTTAGCTTCAGTTTCTCTATTTGTTTTAGTAAGGTTGCCCTGCCATTTTTATGGTGCATGGTTGTCCTTAGAACAATCAATATTTTGAGATTGCATTCCGTATTGTGTGTTGATTTATTTATTTGGCTATCTCTCTTTCTTTATTTCCACTATATTTATTTTAAATTTGGCATAGTCCTATTCACCCCCCCCCCCCACCCCCCCCCCACTAGGACATATAAAGCTTGGCCATTTCAAGTGGTATCAGAGCCTAATAGCTCGCTCTTATTGCTTTTTATTTGGATTTAATTCCCGAGCTAACGATCTAAAGCTTTATATAAGATGTCAAATTTTGATAGCGTTTCAGTCACTAGGCCTCCACCCTTTGATGGCTCCAACTATGCCTATTGGAAAGCCAGGATGAGGATCTTCCTCAAATCAATGGATGAGAGTGTGTGGCAAGCCACAGTGACTGAATGGAACCCACCTACCACTGAAGTGACTGGTATCGATGGTTCAAAATCGATGAGACTAACTCCTTACTTCTCTTGGATCACCCTTCAGAAAAATGAGAGTAGTGCCAATGTAAAAGCACTAAATGCAATCACTTGCGCACTATCACTGGATGAGTTCAAAAGAATCATATCCTGTGATACTGTAAAGCAAGCTTGGGATATATTAGAAATGACACACGAGGGTACTACAATTGTCAAAAAATCTAAAGTCCAACTCCTTACAACCAAATTTGAAGAAATTCATATGGAGGAAAATGAAATGTTTATGGACTTTTACACAAGATTAAATGACATTGTAAACTCAATGTGGGGTCTTGGCGATAAAATCCTAGAAAGTAAAGTGTGTGCAAAGATACTATGCTCACTTTCTGAACGGTTCAACTTTAAGGTAACCGCGATCCAGGAACTTCGTGATACGGACAATATGAGGGTAGAAGAACCAGTTGGTTCTTTACAAACCTATGAGTTAAACTTTAAAGCTCATAAAAGTAAATCTATCACTCTTAAATCTTCTAAATGTATTTCTCAAGAAAACTCTGATTCTGAAGATGATATGGCTCTTTTAGCGAAAAAGTTTTACAAGATTTTCAAGAGTAAAAAGAGTGTTGATTTTGAAAAATCAAATGATAAGAAAAGATCAAAACCTAAATCTAAAACTTGAAAGTCTTTGAAAGATAGTCAATGTTAGAACTGCCAAGAATATGGGCATTTAGCAAACAAATCTCCTAAAAAGGACAAACCAAAAAGGAAGGGTATGTTGGCTACTTGGGATAAATCATCTGATTCTGAAGCTTCTTCTGAATCAGAAGATTTTGAAACCGAGTCGGGCAGTGAAGTTAAAGCCCTTATGACTCTAGCCAAATTCACATTTTCAGATCATGATGATTCAACTAGCGAAGAAAATCTGAATAGTGATTATGAAAATGAAGATGATCTTCAAGACGCTTACAATGCCTTATACAAGGAAAGTTGTAAAATTGGTGTCAAACTTAACTTAAAAACGAAAAGTTTTTTAAACTCAAAGAATATTTTAAATCTCTTATTTTAGAAAATTTCCAAATTTCAGATTGTTTTGAAAAATCAAAATGCGATTTAGACTTCAAAATCTCCCTGATTGAAAATCTGAAATTTGAAAATGAGAAACTTAAAAATGAAGTATCTTCTCTTCTGAGTTTAAAGGATACATGGAGGTATGCCCAAGGAGATCCAAAGTTAGAAAAACTTTTATCCGAATCTAGAAAATGTGGCGACAAATCTGGGTTAGGCTACGATAAAAATGTTCCTCCTAAACAAAAGTATACTCCTCCTAAATTTGTGAAAGGAGAGTCCTTTAACTCAAAAGGGAAAAATACTAGTCAAGGTTTTTCTAAAAATATAAAAGCTTTTTCAAAACCTAAAAGCAGCTATGTTAACTTCAAAATTTAGAACAAAAACCCACTAGCTGAAAAGATAATTGATTTACTCAAGGAGCTCTTAAAATCTAACTCAGTAGGTCATCCTTATAACAACAGACAGAAGAAGACCAACTATATTCCCAAACCCAAAACAGTTCTGAAATGGGTTCCTAAGGTTGCCTGCTTGGTTGCCCACACCGCTTTCAAAGCTACAAGCCATTCAAAGTGGTACCTAGATAGTGGATGCTCCAGGCATATTACAGGCGACAAGGCTTTATTCACCGATCTTAAAGATATGATTGATGGGTCAGTTACTTTTGGTGATGGAAGCAATTGCAAGATAATTGGCCAAGGTACGGTTTAACTCTATAACCTTCCTTTGTTTAAAAATGTTTTTATATTGAAGGACTGAAACATAATCTTCTAAGCATATCTCAAATTTGTGATAATAACCATAGTGTACGATTTTCTAATCAAAGCTGTGAGATTCTAAACAATAAGGGTTCAGTAATACTAACTGGATGTAGAACGTCTAAAAACTGCTATATTGTTAACGAATCCAACTCATCTAATCAATCGTGTTACATGGTCCATACAGACGAGACTGATTAGTGGCACAAACGCCTTGGACCTGTACACTGCCGAAATCTTTATAGATTGAGCAAACGGGAACTTATAGGAGGTCTACCCAAACTATAAAAATTAGATAAAATATGTGGTGAATGCCAGATTGGCAAATAAACGAGGAATTCACACAAAAAGGTGAATTCTGATACCACATCAAGACCACTCGAGCTTCTTCATATGGATCTTGTAGGACCTACCAGTACGGAAAGTCGAGGTGGCAAAAGATATATCTTGGTAATAGTAGATGACTTTACCAGATATACATGAGTTGTCTTCTTAAGGGACAAATCAAAAACCCTTAAAGAAGTGAAAAAAGTTCTCAAAATGATTCAAAGTGAAAAAGGTTCTCAAGTCAGTAAGATTCATAGTGATCATGGATCTGAATTTGAGAATAGCAGCTTTGAGAAGTTCTATAGTGACCAGGGAATATTACAGGAATTCTCAGCGCCCAAAACTCCACAACAAAATGGTATAGTTGAAAGAAAAAATAGAGTGCTTCAAGAAATGGCTAATGTCATGTTGAATAGTATGAAGCTCTCTAAGAATCTTTGAGCTGAAGCAGTCAATACAGCTTGCTATATCATTAACAGGGTTTACACTAGTTAAGGTAATAATAAAACGGCTTACAAAATGTGGTTTGACAAAAAGCCTACTGTCAAATACTTTCAAGTTTTTGGCAGCAAGTGCTATATTTTACGAGATCGTGAAAATCTGGGAAAGTTTAATGCGAAGAGTGATGAAGGGATCTTTTTAGGATACTCTTTAAACAGTCGAGCTTATAGGGTTATGAACAAAAGGACCGGTGTGATTCAAGAGTCTATCAATGTAGTCATTGATGATCACTTAAACATCAGTCTTAAGTTTAGATAATGATGAAGTTCTAGTAATTGATAAATCTGATACCTCATCTAATTAGACTGATTCTGAACTGAGGACTGTTAAAGATCATCCAACCATACAGATTCTTAGAAACCCTCTCACTGGTGTTCGTACTCGTAGATAGCTTGAGGATATATGTAATTAAATAGGTTTTACATCCCAGATAGAACCATTTAACGTGAAAGAAGCTCTTGCTGATGAAAACTGGATTGTTGCGATGCAAGAAGAACTTAACTAATTTGTGAGAAATGATGTTTGGTATCTTGTACCTAGACCTAAAGATAAACACATCATTGGAACAAAATAGATTTTTAAAAATAAGTCTGACGAGCTTGGCAATATAGTTAGAAACAAGGCTAGGCTAGTGGTACAAGGTTACACTCAAATTGAAGGTGTTGATTATGATGAAACCTTCGCACCAGTCGCACATCTTGAATCAATTAGACTCTTTATATCCATTGCATATTTTAAAAAGTTTATGATTAATCAAATGGATGTGAAAAGTACATTTTTAAATGGCGATCTACATGAGGAAGTCTATGTTGAAAAATTGATAGGTTTTGAAGACCCCAAAAATGATGATCATGTGTATCGCCTTAAAAAAACACTTTACGGTTTAAAACAAGCTCCTAGGGCATGGTACGAGAAACTAACAAAGTTTCTATTAAGCCATAATTTTCAAATGGGATGTGTTGATAAGACTCTGTTTATTAAAAAACATAAGGATCATATTTTAATAGTAGAGATTTATGTTGATGATATCATTTATGAATCTACCTGTACTGACATGTCTATTGAGTTTGTAGATTTGATGAAATCTCAGTTTGAAATAAGCATGGCTGGGGACTTGAATTATTTCCTTGGGTTGCAAGTAAAACAAAAACCTGATGGACTGTTCATTTCTCAATCCAAATATGCT
The DNA here is from genome assembly GCF_029962835.1 of Magnolia sinica. NCBI lineage: Eukaryota > Viridiplantae > Streptophyta > Magnoliopsida > Magnoliales > Magnoliaceae > Magnolia > Magnolia sinica. The sequence goes on from NC_080577.1 coordinate 61,423,247, forward strand.
ATGAATTTGATTAAGAAATTTGGATTTGAGAATGGTAAGAATTTTGATACTCCTATGAGTACAACTTTCAAACTCTCAAAAGATTCTACTAGTAAAATGTGGATCCGAAATTATATCAGAATATGGTTGGTAGTTTACTATATTTAACTACTAGTAGACCCGATATCACTCTAAGTGTTGGTATTTGCACTAGATATCAGTCTGATCCTAAAGAGTCGCACCTGACTGTTGTCAAGCGGATTATGCGATATGTCACAAGTACTACTAATCTCGGTCTCTGGTATCCACATGAGACTAGTGTTCAATTAGCTGGGTACTCGGATGCTGACTGGGCTGGTAATCTTGATGATAGAAAATCAAACAGTGGTGGTTGCTTTTATATTAGAATTGTTTAGTTTCTTGGTTTAGCAAGAAACAAAGTTCTATATTACTTTCAATAGTTGAAGCTGAAGCTGAATATATCGCAGCTAGTAATGTGTGTACACATCTTGTTTAGATGAAACGTATGCTAAGTGATTATGGAATTAAACAGGATTTTATGTTATTATATTGTTATAATTCCAATGCCATAAATATTTTAAAAAATCCAATCTAGCATTCTCGTACTAAGCACATTGACATTAGATTTCATTACATTCGAGAATTAGTAGAAGAAAAGGTTATATCTTTGGAATATATCCCTACCCAGAATCAACGTGCTGACATTTTCACTAAACCGCTCGACAAAAGCAGGTTTAACAAAATGAAATTTAATCTTGGCATGTTCATTTTAAAATGAGTATTTATGCCTATTTGTATCATATTGTATATAATTGCTTGATTAAATTTCAATTTTTATATATAATGCTGGAAACTAGATTTTTTGGTCGATACTCGACCAGTCATGAGTATACACGACCAGTCGTGTTACGACCGGTCGTGTACATCCACAACCAATCGTGAATCGTGTGAATCACTTAAAATTAGGGAAAATGCTTCATCTTCTTCATTTCCTCTTCACTCTCCAACAAGCCAATACACAACTAGTCAAACCCTTCCTTCAAAATCTTCAAGGTTAGTGCTCCATTTGCATTTTTTCCTTGTAGATTTGTGTCTAGATTACTTCTATTTTACTCTTGAAGTTATCTATTTCAAATTTCATTGAGATTTGTGGTATTTCTTTTATAAAATTTGATTTGAGAAAACCCTCTTCTCAATCCTTTGCAACTCTTTATTTTCTTGAAATCCTTGTTGCAAATGGCATCTAGAGGGAGAAAAACAATATCCCGTGGTCCATCTTCTTCCTCCAGATCAGTCCCAATCACTAAGCGTCATCTTCGGGCTCCCGAGGACAATCCATCTTATGTTCGGGACATTAGATTGCGTAATGTTATTGTTGAACATCCTGTTGATATTAATCATGTTGCTCCTTTTGATATCCTTCCTATGCTCTAAGCTGTAGGTTGGAATAACTTATTGCATTGGGGTGGGCCAGCATACCGATCTATTGCCCAGTCCATGTTCGCATGCATAAGTGATTTTTCATTGAAAAATTTATCTTTTAAGATAGCCACAAGAGAAGGACCATTTGACGTTAATCGTCATTTGATTTCAGCTTTTATGGAAATTCCTGTGAAAGATGAGGGCATTCTTATCCATAACTTGTCTGAAAAACCCTCAGTAACTGAAAAATGCATGCTCACTAAAGATTTATACGATGTGGATGTTCAATAGACACATAAAGGGAATGCGCTTCCCTCAAAGTATCTGTTACCCAAATACAGAGTTCTTTACAAAATCTTTATGTCTAACTTATATCCTCGATCGGGTAATAAATCTGAATTGACTTCCTTCATGGTTCGTGTTCTTCATGTTGTTGCCAGCGGTGCTCATGTTTATCTATCATCCTTGATTTGTCACTCCATTATTTAGTTTCAACTCCATTCAAGTCACAGTGACATTCCTTTTGGTTATTTGGTGACTGTGTTGGCTACACTTATGTTAGTTGATATGCCGGGGAAAGAGGCCCCAATCCATCATCTGATATTTAACAATTCCAATATCAATAAGATGAAGCTTGATTTCCTTCCTAGTCAAGGTGCTAGTGTTGGCAATGCTGAAGCTGAACATGAGGAAGAAGCTAGTGATCTTCCTCCTGATGATATTAGCATGGATGATCTTTTTGACGAACTTGAATCTGATTCTGCAACTGATCCAGATTATGAGCCTTCTGAGTTTGATGCACATCTGCGTGCATTGGAAGATAAGGTTGAGAATATGATTGTTAAGATGGAAAACATGTCCGTTGCCCATGATTTACAATTCAAGTATATGCACAAATATCTTAGGCACTTGAACAAGGTCATGCATCAACTTGATCCTTCCATCCCTACTCCTTCATCTGGTTCAGATTAGTTCTTTTAAGTTTACTAGTCTGTTATAACTTTATTACTCTTACGCTATCTTAACTGGTTTTGAGATTGTAGCTATCTTTGACTTGGCTCAGTTTATGAATTATGTGGTTTGTTTATGCTGGTTACTCATATCTTGTCTTGTTACCTCTCATATATCTCTTTACTTATTTCTCCTCAGTCATTTCTTCTGTGCTTCCTTTGTCCTCTTGTGACAAAAAATGGAAGAATGGATATGGATCTATGTGTCTAATGATTATGTTATGAGGAGGGAGTAGCATTGTGTTTTGGATGTATGTTACTCAGGGGGAGAATGTGCAGAGAGGTGGAATGTATGTTATGTTGAATATTGATTTACAGATTTGCAGGATCATGTAACAACTGGTGCATGATTCTTTAATCAGATATTCTGCGTTATGTAACATATCTTGGAAGTGTGAAGTGTGTTTTGTCACTAATTTGACAAAGGGAGAGATTGTAAGTGCTATAGTTGATACCCCCTTTTTGTTATCAAATTTGTGGTGTCAAAGACACTGTTATGAAGCTTGTATATGTGAAGAACAAAGCTCTACTCAAGATCAGCTTTGATTGACAAGCACTATTCATAAGTCAAGACTTGAAAAAATGAGATTGTTCGGCTGAATTCAAGACAAGGATAATGCAAGATCTCAAGAAGCTTTCAAGTTCAACCTCAAGATCTGAAGAAGCTTTCAAGTTTAAGCTCCATCAAGACTTCAAGCTTCATTACTTTTAAAGGTCACTCGTTTCTAAGTTTCAATGTCCTTACTTCACTATTGAGGTATGACTGACCTTAGGTTGACCTTTAAAGTAGGTCATTTTGGATACATAATTCATATGTTTTATATAAGTGAGTTTAGTTTGTTCTAAGACTAGTCCTGGACTTTGTTCGACTAGTCCTAGCACTGCTTCAACCTGTCTAAGCATTTTCTAGATCAGTCGTAAGGTTGTTGCAAAATTCAAAAATTTTCTGTTAGGCTTCGACTAGTCTTAGGGACTATTCGACTAGTCGTATGAACAATGTCAACTATTTCTTCAACCAGTCGTAGACCTACAACTCAAAGTACAATGTTAAAATTTGGCTAGCTTTGACTAGTCGTGAGCAACCTACGACCAGTCGAATGAGACTTACGACCAGTCGTAGACCACCTACGACCAGTCGTGAAACTGACAGATTTTATCACGCCTGAATTTTTAAATATCTGTTGATTCTACGACTAGTCGTAGAGATCTTTAGACCAGTCGTAGACGTGATTTGCTCACCTATAAATAGAGCACGAATTCAGAATAAAATAGAAAATTTAAGCTAATTTAATTCAGCCTTCTGAGAGATAAGTCTGTGCTCCATTTAAGCTAAAAGTGTATGTTTAATATTCTCTTTCTTTAGCTTTTCAAATTGATTTTGTTTCTTGTATTCCAATATGATCTAAAAAAGAGGAAGTTTCATTTTTTCTTTTTCTAGAATCAAAATCAATTGGAGCTAGCCCCATTTAGTTTAATTTAAAATCTATTAGAACCTAAAACCATTATAAAGTGAGTATTGGACATTGAACTTTGACATTTAAATCTCTACTCCGACTTGGTTCTTCTGGACTGCTACAACGAAGGAGAAATTCAGGTATTTTACGTTTATGTGATTTACTTTCATTCGGTTTTTTTTTTTGGGATTTGCTAGAAAAATATCATTGTATTGGTTATCTGAAGAGAGCCCGAAAAACTCAGAAGAGGGGTTTTTTTTAATTATGTAAGCCCACAGAGAAAGACATAATTGTGAAGGTTTTGGGTGAACCTGGAAAACCTATCTTTGATAGTGAACGCTGATATCCCCTGTGTGAGGATATTAGGAGTGAAGTAGCTGTGTAGCTATTTATTAATAGTTAGTGTACACACAGGCGAACCACTATAATCCCTTGTGTTTTGTGGTTGTGTGGTTTATATTTCATATCTTTAATTATTCATTTGTGGGATGTATATGTGGATGTGAATGTTGTAATCATTTTATTTCAAGCTCAGTGGGGAATGTTGTAATAGTTTAGATTTATATTTCTGTAATTTATTCCTTGCTATCTCTTTATCAGTTTGAGCTTCAGTTTCTCTATTTGTTTTAGTAAGGTTGCCCTGCCATTTTTATGGTGCATGGTCGTTCTTAGAACAATTGATATTTTGAGATTGCATTCCGCATTGTGTATTGATTTATTTATTTGGCTATCTCTCTTTCTTTATTTCTGCTTTATTTATTTTAAATTTGGCATATTCCTATTCACCCCCCCTCTAGGACATATAGCTTGGCCATTTCACATCATATGCATGCATGGTTGAGGTATGATTAGCTACGGTTGTATTATGGTATAGGACATGTTGGTATCTCCTCGTGGGATGGATTTTACCTCTTGAGCATGGTGGATGCTTGAGATTGATGCATGGATAATTGTGGGATTCATGCATCTGGCATTACATAGCATGCGGGTATTTACCCTTGCTTCATCAGGGTCGTATCCTCCATAGAGATATCGTGGATGGCCATGTGTGGACACCGAAAATGATTCTTGAGCATTTGGGGTACATAGGATATCCGTGGGTGAAAGCCCTTAAACTACCATGGTACTGAGGGGATGCCTCAACGCTGAGATCAAGTGGAAATCATGAGCGCCTTAGTGCCTTATACCATTAGGCTGTGACTCCCAATGTTGCTAGGTTGGTTAGGATGGGGTTTGTCCTTACCCACCTGAGTGAGAGGGTAATAGCTAGGCTGAGTTTGGCTATCTCGTAAATGGGTCTGCTACCATCGAGCCTTGCCGGTGATTAGCTATCCACATACGGGTAGTGAGGTCTCCTACACTCGTTTAACTGTACGGGTCTTGCAGAGCGGTAATCATCCAGAAGTGTACTTGACCCCGGTGGATTCCTTATGATGGAACTGTACTTGATATGTGGGTTAGATATGAGGACTGACATTACTTCACATTGCATTTGCATCGGCTGTATAAGCCTTATATTGCATCGCCTTAGTACGATGCCCAGTAATCATGTATTGCATTGCATAGCCTTGGTACGGCTTACAACATTCATAGCTTAGCCTGGGTACAGCTAGTGGCATTAGTATCATTCATGTTTCCTTCTGCATTCTCCCCTATCTTCTTCTGAGCACCATTGTTACACACCTTACACCACCCTCTAAGCTTTCTATAAGCTTGCACGATTGATGTGTGCAAGAGATCCTAGGTCGATGCTGTAGTAGTGGAGCATTGGATTGGAGTGTGTTGAGGACCCTTTGCAGACTTTTCTCTTCCTCTCTTATCTTATGTATTTCCTTTTGAGCCTTTTGTACCTGTAAAGTTTAAATTCTTAGTGGAGTTTGCAGTGTGTTCCTTATTTATTTTCTAAGATTTACTTGCTATGATCTTGGGTATGCACAATTGGATTGGAATTGTGACATGGAAATCCTCCTTATAGGATCTTAGGATCGGAACCTGAGCCAAGAACAGAGAATGGGGTACTACGGAGGCTATTGTGGCTGAAACCGGCTATCGGGTTCCTTGTGAGTCCGGTCACCAAGTCTGAGGCATGACAGGAGTTGGTATCAGAGCATAAGAAGTAATCTCGGACATAACTTGGGATATCATTGCATATCTGATGTGAGCTTAGGACAAGTTGTGTCCCGAGAGCGTTCCCTTCATTCCGTTGAGCCTGCAAGATCCTGATCCCATTGCACCCGTCATCCTTACTATTTTGTATGTGATGCTGCCTAAGTGAGGTGCTCGTGGCCGTGATGCCCGTGGCCGTGGTGCTCATAGCCGTGGTTCTCATCTTGCTCCAGCGACCCATTCAACCCAAGCACATCCAGCTCCTGAGGTCTTGATTTCGCCCTTGTGGTGCTTATTCCCCCGCCTGAGCCTATTGTTCTAGTTTCTAAGGCCCCAGCTCCTTCCGTACCCGTGCCTCCACCTGAGGCAAGTGCCCCTCCGATTATCCTACGGTTTCGGTTGGGATTGAGCATTTTTAGCAGATGATGTAGGCTGTTACTGCTGTCCTTCAGTCCCGTCAGCCTGCCGCCAAGATTCCTATGCAGTCTGACTTACCACGTGCAAGCAGGATCTTTCATGAGTTCCGACAGCATGATTCCCTGAGGTTCAACGGTGAGCCTGACCCTTCTGCCGCCGAGTAGTGGCACACCGTGATTAAGAGGATTTTCAATAGAGAGTTTCCTTAGCTACCTTCCTTCTGCAGGGCGAGGCTCGATGTTGGTGGTCATCTGTATCGATGATGGCTAGGCCCGAGTTTATTTGGACTTGGGAGGAATTTGTGGTCCGTTTTGACCAGAAGTTCTTCCCTGAGCATGTTCAAGAGCAGAGGGCTCTGGAGTTCGAGACTCTAGTCTAGGGTGATATGACGGTGTATTAGTATGAGGCCCGTTTCTTGGATCTTTCCAGATTTTCTCCTTATCTCGTAGATGACGAGAAGAGGAAGGCCCGCCGTTTCCAAAACGGCTTGCGTCCCGCACTCCGCGATCGAGTAGTGGGCCATTGCTTGACGATGTTCGATCAAGTCATCCACTGAGCATTGGTTTATGAGGAGGACTAGGCTATGACCCAGAGATCCCGTGATTAGAGTTCCGGTGGAGACCGAAAGAGGAGGCACCAGCTAGCAGTTCCTGACAGCACCATTAGTAGAGGCGGAGAGGCATATCCGAGTTTAGGCAGCCTGTGGTGCAGACAACAGCTTCATCTTCAGAATAGCCAGCCACTTCTTCCTCCAATCCGTTTACCAGTGTATGTTATGGATGTGGGCAGACAGGGCGTCGGAGTCATGATTGCCCTCTTCCCTTACAGCAGTAGAGGCCGCCATAGTTGCCTCCTCAGCAGCAGCAACATCAGTAGCAAGCGTAGCATCAGGCTCCCGTTCCTAGGCTTCCTCCACAGCAGCAGAGGCAGCCAGGCAGGCCTCCACAGCATCCATAGCAGCAGTAGAGACCGCGGAAGCCAAGGGGACATGCTCCTCCCTAGTCCCTGGTTTAAGTATATATTGTTGCTCAGTAGATGCAGAGTCAGGATCCACAGTCTTTTAGCTTGCTTCCTTTGCCATCTCAGGGCATATTCTATTTCACGCAGCATGCTCAGGGTCAGGACCCACAGTCTTCTATTGGTGGAGTTGTCGAGGGTATTCTCCTTGTTTCTGCTTGTATTGCCCATGTTCTGTTTGATTGTAGCACTTCCCATTCCTTCGTGGCTAAGGAGTTTTTTCGATCGACCAGTATTCTGTCAGAGTTCGCGTCTGAGGCTTTGGCTGTTTCGACTCCCTTAGGGAAGTCTGTTGTTTTGAGCCGTCATTGTTCTTCGTGCCCGGTGTTAGTTAGAGAGATGATCCTGCCCACCGATTTGTTCGTGATGCCGATGGCAGAGTTCAATGTTATCCTGGGTATAGACTGGGTTGTTGAGTATCATGCCATCTTGGACTGTGCCGCGAGGATAGTCACATTTCATATTCCCGACCTGCCAGTGTTCCAGTTTGTTGCCGAACCTAGAGGAGAGCAGTTGTCCAGTTTATTAGCTTGTATGGTCGAGGAGTTCGTGGCAAGGTGTATTGAGCAGCTGCCAATAGTTTGCGAGTACCTGGATGTGTATTAGGAGATCTCGAGTTTACCGCCGCGTCGACAAGTTGAGTTTCAGATTGATTTGGTGCCCAGTACCGCGCCTATCTCGAAGGCCCCATACAGGATGGCACCAATGGAGTTGTGGGAACTGCAGGAGCAATTGGATGAGCTCTGGGAGTTGGATTTTATTCATCCCTTCAGTTCATCGTGGGGAGCCCCGGTATTATTCGTGAAGAAGAAGGATGGCTCATTAAGGCTCTATGTGGATTACAGCGAGCTCAACAAGGTCACTACCAAGAACTGATACCCGCTTCCCCATATTGATGATTTTTTCAACTAGCTGCAGGGTGCCCATATCTTTTCCAAGATAGACTTGTGTTCCAGTTACCATCAGATTCGAGTCCGAGAGGAGGACATTCCGAAGACAGCATTTGTAACGCCCTGAAATTCGAGGGTCGAGCATAACTCAGCTCCCGAGTTTCAAAACATCACTTATGCAATATATGTAATGATGAATGTATGTTGTTTGTATTAGTACATAAAACATGAAGTAGATTAAGCCAAACTACAAACATAATCCAGGGACAGGTGAAATATGCAAGCGGAAGACTGAAGATATATATATATATATATATATATATATATATATAAGTCCCTGAGATATGTATGCTCTGCCAAGTCATACTTACAAGTGTTTATTTCAAAATACATGTATCAAATTGAAATAAACCACTGCAACAATAACCCTGAATCCTCGTAGCTCAGGACACGGCTCACATGAACCCGCCTAAGAACTGCATAAAGGAGAACGCTTCCTCGTCATCCTCATACTCCTGCTCTGCCCTCGTAGGTCGCATCATCATCTGTATCTAAGACAGAGTCTGGTTGGTATTTAAACACCGTCCCAGAACGTGGGAGTGAGTGATCAACTCAGTGGAACTATACAGTAAAAGTTAATATGTTATCAATTCAATCAAGCAGTAATGATAAAGCAATACAATCAAACATGTCCTAATTACTCTTGTTAATGCAAGGATGTATGTAGAAATGATGCATGCCCTCACCTGCACTCCCTCAGCGTCTTCATCTTATGGTACGCATGACAACCTCCCGTAGTGCTCCACAACGCCAAGGCACATGCAATGCGGTGCATGAACATGATTACCAAGTTGTTATTAGTCCTTTTCATACAGCAGGATTGGGAAGTTAAGGTACCTTCCTTATATCAATTCCCAAACAGTGATCCATTCTAGAGTCGTCAGTCCTAAACAATCTCATACGATATTATGGTTCCAGGTCGCTGTAAAGGGCTCATCACCAATCAATACATGCCTAATCATACCTTAGTTGCTACAATAAGGCTCGTCGCCTCAATGCAGTATCAAGGTATGCACGAGGTCACTACAGAGGGCTCGTTACCAATCAATGTAGGCCGACAGCACAAATATAGTGTCACATACCACCATAATCGGCTCACGAGTCTGGATTACTCACTAGTCACTATGGGGAGGCTCGTCACCCCAGTGTAGGCCGACAGCTCGACCACGGTGTCCCATACCACCATGCCCGGCTCATGAGTCTTAGTGGATCGAGGTACCATGGTTAACGGGATTGCACTGGTAAGTTTGGTACCCTAAATTCAAACAGTAGCGTCCATATATGGTGAACATCCATCGGGACAATCGGGTTACTTGACGGGCTCGACTAGCACGAGCACACGTTGAGTTGAACGATATGAAATGCGTAAACATTCCGTGTGGCCAAACCACTGCCGACAACCCTAATATGACTCAGGTTCGTCAAACACGTCCTACGTGACGAAAGCGACCCCAGCCACGAACTCAAAGCTTGTTACCGATTGTCTGGACCATGACGTGGCCCCATACACATTCAACCATAATAGCAAACATATTATAAAATGCAAGATAACGAGAATCCATTCATAAGTAAGGAGGTAAAATTAACAACTTGCATGAAGGAAATCAAACATATAGTTAACATGGATAGTTAGACTAAGAAATACATGGAGGAAATAGTACATATAAGGAATTAGTTGGGATTTTATATCTCAACTCCCTCATAATTCACACCTTACTTTCACAAGCACTTAGACTACACTTGCAAACATACATCACATATGTCAGCCATATTACACAGTAGGGTAAATCCTTTTGACAAGGAGTTGTTGCATAAATAATAATCATATTCCTACGATAATTAATCATGGCAATCACAATGCCAAATTCCAAATGCATACAAACATTTTAACAAACACATGAATCACACTACTTACAACATAGATTATCTATATACGTAAAACGAAATAGATATCGTATTTGGCATGTGAAATGGCACCCACGTCAATAATAAATCATTAACCGACATTGAAAGCTTTGAAAACCATAACCTATATGAATATAGTCCGCACCTTAAACCAGAAATTGCGCAACGGATTCGATTTAGACGATAAGTCTTCGTCAACGGCGAATAGGTAACCTAAGGCATGAATTAGATTAGCTACATCAACACTTAAACTATTCTAAGTTCCAAAATAGGTTAGGGTTTAATTGACTTACCTAAAAATGAGATTAGAATCGCCGGAATAACGATTCAAATGCGATGGATTAGGTACGCAGGGTAACTGGAAAGAATTCCAAGATGATTCACCAACTTCTCTCTCTTTTCCTCTCTCTCTCTTAGATAGGGTTTGGAAAATTCGTATGGAATTTGAGAATGAGGTTTTAAGGTCTTTATATAGGCCTAAAATTGATGGAATTAGCCCTAGGGCCAAGGTATACTTAGGTTATAACCAAATCGGGTCTATTTCGATTCAATGGAGCATTTCTGGAGGTCCCTTTTCTGAATGCGGTCAGACTTAAGCTCACTAATATTGGATCTTAAGCTAGTTAAGTTTTCAGTCCGATCAGGTTTCCAGATCACTCATGGCGGACCAATTTCAATTCAACGGTCACCGAAACTCGATCAGGGCCATAAGCACTTTAACATGTGTGGGCCATCTTCCCTGATCCGAGGGTGAATTTAGGTCAGAATCCAACGGTCAGAATGCTTATAATCGACGCGCAAGTGACATGACTCAGATTACTTAAATTCATATTTAATTTCTAAATAAATTCACCTTTCTCACACTCTTCACTCCGGAATCATGCAAATCATCTCAGGACATCATCTGGACTTGATTTTTGAGGTGATTGTCAAGCCTAATAAGGTGGTCATAATTTTCTAAGTTACAATTGTCTAAGTTTATCGCTAATGGACTTTCGACGTGCGGTCAAAGTCCAATACAAAGTTTCCAAGTACTCCCGAGAGTAACTGGGTTTAGCGTTGAATCCTAGATTTCAGGGTAATGTAGCACTAACGATTCTACAGGTTTTGGGTCTTACAGATCATATTTAACGTGGTTGGTGCTAATTTTTACAAGTAATTGAGTTAGCGCTAGTTAATTCACGTTTAATTTCTAAAGGATTAGGTCCTAACAGAATTCTAGTTGAGGTGGTGCTCGGGTCTTTGTATGAAATTTTTCGGGATGTTACAGCATTCCGGACGCACTACGGTTACTTAGAGTTCCTGGTCATGTCGTTCGGACTGACCAATGTGCCCGCCGTATTTATGTAGCTGATGAACGAGGTCTTCTGGCCTTTCCTCGATCAGTTCGTGGTGGTGTTTATTGATGATATTCTTATATATTCATGGACACAGGAGGACCATATAGAGCACTTGCAGATTGTGCTTGAGACCCTCCGTGCCCACTAGCTGTATGCAAAGCTGGAGAAGTACGAGTTCTGGCAGGAGGAGGTAAAGTTCCTCGGTTACGTGGTGACAAGGGAGGGTGTCGTTGTCGACCCCTTGAAGGTTGATGCAGTGTGTCATGGGGCCAGCCCTCAAACATGTCCGAGATCCGTAACTTCCTTGGTCTAGCGGGATATTATCGACGGCTTATCGAGGGTTTCTCCTGTATTGCAGCACCGCTGACCCGGTTGACGCGGAAGGGCACTAAGTTTGTTTGGAGTGACGCCTGTGAGGAGGCATTTATGGAGTTGAAGGACCATCCCATGTCCACTTCTGTCCTCACTCTTCTTGATGGGATTGATGGTTTTGTTATATTTACCGATGCCTCTAGAGTTGGCTTAGGTGCTGTCATGATGCAGCACGGGAAGCTTGTGGCATATGCCTCACTCCACCTTAAGGTCCACAAGCTGAACTACCTCACCCATGATCTGGAGCTAGTAGCAGTTGTCTTCGCACTGAATGTGTGGAGGCATTATCTTTATGGGGTTAGGTTCAAGCTCTTCTCGGACCATAAGAGCTTAAAGTATTTGTTTTCGCAGTCCGAGTTGAACATGCGACAGAGGCGATGGATGGAATTATTGAAAGATTATGACTTCAACCTTCAGTACCACCTGAGTAAGGCGAACGTGGTGGCGGACATGCTCAGCCGTCAGCCACGAGGCTTGGTGGTTCAGATGATGGTTCGAGAGTGGCAGATGCTCGAGGAGTTTCAGAGTTCGACTTTAAGTTCGGTCTGCATTCTTCTATAATTTAGCTTTCGAGCTTATTGATTCAACCCTCTTTAAGTATTAGGGTGATCGAGGCTCAGCAGACGGACAAGTCACTTTAGGAGTACCTAACAGAGCCAACATCCGTGGAGCAGTCAGACTAGCAGATTAGTTCCGACCGTGGATTACGCTTCAGAGGCCAATTGTGTCCCGGACGTGCCAGAGTTGCATCCTGATCTAATGACTGAGGCACACCGATCGAGACTTACCATCCACCCAGGCTCCGCGAAGATGTATAGAGATATGAGGAGCCAGTACTTTTGGTCGGGGATGAAATGCCCAATTACTAGCTTCGTGGCAGAGTGTGACACTTTCCAGCATGTCAAGGCCGATCACCAGAGACCCCCTGGTTCCTTGCATCCATTGAGCATTCTAGTGTGAAAGTGGAAGCATGTTTTGACGAATTTCATCCCATGTTTACCGCGGACTCAGCATGGTTACGATACCACATGGGTTGTCATCGATCGGCTGACGAAGTCGGCACATTTTATTCTGATGCGTGCTTCCTGGACTATGGACCAGTTGGTGAGGATCTTTATTGAGGAGATAGTGAGACTGCATGGCATTCCAGTTTCTATCGTATCTGACTGAGACCCCAGATTTACGTCTCAGTTTTGGAGGATTTTTCAGCAGGTGATGGGGTCTACCTTGCATCTCAGCACCGCTTATCATCCACAAATAGATGGGCAGACCAAAAGAGTCAACCAGATCCTTGAGGATATGCTCAGAGCCTATGTGATTGACTTTGCAGGTAGTTAGGACGAGCATTTGCGCCTTGCCGAGTTTACGTACAACAACAGTTATCATGTGACTATTGGGATGGCTCCTTTTAAGGTACTCTATGGTAGACCATGCAGATCTCCTAGCTGTTAGACCAAGGTTGGAGAGAGTGGTCTCCTAGGTCCCGAGCTTGTGCAGCAGATGTCAGAGTTGTGGATATTATCAGGTAGAGGATCCACACAGCTTAGACACGGCAGAAGAGTTTTGCTGATCATCGGCGTTGACCCCTTGAGTTTGTAGTTGAGGACGTCATATATCTCAAGGTCTCGCTTATGAAGGGCGTGGTTCAATTTGGAGCTAAGGACAAGCTTGCCTCGAGATTTATTAGACCTTTCGAGATTACCGAGCACATGAGTGTTGTGGCCTACAGGCTTGCCTTACCTTTAAATTTGTACGGGATTCACAGTGTGTTCCATGTATTTATGTTGAGGAAGTGTGGGTCAGACATCATTCCAGTGATTGATTGGTAGCCCCTTGAGGTCCGTGAGGATGCTTCGTATATTAAGCAGTCGATTCATATTCTTGATCGGAAGGAACAGGTTCTTAGGACTAAGGTCATTCCCCTAGTGAAGGTGGAGTGGAGTCATCATTCGAAGGCTGAGGCATCTTAGGAATGTGAAACCGGGATTAGAGAGCGTTATCCCCATTTGTTTGATGCTTGATTGACTATATGATTGTATGCATTACCTTCTCTATTGATGATTGCTATATATGATGATGGTGTTTCTGCATTTTCATCTTGTCCTAGATTTGATAAATTTCGAGGATGAAATTTCTTTGCTGGTGGGGAGAGCTGTAAGACCTTAACCCAAGTATGCACGCCATTTCTTTAGGTCTTGCGGTCCTACCAGTCGAATTCTGGCAACCTGTGACTTTCGGGTAGTGTTTGTGGTTATCCTTGAGTTCAATCATGTCGACCCGACTTAGATCGACCTGAAACCTATGTCATATTGTTCGTATCGGCGCCGCAGTTCTAACCTCACGTCTCGTGCGTGAATCCGACGTGTACATCACAAGTTATGGGCAACACTCGATTTAGGCCATTAATGTGTGACTGGTGGACCCCACCACGGCCTTGCATGTTCTCCCATGTAATAATGTCATTCATAAGCTAGATTTCTCAAAAAGCCTACTAGCCTATGAACCTTGTTTGTAGCTGCCTACCCTCATGATTGCATTTCTCCACCCTAGGTGAGAGAAGCAATCATGACTTGCCTTAAAACCTTTCTCTCTCTCTTACCATCTCATTTCTCTCTCTCTCTCTCTCTCTCTCTCTCTCTCTCTCTCTCTCTCTGTATGCCCCGACTTTTCAAGACCCGAGTATATGACTCGTGTCCCAAAAACTCGAGTGTTAACCTTAAAGGATGGTCAAATTCGAGTGTACATTTTTTTCTTGATTCAGAGTAAGCAAATGAGTTTAGTATGGACAAATCGACATAAAGGAAAATTTCATTATCATTAAAATATACAAGAAGCTGCCCATAATGACTTAAACAAACCAATGTCCCCATTCTCACAATTATAAAATGAAATAATATTACATGTGAAATAAAGTAAATTACAATAGTCTTGGGATATGAAATCCTGTAGCAACCTTTAGCAATTACAATCATGCATCCTTGTCAATTAAAGCCCGCTCCTCATCAATATAAACATGAATGTCACCTGGGCCACCTGTGCTACCTGTACGATTACATATTTGATGGATGAGTGGCCAACTCAGTGTGAATTTCCCTCAAGATTACACATCGTTGCATTAGGTAAGAAATAGTATAAAACAAAGCATGCAAAACAATACATGACGCAGGTCTTATTATGTGCATAGATGCGTGAATGCAATCATCGCCCCGGGAATGCTCATCCGTGCGGACAGTGGGCTGGTCACCCATGCAATCATAGACCTAGAAAAAACATCCAATCGGACAAATACGTACATCATGTATGATAGCAATAGATGTTGGTATGTGCCATGTATGCATGATTAGCCAACCTGTTATTAGTCCAATTATGTAACGCCCAGAAAATCGGGGGTCGAGCAAAGCTCAACTCCCAAGTTCCAATGCATCACTTATGCAACATAGATAATGATGTTTAAATATTGTTCATATTAGTACATTAAACATGAGTGAGATTACACTAAAACAACATATTATAATCCAAAGATAAGGTAATTTAGCAAGCAGAAGACTGAAATATATGTATTGAGATAAGTAAGCAGTTATCTACCTCCAGTGTATGATAATGTAATAGGGTTGAATACATATATGTATGATTCTAAAATTTATAAAATATCAAAGTGTAATGTCCAACTAATCCATGTAACCCTATAATCTTGTCGAATCGAACAAGGTCTACGAAGACCCGCCTGATAGCTGAACATAAGAGAATTCCTCCTCCTCGTCCATGAAGTCCATTTTAGCTGCATAGACTACGTCATTACCTGTATCTACAACATAGTCTGGTTAGTGTTTTAAAACACCATCCCAAGTGGGAATGAGTAGCTAATTTAGTGGAACTATAAAGGAAATGTTAACATGTTATCAGTTTAATCAAGCAGTAATGATAAAGCAATACATCAAACAATCCTAGCTACTCTTATTAATGCAGGGATGATATACGAAAATGATGCATGCCCTCTCCTGCACTCCCTCAGTGACATTATCTCACGGTCGCGCATGGCAACTCTCACTGTGCACTTTCCCGCCAAAGCACATGCAGTGCGGTGCATGATAGTGTTAACCAAGTAATTAGTTAGGCTTATTCATACAGCAGATTCGGGAAGCCAAGATACCTCCCTTTATATCATTAACCCAACGGGGATCCATCTAGGGTCATCAATCCTATTTAATCACATACAATAGGTAAGTTGTAGGGCATCACCCCTAATGAAAGTAGTGGATAGGCAAGTTCAATTGATTATACTAGAGATCACTCCACCAACGCCTTACCAACTGGAGCGCTATTTTTGAAGGGGGTCCAGATTAGACGGTACACCCCAACCCACGCTGAGACCACAGCCAGGCTACACTGGTGTAGGCCTACAGCTTGAATATAGTGTCTCATACAACTGTATTTGGCTCACGAGTTTGGGTTGCTCACTGGTCACTACGGAGAGGCTCGTCAACCCAGCGTAGGCTGATAGCTTGACCACAGTATCCCATACCACCATGCCGGGCTCATAATTCTTAGCGGATCGTGGTACCGTGGTTGAAACGGGCTTTTACATTGGTAAGTAGTACCTTAGATTTTAAGCAGTAGCGTCATACATGGTAAACAGACAACAGGCCAATCAAATTATTAGACAAGTTCGACTGGTACAAGCGTACGCTAAATTAATCGACATGGAGCACATAAGCACTCCACGTGGCCTAACCACTGTCGACAATCATCGTATGACTTGGATTCACCGAACGCATCAAATGTGGCGAGACAAATTTGGCCACTCAAATAGGACTTGTTACCGATTGCCTGGACTATGTAGTAGTCCCAATTATACTCAAATGCAGCATGTGGAGATATGTGATAATCATATAGGCATTTAACAAACAATCCAAGTATAAATCCCATTTGAGCATTTTAACAAACACATTGAACATGACATTATACATATACATTTCATCCATAAATCACGTAGTAGCAATTTAGATTACATAAAGGGAACTATAAATATTGATAAGGTAGTTGAGAATCCTATCTCAACATCCCTGTTAAATACAATTCATCAAGCAATTTCTCATTCAGATATTTTATCAAACACTTAGACCACACAGTACCACATATATGAAATTAGTTATAGCATATATTATGGCAAATCTTTTCACAAAGGAGTTGTCATACATACAACAATCATATATTCTAGGTTAATAGTCATGGCAAACACAAATCATGATAACAATTTCATTCAAACATTTCACAAAACACATGGAATGTGTTATATATTCACATAGTTTACACACATGTATTATTTATCGAATACATCGTAACTGAGATCATATGGTGGCAAACAAGTCAGACATAAATCATTAGCTGACATTGAAAGCCTTGAAAACCATAACCTAAACGTTTATAGTCTGCACCTTTCATCAAAAAACTCGTTTCAAACTCAGTTTGAATCCCACGCTTCCGTCTACAGAACAATAGCCACCTAAGTCACAAAACATGTTAGCTATTACGTCGATTACTCGATTTGGATTCCTAAATCAATATTAAGGTAAGGATTTCTTATCCAAATCAAAGTTAGAATCGACGGCGTAGCGATGGTGGGGTGGCGATTCGGCACATGGAGTTGTGGGAGTGAATCCCAGCAACAATCTCCCTATCTCTCTCTCTCTCTCTCTCTTCTCCTCACTATTTCCTCATCTTTTCTCTCTTATCTCACCTAGGGTTTGAGAAAATCGTATGGAATGAGAGAGGGGTGGTTTAAGGGCATTATATAGGACCAGAACTGATGTCAATGGCCCTAGGGCCATGGTACACTTGGGTTACAGCCAAAAGGTGTCTATTTCGGGCAAACAGAGCTCATCTGGAGGTTCATTGCTTATATACGGATCGGTGCAAGTTCCTTGACGATGGATCTAAGCCAGGCTATAATTTCGGTCCAATCGGATTAGTGGATCGACCGTGGAGGACCTGTATCAGTTCAATGGTCACCGTCACTCGATCGGGGCCACAAGTATACCAATAGGTGCAAGGAAATTTCCCTGATCCATGGGTGTATCTGAGTTAGAATTTGACGGTCCAAAGTCTTCAATTTTTTCCACAAGTCTATGGTCTAATTCACCTAAGTTTGAGTTCATTTTCTAAAGATATTCACGTTTCTTACACACTTCGCTCAACACTCAAGTAGTGTATTTTTGGATACTATTTGGGGTCAATTCCAGTGATAGTTGTCAAGCTCAATAAGGTAGTCATAACCTTATAGTTTCGCGGTAATCGAAATTTTGATCCGTGGTCCAGGTCTGATACAGAGTTTCAATGTGCTCCCGAGAGCAACTGGGTTTTGAGATTGCTCTCAAGTTTTTAAGTAATGTTGAGTTAGTGATTTTAATATATTTGGGTCTTGTAGTTTGTATATAAAGTGGTTCAAGCCAAATCCATCGATTGTTTAGTTTAGCACTTAACTAAATTCCGCCCTAATTACGATAGAATAAGGTCTTAGGGTAGTTCTATGCCCTTTTTTGGAACTTTTAGTTAGTATATTATTTTAATTATTTTTTTAATAGTTCATCATCAAGTCCACTCCATCTTTACAAAATTTCACTAGATTTCATGTTGTAAAAATTTTTTGAAAATTCTAGAAGTAGCAGCTATCCGAACTAATAATTTTTGAACAGTTGTCATATTAACCTAGATTCAACTATACTAAAATTTTTATTATATTTTTCACATATTTTTATATTAAACTAGACTTATCAAGCTTCAATCTGGCTTTTGAATCACATAAATTAGAGTTATATTGAGGGAGATATGACTTTTTAAAGTTGGTTAAATAGTACAAAAAATCATGGTGAGGATCCACCGAATTTTGGTGCACTGGCGATGCATCGCAGTCGGCACAATGGCGTCGCAGTCGGCTGTGCTGTCCGGTGGTGGTTTTGCCATTCGATATTTGAAACGGGTGTATTTTGTAAACTGGAATGAGTTACTTAACATGCAATATATGATTTTGGGGTAGGAGAAGCTGCTTTATCCAAATAACCTACTTATTTTATGAGATTCTAAAAGTTTAATTGTTAAAAACTAATTTTATTTATATATTCACTATTTATAGTAAATTTTAGTTTAAGCATTGTTCTTCATTATTTAAACTTTAGGATTTGTCTTTAATATGAAAGTACTTTAAAAAATTTAAAGAATAAGGTAGTGGAAGGTGAGATTTTTAAAGGAAATGGGTTGAAAAGGGAATTTATGACTTTGGGATTGAGTTCTGAGAAGTCAATAAGGTGTTATGATTGACCTGTTTCTTATGGATGTCTAACTTCAAGTTGGTAAAAATTTTGGATGTTACAATCTACCCCCTTAAAAATAATTTTGTCCCCGAAATTGCCTAAGGGTAATAAGTAAAGATTTTTTTAATTTCATTTGCCTAAGTTTTATTAATTTCAAGTTTATATGCATGGTAGGGTGTATAATATCTATGCTAGTCTGGATCATTTTAGTCTACCGCCCTTAAAAATTATTTTTACTCTTAAGGCTCAAGAATCTATGTCCCGATCCGTATGTCGGAATAGGGTCTAATTTACGACCTATCCTTGACATGAAATGGGAAGCGACCACTCAATACATTGGTCTTCCTTTCATCGATGATGTGTATTATGGCCTTGATTGTGGGAAGTGACTTCAGAGGCTTAGGGCGCTGCGGCTGCTCTCTCATATGCTCCAGCCGCTAATGCATGTACACGTGCTTGTTGAGGGTGATTTGGTTGCACTGCCATAGGTCATTGAGGTGGAGTCTTTATAACACGTGGCGGTTGGCGGTCGATCTTCGTCATTGAGGTGGAGTCTTTATAACACGTGGCGGCTGGCGGTCGATCTTCTGAGGTGACATGAAACCGTTATCTTTCATCTTAGTAAAATAGAAGGGGTCAGTGTGTCTCCCTTTATTACAATATGTACACCAACGGCCCATTCACCTCTGTTAGGTCGGTGGAGTCATGAGCCTGGGAGGCGAGTCTACATGTGGCCTCTTACCTAAGACTAACCGGTGCTGTAATTCAGACTGAGGCCTCGAGCCCATTGGTATACGTGTCTGAGAAACTCTGTCTCTATCCTGTTTAGCTCGTAGATATATGTTGACTAGCTCGGCGTAATTGGGAATGCTAGCGCAACATATCATAGTGCAGATATCGGGCCACAACCCATCTGAAAAATGCCGCATTTTCATTGGTTCATCTGCCAGTATCAAAGGAGCGTATCTGTCTAGCTCCGTAAATTTGTTCTCGTACTCTGACATGGTCATTCCTCCCTGTCAAAGGCGAAAAAACTCACCCTCCTTTTCATTACGATAAGTGAGGGGGAAGTACTTCCCATGGAAGCGTGTCTCAAATGCATCCCAGGTCCACACGTATCCTGAGGGAATTGTTCGTAGGATGTTATCTCACCATAAACTAGCCTCCTTCTCGAACATATAGGTGACTAGATCAACTTACTCTACCTCATTGCAGTGCAACAGCTTTAACATCTCAGAGATGTGATCTAACCAGTACTCAGCCTCCTCGGGTCTATGAGTGCCCACGAAGGTGGGAAGTCAGAAACGATGGAAGCGTTCAAATAGACCGCTGGTATTCATATTCCCAGCAAGCTACACAAGTGGTGCAGGTAGGACCATATTTAGGTTTTGGGTAATAACCCCCGCAATAGTGGCCCAAACATGCTACTGCTGTTGTATTAGGAGCATAATCTACTCCAACCTATCAGGGGGAGGAGCCGCCTAAGGCATGTGTGGTTTCGATGAAGATGCACAATTCTGTTCCGGATCCGGTGGTGCACAAGGTGTTAGCCCATTGGTGGGGCCAGTGGCTGGCTGTGAATCCGACATAGTCTTGATATCTGGTCCTAAATCGGTGTCCGTATGGCTATCGCTCAGGGGAGGTGCCCCGTCAATCGATCTGCCAAGTGCAAGACGTGCAGTGCTCTGAGTGTTCTTAGGGGCATTCTGCAATGACCCGAAAAATGTCGTGCAAAGACCCGAGTACTACCTCAAATTCTTTAGAAGTTAAATGTGGGTTAATTAGCACTAAATTCAATTGCTTGTGAAATTAGCACCAATCACTTTAAATTTGATCTACAGGACCCAAAACCTATAGAATCGTTAGCGCTATGTTACCCTGAAATCTAGGATTCAACGCTAAATCCAGTTGCTCTCAGGAGTACTTGGAAACTTTGTATCAGACCTGAACCGCGCGTCGAAAGTCTGATAGTGATGATCTTAGACAATTATGATCACCTTGTTGGGCTTGACAATCACCTCAAAAATTAAGTCCAGATGATGTCCTGAGACAGTTTACTTCAGTCCAGAGTAAAGAGTGTGAGAAAGGTGAGAAATTAAATATGAATTTATGAAATCTGAGTCGTGACGCTTGCGCACCGATTTTAAGTGTTTTGACCAATAGATTCTGACCCAAATTTACCCTCGGATAAGGAAGGATGGCCCACACATGTCAAAGTGCCGGTGGACCTGATCGAGTTTCGGTGACCGTTGAATTGAAATTGGTCCGCCACGGCTGATCTATAAATCCGATCGGTACAAAAACTCAGCCTGACCTAGATCCATGGTCAATGAGCTTAAGTCCGACGACACGTGGAAAAGGGACCACCAAAAGTGCTCCATTGGACCGAAATAGACCGGAATTGGTTATAACCTAAGTATACCTTGGCCCTGGGGCTATTTTCATCAATATTAGGCCTATATAAAGACCTTAAGACCCTCACTCTCATCTCCATACGAATTTTCTAAACCCTAGCTAAGAGAGAGAGAGAAAAGGAGAGAGAAAGTGAGAGAGAAGTTGGTGAATCATCTTGAGATTCTTCCCTGTTACTTTGCGTACCTAAACTATCACATCTGAATCGTTATTTCGACGATTCTAAGTTCATTATTGGGTAAGTCAATCAAACCCTAGCCTGTTTTGGAGCTTAGAATAGTCTAAGTGTTGATGTAGCTCATTTTATTTATGCCTTAGGTTATCTAGTCGTCGTTGACGAAGACTTATCGTCTAAATCAGATTTATTGCGCACTTTCTGGTTTAAGGTGCAGACTATATTCGTATAGGTTATGGTTTTTAAGGCTTTCAATGTCGGTTAATGGTTTATTATTGTTGTGGGTGTAATTTCACATGCCAAATGCGATGTTTATATTGCGTTCTTGATATATATGAGCTATATTGAGATTTGTGTATTCCTTGTATATGTAGAAAGTATCGTATACGTATGAAATACGAACATGTGTTTGCCATGATTAATTGTCATGTATTTGTGCTAGTTGTATGTGTATCAACTCCTTGGCGAAAGGAATTGTCCAAATGTGTGTTATCACCAACATACGTCATGTATGTTGGAATATGTAGTCTAAGTGTTTGTAAAATTGTCTGAATGATCAAGTGTGTAATATATTATTCTATTTACGGGCATTGAGAAGAGATTCTCAACTATCTTATTGGTGTGTATGATTTCCTACATGCAATTTACATTCTTTGTTGTTTAAATTCAAGCACTACTTATGTGTAAATCCATGTTAAGTTGATATTCATCAAATGCTCACATACTGTATGATTAGAATTGTTGATCCATTACTATTCTGAATTGCTGGTATGAATATCTGTTATACTTGAATATGTTTGGGACTATGAAATAGTCCAAGGAATTGGTAACAAACCTTGAGTTCGTGGCCGAGGTTGTTTTCACCACGTAGGACGTGTTTGATGAACCCGAGTCATATTAGGGTTGTCGGCAGTGGTTTGGCCACATGTATTATGATTTCATTTTGATACTTATGCTTTGAAAATAAACGCCTATAATTATGACCTGGCAGAGCATACATATCTCAGGGACTTATATAGATATACACATATATTTCTTTAAGTCTTCCGCTTGCGTCTTTCACTTAACCCTAGATTATGTTTGCAGTTTGGCTTAATCTACTCCATGTTTTATGCACTCATACAGACAACATACATCCATCATTGCATATGTTGTATAAGTGATGTTTTGAAACTCGGGAGCTGAGTTATACTCGACCCCCGAATTTCAAGGAGTTACAAGTTGGTATCAGAGCATGATTTGGATTAAACCAGACCTGGGTTATGGTCACACAATGCACGCTGACGCCACCCTAGTGTAGGAGGGTGTAGGTTTTCCAGTTGCTCTTATCGGCGAAAGTTGACAGAAAATGATCATCGAGATCGAGTCCGTGCACACTCTTGATCACACACAGTGACCCCAAATCTCTTCTAGACCGTCCATTGATGGGTTTAGACTATGTATCATCCCTTTCCAGCCATTAGAAAGGCTGTAAAAGTGAATATGTATCAGATTCTATTCAAAGTGACCCGATAAGAGTCGAAGCGGACTAAGGGCCCAATCGGGGCATTTATAGGGGGACCTAGGGTGGGACCCACATCAATTGCTAACCTAGGGGGCAGGAGGACCTCGCCCAAATGGTGAGTCCTCGCCGAAATGTCCAAAGACCGGCGATGACCTCACCGGTTCGACAAGCCCTCACCGCCCAACGGGCCAGGCCGGGCGGGCCGGCTCGGGCCGACGCATGTGGGGACTAGTGTGGCCCACTCCTCCACAGTTGCACATTTTTAACTCCCTCAAAACCCTCCTTCCTTCATAAAGCTACCCTCCAAGCTTCCCTTTCTTGAAGTTTCTCTCAAAACCCCACAAAAATCCCTCTCTAAACCCCTTCTTCTTCCATTTTCGTGCATCCCCATTCTAACCATCTCAAAACCCACCTCCATTGTTGTTTTCCCTCTCTTTTCTTTCCATTTAAGCACTCAAATCCTTTGAGTCTCAAATTTGTGGAAGCCTCACCATTCTTCCCATTTTCCTCTTTTCTCTCATTTTCTATGGCCCTATTCGAGCTTGTTATGGCCATATTTTCCATTTCCACCATTCTCTCTTTCATGGGGAAGAAAAGAGCTCCCATTGATGAAGCTGGGCCTAGCCACCCAACCCGTGCACGGAGGCCGAGACGTGCCGCCGCGAGCACGACCGTCACTCGAGAGTATAAGACAAAGCGGGATCTCGATCCTCAGTCTCCGGTTGGAAGAAATTTGTTAGCGGAGCTATCTCATAGAGTTTATGAGGGCCATAGGATCCTTTTTGAAGCTCATGTAGATTCGTGGCTATTTAGAGAATATCTCTTATTGGAGTGCCTGGAAGGGGCCGGTTGGTGTCCGCTATTCGAGGGCGAATACCACGCCAATATGGGTATTGTCCGAGCTTTCTATGCCCACATTCGAGAACCTTCGCTGGAGCCATTGCAGTTCAAGATCCCTTGCGGAAGAGATCGGGAGGCCACGATCAACGTCGCTTTGATATCCCGACTTCTGAATGTGCCGCTTAGAAAAGTTCATGTAAGTGAGAAGAATCTTAGTAGTGCACGTGAAAGGGATCGCTGTATGCGGTTCCTTTGTGGTTGTCTGGTTGAATGGCAGTCTAACAGAAGCCTTTTAGCGACCAACATGATGGACGACTTCCGCTTGCTTCACCACATCTGCACATTCAATGTTTATCCAAGGTGGAGCAACCGCAGTGAGTGTACGCGCCTGATTGTAGATTTCCTGTATCAGGTGGGGCAAGGAGAGAAGCTGTGTGTGCCAACGTACATCTTGCGTCAGATTATCCTTATTGCTCATTTGAATAGGAGGACCGAATCGCTCCCATTTGGCCGACTCATTTGTAAGCTTGCACATGAGTTTGGCTACAGGCTCGGAGCAAAAAAGCCGGTACCTGTCCATTACATTAATGAGATGACTCTTAATCAAATGGACATTGGGCCTCGTCGACGTCAAGCCTTACTTGAAGAAAGTGAGGATGAGATTGAGAGCGATGAGGAAGAGAGTAATGACGAAGGTGAAGCTAAAATAGAAGAAGAAGAAGAGCAGGATGAGGAAGAAGTGGAGGCCCAGGACACGAGTGAGAGTTCTCCTCCTATGGCACTGGAGCAGGGCACAGATCAGGCCGCCAGGGATGCCCGTATAACTCGACTTGAGGAGGGTCAGGCTGTCCTACGGCAGGACATTATGGATCTTCGGGGCCTCGTGAAACATAAGTTCAAGAAGGTGTCTCGCACTTTGAAGTCCATCCTGTGTTGCCTGCAGGATAAGGGTGCCCCTTCTCCATCTCCTGATTCCGACGAGTAGTTGCAGATGTAGTCATCCCTTCCTCTGTTTTGTTAATGTTATTACGTGTAGCCATTATAGGTGTAGTAGTTTAGAAGTTATTTTGTGGTTTGAAGCTTAAGATGTATTAGCTCGCATGCTTTCTCTGTCGGGATCCATGTAATGTTACACTTCTTGTATTGCGACAATTTTATAAAATGAAATGCATGTTGTTTTTCCATGAGTTGTGATATAAATGCTGTGTGGGTGGATTATGTGGATGTTGAAATCTCATAGGTTGTATCTTCTGTTGAATGTAGGGTATGCCTCCTAAGGGCTCGAAGACTTCAGCCCATCTCTCTTTGGGCAACTCGCTTGCCGGGGTTTCCCCCTTAGGCGATAGCCAGACAGATCCACAGTCAGGCCCGTCTCATTTTAGTGCTAGGCCGGACTCTCAGCCAGCTACTGGCCCCGCTGCTGGGCCACTCCTGTGATACCACCCATGGCTCCACCAGTCACGCCTTCGGTTCCTGAGCCGAACTGTGCATCTGCGTCGACGCCTCATGCATCTTCGTCCACTCCGCCTCCTGATAGGCCTGAGCAAATAATGTTGTTGATGCAGCAACATCAGATCCAGCACCAGCAGCAGTTTTTATCTTCCATGGCTGGCATCTTTGTTCAGTCGATGGGGGCGACTCCACCTGCTTCACCTATGCACCCATCTGGGAACACTAGTGCTAGCGGCACATTTGAGCGATTTCAACGCTTATGACCTCCCACATTTACGGGTTCTCATAGACCTGAGGAGGCCGAGTACTGGATTGACCGCATCTCTAAGATGCTGAGGCCGCTTCACTGTTCTGAGGCTGAGCAGGTCGAGCTTGCCTCCTTCATGTTTGAGAGGGAGGCCAGTTTATGGTGGGACAGTGTTCTCTGCACAGTTGCGGAGGGTTTTGAGTGGACGTGGCAGGCATTTGAGGCTCGATTCCATGAGAAGTATTTCCCGGTCACTTACCGACACAAGAAGGAGAGTGAGTTCCTTCACCTCCGTCAGGGAGGGATGTCGGTGACAGAGTATGAGAACCGATTTACTGAGCTGGGTCGATATGCTCCATTGCTTCTGGGTGATCAGCCAATGCGAATGCGGAATTTCTCTGAGGGGCTGAGGCCTAAGATTCGATCGAAGATGTGCTGTGCTAGCATATCTTCTTATGCTGAGTTGGTGAGCATGTCCTTGTGAGCTGAGTAGGATGGGGACAGTACACCATTTCTCGGCAAGAGGTCGTGGGCAAATTCTCCTCCGAGACGTGCAATGTCGCCGGCTCAGCCGATGTGTTCTAACTTGCGCTGTTCATACTGTGGAAAAATCGGGCATTTGGATTGTAATTGCTTTACGCGAATGCAGGACAATGGATTTACGCCGTCGCAGAGGATCAGCCGTCCGATGCCTCAGGTCATATCAACTCCACCCCTTCGTTCAGCACCAGCTCACCCATCCTTCAGACCTTCTGTACCTCACTTCAGACCACCTCAACGGCCCATGGCACCACCGCCGAATCGCCCACAGCAGGCTCGAGTTCACGCGCTTATAGCTGAAGCACTTGGGGTTGACTTGGCACCGAGATCCTTTGAGGTGATAGCTTACATCCAAGGTATTCCCGTCTCCTTATTGGTTGATACCGGGTCCACTACCTCTATTATATCGTATGTGGCAGTTAAGCACCCGAGTTTGGGCACTGTTACTATGAAGGGAGTGACACTCACTACCGCTAGAGGGACCTCCTCTGATATTATCAAGATTTGTATGGGTTGTTTGATTGATCTAAGGAGCAGATTGATTCTAGTTGACCTATTTGTCGCACCTCTATATCATTATGATGTCATTTTGGGTATGGATTGGCTCACGAAGATGCGAGCAGAGATTGATTGTGAAGCTAGACTGGTGACATTCCATGAACCTGAGGGCGAGCCATTTACTTTCCCTGTTCAGGTCAATTACCCTCTCTGTTTTGGTTGTCATACTTCTCTGTTGGAGAGTATTGTTGGTTCGGCGCTTGATAACACGCCAGTAGTTTGGGATTTTAGAGATGTATTCGAGTCGATTCCTGGATTACCCCCTCAGCATGAGATTGATTTTACTATCGATCTCATGCCTGGTGCGACACCTATTTCATTGCCCACCTATCACATACCTCTAAGTGAAATGAAGGAATTGAGGAAGCAGATAGATGGCTTGTTAAAGTTGAGCTTTATTTGACCTAGTGAGTCCCATTGGGGAGCACCTGTTTTGTTTGTCAAGAAGAAGGATGGTTCCTTGCGATTATGTGTAGATTATCGCAGGTTAAATCAGGTGACAATGAAGAGCAAGTATCCCTTGCCCAGGATCGATGATCTATTTGATCAGTTGAAGGGGGCACGGTACTTTTCGAAGATTAATCTGTCGTGAGGGTATCATCAGTTGCGTGTCAAAGATGAGGACGTGCAGAAGACCGCATTTAGGACTAATTTCGGCCATTATGAGTTCCTTATGATGTCGTTCGGTCTTACGAACGCACCGGCCGTGTTCATGGATCTGATGAACAGGGTGTTTCGGCCATTTTTGTTCCGATTCGTCATTATTTTTATCGATGACATTTTGATATACTCTGCGAGCCGGGAAGAGCACGAAGAGCACTTACAAGCGGTCTTGGATACTCTTAGGACGAATCAGCTTTTTACGCAGTTCAAGAAATGTGACTTCTGGAAATAAGAAGTCAAGTTCCTAAGACATGTGGTGTCCAAGGAAGGGATAGCAGTTGACCTCGCTAAGGCAGCTGTAGTTTAGGACTGGAAGCAGCCTGGTTCGGTTACTGAGGTGAGAAGTTTTTTAGGTCTGGCAGGTTATTTTCGATGCTTCATACGAGACTTCTCGAAGATAGCCAGACCGTTGTCTCAGTTGACACAAAAAGACTTGAAGTTTGCTTGGAATGAGAAGGTGGAAATTACTTTTCAGGAGCTGAAGGACAAGTTGAAGTCCGCCCCTGTGCTAGTATTGCCAGAGCAAGGGGTTAAGTATATGATATATACTGATGACTCTCGCATTGGTCTAGGTTGTGTCCTTATGCAGAAGGACAGGGTGATTGCATATGCCTCGAGATAGTTGAGGAAACATGAAGAGAATTACCCTACACACGACCTAGAATTGGCAGCTGTCATTTTCGCATTAAAGCTCTGGAGACATTACCTCTACAGAGAGGAGTTCGAGCTCTTTTGCGACCACAAGAGCCTTAAGTATATCTTCACTCAACGTGACTTGAATATGAGGCAATGCCGATGGATGGAAACATTGAAAGACTTTAAGTTCGATGTCTTTTACCATCCAGGCAAGGCAAACCTTGTGGCAGATGAGTTGAGTCGTAAGAAGGCTGTAGAGTTTGTGGCTCCGCTAATGATAGAAGAATGAGACATGATGGAGTTTGTGCGAGACTTTGAGCAGAAACTCACGGTAGAAGAGTCGTATGAGGTTATCGCACACATTCAAGTACAGCCCCTCATTGACGAAAGGATCATTGTAACTCAGGCAGATGATGAGCTATTGCGAAGATGAGAGAGCGGGTTCGTTTAGATGAGGACTCCAAGTGGAGTGTTGGTTCAGATGGGGGCCTACGATATCGTGGCTGGCTATGTGTCCTAGATGTTCCTAACTTGAGATGAGAGGTTCTCGAGTCAGCCTATAATTTAAAGCTCGCAATGCATCTAGGTAGCATGAAGATGTATCAAGATATGAGGAGATCCTATTGGTGGGACAACATGAAGGTTTACATTGCTGAGTTCGTATCTCGTTGTCTCACATGCCAGCAGGTCAAGGCAGAGCATCGCCGACCTCCTGGACTGCTTCAGCCCATACCCATAGCAGAATGGAAGTGGGACTTCATCTCTATGGATTTTATTTCAGGGCTACCGAGAACGAGGAAGGGACATGACTCTATTTGGGTGATCGTCGACCGATTGACGAAGTCGGCTCATTTCTTACCGATCAGAGCACAAACTCTGCAGACGAGTTGGCTAGGTTGTACATCAAGGAGATTGAACGTCTGCACGGAGTTCCCTTGGAGATTGTGTCTGACAGAGACGCGCGATTCACATCTATCTTCTGGACCCGTATCCAGGAAGCAATGGGTGTGAAATTGAAGTTCAGTACACAGACGGACGGGCAGACAGAATGTGTGAATCAGATTCTAGAAGACATATTGTGAGCTTGTGTTTTGGATTTCAAGGACAGTTGGGATGACTGTCTCCCTTATGCGGAGTTCGCGTATAACAATAACTTCCAGGCGAGTATCGGCATGTCTCCCTACGAGGCATTGTATGGTCGCCCGTGTAGAGCACCGCATTGCTGGGCAAAAGTTGGCGAGCGTAGTTTGATTGACCCAAAGTTGATATAGGCGATTTCAAAGAAAGTTGACATTATTCGACGTCAACTTCTGATAGTCTAGAGCAAGCAAAAGAGTTACGCTGATGCGAGGCAGCAACAGCTTGAGTTCGAGGTTGGAGACCATGTATTTCTTAAGGTTTTCCCTATGAAGGGAGTCCTGCGGTTTGGTAAGAAGGGGAAGCTCACATCGAGATTTATTGGTCCATTTCAAATACTAGATCGAGTGGGAGCAGTAGCATACCACCTTGTTTTTTCCACACCACTTGTGGGCGTGCATAACGTATTTCAGGCTTCTATGCTGAAGAAATACGTTCCTGATCCTTCGCATATTATCAGTTGGGAGCAGGTGCAGTTGAGCGAGGATGCCACATATGTACTGCGACCGACGCGTATCCTAGACAAGAAGGAGCAGGTATTGCGTAGCAAGGTCATCTCTCTTGTGAAAGTACTGTGGACGCATCACAGTGAAGAAGAGGCTACTTGGGAGACTGAAGCTACGGTCAGAAAGACTTACCCTCAGATCCTTGAGGAGTATGAGAAGGTACGAATTTCGAGGATGATATTTTTCTTTAAGGGGGGTAGATTGTAATGACCCGAAAAATGTCGTGCAAAGACCCGAGTACTACCTCAAATTCTTTAAAAGTTAAATGTGGGTTAATTAGCGCTAAATTCGATTGCTTGTGAAATTAGCACCAATCACTTTAAATTTGGTCTGCAGGACCCAAAACCTGTAGAATCGTTAGCGCTATGTTACCCTGAAATCTAGGATTCAACGCTAAATCCAGTTGCTCTCGGGAGTACTTGGAAACTTTGTATCAGACCTGGACCGCGCGTCGAAAGTCCGATAGCAATAATCTTAGACAATTATGATCACCTTGTTGGGCTTGACAATCACCTCAAAAATTAAGTCCAGATGATGTCCTGAGACGATTTGCTTGAGTTCGGAGTAAAGAGTGTGAGAAAGGTGAGAAATTAAATATGAATTTATGAAATCTGAGTCGTGTCGCTTGCGCGCCAATTTTAAGCATTCTGACCGTTGGATTCTGACCCAAATTCACCCTCGGATCAGGAAGGATGGCCCACACATGTCAAAGTGCCGGTGGACCTGATCGAGTTTCGATGACCGTTGAATTAAAACTGGTCCACCGCGGCTGATCTGTAAATTCGATCGGTACAAAAACTCAGCCTGACCTAGATCCATGGTCATTGAGCTTAAGTCCGACCGCATGTGGAAAAGGGACCACCAGAAGTGCTCCGTTAGACCGAAATAAACCCGAATTGGTTATAACCTAAGTATACCTTGGCCCTGGGGCTATTTTCATCAATATTAGGCCTATATAAAGACCTTAAGACCCTCACTCTCATCTCTATACGAATTTTCTAAACCCTAGCTAAGAGAGAAAGAGGAAAAGAGAGAGAAAGTGAGAGAGAAGTTGGTGAATCATCTTAAGATTCTTCCCTGTTACTTTGCGTACCTAAACCATCACATCTGAATCGTTATTCCGGCAATTCTAAGTTCATTCTTAGGTAAGTCAATCAAACCCTAGCCCGTTTTGGAGCTTAGAATAGTTTAAGTGTTGATGTAGCTCATTTTATTCATGCCTTAGGTTATCTAGTCATCATTGACGAAGACTTATCGTCTAAATCAGGTCTGTTATGCACTTTCTGGTTTAAGGTGCGGACTATATTCGTATAGATTATGGTTTTCAAGGCTTTCAATGTCGGTTAATGGTTTATTATTGTTGTGGGTGCAATTTCACATGCCAAATGCGATGTTTATATTGCGTTCTTGATATATATGAGCTATATTGAGATTGGTGTATTCCTTGTATATGTAGAAAGTATCATATACGTATGAAATACGAACATGTGTTTGCCATGATTAATTATCGTGTATTTGTGCTAGTTGTATGTGTATCAATTCCTTAGCGAAAGGAATTGTCCAAATGTGTGTTATCACCAACATACGTCATGTATGTTGGAATATGTAGTCTAAGTGTTTGTAAAAATGTCTGAATGATCAAGTGTGTAATATATTATTCTATTTACGGGCATTGAGAAGAGATTCTCAACTATCTTATTGGTGTGTATGATTTCCTACATGCAATTTACATTCTTTGTTGTTTAAATTCAAGCACTACTTATGTGTAAATCCATGTTAAGTTGATATTCATCAAATGCTCACATACTGTATGATTAGAATTGTTGATCCATTACTGTTCTGAATTGTTGGTATGAATATCTGTTATACTAGAATTTGTTTGGGACTATGAAATAGTCCAGGGAATCGTTAACAAACCTTGAGTTCGTGACCAAGGTTGTTTTCACCACGTAGGATGTGTTTGACGAACCCTAGTCGTATTAGGGTTGTCGGCAGTGGTTTGGCCACACGAAGTGTTCGCACACTCTATGTCGTTCAACTCAACATACGCTCATGCTAGTCGAGCTCGTCAAGTAACCAGATTATCCCAGTGGATGTGCACCATGTATGGACGCTATTGTTTAAATCTAGGGTACCAAACTTACCAATGTAATCCCATTAACCATTGCACCTTAATCCGCTAAGACTCATGAGCCGGGCATGGTGGTATGGGACACCGTGGTCGAGCTGTCGGCCTACGTTGGGGCAACGAGCCTTCCCGTAGTGACCAGTGAGAACACCAGGCTCGTGAGAAATTTTTAGGTGTATGGGACACTATATTCGTGCTGTCGGCCTACATTGATTGGTAACGAGCCCTTTGTAGTGACCTCGAGCATACCTTGATACTGCATTGAGGCGACAAGCCTCAAGGTAGTAGCTAAGGTATGATAGGCATGCATTGATTGGTGATGAGCCCTTTGCAGCGACCTAGAACCATATGATCGTATGAGATTGTCTAGGACTGACGACCCTAGAATGGATCACCGTTTGGGAATTGATATGAGGAAGGTACCTTAGCTTCCCAATCCTGCTGTATGAAAAGGACTAATAACAACTTGGTAATCATGTTCATGCACTGCATTGCATGTGCTTTGACGTCGTGGGCACTACGGGAGGTTGTCATGCGTACCGTAAGATGAAGACGCTGAGGGAGTGCAGGTGAGAGCATGCATCATTTCTGCATACATCCTTGCCTTAACAAGAATAATTAGGACGTGTTTGATTGTATTGCCTTATCATTACTGCTTGATTGAATTGATAATATGTTAACTTTTACTGTATATTTCCACTGAGTTGATCACTCACTCCCACATTCTAGGATGGTATTTTAATACCAACCAGACTCTGTCTTAGATGCAGATGATGATGCGACCCCCGAGGCAGAGCAGGAGTATGAGGATGACGAGGACGTGTTTTCTTTTATGTAGTTCTTAGGCAGGTTCATGTGAGTCGTGTCCTGATCTACGAGGATTCTGGGTTTTCTTTTGTAATGGATGATTTCATTTTAATACTTATGTTTGAAAATAAACACCTGTAATTATGACCTGGCAGAGCATACATATCTCAGGGACTTATATAGATATACACGTATATTTCTTTAAGTCTTTCGCTAGCGTCTTTCACTTATCCCTAGATTATGTTTGCAGTTTGGCTTAATCTACTCCATGTTTTATGCACTCATACAGACAACATACATCCATCATTGCATATGTTGTATAAGTGATGTTTTGAAACTCGGGAGCTGAGTTATGCTCGACCCCTGAATTTTAGGGCGTTACACATTCCCTATATGCAACATAAGGTGTAACATGTGTGAGATTTTGAATAGCAATACTCAATTTTTCAAGCATCCTACACATTCCATAACAAAAGAAGCTTCATGCATTTCATTTACCCAAAATTGTCACAATACATGAGTTGTAGACTTACATGGATCATGACAGAAGATGCATGTGAACTAATCTAACAAAAGCTTTAAACAATGAGCACAGTAACAACTAACCAAGCCTACCAAGGCCATTATAAGGGAAAAGAGGAAATAAAGAAAACCTAAAGATGACTTCAACATATGACTAGTCGTCCGACTCAATTGATGGTGGAGGTGCACCCTTGTCCTACATACAGCATAGGAGGGCCCTCAGAGTGCGAGACATCCTTTTGAATTTCTTCTTCATATAGGCTTGATTCTCTTCAAGCCTTTGCTTCAATTCAGCTTGGGTCTCCTTGACCTCTTGTCTCAGGGCGGCTTGGTTCTCTTCAATCTGAGCCAGGAGGGCTTCTAGGGTGGCCTGATCATGACAGTCTTTCTCTGTAGAAGGAGGAGGCTCCCTATCTAAGTCTTGGGACCCCTTCTCTTCTTCCTCACTTCCTTCCTCTATTTGATTTTCTTCCTCTTCTTCACCACTTTCTTCCTCTTCACTGTCCTCTTCTATCTCATCCCCGGACTCATCAAGTCAGACTCGACGTTGTCGTGGGCCAATTCCCATGTTGTTGAGTGTAATGTCATTAATGAAATGGATTGGCACAAGCTCATCCATGTTAAGTTTGTAGCCGAAATCATGAGCAATCTTGCATATAAGTCGGCCGAATGAGAGTGAAATATCTCCCCTAACAGCACATGTGGTCTGTACTATCTGTAGCAGGGCGAATGTAGGTAGACACATCTTGTCTCCCTGCCCAGCTCTGTACAGGAAGTCTACCATCCAATGTGTGCATTCGGTATGGTTGATCCACCTAGGATACACATTGTATGTGAATATGTGGTGGGGTAGGCGGAAGTCATGAGTCATCTTGGTCGATGGGAGGCAATTACCTCACCTCCACAGCTCAAGTTGGCCGCATAGGAAACACGTCCGGCGGTTTCTTCCTTTTTCACTAGTACGGTTTGTCTCACTAGCATGTACAAGTCCATGCTCCATACCCATGATATAAGCCACCACATCTACATTGATTATGGCCTCCTCTCTTCCCAAAATGGATAGTAAACTATAGAGGCTCCAATAGTGGGTTCCGTATATGAGCGTAGAAGGCTCGTACAGTGCCTTCACTTGCATGAGTATTTCCCTCAATTATGGGACCCCGTCCATTTTCTAGGGGGCACATCCATCACTGGGTACAGTCCAAATAGCTTTTCATCAACGTGAGCCTCGAATACTACTTTCTGGTTACGGAACCTACCTAATTCAACTCCCGATGGTAGCGATCTTTCAATAGGGATCCGTGAGTCAAGATCCTGTTTTGATCTCCTTTCTTGCTCGACACTCGTACTTATTTCGACCCCCGACTTCTTCCTCGAATGGGGCGGGCGGCTAGGCTTGGCTTCATCCACAAACGCCCTCTTCTTTCCCATGAGGGAGAGGAGTGTGGAAAAAGAAAGGATGGTAGCCACTAGCTAAAAAAGAGCCATGGTAGTGAAGAAAGTTTGAAGGAGGAGATGGGTTGGTGGGTTTTTGGGTTTATGAGACATAAAAGAGAGCTTTTGTGCTCAAATAGGAGGGAAATAGGAGGGTGGAGAGTTGTATAAGATGTGTTTAAGAAAATGGTGGAGGTGGGAGTGAAATGTAGAAGAAGAAGAGGCTCGATGTCTATGAAAAGAAGATTTGAGAGAGAAATTGCAAGTTTGGAGGGGTTTGAAAGCTAGGGGAGGGGTAAAATAAGCAAAGGAGGGTAAAGGGACCCTAAATAGGAGGGACCCACATGCAAACGGACCTCACATGTGTGTGACAGGGGTGAAGGGCTGCCGGACCTACGAGCCCACCACGGCCCACTGGACCTAACCGCGATGCATCGCGGTCAGCGCGATGGCACCGCTGCCTGGGGGCGGTGGCCTCCACCCCCCCCCCCCCTCCCCAGGGATTCCGAAAATGTGCGGGGGCCACTCTGGTTCCCCCGGTATTTTGTGGTTTGGGCCCCTATGGCCGTGAAGTGTGTTTTCTCGCCCCGTCTCACACATATTCACTCCTTTTGGCATGTTTCGAGTTGGGGATTTGTTGGGTAATAGTCTAAACCCGTCGTTTGATGGCCTAAGGAGGAATTGATATCATTTTACATGGACTCAGTCGCGTATGGGCTATATACAACGGTCACTTTTCTCCAGTTGGTGAAACTTGGGATCCTACGACTGTTTCTACATTTCATCGCCCCTCCTAAGTCAAAGTACGTCACAATGTACCTAGGAATGGTCAGCCAAAGATGATAGGAATTTCAGTGATCGTATTTGTAATGCCCTGAAAATCGGGGGTCGAGCAAAGCTCAACTCCCGAGTTCCAACGCATCACTTATGCAACATAGATAATGATGTTTAAATGTTGTCCATATTAGTGCATTAAACATGAGTGGGATTACACTAAAACAACATATCATACTCCAGAGATAATGTAATTTAGCAAGTGAAAGACTAAAATATATGTATTGACATAAGTAAGCAATATTTTCCTCCAGAGTATGATAATGTAACAGGGTTGAATACAAACATGTATGATTCCAAAATTTACAAAATATCAAAGTGTAACTGTCCAACTAATCCATGTAAGCCTATAATCTCGTCGAATTAGAACAAGGTCTACGAAGACCCGCCTGATAGCTGAACATATGAGAATTCCTCCTCCTTGTTCATAAAGTCCATTTCAGTTACATAGACTCTGCCATTACTTGCATCTGCAATAGAGTCAGGTTGGTGTTTTAAAACACCATCCCAAGTGGGAATGAGTAGCTAATTTAGTGGAACTATAAAGAAAAGGTTAACATGTTATCAATTTAGTCAAGTAGTAATGATAAAGTAATACATCAAACAATCCTAGCTACTCTTATTAATGCAGGGATGATATGCAGAAATGATGCTTGCCCTCTCTTGCACTCCCTTACTGACACCATCTCACGGTCGCGCATGGCAACTCCCACTGTGCACTTCCCCGCCAAAGCACATGCAGTGTGGTGCATGATAGTGTTAGCCAAGTACTTAGTTAGGCTTATTCATATAGTAGATTCGGGAAGTTAAGGTACCTCCCTTTATATCATTAACCCAACGGGGATCCATCTAGGGTCATCAATCCTAGTTAATCACATATGATAGGCAAGTTGTAGGGCATCACCACTAATGAAAGCAGTGGATAGACAAGTTCAATTGATTATACTCGAGGTCACTCCACTAACACCCTACCAACTGGAATGCTATTTTCGAAGGGGGTCCAGATCAGACAGTATACCCCAACCCACGCTAGGACCATAGCCAGGATACGCCGGTGTAGGCCGACAACTCGAATACAGTGTCTCATACCACCGTATTCAGCTCACGAGTTTGGGTTGCTCACTGGTCACTACGGGGAGGCTCGTCACCCTAGCTTAGGCCGAGAACTCAACCACAGTGTCCCATACCACTCTGCCCGGCTGATGAGTCTCAGCGGATCATAGTACCGTAGTTAAAATGGGCTTTTACATTGGTGAGTGGTACCATAGATTCAAGCAGTAGCGTCCATACATGGTAAACACACAATATGTCAATCAGTTTATTAGACAAGTTCTATTGGTATGAGCGTATATAGAATTAATCGACATGGAGCGCATAAGCACTTCACGTGGCCTAACTACTGTCGACAATCATCGTATGACTCAGATTCACCGAATGCATCAATTATGGCGAGACTAATTCGGCCAGTCAAATAGGAATTGTTACTGGTTGCCTAGACTACGTAGTAGTCCCAATCATACTAAAATGTAGCATGCAGAGACATGTGATAATCATATAGGCATTTAACAAACAATCCAAGTATAAATCCCATTTGAGCATTTTAATAAACACATTGAACATGTCATTATACATATACATTTCATCTATAAATCACGTAGTAGCAATTTAGATTACATGAAGGGAACTATAAATATTGATAAGGTAGTTAAGAATCCTATCTCAACACCCCCGTTAAATACAATTCATCATATAATTTCTCATTCAGACATTTTATGAAACACAGACCACACAATACCATGTATATGAACTAAATTATTTATAGCATATATTATGGCAAATCCTTTCACAAAGGAGTTGTCATACATACAATAATCATATATTCTAGGTTAATAGTCATGGCAAGGACAAATCATGATAGCAATTTCATTCAAACATTTCAACAAACACATGGAATGCGTTATATATTCACATAGTTCAGACACGTATTATTTATTGAATACATCATAACTAAGATCATATGGTGACAAACAAGTCCAACATAAATCATTAATAGACATTGAAAGCCTTGAAAACAATAACCTAAATATTTATAGTCCGCACCTTTTGTCAGAAAACTCGTTCCGAACTTGGTTCGAATCTTATGCTTTCGTCTACAGAACAACGACTACATAAATCATGAAACAGGTTAGCTATTACATTGATTACTTTATTTGGATTCCTAAATCAATATTAAGGTTAAGATTTTTTACCCAAATTGAAGTTGGAATCGACGGCATAGCGATGGTGGAGTGGCAATTTGGCGTATGGAGTTGTGGGAGTGAATCCCAGCAACAATCTCCCTATGTCTCTCTCTTCTGCTCACTCTTTCCTCCTCTTTTCTCTCCTCTCACATAAGGTTTAAGAAAATCGTATGGAATGAGAGAGGGATGGTTTAAGGGCATTATATAGGCCCAAAACTGATGTCAATGAGCCCAGGGCCATGATATACTTGGGTTACAGCCAAAAGGCATCTATTTTGGGCAAAAAGAGCTCATCTGGAGTCCATTGCTTGCATAAGGCTCGGAGCAAGTTTCTTGACGATGGATCTAAGCCAGGTTACGATTTTGGTCCAATCGGATTAGTGGATCGACCACGGAGGACCCGTATCAATTTAATGATCATCGTCACTTGATTGGGACCACAAGTATACCAATAGCTGTAGTGAAATTTTTCTGATCCATGGGTGTATTTGGGTCAGAATCTGACAGTTCGAAGTCTTCAATTTTGCCCACAAGTGAATGGTCCAATTCACTTAAGTTTGAGTTCATTTTTTTAAAGACATTCGCATTTCTTACACATTTCACTCCAGGCTCAATTCGTGTGTTTCTAGATACTATACTATTTGGGATCGATTCCCGCAATGGTTGTCAAGCCCAATAAGGTGGTCATAACCTTATAGTTTCGCAGTAACCGGACTTTCGACGCGTGGTCCAGGTCTGATACGGAGTTTCAATGTGCTCCCGAGAGCAACTGGGTTTTGAGATTGCTCCCAGGTTTTTAAGTAATGTTGAGTTAGTAATTTTAATACTTTTAGGTCTTGAGTTTGTATATAAAGTGATTTAAGCCAAATCCATCGATTGTTTAGTTTATCACTTAACTAAATTTCACCCTAATTACGACATAATAAGGTCCTAAGGTATTTCTATGCCCCTTTTTGGTACTTTTAGTTAGTATAGTATTTTAATTATTTTTCTAGTAGTTCATTATCAAGTTTACTCTATCTCTACTAATTTCACTAGATTTCATGTTGTAGAAAAATTCTAAAAATTCTAGAAGTAGCAGCTATCCAAACTAATAATTTTTGAACAGTTGTCACATTAGCCTAGATTCAGCTATATTAAAATTTTTATTATATTTTTCACTTATTTTTATATGAACCTATACATATCAAGCTTCAATCTGGCTTTTGAATCACCTAAATCGGAGTTATATTGAGGGAGAGATGACTTTTTGAAGTCGGCCGAAAAGTGTAGAAAATCGCGATGAGGATCCACTGAATTTAGGTGCACCGACGATGCATCGTGGTCGGTGCGATGGCGTCACGGTCTGCTGTGCTGTCCGGTGGTGGTTTTGCCACCCAATATTTGAAATGGGTGTATTTTAAAAACTAGAATGAGTTATTCGATGTGCAATATATGATTTTGTGCTAGGAGAAGCTGCTCGATCCAAATAACCTACCTATTTTGTGAGACTCCAAAAGGTTAATGGTCAAAAATCTATTTTATTTATATATTCACCATATATAGTAAATTTAATTTTAAGTATTATTCTTCATTATTTAAACTTTATGATTTGTGTCTAATATGAAATTACTTAGAAAATTTTGAAGAATAAGATGGTGAAAGGCAAGATTTTTGAAGGAAATGGGTTGAAAAGGGGATTTAGACTTTAAGATTGAGTTCTGAAAAGTCAATAAGGTGTTATGATCGAACCGTTGCTTAAGGACGTCTAACTTCAAGTTGGTAAAAATTCAAGATGTTACAAATTACAACTAGCCATTTTAGATAAGCTCAAAGGCCACTACAGGGGCTTGTCACTAGCGTAGGCCGATAGCTTCGGCATAGGTCCCACACCACCATCCTTGGCTTATGAGACTACCATCTTAGGATGTTTAATGGAAACCCATCGACTAGTGACCAATCATATTACAGTATATAGGGCTTACCATAGCATGGTGGCACAGTATAAAATATCGAACCCATATAGGAAAAATACCAGAACAAAGCCACATAGGGCGATATCAAAACAAGCCATATATGGCAATTATCAAAATATGCCACATAGGGCGAGTATCAAAACCATATGATAAAAAACCATCGTTGAAAACCATTGGACATAATGACCTTGGATGGTAGGCCCACATCAATGGTCAATTTAAACCACCATTCAATAACCACTAAGCCAATGGTCCATTACGATTACAACCAATCGGGTTACATCCCAAGTATGGGTGTACATTATAAGTAGGGGTTTCCCACTGTTGTACCAGTTTAAGTTCCATAAGCAATCC
This sequence comes from Magnolia sinica, assembly GCF_029962835.1. Lineage (NCBI taxonomy): Eukaryota > Viridiplantae > Streptophyta > Magnoliopsida > Magnoliales > Magnoliaceae > Magnolia > Magnolia sinica. The sequence goes on from NC_080577.1 coordinate 61,463,491, forward strand.
ACAACTAATTCATAAGCATGAGAAAATGTGCTGGACAATTAAGGATGGAAAACATAATTTAATGCCTAACGCAACACTTTACAGAACTAAGACCATGAAAGAGGTAAGGTCGACTCAATTGGTGCCACGTGGATAGACATTTGTGGATAAGATTCCATGTAGTACCCAATATTTAGGAAGCATATAATTGGTAATAAGATCATTCCCTTGGTGCCAAGGAACGTCTCTACCATGACACAAGAACTTGGTCATCAAGGAATGGATGGTAGGATCATCAATGTCGAGTTCGGATAAACCGATGAGAGACAATGTGAGACCGAACTGACTAGCAATTGGGGCAGCTGTGATAACAATAGTAGACTCTCCAACTGTAATAGTCAAGGAGGGTGGATCTAAGACTAGGGAATGACAGTGGGATGCGAATCAATAAACCTCTTCATCATGACTTGTGCCCCCAAAATTTAGAAGTGGAGTCCATGTAATGCCCCGAAATTTCATGGCCAGAGTTAATACTCGTGCCCGAGAAAACCAAGTGTTAGTAATGTATAAACAGGATGTTCTAAAATTGCACCTTATTTTTTTCGTTTGGATTACATCCAGATACCTTCATGAAGGTACTCATTCATAAGAATAAAATCAATTGTATTGATTATTTCATCAGAGTAAAGAAATTCAATAAATAATCAAATGCCTTCTCAATGGAAGCTTATTATATTAATCGAGTTCGTAGCGGAAGTATAAGACTAACTCCTAAAACTTTCTTCATATTCTTTCAGATAGTCTTCTATAGGGATATGGTCTTATAGGTCTTCAAGTTGTACATCACCTGAATTATCTGTACGGTTGGGAGAGGGTCAATGCCCTACTCATAGTGATGGTTATCCTTTAAGACTAACAGTAATTCAAGAGATTCATAAAAGCAACGTAAAGGTTCTGATACATCCCGTACTCCACAGCTACAAGAGGTATCAATGCACAATCAATCTATATGAGATACATGCCTAGTAAAGTATATGAGATTTATCACCCTTAGCGATCACCACAATGTGGAATATGATTAGAGTTATCCGACTCACCCCACATGCTATACTACAGAGATTCACCAGCGCATCCCACGTTTAACATGGATTTATGCGGTTATCCCAAGACAAACACAACACATGACCAGGTGAATCACGCAACCCCGATTGGAGTGACTAATTACAACAACCAACTCCCCAAAAAATAAGTTGATGTAACACATATATGTAACAATTCACATACACCAACTTATGCACCATCACCTATGAAACATGGAATTACGTGTCGCCCCAGGGCCGCTAACAAAAATGCATTACATTTATGATATTTATTCGATTGCCAAAAGAGGGATTCGCAACGTATTGCTTGCACTTACAGAGAATACAAATTGAATCATGAAGGTTCTGGAATATTAAGACACATGCCCAAAGCCTTAAAGATAAATAGCACAAGGCCAATATTGAGGAGCGTGATGATGGTCAACTCAAGCAGTAGTGTTTCGACAAGAAAAAAAATGCGTTTCGATTTGGGGGAATTATTCAATGATAAGGAATGATGAGAGAACAATGATCACATTTATTCCGAGTTCATTTACATCCTCGGATTCCCTTGATTCAGAAAATAAATTACAATCAATGCAATGCAATGAAAGAAATAGAAGATAGTCCGATGATAATTTTGACAGCATTTCGATGCTTTTTTATCACATCTCTAGGGGAGATGGGTTATGCGGGCTTGAAACCCTTGATCTAACCATTGAGATAAGTTCTGATCATCCTTTCATTCATTCTTCCTTGATCGGACCATTGAAATCAGTTCTGGTCATCCTTTCGTTCATTCTTCCTTAATCGGACCGTTGAAATCAGTTCTGATCATCCTTCTGTTCATTCTTCAATGATCAGACCATTGAAATCAGTTCTGATCATCCTACCGTTCATTCTTCCTTTGGAGCGATGATCATCCCTTAAAATGTGTAGCGGTGATCCCTTGAAATGTGGAGCGATCCCTTGAAATGTGGAGGCCATCTATCTGAGGGTAGGAGTACACAGGCCTAGATAGGGAATGTAGAGTGCATGGATCTTACTTCGGGGACATGGAGTGCATGGAGCTTACTTCGGGATAAAAACCATGCATCGGGGAGGGTCTCCTCACAAGGTGGTGCATGGAGTTTCCTTTAAGACAACATGAGACTTGTCTTAGGACAAATTCCATAACAAGTGGCGCATGGACTTTCCTTTAAGACAACATAAGGCTTCCCTTAGGACAAGCTCCTCTTGATGTGGCGCATGGAGTATCTGTTAAGACAACATAAGGTTGGCGTCTGGACAAGCTCCTCTTGATGTGGCGCATGCAACTTTCCTTAAGACAAGAAAAGCCTATCTTTAGGACAAGGCCCTCATGAAGTGGCGCATGAGCCCTGTGTTTAGGATATAGGAGAGGAAAAGGTGGCACAAAAGGCTTTTTCTCCAGGAGGTTGCATGGTTCGCACAACCCTATCTTTAGGACAAAGTCCCCTTCAAGTATGGCGCAAGGAGTTTTACTCCAAGAGGTTGTGCGGGTCGTGCAAGCCTGGCTTTAGGATGAACTTCCCTTCAAGGTGGCGCTCCAGGAATGTCTTCAGGACATCCCTCCATCAGAAGTGGCACACCCTGTTTCTTCACTTATTTCAATTGCGCGACCCGCGCAAGCCATCCTTCTTTTGGACAATAGTCCATAAGAAGTGGCGCAGAGAGCTTTGCTCTCCTTCTGTTGCGCGAACCACATAAGCCATTTCACTCTTTCCTTCTGTTGCGCGAACCGCGCAACACTCTCTTTCCTCTCTCCTTCTGTTGCGCCAACCGCGCAACACTCTCTTTGGATGTGGAGTATGCAACCTCCTCTCATCCATCCTGTCTTCCAACCTACTAACCTCTCAAATGTGGAATGGGGAGGGGTATTTATAGGCATCCCAATCTCCTCCCATCCTAAATTATGGTGATCACCACCACTTCTTCCTTCACACAATATCCAATCTCTTCTCTTAAACAATGGTGTCCACCAAGCTCTTCTTTAAATGGTGGTGTACAACCACTTCTTCCTCCATACAAGGCAATACTCATCCACTCCTTTTTACCAAAATACTCAAAATATCCCCGGACGCTGATTTTTAACAAAATATCCAAAATACCCCCGGATACTGATTTTTATCAAAATACCCAAAATACCCTCGGATGATGATTTTTTACCAAAATACCCTCGGACGCTGATTTTTACCAAAATACCCCTAGATGCATATTTTTACCAAAATTAGGAGTGAATGACCTTGGGAAAGATCTGCACCATGGAATTCTCTGACCAATGCAATGGAATATTTTTGTGCCTCAACAAATGCCCCCTCGATCCTTCTTTAATTGATTCCTGAAATCAAATGGAGGATCAATCTTCCTCCGACCAAATAACTGAATGAACTGCAACTGAAGGATGACTAGAAGATTATGCTTGACCAGAAGATCAAATGATCGAGCTCGAATGAAAAACTCAATGATCGTGCTTGATCGAAAGACTTGAATGATTGCGCTTGAATGGAAGACTTGAATGATCGCACTCAAACGGAAGATTTGAATGCCCCTGCTAGCAGCATCGTCTGAATGCTTCACTAGAGAAGACAAAATTCTCTTTTCATCGAAACTTGCCACTGTAACAGCTGTGATGACTTCATCCCGAAGTATCTTGGTCAGAGAACTATCTTTTAATGTTGCTGCAGCTGCAACGGTTTCTTTGATCGACTCTAGTAACTCTTTCTTTAAACTCTATATCTAGCGGTTCTTTAATGCTGCTCCTGCCGCAATAAATTTTTTGATTGTTTCCTTTATTCATGATCTGTATAACCCAAGCTTTCAAATGATAGTCTTTCCTACCAAATTAATCAGAATTAGTATCTCAATACATTATAATTTTAGCTTCATGGAGCATTGATAATTTTTTTAAATATATTAAAAACTTCTCCTCTCTTTTTTTTAAAGGCTGATTGTGATATTCACTCTGTCATCGTGCTTCGCATTGTATTCTTTACTCATTATATCGCGCTTTTGGAGATTTCATCTTCAGCTCCAAAGGTTCAACCGCTAAGTCTTTTTGCTGAGTTGTTTCTAGCTTGTGCTCCTTAACATTTCTTCATAAACTTTTCCTTAGATCTTTGCTGATTCTGAAAAATAAACAAGACTTTTTTCAATTTTCATTCGGTAACTTTCGAAAGGACATAGAAGTTACTGATGATGATTCTATTTGTTCTGTGTCTCCATCAGATCTCGTACTTAGAGTCTTATGATATCATTACTAGAATAGCAAGAAGTTACAACATCAATATATGAATTTCTCCACCATGTATAAGAGATTATCGAAAAGACTAAGGCATAGATTACTTTGAAGACATAGATCCTGCCCCCTTTCCAGGTCAACTTTGCATAAAGATTTCTTCAGAAGATAATACTTCCGAAGTGAAGCCTACTGATACCCCTAAAGGATGGATAATCTTTGCTACTCCTCTAACGAATCTAAAGAATATATCTGGATCTTTAAATTGTCCAAGAGAGAATGATGATTATTCGTTAGTTTATTCTCTGCTGCCTCTAAGAATCTTGTGTGATAACATCTTTCTACATCAAGAAGGCAAGAGACAAAAAGACCTCACGGCTCCTGTCAGCAGAACAAATATATTGTAATTCAAGACTAATAGTTGATCTTAAAGATTTGAACTTTTGAGTAGGTAATTGCCCATATTTTGAAGGCATTTGCTTTTGGTGTAATTTGAATATGATTCAAGAGAAATGCATTTTTGCACATTATTTACTCAATATTTAAATTTTCATCAAGCAATTGCATATTTGAGCATATCTAAAGTGAAATATGTATCTGCAGCATTTTGAATGCTACACATAGTTTATGCTTTTTGAGCAGTGGAGCTAGTTTACTTTTGACTAACCGTACTTTGATTGGACAAGACTGAACTTATCTTGACTTGACTGGATTTGACTTAACTCGACTCGACTAGACTAGATTAACACTACCAGACACTGGACTAACACTATTGGACTAAAACTTATTGGAATGACACTTACTGGACTGAAACTTACTAGACTGGCACTTACTGGACTAACACCTACTGGACTGACACTAACTGGACTGACACTTACTGGACTGACACCTACACACACAGTTTAAGCTCTTGAGTAGTGGAGCAAGCAGTTTCTTAGACTCATGCAGGAGTCGGGTCTCATGTGATGGTCTCAGTAACTCTTATGAGTTCGTTGGACTTCTCACTGCCTAGTGTGTTCACAAATTGCGATCCATCAGAGGGGCCTAGTGAAGCAACCGGGGCCATAAACTCGGTTGGATTTACACACAGGGTTGGCCGCAGTAACTCTTTAGAGTTCACGGGGCTCCTAAGGCAACCTGTAGGGTACCAAATCTAGGGCCGTGAGTCTATCAATGAGTAGGTTTAAGCCCTTCCTCATGAGTTAATACTGAAATCAAGTTAAAGATCTGGGGGTTCTTATGCATGGTTGGCTTATCTATGGACATGGCCAAAGAGCTCACACTGCAGCCCGTGTTTTCTTTGCCTGCAAGGTCGAACCCATTCACGAGAGGGCATTTTCCTCCGTTCCCCGTGACGCTGTCGAAAAGATATACAGGTAGCATGGGTGTTATGCATGACTAGCCGTTGGGGACTTTTTGGCCTTTTAGGACTTTAAGTCACTGGCTTCATCTGCAGCCCGCATGGGTATGCATATGATGACCTTCACGGGCTTTTTAGGGTCACTGGCTTCTCAGTGCTGCCTGATTAATGATGGTGATAGGCCTTATGCATAGTTGGTCGTATAGGGCTTGGATAGGCTGCCTTAAATGATAAGTAACCATCATTGTCGTCAACTTTATATGTGGTTGCCTATATAGTTTATTCCATTGCCAAAAAAATGGCAGATCAATAATTGATATTGAAAAGGCCAAGCTATATGTCCTAGAGGGGGGTGAATAGGACAATGCCAAATAAAAACTTATAACAGCGGAATTAAAATGAATATGATAGCCAAAGTAAATCACAATGCAGTAAATTAAAATAACCTCAAAATTCAGATCTTGAGAGGTTGATACAAACGTTGTTCTAAGGACAACCTTACACCAAAAACAGAGTTTATGGTAGGACAACCTTATTCCTAGAAAGATCTCTGTATCAAGTCTCAAACCGAAGAGGAATACAATAATAAATATAAACTGAATTGAAATAACTTGTAATTAAAAATATATTGTTCTAGGGACAGCCATACACCATAAAAATGGTAGGGCAACCTTGCTGGAACAACTTTCAAATGAAATTGAAAATTAAGCGATAAAGGAATAGCAGAAAATAAATTCTAAGCTATTACAACATTCTCACAAAGCTTGAATTAAATAATTATAACATTCACCACCATACATACATCCTAGAAAAGAATAATTAAAAATTAGAAGAATAAATCAATCAAACACAAGGGTTTATAGTGGTTCGCCTGTGTGTTCACCAACTGTTAAACAACAGCCACACAAAAAGCTACTCCACTCCTAATATCCTCACACAGGGGATATTAGCATTCACTAAAAAATAGGTTTTCCTAGGTTCACCCAAAACCCTTACAATTGTGTCTTTGTATGTGGGCTTACACAATTAAAAAAACCCCACTTCTGAGTTTTCCTGGCTTTCCTCAGATAACCAATATAACAAGATTTTTCTGGCAAATCTTGAAAGAAACCAAAATAATAGAAAGGAATTTACAATATGTAAAATACCTGAATATCTCCTTTGTTGTAGCAGCCCGGTAGAACCAAATCAAAGTAGATGATTGAATGTCCAAGTTCAATGTCCAGTACTCGATTACAATGGTTCTAATTCTAATAGATTTTAAATTAAACCAAATAGGGCTTGCCTTAATTGATTTTGATTCCAAAGAAAGGGAATAACAATTCCTCTTATCAAATCAGATTGGAATAGCAGAAACAAAATCAATTAAATAAAGCTAAGGAAAGAGAATATTAAATAAGCACACTTAGCTTAGATGGAGCACAGAATTATCTCTCAGAAGTTCGACGAAGATTGGCTTGAATACTTTAATTAATTCGATGATTTCTTCTGAGATTCGTGCACTATTTATAAGTGAGAAGATCGGGTCTTCGACTGGTCTAGAGTGCTCTTCGACTAGTCGAAGCACTAATAGATATTTGAAAAATCCGGCGGGATATGCTCTGACCGTTCTACGACTGGTCGAAGCTCTCCTACGACTGGTCGTAGGTCACCTACGACTGGTCGTAGGTTTCCTTCGACTGGTCGTAGGTCCTGAAAATCTTTGCTGGACTTCGAGTCGAAGATTGTACGACTGGTCGAAGAGCAGTCGACACTGTTCCTACGACTGGTCGAACAGATTCCTGGACTAGTCGAAGGCTAATAGATTTTATTCGGAATTTGTAACAAACTCACGACTGGTCGAGAAATTTCTTAGACTGGTGGAAGCAAGTCTAGGACTAGTCGAAGAAGGCCTAGGACTAGTCGAAGAACAGACCAATCACATGTAAAATAGACATTCGGTTTATGTATCCGAAATGACCTACTTCTAAGGTCAACCTATGGTCAATCAAACCTCAACCATGAAGTATGGACATTGAAACATTAGGAACAAGAGACCTTGAAGTATGAGCCTTGAAGTCTTGATGTAGATCAAACCTTGATGTAGCTCAATCTTGAAAGTGTACAAACTGCCTTGAACTCTTCTTGAAGTCTTGCAGCTTGAGTCTTGTCTTGTGAGTAGTTTTTTCATTCAAGATTGATCCTTGTACTTGTGAGCTTTGCTTGTTGTGAGCTTAGCTTGTTCATGAATGTTGATCCTTGAAAGAGCTTCACTTAAGCAAGTTATATATAACATAACAGTGATTTTGTCATCACAAATTTGACAACAGACAGGGATATAAACTATAGCACTTACAATCTCCCCCTTTGTCAAATTAGTGACAAAACACATAATCAAGATAAACAAAAGTAAAACAACTAGTTAATACCTGCAAATCAATATTCAATATTCAACATTCAACCAGTTTCAACCAGTTTCATTCAACAAGATCAAACATATACTCAAGATCTACTCAAGATCAAACATATACTCTCCTTGACTCCCCACTCCCCCTGAGTAACATAACCAATGCTACTCCTCTCATAATCACATTAAGAACAAACCATTCTCCCCCTTTTTGTCACAATATGACAAAGGAGAACTAAATAAAGGAAATCATGAGAGGAAACATGAGGAAGTAAGAGAGTATAGCAAAAGAATCATAGAGATACTCAAGATAGCATCACATATATCCGGCATAAATATTACACCAAGAACAAATATCCAGCATAAAATCCAACTCAAACTCAAGCAAATAAGTGCTAAGTAATAAAGATATTACAGACCAGAAGTCTCATAAAAACTAGTCAGAACTAGAACTTGATGACGGAGCAGGAATAGAGGGATCAAGTTGGTGCATGCCTTTGTTCAAGCGCCTAAGATATTTGCGCATGTACTTGAATTGTAAATCATGAGCAACAGACATGTTTTCCAACTTAACATTAATATCCTCAACTTTACCCTCTAATGCACTCAGACATGCATCAACATCAGATGGTACAAAATCTGGATCATTTGCTGAGTCAGAATCCAGTTCCTCAAAAATGTCATCCATATTAATGTCAACACCAGCTTCTTCAGGACCACCACCACCACCACCACCACCACCTTGTTCAGGAAGCAGATCCAACTTCATCTTATTGATATTTGTATTGTTGAAGATCAGATGATGGATAGGTGCCTCATCAACAGGCATATCAACTAACATATGAGTAGCCAATACAGTCATAAAATATGCAAAAGGAATATCACTATGACCAGGATGGAGTCGAAACTGAATAATGAAATGACAGATTAAGGATGGCAAACAAATCTGAGTACCATTTGAGATAGCATGGATAACACGAACCATAAACGAAGTCAAGTTAGATTTATTACCTGAACGAGGATACAGATTAGACACAAAGATTCTGTGGAGAATTCTGTATTTGGGTAACAAATACCTTGCGGGGAGCGCATTCCCTTTTTGAGTCCATTGAACATCCATATTGCACAAGTCTCTAGTGAGCATGCGTTTTTCAGCCATTGAGGGTTTATCGGTTAAATTATGGATAGGAATACACTCATCATTCACAGGAATTTCCACAAGGGCTGAAATTAAATGACGATCAACGTCAAATGGCCCTTCTCTAGTAAAAATTTGAAAAGTTAAATTATCCTGTGAAAATACACTAATACATGTAAACATAGATTGGGCAATGGACCGGTATGCAGGCCCACCCCAATGCAATAAGTTAACCCAACCTACAACTTCAAGCATAGGAAGGATGTCAAAAGGAGCAATGTGATTAACATCAACAACATGCTCAATAATAACATTACGAGATCTAATATCCCTAACATATGATGGATCATCATTAGGAACAAGAAGATGACGCTTAGAGATAGCGGTCGATCTGGAGGAAGAAGAAGGACCACGTGAAGTAGTTTTTCTACCTCTAGAAGCCATTTGCAACAAGGATTTAAAGGAATAAAGAAGTTGCAAAGGATTAAGAAGTGGGTTTGCTTAAAACATATTTTTCAAAATCTAAACCCCAAATCTCAAAGATTTTTAAAAAAGAAAGCTTCAAGAGAGAAAAGGAAACAATCTTGACACAAATCTGTAAGAAAAACGGGATTTGGAACACTAACCTTGAAGGACTTGAAGGATGGGTTCGACGAGTCGAAGTTCGGCTCCAAGGAGAAGAAAGAAGAAATGAGGAAGAAAGTGAAAAATCTCCAATTTAAAGTGAAACCCGTGTTCCACGACTAGTCGTGGGTATCTACGACCAGTCGTAGTACGACTGGTCGTGTATACTCACGACTGGTCGAATAAACCCCAAAAAATTCAATTTTCTTGCAATTTAAACAAAAATTGAAATTCAATCTAGCAAAAATATATAATATTATACAAGAAGGCATAAATTATCAATTTAAGATGCACATGCCAAGATCAAATTTCATCTTTTTGAACCTGCTTTTATCAAGAGGTTTTGTGAAAATATCAGCACGTTGATCTTCAGTAGGAATATATTCTAGAGATATAACTTTTTCTTCTACTAATTCCCTTATATAATGAAATCTAATGTCAATATGCTTAGTACGAGAATGCTGAATAGGATTTTTTGAAATATTTATCGCACTGGAATTATCACAATGTAATAACATAGAATCCTGTTTAATTCCATAATCACTCAGCATTCATGCATCCAAATAAGCTGTGTACATGCATTACCAGCTGCGATATTGTAACGACCTTGGAATTTCTGTGCTAATCTTTCCTTAAGTAGTTGTTTTGGGGTAATTAACGCTTTACTCGATTGCTTGTGAAATCCGCATCAATCACTTTAAATTGTATCTGCATGGCTCTAAACGTGTAGATTAGTGAGCGCTACGTTACTCTGAAACCTGGGATCCATCGCTAAATCCAGTTGTTCTGGGAATTTTTGGAAGATCTGGATCGGACCTAGACCGCGCGTCGAAAGTCTGATGGTGATGATCTTAGGCTGTTGCGGTCACCGAGTTGGGCTTGATCTTCACCTCGAAAATCAAGTCGATCTGATGTTCTGGGTCAATTTGATTGAGTTCGAAGTGAAGAGTGTGAGAACGGTTGGAATTTATTAAGCTTTTTATGAAATCTGAGTCGTGTCACTTGCGCGACAATTTTAAGCTATCTAACCGTTGGATTCTGACCCAATTTTACCCTCTGATCAGGATAGTTGGCCCAGGCATATCCTAGTGCTTGTGGACCTGATCGAGTTTTCGTGACCGTTGAATTGAGTGTGGTCTGCCACGGCTGATCTGAAGGGCCGGTCGGTATGAAAACTTTGCTTGACCTAGATCCATGGTCGAGGAGCTTAAGTCTGACCTTTCGTGGTTATAGGCCCACCAGAAGTGCTTCGTTGGATCGAGAAAGCCTTACTTTGGTTATAACCTAAGTATACCTTGTCCCTAGGGTTATTTTCATCAAGAATAGGCCTATTTATAGTCCTTAAACCCTAGCCCTCTTTTCCATACGATTTTCTCTAACCCTAGCTTGGAAAGAGAGTGGAAAAGAGAGAGAAAGTGAGAGAGATAAGTTGGTGAATCATCTTGGATTCTTCCTTGTTCTTCTTCATCTTTGGACCTTCACTTTGAATCGTTCTTCTGACAGTTCTGAGTTCTTTTGGGGTAAGTTAACTTAACCCTAACCTGTGTTAGAGCTTAGATTAGTCTTGGTGTTGTTGTATCTCATTCTATCCTTGTTTTAGGGTATTCTAGCACCGTTGACGAAGACAACTCGTCTAAATCAGTTCGGTGCTTCTTTCTTTGCTTAAGGTGCGGACTTTAAGTGTATAGGTTATGGTTTTCAAGACTTTCAACGCCAGTTAGTGATTTATTCTTGTCATGGATGAGATTTCACATGCCAAATGTTGTGTTTACATTGCTTTCCTGATATGCATATGCTATATTGAGATTTGTGTATTCTAAGTGTATTTATAAAGTACCGTATATGTATAAAATACGCACTTGTGTTTGCCATGATTATTTGTCATGTATGTATGCTAGATGCATGTATGACGACTCCTTGGTAAAAGGAATTGTCTAAGTGCATGTATTCCAACATACACCATGTATGTTGTTCCATGTATGCTAAGTGTTTGTAGAAATGCATGAATGATCTAAGTGTAACTTATTACACTAATTGTGGGTGTTGAGAAGTGATTCTCAATACTCCTATGGATGCGCATGATTTCCTTTATGCAGTTACATTCCATGTTATTTAAATTCAAGCATCTCCTATGCTTACATTTATGTTAAGTTGATATTCTTCAGATGTGTAAGTACTATGATTGGAGTTGTTGTTCCATTATTGTTTTACATTCCATATGAGTATCTGTAGTAGCGTAAGGTGTTTGGGACTATGCCTTAGTCCAGGAAATCGGTAATTGACCATATGTTCGTGGTTGAGATTGCTTTCGCCACGTAGGACGTATTAGACGAACCCAAGCCATATTAGAGTTGGCGGCAGTGGTTTGGCCACGCGGAGTGTTTGCGCACTCTATGTCGTTCAATTCAACGTGCGCTCGTGCTAGTCGTGTTCGTCAAGTAACCTGATTGTTCGATGTATTTTAACCATGTATGGACGCTATTGCTTGAATCTAAGATACCAAACTTATCAGTGACATCCTATTAACTATGGTACTTGATCCGCTAAGACTCATGAGCCGGACATGGTGGTATGGGACACCGTGGTCGAGCTGTCGGCCTACGCTGGGGTGACGAGCCTCCCCGTAGTGACCAGTGAGTAACTAACCTCGTGAGCTGATTATGGTGGTATGGGACACTATATTCATGCTATCGGCCTACATTGATTGGTGACGAGCCCTTTGTAGTGACCTCGAGCATACCTGGATACCGCAATGAGGTGACGAGCCGAACTATGGTAGGAAGGGCATGAAAGGCGTGCATTGATTGGTGACGAGCCCTTTGCTACAACCTCAAATGTCTGATCGTATGAGATGTCTAGGATTGACGACCCTAGTATGGATCACTGTTTGGATGGTGATATGAGGAAGGTATCTTAGCTTCCCAATCCTGCTGTGTGAAATGGACTAATAACAACTTGGTAATCATATCCATGCATTGCATTTGCATGTGCTTTGTAGATGTGGTGCACTTTGAGGCGATGTCATGCGTAACGTAAGATGAAGACGCTGAGGGTGTACGCGTGAGGGCACGCATCATACTGCATTCATACTTGCATTAACAAGAGTACTTATGATTTATTTAATTGTCCTGCTTTATCATTACTGTTTGATTGAACTGATAACATGTTAACCAGTGCCTTATTGTTCCACTGAGTTGATCACTCACTCCCACGTTTCTGGGGCGGTGTTAAACACCCACCAGACTCTGTCTTAGGCCCTGATGTTGCAGATGTGGATGCGACGTCTGAGGCAGAGCGAGAGCTGGATGACGACGAGGCTGCCTTCTCCTATATGCAGTTTTCAAACGGGTTCTAGCGAGCCTCGGTCTGATGCGCGGGATCTTTGGGATTATTTTTTTTGGGAACTGAAACGATGTAATTGATACTTACAATTTTATTAAATAACACTTTCATACGATCTGCCTTGTATATGTAATTCAGGGATTTACACTTGTACACATTTTACTATAAGTCTTCCGCTTGCTTTATTCACTTATCCCTGAATCATATCTGTATTTTTGGCTTAATCTATTCCATGTTTTATGTACTAATACAGCCAACATACATTCATCATTAAATATGTTGCATAAGTGATGTTTTGGAACTCGGGAGCTGAGTTATGCTCGACCCCCGAATTTCAGGGCGTTACAAGTTAGTATCAGAGCATGATCTGGATTAAACCGGACCTGGGTTATGGTCACACACTGCACGTTGTCACCACTTTAGTGTAATTGGGTGCGGGTCTATCATCGCTTTGTGTTTGTGCTCCGTAGTTTCTATCGGCGAAAGTTTCCTGAAAACCTTCGCCGAGATCGAGTCTGTATTCATACCTGATCACACACAGCGACCCGAAACCTTTCCTAGACCCTCTATTAATGAGTGTAGACGGTCTATCTTCCCTTTTTTCATCTTTAAACCTTCCAGAAATCGCTATTTGAATCAGATTTCTGTCAAAATGACCCGATAGACTTCAAACTACGCAAGGGGCCAATCGGGGCATTTGCTGTGGGACCTAGGGGGGACCACGTGTTTTGGACCAAAGGGGACCAGGAGGGCCTCGCCAAAATAACGAGGCATCGCCGGTTCGGCGAGGGATCGCCGGTCGCCGGGCTAGGCGGGCCGGGCCGTTGCGGGCCGACACATCTCAGGCCTAGTGTGGCCCACCCCTCTACGGTTTTACCTTAAAACCCATTCCTTTTACCTATTTCCTTCACAAAACCCACTCCAAGCTTTCCTTTTCTTCAAAAAACCTCTCCAAATCCTCTCAAATCTCTCCCCAATCTTCATCTTCCTCCATTTTTCGTGCAAACCCATCACCCCATCTTCAAATCTTCCTTCCCATTGTTGATTTCTCCTTCTTTCCTTCTCATTTGAGCCCTTGCTATCCCTATTTGGCTAATAGTTGTGTGGGAGCTTCACTATCTTCCTATTTCTCTCTTTCTCTCATTTCTCATGGCCCTCTTTGAGATTGTGATGGCCATCTTTTCCATTTCTTCCCTCCTTTCCTTGATGGGGAAGAAGAGAGCGCCCGTGGATGAAGCCGGGCCGAGCTGTCCAACCCGTGCACGGAGGCCGAGAGGAGCCGCCGCTAGCACGTCCGCCACACGTGAGTTCCAGATGAAGCGTGACCTCGATCCTCGAGCTTTCATTAGTAGGACTTTGTTAGCGGAATTGTCGCATGGAGTCTATGAAAGGCGTAGAGTCCTTTTTGAGGCTCATGTTGATCCGCGGCTCTTTGGTGAGTTCTTCTTGTTGGAGAGCCTAGAAGGGGCTGGTTGGGGTCCCTTGTTCGAAGGCGAGTATCGCGCGAATGCTAGCACTGTTCGGGCCTTTTTTGCCAACATTCTGGAGCCTTTGCTGGAGCCTTTGCAGTTTAAGATTCCTTGTGGTAGCGGTCGGGTTGGTATTGTCAATGTTGCTTTGATATCCCGACTCCTGAGAGTGCCACTTGGTGAAGTGCATGCCAGCGAGAAAATGTGGACAGTGTGCACGAGAGGGATCGTCGCACCCGATCCTTGTGTGGTCGTCTGGTTGAATGGCAGCCGAATAGGAGTCTTTTGGCTTCTTTCATGACGGACGACTTCTGTTTGCTTCACCACATCTTTACGTTCAATGTATATCCAAGGTGGAGCAACCGTAGCGAGTGTACGCGCCTGATGGTGGATTTCCTATATCAGGTGGGGCAGGAAGCGAAGTTGTGTGTGCCGATGTACATCTTGCACTAGATTATTCTCATCGCTCGTTCGAGTAGAAGGACCAAATCGCTTCCCTTTGGCCACCTCATTTGCAAGATCGCACATGAGTTTGGCTATAGGCTTGGAGCTGAGAAGCCGATCCCTGTTCGTTATATCAATTTGAGGACTCTTAAGCTGATGGAGGTTGGTTCTGGTCGGCTTGCCTCAGAGGGTGAGGCTGAGTCTGAGAGCGGTGATGATGAGAGTTATGCTGAAGGTGGTGCGGAGTCTGAGGAAGAAGCAGAGCAAGACGAGGAAGAGATTGAGGCACAGGATTCAAGTGATAGCTCTCCTCCTGTAGTGCCAGAGCAGGGCACAGAGCAGACTGCCAGAGATGCCCGTCTTACACGGCATGAAGAAGGGCAAGCTGCTTTACGCTAGGAGATGGTTGATCTTCGAGGCTTTGTTAAGCATAAGCTTAGGAAGATGTCTCAGACTTTGAAGTATATCCTGTGTTGCTTGCAGGATAAGGGTGCTCCGCCTCCATCTCCTGATTCCTACGAGTAGCATCGTCGTGGCCGTCTTTTGCTTTGTTTGTGTTTTCTTTCTATGTGTAGCCGTTGTTGGCTTGTAGTTGGAGTGTTGTAGTGTTGTAGTTGTGGTAGTTGTTTGTGGTTGTTGTAGTTGCTGTGGTTGTTGAAGTGTTAGATGTTGTTGTTTTCATGCTTTCCTAGTCGTGATTCATGTATTGCTGCACTACTTGTATTGCGACGATTTTGATTAATGGAATGCATGTTGTTTGTCTTTGGAGTTGTGCTGTGCTGTGTTATTGTGTGGATGGATTATGTGACTTAGAATCTGACAGGTTGCATCCTCTGATTGAATGTAGGGATGCCTCCTAAGGGTTCGAAGACTTCGGCCCGTCTCTCTCTTATTGAGTCGCTTGCTGGGATTCCTCCCTTGAGCGATAGCCAGTCGGATCCGCAAGCGGGTCCATCTCGTGCCGGTGCTGGGTCGACACCTATGGCTCCTCCAGTCACACCCTCGGTTCCTGAGCCGAGCCATGCACCTTCATCTACTCCACCTGTTGATAGGTTTGAGCAGATGATGTTGTTGATGCAGCAGCAGCGGCGGCGGCAGCGGCGGCGGCAGCGGCATCCTCTCCTCCATGGCTGGCATCTTTGCTCAGTCAGTAGGGGCGACTCCACCTGTTTCACCTATGCCTCCATCTGGGAGTGCCAGTGCCAGTGCCAGTGCCAGTGTCAGCGGCACATTCGAGTGATTCCAGCGCTTGCGACCTCCTACTTTTGCGGGTTCTCATAGACCCGAGGAGGCCGAGTATTGGATTGACCGCATCTCTAAGATGCTGAGGCCGTTGCACTACTCTGAGGTCGAGCAGGTTGAGCTTGCCACCTTCATGTTTGAGAAGGAGGCCAGTTTGTGGTGGGACAGTGTGCTTCGCACTGCTGAGGAAGACTTCGTGTGGTCGTGGCAGGCGTTTGAGGCGCGCTTCCATGAGAAGTATTTCCCGGTGACGTACCGACATGAGAAGGAGAGTGAGTTCCTTCGCCTCCGCCAGGGAGGGTTGTCGGTTA
The DNA here is from genome assembly GCF_029962835.1 of Magnolia sinica. Taxonomy (NCBI): domain Eukaryota; kingdom Viridiplantae; phylum Streptophyta; class Magnoliopsida; order Magnoliales; family Magnoliaceae; genus Magnolia; species Magnolia sinica. The sequence goes on from NC_080577.1 coordinate 61,480,121, forward strand.
CGGAGTATGAGAACCGGTTTACTGAGTTGGGGCGGTATGTTCCTTTCATCCTAGGTGATCAGCCGATGAGGATGCGGCATTTTTCTGAGGGACTGCGACCTGAGATCCGATCAAAGATTTGCTGTGCTAGTATTTCTTCATATGCGGAGCTAGTGAGCATGTCCTTGTGAGCAGAGCAGGATGGAGATAGAGTGTCCTGCATGTGAGCACCGATGGTTCCTAGGCCGCGACTGGACTTTCAGGGTGCACCTTTCCTCGGCAAGAGGCCGCGAGTTGATTCTCCTCCGAGGCGTTCAGCGCCGCCCGCTCAGCAGATGAGAGCTGATCTTAGATGTTCTTATTGTGGGAAGGTGGGGCACTTGGACCGTTTCTGCTTTTTCCGTATGCGAGCAGGTGGTTTTACTCCACCGTAGAGGCTTAGCCGTCCGATGCCTCAGGTTATTTCTCCTCCTCCTCTTCGATCAGCACCAGCTCATCCATCCTTCAGACCTGTAGTTCCTGGTTTCAGGCCACCTCAGCGGCCCATGGTTCCTCCATCGAATCGTCAGCAACAGGCTCGTGTTCATGCGCTTTCAGCTGAAGCGCCTATGTCTGACTTGGTGCCGAGGTCCTTTGAGGTGACAGCGCATATTGAAGGTATTCCCGTTTCTGTGTTAGTGGATACAGGGTCCACTACTTCTCTTATTTCTTATGCGGCAGTTAGGCGTTTGGGTTTGAGATCTGTTCCTATGCAATGAGTGACGCTTACTACCGCTACGGGGATGTCCTTTGCTTTGACAAGCGTTGTATGGATTGTTTGGTCGATCTTGAAAGTGGATCGATCCGTGTTGATTTGCTAGTCGCACCGCTTTATCACTACGATGTTATTATGGGTATGGATTGGCTCACGAGGATGCGAGCTGAGATTGATTGTGAAGCTAGATCAGTGACGATCCATGGACCTGAGGGCGAGATTGTTACTTTCCCAGTTCAGGTCAGTTACCCTCTTCGTATTGATTTTTATTCTTCTCTGTTGGAGAGTTCGGCCGAATCGGCGTTGGTTAGTACGCCGGTAGTTCAGGAGTTTGAAGATATGTTTGAGTCGATTCCTGGATTACCTCCTCAGTGTGAGATTGATTTTGCTATCGATCTTATGCCTGGTGCGGCGCACATTTCTTTACCCACCTATCGGATGCCTCCGAGTGAAATGAAGGAGTTGAGGAAGCAGATAAATGGTTTGCTGGAATTGAGTTTTATTCGGCCCAGTGTGTCTCCTTGGGGAGCACCTGTTTTGTTTGTGAAGAAGAAGGATGGTTCCTTGCGATTGTGTATTGATTATCGTAGGTTGAATTTGGTAACTGTGAAGAATAAGTACCCTTTGCCCAGGATTGATGATCTGTTTGATCAGTTGAAGGGGGCACGGTACTTCTCGAAGGTTAATCTGCAGTCAGGGTATCATCAGTTGCGTGTCAAGGATGGAGACGTGCAGAAGACCGCTTTTAGGACCAGCTTCGGTCATTATGAGTTCCTTGTGATGTCGTTCGGTCTGACGAACGCACCGGCCGTGTTCATGGATCTGATGAACAGGGTGTTTCGGCCATTCCTGTTTCGATTCGTCATTGTTTTTATTGATGACATTTTGATTTATTCGGCGAGCCGGGCAGAGCACGAGGAGCACTTAAGAGTGGTTTTGGATACTCTTAGGAAGCATCAGCTCTTCGCACAGTTCAAGAAGTGTGATTTCTGGAGAGAGGAAGTCAAGTTCCTGGGACATGTGGTGTCCAAGGAAGGAATAGCCGTCGACCTTACCAAGGTAGCTGCAGTGCAGGACTGGAAGCAGCCTGGTTCAGTTACTGAGGTGAGGAGTTTTCTGGGTCTTGCAGGCTATTATCGACGCTTTATTCAGGACTTCTCAAAGATTGCCAGACCGTTGTCGCAGCTGACACGGAAGGATTTGAAGTTTGCTTGGAGTAAGCAGGTGGAGTTAGCTTTTCAGGAGCTGAAGGACAAGTTGACGTCCGCCCCTGTGCTAGTATTGCCAGAGCAAGGGGTTAAGTATATTATATATACTGACGCCTCTCGCGTTGGTCTGGGTTGTGTCCTTATGCAGAAGGACAGGGTGATTGCTTATGCTTCGCGTTATTTGAGGAAACACGAAGAGAATTACCCTACGCACGACCTGGAATTGGCAGCTGTCATCTTCGCATTAAAGCTTTGGAGACATTACCTCTATGGTGAGGAGTTCGAGCTCTTTTGCGACCACAAGAGCCTTAAGTATATTTTCACGCAGCGCGATTTGAATATGAGGCAGCACAGATGGATGGAAACATTGAAGGACTTCAAGTTCGATGTTTCTTACCATCCGGGTAAGGCGAACCTTGTGGCAGATGCATTGAGTCGCAAGAAGGCTATTAAGTTTGCGGCTCCGCTGATGATAGCAGAGTGGGATATGTTGGAGTTCGTGCGCGATTTTGAGCAGAAGCTTACGGTGGTTGAGCCGTATGAGGTTATCGCACACATTCGTGTACAGCCCGTTATCGACGAGAGGATCGTTGCAGCTCAAGCAGATGATGAGCTTTTGGTGAAGATGAGGCAGCGGGTTGGTACAGATGAGAACTCCGACTGGAGTGTTAGTTCTGATGGGGGCCTACGTTTTCGTGGCCGGTTATGTGTTCCTGACATCCCTGACTTGAGACGGGAGGTTCTCGAGTTAGCCCATAGTTCTAAACTTGCGATGCATCCAGGTAGCACGAAGATGTATCAGGATATGAAGAGGTCTTATTGGTGGGACAATATGAAGGTCCAGATTGCTGAATTTGTTTCTCGTTGTCTCACGTGCCAGCAGGTCAAGGCAGAGCATCGCCGACCTCCTGGGTTGTTGCAGCCCATGCCCATTGCTGAATGGAAGTGAGATTTCATCTCTATGGATTTTATTTCTGGGTTGCCGAGGACGAGAAAGGGATTTAACTCTATTTGGGTGATCGTCGATCGATTAATGAAGTCGGCGAATTTCTTACCGATCAGAGTCACTTACTCTGCAGACGAGTTGGCTAGGCTGTATATCAAGGAGATAGTGCGTCTGCATGGAGTTTCCCTGGAGATTGTGTCTGATAGAGACACGCGCTTTACATCTATCTTCTGGACTCGTATCCAAGAAGCGATGGGTGTGAAACTGAAGTTCAGCACCGCGTTTCATCCACAAACAGATGGGCAGACGGAGCGCGTGAATCAAGTCCTGGAAGATATGTTGCGAGCTTGTGTTTTGGATTTCAAGGACAGTTGGGATGATTGTCTTCAGTATGCAGAGTTCGCGTATAATAATAGTTTCCAGGCGAGTATCGGCATGGCTCCCTATGAGGCGTTGTATGGTCGCCCGTGCAGAGCACCACATTGTTGGGCAGAAATTGGTGAGCGTAGTTTGCTTGGCCCAGAGTTGGTGCAGGTGACTTCTGAGAAGGTTGACATCATTCGACGTCGACTTCTGACTGCGCAGAGTAGGCAGAAGAGTTATGCTGATACGAGGCGTCGACCGCTTGAGTTTGTAGTGGGAGACCATGCGTTTCTGAAGGTCTCTCTTATGAAGGGAGTTCTGTGGTTCGGTAAGAAGGAGAAGCTGACGCCAAGATTTATTGGTCCATTTCAAGTTTTGGATCGAGTGGAAGCGGTAGCATACCGCCTTGCTTTGCCCACACCTCTTGCGGGCGTGCATAACGTATTTCATGTTTCTATGCTGAAGAAGTACGTTCCTGATCCTTCGCATATTATCAGTTGGGAGCAAGTGCAGTTGAGTGAGGATGCCACTTATGTACTGCGACCGACATGTATTCTCGACAGGAAGGAGCAGGTATTGCGTAGCAAGGTTATCCCTCTTGTGAAGGTGCTATGGACGCATCATGGTGTGGAAGAGGCTACTTGGGAATCTGAAGCTGAGGTCAGGAAGACCTACCCTCTGATCCTTGAGGCTTTTATGAAGGTATGAATTTCGAGGACGAAATTTTCATTAAGGGGGGTAGATTGTAACGACCTTGGAATTTCTGTGCTAATCTTTCCTTAAGTAGTTGTTTTAGGGTAATTAGCGCTTTACTCGATTGCTTGTGAAATCCGCATCAATCACTTTAAATTGTATCTGCATGGCTCTAAACGTGTAGATTAGTGAGCGCTACGTTACTTTGAAACCTGGGATCCATCGCTAAATCCAGTTGTTCTGGGGAATTTTTGGAAGATCTGGATCGGACCTAGACCGCGCGTCGAAAGTCCGATGGCGATGATCTTAGGCTGTTGCGGTCACCGAGTTGGGCTTGATCTTCACCTCGAAAATCAAGTCGATCTGATGTTCTAGGTCGATTTGATTGAGTTCGGAGTGAAGAGTGTGAGAATGGTTGGAATTTATTAAGCTTTTTATGAAATCTGAGTCGTGTCATTTGCGCGACGATTTTAAGCTATTTAACCGTTGGATTCTGACCCAATTTCACCCTCTGATCAGGATAGTTGGCCCAGGCATATCCTAGTGCTTGTGGACCTGATCGAGTTTTCGTGACCGTTGAATTGAGTGTGGTCCGCCACGGCTGATCTGAAGGGCCGGTCGGTATGAAAACTCTGCTTGACCTAGATCCATGGTCAAGGAGCTTAAGTCCGACCTTTCGTGGTTATAGGCCCACCAGAAGTGCTTCGTTGGATCGAGAAAGCCTTACTTTGGTTATAACCTAAGTATACCTTGTCCCTAGGGTTATTTTCATCAAGAATAGGCCTATTTATAGTCCTTAAACCCTAGCCCTCTTTTCCATACGATTTTCTCTAACCCTAGCTTGGAAAGAGAGTGGAAAGGAGAGCGAAAGTGAGAGAGATAAGTTGGTGAATCATCTTGGATTCTTCCTTGTTCTTCTTCATCTTTGGACCTTCACTTTGAATCGTTCTTCTGACGGTTCTGAGTTCTCTTGGGGTAAGTTAACTTAACCCTAACCTGTGTTAGAGCTTAGATTAGTCTTAGTGTTGTTGTATCTCATTTCTATCCTTGTTTTAGGGTATTCTAGCACCGTTGACGAAGACAACTCGTCTAAATCAGTTCGGTGGTTCCTTCTTTGCTTAAGGTGCGGACTTTAAGTGTATAGGTTATGGTTTTCAAGGCTTTCAACGCCAGTTAGTGATTTATTCTTGTTATGGATGAGATTTCACATGGCAAATATTGTGTTTACATTGCTTTCCTGATATGCATGTGCTATATTGAGATTTGTGTATTCTAAGTGTATTTATAAAGTACCGTATACATATAAAATACGCACTTGTGTTTGCCATGATTATTTGTCATGTATGTATGCTAGATGCATGTATAACGACTCCTTGGTAAAAGGAATTGTCTAAGTACATGTATTCCAACATACGCCATGTATGTTGTTCCATGTATGCTAAGTGTTTGTAGAAATGCATGAATGATCTCAGTGTAACTTATTACACTAATTGTGGGCGTTGAGAAGTGATTCTCAATACTCCTATGGATGCGCATGATTTCCTTTATGCAGTTACATTCCATGTTATTTAAATTCAAGCATCTCCTATGCTTACATTTATGTTAAGTTGATATTCTTCAGATGTGTATGTACCATGATTGGAGTTGTTGTTCCATTACTGTTTTACATTCCATATGAGTATCTGTAGTAGCGTAAGGTGTTTGGGACTATGCCTTAGTCCAGGAAATCGGTAATTGACCCTATGTTCATGGTTGAGATTACTTTCGCCACGTAGGACGTATTAGACGAACCAGAGCCGTATTAGAGTTGGCGGCAGTGGTTTGGCCACGCGGAGTGTTTGCGCACTCTATGTCGTTCAATTCAACGTGTGCTCATGCTAGTCGAGTTCATCAAGTGACCCGATTGTCCGATGTATGTTAACCATGTATGGATGCTATTGCTTGAATCTAGGGTACCGAACTTACCAGTGACATCCTATTAACTATGGTACTTGATCCGCTAAGACTCATGAGCCGGACATTGTGGTATGGGACACCGTGGTCGAGCTGTCGGCCTACGCTGGGGTGACGAGCCTCCCCGTAGTGACCAGTGAGCAACTAACCTCGTGAGCCGATTATGGTGGTATGGGACACTATATTCGTGCTGTCGGCCTACATTGATTGGTGACGAGCCCTTTGTAGTGACCTCGAGCATACCTGGATACTGCAATGAGGTGACGAGCCGAACTGTGGTAGGAAGGGCATGAAAGGCGTGCATTGATTGGTGACGAGCCCTTTGCTACGACCTCAAATGTCTGATCGTATGAGATGTCTAGGATTGACGACCCTAGTATGGATCACTGTTTGGATGGTGATATGAGGAAGGTATCTTTGCTTCCCAATCCTGCTGTGTGAAATGGACTAATAACAACTTGGTAATCATATCCATGCACCGCATTTGCATGTGCTTTGTAGATGTGGCACACTTTGAGGCGATGTCATGCGTAACGTAAGATGAAGACGCTGAGGGTGTACGCGTGAGGGCACGCATCATACCGCATTCATACTTGCATTAACAAGAGTACTTAGGATTTATTTAATTGTCCTGCTTTATCATTACTGTTTGATTGAACTGATAACATGTTAACCAGTGCCTTATTGTTCCACTGAGTTGATCACTCACTCCCACGTTTCTGGGGCGGTGTTAAACACCCACCAGACTCTGTCTTAGGCCCTGATGTTGCAGATGTGGATGCGACGTCTGAGGCAGAGCGGGAGCTGGATGACGACGAGGCTGCCTTCTCCTATATGCAGTTTTCAGACGGGTTCTAGCAAGCCTCGGTCTGATGCGCGGGATCTTTGGGATTATTTTTTTTGGGAACTGAAACGATGTAATTGATACTTACAATTTTGTTAAATAACACTTTCATACGATCTGGCTTGTATATTTAATTCAGGGATTTACACTTGTACACATTTTACTATAAGTCTTCCGCTTGCTTTATTCACTTATCCCTGAATCATATCTGTGTTTTTGGCTTAATCTATTCCATGTTTTATGTACTAATACAGTCAACATACATTCATCATTAAATATGTTGCATAAGTGATGTTTTGGAACTCGGGAGCTGAGTTATGCTCGACCCCCAAATTTCAGGGCGTTACAGATATACTCAGCTTCAGCTGTTGAAAGTGATATAGAATTTTGTTTCTTACTAAACCAGGAAACTAGACAATTTCCAATGTAAAAACAACCACCACTGGTTGATTTTCTATCATCTAGATTACCAGCCCAGTCAGCATCCGAGTACCCAGCTAATTGGACATTGGTTTCATGAGGATACTAGAGACCGAGATTTACAGTACTTGCGACATATCTAATAATTCGCTTGACAGCAATCAAGTGAGATTCTTTTGGATCAGATTGATATCTTGCGCAAATACCAACACTTAGTGAAATATCAGGTCTACTAGCAGTTAAATATAACAAACTACCAATCATACTCCGATAAAGTTTTGAGTCAACATTTTTACCATTAGAGTCTTTTGATAGTTTCAGGGTAGTACTCATAGGAGTATCGAAATTCTTGCCATTCTCAAATCCAAATTTCTTGATTAGATTCAAGGCATACTTAGATTGAGAAATGAATATTCCTTCAGGTTGTTGCTTTACTTGCAATCTAAGGAAATAAGTCAATTCCCCAACCATGCTCATTTCGAACTGTGATTTCATCAAATCTGCAAACTCAGTAGTCAAGTCAGTACAAGTTGATCCATAAATAATATCATCAACATAAATCTGCACCATTAAGATATGATCATTATGTTTCTTAACAAACAGAGTTTTATCAACAGATCCCATTTGAAAATTATGACTTAAAAGAAATTTCGTTAGTTTCTCATACCATGCCCTAGGTGCTTGTTTTAATCCATAAAGTGCCTTTTTTAAGCCGATATACATGATCAGTATTTTTGGAATCTTCAAAACCCATTGGCTGTTCAACATAGACTTCTTCATGTAAATCGCCATTTAGAAAAGCACTTTTCACATCCATCTGATAGATCTTTATCTTTCTAAAACATGCAATGGATATAAATAGTCTGATAGATTCAAGACGTGCTACTGGTGCAAAGGTTTCATCGAAATCAATCCCTTCAATTTGAGTATAACCTTGTACCACCAGTCTAGCCTTGTTTCTAATTATATTTCCACATTCGTCAGACTTATTTTTGAAAATCCATTTTGTTCCAATGATGTGTTTATCTTTAGGTCTTAGTACGAGATACCAAACATCATTTCTTACGAATTGGTTGAGTTCATCTTGCATCACAACAATCCAGTTCTCATTAGCCAGAGCTTCTTTTACGTTAGATGGTTCAATTTGGGATGTAAAACATACATAATTACATATATCCTCAAGTTGTCTCCGGGTGCGAACACCGGTGAGAGAGTTTCCAAGAATTTGTGTAGTTGGATGATCTTTAACAATCCTCAACTCAGAATCAATCTGATTCGATGAAGTATCGGGTTTATCAATGATTAGTACTTCATCATTATCTGAATTAGAAATTGGTGTGTTTAAGTGATCATCAATGACAACATTAATGGATTCTTGAATCACCAGTCCTTTTGTTCAGGACCTTATAAGCTCGACTGTTTAAAGAATATCCTAGAAGAATACCTTCATCACTCTTCGTATCGAACTTTCCCAAATTTTTACGATCATGTAAAATATAGCACTTGCTGCTAAAAACTCGAAAGTATTTAATAGTAGGCTTTTTATTGAACCACAATTCGTAAGCCGTTTTATTATTATCTTTGCTAGTGTATACTCGATTAATAATATAGCAAGCTGTGTTGACTGCTTCAGCCCAAAGATTTTTAGAGAGCTTCATGCTATTCAATATGACACTAGCCATTTCTTGAAGCACCCTATTCTTTCTTTCAACAATTCCATTTTGTTGTGGAGTTTTGGGAACAGAGAATTCATGTAATATTCCTTGGTCGGTACAAAACTTCTCAAAATTGCTATTCTCAAATTCAGATCCATGATCACTATGAATTTTACTGATTTGAGAGGATTTTTCAGTTTGAATCCTTTTGAGAACTTTTCTTACTTCTTCAAGGGTTTCAGATTTATCCCTTAAGAAGACTACCCAAGTGAATTTGGTAAAGTCATCAACTATTACCAGGATATACTTTTTACCACCACGACTTTCCGTTCTGGTAGGTCCTATCAGGTCCATGTGGAGAAGTTCGAGTGGTCTTGATGTGGTATTTGAATTCACCTTTTTGTGTGAGTTCTTTGTTTGTTTGCCTATCTGGCACTCACCACATATTTTATCTAATTTCTGAAGTTTGGGTAAACCTCTTACAAGTTCTCGTTTGCTCAATCGATATAAATTTCAATAATGTACATGTCTAAGACGTTTGTGCCATAAATCAGTCTCGTTTGTATGGACCATGTAACATGTTTGATTAGATGAGCTGGATTCACTAATAATATAGCAATTTTCAGACGTTCTACGTCCAGTTAATATTACAGAACCCTTATTGTTTAGTATTTCACAGCTTTGATTAGAAAACCGAACATTATGGTTATTATCACATATTTGTGATATACTAAGCAAGTTGTGCTTTAGGCCTTCAACATATAAAACATTTTTAAACACAGGAAGATTAAAAGTTGAACCGTACCTTGGCCTATAATCTTGCAGTTGCTACCATCACCAAATGTGACTGAACCATCAGTCATATCTTTCAGATCGGTGAATAAAGCTTTGTCACCTATCATATGCCTGGAGCATCCACTGTCTAGGTACCACTTTGAATGACTTGTTTCTTTGAAAGCAGTGTGAGCAACCAAGCAGGTGACTTTAGGAATCCATTTCATAACTGTTTTGGGTTTAGGAACATAGTTGGTCTTCTTTTGTGTATATTTGTAGAAATGACCTGTAGAGTTAGATTTTAAGAGTTCCTTGAGTAAATCAACTATCTTTTCAGCTAGTGGATTTCGTTTCTGATTAAAGTTGACATGGCTGTTTCTAGGTTTTTGAAAAGTTTTTGAATTTTTAGAAAAATCTTGATAAGTACTTTTCCCTTTTGAGTTTGAGGACTCTCCTTTAACAAACATAGGAGGAGTATACTTTTGTTTAGGAGGTAAATTTTTATCATAACCCAACCCGGATCGATCGCCACATTTTCTTGATTCGGATAAAAGTTTCTCTAACTTTGGATCACCTTGGGCATATTTCCATGTGTCCTTTAGACTCAGAAGAGAAGATACTTCAGTTTTAAGATTCTCAATTTCAGATTTTAAATCAACAATTAGTGAGTTTTTGAATTCCAAATCGCATTTTGATTTTTCAAAACAATCTGAAATTTGTGATTTTTCTAAGGCAAGTGATTCAAAACAATTTTTGAGTTTAGAAAACTTTTCTTTTTGAATTTTAAGTTTGACAGCAATTTTACAACTTTCCTTATATAGGGCATTGTAAGCGTCTTGAAGATCATCTTCATTTTCACATTCACTATTAAGATTTTCTTCACTTGTAGAGTCATTATCTGAAAATGTGAATTTGGCTAGAGTCATAAGAGCTTTAACCTCATTGCCCGACTCAGTTTCAAAATCTTCTGATTCAGAAGAACCTTCAGAATCAGATGATTCATCCCATGTAGCCAACATACCCTTCTTCTTGGGTTTGTCCCTTTTAGGACATCTATTTGCTAAGTGCCCATATTCTAAACAGTTGCAACATTGACTATCTTTCAAAGATTTTCGAGATTTGGGTCTAAACTTCTTTTTATCATTTGATTTTTGAAAATCAACCCTTTTCTTGCTTTTGAAAATCTTGTAAAATTTTTTAGCTAAAAGAGCCATATCATCTTCTGAATTACATTTAGAAGATTTTAGTGCGATAGATTTTCCTTTAGGAGCTTTAAAGTTTAACTCGTAGGTTTGTAGTGAACCAACTAGTTCTTCTACCCTCATATTATCCGTATCACGAAGTTCCTGGATCGCGGTTACTTTAGAATTGAACCGTTTAGGAAGTGAGCGTAGTATTTTTGCACACACTTTACTTTCTGGGATTTTATCGCCAAGACCCCACATTGAGTTTACAATGTCATTCAATCTAGTGTAAAAGTCCATAAACATTTCATTTTCCTCCATATGAATTTCTTCAAATCTGGTTGTGAGGAGTTGGACTTTAGATTTTTTAACAATTGTAGTACCCTCGTGTGTCATTTCTAATATATCCCAAGCTTGCTTTGCAGTATCACAGGAAATGATTCTTTTGAACTCATCCGGTGATAGTGCGCAAGTAATTGCATTTAGTGCTTTAGCATTTGCACTACTCTCACTTTTCTGAAGAGTGGTCCATTGGTAATATGGTGTTACTTTCATTGATTTTGAACCATCAATCCCAGTAACTTCCATGATAGGAGGATTCCATTCAGTCACTGTGGCTTGCCACACGTTTTCATCCATTGATTTGAGGAAGATCCTCATTCTGGCTTTCCAATAGGCATAGTTGGAGCCATCAAAGGGTGGAGGCCTAGTGACTGAAAGGCTATCAAAATTTGACATCTTAAATAGCTTAAATCGTTAGCTCAGGAATTAAATCCAAGAATAAAAAAGAGCTATTAGGCTCTGATACCACTTGAAAAGGCCAAGCTATATGTCCTAGAGGGGGGGTGAATAGGACAATGCCAAATAAAAACTTATAACAGCGGAATTAAAATGAATATGATAGCCAAAGTAAATCACAATGCAGTAAATTAAAATAACCTCAAAATTCAGATCTTGAGAGGTTGATACAAACGTTGTTCTAAGGACAACCTTACACCAAAAACAGAGTTTATGGTAGGACAACCTTATTTCTAGAAAGATCTTTGTATCAAGTCTCAAACCGAAGAGGAATACAATAATAAATATAAACTGAATTGAAATAACTTGTAATTAAAAATGTATTGTTCTAGGGACAGCCATACACCATAAAAATGGCAGGGCAACCTTGCTGGAACAACTTTCAAATGAAATTGAAAATCAAGTGATAAAGGAATAGCAGAAAATAAATTCTAAGCTATTACAACATTCTCACAAAGCTTGAATTAAATAATTACAACATTCACCACCATACATACATCCCAGAAAAGAATAATTAAAAATTAGAAGAATAAATCAATCAAACACAAGGGTTTATAGTGGTTCGCCTATATGTTCACCAACTGTTAAACAACAGCCACACAAAAAGCTACTCCACTCCTAATATCCTCGCACAGGGGATATTAGCATTCACTAAAAAATAGGTTTTCCCAGGTTCACCCAAAACCCTTACAATTGTGTCTTTGTATGTGGGCTTACACAATTAAAAAAACTCCACTTCTGAGTTTTCCTGGCTTTCCTCAGATAACTAATATAACAAGATTTTTCTGGCAAATCTTGAAAGAAACCAAAATAATAGAAAGGAATTTACAATATGTAAAATACCTGAATATCTCCTTTATTGTAGCAGCCCGGTAGAACCAAATCAAAGTAGATGATTGAATGTCCAAGTTCAATGTCCAGTACTCGATTACAATGGTTCTAATTCTAATAGATTTTAAATTAAACCAAATAGGGCTTGCCTTAATTGATTTTGATTCCAAAGAAAGGGAATAACAATTCCTCTTATCAAATCAGATTGGAATAGCAGAAACAAAATCAATTAAATAAAGCTAAGGAAAGAGAATATTAAATAAGCACACTTAGCTTAGATGGAGCACAGAATTATCTCTCAGAAGTTCGACAAAGATTGGCTTAAATACTTTAATTAATTCGATAATTTCTTCTGAAATTCGTGCACTATTTATAAGTGAGAAGATCGGGTCTTCGACTGGTCTAGAGTGCTCTTCGACTAGTCGAAGCACTAACAGATATTTGAAAAATCCGGCGAGATATGCTCTGACCGTTCTACGACTGGTCGAAGCTCTCCTACGACTGGTCGTAGGTCATCTACGACTGGTCGTAGGTCCTAAAAATCTTCGCTGGACTTCGAGTCGAAGATTGTACGACTGGTTGAAGAGCAGTCGACACTGTTCCTATGACTGGTCGAACAGATTCCTGGACTAGTCGAAGGCTAACAGATTTTATTCGGAATTTGTAACAAACTCACGACTGGTCGAGGAATTTCTTAGACTGGTCGAAGCAAGTCCAGGACTAGTCGAAGAAGGCCTAGGACTAGTCGAAGAATAGACCAATCACATGTAAAATAAACATTCGGTTTATGTATCCGAAATGACCTACTTCTAAGGTCAACCTATGGTCAATCAAACCTCAACCATGAAGTATGGACATTGAAACATTAGGAACAAGAGACCTTGAAGTATGAGCCTTGAAGTCTTGATGTAGATCAAACCTTGATGTAGCTCAATCTTGAAAGTGTACAAACTGCCTTGAACTCTTCTTGAAGTCTTGCAGCTTGAGTCTTGTCTTGTGAGTAGTTTTTTCATTCAAGATTGATCCTTATACTTGTGAGCTTTGCTTGTTGTGAGCTTAGCTTGTTCATGAATGTTGATCCTTGAAAGAGCTTCACTTAAGCAAGTTATATATAACATAACAGTGATTTTGTCATCACAAATTTGACAACAGACAGGGATATAAACTATAGCACTTACAGATATTTTGCCACTGCTGATAATGTTCTGAAAACATTCATATCATATTTAAAATAGTGGATCGACTTGGCGATGATAGCTATTTTGATAAAATGAGTTTATATCAGCGATTGATGACGACAGCGATAGTTGCTAATTTTGGCGATAATCGTCGGTACTTGGCGATTTTGATGAAAATCTTCAGCGTCGATGACAATCGTCAATGCTTGATAGCAATCATCAATGCTTGGCAGCAATCATCAACGCTTGACAGCGTCCATCAATGCTTCATAGCAATCATCAACGCTTCTAGTACATTTGAGAAGCTTTGCTTGAAAATTTTTACATGCCTATTCATTCACATGAATAGAAGTACATGACTTTGTCTTTTGCAGCCCTTTCATCCTTCTACTTTTAATGCCGCCTTTTGATTAGGAAGCATTGCTTTGGGAATCTTTGTTATCAAAATCATGATGTTGCAACCTTTAACAAATATACTGATGTCGCATCACCTCATACTTTTACCCAAGATTAGCATTGCTCCCAGTCTCGAACTAATCAGGCCTATGTACTCTTATTTCTTCTTTTATATCATACACCTTAACAATTTCGCCTCTATCAATTCTCTTCTGTAACTTGTTCTTCAAGCTGAAACAATTTTCCATTCGATGTTCAGCATAGGAAGTACATCATCTTTTTTGAGTGAATACATCCACAATCTTGGGCTGTGCAAATTCTTTCTTTATTTTCTAAGCCGTATGTTTAGCCATGTTTTTTATATCAGGTATTCCTTGCCCATTCACTTTTCATTCTTCTTCAATTGTATCTCCTGAATTTCTTCTGAGATTCGAAGTCAACTGGTTCGTATAAAAGTCAGACACCCTTGTAATGATCATTTCTAAGTGGCAAGGTTCTTCGATCAAATCTTGAAATGTCTAATACGCTTGAGATGATTTTCCCCCTTTTTAGTTTTGGAGTATTACGCCGTGAGTCTTCTGAGTCGAAACTGCCTGTTCTTCTATCGAGTGACTATTTTCCATCAGGATCATATGTCATTACTTTCTCTTTTATTTCATGTCTTCTTTTATGAGAATTTTACTATTGTCAATCATCTCCTGTAGAATATTCTTTTTTCTTTGCTTCATTTCCCTTGAATACCATAACCGTGACAGTTTGATTACCTCTGCAGCTAGCGATTGATTCCTCATAAGCAATTTATTGTCTTCTTCAACTGTATATTTCTCTTAGTCCTTAAATTGTCCAAATTCTTTCTTTACTTTCTTATTTGTAAAATCACTGTTGTTCTCTTCATCGGAAGATTCAATTCTTTAATTTTTGACGATCCTTCATTTTTCTTTTCTTTCTTCGGCAATATTTGTTGTTGTTCCTTTAAGAGTCTTGAAATAGCCGATTCATATGAGAGTTGAGCAGCTTTACTTTGACTCGTGCTCTTCTACTCTGAAAAGTTGTGAAAATGCCCCCTGGGTTCTCTATTGACTGATGAATTTGTTAATTCACTAATTGATTCATCTTCTTATTGGTGAGCAATGTCTGATTCAGTCGAACTAACTTCTCATATAAAGGCTTTCCTTAGGGTTCGCTATTATTCATGGTAGTCGCTGTTGGAAAAGTAGGGTCTTCAATAACACATTCCTTTGGTGAAGGTTGATTAACATCTTGTTAGCAAATGTTCTATTTTCTACAAACTTTGAATGTACTGTTATCCGTACTCGGTAGGATGATATTCCTTGTAAAAGAAGATTGAACCCTTCATTTTTTAGATATCACTTTGTTTTGTTTTTTAGACCTCCATACGTGCGAACTCTTCATATGCATGCTATGTGCCCACCTTTCATCAAATCTCAGTTGTCACTGTTAGCTTGATTGAGTTACCATTGTCCCTGTGCATGCAATACCATATACCCTTTGCGCGGGTCTGCACAACCAATCATGGTTTACACGAGTTGGCGCAAAGGTCTCAACACACGTGTCAGTCCGATGTTGCTCAGGTGCGTGCGACCTCCTATACCATTTACGTGGCCCCGCACAACCAGTCATAGCTTGCGCTAGCTGACGCAAACACATGAATTCCTACTCTTTACTTCATTCTTCTTTACGTATTCCTTCTTTCTAATCCTCTTTCTTATTTCTTTCTTGTCTCTGATATCCTCTCATCTCTTAAAAGCAATGTATGATGGAAACTTCGTATATTTTGTGCACCAGCACACTATCATCCATTCTTCATTGTTTTGTTGCGCTACTAGTGAAGCAGAAACTAATCCAAACGTTATTTGACACAATCTATCATTGATTGCGATTGATTTAACCTTTTCTAGTATTTTCTGGTGGAAACCCGTTATTTGTGAAGTAGACAACCACGTTAGCTAGGAGAAGAGTCGTTGTGGTATACCTGTCATTCAGAACAGAGTGCTAGTTATTTTTAGCAGATAAAATTGTACTTTGTTTTTAGAGATGAAGGGGAGGATGTTCCCACTGAGAGTCACAATTTTGGCGTCTATATAGACGTTAAAAAGTGATAAATGTTCTCTGAGTATTTTCTAAGTCATCATTGAATAATAAGTCCCTAGCAGAGTTGCCATTTTGTTTCAACAAGAAAATAAATGCATTTCGATTTGGGGGAATTATTCAATGATAACGAACGATGAGAGAACAATTATCACATTTATTCTGAGTTCATTTACATCCTCGGATTCCCTTGATTCTGAAAATAAAGTACAATCAATGCAATGAAATAAAAGATAGTACGATGACAATTTTGATAGCATTTCGATGCTTTTTTATCACATCTCCAGGGGAGATGGGTTGTGCAAGCTTGAAACCCTTGATCTAACCGTTGAGATCAGTTCTGATCATCCTTCCATTCATTCTTCCTTCATTGGACTGTTGAAATCAGTTCTGATCATGCTTCTGTTCATTCTTCCTTGATCGGACCATTGAGATCATTTTGATCATCCTTCCATTCATTCTTCCTTGATCGGGCCGTTGAAATCAGTTCTGATCATCCTTCCGTTCATTCTTCCTTCGGAGCGATGACCATCCCTTGAAATGCAGAGCAGTGATCCCTTGAAATGTGGAGAGACGATCTCTTGAAATGTGGAGCAGCAATCCCTTGAAATGTGGAGAGATCCCTTGTAATGTGGAGTGATCCCTTAAAATGTGGAGTGATCCCTTGAAATGTGGAGGCCATCTGTCTAAGGCTAGGAGTACACAGGCCTAAATAGGTAATGTATAGTCCATGGATCTTACTTCGGGGAATATGGAGTGCATAGAGCTTACTTCGGGACAAAAACCATGCATCAGGGCAAGTCTCCTCACAAGGTGGCACATGGAGTTTCCTTTAAGACAACATAAGGCTGGTGTAAGACCCGTATCCTAGACCGTACAGTTCCGTAGACTTCCACGGTCTTCCTAGTCAAATTCTGGTAACCTTCGATCCTTAACCGGTATTTGCGCACGACCCTGAGTCACACGCTGTCAACCCGAGCTAACTTGACCCGAGACTTATACCCTAGCGACCTCGCCGTCGCCGTAGTTCCGATGTCGCGACTCACCCACCGATCCGATACCCTGGTCAGGAGATGTGGGTCCACGTTTGGTGCGAAGAAAATGCCACACGTGTGAATTTTGAAAGAATCTCTACGACTTATCACCTTAATCAATCAATCACTCAATCCCATCATGTTAAGTACATGTCAAGTACACATCACCTTTCACCCATTCCCAAGCAACCCTAAAGTCAAAAGTTTCCTTGGTTTAGCAAGCTATTACCTACGTTTCATTGAGGGCTTCTCTCGTATTGCAGCCCCGCTGACCAGGTTGACTCGGAAGGGCACGGAGTTTATTTAGAACGATGCCTACAAGCGAGCATTTATGGAGTTGAAGGACCATCTGACGTCCGCTCCTGTCCTCACTCTTCCCTCTGGGAGTGATGGATTTATTGTATTTACCGATGCCTCACATATTGGTTTGGGTGTTGTCCTGATGCAGCACGGGAGACCAGTGGCCTTCGCATCTCATCAGCTCAAGGTCCATGAGCTAAACTACCCCATGCATGATTTAGAGTTGACTGCAGTTGTCTTCACACTAAAGGTGTGGAGACACTATCTCTATGGGGTCAGGTTCGAGCTCTTCTCCGACCATAAGAGCTTGAAGTACCTCTTCTCGCAGTCTGAGTTGAACATGAGGCAGAGGCACTGGATGGAACTCCTGAAGGACTATGATTTTGACCTCCAATACCACCTAGGCAAGGTGAACGTGGTGGCAGATGCCCTCAGTCGTCAGCCACGCGGCCTGGTGGTGCATATGATGATTTAGGATTGGCGGATGTTTGAGGATGTGGTAGAGTATGATTTTGAGTTCGGCCTATAGTCTTCTATCGTGAAGTTTTCGAGCCTGTCGATTTAACCCTCTCTTGTTGGAAGAGTGATCGAGGCTCAGCAAGCTGATAAGTTATTGGAGAGTTATATGGCTGAGGCGACATTCGAGAGTCAGGTAGATTGGTATATTGGTATAGATGGTGGACTTCGCTTCAAAGGCCGATTATGTGTCCCGGATATTCCTGAGTTACGCAGAGATCTTATGACCGAGGCACATCGATCGCGGTTTTCTATCCAACCTGGCTCGATGAATATGTACCGTGACATGAGGTGACAGTATTTTTGGGCAGGGATGAAGTGTCAGATCACCAGTTTTGTAGCCGAGTGTGACACATGCCAGCATGTTAAGGCCAATCATCAAAGACCCCCTGGTCTATTGTAGCCATTGAGTGTCCCGATGTGGAAGTGGGACAACGTGTCGACAGATTTTATTATGGATTTACCGAGGACTCAACGCAGTCATGACGCCATCTGGGTGGTTATGGATCGTCTGACGAAGTTGGCACATTTTCTTCCGATTCGTGTGACTTGGCCTTTGGACCGGCATGCGAGATTATTCATCGAGGAGATTGTGAGACTGTATCGCGTTCCACTCTCGATCGTTTCTGACCAGGACCCGAGGTTCATGTCTCAGTTTTGGGGGAGCTTCTAGAGAGCAATGGGGACTAATTTACATCTCAGTACCGCGTACCATTCGCAGACCAATGGCCAAACCGATAGGGTCAACCAGATCCTTGAGGATATGTTTTGGGCCTGCGCGATTGATTTCGGGGGTAGCTGGGATGAGCATCTTGAAATGGCCAAGCTATATGTCCTAGAGGGGGAGGGAGGTGAATAGGACTATGCCAAATTAAAAATAAATACAGCGGAATATAAAATAAAGAATAGATAGCAATCACAGAATAGGAATGGAAAACAACCTAAAATAGAGAAATAGAAACACAAATTGTTCTAAGGACAACCTTACACCAAAAACCAAAGTTTATGGTAGGACAACCTTATTTTTAGAACAAATAAAGAAACAGAAGCACAATGTAATAAAGAGATAGCAAAAATATAATGCTGTAATGTAAATCTAAATTATTACAACATTCCCCACCGTGCTTGAAATGTAAAATTTACAACATTCACATCCACACATACATTCCACAATTCTGAATGATAAAAGATAGGAAATATAAATCATACATCTACAACACAAAGAATTACAGTGGTTCGCCTGTGTGTTCACCAACTGTTAAACAACAGCCACACAGAATGCTACTCCACTCCTAATATCCTCACACAGGGGATATTAACATTCACTATCAAATAGGTTTTCACAGGTTCACCCAAAACCTTCAGAATTGTGTCTTTTTCAAAGGGCTTACACAATTCAAAAATCCTCACTTCTGAGTTTTCTGGCTCTCCTCAGATAACCAACAACTTTGAGATTTTTTTGGCTTAACCTCAAACAAAACCAAACAATGTAAATTACACAAATTGTAAAATACCTGATTTTCTCCTTCGTTGTAGCAGCCCAGAAGAACTAAGTCGGAGTAGAGATTTGAATGTCAAAGTTCAATGTCCAATACTCACTTTATAATGGTTCTATGTTCTAATAGATTTTAAATTAAAACAAAAGGGTTACCTCTAATTGATTTTGATTCCAGAAAAAGGAAAACAACAATTCCTCTTTTTCAGATTAGATTGGAATGAAAGAAACAAAATCAATTAACAAAGCTAAAGAATGAGAATATTAAATATGCACACTTAGCTTATATGGAGCACCAATGTATCTCTCAAAAGACCAAATTAATTTAGCTTAAAGTTCATTTTTTATTCTGAGATTCGTGCTCTATTTATAGGTGAGCAAATCACACATTCAACTAGTTTAAGGACCTCTACGACTGATCGTAGAACCAACAGATATTTGAAAAATTCAGGTGCGATAAGATTTAACAGTTTTATGACTGGTCGTAGGTGGTCTACGACTAGTCATGGGTCTCCTACGACTGGTCATAGATTCACACGACTGGTCGAAGCAGGTCAATTTTCAGCGCTGTACATTGAGTCATAGCTCTACGATAGATCGAAGATGCAGTTGACACTGTTCCTACAACTGGTCAGGCAGTCCCCAGGACTAGTCAAAGCCTAACAGAAAATTTCTGATTTTTGTAACAAACTTACGACTGATCCAGGAATTTCTTAGACAGGTCGAAGCAGTGCTAGGACTAGTCCAACAAAGTCCAAGACTAGTCTTAGAACAGACTAAACTCACTTATAGAAAACATATGAATTATGTATCCAAAATGACCTACTCTAAAGGTCAACCTAAGGTCAGTCATACCTCAGGAGTGAAGTAAGGACATTGAACATAGGAGACATGTGACCTTTGAAGTCTTGATGGAGCTCAAACTTAAAAGCTTCTTGAGATCTTGAGGTAGAACTTGAATGCATCTTAAGATCTTGATAACAATCTCACTTTCTCGAGTCTTGACTTGTAAACAGTGATTGTTAATCGAAATTGATCTTGAGTAGAGCATTGCTCTTCATATATGCAAGCTTCATAGTAGTGTCTTTGGCACCACAAATTTGACAACACACAGGGCTATAAACTATGACACTTACACATTTGTGATTGGCTGAGTTCGCATACAACAATAGTTATCAGGCAACCATCGTCATAGATCCTTTTGAGGCACTATATGGTAGACCATGCAGATCACCGAGTTGTTGGACCGATGTTGGAGAGCGCCGTCTCCTAGGTCCCGAGCTTGTGCAGGAGACGTCACAGGCTATTGATATCATCAGGCAGAGGATGCACACAGCTCAGAGCTGGTAGAAGATTTTTGCTAATTGTTGGCGTTGTCCCTTGGAGTTTGATGTAGGGGACCATATGTATCTCAAGGTCTCGCCTATAAAGGGCGTAGTTCGATTTGGAGCCAAGGGCAAGCTTACCTTGAGATTCATAGGACCTTTCGAGATCACTGGGCGCATTGGCGCCATGGCCTATCGGCTTGCCTTGCCATCTCAGTTGTCTGGCATCCACAACATTTTTTATGTCTCCATGATGAGGAAGTGTGGGTCAGACATCATTCCTATTATTGGTTGGCAGCCATAAGAGGTTTATGAGGATGTTTCCTGCATTGAGTAGTCAGTTCACATCCTTGATCAGGAGCAGGTCCTCCGACTAAGGTCATTCCATTGGTGAAGGTTCAGTGTGGTCAACATTCTGTAGAGGAGGCTTCTTGGGAGCGTGAGGCTGAGATTCAAGAGCGTTATCCCCATCTCTTTAATGATTGATTATGTGTTGTATTTTGTATATTATCTCTGATGTTATATGATGATGATTATGTTTCTTATTCCTCATGAGTTATACCTAGTTGCGATGATTATGTAAATTTTGAGAATGAAATTTTTATTAGAAGGGGAGAGCTATAAGCCCCGTATCCTAGACCGTACCATTCCGTAGACTTTCGCGGTCTTCCAAGTCGAATTTCGGTAACCTTCGACCCTTAACCGGTATTTGCACGCAACCCTGAGTCACACGCCGTCAACCCGAGCCGACTCGACCCGAGACTTGTACCTAATGCCGCGATTCCCGCGCCGATCCGATACCCTGGTCAGGAGATGTGAGTCCGCGTTCGGTGCGAGGAAAATGTCGCGTGTGCGAATTTCGAGAGAATCTCTACGACTTGTCACCTCAATCAATCAATCACTCAATCTCATCATGTCAAGTACATGTCACGTACACGTCACCTTTCACCCATTCCCAAGCAACCCTAAAGTCAAAAGTTTCTTACAAGCCCATACCCCTTTCTTACACAATCTACCCCTAAAGTCAACAATCTCTTACGCACCCATCCCTCTCTCTCCCATCCATCACTCTATCACATCTCTCTCTCTCTCTTTACAACCCTCTCTCTCATTCCTCAAATCACTTTTCCAAGCAACAAAAAAATCCCACGTATGAGCTTCCCAAGCTCTCATGGAGAAACTCTAGTGTGGCCTACTTCCTATCCCCCTCATCTCCCATCTCAACCATCCAAACTCCATCTCCTCCGTTAGGATCGAAGCTAAGGAGCAAAGGAAGCCTAGGGAGCAAGAAGAAGATGGTGGGTGATCTTGGACCCACATTTTCTCTTTTTATTATGTATTTATTTTGTGATTTAAGGGTCCATATCTATTGGGACCCACCTTGATGTATATTTTGTGTCAAAGAGGGGCCCATAGTGGCGGTGTAAGACCCGTGTCCTAATCCGTACTGTTCCGTTAGCTTCCGCGATCCTTCCGGTCAAACTCCGGCAACCTTCGCACCGTATTCGGTATTTGCGCACGATCCTAAGCCAGGTCCCGCGCACCGACGTCGGCTTGGTCTGAAAGTTATATCATAGCGACCGCGTCGTCGCCGCGGTTCCAACGCCGTGACTTGCGCACTGAACCGATACCCAGGCAAGAAGATGCCGATCAGCGTTTATTCCGAAGAAACACCGCGCGTTGCGGATTTCGAGGGAATCTCTACTATTAGTCTCATCAATCAACCATTAAAGCATCCCATACCTCAAGTACAACAACCCATCTCCACCTTTTTCAAAAGTCCACCATTCTTTCCACCTCACCACTCCTCTTTTCCAAATTTCAACAACAACCGTACACCTTTTCACAATTTTCAACCCAAACCATCCCCCATCACTCCATCACCCATCTCTTTCTCTCTCTCTCTCTCTCCCTTTACAACTATCTCTCTTATTCATTTTTTTTCAAAAATCCAAATCCAAGAGAGAGCACCATACGTATGAGTCCCCCATGGTGAGAAAACTTCATTTGTGAGGTCCACCTTTCCCACCCCTTCATCTCTCATCTCAACCATCCATTTTTCATCTTCCTCCATCAAAGGGTAGCACAAGGAGCTAAGGAAGCCAAGGGAGCAAGAAGATCTAGCGGTGGGTGTTTGGATAGGATAGATTTTGATGCTTTTAAGTTGGGCCAAGTGAGGCCAACCGATCAATGGTTTGGATCTCACTTTGGACCCTAAGATGTGGCCAATGGCCCACTTGGATCATCATGATCATTCCATGATGGGGCCATTCTCCATGGACCCCATCATGATGTTTATTTCTTTACATGCTTAGGGTCATCTAGACCATTTAATTTAGTGGAGAAGGGATCTCCACCGTTGGATCTAATTTTTATAGACCCATGTGTAATGGGGCCCACTTGATGTATGATTTAGTGCAAGGGAGGGCCCATAGTGCCGGGGTCCATCACACGGTCTCACTCTCTATCTCTCTCCCTTTTTATTTTAATTGTTTTATTTTTATTTTTATTTTTATGTTAATGAGGTTATGTGGCCCACTTGAATGGACCCCACCATAGGGTATGTATTCCATCCAACTCACCTACGAGTGGGGCCCACCTTGTGTGTAGTATACACACCATCCTCCATGAGGTGGCCCACATAAGCAAGGCCCACCTCTAGTATATTTGCAGAGTCCAGCGTCCAGGGACGCTGGACGTTTCATGGAAAATGTAAAAATTAGCTTGGTTTGGGGATGGCCCACTTGTGTAGGCTCCACCTTGATGTATGTATTAAATCCATGCCGTCCATTCTTTTCCCAAATCTGTTTTAGGCGTTGAGCCAAAAGATGGGGTTAATCAGACCTTCGGGCGGGCCGTACCATACCAAACGGTGGTTTTCACCGTTGAAACCTTCCCTGATTTCTTATCCGCCAAAATACATCCAATATTGGACTCGTTTTGCTCGCGCTGAGCCATGGAGAGCCATTGGACGGAGTGGATTTACAAGATGTGGACCCCACCTGCAAAATCCATAAGAAAACAAAAAATAAAAAAAAAATAAAAAGGGCAAGCACAGCAGCAACGCTGCTGTGTCAGGCGGCAGCAGGCGCTGCCTGCGCCAACCTTGATGTTGATATACCATCTAAACCGTTCATAGGGTGGGCCACCCCCTGACATGGGCCCACCCCAAAAATCAGCCTGATCCAAGACTCAGGTGGCCCACACCGTGTGAAATAGTGGGATTGAACATTTACCTTTGAAACCCTTCCTGGGCCCACAGAAGTTTGGGATTAAGGTGAAATTTGTTTTCACCCTTCTTTTGGGCCCATGTGACCTTATCAATGGTCTGGATGGATTATAAACATTATGGAGGGCCCCACATGGAGCCCACATAGATGTATGTGTTTGACCACCACCGTCCGCCTGGACGGTGGACGTGGAGCCCACTGTAAACGTGGAGCCCACTGTAAATGTGGAGCCCACTGTGTGGGTGGGTGTACGTGTGCGTGTGTGTGGGTGCGTGTGTGTTGGTGTGTATATATTTATATATAATATTATATTCTATATAATATTATATGTTATATGTATATATACAATATCATATTATATATAATATATATGTGTATATATTATATTGCATATAATTTATTGATGGTGGAAGGCCCATTTCGGTTCACTTGTGGGCCATGGTCGAAGCCCACTTTGATGTATATGTGAGGCCCACTTTGATATACATATATAAGGCCCATTTAAGGCATTAGGGGCCCATGGGTCGAGGCCCATTTAGACGTAATGGGGCCAATGGGTTGAGGCCCACTTGATGTACATATGGGGCCCAATTGGTGTAGCCCATTTGATACTCATAAGGCCCATGAGATTAGGCCCATTTAATGCATTCTAAGGCCCACGGGTTATGGCCCATTGCAATGCACATAGGGCCCATTGGCGCGGCCCAATGATGTGGCCCACTTGATGAATATAAGGCCCATATGATATGGCCCATTTGACGTATTTAAGGCCCAATGGGATGTACCTAAGGTCCATTGCAATGTACGATCCCAACATGATTTATGTAATGATGTTTACGTCAGGGCTATGCCTTGGGAGCAATGGTGGTTTGACGTCCACATTGCAAGTATAGTGTGGTTAAATGTCCGCATTATGACTTTCCCTAGGGCCCATTGTTAGGCTCATACGTCTGATGTGTAGGCCGTCTAGGCCCATCTTTGTTATGATTATCATCCATTCTATATAGCATGCTCAGTTCCATGATTCATGACCATATGCATCATACGTATGCTTGATATGAGAAATGACTGATCATCGCACGTGCCTTCGGGCAGATTGATTAGGGGCTCCCGTATAAGGGGTGTTGCCCTACATGACCGCACGATACGTGCAGGATTGTTGCATGACTGGATAGTGTGATTCATGCATTCGCATTGTGTGTTATGGTTACTATACGCCCTAGCGACATCAGGGCTGTAGCCTCCACAGACGTATCGTGGTTGGCAGGATTGGATACCGGAAATACTGTTCTACATGGGGTGCGATAGATATCCCTGGGTGAAAGTCCCTAAACCCTTATGGTACCAGGAGGTTGCTCCAACGTCTAGACCGAGTGGATGCATGAGTGCCGATTACCAGACGGTTGCGCTTTCCACTGTGTCGTGGTCGGTTGGAAGGGGGTGCGGCCTTACCCGCCCGAGAGTAGGGGGCAATGCTAGGCTGAGTCTGACCAGCTCGAGGAATGGGTCCGCTATTGACGAGCCGAGCCCGATATTGGCAGGCGGATAGTGAGGTCTTTTCCACTCACCTTATTGCGCGCGATGGGGCGGCAATCTGGCTTGGAGTGTACTAGACCCCGGTGATATTCCAGATTTGAGCCGTATTGACATGTGGACTTAGATGAGGATTTGTATGCTTGACTTGCATTTTGCATTGCATGGCCTTGGTATGGCCGACATCATTCTTTGCACCGCATGGCCTTGGTACGGCTAATGGGATTCTTAGCATTCATCAGCATGTTCCGCATTACTCTGATACTGCATAACTACATTATCACCTTGAGCATACACTTTCACCACCCTCTAAGCTTTGTATAAGCTTATGCACGACCGTTGCGTGCAGTGCGGCTTGGATGCGTGGCTGATCTTCTTTTGGAGTTTTGGTCTATCTTCATTGTATTTCCCTTATGCTCATTGTACCTGTAAAGTTTTTTATTATAGTGGAAATGTGATGGGGTTTTTGGTCGTTGTTTGTGGGTTATGCCTTTGGTTATGCTTATTACGAATCAAACTGATGTTAAAAATTCTCCTTGTAGCATCCCAGGATCGGAACCTGGCGAATGGGCGCTGGGAGCCGAGAATGGGGTTCTACGGAGGCTGTCGGCGCCAGATTCGGCGATCGGGAATTTTGTGAGCCCGGTTTCCAAGTTTGGGGCGTGACAGGCGGGGCCCCTCCTTCACCTTCGTTATCTTCGTTCTCCCTTTCTCTCTCTCTCTCTCTCTCTCTCTCTCTCTCTCTCTCCCTCTCTTTTTATGATCATGGCCCACATATGATATGTATTTTTACCCATGCCATCCAAATAGTGGGCCACCTTGATCCCTTTTTGGGGCCCACATGACCAGGCGGTCACCCAGGTTCAGATGAAAGGGAACACAAATATTAGCCTGATCCTAAACAGGTAGTCCATGTGGGACCCACCTTGATGGGGCATATACCCAATCCGTCCGTCACCGTGGAGGGTGCACTGACGCTGGGGGTGTACTAACAATGAAGTGTTAATTGATAGTGGGTGCACTGACGTGGGTGTTCAGTGAAGTGTGTGCAGACGATGGGGTCCATGGGACCCACCCACATCATCCATCCATTTTGGTGGGCCACGCCACACGCATGTGGTGCATCCACCATCCAAGGATGGTGGGACCCAGACCATAGTTCACGTGGCAGACTGAGTGAAAGATGCCTTGTTTCAACACTTGAGGTCTTGGTATTGATCCCTGCGGAGGTGGCTAACATGGAGTGTGTGTACTAACATAAACGTGTGCTAACGGTGGGCTCCAAAGGACCCACCCACGCCATCCATCCATTTGGAGTGGGCCACACCAACATGTACGTGTGGTGTCTACCATCCTTGGACGGTGGGACCCACCCCATGTATGGGGCCCCCTTGGATGCACGTGACTGTCCAGGCTGTCGATGGCCTGGACGTTGCTCTTTTATATAATATAATATATATAATATATATTTTATATATTATATATATTATATATATTATATATATTATATTATATATATATATATATTATGTTATATCATATATCTGAGATGGTGGGCCGTACGTGGGACCCACCTCTCCCTTTAAATGCTTAAAAGCTACACAACAATAGCTAGTCTTATAAACATATTATATATTTTATATATATGCTTAAAGCTGACAGCAGCCATATTATATGTATATTATATATAATATGTACGCCGTTTAACCATTTGTGACCCACCATGATGGCAATTTGGGTGGTGGGACCCACCATGATGCATGTGTTATATCCATGCCATTCAACAATTTGTGAGATTACTGTACGACATGGGAAAAAGAATGATGTCAGATCTAAAGTTCAGATGGACCCCACCATTTAAATAGTAGATAGTGACATCCACCGTTTAAACATCTAATGGCCATGGTAGTTTCCAAATAAGTTGATATTGTTTTCACTTCATTTACCTCTATGCTAACTTATGAATATGTCGGATCTCAAATATGCAGAAGGTTGGGCCCGATTTGATATAAATGAGGCCCATCGGTGTGGCCTATACATGAAACCCGTTGGTGCAGCCCATGTGATGTGGCCCGCTTGACATAAGAGGCCCATTGTGATATGTTTGAGGCCCAGGTGCGAGGCCCACCTATTGTGTATTTGAGGCCCGATGAGATATAGGTTGGCCCATATGAGGAGGCTTATGTGACGTAAATGAGGCCCATCATGATTGTACATAAGGCCATGGGCCCATTATATGTTTGACCCTATGTAAGCCACTCCTTGGGAGCAATGTTGGTTAGATGTCCACATTGATGGGCAATGATGGTTGGATGTCCACATTGTGACTTTCCCTTAGGCCCGGTTAGACCCATTCTCTTGTGGGTTAACCCAAATAAGTGGGCCCTATTCACCATAGATGGATGACTCCGTTCTATCAGATTTGACATAACCACGACTGACGCCGATTAACGACCTTGATTATCGGTGTCAATTACCGATGTTGATTATCGCTGCCGATTGTCGAGACTGACACCGGTTATCGATACCGATTGTGAGTACGCAACAACATAACATCATAATACATGCTCATACGCATCATCTACATGCTCGTGATGAGATGAGTGATTGATCATAGCACATGCCATTGGGCATATTGTTATGGGACACCCTGGAAAAGGGAGATGCCCACATGAGCGCGCGGTACGCGCATGATTGCTGTATGACTGGATTTCAGGATTCATGCATCTCGCATTTGTGACATGTATACTGTACGCCCTAGCGATATCAGGGCCATAACCACCACAGGCATATCGTGGTTGGTAGGATTGGATACCGAAAATCTTATTCTACATGCGGTGCTATAAATATCCCTGGGTGAAAGTCCCTAAACCCTTATGGTACTAGGAGGTTGCTCCAACGTCTATACCGAGTGGCTGCATGAGCGCCAAGTGTCGATTACCAGAAGGCTGCACTTTCCACTGTGTCATTGTCTGTTGGAAGGGGGTACGGCCTTATCCGCCCGAGAGGAGGGGGCAAAGCTAGGCTGAGTTTGACCAGCTCGAGGAATGGGCCCGCTATCGACGAACCAAG
This sequence comes from Magnolia sinica, assembly GCF_029962835.1. NCBI lineage: Eukaryota > Viridiplantae > Streptophyta > Magnoliopsida > Magnoliales > Magnoliaceae > Magnolia > Magnolia sinica. Next base: position 61,508,711 of record NC_080577.1, read on the forward strand.
CCCGATATTGGTAGGCGGATAGTGAGGTCTCTTCCACTCGCCTTATTGTGTGTCATGGGGCAGCAATCCGGTTTGGAGTGTACTAGACCCTGGTGATATTCTAGAGGTGAGCTGTATTGATATGTGGACTTAGACGAGGATTCGTATGCTTGATTTGCATCTCTCATTGCATGGCCTTGATACGGCCGACATCATTCATGCCTTTCATTGCATAGCCTTGGTACGGCTAACGGTATTCATAGATTCATCAGTATGTTCTGCATTACTCTGATACTATATAACTATATTACTACCTTGTACACATACTTACACCACCCTCTAAGCTTTCTATAAGCTTATGCATGACTATTGCGTGCAGGTGATGTTAGACCGTAGCAGCACTGACGCAGGAGCGCATACTAGATCAACCTAGAGCTTTTGTCCATTATCATTGTATTTCCCCTTTATACTCATTGTACTTGTAAAGTTTTTGATCATAGTGAAAATGTGATGGAGTTTTTGGTTGCTGTTTGTGGGTTATGCCTTTGGTTATGCTTGTTATGAATCAAACTGACGTTGAAAATCCTCCTCGTAGCATCCTAGGATCGGAACCTAGCGAATGGGCGCTGAGAGCCGAGAATGGGGTAAAACCATGCATTAGGGCAAGTCTCCTCACAAGGTGGTGCATGGAGTTTCTTTTAAGACAACATAAGGCTTCTCTCAGGACAAATTCCATAACAAGTGGCGCATGGACTTTCCTTTAAGACAACATAAGGCTTCCCGCAGGACAAGCTCCTTATGATGTGCCGCATGGAGTATCCTTTAAAACAACATAAGGCTGTCATCTGGACAAGCTCCTCTTGATGTGGCACATGGAACTTTCCTTAAGACAGAAGAGCCTGTCTTTAGGACAAGGCCCTCATGAAGTGGCGAATGAGCCTTATGTTTAGGATATGGGAGAGGAAAAGGTGGCACAGAAGGCTTTTTCTCTTGGAGGTTGCGTGAACCTCTTTACGACAAAGTCCCCTTCAAGTACGGCGCCAGGAGTTTTACTTGCAGAGGTTGCACGAGTCGCGCAAGCCTGGCTTTAGGACAAACTTCCCTTCAAGGTGGAGCTCCAGAAATGTCTTCGGACATCCCTCATCTAAAAGTGTCACACCCCCTTTCTTCTCTTGTTTTAATTGTGCGACCCGCGCACGCAATCCTTCTTTTGGACAATAATCCATAAGAAGTGGTGCAGAGAGCTTTACTCTCCTTCTGTTGTGCGAACTGCACAAGCCATTTGACTCTTTCCTTCTGTTTCACGAACCGTGCAACACTCTCTTTCCTCTCTCCTTCTATTGAGCCAACCGCGCAAAACTCTCTTTGGATGTGGAGTATGCAACCTCCTCTCATCCATCATGCCTTCCAACCTACCTACCTTTCAAATGTGGCATGGGGAGGGGTATTTATAGGCATCCAGTCCCCTCCCTTCTTAAATTGTGGTGATCACCACCACTTCTTCCTTCACACAATATCCAACCTCCTCTCTTAAACAATTGTGTCCACCAAGCTTTCCTTTAAATGGTGGTGTACAACCACTTCTTCCTTAATACAAGGCAATACTCATCCACTCCTTTTTACCAAAATACCCAAAATACCCCTGGAGGTTGATTTTTACCAAAATATCTAAAATATCCCCGGATGCTAATTTTTACCAAAATACCCAAAATACCCCCAGATGCTGATTTTTTACCAAAATTAGGAGTGAATGACCCTGGGAAAGATCTGCACCATGGAATTCTTTGACTAATGCAATGGAATATTTTTTTACCTCAACAGATGCCCTCTTGATCCTTCTTTGATTGATTCCTAAAATCAAATGGGGGATCGATCTTCCTCCGACCAAAGAACTGAATGAACTGCAACTGAAGGATGACTAGATGGTCATGCTTGACTAGAAGATCGAATGATCGCGCTCTAATGGAAAACTTGAATGATCATGCTTAATTGAAAGAGTTGAATGATTGCGCTCGAACGCAAGACTTGAATGATCGCGCTCGAACGGAAGATTTGAATGCCCCCTACCAGCCGCATCAAATGAATGCTTCACTAGGGAAGACAAAATTCTCTTTTCATCGAAACTTGACACTGTAACAGCTATGAAGACTTCGTCCCTAAGTATCTTGGTTAGAGAACTATCTTTTAATGTTGCTGCAGCTGCAACAATTTCTTTGATCAACTTTGGCGACTCTTTAAACTTTGTATCTAAGGGTTCTTTAATGCTGCTCTTGTCGTAACAGCTTTTTCGATTTGTTTCTTTTATTCATGATCTACATATGATTCAAGAGAAATGCATTTTTGCATGTTGTTTACTCAATATTTAAAATTTTCATTAGGCAATTGCATATTTGAGCGTATTTAAAGTGAAATATGTATCTGCGACATTTTAAATGTTACACTTTTTGAGTAGTGGAGCTAGTGTACTTTTGAGTAACCATACTTTGACTGGACCAGACTGAAATTATCTTGACTTGACTAGACTTGACTTGACTTGACTCGACTAGTCTAGATTGACAGTACTGGACACTGGACTAACACTACTGGACTGAAACTTACTAGAGTGACACTTACTGGACTGAAACTTACTAGAGTGACACATACTGGATTGACACCTAATGGACTGACACTTACTAGACTGACACTTACTGGACTGACACCTGCACACATAGTTTAAGCTCTTGAGTAGTGGAGCAACAAGTTTCTTAGATTCATGAGGGAGTCGGGTCTCACGTTATGGTCTCTTGAACTCTTATGAGTTTGCTGGACTTCTCACTACCTGGTGAGTTCACAAACCACGATCCATCAAAGGGGCCTAGTGAAGCTACCGGGGCCGTGAAATTGGTTGAATTTATGCATAGGGTTGGCCGCAATAACTCTCTAGAGTTCACGGGGCTTGCAAGACAACCTTTAGGGTACCAAATCTAGGGCCCTCAGTCCATCAATGAGTAGGTTTAAGCCCTTCCTCATGAGTTAATACTGAAATCAATCTAAAGATCTGGGGGGGTCTATACATGGTTGGCCTATCTATGGACATGGCCAAAGAGCTCCCACTGCAGCCCGCATTTTCTTCACCTACAAAGTTAGACCCATTCACGGGAGGCCATTTTCCTCCATTCCTTGTGTCACTATCGGAAAGCTATACAGGCAGCATGGGTGTTACGCTTGACTAGCCGTTGGGGACTTTTTGGCCTTTTAGGACTTTAAGTCACTAGCTTCATCTGCAGCCCGCATGGGTATGCATATGATGGCCTTCATGGGCTTGTTAGGGCCACTGGCTTCTCACTGCTGCCCAAATGATGATAGGGATATGCCTTATGCATAGTTGGCTATATAGGGCTTGGATAGGCTGCCTTAAATGATAAGCAACCATCGATGTCATTAACTTTTTATGTGGTTGGCTATATAGTTTATTCCACTGCCAAAAGATGGCAGATCAATAATTGATATTTCTACCCTCCTGATAATGCTTTGAGAACATTCAAATCATGTTTAAAATAGTGTATCGTCTTGGTGATGATAGCAATTTTGATAAAATGAGTTTATATGAGCGATTGATGACGACAGCGATAGTTGCTAATTTTGGCAATAATCAGTGGTACTTAGCGATTTTGACGAAAATCATTGGCATTGGTGACAATCGTCAATGCTTGATAGCAATCATCAATGCTTAGCAGCAATCATCAATGCTTGACAGTGATCATCAACGCTTAACAGCGATCATCAATGCTTCTAGTACATTCGAGAAGCTTTGCTTGAAAATTTATGCTTGCCTATTCATTCACATGAATAGAAGTACATGACTTTATCTTTTACAGCCCTTTCATCCTTCTACTTGTCATGCCCCCTTTTGATTAGGAAGCATTGCTCTGGGAATCTTCATAATCAAAATAACGATGTTGCAACCATTAATAAATATACTGATGTCGCATCACCTCATACTTTTTGCCCAAGATTAGCATTGCCCCTAGTCTCAAACTAATCAGGCCTATGTACTCTTATTTCTTCTTTTGTGCCATACACCTTAACAACTTCGCCTTTATCAATCGTCTTCTGTAACTTGTTCTTCAAGCTGAAACAATTTTCCATTCGATGTTCAGCATAGGAAGTACATCATCTTTTTTCGAGGCTATGCAAATTCTTTCTTTATTTTCTTGGTCGTATGTTTAGTCATGTTTCTTTTATCAGGTATTCCTTGCCCATTCACTTTTCTTTCTTCTTCAATTGTATCTCCTGAATTTCTTCTGAGATTCGAAGTTAACTAGTGCATATAAAAGTTAGACACCCTTGTAATGATCATTGCTAAGCAACAAGCTTCTTCGATCAAATCTTAAAATGTCCAATACGCTTGAGAAGCTTTGCCACCTTTTTAGTTTGGAAGTATTACAACAGGAATGTTCTAGGTCAAAACTCCTTGTTCTTCTATCGACTAACTATTTTCCATCGAGATCATATGTCATTACTTTCTCTTTTATTTTGTCTTTTTTTATGACAATTTTACTATTGTCAATCATCTCCTGTAGAATATTCTTTTCTTCTTTGCTTCATTTCCTTTGAATACCGTTACCGTGGCAGTTTGATTGCCTCTACAGCTAGCGATTGATTCCTCATAGCATTATATCATCTTCTTCAACTGTATATTTCCCCTAGTCCTTGAATTGTCCAAACTCTTTCTCTACTTTCTTATTTGTAAAATTGTCGATGTTTTCTTCATCGGAAGATTCAATTCTTTACTTTTTGACAATCCTTCATTTTGCTTTTCTTTCTTCAGCAATATCTATTGTTGTTCCCTTTATACTCTTGAAATAGCCGATTCATTCGAGAGTTGAGCAGCTTTACTTTGACTCTTTCTCTCCTACTCTAGAAAGTGTGACGATGCCCCTTGGGTTCTCTATTGACTGATGAATTTGTTAATTCACTAATTGATTCATCTACTTGTTGGTGAGTAACGTCTGATTCAGTCAAACTAACTTCTCATCTAAAGGCTTTCCTTAGGGTTCACTATTGTTCACGGTAGTCGTTGTTGGAAAAGTAGGGTCTTCAGTAAGATTAACATCTTGTTAGCAAATTTTCTATTTTCTGCACACTTCGAATGTACTGTTATCCATACTCGACGGGATGATATTCCTTGTAAAAGAAGATTGAACACTTCATTTTTCAGATATCACTATGTTTCTTTTTTTAGACCTCCATACGTGCGAACTCTTGATATGCATGCCATGGGCCCACCTTTCATCAAATCTCAGCCATCTCCGTCAGCTTGATCGAATCACCATTGTCCCTATACGTGCAATACCCTTTACCCTTTGCGTGGGTCTGCACAACCAATCATGGTTTGCGCAAGTCGGTGCAAAGGTCTCAACATACTTGTCAGTCCAATGTTGCGCAGGTGTGTGTGACCTCGTATACCATTTGTGCGGCCCCGTACAATCGGTCATAGTTTGCACGAGCTGACGCAAACACATGAATTCCTACTCTTTACTTCATTCTTCTTTACGTATTCCTTCTTTATAATCTTCTCTCTTCTTTCTTTTTTGTCTTTGATATCCTCTCATCTCTAAAAAGCAATGTAAAATGGAAACTTCATATATTTTGTGCACCAGCACACTATCATCCATTCTTCATTGTTTTGCTGCGCTACTAATGCAGCAGAAACTACTCCGGATGTTATCTAGCACAATCTATGCTTGATTGCAATTGATTTAACCTTTTCTAGTGTTTTCTAGTGAAAACCTGTTAGGTGTGAAGTAAACAACCACGTTAGCCGGGAGAAAAGTCGTGAATGATGAGAGAATAATGATCACATTTATTCTGAGTTAATTTACATCCTCGGATTCCCTTGATTCTAAAAATAAAGTGCAATCAATGCAATGCAATGAATGAAATAGAAGATAGTCCAATGACAATTTTGACAACATTTCGACGCTTTTTTATCACATCTCCAGGGGAGATGGGTTGTGCGGGCTTAAAACCTTTGATTTGACCGTTGAGATCAGTTCTGAACAGCCTTCCGTTCATTCTTCCTTGATCGGACCGTTGAAATCAGTTCTCATCATCCTTCCATTCATTCTTCCTTGATCGGACCATTGAAAACAATTCTAACCATCCTTCCGCTCATTCTTCCTTCGGAGTGATGATTATCCCTTGAAATGTGGAGCGGTGATCCCTTGAAATGTGGAGCAGCGATCCCTTGAAATGTGGAATGATCCCTTGAAATGTGGGGTGATCCCTTGAAATGTGGAGGCCATCTGTATGAGGATAGGAGTACACAAGCCCAGATAGGGAATGTAGAGTGCATGGATCTTACTTCGGGGAATATGGAGTGCATGGAGCTTACTTCGGGACAAAAACCATGCATCAGGGCAAGTCTGCTCATAAGGTGGCGCATGGAGTTTCCTTTAAGACAACATAAGGCTTGTCTCAAGACAAATTCCATAACAAGTGGCGCATTGACTTTCCTTTAAGACAACATAAGGCTTCCCTTAGGACAAGCTCCTCTTAATGTGGCACGTGGAGTATCTGTTAAGAGAACATAAGGTTAGCGTCTGGACAAGATCCTCTTGATGTGGTGCATGGAACTTTCCTTAAGATAAGAAAAGTCTGTCTTTAGGACAAGGCCCTCATGTAAGACCCGTATCCTAGCCCGTACTGTTCCACCAACTCCAGCGATCCTTCCCGACGAATTTCGGCGACTTGTGACCTATAATCGATGTTTGCGCACGACCCTGAGTCGTATCTTATAAATTTAAGTTGGCTTAATCCGAGACTTATACCATTGCGACCATTCCGTCGCCGTGGTTCCAACGCCGCATCTTGCATACCGATCCGATACCCTAGTAGGGAGATGTGGGCCGGTGTTTATTTTGAAGAAAATACCACACGTTTGCAATCCCAAGAGAATCTCTACAACATGTCCCATCAATCAATCAAATCAATCAATCACCTCATGTCAAGCACACACTCATGCTTTCTTTCTCCACAAGTCAAGCAAGCCCAAAAGTCAACCAATCCTCACCCATCACTCACCTCACATCCATCACTCACATCTCTCTTACGACCACCACACCTCTCTCTCTCATTTCTCAACACATTTTTCCAAGCAAGCAAGAGAGATACAGGTCCATGCATTCCAAGAGAGAAAAGTGATTTTGTGTGGCCCACTTTCCCATCCCAAATCCTTCATCCTATCCATTCAAACTTCATTACCCTCTATCAAAGAGAAGAATAAGGAGATCGGTTTTCCAATGGACCAAGAAAATCAAATGGTGGGTGATTCTATAGGCTAAATTTTTATATTTTTATGATGGGCCAAGTGAGGCATACCGATTGATGGTATGGATCTCACTTGGGACCCTTGATGTGGCCGATGTCCCACCTTGATTTTTCATTATCATTCCATGATAAGGCCATTCTCCATGGACCCCATCATGATGTTTACTTTCCTAAGATCTAAAGAGGTCATCTAGACCGTCCATTTTGGGTGGAGAAGGAATCTCCACCGTTAATCTTTGATTTGGTGGGCCCACATGTATTGGAACCTACTTGATGTATGCTTGAATGCAAGGGAGGGCTCATAATGGCGGAGCCCTCCATCACACGTGTTTCTCTCTCTTTCCCTCTCTTTTTTATATATATTTTTATGTGTTATGATGTGGCCGTGTGGCCCACTTGGATGAACCCCACCATGAGGCATGTATTTTATCCAAGTTATCTATTGGTGGGGTTCACTTTATATGTGCTGTATCCACACCATCCACATTTGGTGGCCCACCAGAGCAGGGCCCACCTTATAGCCCAAACCATCCAGCGTCCTTGGCACAAATATTAGCTTTGGATTCAAAGCTTTTAAGAAGGGCCACTCCTACAGGCCCCACCTTGATGTATGCACCCAATCCACATTGTCCATTTCATTCCCTGGCCCATTTTAGGCGTTGAACCGAAATGTGAAGCCAATCTGATTCCCAAGTGGGCCATACCACAAATACTAAGGGGTTGGGCTACCCACATCATTTCTTACTTTTTACATGGGAGGTTTGGAGTGAGTTTTCACTCATGGGACCCATATTGATGTATTTCTTATATCCACACCATACATCCATTTTCTGGGACATTTTAACCATGGAGCCTAGAAATCTACTCGATCTAACCATCAGGCGGACCACACCACAACCGATGGTGGTAGTGAGAGCACCCCTCATGTCAACCATGCAGACGTGGGGTGGGGGCATCCCAACCATGGACCCCACCTTGATGTATTTGTTTAATCCATGCCATCCACCACCTTCCCCATGTAGTTTTAGTCTATGAGTTGAAAAATGAGAGAAATCTTAGTTCTTAGTGGACCGCACCAAGGGAAACAAAGTCCCACTGTTGGAACCTTATAATACCTACTGTTGTGTGTATAAGTGGTGGACCTATCCATCATTAGACTCCTTTGGTCCATAGAGAGCTGGTCGATATAATAGACGGAATGGATTATCCACTAGTGGGCCCCATATAGTAGAATAACATAAAAATAAAGGAAGAAAGAGAAGAAGAAAAAAAAGAGTAAGTCCCTGGACGTTTTTGTCCAGTGACGGTGAGGGTGGAAGCATTACTGGGCTGCCACCACACATGGATCCCACCATGATGAAATTGTTTAATCCACACCATCCACCATCTTCTCCTTCTAATTTTAGGCCATGTGCCAAATTTTGAGGCAGATATGAGTCTCGATTGGGCCATACTAAGGGTATTAATGCCCATTGGTTGAAACACTCTAAGGCCCTCTTTGGAGTCCCTTGTCACCCAAACCAGTCCTAGTCAGAGTCTATTTGACCTCATTCAAGGTGGCCAAGACGTTGAACGGATTAGATTATTCACTTGGGGCATCCCACCATGGATTGTATTGCGAGGCCCAAGATGGTGTATGTATTATATATTCATGTTGCCCAGTCTCATCGAACACCATGATATATATATTTTATCCACGTCTGGGATGGACCCACCTTGATGTAAGTAATCTATATGCACACTGTCCATTTTCCCCTGGACGGTGGGGCCCCTTATTGTATATGTGTTTTATACATGCCGTCCATCAGCGTGTGGGACGCACCATGATGAATGTGTTTCATCCACGCTGTCCATTCATTTTTTTTTGGGATGAGGCCCACCTTTGATGTGTTTATGGCCCATCCATGAGGCCCACCTTTGATGTGTTTGTGGCCCATCCATGAGGCCCACCTTGATGTATTTTTGGCCATCTGTGAGGCCCACTTTGATGAATTTTGTGGCCATTTGTGAGGCCCACCTTTGATGTGTTTATGGCCCATCCATGAGGCCCACCTTTGATGTGTTTATGGTCCATCTATGAGGCCCACCTTGATGTATTTCATGGCCATCTATGAGGCCCACCTTGATGTATTTGGGGCCCATGGGTTGAGGCCCATTGTGCTGTATTTGGAGCCCATAGGTTAAGGCTCATTGTGATGTATTAGGGCCCATGGGTTGAGGCCCATTGTGATGTATAAGGGCCTGTGAGTTGAGGCCTATTGTGCTGTATTTTGAGCCAATGGGTTAAGGCCCATCGTGATGTATTAGGGCCCATGGGTTGAGGCCCATTGTGATATATAAGGGCCCATGGGTTGAGGCCCATTGTGATGTATACCAGGTCATTGCATTGTGTGATTCCACCATGGTTTATGTAATAACATTTATGGCGGGCCATGCCTTGGGAGCAATGTTAGTTTGACGTCCACATTGTAAGAATAATGTTGGTTAAATGTCTGCATTATAACTTTTCCTAGGGCCCATTGATAGGCCCATACTTGTTATGTGTACACCATCAGGGCCCATCTTCATTGTGAGGATAGTTCATCACCATATAAAATGCTTAGTATAACTCCATGATTCATGCCCATACGCAGCATATGTATGCCTGATATGAGGAATGTTTGATCATAGCATACGCCATTGGGCAAACTATTTACGGGACTCCTTATGAGATGGAGTGCCCACATTATCGTGCCGTACGCGCAGGATTGCTGCATGACTAGATAGTGTGACTCATGCATCTTGCATACATGTGACTTGATCATTGTACGCCTTAGCGATATTAGGGTCGTTGCCTCCACAGGCATATCGTGTATGGCTAAATGGGACACCAAAAATACTTGGTTCTAGCACTATGGGCACTTAGGATGTTTTTGGGTGAAAGTCTCAGAATCCTCCGAGGCTAGGAGATATTCCAACGTCTAGACCGAGTGGAATATGAGCGTCAGTGCCTATACCATAAGGCCATGTCTCCCTCTATGTCATGGTCGGTTAGAAGGGAGTGTTGCCTTATCCGCCTGAGTGAGGGGGCTGTAAGCTAAGCAGAGTATGACCAGCTCGTAAATGGGTCCGTTATCGACGAGCCGAGTAGTTATCGGCAGACTGCTGGCTAGGCAGATAGTGAGGTCTCTTCCACTCACTGGGTTGTGCAGCTAGGGAGGAGGCAGTCAGTGTGAAGTGTAATAGACCCTGGTAATTTCTCCAGAGAGCAACTATACTGATATGTGGACTTATTGAGCAGGAATTGCATATCCATTAATTCATTCATTCACCATCCACTTGGGCAGGTGCTGCGTGAGTATTTGTTACGTGTACCTTCGCATGGCCAGGATTTCGGTTGGGCGCGTGACTAACCTGAGATCAGGAGTTTACCACATTGAGTCGGACTATCCAAATTTAGGTATAGGACTGGTTTGGATAGAAGTCCCTTGTGGTGGACCTCGTAGCTTGTGATACTATATACTATCATCCCGACTTCCAGTATGGTCATTTCATTCGCACCGCATATTACATTGCATCTACAGTACTTAACATTTTGGGTTACTATGTTTTTTACACTTATATGACCTAGATGAGGTTGATGGTATTCGTGGCTCGTCAGGATTTGCATATTGCATTGCATCCTCAGCATTTGTTATTGTCTCTTTCATGTCTTGCATCACATAGCCTTTGTACAGCTAATAGCACTCATGGACTTGCCAATATATTTTCGCTTACTCTGATATCGCATGATTCATGATCTTGTCAGTATTTTTGCTTATTCCGATGATGTATGATTTATGGGCTTTATGGTATACTTGGTACTTATCTTGTGCACACACTTTCACCACCCTCTAAGCTTTTGTAAGCTTATGCACGATAGATGCATGTAGGTGGCGTTAGGTTGCAGCAACGTTGAGCTTGGAGCATGCAGCTGTCCTCTGGAGCTTTGATTTTGACATATGTATTTCCTTTTTAGCATTGTATTCAAATGATTATATTAGTGGTTATGTGGTGATGATGTTGTCTTTATGATTTGGTTATACTTGTGGTTATGCTTCTTATGAGACAAATGTATGTTAGAAAGTCCTCCTTGTAGGATCCCAGGATTGAAATTTGGCATATGAGTGCCAGAATCCGAGAATAGGGCACTACGGAGGTTGTCGGCACCGGATTCGGCGATCGAGAATTTTGTGAGCCCGATTTTCGCATTTGGGGCGTGACACCTCATGAGTGGCGCATGAGCCTTGTGTTTAGGATATGGGAGAGGAAAAGGTGGCACAGAAGGCTTCTCCTCCAGGAGGTCATGTGGTTCACGCAACCCTATCTTTAGAACAAACTCCCCTTCAAGTATGGCGTAAGGAGTTTTACTCCAAGAGGTTAAGCGGGTCGTGCAAGCTTGGCTTTAGGACAAACTTCCCTTCAAGGTGGTGCTCCAAGAATGTCTTCAGGACATCCCACCTCCATATGTGGCGCACCCCCTTTCTTCTCTTGTTTTAATTGCGCGACCTGCGTAAGCCATCCTTCTTTTAGACAATAGTCCTTAAGAAGTGGCGTAGAGAGCTTTGCTCTCCTTCTGTTGTGTGAACCGAGCAAACCATTTCACTCTTTCCTTCTGTTGCACGAACTGTATAACACTCTCTTTCCTCTCCCCTTCTGTTGCGCCAGCCGCGCAACACTCTCTTTAGATGTGGGGTATGCAACCTCCTCACCCCAACCTCCTCTCATCCATCCTGTCTTCCAACCCATCAACCTCTCAAATGTGGCATGGGGAGGGGTATTTATAGGCATCCAGTCCCCTCCCTTCTTAAATTCTGGTGATCACCACCACTTCTTCCTTCACACAATATCCAACCTCTTCTCTTAAACAATGGTGTCCACAAAGCTCTCCTTTAAATGGTGGTGTACTTCTTCCTCCATACAAGGCAATACTCATCCACTCCTTTTTACCAAAATACCAAAAATACCCCTAGACACTGATTTTTACCAAAATACCACCGAATGCTGATTTTTACCAAAATACCCAAAATATCCCTGGATGCTGATTTTTACCAAAATACCCTAAATACCCCCAGATGTTGATTTTTACCAAAATACCCAAAATACCCCCGGATGTTGATTTTTACCAAAATAAGGAGTAAATGATCCTAGGAAAGATCTGCACCATGGAATTCTCTGACCAATGCAATGGAATATTTTTGTGCCTTAACAAGTGAAAATAGCCAATATAGTAAATAGAAGAGCAGCGACGACCGATTTTTTAATAAGAAGAGTGGTAATGACCAACTTAATAAAGAGACAAGTGATAAGGTATGTATCCATGGCCCCACATAAATTTAGAAAGATCATTTTGTAAGCAACATTATACTATAATCTAAAAGGGTAAATAATTGATGGTAAAACATATAATAGCAGGAAGAATTCAAAGTAACACGAAGGCATGTTAAAACAAGGTAGAAATAACACAAAGGCATGTAAAGGCAAGATAAATTAACATGAAGGCATGTAAAAGGCAGGATAAATATAACAACTTAAATTAATATAAGCTTAAAGGATAAAACCCTCACCTTTGATTGTATATCTGCCTACTGCCAAGGTTAGATATTCAAGAGGGCACTTTAGGATTTAAATCTTATCCCAAACCCAACTTGGGGCAGCAACTTAGTAAGTCCCAATTGAGTTAACTCGGTTTGACACGATGTGGTGCAACTCCACTACACGAGCTCTCTCTTCCCTTGTTTCTTCTTTTCCTCTTTTCTTTTCTTTTCTTTTCTCTTTCTTTTTCCCATTCTTTCTTTCTCTCTTTCTTTCTTCCTTCCTCACTTTCTTTTCTTTTCTTTTTCTTCTTATTTTTCTAATCTCCCTCTGCTATTTCCAGCAGCATCTACACCTAGTCGGCACAACTCGAGTTGGTGCGGCAGCGGTGGCAACGCTCAACTTTTTCATTCTTTTGTTTCTTTCTCCTTTCTCTTTTATAATTTTTTTTTTCATATGTGATAGCAAGTCTCTCTTTATAGGCAGTCTGAACTCAGAAGGCCCTTGCGTAACCTCCTTACACAGCCAGCAAAATCGGCGAGTTTCCTCTCACGATGCTGCTTGCACGATGGAAAGCATCGAGGTGCGACTCTGTTTGAATGCGCTCACGTGTGGCATAGGACCGACGTGCCTTTGGTCGGTTTTGGGTAGCTAAAAACGTAAACCGCTTAGATTTTCCTGTTAACCAGTCATGGTGGGCCACAACGTCTCCAAATAGCCGTTGTTTGTTCCTGCAGCGAGAGCATCCGATTCTGATTCTCTGTTGGAGTCGGTGGGGCCCACTTATAGCATTCTTTCATTGGATTGGAGTCGTCCATTTTCTATGTAGGGTTGGGTTAGGCCACGTATCAAACCTGAATTTGATCCATGTTTTGAGTGGGCCACACCACTAATCAATGTAGCGATATAGTTATCTGTCACTATGAGGTTGTGCATGTGCATGGATGCACATGAACATCATGGTTTTGGTCGAAATTCCCGCCCGGACACATTGAATGGCTCAGATCGTCCATCCAGATGAAGGTGGGACCCAACACAATCCCAGCGAATGGTTGCCCGCAAGAGAAATCCCATTTTTGTAGGATTTGTCGGGTTAGCGTGCACTGACCGAAATCTTCGGTCCGGTGCACCTCGGTAGTGAACGTCTGTGTATACACCATCTAGGTGTGGGCCCCCCTATGACATCTTTTGGATCAATCTACATCGTCCATTCATTTTCCCATCCAAGTAAAGGAGTTGAGTTCAAAGTTGCAGCATATCCAATGATCAGGTGGCCCCAAAATCGATGGTTAATGACTAATCTGTCCATTAGGTCATCTATGTTATGATCTAAGGGCTGAAATTCAACGTGTACGGTTAATATAGGATTCCCAGGAGGGTATAAAATTTCACATTAATCGGATAGTGGGAACCACATGGTCTAGGCTAATGGCATTTTCATAATTATCGCTGATTTGTGAATTTTGGGAAATCTAATGGCTCCACATGGTTATAGGAACATTTTAAAGTAATTTTTATAAAAGGACTTATATTTAAATCATTATGGGTAAAGAGTTTTCATTGGTTTAGTCAAGGGAAGGTACGTGTATCAAACCACATGATCAACGGTTGGATGACTTGATTTTTGAATGAAGATCATTCCCAATGGTTAGGTTTGTGTCGGGGCAAGGATGTAAGGCTAGGATATTTGGATTGGTATTGTATACATGTATACATTACGTTGAATCTTATGGTAATGCTCGAGAACTTTCGATGCTCGAGTATCGAAATGTTCGAGGCATTACAATCTACCCCCCTTAAATATAATTTCACCCTTGAAATTTAGTACTTCCATTATCTGAGTAATTTTCCATGCCTCTAAGGATTCTCTAGTTCCTGTATTCGAGGTAATATAAATTGGGTTTGAGCTCGATATATGGATCTTTTGCCTGCGCAGTACAGATGATCTATCGATATAAATTTGTAATCTTGTTAAATTTTGATTCTTTTCTAGATCAGAGTATTGGGTCATTGAGATTTTCTTGGACTTTGGAATTCAAGTCGATTCGTGTAAATTTCGCTTAAACATGGTTCCATCAATTCATAATCCTGATCGTTTTAGACTCATGAGAAATCTTATGTACTCTTGTATTCTTATAAAGGATGAGTCTACATGGCCCATTATGCTTTCACTACGTACTCCTAAATTTCCAATGTACTACTTGTAAGTTTATATATATATATATATATATATACACACACACACACACACACACACACACACACATCTACATGGCCCATTATGCTTTCACTGTGTACTCTAATTTTCCAATGTACTACTCGTAATATATATATATATATATGTCTAGGTGCGCGTATAATTGAGACGCTATAACCTACCCCCCTTAAACAAAATCTCGACCTCGAGATTTGG
The DNA here is from genome assembly GCF_029962835.1 of Magnolia sinica. NCBI lineage: Eukaryota > Viridiplantae > Streptophyta > Magnoliopsida > Magnoliales > Magnoliaceae > Magnolia > Magnolia sinica. Next base: position 61,523,967 of record NC_080577.1, read on the forward strand.
TGATTGGATTAAGCCACTAATGCCTTTCCAGATTATAGTTCGATTCACTGGGATTTGAACCTGCGTTGTCTGGGTGAAAGCCAGATATCCTATCTGAACTAGATGATAATGGAGTTGAAATTTTAGAGAAAGGTTGATGGAGACCTAAGTGATCTTATTGGAAAGATTTTCAGAATTCCTTAACATGACTTCTATCTAAAACTAATGGAGGTCCTGCAGTATGTCAGAATTTTGTTGAAATAATCGTGAATTCTGGGACAATTAGGGAAATCTCTATTCTTATAAGGGAACGCGCGGCTTTCAAATCAAAACAAGTTTATTCAGAATTTTCAAGAATTTATTATGGGGGTACCTTGATTCATAGTTTCTAAATTTCACATCTTTTGTAATATTTCCAATAGGGAATCTGAATATGGATTTCGAATTCCTCAACTCACTAGTTCTTTGGGAATTCATTGAATGTATGTATCTAATTCAATATACATCCTATCACATAAGTTTTGTGATTGTCCACTCCCTCAGGCCTAGTTAATCTCATTCTCATGCTTTGATACCAATTGTAACGTCTCAAAATTTCATGACCAGAGTTTATACTAGTGCCTGAGAAAACCAGGTGTTAGTAATATATAAATTGGATGCTTTATAAAATCGCACCTTTTTTTTTTTTTAGATTACATATAGATACATTCATGAAGGTACTCATTCACAAGAATAAAATTAACTGTATTGATTATTTCATCAGAGTAAATAAATCAATAAATAATCAAATGCCTTCTCAATGGAAGCTTATTACATTAATTGAGTTCACAGCAAAAGTATAAGACTAAATCCTAAAATTTTCTTTGTATTCTTTCAGTATAGTCTTCTATAGGGAGTGGTCCTCTAGGTCTTCAAGCAGTACATTACCTGCATTATCTGTACGGTTGGGAGAGGGTCAATGCCCTACTCATAGTGATGGTTATCCCTTAAGATTAACAATAATTCAAGAGATTCATGAAAGCAATATAAAGGTTCTGATACGTCCTGTACTCCACAGCTACATGAGGTATTAATGCATAATCAATATATATGAGATGCATGCTTAGCAAAGTATATGTGATTTATCACCCTTAGCGATCGCCACAATGTGAAATATGATTAGAGTTATCCGACTCGCCATGCATCCCATACTACGAAGATTCGCCGGCGTGTCCCATGTTTGACATGGATTATGCGGTTATCCTAAGATGGACACAACACATGACCAGGTGAATCACACAACCCCGATTGGAGCGACTAATTGCGACAACAAACCCCCCATAAAGTAAGTTAATGTAATATGTATATATAACGATTCACATACACCAATTGGTACACCATCACCCATGAAACATGGAATTACATGTCGCCCCAGGGCCGCTACCAAAAACACATTATATCTATGATATTTATTCGATTGCTAAAAGAGGGATTCCCAATATAGTACTTGCACCTATAGAGAATACAAACTGAATCATGGAGGTTCTGGAATATCAAGACACATGCCTAAGCCTTAAAGATAAATAGTATAAGGCCAATATTGAGAAGAGTGATGATGGTCAACTCAAGCAGTGGCAATGGCCAATATAGTAAATAGAAGAGCGACGCGACCAATTTTTTAATAAGGAGAGTGGAAGTGGCCAACTCAATAAAGAGACAAGTGGTAAGGTTTGTATCCATGGCCCCACATAAATTTAGATAGATCATTTTGTAAGCAACATTATACTACAATCCAAAAGGGCAAATAATTGATGGTAAAACATATAATAGCAGGAAGAATTCAAAGTAACACGAAGGCATGTTAAGGTGATGTAGAAATAACATGGAGGCATGTAAAGGCAAGATAAAGTAACATGAAGGCATGTAAAAGGCAAGATAAATATAACAACTTAAATTAATATAAGCTTAAAGGATAAAACCCTCACCTTTGATTGTATATCTGCCTGCCGCCAACGTTAGATGTTCAAGAGGGTACTTTAGGATTTAAATCTTGTCCCAAACCCAACTTGGGGCAGCTACTCAGTGAGTCCCTATCGAGTTAACTTGGTTTGACATGACGTGGTGCAACTCCACCACATGAGCTCTCTCTTCCCTTGTTTCTTTTTTTCCTCTTTTCTTTTCTTTTTCTTTCCCTTTCTTTCTTTCTTTCTTTCTCTCTTTCTTTCTTCCTTCATTTCTTCCTTTCTTTCTTTCTTCCTTTCTTTCTTTTCTTTTCTTTTTCTTCCTATTTTTCTCATCTCCCTGTATTGCTTCCAGCAGCATCTAGACTGAGTCGGCCCAACTCAAGTTGGTGCAGCAACGGTGGCAACGCTCGACTCTTTCATTCTTTTGTTTCTTTTCTTCTTTCTCCTTTCTCTTTTATATTTTTTTATCTTTCTTATGTGACGGCAGGCCTCTCTTTATAGGCAGTCTGAACTTAAAAGGTCCTTGCATAACCTCCTTACACAGCCAGGAAAACCGGCGAGTTTCCTCTCATGACGCTGCTTGCATGATGGAAAGAGTCAAGGTGTGACTCTGTTTGAATGCGCTCACGTGTGACATAGGGCCGATGTGCCTTTGGTTAGTTTTGGGTGTCCAACAATGTGAACAGCTAGGATTTTCCCGTTGACCAGTCATGGTGGGCCACGTCTCTAAACAGACGTTGTTTGTTCCCGCAACAAGAGCATCCGATTCTGATTCTCTGCTGGAGTCGTTAGGGCCCACTTATGGTGTTCTTTCAGTGGATCAGAGTCCTCCATTTTTTGTGTAGGGTTGGGTTAGGCCATGTATCAAAACCTGAATTTAATCCACATTTTATGTGGGCCACGCCACTAATCAACGTAGTGTTATAGTTATCTGTTACTGTGAGGTCGTGCATGTGCATGGATGCACATAAACATCATAGTTTTGGTCAAAAATCCCGCTCGAACACATTAGACAGCTCAGATCATCCATCTAGATGAAGGTGGGGCCCAACACGATCCTAGAAGACGGTCTCCCGTGAGAGAAATCTTTTTTTGTGGGATTCGTCGGGTCAACGTGCGCTGACCAAAATCTTCGGTCTGGTGCACCTCGGTTGTGCACGCCTGCGTATACACCATCTAGGTGTGGGACCCCGATGACATCTTTCAAATCAATCTACACCGTCCATTCATTTTCTCATCTAAGTTAAGGAGTTGAGTTTAAAGTTGCAGCATATCCAACGATCAGGTGGCCCCAAAATCAACGGTTAATGGCTGATCTGTCCATTAGGTCATTTATGTTATGATCTAAGGGCTGAGATTCAACGTGTACAGTTAATTTAGGATTCCCAAGCGTCATATAAAATTTCACATTAACCGGATTGTGGGAACAAAGTGGTTTAGGCTAATGGCATTTTCATAATTATCGTTGATCTGCAAGTTTTGGGAAACCTAATGGCTTCACATGGTTATAGGAACATTTTAAAGTAATTTTTATAAAAGGACTTATATTTAAATCCTTATGGGTAAAGATTTTTCACTGGTTTAGTCAAGGGAAGGTACGTGTATCAAACAACATGAACAATGTTAGATGACTTGATTTTTGAATGAAGTTCATTCCTAATGCTTAGGTCTGTATCAGGGCAAGGATGTAAGTCTTGGATAGTTGGATTGGTATTGTACATACGTATACATTATGTTAAATCTTATGGTAATGCTCAAGAACTTTCGATGCTCAAGTATCAAAAAGCTCATGGCGTTACAGTCTAGTCCATGGCCGACAGAAGTGGTTCGATCTCAAAGGATCGGATGCACTCTTGATCAACCTGTCGTTCGTGCACTAGTTCTTTCCCAAAATATTTCTCTAGCAAACTGGAGCTACGAGGAGAAATAGGAGGCCCAGTAGGAGGTGTGATGGGAGGAGCAGCAGGAGGAGCACTACTATGCGATGTTTGTCGGGAAAGGTTACCGCATTGTGGCGTAAGGGAACCCTTATTTGATGGTATCGCAGGGGCCTTCATCCATTCAGTAGGAACTGAAGTTTTCTTTCTCAGTGGCCGTAAGGGTTCTCCTTCGGCCGGAGCTTTCCCTTTGTCCTTTGGCATTGATTCAAGGAGAAACAAAACACAAAACAAAACTAGATGTTAAAAGAGGATTCCTATTTCCAAAAACCCAAGGAAGATGAAGAAATTTACCAAGATGGTGAGGATTTACAAAGGTATGTTGAGGAAGTAGTTGATGAGCTTTACTTCCACACCAGGACTCCGTCGGGCAAGGAGAAGGACGTGAAGAGACACCCCAAAAATCGCCACTAAATTTTTTGGTAAAAAATGGAATTTTTTACACGCGCCGCATTTATATGTTTTTAAGTATCTTCGATGTCATCAAACGTGATTCGATGTCATCAAAGTTTAAATTTTGATGACATCGAGTGGATTGTTCAATGAAATCGAAACCATGTTTGGCGCTTCAGTTCCTTTATATACTTCAATGAAATCGAGGTATATTGATGTCAACCAAAGTGTCATCAAACTGATAAACTTTAGAGTTTACTGCATGATTCGATTGGATAAAGACAATGTATATAAGATTATACTTACGGGCTTTGTATTCTCATCAAAATTTGTACAAAACAAATAGCAACCAAAATTATAAACATATCCTATGTTTATGTTCAAAAAGAATTTTAGAGGCCTAAAATTCCTCAAATATATCATTAAGAGCTTGTAAACCACAAACTATATTATCTCGCACATATTCTAAGTGATCTGTAACTTGCTGCCACACCTCATTCTTTTTCAATTTGTTTGAGCACATCTTTTAATTTTGGGCTAAAAAATTTTAAGGCGGTGAGACACCGATGACTATAGTAACCTATAGTCTTACCTAGAGTTTTACATCAACATTTGATTTGTATATAACTCAATGGTTGAGGTTCAAAAAGAGAGGAACTGTGGATTTGTTACAGAATTTTCTTATGATGCATGAGTCCACAACATCCTCTATATTAATCAAAGGTCTAGATTCATTAGAGGGTTGTTCATCAACAATCCCAATAGCATTTTCTGGAGTAAGTGTCCTCCTTTCATTTTTTGGTAAAGTGCATGACCAAGTCTTTGGTGCCATGACTTGGACTCATTATTCATAGCCATGTAGTATCAGGGAGATGGATCATTCTCCCTATTACTTTCAATTACGTAGTAGTTGTTGCTTGTGCGAAGACCTTTTATAATAAATTTTCTTGTAAGGTCAGAGGTTTGTTTGTTGCAGATTTGTGAGATACTAAGAAGACTGTGTTTCAATCCATCTACGCAAACAACATCTTCAATCATGGTCATCCCAGGACCAACTATTGTTCCTTCCCCAATTATCTTGGCAGAACTCCCATCTCCAAATATGACCGCCCCATCATCAAATTTTGAATAATTGTAAAAGTGGGATTCGTCACCAGTCATATGTCTAGAGCAACCACTATCTAAATACCACTTAGGACCATTTCCTATATTAAGATCAGAATGAATTACTAGGCAAGTGTTGTTGTTTTCCACTACCCATTTGGTGACAATTTTTCTTGGTGAAGGTGCTTTGTCTTTACCATGGGTCTGTTTGGATTTTTCAGGCAACTAAACCAGATTCCCTTGTTTCATCAATTCTTTGGTTTTCTGATTCAGTTAAGCCACCAGATTCAATAAATCCTCCATCTCCTTTGTCATTTTCGGTAGAGTGGGATGTTTCCTTCCTTCTTTTCGTATGTATTTTGAAGAACTCTTTGGTTTTTGCAATGTTCTTCCAGTTGGTTTAAATTTGCCAGAATAGTTCAACCCGAAAGTAGAGTGAGACTTACCAAATGTAAGACATTCAAATTTGTAATGTCCCAAGTCTCCAAGAGAATGACAAATAGGAGTATTCTTTGTGTTGCTTCTAGATACAACAGTTTTCTTAGTCATAGGTGGTGCAGGAATGGAGCTAGATTTACACCTTTCATATCCCAAGCCTCTCTTATCCTTCTATGTTCTTCCCATCCCTAGAAGTTTCTCCAGATTTTCACTACTTTGGAAAAACCTATGACTAAGTTCAACAGATTGTTTTGATTTTTCCACATCAAAAATAAGTTTATGATTTTCATTCTTAAGGTACATATTATCATATTCTAAGAGTTCAATCTGTTTATTTAATCTCAGCATTTAAGATGTAAGGGAAGTAGTTGTCCTTTCTAGTCTGTCATTTTCCATATGGTATTGTTGAAGATCATTTCTCAAATGGGTATTGATCTCTATAGTTTTGTCAAATCATCTTCCAATTGTTTGTTTTTATTTTCAGCAACACTAAGTTTCTTAAGGACACTAATGTTATGGATATAAAGTTAATCATAAGCATCATGGATCTCGTCCTTTTCTTCTTCTTCTACTTCTTCCTCATCATCTGAGGGGTGTGTCTCTATGGCTTGTGATTCATCTCTTTCCTCATTCTCCTTTGAGTTGGGAATAACTGTGGTGGTGAAGGCCATAAGTATTTTTAATAACTTTTGGTCTCCATCACTTTTAGAATCGCTGCTTTCAGAATTGGATTCATCCGTGTCATCCCATGTGGCTGCCATAGCCTTTGTTTTTGATTTCTTGGTAGGGCAATTAGTGGATAAATGACCATATTCCCTGCAATTATAACATCGAGGTTCCTTGGACTTTCTAAATGGTTTCCGTATTTCGCGTTTGTTGTCTAGTTGTTTTCCCCTGTTGTTGTATGGTTTCCCACGATTCTTGTTAAAGAATTTTTTCAATCGTTGAGCCAAGAGAGCTACCTCCTCAACACCATTTTCATTTTCACTTTCCTTTTCCTCTATCACAATCATGTTCTTAGAGTTCTTGAGAGCATTATTTTTGGACTTTGTGTGTGGTTTAAGGTGTAGTTCAAATGTTTGTAGGGAACCTATTAGTTCTTTTACTTTTATTTCCTCAATGTTCCTACATTCTTCTATGGTGTTGACCATAGGGTTAAATCGTTTCGGCAAGGATCTAAGAATTTTTCTACAAATTTTAGATGCCGAAATTCTTTCCCCAAGTCCCCCCATGGAGTTACATATATCATTCAACCTAGTGAAAAACTCCATGAATGTCTCATGTTCTTCCATCTTTATGTGCTCAAATTGAGATGTTAGAAGTTGTAGCCTTGACATTTTTACTGTGTTAGTTCCTTCATGGGTAGTTTCTACTAACTCCCATGTTGCCTTTGAGTTTACACACATACTTATCTGATTGAACACATGTAGTGAAACTCCACAGTAAATTGCATTCATAGCTTTGGCTTCGTACATCCTCATTTCTTTATCAAATTGAGTCCACTTCTCTTTTGATTTGGGTTTAGAGATTGTTGTACCATTTTCAAGAACCGCCTGTTCAGTGGGTGCAACATATCCATTCTCAACTATCTCCCAAACGTCATGATCTAAAGTTTGTAAGAAGTAGATCATTCTTGCTTTCCAATATGCATAATTTAAGCCATTAAAGACGGGAGGACGTGAGACTAATGGTCCATCTCCTTTGCTCATAATTCCAACTTCAGTTAAGATTTTCCTCTAGGTTATTAAACCCCTCAAGAGGAACTAGGCTTTGATACCAATTGAAATTACGGTGATACCACTACAGTAGAAGTATGGAATTAGTCGAAGTATCCTAGAGGGGGGTAAATAGGACTTTTCAAAAATTCTAATCTTATTGACTTGTAATGTTTACTAATCTAAATTAGTTCAACAATATTATCAGAGAATCATTCACATTCATGGCTATAAAGCATATTAAGGATCCAAGTTAAATATAACACAAATACTGCATATTTAAACATATCAAGCCATCAATCCAAATATGCAAGAATCATCACAAACAAATCGATATATAGTGGTTCGGCTATGTGTCTACTCCACTCCCGGCTGACGCACTCCATCCTAGAGTGTGTCGGATTTCATTATCTGATGGCTTTAAATTAGGTTAACCACAAACCTTCATAACCTACACAAGGTACTATCTATAAAAGACATATATATCCTACACAAGGAATTGCCTACCAAAGGCATTCAACATGCCTACATAAGGCAACCAATGATGCCTACACAAAGCAATCAATGCCTACACAAGGCAACCAAACATACCTACACAAGGCAACCAGAGATGCCTACACAAGGCAAATAAAAATGCCTATATAAGGCCTAATAAATCCTACACAAGGACTCTATACGTATTCTCCCGCTGGAGGCCTGTAAAAGGTCATGATAAGATAGTGAAACACAACTTAAAGACCAATCCTACACAAGGAAGGATCCTCAGATTCTGTGGACTCTTAAACAGTTACCTGTAAATAGGTGAGCCCCTGATTTAGCACATGATGAAGATGATCTTCCTTGATGGCGAACAATCTCCAGCTCCGTTAAACCACAACACTTGTAGATGCTCCAATAGTAGTTAGGTTTGGGTCAAGGTATTTAGTGGAATCTACTATATTAAATGTGGATCTTTAAGAGACAGAGTGATTATAGGGTTTGTGGATTCAAGAGATTCCAACATCATGATTTGCCATTAAGTAAGTTGACAGAGGATCATTGAATGGTGAAGTTCATTCTCCAATCCAATATATTGAGTATTCAATGATTAAGAAGAGCTTGGGGAATGAATTTCCATGAGAAAAAATATTAATGATGGTAGGTAAGAAGTTACCTTCTTGGAACTCTCTCTTTTTCTCAATACTAAATCAGAAAGAAAACTTCCAAATATATAGGCAAAATTGCCAACAAAAATAAAACGTGCAGAATATTCCTGCATTCGATGTCATCGATCAAGTTCAATGTCATCAAAGGCCACCTTCGATGTTATCAAGTGGTAGTTCGATGACTTAGGATTTTTGATGAAAATTGTTAAAGCTTGTTGCATAGATTCTTGACTAAACTCGATGTCATCAAACATGATTCGATGTCATCAAAATTTGAATTTTTATGTTATCGAATTGAGTTCAATTCCTTGATCTTTTTAAGTGCTTTTTCTTCAGATCTTTTTGGATATTTTCATGTCTTTGTTCGATGTCATTAAAAAGTTGAATTTCGATGACATTGAATTGGATTCGATTCATCAATCTTTTAAGTGATTTTTTCTTCTGAGCTCGCTGGACATCTAAAGTTTCTTTTCCAATGTCATCGAACATGTTTGATGTCATCAAAGGTTGACGTTTGATGTCATCAAATGTTGTCTCGATTCATCAAATTTTTTGATGATTTTCTACTTGAACTCGTGGACATCCGAAGACACTTTTTCAATGTCATCGAGTCAGATTCGATGACATCGAACATGAATGTTTGATGTCATCGAACAGTGCTCGATGACTCGAAGGAGGTAGAAAACTGTTATGATTTTCATATAAATTTCCAACTTAGTTTTCTATCACCTAATCTAAAAAACATGTTTTCCTTGTTAGTTTTTGAATAGATTAGAGTGTTTTGGTCATGGGATGTGAGATTTAATTTACCTTTAAAGCACTTAATCCATCCACTGTGTTGAGTCTGCACCTTGTAGTTCTTTCATATGGGGCTCACTCTACTAACTGACTCAACCTTCACATTAATTGACAAACAAAGGCACTTTCATGAACTATATTTTAAAACACCCACAAAATTCAAAAATAATGTTATCAAATCCTCTAAAAACATAACCACAATAGAGGACGAAGATAGTGAGAATGAAGATGGAGATGAGGAAGTTGCCCTCTTAGCTAAAAAGTTCAAAAGATTCTTTAACAAGAACTGTGGAAAATCATACAATAACAAAGGAATTCAATTAGACCGCAAGTGCCAAACAGGTAAATCTTTCAACAAGTCCAAAGAACTCCAGTGCTACAACTATAGAAAATATGGTTATATTTCTACGGAATGTCCTACAAAGAAATCCAAGTGAAAAGCTATGGCAGCCACTTGGAATGACACTAATGACTCAAACTCGAAAACAAGTGAGTCACAAAGTGATGGAGACCAAAGTCATTGAAGATACTCATGGCCTCCACCACTACAGTCATTCCCAAGGAACTAGAAGAGGAAGTTGAGCTTGATCTTGAGAGAATTAAAAACAGAAGAGGAACTGCTGTTAGAAGTATTACTTTTGAAAATCTTATCAGGAAAATAGAGCTTATAGAATCAAAAGTTGAGAAATTGAAAAGAGAAAACAAAAGTCTGAAACTAGAAGTTAAAAATTCTAATCATACAGTAGAACTAATTCTTAAATTCACTCAAAGCAATGAAAAGTTAGAAAAACTTCTAGGCATGGGTAGAAACTCCAAAAACATGAAAGGCCGAGGATATGACACTGATAATTCTAACTCTTCCTCTACCTCAACAATGATGAAAAATTCAACAATCTCAAACAAGAAAAAAGTGGTTGATTCATCTTGCCATCATTGTGGAAAAATAGGACACTACAATGGTGAATGTCCTACCCGTAAACATCCTCAACTCAATTCTAGGTCAAACAACAAATCCAAATTCAAATCATCTAGAAATCACTCTAAGAAGGAATCTTCCTGCTCAAAGAAAGTAGTTACCAAGTGGGTAACACTAAACAAATACAATTGCCCTAAAAATAATGTAAAAATGATCTCAGGCTCTTGTAATGATTGCTCCAAGTAAAACAACCAATGACTATGACCATCCTTTTGATATACTTTAAAATGGGTCAGGTACTTTATAAGGGATCTATCATTAGAAAAAGTGTGTAAAAGAAGTTTTTTTTTTTTTTTTGTGGATTAACTAAAAGATATTGGTCAATGTGTAAAACACAAATTATCGGAATTGATTTAAGGACATTAGAAAACATAGATAAATGAAGATAAGATTTTTTAAAATCAATTTATAATCAATCACTTGACTAATAGTTTCTTCAAATATATGGAGCTTGTTGAGATTCATGGAATACAATAAAATTTGATAAAAACTCAACTTCTTTATATGATCAAGGTATCATGCATGATTTTGGAATCATTACAGAAAAACATTCTAAGTGCTTTGATACCTATATTGGACCAGAGAAGGTTGATTTACATATAACAATTAATGTTTAAAATAGAAGATTAACCACCACTAAAGAAAGATCAATTATATTGTGGTCTATTTGTTCTAATGATAATATTTGAGGATCTATAGCCTCATCATTCTTTTTGAAACATATGTATAGTCTACATTTTTTAATCCATCTTTTAATGTACAAAACACTGATTAATAGGTATATATTAGTGTACATCATTTTAGATAGGTTGTCACAAACTGAAATGATAAATGAACTATTTTTTAACTATTTTGATGGAATTGAGGGACGTTCGATGTCATCGAACCACTTTCGAAGGAATCGAACACTACTTGATTGCATCAAAGCATTACAAAATCTCTCTGACCTATCTGGACTCTCTTTGATAACATCGAACATGGTTCGATGGAATCAAAGTATCTTCTTCGATGACATCAAACATACTTCAATGGAATAAAAAAGTTGGGATCTATAAATATGGCATGGGCGGGAATTTATTTTTTTTCACTTGTTCATCTCCCTTCTTCCCGCGACATCTCGGCTTCCAAACACTCGTGAATCTTCAAACGACTCATCCTTTTGTCTATTTGGGCATCAATCTTGGTAAGATATTCCTCATAAGCCTAAATCTATGGTTCATCCTTCCAAATAGGGGTATCTTGCTCATTTGATTATCATTTGATTAGCTCTATTCTCCTTGATCTCAATCTCTAACCTTCCCCTAAATATTTTGTCCATTTCTGAGTTTTTCTCTACAATGGGGAAGGATAAAAGCAAGTCAATGGTTAAAGGAGAACCATCTCGGGCAAAACGAAGTAAAATAGTTGCCCGGAGAAAATCAGCACAACCACTAGCACGAATGGACTCTTCTCCATGGAGAGATGATCCAGAACCGGAAGTCCAAATCCCGGTTGAGCCACCGCTTCCAGACACACTCTATGATAAATTTAAAGTGAGAAATATGGTCTATGAAAGACTAGTCGACAAAAAATGTCTAGACCCCTATGGGATTGTGTCGATTCTTGAGGTTGTTGGGTGGTCAAAAGTGCTCGATTTTGGTGGTGTCACTTGAGATGAACATGTATTCAGGTTCCTTGCTTACTGTCACTCACCTGTTTCTGATCCACCTTCCCTAGATATCACCTTTGGTCAAACAACTACACATCTCACTCTAGCTCTAATTAGTCAATTCATTGAAATTCCCACCAAACCGTAGGGATTTGCAAAATATGATTTCAATTCATTAGAAATTTGATCGAAAATCACTAAGTATTTCTACAATGGCAAAAACATTCCCTAGCATGAAGGGAATGCTCTATGTGGATCCCACATGTTTCCTAAATTTCAAATCCTTCATGGAATTTTTAGTTCAAATGTCTATCCTAGGGGTACTAACAAGTCTGATCTCACTCCATTTATGTTGGGTATACTCTATAATGTCTGCATGAAGTACAACTCTGTTTACCAACTCTTATCCTTCATTAGTTGGCAATCGCGGTTCAAGGCACCAGAGATACTTGTATTCCATTCTCTCATCTTATTTGCATTCTATCCCAGCATGTGGGATTGTTTCCCACTACCGATCGCCCTAGATCTCCTCCTAAGTTTATGATATCAAATATCAAGAGAATGGATCTATTGGATACACCACCTTTCTCCTCAGCTCCTCATCATGATGACACCATGGGAGAAACTGAAGCTGAGGCAGCCGAAACTGAGGCGATGGAGACAAAGGCTGCTGAGACAGAAGATGAGAGAGAGCCAGCTAGCGATGTTCCATACACGCCGGTTACTCGTACACGTCATCATGTTGGTCAGCGCGAGTGACGAAAATCAATCCTACATCAGCTTCGCCAAAAAGACGAGCACCTGTCACAGTTGGAGCGGGTCACTGGAGCTATGTAGTGAGGATTGAAAAGGGTGGAAAAGGCAATTCAAGATCTGATAGCAGTTGTCACATGTCGACATGACGATACCATCCCACATAGAGTAGGTCCTTCCACCTAGGTTGATCTATTGATGGAGATTTAGGGTCGTAGGCTCGTTTATCAACTATTTTTTAAATAAACGAGCCAATCTGATTAGTCTTAATTCTTTATCTTTATCAGATTTATGTGAACCCTTGAGGATGTATGTTGTTACATTTTGTTTTTTGGATGCTTATGCCCTTAAGGGCTTGTTCTTTTGGATGATACACTACCCAATCTTGGGGTAGTTTTTTTTTTTTTTTTGGATGAATGATGATATTCTATTTCTTTCTTTTGATGATATTGCTGCCATTCAGGTTCTATATAGGTATATATCTCAATGGCATGCCTAATTCATATTGAGTTCTTACGTTATATGCTACTATCTTATGAACTTTTGTGATTATTCTCCCTCTAACCTTGGATATGATTGAAAATTCCATACTTTAGTTTTATTGGCCTATCTCTTTCATTTCTTATCCTTTGCCCATGACTAACAAAAAGGGGGAGAACCATCTGCTCCCAAGTTTGTGCTTCTGTGTTTTGAAAATCTTAAATGTAGGAACTTAAGGGGAGTATAAACAAAGGGGGAGCTAATGAACTCAAGTAATTTTATTTTTATTTAATAAATTGTAATAGCTTAAGTGGTTTGTAATATCTAGGGTTTGTTAGATTTTTTGTCACGTAATTGAAAAAGGGGGAGATTGAAAGTGCCCTTGTTTGTCAATATACGTGTTTGTTGAGTCTGTCAGTCAAGTGAGCCCTAAGATGAAGATATCAAGACCAAGACTCTTCAAAGATGAAGGCACATGATCATGCTTAATAGGTAAACTATAGCCTCATCAACCCATAACAAACCCTGACAGGTATATGCTTCCATAAAAACCCAACTGACCCTAAAAATTCTATATTTCAAAAAACGTCTTCTATTAAGGTTGAAGTTAAATTGCACCTTGAGTAATATTGAAAGAAAGAAAAAAAAAAAGGAAAATCACATGTCCTTGTCTAGTGCATCGAATTGCAATCGAGGACATCTTCGATGCCATCGAACATCGTTCGATTACATCGAATACACGTCCATAGTGTCCAACAACAAATGGAAGAAATGTTAAAATCATTGATTGCATCGAAAGTTGTTCGATGACATCAAAACTTATGTTTCGATGACATCGAACATATTTCGATTACATCAACCTTGGACTTCTTCCGAAATCTGAAAAATACTCTAAGTGCTCCTCGATGACTCGAACATTTTTCGATGACATTGAGAGTAAGTTATCAATGGCATCGAAGTCTATTTGATGCCATCGAAACTAACTTAGTTTGTCCAGCAAGCTTTCCAGGAAAACCTATTTTCTGCGAGTTCATAAAAGCCCATTCGATGGCTCGAAGGTCTGTTCGATGACATCGAACAAGGGACAAAACTCTCTAGCAACCTTTATGTATTTTTCAAAAGAAATCTCGATGGCATCGAGACATCCCTCGATGGCATCGAAGTGCACATCGATGACCTTGAAGGATGCTTGACGAGAACGATCAGAATATATCATACACCCATTTGAAAATCAAGTGTAGGAAGTTGATGCAATCGAAGAAGGTTCGATGGCATCGAAATTTAAATTTTGATCTCATCGAATACCCTTCAATGGCATCGTTAATATCAGATTTCTACCCATTTTTTTACCATTGGGATTTCATCTTTATAAATACAGTAGTGTTACTTCTTGTAACCTAAGCTAAAATCTAAGAGAGTTTGAGAGAGATACTTCAAAGAGATTATACCCTCTTTCTCATTCCCTCTTTCCCATTAAAGCTAATCATTTAATCTAGGCATAAAGATTAACTCATCATTTTCACTGCTTAGATTGAATTATGAACTCTAGCATTCATCAAGTTTCCAACTGACCTCATCATAGGTATATCCTAGTGTTGGAACCCTTGAATGTATAGCTCATGAAAACCTTCTCTATGTATTTAAATCATATCATCTAAATAGAGAAGAACAAAACCCTAAACCTCATAACCTCAGAGCATTGATCTAAGCATCAGAAGTGGTTGCGGTTCAAGGAGCTAAAGACTCTTCGCCATCATCTAAGATCTTCACATTGTGTGAGAAAGGGGCTCACTCACTTATTTGTAAGTATACAGAATCTATCGAGTCTGTAGCCCTTTCCTTATGTAGGATTGGGATTCAGAGTTTGAGTGACAAACTCACTAAGACTTCATTATAGGCCTCCGAAGGGAGAATACGTAGTCCTTGTGTAGGACGTGTGGTCCTTGTGTAGGATGAGTTGCCTTGTGTAGGCACTTAAGGGAACATTGTATAGGTCCCTAATTTTAACCTTGTGTAGATTGTGAAGGTTCATGGTTAACCTAATTTAAAACCATGTTTGATATAATGCAACTTTCATATGTTTCACTATCCTCCTTTTTTTTTTTTATTGTGCTTGCTTATCATTTAATGCTATTTACAAGTGCTTAAAAGTTGATGTTTGCATTAAGTAAGATTAAAATTTTAAAATGTCCTATTCACCCTTCTATAGGTCACTTGGACATAACTCCGTACTTCACTAGTAGTGGCTTACTTGCAATTTTAGTGTCTAGTAATGGAGAAGCCGAGGTGGCTCTGATGAAGGATCCTTTTACTGAGCTAAACTGGTCAGTCTTAGAGCTCGATAATAAGACTCATCAACAGACTTGATCATATCAACCAAGTTGTCTACCTGACCTCGATCTCGGAATAGAAATATCCGGAAAGAATCTCGCATCGTACTAGGGCAGGATCGATCTAACTAGTTCCTAGCCAAGAATTATGCCAATCGGAGTAAAATCGGAGACGTTCTCGAGAGAAAATTCCTACTCCAATACATGCTCCTCTGATGTATCTAACAGGTCTACTAAGATATGCAAATTGCCTAGAAACCCTATAAATATACCATCCTGCCTTAGGTAAAAGGTAGGCACAAAAATCATGGCTCTAGCCACATCTACTCTAGGTACCTAACTTGGGCATTGGAGGGTCCTCGGCCATGACTGGTGCCCGCAATATCAATTGTTCTTTACTGGTGCAAGCACTTAGAAGCATACAGGTGGAGTCGCGTGTTCTACTAGATTTGAGTAACAAAAAAATGTATTAGTTGACCAACTCTAAAAAGTCGAAATTATTGTGAGGAAAGTATCGACTTGATATTTGTGCGTGGAAATTTTTATGCATTCATATATTCCAAACTACTTCCATGTGTTGTCATACTATGCTTCAACAGGAGTATACCATTCTACCCAACAATTTATCAATTTTGGCCATGATCTCAATGATTTAAAAGCATTGGAAGGGTCGTGTAAATGATCAGACTGAACAAGAAGAACTTCATTAGGGCACTTTAGAAACATGGTTTGATTTCACGAAGTTGTTCATACCACAGGATGAAAGGCTAGACCAAGTGTCATAATGCCCTATTCAATTCAATGAGAGTATTGAAGAGAAGGTCATTGACCACTCTTGAAGAAATAACATCTAGATCTTTAATGAACGATTTCAGGTGGAATATTGGAACAAGGAGGAGGAAGATACAACCATGATAATCAAGAGAAAGAAGATTGGAAAGGGAGTTTGAACACGAGAGAGAAGAATAAAATGGTGAAGAAGGTAAACAACGACCTAGAGTTGTGTTTTTATATTGGCCGCTATACGTGCGCATTAATGAAAGGGCAATCATAACTCCTCGTATGATACGATTTTATGCGACGTGTCATATGGACAACGTAGAAGGAAGAGGCAAAGAATATCTTTCAGTTCAGCCTCGGTCACATAGAATAAATGGGAAGATGATATGTGGATCAATGAACAATTGTATTGGGCAACAAAACAACATCATTTTCACCTTTTTCCTAAAGGTGAAGTAACGTTAGGGGCAATGTTATACCATGTTTCTGGCCTTTTTGGAAAAAGCCAATAAGATGGGTGAGATGTGGCATTTCATGAGAAATAGGAGGTGAGGGAAAAGATCTTTAAAATACTTAAAGTGATTTTTACGGAATTGCAGCTAGCACAAGTCTAATTTTACAAGTCATTAGATGGTCAACGAAGTAATGTAGCCGAGTTATTCAAAAAGTTTAATGAGTAAAGAAAGAAACATGGTCGAGTAGTTTCAAGATACAAAAGGCGACCGAGAAACACAGAACTTGGCCAGTAGAAGATGAATAGTCACAAAAAGGAAATGTAACATAGAAGAATCTAGAGAGAGGCTCTTCGACTACTGTAAGTGCTAGAGTAATGAAAGAAGCATATGAAAGAATGAGTTACATGGAAGAACTCTATAAATAGTAGAGGAAATCATCGACAAAAACATCTATAAACCCAATACAATCAAACAATCAAATCAATTTTATTTATCTTTTATCTCATATATCCTAAGAGCAGTGATAATCAAGTAGTAGCAATTCTTATGTATAATATTGAACTATAATCCAAATCTATGCTCATATGCTAGATTTGTCATTTATCCAATATCATGTGGATCTTTCAAGAGACGCATTCTTGCAGTCACTCCTAGTGGCCGAGTGTGAGTTTTTTTTCCTTTTGTTTGATTTGCACTGGTATACTGAAAGTCCTTTCTTGTGGAAGGCAAAACACAACCTATCTTTGAATGAAGAACCCCACTGTCTGATTATCGTCGGATTATTATAAAATTCTGCCAGTGACTTAGTAACCAATTTTCTTAGATTTTGGTCATATACTTTCATATTGAACGTATTTGCTTTTCTCAATGCTTGGTGTCAAAAATGATCAGCTTAAATTGAGCCACTATATTGATTTTGGTACACCCGCACACATTAGACATGACAGGAAATAAACCGAGCCCCAACAGTGTTGGCATACTTGATATATACCTAATTAAATTGTCTCCTAATGTGGATGGCCAGTTATGTTCTGTCAGGCGCCACTATTGTTTACCGCCTTCAGTATTTATGCATTTCAGAGCATGCTACTGTCATATGTTATGAAAGGATGAAAAGGGGCTCTAAAAATCCTCTAGGCTATATTGAAACCTATTGCCTTTCTTTGTACCACGTGCCTTGTGACATCTTTTACTCAATGTATTGAGTAACCCGTATCTCTTTGGGACAGCCTTCCTTTCTTTTTTGAATTCGCATCCTTTCCTTGTGACAAAATGAAAATTCCCTTTTATTTAGGTCACATCATCACACACAGTACTTAATGTAGCATCGTTGACAATGTCCATGATGGCATGGACCCATCAGAGGATCCGGTTTCTTCTCTTTTCTTTCTCCTTCAGCCGAACGCTAGCTATTGGTTGCAAGGGTCTAGGATTTAATGCACTCATATTGGGCGCAAACAGTGGCATATCATTTGTTGCATGATGGTCAGTCCGTGATCAAAGGATTGAATTGAATCCAATTGGAGTAGAAGAGTTAGATTTGTGTTAGTCTCTTTCGAGTTGGTCATCAACAATAGAGATTGAATTGGATCGAAGTTCACGTGGCTATAATATAGTCATCCAAAGCATGCTTAATCAAGGTTGGCTAGCCCTACACGCATTCACACGTGCATACGTACCGACCTAGCATGTGGTTTAACATAGGAGACAGCACGTGCCGATTCATGACCTGGAAAAAAATTATGCCGGTCCATAGATTACGTGTGTCACCTTGTTTGAAAAGAGTATATAAGGAAAATTTTCCAACTGTTCATATTGAAAGCACATGCTTGGCTCACCTGATTAAGTAGATCTGCGTGATTTTTACGCCATGTCAAATGCATAATGGGTCCTACCTAGTACACGGTTCAGATGTCGAATACAGACTCAAAGGTATCAAATGTGCCATGTGTGGAGGTGCGTATATGCGGAGAATTCTTAAATTCAAAGAACATCAGAGCCTAGACCGGATAATACTTGTAGACTAATGGTAAGCCACCATTTTGAAAATGTTGTTGATTGATAATCACATGCGGAACACGTGTACGAGTATCCAAACTATCCGAATTCTCGTACAGATTGTGAATGGACTACATCATGAGAATCACACTAATGAAGGAATAATAGGATTAAATTGAGTATTATTAAATGGACAGTTAAAAGTAAAATACTGCAGTCCAAATATTAAAAGGAATAATAAGATGGTCATCATCATCTTCTCATAATTCTTTTTTTTTTTTTTTTGTAAGCCCACTCAAAATGATCTTTACCATCCATATCAGATAATTTTTCGTGATGCCCAAAGTCCCACAATTTTTATTCATTCAAAGCAGATTAACTCGCTTCTCAGCTCACAAATATGCATAATAGGTTGGGACTATACTCATGCCTCAGTGTTAGACTCACAAAAGTTTCAACATGAGGTCATGGCTTCGAATACCCATTGTGTTGGTGTGTTGGTGAAATTCCGCTGTGGCGTGTGAGTGCGTGGGTGAGTACACGGTGTTAAAAAAGACTAATATTGTTGATGAACAAGGCCCACCACGTCAATGGTATGGATCAATGAAACATTATACCACTTGTGCAAACTCAAGGGGTGAGGATGCATGCTATACATATCAATGACCAAGGATCACATATTTTCAACTGTGATGGATACACCATCATTCTAGACATCCATGATCATGCCCACCTTTAAACCATCCCCTGCATGCCAGCCCTAAATTATGGGCGATATTTGGAAAAGTAGTCCCAATTTTATCCATAAGTTACTCCACATGCTATGGAGAAATCGGTTCACACGCAAATCCCCTCGAGATAAGGAAAAAGATGTTGAACTCATGACCTCAACCTTCCCATCCCCTAACGCTACTAACGGTTTCCACGTTCCATGGAAACATATTCAAATCGGTTGGTGGGAATTCCTATGCAAGTCGAGACTCGGATTCAAGAAATTCTGGTGCGAATCCTGTTTTGGATGTCAATAGGCCCTGAGAGATTTTCCAACAAAATGTCCAGTGTTTCGATTGGAGAGCCCACTTTTGGTGTGGGTTCTTATTTCGGTGGCCAACTTATAACATGCAACATGGCTCACTCAAACCTCGACCTGAAATTTCTTGAGTTGGCATTAGACGTGCTGTAGTTCAAGATGGACCCAAACAATATCTAATGGATGGTAACAAAGTTGTGCAGCAGCCACATCTTTAAACTAACTGTATCAGGCGGTTGGGATCATTGGGCCGTGAGAGCATAAACTTGGCCTATTCATGATAAGCCTAATCATAATGCCTAAATATTATATATTTATCATCTCAATTATATTAGTTTTTTTTTTAATTATTAATTCGATATAATTATATATGTTTTCTGCATGCTAGGTGATTCGGAAGTCTAATATGAATATATGCTAAAAAGGATGAATTTAAAGCTTAAAAAATTATCAAGCTAATGATGAAGAATTAGAAATTTAAAGGACATTAATGAAGAATTTAAATATGAAAGATCCAAGAAAACCAAATACAAATTATGAAGAAAACACTAAAAAATTTGCGTAATGTATCAGTAGAAATAATAGATTGTTTGGTCCCACTTGAGGTTGGTTTGGTCTAACCAAATGTGCATAAAAGAATCAAACAAGGAACTGCGATTTTCAAAGTTAATTCGACTAGACACTTAAGTTTGACCAAATACATGTTCAATACCACCGAATGAGAGATCGGTGCGACCTAAGGGAAACAGAGACTTTATGTAAATATTGAAGAAATTTGACTACAACCGAGGACCCAGTTGTTACGACCGAAATGATGTTTAGTAGGATCGAAGCATAATAAAAGTGCGTAAATTTGAAGTAGGTTCCAAGTTGGTGCGAGTTTTTCCTATTTAAAAAGGTTTTTTAGGTTTTCCAAAGCATGATTAGGGCTTGGGAGAAAAGCCTAAGGGGTGGCGAAGCTTCAACAAAGTCATCTCTCTTATTCGATCCCTCAATTTAATTTGTCTTTTTAGTTCTTTTTTTATTTTCATTTTAAGCCATGTTAGGCTAATCTCTTAGTTAAAGCTAAGGGATGAAGGTTGTAGTTCAATAACAGTTTTTACCTTATTTGATTCAATGACAATGGCTTGAATGATGATAGTGAATTGAAATATATTTGGATTTACTTTAAAGTTTTTGAGTGTTTTATTTTTGAATTTGTTGTGCACTATGGGTAAAATGAATACTTTAAATTAACAATTATTTAGCTTAAATTAGAGAAGGATTCAATCTGCATAATTGATTCAACTATTGTCCCCTAAGCGCGCTTTAGGCACTTTTGATTCATTGCAATTGAGATACAAATACTTCATGAGAGAATCGTTCAATCAAGATCATATCTTATTGGTGTTAATGAATGGTTTAACAGACTTATCTTTCAATTGAATATGATAAGACTTCGATTCCAATTAAGTTATAGAAGTTAAATCAGTAAATTATATATTGTGATTGCTATAGGTGGATTCTGGGACCGTTAGTCTTTCATTTATTTGTTTTAAAACCATTTCCTTAATTGCTGGATTAAAAAAATCAGAAAAACCTTTAGTGTTAGATTAGTTCTAGTAAGTGTTCCCCATTCCCTGACGAATCGACCTTGGTCTCACCGAGTTATTACTACATCGTGGCCCTACACTTGGGGATGTCAAACCTTAGATTCGATCACCTAACACCAGTGTGGCACTTTACATGTAGAGTTGTACACGAGCCAAGATAGCTTGAAAAGCTCGCTCAGCTTGACTTGGTTTAGCTCGAATTGCCTTAGCCCAAAAAGGGGGATTTGCAACGGGTAGAGGCCTATTTAACTAAGCTCATTAAAAACAAGTAGAGGTCGAGCAGCAGGTAGCTCAGCTTGGTTCAACTCAAAGCTTGAAGTTCGACTCGAACCTCAACTCGGCTATATGTATGTATGTATGTATTTATGTGTAATATGTGAAATTTTTGTCCACGTGTATGTCTTGCATGCCATTTATGCTCGTTTGCTAAGAACCATTGAATTGAAAGGATTAAGGACGTCTCATATCACCTCTCCCCCCGCTTGGGATGCAAGTAGAGCTCGCCTCTCTCCCACTCTCACTCGAAAGTTCGAAATCCTCTCTCTCTCTCTCTCTCTCTCTCTACTATATTGTATTATTTTTCTTACGTATTCGAGTGTTAAATGGTTAATTATATATATTTTTAGCATGCAAAATGAATATAAAGTCTGAAGACAATACATGCTAAAATCGATGGATTAAAGATCAAAAAGGTCAGGAGATTCAAGAATTGAAGTTTGGAGGATTATAGTGAAGATCTTAAGTGCAATAAGTGTAAGGAACTGAAGTACAAAAGTGGTTGATGGAAGATTAATTGCGTGGAAGAGAATTGAGTGAGATCGGGAATTGTTGATGGAAGTTCGATTCCATTAACAGGCCAACAATAGGATTTGATGGGGCTCGATTCGATCAAGCTTCATATTAAGTAATTTCAGATTTCCCAAGAAGTTTGCTAGACTGTTTCATCAATCCCATTGGTAAGCTCATGAATTTTGAAATGTAGATGTTGAATAGTTTCTGCACATTCTTTAATCCCATCAACAGATCTTCGATCAGAAATACAGATCCTCAATAGGACTTGATCCTATCAAAAACTCCCATTGACAGAGGTGGTTATTATGTATGTTCATGATCTTTCTTAGGCAGTGTCAAAGTGAAATTTCTAAAACTATAAATTGAGGTGTTTTGGATATTCCTATGTATCTTTTAGGGTTTGGAGAGAGAAAGCGGAGGCAAAGCTTTTTCGGTATCATTCTTCCTTACTTAACATTCGGTTCTAGTAATTTTATTTTGCTTTTAGAGATAACTATGGCTAGGTAATTTTTAGCTAAGGCTAAGGGGTGAAGCTTTTTATTTAATTGCAATGTTCTACTTCGTGTTAATGTATACATTGGATTTAAATGATGATTATTAACTGAATTTGATTTTAATTTACTTTAAAGCTTTTGAGATTGTTTATTTGTAGATCTGTTGTGAACTCTGGGTACATTGGATTCTTTTAGATTGTAATTGCCTAGCTTATTAGAAAAGGAATCAATCTGTAAAATTCTTTGATTTATTGTAGACTCGGGGCGTGATAGATACTTTAAATTCCCCGTGATTAATATTTCAGTGCTTTATGAGAGAATAGTTCAATTAAAGTCATACATTGTTGGATGTTTGTGACTTCCAATTAGAACGAATTCGAATTCGATTCTAGTTGAGCTATATAAGATGAATCAATGAATTATATGTTTTGATTACTATAAGTGGATCCCTAGATCCATAGTTACTTTATTTATTGTTTTAAAACTATCTTAATCAACTAGAATCATTAATCTTAAACTTAATTTTAGACTAGCTTTAGTTGTATTCTCACATTCCCTATGAATCGACCTCGCTCTTACTGAGTATATAGTGCTTCACAATCCTATACTTAGGGTGTGCAACCCCTGGGTTGTATCAAGTTTTTGGTGTTATTGTCGAGGAGTGTCGTCTAACACATTAGACTTTTTCCTAAGGCTTCTAATTCATATTTTAGGATAGGGTTTATGTAACACCCTGAAAATTGGGGGTCGAGCATAGACTAACTCCCGAGTTCCAACGCATCACTTATGCAACATAGATAATGATGATTTAATGTTGTCTGTATTAATGCCTTAAACATGAATGAGATTATATCAAAACAACATATCATACTCCAGAGACAGTTAAATTATGCAAGTGGAAGACTGTGATGGATTTATATAAAGTACATAGATGTGTTTCTCAACCTCCTGAGTATGATAGCATCACTGAGCTGAATAAATACATAGCTGTTTCAAAAAGAGTACAAAATGACAAAATGTGGATGTCCAACTAATCATATGTGCCTGTAATCCCGTCGTTTCGAGCGGCCTATATAAACTCGCCAGAATACTAAATATATGAGAATGCCTCATCATCATCCTTAAAGTCTGGCTCCGCCTCGCAGGCTACGCCATCATCTGAACCTACAACAGGGATTGGTTGGTGTGTACAACACCGTCCCGTAACGTGGGAGTGAGTGACTAACTCAGTGGAACAATAAAGCAAAGGTTAACATGTTATCAATTCAGTTAAGCAGTAATGATAACGTAATACAAGTAAACATCCCTAAGTACTATGATTAATACAAGAATGATATGAAATAATGATGCATGCCCTCGCATGCGCTCCCTCAGCGACTTCATCTCACGATCGCGTATGAAACACTTCCTCAGTGCTTGACCTGATACGCCAAACGCACATGTAATGTGGTGCATGAGCATGATTACCAAGTTCTTATTAGTCCTTTTCATACAGCAGGATTAGGAAGCTAAGGTACCTCCCCTATATCAATTCCTAAACAATGATCCATTCTAGGGTTGTCAGTCCTAGCAATTCTCATACGATGATGCGGTTCTAGCTCACTGCAAAGATCTCATCACCTTATCAGTGCAGGCCTAGTTTGTACTCTGGTTGCTACGAAAAAACTCATCGCCTCAACGCAGTCTCAGAGTACACTCGAGGTCACTACCACCCACACCCTACCAACTGCTAGTCTATTTTCGAAGGCTCGTCACCAACCCGACTGGGGACCACAGCTAGGCTGCGCAAGGGTAGGCCGACAGCTCGAATACAGTGTCCCATACTACCGTATTCGGCTCACGAGTTTGGGTTACTCACTGGTTACTACGGGGAGGCTCTTCACCCCAGTGTAGGCCGACAGCTCGACTATGGTGTCCCATACCACCATGCCCGACTCATGAGTCTTAGCGGATCGAGGTACCAAGGTTAAAGCGGTTTTTCACTGGTGAGTTTGGTACCTTAGATTCAAGCAGTAGCGTCCATACATGGTGAACATACATTGGGTCAATCTGGTTACTTGACGAGCTCGACTGGTACGAGCGTACGCTGAACTAATTGACAAGGTACCATTGTCGACGATCATCGTACTACTCGGATTCACTGAATGCATCAATTGTGGTGAGACTAATGCAGCCACTCAAATAGGAATTGTTACCGATTGCTTGGACTACATAGTAGTCCCAATCATATTCAAATAAAGCATATGGAGACATATGATAATCATATAAGCATTTAGCGAACATTTTCAACATGAATCTCATTCGAGCATTTCATCAAACACATTGCACATATTACCATATATTGTATTTCATCCATAAATTTGCATAATCAAAATTTAAGTTACACAAAGGAAACCATACATATAGATAAGGTAGTTGAGAATTCTATCTCAACACCCTTATTAAATACAGTTCAACGAACAATACCTCATTCAAACATTTTATCAATCAAATAGAACATGTTATTATACATGTGCATTTTATACATAAACCACATAGTTGAAATTAAGACTACATGGAGGAAATTATATACCTAGGTAAGGTATTTGAGAAATCCTATCTCAACGCCCTAAATGAATACAATTCATTGGACCATTTCTCATTCAAACATTTCATCAAACACTTAGTCTACACATTCCATCATATATGAAATAAATTAGTTATAACCTATATTATATCAAATCCTTCCACCAAGGAGTTGCCACCCATACAACAGGCATATATTCTCAAACAATAATCATGGCAAGCAGAAATCATAATTTCATATTCATTTAAGCATTTCAACAAACACATGGAAGGCATTAAAATCAACATAGTTTACATATATGTGTAATATACAGAAAACATTGCATCTAATCACATGTGATAGTAATCAAGTTAGTCATAAACCATTATTGACATTGAAGGCCTTAAAAACCATAACCTAAATGTTTATAATCCGCACCTTTCGTCGGTAAACACGTAACAAACTTAGTTTAAACGCTAAGTCTTTGTTTATGTCACAACGACAACCTATAGCATGAAACATGTCAGCTATTTCACTATTTACTCTACTTAAATCCCTAAAATAGATTAGGGTTAGGATTTCTTACCTGAAAATGGAATCAGAATCGCCAGTATAGTGATACAGATGGGTCGATTTAGCACGTGGAGCGATGGGCTCGGATACAAGGAACTCTCTCTCACTTTCTCTCTCACTTTCTCTCTCTTTCCTTCTCTCTTTGCTCTCATCTCTCTCCTAGGGTTGCAAAATCGTATGGAATGAGAGAGGGGGTTTAAGGCCCTTATATAGGCCTAGAACTAATGGGAATGGCCCCAGGGCCATGGTATATTTAGGGTGCAGCCAAATAGCGGCCGTTTCGATCTAACAGAGCACTTCTGGGGGCCCCTTTTCTACTTGCGGTCGGACTTAAGCTCCCTGACATTGGATCTAGGTCAAGCTGAGTTTTCGGTCCAATCAGATTTACAGATCGATCGTGGTGGACCAGTTTCAGTTCAATAGTCACTAGTACTCGATCAGGGCCACAAGTACACTGACATGTATTGGAAATTTTTCCTAATCCGAGGGTGTAATTGGGTTTGAATCTGACGGTTTAAATCCTTAGATTTGTCCTGCAAGTGAAACGACTTAATTCACTTAAGTCCCAGTTTATTTTCTAAAGGTATTCGCGTTTCTCATACACTTCGCCCTGGGCTCAAGTTGTGCGTTTCTGGGTATTATTTGGACTTAATTTTTGAGGTGGTTGTCAAGTCCAGTGAGGTGGTCATAACGGCATAGTTTCGTAGTTATTAGATTTTTGACGTGCTGTCCAGGTCCGATATGGAGTTTCAATGCACTCTCGAGAGCAACTGGGTTTAGAGATTGATCCTAGGTTTTAGGGTAACGTAGCATCAGCGATCTCACTGATTTTGGGTCTTGCAGTTCGTATTGAAAGCTGTCCAAGCTAATTCGATAGGTGATTTAGTTAAGCACTTAATTAATCTTCGTCTAATTTCTAAAGGATTTGGTCTTTAGTGATTTCTGCCTGAGGTGGTACTCGGGTCTTTGTATGGATTTTTCTGGGACGTTACAATCTACCCCCCTTAAAGAACAATTTCTTCCCCGAAATTGCCTAAGGGTAATACGTAAAGGTTTTTGTAATGACCCAGGAAATTTTGTGCCAAGACCCGAGTATTACCTCTATTTTCCTTAGTAGCTTATTGGGGTAATTAGCGCTATAATCGATTGCTTGTGAAATTTGCATCAATCACTTTAAATTGGATCTGCATGACTCAAAACCTGTAGAATGGTTAGCGCTATGTTACTCTGAAATCTGGGATCCATCGCTAAATCCAATTGTTCTTGAGAATTTTTGGAAGTTTTGGATCGGACTTGGACCGCGCGTCAAAAGTCTGATAGTGATGATCTTAGGCTGTGTTGGTCACCATGTTGGACTTGGTCATCACCTCAAAAATCAAGTCCAGACGATGTTTTGGGTCGATTTGATTGAGTCCGGAGTGAAGAGTGTGAGAACGGTTGAAAATTAAATAAGATTTTATGAAATCTAAGTCATGTCGCTTGCACGACGATTTTAAGAAATCTGACCATTGGATTCTGACCTAATTTCACCCTCTGATCAGGGAAGGTGGCCCAGGCATGTTCTTGAGCTTGTGGACCTGATCGAGATTCGGTGACCGTTGAATTGAGTATGGTCCGCCACGGCTGATCTGAAGATCCGATCGGTACGAAAACTTAGCTTGACCTAGATCCATGGTCAGTGAGCTTAAGTCCGACCTTTCGTGGTAATAGGCCCACCGGTAGTGCTCCGTTGGATCGAGAGAGGCTTGTTTTGGTTATACCCTAAGTATACCTTGGCCCTGGGGTTATTTTCATTAATATTAGGCCTATTTATAGACCTTAAAACCTTAGCTCTCTTTTCCATACGAATTTCCTAACCCTAGCTAAGAAAGAGAGAGGAAAAGAGAGAGAAAGTGAGAGAGAAGTTGGTGAATCATCTTAGATTCTTTCCTGTTCTTCTTTATCCTTGAACCTTCACTTTTGAATCATTATTCCGGCAATTCTAAGTTCATCCTTGGGTAAGTTAACCTAACCCTAATCTGTGTTAGAGCTTAGAATAGTCTTTGTGTTGTTGTAGCTCATTTCTATTCTTGCTTTAGGTTATCTTGTCGCCGTTGACGAAGACAAATCGTCTGAAATCAGTTTGGTGTTCTTTTCTAGATTAAGGTGCGGACTTTAATCGTATAGGTTATGGTTTTCAAGGCTTTCAATGCCAGTGAATGGTTTATTCTTGTTATGGATGAGATTTCACATGCCAAATGTTATGTTTATTTTGCGTTCCTGATATACATGTGTTATATTGAGATTTGTGTATTCTATGTGTATGTATAAAGTACCGTATGTGTATAAAATATGAACATATGTTTGCCATGATTATTTGTCGTGTACTTATGCTAATTGTATGTGCGGAAACTCCTTGGCAAAAGGAATTGTCCAAATGTGTGTATTTCAACATACGTCATGTATGTTGAATTATGTATTCTAAGTGTTTGTAGAAATGTCTGAATGATCTAAAGTGTGATATATCAACCTAGTATGGGCGTTGAGAAGCGATTCTCTCCCACTAGTGTGTATGATTTCCTTCATGCAAGTTACATTCCTTGTTGTTTAAGTTCAAGCATTATTTATGATCACATTCATGTTAAGTTGATACTCTTCAAGTACTCATATGCTTTATGGTTGAAGTTGTTGTTCCATTATTGTTCTACATTCAATATGAATATCTGTTGTAGTGTAATGTGTTTGGGACTATGAATATCCCAGGAAATCGGTAATCGGCCTTAAGTTCGTGGCTGAGATTGCTTTCACCACGTAGGACGTGATTAGACGAACCCGAGTCGTATTAGAATTATCGGCACTGATTTGGCCACGTGGAGTGTTTGCGCACTCTATATCGTTCAACCCAATGTGCGCTCATGCTAGTCGAGTTCGTCAAGTAACCCGATTGTCCGATGTATGTTCACCATGTATGGATGCTACTGCTTGAATCTAGGGTACTGAACTTACCAATGAAATCCTGTTAACCATGGTACCTTGATCTGCTAAGACTCATGAGCCGGACATGGTGGTATGGGACACCGTGGTCAAGCTGTCGGCCTACGTTGGGGTGACGAGCCTCCCCGTAGTGACCAGTGAGCAACCAAACTCGTGAGCCAATTATGGTGGTATGGGACACTATATTCATGCTGTCGGCCTACATTGATTGGTGACGAGCCCTTTGTAGTGACCTCAAGCTTGCCTGGATACCGCATTGAGGTGACGAGCCTTGTTGTGGTAATGAAGGTATGATAGGCGTGCATTAATTGGTAACGAGTCCTTTGCAATGACCTAAAACCATATGATCGTATGAGATGCCTAGGACTTACGACCCTAGTATGGATCACTGTTTGGATGGTGATATGAGGAAGGTGCTTTAGCTTCCCAATCCTGCTGTATGAAAAGGACTAATAACAACTTGGTAATCATGTTCATGCACCACATTTGCATGTGCTTTGTAGACGCGGCGCACTTTGAGGCGATGTCATGCGTAACGTAAGATGAAGACCCTGAGGGTATATGCGCGAGGGCACGCATCATTCTACATACATCCTTACATTAACAAGAGTACTTAGGATATGTTTGATTGTTCTGCTTTATCATTACTACTTGATTGAACTGATAACATGTTAACCTTTGCTTTATTGTTCCATTGAGTTGATCACTCACTCCTACGTTATGGGGCGGTGTTAAACACCCACCAGACTCTGTCTTAGCTGCAGATGTTGATGAGACCTCTGAAGCAGAGCGGGAGATCGAGGATGATGAGGTTGCTTTCTCTTTCATGCAGTTTTCAGACGGGTTCTAATGAGCCTTGTTCTGATGCGAGGGATGCTAGGATTTCTTTTGGGAATTAAATGATGTAATTTGATACTTGTAATTTTGATAGCAACACTTACATTATGACTTGGTATGTGTATGGATTTCAGGGATTTGCACATGTACACACATATATTTCTTTAAGTTTTTCGCTTGCTTTCTTCACTTATCCCTGAATTATATCTGCACTTTGGCTTAATCTATTCCATGTTTTATGCACTAAGACAAACAACATACATCCATCATTAAATATGTTGCATAAGTGATGTTTTGGAACTCGGGAGCTGAGTTATGCTCGACCCCCGAATTTCAGGGCGTTACAGTTTTATTATTTCATTTTGCTGAGTCTTGTTGGTTTCAGGTTTATACACGTGTTAGGGTATATAATAACTACATCAGCCTAGCTCATATTGATCTACCCCCCTTAAAAGTTTCTACCTTTAGGGTTGGGAAATAAGTGTCCAAATCATTATTATTGTGCTAAGCATTTGATGATAAAGTTTACCTAAGGGTGGTATAATCTACTCTTTACGAGTAGGCTAATACGGAAAGTCAGTTGTGGTAAGCTCGAACCCGATACGTCGATTGCCCACTTGACTAGGGCAGACAACTCGTTGTATCCCTTCCTAATCCTGATGGATCCTGGTCTTCTGCTCGATCAAAGCAGTGAGTCATTTGGTAATCACTCAGGATTGAGAATTGAGTTAAGCCGCGAATGCCTTGTAGGGATATGGTTCTGAAATTCTGAAATCTGATCATCCCAAGTATTTAAGGAGTATTATAATTCATTAAGACATTCAAGCCTCATGTTTATAAGGTTGTCCTTTGGGTCTTGTCCAATGAGAGTTCTTGTCTAACCTACGCTTAACATGGTGAATAATAAGTTCTTCTATGGTGCTCATAGTCAAAAGACTATACTAGAATGGTTTTCAATCTCCTAAAATTATATTTGTATGTCACCATTTCGATCATACAGTTAGGGGGTTATGGGCAGATTGTACTTTGGTTTCATTAACTTCAAGAGGGAAGGAAGAGTCGAGAGTTCTAAAATATTTCAGAAGTTTGGAATGTTAACAACATAAGGTTGCGGGAAAGGAAAGGAGAGGGACATCTCCTCGATGCAGTATGAATCTTGAATTTACAAGGGAATAAGAAACTTATAATATTTTACTGTAGTCTGCCACTAACATGAGCTTATAGAGTATTAAACCATGAAACTCAATCCTACTTAAGGGTCCTAATTTAATTGCACAAAAATAATTAAAATAAATATATGGAAATTTTAAATGTTATCACGGGATGATTCCTATTATGATTACAATTAATTCCTAAATAGACACCAAATACTAAACTTTAATATGAAAAGGTATGACCAATCTATTGGTAACTCAGAGTTGTAGATTTTTTATTTTTTTATAATTTTTATAGTAATCCATTGTTAGGCCTATTCTTTCATATAAATTGGTTAAATAAACCCAATGTCTACCAATAGGAATACAGGTGTACCTTGATTGTGGGCAGTGACCTCAAAGGTCAAAGGCGTTGTAATTGCTGACTCAGATGTTTCAGCTGTAAGTGCATGCACACGGGCTTGTTGAGGATGATTTAGTTGCGCTGATGGTGCAGATTGCAGAGGTGGAGTTACTATAACACGCGGTGGCTGACGGACAATCTTCTGAGGTGGCGTGACACCGTTGTCTTTCATCTTAGTAAAACAGAAGGGGTTAGTATGTCCGCCTTTGTTGCAATATGTACACCAACACTTCGGTCGCCTTTGCTGGGTCGGCAGAGCCATGAGGCTTGGAGGCGAGCCTACATGTGGCCTCTTACCTAGGACTGGCCGGTACTGGGATTCGGGCTGAGGCCTCGGGCCCATTGGGGTACTTGTCCGAGAAACTCCATCACCACGTTGTTCAGCTTGTAGAGACATGTTGACTAGCTCAGTATAGTTGGAGATGCTAGCGCAACACATCTTAGTGCAAATTTCAGGCTGCAGACCATCTGAAAAATGCCGCATCTTCATTGGCTCATCTGCTAGGATTAAAGGAGCGTATCTGGCTAGCCCCATGAATTTGTTCTCGTATGTTGACATGGTCATCCCTCCTTGTCGGAGGCGAAGAAACTCACCCTCCTTTTCATCACGGTAAGAGAGGGGGAAGTACTTCCCATGGAAGCGTGTCTCAAATGCATCCCAGGTCCACACGTGTCCTGCGGGAGCTGTTTGTAGGATGTTGTCCCACCATAAACTAGCCTCCTTCTCGAACATATAGGTGGTTAGCTCAACTTGTTCTGCCTCAGTGCAGTGTAGCGGCTTCAACATCTTAGAGATGCGATCTAGCCAACAATCAGCCTCCTCGGGTCTGTGAGTACCCGCAAAAGTGAGAGGACGAAAATGCTGAAAGCGCTCAAAAAGTGCGCTAGTATTCATGTTCCCAGCAGGGTGCGTAGGTGGTGCAGGCGTAACCACACTCACATTCTGGGCAAGGGCCCCTGCTATGGCGATGAAAAACTGTTGCTGCTGTTGTTGCTGCTGCTGCATCAAGAGCATCATCTGCTCCAACCTATCAAGAGGAGGAGCTGACTGAGGTGCGTGGGCGTCCAGGTAGATGCACGGTTCTGTTTAGGAACCGGTGGAGCAACAAGTGTCGGCCCATTAGTGGGGCCAGTGGCCGGTTGTGAATCCGGCATTGTCTCAAAGTCTGGGCCCAAGCAAGGGTCTGTGTGGTTATTGCTTAGGGAAGGTGCCCTGTCAGACGATCCGCCAAGTGCGAAACATGTCATATTTTGAGTGGTTGAGGAGGCATCCCCTATGCATAACATAGGGTGCAACATGCATAAGATTCAAATAATATGAACCACATTTCCAAACATACACATCCCACGCCAAAATGAACAACATGCGTTTCATTTGATCAACATTGTCATAATACATGAGATTGAATCTTCCATGGATCATGACAGAAGATGCATGTGAGCTAAACAAGTACAAGTCGCACACCAACTACTCCAACATAAGACTAAGCCTATCGAGGCCTTTATGTAAAACACCAACTACTCCAACATAACAACGCATGTGGGCTGTACTATTTGTAGCAAGACAAATGTAGGTAGGCACAGCCTATCTTTCTTCTCCGCACTGTATAGGAAGTTGTAATGCCCAAGGAATGTGAAAAGAGAAAAGATGGCAGCCACTAGCTCGAAAGAGCCATAAAAGTCGAAAAGTTTGGAAATATGGTGGATTGTGAGGCTTAAGAGCTATGAGACATAAAGGTATAAGGTTGTGCTCAAATGAGTAGGAAATAGGGAATATGGGGAGTTGTAGAAGGTGGGTTTTTTGAGGAAGATGGTGGAGATGGATATGTAGTGAAGAAGAAAAGATGATATGAGAATGGAGGGGGAAATTTGAGAGAGAAACATGAGACTGTTAGGTGTTTAGAGAGCTTGGAGGGGTGTGTTAATTTGACCCAATGTTCAATCCCATGAGTTGTTCTTAGAATGTGATGTAATGACCCGAAAAATTTTGTGCCAAGACTCGAGTACTACCTCTATTCTTTCCTTAGCAGCTTATTGGGGTAATTAGCGCTAAACTCGATTGCTTGTGAAATTTGCATTAATCATTTTAAATTAGATCTGCATGACTCAAAATCTGTAGAATAGTTAGCACTATGTTACTCTGAAATCTGGGATTCATCGCTAAATCCAGTTGCTCTTGGAAATTTTTGGAAGTTCTGGATCGGACCTGGACCGTGCGTCAAAAGTTCGATAGCGATGATCTTAGGCAGTTTTGGTCACCATGTTGGACTTGGCCATCACCTCAAAAATCAAGTCCAGATGATGTTCTGGGTCGATTTGATTGAGTCCGGAGTGAAGAGTGTGAGAACGGTGAGAAATTAAATAAGATTTTATGAAATCAGAGTCGTGTCGCTTGCGCGATGATTTTAAGCAATCTGACCGTTGGATTCTGACCCAATTTCACCCTCTGACCAGGAAAGATAGCCCAGGCATGTCCTTATGCCTGTGAACCTGATCGAGTTTAGGTGACCATTGAATTGAGTGTGGACCACCACGGCTGATCTGAAGATCCGATTGGTACGAAAACTCAGCTTGACCTAGATCCACAGTCAGTGAGCTTAAGTCCAACCTTTCGTAGAAATAGGCCAACCGGAAGTGCCCCGTTGGATCGAGAGAGGCACGTTTTGGTTATAACCTAAGTATACCTTGGCCCTGGGGTTATTTTCATCAATGTTAGGCCTATTTATAGACCTTAAAACCCTAACTCTCTTTTCCATACGAATTTCCTAACCCTAGCTAAGAGAGAGAGAGAGAGGAAAAGAGAGAGAAAGTGAGAGAGAAGTTGGTGAATCATCTTAGATTCTTTCCTATTCTTCTTCATCCTTAAACCTTTACTTTTGAATCGTTATTCCGGCGATTCTGAGTTCATCTTTGGGTAAGTTAACCTAACCCTAATCTATTTTAGAGCTTAGAATAGTTTTTGTGTTGTTGTAGCTCATTCTATTCTTGTCTTAGGTTATCCTGTCACCGTTGACGAACACATATCGTCTGAATCAGTTCGGTGTTCTATTTCTGGTCTAAGGTGTGGACTTTAATCGTATAGGTTATGGTTTTCAAGGCTTTCAATGCCAGTGAATGGTTTATTCTTGTTATGGATGAGATTTCACATGCCAAATGTTATGTTTATTTTGTGTTCCTGATATGCATGTGTTATATGAGATTTGTGTATTCTATGTGTATGTATAAAGTACCGTATGCGTATAAAATATGAACATGTGTTTGCCATGATTATTTGTCTTGTACTTATGCTAATAGTATGTGCGGCAACTCCTTGGTGAAAGGAATTGTCCAAATGTGTGTATTTCAACATACGTCATGTATGTTGAACTATGTATTCTAAGTGTTTGTAGAAATGCCTGAATGAACTAAAGTGTAATATATTATACTATTTGCGGGCATTGAGAAGCGATTCTCAACACTCCTATTGATGTGTAGGATTTACCACATGCAAGTCATATTCCTTGTTGTTTAATTTCAAGTCTTGCTTATGCTTAAATCCATGTTAAAGTTGATATTCTTCAAATGCTTACGTACTACATGATTTGAGTTGTTGTTCCATTACTATTCTAAATTGTAGATATGAATATCTGTTGTAGTGGAATGTGTGTGGGACTATGAATAGTCCAGGAAATCGGTAATCGGCCTTAAGATCGTGGCTGAGGTTGCTTTCGCTACGAAGGACATGAGTAGACGAACCCGAGTCATATTAGAGTTGACGGCAGTGGTTTGGCCACGCGGAGTGTTTGCGCACTCTATGTCATTCAACCCAATGTGCGCTCGTGCTAGTAGAGTTCGTCAAGTAACCCGATTGTCTGTTGTATGGTCACCATGTATAGACACTATTGTTTGAATCTAGGGTACCAAACTTACCAATGAAATCCTATTAACCATTGTACCTTGATCTGTTAAGACTCATGAGCTGGACATGGTGGTATGGGACACCGTGGTCGAGTTGTCGGCCTACGCTGGGGTGACGAGCCTCCCCGTAGTGACCAATGAGCAACCGAACTCGTGAGCCGATTATGGTGGTATGGGACACTATATTCGTGCTGTCAGCCTACATTGATTGGTGACGAGCCCTTTGTAATGACCTCGAGCATGCCTGGATAGCGCATTGAGGTGACGAGCCTTATTGTGGTAACGAAGGTATGATAGGCGTGCATTGATTGGTGATGAGCCCTTTACAACGACCTAAAACCATATGATCGTATGAGATATCTAGGACTGACGACCCTAAAATGGATCACTGTTTGGATGATGATATGAGGAAGGTACCTTAACTTCCCAATCTTGCTGTATGAAAAGGACTAATAACAACTTGGTAATCATGTTCATGCACCGCATTTGCATGTGCCTGGAAGATGTGGCGCACTTTGAGGCGATGTCATGCATAACGTAAGATGAAGACGCTGAGGGTGTACGCGCAAGGGCACGCATCATTCTTCATATATTCTTGCATTAATAAGAGTACTTAGGACGTGTTTGATTGTTCTACTTTATCATTACTGTTTGATTGAACTGATAACATGTTAACCTTTGCTTTATTGTTTCACTGAGTTGATCACTCACTCCCATGTTATGTGTGGTGTTAAACACCCACCAGACTCTATCTTAGTTGCAGATGTTGATGAG
Organism: Magnolia sinica; assembly: GCF_029962835.1. NCBI lineage: Eukaryota > Viridiplantae > Streptophyta > Magnoliopsida > Magnoliales > Magnoliaceae > Magnolia > Magnolia sinica. The sequence continues at coordinate 61,559,903 of NC_080577.1, forward strand.
ACCTCTGAGGCAGAGCTGGAGATCGAGGATGATGAGGCTGCATTTTCCTTCATGCAGTTTTTAGGCGGGTTCTAGTGAGCCTTGTTCTGATGCGCGGGATTCTGGGATTACTTTTGAGATTAAATGATGTAATTTGATACTTGTAATTTTGATAACAACACTTGTAATACGACTTGGTATGTATATGTATTTCAGGGATTTGCACATGTATACATATATTTCTTTAAGTCTTCCGCTTGCTTTCTTCACTTATCCCTGAATCATATTTACAATTTGGCTTAATCTATTCCATGTTTTATGCACTCATACAGACAACATACATCCATCATTCAATATGTTGCATAAGTGATGTTTTGAAACTCGGGAGCTGAGTTATGCTCGACCCCCGAATTTTAGGGCGTTACAGGTGACTAATTTTGAATCAAAGAAAGCTTCCTAAGAGTTACTAAAGGAGCCTATAAGTATTAAGGGGATTCAATGAAGGAACGAGGTCTCACTCTAACTTAATCATGACAACTAAGTCTATATTTCCATTACCTTAGCATAATCAGTCTTTTACATTCCTTAGTATAACCAATATCCTAGTCTTAACTTGGGAGTAGCTGTACTCCAATAGCTGTAATCCAAAGTCTATGCTCATACGCTAGATGAGTTCTTACCATTTCTAATACAAGAAGATGTTTTATCTCTTAGGGTCAAAAGTCGTCTGGTTAAAATTGAGTTGTCCGAACTTGGAATTTAACCACGCTCAAGTATTACACATATGCCCATACTATCTAAGGAGGTCCTAGTGTTCAGGTTATTACATCAGTAGATTTCTTATATTGTTAGATTTTTCGAAATCTAGGAGTACCAACACTCAATGTCGTCCTAGGATAATTTTATGTCCTTTTTCTGGTACATTTAATTTACATATTATTATAATTATTTTTCTAGTAGTTCGTCATCAAGTCCACTTCGTCCCAACAAATTTTCATTGATTTTGTGTTATAGAAAAATTCTAAAAATTCCAGAAGCAGCAACTGTCCAAACTAATGATTTTCAAACAGTTTTCCCAATGACCTATATTTAACTATCTTAACTATGTTATTATATTTTTCATTATTTTTATATAAAACTAGACTTATCAAGCTTCAGTATGGCTTTTAAATCACCTAAATCGGAGTTATAACGAGGTAGATATGATTTTCAAATTTGGATGAAAGTCATAGAAATTTGTGAAAAACAGATCGCCCGGCCCAATGCGGCCCGATTGGGCCCGCTGTACGGACGAGGTCTCACCGAACTGACGAGGTCCTCACCTGTTTTTAGACCTTTTGGTGAGGGGTCACCGGTGGGGCGAGGTCCTGCCCCCCCCCCCCCCCCCCCCTCGGGGGGGTGCTAGAAACATGCGGGGCCCACCTCAGGTCCCCCCGATTTGTGTCGTTTGGCCCCCATGTCCGTGTGAGGCATTTTTAGGTCCAATTTGCAAACCGGAATGAGTTTATCTAATGTACAATATATGATTTTAGGGTAGGAGATGCTAATATATCCAACTAACCTATTTATTTTGTTAGATTTCAAAAGGTTAAGGGTCAAAAACCCATTTTATCCATTGATTTACTATTTATGGTAAGTTTTAGTTTTGGTATTGTTCTTCATCATTTATACCTTAGGATTGGTGTGTATTATGAATGTTCTTAGAAAACTTTGAAGGATAGGATGGTAAAAGATGAGATTTCGAAGGAAAAAGGGTTAAAAAGGGACTTTACTTTACACTTTGGGATTGAGTTCTGGAAAGTTAATAAGGTGTTATGATCGATCCATTGCCTAAGGACATCTATTTTTAGGTTTAGAATTTATCAACTAACGATTCAAACTCGTCAACTAACGGCCTAGAGGTAACTTAGGTCGATTCACGTGATCGAAGATATGTTATGGAATAAATTACAGTATTCAGTCTCACCTGTCGGCGAAACTTGGGATTCTAATGTGGTTTCTAAATTCCATCGCCCCCTTCCTAAATCAGAGTGCGTCAGAGTGCATCGTATTACCATAACCCAGGTCCACTTTAATCCAAATCATGCTCTGATACCATCTTGTAACGCCTTGAAAATTGGGGGTCGAGCATAGACTCAACTCCCGAGTTTCAACGCATCACTTATGCAACATAGTTAATGATGATTTAATGTTGTCCGTATTAGTGCCTTAAACATGAATGGGATTATACCAAAATAGCATATCATACTCCAAAGATAGTTAAATTATGCAAGCAGAAGACTGTGATGGATTTATATAAAATATATAGATGTGTTTCTCAACCTCCTGAGTATGATAGCATCAATGAGCTAAATAAATACATATCTGTTTCAAAAAGAGTACAAAATGACAAAATGTGGATGTCCAACTAATCATATGTTCCTGTAATCCTGTCGTTCCGAGCATCCTATATAAACCCGCCCGAATATTGAATATATGAGAATGCCTCCTTATCATCCTTAAAGTCTAGCTCCGTCTCATAGGCTAAGCCATCATCTGAACCTACAACAGGGACTGGTTAGTGTGTACAACACCGTCCCATAACATGGAAGTGAGTGATCAACTCAGTGGAATAATAAAGCAAAGGTTAACATGTTATCAATTCGGTCAAGCAGTAATGATAACGTAATACAAACAAACATCCCTAAGTACTGTGATTAATGCAAGAATGATATGAAATAATGATGCATGCCCTCGCCTGCCCTCCCTCAGCGACTTCATCTCACGATCGCGCATGAAACACTTCCTCGGCACTTGACCTGATACGGCAAACGCACACATAATGCAGTGCATGAGCATGATTATTAAGTTCTTATTATTCCTTTTCATACAACATGATTGAGAAGCTAAGGTACCTCCCTTATATCAATTTTCAAACAATGATCCATTTTAGGGTCGTCAGTCCTAGCAATTCTCATACGATGTTATGGTTCTAGGTCACTACAAAGGGCTCATCACCTTATCAGTGTAGGCCTAGTTTGTACTCTGGTTGTTATGGAAGGACTCGTCGCCTCAACACAGTCTTAGAGTACACTCGAGGTCACTACCACCCACACCCTACCAACTGGCAGTCTATTTTCGAAGGCTCATCACCAACCCGACTGGGGACCACAGTCAGGCTGCGCAAGGGTAGGCCAATAGCTCGAATATAGTGTCTCATACCACCGTATTCAGCTCACGAGTTTAGGTTGCTCACTGGTCACTACGGGGAGGCTCGTCACCCTAGCATAGATGGACAGCTCGACCACGGTGTCCCATACCACCATGCCCGGCTCATGAGTCTTAGCGGATCGAGGTACCAAGGTTAAAGGGGTTTTTCACTGGTGAGTTTGGTACCTTAGATTCAAGCAGTAGCGTCCATACATGGTGAACATACATCGGGTCAATCTGGTTACTTGACGAGATCGACTAGTATGAGCGTACGCTGGATTAATCGATAAGGTACCATTGTCGATGATCATCGTACGACTTGGATTCACCGAACGCATCAATTGTGGCGAGACTAATGCGACCACTCAAATAGGAATTGTTACCGATTGCCTGGACTACATAGTAGTCCCAATCATATTCAAATAGAGCATATGGAGACATGTGATAATCATATAAGCATTTAGCGAACATTTCCAACATGAATCTCATTCGGGCATTTCATCAAACACATTGCACATATTTCCATATATTGCATTTCATCCATAAATTTGCATAATCAGAATTTAAGTTACATGAAGGAAACTATACATATAGATAAGGTAGCTGAGAATTCTATCTCAACACCCTTATTAAATACAGTTCAACGAACAATACCTCATTCGGACATTTTATCAATCACATAGAACATGTTATTATACATGTGCATTTTATACATAAACCACGAAGTTGAAATTAAGACTACATGTAGGAAATTATATACCTAGGTAAGGTAGTTAGGAAATCCTATCTCAATGCCCTAAATAAATACAATTCATTGGACCATTTCTCATTCAAACATTTCATCAAACACTTAGTCTACACATTCCATCATATGTGAAATAAATTAGTTATAACCTATATTATATCAAATCCTTCCACCAAGGAGTTGCCACCCATACAACAAGCATGTATTCTCAAACAATAATCATGGCTAGCAGAAATCATAATTTCATATTCATTTAAGCATTTCAACAAACACAGGGAAGGCATTAAAATCAACATAGTTTACATACATGTGTAATATACGGGAAACATCGCATCTAATCACATGTGACAGTAATCAAGTCAGTCATAAACCATTACTGACATTGAAGGCATTGAAAACCATGACCTAAACATTTATAGTCCGCACCTTTCGCCAGTAAATGCGTAACAAACTCAGTTTAGACATAAAGTCTTTGTTTACGGCACAACGGCAACCTATAGCATGAAATAGGTCAGCTATTTCACCATTTACTCTACCTGAATCCCTAAAATAGATTAGGGTTAGGATTTTTTACCCGAAAATGGAATTAGAATCACTAGTATAGTGATACAGATAGGTCGGTTCAGCATGTGGAGCGATGGGCTCGGATACAAGGAACTCTCTCCCACTTTCTCTCTCACTTTCTCTCTCTTTCCTTCCCTCTTTGCTCTCTTCTCTCTTAGGGTTGCAAAATCGTTTGGAATGAGAGAGAGAGGGTTTAAGGCCCTTATATAAGCCCTCAATTGATGGGAATGGCCCCAAGGCCATGGTATACTTAGGGTATAGCCAAATAGAGACCGTTTCGATCCAACGGAGCACTTTTGGAGGCCCCTTTTCTGCATGCAGTCGGACTTAAGCTCCCTGACATTAGATCTAGGTCAAGCTAAGTTTTCATTCCAATCGGATTTACAGATCGACCGTGGAGGACCAGTTTCAGTTCAACGGTCACCAGTACTCGATCAGGGCCACAAGTACAATGACATGTGTTGGAAATTTTTCCTGATCCGACGGTGTAATTAGGTTTGAATCTAACGGTCTAAATCCTTAGATTTGGCCTGCAAGTGAAATGACTCAATTCACTTAAGTCCCAGTTTATTTTCTAAAGGTATTCGCGTTTCTCATACACTTCGCCCCGGGCTCAAGTTGTGCGTTTCTGGGTATTATCTGGACTTGATTTTCGAGGTGGTTGCCAAGTCCAGTGAGGTGGTTATAACGGTATAGTTTTGTAGTTATTGGATTTTCGACGTGTGGTCCAGGTCCGATACGGAGTTTCAATGCACTCCCGAGAGCAATTGGGTTTAGAGATTGATCCTAGGTTTCTGGGTAACGTAGCGTCAATGATCCCACTGATTTTGAGTCTTGCAGTTCATATTGAAAGTTGTCCAAGCTAATTCAACAAGTGATTTAGTTAAGCACTTAATTAATCTTCGTCTAATTTCTAAAGGATTTGGTCTTTAGTGATTTCTGCCTGAGGTGGTACTCGGGTCTTTGTATGGATTTTTCTGGGATGTTACAGTTTAGTTTTCTAAATTTTCTACCCTAGGGTTTTTCTTTTCTTAGAGTTTTCATTTTCATATTCTTTTCTAGGGTTTGTTATATTTTAATATTATTAACATTGTTTTATTGTTTCTGTTTTGTAGAAAGTTTGTAATTCTAGTTCTTCCCAACTGGCAACATCCTTCCTCTCTCTCTCTACTTGTTTTCTTAATTGCAATAGGATTTAATTTTGATTTTTCTTTTAGGATTAAAGTTCAAATTATTAAATTAAGGTTTCCGGGTGGTTCCTGCCCAAATGGGTATGGGATTATACATTGATACTTTTAAGAAAATGACGATTGGTTAATGGATTGTCCATCCATCGTCATGTGAGAAAATATCAAAGTGCTCCTGAAACATCATCTGAAAATATGGTTGAAACAGAGCCATTTTTTATGAGAACCCTATGTGTAAGACGCCGCTGACTACGATAGTGTGTAATGAGAACGAGGTACACCAACTTCCATTAAGTGGAATCTTACACAATTATTTACAATCGGCGATAACAAGTACACCTTCCTACATGAATTTTTTTTAACCAATGCAGGAAACATGGATGTTAAACTAGAAGTTATCCAATTACTCCTTAGGTTTCATGGGCTTGACTCCGAAAGTCCATAACTATATCTGAAAGAGTTAGACGAGATTAATGTAACATTGCATTACAACAATATCTCATAAGACATGATTAGACTTAACTTGCTTCCCTTTTCTCTAAAAGAGAAAGACAAGTCATGGCTCCACTCCTTGAGGTTGAGATCTATCAGGGCATGGGTCGAGAAGGAGTTCCTTTAAAAGTTCTTTCTGGTTCAAAAAACCAATACATTGAGGAGAATGAGACCTTTCAATGTTGGAAACATTTCAAGGATCTAATTCTTGCTTGCCCACATCATGTCTACGAGATTTGATGGGTGATTAGCTTTTTATATGACAAATTAAGCTCAATCATGTGCCAATTCGTCAAGATGATGTGTAGTGGTGAAAGCATGAGAAAGGATCCCAAAAAGGTCTGAGATTACTTTGAGATGCTAGCTGAAAATGCCCAATCTTGAGATACCTCTAATCAAGTTAGTAATCCAAAAGCAGTGCAAAGAAAGAGAGAGAGAGAGAGAGTGAGAGAGAGAGAGAGAGAATATGTGTTAAAAGATGAGGAAGTTGTTAATGCACAGTTGATAGGTCTTACAAGAAAGTGAAATTGCGGTTTTACCACTACAAGCAAAGCTTGAATATATGGCTAATGTCCTATAGGGGGGTGAATATAAAATTTTAAATTTTACTAAATAAGTTACATGCACTTATTTCTAAACACTTATGTAAAGTTGTACAAACAAGAAGTCCAACTATTTAATCTTCTTAAGTGAAAACATCATTCAAGCATTGTGTCAAACATGTTCACTGCAGTGAAGTAAATTATGTATATCGTTTGGCAAAATATACTAGATAAGAGATAAAACATCTAACCCATTGCACATGATGTATAGTGGTCCAACTACCTGCCTACTCCACTCCCGACTAACGCACTCTCTCTTAAAGTGTGCTGGATTTCACAATTCAGATAGTTTTAAACCAAGTTCACCATAAACCTTCACAACCTATACAATGTCTAAACGATTTTCATTCATCGATGGCCTACACAAGATCTTAAGGAGTTTGGATATCAAACTCCAACACGAAGTCCTACACAAGGACGACGAACATAATCTCTCACTAGAGGCTTACACAATGACCTGTCGAGTTTAGTATTTCATACTGTAACGTCTCGGAAAAATCCGTACAAAGACCCAAGTACCACCTTAGGCAAAAATCCCTAAAGACCGTAGACTGTGGAAATTAGACGAAAATTAATTAAGTACTAAACTAAATTAATTGGTGGATTAGCTTGAACCAATATCTATACAAACTGCAAGACACAAAACCATTAAAATCACTAACTCAACATTACTTGAAAGCCTCGGGGAAATCCCAAAACCCAGTTGCTCTCGAGAGCACATTGAAACTTTGTATCTGACCTGGACCGCGCATCGAAAGTCTGATGACCATGAAACTAAAGGGTTATGACTGTCTTATTGGGCTTGACAACCATCATAGGAATCAAGCCCAAATAGTATCAAGAAACGCACAACTTGACCCCTGAGCAAAGTGTGTGAGAAACGCGAATATCTTTAGAAAATGAACCCAAACTTAAGTGAATTGGACCATTCGCTTACGAGTGAGATTGAAGACTTCAGACCATCAGTTCTTGACTAAACTTCACCTATGGATCAGGAAAATTTCCTTGCACATATCTGTATACTTGTGGCCCTGATCTAGCGACAATGACCGTTGTTCTGATGCTGGTCCGTCACGGTTGATCAGCCTATCTAAATGCACTGAAATTGCATTCTAACTTAGATTCATCATCAGGGAACTTACTCTGTGACATAGATAGGTAATGGACCTCCAGATGAGCCCCATTCGTCAGAAACAGACACCTTTTAGCTATAACTTAAGTATACCATGGCCCTGGGGCCATTGACATCAGTTCTGGGCCTATATAAAGACCTTAAACCACCCCATTCTCATTCCATACGAATTTCTCTAACCCTAGGAGAGAGAAGAGAGAAAAGAAAAGAAAAGTGTAAGGAGAAAAGAGAAAGAGTGGGATATCGTTGCTAAGATTCTCTCCCACAACTCCATGCCTCGATTCACCTCCCCACCTCACTACACGATCGTCTCCGGTTATGATTTGGGTAAGAAATCCTAACCCGAATCTGATTTAGAAATCCAAATAGAATAATCGATGAAATAACTAACCTATTTCATCACATACGTGTCGTCGTTTCGTTTTCGGGAACGTTGTGTTGGACCCGAGTTCAAATCGGGTATTCTGACGAAAGGTGAGGACTATAAACATTTAGGTTATAGTTTTCAAGGCTTTCAAATGTCAGCAATGATTTATGTCTGACTTGATTGCTGCCATGTGATCTTAGTTACGACGTTTTCCATATATTATACATGTATGAACTATGTTGGACAAATATGCATTCTATGTGTTTGTTGAAATGTTTGAATGAAGTTGAAATTATGATTTTGTGCTTGTCATGATATCTAATCTAAGATCCATGTTTGTTATATGTGTTATAGCCTAGGTTCCATACGAAATTGCTATAATTCATGTCTTAACTAATCTAGTCTATGTATTTGGTAATGTGTAGGCTGAGTGTTTGATAAAATGTCTAAATGAGAAATTGTTTGATGAATTGTATTTAATAAGGGTGTTGAGATAAGATTCTCAATTACCTTTATTATATGTATGATTTCCTCTATGTGACCTTAATTTTAACTATACAAGTTAAGGATGAATTGTAATGTTTGATAACATGTTGAATATGTTTGATAAAATGCTCAAATGAATGTTGTACTTGAATCATTGTTAAATGTTTATATGATTGTCACATGTATCTACATGCTACATTTGAGTATGATTGGGACTACAATGTAGTCCAGGCAATTGGCAACGGTTCCCAATTGAGTGGCTGAATTAGTCTCGCCACATTGGATACGTTCGATGAATCCGAGCCGTACGACGATTGCCAACAGTGGTTAGGCCACGTGGAGTGCTTATGCACTCCATGTTGGTTAATTCAACGTGGGCTCGTACCAATCGAACTTGTCTACTAAACCGATTGGCCTATTATGTGTTTACCATATATAGACACTACTTCCTAAATCTAAGGTACCACTTACCAATGAAAAACCCATTTCAACCATGGTACCATGATTCGCTAAGACTCATGAGCCGGACATGGTGGTATGGGACACCATGGTCAAGTTGTTGGCTTACGCTAGGGTGACGAGCCTCCCCATAGTGTCCAGTGAGTAACGAAACTCGTGAGTCGAATATGGTGGTATGGGACACTGTATTCGAGCTGTCGGCCTACGTTCAGGTGACGAGCCTCCCGTAATGACCTCGAGTATAAACACTTGAATTTACTTATCCACTGCTTTCATTAGGGGTGATGCCCTACAAGTTGCCTATTGTATGTGATTAACTAAGATTGACGACCCTAGATGGATCCCCGCTTGGGTTAATGATATAAAGGGAGGTACATTAGCTTTCCAAATCTGCTGTATGAATAAGCCTAATTAAATACTTGGCTAATATGACCATGCACCGCATTGCATGTGCTTTGGCAAGGAAGTACACGTTTAGGGAGTTTGCCATGCATGATGGTTGACGTAGTCGCTGAGGGAGTGTTGGCAAGGGCATGCATCACTACTGCATATCATCCCTACATTAACCAGAGTAGTTAGGAAATGCTTGTTGTATTGCTTTATCATTACTACTTGATTGAGTTGATAACATGTTAACCTTTGCCTTATAGTACAACTAAGTTAATCACTCACTCCCACTCTGGGACAGTGTTTTAAAACACCAACCAGACTCTGTTTTAGTTGTAGATGACAATGAGGCTTACGTAACAGAGCCGAATTTCTTAGACGAAAAGGAGTTCTCCTACGTGCAGCTCTCTAGCAGGTCTACATAGACCTCGTGCTACTTCGATGAGATTACATGGATACATGGATTAGCTGAATACTCCATATTTTGATATTTTGTTTAGTTTGAACCAATACATGTATAAATTTTAGTCTGGTTATATGATCATACTCTTGAGGTTGTGAAACACGTATATACTTTATATATCCATCTCAGTCTTCCACTTGCTTAATTACATAAACTCTAGAGTATGACATGTTGTTTTAGTATAATCCCTCTCATGTTTAATGCACTAATATGGACAACATTTAAACATCATTATCTATGTTGCATAAGTGATGCGTTGGATCTCTGGAGTAGAGCTTTGCTTGACCTTCAAAATTCGGGGCATTACAAGTTGGTATCAGAGCATGATTTGGATTAAACTAGACCTAGGTTATGGTAACACGACACACATTAACGCGCTTTGACTTGGGGGGGGGGGGGGGATAAAATGTAGAAATGATCAAAGGATCCCAATGTAGAAATGATCGTAGGATCCCAAGGTTTTGCTGATGGGCGAAATTGACTGGTGAACATAGCCCTTACGTGTCTAAGATCATGAGAAATGATCTCAATCCCTTTAAGGCCGCCAATAGGCGAGTTTGAACTAAAATTCGGTGAACCCCAGACTTGGAATAAATTAAAAAAAGCATGAATATGCGCTTCCTGGACTGAGAAAACACCTCATACCGGGGAAGGGGCCCATTGCACGATTTCTGGTGGGACCCAGGAGGTACTCCGCACATTTTCTGCGTGCTGGGATGGGGTGGCCACCACCGGCAGCCCAGGGGGGTGTGGTGCCACCGCCCACCTTTACAGTTGGCCGCGGCGGACCCGTTGTTTCAGCTGCTCACCGCCCTCCACACACACATGTGGGACCACCTTATTTGATCGCTCTTTGCTCTCATTTGTTCATTTCACCCCTCCTAGCCCTCTAAACCCCTCCAAAATTCCATTTTCTCTTCCAAATCTCCCTTCTATATAGACCAAGCTTCATCTTCTTTCATATCTTGCACCCATCTCCACCATTTCCTCAAAAACCTCTCTTACAACTCTCTATTTTCCTCATTTCCCTCATTTGAGCACCCAAACCCATCCTTTGTATCTCATAACTCTCAAACTTTTCAAATCTACCTTATTCTCAAGCTTTTCCAACTCCATGGCCCTCTTTGAGCTCGTCACCACCATCTTTTCCATCTCAACACTCCTTTCCCTCATGAAAAAGAGAAGAGCGGCCCCAGATGAGGTCAGGCCGAGCCGTCCAACCCGCTCAAAGAAGTAGACGAGCACCGTGGCTACTACAAGTGCCGAGCGAGAGCAAAGGACGAAACGGGACCTCGATCCTCAAATTCCGTTAGAGAGATCACTACCGGTGGGTGCCGAACTAGTTTGGTTCCGTAACCATAGAGTTGTGTTTGAAGCACATGTGGATGAGAAGTTATTTGGACTATACCCAGTGATGAACCTTCTGTTGGAGGCTGGGTGGGGCCCCATATTTGAAGGTAAGTCTCATGCAAGTGAAGGCACTGTCTGAGCCTTCTATGGCCACATATGGAACCCACTACTGCAGCCTCTTCAGTTTACTATTCCCTTGGGGAGGCAAGAAGCCATGGTCGATGTAGATATAATGGCCCGAATCATGAGAATTGAGTGTGGTGTGGTACATGCTAGTGCATGTCGTCTCACTAGTATACCAGAGAGAGATTACCTCACGTGATTTCTTTGTAGCCGACTGACTCATTGGAGGCGAGCCAATAGCCTCCCATCGAAAAAAATGACGGCAGACTTCTACCTACTTCACCACATATGCACGTACAATGTGTATCCTAGGTGGAGCAACTGTACCGAATGTACTCGTTTAATGATGGACTTCCTTTATAGGGCTGGACAGGGAGACAAGTTATGCCCTTCTACTTTTGTCCTATCACAGATAGTCAGGACTGCACACTCTACTAGGGGAGACGTTTCACTCTCATTTGGCCGACTTATCTGCAAGATGGCTCGTAACTTTAGTTTCAAGCCTAACATGGATAATCTTGCACCCATCCACTTTATCAGTGAAACTGCGCTCAACAATATGGGGATTGGCTCTAGACAACGTCAAGCCCGCCTCAATGAGTATGGAGATGAGATATAAGAGGAAAGTGAAGAGGAAGAAAGTAGTGAAGAAGAGGAAGGGAATGAAATAGAGGAAGGAAGTGAGGAAGAAGGCAGTGATGAAGAGGGAAGTGAGGAAGAAAGGCAGGAAGAAGGAGAGGAAGCCCAACATTCTAATAGGGGCTCTCCTACTGCTGCACATGAGGACCGCCATGATCGAGCTACCTTAGAAGCCCTTATGGCCAAGATAGAAGAAAACCAACCCGCCTTGAGACAAGAAGTTAAGAAGAATCAAGCTTACCTAAAATAGAAATTCAAGAGGATGTCTCGCACTTTGAGGACCCTCATGTGCTGTATGCAGGATAAGGGTGTGCCTCTAACTTCACCAGAGTCAGTAGACTAGACCCGTGTGTAGTTGTCTTTTGGTTTTCCATGTTTCTTGATTTTCTTTGTGATAGCCTTGGTAGGCTCAGTTGGATGTTGGTGTGCTTAGTGTTTAAAGCTTCTGTTAGGTTAGCTTACAAGCATTCTCTGTCATTATTCATGTGATACTACACCTCATGTATTGTGACAATTTTTGGTTAAATGAAATGCATGAAGCTTCTTTTGATTTGGAATATGTAGAATGCTTGGAAATTTTGAGTAAGTATTCTAAATCTTACACTTGTTGCACCCTATGTTGTATATAGGGAATGCCTCCTAAAAACACTCAGAACATTGCACATCTTGCACTTGGTGAATCGATTGACGGGGCACCTCCCTTAAGCAATAGCCATACGGACCCCCGATTTGGGCCTGGACATCAAGACTATGCTGGATCCACAGCCGGCCATTGGCCCCACCAATGGGCCAACACCTTGTGCACCACCAGTTCCGGAATAGAACCGTGCGTTTACGTCGACTTCACACATGCCTCATGCGGCTCCTCCCCTTGATAGGTTAGAGCAGATGATGCTCCTCATGCAGCAACAGCAGCAAGTTTGAGCCACTATTGCGGGGGCCATTGCCCAAAACATGAGTATGGTCCCACCTGCACCACCTATGTAGCCTGCTAGAAATTTGAATACCAGCAATCTATTTGAACGCTTCCAGCATTTTCGTCCTCTTACCTTTATGGGCACTCACTGACCTAAGGAGGCAGAGTATTGGTTAGATCACATATCCAAGATGCTGAAGCCATTACACTATATGGAAGTAGAACAAGTAGAGCTTATGACCTATATGTTCGAGAAGGAGGCCAGTCTCTGGTGGGAAAGCATCCTACGAACCATTCCTGAAGGACACATGTGGACATGAGATGCGTTTGAAACATGCTTTCATGGAAAGTATTTCCCCCTCACTTACTATAATGAAAAGGAGGGTGAATTTCTTCACTTCCGTCAGGGAGGAATGACTTTATCAGAATACGAGAACAGATTCACAGAGCTGGCTTGATATGCTCCACTGATCCTAGCAGACGAGCCGATGAGAATGCAGCGATTTTCAGAGGGTCTATGGCCCGATATCCGTACAAAGATGTGTTGCACTAGCATTTCCAACTATACTGAGCTAGTGAACATGTCCTTATGAGATGAGCAAGATGGAGACAGACTGTCTCACACACGTTTACCAATGGGCCCAAGGCCTCGGCCTGAATTACCGAACAGACTATTCCTCGGCAAGAGGCCATGTGCAGATTCGCCTCCTAGGCTTATGGCTCCACTGACCCAGCAAAGGTCATCAGATTTGTGGTACACCTACTTTAAGAAGATGGGCTATACAAACACCTATTATTTTACTAAGATGAGGGACAATGGTTTTACGTCACCTCAGAAGATCAACCGTTAGCTACAACGAGCCATATCAACCCCACCTCTATGATCAGCACCGCTAGCATAACCTTTTTACAGACCAACCGTACCTCAAAATAGGCCACCTCAACGACTTATGGAAGTGCAACCTAATCATTCCCAACAAGCGCGTGTACATGCCCTTGCAGCTGAAGCATCTGAGTCAGCATCTGCAGTGCCTTTAGCCTTTGAAGTCACTGCCCACATTTAAGGTACACCTGTATTCCTATTGGTGAACACTGGGTCCACTATATCGATAGTATCATGCCCTACGGTCAAGCATTTGGGGTTGAACACTACCCCTATGATTGGGGTGAGGGTCTTTACTGTGACAGGGACTTTCTCCGATGCTACCAAGTTTTGTAAAGATTGCCCAATAGACTTAGGGAGCAGAACGGTGCGCAATGATCTGATTATCACTCTGCTGCATCATTACGACGTCATCCTTGGCATGGATTAGCTCATCGAAATGAAGGCAGAGATCGATTGTGATACCAGATTGGTGACGGCACATGGACCTGAGGGCACGACCTTTACTTTTTCAGTTCAGGTCAGTTAGCCCTACCATATAAGTTGTTATGCTTCCTTATTGGAGAATGTTGATGGTCCGACACTTGGGGACATGCATGTAGTCCAAGATTTCACGGACGTGTTTAGGATGATACCTGAACAACCTCCTCAGTGCAAGATCGACTTTATAATCGACCTTGTGCTGGGTGCGACGCCCATTTCCTTACCAATATACTGCATGCCTTTGTGTGAAATGGAGGAATTGAGGAAACAGGTAGATCATCTACTGGATTCAGGTTTTATACGGTCTAGCGTATCTCCTTGGGGAGCACTTATATTTTTTGTAAACAAGAAAGAGGGATCACTACGATTGTGTATTGATTATCACAGGCTGAATCACGTCATGGTCAATAACAAGTATCCTCTGCCCAGGATAGATGACCTGTTTGACCAGTTGAAAGGGGCATAATATGTCACAGCGCAAACCCAATGGTCTTAGAATACCGCTAAATCTACTAGATTTGGCGCGCGACAAGCTGAACTAAGGGATTGGTACCCGATGCTCACATACTAAGCCCCAATCTTTGTGTCTGGCAAGGTAAAGGATAAATCTCACCATTCATTCTTCACCAAAGAAATATTAGAGATAAGATAAGTAACGTTTGCATACAAGTAAACTGGGTACTACAAAATTCCAAAAGTACAACATCTATCCGCGCGATACATATATATATCATGTACAATTCAAACTTTTCAAAAGTCAAATCAGTTACCTAGATGTGGCACCTAACTTGTAGTCACTACTTGTTTTTCTTCTTTAGATTCTTTACCTGAGTGGTTAAAGGACAAGTAAGTCTTATAACTTAACAGGTGCAAAGTCTTCATGGTAAGTACGCAAGATAGGTTAACATAAAATATATAATTGACAAATG
The DNA here is from genome assembly GCF_029962835.1 of Magnolia sinica. Taxonomy (NCBI): domain Eukaryota; kingdom Viridiplantae; phylum Streptophyta; class Magnoliopsida; order Magnoliales; family Magnoliaceae; genus Magnolia; species Magnolia sinica. The sequence continues at coordinate 61,575,278 of NC_080577.1, forward strand.
CAAGTCCTCATGATAAGTACGCAAGATAAGTTAACATAAAAGATATAATCAAAGAACTGCTAAAAGTAATAAACTGAGTAAAGCGATGCCTTAATGAATGATAGAGCATGATCATCTGTGAAATACATAACTGTATGATAACTATAGAAACACCTACCAATAGTCCTCTCACCACAGACTTGACCGCACTACTTCATCATCATATCAACTATGATCAATATACTGTTGAGACTTAGGATCCACCAGGGACGATGCCCATACACCAGACACTAGCAATCGACCTCATTACCCACCAATGGAGTTACAACCAACATTGTGTACACTATTAGCAAACCTTGTTCACGTTTTTCCTCGCTAGTGGATCAAACTGGTCCCCATTTGCCACCTCAGCCCTGAGGCAGGTCGGACATACCCCTTCTCAACCTGGCCTCGTTAGTGGGGGTCAAATATATGGCCCATGTATCCACCTGGCCCAATGGTGAGGCATCCCAAGGTACCATTGGGGTTTAGGGTCTCTCAACCCAAGGGGCACATCATCCCCTACTATTTTCATATTTCCGATGTCCATGATTTAATATCATCATCCTTATCGTAATACGGTCAATCCGTGATGTTGTAAAGAATTTGGTTACTATTCCTCATCATATATCATGTCATGAAATGTATAGTGATGCTAATGACAAGTGATTCAATGATGACTAGAACTCAATGTGTGCTGATATGCAGGTTGCAAGATTATTAAAGAACCGCGTACCTTGGTAACCAATTCCTACGTGATGGTATCAACTTGTGGCCTCATATCTTGATACTTTTGACTACAAAATACTTTTCTCTTCTTTCTTAATCATGATTAATCAAATTTTATTCTTTGTAATTTCTAAACTAGGGTACTTGATCATAATTTTAGTTATTACTTCTTTCTATAAATTAACATCCCTTCTTATGCATGAATATCCTACTAACAATCTAATTTCCTACTCCACAGTTTGATCATTGCATTATATTGGGTGATTAGAAGCCTATTATGACTATTTAAGATATTCATGAAATTGGGTCACAAATTCCTATCATATCGGGTGGCCTTAAGTCCAATACACACTTATGTATTCATGGTGGACTTAATGAGTTTTGGATTGGGCTTTGATGAGGAGAACATATAGTTATTGAGAAGCCCAAAATTTAGCTCCACCACATATGTATTATGTATATACACCCTGATCCATAGCTCAGGTGGTAGACTAAGATACCTCATTTCGACACTTAGTTCTTGGTATGGATCCCTAGTGGGGGTGGCTAACAGTGAAGTGTGGACTAATAGTGGGGCGTACTAACCAACTAAAAATTATATATATATATATATACATATATATATATATAGGAAAAGGTTCTATGTGGTCCAGCACATGGGGACTTCCCATGAGGTCGACTGTGTGGGCCCGGGATGATGTGTGTCAAACATCTGCCACAGATCTCAGCATAAAAACGGTGTAGGTGGGCCTAGGTTTTAAAAAGATGTTGTCAGCTAACCCATTGTTAGATGCATCATGCCATGGTGGGCCTAGGTTTTTAAAAAAAAACCAAGTCCGTCATTGACCAGTGACTTGTGTCAGCCACACCACACACAAAGATAAGGGGGTCGCCCTTCATTAAAATATTCCTAATTGTTTGTTGAGCCCACTAAGATGTTGTTCACGAATCCAGTCCATCCAATATGTGTGTCCCACTTAGTTGAGGGGTCAGACCAAGTTTCAGATGCATCCAAATTTCAGGTGGGCCCCAACGAGTGCCTGTATATATCCTAGCACGTCTTCACATGATTTTAGATGGTATGGGCCACCTGAGTTCCGTGTACGGCTGATTTTCGGGATATCCCAATAATTAAAGGGGACCCATCAAATGAATGGTGTTGATGTTCAACATGCATCATGGTGGGGCCTATGGTGGGTCCCACGTACCTGCCCTCTACAAAGCAGCAGGACGTTGCTTGCTGCAATGTCCTCTAGACGCTGACAGCAACCAGCGTCCAGCATATATGTTGGTTTTTTTTAATGGTTTTTAATAGGTGGGGCCCATATCATGTTGATCCACTCTATTTAATGAATTCTTCAAGTCGTAGGGAGCCTAAAGAGTCCAATATTTGATATGTTTGGACAAATAGAAACATCACAGTGGACCCTAACAGTTTCGGTAGTGAAATTCCATTATTACCATTGTTTTCAATGGTGGGGCCTACTAGAGATTTGCATTAGCTTCATTTTTCGGCTCAAGGCCTAAAATGATGTGGAAATTTTAATGGACGATGTGGATTAGATACATACATCATGGGGAGAATGTTGTAGGCTCATAGCCCCTCCCCTTCATTTCCAAGTAGCAGCATCAGCGTCTCTGCATCATCTTCTTCTCCTTTGTTTTTTTGAAATGTTGTGTGCAAGTGTGTGCATGGGTGTGTGTGGGTTTGGCCAGCCCAATGTGCCACTGCTTGGGTGGTTTAGATGGCATATAACATTATAATGGGCCCACGGTGGAGCCCACCACATTCTAATCAAGCTGAAATTTGTGTGATATTCCATCCAGATCTTTGTAACCTGATGAACGAATTGGATGTCTAACATCATGGTAGGGCCATGATCAATGGTCCCGCACAACTTCGAAATTATGATATTATTTATGTTCTTAAGCCATCTACACCAATAATCACATCATTATCATCATTATAATTATCTTCTCCAATAATCATATTGTCTTCATCATCAACACCATCTTCACCATACATAAACACAAGAAAACCAAAATAAGAATGAGTGAGGAGGGTGTACTCACCTTGATGGATTAGATGGAAGGTTGAGATGGATGGAAGGGATGAAATTGATGGAATGGATGGTTGAGATGGATGGAAAGGATGGGATGGATGGAAAGGATGTGATTGATGGCCCACCAAGATCACTCCTCTTTCTCACTCTCTCTCTCTCTCTCTCTCTCTCTCGTTGTAGAAAAATAATGGTGAAAATGCCAAGGGGTGGAGGGATTTATGTAGAGAAATGGATAAAAATATGGTTAGGTTAGGCTAATATGATTAATCTTAGCTTAGGCTAAGGTTATGAGAATTTGTGCATGATTAAGAATTAATGGTGCATTAAAGGGGCTTGGGATGACATGGTGTGATGATGTCATGTATGAGATATGGTATGGAGAAGAATTGACTTTGGGGTGTACATGAGAGAGGGAGGGGTATGGGTGTGTGACATCACACACATGAGTATAGATTCTCTCAGCCATGTGTGGCATGGTACATGTGTGGGAGCATGTGTTGTGCACATGTTGTATGGCGCCATGCGCACATGATACACCGATGATTCTTCGTGGCATATCCCACTAACGGAGCATCGTACAGATGCACGGGTGGTACTTTCACGATCGCAACGATATGGCAGTCAATATGAAATAGGTTTTAAAGTCTTAGGGTTTCTGTCAGTCGGGTGTGTACTATGCACGGCTAGTCCAGGTTGGTCAAGGGCGTCAATCATCGTGCATATATGTATATAAAATATACGGAATGGATAGGGTCTTACAATCTACCCTCTTAATAAAAATTTTGTCCTCGAAATTTCTATTATATTGGATAAAATGTGGGTTTCATGATCGAAAAAGTGAAATGATTGAAAACCCTTTTTATTACAAAAATGATATTATATGTTGGTGATGTCTTTACAGTGTTTATAAAGTTCATTAAAATAATTGGGGATATTTCTTATGAATGTCCTCCTCACGTTCCCACGAGGCCTCTGCTTCGTTATGGTGTCCCCACTGAACTTTCATCAATGGAATCGTCTTTGACCGAAGGACTTGCTCCTTTCGATCCAAGATACGAATTGGATGTTCTATGTATGACACGTCCTCACGGATTTCGATTGGTTGTCAGTCGATAATGTTCTCTGTCTCTGGCTCACACCTCCTCAACATGGATACATGAAATACATTGTGAACACCTGACAGCTGAGGAGGTAAGGCTAGTCGATATGCCACTTGGCCAATCTGTTCTACTATCTCGAAGGGGCCTATATATCACGGAGCGATCTTTCCTTGCTTGCCAAATTGAAATACATCCTTCATGGGTGAGACCTTGAGGTAGACATAATCTCTGACAGTGAATTCCAATTCCCTACGCCGGCGATTAGCATAACTCTTTTGTCAGCTTTGAGTGGTGCGCATACTCTTTCTGATAAGCTCTATCTTTTCTTAGGTTTGCTAAACGATTTTAAGCTCGAGCAAACTCCGCACTCCAACTTCTGTCCAACAACTAGGTGACCTACAAGGTCAACCGTACAAGGCTTCATACGGGGCTATGCCAATGGTTGCTTGATAACTGTTATTATATGCAAATTCGGCCAATGGCAAATGAGTATCCCAGCTACCCTGGAAATCCAGCGCACATGCTATAAGCATATTGTTCAGAATCTGATTGACTCTCTCAATCTGCCCCTCTATCTGGGGGTGGTAGGTAGTGCTGCACTTCAAAGTCACACCCAAGGCTCGCTGAAAGCTCTTCCAGAATTGTGATGTGAGCCTTGGGTCACGGTCGGATATTATTGATACCCGCACTCCATGCAGCTTGATGATCTCACTAACAAATAACTGAGCAAGTCAGTCTATGGAGTAGGTAGCACGGATAGGTAGGAAATGCATTGACTTCGTCAGTCGATCAACAATGACCTAGATGGCATCATGACCATGACGAGTCCGCAGTAATCCTATAATGAAATCCATTGTAATGTGCTCCCACTTCCACTGAGAAAACTCTAGTTTTTGCAAGGTACTAGAGGGTCGTTGATGCCCTTCTTTGATCCTTTTACATGTATCACATTGGGCGACAAATTTAACAATGTGACGCTTCATCCCTGGCCACCAATATTGTCTCTTAATATCGTGGTACATCTTTGTACTGCCTGGGTGGATCGTGAATTTGGACCGATGTGCGTCGGTCAATATTTCTTGCCTTAGCTTCGCATCTTTTGGCACATACAGTCGCCCTTTATAGTGAAGTCCACCATCCGCACCGACTTGCCACTCGGATGAACCATCATTAGTCATTTTCTTACGGTGATTGATGATCGTTGGGTCAGCCTGTTGCGCCTCAATGACTCGAGATATCAGGGATGTTTGAATAGATAAGCTTGCAAGATGCATAGTAGCTGACTGTAAGCTCCACTCAAAATCAAAGTCCCTTATTTCTTCCAACATCTGCCACTGTCGAACCATAAGGTGAGTAATAATTCCTCATGGCTGATGACTGAGGGCATCGACTACAACATTGGCCTTATCTGGGTGGTATTGAAGAGAAAAATCATAATCCTTTAATAACTCTAACCACCTTCTCTGCCGCGGATGAAGCTCCTTCTAAGAGAAGAAATATTTAAGGCTCCTGTGGTCCGTGAACAGCTGAAATATGACCCCATATAGATAATGCCACCATATCTTTACTGAAAACACTATCATGGCCAACTCTAAGTCATGCATGGGGTAATTCTTCTCATAAGCCTTTAACTGTCGAGAAGCGTATGCTATAACTTTGTCATGCTGCATCAGCACACAACCCAAACCAACCCGTGAGGCATCCATGTATACTATGAACCCTTCATTTCCAGATGGCAGGGTGAGAACTAGTGCTGTTGTCAACTTATCTTTCAACTCCTTAAATGCCTTTTCACAGGCCTCACTCCAAACAAAAGGTGCTCCTTTATAGGTCAGTCGTGTCAGTGGCGCCACTATACGAGAAAACCCTCGAATAAACCATTTGTAGTATCCTGCTAGATCCAAAAAGCTACGAATCTCCATGACATTAGTGAGTTGCTGCCACCTAAGCATAGCCGCGACTTTAGCCGGATCTACGGCCACTCCTCTAGGAATGACGTGGCCAAGAAACTTCACTTCTTCCTGCTAAAATTCACACTTCTCTAATTTGGCATATAACTGATGGTCGTGAAGTATTTGTAGAGCAGTGCGTAGATGATGTTGATGCTCCTCTCTGCTACGCGAATATATTAGAATATTGTCTATAAATACTACCATAACCTGGTTGAGATAAGGGCGAAATACCTCATTCATCAATTGTATAAATATGGCCGGGGCATTCGTTAATCCAAAAGACATGACTAGGAACTCGAACTCGAACTTAATGGTATCCAGAAAGTAGGTCGATCTTCGAGAAGAATTGCACCTCCCTAAGCTGATCGAACAGATCGTCAATCCATGGTAATGGATACTTATTCTTGATGATCACTTTATTTAGCTCCCTGTAATCCACATAAAGTCTCAACGACCTGTCCTTCTTCTTGACGAATAAGACCGGCGCACCCCAAGGAGAACTACTTGGGTGAATAAAGCCCAAAGCCTGAAGTTCCTACAACTGCTTCTTCAATTCTTCCAACTCCATGGGTGTCATACGATACGGTGCCTTTGAGATGGGTGCAGTACCTAGCATCGGGTCAATACAGAACTCCACTGCCCTTTAAGGAGGTAGGCCCGGGATGTCTTGAAAGACATCAAGATATTTGCATACGATTGAGATCTCCTCAATCTTAGGGTCCTTTCTTCTTCTGCTAGGCAGGCCAAGGATGTCCCTGTTTGCTTTACTGGCAGAATCCTGAACTGGAACTATGGCTAGCCGATTATAGAGAAGGTGATTGTCCTTTCGAAACAATCTAATGAGGCATGATATGCGGCCATCCAATCCATACCCAAAATAACATCCAGCTTCGACATCTTTATAACAAATAAATCAGTGGGTAGGATGTGATCTCCAATCATTACTGGGCAATCCATGCAGATAAGGCTTAGGTTAGAATGCTCACCTAATAGTGTGGTTACTGATAACTCTTCTACTACCCTTTCTGGCTCTGATCCCAACGTGTTTACAAGTGATGATGATATGAATGAATGGGATGCGCCTGAGTTAAATAAGGTATGTGCAATTGATGAGAAGAGAGTAGTCGTACCCTTGAGTATCGTTGCTGATGATTGAGGATCAGTCTACTGAATAGCATATACACGAGGTTGGGCAGTCAAATCTTGCCTGTTGTTTTTGGGGCGGTCTCTGGTACTACTGAGAGTGATCTCGACCTTGGGGTGGCTGCTGCTGTTGGCATTGTTGAGGCTGTTGTTGAGGCTGATACTACTGAGTCTATTGTTGAGGATGGTATTGTTGAGTCTGGTGTTGCTGAAAAGATCTTTGCTAAGGGTGACCATGAGGCTGCTATCTATAAGAAAACATATCCTTCCACTCTACAGAGACATCGGGCGGATTGGGGCAAGTCCTAACCTGATGGCCTACTCCAACACACCTAAAACATGTCCCTTGAAATGCTAATCACTGCAAATCTCGCTGGAGTTCCCGAACGGCTGGTCCTTGCCTAGCAACCCTTTTCGATGGATGAAACTGCCTCCCTTCCTCTTGTTCTTATTATCCTGTCTCTGAAACGGCTACTCATAAGTCTTGTTCATCTCTTCAAAATCTGCTTCTATGATCTTAGTTCGGTCTGTCACCTCTTCAAATGTAGGGAGTCGCAAAGGTACTACCCTACTCCTCAAGCCAGGATGAAGTCCCTTCTCAAATTTACAAGCTTTCATACTGGGGGTTGAAATTAGATCTGATGTGAAACGGGATAGCTCAATGAATCTGGCCTCGTATTGGGGCACAGATAAAGATCCTTGCTCAAGAGATATAAATTCTGACACCATCTTTTCTTGAATACTATCAGGAAAATATTTTTGGTCGAACTTATCGCTGTACATGCTCCAACTCCATACTATACTCGACCCAGCTTCCTTCTTAACTAACTTCCACCATAACTCTGCTTCTCCCTCTAGTGTGAAGGTAGCAAGCGACACTCTCTGGGAATCAGGACACCCCATCACATCTAAAATCTTGATAACCTGGGTCCTCATCGGTCAACCTCAAGCGGATCTAGCTACCCTTTAAATCGAGGGGGTCGCAAAGCCTGGAATTCCTAAATCAATGCTGACTACTCGGATACAGAAGATGCCTCTTCAGACCTCCTCTCCTGACGTTCCATCAGAGATGCCATGGAACAAAGGATTTCCTGAATCAAAGCGGTATCCTGAGGAGTATTTGGTGCCTGGGCTTGGTGATCCTTAGATGGCTCATGCTCTACTATTGTTTTCATTTTAGTGGCTTTCTTAGGCTCCATGATCTATAATAGAAAATGGACGCCTCGGTTAGTTATAGCCTAAAATAGTCTCTTAAGGTCAAATAATAAAAAATGTATCTTCCTAACTTCTTATATAAGTAACTTTTTCTAAGTTCCTTAAAGGGAAACCTAGTGTTTCTAAGTTGTTAAGTCCGTTTTCAAGTTTTAGAACTCTAGCTTTCTCCTAAATGGTTACTTGTCCATAGGTAATCCCTTATCTCATGCTCTGATACCAACTTTGTCATCACCCAGACCCAATAGTCTTAGAATACCGCTATATTTACTGGATCTGGCGCGCAACAATCCGAACTCCGGGATTGGTACCCGATGCTCACACATAAAGCCCCAATCTCCACATCCGGCAAGGTAATCTAAAGGATAAATCTCACCATTCATTCTTCACAAAAGAAATATTAGAAATAAGATAAGTAACATCTGCATACAAGTAAACTGGGTACTACAAAATTCCAAAATTACAACATCTGTCCATATGATACATATATAAATCATATACAATTCAAAAATTTCAAAAGTCAAATTAATTCCCTTGACATGGCACCTAACTTGTAGTTGCTACTTGTTTTTCTTCTTTAGATCCTTTACCTGAGTGGTTAAAAGACAAGTAAGTATTATAACTTAACACGTGCAAAGTCTTCATGGTAAGTACGCAAGATAGGTTAACATAAAAGATATAATTGACAAATGCAAGTCCTCATGATAAGTATGCAAGATAAGTTAACATAAAAGATATAATGAAAGAACTGCCAAAAATAATAAACTGTGCAAAGCGATGCCTTAATGAATGATGGAGCATGATTATATGTGAAATACATAACTGTATGCTAAATGTAGAAAAACTTGCCAATAGTCCTCTCACCACAGACTTGACCGCACGACTTCATCATCGTATCGACTATGATCAATATATTATTCAGACTTAGGATCCACCGGGGTTGATGTCCATGCACCAGACACCAGCAATCGACCTCACTACCTACCAATGGGATTACAACTAACATTGTATACACTAGTAGTGGACCTCGTTCGCGCTTTTCCTCGCCGGTGGGTCAAACTCGTCCCCGTTTGTCACCTCGGCTCTAAGGCGGGTCGGACATACCCCTTCTCAACCTGGCCTCGTCGGGGGGAGGGGGGGGGGGGTTAAATCCATGGCCCATGTATCCCCCTGGCCCAACGGTGAGGCATCCCAAGGTACTACTGGGGTTTAGGGTCTCTTAATCCAAGGGGCACATCATTCCCTACTATTTTCATATTTTCGGTGTCCATGATTTAATATTATCATCCTTATCATAATACGGTCATATATCATGTCATGGAATGTTGTAAAGAATTTGGTTACTATTCCTCATCATATATCATGTCATGGAATGTATAGTGATGCTAATGACAAGTGATGCAATGATGACTAGAACTCAATGTGTGCCGATATGAAGGGTGCAAGATTATTAAAGAACTGCGTACCTGGGTAACCAATTCCTACGTGATGCTGTCAACTTGTGGCCCCATAGCTTGATACTTTCAACTATAAAATACTTTTCTCTTCTTTCTTAATCACGATTAATCAAATTGTAATCCTTGTAATTTCTAAACTAGGGTACTTGATCATAATTTTAGTTATTACTTCTTTCTATAAATTAACATCCCTTCTTATGTACAAATATCCTACTAACAATCTAATTGCCTACTCCACAGTTTGATCATTGCATTATATTAGGTGATTAGAAGCCTATTATGACTATTTAGGATATTCATGAAATTGGGTCACAAATTCCTGTCATATCGGGTGGCCTTAAGTCCAATACACACCGATGTATTCATGGTGGACTTAATGAGTTTTGGACTGGGCTTTGATGAGGAGAGCATATAGTTATTAAAGACCCAAAATTTAGCTCCACCACATATGTATTATATATATACACCCTGATCCATAGCTCAGGTGGTAGACTAAGATACCTCATTTCGACACTTAGTTCTTGGTATGGATCCCTGGTGGGGGTGGCTAACAGTGAAGTGTGGACTAATAGTGGGGCATACTAACCCGCTAACAATTATATATATATATATATATATATATATATATATATATATATACATACATACATACATACATACATATATATATATATAGGAAAAGGTTCTATGTGGTCCAGCACATGGGGACTTCCCATGAGGTCAACTGTGTGGGCCCAACATGATGCGAGTCAAACATCTGCCCCATCAGTTAGATGCATCGTGCCATGGTGGGCCTAGGTTTAAAAAAAAACTAAGTCCATCAGTGACCAGTGACTTATGTCAGTTACACCACACACAAAGATGAGGGGGGTCACCCTTCATTAAAATATTCTTAATTGTTTGTTGGGCCCACCAAAATGTGGTTCACAAATCCAGTCCATCCAATATGTCCACTTAGTTGAGGGGTTAGACCAAGTTTTAGATGCATCCAAATTTCAGGTGGGCCCCGATTAGTGCCTATATATATCCTAACATGTCTTCACATGATTTTAGATGGTGTGGGCCACCTAAGTTCCGTGTACGGTTGATTTTCAGGATATCCCAATAATTAAAGGAGACCCATCAAATGAATGGTGTTGATGTTCAACATGCATCATGGTGGGGCCTATGGTGCGTCCCACGTACCCTGCCCTCTACAAGCAGCGACCTCTGGACGCTTACCGCAACCAGCGTCCAGCATATATGTTGGTTTTTTTAATGGTTTTTGATAGGTGGGGCCCATATCATGATGATCCACTCTATCTATTGAATTCTTCAAGTCATGGGGAGCTTAAAGAGTCCAATATTTGATATGTTTCGACAAATAGAAACATCACAGTGGACATTAACAGTTTCGATAGTTAAATTCCATTATTACCACTGTTTTCAATGGTGTGGCCTACTAGAGATTTGGATTAGCTTCATTTTTCGGCTCAAGGCCTAAAATGATGTGGAAAATTTAATGGACGATGTGGATTAGATACATACATCATGGGGAGAATGTTGTGGGCCCACAGCCCCTCCCCTTCATTTCTAAGTAGTAGTGTTAGGGTCTCTGCCTGCATCATCTTCTTCTCCTTTTTTTAAATGTTGTGTGCACGTGTGTGCATGGGTGTGTGTGGGTTTGGCCAGCCTAATGTGCCACTGCTTGGATGCTTTAAATGGCATATAACATTACAATGGGCCCACGATGGAGCCCACCACATTCTAATCAAGCTAAAATTTGTGTGATATTCCATCCAGGTCTTTGTGACCTTATGAACAGATTGGATGTCTAACATCATAGTAGGGCCATGATTAATGGTCCCACACAACTTCAAAATTATGATATTATTTATGTTCTTAAGCCATCTACACCATTAATAATATCATTATCATCATTATAATTATCTTCTCCAACACTCATATTGTCTTCATCATCAACACCATCTTCGCTATACATAAACACAAGAAAACCAAGATAAGAATGAGTGAGGAGGGTGTACTCACCTTGATGGATTAGATGGAAGGTTGAGATGGATGGAAGGGATGAAATTGATGGGATGGATGGTTGAGATGGATGGAAAGGATGGGATTGATGGCCCACCAAGATTACTCCTCTCTCTCTCTCTCTCCCTCCCTCTCTCTCTCTCTTATTGTAGAAAAATAATGATGAAAATGCTAAGGGGTAGAGGGGTTTATGTAGAGAAATGGATAAAAATATGGTTAGGTTAGGCTAATGTGATTAATCTTAGCTTAGGCTAAGGTTATGAGAATTTATGCATGATTAAGAATTAACGGTGGATTAAAGGGGCACGGGATGGCATGGTGTGATGATGTCATGCATGAGATATGGTATGGAGAAGAGTTGACTTTGGGGTGTACATGAGAGAGGGAGTCGTATGGGTGTGTGACATCACACACATGGGTGGAGATTCTCTCACCCATGTGTGGTATGGTACATGTGTGGGAGCATGTGATATGCACATGTTGTATGATGCCATGTGCACATGATACACGGACGATTCTTCACGGCATATCTCACTAACAGAGCGTCGTACAGACGTACAGCTGGTACTTTTGCAATCGCGGCGATGGGGTGGTCAATATGAAATAGGTTTTGAAGTCTTGGGGTTCCGGTCAGTCGGGTGTGTACTATGCATGGCTAGTCCAGGTTGGTCAAGGGCGTCAATCATCGTGCATATAGGTATAGAAAATGTACAAAATGGATAGGGTCTTACACAATATTTCTCTAATATTGACCTGTAATCCGGGTATCATCAGTTGCGCATCAAGTTTGAAGATGTATAGAAAACAACAATCAGAACCAATTTTGGTCACTATGAATTCCTTGTGATGTCGTTTGGACTTAGAAATGCACCGGCCATGTTCATGGACCTCATGAACCGGGTGTTTTGGCCTTATCTGTACCGTTTGTCATCGTATTTATAGATGACATTTTGATATATTCCAAGAGCTGAAAGGATCACGAGGAGCACCTGTGAGCAGTCTTTGATACTCTTAGGAAAAATCAGTTATTTACTCAATACCAAAAATGCAACTTCTTTAAGGAAGAAGTCAAGTTTCTGGGACATGTGGTGTTAAAGGAAGGAATTGTCATAGACCTTACCAAGTGACCGCGATACAGGACTGGTAATAGCCCGGTTCAGTTACTAAAGTAAGGAGTTTCCTCGGCCTTGTAGGCTACTATCGTCGATTTATTAAAGACTTTTTCAAGATAGCCCAACCGTTGTCTCGACTCACTCAGAAGGATCTTAAGTTTGCTTGTAATGAGAAAGTAGAAGTAGTCTTTAAGGAATTAAAGGACAAGTTGACATCTGCACCCATGTTAGTATTGCCAGAGCAAGTGGTCAGCTTTACTATATACACTGATGCATCTCGTGTTGGTTTGGATTGTGTTCTTATTCAAACGGACAGAGTGATCACCTATACATCACGGCAGTTGAGGAAATACGAAGAAAATACCCCACGCACGACCTGGAATTAGTGGCAGTCATCTTCACATTAAAGCTCTAGAAACATTACCTCTACGTAGATGAGTTCGAGCTCTTTTGCAATCACAAAAGCCTCAAATGCATTTTTATGCGGAGGGACCTGAACATGAGGCAGCGATGATGGATGGAGACCTTGAAAGACTTCGAGTTTGAGGCTCCTACCATCTTGGTAAGGCCAACCTTGTGGATGATGCGTTGAGCCGTAAGAAGATAATAGATTTTACAGCTCTACTGATGATAGAAGAATGGAACATGGTAGAATTTGTGCGAGACTTTGAACAGAAGCTTATAGTAAAGGAGGCGTTCGAGTGTGTTGCACACATCCACGTACAACCACTCATTGATGACCGAATCATTGTGGCTCAGAAAGAAGCTGAACTATTGGTGAAGATGAGAAAATGAGCAAGTGACAGTGAAGACTCCGAATGGAGGGTTGGCTTAGATGGAGGTTTGAGATATTGCGGCCACCTATGCATCCCAAATCTCCATGACTTGATAAAGGAAGTCCTAGACGCCACTCATAATTTAAGGATGGTAATGCATCTGAGCAGTAAGAAAATGTATAGAGACATGAAGCGTTCGTACTGGTGGGATAACATGAAGGCCCACATAGTAGATTATGTATCCCGATGTCTCACATGCTAGCAAGTCAAGGCCGAGCATCGCCGACCTCCTGGTTTACTTCAGCCCATGCCCATAGTTGAATGGAAATGGGACTTCATATCTATGGATTTCATTTTCGGGTTACCGAAGACGAGGAAAGGACGACTCCATTTGGGTGATTGTAGACCGATTGATGAAATCGGCTCATTTTCTCCCGATTAAAGTTTCAAACTCAGCAGATGATTTAGCCAAGCTGTACATCAAAGAGATCATATGGCTTCATGTAGTTCTTATGGAGATTATGTCAGACTGGGACACCCGATTCACGTCTATTTTCTAGACTCGAATCCAGGAAGCAATGGGAGTAAAACTGTAGTTCAATAATGTGTTCCACCCATAGACCGATGGGCAAACGGAACAGGTAAATCAAGTATTAGAAGACATGTTGCAGGCGTGTGTGCTTGATTTCAAGGACAGTTGGGATGACTGCCTTCCCTATGTCGATTTTGCTTATAACAACAGCTTCCAAGAGAGCATTAGCCTGGCTCTCTACAAAGCATTGTATGGGCACCCATGTCGAGCACCACACTGTTGGACGGCAGTTGGCGAAAAGAGCCTAATTGGCCCAGATTTTGTTCAAGCGACCTTAGAAAAGATTGATATTATTAGGCATCGACTTCTTGCAGCCCAGAGTAGACAGAAGAGTTACGCCGATACACGACAGCGACAGCTGGAATTTACAGTTGGGGACTATGTATTCCTTAAGTTTTTCCCAATGAAGGGAGTCCTTTGATTTGGCAAGAAAGGGAAACTCACGCCGAGATTTATTGGTCCTTTCCAGATTCTAGACCGAGTGGGTGTGATAGCATACTGTCTCGCCTTACCCACACCACTCGCGGGCATGCACAACATATTTCATGTGTCCATGCTGAAGAAATACGTTCCTGATCCCACTCACATTATCAAGTGGGAGCAGGTGCAGCTAAGTGAAGATGCTACCTATGCACTGCGACCAACACGTATTCTGGATAGGAAAGAACAGGTGCTACGCAACGAAGTTATCCCACTTGTGAAAGTATTGTGGACTCACCACACTGAGGAAGAGGCTACTTGGGAAACGGAAGCCGAAGTTCATAAGAACTACCCTCAGATCCTTACGTAAGAACTACCCTCAGATCCTCGAGGAGTATGAAAAGGTACTAATTTCAGGGATGCAATTTTTCTTTAAGAGGAATAGATTGTAACATCTCAAATAAATCCGTACAAAGACCCGAATACTACCTCAGGCAGAAATCCCTAAAGACCGCATACTATGAAAATTAGATAAAAATTAATTAAGTACTAAACTAAATTAATCGGTGGATTAGCTTGAACCACTATCTATACAAACTGCAAGACATAAAACCATTAAAATCGCTAACTCAACATTACTTGAAAACCTCGGGAAAATCCCAAAACCCAGTTGCTCTCGGGAGCACACTGAAACTCCGTATCGGACCTAGACCGTGCGTCGAAAGTCTGACGACCGCAAAACTATAGGTTTATGATTGTCTTATTGGACTTGACAACCATCACGGGAATCAAGTCCAAATAGTATCAAGAAACTCACAACTTAAGCCCTAAGCAAAGTGTGTGAGAAACGCGAATATCTTTAGAAAATGAACCCAAATTTAAGTGAATTAGACCATCCGCTTGTGGGCGAGATTGAACTTCACCCATGGATTAGGAAAATTTCCCTGCACATACTCATATACTTGTGGCCCTGATCGAGTGACAACGACCGTTGATCTGATGTCGGTCTGTCACGGTTGATCGGCCTATTCAAATGCGTTGAAATCGCATCCTGACCTAGATCCATCATCAGGGAACTTACTCTATGACATGGACAAGTAATGGACCTCCAGATGAGCCCCATTCGTTATAAACAGGCACCATTTGGCTATAACCTAAGTATACCATGGCCCTGGGGCCATTGACATCAGTTCTGGGCCTAAAGACCTTAAACCACCCCATTCCCATTCCATACGAATTTCTCTAACCCTAGGAGAGAGGAGAGAAAAGAAGAGAAAAGTGTGAGGAGAGAAGAGAGAGTGGGAGATCATTACTGGGATTCTCTCCCACAACTCCACGCCTCGATTCACCTCCCCACCTTGTTACACGATCGTCTGCGGTTATGATGTGGGTAAGAAATCCTAAACCTAATCTAATTTAGAAATCCAAATAGAATAATTGACGAAATAGCTAACGTATTTTATCATATAGGTGCCGTCGTTCCATTTTCAGGAACGTTTTGTTGAAACCGAGTTCAAATCAGGTATTCCGACGAAAGGTGTGGACTATAAACGTTTAGATTATGGTTTTCAAGGCTTTCAAATGTCAGCAATGATTTATGTCTAACTTGATTATTGCCATGTGATCTTAGTTACGACATTTTTTATATATTATGCATGTATGAACTATGCTGGATAAATATGCATTCTATGTGTTTGTTGAAATGTTTGAATGAACTTGAAATTATGATTTTGTACTTGTCATGATATCTAATCTAAGATCCATGTTTGGTATATGCGTTATAGCCTAGGTTGCGTAGGAAATTACTATAGTTCAAGTCATAACTAATCTAGTCTATGTATTTGGTAATGTGTAGGCTAAGTGTTTGATAAAATGTTTGAATGAGAAATTGTTTAATGAATTATATATATTAAGGGTGTTGAGATAGGATTCTCAACTATATTAATTATATGTATGGTTTCCACTATGTGACCTTAATTTCAACTCCGCAAGTTAAGGATGAATTGTAACGTTTGATAACATGTTCAATATGTTTGATAAAATGCTCAAGTGAATGTTGTACTTGGATTGTTGTTAAATACTTATATGATTGTCACATGTATCTACATGCTGCATTTGAGTATGATTGGGACTACAATGTAGTCCAGGCAATCAGTAACATTTCCCAATTGAGTGGCCGAATTAGTCTGTAACACCCTGAAATTCGGGGGTCGAGCATAACTCAGCTCCCGAGTTCCAAAACATCACTTATGCAACATATTTAATGATGGATGTATGTTGTCTATATTAGTGCATAAAACAAGGAATAGATTAAGCCAAAGTGCAGATATAATTCAGGGATAAGTGAAGAAAGCAAGCGGAAGACTTAAAGAAATATATGTGTGTACATGTGCAAATCCCTGAAATCCATACACATACTAGGTCATAATGTAAGTGTTGCTATCAAAATTACAAGTATCAAATTACATCATTTAATTCCTAAAAGAAATCCTAGCATCCCTCGCATCAGAACAAGGCTCATTAGAACCCGTCTGAAAACTGCATGAAAGAGAAAGCAACCTCATCATCCTCGATCTCCCGCTCTGCCTCAGAGGTCTTATCAACATCTGCAGCTAAGACAAAGTCTGGTGGGTGTTTAACACCGCCCCAGAACATGGGAGTGAGTGATCAACTCAGTGGAACAATAAAGCAAAGGTTAACATGTTATCAATTCAATCAAGCAGTAATGATAAGGCAGAACAATTAAACAGGTCCTAAGTACTCTTGTTAATGCAAGGATGTATGCAGAATGATGCGTGCTCTCGCGCATATACCCTCAGCGTCTTTATCTTACGTTACGCATGACATCGCCTCAAAGTGGGCCACATCTACAAAGCACATGCAAATGCAGTGCATGACCATGATTACCAAGTTGTTATTAGTCCTTTTCATACAACAGGATTGGGAAGCTAAAGTACCTTCCTCATATCACCATCGAAACAGTGATCCATACTAGGGTCGTCAGTCCTAGGCATCTCATACGATCATATGGTTTCAGGTCGTTATAAAGGGCTCGTCACCAATCAATGCACGCCTATCATACCTTCATTACCACAACAAGGCTTCTCACCTCAATGCGGTATCCAGGCATGCTCGAGGTCACTACAAAGGGCTCGTCACCAATCAATGTAGGCCGACAGCACGAATATAGTGTCCTATATCACCATAATCGGCTCACGAGTTTGGTTGCTCACTGGTCACTACGGGGAGGCTCGTCACCCCAGCGTAGGCCGACAGCTCGACCACGGTATCCCATACCACCATGTCTGGCTCATGAGTCTTAGCGAATCAAGGTACCATGGTTAACAAGATTTCATTGGTAAGTTTGATATCCTAGATTCAAGCAGTAGCGTCCATACATGGTGAACATACATCGGACAATCGGGTTACTTGACGAACTCAACTAGCACGAGCGCACGTTAGGTTGAATGACATAGAGTGCGCAAACACTCCGCGTGGCCAAACCACTGCTGATAACTCTAATACGACTCGGGTTCATCTAATCACGTCCTACGTGGCCAAAGCAATCTCAGCCATGAACTTAAGGCCAATTACCGATTTCCTGGGCTATTCATAGTCCCAAACACATTACACTACAACAGATATTCGTATTGAATGTAGAACAGTAATGGAACAACAACTTCAACCATGTAGCAAATGAGTACTTGAAGAGTATCAACTTAACATGAATGTAAGCATAAATAATGCTTAAACTTAAACAACAAGGAATGTAACTTGCATGAAGGAAATCATACACACTAGTGGGAGAGTTGAGAATTGCTTCTCAACGCCCATACTAGATTGATATATCACACTTTAGATCATTCAGACATTTCTACAAACACTTAGAATACATAATTCAACATACATGACGTATGTTGAAATACACACATTTGGACAATTCCTTTTGCCAAGGAGTTGTCGCACATATAATTAGCATAAGTACACGACGAATAATCATGGCAAACACATGTTCATATTTTATATGCATACGGTACTTTATACATACACATAGAATACACAAATCTCAATATAGCACATGCATATCAGGAATGCAAAATAAACATAACATTTGGCATCTGAAATCTCATCCATAACAAGAATAAACCATTCACTAGCATTGAAAGCCTTGAAAACCATAACCTGTACGATTAAAGTCCGCACCTTAATCCAGAAAAGAACACCGAACTGATTTTAGATGATTTGTCTTCGTCAACGGCGACAAGATAACCTAAGACAAGAATAGAAATGAGCTACAACAGCACAAAGACTATTCTAAGCTCTAACACAGATTAGGGTTAGGTTAACTTACCCAAAGATGAACTCAGAATCACCGGAATAACGATTCAAAAGTGAAGGTTCAAGGATGAAGAAGAACAAGAAAGAATCTAAGATGATTCACCAACTTCTCTCTCACTTTCTCTCTCTTTTCCTCTCTCTTTCTTAGCTAGGGTTAGGAAATTCGTATGGAAAAGAGAGCTAGGGTTTTAAGGTCTATAAATAGGCCTAACATTGATGAAAATAACCCAGGGCCAAGGTACACTTAGGGTATAACTAAAACCGGCCTCTCATGATCCAACGGAGCACTTCCGGTGGGCCTATTACCACGAAAGGTCTGACTTAAGCTCACTGACCATGGATCTAGGTCAAGCTGAGTTTTCGTACCGATCAAATTTTCAGATCAGTCGTGGCGGACCACACTCAATTCAACGGTCACCGAATCTCGATCAGGTCCACAAGCACAAGAACATGCCTGGGCTACCTTCCCTGATCAGAGGGTGAAATTGGGTCAGAATCCAATGGTCAGATTTTTTAAAATTGTCGCGCAAGCGACATGACTCAGATTTCATAAAATCTTATTTAATTTCCAACCATTCTCACACTCTTCACTCCGGACTCAATCAAATCGACCCAGAACATCATATGGACTTGATTTTTGAGGTGATGACCAAGTGCAACATGGTACCAACACATCCTAAGATCATCGCTATCGGACTTACGATGCGCGGTCCAAGTCTGATCCAGAACTTCCAAAAATTCCCAAGAACAACTGGATTTAGAGATGGATCCCAGATTTCTGAGTAACATAGCGCTAACCATTCTACAGGTTTTGAGTCATGTAGATCCAATTTAAAGTGATTGATGCAAATTTCACAAGCAATCAATTATAGCGTTAACTACCCCAATAAGCTACTAAGGAAAATAGAGGTAGTACTCGGGTCTTGGCACAAAATTTCCCGGGTCATTACATAGTCTCACCACATTGGATAAATTCGATGAATCTGAGATATACGATGATTGCTGACAGTGGTTAGGCCATGTGGAGTGCTTATACGCCCATGTCGATTAATTCAGTGTGTGTTCGTACCAATCAAACTTGTCTACTAAACCGATTGGCCTATTGTTTGTTTACCATATATGGACACTACTTCCTGAATCTAAGGTACCACTTACCAATGAAAAACATGTTTCAACTATGGTACCACGATCCGTTAAGACTCATGAGCGGAGCATGGTGGATGGGACATTGTGGTCAAGCTGTTGCCTACACTGTGGTGACGAGCCTCCCCGTAGTGTCCAGTCAGCAACCCAAACTCGTGAGCCAAATATGGGGGTATGGGATACCGTATTCGAGCTATCGGCCTACGTTCAAGTGACGAGCCTCCCATAGTGACCTCGAGTATAAACACTTTAATTTACCTATCCAATGCTTTCATTAGGGGTGATGCCCTACAACTTGCCTTTTGTATGTGATTAACTAGGATTGACGACCCTAAATAGATCCTCGCTTGGGTTAATGATATAATGGGAGGTACCTTAGCTTCCCAAATCTACTATATGAATAAGCCTAATTATGTACTTGGCTAACACGACCATGCACCGCATTGCATGTGGTTTGATGAGGAAGTGCATGTTTAGGGAGTTTTCCATGTGCGATGGTTGATGTAGTCACTGAGGGAGTATTGGCAAGGGCATGCTTCATTACTGTATATCATCCCTTCATTAACCAGAGTAGTTAGGAAATACTTGTTGTATTGCTTTATCATTACTACTTAATTGAATTGATAACATGTTAACCTTTACCTTATAGTACCAATAAGTTGATCACTCACTCCCACTCTAGGACAGTGTTTCAAAACACCAACTAGACTTTGTTTTAGTTATAGATGACGATGAGGCTTACGCGACGGAGCCAAATTTCTTAGACGAGGAGGAGTTCACCTACGTGTAGCTCTCTGGCAGGTCTACGTAGACTTCGTGCTGCTTCAATGGGATTACAGGGATACACGGATTAGCTGAATACTCCATATTTTGATATCTTGTTTAGTTTGAACAAATACATGTATAAATTTCAGCTTGGTTATATGATCATACTCTGGAGGTTGTGAAACATGTATATACTTTATATATCCATCTCATTCTTTCGCTTGCTTAATTACATTAACTCTGGAGTATGACATGCTATTTTAGTATAATCCCTCTTATGTTTAATGCACTAATATGGACAACATTTAAACATCATTATTTATGTTGCATAAGTGATGCGTTGGATTTTGGGAGTAGAGCTTTGCTTGACTCTCAAAATTCGAGGCGTTACACATACTCTGAAACCCAATCCTACACAAGGAATGATTTCTAGACAGAATGTACTCAAATATAATTTCTCACCTATAGTGGATAAGCCCCATTAAAGTACGTTGTTGAGATCTTCTTAAATCGTGAAGCATCTTCAGCTCTATTGTACCACAACCATAATGATAATGTGCTTTTGGAGATGCTGAGGTTTGAGTCAAAGGTTTGGTGAATCCTAACTTAAGAATGATAGGTCTTTATGGTTAAGTCTAGAATTCCCATAATTGAGCATTCAATTCTAGCTAACATAAAGGATTTATTAATAAATGTGGTTGATAGATCACTAATGAATGCTAGAGTTCATTCTTCGATCTAAGCTTTGAATGCTCAATTGTCATGCCCTAAACTCAAAAATTGGGCTCACAAAATTCCTGATCGCCGAATCCGGCACCGACAACCTCCATAGTACCCCATTCTCGGCTCCCGACACCTATATGCCAGATTCCGATCCTGGGATCCCACAAGGAGGATTTTCAGTCTGAATTTTTTTGTAAAGGAGCATAACAACAAGAATAACCAAGTACAAAAACAACATCACCACATATCGAGTATATCAAAAACTTTGAGTACATTGTAGAAAGGGACATACAAGATGATCAAAAAGCACTAAATTAATCTACCACGTGCTCCTTCCTCAGCGTTGTTGCGATTCGACGCCATCTGCACGCAACGGTCATACATAAGCTTATGAAAAGCTTAGAGGGTGGTGTGAGTGTGTGTGCAAGGCATGTGCCAGGTATGCAATATCAGAGTAATGTGAAAATATGTTGATAAATCCATGAATACTATCAATCATACCAAGGCTTTGTAATGCAAGGCATGAATGCAATCAGCCATACCAAGGCTATCCGATGCAAGGCATGAATGCAATCAGCCATACCAAGGCTATGCGATGCAAGGTATGAATGCTATCGGCCATACAAAGTCTATGCGATGCAAGGCCTACATGGCCAATGTCATATATAGATGCAACTCAAGCACAACAATCCTCATGTTAAGTACATATAATAGTATAGTTCCTCTCTGGAATATCACCGGGATCTATTACACTCCACACTGACTGCCACCTCCCTAGCCGTACATCCTAGCGAGTGGAAGAGACCACACTATCTGCCTAACCAGAAGTCTACCAATACCTACCCGACTCATCAATAGCGGACCCATTTGTGAGCTAGTCATACTCAACCTAGCTTATAACCCCCTCGCTCAAGCGGATAAGGCCACACCCCCTTCCAACCGACCATGACACAGTGGGAGATGTAGCCTACTGGTATTCGGCACTCGTACCCTCATGTATCCACTCAGTCTAGATGTTGGAGCATCTCTTGGTATTAAAAGGGTTCTGGAACTCTCACACAAGGACATCTTATGTGCCTACAGTGCTGGAACTAAATATTTCTAGTGTCCAATCTGGCCATCCACGATGTGCCTATGGAGGCCACGACCCTGATGTCGCTAGGGCGTATAGTGATCATGTCACATAAATGTGAGATGCATGAATCATATCATCTAGTCATGCATCAGTCTTGTGCATACCGCACGATCATGTGGGGTACTCCATCTCATAAGGAGTCTCATAAATGTCTTAGCCCAATGACATATGCTATGATTAATCATTCCTCATCACAAGCATACAAATGATGCGTATGGGCATGTATCATGATGCAATACTAAGCATGTTCTCAGTGTGTCCTACCAGGCTAAGTACACTAGCATTATTATCAGATATAGCATGCGATGATCGGCCTTAAACGGTATTTTACTTACAGGAGTAGGGGCTGAACGATACACCCCTCTAGTCATATTGAAGTCTATATGGAACGGTCCATGTTAGACTATCATAACCTACTCAAGGTATTAGAATATCATATATCCTAAGGTGGGATCCCCTGCAAGGATAGTGGATCTAACCCACGACTCTAGATAGGCTTCAACAGTGGATATACCAAATTTGATACCACTTATTCTTCTATCTACGATAGGGGTGATGATGTACCAAACAAAGGATGGGCCTCATGGGTGGGTCGAATGGGCGTACAACAAGGTGGGCTCCAAGGTTCGGATTACTATAGGTCATGGTGGAAATTATCATCAACAATGGGGGCCCAATGGTTTGGGTTAACCTACTAGGTTATGGGTGGAATGGGCTTAACAATGGGCCCTAGGAAAGCTTACAATGGTGGATATTTAACCACCATCGTCCTAAGGTGTGGTCCATTTGGGATTGGAAATTGGAATCATAATGGGGCTCTCCGCCCTCCAATTAGCTAGGAAATGGATGGATAGCACGTGCCCATCACTCATACATGGTGGGCCCACATAAGGCGGCGAGGTCCACAGCCTAAAATGGATAGACGATGTATATATAACACTTACATCATGGCGGGCCTCATACAATCGTAATGGGCCCACATACATCACGTTGGGCCTCATACACGGGCCGCATATAAATCACAATGGGCCTCTCACACGGGCCTAATATACATCACAATGGGCCTCTCACACGGGCCCAATATACATCACATCAAGGTGGGACCCACACGTGTGGGTAAAACACTTGTATCACATGGGTCCCACGTCCTATAGACAGACGATGTAGATAAAACACTATTTTTTTATTTTTATTATATCTACACCATTCATCTATTTTTAGAGATCATTATAGAGCATTACCCAAAAAATGAATCACATCGAAAGATCATATGGACCACACCATAAATAGCAGCGGAGATAATGATTTTCACTGATAAAAAAATAATTCATATTTATCTAGAACTTCTGTGACCCCAAAAGGGTTTCAATGGTACACATTCAATCCCTCACTGGTTTTTGCAGTGTGGTCCACTTGATAGATAGATCTGTCTTATTTCTCATGTCAAGCCTTAAGACGAGCTCGCAAAGTGGATGGATGGTTGGGATATAACACACATATCACGGTGGGTGCCACTGTCTCAGCAGGATGGTGGAGACTCCACATGTGCCAGGGATCCCACCATCCCAGGACGGTGAGGATATAACACTTACCTTAAGATTAAGCCCATAGAACTTTCTTATGTCAATACAGTAGGTATATAGCTGGTGGAGGTATTCCAGCTAATCTTCTTCCCATCGTCCAGGGATTGGACAGTGAGGATACAACACATCCTCATGGTAGGACCCACACACATACGGTTTGGATACAACACATAAGGGAAGGTCGGTCCCACATCAATAAACTGGACGACACGGATAAAACACGTACAACGTGGCATATCCCACTATCCAGATGGATGGTGAGGACAAACATGTACATCAGTGGCCCCACCATCCATTGCTGGACGGTGGTGAAAGCAATACAAAAATCATGTGGGTCCACGTGGTGTGGCCCACCCACTATACATATACATATACATATACATACACACACACACACACACACACACACATATATATATATATATATATTTACTATCCTACTCCAATGTCCAAGGATAGGACGGACGGCCTGGATGTAACATACATACATTAAGGTGGGTCACACTGGATGGTGTGGATAAATCACATGCATCACGGTGGTCCCACGTCAATGGGCCACACGTGTTTGGATCAAGCTGCTATTTGTATTTTCCTTTCCAACAGGGCCTGCCCAAATGGGCAGCAAGGTGAACAACAAAGTGGGCCCCGGTTGGACAATGGGTGCGTCCCACTTGGTGGATGGCATGGATAAAATACATACCTCATAGCTGGGTCATACAATCAGGGGGCAGAGAGAGAGAGAGAGAGGGAGAGAGAGACGTACGATGGAGGGCTCCGCCACTATGAGCCCTCCCTTCCATGCATTACAAAATGTACATCAAGTGGGTCCCATTACATGTGGGCCTACCAATCAAAATTAATGGTGGAGATCCCTTCTTCACAAAAAATGAAAGGTCTAGATGACCTTTACACGCTAGGAAAAATAAACATCATGATGGGCTCCATGAAGAATGGCCCCCATCACGGGATAAACATATGAATCATGGTGGGCCATTGGCCACACCTAGGGTCCAAAGTGAGATCTATACCATCAATCGGTAGGCCCCACTTGGCCCATCATCAAAACACAAATCTAAGCCTATAAAACACCCACTGATGGTCTTTTTCTTTAGCTCCTTGGACTCCTTAGTTCCTAGGCTTTCCCTTTGATGGTGGATGATGAAGATTGAAGGGTTGGATTGTGAGATTTGGGGGTAGGAAGTAGGCCACACACTTGGGTTCTTTCTCATTGGAATGCTTGGACGGCCACTCTCTTAGGGTTGCTTGGGGAATGGGTAGAGAATGAGAGAGAGAGAGAGGGGGTGGTTGTAAGAGAGAGGTGATGGGTGATGGGTGGAGTGATGGGTGTGAGTGACATGAGAGTTGACTTTGGGGAGGGCTGCTTGTCTTGGGGAGAAAGAAAGTATGGGTTGTGATGGGATGTGTACTTGACTAGCACTTGAATAATCGATGTGATGGAATGTAGAGATTCTCTCGGGATTTACAACTCGTGGCGTTTCCTTGAATTAAACACGAGCCCACAACTCCTAGCCTGGGCATTGCATCGGTGTGCAAGACGCAGGCGTTGGAACCACAGCGATGGTACGGTCGTAATGGTACAAGTATTGGGTCGAGTCAACTCAGATTTACAAGATGTGACTTAGGGTCGCGTAAACACCCATTACAGGTCGCGGGTCACCGAAATTTGACGGGGAGGATCGCAGGAGTTTAAGGAGCGATACAGACTAGGATACGAGCCTTACATCAATAAATGTCTTTAAGAAATGGATCGAATGATGAAATTCATGGAGAAAGAGAGCTTGGGAAGAAGGGTTTTGACTAGGGTTACACACACACACAAGAATCTCTCTATTTTTCACCATTTTACAAAGAAACTCCTCTTTCATATATGTATAAAAGTTTTGTAACAGTAAAAAAAAGGGCAGAAAACTGACAAAATCGATGTCATCGAGATAATTAGAATTTTCATCAATATGTTGTTCGACAGTTCTGTTGATGTCATCAAGTGATCTTCAATTCCATCGAAGTGTTCCTTTGATTCCATCAAGAAAATTAAAATTTTTGAACTAAAGTTGCTAGATACTTTAGAGGCACTTTCTCGATGCCATCGAAGGCACTTTTATGCCATCAGAATAATCCAATTTTTTTACTTTAAGTTGCTAGACATTTTGAGCTCCCAGTTTGATGCCATCGAATATAGTTCAATAGGAGTTTGATGGCATTTTGTGATTTTATTTTTAAACAGATTTCTTCTCACAATCACTTACTAACACTTCTTGAATAGGTTTTTCTATGGGGTTTGGCTAGATAGAAGGTCATGTTTTGTGAGGTGTGTATAGATTTTTGAAGAGGTCCCGATACTTTACCATTTCAGTGCTTTTGGACGCATTCAATCTTCAAGTATTTAGTCTTAAATCTTCCTTGGGGCTCTCCGAATGTTATGACTCACATCTCACACTAATTGACAAAATAGGGCACTTACAATCTCCCCCTTTGTCAATTATGTGACAAAAAACCTAACAAAATTTATACAACCCAAAAACATGTAACTTTACAGGACTTTTCATATGATTTACAAATATAAGATAACTCAAGACATTTACAACATACTTCTTTGTTCAACTGCTTTGTATGCACTCTTTATTGCTCCCCCTAAGCCTTTGTACTATAAATGTTACCAAAAAGATACAACATAACACATGGTGGAAGTATTTTTCTCCCCGTTTTTGTCAATGATTGGCAAAGATCATTCATATAGGCATGTATGATCAAATTAAGCTCGAAAATATGTGAAGACATCCATTATAAAGAGGATAGAGACAATAATCAATTTAACACATAAGGATCTCAAGCATGAAAATGATGTATAATATAATCAAAATAAGCATCCATTCACAGAAAGTAAAATCCAAAATGTACATACTATATCATCTTCAGTTAAATAAAAAGTAGTACAAGATTGAGATAGTTAGACTCAAACAAAAAACTCAGTTGGACCCTAGAACTCAACTCCCCCTAACTAGAGGGTCCGGGTCCTGAGCCAAAGACATCGTCACGGCGGCATGTTAGTACAGACAAAATCTCATGAGTTGTCTGTTGGAGGAAATGCACCATTTGCCCCAAACGAGTCGGACGCTCCCTTTGATGAGTCTGCTCTACTCGAATCTTTGTGTACTCTGCCCGAATAGTCATTTGTGTTGTTAATATCTCCTCGGAGTGATCTAGTAGTTGAGTGGTGTGCTTAGAAGTGATAGCATCTGTGGTGGTCCTCTGTGATGGCTCCTTTACCGGTTCGACTCATGCGCTCATCTACTCCTCACCTCTAGTGGTGGGGCTATCCATGTCATCACCATGTTGTGCTGTTGCTGGGGTAGGGAGGTGCATCCTCTTTATATTTTCGGTGGTGATCCTTGATGCCAGAATAGGCGCATCAAAAGTTGGTGAGAACCCACACTCCCGAGCCAGGAGACAGATGAGGTAGCCAAACAAAAGATATGTGGGCCAACTCCCCCAAGAAAGTTATGTAAGATGATGTAGGATAATGATCGGAAGGCATAAGAGAACTCCCATCACCACACTATAGATGATGTCTACCATGAATGGGGTAAGATCAACTCTATTTGTCCCCTTTGGATAGGCATTCATAGAACATATGGAACAAAGAAGATGAAATTGGCTTGACATGGTAGACACCTCAATGCATTATCATGAATCCATAGCCCATCCATCCCACTACACAAGAATTTGGTCATCATAACTCAAACTCCAAGGGAGGCGAGGTCATGATGAGGTTGGGTCTCTTAAGACAAGGGAACACCAATTAGTTTGGCAATGCTTACTGGTCTGATTTTAATGAGATGACTACCAACATCTACTTCGAAAGAAGGGGGGGTGAAGTGTGGGATTTCTACACTTGGATAAGAACTTGTACGCCTTCTTCTTTTGAGTCATACCTTCGAATTTTAATACATTTTCCCACTCTATTAACTTTAACATGTTGTCTATAACGTACGATTGGACACACATGACATTGACATTTCGTTTAAATATGACTTTGCATCCCTTGTATTTGTCCAATAACATTTCGGTTGAGGGTGTATCAGGTACGACATGCTCTTCTATAGGATCATAATGAGTAGGTGAAGGCTAATGTGATGGTGATCGGCTGATTGGTCAATTCACCCTCCGAGGTGCCAACTTCTTGACCCGAGTGGGCCGAGAGTTTTCACCAATATTCGGGGCCTTTCCTTTGTTATCTTTAGGTATTCTAGCAATGAATTGGGCTCACAAAGATAACTCGGTTGACCTTCCTAAGTTTTGATTGAAAAAAAAAAACTTAGAGATGTAGTGCTATGAGGCTTGGTTTGCTAAGTTTTAGAAGGGGATTTATAGCTTAAGCACATTCGGATTCGAAGAGATGAGTTTAAAAATGAATGAAACCAAGACAATCTAGGAAAGAAACAAGGACATTCAACCTACCAAACCAAAATGAATTCGGAGCAAGAAGAGATATGGAGTTGATGCAAGACAAGGATCGGAGTTGAAAGAGGAGAATTGGAGTGTTGTAATCCCTATAAACTTGATTGGACAGTGAGTATGAGGGTTTGGTGATCAATAATGCCAAAAATTATATTTCAAAGAGGAACATGATTGCTCATTTTAAACAAAGACCCAATATTTTGATGGCATTGAAGTGGTTTCGATGGCATCAAAATTTGATTTTCGATGGCATTGAAGTGTCAATGAACAATACACAATGAACTTAGTTTTTTCAGTTGTCTATAGAGCACATTTCTGACTTGAAGTGTATGTAAAATTTGAAATTTAAGATTCATAATTGCACATCCAAATAAGACTAAAATAAGACAATAATAATAATAATAAATAAAATAAAATAAAATAAAATATTAAATTAAATTACAAAATGAGGCTATAAATCCTCAGATTTGTCAATACATCATGAATAACTGATAATTACATATGTAGCACATACCCCAATAGACTTTTATAGATCTCTAATTCAATTTACATATAGGGGTTTAGTCAATATATCAGCTAATTGACTTTCAGTAGGCACATAATTCAATGATATGACATGCTCCTCAACAAGTTATCAAATGAATTGAAGTCGGATATCTATGGGTTTCATCCTAGAAGGTTAAACCAAAATTTTGGAGATTTTTATGACACTAGTATTACCACAAAATAGTGTCATTGTAGTTAATTCAAACCCAGAATCCATGAACATTTGTTTCATCCATAGAAGTTGGGCGTAACAACTACATACTAGAGTTGTACATGAGCAGCAAAAGCTCGGTAACTCGCTCGACTCAGCTTGAAAAAGCTCGACTCGACTCGGATCGAAGCTGGGTTCGAACTGAGTCAAGCTATTTTTTGGTGCTCGAAATGAAATCGAGCAGAGCTCGAGCTTGCCCCTGCTCGACTTGGTGTAGTGTGTGTCTATACATATATATACTCGTAAAAAAAAAACCCTACTTTACTTTACCCTATCCGCATGCCGCACGGCCATTCCCCATTTCCCTTCCCCTTCAAAAAATACCCTAACCCTCCCTCCTTAGTCCTTACCCGCACGCCGCCTCCCTCCTTACCTGCACAGTCGTCTCCCTCGTTATCCGCATGGCCACACCTTACAAACATTTCCCCATTTCCCTTACCAGTCTTTCATCTCTCTCTCTCTCTCTCTCAGTCTGGCGGTCCCTACCCTACCCAGTCGCCCTTTCCCTTACCTGTCTTCTTCCCTCTCTTTCTTAGGCACACACCTCGCCCTGTCCAGTGTGCCACATCGACTGTCTGGCATGCCACCTCGTCCTGTCCGGTGTGCTCGAACTCGGCCGAGCTGAACAGGAGTTGTTATTCTGAGCTCGAAGGCCGAGTCGAGCCAAGCATGAGCTAGGTAAAGCTCGACTCGGCTCGACTTATGTACACCTCTATTGCCTACTACAATATATTCGGCTTTAATAGTGGATAATTAAATGGAATTATGCTTTTTACTATGCCAAGATATTAAGAAGTTTCCTACGTAAAAGCATTCACTGCTAGTCAATTTTCTATCATCCATGTTTCCAGCCCAGTCGACATATAAGTACCCATCAATTGTGGTTGAGGTGTATAACAGGTACTAGAGGCCAAAATTTATGGTCCCAACCATATATCTAATGATTCTCTTTACAGCGCTTGTATGCGATTCTTTAGAGTTGGCCTGAAACCGAGCACATGCTTATACACTAAAGGCTATGTCAGGCCGACTCACTGTGAGATAGAGTAGGCTCCCTATCATGCTACGATACAAGTGTTGATCCACACTTTTTCTAGATATGTCCTTGGATAACTTAAGTGTGGTGCTCATAGGCGTGTGATGTGTACAACTAAACTCAAGTCCAAACCATTTTACTAATTCTTTTACATACTTGGTCTGGCTTACAAAAATGTCATTCTCGAGCCACATGACTTGTAAGCCAAAAAGAAATTTAGTTCCCCCACCATGCTCATTTCAAATTTAGATTGCATCAAGTGGGAAAACTAACGAGTCATTTCCTCACATGTGGAAGCAAACACTATGTCATCCACATAAATTCATGCAATGAGTATGAAATCCTTAGTCTTTTGACAAAGAGTGTTTTGTCCACACTCCCTCTATTTAACTTGTGGTCAATCAAGAATTGAGTTAACCATAACCATTCATACCACACATGCGAGGTTTGTTTAAGACCATAAAGCGTTTTCCTTATTCTATACATTTGATGAGGATATTTGGGGGCAACAAATCCGTTTGGTTGTTCTACATATACTTCTTCCTCAAGTACACCATTTAAGAAGGCACTTTTAACATTAATTTGAAATAGTTTAAACTCTATAGCACAAGCTATGGACATAAGAATTTGAATAGATTCAAGTCACGCTATAGGGGTAAATGTTTCCTCAAAATCAATTCCCTCAATAGTCTAGCTTTGTTTCTCACAACATTGCTAGATTCATCAGATTTATTCTTGTATATCCATTTGGTCCCGATGATATTTATGTTTTGTGGCCTAGGAACTACCTACCACACATCATTTCCCTCAAATTGTTGGAGCTCTTCTTGCATAACTGATATTCAATATTTATCTTGTAAAGCTTTTATAACATTTTTCGGTTCAATCTTAGAGGTGAAGTAGAGATGACTATTTGTGATCTCAAGGAGCCTTCTGGTTTACACACTAGTACCATGATCTAAAGTTAAGAGGATGATTATGGATAATAGGAAGGCCACTAAAGGGTTGAGACACTTGTGGAGAAGCTGGTCCTTCATCAGATTTGCATATTTCTCTTGGACCCATATCTTCATCCATATCCATCTCAAGACCAGATTTGTCATGGGGTTGGTCATCAACAACAACATTGACTGATTCTTATATTGCCGAGGTCCTAAGATTGTACACCCTATAAGCTTAAGTATTTAAGGAGTATCCTAAGAAGATCCTGTTGTCACTCTTGGGGTCAAACTTGCCTAAGTTTTTGAGGTCTCCTATAATGTAACATTTACTACCAAAGACCCTGAAATACTTGACACTTGGTGGATTTCCATGCCACAACTCATATTTCATATTTTTTAGTCCTGCTCTTAAATAAACCATGTTAATAGTATAGAAGGATGTATTAACAGCTTCATCCTAGAAGGGTTTTGATAAATCTTTACTATTTATCATTACGGAGGCCATTTCTTGTAGCACCCCATTTTTCCTTTCAATAACTTCATTTTGCTAAGGAGTTTTAGTTGTAGAGAATTCATGCTGAATTCCAAATTCATCACAGAATTTCTAGAATTGATCATTCTCAAATTCTCAACCATAATTACTCCTAATCATATCTATCATGAATCATTTCTCATTCTGAAGTCGCCTCATAAGTTTTATAAATTCATCAAAAGTATATGATTTTTTTCCTTAGGAAGACGACCCAAGTGAACCTAGACTAATCATCCACTACAACTAGAAAGTGTCCTTTTTCGTCCTAACTTTGGACTCTGGTAGGACCGAGAAGGTCCATATGTAAGAGCTCGAGGGGCTTAGAAGTAGCCATTGAGTTTGTCTTTTTGTGAGCGACTTTGATTTGTTTTCCTTTTTAACAAACGCCATAGACAATTCTGACATTCTTTTCCAATCTTGGGAAGCCCTCTTACCAGATTCTTAGAGCTCAGGCGAGATAAATTTCTGTAGTGAACATGGTCAAGTCTTTAGTGCCAAATTTCAGACTCACTATCTTTGGCCATGTGGCATATAGCTGGAGACAGATCATCCACCGTTCTCAATGACATAGCAATTATCGCTGGTGCGAAGACCTCTCATAATTAATTTACTGATGGAGTTTGAAATTTCTCACATTTCTTTGGAGAATTTAACCAAATGTTCAGTGTCACAAATCTGCGATATGCTTAAGAGGTTGTGTTTCAATCCCTCCACGTAGAGAACATTCTCAATTTTGGGCAATCTTGGCCCAACAATTGTTCCTCACCCAATTATCCCACCGGTACTTCCTTCTCTAAAAGTGACTAACCCGCCATCAAAATTGGTATAATGGAAAAAGTGGGTCTGGTAACCCGTCATGTGCCGTGAGCACCCGCTATCTAAATACCATTAGCAGTACTACCAGCTTTGAGAGTGGTATGTATTACTAAGCAGTTTTCTTTATTTTTTATGAGCCATTTGGAGACAACTTTCTTTGGGTCCGAATTGGGTTTGAGAGAGAGAGTGTATCTTTCCTGGACTCATCCCTCAAAGGTGATTTTTTCCTTGGAGATTGAATTTTCTTAGCCGACCATTCACACTAAAAGAAAATACACCTTTACCGACGGAAATTTTCGTCGCTAAAAGTGTTATTTTCATTGGTAAAAGGTTTTACCGACGAAAAATTTCATTGGTAAGTTCGTCAGTGCCCTGATTTACTTGATTCATCATTTCCCTTATTTTTTGATTTAGTTGGGCAACTTGTTTAAATAGTTCATCTATTCTTTTGTTCATTTTGGGAAGAGTTGGATACTTCTTCCTCTCCTTTTCCTTTTGTGGTGCCTTCCTAGGTGGACTTCTCACATTTTTTAGTATTTTCCCAGTTGGTATATATTTACCTATATAGCTCATACCTAGGGTAGTTTGGGACTATCTAAATGCCAGACATTCAAATTTTAGATGCCCTATGTCACCACATGCATGACAGATTGGAGACAATTGTTTGTTTGTTACATGAAGCCCCGGATTCGTTTCTAATCACAGGAGGAACATGAGTAGGACTTGTTTTGTTGCTTTCATATATGAATCCTCTCCTATCCCTTGAACTTTTACCCATTCCTAGAAGGCTTTCTAGTTTTTCCTCACTCAGGGTAAACCCGTGACTTATGTTGGCATGAGTTTTGAATTTTTCTAACTTTAATTTCAAACCTTGGTTGATTGTTCTCATCTTGCTAACTTCTACTTATAGGTATTCATTTATCTTTACTGAGTCAACCAAGTCACTCTCATATGAGGCATTTTCTTGGTCGTAGTTGGCATTGTTTCTAATGTATTCTTGAATCTCATCAGTCAACCGTTCATTTTCGGCCTTGGCTTTTTCAAACTTCACGCTCAACTGCTTATTTTCGACTTTAGCCTAACCAAGATTTTTAAGAACTTACAAGCTTTGGGTGTAAACTTGGTCATAGGCTTCTTGTAGACCAGTATTGTCAACTTCTTCTTCTTCATAGGAAGTCTTTTCTTCCATATGTTCATTTTTATTTCCAATGTCCCTTGCTTCAGAGATGATTGTGGTGGTGGAGGTCATCAGTATTCTAAAGGAGCCTTGGTCTCCACCACTTTGAGATTCTTATGAGTCTGACTTTAAATCCTTAGAGTCATCCCATGTGGCAGACATTACCTTCCCTTTTGATTTGTTTTTGGTGGGACATTCAGACGAAATATGACCATATCCTCTACAAGTATAACATTGGGGATCTTTTGATCATTTGGGTGATTTACCTATTTGGCGTTTTGGGTTATACTTCTTCCCCTTTTTGTAAAAGGTCTTTCCTTGGTTCTTATTAAAGATTTTTTTAACCTTTTATCCAGCAAGGCCATTTCTTCATCATCTTTATTGTCATCACCGTCATCCTCATATTCATATTTTTCTATGAGGCTTTTACGACAGTGTTTTTGGATTCTGTAAGAGCTTTGAAATGCAGTTCATATGTTTGTAGGTAACTTAACGATTCTTCTACTTTCATGTCATTTATGTTCCTACATTCCTCTATTGTAGTAACCTTAGAAGAGAATCGTTCTAGTAGAGATCTTAAGATTTTCCTACAAATTCATAGAACAAGAACTCTTTCTCCTAACCCCCACATGGAGTTACATATATCACTCAGTTTGGTGTAAAACTCTATAAATCAAGCCATCCGACCGTTGATTTTAAGACAAGATCGTCATATGTTCAAGTACTCCCACTTATCCATCATAACCAACTGTTCAGCCAACTATCCACTGATAGGTAAAGATATCTGACCGTCCACTTTGAGTAAACTAACTACTTAATATCTGCATCTGCTCGTACACATATCAAATTGAAATTCTGATCCGTTTATCTTATTCACTACATATGAATATGCTTAACTCACCTTCAAAACTATAATCTTATAAACTTACACATGTGAACTAGTCACTTGAATCTAACGTTATACATGTTCTGCCTCTTGACCACTCCAAAAACCCACTTGTGATCATCCATTTATAAAACTGACTGTACACCCACTTACATACTTGATCAAAGTACTAACCATCAAGTTTTTCTATTTTTAACATGTCATCTGACCATCTATTATGTTAGTTGATATATGTACATTCTTTTAATTAATCTGGTAAATAATTCTTTATTCATAATGATTTAGATATAAGTTATTTTGTAAGAATTACTTAGAAACATGTCTATAACCATGTAGAACCATTAGATTTCTCAAAACTCTCATATTAGTAATAATTATGAAAATGCCATTAACCTTAACCATCGAATTCGAGATCACGTGGTTTTCACGATCTGTTTGATGTGAAATTTTATACCATGCCTATATATCATAAATTAACTGTAATGTCAAATTTCAGCCCTTAAATTATTGTAAAAGTGACTCAATTTACAAATCAGTCCCTTAACCATTAATTTTGGTGTTCATCGAGTGGAGAAACCTCATGGGTAGTCGTAGTAGGATATTTTTCTTCATATGAATGACTTAGATTACCCATAATATGGACCAAGTGTAAAATATGAAGACACTACTGTGGTAGGCTTTTCCTTAAGCGCAAAGTTACCTTTCGAGGCGTACCAACTCCTTATAAATTCAGATCTTTCAATTTAACTACTTTCTGTCATCCATCGCAACTCAAATTTGGACCACACTTTAGTCTCATATGACTACATGGTTATACAAAATTTAAACCCCGATCTATGATCCTAAACTGTTGAATGTTGAAGTCAATTCTTTCATTTTGGTACAAAAGGTGAAATTTTATATTTAAGCTTTTTTCACCATCGATCAACCACCAAATTTTGTCTAACCATTTTCCAATCCTAACTACACATTTCTTTCAAAATTAAGCCCCGATCATTAAGTGTGGACCGTTAATTGAGAAGAAGTTCGTCTTGGCACCCGTTAGGAAATTTTTCAAGATAAGCCAATCTAAATTTTGGAGCACCAAGAAAATCATATACCTCACCTCTATTCAATGACCCTGACACATTGGATAAACTAGATTTAAAGAAAGATTACTAGAAAAGGTCAAATTGGAGAAACCCAATCCAAGGGCAATGTGAAACACACCCCTCTCACATGTCCACTCCTTTTATAAAATGTGTATATGTTCCCTTCTCCACTCACACACCACTTCTCAAACATCCAAGGGAGAAATAGAAAGAGAAAAGAAAGAGAGAAAGAGAGAGAGAGAGAGAGAGAGAGAGAGAGAGAGAGAGAGAGAGAAGGAGAAGCCTAGACACCCATCATCCTCTTCCTTCTCCACACATGTGGTGTCTCCCTCTTGTTCAAGCCATGTCATGATTCATGTAGAAACTTTCCTACATCGAGATCTATCTAGGGTTTAGATCTAAGGCTAAGGTGAATGATTCATTTAAAGCTTACACTAATTTGAGTTAACATGATTGATCTTATTTTTGCATACTTTCGTATTATTGTGATTTTTCATGCACTTGATTGATTTACCATTATTAATTATTTATCCTTTTAAAAATTATGGTTAAGGTATGATTTTAATTATGTATGATTTTTTATGAATTTATGTGGGGTGATGGATACAAGCCTTGACCTTTACCAATTTCAAGAGCGACGCGCTTCCACTCTATATTAAGATGGCCTTTTGCTCATCTCCCCTTATTTTTATTGAGTTAGCCTATTTGCTATTCTTTTCTTTTATTGAGTTAGCTTATTACTACTCTTATCTTTTATTAGTTCAGCCTTGTGCTACCTTCCTTTATGGCTTGGGCATGTGTCTTGAAATTTCAAAACCCTCATGGTTCGACTTATTTCTCTATTGATGAAAGTGATGTGTTATAGGGCTCATATATAGTGGTTTATACATATTATTATGGACGTAATTCATTTTGGGTAGCGGCCCTCTTAATCGGCACGTAATCATGTGGGTTGGTGAGTGGTGTACAATCGATGTAAGTAAATCGCCATGCATGTTAAATCACTTTTTGGGATTGAATGTCGTAAATAGTCACTATATGAACAAATCCTGTCACGTAAATCTCCCAATCGCATTGTTGTTTCGCCTTAAAACGTTTGCATAAATCTACCTTAACTTTGGACACGCTGACGAATCTTTGTAGTATGGGATGCGGGGCGAGCCGGGTTTTATATGAACTATATTTCACATTGTGATGACCACTACATATGATGGACTACACACATTATGCTAGGCATGCATTCATGTAGTTTGGATGCGCATACTGATACCACTCATAGTGGTGGATTACGAGATGTATCAGAACCCTCACATTATTCTTATGAATCTCTTGAATTATTGTTAATCTTAAAGGACAACCATCGCTATGAGTAGGGCATTGACCCTCTCTAACCATACAGATATTGCAGGTGAACTCCAGGTTGATGAAATGACCAATAATCATTCTATAGAAGATTCTTTCGAAAAGAAAATAAGAAAGATAACAACACAAATTGTTTTATTTATTTTCTGTTGCAAACGTAGCTGATGTAATAAGCTCCCATTGAGAGGGCATTAAAGAATTGTTTAAACGCCTTTTATTCTAATGGAATAATAAATATAGTTGATTTTATTCTCATGAATAGTTACCTTCGTGAATGTAACTGGATGTGATGTGATTTATCTAAAAAGTAAAAAGAAAAAAAATAAGGTGTGATTTTGAAGCATCCAATTTTTACATTATGAACACCTGAAATTCTTAGGCACGAGTATATACTCGGGCTGCAAAAATTCTGGATGTTGCAGTTTGTTTCACTCATGCATATTCTTTTAAAATCTTCTTGAGAAATAGTGCAGTAAGTAGCATTCAATGCTTCCACATCACAATTAGACCTAGTTTTGTCATAGTCGTTCCACAGTGCTTGAGGTTTGGGTCATGAGGTGATATCACCATCGTCTAATACGATTTGATATGCTGGTGGTTGCCACCCATTTTCTACTATCCCAAACTACATGGTTTAGGGATCTAAGGATGATATACATCTTAGCTTTCCAATAAACATAGTTAGATCCATAAAAAACAAGTGATATTAAGACATACATTCTCTCTGTTTTAGACATATTTTCAGCTTTAATAAGGATCTCCCTTTAGGTTGTTAAGCCCTTCAAGAGGAACCCGCTTTGATACCAATTGAAATTGTGGTTTCACCAGTATAAGCGAAGCTTAAATATATGGCTATTGTCATAGAGGGGGGTGAATTGGACTTTATAAATTTTAACTTAATAAGGTAAGCGCATAAAGCATCAATCAATCGAATTGACCAATTCTTATGGTCGGGGTTAACCATTTTTTTTCAGAATTTGTTTAATTTTCCTATTAGAAATCTTAGTTTACTCACTTGTCTACGGGTTGTATGGAGTGCTCACCTTATGAGAGATGTCATATTTCTTCATTAAGTTCTCGAATGGCCTATTACAAAAGTGTGAACCTCCATCAGTAATGATGGCTCGAGGCGTTCCGAACTAGGAAAGGATGTTTTCTTTTAAGAATTTAATGATCGTTTGATGATCATTATTCTGGCATGGGATCACATCAACCCACTTAGTGACATAGTCCAACTATGAATCTCATGAAGAGTTCTATCTTGGCTCATGATCGAAAGATGTCGGATCAAAAATGGTAGTTCTTATAGTCTCTCGATGACGGGAAATTGCTAATAAAATATAAATATTTTCAAAGGATTAGGGGAATGGCCCCTTAAAATCAATGCCCTAACAATCAAATGCTTCAATGATTAGAATTAGTTTTAGTGGTATCATATTTCGACGGGACAATCCTCCCAATTTCTGACAACGCTCACAAGCTTTGTAAAACTCATGGTATCATTAAACATAGTAAGCCAATAAAAGCCACACTGCAAAAATTTGGCCGTGGTCTTTTTAAAAGAAAAGTAACCACCACAGGCATGAGAGTGACAAAAGGAGATAACACTCTAATGTTCATTGTCTGGCATACATCTCCTTAGAATTTGGTTTGGGCAATATTTAAACAGATAAGGATCATCCCAGAAAAACTAATGTACTTCGGCGAAGAATTTCTTTTATTCTTGCTCAGTCCAATATGTTGGCGTGAAACCTGTGGCAAGATAATTCGCAATGTTAGCAAACCAAGGTAATTGGGAGAGTTTAAACAATTGTTCATCAAGGAACATGTTGTATATCAGTGTTAGTTGGAGAGAATCAAGAAGATTAAGCATGAAGAAATGGTCAGCCACTACGTTCTCTACTCCTTTTTTGTCTCGTATTTTTATGTCAAATCTTGGAGTAGAAGAATCCATCTTATCAAGTGAGGATTAACATCATTCTTAGAAAGAAGGCACTTTAACGCCTCATGATCAGTGTAAATGATGATCTTGGATCCGATCAAGTAGGACTTAAATTTGTCCAAAGCAAACACTACAACTAAGAGTTCCTTCTCTGTAGTAGAGTAGTTCACTTGGGAAGATTTTAGAGTTGCATAATGAATCACATAGGGCTTCTTCTCTTTTCTTTGACCTAACACCGTCTCAATAGCATAGTCATATGCATCACACATAATCTCAGGAGGGATGCTCCAATCGGGTGGCTGCATGATAGGCGCGGTAGTCAACATAACCTTGAGCTTAGTGAAAGCTTCTTGGCATTGTTCAGTCCACTCGTATGGTGCATCCTTTTGAAGGAGATTACATAAAGGATGAGAGAGATGGCTAAAGTTCTTCATGATTTATCTATAAAATCCACCGTATCATAGGAAGGATCGCACGTTGTTCACAACCCCAAGTGTAGGGTCACGATGTAGTAATAATCTCGGTGAGACTGAGATCGAATCCATAGGGACCAATCTCGTGAGTATTCTGAAAGCAACTAGAAGAAGAACTAGAAAAAGATGAAAAACTAAAGCTGGAAGTGTAAAGAGTAATTGTGAGAGATTTAATGAAAAACTTAAGAAAATCAAAGGTGGGAACTAGGGTTTCCAGGGATCCACTTGTAACAATCAGAGAGATCTATGCTTGATTCAAGGACACAACTAGAATCAGAGTCTCATCTTATCCACTTGGAAGATATCTCAATAAAACCAAATCTGAACTTCCTTTGATCTAATTCTCAATGGATGAAAGTTGTGAACTGGAAGTGATTTGATCACAAGACCATGCCCAAGAGACAATGGCCCACAATAGGATGTACCAATCTCATAACGAAACATAAGGGAATCATTAAGATTAGAAAGGATTCCATCACCCA
Source organism: Magnolia sinica (assembly GCF_029962835.1). Classification (NCBI taxonomy): domain Eukaryota; kingdom Viridiplantae; phylum Streptophyta; class Magnoliopsida; order Magnoliales; family Magnoliaceae; genus Magnolia; species Magnolia sinica. The sequence goes on from NC_080577.1 coordinate 61,615,541, forward strand.
ACCATGCCCAAGGGATGATGATGAACAACAACATTTTCTCATTTCACAATCTCAATACATGAAAAAGAACATACTCAAAGCTATCGCAGATCTACTATAATTTGAGTCCCAATAAACCATTAAAAATGAAAGTATTTATTAAATATCAAATTATAATCAAAGAGAGTTTAAAATAACATGAATCAAGGTAATGAAAACATCCCATCATGCTACAAGCTTCACCTCTTAGCCCTAGCTAAGAGGTTCAGCTAATCATAGTCATGATTGGAACTAAAACCCTATAAGAAAGTATGAAAAACTAAGGAAGAAAGAAGAAGAACGGTTGGCCACAACTCTCCACACTTTTGCTCCACTCCTCAAACCCTAGATAATGCCCAGAGATGCCATGGGGACTCCTATTTATAGTTGTGCAACACCTCCTTTCTCACCTCTTTGGAAAAATTCAGAACCAGCCTCAAATTTACGCACTCCTCGTAACTGTGCATAACTTCACGTGATCCGTTCGATGACACCGAACAATCTTCAATGTCATCGAAGGTGTCCTTTATATGTGTTTTTTACACTTTTTTAGCTTCATCCAGACTTTATAAGCTTCAATGTCATTAAACCTACCTTCAATGTCATCGAAGAGGCCTTCAATGTCATCGAACATTGTTCGAGGAATCGATAATGTGTCCAAAATAGTTCAAAGAGTTTATTAAATATCTTCAATAAATTCGATGTCATCGAAGAGACCTTCAATGTCATCGAGGAGTGCTTTGAGTAATAAAAAATGGTGCCCAATGTTTCCAACGAGTTTTACCGAAATTCCAGAGAAAATTCGATGTCATCGAGCAGGTCTTCGATATCGTCGAACAAGTTCTCGAGTCATCGAAAAATGTCTTCAATTTGTCCAGTGACAAACTCTATTTTCCTTCATAAATTCATGTCATCGACCTATGTTCGATGTCATCGAATGTGTCCTTGATGTCATTGAACAGTACTTGATGACAGTGCTTGATGACATGTCAATGTGTATCCTGCACTTATTCTTTCAGCTTCGTTCCTTCTCCATTTGGTTTTCTTGAATCTTGGGACCTTGATATCTTCAATCTTTGTCTCTTAAGATCCATTCTTTGCCTTGGTGATCTTTGAGTGTCAAATTCATGCTTTTAGCACCTTTTCCAATCCAATCTCTTAAATTCACCTTATAACACAAACATGAGTAGAATAGGACATTAAGCAGTATCATGTTCTTAAAACCAAGATATAAATGTGGTCCAATATGCAATACTTGACCGCCAACACAATTCCCAACCAGCATTTTTTTAGTCCCAAGTAAAGTATGAGAAAAATAAATCTCAATGCTTAATGTCAGAAATCTTTTTCAAAAAACAATCTTTCGTGTACTAAAGGATGAATGAGTAAAAACAAGGTATGAAATTGAGATTTTGAAAACCTAGAACCAAATTACATAATCAACCAATCAAATAAGTTCTTTATCCACTAAATCGAAGCATAATTTGTATATTAAGTTTTTCAACGTGCTTAGTGAAAGTCAATTTACCTCCCATATGAATACTATCAATTCATCATGTTATCTATGCTCAACAAGATCAGTTTAAAACTCAAGTACTGATTCCGAATTTATCCCATTTTCCTTCTTTTTCTAGTTTTTTATTTTATATCGACAGTCAGTTTTTATTCATTCTTTTTAATTTCGCATTTGTCATGCCCCAAACTCGAAAACCGGACTCACAAAATTTCTGATCACCGAATTCAGTGCTGACAGCCTCCGTAGTACCCCATTCTCGGCTCCTCGCGTTCATACGCCAGATTCCGTTCCTGGGATGCTACAAGGAGGATTTTTTTTTTTGTATATACATTTAACTCATAATAAGCATAACCACAAGCATACCCAAATAACAAAGGCAACTTCATCATCACATATCCACTAATATAATCATTTGAGTACAATGCTGAAAGGAAAATACATAAATCAAAAATCAAGCTCCAGAAGACCGCTGCACGCTCCAAGCTCAACAATGCTGCAACCTAACATCTCCTGCACGCATCTATCGTGCATAAGCTTATAGAAAGCTTAGAGGGTGGTGTAAGTGTGTGCACAAGATAAGTGCCAAGTATTCAATACAGTGCCATCATCATACAAGACCGGAAATACCGGTGCTCCATAAATCGTACAATATCAGAATAAACAGATATACGAACAAGATCATGAATTATCAGAGTAAGCAGAAATACTGACAAAGTCATAAATCACACGCTAACAGAGTAAGCGAAAATATTGATAAGTGCATAAATCATACAATATTAAAATACACAATACAAATCAGTATGCAAATGAAGAGTCGTAGAGAGCCAAATATCAGATGCAGAGGATGCAATGCAATATACATTCCTGATAAGCAGAGACACAATAGCCCAAACTGTCGTATGCTGCGAATGTTATGTAATATACGGTGCAAATGGAATGACCATATTGGAGTGTGAAGTCGGGATGATGGTACGTAGTATCGCAGGCTATGGGGTCCATCACAAGGGACTTCTATCCAAACCAGTCCCATACCTAAATTTGGATAGTTAGACTCAATGTGGTAAACTCCTGATCTCAGGTTAATCGCGCGCCCCAACCGAAATCCTGGCCATTGTGAAGGCACACGTAACAAATAGTTGCGCACCACCAACCCGAGTGGATAGTGAATGAATGAATGCATGAATGAGTATGCAACTCCTACTCACTAAATCCACATATCAGTACAGTTCATCTCTAGGATCATCACCGGGGTTTAGTACACTCCAAATGGCACTGCCGCTCTCCCAGCCGCACAGTCCAAGTGAGCATAAGAAACCTCACTATCCGCCTTGCCAATAGTCCGCCAATACCTATCCGGCACGTCGATAGCGGACTCATTCACGAGCTGGTCAAACTCAGCCTAGTATTGCCCCCTACCCTCGGGCGAGTAAGGCCACACCCCCTCCCAACCGACCACGACACAGTGGGAGACGCGACCTCCTGGTATTCGGCACTCGGGCGCTCATGTATCCACTCGGTCTCGATGTTGGGGCGTCTCCTGGCCACGGAGGTTTAGGGATTTTCACCCAGGGACATCTATGGCGCCCGTATGCTAGAACCAAACATTTTCGGTGTCCTATTTGGCCATCCACGATATGCCTATGGAGGCTACGGCCCTGATGTCGCTAGGGCATACAGTAATCATAATGCGAGATGCATGAGTCATACAATCCAGTCATGCATCAGTCCTGCACATACCACGTGCTCATGTGAGATAACCTCCACCCATCAGGGAGTCTCATAACAAAATGCTCAATGACATATGCAATGATCAACCACCTCTCATAACAAACATGCAGATGATGCGTATGGGCATGCATCATGATGCTATGCTGTCACATACTCATAACCGGTATCCACAACCAACATCGATAATCGACCTCGACCATGTGGACATTTAACCAACATTGCCTCCAAGGAATGACCTACATAGAGTCAAACATATAATGGGCCCACGGCCTCACACAAGGGCCTAATATACAACACAATGGGTCTTACTCAAGGGCCACATATACACAACAGGTGGACCCTGCTCATGAGCCTAATACATATCACAATGGGCCTTGCCCATGGGCCATGAATACATCACAATGGGCCTTGCCCATGGGCCTCAAATACAAGACATGTGAGCCCTACACATGGGTCTTGAATACATCAAATGGACCATGCATCATAGGCTTAATATATATCACAATGGCCCTCAACTACGGGTCACATATACATCATATAGGTCTCGACAATCGGCCTCGACAAATCGACACCGATAATCTACATCGATAATTAGCACCGACAATCAGCATCGATAATCAACACCGATGACCAGTCACATAGACAAGACTGGGTCCATAGATGAACATCTGATCAACCATAATATAGAGATCAGCCCTCGGCCATGGTTATATCAAGTCTGGTAGCATGGAGCCACTCGTCTGTGGTAAATGGGGCCCACTTATTTGGGTTAACCCACTAAGAGAATGATGAGAACGGGCCTGATAAGGCCTAAGGAAGGGTCACAATGTGGACATCTAACCATCATTGCCCAGCAATGTGGACATTTAACCAACATTGCTCCCAAGGAGTGGTCCACATAGAGTCAAACATAAGGTGGGCTCAAATATCCAACAAGTGGGCCTCAAACAGTCATCACAGGTGGGCCTTACACACGCAGCACGTGGGCCTACGCATCACCGTGGGTCGATACATTGGGCCGCACCATTAGCCTAATATGCACATCACGGTGGGTCGCATCATTGGGCCGCATCAATGGGTGTCAATTCAACAAGTGGGCCGCATCAATGAGCCAGAAATACATCTCGATGGGCCTCATCACAAGAGTAGGAATATTTCACAATGGCCTCACTAAATGGGTCGGAAACACATCTCAATGGGCCACGACGTATGGGCCGAGTATATATCACAATGGGCCACGACCCATGGGCCGCAACCGGTGGGCCTCAAATACAAGTGGGCCACATTAATGGGGCCCATATATAAACCTCAGGTGGGCTCTGCTCATGGGCTTCAAATACATAATATGTGGGCCCTACCCATGGGTCTTATACACATCAAATGGGTCACGCATCATGGGCGCAATACATGTCACAATAGGCCTTGCATCAATGGGCCGCACTAATGGGCCTCGTACACATCAAGTGGGTTGTATCAAATAGGCAGCACTAATGGGCCTCGACCCATGGGCCCTGATATATATCATAATGGGGTGCCTGCCCTGGATGGCGTGGATAAAAATACATCAAAGTGGGCCTGACAAATGGGCCACAACATACATCAAAGTAGGCCTCATAACATGGTCATACATACATCAAATTGGCCACACCAATGGGCCCCATGTATGTCAAATGGGCCACACTCAAATATAAGTGGTGATAATGATTTCCACTACTAAAATTTTCAAGGTCCGCCATAACATTTATTTCCCATCTAATCTAATCATAGGGTCTCAAGATTTCAAAGATAGCCGTTCAATCCTCACCGTGCACTATGGTCCACTTGATAAGTAAATCTGACTTATTTTCGTCCCAAACCTAAAAAAAATGATCATTTTCCAAAAATGGTTGGACGGTTGGATGAAACACATGCATCATAGTGGGTCCCATAAGGATGGAAGGTATAGATAAGTCACATGTTCCATGATGGACGTCCACAATTGTGGACACAACACATACGTAAATAGGTCTTAAGTAAGACCCACCAAAATGTTTATTTTCCACCCAACTTAGGGCCCAACATACTGTCCATCCAAACGGAGCCAACATGATGTTTATCTTCCATCCAAACTAGTCATAGGGTCATATGGGCCTAAGGCCCACTGTAATATTTATTTATCATCCAACCTGGGCCACTATAATATCTATTTGCATCCAACCTGTTGATAAGGTCTTATAGACCTGGGGCCCACTACAATATTTATTTTTCTTACAACCTGTTGATGGGGTCACACGATCATGTAAGCCACTTGCATCCAATCTGTTGATAAAGTTACATGGGCCAGGGTCCCACTACAATATTTACTTGCCATACAACCTGTTTATAAGGTCAGGTCACGTGGACTGAGCCACTGAAATGTTTATTTGTCCACCAAACTTTTGGTATGGGTATGTGGTCCTGGGGTCCACCGTGATGTAGTTCACAAATCCAACCCATTCATTGCGTGTGTCCCACCAATTTAAGGGTCCAAACCGAGTTTCAGGTGGATCCAAGCTGCATGTGGATCCCAGCAGTTGATTCCATGTGGCTTGGCATACCACCGCATGAAAGGTGATGGTGTGGGCCATCTGAGAACTTTTTATGACTTATTTTTGGAATCAACGCGTCATAAAAGGGGACCTTTTAGATGAATGGCATGGATGTAGAACATACATCATGGTAGGGTCCACAATTGGGGCTAAGGGGGCCTCCCTGTTTAACGTTGGACGTCCAGGAGTCTGGATGTCAACGTATACATGTATATTTATATATATATATATATATTATTTTTCCTAGGTGGGACCCATATTAATCAGATCTACTCCGTCCATTATATGTGTCCCATAAAATTAGAGGTCTAAACCAAGTTTCAATCACATCCAAAACTCAGGTAGGCCCCACCAAATGATTTTATATGTTTAGGCATGTTTTCATATGATTTAGATGGTGTGTCCCGCCTGAGTCTCTTATAAGGCTGATTTTTGGAATGGACATATATTTTGTAGGGACCCATCAAATGCACGGTGTTGATGGTCGACACGCATCACAGTGGGACCCACAGATGGAGCCGTGAGGCCCAGCGTGCCCGCGGTCTGTCAGCGTCCGCAGGCTGTGGGAGCATGCAAATTATTTTTTTTTTGTTTTTCTATGGTTTTTAGTAGGTGGGGCCGACCTAAGATAAATCCAATCCAGCCATTGAATTTCATATCTCGAGACAGACTCATCGAGTCTAATATGCAACGTGTTGTGGTGGATAAAAGCATCAAGGCGAGTTTTAACGGTTAACCTCACTATTCCCTATGGTATGGCCCGCTCGATTATCGGATTGACTCCATTTTCTGGTTCAACGCCTAAAATGATCTGGGAAGTGGGGTTGACGGTGTGGATTAGACCGTTACATCAAGGTGGGGCCTACATAGGCAACCCTTCCCAGAAGCCTTAAAATCTCTTCTTCTTTTTTTTGACGCTGTGTGAAGCACGTCCAGCGTCCGTGGATGACGCTGGACGGACGAAGTGAATATGAAAATTCTTTAAGGTGGGTCCCACGTTGACGTGGCCCACCTGACAGGATCAACTTGATATTTGTGATTTTTCATCACTCACAAGATAGGGCCCACATAGCTTGGATGACCTTGGGGTCCATTTAATGGACAAATACACATCACATCTTATTGAGTGGGCCACAAAATAAAGGAAGAAGAGAGAGAGAGAGAGAGAGAAGGAAAATCACCCACTTTACTCTTTTTCTTCTTCCCATATACTCCAATGCTTCTATGAAGCTCTTTCAACGGTGAAGATGACAATCTAGAGGTTGGATTGGTGGGGATCTAAGGTAGATGGTGGTTGGATTTTTTGGGATGGTTGGACGTCCATGGCTTTTGCAGTGGAGAGTGAGGAAGAAAGAGGGAGGGAGAGAGAGATAGGAGAGAGAGAGAGGTGATGGTTTATAGGTAATTAATGAGTTGACTTATGGGGAAAAGGGAATGGGTGGTTATTTATGAGTTATGGCTAAGGTATGGTAGGGTGATGTCACCCCTAGGGTGACATCATAGTAATTATGTTTCTAGGAAAGTACAACCAAAGGGATAGGTAGGTCCCGCGATCAAGCGATCAAAGGCTGAGATAATGCACGGGCCGGATCTCATAATCTGAGCGTCGCATTGACGCACGAGACGCGTCGTCGGAACCGCAGCAACGGCGCGGTCGCAATGACATAGGTCTCAGCTTGAGTCAGTTCAGGTTTATAGGATGTGACTCAAGAGCGTGCGCAAATGCTACCTGCGGGTCGTTGAAATTCGACTGGGAGGACCGTGAAAATTTACGGAACAGTACGGGTGAGAATACGGGTCTTACAGCATTCTTTTCCAGTTTTTTTTTATTCTTTTTCATGACCTCGTCGATCTCCTGTTTTTTTTTTCTAACTAGTTTTTTTCTTCTTTTAAGGCGCATACAATTCTCCAGACTCAATTCTCACCATCTATCAATTATTTACATGCTAATAATCAGAAATTCTAGTACATCTTATAGAAGGTAGATTGAGTGTAATGTGTCTTGTAATTTAAATTAACATGATATTCAAATTACCTTTTAATCAATTGAGCACAAGCACTTAGGTGATAAGTTACTTAGATGATTAGACTCTAGCAATTCAAGATTCAATCTCTATCTTATCATACTTAAACCATTCTTAAATATACAATTTATCGCTTACCAAACGGATTTCAACTTAAAACATTGAAAAATTTTCAAAATTTTTGCTCAAAACTGAGAAAAATACTAATTAGATTACCTAATCTCCCATCCCTAACAGAAAATCAACATTGTCCTCAATGTAAAAGAATTAAGCATGTGATGTAAAAAAGACATTGAAAAAGAGAGGGAAGTGATGGAAGGGTAATACCTGAAGAAGGAATTCTGAGGCTTTTCCTTCAATGATCTCAGTACGAAGATGGGTTAGCACAAAAGACTCAACAAAGTATAAGCAAACTATCCTAAACAATGAAAGCAAACTACCCTAGTCCTGTAAAGTGATAAACCTACCTATACCTCCATCAAACTAGGAGATCAATCCCGGTACACAGAATCAGTCAGAGGCATGAACATGTCCTCTGAATCAAATTTCTCAGAAAATGGCTTTAATCGATGTCCATTTATTTTGAATTCACTGCCATTATCTGGATTCTTTATCTCGACAGCCCAATGAGGATAAACATCAGTAATGGTGAAGGGGCCAGTCCAATGAGATCGGAGCTTACCCAGAAAGATATGTAACCGAGAATTGTACAAGAGGACCTTCTGACCTGGTGTAAATGATTTTTGAAGAATGTGTTGGTCATGAAACACCTTCATCTTGTCCTTGTAAATTCTCGAGTTCTTGTACGCATCATTTCGAATTTCTTTAAGTTCATTCAAATAAAGTTTGCATAGAGAGCCAGCATTGTGCAAATTGAAATTCAGATTTTTAATAGCTAAGTAGGCTTTATGTTCCAACTCCATGGGCAAGTGGTGAGCCTTCCCATAGACAGGTCTAAAGGGAGACATTCCAATAGTGGTCTTAAATACGGTACGGTAAGCCCATAAGGCATCGGTCAATTGGATTGACCAATCCTTAAGATCAGGGTTAACAGCCTTTTCCAAGATGTGTATAATTTCCTTATTAAAAATATTAGCTTATCGACTTGTTTGTGGGTGGTATGGAGTGTTCACTTTGTGGGAGATGCCATATTTCTTCATTAAGTTCACAAATGGCCTATTGCAAAAATGTGAACCCCCATCACTAATGATGGCTCGAGGTGTTCCCAACTGGGAAAGGATGTTCTCTTTTAAGACTTTAATGACCGTTTAATGGTCATTATTCTGGCATGGAACCACTTTGATCCATTTAGTGGCATAGTCTACGACGAGCAAAATATATAAATTCATGATAGATTAGAGGAATGGTCCTATGAAATCGATACCCAAGCAATCAAATGCTTCAATGATCAGAATGGGGTTCAAGGGCATCATGTTTCGATGGGATAATGCTCCCAATTTTTGATAATGCTCATAAGCTTTGCAAAACTCATGAGTCTGCAGAATTTTGGCCGTGGTCTTTTTACCAGAAAAGTGACCACCACAAGCCTAAGAATGACAAAAGGAGATGACACTTTGGTGCTCATTGTTTGGAACACATCTCCTTAAGATTTAGTCTGGGTAATATTTAAATAGATATGGATCATCCAAGAAGAATTTACGTACCTCATTGAAGAATTTTTTTCTTATCTTGCACAGTCCAATGTGTTCGCGTAAAACCTGCAGTAAGATAATTAGCAATATCCGCAAACTAAGGTGAGTGGGAGACTTTGAACAATTGTTCGTCACAGAACATGTCATTTATATGTGTCATCTCAAGGGAATCAGAGAGATTAAAGTGGAAAAGATGGTCAGCCACTGCGTTCTCTACTCCCCTTTTATCTTTTATTTTCAAATCAAATTCTTGGAGTAGGAGGATCCATCTTATCAGGTGGGGCTCAGCATCATTCTTAGAAAGAAGATACTTGAGCACCGCATGCTCTATGTAAATGATGATCTTGGATCCGATCAAGTAGGACCAAAATTTATCCAAGGTGAACACCACGACTAAGAGTTCCTTTTCCGTAGTGGAGTAGTTCACTTGGGCAGGATTTAGAGTTTTACTTGTGTAATGAATAACATATGGCTTCTTTTCTTTTCTCTGGCCTAAAACCACCCTACGAGCATAGTCAAATGTGTCGCATATAAGTTCAAAAGGAAGGCTCTAGTCGGGTGGCTACATGATAGGTGTAGTGGTTAGCATGTCCTTGAGCTTAGTAAAAGCTTCCTAGCATTGCTCAGTCCACTTGTATGGTGCATCCTGTTGAAGTAGATTACATAGAGTACGAGATAGGTAACTCAAGTCCTTTATGAATCTTCTGTAAATTCTAGCGTGTCCTAAAAAAGATCACACATCTCATATGTTCTTAGGTGGAGATAAGTTAGAGATAATATCAATCTTAGCCTTATCTACCTCAATTCCCTTAGACGAGATGATATATTTAAGGACAATTCCCTTAGGAACCATGAAATGACACTTCTCCCATTCAGTACCAAATTCTTTTCCTCACATTGCTTCAGCACATTTTTCAAATTATCCAAGCATTCGCTAAAGGATGGACCAAAAACTGAGAAATCATTTATGAAAACCTCTAAATATTGCCCCACCATAGCAAAAACAGTACTCAACATACATCGTTGAAAGGTGGCAAGGGCATTACATAGTCAAAGGCACCTTTGGTAAGTAAAGGTGCCAAGAGGACATGTGAACATGCTCTTTTCTTAATCTTCAGGGGCTATCTTGATCAGATTGTAGCCCAAGTATCCATCAAAGAAATAGTAATAGGAATGACCAGCTAGCCTTTTCAAAATTTAATCGATGAAGGGCAAAGGAAAGTGGTCCTTTCTTGTGATGATATTCAACTTTCTCTAGTCAATGCACATTCTCCAACTAGTAGTGACTCTAGTTGGCACAAGTTCATTGTCAGCATTGGCTATGATGGTGATTCTAGACTTCTTAGGAACCACCTGAGTTGGACTCACCCATTGACTAATGGATATAGGGTATATGATACCTACATCCAATAACTTAAGAACCTCAGCCTTAACCACTTCCTTCATGTTTGGATTTAATTTACGTTGTGGTTGTCGGGAGGTCTTCGCATTATCCTTTAGGTAAATGGTATGAGTACAGATCGAAGGATCAATTCCCATGAGGTCCACAATCGACCATCCAAGGGCTCGCTTATGCTCAATGAGAGTATAGATGAGCATACTCTCTTGTTCTTGCTTAAGGTGGGAAGAAATCACCACCGGGTATGTCTCATCTTGACTTAAATAGACATATTTTAAATCAAAGGGCAAAGGTTTTAAGTTAAGCTTCGGTGCCTTAAGGTTAGACGGTAGAGGCACTTCATCAGTTTGGGGCAATTCTTAAAATTGTGGCCTCCACTAGTTAACTTTTAAGTAGCGGCACAATATCTAGTATGGCCCCCATCTCCCTAATCACATCATCATCAAAATCATGGGAGTGGGCCAAGCATGTTAATGTTAAAAGTGTTTTATCTTCCACGAAAGAGTCATTCATGTTAATGTTGTGGGAATCGTCATCATCCTCTAACTGTTTGCCCACATCGAAAAAGATATTTAACTCCAATGTCATATTTCTAAAAGACAAAACCATGATGCCATTCCTTCAATTAATGATTGCATTTGATGTGGCAATGAATGGACGACAAAGAATGACAGGAATTTGAGTGCTCCTATCCATGATGGGTTGAGTATCTAGGATAATAAAAACTACCGGCTAGTAGAATTTGTCAACCTAGACTAACACATCCTCAATTATCTCTCTCGATACACAAACTGAACGATCAGCAAGTTGTAATGTGGTTCGGGTGGGTTTCAATTCACCCAAACCTAGCTGTTAGTAAACCAAGTAAGGAATCAGATTTACACTTGCTCCTAAGTCAAGAAGTGTGTGCTCAATGCCATAATTCCCAATTACTCAAGCAATGGTTGGGCTACTAGGTTCTTTGTATTTTTATGACACATCTTGCTTTAGGATGACACTTTTTCAGTTAAAAAGATTTTCTTTTAATTATCAAAGTGTCATTGTCTGGCACACATCTCCTTAAGATTTGGTCTAGGAAATACTTAAACAAATACGGATCATCCCAGAAGAATTTGCATACCTCGGTGAAAATTTTCTTCTTATCTTGCGTAGTCCTATGTATCGTCGTGAAACCTGTGGTAAGATAATTAACAGTATTTGCAAACCAAGGTGAATGAGAGAGTTTAAACAATTGTTCATTAGGGAACATGTCATTTATATTCGTCGCCTCAAAGGAATCAAAGAGGTCAAGGTGGGAAAGATGGTCAGCCACTATGTTCTCTACTCCCTTCTTATCTTTTATTTCCAAATCAAATTCTTGGAGTAAGAGGATCCATCTTATCAAGCGAGGCTTACGATCATTTTTAGAAAGAAGATACTTAAGTGCCGCATGATCTGTATAAATGATGATCTTGGATCTAATCAAGTAGAACCTAAATTTGTCTAAAGCAAATACTACAGCTAAGAGTTCCTTCTCCGTAGTTAAGTAATTCACTTGGGCGGATTTAGAGTTCTACTCGCGTAGTGTGTAACATAGGGCTTTTATCTTTTCTCTAGCCTAACACTCCCCCAAATGCATAATCGGACACATCACACATAATTTCAAAAGGAATGTACCAGTCAGGTGGCTGCATGATAGGTGAAGTGGTTAACATGCTCTTTAGCTTAGAAAAAGCTTCTTGGTATTCTCAGTCCACTCGTATGGTACATCCTTCCAAAGTAGATTGCATAAAGGATGAGAGAGGTGACTAAAGTCCTTTATGAATCTCCTGTAAAATTCGGCGTGTCCTAAAAAGGATTGTATGTCTCATATGTTTTGGGTGGAGGTAAGTTAGAGATAAGATCAATCTTAGCCTTATCTACCTCAATTCCTTTGGACGAGATGATATGTCCAAGGACAATCCCCTTACGAACCATGAAATAACACTTCTCCCAATTTAGTACCAAATTCTTTTCCTCACATCGCTTCAGCACACATTTACGATTCTCTAAACAATCGTTGAAGGATGACTAAAGATAGAGAAGTCATCCATGAAGTCCTCTAAATATTGTCCTACCATGTTATAAAAAATACTCATCATGCATTGAAAAGTGGTGGGGGCATTACATAGTCTAAATGACATCCTTCGGTAAGCAAAGGTGCCAAAGGGACATGTGAATGTGGTCTTTTCCTGATCTTCAGGGGCTATCTCTATCTGGTTATAGCCCATTAAGGAAACAGTAATAGGAATGACCAGTTAGCCTTTCCAAGATTTGATCAATAAAGGATAATGGAAATTAGTCCTTCCTTATGACGGTATTCAATTTCCTGTAGTCAATGCACATTATCCAACCAGTAATAACTCTAGTTGGCATGAATTAATTATCATTATTAGCTACGATGATGATTCCAGACTTCTTAGGAACCACCTAAGTTGGACTCACCCATTAGCTATTGGATATAGGGTATACGATACCCACATCCAATAGCTTAAGAACCCCAGCCTTAACCACTTCCTTCACATTTGGATTTAATCTATGTTGTGGTTATCAGGAGGTCTTCGCATTATCCTCTAGATAAATGCGATGAGTACAAATCAAAGGGTCAATTCTCTTGAGGTCTACAATTAACTATCCAATGGCTCCTTTGTGCTCAATGAGAGTAGAAATAAGCATACTTTCCTGTTCTTGCTCAAGGTGGGAAGAAATCACTACCAGGTATGTCTCATCTTGACCTAAATAGACATATCTCAAATCAGAGGGCAAAGGTTTTATGTCAAGCTTCAGTGCCTTGATGTTGGACGGTAGAAGCACTATATCTGTTTAGGGTAATTCTTCAAATTGTGGCTTCCACCGGTTAACTTCAAGTACTGACACAATATCAAGCATGGCACCCGTCTCCCTAATCATATCATCATCTAAATCATGGGAGTGGGCCAAGAACGTCTCTAGAGGGTCAGAGGATAAGGTCATCAGAGTTCTATCTTCCACGAAAGAATCAAGTTAACATCGTGGGCATCATCATCATCCTCTACCTGCTTGCTCATATTGAAAAAGATATTGAGCTCCAATGTCATATTCCCAAAAGACAAATTCATGACTTTATTCTTATAATCGATGATTACATTTGATGTATCAAGGAATGGGCAACTAAGGATGACAGGAATTTGAGTGCTCATATCCGTGATGGGTTGAGTATCCAAGACGATAAAATCTACTGGATAGTAGAATTTATCAACCTGGACCAACACATTCTCAATTATCCCTCTCGGCACATGAGCTAAGCGATCGACCAGTTGTAATGTCGTCCGGGTGGATTTTAATTCACATAGACCCAGTTGTTCGTAGACCGGGTATGGGATTAGATTTACGCTCGCTCCTAAGTCAAGAAGTGCATGCTCAATCTGGTAATTCCCAATTACATAGGAAATAGTTGGGCTACCAGGATCTTTGTACTTCTGTGGCACATCTTACTTTAGGATGACACTCACTTTTTCTAGTAAGAAGATTTTCTTTTGAATGTTTTATCATCTTTTGGTCATACATAAATCTTTCAGAAATTTGGCATATGAAGGTATCTGTTTTACGACATCTAGTAGAGGAATGTTGACCTTCACTTGCTTAAGCACCTCTAAAATATCCTGAGAGGTAGAGAAACGTTTTAGTGTTATCAACCATTAGGGAAATGCAGAAGTCGGTTTGCTTTGAAGTTCTGGTTCTACCTCTTGTGGAGCATTGATAGGTCTATTAGTCTCATTTACATCTGGGTCCTTAAGCTTCTTAGCCCTTACTGGAATAGATTTGTCAATTATCTTCTCACTCCTAAGAGTAGTGATAGACTTAGCTTGTTTCATTGGATTTAAAGAGATTAGTTCACTAACTCTGTATTGCAGTTTAGGATTGGGGATAGGTTGGGATGGAAGCATCCCTTTCTCCATAACCGTAACGCGTTAATCTATCTTTTGTATAGCCTTTGTGACTTCTTATCAGGCTTGAAGAGTACTTTGCTGGATGAGCTCTTGAGGATTTTGAACCAATTCCTCTTGAGGTTTCCCTTGATTTAAGAATTGATTAGGGATTCCTTGAGGTGTAATAGATTGTCCATTCCTCCAACTGAAATTTGGATTATTTCTCTAGCTAGAGTTGTATGTGTTCGAAGTGAGTCCCTTGAAAGGCCTTTGGTAGTTGTTTATGGCATTTTACTGTTCATTTAATATTTCTTAAAATGCAGGTATTGTTGGGCAATTTTCAGTTGTATGAATGTCACAAGCACAAATAATGCATACAACTTCCTTATCTTTATCCTTCCTAAGATCCATGGCCTTGAGTTTCCTTGTGAGACTAGCCACTTAAGTGTTGATATCATCTTCCTCTTTCAAAAGATATATTCCACCTCTCTCCTTTAATTGAGTATGCTTAGACGTAATGCTTGTTCTTGGGGAGATGTCCCATGATTATGCGGTTTTAGCAAGTTTATCAAAGTAATCCCACGCTTCATTAACATATTTGTTCAGGAATTCCCTATTGCACATTGTCTTGACAAATTGGCATATGGAAGATGTCAGTCCTTCATGGAAGAAATTTGTTATGTGCCACATTTCAAAACCATGTTATGGGCATAAACTGATAAGATCCTTGAACTGCTCCCAACATTGGAAGAATGTTTCATCTTCCCTTTGGGTGAAGTTCATGATCAACTTTCTGGTGGTGTTCATTTTACGATATGGGAAGAATTTCTTTATGAACTCCCTTGTCATGTCATTTCATCTGCCAATAGATCATGGACATAGTGAATGTAACCTCATCTTAGCCTTTTCTTTCAGGGAGAAAGGGAAGAGTTTCAGCCACATTGTGTCCTCGGACACGTTAGGAAAGTATAAAGTGGCTATGATCTCATCAAACTCTTTCAAATGTAAATATGAATTTTCAGATTCAAGCCCAAGGAACTTTGGAAGGAGTTGGATCACTCATGGCTTGATGTCTATGTTTCCTATATTTTCTGGTAAAACTATATGGGAAGGGGTGCTCACCCCTGCCAATTGTAAATAGTCTCGTAAAGTACGAGGTGGGGGTGCTCAATGCACCTCTTTCTCATCCTGTATTTGCTCCACCTAGGTTGGGGTGGATTTGAAGGTTGATTAACTAGTTGATTTACAGCCATAACTTCGGTTAAATTTGTATATCTTAAGTGGTGTCTAATCTTGTAATGGATAGATAACCCCTCAACCAATCCTCCTTCACTCAAGAGACGTCGAGTGTTGTCACAAACCCACTTGGGCATGAAACACTCTCAGCCCTCAATTTCAGAATCTATCCTAAACCTAAAAAGTAAATGGGAAATAGAAATCTAGAAATAGAAAGAGAGAGAATTAGAAAGAACTTACCAAATTAAAAGTTTTTATGTTAGGATATTGCAAAAGAAAATGGAAAGTGAATTAGTTTCTAAAAAGAGAAATAGAAAGTTTCTAAAAATAGAAAGATGAGTTAGTTTCTTTTAAAAAAAAAAGAACTAAAAAAGCAACCTAGTTTTTAAAAAGAAAAAAAAAAGAAAAAAGAAAGTATCTAAAAGCAGAAAGTAAGTTAGTTTCTAAAAAAGAAAAAGGAAAGAAAACTAGTTTCTAAAAAAGAAAAATGAAAGGAAATTAGTTTATAAAAACAGATTAAGAAAGTTTCTAAAAACAAAAAAGGAAAGTTTCTATCCTAGAATTAGAAAGTAAATTAGTTTCTAAAAAGGGAAAATGAAAGTTTAAACCTAAAAATAGAAAGCTAAGTTAATTTCTAAAATAATTCAGGAAAAAACCCTAACCTAAAAATAGAAAGTAGAAAAATCCTAATCTTAAACTAATTCCAAAACTAGTTAATCTCAGAAAAATGCAACCGTTAGTCCTTGGCAACAGCGCCAAAAACTTGTTCAAAACCCCAAGTGTCACGCCCCAAACTTGGAATCCAGGCTCACAAAATTCCCAATCACCGAATCCAGCGCCAACAGTCGCCGTAGTACCCCATTCTCGGTTCCCAGCGCCCATAGGCCACATTCCGATCCTGGGATCATACAAGGAGGATTTTCAGCGTAAATTTGTCCCATAAAAGGATAACCATAAGCATAACTCACAAACAATAACCACAACATCACCACATATCCACTATAACAAAAACTTTAAGTACAATGCATAAAGGGAAATACAATATAGATAACAAGTCCCCAGAAATATCGCCACAAGCTCACCTGCACACTCCTACCTCAGATCAGCTGCATCCTATCGTCACCTGCATGCATCTATCGTGCATAAGCTTATAGAAAGCTTAGAGGGTGGTGTACGTGTGTGCGTAACGCAGGTGTCGAGTATACAATACAAGCCCATAAATCATGCAATGTTGGAAATACTGGCAAGATCATGGATCTGATGATATCAGAGTAAGCAGAAATACTGACAAGTCCATGAGTCATACAATATTAGAGTAAGCAGGAATACTGACAAGTCCATGAGTCATATAATATCAGAGTCAGTAATACAGATCGGTTATGCAATGCGGGGTCGTGGTAAACCAAATGCCATGTGTTGGGGATGCAATGCAATATGTGGTGCGAAAGAAATGGCTAAGCTAAAGTGTAAAGTCGGGATGATAGTACGTGGTATCGCAGACTTTAGGGTCCATCCCAAGGGACTTCTATCCAAACCAGTCTCATACCTAAATTTGGATAGCCAGACACAATACGGTAAAATCCTGATCTGAGGTTGGTCGCGTGCCTCAACCGAAATCTCAGCCATTATGAAGGTACATAACAAATTAGTTGCGCACCACCAACCTGAGTGGATGGTGAATGAATGAGTATGCAACTCCTACTCAGTAAGTCCACATATCAGTACCGTACATCTCTACGATCATCACTCGGGTCTAGTACACTCTACGCCAGCTTGCCGCCCCATCATGCGCACAACTGGGTAAGTGGAAGAGACCTCACTATCCACCTACCAATATCAGTCCGGCTCATCGATAGCGAACCCATTTACGAGCTAGTCAAACTCAACCTAACATTGCCTACTCCCTCACGCGGGTAAGGCCACACCCCCTTCCAACCGACCACGACACGGTGGGAGATGCGACATATTGGTATACGACCCTCATCCGCTCATGTATATCTACTCGGTCTAGACGTTAGAGCATCCCCTGGCCTCGGGGGTTTAGGAAACTTCAATCAGGGACATCTATCGTACCCATATAATAGAACCAAACATTTTTGGTATCCCATCTAGCCATCCACGATATGCCTGTGGAGGCCACGACCCTGATGTCGCTAGGGCATATGGTGGTCATATCACAAAATGCAAGATACATGACTCATACCATCCAGTCATGCATCAAACATATGCGTACCATGCGCTCATGTGGGGCAACTCCGTCTCTTAGGGAGTCTCATAAATAATCAACCCAATGGCACATGTTATGCTTAATCACTCCTCATAACAAGCATGGGGATGATGCATATGGGCATGTATCATGAAGTACACCAAGCATGATTATAATCATATACATCACAGTGGGCCAGTATAAGACGGCTCATGGCCCGTATAGGTGAAGGGGTGGTGTGCACATAATCACCTACACATGGTGGGCCTCACACATACAATGGGCCTCAAACATATAATGGTCCTTATTCATATGATGGGCCTCATACATCACAATTAGGTCTCATACAAACATAATGAGCCTCATACAATTACAGTGGGCCTCACATGGTCACAATGGGCCACATACAATCACAATGGGCCTCATATAATCACATAATGGGCCTCATATAATCACGATGGATCTCATGCAACCATAATGAGTATCATACAATCACATTGGGCCTTATACAATCACAATGGGCCTCATACAATCTCACAATGGGCCTTATATAATCACAATGGTCCTCATACAATTAAAATGGGCCTCATACAATCTCACAATGGGCCTCATACAATCACAATGGGCCTCACATGGTCACAATGGGCCTCATACAATCACAAAGGGCCTCACATAGTGACAATGGGCCTCATACAATCACAAAGGGCCTCATGTGATCACACAATATGCCTCATATAATCACATAATGAGCCTCATACAATCACACAATGGGCCTCATATAATCACACAATGGGCCTTATACAATCTCACAATGGGCCTCATATAATCACACAATGGGCCTCATATAATCACAATGGATCTCATGTAACCATAATGAGTCTCATAAAATCACAATGGGCCTCAGATAATCACACAATGGGCTTCATATAATCTCATAGTGGGCCTCATATAATCACAATGGACCTCACATGGTCACAATGGGCCTTATACAATCACAACGGGCCTCATACAATCACACAATGGGCCTCATATAATCACACAATGGGCCTTATACAATCTCACAATGGGCCTCACATAATCACACAATGGGTTTAATACAATCACAATGGATCTCATGCAACCATAATGAGTCTCATACAATCACAATGGGCCTCATATAATCACACAATGGGCCTCATACAATCACAATGGGTCTCATACAATCACAATGGGCCTCATACAATCTCCCAATAGGCCTTATACAATCGCAATGGGTCTTATACAATCACAACGGGCCTCATACAATCTCCCAATAGGCCTTATACAATCACAATGAGCCTCATACAATCACAATGGGCCTCATACAATCACAATGACTTTATACAATCATAATGTTATGCTAACACATACTCAGTGCATATGCTAACATAGTCGTAATCAATAATCGGCCTATATATGGCGGGGTCCGTAGAAGGACAACAGATCTAATCCATAACATGAGGATCAGTCCTTAATAGTGGATATACCAAATCTGATATAGCACAGATCCCTACGTCTACGGTAAGGGTTAACTCTCATTATATTAAGGTTGGGCCTAGGTGGCCTACCTATATTCCTAAGGATCTGGAATGGGCTTCCTTCACCATATTCTCATATGGCCTACTACATGCCCTAGGGGGCCCAAATAAGTTCTAGATGGACTCTACGATTAAAAACAAATAATCCTATAAGCAACCAATGGGGACCCAACATTATGGGTTAGCCCAATATGAATAGATGGGTAATGCAAATATCAATGGGGCCCAATGATTAAGGTTAACCCACTCAGAGAAGGATAAGAATGGGCCTAACAAAGGCCTAAGAGAAGGTCACAATGTGGAAATTTAACCATCATTGCCCATCAATGTTGACATTTAACCAACATTGCTCCCAAGGAGTGGCCCACAAAGAGCCTAACATATAGTAGGCCCATGGTCTCACATAAGGGCCTAATACACATCATAATGGGCCTCACACAAAGGGCGTAATATACATCACATGGGCCTCACTCATGGGTCACATATGCATCACATTGGGCCTCACTCATGGGCCACTTATACATCATAATGGCCTCACTCATGGGCCACATATGCATCACATTGGGCCTCACTCATGGGCCACTTATACATCATAATAGTCTCACTCATGGGCCACATATACATCATAATGGGCCTCATCACATGGGCCATATATATATAACATTGGGCCTCATTATATGGGCCTCATATACATCACATCAGGCCTTACTCATGGGCCTCAAATACATTACAATGGGCCTCATCAAATGGGCCACAAATAAATCACATTGGGCCTCATCATATGGGCCTCATATACATCATATTGAGCTTCACACAAGGACCCATGGGCTAAGCACAAGGGATGGATGGTGAGTGCATCACATACAGCATAGTGGGCTTGATGGGGCAACCCACATAGCCTACAAAAAATAAATGGGTAGCAAGGATTCAATCACATACATCATACTGGGCTTACAATTAGCCCACAAGGCTTAGCATAATGGATGGGTAACACTAGCATGTGGAGAGACACTAAGGCTGGACGTCTAGCCCCATCTGGGCCTGCCTGGACGTCTAAGAATCTAGACAACAAGGTCATCATACAATCAAATTTTTAGTGGACCACAGAAGGCATAGGTGGGGCCCACAATCTCATAAGACACGGGCATAGGGAGTATTCAAAACACCTCTAATTTGGTGGGCCTCACCACTCCAACATATTCAACTATATACAGCAACTTTGGGCCCTTGCTGGACATCTAGCCCACCCAACCTCTTGGGCATGCTAGGGTCCAGTAGATAGATTATCTTAGTAAAACAAATACTTTATGGTGGCCCTTAAACACTACGGTGGGCCCCACCAGTTGAATGTCACGCGTCAAACTCGGAAACCGGGCTCACAAAATTTTAGATCCCCGAATCTGGTGACGACAACCTCCTTAGTACCCCATTCTTGGCTCTCGACACCCATATACCAGATTTCGATCCTGGGATCCTACAAGGAGGATTTTTTTTCATGAATTTATTCCGTAACAAGCATAACCATATGTATAACCCACAAACGACAACTAACAAAATCATCACAAATCCACTATGATAAAAAACTTTGAGTACAATGCGTAAGGGAAATACAATATCAATAATCAAAAGCTCCAAAAGTCAGTTGTATGCTCCAAGCTTAATGTTGTTATAGCATCCTAGCGTTACCTGCATGCAACGGTCGTGCATAAGCTTATAAAAAGCTTAGAGGGTGGTGAAAGTGTGTGCACAATATAAGCGTGTGCAGAATGCAATATCAAAGTAATGCGGAATATAATGGTAAGTCCATAAATGCAATCAGCCATAACAAGGTTCTGCGATGCAAGGCATGAATGCTATCAGCCATATCGAGGCCATGCAATATAAGGCATGAATGATGTCGGCCATACCAAGGCCATGCGATGTGAGATGCAACTTAAGCATACCAATCTTCATCCTAATCCACATATCAATGTAGCTCATCACTAAAGCATCAAATATCAGTACAGTTCTCACCTTGGATAATCACTGGGGTTTAGTACACTCCAAATGGCACTGCCCCTTTCCCAGGCGTGCAGTCCAAGTGTTACGCCCCAAACCTAGAAATCGGGCTCACAAAATTTTCAATTGCCGAATTTGGTACTGACAGCATCTGTAGTATCCCATTCTCGGCTCCTAGCACCCATATACCATATTCCGATCCTGGGATCCTACAAGGATTATTTTCCAACGTACATTGTCTCATAAGAAGCATAACCACAAGTTTACCAAAATCACAAAGGCAACATCATTATCACATATCCACTAATATAACATTTGAGTACAATACTGAAAGGGAAATACATATGTCAAAATCAAAGCTCCAAAGGACCGCTGCACGCTCTAAGCTCAATGCTGCTACCACCTAACATCACCTGCACTCATCTATCGTGCATAAGCTTATAGAAAGCTTAGAGGGTAGTGTAAGTGTGTGCACGAGGTAAGTGCCAAGTATTCAATACAATGCCATGATCATACAATATAAGAAATACTGACAAGATTATGAATCATACGATATCAGAGTAAGCGGAAATACTGATAAGTCCATGAGTCATACAATATTAGAGTACGCAATACAAATTAGCTATATAAATAAAGAGTCATAAAGAGCCAACTATTAGATGTCAAGGATGCAATGCAATATAAAATTCCTGATGAGTTCATGAATATAAATGCAGAAACATAGTAACCCAGACTGCCATAAGCCGCGGATGTAATACAATATACTGTGCGAATGGAATGACCATGCTAGAGTGTGAAGTCAGGATGATAGTACGTAGTATCATAGGCTACGGGGTCCACTACAAGGGACTTCTATCCAAACCAGTCTCATACCTAAATTTGAATAATAGACTCAATGTGGTAAATTCCTGACCTCAGGTTAGTCGCACGCCCCAACCGAAATCCTAGCCATTGCGAAGGTACACATAACAATTAGTTGCGCACCACCAGCCCGAGTGGATAGTGAATGAATGAATGAATGAGTAAAATGCTGAGTGTGTAACTCCTACTCAATAAGTCCACATATCAGTATTGTACATCTCTAGGATCATCACCGAGGTCTAATACACTCTGCATGCAATCGCCGCCCACTGGATGCGCAACATGCAAGTAGAAGAGACCTCACTATCCGCTTGGCCAGTAGTAAGCCAATATCTACCTGACACATTGATAAAGAACCCATTTACGAGTTGGTCAAACTCAGCCTAGCTATGCCCCTACCCTCGGGCGGGTAAGGTCACACCCCCTCCCAACCGACCACGACACAGTGGGAGATGTGACCTACTAGTATTCGGCACTCGGGCGCTCATGTATTCACTCAGTCTCGACGTTGGGGCGTCTCCTGGCCTAGGAAGTTTAGAGATTTTCACCTAGGGACATCTATGGTACCCCGATACTAGTAACAGATTTCTAATGTCCCAACTGACCATCCACGACATGCTCATGGAGGCTACGGCCCTGATATCGCTAAGGCTACAGTAATCACAACACACAATGTAAGATGCATGAGTCATACAATCCAATACGCATCAATCCTGTGCATACCGTGCGCTCATGTGAGATAATTTCTGCCTATCAGGGAGTCTTATAACAACCTGCCCAATGACATATGCAATGGTCAACCACATCTCATAATAAACAAGCAGATGACACGTATGATCATGTACATGATGTTATGCTATCACGTACTCATAATCGATATCAACAACCGGCACCCATAATAGGCCTCGATAATCGGCCTATACAGTTGGCCTTGACAATTGGAATCGGCTCAATAATCAGAATCGACCTCGACAATCGGAGTCGGCCTCGACAATCAACCTCAACAATTGGAATCAGCCTCGATAATCAGCCTTAACAATCAGAATCAGCCTCAACAATCAGCCTAACAAAGAGCCTAAGGGAAGGTCCCAATGTAGACATTTAACCATCATTGCCCATCAATGTGGACATTCAACCAACATCGCTCCCAAGGAGTGACCCTCATAGGACCAAACGTATCGTGGGCCCATGGCCCCACAAAAAGGCCTCATTCACAACATAATGGAGCGTATAAAATCTCAATGGGCCTCATACAATCACAATGGGCCTTACACAAGGGTCTCATACATCATGTGGGCCGAAAATACATCACAGTGGGCTTTACCAAATGGGCTGTTAATACATCACAATGGGCTACATCCCATGGGCCACACATTCATCACATTGGGTCGTATCTCTTGAGATTAATACACATCACACCGGGCCGCATGACATGGGCCTAATACACATCATGATGGTCTACATGACATGGGCCTATATACATCAAGTGGGCCGCATCAATGGGCGGCACCAATGGGCCTAAAAAAGTGGATGAATCGTGTGCATGCAACACACACATCATGGTAGGCCGCACAAATGAGCGGCATAGATATACAATATAAGCATCAATGGTAGGCCCCACATGGCACCGTCCAAAGGTGGACGGTGTGAATATAGAATATGTACACCAAGGTGGGCCCCATAACTTGGGCCTAACATACATAACAGGTGGGCCCGCATACACAGCAAATGGGCCCCACCAGATGGGCAGTGAGGGTACAAGATACATCGTGGTGGAGCCCATGGCACCGTCTAAACATTGTTCATGTAGATCAGCACTGTCCAAACATTGTCCAGCACAATCTGGATGGTGTGCATGAAATAAATACATCATGGTAGTCCCATGCTGGTAAAACAGATCGACGACTTGGAGGAATACATGCATCACGATGAACCCCTAAGATGGACGGCATGGAAAGAAGTACACGCATCACGTCCCCTTGACAGATGGATGGCGTGGAATAAATCACATATACACGGCAGGGCATAGCAGTACCATCTAAACAGTCCAGCATCGTCCAGCACATCTGGATGGTATGGGTGAAACAAATACATCATGGTGTGGCCCACATGGCATGCTGACGTCCTCAACAGCCATACGTTGTTAGGCTGCTGTCCAGCAACCTAATATATGGATGGTGCAGATTAGGTGGGTCCACATGCGTGGACACCTCATACCATAAAGGCGGATCCCACTGCTGATGACCAACATGGATAAAATAAATAAATCCTGGTGTGGTTCCATCGTCCCTGATGGACGGTGAAGATGGTGGGACCCACAACGTTTGCTGATGCTATGCACAGCAGCTAGGAGTGTTGTTGGCCCGCTGTCCAGATGATGAACGGCATGAAATCTAAAACATATCTATCATGGTGGTCCCCATGTGGATGGTTGGCGTGGATGAAACCCACACGCCTAGTGCGTGCGTGCTACACAACACCATCCAGATGGACGGTGCAGATTTAGAATAATTACATCTAGGTGGGTCCCATATAGGGCCCACCATACTATGTATTATAATATATATTATATATTATATTATAATATACATCAAGGTGGGTCCCATGCAGGGCCCACCATACTATATATTATGTATTATATTATATTTATATTATTATTTTTTTTAACAACCATCTAGCATCCAGGGCCCCACATCAAGCCATGGATGGTATGGATGTCGTGGGTAAGACACATACATCATGTGGGCTCCACACGTGTGTGGCCCACCAAAGTATCAACTTGATATTTATGTTTTCTCTTCATCCAGGCCCACCCAAAAATGGGCAGCAAGGTGGGCCCCAGATGGACAAGTGGATAAAATACATACATCGAGGTGGGCCACTAAATGAAAAATATAGATAGAGAGAGAGAGAGACGCGTGCTATGGAGGGACCCCCGCCACTATGGGCCCTCCCTTTAATTACAACACATACAACAAGTGGGTCCCATTAAATGTGGGCCCACCAATCAAAATCAACGGTGGAGATCCCTTCTCTACCAAAATGCAAGGTCTGGATGACCAAAAAAATGGAAAATAAACATCACGATGGGGTCCATGGAGAATGGCCCCATCATGGGATGATCTTATGGATCAAGGTGGGCCACCGGCCACACCTAAGGTCCAAAGTGAGATCTAAAACATTGATCGATATGCCTCACTTTACCCATCAACAAAATACAAATCTAAGCCTATGAGAATACCCACCTTTGATCATGGACTTCTCCTTCCACCGATGCATTCTAGAGCTCCAAGGGATGTATTTGAACGGTCGAGATGAAGCTTAGAGGGTGGGATTGGATGGTAAGAAGGTAGGCTACACTAGCTCTCTCTCATAGAAATATCTTGGACGGTTGCTCAAATGGAGTTTAGGAGGAAATGAGAGAGAGAGAGAGAGAGAGAGAGAGAGATGAGAGAGGGAGGTGATGTAAGAGATGGGTGTGATGGGTGAGGGATCGATGAAAGGTGGTGGATGTACTTGACATGTAAGGGATGTGTAAGAGGGAGAGTTGACTTTAGGGAATGGGTATTGTACTTGAGGATGGGTGTGAGCGATGAGATGTGTACTTGACATTTAATGTGATGGATTCTCTTGGGATTACAAAGCACGGTGTTTTCCTCGAACTGAACGCAGGCCCACATCTCCTGGCCTGGGTATCGCCTCAGCGTGCGAGATGCAGTGTCGGAACCGTGGCGATGGCGCGGTCGCAAGGGTATAAGTATTGGGTTGAGCCGACTATGGAATACGGGATACAACTCAGGGTCACGTGCAACTGCTATCTATGCATCGTGGGTCTATGGAATTTGACCAGGAGGACCGCGGAAGTCTATGGAACGGCACAGGTTAGGATACGGGCCTCAGACCAAGTGAGTGTACGAAACCTCACTATCTGCCAAGCCAATAGTCTATCAATACCTATCCAGCACGTTGATAACGGACCTATTTATGAGTTGGTCATACTCAACCTAGCAATTTACCTCTACCCTTGGGCGGGTAAGGCCACACCCCATTATAACTAACCACAACACAGTGGGAGACGCGACCTCCTGGTATTCGGCCCTCATGCGCTCATGTATCCACTCGGTCTCGACGTTGGAGTGTCTTCTGGTATCGTCAGGTTTAGGGACTTTCACCCAAGGATATCTATTGCACCCTATGTAAAGAGAAGATTTTCGGTGTCCAATCATGCCATCCACGATATTCCTGTGGAGATTAAGGCCCTGATGTTGCTAAGGCGTACAGTACTCACAACACATAATGGAAGATGCATGAGTCAAACGATCCAGTTATACATCAATCCTACGCATATCGTACGCTCATGTGGGACAACTCCACCTAACAGGGAGCCTCATAACAACCTGCCCATTGGCATATGCAATGGTCAACCCCAACTCATATTAAGCATACAGACGATGCGTATGGACATGTGTCATGATGTTATACTATCACGTGCTCATAATTGGCATCCATAATCGGCCTAACAAAGGGCCTAAGGGAAGGTCACAATGTGGACATTTAACCATCATTGCATGTCACACCCTAAACTTTGAAACCGGGCTCACAAAATTTCCAGTCACCGAATTTGGTGCCGATAGCCTCCGTAGTACCCCATTCTCGGCTTCCAATGTCCATACGCCAGATTCTGATCCTGGGATCCTATACGGAGGATTTTTTTAATGTACAAATGTTTCATAACAAGCATAACCACAAGTTCTCCCAAATCACAAAGACAACATCATCATCACATATCCACTAATATAAACAGTTGAATATATTGCTGAAAGGAAAATACATATATCAAAAATCAAAGCTCCAAAAGACCACTGCATGCTCCAAGCTCAACACTACTGCTACCTAACGCCACCTGCACGCATCTATCGTGCATAAGCTTATAGAAAGCTTAGAGGGTGGTGAAAGTGTGTGCGATGCACGTGTCAAGCATATACATATCAGGGTAAGTGGATATATTGGTAATCCCTAAATCGTACAATATTAGAGTAATGCGAAAACATGCTAGTAAGTCCATAAATATCATCAGCCTTATCCATACTATGTGATGTAAAGACATAATAGGCCAATATCATATGCTATAGAATCAATGTAGATCAACTATGTAATGCGGAGACATAGTAAGCTAAATATCAGATACTGAGTCCACAAACCCATCAAACTTAATCAGGTTGTGCAATACAGAAGCACAATAAACCAAATGTTATGTGATGAGGATGCAATGTAATATGCGATATGAATGAAATGACCAAACTGGAGTGTTAGTACGTAGTATCGTAGGCTACAGGGTCCACCACAAGGGACTTCCATCCAAACTAGTCTCATACCTAAATTTAGATAGTCAGACTCAATGTGTTAAACTCCTGATCTCAGGTTAGTCGCGCCCCCTAACTGAAATCCTGGCCATTGTGAAGGTATACGTAACAAATATTTGCGCACCACCAGCTCGAATGGATAGTGAATAAATGAATAAATGAGTATGCAACTCTTGCTCAATATGTCCACATATCAGTACCGTACATCTCTGGGATCATCACTGGGGTTTAGTACACTCTACATGCAATCGCCGCCCACTGGACACGCAACCATGCAAGTGGAAGAGACCTCACTATCCACCTGACCAGTAGTCAGCCAATATCTACCCGACACGTCAATAGCGGACCCAATCACGAGCTAGTCAAACTCAGCCTAGCTATGCCTATTATCCTCAGACAGGTAAGGCCACCACCCCTTCCCAATAGACCATGACACAGTGGGAGATACGGCCTACTGGTATTTGGCACTCGGGCGCTCATGTATCCACTCGGTCTAGACGTTGAGGTATCCTCTACTGCCAAGAGGGTTTAGAGATTTTCACCTAAGGCCATATATGGCGGCATGATGCTAGTAACAGATTTTTTGTGTCCCATCTAGCCATCCACAACATGATTTTGGAAGCTATGGCCATGATGCCTCTAGGGCGTACAGTAATCACAACACAATACTAGATGCATGAATCAACGATCCAGTCATAGATCAATCATGCACATACCATATACTCATGTGAGACAATCTCTACCTATTAGGGAGTCTCATAACAACCTGCCCAATGACAAATGTAATGGTCAACCACATCTCTAAACAAACATACAGATGATGTGTATGGGCATGTATCATGATGCTATGCCGTCACATACTCATAATCGATATCGGATGATATAGTCGTAATTGGTATTGACAATTGGCCTCGAGAATCAAAATCGGCCTCAATAATCGGAACCAACCTCACAGAGGGCCTAAGGGAATTTAACCATCATCGCCCATCAATGTGGACACGTAACCATCATTACTCCCAAGGAGTGGCCCATGTAGGGCCAAACGTACGTGGGCCCATGGCCTCATACAAGGGCTTCATATAATTATAATGAGCCACATACAATCTCAATGGGCCTTACATAAGGGTCTCATATATCAAGTGGGCCGCATCACATAGGCCTTATCATACGGGTCAAAAATACATCACAATGGTCCTCAGCGCATGGCACGAAAATAAATCACAATGGGCCGCTCATATGGGCCTAATATACATCACTGTTGGGCCACCTCACGTGGACCAAAAATACATCACAATGGGCCATGACATATGGGCCATAAATATATCACATCAGGCCTTACTCACGGGCCACATATACATCACAATGGGCCTTGGTACATGGGCCATAAATACATCACATCGAGCCTCACTCATGGGCCGCATATACATCACAATGGGCCTCGGCACATGGTCCATAAATACATCACATCGGGCCTCAATCA
This sequence comes from Magnolia sinica, assembly GCF_029962835.1. Classification (NCBI taxonomy): domain Eukaryota; kingdom Viridiplantae; phylum Streptophyta; class Magnoliopsida; order Magnoliales; family Magnoliaceae; genus Magnolia; species Magnolia sinica. The sequence goes on from NC_080577.1 coordinate 61,645,071, forward strand.
TGGGCCGTATATACATCACAATGGGCCTCAGCACATGGGCCATAAATACATCACATCGGGCCTCACTCATGGGCCGCATTGTAACGCCCTGAAATTCGGGTGTCGAGCATAACTCAGCTCCCGAGTTCCAAAACATCACTTATGCAACATATTTAATGATGGATGTATGTTGACTGTATTAGTGCATAAAACATGGAATAGATTAAGCCAAAACACATATATGATTCAGGGATAAGTGAAGAAAGCAAGCGGAAGACTTATAGAAAAATATGTGTACAAGTGTAAATCCCTGAAGTACACATACAAACCAGGTCGCATGAAAGTGTTACTTAACAAAATTATAAGTATCAAGTTACATCATTTAAATTCTCAAAATTAATCCCAGCATCCTGCGCATCAGACCAAGGCTCGCTAGAACCCGTCTGAAAACTGCATATAAGAGAAAGCAGCCTCATCATCATCCAAACAGTGATCCATACTAGGGTCGTCAATCCTAGACATCTCATATAATCATATATTTGAGGTCGTAGCAAAGGGCTCGTCACCAATCAATGCACGCCTTTCACACCTTTACTACCACAGTTCGGCTCGTCACCTCATTGCGGTATCCAGGTACGCTCAAGGTCACTACAAAGGGCTCGTCACCAATCAATGTAGGCCGACAGCACGTATAGTGTCCCATACCACCATAATCGGCTCACGAGTTTAGTTGCTCACTGGTCACTACGGGGAGGCTCGTCACCCCAGCGTAGGCCGACAGCTCGACCACGGTGTCCCATACCACCATGTCCGGCTCATGAGTCTTAGCGGATCAAGGTACCATGGTTATTAGGATTTCACTGGTAAGTTCGGTACCCTAGATTCAAACAGTAGCGTCCATACATAGTGAACATACATCGGACAATCGGGTTACTTGACGAACTCGACTAGCACGAGCGCACGTTGGGTTGAACGACATAGAGTGCGCAAACACTCCACGTGGCCAAACCACTGCCGACAACTCTAATACGACTCGGGTTCGTCTAATACGTCCTACGTGGCGAAAGCAACCTCAGCCACGATCATGAAGCAGGTTACCGATTTCCTGGACTAATGCATAGTCCCAAACACATTGCACTACTACAGATATTCATATTAAATGTAAAATAGTAATGGAACAACAACTAAATTCAAGTGGTACTCAAGCATCTGAAGAATATCAACTTAACATAAATGTAAGCATAAGTAATGCTTGAATTTAAATAACATGGAATGTAACTTGCATAAAGGAAATCATGCACATCAATAGGAGTGTTGAGAATCACTTCTCAACGCCCGCAATTAGTGTAATAAGTTACACTTTAAATCATTCATGCATTTCTACAAACACTTATCATACATGGCACAACATACATGACGTATGTTGAAATACATGCATTTGGACAATTCCTTTTACTAAGGAGTCGTCACGCATACATCTAACATACATACATGACAAATAATCATGGCAACCACAGGTGCATATTTTATACGTATACGGTACTTTATAAATACACATAGAATACACAAATCTCAATATAACACATGCATATCAGGAAAGCAACCTAAACACAACATTTGGCATGTGAAATCTCATCCATAACAAGAATAAATCATTCACTGGCATTGAAAGCCTTGAAAACCATAACCTATACACTTAAAGTCCGCACCTTAAGCAAGGAAAGAAACACCGAACTGATTTAGACGAGTTGTCTTCGTCAACGGCGATAGAATACCCTAAAACAAGGATAGAAATGAGATACAACAACACCAAGACTAATCTAAGCTCTAACACAGATTAGGGTTAGGTTAACTTACTCCAAGATGAACTCAGAACCGTCAGAATAACAATTCAAAGTGAAGGTTCAAAGATGAAGAAGAACAAGAAAGAATCCAAGATGATTCACCAACTTCTCTCTCACTATCTCTCTCTTTTCCACTCTCTTTCCAAGCTAGGGTTAGAGAAAATTCGTATGGAAAAGAGGGCTAGGGTTTAAGGACTATAAATAGGCCTCAAATTGATGAAAATAACCCCAGGGGCAAGGTATACTTAGGTTATAACCAAAGTATGCCTCTCTCGATCCAACGAAGTACTTCTGGTGGGCCTATAACCACGAAAGGTCGAACTTAAGCTCACTGACCATGGATCTAGGTCAGGCTGAGTTTTCGTACCGACCGGCTCTTCAGATCAGCCATGGCGGACCACACTCAATTCAACGGTCACGGAAACTCGATCAGGTCCACAAGCACAACGATATGCCTAGGCCACCTTCCCTGATCAGAGGGTGAAATTGGGTCAGAATTCAACGGTCAGATAGCTTAAAATCATCGCGCAAGTGACACGACTCAGATTCATAAAAACTTATTAAATTTCCAACCGTTCTCACACTCTTCACTCCGAACTCAATCAAATCGACCCAGAACATCACATGGACTTGATTTTCGAGGTGATGGTCAAGCCCAACTCGGTGACCGCAATAGCCTAAAATCATCGCTATCGAACTTTCGACGCACGGTCCAAGTCTGATCCAGAACTTCCAAAAATTCTCCAGAACAACTGGATTTAGCGATGGATCTCAGATTTCAGAGTAACGTAGCGCTAACTAATCTACAAGTTTTCAGCCATGCAGATACAATTTAAAGTGATTGATGCAAATTTCACAAGCAATCGAGTACAATGCTAATTACCCTAAAAACAACTACTTAGGAAAGATTAGCACAAAAATTTCCAAGGTTGTTACAATATACCCCCCTTAAAGAAAATTTCGTCCTCGAAATTCATACCTTCATATAATCCTCAAGGATCAGAGGGTAGGTCTTCCTGACCTCAGCTTCAGATTCCCAAGTAGCCTCTTCCACGCCATGATGCATCCATAGCTCCTTCACAAGAGGGATAACCTTGCTACGCAATACCCTGCTCCTTTTTGTCGAGAATACGCGTCGGTCGCAGTACATAAGTGGTATCCTCACTCAACTGCACTTACTCCCAACTGATAATATGCAAAGGATTAGGAACGTACTTCTTCAGCATAGAACCATGAAATACGTTATGCACGCCCGCAAGAGGGGTGGGCAAAGCAAGGCGGTATGCTACCGCTCCCACTCGATCCAGAACTTGAAATGGACCAATAAATCTCGACGTCAGCTTTCCCTTCTTACCGAACCGCAGAACTCCCTTCATAGGAAAGACCTTCAGAAAAACATGGTCTCCAACCACAAACTCAAGCGGTCGACGCCTCGTATCAGCATAACTCTTCTGCCTACTCTGCGTTGTCAGAAGTCGACGTCAAATGATGTCAACCTTCTCTGAAGTCACCTGCACCAACTCCGGGCCAAGTAAACTACGCTCACCAATTTCTGCCAAGCAATGTGACGCTCTGCATGGGCAACCATACAATGCCTCATAGGGAGCCATGCCGATACTCGCCTGGAAACTATTATTATACGCGAACTCTGCATACTGAAGAAAATCATCCCAACTGTCTTTGAAATTCAAAACACAAGCTCGCAACATATCTTCCAAGACTTGATTCACGTGCTTCGTCTGCCCATCTGTTTGCGGATGAAACGCGGTGCTGAACTTCAGTTTCACACCCATCGCTTCCTGGATACGAGTCCAGAAGATAGATGTAAAACGCGTGTCTCTATCAGACACAATCTCCAGGGGAAGTCCATGCAGACGTACTATCTCCTTGATATACAACCTAGCCAACTCGTCTGCAGAGTAAGTGACTCTGATCGGTAAGAAATGCGCCGACTTCGCTAATCGATCGACGATCACCCAAATAGAGTCATACCCCTTCCTCGTCCTCGGCAACCCAGAAATAAAATTCATAAAGATGAAATCCCACTTCCATTCAGCTATGGGCATGGGCTGCAACAACCCAGGAGGTCGATGATGCTCTGCCTTGACTTGCTAGCACGTGAGACAACGAGAAACAAATTCAGCAATCTGGACCTTCATATTGTCCCACCAATAAGACCTCTTCATATCCTGATACATCTTCGTGCTACCTGGATGCATCGCAAGTTTAGAACTATGGGCCAACTCGAGAACCTCCCGTCTCAAGTCAGGGATATCAGGAACACATAACCGGCCACTAAAACGTAGGCCCCCATCAGAACTAACACTCCAGTCGGAGTTCTCATCTGTACCAACCCGCTGCCTCATCTTCACCAAAAGCTCATCTTCTTCCTGAGCTGCAACAATCCTCTCGTCGATAAGGGGCTGTACACGAATGTGTGCGATCACCTCATACGGCTCAACCACTGTAAGCTTCTGCTCAAAATCGCGCACGAACTCCAACATATCCCACTCTGCTATCATTAGTGGAGCCACAAACTCAATAGCCTTCTTACGACTCAACCCATCTGCCACAAGGTTCGCCTTGCCCGGATGGTAAGAAACATCGAACTTGAAGTCCTTCAATGTTTCCATCCATCGGCGCTGCCTCATATTCAAATCACGCTGCATGAAAATATACTTAAGGATCTTGTGGTCGCAAAAGAGCTCGAACTCCTCACCATAGAGGTAATGTCTCCAAAGCTTTAATGCGAAGATGACAGCTGCTAATTCCAAGTCGTGCGTAGGGTAATTCTCTTCATGTTTTCTCAACTGACGCGAAGCATAAGCAATCACCCTGTCCTTCTGCATAAGGACACAACCCAGGCCAACGCGAGAGGTGTCAGTACATATAATATACTTAACCCCTTGCTCTGCCAATACTAGCACAGGGGCGGACGTCAACTTGTCCTTCAGCTCCTGAAAAGCTAACTCCGCCTGCTCATTCCAAGCAAACTTCAAATCTTTCCGTGTTAGCTGTGACAACGGTCTGGCAATCTTTGAGAAGTCTTGAATAAAGCGTCGATAATAGCCTGCAAGACCCAGAAAACTCCTTACCTCAGTAACTGAACCAGGCTGCTTCCAGTCCTGCACTGCAGCTACCTTGGCAAGATTGATGGCTATTCCTTCCTTGGACACCACATGTCCCAGGAACTTGACTTCCTCTTTCCAGAAATCACACTTCTTGAACTATGCGAAAAGCTGATGCTTCCTAAGAGTATCCAAAACCGCTCTTAAGTGCTCCTCGTGTTCTGCCCGACTCGCCGAATAAATCAAGATGTCATCGATAAAAACAACGACGAATCGGAACAAGAATGGCCAAAACACCCTGTTCATCAGATCCATGAACACGGCTGGTGCATTCGTCAGACCGAACGCATCACAAGGAACTCATAATGACCGAAGCTAGTCCTGAAAGCGGTCTTCTGCACATCCCCATCCTTGACGCGCAACTGATGATACCCTGACTGCAGAATAACCTTCGAAAAGTACTATGCCCCCTTCAACTGATCAAACAGATCATCAATCCTGGGCAAAGGGTACTTATTCTTCACAGTTACCAAATTCAGCCTGCGATAATCAATACACAATCGCAAGGAACCATCCTTCTTCTTCACAAACAAAACAGGTGCTCCCCAAGGAGACACACTAGGCTGAATAAAACCCAAATCCAGCAAACCATCTATCTACTTCCTCAACTCCTCCATTTCACTCAGAGGCATACGATAGGTGGGTAAAGAAATGGGTGCTGCACCAGGCATAAGATCGATAGCAAAATCAATCTCACGCTGAGGAGGTAATCCAGGAATCGACTCAAACACATCTTCAAACTCCTGAACTACCAGCGTACTAACCAACGCCGATTCGGCCGAACTCTCCAACAGAGAAGAATAATAATCAATACGAAGAGGGTAACTGACCTGAACTGGGAAAGTAACAGTCTCACCCTCAGGTCCATGGATCGTCACTGATCTAATTTCACAATCAATCTCAGCTCGCATCCTCGTGAGCCAATCCATACCCATAATAACATCGTAGTGATAAAGCGGTGCGACTAACAAATCAACACGGATCGATCCACTTCCAAGATCGACCAAACAATCTAAACAACGCTTGCCGAAAGTAGAGGAAATCCCCGTAGCGGTAGTAAGCGTCACTCCTTGCATAGAAACAGATCTCAAACCCAAACACATAACTGCCGCATAAGATATAAGAGAAGTAGTAGACCCTGTATCCACTAACACAGAAACGGGAATACCTTCAATATGCGCTGTCACCTCGAAGGACCTCGACACTAAGTCAGACATAAGCGCTTCAGCTGAAAGCGCATGAACTCGAGCCTGCTGCTGACGATTCGGCGGAGGAACCATGGGCCGCTGAGGTGGCCTGAATCTAGGAATTGCAGGTCTGAAGGATGGATGAACTGGCGCTGATCGAAGAGGTGGAGGAGAAATAACCTGAGGCATCAGACGGCTAACCCTCTGCAGTGGAGTAAAACCACTGGCTCGCATACGGGAGAAGCAAAAACAGTCTAAGTGCCCTGTCTTCCCACAATAGGAACATCGAAGATCAGCTCTCATCTGCTGAGTGGGCGGCGCTGAACGCCTCGGAGGAGAATCTGCTCGCGGCCTCTTGCCTAGGAAAGGTGCACCCTGAAAGTCCGGTCGCGGCCTAGGAACCATCGGTGCTAGCATGCGGGACGCTCTATCCCCGTCCTGCTCTGCTCCCAAGGACATGCTCACCAGCTCCGCATACGAAGAAATGCTAGCACAGTAAAACTTCGATTGGATCTCAGGTCTCAGTCCCTCAGAGAAACGCCACATCCTCATCGGCTGATCATCCAGGATCAAAGGAACATACCACCCCAACTCAGTAAACTGGTTCTCATACTCTGTCACCGACAACCCTCCCTGGCGGAGGCGAAGGAACTCACTCTCCTTCTCATGTCGGTACGTAACCGGAAAATACTTCTCGTGGAAGCGCGCCTCAAATGCCTACCACGACCACTCAAAGCCTTCCTCGATAGTGCGAAGAACACTGTCCCACCACAGACTGGCCTCCTTCTCAAACATGAAGGTGGCAAGCTCAACCTGCTCGACCTCAGAGCAGTGCAGTGGTCTCAGCATCTTAGAGATGCGGTCTATCCAATACTCGACTTCCTCAGGTCTATGAGAACCCGCAAAAGTAGGAGGTCGCAAGCGCTGAAATCGCTCGAAAGTGCCGCAGGCACTGGTGCTCCCAGATGGAGGCATAGGTGAAACAGGTGGAGTCACCCCCACTGACTGAGCAAAGATGCCAGCCATGGAAGAGAGGAACTCCTGCTGCTGCTGCTGCTGCTGCTGCATCAACGGCATCGTCTGCTCAAACCTATCAGTAGGCGAAGCAGACGAAGGTGCACGGCTCGGCTCAGGAACCGAGGGTGTGAGTGGAGGAGCCATAGGTGTCGACCCAACACCGACATGAGATGGACCCGCTTGCGGATCTGACTGGCTATCGCTCAAGGGAGGAACCCCAGCAAGCGACTCAATCAAAGAGAGACGGGCCGAAGACTTCGAACCCTTAGGAGGCATCCCTACATTCAACAGAGGATGCAACCTGTCAGATTCTACGTCACATAATCCATCCACACAACAACACAGCACAACTCCAAAGGCAAACAACATGCATTCCATTAATCAAAATCGTCGCAATACAAGTAGTGCAGCAATACATGAATCACGACTAGGAAAGCATGAAAACAACAACATCTAATACTTCAAACAACCATAGCAACTACAAACAACCACAAACAACTCCAACCACAAGCCAACAACGGCTACACACAGAAAAAAAATGACAAACAAAGCAAAAGACGGCCACGACGACAACTACTCGTCGGAATCAGGAGATGGAGGTGGAGCACCCTTATCCTGCAAGCAACACAGGATAGACTTCAGAGTTCGAGTCACCTTCTTAAACTTATGTTTAACAAGGCCTCGAAGATCAACAATATCCTAGTGTAAAACAGCCTGCCCTTCTTCAAGCCGTGTAAGACGGGCATCTCTGGCAGTCTGCTCTGCGCCCAGCTCTGGTGCCACAGGAGGAGAGCTATCACTCGAATCCTGTGCCTCATTTTCTTCCTCGTCCTGCTCTGTTTCTTCCTCAATCTCAGCACCACCTTCAGCAAAACTCTCTTCATCACCGCTCTCAGACTCAGCCTCACTCTCTGAGGCATGCCGACCAGAACCAACCTCCATCAGCTTAAGAGTCCTCAGATTGATATGATGAACAGGAACCGGCTTCTCAGCTCCAAGCCTATAGCCAAACTCATGTGCAAGCTTGCAAATGAGGCGGCCAAATGGAAGTGATTCAGTCCTTCTACTCGAATGAGCGATGAGAATAATCTGGCGCAGGACATACGTCGGCACACATAACTTCGCTTCCTGCCCCACCTAATACAGAAAATCCACCATCAGGCGCGTACACTTGCTGCGATTGCTCCACCTTGGGTATACATTGAACGTAAATATGTGGTGAAGCAAACGGAAGTCGTCCGTCATGTAGGTAGCCAGAAGACTCTTATTCTGCTGCCATTCGACCAGACGACCACACAAGGATCGGGTGCGACGATCCTTCTCGTGCACACTGTCCACATTCTTCTCGCTGGCATGCACTTCCCCAAGTGGCACCTTCAGGAGTCGGGATATCAAAGCAACATTGACAATACCCACTCGACTGCTACCACAATGAATCTTGAACTGTAGAGGCTCCAGCGAAGGCTCAAGAATATTTGCATAAAAGGCTCGAACAGTGCTAGCATTCGCACGATACTCGTATTCGAACAAGGGACCCCAACCAACCCCTTCTAGGCGCTCCAATAACATGAACTCACTAAAGAGCCGCGGATCAACATGAGCCTCAAAAAGGACTCTACGGCCTTCATAGACTCCATGCGACAACTCTGCCAACAAAGTCCTACTAACGGGAGCTCGAGGATCAAGGTCCCGCTTCGTCTGGAATTCACGAGTGGCGAACGTGCTCGCGGCGGCACCTCTCGGCCTCCGTGCACGGGTTGGGCAACTCGGCCCGGCTTCATCCACGGGTGCTCTCTTCTTCCCCATCAAGGAAAGAAGGGAAGAAATGGAAAAGATGGCCGTCACAATCTCAAAGAGGGCCATGAGAAATGAGAGAAAGAGAGAAATAGGAAGATGGTGAAGCTTCCACACACTTGAGAGCCAAAAAGGGAATGTAAGAGCTCAAATGAGAAGGAAAGAAAGGGAAATCAGCAATGGGAGGGAGGATTTCAAAATAAGGTGATGGGTTTGCATGAAAAATGGAAGAAGAAGAAGATTTGGGAGAGATTTGGAAGGATTTGGAGAGGGTTTGCAAGAAAGGGAGAGCTTGGGAGGGGTATTTGTGAAGGAAGTAGGTGAAAGAAAAGGTTTTAAAGTGAAAACCATGGAGGGGTGGGCCACACTAGGCCTAGAATACGTCGGCCCGCACCGGCCCGCCCGGCCTGGCCCGCTGGCCGGCGATCCCTTGCCGAACCGGCGATGGCATCGCCGGTCTCTGGACATTCCGGTGATGCCTCGCCATTTTGGCGAGGTCCTCCTGGTCCCCCATGGTCCAAAACTTGTGGTTCCCCCCTGGGCCCCACAGGAAATGCCCCGATCGGCCCCTTGCATGATTTGACGCCTATCGGGCCATTCTGGCAGAAATCTGATTCAAATAAAGATTTCTTCAAGGTTTAAAGGTTAAAAGGGGAAGATAGACCATCTAAACTCATTAGTAGATGGTCTAGGAAAGGTTTCGGGTCGCTGTGTGTGATCAGGTAGGAGTACAGACTCGATCTCGGCGAAGGTTTTCAAGAAACTTTCGCCGATAGAAGCTACGGAGCACAAACATAAAATTAACGATAGACACGCACCCAAATACACTAAAGTGGCGACAACGTGCGATGTGTGACCATAACCCAGGTCCGGTTTAATCCAGATCATGCTCTGATACCAACTTGTAACGCCCTGAAATTCGGGGGTCGAGCATAACTCAGCTCCCGAGTTCCAAAACATCACTTATGCAACATATTTAATGATGGATGTATGTTGACTGTATTAGTGCATAAAACATGGAATAGATTAAGCCAAAACACATATATGATTCAGGGATAAGTGAAGAAAGCAAGCGGAAGACTTATAGAAAAATATGTGTACAAGTGTAAATCCCTGAAGTACACATACAAACCAGGTCGCATGAAAGTGTTACTTAACAAAATTATAAGTATCAAGTTACATCATTTAAATTCTCAAAATTAATCCTAGCATCCCGCGCATCAGACCAAGGCTCGCTAGAATCCGTCTGAAAACTGCATATAAGAGAAAGCAGCCTCATCATCATCCAAACAGTGATCCATACTAGGGTCGTCAATCCTAGACATCTCATACGATCATATATTTGAGGTCATAGCAAAGGGCTCATCACCAATCAATGCACGCCTTTCAAACCTTTACTACCACAGTTCGGCTCGTCACCTCATTGCGGTATCCAAGTACACTCAAGGTCACTACAAAGGGCTCGTCACCAATCAATGTAGGCCGACAGCACGTATAGTGTCCCATACCACCATAATCGGCTCACGAGTTTAGTTGCTCACTGGTCACTACAGGGAGGCTCGTCACCCCAGCGTAGGCCGACAGCTCGACCACGGTATCCCATACCACCATGTACGGCTCATGAGTCTTAGCGGATCAAGGTACCATGGTTATTAGGATTTCACTGGTAAGTTCGGTACCCTAGATTCAAACAGTAGCGTCCATACATAGTGAACATACATCGGACAATCGGGTTACTTGACGAACTCGACTAGCACGAGCGCACGTTGGGTTGAACGACATAGAGTGCGCAAACACTCCCCGTGGTCAAACCACTGCCGACAACTCTAATATGACTCGGGTTTGTCTAATACGTCCTACGTGGCGAAAGCAACCTTAGCCACGATCATGAAGCAGGTTACCGATTTCCTGGACTAATGCATAGTCCCAAACACATTGCACTACTACAGATATTCATATTAAATGTAAAATAGTAATGGAACAACAACTTAATTCAAGTGGTACTCAAGCATCTGAAGAATATCAACGTAACATAAATGTAAGCATAAGTAATGCTTGAATTTAAATAATATGGAATGTAACTTGCATAAAGGAAATCATGCGCATCAATAGGAGTGTTGAGAATCACTTCTCAACGCCCGCAATTAGTGTAATAAGTTACACTTTAGATCATTCATGCATTTCTACAAACACTTAGCATACATGGCACAACATACATGACGTATGTTGAAATACATGCATTTGGACAATTCCTTTTACCAAGGAGTCGTCACGCATACATCTAACATACATACATGACAAATAATCATGGCAACCACAGGTGCATATTTTATACGTATACGGTACTTTATAAATACACATAGAATACACAAATCTCAATATAACACATGCATATCAGGAAAGCAACGTAAACACAACATTTAGCATGTGAAATCTCATCCATAACATGAATAAATCATTCACTGGCATTGAAAGCCTTGAAAACCATAACCTATACACTTAAAGTCCGCACCTTAAGCAAGGAAAGAAACACCGAACTGATTTAGACGAGTTGTCTTCGTCAACGGCGATAGAATACCCTAAAACAAGGATAGAAATGAGATACAATAACACCAAGACTAATCTAAGCTCTAACACAGATTAGGGTTAGGTTAACTTACTCCAAGATGAACTCAGAACCGTCAGAATAACGATTCAAAGTGAAGGTTCAAAGATGAAGAAGAACAAGAAAGAATCCAAGATAATTCACCAACTTCTCTCTCACTATCTCTCTCTTTTCCACTCTCTTTCCAAGCTAGAGTTAGAGAAAATTCGTATGGAAAAGAGGGCTAGGGTTTAAGGACTATAAATAGGCCTCAAATTGATGAAAATAACCCCAGGGACAAGGTATACTTAGGTTATAACCAACGCATGCCTCTCTCGATCCAACGAAGCACTTCTGGTGGGCCTATAACCACGAAAGGTCAGACTTAAGCTCACTGACCATGGATCTAGGTCAGGCTGAGTTTTCGTATTGACCGGCTCTTCAGATCAGTCGTGGCGGACCACACTCAATTCAATAGTCACGGAAACTCGATCAGGTCCACAAGCACAAGGATATGCCTGGGCCATCTTCCCTAATCAGAGGGTGAAATTGGGTCAGAATCCAACGGTCAGATAGCTTAAAATCATCGCGCAAGCGACACGACTCAGATTCATAAAAACTTATTAAATTTCCAACCGTTCTCACACTCTTCACTCCGAACTCAATCAAATCGACCTAGAACATCACATGGACTTGATTTTCGAGGTGATGGTCAAGCCCAACTCGGTGACTGCAACAGCCTAAGATCATTGCTATCGGACTTTCGACGTGTGGTCCAGGTCCGATCCAGAACTTCCAAAAATTCCCTAGAACAATTGGATTTAGTGATGGATCTCAGATTTCAGAGTAACGTAGCGCTAACTAATCTACAAGTTTTGAGCCATGCAGATACAATTTAAAGTGATTGATGTGAATTTCACAAGCAATCGAGTATAGCGCTAATTACCCCAAAAATAACTACTTAGGAAAGATTAGCACAAAAATTTCCAAGGTCGTTACACGCATATACATCACAATGGGCCTCGACACATGGGCCATAAATACATCACATCAGGCCACATACTTTGGCCTCAAATACATCAAATGGGTCGTATCATGTGGGCCTTAAATACATCAAATTGGTCCTCTCATATGGGCCCAACATACATCACATCAAGGTGGGGCCCACACATTAATTAGAGGTCATTTTAGAGTATTTCAAGAATAAATCCCATCGAAAGATCATCTGGACCATGCCACAAATAACAGTGGAGATAATGAATTTTACTATTAACATCGGCCCCACCATCATGTTTATTTCCCATTCAATCAGTTCATAAGGTCATATGGACCTAAGTTAGGAGGAAGAAAAAATTTCATGTTGATCCAAAGCTGTTGTGATCTCAAAATGGGTTTCAATGGTAGCCTATCAATCCCCACTGATTATTGTAGTGTGGTCCACCTAATAGACATGTGGATATATAGCATATTCATCAAGGTGGGCTCCTTCATCCAGCCATCTGGACGGTGTGGATTCAAAATATATACATCATGGTTGGAACCATAGAACCTACTGATGTCAATACGTCAGCTACCTCATGGTGGGACCCTCAGAGATGCTGACATAAACATATCAACTATAAAGCTAGTGTGGGTCTCACGTGATGGACGGCTGAGATGAAAAATAGTTGGACGACATGAAATGAAATTCATACATCATGGTGGTGTCCTCATCCAAAACGGACGGACGGACAGCATGGATGTTCAAATACATCATGGTGGTGTCCTCATCCAAAATAGATGGATGGCATGGATGTTCATATACATCATGGTGGCCCACTACACAAATGGTGCAGATGCAACTCTGCATCCTGGTGAGCCACAGGCTTATGACATCAACACCAGCTATCTAGCTGGTGTGAGGTACCCAACCAATCCACTTCAACGTGGATGGTTACCACGTGGGGCCCACAGTAATATATATATATATATATAAATTTATTATTATTATTATTATTATTATTACCAAAAGAGGCCAGTGTCCAGGGATCCAGCGTCCTGACCCTGGATGGTGGACGGTGCAGATTTATAATACATACATCACAGCGGGTCCCACACACATGGCCCACCATAGTTTTGGATGAAGCTGATACTTGTGTTTTCCTTCAACTCGGTCGTCCAATGGACTGGCGGCAAGGTGGGCCTCATGATTGGACGGTCAAGATCGTCTTGCATCATGGTGGGCCATAAGGCATCACAGAGAGAGAGAGAGGAACGTGAAGGGGAGGGACCCCGCCATTTTGGGCCCTCCCTTATACAATGGATACATCAAGTGGGTCCCACAATAAGTGGGCCCTTAAAACAAAATCAATGGTGGATCACCCACATGTGGCCTCCTTCTTTAGCTCCTTGGACTCCTATGCTCCTTGTCTTTGATGTTGATGGAGGTTGATGAAGAATGGAGGGTTGAGATGGGAGATGAGGGTAGGAAAGTGGGCCACACTTGGCTTTGGGAAAGCTTAGATGTTGGGTGCTTTCTCTTGGGAGTTGGAGAATTGTTAGAGAATGAGAGAGAGAGAGAGGAATGATGAATTGATAAGGAATGGTGGAATGGGTGTTATAAGGAATGGGGATGGGAAGGTATGTGTTTGGTTGAAATTTGGGTAAAAGAGGAATGGGTGGGGCGAGAGAGAGTTGACTTGGGGAAAGAAGGAATGGGTGTTTGTACTTGTGATAGGGTGAGGTGGCATGGGGGTATGGATGATGTACTTGAGTTGATTAATGTGATGGATCGTAGAGATTCTTTGGGAATTCACAACGCATGGTATTTCTTTGGAATGAATGCAGGCCCACATCTCATGGCCTGGGTATCGCATCGTCACGCGAGACGCGGTATTGGAACCGCGACGACGATGCGGTCGCTAGGGTACAAGTTTTGAGTAGAGTCGACTTTGATATGCAGGACTCAACTTAGGGTCACGCGCAAACGTCAGATACAGGTCGGGGGTTGCCAGAATTCAACCGGGAGGACTGCGGAAGCCTACGGAATGGTACAGACTAGGGTACAGGCCTTATATTGCCCATCAATGTGGACATTTAACTAACAATGCTCCCAAGGAGTGGCCCATAAGAGCCAACGTATAATGGACCCATGGCCTCACATAAGAGCCTAATATACATCACCATAGGCGTCACTCATGGTCCTAATACACATCACGATGGGCTTCACTCATGGGCCACATATGTATAACATTTGGCCTCACTCATGGGTCTCACATACATCAAATGGGCTGCAATACATGGGCCTTATATACATCAAATGGGCCGCAATACATGGGCCTCATATACATCAAATGGGCCACAATACATGGGCCTCATATACATTAAATGGGCCGTAATACATAGGCCTCATATACTTCAAATGGGCCACATCCCATGGGCCTCGAATACATCACAATGGGCCACAACCCATTGGCCTCAAACACATCACAATGGACCTCTCATTTGGGCCTCAAATACATCATAATGGGCCACATCCCATGGGCCTTGAATACATCACAATGGGCCACAACCCACGGGCCTCCAACATATTACAATGGGCCTCTTATTTGGGCCCAATATACATCACATCAAGGTGGGACCCACACACTATGTTTTCATTCTATTATATCTACACCATACACCTATTTTTTTAGAGATCATTTAGAGCATTACCCAAAAATATGAATCATATCAAAAGATCGTTTGGACCATACCACAAATAGCAGCGGAGATGATGATTTAAAGATCATCTGGACCACACCATAACATTGATTTTCCATCCAAATTGTTCATACGGTCACAAAGACCTGAATTAAGAGGAAACAAATTTCATATTGATCCAAAAACTCCCGTGACCCCAAAAGGGCTTCAATGGTAGACGTTCAATCCCTACGGTTTTGCAGTGTGGTCCACTTGATAAATAGATCTGTCTTATTTTTAGTCTCAAGCCTTAAGATGAGTTCACCATCCGGATGGATGCTTTGGATGTAACACATACATCAAGGCGGGCCAAACAGATGGATGGCGAGGACATGAAATGCATACATCAATGGTGGGTCCCACCGTCCAGCCATCTGGACGGTGTGGATAAGAACAATACATCAACGGTGGTCCCATAGAACTTGTTGTTGTCATGGCAGCAACTTGCTGCTGATGATCCCCACCGTCCAGATGGATGGTGGGATAAAATACATATATGACAGTGGGTCCCACACCCGTGGTGGGCCCACTTAGAACGATCTCTACAAACGGCTAGATGGTATGGATTTAGCACATACCTCATGATTAGGGCCCACAGAATTTGGTGACATTAATACAGTAGCCATCTTGTTGCTGTAAGATAGATGGACAACGTGGCTACATACATCAGGTGGAGTCCCACCTTGGATGGACGGTGTGTGTATAAAATATATACATCTGGTGGGGGCCACATCCCAGCTGGAAGGTGAGGACCTCAGATGTGTGGCTGGGTGCCACCGTCCAGCAAATGGACGGACGGTGTGGATCATACAACATACATCGTAATGGAGCCACAAAACTTGCTGACGCTGTACAACAGCTGCATAGTTGGTATGAGGTACTCCAGCCAATCTGCTTTCAGGTAGGTGGGTCCCATGTGGGGCCCACCACATATATTAAATTAACTTTTTTTTATTTTATTACAGCGTCCAGGGCCCGAGTGCGCTGGACGGTGCTAACCGTCTAGGCCGTGGGCCCACTAGCTGGATAGCGTGGATATATAAAGCATACGTCGAGGTGGGTCCATGTGGTAGCCCACCAAGGTTTTGGATCAGCTGATATTTGTGATTCCCTTCATTCAGGGCCTACCAAAAGGTAACAACAAGGTGGGCCTCATGATCGGACGGTGAGGATATTGTAAATGTTATATTGTAAATCTAGCACCCAGAGTTGTCAAATTTTGTTGTGTCAAATCATTTAGAATCTGTATCATGCGTTGATGAGATGAACAGATCAACTTTGTGCACTTTAAAGTTGTTCAAGTCTTCGTTGAACTTCTCTATGTATTCAAGTTGAAGAAGCTCAAGTACAAGTACAAGTTCAAGGCTCAAGTTCGAGTTTAATCTTCAAGATCAATACCTTAAACAATCTCAAGAACTCAAGTCTTTACTCAAGCTCAAGTTTAAGATTTGAAGACAAGCTTCAAGTATTTTAAGTGTATGAGTTAGCAAAGTGAACGATGTTTCAATTGTTCAAACCCACAAACAAGGTATGGATGACCCTAAATTGACCATGAGTTAGGTCATATTCATTGCATATGATATGTGGGTCATTTCATAAGTTTATAAGTCATTTCCTCGACTAGTCCTAGTCTTTGTTCGACTAGTCCAAGCTCTGGCTCGACCAGTCCAATAGTTTTTTGAGTAGTCTAAGGTTTATTGTGAATTTTTTGTTGGACCCTCGACTAGTCGTGGAATTGCTCGACCAGTTGAGTGAACAGTACTCGACCATTCATGTAGGCTCGACTCAAAGTCCGGCAAGGTTTTTTTGTCTGACTCGACCAGTCGAGCAGGCCACTCAACTAGTCGAGTAACGACCTTATCTTATCTTGCCAAAATTTTTGAAATTTGGTTGGTCCTTCAACCAGTCAAACTGACCCTTAGACCAGTCGAGAGAACAATATTTTCACCTATAAATAGAGGGCGAATTACAGAGTTTTTCATTGATTCCAAGAGATATCAAACCATCACTCTGAGAGATAAGTTTCTGCATTTCTTAAGCTATATTGTGTTCATTTTAAATTCTCTCAAATAGGTTTTTGCATTTGATTTTGTGATATCCATTCAACTCAATTTCATTAAAGAAGGAAATTGTGATTTTTACGCTCTTTGAGATCAAAATCAAATCAAGCTAGCCCAGGCAGAATTAATCTAAAAATCATTCAGATCTAGAACCTTTCATTTGTGAGACTGAACATTAAACATCTTCATCTACATTGGATTAATTCTACTGAGCTTCATCAGAAGGAGAATTTTTCAGATAAGTACCATTTAATCTTTGTGTATCTTTTGTGGTCTGTGAGGTTGTACTAGAAAATCTCATTTTTGGTTTTGTCTGAGGTAATCTAGAAAATCTCAGAGTGTGGGGTTTTTATAATTGTGTAAGCCCATCTAAAGGCATAATTGTGAAGGTTTTAAGGTAAACCTTGGAAAACCTTTTTCATAGTGAAAGCTAATATCTCGTGGGTGTGGATATTAGGAGTGGAGTAATTGTGTAGTTGTTTACTAATAGTTGGTGTACACTCAAATGAACCACTATAATTCCTGGAGTTGTGGTGGATGATAGTATTAGTTTGTGTGTGTGAATGTGGTAATTTACTTTATGCACTTGTGGTGAATGGTGTAATTTACTTTATGCACTTGTGGTGAATGTTGTAATAACATAATTTATTTCCTTTGCCTCGTTATTAGTTTGGGTTTTTAATACTTACAAACGTTCTAGTAAGGTTTTCCTGTCATAAGCCTTTGGCTTTTGGTGTTAGGTTGTCCTTAGAACTCAGTTTGTATCAACCTCTCAAGACTAGTGCATTTGAGGTTGCTATTTACTTATGTTACTTTATTATTTGATTGTGCTATCTATCTTTATATTCTTCATTTATTTTTAATTTGGCATAGTCCTATTCACCCCCGCCCCCCCTCTAGGACGTTTAACTCATCCTTTTCAAGTGGTATCAGAGCCTAATAGTTCCGTTTTATTATTTGGATTCATTTCCTGAGCTAACCGATCTGAGCTTATATGATGTCAAATTTTAATAGCCTCTCAATTACTAGGCGTCCACCTTTTAATGGCTCCAATTATGCCTATTGGAAAGTCAGGATGATGATCTTTTTAAGGTCCATAGATGAGAATGTGTGGCAAGCCACATTAACTAGATGGAACCGACCCACATCTAAAGTTCTAGGTACTGATGGAACTAAATCTATTAAAGTTAAACCTTATTTTTCATGGACTGCTCTTCAAAAAAAATAAGAGTAATGCCAATGCAAAGGCTTTAAATGCAATCACTTATGCACTATCACCGGATGGATTCAAAAGAATTATATCTTGTGATACTGCAAAGCAAGCCTGGGACATTCTAGAAATGACACACGAGGGTACGACTATAGTCAAGAAATCTAAACTTCAAATCCTCACCACTCGGTTTGAGGAAATACGTATGGAAGAAAGTGAAACTTTCATGGACTTTTATACTAAGTTAAATGACATAGTTAACTCTATGTGGGGTCTTGGTGATAGTATCCAAGAAAGTAAAGTCAGTGCAAAGATAGTGCGTTCATTGCCTGATAGGTTCAATTCTAAGGTCATCGCCATTCAGGAACTTCGTGATACAAATAATATGTGGGTTGAAGAGCTTGTTGGTTCTTTACAAACCTACAAGTTAAAATTTAAGACTTCTAAAGGTAAGTTCATGGCTCTTAAGTCTTCTAAAAATATTTCTCAAGATAATGCTAGTAATTCTAATTGTGAAAATTTTGAACATGATATGACACTATTAGCCAAGAAGTTTTATAAAATTTTCAAAAGAAAAAAGAGAGTAGATTTTCAAAAACCTTCTGAAAAGAAAGGACTAGATCTAAAAATTAGAAATCTATTAAAGACAATAAATGCTTCAATTGCTATGAATACGGGCATCTGTCAAACAAATGTCCAAAGAGGGACAAACCTAAGAAGAAAGGTATGTTGGCCACATGGGATGAATCGTCTTGCTCTGAAGCTTCTTCTGAGTCAAATGATTCTGAACTTGAGTCTACTAATAAGGTCAAGGCCTTAATGACTCTAGCCAGAGTCATTTCTTTAGACAGTTGTAATTCAACCAATGATGAAAATCTGAGAAACGACCTTGAAAATGATGATGATTTATAAGATGCTTATAATGCCTTATACATGGAAAGTTGTAAGATAGCTGTAAAACTTAAACTTCAAAAGGAAAAGTTTTAAAAGTTAAAAGAAGATTTTGATAACCTAGTTTTAGAAAAATTGTATTTTTCTAATTGTTTTGAAAAAGCCAAGTGTGATTTAGATTTCAAAACATCCCAAGTTGAAAATCTTAAATCAGCAAATGAAAAACTAAAACTAGAAGTCTCTTCTCTCTTAAGTTTAAAGGATACTTGGAGGTATGCCCAAGGTGATCCTAAACTGGAAAGATTGCTGACCGAATCAAGGAAATGTGGCGATAGATCTGGTTTGGGCTACGATAAGAATACACCTCCTAAAAGTAAGTACACTCCACCTAAGTTTGTTAAAGGGGAGTCCTCTAATTCAAAAGGGAAAAGTCTGAATCAAAATAGTTTCAAAAATCTTAAAACTTTTCAGGCTATGAAACATAATAAAAACCATATCAATTATAATCAGAATCATAACCACTTAGCTAAGAAAATTATTGATTTACTCAAGGAGTTTCTAAAATCTAACTCAAATGGTAGAATGTATAACAACTATAAACATAGAAAAACCAACTATGCTCCAAAGCCCAAAATAGTAATGAAATGGTTCCGTAAGGTTGCTTATCTGGTTGACCACACCACTTTCAAGGCTTCGAGTCAATCAAAGTGGTACCTAGACAGTGGTTATTCTGGACACATGACAGGTGACAAAGATTTGTTCACCAATCTTAAAGATATGACTGATGGATCTATTACATTCGGTGATGGTAGCAACTGCAGAATTGTTAGCCAAGGTACTGTTGAACTCTTTAACCTTCCTCCATTTGAGAATGTTTTGTTTGTAGAGGGCCTAGGGCATAATCTCTTAAGCATTTCTCAAATTTGTGATAATAAACATAGTGTCAAATTCACCAACCAAGGGTTTGAGATTTCTAATGAGAATTGTTCTATGACATTAACTGGTTGCAGAACATCTGAGAACTATTATGTAGTCAGTGATTCAAGCTCGTCTAAGTTATCATGTTACATGGTCCAAACCAATGAGACTGATTTATGGCATAAATGCCTAGGACATGTACATTACTGTAATCTTTATAAACTAAGTAAAGGTGAAGTAATAAGAGGTCTATCCAAGATTAAGAAAATAGATAAAATTTATGGTGAATGTCAGATTGGGAAACAAACTAGGAGTGCTCACAAGAAAGTAAACTCCAGTGCTACATTCAAACCTCTTGAACTCCTCCACATGGATCTCGTTGGACCTACTAGTACGGAGAGTCGATGTGGTAAGAAATATATTCTAGTAATAGTAGATGACTTTACCAGGTATACATGGATGGTTTTCATGAGAGAGAAATCTGAAATTCTCGATGAAGTGAAAATGATACTCAAGCATATCCAAACTAAGAAGGAATCACATGTCTCTAAAATCCGTAGTGATCATGGTTCTGAATTTGACAATAGCAGTTTTGAGAAGTTTTGTAGCGATCATAGTATATCGTATGAATTTTATGCTCCTAAGATACCTCAAAAGAAAGGGGTTGTTAAAAGAAAAAATTATGTACTTTAAGAAATGGCTAATGTGATGTTACATAGCATGAAACTTCCTAAAAATCTTTGGGCCAAAGCATGAACATGGCTTGTTACATCATTAACCGTGCTTATACTTGAAAGTTAAATACTAAGACTGCATATGAACTATGGTTCAATAAGAAGCCGACAGTCAAATACTTTCAATTTTTTGGCAGTAAATGCTATATTCTACATGACCGGAAAAATCTGGAAAAATTCGACACTAAAAGTGACGAGGGTATTTTCCTAAGATATGTACTAAATAGTCGAGCATATCGTGTTCTCAATAAGAGGACCGGTGTAATTAAGGAATCTATTAATGTGGTTATCGATGATCACATGAATACACCTGTCTCAAGTTCAGAAGATGATGAAGTCTCTTTATTTGATAAACTACACTCTTCATCTAGTCAAAATGACATTGAACTACAGTCAGTTAAAGACCATCCAACTAATCAAATTTTTAGGAACCCTCTCACTGGTGTGTGCACTCGTAGACAATTAGAAAACATTTGTAATTATTTATGCTTTACATCCCAGATTGAGCTGGCCAACATAAAGAACGCTTGTTGATGAAAATTGGATAGTGGTAATCCAAGTGAACTTAATAAATTTGTAAGGAATGATGTATGGTACTTAGTTCCTAGACCTAATGATAAATATATTATTGGAACTAAATGGATCTTTAAAAATAAGTCCGATGAATTATTTAACATTATAAGAAACAAGGCTAGACTGGTTATAGAAGGGCACACTCAGATAGAAGCAATTGATTATGATGAAACCTTTACCCCAGTATCTCGTCTTGAATCTATCAGACTATTCATATCCATTGCTGGTTATAAAAATTTCAAAATCTATCAAATGGATGTCAAGAGTGATTTCTTGAGCAGTGATCTACATGAGGAAGTATATGTAGAACAACATACTGGTTTTGAAGATCCTAAACATACTGATCATGTTTATCGCCTGAAAAAGGTACTCTATGTATTAAAACAGGCTCCCAGGGCTTGGTACGAGAAATTGACTAAGTTTCTATTGAGTCATAACTTTGTAATGAGGAGTGTTAATAAGACATTGTTTATAAAGAAACACAATGATTACATTCTAATAGTAATGATATATGTTGATGACATTATCTATGGATCTATTTGTTCTAACATTTCTATTGAGTTTGAAGATTTGATGACATCTAAGTTTAAAATGAGCATGATTGGAGAACTGAATTATTTTTTAGGTCTGCAAGTGAAACAGCGTAAAGACGGGATCTTTGTTTCTCAAACTAAGTATGCTCTAAACTTGGTGAAAAAGTTTAGATTCGAGAGCGGTAAAAATTTTGATACTTCTATAAGTACAACACTTAATCTCTCTAAGGATTTCATAGGTAAAAGTATAGATCCTAAGTTGTATCACAATATGATAGGTAGTTTATTATATTTAACTACAAGCCAACCCGATATTGCATTCAGCGTAGGAATTCGTGCTAGATATCAAGCTGACCCTAAAGAGTCCCCCCTGATTGTTGTTAAGCATATTTTGAGATATGTCACAAGTATGGCCAATCTTGGTCTTTGGTATCCTCATGATACCAATGTTCAATTAGCTGGTTATACGGATGCTGATGGGGCTGGTAATATTGATGACCGCAAGTCTACCAGTAGTGGATGTTTTTATGTCAAGAACTGTCTAGTTTTATGGCATAGTAAGAAACAGAGTTCCATATCACTTTTCACAGCTGAGGCTGAGTATATTGTAGCTGGTAATACATGCACTCAGCTTGTGTGGGTGAAGAGGATGTTAAATGATTACGGATTTGCGTAAGATTTTATAGTTTTGTATTGCGATAATTCTAACGCAATCAACACTTCTAAAAATCCAATATAGCATTCACGAACTAAGCATATTGACATTAGATATCATTATATTCGTGAATTAGTGGAAGATAAGATTATTTCATTGGATTATATTCAAACTGAAAATCAACTTGCAGACATTTTCACAAAACCACTTGACAAAAATAGGTTTGCTAAACTAAAATTAGATATTGGTATGTGTAATGTGATCTGAGTTAATTGGGTTGGATTGTACTATATTGTATGTTTTATTTTTTTTATGTTTAAATAAAAAATTTCTAAAAAATGGAAATTTTTAAGGTTGTATGACCAGTCGAGTAGCTCGGGTTTCGGGGTTTTAAATGTGTAAAAAGCACTTTTTCTTCATTTCTCTCATCTTCTCCAACAAACCCTTCCACGACTGGTCGAACCCACCTTCAATTGCTACTTGGTTAGTGCATTTTTTCATTTTCCTTTTGGATTTAGGATCTTTGCACTTCTATTTCCTTGATTTTGAAGTTTAATTTAAGTTTTCTTGTGGTTTCTTTGGTTATGTGGCTTAAAATCTATTTTGGGAGAAACCCTCCATTCTTTTCTTGTATTCCTTTTGTGCATTGTGTAATGGAAAGTAGATATAAGAAAAGATCCTCTCATGGTCCCTCTTCTTCCCGTTACTCATCGATTACGATGCTTACTCTTCGACCACTCGAAGAGGACCCCATATACATGCCGGATATTTGTCTCCGCAATGTAATTGTTGAGCGGAGTATTAACTTTAATCATTTGAGTCCTTTCAATATTGTTCCCCTCCTTGAAGCTGTAGGATGGGATAACATATTGAATTGGGGTGGTCCTGCATATCAGTCCATTGCATAGGTCATGTATGCATGTATAAGTGACTTCTCTATTGAAAACTTAACCTTTACTGTGACAACTAGGGAAGGTCCAGTTGATATAAACCATCTTTTAATCTCTTGTTTGATGGATATTCTTATGAATGATGAAGGAATAACTATCTCTACATTAGTTGCGAGACTGTCAGAATCAGAAAAATATATGCTAACTAGAGTGTTATGTAACTTGAATGTGGAATGAAATTTCGGTATTGCGCTCAGTTCCAAATATATGTTACCCAGATACAAGATTCTTCGTCGAATATTTATTTTAAATATGTATCCTTGGTCTGGTAACAAAACTGAGTTAACTTCTTCATGGCTCGCATACTTCACTCAGTTGTTTCTGGTGTTCAAATATGTCTTCCGTCTCTTATTTGTTATATCATAATTCAGTTTTGTTTCCATCCCAGCCATAGTGATATTCCTTTTGCATATCTGTTAGCTATTCATAGTCTTGTGGTTATGCCTGTTGGAGAAGTTCCTATTTTGCATGCACTCTTTACCAATTCGAACATTAACAAGATGAATCTGAAGTTGGTACCCGGCCAAGTTGATAGGGATGATGTAAGAGCTACTGAAGAAGCTGGAGAGGAAAATGATTTACCTCCTGATGAAGTGAACATGAATGATTTATTTGATGAATTAGAATCTGATTCTGAGGTTGATCCTGACTTTCAGCCATCTAATTTTGATGAGTGGTTGAGAACCTTAGAGGAAAAGGTGGAAGGTTTGCATGTATCCCAGGAGTCTCAATTCAAGTATATGCGCGAATACTTTAGGTGCATTAACAAGGGATTACATCAAATCGATCCTTTTATCCCTGCTCCTTCTTCTGGTTCTGACTAGACTCTTTCTTTTGGCATGTATTAACTTATATTTGTGCTTGGATAATGCTTGGACTTATGTATTTCTATTTGATATGGGGACATGACTTTAAGCTTTCTGATTATATTTTGTTGTACATGTTTATGGTATTTACTCTCTTCACGCTTATACTTCTCATATCTATTTGATTCTGTCATCAGTTTATATTTCTTTCCTTTGTCATATTGTGACAAAAAGGGGGGAGAAAATGTGGAATGTTTACTTTATAATGATTGGGGATGTGTGATTGTAGAATATGGTGTATTTTTGTTTAGATTGGACATGTATTTGATTTATACAGGTTCTACATATCACCTCGCCTGTATTGTAGGGGAATAATGGATTGAGGGGGAGAGCAATTGTTGCACATTTGGTGCATGATTCTTTATTTGGTAACTGGTGCATTATTCTTTATTTGGTTTTGTCACAAATTTGACAAATGGGGGTATGGTAAATGCTATATTGTAAATCTAGTACCCAGAGTTGTCAAATTTTATTATGCAAAATCATTTAGAATCTGTATCATGTGTTGATGAGATGAATAGATCAACTTCGTGCACTTTAAAGTTGTCCAAGTCTTCGTCGAACTTCTCTATGTACTCAAGTAGAAGAAGCTCAAGTACGAGTACAAGTTCAAGGCTCAAGTTTGAGTTTAATATTCAAGATCAGTACCTTAAACAATCTAAAGAACTCAAGTCGTTACTCAAGCTCA
The DNA here is from genome assembly GCF_029962835.1 of Magnolia sinica. Lineage (NCBI taxonomy): Eukaryota > Viridiplantae > Streptophyta > Magnoliopsida > Magnoliales > Magnoliaceae > Magnolia > Magnolia sinica. The sequence continues at coordinate 61,670,402 of NC_080577.1, forward strand.
AGTTTAAGATTTGAAGACAAGCTTCAAGTATTTCTAGTGTATGAGTTAGTAGAGCGAACGATGTTTCAATTGTTTAAACTCACAAACAAGGTATGGATGACCCTAAATTGACCATGGGTTAGGTTATATTCATTACATATGTTATGTGGGTCATTTCATAAGTTTATAAGTCATTTCCTCGACTAGTCCTAGTCTTCGTTCGACTTGTCCAAGCTCTGGCTCGACCAGTCCAAGAGTTTTTCGACCAGTACAAGGTTTGTTGTGAATTTTTAAAATTTTGTATTGGACCCTCGACCAGTCATGGAGACTGCTTGACTAGTCGAGTAAACAGTGCTCGACTAGTCATGCAGGCTCGACTCGAAATCCAGCAACTTACGGTCCCACTCGACCAGTCGAGCAAGCCACTAGACCAGTCGAGTAACGACCTTATCTTATCTTGATAGAATTTTTGAAATTTGGCTAGTCCTTCGACCAGTCGAACCGACCCTTAGACTAGTCGAGAGAACAATATTTTCACCTATAAATAGAGGACGAATCTTAGAGTTTTTCATTGATTCCAAGAGATATCAAACCATCACTCTGAGAGATAAGTTTCCGCATTTCTTATGCTATATTGTGTTCAATTTAAATTCTCTTAAATAGATTTTTGCATTTGATTTTGTAATCTCCATTCAACTCAATTTCATTAAAGAATGGAATTGTGATTTTTACCCTCTTTAAGATCAAAATCAAATCAAGCTAGCCCAGGCTTAATTAATCTAAAAATCATTTAGATCTAGAACCTTTCATTTGTGAGACTGAACATTGAACATCTTTGTCTACATTAGATTGGTTCTACCAGGCTTCATCAGAAGGAAAATTTTCTAGATAAGTACCATTTAATCTTTATGTATCTTTTGTGGTTTGTGAGGTTGTGCTAGAAAATCTCATATTTAGTTTTGTCTGAGGTAATCTAGAAAATCTCAGAGTGTGGGGTTTTTGTAATTGTGTAAGCCCATTTAAAGACATAATTGTGAAGGTTTAAGATGAACCTTGGAAAAAAAAATTCATAGTGAAAGCCAATATCCCGTGGGTGTGGATATTGGGAGTGGAGTAGTTGTGTGGTTGTTTGCTAACAGTTGGTGTACACACAAATGGACCATTATAATTCCTGGAGTTGTGGTGGATGATAGTATTAGTTTATGTGTGTGAATATTGTAATTTACTTTATGCACTTGTGGTGAATGGTGTAATTTACTTTATGCACTTGTAGTGAATATTGTAATAACTTAGTTTATTTCATTTGCCTCTTTATTAGTTTGGGTTTTGATACTTACAAACGTTCTAGTAAGGTTGTCCTGCCATAAGCATTTGGTTTTTGGTGTTAGGTTGTCCTTAGAACTCAGTTTGTATCAACCTCTCAAAACTAGTGCATTTGAGGTTGCTATTTACTTGTGTTACTTTACTATTTGATTGTGGTATCTATCTTTATATTTCACATTTATTTTTAATTTGGCACAGTCCTATTCATCCCCCCTCTAGGACGTTTAGCTTGGCCTTTTCAGATACAACACATGATAGTCGGCCATACAATCAGGAGAGAGAGAGAGAGAGGGAGAGAGAGAGAGAAAGAGAGATGTGTGATGGAGGGCTCCGCCACTATGACCCCTCTTGGGATTTATAATATATACAACAAGATAGGTCACAAATAGGATCCATACCATCAATTGGTAGGTCTCACTTTGTCCATCACAAAAAAATTGAAATCTAATCCTACAAAACACCCACCTTAGATCTTGGACTTCCTCTTTCGCCAATGAGTTTTAGAGCTTCAAGGAATGAAATTCAATGGTTAGGATTGATTTTAGAGGGTTGGATGATGAGATTGGGTGGTAGGGAGGTGGGCCTTCTCTTGAGTTCTTCTCTCCTTAGGATTTTTCTCTCATTGTTACTTGGGAAATGGAGGGAGATAAGATGGAATGGGTGAGAGATGGGAGAGAGGAATGGATGTTGTAAGGAGAGGTGACATGGAGGGTATGAGCTTGGTTGAATTTTGGATGAGAGAGGGATGGGTGGAGAGAGAGAGAGATAGAGAGAGAGAGATAACTTTGGGTAAGGCTTGTGTAAGAGAGGGATGGGTTGTGTACATGACTTGTGATTGATTGAATGATGTGATGGGTTGTAGAGATTCTCTCAAAATTTGTAACGAGTGGCGTTTTCCTCAAAATAAACGTGAGCCTACAACTCCTAACCTGGGTATCGAATTAGTGTGTGAGATGCGGCGTTGGAACAGCGGCGACGGCGCAGTCGCTAGGGTACAAGTTTCGAGTCGAGCTGATTCGGGTTGACAGGGTATGACTCAGGGTAATGGCAAATGCTATTTACACATCGTGGGGTGCCAAAATTTGACCAGGAAGACTACGGGATCCTAAGGATCGATACAGACTATGATACGGACCTTACATGGAAGTTAAGGATACAACCCATAAATCAAGGTGGGCCTACTGCTGGACTGCAAGTCCAGCAACACCCAACCAACTTAGGCTGTCCATAAACCTAGACGGCCTGCCAATTATATGAGAAAGGTGGGCCTGCATATATACAACAGGTGGGCCCTGCACATACATAGTAGGTGGGTCAGCTAGGTGGTGAAGATAAATACATCATGGTGGACCTGCTGGACCTGGACAGCTTGGATAATATACATGTCATGGTGGGCTTATACATGCAGTAGGTGGACGTGTATAATCCAGATGGCCCCACCAAATGAACAACTATGATAAAAACACGTACACCCTGTGGGGCTACGTCCCATGTGGACAGTACGGATACAACACATGCATCACTGTAGAGTCCATGTCCAGCGGACTGGACTGGACGACTGGATAAAACACGTATCATCAAGGTGGGCCCCACCGTCTGAATAGACGGACGACTAAATATACAAAACATACATGAGGTGGGTCCCACTGTCTAGGATAAGACTCATACATCACGGCCGGCCCCACATGGCATCGTCCAAAGATGGACGGTGTGAATATAAAATACATACATCAAGGTGGGCCCCACCCCCCACACATGCAACACGTGTGGGGTGGGTCCCACACCCATCAAATGGATGAACAGCGTGGATGTACAGATACATCATGGTGGGCTCCCACTTATCACCGTCCAGGAATGGAAGGTGTGATATACAACGCATACATCTGGTGGGCCCCACCTCCACACGTGCAACACATGTGGGGTGGGTCCCACAACTGACGGACGGTTGGGATATAACATATACCTCATAATCAAACCCTAGAACTTGTTGTTGTCAATACATCAACAGCTATATGTTGCGTGGGACCCACCGTCCTTTGTTGGATGGTGTGGGTACACCACATACATCAAAGGTGGGTCCAGAAGGGTGGGGTCCACATTAGTGTGGCCCACCAGAGCTTCGGACTAAGCTGATATTTATGTTTTCCCATCATTCAAACCTGCTAGATGGTGGGACAAGACATGCATTAGGTGGGTCCCACGTCCACGTGGCCCATTGGTGGACAGTAAGGTGGCTGCCACTGATAGATGGTGTGGATCTAATCCACTCATCAAGGTGGACTGCAACAGGGAAGTAACGAGGGAGAGAGAGAGAGATAAAGGCACCCCTGCCATGACCCAAATTCGGAAACCAGGCTCACAAAATTCTCGATCGCCGAATATAGTACCGATAGCCTCCTTAGCGCACCATTCTCGACTCCCAATGCCTATACACTGGATTTTGATCCTGGTACACTACAAGGAGGATTTAGATCATGAACTGGTTTTATAATTAGCATAACCATAAGCATAACCCATGAACAATAACCAGGACTCCATCATAAAATCCACTATGATAAAAAACTTTAAGGTACAATACGCATAAAGGGAAATACAATGATAATAATAACACAACTCCAAAAGCTTTGCAGCACGCTCCTTCTCTTGTTCAGCTACGGTCTAGCATCACCTGCATGCACCAATCGTGCATAAGCTTATAGAAAGCTTAGAGGGAGGTGAAAGTGTGTGTGCAATATAAGCGTGCTCTGAATGCAATATCTGAGTAATGCGGAATAAACAGGTAAGTTCATGAATGCAATCAGCCGTACCAAGGCTATGTGATGCAAGTCATGAATGCTATCAACCACACCAAGGCCATGCGATGCAAGGCATGAATGTTATCGACTGCACCAAGGCCATATGATGTAATGCCGATATAGCCAATGTCATGTGCAAGATGCAGCTTAAGCATACCAATCCACATGTCAATCCAGCTCATCTCTTGAGCATCATATATCAATGTTGTTCTCTCTGGTTAATCACCGAGGTCTAATACACTACACACCACATTTCCGCCCTACACTGGACGCACAACCATGCAAGCAAAAGAGACCTCACTATCTTCCTGGCCAATAGTCAACCAATATCTATCCGGCATGTTGATAGTGGACCCATTTATGAGCTGGTCATACTCAGCCTAACAGTTAACCCCCTCCCCTCGGGCAGGTAAGGCCATACCTCATTCCAACCAACCATGACACAGTGGGAGGTGCGACCTCATGGTAATCGGCCCTCATGCGCTCATGCATCCACCCGGTCTTGACGTTGGAGCATCTTCCGGTACCGTCAAGTTTAGGAACTTTCACCCAGGGACATCCTTCATGCCTCATATAAAGAGAAGATTTTTGGTAATCAAACCTGCCATCCATGATATGCCTGTAGAGGTTATGGCCCTGATGTCGCTAGGGCATATAAAAATCATAACACACAATGCAAGATGCATGAGTCATATAGTCTAATCATGCATCAATCCTATGCATACCGTGCGCTCATGTGGGACGACTCCGCCTAATAGGGAGTCCCATAAACAACCTGCCCTATGACATATGCAATGGTCAAACACATCTCATAACAAACATGCAGATGATGCGTATGGGCATGTATCATGATGCTATGTTGTCACATACTCATAATCAGTATCGATAACCGGCCTATATACAAGGTGGGGTCCATAAATGAACAACCAATCTAAACCATAATATATAGATCAGCCCTCGATTGTGGGTATACCAAATCCGATAGCACAGATCCCTTCGTCTAAGACGTTGATGAACTCCTCTCAATCAAGGTTAGGCCTAGGTGGCCTACCTATAAACCTAAGGATCAGGAACGGGTTTCCTTCACCATACTATCATATGGCCCACTAGATGCCTTTGGGAGCCCAAATAAGTCCTAGATGGACTTTAAGATTAAAATAACCTCACTAGCAACTAATGGGGGCCCAACATTTTAGGATAGCCCAAGAAGAGTAGATGGATCATGAAACCCAATGATTTGGGTCAACCCACTTAGATAATGATGAGAATGGGCCTAACAAAGGCCTAAGGAAAGGTCACAATGTGGACATTTAACCATCATTGCCTATTAATGTGGACATTTAACCAACATTGCTCCCAAGGAGTGGCCCACATAGAGCCCAAAACATATAGTGGGGCTCGTGCCCTCACACAAGGGCCTGATATACTTCATAATGGGCCTCACATAAGGGCCTCATATATTTTATAGTGGGCCCCACACAAGGGCTTGAAATGCTTCATAATGGGCCTCACATAAGGGTGTGATATACTTTACAATGGGCTTCACACATGGGCCTAATATACATCACAATGGGCCTCACCAAATGGCCCACTAATACATCACAATGGGCCACATCTCATGGGTCTCAAATTCATCATAATGAGCCTCATACTATAAGGCCTGTATCATAGACCATACCATTCCGTAAGCTTTTGTGGTCCATCCGGTCGAATTCTGGCAACCCTCGACCCGTTTCGACATTTGCGTGCGATCCTAAGCCGAGTCCCGCATATCAGAGTCGACTCAACTCAAAACTTATACCCTAGTGATTACGCCGTCGCCGCGGTTCCAACGCTGGGACTCGTGCACTGATCCAATACCCGGGCCAGGAGATGTGGACTCGCGTTCATTCCGAAGAAACACCGCGCGTTGTGAATTTTGAGAGAATCTCTAAAATATGTCCCATCAATTAAGTCAAGTACACCACCCATACCTCAATGCCACCTCACCCTATCCCAAGTACAAGCATCCATTCCTTATTTTTCATAAGTCAACTCTCTTTCTCTCCCTACCCATCTCTCTTTTACCAAAATTTCTAACAAAACCATACCTCTCCATCCCATTCCTTACAACACCCATCCCATATCAATCCATCACCTCTCTTTCTCTCTCATTCTTAAAGAAATTTTCCAAATCTCCTGAGAGCTTCCAACGTCCAAGCTCTCCAAGCTTTCACAAAACACCAAGTGTGGCCCACTTTCCACCCTCTCATCCCCCATCTCAACCTTCCAATCTCCATCAACCTCCATTAAAATAGAAGGCAATGAGTATAGGAGTCTAAGGAGCTAAACAAGGAGGCTGATAGGTGGGTGATCCACTGTTAAATTTCATTTTTTTGGGACCACATGTGGTGGGACCCGTTTAAAGTATGTAATGTAAGAAATAGAGGGTCCATAGTGGCAGGGTCCCTCCTCTCCATCACATCTCTCTTTCTCTGTCTGTCTCTCTCTCTCTCTCTCTCTCTCTCTCTCTCTCTCTCTCTCTCTCCCATATTCCATTTCATGGCCCATCTTGATGTATTTTATCCATGCCATCCACCCAAATGGACCAAGCCGCTGTCCAACTTGGTGCCCATTTTCGGGCAGGGCTGGACATAAGGAAAATAAATATCAGCTTTGATCCAAATGGGTTGGATCACACTGATGTGGACCCCACCATATTTTATGTGAGGGATGTGTACCTTCCAACAGCAGGCGTAGCTGGACACAACCTCAGTTTTATCCAAAACTCTGGTGCATGTGTTGCATACACACCATCCGTACTATTTGAAGGAGTGACGCCAGCAGGTTTTAGTGGGCCTTGATCATGAGGTATGATGCATACCCAAACCATTCATCTGTATGGGGCCCACACATGCTGCATATCCACACCGTCCAATGGTCCGGACGGTGGGGATCACCTCGATTTAGTGTTATGTATTTAGGTCGTTCAAGCTCTGGACGTTAGTCCCTTTTAAAAGAAAATAATAAAAATGAAAATAAAAGAATAAAAAATAAAATACATTATTTTAATGATAACGTAATATATTATATTATATCAATATATAACGTATGTATATATGGTGGGCCCCGCGTGGGACACACCCTGTTGGAAAGGGTTGGTGGTGTGCGCGTCTCACACCAGCAGCATATTGCTCCATTATGTCTAGCACGTGTGGGGTCCACGTGAGACGTGTTTCATCTCAATCGTACACCCGTGGGCCCCCTTATGATATACATGCTTTGATCCCACCGTCCAAATGGGCTGGACGGTGGGCCTAGTCACTTGATGTATGGATTTTATATGCAAACCTTTTCTCCCTTTTACATGTTGGGCCATGTATATGGATCCCCACATTGATTTATGCGTAACATCTAATCCATCCATCCATTTGGCAAACTCGTTTCAAGGCTTGAGACTAAAACATAAGATAGATCCAGTTATCAGGTGGACCACACTACAGTAAACAATGGGTTAGAACGTCTACTATTGAAACCCCTTTGGGTTATAGAAGTTTTGGACCAATATGATATTTGTTCTTCCTCTAAGTTCCTATCTTTGTGACCTTATGAACAGTGGATGGGAAATAAATGCTATGGTGGCCCCTCTAAATTTTAACAGTGGGAACCATTATCACCACTGATACTTGTAGTATGGTCCAGATGATCTCTAGATATGATTTAATCTTTTTGAATAATACTCTAAAATGATTTCTATCAATAGATGAGTGGTGTAGTGGTACGGCCCAATTGATTCGGCCCATTGGTACCAGCCCATTTGATTCGGCCCAATTAATTTGGCTCATTTGTACCGGCCCATTTAACTTTGCCCATTTGATCGGCCCATTTGACCGGCCCATTCAACTTGGCCGATTCGACTTGACCTATTCGACTCGGCCATTTTACTCAGCCATTTGACTCGGCCTATTCAACTCTGCCATTTGACTCGGCCTATTCGACTCAGCCCATTCAACTCGGCCCATTTGACTCAGCCCCTTTGATTCAGCCCAGCTCATTTGAATTGGCCCCTTTGATTCGACCCATTTGAATCGGCCCCTTTGATTCGGCCCATTCGATCGGCCCATCTAATTTGGCTCCTTTGATTTGGCCCATTTGATGTAGCCCATTTGATGCATGATTGACCCATTGGAGCAGCCCACATGATGCGACCCACTTGAGGTATATGAGTCCCAATGAGACGTATGTGAGGCCTTTGTATGGGCCAACTGTGATGTATATGAGGCCCATTGCAATGTGAGATTCCACCACGATGTTTGTAATGATGTTTTGGCGGCCATACTTTAGGAGCAATGATGGTTTGACGTCCACATTATAAAGCAATGATGGTTAAATGTCCGCATTGTAACTCTCCCTAGGGCCCATTGATAGGCCCATACTTATAGTGTGTAGGCCGTTTAGGCCCCTCTTCGTTATGAATAAAATCCATCACCACATAACATGTTTAGTATAGTTCCATGATTCATGATCATATGCATCATATGTATGCTTGAGATGAGGAGTGACTGATCATAGCATATGCCTTTGGGCAGATTATTTATGGGCTCCCTAATAGGGGGAATGGCCCTTCATGAGCGCACGGTATGCACAAGATTGTTGCATTATTGGTAGTGTGATTCATGCACTTCGCATTTGTATGACATGATTTCTATACGCCCTAGCGACCTCCACATTCACATCATGGATGACAGGATCAGACACCAAAAATATTGTTACTAAGCATCGGGGCACCATAGATGTCCTTGGGTGAAAATCTCTAAATTTGATGATATCAGAGGATAACTCCAATGTCGAGACCAAGTGGATACATGAGAGCATGAGGGCCAAATACCAAGAGAACGTGTCTCCCACTGTGTCGTGGTCGATTGGAAAGGGGTGTGGCCTTACCCACCCAAGGGCAGAGGGCATTACTAGGCTGAGTTTGACCAACTTGTGAATGAGTCCGCTATCAACATGCCGGATAAATATTGATAGATTATTGGCCAGGTGGATAGTGAGGTTTCTTACACTCACTTGGACTACGCGCCTGGGAAAATGGCAGTGCCATTTGGAGTGTACTAAACCCCGATGATTATCGAGAGTGAGAACTGTACTGATATTTTATGCTCTAGTGAGTAGATGCATTGATATGTGGATGAGGATTGACATGCATGAGTTGCATTTCACATCGCATGGCCTTGATATGGCCAATGGCATTCATGTTTTGCACCATATAGCCTAGTACAACTGATTGCATTCATGTACTCATTGGCATGATTCCACATTACTCTAACATTGCATTCTGAGCATGCTCATATTGCGCACACATTTACACCACCCTCTAAGCTTTCTATAAGCTTATGCATGATTGATGCGTATAGGTGACACCAAGATGTAGCCGTAGCTTCACCGCAGTAAGACCGTGCAGTCGAGCTTCAGGAGTTTCTGCTATTATCATTATCTTGTATTTCCCTTCATATGCATTGTATTCAAAGTTTTTTATCATAGTGTATTTTTTAATGGAGTTTTTGTGGTTATTGTTCTTGGGTTATGCTTATACTGAATCAAAATCATGTTTGAAATCCTCCTTGTAGGATCCTAGGATTGAAACCTGGTATACGGGTGCCGGGAGCCGAGAATGGGGTACTATGAAGGCTGTTACTACCAGATTTGATGATCAGGAATTTTGTGAGCCCGATTTCTAAGTGTGGGGCGTGACAGAAGTTGGTATCAGAGCATAACTTGGGAATAACCGAGAACAAGATCACATATTTTCTATGAGTTTAGGACGATTAGGTTCCGAGTGCATAACCTTCCCATCTAGTTCCCTAACATGCATGCCTTCGTAAATTCTCAAACTTGATAGGCACCTTTGCTCTTTCCTATATGACATGGTGCCCAGGAGAGTGACCCGAGTGAATCTCGCTCCACCACTTGAGACTCCCGCCCTACCACCTACAACTCTCACTCCACCTTCAGAGATCCTTGCTCCCCAGCCTGAGGATGTCATTCCTCCACCTGAGATTGGTGCATATCCGACCGTACCTATGAGTGCCTCCCAATTACAACAGATATTGTAGGGTGTGACGGTTGCACTTTGGGGACAGGGTAAGAACCCAATTATTTCGCTAGCACAGGCAGAGTAGGAGCGCGTGAACGCCCTACTTCGAGAGTTCTGACAGTTAGATCCCCTGTATTTCTAGGGCGAGCCAGATCCAACTATAGTCGAGAGTTGGCGCTCCGATGTGGAGAAGATTTTTGATACTATGGCATGTACGACCTTGCAGCAGGTCCGGTTGGCCATATTTCTTCTCCAGGGTGAGGCCGAGCAGTGGTGGACCTCCATTATCCATGTTACAGGGCCGAATTTTGTCTAGACATGGGAGGATTTTATTGATCGATTCGAGTATCATACTTCCCCGACCACATACGTCGTCAAAGAGCATTAGAGTTTGAGACTCTGCGCAGGGGGACATGTCCGTGGCGCAATATGCAGTCAGTTTTGTGGCACTATCGAGGTTCATGCCGTATTTAGTTGATGACAAGGGGTAGAAAGCCTCCCATTTTGAGAACGGCTTGCGTTACGGTCTTCGAGGCTGTGTTATTAGGCATGAGCTCCCGACTTTTCAGGCGGTAGTGTGGAGGGCTCAGATTTATAAAATTGAGTGGGCCGGCGGGTAGAGAGATCGAGATCAGAGGATAGGTCGAAAGAGGCAGTCCTCCTCCGGTAGCACCTAACAGCATCGACGGCCACAGTGGTATAAGAGCCACCCACCTGCTAAAGCACCAGTAGCACTAGCGGCACCTCCACCTCCACCCCAGCAACCGTTTATAGGGACTTGTTTTGGATGTGGTGGGACAGGGCACCGTGTGTATAAGTGCCCTCACCCTCATCTGCAGCAATCGAGAGGACCACAGTAGCCTCCAGCACAATAGTGACCATAGCAGCCTCTAATGTAATAACAACTAAAGCAACAATGACCCCATCAGCAGAGACCACAGTCACCTCAGTTGTCGAGGCCCCAGGTGCAGCAGAGACAGCAGTACAGGCCGCCGCAGAGGTAGTAGTAGCATCAAAGACCTGAGAGGGGACAGAACCTCCCCAGCCAGATCAGGCTAGGTTTTACGCGGCTCAGCAGGACCCGTAGACCTCCGAAGGAGTCGTTGAGGTATACTTCTAGTCTCTGCATGCATCGCTTGAGTTTTATTTGATTCTGGTGCTTTGCACTCATTTATGTTTGAGGGATTCTTCCATTCGACTGGATTGCCAACAGAGACTGCTCGAGAGGGATTAACTATATTGATGCCCTTGGGAAAGACTACAGTATTAGGCTGCTTCTGTTCGTCTTACCCCATGTTAGTGAGAGAGATTTTCTTACTCGCCATCTTGTACGTGCTGCCAATGTCAGATTTTGATGTTAACTTGGGCATGGATTAGCTTGTCGAGTATCACACCATCTTGAACTGTTCTGCGAGGATGGTCATGTTCTGCATACCAGGCTTGCCGTAGTTACAGTTCGTTGCTGAGCCCAAAAGTGAGTTGTTGTCATGTTTGATGTCCTGCGTCGTTGAGGAGCCTGTTGCCTTGTGCATCTACCAGTTGCCAGTTGTTGGCAATTTCCCCAATGTGTTCCACGAGATTCCGGGATTACCATCGCGCCATCATATTGAGTTCCAGATTGATCTTGTGACCAGTACTATTCCTATTTTGAAGGTCCCGTATCATATGACACCAATGGAGTTGCGAGAGCTACAGTGGTAGTTAGACGAGTTGCATGAGTTGAGATTCATTCGTCCGAGGAGTTGGCCTTGGGAAGCACCGGTACTCTTCGTCAGGAAGAAGGATGGCTCGTTGTGGCTCTATGTAGATTACTATGAGCTCAACCGGGTCACGATTAAGAATAAGTACCCACTCCCGATGATAAATGATTTGTTTGATCAGCTGTAGGGTGCACAGTTCTTTTCGAAGATTGACCTACGTTTTGCTTATCATCAGATTTGGGTCTGAGAGGAGGACATCCCGAAGACAGCTTTCAAGACATGTTATGGCCATTTTGAGTTTCAGGTCATGTCCTTCGGACTGACCAATGTACCCGCGGTCTTCATGCAGTTGATGAACGAGGTCTTCTATCCATATCTCGATCAGTTTATTGTGGTCTCCATCGATGACATTCTGATATATTTGAGGACCAGTGAGGACCATATGCAGCATCTGGATATTGCATTAGAGACCCTCCATACCCACTAGTTGTATACGAAGATGGAGAAGTTCAAATTTTTATAGGAGGAGGTGAAGTTCTGCGGTCACGTGATGATGAGGGAGGGTGTCGTAGTGGACCCCTCGAAGGTTGAGGCAATGCGTCAGTGGGACCAGCCCATATTTGTGTCCGAGATCCATAGTTTCCTTGGTTTGAGGGTATACTACCGGCATTTCATTGAGGGCTTCTCCCGTATCACAGCCCCGTTGACCAGGTTGACTCGGAAGGGCGCAGAGTTTGTTTGGAGCAAAGCCTATGAGCGAGCATTTATGAAGCTGAAGGACCACCTCACGTTCGCTCCCATCCTCACTCTTCCCACTAGGAGTGATGGATTTGTTGTATTTACTGATTCTTCGCATATTGGTTTGGGTACTGTCCTGATGTAGCATGGGAGACTAGTAGCCTTCGCGTCTCGTCAGCTCAAGGTCCATGAGCTGAATTATCCCGCTCATGATTTGAAATCGGCAGCAGTTGTCTTCGCACTGAAGGTATGGAGACACTATCTCTATGGGGTCACGTTCAAGCTCTTCTCCGACCACAAGAGCTTGAAATACCTATTCCCTTAGTCTGAGCTGAACATGAGGCAGAGACGCTGGATGAAGCTCCTAAAAGACTATGATTTCAATCTCCAGTACTACCCAGGCAAGGAAAATGTGGTAATGGATGTCCTCAGCCGTCAACCATGGGGCCTGGTGGCACATATGATGTCAGGAGTGGTGGATGCTCGAGGATATAACTGAGTATGACTTCAATTTTGGTCTGCAGTCTTCTATCATTCAGTTATTGAGCCTGTCGATTCAACCCTCTCTTGTGGCAAGGGTGGTCGAGGCTCAGCAGACAAATGAGTTATTACAGGATTACCGAGAAAAGGCAGCATCTGAGAGTCAGACAGATTGCCAGATTGGTTTTGATGGTGGACTTCATTTCAGAGGTTGATTGTGTGTCCCGGATATTGCTGAGTTACGTAGAGATCTGATGACTAAGGCACATCGATCGCAGTTTTCTATCCACCCTGGCTCGACGAAAATGTATCATAATATGAGGAGACCATATTTTTAGGTAGGGATAAAGCGCCAGATCGCCAGTTTTGTAGTCGAGTGTGACACATATAGTGTGTCAAGGCTGATCATTAGAGACCCCCCTGGTCTATTACAGTCGTTGAGCATCCCGACATGAAAGTGGGAGCACGTATCGACAGATTTCATTATGGGTTTGCCGAGGACTTAGCGCGGTCATGATGCCATCTATGTTGTCGTGGAGCATCAGACGAAGTCAGCACATTTTCTTGCGATTCTTGAGACTTGGCATTCGGACAAGCTTGCCAGGCTGTTTGTTGATGAGATCATGAGACTGTAAAGTGTTCCTGTCTTGATCATTTCAGACTGAGACTCGAAGTTCACGTCTCAGTTTGGAGGAGTTTTAGAGAGCGAGGGCACTAATTTGCAGCTCAGCACCGCGTATCATCCTCAGACCGATGGGCAAATCGAAAGGGTCATCCAAATCCTTAAGGATATGCTCAGAGATTACGCGATCGACTTCTCGAGTTGCTGGGATGAGCATCTGCGATTGGCTGAGTTCGCATACAACAACAACTATCAGACGACCATTTGTATGACTCCTTTTAAGGCATTATACACTAGACCGTGTAGATCTCTAAGTTGTTAGACCGAGGTCAGAGAGTGGCGTCTCCTAGGTCCCGATCTTGTGCAATAGACATCAAAGGCTATCGATATCATCAGGCAGAGGATGCGCACAGCTCAGAGTTGGCAGAAAAGTTTTGTTGACTGTCGGCGTCATCCCTTGGAGTTTGTAGTAGGGGACTGAGTGTATCTCATGGTCTCGCCCATGAAGGGCATGCTTCGATTTGGAGTGAAGGGAAAGCTAGCCCCGAGATTCAAAGGACCTTTCGAGATCACTAGGTGCATTGGCGCTGTGGCCTATCATCTTGCCTTACCATCTCAGTTGTCTGACGTCCATGACATTTTTCATGTCTCTATGCTAAGGAAGTGTGGGTTAGACATTGTTCCTATTATCAATTGGCAGCCGCTGGAGGTTCGGGAGGACACTTCTTACATTGAGCAGCTAGTTCATATCCTTGATCGGAAGGAGTAGGTCCTCCGGACCAAGGTCATTCCCTTGGTGAAAGTTCAGTGGGTTCACCATTCTGTTGATGAGGCATCTTGGGAGAGCGAGGATGAGATTCGAGAGCGTTATCCCCATCTCTTTGATGATTGATGATATGTTGTATCTGTATGTTGTCTCTGATTTTATATGATGATGCTATGTTTCATCTTCCTTATGAGTTATGTCTAGTTGCAATGATTGTGTAAATTTCTAGGACAATTTTTATTTGGAGGGGAGAGATGTAAGGCCTGTATCATAGACCGTACCATTCTGTAAGTTTTCGCAATCCTTCCGGTCGAATTTCGGCAACTCTCGACCCGTATCCGACGTTTGCACGTGATCCTAAGCCGAGTCTCGCATATCAGATTCAACTCGACTTAAAACTTGTACACTCGCGATCTCGCCGTCGCTTCATTTCTAACATGGAGATGTGGGCCCGCATTCATTCCGAAGAAATATCGCGCATTACGAATTTTGAGAGAATTTCTACAACATGCCCCATCAATTAAGTCAAGTACACCACCCATACCTCAATGCCACCTCACCCTATCCCAAGTACATGCATCCATTCCTTCTTTTCCATAAGTCAACTCTCTCTCTCCCTATCCATCCCTCTTTTGCCAAAATTTCCAACAAAACCATACCTCTCCATCCGATTCCTTATAACACGCATCCCATATCAATCCATTACCTCTATTTCTCTCTCATTCTCTAAGCAATTTCCCAAATCCCATGAGAGCTTCCAATGTCCAAGCTCCCCAAGCTTTCCCAAAAGAACAAGTGTGGCCCACTTTCCACCCTCTCATCCCCCATCTCAACCTTCCAATCTCCATCAACCTCCACTAAAACAGAAGGTAGGGAGCATAGGAGTCCAAGGAGCTAAAGAAGGAGGCTGATAGGTGGGTGATCCACCATTAAATTTTAGTTTTTTTGGGACCACATGTGGTGGGACCCTTTTGAAGCATGTAATGTAAGAAATGGAGGGCCCATAGTGGCGGGGTCCCTCCTCTCCATCATGATCTCTCTCTCCCTCCCTCCCTCTCTCTCTCTCTCTCTCTCTCTCTCTCTCTCTCTCTCTCTCCCCCCTATTCCATTCCATGGCCCATCTTGATGTATTTTATCCATGCCATCCACCCAAATGGACCAAACCGTTGTCCAACTTGGTGTTCATTTTCGGGCAGGGCTGGACATAAGGAAAATAAATATCAGCTTTGATCCAAATGGGTGGATCACACTGATGTGGACCCCACCATGTTTTATGTGAGGTATGTGTACCGTCCAGCAGCAAGCACTGTTGGACACAACCTCAATTTGATCCAAAACTCTAGTGCATGTGTTGTATACACACACCGTCCATACTATTTGGAGTAACACTAACAGGTTTTTGTGGGCCCTGATCATGAGGTATAATGCATACCCAAACCATTCATCCGTGTGGGGCCCATACGTGTTACATATCCACATCGTCCGATGGTCCGGATGGTGGGGATCACCCCGATTTAGTGTTATGTATCCAAGCCGTTCAGGCTCTGGACGTTAGTCCCTTTTAAAAGAAAATAATAAAAATGCAAATAAAAGAATAAAATATAAAATACATTATTTTAATGATAACATAATATATTATATTATATTATATCAATATATAACGTATATATATATATATGGTGGGCCCCATGTGGGACCCACCCTATTGGAAAGGGTAGGTGGTGTGCGTGTCTCACACCACCACCATATTGCTGCATTATGGCCATCACGTGTGGGGTCCATGTGAGACGTGTTTCATCTCAACCATACACCCATGGGCCCCCCTTATGATATACATGCTTTGATCCCACCATCCAGATGGGCTGAATGGTGGGCTTACTCACTAGATGTTTGGATTTTATATTCAAACTGTCCATCCCTTTTACATGTTGGGCCATGTATATGGATCCCCACACTGATGTATGTGTTACATCTGATCCGTCCATCCATTTGGTGAACTTGTTTCAAGGCTTAAGACTAAAACGTAAGACAGATCCAGTTATCAGGTGGACCACACTACAACAAACAGTGGGTTGAAACGTCTACCATTGAAACCCCTTTGGGTTATAGAAGTTTTGGAGGAATATGATATTTGTTTTTCCTTTAAGTTCCGGTCTTTGGGACCTTATGAACAGTGGATGGGAAATAAATGCTATGGTGGCCCCTCTAAATTTTAACAGTGGGAACCATTATCACCACTGATACTTGTGGCATGGTCCAGATGATCTCTGGATATGATTCAATCTTTTTTAATAATACTCTAAAATGATTTCTATCAATAGATGAATGGTTTAGTGGTACGGCCCAATTGATTCAGCCCATTGGTAACGGCCCATTTGATTTAGCCCAATTGTTTCGGCCCATCTGTACCGGCCCATTTGATTTGGCCCATTTGTACCGGCCCATTTGACTCGGCCCATTTGGTCGGCCTATTCAACTTGGCCTATTCAACTCGGCCATTTAAATCAGCCATTTGACTCGGCCCATTTGACTCGGCCCCTTTGATTCAGCCCATTTGGTCGGCCCATTTCATTCGACCCCTTTGATTCGACCCATTTGATCGACCCATTTGAATCGGCCCCTTTGATTCGGCCCATTTGAATTCGCTCCTTTGATTTGGCCCATTTGATGTAGCCCATTTAATGCATGATTGACCCATTGGAGCGACCCATATGATGCAACCCACTTAAGGTATATGAGGCCTAATGAGACGTATGTGATGCTTTTGTGTGGGCCGACTGTGATGTATATGAGGCCCATTGCGATGTGAGATTCCACCACGATGTTTGTAATGATGTTTTGGCGGCCATGCCATGGGAGTAATGATGGTTTGATGTCCACATTATAGAGCAGAGATGGCTAAATGTCCACATTGTAACTCTCCCTAGGGCCCATTGATAGGCCCATACTTGTAGTGTGTATGCTGTCTAGGCCCCTCTTCGTTATGAACAAAATCTATCACCACATAACATGTTTAGTATAGTTCCATGATTCATGATCATACGCATCATATGTATGCTTGAGATGAGGAGTGACTGATCATAGCATATGCCTTCGGGCAGATTGTTTATAAGCACCCTAAGAGGCGGAGTTGCCCTTCATGAGCGCACGGTACGCACAAGATTGTTGCATTATTGGTAATGTGATTCATGCACTTCGCATTTGTATGACATGATTTCTATACGCCTTAGCGACAACAGGGTTATGACCTCCACAGGCACTCGTGGATGGCGTCATAGGTGTCCCTGGGTGAAAATCTCTAAACCCGATTGTACCAGAGGATGACTCCAACGTCGAGACCGAGTGGATACATGAGCACATGAGGGCCAAATACCAGGAGGCCGCATGTCCCACTGTGTTGTAATCGGTTGGAAAGGGGTGTGGCCTTACCCGCCTAAGGGTAGGGGGCATTACTAGGCTGAGTTTGACCAACTCGTGAATGAGTCTGCTATTAACATGCCAGATAGATATTGACAGACTATTGGCCAGGCAGATAGTGAGGTTTCTTACGCTCACTTGGACTACGCGCTTGAGAAAGGGGCAGTGTCATTTAGAGTATAATAAACCCTGGTGATTATCTAGAGTGAGAATCGTACTGATATTTGATGCTTTAGTGAGGAGATGCATTGATATGTGGATGATGATTAACATGCATGAGTTGCATTTCTTATCGCGTGGCCTTGATATGGCCAATAGCATTCATGTTTTCCACCGCATAACCTGGTACAGATGATTACATTCGTGTACTCATCGGCATGATTCCACGTTACTCTGACATTACATTCTAAGTACGCTTATATTGTGCACACACACCACCCTCTAAGCTTTCTATAAGCTTATGCATGATTGATGTGTGCAAGTGATGCCAGGATGCAGCCATAGCTTCACAAAAGTAGGAGCTTGCAGTATAGCTTTAGGAGTTTCCGTTATTATCATTATCTTGTATTTCCCTTCATACACGTTGTACTCAAAGTTTTTGATCATAGTGGATTTTGTGATGGTGTTCTTATAGTTATTGTTCGTGGGTTATGCTTATAGTTATTCTTATACTGAATCAAAATCATATTTGAAATCCTCCTTGGATCCAAGGATCGGAACCTGGTGTATGGGTGCTGAGAGCCAAGAATGGGGTACTATGGAGGCTGTCAGCGCCGGATTTAGCGATTGAGAATTTGGTGAGCCCGATTTGCAAGTTTAAGGCGTGACACATACCTAGGCCTCAAATACATCTTAATAGGCCTCATCCAATGGGCCTTAAATACATCATATTGGGCCTCAAACAAGGGCCATATATATATCAAGGTAGGCCCCATGATCTGGACGGTTTGGATATAACATATACATTGCATCGGTCCCACCACCATATCTAGACAGTGGACAGCATGGATGAACACATGTAACATGATAGGGCCCACCGTCCAGGTCATGGTGGGCCACGTCCAAAAAAATGGATGGACAGCTTGGAATAAAATACATATATTATGGTTGGCCTCAATGTCTAGATGGACGGTGCTGATATACAATACATACATTAAGGTGGGTCCCACTCCAGAAAATAGATGGACAACATGTTATACGACACATCAGCAAGGCAGGGGCCCACAAAGTCCAAAACGGACAGGCAGAGTGGATGTAAGCCACATACATCACGGTTGGCTCCAAACAGCACCGTCCGAATGGATGTTGTGGATACAAAATAAATACATCAAGGCGGGTCCCACCCCCACACGTGTGGGGTGGGCCCCTTGTCCCAACAAATGGACAAAGTGTATAAAACACATAAATCAAAGTGGGGTCCACCGTCCTGAGCAGATTGACGGATGGTGGATATAGAATATATACACCAAGGTGGGTCCCATCCCCACATGTGCCACACATGTGGGGTGGGCCCCACGTCCAAATAGATGGACGGCTAGAGAAACATGTACATCAAGGTGGCCCAAGGAACTTGTTGACGTCTCTGTAGTAGCTACAGCTACTGGCCGTCCAGTAGATGGATGGCCCAGATACAAACACATACATTAAGGTTGGTCCACACGTGTGGGGCCCACCAGCTTTGGATGAAGCTAATACTTGTATTTTCACCTCATCCAGACGTCCTGGACATCCAGTGGATGGATGGTTTGGATGGAAGTTGTCATCAAAGTGGGCCCACTTCTAGCCAGGGATGGATGGCGTGGACACAATGCACGCATCAGGTGGGTCCACACGTGTGGGTCATCCCTCTCCTATCAAACAAAGATAGGGGTCATCTCCCCATTCAGATGGTTCTACAAGGCCAGCCAGCCATGCAGGCCGTCAATGTCCAGCAACACAGTCCATTTGCTGGACTGGAATAGATGAAGTACATACATCAAAGTGGGGTTCAAATGATGGCGCACTGAGCAAGAAAATCAAGCTAATAGCTGTGCATTCTTTCCCATCCAAGCCTGTGCAACTGACTGACCACACAGGCCTAGAAATGGGTAGCAACATGGGTTGATTTGCTGGACAATGGACCTCCCATTAGGTAAGGTACATACACCATTAGGTGGGCCATACATATCATCAACACCATAAAGAGAGAGAGAGGAAGAGAGAGAGAGAGAGAGAGAGAGAGAGAGAGAGAGAGAGACGGCGGAGATAGGAGGAGCTCTGCCACTATTAGCTATTCCATGTGCATACATATATCAAGATGGGCCATTAGCCACATCCAAAGGTTCAAGTAGGATCTCCACCATTGATTAGTTGGTCCTACATGATCCTATGCAAGAAAATTAAGGAAACCATGGAAGATATATCCTAAATATGGCACCCACCTTCAAATCTTCTTGTCCTTCTTCCACCAATGGCTTTCAATGCTTCAAGGGAGCAAGGTTCAATGGTTGAGATGAAGTCTTAATGGTTGGATTGGGAGGATTAGGGAGAAGAAGTTGCCGATTTTTTTGGGAATCCGTGGCTCTTGCTAGAGAGGAATGAAGAAGAAAGAGGGCAGAAGAGAGAGATAAGAGGGAGAGAGAGAGAGAGAGAGAGAGAGAGAGAGAGAGAGAGAGATGATTGCTTTGTAAGGCAATCATAGCTAGTGTAAGTCATGCTCTCATGGGGAAGAAAAATAGTAATTATGGGCTAGGGACTAGGGTGGCTAGGGTGACTATGGTAGGGTATGTAGGTAGGTTAGGGTGATGATTGCTTGCTAGGGAATAATCATATATGAGATAGGTGGGTCCCACAATCATGCGATCAGTAGCCGGAATCATGCGCAACCCACATCTTATGATCTACACGTTGGATTGGCGCATGAGACGCAGCGATGGCGTGGTCGCAATAGCACAGGTCTCGGGCTGAGTCGACATGGGTTTATGGGATGAGACTCAAGGTCGTTCGCAAATGAATTCTACGGGTCGTAGGTGGCAGGAATTTGGCTGGAAGGACCGCGGGATCCTATGGAATGGAACGGTCACTAGGACATGGGCCTGACATCTCTCTCCTCCTAATAAAAAAATTTTATCATCGAAATTTACTATCTGTAAGTGCTATAGTTTATATCCCCGTCTGTTGTCAAATTTGTGGTGCCAAAATCACTGTTATATATAACTTGCATAAGTGAAGCTCTCTCAAGGATCAACATTCATAAACAAGCTAAGCTCACAACAAGCAAAGCTCACAAGTACAAGGATCAATCTTGAATGCAAGAACTACTCACAAGACAAGACTCAAGCTGCAAGACTTCAAGAAGAGTACAAGGCAGTTTGTAAAGAACTCAAGACACTTTCAAGATTGAGCTACATCAAGATTTCAAGATTGAACTACATCAAGACTTCAAGGCTCATACTTCAAGGTCACTAGTTCCTAATGTTTCAATTTCCTTACTTCATGGTTGAGGTTTGACTGACCTTAGGTTGACCTTAGAAGTAGGTCACTTTGGATACATAAATCGAATGTTTATTTTACATGAGTTTGGTCTATTTTTCGACTAGTCCTAGGCCTTCTTCGACTAGTCCTAGAGTTGCTTCGACCAGTCTAAGAAATTCCTTACAAATTTCGGATGAAATCTGTTAGGCTTCGAGTAGTCCAGAAATCTGTTCGACCAGTCGAAGGAACAGTGTCGACTGCATCTTCGACCAGTCGAAAATCTTCGACTCAAAATCCAATGATGTTTTTTAGGTTCTTCGACTAGTCGAAGGAGACCTTTGACCAGTCGAAGGTGACCTATGACCAGTCGAAGGAGACCTTCGACCAGTCGTAGAACGGTCAAAGCTTATTGCGCCTGATTTTTCAAATATCTGTTATTGCTTCGACTAGTCGAAGAACTCCCTAGACCAGTCGAAGACGCGATCTGCTCACCTATAAATAGGGCATGAATCTCAGAAGAAATCATCGAATTAATTAATCCATTCAAGCCAATCTTCGTCGAACTTCTGAGAGACAATTCTGTGCTCCATCTAAGCTAAGTGTGCTTATTTAATATTCTCTTTCCTTAGCTTTATTTAATTGATTTTGTTTCTGCTATTCCAGTCTAATTTGATAAGAGGAATTGTTATTCCCTTTCTTTGGAATCAAAATCAATTAAGGCAAGCCCTATTTGGTTTAATTTAAAATCTATTAGAATTAGAACCATTGTAATTAAGTACTGGACATTGAACTTGGACATTCAATCATCTACTCGACTTAGTTTACCGGGCCGCTACAACGAAGGAGATAATCGGTATTTTACATTTAATTGTAAATTCCTTCTGTTTTGGTTTCTTTTAAGATTTGCGAGAAAAATCTTGTTGTATTGGTTATCCGAGGAGAGCCAGAAAACTCGAAGTGGGGTTTTTAATTGTGTAAGCCCACAGACAAAGACACAATTGTAAAGGTTTTGGGTGAACCTGGGAAAACCTATTTTGTTAGTGAACGCTAATATCCCCTGTGTGAGGATATTAGGAGTGGAGTAGCATTCTGTGTGGCTGTTGTTTAACAGTTGGTGAACACACAGGTGAACCACTATAATCCCTTGTGTTGTGGTTGAATGATTTATACTTCTGATCTTTAATTATTCTTTTGTGGGATATATGTATGGTGGTGAATGTTGTAATCATTTAATTCAAGCATTGTGAGAATTTTGTAATAGTTTAGAATTTATTTTCTGCTATTCCTTTATCAGCTTGATATTCAATTTCCTTTAAAAGTTGTTCCAGCAAGGTTGCCCTGCCATTTTTATGGTGTATGGCTGTCCCTAGAACAATACATTTTTAATTACAGGTCATTTTAATTCAGTTTGTATTTATTTCTGTATTCCTCTTTGGTTTGAGATTTGATACAAAGATCTTTCTAGAAATAAGGTTGTCCTACCATAAACTCTGGTTTTTGGTGTAAGGTTGTCCTTAGAACAAAATTTGTATCAACCTCTCAAGATCTGAATTTTGAGGTTATTTTACTTTCCTGCATTGTGATTTACTTTGGCTATCATATTCTTTTTAATTCCGCTGTTATAAGTTTTATTTGGCATTGTCCTATTCACCCTCCCTCTAGGACATATAGCTAGGCCTTTTCAAGTGATATCAGAGCCTAATAGCTCTTTTTTAATTCTTGGATTTAATTCCTGAGCTAACGATTTAAGCTATTTAAGATGTCAAATTTTGATAGCCTTTCACTCACAAAGCCTCCACCCCTTGATGGCTCCAACTATGCCTATTGGAAAGGCAGAATGAGGATCTTCCTCAAATCAATGGATGAAAATGTGTGGCAAGCCACAGCAACTGAATGGAAACCTCCTATCATGGAAGTTACTGGGGTTGATGGTTCAAAATCTATGAAAGTCACACCATATTACCATTGGACCACTCTTCAGAAAAGTGAGAGTAGTGCAAATGCTAAAGCACTAAATGCAATTACTTGCACACTATCACCGGATGAGTTCAAAAGAATCATTTCTTGTGATACTGCAAAGCAAGCTTGGGATATATTAGAAATGACACACGAGGGTACTACAATTGTCAAAAAATCTAAAGTCCAACTCCTCACAACCAGATTTGAAGAAATTCATATGGAGGAAAATGAAATGTTTATGGACTTTTACACTAGATTGAATGACATTGTAAACTCAATGTGGGGTCTTGGCGATAAAATCCCAGAAAGTAAAGTGTGTGCAAAAATATTACGCTCACTTCCTGAACGGTTCAATTCTAAAGTAACCGCGATTCAGGAACTTCGTGATATGGATAATATGAGGGTAGAAGAACTAGTTGGTTCTCTATAAACCAACGAGTTAAACTTTAAAGCTCCTAAAGGTAAATCTATCGCACTAAAATCTTCTAAATGTAATTCAGAAGAAAATTCTGATTCAGAAGATGATATGGCTCTTTTAGCTAAGAAATTTTACAAGATTTTCAAAAGCAAGCAAAGGGTTGATTTTCAAAAATCAAATGATAAAAAGAAGTTTAGACCCAAATCTCGAAAATCTTTGAAAGATAGTCAATGTTACAACTGTCAAGAATATGGGCACTTAGCAAATAGATGTCCTAAAAGGGACAAACCCAAAAAGAAGGGTATGTTGGCTACATGGGATGAATCATCTGATTCTGAAGGTTCTTCTAAATCAGAAGATTCTGAAACTGAGTCGGGTAATGAGGTTAAAGCTCTTATGACTCTAGCCAAATTCACATTTTCAGATAATGACTCAACAAGTGAAGAAAATCTGAGTAGTGAATGTGAAAATGAAGATGATCTTCAAGACGCTTACAATGCCCTATATAAGGAAAGTTGTAAAATTGCTGTCAAACTTAAACTTCAAAAAGAAAAGTTTTCTAAACTCAAAAAATGTTTTGAATCACTTGTCTTAGAAATATCACAAATTTCAGATTGTTTTGAAAAATCAAAATGCGATTTGGAATTCAAAAACTCCCTAATTATTAATTTAAAATCTGAAATTGAGAAACTTAAAACTGAAGTATCTTCTCTTCTGAGTCTAAAGGACACATGGAAATATGCCCAAGGTGATCCAAAGTTAGAGAAACTTTTATCCGGATCAAGAAAATGTGGCGATCTATCCGGGTTGGGCTATGATAAAAATCTACCTCCTAAACAAAAGTATACTCCTCCTATGTTTGTTAAAGGAGAGTTCTCAAACTCAAAAGGGAAAAGTACTTATCAAGATTTTTCTAAAAATTCAAAAACTTTTCAAAAACCTAGAAGCAGCCATGTCAACTTTAATCAGAAACGAAATCCACTAGCTGAAAAGATAGTTGATTTACTCAAGGAGCTCTTAAAATCTAGCTCTATAGGTCATTCCTACAAATATAAACAAAAGAAGACCAACTATGTTCCTAAACCCAAAACAGTTATGAAATGGGTTCCTAAAGTTACCTGCTTGGTTGCTCACACTGCTTTCAAAGCAACAAGTCATTCAAAGTGGTACCTAGACAGTGGATGCTCCAGGCATATGACAGGTGACAAAGCTTTATTCACGGATCTGAAAGATATGACTGATGGTTCAGTCACATTTGGTGATGATAGCAACTGCAAGATTATAGGCCAAGGTACGGTTCAACTTTTTAATCTTCCTGTGTTTAAAAATGTTTTATATGTTGAAGGCTTAAAACATAACTTGCTTAGTATATCTCAAATATGTGATAATAACCATAGTGTTCGGTTTTCTAATCAAAGCTGTGAGATACTAAACAATAAGGGTTCTGTAATATTAATTGGACATAGAACGTCTGAAAATTGCTATATTATTAGCGAATCCAGCTCATCTAATCAAACATGTTACATGGTCCATACAGACGAGACTAATTTATGGCACAAACGTCTTGGACATGTACATTATCGAAATTTATATAGATTGAGCAAACGAGAACTTATAAGAGGTTTACCCAAACTTCAGAAATTAGATAAAATATGTGGTGAGTGCCAGATAGGCAAACAAACAAAGAACTCACACAAAAAGGTGAATTCAAATACCACATCAAGACCACTCGAACTTCTCCACATGGATCTGATAGGACCTACCAGAACAGAAAGTCGTGGTGAGAAAAAGTATATCCTGGTAATAGTTAATGACTTTACCAGATTCACTTGGGTAGTCTTCTTAAGAGATAAATCTGAAACCATTGAAGAAGTAAGAAAAGTTTTCAAAAGGATTCAAACTGAAAAATCTTCTCAAATCAGTAAAATTCGTAGTGATCATGGATCTGAATTTGAGAATAGCAATTTTGAGAAGTTCTGTACTGACCAAGGAATATTACATGAATTCTTTGCTCCCAAAACTCCACAACAAAATGGAATTGTAGAAAGAAAGAATAGGGTGTTTCAAGAAATGGCTAATGTCATGTTGAATAGCATGAAGCTCTCTAAAGATCTTTGGGCTGAAGCAGTCAACACAGCTTGCTATATTATTTACCGAGTCAACACTAGCAAAGATAATAATAAAACGGCTTACGAATTGTGGTTCAATAAAAAGCCTACTATTAAATACCCTCGATCAGTCGAAGTGCTATATTTTACGTGATCGTGAAAATTTGGGAAAATTCGATACGAAGAGTGATGAAGGTATTTTTCTAGGATATTCCTTAAACAGTCGAGCTTATAGGGTTCTGAACAAAAGGACTGGTGTGATTCAAGAATCCATTAATGTTGTCATTGATGATCACTTAAACACGCCAGTTTCTAATTCAGATAATGATGAAGTACTAATCATTGATAAACCCAATACTTCATCGAATCAGACTGATTCTGAGTTGAGGACTGTTAAAGATCATCCAACCACATAAATTCTTGGAAACCCTCTCACCGGTGTTCGCACCCGTAGACAACTTGAGGATATATGTAATTATGTATGTTTTACATCCCAAATAGAACCATCTAACGTAAAAGAAGCTTTTGCTGATGAGAACTAGATTGTTGCGATGTAAGAAGAACTCAACCAATTTGTAAGAAATGATGTTTGGTATCTCGTACCAAGACCTAAAGATAAACACATCATTGGAACAAAATGGATTTTCAAAAATAAGTCTGACGAGTGTGGAAATATAATTAGAAACAAGGCTAGACTAGTGGTACAAGGTTATACTCAAATTGAAGGGATTGATTTCGATGAAACTTTTGCACCAGTAGCACGTCTTGAATCTATCAGACTATTTATATCCATTGCATGTTTTAGAAAGATAAAGATCTATCAGATGGATGTGAAAAGTGCTTTTCTAAATGGCGATTTACATGAAGAAGTCTATGTTGAACAGTCAATGGGTTTTGAAGATTCCAAAAATACTGATTATGTATATCGGCTTAAAAAGGCACTTTATGGATTAAAACAAGCACCTAGGGCATGGTATGAGAAACTAACGAAATTACTTTTAAGTCATAATTTTCAAATGGGATTTGTTAATAAAACTCTGTTTGTTAAAAAACATAATGATCATATCTTAATGGTGCAGATTTATGTTGATGATATCATTTATGGATCAACTTGTACTGACTTGACTACTGAGTTTGCAAATTTGATGAAATCACAGTTCGAAATGAGCATGGTTGGGGAATTGACTTATTTCCTTGGATTGCAAGTAAAGCAACAACCTAAAGGAATATTCATTTCTCAATCTAAGTATGCTTTGAATCTAATCAAGAGATTTGGATTTGAGAATGGCAAGAATTTCGATACTCCTATGAGTACTACCCTGAAACTCTCAAAAGACTCTAATGGTAAAAATGTTGACTCAAAACTTTATCGGAGTATGATTGGTAGTTTGTTATATTTAACTGCTAGTAGACCTGATATTTCTCTAAGTGTTGGTATTTGCGCAAGATATCAATCTGATCTAAAAGAATCTCACTTGATTGCTGTCAAGCGAATTATTAGATATGTCGCAAGTACTGTAAATCTTGGTCTCTAGTATCCTCAAGAAACCAATGTCCAATTAGCTGGGTACTCGGATGCTGACTGGGCTGGTAATCTAGATGATAGAAAATCAACTAGTGGTGGTTGTTTTTACATTGGAAATTGTCTAGTTTCCTGGTTTAGTAATAAATAAAATTCTATATCACTTTCAACAGCTGAAGCTGAGTATATCGCAGCTGGTAATGCATGTACATATCTTGTTTGGATGCAACGAATGCTAAGTGATTATGGAATTAAATAGGATTCCATGTTATTACATTGTGATAATTCCAGTGCGATAAATATTTCAAAAAATCCTATTCAGCATTCTCGTACTAAGCACATTGACATTAGATTTCATTATATAAGGGAATTAGTAGAAGAAAAAGTTATATCTCTAGAATATATTCCTACCGAAGATCAACGAGCTGACATTTTCACAAAACCTCTCGATAAAAGCAGGTTCAAAAAGAAGAAATTTGATCTTAGCATGTGCATTTTAAAATGATTATTTATGCCTACTTGTATTATAGTGTATATATTTGCTAGATTGAATTTCAATTTTTGTATAATTTGCAAGTAATATGAATTTTTGGACATTCTTCGACCAGTCGTGAGTATACTCGACTAGTCGACTTTCGACCGGTCGTAGATATCCACGACCAGTCATAGAACTCGGGAATCACTTAAAATTTGGGGATTTTTGCTTTCTTCCTCATTCCATTTTTTTTTCTCTCTAAGGAGCTGAGCTCCGACTTGTCGAACCCATCTTTCATGTTCTTCAAGGTTAGTGTTCCAAATCACGTTTTTCTTGCAGATTTGTGTCTAGATTGTTTACTTTTCTAGCTTTAAGCTTTCTATTTTGGATTTCATTGAGATTTGGGGTTTGGATTTTGAAAAATCTATTTTGTGTAAACCCACTTCTTAATCCTTTGCAACTTCTTATTTCCTTGATATCCTTGTTGCAAATGGCTTCTAGAGGTAGAAAAACTACTTCCCGTGGTCCTTCTTCTTCCTCCAGATCGACCATTATCACTAAGCGTCATCTTCTTGTTTCCAATGATGATCCATCTTATGTTAGGGACATTAGATTACATAATGTTATTGTTGAACATCCTGTTGATGTTAATCATATTGCACCTTTTGACATCCTTCTTATGCTTGAAGCTGTAGGTTGGGTTAACTTATTACATTGGGGTGGGCCTGCATACCGGTCCATTGCCCAATCCATGTTTACATGTATTAGTGCTTTCTCACAGGATAATTTAACTTTTAAAATATCTACTAGAGAAGGGCCTTTTGACATTGATCGTCATTTAATTTCAGCCCTTATGGACATTCCTGTGAATGATGAGGGTATTCCTATCCATAATTTAACTGATAAACCCTTAATGTCTGAAAAACGCATGCTCACTAGAGATTTATGCAACATGGATGTTCAATGGACACAAAAAGGGAATGCGCTTCCTGCAAGGTATTTGTTACCCAAATACAGAATTCTCCGCAAAATCTTTGTGTCTAATCTGTATCCTCGTTCGGGTAATAAAACTGACTTGACTTTGTTTATAGTTCGTGTTATCCATGCTATTTCCAATGGTACTCAGATTTGTTTACCATCCTTAATCTGTCATTTCATTCTTCAGTTTAGACTCCATCCTGGTCATAGTGACATTCTTTTTGCCTATTTAATGACTGTATTGGCTACACATATGTTAGTCGATATGCCGGTTGATGAGGCACCTATCCATCATCTGATCTTCAACAATACTAATATCAATAAGATGAAGCTGGATCTACTTCCTAAACAAGGTGGTGGTGGTGGTGGTGGTCATGAAGAAGCTGGTGATGACATTAATATGGATGACATTTTTGAGGAACTGGATTCTGACTCAACAAATGATCCAGATTTTGAACCATCTGATGTTGATGCTCATCTTAGTGCATTAGAGGATAAAGTTGAGAATATAATTGTAAAGATGGAAAACATGTCTGTTGCTCATGATTTATAATTCAAGTACATGCGTAAATATCTTAGGCGATTGGACAAAGGCATGCACTAACTTGATCCCTCTATTCCTGCTCCGTCATCTGATTCTGGTTCTGACTAGTTTATATGAGACTTCTGGTCTATAATAACTTTATAACTTAGCACTTGGTTGACTGATTTTGAGTTGGATACTATCTATGTTTTATGCTGGATATTTATTCTATGTGAAGCTATGCTGAGTATCTCTATCACTGTTCTGCTATACTCTCATAACTCCTCATGTTTATTCTCATATATCCCTTTATTTAGTTCTCCTTTATTGTTGTTTCCTTTGTCATATTGTGACAAAAAAGGAGAGAATGGTTTGTTCTTAACGATGTGATTGTGAGAGGAGTAGCATTGGTTATGTTACTCAGGGGGAGGAGTAGTAGCATTAGTTATGTTACTCAGGGGGAGTATGTTTGAACTAGTTGAATGAAACTGGTTGAATGTTGAATATTGAATATTAAATATTAATTTGCAGGTAAGCAAGTTTATATGACCCGGCTCATAACTCTTTAACCAGTTGTTTTACTTTATGTTTATCTTGGTTATGTGTTTTGTCACTAATTTGACAAAAGGGGAGATTGTAAGTGCTATAGTTTATATCCCTGTCTGTTGTCAAATTTGTGGTGCCAAAATCACTATTATATATAACTTGCATAAGTGAAGCTCTCTCAAGGATCAACATTCATAAACAAGCTAAGCTCACAACAAGCAAAGCTCACAAGTACAAGGATCAATCTTGAATGCAAGAACTACTCACAAGACAAGACTCAAGCTGCAAGACTTCAAGAAGAGTACAAGGCAGTTTGTAAAGAACTTAAGACACTTTCAAGATTGAGCTACATCAAGATTTCAAGATTGAACTACATCAAGACTTCAAGGCTCATACTTCAAGGTCACTAGTTCCTAATGTTTCAAAGTCCTTACTTTATGTTTGAGGTTTGACTGACCTTAGGTTGACCTTAGAAGTAGGTCACTTTGGATACATAAATCGAATGTTTATTTTACATAAGTTTGGTCTGTTCTTCGACTTGTCCTAGGCCTTCTTCGACTAGTCCTAGAGTTACTTCGACCAGTCTAAGAAATTCCTCGATCAGTCGTGAGTTTGTTAAAAATTTCGGATAAAATCTGTTAGGCTTCGACTAGTCCAGGAATCTGTTCGACCAGTCGAAGGAACAGTGTCGACTGCATCTTCGACCAGTCGAAAATCTTCGACTCAAAATCCAGCGATATTTTTCAGGTTCTTCGACTAGTCGAAGGAGACCTTCGACCAGTCGTAGAACGGTCAAAGCTTATCGCACCTGATTTTTCAAATATCTGTTATTGCTTCGACTAGTCGAAGAACTCCCTAGACCAGTCGAAGACGCGATCTGCTCACCTATAAATAGGGCATAAATCTCAGAAGAAATCGTCGAATTAATTAATCCATTCAAGCCAATCTTCGTCGAACTTCTGAGAGATAATTATGTGCTCCATCTAAGCTAAGTGTGCTTATTTAATATTCTCTTTCCTTAGCTTTATTTAATTGATTTTGTTTCTGCTATTCCAGTCTAATTTGATAAGAGGAATTGTTATTCCCTTTCTTTGGAATCAAAATCAATTAAGGCAAGCCCTATTTGGTTTAGTTTAAAATCTATTAGAATTAGAACCATTGTAATTGAGTACTGGACATTGAACTTGGACATTCAATCATCTACTTTGATTTGGTTCTACCGGGCTGCTACAACGAAGGAGATAATCAGGTATTTTACATTTAATTGTAAATTCCTTTCTGTTTTGGTTTCTTTTAAGATTTGCCAGAAAAATCTTGTTGTATTGGTTATCTGAGGAGAGCCAGGAAAACTCAGAAGTGGGGTTTTTTAATTGTGTAAGCCCACAGACAAAGACACAATTGTAAAGGTTTTGGGTGAACCTGGGAAAACCTATTTTGTTAGTGAACGCTAATATCCCCTGTGTGAGGATATTAGGAGTGGAGTAGCATTCTGTGTGGTTGTTGTTTAACAGTTGGTGAACACACAGGCGAACCACTATAATCCCTTGTGTTGTGGTTGAATGATTTATACTTC
Organism: Magnolia sinica; assembly: GCF_029962835.1. Classification (NCBI taxonomy): domain Eukaryota; kingdom Viridiplantae; phylum Streptophyta; class Magnoliopsida; order Magnoliales; family Magnoliaceae; genus Magnolia; species Magnolia sinica. Next base: position 61,701,853 of record NC_080577.1, read on the forward strand.
TGATCTTTAATTATTCTTTTGTGGGATGTATGTATGGTGGTGAATGTTGTAATCATTTAATTCAAGCATTGTGAGAATTTTGTAATAGTTTAGAATTTATTTTCTGCTATTCCTTTATCAGCTTGATATTCAATTTCCTTTAAAAGTTGTTCCAGCAAGGTTGCCCTGCCATTTTTATGGTGTATGGCTGTCCCTAGAACAATACATTTGTGATTACAATTTATTTTAATTCAGTTTGTATTTATTTCTGTATTCCTCTTTGGTTTGAGATTTGATACAAAGATCTTTCTAGAAATAAGGTTGTCCTACCATAAACTCTGGTTTTTGGTGTAAGGTTGTCCTTAGAACAACATTTGTATCAACCTCTCAAGATCTAAATTTTGAGGTTATTTTACTTTCCTGCATTGTGATTTACTTTGGCTATCATATTCTTTTTAATTCCGCTGTTATAATTTTTATTTGGCATTGTCCTATTCACCCCCCCTCTAGGACATATAGCTACGCCTTTTCACTATCATGCAGGACAAAACACGGGAAGAAAAGAAAGCATCACCACACATATATATATATATACACACACACACACACACATATATATAACAATCAATGCAATACAAAGCAAAATACAAGCACAATCAATCTGCAAACAAATGGGGATAATACTCTCTAATCTCAGTCTCATGCTCCCAAGATGTCTCCTCAACAGAATGATGACCCCACTGATCCTTCACCAAAGGAATGACCTTGGTCAGGAGGACTTGATCCTTTCAAATCGGTTACTCAATATAGGAAGCATCCTCACAGACCTCAAAAGGCTGCCAATCAGTCATAGTAATAGTGCCTGACCCACACTTCTATAACATAGAAACATGAAAAATGTTGTGGATGCCAGATTACTCAGAAGGTAAGGCAAGCCTAGAGGCCACGGTGCCAACATGCCCAGTGATCTCGAAAGGTCCAATAAATATCGGGGCAAGCTTGCCCTTTGCTCCAAATTGAACCACACCCTTCATGGGCGAGACCTTGACATACACTTGGTCCCCAACTGCAAACTCCAAGGGACGACGCAGATGATCAGCAAAACTCTTCTGTTGGCTCTAAACTATGCGCATCCTCTACCTGATGATGTCGATAACCTCTGATGTCTGCTGCACAAGCTCGGGTCCTAGGAGATGGTGTTCTCCAACCTTGGCCCAACAACTGGGGGATCTACATGGCTTGTCATATAAAGCCTCGAAGGGGGCCATACTGATAATTGCCTGATAGATGTTATTATATGCAAACTAGGCCAGGCGCAAATGCTCATCCCAGCTACCCGAGAAGTCGCTCATGGAAGCTCTAAGCATATCCTTAAGAATTTGATTGACCCTCTTGGTTTGTCCATCGGTTTGTGGATGATACGCAGTGCTGAACTACAAGGCAGACCCCATCGCTCTCTGAAAGCTCCTCCAAAACTAAGATGCGAACCTCGGGTCTCAGTCGAAAACGGTCGAGACTGGAACACCGTGCGGTCTCACGATCTCATCAACAAACAATTTGGTAAGTTGGTCCAAAGGCCAAGTCACACAAATCGTAAGAAAATGTGCCGACTTCATCAGACGATCCACGACAACCCAGATGACGTCATGACCGCACTGAGTCCTTGGCAAGCCCATGATAAAATTGGTGGATACATGCTCTCACTTCCACATCAGGATACTTAACGGCGACAATGGACCTTGGGGTCTCTGATGATCAACCTTGACATGATGGCAAGTGTCATACTCAGCCACAAAACTGGTGATCTGGCAATCCCTCAAAAATACTGATGCCTCATATCACGATACATCATCGTCGAGCCAGGGAGGATAGAAAACTGTGATTGATGTGTCTCAGTCATAAGATCTCTGTGTAACTCTAAAACATCCAGATACAACCGGTCTCTGAATTGAAGTCCACCATCAGAACCAATCTACCAATCTGATTGACTCTCAGATGCTGCCTTTGCCCGATAACTCTACAACGACTCATCTGCCTGCTGAGCCTCGATTACCCTTGTGATAAGAGAGGTTTGAATCGATGGGCTCGATAACTACATGATAGAAGACTGTAAGCTAATATCGAAGTCGAACGCTGACACATCCTCAAGCATCTTCCACTCTTGAATCATCATATGCACTAGTAGGCCTCGTGGCTGATGGCTAAGGGCATCCGCCACCATGTTCACCTTGCTCGGGTAGTTCTGAAGATCAAAATCATAGTCCTTCCAATGTTTCTGCCTCATGTTCAGCTCGGACTGAGAGAATAGATATTTCAAGCCCTTATGGTCGGAGAAGAGATCGAACCTGACCCCATAGAGATAGTGCTTCCACACCTTCAGTGCGAAGACAACTGCTGGTAGCTCCAAATCATGCATGGGGTAGTTTAGCTCATGGACCTTGAGCTGGCGAGATGCATAAACTACCAGCTTCCCGTGCTGCGTTAGGACAACACCTAAACCAATACGTAAAGCATTTGTAAATATAATAAATCCATCACTTCCAGAGGGAAGAGTGAGGACAAGAGCGGATGTGAAATGATCCTTTAGTTCCATAAATGCTCGTTCACAAGCATTACTCCACACAAACTCTATGCCCTTCTGGGTCAACCTGGTCAGTGGTGCTGCAATACGGGAGAATCCCTCAATAAATCATCGATAATATCCCGCCAAGCCATGAAAACTGCGGATCTTAGATGCATTCGTAGGCTGACCCCACTGACCGACTGCATTAACCTTCGAGGAGTCCACAACAACACCGTCCCTGTCACCATATGACCGAGGAACTTCACCTCGTCCTGCTAAAACTCCCACTTCTCTAGCTTCATATATAGCTGAAGCGCACGAAGGGTCTGCAAGGCGATCTCTAATAAACTGATCGAGATAAGGCCAGAAAACCTCATTCATCAACTACATGAAGACCGTGGGCGCATTGGTCAGTTTAAAGGACATGACCTGAAACTCAAAGTGACCATAGCGCATCCTTGAAGCTGTCTTCGGGATGTCCTCCTCTCGAACTCGAATTTGATGATAACCAAAACGTAAGTCAATCTTTGAAAAGAACTGTGCACCTTGCTGCTAATCAAACAAATCATCAATCCTCAGGAGCGGATACTTGTTCTTGATCGTGACCCGGTTAAGCTCGCGGTAATCCACATAGAGCCTCAACGAGCCATCCTTCTTCCTGACAAATAGTATCGGCGCTCTGTATGGAAAACTACTCGGACAAATGAATCCCAACTCATGCAACTCGTCCAACTGTCGCTGCAGCTCTTGTAACTCATCGGTGCTATACGATACGGGGCCTTCGAGATAGGTGTTATACCATTATAGGATCAATTTAGAAGTCAATATGTCGGCGCGGCAAAAATCCTGGAATCTCTTGGAATACATCGAGAAAATTGCAAACCATTGGCAACTGATCAACACTCATTGCTACGGGCTCCTCTACTGTGCACGACATCAAACAAGACACCGGCTCTCCTCTGGGCTCGACAACGAACTGAAACTGTGGCAAGCCAGGTATACAGAATGTGACCGTCCTTGTGGAGCAGTCCAAGATGGCGTGGTACTCGGCAAGCCAATCCATGCCTAGGATGACATTGAACTTTGACATCGGTAATACGAACAAATTGGCAAGCAAGAAGGTCTCCTCGACTAAGATGGGGTAAGATAAACAACATTGGCCTAGCACTATAGTCTTCTCCAAGGGCATCGATACGGTCAATCCCTCACGAGCAGACTCTATAGCAATCCAGTCGAATGACAAAAATCATAGGACATGTACAAGTGCGAAGCACCAGAATCAAACGGAACTCTAACAATGCATGCAGAGACAGGAAAAATACCCGCAATGACTCCTTTGAAAGACTGTGGGTCCTGTTGAGCTGCATAAAATCTAACTTAAGCTGACCGGGGAGGTGTCTGTCCCCTCTAAGGGTGCTACTGCTACTGCTGCTGCCACTGCGGAGACCCATAATGTTGTCTCAGCTATGGCTGGGCCTCTGTGATGGAGGTGGCTATGGTTGCTGCTGCTGAGGTCGATGCTATTGTGGAGGCTGCTGAGGTGCTCTCGGCTGCTGCTACTACTATAGAGGGCGGGGGCACTCCTACATACGATGCCCTAGTCCACCCCATCTAAAATACGTCCCTGCAAACGGCCTCTAAGGTGGTACTGGAGGTGTCGTTGGTGCTCAACAGGTCATGTGCCTCTGTCGCTGTCGACGCTGCTGCTACTGGGGGCCATTAGAGGAAGCCTGCTTCTTCCCGTCTCTCCTCCAATCATGATCATTCTTTGTACCAGCCCAATCAGCCTTATAAATCTGAGCCCTCCATACTAGCTCCTCAAAGGTTAGGAGCTCATGCCCAACAACACGACCTTGGAGGTCATAACGCAAGATGTTCTCGAAACAGCGGACCTTTTGCCCTTTATCATTAATCAGATACGGCATGAACCTTGATAGCACTACGAAACGAGCCACATACTGCGCCATAGATATGTATCCCTGTACTAGGGTCTTGAACTCCCATGCTCACTGCCGAAGAATGTGATCGGGGAAGTACTGTTGATCGAATCGATCAACGAAGTCCTCTCATGTCTAGATGAAGTCAGCTCCTGCAACATAGGTGATGGAGGTCCACTAGTGCTCAGCCTCACTCTCGAACAAATACATGGCCAAAGGGACCCACTGCTGGGTCGTGCATCTCATAGTCTCAAACATCTTCTACACTCAGGAGCGCCATCTCTCTACTGCGGTCATATCGGGCTCTCCCTGGAATTGAGGGAGATCGATCCGAAGGAACTCTCTCAATAAGGCACTCGCGCACTCCTGCTCTGTCTGCTCCGGGGACTCCATGTGGCGCTCGCCCTGTCCGTAGAGGGCGACTGTCATAGCCTAAAGCATCTACTGCAACTGCTCTGCACCAACTGGTATGGTAGGGGCTGCGCTGGTCTTGGATGGAGGTGTAGGTGCTGCACGGGCCTCGGGCATGGGAACAAGAGGCTCTAGCAGGGGAACGGGAACTACAGGAGGTGGAATAAGAACCTCGGGCGGAGGAACGAGATCCTCAAGTGGTGGAGCGGGAATCACTTGGGTCGCTCTGGTACCTCGGGCACCCCATATGCCTTGTGTACCTAGTGTGCCTCATGTGCCTTGTCTAGGCGGCATGGTCTACAACAAAGAAAAAAAGGCGTCCATCAACCTTGAGAACCCTTAAAGGCTCGAACATTAGGGAACCAAATCATTAAGAGATGTACTTGGGACCTGATTGTCCTAAGCTCAACGCAGATATGTGATTTTGCTATAAGTTATTCCCAAGTCATGCTCTGATACCAACTCCTGTCAAGCCCCAAATTCAAAAATCGGGCTCACAAAATTTTTGATCAACGAATCTGGCACCGACAGCCTCCGTAGTGCCCCATTCTTGGCTCCCAACGCCTATACACTGGATTCCGATCCTGGGACACACAAGGAGGATTTAGATCATAAACTGGTTTCATAATTAGCATAACCATAAGCATAACCCACAAACAATAACCAGGACTCCATTACAAAATCCACTATGATAAAAAAAATCTTTAAGGTACAATGCACATAAAGGGAAATACAATGATAATAATAACACAACTCCAGAAGCTTAATGGCACGGTCCTGCTCTTGTTCAGCTATGGCCAAGTGTCACCTGCACACATCAATTATACATAAGCTTATAGAAAGCTTAGAGGGTGGTGAAAGTGTGTGAATAATATAAGCGTGCTCATAATACAATATCAGAGTAATGCGAAATAAACTGGTAAGTCTATGAATGCAATCAGCCGTACCAAGGCTATGCGATACAAGGCATGAATGTTATCGGCTGCACCAAGGCCATACGATGCAAGGCATGAATGTTATCGGTTGCACCAAGGCCATACAATGCAAGGCCTACATAGCCAATGTCATGTGCAAGATGCAGCTCAAGCATACCAATCCACCTATCAATCCAACTCATCTTTGAAGCATCATATATCAATATAGTTCTCTCATGATAATAACTAGGGTCTAATACACTATACACCACATTGTCGTCCTACACTGGGCACACAATCGTGTAAGCGGAAGAGACCTCACTATCCGCCTAGCCAATAGTAAGTCAATATCTATCTGGCACATCGATAGAAGACTCATTTATGAGCTAGTTATACTTAGCCTAGTAATTTCCCTCTCCCCTCGGGCGAGTAAGGCCACACCCCCTTCCAACCGACCACGACACATTGGGAGACGCAGCCCATGTAAAGCAAAGATTTTCGATGTCCAAACCTGCCATCCACGATATTCCTGTGGAGGCTATGGCCCTGATGTCACTAGGGCATATAGTAATCATAACACACAATGCAAGATGCATTAGTCACATAGTCCAATCATGCATCAATCCGGCACATAGAGTGCGCTCATGTGGGACAACTCCGCCTAACTGGGAGTCCCATAAACAACTTGCCCTATGGCATATGCAATGGTCAACCACATCTCATAACAAACATGTAGATATGCGTAAAGGCATGTATCATGATACTATGCTGTCACATACTCATAATCAGTATCGATAACCGACCTATATATAAGGCGGGGTCCATAGATGAATAGCTGATCAAAACCATAATATAAAGATTAGCCCTCGACTGTGGATATACCAAATCTGATAGCACGGATCCCTCTATATACGATGATGATGAACTCCCCTTATATTAAGGTTGGGCCTAAGTGGCCTACCTATAAACCTAAGGATCTGGAACAAGTTTTCTTCACTATACTATCATATAACCGGCTAGATGCCCTAAGGGGCCCAAATAAGTCCTAAATAGACTCCAAGATTAAAATAACCTCACTAGTAACCAATGGGGGCCTAACATTTTGGGTTAGCCCAAGAAGAATAGATGGATCATTCAATATCAATAGGGCCCAATGATTTGGGTCAACCAACTTACAGAATGATGAGAATGGGCCTAATAAAGGCCTAAGGGAAGGTCACAATGTGGACATTTAACCATCATTGCCCATCAATGTGGACATTTAACCAACATTACTCCCAAGGAGTGGCCCACATAGAGCCCAAAACATATAGTGGGGCCCATGGCCTCACACAAGGGCCTGATATACTTTATAATGGGCCTCACATAAGGGCCTGATATACTTTACAATGGGCCTCACTCATGGGCCTAATATACATCACAATGGGCCTCACCAAATGCGCCACCAACACATCACGATGGGTCACATCTCATGGGTCTCAAATTCAACACAATGGGCCTCATACCTAGGCCTCAAATATATCTTAATGAGCCTCATCCAATGGGCTTTAAATACATCATATTGGGCCTCAAATAAGGGCCACATATATATATCAAGGTAGGCCCCATGATTTGGACGGTTTGGATATAACATATACATTGCATGGGTCCCATCGTCCAGTGTAAGTGCTATGTTTTGTAGCTCCTATTATTGTCAATTTTTGTAGTGCCAAAACCTCTTGGAATCTATGTCTTGTGTAGCTCATACACAAATTCAAGACAGTGTATCTCCTGTACAAGATCAAAGGTCTTTATCTCAAGAACTTCAAATGCAAAATCAACAGATATACAAGTTCAAGTACATAGTTCACTCCTTCAAACTTCAAAGTTCAAGGTTTCAAAGTTACATCTAAAGGCAAGGCAATAGTCTTCACTTTGGTACTTAAAACTCAAGTTGGAATACAAGACAAGTACTTCAATTTCAAGCTTCAAAAGGTCTCAATTTCAAGCTTCATCATATGTCAAGATCTCAAGCTTTGTGAACTTCAAAGAACGACTATGAATTGAAGCAAAAGAATATTCAATGTTCATATATTGCTTATAAGGTATGAATGACCCTAGATTGACTATAGGATAGATCATTTTGAATACATAATTTAATTGGGTCATTTTATAAGTGCATAGTCTTTTTTTGGACTAGTCTTAGACTAAGTTCGACTAGTCCTAGCACTGGCTCGACCAGTCCTAAGTTTGTTACTTATTTTTAGGATTTTTTGTTAAAGTCTCAGCCAGTCCTAGAGACTGCTCGACCGGTCGTTTGAACAATGCTCGACCAGTCCTGTAGGCTCGACTCAAAGTCCAACAACTAATTTGACTTCCACACGACCAATCGTGGACAGGACTCGACCAGTCGTGGAGGCCACTCGACTGGTCGAGCAAGTCCTTCGACCAATTGTGGAATAGTCTGATCTTATCACGCCTAAATTTTCAAAATTTTGTTTGCCCTTCGACCAGTCGAACCAACCTCAGGACCAGTCGTAGATGCAATTTCTACACTTATAAATAGAGCACGAATTTCAGATTTTGATATCCAATTCAAGCAAATTCAATACACCACTCTGAGAGATAAGTTAGTGATATTCTTAAGTTATTTAATGCTCATTTCATATTCTCTTTAATTAGCTTTTTATATTTGATTTTGTATTCTGCATTCCAATTTTAGTTGAAAGAAGGATTAAAGTATTCCAATTTCTTGGAATCAAAATAAAATCAAGTTAGCCCAAGGTGATTTAATTTAAAATCAATTTAGAACTTAGAACCATTTCAAAAGTGAGTGTGAACGTTAAACTTCTACGTTGAACTTCTACTCTGAATTGGTTCTTCCGTGCTGCATCAAAAGGAGAATATCCAGATAAGTATTTTACTATTTTGTAAATTCATTCTTTTAGTTTCATTGAGATTGTGCCAGAAAAATCTCTTTATTTTGGTTTGTCTGAGGTGATCTAGAAAACTCAAAGTGTGGAGTTTTTGAATTGTGTAAGCCCACTTGAAAGACACAATTGTGAGGGTTTTAGGTGAACCTTGAAAAACCTATTTTCATAGTGAACGCTAATATCCACTGTGTAAGGATATTAGGAGTGGAGTAGTTGTGTGGCTATTTTTCTAAACAGTTGGTGTACACACAAGCAAACCATTATAATTTTTGGTCTTGTGGTGATTGATTGATTATTTCATTTTGTGGATGTTGAAATTTTCCTTTATACAATTATGGAGAATGTTGTAATTTCTTTTATGCAAGTGTGAGAATGTTATAATAGTTTAGTTATTTCATTTGCTATTTATTTCTTTATTCCTCTATATTGGTTTGAGATTTTGATACACAGACCGTTCTAAGAATCAGGTTGTCCTACTATAAGCCATTGGTTTTTGGTGTAAGGTTGTCCTTAGAACAACATCTGTATTAACCTCTCAATACTTTTACACTTGACCCCCCCCCCCCCCTCTAGGACTCTTAGATCGGCCTTTTCAAGTGGTATCAAAGCCTAATAGCTCGTTTTAATTATTATTTCTTTTGGATTAATTTCTTGAGTTAATCGATCTGAGCTTTGTAAGATATCAAATTTTGATAGCCTTTCAGTCACTAGACCTCCACCATTTGATGGCTCTAATTATGCCTATTGGAAAGCCAGGATGAGAATTTTCTTAAAATCCATGGATGAGAGTGTGTGGCAAGCCATAGTGACTAATTGGACCCCTCCTACCACAGAAGTGACTGGTACCCTTGGATCTGTAACTATAAAAGTAATACCTTATTTTACTTGGACCAATCTTCAGAAAAGTGAGAGTAGTGCCAATACAAAGGCTCTAAATGTTATCACTTGCACAATATCACCGGATGAATTCAAGAGAATTATATCCTTTGCTACTGCAAAGCAAGCCTAGGATGTTTTGGAAATGACACATGAGGGAACAACAATTGTCAAGAAATCTAAAGTCAAAATCCTCATAACCAAATTTGAGGAAATACGTATGGAAGAAAGTGAAACTTTCATGGACTTCTATACTAGATTAAATGACATTGTCAACTCTATGTGGGGTTTCGGTGATAAAATCCCAAAAAGTAAAGTCTGTACAAAGATACTACGCTCACTAGCTGAACAGTTCAATTCAAAGGTGACTACTATCCATGAACTTCGTGATATGGATAATATGAGGGTAGAAGAATTAGTTGGCTCATTACAGACCTATGAGTTAAAATTTAAAGTTCCTAAAGGTAAATCCATTGCTTTTAAATCTTCTAAAAGTATTTCTCAAGAAAATAGTAGTAATTCTGATTTAAAAAATTCTGAAAATGATATGGCCCTTTTATCTAAAAAGTTTTTTTAGATTTTCAAAAGTAAAAAGAGGGTTGATTTTAAAAAAACGTAATGAAAATAAAAGATCTAAATCTAAAACCTGAAAATCTTTAAAAGACAGTCAATGTTACAACTACCATGAATATGGGCATTTAACAAACAAATGTCCTAAAAAGGACAAACCTAAAAGGAAAGGAATGTTGGCTACTTGGGATGAATCTTCCAACTCTAAAGCCTCTTTTGAGTCAGAAGATTCTGAAACCGAGTCGGGTAATGAAGTCAAAGCCCTTATGACTCTAGCCAAGTTAACTTTTTCAAATCATAATGATTCAACTAGTGAAGAAATTTTCAATAGTGATCATGAAAATGAAGAAGATCTTCAAGATGCTTATAATGCCTTATACAAGAAAAGCTGTAAAATTACTATAAAACTAAAACTTCAGAAAGAAATGTTTTCAAAACTTAAGGAAAATTTTGATAATCTTGTTTTAGAAAAATCTCACATTTTAGATTGTCTTGAAAAAATGAAGTGCAATTTAGATTTCAAAAACTCCCAAGTTGAAAACTTAAAATCTGAAAATGAAAAGCTAAAACTTGAAGTCTCTTCACTTTTGAGTTTAAAAGACACATGGAGGTATGCCCAAGGTGATCCTAAGTTAGAAAAACTTTTATTCGGATCCAGAAAATGTGGCGATCGATCTGGATTGGGCTATGATAAAAGTATTCCTCCCAAACATAAGAATACTCCACCTAAATTTGTGAAAGGGGAGTCTTCAAACTCAAAAGGAAAAAGTCTGAATTAAAAATATTCTAAAAAGGCTAAGGCATTTCAAACCTTAAAACCTAAAAACAACCTTATCAACTATAAAAATCAGAGTCATAATCCTTTAGCTGAGAAAATTGTTGATTTACTTAAGGAGGTCTTAAAATCTAACTCAATGGGTCTGTCTTATAACAACTACAAACACAAGAAGACCGACTATACTCCTAAACCCAAGACTGTAATGAAATGGGTTCTTAAGGTTACTTGCTTGGTCGCCCACACTGCTTTCAAAGCTACAAGTCATTCAAAGTGGTACCTAGACAATGGATGCTCTAGACACATGACTGGTGACAAAGGTCTGTTCACCAATCTTCAAGATATGACTGATGGTTCAGTCACATTCGGTGATGGTAGCAACTGCAGAATAGTTGGCCAAGGTATGGTTAAACTCTTTAACCTCCCTCTATTTGAGAATGTTTTATATATAGAAGGGTTAAAACACAACTTATTAAGCATCTCTCAAATATGCGATAATAATCATAGTGTAAAATTTACTAACCTAGGGTGCGAAATTTTAAATAAAAACGGTTCTGTACTATTAACTGGTCGCAGAACTTCTAAAAACTGCTACATTGTAAGTGATTCAAGCTCATCTAATCTATCGTGCTACGTGGTCCATACCGATGAGATCGAGTTATGGCTTAAACGCCTTGGACATGTACACTACTGCAACTTGTATGGATTAAGAAAAAGAAAGTTGGTAAGAGGCTTACCCAAAATATAAAAAATAGACAAGATATATGGCAAATGCCAGATTGGCAAACAAACCAGGAGTACTCACAAAAAAGTGAACTTCAATGCCACATCTAAACTGCTCGAACTTCTCCACATGGATCTTATTGGACCAACCAGAACGGAGAGTCGAGGTGGCAAGAAGTACATACTGGTAATTGTTGATGACTTTACCAAATATACTTAGATAGTCATCTTAAGGGACAAATTAGAAACTCTCGATGAAGTAAAAAGGGTACTTAAACATATCCAAATGGAAAAAGGATCTCAAGTCTATAAGATCCATAGTGATCATGGATCAAAATTTGAGAATAGCAGTTTTGAGAAGTTTGCAGTGATCAGGGAATAACATATGAATTCTCTGCGACTAAAATACCACAACAAAATGGTATAGTAGAAAGAAAAAATATAGTGCTTTAAGAAATGACAAATGTAATGTTAAGTAGTATGAAGCTTCCTAAAAATCTTTGGGCTGAAGCTGTAAATACTGCTTATTATAAAATTAACCACATTTATACTAGAAAATCAAATGGGAAAGTGGCTTATGAAATATGGTTTGATAAGAAGCCTACTGTCCAATACTTTCGAGTTTTGGTAGTAAGTGCTAAATTTTACGTGACCTCGAAAATCTGGGTAAGTTTGACACCAAAAGTGATGAAGGGATATTTTTAGGGTATGCTCTGAATAGTTGAGTGTATCGTGTTCTTAACAAGAGGACTAGTGTAATTCAAGAGTCTATTAATGTGGTTATTGACGATCACTTAAATACACCAGTCTCAAGTTCAAAAAATAATGAAGTTCTTCTAATTGATAAACCAGACTCTTCATTAAGTCAACATAACACTGAACTGAGGACTCATAAAGACCATCTAACTAATAAAGTTCTTAGAAACCCACTTACTGGTATGCGCACTTGTAAACGGTTAGAAGTTATGTGTAATTATGTGTGCTTTTATAAGTGCTATAGTTTATAGCCCCTTTTTGTTGTCAAATTTATGGTGCCAAAGACACTGTTATGAAGCATGCATATGTGAAGAACAATGCTTTACTCAAGATCAGATTTGATTGACAAGCACTGTTCACAAGTCAAGATCTCAAGAAGCTTTCAAGTCCAACCTTAAGATCTTAAGAAGCTATCAAATTTGAACTACAACAAGACTTCAAGCTTCACTACTTTCAAAGGTCTCTCGTCTCCTATTTTCAATGTCCTTACTTCACTATTAAGGTATGACTGACCTTAGGTTGACCTTTAGAGTAGGCCATTCTGGATACATAATTCATATATTTTATATAACTGAGTTTAGGCTATTCTAAGACTAGTCCTGGACCTTGTTCGACTAGTCCTAGCACTGGTTCGACCTGTCTAAGAATTTCCTAGATCAGTCGTAAGTTTGTTGCAAAATTCAGATATTTTCTTTTAGGCTTTGACAGTCTTAGGGACTGTTCGACTAGTTATATGAACAGTGTCGACTACTTCTTCGACCAGTCATAGACCTACGACTCAAAGTACAGTGTTAATATTCGGCTAGCATCGACTAGTCGTGAGAAACCTATGACCAGTCGAAGGAGACCTACAACCAGACGTAGACCACCTACGACCAGTCATGAAACTGCTAGATCTTATCGCGCCCGAATTTTTAAATATTTGTTGGTTTCTATGACCAGTAGTAGAGTTCTTTAGACCAGTCGAAGATGTGATTTGCTCACCTATAAATAGAGTATGAATCTCAGAATAAAACATTGAATTTTAAGCTAATTTAATTCGGCCTTCTGAGAGATAAGTCTGTGCTCCATTTTAAACTAAGTGTGCATATTTAATATTCTCTTTCTTTAGCTTTTCTTATTTGATTTTGTTCCATATTCCAATCTTATTTGAAAAGAGGAATTTCTATATTCCGTCTTCTTGGAATCAAAATCAAATAGAGCTATGCCCCATTTGGTTTAATTTAAAATCTATTAGAACCTAGAACCATTATAAAGTGAGTATTGGACATTGAACTTTAACATTTAAATCTCTACTCCGACTTAGTTCTTCTAGGCTGCTACAACGAAGGAGAAATTCAGGTATTTTACGTTTGTGTAATTTGCTTTCATTTGGTTTTCTTTTGGGATTTGCCAGAAAAATCTCATTGTATTGGTTATCTGAGGAGAGCAAGGAAAACTCAGAAGAGGGGTTTTTTTTAATTGTGTAAGCCCATAGAGAAAAACACAATTGTGAAGGTTTTGGGTGAACCTGGAAAACCTATCTTTTGTAGTGAACGATGATATCCCCTGTGTGAGGTTATTATGAGTGGAGTAGCGCCGTGTGGCTGTTGTTGAACAGTTGGTGTACACACAAGCGAACCACTATAATTCTTTGTCTTGTGGTTTGAATGCTTGCTTAAGTTTTATATCTCTTTTCATTCAAATTTGTGGAATGTATGTGTGGATGTGAATGTTGTAAAATTTACATTTCAAGCACAGTGGGAATGTTGTAATAATTTAGTTTTAAATTCCTGTAATTTATCTCAATTCCTTGCTATTTATATATTCTTCTCCGGTTTGAGTTTTTAATACAAAAGATGTTCTAGAAATAAGGTTGTCCTGCCATAAACCCTTGGTTTTTATGGTGTAAGGTTGTCCTTGGAACTGAATTCGTATTAACCTCTCAATTCTTGTTTAGAGAGGTTGCTTTTATTTTAGCATTGTGATTTAATTTAGTTTATTTGGTTATCTATATTTCTTTATTCCGCTGTTAAAGTTTTATTTTAACATCGTCCTATTCACCCCCCTCCCTCTAGGATGTATAGCTAGGCCATTTCAAGTGGTATCAGATCTTAATAGCTTGCTCTTATTACTTTTTATTTGGATTTATTTCCTGAGCTAATGATCTAAGTTATTTAAAAAGATGTCAAATTTTGATAATGTATCAGTCACTAGGCCTCCACCCTTTAATGGCTCCAATTATGCCTATTTGAAAGCCGGGACGAGGATCTTCCTCAAATCAATGGATGAGAGTGTGTGGTAAGCCACGGTGACTGAATGGAACCCACATACAACTGAAGTGACTGGTATGGATAGTTCAAAATCAATGAGAGTAACACCATATTTCTCATGGACCACCCTTCAGAAAAATGAGAGTAGTACCAATGCAAAAGCACTAAATGCAATCACTTGCACACTATCACCGGATGAGTTCAAAAGAATCATATCCTATGATACTGCAAAGCAAGCCTGGGATATATTAGAAATGACACATGAGGGTACTACAATTGTCAAAAAATCTAAAGTCCAACTCCACACAACTAAATTTGAAGAAATTCATACGGAGGAAAATGAAATGTTTATGGACTTTTACACTAGATTAAATGACATTGTAAACTCAATGATGGGTTTTGGCGATAAAATCCCAGAGAGTAAAGTGTCTGCAAAGATACTACGCTCACTTCCTGAACGGTTCAACACTAAGGTAACCGCGATCCAGGAACTTCGTGATACGGATAATATGAGGGTAGAAGAACTAGTTGGTTCTTTACAAACTATGAGTTAAATTTTAAAGCTCCTAAAAGTAAATCTATTGCTCTTAAATCTTCTAAAGACAACTCTGATTCTGAAGATGATATGGCTCTTTTAGCAAAAAAGTTTTACAAGATTTTTAAGAGTAAGACGAGGGTTGATTTTCAAAAATCAAATGACAAGATTAGATCAAAACCTAAATCTAAAACTTGGAAGTCTTTAAAAGATAGTCAATGTTACAACTGCCAAGAATATGGGCATTTAGCAAACAAGTGTTCTAAAAGGGACAAACCCAAAAAGAAGGGTATGTTAGTTACTTAGGATGAATCGTTTGATTCTGAAGCTTCTTCTGAATCAGAAGATTTTGAAACCGAGTCGGGCAGTGAAGTTAAAGCCCTTATGACTCTAGCCAAATTCACTTTTTCAGATCATGATGATTCAACAAGTGAAGAAAATCTTAATAGTGATTATGAAAATGAAGATGATCTTCAAGACGCTTACAATGCCCTATATAAGGAAAGTTATAAAATTGTTGTGAAATTAAAACTTCAAAAAGAGAAGTTTTCTAAACTCAAAGAATGTTTTGAATCTCTTGTTTTAGAAAAATCCCAAATTTCAGATTGTTTTGAAAAATTTAAATGTGATTTAGAATTCAAAACCTCCCTGATTGAAAATTTGAAATTTGAAAATGAGAAACTTAGAAATGAAGTATCTTCTCTTTTGAGTTTAAAGGATACATGGAGGTATGCCCAAGGAGATCCAAAGTTAGAAAAGCTTTTATCTGGATCTATAAAATGTGGCGACAGATCAGGGTTGGGCTACAATAAAAATGTTCCTCCAAAACAAAAGAATACTCCTAAATTTGTGAAAGGAGAGTCCTCTAACTCAAAAGAGAAAAATACTAGTCAAGGTTTTTCTAAAAATACAAAAGCTTTTCAAAAACCAAAAAGCAGTTATGTCAACTTTAAAAATCAGAACAGAAACTCACTAGCTGAAAAGATAGTTGATTTACTCAAGGAGCTCTTAAAATCTAACTCAGTAGGTCATTGTTATAACAACAGACAGAAGAAGACCAACTATACTCCTAAACCCAAAATAGTTCTGAAATGGGTTCCTAAGGTTGTCTGTTTGGTTGCCCACACAACTTTCAAAGCTACATGCCATTCAAAGTGGTACCTAGATAGTGGATGCTCCATGCATATGACAGGCGACAAGGCTTTATTCACCGAACTTAAAGATATGACTGATGAGTCAGTTACTTTTGGTGATGAAAGCAATTGCAAGATTATGGGCCAAGGTACGGTTCAACTTTATAACCTTCCTTTGTTTAAAACTATTTTGTATGTTGAAGGTCTGAAACATAATCTTCTAAGCATATCTCAAATTTGTGATAATAACCATAGTGTACGGTTTTCTAATCAAAGCTGTGAGATTCTAAACAACAAGGGTTCAGTAATATTAACTGGACATAGAACATATGAAAACTGCTATATTGTTAATAAATCTAGCTCATCTAATCAATTGTGTTACATGGTCCATACAGACGAGACTGATTTGTGGCACAAACGTCTTGGACATGTACACTACCAAAATCTATATAGATTAAGCAAACGGGAACTTATAAGAGGTCTACCCAAATTAAAAAATTAGATAAAATATGTTGTGAATGTCAGATTGGTAAAAAATTGAGGAACTCACACAAAAAGGTGAATTCTAATACCACATCAAGACCACTCGAGCTTCTTCATATGGATCTTGCAGGACCTACCAGGACGGAAAGTTGAGGTGGCAAAAGATATATCTTGGTAATAGTAGATGACTTTACCAGATATACATGGGTTGTCTTCTTAAGGAACAAATCAGAAACCCTTGAAGAAGTGAAAAAGGTTCTCAAAAAGATTCAAACTGAAAAAGGTTCTCAAGTCAGTAAGATTCGTAGTGATCATGGATCTGAATTTGAGAATAGCGATTTTGAGAAGTTCTTTAGTGACCAGGGAATATTACATGAATTCTCAGTGCCCAAAACTCCACAAGAAAATGGTATAGTTGAAAGGAAAAATAGAGTGCTTCAAGAAATGGCTAATGTCATGTTGAATATGTAAGTGCTATACTTTATATCCCTGTTTGTTGTCAAATTTGTGATGCCAAAATCACTGTTATGTTATATATAACCTGCTTAAGTGAAGCTCTCTCAAGGATCAACATACATGAACAAGCTAAGCTCACATCAAGCAAAGCTCTCAAGTACAAGACTCAAGATCTTGAATGACTCAAGATCTTGAATGAAAGAACTGCTCACAAGACTCAAGCTGAAAAGAAAAAGAAAGTACAAGGCAAGACTCAAGCTGAACTCAAGACTCAAGTTGAAACTCAAGCCACTTTCATGATTGAGCTACTTCAAGGTTTAGTCTACATCAAGACTTCAAGGCTCATTCTTCATGGTCTCTTGTTTCAATGTCCATACTTCATGATTGAGGTTTGTTTGACCATAGGATGACCTTAGAAGTAGGTCATTTCGGATACATAAGTCGAATGTTATTTTACATGTGATTGGTCTGTTTCGACTAGTCCTAGGTCTGCCTCGACTAGTCCTAGACTTGCTTCGACCAGTAAGAAATCCTCGACCAATCGTAAGTTTGTTATAAATTAGGATAAAATCTTAGCCTTCGACTAGTCCCTGGAATGCTCGACCATCGTAGGAACAATGTTTCAGCATCTTCGACCGTCGTAGAATCTACGACTCAAGTCCAGTTTTAGGACCTACGACTCGAAGGAAACCTACGACGGTCGTAGGTGACCTACGACGATCGTAGGAGGGCTACGACCACGTAGAACGGTCAAAGCATATCCCGCGATTTTTCAAATATCTGTTAGAGCTTCGACTAGTCGTAGAGCACTCTAGACAAAGAAGACCGATCTTTTCACTTATAAATAGAGCACGAATCTCGAAGAAATCATCGATTTAATTATAGTATTCAAGCCAATCTTCGTCGAACTTCGAGAGATAATTTTGTGCTCCATCTAAGCTAAGTGTGCTTATTTAATATCTTCTTTCCTTAGCTTTATTTTAATTGATTTTGTTTCGTATATTCCAATCTGATTTGAAAAGAGGAATTGTTATTCCCTTTCTTTGGAATCAAAATCAATTAAGGCAAGCCCTGTTTGGTTTAATTTAAAATCAATTAGAACTAGAACCATTGTAATCGAGACTTGGACATTGAACTTGGACATTCAATCATCTACTTTGATTTGGTTCTACCTGGCTACTACAAGAAGATATTCCGGTATTTTACATATTGTAAATTCCTTTCTAATTATTTTGGTTTCTTTCAAGATTTGCCGAAAAATCTTGTTATATTGGTTATCCGAGGAAAGCCAGAAAACTCGAAGTGGGGGTTTTTAATTGTGTAAGCCCACATACAAAGACACAATTGTAAGGGTTTTGGGTGAACTGGGAAAACCTATTCGTTAGTAAACGCTAATATCCCCTGTGTGAGGATATTAGGAGTGGAGTAGCTTTTTGTGTGGCTTTTGGATAACAGTTGGTGAACACACAGGCGAACCACTATAAATCCTTTGAGTTGTGGTTGATTGATTTATTCTTTTAATTATTTTTATTCTTTTGTGGGATGTATGTATGGTGGTGAATGTTGTAATTATTTCAAGCTTTGTGAGAATGTTGTAATAGCTTAGAATTTACTTTCTGCTATTCCTTTATAAGTTTGTTTTTCAATTTCATTTTGAAAGTTGTTCCAGCAAGGTTGCCCTGCCATTTTTATGGTGTATGGTTGTCCCTAGAACAATACATCTTTAATTACAAGTTATTTCAATTCAGTTCATATTTGTTTTTGTATTCCTCTTCGATTTGAGACTTGATACAAAGACCTTTCTAGAAATAAGGTTGTCCTACCATAAACTCTGTTTTTGGTGTAAGGTTGTCCTTAGAATAACGTTTGTATCAACCTCTCAAGATCTGAATTTTGAGGTTGTTTTTCTTTCTTGCATTGTTATTTAATGTGGCTATCATGTTCTTTATTATTCCATTGTTATAAGTTTTTATTTGGCATTGTCCTATTCACCCCCTCTAGGACATATAGCTTGGCCTTTTCAAGTGGTATCGAGCCTAATAGCTCCTTTTAATTCTTGGATTTAATTCTGAGCTAACGATTTAAGCTATTTAAGATGTCAAATTTTGATAGCCTTTCACACTAGGCCTCCACCCTTTGATGGCTCCAACTATGCTTATTGGAAAGCCGAATGAGGATCTTCCTCAAATCAATGGATGAAAATGTGTGGCAAGCCACGGTGACCGAATGGAATCCTCCTATCATGGAAGTTCTGGGGTTGATGGTTCAAAGTCTATGAAAACCACACCATATTACCAATGGACCACCCTTCGAAAAGTGAGAGTAGTGCAAATGCTAAAGCACTAAATGCAATTACTTGCACACTATCACCGGATGAGTTCAAAAGAATCATTTCTTGTGATACTGCAAAGCAAGCTTGGGATACATTAGAAATGACACACGAGGGTACTACAATTGTCAAAAAATCTAAAGTCCAACTCCTCACAACCAGATTTGAAGAAATTCATATGGAGGAAAATGAGATGTTTATGGACTTTTACACTAGATTGAATGACATTGTAAACTCAATGTGGGGTCTTGGCGATAAAATCCCGGAAAGTAAAGTATGTGCAAAAATATTACGCTCACTTCCTGAACGGTTCAATTCTAAAGTAACCGCAATCCAGGAACTTCGTGATACGGATAATATGAGGGTTGAAGAACTAGTTGGTTCTCTACAAACCTACGAGTTAAACTTTAAAGCTCCTAAAGGTAAATCTATCGCGCTAAAATCTTCTAAATGTAATTCAAAAGAAAATTCTGATTCAGAAGATGATATGGCTCTTTTGGCTAAAAATTTTATAAGATTTTCAAAAGCAAGAAAAGGGTTGATTTTCAAAAATCAAATGACAAAAAGAAGTTTAGACCCAAATCTCGAAAATCTTTGAAAGATAGTCAATGTTACAACTGTCTAGAATATGGGCACTTAGCAAATAGATGTCCTAAAAGGGACAAACCCAAGAAGAAGGGTATGTTGGCTACATGGGATGAATCATCTGATTCTGAAGGTTCTTCTGAATCAGAAGATTCTGAAACTGAGTCGGGCAATGAGGTTAAAGCTCTTATGACTCTAGCCAAATTCACATTTTCAGATAATGACTCTACAAGTAAAGAAAATCTGAATAGTGAATGTGAAAATGAAGATGATCTTCAAGATGCTTACAATGCCCTATATAAGGAAAGTTGTAAAATTGCTGTCAAACTTAAACTTCAAAAAGAAAAGTTTTCTAAACTCAAAAATTGTTTTGAATCGCTTGTCTTAGAAAAATCACAAATTTCAGATAATTTTGAAAAATCAAAATGCGATTTGGAATTTAAAAACTCTCAAATTGTTGATTTAAAATCTGAAATTGAGAAACTTAAAACTGAAGTTTCCTCTCTCTTCTGAGTTTAAAGGACACATGGAAATATGCCCAAGGTGATCCAAAGTTAGAAAAATTGTTATCCGGATCAAGAAAATGTGGCGATCGATCCGGGTTGGGCTATGATAAAAATCAACCTCCTAAACAAAAGTATACTCCTCCTATATTTGTTAAAGGAGAGTCCTCAAACTCAAAAGGGAAAAGTACTTATCAAGATTTTTCTAAAAATTCAAAAACTTTTCAAAAACCTAGAAACAGCCATGTCAACTTCAATCAGAATCGAAATCCACTAGCTGAAAAGATAGTTGATTTACTCAAGGAGCTATTAAAATCTAACTCTATAGGTCATTCCTACAAATATACACAAAAGAAGACCAACTATGTTCCTAAACCCAAAACAGTTATGAAATGGGTTCCTAAAGTCACCTGCTTGGTTGCTCACACCGCTTTCAAAGCAACAAGTCATTCAAGTGGTACCTAGACAGGTGGATGCTCCAGGCATATGACAGTGACAAAGCCTTATTCACCGATCTGAAAGATATGACTGATGGGTCACCACATTTGGTGATGGAAGCAATCGCAAGATTTTAGGCCAAGGTACGGTTCAACTTTTTAATCTTCCGTGTTTAAAAATGTTTTATATGTTGAAGGCCTAAAGCACAACTTGCTTAGTATATCACAAATATGTGATAATAACCATAATGTTCGGTTTTCTAATCAAAGCTGTGAGATATTAAATAATAAGGGTTCTGTAATATTAGCTGGACGTAGAACGTCTGAAAATTGCTATATTATTAGCGAATCCAGCTCATCTAATCAAACATGTTACATGGTCCATACAGACGAGACTGATTTATGGCACAAACGTCTTGGACATGTACATTATCGAAATTTATATAGATTGAGCAAACGAGAACTTATAAGAGGTTTACCCAAACTTCAAAAATTAGATAAAATATGTGGTGAGTGCTAGATAGGCAAACAAACAAAGAACTCACACAAAAAGGTGAATTCAAATACCACATCAAGACCACTTGAACTTCTCCACATGGATCTAACAGGACCAACCAGAACAGAAAGTCGTGGTAGGAAAAAGTATATCCTAGTAATAGTTGATGACTTTACCAGATTCACTTGGGTAGTCTTCTTAAGGGATAAATCTGAAACCCTTGAAGAAGTAAGAAAAGTTCTCAAAAGGATTCAAACTGAAAAATCTTCTCAAATCAGTAAAATTCGTAGTGATCATGGATCTGAATTTGAGAATAGCAATTTTGAGAAGTTCTGTACCGACCAAGGAATATTACATGAATTCTCTGCTCCCAAAACTCCACAACAAAATGGAATTGTAGAAAGGAAGAATAGGGTGCTTCAAGAAATGGCTAATGTCATGTTGAATAGCATGAAGCTCTCTAAAAATCTTTGGGTCAAAGGCAGTCAACACATCTTGCTATATTATTAACCTAGTCTACACAAAAAAAGATAATAATAAGACGGCTTACGAATTGTGGTTCAATAAAAAGCCTACTGTTAAATATTTTCGAGTTTTTGGCAGCAAGTGCTATATTTTACGTGATCGTGAAAATTTGGGAAAGTTCGATACGAAGAGTGATGAAGGTATTTTTCTAGGATACTCTTTAAACAGTCGAGCTTATAGGGTCTGAACAAAAGGACTGGTGTGATTCAAGAATCCATTAATGTTGTCATTGATGATCATTTAAACACACCAACTTCTAATTCAGATAATGATGAAGTACTAATCATTGATAAACCCGATACTTCATCAAATCAAACTGATTTCGAGTTGAGGACTGTTAAAGATCATCCAACCACACAAATTCTTGGAAACCCTCTCACCGGTGTTCGCACCCGTAGACAACTTGAGGATATATGTAATTATGTATGTTTTACATCCCAAATTGAACCATCTAACGTAAAAGAAGCGCTCACTGATGAGAAACCGGATTGTTGCGATGCAAGATGAACTCAACCAATTCATAAGAAATGATGTTTGGTATCTCGTACCAAGACCTAAAGATAAACACATCATCGGAACAAAATGGATTTTCAAAAATAAGTCTGACGAATGTGGAAATATAATTAGAAACAAGGCTAGACTGGTGGTACAAGGTTATACTCAAATTGAAGGGATTGATTTCGATGAAACCTTTGCACCAGTAGCACGTCTTGAATCTATCAGACTATTTATATCCATTGCATGTTTTAGAAAGATAAAGATCTATCAGATGGATGTAAAAAGTGCTTTTCTAAATGGCGATTTACATGAAGAAGTCTATGTTGAACAGCCAATGGGATTTGAAGATTCCAAAAATACTGATCATGTATATCGGCTTAAAAAGGCACTTTATGGATTAAAACAAGCACCTAGGGCATGGTATGAGAAACTAACGAAATTTCTTTTAACTCATAATTTTCAAATGGGATCTGTTGATAAAACTCTGTTTGTTAAAAAACATAATGATCATATCTTAATGGTACAGATTTATGTTGATGATATCATTTATGGATCAACTTATACTGACTTGACTACTGATTTTGCAGATTTGATGAAATCACGGTTTGAAATGAGCATGGTTGGGGAATTGACTTATTTCCTTGGATTGCAAGTAAAGCAACAATCGAAGGAATATTCATTTCTCAATCTAAGTATGCCTTGAATCTAATCAAGAGATTTGGATTTGAGAATGGCAAGAATTTCGATACTCCTATGAGTACTATCCTGAAACTATCAAAAGACTCTAATGGTAAAAATGTTGACTCAAAACTTTATCGGAGTATGATTTGTAGTCTGTTATATCTAACTCTGCTAGTAGACCGATATTTCTCTAAGTGTTGGTATTTGCGCAAGATATCAATCGATCCAAAAGAATCTCACTTGATTCCTGTCCAGCGAATTATTAGATATGTCGCAAGTATCGTAAATCTCGGTCTCTGGTATCCTCATGAAACCAATGTTCAATTAGTTGGGTACTCTGACGGGGCTGGTAATCTAGATGATAGAAAATCAACCGTGGTGGTTGTTTTTCATTGGAAATTGTCTAGTTTCTGGTTTAGTAAGAAACAAAATTCTATATCACTTTCAACAACTGAAGTGATATCATAGCTGGTAATGCATGTACACACTTGTTTGGATGCAACGAATGCTAAGTGATTATGGAATTAAACAGATTCTATGTTATTACATTGTGATAATTCCAGTGCGATAAATATTTCAAAAAATCCTATTACACATTCTCGTACTAAGCACATTGACATTAGATTTCATTATATAAGGGAATTAGTAGAAGAAAAAGTTATATCTCTAGAATATATTCCTACTTAAGATCAACGTCGATATTTTCACAAAACCTCTTGATAAAAGCAGGTTCAAAAAGATGAAATTTGATCTTGGCATGTGCATTTTAAATTGATAATTTATGCCTTCTTGTATATTATTGTATATATTTGCTAGATTGAATTTCAATTTTTGTTTAAATTGCAAGATATTGGATTTTTGGGGTTTGTACGACTCGTGAGTATACACGACCGTCGTACACGACGTCGTAGATACCCACGACCGATCGTGGAGCACAGTTTCACTTCAAATTGAGTATAAATCTGATGACTTCATTTATGGTTCGTGTTATCCATGCTATCTCAAATGGTACTCGATTTGTTTGCCTTCCTTAATCTGTCATTTCATTCTTCGTTTCGCCTCCATCCTGGTCATAGTGACATTCCATTTGCATACTTTATGCGTATTGGCTACTCATATGTTAGTCGATATGCTGTTGATGAAGCACCAATCCATCATCGATCTTCAATAATACAAATATTAATAAGATGAAGTTGGATCGCTTCTGAACAAGGTGGTGGTGTTGATGGTGGTCTTGAAAAGCCGGTGTTGATATTAATATGGATGATATTTTTGAGGAACTGGATTCTGACTGCTAATGATCCAGATTTTGTACCATCCGATGTTGATGCATGTCCGAGTGCATTAGAAGATAAAGTTGAGAATATTAATGTTAAGTTGGAGAACATGTCGTTGCTCATGATTTGCAATTCAAATACATGCGCAAATATCTTAGGCGCTGAACAAAGGCATGCACCAACTTGATCCTTCTATTCTGCTCCATCTTCAAGTTCTAATTCGACTAGTCTCTATGAGACTTTTGGTATGTAATAACTTTATTACTTTGCTCTTGTTTGATTGAGTTTGAGTTGGATTCTATTCTGGATATTTGTTCTTAATGTAATATTTATCCTGGATATCTGTGATGCTATCTTGAGTATCTCTATGACTCTTTTGCTATACTCTATTTCCTCCTCATGTTTACTCTCATTCCTTTATTTAGTTCTCCTTTGTCATCTTGTGACAAAAAGGGGAGAATGGTTTGTTGTTAATGTGATTGTGAGAGGAGTAGCATTGGTTATGTTACTCGGGGAGGGGGGTGTCAAGAAGAATATATGTTTGATCTTGTTTCTTGTTGAATGTTGAAACTGGTTGAATGTTAAATGTTGATTTGCATGTATTAACCAGTTGTTTTACTTTTGTTTGGTTATGTGTTTTGTCACTAATTTGACAAAGGGGGAGATTGTAAGTGCTATACTTTATATCCCTGTTTGTTGTCAAATTTGTGATGCCAAAATCACTGTTATGTTATATATAACCTGCTTAAGTGAAGCTCTCTCAAGGATCAACATACATGAACAAGCTAAGCTCACATCAAGCAAAGCTCTCAAGTACAAGACTCAAGATCTTGAATGACTCAAGATCTTGAATGAAAGAACTGCTCACAAGACTCAAGCTGAAAAGAAAAAGAAAGTACAAGGCAAGACTCAAGCTGAACTCAAGACTCAAGTTGAAACTCAAGCCACTTTCATGATTGAGCTACTTCAAGGTTTAGTCTACATCAAGACTTCAAGGCTCATTCTTCATGGTCTCTTGTTTCAATGTCCATACTTCATGATTGAGGTTTGTTTGACCATAGGATGACCTTAGAAGTAGGTCATTTCGGATACATAAGTCGAATGTTATTTTACATGTGATTGGTCTTTTCTTCGACTAGTTCTGCCTCGACTAGTCCTAGACTTGCTTCGACCGAGTCTAAGAAAATCCTCGACCGATCGTAAGTTTGTTACAAATTAGGATAAAATCATTAGCCTTCGACTAGTCACGGAATCTGTCGACCGAGTAGGAAGCAGTGTTTCGCATCTTCGACCGGTCGTAGAATCTACGACTCGAAGTCCAACGGGTCTTTATAGGTTCTTCGACCGATCGAAGGAAACCTACGACGATCGTAGGTGACCTACGACGTCGTAGGAGGGCTACGACGTCGTAGAAGCGTCAAAGCATATCCCGTCGGATTTTTCAAATATCTTATTAGAGCTTCGACTAGTCGTAGAGCACTCTAGACGAGTCGAAGACCCGATCTTTTCACTTATAAATAGAGCACGAATCTCGGAAGAAATCATCGATTTAATTATAGTATTCAAGCCAATCTTCGTCGAACTTCGAGAGATAATTTTGTGCTCCATCTAAGCTAAGTGTGCTTATTTAATATCTTCTTTCCTTAGCTTTATTTTAATTGATTTTGTTTCGTATATTCCAATCTGATTTGAAAAGAGGAATTGTTATTCCCTTTCTTTGGAATCAAAATCAATTAAGGCAAGCCCCTGTTTGGTTTAATTTAAAATCAATTAGAACTAGAACCATTGTAATCGAGTCTTGGACATTGAACTTGGACATTCAATCATCTACTTTGATTTGGTTCTACCGGCTACTACAACGAAGATATTCATGTATTTTACATATTGTAAATTCCTTTCTAATATTTTGGTTTCTTTCAAGATTTGCCGGAAAAATCTTGTTATATTGGTTATCCGAGGAAAGCCAGGAAAACTCGGAAGTGGGGGTTTTTAATTGTGTAAGCCCACATACAAAGACACAATTGTAAGGGTTTTGGGTGAACCTGGGAAAACCTATCTTTAGTGAACGCTAATATCCCCTGTGTGAGGATATTAGGAGTGGAGTAGCTTTTTATGTGGCTGTTGGATAACAGTTGGTGAACACACACGCGAACCACTATAAATCCTTTGAGTTGTGGTTGATTGATTTATTCTTTTAATTGTTTTTATTCTTTTTGTGGGATGTATGTATGGTGGTGAATGTTGTAATTATTTCAAGCTTTGTGAGAATGTTGTAATAGCTTAGAATTTACTTTCTGCTATTCCTTTATAAGTTTGTTTTTCAATTTCATTTTGAAAGTTGTTCCAGCAAGGTTGCCCTGCCATTTTTATGGTGTATGGCTGTCCCTAGAACAATACATCTTTAATTACAAGTTATTTCAATTCAGTTCATATTTGTTTTTGTATTCCTCTTCGATTTGAGACTTGATACAAAGACCTTTCTAGAAATAAGGTTGTCCTACCATAAACTCTGTTTTTGGTGTAAGGTTGTCCTTAGAATAACGTTTGTATCAACCTCTCAAGATCTGAATTTTGAGGTTGTTTTTCTTTCCTGCATTATTATTTAATTTGGCTATCATTTTCTTTATTATTCCGCTGTTATAAGTTTTTATTTGGCATTGTCCTATTCACCCCCCCTCTAGGACATATAGCTTGGCCTTTTCAGAATAGTATGAAGCTCTCTAAGAATCTTTGGGCCGAAGTAGTCAATACAGCTTGTTATATCATTAACCGAGTTTACACTAGTAAAGGTAATAATAAAACGGCTTATGAAATGTGGTTCGATAAAAAGCCTACTGTCAAATACTTTTGAGTTTTTGGCAGTAAGTGCTATATTTTACGAGATCGTGAAAATCTGGGAAAGTTTAATACGAAGAGTGATGAAGGGATCTTTTTAGGATACTCTTTAAACAGTTGAGCTTATAGGGTTCTGAACAAAAGGACCGGTGTGATTCAAGAGTCTATCAATGTAGTGATTAATGATCACTTAAATACACTAGTCTCAAGTTCAGATAATTATGAAGTACTAGTAATTGATAAATCTGATACTTCATCTAATCAGACTAATTCTGAACTGAGGATTGTTAAAGATCATCCAACCACACAGATTCTTGGAAACCCTCTCACTAGTGTTCGTACCCATAGACAACTTGAGGATATATGTAATTATGTATGTTTTACATCCCAGATAGAACCATTTAATGTAAAAGGTCTTGCTGATGAAAACTGGATTGTTGCGATGCAAGAAGAACTTAACTAATTTGTGAGAAATGATGTTTGATATCTCATACCTAGACCTAAAGACAAACACATCATTGGAACCAAATGGATTTTTAAAAGTAAGTCTGACGAGCTTGGCAATATAATTCGAAACAAGGCTAGGCTAGTGGTACAAGGTTACACTCAATTTGAAGGTATTAATTTTGATGAAACCTTGGCACCAATAGCACGACTTGAATCAATTAGACTCTTTATATCCATTGCATGTTTTAGAAAATTTAAGATTTACCAAATGGATGTGAAAAGTACATTTTTAAATAGTGATCTGCATGAGGATGTCTATGTTGAACAACCGATGGGTTTTGAAGACCCCAAAAATACTGATCATGTGTATCACCTTAAAAAAGTACTTTATGGTTTAAAACAAGCTCCTAGGGCATGGTACGAGAAACTAACAAAGTTTCTATTAAGCCATATTTTTCAAATGGGATGTGTTGATAAGACTTTGTTTATTAAAAAAACATAATGATCACATTTTAATAGTACAGATTTATGTTGATGATATTATTTATGGATCTACTTGTACTGACATGACTATTGAGTTTGCAGATTTGATGAAATCTCAGTTTGAAATGAGCATGGTTGGGGAATTGAATTATTTCCTTAGGTTGCAAGTTAAGTAAAAACCTGATGGAATGTTCATTTCTCAATCTAAATATGCTTTGAGAATGGTTAGAACTTTGATACTCCTATGAGTACAACTTTGAAACTCTCAAAAGATTCTAAAGGTAAAAATGTGGATCCGAAATTATATCGGAGTATGATTGGTAGTTTAGTATATTTAACTGCTAGTAGACCCGATATCGCTCTAAGTGTTGGTATTTGCGCTAGATATTAATCTGAACCTAAAGAGTCGCACTTAATTGCTGTTAAGCGGATTATGCGATATGTCGTAAGTACTGTTAATCTCGGTCTCTGGTATCCACATGAGACTAGTGTTCAATTAGCTGGGTACTCGGATGTTGATTGGGCTGGTAATCTTGATGATAAAAAATCAACCAGTGGTGATTTCTTTTATATTGGAAACTATTTAGTTTCTTAGTTTAGTAAGAAACAAAGTTCTATATCACTTTCAACAGCTGAAGCTGAATATATCGCAGCTGGTATTGCGTGTACACAGCTAGTTTGGATGAAACATATGCTAAGTGATTATGGAATTAAACAAGATTCTATGTTATTATATTATGATAATTCTAGTGCCATAAATATTTCAAAAAATCCAATTCAGCATTCTCGTACTAAGCACATTGACATTAGATTTCATTATATTCGAGAATTAATAGAAGAAAAGGTTATATCTTTGGAATATATTTCTACCGAGAATCAACGTGCTGACATTTTCACTAAACCACTCGACAAAAGCAGGTTTAACAAAACGAAATTTTATCTTGTCATGTGCATTTTAAAATGAGTATTTATACCTATTTGTATCATATTGTATATATTTACTTGATTAGATTTCAGATTTTGTATATATTGCTTGAAATCAGATTTTTTGGCTGGTACTCGACCAATCGTGAGTATACACGACCAGTCGTACAACGATCGGTCGTGTACATTCACGACCAGTCGTGAATCACGTGAATCACTTAAAATTTGAGAAAAATGCTTCATCTTCTTCATTTTTTCTTCACTCTCCAATGGGCCGATGTACGACTAGTTGAACCCTTCCTTCAAAATCTTCAAGGTTAGTGCTCCATTTGCATTTTTCTTATAGATTTGAGTCTAGATTTCTTCTATTTTTCTCTTTAAGTTATCTATTTCAAATTTCGTTGAGATTTGGGGTTATTCTTGGGTAAAATCTGTTTTGAGAAAACCCACTACTTAATCATTTATAACTCTCTATTTCCTTGAAATCCTTGTTGCAAATGGCATCTAGAGGGAGAAACATAACATCTCGTGGTCCATCTTCTTATTCCAGATTGGCCCCTATCACTAAGCATCATCTTCGAGCTCCTGAGGACGATCCATCTTATGTTCGGGACATCAGATTGCATAATGTTATTGTTGAACATCCTGTTGACATTAATCATGTTGCTCCTTTTGATATCCTTCCTATGCTCCAAGCTATAGGTTGGGATAACTTATTACATTGGGGTGGGCCAGTATACCGGTCCATTGCCTAGTCCATGTTTGCATGCATATGTGATTTTTCATTGAAAAATTTATCTTTTAAGATAACCACAAGAGAAGGACCATTTGATGTTGATTGTCATTTGATTTCAGCTCTTATGAAAATTCCTGTGAATGATGAGGGCATTCATATCCATAACTTATCTGAAAAACCCTCAGTATCTGAAAAACGTATGCTCATAAAAGATTTATGTAATTTAGATGTTCAATGGACACATAAAGGGAATACACTTCCCTCAAAGTATCTGTTACCCAAATATAGAGTTCTTCATAAAATCTTTGTGTCTAACTTGTATCCTTGATCGGGTAATAAATCTAAATTGACTTCCTTCATGGTTCGTGTTCTATATGCTATTGCCAGCAGTGCTCATGTTTGTCTACCATCCTTGATTTGTCACTCCATTATTTAGTTTCGACTCCATTTGGTCACAATGACATTCCTTTTGGTTATTTGATAACTATGTTGGCTACACATATCTTAGTCGATATGCCGGTTGGAGAAGCCCTTATCCATCATCTGATATTTAACAATTCTAATATCAATAAGATGAAGCTTGATTTCCTTCCTGGTCAAGGTGTTGGTGGTGGTAATGCTGAAGCTGAACATGAGGAACAAGCTAGTGATCTTCCTCCTGATGATATCAACATGAATGATATTTTTGAAGAACTTGAATCTGATTCTGCAACTGATCCAGATTATGAGCCTTCTGAGTTTGATGCACGTCTGCGTGCATTGGAAGATAAAGTTAAGATTATGAATGTTAAGATGGAAAACATTTCTGTTGCCCATGATTTATAATTCAAGTATATGGGCAAATATCTTAGGCGCTTGAATAAGGGCATGCATCAACTTGATCCTTCCATCCCTACTCCTTCATCTGGTTCAGATTAGTTCTTTTAAGTTAGGTGGTCTGTTATAACTTTATTACTCTTGTGTTAGCTTAACTGGTTTTGAGACTGTAGTTATCTTTGACTTAGCTTTGTTTATGAATTATATGGGTTGTTTATGCTGGTTAATCATATCTTGTCTTGTTTCCACTCATATATCTCTTTCCTTATTTCTACTCAGCCATCTGTTCTATGCTTCCTTTGTCCTATTGTGACAAAAAGGGAGAGAATGAATATGGATGTGATGTCTAATGATTATGTTATGAGGAGGGAGTAGCATTGTATATTACTCAGGGGGAGTAGTATGTGCAGTAGTGGACTATATGTTATGTTGAATATTGATTTACAGGTTTGCAGGATCATGTTAGTATGCCGGTTGGTAACAACTGGTGTATGATATAACAACTTGTGCATGATTCTTTAATCAGATATTCTGTGTTATGTAACATATCTTAGAAGTATGTTTTGTCACTAATTTGACAAAGGGGGAGATTGTAAGTGCTATATTTTATAGCCCCTTTTTATTGTCAAATTTGTGGTGCCAAAGACACTGTTATGAAGCGTGCATATGTGAAGAACAATGCTTTATTCAAGATCAGCTTTGATTGACAAGCACTATTCACAAGTCAAGATCTCAAGAAGCTTTTAAGTTCAACCTCAAGATCTCAAGAAGCTTTCAAGTTTGAACTACATTAAGACTTCAAGTTTCACTACTTTTAAAGGTCTCTCATCTCCTATTTTCAATGTCCTAACTTCACTATTGAGGTACGACTGACCTTAGGTTGACCTTTAGAGTACGTCATTCTGGATACATAGTTCATATATTTTATATAAGTGAGATTAGGTTGTTCTAAGACTAGTCCTAGACCTTGTTCGACTAGTACTAGCACTGCTTCGACCTATCTAAGAATTTCCTAGATCAGTCGTAAGTTTGTTGCAAAATTTGGATATTTTCTATTAGGCTTCAACTAGTCTTAGGGACTGTTCGACTAGTCATATGAACAGTGTTGACTACTTCTTCGACTAGTCGTAGACCTACGACTCAAAGTACAATGTTAATATTTGGCTAGCTTCGACTAGTCGTGAGAAACGTACGACTAGTCGAAGAAGACCTACGATTAGTCGTAAACCACATACGACCAGTCGTGAAACTGCCAGATCTTATCGCGCCCGAATTTTCAAATATCTGTTGGTTCTACGACCAGTCATAGAGTTCTTTAGACCAGTCGAAGATGTGATTTGCTCACCTATAAATAGAGTACGAATCTTAGAATAAAACATTGAATTTCAAGCTAATTTAATTTGGCCTTCTGAGAGATAAGTTTGTGCTCCATTTTAAGCTAAGTGTGCATATTTAATATTCTCTTTCTTTAGCTTTTCTTATTTGATTTTGTTCCTATATTCCAATCTTATTTGAAAAGAGGAATTGTTGTATTCCGTCTTCTTAGAATCAAAATCAAATAGAGCTACGCCCCATTTGGTTTAATTTAAAATCCATTAGAACCTGAAACCATTATAAAGTGAGTATTGGACATTGAACTTTGACATTCAAATCTCTACTTCAACTTGGTTCTTCTGGGCTGCTACAATGAAGGAGAAATTTAGGTATTTTATGTTTGTGTAATTTACTTTCATTAGGTTTTCTGTTGGGATTTACTAGAAAAAACTCATTGTATTGGTTATTTGAGGAGAGCCAGGAAAACTCAGAAGAGGGGGTTTTTTTAATTATGTAAGCCCATAGAGAAAAACACAATTGTGAAGGTTTTGGGTGAACCTGGAAAACCTATCTTCGTTAGTGAATGCTAATATCCCCTGTGTGAGGATATTATGAGTGGAGTAGCGCTGTGTGGCTGTTGTTGAACAGTTGGTGTACACACAGGCGAACCACTATAATTCTGTCTTATGGTTTGAATGCTTGCTTAAGTTTTATATCTCTTTTCCTTCAGATTTGTGGAATGTATGTGTGGATGTGAATGTTGTAAAATTTACATTTCAAGCACAGTGGGAATGTTGTAATAATTTAGTTTTAAATTCCTGTAATTTATCTCAATTCCTTGCTATTTATATATTCTTCTCCGGTTTGAGTTTTTGATACAAAGGACATTCTAGAAATAAGGTTGTCCTGCCATAAACCCTTGGTTTTTATGGTGCACGGTTGTCCTTAGAACTGAATTCGTATCAACCTCTCAATTCTTGTTTAGAGAGGTTGCTTTTATTTCAGCATTGGGATTTGATTTAATTTATTTGGCTATCTATATTTCCTTATTCCACTGTTAAAGTTTATTTTGGCATCATCCTATTCACCCCCCCCCCCTTTAGGACGTATAGCTAGGCCATTTTAGCTTTACATCTTAGATAGAACCGGCTAATGTAAAAGAAGCCCTTTCTGATGAAAACTAGATTGTTGCGATGCAAGAAGAGCTCAATCAATTTGTCAAAAATGATATTTGGTACTTAGTTCCTAGACCTAAAGATAAACACATTATTGGAACAAAATGGATTTTTTAAAATAAGTCTGATGAACTTGGTAATATTATTAGAAACAAGGCTAGGCTGGTTGTATAAGGGTACACTCGAATTGAAGGCATCGATTATAATGAAACCTTTGCCCCGGTAGCTCGTCTTGAATCAATCAGACTATTTATATCCATTGCATGCTTTAGAAAGTTCAAAATATATCAAATGGATGTAAAGAGTACTTTCTTAAATGATGATTTGCATGAAGAAATGTATATTGAACAACCAACGGGTTTTGAAGACCCTAAGAATGCTGATCATGTATACCACCTAAAAAAGGCCCTTTATGGTTTAAAATAAGCTCCCAAGGCATGGTACGAAAAGTTAACTAAGTTTCTACGAAGTCATAACTTTATAATGGGAAGTGTTGATAGGACATTGTTTGTAAAGAAACATAATGATCACATTTTAATAGTGCAAATTTATGTTGATGACATTATTTATGAATCTACCTGTGCTAACATGACTGTTGAGTTTGCAGATCTTATGAAATTTAAGTTCGAAATGAGCATAGTTGGGGAATTGAATTATTTCCTAGGGTTGCAAGTAAAACAGCAACCTGATGGTTTCTTTATCTCTCAAACCAAATATGCTTTGAACTTAATTAAAAAGTTCGGATTTTAGAATGGGAAAAAATTTGATACTCCTATAAGTACTACTTTAAAACTCTCAAAAGACTCTACAGGTAAGAAAGTGGATCCTAAGCTATATCATATTATGATAGGAAGTTTACTTTATTTAACTGCTAGCCGACCTCATATTGCATTTAGCATAAGAATTTGCGCTAGATATCAATCTAACCCTAAAGAGTCACATTTAATTGTTGTTAAGTGGATTATACGATATGTCGCTAGTTCAGCAAATCTCTCTGGTATCCACATGATACCAGTGTGCAGTTAGCTGGTTATAAAGATGCTAATTAGGCTGGTAATATTGATGATAGAAAATCAACTAGTGGTGGTTATTTCTATATAGGGAACTGTTTAGTTTCTTGGCAAAGTAAGAAACAAAGTTCTGTATCACTCTCAACTACTGAGGCTGAATACATTGTAGCAGGTAATGCATGTACTCAGCTTGTATGGATGAAAAGAATGCTAAGCGATTATGGAATTGCTCAAGATACTATGGTTTTATACTGTGATAACTCCAGTGCAATTAATATATTTAAAAATCCAATCCAGTATTCATGAACCAAGCATATTGACATTAGATATCACTACATTCATGAATTAGTGGAAGAGAAGACAATTTCTTTGGAATATATTCCGACCGACACTCAACTTGCTGACATATTTACAAAACCGCTCGACAAAAGCAGGTTTGCTAAATTGAAATTTGATCTTGGTATGTGTAATTTGAATTGATTAGTCATACATTTCTGTATTATAATATATATATTTGTTATTTTAAATATTTTAAATTTCAAATTTTATGAAAATTGCATATTTTGGGCTATACACGACCAGTTGAGTACATACTCGACCAGTCGTGGAACGACCGGTCGAGCATGTACTCGACCAACCATGTGGCGTGGGTTTGGTGCTTTATTTGGGGGAAAAAATCACTTTTTCCTCATTTTGGGTGTCTTCTCCAACGGCTCCTAAGTCGACCAATTGAACCCATCTCCTATTTCTTCAAGGTAAGTACATTGTTTTAGTTTTTCTTATAGAATCAAGTTCTTTGCACTCCCTTTTCATCATTGGTTTGGTTTATTTCTTGATTTTAGTAGTTTTTGGGGTTTTTTTCTAAAAAATCTGATCTATTGAAAACCCTCTCTACCTCTTTTGAAATCTCTTTGTTCCTTGCTATCTTTAGTGCAAATGGAAGGTAAAACCAAGAAAAAAGGATCTCGTGGTCCTTCTACTTCTCGGTCGACTCCTATAACAGTGCGCCACCTTCGGTCACTCGAAGATGATCCCTCTTATGTGCAGGATATTAGGTTGTGCAATGTTATAGTTGAATGACCTGTTAATGTTGATCATCTAGCTTTATTTGATATTCTTCCTCTCCTTCAGTCTGTAGGATGGGATAACTTACCGCATTGAGGTAGGCCGACATACCACTCTATTACTCAGGCTATATATGCTTGCATTACTGATTTTTCTATTGAAAATTTGACATTCACTATCTCAACTAGAGAAGGTCCAATTGATGTGGATTGACATCTTTTCTCTTGCTTAATGGATTTACCTGTCAATGATAAAGGTATTCTCATTAGCACTCTAGTGGCAAAACCATCTGAAACTGAGAAACGTATACTTACTATAGATTTATGCAATATAGAGGTGGAATGGAATATTAATGGAAATGTGCTTGCCTCAAAGTATTTGTTACCCAGATACAGAGTCCTTCACAGGATATTCATTTTGAATGCTTATCCTCGTTCTGGTAACAAAATGGAACTCACTATGTTCATGGTCCATATTCTTCATTCCATCATTTCTAGTACATCTGTATGTCTTCATTCCTTGAGATGTCATTGCATCATTCAATTCCATCTCCATCCAGGACACAGTGACATTCCCTTCACGTATCTTATGACTGTGTTGGCCACACATAGTTTAGTGGCTATGCCTGTAGGAGAAGCTCCCATTCATCACCAACCATTCAACAACTCCAATATTAATAAGATGAATTTGAAGTTGGCCCCAAGCCAAGTCAATGTGGGTGCTGGTGGAGCTGATGCCACAAATCAATAAGAAGGTGATTTGCCTCCAGATGACATCAATATAGATGATATTTTTTATGAGATCGAATTCGATTCAGTAGATGATCCTGATTATCGACCATCTAATTTTGATGTGTTTTTACGCTCACTTGAGGAGAAGGTAGAAAACATGAATGTGTCCCATGATTTGCAATTCAAATATATGCGCAAATATCTTAGGCGCCTTAACAAGGGACTTCATCAACTTGATCCTACCATACCTGCTCCTTCTTTAGGTTCTGATTAGTCTTTGAATATTTGTTTTGTAATAACTTTTATAATACTTGGATTTCTTTTGTTTTCTAGGTTGAACATTGTTAAACATGCTTGAACATGCTTACTTGTGAATTTGGTTAACTTGGTAATCTATATCATATATCTTCTTCTTCCTCATTACTCTTTTTATTCTTCTTATTTATCTACTTCCATTATCATTTATTTGTTCCTTTGTCATATTGTGACAAAAAGGGGGAGAATTTTATCATGCCTTATGATATGTGGATGTGGATTGTGGATAAGTAACCATCCATTTTTTTATAAGGGGGAGTAAGTAAGGGGGAAGTATGGTTGGGGGAGTAGATGCAAATTGTTTTGACCTATTATAACTGGTTTATATTGATAACTAATCCATGATTCTTTATTGTGCATATTACGCTTATTTTTAACGAAGTGTGTTTTGTCACTAATTTGACAAAGGGGGAAATTGTAAGTGCTATGTTTTCTAGCTCCTATTATTGTCAAATTTTGTAGTGTCAAAATCTCTTGGAATCTGTCTTGTGTAGCTCATCTACAAATTCAAGATAGTGCATCTCATGTATAAGATCAAAGGTCTCTATCTCAAGAACTTCAAATACAAGATCAAGAGATATACAAGTTTAAGTACATAATTCACTACTTCAAACTTCAAAGTTCAAGGTTTCAAAGCTATATCTAAAGGCAAGGCAGTAATCTTCACTTTGGTACTCAAAACTCAAGTTGGAATACAAGACAGGTACTTCAATTTCAAGCTTCAAAAGGTCTCAAGTTCAAGCTTCATCATATGTCAAGATCTCAAGCTTCGTGAACTTTAAAGAACGACTATAAACAGAAGCAAAAGAAGATTCAATGTTCATATATTGCTTACAAGGTATTAATGACACTAGATTGACCATAGGATAGGTCATTTTGAATACATAATTTAATTGGGTCATTTTATAAGTGCATAGCCTATTTTTCAACTAGTCTTAAACTAAGTTCGACTAGTCCTAGCATTGGCTCGACCAGTCCAAGAAATCCTCAACCAGTCCTAAGTTTGTTACTTATTTTTGAGATTTTTTGTTAAAGCCTCGACCAGTCCTAGAGACTGCTCGACCGGTTGTGTGAACAGTGCTCGACCAATTCTATATGCTCGACTCAAAGTCTAGCAACTAATTTGACTTACACATGACCAGTCGTGGACAGGACTTGACCAGTTGTGGAGGCCACTCTACCGATCGAGCAGGTCTTTCGACCAGTCGTAAAATGGTCTAATCTTATCGCGCCTAAATTTAAAAAGCTTGTTGGTCCTTCGACCAGTCGAACCGACCTCAGGACTAGTCGTAGATGCGATTTCTGCACTTATAAATAGAGTACGAATTTCAGAGTTTGATATCCAATTCAAGCAAAATCAATACACCACTCTGAGAGATAAGTTAGTGATATTCTTAAGCTATTTAGTGCTCATTTCATATTCTCTTTAATTGGCTTTTTGCATTTGATTTTGTATTCTACATTCCAATTTTATTTGAAAGAGGGATTGAAGTATTCCCATTTCTTGGAATCAAAATCAAATCAAGCTAGCCCAAGGTGATTTAATTTAAAATTAATTTAGAACTTAGAACTATTTCACAAGTGAGTGTGAACATTGAACTTCTACGTTGAACTTTTTCTCTGAATTGATTCTTCCAGGCTGCATCAAAAGGAGAATATCCAGATAAGTATTTTACTATTTTGTAAATTCATTCTTTTAGTTTTATTGAGATTGTGCAAGAAAAATGTCTTTGTTTTAGTTTGTCTGAGGTGATCCAGAAAACTCATAATGTAGGGTTTTTGAATTGTGTAAGCCCACTTGAAAGACACAATTGTGAGGGTTTTAGGTGAACCTTAAAAAACCTATTTTTATAGTGAACGCTAATATCCACTGTGTGAGGATATTAGGAGTGGAGTAGTTGTGTGGTTGTTTTTCTAAACAGTTGGTGTACACACAAGCGAACCACTATAATTTCTGGTCTTGTGGTGATTGATTGATTATTTCATTTTATGGATGTTGAAATTTCCCTTTATGCATTTGTGGAGAATGTTGTAATTTCTTTTATGTAAGTGTGGAAATGTTGTAATAGCTTAGTTATTTTCTTTGCTATTTATTTCTTTACTCCTCTTTATTGGTTTGAGATTTTGATACACAGACCGTTTTAGGAATCAGGTTGTCCTACTATAAGCCATTGGTTTTTTGTGTAAGTTTGTCCTTAGAACAACATCTGTATCAACCTCTCAATACTTGTACACTTGAGATTGTTTTACATTTCTGCATTGTGTGATTGTTTAATTGCTATCTTTATTTATATTTGTTTACATTCCACATTTAATTTTTAATTTGGCATAGTCCTATTCACCCCCCCCTATAGGACTCTTAGCTCGGCCTTTTTAGACAGCATGGATGAACACATGCATCATGATAGGGCTCACCGTCCAGATCATGATGGGCCACGTCCAAAAAAAATGGATGGACGGCTTAGAATAAAACACATATATTATGGTTGGCCTCGACATCCAAATGGATGGTGCTGATATACAATACGTATATTAAGGGGGGTCCCACTCCAGAAAACAGATAAATGGCGTGCTATACGACACATCAGCAAGGTAGGGGCCCACACAGTGAAAACAGACGGGCAGCATGGATGTAAGTCACACACGT
Organism: Magnolia sinica; assembly: GCF_029962835.1. Classification (NCBI taxonomy): domain Eukaryota; kingdom Viridiplantae; phylum Streptophyta; class Magnoliopsida; order Magnoliales; family Magnoliaceae; genus Magnolia; species Magnolia sinica. The sequence goes on from NC_080577.1 coordinate 61,740,957, forward strand.
CACGGTTGACTCCAAATAGCACCGTCCAAATGGACAGTGTGGATACAAAAGAAATACATCAAGGTGGGTCCCACCCCCCACACGTGCCACACGTGTGGGGTGGGCCCCTCGTCCTAACAAATGGACGGAGTGTATAAAACACATACATCAAAGTGGGGTCCACCATCTTGAGCAGATGGACGGGTGGTGGATATAGAATATATACACCAAGGTGGGTCCCATCCCCACACGTGCCACACGTGTGGGGTGGGCCCCACGTCCAAATAGATTGACGGCTGGAGAAACATGTACATCACGGTGGCCCAAAGAACTTGTTGACGTCTGCGCAGGAGTTGTAGCTGCTGGCCGTGTAGTAGTTGAACGACCTAGATATAAACACATACATTAAGGTGGGTCCACACATGTGGGGCCCACCAGCTTTGGATGAAGCTGATACTTGTATTTTCACTTCATCCAGACGTCTTGGATGTTCAGCGGACGAACGATCTAGATGGAAGGTGTCATCAAGGTGGGCCCACTTTTGGCCACGGATGGATGGCGTGGACACAACGCACGCATCAGGTGGGTCCACACGTGTGGGCCATCCCTCTCCTATGAAATAGAGATAGGGGTCATCTCCCACTCAGACAGTTCTACAAGGCCAACCATCCATGCAGGCCTTCAATGTCTAGCAACACAGTCCATTTGTTGGACTGGAATAGATGAAGTACATACATCAAAGTGGGGTTTATATGATGGCCCACTAACCAAGAAAATCAAGCTAATAGTTGTGCTTTCTTCCCCATCCAAGCCTGTGTAACTGACTGACCACACAGGCCCAGAAATGGGCAGCAACATGGGCTGATTTGCTGGACAATGGACGTCCCATTGCTGGACTTTTTGGATAAGGTACATACACCATTAGGTGGGCCATACATATCATCAACACCATAAAAAAAGAGAGAAAGAGAAGAGAGAGAGAGAAACGGTGGAGATGGAAGGAGCTTCGCCACTATGAGCTCCTCCATGTGCATGCATACATCAAAATGGGCCATTAGCCACATCCAAAGGTTCAAGTAGGATCTCCACCATTGATTGGTGGGTCCTACATGATCCTAAGTAAGAAAATCAAGGAAACAATGAAAGATCTATCCTAAACATGGCACCCACCTTCAAATCTTCTTGTCCTTCTTCCACCAATGGCTTTCAATGCTTCAAGGGAGCAAGGTTCAATGGTTGAGATGAAGTCTTGATGGTTGGATTGGGAGGGTTAGGGAGAGGAAGTTGCTAGATTTTTTTGGGAATCCATGGCTCTTGCTAGAGAGGAATGAAGAAGAAAGAGGGAGGAAGAGAGAGATAAGAGGGAGAGAGATGATTGCTTTGTAAGGCATGCTCTCATGGGGAAGGAAAAAAAAGTAATTATGGGCTAGGGACTAGGGTCGTTAGGGTAGGGTAGGTAGGTAGGTTAGGGTAATGATTGCTTGCTAGGGAATAATCATATCTAGGATAGGCGGGTCCCACAATCATGCGGTCAATGGTTGGAATCATGCGCGGCCCACATCTTATGATCTAGACGTCGGATTGGCACACGAGACACGACGTTGGAACCACAACAACGATGTGGTCTCAATGGCACAGTTCTCGGGTTGAGTCGACTTGGGTTTAAGGGATGAGACTTTGGGTTGTGCACAAATGCAATCTATGGGTCCCCAATAGTCAGAATTCGACCTGAAGGACCACAGGATCCTAAAGAATGGAATAGTCACTAGGACATGGGCTTGACAACTACCTGAGATCTTGATCTCCTTCTTCCACCACTATGTTCTAGAGCTCTAAGGTGAGTGATTTAACTGTTGAGATAGGGTTTGGAGGGCAGGATTAGGAGTTTTTTGGGCTGTAATGGGGCTAGACTTGGGAGTTCTCACATGGACATCCAAGCTCTTGGAGAAGGAGAAATGAGAAGTGAGGAAGAAAGGGAGGGAGAGAGGGAGTTGTAGGGTTGTAATTATTACTTTGTAAGAGGTGTAATGATAGGTTTGTAAGGCCATTATGAGAGCATGGGAAGGAGATACCATCATGGCTTGTAAGTAATCATGAGTTAGGGGCTAGGGTGGCTAGGGTAGGTAGGTGTAGGTTAGGGTGATGATTGCTAGCTAGGGAATCCACTTAGACGCCTTAGGTCCCGCAACATGCGATCAACGGCCGGGAGAATGCGCAGGCTACAACTTATGATCTAAGCGTCGGATTGGCACACAAGACACGGCCTCGAATCCACGGTGATGGTGCGGTCGCAATGGCATAGGTCTTGGGTTGAGTCAACTCGAGTTGACTGGGTGAGACTCAAGGTCGCTCGTAAATGCTATCTACATGTAGTGGGTCGCTGGAATTCGACCGGGAGGACCGCAAGGTCCCAAGGAACGGGATGGTCACTAGGACACAGGCCTGACACCAAGTGTAAGGTCATGATGTAATAATAATCTTGGTAAGACTGAGGTCGAATCCATAGGGACTAACTCGTGTATTCTGAAAGTAACTAGAAGTATAACTAGAAAAAGATATGAATCTAAATATGGAATTAAAGGGAGTAATTGTGAAGTGTGTAATGATAAACTTAAGAATTCAAAGGTGGGAACTAGGGTTTCCAAGGATCCACATGTAGCAATCATGGTGACTCCTTACTTGATTCAAAAACATAGTTGGAATTAGAGTACTATCCTATCAATTTGGAAGATATGACAATTAAGATCAAATCTGAACTTCCTTTAACCTAATTATCAAAAGAGGAGAATTATGATAATTAGCAGGGATTCCATCACCAAACCATGCCCATGAGACGATGACAAACAATAGGATTTACCAATCTCATAATCTCAAAACAAGAAAAGAAGATACTCAAAGCTACTGCAGATCTACTGTAATTTAAGTCACAATAAATCATTAAAAACTAAAAGTATTCCTTAAATATCAAACTAGAATCAAAGTAAGTTCAACATAAACATGAATTAAAGCAATAAAAACATCCCATCACGCTACAAGCTTCACTTCTTAACCCTACCTAAGAGGTTTAGCCAACCATAGACATGATTAGACCAAAGTCTCTTAAGAAAAACAAGAAAGTAAGGAAGAAAAAGAAAAACTCTTGGCGACGGCTTCTCCACCCTTTTGTTCCACTCCTTAAACCTTAGAAGATGTCTAAGAACATCATAGGGAGTCCTATTTATAGTCGTGGAACTCCAAGTTTTGCACCTAGTTAGAAAACTATAGAAACTGCCTCAAATTTACACAATTTACTGAAATAGACTTCACTCTAGGTTAGTTTCCCAAAATAGACTTCACTCTGCACAATTTCACAGAATGACCCAAAGTTTTAGAATATAATTTTTTAAGACAATTTTAGAATTCCTTTTCTTCACTTCAAATCTTTGATTCTCTTCATTCCTCACTTGGTTTTCTTAGATCTTTAGCATGTGAATTCTTCAATCTTGGTCTCTAAGATCCATCCCTTGCCTTGGTGATTCTTAAGCATCCAATCTATGCTTTTAGCACCCTTTTCAATCCATACCTTTAAATTCACGTTGCAACACAAATATGAGTAAAATAGAACACTAAGCATTATCATATTCATAAAAGTAAGATATAAATGGGGGATAATATGCAATATTTGACCCTCAACACGTGGCGTGTATAATAGTAACGCAACCCGATCTTATACGACGTGTGGACGTAACCTATTGTGTTTCGGTCTGCTTGGGTTATCCTCCCATCTGATTGTCTGGGCCACTAAGCGTTTGATGACTTGCTAGCGGGTTTCTTTGGACCTCCGATCAGATCGTTCTGTTGGACCTGATCCATTCCTATTTTCAGGGACGATTATGTTATAGTCGTGTCATCCTTGCAATGGTGCTCATGGTCAGTCCAAATGGGTCTATAGGCGTTGTGTGGTCCCTCAGATCATCAAACTAACCCTTCTTATGCGGAGCTTTTTCTTGAAAGTTCAGTTTTCGCAGGCTGTATTAAGTGTCCGTGGAAAACGGCAATGTTGTGGTTCTTCCATTTCTCTATCTCTTTTCTGTCAACATGGGAAGAATTGGAATTCTCTCTGGGGGTTTTGAATGGCTAGCATTGCTTATGATTTGGGTAGATGGGAGAAGAAGTGAGAGGTTTTCTCGACCAATTGTATGTTGTATATTTACAAATGGGTCGTTTGTGCTTGAAACCGTGCAGGCACGACTGCTTGGAAACAGTTGGTGAAGACAAGGGTTTGGTCGGTTTTAATCTTTGGCCTCAATGGATGGTTCGGATCATCAGGAGTTATTACCATGGTGGGCCACATCGTCTACAAATCGGACGTTGTTTCCGTTCTAAAGGCATTGCATGAAGTCGAGTTGTTCTGTGATTCATGTGCAGGAACACCTGTTCCATTGTGCAAAAGTGGGTAGGGTTTGGTCGAGATGAACCTGTCACGCCCCCAAATCCGGCGACGGACAGCTTCCGTGATGCCCCGAATCCAGCACTCGACTTCTATACACCAAGTCCCAAGTTTGACACACCACAAGAAAGATTTTTGACTAATTTTTTTATTATAATAATACCTGAGCATGAAGATCCATGATCAAAATACCAAGCAACACTCTCCATTAAAATATTGATGGTTATAAGTACAATGCTTTACAAAAGGTACATAACGTTAACATTGCCAAATTAAAAAATAGATGCAATGCATCGAGAAAGCTAAGTCTTCCAAGCTACTCCAGCCCTGAAAAAATGGGAAATAGAAAGCTTAGGCAAAAAGCCTAGTGAGTACACACGTGTGTGCAGTATGTTCTACATGCAAGCAAGATAAATATGCTACAAGGAAATCATATATGCGAAAGGTGTGCAGCACGTAAGGTGTGATGTCAATGCCAATGCAATGCATATGCATCATAGTAATACTCCGAGTCAATGCTACCAGCATCACCAAGTCATGTTTTCATTTCTTCTTTACCACAACCATAACCGTATTACACGCATCCGTAATCACAACATCATCATCATATTGTCATACCATATCATAATTGTTTATCTCAGGAAGCACCATGGTCGACACCCTTGCACCAGACATTAGCAATCGACCTCGCATACTCGCCCTGTGGTGGACTTCCACCAACTGTATATCATGGGAAACACCGTGGTCGACACCTATGCATCAGGCACCAGTAATCAACCTCACATACCCACCCTGCGGTGGACTTCCACTCAGCATACTAGTAGCGGACTTCATTCGCACTTCTCCTCGTCGACGAGTCAGACCGATCCCTATTTGCTCCTCAGCCCTTAAGCAGGTTAGACCCACCTCTTCTCAACCCGACCTTATCAATGAGAGTTAAATCCATGACCCATGTATCCACTCGGCCCGACGGTGAGGCAATCCTAGCTAGCATAGGGGTTTAGGGACTTTCAACCCAAAGGGCACATCATCCCCTACTATTTCAACACTTCCGGTGTCCCATTAATTTTCAGGGATAATCTAAGTCATCATCATAGATGTACATTTCATCGTCAAGATCCAACTCATGTTATACGGCATGACTGTGGTATTTAGATCATTATGTATGTCATAATTATACATGAATTCAAGCAATCATGATAAGGCATATGTTCAAGTGCTTGTAGTATGCATATAATGTTATGAGTTTAGGGTCTGCTTAACCTTTAAGGCAAAAATGACATATAATCATTATATGCCACTATCAACTATATCAATGAATGATCATGTGACTAAACTGAAGAGGACATGTCTTACACATGAACAAATATATTAAAGTACACTTGCACATACCATCATTCCATGGTACATGAGTATGATAAATAACAACATGGTCAAGTAAATGAGTTTAGTATGCTAAAAAATGGAACAACATTAATTAAGATATTAAATCACATATTTTCATTAACCATAATAGCTAACATCACTGATATCATCCATAGTTATCATAATCACGAGCATTAATTGTATTCAAAGTTACACCATATCCTTCGTAAGATAGATATTCCATTAGTGGTTTTCGCCCGACATGATTTTTCTTCTATTGGGACCACATGGTTATACCCTAACTGGGCCTTATGGTTAATGAGTGGTGATGATGCAAAGTACATGCACCAAGTGGTTATGAGATAAAAGGCATGATTATAACATAAATGAGCCACAAGATGGATGGTCCTAGCGAAACTCATATAATGTAGTGGGCTTCAACTTTAAGTGGGTTGTTAGTAGGTTAGATTTGCAAATAATTATTGTAGTAGTTCTACAATGGTTTGGAAGGCACGGGTAAATCTCATAAGATACAGTGAGCCCTAAGTTGAACGACTTTATATATTATATACACATAAGAGTTAGTCACAGTTGGATAATGCGGGTTTGTCTCATACAACGTAGTGGGTCCTACTTTCAAGTGGTACTGCAAGCAGATGGGTCCACGCACAAACATTACAGTGGGTCACAACAAGTAGATAGTATAGGTAACTCACATTCATTAAAAAAGAATACTTCAGATGCATAAGGCACATGTTAGCGGGCTCCATGATTGAACTATTTGGTTGGTAAAACAATTGAATAGTGCGGATAAAATATGTACATTGAGTGGGTTCACAAGTGTTCAAAAGTTATACATTTAATTAACACTATTTCATATCGTCTAACTTATTTAGGAATTGGATCTAGGTCATTTTGGAATCATGTTCTAGAATTAGCTAGCCTAATGGATAAATGGTGAAATATGCAATGCTTACATCAAGGTAGGGTCCATAATCAACCTGACCCCTAGGTTCACATATAGAAGAGGTTACACCATTAGTATAGTCCACGAGTATGAGTAATCACACAATTCTCATATGCCCACATGGTCTTATGGCCACTCCATTATCAGAAGTCTGTATGGTTGAGTGGCCATACAAATGTCACTCTATTTGTCATAATAAGAGACTTAAGGTGAGATGGTTACTTATTATTATTATTATTATTATTATTTTAATTATATCATAGCTCGCATAATGGGGCAACCACTTTACTAAACTTTCACATAGTCAGGCGGCCAGTACCACAATTTCACATAGTTTAGCAGTCACCTAAGCACCACATATCATATGGTTGGGCCACACATTCCCCACATACCCACATGAGTTACGGCTATCCACGTCATGCATGATCACAAGATTTGTAAGCTATATATTCAACACCATTTCGCCAAATCTACCTGCCATTTATCCTGTCAGTGATCATATGGTTAAGGGCCACAACAATCATAAATCCACTTAGACAAGTAGTCATATAATTGCCCCAATTTCATACAGTTAAGTGGGCTATAAAAATCACGCACTCACATGGTGTGGTGGCCCACATAAATTCCACCAATTCACACGACTAGTTGGGCCACCCAAGATCCCAAATTCCAATAGTGTGGTGATCCACATGATTCCTACCAGGTCTAAATGAGGAATAACTATTACAATGGTACCATGAAAACGACTTAGATTGCAGTAAATATATAGGTAGCCCCACACTCTAAAATGATCTAATCAAAATAGATAAATGGCTAGTAAAACATGTATATTAGGTGGTCCATGATCGGTTAAAAAGAATAGATGGATAGATTGCTCACAAACATTACTGCAGCTCAAGGAAATATTTAATGGTGGACAAGTGATCAATATTGCTCCTGTGGCATGAGATTTGGATCTGACTAGTCTATGGGACCATACCCTAAAATGATAAGGATAAACCGATGATTGGCATGGATCTACATCATACTACAAGGTGGAGTCCATAGTTAAGGAAGCATCCCAGCATATAGGGGCACACTAGAGCCTAAGAATTTCCAATGGTTATTACCACTGTTTCTACTTGTAGCGTGACCCACCTAAAATTGAGTTCTACTTCATCTTGTGTCCACAGGAAGGAAGTGGGCCCACTTCCCAAGTGACTGGAAAATATAGGCAGTGTGGGTATACAACAGATGCACCTAGGTGGGCTACACATGCATCACATTATGTCCAGGAAAGTTTTCATTGGTAAGCATGCAATTCCCTTTCATTATTATTATTATTATATTTTGTATAATTGTGGGTGGTTGGGTTCACCCCATGAACAATTTGTACAACAACTAACATCATAGCTGATACCACCCATTAGACAAAAGACATGGATATAAGGTACATACGTCAAGTGGGGCTCATAACACATGGATGGTCTAAATGATGGATGACTTGGATATAAAATACATGTAACTAGTTGGCACCAAGGTCTAATGGCTGATCCAACTTTAGTGGCAGTTACACATCATGGTAAAACTCAAAGTATTTAATAGTAGAGATTTTTATTCCCACTATTTCTTATAGTGTGGTCCACCTAAGGTGTGGATCTGCCTCATTCTTTTTCTCATGACTTAAAATGGTTTGAATGAGTGGATGAATGGCCCAGATATACCTTTCATCACCAAGGTGGGCCCTAGAAAAATCTAAGTATTTTGAGTAGAATTTCCACTGTCCAAGTGGCATGGCTTACATGAACTTCTAATCAACCTGATTTTTGGGACCATACAATAAATGGGGCTAGTAAGATGGATGAATGGTGTGGATTTACCACATACATTATGGTGTGGCCATGATCAGCCCCAAAAAACTTTACCCCAAATGTGGACCCGCACTCTCTGAACGTCCAGGGAGAACGTCACCTCCTCCACACCCTTTCTTTTTATTTTATTTTATATTTCACATCAAGGTAGGTCACTTGAGAGATCCAGTCCATCCATTGTGTGTGTTCCACTTGGTGAAGGGGTCAATCCAAGTTTCAAATGTATTAAAATTTCAGGTGGGCCCCAGCAACTACTTTTATATGTTTTAGCATGCCTTCACATTATATTTGATGGTGTGGGCCACCTGAGTTCCGTGTACGGCTGATTTTTGGGGGATCCCACCATTTAAAGGAACTATCACAAAAAGTCTATGTTCTGTTTAGCCTTTTAATGAGGGAAGCCAATGAGTTGCTCGACTCAATTGCTAAGAGAGGTGATTTGAGAGAACAACTCCTCATCAACTCAATCTCCCTTGCATATATATATATATATATATATATATATATATATATATATATATATAATTTTTTATTTTATTATGGTTTTTCATAAGTGGGGTGCACATCAAGATAATCAAGTCCATCTGTTACATTCTCTGGTTCGTGACACATCCAACAAGTCTAATATGTAGCATGTTTTGATGCACAGAAACCTCACAGCGGGCCCTAACAGTTTAACACTATTAAAATGGTATTTTTGATGGTGTGGCCTACCAGAGATCTAAATCGACTTCATTTTTCAGCTCAATGCCTAAAACGAGCTGGAAAATAGGATGGACGGTGTGGACCAAACATACACAACAAGGAGTAGGGGCATTGTGGGCCCACAGCCCCTTCCCTCATTTCTTCTAACCAGCAGCAAGGACGCTGCTTGCTACAGCGTCCTCTGGACGTTGGCAGCATAGCGTCCACTCCTCCTCCTTTTATTTATTTTATTTTACTTATTTATTTATTTATTTATTTTTATGGTGTGGTGTGCACATTTGTGCATGGGTGTGCGTGTGTGTGTTTGGCCAACACAATGGGCCACACTTTGGATGCTTTGGATGGCCTACAAAATTCTAGTGAGGCCCACAATAATGGGTCCCACATAAAGTCTATAAAAAAATTATTTTTATTATTATTCCTTTTATATGTATTCTCCCATGAATCTACACTATTAAACACATCATATCATCACCATTATTGATCATCATTATCACCATTAAACACATCATACTCTCCTATGTATCCACACCATTGATCACATCATTATCATCAAATCGTCACCACTAATAATCATACAAATAATCAAAAAGAAAACAAACTAAGAGTGGAGTAGGTGTACTGACCTTGATGAATTAGATGGATGGAAGGGATGGAATTGATGGTTGAGATGGATGGAAAGGATGGGATTGATGGAGTTGATGGCCCACCAAGATCACTCCTCTCTCTCTCTCTCTCTCTCTCTCTCTCTCTCTCTCTCTCTTTGTGTAGAAAAATGGTGAAATGTTAAGAAATGAAGGGATATATGTAGAGAAATTGTTCAATTAATGTGATCTTAGTTAACTTAAACTAAGATTATGACAATTAATTCATGATTTGTAATTAATGGTAGGTTAAAGGAGCATGAGATGGCATGGTGTGATGATGTCATACATAGGGTATGGAATGGAGAGGTGTTGACTTTGGGGAGCACATGAGAGATGAGAGGTATGGGTGTGTGACATCACACACATGGGTAGATATTCTCTCACCCATGTGTGGCATGTGCATGTGTGTATGACATGTGTTATGCACATGTGTGGAATGGAGTACATGGTGCCTTGCGCACATGATACACTAATGGTTCTTCACGGCGCATCTCACTAACGGAGAATCATACAGACGCACGGGTTGTACCTCTGCGATCGCGGTGACGGGGCGGTCAATATGAAATAGGTTTCAAGGTCTTGAGGTTCCGGTCAGTTGGGTGTGTACTATGAACGGTAATCCAGGTCTAGCTAAGGGTGCCGATCATTGTGTACATAAGTATAAAAAGTCATACGGAATAGACAGGGTCTTACAGAACCTACCTACCTAATGGACGAATTAGATTTCATCAATGGGTCCTATTTGGTGGGCCATTTGAGGATTGAACGGTCTCTGTGTCTCTCGCTGTCAAAATTGCTAAGAAAAGAGGAGGTTTCCATCTTTCGGCAAGGATCCTCGTGTCAAACTATGTTTGACCAGGGTTGAGGTCCATTGCACAGCAAGTGCACCTCTTGTGGTGTACCTTCAAAACATTATGGGGCCCACAGGGATGCTCTGGAGGAATCCACTCTACTCATTAAGTTTCATGGGTCCTATTAAGACATTCGGCCAAAGATAGGGTAGATTGTTGAGACTTAAATATTGCATAAGTTTCTTCATTTATATCTTGGTTTTATAAACATGAATTAGCTTAATGTTTTATTTTACTCATGTATGTGTTGCAATGTGAATTTAAGAGCTTGGATTGAAAGGGTGGTAAAAGCATAGATTTGATGCTTAAGAATCACCAGGGCAAGGGATGGATCTTAGGAGACCAAGATTGAAGAATTCAAATGCTAAAGATTCAAGAAAACCAAGTGAGGAATGAAGAGAATCGAAGATTTGAAGTGAAGAATCCTGAAATTGTCCTGAAAAATGTATTCTGAAACTTTGAAGTCTATTTTGGGAAATAGCAGAGCGTGAAGACTATTTTAATTAAACTATGCAGCAAGAAGTCTATTTTGGCAAACTACATAAATTTGAGGTAGTTTCTAGAGTTTTCCAACTTTGTACGAAAATTGGAGTTACCCACTTATAAATAAGGCTTCCCAGGGCATTCCTAAGCATAATTCAAGGTATCCCAAAGTAAGATTTAGGTTTTTTAAGAGTTTTTAATTTTATTAAAGTTTTATAAATTACATTCTTTTCTTTTAGATCTTTTCTATTTGCATTTATTTCTTTCCTGTTACTTTCTTTCTACAATTTAATTATGTTTTTCTAAGTTCCCTCTAGCCCAAGCTAGAAGGGAAGCACATGGGTTTAATAATTCTTTAAGTTATGATGATTGATTATTTTAATGATGAGAAGAATGGTGTATGCATATTATCTATTGTTTAAGTTTAGTTTTTTTTATCCTAGTGTGAGATCCATATGTTTCCATCATATGAGATCCACATTAATGGATAGGCTTACCCTAGATCAATTAAATTTCCTAGAGAGGAGAGGTTCTCAACCTGTTATATTTATTTAATTTTCATTATCTCATTGATATTGAATTCTTAAAATCATTGGTGCTTGAGAATATATATCAATGGTGCAAATCCATGATTTTCTAATCTTTTATATCATTTATTAAAATATTTAAACTGTTTTATTTTCCGATTAGGTCGACCATAGTTCTCGGATCCTAGTTGTGTTATCCAAGTCATCATGATTTTGGAACATTAACCTATGTGTGGAACTTTGAAGCTTGAGTGTTGTTTTAATTCAGTTCAATTACATCCATTAAAAACTCCTAAAATCAAATCATCAGTTTAGTTTTTTTACTGCTTAGTTTGTTTTGCATTTGATTTTCTCATTCTTACAATTCATCTCCCTGTGGGATCGACCTTGTATTCACAGGATATTACTTACGAACCTCTGCACTTGGAGGCAAGCAATCATAGATTCAAAACTTAGATGGGCCATATTGAGTGGACATCTACTTTAGCCATTGATCTTGCTGATCCAATGGCTGAAATTTTTTTTGTATGGTTAATTTGTGGTAATTGGGCCTGGTGTAAAGTCTCACACCAAACGGATCATGGGAATCATGTGATCTACAATTCTATGGTCTAGGTTAATGGCATTTTTGTAATTATCACTAGTCTATGAGTTTTGTAAAATCTAATGATTCTACATGGTTGTATGCACTTTTCTAAATGATTCTTACAAATGAACTTATATCTAATTCCTTACGGATGGAGGGTTATTCGTCAATTTGTTCAAGGGAAGGTACATATGTCAAATCGCATGATGGATGGTCTTGTCTTACGATCAATAGTCAGATAGCTTGGTTTATTGGATAGAGATCATTTTCAATGGTTAGATCTGTGTCAGGGTATAGATGTAAGGTTAGGATAATTAGATTGGTATCGTACACATGTATACATTACATTAAATTTCATGAAAACACTCGAGAACTTTCAACACTCGGTATTGAAATGTTCGGGGTGTTACAATCTACCCGCCTTAAACATAATTTTGCCCCTGAAATTTAATACTTCTATTATGCAAGCCATTTTCCAAGCCACTAAGGCTTCCTTACTTCTTGTGTTCGAGGTGATAGATGGTTGTAGTGGGTTTGCGTCCGATACATAGCTCCTTCGCCTATGCAGTACAAAGGATTTACTGGTATCAATTCATAATCCTATTGATCTCGATCCTTTGCTTGATCAGGGCATTAAAATCATTTGAGGATTTTTAGGACTTAGAATTCGAGTCAAACCATGTAGATTTCATGTAAGCATAGTTCCATCAATCCATAATCCCGATTGTTTTAGAGTCATGGGAGATAATCACGTAATCTTATATTCTCATAAATAATAAATCTAACATGGCCCATTAAGCTTTCACTGTTTACTCCGATTATCTAATACATTACCCGAGATTACTTCTATCATCATCACTGATTCAATTCACTTAAATTTTCAATGTATTACTCAAAATGTAGATATATATGTCTAAGTGTGCATATAATTGCTTACATGAAATTGGGACGCTACATCCTACCCCCCTTAAAAGAAAATATTGACCCCGAGATTTGATATTTCGATTAAACCACTCCTGATTTGCTTGGTTATGGTTCATAATTCCATAGTCCCGATCACTCTACATCCTTGGGAAAAAAATTCTTTGTTTCACCTCAAAAGCCAAATCTGCTAACCAAACTAGATGACAATGGATAAGTCAAATCATCAATTCATTGTTGAACCTAAGCTTTAGTGTCATCATTGTAAATGCCCAAAATTGTTTTATATTGATAGTCCGTCGCTCCAACAATTTCAACTTCCAACACATACGTCCAATTTATTCAAAATTTGGAGCCTAAGCCCCTGACTTCTTCTTGAGGCTCCAGAAAAAATTCACGAGGTAAGAATCGATGGTTTGTGGGGTTTTTCACCCTTGTGAGGTGTATAAAAGCTTGCTGTCTAGCAACAATTTCTACTGATTTGTGCTACTGTCGGATTTTTATGGAATTTTGTACAAACTCAATCACGATAAAATTTTAGATGAAGGTTAATGGAGACCTAAGTGATCTATTGGAAAATTTGTAAAAGTTTCTAATGTGTCTTATTTCTGCAACTAGTGGAGATTTCAGAACATATCAGAATTTCGTTGAAATAGTCAAAAATTTTGGGAAAATCAGAAAGTCTCTATTCCCATAAGGGAAACTTGTTCTTCTTTATTGTGACTCTATTTAAGGATGAATTTTAGTTCAGAAAAGTTTATTTGTAATCTTGGGGATACATTCTAGGGGTACTTAGATCAGTAGTTTATAAATTCCACGTCTAATTTGATATTTCCAATGGGGAACCAAAATATGGGTTTCTAATTTCTCAGCTTCCTAGTTCCTTTCGGAATTCATTTAAATATGTGTGTCTAATTCATTATATGTCCAAATCGTGTAAAGCTTATGGTGGTCTATGCCCTTAGGCCTAGTTAATCTCATTCTCATGCTCTGATACCAATTATAACATCCTAAATTTTTCATGGCCAGAGTTTATATTCATGCCCGAGAAAATCAAGTGTTAATAATGAATAAATGGGATGCTTTAAAAATCGCACCTTATTATTTTTTTTTTCATTTAGATCACATCCAGATACATTCATGAAGGTAACATTCATGAGAATAAAATCAACCATATTGAATATTTCATCAGAGTAAAAGAATAATCAAATGCCCTCTCAATAGGAGCTCATTACATTTATCAAGTTCGCAGTGGAAGACTAAATAAAAAAACTATCATCTTATCCATTCAACATAATCTTCCATGGTGAGATGGTCCTCTAGGTCTTCAATCTGTACATAACTTGCATCATCCGTATGATTGGAAAAGGTCAACGCCCTACTCATAGTGATGGTTATCCTTTAAGATTAACAATAATTCAAGAGATTCATAGAGGCAAGGTGAATGTTCTGTTATGTCACATACTCTACAACTACGAGAAGTATCAGTATGCATAAACAACCTACATGAGACGCATGTTTAACAAAGTATGTACGGCTCATCATATGTAGTAATCATCACAATGTGTAATACAATTCATAAAAAACTCGGCTCGACTCGCATCCTATAACTACGGATATTCGTAGGCATGGCCAACACTACCATGAATTTACGTGAACACCTCGAGGCACACAACACATGAGTTAGATGAAATTACATGACATGATTTGTTCATGGAGTAACTATTTGCGACATCCAATCCTGGAAGTGATGTGACACTACATTTACAAATTACACACATTAATTTGTGCGCCACTATCCAAAAACCCATGAAATTCCGTGACGACCAAGAAGGTCTTTACCCAGAGTGCATTACGTCTATGATAAAATATTCAAATCACTAGTTGTGATACCTCTTAACACTTCACTTGCACTTATAAAGAATATAAACTAAACCACGGGGGTTCTAGAATATCACGACATATACCCAAGCCTTAAAGGTAAATAACACAAGGCTAACAAGTAATGAGGAGAGTGGTAATGGCCAACTCAGCAAATATAAAAGTGGCAATGGCTAACTTAACAAAGAGGAGAGTAGCAATGGCTAACTCAACAAATAGGAGAGTGGCAATAGCCAACTCGATAATAAGAGTGGTAATGGCCAACTCAATAAATAGAAGAGTAACAAGAGCTAGCTGAATAAATTGATAAAGGCAAGGGCAAGGCTTGTATCCATTGCCTTGCGTAAATTCATGAAGATCACTCATAATATCATAGCTCTCAAAGGGTGACCATATGATGGTAATAAATCAATCAATTGAAAGGATAACATTCAATAATATGCAAACATGAAAGGCAAGATAATTCACATCAATTAAATTAAAGTAGGCTTAAAGGATAAAAACCTCACCTCTACCGTTGTATCTTCCTTGAGAGTTGTTTAGAGTTTTTGTGTTTGCTTCATGGGATTTGGTTCTAACAAGAATTTAAACGATTTGAGTGGTTAGTCTCCCTTGGTTAAGGTCAATGGTTAGGATTTGGCCTAAGATATAGGCTTAGGACCTGGCTTGTTAATGTAATCCATAGGTTTAACGGGAAGGAAGTCGTGAGATCTAACCTTAGGCATCAGAGGGATCTAGCCCATGCTCAGGCAACTCGGCGAATTGCTATTTTTCTCCTCTTCCTTCTTCTCTTTCTCTCTCTTTCTTTCTCTTCCTCTCTTTCTCTTTCCTTTTTTCTTTCTTTCTTTCTTTCTCTGTCTTTTCTTTTCTTTCTCCTCTCTCCCTCTCATTTCTTCTCATGCTATTATTGAATGCTTATGGCATGGGTTTTACGGGCTTTTTATAGCCTACTTGTCCTTATTACGCAAGTCTGTTCATGCGCGAATTGCATGACGTGCGTAATAGTAACGCAGTGCGATCTTGTATGACATGTGGATGCAACCTCTTGTGTTTTGATCTTCTTGGGTTATCCTCCCATCTGATCTTCTGGGCACTAGGCGTCTGATGACCTACTAGTAGGTTTCTTTGGACCTCTAATCGGATGGTTCTGTTGGACCTGATCCGTTCTTATTTTCATGGAGGATTATGTTATAGTCATTTAATCCCTGCAATGGTGCTCATGGTCTGTCTAGATGGGTTTGTAGGCATCGTGTGGTCCCTCGAATTATCAAACCGACACTTCTTATGTAGAGTTTTTTCTTGAAAGTTCAATTTCCTTAAGCTGCGTTAGGTGTTCATGGAAAATGGCGACATTGCGGTTCTTCCGTTTCTCTATCTCTTTTCTATCAACGTGGGAGGAATTGGAATCCTCTCAGGGAGTTTGGAATGGCTTACATTGCTTATGATTTTGGTAGATGGGAGAAGAAGTGAGAGGTTTTCTCGACCGATTGTATGTTGTATATTTACAAACGGGTCGTTTGTGCTTGAAACCGTGCACAAACAACTGCTTGGAAATAGTTGGTGAAGATAAGGGTTTGGTCGGTTTTGATCTGTGGCCTCAATGGATGGTTCGGATCATCAAGAGTTATTACCATGGTGGGCCACATCGTCTCCAAATCAGACATTATTTCCGTTCCAAAGGCATTGCACGTAGCCGATTAGTTCTATGATTCGTGTGCAGGAACATGTGTTCCATTGTGCGAAAGTGGGTAGGGTTTGGTTTAGATGGGCCTACCTACCCGATGGATGGATCTAATTTCATCAACAGGTCCTGTTTGGTGGGTCATCTAAGGATCAAATGGTCTTTGTGTCTCTCGCTGTCGAAATCGCCAAGAAAAGCGGAGGTTTTCATATTTTAGCGGGCATCCTCGAGTCAAACTATGTCTAACCAGGGTCGAGGTCTATTGCACAATAAGTGCACCTCTTGCGGTGTACCTTCAATATGCTATGGGGCCCACAAGGATGCTCTGGAGTAGAGGTGTACACGAACCGGGCTAGCCCGGTTAACTCGATCAACTCAGCCCGACTTGAAACTGAGTTAGGTCTAGGATGGGCCATTATCTTCAGCTCGAAACTGAGTTCGGCCTGAGTTTGAACAGGTCCTAGTTCGGCCCAACTCGGTCGTTTATATATATATATATATATATTTATATATATATATATATATATATATATATCCTTACCCTAACCATTTGAACTTGCCAAATCCCTTCCCATGAACCTGCTTTAAGGTCCGAAACTACCCCGAACTCTGCCCGAATTTGGCCGATTGCTGACCGGGCCGAGTTCGGGCTGGATATGTTGGCCCGGTGACCGGGCCGAGCCGGGTCGGGTCGGGTTGGGTTTGGCTGGTGACCGGGTCGGGCCGGGTTGAGCCCAGTTTGACTCGGATCGGCCTGATGTACACCCCTACTCTAGAGGAATCCACTCTGCTCATCATGTCCCATGGGTCCTATTAGGACATCCAACCCAAGATAGGGCAGATCCAAAACTCAGATGGGCCATACTCAAGTGGACATCGACTTTAGCCATTGATCTCACGGATTCAATGGCTGAAATTTGTCATGTATAGTTAATTTATGGTAATTGGGGCTGGTGTAAAGTCTCACACCAAACAGATCGTGGGAATCTTTTGATGTAGATTCAGGGCTCTAGGTTAATGGCATTTTCGTAATTATCGCTGGTTTGCGAGTTTTGTGAAATCTAATGATTCTATATGGTTGTATGCACTTTTCTAAATGATTCTTACAAACAAACTTATATCTAATTCCTTACGGATGGAGGGTTATTCACCAATTCGTTTAAGGGAAGGTACTTACGTCAAATCGCATGATGGATGGTCTTGTCTTATGATCAACAGTCAGATAGCTTGGTCTATTGAATGGAGATCATTTTCAATAGTTAGGTCCACATTAAGGTATAGGTGTAAGGTTAAGATAATTAGATTGGTATCGTACATAATTAGATTGGTATCATACACATATAAGTATTATGTTAAATTTCATGGTAACACTCGAGAACTTTCAATACTTGGTATTAAAATGTTTAGGGTGTTACAATCTACCCCCCTTAAACATAATTTCACCCCCAAAATTTAGTACTTCTATTATGCAAGCCATTTTCCAACTCCCTAAGGGTTCTCTACTTCTTGTGTTCAAGGTAATAAATGGTTGTAGTGTGTTTATGTCTAATACACAAATTCTTCGTCTGCGCAGTGCAGAGGATTTACTGGTATTAATTCATAATCCTGTTGAATCTCGATCCTTTACTTGATCAAGGCATTAAAATCATTTGAGGTTTTCCGGGACTTAGAATTCAAGTCAAACCGTGTAGATTTCACGTAAGCATAGTTCCATCAGTCCCTAATCCTAATTGTTTTACACTCATGGGAGATAATCACGCAATCTTATATTCTTATAAAGGATAAATCTAACATGACCCATTACACTTTCACTGCGTACTCTAATTATCTGATACATTACCCGAGATTACTTCTAACATCCTCAATGATTCAATTTGCTTAAATTTTCAATGTATTACTCAGAATCTAAATATATATGTCCTAGTGTGCATATAATTGGTTACATGAAATTGGGACGCTACATCCTACCCCCCTTAAAAGAAAATCTTGACCCCAAATTTAATATTTGGATTAAACTACTTATGCCTTACTTGAATATGGTTCATAATTCCATGGTCCTAATCACTCTACATCCTTGGGGAAAAAAAAAATCTTCGTTTCGCCTCAAAAGCCAGATATCCTAACCGAACTAGATGACAATGGATAAGCCAGAACATCCATTCATTGTTGAACCTAAGCTTTAGTGTTGTCATTGTAAATGCCCAAAATTGTTTTATATTGACAGTCCGTCACTCCAAGAATTTTAACTTCCAATCTATATGTCCAATTTATTCAAAATTTGGAGCCTAAGCCCCTGACTTGTTCCTGAGACTCCAAAAAAATTCACGAGATAAGATTCAATGGTTTGGGGGGTTTTTCACCCTTGTGAGGTGTATAAAAGCTTGCTGTCTAGAAGCAATTTCTACTGATTTGTGCTACTGTTGGATTTTTATGGAAATTTGTACAGACCCAATCGAGATAAAATTTTAGAGAAATGTTAATGGAGACCTGAGTGATCTATTGGAAAATTTTTAGAAGTTTCCGATGTGTCTTATTTCTGTAAGTAGTGGAGATTTCACAACATGTCAGAATTTCGTTGAAATAGTCAAAAATTTTGGGAAAATTAAAAAGTCTCTATTCCCATAAGGGAAACTTATTCTTCTTGATCGTGACTCTATTTAAGGATGAATTTTAGTTCAAAAAATTTTATTTAGAATCTTGAGGATTCATTCCAGGGGTACCTAGATCAGTAGTTTATAAATTCCACGTCTAATTTAATATTTCCAATGGGGAACCTAAATATGGGTTTCTAATTTCTTAGCTTCCTAGTTCCTTTGGGAATTCATTTGAATATATGTATCTAATTCATTATATGTCCAAATTGCATAAAGCTTATGGTAGTCCACTCCCTTAGTCCTAGTTAATCTCATTCTCATGCTCTGATACTAATTGTAACATCCTGAATTTTTCATGGCCCAAGAAAACCTGAGTGTTAATAATGTATAAATGGGGTGCTTTAAAAATCGTACCTTATTTTTTCTTTTGGATCACATCCAGATATATTCATGAAGGTAACATTCACAAGAATAAAATTAACTATATTGATTATTTTATCAAAGTAAAAGAATAATCAAATGCCCTCTCAATAGGACCTCATTACATTTATCGAGTTCGCAGCAAATGACTAAATCATAAAACTTTCATCTTATCCTCTCATCATAATCTTCCATAGTGCGATGGTCCTCTAAGTCTTCAATCTATATGTCACTTGTATCATATGTACTGTTGGAGAGGGTTAACGCCCTACTCATAGTGATGGTTATCCTTTAAGATTAATAATAATTCAGGAGATCATAAAGGCAAGTTAAAGGTTCTGATATGTCACGTACTCCACTACTACAAGAAGTATCAGTATACGTAAACAACCTACATGAGATGCATGCGTAGCAAAATGTGTGCGGCTCATCAGATGTAGTGATCATCACAATATGGATTAAGATTCATTGAAAACCTAGCTCGACCTGCATCCTATAACTACAGATATTCGCTGACATGGGCAACACCACTGTGGATTTACGTGAACACCTCGAGGCGCACAACACATAAGTCAGATGAATTACGTGACACGATTTGTTCATAGAGCAACTATTTGCGACATCTAATCCCGAAAGTGATGTGACACTACATTTACAAATTACAAACATCAATTTGTGCACCACTATCCAAAAACTCATGGAATTACGTGACGACCAAGAGGGTCTCTACCCAGAGTGCATTACGTCCATGATAAAATATTTGAATCATTAGTTGTAATACCTCTTAACACTTCACTTGCACTTACACAGAATATAAACAGAATCACATGCATTCTGGAATATTAAGACACATGCCCAAGCCTTAAAGGTAAATAGCACAAGGCTAACAAGTAATGAGGAAGTGGCAATGGCCAACTCAGCAATTATAAAAGTGGCAATAACTAACTTAACAAAGAGGAGAGTAGCAATGACTAACTTAACAAATAGGAGAGTGGCAATGGCCAACTCCATAAAAAGAAGAGTGCCAATGGCCAACTCGATAAATAGAAGAGTAGCAAGAGCTAGCGAAATAAATTGATAAAGGCAAGGGTAAGGCTTGTATCTATTGCCTCACGTAAATTCATGAAGATCACGCATAATATAATAGCTCTCAAAGGGTAACCATATGAAGGTAATAAATCAATCAATTAAAAGGATAACTCTTAGTAATATGTAAACATAAAAGGCAGTATAATTCACATCAATTAAATTAAAGTAAGCCTGGAGGATAAAAACCGTGATATTTGTTTAGAGTTTTTGTGTTTTCTTTGTGGGATTGGGTACTAACAAAAATTTAAATGATTTTAGTGGTTAGTCTCCCGTGGTTAAGGTCAACAGTTAGGATCTGGCCTAAGATTTAGGCTTAGGACTTGGCTTGTTAATGCAATCCATAGGTTTAACGAGAAGGAAGTCGTGAGATCTAACCTTCCTCTCTCTCTCTCTCTCTCTCTCTCTCTCTCTCTCTCTCTCTCTCTCTTTATTTCTCTTCCTCTCTTTCTCTTTCCTTTTCTTTCTTTCTTTCTTTCTTTCCGTTCTCTTCTCTCTCCCTCTCGTTTCTTCTCATGCTATTATTAAATGCTTATGGCATGGGTTTTAAGGGCTTTTTATAGCCTATTCGTCCTTCTTACTGTAACGACCTTGGAATTTTCTATGCTAATCTTTCCTTAAGTAGTTGTTTTGGGGCAATTAGCGCTTTACTCGATTGCTTGTGAAATCCGCATCAATCACTTTAAATTGTATCTGCATGGCTCTAAACGTGTAGATTAGTGAGCGCTACGTTACTCTGAAACCTGGGATCCATCGCTAAATCCAGTTGTTCTGGAGAATTTTTGGAAGATCTGGATCGGACCTAGACCGCGCATCGAAAGTCCGATGGCGATGATCTTAGGCTGTTGCGGTCACCGAGTTGGGCTTGACCATCTCCTCGAAAATTAAGTCCATCTGATATTCTGGGTCGATTTGCTTGAGCTCGGAGTGAAGAGTGTGAGAACGGTTGGAATTTATTAAGCTTTTATTGAAATCTGAGTCGTGTCGCTTGCGCGACGATTTTAAGCTATCTGACCGTTGGATTCTGACCCAATTTCACCCTCTGATCAGGATAGTTGGCCCAGGCATATCCTAGTGCTTGTGGACCTGATCGAGTTTCTGTGACCGTTGAATTGAGTGTGGTCCGCCACGGCTGATCTGAAGAGCCGGTCGGTATGAAAACTCAGCTTGACCTAGATCCATGGTCAAGGAGCTTAAGTCCGACCTTTCGTGGTTATAGGCCCACCAGAAGTGCTTCGTTGGATCGAGAAAGGCTTACTTTGGTTATAACCTAAGTATACCTTGACCTTGGGTTATTTTCATCAAGTAAAGGCCTATTTATAGTCCTTAAACCCTAGCTCTCTTTTCCATACGATTTTCTCTAACCCTAGCTTGGAAAGAGAGTGGAAAAGAGAGAGAAAGTGAGAGAGATAAGTTGGTGAATCATCTTGGATTCTTCTTTGTTCTTCTTCATCTTTGAATCTTCGCTTTGAATCGTTCTTCTGACGATTCTGAGTTCCTTTTGGGGTAAGTTAACCTAACCCTAACCTGTGTTAGAGCTTAGATTAGTCTTGGTGTTGTTGTATCTCATTTCTATCCTTGTTTTAGGGTATTCTAGCGCCGTTGACGAAGACAACTCGTCTAAATCAGTTCGGTGGTTCTTTCTTTGCTTAAGGTGCGGACTTTAAGTGTATAGGTTATGGTTTTCAAGGCTTTCAATCCCAGTTAGTGATTTATTTTTGCTATGGATGAGATTTCACATGCTAAATGTTGTGTTTACATTGCTTTCCTGATATGCATGTGTTATATTGAGATTTGTGTATTCTATGTGTATTTATAAAGTGCCGTATACGTATAAAATATGCACTTGTGTTTGCCATGATTATTTGTCATGTATATATGCTAGATGCATGTATGACAACTCCTTGGTAAAAGGAATTGTCTAAGTGCATGTATTCCAACATACGTCATGTATGTTGTTCCATGTATGCTAAGTGTTTGTAGAAATGCATGAATGACCTAAGTGTAACTGATTACACGAATTGTGGGCGTTGAGAAGTGATTCTCAATACTCCTATTGATGCGCATGATTTCCCTTATGCAAGTTACATTCCAAGTTATTTAAATTCAAGCACTACTTGTGCTTACATTTATGTTAAGTTGATATTCCTCAAGTGCTTATGTACCATGATTTAAGCTGTTGTTCCATTACTGT
The DNA here is from genome assembly GCF_029962835.1 of Magnolia sinica. Lineage (NCBI taxonomy): Eukaryota > Viridiplantae > Streptophyta > Magnoliopsida > Magnoliales > Magnoliaceae > Magnolia > Magnolia sinica. The sequence goes on from NC_080577.1 coordinate 61,764,123, forward strand.
TTTACATTCCATATGAATATCTGTTGTAGTGTAAGGTGTGTGGGACTATGCATTAGTCCAGGAAATCGGTAATCGACTCTATATTCGTGGTTGAGATTGCTTTCGCCACGTAGGACGTGTTAGACGAGCCCGAGCCGTATTAGAGTTGGCGGCAGTGGTTTGGCCACGCGGAGTGTTTGCTCACTCTATGTCGTTCAATTCAACGTGCGCTCGTGTTAGTCGAGTTCGTCAAGTAACCCGATTGTCCGATGTATGTTTACCATGTATGGACGCTATTGCTTGAATCTAGGGTACCGAACTTACTAATGACATCCTATTAACTATGGTACTTGATCCGCTAAGACTCATGAGCTGGACATGGTGGTATGGGACACCGTGGTCGAGCTGTCGGCCTGCGCTGGGGTGACGAGCCTCCCCGTAGTGACCAGTGAGCAACTAACCTCGTGAGCCGATTATGGTGGTATGGGACACTATATTCGTGCTGTCGGCCTACACTGATTGGTGACGAGACCTTTGTAGTGACCTCGAGCATACCTGGATACCACAAGGAGGTGACGAACCAAATTATGGTAGTAAAGGCATGAAAGGCGTGCATTGATTGGTGACGAGCCCTTTGCTACGACCTCAAACATATGATCGTATGAGATGTCTAGGATTGACGACCCTAGTATGGATTACCGTTTGGATGGTGACATGAGGAAGGTATCTTAGCTTCCCAATCCGGCTGTGTGAAATAGACTAATAACAACTTGGTAATCATATCCATGCACCGCATTTGCATGTGCTTTGTAGATGTGGTGCACTTTGAGGCGATGTCATGCGTAACGTAAGATGAAGATGCTGAGGGTGTACGCGTGAGGGCACGCATCATATTGCATTCATCCTTGCATTAACAAGAGTACTTAGGATTTATTTAGTTGTTCTACTTTATCATTACTGTTTGATTGAACTGATAACATGTTAACCAGTGCCTTATTGTTCCACTGAGTTGATCACTCACTCCCACATTTCTGGGGCGGTGTTAAACACCCACCAGACTCTGTCTTAGGCCCTGATGTTGCAGATGTGGATGCGACGTCTGAGGCAGAGCGGGAGCTGGATGACGACGAGGCTGCCTTCTCCTATATGCAGTTTTCAGATGGGTTCTAGCGAGCCTCGGTCTGATGCGTGGGATCTTTGGGATTATTTTTGGGATCTAAAATGATGTAACTTGATACTTATAATTTTGTTAAATAACACTTTTATTCGACCTGGCTTGTATATGTACTTTAGGGATTTACACTTGTACACATTTTACTACAAGTCTTCCGCTTGTTTTATTTACTTATCCCTGAATCATATCTGTGTTTTGGCTTAATCTATTCCATGTTTTATGCACTAATACAGCCAACATACATCCTTCATTAAATATGTTGCATAAGTGATGTTTTGGAACTCGGGAGCTGAGTTATGCTCGACCCCCGAATTTCAGGGCGTTACACTTACACAAGTCTGTTCTTGGGCGAATTGTGTGGCGTGCGTAATAGTAACGCAGCCCGATCTTGTACGACGTGTGGACGCAACCTCTTGCATTTCGTTCTTCATGGGTTATCCTCCCATTTGATTGTCTGGGCCACTAAGCGTATGATGACATGCTAGCAGGTTTCTTTGGACCTCTGATCGGATGGTTCTGTTGGACATAATCCGTTCCCATTTTCATGGAGGATTATGTTATAGCCGTGTGATCCTTGCAATGGTACTCATGCTCTGTCTATATGGGTCTGTAGGCATCGTGTGGTCCCTCAGATCGTCGAACTGACCCTTCTTATGTGGAGCTTTTTCTTAAAAGTTCAATTTTCACAGGCTGCGTTAGGTGTCCTTGGAAAACAACGATGGTTCGATTCTTCCGTTTCTCTATCTCTTTTCTGTCAACATGGGAGGAATCGGAATCCTCTCTTAGGGTTTTCAATGGCTAGCATTGCTTATGATTTGGGTAGGTGGGAGAAGAAGTGGGAGGTTTTCTCGACCGGTTGTACGTTGTATATTTACAAACAGGTCGTTTGTACTTGAAACCGTGCACGCACGACTACTTGGAAACGGTAGGCAAAGACTAGGTTTTGATCTGTGGCCTAAATGGACGGTTCAGATCATCCAAATTTATTACAATGGTGGGCCACAACATCTCCAAATCGGACGTTGTTTCCATTTCGAAGGCATCGCATGCAGCCGAGTTATTATATGATTCGTGTGCAGGCACACGTGTTCCATTGTGCAAAAGTGGGTAGGGTTTGGTCTAGATGGGCCTATTTACCTGATGGACGGATCAGATTTCATCAATGGGTCCTGTTTGGTGGGCCATCTGAGGATCGATCAGTCTCTGTGTCTCTCACTGTCAAAATCGCCAAGAAAAGAGGAGGTTTCCATATTTTGGCGGGGATCCTCAGGTCAAACTATGTTTGACTGGGGTCGAGGTCCATTGCACAACAAGTGCACCTCTTATGGTATACCTTCAATATGCAATGCGGCCCATAGGGATGCTCTAGAGGAATCCACTCTGCTCATCAAGTCCCATGGGTTCTATTAGGACATCTGGCCCAAGATAGGATAGATCTAAAACTCAGATGGGCCATACTCGAGTGGACATCTACTTTAGCCATTGATCTTGTGGATCCAATGGCCAAAATTCGTCATGTACAGTTAATTTGTGGTAATTGGGCCTGGTGCAAAGTCTCACACCAAACAGATTGTGGGAATCATGTGATCTAGAATTCTGGGGTCTAGGTTAATGGCATTTTCATAATTATCATTGGTCTGTGAGTTTTGTGAAATCTAATGATTCTATGTGGTTGTATGCACTTTTCTAAACGATTCTTACAAACAAACTTATATCTAATTCCTTATGGATGGAGGGTTATTCGCCAATTCATTCAAGGGAAGGTACTTACGTTAAATCGCATGATGGATGGTCTTGTCTTACGATCAACAATCAGATGGCTTGGTCTATTGGATGTAGATCAGTTTCAATGGTTAGATATGTTTCAGGGTATAGGTGTAAGGTTAGGATAATTAGATTGGTATCATACACATGTAAGTATTACGTTAAATTTTATGGTAATACTCAAGAACTTTCAATACTCGGTATTGAAATGTTCGGGTTGTTACAAGTCAGGTCAGAACCTTACATGCTCGACCAAGCAAAAGATGACGAGAAGCTCAGTTTGCATGAGGGCCCGCTTCCTACTCAATTCGTAACCAAGGAACATGCCCACAAAAGCACCACCTCTGATGATTCCAAGATCTCTAGAGTTCGTTAGGAACATCTCGTTCCTCTACTCGACTAGGGACACAGGTCAGTATGTCCTAGATCGACATGACCCAAGTCGGCATAACCCAGGTCAGCATAACCCAGGTCAGCATAACCTAGGTCAGCATGGCTCAAAGTGGCATACCACTACTAGGTTAAGTCAGCCAAGGCCATCTCGACCTCTCACTACGCATCTCTACTAGTTCCGAGTAATCAGACCTTATCCAAGAGAGATCCACTTGAGGTTTTCTCTAAATATCCCAAAGGACATCTGCGACAATATAGGGATCACAGGATCTTCGCCGAGGATCTCAGAACATCATCCTACTAATCAGGAATTCGAATCCACCAATAATACGCGCCTACTAAATAGGAAGATCTCCTCCATGTTACCGTCTCTCCTAAACTATAAATAGAGACGCCTCTAATGGTGAAAGGTACGCACAATCCTTAGCTCAAAACCCTCAATACTCGACTAGATCCATATTCCCTACCTGACTTAGGCATCGAACGGTCCCCTGCTCTAAGCCAGGGTCTTCCTTGTCCGTTCAACAGGGTCTTCCTTGTCTGTTCCTTGTGCAGGTACACAGATCCAGAAAGGGCTTACTAGATTTTTGCATCAACAATATACTTTAACGTTTGAATGTTAAGTCTAAAAAATTGTTGAAGTTAGATATATGCACATGTTGGAATTCAACTTTTGAAATGTTGGATTCAGTTGTGGAGTTGAACCTTACGTTGCCTATATATGTGGCATGTGATAAAGCATATGTCCAGTTACCTATAGAAGATGATTGGACAAGAGTTGAACAACTTCATGGGTTTTTGAAAGTTTATTATAATTGTGTGAATAATTTTTTCAAAAATAAATACCCCACCGCAAATTTATTTCTTTCATTTCTTTGGAAGATTAAGGAATCTCCACATAAAGGTATCACCATAGGTCCATATTTTCTATAGACGATGGTTGAAGGTATGCAAGTGAAATTCGAAAAGTATTAGTCTGAATATCATTTGTTAATAGCCTTAGCTATTGTTTTTTATCCATGAAGCTAGATAGGGATGGTTATTTTCATTTTCAAGAAGATTTATTCGCCTAAAAGGTAATAAAAGAAACTGTCAATGTTCATACTGCAATTGAAGAATTGTAGAATTTGTATGTTGATATATCAGCCAAAATACAAGACACAAAACTTAAGCAACCTGAAAGTGGTTGTAGTTCATTTGCAGGTAGTACCGATATATTTGATGAATACTTTTTGGTCTTAGATCAAGATGAATTAAATGACCATACAATCGAGTTATAATTAAACATATATATCTCAAGGAGCCAATCATAAAGGCTTCGAGAACAAATTTTGAAGTTTTAGAATGGTGGACGATAGGAGCTCATGAAACAAAATACCCCCCACTCTCGTTGTTGGAACATGACATTTTATCAATTATAATTACAAAGGTGGCATCAAAATCTGCATTTAGCACAAAGATTAGGGTTGTAAGCAAGGATTGAAGCTCTCTTGCACAAAAAAAATAATAATTGAAGCTCTCGTTTGTACAAGAGATTAGTTACAATCGATTTAAATTGATAGCACTTTTGATGCTGGAAATGAGGAAGATGATGAGAATGGATTATACTTTTAAATTATTGGTTTAACATTTGTTAAATATTGTTAAACATATGTTTCTAAAATATTGATGGTGTTGAATGGATTACACTTTTGAATTTAATATTATTTAAATATATGTATTATTTATATATTATTTTTAGGCTTTTAGTTGTTACTAAAGATAGCTCATCTCGACTCACATCGACTCGATCAGCTCGCTCGACTCAAACCATCGGGCCGAGGCAAGCTAGGGTGAGCTCGAAAGCCAAGCCGACCTGAGCTCTGAGTTGGAGTTAAGAGTGGGGCCGAACTGAGCTGAGCTCGGCACATGCAGCTAAGCTCGACTATGCTCAACGTACAACTCTATTTACATATGTGACACATATGCAATGGTTTGCGAGCCAACTGTTTCACTGGGTTCAACATGTGGGACCCTTTGGATGTGCCATGATCAAAAGTTGAGGTGGCCCACTCATCAGGTGAGCCACAGGTGCATATGAAATATTGGTCCATATCTCCTCCCATCAGCTTTTTTATTATGTAAGTGTGGCATAGACAGTGATAGCACGGGGCCGAATGTTGGGCCATGTTACATGTAGGTGGGACCACCTGTTGAACCAACCCCCTCATGCGCACGTGGGGTAAGAGTAGTTAGTATTCTCTTCCTTTCTTTATTAGCTGGTCGGTTTGAAAGGCAGCCGTTGCACCGGATTAGTGGGCGCCTATAGGACCCACATGTGTTAACTTGAGCGCCCACACGCACACGCAATGCATGGTTGGGACCGAAAAGCCACTTTTCTATTCTTGCACTTTACGATTACAACGTTTGCAGTCAGAAATCTTTCTTCTTCTTTTTTTGGTTGGCACATGTTAACGAGCGCACCCCAAACTCAGAACCGTTGAAATTCAGGTGAAATGGCATCAATAATATGAAATTAGAACACCCTTTATACTACCATACTAGTGTTCATTGAATAATAATCACGTATCACCAAGAAATGCCAACACGTGCAGGATATCCAAGCTTTCATTGAAGAATAATCACATACCACCATGCAATGCCAAAGCGTGTAGGATATCCAAGCCTTAAGAAATGAAGATTAACCAGCACGAAAACAAGGCTAGTTCAGTCATCAAGTGGGCCACACCTGAGCGTTAAGATTGTGTAGATCCCCCTCACGTATGACAAGCTGATTGGAAAATCAGTGTGACATTTGAAACATAGCATTTTTATGGTTGCATGTAGCATGAAAGTCTTCACTAATTGGGTTGGGCTGGTGTACCTTGCGTCCAATGTTCTATTCTTAAGTTGCATCGTGGGATATCAGGTTGGATCAATTGAGCCAGCAACCCTATGGCTCAGTGGTAGACTCTCGAGAGTTTCAACATGAGGTCATGGGTTCAAGCACCCACTGTGGTGTGAGTGCACGGGCTTGTGTGAGGTGTGTGAGTGCTGTCTTAAAAAAATGAAAAGGTTTGAGTCAATTGAGCCCAACCCAGTTATAACTAAAGGCCCGACCCAGTTATAACTAAGTAGCCTTGGATGACAATGAAACGAGTTTGTTTTAGATTGGGCTTGGGGTTTTTGAATATTAAGTACATCAGATCATGCCTTAGTCGGCCAGGTTAAGGGGTGCTCATACCCACCAATGGAAACCGCACATATCCATATACTCATATTGGGCCTCAAATAGTCACTACGAGGGTATCATCTATATTTTAAAAAGTACAATAATAATTAAAAATATTTGTACTTTAAAGAATATATATATATATATATATATATATATATATATATATATATATATATATATATATATATATTACTTTTTCTTCAATGAAACAAAAAAAAAAAAAAAACATAGTGAGAGAATGCCATTGTGAATAAAAATAAAAATTAAAAACAGCTTCTTTATCTTGTTTCTAATCAATTGCATGATTGAAAGTTAAAAAAACTATTATAGCACTACAAGAAATGGGACTTTTATCAGCACTCAGAAGCGCCGCTAAAAGCCCCCCAAAGCGCCGGCAACTCTTTTACTAGCGCTAGACAAGTGCCATTAAATGGGTATGTCGGTAAAGCCTCCGCGGCGCTAAGCTATCTTTAGCGGCGCTTGTCTAAGCTCTGGTAATTATTTGTTCTTTTTCGGCCCTTGTTCTGACTTTACTGATGCTTTTGGTGGCTGCTGGCATTTCTGAAAGAAGCGCCGGTAAAAGGATGATTTCTAGACACTTTTAATCACGGATATGCACTGATAAGAAACTATACAATAACCGAAAAAAGTCTTTGTATAGATTTGAGAGTCCTAGTAGGCCAGTAATTTTTTTATTATATATAATTCAATTGAAACCTGTATTTTTTAATATTTGAAATATAAAAAATGATGGAATACAATTAAAACTGAATATTAAACAAAGTTTATATTACTACACAACAAAAAAATATAATATTTATTACAATAAATTGAAAATGGTCTTGAATTTAAAATAAAAATAACAAATAACAAATAACAAATCGGTCTACTCTTAGCACGAGTGGCATCAAAAGGCTGAATTGCTTGTATGCCTAAATTTAGGCACAATTGATTAAAATCCTGTACATAAGGAAAAAAAAGTCAAAAAGTAGCATTCAAATAGGCTTAAGAGGACCCTACGCATTGACAACCCTACCTACAGCCGCACAATACCTATTGGTTGTCCAGTTATATATAGAAAAGGAAGAAATTATTCCTCATTTGATCTACTTCTTGACATTATCCTAATTACTTGTAGGGTAGACTGAATCAAGTAATAGATATGGAGAGCAAGGACAAAAAGGATCTGAGTTCTAATAATATCAATGAATTCCAATTCATTTTAAGCAATAGAAAATAGTGTTTTTGTTGGTGCTCAGTAAGCATAGAACCAACAGTGTGATCATAATATTCACTTGCAGAAATACCAATGATCATACTGTTTTCTGTCTAACTTTGACATCTTCATCTGTAGCACCCCAAGTTTTTAGGGGCTGTGTAGGAACTCGGCTCCCAAATTCCCAGGTGCCATGGGTGCCCTAATGGGCTTCAAATTTTAATTACATTTAGATGATCTCATAAACAATGGAGAGTTTAGCAAGGCATGCAGCATAAGTAAATCATAAAGCAGTATCAAGTGTCACTAAATATAAAAGTATCTAAACCACAAATCTCAAGTCATCTAAATAGGGAACTAGTCTGACCCATACATGAACTAAAGCGACTAGAGCCCTGTTCCATACCACGCGGTAGCCCGAACTCAAACTAAAAGGATCCGCCGAAAGTCTTGAAGTAGGGAAGCTCCTCAACCTCATCCATACTCACCTCGCTCAGCTGGTCGAGATCCGCCTCACCTACATCTAGTAAAGGGTCTGTTTGGTGTTTTAAAACACCATCCTATAGTACGAGTGAGTAGCTAACTCAATGCTTACTATTAGCCTTAAGTTACAACAAGTAGCAATTATATGATAAATTTAATAAAAGGCGTACATTCAAAGATCCCAAACTAGTCTTGTTAATGCATGTACATGTATTATGATATGATGCATGACCTCGCAACAACACTCCCTCGAGTGATTTCATCTAACGATCGCGCATGACCAACATTCCCTCATTACGACCTCAACTGACGAGTTACCAAATCCTATCTAATGCGATTCATGAATAATGTTAGCCAAGTATTTAGTTAATTCTGCTCATCCAGTAGATTGGGGAAACTAGTATACCTCACGTATCACTGCCCTTAACTGGTTGTGAGGCCAAGGCCCCTCAACGTGCAAGGCCATGACCCCATAATCCTCAATCCCATCGGGTTCTCCATAACCAATTTCAAGCACATGGGGAGTGCTGAGAAGAGGGATCACTCGTGGTCACTACGGGGAGGCTCGTCACCCTAGTGTAGGCCGACAGCTCGAACACAGTGTCCTATTCCACCATGCCTGGCTCTCAAGTCAATGGATCAGTTTCAAATGGTTATCAGTAGGTTTCATTGGTTGAAGGGTGTTTCAAGTTCCATACAGGCATGAGCAGACATGGTTAACAAACATGGTTGGTCAGTGAGTGAACTAGACCGTGCGAGTTCAAACAAGTACTTGACGAACGACATCGAGTATAAGCGACCCATATAGTCCAACTATTATCACCCATTCACAACCACCCAAATCTACTAGTTTAGTCACAGGATGGTCTTACTAACAGGACCACCTTCTCCCACCTCAGTTCCCTAACCAACCTAGGGGTTTGATGACATTCAATAATATTCCAACAATTCCGTATTCGTCTTCTAACACAAGTAAAGTCATGCACTCATACATCCAACATAAAGATTCAGATTTTTCTACAATACAACTACTAACAAAATACGACATTAATGTGTGTTAAGTGGGGTTACCGAAGAGACTAAGAACTATACATCATTTATATGACAAACATACAATAAGGATCAATGCAATCATGCATGCCACAAGAAGGGTTATACTAGGATCGCATATGAGATGAACATACAATACCAAATCAAGCCAAATTATGCTGGAGAGCACATAAACAACACTCAATCATGTCATGAAATTTAGTAAAATCATATATGGGATGAACATGTCACACCAAAATCAAACTCAATCATGTTGAAGAACAAATAAATAATACTTATTCATTTCATAGAATTTAGGGGGACCTATCAATAGGGTTTTGGCTAGGTTCTCTTTAGATTACTCAAGCATATCATCCTAACATTCATAATCATTAAACTCATAGTAATATTGGTGATAGGCCACCTAAGGATAATAGTCTGCATCTTGTGATGATCCGCTCAATTCACGGCACACGTAGGGTTATGGTGTTAGGAAATCATTATTGAAATGCCTAAATAAGCACACAAGCTTGTAAGAATTGGAAGGAATTTAACCTAAGCCCTAAACCTACAAACAAAACTTCATACTTACCTTCAATTGTCGTCGAATCGACACTAATGAAAGATGATGTTGCTATAGAGGAGATGAGAGGGTGAAGGTGCACAAACCCTCATGCTTCCAAGCTCTCCCTCTCCCTTTCTCCTCTTTTCTCCTCTTTCTCTTCTCTCTTTCTCTCTTTCTTTCTTCTAGGGTAAATTCATATGGGGAGAGGGAGTACCCAAATGAGGCCCTTTTATGATGCCAGATTTGATACAAATGGCCTCGAGGGTTGGGTTTTTACTATACTAGCCCTATGGGAGGGCTTTTCTAGCCTTTAGGGCCCACTATAAGGTGTACATATTAATATACACCACAAGATAGTTAGCCCCAATGATGACTACGTATGGATATGATCGGCCCACTATTTAGATGTGCCAATCGACAGATATGAGTAGCAGTCTGTTCAACGGTCACTGATGGTTGATCGGGGTCGCGGCTATACGGATATGAGCAGGGAAATATCCTCACTCCGCATATGAATTTTGGTTATAAATTGATGGTCCGAAATTCTCAACTTTGCATAAGAGTAGACGACCCAATTCACTTAAGCTTCAGCTTCTTCCTTTAGGGATTTGCACTTCTCATGCACTTGTCCTTTGGCTCAAGTTGAGCGGTTCTGGACAGTACCTAAGTCTGACTCTTGCGATGGACGTTAAGCCCAGTAAGACGAACATTATTCTATAGTTTAGGAACTAGTGGCCCACCCATGAGCAATCTAAAGTTTGTTCAAAAAATCGGGGCATTTCTGGAATGAATTAGGTATTGAGATTTCTCATGGGCAATGATTAGGGTTTGGATTAACTATATTCATAGTGTGGCCTATTTATAGCTAATGAAAGTGGAGATTTATTCATGTTTACTTTAAACCATCGATTTTAGGCTAAAAGAGCAACTGGGTTTTTGATCTATTAATCAAGATCCGAGCCTTATCTGACTCGTCTTCGGTTAGATATTTGATTTAATTATGATTGTCTTGATTAGTTAACGATGGGTCGGTTAGGTTTTAGGCTCTATGTGAGTAAATCATGGGGCTAAACTTGATGTTCAAGTGATCGGGTGGATTCGTTGGCTTCCTATGGTTGATTAATCGGACTTGTGCGGTTCTTTACTGGTTCCACCTGAGTATAAACTAACATTGAGTGTTAATGGTCAGTAAGTGATAATATAAGTCAATTATATAAAAAAAATTAAGAATTTTTTAAAATCCAAAACAGTGAAATTTTAGGACATTACAATCTACCCCCTTTAAAAACAATTTCGTCCCCGAAATTGCCTAAGGATAATAAGTAAACATTTTTATTATTTCATTTGCTTAAGTTTTATTAATTTCAAGTTTATATGCATGGTAGGGTGTATACTATCTATACTAGTTTGGCTCATTTTAGTCTATCTCCTTAAAACTTTTTCACCCTGATGGTTTACTATAATTTATTTAATTATGTATTTTTTTTAAAGATGTGGATTCATGACACTATTTCCCTCTATCTAGAGTAAAATATTTGTTTTCAATGTTCGACCAACACAGAGAGACAGTTGTAGTGGGCTTGAAACTGATACGTCGATCATCTACCTAACCAAGGTAGAAGGCTCATTGTATCTCTTCTTTGTCATGGTAGATACTGGTCTTCTACTCGGTTAAAGTAGTGAGTCCGTTAGTAGTCGCCCAGGATTGAGAATTAGGTCAAGCTGTGAATGCTTCGCAGGTGTATACTTTCATAATTCCGCAGTCCGATCAATCTAAGTGTTTAGGGAATTACCATCATTAAAAAGTTTAAATCTCCTATTTATAATGTTGTCCTTTGGGTATTGGTCTAATAGAGTCCTCGTTTTAATTTATGTCCAAATTGGGGGTTAATAAATCTCTCAATATGCCTATGGCCAAAGATCATCTTAAAAAGTTTCTAAAGGCACAAAATTTTATATGAATTACCATTTCAATCTTATGGCCAGTGGGTTCTGAGTAAACTATACTTCGGTTTCATAAATTTCAAGAATGAAGGAATAGTCCAAAATTCTAAGGTATTCTGGAGGTGTGGAGTGCTAATAACGCTAATAAGGACAAAGGAAGGAAAATATGAAGAATATCATCTTCTTAATGTTGTTTGAACCTTGAGTCTATAAGAGAATAGGAAAATTCAATATATTTTACTATAGTCCGCCTCTAACATGAGTTTACAGAGTATTAAACCATGAAATTCAATCCTACTTAAGGGTCATAACTTAATTGCATCAAAACAACTTAAACAAATATATATATATATATATATATGTATGTATGTATGTATGTATGTATGTATGTATGTATGTAATCAAATTTAATCATGGGATGATTCCTTAGCACGATTATAAATAACTCTTAAATAGACACCCAATGTTAAACTTTAATATGAAAAGACATGACTAGTCTACTGGCAACTCGAAGTTGTAGAAATTTTTGTTTTCAACCCTTCTATTATTTGTAACATATTCGTCACATTTGGTTACTATATTATTTTTATAATTTTTATAAGAATCCATCATTAAACTTACCTTTATTTTACAAAATTTCATATCATTTAAAGTTCTATAAGAATTATAAAAATTCAGGAAGTACTAGTTGTCCAAAACCAATGATTTTCCATTTATCTATAAAATACCTTTACTTCTTATAATGTTCTTCATCTTAAAGTAACTAAATTATATTTTTTTATTTTTTATTATGATTCATTAGTAAGTTTAATCTCGCATTAAAAATTTCATCTCATTTTGAATTGAAATTTTTTTTATTAAAATTCCAGAAGTGACAGTTTCTGAACTAATGCTTCATCATTAAGTTTAAAAATATCTATATTTATTGTAACGCTCCTTATACTTTAGTTGCTCGAATTATTTAAATTTTTTTATAATAATTCATCATTAATTTTAAATCCATCTCACAAAATTTCATTTCATTTAGAGTTGTAGATAAATTATTAAAATTCTAGGAGTAACCACTGTTTGAAATTGACGATTTTTAGATAGTTGTCAAATCATTCTAAATTTAACTATATTATAATTTTTATTTTATTTTTACATGAAACTAGACTTATTAAGATTCAATCTGGATTCTTAATCACTTCAATTAGAGTTGTAACGAAGGAGATATGAATTTTTCAAGTTGACCTAAAATTGCAGGAAGTTCTGGCGGGGGCAACGCCGAAACTGGCTCCCCGGGCGGGGTCCCGCGGACGCGTTGGACGGGCGGGGTCCCATTGGCTCTCTGTTTCCCAGGCAAGGGCACCTTGCGACGTGCATATCTCATAAACCGGATTGAGTTATTCGATGTGCCATATATGAATTTAGGGTAGGAGAAGCTAATTTATTCAAATAACATTGTTATTTCACAAGATTCCATCAGGATAAAGGTCAAAAGTCCATTTTACTTATATTTTTACTATTTATAGTAAATTTTTGTCTAATTATAGCTCTACATCCTTGAGCTTTGTAGTTGTTTCCAATTTGAAAGTACTTAGAGAAATTAGAAGGATAAAGTGGTAGAAAGTGAGATTTTTTTGAAAAAATGGTTAGAAGGGGAGATTCTAAAGGTTAATAGGCTTGGGAGGAAATGGGATTTGAAAGATTAGCTTAGAGAGGGGGCTTCTCATGGAAAAGATTGGATTTGGAAGAGAGAGTTGACAACGGCCCTTTTTGGATTCAAGCGGCTGATCACTTGGTGGTCTAGGTAAGTCAAAAGTCTCTCAAGCTCCAGGTGGAGACGACTCAGCCCGCTAAAACTGAAATTAAAGAATGTCCTACCTCAGATCAGATTATCAGATGTGCAATGCACTTGTCTGGGGCAACGTGTGCTACTTTAGCCGCTTGACTCCTTGACATTGGGTCGTATTGCCTCCAATCTTCGAATTCCCAACTATAAGTGATTTAAATCACTGCTTATGACCTAGGTCCTTTCTATACCTAAACCTTAGGCTAAGACTTCAGTGTTAAGATTAGCTGGATGGCTTGGTCCTAGGTTCCTATAAGTGTTGCTAAGTTTAATCACTCCCTCCTACGTCAGCGGATGCGTTATGGCGAATTCATAATCCACAGCCCAATTTAATCCAAATCATTGCTCTGATACCATCTGTAGCACCCTAGGTTTTCAAGCGCCGTGCAGGAACTCGACTCCCAAATTCCTAGGTGCCATGGGTGCCCTAATGGGCTTCAAATTTTAATTATATTCAGATGATCTCATAAACAATGGAGAGTTTAGCTAGGCATGCCGTGTAAGTAAATTATAAAGCAGCGAGTGTCACTAAAAATAAAAGTATCTAAACCACAAATCTCAAGTCATCTAAATAGGGAACTAGTCCCACCCATACATGACCCAAAGTGACTAGAGCCCTGGCCCATACCCTGTAGTAGCCCGAACTCAAACTAAAAGGATCCACCAAAAGTCTGGAAGCAAGGAAGCTCCTCAACCTCATCCATGCTCACCACGCTCGGCTCGTAAAGATCCGCCTCACCGGCGTCTAGTAAAGGTTCTAGTTGGTGTTTTAAAACATCATCCCAGAGTGGGAGTGAGTAACTAACTCAGCAATTATATGATAAATTTAATAAGCAGCAATTATATGATGAATTTAATGAAAGGCATACATTCACAGATCCCAAACTAGTCTTGTTAACGCATATACATGTATTATGATATGATGCATGACATCGCAACAACACTCCCTCGAGCGACTTCGTTTAACGATCGTGCATGACCAACACTTCTTCATTGCGACCTCAACTGCCGAGTCGCCAAATCTTAGCTAATGCGATGTATGAATAATGTCAGCTGAGTATTTAGTTAATTCTGTTTATCTAGCAGATTGGAAAAACTAGTACACCCCACATATCATTGCCCTCAACTGGTTGTGAGGCCAAGGCCCTTCAACGTACAAGGCCATGACCCCACGATCCTTGATCCCATCAGGTTCGCCATCCCCGATTTCAAGCACATGGTGAGTGCTGAGAAGAAGGATCGCTCGCGATCACTACGAGGAGGCTCGTCACCCCAGTGTAGGCCGACAACTAGGATACAGTGTCCCATTCCACCATGCCTGACTCTCGAGTCAGTGGATCAGTTTCAAATGGTTATTAAAAGGCTTTAGTGGTTGAAGGGTGTTCTAGGTTCCATACTGGCATGAGCAGACATGGTTAACAAACATAGTTAGTCAGTGAGTGAACTAGACCGTGCGAGTTCAGGCGAGTACTTGACGAACGACATCGAGTACAAGCGACCCATGTAGTCCAACTACTATCGCCCATTCACATCCGCCCAAATCTCTAATTTAGTCGCAGGATGGTCTTACTAACGGGACCACCTTCTCCCACCTCAGTTCCCTGACCAACCTAGGGGTTTGATGACATTCAATAATATTCCAACAATTTCGTATTCATCTTCTAACGTAAGTAAAGTCATGCACTCATACATCCAACATAAAGATTCAGATTTTTCTATAATGCAACTACTAACAAAATACGACATTAATGTGTGTGTGTGTATTGAGTGGGATTACCGAAGAGACTAAGAACTATACATCATTCATAGGACAAACATACAACCAGGATTTATGCAATCATGCATGCCACAAGAGGGGTTACACTAGGATCGCATATGAGATGAACATACAATACCAAATCAAGCCTAATTATATTGGAAAGCACATAAACAATACTCAAGCATGTCATGGAATTTAGTAAAATCATATATGGGATGAACATGCCACATCAAAATCAAACCCAATCATGTTAAAGACCAAATAAATAACACTTATTCATTTCATGGAATTTAGGGGGATCTATCATATAGGGTTTTGGCTAGGTTCTCTCTAGATTACTCAAGCACATCACCCTAATATTCATAATCAATAAACTCATAGTAACATTGGTGCTAGTCCACCTAAGGATTATAGTCCGCACCTTGTGACGATTCGCTCGATTCACGGTGCTCGTAGAGTTATGGTGTTAGGGAATCATTGTTGAAATGCCTAAATAAGCTTACGAGCTTGTAAGAATTGGAAGGAATTTAACCCAAGACCTAAACCTACAAACATAACTCCATACTTACCTTCAATTGTCACCGAATCGACACCAATGAAGGATGATGTTGCTATAGAGGAGATGAGAGGGTGAAAGTGCACAAACTCTCATGCTTCTAAGCTCTCCCTCTCTCTTTCTCCTCTTTTCTCCTCTTTCTCTTCTCCCTTTCTCCCTTTCTTTCTTCTCAGAAAAATTCGTATGGGGAGAGGAGGTGCCCAAATGAGGCCCTTTTATAATGCCAGATTTGGTGCAAATGGCCCTAAGGGTTGGGTTTTTACTATATTAGCCCTATGGGTAGATTTTTCTAGCCTCTAGGGCCCACTATGGGGTACATATTGATATACACCGTAGGATACTTAACCCTAATGATGAACTACGTATGGATATGATCGGCCTGCCATTTAGATACGCCAGTCGATAGATATGATTAGCAGTCTGTTCAACGGTCACCGATGGTCAATTGGGGCCGCGGCTATACGAATATAAGCAAGAAAATATCTTTACTCCATGTATGAAGTTTGGTCATAAACCGACGGTCTGAAATCCTCAACTTTGCATAAGAGTGGAAGACCTAATTCACTTAAGTTTCAGCTTCTTTCTTTAAGGTATTTGCACTTCTCATGCACTCGTCCTTTGGCTCAAGTTGAGCGGTTCTGAATAGTACCCAAATCTGACTCCTGCGATGGACGTCAAGCCCAGTAAGATGGACATTATTCTATAGTTTTGGAAGTAGTGGCCCACCCACGAGCGGTCTAGAGCTTGTTCAAAAAATCGGGGCATTGCTGAAATGAATTAGGTATTGAGATTTCTCATGGGCAATGATTAGGGTTTGGATTAACTATGTTCATAGTGTAGCCTATTTATAGCTATTGAAAGTGGAGATTTGGTCATGTTTACTCTAAACCGTCGGTTTTAGGCTGAAAGAGTAACGAGGTTGATTTGGTCTATTAATCAAGATCCAGGCCTTATCTGAATCGGCTTCAGTTAGATCTTTAATTTAATTATGATTGTCTTGATTATTTAGCGATGGGTCAATTAGATTTTGGGCCCTATGTGAGTAAATCATGGGGTTAAACTTGATGGTCAAGTGATCAGGAGGATTCGTTGGCTTCCTACGGTTGATTAATCGGACTTGTGCGGTTCTTTACTAGTTCTACCCGGGTATAAACTAACATTGAGTACTAATGGTTGGTAAGTGATAATATAAGTTAATTACATAAAAAAAATTAAAGATTTTTTAAATTCCAAAACAGTGAAAATCCAGGATGTTACATCATCTAAAGAAAATCAAAGCTACATTATCTTAGTGAGTGCATTGTTGATATTACCATTGTGTATGTCTTCCCAGACCTTATTTGCCCATATGCAAAGATGCAGACATTATAACTATTGGGAACAAATCTGATCAATGGTTGTGTGTCAGCAATTTGCTCTACACATAAATAATAAGTATGAGTGACTAAAGAAAATGTCTACCCAAAGCCTACCATGCATCCCTGATGTTTTTAAAGAAATTAACCCAACAATACTAGTTTTAGGTACCATTTAGTGATATTTTCATAACAATATGTTCTACTTATCAATAACAAAACCAAATCACTATTGGAATGATTGTGTTCATGTATTACAATTAAATTTTCTTTAAAAGATCTGTATTCGTGTAGGCATTAGGCAAACGTTGTGTGGCACAATCCAAACCATTCACATAAATCCCATAGGACTCTAAATCCCACGTTATAGTTGTAATATTTTCACTATAGGGCAATTCACAACTATCTTTGTGAGAGTAGCATGATCAGAATCTTGGTATAGCCATCTTCATGAGGTTAACATGATTGGGATATTTAGATTTTTAGGCCTGGTTACCATTGGTCATGTAATTAAATATAATGCATTCCAACTGGCATTTATGAAGGAAAGCCATCTAACTTACACAAATTGTGAAAATTTCTACATCAACAAAGTCAATGTAAATATTGTCAAAATGAACAAATATATTTTCTATTTACCATGTGCTCCCATAACCTATCAGGACAACCCAATTCATGTAAGGCCTGGAGGAACGATACATTTCTCTCTACAAGTATGAGTATAGTATACAAAAAATCATGTCATCATCTTACCTTGTCTGTATCATTTACACGGATCTCTGAGCATCCAAAAACACAACATTTTCCCCAGCCATGTGCGACCACGTTGCAATGACTTTGTCTCTATATGCAGGCGTGTCCTCAAACTATTTCACACATAGTTGCCTAAATTGCCAAATCTGTACTTTTTCTTTGTCATCTCAAAATTACATCCTCCCAAAACAGAAATACTCACTGATCAAGTTGCCATGGCTATAAATTTTAAAAATTAAAAATAAAATAATAAAAAAAAACCTGTTTTAAGGAACTGTTAAGATTTTATCACCTAAAAAATTGGAATACAAAGTCTAAGAAAATGTATAAAGTGGTTAAGATTGTTCAACCAATTTGATCTTAGTCTTGTGACTTGAGAACAGTGGGCTACACAATTAGTTGATTTTATTTGGGCCTACATATGACACATACAATTTATGAGTGCATCTGTATCAGTTTGTCTTCTTTTCTTTCTTTCTTTCTTTGTTTTTTGGTTTTTTGGTTTTTTTTTTTTTTTATTGATTTTTTATTGGTAGAATCATGTGATATAGAAGAAGAAACTAACCTGTGTTCCCTTCTCAAGTAAGTGAATTACAAAAGATGAGACTCTAAACCGAATCTTCACATAGGGCTGCATATATAAAGACATAGAACACAAACCATTAGCAAAAAAAAATCCTAAATATCTCTTTCTTTTCGACAAAACTTATGTACAACCTAAACAATTTTAATGATTTTCTTTTACCTGTCAATATTGCCTTTACAAACTGATATTTGGTCAACCGATAAACACTACTTAATAGTTTTGGAAGTGCAAAACCCTATCCAGGCTACATACAGTTGCAGAAATACAATTTTGAATTCTAAATATGATGGTTACATTTCATGTTGCTCAAATTGTCTATGTTAACATTCTAGCTTCTGTAGATTTTAGTTACTCCAACTTTTATGTAGTTGGTATCTAGGATTGCCTTGAGTACTTTTTCTTTTTATTACCCAAGGTAAAATTGTTGTTTTTTTTGTTGCTTAATAGTGACTGAACTTACTAATTTGTTGCACTAATACTAGCAAAGGGGTTGTGTACCAATAAGGCACATTAGGTAGAAACAGTTGTCTAACAGACATTAACCTTCCTTTTCTACATGAGCTCTTGGAGCAAATCATAACAGAGTTCAGATTTAGAAGTGGGAACACCTTGATCTTACATATGAAAAGAAGTATTAATACTAGGAAGTTATTGCCAAAGTATGGCGGGTACAAGAATACAATGGGATTACAGTTTTGAGGTTTCTAACTGGCCTTCTAATTTGTTTAGAATTTGGTTAGGTCTTATTTTTATTTTATGCAAATGTAGAAAAATGTGAGGGACTACTTAGGTGAATTTTTTTAATGACTACAATTAGATTGTATGGATAGTTGGGATTTTTCCATACTTATACATGCTTGTAGAGCCTCCTTTGATGATAGTCAAACATAGAATTAGGCTTCTTGTTTTTTACTATTCTTAGGAGAGATTCTCTCCCTTTTGGAAGAGTGAATCTCAGTTCATGGTTGTGATGCTTAAGCAAATTAGTGTGGTGCTAATGCATATCATGGTATGGATCTGGCATAAAAAAATAATAAAAATTATATGATCCAATGGTTTCATCCAAATGTGGAAGTTGAAAAGGCTAAGCTAAAAGTCCTAGGGGGGGGGGGGGGGGGTGGGGGGGGGGTGAATAGGACTATGCGAAATTAAAAATTAAAGGCGGAATTATACAAAAGGAAATATAGATAGCACTTAAACAATCCCACAATGCAGAAATGTAAAACAACCTCAAATGTACAAGTATTGAGAGGTTGATACAGATGTTGTTCTAAGGACAACCTTATACCAAAAACCAATGGCTTATAGTAGCACAACCTGATTCTTAGAACGGTCTGTGTATCAAAATCTCAGACTGATACAAATGAATAAGGAAACTAATAAAATATCAAAGAAGGAAACTAAGCTATTACAACATTCCCACACTTGCATAAAAAGAATTACAACATTCTCCACAATTGCATAAAGGGAAATTACAACATCCACAAAATGAAATAATCAATCAGTCACCATAAGACCAGAAATTATAGTGGTTCGCCTGTGTGTACACCAACTGTATAGAAAAATAGCCACACAACTACTCCACTCCTAATATCCTCACATAGTGGAAATTAGTGTTCACTATGAAATAGGTTTTCAAGGTTCACCTAAAACCCTCACAATTGTGTCTTTCAACTAGGCTTACACAATTCAAAAGCCCCACACTCTGAGTTTTCTGGATCACCTCAGACAAACTAAAAGAAAAAGATTTTTCTAACACAATTTCAAAGAAACCAAAAGAATAAATTTACAAAAACTGTAAAATACTTATCTGGATATTCTCCTTTGTTATAGCCCGGAAGAACCAATTCGGAGTAGAAGTTCAACGTAGATGTTTTAATGTTCATACTCACTTATGAAATGGTTCTAAGTTCTAAATTGATTTTAGATTAAATCACTTTGGGCTAGCTTGATTTGATTTTGATTCCAAGAAATGGGAAAACTTCAATCCCTTTTTCAAATAAGATTGGAATGTAAAAACTCAAAATCAAATACAAACAAAGCTAATTAAAGAGAATATAAAATGAGCACTAAAAGCTTAAGAATATCACTAACTTATCTCTCAGAGCGATGTCTTGATTTTGCTTGAATTAGATATCAAACTCTGAAAATCGTGCTCTATTTATAAGTGCAGAAATCGTTCCTTCGACTAGCCTAGGAGATAACTCGATTGGTCAAAGGACCAACAACCTTTTGAAAATTTAGGTGTGACAAGATCAGGCCGTTCCACGACTGGTCGAAGAACCTACTCGACCGGTCGAGTGGCCTCCACGAGTGGTCGTGCAGGACTCAATTTAATTGCTAGACTTTGAGATGAGCTTGCAGGATTGGTCAAGTACTGTTCACTGAACTGGTCAAGCAGTCTCAAGGACTGGTCGAGGCAATAACAAAAAATCTCAAAAATTAGTAACAAACTTAAGACTAGTTAAGGATTCCTTGGACTGGTTGAGTCAGTACTAGGACTAGTCGAACATAGTCTAAGACTAGTCAAAAAACAGACTATGCACTTATAAAGTGACCCAATTAAATTATGTATTCAAAATGACCTATCCTATGGTCAATCTAGGGTTATTCATACCTTATAAGCGATATATGAATATTGAATCTTCTTTTGCTTCAGTTGATAGTTGTTCTTTTGAAGTTCACGAAGCTTGAGATCTTAACATATGATGAAGCTTGAACTTGAGAAATTTTAAAGCTTGAATTTGAAATTCATTGAAGCTTGAGCTTGAGGTACTTGAGTTGTACTTCACCTTGAGCTTTAAGTACCAAAGTAAAGACTATTGTCTCGCCTTAGATGAAGCTTTGAAACCTTAAACTTTGAAGCTTGAAGGAGTGAACTATCACATGGTGTTGTACTTAAACATGTATATCTCTTGATCATGCATTTGAAGTACTTGAGGTAAAGACCATTGTTCTTGTTCATGAGATGCACAGTCTTGAATATGTAGATGAGCTACACCAACACAAATTCCAAGAGGTTTTGGCACTACAAAATTTGACAATCATAGGAAATAGAAAACATAGCACTTACAATCTCCCCCTTTGTCAAATTTGTGACAAAACACACTTCGATAAAAATAAGCATAATATGCACAGTAAAAAATCATGCACCAGTTACAACCTGGTTAAAGAATCATGCAGTAGTTATAAACAGGTTAAAAGAAATCGCCATCTACAAATCGCATCTACTCCCCCTTACAAAAAAAAATGGCTACCTATCCACAATCCACAATCCACATATCACAAGCATGATAAAATTCTCCCCCATTTTGTCATAATATGACAAAGGAAGGAACCAATAAATATTAATGGAAGTAGATAAATAAGGAAGAATAGAAAGAGTAATGAGGAAGAAGAAAATATACGATCAAGATTATCAAGTTAACCAAATTCATAAGCAAGCATGTTCAACCCCATAAAACAAAAGAAATCCAAGTATCATAAAAGTTATTACAAACCACATATTCAAATACTAATCAGAACCCAATGAAGGAGCAAGTATGGTAGGATCAATTTGGTGAAGTCTCTTGTTAATGTGCCCAAGATATTTGTGCATATATTTAAATTGCATATCATGGGACACATTCATGTTTTCAACCTTCTCCTCAAATGAGCGCAAACGTGTACTAAAGTCAGATGGCTGATGTCAGGATCATCAGTTAAATTGGATTCGATTTCATCAAAAATGTCATCCATATTGATGTCATCTGGAGGCAAAATACTCTCCTCTTCATTTGCAACATCAGCTCCACCAGCACCCACATTGACTTGGCCAAGGGCCAGTTTCAAATTCATCTTATTAATATTGGGGTTGTTGAATGGTAGGTGGTGAATGGGAGCTTCTCCTACATGCATAGCCACTAAACTATGGGTAGCTAACACAGTCATAACATAAGCGAAGGGAATGTCACTGTATCCTGGATGGAGATGGAACTGAATGATGCAATGACAAATCAAAGAAGGAAGACATACAGAGGTAGCAGAAATGATGAAATGAAGAATACGAACCATGAACGTAGTGAGTTCAGTTTTGTTACCAGAACGCGGATAGATATTCGAAATGAAAATCCTGTGAAGGATTCTGTATATGGGTAATAAAAACTTTGAGGGAAGCGCATTTTCAGCAGTATTCCATTCCATATTCATATTGTATAAATCTTTAGTGAGCATATGCTTCTTGAAAGTGCCGTAGTTTGTCGATTGGCATGAGTGTTAAGTTAGTTAAACAGAGAAGCTCCATAGGAAGATCAATCAACCGTCTGCCTCAATCAGATGTGGGCCTAAAAAACACTAGGTAATTAAAACCCTTAAAATTGATTAAAATATCATAGGGTTTTTGGGTTAGAAAACTTTTTCACACTGCAAAAAAATCTCTAAGTTTTCTACCTTTGTTGATTTATCAACGAGCGGTTCGATGAAATCGAACCTTACTATCGATGTCCTCGAAACTCACTCGATAATATCGAAATGAGGACTTAAGATGTCCAGCAACTGCATATACCTCTGGACGGAATTATCGATGTATCGATAGCCGTATCGATATCATCAATAATTGAATCTCGAGTCTATCGAAGTTGACTCAATAAAATTGACATCATATATGTTGTGTCCAAGTTCTGTTATGGTAAATCGTAAAATCTTCGATATATCGAAAAACTCCTCGATATCCTCAGAATTCAAACATCGATGATATCGGAATACCTTCGATGATATCGATTTGGATAATCTATTTTCTAGCAATATTTTTAGGTTGTTTATCTTGGATCGAGGGTCACTCAATAGAATAGATATTTAAATATCGATGATATCGAGGCTGGGTTGATGGCATCGAGAATGGACATAAACCGTCCAGCAAGCTTAACTGAAAAATTCTTTGGATTTATTGATGCATCGACACGACTATCGATATCATCGACATTCAAATTCCGATGATATTAAGTATGCCTCGATCATTTTTTAACCTGAAATTCTTCAAAGGCAAGTCTCTCTCATTTTTAAATGTCGAGGAATTGAACCTTGTGTTGATGAAACTGGAGTTCGAAATCTGATGACATCGATGCAAGTTCGATTTCCTTGACCAGATGGGAAAAGGTTTCAAAAGCGTTTGACACTTGAGTTAGTGTCTTCAAGTAGATAGTCGATGTTATCGAGAGTATACGCTTGATGATATCGACCCTACTCAATGATATCGAACTCTGTAAAAAATATGTTTATTTTATATCCATTGGAACCTTCTGCCTATTTAATGAGAGCTTGCCCTTGATTGTTGGATAGAGAAAAAGAGAGAGTGCTTTTGTGTGCTTAATACTAGATCATATACCCTTAGCCTTTTTCTCTCATGGGAGTTCATCCTCCAATCCACCCTCATCATTGATGTTCAATAGAGTAGATTAGGGAATGAACTTCCGCATTCAAGGATCCTCCAGCTACCACCTTAATGGCAAATCATTAAGCTGAGATGCCTTGAATACATAGATGATTGGAATCGCTCTATCTCCCTTATAGGAAAATATTCAATAGAGTAGGATTCCATTATAGCCTTGACCCAACCTATCGCCATGAATTAGTACATCTTCTGAGTTGCGGATCAAGGAAACTGAAGTTCTTCATTAAAGGAGGAGATCTTCAACAATGCGCTGAAAAGGACTCATCTGCTTATCTATAAGTTATTAGAGTCCAGAAGACCCTTGTGATCATTCCTTCTGTAGGATTGGGTCCAAGGTGTTTCTCACCCCTTGCAAGCCCTCGTAAGAGGCCTCCGGCAGGAGTGTATGTGGTAGGTGCTTCGTGTTGACCCTTGCTCTGTGGAGATCAACTCTTAGGTCCTTGTAGTAGGTCCTTGACCAGGGTGGTCTAAAAGTTGGGTGCTTTGTGTTTACCCTTGCTCATAGGAGCATAAATTTGTAAGGTTCCGTGAGTGGATCCTTAGCTAGTGTGCCTACTATGTGTTAACCCTTGCTCATGGGAGCGTAAACTGTCAGCCTAGGTGTAGGTTATACTGGTTAGAGGTAAACCTGATTTAAAACCTCCGATTTGGGGTGAACCTATTGTGAAACCTCCTTAGTGAAATCCAGTACACTCAAGGGTTGAGTGCATTAGCCGAGAGTGGAGTAGACAAGTAGTCAAACCACTATAAAAATGACTGTGTTTGTGATAGCTATTGTCTTTCATTCCTATGTGATTATATGCTTACATATTTGATTATCTAAGATCACATCTCACACACAATCACATCCATCAGAAACTCTGATTCACATCTTATTTATCTTTCAAAGTAGTTTTTATGATTGGATCCTCTATTTGGCTTGGAAGCCATTAGAGTTATTTTGAAGAAATCCTGATTCATGCATATCTACTTAGGACAAGGTTGATAGGATTTTAAATAAACCATAAAATCTTTATAAAAGTCCTATTCACCCCCCTCTAGGACATATTAGCATATTTCTACTTCAACTAAAGCGGTCATTACCACAATTTCAATTGGTATCAGAGCAAGTCTCTCTTAAAGGGCTTCACCGCCTAGAGAGTAATCTTCACTAAAGTTGGTAATATGGACAAAGGAGAGGGCTCATCGGTCACTAGACCTCTAGTATTTGATGGATCAAATTATGCATACTGGAAGACTAGAATGCACTACTTTCTGAGATCTTTAGATCATGATGTTTGGGATATAGTTGAAAGATTATATGGACCACCGTCTGAAAAAATAGTACTTAAAAATGGCACAACTATCATCAAACCAAAATCCAAAGAAAAGTGGACAGCATTCGATAAAGAAAACCAAACTGTCAAGGCTAAAGCTATGAATGCTATCTACTATGCTATGTCCGAAGATATTTTCAATCAAATCAGTATGTGTGGGACAACCAAAGAAGCATGGGATTTGTTGGAAACAACCCATGAAGGAACAAGCACTGTGAAGAGATCTAAACTGCAACTCCTGACATCATAGTTCGAAAGTCTCTGAATAGAAGAGCATCAGACTTTCATGGAGTTTTTCACAAAACTGAATATCATTTGCAACTCCATGGGTGGATTAGGTGAGAAAGTTCCGGTCCCAAAAATCTGTAGAAAAATACTAAGATCATTACCGAAACGGTTCAATCCTAAAGTAACAACCATTAAAGATGTAGAAATATAGATGAAATGAAAGTAGAAGAACTAGAAGGTTCCCTACAACCATTTGAACTACACTTCAAACAAAACCCTAAATCCAAAACTACTATCCTCAAAACATCAAAGAATACACCAAATGAGTACATTGAAAGTGAAAGAGAAAATGAAGATGAATAAGTGGCTTTATTGGCACAATGGTTCAGAAAAATCTTTCAGGAAAATCATGGTCGTCCATTTAAAGGAAAAAAGGTGGACAACAAACATTCTGCAGGTAAATTTGGTAAAAAGACTAAAGAACCACAATGTTATGCCTGTCAGAAGTTTAGACACCTGCCTACTAAATGCCCAAATAGAAAAACTAAGGGTAAGGCAATGGCTGCCACATGGGATGATACGGAAGAGTCAAACTCAGAATCTAGCAACTCAGAGAGTGATGGAGACTAGAAATCTTTAAAAATTCTTATGGTCTCCACTGCTCCAATCATTCCCTTTGAAATTGAGAATGAGGAAGAAACGCAAGCCATTGAATCACTTCCATCAGATAATGAGGAAACTGAAAAGGAAGAAGAAGAAGAAGAACTGAATAAACTACAAGATGCTTATAATCAACTCTACATCCATAGCATCAATATAGTTAGAAGACTTGGAATATCTGAAAATAAAAAGGAATTACTGTAAAAAGATCTAGAAAAACCTTGGAAATTAATACACATCTAATTAATGATCTGCAGCAATATCATTCTGATAATGATATATTAGAAAGAATCAACATCTTCCTTAAATCAGAGTCTGAAAAATTAAACAAACAGGTTGAGCTATTGAAAGACAAAAACATGCTCCTTCAAAATGAAAATCACACACTCCTATTTGATTTAGAAGAATCTAGGAAACTTGCTAAGATAAACTATAAGTTTTCCCAAAATGGTGAGAAATTAGAAAAACTCTTAGGAATGGGAAGACAAGGAAAGGACAAGAGTGGCTTAGGATATGATAAAGTTAAAACAAAAATTAGAAATGCAGCACCAATGGCTGAAAAATCTGTTGCTTTAAGAAGTAACACAAGTGCTACTCCAGTCTGTCATTTATGTGGTGATTCGGGTCATTATAAGTTTGAATGCTTGATACCTAGGAGGACACAATAGATTTCTGGTCAAAATCATTTTGGTAAAATCAAACTAACCAGAAAAATACAAGATGTCAGGAGTCCACCTAGGAATGTGGATAAAAGAAATACACAACCATCACCATTTAGAATGAATGATAG
The DNA here is from genome assembly GCF_029962835.1 of Magnolia sinica. Lineage (NCBI taxonomy): Eukaryota > Viridiplantae > Streptophyta > Magnoliopsida > Magnoliales > Magnoliaceae > Magnolia > Magnolia sinica. Next base: position 61,791,149 of record NC_080577.1, read on the forward strand.
AATGAAGGAGTTATTGAACCAAGAGGCCGAGTTAAACAAGAAAACTAAATCTACCACGGTAAAAAATCCTATCACAAAATGGATAGTGAAAGAAAAGATAAATTGCCTGATAACTCACTCTATACCCTGAAATATTAAGCATGGAAAGACAAGTCCAAATCATGCATCTAGATCTGGATAACGGCTGAAATGATGCAATTTTGTACTCAACTGGTCGTGCATAACCCAAAATATGCAATATTTTATAAAATTTAAAATTTAAAATTTTAAAATAAAAAATATATACATTATGATACAGAAATACATGAATCAACAATTCATATTACATATACCAAGATCAAATTTCAATTTAGCAAACCTGCTTTTGTCAAGCGGTTTTGTGAATATGTCAGCAAGTTGAGTCTCGATCGGAATATATTCCAAAGAAATTGTCTTGTCTTTTACTAATTCACGAATGTAGTGATATCTAATGTCAATATGCTTGGTTCATGAATGCTGGATTGGATTTTTAGATATGTTAATTGCACTGGAATTATCACAATATAAAACCATAGAATCTTGCGTAATTCCGTATTCGCTTAACATTCTTTTCATCCATACAACCTGAGTACATGCATTACCTGCCGCAATGTATTCAGCCTTAGCAATTGAGAGCAATACAGAACTTTGTTTCTTACTTTACCAAGAAATTAAACAATTCTCAACATAGAAACAACCACCACTGGTTGATTTTTGATCATCAATGTTACTAGCCCAATTAGCATCTGTGTAACCAGCTAATTGCATACTAGTATCATGTGGATACCAGAGACCAAGATTAGCTGAACTAGTGACATATCGTAAAATGCGATTAATAGTAATTAGATGTGACTCTTTAGGGTTAGATTGATATCTAGCGAAAATTCCTACGCTAAATGCAATATCAGGTCGGCTTGGAGTTAAACAAAGCAAACTACCTATCATACTATGATACAATTTAGGATCCACACTCTTACCTGTAGAGTCCTTTAAGCCTTTGAGAGTTTTAAAGTAGTACCCCTTGGAGTAACAAAATTTTTCCCACTCTCAAATCCAAACTTTTTAACTAAGTTCAGAGCATATTTGGTTTGAGAAAAGAAACCATCAGGTTGTTGTTTAACTTGCAACCCTAGAAAATAATTCAATTCTCCAACCATGCTCATTTCAAATTTAGACTTCATAAGATCTGCAAACTTAACAGTCATGTTAGTATAGGTAGATCTATAGATAATATCATCAACATAAATTTACATTATTAAAATGTGATCATTATGTTTTTTTATAAACAATGTCTTATCAATACTTCCCATTACAAAGTTATGACTTAGTAGAAACTTAGTCAACTTTTCATACCATGCCCTGGGAGCTTGTTTCAAACCGTAGAATGCCTTTTTCAGGTGGTAGACATGATTAGCATTCTTAGGGTCTTCAAAACACATTGGTTGTTCAACATACACTTCTTCATGCAAATCGCCATTCAAGAATGCACTCTTTATATCCATTTGGCATATTTTGAACTTTCTAAAACATGCAATGGATATAAATAGTCTGATTGATTCAAGACGAGCTACTGGGGTAAAGGTTTCATCATAATCGATGCATTCAATTTGAGTGTACCCTTGTACAACCAACCTCGCCTTGTTTCTAATAATATTACCAAATTCATCAGACTTATTTTTGAAAATTCATTTTGTTTCGATAATATGTTTAACTTTAGGTCTAAGAACTAAGTACCAAACATCATTTCTAACAAATTAATTGAACTCTTCTTGCATCGTAACTATCCAGTTTTCATTAGTAAGAGCTTCTTTTACGTTAGCCGGTTCTATCTGAGATGTACAACATACATAATTACACATATCTTCAAGTTGTTTACGAGTGCATACATCAGTGAGAGGGTTTCTAAGAATCTGATTAGTTGGATGGTCTTTGACAGTCCTCAGTTCAGAGTTATTTTGACTTAATGAAATATCTAGTTTATCAATTGGAAGAACTTCATCATTTTCTGAACTTGAGACAGGTGTATTAAAGTGATCATCAATAACCACATTAATTGAATCTTAGACTACACCGGTCCTCCTATTAAGGACCTGATATGCTCGACTATTCAGAGCATACCCTAAAAATATCCCTTCATCACTTTTGGTGTCAAACTTACCCAGATTTTCTCGGTCACATAAAATGTAGCTGCCAAAAACAAGAAAGTATTTGACAGTAGGCTTCTTATCAAACCACATTTCATAAGCCATTTTACCATTTAATTTTCTAGTATAAACGTGGTTGATTATATAACAAGTAGTATTTAAGTCTTCGGCCTAAAGATTTTTAGGGAGCTTCATACTATTTAGCATTACATTTGTCATTTCTTGAAGCACTCTATTTTTTCTTTATACTATACCATTTTATTGTTGTGTTTTGGGTGCAGAGAATTCATGTGATATTCCCTGATCACTACAAAACTTCTCAAAACTGCTATTTTCAAATTTTGAACCATGATTAAAATTGCGGTAATGACCGGTTTAGTTGAAGTAAGAATATGCCAATATGTCCTAGAGGGGGGTGAATAGGACTTTTTCAAATATTTTATTATAATTTAAAATCCTATCAAACCTATCCTGAGAAAATATTCATAAATTAGGATTTCTTCAAAGTAACTCTAATGACTTCCAAGCCAATTAGAGGATCCAATCATAAAACTAATTTAATGATAAACATGATGCAATTCAGAGTTTATTATGGATGTAACTGTGTGTGAGGTGTGATCAAATATGAAAGCATTTAATGAAATCACACAAATAATCAAGGACAAACATCAATAACAAAAACAGTCATTTTTATAGTGGTTCGACTACTTGTCTACTCCACTCCCGGCAACCGCACTCAACCCTTGAGTGTACCTGATTTAACTAAGGAGGTTTCACAACAGGTTCACCTCAAACCGGAGGTTTTAAATTAGATTTACCTCTAACCAATACAACCTACACCTAAGCTGGTAGTTTATGCTCCCACGAGCAAGGGTCAACACATAGCACCCGATTTTAGGCACACTAGCCAAGGATCCACTCAAAGAACCTCACTTGTTTATGCTCCCATGAGTAAGTGTCAACACAATGCACCCAACTTTTAGACCACCTTGGTCAAGGACCTACACAAAGGACCTAATATTTATGCTCTTCACAGAGCAAGGGTCAACAGAAAGCACCCACCACGTACACTCCCGTCGAAGGCCTCCTACGAGGGCTTGCAAGGGGTGAGAACCACCTTAGACCCAATCCTACAAAGGAATGATCACAAGGGTCCTCTGGACTCTAATAACTTATAGATAAGCAAATGAGTCCCTTTTAGCGCATTATTGAAGATCTCCTCCTTTGATGAAGAACTTCAGCTTCCTTGATCCGCAACTCAGAAGATATACCAATACATGGCAACAGGTTGGGTCAAGGTTATAATGGAATCCTACTCTACATCTATGCATTCATGGGATCCTAGCTTAATGATTTGCCATTAAGGTGACAGCTGGAGGATCCTTGAATGCGGAAGTTCATTCCCCAATCCACTCTATTAAATGTCAATGGCGAGGGTGGATTGGAGGATGAACTCCCATGAGAGAAAGGGCTTTGGGTATATGATCCAAGGTTAAACACTCAAAAGCACTCTCTTCTTTCTCTGCTAGCAACTAAGGACAAGCTCTCTATAAATAGGCAAAAGGTTCCAACGAATATAAAATGGTCATATTTATGACAGAGTTCGATATCATCGAGCAGAGTCAATATCATCAAGCGTTTACTCTCGATTGCATCGACTAGCCACTCAATGACACAAACTCAAATGTCAAACGCTTTTAAAATATTTTGCCAGCTGGTCGAAGGAATCGAAACATGTGTCGATATCATCAGACTTTGAACTCCAATTACATCGATACGAGGTTTGATTCCTCGACATTTAAAAAATAAGAGAGACTTGCCTTTGAAATATTTCACGTTTAAAAGAATGATCGAGGCACACTCAATATCATCAGAATTTGAATGTCAATGATATCGATAGTCGTGTCGATGCATCGATAAATCTAAGGATTTTTTAATTAAGCTTGCTGGATAGTTTACGTCCATTCTCGATGCCATCGACCCGACCTCGATATCATCGATATTTGAATATCGATTCTATCGAGTGACCCTTGATCCAAGATAGAACAACCTAAAAAAATTGCTAAAAAACAGAGTGTCTAAAACTGATATCATCGAAGTGCTTCCGATATCATCGAAATTTGAATTCCAAGGATATCGAGGAGAACTTCAATATATCGAATATTTTATGATTTTTCTTAAAAAAATAGGGACACATTCGATGTGCTGTCGATTTTATCGAGTCAATTTTGATAGACTTCAGATTCAAAGTTCAATGATATCGATAGGTATATCGATACATCGATAAATCCGTCCAGAAATATATGTGGTTGCTAGACATATTTTGTCCTCATTTCAATGATATCGATTGGTCATCGAGGACATCGACAGCACGATTCGATTGTATCGAACTGTCTCTCGATAAATCGATAGAGGAAGAAAACTTATAGAATTTTCGCAACTTTGAAAAAAGTTTCCTAACTCAGAAACCCTATGATATTCTAATCAATTTTAAGGGTTTTAATTACCTGGTGTTTTGAGACATGGGATGTGAAGCTTAGATTTACCTGTGGTGAGTTCGGGCCCACATTTGGTTGAGGCAAATGGTTAATTGATCCTCCTATGGAGCTTCTCAGTCTAACCAACTCAACACTCACGCTAATTGACAAACCAGGGCACTTTCAATCTCCCCCTTTGTCAATTACATGACAAAATACCAAAACATCCTAGAACAACTTCTATACTGACATCCTAAATTGTGTGTACATGAACTTTACACAATTGTACAATGTTATCTAGTTCACATACACAAACATTCAGAAGCTACTCCCCCTAACTGCAAACTCCCCCTTTCTTCTTGTAGCTGCTCCCCCTAACACCTGCATCACCATTCAGAAGTAAATATATACAAATTTCCTATGGTAGGTGTAGATTTGTTCTCCCCCTTTTTGTCAGTCATTGGCAAAGGGAAATATAACAGTTGATATTGACTGAAGTAGATAATATGGGAGAACCAGATTTCGGGGATCATATGCATATAATAGATAGATGCAAAATCAACATCACATTACAGACACTATGTGCGCATAGCAGATCAAGTAGAGAACAATGAGATAGACAAATAATCGAAAGACAAAGCATCCCCCACATCACATCCCATGGCTGATATAAACTAGATAAAACAGGGGTAAATATGTGTAAATGATAACCAGCCATATACCAAAATATCAAATATATATATATATATATATATATATATATATATATATATATATATATATATATACTGCCCACGATTGGTAGAAGTATAATAGCTATCTAAATATCCATAGGCACCCAAAACAGAGTACCTCACTCAGAGGATAACACAAAAAAAAAAAAATTGTCAAACTTTGTAAATTAGTAATACATCACACACATATATGAATGAGCATAGGGCATTCAAAAAGATATTTATGCCCCAATCATTTCAGTGAAACTCTAGGTATGTGATGACAGGAAGGATGTACTATAGACAATGAAAGCCTTTATTGTGCTGGTAAGGAATCTAGAATTCGTTTTGTTGCATGTTGCAGAGTCATCAGCATGTGTCTGATCTCTAAAAGGTAGGCTTCACAGTTCTTAAGCCAGTTCATCATGCGAGATTGTCCATCCAGAAAGTCCTGTGCAATGTCTCTTTTTGTGTTTGTCTGAATGACATTAACAGAGTCAGGGCTGTACTTAAAATTGCCCTTGCCTAAGGTTGAATCAATTTTTCCCCCACAAAACATGTTGTCAATGATGTGTAGACTGTAGATGTCTTCGTGGTTGAACCAAACACACGAGCACGAGAGATCATTAGTAGGAGGCAGTCCAAATTGTCGTGACAGCTTGGACATAAGACATGGGAATGGAAGTGTAGTGATGGATTCGTCTGAAGACACCCGAATTAATTGTTGTAGAATGAGAATGGGTAGGTACACTTGAATACCTAGATGAACATCATATACAACATTGAGAATGTATGGAGAAAGCTTGCTGCCAGAGACTTCATAGGGATACACATTTGTGCTGAAGTTGCTGTGAAGAATTTTATATGCAGGATTGAGATGCTTAACATGAAGAACATTCTTTGCATTTCTCGGTAGCACCATTACATAGTGCTCGAGTAACTTCTCCCCATACACCAAGACCATTCATATTTCGTTCTGATATGGGTATCTTAGTGACTTCTACACCAACCAGACGACTTATCAGTCTAGGGGTATGTGCTCGGTTCGATTTATGATAGTGACTGAAACAATCGGAGGATTATTTTCAACATTGTAGATTAAGTTCAAAAACTGATGCACAAGATTATGCTAAAATCTTCCTCCAAAATTTATGATATTTCCCCATCCAATCAGTTCTAAGGAGTGAACTATCACATGGTGTTGTACTTGAAAATGTATATCTCTTGATCTTACATTTGAAGTACATGAGGTAAAGACCTTTGTTCTTGTTCATGAGATGCACAGTCCTGAAGATGTAGATGAGCTACACAAGACAGATTCCAAGAGGTTTTGGCACTACAAAATTTGACAATCATAGGAGCTAGATAACATAGCACTTACAGAAGTTCATTTACCTGATGAATGTGATCATTACTCTATTTTCAAAATGTTTGTAGATGCACAGCTAACAAATGGGTGGAGCTATCAAACCATGAAAATGCACATATGGGTGTGTAAAAAGATATTCAACATGCTTCAATACAAAGTTCATGTAAGAAGTCAAGTTTGTCTGACAGTGTCCCTGACTGTGCATGTGCATGACCGAAGATCAATGTTGTTCGATGTTGGCCACAGTTGTAATAAAAGAGGAATCATAATGCACAAAATTATATGGCTTCATGATAGTCGAAGGTTGGCCTGGATTTTAATTTTAAAATTTTGATTTTGCTGGCCCAGGCCCAACCCATTGCCAAGCTTTATTAAAAGGAGAATATTACATAGGATAGATGCCATTCACATATGAAAACTATCTTAATATGCTTTAACCCAAAAACCACAAGCTACTTATTGAGAAGTCATGAATTACAAGAATATAAAATTAGGGTAAATTAGCCATGCACAACGTCGGCTAATCCAGCTTTTGTTGTAGTGTGTGTCAGTTCACAGATGGCTGAAATTTGAAAGTTGTTCTTTTTTCCTTTCCTTCTTTCTTTCTTTATTATTATTATTATTTTTAACTAGCAATAGTTTGATGATTTACTTAAACCGCCTTTGCCATTCAGATGGGGAGAATGTTGGGCACTGCATAACCATACACTACCTACTCTTATAGCTAAATGCAGTAAGCTTTGACAATACCTGGATATATATAGCTACCTGAAAATTAAAAAAGGCAAATTAGAGAAGCCAACAGCACACATTGCAATCAATGGCTAAAGAGGTACTATACCAAAAAATATTTTAGTGGATGGAAAATTGACATTAGAACAGGGGAAAGAAGACATCCAAGAGAAAGCTGGCGAAGCAGTTTACTCGTGAGCTATCCCAATCAACTCGTTTCTTAACATCTGTAAAAGACATTACAGTGGCACACTGGTAAAACAGGTGGTCACTTCTTTTTTTCTTTATTTTTTAATCAGCAGACAATCAGCCATGGAGCTCACCTCCTTTTATGATTTAGATGTTTGATCTTCCAAGGCCAAAAGGATTGCACTAGGCATCAAATCCTGGCTGTTGGAACAGAGAGCAGGAAAACACTAGCCGCTTAACACAGGTCTTTCACCTTACTGCCACAAACACCAAGTTGTTCTGGCAAACGTGCTAAACACAATTTGTCAGTACACCAAAGAAAAATACCCAAGATCTTCCTGCTATTTTATGAGGTGTTAAAGATCACCAAAGCTTTCATGGTTTCATCTGTTTAGAGAAGATAACATTCTCTAGTCAAACATTGGGCCTAACAAATAAAATCAATGTCAAATAGACTGCTGACTAGAAACTATCCTTAAGAGAAAAAGCAAACTACCTAAAGTAAAAGGAAAGCATTGCTGGAAGCCTGGAACTAACAATTTTCCCATAAATGATTAAACATTTACAATCAATTTCGATTATGTTAAATGCCAACAGGAATGACTTGGCCAAAAAATCTCAAGCAAATGAAATTTTAAAACACTTATAGGCATGCCAATGTAAACTATCCATCCATGTAGAAGTAGAAAAGACGAAAATTAAAAAATAAATAAATAAATAAATCAAAACAAAATAAAAAATGTAAGCTCACGGTAATTCCATTCAAGAAGCTTGTCTCCCAAATTAAACAGAACCACATCACCTACAACAAAACATTTTGAAGGAAAGATCATGGTAATTCCATAAGAGGGCTTCTCTAGGCCATTCCTTATTTCCTTTGAAGGAAAGATCTATATGTAATCAAGGGCTATGAATGGACTGAAATTAATTAAACAGAGATGCATCTTAATATTATTTACGATGGTAGCCTCAACTATATAAGAGTGTAAACCCACACCATGCACACACAATCTCAAGTTTCTTTTTGTATAGGTACGATCACACCATTCTAAAAAATACTTCGAGCTAGTTGTGTAATTAAGAGAATGCACTTAGTCTTTTCCAAAAAATTAAGAGGTTGTGACTGTATGATTGCTCCTCCTGCAGAAACACCATATCAGGAAAGGAACAACTACAGGCTTTTCGAAAACATCAAATGATGCAAAACCCAGTTTAAAAATTCCCCAATTGTAAATAGATTTGCATACCCATTTGTGAATGAGATAGGCATGATTTCTGCTTTGCAACACCCGCATCTTGTAAAGCTCTATAGATGTTGTATCAGTTTGTGGTGAGATAGGCATGATTTCTGCTTTGCAACACCTGCATCTTGTAAAGCTCTATGGAAGTTGTATGGAAGGAAATAAGTTATTGCTCATATATGAGTATATGGAAAATAACAATCTTTCCCGTGCTCTATTTGGTATGATTTGTTTAACCGTGATCATGAAATGACGGTGGCCCAAATATCACATGTGTGCCACAAATTCTCTTAGCATTGTTCATTAGGAAATGAAGCTTAATAGTATATTAATAGAGTTGGCTTTAAAAGATGTCATAAGAAAGAACTTTGATGGAAAAGGCTAGACAAATTGAAGGGAATGATTGGAAGTACCACATCCAGAGAAATTAAGCAATTGAGAATTGTTGTCAACATCGAGCATGTAATAAACCTGTAAATAGATTAGTATGAAAGGGATCACAATCTGCAACAAGACAAATATGTAGCAGTTAAATATTTAAGCAAATGGAATATGCACATATGTTTAGTTGAATTTTGTAGCATTTAAGACCTAAAGCATTTGCTAAGAAGAAAGAACATAAGCAAGCAGTCCAGTGCGAGATTCAGCTAGTCATGGCATTTTTAACTAAGATTGTCACTCATGTCTCAACAAAACAACCTTAACGACCTTTAGTCAATCTTAGTTGATGGTCCATAACAAGTTAGGTGACAAAGTAAAGCATTGAAATAAATAGGACACACAGAAATTACCTTATTGTCTACGCCATGAAAAGAAGTGGTACAAGGATGATTATCATCAGCTTCATTATTATGGTTCTAGACCACATCCAAAATGACCTATACTAACAGCATTACTTTCTCATATAAGCTTGAGAAAAAAAAATAATCTTGAAGAAATATATTAAAGGAAAATGGTAAATTTAAATACATGTCAATCAGTTTGCATGGCTCACAATGGAAGATCTACCATACCTCAATTCCAGCATTATGCAAGGCTTTCACCATTTGTCAGAACTAGCATAGCGGCTCATGGGAGCAAAGAAATTTATGATAGAATAACCCCATGAATTGATCTTAGAGATTATAGTGTTCCAGAAAAATCAGAAACAACAACAAATTTCTCAAATAAGCAAGAGGCCCTTCAGATTGTTTTCAGGTTTCCCTCAATCAAAAGTTCCTAGGTTTTTCACTATTGTGCTAAGACTACTCAAAGGGAAAAAAAAAAAGGATGAAGAAGAAGCAAATTCAACAAAACCAGTATACTTATTTAAGGCAACATCAGGCCATGTGATTTTGAGCCAACAACCATACAATGGTGTGTGCTAACTAGTGAATGAGCTGGATTCATGAATGAATGGCATTTCTAAATTAGCATGCTTGTGAAATTTGGTGATTAGAATTTCTCCAAGGCCATCTTCCTACAATGGGCCCACATACAAGTTTCCTACTCATATTTTCCATTTAACAGAAGAGAGTGAGTTTCTTGCAACCCTTGTAACAGGGCTCCTTTGCATTGCCTCGAGGGCATGCAGAATGAGAATTGATTATTGATAAGTAGTTCTCTAGATTTTTCTTTATGAATGGGTGAATATTATTAAGGGAAAGCCAATTTGACACAAGGCCCCATCTTTTTCCAATTTGTTCACCCATTCATTAGTAGACCATTATGTGGTTGACAACAGCAGTCAGTGATTCAAATAAGCCTTTTGCTTCTTCTTAGATGGGTGACAACGTCCAGTGATTCAGTAAGTCTTTTACTTCTTCTAAGATGTTATTGAGAAATGCTTATGCCAACGAAAGAAAATTGTTTTGTAAACATACATGAAAGAAAAAATTTCCTGCAGGGAATTGTTTTCACAGTCAGAATCATCTAATCACCACTCTTCATTTTCTTGAAAATTTTCTCAACAGGTCCTACTAACTCTACAGTTGGCACATTTGTACATCTATTTCAACTTTTTAAAACAGTGGTTCACACTATAGATGAGTCATAGCTCATAACCAAAAAGAAAAAAGAAAAAAAAAAAAAAAAGAAGGAGAAGAATGAATGAATGAATGAAAAGAAAATTAAAGGATGACTATGACCACCAATTGGTGGCCAACATATGAACAGTTAAATGAGAAGTACTCAATTGCTTATTAAGTTGGGAAATGACCCCCTGGGCATTTAAGAAACCTGCGATTATTGGGGAAATTGCTTATTAAGCAACAAATTAAGTATTAACTCAAACATATTTAGTGCTTAATAAGTGATTTTTAAGGATCACAAGCGCTCATTTCTTTAATGACAAATGGGCCCAAAAAAATTGTAATAGGTGCAAACTTGATTTCCACGGACTCCTTTGTTCAGGCTATGAAAGTTACGTTCTAAAATCCACTTGTAATACCTAGAAGGATGCAACCATAAACAGACACACTCCAAGTTAGCAAATATACTAAGTGCTATAAGCAGTCCCTTACAAGCTAAGTGCAGGGTGCTTACTATTTCTAAAGGGGAGACATTTCAACCTAGAGGATGTGCTCAATTTTTGGAGGCAAAGACTTCTCCACATCCTTGATAACTCTTCGAAGCATGTGAGGCCACAATTCCTTGTGAAGATTGGCAAGCTAAAGAAAAACCCGGTAAACTTCAACTACATATGGAAATAGAATATACCACATGGAACTGAGAGTGCAAGGTAAGTGATAAAACCTCAATGTCATTGAAGGAGCTTAGATTCTTGTATTTTTCAAAAAAATCATCTTTATTCTTGAATTTCTCTGGATCAAGGAAATGTAATAGAGCCTTATTACATAGCAACAACAAAGAGGTCAGCTGACACAAATATTATTGCACACATTCAAGAAATCAAACAAGCATCAAGAAATGCACTAAACAAAAACATGACATATAATCTCTCCTTAAATAGCACTGGAAATGTACTGCTCCAAATATAAGCAAGAAATGTAGAAAATAAAATGACTTGCAATTTAAGCAATCACATGGGAAAACAAAATATGGACAAGTCTGAAAAAAAATCAACCGGATCTAATAGAAAACCGAGGAAAAAAAAAAACAGCCTCAATAATAATAGAGCTTGAATCAATGATTGAACATAAATCCAAATGAGCAATGAATCATGCATACAGATGGTTAACTGCTAAGTTCTATAGTCATTATAAATTGAAAAAAAAAAGCACTAGAAAAACCCAAACAAAATAGTGGCTCATCATCTCCTTCACCTTGTCTGCGAAGGTATCCGCTATGAGGGCTCTAATAATAAAAACACAGAAAAAGACCTAATAATAAGTCCCAAAACAGAAAACCCCTAATCAAAAGCCTGACCTAAATGTCGATCCATCAGAAAACTCAAAACAAAAATCCATAATCAAAACCCTAATAATAATAAAAAAATCTCTACCAATCAGAACTGATGGTGGACGATTGCAGGTGGAGATGGGTTTGGTTGTTAATGATGAGGGACGGGCAGCCTCTTTTGATGGCAGCGGCTTTCGATGGAGGTTGGGCAGCCGTGCACTAACAAATCCAAAACACCTCAAAGACCCTAAACCTGCCCCAATCAAGCCCTAAACCCCCAAAACCCAGCAAAATCGAGCAAAAAACTGATGAATCCACAGCCGAGATATAACAAAAGATGAGGAAATCCCGACCTCGGACCTCATTCTCGAGGCGGTTGAGCTCAACCTTGATGGGGTTGGAGCCATGGAGGAGGTCGTTAAGATCATCAACGTGCACGTGCGATTAAGGAGCCCTTCCTACGGCCCTTGAAGGAATCAGACGGCAGCAGAACCGATGGCCGAGATGCGTCGCATGAGGACGAGGTGAAGATGGGATGGTGAGGAGATGAAGTCGTGGCATCTGCATTGCTGGTGCTTGAATCCACCATCAGAGATCCGATCTGGTTTCTGTATGTTCATGAAAGGTCAAACCCTAGAAATCGAGAGAGAGTCGCGGCAGGTATAAGGAGAGAGTTAGGGGCTGGGAACAAAATGAGGGAGTAGGGTTTATATATATATGTGTATATATATATATATATATATATATATATATATATATATATATATATATATATATACAGTGATATGCGTGGGCACCGTTTTACATAGCGCCGGTGAAAGATGCACCCAGAGTGCTGAGTAAGCACGTTTTTGTTGTAGTGTAGTGAAATTGCATTCTTGAAGTTAAAGTAATTACAATATAAACCATCCAAATTGTGAGCCCATATAAAATGTAGAATGAATCAAACGTTAAAGCTTGTTTAATTATCTATTTACCAGATTTGCCAAACTTTTTTATGGACATTTAAATAAAAATAAAAATAAACAAATCTGAAAGGACACCCATATCAGGCCCATGTCGAGTTGGGCTTGGCTACTCATTGGGTGACCCCCACCCATTGACATCTCTAGACAAGTCGCTCTGATGCAATCCATTCATATTGACTTAGACAAGCTGATCAATCAAGTCCCGGCTTGACTCAGGATATAAGTAGGTGGGAGTGGCTGAGTCTTTTAACCATGTCACCAGAATTCTTTACTCACTTAGCAAACAAGTAGGGCTAGGGCAAACCATTTGGACCCCGGCTGAAATGCTTTGCCAAAATATGCATGCTACAGATACATTTGAAATCTCAAAACACTGTTTGTCCGATTCATCTCCGAAATCAAGTTTGTTACCAGATTGAACTCATCGAGTTCAAACATCTTATGCTGTAGTCTGATTCTTTGAGATATAACGTATTTTGTAACTTGACTAATGTAGATTTTATTGTCAAATGCCTTACAATCTGATAGTTTTTTCAGGCCACTTGACCGGTCGAGGGCTCGACCGGTCAAGTGGGCATCTCGACTAGTCGAGGATTGCTTGACTCAAAGTCCAACGTCTTATGATTTTTGGTGTTCGGGCTGCTCGACCAGTCAAGGGGATGGCTCGACCAGTCGAGGGGGTCCCTCGACCAGTCGAGGACTCAGCTCGACCAGTTAAGGTTCACAGATTCGAGTCCGGATCTTGTGCGGACTGCAGAAATTTGAGGCGGTTTCGTAAGAGTGCGAAAGGAAAGTTTCCTAAACTATAAATAGGGGTCCCTAGGTCTATTCTAAGGTATTCTAAGGTTTCCTAAAGGTATTCTAAAGGATTCTAGGGTTATTAAAGGGTGTAGCAAGGGTGAGATTCGAGGTTGCTCGAATCGGGTAAGTCCTCTCTCTTTGTGATTGATGCTTTCATAGTGGAATTTTGTTGCTTTGTGCCGTGATTTTTTTCCCACGAGGGTTTTCCATGTTAAATCTGTGTGTTCTCTTGTGTATGCTTGGTGCCATTGTATTACTATCCTAGACCTAGATCTGTGTGATTCCACAGGCCAAAATCCTAACAAGTGGTATCAAAGCAATCGTTGGGGCACATATCTGAATCTAAAGGATTAGTAATAATGGGAAGCACTAGGTGTGAGATTGAGAAGTACTCAGGAAAAAATAATTTTGTGTTATGGAAGATCAAGATGATGAGTTCCTTAATCAAGCAAGGTGAAGATGGTGCTCTTGAGGAGTGAAAGTCTACTATGACTGATGATGATTGGAATACTCTAGATAAGAAGGCTTTATCATCGATCCGTTTATGTCTCACAGATGAGGTTTTCTATAACGTCATGAGGGAGAAAACTGCAGCTAAGTTATGGGTGAAGTTAGAGGATGTCTATGCGAAAAAATCTCTGAAAATCGCCTACACTTGAAGTGGTAGTGGTATAACTTCAAGATGGCAGAGGGTGGAGATCTGAAGGCTCACATCAGCAACTTTAATAAATTAGTTTACAAATTGCTGGATATGGAGGAAGTGATGAAAGATGAAGAACAAGCATATATGTTGCTGAATTCTCTTCCAACGTCGTATGAGTCAGTCAAGGACACTGTGCAGCATGAATAAAACCCTGAGTGTCGACACCGTTATCTCAGCCCTTCAAGGGAAGGCTATGAGAAAGCTTAACGTCGACACGAGGATATCTCTAAGGCACTACTTACAAGGGGTAGGAATTCTGATCAAGGTATAGATTCTTCAGGTTCTAGATCCAAATCCAAGGGCAAGGGTAAAGGAAAGGTAAAGTATTGGAACTGTGAGAAGAAAGGACATGTGAAGAAGGATTGTGAAAATTCTAAATCAAAGAGAGAAGATTCTGAGGCTTCATACAGGGAGGCCAATACTGCCACGTCAGATAGATCGAGTGGATGTGATGGTAATGTTTTGTTTGTGTCTACTATCAGGCGGCCATACGATGATCGTAAGAATAAGTAGATGATAGACACAAGGGCACCTTTTCACATGACTCCTCATCGAAGTTGGTTCACCAGCTATAGGGAGTGCGATGGTGGACAGGTATTTATGGGCAATGACATTTCCTGTAATGTTGTGGCTATTGGTATGGTGTGTGTTAAAATGTATGATAGGGTGGAGCGTACCCTGACTGATGTCAGGCACATTCCTTATTTGAAGCAGAATCTGATTTCTCTTGGTGTACTTGAGGCAAAAGGATGAAAGTACAAAGGTATTGATAGTGCTCTTAAAGTATTTAAGGGGGCACGGGTAATCATGAAAGCGCAACGACTCGGTAACTTGTACAGGTTAATCGGGAGCACTTCAAAAGGTGGAGCTGCAGAGGATGTAGCGATTCCACCTCTGCACGTATGTGGCATGTTGGGCATGGTAATATGAGCGGGCAGGGCAGGAAGGCTGAGACACGTGGACAGAGATACAGAGCAGGTGGAGGAGCCACCTGTGAGAAGAATCACATGGCATGATTGCAAGATATCGGCGAGGTATATGAACGACTCCAATATTGCAGGGGATTCGTCTTCTATTCAGATGGTTCTAGGTGAGCCTGGTGCTGAGAAGTGAAAGGTGACTATAGGCGATGTGATGGATTCGTCGTACCAGACCGACATATGGGAGCGAGTGGAGCTTCCAGTGGGTTAGAGAGCGGTTGGATGCAAGTGGATCTTTAGGAGGATACAACATAGATACAGGGCGAGGTTGGTAGCGAAGGGTTATGCTCAAAGATAAGGGATCGGCTTCTCAGAGATATTCACACTGACGGTATAGCAGGTGTCTATTAGATCTGTGATTGGCATTGGTTGGCCAATGTGATCTTGAGCTAAAAGGATGGATGTGGAGTCTGCACTTCTCTAAGGGAAAGTGAAGAGCAAATCCACATGAAGCAACCAGAGCAGTTCGAAGTTAAAGGGGCTAAGAAAAGACTTTGCAGGAGGTCATGGTTCGACCTATCACCTAGGCAGTGGTTTGATTCCTTCATGGTGAGTCAAGAATTAATGACATGTAGATCGCTAATTATGACAAGTTTGAAATTAATGTACTGAAGACTCGGTTAAGTGGGACATTCAGCATGAAGGATCGGGGGGCTGCAAAGATGGTTCTCGGCATTGATACTGAAGGAGGAGTAGGCTTTGATAACATAGGAGGAATACCTTATGTGTAGGTATTGATCAAGGATGTGATGGGCCAAGTAAAGCGGGAGAGTGTTCCCTATGCATCTCTCCTCAAGTTTTCCTCAGGACATGTCCCAAAATAGATGAGGAAAAGCAGGATATCTCATGAGCCTTATTCGAATGCGGTTGGCAGTATATGTCATGATCTGGATTGTACCGATTATTTCATAAGCTATTAGTGTTGTGAGCAAGAACCCCGGCAAGCAATATTGGGTAGCGATGAGATGGTAAGAAGACTACGTCTTTACTTTTGGAGAAGACAGGAGCAAAGTTGGTTGGGTATGCGGATTCAGATTCGGCAGACATGCTCACCAAGATCATTCTTCAAGAGAAGTTCAAGTTCTGTGTAACTTCTTTGGGCTTGGTGATGGCGGAAAAGAAGGACGGAGTATGTACGAGAAGCTATGATGCGATGCAGAGATAAGAGAAGAGGTCAATAAGCTACACAATTGAAGATTGAAGGCATGGTTGAGATTGTTGTCAGATGCATTACAATCTGACAGTTTTTTTTTGGGCCGCTCAACCAGTTGAGGACCTGGCTCGACCGGTCGAGTGAGCATCTCGACTAGTCGAGGATTGCTCGACTCAAAGTCCAGCATCTTATGATTTTTGGTGTCCGGGCCGCTCGACCAGTCGAGGAAATGGCTCAACCAGCCAAGGACTTGGCTCAACCAGTTGAGGTTACGCAAATTCGAGTCTGGATCTTGTGCAGACTGCGAAAATCTGAGGCGATTTCGCAAGGGTCCGAAAGGGAAGTTTCTCAAACTATAAATAGGGGTCCCTAGGGCTCTCCTAAGGTATTCTAAGGCTTCCTAAAGGTATTTTAAAGGATTCTAGGATTATCAAAGGGTGTAGAAAGGGTGAGATTCGAGGTTGTTCGAATCGGCTAAGTCCTCTCTCTTTGTAATTGATGCTTTCATAGTGGAATTCTGTCGCTTTGTGCCATGGTTTTTTTCCCACAAGGGTTTTCCATGTTAAATCTGTGTGTTCTCTTGTGTTTTCTTGCTATCATTGTATTACTATCCTAGACCTAGATATGTGTGATTCCGCATGCTAAAATCCCAACAACTTTTACGTTTGGAATGAAATGGGTATTCTGGTTATTCTTTCTGAGATTGAAAAGATGGCCACCTTGTTACCTCTTTCAGCCTGCCTTGTTTCCTATTTCAAGTATCCAAACAAGCCCAATCTATAAATAGCCCAAAACTACATAACTTATCTCACTCATCGGCGCCACATTCTCTCTCCTCTCTCTCTCTCTCACACATGAAAATGCCCATGTATTTCCTTCTCTCACTTCTCTTCATTGTCATGCCATTAGCACATGGAGATTATAGAATTCTCAACTTTGGTGCCAAACCCGATGGTGAGACCGATCCACCAGATCCTTTCAAAGTGCATGGGCCATAGCTTGCGCCTCGGTTGGGCCCACGACCATCTACATACCTCCTGGTTCGTATTTGGTGGGTCGAACTGTCTTTGCAGGTCCATGTAAGAACAATAGGATCACCATTCAGATTGATGGGACCCTCGTTGCACCAACAAATTATGTGTCCATGGGCTCATCCCAACATTGGATATAGTTTCATGATGTTCAGGGCGTTTCTGTTCATGGTGGGACCCTTGATGGGCGTGGGGCCGGTCTGTGGGCTTGCACGTCATCCAGCAAGAATTGTCCAGCTGGTGCAGAAGTAGTTGAATTTTAGGAGATTCAAATTTAACCCTGATAATTTTTCTTATTAATATTTGGCCCACTCTTCTATTTCTAACCTTTGCTAATACGAACAGTACAACTTTGTGCTTCTCCATTTACAAGAGAGTGCATTTATCAACCAGATTAGGTGAAGGTGTCAAATCTTTTTCTTTTCTTTTCTTTTTTTAAATTCTTTTATACCTCTAAAGAGGAAATTGTTAGACAAAAGGTTTGATACTCTTGTAGATTGTCGGATGATACACAGGCAATAAAATTGATGAGGACATCGTGCACACGCACACCCATACACCACCACCCCTACGCATGTACGTACGCAGAAGGAGGACCCCACCATCAATCTGGCTCGATGACGATGTCCAGGGAAGGCCTCCTAGTTAGAAGATAAGTTTTGGTTCAAAAAAGTGGGCCCGATAGTCAAGAAAAGCCCATCATGGGATTTCATGATCGTGGCCCACTCGTTATTGTTATTATATAGAACATTGTGAACGCTTTAGATTTCTCTGTTTAGTTTTTATTTTAGTTTACTTCATCGCCAAGTAATAGGTTGCGCACATGGTGCGAGTTTTGGGGTATAGGATTTTTCCTATAAATAGGCACCCCTTATAGTTCTTTTGATTCATTAAAGTTAATAAAAAAATTCTTACTTCTCTCTTCATGAGTTGTGGAAGAATTCAAAAGTGGGTGCGAAGCCCTCCCTTTTCGAAGGGCTAACTACCATGGTGCGAAGCTACATCGATCCCGACTCACCCGCATCCTCCATCATCTTTTTTTCCATCTTTCCCAACCATCGATACTTCAAATTCATCCCTTTTGTTGCATCAGATTTCTTCATTACAACAAGTTTTCATATTTCAGCCCGCGGGCGAGTTGAAACTTTGGTGGAGCACCACACTCAGACCAGAGCTCGGATCGGCGTCAGATTTGGGAGTTTTGCAGCCCAAGCCTAGCCGATCAAGGCTTAAGAATCCATTTCTGGATTCCGTCCCCCACCACACGTGCGACCAGCCTCAAGCGCACATGCGCCCGCACCTGGCTCGCTGTCCACACGCAGGGACTGTCTCAGGTTCAGGTTTCTTCCTATTTTCCTCTCTTTATACATGATTTCATAAATCCTGACCTTATATTACATTATCCCTAATTAATTTGCCCCTTTTCTCATCTTAGGGTTCCTTGAATTGAGATTGGGGAATCCCTTGGATTAGGGACTGATTCTTATACATGTGTGGGTGATTTCTATTTTCCTTTGAGTATTATTTGGTTCATAATTTTCATTGATCTAACCCTAACGTGTATAGGCCTGGATGCGCATAGATTCCCCTTTAATTGAATGTTTGGATTTTCATGTGGGATGTGGAATTTGTGTGATTGTTTCTGAATTGGTGTGATCTAAGCCTGAAATCTTGCATATCATATTTAAATTCACGTCCTGCATTAAATTTAGTATCAAAGCCTAGGGTTCTTGTGGGGGAATTCACCACATATTTAGGGTTTAGTTTGTTTGAGTCCTTCATGCATTCAGTCCATCATATATAGTTGAATTTTAGTAACAGTGTGTAGTCTCCTCCATATAGAGTCTCGTAGGGTCATTTAGTTTTTAGATATATATAGTTGCCTTAGCAGGTACTTAGGTTGAGTTAACCTGTATATGCCCACATGTGCGGGTGGCGGTTTTGGTTTGAACTCTACTCTAAACATGGAGTAACTACAAGAATCAATGGCCAAGTTAACCCAGCAAGTTGAGTCTATGTCTAAGTGCTTGGAAGAACCCATAGATCAATGCCTTAACTAATTTGATGATCGCATTACTCAAATAGAGGCCTCCCTTAGGGCAAACCCCACCATTGGGGAAGATGTCCATTCTCAAGGAGGTGGTCAGGAGATTAGACCAAGGAATGGAGGGGCCAAGGAGTTGGTCATGGGCGCGCACTTGTGCACTCACCCCGTGAGGGACATCATGACCAATATGACCCAGATGCGCAACTCCTCAAGGGAGTTAGAGTAGATGCCCCTACTTTTGATGACCACGTAGACCCTAAAGTTTTTTTAAATTGGTTGGCGGATATGGACCACTATTTTGAGTGGTATGATATGTTGGATGCTCGACGAGTCCGATTCGTCAAGATGAAGCTTGTGGGTCAAGAAAAGAGGTTTTGGGTGACGGTTGAGTGAAAAAAAGAAAGAGCGAGAGAACTCCCAATAGTCCATTGGGGAGAAATGAAAGAAATGTTGAAAAAGAAGTACTTCCCTTTCTCTTATCGCCTGTGGTTGATTGAGGAGTGGCAATCTCTTCGGCAGGGTTCTATGAGTGTTGCTGACTATATTGAGAAATTCGAAGAGTACTTGACCTACTGTGAGGTTGATGAGGACCACGTATTCACCCTTGCTTGTTTTAAAATGGGCATCCATCCTGACATTAGGAGAAAATTGCTCGCCAAAGACATAGACACTATCGAATAATTGTACCAAGTAGTGTTAGATGTTGAGCATTACTTTAAAGTATCTGTGGGAAGGCGGTTTGACTTTCGCGAATCCGATGCTAAGGCCAACCCCTCTGGGGCTAGACCTAACATGGGATTCCAAAACAAATCTTCCCCTAGTGTTCAACCCAGACCTAAGGATGAAAAGGGTAAAAAGATTATCGGGTCTAGCTCACGTGGAAGTGGGGCCACTAGGTGTTTTAGGTGTCAGGGGTTTGGTCATTTTGCTCACCAGTGCGGCACGAGAGATGGCACCAAAGTACTCCTTATTGATGGGCAAATAGAAGCAGTGCCCCCAGAGAGTGATAGTGAGGAGGAGGAATATGAGCCAGTTGAAACCCCTAGTGATGAGGAAGAAGGAGCACAAGAGTCTATGACCCTCGCAATTGTGCGTTGTGCCCTGGCTCAAGCTAAGAACACTGATGACTGACACCACAACATGATCTTCTACACCTATGCAAAATGTGGGGAAAAAAGTTGTAAGGTGATCGTGGATAGTGGTAGTTGTGCCAACGTGGCATCGACTAGCACTGTGAGTCGTTTGGGCTTGAAGCTGGAAGCCCATCCTCAGCCCTATAGAGTCTCCTGGATTGGTGAAACATCCATTCCAGTCTCACACCGCTATATTGTCCCTATTCAATTCAGATCTTATAAAGACACAATTTAGTGTGATGTTGTTCCTATGGATGTGAGCCATATCATTCTAGGTAGGCCGTGGCTCTATGACAGGGATGTTACCATATTTGGTCATTCAAATATGTGTACATTCTGTTTTGAGGGCAAGAAGGTCAAGCTAAATCATCTGCCACCCAAGAATACAACTGGAAAAGAGTTCACCACGCAGAGTAGTGTGAGCAGCCCAAAAGAAGTGAAGGAATCGAAGTCCAAGTCCAAACCGCTCCATATTTTGAATGCCAAAGAATTTGAGCAAGAGATGGAGGCAGACTCGATGATATACACCATTGTGGCTAGGGAGAGTGTACCAGAGACTAGCATAGAATTACCCACTGAGACCATTTAGGTAGTACATGAGTTTCGTGATGTCTTTCTTGATGATTTACCGAATGAGCTTCCCCCTATGAGGGATATACATCATGCCATTAATTTAATCCCTAGGGCAACTCTACCAAACCTCCCGCATTACAGAATGAACTCAAAGGAGCACGCTGAGTTGAAGAGGCAGATTGATGAACTCCTAAAGAAGGGTTTCATTCGAGAGAGCATGAGTCCGTGTGTTATACCCACCCTTCTTACACCTAAGAAGGATGGCATATGGAGGATGTGTGTTGATAGTAGGGCCATCAACGAAATCACAATCAAGTATCGGTTTCCCATACCGCGTCTTGATGACATGTTAGATATGATGGCCAATGCTATTATCTTCTCAAAAATTGACCTTGAAAGTGGGTATCACCAAATCCATATACGCCCTGGTGATGAGTGGAAGATGGCCTTCAAGACGAAGGATGGGCTATATGAGTGGCTAGTTATGCTTTTTCGGTTAACTAATGCCCCAAGCACTTTCATGCTTGTGATGACCCAAGTGTTGAGACCCTTCGTGGGAAAGTTCCTGGTCGTATACTTTAATGATATCTTGATTTATAGCATGACTAAGGAGTAACACCTCAACCATTTGAGGCTAGTTTGTGGGATCCTTAGGGCCGAGAAGTTATACGCCAACCTAAAGAAGTACGTGTTTTTGTCTAGTAGTGTGATCTTCTTAGGTTTTATTGTGTCAACTGAGGGCGTATCGGCGGATATCGAGAAGGTCAAGGGCATTGTTAATTGGCCTGAACCCCACAATATTCATGAGGTGCGCAGCTTTTATGGCTTAGCCACTTTTTATAGGCTGTTCATTTGAGGCTTCAGTTCCATTGTGGCTCTCATCACGAACTGCATAAAAAAGGGAGAGTTTTAATGGACAAAATCCGCCTCGAAGGCCTTCAAGGAGATAAAGGTCAAGATGACCGAAGCTCCAGTCACGCGACTTCCAGATTTTTTAAAATCTTTTGAAGTCACATGTGACGCGTCAGGAGTCGGCATAGGAGGAGTACTTAGCCAAGAAAGGCACCTTGTCACCTTTTTTAGTGAGAAACTGAATGAGGCGAAGCAAAGATATTGCACCTATGACAAGAAATTCTACCCGGTAATGCAATCACTACACCATTGGCGACATTACCTGTAACTATAAGAATTCGTCTTATTCTCAGATCACGAGGCCTTAAGATACTTGAACTCTCAGAAGAAATTAAGCTCCAGGCACGCTAACTGGGTTCAATTCCTTCAAGAGTACACTTTTATGCCTAAGCACAAGGCCGGTGTAGAGAATAAGTTTGCCGACGCGTTGAGTCATCGAGTCGCATTACTCAACTCCATGAGCATTGAAGTTATGGGCCTTGAGCGCATCAAAGAAGAATATTCTGAGTGTCCAGATTTTAGGGTGGTGTATATGCCTTTATTAGAGTGTCTGTCAGGAGCTAACGGTGAGTTTTGATTTTGGACGGATATTTGTTTAGGAGTGACCGCTTGTGCATACCATACACCTCCCTTCATGATTTTCTTGTCTCGGAGTTACATTCAGGGGGGGTTGCGGGTCATTTCGGTCTTAAAAAGACCACTGCCCTAGTGGAGGATAGATTTCATTGGCCAAGCCTCAAGCGGGACGTGATCAAAATTATAGGGCAATGCCGTACTTATCAACTGACAAAGTAGAAGAAACAGAATACAAGATTATATACACCTTTGACAGTCACATTCATCCCTTGGCAGGACATCAGTATAGACTTCGTACTTGGACTTCCCAAGACTATTCGAAAGCATGACTCCATATTTATTGTCATGAACCGTTTCTCTAAAATGGCCCACTTCATTCCTTATTCTAAGACCTCCGACGCTTCTCATGTTATCAAGTTGTTCTTTAGTGAGGTCGTCAAACTGCATGGGTTACCAAAAACCATAGTGTCTAACCGTGATGTGAGATTTATGAGTTACTTTTGGAAGACATTATGACACATGATGAATACTAGGCTCCAATTTTCTTCTGCCTACCACCCTCAGACCAATGGTCAGATTGAGGTGGTTAATAGGAGCCTAGGGAGTTTACTTCGATGTTTAGTGGGGGAGCATACTAGGCCATGGGACACCGTACTACCCATAGCCGAGTTTGCATATAATAGTTCTGTCAATAGGTCCACAGGTCTAAGTCCTTTTGAAGTCGTTACTGGTTATAAGACTTGGAAACCTATTGATCTTATCCCCATGTCATTGTCTCATAGGCCATCAGAGTCTGCAGAGTCTTTTGCGCATCACATACATTCATTGCATCAAGAAATCAGGCGAAAGATCAATACTAGTAATGAATATTACAAATTTTTTGTAGACCTACATAGACGTTTCAAAGAGTTCAATATTGGGGATTCTGTAATGGTCCGCATCAGGCCCAATTGGTACCCTTCAGAGGCCGTTTGTAAGTTACACGCGCGTAGAGTTGTGCCCTTCAAAATTATAAAGCGAAACAGTCTCAATGCGTATGAGGTAGATCTTTCACCTTCCATGGAAATTAGTTCCACATTTAATGTATCAATGTGGAGGATCTAGTTGCTTTTCAGGGACCCACTGATACTTTGTCCAGCCCTTCGCCCAGCCATCCTGATGCCCCAGCCTTACCCTTTGATCCATGGCCTCTTCCCAACCTTTCATCCCAGCATCTGCCTTCCATACCTAGCCTTCACACACCCAGAGAGGAAATAAAGGATATCTTGGACCATAATATAATTTCCACGTCGGATGGTAGGTTTCATAAATACTTAGTTAAATGGAAGTCACGCTTAGCTTCAAACAGTGCGTGTCTCACTAAGGAGGAGCTTCAGAGACTTGATCCCGACATCCTAGAGCGGTTCAGGAGTTTTATTTCGCCAGTAACGAAATCTTTGCAGCCGGGGAGAGTTGATGAGGACATCGTACACACGCACGCCCGCACACCACCACCCCTGCGCACGTACGTATGCAGAAGGAGGACCCCACCATCGATCTGACTCGATAACAACGTCCAGGGAGGGACTCCTACTTAGAAGACAAGTTTTAGTTTAAAAAAAATGGGCCCGATAGTCAAGAAAAGCCCATCATAGGATCTCATGATTGTGGCCCACTCGTCGGATTGATTTCATATTTTAGATTTTACTTATTGCTATTATTTAGAACATTTTGAACGCTTTAGATTTCTCTGTTTAGTTTTTATTTTAGTTTACTTCATCGCCAAGTGATAGATTGCGCACATGGTGTGATTTTTGGGGTATAGGATTTTCTCTATAGATAGGTACCACTTATAGTTCTTTTGATTCATTGAAGTTAATAAAAAAATCATGTTTTATTTTTCTGCTCTCTTCGTGAGTTGTGGAAGAATTCAAAAGTAGGTGCAAAACCCTTCCTTTTCGAAAGGCTAACTATCGTGGTGCGAAGCCACATCGATCCCGATTCACCCCCATCCTCCATCATCTTTTTTCCATCTTCCTCCACCATCCGTACTTCAAATTCGTCCCTTTTGTTGCATCAGATTTTTTCATTACAACAGGTTTTTAGATTTCGCCTCACGGGCGAGCTGAAACTTCGACAGAGCACCACACTCAAACCAGAGCTCGGATCGACGTCAGATTTTGGAGTTTTGCAGCCCAAGCCTGGCTGACCAAGGCCTAGGAATCCGTTTCTGGATTTCGTCCCCCACCACACGTGCAGTCAGCATCAGGCGCATGTGCGCCCGCACCTGGCTCGCTGTCCACACGCAGGGACTGTCTCGGGTTCAGGTTTCTTTATATTTTCCTCTCTTTTATACATGATTTCATAAATCCTGACCCTATATTACATTATCCCTAATTGACTTGCTCATTTTCTCATCTTATGGTTCCTTGAATTGAGATTGGGGAATCCCTTGGATTAGGAACTGATTCTTATACATATGTGGGTGATTTCTATTTCCCTTTGATTATTGTTTGGTTCATAATTTTCATTGATCCAACCCTAACATGTGTAGGCTTGGATCCACATAGATTCCTCTTTAATTGAATGTTTGGATTTTCATATGGGATGTGAAATTTGTATAATTGTTTCTGAATTGGTATGATCTAAGCCTGAAATCTTGCATATCATATTTAAATTCACGTTCTACATTAAAAATTTTACTTGAAAATTGAGTATGTGAAATACAAGTAATTCAAATTACACTCTGCAAATTATAACTTACAATCATGAAGAATTATTTGTTTTCCTGGATTGGTGGAGACCTGTTGGATGGGTAAAAATGAAAATATCCAACAGTGCCACCCCAACAAAGAAGTGACCAAAAGTCATTACTGTTCAACCAGTCTGATTTTATGTGTGAATGATCGACCGTGTTTTCCAATGATTAATCAGATGAATTTGAGTTAATGTTATGCCTCATGTACAATTTCTGAATGCCTGCTTATCAAGTGTCACAAGCTGCTAGGGTATCAAATTGCTCCACAAATTTTTAATAACAATCAATTTCTTTGTCCCTGTCTAAAGATTTTTTCCAAGTGCGTATCTCACTTTCAGTGAAATGATTTTGGTCCTAGGGGCAATTAGGTCATTCCGCTGCAACAATGCCTGAAAAGTTCGTTTCCCTAGCGTGAATTCTAGGATAATTAACACTGCGCCTATAGACAAAATTTACCTATGCCACTTCAAAGAGAGGAACCCCCATTGCGGTTCTCAGTTGCACGGGAGATTGGTGCAACATGTGGTGCGTCCTACTAATTGAAACAAAAGTAGTTGTTGATGAAGTTATCTGGTTCGCCCTCTTTGACCTTCGTGTACCTGCACAAAAAGAGGACAAAGGAGACCCTGGCTTAAAACTGTTGATGAGGTTATCTGGTTCGCCCTCTTTGACCTTCGTGTACCTGCACAAAAAGAGGACAAAGGAGACCCTGGCTTAAGCAGGGGACCCTCCGATGCCAAAGTCAAGCTGGGATTCTGGGTCTAAGCGTATTGAGGGGTTTTAAGATAGAAATTTTTGCCTTACCCTACCAGACGAGGGAGGTCCTCCTTTTATAGCTGCTGGAGCATTTATTTGTACGAGGATTCTTCTCCGGATATCGTGTGCGGGATCCTCTCCCGGTATCACGGAGACAGGATCGTGCCTATCTCCAGTCTTCGTCCGATCCCGTGAGCTTCGGGGTCGGGGATCTTGTCCCAAGATATTCGGGATGAGGCTTTATCTTGCGCTGGCCGATCCGATAAGAAGATCGGCCCGATGCATGCCCGGATTGCTGATGTGTAGTCCGAGCCGACTCAACTTCTGTCTCGGCTCAGTAAACCATGCCTTGGATCTGACACATCCTTTGGCGACCCGAGGCATAGAGTCCGAGTCTCCGAACTCTCGTATCTTTTGTCCCCAACAGTAGTTATGACAAAAACACCAACTATTCGGATATTTAAGATTGTCCCTTGGATGTGGTTTTGGCATGGTGACCTATGTATCAGGGAGGGAGCGGATTAGGTGCGGCCCAGCCTCATCCAACACTGTGCCTCCCTGACCATCGGCCCGCCTTAATGTATATTTGTACATCCACGCCTATCCATCCATTTTGCCAGCTCATTTTATTGCACCGAACCAAAAATGATGCAGATCAAAATGTTAGGTGGACCATACCATAAGGAACAAAGGTGATTGAACACTTACCATTAAAAACTTTCTATGACGTACCATAATCTTTCCATAATGTTTATTTTCCATCCAACCTGTTGATAATGTTAGACAAACCAGAATTAAGGTTTTTTTTTTTTTTAAATTCAAAATATTAGCTTGATCCAAAACTTTTATGGCCCACAAAAAATTCTTTATGGTCAATAACCACTGCTTTCTATGGTATAGTCCAGCTGAGATTTGCTTGTTAGTACACACCGCAGTGTTAGCCACTCCTATTAGGGAATCATACCAAGACCTCAGCGTTGAAGCGAGGGTATCTTCACTTAGTCTACACCTGAGATATGGATTGTTAGGCTTGATGTGCGGTTCAGATAAAAAATTTGAACTGCCATGTGCCCAATATAATTCACATGCACTATGATATGAATGCAAACTAGTTCTATAGGATCATTTCCGCTTA
The DNA here is from genome assembly GCF_029962835.1 of Magnolia sinica. NCBI lineage: Eukaryota > Viridiplantae > Streptophyta > Magnoliopsida > Magnoliales > Magnoliaceae > Magnolia > Magnolia sinica. Next base: position 61,818,876 of record NC_080577.1, read on the forward strand.
AAAAAAAAAAAAAAGCATGGATCATGATGGGTGGGGCCCGAAACGTAGGCTGACCTAAAAATTACGAGAGGCAACTGACAATTTGGGCATCCATCATTTGTGATTCTTTTCAGTCTCTGACCTTCAGCAACGCGAAGGACATCTTGATCAGCGGCCTAACGTCGATGAACAGCCAACTCTACCACATCGTGATTGACGGCTGCACGAATGTGAAGGTCCAAGGGGTGAAGATCAATGAAGGGGTTCGATCAGCCCACGCACTGATGGCCAAGGGTGGATAGCTTTTCTCAAATCCAATGCCCGATTACTCGGCATTGTATTGGTTCCAAGTGGACGGAATGCTGTTTCGAGAAGGACGGCACCATCAGTGCCAAATACAATCTCTCCACAGCTAGAAATGTGGCATCAACGTGGAATCAGGGCACGCTCAATTTGCCTCATATATATATAATATCCTAAAACTCAGGCATGCTAACTCCCATTTTTAGGACGTTTGTCTTATGCTTTAGCAATATGTAGAAAGTTACGGGTGAGCCGAAAAATCTGTCTTCCCAAACCACGAGGTCTAAGGAGCTGACTCCAGGCCCAGGCCTATACATGAGCTAAGAAATTGGGCTCTAACTGGTCCAGGCTAGCCATGAAAATATTCCACTCACCCGCTACAATTTGAGCCCAGCCACCTTTGCTTGTTGACAGATTAGGCATGGGGCTCTCAAGGGGTCTGCTCCTATAGCACCCATACACAGATTAACTGGGTCTGGATCTAGTTTTTGAATGCCCGGGCCTAGGTCTAATTGGGATCATGTGCCTGTTCTGGTCTTTTGATCTACGTTTCAAGTCAGGCTTGGGAAAAAGGAAAGCATTTACATGGTTGGGCCCACTCGATGAATGGATTAAATCACACAAACATGTGTCATGTGAATGGTACGTAAATGGGCTTGTTTAGATATTTGTGACTTATAAACCAAGTTGTGTTGCTAAAATCATCTATTCTTATCTTATATATATATATATATAATTGTACTATAAAAATTAAACAGGACCTGATTCAGACCCAATTAAACCCAACCCAACCAAATCCAACTTTTATTCAGGTCCAGGAAATGGGACCCATACTTTTTTCTTTTTAAACCTTACCTAAATAAATTCTTTGAATCCGGATCTTCTGTTTGCCTCAAGTAGGAAAATCCTTTTTTCTTTCGTGATTGGTGATTGGTTCACGTCATCGCTAAGAGGTCATCACTAAGGTTGTCAGCACTGCCGCATTGAATACAGTGTGATGATATAGTTCAGTTAGATTGCAACAAGCAGGATTTTCCTGCTTGTGACAAATAGAGGATTCAAATTATAAATAGAGGATTCAAATTATAAACGGTCCAAAAGATGGGACCTGGACCCTATGACATCTGGTCTGGTCCATTGGGTAACCAGAGGTGTGGGTACCCTTGATAGCCCTTATTAGGCAGATGCAAGCCATGCTCTAATTAATTATTGGGCTTAAATCATATCTATGGCCAGATATGGAATTGGGGTCATCTGATGTAGAGCAGGTTGTGGACGCTTTCATAACCAAGATGGACCAGAGAAGGCCCATTTAGAGGCAGAAATGATCGGGACTGTCAGGACCTTAAGTTTCTCTCAAACTGGAATGAGTTTTTCGACATACCATATATGATTTTGGGTAGGAGAATCTTCATTAGCCAACTAACCCGCTATGCCGGGTTGCCCATGCGGGATTTGCAAGATTCCATCAGATCATGATGGAAAGTCCATTTGATTTCTGTTTTTACTATAAATAATAAATTTTAATTCGATCATTACTTTTGATCCTTTGAATTTTAGGAGTCTTGACCAACATGAAAAGAGCTTAGAAAAATTCGGAGAATAACATGGTTGGCCAAATTCTTACTATTTTTTGGCCCAAAACCATGAGGAAACATAACCATTTATAAATATTAAGTTTATTATTTATAGTAATTCACGTTTTTAGGGAGTTTGAGTCCTAGGTTTGAGTGCACTATTTAAAGGATTGTAATTTCGTTTGTTTTTTTTTTTTTTATTTTAATCATCAATCAATTTATTTTGATTGATTAAAAATTATTTCTATTTTCTTCTTTCGTGGTTCCGAGGAATATATGTAAGGAGTTAAACTCTGTGAATTCGGAGTAGATATCCCTAAGCAAGACCGTGATCGGACTCATCATGTCCTTCCCTGCATCATAATCTCAGCCCTTTCTACTCCCTGGTTTCAATGGCTGCATTACAGGGCCATTACAGAAAGATAGCCGTTGATTCTATCTGTTAAGGTTCAGTGTCATCTTTTGGCAATGATGACTTCATTATGGTCCCCTGTGATTGGAAGTTTCGTATCACACCGTGCAAATATATGCAAGATCTACAGTATAAAAAGCCGATCAAGGATGTGAGTGGGCTGGATTTCATCCTACAATTCATGCATGGGGATACATGCTAACGTGCGCATATACGTGCTTGTGGCAGCATTGGGAGCCTAGGGAAGGAGCTAAACGAGGCAGGAGTGCAGAACGTGACCGTTAAAACGGTTGTATTTACAGGAACTGAAAAGGGGTTGAGGATAAAATCGTGGGGAGGGCCCAGCAACGGTTTTTTGAAGGGAGTTACTTTCGAGCACGCTGTCATGCAAAATGTCCAAAACCCCATCATTATCGACCAAAATTACTGCCCTCACCAGGAAGATTGCCCTGATCAGGTATTACCCTTACAAGGCAAATAATGGAATTTGATAATGGAATTTGCCTATTTTGTTATTCTCTTTTCTTAATGTTCACATGGGAAAGGTTAAAAAATGTGGATCACTAATTAAAGGAATTTTATATGATCAGATGCTGGATCACTAATTAAAGGAATTTTATATGATCAGATGTTGGATCAATGGTCATGAGGCCCTATTGATCCTGGCCATTCATGGTGTAGACCTGGGTACTCTACAATGGCTTGCTATATAATCATTAAAGCTGCTTTTAATACTATTGATATTATGAAATAAAAATTATTATTTAAAGTCAATCTAGGCCCATTCAAATCAAAGTGTTAATTTTGTGTATTGAAGATTTGACTGTTAGGACGGTGAACCAGGGTTTTTAAAAGGAGATTAGCGACCACATTGCAATATACAGGAGAAAACAGGAGAAAAACAAACCTTCAAGTGATTTCCAGTCTCATAACACTTCTCTCCTCATCTTTTGATGTTGAGCAACTGTCAAAATCAAATTTCACTGTATTTGAGGCTATGAGTGGTAGAATCTAGAGTTGAATTTGCATGAGAGGCACTGGTGGTTTAGTAATCAAGACTGTTGATCAAATGAAACTCAACAGGGATAGAGCATGCACCAAAATATCCAGATTAAAAGATACCAACCATCATAGTTTTTTTTTTTTTTTTTTCACTTGTATAGTTGAATAGGGACATGGCAATCCACGGCCAAAGGCTTAGAATAGTCTCATCATGGATTTTCCGTGAAAACATGATATTTCTTTTTTTTTGAACCAGTTCTAAGCCCATTGCCCAACTTGGAGTTCATAGCTATCTCATCAATCACCTATTTTTAAGCAGTTTAAAAACAGTCTAGGGGAAAAAATTACAGAAGGCCCATCATTTGGTTGGTCGGCATTGACAAATACACATGCTAACTTCATATAGAAAAAAAATAAAAATAAAAATTGTTTTTTGGGAGATTATGTGAAGATATTTTTGCGGTTCTGGATTGTACTACAAATACATAATTTCCATAATGTTTTCTTTGTCAAATTCAACATGGAAAACTCTAGAAATGAAATTGGTTTGTATGTGGAAAGCCTTAGAAGACGTTAAGTAGATTTCCCAGATGGAGAAGACATGTGAGGTGACAGTTTATAAGAATCCATGGTTTTCCATTTTCCTGAGGAATTCAGGTTAAAGTATCCTATCCATGTTAGAGTTTTCCAATCCCTAACTCTCTAAATTCATCTTTCTCAACTGCTTCTTTTTCTTTTTCAGTATTCCGCATAAAAATCAGCCAAGTGACCTACAACGACATCCAGGGATCATCGGCAACCCAGATCGCTGTGAAATTTGACTGTAGCACCAGCCATCCATGCAGTGGAATTGGCCTAGAAGACGTAAAGCTTACATACAAAAATCACCCTGCACAATCATCTTGTAAGAATGCAGATGGAAATGCTATCGGTTTTGTTGTGCCACCGAGTTGTTTGTAGACGAAACAAAATATTTTATAATTAATATAAATTCATCTTCCTTAATAACTATGTAGAGCACATGTTTTCTAATATAACACCACCTTCCACCACCCCCCTCGATGTCACTACACCAAAATCGTTAATCTGGTACGGTTGAGAATTTGGTTCAAAAACGGCTCTAAGCCGTTCCCGATTTGACACGATAATCATCCGTACCAGAGTCATTGTGTTATGCGTTGTTCTTTCTACTGTTTTGCTGGTGTGTCCCAATTGAGTGTTTGATTTTCTTATTTATTATTATTTTCTTTTATTATTTTATTTTGAAACAGATGGACGGAATGGATTCGATTAAAAAACTCTGAGTGGACCCCACATGGCCCAAGAGGCACGTTGCTCTATCTACCACAGACTACCGATGGGTTTTAAACACTTCCTTGCGCCAAAAGCCCTACATTGCCTCATTTCGCATCTCCATCTTTATACGTCTCCGTCTCCGTCTCCCTTCCGATCTCAACCCTCTCTCTCGATCTCCCTCTCACTCTCCATCCCTTTCTCGATCTCCCTCTCGTTCTGTGTAACAGGTGTGGAGCCTCTAGCACAAGTGGTGAATGCGCCAACTGCTGCAGATCAGGGCCAAGCTACTACTCCAGCAGTGGTCGCAGTGGTCATTACTCTAGGCCATGTGCTAATCTGCTTGTAGCCGCTAGGGTGAAGAATCGTGGCCGTCGAGTTCTGTAATGGCATCAATGACCTCAACAATGTCATCTTTCTGGAGGTCCGTGGAAGCTCTGCCAAGGTAATTTTGTAATTCCGCCATCTTTCCTGCCTTTTTGTCATTGTAATCGGTGATTCAGGAGTTAGGAAGTCAAATCCGCTCTCGAGGTTCACCAGGAATGAGTTTAGGTCGACGATTGGGGTCAAGTTCGCAACACGGAGCTTGAACGTCGACGAGAAGGTCACCAAAGCTTAGATTCGGGGTACGACTGAGCAAGAGAGGCGATCTTCTTCAAAACCCCTCTGTTTCCATTTTTCTAATCAGTGTTTATATATATATATATATATATATATATATATATATTGGCATGATTTTGTCTATGTGAAGTTGTAGATGCTGATTTGGGTTGGCAAGAAATGTTCTTTCTTTTATAGTGTTTAGAGTTTGAGATCTGTAGCATTTTCCTAATGTGCATTTTTGGGAGTATATTTTTTCTTATTTTTTAAGTTATAAAATGGTATAGATCTGGAATTATTAGTTGATGCTTCTTCCATGTGGATTTTTTGGAGTATATTTTTCCTTTAGGTTTTTCTTTTTAGTTTTTTGATAGTTTGTTCTATCAGTTCTTGATCTAGGTTAGTTGATTTCATAGACACATTTACATTTGCTAGATTGAGTTCCTCACCTTTGTGACTTTTTTCTTTATCGTACTTTATTCTTCTATAGACATGAACACATAATTATATAAAGTTTGCTACTAGTATGCTTATCTGTGTCCTTTTTTCTTTTTCCTTTTTTCCTTCCACAGACAAGCACACAAATACATATATATTGTATATTGAAACCTCTAACAGTCTGTCAACGATCACAATACATGTTTAGACTGTCAGTCCACAATGTATGCTTACCTAAGAATGGGTTCCTTTTCAGCAAATCTTTTGCTTTAACATGATTTTTTTTTTTTTCAGTCGGTAAATGTCATTCCTAGAGCATACTGCTCCACTTCTTACTAGAATGATAATGTTCATTATTTGCACTGCAGGTAGGAAATGAGTGCATATTATTTGGAGCATGCTACAGTTAATCATATCCAAAAACACTTTGAAATTTTGAAGAAGAACCTCGCTCCTTACTTTCACTGGGCTAAATCGGGTCAGGATACTGCTGAGAATGTGCCATGTGTGTGCGAGAGACCTAGGGCATTCCTCAGGTGGGCCTGCCATGTATGTGCCAAAGCCCAAATTTCAGGTATGTATGGTTATCAGATGGGCCATGTGTACAAAGAAAGGATGGTTAGGAGAATTGATCAGTGGTCCACACTTGATGAGTGGATTGGTCTGATTTTCGGTACATTTTAGGAAGTTGGATTGAGATCCTACTTTCATGGGTTGCCATGGGAGCACTTAAAAGCATTGCACTTAATGGAGACGGTATCTAAATAATTATGTTTGTTCTAGGGCTGATGAATGGAATGTCAACAAATGGTCATGGGAAGGGGCATTAAAAGTAATCAGCAGATGGGAGGAGTGCATTATCAAGCTTGAAGATAAAACCACAGGTTCAATAATCTTTTAGTTACAATTAAGAGGAAAAGAAATTGATGCAGTCTTAGACAATACCATTATTTCTATTGAGCACATGGAATGTTTTAAGCAGGAGAGCTTTATGCTCGAGCATTTCTGATAAATGGGGAGCCACATCTGGTGGAGCCTGTGATTGACAGCAGCAGGTTTGGTTCCATTTGTTATTGGAACTAGGGTTAGTCTATAATATCTCAATACTCAATCAGATGGGAAAATTACAGTTTCCTCAATTATGTGTTTGCCTTAAGTTTAAATTACTGATATTGTAATAGGGTAAATGATATCGTCAGTTAAACTGTAGGTCAACAAGTATTTTCTCACACGCTCCACTCACATCCTTTTGGGCCTTCCTATTGCCTTTTTAGAGCCTTGAACCAACTCTCCTAACAGGTGCAGGAGAATCTTCCCATGGTGGGGCTGATTTTGTAGCCATGGACACAGAGAAGAGGGGCTGAGAAGGTGGGCCAGAAGCAGCCAATTCATAGGAAGTCCATTGATACATTTGGGCGGAGAACATCACAGTATAGAGGTGTTACAAGGTCAGTGGGAGCCCTCTCTCCTCTAGTTTTCTGGTTGACTTTTTTGAACAAAGGAATTGCATTTATTTATGATACGCGTCTAAAATCTTCTGAAGGGCCTTTTTTTTTCTTCTTTTGGCAGTGGCGTTTTCTTTATCTGTTGAAGAATTCTCCGCTTCCATAGGCGGTATTTTATAAGATAGAGAGACGAAGGGACGGAGGTAATGACAGGAGAAAATGGAGTAAAGAAATAGTTGCTTTTTGCTCTGTCGCGATTTAGGTGCAGTGTCTATCGCCGCCCTCGGAGGCCCACAAGATGAGTGTTTCAATCATTGGAACCATTCATGTTCTGGAATGTATGATAAATGAGCCAGAATGAGTGTTTGTGACTGTCCCTGTCTATTTTTGAGTTTAGAATAATGAAAAAATGACTTTCAATTGGTCGCATTTAACTCCAAAACTCAGGAAGTGGATTGCGCCCTGTCCCCTCCTTGAAGATAATCCGTCCAGACAGGTCTCTCTGCGGCCCACCGTGATGTACGGGGTTTTATCCATGCTATCCATTTTGTCGGATATGAGCCCAAAATTGAGAGGATGTAGATGGTTCCAACTGCATGAGGCCTCAGTTCGTTTTGCGTAACTCATGACCATCGTCCATCGCCGCCAGTGGGCCCACATGCTGCGTGTCACGATGATTGGAACCGCTGATCTATTGTCTTATTCTTCTATTTGTGTAATTATCTAGCATATAGTACAAGTAGATTACATACCACACACTCTCTCTCATACAATGAACAAAGGGGTTTAAAATTGTTCTTAAAATTCTGTCCTAAAATCTGACCGTTGGCAACATTAGTAAGCATTCAAAACTGTTGTGCCTAAAATGTGATCGTTGGCACCAGAACGGTTTAAAACCGTTCCTAAAATTCCGTTTCTAAAAAAGGAAACGGTACCCAAAACGGTTTTGAACCGTTCCTGTTTTTCTGCGACGCCTCATTCTGAAACGGTTTGATACCGTTCCTGAAGCATTTAGGAACGGTTTTAAACCGTTCCTAAATGACGATTTTGGTGTAGTGTGTGCACACCTCTCAGCATACAGTCGCTCACTGCGGCGTGGATTTTTAACTGGTCGGGTGGGCCGACCTTTTCAAAATATTGATTTTGCCCAGCCTGGGCATGTTGCATTGCCTCCGTACTACTGAAGATGTATTTCATAATGCATATTACTCTCAGGTTTTGTACAAGGTGGGACCATGGTTCATGGAACCAAGCAATTGATTTGATGAGATAGGCAATGGTCTCCATTGAAAAAAAAAAAAAAAAGATAGGCAAAGTGCCCATTACTAGGATCATTTAACCCAAAAGATTGTTGGGGCACAGTACATGCATTCACACAGATCAACTGTCTGGAATCTTTTAAAAATAAGTTCACTTGTTCAAATCAAAGGCCCAAGAAATTCAGCTCATGGAAAGAGGAATTATATATGGGTTGTCTGGATGCTGGTATAACTCACTTAAAACATGGTGCACTTGTCGAACTGCACATTGATGCAACATTAACTTAAGATATGGTTTCCCATTTTTAGACAAGGCTGTCCCAAAAATTAAATATTAGTGTCCAAGGGAAAGTTGGATTGTAGCAGTCAGGGACAAACTTGTAAATAAGCATCGGGCTGATCTATACAAGATGACCCAGTGTCGAAGTATTGCGCGTGAATCAAAGAGTAGGTAGAGAGAGGAAAGGAATGAATCTGAGAGGGAGAAGGAGAGGGAGGTGAAGAGAGAGAATGGAGAACTGGAAAACGTGATTATGGTTCACATTGAAGAGCTCTTTCATATTAAAGGAAAAAAAATACAATGATACGGGCTTCCATTCCTCTAGGCCCATAAAGACATACCCTCACACACCAAGGCACACAGGCCCACATACTCTATGCATTACACGGACACCTTTCTACAGTCTCTCTCAAGTTGGATCATACATATTCTATAGGCCAACTTATTATAAATATGAATGTACACAACTCAAGATAATGCCTTTGTGAAAATGTCTACCACTACTTACAACTTCAAAGCAACATGTCGGTAACAATCTCTTTAGATATAATTTTCTCCTTGATGAAGTGATAATCCCACTTCTATATGTTTGATACTCATGAAAAATTAGGTTATTGGCAATATGGTAGCTGCTTGATTATCGCAATAAAGAAATCACATGTGCCTTTAAAAAAAGTCCATATTTCTCAAGAGAGATTTCACCCAAATTATCTCACATATTGCATGACCTAAAACCCTATATATATTATGCTTCTGCATAGGACCTTGCTATCAGATTCTTCTCTTTACTCTTCACTACCAGAAAACAGGGCAACGCTGACGGTCAAAAACCGTCAGCAATGACCTTCCCTGACGGATTTTAGCCGTCGCAAGGTCCGTCGGCAAAGGGTATATCGGTGTTGATCGTCGACGGATTAAAACCGTCGGCGTTTCCAACGGTAAGAGCGACGGTTAAAACAGTTTTCGGCGGCTAAAACTATCGACGTTTCCGACGGTAAGAGAGACCGCCAAAACCGTCGGCCTTTTCGACGGTTTTTAGCCATCGGCGATTCTCATAAATTTTTTTTTAAAAAAAATTGAAATATATAATATATCATCCATGGAATTTGAACCGACATAGCCCCACCTGTTTCACCCTCGCCGTCCATCTACGGGACCCACCATGATTCATGTGTTGCATCCAAACCGTCCAACCAATTTGAAAGCTCATTTTATTGCAAGAGCTATTGAACTAGTCGGATCTAAAGTTCAAGTAGACCCCACCATTGTAAATAGTGGAGACAGTGACATCCACCATTCGAAATTTTAAAGGGCCACAATAAATTTCTAGTAAGCTGATATTTGTCGTCACTTCATCTATCAATATGTTAACTTATGAATAGGTTGAATTTGTGAACTACAAATTAGTGGGGGCCCACCTAGATGTATGTATTTTGTATTCACACCTTCCATTCACGTGGCCCCCACATGATGTACGTATTTTATCCAAGTTGTTCATAGATGGGCCCATTTAGAATGAGCAGGGCCCAACCAATTGAGATGTATTTGAGGCCCAATAAGAAGCCCAGTATGTATGTGTAGGACCCACTTCAGATGTAGGTGTTTCATCTTGTGATGTGGGTCCCCTTTAATGTATGTATTCTGACGGTGCATTTGAGGTCCATCTGTGTGGCCCACCTTTAATATGTTTATGGCCCATTTGTGTGGCCCACCTTTGATATGTTTATGGCCCATCTGTGAGGCCCACCTTTCATATGTTTATGGCCCGTTGTTGAGGCCCACTTGATGTATATGAGGCCCATATGATGTGGCCCATTTGATGTATTTGGAGCCCATGGGTTGACGCCCATTGTGATGTATTAGGGCCCATGGGTTAAGGCCCATTGTGATGTATTAGGGCCCGTGGGTTGAGGCTCATTTGATGTATTTAAGGCCCATGGGTTGAGGCCCAATGGGATGCATACAAGGTCAATTGCATATTGTGTGATTCCACCATGGGTTATGTAATGATATTTATGGCGGGCCATGACTTGAGAGCAATGTTGGTTTGACATCCACATTATAAGAATAATGTTGGTTAAATATTCACATTATAACTCTCCTTAGGGCCCATTGATAGGCCCATACTTATTGTGTGTAGGCCATCAAGGCCCATCTTCTTTGTAATGATAGTTCATCACCATATAAAATGCTTAGTATAACTCCATGATTCATGCCCATACGCATCATATGTATGCCTGATATGAGGAATGTTTGATCATAGCATACGCCATTGGGCAGACTATTTACGGGACTCCTTATGAGACGAAGTGCCCACATTATCGCGCCGTATGCGCAGGATTGCTACATGACTGAATAGTGTGATTCATGCATCTCACATATATGTGACTTGATCATTGTATGCCCTCGCAACATTAGGATCGTGGCCTCCACAGACACATCGTAGATGGCCAGATGGGACACCGAAAATGCTTGGTTCTAGCACTGTGGGCACGTAGGATGTCCTTGGGTGAAAATCCCAGAACCTCCTTGGTACCAGGAGATGCTCCAACGTATAGACCGAGTGGAATATGAGCGTCGGTGCCTATACCGAGGTCGTGTCTCCCACTGTGTCGTGGTCAGTTGGAATGGGGTGTGGCCTTATCCGCCCGAGTGAGGGGGCTATATGCTAGGCTGAGTATGACCAGCTCATAAATGGGTTCGCTATCGACAAGTAGGGCCTGATATTGGCAGGCGGATAGTGAGGTCTCTTTCATTCATTCATTCATTCACTATCCACTCGAGCTGGTGTTCGTGGCTCGTCAGGATTTGCATATTTCATTGCATCCTCAGCATCTGTTATTATCTTATTATATTTTGCATCGCATAACCTTAGTATGACTGATAGCACTCATGGACTTACCAGTATATTTCTGCTTACTCTGATATCGTATGATTCATGTCTTGTCAGTATTTTCGCTTATTCCGATGATGTGTGATTTATGGGCTTTATGGTATACTTGACACTTATCTTGTGCACACACTTTCACCACCCTCTAAGCTTTTGTAAGCTTATGCACGATAGATGCGTGCAGGTGCCATTAGGTTGCAGCAGCGTTGAGCTTGGAGCGTGCAGCTGTCCTTTAGAGCTTTGATTTCAATGTATATGTATTTCCCTTTCTGCATTGTATCCAAATGATTATATTAGTGGATATGTGATGATGATGTTGCCTTTATGATTTGGGTATACTTGTGGTTATGCTTCTCATAAGATAAATGTATGTTGGAAAATCCTCCTTGTAGGATCCCAGGATCAGAACCTGGCGTATGTATGCTGGGGGCCAAGAATGGGGTACCACGGAGGCTGTCGGCACCGGGTTCGGCGATCGGGATCCCTGTGAATCTGATTTTCAGATTTGGGGCATGACAGAAGTTGGTATCTGAACATAACTTGGGAATACTTGAGGATAATATCACATATCTGTTGATAGCTACCTTACACTCTATGATTGTTGAGAACTTAGAATGGTTAGATCCCCGAGTTCGAATGACTTAGAAACTTTCTAATATAGCTCCCTACTGTTGAGATTGTGAGACTGCTTAGCGTTCCAGTTTCGATCGTTTCTAATCTAGGATCCATGGTTCAGTGCTGACGAGGTGTCTTGGGAGTAAAAGGCTGATATTCGTAGGCGTTATCCCCATCTCTTAGGTGTTTGATGATTATATCCACAGCGATAGAATTTTCCTCCCATGTGAACTCTGTATTAGTTATGTCATGTTTTAAATTTTGAGGACGAAATTTTTATTAGGTGGGGAGCGTTGTAAGACCCGTATCCTAGTCCGTACTATTCCGTTGACTCCCGCGATCCTTCCTGGTGAATTCCGGCAACCTGCGACGTATAATCAACGTTTGCGCGTGACCCTAAGTCGTATCTTGTAGAATTGAGTCTGCTTAATTCAAGACTTGTATCATTGTACACCCTAGTGACATCAGGGTCATGACCTCCACAGACACATCGTGGATTGCCAAATGGGACACCGAAAATGCTTGGTTCTAGCACTGTGGCAAGTAGGATGTCCTTGCGTGAAAATCCCAGAACCTCCTTGGTACCAAGAGATGCTCCAATGTTTAGACCGAGTGGAATATGAGTGTCGGTGCCTATACCATGAGGTCATGTCTCCCATTGTGTTGTGGTCGGTTGGAAGGGGTGTGGCCTTATCCGCCCGAGTGAGGGGGCTATAAGTTAGGCTGAGTATGACCAGCTCATAAATGGAACCGCTATCGACAAGCCTGGCCCGATATTGGCAGGCGGATAGTGAGGTCTCTTCCACTCATTGGGCTGTGCAGCTAGGGAGGAGGCAGTCGGAGTGGAGTGTAATAGACCCCAATGATTTTCCTAGAGAGTAACCGTACTGATATGTGGACTCATTGAGCAGGAATTGTATATCCATTCATTCATTCATTCACTATCCACTCGGGCTGGTGGTGCGTAACTATTTATTACATGTACCTTCACATGACCAAGATTTCGGTTGGGCGCGTGACTAACCTGAGATCAGGAGTTTACCACATTGAGTCGGACAATCCAAATTTAGGTATGGGACTGGTTTGGATAGAAGTCCCTTGTGGTGAACCCTGTAGCCTACGATATTGCGTACTATCATCCCGACTTCACATTCCAGCATGGCCATTTCATTTGTATCGCATATTACATTGCATCCGCAGTACTTGGCATTTTGGGTTACTATGTTTTTGCATGAGGTTAATGGTGTTCATGGCTCGTCAGGATTTGCATATTGCATTGCATCCTCAGCATCTGTTATTGTCTTATTATGTTTTACATCGCATAGCCGTAGTACAACTGATAGCACTCATGGACTTACCAGTATATTTTCGCTTACTCTGATATCGTATGATTCATGTCTTGTCAGTATTTCTGCTTATTTCGATGATCTATGATTTATAGGCTTTATGGTATACTTGACACTTATCTTGTGCACACACTTTCACCACCCTCTAAGCTTTTGTAAGCTTATGCACGATAGATGCGTGCAGGTGGCATTAGGTTGCAGCAGCGTTGAGCTTGGAGCGTGCAGCTGTCCTCTGGAGCTTTGATTTCAATATATATGTATTTTCCTTTCTACATTGTATCCAAATGATTATATTAGTGGATATGTGATGATAATGTTGCCTTTATGATTTAGGTATACTTGTGGTTATGCTTCTCATGAGATAAAATGTACATTGGAAAATCCTCCTTGTAGGATCCCAGGATCGGAACATGGCGTATGTATGCTGGGGGCCGAGAATGGGGTACCACAAAGGCTGTCGGCACCGGGTTCGGCGATCGGGATTCTTGTGAATCCGATTTTCGAGTTTAGGGCGTGACATCTGACTTGATTGCTGCTATATGATCTTAGTTATAATGTATTCTATAAACTATGCATGTGTGTGAACTATGTGAATATATAATGCATTCCATGTGTTCGTTAAAATGACTGAATGAAAGTGAAATGCTGATTTATGCTTGTCATGACTATTTATCTAGAATACATATTTGTTGTTACGTATGACAACTCCTTTGTGAAAGGATTTTCCATAATACATACTATAACTAATTTAGTACATGTATGTAGAAGTGTGTAGTCTAAGTGTTTGATAAAATATCTGAATGAGAAAGTGCTTGATGAATTGTGCTTAATGAGGGTGTTGAGATAGTATTCTCAACTACCTTATCAATATTTATAGTTCCCTTCATGTAATCTAAATTGCTACTACGCGATTTATGGATGAAATGCATATGAATAATAACATGTTCAATGTGTTTATTAAAATGCTCAAATGAACTTATATTTGAATTGTTCGCTAAATGTTGTTTTGAGTAATGTATGTGACTACCTGTTGCATTTGAGTTTGTTTGGGACTACCACGTAGTCCAGGCAATCGGAAATGGTTCCCGTCTGAGTGGCCGAACTAGTTTCGCCATATTAGATACGTTCGATGAATCCGAGCCGTACGCTGATTGTCGATAGTGGTTAGGCCACGCGGAGTGCTTACACACTTCATGTCGATTAATTCAACATGCGCTCGTACCAATTACACTTTTTTAATAAACCGATTGGTGTATTGTGTGTTTACCATGTATGGACACTACTATTTGAATCAAAGGCACCGCTTACCAATGTAAAGCCTATTTAACCATAGTACCAAGATTCACTAAGACTCATGAGCTCGACATGGTGGTGTATGGAACGTCGTGGTCGAGCTGTCGGCCTACGCTGGGGTGACGAGCCTCCTGGTAGTGACCAGTGAGCAATCCAAACTCGTGAGCTTAATATGGTGGTGTATGGGACACCGTATTTGAGCTATCGGCTTACGTTCAGGTGACGAGCCTGCCATAGTGACCTCGAGTATAAATTTAGACCTATGCTGGGTGACGAGCCTCTCCGTAGTGACCTCGAGTGTGAACTCTTGAACTTACCTATCCATTGCTTTTTATCAGGGGTGATGCCTTACAACTTGCCTATCGTATGTGATTAACTAGATTGACGACCCTAGATGGATCATTGTTTAGGTATGTGATATAAAGGGAGGTACCTTAGCTTCCCGAATCTGCTATATGAATAAGCCTAATAAATTGCTTGACTAACACAATCATGCACCGCATTGCATGTGCTCTGGCGAGGAAGCACACATTTAGAGAGTTTTCCATACGCGACTGTGAGATAAAGTCACTGAGGAAGTACAGGCGAGGGCATGCATCATTACACATATCATTCCTACATTAACAAGAGTACTTAGGATATGATTGTTGTATTACTTTATCATTACTGCATGACTGAATTGATAACATGTTAACCTTTGCCTTATAGTACCACTGAGTTGATCGCTCACTCCCACTCTGGGACGGTGTTTTAAAACACCAACCAGACTTTGATTTAGATGCAGGTTCCGATGCGGCTTACGTGATGGAGCTAGACTTCATGGATGAGGAGGAGAAATTCTCCTATATTCAGCTATCAGATGGGTCTCTGTAGACCTCGTTCTGATTTGACGAGATTACAGGGTTAGATGGATTAGTTAGACAGTCACATTTTGATATTTTGTAAATTTTGGAACAAGCACTTATATTTATTTAGCCTGGTTACATACTCATACTCTGGGGATTTGAGAAATATTTTTATACTTTATATACTTACCTCAATCTTCCGCTTGCTTAAATTTAAGTAACTATGGAGTATAATATGCTGTTTTGGTGTAATCCCACTCATGTTTAATGCACTAATATAGACAACATTTAATCATCATTATCTATGTTGCATAAGTGATGCGTTGGAACTCGGGTATTGAGCTTCGCTCGACCCTCGATTTTTGGGGTGTTACAAGTTGGTATCAGAGCATGATTCGGATGAAACTGGACGTGGGTTATGGTAACATGACACAAACTGATGCATTTTGACTTAGGTGGGGGTGATTGTTGGGGGTCGAATATTACATATTAGACCCCATTTATTACCTAGATTTACGAACATTGTATTGTTTAACGGCTTAATTAAATCGTGTTTGTGATGCAAGGTGAATTAACAAGCATGGACAGGAAAAGGGTACTAAAAGCATGGAATTAACGCTCCAAAGTCACCAAGGCAAGGGACGGACTCTATGGGACCAAGATCAAGGATTTACACGCCAGAGATCAGAGAAATTCCAGCCATTCACCTTAAACAGGCCTAAAAGACGTCTAGAATGCAAGATTACAGGGTTCCCACCATCTGATCGGCTCAAAACTTTATACAGGGCCTGAGGACTCTAAATTAACCGTACACGTCGAATTTCAGCCAGTGGATCCCTTTAGAAGTGGCCCAACGGACAGATCAGCTCATAAACCATTGATTTTAGGCCCATTTGATTTTTGGAAATGCTTCAAACTTGCGTTTAACCCATTAAATGAGGTGATAAAACGTATGGATGGAGTGGATCTCTCAGAAACATCACCGTGGACTCCAATTGAGTTAGGGTGTGCATGGTGCACAAGTACACCAGATGTGCACGGCAACTGCATCTCTTTCTAAAACGGGTTGGTCCCGTGACTGACTTAAAAATGGCAACTATCGTTTTGTTTCTTCCACAAACAGTTGCGCAGGGGCATTTTTCGGAAGCTGGTGGGCCACCATCATGGACCATCTGTCCGATCCAAGCCGTCCATCTTGTAGAGGACCTCGGGACAGTCGAAATCATGTTTACCTCGTACATAAATGCAAGCGCACGTGCAGGTCATAGTGGTCACAAAAGGACCGTTATGCTTCATCCAAACCTATGGTAATATGATTTCTTCCGTGGGTCACACCGAATCTGATCTAAAACTTTCCCTTCCCATCCGAAATTTCGAGGAGAATGCAATGGCCGGTCTAGATTTCTCATAAAATATCAATCATGGGCCCCCATCATTAGCACAGCGTAAGAGCCCTTTCGCAGGCTCTGTTTTTGGCGTCCGAACGCTGCCCGATTTTTACGGCCCATTGTACGTCCATGGCAGTGGTCAGATGGCCAATCCGAACCGTCCAAACACTAGAGAAATGGGCCTTCAACCCCACCATGCAGTCAGATTCCAAGGTCAGGATGTTCATGTCCTGAAAATCCCTCCAAAAAGCAAGGCTGTTTGCGGTTTCGTAGCACACAGTGCGAAAGCCTTACGCACGCGCCCGGATTTTCTCCACCGCCTGTGTGGTGCAAAAGCTCCCATCCACCGTCCTTCACAGCTATAAAGAGAAGAGAGAAGAGAGAGTTAGAGGCATTGAATTTTCCAGGATCAGTCGGCTGAGAACGTCAGTGGCACAGAGAGAGAGACAGGGAGTAGTTTTTGTTTACTTGTTTTATTTATAGTTTTTTTTATCATGGTTTTCCAGAGATCTGGTCCAATCATGTTAGGCTAGACCTCTTAGCTAGGGCTAAGAGGTGAAGCTTGTAGGAGATGGGAGACTCTATTTTATGCCTTTAATTTAATTTATGAACCAAATTTAATATTAGTTTGATTATTAAGGGAATGTTTTTAGTTTTTAATAGTCTGTTGTGACTAAAATTACAATGGGTCTGTGATAGCTTGAGCATGTTCCTTTCCTTATTTTGATTATGACGTCAGGAAGCCCTGTTGTTCGCCATCGTCTCCTGGACATGGTTGGATGTCGATACCCTTCCTAACCTTCATATCATGTTGTTTGGTTTGTAATTAGTTTAATTCTGTTATTTACTTTGTCTCCTGGGCATGGTTTGGTGATGGAATCCATTCTAATTCATATAACTTTCATCTTTTTAAAAACTATATCAAAGGAAGTTCAGTCTAATTTTCATAGTTACACCCTTGAACTGGATGAAGATGGACTCTAAGTCCAGTTGAGTTTCTGATGCAGGCATAAGATCTCTCTGATCTCTATAAGTGATCCTCTGAATCCCTAGTTTCCTTTCCTTGAATTCTTTTAAATTTTAGATAATTATTTCATCATTATTCATCAAATTACATTCGATTTAGATTTCGTCTTAGTCTATTTCTAGTTCTACTTAACTTCAAATAACGTACAGGTTTCAGTCCCTTGGGATTCGACCTCGGTCTCACCGAGTTTATTACTACATCACAACCCTATACTTGGGGAGTGAACAAGTTTTTGGCGCTGTACCTAGTTTCAGATTATGTACAGGTACCATTCCCTTGGGATTCGACCTCGGTCTCACCGAGTTTATTACTACATCACAACCCTATACTTGGGGAGTGAACAAGTTTTTGGGATTGACGGCTACGTTGTCTGAGTTTAACTACTTTTAAGATCAGCTTAAGATTAGGATTTTTCTAAAGGCGAAACTGACCCTTGAAATGTGACCCGTATGCATCTGTGATCATGTGAAATGATCCCATCTCCTTTCTAGACTGTCAATCGACGGGTTTGAGTTATTTTTCGACGAATACCAAACTTAAATCACACTAAAAGGTGTGAATGTGCCCACGTTGAGACCCGAAACCGCCTCAAACGGACGAGGGGGCCCAAACCACGCAAATCGGTGGGACCCAGGGGGTCCCCTACACATTTTCGGCACCCCAGGAAGGGGGTGGCGGCGCCGCGCTGACTGCGGCGCACCACGCCTAGGTCCAGTGGGTCTGGCGGTCCGCCGCGCTTCCCACGTGTGTGGGGCCATCCAAACACATGTGGGGCCCTCTGTTTCGTCCCCTTTGCTTCATTTCTTCCATTTTCAAACTCCTAAACCCTCCAAACCCCTCAAAAATCTAATTTTTCTCTTCCGAATCTCTCTCTCATACCCACCAAACTTCATCTTCTTCCATATCTTCCATTCCCTCCACCATTTTCCTCAAACTCATCTCATATAACTCCCCATCTTCCCTATTACCCACCTATCTGAGCACAAAGCCTACATCTTTATGTCTCATAACTTTCAAACTTCCCCAATCCACCCTATCCTCAAAATTTTCCACTCCATGGCACTTTTTGAGCTAGTAGCTACCATCTTTTCACTTTCCACGCTCCTTTCCCTCATGGGAAAGAGAAGAGAGTCCAAAGATGAAGCCGGGCCTAGCCGCCTAACCTGACCGATGAAGAAAATGGGCACAGAAGCAAGTACAAGTGTCGCACGAGAGCAACGGACGAAGCAGGATTTTGATCCCCAGACTCTACTCGAAAGAATACTATCTGTAGGCATCGGACATGGTAAGTTTCGTGGCCGCAAGGTTGTGTTTGAAGCACATGTGGACGAAAGGCTATTTAGGCTATATCCGGTAATGGACCTCTTGTTGGACTCTGAGTGGGGTCTCATATTTGAAGGCAAGTCTCATGCTTGCGAGAGCACTGTCCGAGCCTTTTACACCCACATTCAGGATCCACTACTGGAGCCTCTATAGTTCACTATTCCCGTAGGAAGGTGGGAAGCCATAGTTGATATAGATGTGATGGCCTAAATTATGGAAATTGCACGTGGAGAAGTGCATGCTAATGAATCTCATCTTAAGAGTATGCGAGAAATAGATCGCTGCACGTGGTTTCTCTGTGGCCGACTGGTTCATTGGAAGCGAGGCAATTACCTTCCATCGACCAAATTGACAAACGACTTTCACCTACTCCACCACATATTCACCTGTATGTGTATCCTAAGTGGGGCAACCGTACTGAATGCACTCGTTTGATGGTGGACTTCCTGTATATAGTTGGGCAGAGAGACAGGCTGTGTCTACCTACGTTCGCCCTGCTACAGATAGTGTAGACCGCACGTGCTATTAGGAGAGATGTTTCACTCCCATTTGGCCGACTTACATGCAAGATTGCTTGAGAATTCGGCTACAGACTTAACATGGATGAGCTTGCGCCGATCCACTCTATTAATGATACTACGCTCAACAACATGAGAATTGGCCATCGACAACATCAAGCCCGACTTGACGAGATGGGAACGAGACAGAGAGTGAAGAGGAGGAAAGTAATGAAATAGAGGAAGAGAGCAATGAAGAAGAGGAAGGAAATGAGATAGAAGAAGGAAGTGAGGAAGGAGGAAGTGAGGAAGAAGAGGAGTCCTGGGATTAAGATGAGGGACCTCCTACTACTACACATGGGCATCGTCGTGATCAGGCCACCATGGAAGCCCGCCTGACATAGATTGAAGAGACCCAGACCGCCCTGAGACAAGAGGTCAAGGAGATGCAGGCCGCCATGGAAGCCCGCCTGGCATAGATTGAAGAGACCCAGACCGCCCTAAGACAAGAGGTCAAGGAGATGCAGGCCGAACTGAAGCAGAAGCTTGAAGAGAATCAAGCTTATGTGAAACAGAAATTTAAGGTGTCTTGCACCTTAAAGGCTCCATTGTGTTGTATGCAGGACAAGAGGGCTCCTCCACCATCACCAGATTCGGACGACTAGTCATATGTTGTAGTCGTCTTTTGGGTTGTTTTGTTTCTTGCTTTCTATGTAATAACCCTTGTTGGCTTAGTTGGATATTTGTAGTTAATTCTAAAGCTTTTGTTAGGTTAGGTCACATGCATCTGCTGTTATGATCCATGTAAGACTGCATCTCATGTATTGTGACAATTTTGATTAAATGAAATGCATGAAGCTTCTTTTGATTTGGAATGTGTAGAATGCTGGAAAAATTTGAATGTTGACATTTAAAATCTTACACGGGTTGCACCCTATGTTGTATATAGGGAATGCCACCTAAGAGCACTCAGAGCACTGCATGTCTCGTACTTCGCGAATCGTTTGACGGGGTACCTCCCCTAAGCGATAGCCACACGGACCCCAGTTTGGGCCATGATAGTGACACCATGCCTGTAAGACCCGTGTCCTAATCCGTACTGTTCCGTTAGCTTCCGCGGTTCTTCCGGTCGAATTCCGGCAACCTTCGCACCGTATTCGGGGTTTGCGCACGATCCTAAGCCAGGTCCCGCGCACCGACGTCGGCTTGGTCCGAAAGTTATATCATAGCGACCGCGTCGTCGCCGCCGTTCCAACACCGTGACTTGCGCACCGAACCGATACCCAGGCAAGAAGATGCCGATCAGCGTTTATTCCGAAGAAACACCGTGCGTTGCGGATTTCGAGGGAATCTCTACAATTAGTCCCATCAATCAACCATTAAAGCATCCCATACCTTAAGTACAACAACCCATCTCCACCTTTTTCAAAAGTCTACCCTCTTTCCACCTCACCACTCTTCTTTTTCCCATTTTCAACATCAACCATACCCCTTTTTACAATTTTTCAACCCAAACCATCCCCCATCACTCCATCACTCCATCTCTCTCTCTCTCTCTCCCTTACAAGTCTCTCTCTCATTTCAAACTCTCCCATAGCAAGTCCCATACGTATGAGTCCCCCATGGTGAGAAAATGGCATTTGTGAGGCCCCCTTTCCTACCCCTTCATCTCTCATCTCAACCATCCATTTCTCATCTTCCTCCATCAAAGAGTAGCCAAGGAGCTAAGGAAGCCAAAGGAGCAAGAAGATCAAGTGGTGGGTGCCTTGATAGGGTAGATTTTGATATTTTTAAGATGGGCCAAGTGAGGCCAACCGATCAATGGTTTGGATCTCACTTTGGACCCTAAGATGTGGCCAATGGCCCACTTGGATCATCATGATCATTCCATGATGGGGCCATTCTCCATGGACCCCATCATGATGTTTACTTTCTTGCATATTTAGGGTCATCTAGACCGTCTGATTTAGTGGAGAAGGGATCTCTACCGTTGAATTTTATTTTAATGGGCCACATGTAATGGGACCCACTTGATGTATGATTTAGTGCAAGGGAGGGCCCATAGTGCCGGGGTCCCTCCATCACGCGGGTCCACTCTCTCTCCCTCTCTATCTCTCTCTCCCTCTCTATTTCTTTTTTTGTGTGTGATCATGACATGCTTGTATGGCCCACTTGGATGGATCAGACCCTGAAGCATACATCCTACCCAAGTCATCTATAAGTAGGGCCCACTTGGTGCGTAACATCCATACCATCCTCCATGAGGTGGCCCATCTAAGCAGGGCCACCTCTAATGTATTTACAAAGTCCAGCGTCCACGGACGCTGGACGTTCCGTTGAAAAAAAAAATAAAAATAAAAATGCAAATGGGTTCAAGACAATGGGGGTGGTCCGCTTGTGTAGGCCTCACCTTGATATATGTAATAAATCCATGCCGTCCATTCCTTTCCCAAGATTGTTTTAGGCGTTGAGCCAGAAGATGGGACCAATCAGACTTTCAGGCGGGCCATAGCATGGCAAACAATGCGCTCACCATTGAAACATCCCCTATTGCTTCTAAACACTGAAATATGCCCAATATTGGGCTTGTTTTGCTTGTCTAGAAGCATGGAAGGCCATTAGACGGAGTGGATTATCGGACGTGGGCCCCACCTATGAAAAACCACAGGAATTCAATTTCAAAAAAAATAATAATAAATCATAACACAGCAGCGTTGCTGCTGTGTCAGAGAATGCAGCAGGCGCTGCCTGCGCACGCCAGCGCCCAACGGACGGGCGGTCAAGCAGCCACCCACGGCTGTGGTTGTGGGCCCCACCTTGATGTTTATAAACCATCTAAACCGTTCATAGGGTGGGCCACCCCCTGACATGGGCCCACCCCAAAAATCAGCTTAATCCAAGACTCAGGTGGCCCACACCGTAGGAAACAGTGGGAATGAGCCCCTACCTTTGAAACCCTTTTCGGGCCCACAGAAGTTTTGGATCAGGGTGAAATTTGTTTTCACCCTTCATTTGGGCCCATGGGACCTCATCAACGGGTTGGATGAAATATAAACATTATGGTGGGCCCCACATGGAGCCCACAGTGATGTCAGTGTTTTATCTACACCGTCCACCTGGACGGTGGAGCCCACTGTGATGGTGGCGTGGAGCCCACTGTGATGATTGTGTGGGCCCACTGTGATGGTGGCGTGGAGCCCACTGTGATGCGTGCGTGTGTGTGTATATATATATGCATATATATATATATATATATAGATATATATAATATTATATTTCATGTAATATTATGTGAATTATGCATATGTATATTATATACTATATATATATGTATATAAATATTTTACTTACTTATGTTGAGGCCCATGAATGAGGCCCACTTTGATGTATATGTAAGGTCCATGGGTCGAGGCCCATTTAATGTATTAGGAGCTCATGGGTCGAGGCCCATTTTATGTGTTATGGGCTCATGGGTCGAGGCCCATTTTATGTGTTATGGCCTCATGGGTCGAGGCCCATTTGATGTGTTAGGGGCCCATGGGTTAAGGCCCGTCAAGATGTATTAGGACCTATAAGTTGAGGCCCATTTGATGTACATATGGGGCCCAATTGGCGAGGCCCATTTGATACTCATAAGGCCCACGAGATTAAGCCCATTTAATGTATTCTAAGGCCCACGGGTTATGGCCCATTGCAATGCACATAAGGCCCATTGGTGTGGCCCATTGATGTGGCTCACTTGATGAACATGAGGCCCATATGATACGGCCCATTTGATGTATTGAAGGCCCAATGAGATATACCTAAGGTTCATTGCAATGTGCAGTCCCAACGTGATTTATGTAATGATAATTGTCAGGGCTATGCCTTGGGAGCAATGTTGGTTTGACGTCCACATTGTAAGCATAGTGTTGGTTCAATGACCGCATTATGCCTTTCCCGAGGGCCCATTGTTAGGCCCATATGTGTAATGTGTAGGCCGTCTAAGCCCGCCTCCATTATGATCATCATCCATCCCATATAATATGTTTAATCCCATGATTCACGATCATATGCATCATACGTATGCTTGATATGAGAAATGACCGATCATAGCATATGCCTTTGGGCAGATTGTTTAGGGGCTCCCGTACAGGGGGTGTTGCCCTACATGAGCGCATGATACGCGCAGGATTACTGTATGACTGGATAGTGTGATTCATGCATTCGCATTGTGTGATATGGTTACTGTACGCCCTAGCGACATCAGGGCCGTAGCCTCCACAGACGTATCGTGGTTGGCAGGATTGGATACCGAAAATACTGTTCTACATGGGGTGCGATAGATATCCCTGGGTGAAAGTCCCTAAACCCTTATGGTACCAGGAGGTTGCTCCAACGTCTAGACCGAGTGGATGCATGAGCGCTGAGTGCCGATTAC
This sequence comes from Magnolia sinica, assembly GCF_029962835.1. Lineage (NCBI taxonomy): Eukaryota > Viridiplantae > Streptophyta > Magnoliopsida > Magnoliales > Magnoliaceae > Magnolia > Magnolia sinica. Next base: position 61,843,108 of record NC_080577.1, read on the forward strand.
CAGACGGTTGCGCTTTCCACTGTGTCGTGGTCGGTTGGAAGGGGGTGCGGCCTTACCCGCCAGAGAGTAGGGGGCAATGCTAGGCTGAGTCTGACCAGCTAGAGGAATGGGTCCGCTATTGATAAGCCGAGCCCGATATTGGCAGGCGGATAGTGAGGTCTTTTCCACTCACCTTATTGCGCGCGATGGGGCGGCAATCTGGCTTGGAGTGTACTAGACCCCGGTGATATTCCAGATTTGAGCCGTATTGACATGTGGACTTAGATGAGGATTTGTATGCTTGACTTGCATTTCGCATTGCATGGCCTTGGTATGGCCGACATCATTCTTTGCACCGCATGGCCTTGGTACGGCTTGTAGGATTCTTAGCATCCATCAGCATGTTCCGCATTACTCTGATACTGCATAGCTACATTACCACCTTGAGCATACACTTTCACCACCCTCTAAGCTTTCTATAAGCTTATGCACGACCGTTGCGTGCAGGTGACGTTGGTTCGCAGCAGCGCTGAGGCTTGGGCGCGTAGCTGATCTTCTTTTGGAGCTTTTGGTCTATCTTCATTGTATTTCCCTTATGTTCATTGTACTTGTAAAGTTTTTGATTATAGTGGAAATGTGATGGAGTTTTTGGTTGTTGTTTGTGGGTTATGCCTTTGGTTATGCTTATTACGAATCAAACTGATGTTGAAAATCCTCCTTGTAGCATCCCAGGATCGGAACCTGGCGAATGGGTGCTGGGAGCCGAGAATGGGGTTCTACGGAGGCTGTCGGCGCCAGATTCGGCGATCGGGAAATTTGTGATCCCGGTTTCCGAGTTTGGGGCGTGACAGAAGTCTCCGAGTTTGGGGCGTGACAATGCCGGATTCTTAGCCAGCCACTGGCCCTACGAATGGGCCAACACCGACCGCACCACTGGTTCCATAACAAAACCGTGCATTTACCTCGATGCCACACCTACCTTAGGCGGCTCCTCCTCCTGATAGGTTAGAGCAGATGATGTTCTTGACGTAGCAGCAACAGCATATTTGGACCAGGATCGTAGAGGCCCTTGCCCAGAACATGAATATGGTCCCGCCTGCACCACCTGCATAGCTTGTTGGACATATGAATGCCTGTAGTTTGTTTGAGCACTTTCAGCGTTTCTGACCTCCCACCTTTGCGGGCACTCACAGACCCGAGGAGGCTGAGTACTAACTTAATTGCATCTCTAAGATGTTAAAGTTGTTGCACTGCACTAAGGCAGAGCAGGTTAAGCTGGTCACCTATATGTTCGATAGGAGGCTAGTTTATGGTAGGATAACATCATGCGGACAGTTCCCTTAGGACACGTGTGGACTTGGGACACATTTGAGATGCGCTTCCATGGAAAATACTTCCCCCTCACTTAACGTAATGAAAAGGAGGGTGAGTTTCTTCGCCTTCGACAGGGAGGGATGACCATGGTAGAGTATGAGAATCACTTCACAGAGCTAGCCAGATATGCTCTTTTGACATTAGCAGACGAGCCGATGAAGATGCGGCAATTTTCTGAGGGTCTGCGGCCTGAAATCCGTATGAAGATGTGTTATGCTAGCATTCCCAACTATGTTAAGCTAGTGAGCATGTCCCTGCGAGTTGAGTAGGATGGGGATAGATTGTCCCGTACACGTGTGCCCATGGGCCCGAGGCCCTGACCTGACTTGTCGAACCTTCCATTCCTCGGCAAGAGGCTACATGCAGATTCGTCTCCTAGACTTATGGCTCCACTGACTCAACTGAGGCGATCAGATTCATGGTGCACCTACTGTAAGAGGTTTGGCCACACGGACACTTACTACTTTACGAAGATGAGGGACAACGGCTTCTCGCCGCCTCAGAGGATCAACCGTCAGTTACCTTAAGCCATTTCAGCTCCACCGCTACGATCAGCACCTCCAACCCAGCCTTTTTATAGACTGAATGTACCTCAAAGTAGGTCACCTCAACAACCTATGGCAGCACAACTGAATCATCCTCAACAAGCTCGTGTACACTCACTTGTAGATGAAGCATCTGAGTCAGCAACCGTAACACCATTGGCTTTCAAAGTCATGTCCTATATCCAAGGTATACCAGTTTTTCTGTTGGTGGACACCGGGTCCACTATTTCGATAGTATCATTTGCAGTAGTCAAGCAACTAGTGTTGGAAACTACTCATATGAATGGGGTGAGACTCCTTACTGCCACAGGAACCTTTTCAGACTCTACCAAGATTTGTAAGAGTTGTTCGATAAACTTAGGAAACAAAACAGTACTCGTTGACTTGATCATTACCCCGCTATGTCATTACGATATCATCCTCGGTATGGATTGGCTACTGAGATGAAGGCAGAGATCGATTGCGATACCAGATTGGTGACAGTACATGCACCTGAGAGCGCGACCTTTACTTTCCCAGTTTCGGTCAGTTGGTACTACCGCATGAGTTGTTAGGCTACCTTGCTAAGAAATGTTGATGGTCCGATACTTAGGGACATGCCCATAGTCCAAGATTTCATGGATGTATTCAGAACAATACCCGGACTACCTCCTCGGTGCGAGATCGACTTTACTATCGACCTTGTGCAAGGTGCGACACCTACTTCTCTACCGACGTATTGCATGCCTCCATGTGAAATGGAGGAGCTGAGGAGACAGATCGATAATCTGTTCGATGCAGGTTTCATACGACCTAGTGTATCTCCTTAGGGAGCACCTGTGTTGTTTGCGAAGAAGAAGGATGAATCACTGCGATTGTGTATTGATTATCGTAGGTTGAATCAAGTGACAGTCAAGAACAAGTATCCTCTGCCCAGGATAGATGACCTGTTTGACCAATTGAAAGTGACACAGTATTTCTTGAAAATTGACTTACAGTCTGGATACCATCAGCTGCGTGTCAAGGATGAAGACGTGTAGAAAATAACATTCAGAACTAGTTTTGGGCACTATGAATTCCTTGTGATGTCGTTTGGACTCACAAATGCATCAACAGTGTTCATGGACCTCATGAACCGGGTGTTTCGGCCGTGTCTGTACAGGTTCGTCATCGTATTTATAAATGACATTTTGATATACTCCAAGAGCCAAAAGGATCACGAAGAGTACCTGCGAGCAGTTTTTATACTCTCAGGAAGAACCAGTTATTTGCTCAGTACAAGAAATGCGACTTCTGGAAAGAAGAAGTCAAGTTCCTAAGACATGTGGTGTCTAAGGAAGGTATCGTGGTGGAACTTGCTAAGGTGACCGCAGTTCAGGACTAGGAGCAGCCCGGTTCAGTTACAGAAGTGAGGAGTTTTCTGGGACTTGCTAGCTACTATCGCCGGTTCATTAAAGATTTTTCTAAGATAGCTAGACCGTTGTCTCAGCTTACTCGAAAGGATCTTAAGTTTGCCTTGAAAGAGAAGGCAGAAGCAGCCTTTCAAGAATTGAAGGACAAGTTGACGTCCGCACCTGTGCTAGTATTGCCAGAGCAAGGGGTCAGATATACGATATACACCGACGCATCTTGTGTTGGTTTGGGTTGTGTTCTTATGCAGAAGGATAGAGTGATCGCTTATGTCTTGCGACAGTTGAGGAAGCACGAAGAAAACTACCCTAGCACAACCTGGAATTAGCAGCAGTTATCTTCGCATTAAAGCTCTACAGAGAGGAGTTCAAGCTCTTTTGCAACCACAAGAGCCTCAAGTACATATTCACGCAGAGGGACTTGAATATGAGGCAACGACAATGGATGGAAATCTTAAAAGACATCAAGTTTGAGGTCTCTTACCAACCTGGTAAGGCTAACCTTGCGCCAGATGCGTTGAGCCGCAAGAAGACAATAGAATTTGCGGCTCCGCTAATGATAGAAGAATGAAACATGGTAGAATTTGTGCGAGACTTCGAACAGAAGCTTACGATAGAGGAGTCATTCGTAAGCGCTGCGCATATTGGTATACAACCACTTATTGATGACTGGATCATTGTGGCTCAGAGTAAGATGAATGGTTGGTGAAGATGAGAAAACGAGCTAGTGACGATGAAAAATCTGAATGGAGAGTTGGTTCGGATGGGGGTTTACATTATCGTGGCTGCCTATGCGTCCCGAATCTTCATGACTTGAGAAAGGAACTTCTCGAAGCTACTCACAATTCAAAGATGACGATGCATCCTAGTAATACAAAGATGTATCGAGATATGAAGCGTTCGTACTGGTGGGACAACATGAAGGCTCACATAGCAGATTTTGTATCACGTTGTCTTACGTGTCAGCAAGTCATGGCCGAGCATCACTGACCTCCTGGTTTACTTCAGCCCATGCCTATAGTTGAATGGAAATGGGACTTCATATCTATGGATTTCATTTTCGGGTTACCAAAGACAAGAAAGGGACACGACTCCATTTGGGTGATTGTGGACCGATTGACGAAATCGGCTCATTTCCTCCCGATTAGAGTCTCGAACTTAGCAGATGATTTAGCTAAGCTATACATCAAGGAGATAGTACATCTGCATGGAGTACCTATGGAGATTGCGTCGGATCGAGACACATGATTCACGTCTATCTTTTAGACTCGAATTCAGGAAGCAATAGGGGTAAAAGTGAAGTTTAGTACTGCATTCCATGCACATACTGACGGGCAGACGGAACGGGTAAATCAGGTGTTAGAAGACATGTTGTGGGCATGTGTGCTCGATTTCAAAGGTAGTTAGAATGACTGGCTTCCCTATGCAAAGTTCGCTTATAACAACAACTTTCAAGCAAGCATTAACATGGCTCCCTACGAGGCACTGTATGGGCACCCATGTCGAACACCCCATTGTTGGGCAGAAGTTGGCGAGAGAAGCCTGATTGGCCCATATTTAGTGCAGGTGACCTCTAGGAAGATTGACATTATTAGGCGTTGACTTCTTACAGCATAGAGCAGACAGAAGAGTTACGCAGATACACAGTGGTAGCAGTTGGAATTTAAAGTGGGGGACCATGTATTTCCTAAGGTTTCCCCAATGAAGATAGTTCTACGTTTTGGTAAGAACAGGAAGCTTACGCCGTGATTCATTAGCCCATTCCAGATTCTAGACTGAGTGGGTGTGGTAGCATACTACCTCGCCTTGCCCACACCACTCGCAAGTGTGCACAACATATTTCATGTATCGATGCTAAAGAAATACATTCCTGATCCTACTCACATTATCAAGTAGAAGTAGGTGCAGTTGAGTGAAGATGCTACCTATATACTGCGGCCAACACGTGTTTTGAATAGGAAGAAACAAGTGCTGCGTAGCAAAGTTATCCCGCTTGTGAAAGTATTATGGACACACCACACTGAGGAAGAGGCGACCTGGGAAATGGAAGCCGAAATCCGTAAAAACTACCCTCAGATACTCGAGGAGTACGAAAAGGTACTAATTTCGAGGATGAAATTTTTCTTTAAGGCAGGTAGATTGTAATGTCTCGAAAAAATCCGTACGAAGACCCGAGTACCACCTCAGGCAAAATCCTTAATGACCGAATCCTTTAGAAATTAGATAAAAATTAATTAAGTGATAAACTAAATTAATCGGTGAATTATGTTGAATTACTATCTATATGAACTGCAAGACTTAAAACTATTAGAATCGTTAACTCAATATTACCTAAAAACCTAGGAGCAGTCTCAAAACCCAGTTGTTCTCGGGAGCACATTGAAACTCCGTATCGAACATGGACTGCACGTCGAAAGTCCAATTATCGCGAAACTATAAGGTTATGACTGTCATGCTGGGCTTGACAAGTATCCTGGGAATTGAACCCAAATAGTATCCAGAAACGCACAACTTGGGCCTGGAGCAAAGTGTGTGAGAAACACAAATATATTTAGAAAATGAACTCAAACTTAAGTAAATTGGACCATTCACTTGCAAGTGAAATTGAAGGTTTCAGACCGTCAGTTTCTAACCAAACTTTACCCGTGGATCAGGGAAATTTCCCTGCACGTGTCAGTATACTTTGTGGCCCTGATCGAGCAATGATGGGCGTTGAACTGAAACAGGTCCTCCACGGTCGATCTACAAATCCAATCGGAACAAAACCTTAACCTTGCTTAGATCTATTAACAGGCAATTTGCTCTATGATTTAAGTGAGAAATGAGCCTTCCTAGGGGTCCCATTTGCCTAAAACAGGCACCCTTTGGCTATAACCTAAGTATACAATAGCCCTGGGGCCATTGACATTAGTTTTGAGCCTATATAAGGCCCTTAAACCACCCCTCTCATTCCATAAGTATTCTCTAACCCTAGGAGAGAGAAGAGAGAAAAGAGGAGAAAAGAGTGAGGAGAAGAGAAAGAGAGAGAGATCTGTGGATCGTTGCGAGGATTTACTCCCACCACCCGACGGGCTGAATCATCTCTCCCGTTTCGCTACACTAACAATCCTAGCTTCAATTTGTGTAAGAAATCCTAACCCTAATCTCATTTTAAGAATCCAAATAGAGGAATCGACGAAATAACTATCCTATTTCGTGATTTAGGTAGCCGTTGTGCTATAGACGGAAGCGTAGTATACGAACCGAGTTTGTAACAGGCATACAGATGAAAGGTGCAGACTATAAATGTTTAGGTTATGGTTTTCAAGGCTTTTAATATCAATAATGGTTTATGTCTGACTTAATTGTTGTCATATGATCTTAGTTATAATGTATTTTATAAAGTATGCATGTGTGTGAACTATGTGAATATATAATGCATTCCATGTGTTTGTTAAAATGTTTGAATGAAGGTGAAATGCTAATTTATGCTTGTCATGACTATTTGTTTAGAATATATGTTTGTTGTTACGTATGACAACTCCTTTGTGAAAGGATTTTCCATAATACATACTATAACCAATTTAATTCATGTATGTAGAAGTGTGTAGTCTAAGTGTTTGATAAAATATCTGAATGAGAAAGTGCTTGATGAATTGTGCTTAATGAGGGTGTTGAGATAGTATTCTCAACTTCCTTATCAATATTTATAGTTCCCTTCATGTAATCTAAATTGCTACTACGCGATTTATGGATGAAATGCATATGAATAATAACATGTTCAATGTGTTTATTAAAATGCTCAAATGAACTTATATTTAAATTGTTCGTTAAATGTTATTATGAGTAACATATGTGACTACCTATTGCATTTGAGTTTGTTTGGGACTACCATGTAGTCCAGGCAATCGGAAATGGTTCCCGTCTGAGTGGCCGAACTAGTTTCACCACATTAGATACGTTCGATGAATCTAAGCCATACGCTGATTATCGATAGTGGTTAGGCCACGCGGAGTGCTTACGTGCTTCATCTTGATCAATTCAATGCGTGCTCATACCAATCGCACTTGTCTAATAAACCGATTGGCATATTGTGTGTTTACTATGTATGGATGCTACTTTTTTAATCTAAGGTACCGCTTACCCATGTAAAGCCTATTTAACCATGGTACCAAGATCTGCTAAGACTCATGAGCCGGACATAGTGGTGTATAGGACTCCATGGTCGAGTTGTCGGCTTACGTTGGGGTGAAGAGCCTCCCCGTCGTGACCAGTGAGCAACCCAAACTCATGAGTCGAATATAGTGGTGTATGGGACACCATATTCGAGTTGTCGGCCTACGTTTAGGTGATGAGTTTTCCGTAGTTACCTCAAGTATAAATTTAGGCCTATGCTGAGGTGACAAGCCTCTACGTAGTGACCTCGAGTGTGAACTCGTGATCTTACCTATCCACTGCTTTTCATTAGGGGTGATGCCCTACAACTTGCCTATCGTATGTGATTAACTAGGATTGATGACCCTAGATAGATCATTGTTTGGGTATGTGATATAAAGGGATGTACCTTAGCTTTCCGAATCTACTGTATGAATAAGCCTAATAAATTACTTGGCTAATACGATCATGCACCGCATTGCATGTGCTTTAGCGAGGAAGCACGTTTAGGGAGTTTGCCATGCGCGACCGTGAGATGAAGTTGCTGAGGGAGTGCAGGTGAGGGCATGCATCATTACGCATATCATTCCTGTATTAACAAGAGTACTTAGGATATGATTGTTATATTGCTTTATCATTACTGCTTGACTGAATTGATAACATGTTAACCTTTGCCTTATAGTACCACTGAGTTGATCGCTCACTCCCACTCTGGGATGGTGTTTTAAAACACCAACTAGACTTTGATTTAGATGCAGGTTCCGATGTGGCTTACATGACGGAGCTAGATTTCATGGATGAGGAGGAGGAATTCTCCTATATTCAGCTATCAAATGGGTCTCTGCAGACCTCGTTCTGATTTGACGGGATTACAGGATTACATGGATTAGTTGAAGAGTCACATTTTGATATTTTGTAAATTTTGGAACAAGCACTTGTATTTATTTAGCCTAGTTACATACTCATACTTTGGGAATTTGAAAAACATTTTTATACTTTATATACTTTCCTCAGTCTTCCGTTTGCTTAAATTTAAGTAACTCTGGAGTATGATATGCTGTTTTGGTGTAATCTCACTTATGTTTAATGCACTAATATAGACAACATTTAATCATCATTATCTATGTTGCATAAGTTATGCATTGGAATTCGGGTGTTGAGCTTCGCTTAACCCTCAATTTTCGAGGCATTACATTTTAGGTCTAGGTTCCAAATATCAGCCTGATCCGGAGCTCTGTGGGCCACATAATAGAAAATAATGGTGATAATGGCACTACTATTGATATTTGAGTGCACATGAGCTCTGGATCAAGTTGATATTTGGGTCATAGCTCTAAAATGACATGACAAAAAAGATAGGCGGCATGGATTATTTACATAGATCAATGTAGGCTCCACTAGTTGGTCCTTGTTAAGGCCTATAAATTGAAGACTACGACCCGTATAGCATGACAATCACGACCCTTACCTCATGACAACCACGACCCATATAACATGGCAACCACGACCCATACCCAGGTCATGGTTGTCATATTATATGGATCGTAATTGTCATGGGTCATAGCTGTCACGGGTCATAGTTATCATGTTATATGGGTCTTAGTTCCCATGTTATATGAGAACCACAACCCATGACAACTATGACCCTTACCACATCACAACCATGACCCTTACCACATTACAATTACAACCACGTCCCAGTATGGTAAGGGTCGTGATTGTAATGTGGTAAGGGTCGTGGTTGTCATGCTATACAGGTTGTAGTCTTCATTTTATAGGCCTTAGTAAGGACCAACTAGTGGGGCCTACATTGATGTATGTGAATAATCTATGCCGCCCATCCTTTTTGCCGTGTCATTTTATGGCTAGTACCCAAATGGCTATCCTCCAGAGCTCGTGAGGGGCACATAATAGAAAATAATGGTGACAGTGGCACCCACTCTTGAAACTTTCTAGGCTCACTGTGATGTTTGTTAGAAGTAGACATTCCCAAGTAAGGACTTTTTGGGCCCATGACGAGTTAGCCGACATGGTGGATGAATCAGATCCCCCCATCGTGGGTCTTAGGCTATGGTACCAATGGCTATCCTTTCATTTGGTAGTAAAGGAAGTGAACATGTAACAACCGCGACCCATATCACATGAGAACCATGACCCATATAACATGATAACTACGACCCATGACAACCACGACCCATATAACATGACAACCACGACCCATGACAAATACGACCTTTACCACATTACAACCATGACCCATGTAACATGACAACTACGACCATGATAGCCACAAACCATATAACATTACAACCATAACCCATGATAACTATGACCCATATAACATGACAACCACGACCCATGAGCTGATTATTTGGTGTGGTCCACTTGAGCGTTGGATCTGCCTCATTTTTATACTCGTGCCTTGAAATGTTCTGAGAAAAAGGATGGACAGCTTGGATAAATAGATGCATCATGGGGGCCAGCCCATAGAACTACCCATTTGGAGTTATAGATGGGCGGGGGTAGGACACAATCCGCGTCGTGCACGGATTAGCTACTGACAAGTTGAGTAGCGAGACGTCATCAAGTTCTGTGGGCCCCACCATGATGTATGTTTTGTATCCACACCTTTCATCCATTTAGAGAGATCATTTTAAGGCAATATACAAAGAATGAGTTAAATCCAAAGCTCTAGTGGACCCCAGCACGTAAAACAGTGGGGACAGTGATGCCCACCATTAAAAACTTCTAAAGGCCACAAAAGTTTTAAATCAGGCTAATATTTGTGTCTTCCCCTATTTCATGTCTTTTTTAACTTTTGAACAAGTTGGATTTCAAATAAACATTATGGTGGACCTAAGGATAGTTTCAACAGTGGGAATCACTCTCCCCACTGTCTTTTGTGGTGGAGTCCACTATAGTTTTTTATCTGCCTCATTCTTTGGCTCATGCCCTAAAACGATATCTCAAAATGGATGGACGGTGTAGATACAACGCATACATCATAGTGAGGCCCACAAAACTTGGTGACATCACTTCAGTAGCTGAATCACTACTCAGCCTGTATCTAATCCACGTCCATCTACATCCATCTGAAGCGGATTAGGTAGTGTACCTCACACGAGCTATATAGTTGTTGTATTGATGTCAGCAAGTTCTGTAGGTCTGATCATGATGTATGTGTTATATCCAAACCATCCATCCATTTATCCAGCTTGTCTTAAGGCTTGAGATAAAAAATAAGATAGATCTAACTCTCAAGTGGACTACACTGTAAAAAGTAGTGGGGAATTGAACATCTACCATTGAAACCCTTTTGGGGGTCACAGAAGTTTTAGATCAATATGAAATTTGTTTTCCCTCTTAATTCAGGTCTTTATGACCTTATGAGCAGATTAGATGGAAAATAAATGCTATGGTGAGCCCTGTGAATCGTTTAACGGTGAAAATCATTATCTCCGTTGCTATTTGTAATGTGGTCCATATGATCTTTGGATATGATTCATTTTTTTAGATAATACTCTAAAATGGTCTCTAAAAATAGATGAACGGTGCAGATATAATAAATACATCACTGTGGGGCCCATCTAACCGTTCGTACAACTCGGAGCTCAAGGAGCATCAGTGCTTGTCTTTGCACAATGGAAATGGATTGACTACCGTGGCTGGTGGTCGGTGCTCCATGGGCCCCACCATGATGTATGTGTTTCATCCATTCTGCTCATCCATTTTAACATATCATTTTATCGCTTGATACCAAAAATGAGAGGGATATAAATCTCAGGTGGACCACACCACATGAAAACAATAGTGATTGGATAACCACCATTAAAATCCTTCTAAGGCCCACTATACTGTTTATTGGACATCAAATCTGTTGATTAGGTGATACAGGGCCAGATGAAGAGAAAAAGCAAAGATCAGCTTGATCCAAAACTTTTATGGCCCCCAGAATGTTTTTAATGGTCGACCCTCAGTCAACATTGTTTTCTATAATGTGATCCACTTGAGATTTGGATATACCTCATTTTTGGACTCGTACCGTAAAATGATCTATAAAAATAGATGGACGACATGGATGAAAAACATACATCATGGTGGGGCCCACATAGCACTGACCACCAACCATTGGCTGGTGTCAGGGGGAGTAGCCAACCCGTTTCCTCGCACGACACATACCTACAGCAGCTATATAGCTGGCGTGTGGTACACCAGCCAATCCGCTTCCACGTCCATCCAGGACACGAAAGCTATATAGCTGCTCTACTAACGTCAGCAAGTTCTGTGGGTCCCATCATGAGGGATGTGTATATCGTCCATTCATTTGACAAGCTCGCCCTAAGGCTTGAGACTAAAAATAAGACAGATCTAAAGATAAAGTGAAGCACACTGCAAAAACCAATGAGGGATCTAATGTCTACCATTGAAACCCTTTTGGGGGTCACAAAAGTTTTAGATCAACATGAAATTTATTTTTCCTCTTCATACAAGTATTTGTGACCTTATGAATAGATTGGATAGAAAATAAAAGTTATGGTGGGACCTACAAATCACGACATGACCCACGATCCTTATAACATCACAACATCGACCCTTTTTACGTTACAACCCTAAATTGTACACGTTATATAACAACCTCGACACATATACCATGACAACAACAACCCATATAATATGACAATTACGACCCATATAACATGACAACCACCACCTATATCAACCATGACCCACATACCATGACAACCACGACCCATATAACATGATAACTACGACCCATGACAACCACGACCCGAATGACAACCATGACCCATATAACATGACAACCACGACCCATATAATATGACAACTATGACCCATGACAATCATGACCCATATAACATGACAACCACGACCCATATAACTTGGCAACTATGACCCATGACAACCACGACCCATATAACATGACAACCACGACCCATATAACTTCACAACCACAACCCATATAATATGACAACCTCGACCCTTGCTACATGACAACCATGATCCATTCGAAGGGTCATGGTTCACATGCACAATAGATCATGGTTTTCATCCACAAAGGGTCTGAAATTGCGGTAATGACCACTTTAGTTGAAGTGGGAAGTATGTCCTAGAGGGAGTGAATAGGTCTTTTTAAAATTTTTTGATAATTTAAAATCCTATCAGACTTATCCTGAGAGAATATGCATATATCAGGATTTCTTCAAAGTAACTCTAATAGCTTCCAAGCCAAATAGATCCAGTCATAACACTATTTAGAAGATGAACAAGATATAAATCATAGTTTATGATGGATGTAACTGTGTGTGAGTTGTGATTTCAAATAATTAAATATGAAGTCATTTTAGCAAATCACACAAGTAATTAAAATAAGATATCAATCTCAAACACAGTTATTTTTATAGTGGTTTAACTACTTGTCTACTCCACTTCTGGCGGACGCATCAACCCTTGAGTGGACCGGATCTCACTAAAGGAGGTTTCACAACAGGTTCACCTCAAACCGGAGGTTTTAAATTAGGTTCACCTCTAACCAGTACAACCTACACTTAGCTGACATAACGTGTCTACATGACAGTTTATGCTCTCATGAGCAAGGGTCAACACACATCACCCGACTTTTAGGCCACACAGGACAAGGATCCACATAAGGAACCTCACCAATTTATACTCCCATGAGCAAGGGTCAACACAAAGCACCTGTGAGGCCCGTATCCTAGCCCATATTGTTCCATAAACTTCTACGATCCTCCTGATCAAATTTTGGTGACCCATGATCTGTTATCGGCGTTTGCGCGTGATCCTAAGTCATGTCCCGTATATCAGAGTCAGCTCGACCCGAGACTTGTACCCTTGTGACCACACCGTCGCCGTAGTTCTAATGCCGCATATTACACGCTGAGGTGATACCCGAGCCAGGAGATGTGGGCCCACGTTCAGTTCGAGAAAAATGTTGGGCTTTATAAATCCCAAGAGAATCTCTACTTAAATAAATCCCATCAATTCCATCAATCACCACATCATGTCAAGTACAACACCATCCCCAAAGTCAACTCTCTCTTTTACACACCCTTACATGTCAAGTACACATCATTCACTCCATCACACATCCCTCTCTCTCTCTTTACATCCCATCCTCTCTCTCTCTCTTTACATCCCATCCTCTCTCTCTCTCTCTCTCATTTTCTCCATTTTCAAGCAAGCAACCCAACGTCCATGAGAGCTTTATGAGAGAGCTTTGTATGGCCCACTTCCTATCCTAAGATCCATCATCCTAGCCCTTCAATTCTCATCATCTTCCATCAAAGTGAGACACAAGGAGTTTAGCGTTCCATCGAACCAAGAAGATCCAATGATGGGTGTTTTATAGGCCTAGATTTTTATGTTTTGATGATGGGCCAAGTGGGGCCTACTGATTGATGGTATGGATCTCATTTTGGACCCTAGATGTGGCCGATGGCCCACTATGATTCACATGATTATTCCATAATGGGGCCAATCTCCATGGACCCCATCATGATGTTTACTTTCTAATTTGAAAGGGGTCATCTAGACCTTCCATTTTGGTGGAGAAGGAATCTCCACCATTGATTTTGATTTGGTGGGCCCACTTGTAAAGGGACCCACATGATGAATGTTGTATGCATAGAAGGGAGGGCCCATAGTGTCGAGGTCCCTCCATCATACGTGTCTCTTTCTCTTTCTCTCTCACTTTTTGTGTTTTATCGTGGCCCACCTTGTGACATGATTCACATCCATGCTGTCCACCTAGTGGGCCCTCCTAGCAGTCCATTTAGGCGGACCTAATTGGAGTACATAAATATCTGATTAATCCATGGCTGGTGGTCCGACACGTGTGGACCCACCCCAATGTGATGAACATAATGCCATGTGGGGCCCTACCTCACTGGAGGTAACCCATTCCGTGTAACGTCCAACCTCCCTAGACGCTAGAGGTTGGAAATGAAAACAAAAATATTAGCTTTGTTCAAAAGCTTTGGGTGGGCTACTCATGCAAGCCCCACCTTGATGTATAAATCTAATCCATGCCATCCATCCTATTTCTCAGCCTTTTTTAGGCGTTGAGCTAAAAAATGAAGCCAATCCGATTATCTGGTGGGCCATAGCATAGAAAAGAGTAATTTTTACCATTAAAATCTGTTAGAGCCCGCCTTGATGTTTTTACATGCCAAAACATGCTGAATATTGGGCTTGTTTAGACTGTCTTGAGCCATAGAATCCAGTGGGTGGAGTGGATCCACCTGATGCGGGCCCCACCTAGGAAAAATCACACATAAACAATATATATATATATATGCAGTAGCAGGCGCTGCTGCTGCAGCAGCGTCCTACGCTGTTGCGTGCTGGAAGCAGGGATCGTAGGTCCCAACCATAGGCCCCACCGTGATGTGTGTGGAACGTTAACACCGTGCATTTGGTGGGTCCCTTTTAGGGCAGTGGGCCCCCCAGAAATCAGTCATGCAGTGCTCAGGTGATCCACATCACAAGAAACAATGATGAATTGAACGTCTACCCTTGAAATTCCTGTGGTCCAGAAGTTTTGGATCGTTATGAAATTTGTTTTTCCTCTTCATTCTAGTCCTTGTGACCTTATTAACTGATTTGATGGAAGATCAACGTTATGGTGGGCCCCACGCGGGACCCACTGATGTATGTATTGTATTCCACACCTTCCATCAGTGTGGACCCCACCATGAGGTATGTGCTTTATCTATGTCGTCCATCTATGTGTGGTCCACCTAGATTGTATGTATTCTATAGCCTCACCGTCCGTCTATTTCCCGGACATGGGCCCACTATGTTGTATGCGTTTTAGCCATGCCGTCGAGTCCGCTAGACATGCGGCCCACCATGATATATATATATATATATATATATATATATATATATATAAAATCCTTGCCATCCATCAGTTTTTAGGTCTAGGTGGTGCGGCCCACTTGTTATATTTGAGAGGCCCAATAAGTTGTATTTGTGGCCTATGGGTTAAGGCCCATTGAGATGTGTTTGGGGCCCATGGGTTAAGGCCCGTTGATGCGTCCCACTTGATGTATTTAAGGCCCACTTGTGCGGTCTGTTGATGCGGCCCACTTGATGTATATGAGGCCCGATGTGATGTATTTATGGCCCATGTGCCGAGGCCCACTTTGATTCATTTGAGACCCACTATTGTGGCCCATTGCAATGTATATACGGCCCATGAGTGAGGCCCATAGTGATGTGTATTAGGTCCTTATGTGAGGTCATGGGTCCACTTTACATTTGGCTCTATGTGGGCCACTCCTTAGGAGCAATGATGGTTAAATGTCCACATTGATGGGCGATGATGGTTAAATGTCCACATTGTGACCTTCCCTTAGACCCTTTATTAGGCCGATTTTAATTCTCAAGGCTGATTTTGATTGCCGAGACCGATTGTCGAGGCCAATTCTGATTGTCAAGGCCGATTCCGATTGTCGAGGCCGAGTCTGATTGTTGAGGCTGATTGTTGAGGCCGATTTCGATTCCAAATGTTGAGGCCGATTGTTAAGGCCGATTCCAATTTCGATTGTCGAGGCCGATTCCGATTGTCGATACCGATTCCGATTGTCGAGGCTGATTTCGATTGTCGAGGCCGATTTCGATTGTTGATACCGATTCCAATTGTCGAGGCCAATTTCGATTGTCAAGGCTGATAATCGAGGCCAATTCCAATTGTCGAGGCCGATTCCGATTTTGATTGTCGAGACCAATTGTCAAGGCCGATTCCAATTGTATAGGCTGATCATTGAGGTCAATTATTGAGGCTGATTCCGATTGTCGAGGCTGGATATCGAGGCCGATTGTCGAGGCCCAATGTGATGTATATGTGGCCCGTATTTGAGGCCCATTGTGATGTGTACTTGGCCCGTGTTTGAGACCCAATGTGATGTACATATAGCCCGTATTTGAGGCTTGTTGTGATGCGTATTTAGCCCATGTTTAAGGCCCAATGTGATGTATATGAGCGCTATGTGATGAGGCCCATTATGATGCATTTGAGGGCCAGGCGATGGAGCCTATTGCGATGTATGTTAGGCCCATGTGAATGGCCCATCGTGATGTGTATTAAGCTCTTGAGTGAGGCCCATGGTGTTGTATAGTTGGCCCTTGTGTGAGGCCATGGGTCGACTATATGTCAGGCTCTATGTGGGCCATTCCTTGGGGGTAATGTTGGTTAAATGTCCACATTGTCGAAGTCAATTGTTGATGCCGGTTATTGATACCGATTATGAGTATGTAACAACATAGCATCATGATGCACGCTCATACGCATCATCTGCATGTTTGTAATGAGATGTGATTGACCATTGCATATGTCATTGGGTAAGTTGTTATGAGACTCCCTGATAAGCAGAGGTTATCTCACATGAGCGCATGGTATGCGTAGGATTGATGCATGACTGGATTGTATGACTCATGCACCTTGCATTGTGTGTTGTGATTATTGTATGCCCTAGTGACATCAAGGTCGTAGCCTCCATAGGCATGTCGTGGATGGCTAGATGGGACACCGAAAATGTTTAGTTTGAGCATCTGGGCACTTTAGATGTTCGTGGGTAAAAGTCCCTAAACCTCCGTGGCCAGGAGACGCCCCAACGTCTAGACTGAGTGGATACATGAGTGCCGGAGTGCCGAATACCAGTAGGCCGCATCTCCCACTGTGTCGTGGTCAGTTGGGAGGGAGTGTGACCTTATCCACCTGAGTGAGGGGGTTGTAAGCTAGGCTAAGTTTGACCAACTCCTAAATGGGTCGGCTATCGACAAGCCGGGTAGGCATTGGTATACTACTAGTAGGTGGGTAGTGAGGTCTTTTCCACTCGCTGAGATGCGCAGCCGACTGGGGTGGTGCTAGTTTGGAGTGTACTAGACCCCGATGATGATCTCATAGATGTACAGTAGTGATATATAGACTTATTGAGCAGGAGTTGCATACTCATTCATTCATTCACTATCCACTTGGGGGCTAGTGATGCATAACTATTTATTAAGTGTACCTTCACAATGGCCAGGATTTTGGTTGGGGCGCGTGATTAACCTGAGATCTGGAGTTTACCACATTGAGTTTGACTATCCAAATTTAGGTATGGGACTGGTTTGGATAGAAGTCCCTTGTGGTGGACCCCATAGCCTACGATACTACGTACTATCACCCTGACTTCACTCCAGCTTGGTCATTTCATTCGCATTGCATATTACATTACATCCTCAACATATAGCATTTGGTTCATTGTGCTTCTGTATTGCATAACCTTATTAAGGTTGACGGTATTCGTGGACTGGGTATCTAACATTTGGCTTACTATGTCTCCGCATTGCAGAGTTGATCTACATTGCTTCCTCAGTATATGATATTGGCCTATTATGTTTTTTCATCGCATAACCTGAATAAGGCTGATGGTATTTATAAACTTGCCAGCATGTTTCCGCATTACTCTGATATTGTATGATTTATGGATTGTCAGTATTTCCGCTTACATTGATATCTATATGCTTGACACTTACCTTGTGCACACACTTACACCACCCTCTAAGCTTTCTATAAGCTTATGCACAATAGATGCGTGCAAGTGGCGTTAGGTTGCAGTAGAGTTAAGCATGGAGCATGTAGCGGTCTTCTGGACTTTGATTTTGTCATATGTATTTCCCTTTCAGTGTTGTATTCAAATGTTTATATTAGTAGATATGTGATGATGATGTTACCTTTGTGATTTGGGTAAACTTGTGGTTATGCTTATTACGAGTTAAATGTACATTGAAAAATCCTACTTGTAGGATCCCAGGATCGGAATCTGGCGTATGAACGCTGGGAGCCGAGAATGGGGTACTACAGAAGCTGTCCGCACCGGATTCGGTGATCGGGAATTTTGTATGCCTCGTTTCCGAGTTTGGGGCATGACATCACCTAAGTTTTAGACCACACAGGTCAAGGACCTACACAAGGACCCAAGAGTTTATGCTCTCCACAGAGCAACGGTCAACACAAAGCACCCCCACTTACACTCCCGTCGGAGGCCTCCTATGAGGACTTGCAATGGGTGAGAAACACCTTAGACTCAATCCTATAGAAGGAATGATCACAAGGGTCCTCTAGACTCTAATGACTTATAGATAAGTAGATGAGCCCTATTCAGTGTGTTGTCGAAGATCTCCTCCTTTGATGATGAAAAATCTTCAGCTTCCTTAAACCGCAACTCAGATGATGTACCAATACATGGCTACGGGCTGGGTCAAGGTTATGATGGAATCCTACTCTATTAAATGTTTTCCTATAAGGAAGATAGAGCGATTCCAATCATCTATGCATTCAAGGCATCCTAGCTTAATGATTTACCATTAAGGTAGTAGCTGTAAAATCCTTGAATGTCGAAGCTCATTCCCCAATCCACTCTATTGAATGTCAATGATGAGGGTAGATTGGAGGATGAACTTTCATGAGAGAAAAGGCTTAGGGCATATGATCTAGGGTTAAACACTCAAAAGCACTCTCTATTATCTCTACCAACAACCAAGGGCAAGCTCTCATTAAATAGGAAAAAGGTTCTAACGGATATAAAACGGTCACATTTTTGACAGAGTTCGATATTATCGAGCGTATACTCTCGATAGCATCGACTAGTCGCTCGATGACACGAACTTAACTATTAAATTGCTTTTTAAATCTTTTGCCAACTGGTTGAGGAAATCGAATGTGCATCGATGTCATCGGATTTACGAGGTTCGATTCCTCGACATTTGAAATTGTGAGAGCACTTGCCTTTAAATATTTCAGGTATATAATATGATCGAGTATCACTCGATATCATCGAAATTTGAATATCGATATATCGAGGTCAATATCGATTCATCGATACTTCCAAGGAATTTACTTATAAGCTTGCTAGACAGTTTTTGTCCACTTTCGATGACATCGACCATGCCTCGATATGATTGATATTTGAATATCGATTTTATCGAGTGACCCTCGATCCAAGAAAAATAACCTGAAAACTTGCTAGATATATTTGTGTCCCAATCCGATATCATCAAAGGGCTTCCGATATCATTGAGATTGGAATTCCGATGATATCGAGGAGCTCTTCGATATATAGAGGATTACATGATTTGCCCTGGCAGAACTTTGGGCACAAAAAACCAAATGTCGATTTTATCGAGTTGGCTCGATGGACTCGAGATTCAAACTTCTATGATATTGATGAGTCCATCGATACATCGATAATTTAGTCCAGAGATTTTTGTGGTTGTTGGACATCTTATGTCCTCATTCCAATAATATTGAGTGAGCTTCGAGGACATCGATAACAGCATTCGATTTCATCGATCCATGTATCGATAAATCGACAAAGGTAGAAAACTTAAAGATTTTCCTGAAGTTTGAAAAAGTTTTCTAACCAAAAACCTTAGGGTGTTCTATTCAATTTTAAAGGTTTTAATTACCTAGTGTTTTAGGACATGGGATGTGAGGCTAAGATTTACCTGTGACAAGTTCGAGCACACATCCAGTGGAGGCAGACACTTGATCATTCTTCCTATGGGGCTCCTTTGTCTGAAAGACTCAACACTCATGCAAATTGACAAACCAGGGCACTTTCAGGGTCGTGGTTGATATTTGACCCTACCCCTAAAATGACACAACAAAAAGGATGGGTGGCATAGATTATTCACATACATCAATGTGGGCCCATTTGGGTCGTGGTTTACATGAGTCGTAATTGCCATGTTATATGGGTCGTGGTTGTCATGCTGCATAGTTTGTGGTTTGCAACATGTTCAATTCCTTTTCTACCAAACCATTGGTACCATAGCTTAAGGCCCACAATGGGGTGATCCGATCCATCCACCTTGTCAGCTAGCTCGATGTGGGCCCAAAAAGTCCTGACTTAGGCAGTATCCACTTCTAACAAGCATCACAATGAGCCTGGAAAGTTTCTATAGTCACCATTATTTTCTATTTTATGGCCCACACGAGCATCGGATCCAGCTGATATTTGGGCCCTACCCCTAAAATGACACGATAAAAAGGATGGGCAGCATAGATTATACACATACATCAATGTGGGCCCATATGGGCCGTTGTTTGCATGGGTCGTAGTTGTCATGTTATATGGGTCATGGTTGTCATGTTGCATGGATCATAGTATCCACATGTTCACTACCTCTTCTACCAAACCATTGGTATCATAGCTTAAGGCCCACAATGGAGTGATCCGATCTATCCACCTTGTCAACCAGCTTGCCGTGGGCCCAAAAAGTCCTGACAAGGGCATTGTACACTTCTAACAAACATCACAATGAGCCTGGAAAGTTTCAACAGTCACCATTATTTTTTATTACGTGGGCCACACAAGCACTGGATCAAACTGATATTTGGGCCTAGACCTAAAATGACATGGCAAGAAGGATGGGTGGCTTGGATGAAACACATACATGGTGGTGGGGCCCACAGACCACCGAGCACCCACCATTGGCTGGTGGTAGGGGGAGTAGCCAATCCGTCACTTTCTCGAGTTTTGAAAAAGAAGGTGATTTCTTATTCACTCCAGGACCATACTACTTCTAAACTAAGGATAGGGGCATTTTCATCCAAAACAATATCTAGAAGTTGTCAGAAGGCCACTCTTGGGATATACGGAACATCATAGCTTTCTAGGTAATTTGTCCACACTTCGAGGTTAGTATGGTCAAAATCCCATATTAGTCCCTATCTTAATACCTTTCAACTATTGTAGAATATGAATCATTCCCTCCCAATGCCCTATTCTTGTTTGGTGCATAAATCTACTAACAATGTAAACCCTAAAGGATATATCTAGTCACGGTGGGATAAATAAGTTTTCCTTATAGCCCATGATATTTCTATGAGTTTTTGAACAACTCCCCTTTATCACTAGACAGTTTACAATGAAGCTCCATTGGAGTGTCGCTTGTACCCCATCATTTCAGTATCTTTTAAGAGGTCAAGAGTATATTTCCATTGGTTGACAGTATTACCTGACACAGAGTGTTCTTTCTCAATTTTAAGAACATATCTTAAGCATCCTAGATCCTTTGTCTGAATTGTTTCTAAATGTAGAACTTAATGTCAATAATTCCTTATGCATTGCTGCCCTTGATTGTAATGTCATAGACATATATAATTAGAATTACAATTCCTTTCATGCTTTGCTTTACAAATACTGAGTGGTCAACACGACATTGATGAAAGTCAATAGAAAGAAGGGCATTTTTGGATTTTTTGAACCACACACATGATGATTGTTTTCATCAATAGATAGCTTTTCTAAAGTCTATACATTCTCCCCCTCTTTCTCTAAGCAAGGAAATTAGCAGGTTGCTCTATGTAGACTTCTTTGGATAAATCATCATGTAAGAAGACATTTTTAACGTCTAAGTGATAAAGAGGCCGAGACTTCTTAGCCACAATAGATATTAACACTCAAGCTGAGTTTAGTTTGGCAACCGGAGAAAAAGTTTCTTCATAATCAAGCCCAGCAGTCTGCATGCTGCCTTTATCAACTAGACAAGCATTTAGGCATTCAACGGAGCCATCCAGTCTGTGTTTGAAAGTAAACACCCGCCAACAACCCACAACCTGCTTACCCAGAGGTAAGGGGACCAACATCTACATGTCAGAGCAATGCATAGCTTCAATCTCGTCCTTCATGGCTTTCCACCAACTAGGGATAGTCAGGGCATCATGGTATGATGTTGTGTTGTGATAAACTAAGTGTTGGAGCAAAAAATAAAATAAAATTCATTGGAACACATAAGTTGCATGACCGCACAACTAAAATGAGTTGCATGAACACATTGAAGGGAAGAAATTAAGAAAACCTGCATAGACAAGTTGAACAAATGAAAGCCATTGTTGTGTGATTGCAAAATTCAAACATATTGTGTGACCACCCAATTTGAATAAGTATATTTTTTACCATAAAGATCCTGGTAGCCCAACCTTCTCAGGAATCACTAGATTAAACATTCCTTGCTTGATTTGGGGGTTGGTGCAAATCTGATTCCCTATTTGGTTTACAAACAATTTGGTCTAGATGAATTAAAACCCACCAAGACTACAATCTAACTAGTTGATAATTCGATTTGTATACCAAGAGGAGTGATAAGGGCCATGCTTGTCTAAGTCAATAAGTTCTATTACCGAGTGGATTTTATTATTTTGGACATGGAGCTGGTTATTGATGTTAGCACTCAAATTTCAATCACTCTTGGCCGCATGTTCCTAGCCACATTAAATGCCATAATTAATATAGGAATGGAATCATGAAGCTATCCTTTGCGAATATGAAACTTTAGCTAAATTTATTTAATATGTGTAAGTAACAAAAGGATGGTTATGATGTTCATAAAATTAATTTAATCGATTCATTTGTGTAAGATAAGTCTCTTTTGACTTTGCACTCTGATACCTTAGAAGCATACTTGGCTCACTCCCCCGATCTTAATGTTGATATGATTAAGGAGATGGATTGTAAGATCCATAACCTCGCAAGACCTTCTATACGCTTTAACTTCGGCATTGGCATGTTCCTGGTTGACCAGATCAACGAGTTTTGATCACAACCATATTTCAATACCGCAACACCCTGAGACTTGTACCCTAGCTGTCGAGATGACGCTACAATTCCAACATCGTTCGACATGCCCCATTGCGACCTCTAGATTATAAGTTGTAGTTTTGGCATAATCTGAGGTGGGTTGCGCAATGCACATGGGCCCCACTTGTACAAATCCCTAGGTTTTCCAATCAATCAAGTCATTCATCACTTCTCTCTCTCTCTCTCTCTCTCTCTCTCCCCCTCCATTAGTCAAACAAACTCATACTTCCCATTATCAACCTATGCCTTGCCCATGCTAAGCCATCCCTCTCTCATTCTTTGTCTACCCATTCTACCCCTCAATATTTTCCTAATCTCTCCTGTCCTAAAAATTCTACCACAAATTCCCTAACTCTATCTCATTTTTAGCATTTGCTAGCAAGAGAGTATAAAGAGATTAAAAGAAAAAAAAAAAGAAATTAGAGAAATTTAGGGAGAGATTAAGAGAGAAAGAGAGAAAAGAAAAGAAGATTAAGAGATGGTTTAAGAGAAAAGAGAGAGCTTGAAGAGAGAATAAGGAGAGATTAGGAGGCTAAGAGGAAGAGAAGAGAGAAAAGAGAGATTAGAGAAGATTAGGGGTGGAGAGGAGCTTGATGGATCATCCAATCATCAATCCGAGTCGATCCAACTGTTCATCCACATTTGTGAGTGTATGGGAGGATCAAAACCCTTCATTTCTTTGTAATTATCCTATTTTAGTGGGTCCACAAGGGTGGGACCGACCTTGATCATGTATGGAGTGCATGATGGACACCATAGTGACAGGGGACCACCCCGATGGCCAGATCTTTTTTCGTTATTTTCTTCTTTCCCTTTTATTTCCCTTTCTTCTTCTTATTTGATGATATCGTGAGGCTGACAAGTGGGCCACATTATTGGAGAGTGTGCCCAACATTCTATCACATAGTGGACCACCTTGTGTGGTCCACTATGACATTTATTTTCCATTTAACTCTTGTGATTTGGTAATACCAATTGTGGATGGTGGAAAACTACCAAAATTAGTTTGATCCAAAGTTCATTGGCCCGCCATAACCTAGCCAATTTGATGGACGGAGTGGAATTTTTCTAAGTGGACCCCACCACCCTTAAAAAACATAAGAGAGAGAGAGGGCAGTAGTGTTACTGCTGGATACAAGCTGCATCCAAGGCTGCTACCTAACAGAGCCTGCAACTTGGGTTCTTAGACATGATCGAACTAAGAACTCTTAAGAAAAGCATAAAAACAACTAAGGAGGAAGAAGAAAAACTCTTGGCGGAAGCTCTCCACCCTTTGGCTCCACTCCTTAAACCCTATATGATGCCTAGGAACGTCCTAGGAACTCCTATTTATAGTTATGAAGCTCCACCTTACGCACTAACTTGGAATTTTTGCAATTTGTTGCAAAACTGACTCAATTTAAGCAGTCTGCAACTTTTACGCGTTACGCTTCAGTCGAACCAAATTAAGCTTGAAAATTGCACTTTACCAGTGGAAAAAATTCTATCGAACCAAATTTTGCATGATTTCGATCTGACTGAATTTAACTTCATTCGAACCGAAGTTGATGCTAAAAATTCTTGTGCAAAAAATCTGTCAAATTTAGGTCAGACCGACTCCAACTGAAGTCTCCAACCAAAGTACTTCGGTCGAACCGAAGTTAGCTCAGGTCAAACCAAATTAAACTTGATTTCTTGCTAGATAGTTTTCTGTAATTTCAGTCAGACCGAAATGTCCTGTTTTCTTATGCGGATTCTATATTCTTTTAAGTCCTTTCTTCATCCTTTGTACTTGGTTTCCTTGGATCTTTGGCATGTGAATTCTTCATTCTTGGTCTCCTAAGATCCATCTTTTTCCTTGGTAATTCCTGAGCATTAAATCTATGCTTTTAACATTCTTTTCAATCTAAGCTCTCATATTCACCTTGCAACATAAATATATATAAAATATACCATTAAGCCTTATCACGTGCATCAAACCAAGATATAAATAGGGGAAATATGTAATATTTGACACTCAACACAGTCCCCAATCAACATTTTTCCATTCCCAAGCAAAACATGCATGAAGTGAACCTCAATTCTCAATGTTCAAACCTTTTTCAGAAAATAATCTTTTGTAAATTGAGTATGAATGAGTAGAGTTAAGATGAGAAAATGGGACTTTGAAAACCTAGAACCAAATCATATAAGCAGTTAATCAAATCAGTTCTTTATCAATTAAATCAGAGCATAAGTTCGTATATCAAGCTTTTTATTATGCTCAGTGAAGATCAAATTACTTCCCATGAGAGTACTATCATTTTATAATGTTAGCCATGTTCATCATATCAAGAGTGGTTAAAAACTCAAGTACTGATTCCGAACATATCCCCTTCTCCTTCTTTTTCCAGTTTTTAATTTTATATCGATAGTCCCTTTTTTTATTATTCATTTCTTTTCAGATATTTTCATTCTTTTTCAGTCTTTTCACCATACATGACCTTTTTATCGATCTCCTATTTTTGAACTGGTTCTTTTCATCTTCTAGGGTGGATAAAATTCTCCAGACTCAGTTCTCAATGTCTATCAATGATTTACATACTAACCATCAGAAATTCTAGCATTATTCAAAGAAAGTAGTTTGAACGTGTCTTGTGACTTAGATTAACATGATATTCAAACTTCCTCTTAATCAATTAAGTGCAAGAATCATAAGTGATAGGTTACTTAGTTGATCAAACTCTAACAATTCAAAATTCAATTTCTATCTTATTGTAACGCCCTGATAATCGGGGGTCGAGCATAACTCAGCTCCCGAGTTTCAAAACATCACTTATGCAACATATTTAATGATGGATATATGTTGTCTATATGAGTGCATAAGACATGGAATAGATTAAGCCAAACTGCAAATATAATCCAGGGATAAGTGAAAGACGCAAGCAGAAGACTTAAAGAAATATATGTGTATATGTGCAAGTCCACGAAATACGTATACATGCCAGGTCATAATAACAAGTGTTGCTTTCAAAAACACAAGTATCAATGACATCATCTAGTACAATTATAATGAAAACCCAGAATCCCCGCATATCAGGACATGGCTCACATGAACCCACCTGAGAACTGTAAGAAAGAAAACATGTCCTCATGATCCTCGTAATCCTGCTCTGCCTCAGGGATCGCGTCAACATCTGTATCTAAGACAGGGTCTGGTTGGTGTTGAAACACCGCCCTAGAATGTGGGAGTGAGTGATCAACTCAGTGGAACTATACAGTAAAAGTTAACATGTTATCAAATCAATCAAGCAGTAAGGATAAGGCAATACAATCAAACACATCCTAACTACTCTTGTTAATGCAAGGATGTATGTAGGAATGATGCATGCCCTCGCCTGCACTCCCTCAGCATCTTCATCTTATGATACACATGACAACCTCCTGCAGTGCCAACAACTCCTACGCACATGCAATGCGGTGCATGAACATGATTACCAAGTTGTTATTAGTCCTTTTTATACAGCAGGAATGGGAAGCTAAGGTACCTTCCTCATATCACTTTCCAAACAGTGATCCATTCTAGGGTCGTCAGACCTAGTCAATCTCATACGATCATATGGTTTCAGGTCACTGCAAAGAGCTCGTCACCAATCAATGCATGCCTATCATACCTTAGTTACCACCCTAAGGCGCGTCGCCTTAATGCAGTATCAAGGTATGCTCAAGGTCACTACAAAGGGCTCGTCACCAATCAATGTAGGCCGACAGCGCGAATATAGTGTCCCATACCACCATAATCGGCTCACGAGTCTGGTGTGCTCACTGGTCACTATGGGGAGGCTCGTCACCCCAGCGTAGGCCGACAACTCGACCACGGTGTCCCATACCACCATATCCAGCTCATGAGTCTTAGCGGATCAAGGTACAACGATTAACGGGATTTCATTGGTAAGTTTGGTACCCTAGATTCAAACAATAGCATCCATACATGGTGAACATACATCGGACAATCGGGTTACTTGACAAACTCGACTAGCACGAGCGCACATTGAGTTGAATGACATAGAGTGCGCAAATACTCCATGTGGCCAAACCACTGCCTACAACTCTAATACGACTCGGGTTCGTCAAACATGTCCTTCGTGGCGAAAGCAACCTCAGCCACGAACTCAAGGCCGATTACCGATTTTCTGGACTATTCCATAGTCCCAAACACATTCCACTACAACAGATATTCATATCAACACTTAGAACAGTAATGGAACAACAATTCAAATCATACAATATGTGAACATTTGAAGAATATCAACTTAACATGGACTTCAACATAAGTAGTGCTTGAACTTAAAGAACAAAGAATGTAAATTGAATATAAGAAATCATACACACCAATAGGAGAGTTGAGAATCTACTCTCAACGCCCGTAAATAGAATAATATACTACACTTAATCATTTAAACATTTCTACAAGCACTTAGATTACATATTCCAACATATATGACGTATGTTAGTGAGAACACACATTTGGACAATTCCTTTTGCCAAGGAGTTGACACACATACAACTAGTACAAGTACACAACAATTAATCATGGAAAGCACATGTTCATATTTTATATGTATACGATACTTTCTACATACACAAGGAATACACAAATCTCAACACAAGGCATATATATCAGAAACGCAACATAAACATAGCATTTGGCATGTGAATTTACACCCACAACAATAATAAATCATTATCTGACATTGAAAGCCTTGAAAACCATAACCTATACGAATATAGTCCACACCTTTAACCAGAAAAGCACAATAGATCTGATTCAGACGATAAGTCTTCGTCAACGGCGACTAGATAACCTAAGGCAAGAATAGAAATGAGCTACATCAACACATAGACTATTCTAAGCTCTAAACAGATTAGGGTTAGATTAACTTACCCAAGGATGAACTTAGAATCGCCGGAATAATGATTCAAAAGTGATGGTTTAAGGATGTAGAGTAGCAGGAAAGAATCTTAAGATGATTCACCAACTTCGCTCTTACTTTCTCTCTCTTTTCCTCTCTCTCTCTTAGCTAGAGTTAGGAAATTCGTATGGAAAAGAGAGTGAGGGTTTTAAGGTCTTTATATAGGCCTAAAATAGATGAAAATAGCCCCAGGGCCAAGGTATACTTAGGTTATAACCAAATCAGGCCTCTCTCGATCCAACGGAGCACTTCTGGTGGGCCTTTCTCCACGTGCGGTCGGACTTAAGCTCATTGACCATGGATCTAGGTTAGGCTGAGTTTTCATACCGATCGAATTTACAAATCAGCCGTGGTGGACCACTCTTAATTCAACGGTCACCGAAACTTGATCAGCTCCACAAACACTATGACATGCTTGGGCCACCTGCCCTGATCCGAGGGTGAAATTGGGTCAGAATCCAACGGTCAGATTGCTTAAAATTGTCGCACAAGCGACACGACTCAGATTTCATAAAATCATATTTAATTTCTCACCGTTCTCACCCTCTTCACTCCGGACTCAAGCAAATCGACTCAGGACATCATTTAGACTTGATTTCTGAGGTGATGGTCAAGCCCAACAAGGTGACTATAACTGTCTAAGATCATCGCTATTGGACTTTCGTCGCGCGGTCCAGGTCCGATCCAAAGTTTCTAAAAATTCCTGAGAGCAACTAGATTTAGCGTTGAATCCCAGATTTCAGAGTAACATAGCGCTAACGATTCTACAGGTTTTGAGT
This sequence comes from Magnolia sinica, assembly GCF_029962835.1. Taxonomy (NCBI): domain Eukaryota; kingdom Viridiplantae; phylum Streptophyta; class Magnoliopsida; order Magnoliales; family Magnoliaceae; genus Magnolia; species Magnolia sinica. Next base: position 61,871,909 of record NC_080577.1, read on the forward strand.
CCTGCAGATCAAATTTAAAGTGATTGATGCTAATTTCACAAGCAATTGAGTTTAACGCTAATTAACCCACACAACTTCTAAGGAAAATAGAGGTAGTACTCGGGTCTTGGCACGAAATTTTTTGGGTCATTACACTTATGATCATACTCAAAGCATTCTTAATCCATAATTATCAATTTCCAAACAGGTTTCATCTTGAAAATTTAAAAAATTCTCATAAAAAAATTTCCATAATTTGCTCAAAACTAAGCAAATACTGATTAGTTTACATAATCCACTCCCCTCAACCTAAAATCTACATTGTCCTTAATGTATGGGATACAAGCATGCAATGCATATGAGACAACGAAAAGAAAGGAGAAGTGATGGAAAGGTAGTACCTGAAGAAGGAGAATTTAAGTTATTCCAAAGATCTCAACATAAAGATGGGTTAGTACAATGACTAAACAATTGAAAGCAGACTATCCTAGTCCTAAATCATATAAAAACAATAAGTTCTACTCCTAAACTAGGAAAGCAAGGTAAAAACTACTCATTCATGTGACAAGGTTCCTCCTCCGACCAATATCTTGATAAATTTCTCTGTAGGTTTCTCAACAAGATCATCCAAAAGCCCTTTTTGCAATAGGCTTGAATGCCCTGGAGCATGAATTTTCAGAGAAATTTATGGACCTCAGCATAAAGTTTCCTTTTAATCTCCTGAGGTGTCCGAAGTATATACGATTCACCAATGATAGAAAAAGTTTCAATGTTAGTAGAACATGGTAAATTAGAGACTACGAGTATGTGAAATTCAGAAAAATCCTTAGTGGGTGATGCAGTCTCAATACATTCCGAAGTTTTACACTTTGGTTCAATTCTCAGCTCCTTCTCCCTTGATGGTAAACATTCAGGATCTGGAGAAGGAAGTTTTTCAGAATAAGGATTCTCTCGGTCAGTAACAACTACCGAGGTATTGTCTTGCAAGGCATCCACTATTTCTTGAATCATATGGTCATTAGAATTCTCAAAGTGTGCTAAACAATCTTCTAGAGAGAGGAGAGATTCAGTTGAGAGGGGCTCATTTTGCACATTGAGGTTTGTGATGATATGCCCACGGACTCCTCCATCATCTTTTAGAATAGAGTGAAGCATACTCTCGTACTCTTCATCTTGGTGAGAGTCGATCATCACCGGATACATCTCGCCTTGCCCTGCATAGACAGATTGAGAATTAGAGGTGAAGATTTAATGTGAAGACTCGGTTCATTAACACTAGTCAATAGAGGCATTGTATCATCAAGGGTGAATGTTTTAATGCTGGCTTTCACTGGGTAGTTTCAAATACCGGAGTCATGTCTAGTAAGTCGTCCATCTCCTTAATCATATCAAAATCTAAATCAGGGGAGTGGGTCGAGCACACCTCAAGAGAGTCCTGCGATTCTCTTCAAAGGAACTCATTCTCCATATTTAAATCAAATATGTCAGATGGGTGGAGTAGATCATTATGGTCGACAATTTCTTATATCTCGTTGTAAGACTCATATCCTAGCTCATACTGTTTCGTAGGCTTCCGCGGTCCTCCCAGTCAAATTCCGGCAACCTGCGACGCGTAGACAGCAGTTGTGCATGATCCTGAGTTGTGTCCTGTATATCAGAGTCGGCTCAACTTGAGACTTGTACCATTATGACCGCACCGTCGCTGTGGTTCCAACGCTGCATCTTTTGCACCGATCCGATACCCTAGCAGGAAGATGCAGGCCGGCATTTATTTTAAAGAAACGCCGCGCATTTGTAATCCCAAGAGAATCTCTACAACATGTCAAATCAATCCCATCAATCACCTCATGTCAAGTACAAAGCAACCCATGCTTTCTTTCTCCACAAGTCAAGTAAACTCAAAGTCAACCAATCCATCACCTCACCCATCACTCACATCCATCACCCATCTCCTATCACTTCTCTTTCAACCACCCTCTCTCTCTCTCTTTCTCTTCACAAAATCCAAGCAATCAAATGAGCTCACGTCCAAGCTCTTCCATGTGAGAGAAAGTGATTTTTGGTGGCCCATTTTCCCATCCCTTTAACCTTCATCCTACCCATTCAAACCTCATCTCCCTCCATCAAAGTGAAGCACAAGGAGATTGACGTTCTAATGGACCGAGAAGATCGAACGGTGGGTGCTCATTAGGCTAGATTTTTCATGTTTTGATGATGGGCCAAGTGAGGCCTACTAATTGATGGTATAGATCTCACTTTGGACCCTAGGTATGGCCGATGGCCCACCTTAATGCTCATGATCATTCCATGATGGGGCCATTCTCCATGGACCCCATCATAATGTTTATTTTTCCTTGCATTATAAGAGGTCATCTAGACCATCCATTTTGGGTGGAGAAGGATCTCCACCGTTGATCTTCAGTTTGATGGGCCCACAAGTAATGGTACCCACTTGATGTATGATTGGATGCTTGAAACGGAGGGCCCATAGTGCAAGGGTTCCTCCACCACGCGTGTCCCTCTATCTTCTCTCTTTCTCCCTCTCTTTTTAGTTATTTATTTTTGTGTGTGATGATATGGTTGTGTGGCCCACTTGGATGGACCCCTGCACGAAGCATGTATTGGATCCAAGTCATTGGTAGGTAAGGCCCACGTCCAGCGTCCCCTAGACGCTAGATGTGAAAATAAATATGAGTTTGATTTCAAGCTTATTGGGTGGGCCAATTGTGTAGGCCCCACCTTGATATATGTATTCAATCCATGTCGTCCATCCCATTCAAAGGATCGTTTTAGGTGTTGAACCGAAAAATGAAGTCTATCCGATCTTCAGGCGGGCCATAGCATGTAAAACATTGGTTTCTTACCGTTGAAACTCACCCTGACATTTTTTATGGACCGAAAAACATCGGATATTGGGCTCGTTGGAACGATCTTGAGCCATAGAGTGCAATGGACGGGCTGGATTCAGCTGAGGTGGGCCCTACCTCTGAAAAACCACAAAAATTCATTTTTTTCAAAAAAAACAACAACAACAACATCAACGTTGCTGCTGCTGCTGACAGGGAGAGGACGCACAGGCATCCTGCGCTGTGGGCTGACGGGCCAGGGACCCACGGTCCAGCCGTGGACCCCACCATGATGTATATTTATCATCCAACCTGTTCATATGGTGGGCCACTTCCAGCAGTGGGCCCACCTCCAAAAATCAGCCATATCCACGACTCAAGTGGCCCCCATTAGAGGAAAGAGTGGGATTGAACGTCTGCCCTTGAAACTCTTTTTCTGGGCCACAGAAGTTTTGGATGAATATGAAATTTGTTTTTCCTACTCAGCCAGGTCTGTGCGACCTTATTAACGGGTCAGATTGCATACAAACATAATGGTGGGCCTCACGTGGGACCCACAGTGATGTATGTGTTGTATTCCCACCGTCAAGCGGATGGTGGAGCCCACCATAATTTATGTGTTCTATCCACACCGTCCACACTGGACGATGGGACCCACCCCTACATGTGGGACGGTGTGTGTGTGTATATATATATTATATTAAATATAATATTGTATTATATTATGTTATATATAATATATACTTGATGATGGGCCTCATGTGGACCCCCCCACCATGATGCATGTGATGCATCCAAGCCATCCAGCTCCTTTGAAAGTTCATTTGATGATATGAGCTAAAAAATGAGTTAGGCCCATAGTTCATGTGGACCCCCACCATGATGCATGGGTTGCATCCAAACTATTCACCATTTGGCAAGCTTGTACTACAGGCTTGAGACTAAAAATAAGACAGATCTATAGTTCAAGTGGACCCCACCTTGGTATGTGTATGAGGCCCATCTTGATTTAATTGTCGCCATCTATTGAGGCCCATATGATATGCATATGGCCCATGTGATTAGGCCCATTTTAATGTATTTTAAGGCCCATCTTGATGTAATTATGGCCCATCCATTGGGGCCCACCTTTGATATGTATGAGACCCATCTGTGAGGCCTACCTTTGATATGTTTATGGCCCGTTGTTGAGGCCCACTTGATGTATATGAGGCCCATATGATGTGACCCATTGTGCTGTATTTGGGTCCATGGGTTGAGGCCCATTGTGATGTATTAGGGCCCATGGGTTGAGGCCCATTGTGATGTATTTGGGGCCCATGGGTTAAGACCCATTATGATGTATTCAAGGCTCGTTATTAAGTCCCACCTTGATGTGTATGAGGCCCGTTATTAAGGCCCACCGTGATGTGTATGAGGCCCGTTGTTGAGGCCCACCTTGACATATATAAGGACCATATGATGAGGCTCATTTGATATATTTGAGGCCCATGGGTTGAGGCCCATTGGGATGTATACAAGGTCTATTGCATTGTGTGATTCCACCATGGGTTATGTAATGACATTTATGGTGGGCCATGCCTTGGGAGCAATGTTGGTTTGACGTCCACATTGTAAGATTAATGTTGGTTAAATGTCCGCATTATAACTCTCCCTAACGCCCATTGATAGGCCCATACTTGTTATGTGTTGGCCGTCTAGGCCCATTTGCATTATAAGGATAGTTCATTACTTTACAACATGCTTTCTATAATTCCATGACTCATGCCATACACACCATATGTATGCTTGATATGAGTAGTGACTAATCATTGCATAAGCCATTGGGCAGACTATTTACAGGACTCTTTATGAGACGAAGTGCCCACATTATCGCGCCGTATGCGTAGGATTACTGCATGACTGGATAGTGTGACTCATGCATCTCACATATATGTGATTTGATCATTGTACGCCCCAGCGACATCAGGGTCGTGGCCTCCACAGACACATCATGGATAGCCAAATGGGACACCGAAAATATTTGATTCTAGCATTATGGGCACTTAGGATATCCTTGGGTGAAAATCCCAAAACCTCCAAGGCCAGGAGTAGCCCCAACATCTAGACTGAGTGGAATATGAGCGCTCGAGTGCCGAATACCAGTAGGCCGCATCTCCCACTTGTCGTGGTCGGTTGGGTGGGGGTGTGGCCTTATCCGCCCAAGTGAGGGGGCTATAAGCTAGGCTGAGTATGACCAGCTCGTAAATGGGTCCGCTATCGACGAGCCAGGTAGGTATTGGCAGACTACTGGTCAGGCCGATAGTGAGGTCTATTTCGCTCGCTAGGCTGTGCAGCTAGGGAGGAGGCAGTTGGAGTGGAGTGTAATAGACCCCAATGATTTTCCCAAAGAGCAACCGTACTGATATGTGGACTTATTGAGCAGGAATTACATATCCATTCATTCATTCATTCACTATCCACTCGGGCTGGTGATGCGTAACTATTTGTTACGTGTACCATCGCAAGGCCAGGATTTCGGTTGGGCGCGCGACTAACCTGAGATCAGGAGTTTACCACATTGAGTCAGACTATCCAAATTTAGGTATGGGACTGGTTTGGATTGAAGTCCTTGTGGTGGACCCCGTTGCCTGTGATACTACGTACTATCATCCCGACTTCACATTCCAGCATTGGTCATTTCAGTCGGACTATGAGGTTGATGGGATTCACGGCTCGTCAGGATTTACATATTACATTGCATCCTCAGCATCTGTTATTATCCTTTTATGTTTCGCATCACATGGCCCTAGGTATGGCCGATAACATTCATGCCTTACATCAAATAGCCTTGGTACAGCTGATAGCATTTATGAACTTACCGCATATTTTTACATTACTCTGATATTGTATGATTCATGATCTTGTCAATATTTTCGCTTATTCCGATGGTGTATGATTTATGGGCTTTATTATATACTTTGCACTTACCTTACACACTTTCACCACCCTCTAAGCTTTCTATAAGCTTATGCACGATAGATACGTGCAGGCGGCGTTAGGTTGCAGCAGCGTTGAGCTTGGAGTGTGCAGCAATCTTCTGGAGTTTTGATTTTCGACATATGTAATTTCCTTTCAAGATTGTATTCAAATATTTATATTAGTGGATATGTAATGACGATGTTGCCCATACTGTTTCGTAGGCTTCCGCGGTCCTCCTGATCGAATTCCGGTGGCCTACGACGCGTAGACAACAGTTGCACGTGATCCTGAGTCGTGTCCCATATATCAGACTCAGCTCAACTTGAGACTTGTACCATTGCGACCACACCATCGCCGCAGTTCCAATGCCGTGTCTTATGCACCAATCAGATACCCTGGCAGGAAGATGCGGGCCGGCATTTATTTCGAAGAAACGCCACGCGTTTGCAATCCCAAGAGAATCTCTACAACATGTCAAATCAATCCCATCAATCACCTTATGTCAAGTACAAAGCAACCCGTGCTTTCTTTCTCCACAAGCCAAGCAAACCCAAAGTCAACCAATTCATCACCTCACCCATCACTCACATCCATCACCCATCTCCCATCACTTCTCTTTTAACCACCCTCTCTCTCTCTCTCTCTCTCTCTCTCTCTCTCTGTCTCTCTCTCTCTCTTTCTCTTCACAAAATCCAAGCAACCAAATGAGCTCACATCCAAGCTCTTCCATGTGAGAGAAAGTGATTTTTGGTGGCCCATTTTCCCATCCCTTTAACCTTCATCCTACCCATTCAAACCTCATCTCCCTCTATCAAAGTGAAGCACAAGGAGATTGGCATTCCAACGAACCGAGAAGATCGAACGGTGGGTGCTCATTAGGCTAGATTTTTTATGTTTTGATGATGGGCTAAGGGAGGCCTATCGATTGATGGTATGGATCTCACTTTGGACCCTAGGTGTGGCCGATGGCCCACCTTGATGCTCATGATCATTCCATGATGGGGCCATTCTCCATGGACCCCATCATGATGTTTATTTTTCCTTGCATTATAAGAGGTCATCTAGATCGTCCATTTTGGGTAGAGAAGGATCTCCACCGTTGATCTTCAGTTTGATGGGCCCACAAGTAATGGTACCCACTTGATGTATGATTGGATACTTGAAACGGAGGGCCCATAGTGCAGGGGTCCCTCCACCACGCGTGTACCTCTATCTTCTCTCTTTCTCCCTCTCTTTTTAGTTATTTATTTTTGTGTGTGATGATATGGTCGTGTGGCCCACTTGGATGGACCCCTGCACGAAGCATGATTGGATCCAAGTCATTGGTAGGTGAGGCCCACTTTATCTGTGTTGTTCCACACCACCTAGCCATGTGGTGGCCCACCTGACCAGGGCCCACCTTAAATGTTTCTATACACCAGAACGTCTAGCGTCCCCTGGACGCTGGACGTGAAAACAAATATGAGCTTGATTTCAAGCTTATTGGGTGGGCCAATTGTGTAGGCCCCACCTTGATGTATGTATTCAATCCATGCTGTCCATCCCATTCAGAGGATCGTTTTAGGCGTTGAACTGAAAAATGAAGTCTATCCGATCTTCGGGCGGGCCATAGCATGTAAAACATTGGTTTTTACCGTTGAAAGTCACCCTTACATTTTTTATGCGCCGAAAAACATCGGATATTGGGCTCGTTGGAACGGTCTTGAGCCATAGAGTGCAATGGATGGGCTGGATTCAAATGGTGTGGGCCCTACCTTTAAAAAACCACAAAAATTCATTTTTTTCAAAAAAAAAAAAAATAACAACAACAACAGCGTTGCTGCTGCTGCTGACAGGGAGAGGACGCTCAAGCGTCCTGCTCTGTGGGCTGACGGGCCAGGGACCCACGGTCCCATCCTGGACCCCACCATGATGTATATTTGTCATCCAACCTGTTCATATGGTGGGCCACTTCCAATAGTGGGCCCCCTTCCAAAAATCAGCCATATCCACGGCTCAGGTGGGCCACATCAGATGAAAGAGTGGGATTGAACGTCTACCCTTGAAACTCTTTTTCTTGGCCATAGAAGTTTTGGATCAAGATGAAATTTGTTTTTCTTACTCAGCCAGGTCCGTGCGACCTTATTAACGGGTCGGATTGCATACAAACATAATTGTGGCCCCCACGTGGGACCCACAGTGATGTATGTGTCGTATTCCCACCGTCCGCACCATAATTTATGTGTTCTATCCACACCGTCCACACTGGACGGTGGGACCCACCCCCACGTGTGGGATGGTGTGTGTGTGTGTATATATATATATTATATTAAATATAATATTGTATTATATTATATATAATATTGTATATATTATATATATTATATGTAGATTATATTATGTTATATATAATATATACTTGATGATGGGCCTCATGTGGACCCCCCCACCATGATGCATGTGATGCATCCAAGCCATCCAGCTCCTTTGAAAGTTCATTTGATGATATGAGCTAAAAAATGAGTTAGGCCCATAGTTCATGTGGACCCCCACCATGATGCATGGGTTGCATCCAAACTATTCACCATTTGGCAAGCTTGTACTACAGGCTTGAGACTAAAAATAAGACAGATCTATAGTTCAAGTGGACCCCACCTTGGTATGTTTTAATTGTCGCCATCTATTGAGGCCCATATGATATGCATATGGCCCATGTGATTAGGCCCATTTTAATGTATTGTAAGGCCCATCTTGATGTAATTATGGCCCATCCATTGGGGCCCACCTTTGATATGTATGAGACCCATCTGTGAGGCCTACCTTTGATATGTTTATGGCCCGTTGTTGAGGCCCATTTGATGTATATGAGGCCCATATGATGTGGCCCATTTAATGTATTAGGAGTCCATGGGTTGAGGCCCATTGTGATGTATTAGGGCCCATGGGTTGAGGCCCATTGTGAAGTATTAGGGCCCATGGGTTGTGTAAGACCTGTGTCCTAGCCCATACCGTTCCATAAATTTTTACAGTCCTCCCAGTCAAATTCTAATGACTCGTGACGCATAGATAGCATTTACATATGCTCTCGAGTCACATGAACTGACTCAATCCGAGACCTATGCCATCGCGACCACGCCGTCATCGCGATTCCGACGACGCGTCTCGTGCATCAATGCAACGCTTAGATTATGAGATCCGGCCCGTGCATTATCTCGACCATTGATCGCTTGATCGCGGGACCCACCTATCCCTGTTGTTGTACTTCCCTAGAAACATTAATTACTATGATGTCACCCTAGGGGTGACATCACCCTACCCTACCCTAGCCATAACTCCTTACAAGCAACCACCCCTTCCCTTTTTCTCCAAAAGTCAAACTCAATAATTGCCTAGAAACCTTCACCTCTCTCTCTCCTATCTCTCTCCCTCCCTCTTTCTTCCTCATTCTCCTTGGCAAAAACCATGGACGTCTAACCATCTCCCACCTTATACCCCCACCAATCTAACCTCTAAATCGTCATCTTCACCATTGATAGAGCTCTTAGAGGCATTGGAGTTTATGGGAAGAAGAAGAGTAAGGTGGGTGTCTCTCTCTCTCTCTTTCTCTCTCTCTCTCTCTCTCCTTCATTTATTCTGTGGCCCACTTAATGAGTGTATGTGATGTCCAAACCATCCATCAAATGGACCCCATGGCCGTTAAAGCCATGTGAGTTCTACCCTCTGGATGATGGGAAAACATATATATCATATTGATACAAATCAAGTGGGCCACGTTCACGTGGGACCCACCAGCTGTGGTCCCCACACGTGGGACCCACCTTGATAAATATGTACACGTCCAGCGTCCAGGACGCTGGACATTATGGAAAGTGATCAGACAGTGAGGTGTACTCACCGCTAAAAATGTAGCTTTGATTTAAACTTTTTGGGTGGGCCACTCATGCAAGCCCCACCTTAATGTATGTATCTAATCCACACCGCCCATACTAATTCCTAGATCATTTTAGCCGTTGAACCGGAAAGATAAGTCAATCCGAATCCCTGGTGGGCCGCATTGTGTATAAAATAATAGTTTTTGGTGATTTCAATTTTTAGGGCCTGCTGTGGTAATCTGTGTATCAAAACACACCCAATGTTAGGCTTGTTAGACCCGTCATGAGCTTAGAGACCCAACTAATGGAGTAGATCCTTCTAATGTGGGCCCCATCTATGAAATTCTTCAAAAACAAGTAATATAAAAAAAAGGTGGATGCTACTGCCGCTGCTGCTGTGGACGCTAGCAGTGAGCAGTGTCCTGGCACAGACAAAATGGGCAGGGAGAGTGGACCCCACCTTAGGCCCCACCGTGATGCATTTGTGGCATCCACACCGTGCAATTGAAGGGTCCCCTTAAAGCAAGGGACGTCCTAAAAATCAGCCATTTACGGCACTCAGGTGGTCCACACCACCAAACGGCATGGATTGAACGTTTACCATTGAAATCCCTTTCTGGGTCCTAAAAGTTTCGGATGAATATGAAATTTGTTTTACCTCTTTATCTAGGTCGGTGTGACCCTACCAACGGTTGGGATGGAAGATAAACATTATGGTGGGCCCCATGTGGGACCCACCTGCAAGAGGAGTGGCTAGTGTACGAACGCACCAGCTATGCTGCCACTGTAAAAGACGTCAGCAAGTTCTGTAGGTCCCCATCGGCGTACGTGTTTCGCCGTGCTAACCATCTATTTTGATGGTGGGACCCACTGCCAACTGACGTAGTAGGTCCTGTGGGTCCCATGTGATGTGTATTTATACCTAAGCCGTCCATTAAAGTGGGTGAAAAGGCCTAGCTATATGTCCTAGAGGGGGGGCTGACTAGGACAATGCCAAATAAAACTTATAACAGCGGAATTAACAAGAATATGAGAGCCAAAATAAATCACAATGCAAGAAAGTAAAATAACCTCAAAATTCAGATCTTGAGAGGTTGATACAAATGTTATTCTAAGGATAACCTTACACCAAAAACCAGAGTTTATGGTAAGACAACCTTATTTCTAGAAAGATCTTTGTATCAAATCTCAGACCAAACGGGAATACAGAAATAAATACAAACTGAATTGAAATAAATTGTAATCACAAATGTATTATTCTAGGGACAGCCATACACCATAAAAATGGCAGGGCAACCTTGCTGGAACAACTTTTAAAGGAAATTGAATATCAAGCTGATAAAGGAATAGCAGAAAATAAATTCTAAACTATTACAAAATTCTCACAATGCTTGAATTAAATGATTACAACATTCACCACCATACATACATCCCACAAAAGAATAATTAAAGATTAGAAGTATAAATCATTCAACCACAACATAAGGGATTATAGTGGTTCGCCTATGTGTTCACCAACTGTTTAAACAACAGCCACACAGAATGCTACTCCACTCCTAATATCCTCACACAGGGGATATTAGCGTTCACTAACAAAATAGGTTTTCCCAGGTTCACCTAAAACCTTTACAATTGTGTCTTTGTCTGTGGGCTTACACAATTAAAAAAAAACCCCAATTCTGAGTTTTCCTAGCTCTCCTCAGATAACCAATACAACAAGATTTTTCTGGCAAATCTTGAAAGAAACCAAAACAGAAAGGAATTTACAATTAAATGTAAAATACCTGATTCTCTCCTTCGTTGTAGCAGCCCGGTACAACCAAATCAGAGTAGATGATTGAATGTCCAAGTTCAATGTCCAGTACTCAATTACAATGGTTCTAATTCTAATAGATTTTTCAAAATCTAAATAGGGCTTGCCTTAATTGATTTTGATTCCAAAGAAAGGGAATAATAATTCCTCTTATCAAATTAGATTGGAATAGCAAAAACAAAATCAATTAAATAAAGCTAAGGAAAGAGAATATTAAATAAGCACACTTAGCTTAGATGGAGCACAGAATTATCTCTCAGAAGTTCGACGAAGATTGGCTTGAATGGATTAATTAATTCGATGATTTCTTCTGAGATTCGTGCACTATTTATAGGTGAGCAGATCGCATCTTCGACTGGTCTAGGGAGCTCTTCGACTAGTCGAAGCAATAACAGATATTTGAAAGATCCGGCGGGATAAGCTTTGACTGTTCTACGACTGGTCGAAGGTCTCCTTCGACTGGTCGTAGGTCACCTTCGACAGGTCGAAGATCTCCTTCGACTGGTCGAAGAACCTGAAAAACATCGCTGGATTTTGAGTCGAAGATTTTTGACTGGTCGAAGATGCAGTCGACACTGTTCCTTCGACTGGTCGAACAGATTCCTGGACTAGTCGAAGCCTAACAGATTTTATCCGAAATTTGTAACAAACTCACGACTGATCGAGGAATTTCTTAGACTGGTCGAAGCAACTCTAGGACTAGTCGAAGAAGGCCTAGGACTAGTCGAAGAACAGACCAAACTCATGAAAAATAAACATTCGATTTATGTATCCAAAATGACCTACTTCTAAGGTCAACCTAAGGTCAATCAAACCTCAACCATGAAGTAAGGACATTGAAACATTAAGAACTAGTGACCTTGAAGGATGAGCCTTGAAGTCTTAATGTAGTTGAAATCTTGATGTAGCTCAATCTTGAAAGAGTCTTGAGTTCTTTACAAACTGCCTTGTACTCTTCTTGAAGTCTTGTAGCTTGAGTCTTGTCTTGTGAGCAGTTCTTGCATTCAAGATTGATCCTTGTACTTGTGAGAAGCTTAGCTTGTTCATGAATGTTGATCCTTGAGAGAGCTTCACTTATGCAAGTTATATATAATAGTGATTTTGGCACCAAAAATTTAACAACAGACAGGGATATAAACTATAGCACTTACAATCTCCCCCTTTGTCAAATTAGTGACAAAACACATAACCAAGATAAACATAAAGTAAAACAACTGGTTAAAGAGTTATGAACCAGATCATATAAACTGGCTTACCTGCAAATCAATATTCAATATTCAACATTTAACATTCAACCAGTTTCATTCAACTAGTTCAAACATACTCCCCCTGAGTAACATAACCAATGCTACTCCTCTCATAATCACATCGTTAAGAACAAACCATTCTCCCCCTTTTTGTCACAATATGACAAAGGAAATAACAATAAAGGAGAACTAAATAAAGGGATATATGAGAGTAAACATGAGGAGTTATGCGAGTATAGTAAAACAAAGATAGAGATACTCAGCATAGCTTCACACAGAATAAATATCCAGCATAAAACATAGATAGTATCCAACCCAAAATCAGTCAACCAAGTGCTAAGTTATAAAGTTATTACAGATCAGAAGTCTCATATAAACTAGTCAGAACCAGAACCAGATGACGAAGCAGGAATAGAGAGATCAAGTTGGTGCATGCCTTTGTTCAATCGCCTAAGATATTTGTGCATGTACTTGAATTGTAAATCATGAGCAACAGACATGTTTTCCATCTTTACATTTATATTCTCAACTTTATCCTCTAATGCACTCAGATGAGCATCAACATCAAATGGTTCAAAATCTAGATCATTTGTTGAGTCAAAATCCAGTTCCTCAAAAATGTCATCCATATTAATGTTATCACTAGCTTCTTCATGACCACCACCACCTTATTCAGGAAGTAGATCCAGCTTCATCTTATTGATATTAGTATTGTTGAAAATCAGATGATGGATAGGTGCCTTATCAACCGGCATATTGACTAACATATGTGTAGCCAATACAGTCATTAAATAGGCAAAAGGAATGTCACTATGACCAGGATGGAATCTAAACTGAAGAATGAAATGACAGATTAAGGATGGTAAACAAATCTGAGTACCATTGGAAATAGCATGGATAACACGAACCATAAACAAAGTCAAGTCAGTTTTATTACCCGAACGAGGATACAGATTAGACACAAAGATTTTGTGGAGAATTCTGTACTTGGGTAACAAATACCTTGCGGGAAGCGCATTCCCTTTTTGTGTCCATTGAACATCCATGTTGCACAAGTCTCTAGTGAGCATGCGTTTTTCAGACATTGAGGGTTTATCAATTAAGTTATGGATAGGAATACCCTCATCATTCACAGGAATGTCCATAAGGGCTGAAATTAAATGACGATCAATGTCAAAAGGCCCTTCTCTAGTAGATATTTTAAAAGTTAAATTATCTTGTGAGAAAGCACTAATACATGTAAACATGGATTGGGCAATGGACCGGTATGCAGGCCCACCCCAATGTAATAAGTTAACCCAACCTACAGCTTCAAGTATAGGAAGAATGTCAAAAGGTGCAATATGATTAACATCAACAGGATGTTCAACAATAACATTACGTGATCTAATGTCCCTAACATATGATGAATCATCATTGGGAACAAGAAGATGATGCTTAGAGATAATGGTCCATCTGGAGGAAGAAGAAGGACCACGGGAAGTAGTTTTTCTACCTCTAGAAGCCATTTGCAACAAGGATATCAAGGAAATAAGAAGTTGCAAAGGATTGAGAAGTGGGTTTACTCAAAACAGATTTTTCAAAATCCAAACTCCAAATCTCAATGAAATTCAAAATAGAAAGCTTTAAGCTAGAAAAGTAAACAACTAGACACAAATCTGTAAGAAAAACGTGATTTGGAACACTAACCTTGAAGAACATGAAAGATGGGTTCGACAAGTCGAAGCACAACTCCTTAGAGAAGAAAAATGAAATGAGGAAGAAAGCAAAAATCTCCAAATTTAAGTGATTCCCGAGTTCTACGACTGGTCGTGGATATCTATGACCGGTCGTAGGACGACTGGACAGGTCGAAGAATGACCAAAAATTCATATTATCTTGCAAATTATACAAAAATTAGAATTCAATCTAGCAAATATATACACTATAATACAAGTAGGCATAAATAATCATTTTAAAATGCACATGCCAAGATCAAATTTCATCTTTTTGAACCTGCTTTTATCGAGAGGTTTTGTGAAAATGTCAGCTCGAAGATCTTCGATAGGAATATATTCTAGAGATATAACTTTTTCTTCTACTAATTCCCTTATATAATGAAATCTAATGTCAATGTGCTTAGTACGAGAATGCTGAATAGGATTTTTTGAAATATTTATCGCACTGAAATTATCACAATGTAATAACATAGAATCCTGTTTAATTCCATAATCACTTAGCATTCGTTGCATCCAAACAAGCTGTGTACATGCATTACCAGCTGCGATATACTCAGCTTCAGCTGTTGAAAGTGATATAGAATTTTGTTTCTTATTAAATCAGGAAACTAGACAATTTCCAATGTAAAAACAACCACCACTGGTTGATTTTCTATCATCTAGATTACCAGCCCAGTCAGCATCCGAGTACCCAGCTAATTGGACACTGGTCTCATGAGGATACCAGAGACCGAGATTTATAGTACTTGCGACATATCTAATAATTCACTTAACAGTAATCAAGTGAGATTCTTTTGGATCAGATTGATATCTTGCACAAATACCAACACTTAGAGAAATATCAGGTCTACTAGCAGTTAAATATAACAAACTACTAATCATACTCCGATAAAGTTTTGAGTCAACATTTTTACCATTAGAGTCTTTTGAGAGTTTCAGGTTAGTACTCATAGGAGTATCGAAATTCTTGCCATTCTCAAATCCAAATCTCTTGATTAGATTCAAAGCATACTTAGATTGAGAAATGAATATTCCTTCAGGTTGTTGCTTTACTTGCAATCCAAAGAAATAAGTCAATTCCCCAACCATGCTCATTTCGAACTATGATTTCATTAAATCTGCAAACTCAGTAGTCAAGTCAGTACAAGTTGATCCATAAATGATATCATCAACATAAATCTGCACCATTAAGATATGATCATTATGTTTTTTAACAAACAGAGTTTTATCAATAGATCCCATTTGAAAATTATGACTTAAAAGAAATTTCGTTAGTTTCTCATACCATGCCCTAGGTGCTTGTTTTAATCCATAAAGTGCCTTTTTAAGCCGATATACATAATCAGTATTTTTGGAATCTTCAAAACCCATTGGCTGTTCAACATAGACTTCTTCATGAAAATCGCCATTTAGAAAAGCACTTTTCACATCCATCTGATAGATCTTTATCTTTCTAAAACATGCAATGGATATAAATAGTCTGATAGATTCAAGACGTGCTACTGGTGCAAAAGTTTCATCGAAATCAATCCCTTCAATTTGAGTATAACCTTGTACCACTAGTCTAGCCTTGTTTCTAATTATATTTCCACACTCGTCAGACTTATTTTTGAAAATCCATTTTGTTCCAATAATGTGTTTATCTTTAGGTCTTGGTACGAGATACCAAACATCATTTCTTACGAATTGGTTGAGTTCTTCTTGCATTGCAACAATCCAGTTCTCATCAGCAAGAGCTTCTTTTACGTTAGATGGTTCTATTTGGGATGTAAAACATACATAATTACATATATCCTCAAGTTATCTACGGGTGCGAACACCGGTGAGAGGGTTTCCAAGAATTTGTGTGGTTGGATGATCTTTAACAGTCCTCAACTCAGAATCACTCTGATTCGATGAAGTATCAGGTTTATCAATGATTAGTACTTCATCATTATCTGAATTAGAAATTGGCGTGTTTAAGTGATCATCAATGACAACATTAATGGATTCTTAAATCACACCAGTCCTTTTGTTCAGAACCCTATAAGCTCGACTGTTTAAGGAATATCCTAGAAAAATACCTTCATCACTCTTCGTATCGAATTTTCCCAAATTTTCACGATCACGTAAAATATAGCACTTCGACTGATCGAGAGTATTTAATAGTAGGCTTTTTATTGAACCACAATTCATAAGCCGTTTTATTATTATCTTTGCTAGCGTAGACTCGGTTAATAATATAGCAAGCTGTGTTGACTGCTTCAGCCCAAAGATTTTTAGAGAGCTTCATGCTATTCAACATGACATTAACCATTTCTTGAGGCACCCTATTCTTTCTTTCTACAATTCCATTTTGTTGTGGAGTTTTGGGAGCAGAGAATTCATGTAATATTCCTTGGTCGGTACAGAACTTCTCAAAATTGCTATTCTCAAATTCAAATCCATGATCACTACGAATTTTACTAATTTGAGAAGATTTTTCAGTTTGAATCCTTTTGAAAACCTTTCTTACTTCTTCAAGGGTTTCAGATTTATCCCTTAAGAAGACTACCCAAGTGAATCTGGTAAAGTCATCAACTATTACTAGGATATACTTTTTCCCACCACGACTTTCTGTTCTAGTAGGTCCTATCAGATCCATGTGGAGAAGTTCGAGTGGTCTTGATGTGGTATTTAAATTCACCTTTTTGTTTGAGTTCTTTGTTTGTTTGCCTATCTGGCACTCACCACATATTTTATCTAATTTCTGAAGTTTGGGTAAACCTCTTATAAGTTCTCGTTTGCTCAATCTATATAAATTTCGATAATGTACATGTACAAGACGTTTGTGCCATAAATCAGTCTCGTCTGTATGGACCATGTAACATGTTTGATTAGATGAGCTGGATTCGCTAATAATATAGCAATTTTCAGACGTTCTACGTCTAGTTAATATTACAGAACCCTTATTGTTTAGTATCTCACAGCTTTGATTAGAAAATCGAACATTATGGTTATTATCACATATTTGAGATATACTAAGCAAGTTATGTTTTAAGCCTTCAACATATAAAATATTTTTAAACACAGGAAGATTAAAAAGTTGAACCGTACCTTGGCCTATAATCTTGCAGTTGCTACCATCACCAAATGTGACTGAACCATCAGTCATATCTTTCAGATCCATGAATAAGGCTTTGTCACCTGTCATATGCCTAGAGCATCCACTGTCTAGGTATCACTTTGAATGACTTGTTGCTTTGAAAGCAGTGTGAGCAACCAAGCAGGTGACTTTAGGAACCCATTTCATAACTGTTTTGGGTTTAAGAACATAGTTGGTCTTCTTTTATGTATATTTGTAGGAATGACCTATAGAGTTAGATTTTAAGAGCTCCTTGAGTAAATCAACTATCTTTTTAGCTAATGGATTTCGTTTCTGATTAAAGTTGACATGGCTGTTTCTAGGTTTTTGAAAAGTTTTTGAATTTCTAGAAAAATCTTGATAAGTACTTTTCCCTTTTGAGTTTGAGGACTCTCCTTTAACAAACATAGGAGGAGTATACTTTTGTTTAGGAGGTAGATTTTTATCATAGCCTAACCCGGATAGATCGCCACATTTTCTTGATCCGGATAAAAGTTTCTCTAACTTTGGATCACCTTGGGCATATTTCCATGTGTCCTTTAGACTCAGAAGAGAAGAAGATACTTCATTTTTAAGTTTCTCAATTTCAGATTTTAAATCAATAATTAGTGAGTTTTTGAATTCCAAATCGCATTTTGATTTTTCAAAACAATCTGAAATTTGTGATTTTTCTAAGACAAGTGATTCAAAACAATTTTTGAGTTTAGAAAACATTTCTTTTTGAAGTTTAAGTTTGACAGCAATTTTACAACTTTCCTTATATAGGGCATTATAAGCGTCTTGAAGATCATCTTCATTTTCACATTCACTACTCAGATTTTCTTCACTTGTTGAGTTATTATCTGAAAATGTGAATTTGGCTAGAATCATAAGAGCTTTAACCTCATTGCCCGACTCAGTTTCAAAATCTTCTGATTCAGAAGAACCTTCAGAATCAGATGATTCATCCCATGTAGCCAACATACCCTTCTTCTTGGGTTTGTCCCTTTTAGGACATCTATTTGCTAAGTGCCCATATTCTTGACAGTTATAACATTGACTATCTTTCAAAGATTTTTGAGATTTGGGTCTAAACTTCTTTTTATCATTTGATTTTTGAAAATCAACCCTTTTCTTGCTTTTGAAAATCTTGTAAAATTTCTTAGCTAAAAGAGTCATATCATCTTCTGAATCAGAATTTTCTTCTGAATTACATTTAAAAGATTTTAGTGCGATAGATTTACCTTTAGGAGCTTTAAAGTTTAACTCGTAGGTTTGTAGAGAACCAACTAGTTCTTCTACCCTCATATTATCCGTATCACGAAGTTCCTGGATCGCGGTTACTTTAGAATTGAACCGTTCAGGAAGTGAGCGTAATATTTTTGCACACACTTTACTTTTTGGGATTTTATCGCCAAGACCCCACATTGAGTTTACAATGTCATTCAATCTAGTGTAAAAGTCCATAAACATTTCATTTTCCTCTATATGAATTTCTTCAAATCTGGTTGTGAGGAGTTGGACTTTAGATTTTTTGACAATTGTAGTACCCTCGTGTGTCATTTCTAATATATCTCAAGCTTGCTTTGCAGTATCACAGGAAATGATTCTTTTGAACTCATCCGGTGATAGTGCGCAAGTAATTGCATTTAGTGCTTTAACATTTGCACTACTCTCACTTTTCTGAAGAGTGGTCCATTGGTAATATGGCGTGACTTTCATAGATTTTGAACCATCAACCCCAGTAACTTCCATGATAGGAGGTTTCCATTCAGTCACTGTGGCTTGCCACACATTTTCATCCATTGATTTGAGGAAGATCCTCATTCTGGCATTCCAATCGGCATAGTTGGAGCCATCAAAGGGTGGAGGCCTTGTGACTGAAAGGCTATCAAAATTTGACATCTTAAATAGCTTAAATCGTTAGCTCAGGAATTAAATCCAAGAATTAAAAAAGAGCTATTAGGCTTTGATACCACTTGAAAAGGCCTAGCTATATGTCCTAGAGGGGGAGTGAATAGGACAATGCCAAATAAAACTTATAACAGTAAAATTAAAAAGAATATGATAGCCAAAATAAATCACAATGCAAGAAAGTAAAATAACCTCAAAATTCAGATCTTGAGAGGTTGATACAAATGTTGTTCTAAGGACAACCTTACACCAAAAACCAGAGTTTATGGTAGGACAACCTTATTTCTAGAAAGATCTTTGTATCAAATCTCAAATCAAACAGGAATACAGAAATAAATACAAACTGAATTGAAATAAATTGTAATCACAAATGTATTGTTCTAGGGACAGCCATACACCATAAAAATGGCAGGGCAACCTTGCTGGAACAACTTTTAAAGGAAATTGAATATCAAGCTGATAAAGGAATAGCAGAAAATAAATTCTAAACTATTACAAAATTCTCACAATGCTTGAATTAAATGATTACAACATTCACCACCATACATACATCCCATAAAAGAATAATTAAAGATTAGAAGTATAAATCATTCAACCACAACACAAGGGATTATAGTGGTTCGCCTGTGTGTTCACCAACTGTTTAAACAACAGCCACACGGAATGCTACTCCACTCTTAATATCCTCACACAGGGGATATTAGCGTTCACTAACAAAATAGGTTTTCCCAGGTTCACCCAAAACCTTTACAATTGTGTCTTTGTCTGTGGGCTTACACAATTAAAAAAAAAAAAAAACCCCACTTCTGAGTTTTCCTGGCTCTCCTCAGATAACCAATACAACAAGATTTTTCTGGCAAATCTTGAAAGAAACCAAAACAGAAAGGAATTTACAATTAAATGTAAAATACCTGATTATCTCCTTCGTTGTAGCAGCCCGGTAGAACCAAATCAGAGTAGATGATTGAATGTCCAAGTTCAATGTCCAGTACTCAATTACAATGGTTCTAATTCTAATAGATTTTTCAAAATCTAAATAGGGCTTGCCTTAATTGATTTTGATTCCAAAGAAAGGGAATAACAATTCCTCTTATCAAATTAGATTGGAATAGCAAAAACAAAATCAATTAAATAAAGCTAAGGAAAGAGAATATTAAATAAGCACACTTAGCTTAGATGGAGCACAGAATTATCTCTCAGAAGTTCGACGAAGATTGGCTTGAATGAATTAATTAATTCGATGATTTCTTCTGAGATTCGTGCACTATTTATAGGTGAGCAGATCGCGTCTTCGACTGGTCTAGGGAGCTCTTCGACTAGTCAAAGCAATAACAGATATTTGAAAGATCCGGCGGGATAAGCTTTGACCGTTCTACGACTGGTCGAAGGTCTCCTTCGACTGGTCGTAGGTCACCTTCGACTGGTCGAAGATCTCCTTCGACTGGTCGAAGAACCTGAAAAACATCGCTGGATTTTGAGTCGAAGATTTTCGACTAGTCGAAAATGCAGTCGACACTGTCCCTTCGACTGGTCGAACAGATTCCTGGACTAGTCGAAGCCTAACAGATTTTATCCGAAATTTGTAACAAACTCACGACTGATCGAGGAATTTCTTAGACTGGTCGAAGCAACTCTAGGACTAGTCGAAGAAGGCCTAGGACTAGTCGAAGAACAGACCAAACTCATGTAAAATAAACATTCGATTTATGTATCCAAAATGACCTACTTCTAAGGTCAACCTAAGGTCAGTCAAACCTCAACCATGAAGTAAGGACATTGAAACATTAAGAACTAGTGACCATGAAGGATGAGCCTTGAAGTCTTGATGTAGTTGAAATCTTGATGTAGCTCAATCTTGAAAGAGTCTTGAGTTCTTTACAAACTGCCTTGTACTCTTCTTGAAGTCTTGCAGCTTGAGTCTTGTCTTGTGAGCAGTTCTTGCATTCAAGATTGATCCTTGTACTTGTGAGAAGCTTAGCTTGTTCATGAATGTTGATCCTTGAGAGAGCTTCACTTATGCAAGTTATATATAACAGTGATTTTGGCACCAAAAATTTGACAACAGACAGGGATATAAACTATAGCACTTACAGTGGGCCCCACCATTTTCTGGTGCTGCATACGCACCGTCCAGCAGTAGTCACTGCTGGACATTTAAAATGACAAATATCAGCTTCCTTCATAGCTGTGGGTCCACACGTGTGGACCCACCTAATATGTATGTGTTCTACGCACGTGGGACACCACCAGCATGCATATGTTTCATGTACCTCACACGTGTGAAGATTGGCTGGGATGCCTTGCGCGTGTGTAGATTGACTGGTATCCCTCACACCATGGCAGTGTGTGGGGCTACCTTAGCTTGATGTATTGTATATCCACTCCTGTCCATCGATTTTAACTGGTGGGACCCACCTTATATTAAATCTGCACCGTTCATTCATATGGTCGGTGAGTCCTAGTAGCCTGGCTGCTACCATTGACGTCATCAAGATATGTAGGGCCACCGTGATGCATCTGTATGCAGCACCGTCCATTTGAACAATGCTGTGTAGGGGGCCACCATGATGTGTTACATCTGCACCGTCCAATCCATAGACGGTGGGGTGCTGGATGGCTGGGGTACCTCACACCCAGCAATATAGCTGTTGTACATGAGGTTTGCAAGTTCTGTGGGTCCCACCTATTTTGACATCACCAGGTTCCGTGGGACCCCACCATGATGTATTTATTCCATCCATACCGTCCAGATGGTGCTGGACGGTACTGGACAATATTTGGACGGTGTTGATTTTCAGGGACAATGGTTGGATGGTGCTGATTTACATGGTAAATGTTTGAATGGTGCTGATTTACCTAGTCAATGTTTGAACAGTGTTGATCATCATTAGTGGGCCATGTGCCCCATGGAATAACAGTGTACAGTAATACACATGTTACACCTACAACCATTTAAATGATTGGTGGTATGGTCCAAGCCCACTTGAGGCCCATTGGTGCGGTCCATCCATGAGCCCCATCATGATGTATATTTGAGGACCATGTGCAGGGCCTACCTGTGAAGTATATAGGCCCATGTGTAGGGCCCACCTATTGTGTATTCGAAGCCCTAGGTTGTGGCCCATTGTGATGTATTCGAGATCCATGGGCAAGGCCCGACGTGATAAGTTTATGGCCCATATAGTGAGGCCCATTGAGATATATTTTCGATCCATATATTACGGACCATTTGATGTATAAGGCCCATTCGTGCGGCCCATTGACGCAACCCACTTGATGTGCATGAGCCCCATTAGTGCGGCCCACTGATGCAGGGCCCGTTTTGATATGTTAGAGGCCCATGGTTGAGGCATATTAGGATGTGTTTATGGCCCATTTGGTAAGGCCCATAGAGATGTATTTTCGGCCCATGGGTCGAGGCCCATTGCGTTGTATTTTCGACCCGTATGTCGTGTCCCATTATGACATGTTTCCAGCCCAGTTATCAAGGCCCGACTTGATTTGTATAAGGCCCATTAGTGCGGCTCATTAATGCGGCCCACTTGTTTGATTGACGCCCATTGATGCGGCCCAATGATGCGACCCACCGTGATATGCATATTAGGCTAATGGTGCAGCCCAATGTATCGACCCACCGTGATGTGTAGGCCCACGTGCTGCATGTGTAAGGCCACCTGTGACGATTACTTGAGGCCACTTGTTAGATATTTGGACCCACCTTATGTTTGACTCTACATAGGCCACTACTTGAGAGCAATGTTGGTTGAATATCCACATTGATGGGCAATGACGGTTAGATGTTCTCATTGTAACCTTCCCTTAGGCCTTGTTAGGCCCATTCTCTTCGTGGGTTAAACCAAATAAGTGGGCCCCATTCGCCATAGACAGATGGCTCTGTGCTATCGAATTGATATAACCACGGCCGAGAGCCGATCTTTACATTATTGTTGATTGGTCGTCTATATATGGACCCCGCCTTATTTATATATGCTGGTTGTCGGTGCCGATTATCGATGCCGATTGTCAGTATTGATTATAGATGTTGATTATCGGTACCAATTATTAAGGCCGAATATCGAGACCGATTATTGAGGCCCAATGCGATGTATATGCGGCCCGTATTGGAGGACCGTTGTGATGTGCATGCAGGCCATGTTTAAGGCCTAATATGATGTACATGAGGCCTATGCGATGAGGCCTATTGGGATGCATTTGAGGACCAGGCTATGGAGCCCATTATGATGTATGTTAGGCTCATGAGAAAGGCTCATCGTGATGTATTCATAGCCCATGATGCATGGCCCATTTGAGGTATTCGAGACCCATGTGTAGGGCCCACATGTCGTGTATTTGAGGCCCATGAGCAGGGCCCGCCTGTTGTGTATATGTGGCCCTTGAGTAAGGCCCACTGTGTTGTATATCAAGCCTTTGTGTGAGGTTGTGGGCCCATTATACGTTTGGCTCTATATGGGTCATTCCTTGGGGGCAATGTTGGTTAAATGCCCACATTGTCGAGGTCGATTGTCGATACTGGTTGTTGATACCGATTATGAGTATGTGACAGCTTAGCATCATGATACATGCCCATACGCATCATCTGCATGTTTGTTATGAGATGTGGTTGATCATTACATATGTCATTGAGCAGGTTGTTATGAGACTCCCTAATAGGTGGAGGTTATCTCACATGAGTGCATGGTATGCGCACGATTGATGCATGACTGGATTGTCTAACTCATGCACCTTGCATTGTGTGCCCTAGAGACACCAAGGCCGTAGCCTCTACAGACATATCGTGGATGGTCAAATGAGACACCGGAAATGTTTGGTTCTAGCATACGGGCGCCATAGATGTCCCTGGGTGAAAATTCCTAAACCTCCGAGGCCAGAAGATGCCCCAACATCGAGACCGAGTGGATACATGAGCGCCCGAGTACCGAATACTAGGAGGTTGCGTCTCCCACTGTGTTGTGGTCGGTTGGGAGGGGATGTGACCTTTTTTGCCTGAGGGTAAGGGGCATTACTAGGCTTAGTTTGACCAGCTCGTGAATGGGTCCGGTATCGACATGCCGGATAGGTATTGGCAGACTATTGGCCAGGCAGACAGTGAGGTTTCTTACGCTCACTTGGACTGTGTTGCTAGGAGAGAGACAGTGTCATTTGGAGTGTACTAAACCCCGGTGATGATCCCAGAGATGAACCGTACTATATGTGGATTTAGTGAGCAGGAGTTGCATACTCATTCATGCATTCATTCATTCACTACCCACTCGGGTTGGTGGTGCGTAACTATTTGTTACGTGTGCCTTCGCAATGGCTAGGATTTCGGTTGGGGCGCGCGACTAACCTGAGATCAGGAGTTTACCACATTGAGTCTGACTATCCAAATTTAGGTATGGGACTGGTTTGGATAGAAGTCCCTTGTGATGGACCCCATAGCCTGCGATACTACGTACTATCATCCCGACTTCACACTCTAACATGATCATTCCATTTGCACTGCATGTTGCATTACATCCGCGGCATATGGTACAGCTGACGCTATTTGTGTTACTCATCAGGAATGTATATTGTATTGCATCCTCTGTATCTGATATTTGGCTATCTATGATTCCTCATTTGCATAGTTGTTCTATATTACGTATTCTGACATTGATTGACTCATGGACTTGTCTGTATTTCTGCTTACTCTGATAATTCATGATCTTATCAATATTTCTGCTTATTCCGATACTGTATGATTTATGGATTACCGGTATTTTCGGTATTACATGACCATGGCATTGTATTGAATACTTGGTACCTACCTTGTGCACACACTTACACCACCCTCTAAGCTTTCTATAAGCTTATGCATGATAGATACGTGCAGGTGATGTTAGGTTGCAGCAGTGTTGAGCTTGGAGCATGCAGCGGTCTTCTGGTGCTTGATTTTCGATTTATGTATTTCCCTTTCAGTATTGTACTCAAATGATTATATTAGTGGATATGTGATGATGATGTTGCCTTTGTGAATTGGGTAATCTTGTGGTTATGCTTATTACGAGTTAAATGTATAAAAAAAAAACCTCCTTGTAGGACCCTAGGATCAGAATCTGGCGTATAGATGCTAGGAGCCGAGAATGGGGTACTACGGAGGCTGTCAGCACCAGATTCAGCAATCGGGATTCCTGTGAACCCGATTTCTGGGTTTGGGGCGTGACAGGTTGAGGCCCATTGTGATGTATTAGGGCCCATGGGTTGAGGCCCATTGTGATGTATTAGGGCCCATGGGTTGAGGCCCATTGTGATGTATTTGGGGCCCATGGGTTAAGACCCATTGTGATCTATTCGAGGCACATTATTAAGGCCCACCTTGATGTGTATGAGGCCAGTTATTAAGGCCCACCATGATGTGTATGAGGCCCGTTGTTGAGGCCCACCATGACATATATAAGGACCATATGATGAGGCTCATTTGATATATTTGAGGCCCATGGGTCGAGGCCCATTGGGATGTATACAAGGTCTATTGCATTGTGTGATTTCACCATGGGTTATGTAATGACATTTATGGTGGGCCATGCCTTGGGAGTAATGTTGGTTTAACGTCGACATTGTAAGATTAATGTTGGTTAAATGTCCATATTATAACTCTCCCTAGCGCCCATTGATAGGCCTATACTTGTTACGTGTTGGCCGTCTAAGCCCATTTGCATTGTAAGGATAGTTCATCACCTTACAACATGCTTAGTATAATTCAATGACTCATGCCATACGCACCATATGTATGCTTGATATGAGTAGTGACTGATCAATGCATACACCATTGGGCAGACTATTTATGAGACTCCTTATGAGACGGAGTGCCCACATTATCGCGCCGTACGCGCAGCATTGCTACATGACTGGATAGTGTGACTCATGCATCTCGCATATATGTGACTTAATCATTATACGCCCTAGTGACATCAGGGTCGTGGCCTCCACAAACACATCGTGGATGGCCAAATGGGACACTGCAAATATTTGGTTCAAGCACTATGGGCACTTAGGATGTCCTTGGGTGAAAATCCCAGAACCTCCGAGGCCAGGAGTAGCCCTAACGTCTAGACCGAGTGGAACATGAGCACCCGAGTGCCGAATACCAGTAGGTTGCGTCTCCCACTGTGTCGTGGTCAGTTGGGAGGGGGTGTGGCCTTATCCGCTTGAGTGAGGGGGCTATAAGCTAGGCTAAGTATGACCAGCTCGTAAATGGGTCCGCTATCGACGAGCCGGGTAGGTATTGGCAGACTACTAGTCAGGCAGATAGTGAGGTCTATTCCCCTCGCTGGGCTGTTCAGCTAGGGAGGAGGCAGTCGGAGTGGAGTGTAATAGACCACGGTGATTTCCCCAGAGAGCAACCGTACTGATATGTGGACATATTGAGCAGGAATTACATATCCATTCATTCATTCACTATCCACTTGGGCTGGTGGTGTGTAACTATTTGTTACGTGTACCATCGCATGGCCAGGATTTCGGTTGGGCGCGTAACTAACCTGAGATCAGGAGTTTACCACATTGAGTCGAACTATCCAAATTTAGGTATGGGACTGGTTTGGATAGAAGTCCTTGTGGTGGACCCCATAGCCTGTGATACTACGTACTATCATCCCGACTTCACATTCCAGCATGGTCATTTCATTCGCACCGCATATTACATTGCTTCTGCAACACTTAGCATTTTTGGTTACTATGTTTTTGCACTTATATAGCCTAGATGAGGTTGATGGTATTCACGGCTCGTCAGGATTTGCATATTGCTTTGCATCCTCAGCATCTGTTATTGTCTTTTTATGTTTCGCATCGCATGGCCCTAGGTATGACCGATAGCATTCATGCCTTACATCAAATAGCCTTGGTACAGCTGATAGCATTCATGGACTTACCGCATATTTCCGCATTACTCTGATATTGTATGATTCATGATCTTGTCAGTATTTTTGCTTATTCCGATGGTGTATGATTTTGGGCTTTATTATATACTTGGCACTTACCTTACACACACTTTCACAACCCTCTAAGCTTTCTATAAGCTTATGCACGATTAATGCGTGCAGGCGGCGTTAGGTTGCAGCAGCGTTGAGCTTGGAGCATGCAACGATCTTCTGGCGTTTTGATTTTCGGCATATGTATTTCCTTTTTAGCATTGTATTCAAATATTTATATTAATGGATATGTAATGATGATGTTGCCCTTTGTGATTTGGGTAAACTTGTGGTTATGCTCCATATAAAAAAAATCATTCTGAAAATCCTCCTTATAGGATCCCAGGATCAGAATTTGGCGCATGCGCGCTGGGAGCCGAGAATGGGGTACTACGGAGGTTGTCACCACTGGATTCGGCAAATCGGGAATTTTGTGAGCCCGATTTTCGAGTTTGGGGCGTGACACTCGTGATCATTTACCTAGACCATAATTGAAATCGATCTCAAGGAATTTTGGGTTGTCAAATCATGATTGTCCTCTAATTCCTTATCATTGTCTAATTTAGTATAGTTCACAAATGAGTTGAGATCACTTTCGTTACACCGTGTTTGTAGATTGGGTTAAGACTCAAATAAACTAGCCTCTTCCTCTTCATTGAGGGCAAGTGTGTCATGTGGTTAGAGTGAGTCAGCATCATTATATTTGAAAGATACCCATGTCTCTTGATCTTTATTTTGGACAATCATCGAGATCGACTCTTCGGGAAATTGAACCATATACTCATTAACATAATCCAACTCCTCATTCTCAATTTTAGTATTTTCAACAAGCGAGTTAGGATCACTTTCTTCACATTGTGTTTCTGGATTGGGTCGAGGCTGGGAAAAACTAGCCTCTTCTGCATCATTGAGGTACGATTCAACTCTTTGAATGGAGGGTTCAATCACTCCTAATGATTTTCTAATGTCCGCTAATGATTATGTGATGAATTGGTTGAATTGTTCTTGAGCTTTTGTGTGATGAAAAAAATTCTGAAGTGAATCCTCTTGGATCATTTCTGGTTGGATCTCAAAGGTAGGGGATCCGAAATGATAGTCACTATAATCTCTTGTTGGTTCATCTCTCCAATGTTAATGTTTCCACTGTTCATAGTCATACAGGTCATATGTGGGAGAGTTTAATGGTTGTTAGTACACATTATCACCCATAATATAATCTCGCATTATTTTCTTTTTGTCTGATGGGTAATAATAGTTCGCAACCCAATAATCACATACTGTTCTCTTAATTGGTGGGGTGTAATTATTCTCACACATATGATCGCATATAGACTTCTTAATCGATGGAGCATTATATTCTAGTCGATTCTCAATCATGGTTTCAGAAAAATTTGAGACATAGGTTGTTTTCTAACATAATCATCTGATAGCCCTTCACAATATCTCTCATTTTCTAGAAGTAGCTTAGCATACTAATGTTCCCACTCTTGCATATACATGGTGAAACCCTAATTCTAAATCTAATTCTAAAAAGTAAAATTTCAAATTTCAAAAGCAATATGGAAAGTAAGTAGAGGGAAGAAGTTAACAGAAGATAAGAACTCAAATTGAAAATCCTACAAAATCAAAACAATCAAACTATGTTAGCAATGTTAGAAGAAGAAAGAGAAAAGAAAATTAAAAGATAAATCCTAAAAACAAAATCTAAAAGCTGAAGAATCCTAAAAGCCCTAATCTTAACTTAACTCTAATACTATTAATTTCATAAAAACGTAGCCATAGTCCCTGGCAACGATGCCAAAAACTTATTCATAACCCCAAGTGTAGGGTTGCGATGTAGTAATACTTTCGGTGAGACCGAGGTTGAATCCACAGGGACTAATCTTGTACGTTTCTGAAAGTATCTAGAACTAGAGCTAGAGAAAGATATAAATAACTGAAATAAGGAAGGAATTGTGAATATTGTGATTAAACTTTCAATTTAAAGGTGGGAACTAGGGTGCCAAGGATCCACTTGTAGCAATTGAGATGCTACCTTGCTTGATTCAAGAGATCCAACTGGAATCAGAGCCTTATCTTATCTAGTTAAAGAAAGAGATGATCGAATCTCTGAACTTCTCATTGATCCAGTCTCAAAGGAGGAGAATTGTGAGGATTCGAAAGGGATTTCGTCACCCAACCATGCCCCAGAGACAATGACAAATAACAAGATTTACCAATCCTACAATCTCAATTAAGAAAAGAAGATATCTAAAGCTATCGCAGATCTATTATAATTTGAGTCATAAAAAACCATTGAAAACTGAAAATATTCTTTAAAATCAACTAAAAATCAATGAAGTTCAATATAAACATGAATTAAATCAAAGTAAACATCCCAATCACGTTACAAGCTTCACCTATTAGCTCTATCTAAGAGGTTTATCCCACCATATGCATGATCGAACTAAGAACTCTTAAGAAAAGCATAAAAACAACTAAGGAAGAAGAAGAAAGACTCTTGGCAGTGGCTCTCCACCCTTTGGCTCCACTCCTTAAACCCTAAATGATGTGTTGGAACGTACTAGGGACTCCTATTTATAGTTGTGAAGCTCTACATTATGCACTGACTTGGAATTTCCACAATCCGTTGCAAAACCAACTCAATTTACGCAATCCACAGCTTTTCCACATTATGCTTCAATGAGACCAAAGTTGGGTTCGGTCGGACCAAATTGATATTGAAAATTGCACTTTCTCGCTAGACAATTCTGCGTGATTTCGGTCAGACTGAAGTTGATGCTGAAAATTCTTGTGCAGAAAATCTGTCAAATTTAGGTTGAACCGAAGTCTCCAACCGATGTACTTCAGTCGAACCGAAGTTGGCTCAGGTCGGACCAAATTGAGCTTGATTTCTTGCAGGAAAGTTTTTTGCGATTTCGGTCAGACCGAAATTGGCTCAGGTCGAACTGAAATGTCCTGTTTTCTACTCCGGATTCTACATTCTTTCAAGTCCTTTCTTCATCCTTTGTAGTTAGTTTTCTTGGATCTTTAACATGTGAATTCTTCATTCTTGGTCTCCTAAGATCCATCTTTTACCTTAGTATTTCTTGAGCATTAAATCCATGCTTTTAACATTCTTTTCAATCCAAGATATCAGATTCACCTTGCAACACAAACAAGTATAAAATATACCATTAAGCGTTATTATGTGCATAAAACCAAGATATAAATAGGGAAAAACATGTAATATTTAAAACTCAACAAAAGCCACCATGTGGGCGTACTCATGGGTCCCATAATGATGAATATTTTTCATCCATACTTTCCATCCAATTTTTAAGATCATTTTAGGCATTAAGCTGAAAAATGAAGTCGATTCACATCTCAAGTGGGCCACACAGGAAGCTGAAGGGCTAGTGAGCCCAAGCGTTACTGATGCTACTTGCATGGGAGAGTGGGTTCCCACTCGTGAGACCCACTGTGATGTATTTCTTAGATCCACACTGCCCATTTATTTGCATGACCCATTTTGGCCCTTGGGCCCCAAATTGAGGTTGATCCAACCATTAGGTGGACTACACCACAGGTGGCGGTGGGGGTGGGGAGCACGCCCTCACGTCAGCCATGCAATGTGGAGGGGGAGTCCCCCACTCGCGGACCTATTCACAATCCCAAGTGTAGGGTCGCGATGCAGTAATAATCTCGGTGAGACCGAGGTCGAATCCACAGGGACTAATCTCGTGTGAATTTTGAAAGAAACTGGAAGTAGAACTAGAAAAAGATATGAATCTAAATCTGAAATTAAAGGGAGTAACCGTGAAGTGTGTAATTAGCAACTTAAGAATTCCAAGGTGGGAACTTGGGTTTCCAAGGATCCACTTGTAGCAATCAGGGTGATTCCTTACTTGATTCAAGTAACATAATTGGAATTAGAGTCCTATCCTATCCAATTGGAAGATATATCAATTAAGATCAAATCTGAACTTCCTTTGACCTAATTCTCAAAAGAGGAGAATTATGATAATTGGCAGGGATTCCATCACCAAACCATGCCCATGAGACGATGGCAAACAACAGGATTTACCAATCCCATAATCTCAAAACAAGAAAAGAAGATATTCAAAGCTATTGCAAATCTACTGTAATTTAAGTCACAATAAATCATTAAAAACTGAAAGTATTCCTTAAATATCAAACTAAAATCAAAGTAAGTTCAACATAAGCATGAATCAAAGTAATAAAAACATCTCATCATGTTAAAAGCTTCACGTCTTAGCCCTAGCTAAGAGGTTTAGCCAACCATAAACATGACTGGAACTAAAAACCTAGAAGAAAGCATGAAAAACTAAGGAAGAAAGGAAGGAAAAACGCTTGGCGACGGCTCTCCACCCTTGTGCTTTGCTCCTCCAAACCCTAGAATATACTTTAGAGCATCCTAGGGAGTCCTATTTATAGTTGTGGAAGTCGTACTTTCATACCTAGATGGAAAACTCTAGAAGCCACCTCAAATTTACATTGTTTGCTAAAATAGACTTCACTCTACGCAGTCTTTCAAAATAAACTTCACTCTGCGCAATTTCACAGAATGACCCAGAGTTTCAGAATATGTTTTTCAAGATGATTTCAAGATTCCTTTTCTTCACTTCAAATCTTTGATTCTCTTCATTCCTCACTTGGTTTTCTTGGATCTTTGGCATGTGAATTCTTCAATCTTGGTCTCCTAAGATCCATCCCTTTCCTTAATGATTCTTGAACATCAAATCCATGCTTTTAACACCCTTTTCAATTTAAGCTCTTAAATTCACCTTGTAACACAAACATGAGTAAAATATAACATTAAGCATTATCATGATCATAAAACCAAGATATAAATGGGAGATAATATGCAATATTTGACCCTCAACACAATCCCTAACTAGCATTTTGTTAGTCCCAAGCAAAGTATGTGTGAAATAAATCTCAATGCTTAATGTTCAAAACCTCTCTAAGAAAACAAGCTTTTGTACACTCAAGTATGAATGGGTGGAATTAAGATACAGTTTTGAAAACTTAGAGTTGAACCACATAAGTAACTAATCAAGTAAATTCTTTGTCCATTAATCGAGCATAATTTACATTTCAAGTTTTTTAATGTGCTCAGTGAAAATCAACTTACTTTCTGTATGAATACTATTAGTTCATCATGTTAGCCATACTCATCACTTCACGATCAATTTGAAACTCAAGTACTAATTCTGAGCTTATCCCCTTTTCTTTCTTTTTTCAGTCTTTAATTTTATATTGATGGTTAATTTTTTGTTCATTCTTTTTATTTTTGTATTCTTTTCCATACTTTTCATTCTTTTTATTCTTTTTTCATGACCCCTTTGTCGATCTCCTGCTTTTTTAAATTGGTTCTTTTCTACTTTTAAGGTGGATAAAATTCTCTAGACTCGATTCTCACCATCTATCAATGATTCATATACTAACAATTAGAACTTCTATCATGTCTTACAGAAGACAAATTGAATGTGTCTTGTGATTTAGATTAACATGATATTCAAACTATCTCTTAATCAATTGACTACAAGAACTTAGGTGAGAGATTACTTAGTTGATCAAACTCCAACAATTCAAAATTCAATCTTTATTTTTATCATACCCAATGCATTCTTAAGTACACAATTCATCTCTTCCTAAATAGATTTCAACTTAAAACATTGAAAATTTTTAACATTTTTGCTCAAAACTGATAAAACACTGATTAGTTCACCTAATCCCCCATCCTTAACCGAAAAATCTACATTATCCTCAATGTAAAAGAAATAAGCATGTAATGCAGAAGAGGCAATGAAAAGAGAAGGGAAGTGATGGAAGGGTAATACCTGAAGAAGGAATTTTGAGGCTTTTCGAATAGTCTTAGTGTGAAGATGGGTTAACACAAGAATTAAACCAACAAAAAGTAAACTATCCTAAACAGTGGAAAGCAAACAATCATAATCCTAAATCATATGAAAGTAAATAAATCTACCTATACCTCCGTCAAACTAGAAGGTTAATCCTAGTAAATAGGGTCAATCAGAGGTATTGACATGTCCTCTAAATCAAAATTTTCAACAAATGGCTTTAAACAATATCCATTTACTTTGAATTCATTGTCATTGTTTGGATTTCGAATCTCGACAACCCCATAAGGATAAACATTAGTAATAGTGAAAGGGCCGGTCCAACGAGATCGGAGTTTACCCAGAAAATTTGTAACGGAGAATTATACAAAAAGACTTTCTGACTTGGTGTGAATGATTTTTGAAGGATGTGTTGGTCATGAAATACCTTCATCTTGTCCTTGTAAATTCTCGAGTTCTCATATGCATCATTCTGGATTTATTCCAGTTCATTCAACTGAAGTTTGTGCAGTGAACCAACGTTGTCCAAATTGAAGTTCAGATTTTTAATCACCTAATAGGCCCTATGTTCCAACTCCACATGCAAGTGGCAAGCCTTCCCATAGATAAGTCTAAAGGGAGACATTCCAATAGTGGTCTTAAATGCAGTACAGTAAGCCCATAAAGCATCGGTCAATCGGATTGACCAGTCCTTACGGTCATGGTTAACCATTTTTTTCTAAAATATGTTTAATTTTCCTATTTCTTCATTAAGTTCACAAATGGCCTATTACAGAAATATGAACCTCCATTAGTAATGATGGCTGAAGGCATTCCGAACTGGGAAATGATGTTTTCTTTTAAAAACTTAATGACCGTTTGATGATTATTGTTCCGACACGGGATTGCTTCGACCCATCTAGTGACATATTCTACCACTACCAAAATATACAAATTTCTAAAAGATTGAGGGAATGGTCCCATGAAATCGATGCCCCAACAATCAAGTGCTTCAATATTAGAATGGGGTTCAAAGGCATCATATTTTGACGAGACAATGCTCTCAATTTCTAACAACGCTCACAAGCTTTATAAAACTCATGAGTGTCCTTAAACATAGTGGGTCAGTAAAAGCCACATTGCAGAATTTTGGCCATGGTCTTTTTAGCAGAGAAGTGACCACCATAGGCCTGAGAATGACAAAATGAGATGACACTTTGGTGTTCATTTTCTAACACACATTTTCTTAAGATTTAGTCTGGGCAACATTTAAACAAATACGAATCATCCAAGAAGAATTTACGTACCTCAGTGAAATATTTCTTCTTATCTTGCCCAGTCCAATATGTTGGTGTGAAACCTGTGGTAAGATAATTAGCAATATCCATAAACTAAGGTGAATAGGAGACTTTAAACAGTTGTTCATTAGGGAATATATCATTTATATTCGTCATCTTAAAGAATCAGAGAGGTCAAGGCAGGAAAGATAGTCAGTCACTACGTTCACTACTCCCTTCTTATCTTTTATTTTCAAATCAAATTCTTGGAGTAGCAGGATCCATCTTATCAAGCGAGGCTTAGCATCATTCTTAGAAAGAAGGTACTTGGGCACCGCATAATCTGTATAAATGATGATCTTGGATCCGATCAAGTAGGACCTAAATTCGTCCAAAGCGAATACTACAGTTAAGAGTTCCTTCTCTGTGGTTGAGTAATTCACTTGGGCAGGATTTAGAGTTCTACTTATGAGTGCATAACAAAGGGCTTTTTCTCTTTTCTCTGGCTTAACACTACCCCAAGAGCATAATTGGATGCATCACACATAATTTTAAAAGGAATGCTCCAGTCGAGTGGCTGCATGAAAGGTGCAGTGGTTAACATGCCCTTGAGCTTAAAAAAAGCTTCATGGCATTACTCAATCCACTCATATGGTACATCCTTTTGAAGTAGATTACATAAAGGACAAGAGAGGTGACTAAAGTCCTTTATGAATCTCCTATAAAATCTGACGTGTCCTAAAAAGGATCACATGTATCGTATGCTCTTGGGTGGAGGTAAGTTAGACATAAGATTAATCTTAGCCTTATCTACTTCAATTCCTTTGAACGAGATGATATATCCAAGGACAATCCCCTTATGAACTATGAAATGGCACTTCTCCTAATTTAGTACCAAATTCTTTTCCTCACATCGCTTCAGCACACATTTAAGATTTTTCAAAGAATCGCTGAAGGATGGACCAAAGACAGAAAAGTCATCCATAAAGACCTCTAAATATTGCCCTACCATATCAGAAAAAATACTCATCACGCATCACTGAAAAGTGGCGGCGGCATTACACAGTCTAAATGACATCCTTTGGTAACCAAAGGTGCCAAATGTGGTCTTTTCCTAATCTTTAGGGGCTATCTCTATCTGGTTGTAACCCGAATATCCATCAAGGAAACAATAATACAAATGACCAGCTAGCCTTTCGAAGATTTGATCAATAAAGGGCAAAGGAAAGTGGTCCTTCCTTATGATGGCATTCAATTTCCTGTAGTCAATGCACATTCTCCAACCAGTAGTTACTCTAGTTGGCACGAGTTCATTGTCGACATTGGCTATGATGGTTTTTCCGGACTTCTTAAGAACCAATTGAGTTGGACTCACCAATTGGCTATTGGATATAGGGTATATGATACCCACATCCAATAGCTTAAGAACCTCGACCTTAACCATTTCCTTCATGTTTGGATTTAATCTACATTGTGGTTGCTGGGAAGTCTTCGTATTATCCTCTAGATAAATGCAATGAGTACAAATCGAAGGGTCAATTCCCTTGAGGTCCGCAATCGACCATCCAAGGGCTACTTTGTGCTTAATAAGAGTAGAAATAAGCATACTCTCCTGTTCTTGCTTAAGGTGGGAAGAAATCACCACCGGGTATGTCTCATCTTGACCTAAATAGACATATTTCAAATCAGAGGGTAAAGGTTTTAGGTCAAGCTTTGGTGCCTTGAGGTTAGACGATAGAAGCACTATATCTGTTTGGGTGTAATTCTTCAAATTATGGCCTCCACCAGTTAACTTTAAGTACCGGCATAGTATCAAGCATGACACCCATCTCTCTAATCATATGATCATCTAAATCATGTGAGTGGGCCAAGCATTCTCTAGAGGGTTAGAGGATAAGGTCATCAAAGTTCTATTTTCCACGAAAGAATCAATCAAGTTAACGAATGGGCATCGTCATCATCCTCTACCTGTTTGTTCATATTGAAAAAGATATTGAGCTCCAATGTCATATTCCTAAAAAAATATATTCATTACTCCATTCCTACAATTGATGATTGCATTTGATGTAGCAAGGAATGGGAGACCAAGGATGACAGGAATTTGAGTACTCATATCTACGATGGGTTGAGTATCTAAGATGATAAAATCTACTGGATAGTAGAATTTGTGAACCTAGACCAACACATCCTTAATTATCCCTCTCGGTATGAACTGAGTGATCGGCCAGTTGTAATGTGGTCCGGGTGGGTTTTAATTCACCTAGACCGAGTTGTTCGTAGACTGAGTATGGGATCAGATTTATGCTTGCTCCTAAGTTAAGAAGTGCTTGCTCAATCCGGTAATTCCCAATTACATAGGTGATGGTTGGGCTACCAGGATCTTTGTACTTCTCTGGCACATCTTGCTTTGGCACTCACTTTTTCTATTAAGAAGATTTTCTTTTGAATGTTTTACCATCTTTTGGTCATACATAAATCTTTCAGAAATTTGACATATGAAAGTATTTGTTTTACAGCATCTAGTAGAGGAATGTTGACCTTCACTTACTTAAGCACCTCTAGAATATCCTAAGAGTTAGAGAGAGGTTTTGGTGCTATCAACCGTTGGGGAAATGAAGCAATTGGTTTGCTTTGAAGTTTCAGTTCTACCTCATGTGGAGCATTGCTAAGTCTATCAGTCTCATCTACATCCAGGTCCTTAGGCTTCTTAGCCCTTACTGGAATAGATTTGTCAATTATCTTTCCACTCCAAAGAGTGGTAATAGACTTAACTTGTTCCATTAGATTTGAAGAGCTTGGTTCACTAACTCTATATTGCAGTTTAGGATTGGGGATAGGTTGGGCTGGAATCATCCCTTTCTCCATAATCGTAACATGTGAGTCTATATTTTGTATAGACTTTATGAGTTCTTGTAAGGCTTAAAGAGTACTTTGCTGGGTGAGCTTTTAAGGATATTGAACCAATTCCTTTTGAGGTTTCCCTTGATTTAAGAATTAACTAGGGATTCCTTGAGGTGTAACAAATTTTCCATTCCAACTGAAATTCTGATGATTTCTGCAGCTAGAGTTGTATGTGTTCGAAGTGAGTCCCTTAAAAGGCCTTTGGTAGTTGTTTACAGTATTTGATTGCTCATTCAATATTTCTTAAAATGCAGGTATTGTTGGGTAATTTTCAATTGTATGAATGTTACAAGCACAAATACCGCAGACAACTTCCTTATCCTTATCCTTCCTAAGTTCCATGGCCTCGAGGTTCCTTGTGAGACTGGTCACTTTAGCATTGATATCATCTTCCTCTTCAAAAGATATATTCCACTTCTCTCTTTTGATTGAGTAGGCTTAGACGTGATGCTCGTTCTTGGGAGATGTCCTATGATTGTGCAGTTTCAGCAAGTTTATCAAAGTAATACCACACTTCATCAACATCTTTGTTCAGGAATTCCCCATTGCACATTTCTCGAAAAATTGGTGCATGAAAGATGTCAGTCCTTAATGGAAGAAATTTGTTATGTACCATGTTTCAAAACCATGTTGTGGGCATGAACTGACAAGATCCTTAAACTTCTCCCAACATTAGAAGAATGTTTCATCTTCCCTTTGGGCGAAGTTCATGATCAACTTTCTGATGGTGTTCGTTTTATGATATGAGAAGAATTTCTTTATGAACTCCCTTGTCATGTCATTCCATTTGCTAATAGATCATGGACATAGTAAATGTAAACACATCTTAGCCTTTCCTTTCAGGGAGAAAGGGAAGTGTTTTAGCCGGATTGTGTCATCAGAGATATTAGGAAAGTATAAAGTGGTTATGATCTCATCAAACTCTTTCAATGTAAATATGAATTTTCAGATTCAAGCACAAAGAACTTTAGAAGGAGTTGGATCACTCCTGGCTTGATGTTTGTCTCCTATATTTTCTGGAAAGACATATAGGAATGGGTGCTCACCCCCACTGGTTGTAAATAGTCTCGTAAAGTACGAGGCGGGGGTGTTTGATACACCTCGTTCTCATCCTAGATTTTCTCCACCTTAGGTTGGGGTGGATTTGGAGGTTGATTGGCTAGTTGATTTGCAGCCATAACTTCAGTTAACTATATGGATCTCGAGTGGTGTCTAATCCTGTGATGGATAGATAACCCCTCAACTAATCCTCTTGCACTTAAGACATGTCGAGTTTTGTCACAGACCCACTTGGGCATGAAACACTCTCAGTCGTCAATTTCAGAATCTAACCTAAACCTAAAAAAGAAAAAGGGAAATAGAAATCTAGAAATAGAAAGAGAGAGAATTAGAAAGAAGTTACCAAATTAGAAGTTTCTATGTTAGGATCCTGCAAAAGAAAAAGGAAAGTGAATTAGTTTCTAAAAAGAGAAATAGAAAGTTTCTAAAAATAGAAAGATGAGTTAGTTTCTAAAAAGAAATTAGGAAAGTTTCTAAAAAAAACAACCTAGTTTCCAAAAATGAAAAAGGAAGCTTCTAAAAACAAATTAGGAAAGTTTTTAAACCTAGAAAAAGGAAAGTGAGTTTCTAAAAAAAGAACTGAGAAAGCAACCTAGTTTCTAAAAAAAAAAAGGAAAGTTTCTAAAAATATAAAGTAAGGTAGTTTCTAGAAAAGAAAAAGGAAAGTAAACTAGTTTTTAAAAAAGAAAAAGGAAAGGAAATTAGTTTCTAAAAACAGATTAAGAAAGTTTCTAAAAACAAATTATGAAAGTTTCTATCTTAGAATTAGAAAGGAAATTAGTTTCTAAAAATAAAAAAAGGAAAGTTTCTAAACCTAAAAATAGAAAGCTAAGTTAATTTCTAAAATAATTCTGAAAAAACCCTAACCTAAAAATAGAAAGTAGAAAAACCCTAATATTAAACTAATTCTAAAACTAGTTAATCTCAAAAAATGCAACTATTAGTCCCCGGCAACGGTGCCAAAAACTTGTTCACAACCCCAAGTGTAGGGTCGCGATGATGTAATAATCTCGGTGAGACCGAGGTCAAATCCACAGGGACTAATTTCATGTGTATTCTGAAAGAAACTAGAAGTAAAACTAAAAAAAGATATGAATCTAAATCTGAAATTAAAGGGAGTAATTGTGAAGTGTATAATTAGAAACTTAAGAATTCAAAGGTGGGAACTAGGGTTTCCAAGGATTCACTTGTAGCAATCAGGGCCCTACCTTACCTAAGGGACAATGGTGAATAACAAAAATTACTAATTTCATAATCTCAAATCAGGAAAAGAAGATACTCAAAGCTATTGCAGATCTACTATAATTTAAGTCACAATAAACCATTAAAAAGTGAAAGTATTCCTTAAATATCAAATTAGAATCCATGAAGTTCAACATAAACATGAATCAAAGCAATAGAAACATCCCATCATGATATAAGCTTCACCTCTTAGCCCTAGCCAAGAGGTTTAGCCAACCATAGACATGATTGGAACTAAAACCCTAAAAGAAAGCATGAAAAACTAAGAAAGAAAGGAAGAAAAATGCTTGGTGACGGCTCTCCACCATTGTACTTTGCTCCTTGAAACCCTAAAATATGCTTTAGAGCATCATAGGGAGTCCTATTTATAGTTGTGGAACTCCAACTTTCACGCCTAATTAGAAAACTCTAGAAACTGCCTCAAATTTATGTTGTTTGCTAAAATAGACTTCACTCTGCGTAGTTTTTCAAAATAAACTTCACTCTACGTAATTTCACAGAATGACCCAGAGTTTCAGAATATGCTTTTTTAGGATGATTTCAGGATTCCTCTTCTTCACTTCAAATCTTTGATTCTCTTCATTCCTCATTTGGTTTTCTTGGATCTTTGGCATGTGAATTCTTCAATCTTAGTCTCCCAAGATCTGTCCCTTACCTTGGTGATTCTTAAGCATCAAATTCATGCTTGTAGCACCCTTTTCAATCCAAGCTCTTAAATTCACCTTGCAACACAAACATGAGTAAAATAGAACATTAAACATTATCATGTTCATAAAACCAAGATATAAATGGGGGATAATATGCAATATTTGACCCTCAATGGGACCCCACATTAATGTATATGTTAAATCAATGTCGTCCACCTATTTCTTCAAATAATTTAAAGTCATGAGCTAAAAAATGAAGCAAATCAGAGTTTTAAGTGGGCTGCACTAAGGGAAACAAACCCCTTATTGTTAAAATTTTCCAAGGCTTACAAATGTAAGGCCCGTATCCTAGTCCGTATCATTCTATAAACTTTTGCAATCCTCCCTATCGAATTCTGCTAACCCGCGACCTGTAATCGGCGTTTGTGCGTGACCCTAAGTCGTATCCCGTAGATCTAAGTTGGCTCAACCCGAACTTGTACCCTAGTGACCGCGCCATCCCCACTATTTCAACTCTGCATCTTGTGCACCTATGCGATACCTAGGCTAGGAGTTGTGGGCCTACATTTATTTTGAGAAAATACCGCGCCAGAGAATCTCTACCAAATATCAAATCAATCAATCATTGTACAAGTCAAGTACATATCCCATCACACCCATCCCTCTCTCACCCAAAAGTCAACACAACCATACCTCTCAAGTACACTCATCACCCATCACCCATCCCTCTCTCCTTACATCCCCTCTCTCTGTCATTCTCCACCCATTCTCCCAAGCACCAAGAGAGAGCCAACATCCAAGCTTTCTATGAGAAGAGCTAAGTGTGGCCCACTCCCTACCACCTTATCTCCCATCTCCCATCTCCACCCTTTAATCTTCATCTTCCACCATCAAAGGGAAAGCCTATGAGCTAAGGAGTCCAAGGAGCCTAGGAGAAGCAGAATCGGTGGGTGATTTTAGGATATTCAACCATTGATTTTCAGTTGAGGGCCTACTTGTGATGGGACCCATCTTGATGTATGTACATGGAGGAGCTCATGGTGGCGAAGCTCCTCCCATCTCCGTCGTCTCTCTCTCTCTCTCTCTCTCTCTCTCTCTCTCTCTCTCTCTCTCTCTGGTGTTGATGATATATGGCCCACTTGATGATGCATGATATCCAGGCTGTCCATTCAATGGGGACCATCCAACCGCCCACCAAGAAGGACCTATCTTGCTACCCATTTTCAGGCCAACTCGAATGTAAGGAAAACACAATACTGGCTCGATTCTGGGGCTATGTGGCCCACCCCGATGGACCCCACCACGAAGTATGTATTTTATATCCATGCCAGCCACCCGTGGGGCCCACTTTATTGACGTCCAGCAGCCTGGACGAGAAGTGAAAACATAAATATCAGCTTAAATTCAAATCTGGTGGGTCTCACACGTGTGGACCCACCCAATTTACATGTATATTATTCACGCCATCCGTCCGTGGATCCCATCCACGTGGCCCGCCATCGTACACGTGCAAGATCCACACTGTCCAGCAAGGACGGTGGGTCCCACCAATGCAAGTGTTTTATCAACCGTTCATCCTGATGGGCCACATGTGGGACCCACCTGATGTGAAATCAGATTGGCTGGTGTATCTCGCACCAGTTATGTATAGCGGCTGGAAATGACGTCAGCAAGCTCTGTGGGTCTCACTAGGAGTATAGCTGCTGGAAATGACGTAAGCAGTCTTGTGGACCTGATCTTAAGGCATGTGCTACATCCAGTTGTCCACCTGGATGGTGATGGATGGGGGCCTCCTTGATGAATGTATTCTACATCCAGACCGTCCATCCATTTGTAATAACGTTAAAAGTTCTGTGGGTCTGATATGAGGTAGGTGTTATACTCAAACCATCTATTTTCTATTGTGCGGGACCAACCATGATGTTTGGGTCTCATCCACGCCGTCCACCTGTTTTACATCCACGCCGTCCATCTGTTTTATATTCACACCGTCCATCTGACAATGTACCTCTGATGTATGTATAGCCTCGCCGTCCATCTATTTTGGGTGGGACGTGGGGCCCAGATGATGTATATCCACCATCCGTTTGCTGGACTGGTAGGGCCCACCTTATAATGTGTTGTACATTCACACCATCCATCCATGTGGCCCCCCACGAGATGAACATGTTTGACCCAAGTTGTACATCTAATGAGGCCCATTTGAAATGTGTAGGGCCCACCTTAATTGATGTATTTATGGCCCATGTGCCACCACCCATTATAATGTATATAGGGCCCATGAGTGAGGCCCGATGTGTTGTATATGAAGCTTATGTGATGCAGCCCATGGTGATATATATGAAGTCCATTATGATGTATGAGGGGCCCATGAGATGAATCCATTGTGATGTATATTAGGCCCGTGTGAGCGGCCCACTAGTAACGTGTATTAAGCCCATGTGAGAGGCCCATTGTGATGCATATGAGGCCCATTGTGATGTATATGAAGCCCATGCGATGCGGCCCATGTAATGCGGCCCATTGTGATATGTGAGGCCCATTATGTTGTATATGAGGCCCTTATGTGAGGTCATGGGCCCCACTATATGTTTAGCCCTATGAGGGCTACTTCTTGGGAGCAATGTTGGTTGAATGTCCACATTGATGGGAAATTATGGTTAAATGTCCACATTGTGACCTTCCCTTAGGCCCTTTGTTAGGTCGATTATTGATACCGATTATAAGTACATGATAGTATAGCATCATGACACATGCTCATACGCATCATCTGCATACTTGATATGAGAAGTGATTGATCATAACACATGTCATTGGGCGAATTATTATAGGACTCCCTGAGAGATGGAGTTGCACCACATGAGTGCGCGATAGGCATAGGTTTAATGCATGACTAGATGGTATGACTTATGCATCTTATATTTTGTGATATGACCACTGTATGCCTTAGCGACAACAGGGTTGTGGCCTCCACAGGCATGTCATGAATGGCTAGATGAGACACCGAAAATATTTGATTCAAGCATCTGTGCAAGTTGGATGTTCCTAGGTGAAAGTCCCTAAACCTCCGTAGCTTAGAGACACTCCAAAGTTTAGACCGAGTGGATATACATGAGCGCCCGGGTGTTGAATACCAGTAGGCCATGACTCCCACTGTGTTATGGTACATTGGAAGGGGGTGTGGCCTTACCCGCTCAAGTGAAGAGTTGTAAGCTAGGCTGAGTTTGACCAGCTCCCAAATGGGTCCACTATCGATGAGCCGGGTAGGCATTGGTATACTGCTGGTAGGCGGGTAATGAGGTCTTTTCCACTTACATGGCTGTACGGGTAGGGAGGGGTAGCTAGTGTGGAGTGTACTAGACCCAGGTGATGATCCCAAAGATGTACGGTACTGATATGTGGACTTACTGAGCAGGATTGCATACTCAGCAATATACTCATTCATTCATTCATTCACTATCCACTCGG
Source organism: Magnolia sinica (assembly GCF_029962835.1). Classification (NCBI taxonomy): domain Eukaryota; kingdom Viridiplantae; phylum Streptophyta; class Magnoliopsida; order Magnoliales; family Magnoliaceae; genus Magnolia; species Magnolia sinica. The sequence goes on from NC_080577.1 coordinate 61,915,709, forward strand.
GCTAGTGGTGCACAACTAATTGTTATGTGTACCTTCGCAATGGCCAGGATTTTGGTTAGGGCGCATGACCAACCTGAGATCAGGAGTTTACCACATTGAGTTTATCTATCCAAATTTAGGTATGGGACTGGTTTGGATAGAAGGCCCTTGTGATGGACCCCATAGCTTACGACACTACGTACTATCAACCTGACTTCACACTCCAGCTTGGTCGTTTCATTCGCACTGCATATTGCGTTGGATCCTCAATATATGATATTTTGCTTACTATGTCTCTACATTACATAGTTGTTCTACATTGCTTCCTCAGTATATGATATTGGCTTATTATGTTTTTGCATTGCATAACCTGGATAAGGCTGATGGTATTTATGGACTTACTAGCATGTTTTCGCATTGCTCTGATATTGCATACTTAACACTTACCTTGCGCACATACTTACACCACCCTCTAAGCTTTCTATAAGCTTATGCACAATAGATGTGTGCAGGTAGCGTTAGATCGCAGCAGCGTTGAGCTTGGAGTGTGCAGCTATCTTCTGGAGCTTTGATTATTAATATATATGTATTTCCCTTTCAGCACTGTATTCAACTGTTTATATTAGTGGATATGTGATGATGTTGTTGCCTTCGTGATTTGGATAAACTTGTGGTTATGCTTCTTACGAGATAAATATACGTTGAAAAATTCTCCTTGTAGGATCCCAGGATCGAAATCTGTCGTATGGGCACTGGGAGCCGAGAATGGGGTACTACGGAGGCTGTCGGTACCAGATTCGACAAATCAGGAATTTTATGAGCCCGATTTCTGAGTTTGGGGCGTAACATCCAATGGGTTCCCTATTCATCCAAGCCAGTCGAAGTCTGGGCCCATTGGCCCTCGCTTGAGTTGGCTTACATGGTGAACGGAGTAGATCATCCAAACGGGGCCCTCTTTGATGATGCAACCCAAAAACAATACTAAGAAAAAATATAATATAAAAAGAGGTCTACTACCAGCGTGGGCGTAGAGTGGGGCAACTCATGGGAGCCCCATGATGTATGTGACTTATTCACTCCATTCATCAGTTTTACTGGATCATATTATGGCATAGGGCTAAATATCAGGCAGATCCGAATCTCAGTAGGACCGCACTAAAGCGAAAAGTGGGTTGGGAGTTCTACCCTTTCTAGACATGGGGACCACTGATAAGATGCATCTTGATGTTTCTATGCCATCCACACCATTAATCCTTTTCTTCAAGCAATCTTAAACCATGGGCCGAAGTTTCAACCCGATCCAGATCCTAGCTGGGCCGCACCACAGGGTATTGTGGAGAGTAAAAACCCCTTGGACTTAAAATCCCCTGGATATGGAATCCCTTGGACTTGTGATTTCCTTAGATTTGGGAATCCCTTAATGTGGGATCCTTTGGATTTGGGGCTCTCTTGGACTTGGAATTGGTGGATTTCTGGAATCCCTTGCTATATTTGGCACCCTGGATTCAAAATCCCTAAAATCTTAAGTTAAATGCAAGGTGTATTTGCAAGGGTTTGAAATTAATTATTAAATCAATTTTAAAACCTCTAATTAGTGAATGTATGTAATGTTGACACTATGGTTGTAATAAATCCGTTGAGGTATATACTTTGCCTGAAATGATGAAATCCCAAGATTTAGGTGGGCCATAAGCATAGGATCATATCCTAATGACTAACCATTGATTTGTAACCATCGGTTTACGTCAACAATGTTCAGATGGTGTAGATCATCCTTTAAAAAAATAATTATAGTGATGTCATTGATAATCTGATTGTTTTGGGATATCATTAGTGGGTCATGTGGCCAAATAGATTGGTAGCCTAGTGGTACAATGTTATAAATGTGGGTGTCTATCTGGGTCACTCCCAGTGGACCCCTCCTTGGTATGTGTATTTTATCCATGCCTTATTATCTACATGTGAAGCCAATGTTAGTCTTATGTGGGCCACACCACATAGACTTTTATATTTCTAGTGGGGCTTGTTGTTCGGTTCCCACTCTTTGTATATTATGTGCCAATTAAGGTCGATTATCTCATGATGGTGTATTTATCTTAATAGGACACACTGATAACATGTTGGTGTATTTAGCATATTAGGACACACTGATAATAGGTCTAATATAACTGATCTCATACCCATTTATATGCCTATACACATCATTTGTATGTTTTTTGTGAAGAACGATTGATCATTTCATACGCCTTTTGACTTGAGATACTTAAGGGACCCCATATGAGATAAGGTTGCCCCACATAATCGTATGTGCAAGTTTGGTGTATAACTTGGAAGTATGCCTCATGCATTCTGAATGTCACGATCACTTTTACACCCTAGTGACATCAGGGTTGTGGCCTCCACAACATATTGTGGATGGCCGAATTGGATACCAGAAATATCTATTCTAGGATTACAGCGCTATGGATGTCCTTGGGCGAGAGTCCCTAAACCCTTACAGTACTAGTAGGATGCTTTAACGTCGAGACCGAGTGAAAAACATGAGTGTCCGAGTGCTAAATCCAATAAGTCGCGTCTCCCACTATGTCGAAGTTGGTTGAAAAGGGGTGTAACATTATCTGCCCAAGGGTAGGGGGTTGTAAGCTAGTTTAAGTATGACTAGCTCGTAAATGGGTCCGCTATTGATGGGTCGCTGGGCATTGACATACCACTAATGAGGTGGATAGTGAGGTTTCTTCCACTCACTTGGTCCTATGCATGATGGGGCGGCAACTAGTGTCGAACTGTACTAGACTCCAGTGATGTTTCCAGTGACAAACTGTTCTAATACGTGGACTAGTTAAGGATTAAAATGTTTACATTATGTAACTGCTTATACTTAAAGCATACATAATATTGTCAAATTTCATAGTTAAGTATGGATCACAAATACACTCTAGTATTCTTTAGCAACTTATGAAGATCACTTGAAGACTAACTCAACATCTTAAGATCGGCTCAACATCTCAAGTGTTAAAGACTTTATATGGTTCCATACTAAAGGACTCTGTATATGTCAACCATCACGTAGTATAACTTTAAACTGACTATAGGTTAGGTGTTCTTAAATTTTGGCCGTAAGTATAATGTATACAATGTAAAAAGCTCTGAAGTTCGGCCAACCCAACTTCAGGTTCGGCCAGCCTAACAATATTCGGCTAACCCAACATAATTTGGGCAAGTTTACAGCAATGATGGAATTTTCCTTGGCAAGTTCGGCCAACCCAACTTTGGATTCGGGCAGACGAACTTGACCATCATCCAGCATGACTTTTATTCAGTCAAGTTTCCAACAATGCAAATTTTCAGATTCCAAGCAAATTGGGCCAACTGAACCCTGTATGCGACCAACTGAATTTTAGATCGGGCAAGCCGAAAATTTGATTTTCTTATTCCGCAGAACCCGAGAGCCGTTAGATCGCAATCCTTAAAATCCGGCCGGCTGAACCAAAAATCAGGCTGACCGAATTTCTAAATCCTTAGCTATAAATAGAGGCATTTTCTCATTCAGTTTAAGAATGAAAATTTATGAATAAACTTCTAAAAATCAGAGAAAAATTCAAGCCCTCTTCAAGATATTTGTGTGGTAACTCTAACCTTTGTTTAGCATTTCTATTCTCTTTCTCAAGTTAGTTTTTAAATCATATTTAAGAAAGTTCTTCACACTCTACTTGAGATTCAGATAATTGAATTTGTAGCATTAGGGTTTTGTTTTATTAAAAATACTTTAGATCCCTTTTTATTCTTTCAAGTTAAACATATACTGCTACATCAATTCCCCAAGAAAGAAGATCGCTGCAATCAAGCTTCAGTTACATCTTTGAAATGACATTTGAAGATAAGTACCTTGTATTTACGATTATTTCATTTGGGTTTTTCTGAGATAGCCCAAAAATCTCAACAGGTTGTTTTGTGGTGAGCCCGTGAAAATCACAAAGTGAGTTTTGTTGTGATAGCCCATGAAAATCACAAGAACTATATCAGGTTGTTAAGGTGATCCTATGAAAACCTTGAAATAGAAAGCCAAAATTACGAGGATAGTAATTTTGAGAGTGGAGTACGTGTGGGTTTAAGCACCGAACTACTATAACTCCTTGTGCATTATTTATGATTGATTATCTCTTTATTGTGATTGCTTTATTTATTTTGATTGTCTCTTGCAAGTTTAAAAGATTGATCTCAAGGATGTCGTGTGTTCACAACCCCAAGTGTAAGGTTGCGATGTAGTAATAACTCGGTGAGACTGAGATTGAATACACATGGAATGGGGAACATAGTCTAGTATTAATCTAAGTCTAACTTGGTTGGTTAAATGATTAATCCAACATATTTTAGGAAAAAAATGGAAAACAAATATAAAATAACTAAGGATCCAGGAATCCACTTGTAGTGATTTCAATCATTAATTTGCTGCTTCAATGATACTTTAACTAGAATCGAAGTCCTAATCTATCCAATTGGATGATAGAGTGGTTAAATTAGTTACAAATATTAAGATGAATATGATTTCAATTGATCAGTTCTTCCATAAAACACTAGGATATCAATCACAAGCAATCAAAGGCATTCAATACACCGTTAGGCATCATTGGATCAATTAATTATATAGATTGATTCCTTCACTTAAACAAAGCTCAAAAATTGTTAAATCGAAGTATCCATTGTACCCAAAGTGTACAACAAATACAGAAATCAACAGCTCCAAGACTTTCAATAGTAGATTCAAACTAAACCAATAATCAATCATCATTCAAAATAATAATTTTGATTTTAACAAACTAAGAACTGAGATTAACTAACATCTTAAAAGAAAATATAAAAACTAAGGAATAAGAAATAACTCTTGGGATGCTGCTCTACCCTTTGCTCTTCTCCTTAAACCCTAATTTGTGCTTAGAATCTCCTAAAAGACCCATATTTATAAGATTTGCTCAGACCGACTTTGAAACCGCCTCAATCTTATACAAAAGTTACGCTTCGGTCAGACCGAATTAAGGCTGAAATTGCACTTTCTCGTTGACTGTTCTGTATGATTTCAATCGGACCGAAATGAACTTCGGTGGGACCGAAGTCTTTTTTTGGAATTATTTAAGTACTTTTTATTTTTAAACTCGAAATTTCAGAATATGATTTTTCTGACCAATTTTCGAGATTGATTTTCTTCACTCAAATATTTGATTCTCTTCATTTCTCACTTGGGTTCATTGGATCTTTAGCATGTGAATTTTTCTTTAATGACTTCCAAATCTCCAAATCTTCCTTTAGTAATCTTTTGAGCATAAATCTTTTCTTTAAGTGTTCCTTTCTCCTTATCTTTAAAAATCACATCCCAAGAGAAAACATGTGAAAATAGATCAATTAAGCGTATTTATGTTCCCAAAACTAATGAATAACAAGGGAAAAATATGCAATATTTGACACTCAATACACCCCCAACACCAACATTTTGCTAGGCCCGAGAAAAACAGGATGAAGTAATCCTCAATCATCGAGTTTCAAAACTTCTCTTGGAAAACAACCTCTTGTGCAATCAAGTATGAATAAGTAGGATTTCAAAGACGAGAGAGTGAAAAATTAAAAACTTAGAGCCGAATCTCATGAGTAAACAATTAGATCAAGTCTTCCTTCATCAATTAACTAATAATAAAAGTTCATATATTAATTTCCTAATGTACTTAGTGATTCTCAACTTACTTTCCATAAAAAACAACTATTATTTCATAATGTTAGCAATGCACATCTGAAAATGAGAGCTAGCAATGTCCTTGGGGGGAGGGGGGGGGGGGGAGGGGGGGATGAATAGGACAATGCCAAATAATCGAAATAAATGCAGAATATATAAAGAATATAAAAATCTCAATTGTTTAAGTATTGAAACCTTGATTCTAAATGATTCGTAGGACAACCTTCACCTAAAATATTACGCAGGACAACCTTATTTCATAAATATCTTTAAAATCAATCTTTCAAACTAGCAAGAGAAGATAAAATTACAACATTTGTCATACCCCAAACTCGAAAACCGGGCTCATAGAATTCCCGATCGCCAAATCCGGTGCCAACAGCCTCGGCTTTCAATGCCCATATGCCAGATTCCGATCCTGGGATCCTTCAAAGAGGATTTTCAATGTGAATTTTTTTGTAAAGAAGCATAACCAAGTCACAAACAACAATACACCACATATCCACTATAATAAAAAAACTTTAGAGTATAATACATAAAGGGGGAATACAAGACAGATATCAAAGCTCTAGAAGCTCAGCTACACACTCCTGCCTCAGCTCGATTGCATCCTAGCGTCACCTGCACGCAACGATTGTGCATAAGCTTATAAAAAGCTTAGAGGGTGGTGTGTGTGTGTGCACAAGGTAAGTGTCAAGTATGTAATATCAGAGTAATGCGAAAACATACTGGTAAATCCATGAATGCTATCAGCCATACCAAGGCTATGCAATGCAAGGCCTACATGGCCAATGTTATATGTGAGATGCAACTCCAGCATACCAATCCTCATCTAAATCCAGATATCAATATACCTCAACTCTAGAATATCACCGGGGTCTAGAACACTCTACACCAGATCGCCACCCACTGGATGCATAACCATGTAAGTGGAAGAGACCACACTATCTACCTGGTCAGTAGTCACCCAATATCTACCCAGCACGTCGATAGTGGACCCATTTATGAGCTAGTCAAACTCAGCCTAGCTATGCCCCCTACCTTCGGGCGGATAAGGCCACACCCCCTTCCAACTGACCACGACACAGTGGGAGACGCGACTTAACGGTATACGACCCTCGTGCACTCATGTATCCACTTGGTCTCGATGTTAGAGCAACCTCTTAGTACCATAAGGATTTAGGGACTTTCACTCAGGGACACCCTTGTGCCCTAGTGTTAAAACCAAAATATTTCTGGAATCCCATCCTGTCATCCGCGATATGCCTGCGAAGGCCACAACTTTGATGTCGCTAGGGCATACAGTGATGATATCACACAATGCGATATGCATGAGTCATACTATCAGTCATAATCAATCTTGCACGTACCACGTGCTCATGTGGGGCAACACCATCTATCAAGGAGTCCTATAAACAATCCGCCTAATGACATATGCTATGATCAGTCACTCCTCATACCAAGCATACATATGATGCGTATGGGCATGTATCATGATGTTATACTAGCACAAATTCAGTGTGTCCTACTAGACTAAGTACACTAGCATGATTATCAAATATAGCAGGCGATGATCAACCTTAACTGTTATGTCACTTACAAGAGTAGGGGCTGAACGATACGCCTCATTAGACATATAGAAGTCTATATGGAATGGTCCATGTTAGACTATCATAACCTACTCTAGGTACTAGCATGTCATATATCCTAAGGCGGGGTCCACTGAAAGGATGGTGGGTTTAACCCATGCATTAAGGTAGTTTCCACACAGTAGATATCCCAAATCTGATACCATGTATTCTTCTGTCTACAGCAAGGGATAATGATGCACTAATGTCAAGGATGGACCTCACACTTGTCTCAATAAGGAGATGGACATTGTGGAAGATATGTACATGTCACGAGGTCCTAGCAAATGTGGTACAAGGGTAAGATACATCTCTTGTGGGGAGTGAAGTGAGTATACAAAAAGGTGAGTTCACAAGGTGAGTTAACCAGGTGAACAATTGGGCTGTTTCAATCTCTTATCATGAATAAACTGGGCTTCCTTATAGAGCCCGATAAATACACAAAGTGGGCTTGGTGGAGTTCATACATCTAGGACTATGTGTCCTTCTAACAGATTGGGTAGCCCGCTCAACTCTTAAGTGGACCTTGGGTATGGTCACTAAACTCATGCAAAATATGAATCTAGGTGGGTCACATTTCTATGGAAGGCCCGGTTTGAACCTAATGTGGACTCCTATGTTTGGACAATCTTACAGGGCATGGTGGGAAGGTATTAGCATCAATGGGGACCCAACGGTTTAGGTTATCCCAATAAGAGAAGGTGGTCACCTCTACATCAATGGGGGCCCAATGATTTGGGTTAGCTCAAAAAGAAAGGCGTGTAGTACTAACATCAATGAGGCCCAATGATTTGGGATAACCCAATAAGGGAAGATGGGTTGAAAATTAGGTATCATAGTGGGCTCTACAAGGTATGGTTTTCAATGGTAGACATTTAACAACCACTATTCCTATGGTGCGGTCCACTTGGGATTTGGATTTGACTCTCAATGGGGCCCACACCCTATGAGATCTGGAAGAGTGGATGAACAACGTATAAATAACACATATATTATGATGGGCCTCATAAGGTAGCCCGCGGTCCAGAAAATGGATGGACAGTGTACATATAACACATACATATAGTGGGACTCTACTCAAGGCTAGGGTAAAAGAGAGGATGGGGAGATGGGCTTCATAGTGGGTCCTAGGATGGTTCCCAACGGTGGACATTTAACCCCCACTATTCCCTATGGTGCGGTCCATTTGGGATAGAAATCAGAATCACAGCGGGGCCCTCAGCCCTCTAAATATCTAGAAAATAGATGGACTGAGTGTGCACATCACTCATGCATGGTGGGCCTCACACATCATAAATGGGCCTCCCACATTACAATGGCCTAACACATCACAATGGGCCCCACACAAGGGCCTCATATATCACAATGGGCCTCATCACATGGGCCTCATATACATCACAATGGGCCTCACACACGGGCCTCATATACATCACAATGGGCCTCACACACAGGCCTCATATACATCACAATGGGCCTCACACATGGGCCACATATACATCACAATGGGCCTCATCACATGGGCCTCATATACATCACAATGGGCCTCACACAGGAGCCTCATATACATAACAATGGGTCTCACACATGGGCCTCATATACATCACGATGGGCCTCATCACATGGGTCTCATGTACATCACAATGGGCCTCACAAAAGGGCCTCATATACATCATAATGGGCCTCACATCAACTGATGGCCAACGCAGATATACAACGCATACATTATGGTGGATCCCACCATCCCAGGTTGTTGGACGGTGTGGATCAAATACATCACAGTGGGGTCCATAGCTGCTGGACAACTTAGATCAAATACATCATAGTGGACCCCCACACGTACAGCAAGTGGGTCCCACATCCAAAGGTTGAACAGCGTGGATAAAACACTAACATCATGGTCCATCCAGCACCGTCCCAAACAACTGGACGGTGTGAATTACATCACATATATCATGTGGGCCCCAAGCCGCTGGATGGCATGGGTGCAACATATACATCATAACAGGCCCCACCGTCCAGCCTATCTGGACGGTGTGGATAGAATACATGCATCAAGGGTCCCACATGTGGGATGTTCTGGATAAAAACACGTACATCATAGGTGGGTTCCCACCGTCCAGATGAACGGTGAGGATAAAACACATATATCATGGTGGGTCCCACCGTCCCAGCTAGACGGTGTGGACACCACACGTGCAGGGTGGGGGTCCCATATCCAAATGGACAGCGTGAATGTAAAATGCATACATTAGGTGGGTCCCACCGTCCTTTGCTAGACGGTGTGGATGCCACACATCCTTAAGGTAGGCCCCACCATCCACGTGTTGGACGGTGAGGCTATACAACATATACATCTAGGTGGGGTCCACGTAGGTGGCCCACCAACTCATAACCGAGCTGATATTTGTGTTTTTCCTTCATCTGCTAGACCGGTCTAGGCAAGGGGGCTGCCCGCTAGATGATCAGTCTAGCAGCAAGGCAGGCCCATCCTGCTGGACGGACGTGGGTCATATATTCATTAGGTGGGTCCACGTGTATGTGGCCCACCAGAGTTTGGATCAAGCTGATATTTATGTTTTTCCTTCGTCACATCCGGTGTGATCACTGGACGTCTAGCAACTTAGACAGCAGGGCGCCCTTGCTGCTAAACGTTCCATATCCATCACACATGCTCATCAAGTGGGCTAGCAAAACATGGGAAAAAGGGAGAGAAAGAAAGAGAAAGAAAGAGAATCTATCAGTGAAGGGAGCTCTGCCACTATGAGCTCCCTTTGCAAGATACAATACATACATCAATTGGGTGTGTCCCAAAATAGGTGGGCCTCAATCAGAAAATTTGGTGGAAAACCCTATCCCCACCACAAAGATCAAGGCCTAGATGGCCACTATTAGATAAATAATAAATAAACATCATGGTGAGGTCCATGGAGAAGGGACCCCTCATGGAATAAATATATGAATCATGGTGGGCCATTGGCCACACCTTGGGTCCAAAGTGAGATCCATACCATCAATCAGTGGGCCCCACTTGGCCCATCGTCAAGATCACAAATCTAGTCTAATAAACACTCACCGATTACACTTCTTCTTGGTTCCTTGGAATGCTAAGCTTCTTGGCTTCTTCTTTGATGGAGGATGATGATGGTCGAAGGGTTGAGATGAGAGATTAGGGGTAGGAAGTGGGCCACACACTTGGGTTCTTTTTCTCTCCTTAGAATTTTTCTCTCTTAGTTGCTTGGAAATGGTAGAGAATAAGATGGGATGGAGTGAAGGATGGGACAAAGGGGATGGTGTTATGTAAGAAAGATGGATGAGAGGGATGTTGGTGTAAGAGGAGTGACATGAGAAGTATGGGTTGTTTTACTTTTGGGTGAGAGAGGGATGGGTTAGGTATGGGTTGTACTTAATTAGTACTTGATTGATTGATGTGATAGATTGAGTAAAGATTCTCTTGAGATTCGAAATGCATGGTGTTCCCTCGAAATATACGCGGGCCCACAACCCCTAGTTTGGGTATCGCATTGGTGCGCGAGACGCGACGTTGGAACTACAGCGATGGTGTAGTCACTAGGGTACAAGTTTCAAGCCAAGTGGACTCAGATCTTTGGGATGCGACTTAGGGTCGCGCACAAACGCCATCTATAGGTCACAGGTCACCGGAATTCTATGGGGAGGATCACAGGAGTTGGCAGAATGGTACGGACTAGGACACGGACATTACAACATTCACCACAAGAATGAAATAGTAAATGATATCCACCACCAAAAGACTAAAGCATTCACCACAAGGCATAAGGGGTTATATGTAACGCCCCACCCAAGGACACAATATTATCCGCTTTGCCGACAGGGCTCACAGCTTTGTTTTCGGGGATGCCCCAAAACGCGTTGTATCCTTAAGGTGAGAACTCCATATATAGCTAGGTCGATTGAGCACTCCCCTTCCGATGTGGGACGAGCGCCCTACCCTCGACCAGTTGGAGCGCTATTTTTGAAGCCCGACCGATCTACGTAGGGACCCGGATGACAACCCATGCTCGGACCACAACCCGGCTGGGTAGGCACTGGCTGCTTGCCCAGCTGGCTATGGTCCGAGCATAGGTTGTCATCAGGTCCCTATATGGATCGGTCGGGCTTCGAAAATAGCGCTCCAACTGGTCGGGGGTAGTACGCTCATGCCACATCAAAAAGGGAACGCCTATCGATCTGGGCTATAAGTGGGGCTTCGACCTTTAATGGTAAGACACGTTTTGGGGGCAACCCCGAGAACAAATTCATGCGCCCTCCGGCAAAGCGGACAATATCTTACTATTGGGGCTGGGCTATTATAGATGGTATCAGAGAGAGGGCGCTCTGTCTCCCGAGGGGGGTGGGTGCCTGCCCAGTTGGGCTGTGGTCCGAGCATGGGTTGTCATCCTGGTCCCTATGTGGATTGGTCGGGCTTTGAAAATAGCGCTCCATCTAGTCAGGGGTAGCATGCTTGTCCCACATCGGAAAGGGAACGCCTGTCGATCTGGGCTATAAGTGGGGCTTCAACCTTCAATGGTAAGACGCGTTTTGGGGGCAACCAAGAGAACAAATCCATGCGCCCTCGGGCAAAGCAGACAATATCTTACTATTGGGGCCGGGCTGTTACAGATGGTATCAGAGCAGGGGCGCTCTGTCTCTCGAGGGGGGTTGGGTGCCTCCCCAACCGGACTATGGTCCAAGAGTGGGTTGTCATCTGGGTCCCTATGTGGATTGGTCAGGCTTCGAAAATAACGCTCCATCTGGTCGGGGGTAGCACGCTCGTCCCACATTGGAAAGGGAACACTTATCGATCTAGGCTATAGTGGGGCTTCGACCTTCAATGGTAAGACGCATTTTGGGGGCAACCCCGAGAACAAATCCGTGTGCCCTCAGGTAAAGCGGACAATATCCTACTGTTGGGGTTGGGCTGTTACATTATAGTAGTTCGGTGCTTAAAATAACCACACCTACTCCACTCCCAAAATTACTACTCTTGTAATTTTGGCTTTCACCATAATACAGTTTTCACAGGTTCACCTTAGCAACCTGATATAGTTCCTTGTGATTTGCACGGGCTATCCCAATTTAAAAATAAAAATAAAAATAAAAATAAAAACCCTTTTGTGATTTTCACGGGTTATCACAATAAAAACCGCTTTTGTGATTTTCACAGGCTATTACAAATAAAAACTCCACTAAGATTTTCACAGGCTATCTCAGAAAAACCTAAAATGAAATACAGTGAATGTACTTATCTTCAAATGGAGATTCGAAGACGTGGCAGAAGCTGTAGTAGAAGAACTTCTTTCTTAAACGTAAATGGCGTAGTGTTCAATTAGACAGAAAGAGTCTAGGGCTCTATAGATTTTATAAATGAAAAACTCAAATGCTACTTGATTCAATTCTCTTAGATCTCAAAGAAGAGTATAGATTATTCTCTTAGAATAAGATTAAAAAAATCTTGAGATAAGGGAATTAAATAAGGTATAAATTAAAATTATAAATACTACGTTGATAGCTTGCTGAGGACTTGAGCTTCTCTCACTTGCAGAAGAATTATAGTAAATTTTCGTTATTCTTTAGAATAAGAGAAAGCTTTAATTTATAGGCAAAGAGGTTGAAAATTCGACTTGCTTAAGACTGGCTTCAGCTGGCTACATTCCACTGGATTCGTTCCAATGGCTATCGGATCACGTGGGATAAGATCTATCTACAATTCGGCTGGCCTGAGGTCAAATTCGGCTGGTTGAACATCACAATTCAGTTGGCCGAATTTGCCAATAGTCTAGCCAAATTCTCGCAAAAAATCAAAGATTTGCATTGCTGAAATTTAACCTGAACTTTCTCGGGTTAACTGAATTTGAAGCTCAGGCTAGCCAAACCAAAACATTAGCTAGCTGAATTTTCAATAGAATTTATTATTTTGCTCGGGCTTAAAGTTATGCTAGCCGAATTCTAGAGCAAAAACACCTATAAAAACCTAAGAAAACAGTCCCCACCCACAAATCAAGTCATCCGACCGTTGATCACGTAGTTTGATACATTGACATTCCCCTAACTAAATCAATGGATAACCCTTCATTTGTGTGAATTTAAACATAAGTTCTTTTATAGGAAGTACTTAGAAATGTGCCTACAACCATATAAAACCATAGGATCTCCCAAAACTCTCATATCAGCAATAATTATGAAAATGCCATTAACCTAGACCCCTGAATTCTAGATCACATGGTTCCCGCGATCCATTTAATGTGAAATTTTACACTATGCCTTTATATCATAAATTAGCCGTATACATCAAATTCTAACCCTTAGATCATTGTTAAAGGGGCCCAGTCGACAGATCATCCCCTCAACCGTTGATTTTGGTGTCCATTGAGCGAAGAAAGGTCCTGGGTAGTTGTGGTAGGGATTTTCCCTTCATCTATGTCTATATGATCTTATGGACAGGTTGGATGACAAATAAACAGCACTATAGAGCCTACGCAGGTTTCAACAGTAGAAATCACCAATAACCACTGTTATGGCCCACCTGATCCTTCGATATGCTTCAATTTTGGGCTCGACCCCTTACATTAGATGGAAAAGCGAATGGACGGTGTAGATTTGTCAAAAGGTAATCACTGTGGGCCCCACCTTAGTGTGTAACATCACAGGTGTGCGTGTCCTAGTGGAGCACAGAACTAAAGGTCGGATCAAACCACGTTTGACACGACGTTTTGCCGAAAACGGACCCCTGTCCATTACGCGCTGAATCTGGGCCCACCATCTTGGACCACCTCGTTAATCCGAACCATCCATCACGACGAGAGGCCTGGCCCGATAAAAACCATGGCACTCGTATGCATCCATGCATGCACACGTGCCTCAAGTGACAATGAAGGGTACGTGAACGCCGCAAGATTCAGACGGACAGGGTTATTTGCGACGCCGGTAGGCCACTATGATCGGCCAATTGATAAATCCAAGCCATCCATCTTGAAGATGGGACAGAAACGACCAAGACCCAAACATCGGTGGACCCCACCTATTGCAATGATCAGACCGGAGGTGACTTCACTCTGCACGCTATAACAGCGTTCGAACGACATACGCTAGGGAAGAACATCGCACTAGGACTCTTGGACTCGACGGTTTCAGTGAAATCGGAACCGTCCATTGGGAGCGGATGAGAGCTCCGACCATAACCTGGATAAACAGTGGCGGAAATGGACCAGCAATCATCCCCGTCGTTTTCCCTGCGCTCTGATCTCCACAGCAAGGTAACTCGATGGGCCACACCGAAGACATCTCCTCCTAGGCCAAAGCCATATGCCGAAAACATTGGATGGAACAGATCTCTCACGGGCCCGTGATCGTGGACCCCATCAGTTATGTAAGAAGGTTTCCACAACAAACGTGGACAACGTTGAAAAGGGAGTGGTGAGATGAGTTGTGTGATCAAAGTTCAGATCAAAATGATGATCCGAGCCGTCTAAATTGTTGGGAGGGGAGTTTTGACCTATCCCACTCCGACCAAACAAATCAGATATGGTCGCGGGCCACTCCGGATTCCTATTACACACAAATGAAATCGCGCAGCGAAAGGACTCCGCATGCTGCTGCGTAAACCGATCCATGCAGAAGAGTCTAGAGACTCTCTCCGTCTATAAAAAGCCTTTATTCGACAAAGGATGAGGGAAAAGAGAAAAAGATAAAAAGAAAGAAAGAGAAAGAGAGAGAGAGAGAGAGAGAGAGAGAGAGTACCGACCAGCCCTGCTGGACGTATCAACAAGAAGAGAAGGAAGAGAAAGAAAAGAAAAGAAAAGAAAAGGAAAGAGAAAGGAAAGAAAGAAAAAGATAGAGGAAGGAGGTCAAGTTGACTCACCAAGTGCTAGGATTGAGTTGGGATTAGATCGAGTCGAGTTTAAAGTGAGGGCTTTTCCTTTAAGCTTACGATAATTTAAGATAGTCTGAATTATTCTGTTTCCTCACATGCTTTGAATCCTTCCTACAAGTAACTAATTTTAGCACCACCCATTTGTTTGTCTTTTGAAAATATTGACTTAAGAGTAATGATTCGTGGCCTTTTAGAGTTTATGTAAGGGTTTTATCCTTTAGGCTTACATTAATTTAAGTTATTATATTTACATTGCCCTACATGCCTTCCTGTTATTTCATCTTACCTTTTACATGCCTTCATGTTATTTTATCTTGTCTTTTACATGCCTTCATATTACTCTGAATCTTCCCTACAATTATATGTTTTACCATCAATTGTTTACCTTTGGCTTACAGTATAATGTTGATTACAAGCGATCTTTCTGAATTTATGTGGGGCCATGGATACAAGCCTTGCCCTTGCCTTATCAAATTTATTGAGTTGGCCTTGCCACTCTCCTTATTATTGAATCGGCCGTTGCCGCTCTTCTATTTGTTGAGTTAGCCATTGCTACTCTTCTTTTATTGAGTTGGCTATTGTCACTTCCTTATTATTGAAACAGTCATTGCCGCTCTTCTATTTATTGAGTTAGCCAATGTTACTCTTCTTTTATTGAGTTGACTATTGTCACTCTCCTATTTGTTATGTTGGCCATTGCCACTATTTGAGTTCACCATTCTCTTCTCTTTATTATATTGGCTTTGTGTTATTTATCTTTAAAACTTGGGTATGTGTCTTGATATTCCAGAACCCCCATGATTTAGTTTATGTTCTCTATAAGTGCAAGCGATATGGTCAGATGTATCACAACTAGTGATTCAAATAATCTATCATGGACGTAATGCTCTCTAGGTAGAGACCATCTTGGTTGTCACGTAATTCTATGAGTTTTAGGTAATGGTGCACAGATCAATGTGTGTAATTCGCAAATGTAATGTCACATCACTTTCGGGATTGGATGTCGCAAATAGACATTCCATGAACAAATCGTGTCACGTAATTCATCCGACTCATGTGTTGTGCGCTTTGAGGTGTTCACATAAATTCACGGTAGCGTTGGCCATGCCGGCGAATATCCGTTTAGTGAGAGTGCGGGTGGATCCAGATATCATGAAACTGTTTTCCACATTGGGATGATCATTATGTATGATGAGCTGTACACGCTTTGTTAGGTATGCATCTCATGTAGGTTGTTTGCGCATGCTGATACTCTCATATTAATGGAGTATGGGACGTATCAGAACCCTTACATTATATTTGTGAATCTCTTGAATTATTGTTAATCTTAAAGGATAACCATCACTATGAGTAGGGCGTTAACCCTTTCCAACCATACAGATTATGCAGGTGATGTACAGATTGAAGTCATAGAAGGTCATCTCCCTATAGAAGACTGTAAAGGCTGAGCAATATGTCCTAAAGGGGGGTGAATAGGACTATACCAAATAAAAATTAATAAGCGGAATATAAACAATAAGATAACCAAATAAATGCAATTAACCAAAACAAATAACAACCTCAATAGTCAAGTATTGAGAGGTTGATACCAACTTGGTTCTAAGGACAACCTGACACCAAAAACCACTGGTTATGGCAAGATAACCTTACTAGAACATGGGTGAGTATCAAAAACTCAAACTGAAGAGGATATGAATAGAAACTAATCTATTACAATATTCACCACATAATGCTGAAATGAAAAGATTACAACATTCACATCCACAAATACATCCCACAATCTTGAATTATAAAAGAAAAAGAAATAAACCACACATCCACCAAACATAAAGAATTATAGTGGTTCGCTTGTGTGTACATCAACCGTTAAACAACAGCCACATAACTACTCCACTCCTAATATCCACTCCCTCGGGATATTAGCGTTCACTAATCAAAATAGGTTTTTCAAGGTTCACCTAAACCTTCACAATTATGTCTTTCAAGTGGGCTTACACAATTCAAAAACCCCACACACTGAGTTTTCTATATCACCTAAGACAAACCACAAATGGAGATTTTCTGGAACAATCTCACCAACCAAACAAATAGATTGAATTACAGAAAAAGTAAAATACTTATCTATATGACGATTCTGAATGAGCCCGGTAGAACCAACTTGATGTCGACATAGATGTTCAACATTCAATCTCACAAGTATATAGGGTTCTAAGTTTAAATGATTTTTAATTAAATCAGCAAGGGCTTTGCTTTGATTTTGATCTCATAAAGGGTAAATCGAATATCCCTTTTCAATATAAGAATGGAATAGATAATCAAAATCAAAATACAAGAGCTACTTTAAAGAATCTTAAATATACACAAAATGACCTAAAATGTACTCAAAATTAACTCAGAGTGTTTGCTTAAAAAATGATAAGAATTGAATGAAAAACTCTGAAATTCGAGCACTATTGATAGGTGAAAAATCAGTTCGCACAACTGGCCTTTGGTTAGCTACGACTGGCCTTATCCAAACAGATTTTCAAAAATTCTGGCGCGATAAGATTTTTCAGTCGCACGGCTGGCCTTTTGGGTCCCACGACTAGTTGAGTGGCCTACTCGTTTGGTCATGTGAGTTCAGATCACTCGCTGGAAAATAAGTCAAGCACTGTACGACTGGTCGAGCACTATTCACACAACTGGTCGAGCAGTTTCCAGGACTAGTCGAAGACCAATAGAAAAATTTTTAAAATTCATAACAAATCCTAGACTGGTCGAGAAAATTCTAAGACTGGTTGAGCCAGTGTTAGGGCTAGTCGAAAGAACAGAATTTTACACTTATAAAATGACCAAAATGACTGACCAAAAGTATGAAATAATCTAATCATGATCTAAGGTCAATCTAGGTCAATCATACCTTACTTGTGAGATAGAACATATGAACCATCAAACTATCAATCACTTCAGCAGCTTTAATTTTGCGCTTGAACTCAACATACCGAACACAGTCTTCAACTAGGTCTTGAGTTCTTAGACTTTTCTGGTTCCAGATCTTGAACCGCAATGTTCTTGAAAACTAAGTCTTCACTTTCTTCCAGTTTAAAGATCTCGGCAAGTTCGTCATAGATATCAGCAAGATAAATTCAACACAAACAAAACAAACGCTGAAGATTCAATATGAACAGATACACAAGCTTGATACACATCAAGATACAAACTTAAAATGGTTTGGCACACCAAAATTTGACAATACTCAGGGTTTATCAACATAACACTTTCAATCTCCCCCTTTGTCAAATTTGTGACAAAACCAAAATTACAATATGCAAAATAGATATTCAATCAACACATTCCACAAGCATATTATGATATGATCCATAATCAATAATATAATCAACAATAATCAACTCTCCCCCTTAATCCAATACTCTCTGCAAAAAAAATTAAAAAATTAAAAAATATTAGTCACATTCATCATCATCATATCATTATCCTCATATCATCAACAATGTTCTCCCCCTTTTTGTCACAACATGACAAAGGAAGCGATTAATGATAAAGGAAGATAATAAGAGAGTAGGTAGAATCAATAACTACTCATCCAAATAGAATAAAACAAAGTATCTGAACTGATACCATATATAAGAGTTTAAACAACATTATCCAAATAGTCATAGGGAAAAGAGTTAGAGTAAAGTTATTACAAAAACCATTAAATCAAAAGATAACTAATCAAATCCTGAAGAGGAAGTAGGAATAGATAGATCAATTTGATGTAAACCCTTATTAATACACCTCATGTATTTACGCATATAAGCAAATTGAGAATCTTGGGTTACTCGAATCTGAGCCACCTGTTCCTTAAGAGTATGCAACCTCTCATCAAACTAGAAGGCTAATAATCAGGGTTAGCCTCAGAATCTGATTCAAGTTCATCAAATAATTCGTCTATATTAACGTCTTCTTGAAGTAAAGCATCAGCATCTTCAGCTTCTTCATCTTCTCCACCATTCCCATCAACTTGACTAGTAGCCAAGTCCAAATTCATCTTGTTGATATTGGAGTTGTTAAATGGACGGAGATTAATAAAACCTTCCCCAACAGGCATAGCTATCAAAGCATGATCAGCTAAGGTGGTCATAAGATAAGCGAAAAGAATATCGATGTGACCAAGGTGAAGACAAAAATGAATAATATGATGACAGATAAGAGACGGGAGACAGATATGAATGCCAGTTACAACAGAATGTATAATGTGAGCCATAAAAGAAATTAACTTAGTCTTGTTACCTAAGCGAGGATAGATATTCGAAATAAAAATACGATCCAAGACCCTGTATCTGGGCAACATATATTTGAAACTGAGCGTAGTACTGCCGTTCTATTCTGCATTCATATTACAGAGAACTCTCGTAATCAATTGTTTAGCATTTTTAGAAGGTTTAGCTTGCAAAGTAGATATGGGTACACCGTCATCAACAACAGGTATATTCATGACTGCTGAAATCAAATGACAGTCTACCTCTTCACTTTCATCTTCTATTTCATCCCCATACTCATCAAGTCAGGCTAGACGTTGCCTAGGACCAATTCCCTTGTTATTGAGTGCAGTGTCATTAATGAAGTGGATCGGCGCAAGCTCATCCGTATTAAGTCTGAAGCCGAAATTATGGGCAATTTTGCAGATAAATCGGCCGAATGGGAGTGAGGCATCTCCCCTAGTAGAATGTACGGTCTTGATTATCTGTGTCAGGGCGAAAGTATGCAGACACAGCTTGTCTCCTTATCCAGCTCTGTATAGGAAGTCCACCATCAGACGAGTGTATTCTGTACGGTTGCTCCACCTAGGATACACGTTGTACGTGCATATGTGGTGGAGTAGGCGAAAGTCTGCCGTCATCCTGGTCGATGGGAGGCTATTGCCTCGCCTCCAATGAGCCAGTCGGCCACAAAGAAACCACGTGCGGCGATTTTTCTCTCGCCCACTAGTGAGACGAGATGCACTAGCATGTACCACCCCACGCTCAATTCCCATAATACGGGCCATCACATTTACATCGACTATGGCTTCCTGCCTCCCCAAGGGAATAGTAAACTGAAGCGGCTCCAGTATTGGATTCCGTGTGTGGGCATAGAAGACTCGGACAGTGCCTTCACTTGCATGAGACACTTGCATGAGACTTACCTTCAAATATAGGACCCCACCTAGACTCCAACATGAGGTCCATCACTGGATACAACCCAAATAGCCTTTCATTAACATATGCTTCAAATACGACTTTGCAGTTACGAAACTTACTAAGTCCGATGCCCACCGGTAGTGATCTTTCAAGCAGGATTTGGGGATCGAGGTCCCATTTTGTTCTTCGCTCTCGCTCGACGCTCGTAGTAGCCATGACGCTTGCTTGCTTCCTCGAGGGGGTTGGGCGGCTCAGCCTGGCCTCATCCGGGGCCGCTCTTCTCTTTCCCATAACGGAAAGGAGCGTTAAGATGGAAAAGATAGCAGTGACAAGCTCAAAAAGAACCATGGAGTTGGAAAAGCTTGAGAATGAGGTGGATTCGTGGGTTGAAAGGTTATGAGACACAAAAGACGGGTTTTGTGCTCATGCTGGTGTGAAATGGGAAGATGGAGAGTTGTATGAAATGGGTTTGAGAGAATGGTGGAGGATAGGTGTGTAATGTAAAAAAAAAAAAAAAGAAGCTTGAGTGTATAGAATGAGGATTTGAGGGAGAAAATGGAGTTTTTTGGGGGTTTAGAGGGTTAGAAAACTTGAAATAGGAGGGAATGAAGCAAAAGGGTGTGAAATGGAGTGGTCCCACACGTGGACGGGCCCCACAAGAGTGGGTGGAGGGTGATGGCCGCTAGAATCGCGGGCCCGCCGCGCCCTGCTGTGAAGGCGGGCAGCTCACCGTAGTCCAGGCGGTGTTGCCGCTCTCCCCCTGGGCTGCCGGCGGTGGCCAACATGCGGGGGACACCCTGGGTCCCACTGGAAATTGTACTATGGGCCCTTACGCCCGCGTGACGTGTTTTCTGAGTCTAACTCGCGCGTATTCGCACCTTCTAATTTGTTTCAAATTCGGGATTCACCAAATTTTCATTCTAACTCGTCGATTGACGGCCTAAAAAGGGGTTGAGATCACTTCACATGATCTCGGACGCATACGGGCTACATTACAACGGTCAATTTCGCCAATCAGCAAAACCTTGGTATCCTACAATCATTTCTATATTTTATCGCCCCCTCCTAAGTCAAAGTGCGTCAGTGTGAGTCGTGTTACCATAACCCAGATCCAGTTTAATCCAAGTCATGCTCTGATACCAACTTGTAACGCCCTGAATTTCGAGGGTCGAGCAAAGCTCAACTCCCGAGATTCAACGCATCACTTATGCAACATAGATAATGATGTTTAAATGTTGTCCATGTTAGTGCATTAAACATGAGGGGGATTATACTAAAACAGCATATCATACTCCAGAGACAATTTAATTTAGCAAGCGAAAGACTGAAACACATATATATATATATAAGTACGTGAGAGTGTTGTAACCTCCAGAGTATGAGTATGATACCGGGCTGAATATAAACATGTATTGTTTTAAAATTTACAAAATATCAAAATGTACATGTCTGACTAATCCATATAATCCATGTGATCCCATCGATTAGCGCATGGTCTACATAGACTCGCCTGATAACTGCACATAAGAGAACTTCTCCTCCTCGTCAAAAAAGTCCATCTCAGATGTATAGACTCCGTCATCACCTGCATCTATAACAGAGTCTGGTTGGTGTTTTAAAACACCGTCCCAAAGTGGGAGCGAGTGATCAACTCAGTGGTACTATAAGGAAAAGGTTAACATGTTATCAATTCAGTCAAGCAGTAATGATAAAGCAATACAAAAATCATATCCCAAGTACTCTTGTTAATGCAGGGATGGTATGCTATAATGATGCGTGACTCGCACGAAGCTCTCTCACAAGCGACTCCGTCAACCATTCGCACATGATAAACTCCGTAAACGTGCCCTTCATCGCCAAAGCACATACAATGCGGTGCATAGTCGTGTTAGCCAAGTACTTAATTAGGCTTATTCATATAGCAGATTTGGAAAGCTAGGGCACCTCCCTTTATATCACTAACCCTAAACGGAGATCCATCTAGGGTCGTCAATCCTAATTAATCACATACGATAGACAAGTTGTAGGGCATCACCCCTAATGAAAGTAGTGGATAGGAAAATTCAAGAGTTTATACCCGAGGTCACTACGGGGAGGCTCGTCACCTCAGCGTAGGCTGACAGCTCAAATGTAGTGTCTCATACCACCGTATTCGGCTCACGAGTTTTGGGTTGCTCACTGGTCACTACGGGGAGGTTCGTCACCCCAGTGTAAGCCGACAGCTCGACCATGATGTCTCATACCAGCATGCCCGGCTCATGAGTCTTAGCGGATCGTGGTATCATGGTTGAATTGGATCTTTTCATTGGTAGGTGGTACCTTAGATTCAAACAGGGATGTCCATACATGGTAAACACATAATAGGTCAATCGGTTTTGTTAAATAAGTTCGGTTGGTACAAGCGCACGCTGAATTAATCAACATGGAGTGCATAAGCATTTCACGTGGCCTAACCACTATCAACAATCGTCGTACGATCCGGATTCACTAAACATATGACGAGACTAATTCCACCACTCAAACGGGAATTGTTACCGATTGCATGGGCCAGGTTATGGCCCCAATCTTACTCAAGTGCAATAGGAAGACACATGTGATAATCATATGAGCATTTAACGAACAATCCAAACACAACACTCATTTGAGCATTTTATCAACACATTGAACATATTACTAAATATTTGCATTTCATCCATAAATTGCGTAATCGAAATTATGATTATATGAATGAAGCTATAGATATAGATAAGGTAGTTGAGAATCCTATCTCAATACTCTTATTAAATACAAATCATCAACCATTTCTCATTCAGACATTTTATCAAACACTTAGACTACACATTACTAAATACATAGACTAGATTAGTTACAACATGAACTATAGCAATTCATTACACAACATCGGTTATAAAGCATACAACGAACATGGACCTTAGATTAGAAAGCATGGCAAGCAAAAATCATAATTTCATATTCATTCAATCATTTCAACAAACACATGGAATGCATCTTATATTCTACATAGTTCACACATGTATAGTATATTGAAAACGTTGTAACTAAGATCATATGACAGCAATCAAGTCAGACATAAATCATTGCTGGCATTGAAAGCCTTGAAAACCATAACCTAAATGTTTATAGTTCGCACCTTCCATCGGAATCCTCGTTTCGAACGTGGTTCGAATCCTACGTTCCCGAGTACAGAACAACGAGTACCTAAATCACGAAATAGGTTAGCTATTTCGTCGATTACTCTATTTGGATTCCTAAATCAAGATTAAGGTTAGGATTTCTTACCCAAATCGTAGTTGAAACGATTCGCGTAGCGATGGTGGGGAGGTGAATCAGCACGTGGAGTAGTGGGAGTGATCCCGGCAACGATCTCCCGAACTCTCTCTCTTCTCCTCACTCTTTTCTTTTCTTTTCTCTCTTCTCTCACCTAGGGTTAGATAAATTCGTATTGAATAGGAATAGGGTGGTTTAAGGGCATTATATAGGCCCAAAACTGATGTCAATGGCCCCAGGGCTATGATATACTTAGGTTACAACCAAAGGGTGTCTGTTTCGGGCAGACGGGACACATCTGGAGGTCCATTACCTGTCTATGTCATAGACTAAGTTCCCTGACAATGGATCTAGGCCAGGATACAATTGCAGTACGATGGGATTAGCGGATCGACCGTGGAGGACCCATGTCAGAACAACGGTCGTTGGCGCTCGATCAGGGCCACAAGTATACAGATATGTGCAGGAAAATTTCTCTGATCCATGGGTGAAGTTCGGTCAGAAACCGATGGTTTGAAATCTTCAATTTCGCTCATGAGTGAACGGCCCAATTTACTTAAGTTCCATTTTCTAAATATATTCGCGTTTCTTATACACTTTGCTCAGGGCTCAAGTTGTGTGTTTCTGGATACTATCTGAGATCGATTCACGCCATGGTTGTCAAGCCCAATAAGACGGTCATAACTCTATAATTTCGTGATTATCGGACTTTCGACGTGCGGTCCAGGTCTAATACAGAGTTTCAATGTGTTGAGTCAGTGATTTTGACGGGTTTGGGTCTTGCCATTTGTATAGATAGTAGTTCAAGCTAATCCACCGATTAATTCAATTTAGTACTTAATTACTTTTCGTCTAATTTCTACAAAATACGGTCCTTAGGGATTTCTTCCTGAGGCAGTACTCGAGCCTTTGTACGGATTTTTCCAAGATGTTGCACCTTCTTTCATGTCTGTGTTAACTTGTGAACGAGTTGGATTTCAAATAAAAATCACAATGAGCCTTAGGAAGGTTTCAACGGTAGCCATCAATCTCGCCACTGTTTTTTGTGGAGGGGCCAACTACATATTTGGATCTCCCTCATTCTTTAACTCATGCTCTAAAAATTAATAGATGAACGGTATAGATAAAGCACATACATCATAATAGGCCCACATACATCATAGTGGGCCCATGGAACTTGATGACATCACTTTAATAGCAAATCTCGCTATTCAACCTATCAATAGCTAATCCGCGTCAAGTAGGATGCGGATTGGTTGGTGTACCTCACACAAGCTATATAGCTGCTATATTGACGTCAGCAAGTTCTGTGGGTCCCATCATGAGGTATGTGTTATATCCAAACCATCCATCCATTTGGCGAGCTTGGATTAAAGCTTGAGATGAAAAATAAGCTGCAAAAAGCAGTGGGGTATTGAATGTCTACCATTGAAACCTTTTTTAGGGTCACAAAAGTTTTAGATCAATATGATTTTTTTCCTTCTTCATATAGGTATTTGTGACCTTATGAACATATTGGATGGAAAATAAACTTAAATAGGCCACAGAAGTTTTGGATCAATATGTTTTCACTTCATCCAATTGGGAATAACCTTATAAACAGTTTAGATAGCATATAAATATAAGGTGGGCCTTATTTGAAGGTTTTGTTACTACTGGTGTTCAATTCTATACAACACATAGTGACAATCTTCCCGCTAAGAGGAATAGAGGGTGTTATGATGATATTTTAGTTTATTTGAATTAAGTATAATGATTTTATTTTCATTTAATAAAAAATAATTTCTTTATAATGTAAGACATTCCCAAACAAACGAGAGATAGGGGCAAATGTGTCAAATTAACATATTTCAGACATTTAAGATGTTTGTTAACAAACAGTTTGTTTTAGATTCAGTACTTAATTTTTAGACTTCAGTCATAATTATCAAACAAGTTTTTTTTTTTTTTTTTTTACTTTAAATTTCATATTTAGGCTTTAGATTTCAGATTCAGGCTTTAGATTTCAGATTCGGTCTTTAGACTTCAGATATAACAAACGGGGCCTAAATCTTATTTTAAAAATAGGCGGTTTAATTCAACTTTAAATATTTTATTAGAAACTAGTAAATAAGCTCTTAAATTTTAAATAATTGAGAGATCAATTTATTTTCAAGAGCTTAATTGGTTTAATTAGGAAGAGGTTTGGCCCACATCAAGTGGGCCGAATTAGATGGATAGCCCACATCAAGGGTGGGGCCCCACATAGTGGATAGTCCACATCAAAAGTTGGCCCATAATGATGAATGGCTCACATCCAAGGTAGGTCTCGCGTGATGAACAATCCAATTCAAAGGTGGGGCCCACAGGATGGACACATTGAATGTGGGCTCCACGTAGTGGGTAGTGGACATTGAATGACCCCACATTATGGATGACTTACATCGAGGTGAGTCCCATATAATAGATGATCCACATCAAAGATCGACTCCTAATGATGAGTGGTCCACATCCAAGGTGGGACTGCATGATGGACAACCTACTTTGAAGGTTTGGTTCTCATGATGGACGGTCCACATCAAAGGTGGGCTTCACATGATTGACGATCCACATCCAGTGTATAATATGGTGTATAATATGATGGACGACATTTGTCCAAGGTGTGAGGCATGTAGGGGCGGCGTGCATGCTTGAGATAGGGTGGTGGCAATTTTAAAAAATGACAATGGCTGCCCCTTCAAAAGTTCTCATTTGACTACTACACCAAACATATTTATTAAAAAAAAAAAAAAAAAGCTTCTTTGGGTAATAAAAAGCTGATTTTACCAAACGAGCTTAGTGTAAAACAAGTGCTAGAATAAAAGTCTTAATTCTCTTGTTTATATTAAAGTAGCTCTTATTAGATTATATAAAAGATGCCCCACAAGCCTTAATTTAAGTTCATTTTCTTGTCTTGCAAATTTAATATGCCTCAAAATCACTCTCGAGAAATTACAACTACCTGTTTCCCAACATTCTTCCCCGTGAATAGTCCTATTAAAGCTGCTGGAGCACTCTCGAGACCATCGACCGAGTCTTCTACGTAAACAATCTTCCCTTCCTTGATATATTGTCGAGTCACGTCGAGAAATTGAGGATACAAGTGGTAATAGTCAAACACGAGGAACCCCTCCATCCGGATGCGCTTCGTGATGAGACAAAACAAGTTGTGTACACCTTCGGGTTTCTCAAGGTTATATTGAGAGATCATACCACATGCTGCGATGCGACCATGAAGCCTCATGTTCAGGAGTACCGCATCAAGCATATAGCCACCCACGTTTTCAAAGTAGATATCGATTCCCTCGGGAAAATGCCTAACAATAGATTCCAAACATGTGGGTAAATCAAAAAGATAAAATACATCGAGTCTTCAAGCATTAACCAGATGCCTTTAAAAAAATAATAATAATAAATTGAAATTGCCACCTTGCAGAGCTTAGCTTAACCCACATTCCACACCTTGTGAGGGAAAACTAGGCCATGTACCTTTAGTGTGTGATCCACTAAGTAAAAAAGGGAAGCGGATTGGCTGGTTTACCAGCCACCACCAACCTGGCTGGTGTGGGTACGTGCCGTGTGAAGACAAGTGCTGACACTCCTCGATCTCGGAGGTCTACAAACGGTTCAAAGAAGATCCAACTTACATGGGTCGCAAAACGATGTATTTATTATATCCAACCATTCATCCATTTCGGGAGATTAGTTTTGAACATGAGTCCAAAAATGAGTTATATTCAACGCTCAATTGGACCACACCACAAATAGTAGTGGGACAATGATTCTCACTATTTTACATTTATAGGACTCACCATAATGTTTATTTTCCATCCAATCTGTTCATAATGTCACAAAGAACTGGATGAAGAGGAAAAACAAATATCATATTGATCCAAAACTTCTGTGACCCCCAAAAGGGTTTCAACGGTAGACGTTCAACTCCCCACTGCATTTTGCAGTGTGGTCCACTTGATATTTGGATCTGTCTTATTTTTGGGCCCAAAAGTTAAGACAATCTTGCCAAATGGACGGAAGGTTTGGATATAACACATACCTCATGATGGGACCCACAGAACATGGTGACCTCAACACACCAGCTAGCTCGGTGGTGTGTGGAACACCAGCCAATCCGCTTCCATAAAAAACCTGGCTGAATAATTTAAGGTCGTCCAACCAATAGGTGAGCATCATACACATAAAATGTGGGATTTTTGCAATTTTTTTTTTTTTCTAAACCATCTTCAACTTGTGTGGCTTGCCTATTGGGTGGGCCACCTGTTTACTGGGTCAGATCATTTACATTGTGTGACCCACCTGGGCCCGCTGCTTATACACCAACACATGGTTGGTGTGTGTTTAGCCATTTGTAGGGACGTTGAAAAAAAAAAACCCATGTTTTGAAGGAAACTAAATCGATAATATTTGAGATTCTCATATGCTAATATGAATACCGACCTTGTTAAAGCCTTGTTCAGGTCAGGTTCTTCCTTATAGTTGAAAGCATCATTGAACCCAAACTTACTTTTCAATAGTTCAACCTGAGCCCACCAAAAATATATATATATATTAGTAAAAAAAAAAAAATTCTTCTAGTTACCGATAATAATAGAAACGCATTCTTTTTTAAAAGTTGGCAGTGATGGATTGCACGCCAACATCTATACATCATTAGGCATTACTGGATCCTTAGAACAAACCAACAATTCAAATTGGGGCCTCAACATAAATGGCTGAGAAGAGGAATGCATGAACAATCCACATTCAACTTAAAAAGGACTGGGGATTGGGGCTGAGATCTTCCAATCTGACAGATATTTGATGCATGGTCCTTCCCCAGAAACTTGACTCGAACTAGTATTAAATTGACTAAACTCAATATTATAATTAATTCAACAATATAAACAATGTGAATGAATCTTTAAAACCATCATATGTATAAAATTATCCAAGTTGCCTGGGGAATGCTCGTATCAAGGCTGCGCTTGCAAACAACTAATGCACGTTTGGTTATTGTTGGCTGCCTTTTTATTACTAAATGGCCCCTGCCTATGAGGCTGACTTGGTTCGAATCAGGCAATTTCATATTGAGTCAGCCAAGTAATCGAGCTAACCATATTGAGTCTTGTTGAGTTTGGATCCTCAAAATCTTGACTTTTACAAGTTTTAAGTATTCGGTGAGTTTTAGAACCATGGTTGCAGCAGATTGATTGCCTAGATCAATGAACCAAAGGCTCACTCCTACAAACTGAAAACCGAAGCAAGTTGTGCAAAACCTCCAATCCAGGATCATATAATACTCTTTCTTAATAGTTCTCATGCTTCTATGAACTAATATGTTGTCTAGCAATTTATTTTTCACTTAAAAAGGTGAAAATAATAATCATCACAACTAGCAACTAACCTTGTCACTGGAACCAGCACTTCCAACAACATAGCAGCCCATCAGCTTAGCGAATTGTCCAACTAGTTGACCCACGGCACCAGAAGCTGCTGACACAAAGACGTATTCACCTTTCTTAGGAGTGCAAACCTCATAAAATCCAGCATAAGCTGTAAGACCAGCCATACCTGTAGATAATCAAGTAATGCAGTTGATTGTGGTGTTAGACATAAATAAATGGAAATGAGAATGCTAATCCATGAACTAAAATGAATGTGGTATCCACACTTACTGGCGAAAGCTGATTTGATTGAATTCCATCTAATGGTTAAACCAGGATGCTCACTTCATGATTCTAATTGTGGGGCCTTCGGATTTAGTACTTTACATAAACAGTTTAGGCAGCTGAAAGTAACATAAGACTAAAGATGGGATGTTAGTAGGGAAGGCGTGGGTTAGTGGCATTAAACAGTTTAGGCAGTTTAGCCTATTTTACCAATTGGTCACAGGGAAGGGTATAAACTTTTGAAATTTAAAAGAAAAATGGGATATTTGTAGCAATTCATACGAAGAAACTTTTATCCTTTCACTTGTTTAATGCCACTAACCCAGGCCTCTTTGCACATTGCCCACATAGACACCTAGTGTTAGGGAGCACATGAAACAAAGGCTATACAGGGCTCTACTGTGATGACAATGGTATTCACTTTGTACATATGTTGCACCACCTCGTGTCATGATGTGAACCCAAAAATGAGGCAGCTCTAAAACTCAAACGGGCTACAATATTAAAAATTAAAGATGAGCGCCCAACATCGAAATCATTCTGGGAGCCCTTCTCTCTTTCTTTGTACTCATGTAGGTGCATCCATTCTTCCATCTCCCTCCTTTTTCTCTCCCCAAATTAATCTCTAAATGTCCTTTGCATGTAGCCACACCCCCAAGTAAGAATAACACAAGCAATAATCTCCACTAGACCTCTTTTATGAAATTACTCGTCAGACCCTTGGGCTTAACCATTCTCCATATTGTTCATCTAGCGGGTCTATCATGGCTGGGCCATAGCCAAAACTTGCTCTAACTGGACACATCCTAAATCAAACAATGGCTCACAAATGGACAGCTTGAAAAACATAACAATGGCTCTCATTTAACTAAGAAAGAAAACTCCTCTAATCAAATAACTAGTATAACCCTAGTGGATTGATTTTCATGCCAATGGACAATTGACAATAAGCCTGGATGAACAGGAAAATAAATGTAAAATGCCGTGTGAGTGGGCCCATAATAGGCCATTCGTCATAAGCTAAGAATATTACACACCATATTCACAAGAAAATTCAGAGAAGCATTGAAGAGAAAATATAAGACTTTATTTATGCCTAACATAATAGCAAGTCAAATTTGCTGTTGTTAGGAAAATGGACACCCAAATAGCAATCCATATACCTCATAATAACAAATGAAATTATGCAAATAGATGAGCTCAGAAATAATAAGCTAGCATTTTAAGTACACCGTGTGCATTTAATCATCTCTCTTGTATTATTACTGGAGGAAGAATATGATCAGGGGGAATATTAACTATCAGTCAACTTGCATTATAAATCTTTAATGGCTATAATTCTTAACAATATTCAATCAAATTGAGTAAAAAACAACTTACCTAGAATGCCCGTATAGTAAGAAAGAGGAATATCAGTGTATTTGATTTTAAATAGGGTCTCAGGCTCTGATATGAGAGTGAATTCTTCCCATCCAGTCATCCCCCAAACCAAGTCACCTTCCTTGAAATCTGGATGTCCAGAATCTAAAACTTTAGCCACTCCAAAGCCAACGATGGGCTGCAGAATAATAAATTAATTAATTAATAAATACAAGTTCAAGCCTTAGAAACATGAAAAGAAGAAGAAGAAGCTAAAATTAAAAAAAAAAAAAAAAAAAAGGTTCAAAACTCAAAATTTAAGTGGGTTTATGGGAATCCAAGTTGGCATGTAACACTTCCGGGTAACCAATATGTTCTTTTGGCATTGAAAATGTCCATTTTATTGTAATCTAGGAAATAATAAAAGCTAAGAAAGAGAGGGGACTAAACAACTTCATTTTTTATATTGGACCTTGTTTTAAACGTTATAATAAGGCTGAGAGTTTTGTGCTAGATAGATCGATCATCTTCACGAGAAAGCAATTAACACACAATCCCTTCTATATAAAAAGAAAAGAAAACCACTGAATTCCTTTTGTCAGGACGTAGATTATTTTTTTATAAAATAATGGATGGCTTTTAATTGAACTTTATGCATCTTTTTATGAATAGAAATGATCTAATGCAACTCCTATGCATTATAATATTATAAAACAAAGATGCACTGCACATATGGATGGTTCTCTTGGTGACTTTGCTTGGGATGCAAGTTCATTCTAAGCATCTCCATTGGTGGATTTTTGACAAATATATGTTTTTATGTTGACTATAAATCTATTTACCGTATCTTGCCTGGACACTAGGGACGAAGGGATGTTTACACACATGCAAAGTCATATACTAAAATGCTATCTTGAACATCAGTTGCAAATCATGCAATGTGTTGTGGGTGAAAATGGACTGACCAGGGTAAGTCAAGATGGGAGCACGGCTTCCATCAAAAGGCTTGCTAAACCATGACTCACTCGACTTCAAAGTCGACCTGAATTCAACCAGCATCAACTACAACGTCAATTCAAAACAAGCCCGGCCTCACCCTCGTCCTGTCCGACCTCAGTCTGACCGACTTTGACCTCCGTCTATCCGACCTAGACCTCGGTTTGTCCAATCTCGAGCTCGACCTCAACTTCGGCCCGCCTAAGTTCAAGGTCAAGCTCAGCCTTACACCCCAACTTAGTTGATCATCCGCCACATGGGAATCTACTAAAAGATCCTCTAAATTTTCTCCGAGAATGTCAGAGGAATAACCGCGCATCCTCAAAATTAGTTTCCTAGCATGATACGGTATCGGATGGCGGATTCATTGCCATACCCGACACTGCCTCCATGGGACCTATATATACATGCCCCTTTTGTAAAGAAGAGGATGCACAATCACTAGCTTAAAACTCTATTTTACAATCAAACCCAAATTCCTTACCTGACTTGGGCATTGGAGGTCCCCTGTACTAGCCAGGGTCTCCTTTGTTCATTCCTTGTGTGGGTATGCGAAGGTCCAGGAAAGGCTAACCAGAAAACCGCATCAACGCAATGCATGGCTACCAATACTGTACTCTCATGGTCAAGCACCTGGGACATGGGAGTGGTGGAATATATGGAGAGCTTAAGATGGTTAGTAATACATGTACAATTATGGTGCATATGTATACTAATTTACACATATGGCATATATGAGGCACTTGAAGATTAATAGTGGCATATGTGGGTTCTTAAACATAAATAGTTGCACATATAGAACTTCTTTTTTTTTTTTGCATACGTTGGCACAAATAATGCATGTGCACAAAACATTATGCTCATTCATACAACATATGTTACTTTAGCATGCATAATCTAACCAACCTTTTTAGCAAATATAGACAGTCGTTGGGTAATGATCCTATTGGCAATGCATGTCCTCATTTTCCACTTTTTGTACCGGAAAAAAAAAATGCTTGACAAACTGCATACATGTTGTCAATGCACGATAGCATATACAATAAAAGACTTTACATGCATCCAAATAGCCTTTAAGTGTCATCTAAATTAGAGTGATTCTAGGGCCACCAAGTGTCAACATATACATAAGAACTTAATTGATTACGTGGCAGATTACGCAAGAAAGTAAAAAAAAGGCAATAAGTGATTGATGCAGGCCCGAGTTTTAAGGGTGAGAGTTGCATGGGTAACCAGTTGCATTTGGTTTGTTATTCTATACATCCTTTCAATGTATCCAATTATTAGGTCCTTGGTTTGTACAAAAGGCGCCATGGTTGAATGATCCAGTCCATAAGCCAACGAATCCGACAGTGGATAGAATACGCCCAAAAGACAGCTGGATGGGACATTAATCATGACCTTTTGATCGGTGACCTGAAAATAGGTAGTTAAGAAAAAGAACACAGCATGCCCCACATTTAACTGAAAACCAGCCAAAGATTGCAAGACCACAAAGTTCCATTCCAAGAGAGTTTTGATGCATGGTCCATCCACGGATGGGCCCATCAGATCAATGCCACGGATCACTAAACATGGCTCAAAAACACGAGGGCCATGCTTGGATAGGGTCAAGGAATTTGCAATTCCTCTTCTTATAAAGTGCTACACTTTTTTCTTCTTTTTTTTTCTTTTTTTTTTTTCTTTTTCTTTTTTTTTTTAAAAAAAAAATTTACTTAATTGTTACCTCAGGAGACAAAACAGTCTGCCCTTCAATCTAAAAATCATGTGGAATGACCATCGATCTAAACCATATACAATCCTGGTTCCTTTTCACATTCAATTTGTAGGCTTCTGATAAGATGGCTACCATTATGGAGCAATAAATTAGGCCCTTGTAGTCCACGGTGGTTTGCATTGAAATCGCTACTTCTAGGTGTCAAAGGATACAGGAATTATCCCTCCCATTTCTTCAATAATTATTTTTATCATCGAGGTCCTGTCTTCGAGGTGATTCCGGTTGAAAAACCCAAACCCAATTTGAATTCATGTTGGGTTCGGCTTGAGCAAATTTGGGTTGGGAACAATTACATGTAATTGGGCTGAACTGGGTCTGTTAGATCCAGTTGGTTCTAGTATATAGGATTGGGCACCTCTGGTTGCAATTGGGTCGGTTTGAGGGTCAACTTGAGCTCAACCTGCTCGAGTTGCACCTCTAATTATCATCAACCTTTGGATACATGTATAGTTCATAGTCCTAAAACTCAGTGACTTGACCCTATTTCAAGCCCGGTGACTAAGAAAGTTGCTGATGAGTTCGACTCAGTTCCGACTCAGCAAGATTAGAACCGAAGCACTCACTTAGTGTTTTCGTTTTTAATAAATATAGTGAAAATGTATGGTGAGATCCAAAGGACATTTTGGAGCAGAGCCAACAGAAACTACCTGCGGGCATCTATGCATTTAAGGTAGTCTATATTTATTCTCATACTACTTTAATATCATTTATTAGTCAAATATACTTACGAATTTAATTATTAATACGGAGTCAAGTTCAGTTGAGCCTTTGAGTCCACCCGATCCGGCTGGATATCAAGTCCAGTTGAGCTTCTGGGTTTTTAAGCTAACCTTCAGGCGTTGCAGAGCTCCTTGTTCAGATGATCCAAACCATTATCTGATGACCCCACTATGGACTTGCTTGCCAAACATCTAAACTTAGATGAACCTAACTGCCCAATCCTTGGCATTTTCTTCTTACACGAAGGCGAAGGCAAACTATTGCTCTGTCTTTCGCGTCCCGTGTTTTGGCAGGCCATGATCGAAGGATTGGGAATGCCATATGGAGATTTTTTGGCCACAGTGGGGTCATCAGCTCCACAGCTAGGACTGCTGAAACATACCTCCATTTCTACAAACTTTCAATAAAACTAGTAAATAAATTATTAAAAAAATAAAATAAAATAAAATAATTCAGGGGTACCCTGTTCCATCTCAGAAGCCATGTCTCCTGCAGGATTTAACGAAGATATGCGGTCCTCTCACCTCAGCCGTGACAAAGGCTCCAGTCTCCATCTCCCATTACCAAGGGGGTATTGCATCTCTATGAATAGGAGCCTGTTGGTTTATTTCTAAAACAAATAAGCTTTTATACTATTTGGCAAAAGTCTAATAACGATGCTTATTTGTTTAGAAAGTAATAAATAAGCTTCAACTTTATAATTTAGAAAGGAGTGACCATTTGAAAAGGAGCTTATTTGGCTTAAGCTGGTAGATATTTTAAGCTAATTTTTGGACAACTTTGTCATCAAACTTTTCAAGTACTTCCCATCTTACCCTCTTTCCTTCTTTTTAGAATCTCTTCAAGGTAGGCCCATATGATGAACGACACATATTAAAGGTGGGCCCCACATGATGAATGGTTCTTATCAAAGGTGAGCCCACATAATGCACGGTCATATCAAAGGTGAGCTTCACATGATGGATGGCCTGCATCAAAGTGTGGCCCTACATGATGCACGATCCACATCAATAAGGCACTACCTGATGGATGGTCCACATCAAAGGTGAGACCCACATGAATAGATGGTGGACATTGATTGTGGGACCAAATGATGGAAGGTTGGCATTAAAGGTGGGCTCACATGATGAATGAAACCATATTGAAGGTTGGGCCCCACATGATGGACAGTCCACAATAAAGGTGGGACCTACATGATGGTGGACATCAAAGGTGGGTCCCACATGATGGACTATCCACATCGAGTGGGCCCCACATGATAGGATGGTCCATAACAAAGGTGGGATCCACATGATGGATGGTAGACATCAAAGGTGGGCCCCTCATGATGAACGACCCATATTGAACATGGGGCCCCACATGATGTATGGTCCACATTAAGTGGGCCCCACATGATAGGATGGTCCATAACAAAGGTGGGATCCACATGATGGATGGTAGACATCAAAGGTGGGGCCCTCATGATGCCCATATTGAACATGGGGCCCCACATGATGTATGGTCCACATCAAGGTGGGCCCTACATGATGGATGGCCCCCATCAAAGTGTGGCCCAGCATGACGGAACCTATACTTCAAGTAGTCTCATTTAATGGGCAATCCACATCAAAGGTGGGACCTAGAAGGTGGATGATGGTCATTGAAGGTGGGCCTACATTATGGTTGGTTGACATTGAAGGTGGGCCCATATGATGAATGACCCATATTGAAGGTCTGGTCCCACACAATGAATGGTCCACATCAAGGGGGCCCCACATAATGGACGGAGTGGGCTTCATATGATAGATGGCCCACATCAAAGTGTGGCCCCTTATAATGGATGGTCCACATCTAAGGTCTCGCATGATGGATGTCCCATATCCAACATAGGCCACATGATGGATGATCCACATAGAAGGTGCGCCCCACACGAAGAATGGCGGATATAAAAGTGGGCCCCACATGATGGATAATCCACTTCGAAGGTAGGGCCCACGCTATGGACACATTAAATGTGGACTCCATGTGATGGGTGATGGACAGTGGACATTGATGGGCCCCACATAAAGGATAATTAACATTGATGGTGGGCCCAACATGATAGATGACCTACATTAAGGTGGACCCCTAATGATGAATGGTCTACATCCAAGATGGGCCTTGCATGATGGATGACCTACTTTGAAGGTTTTGCTCACACAATGGATGGTCCACATCAAAGGTGGGCTCCATGTGATGGTTGATCCGTATCTAATGTACCACATAATGGATGACCTAAATGTCTTAAAATATGAAGATCGTAGCCATCATTCTTTTGTCATTTGGGGCATGGTTTATTTATGATGAGATCCACGAAAAACAATTATCCCAATTGCTCCTACAATAGAGTTGTTGTAATATTTAAAAATGACAAACCTACCCTTAAAAAAGCTCTTATTTTGAAGTTTTACCAAATATTCGCATTTTAAATAAGAGGTATTTTTGGACTTGAAAAAGTGATTTTAGCGAACAGGCTTATTTAAAACAAGAGATAGAACAATAAGAGCTTATTAGAGTAGTTCTGGTTGAAAAATGCTCTTATTAAATTTGAGTAGAGATGTCAAACGAGCCCTTACAATTAATAAAGTGATTTCATGTTAACTTACTTTAGCAGTTGCTAAAACCCATTAAGACAAAAAGTAAAAAAAAAAACTGATAAAGATAAAGGCTTGTTTTAATACCATCAAATACGTTACTTTTTAACTTATATTAAGTAATTAAGTTACTATGTTCACTTAAGTTAGTTTGGTAAGCATCATTGTAAAAGTAACTTACGTGCTAAAAGCTACTTATATTATCATTACTTTTCTACCTCTCTCTCTCTCTCTCTCTCTCTCTCTCTCTCTCTCTCTCTCTCTCTCTCTCTCCATATTAAAGGAGGCTCTCTCTCAAGGTTCATGTCAAAGGAGGCACTATAACAGTCACACATTAAAGGAGGCCCCACATCATAGACTATCTACATCAAAGGTGGGGCTCATACAATGGACGGTCCACATCAATGGTGGGCCCCACATGATGGATGACCCCATATTAATGTGGGCCCTTATAATGGAAGCTCCACATCAATGGTCGGCCCATAATGATAAATAGCCCACATACAAAGCGGGCCGATGGATGACCAACTTCAAAGGTGGTGCCTACAAAATCAATGGTCCACATTAAAGGTGGGATCCACATGATGGGCAATGGACATTGTAGTTAGGCCCCATATGATGGATGACATATATTTATGTGGCCCCATATGATGGACGGTCCACATCAAAGGTCAGCCCCTAACGATGAATGGTTTCGTTGAAGGGGAGCCGCATGATGGGTAACCCACATTGAAGGTAGGGCCCATATGATGTACAATTCACATCAAAGGTGGGCTCCACATGTTGGGTAATTGATAATGGTAGGCCCCATGATGATCCACATCAAGGTGGGCCCACATGATGGACAATCCACATTAAAGGTCAGCCTTAATGATGAGTGTCCCATATCCAAGGTGGGCCCCATATGATGGACGACCCATATCAGAGGTGGAGCCCACATGATGGATGATCCACATCAAAGGTGGGCTCCATATGATAAGTGGTGGATATTAAAGGTGGGGCCCATGATGGATGACTAACATCAAAGGTGGGCCCTACATAATGAACAATGCACATTAAAGGTTGGCCCTTAATGATGAATGCCCCGTATATATAACACCCAGATCCATAGCTCAACTGGCAAACTGAGTGGAGATACCTCGTTTCAACACTTGAGGTCTTGGTATCGATCCCTCGTGGGGTTGGCTAATATGGAGTGTGTGTACCCGCATGGGTATGCACTAACAAACTAACCCAAAAATAAAAAATAAAAAAATGCCCCGTATATAAGGTGGGCCCTATATGATCGATGACCCACATTAAAAGTGGGGCCCACATAATGGACAGTCCGTGTAAAAGGTTTGCCCCACAGGATGGATGGTGGATGTGGGGGGTACCAAACAAACTCGAGGGATAATTAGTTACAATGTTGGAAACCAAACATGTGTTTCTACATTTTGGTTGATAATTATGTTGTTTACTAAACATACTTACCTAAATAAGTAGAAGATAAGCTACTTAGGGAATAAGTAGCTTCTCTAAAGTAACTTTTGATCTAAATGCCCTTAAATATTAAAGAATTCTTTATTTCCTCCAAAAAAAAAAAAAAATCTTTGCACTTCCTTTATCAACTTTTCCTCTCATTCAAGTTTAGTGTACCTCACCTAATTTCTCTCTGTAGACACTCAACTTGGGAACCTTTCATTGCATGATTGGTTTTGTGATACCTAGCATGTAGTGACCAATTCGGAGTGATACTATCGGTCATGCTAAGGCCAGTTTGCATGCATGGATCCTACTCGCTAACTTCGGATGACCCCCTATCAAAACTCTTATATGGCAAAAGACACACCTTGAATGCACCCATCGGGTCAGATTGATCCCCGTTAGAACACACAAGAAGGTAGGGCCGAAGTGGTGCATGACCTAGTTCCACCAATAAAATAAAAAAAATAACTCTAAATACCAACTTCTACCCTGGATATGTGCAACCTTTTCAAAACTGGACATGTGAGAAGCAGAAATCCTATGTTGATTATGCACATAGTTGTCCACCCTATGGTTGATTGTGCACATAGCCGGCCACACATTGGTCGGTTCTTAGTTATGCAATGTTGGCCCAATCACAAGCCCACCGCCTCATTCACTTTGCTTTGGTTTTGCCAAAGCTAACTACAAGCTTAGTTGCTAGCACTCAATTTTTGTTTCAGTAAATTCGAACCTATCTCATGGACCCTTACATGTCACCACCGAGGCATCTTGCAATGCCTATTTAAAGGGATCCCACATTCACACAAAAAGAGAGAGAGCAGAGAGGGCCAAAGCCAGAGTTGAGAGTAAAAAAAGAAAGAGTGAGAGAGCCAAAGCCAGAGTTAAAGCTGAAAGCCACTCTGACCTTCAGCAACAATGGAAAAAGCCAGAAAGCTCTACAAAATTGTTTGCAACCTTTCTAACTTCTTTCTTTTTCAAACCATTTCGAGCAATCTCCGTTGGAAGTTGCTCTCTGCCTTTAGTTTGTCCCTATTTTTATTTATTTCAATTGAGAAGTCAAAATCTGAGATAACGCCAAAGTCAACAGAGTAGGATTGGGATAGAAGATATTCAATCATCCCTTTTGTAAAAAAGTGTGTCGGGTCTCCCCTTTTCCTTCCACATCTCAATCAACTTACATTCCAGTCCACACATCCCAAACATCTCACTAGTACACACACTCACCTTTTTTTTTTTTTTTTTTATTTCCACAATCCTCTTTCATATCTATTTTCTTTTTATTTATGCAATAATGTTGAACTTATGCTGAATCTCTTGAAACATCATAAAATTCTATAAAGTGTAGACAGTGCTTTGCATGGGTAGAAAAGGGCGGCTAACCCTTTCCTTGTTTGTAACCGAGGCCCTTACTCAGAATCAATGGTGCAAATTAACTTAGGATTCACTCGAGTCAAGAATTCTTTGAATTTCTCATTCTCCAAGCGATTCTTTAGATTCTAGCCAACAATGGATTTTAAAGCCTTATTTTGGCTAGTGGCAACTCTCAAAGTGCTCGAAATATGCAGAAGAGTCATTTTGTTAACCTTGGTATTGCATAGCGTCAAAGGAAAAGAGTGGGGTGCACGTGACGCAAGCAGCATTCATGACAACATTATTTCCCTCCTTAACCCCTCTTCGCTAGCTTTCCAATGGGTAGAAGCTCTGTGACTTGTCAGAATTTTGGATCCTATCTTACCAAACAACTCGTGGTAGCCTACTTCCCATGCATTGCATTATAGACTCTTTGGACGTATGCTTTATGACTTGCTGGAATCCTGAATCCTGTTGTCACATCGAAAATCTGAGTGTGCCTAGTCCAATATTTATTACTCTATCATATAACATCCTCTATACATGCACTACCAACGATCCGATAGGGACGCGTGTGTGAATATTTTTTAACGTTCACACTCTCATAGTCTCTCAAGTGCATAAAGAGAAATTTGTAACCCACCACGTGGTACATGTGATATCCATTCTCTTCATCTTGTGTGTTCTTAGATGATACCCCTAGAGCCATAAAATCATCTGGATCAACAACTTAGATGGGCCATACCACTAAGAGAACAATGGGATGTGATGCTAACCATAGGTTTAAATGTGTGGCTACTATGGTGCTTATCTCTCATTAGACCTATCAATATTACTCACCAAGGTGAAGGAAAACTATGAAAATCAACTTGACCTAAAACTAAAATAGTCCACACCACATGAACATAGAAGTTTTGGGATCAATTTTTCATTGGGAAAGTTCCGAATATGTTGGTAATTGAGCTTACACTTTATTCATACAAAGAATTGATCAAGCCTAAATATTGCATATTTATCCTATCAATTACACTACTTTCGGATACATTTAAGTACTAAATTGATCTAATAAGATACATTTTCTACATAAAATGTGATTTTGGATCCAAAGTTGAATATGCACCTAAATGGTTGATTTAAATCTCTCTCTCTCTCTCTCTCTCTCTCTCTCTCTCTCTCTCTCTCTCTCTCTCTCTCTATATATATATATATATATATATATATCAAGCTCAAAGGCAATGAAGAATTGGAGAACAATATTGAAGGTTTCAAGTATCAAAGATCTAAGCAAACCAAGTACCAAAGATGAGGAAAGGTCTAGAAAATCACACAGTCCAATAATAGAAATAATACACTGTTTGATCCCACATAAGGTTGATTCGATTCAACCGAAAGTGTCCAAAACAGTTCAGTAAGAAACAGCAATTTTTAGACTTAATTTGGCTCAAAAGTTAGGCGCGACCGAAGTGATGTTCAATACCACCAAAAGAGGGTTTGGTCCGACCAAAAGGAGACAGGGAGATCAAACATATTTTAGAAAAATTTAGCTACAATCAAAGGCAGCTTCGATTGGACTCACCTCGACTTCGGTGCGACCGAAGTTGGGTTCGGTGCCACCAAAGCGTAACAAAAGTGTGGAACTTTAAAGCTGTTCTAAAGTCAGTGCAAAATTTTCCTATTTAAACGGGTGTTCTAGGCTATTCTAAGTACGAATTAGGGTTGAGAGAGAGACCAAGGGGTGGCGGAGCTTCTACGGAGCTACCATTCTTCTTCAATCCCTCAGTTCTAATTTATCTTGTATGTTTTTCTTTTGTTTTAGGATGTTATCCATGTTAGGTTAATCTTTTAGCTATGGCTATGGATGAAGTTTATAGTTGATTACAATATTTAATTTATTTGATTCAACAACAATGGATTTGAATGATGATAATATATTGAATTGATTTGGACTTTACTTTAAAGATATTGAGTTGTTCCATCTTTGATTCATTGTTGACTCCGGTTACATTGGATGCTTGGAAGTGAAATTACAATGCTTGATTAGAGAAGGAATCAATATGTATAATTGATTGATTTATTGTAAACCTTGGTTACAATATATGCAGTTGATTCATTGTTGACTCCGGTTACATTGGATAGGATAGAATTTTGATTCCAATTAAGTTATAAGAGTTGAATTAATGATTAGATATTGTGATTGCTATAACTAGATTCCTAAATCTTTAGTCTTTTATTATTTGTTTTAAAACCTTTTTCTACTTTGTTAGATTAAAAACCCAAATAACCTGTTTACTG
Organism: Magnolia sinica; assembly: GCF_029962835.1. Classification (NCBI taxonomy): domain Eukaryota; kingdom Viridiplantae; phylum Streptophyta; class Magnoliopsida; order Magnoliales; family Magnoliaceae; genus Magnolia; species Magnolia sinica. The sequence goes on from NC_080577.1 coordinate 61,957,636, forward strand.
ATAGGCTAGTTCTAATTGTATTCTCACATCTCCCTATGGATCGACCTTGGTCTCACCGAGTTATTACTGCATCACAACCCTGCACTTGGGGTTGTTCACCCTTGGGTTCGCTCATGAACACAAGGTTCTCACCTAATGGATGGAGTAGATTTTACATATACATTGTGGGTTTGAGGAGTGCATTTTATGTATAAAACATGGTGGGCCCACGAAGGTCTATGGTGCCCATTATAATTAAAATTCACTCCATTCATCAGGTTTTATCCTCAATTCTAGGCAATCAGAATATAAATTGGCCAACATCCGCAACTCACGTAGGCCACACCAAGGAGAATAATGGGGATATAATGCCAATAATAGGTTTCAATTACTATTGTGTGCATCTTTCATCAAACTCATTATTTAGGTGCAACTCACTAGGATGAAGAGAAAAAAACAAAAAATTGCCTGATCTAGAATTCACGAGAACCATACCGTATGAACGTCAGATTTTTGGAAAAAAAATTACATTATTCCCCATACTTTGGCCCACTGCAGTACTTTATTGTGATGATCTTTTGCATGTTCTCTATGGTAAAGTTTCTCACTAGATGGATGAAGTGGATTTATAATTACAACATGGTGTGTCCCACAATTTAGGCGCTTTATGCAGTATGACAAAAAGCGGCCAAGTACGGACTCGTCCTAACCACTTTGAAAATGTTGTGTGTGGCCTCATCTGTGATGGTGGCACGTGACCCAATCAAATCTTGCCACATGGGGGCCTTACAATATTGGGTGAAGGCCCAACCTCACCTAATATGCTTATATGCATTTTAAGGTTGGTATTTTAAGTGCTACATGGAAGATTTAGAAGGATGCAAATTGCTCGTGCCCCACCTACAAGTTCTAGTAGGAGAAAGCAATGTGAGCTTATCATGTGACATTCACTCCATCCACATAATCTATGTGGCCCAATCAAATTTTGCCACATGGGGGACTTACCATATTGGGTGAAGGTCCAGCCTCACCTAATTTGCTTATGTGTTTTTAGGGTTGGTATTTTAGGCGGTATATGGAAGATCCAGAAAGATGCAAATTGCTTGTTCCCCACCTACAAATTATAGCAGGTGAAAGCTATGTGGGTTTGTTGGGTGACATTCACTCCATCCACATAAGCTATGTGGCCCAATCAAATCTTGCCACATGGGGGCCTTACCATATCGGGTGAAGGCCCAGCCTCACCTAATCCGCTTCTATGTGTTTTAGGGTTGGTATTTTAGGTGCTACATGGAAGATTTAGAATGATGAAAATTGCTCGTTCCCCGTCTATGAGTTTGAGTAGGCAAAAGCTATGTGGGCTTGTCGTGTGACATTCACTTCATCCATTAGTTTCACTAGCCCATGTTAGTACATGAGTTCAAAATTGAGGCAAATAAAAAACTCAAGTGGAGCATGGCACAACCAATAACACGAATTCAACACCTATTATTGAAACCATTGTCGGGAATACATAAGTTTTGGTTCTAGATAATATTTGTGTTTTCAGCTCATTCTAGTGGAATAACCTTATGAATAGTTTGGATGACATATGAACATCATGGTGAGCTCCGGAGAGGTTTCAACTATAGGTGTTTCCATCCCCACTATATTCTATCATGCAACCTACTTCAATTTAAAATCTAGCTAATTTTTGTGCTCATGCCCTAACATGATCTAGTGAAACTAGCCGATGGAGTGAATGTCTCAAGAGCTTTCATAAGAAAGTTCCTCTGATGTAGATGAGTTATGGATGGATACGCAGTGGGGGCGAAAGCAAATTGCCACCGACCTCAATGGTGTTTTGACAAAGCAAAGTTTTGTGGGCCCACCATAATTTATGTGTTATATCACACTGTCCATCCATTTTGCAATATCATTTAAGGCATGAGCCCAAAAATGAGGCAATCCAAAGCTCAAGTGGACCACACCACAAAAAGCTATTAGGATTGAATGCCTACAATTAAAAACTTCTTGGGGGCCAAAGAAGTTTTAAATCACGCTCATATTTTTGTTTTCCCTTCTTCCAATTCTTTATGACCTCATGAATAGGTTAAATGGTAAATAAACATCATGGTTGGCCCTAGTAAGGATTCAATGGTGAGTGTCATTCTCCCCACTGCCTTACGTGGTGTGATTGACTCAAGCTTTGGATCTGCCTCATTTTTGGGCTCATGTCTTAAACTGATCTCACAAAATGGATGGATAGTGTGGATATAACACAAACATCATGGTGGGGCCCACAAAACTTTACCATATCAATGCATCACCAACATCAGTGGTATGTGGCACACCATGCAATCTGCTTCGTGGTAGGGTAGATTTTATAACCTTTGCAAGAGCAAAGGGGGGGGGAAAGAAGCAAAATGATGTATTGTGTGGGGCTAGAGAGTGCCCACAATGGAAGGCCCCGAACTCGGTCCAAGCCAAGTGCGCGCTTGTGCGCATGAGAAATGGTACTATAAGGTTGACCTCATGGGAGCTTCCCATGAGGTTGAACTTTGTGGGCCCACTGTGATATGTGATGGACATCCATGTTGTGCATTTGGTAGGTCCTCTCGTTATGGGATGTGTTAAAAATCAAATGTATCTAGAAATTTGGTGGGTCACACCAATTGAAATCATGGGAAATCATGTCGAAAAGATCTACGAGCACTTGGTGGGGCCCACTTGAGTTTTAAAATGGCCTAAAATTTGGTGTAACCCTTCATCCGAGTGGGACACACACAATGGATGGGCTGGATGTTTAAACCACATCTCACTGGGATTTATATACAATTGGGAATGTTTTAATGGGCGGGCTTCCACTCTCAACTGTTAGTTGTAGTGTGGCCCACCTAAGTCATGGATTGGCTTGAAGTTTAAGCCCATGGCTCACCATGGAAGGGTGCATTTGATTAATGGGATGGATATCCATCACACATCACAACAGGACCCAAAAAGTTTGACCTTATGGGAAGCTTCGTATGAGGTCGACCACATAGTACTTCATGGTACCTTTGGATGACTGGTCACATCAAAGTCCAGGCTATTCCAAAACACAAGTGGGCCTCACCAAGTGCTTTTAGATGTTTTAGTCATGATTTCCCATAGTTTCAGATGGTGTGGCCCGCCTAAGTTATGGATACAGTCAATTTTGCCACATCCCATAACCTAGAGGGTACCTACCAAATGCACAGAGTGAATGTTCATCACACATCATAGTGGGCCCCACATAGCTCATCCTGCTGGCCTCTAAGTACCATTTTTATAGACAAAGTCTCAAGTCCAACGAATTGGACTATTAGTTATAGTCAAGGTGTCCCGTATCGGTATCGGTTGGCGTAACGGTGCCCTCCGAAACCGATACGGATACGGGGGCGTAACGGCCCGTAACGGCGTAAATTTTTTTTTTTGCCAAAAAAATATGAAAAAATATGGATTAAATCCAGAATATTCTAAGCATTCCAAATATGCATTCATTTATAAATTGGAACATGTTTATGGTGGTGTAACGGTCCACTCTTTGGTGAGAAGTTGTATCGGACTGTCTGATTAATTTTTTAACCAGGTAACTTGAATATGACTACAAAATTCATATATTTAATTTTTTAAATATAAAATTTATATACTTAACATCTTGATATCATTTCTCCCAATAGTTCTTTAAAAAAATGAAATTAAATTCAGATAGATGGCGTTGCCAATTTGGGGCCGACTTGGAGGACCAATTTATTCTCCAAATCAGCCTCAAATTCATGCCATTTATTGTCATTATCCCACTTATAAATTGGTGGACATTTATTGGATAGTGAATCATAAAAAAATAAAATCAAATCAAAAGGCCCTATTTTAAAAAATAAAAGTTCACAAATTAACAATTAAAACTATTCAAATAATTTGATTTTGGCATTGTGAGTTAGCAATTGCAGTCCATAATTTAATTGTCAAATTTCAAGTTAATATGTCTCGTGTACAATTTTTTAAGGCTTGAATTAGGAGGGACTCGGATGTAAAGTGCAGCACACGTGTCAAAGTTTTTTGGGCCTCACCCGTGATGAATGTGTTATATCTACACCATACATCCATTTTGCCAAATAATTTTAGGGCATGAGCCCAAAAATGAGGCACATCCAAAGCTCGGGTGGATTGCACCGTAAGAAACAATAATAATTAAACATTCACCGTTAAAAATTTATTGGGGCTAGAAAAGTTTTAGATCAAGCTGACATGTGTGTTTTCCCTTCATCCACGTCAATATGACCCAATTAATAGGTTAGATTGAAAATAAACATTACAGTGGACTTTAGGAAATTTTTAATGGTGAGCATTCAATAATCACTATTTCCTATGGTGTGGTCCACCTGAGATTTGGATATTACTAATTTTTTGAATCCTGACTTAAAATGACGTGGCAAAATGGATGGACGATATGGATAAAATATATATATTATGGTGGGGCCTACTCGGGTCTGATCTGATTGGATGGAAAATAAACGTTACCGTGCCTACAAATTATTTAACCGTGAAAATCATTATCGCTGCTGCTATTTTTGGTGTGGTCCAGATGATCTCTGGATATAATTCATTTTTTGGCGGGTGCTCTAAAATGATCTCTGAAAATAGGTGAATGGTGTAGATGTAATAAATACATCACTGTGGAGCCCATATAACTTTGATCTCCTTTGAACCGTTCGTACAACTCGGAGCTCGAGGAGTGTCAGCGCTCGTCTTTGCGTGACACGTACCTACAGCAGTCAGCTGCTGCAAATAAAAAAAAAATGGAGAGAGGGAAACGAAAAGAAAAAAACGAGGGAAAGAAAGAAAAGAAAAAAAGAGGGAAAGGGGGAAAGAAGAGATTGAGAGAGCGAGAGAGAGTGAGAGAGAGAGAGGAAGAAGAAGAAGAAGAGCAGGAAGCAGCCGCAGCCGCAGCTGCTCGAGAAGAAGAAGAAGAAGAAGAAAGAGAAAAAGAAGAAGAAAAGAAAGGAAAAAAAGGTAAGGTTTTTTTTTTTTTTTTTTTTTAGGGCGTTTTGGTCCGGCCGTTATGGCCCGTAACGGCCGTTACGGTCACAGAAATCCATAACGGCCGTTTCGACCCCGTATCGCGTAACGGGTCCCACCGTTACCGTTACGTATCGGCCGTTACAGCCGATACGTAACCGATTTGGGATACCCTGGTTATAGTACACCCAGTGTATAACTTGCAACCTTTTATGTTTCTACAACAATCACACATCTAATAGTTTGCCTCATCATGAGGATCACATTGTGCAAATCAACCACATTTGTTCATTATGTATATACCTGGCTATCACAATCCACATTGCTCAATGAGAAACTGTTATGTGTTGACTCGTATACAAATGACGAGAGAAAACGTACTCACACTAGAGAAGAACCACAAGATCCCAGCGATCGATGACATGTAGCTTACAAAAAGCAAACTTGCTTAAAGCCATACGCACGCTTGTGATGACACATGCACGATACATGTGACTGTTTGCATATGTAGGAAGTTTTCAGAAAGTCGTTGATGGCGGATTCCTTGTAATCTAGTTCAAGCATGGCACGACGGTTTGAAATAAATAAAAATAAATCCACAGAAAGGAATTTTTTCCTAAGACAATTGATATTTTCTCAAAGATAGCAAGGGAAAAGAGCTTTGACTAGAAAGTCCATCCAAAATTAGAAGAAAATCATATTCAATGGCACCATACAATAAGGATTTCAAATCCTACTAGGACATGACCACTCCACGATCAAAGATTCACAAGGAAACTACAACGTAGCCACTGCCTCCCCAAGCCTATAAAAGCGACACTTGAAGAAGTGTTCCAGGCTCATGCCACACACAATCAATCATTCTAAAGTGCAGCACTGCTTATCCTTAATTTAGCTCCTTAGAATGGGTAGTTCACTTCTATCCAGCTATGTTACAGTAATTTTAGAGCCCTTAGTTTAGTTTAGATCCATTTCTACTCAGTGTCATCACTATAATACATCCTAGGAGCATGTTAAATATCCACGATCACTATGTCGGATCCCTAATCAGTAAGTCTTTACTTAGTAGATCACCGAATTCTTACTTAGCAAATTACTGATCATATCCTGATGAATTTACACCACAACCATCTCACGACTGCCTGGTATCTTTTTTTCCACAGCTATTTTTCCAGAACAAGCAGTTGTGGGTATTTATTTTATTCTTTGCTTAATATATTTTTCTTTTCCATTAATTGTATTATTCATATTTTCAAATCAATAAAATCGGCAATCAACCTTATTTTTAATCTCGTCCATCCATTATTAATTCATCAAGAAACCTAATATGCTATCACTATTGGAAGAAAAGTCATTAGCTCAAGATAAAAATATCCCACCTGAAGGACTAATCATTCCCTTCTTAAATTGCCTAGTCAATGTAACAATTGGTGGTTGAACAGTCAGATTAACTTTCATGGGAAATCAACCTTTATAGGTTTGATCTTAATTTTGCTAGTTTGGTCATAGGGTCACAAGCATTCAATTCTTCAAGTCAAATGCAACTTTAACACGCCTAATATACTTTCTCTATCGCACATATTTGACTGAATTTGAATCATTTATTGCACATGCGACCATGTGTCAGGATTGAGCAACAACACATTAAGTGGGATCAAACTTGTATTTTGCTATTTATCAATGGGTAGACATTAATTATTATTTTGTGGTGCAACCCACCTGATAAGTAGGAGTTGAATTTTGCGCTATGTTATCACCTAATGAGGCCAACATATTAGAAGGGATTGGATGCCTCATGTACTTACTACATTAGAAGTTATCAACTAGGCGGACTATAACTTGTAAGTTAGACCCGATATATATATATATATATATATATGTAGAGAGAGAGAGAGAGAGAGAGATGCTCACACACACAACTAGTTAGACAATGCGTTTTGGTCCAACTAGCTCTCTCTCTCTCTCTCTCTCTCTCTCTCTCTCTCTCTCTATATATATATATATATAGAGAGAGAGAGAGATGCTCACACACAACTAGTTGGACAATGCATTTTGGTCCAACTAGCTGGGCATTTAATGAGAAAAATTTCCTCTTGAATACAATATACACAATTAGTTGAGATTAATTAATGCTAATTAATGTTAAGAGAGGGGCGTTTGTTTAACACTAGCTTTTTAAGAGGTCTTTTGAAATTAATCCTTGGCTTGGGTGGGCTCCATTGTGGTGTTAATATAAAATATACCTTGACCATCATGTGTGTCACCCCATGTTAAACCTAGGAACCGAAAATTAACTCCATCCATAGTCCAAGTGGACCACACAATTGGAAATAGTGTGCAAAAAAAGCTCACCTTCTAAAATAATTCCTTTCATGAGCCACACTTAAATCAAGTATGGACCTGTATTTTGAGTTCTATGCCTAACCTTTGGTGTGGCATCTAATGGTTGGAATGGATTTCACTTACTCATGACTGTGGGTCTTGTAAAAATCAAAGGTAGATGTCTCTCTCTATTATTTTATTGGCGTGTCCTACCTAAATCAAAAGTCAGCCTGATATTTTGTCTCGAGATGTAGATAAGATCACACATCTAATGGTCGTGGTAGATCTCACATGTACATCAAGATATCACGATGGGCCTAATAAAAATAAGGTTAGGCATTCCTCTTCCACCCTTAAGCTTCTTCCAACATTGTTACAAGATAAAAGGAGCCATGTTAGGAAAAATATAAGAGTTTTTTCCTATCGTACAACTCACTTATGAGCCATGCACCTTACTAAGACCTCCAATTCTTACCTTCCAAGAATACTCTCCTACTGTACGGACGACTTTTCACAGGTCCAAAATGCCCCTGCCTCTATACAAATGCACCTTCGAAAGCTGAAGGCCGCATCTCCTTCAAAAATTTCTCTGATTCTTCTTTCCTCTTTCTGATCCTTCACCCTAGTAAAAAAAAAATCCATTTTCTAATTACATCTCCCCCCTTTGTGACTGTCCACCATAGCAGTAAAACCCCTATTTTACCGCTTTCTTCTCTCCCCTTTTGTGATTGTCCACCCTAGCAGTAAAACCCTCATTTTCACCTTTATTTGGTCGAGAATACACTCGCCACTCACGCCATTTTCGACTTTTGTCAACCCAAGACAGGATGAAAATGGTCCCCCCATCAAAGAAGCTTCGAATGGCAGGCATATATGAAATCCCTGCTTTCACCTTGTGGACCCCACCGTATTTTATATGATATATCCACATGGTCCACAATCCTCTTTATTTTTTTTTAAAAACATTGTAAGGTATGGCATGTCCTAATAAAAGAGCAAATTCAATGCTCAAATGGCCCACATTGAGGGTTTTTGAAACAAAGAACGAAGACCGATGTGAAACTGAACGAAGACCAAGTGAAATAGATTAAGGACCCACTGAGTTAAATTGACCGCGAACTAAGTTAAATCTACCATGAAGTGAATGGAATTGACCGCGAAATGAGTTAAATCTACTGCATAGTGAATGGAATTCACCGAGGACCAAGTGAAATTCGACTTACAACTGCAAGAAACTAACATCTTAATCGAGAACTGTGTGAAATTGTTTGATAACCACTTGAAATTGACCAATAACTATGTGAAATTGACCGATAACTGCTTGCCACTCACTTATCGGTCAATTTAACTTAGTTCGCGGTCATTTTAACTCAGTTCGAGGTCAATTTCACGATGTCCATGGTCAATTTAATTCAATTCTTGGTCAATTCCATGATGTTCGCCGTCAATTTAACTCAATTCAAAATGTTAATTTGAAGTAGCTATTGATTAATTTCACAGTCCCCAATTAATCTCACGTAGTCCCCAATCAATTTCACTTAGTCCGTGGTCAAACACAATCAGTTCGTGGTCAATTTAACTCAGTGGTCAGTGAATTTCATTAAGTTCGCGGTCAATACCATTCATTTTGCGGTTAATTTCAGTTAGTTCACAGTCAATTGAAGTGATTTTACGGTGAATTTCAGTCAGTTCGCGGTCAACTTCACTCACTTCGCGATCAATTTCACGACGTTCTTGGGCTAAAATGTAACATATAACTCGGAAATTTGACCGATAAGTGAGTGAAATTGCCCGCAAACTCGTTGAATTTCACCTATGAGTCGACCACTTTGACTTGGAAATCGTCTAAATGACCGATAACTACTTGAAATTGACATCTTTTTTACCAAGAACTTGTTGAAATTTACCGACAACTTCATGAAATTGACTGATAAATGAGTGAAACAGGTCAAAAACTTGTTGAAATTCATTTATAAGTCGGGCACTTTCATTTGGAATTCGCTAAAAAAATGACCGCCGACTTCGCAAAACTGACATTATACTTTATGATTTTTCACCACAAGAAGTCAACTTTCACATTATGCTTCATTAAATAATGAATGTTATTATTGATATAATTTTCAATTTATCCTTGCAGATGACAAACCCTCACGTAAGGGATTTGGTGTTACAGTCCCGAACATATCATGCAAATGTTCATTGACATGGTGGTTTAATATTGTGAAGAGTAGTTTGGAGAAGAATAACAATAGATTAAATATATTTCAGCAATCCCCATTCTCTTTTTTACTACACATTACATCATTTAGATTTATAGGGGCTTTTTTCACTTACTTATTAAGAGATACAGAGGTAATCTTGTATTCGAGATACAGGGGAACTGTTTAAAATTTTCGGAGATGGACTTCACCCTAATAACAGGGCTGAAGACTGGTGACCTCTACATACCCAATATCCATCGTTCCAAGAAGTCAATAAGAGAGAAATACTTCAAGGAATATCCTATCCTAAATAAATACATACAGGAGGTGTTCAATAAGATAGTTGATAGCAATAAGCACAAAGATGTCGTAAAGGTAGCCCTAATATTATACGTAGAGTGGTTTGTTAGGGGAACCGACATGAATATTATGTGTCGTACAGAGTATATCGACCTTGTGGACTCGTTGGAAGACTTTAATATCTACCCTTGGGGTAGTTTGGCCTTCCAGACGATGACTGAAGGGAGCAAGAGTGCCTTGATGGCATCACATGGGTTTCACTACAATGTCAACGACAACATATTTCCCATACAAGTAAGGATTCTTTCCTTGTCTATTTTAATTTATAGTTTATACGAAACTATATTTATTTAAGACTATCTTGCTATTTCATCGTAACAAATATGGGCCCTTGAGAGAGTACCAGCCCTCCGAGAATGTATCATTTCATACGTTCCCTCCCAAATCCCAAGATTCATACAATATCGAGGATGGAAGGATTGGAGGTATAAGAAAATTCATCAAATACTTGAGAGTGAAGATGTAAGTCAATTTTTATGAAGCTAAGTGGTCACTTATTGAAATATATATGTTTCTGTACATGAACATGAAGGATGTTCTCTTGTACATTAAGATAATTCTTATCTTAGAACCCACCATTGAGGAGCTAGAGACGGATGTCGTTCGTTTGGTTCGTGATAGATCTCACATAAGATGTCATAAAAGTCTTCTTTTATGTTGAGATTTTATATTTACTTTGACATGTTACATATTTGATATATACATTGCCTCATTTTATAGGGCATTAAAGATGATGATGATGAAAATATCGAAGAAGGAGAGGGAGAGGGAGAGGGAGCGGGATTGCAATTGACAGGAGAGTTGAGGGAGGATAGTGAGGAGCTGAAGGCGGAGAGGCTTTTGTTGGAGAGAGATAGGGAAGAGTTGAATCAAAAGGAAAAACATATCGATGAGAGGGAATGTGTACTAAAAGAGAGAAGAATCGATGGAGAGGGAGAGAGAACTAGCACTCAAGGAGAGGAAACTAATGGTAAAAGAGAAAGAAGCCTTGAGGTTAGAGAATGAAGAGTTGAATGAGAAGGCGATTTTGAAGGTGGAGAGGGAAACACTATTGAGGGAGAAGGAAGTATTGAGGATCAGGATGAAGAAGGAGAAGGAAGAGTTAAAGGAGGGTAAGGAGGAGTTGAAGAAGCAGATAAAGGCGTTTCTTATAAAAAAAAAATGCAGTTTTGGAAGGAGAATGAGTTAGAGAAGGAGAAGGAAGAGTTTAAGAAGGAGGATGAGGAATTGGAAGATATAGAACAGGGGAACGGAGAGGTGGAGGTTCAAAACTCGGATGCGTTAGACGTTAATGAATGCAAGAAATCGTTGTTGTCCATTCTAGTCTATAAGAAGAGAACTAAGAGGGTCATGAAGCCGTCTGTCTACAAGCGTTCTACATTCACATCCATCTCTGCCATTCAAACAACTCCAAGCAACGCCGTCGACTCTGAGAAACCAAAAAAAAAAATTGTACTTCTCCAATACCCTTCCAGGCCAAGATTGATCCATTTAGGGTTATATCGAAGGAGGAACTGCATGAATTGGATTGTTGGGCCAACGCAAATAAAGATTCGACAGATTTTATTTGGTTCAGGACTATATGGGAGAAAGATGCATGGGTTGATAGTGTGGTAAGTAATTCATATACATACATAAATCCATGTGTATTCTACTCTTATATTAGACTGGAGCTTAATCCGCCATCTTTATTGATTAGGTTATTAACAAATACGTTGATTTCTTAGAGAGAAGGTATAGTTCATTTTCAACTTTATATACTCAGGACTGCAAGTTTTGCCCCACATTTTTTCTAGTAACTGTATGATTTGGATTATGGTTACTATGTTATTTGTTTATATAATATATGTTCTAATTTGGTATTGTCTGTAATAGCCATATCTCGACTTGCAAATGCCGACATTGATAGTGTATCGGGACATTGGCAGCGAGGAAGAGCGTGCGGCATTACCAGTAGATAAACTCACTGTGAACGGCATTGCTAAACATCGAGAAGGGTAGAAACCCATGTGGCAGTATGAAAAGGCAATGATGTCGTTACAAGTGATCAACTCTGGGTGTACCTATTTCTATAATTTTACTAATGATATCTTATCTTGTCAAACATAGACAGGCATACATACCAATCAACCACGCCAACAGTCATTGGTACCTCATGGTCATCCACCCTCAAGACCAAGAGATCGTTATTCTCGACAATTTATATTCGAGGGCAATCAGACAATACAGGGAACATATTGAGCTGATGGAGGGTTTGCCTATAATATTCCATGCCGCAGGATATATGTCTGTGTTGGACGGGAATGCTTGAATGGTCAGAGAAGATACTTCTATACCAAAGCAGACGAACGGATATGATCGTGGCATATTTGTCATGAAATATATTTATATTTTGTGCAGCGATCGAATTTTGTTAGGGACAGACTTGTAGATATTCACTCCTATCTTTAAGAACTCAATAGCCTATGATTGCCTGAGTGTCCACAATAGATGAGATATTTGTGTTAGGTATGAGAGGAATACGGAAATTTTGTGAAATGTTGTAATTTGTTGTAAATGATGTCTTGTAAAACATTGAGGGTGTAATTTGTTGTAAATGATGTCTTGTAAAACATTGAGGGTGTAATTTGTTGTAAATGATGTCTTGAAATGAAATGTCTTGTATAGTTTGTCGTAAATTTGTAGTAAATGATGTCTTGTTAATAGTGATTTCATTATGAATTATGACTTGTTTGTGAATTAGTGAATTTCATCTACTTCGCGGTGAATTTCATTCACTTCGGTGAATTCCATTCATTTCGCGGTGAATTCAATTCACTTCATTCACTTCGTGGTGAATTCCATTCATTTCACTGTCAATTCCATTCACTTCGCGGTCAATTCTATTCATTTCGTGGTGAATTCCATTCATTTTACGGTCAAATTCCATTCATTTTACAATCAATTCCATTCATTTAGCGGTCAATTTCCTTCACTTCGCGGTCAATTCCATTAATTTCGTGGTGAATTCTATTCACTTCGCGGTTAATTCCATTCACTTCATTCATTTCGCGGTCAATTCCATTCACTTCGCGGTCAATTCCATTCATTTCGCAATCAATTCCATTCACTTCATTCACTTTGTGGTCAATTCCATTCACTTCGCGGTCAATTTCCTTCACTTCGCGGTCAATTCCATTCATTTCGTGGTGAATTCTATTAACTTCACGGTCAATTCCATTCACTTCATTCATTTCGCGGTCAATTCCATTCACCTCGCGGTGAATTCCCTTCACTTCGCAGTGAATTCCATTCACTTCGCGATCAATTTCATTCATTTCGCGGTCAATTTCCTTCACTTCATGGTCAATTCCATTCACTTTGCGGTCAATTCCATTCACTTCATTCACTTCGCGGTGAATTCCACTCATTTTGCGGTCAATTCCATTAATTTCGCAGTCAATTTCCTTCACTTCGCAGTTAATTCAATTCGAAGTCACTGAATTTCACAATATGTCGAAGCCTCTTCGATATATCGAAGGACATTCGATATGATCGAAAAAGTGAAAAACCTGTCCAAAGACCTTGTCTACATTTAAAATGAATTCTCGATTATATCGAGTGATATTCGATGAATCAAAGGACACTTCGATATCATCGAAGTGTAGTCGATTATATGGACCTTGAATTTTTTCAAAACGAAAGCTAAAATTTTCAAGGGCTCCTCGATTACATCAAACACTACTCGATGTTATCGAGGTTAAGTTATCGATAACATCGAAGTCTATTTGATGTTACCGTAACTAAACTAGTTTCGTCCAGCAACTTCCTCACGAAAATTCACTGAACTTCACGATATATCGAAGCCTCTTCGATATCATATTCTTCGATACATCGAAGGACATTCGATATGATCGAAAAAGACCCAAAACTGTCAGAGACTTTGTGTTCATTTAAAATGAATTCTCGATTATATCGAGTGATATTCGATGAATCGAAGGACACTTCGATATCATCGAAGTGTACTCGATTACATAGACCTTGAATTTCTTCAAAACGAAAGCTAAAATTTTCAAGGGCTCCTCGATGACATTGAACACTACTCAATGTTATCGAGGTTAAGTTATCGATAACATCGAAGTCTATTCAATTTTATTGTAACTAAACCAGTTTCGTCCAGCAACTTCCTCATGGAAATTCACTGAATTTCACGATATATCGAAGCCTCTTCAATATCATATTCTTCGATATATCGAAGGACATTTGATATGATTGAAAAAGACCCAAAACTATCCAGAGACCTTGTGTTCATTTAAATGAATTCTCGATTATATCGAGTGACCTTCGATGAATCGAAGGACACTTTGATATCATCGAAGTGTACTCGATTGAAATACAGGCAAATTTTTTTCTCTTGACCTCTAGACTCCCTTCGATATTATCGAATATGCTTCAATACTATCGAAGAATCACGTGTATTTATAACATGGTGCGAACACTTCACTTCATTCACTCCATTTCCTTTTTTCTCTGCAACGCGTCGACTCCTAGAAGCTGGTGGAGGTGAATTCGAGCCATTTTCCTAATCATTTAGGGTTGGTAAATCATTTTTGTTGTTCAATCAATCAAAACCCTATCTTTCGAAATTTCCTTGTCCATTTGTTTTTTGTCTCCTTGTCTCCAATCCCTAGATTTCCCTTTAGTTTTCTTTAAGAATATCATCTGATCTTTCCTATAAATGGGAAAAGACAAGAGTAAATCCGTTCATTAGGGAGAATCTTCCAATCCCAGGCCAAAACGTTCCAAAACAGTTGCCAGAAGAAAACTGGCTCAACTACAAACCCAAACAGACTCTCCATCACGTAGAAACGATCCGGCCCCCGAAGTTGAAATCCCTATTGTCCCACCACCTCATGAGGCTCTACATGAAAAGTTTAAAGCACGAAAGATGGTGTATGAAAGATAAATTGACAAGTCCTGTCTAGCTCCATATGGGATTGGACCAATGCTTAAGGCCATTGGGTTGTCATGTATGCTTGACTTTGGTGGAGTGACACGAAATGAACAAATATATAGGTTTTTAGCCTATTGTCATTCACTAGTATCTAACCCCCGGCCATAGATGTCACCATTGGGCAAACCACTACTCACATCACTCTTACCATTATCAGTCAATTAATTGGAATTCCCACAAAATCCGAAGGCTTTGCAGAGTATGACTTCAACTCACTTGAAGTTCGTTCAAAAATTACTAAACATCTCTGCAATAGGAAAGACATTCCTTGGCATGAGGGTAATTCCCTGCGTAGCACCTACATGTCTGCACAATTCCGCATTCTTCACGCAATTTTTGCTATAAATGTCTATCCTCGGGGCACCAACAGTCTGATCTTACCCCATTCATGTTGGGGATTCTTTATGCCGTCAGTCAAAGAGTGGAACTGTGTCTGCCTACTCTCATGTTGCATTAGTTGGCCGTAACAATCCAAGGGACTAGAGATACGTACATTCCATTCCCTTATCTTATCTGTGTTTTGTCTCGACATGTGGGATTGCTTCCCACCACTAACCGTCCTCGATAGCCTCGCAAATTGACCAAATTAAATATCAAAAAATGGCTACGTTGGACACACCAGCTTCCTCTTCCACATGTCATCATGATGATACTATGGGCAAAACCGAAGCTGAAGGAAACTGAAACAATGGACACCGAGGCAGGAGAGACTGGAGATGAGAGGCAACAACCCAGTGATGCTCCGTTCTCGCCAATCCCACATACCCATCGTCATGCTGGCCACCGGAGCATCGAACCTCGATTATACATCAACTTCACCAGTAAGATGAGCGGCTGTCGCAGATCGAGCGGATCGTAGATGCGACGCAATGAGGACTCGAGCGAGTGGAGAAAGCGCTGCAGGACCTGATATCGACTATCACATGCAGACGAGATGACACCATGCTGCACGGATCCGATCCTTCAACCTAGCCTAATTCTTAGATGGAGAGATAGGGACACTAGCTTGCGTATCAGTTATCTTTTTGGATAAGCAAGCAAATCTGATGAGCCTAACTCATATTCACATCAGATTAAAGTGTTCCTTTGTTGAAAAATGTTGTTAAAGAAGTTTATATATATATATATATATATATATATATATATATATATATATATATATATATATATATATATATATATATATTGTATGTCGTTAAAGGGCTTCTTCTTCTTTTGTTGGATGATGATTATACCACCCAAACTTGGGGTAGTCATTTTAGTTATACTCTGGTGAATGAATGATGATATATAATCACCCTTCTTTCTGCTAATGATGGTACCTTGTCTGTCCTATATGTTGATAACTCTAAACATTCATATTATATGGCCAATTTTCATTGTCCCAAACTTTTAATATGCATGGATCATTTGAATTCATCCAATCAATTCATGTGAATGGCTTGTAGTGATCGAAATCCATATTATGATTGGGGCCATTTTTAGTTTATCAAATTTCCTCACTGTAGAACTCTCCATATGATCTAGGTTGTTTCTAGTGCTATGATTTAGGTTGTTTCACCACAAAGTAGATTAATTGAATGGAATTCACCGCGAAGTGAAGGGAATTCACTGCGAAGGGAATGGAAATGACTGCAAAATGAATGGAATTCACAGCGAAGTGAATGGAATTCACCACGAAGTGAAGGAAATTCATCGTGAAGTGAAGGAAATTGACCGCAAAGTAGATGAATTGAAGGGAATTCACCGCGAAGTGAATGGAATTGACCGCGAAATGAATGAAATTCACCACGAAGTGAATGGAATTCACCGCGAAGTGAATGAAGTGAGTAGAATTGACCGAGAAGTGAATGGAATTGACTGCAAAGTGAAGGGAAATCACCGCGAAGTGAATGGAATTGACCGCAAAGTGAATGAAGTGAATCGAATTGGCTGCGAAATGAATGGAATTCACCGCAAAGTGAATGGAATTCACCGCGAAGTGAAGGAAATTCATCGTGAAGTGATGGAAATTGAATGAAATTCACCGCGAAGTGAAGGAAATTGAATGAAATTCACCGCGAAGTGAAGGGAATTCACCGTGAAGGTGATGGATTTGACCATAAAATGCATAGAATTGACCGCGAAGTGAAGGGAATTCGCCGCGAAATGAATGAAATTCACAGCGGAGTGAATGAAGTGAAGGGAATTCACCATAAAATGAATGGAATTCACCACGAAGTGAAATGAATTGACCACGAAATGAATGGAATTAACCGCGAAGTGAAGGGAATTCACCATGAAGTGAATGTCTTATTGACTGAAAGTGGCCTTTGTGAAGAACTTGACCTTGTGACATGAATCAAGTTATGCTGAGAAGGATATCGGATAAGAAATACATATTTATTAGAACTGATTTCAATGCAATCCTACTCACACCACCTAAATTTATTTTCCAAAAATCAAATTATAATCCTAATAGTAGTAGGTTCCTGAAATCCCTCTAGGACCCACATTTTCAGAAAGTATCTCGCTAATCACTACATTTTCACGCAATTTATATCCGAGAGCATGGAGATTTCTATCTACCATGTAGAGATAATGTACCAGATATGGCGTGGGGAGAATGTGCGCCTGCCCTCCATTATCCTTTACCATATAGTGAAGGTCGCGAAGTCATAAAGAGAACAATCCTCCCTCCAATTTGGCCGTCTGATTTGCAAGATAGCCCGAGATAATGGGTTCAGGGCATCTAGCGGCCCCTCACATCCAGAACAAGTGATAACTAAAGACACCTTAAATCGCATGTAATGTGGCCCTAAACAAGAGGCAAAGAGGTTGGAAGAAACTGGAGACGAGATAGCTGAAGAAGAAGAAGAAGAAGAAGGTGGCAAAGAGGATCAAGCTGAACAAGAAGAAGAAGGTGACGAAGAGGATCAAGCTGAAGAAGAAGACGAGGGTGATGATGCAGATGAGGTGCCCGATGCACATTCGGGTTTAAATGAGCGTTAAGGGGCGATTGAGGCTAGTATATCCAATCTTAAGAAGGATCAACACTACCAGAAGCGTAAGATGCAGAGTATGCAACATACGATAAAGGCGATGTTGTGTTGTGTACAAAAGGAGGGAGCGTCCCCTCCCTCGCCGGACTTGGTATCATAGTAGGGAATTGTCATTGATATGGACTCCCTCACTTCGTATGTCATGTATTACTTAGCATCCTTATGATAGTCACTTCGTATATTTGCATGTATTAGTTAGCATCCTCATGCATTTTTCATGTTTCTTTGCAACTTATGTACTGAATGTCTTATCGAATGAAAGTGGCCTTATGGAAAAACTTTTTGGGTAACCTAAAATGCATGAGTATTATGTTCTTATGATGATGAACCAGGCTATGATGAGAAAGATAGTTGAACTTGTGTCATGTTTAGAATGTATTTAACACAATGTGGGTGCACAATATGGAGTGAAAATCACCGAGGTCATTGCCTGGATTTGCACCATTGCAGATCGGTCATGACCCAGGACTTTCTCTAGCTGGAAAGCCTTATCCAAATAGTTGATGGGTTTTTATTGTTGAATGTGGACCATTGGCTAGAACATCCATTTTCAAGACAATTCAATTCACTCCCTCGTTGAGAATTGTTGAGAATTAATGGAATTGGCCGCAAAATGAATGGAATTCACCGCGAAGTGAAGGGAATTCATTGCGAAGTGAATGAAGTGAATCGAATTGACCGTGAAGTGAATGGAATTCACTGTGAAGTGAAGGGAATTCACCGCGAAGTGAAGAGAATTGACCGCAAATGAATGAAATTCACCGCGAAGTGAATGAAGTGAATTGAATTGACCGCAAAGTGAAGGGAATTCATTGTGAAGTGAAGGGAATTCACCGCCAAGTGAAGGGAATTGACAGCGAAATGAATGAAATTCACCGTGAAGTGAATCGAATTGACCGCGAAGGGGAATTAACCGTGAAGTGAATAGAATTCACCGCGAAGTGAATGGAATTGACAGCGAAATGAATGAAATTCACTGCGAAGTGAAGGGAATTCACCACAAAATGAATGAAATTCATCGCAAAATGAATGGAATTCACCACAAAGTGAATGTCTTATTCACTGAAAGTGGCCTTAGTGAAGAACCTGAACTTGTGACATGAATCAGGTTATGTTGAGAAGGAACATGGATAAAAATTCCAAATTTATTAGAATTGATTTCAATGCAATCCTGCTCAGAAAAGGCTAATAGTAGCAGGTTCCTGAAATCCCTTTAGGACATGGATTTTCAGATAATATCTCGCCAATCATTACTATTTATTCAAAGTTTAAATCGTAGTGGTAAGAAATTCGCAATTTCAAAGAAAGCAAAAAATGTATTCAATAAATAACATTCACATTCGTATTACAAAAACTGCATTACAAATTACATTATTCTGGAGGTATTGGAAATTTGCAACTCTAGCGATTATGCCCTGTTTGTTTACAACGTCCACACTTTACTATTTTCCGTTCCTCTCCAAGAGAGGATTCGTGCCTTCTTCGGTCTTCCAGCTGACCTCCTCTGTCGTGGGGGCTTGATACTCACACAATACTCCTTGAATCTGGTAGAAATTTTCCATTGACTCTTGTCCCGTACTGGGTACATAATCTTCATACGTGATTTGGTAATTCCTTACCGTGTGTAACGGGGAGCAATACGAATAATAAGGAAGATAATAGTTTATACAGGCTGAAAGAACATAAAAACAAGGGAAATCCTTAACTTTAAACTCACGACATGTATAGAAAAGCTCACTGAGCTTGACAGTATCGTTGTAGTCTCCCACGACATAGTATTCATCCCGAGAAATTACATGGCAACGAACATCTTGTGCCTTCGGTATAAGATACTTTAATTGTTTCTCGACCCACGGTGTCAACGAATGATGATGCTGATTCCCTTCTCTTATAGAACATCTTTTGAATTTTAATTCTAACCATCTCTATCAGCATAGTCACGAGATATTCTCGTGCACCTTTAAATAGAGCATTAACACACTTAGTTATGTTTGTAGTGACCAAATTGAATCTTTTTCCTAGAAAGTGTGAAGATGTCTATTTTTCATACCTTATTTCTCTCAGTTGGCAAGTTCAATATCGTGCATTAACTTTTCAAACTCAGCCCTCATACAAGTCTTTACAGTTTGCCAGTAGTAGATTTCTAACGACTTGTCTTTGAACGTATCCACCATGTTTCGGTATATATGGTAGGCGCAGTAGACATGAATTACCTGCTTAAAAGACCTAGGGAACTTTTTTCATTAGACCTTTATGCCGGTCTAAAATAATCACAAGACCAGGTAGATCTCTTAATGAACAATTGAGGTAGGTGAGGAACCAATTCCAACTGTTGTTGTTCTTTGATTCTCCGATACCAAAAGCGACAGGAAAGATATAATTGTCGCCATCCAAGGCCATAACAACAAATAGAACACCCTTATACTTACCTTATAGATGCGTCCCGTCAACAGCCAAGACCCTTCACAAAGATGTTTGAAAACTTCTAACGCAATGTCCGAAAGCAACAAAACATCTCTCGAACCTCATCGTCTGTGGATTCACAAGCAGGGCAGTCATTGTCCCTGGGTTCACCCTCCTCAACTCATGCAAGTACATCGGGAGTTATTTATAAGAGTCTTCATAAGACCCCATTACACGATTGATTGTGATCTTTTTAGCACGCCATGCCTTCTTATAGCTAATAAGAATATTATACTTTTCTTGCATTGCGAATATAATGTCCTTCGGCCTTAATCCAAGGCATTGCTCAATGTAATTGACAACCAGTTTACTAGTTAGCTTACTGCTTGATTGCCGATGGTCACTCTTCATCCATGACATTCCACATGTATGCATGGACGTGTAAGTCTTAAATCTTGAATATCCCCGCATCATTTACCCTAGATGCATGTACCCTCCATTCACACTTATTTTCCATATACGCCACGATGAATTTCTTGGATGTGGAATACAAGACCTTGTATTGAAGTTGTTGTGAATTGCAAATTGGCTCAAAACATACTTACACCGGCTCTCGTCCTTAAACGTTTAGACAACGGCTATATCAATCAGGTCATCAAGTGGATATGAATATAGTAACAGGTATGCATTAGTGAAACTAGCATCCTCAAAAGGCATGATGGCATGACCGATGATGAAGTCCGATGTTCGAGCCTGCTCGGGCAATGGAATGTCGCTTCCACTTACATTTCTAACGTTGGATGTTAAGGGAAAATCTACTCTTATACATGAAGGTGATGTCGTATATCCACTTCTGAGTTTGAAGTCAGCTGACGCGCTCACTTGACTTGTCATGAAGTTTGATGTTTGAGCCGGCTCGGGTACTGGAGTGTTGCTTAGAGGAACATGTGAAGGTGATGCCATATATTCATGTTTCAAGCCATGATCCTCACCCAAACTTCCAATAGCTGGGGCATCATGTTCGAAACCACTGTAAGCCACCGAGTCTTTGAGTATTGCCTCATTAACGCGCTGCATTGTCTTGATGAATAAAGAGATGTAGTGATCCGGATGCTCCGACTGTGCTGCCAAAATCATTCTAATATCTTCGTCATCTTCAATTATA
Source organism: Magnolia sinica (assembly GCF_029962835.1). Taxonomy (NCBI): domain Eukaryota; kingdom Viridiplantae; phylum Streptophyta; class Magnoliopsida; order Magnoliales; family Magnoliaceae; genus Magnolia; species Magnolia sinica. Next base: position 61,979,119 of record NC_080577.1, read on the forward strand.
GTTGGAGGGATTGATTCGTTTGAGCAAGGGTACAATGCTTTCAACCTAATATCATAATCATCAGGCATACTCTTCGCAATCCTGTACATTTTATATACAAACTCATTATATGTAGTCCCGACGCCCATAGCAGTAGATTTCAAGTTTCCACCCTTATACGTGTATCGATTGTTTTCGCTTACTAACTCCCCACCAAATGAACATAGGATGATTATTGAAGCCATTTTCTGAAAGCAAACATAATGATATAACTTGTCTAGTATTCACATGTATAAGGTGGATTTGACCGAGTAGTAGGAAATCCACCATTGTACTAGGTCAAATATGACTGACTTATCGGTCAAATTTTCAAATTTCTCAATCGCAGGGATGTATTCCACTCAGTTCGCGATAATTTTCACTCAATTTGTGTTCATTTTCTCTACTTCTATCTCAATTTCACTCACTTCTCGGTCCTGAAGTGATTGAAGTTGACCGCGACGTGAGTGAAATTGAGTGCAAACTGATTGAAAATGACCGTGAAGTGAGTGTAATTGACCGCGAAGTGAGTGAAATTGACTGCGAGGTGATTGAAAATGACCACGAAGTGAGTGACCTTGAGGGCAAACTAATTGACATTAACCGCAAAGTGAGTGAAACTGATCGCGAAGTGATTAAAAATGACCGTGAAGTGAGTGAACTTGAGCGCAAACTGATTGACATTGATCAAGAAGTGAGTGAAATTGAACGCGAAGTGAAATTGACTACAAAGTGGGTGAAATTGACTGCAAATTGAGTGAAATGACCAATGAGTCGATTATAGTTGAGTGAAAATGACAGATAAATGTGTGAAATTTACTGATAAGTGCATGAAATTGACCGAGAAATTCATTACATTTACCGCGAAACATCGTCAAATTGACCGTTCACTTCTTGAAGTTGACGGTAAAATACATGAAATTGACCGAGTAGTGCATGAATTTGACCGATAAATTCAATAAATTGACAGGAAACTTTGTGGAATTTACCGCGAAACGTCGTCAAATTGGCCGTAAACTTCTTAAAGTTCATTGGATAACCACATGAAATTGACTTAGAAGTGCATGAAATTGACCGCGAAGTTCTAGGTAAATTCTTCAGATTTTAAACATCCTTACCTCCCACAGCCTCTGTATCAGTGAAATCCGTATTCGAGAAGAAGAATAAGAGTGCGTTGATGTGAAACACGTTCTTCAGAGAAAAGTCTTCAAGATTTCACATTTATCAATGCATCCACATTCTCTTAGAAAAAGAATGTAGTTAGCCTTGAGTAGAATGGAACATGGAAGATGTAATGTGATAGTAGAACAGAGATTCTATGGAGATTTAATGAAGAAAATGGGTGAAAAGAAGGATGATAGAGATGAGTTCGGACGTGTATTTGGGTGTAAGGGAGAGAATGGAGTGAAATTGATAAAGCAGGGGCATTTTCGACCCGTGAAAAGTTGTCCAAATAGCCCGGGCTTATTTTTGGAAGTTAAGAATGGGAGGGCTTAGTAAGGTGAGTGGCTCATAAGTGGGTCGTATAGTTGGAAAATTCTCAATATATAAAGAGCGGATTAAATGCAATCCCTTACTCATGCAACACAAGCAACAAAGTTCGTCCCTAACCATGCCTCCCTCCTTCATGTATGTATTATCTATCCATGCCATCGATTGGTTTTTTTAGCTAATTTTAGAACATTGTTAAAAAAAATGAAGCAGTTATAAATCTCAAGTGGTCCACACCAAATAGGAAATAGTGGAAATTGAACTTTTACCATTAAAAATTTCTTAGGGCCCAACATAATTTTTTACTTGCCACTTAACTTATTGATAAGGTAACAAAGACCTTGATGAAGGAAAATAAAAATAAAAAATAAATTTTAGCTTAATCCAAAACTTTTGGCCCACAAATTTTTTTAGTGGCCAATCACCACAGTTTCTAGGGTGTGGTCCACCAGAGATCTATATCTATTTTGAATCCTATCTTGTCATGAGCTAAAAATATGGATATAGGGCATGGATATACTATACGTTTATCAAAGTAGGCCCAATGTCAGGGATGCACGGTACTGCGTGAGGACAGGCTGCACCCAATGCACTCCCACTTTTTTGGGAACAGGTACCTTTTCTCTTGGCATAGGAAGTAGGCACCTTTTCTCTCGAAATCAGAAGAAGTTTAACAACAGCAAAGAAAGCTTACCTTGATTTTTTTTTATGGCCCACCGTATCATGTATGTAAAATCCACTCCGACCATTAGATGTGAAATCTCATTGTAGGTTTAGAGCTAAAATATAAGGTAGACTTGTAATTCAGGTGAGCCAAACCAATGGAATAGTTGAGGGAGAGATGTCCACCTTTGATTTTTACGGGACCCTAATCATGAGCATGTGAAATCCACTCCAACCATTCAATGCGACAGTAAAGGCTAGGCGTGAGACCTAAAAATCATATTCATAGGTGATTCAAGTGGGCCTCATCAAACGAATCATTTTGGATGGTGAGCTTTTTTAGCACATTGTTTCTAATTGTGTGGTCCACCTGAACCACCAATGGGGTTTATTTTCAGTCCATAAGTTTAACATGAGGTGACACACATCTTGGTCGAAGTAAATTTTACATTAAGACCACAATAGGTCCCACTCAAGCCAATGATCATTTTGAAAGCTAACATTAAACAAAGTCCAATTTCTCTTTCAACATTAATTAACATTAATTAATGTTAGAATATTTTTGTTGAATCAAATAGACTATTAAAAATCGAGAACCAAAAAGAAAAAAGAAAAATTAAAGATAGAAGACTTATTGAATTGAGTCGAGGTGTGACGTGAGTCACTCCTTAAAATCGAATTTGCTCCCCTTGGATAGCGTCCCAAATGCAACATGTTTCCAAAGCAATCGACCTCTGGGATACAACGACTATGACCCGGTCTCAACGGTGTACTCACTGTACGTGGGCTCGAACCACTTGCAGTTTAACCCTTTCGAAAGGGTTTAATCCATTGGGTTTAAACCTAACAGATGCGACCAACCGAACAGTCATATCTCTCTAGTTTAAAATGAAAAGACGCAAGTGCGAGTACACTTTAGCAAATAAAGTGCCGCGAGTAACCATACACACACACATACACCCATGCAAGTACACCCACACCTCACTCGCACCCACGCCTAGCTCGTCCCGTTGCGTCGCGCACACGCAAGCGAATACGGACTCGGCGCGCGTGTGTGGTCAATGGCATAAATTAGAGCTATTGGCATAACCTCCCCTGGAGATCAAATAAAAGAGGAGGCCGATTGGGTACTAGCCGGTCCATCCCTACCTAGGAACGGACTAGGGTTCTAGGGGCCACTATGATGTATGGGTTTTATCTAGACTGTCCATCCATTTTTCCATATTATTTTAGCATGCAAGCTAAAAAATGAGGCAGATCCAAATCTTAAATGGACCACACAGTGGGGATTAAATACTTACCGTTGAAAATAATTAGGGGTCCATAAAAGTTTTCGATCAACCTGAAATTTGTTTACTTCCTTCATCCACGTCTATGTGTCCTTATGAATAGGTTGGATGGCAATTAACCATAGGGTAGTCCTAGGAAGGTTTTAACGGGGGGTGTCATTATCTCCTCACCGCTTATTCATGTCGTGTCATTATCTCCTCACCACTTGAGCCTTGGATCTGCATATTTTTGGGCTCTTAAATGATATGGAAAAATGGATGGACAGTTTCATCACGGTGGCCCGTCAGAGTCCCTGGCGGGGTAGTACCCAATCCGCATCCAATTAAAAATAATAATGATGAAATATAAAAAATAAAATAAAATTACCGATCCAGGCACGAAAGAAGTAACGTAATACGGGCCATCGATCTTAGCCATCCGTGACCGCATGTAGGGATCGCAAGAAAGGTAGAGATTCTTGACTAGAACGGCCTTCGATCCTTCGGGTACCTTCAACCGTATCGTGCCGGTTCTCAATATCATGTCGGATTCTTTTGGAAATCCCGTCACGAAATCTCGAAAGACGACTTGCTTGTTCCTAGCCTCTTCTGCCATTTTTATTTTCCGGGAAATTCGAAGCTCGTAAAGTGATTTTCTAGTTTACTACGGAAGCAAAATGGAGAAGACTCTTTTGGAAACCCTAGCTTCTTCCGAGACTTCTCGCCTATGGTCCGTCCGTTGCAGACGAACAGGCTTTGCGGGGGACTATAAGTACGGAAGATACTATCCACACGTACGTATCAGTAACAATTTTTCGCTGGATAGGGCTTCAGTGGATTCCTGACTGTGGGGTCCATCGTGATGTATGTACCTTACATCCACGCTGTCCATCCGTTTTGACAGCTCATTATAGGGCACGATCCCAATAAGCAGGAAAATCAATATCTTAGGTGTAGACTACAACGACAGGAAACAGTGGTGATTTAATACCCGCCATTAAAAACATCTTGGAGGCCACCAGAACTTATATTTTCCATCCAACCTGTAGATAAGGTCACGAGGACCTGGATGAAGGTAAGGAAAAAATATCAGCTTAATCCAAAACTTTTATTGCCCATAAGAAGTTTTCAATGTTAATTCACCAATGTTTCCTGTGGTGTGCTCGAAGTGATATTTGAATTTGCTTCAGTTTTACGATGAAGCACTAAAATGAGCTGTTAAAACAGATGAACAGCGTAGATGCAAGTCAAATACATTAAGGTGGGCCCCACAGTGAGGTATCCACTCACCTCAGTGTATCCTTGCATCCACCCTCCCCGTTTTCCTTGACCTGACGTGGTTGCTAGCGATGGCCAACCTCACACAACATGTTCGGAGAACTTAAAAATGAGATTCACGCCTTTTAAAGGACACGGTTAGGCTAGTGACCCCAACGCTAGCCAGCTAGCTGATGTCAAAAAGTCCATGGCCCTATCATGATGCATGTATTTTATCACGATGTATATATGTCTAGTAGAACTAAATCACAGGTGGACCACACCTCATAAAAACAATATTGATTGAACGTTCATTGTTAATCCAATTTTTCAATAGACCCTCCTTAGTTAATCCATCAGGACCTGCACAGACGAAAGCAATAGACAAAGGAAACCCTGACTTGTCTAGGGGACCCTCTGATGCATAAGTTAGGGTCTTGGGTATTTTGTAGGTTAGGATCTTAAGGAAAATAGTCACCAGTCGAGTATTAGGATATATATGTGTACCTTATATTGGCTGGATGTACCTCTATTTATAGGAGAAGGAAGACTATACTGTAGGGAATCTTCCTGATATGTCGAAGACCTTTCTGCACAGGTTTCCGAATTCGCCCGGGATCTTCTCAAGATTATAGTTATATGAGGTCCTCGGGATCTTATTTGATCCCTTCAATGTCTTGGGAGAGATCTTTGGGTGGCAGAGATGCTAGATATAATAGACGTAAATAATATTGAGCCTTCCGTCAGATTAGTATTTTTCTTGTTCAGAAGTTAAGCCGAGGTATGGCCGAGCTATATCAGGTTGACCAGTAGCCGATATATAACCGAGCTATATTCGACCTATGGTTTAGGTTGATCTATAGCTGACCTATGGTTTAAGTAGGCGATTGACCATTTGAGTGGACTTTCAGTTGCATAGACCTACTTGAAGGTCGACCTTTCCTTGCCAGTGGGTGCCTCTTAAGGCATAAGCCCTATTGGGTCCGTTCTAGTTTGTAGAGTTGGTCCATTCTATAAGTCGTTTCTATTTTTCTCCTAACAGTAAGCCTCCTTTTCTTTTTGAGTCGATCTTCGGAGGCTCGGAAAGTAAGCCAAACATATTTTAGGTCGGGTTTTGTTGTCATAAATGTCAGGTATGGCGGCCAGCATGGTAGGCAAGGCGTGTCAGTAATCAAGCACAGCGTAGTTGAGGTGGCGTTTTATGGTTCGAGGTCACGTGGTCTACCAAGCCACCGTTTCGGTGTCAGACCAACGAGAATGTGACACGTGGCCAATTCTCGATATTAGGGTCGAGTGACGCATGGGGTCGCGCCACGTGTCAGAAGGGGGTAGTCGAGGGGACATTGTACGAACTCGCATTAATGGGCGCGCTCAAGTGTTGCCACGTGGCTTCCCTATATAAGGGAAACCTTAACCCTTAGTCATTTTCGTCTACATTTTCTCCTTTTCCCTTCCAGTCATCTTCCCTAACGCGTATAGGCGATTTTTGGTGATTATCTTCACTAGCGGCCGGGCATTTGTTCTTTCCCCAGTGAGCTTCGAACTTTACTCGCCCACTTCTTTCTTTTTCCTTTTAACAGTAACTCTCAACATCGATAAAAAGTTGTCATGTCCGACTCTATGTGTAACATCTCAGAAAAATCTGTACAAAAACCCGAGTACCACCTCAGGCAGAAATCACTAAGGACTGAATCCTTTAGAAATTAGACGAAAATTAATTTAGTACTAAACTAAATTAACTAGTAGATTAGCTTGAACTACTTTCTATACGAACTGCAAGACCCAAAACCAGTAGAATCGCTAACTCTACATTACCTAAAAACCTAGGAACAATTTCAAAACTCAGTTGCTCTCGGGAGCACACTGAAACTCCGTATCGGACCTAGACCACGCGTCGAAAGTCCGATTACTGCGAAACTATACGGTTATGACCGCCTTACTGGGGCTTGACAATCATCGCGGGAATCAAGTCCTAATAGTATCCAGAAATGCACAACTTGAGCCCAGAGTGAATTGTGTGAGAAAGATGAATATCTTTAGAAAATGAACTCGAACTTAAGTGAATTGAGCCGTTCGCTTGCAGGCCAAATTTAAAGTTTTAAACCGTCAAATTCTGACCCAATTACACCCTCAGATCAGGGAAATTTCTCAACATAGGTTAGTGTACTTGTGGCCCTGATCGAATGGCGATGACCGTTGAACTGAAACTGGTCCTCCCCGGTCGATCCGTAAATCTGATCAAACTGAAAACTTAACCTGATGTAGATCCATTGTCAGGGAACTTTCACCGGACCGTATGCAGAAAATGGGCCTCGAGATGAGCTCCGTTGGACCGAAACAGCCACCCATTGGCTATAACCTAAGTATACCATGGCCCTGGGGCCATTGACACCAGTTTCTAGGCCTATATAAGGGCCTTAACCCACCCCTCTCTCATTCCATATGAAATTCCTAAACCCTACGAGAGAGAAGAGAGAAAAGAAAAGGAAAGAGTGAGGAGAAGTGAGAGATAGTTGCCGGGATTCGATCCCGCCGCTCCACGTGCTAAATCATCCTACCCGTGTCGCTATACCGGTGATTTCGACTCCGTTCTTGGGTAAGAAATCCTAACCCTAATCTGTTTTACATATCCAATTAGAAGAATCGACGAAATAGCTAACCTATTTCGTGATTCGGGTAGCCGTTGTGCCGTAGACAAAGGCGTAGTATTCGAATTGAGTTCGATACGAGTTTACCGACGGAAGGTGCGGACTATAAACATTTAGGTTATGGTTTTCAAGACTTTCAATGTCAGTTAATGATTTATGACTGACTTGATTGCTATCACATGTGCTTAAATACGATGTTTTTCGTATATTACACATATATGCAAACTATATTGATTTTAATGCATTACATGTATTTGTTGAAATGTCTGAATGAATATGGAATTAGGATTTGTGCTTGTCATAATTATCGATTAAGAATATATGATTGTTGTACGTGTGGCAACTCCCTTGTGAAAGGATTTGCTATAATATGTGTTTTAACTAATTTATTACATGTATGTGATATGTGTAGCCTAAGTGTTTGATAAAATGCCTGAATGAGAAAGTGCTTGTTGAAATGTATTTAATGAGGGTGTTAAGATATGATTCTCAATTCCCTCATCTATAGTTACAGTTTCCTTTATGTAACCTATCTTACTACTACGTGATTTATAGATAAAATGCCTATATATAAAATAACATGTGCACTATATGTTTGTTGAAATGCTCAAATTAGATTTATATTTAGATTGGTTGTCACATGCTGTCTTTGACTATCACATGTGAATGAAATTGTTTTGGAGTGTGATTGGGGCTACGATGTAGTTCAGGAAATCGGTAATGACTTCCGATTGAGTGGCGTAATAAGTTTAGCCACCACAGACATATTCGATGAATCCAGGTCGTATGGTAATTGTTGATAGTGGTTAAGCCACGTGGAGTGCTTACGCGCTCCATGTCGATTAATTCAATGTGTGCTCGTACCAGTCGAGCTTATCAAATAACCCAATTGGCCTAATGTATGTTCACCATGTATAGACGCCACTGCTTGAATCTAAGGTATCAACTTACCAGTGGACAACCCGTTTAACCTTGGTACTACGATCTGCTAAGACTCATGAGCCGGGCATGGTGGTATGGGACACCGTGGTCGAACTGTCGGCCTACACTAGGATGACGAGCCTCCTCGTAGTGTCCAGTGAGCAAACCAAACTCGTGAGCCAAATACGGTAGTATGGGACACTGTATTCGAGCTGTCGACCTACGATCAGGTGATGAGCCTCTCGTAGTGACCTCGAGTATACATTAAGAGTACGTTAAGGTGACGAGCCTTTCCGTAGTGACTTCAAGTATAAACTAGGCCTGCGCTAAGGTGATGGGCCTCTCCGTAGCGACGTGGAACTGCCATCGTATGTGACTTACTAGGATTGACGACCCTAGATGAATCATTGTTTGGGTCAATGATATAAAGGGAGGTACCTTAGCTTCCTAAACCTGTTGTATGAATAAGTCTAAGTAAAAACTTGGCTAATCACGCATATGCACTGCATTGCATGTGTCTTTGGCGTTGGAGTTGAGCACAGCGAGAGTGCTGCATGCCGTGATTGTGAGATGATGTCGCAGAGGGAGTGCAGGCGAGGACATGCATCATTACAGCATATCATTCTTACATTAACAAGAGTATTTAAGACATAATTGTTGTACTGCTTTATCATTATTGCTTGATTGAATTGATAACATGTTAACCTTTGTCTTATAGCTCCACTGAGTTGATCACTCACTCCTACTCTAGGATGGTGTTTTAAAACACCAACCAGACTCTGTTGTAGTTTCAGGCGATGGCGAGGCTTACGAGGAGGAGCCTGACTTCTATGATGATGAGGAGTTCTCCTATCTACAACTCTTTGGCGGGTCTATATAGATCTGAAGTTGCATCACCGGGGCTACATGGATATGAATTAGATGATATTACACTTCATCATTTCGTAAATTTTGGAATTATATATGTAATTATTTAACCTGGTGACTTTCATACTCTGGAGACTTACAATAACTTATATGCCTTATATATCTATCATAGTCTTTCGCTTGCGTAATCTAATTATCTCAGGAGTATAATATACTGATTTAGTGTAATCCCATTCATGTTTAATATGCTAATACAGACAACATTTAATAATCATTATCTATGTTGCATAAGTGATGCGTTGGAACTCAGGAGCTGGGCTTCTACTCGACCCCTAATTTTCAGGGCGTTACAAGTTGGTATCAGAGTATGATTTAGATTAAACTGGACCTAAGTTATGGACACACGACGCACACTGACGTACTTTGACTTAAGAGAGAGCGATGAAATGTAGTAACAGTTGTAGGATTCCAAGTTTCGCCCGTCAATGTTCATATGACCTTTGAGGCGAAAACTGACCATAGAAACGGGACCTGTAGGCATCTGTGATTATGCGAGATGATCCCAAGTCTTTTCCAGACCATTAATCGATGGGTTTAGGCGATAATTCGGTGTATTCCACACTCAAACAACCCGAAATGCATGAATATACGCGAGATAAACTCAGAAAATGCCTCAAACGGACTCGGGGGCCTAAATGGTGCAAATTGGAGGAACCAAGTGGACCCCGCGCATTTTCGGTACCTTGGGAGGGGGATGCCATTGACCCTGGGGTGAGCCATCATCCCCCTGTCCAGCGAACGACGATGGCATCGCTCCAACGGCAAGGCCTCATCGTCTACAGACAGCAGGCCTGTCAGGCTGCACTGGGCCGGTCGAGCCGACGTGTGTGAACACATGTGGGGCCCATTAAAATGTGTGGGGACCCCTATACCACCCCTATTTGCTTCATTTCTCCCTTCCACACCCCTCTAAGTCTCCAAAATTCTAAAAATCCCATTTTTCTCTCTCAAATCCTTCCTTCATTCTCATATCTTCTTTATTTTCTTCATTCTATAGACACCTCTCACTATTCCTCTCAAACCCACCTCCTATCTCCCTCATTTCCTCCCGTTTGAGCACACAAACCCTCTTTTGTGTCTTAAAGATCTCAAGGCCTAACAATCCATCCTATCCCTCCATCTTGTTTCACTCAAATGGCTCTTTTCGAGCTCGTGGCGGTGATTTTCTCCCTTTCCACTCTTTTCCCTCATGGGGAAGAAGAGGGCTTCCATGGATGAAGTCGGGCCTAGCCGCCCTACCCGTTCGAGGAGACAGAAAAGCGTCGAAGCAAGTTCAAGCGTCGATCGAGAGATCAGGACGAAGCGTGATCTCGATCCCCAGCTTCCTCTCTCGAGAGCTCTACTGGCGGATATGGCACATGGAAGATTTCAAGGCCGTAGGGTCCTCTTTGAAGCACACATGGACAAAAAACTATTTGGGCTTTATCCGGCGATTGATCTTCTATTGGACACCAGGTGGGGTCCCATATTTGAGGGCAAGTCTCGTGCGAATGAGAGCACTGTCCGAGCTTTCTATGCCCATATACGAGAGCCACTGCTGGAGCCTCTACAGTTCTCTATCCCCGTGGGAAGGCGGGAAGCCATTGTAATGTGGGCTTGATAGCCCAAATCATGGGGATGCCGCTTGGAGAGGTTCATGCTAGCGAGAAGAACTTTAGGAGTGTGTATGAAAAAGATCGCCACACACGATTTCTTTGTGGCCAACTGGTCCACTGGAATCCACGCATTATGGACCTCAACATCAAATCCAAAGAGTTAAAATATATCAGAAAATATAAAATGTTAAACAAAAATTTTAAAGCTTACATTCCTTCAAGCATTATGGACCTCGTCTTCACTTCCATTCTCCTCCTCATACTCTTCAACATCGAAACCGCTATTGCCCCAAACTGGATGCAACCAATCTTACGTGCATATTAGTGCTTCAATTATATTCGAGGCGAGTGAGCTTCAATACTTGCTAACTGTAAGTGTTGTGTTGTATAAAGCACCTTATTTGTCAAATTTCGATGGGACATAACAGTTTATAAGTATGACTCTTTCATGTGATGAAAAGTTCACCTTCAAGTGAGTCAAGATGGAAAGTTCACCTTCAAGATCAAACATGAAATGGAAAAGTGCAAGACATGAAGATGGCTACTTCAAGTTTAAGTTCTACTTCACTTCAAATTCAAAATGAAGCTACAACTTTAAGTTTGCTTCAAGTAGAAGATCCACTGAACACTACTGAAGATTTAAGTAGAAACTTCAAGGTATATACTTCAATGTCCAATAAATTCAGGTATAATTGACCCTAGAAAGACCCTAGACTTAGGTCCTTTCATATGCTAAACATACACGAGTTTTTATACTTTGTTTAGGTTTTGGTTCGACTAGTCCAAGCTGAAGTTCGACTAGTCTAGGTTCTGGTTCGACTAGTCTAAGAATTACTTCGACCAGTCCAAGATTTAAACTCAAAATAGACTTTTCCGGTAGTTCTTCGACCAGTCGAGTAGGGTTCTCGACCACTCATGGGCATACCCTTAACCAGTCAAATGGAGTATAAGTGTCATGGTTTCTAGCTCCTATAATTGTCAAATTTTGTAGTGCCAAAACCTCTCTTGAAATCTGTGTCTTGTGTAGCTCATCTATATAATGAAGACTATGCATCTTTCAAGTACAAGGGTCTTTAGTTCAAAATCTTCAAAGGCAAGATTACTTGTTCATGTTCATGTACATCATCAATTGTGAATTCAAGCTCTCAAGCTTCAAGAGTTCAAGATTTTCAAAGCTTCGTACAAGTCAAGACAACGTTCCTAGATTTTGATACTTAAGTTCAAGCTTCAACTTTAGTCAATTTCAAGCTTTAAGAGACTCAAGTTCAAGCTTCATCCTATGACAAGATCTCAAGCTTTGTGAACTTCAAAGAACGACTATCAACTGAAGAAAAAGAAGTTTCAATGTTCATACATCATGTATAAGGTATGAATGACCCAAGGTTGACCATAGGGTAGGTCATTTTGAATACATAATTCAATTGGCTCATTTTATAAGTGAATAGATTGTTTCTCGACTAGTCTTGGACTCTGTTCGACTAGTCCTAGCACTGCCTCGACCAGTCCAAGAAATTCCTCGACCAGTCCTAAGTTTATTGCAGATTTTTGAAATTTTTTGTTAAGCCTCGACCAGTCCTGGAGACCGCTCGATTGGTCGTGTTAACAGTGCTTGACTCGTTCTCGACCAGTTCTGCAGCCTCAACTCAAAGTCCAGCAACTAAATCTGGTTCCACACGACCAGTTGTGGACAGGTCATGACCAGTCATGGAGGTCCCTCGACTAGTCGTACAGGGCTTACAACTAGTCGTGGAACGGCTTTCTCTTATTGCGCACAAAATTTCAAAAATCTGTTGGTCCTACAACTAGTTGTGGTGTCCTCAGGACCAGTCGTGAACGTAATTTTTTCACCTATAAATAGAGCACGAATTTTAAAGTTTTTCATCGAATTCAAGCTAAATCAATATACCACTCTGAGAGATAAGTTAGTTATCTTTTTAAGCTATATTATGCTCATTTAATATTCTCTTAATTTAGCTTTATTATATTTGATTTTATATTCTTTATTCCAATCACACTTGAAGAAGGGATTGAGATTTACCCTTTACTTGAAATCAAAATCAAATAGAGCTAGTCCAACTTGATTTAATTTAAAATCAATTTAGAATCTAGAACCATTTCTTAAGTGAGTTTGGACATTGAACTTCTACGTTGAAATTCTACTCCGATTTGGTTCTTTTAGGCTTCGTCAAAAAGAGAATATCTAGGTATTTTACATTATTGTAAATTTCAGTATTTTGGTTTCATTGAGATTGAGCCAGAAAAATCTCTCTGTTTTGGTTTATCTGAGGTGATTCAGAAAACTCAGAGTGTGGGGTTTTTGAATTGTGTAAGCCCACTTGAAAGACATAATTGTGAGGGTTTTAAGTGAACATGGAAAAACTTATTTTCATAGTGAACGCTAATATCCACTGTGTGAGGATATTAGGAGTGAAGTAGTTGTGTGGCTATTTTTCTAAACAGTTGGTGTACATACAATGAACCACTATAATTTCGGGTCTTGTGGATTGATTGTTTATTTCTTTTTGTGAATGACTATAATTTTTCTTTTTGCATTGTGGAGAATGTTGTAATTTCTTTTATGCAAGTATGGGAATGTTGTAATAGCGTAGATTTCATTCATTGCTATTTATTTCTTTATTCCTCTGTATTAGTTTGAGTTTTTGATACACAAACCGTTCTAGTAAGGTTGTCCTGCCATAAACCCTTAGTTTTTATGGTGTAAGGTTGTCCTTAGAACAACATCTGTATCAACCTCTCAATATTCGTTCATTTGAGGTTGTCTTTAAATTCAACATTGTGGGATTGTCTATTACTATCTGTATTTAATTTATTTAAATTCCACTATTATTTTTTAATTTGGCATAGTCCTATTCACCCCGCCCCCCCTCTAGGACATATAGCTCAACCTTTTCAAGTGGTATCAAAGCCTAATAGCTCGCTTTTAATTATTCTTATTGGATTTATTTCCTGAGCTAATCGATCTGAGCTATTTGAGATGTCAAATTTTGATAGTCTCTCAGTCACTAGGCCTTTACCATTTGATGGGTCCAATTATGCCTAATGGAAAGTCAGAATGAAGATTTTTCTAAAATCCATGGATGAGAGCATGTGGCAAGCTACAGTGACTAAATGGACCCCTAGTACCATTGAAGTAACTGGTATCAATGGATCTAAATCAATGAAAGTCACACCTTATTTTACTTGGACCACTCTTTAGAAAAATGAGAGTAGTGCCAATGTAAAGGCTTTAATTGCCATAACTTGCACATTATCACCGAATGAATTCAAAAGAATTATATCCTGTGATACTGTAAAGCAAGCCTGGGATATTTTAGAAATGACACATGAGGGAATAACAATCGTCAAGAAATCTAAAGTCCAAATCCTCATAACCAAATTTGAGAAAATATGTATAGAAGAAAGTGAAACGTTCATGGACTTTTATACTAGATTGAATGACATTGTTAACTCTATGTGGGGTTTCGATGATAAAATCTCAGCAAGCAAAGTCTGTGCAAAGATACTACACTCACTACCTGAACGGTTCAATTCAAAGGTGATTGCGATTCAAGAACTTCGTGATACGGACAATATGAGGGTAGAAGAATTAGTTAAGTCATTATAGACCTATGAGTTAAACTTTAAAGCTCCTAAAGGTAAATCCATCGCCCTTAAATCTTCTAAATGTATTTCTCAAGAAAATAGTAATTCAGATTTAAAAAATTCTGAAGATGATATGGCCCTTTTAGCTAAAAAGTTTTATAAGATTTTCAAAAATAAAAAGAGGGTTGATTTTCAAAAATCTAATGATAAGAAAAGATTTAAATCTAAAACTTAGAAATCTTTAAAAGATAATCAATGTTGCAACTTCCATAAATATGGGCATTTAGCGAACAAGTGTCCTAAAAAGGACAAACCTAAAAAGAAAGATATGTTGGCTACTTGGGACGAATCTTCTGGCTCTGAAGCCTCCTCTGAATCAGAAGATTCTGAAACCGAGTCGGGTAATGAAGCTAAAGCCCTTATGACTCTAGCCAAGTTCACTTTTTCAAATTATGATGATACAACCAGTGAAGAAAATCTGAATAGTGATCATGAAAATGAAGAAGATCTTTAAGATGCGTATAATGCCCTTTACAAGGAGAGTTGTAAAATTGCGGTAAAACTAAAAGTTTAATAAGAAAAGTTTTCGAAACTTAAAGAAAATTTTGATACTCTTGTTTTAGAAAAATCTCACATTTCAGATTCTTTTGAAAAAACTAAATGCGATTTAGATTTCAAAACCTCCTTTATTGAAAATCTAAAATCTGAAAATGAAAAACTAAAACTTGAAGTCTCTTCACTTTTGAGTTTAAAGGATACATGGAGGTATGCCCAAGGTGATCCTAAGTTAGAAAAACTATTATCCGGATCCTGAAAATGTGGCGACCAATTTGGTTTGGGCTATGACAAAAATATTCCTCCCAAACATAAGAATACTCTTCCTAAGTTTGTGAAAGGAGAGTCTTCAAACTCAAAATGGAAAAGTTTAAATCAAAATTATTCTAAAAATGCTAAAACTTTTCAATCCTTAAAACCTAAAAGAAACCATATCAACTATAAAATTCAAAATCGTAATCCTTTAGGTGAGAAAATTGTTAATTTACTTAGGAGCTCTTAAAATCTAACTCAAAGGGTCGGTCTTATAACAACTACAATCATAAGAAGACCAACTATACTCTTAAACCCAAGACAGTAATGAAATGGGTTCTTAAGGTTACTTGCTTAGTTGCCCACACGGCTTTCAAAGCTTCAAGCTATTCAAAGTGGTACCTAGACAGTGGATGCTCTAGGCACATAACTGGTGACAAAGGTCTGTTCACCAATCTTAAAGACATGACTGATGGTTTAGTCACATTTGGTGATGGTAGCAATAGCAAGATTATTAACCAAGGTACGGTTCAACTTTCTAACCTCCCTTTATTTGAGAATGTTTTATATGTAGAAGGTTTAAAACACAACTTATTAAGCAGTTCTCAAATATGCGATAAAAATCATAGCTTAAATTTTTCTAACCTAAGGTGTGAAATTTTAAATAAAAATGGTTCTGTAATATTAACTGGTCGCAGAACTTTTGAAAACTGCTATATTGTAAGTGACTCTAGCTCATTTAATTTATCGTGTTACATGGTCCATACCGATGAGACTGAGTTATGACATAAATGCCTTGGACATGTAAACTACCGTAACTTATATAGATTGAGCAAAAGAGAGTTAGTAAGAGGCCTACCCAAAATACAAAAAATAGATAAAATATGTGGCGAATGCCAGATTGGCAAGCAAACTAGGAGTTCTCACAAAAAAGTGGACTCGAATGCCACATCTAAACCGCTCGAACTCCTCCATATGGATCTTATTAGACCAACTAGAAAGGAGAGTCGAGGTGGCAAAAAGTATATCCTAGTAATCGTTGATGACTTTACCAGATATACTTGGGTAGTCTTCTTAAGAGACAACTCAGAAACTCTCGATGAAGTTAAAAGGGTACTTAGACATATCCAAACTGAAAAAGAGACTCAAGTCTGTAAGATCTGTATTGATCATGGATCAAAATTTGAGAATAGGGGTTTTGAAAAGTTTTGAAGTGATCAGGGAATATCACATGAATTCTCTGCGTCCAAAACACCACAACAAAATGGTATTGTAGAAAGAAAAAATAGAATGCTTCAAGAAATGGCAAATGTAATGTTAAACAGTATGAAGCTCCCTAAAAATCTTTGGGCCAAAGCCATAAATACTGCATGTTATATAATTAACCATGTTTATACTAGAAAATCAAATGGTAAAACGGCTTATGAAATGTGGTTTGATAAGAAGCCTAGTGTCAAATACTTTCGAGTTTTTGGTAGCAAGTGCTACATTTTATGTGACCGAGAAAATTTGGGTAAGTTTGACACCAAAAGTGTTGAAGGGATATTTTCAGGGTATGCTCTGAATAGTCGAGCATATCGGGTTCTTAATAAGAGAACCGGTGTAATTCAAGATTCCATTAATGTGGTTATTGATGATCCCTTGAATACACCTGTCTCAAGTTAAGATAATGATGAAGTACTTCTAATTGATAAACCAGATTCTTCATCAAGTCAAAACAACTCTGAACTGAGAACTGTTAAAGACTATCCAACTAATCAAATTCTTAGAAACCCTCTTACTACTATATGCACTCGTAGACAACTAGAAGATGTATGTAACTATGTGTTCTTTACATCCTAAATAGAACCGGCTAATGTAAAAGAAGCCCTTAATAATAAAAATTGGATAGTTGTGATGCAAGAAGAGCTTAATCAATTTGTTAGAAATGATGTTTGATACTTAGTTCCTAGTCTGAAAGATAAACATTATCGGAATTAAGTGGATTTTTAAAAATAAGTCTGATGAACTTGGTAATATAATTAGAAACAAGGTTAGACTGGTTGTACAAGGGTACACTCAAATTGAAGGCATCGATTATGATGAAACCTTTACCCCCAGTAGCTCGTCTTGAATCAATCAGACTATTTATATCCATTGCTTGCTTTAGAAAGTTCAAAATTTATCAAATGAATGTAAATATTGCTTTTTTAAATGACAATTTGTATGAAGAAGTGTATATTGAACAACCAACGGGTTTTGAAGACCCTAAGAATATTGATCATGTCTATCGCCTAAAAAAGGCTCTCTACGGTTTAAAACAAGCTCTCAGGGCATGGTATGAAAAATTGACTAAGTTTTTACTAAGTCATAACTTTATAATGGGAAGTGTTGATAAGACATTATTTGTAAAGAAACATAATGATCACATTTTAATAGTGTAAATTTATGTTGATGATATTATTTATGAATCTACCTATGCTAACATGACTATTGAGTTTGCAGATCTTATGAAATCTAAGTTCGAAATGAGCATGGTTGGAGAATTAAATTATTTCTTAGGGTTGCAAGTCAAACAGCAATCTGATGGTTTCTTTATTTCTCAAACCCAATATGCTTTGAACTTAGTTAAAAAATTCGAATTTGAGAATGGGAAAAAAATTGATACTCATATGAGTACGACTCTAAAACTCTCAAAGGACTCTACAGGTAAGAAAGTGGATCCTAAATTGTATCGCAGCATCATAGGTAATTTGCTGTATTTAACTGCGAGTCGACCTGATATTGCATTTAGCATAAGAATTTACGCTAGATATCAATCTCACCCTAAAGAGTCACATTTAACTGCTGTTAAGTGGATTATGTGATATGTCGCAAGTTCAGCTAATCTGGGTCTTTGGTATCCACATGATACTAGTGTTCAATTAGCTGGTTACACTGATGCTGATTGGGCTGGTAACGTTGATGATAGGAAATCAACAAGTGGTTGTTATTTCTATGTTGGGAACTATTTAATTTCTTAGCAAAGTAAGAAATAAAGTTCTGTATCACTCTCTACTACTGAGGCTGAATACATTGCAGCAAGCAATGCATGCACTAGCTTGTATGGATGAAAAAAATGTTAAGCAATTACGGAATTGCACAGGACTCCATGGCTTCATATTGTGATAATTTCAGTGCAATAATTATATCTAAAAATCCGATCCGGCATTCACGAACCAAGCACATTGACATTAGATATCACTACATTCGTGAGTTAGTGGAGGAAAAGACAATTACTTTGGAATACATTCCGACCGAGACTTAACTTGCTGACATTTTCACGAAACCGCTCGACAAAAGTAGGTTTTAAATTGAAATTTGATCTTGGTATGTGTAATTTAAATTGATGATTCATGCATTTCTGTATTATAATGTATATACTTGTTAGTTTGAATGTTTAAATTTCAAAATTTAATGAAAAATACACATTTTTGGCTGTATACGACCAGTCGAGTACATAGTCAACCAGTTGTGGCACAACCGATCGAGCATGTACACGACCAGTCGTGTAGCGCGGGTTTGACCTTTATTTGGGGGAAAAATCCATTTTTTCTTCATTTGAGTTTCTTCTCCAACAAATCCTAGCACAACCGGTCGAACCCATCTCCATTGTTCTTCAAGGTTAGTGCTTTATTTCTATTTTCCTTATAGATTCAAGTGCATATCACTTCTTTTTCATCTTTGGAGTGATTTATTTCTTGTTTCCTTGAGGTTTTTGGAGTTTTCTTCTCCAAAATCTGATTTTGAGAAAACCCACTCTACTTCTTTTGCAACCTTTTGATTCCTTGATTTCCTAGTTGCAAATGAAAGGTAGAGGCAAAAAGAAAAGTTCTCGTAGTCCTTCAACATCTAGATCGACACCTATCACAAAGCGCCACCTTGGGTCACCCGAAGATGATCCTCCCTATGTGCGAGATTTAAGGTTGCGCAATGTGATAGTTGAATGACCTATTCATGTTGAACATCTTGCTCCATTTGAAATCCTTACTCTTTTCCAATCTATAGGATATGCTAACATTCTACATTGGGGTGGGCTGGCATACCAGTCTATTGCGCAAGCTATGTTTGCATGTATTTCTGATTTTTCAACTGAAAATTTAACTTTTATTATAACAACTAGAGAAGGTCCATTTGAAGTAGACCGACATCTGATTCTGGCTTAATGGATATACCTGTCAATGATGAAGGCATTCCAATTAGTACTCTAGTAGCTAAACCATCTGAATCAGAAAAACGAATGCTTAATAGAGCATTGTGCAATATAGATGGACAATGGAATCACAATGGGAATGCGCTTGCTTCAAAGTATTTGTTACCCAGATACAGGGTCCTTCACAAGGTATGTATTTCAAATCTTTATCCACATTCTGGTAAAAAAACCGAACTCACCTCTTTCATGGTTCAGATTCTTCATTCCATTGCTTCTGGTACCAAGGTATGTCTTCCATCTTTAATCTGTCATTCCATCATACAATTCCGTCTCCATCCTAGACACAGTGATATCCCTTTTGCATATCTTATGACTGTGTTGGTCACCCATATGTTAGTGGCTATGCCTATTGGAGAGGCTCACATTCAACACCTAATCTTCAACAACTCAAATATAAACAAGATAAATTTGAGGTTGGCTGATGGTCGAGTCAATGTGGGTGTTGGTGGAGCTGAAGCAGTAAATGAAGAAGAAGACGATTTACCTCCAGAAGACATTAACATGGACAATATCTTTGATGAGATCGAATCAGATTCTGAGGCTGACCCTGATTATCAGCCTTCTGATTTCGCTGAGAGGTTGCATTCTCTTGAGGAACAGGTGGCTCAAATTCATGTAACCTAGGATTTACAATTTGCTTATATGCGTAAATATATGAGGCGCATTAATAAGGGTTTACATCAGATTAATCCATCTATTCCTGCTCCCTCTTTAGGATCTGATTTGTTTTTTTTTTTTTAATCTTAGTTTGTAATAACTCTTATGTTACTTAGCTTTCTTACAGTTTGTGGGAATGAATTTGGATGAATTATGTTGATGTTGGGTGATTATGCTTGAACATTACTTGCTTATAAATTTAATATCTTGATCCATTATTCCTCTTTGCTCGTCTTATTCTTCATTATTTATCTACATCCTATTTCTTGTATTGAGTTCTTCCTTTGTTATATTGTGACGAAAAGGGGGAGAATTTTGACATGCTTGATATATGGTGTTTGTGATATATGGCATGTGGATTGTGGATGGAGGAGTAAGGGGGAGTAGTAAAATGCTTTCTTTATCCTGTTGATAACTGGTGCATGATTCTTTAACCAGGTTGACTGGTTTATATTGATAACTAGTGCATGATTCTTTATGCATATAATGTTTATGTTATTGTGGAGTGTGTTTTGTCACAAATTTGACAAAGGGGGAAATTATAAGTGTTATGGTTTCTACCTCCTATAATTATCAAATTTTGTAGTGCCAAAACCTCTCTTGGAATCTGTGTCTTGTGTAGCTCATCTACATAATGAAGACTGTGCATCTCTCAAATACAAGGGTCTTTAGTTCAAAATCTTCAAAGGCAAGATTACTTTTTCATGTTCATGTACATCATCAATTGTGAATTCAAGCTCCCAAGCTTCAAGAGTTCAAGATTTTCAAAGCTTCGTAGAAGTCAAGACAACGTTCCTAGATTTTGATACTCAAGTTCAAGCTTCAACGTTAGTCAATTTCAAACTTCAAGAGACTCAAGTTCAAGCTTCATCCTATGATAAGATCTCAAGCTTCATGAACTGAAGAATGACTATCAACTGAAGAAAAAGAAGTTTCAATGTTCATACATATGTATAAGGTATGAATGACCCTAAATTGACCATTGAGTAGGTTATTTTGAATACATAATTCAATTGGCTCATTTTATAAGTGAATAGATTGTTTCTCGACTAGTCTTGGACTCTGTTCAACTAGTCCTAGCACTGCCTCGACCAGTCTAAGAAATTCCTTGACCAGTCCTAAGTTTGTTGCAGATTTTTAGAATTTTTTGTTAAGCCTTGACCAGTTCTAGAGACTACTCGACTGGTCGTGTGAACAGTGCTCGACTCGTTCTCAGTCCTGCAGCCTTGACTCAAAGTCCAACAACTAAATCTAGTTCCACACGACTAGTCATGGACAGGTCATGACCAGTCATGGAGGTCCTTCGACCGGTCGTGTAGGGCTTACGACCAGTCGTGGAACGACTTTCTCTTATCGCGCTCAAAATTTCAAAAATCTGTTGGTCCTACGACCAGTCGTGGTGTCCTTAGGACCAGTCATGAACGTGATTTCTTCACCTATAAATAGAGCACGAATTTCAGAGTTTTTCATCAAATTCAAGCTAAATCAATACACCACTCTGAGAGATAAGTTAGTCATCTTTTTAAGCTATATTGTGCTCATTTAATATTCTCTTAATTTAGCTTTATTATATTTGATTTTATATTCTTTATTCCAATCACATTTGAAGAAGGGATTGAGATTTACCATTTGCTTGAAATCAAAATCAAATAGAGCTAGCCCAACTTGATTTAATTTAAAATCAATTTAGAATCTAAAACCATTTCTTAAGTGAGTTTGGACATTGAACTTCTACATTGAAATTATACTCCGATTTGGTTCTTCCGGGCTTCGTCAAAAAGAGAATATCTAGGTATTTTACATTATTGTAAATTTCAGTATTTTGATTTCATTGAGATTGAGCCAGAAAAATCTCTTTGTTTTGGTTTGTCTGAGGTGATCTAGAAAACTCAGAGTGTGGGGTTTTTGAATTGTGTGAGCCCACTTGAAAGACACAATTGTGACGGTTTAGGTGAATGTGGAAAAACATATTTTCATAGTAAACACTAATATCCACTATGTGAGGATATTAGGAGTGGAGTAGTTGTGTGGCTGGTTTTCTAAATAGTTGGTGTACACACAAGCGACCACTATAATTTCAGGTCTTTTGGATTGATTGTTTATTTCTTTTTGTGGATGATTGTAATTTCCCTTTTTGCATTGTGAAAAATGTTGTAATTTCTTTTATGCAAGTGTGGGAATGTTGTAATAGCGTAGATTTCATTCCTTGCTATTTATTTCTTTATTCCTCTGTATTAGTTTGAGTTTTTGATACACAAACCGTTCTAGTAAGGTTGTCTTGCCATAAACCCTTGGTTTTTATGGTGTAAGGTTGTCCTTAGAACAACATCTGTATCAACCTCTCAATGCTCGTTCATTTGAGGTTGTCTTTAAATTTAGTATTGTAGGATTGTCTATTACTATCTGTATTTAATTTATTTAAATTCTGCTGTTATTTTTTTATTTGACATAGTCCTATTCACCCCCCCCTCCCCCCACCTCTAGGACATATAGCTCGGCCTTTTCACGGAGCTCGACTTAAACTCCAACAACTAATTTTGCTCTCCCTTGACCAGTCCAAGGAGATGCTTGACTAATCAAGCAGGCCACTCGACCAGTCGAGCAAGCCCTTCGACCAGTCGAAGAACAGTTTTATCCAATCGCACCAAAAATTTGAAATTTTGTTGGAACTTATACAAGTCGAAGGAGAACTTAGACCAGTCGAAGCAACCGATTTCAAGCTTATAAATAGAGGTCTTTTCTCACTCTGAATTCATTTATCAAAGCCATAAAATGCTTTCATTTTGAGAGAGAAAAGTTCCTATCATATTCAAGCTATAGCACGATAATTTTAAATCTTTTATTAGCTTTTTGTTTTTGTAATTCCTTGATCTCTCTTTTATGAATCTTATGTTTTAAAGGAAGTTCATACCCTTCCTTGTGAGATCTAAGGAATTCAAACAAGTAGCCCTAGGTTTGAATTAATTTAAAATCAATCTAGAACCTAGAACCCTTAATTGTGTTATTGGACATTGAACATTTCTACATCAAGCAAAGCGGTTCAATGGGCTACATCAAAGAGCATCTTCATAAGAAGATAAGTATTCTTTATTTATTTTTGGTTTTTTTGAGATATCTAGAAAATCTCTGTATTGGTTTTGACTGAGTTAGCCAAAAAATCTCAGCATGGGATTTTGATTGTGATAGCCCATTTAAAAACACAACTGTATAGGTTTTAAGGTGAACTTGAAAAAACCTTGATTATTAGTGAATGCCAATATCACGTGGGTTGTGATTATTGGGAGTGGAGTAGGTGTAGTTGTTTGATAATAGTTGGTGTACACACTGAACCACTATAACTCTTAGTGTTTTGTGGTGAATGTTGTATGTGATGTATATGTGTTGAATGATTCTAATCTTTTCATATACATGTGGTAAATGTTTGTAATAGTTATCTTTCTTACCTTTTTCCTCTCATTTTAGTTTGCGATCTTGATCCGTACTACGTTCAAGAAATCAGGTTGTCATACCTAAAACATCTGTTTTTGGTGTAAGGTTGTCCTTTGAACAAGGTTTGAATCAATTTCTCAATACTATTACGATTAAGATCTCTGATTAGTTATGATTTATTTAATTTTTTAGTTCATTAATTTTTAAATTGGCATAGTCCTATTCACCCCCCCCCCCCCCTTCTAGGATTGAGAGCTCTACCTTTTCAAGTGGTATCAAAGTGGGTTACTCATTTTCTTGGATTAAGTTCCTTGAGTTTATAAGATCTATTTGAGCTTTCATTATGTCAAATTTCGATAGCTTGTCTATTACTAGGCCGTCACCATTTAATGGCTCAAATTATTCTTATTGGAAAGCCAAAATGAAGATTTTCTTAAAATCCATTGATGAAAGCGTGTGACAAGCCGTGGTAACTAAATGGAAACCACCTGTGTCTGAGGTTTTAGGCAACGATGGAACCAAGTCCATTAAAGAAACTACTTTTATTTATGGACTATACCTCAGAAAAATGAAAGCAGTGCAAATGCTAACGCTTTAAATGCAATTACATATGTTCTATCACCCGATGAATTCAAAAGAATCATTTCATGTGATACAGCCAAACAAGCCTGGGATATTTTTGAAATGACACATGAAGGAACAACTATTGTCAAGAAATCTAAAGCTCAAATCCTCACTATAAGATTTGAGGAAATTCATATGGAAGAAAATGAAACTTTTATGGACTTCTATACGAAATTAAATGACATTGTTAATTCCATGTGGGGTCTAGGAGATGGAATCCCAGAAAGCAAAGTCTGTGCTAAAATACTACGATCTCTTCCTAAGAGGTTCAATTCTAAGGTAACTTGTAACGACCTTGGAATTTTTGTGCTAATCTTTCCTTAAGTAGTTGTTTTTGGGGTAATTAGCGCTTTACTTGATTGCTTGTGAAATTCGCATCAATCACTTTAAATTGTATCTGCATGGCTCTAAACGTGTAGATTAGTGAGCGCTACGTTACTCTGAAATCTGGGATTCATCGCTAAATCCAGTTGTTCTGGGGAATTTTTGGAAGATCTGGATCGGACCTAGACCGCGCGTCGAAAGTCCGATGGCGATGATCTTAGGCTGTTGCGGTCACTGAGTTGGGCTTGGTCTTCACCTCGAAAATCAAGTCGATCCGATGTTCAGGTCGATTTGGTTGAGTTCGGAGTGAAGAGTGTGAGAACGGTTGGAATTTAATAAGCTTTTTATGAAATGAGTCGTGTTGCGCGACGATTTTAAGCATTCGACCGTTGGATTCGACCCAATTTCACCCTCCGATCAGGATGGTTGGCCAGGCATATCCTAGTGCTTGTGGACTGATCGAGTTTCGTGACCGTTGAATTGAGTGTGGTCCGCCACGGTTGAGAAGGGCCGGTCGGTACGAAAACTCGGCTGACCTAGATCCATGGTCGGTGAGCTTAAGTCCGACCTTTCGTGGTTATAGGCCCACCGAAGTGCTTCGTAGGATCGAGAAAGGCGTACTTTGGTTATAACCTCAGTCTACCGTGACCCTGGGGTGATTTCCATCATTTTAAGGCCTATATAAAGTCCTTCAACCCTCGTTCTCATTTCCATCCGCCTGTTCTCTAGCCCTAGCTGGGCAAGAGAGTGGAAAAGAGAGAGTTAGTGAGAGAGATTGGTTGGTGAATCATCTTGATTCTTCCTTGTTCTTCTTCACCTTTGAACCTTTACTTTGAATCGTTCCTCGGACGATTCTGAGTTCTTTTGGGGAAGTTAAACTAACCCTAATTTGTGTTAGAGCTTAGATTAGACTTGGTGTTGTTGTATCTCATTTCTATCCTTATTTTAGGGTATTCTTGCGTCGTTGACGAAGACAACTCGTCTAAATCAATTCGGCTATTCTTTCCTCGCTTAAGGTGCGGACTTTAAGTGTATAGGTTATGGTTTTCAAGGCTTTCAATCACAATTAGTGATTTATACAATTTATCGATTAGATTTCAAATGACAAATCTTATGTTTACATTGCTTTCTTGATATGCATGTCTATGTTGAGATTTGTGTATTCTAAGTGTATTTATAAAGTACCGTATACGTATAAAATACGCACCTATGTTTTGCCATGATTTTTGGTCATGTATGTATGCTAGATGCATGTATGACAACTCCTTGGAAGAAGGAATTGTCTAAGTGCATGTATTTCAACATGCGTCATGTATGTTGTTCCATGGATGCTAAGTGTTTGTAGAGATGCATGAATGACCTACGTGTAACTGATTACACTAAGTGCAGGCGTTGAGAAGTGATTCTCAATACTTCTATGGATGCGCATGATTTACCTTATGCATTTACATTCCAAGTTATTTAAATTCAAGCATTCCTATGCTTACATTTATGTTAAATTGATATTCTTCAGATGTGTATGCACCATGATTTGAGTGGTTGTTCCATTACTGTTTTACATTCCATATGAATATTTGTCGTAGTGTAGGATGTTTGGGACTATGCCTTAGTCCAGGAAATCGGTAATTGACCCTTTGGTCGTGGTTGAGATTGCTTTCGCCACGTGAGACGCATTAGACGAACCCGAGTCGTATTAGAGTTGGCGGCAGTGGTTTGGCCACGCGGAGTGTTTGCGCACTCTATGTCGTTCAATTCAACGTGCGCTCGTGCTAGTCGAGTTCGTCAACTAACCCGATTGTCCAGTGTATGTTAACCATGTATGGACGCTCTGCTTGAATCTAGGGTACCGAACTTACCAGTGAAATCCTAATAACCATGGTACCGATCCGCTAAGACTCATGAGCCGGACATGGTGGTATGGGACACCGTGGTCGAGTGTCGGCCTATGCTGGGTGACGAGCCTCCCCGTAGTGACCGGTGAGCAACTAAACTCGTGAGCCGATTATGGTGGTATGGGACACTATATTCGTGCTGTTGTCGGCCTACATTGATTGGTGACGAGCCCTTTGTAGTGACCTCGAGCATACCCGGATACCGCAAGGAGGTGACGAGCCGATCTGTGGTAGTAAGGGCATGAAAGGCGTGCATTGATTGGTGACGAGCCCTTTGCTACGACCTCAACTATATGATCGTATGAGATGTCTAGGATTGACGACCCTAGTATGGATCACTGTTGGATGGTGATATGAGGAAGGTATCTTAGCTTCCCAATCTCGCTGTATGAATTGGACTAATAACAACTTGGTAATCATATCCATGCACCGCATTTGCATGTGCTTTGTAGATGTGGCGCACTTTGAGGCGATGTCATGCGTAACGTAAGATGAAGACGCCGAGGTGTACGCGTGAGGGCACGCATCATATTGCATTCATACTGCATTAACAAGAGTACTTAGGATTTATTTAATTGTCTGCTTTATCATTCTTGTTTGATTGAGCGATAGCATGTTAACCGATTGCCTTATTGTTCCACCGAGTTGATCACTCACTCCCACGTTTAGGGGCGGTGTTTCACACCCACCGGACTGCCTTAGGCCACGATGTTGCGCAGATGTGGATGCGGACGTCCCGAGGCGAGCGGAGGCTGGATGACGACGAGGCGCCTTCTCTATATGCGGTTTTGACGGGTTCTAGCGAGCCTCGGTCGGATGCGTGCGGGACCTATGGGATTACTATTTTGGGATCTAAAATGATGTAACTTGTACTTATAATTTTGATAAATAACACTTTTACACGATCTGGTTGTATATGTAATTCAGGGACTTACACTTGTACACATATTTTACTATAAGTCTTCCGCTTGCTTTATTCACTTATCCCTGAATCATATCTGCGTTTTGGCTTAATCTATCCCATGTTTATGTGCTAATACAGTCAACATACATCATTCATTAATTATGTTGCATAAGTGATGTTTTGGAACTCGGGAGCTGAGTTATGCTCGACCCCGAATTTCAGGGCGTTACAAGTTGGTATCAGAGCATGATCTGGATTAAACCGGACCTGGGTTATGGTCACACACCGCACGTTGTCGCCACTATAGTGTAATTGGGTGCGGGTCTATCATCGCTTTGTGTTTGTGCTCCGTAGTTTCTATCGGCGAAAGTTTCCTGAAAACCTTTGCCGAGATCGAGTCTGTACCCTTACCTGATCACACACAGCGACCCGAAACCTGTTCTAGACCCTCTATTAATGAGTGTAGATGGTCTACCTTCCCATTATTCATTTTTAAACCTTCCAGAAATCGCTCAGATTTCTGTCAGAATGACCCGATAGGCTTCTAATTACACAAGGGGCCAATCGGGGCATTTTCTGTGGGACCCAGGGGGAACCACATCATTTGGACCAAGGAGGACCAGGAGGACCTCGCCAAATCGGCGAGGCATCGCCGATATGTCCTGAGACCGGCGATGTCGGCGAGGGATCGCCGGTCGGCGGGCCAGGCGGGCCGGGCCGACGCGGGCCGATCGTCCATGAGGCTTGTGTGGCCCACCCCTCCACGGGTTTCACTTTAAAACCACTCCTTTTACCTATTTCCTTTACAAAACCCTCTTCCAAGCTCTCCTTTTCTTCAACAACCTCTCCAAACTCTCTCAAATCTCTCCCAAATCTTCATCTTCCTTCCATTTTCGTGCAAACCCATCACCCCATTCTCAAATCTTCTATTCCATTGCTGATTTCTCCATTTTTCCCTCTCATTTGAGCCCTTTCATTCCCTTTTTGGCTCATAGTTGTGTGGAAGCTTCACCATCTTCCTATTTCTCTCTTTCTCTCATTTCTCATGGCCCTCTTTGAGATTGTGACGGCCATCTTTTCCATTTCTTCCCTTCTTTCCTTGATGGGGAAGAAGAAGCGCCCGTGGATGAAGCCGGGGAGCGCCCAACCCGTGCACGGAGGCCGAGAGGTGCCCCCGCTAGCACGTCGCGAGTTCCAGCCGAAGCGGGACCTCGATCCTCGAGCTCCTGTCGAGGACCTTGTTGGCGGAATTGTCGCATGGAGTCTATGGGGCGTAGAGTCCTTTTGAGGCTCATGTTGATCCGTGGCTCTTTGGTGAGTTCTTTTTGTTGGAGCGCCTAGAAGGGGCTGGTTGGGGTCCCTTGTTCGACGGCGAGTATCGCGCGAATGCTAGCACTGTTCGGGCCTTCTATGCCAACATTCGGGAGCCTTCGCTGGATTCTGCAGTTCAAGATTTCCTGTGGTAGCGGTCGAGTTGGAATTGTCAATGTTGCTTTGATATCCCGACTCTTGAAGGTGCCACTTGGGGAAGTGCATGCCAGCGAGAAGAATGTGGACAGTGTGCGCGAGAAGGATCGTCGCCTTGTGTGGTCGTCTGGTTGAATGGCAGCCGAATAGGAGTCTTTTGGCTTCTTTCATGACGGACGACTTCTGTTTGCTTCACCACATCTTTACGTTCAATGTGTATCCCAGGTGGAGCAACCGCAGTGAGTGTCCGCCTGATGGTAGATTTTCTATATCGGGTGGGGCAGGATGCGAAGTTGTGTAACGTACGTCCTGCGTGAGATTATTCTCATCGCTCGTTCGAGTAGACGGGACCGAGTCTCTTCCCTTTGCCGCCTCATTTGCAAGATCGCACATGAGTTTGGCTATAGGCTTGAGGCAGAGAAGCCGGTTCGCTATATCAACTTGAGGACCCTTAAGCCGATGGAGGTTGGTTCGTCGGCTTGCCTCGAGGTGGTGAGGCGAGGAGTGATGATGAGAGTTATCTGAAGGTGGTGCGAGTCGAGGAAGAAGCGAGCAAGACGAGGAAGAGATTGGGGCACAAGATTCGAGTGATCGCTCTCCTCTTGTGGTGCCAGAGCAGGGAGACTGCCAGAGATGCCCGTCTTACATGGCTTGAAGAAGGGCAGTTTACGCCAGGAGATGGTTGATCTTCGAGGCTTGGTTAAGCACAAGTTCAAGAAGATGTCCCGGACTTTGAAGTCTATCCTGTGTTGCTTGCAGGATAAGGGTGCTCCGCCTCCGTCTCCTGACTCCGACGAGTAGCATCGTCGTGGCCGTCTTTGCTTTGTTTGGTGTTTCTTTCTGTGTGTAGCCGTTGTTGGCTTGTAGTTGGAGTATTTGTAGTGTGGTAGCTGTTAGTGGTTGTAGTAGTTGTGGTTGTTTGAAGTGTTAGATGTTGTTGTTTTCATGCTTTCCTAGTCGTGATTCATGTATTGCTGCACTACTTGTATTGCGACGATTTTGGTTAATGGAATGCATGTTGTTTGTTTTTGGAGTTGTGCTGTGATTGATCATGGAAGTGGATCGATCCGTGTTGATTTGCTAGTCGCACCGCTTTATCACTACGATGTTATTATGGGTATGGATTGGCTCACGAGGATGCGAGCTGAGATTGATTGTGAAGCGAGATCAGTGACGATCCATGGACCTGAGGGCGAGATTGTTACTTTCCCAGTTCAGGTCAGTTACCCTATTCGTATTGATTTTTATTCTTCTCTGTTGGAGAGTTCGGCCGAGTCGGCGTTGGTTAGTACGCCGGTAGTTCAGGAGTTTGAAGATGTGTTTGAGTCGATTCTTGGATTACCTCCTCGGCGTGAGATTGATTTTGCTATCGATCTTATGCCTGGTGCGACGCCCATTTCTTTACCCACCTATCGTATGCCTCCGAGTGAAATGGAGGAGTTGAGGAAGCAGATAGATGGTTTGCTGGAATTGAGTTTTATTCGCCCAGTGTCTCCTTGGGGAGCACTTGCTTTGTGAAGAAGAAGGATGGTTCCTTGCGATTGTGTATTGATTATCGCAGTTGAACTTCTGGTAATCGTGAAGAATAAGTACCCTTGCCCGGATTGATGATCTGTTTGATCGGTTGAAGGGGGCACGGTACTTTTCGAAGGTTGATCTGCGGTCAGGGTATCATCAATTGCGCGTCAAGGATGGGGACGTGCAGACGCAGGACTAGCTCCGGTCATTATGAGTTCCTTGTGATGTCGTTGGTCGACGAACGCACCGGCCGTGTTCATGGATCCGATGAACAGGGTATTTCGGCCGTTTCTGTTTCGATTCGTCATTGTATTTATTGATGACATCTTGATTTATTCGGCGAGCCGGGCAGAGCACGAGGAGCACTTAAGAGCGGTTTTGGGTACTCTTAGGGAGCATCGGCTTTTCGCAAGAAGTGTGATTTTTGGAAAGAGGAAGTCAAGTTCTGGGACATGTGGTGTCCAAGGAAGGTATAGCCGTCGACCTTGCCAAGGTAGGTGCAGTGCAGGACAACCTGGTTCGGTTATCGAGGTGAGGAGTTTTCTTGGCCTTGCAGGATATTATCGACGCTTTATTCAGACTTCTCGAAGATTGCCGACCGTTGTCGCGGTGACACGGAAGGATTTGAAGTTTGCTTGGAGTGAGCAGCGGAGTTAGCTTTTCAGTTTAAGGACAAGTTGACGTCCGCCCCGGTGCTATATTGCCGAGCAAGGGGTTAAGTATATTATATATCCTGACGCCTCTCGCGTTGGTGTGGGTTATTATGCAGAAGGACAGGGGTGATTGCTTATGCTTCGCGTCGATTAAGGAAACACGAAGAGAATTACCCTACGCACGACTTGGAATAACACATGTCATCTTCGCATTAAAGCTTTGGAGACATTACCTTTATGGTGAGGAGTTCGAGCTCTTTGCGACCACAAGAGCCTTAAGTATATTTTCACGCAGCGTGATTTGAATATGAGGCCAGATGGATGGAAACATTGAAGGACTTCAAGTTCGATGTTTCTTACCATCCGGTAAGGCAAACCTTGTGGCGGATGCGTTGAGTCGCAAGAAGGCTTTGGAGTTTGCGGCTCCGATGATAGCCGAGTGGGAGATGTTGGAGTTCGTGCGCGATTTTGAGCGAAGCTTACGGTGGTTGAGCCGTATGAGGTTATCGCACAATTCGAGTACACTTATCGACGAGAGGATCGTTGCGGCTCAGGCGGATGATGAGCTTTTGGTGAAGATGAGGCGGCGGGTTGGTACAGATGGGAACTCCGACTGGAGTTTAGTTCCGATGGGGGCCTACGTTTTCGTGGCGGTTATGTGTTCCCGACATCCCGACTTGAGGCGTGAGGTTCTCGAGTTAGCCCATAGTTCTAAGCTTGCGATGCATCCAGTAGCACGAAGATGTATCAGGATATGAGGAGATCATATTGGTGGGATAATATGAAGGTCCAGATTGCTGAATTTGTTTCTCGTTGTCTCACGTGCCAGCAGGTCAAGGCAGGGCATCGCCGACCTCCTGGGTTGTTGCAGCCCATGCCCATAGCTGAATGAGTGGGATTTCATCTCTATGGATTTTATTTCTGGGTTGCCGACGACGAGAAAGGGATTTGACTCTATTTGGGTGATCGTCGATCGATTAACGAAGTCGGCGCATTTCTTACCGATCGAGTCACTTACTCTCGACGAGTTGGCTAGGTTGTATATCAAGGAGATAGTGCGTCGACATGGATTCCCCTGGAGATTGTGTCCGATAGAGACACGCGTTTTACATCTATCTTCCGGACTCGTATCCGGAAGCGATGGGTGTGGGAAAGTTGACCGCGTTTCATCCGCAAAAGGATGGGCGACGGAGTGCGTGAATCAAGTCCTGGAGGATATGTTGCAAGCTTGTGTTTTGGATTTCAAAGACTGTTGGGATGATCCCTTATGCCGAGTTCGCGTATAATAATAGTTTCCGGAGTATCGGCATGGCTCCCTTCGAGGCGTTGTATGGTCGCCGTGCAGAGCACCATTGTTGGGCCGAAATTGGTGAGCGTAGTTTGCTTGGCCGGAGTTGGTGCAGGTGACTTGAGAGAAGGTTGACATCATTCGACGTCGACTTCTAGCAGCGCAGAAATGCTGATACGGGGCGTCGACCGCTTGAGTTCGTAGTGGGAGATCATGTTTTTAAGGTCTCTCCTATGAAGGGAGTTTTGCGGTTTGGTAAGAAGGGGAAGGCGCCGAGATTTATTGGTCCATTTCAAGTTGGATCGAGTGGGAGCGGTAGCTACCGCCTTGCTTTGCCCACACCTCTTGCGGGCGTGCATAACGTATTTCATATCTCTCTGCTGAAGAAGTACGTTCCTGATCCTTCGCATATTATCAGTTGGGAGCAAGTGCAGTTAAGAGGATGCCACTTATGTACTGCAACCAACACGTATTCTGGATAGAAAGGAGCAGGTACTGCGTAGCAAGGTTATCCCTCTCGTGAAGGTGTTATGGTCGCATCATGGCGTAGAAGAGGCTACTTGGGAATCTGAAGCTGAGGTCAGGAAGACCTACCCTCTGATCCTCGAGGATTATATGAAGGTATGAATTTCGAGGACGAAATTTTCTTTAAGGGGGTAGATTGTAACGACCTTGGAATTTTTGTGCTAATCTTTCCTTAAGTAGTTGTTTTTGGGGTAATTAGCGCTTTACTTGATTGCTTGTGAAATTCGCATCAATCACTTTAAATTGTATCTGCATGGCTCTAAACGTGTAGATTAGTGAGCGCTACGTTACTCTGAAATCTGGGATCCATCGCTAAATCCAGTTGTTCTGGGGAATTTTTGGAAGATCGGATCGGACCTGACCGCGCGTCGAAAGTCCGATGGCGATGATCTTAGGCTGTTGTGGTCACTGAGTTGGGCTTGGTCTTCACCTCAAAAATTAAGTCGATCTGATGTTCTCGGTCGATTTGGTTGAGTTCGGAGTGAAGAGTGTGAGAACGGTTGGAATTTAATAAGCTTTTATGAAATTGAGTCGTGCGCGCGACGATTTTAAGCATTCGGACCGTTGGATTCTGACCAATTTCACCCTCTGATCGGGATGGTTGGCCCAGGGCATATCCTAGTGCTTGTGGACTTGATCGATTCTGTGGCCGTTGAATTGAGTGTGGTCCGCCACTACTGATCTGAAGGCGAAAACTCAGCTGACCTAGATCCATGGTCGTGAGCTTAAGTCCGACCTTTCGTGGTTATAGGCCCACCAGAAGTGCTTCGTTGGATCGAGAAAGGCGTACTTTGGTTATAACCTAAGTATACCTTGACCCTGGGGTTATTTCCATCATTTTAAGGCCTATATATAGTCCTTAAACCCTAGTTCTCATTTCCATACGAATTTTCTCTAACCCTAGCTTGGAAAGGGAGTGGAAAAGAGAGAGTTAGTGAGAGAGATTGGTTGGTGAATCATCTTGATTCTTCCTTGTTCTTCTTCACCTTTGAACCTTTACTTTGAATCGTTCCTCTGACGATTCTGAGTTCTTTTGGGGTAAGTTAAACTAACCCTAATTTGTGTTAGAGCTTAGATTAGACTTGGTGTTGTTGTATCTCATTTCTATCCTTATTTTAGGGTATTCTTGCGCCGTTGACGAAGACAACTCGTCTAAATCATCGGCTATTCTTTCCTCGCTTAAGGTGCGGACTTTAAGTGTATAGGTTATGGTTTTCAAGGCTTTCAATCCCAGTTAGTGATTTATTCTTGTTATGGATGAGATTTCACATGTCAAATGTTATGTTTACATTGCTTTCTTGATATGCATGTGCTATGTTGAGATTTGTGTATTCTAAGTGTATTTATAAAGTACCGTATACGTATAAAATACGCACTTATGTTTGCCATGATTTTTGGTCATGTATGTATGCTAGATGCATGTATGACAACTCCTTGGAAGAAGGAATTGTCTAAGTGCATGTATTTCAACATGCGTCATGTATGTTGTTCCATGGATGCTAAGTGTTTGTAGAGATGCATGAATGACCTACGTGTAACTGATTACACTAAGTGCAGGCGTTGAGAAGTGATTCTCAATACTTCTATGGATGCGCATGATTTCCTTATGCATTTACATTCCAAGTTATTTAAATTCAAGCATTCCTATGCTTACATTTATGTTAAATTGATATTCTTCAGATGTGTATGCACCATGATTTGAGTGGTTGTTCCATTACTGTTTTACATTCCATATGAATATTTGTCGTAGTGTAGGATGTTTGGGACTATGCCTTAGTCCAGAAATCGGTAATTGACCCTTTGGTCGTGGTTGAGATTGCTTTCGCCACGTGAGACGCATTAGACGAACCCGAGTCGTATTAGAGTTGGCGGCAGTGGTTTGGCCACGCGGAGTGTTTGCGCACTCTATGTCGCTTAAATTCAACGTGCGCTCGTGCTAGTCGAGTTCGTCAACTAACCCGATTGTCCGGTGTATGTTAACCATGTATGGACGCTACCGCTTGAATCTAGGGTACCGAACTTACCAGTGAAATCCTAATAACCATGGTACCGATCCGCTAAGACTCATGAGCCGGACATGGTGGTATGGGACACCGTGGTCGAGGTCGGCCTACGCTGGGTGACGAGCCTCCCCGTAGTGACCGTGAGCAACTAAACTCGTGAGCCGATTATGGTGGTATGGGACACTATATTCGTCCGTCGGCCTACATTGATTGGTGACGAGCCCTTTGTAGTGACCTCGAGCATACCGGATACCGCAAGGAGGTGACGAGCCGATCCGTGGTAGTAAGGGCATGAAAGGCGTGCATTGATTGGTGACGAGCCCTTTGCTACGACCTCAACTATATGATCGTATGAGATGTCTAGGATTGACGACCCTAGTATGGATCACTTTTTGGATGGTGATATGAGGAAGGTATCTTAGCTTCCCAATCCTGCGGTATGAATTGGACTAATAACAACTTGGTAATCATATCCATGCACCGCATTTGCATGTGCTTTGTAGATGTGGCGCACTTTGAGGCGATGTCATGCGTAACGTAAGATGAAGACGCTGAGGGTGTACGCGTGAGGGCACGCATCATATTGCATTCATACCTGCATTAACAAGAGTACGTAGGATTTATTTAATTGTCCTGCTTTATCATTACTGTTTGATTGAACGATAACATGTTAACCCGTGCCTTATTGTTCCACCGAGTTGATCACTCACTCCCACGTTTCGGGGGCGGTGTTTCACACCCAGACTCTGTCTTAGGCCCCGATGTTGCAGATGTGGATGCGGCGTCGAGGCAGAGCGGAGCTGGATGACGACGAGGCGCCTTCTCCTATATGCGGTTTGACGGGTTCTAGCGAGCCTCGGTCAGTTGCGCGGGACCTATGGGATTACTATTTTGGGATCTAAAATGATGTAACTTGTACTTATAATTTTGATAAATAACACTTTTACACGATCTGGTTGTATATGTAATTCAGGGACTTACACTTGTACACATATTTTACTATAAGTCTTCCGCTTGCTTTATTCACTTATCCCTGAATCATATCTGCGTTTTGGCTTAATCTATCCCATGTTTATGTGCTAATACAGTCAACATACATCATTCATTAATTATGTTGCATAAGTGATGTTTTGGAACTCGGGAGCTGAGTTATGCTCGACCCCCGAATTTCAGGGCGTTACATAACTATTGTCATTCAGGAACTAAAAGACACTGATCAAATGAAGGTTGAAGAGTTAGTTGGTTCTCTTCAAACATACGAGTTAAATTTTAAAGCTCCCAAAGGTAAGACCATTGCCCTTAAGTCATCTAAATCTATTTCAAAAGACAATAATGATAATTCTGATATTGAAGATACAGAAGATGATATAGCTTTACTTGCTAAAAAGTTTTATAGGATTTTCGAAAGTAAAAAAAGAGCTGATTTTCAAAAACCTTCTGATAAGAGAAAGGGAAAATCTAAAACTTGGAAATCTGTGAAAGACAGTCAATGTTTCAACTGCCATGAATATGGGCATTTGGCAAATAAATGTCCCAAAAGGGATAAGTCAAAGAGAAAAAGCATGATAGCTACTTGGGATGAATCATCCGACTCTGAAAGTTCTTCTGAGTTAGATGAATTAGAACATGAAACTTCAAATGAAGTGAAGGCCCTAATGACTATAGTTAGAGTCACCTCCTCAGATAGTTGTAACTTATCTGATTATGAGAATCTCAAGAGTAACCCTGAAAATGAAAATGATCTTTAAGATGCCTATAATGCCCTATAAAGGGAAAGTTATAAAATAGCTGTTAAGTTAAAGATTTAAAAAGAAAAATTTCTCAAATTAAAAGAAGAACTTGGAAATATTGTTTTGGAAAAATCTCATTTTTCTGATTGTTATGAAAGAGCAAAACTTGATTTAAGTTTTAAATCTTCTGAATTTGAAAAATCAGAACAGAAAATGAGAATTTAAAACTTGAAGTTTCTTCTCTATTGAGTTCTAAGGATACTTGGAGATATGACCATGGAGACCCTAAGCTAGAAAAATTATTAACCGCATCTAGAAAGTGTGGAGATAAATCGGGTCTAGGCTATATTAAAGATACTCCACTGAAATATAAGAATGCATCTCTTATATTTGTAAAAGGAGAATCCTTAAACTCAAAAGGTAAGAACTTGAAAAAAAATAACCAAAACAATTTTAAAAACTCAAAACCTTTTCAAGTTAATTCCGATAACATCAGCTTTAGAAATGAAAGAAATAACCCCTTAGTTGGAAAAATAGTGGACTTACTCAAAGAGCTTCTCAAATCGAACTCTAATGTTATCAGAGTTGATAGACAGAGAAATTTTAACTCTCACAAATCAAGAAAAATCAATGGTACTCCTAAACTCAGAACTACAATGAAATGGGTTCCTAAAGTTACTTGTCTTGTTGCCCACACTGCCTTCAAAGCTTTTAGCCATTTAAAGTGGTACCTAGACATATGATAGGTGACAAGGACATATTCATCAACTACAAAGAAATGAATGATGGATCAGTTACTTTTGGTTATGGAAGCAACTGCAGGATTATCGGCCAAGGTACCGTACAAATCTCTAACCTTCCTCCTTTTGAAAATGTCTTATATGTTAAAGGTCTTAAACACAATCTTTTAAGTATATCTCAAATCTGCGATAATAAACTTAGTGTAAAATTTACTAATCAAGGATGCGAGATTTCAAATGAGAAAGGTTGTGTGATATTAAATGGTCGTAGGACTTCTGAAAATTGCTATAATGAGGCTTGCTCTTCGACATTTTCATGTTACATGGTCCAAACAGACGAAATGGAATTATGGCATAAATGTCTTGCACATGTTAACTACCGAAACCTCTATAGACTGAGTAAGATTGATCTTATTCGAGGCCTACCCAAACTAAAAAGAGTTGTTAAATATGTAGCGCATGCCAAATTAGCAAACAAACTGGGAGCAGTCACAAGAAAGTGAACTCCTTTGCCACAACTAAACCTCTTGAACTTCTCTATATGGATCTAGTGGACTAGCCAGAACGGAGAGTAGAGGTGGAAAGAATTATTTTCTGGTTGTTGTTGATTACTTTACCAGATTTACTTGGATAACATTCATGAGAGAAAAATCTGAGACTTTCGACGAGGTTAAAAGAATACTAAAATGAATTCAGACAGAAAAAGAAATGAATGTTATCAAGATTAGAAGCGATCATGGTACTAAATTCAAAAATAGCAATTTTAAGAAATACTGTATTAATCATAGTATATCGCATGAGTTTTCTACTCCTAAAACACCTCAACAAATGGGGTCGTTGAAAGGAAGAATAGAGTGCTACAAGAGATGGCCAATGTTATGCTGAATAGTTAAAAACTTATGGGCTGAAGTTATAAATACTGCATGCTATATTACAAACTGTGGGTATGTAAGAAAATCAAAAGATAAAATTGCCTATGAGTTATGGTTCAATAAGAAACCAACTGTTAAGTACTTTTGAATTTTTGAAAGTAAGTGCTTCATATTACGTGACCGTGAAAACTTAGGGAAGTTTGAAGCTAAGAGTGATGAAGGGATATTCTTGGGTTATGCTCTGAATAGTCGAGCATATTGTGTTCTTAATAAAAGATGTGAGGCCTGTATCTTATTTCGTACCATTCCTTAGACTTCTGCAGTCCTCCTAGTTGAATTTCGGCAAACCGCGACCTATAATCGTCATTTGCACACGACCTTGAGTCGCATACTATCATTACAAGTCGACTTGACTCGAAACTTGTACCCTTGCGACCGCGCCGTTGTTGCGGTTCCAACGCCGTGACTTGCACACCGATGCGATACCCAGGCCAGGAGTTGTGGGCCTGCGCATATTTTAAAAAAATGTCGTGCATTTACAAAACCCAAGAGAATATATCAAATCAATCATATCAATCAAGTCAAGTACATCCCATCACAACCCATCACTCACCCATACCTCTCTCTTCACCAAGTCAAAATAAACCATGCTTAGCCCACTCCCCTCATCCCAAAAGTCAACAGCACCATACATTCCATGTCATCTCTCCTTACAACACTACTCCTCTCTCTCTCTCTCTCCCTCATTTCTCA
The DNA here is from genome assembly GCF_029962835.1 of Magnolia sinica. Lineage (NCBI taxonomy): Eukaryota > Viridiplantae > Streptophyta > Magnoliopsida > Magnoliales > Magnoliaceae > Magnolia > Magnolia sinica. Next base: position 62,017,927 of record NC_080577.1, read on the forward strand.
CTCCATTCCAAGCTACCAAAGAGAAATCCAACATCTAAGCTTTCCATGAGAAGAGCCAAGTGTGGCCCACTCCCTACCACCCTATCTCCCATCTCCACCATTCAATCTTCATCTTCCACCATCAAAGGGATAGCCTAGGAGTTAAGGAGTCCATGGAGCCTAGAAGAAGCGAAATCGGTGGGTGTTAGTAGCTCTAGATCGTGATTTTGATTTAGTGCCCACTTATGATGGGACCCACTTTGATGTATGTGTTGTGATCTAAGAGGGGCCCATAGTGGCGGGGTCCCTCAACTACACCATCTCTCTCTCTCTCTCTCTCTCTCTCTCTCTCTCTTTTCCCTTGTATGGTGATGATGATAATGAGGTGTGTAGCCCACCTTGTGTGTGTGTATGGCCCACCATGATGTGTTATATCCATGCCATCTACCTGTGGGGCCCATCTTGTTGGACTGTCCAGTGGATGGGCTTGCTGAGCGACAGTATGGACAAGCCCAGATGTAGAGAAAATGCAAATATTAGTTTTATGGTTTCATCCTCGCCGTCCAGGGACAGGGGACCACAGTGATGTATGGGTTTTAATCCACTCCATCCGTCGACGTGTGGACCCACCTTGATAATTTGCTGGTCCCACACCATTCAATGGCAGGAAGTGGGACCCACTCCATACGTGCTGCACGTGTGGAATGGGCCCACATTGATGTATGCATTCCATAATCTAGACTGGACACTGGATGTTGGAGTCTCCCTTATAGATTTAAATATATTATAATATATTGTATTATGTTATAATATAAGGCCAACAGGTATTCTTATAATATAATATTGTATTATATTATGGTGGGCCCCACGTGGGACCCACTTGATGTGGAACGGATTAGCTGGTGTAACCAACATGACTATATAGCTGCTGTACAGGATGTCAGCAAGCAATGGGTTTGGTCATGGGGTCTGTGTTACATCTAGACTGTCCGTCCATTTGTATGGGCGTCAACAAGCTATGGGCTTGATCATCACGTATGTGCTATCAGACCGTCCATCTGTGGCCCCATGAGCAGCACAACAAGTCTATGGGTCCTGTATGATGTATGTGTCACGCCCCAAACTCGGAAATCGGGCTCACAAAATTTTTGATCGCCGAATCCGCCGTCGACAGCCTCTGTAGAACCCCATTCTCGGCTCCCAGCGCCCATTCGCCAGGTTCCGATCCTGGGATGCTACGAGGAGGATTTTTCAACATTAGTTTGATTCGTAATAAGCATAACCAAAGGCATAACCCACAAGCAACAACTAAAAACTCTATCACATTTTCACTATGATCAAAAACTTTACAAGTACAATGAGCATAAATGGAAATACAATGATGAAGAACAAAATTCTAAAATAATCTGCCATGTGCTCAGGCCTCAGCGCTGCTGCAATTCAACATCACCTGCACGCAACGGTCGTGTATAAGCTTATAGAAAGCTTAGAGGGTGGTGAAAGTGTGTGCTCAAGGTGGTAATGCAGTTATGCAGTATCAGAGTAATGCGGAACATGTTGATGAAAGCCAAGAATACCATTAGCCGTACCAAGGCCATGCGGTGCAAATCATGAATGATGTCGGCCATACCAAGGCCATGCAATGCGAAATGCAACTCAAGCATACAAATCCTCATCTAAGTCCACATGTCAATACGGCTTAGATCTGGAATATCACGGGGTCTAGTACACTCCAACCAGATTGTCGCCCCATTGCGCACAATAAGGTGAGTGGAAGAGACCTCACTATCTGCCTACCAATATCGGGCTTGGCTCGTCAATAGCGGACCCATTCCTCAAGCTGGTCAGACTCAGCCTAGCATTGCCCCCTACTCTCGGGCGGGTAAGGCCGCACCCCCTTCCAACCGACCACGACACAGTGGAAAGCGCAACCATCTGGTAATCGGCACTCGACGCTCATGCACCCACTCGGTCTAGACGATGGAGCAACCTCTTGGTACTATAAAGGTTTAGGGACTTTCACCCAGGGATATCTATAGCACCCCATGTAGAATAAGATTTTCGGTATCCAATCCTGCCAACCACGATACGCCTGTGGAGGCTACGACCCTGATGTCGCTAGGGCATACAGTACCATATCACACAATGTGAATGCATGAATCACCCCATCCAGTCATGCAGCAATCCTGCGCGTATCGTGCGCTCATGCAAGGCAGCACCGCCTATCCGGGAGCCCATAAACAATCTACCCGAGGGCATATGCTATGATCAGTCACTCCTCATATCAAGTATACATATGATGCGTATGATCGTGAATCATGGGACTATACTAAGCAGGTTATATGGTAAAGGATGCAGTTCATAACAAAGATGGGCTTAGACGGCCTACACATTACATGTACGGGCCTATAATGAGCCCTAGGGAGAGTCATAATGTGGACATTTAACCAACACTATACTTGCAACGTGGACGTCAAACCAACATTACTCCCAAGGCATAGCCCGTCGTAAACATCATTGCATAAATCAGGTTGGGATCACACATTGCAATGGGCCTTAGGTACATCCCATTGGGCCTTCAATATATCACATGGGCCGTATCACATGGGCCTTACGTTCATCAAATGGGCCGCATTAATGGGCCTCACCAACGGGCCTTATGTACATTGCAATGGGCCATAGCCCATGGGCCTTAGGATACATCACAATGGGCCTAATCACATGGGCCTTACATTCACCAAATGGGCCGCATTAATGGGCCTAAAAAATGGGCCTTATGTATAATAAATGGGCCACACCATTTGGGCCGCATGCACATCCAATGGGCCACACCCAACAAAGTGGCGGTGATGATTTCCACCATTAAAATTCCTAAGGCCCACACCCAGTATATTATATATAATATAATATATAATTTATACATAGTATATACAATATTATATATAATATTTTCTACATATATATATATACACACACATGTCCACACACACACACACGCACATGCACAGGCACACACACACATAAATTACAGTGGGCTCCACCGCTTGCCTGGACGGTGGGAGTAAAGCACATATATCACTGTAGGCTCCACGTGGGGCCCACCATAATGTTTACATACCATCCAATCCATTGATAATGTCCCGCGGACCTAAATGAATAGGAAGAACAAATTTCAGCTGGATCCAAAACTTCTGTGGCCCAGAAAAGGGGTTTCAATGGTAGACGCTCAACCTCACTGTTTCCTTTCATGTGGGCCACCTGAGCTTCGGATTAAGCTGATTTTTGGAGTGGGCCCACTTCAGGGAGGGGCCCACCTCATGAACGGGTTGGATGACAAATAAACACTAAGGTGGGGCCCACGGCTAGAGCCGTGGGTTGCTGACCGCCAGCCCGTCCGCCCGAGCGTGCGTAAGCAACGCCTGCTGCCTTCTTACACAGCAGCGTCAGCTGCTGTGTTGTACATTTTTTTATTTCAAATTTTTTTGTAGTTTTCACAGGTAGGGTCCACATCTAGAGAATTCACTCCATCCAATGGCCCTCCATGGCTCAAGACAAGCAAAACAAGCCCAATATTGGGCATATTTCGGCGTATAACAATATCAGGGAAGGTTTCAATGGTAAAAACTACCATTTGCTATGGTATGGCCCGCCCGAAGGTCTGATTGGTCCCATCTTTCAGCTTAATGCCTAAAAGGGGCTTGGGAAAGGAATGGATGGTATGGATTGAAAACATACATCAAGATGGGGCCTACACAAGTGGGCCACTCCCATTGGCTTGGAACCAAGCTAATATTTGTGTTTTCCAACAAACGTCTAGTGTCCCTGGATGCTGGACTTAGCAGATACATTAGAGGTGGGCCCTGCTTAGGTGGGCCACCTCATGAAGGATGGTGTGAATACTACACATACAAAGTGGGCCCCACTTGTAGATGGTTTGGATAGAATACATGCCTCATGGTGGGGTTCATTTAAGTGGGCCATACAACCATGTTATGATCACACATAAAAAAATGAAATAGAGAGGGAGAGAGAGAGATAGAGAGTGGGACACGCGTGATGGAGGGACCCCGGCATTATGGGCCCTCCCTTGCACTAAATCATACATTAAGTGGGTCCCATTACATATGGGCCCATTAAATCAAAATCCAACGGTGGAGATCCCTTCTCCACTAAATTAGACAGTCTAGATGACCCTAAGTATGCAAGGAAAAAAATATCATGATGGAGTCCATGGAGAATGACCCCATCATGGAATGATCATGATGATCCAAGTGGGCCATCGGCCACATCTTAGGGTCCAAAGTGAGATCCAAACCATTGATCGGTTGGTCTCACTTGGCCCATCTTAAAAACAATAAAACTACCCTATCAAAGCACCCACTATTTGATCTTCTTGCTCCCTTGGCTTCCTTAACTCCTTAGCTTCAATTCCAACGGAGGAGATGAAGGGGTAGGAAAAGTGGGCCACACTTGTGGCTCTCTTGGAGTGAAAGAGCTTGGACGGATGGTGCTCTTAGGTTGCTTCGGAATGACTTTGAAAATGAATTAGAGAGAGAGACTTGTAAAGGGAGAGAGATGGGTGATGGATGTGTTGATGTGGTGAGTGATGGGTGTAAGGGCCTTTTTTGACTTTTGTGGCAAATGTTGTAAGAAAAGTATGGGTTTATAAGAAACTTTTTGACTTTAGGGATTACTTGGGGATGGGTGAAAGGTGATGTGTACTTGACATGTACTTGACATGATGGGATTGATTGATGTGACAAGTCATAGAGATTCTCTCGAGTTTTGTAACGCGCGACATTTTCCTCACACTGAACGCTGGCCCACATCTCCCGACCAGGGTATCGCTTCGGTGTGCGAGTCGTGGCATCAGAACCGCGGTGATGGCGCGGTCGCTATGGTACAAGTCTTGGGTTGAGTCGACTCGGGTTGACGGCATGTGAATCAGGATCACGCGCAAATATCGGTTAAGGATCGAAGGTTGTCGGAATTCGACTGTGGAACGGTACGGTCTAGGATACGGGGCTTACAGTATAGGTATATCCAAACTGTCCATCTATGTGGACCCCACCATCTACATAGTTGCTGTATTGATGACAGCAAGTTTTGTGGGTCTGATCCCGAGGTATGTGATATCCCAATTGTCCATCTATTTTGGCAGTAGATGTGGCCCACCTTTGATTTATGTATTCTATATCCGCACCGTCCAGTGGTCTGGACGGTGGGGACCACCACGATGTATGTGTTTTATAACCACACCGTCCATCTGCTGGGCCCATCTAATGTATGTATTTCATCCCTGCTGTCCACATGGGACCCAGGTGAAGTAAGTGTTTTAACAGTGCCGTCCGGACCGCTGGACATGTTGCCCACTCGATGTAGGTGTTGTACACCCATGTTGTTCATCTGGTGGTCCATTTGGAATGTACGGGGCCCACCCCAATATGACGTTTTATGGCCCATTGATGAGGCCCAATATGATGTATCCAAGACCCATGTGATATGGCCCATTGTGATGAATACATGGCCCGTGTTCGAGGCCCAATGTGATGTATATGGGGCCCCTGTAATGCGGCCCATTGTGATGTGTATTAAGCCTATGAGATGTAGCCCATTGTAATGTGTAAGGCCCATGCGATGTGGCTCACTTGATGTATATGAGGCCCATGCGATGCAGCCCACTAGATGTATATTAGGCCCATGAGATGTGGCCCATTGTGATGTGTATTAGGCCCATGTGATATGGCCTATGAAGTTGTATGTGAGGCCCTTATGTGAGGCCATGGGCCTCACTATATGTTTAGCCCTATGAGGGCCACTCTTTGAGAGCAATGTTAGTTAAATGTCCACATTGATGGGCAATGGTGGTTAAATGTCCACATTGTGACCTTCCCTTAGGCCTTGTTAGGCCCATTCTCATCATTCTCTAAGTGGGTTAACCTAAATCTTTAGGCCCCATTGATGTTGTATGGTCCATCATCACTGTAGACGGATAGCTCCGTGCTACCGGATTTGACATATCCACGATCGAAGGCCGATCCTTATATTATGGTTTAGATCGGCTGTTCATCTATGGACCCCGCCTCGCATATAGGCCGATTATCGAGGTCAATTATCGGTGCCGGTTATAGATACCGATTATGAGTATGTGACATCATAGCATCATGATACATGCTCATACGTATCATCTGCATGTTTGTTATGAAATGTGGTTGACCATTGCATATGCCATGGGGCGGATTATTATGGAACTCCCTGATAGGAGGAGTTAACCACATGAGCGTATGGTATGCGCAGGATTATTGCATGACTAGATGGTATGATTCATGCATCTCGCATTTTGTGATATGACCACCATACGCCCTAGTGACATTAGAGCCGTGGCCTCCACAGACATGTCATGGATGGCTAGATGGGACACCAGAAATGTTTGGTTCTAGCATATGGGCACCATAGATGTCCTTAGGTGAAAATTCCTAAACCCCCGAGGCCAGGGAATGCCCCAACGTCTAGACCGAGTGGATATATATGAGCGCGTGAGGGCCGTATACCAGTAGGCCCCGTATCTCACTGTGTCATGGTCACTTAGGAGGGGGTGTGACCTTAACCGCATGAGTGAGGGGGTAATATCTAGGTTAAGTTTGACCAGCTTGAGGAATGGGTCCGCTATCGACAAGCGGGGCCCAATATTAGCAAGTGGATAGTGAGGTCTCTTCCACTTACCCAGTTGTGCACTCAGATAGGGGCGACAAGCTGGCATAGAGTATAATAGACCCCGGTAATGATCCCAGAGTTATATGGTACTGATATGTGGACTTATAAGTGGGTGTTGCATACTCATTCATTCATTCATTCACTATCCACTCGGGCTGGTGGTGCGCAACTAATTGTTATGTGTATCTTCGCAATGGTCAGAATTTCAGTTGGAGCCCGCGACCAACCTGAGATTAGGAGTTTATCATATTGAGTCTATCTATCCAAATTTAGGTATGAGACTGGTTTGGATAGAAGCCCCTTGTGATGGACCCCATAGCTTGTGACACTACGTACTATTATCCCGACTTCACACTACAGTTTGGTCATTTCATTTACACCGCATGTTGCATTGCATCCTCAGTATATGATATTTGGCTTACTATGTCTTCACATTACATAGCTGTTCTACATTGCTTCCTTAGTATATGATATTGACTTATTATGTTTTTGCATTGCATAGCCTGGATAAGGCTGATGGTATTTATGGACTTACCAGCATGTTTCCGCAGTGCTTCGATATTGAATACTTGGCACTTACCTTGTGCACACACTTACACCACCCTCTAAGCCTTTTATAAGTTTATGCACAATAGATGCGTGTAGGTGGCGTTAGGTCGTAGTAGCGTTGAGCTTGGAGCATGCATCTGTCTTCTGGAGCTCTAATTATTGATATATATGTATTTCCCTTTTAGCACTGTATTCAACTGTTTATATTAGTGGATATGTGATGGTGATGTTGTTTTGTGATTTGGGTAAACTTGTGGTTATGCTTCTTACGAGATAAATGTACGTTCGAAAATCCTCTTTGTAGGATCCCAGGATTGGAACCTAGCGTATAGGCGCTTGGAGCCAAGAATGGGGTACTACGGAGGCTCCTAGCACCCATATACCATTTCCGATCTTAGGATCCTACAAGGAGGATTTTTCAACCTGAATTTATTCTGTAACAAGGATAACCATAAGCATAACCCACAAACGATAACCATGACACCATCACAAAATCCACTATGATCAAAAGCTTCAAGGTACAATGCGCTTAAAGGGAAATACAATATCGATAATCAAAAGCTCTAGAAGCTCTGCCGCACGCTCCTACTCCTGCTCAGCTATGGTCTAGCGTCACTTGCACGCATCAATCGTGCATAAGCTTATAGAAAGCTTAAAGGGTGGTGAAAGTGTGTGCACAATATAAGCGTGCTTAGAATGCAATATCAGAGTAATGCGGAATATGCTGGTGAATCTATGAATACTATCAGCCGTACCAAGGCTATGTGATGCAAGGCATGAATGCTATCGGCCATATCAAGGCCATGCGATGTAAGGCGTGAATGCAATCGGCCATATCAAGGCCATGCGATGTAAGGCATGAATACTATCGGCCACATCAAGGCCATGGTATGAATGGTGTCGGCCATACTAAGGCCATGCGATGCGAGGTGTAACTCAAGCATACCAATCCTCATCTGAATCCATATATCAATGCAGCTCATCACTAGAGCATCAAATATCGGTACAATTCTCACTATGGATAATCACCGGGGTCTAGTACATTTTACGCCAGCTTGCCATCTCTATCCGAGTGCATAACTGGGTAAGTGGAAGAGACCTCACTATCCGCTTACCAATATTGGGCCCGACTCATCGATAGCGGACCCATTCCTCAAGCTGGTCAAACTCAACCTAGATATCGCCCCCTCACTCAGGCGGGTAAGGTCACACCCCTTTTCAACCGACCATGATACAGTGGGAGACGCGGTCTACTCATATACGGCCCTCGTGTGTTCATGTATCTACTCGGTCTTGACGTTGGAGTCATCCTTTGGTACCATCATGTTTAGGAATTTTCACCCAAGGACATCTATGGCACCTCGATGCTAGTAACAATATTTTCGGTATCTAATTCAGCTCTCCATGATGTGCCTGTAGAGGCCTCGGCCCTGATATCGCTAGGGCGTATAGTAACCATATCACACAATGCAAGATGCATGAGTCATACAATCTAGTCATGCATTAATCCTACGCGTACCATGCGCTTATGAGGGACAGCACCGCCTATCAGGGAGTCCCATAAACAACTTGTTAGAAGGCATATGCAACAGGGAGTCCCATAAACAACTTATTAGAAGGCATATGCAATGGTCAACCTCATCTCATCACAAGCATGTAGATGATGTGTATAGGCATGTATTATGATACTATGCTGTCACATACTCATAATCGGTATCGATAATTGTCATCGATAATTGGCTTATATGCAAGACGGGATCCATAGATGAATAGCCGATCTAAACCATAATATAAAGATCGGCCCTCGGCCGTGGATATATCAATTCTGGTAGCACAGAGCCATTCATCTACGGCTAGGATGGATCATGCAACAACAATGGTGTCATGCCCCAAACTCAAAAACCAGGCTCACAGAATTCTTGATCACCGAATCTGGTGCTGACAGCCTCCGTAGTACCCCATTCTCGGCTCCCAGTGCCCATACACCAGGTTCCAATCCTGGGATCTTATTAGGAGGATTTTCGAATGTGCATTTATCTTGTAAGAAGCATAACCACAAGTTTACCTAAATCACAAAGGCAACATCATCATCACATATCCACTAATATAAATAGTTGAATACAGTACTAAAAGGGAAATACATATATAAAAAATAAGCTCCAGAAGACAACTGCACGCTCCAAGCTCAACTCTACTGTGACCTAACACCACCTGCACGCATCTATCATGCATAAGCTTATAAAAAGCTTAGAGGGTGATGTAAGTGTGTGCGCAAGGTAAGTGTCAAGTATGCAATATCAAAGCAATGCGGAAATATGCTGGTAAGACCATAAATATCATCAGCCTTATTCAGGCTATGTGATGCAAAAATAATAAGCCAATATCATATATTGAGGAAGCAATGTAGATCAGTTATGCAATATGGAGACATAGTAAGCCAAATATCATATACTGAGGAGGCAATGCAATATGTAAATCCTGATGAGTCTACGAATACCGTCAGCCGTATTTAGGCCATATAAATGTAGAAACATAGTAACCCAAAATTTCATATGCCGCGGATGTAATGCAATATGCGGTGCGAGTGAAATAACCAAGCTGGAGTGTGAAGTCGGGATGATAGTATGTAGTATTGCTGGCTATGAGGTCCATCACAAGGGACTTATATCCAGTCACATACCTAAATTTGGATAGCCAGACTCAATGTGGTAGACTCCTGATCTCAGGTTGGTCGAGCGTCCTAACTGAAATCCTGACCATTGCGAAGGTACACATAATAATTAGTTACGCACCACCAACATGAGTGGATAGTGAATGAATGAGTAAAATATTGAGTATGCAACTCCTACTCAATAAGTCCACATATCAGTACCATACATCTCTGGGATCATCATCATGGTCTAGTATACTCTATGTCAGCTTGCCGCCCCTATCCAAGTGCACAACTGGGTAAGTGGAAGAGACCTTACTATCCGCCTGCCAATATCGGGCCTAGCTCGTCGATAGCGGACCCATTCTTCAAGCTGGTCAAACTCAACCTAGATATTACCTCCTCACTCAGGTGGGTAAGGTCACACCCCCTCCTAACCGACCACGACACAGTGAGAGATGCGGCCTACTGATATATGGTCCTCATGCACTTATACATATCCACTCGGTTTAGACGGTGGGGCATCTCCTGGCCACGGAGGTTTAAGAATTTTCACCTAGGGACATCTATGGCGCTTGTATACTAGAACCAAACATTTTCGGTGTCCCATCTAGCCATCCACAATATGCCTGTGGAGGCCATGACCCTGATGTTGCTAGGGCATACGGTGCTCATATCACACAATGTGAAATGCATGAGTCATACCATCTAGTCATACAACAATCCTGCACGTACCATGTGCTCATGTGGGTAACTCCTCCTATCATAGAGTCCTATAATAATCCGCCCTATGGCATTTGCAATGGTCAACCACATCTCACAACAAACATGCAGATGATGCGTATGGGCATGTATCATGATGTTATGTTATCACATACTCATAATCAGCACCGATAATCGGGATTGATAATCGGCCTACATGCAAGGTGGGGTGTCACGCTCCAAACGTGAGAAGTGTGAGTTTTTGCAGACCTTTGTGCCCACCAACTGTATACGAAGCTAGAGAAGTGTGAGTTTTGGTAAGAGGAGGTGAAGTTCCTTGGTCACGTGGTGACCAGAGAAGGTGTCTCAGTGGACCCATCGAAGGTTGAGGCAGTGCATCAGTGGGGCCAGCCCACGATTACGTCTGAGATCCATAGTTTCCTTAGTTTAGTGGGATACTATCGGCGTTTCATTGAGGGCTTCTCCCTTATTGTAGCCCCATTGACCGGTTGACTTGGAAGGGAGCAAATTTTATTTGGACTGACGCATGTGAGCAGGCATTTGTGGAGCTGAAGGACTGTCTGACATCTGCCCCTGTCCTTACTCTTCCCTCTGGGAGTGATAGATTTGTTGTATTTACCGATGCCTCACATATTGGTTTGGGTGTTGTCTTGATGAAGTACGGGAGGCCAGTAGCCTTCGCATCTCGCCAGCTCAAGGTCCATGAGCTGAACTATCCCACGCATGATTGAGAGGTGGCAGCAATTGTCTTCGCACTGAAGGTGTGGAGACACTACCTCTATTGGGTCAGGTTCGAGCTCTTCTCCGACACAAGAGCTTAAAGTATCTATTCTCTCAGTCCGAGCTGAACATGAAGTAGAGACACTAGATGAAACTCCTGAAGGACTATGATTTCAACCTCTAGTACCACTTAGGCAAGGCGAACGTGATAGCGAATGCCCTCAGCCGTCAGCCACGAGACCTGGTGGCACACATGATGATTTAGGAGTAGAGGATGCTCGAGGATATAGCAGAGTATGACTTCAATTTTGGTTTACAGTCTTCTATTGTTCAGCTATCGAGACTATCGATTCAACCCTCTCTTGTCCCGAGGGTGATCGAGGCTCAGCAGACAGACGAGTCATTACAGGATTACTAAGTAGAGGCAGCACGAAGAGTCAGACAGATTGGTAGATTGGATCTGATGGTGGATTTCGCTTCAGAGGTCGATTATGTGTCCCGAATATTCCTGAGTTGTGTAGAGATCTTATGACCGAGGTATATCGATCATGGTTTTCTATCCACCCTAGCTCGATGAAGATGTATTGTGATATGAGGCGACAATATTTTTGAGCGGGGATGAAGTGCCAGATCGCCAATTTTATGGCTGAGTGTGACACATGCCAGCATGTTAAGGATGATCATCAGAGACCCTTTGGCCCATTGCAGCCGTTAAGCATCCCGATGTGAAAGTGGGAGCACATATATACTAATTTTATCATGGGTTTGCCGAGAACTCATCGCGGTCATGATGCCATCTGGGTTTTCGTGGACTGTCTGACGAAGTCAGCATATTTTCTTGCGATTCATGAGACTTGGCATTCGAACCGGCACGCCAAGCTGTTTGTTGGTGAGATTATGAGACTACACGGTGTTTTTGTCTCTATCGTTTCAAATCGAGACCTGAAGTTCACGTCTCAGTTTTGAGGGAGCTTTCAAAGAGCGATGGGCACTGATTTGCAGCTCAGCACCACGTATCATCCGCAGATCGATGGCCAAACTCAGAGGGTTAACCAGATCCTTGAGGATATGTTTCGGGCCTGTGCGATTGATTTCGAGGGTAGCTAGGATGAGCATCTACGATTGGCTGAGTTCGTATACAACAACAACTATCAAGCGACCATCGGCATTCTCCTTTTGAGGTACTGTATGATAGACCATGTAGATCACCAAGTTGTTGGACCGAGGTTGGAGAGCGTTGTCTCCCAGGTCCCGAGCTTATGCAGCAGACATCAGAGGCTATCGATATCATTAGGCAGGGGATGCGCACATCTCAGAGCTGGTAGAAGAGTTTTATTGATTACCGGCATCGTCCCTTAGAGTTTGTGGTAGGGGACCATGTGTATCTCAAGGTCTCGCCCATGAAGGGTGTAGTTCGATTTAGAGTGAAGGGCAAGCTTGCCTCGAGATTCATAGGACCTTTTGAGATCATTGGGCATGTTGGCGCCATGACCTATCGGCTTGCCTTGCCATCTCAGTTATCTGGAGTTCACAACATTTTTTATGTCTCCGTGTTGAGGAAGTGTGGGTCAGACATAGTTCCTATTATTGATTGGCAGTCGTTAGAGGTTTGTGAGGACAATTCTTACATTGAGCAGCCAGTTCGTATCCTTGATCGGAAGAAGCAGGTCCTTCACACCAAGGTCATTCCCTTGGTGAAGGTTTAGTGGGGTCACCATTCTATTGATGAGCCATCTTGGGAGTGTGAGACTAAGATTCGAGAGCACTATTCCCATCTCTTTGATGATTGGTTATATATTGTATCTTGTATACTGTCTCCGATTTTATATGACGATGCTTTGTTTCCTCTTCTATTATGAGTTATGTTAACTTGCAATGATAGTGTAAATTTTGAGGATGAAATTTTTATTTGGAGGAGAGAGTTATAAGGCTCGTACCTTAGACCGTACCATTCTGTAGGCTTCCACGATCTTCCCGGTCGAATTCCAGCAACCCTCGACCTGTATTCGATATTTGCATGTAATCCTAAACCGAGTCCTGTATACTGGAGTCGGCTCAACCTGAAACTTGTATCCTAGTGACCGTGCCGTCACCACGGTTCCAAAGCCGTGACTCGCGCATTGATCTGATACCTGGCCCAAGATATGTAGGCCCGCGTTCATTCCAAAGAAACGCCACGCGTGAGAATTCCGAGAGAATCTCTATGACCTATTCCATCAATCAACCAATTAATCAATCAATCAAGTCAAGTACACACCATACCACAAGTACAAGCAACCCATCCCTTTCTCATTCCCAAAGTCAACTCTCTCTCTCTCTCCACCCATTCCTTTCTTACAACTCCACTCCACTCATCACCCATCACCCATCACTCCAACTCTTTTCATCCCTTCACTTCCCTCTCTCTCTCTCATTATCTCTCTTCACTCCCAAGCAACAAAAAATCCAACGTCCAAGCCTTCCAAGAGCAACCCAAGTGTGGCCCACTTGAGGTATATGTGGTCCAATGAGACGTATTTGAGGCCTTTGTGTCGACCGAGTGTGATGTATATGAGGCCCGTTGCAATGTGAGATTCCACCATAATGTATGTAATGATGTTCTTAGTGATTGTGCCTTGGGAGCAATGATGGTTTGACGTCCACATTGTAAGAGCAATGATGGTTAAAGGTCCGCATTGTAACTCTCCCTAAGGCCCATTGTTAGGTCCATACTTATAGTGTGTAGGCCGTCTAGGCCCATCTTCGTTATGAACAAAATTCATCACCATATAACATGTTTAGTATAGTTCCATGATTCATGTTCAGACACATCATATGTATGCTTGATATGAGGAGTGACTGATCATAGCATATGCCTTCGGGCAGATTGTTTATGGGCTCCCTGATAGGCGGAGTTACCTTACATGAGCGCATGATACGTGTAGGATTGCTACATGACTGGATAGTGTGATTCATGCATCTCGCATTGTGTGCCATGTACACTGTACGCCCTAGTGACATCAGGGCCATAGCCTCCACTGGCATATCATGGTTGGCAGGATTCGATACCGAAAATCTTGTTCTATATGGGGTGCTATAGATGTCCCTGGGTGAAAGTCCATAAACCCTTATAGTACCAGGAGGTTACTCCAATGTCTACACCAAGTGGATGCATGACTGCCAAGTGCCGAATACCAAGAGACCGTGCTTTCCACTGTGTCATGGTCAGTTGGAAGGGGGTGCGGCCTTACCCGCTCGAGAGGAGGGAGCAAAGCTAGACTGAGTTGACTAGCTCGAAGAATGGGTCCGCTATCGACGTGTCGGGCCCGAGATTGGCAAATGGATAGTGAGGTCTCTTTCACTCAACTTATTGCGCGCGATGGGGTGACAATCTGGTTTGGAGTGTAATAGACCCCGGTGATATTCTAGGGTTGAGTTGTATTAATGTGTAGACTTAGATGATGATTGGTGTGCTTGAATTGCATCTCACATTGCGTGGCCTTTGTATGGCCAACATCATTCATGCCTTGCATTGCATGGCCTTGGTATGGCCAGTAGTATTCATGAATTCATCAGCATATTCCACATTACTCTGATATTGCATAATTGTATTACTACATTGCGCACACACTTTCACCACCCTCTAAGCTTTCCATAAGCTTATGCATGATCGTTGCATGCAGGTGACATTGGACCACAGTAGTGCTGAGGCAGGAGTGCATAACAGATCATTTTAGAGCTTTTGTCTATCATCATTGTATTTCCCTTTTATGTGCACTGTACTTATAAGTTTTTTATCATAGTGGAAATGTGATGGAGTTTTTGGTTGTTGTTTGTGGGTTATGCCTTTGGTTATGCTTATTAAGATTCAAACTGATGTTGAAAATCCTCCTTTTAGGATCCTAGGATTAGAACCTGGTGAATGGGTAACAGGAGCCAAAAATGGGGTACTACAGAGGCTGTCGTCCCAGATTCGACGATCAGGAATTTTGTGTGCCTAATTTCTAAGTTTGGGGCGTGACACGGGGTCCATAGATGAACAACCGATCTAAACCATAATATAAGGATTGGCCCTCGGCCGTGGATATGCCAAATCCGGTAGCACGGAGCCATCCGTCTATGGCGATGATGGACCATGCAACATCAATGGGGCCCAAAGATTTGGGTTAACCCACTTAGAGAATGATAAGAATGGGCCTAGCAAAGGCCAAAGGAAAGGTCACAATGTGGACATTAAACCATCATTGCCTATTAATGTGGACATTTAACCAACATTGCTGCCAAAGAGTGGCCCACATTGAGCCAAACATATAGTGGGCCCATGGCCTCACACAAGGGCCTAATATACATCACCATGGGCCTCACTTAAGGGCCACATAGACATCACAATGGCCTTACTCAAGGGCCATATATACGTCACAATGGGCCTTTCTTAAGGGCCACATATACATCATATCGGGCCTCACTCATGGCCTCATATACATCATATTGGGTCTCATCATATAGGCCAATATACATCACATCGGGCCTCATCAAATTGGCACATTGGGCCTCATCAAATGGGCAGCAATTGCATTAAGGTGGGCCTTAACGGATGGGCCACAAATACGTCACATTGGGCTTCAATGAATGGGCCATAAATACATCACATTGGGCCTCACGAGTGGGCCACAATTGCATCAAGGTGGGCATTAACAGATGGGCCACAAATATGTCACATTGGGCCTCAACGAATGGGCCATAAATACATCACATTGGGCCTCACGAATGGGCCACAAATACATCAAGGTGGGCCTTATGGATGGACCACAAATACATCGAGGTGGGCCTCATGGATGGGCCCTAAATACATCATGGTGGGCCTTATGGATGGGCCACAAATACATCAAGGTAGGCCTCATGGATGGGCTACAAATACATCAAGGTGGGCCTCATGGATGGGCCACAAATACATCAAGGTGGGCCTCATGGATGGGCTACAAATACATCAAGGTGGGCCTCGTGGATGGGCCACAAATACATCACAATGGGCCTCATCCATGGGCCTCTCATACATCATAATGGGCCGCTTGGATCAAACACGTACATCACGTGGGGGCCACATGGATGGGCGGTGTTAATATGCAACACATCTCAAGGTGGGCACCACCCGTCCAAAGTGCTAGATGGTGTGGATAAGACCCATACATCACGGCTAGCTCCACATGGATGGGTAGTGCATACAACACATACCTTAAAGTGGGCCCCACCTGTCCCATGACAAAACAATTGGATGGCTGGATATAGAACACACGCATCAAGGGGCCCACCGTCCCACAAAATAGATGGACGGCATTGCTGCAAAGCACATACATCATGCTCGGCCCATACAACACTGTCCATATGGATGGTGTGTATATAAAATACATATATCAAGGTGGGCCTCACCTGCCAACACGCTCCAATGCCGGACGACATGGTAAAATACATACATTAAGGTGGATTTCCATCGTCTAGATCACTGGATGGTGCGGATGCAAGGCACATATATCAGAAGTGGGGGCCATGTCTCAGCTGGACGAATGGTTAGGATATAACATATACCTCATGATCAGAGCCATGGAACTTGTTGAAGTTAACACAGCAGCTTTCAGCAGGTGCACAGATGGACAGTCTGGATTTAAAACTGATGGACAGTGTGTATATAACACACTCCTTGTGATCAGGACCGGCTTGCTGACGTCCTCAAATGGACGGTTTGGATGTAACACATACATCATACGGACCCATAGAACTTGTGACGTCAATGCACCAACTACCTAGATGGTGGCTGCTGACCCACTGTCCAAAAGATGGAGGGCTGGGATTTAACAGATACATCATGGTGGGGTACCATCAGATGGATGGTTAAAACACATGCTCCAAGGTGGGTCCCAGCCCCACATGTGCCACACATGTGGGGTGGGCCCACATCTCAAGATGGATGGACGGTATGTATAAAATACATACATCATGCTGGCCCACTACACCGTCCCAATGGACAGTGTGGATGAAGAACAGATACATCAAGGTGGGGTCCCACCAGCCCACACGTGTCACACATGTGGGGTGGGCCCCATGCATCCAAATGGATGGACAGTATGGATATAACTCATACCTCATGGTGGGGCTGCAGAACTTGTTGATGTCAACGCAGCTATGGCTGCTGGGACCCACCGTCCCTTGGACGGTTTGGATTTTCATCATAGGTGGGTCCCACGACTCATACATCACGGTGGAGTCCACACGTGTGTGGGGCCCACGTTGCTGGGTAGTATGGATAAAATACATATATCATGTGTGGGCCCTATAGCATTTGTTGACATCAACTGCAGCAGGTGCTGCTGGTGTGGCTTCCTGGCCCACCATCCAGATGGACAGCTAGGACACAATGCATATGGCATGGTGGCCCACGACCACATCCAGACTGTTAGACGGTCTAGATGAAATAGATGGACAACATTGATAAAACACATGAACCATGGTGTAACCCACCGTCCATCCATACATGCTAGGTGGGCCACGATCAAACTAATATGTGTGTTATCCCACTGTCCAAGCCTGCTGGACGGTACAGATTTAATACATAAATCATCGTGGGCCACGTCCAGGGATGGGCGGACAGATGCATATAACACATCATTGTGGGCCACAAACACACACATCATGACCATAAAAATGAAAGAGAGAGAGAGAGAGGGAGGGAGAAACGTGATGGAGGGGAAGGATCCCACTATTATGGGCCCTCCCTTTCTTATAATGGATACATCAAGTGGGTCCCATTGAATGTGGGCCTTAAATCAAAATAAAGATCTAGCACTATGATCACCCACCTATATCACTCCTTTAGCTCCTTGGACTCCTAAACTCCATAACTTTCCCTTTAATGGAAGTTGATGAGATTTGAAGGGTGAAGATCGGAGATTAGAGGGGTAGGAAGGTGGGCCACACTCTTAGCTCTCTCTTGGAGCTTGGACGGTCACCTCTCCTTGGGTTGCTTGGAATAATAGTGGAGAAAATGAGAGAGAGAGGAGATGTAAGGAGAGAGGGATGGGTTATTGTAAGGAAAGTTGACTTTAGGGATGGGAGAGAGAGGGGTGCCATGCTTTGTTGGTAAGAGAGGCATGAGTGTTGTACTTGATTGATTGATGAGATTGATTTGATAGATTGTGGAGATTATTTTCTTGGGATTTGCAATGCGCAACGTTTTCTCGAAATATAGGCGAGCGCACAACTCCTGGCCTGGGTATCGCATCGGTGCACGAGACGCGGCGACAGCGCGGTCGCAAGGGTACAAGTATCAGGTCAAGTCAACCCAGTTTGATAGGATGCGACTCAGGGTCACGCATAAATGCTATCTACGCATTGCGGGTACCCGAAATTTGCCCGGAAGGACCGCGGGAGTTTAAAGAACGGTACGGTCTAGGATACGTGCCTTACAAATGGGGCCCAATAATTTGGGTTAACCCACTAAGAGAATGATGAGAATGAGCCTAATAAGGCCTAAGGGAAGGTCATAATGTGGACATTTAACCATCATTGCCCATCAATGTGGACATTTAACCAACATTACTCCCAAGGAGTGGCCCACATAGAGCCACACGTATAGTGGGCCCACGGCCTCACGCAAAGGCTTAATATACACCATAATGGGCCTCGCTCAAGGGCCACATATACATCACGTCGGGCCTCACCATATGGGCCTCATATATATCACATTGGACCTCACACATGGGCCACAAATATACCATATCAAGCTTCACTCATGAGGCCACAAATACATCACATTGGGCCTCAACGGATGGGCCACAAATACATCAAGGTGGGCCTCATGAATGGGCCACAAATACATCAAGATGGGCCTCATGGATGGGCAATAAATACATCAAGGTGGGCCTCATGAATGAGCCACAAATACATCAAGGTGGGCCTCATCACATGGATCATAAATACATCAAGGTGGGCCTCATGAATGGGCCACAAATACTCAAGGTGGGCCTCATCACATGGGCCATAAATACATCAAGGTAGGCCTCATGAATGGGCCACAAATACATCAAGGTGGGCCTTATATATCCCAAAAAATGAATCATATCGAAAGATCATCTGGACCGTACTATATCTAGCAGCGGAGATAATGATTTTCATTACTAAACAATTCCTAGGGGCCAGGGCCCACCATAGCGTTTATTTCCATCCAATCTGTTCATAAGTTCATAAAGACCTGAATTAGGAGGAAAACAAATTTAATATTGATCAGAACTTCTGTAACCCAAACGGATTCCAATGGCAGACATTAATCCCTCACTGATTATGCAATGTGGTCCACCTGATAGACGGTCAATCCAGCAGCTATATTGCTGCTAGATGGACGGTTGATATAACACATATACCATGTGGTCCCACCGTCCCAATAGTCTGGACGGTGTGGATGCACACATATATCATGGTGGGCTCCATTCAAATGGATGGACGACGTGGATTCCATCCACACATTAGGTGAGTCCTGTCCAGATGGATGGACGGTGTGGATGAAATCCACACACAAGTGGGTCCCACAGAACTTGGTGGCGTCTATAGCAGCTATATAGCTGGTGTGAGACACACCAGCCAATCTACTTTTCAAGAGGTGGGTCCCACGTGGGACCCACCATATATTATTATATATTATATTATATATATCTAACATATATACATAATATATATATATATTATTACTATTATTATTTTCTTTTTTTTCGAATAGCGTTCAGGCCTGCTAGCCACCATCCAGATGGACGGTTGGCATGGATGAACCCATACATCTTGGTGCGGCCCATACAACATCGTCTAGAAGTGGACAGTGTGGACACATAATACATATAGCAAGGTGGGTCTCACCCCCACACATGTCACACGTGTGGGGTGGGCCCCACAATCAAAACGGATGAAGGGCGGGTGTAAAACACCTACATCCATGCAGGGTCCATGGAACTTGTTGACACAATACAGCAGCTACATAGCTGTGTGGGATCCACCGTCCTAGCTTCAACGGACTGTGTGGATCAGCACATCATCATGGTGGGTCCACACGTGTGGCCCACCTCAGCTTTGGATTAAGTTGATACTTGTGTTTTCTCTTCGTCCAGGGACGTTGGATGTCCAGCGAACGGACGGCCCCGGATGGGGCACGCCATCAAGGTGGGTCCCGCGTGATGGCCCACTGTGGGTTAGATCAAACTGATATTTGTGTTTTTACTTCATCCATGGCAGCGGGAAGGGCCCAACAGATGGACGGTCTAGATTAAGTGGGCCATAATCCATCACAAGAGAGAGAGAGAAAGAGAGATAGAGAGAGATCGGCATATTGGAGGGACCCCGCCACTATAGGCCCCTCTTTGTTACAACCAAAAATCAAGATGGATCCCATCACAAGTGGGCCTTACATTCAAAAAAAAAAATAAAGATCCTACGCTACGATCACCCACCGATTGGCCTTCTTCTTGGTCCCTCTGCTTCCTTAGCTCCTATGCTCAACCTTTGATGGTGGATGATGAGGTTTGGATGGTAGAGATAAGAGTTTTTGGGGTAGGGAAGTGGGCCACACCTAACTTCTCCTTGGGAGGCTTGTACAATTGGTCTCTTGGTTGCTTGGGACTGAAGAGAGAGAGAATGAGAGAGAGATAGAGAAGTGATGGGATGAAAAGGTGATGGAGTGATGGGTGATGGGTGTAAGGAAGGGATGGGTGGAGAGAGAGAGTTGACCTTGGGAATGGGAGAGAGATGGGTAGGGTATGGGTTGCTTGTATTTGTGATAGGATGTGTACTTGACTTGTGATTGATTGATTGATGTGATGGGTTGTTAAGATTATCTTGGGATTTGCAACGCATGGTGTTTTACTCGAAATAAATGCCAGCCCACAACTCTTGGCCTAGGTATCGCATCGGTGCATGAGATGCGGCGTTGGAACCACTACGACAGTGTGGCCGCTAGGGTGCAAGTTTTGAGTCGAGTCAACATAGATCTTCGGGATGTGACTTAGGGTAGCGTGCAAATGTTGATTACAGGTCACGGGTTGCCGAAATTCGACTAGAAGGATCGCGGGAGTCAACAGAATAGTATGGACTAGGATACGGGCCTTACAGCTCTCCCCTCCTAATAAAAATTTCATCCTCGAAATTTACGCTATAGCGCAACGAGGCATAACTGATAAGAAAAGAGAAAACATGGCATCATCATATAAAATTGGGGACAACATACAAGATACAATATATAATCAATAATCAAAGAGATGGGGATAGCGCTCTCGAATCTTGGCCTCACGCTCCTAAGATGTCTCATCAATAGAATGGTGACCCCACTGTACCTTCACCAAGGGGATGACCTTGGTTCGAAGGACCTTCTCCTTCCGATCAAGGATACGAACTGACTGCTCAATGTAAGAAGCATCGTCATAAACCTCCAGTGGCAGATAATCAATAACAGGAACTACGTCTGACCCACACTTCCTTAGTATAAAGACATGAAAAACATTGTGGATGCCAAACAATTGAGATGGTAAGGCAAGCTGATGGGCCACGACGCCAACGCGCCTACTGATCTCAAAAGGTCCTATAAATCTTGGGGCAAGCTTTCCTTTCATTCTAAAATGAACCACACCCTTCATGGGTGAGACCTTAAGATACACTGTCTCTAATAGCGAACTCCAAGGGACGACGCCGGTGATTAGCAAAACTCTTCTGATGGCTCTGAGCTATGCGCATCCTCTGCCTGATGATATTGATAGCCTCTAACGTTTGCCACACAAGTTCGGGACCTAGGAGATGCTGCCCTCCAACCTTGGTCCAATAACTCGGAGATCTACACAGTCTGCCATATAGTGCCTCAAAAGGAGTCATGCCAATGGTTGCCTGATAGCTATTATTGTATGCGAACTTAGCCAATCGCACATGCTCATCCTAGTTACCCCCAAAGTCAATCACGCAGGCTTGAAGCATATCATCAAGGATCTGGTTGACCCTATCGGTCTGTGGATGATATGCGGTGTTGAGCTGTAAAATAGACCCCATCACTCTCTGAAAGCTCCCCCAAAACTGAGACTAAACTTCGAGTCTTGGTCAGAAACGATCGAGATTGGAATGCCATGTAGTCTCACAATCTCCTCAATGAATAACCTCGCAAGCCGGTCCAAAGACCAGGTCGCACGAATCATAAGAAAATGTGCTGACTTCGTCAGGTGATTCACGATAACCCAGATGACGTCATGACTGCGTTGAGTCCTCGGCAAGCCCATAATGAAATTTGTCAACACGTGCTCCCACTTCCATGTCGGGATGCTCAACGGGTGCAATGGACCAGGGGGTCTCTGATGATGGGCCTTGACACACTGGCATGTGTCACACTCGGCTATAAAACTGGTGATCTGGCGCTTCATCTCTGCCCAAAAATACTGTCACATTATATCACAGTACATCTTCGTCGAGCCAGGGTAGATAGAAAATCACGATCAATGTGCCTCAGTCATAAGATCTCTGAGCAACTCAGGAATATCTTGGACACATAATCAGCCTTTGAAGCGAAGTCCACCATCAGAACCAATCTGTAAATCTAACTGACTCTTAGCTGCTGCCTCTGCTTAGTAACCATGTAACGACTCGTCTATCTGCTGAGCCTCGATCACCCTTGTAACAAGTGAGGGTTGAATCGACAGGCTCGATAGGTGAACGATAGAAGGCTGCTGATCAAACTCGAAGTCATCCTCAAGCATCCTCTACTCTTGAATCATCATGTGTGCCACTAGGCCTCGTGGCTGACGGCTGAGGGCATCTGCCACCACGTTTACCTTGCCTGGGTGGTACTGGAGATTAAAATCATAATCTTTTAAGAGCTCCATCCAACGCCTCTGTCTCATGTTTAACTTGGACCGAGAGAATAGGTACTTCATGATCTTGTGGTCGGAGAAGAGCTCGAACATAACCCCATAGAGATAGTGCCTCCACATTTTCGGTGCGAAGATGACTGCTGCCAGTTCCGAATCGTGCATGGGGTAGTTCAGCTCATGGACCTTGAGCTGGTGAGATGCATAAGCCACTGGCCTCCCGTTCTACATCAGGACAACACCCAAACCAATACATGAAGCATCGGTAAATACAACGAATCCATACTCCCAGAGGGAAGAGTGAGGACAGCAGCGGACATGAGGTAGTCCTTTAGCTCCATAAATACTCACTCACAGGCGTCAGTCCACATAAACACTGCGCCCTTCCGAGTTAACCTGGTTAGCAGTGCTGCAATACAGGAGAATCCCTCGATAAATCGTTGATAATATCCTGCAAAGCCAAGAAAACTGCGAATCTCAGACGCGTTCATGGGCTAGCCCCATTGACGCACTGTATCAACCTTCGAGGGGTCCACTGTGAGACTCTCCCTCGTCACCACATGACCGTGGAACTTCACCTCCTCCTGCTAAAACTAGCATTTCTCTAGCTTCGCATATAGCCAGTGGGCACGGAGGGTTTGCAATGCAATCTCCAAATGCTGCGTATGCTCCTCACGGGTCTTCAAACATATCAGAATGTCGTCGATGAATACCACAACAAATTGATCAAGATAAGGACGGAAGACCTCGTTCATCAACTGCATGAATAGTGCCAGCACATTGGTTAGTCTAAAGGACATGACCTGAAACTCAAATTGACCATAACGCGTCCTGAATATTGTCTTCGGGATGTCCTCCTCTCGGACCCGAATCTGATGATAACCGGAACGCAGGTTAATCTTTGAAAAGAACTGTACACCCTGCACCTGATTAAATAAATCATAGATCCTCAAAAGCGGATACTTGTTCTTGACCGTGACCCGGTTGAGCTCACGGTAATCCACACAAAGCCTCAATGAGCCATATTTCTTCCTGACGAAGAGTACTGATGCTCCCCATGGCGAACTGCTCGGACAAATGAAACCCAACTCTTGTAACTCATCCAATTGCCACTGTAGCTCCCACAACTCCATCGGTGCCATATGATACGGGGCCTTCGAGATAGGCGCGATACCAGGCACATGATCAATCTAGAACTCAATATACTGACATGGTGGTAAGCCGGGAATCTCCTAGAACACGTTGAGGAAATTGTAAACAATTGGCAACTACTCAATACTTGCTACTATGGGCTCCTCTACTACGTATGACATGAGATAAGACAAGGGCTCTCCTAGGGGATCGGCAACGAACTAGAATTGCGGCAAGCCTGGTATACAGAATGTGACTGTCCTCGCAGAGTAGTCCAAGATGGCGTAGTACTTGGCAAGCCAATCCATACCCAAGATGACGTTAAAATCTGACATTGTCAGCATGAATAGATCAATAGGTAAAAAGATATCACCAACCAGAACGGGGCAAGATGAGCAAAATTGGCCTAACACTGCGGTCTTCCCCAAGGGAGTCGATATGGTCAACCCATTCCGAGCAGAATCTGTCGGTAATCCAGTCGAATCCAGAATCCCTCGGAAATAAAAGAATGCGAAACACTGAAATCAAATAAAATTCGAGCGATGTATACAGAGATGAGAATAATACCCTCAACGACTCCTCTAGATGACTATGGGTCCTATGTGCCACATAGAACCTAGCCTGAGCTGGCTGAGGAGGTGTCTGTCCCCTCTGAGGTTGCTGCTACTGCTGTTGTCGCTGAGGCGGTTGAAACTGCTACCTTTGCTGCTGAGGTCTAAGAGGCTGGTGCTGATGCTGTTGCTGAGGGGGCCTTGGTGGTGGGAGTTGTTGTCGCTGCTACTGTGGAGGCTACTACGGTGCTCTCAGCTGCTAATGTGGAGCCTGCTATTGTGCTCTCGGCTATTGCTGCTACGGTTGGGGACACTCCCACCTACGGTATCCTATCCCACCACATCCATAACAGGTACTAGGAAGCTGCCTCTGAGGTGGTGTTGGGAGTGCCGCTGGTGCTCTGGCGGCTGGGTGGCCTGTGCGCCTCTGCTATTGATGACGTTGCTGTTACTAGGAGCTATCGGAGGGGGCCTGCTTCTTCTGGTCTCTCCTCTGATTACTGTCACTCTGCACACCGACCCACTCAGCCTCATAAATCTGAGCCCTCCGTACTACCGCCGAAAAAGTTAGGAGCTCAAGCCCAACAACACAGCCTCGAAGACCGTGACGTAAGCCATTCTTGAAACGGCGGGCCTTTTGCTCATCATTAACCAAATACGGTGTAAACCTCGATAGCGCCATGAAACAAGCTGCATACTGCGCCATAGACATGTCTCCCTACACCAAGGTCTCGAACTCTAATGCTCGCTACCGATGAATGTTGTTGGGGAAGTACTGCTAGTCGAATTAGTCTACCAAATCCTCCTATGTCCAGACGAAATTAGGCCCTGCAACACGGGTAACGGAGGTCCACCAGTGCTCGGCCTTACCCTGCAGAAGAAATATGGCTAACCAGACGCCCTGTTGGGTCGTACATGTCATCATATTAAAAATCTTCTCCACCTTGGAGCGCTATCTCTCGGCTACTGTCGAATCTGGCTCACCCTAGAAACACGGGGGATCGAGCTATCGGAACTCTCGAAGAAGGGCGCTAGCATGCTCCTGCTCTACTTGGGCTAGCGAAACAACGAGGTGCCTGCCTTGCCCCTGAAGGGCGGCCGTCACAGCCTGCAACATCTGCTGTAACTGGGAGGCACTCACGGGTACAGTTGGATCCGCACTAGCCTCAGGTAGAGGAGCAGCATCCTAAGGCTGGGGAGCAGGGATCTCTAGTGGTGGGCTGAGAGTCATATGTGGTAGAGCGGGAGCCTCAGGTGGAGCGGGAGTCACTCTCTTGAGTAGCATGTCCTATAGGAAAGAACAAAGGCACTTATCAACCTTAAGAACTCTTGAAGGTATGCACGTTAGGGAACTAAACCAGAAGGTTACACATTCGGGACCTAATTGTCTTAAGCTCATAGCAAACATGCGATTTTGTTCTCAATTATTCTCAAGTTATGCTCTGATACCAACTTCTGTCATGCCCCAAACTCGAAAATCGGGCTCACAAAATTGCCGATCACCGAATCCAGCACCGACAACCTCCGTAGTACCCCATTCTCGGCTCTCGACACCCATATACTAGGTTACGATCCTGGGATCCTACAAGGAGGAATTTTCAACATGAATTTATTCCGTAACAAGCATAACCATAAGTATAACCCATGAACGATAACCAAGATACCATCACAAAATTCACTATGATCAAAAGCTTTAAGGTACAAGGCGCATAAAGGGAAATACAATATCAATAATCAAAAGCTACAAAAGCCCTGCGACACGCTCCTACTCCTCCTCAGCTATGGTCTAGCATCACCTACACACATTATGCTTATAGAAAGCTTAGAGGGTGGTGAAAGTGTGTGTGCAATATAAGTATGCTCAGAATGCAATATCAGAGTAATGTGGAATATGCTGGCGAATCCATGAATATTATCAGCTGTACCAAGGTTATGCGATGCAAGGCATGAATGCTATCGGCCATATCAAGGCCATGCGATGCAAGGTGTGAATGCTATCAACCATATCAAAGTCATGCGATGTAAGGCATGAATATTGTCGGCCACATCAAGGCCATGCAATGTAAGGCATGAATGGTGTCGGCCATACCAAGGCTATGTGATGTGAGGTGCAACTCAAGCATACCAATCCTCATCTGAATCCACATATCAATGCAGCTCATCACTAGAGCATCAAATATCAGTACAGTTCTCACTCTGGATAATCACCGAGGTCTAGTACACTCTATGCCAGCTTGCCGCACCTATCTGAGTGCACAACTGAATAAGGGAAAGAGACCTCACTATCCACCAGCCAATATCAGGCCTAGCTCATCGATAGCAGACCCATTCCTCAAGCTGGTCAAACTCAACCTAGATATTGCCCCCTCACTTAGGTGGGTAAGGTCACACCACTTTCCAACCAACTATGACACAGTTGGAGACGCGGCCTACTGGTATACAACCCTTGTGTGCTCATGTATCCACTCACTCTTGATGTTGAAGTCATCCTCTAGTGCCATCGGGTTTAGGGATTTTCACCCAGGGACATCTATGGTGCCCCGATGCTAGTAACAGTATTTTTGGTATCCAATCTGGCTCTCCACAATGTGCCTGTGGAGGCCTCGACCCTGATGTCACTAGGGCATATAGTAACCATATCACACAATGCAAGATGCATGAGTCATACAATCCAGTCATGCATCAATCCTGCACGTACTGTGCGCTCATGAGGGACAACACCACCTATCAGGGAGTCGTATAAACAACTTGCCAGAAGGTATATGCAATGGTCAACCTCATCTCATTACAAGCATGTAGATGATGCATATGGGCAAGTATCATGATGTTATGCTGTCATATGCAATGGTCAACCTCATCTCATTACAAGCATGCAGATGATGCGTATGGGCAAGTATCATGATATTATGTTGTCACATAATCATAATCGGTATCGATAATTGGCATTGATAATTAGCCTATATGCAAGGCGGGGTCCATAGATGAACAGCCGATCTAAACCATAATATAAAGATCGGCCCTCGACAGTGGATATATCAATACCGGTAACATAGAGCCATCCGTCTACGGCGAGGATGGACCATGCAACATTAATGGGGCCCAATAATTTGGGTTAACCCACTAAGAGAATGATGAGAATGGGCCTAACATGACCTAAGGAAAGGTCACGATATGGACATTTAACCATCATTGCCCATCAATGTGGACATTTAACCAACATTGCTCCCAAGGAGTGGCCCATATAGAGCCACATATATAGGGGGCCCATGACCTCACATAAGGGCATAATATACATCACAATGGGCCTCACTCAAGGGCCACATATATATCACATCGGGCCTCACCATATGCGTCTGAGCCTGTCCATACCGTCGCGCAGCAAGCCCGTCTGCTGGATAGTCCAGCAAGATGGGCCCCATAGGTAGATGACATGGATATAACACATCATGGTGGGCCATACACACACACACAAGGTGCGCCTCATATATATCACGTCGGGCCTCACATATGGGCCACATATATACCATATCGAGCCTCACTCATGGGCCACAAATACATCACACTGGGCCTCAACGGATGGTCCACAACTACATCAAGGTGGGCCTCATGAATGGGCCACAAATACATCAAGGTGAGCCTCATGGATGGGCCATAAATACATCAAGGTGGGCCTCATGAATGGGCCACAAATACATCAAGGTGGGCCTTATCACAAGGGCCATAAATACATCAAGGTGGGCCTCATGCATGGGCCACAAATACATCAAGATGGGCCTCATATATCCCCAAAAATGAATCATATCGAAAGATCATCTGGACCATACTACATCTACCAGCGAAGATAAAGATTTTCACTGCTAAACAATTCCCAAGGGCCAGGGCCCACCATAGCATTTATTTCCATCCAATCTGTTCATAAGGTCACAAAGACCTGAATTAGGAGGAAAATAAATTTCATATTGATCAGAACTTCTGTGACCCAAACGGATTCTAGTGGCAGACGTTAATCCCTCATTGATTATGCGGTGTGGTCCACCTGATAGATGGTCTATCCAACAGCTATATTGCTACTGGATGGACGGTTAATATAACACTATACCATGTGGTCCTGCCATCCCAACTGCTTGGACGGTGTGGATGTGAAAAGGCCTAGCTATATGTCCTAGAGGGGGGGTGAATAGGACAATGCTAAATAAAACTTATAACAGTGGAATTAAAAAGAATATGATAGCCAAAATAAATCACAATGCAAGAAAGTAAAATAACCTCAAAATTTAGATCTTGAGAGGTTGATACAAATGTTATTCTAAGGACAACCTTACACCAAAAACCAGAGTTTATGGTAGGACAACCTTATTTCTAGAAAGATCTTTGTATCAAATCTCAAACCGAAGAGGAATACAGAAATAAATACAAACTGAATTAAAATAAGTTGTAATCACAAATGTATTGTTCTAGGGACAGCCATACACTATAAAAATGGCAAGGCAACCTTACTGGAACAACTTTTAAAGGAAATTGAATATCAAGCTGATAAAGGAATAGCAGAAAATAAATTCTAAACTATTACAAAATTCTCACAATGCTTGAATTAAATGATTACAACATTCACCACCATACAAACATCCCACAAAAGAATAATTAAAGATCAGAAGTATAAATCATTCAACCACAACACAAGGGATTATAGTGGTTCGCCAGTGTGTTCACCAATTGTTAAACAACAGCCACACAGAATGCTACTCCACTCCTAATATCCTCACACAGGGGATATTAGCATTGATGAGGGTCGAATATTGCATATCAGACCCTAATTATTGCCTGATTTTACGTACATGATAACGTTTAACGGAATATTTTAATTATATTTTTGTTACAGGATGAAATCAGGAGCGTTAATGGAAAAAGAGTATTACAAGCATGGATTTGACACTCCGAAGTCACCAGAGCTAGAGACGCACTCCAGAGAACTAAGACTGAAGAATTTACATGCCAGGGACCCGAGGAAATCAAGCCGTTCACGTTAAAAAGGCCCGAAAATGGTCCAGAATGCAAGATCACATGGTTCTCACCATCCAATTGGCTCGAAACTCCATATATGGCCTAGAGGCCATAAATAAACCGTACATATTAAATTTCAACCATTGGATATCTCGAGAAGTGGGCCAACGGACAGATCAGCCCATTAATCTTCAATTTTAGGCCCACCTACAATCTGGATATACTTCAAAATTGACCCAGACGGTTTAAATAAGGTGAGAAACAGGATGGATGGATTGGATTTCTCTAAAGAATCACAGTGGACCCCATATGTATAATGTGTGTACATAGTGCACATGTGTACTACCCGAGCACCGAACGCACTTAAGTCGGTCAGCAGCGCTGACCCGACTCCCTTTTCAAAAACGGAAATTTCCGTTTCAGCGCGTGTAACGGACGGAAAATCCATTTTTACGGACCGCTATGGGCCCCACTTATAGCACGTTAGTCTGATCCAAGCCGTTCATCGTGTAGAAGGGTTCAATATCTACAAAACCATGTTTACAGTTTGTGCTCATACATGCACACGTGTGAGCTACAGAGGTCACAATCGGGTTGCCCTGTAACGTTCAAAAAGATCTCAGCACGATTCCTTCTCTGGGCCGCGTCAATGGACGTTCAAAACCATCCATATTTGAACGAAATCTCATCCTCTATCCAATGTACGGGATGGATTTTCCTGAAAATGCTTATGTGGGGCCCACCGAGCATCACAGTGGAAGAACTCCGCATGCCCTGTTTTCGCACACCGGACGCTGTCCAATTTTTGCAGCAGTTGTGGCCCACCTCTACGGTTCGTATGAACAATCCAAGCCGTTCATCATGAAGATGACTTGGAAACGTCCTAAGGGACGGTCTTTATTTAGAAACCGAGCAAGGAAAGATGGGATGTTATGCATCTGAACTTGGCTGCGTAAAGAAGTTCCGCACGCTGGTGCGTAAAGATCTCTCCACCGCCTACATTGCTATAAGAAAGAGGAAACAAGGGCTCGTTTGGGGGAGGAAAAAGGCTAGAAATCGAGAGTTTTGAGGAGAGCAAGGAAAGAAATCAAGAGAAAGATAAGAGAAATAGAAGAGAAAGAAAAGAAAAGAGAAGAAAAGAGAAGAAAAGAGAAGAAAGAGTTTAGAAGGATGTTTTCATTCCATCATTGTTATTTTTCTTACTTTTTAACTGATCACATGGATAGCTAAATCCCTTAGCTAGGGCTGAGATGAAGCCTCTAACTTGAATAGTCCTTGTTTATTGATTTAATCCTAATTTAATTGATTTGTTTCTTTCTCTAGTATGCTTAATTGAAAGTTTTGTGCTTCTCCATTCTAGGAGCTTAACCAAAGTCTAGTTATGGATGTTGTTTGGAACATTATCTAGGTGCTTGTGTCTGACCATGAACAGGTTCCTATAGAGGAAGAAACAGGAATTTACATCTCTTCATGCCTGACCATGGATGGAAAGATGTGATCCATATGCTTTAAGGAATTATACATTCTGTGTGCCCGACCAAGGACATAGAATGCGCTTTATTTATTTTGATATCAATCTGGATTAGGGTGAATCAACAGGTAAAACAAGGTTTATGATAGTTAGGGGTGGATTCGAAAGTCCTAGTCTTCTCTTTGATTGAACTTTCGTCATTATTCTTGGTTATTTTTCTATTGATTTTTATTTAGTTTACTCAATTACTATCTCAAATATTTGTTGGATTAGTTAAGAAGAGTCTTTAATTTTGAATTGTGACAATCAGTCCTCGTGGGAACGATCTCGTAATACGTACCATATCTACATCTGATTCGTATACTTGTGAGTTTAAAATCATTTAAATCAGGTTGGTTTAAATAAAACATCAAGCGTTCACTAACAAAATAGGTTTTCCCAGGTTCACCCAAAACCTTTACAATTGTGTCTTTGTCTGTGGGCTTACACAATTAAAAAACCCCACTTCTGAGTTTTCCTGGCTCTCCTCAGATAACCAATACAACAAGATTTTTCTGGCAAATCTTGAAAGAAACCAAAACAGAAAGGAATTTACAATTAAATGTAAAATACCTGATTATCTCCTTCGTTGTAGCAGCCCGGTAGAACCAAATCAGAGTAGATGATTGAATGTCTAAGTTCAATGTCCAGTACTCAATTACAATGGTTCTAATTCTAATAGATTTTAAATTAAACCAAATAGGGCTTGCCTTAATTGATTTTGATTCCAAAGAAAGGGAGTAACAATTCCTCTTATCAAATTAGATTGGAATAGCAGAAATAAAATCAATTAAATAAAGCTAAGGAAAGAGAATATTAAATAAGCACACTTAGCTTAGATGGAGCACAGAATTATCTCTCAGAAGTTCGAAGAAGATTGGCTTGAATGGATTAATTAATTCGATGATTTCTTCTGAGATTCGTGCACTATTTATAGGTGAGCAGATCGCATCTTCGACTGGTCCAGGGAGCTCTTCGACTAGTCGAAGCAATAATAGATATTTGAAAAATCAGGTGCGATAAGCTTTGACCGTTCTACGACTAGTCGAAGGTCTCCTTCGACTGGTCGTAGGTCACCTTCGACAGGTCGAAGGTCTCCTTTGACTGGTCGAAGAACCTGAAAAATATCGCTGGATTTTGAGTTGAAGATTTTCGACTGGTCGAAGATGCAGTCGACACTGTTCCTTCGACTGGTCGAACAGATTCCTGGACTAGTCGAAGCCTAACAGATTTTATCCAAAATTTGTAACAAACTCACGACTGATCGAGGAATTTCTTAGACTGGTCGAAGCAACTCTAGGACTAGTCGAAGAAGGCCTAGGACTAGTCGAAGAACAGACCAAACTTATGTAAAATAAACATTCGATTTATGTATCTAAAGTGACCTACTTCTAAGGTCAACCTAAGGTCAGTCAAACCTCAACCATGAAGTAAGGACATTGAAACACTAGGAACTAGTGACCTTGAAGTATGAGCCTTGAAGTCTTGATGTAGTTCAATCTTGAAATATTGATGTAGCTCAATCTTGAAATCTTGATGTAGCTCAATCTTGAAAGTGTCTTGAGTTCTTTACAAACTGCCTTGTACTCTTCTTGAAGTCTTGCAGCTTGAGTCTTGTCTTGTGAGCAGTTCTTACATTCAAGATTGATCCTTGTACTTGTGAGCTTTGCTTGTTGTGAGCTTAGCTTGTTCATGAATGTTGATCCTTGAGAGAGCTTCACTTATGCAAGTTATATATAACAATGATTTTGGCACCACAAATTTGACAACAGACAGGGATATAAACTATAGCACTTATAAGATGCACACACATACACGGTGGGCTCCATTCAAATGGACGGATGGCGTGGATTCCAACCACACATTAGGTGGGTCCCGTCTAGATGAACGGACGGTGTGGATGAAATCCACACACAGGTTGGTCCCACGGAACTTAGTGACGTCACTAGCAGCTATATAGCTGGTGTGAGATGCACTAGCCAATCTACTTTCCAAGAGGTGGGTCCCACGTGGGACCCACCATATATTATTATATATTATATTATGTATATATATAACATATATACATAATATATATATATATATTATTAGTATTATTATATTCATTTTTTTAATAGCGTCCAGGCCTGCTGGCCACCGTCCAGATGGATGGTTGGCTTGGATGAACCCATACATCTTGGTGCGGCCCATACAACACTGTCTAGAAGTGGACGGTGTGGATACATAATACATACAGCAGGGTGGGTCCCACCCTCACATGTGTCCCACATGTGGGGTGGACCCCACATTCAAAACGGATAAACGGTGTGTGAAACACCTACATCGAAGCACGGTCCAGGGAACTTGCTAACACAATACAACAACTACATAGATGCGTGGGATCCACCGTCCTAGCTTTAACAGACGGTGTGGATCAGTACATCATCATGGTGGGTCCACACGCATGGCCCACCTCAGCTTTGGATTAAGCTGATACTTGTGTTTTCTCTTTGTCCAAGGACGTTGGATGTTCAGCGGACGGATGGACGACCCTGGATGGGGCACGCCATTAAGGTGGGTCCTGCGTGATGGCCCACCGTGAGTTAGATCAAACTGATATTTGTGTTTTTACTTCATCCATGGTAGCGGGAAGGGGCCCAACAGATGGATAGTCTAAATCAAGTGAGCCACAATCCATCACAAAAGAGAGATAGAGAGATAGCGGCATATTGGAGGGACCCCACCACTATGGGCCCCTCTTTGTTATAGCACAAACATTAAGATGGATCCCATCACAAGTGGGCCTTACATTAAAAAAATCAAGATCCTACGCTACGATCACCCACCGATTGTCCTTTATCTTGGTCCCTTGGCTTCCTTAGCTCCTATACTCAACCTTTGATGGTGGATGATGAAGTTGGGTAGGGTACTTTAGGGATGGGCTACTTATATTTGTGATAAGATGTGTACTTGACTTGTGATTGATTGATTGATGTGATAGGTTGTAGAGATTCTCTTGGGATTTGCAACGTGCAGTGTTTTACTTGAAATAAACACGAGCCTACAACTCTTGGCCTGGGTATCGCATTGGCGTGCGAGACACGGCGTTGGAACCTTGGCGACGGTGCGTCGCTAAGGTACAAGTTACAATTCGAGTTGACATAGATCTTCAAGATGCGACTTAGGATTACGCACAAATGCTGATTATAGGTTGTGGGTTGCCGAAATTCAACTGAAAGGATCGCGAGAGTCTACGGAATGGTACAGACTAGGATATGGGCCTTACATAATGCATGTACCCAGTCGGTTTGAATGAAAAGAATGTTAAACGATTACGGAATTGTGCAAGATACAATGGTCTTATATTGTGATAACTCTAGCGTAATTAATATTTCTAAAAATCTCATCCAACATTCTCGTATGAAGCATATAGACATTCGTTATCACTATATTCGAGAATTGGTTGAAGATAAAAGCATTTCTGTAGAACATATCCAAACTGAAAATCAGCTTGCGAACATTATGACTAAACCACTTGACAGGAATAGATTTTTCAAATCAAAACATGATATTGGTGTGTATATTTCAAATTAATTAATCACTTTTTTTTTCATTTTTTATTATGCAAAATTTTTAGAAGATTTTAAATAAAATTTTAAAATTCAATGTGGCACGACCGATCGAGCAAGTACTCGACTAGTCAAGGAGCGAGGGTGGTCTTCTCTAAAAAGGGGAAAATTCACTTTTTTCTTCATTTTCTTCATCTTCCTCAACAAGCTCTCTCTCGACTCATTGAACCCATCTCCATAGAGTCATTTTAAGTGCCTCATTTTCTATTTCCTTTTAGATTTGGGTTCTTGTATGCATTTTAAACTTCATGTTGTTGTCGATTTGAGATTTCCTTTCTTTTCTTAGAGGTTTTTCTGATAACTTCGTTTTTTTATATTCTCTATTGCAATCGCTAAATGGAACATCGAACTAGGAAGAAAGTCACTCATGGCTTATCCTTTAGGTCGACTCCACTTAGGGTTAGGACCTTACGGGCCCCTGAGGAAGACCCAGAGTATGTTTGGGATCTTTACAATAGGGAAGTCATAATAGAAAGGACGGTTAATGTCAATCATTTAACTTCATTTCAACTTCTTCCTATCCTTACCTCTGTTGGTTGAGAAAACATCTTAAATCAGGGCGGACCGGCATACCGTTCGATTGCACAAGCAATGTATGTGTCTATAGGATAAGCACCCCTATATGATCTTACATTCTCTATCAATTTTAGAGAAGGGACATTCCTTGTAGATAAACATCTTATCTCAGGACTATTGGACATAAATGTAAATGATAAAGGTATTCCGATACCTACATTAGCTGAGAAAATGATTGAGTCTAAACGGCGAGCAATTAACCACAAATTGTGTCGATTTAATGTCGAATGGAGTTTGGGAAATGCCCTTCGTGCCAATCAAATGTTGCCCAGGTACAGAGTTTTTCACCCATTTTTATCTCTAATGTCTATCCTAGATTTGGCAATAAGGCTGAACTTACTCCCTCTACGTGTCATATTCTTCACTTTATTGTGTCTGGCATTCCCATATGTCTTCCTTCTCTGATCTATTATAGTATGATACAATTTCGTCTCCATCTTGGCCATGGCTCTATCCCTTTTACCTATCTTATGACTACTCTTGCACTTCATTGCAATGTGGTCATTCCTCCTGTTGAGGCATCGATAGCAGTCCTTCCATTTAATAACTCCAACATCAATAAGATAAACTTGGAGTATCTGCCAGGTCAGTGAGATGAGGAAGATGTTGAAGAAGAAGAAGACACCTTGCCTGCAGACACTACTATAGATGACATCTTTGATGAACTAGAAACAGATGATCAAGTGGATCCTGACTTTCAATCGTCTCAATTTGATGATCGCCTTCATTCTTTAGAGGAGAAAGGTGGTTGAGTTAAAAGTTTCACAGGACAATCTGACGGAAAGTCACAAGTCTTCAATGAAGTATATGCGAAAATATTTTCATTGCATTACTAAAGGACTTCATCAGATTGACCCGTCTATCCCACCTCCTTCTTCCTCTGGTTCGGACTAAGCTTTGATTTTATTTGTTTTGGACTATATAATGTTAACTTATGCTTAGTTTGTATGACATTTGGATGTTACTTTCTTAATGCTTTCTCAATCTTCTTCCTACTCTCCTGATTTACTCTTAATGTATTTCTCTTCTATTGTCTTTCATTTATCTATGATTGTCATTCTGTCTTCCTTTGTCAAGTTGTGAAAAAAAAGGGGGAGAAATTTATGGTATGTGGAGAGAGATTTATGGTTTTTAATGGTTATGCTTGTGGATTGTGTGGATTGTATATGTTAAGAAATATATATATATATATATATATATATATATATATATATATATATATATATATATATATATATATATGTTAATATAAGTATTCTACACAAGTCCAAGCTCAGATTGAGGGGGAGCAGATGTTGTGCTCATATTGAGAGAAAGTGTGAAGTTTGGTATTTTTATATTTTGTGCTAAGTGTGTTTTGTCATGAATTTGACAAAGGAGGAGATTGTAAGTGTTGTGTTGTATAAAGCACCTTATTTGTCAAATTTTGATGGGACAAAATAACTTATAAGTATGATTCTTTCATGTGATGAAAAGTTCACCTTCAAGTGAGTCAAGACGGAAAGTTCACCTTCAAGATCAAACATGAAATTGGAAAGTGCAAGACATGGAGATGGTTACTTCAAGTTTAAGATCAAGTTACAACTTCAAGTTTACTTCAAGTAGAAGATCCACTAAATGCTACTGAAGATTTAAGTAGAAACTTTAAGATACATACTTTAATGTCCAATAAATTCAGGTATAATTGACCCTAGAAAGACCTTAGACTTAGGTCCTTTCATATGCTAAACATACACGGGTTTTTATACTTTGGTTAGGCTTTGGTTTGACTAGTCCAAGCCTAAATTTGACCAGTCTAGGTTCTGGTTCGACCAGTCCAAGAATCACTTTGACCAGTCCAAGATTCAAACTCAAAAACAGACTTTTCTGGTAGTTCCTCGACCGATTGTGGGCACGCCCTCGACTAGTCGAAGGGAGCTCAACTCGAACTCCAACAACTAATTTTGCACTCCCTCGACCAATTTGAAGGAAATGCTCGACCAGTCGAAGAATGGTTTTATTCGATCGCGCCAAAAATTTAAAATTTTGTTAGGACTTAGATGAGTCGAAGGAGACCTTAGACCGGTCGAAGTAACCAATTTTAAGCCTATAAATAGAAGTCTTTTCTCACTTTGAAGTCATTCATCAAAGCCATAAAAAGTCTTCATTTTAAGAGAGAAAAGTCCCTATCATATTCAAACTATAGCACGGTGATTGTAAATCTTTTATTAGCTTTTTGTTTTTGTAATTCCTTGATCTCTCTTTTTTAAATCTTATG
Organism: Magnolia sinica; assembly: GCF_029962835.1. NCBI lineage: Eukaryota > Viridiplantae > Streptophyta > Magnoliopsida > Magnoliales > Magnoliaceae > Magnolia > Magnolia sinica. The sequence goes on from NC_080577.1 coordinate 62,055,751, forward strand.
TTTTAAAGGAAGTTCATACCCTTCATTGTGAGATCTAAGGAATTCAAACAAGTAGCCCAAGGTTTGAATTAATTTAAAATCAATCTAGAACATAGAACCCTTGATTGTGTTATTGGACATTGAACATTTCTACATCAAGCAAATCGGTTCTACGGGCTATATCAAAGGGCATCTTCAAAAGAAGATAAGTATTCTTTATTCATTTTTTATTTTTTTGAGATATCCAGAAAATCTCTATATTAGTTTTGACTGAGATAGCTGTAAAATCTCAGCGTGGGGTTTTGATTGTGATAACCCATTTGAAAACACAACTGTATAGGTTTTAAGGTGAACCTGAGAAAACCTTGATTATTAGTGAACACCAATATCACGTGGGTTATGATTATTGAGAATGGAGCAAGTGTGGCTGTTTAAGGACAGTTGGTGTACACACCGAACCACTATAACTCCTAGTGTTTTGTGGTGAATGTTGTATGTGATGTATATGTGTTGAATGATTATAATCTTTTCATGTTCATGTGGTGAATGCTTGTAATAGTTAACTTTCTTACCCTTTTCCTCTCATTTTAGTATGCGATCTTGATCCTTACTACGTTTAAGAAATCAGGTTGTCTTACCTAAAACATCTGTTTTTGTATAAGGTTGTCCTTTGAACAAGGTTTGAATCAATTTCTCAATACTATTACGATTGAGATCTCTGATAAGTTTTGATTTATTTAATCTTTCAGTTCATTATTTTTTAAATTGACATAGTCCTATTCACCCTCCTCTAGGACTGAGAGCTCTACCTTTTCACTAACTAACCTGTTCCCGTTGATAGAAGTTGATTCTGATGCCACGATCAAAATTAGAATTAATAAAATGTCTCGTGCCATCATCGAAAGTCTAGGATATTCATGAGCTCTTGACTTCCAACACTACAAAAAATCGAAATCATATTTTGTAGCCTTATGATTGGCTCATTTAGTTACTTCTCCACTTTGGATTTAGTTTTATGCGTCGTCATTTCTTCTTCGTCTAAAAAAAGACAAAGTCATGAAGTTATTTGCCCACAGTAGAAAAACTTCCCACAGTTTAAGAAGTACATACTACACTTGATGTTTCGGCCGAATTACCAACATATAAAGCGAACAACTCTTCAACTGCGACATTAATAATGACGGTCTCCGCTGAAACTCTTTTAAAACTGGAATAAAGTGATTTGAAAAAAGATCTAACCATTACCATCTTGTATCGTGGATCCACGACAGCTGCAATGGCCATTGACAAGTAGCATTCAGACCAATACTTATCAAATTTCATCTGCATTCCTAAAGCTGTCGCTTGTAAAAAATTTATACCATCAACGACACACTTTTTTAGCGCGTCCAAAATGAAAATAATTTCAAGAAGAAATTGATTTGCCATAGCATACTTATTTCCTGAAAAAATCTGTGCAGTCGTAAAAAACTTTGAGAAACTGATGAACATCTTCAACTTTTTTACAGTCTTCATCACTTGACACGTATATGTACATTTTATCGTGCGTCGTATGTTCAGGGAATGCAACTTTTAATTCTAAAGACGTATCCAACATTTCATAAGTTGAATTCCAGCGCGTGCAGACATCCAACTTCAACTGTTGTTTAGATTTCAAATTCAAACGTTGGATTATATCATTCCACGTACTCAGTCTTGAAGGTGACCCCCTTATATATTTAACGTTATCTCGTATGTTAGCAATCGTTGAATCAATTGTTTTCAGCCCTTCTTGCACAATCAAGTTGAGTATGTGAGCACGACATTTGACTTGGAATATTCTACCTTTGAAGAATAAATTTCCAGCAGCCTTGAATTGACTATGTAAGAAAGAAATCAAAGTATCGTTGGAAGAGGCATTATCTAAAGTAATTGAAAATTTTTTCTTTTCAATGCCCCACTCAATAAGACAGTTGTAAATGCAGTTGGACAATACCACACTAGTATGAGGAGGAGGAATGTAGCGTGAAAGTTTACAATCCTCTTTTATAGTTTTTAATTCACATTAACGAAGTGTGAGTTCAATGACATGTATCCCTTTATTTGATTTCAGGTCATCCACATATCCGAAGTCAAACTTATTCTGGATACGGATGCTAGAAGAGCTTTCAAGTTAGCTTTCTCAATAGCATACATCTTCATGCAATCTCTTTTCACAGTAATACGAGAGGCCTTCTCACATTTGAAATTTAGAAATTTGTAAAATTCCATGAAAACTTTACTTTCTACCATGCTAAATGGCTTCTCATTAACAATCACCAACCTCGCAAACCACTCTTTCAGTTTATCCGGATCATACTTATATGTTGAGAGTGTAGCTTGAGAGTCGTCATCTTCAGAAGTGTTAAATGAAAGCAGTTGTTGGACTCCACCCTTAATGTTCTTGGTCTCTTCACACATTTATCAAGATGCCTCTAATAGTGAGTTGTAAATTCAGCTAATTTTTTCAAACTATTTTTATAAGCTAATTTATATGGAATACCTAAGATCTTGTAGAATAAGGCGAGTTTGGAAATAAACTTTGATGGCTTCTTCCTTGTTGAGCTCGATCCTTCTTCTTCGTCATATTGTTAAGGAGCACATCGTTGATATCTTGATGCATCTGCCTCTTCCTTGCTTAACTTCAAGGCTATTTGTAACTGCTTTTCTTCTAGTCTTCTTAATCTAACTTCATTCTTCTCGTCTTCTTCCTTACTAATTCTCTTCACCCTCTCTATTTCAGAATCTTTGTTGATTAGAATGGGTCTGTTATGGTATATCTTATGGCTAGTTGTATTCGGTGTAGGGGAAGGAGTGGAAGGCTTCTTTTTGAGTATACAAGAGCTTGGAATAAAAATCATACCTCTGTGATGCTTTGGGACATGGTTTTCATCTCCCCATGACCTGATAAGTGTAGTCTAAGCCGATTTGTTTTGATAACAAATCTGGCCCCACACAAATTACATTCAATTTTCATTCTTTTAGAGTTTAGGGAGTACATTTGGGATCCATAATCCAAAATATTAGTAGATGGATCATTTGAAGACATTGTGTAAGCCCCAGATTTCGAGGGCCGAGCAAAACTCAAATCCCGAGATCCAACGCATCACTTATGCAACATAGATAATGATGTTTAAATGTTGTCCATATTAGTGCATTAAACATGAGTGGGATTATACTAAAATAGCATATTATACTCCAGATGTAATTTAATCAAGCAAGCGGAAGACTGAAGTATGTATATTGTAACAATGAGCGTCTCCCCATCTCCAGAGTATGATTATGTAGTCGGGCTGAATATATACAAGTATTGTTTTAAAACATACAAAATATCAAAATGTAAATGTCCAACTAATCAAGTATCCTAGTGTAATCCCATCAAAGCAGCACAAGGTCTAAATAGACCTGCCAGAGAGCTGAATATAGGAGAACTCTTCCTCCTCATCTACGAAGTCCAACTCTGCTGCATATACATCCTCATCACCTGCATCTATAACAGAGTCTGATTGGTGTTTTAAAACACCGTCCCAGAGTGGGAGTGAGTGATCAACTCAGTGGTACTATAAGGCAAAAGTTAACATGTTATCAATTCAATCAAGCAGTAATGATAAAGCAGTACAACAATCATTCCCTAACTACTCTTATTAATGTAGGGATGGTATATAGTAATGATGCATGCCCTCACATGACACTCCCTCAAGCGACTACATCAACCGTTCGTGCATGAAAAACTCCCTAAAGTACACTTCCTCGCGAAAGCACATGCAATGCGGTGCATGATCGTGTTAACATTAATTAGGCTTATTCATATATCAGATTCGGGTAGCTAAGGTACCTCACTTTATATCATTTACCCAACCGAAAGATCCATCTAAGGTCGTCAATCCTAGTTAATGACATATGATAGGCAATTTGTAGGGCATCACTCCTAATGAAAAGCAGTGGATAGGTAAGTTCGAGTGTTTATACTCGAGGTCACTATGGGGAGGCTCGTCACCTCAACCTAGGCTGATAGCTCGAATACAGTGTTCCATACCACTATATTCGACTCACGAGTTTGGGTTGCTCACTGGTTAGTACGGGGAGGCTCGTCACCCCAGCGTAGGCCGACAGCTCGACCATGGTGTCGCATACTACCATGCCCAACTCAAGAGTCTTAGCGGATCGTAGTACCATAGTTGAAACGGGTCTTTACATTAGTAAGTGGTACCTTAGATTCAAGCAGTGATGTCCATACATGACAAACATACAATAGGCCAGTCAGTTTATTAGACAAGTTCGATTGGTACGAGCGTACACCGAATTAATCGACATGGAGCGCGTAAGCACTACCCGTGACCTAACCACTATTGACAATCATCGTACGACTCGGATTCACCGAACGTATCAATGTGGCAAGACTAGTTTGGCCACTCAAACGGAAATTCTTATCGATTGCCTGGACTATGTTGTAGTCCCAATCTTACTCAGATATAGCATGTGGTGTAACGCTCCGTGTTTTCAGGACCCGAGTATATAACCCGTTTCCCAAAAACTTGAGTGTCAGCTTATAAAATCTAGTGTAATTTTGAACCGTTTATCATTAATCAGAGTTAACAACAACGAAGCTAGATTAAACCATGCATTATATAAAAACATTCTGATCACTACAAAATTCCAAATGTAGCACCCAGGACATATACAATCCCAAATATAAAGTTCATTAATAATAAAAACTAGAAACCTATCATGCAATGGTGGAACTCAATATGGGCCGCAGGGACCCTGCCTAGCTCCCCAGATAACCGATCTGCTCTAGAGACCCAGTGAATGTCATCGACTCGCCCTACACCTGCATCAATTGTTACGGTTTGATAGCATTAATGGCTATCACAGTGAGGAGCGCCCTCTAAGATTTGCACACTCATCATTCATAATCCAATATAGATTGCAAGTCATGAAAATGGATATATTAAATAGGGCACTTCATAATCATGAACTTACACTAAAAAACTTAGCAAATCAACAGAATCTCATCATAAACAGAATATCATAACAATCACAATATAAAGAATACATCCAAAAAATCAAACACTCAATCATACGACCCTCTATTACACCCGAAATCACATTGTACGTGAACACCGAAAGATGGCCAGGAAATTGCTAAGTGAACACCCGCTCCACCTAGAAATCATGGTACGACTGAACACCACAAGATGGCTGGAAAACTAACAAGATATGCGAATATAACCATCAAGCCACAAGAGGGCACCAACAACCCATCAAAGCCATAAAGGGCAAATAGACGATCCAAGCCATGTAGGGCGAGTATGCAGTCCAAGCCATGTAAGGCAAAGTGTGATATATGAATCGCAAGCTGGTGAGTTCGGGACAAGTTCATTTATTCCATCACTTAATCACAACTGACCAACATATAGTTAATTAACAATGTACGACTAAAGATAGCATGTTATCACCAGATCGTTTATGCATGTTATAATTAAAGAGATATGTTCATTATCTACCACAGGAATCAGGTGCGCAACACGTTATCATATTCACATACTCACATAATAAGTTAAGTAACAAAATCAAGTAACTTAGGAGATACTAAATGGAAAGGATTAAGGCAACATCTATGATTAGATCAATGAATTTAAGTGGGAAGCTCAAAGGGTAAGTCCTCACCTTGGTCAATTCAAGATGACATCAATTTGAATCACTCTAATGTGCACAAAGTCTACTGAGCACCCACACTAAACCGTGTTGGACTTGAGTTAGTTCAAGTAAGGAGGATCTATGCATATGAGATTTGAACTGTTACCAATTAAATAGAGATTTAGTAAATAATAACATTGTTAGACATGATTTATCATGAAATTTAAATGAAGTTGGCTCACCCATGCATTCCCCCCCCCCCCCCCCCCTCCCCCCACACACACCAACTCATGGACTAGGCCATTTTTTGGCCCATTAGCAATGCATAGGAGCATTAGATTGGGCTCTTCTTGGCCCACTACATCGTTTTCAAAGGGGCCGGCCTGTGGAGTATGGGCCCACTTATTAGCTAGGCCTTGTTCACAACTATGGCCCATAAGCAGGCCGTAGAGAACTAAATACACTTGTACATGGTGCGCTTGTGAATATTTCTCGATCAATTGTGGCCCACAGTGTTTGTGGCATGGCCCACTGAGATTTAAATGGGAGGTCCACCGAGCAATGGACAGATGGTGTGTATATAATGCATACATTAGAGGTAGGGTCCACCATCCAGTCATCTAGATGGCGTGGATAAGACCACCCATACATCACCACGCGGCCCACAGTTCTGCTAACGTGTATAGCAGCCTTGCTGCTGTGGGATGCAGAGACTGGTGGTCAGGATGTTACACATACATCACGGGACCCACAGAGCTGGTTGACGCCAATACCCTAACTATATAGCCATCCAAGGCTACCCTGGACGGTCCAAATGCAACGGATGCAACATGTGAAAGCCCCATCGTCCAGACGGATGGTGGGAGTAAAACACATATATCACAGTCTGTCCCACGGACTTGCTGACGCTGCTGCAGCAGTAGCGTACACACCAGCCAATCCCGCTGGTGGGTCCCATAGATGGACGGCTTACATATATGGCCATATCATCAGGTTGGGGCCACGTGGTGGCCCATCAGTCCAGCAAAATGGATGAACGGTGAGGATAAAAAACATATTTCACCGTGGGCCCCACCGTCCAGGGGTCTAGACGGTGTGGATGGACGTATACATCATAATAGGCTCCACCGTTTGAAGATGGTGTTTGGCCCGTTACCCGCTCCTGGATCCGGAAGGAGAAGCGGAAGGAGGAACGGTGGCAAGGGGGCCCACGTGATGCGCCAAGGGCTCAGCGGTTGAAGATTCAAGCCAACCCACTGACTCTCACTCTCTCCTGTCTCCTCTGTTCCTCTCCTTCTTCTCTATTTTTTATCTTTCTTTCTTTCTTCCTCTGCCTTCCTCACTTTTCTCCCTTCTTTCTCAGGTCAGTGACAGAGTCGGAACACAGATCTTGAGCTCAAGCTAAAATGGTTCCGAGTTCAGCCGGTGTGACGTGGAGCAAGGAGGACGACAATCATGGAAAATCCCTTCCCACTGCTTCTAGCTTCGATCCGACCCCGTGGGACAGTCTCTAAAGACGTAATGGAGCTTGTAGAACCAAGGTTTTGAAGCTTCAAGGGGAGTCGGCCTGGTGGATTTGAGCTTGGGAGAAGGGGCGGCCGTTCTCTCTTTCTCATTCTCTTTTATCTCAAAAAAACTAGCTAAGATGGCTAGAATTGATTTGAAATGAACGGCCGGGATTGGTGGACTCCCTCAAACGCGGATTGCCACCGTGGAAGGAGAGCAAAACGGATTGCTTTCCGTTTTTGGAATCAAATGTGTGTTTTTTAGCCTGATTTGTGTGCACATGTGTGCAACCCAACGGTTGAAACTATCAGAGGTTATATGTATTTGGGTTCCCTATAAGATGGATGGTTTAGATCAGCCAAGTGTTTGCTGATGGTGGGCCACAATCCGAACTCTCTCTCCGTCTGTCTGCTTTGGCGGACGAAATTCAAAAAGGGAAGAAGAGGGAAATCCTTTCCTTATTTGGGCGGGCACGGGTCAGCGCTCGTCTGACCGTGCCAGCGGCCCGGTGCATAGCGGGTGCACGAATGGGTTGTGCACCCACAGCAAAGGTGGGGTCCACAGGGATGATCCCACCTAATCCACTCCGTTCATCCATTTTTTCAGCCCAAAATGGGGCCCGGAACAAAGAATGAGGTAGATCCATGGCTTAGGTGGGCCATGCACATTATAATTTAGACTTTCATACTCGGTTATTATTGATCTTGTGGTCCAACCCCATGCTCAAAACCGTCCATCTAGCTAGTGTGCCATCTAGGGCCACTATCTATTTTAGATTTTATAATAAAAATATATTTACATATTTATTTGGTGTAATACATTAATAATTATAGATAAGTATTTATTTAAAATAATGAATATTTATAATGTATATTTTTGTGATTATATATGCATATATAGTATAGTAAAACTACTTATTAAGTGATATATATTATATGTATAGTATGATACAATAGTACATAGTTAAAGTTTATAAAATGTAATGTTAATTAATATACATTAATTATATAATAATGTGTTGGTATACAATTTATTTTATATGTAGCTTAAATAACATAAAATAAATAATATACGTAATTTGGATAATTTAAGTAACGTATGTATTATTATAAATAATTGTGAAATCATTTTGTTATTATAATATATATACTTTTTAAAATGGGTTATTATGGATCAACTTAAGATAGGCCTCCCATTCGACTAATTCAGGTGGGCCTCATCTGGTGGTCGGTCAGATCATGTTTGTCCTCCAACATTCCCAGGCTAATCTGGATACACTTAGACCGATGCTCCTAAAGTCCCATGAGTTTACAATTGCCTTACAGAAAGTGGTTAGTCTAATGAATGGCGGGTTTTGATGATTCGGCTTTTGACATTGACAACGAACATTTGATTTATCTATCAGGGTGATTGAGCTCTAAAATACACCTCTTTTGTGATGTGATGCTCCATGTTGGAATATGATGGACAGATGACTTGATATATGGGTGAAGTTTACCCATAACAGGTGAGGGTAATTGGTTCGCTAAATCGGGTTTGTAATCCTAAATTAGGTCCTCATATAACACCCGAGTACTGGAAAGTATGAGGTGTTACAATCTATCACCCTTAAAGAGAATTTCGTCCCCAAAATTCAATACTTTTATCTTAAATGGGAATGAGGATAATGTATTCTACCATGTCTCTTAGCATTCACTACCTTCCTCGTGACATATGTTTATATGCTCAAGGGTTTGTGACTAACTACTAGGACTGGGGTTGTTACAATCTACCCCCTTTAAAGAAGAATCTTGCCCACGAGATTCGATCACGCTCATCCCATTTTCTTCCTGTATCAACTATGATCAAGGGTTTGCTCACACGACTTGAAGAAGAGTCTTACTACTATTCTATATTTATATATGTGAGTTTGAAATTCACAATGACAATTCTAGATCATCTTAGAGGAAGAGTAGTTTATATTTTCAGTGTTCGGGTTAACATGAACTGACAGTTATGGTTGGCCTGAGCTTGATACAATGATCTTCTGCCTGATTAGGGCAGTGAGTTCCTTGGTATCCCTTCCTGATCCTAATGAATCTTGACCTTCTACTTGATTAGGGCATTGACGTCGTTAGAATTTTCTAGGATTTAGAATTTGGGTCAAACCAAGTGCACTTCGCTAAAATATGATATTGTCAGTCCGTGATCCCAATTATCCTGGGTTCCTGTGGAATAACGTATAGTTTTCCAATTTCATAAGAGGTAAGTGTATGTGGCCTATTACGCTGTCACTGCGCACTTTGATTATTTAATCATTATGCAAAATCTAAATTATAATTCCTAGTATAGATTTCTAAGTTTAAAATGTTTACATTCGATCTAACCGTACAATACGGTGGTTACTTGTTTCCCTACGATACCTAAGTTTAGTCCCTAAGTTCTAACAACTATAATTCATAAAGGAACCTAAGTTTTTGTTTCTAAGTTCAAATAGCTAAGCCTAAAAATCACAAGGGATCCTAAAATTTAAATTTCTATATTCACAAAATACCTTAATGCTAAGGGAATCAAACCTAGCTTAAGTCTCTAATTTAATCAATGGAACTTCAGAGTATTTGAAGTTATATAAGTCCTGTTTTTCCCAAGGCCTAGTTTATCTAGACTCGCTCTGATACCAACTGTAACGCTCCGTGTTTTTAGGACCCGAGTATATAACCCATTTCCCAAAAACCCGAGTGTTAGCTTATAAAATCCAATATAATTTTGAACCGTTTATCATTAATCAGAGTTAACAACAACGAAGCTAGATTAAACCATGCATTGTATAAAAACATTCTGATCATTACAAAATTCTAAATATAGCGCCCATACAGGACTTATACAATCCCAAATAAAAAGTTCATTAATAATAAAAACAAGAAACCTATCATGCAATGACGGAACTCAATATGGGCCGCAGGGACCCCGCTTAGCTCTCCAGATAACCGATCTGCTCTAGAGACCCAGTGAACGTCATCGAATCGCCCTACACTTACATCAATTGTTACGGTTTGATAATGTCAATGGCTATCACAGTGAGGAACACCCTCTAAGATTTGCATACTCATCATTCATAATTCAATATAGATCGTAAGTCATGAAAATAGATATATTAAACAGGGCACTTTATAATCATGAACATACACTCAAAAACTTATCAAATCAACAGAATCTCCTCATAAACAGAATATCATAGCAATCGCAATATAAAAAATACATCTAGAAAATCAAACACTCAATCATACGACCCTCTATTGCACCCGAAATCACATTGTACGTGAACACCACAAGATGGCTAGGAAATCGCTAAGCAAACACTCGCTCCACCCAGCAATCATGAAACGACTGGACACCGCAAGATGGCTAGGAAACCAACAAGATATGCGAATATAACCATCAAGCCACGAAAGGGCACCAACAACCCATCAAAGCCAAAAGGGCAAATAGACGATCCAAGTCACGTAGGGCGAGTATGCAGTCCAAGCCACGTAAGGTAAAGTGTGATATATGGATTGCAAGCTGGTGAGTTCGGGACATGTTCATTCATTACATCACTCAATCGCAACTGACCAACATATAGTTAATTAGCAATGTACGACTAAAGATAGCATGTTATTACCAAATCGTTTATGCATATTATAATTAAAGAGATATGTTCATTCACATATTCACATAATAAGTTAAGTAACAAAATCAAGTAACTTAGGATATACTGAATGGAAAGGATTAAGGCAACATCTATAAATTTAAGTGGGAAGCTCAAAGGGTGAGTCCTCACCTTGGTCAATTCAAGATGACATCAATTTGAATCACTCCAATGTGCACAAACTCTACTCAGCACCCACACTAAACCATCTTGAACTTGAGTTAGTTCAAGCAAGCAGGATCTATGCATATGAGATTCGAATCGTTACCAATTAAATAGAGATTTAATAAATAATAACATTGTTAGACATGATTTATCATGAAATTTAAATGAAGTTCGCTCACCCATGCATTCCCCCATCAACTCATGGACTGGGACATTTTCTAGCCTAGTAGCTATGCGTAGGAGCATTAGATTGGGCTCTTCTTGGCCCACTACATCGTTTTCAAAGGGGTTGGCCTGTGGGGTATGGGCCCACTTGTTTACCACCAGGTGGCTGGGCCTGGTTCACAACTATGGCCCAGAAGCAGGCCGTAGAGAACTAAATACACCTGCACATGGTGCGCTTGCGAATAATTTCTGATCAACTGTGGCCCACAGTGTTTGTGGCATGACCCACTGAGATTTCAATGGGAGGTCAACCTAGCAATGGACAGATGGTGTGTATGTAATACATAGTCCACCGTCCAGTCATCTGGACGGCATGGATAAGACCACCCATACATCACCATGTGGCCCACGGTTCTGCTAACGTGTACAGCAGCCTTGCTGCTCTAGGATGCAAAGACGGGCGGTCAGGATGTTACACATACATCGTGGGACCCATAGAGCTGGTTGACGCCAATACCCCAACTATATAGCCATCCAGGGCTGCCCTGGACGGTCCGGATGCAACGGATGCATCATGTGAAGGCCCCACCGTCCAGACGGATGGTGAGAGTAAAACACATATATCACAGTCCATCCCACGGACTTACCGCCGCTGTTGCAGCAGCAGCAGCGTACACACCAGCCAATCCCGCTGGTGGGTCCCACGGATGGACGGCTCATATATATGACACATATCATCAGGGTGGGGCCACGTGGTGGCCCATCAATCCAGCAAAATGGACGAACAGTGAGGATATAACACATATTTCATAGTGGGCCCCACGGTCCAGGGGTCTAGACGGTGTGGATGGACGTATACATCATAGTAGGCTCCACCGTTTGAAGATGGTGTTTGGCCCGTTACCTGCTCCTAGATCCGGAAGTAGAAGCGGAAGGAGGAACGGTGGCAAGGACGCCCACGTGATGCGCCAAGGGCTCAGCGGTCGAAGATTCAAGCCAACCCGCTGACTCTCACTCTCTCCTGTCTCCTCTGTTCCTCTCCTTCTTCTCTGTTTTTTCTCTTTCTTTCTTTCATTCTTCCTCTGCCTTCCTCTCTTTTCTCCCTTCTTCTTTCTTAGGTCAGCAGCAGAGCGAGCTGAAATGGTTCTGAGTTCAGCCGGTGTGACGTGGAGCAGGGAGGACGACAATCATGGAAAATCCCTTCCCACTGCTTGTAGCTCTGATCTGACCACGTGGGACAGTCTCTAAAGACGTAATGGAGCTTGTAGAACCAAGGTTTTGAAGCTTCAATGGGAGTCGGCCTGGTGGGTTTGAGCTTGGGAGAAGGGGTGGCCGTTCACTCTTTCTCATTCTCTTTTATCTCAAAAAAACTAGCTAGGACGGCTAGGATTGATTGGAAATGAACAGCTGGGATTGGAGGACTCCCTCACACGCGGATTGCCACCGTGGAAGGAGAGAAAAACGGATTTCTTTCATTTTTAGAATCAAATGTGTGTTTTTTAGCCTGATTTACGGCCTGATTTGTGTGTACACATGTGCAACCCAATGGCTAAAACTGTAAGTGGTTAGACGTATTTGGGTTCCCTATAGCATGGACGGTTTGGATCAGCCAAGTGTCTGCTGATGGTGGGCCATAATCCGAACTCTCTCTCCGTCTGTCTGCTTTGGCGGACGAAATTTAAAAAGGGAGGAAGAGGGAAATCCTTTCCTTATTTGGGCGGGCACGGGTCAGCGCTCGTCTGACTGTGCCAGCGGCCCGGTGCACAGCGGGTGCACGCATGGGTTGTGCACCCACAGCAAAGGTGGGGCCCACAGGGATGATCCCACCTAATCCACTCTGTTCATCCATTTTTTCAACCCAAAATGGGGCCCGGCCCAAAGAATGAGGTAGATCCCTGGCTTAGGTGGGCCATGCACATTGTAATTTGGACTTTCATAATAGGTTATTGTTGATCTTGTGGTCCAACCCCATGCTCAAAACCGTTCATCTAGTACTGTGCCATTCAGGGCCACTATCTATTTTAGATTTTATAATAAAAATATATTTGCATATTTATTTGGTGTAATACATTAATAATTATAGATAAGTATTTATTTAAAATAATGAATATTTATAATGTATATTTTTGTGATTATATATGCATATTTAGTATAGTAAAACTACTATTAAGTGATATATATTATATGTATAGTATGATACGATTGTATATAGTTAAAGTTTATAAAACATAATGTTAATTAATATACATTAATTATATAATAATGTGTTGGAATACAATTTATTTTATATGTAGCTTAAATAGCATAAAATAAATAATATATGTAATTTGGATAATTTAAGTAACGTATGTATTACTAAAAATAATTGTGAAATCATTTTTTTATTATAATATATATACTTTTTAAAATGGGTTGTTATGGATCAACTTAAGATAGGCCTCCCATCCGACTTATGAGGTGTTACATGTAGATACATGTGATAATCATATAAGCATTTAACGAACAATCCAAATACAACATTTATTTGAGCATTTTATCAAACACATGGAACATGTCGCCAAACACTTGCATTAAATCCATAAGTCGCGTAGCGGCGATATGATTTCATGAAAGAAGCCAAACATATGATTAAGGAAATTAAGAATCCTATCTTATTACACTTAATAAATACCAACCATCAACATCTTTTTCATTCAAACATTTTTTCAAACACTTAAACTATACCTTATTAAATACATAGACTAAATTGGTTATGACATTCACTATAACAATTCATTTCACAACATCGGTTATAAAGCACATAACACACATGAATCTTCGATTAGTAATCATGACAAGCACAAATCAGGATTTCACATTCATTCAAACATTTCAACAAACACATGGAATGCATTTTCATACAACATAGTTCATGTAAGTGTAATATATTGAAATTGACGTGTCTAAGACGATATGGCAGCAGTCATGTCAGACATAAATCATTAGCTGACATTGAAAGCCTTGAAAACCATAACCTAAACATTTATAGTCCGCACCTTTCGCCAGAAAGCTCGATTTGGACCCGATTCAGACTGTACGTTTCTGAAAATGAGACGACAAACACCTACACGACATAATAGGTTAGCTAGGTAAGCAAACTACCAACCTGGATTTCTACAATGAGATTAGGGTTAGGATTTCTTACCCAAATCGTAGTTGAAAATGATGGTGTAGCGAAATGGGAGAGGTAATTCAGCCCATGGAGTAGTGGGAGTGAATCCCAGCAACGATCTCCCTATCTCTCTCTCTCTCTTCTCCTCACTCTTTTATCCTCTTTTCTCTCTTCTCTCTCCTAGGGTTAGGAAAATTCGTATGAAATGGGAATGGGGTGGTTTAAGAGCATTATATAGGCCCAGAACTGGTGTAAATGGCCCCAAGGCCATGGTATACTTAGGTTACAGCCAAAGGGTGTCTGTTTCGGGCAGACGGGACTCATCTGGAGGTCCATTACTCACCTATGGCATGGAGCAAGTTCTCTGACTATGGATCTAAGCCAGGTTATAATTTTGGTACGATCGGATTAGTGGATCGATCGTGGAGGACCTGTGTCAGATCAACAGTTGTTGTCGCTCGATCAGGGCCACAAGTATACAGATATGTACAGGAAAATTTCCCTGATCCATGGGTGAAGTTCAGTTAGAAACTAACAGTCTGAAATCTTCAATTTCGCTCACAAGCGAATGACCCAATTCACTTAAGTTTCAATACCTTTTCTAAGGATATTTGCGTTTCTCACACACTTCGCTCAGGGTTCAAGTTGTGCGTTTTTGGATACTATTTGGGCTCAATTCCCGCGTTGGTCGTCAAGCCCAGTAAGGCGGACATGACCCTATAGTTTCGTGGTCATCGGGCTTTCGACTTGCTGTCCAGGTCCGATTCGGAGTTTCAATGTGCTCCCGAGAGCAACTGGCTTTTAGGATTTCTCTTAAGTTATTAAGTAGTGTTGAGTCGTTGCTTTTGATAGTTTTGGGTCTTTCCATTTGTATAGATAGTGGTTCAAGCTAAATCCACTGCCTATTTAGTTTAGTATTTAACTAAATTTCACCTAAATTTCTACAGGATACAATCCTTTGGGATTTCTGCCTGAGGTGGTACTCGGGCCTTTGTACGAATTTTTTCGAGACGTTACACATTATTGCACACCATTTAGAATATTGTTAATTTGTTATAACTTATAATTTATAAACAAAAGTGTTCGACTCAACCCCACACTCGACTTAACCGAGCGCCCAAACCGACCCAACCCAGCCCCCATCACCCAACCCGACCTAACCCCTAACCCGACTCAACCCAACGCCCAACCCAACCCAACCCAACCCCCACACCGACGACCTAAACCCCAACTCGATTCAACCCAGTGGGCCAGAGCCCAACTCGACCCAACCCAGCCCCCACCTCGTCGACCCAAACCCTAACCCGTCTTAACCCAGTGCGTTAGTGCCCAACCCGACCCAACCCAACCCAACCCAACCCCCCTACCCGACCCAAATCCCAATCTTACTCAAACCAGCGCCCAACTCGACCCAACCCAGTAGCCCCACCGGACCCAAACCTAAACCTGACTTAACCTAACAAGCCAGCTCCCAACCTGACTCAACTTAGCGCCCAACCCGATGGTCCCGATCCAACCCATCGCCCAACCTGACGCAATCATATTAAAAAAAAAAAAAAAATCTATAATCATATATTTATTATATTGATATAAATATAAAAAATAATAATCATCTTCATCTACCTTTGTGGTGGCCGAATGGGCTGAGCGGGCCGAGTTGGGATTGGGCGCGGGTTACTCGATGTTGCCGAGTGGACTGCGCAGGATGACTTGGAGAAATCAGGAGAATGAGAGAGATAGAGAGGGGCAGAGAGTCTCTGGCCGATGGAGACGACGACCGGCGGGCAGCAGTGTGCTGGGTGCTGTTATGCGGCAGCGGCGTGCTGGGTGGGTTAAGGGAAATAAAGAGAGGGAGGGTAAGGTCGAGTAGGGTTTGTTTTAAGTTTTTAACTTTTAACTTTTTTTAAATATATATATATATATAAATATAAATATAATATATATAATATTTATAATTTAAAAAATATTACTCGAGCCAAGTCGAGCTCAAGTTCGAGCTTTAGAAAATGAGCTTGACTCGCCTCGAGTCAGCCTTTTAATCCGAGTCAATTTGAACTAACTCGAGTCGAGTCGAGTGAGCTTTTCAAGCTAGCTCGACTCGTGTATAACCCTACTCGTTCTGCAAGGGTAAAAGAGATCGACTGTCCTTCAGCTGGTCCTTCAAAAGCTCAGGAGGAGGAAGGTCGTGGCCTCCGCCGAGCTATCGAGGAGATCCTTCCTTGGTTGGATCAGCACGTGCCCAAGGCAGATTTCCTCGGCTTGTTCGACTCTTCCGCAAACTCGGTCCTCACGTTTGTGATGATGAGCTTTCTTGGGGAAGTATATTTCCATAAGTAGTTCATCATTCTTTATGATTGTTCAGTTTCACTTATTTTTTTCTTTTTCTTGGCAGCTCACCCCATGCATGCTGAAGGTGCGTCGTGAGATGACTCAGTTGCAGGGGTAAATAAGTGAGACTTGTCAAAAGCTCGCATAAAAAGAGATTGAGATTGCTCAATCCCAAGGTCATGCTTCTTCGGCAGAGGCCGAGCTAGAGCCACAAAGAAGCTTCTTGAAGAGGCTTCTGGAAAGTTGGCTTGGCGGGAGGCTGAGCTTGGAGCGAAGCTCGAGGAAGCTAGGGCGAAGGTCACGGAGGCTGGAACGAAGCTCGGGGAGACTGAGGTGAAGCTTAAGAAAGTTAAGGCAGGAGCTCGAGCTGCTCTCGTCTAAGCTCGGGAGGATGTTGTCAAAGAATATCACTCCTCCCAAACGTACATAGATGATTAAAATGCTCTCTACCGGCGGGGTTACGCGAAGTGGATCAAGACCATGAAGGAGGCCTTTCTAGAGTTAGATCTCTCTGGTTTAAATGAATCTGAGTCAGGCTCCGACGCATTTAGCAATGAAGCGGCTCCCGAGCAGCCCCCTGAGGCTTGAAGACAAACTTCTCTCTATAATACATTTCCCTTTTTCTTTTTTCTTTTTTAAATGTAGAATGATGTAGTCATGCCCTTTGTGGCCTTATCAATGAAAGTTACCCCCCCTTTTTGAGATAACACGTTCATTTGTAGATTTTTCTAAGTTAAGTAGATCGCCCCCAATAGAAGAGTTAGATCTGGTAGATAAATGGGATTTGGGCCGGATCTTATAAATAGGTCAAACATAGGTCGGACCTTGTAAATAGGTCGGACATGAGTCAGAACTTGTAGATAGGTTAGACATAGGTCGGACCTTGATCGGACTTTGGTTGAACTCGGTAGACATAGTAGACTTAATAGGAGTCATGTTATAACAAATCTTTATTAGATCTATCTTGAGGCTGAACAATATACAATAAACTGCATGTTAATTTGCTAAGGGTGATAGATCTTGATATGTTCAGCATTCCACGGATGAGGTAAGAGTTGCCCATCTAGATCTTCTAGTCGGTATCAGCCAGGTCGGCTTGTACTCGTCACTACGTAGGGTCCTTCCTAGTTTAGGCCCAAAGTTCCCGATCCTGGTTCTTTGGTATTTTGGAAGGTTCTTTGAAGGACTAAGTCGCTAGCTCAAAATCTTCTAATTTTCACCCTAGAGTTGTAGAAATGCATCACTTGTTGCTGCGAGTAGTAGTTCAAATTTGAGCTTATTCTCTCCTTTCCTTGAGAAGGTCGAGACTTAGCGCCATTAGCTCCGAATTCATTTGTTCGTTGAATGTCTCTGTCTGAGCTATTGGTTGTCCGATCTCTACTGGGGTGACTGCTTGTGCTCCATATGATAAGGAAAAGGGTGGCTCCCAATTGGCTATTCGGGTAGTAGTTTAGTATGCCCAAAGGACTTTAAGGAGTTCCTCAGCCCATGCCCCCTTGACATTCTCGAGCTTGATTCAAAGGTGATGTTTGATGATTATGTTGACTGATTTGACTTGTCTATTTGCATGCGGATGTCATGATGAAGAGTAGACATAGCGAATTCTGAGGTTCTCACATATCCCCTGGAATTGCTTGTTATCAAACTGCTTTCCATTATCGGAGATGATCGTTCGAGGAATTCTAAATCTGCATATAATGTTCTTCCAGACAAAGTCTGTGATCTTTTGTTTGGTTATCTTCCCCAACGGTTCAGCTTTAGCCCATTTTGTAAAGTAATTGACCGTTACTATAACAAACTTGGTCTGCCCTTTGCCTGTTGAGAGAGGACCAATGCTGTCGATTTCCCACTGAGCAAACAACCATGACCCGGTTATAGGGGGGAACTCTTTGGGTGGCTACCCGGGTATGTTTGCGAAGCATTGGCACTTGTCACACTTTTGAGTGAATTGTCGACAATCGGTTTGGATGGTCGACCAATAATAACCTTGCCGAATAACTTTATGGGCTAAAGCTCGGCCTTCGGAGTGGTTTCCACAGATCCCCTTGTGGGTCTCCCTTAAGACGTATCTTGCTTCCTCCGGTTGGAGACATCTGAGATAGGGAGATAAAAATCTTTTTTTATAGAGGACATCGTTGAACATGGTGTAGCGGGCGGCCTTAGTTCGCAATCTGTGTGCTTCCATTTGATCTTTGGGTAACTTGTCTTCTTTGAGATAGTCGATGATTGGATCCATCCAAGTAGGTTTCGAACTTATCGAAAGAACTGCGGCGAGGTCAACCTCGTTGATACTCGTTTTTGTAAGGAACTCGATTGGGGCAAATCTTGAAATATCGTCTTCATCAGCAGTGGCTAGCTTTGCCAGCATGTCAGCTTTAGAATTCTCAGCCTAAGGAATCAGAGAAACACTGCACTTTTGGAATTTTTTGATCAATTCTTTGGCCTTCCGTAGATAGGCTTTCATGCCTTCCATCTTGGTCTGGTATGCTTCAGCTATTTTATTGACAATCAACTAGGAATTGCTGAAGGCTTTGAGGTGCTGAGCTCCCATATTAGATGTTAGTTTAAGTCTGATGAGTAAAACTTCATATACTGCTGTATTGTTGGAGGCTTGAAATTTGAATCTTAAGTCATATTGCATACATATATGGTTTAGGGTCTCTAGGACTATCCCGACCCCACTTGCCTTAGAGTTGGATGAGCCATCAACATAGAGCATCCACTTGGGTGGGTCGGGAGTAGCTCGGGCATTGGATGCATGGTCGAATGCTTGGTCAGGTGCTTAGTTAGGTAGAACACCTGGGACGAGCTCTAGCCTGGGTAGGTCGGTATCTTGCCCAGAGGTATGAGTTAATTCGACAATGAAATCAACCACTGCTTGACCTTTAATAGCTGCTCGAGGTCGATACTTGATATCGAACTCAAAGAAGACAGTAGGGATTCTCCTTGCTCGGGTTTGGAGAGTAGTGGTGGTGACCCTAAATATTACTTGAGCTTCTGGAAGGCCATCTCATATTTTTTTCTCCAGTCTATTACTTATTTCCCTTTCAACTATTTAAAGAAGGAGAAACATTTGACTGTAGCTTAGGACACGAAACGATTGCAAGCTGCAATCCTCCTTGTAAATCATTGAATGTCTTTTGTCATCTTTGGTGAATCTGTAACACCTCGAATTTTCACGGCCCAAGTTTATACTCGTGCTTGAGAAAAATTTGGGTGTTAATAATGTATAAATTAGATGCCTTAAAAATCGCACCTTATTTTATTTTTTCATTTATATAACATCTAGACACATTCATGAAGGTAACATTCACGAGAATAAAATCGACTATATCGATTATTTCATCAGAGTAAAAGAATTCAGCAAATAATCAAATGCTCTCTCAATGAGAGTTTATTACATTGATTGAGTTTGCAGTGGAAGTATAAAACTAATTCATAAAACCATCTTCTTATTCTTTCAATATAATCTTCCATAGGGAGATAGTCCTTTAGGTCTTTAATCTGTACGTCACCTGCATCATCTGTACAGTTGGAGAGGGTCAACGCCCTACTCATAGTGATGGTTATCCTTTAAGATTAACAATAATTCAAGAGATTCATAAAAGGAATGTAAAGATTCTATTATGTCATGTACTACACTACTGCGAGAGATATCAGTATGCGCAAGCAATCTACATGAATGTATGCCTAACAAAGTGTGTGCAACTCATCATATGTAATGATCACTGTCACAATGTGGAAAATAATTCATAATATCTGACTTAACCCGCATTCTCACACTACAGATATTCACCGGCGTGTCCCATTTTAATGTGGATTTATACGAGCATCTCGAGGTAACATAGCAACGCGATTGAGGGATTTATGTAACACGATGTGTTCATGAAGTGACCATTTATGACATCCAATCCCAAAAAAGTGATGTAACACGGATGACGATTTACTTACATTGATTGTGCACCACACCAACCAACCCACAGAATTACGTGCCAACCAAGAGGGCCGCTACCCGTAACGCATTACGTCCACAATAAAATATTTGATTCACTAGTTGTGATACCTTTAACACATCACTTGCATTGATAGAGAATGTAAACTGAATCATGATTCCCAAAAGGGTAAATAAGTATTGAAGGTAAATTAAATAGTCGTAGAGAGGAAATCTTAGTAACATGAAAGCATAGTATGTAAAAGGCAAGATAACACATATCCACTTAAACTACTGTAAGCTTAAAGGAGTAAAACCCTCACCTTTGATTGTCTATCTGCCTACCACCAAGGTTAGATGTTCAGGAGCGCACTTTAGGATTTAAATCTTGTCCGAATTCATAAGGCTTAGATGATTAAGATTAAAGTTTGATTCATAATACTATTGGATTCAACTTAGTTTGGTGAGTTTTAAAGGAAAATTAAAATCTGGTTTTATATGTTTCAACTTTATATATATATATATATATATATATATATATATATAGATAGATAAGTTCTAGGAGTGTTATACCACCGAGTCGACTCAGTTTGTGTTGGTGGAATTCTCCACCTCTATTGTCGGAGAAGAAAGTATTCAAAAGGGAAAGAAAAGGAAGAAAATGGGATAAGAATTTCAGACCCGAACCCAACTTGGGGCAACAACTCAGTGAGTCTCAGTTGAGTTAACTCGGTTTGACTCATCGTGGTGCAACTATACAACCCGAGCTCTCTCTTTCTCGTTTCTTCTTTTCCTCTTTTCTTTTTCTTTTCTTTCTCTTTTATTTTCTCTTTCTCTTTCCCTTTCTTTCTTTCATTCTTTCTCATTGAGACACTGTTGCTAGACGACCGAAGCTCTCTCTCTCTCTCACGTTTCTCTTTCTCTATTTTCTTTTCTTTCTCCCTCTTTTCTTTTCCCTTTCCCCGGATGTTCCTCCCTATATCTCTCTTTTTTTAGTTTTATAATGTCTGGCCCCAGTGAAAGAGGAGTTGCAGTAAGACACGACTCCTTCGCATTTTGTTTGGTAAGGAGTTTACGCTGTGATTTGCGTGTGGCACAACTTTATAGAAGTTGTAGCAGAATCGGTCCTACCTAATCTATGGGTGAGACTTCTTTGAACCAAGGTCGTTCATTGGACGTTTCTGCTTGAACATCCGTCGTCCACTGTTGATCCTGATTTTCTTAGCGTGATCGGATAGACAGGCTTCGATTCTGCTGGAAATTACTTCTCTGTTTCCCTTAGATCGAGGCGGCCTTTTTGGACGTTCTGATTTTATGATTGGACGACCCCAGGCCCATAGGATTTTTTATCCAACCGTGTTGTCTCCTTGCGAACAAGAGTTTCGGAGGTTCTTGAGAATGGATTTCTTAGAAGTGTGGGTTGCGTAAGAAGAAAAATAGTGAAGTGCCGCATTACCTCTCCTTTTCGCTCCTTTCGGCCAATGTGGCCTAGGTCGAGATTCTCATTCCAAGTTTTTGAACAGTTTAGATTGAGGCTAAGTTTGACTTCCTATCGTAGAAAGTCTTGTGAGCCAATCCAGATTCATCCTTGCACAGTCTAGTTGTGATTGGATTTGTGCCCACATGGGAACTCATTTTCATGTGGAGTGAGTTAGGGTATGTTCAAAATTGGCCCATCTTCAAGATGGACGGCTTGAATCATCCTTTTGAATGATGATGGTGGGCCACAACAGCTCCAACAATGGACACAGTCCATCCGTTGCAAGCGGAAGAGAAGAAGAGAGAAATCTCTCCTTCTTCAAAAGAGAGTCATGTCAAACCCGTTTGAATGGGTTTCCCGGTCATGTGCAATGCCAATGCATGCACCGGCTGTGCACACACGACACGTGGAGTGGGGTCCATTGTGATGATTTTGACGGATCTACTCCGTTCATTCATTTTGTCAATCCATAAGTGGGCCACTGGTCAGAGATCAGGCAGGTTAGAAGCGTAGGTGGGCCATATTACGTGAATGTTTGTTTTAACCATGGATTTTTTTGATCCAAGATTTGAAAATTGACATGTATGGTCAGTTTGTGATATATAGGCACAGTGTAAAGTTTCTCGTCTAACGGATCATGAGAACCTTGTGATTTAGAATTCGAGGTCCAAATTAATGCCATTTTCATAATTATTGCTAATCTAAGAGTTTTGTGAAATCTAATGGTTCTACATGGTTATATGTGTCTTTCTAAATAATTCGTACAAACGGACTTACATCTAGATTATTACAGATGGGGAGCTATTTGTTAATTCATTTAAGGGAAGGTACATACGTCAAATCACATGATGGATGGTCTTATGAATGGTTGTGTCAACTTTGGGTCTGACCTTCATGGTTTATAAGGGTTCTTACTCAATCCTAGTTGAAATCTAAGGGTTGTTTCTTTGATCAGATGGTTGGATTATCTCGTTATGTGATGGATTTCAACATTGGGTGACATGGCCTGATAAACGATGGATTTGAGGACTTAAGATTTAGATGGAGATTATTTCTAATTGTCTGATTCATGTTGGAGATTAGATATAAGGTTAGGATACCTAGAATGGTATCGTACACATGTAAGTATTAAGTTAACTTCATGGTAACACTCGAGAACTTTCAATATTCAGGTATTGAAATGTTCGGGGTGTTATAATCTACCCCCCTTAAACATAATTTAACCCTCGAAATTTAGTACTCCTTTTATATAAGCTATTCCCCATGCCTCTAAGGATTCCATACTTCCTGTGTTCGAGGTAATATGAATAGATGGTTGTAGTGGGTTTGCGCCCGATACACAGATCCTTCGCCTGCACAATATAGACGATTACTGGTATCAATTCATAATCCTGTTAAATCTCGATCCTTTGCTTGACTAGGGCATTGGGATCATTTGAAATTTTCTAGGACTAGAGTTTGAGTCAAACTGCATAAATTTCGTGTGAACATGGTTCCATCAGTCTATAATCTCAATCGTTCTAAACTTATGGAGAATATCACAAAATCTTATACTCTCGTGAGGGATAATTCTACGTGACCCATTAATTTCTTCTACCATTCTTACTAATCCATTATGCTTGAGTCTTCAATGTATTACTCATAAGATGTGTGTGTATATATATATATATGTCTAAGTGTGCGTACAATTGGCTACATGAAATCGGGATGCAATAGCCTATCCCCCTTAAAAAAATCTCAACCCCGAGATTTGGCGATTGGATTTACCCGCTTATGCCTTACTTGATTACGGTTCCGTAAATCTATGGTTCTGATCATTCTAAATCTTTGGGGAATACCATGAAAATTTTCATCTCACCATGACAGCATCCTAGGTTTCATAAAGGATAGGCTCTAATTCATTCCTGTAGAACCCAAGCTTTAGTATCATCCTTTACATGAACATTGTAAATTCCAAAAAAAAAAATTGTTTTATATAAACACCTGTCACTCTCAGAATTTTAATTCATGATCCATGTGTCCAATTTATTCAAAAGTGGAACCTAGGCCCCTGACTTATTCTTGAGACTCCAAAAAATTTCCTGAGGCAAGATCCCACGGTTTGGGGGGTGTTTCACCCTTGCGAGGTGTATAAAAGGTTGCTGTCTAGCAGCAATTTTTGCTGATTTTTTACTACTGTCGGATTTTTATGTAATTTTGCACAAATCCAATTGAGATGAAATTTTAGAGGAAGGTTAATGGAGACCTAAGTGATTTATTTAA
The DNA here is from genome assembly GCF_029962835.1 of Magnolia sinica. Lineage (NCBI taxonomy): Eukaryota > Viridiplantae > Streptophyta > Magnoliopsida > Magnoliales > Magnoliaceae > Magnolia > Magnolia sinica. The sequence goes on from NC_080577.1 coordinate 62,080,043, forward strand.
AAATTTTCAAACTTTTCTAATGTGTCTTCTATCTGCAACTAGAGGAGGTTTCACAACATGTCAAAATTTCATTAAAGTAGTTAAATTTTTTGGAAAAATTGAAAAATCTCTGTTCCCATAAGGGAGACTTGTTCTTCTTGATTGTGAATCTATTTATGGATGACTTTTAGTTCAAAAAAAGTTTTTTCAGGATTTTGGGGATTTATTCCGGGGGTACCTAGATTAGTAGTTTCTACATTCCACGTCTAACTTGATATTTTCAATGGGGAACCTGAATATGGGTTTCTAATTCCTCAACTCCCGAGCTCCTTTGGGAATTTAATTAAGTATATGTATCTAATTCATAATCCTATCTAGGTTACGTAAAGCTTATGATGTTCCATTCCCTCAGGCCCAGTTAATCTCATTCTCATGCTCTGATACCAACTGTAATGCCTCGAATTTTCACAGCCCGAGTTTATACTCGTGCCCGAGAAAAATTCAGGTGTTAATAATGTATAAATTGGATGCCTTAAAAAATACACCTTTTTTTGTCATTTATATCACATCCAGACACATTCATGAAGGTAACATTTATGAGAATAAAATCAACTGTATCTATTATTTCATCAGAGTAAAAGAATTTAACAAATAATCCAATGCCCTCTCAATGATATCTTAATACATTGATTGAGTTCATAGCGGAAGTATAAAACTAATTCATAAAACCATCTTCTTATTCTTTTAGTATAATCTTCAATAGGGAGATAGTCCTCTAGGTCTTTAATTTGTACGTCACCTGCATCATCTGTACGATTGGAGAGGGTCAACGCCCTACTCATAGTGATGGTTATTCTTTAAGATTAACAATAATTCAGGAGATTCATAAAATAAATGGAAGGGTTCTGATACATCACGTACTCCACTACTACGAGAGATATCAGTATGCGCAAGCAATTTACATGAATGTATGCCTAACAGAGTGTGTGCAGCTCATCATACGTAGTGATCACTGTCACAATGTGGAAAATAATTCATAATATCCGACTCGACCCGCATTCTCACACTACAGATATTCGTCGGCGTGTCCCATGTTAACGTGGATTTATGCGAGTATCTCAAGGCAACACAATAACGCGATTGGGGATTTACGTAACACGATGTGTTCATGGAGTGACTATTTGCAACATCCAATCCTAAAAAAGTGATGTAACATGCATGACGATTTACTTATATCAATTGTGCACCACGCCAACCAACCTATGAAATTACATGCCGACTAAGAGGGCTGCTACCTATAATGCATTATGTCCACGATAAAATATTTAATTCACTAGTTGTGATGCCTTTAACACATCACTTGTATTGATAGAGAATGTAAATTGAATCATGATTCTCAAAAGGGTAAATAAGTGTTGATGGTATATTAAACAGTCGCAGAGAGCAAATCTTAGTAACATGAAAACATAGTATGTAAAAGGTAAGATAATGCATATCAACTTAAACTACTGTAAGCTTAAAGGAGTAAAACCCTCACTTTTAATTGTCTGTCTGCCTACCACCAAGGTTAGTTGTTTAGGAGAGCATTTTAAGATTTAAATCTTATCCTAATTCATAAGGCTCGAATGATTAAGATTAAAGTTTGATTCATAATACTATTGGATTCAATTTAGTTTGGTGAGTTTTAAAAGAAAATTAAAATCTGGTTTTATATGTTTTAACTTAGAATATATATATTCAAAAGGGAAGGAAAAGGAAGAAAATGGGATAAGAATTTCGGACCCAAACCCACCTTGGGGTAGCACATCAGTGAGTCTCAGCCGAGTTAACCCAGTTTGACTCGTCGTGGTGTAACTCAACCACCAGAGTTCTCTCTTTCTCGTTTCTTCTTTTCCTCTTTTCTTTTTCTTTTCTTTCTCTTTTCTTTTCTCTTTCTCTTTCTCTTTCTCTTTCTTTCTTTCTTTCACTTTTTCATTGAGACGTTACTGATGGACGACCGAAGCTCTCTCTCTCTCTCTCTCACATTTCTCTTTCTCTATTTTCTTTTCTTTCTCCATCTTTTCTTTTCCCTTTCTTTGGATGTTCCTCCCTATATCTCTCCTGTTTAGTTTTATAATGTTTGGCCCCAGTGAAAGAGGAGTTACGGTAAGATATGACTCCTCCTTTGCATTCTATTTGCGCAAGAGTTTACGTCGTGATTTGCGCGTGGCCTAGCTTTGCAGAAGTTGTAGTAGAATCAGTCCCACCTGATATATGGGTGAGACTTCTTTGAACCAAGGTCGTTCATTGGAAGTTTTTGCTTAAACCTTTGTCGTCCGCTATTGATCCCAATTTTCTGAGCGTGATCGGATAGACAAGCTTCGATTCTGCTGGAAATTACTTCTCTATTTCCCTTAGATTGAGGCGGCCCTTTTGGATGGTCTGATTTTGTGAACCGACGACCCTAAGCCCATAGGATTTTTGATCTGGCCGTGTGGTCTCCTTGTGAACGAGAGTTTCAGAGGTTCTTGCGGACAAATTTCTTGAAAGTGTGGGTTGCATAAGAAGAAAAATGGTGAAGTGCCGCATTCCCTCTCCTTTTAGCTCCTTTCAGCTAATGTGGCTTGGGTCAGGATTCCCATTCCAGGTTTTTGAACCATTTAGATCGAGACTAGGTTCGACTTACTGTCGTGGAAAGTCTTATAAGCCAACTCGGATTCGTTGCTATTTTTAGATTTTTCATCCTCGCACAGTCTAGTTGTGACTGGATTTGTGCCCGTGTGGGAACTCTGTTTCGTGTGGAGTGAGTTAGGGTCTGTTCGAAATTGGCCCATCTTCAAGATGGACGACTTGGATCATCCTTCTGAATGATGATGGTGGGCCACAACAGCTCCAAAAATGGACACAGTTCGTCTGTTGTAGGTAGAAAAGAAGAAGAGAGAAATTTCTCCTTCTTCGAATGAGAGTCGGGTCAAACCTGTTTGACCAGGTTTCCCGGTCTTGTGCAGCGGCGGTGCATGCACTGACTATGCACATGTGACACATAGAGCAGGGTCTATTGTGATGATTTTGACGGATCTACTCCGTTCATTCATTTTGTCAGTCCATAAGTGGGCCCCTAGTCAAAGATCAGGCAGGTTCGAGGCGTAGGTGGGCCATAGTACGCAAATGTTTGTTCTAACCACGGATCTTGTTGATCCAAGAGTTGAAATTTGACATGTACGGTCAGTTTGTGATATATAGGCATGGTGTAAAGTTTCTCATCGAACGGATCGTGAGAACCATGTGATTTAGAATTTGAGGTCCAGGTTAATGGCATTTTCATAATTATTGTTGATCTAAAAGTTTTCTGAAATCTAATGGTTCTATGTGGTTGTATGTGTCTTTCTAAACAATTCTTACAAATGGACTTACATCTAGATTATTACAGATAGGGAGCTATTTGTTAATTCATTCAAGGGAAGGTACCTACGTCAAATCATATGATGGATGGTCTTATGAATGGTTGTGTCAACTTCGGGTCTGACCTTCATGGTTTATAAGGATTTTTATTCTATCCTAGTTGAAATCTAATGGTTGTTTCTATGATCAGATGGTTAGATTATCTCATTATGTGATGGATTTTAACATTGGGTGTCATGGCCTGATAAACGATGGATCTGATGACTTAAGATGTGGATGTAGATTATTTCCAACGGCCTGATTCACGTTAAAGATTAGATATAAGGTTAGGATAGTCATATTGGTATCATACACATGTATGTATTAAGTTAACTTCATGGTAACACTTAAGAACTTTAAATATTCAGGTATTGGAATGTTTGGGGTGTTATAGAATCCATATCAAGGAGATCATTAATCTTCTCAGTGTTTGCTTCGATTCCTCGTTGGCTGACTAAGAAATCGAGGAATTTTCCCTAGGTAACCCCAAAGGCACATTTGTTCGAATTTAACTTCATCCGGTATTTATGAAGGATGAGGAACATTTCCTCGAGATCAGTAACATGAGTTGTAGCTTTAATGATCTTGATAAGCATATCGTTGACGTAGACTTCCATTGGCCACCCTATTTGATGGCCGAACATTTTGTTGACTAGTCACTGTTAAGTGTCACCTGCAATTTTCAATTCAAAAGGAATGACTCGGTAACAATAAAGACCTTTATGGGTGACAAAGGTGGTTTTTGTTTTATCATGTGGATGCATTACAATTTGATTATAACTAGAATAAGCATCCATAAAACTGAGTAGCTCATGCCTAGCGGTGTTGTCGATGAGTTGATGGATTCGGGGAAGAGGAAAACTATCTTTGGGACAGGCTTTGTTCAGGTTCGCATAGTCAACACAGACCCACTATTTCCTGTTAGCCTTCTTGACCAACACAATGTTGGCTATCCAGTCTAGATAATAAACTTCCTCGATGAATCCATCCTTGAGGAGTTTGTTGACTTCTTCCCCGATCACTGCATATATTTTAGGACCGAGCATGTGGTGCTTCTGTCGAATTGGTCGGTGAGCCGGGTTGACGTTCAGATGGTGCATGATGATTTTGGAGTCGATACCGGGCATGTTTTCATGAAACCACGTGAAGATGTCCACATAACATCAGAGGAGAGATATCATCTTGTCTCGTAGTGGTGCTGTTAGGGACGACCCAATTTAAATAGTCTTAGATGGGACAGATTCGTCGAGTGGGACAGGAACCAGTTCTTTCATGAGACAGCCTCTTTCTTCAGAATCCTCACGAGGATCCAGAGAAGTGATGGTCAGTATTTGGTTTGAAGCTCTTACTGCCATTGCGTAACACTGCCGAGCGTCGTGTTAATTTCCCTTTACTGATCTGATGCCTTGTTCGGTTGATAACTTCATGGCTAAATGGTATGTCGTGACCACAGCTCGTAGGGCATTCAGAGACAATCAACTAAGGATTGCATTGTAAACAGATGAACAATCCACTAATAAGAAATCAACCATTATAGTGACTTGGTTTTGTCGGTCCTCGGCCATAAGTGGGAGCTGTATTTCTCCCTTTGGTACAACCTCCTCGCTTGAGAAACCGAGCAAAGGAGTTTTAACAGGTCGAAGTAGGGATCGACCAACTCCTATTTTGTTGAAAGCCTGAGTGAACAAGACATCAGCTGATGATCCAGTGTCCACGAGGATTTGGAACACTTTACAATTGGCTATGGTCAGGGTAACCACAAGTGCATCGTCGTGCAAATGGTGGATTCCTCGGGCATCTTCTTTAGTGAAGGTTAGGCTATATTTCTCCACCTTTTGTTCTTTTAGAGGTCTTCCAATAAGTAGAACTTCATCTTCAGGGCGACCAATGTTCCTCGCGTGTACCTTTCGAGCATTATTTGAGTCTCATCTGCCTCCGTGGCCCCCGAAGATTGTGCGGATCTCCCCCGGTTAGTTCATTGTTGACTGGCTATTTATCTTTCACCACGACTTGATCTCCTCTATGATTAACGTACTCCCTAAGATGGCCGTTGCGGATGAGTGCCTCGATCTCTTGTTTGAGGTCAAAACAGTACTTGTATTATGTCTGTGATCTCGATGAAAGAGGCAATATTTATTTTTACTTTTGTTTTTGGGATTAGACTTCAACTTATTCATCCAGTGGACAATATGCTTATCCTAAATTTCCATCAAAACTTGCTCGGGAGTTTTGTTGAGAGGAGTGTAAGTTTTAAACTTATTGTAAGGTCGCTTGTTCGTGCGATGATTGTTTCGCGATTGATCGTCCTTCCTCTTTCTATTCGTATTGGTCGGACTTGGTTCTGCCCTCGTCTGCTTCTCTTTAGTCGGAAGAGCTTTGTTCTGGATAGCCTCTCGCAAGATACAAGCTTCTTCAGCGTTAGCGTACTTCTTTGACCTATTCAGTAGTTCGGCCATCGTCGTGGGAGGGATTTTGTCTAGTGAAAAGAGGATCTGGCGATCTCTCAGCCCTCCCATGATGGTGTTCACGGTGAGCTGTTCCGAATGTTTTTGAACATGCAAAGCTTCCAGATTGAAGCATTTGATGTAGTCTTTTAAAAGCTCACCGTCTTTCTGATTGACGTGAAGGAAGTGGGCAGGTGATTTGAGCCTCTTCTTTCCCCCAATAAAGTTTGTGATGAAGGTTTGGATAAGTTGGGAGAACGAACTAAAAGAGTTCGGTTTTAACTGCTTGAACCATAGCCGGGCGATTCAAGATAAGGTTAGGGAAAAGGCTCAGCACATGACTGCATCAGAAGCATCGTGGAGTTCCATGTAGACTCTAAAGGACTCCATGTGCTCAGACAGGTTAGTGTTTCTAGAGAACAGAGTGATCTGAGGTAACCAAAATCTATCTCGCAGTCACACTTGCATGATGTTGGCAGCAAATGAGGATCGGATTCCTCCATTATGGCTTGCATTGGCATCGACGCATTAGTTCGGTAGGCCGGCTGCATGTCTTCGATCTGATCTTATAAGTTTTTCAACTCAACCTCCTAGGGTTCACAGCTTTCAGTGGTAGTTTCGACCGGGACCTTGTCATGCTTCTTTTGGTCTAGCTCATGGCTAGATCGAAAGCAGGCAAGGCTGCGGTCTCTGAAATGTGAGACGGGGCTGATGTCACGCCCCAAACTTGGAAATCGGACTCACAAAATTTTTCATCACCGAATCCAGTGCCGACAACCTCTGTAGTACCCCATTCTCGGCTCCTAGCACCAATATACCAGGTTCCATTCCCAGGATCCTACAAGTAGGATTTTCAATATAAATTTATTTCATAATAAGCATAAACACAAGAATAACCATGAACAATAACCAGAACACCATCACAAAATTCACTCTGATAAAAAACTTGACTATAAAGTGAAAAAAGGGAAATACACGGCCTGTCATACAAGGCCTCGAAGGGAGTCATACCAATAGTTTCCTGATAGCTATTATTATAAGCGAACTCAGTCAGGCACAAATGCTCATCCCAGCTACCCGAGAAGTCGATCACATAAGCATGAAGCATATTCACAAGAATTTAGTTGACCCTCTCTGTTTACCCATCGGTCTGCGGATGATACGCGGTGCTGAACTGCAAGGCAGACCCCATAGTCTTCTGAAAGCTCCTCCAAAATTGAGATGTGAACCTTGGGTCTTGGTTAGAAACGATCGAAATTGGAACACTGTACAGTCTCACAATCTCATTGATAATTAATCTGGCAAGCCAGTCCAAAGCCCAAGTCGCACGAATCGTAAGAAAATGTGCTGACTTCGTCAAATGATCCACAACAACCTAGATGGCGTCATGACCGCGCCGAGTCCTCAGCAAGCCCATGATAAAATCGGTGGATATGTGCTCTCACTTCCACGTCAGGACACTCAACGGCTGTAATGAACCTGGGGGTCTCTGATGATTGGCCTTGATATGCTGGCATGTGTCAGACTCGGCCACAAAACTGGCTATCTGGTGCTTCATCCTTGCCCAAAAATACTACCTCCTCATATCACAATACATCTTTGTCAAGCCAGGGTGGATAGAAAACCGCAATCGATGTGCCTCAATCATAAGATCTCTGTGCAACTCTCAAACATCCGGGACACATAACCGTCCTCTGAAGCAAAGTCCACCATCATAAACAATCTGCCAATCTGACTAACGCTCAGACAATGCCTCTGCCCGATAACTCTACAATGACTCATCTACCTGCTAAGCCTCGATCACTCTTATGACAAAAGAGGATTGAATTAACATGCTCAATAACTGCACCATAGAAGACTGTAAGCCCATCTCAAAGTCGAACGCTGACACATCCTTAAGCATCTTCCACTCCTGAATCATCATGTGCGCTACTAGGCCTCATGACTGATGGTTAAGGGTATCTGCCACCATGTTTGCCTTGCCTGTGTGGTATTGAAGATTGAAATCATAGTCCTTTAGGAGTTCCATTCAACATCTCTACCTCATGTTTAACTCAGACTGAGAGAATAGATACTTCAAGCTCTTGGTCGTAGAAAAGCTTGAACCTGACCCCATAAAGATAGTACCTCCACACCTTCAATGCGAAGACAACTGCTACCAGCTCCAAATCATATGTGGGGTAGTTCAGCTCATGGACCTTGAGCTGGTGAGATGCATAAGCCACTGGCTTCCCATACTGCATCAGGACAACACCCAAACCAACTCCCGAAGCATCAGAAAAGACAACAAAGTCTTCACTCCCAAAGGGAAGAGTGAGGACAAGAGCGGATGTGAGGCGGTCCTTTAACTCTACAAATGTTCGCTCACATGCATCACTCCACACAAACTCTGCGCCCTTCCGGGTCAACCTGGTCAGCGATGCTGCAATACGGGAGAATCCCTCAATAAATTGTCGGTAATGTCTTGCCAAACTAAGGAAACTATGGATCTCGGACGCGTTCGTGGGCTGGCCCCATTAATGCACTGCATTAGTCTTCGAGGGGTCCACCGTGACACCCTCCCTTGTCATCACGTGACCGAGGAACTTCACCTCCTTCTGCCAAAACTCACACTTCTCCAGCTTCGCATACAGCCGGTGGGTACGGAGTGTCTGCGACGCAATCTCCAGATGCTGCTCATGGTCCTTGCGAGTCCTCAAATAAATCAGAATGTTGTCAATGAAGACCACAACAAACTGATTGAGATATGGATGAAAGACCTCATTCATCAACTGCATGAAGACCATGTGCGCATTGGTCAGTTCGAAGGACATGACCTGAAACTCAAAGTGTCCATAACGCGTCCTGAAAGCTGTCTTCGGGATGTCCTCCTCTTGGACTCGAATCTGATGATAATCAGACCATAGGTCAATATTTGAAAAGAACTATGCACCCTACAACTGATCAAATAAATAATCAATCCTTGGGAGTGGATACTTGTTATTGATCGTGACCCGGTTAAGCTTGCGGTAATCCACGCAGATCCTCAACGAGCCATCCTTCTTGTTGATGAATAGTATCGACACTCCCCACAGTGAACTGATCGGACGAATGAAATCCAACTCACACAACTCATCCAATTGCTGCTGCAACTCTTGCAACTCCATCGGTGCCGTACAATACGGGGCGTTTGAGATAGGCGCGATACCAGGCACAAGATCAATTTAAAACTCAATATGTCAGTGCGGCGATAACCCCGGAATCTCCTAGAATACATCGAGAAAATGACAGACCATTGGCAAATGATCAACGCTCACTACTACGGGCTCCTCTATTGCACATGACATCAAACAAGATAACGACTCTCCTCTACGCTCGGCTACTAACTGGAACTGAGGCAAGCCAGGTATACAGAATGTGACTATCCTTGCAGAGTAGTCCAAAATGGCGTCATACTCGGTAAGCCAATCCATACCTAGGATGACGTTGAACTCTGACATCGGCAACACAAATAAGTTGGCAGGCAAGAAAGTCTCCCCCACCAATATGGGGCAAGACGTACAGAAGCAGCCTAACACTGTGATCTTCCCCAAGGGCGTCGATACTGACAGACCTTCACGGGCAGACTCTAATGGTAATCCAGACGATCGATAAAAATCCTCAGATATGAGCGAGTGCGAAACACCAGAATCAAATAGGACTCGGACAATGCATGTAAAGACTAGAAGTATACCCTCAACGACTCCTCCGGAGGACTATGAGTCATGCTGAGCCACATAGAACCTAGCTTAGGCCAGCTGGGGAGGTGCCTGTCCCCTATGAGGTCTTTGCTGCTGATGCTGCTATTGGAACTGCTGCCTTAACTGCTGCGATCTTGGGGGCTGATGTTGATGCTGCTGTTGTGGGGGACTTGAGGGTAGGAGCTGCTGTCGCTGCTGGTGTGGCCCTCTTGGCTGCTGCTATTAGGGGCGGGGGCACTCATGCCTGTGGTGACCTGTCCCACTGCATCCAAAACAAGTTCCTACAAATGGCCTCTAGGGTGGCACTGGAGGTGTTGCTGGGGCTCGGCGAGTCGTGCCCCTCTGCTGCTGGCGACGCTGCTGCTGCTGGGAGCTTTCGGAGGGGGCCTACCCCTTCCGGTCTCTCCTCTGATCTCAATCGTTCTGTGTGTTGGTCCAGTCAGTCTCATAAATCTGGGCCCTCCGTACTACCTCCTCGAAAGTCAGGAGCTCGTGCCCAACAACAAGGCCTCAGAGACCGTAATGTAAGCCATTCTCGAAACAGCGGGCCTTCCTCCCCTCATCATCAATCAAGTATAGCGCGAACCTCGATAGCACCACAAAACGTGCCGTGTACTGTGCTACAGACATATCTCCCTGCACCAGGGTCTTAAACTCCAATGCTCGCTACTACCGAATGTGGTCGGGGAAGTACTGACAGTCAAACCGGTCCACGAAGTCCTCTCATATCCAAATGAAGTCAGGCCCTGCAGCATAAGCAATGGAGGTCCACTAGTACTCAACCTCACCCTCAAGAATATGCACAACTAAAGGGACCCACTGCTAGGTCATACATCTCATGGTCTCGAACATCTTCTCCACCTGGGAGCACCATCTCTCAGTTGCAGTCGGATCAGGCTCTCCCTGGAATCGCGGGGGAATCAAGACGAAGGAAGTTTCACAACAAAGTGCTTGTGTGCTCCTGCTCCGCCTACTCCAAGGTCTCAGCGGAGAGCCTGCCCTTCTCGTAGAGGGCTGCTGTCATGGTCTGAAGCATCTGCTACAACTGGTCGGCATTAATGGATACAATAGGAGCTGCGCTAGTCTCGGATGAAGGCGTAGGATCTGCAGGGGCCTCGGGTGTGGGAATATGATGCTCAGGCGGGGGAACAGGAATTGCTGGAAGTAGAGCGAGAGTCGCTCGGGTAGATCAGTTCGCTCGGGCACCTTGGGTGCCTCGCGTGCCTCGTTTAGGCGGCATGGTGTATAACAAAGAACAAAGGCGCCTATCATTCTTGAGAACCCTCGAAGGCTCAAACATTAGGGAACCAAATCAGAAAGTTAAGCACTCGGGCCCTACTCATCTTATGCTCATAGCAGATATGTGATGTTGCCCTGAATTATCCCCAAGTTATGCTCTGATACCAACTCCTATCACGCCCCAAACTCGAAAACCGGGCTCACAAAATTCCCGATCACCGAATCTGGCACCGACAGCCTTTGTAGTACCCCATTCTAGGTTCCTGACACCCATATACTAGGTTCCGATCCTGGGATCCTATAAGGAGGATTTTTAATATAAATTTATTTCACAATAAGCATAACCCACGAATAATAACTAGAACACAATCACAAAATCCACTATGATAAAAAAAACTTAAGTACAAAGCAAAAAAAGGGAAATACAATGATAATAACATAAACTCTAGAAGCTCTGCAACATGCTCCTTCTTCTGCTCAGCTATGGCCTAGCGTCACTTACACGCATCAATCGTGCATAAGCTTATAGAAAGTTTAGAGGGTGGTGAAAGTGTGTACATAAGGTAGCAATGCAAGTATGTAATATCAGAGTAATGTGGAAGCATGCTAGTAAGTCCATGAATGCTATCAGTCGTACCAAGGCTATGCAATGCAAGGCATGAATGATACCGACCACACTAAGGCCATACGATGCAAAACCTATATAGCCATTGTCATGTGCAAGATGCAGCTCAAGCTACCAATCCACATATCAATCCATCTCATCTCTATAGCATCATATATCAGTACAGTTCTCACTGGATAATCACTGGGATCGAATATGCTATACACCAGATTGTCACCCCACACTGGACGCACAACCATGCAAGTGGAAGAGACCTCACTACTTGCCTGACCAGCAGTCAGCCAATATATACTTGGCACATCGGTAGTAGACCCATTTACGAGCTGGTCATACTCAGCCTAGCAATAACCCTATTCTATCCAGTAGGTAAGCTCACACCCCCTTCCAATCGACTACGACACAGTGGGAGACACGACCTCCTGGTATTCAGCCCTCATACACTCATACATTCACTCAGTCTAGACATTGGAGCATCCTCCATGGTATCATAAGGGTTTAGGGACTTTCACCCTGAGACATCTATAGTGCCCCCATGCTTAACAAGTATTTCTAGTATCCAATCTTGCCATCCATGATATACCTATGGAGGCCATAGCCCTAATGTCGTTAGGGTGTACAGTAACCATGACACACAATATAAGATGCACGAGTCACACAATCTAGTCATGCATCAATCTTGTACATACCGTGCGCTCATGTGGGACAACTCCACCTATCAGGGAGTCCCATAAATAACCTGCCCAATGACATATGCAATGGTTAACCACATCTCATAACAAGCATGCAGATGATGCGCATGGGCATGTATCATGAAGTTATACTAAGCATGTTTGTAATCGGTATTGATAATCGGCCTATATACAAGGCGGGGTCCATAGATGGACAACAGATTCATAACATGAGGGTCAGTCTTCAGCTGTGGATATACCAAATCTGATAGCATGGATCCTTTCGTCTATGGTGATGATGAACTCTCATCATATCAAGGTTGGGCCTAGGTGGCCTACCTATAATTCTAAAGATCTGGAATGGGCTTCCTTCTTTATACTATCATATAGCCCGCTAGATGCCCTAGGGTGCGCAAATAAGTCCTAGATGGACTCCAAGATTAAAATAATCTTAATATCAACCAATGGGGCCCTAATATCTTGGGTTAGCCCAATAAAAATAGATGGATCATGCAAATATCAGTGGGGCCCAATGATTTGGGTTAACCCACTTAGAGAAGGATGAGAATGGGCTTAATAAAGGGCCTAAGGAAAGGTCACAATGTGGACATTTAACCATCATTGCCCATTCAATGTGGACATTCAACCAACATTGCTGCTAAGGAGTGGCCGACATAGAGCTAAACATATGATGGGGCCCATGGCCTCACACAACGGCCTCGTATACAACATAATGGGCCTCACACAAGGGCCTAATGAAACAACCCATAATCCTCATAATGGATGGAAATAAAATGGACTTCACACAAATCATCTCATACATCAATATTGGGCCTCTTGGGTTAGTCCATAGCCCACATACATCAAGGTAGGCCACATGGGGCAGCCCAAAGTCTAGAAAAATACTAAGGTAGGCTATGACTAGCATATCCAACATGATAGGCCTCTTTGGGTAGCCCATAGGCTCTAAAAATATAGCTAGGCCAAGTGTACAATATACCCAATGTAGTGGTTTACAATTCAACCCATGAAGTCCACTATAATGGATGGATAACACCTCACCAATAGGAATTTTAGGGTTGGATATTCAGCCTATCTTGCCCATTAAAACATCCAGAAAATCTAGGCAGCTAGCCCTTATATAATCAGATGAAGGGTGGGCCTAACAAGACATCAAAGGGGCCCAAATTCTGCCCAACATGGCTACATATATCATACATGGAGGTGGGCCTGTTGATGGACTTTTGGGCTAGCAGCAGTCCAGTCAATCTGGAGGTCCAAGGGCTGGATGGCTGAGGGTAAAATACACTTCAAGTGGGTCCCATGCCCAAGGGGCTGGACAACATAGATACAACACATCAAGGTGGGCCTCACGTCCGAAGGATGGATAGGGCTGATATAACAGTTACACCATGTCAGGGCCCACTATCCAACGGGCTGGATGGTACTGGGTACACGTGCAGGGTGGGCCCTGTAGATGGATGGTGTGAATATACAGAACATACATTCAAGGTGGGTCCCACCGTCTAGAGTGCTGGATGGTGTGGATAAGACCCATACATCATGGTTGGCCCCACACAGCACTGTCCAGAGATGGACGATGTGAATACAGAATATATACATCAAGGTGGGCCCCACCCCCACACTTGCAGCACGTGTGGGGTGGGCCCCACACACTACCAAATGGTCGGACGGTATGGACATAACACGTACCTCATGATTAGACCCCGAAACTTGCTAACGTCAACACAACAACTATATAAGTTGTGGGGCCTACCGTCCATGTGGCTGGACGGTGTGGATACAATACTACATCATGGTGGGCCCCACCCCAACTATCCCATGTCCAAAAAAAATGGACAGACAGTGTGGGTATACAACATATACATTACGGTGGTTCCCACCATCCAGACCACCGGACGGTGTGGATATAAGACACATGCATTGGATGTGGGTCCCACGTGCACGTGGCCCACCTGGTTGGATCAAATTGATATTTGTGCTTTCCCTTCATATAGTCCAACAATTTTTGCTGCTAGATGTCCCTGGCTGGACGGTCTGGATGTAATTTATCCATCAAGTGGGGCCCACATACACGTGGCTCACCAGCCACATACATCATCATCATCACCATAATAAGAAGAAGGGAGAGAGAGTGTGTGTGTGTGTGTGTGAGAGAGAGAGAGAGCGAGAGAGAGAGAGAGAGAGAGAGAGAGAGAGAGAGAGAGAGAGAGAGAGAACGGCATGAGTCCCTCACATGATCTACACCATACATCACATATGGGTCCATGCATGCATGGGCCCAACATAATCATAAAAAAAAAGAAAAAAAAAATCTGAGGTGGGGATGCCATCCCCACCATGCAAATGAGGGGTCTAGATGACCCATAGAAGGGATGGATTAGAGTAAAAACTATCATGGTGGGGTCCATGGAGAATGGACCCACCATGACTCATGCATGCTAGAAGATGGGCCAAAGGCCACATCAAGGGGATCATGGAGGATCTCCACCATGGATTGGTGGGTCCTTCAAGTCCCCATGCAAGGAAAAGAAAGAGATCAAAGGTAGAGAGGGAGATCTAACCCAAGAATTCACCGACCTTCAAATCTCAAGCTTCTTCTTCCAGCAATGGGTTCCTAGTGGGCCAAGGGAGATGTTTCAATGGTTGAGATTGGGTTTGGATGGTTAGATGAGGGAGTGTAAGAGGATGCAAGGTCTGGAATTTTGAAGAGCTTGGGACGTCCAAGTGATTGCGAGAATGGGAGAATGAGAATGAAAGAGGGAAAGAGAGAGATGAATGGGAGAGAGAGAGGTGATGATGACGGCTAGTCTCTCTCTCCTACTAGGCATGATTTGTGTAAGAGAAGCATGGCTAGTGTCAGGATTTAATGTAAGAAGGCATGAGGCTAAGGGGGTAGGATGATATCATCCTAGCTAGATAGGGTGACATCACCCACATGATTGCCTAAGGAAGTGGACATGGACATCATGGGTCCCACAATGATGATCAATGGTTGGGATAATGCGAAGGATGGATCTCACTATCTAGATGTTGGATTGACGTACAAGACATGGCGTTGGAACTGCGGCGACGAAGCGATTGTAATTGTATAAGTCTCAAGTTGAGTTGACTCGGGTTTACAGGATGTGACTTAAGGTTGCATGCAAATGCAATCTATAGGTCACGGGTTGTCAAAATTTGATGGGGTGGATCGCAGGATCCTAAGAAATGAAATGGTCACTAGGACATGGGCCTGATAGCTGGTTTGGCCGAGCTATGTTATTGGCTCCTTTGGGAGGGTGGTTGGCTCCTCTAAGAGGTCACACATGTACAGGAAGGTTGAGGAGGGTTGTTGCCCATTTGTTCATCCTCCCTATTAGTCCTTCGCACATGCTGAGGCTATAACTGTTCCATCATTTGCTTCATGTAGTTCATGTTCTCTCTAAGCATTTTGACCTCCCTTTCGAGGGAGTTCAACCAACCTCCTTTTATGCGAGACCACTGACCCTGCCTCCCGGAACCGAAATTAGCCTGATGTTGTGAGGAAGAGCCCCAATGGCTTTCCAGTTGTTTGGGTTACTTTGAGGCCGGCAGTGTGCAGTCAGGTGCAACTGGTGTTTCAACTAGGGAGGATCGAGTTCTCTTCTTCCCTCTCATCATTTGTAGTTTTTCTGGTAAACTAGGAACGATTAAGACGTCATTCCCACAGACGGTGCCAAAATGTTGATGCAGTTTTCCAGTAGACCCTCCTTAGTTAACCCTTTGGGAGTAATAGAAAAAGGAGACCTTGGCTTGTACAGGGGACCCTCTGATGCCTAAGTCAGGGTCTTGGGTATTTTGTAGGTTAGGATCTTAAGGAAAAGAGTCACCAATCAAGTATTAGGGTATGTATGCCTTATATTGGCTAGAGGTACCACTATATATAGGAGAAGGAAGATCATGTTGTAGGGAGTCTTTCCTGGTATGTTGGAGACCATTCCGCACAGGTTTTTGGATTCACCCGGGATCTTCTCGAGATTATAGTTATCTGAGGTCCTCAGGATCTAATTTGATCCCCCAAATGTCTTAGGAGAGATCTTCGGGTGGCAGAGGCGCAAGATATAGTAGATGTAAATAATACCGAGCCTTCCATTAGATCAGTATTTATCTTGTTCATAGGTTAAGCCAAGCTATGGCTGAGCTATGGTCGAGCTATATCAGGTTGACCTGTAGCCGATATATAACTGAGCTATATCCGACCTATGGTTTAGGTCGATCCATAGTTGACCTATGGTTTAGGTCGACGACCGGCCATTTGAGTGGACTTACAGTTGCATCGACCTACTTGAAGGTCGACCTTTCCTTGCTAGTGGGTTCCTCTCAAGGCACAAGCCCTATTAGGTCCATGCTGGTTTGTAGAGTTGGTCCATTCCATAAGTCGTTTCTATTTTTATCCCAACATCCATCATTAGAAACTTCTTAGTGTAGTGCTTATTTGTCATCTAACCTGTAGATAAGATCACACAATCCCAGATGAAAGACATAAATATCAGCTTAATTCAAAACTCCTATAACCCTTAAAAAGTTTTTAATAGTAGGTATTGCACTAAAATCTCTATTTAAGAATGGTTGAAAACTGTTCCTGAACCATTTAAGAATGTTTTTCAACTGTTCCTAAATAAGGCATCGTAAAAAATTAGGAACGGTTGCAAATCGTTACAAAATTTTAAAAATAGAAAATTAAGAACAGTTCAAAATCATTTCAAATTTAAAAAATTAGGAACAATTCAAAACTATCGCAAATTTTAAAAAACATCAATTTCGAAACATATTTGAACCCTTGTTTATGAAGCACAGATAAAAGCCATGTGACCACTGGCAAAAGTCAGTAAATTTTTTTTTCTGATTAGAGCTTGTATTTTTTCAATATTTGAAACCCAAAGAATGTTACGGTATAATTAAAAATGAATATTAAACAAATATTGTATGAATTTACAATAAAAGATATATAATATTTACAACAATAAGTTGAAAATTGTTTGGATACATTAAAAAAATCCTCCATGTGGTCCACTCCTAACTTGGCCTATACAACTATCTCCAGCCCCTTTGTCCACACATCATTTCGACCAAGCAATGTTGGTGTCCATCTACAATAGTCATTGCCAAAGCCTATACCATTGAACATACAAGAAGAGGATGCAGTTAAAAGATGTTGAATGTAACTCAAGTTGACTTTCATTTGTGCATATTCAAAATTTTCTTATAAAATCTATAAACAAACCAAAATTAACTTAACATTTTATTACACTTACAGAAATAAGATGCTAAAATTGATTGTTAATTGAATTGCATGTCTCAAACCCATCAATGTTTTAGCTGCCTCACTTTTAAAAGCACTTATCTCTCACCTTATATGATGCAAACCATCCAATCCATTGCTTGTAAAAAACAGAAGTATAACAAAATGACCAACATCAAAAGGTTAGCACCACCAAAAAATAGAGCAAAGGCTACAGACTATATCTGTATTGCAAGATCATGGTCCTAGCAATATTATAAGAAGGAATTATATGAAATTGTGATGCAAACAAATGAAATGCAATTGCTATAAGATTTGATGTTTTATTCTAAAGGTGATATGGAAGCTTACAATATGCCTTGCTATCAATAGAAAAGCCAGAAAATAGAAGCCCATCAAAATGGTCTGCCAGGCCCATTGTACATAAAAAAATCATTAGAATTTTCATCACAATCTAGAACATCTCCCAGCTCAAGAAAAGTATTTGACCATGAATGGTATCTTGATGTTCTTACTCTATAAGTGAACATGCATGAATGAATGTTTTACCATTTGGGAAACGATCACATAAAGCAGTTATACATTAGCTTTCAGGTACAACCATTTCTTTCCCACAAACATGCTACGCATGTAGAATATACAATTAGCGCATAACGTCGGACATGTCATAATCGATGAACACCTAGCAATGAAAAATACGCTGATTCATGAGCCGAGAATGACACAACATTAAAATCAATGAAAAGACAAATGGAATAACCCATCTTCCTGATTTTCATACAAGGCAATCCTAATGGTGTGTCCCACCCCATATGTGATTGCTTTTCTCATCAATTCCACTTTATGATCTCGCAAAGGTAGGCCCCATAAGATCGAGAAAGATTTCTCTCCTAAAGAAATTCATCAAAACAGACCCCAAAACTAGGGATATTTATTACAGATATAACCCTGTCCTTCTTTACACTGAGTGGAAATTGGAAATTGGACCAATTCACTCATTAAGTGGGCCAGATGCTTGCATTAAGTTAGAATATAGGTCGTCCATTGATTTCAGAAATGTAGCCTATCTAATGAGTGGACCATTCAGGTTTTCTCTCTAGCTGATCTTTGTGGCATGGCCCATGTCACGCCCTAAACTCGAGAATTGGGCTCATAAAATTACCGGCAGTCGAATCGGTGTCGACAGCCTCTGTAGTACCCCATTCTCGGCTCCCAGCTCCCATGTGCTACGTTTTGATCCTAGAATCCTACAAGGAATATTTTCAGGGTGAAGTTTTTTTCTTTTATATGTAAAGGAGCATAACCACAAGTGTACCCAAATCATAAAAACATCATCACCACATATCCACTAATATAATCTTTGAGTATAGTGCTGAAAGGAAAATACATGATATAACAAAACTCTAAAAGATTGGGCACATGCTCCTGTCTCAATGCTGTTACGGTCTATCAGAACCTGCATGTAACGAACATGTATAAACTTACTACGACTCTTGGAGAGTGCGTGCGTGCATGCGCAATTTATGTGTCAAGCATACAAATGTCAAAAGTGGAATGATGGAGGCCAAATTGGAAAGTCCATAAATACCATCAGCCTTATTCAGGCTATGCAACATAAAGACATATTAAGCCAACTGTCATATGATGAGGATGCAATGCAATATGCAAATCCTCGTAAGTCCATAATACCATCAGCCTTATCTAGGTTATTCAATGCAAAGACATACTGGGCCAAATGTCATATACTGAGGATGCAATGCAATATGCAAATCCTGATGTCTAATCTACATCTCAATATGGTTCTTGTTATGTTTCAAATATTGCATATTTTACCCCATTTATATCTTGGTTTTATGAATATGATAATGCGTAATGGGTATATTTTATACATCTTTGTATTGCGAGGTGAATCTGAGAGCTTGGATTGAAAAGAATGTTAAAAGCATGGATTTGATGCTCAAGAATCACCAAGGCAAGGGATGGATCTCAGGAGACTAAGATTGAAGAATTCACATGCTAAAGATCCAAGGAAACCAAGTGATGAATGAAGAGAATCGAAGATTTGAAGTGAAGAAAAGGAATCCTGAAAATTGTCCTGAAAACTGATTCTGGGACCAGAAAAGCATAGTTCTGAAAACTGCCAAAATAAACTTCGATTCAATCGAAGGTACTTAGATGCATCAAAGGTGCAATCAAGATTTTTAAGCCAAACTCACTGGACAGTTCTGGACCAGTTTTAGATGATCAAAGCTTCCATCGAAGGCCCTTCGATAGCATCAAAAGATTACGCAGATTTTACGTGGACTACGTAAATTTGAGGCAGTTTCTAGACTTTTCTAACTGGTGCGAAAGTTGAAGCTCCCCAACTATAAATAAGAGTTCCTAGGATTCTCCAAAGCATCTTCTAAGGTTTAAGGAGTGGAGCAAAAGGGTGGAGAGCCATCG
Organism: Magnolia sinica; assembly: GCF_029962835.1. Classification (NCBI taxonomy): domain Eukaryota; kingdom Viridiplantae; phylum Streptophyta; class Magnoliopsida; order Magnoliales; family Magnoliaceae; genus Magnolia; species Magnolia sinica. The sequence continues at coordinate 62,099,866 of NC_080577.1, forward strand.
CCAAGAGTTTTCTTCTTCTTCTTCCTTAGCTAGGGCTAAGAGGTGAAGCTTGTAGTGTGATTGGGATGTTTACTTTGCTTTGATTCATGTTTATATTGAATTTCATTAATTTTTAGTTGATTTTTAAGGAATATTTTTAGTTTTCTATGGTTTATTGTGACTTAAATTACAGTAGATGCTGTGATAGCTTTGAATATCTTCTTTTTTTATTTGAGATTGTGGGATTGGTAAATCCTATTGTTTGCCATAGTCTCATAGGCATGGTTGGGTGACGGAATCCCTTCCAAATCTTCACAATTCTCATCTCTTGAGACTGATTCAATGAAAGTTCAGAGATTTCATCATCTCTTCTTCCAACTGGATAAGATAGGACTATGATTCCAGTTGTGTCCCTTGAATCTAGTAAGGTAGCATCTTGATAGCTACAAGTAGATCCTTGGCACCCTAGTTCCCATCTTTAAATTCACAAATTTCAATCAACACAATTCATAATTACTCTTTCAATTATTTCAAATTTAGATCTTCTTCTAGTTTTAATTCTAACTATTTTCAGAAGACGCACGAGTTAGTCCCTGTGGATTTGACCTCGGTCTTACCGAGATTATTACTACATCACAACCCTACACTTGAGGTTGTGAATAGCTCTCAACTGGAATCATCGGGGTCTAGTACACTCTGACACAGGCCTGTTGCCCCATCGCGTGCATGACACGATGAGTGGAGGAGACCTCACTATCCTCCTTGTAAGTGGTATGTCAATCCCCACCCAGCTTGCCAATAGCGGATCCATTTCATGAGCTAGTTAGAATCAACCTAGCATATAGCACCCTTCATCCGAGCGAATAAGGTCACACCCCTTCTAACTTGAAAAGGCGAGCTTAAGAAGTCCTAAAGGGGGTGTGAGTAGGACTATGCCAAATAATCAAATAAAGTGCTGAATAATAAATAAATCGGAGATCTCAATCGGACTAGTATTAAAACGTTGATTCAAACTGATTTGTAGGACAACCTTCACCCAAACAAGTTTAGGCAGGACAACCTTATTTTATGAATTTGATAAGAATCAAAATCTCAAACTAAGCAAGAGTAAATAAAACTATCTATTACAAACATTCACCACTTTTGTATAAAAGAAATTACAATCATTCACCATAAAAGCAATAAAAATATTCACCACAACACCAAGAATTATAGTGGTTGGGTGTGTCAAAAACTGTTCTCAAATAGCCAAACCTACTCCACTCCCAAGATTACTAGCCATGTAGTCTTGGCTTTCACTATGAATAAGGTTTTCACAGGGTCATCTTAAAACTTGATACAATTGTGATTTTAATGGGCTATCACAAATGAAGAAACCCCTCTCTGAGATTTTCAGGCTATCTCAGACAAAACCTATAATGAGTTTTTCTAGCTATCTCATAAAAAACCAAATACATAAAGTAATTTGATACTTATCTTCACCGTAGAAGACGTTGTAGCCGTAGAACACTTTTCTTGAATGACGAATATTCAATGTTCAGTCCAATAGAAAAGGTCCAGGGTTCTATTTGATTTTAATTAAGTTTAAACCAAAGGCTACTTGCATTAATTCCTTTAAATCTCAATAAGAGTAAACACACTTTTTAGAATTAGAATGACAGAGTTTTGAGATGAAGGAATTAATGAAAAAGTAATAAAAAATATTATAAATACCGCTTAATAGCTTAACAATAAATGAGGCTTCTCTCTCTCTCTCTTGAATAAGGACTTTGATAGGCTTGAATTGTATTTTTGGATTGAGAAAGAACCTCTATTTATAGGCAGAAAGTTTGTTCCTTCAACTGGTCTAAGGCAGTCTTCGATTGGTCGAAGCACTAGATTTAGTTCCAACAAATTTTCAAATTCGAGTGGGATAAGATCTAATAGATCTTCGAATGGTCGAGCAAGTTGAATCCAAACTAATTTTGGTTGGTAGACTTCGAGTCGAGGAACCTTCGACTGGTCGAACATTCAACAGAAAATTTGTTATACTTCGGCTATTACTTGGACTAGTCGAGAAATTCTTAGACTGGTCGAGCTAAAACTTAAGCTACTCAAAACTCAATTATTTATAAGCATAAAAACTCAATTTTAAGTATGTTTCGAAAGCACCTAAACCTAAGGTCTTTCTAGGGTTTATAATACTTGTATGACTGATTTTCATATAATTAGAAACTTGAAGTTCTCAATGGAGCTTGATCTTTTACTAGAACTGTCAGTAGATCGAGCTAGGTCTTCAAGGAGCTTGATCTTCTGCTAGAACTGTCAGTAGATCTAGCTTGGTCTTCAACTTAAGCTTGAGTTTGAACTTGAGCTTGATCATGAACTTAACTTGAAGATCACTTTGCTAAGTTGTTTTGACAAGGTGAATTTGACAAACTAGGTGTAAAATGTGCTTTAAACATAATAACACTTACAATCTCCCCCATTGTCAATTTCGTGACAAATCCAAATGTAGCCTTATATTCTTGTACTCATGATGTAGTTGAAGATTGCAAAAAATTGTACTCCCCCTCAAGTTGTACTCTCCTTGTTCATACAACCATTCCAAGCATACCTATTCCCAATTCACATGCATCATAACATATATACAACATATTCCAATCATTCATGCCATTCATGCCATTTATTTCAACTCTACCATTCACGTACATTCATCATGATCATTCACATACATTGCATCATATATTCATACCATATCAATTCTCTCTCTCCTTTTCGTCACAAGATGACAAGGGAAGAAGGATGGTAACTATCAAGTAAAAGCATATGAATAATCACAGAAATATGTAGAAAACCATAAGAAGAAGCATATTAGATGGTCAAGTTAAGGGAATAATTATCCAAGCAGAGTTAAAAAGAGTTATCAAGCAATCTAAGTAAAATTAACGTTATACATCCCTAAAATAACTAAAATGTAATAAACTCAGTTGGATCCCGAAGATGAAGGAGAAAGCATGGAGGCATCAAGTTGGTGCAAACTCTTGGCGATACGGTGGAAGTAAATTTTCATATACTCCATAGATGATTGTTGAGTTTGTGCCAGGTTATCCTGAGAAACTTGTAATGTTATGACCTTCTCTTCCAGAGATTTGAGTCGATCATCAACCTGAGAAGGTTGATAGTCTGGATCTTCAGGATCATCCAACTCATCAAGCTCAGCAAATATATCATCCATAGACATGTCTTCTGATGGTATAGGTGCTTCTACCTCTTCTTTGTTGTCACGTTGACTAAAAAGATAGTCCAGATTCATCTTATTTAGATTGGTATTGTTAAAAGGTTAAACAAATTTCGGTGCCTCAGACGTTGGAATTTGGACATTATATTGTAATGCAATGCATGTCATGAGATAGGCAAATGGAATAAAACTATGACCAAAATGATGAAGAAATTGGATAATGAGATAGCAAATAAGAGAAGGAAGACAAACTTGTACATGAGACACAACTGAATAGAGGACATGAGTCATGAAGGGAGTAAGTTCCGACTTATTCCCAGACCTTTGATAGACATTAGATGTAAAGATCCGATGCAGGACTCGATATTTAGGGAGCATCTGGTTGGAACGAAGTGCATTACCGAAATGCCATTCCACATTAAATCGACATAGTTTATGCGTAATTGTTAGCCGTTCGGTATGAGTCATTTTATCAGTTAAATTTTTAAGAGGAATTTCATCATTTACAACGAAAATCTTGGTTAATGCTGAGATAAGATAGCGATTTACGGTGAATGTGTCTTTTACAAATTTAACCATAAAGGTTAGATCTTCTAGGGACACTTTACTAATTGACGCATACATGGCTTATGCAATGGAACGATAAACTTTTCTGCCCCAACTCAAAATGCCTTCCCATCCGACATTTGTAAGCAAAGGAAAAAGCTTGAGTGGAGCAATGTGGGTAATATTAACACTATGCTCAATAATTATGTCTCTAGAGCGAAAATCCCTAACTTGCTCTGAATCTTCTTTTGGACCCCTTAGGGTTCTCACATTAGATGAAGTCAGCCTAGATGACGAGCTACCATGAGTTTTTCGTGTAGCCATTCTTTTAGTACGATGCTCCATTTAATGATTACACAAGTAATAACTAAAGATGATAGAGAGATTGTGGGTAGATCAGATTTTTCCAAAATCTCACAAGAAATGGGTTTGGAATCCAAAATAAACCTAAAATAAGAGATTAACTACCAAAGATTTACTCAAATCTACAAAGAAATTGAAAAATGACCACTTCTAATAAGATTTGGAGATGGGTTCGTTGAAAGGGCCACCGACTAGTCGAAGAAGATGGTGAAAATGAGTTTTAAAAAAGTGATTTTTCACTTTTATAGAAGAATCCGCATGGTCCTCGACCGGTTGAGCAGTGCACTCTACTGGTCGAGTACGTCCTTGACCCGTCGAAAAAACCCAAAAAATGATTTTTTATATAATTTTTTTATTTTAATTTTATCATCATTTTATAATTATTTTATACATTTAATTAACTATAAACAAGAAACAAATAAATGCATAAATAATTAATTAATAACACACAAATCAATATCATTCTTTAAATTTGAAAATTTATTCTTGTCGAGAGGTTTGATCAGTATGTCTGCAAGTTATTTCTCAGTTTGAATATATTCTAGCACAATACTCTTATCTTCAACAAGTTCTTGAATATAATGGTATCTAATATCGATATGTTTTATACGAGAATGTTGTATTGGATTTTTTGAAATGTCAATTTCACTCGAATTATCGCAGTATAATGTCATTGTATCTTACGCAATGTCATAATTAGCTAACATTCTTTTCATCCAAATGAGTTGAGTGCATGCATTACCAGCTACAATATATTCAGCTTCAGCAGTTGAGAGTGATACAAAGTTTTATTTCTTACTGAGCCATGAAACTAAACGGTTCCATATGTAGAAACATCCACCGTTGGTAGATTTTCTATCGTCAATATTTTCAGCCCAGTCTGCATCAGTATATCCAACAATTTGTATGGATGTATCATGTGGATACCAAAGTCCTAAATTAGCAGAACTTACGACATATTTAATTATTTGCTTAACAACAATTAGATGAGATTCTTTAGGATTGGATTGATATCGGGGACATTCTAATACTAAAAGCAATATCAGGTCTACTAGTAGTTAAGTATAAGAGACTACTAATCATGCTTTGATATAAACGAGAGTCTACACTTTTACCTGATTCATCCTTTGAGAGTTTAAGAGTTGTTCTCATTGGAGTATCAAACTTCTTTCCATTCTCAAACCCAACCCTTTTACAAGATTTAAGGCGTATTTGGTTTGTGAGATGAATATACCATCTTCATGTTGCTTAACTTGTAATCTAAGAAAGTAGTTTACCTCACCAACCAGAATTATTTCAAACTTGGATTTCATTAGATCAACAAACTCAATAGACAAGTCGGTGCATGTAGATCTATAAATTATATCGTCAACATAGATCTGTGCTATCACTATATGATCGTTACATTTCTTGACGAATAAAGTTTTATCAACGCTACCTATAATGAAGTTATGACTAAGTAAAAGTTTAGTCAATTTTTTGTACCATGCCCTGGGAGCTTGTTTCAAATCATAAAGTATATTTTTAAAACGGTATACATGATTTGGAGATTTGGGGTCCTCAAAACCCTTAGGTTGTTTAACATAAACCTCCTCATGTAAGTCATCATTTAAAAATTTACTTTTGACATCCATTTGATATATTTTGAATTTTATATAATATGCAGTCAAACTAAATAATCTTATGGATTTAAGGCATTCAACTTGTGCAAAGGTTTCATCATAATCAATACCTTCTATTTGCGTGTACCCTTATACAACAAGTCGAGCCTTATTTCTGACAATATTACCCAATTCATTAGTTTTGTTCTTAAAAGTCTATTTGGTTCCAATTATATGTTTATCAGAAGGTCTAGGAACCAAGTACCACACATCATTTCTGATAAATTGATTAGTTCTTCTTACATGGCAATTATTTAACTTTCATCGGTAAGTGCTTCATTTAGATTGGCTGGTTTAATTTGGAAAGTGAAATAGACATAATTACAAATATTTTCTAATTGTCTTCTTGTCTGTACCCCAGTACTAGGGTTACCAAGTATTTGATCAGTCAGATGGTCTTTGACTGGTCTTAATTTAGTATTAGCTGATTTTGATGTAGAGTCAGGTATATCAATTATATTGACTTCATCATCATCTAGATCAGGAGTGGGTGTGATTTGTTGATCATCAATTACCACATTTATGGATTCCTGAATCACCTCAGTTCTTTTATTAAGAATTCGGTAAGCATGGTTATTTAGGGCATAGCCTAGAAAAATTCCCTCATCACTTTTGGCTTTGAATTTTTCTAAAATTTCGCGGTCTCTTAAAATGAAACATTTACATCCAAAAGTCTGAAAATATTTAACAATGGGCTTTTTATTAAACCATAGTTCATAAGTTGTTTTATTTTTTGATTTTCTAATATAAACTCAATTTATAATATAACATATAGTATTAATAGCTTCAGCCCATAAATTTTTTGGTAGTTTCATGTTGTTTAACATTACACTAGCCATTTCCTATAGAACTCTATTTTTTCTTTCAACAATTCCATTTTGTTGAGGTGTTTTGGGAGCAGAGAACTCATGTGATATACCATGATCATCATAGTACTTCTCAAAATTACTATTTTTAAATTTTGTACCATGATCACTTCTAATTTTGATCACAGATATCCATTTTTCAGTCTGAATACATTTTAAAATTCTTCTGACTTCATTAAGAGTATCTGATTTCTCTCTTAAAAATGCTACTCAAGTATATCTAGTGTAATCATCAACAATGACCAGAAAATAATTCTTTCCACCTCTATTCTCAGTTCTAGTTGGTTCTACTAGATCCATGTGGAGTAGTTCTAGTGGTTTGGCTGTGGCTAAGGAGTTCACTTTCTTGTGACTACTCCTGGTTCGTTTACCAATTTGACATGTGCCACATACTTTTTCTATCTTTTTCAGCTTGGGTAAGCCATGTAAGTGATCCCCTTTGCTCAGCTTACAGATCTTTATAGTTAACATATCCAAGACATTTATGTTAAAGTTCGGTCTCGTCTGTTTGGACCATGTAACATGAATGGTTAGATGAGCAAGAGTTATCGATAATATAGCAATTTTTAGAGGTCTTACGACCATTTAATATTACATTACCCTTCTCATTTATTATCTCACATCCGTGATAAAAAAATTTCACTGTGTTTGTTATCACAGATTTAAGATATGCTTAAGAGGTTGTGTTTTAAACCTTCAACATTAAGCACATTTTCAAAGGGAGGAAGGTTAGGAAGTTCTACAGTACATTGGCATGTTATTTTGCAGTTGCTTCCATCACCGAAAGTAACAGAACCGCCATTAACTTCTTTGATATTCATGAATATCGCCTTGTCACCTGTCATATGTCTTGAGCATCCACTATCCAGGTACCATTTTGAATGGCTAAAGGCTTTGAAAGTTGTGTGGACAATAAGACACTTGACCATTGGAACCCATTTCATAATGGTTATAGGTTTAGGAGTGACTTTTGAGTTTTATTGCATTTGAGAGTTATGATTTCTCCTTTCTCTATAAACTCCACAAACATTCGAGTTAGATTTCAGTAGCTCCTTAAGCAGGTCAACAATTTGTTCAGTTAAGGAAGATTTATTATTCCTTTGATTTTTATAGCTAATGGCATTATTGTTTTTAGGAACTTGAAAAGGTTTTGAGTTTTTGAAATTATTACGATTAAAATCTCTTAAAGTCTTACCTTTAGAGTTTGAAGATTCTCCTCTTACAAAGATAGGAGCAGAATCCTTGGATTTTGAAGAATTACCTTTAATATAACCCAGACCAGATTTGTCAACACATTTTTTAGATGAGGTTAACAATTTTTCAAGCTTTTGGTCACCATGGATATATTTCCAAGTGTCCTTTAAACTCAAAAGGGAAGAAACTTCAAGTTTTAGTTTCTCATTTTTTGTTTTGAATTTTTCTACTTTAGAAGATTTAAAACTTAAATTTAATTTTGTTTTTTTCAAAACAATCTGAAAAATGAGATTTTTCTAAAACTGTATTTTCAAGTTCTTTTAATTTAACATATTTTTCTTTTTGAATTTTCAGTTTTGTAAGTGCTATGTTGTATATCAAGTACCCTGTATTGTCAAATTTTGTAGTGACAAACCACTTTGGAATGATGGATTTGTTCATGATGGAAAGTTCACCATCAAGTGACCTTCGAGTGATGGAAAGTTCACCTTCATATGAAGATGTGTTACAAGCCATGAAGACTGTTCTATCTACATCAACTTCATGTCCAACATCAACTTCAAGTTCAAGACAAAGTTTAAGTACATGTTCAAGTTCTAGACCAAGTTCAAGTGCTACTTCAAATGCAAGATCAAGTTCAAGTACACTTCATAGTCAAGAAAAAGATCAAGTTTCAAGTATACAAGTTCAAGCTTCAAATACTTCAAGAAGAAGATCTACCGGATCTACCAAAGCTACAAGTTCAATATTCAACATTTCAGGTATAAATGACCCTAGAAAGACCTTACGTTTATGTCATTCATATTGCACATTTAATTTGGGTCATTGTGCTTATTATAAGCTTTACTTCAACTAGTCCTACTCAATGTTCGACTAGTCCAGGCTCTGGCTCGGCTAGTCCAGGGTTTTTCTCGACTAGTCCAAATTTAAATTCAAAATTTCAGAATTTTTTGGTAGGTCCTCGACCAGTCGAGCACCCTGCTCGACCGGTCGTGGAGACTGGCTCGACTCGAACTCCAGCAACCATTTTGAGACCCACTCGACCAGTTGAGCAGGCCACTTGACTAGTCGAGGGTCAGTTTTATCTGATTGTGCCAAGACTTGTCGAGACTGACCTTAGACCAGTCGAGGGAACCGTTTTTCAACCTATAAATAGAGGACTTTTCTCAGCTTTTTTCATTCATTCCAAGCCAATTCAAGCCACCACTCTGAGAGATAAGTCCTCGTGATTGTCAAGCTATTGTACGGTAATTTAAGATTCTTTTTATAGCTTTTTGATTTCTAATTTCTTGATCTCTTGCTACTTCAATCTGATTTGATAAAAGGGAATTCTGATCTACTCCTTTTAAGATCCAAGAAATTGAATCAAAGTAGCCCATGGTTGGATTAATTTAAAATTCATTTAGACCTAGAACCCTTCCATTTGTGTGATTGAACATTAGACATCTTTATCTTCAAAGAAGCAGTTCTACGAGCTACATCAAAAGAGAATCTTCAGATAAGTATTTGATTTATAGCTTTTGGTTTTTGAGATTGCCAGAAATTCTCTATTGTGGTTTTGACTGAGATAACCAGAAAATCTTAGCATGAGGTTTTTAATTGTGGTAGCCCATTAAAAACACAATTGTAAAGGTTTTAAGGTGAACCTTAGAAAACCTTCTTTCATAGTGAAAGCCAATATCACGTGGGTTGTGATTATTGGGAGTGGATTAGGTGTGGCTGTTTTAGAACAGTTGGTGTACACACCGAACCATTATAATTCTTGAAGTTCGGTGGATGATGATGTATGTGATTTATGTGTGGTGAATGCTTATATTTATTTCATGTACTTATGGTGAATGTTGTAATAGTTAGATTTATTTTAATTGCTTCTTGTATTAGTTTGAGCTTTTTTTATCCTTACTGAGTTCAAGAAATCAGGTTGTCCTACCATAAACTTTTGTTTTTGGTGTAAGTTTGTCTTTTGAACAACGTTTGTATCAACTTCTTAATACTATTGCGATTAAGGTTGTTATTTGTTTAAGCTATATGCATTCACATTCCACATTTATTTTTTAGTTGGCATACTCCTATTCCCCCCCCCCCCCCCTAGGACTGAGAGCTCGCCTTTTTCAAGTGGTATCAGAGCAAAGTGGCTCATTCTATTGGATTTATTTCCTGAGCTTATCGATCTAGAGTTTTCAATATGTCAAATTTTGATAGCCTATCTTTACTAGGCCACCACCGTTTGATGGCTCCAACCATGCTTATTGGAAAGCCAGGATGAGGATATTTCTGAAATCCATTGATGAAAGTGTGTGGCAAGCCACATTGACTAGATGGAATCCACCAATGTCTGAAGTTCTAGGCAGTGATGGAACCAAGTCCCTAAAGGAAACACCATTTTATATGTGGACTACTCTTCAGAAAAATGAGAGTAGTGCGAATGCTAAGGCTTTAAATGCAATCACTTGTGCACTATCACCTGATGAATTCAAAAGAATCATTTCTTGTGATACAAACAAGCCTGGGATATTCTTGAAATAACACACGAAGGTACATCTATTGTAAAAAAGTCTAAAGTTCAGATCTTCACCACTAGGTTTGAGGAAATTCATATGGAAGAAAATGAGTCTTTCATGGACTTCTATACGAAACTAAATGACATAGTCAACTCTATGTGGGGTCTTGGAGATGGTATCCCAGAAAGCAAAGTCTATGCAAAAATACTGCAATCACTTCCCGAGAGATTTAATTCCAAGGTGACTATCATTTAGGAACTTAGAGACACAGATCACATGAAGGTTCAAGAACTTGTTGGTTTACTTCAAACATACGAGTTAAATTTCAAAGCTCCAAAAGGTAAGCCTATAGCTCTTAAATCATCCAAATCTATTTCTCATAATAGTAATGTTAATTCTGATTGTGAAAACTTGGAAGATGATATGGCTTTACTTGCGAAAAAGTTTTACAAGATTTTTAAAAGTAAGAAAAGAGTTGATTTTCAAAAACCCTTTGAGAAGAAAAAGGGTAAATCTAAATCATTGAAATCTCTAAAAGATAGCTAGTATTTCAACTGCCATGAATATGAGCATTTGGTAAATAAGTGTCCAAAGAGGGACAAGCTAAAGCGAAAAGGCATGTTAGCCACATGGGATGAATCATCCAGCTTTGAAGCTTCTTCTGAGTCGGATGAATCTGAACCCGAAACTTCAAATGAAGTCAAGGCTTTAATGACTCTTGCCATAGTCAGCTCCTTTGATAGTTGTGACACATCTAAATCTCTAAGGAGTGACCCTGGAAATGATAATGAAGATGATCTTCAGGATACCTATAATGCCCTATGCAGGGAGGGTTGTAAGATTGCTATCAAGCTAAAACTTCAAAAAGAGAAATTTCTGAAATTGAAAACTTTGTTTTAGAAAAATCTCATATTTCTGATTGTTTTCAAAAAATAAAATGTGATTTGAATTTCAAAACATTTGAACTTGAAAAATTAAGAACAGAAAATGAGAAACTAAAACTTGAAGTTTCTTCCCTATTGAGTTCAAAGGATACATGGAGGCATACCCATGGAGACCCTAAACTTGAAAAGTTATTAAAAATATTTAGAACATGTGGAGACAGATTGGGTCTGGGCTATGACAAATACATTTATCTGAAAAATAAGAGTGTATCTCCTACATTTGTCAAAGGAGAATTCCCTGACTCAAAAGGAAAGGGCTTGAAATATAATAATCAAAACAACTCTAAAAATGTAAAAACTTTTCAAGCTTCTAAAGTCAATACTAATAATGTCAGCTTTAAAAAACAATGCTATAATCTTTTAGCTGCAAAAATTATGGACTTACTCAAGGAGCTTCTCAAATCTAACTCTAATATGAGAGTTAATAATAATTTCAAGCGAAGGAAAACTAACAGTGCTCCAAAACCCAAAACTACAATGAAATGGGTTCCTAAGGTTACTTGTTTGGTTGTCCACACTGCCTTCAAGGCTTCGAGTCAATCAAAGTGGTACCTAGTTAGTGGTTGCTCAAGACACATGACAGGTGACAGAGATTTGTTCACCAACTACAAAGAAATGACTGATGACTCAGTCACTTTTGGTGATGGAAGCAACTGCAAGATAATTGGCCAAGGTACGGTTCATATTTCTAACCTTCCACCTTTTGAAAATATTTTATTTGTAGGAGTTAGGCACAATCTTTTGAGCATATCTCAAATCTGCGATAACAAACATAGTGTTAAATTTACAAATTAAGGATGTGAGATCTCAAATGAGAAAGGTTGTGTGATATTAAATGGTCGTAGAACATCTGAGAATTTCTATATCGTGAATGAATCTTGCTCATCTAAATTATCTTGTTACATGGTCTAAACCGATGATAACGAATTATGACACAAACACCTTGGACATGTGAACTACCAAAATTTATATAGATTGAGCAAAGCCGATCTTGTGAGAAGTCTACCCAAATAAAAGAAAATGGATAAAATATGTAGCACATGTCAGATTGGAAAACAAACAAGGATTAGTCATAAGAAAGTGAACTCCTTTGCCACATTCAAACCTCTTAAACTTCTCCACATGGATCTTGTTGGACTAACCAGAACGGAGAGTAGAGGTGGTAAGAAGTATTTCTTGGTAATTGTGGATGAATTTACCAAGTTTACTTAGGTTGCATTCATGAGAGAAAAATCTGAAACTCTCAATGAAGTTAAAAGAATACTTAAGTGTATTCAGACTGAAAAAGAAATTAATGTTGTTAAGATTCGAAGCGATCATGGTATATCGCATGAGTTTTTTGTTCCTAAGATGCCTCAACAAAATGGGGTTGTTGAAAGGAAAAACAAAGTGCTACAAGAGATGGCCAATGTAATGTTAAATGGCATGAAGTTGCCTAAAAATTTGTGGACCGAAGCTGTTAATACTGCATGTTATATCATAAACCGTGTTTACATTAGAAAATCTAAAGATAAAACGACTTATGAATTGTGGTTTAATAAGAAACTTACAGCTAAATACTTTCAAATTTTTTGATGTAAGTGCTACATTTTACGAGATCGGAAAAATTTAGAGAAGTTCGATACTAAGAGTGATGAAGGGATATTCCTAGGTTATGCTCTGAATAGTCGATCATACCAGGTTCTTAACAAGAGAACTGGTGTTATTCAGGAGTATAAATGTTGTTATTGATGATTACCTAGACGCACCAACATCTAGTTCAGAAGATGATGAAGTCATTGTAATTGATTAACCTGACTCCTCATCTTGTCAAATCAATACTAAACTACGATCAATTAAAGACCATCCTACTGATCAAATACTAGGTAACCCTCTCACTGGTGTGCATACTCAAAAACAACTGGAAAACATATGTAATTATGTGTGTTTTGCTTCCCAAATCGAAACAACCAACATAAAAGAGGCTCTCACTGATGAAAATTGGATAGTTGCCATGCAAGGTGAATTAAACCAATTTATTTGGAATGATGTATGGTATTTAGTTCTAAGACCATCTGATAAACATATAATTGGAACCAAGTGGATTTTCAAAAATAAATCTGATGAGTTAGGAAATATAATAAGAAACAAGGCTAGACTGGTTGTACAAGGGTACAATCAGATAGAAGGAGTCGATTATGATGAAACCTTTGCCCTAATAGCTTATCTTGAATCCATTAGATTATTCATATCCATTGCATGTTTTAAAAAGTTTAAGATCTATCAAATGGATGTTAAAAGTGCATTTCTAAATGGTGATCTACATGAAGAGGTTATTGTTGAACAACCTAAGAGTTTTGAGGACCCTACACTCTAATCATGTGTATCGCCTTAAAAAGACACTTTATGGTTTGAAACAAGCTCCCAGGGCATGGTATGAGAAACTGATTAAGTCATAATTTTGTTATGGGGAGTGTTGATAAAACTCTTCTAGTTAAAAAATTCAATGAACACAGACGAATAGTACAGATCTATGTTGATGATATTATCTATGGTTCTACTTGCTCTAACTTGTCCATTGAGTTTGCAGAGTTAATGAAATCCAAGTTCGAAATGAGTATGGTAAGAGAATTGAACTACTTTCTAGGTTTACAAGTAAAACAATTAGAAGACGGTGTCTTCATTTCTCAAACCAAGTATGCTTTAAACCTAGTTAAGAAATTTGGATTTGAGAATGGCAAAAAATTCGATACTCCTATGAGTACGAATCTTAAGCTTTCAAATGATACATCGGGTAAAAGTGTAGATCCTCAGTTATATCATAGTTTGATTGGTAGTTTGCTGTACGTAACTGCGAGTTAACCCGATATAGCATTCAGTGTAGGTATCTGTGCTAGATATCAATAAGATCCTAAGGAATCTCATCTTATTGTTGTCAAGCATATTATTATATATGTTGTAAGTACAGCTAATCTAGGCCTCTGGTATCTGCATGATACTAATGTTCAATTAGCTGGATATACGGATGTTGGCTGGGCTGGGAACATAGATGATAGAAAATCTACCATTGGTGGATGTTTTTATGTTGGGAATTGTTTAATTTCCTGGCACGACAAGAAATAGATTTCTGTATCATTATCCACAGCTGAGGCTAAATATATTGCAGCCGAAAATGCTTGTACCCAGCTTGTGTAGATGAAAAGAATGCTCAATGATTATGGTATTGCGCAAGCTACAATGATATTGTATTGCGATAACTCTAGTGCAATTAATATTTCTAAAAATCCCATCCAGCATTCCCGTACCAAACATTTTGACATCGGTATCATTACATTCGGGAATTAGAAGAAGATAAAATCATTTCATTGGAATACGTTCATACAAAAAATCAATTTGCGGACATATTTACTAAACCACTTGACAGGAATAGGTTTTCTAAGTTGAAAATAGATATTGGTATGTGTAATTCTAACTAAGTTTATCATGTTTGCGTGTTTTATTTTTTATATATTTTTATGCAAATAATTTTGAATAAAATTGAATAAAAAATTGAATTTTTAAAGGTTGCACGACTGGTTGAGCATATACTCGACCAGTCATGGCTTGATGGGTCGAGTTGCGCGGTTAGGACCCCTTTATAAGTGAGAAAATCACTTTTTCACTAATTTTCTCATCTTCCTCACTTGCCCCCTCTCCGACCCGTCAAACTCATCTTCGATTAGTACTTGGTAAGTGCTCCGTTTTTTATTTCCTTTCATATTTAGGTTCTTTGGATCATTTATCGCTAGATTCTTAGGTTGATTTGAGCTTTTCTAGTGGTTTCTAAGGATTTCTAGTTAAAAATCTGTTGAGTTTGAAATGCTTATTTCCTTTGTTGCATTTCTTTCTTTTTATCTTGCAATGGAAAAAAGACCTAAGAAGAAAGCTACTAGAGCTTCCTCTTCTTGATCCACTCTAATTACGGTGCGAACCCTACTTGAAAAGGGTGGGCTCTTAGTCCTAGAGAGGGGGGGGGGGGGGGGGGAGTGGTGAATGGGAGGGGTGAATAGGACTATGCCAAATAAAAAATAAATGCGGAATATGAATACAGATAGTTGAAACAAATAACAACCTCAATTGTAATAGTATTGAGAGGTTAATACAAACGTTGTTCAAAGAACAACCTTATACTAAAAACCAAAGTTTATGGTAGGACAACTTGATTTCTTGAACTCAGTAAGGATAAAAAATTCAAACTAATATAAGAAGCAATTGAAATAAATCTAGCTATTATAACATTCACCACAAGTACATGAAATAAATACAAGCATTCACCACACATAAATCACATTCATCATCATCCACCAAACTCCAAGAATTATAACGGTTCGGTGTGTACACCAACTGTTTTAAAACATCCACACCTACTCCACTCCCTATAATCATAACCCACGTGATATTGACTTTCACTATGAAAGAAGGTTTTCCAAGGTTCACCTTAAAACCTTTACAATTGTGTTTTCAATGGGCTACCACAATTAAAAACCCCACACTGAGATTTTCTGGCTATCTCAGTCAAAACCACAATAGGGATTTTCTGGCAATCTCAAAAACCAAAAGTTGTAAACCAAATACTTATCTGAAGATTCTCTTTTGATGTAGCTGGTAGAACCGCTTCTTTGAAGATGAAGATGTCTAATGTTTAATCACACAAATGGAAGGGTTTTAGGTCTAAATGAATTTTAAATTAATCTAACCTTGGGCTACTTTGATTCCATGTCTTGGATCTCAAAAGGGGTAGATCAGAATTCCCTTTTATTAAATCATATTGAAGTAGCAAGAGATCAGGAAATTACAAATCAAAAAGCTATAAAAAAGAATCTTAAATTACCATATAATAGCTTGAAAATCACAGGGACTTATCTCTTAGAGTGGTGGCTTGAATTGGCTTGGAGTGAATGAAAAAAGCTGAGAAAAGTCCTCTATTTCTAGGCTGAAAAACGGTTCCCTCGACTAGTCTAAGGTCAACCTCGACTGGTCCTGGAAGCAACCAAATTTCAAAAATTCTGTCGCGATCGGATAAAACTGACCCTCGACTAGTTGAGTGGCCTGCTCGACTGGTCGAGTATGGCACTCGACTAGTCGAGTGGGGCTCAAAATGGTTTATGGAATTTGAGTCGAGCCCGGCTTGATTGGTCAAGCCAGTCTCCATGAACGGTCGAGCAGGGTTCTCAACTGGTTGAGGACATACAAGAAAATTTTAAAATTTTGAATTTAAATCTGGACTGGTCGAGAAAAATCCTGGATTGGTCGAGCTAGAGCCTGGACTAGTTGAACATTAACTAGGACTCATCGAAGCAAAGCCTATAATAAGCACAATGACCCAAATTAAATGTATAATATGAATGACCTAAACCTAAGGTCTTTCTAGGGTCATTTATACATGAAATGTTGAACATTGAACTTGTAGCTTTGGTAAATCTAGTAAATCCTCTTCTTGAAGTATTTGAAGTTTGAACTTGTATACTTGAAACTTAATCTTTTTCTTAACTATGAAGTGTACTTGAACTTGATCTTGCATTTGAAGTAGCATTTGAACTTGGTCTAAAACTTGAACATGTACTTGAACTTGGTCTTGAACTTGAAGTTGATGTTGGACATGAAGTTGATGTAGATAGAATAGTCTTCATGGCTTGTAACACATCTTCGTATGAAGGTGAACTTTCCATTATAAACAAGTCCATCATTCCAAAGTGGTTTGTCACTACAAAATTTGACAATACAGGGTGCTTGATATACAACATAGCACTTACAATCTCCCCCTTTGTCAAATTTGTTACAAAACCAACTTAGAAGATTTCATAATAATATACAAGTCTACAAACATCACAACTCCACTTCATGATATGACACTCTTTCAAAAAACTCCCCCTCATTCTACTTCCCCTCAATTTGAGCTTGGTAACTTGTAGAGTACCTGTATTAACAAATACATATTCCAAAAAAAAAAATGCAATTCTACACCATACACCATATAATCTCATGAGCACAACCACAGAACTACTAAAGTTTCCCCCTTTTTATCACAACTTGATAAAGGAAGACAAATAAAAGAGTACAAACATAGCTGTGATTATGATAATAATGGAGAGTAGTAGAAAAAGAGTTAAAGTTACGAGCACAATTAAGCAGAGTATCAACATCAACAAGTTATACATAACAAGTCCAAAAAGAAGTGAAAGTTAAAGTTTAACATTCATACATGCCCAAAATATCAAGAAAAACTGGTCTGATCCAGATAAAGAAGGATGTGGAATGGATGGATCAATCTGATACAATCCCTTAGTTATGCGTCAAAAATACTTACGCATATATTACATTTGACTATCCTGGGATATTTTCAATGCATCCACCTTCCCCTCTAAAGTGCGAAGGCCCTCATCATCTGATTCTAACTCATCAAATATATCTTCCATCATGGTGTCGGTTGGTAACGCATCTTCTTATTCAACTTCCTTTGCTTCCCCATCCCTTTGACCAGGATTGAGCTTTAGGTTCATCTTGTTTATGTTTGAATTATTGAACGGAAGAAGTGAAGTAGGAGCGTCACCAGGCGGCATGACCACATTACAATGCAAAGCTAGGGTGGTCATCAAGTAAGCAAATGGGATATAGCCGTGGCCCGGGTGAAGACGAAATTGAATAATAATGTAACAAATCAAAGAAGGAAGACAAATAGGAATGCCCAACACAACGAAGTGAATCATATGAATCATAGATGATGTCAATTCAGCTTTGTTGCCAGATCGGGGATAGACATTTGAAATAAAAATGTGATGGCAAACCCTATATTTGGACCCCTTTATGAGTGAGAAAATCACTTTTTCACCCATTTTCTCATCTTCCTCACTTGCCCCCTCTCCAACCTGTCGAACCCATCTTCGATCAGTGCTTGGTAAGTACTCCATTTTTTATTTCCTTTCATATTTGGGTTCTTTGGATCATATATTGTTAGATTTTTGAGTTGATTTGAGCTTTTCTAGTGGTTTCTAAGGATTTCTAGTTAAAAATCTATTAGGTTTGAAATCCTTATTTCCTTTGTTGCATTTCTTTCTTTTTATCTTGCAATGGAAGGAAGACCTAAGAAGAAAGCTACTAGAGCTTCCTCTTCTCGATCCACTCCAATTAGGGTGCGAACCCTTCGTCCTCCCGAAGAGAATCCCGAGTATGTGCGGGATCTTCGTCATTGCGAGGTTATTGTTGAGCGGTCGGACAATTCAAATCACTTTGCTCAATTTCAGATTCTCCCCTCCTTACCACTATAGTTGGAAGAACATCTTGAATTGGGGCAGACCGGCATACTGCTCCATTGCGCAAGGGATGTTCGCTTGCATTAGAGATGTATCTCTTGATGAATTGACCTTCACTATTGTCTTTAGAGAAGGATCATTTAAAGTCGATCGTTACTTAATTTCGGACTTACTTGATGTTAATATAAATGATGATGGTATCCAATACCGACCTTAGCCGAAAGGATGACTGAGTCGGAAAAGCATACACCAACCCATAAATTATGTAACATGGACTCCGAATGGAATGTGAAAAATGTGCTTTGGGCCAACCACATATTGCCCAAATACAGGGTTTTGCATTGCATTTTTATTTCAAATGTCTATTCCTGATCTGGCAATAAAGTTGAATTGACATTATTTATGGTTCGTATTATTCACTCCGTTATGTTAGGTATTCATATTTATCTTCCTTCTTTGATTTGTTACATTATTATTCAATTTCGTCTTCACCCGGGCCACAGCTATATCCCATTTGCTTACTTGATGACCACCCTAGCTTTGCATTGTAATGTGGTCATGCCGCCTGGTGACGCTCCTACTTCACTTCTTCCGTTCAATAATTCAAACATAAACAAGATGAACCTGAAGCTCAATCCTGGTCAAAGGGATGGGGAAGCAAAGGAAGTTGAATAAGAAGATGCGTTACCAACCGACACCATGATGGAAGATATATTTGATGAGTTAGAATCAGATGATGAGCGCCTTCGCACTTTAGAGGGGAAGGTGGATGCATTGAAAATATCCCAGGATAGTCAAATGTAATATATGCGTAAGTATTTTTGATGCATAACTAAGGGATTGTATCAGATTGATCCATCCATTCCACATCCTTCTTTATCTGGATCAGACTAGTTTTTCTTGATATATTGGGCATGTATTAATGTTAAACTTTAACTTTCAATTCCTTTTGGACTTATTATGTATAACTTACTGATGTTGATACTCTGCTTAATTATGCTCTTAACTTTAACTCTTTTTTTATTACTCTCTGTTATTATCATATTCACAGCTATGTTTGCACTTGATTATTTATTTTCCTTTGTCAAGTTGTGATAAAAAAGGAGAGAATTTAGTAGTTCTGTGGTTGTGTTCATGAGATTATATGGTGTATGGTGTAGAGTTGCATTTTTTTGGGAAAAATGTATTTGTTAATACAGGTACTCTACAAGTCACCAAGCTCAGATTGAGGGGGAGTTTTTTGAAAGAGTGTCGTATCATGAAGTGGAGTAGTGATGTTTGTGCACTTGTGTATTATTGTGAAATCTTTTAAGTTAGTTTTGTCACAAATTTGACAAAGGGGGAGATTGTAAGTGCTATGTTGTATATCAAGTACCCTGTATTGTCAAATTTTGTAATGACTAACCACTTTGGACTGATGGACTTATC
Organism: Magnolia sinica; assembly: GCF_029962835.1. Classification (NCBI taxonomy): domain Eukaryota; kingdom Viridiplantae; phylum Streptophyta; class Magnoliopsida; order Magnoliales; family Magnoliaceae; genus Magnolia; species Magnolia sinica. The sequence goes on from NC_080577.1 coordinate 62,119,836, forward strand.
CATGATGGAAATTTGACCTTCAAGTGTCCTTTGAGTGATGGAAAGTTCATCTTCATACGAAGTTGTGTTACAAGCCATGAAGATTGTTCTATCTACATCAATTTCATGTCTAACATCAACTTCAAGTTCAAGACCAAGTTCAAGTACATGTTCAAGTTTTAGACCAAGTTCAAGTGCTACTTCAAATGTAAGATCAAGTTCAAGTACACTTCATAGTCAAGAAAAAGATCAAGTTTCAAGTATACAAGTTTAAACTTCAAATACTTCAAGAAGAAGATTTATCAGATCTTCCAAAGCTACAAGTTTAATGTTCAACATTTCAGGTATAAATGACCCTAGAAAGATCTTAGGTTTAGGTAATTCATATTGCACATTTAATTTGGGTCATTATGCTTATTATAGGCTTCGCTTCGACTAGTCCTAGTCAATGTTCAACTAGTCCAGGCTTTGGCTCGACCAGTCCAGAATTTTTCTGGACTAGTTTAGATTTAAATTCAAAATTTAGAATTTTCTGGTAGGTCCTTGACCAGTCGATCACCTTACTCAACTGGTCGTGGAGACTGGCTCGACCAGTTGAGCCGGGCTCGACTCGAAGTCCAGCAACCATTTTGAGCCCCACTCGACCAGTCAAGTGCCATGCTTGACCATTCGAGTAGGCCACTTGACTAGTCGAGGGTCAGTGTTATCCGATAGTGACAGAATTTTTAAAATTTGGTTTCTCCCAGGACCAGTTGAGGCTGACCTTAGACCAGTCGAGGGAACCATTTTTCAGCTTATAAATAGAGGACTTTTCTCAACTTTTTTCATTCATTCCAAGCTAATTCAAGCCACCACTTTGAGAGATAAGTCTCCGTGATTGTCAAGCTATCGTATGAGAATTTAATATTCTTTTTATAGCCTTTTGATTTTTAATTTCTTAATCTCTTGCTACTTCAATCTGATTTGATAAAAGGGAATTCTGATATACCCCTTTTGAGATCCAAGAAATTGAATCAAAGTAGCCTAAGGTTGGATTAATTTAAAATTCATTTAAACCTAAAACCCTTCCATATGTGTGATTGAACATTGGACATATTCATCTTCAAAGAAGCGGTTCTAATGGCTACATCAAAAGAGAATCTTTAGATAAGTATTTGATTTACAGCTTTTGGTTTTTGAAATTGCTAGAAAATCTCTATTGTGTTTTTGACTGAGATAACTAGAAAATCTCTACGAGGGCTTTTTAATTGTGGTAGTCCACTGAAAACACAATTGTAAATGTTTTAAGGTGAACCTTGGAAAACCTTCTTTCATAGTGAAAGCCAATATCATGTGGGTTGTGATTATTGGGAGTGGAGTAGGTGTAGTTGTTTTAGAACAGTTGGTGTACACACCGAACCACTATAATTCTTGAAGTTTGGTGGATGATGATGTATGTGATTTATGTGTGTTGAATGCTTGTATTTATTTCATATACTTATGGTGAATGTTGTAATAGCTAGATTTATTTCAATTGCTTCTTGTATTAGTTTGAGTTTTTGATCCTTACTAAGTTCAAGAAATCAAGTTGTCCTACCATAAACTTTAGTTTTTAGTATAAGGTTGCCCTTTGAACAACATTTGTATCAACCTCTCAATACTATTGCAATTGAGGTTGTTATTTGTTTCAGCTATCTTGTAACACCCTGAATTTTGAGGGTTGAACAAAGCTCTACTCCTGAGATCCAACATCTCACTTATGCAACATGGATAATGATGTTCAGATTTTGTCCATACTAAAAAGTTAAACATGAGTGGGATTATACCAAAACACCATATCATACTCCAGATATAATTAAATTATGCAAGTGGAAGTCTAAAACATATGTATTTAAATATGAAAGGGTTTCACAAACTCTGGAGTATGAGTATGTAACCGGGCTGAATATATATACATATATTGTTTCAAAATATACAAAATGTGAGAATGTAAGATGTCCAACTAAGCCAATATCCCTTTAGTCCCTGCGCATCGGTACGAGATCTACATAGACTCGCCCGAGAGCTGAATGTAAGAGAACTCTTCTTCCTCATCCATGAAGTCCTGCTCCGTCGCGTAGACTTCATCAATACCTGCATCTAAACCAGAGTCTGGTTGGTGTTTTAAAACATCGTCCTAGGGTGGGAGTGAGTGATCAAATCAGTGGTACTATAAGGCAAAGGTTAAAATGTTATTAATTCAATCAAGCAGTAATGATAAGGCAATACAACAATCGCTTCCTAACTACTCTTGTCAATGCAGAAACGGAGTGCAAGTAATGATGTATCCCCTCGCATAAAGCTCCCTCACAAGCGACTCCAACAACCAATTTTGCATATGTCAACACTCCCTAAAGTGCACCTTCATTGCCAAAAACACATCCTAGCTAATGTAATGCAATGCATGGCCATGTTAGATGAGTACTTAATTAAGCTTATTCATACAGTAGATTTGGGAAGCTAAAGTACCTTCCTTTATATCATTACCTAAATCGAAGGATCCCTTTAGGGTCGTCAATCCTAGTTAATCACATATGATAGGCAAGTTTTAGGGCATCACCCCTAATGAAAAGCAGTCGATAGGCAAATTCAAAGTTTATACTCATGGTCACTATGGGAGGCTCATCACCTCAGTGTAAGTCGACAGCTTGAACACGGTGTTCCATACCACCATGTCTGGCTCATGAGTCTGGGTTGCTCACTGGTCACTACGGGGAGGCTTGTCACCCCAACGTAGGCCGACAGCTTGATCACAGTGTCCCATACCACCATGCTTGGCTCATGAGTCTTAACAGATTGTAGTACCATGATTAAAGTGTGCCTTTACATTGGTAGGGGGTACTTTAGATTCAAGAAGTGGTGTTCATACATGGTAAACACAAAATAGGCCAATTGGTTCGTTAGGCAAGTTTGATTGGTATGGGCACACGCTGACTTAATTGACATGGAGCGCATAAGCACCCCTTGTAGCCTAATCACTGTTGATAATCGTTGTGAGACCCAGATTCGTTGAATTACCCAATGTGGTGAGACTAATTTGGCCACCCGAATAAAACTGTTATCGATTGCCTGGATTACATTGTAGTCCCAATCTTACTCAGATGCAGTAAGTAAGCACATGTAATAATAATCTCAGCATTTAGCAAACAATCCAAATAAATTCCTCATTTGAGCATTTCATCATACACATTGATTATATTACCTAACATTTGCATTTTTTATCCATAAATCACGTAGCGGAAGATATGATTACATGAAAGAAACTATGGATATGATTAAGGTATTTAAAAGTTCTATCTTCATACTCTTAATCAATACAAATCATCAACAATTTCTCATTCAAACAATGTATCAAACACTTAGGCTATACTTCACCGTATACATAGACTAGGTTAGTTACAACATGTGTTTTAGAAAATCCTTCTACAGAGAGGTCAGCATACATTCGACAACGATGAATCTTAGATCAGTAGTCATGGCAAACATAAATCATGTTTACATGTTCATTCAAACATTTTAACAAACACATGAGATGCATCTTTTATCCAACATAGTTCATACATGTATATTACATCGAAATCAGCGTGTCTAAAATGATACGGTAGCAATCAAGTCAGACATAAATCATTAGCTAACATTGAAAGCATTGAAAACCATAACCTAAACGTCTATAGTCCACACCTTTCGTCAGAATACTCCATTTAGACTCGATTCGAATTCCACGTTCCCGAAAATAAGACGTCGGGTACCTAAATAGTGAAATCGGTTAGCTAGGTTGACAAACAACCATTCTAGATCTCAACTATGGTATTAGGGTTAGGATTTCTTACCCAAATCATAGTAAAAAATAATCGTGTAGTGAAATGGGGAGGTGAATCAGTACGTGGAGTAGTGGGAGAGAATCATGGCAATGATCTCCCATGGTTTCTCTCCTCTCCTTACTCTTTTCTCTTCTTTTCTCTTTTCTCTCTCCTAGGGTTTAGAGAAATTCGTATGAGAGAGAGGTGGGGTGGTATTAGGGCTATATATAGGCCCAGAAGTGATGTAAATGGCCCTAGGGCCCTGGTATACTTAGGTTATATCCAAAGGTCAACTGTTTTTGACAAATAGAGCATATAGGGAGGCTCACAACTCACATACGTCATAGGGTAAGTTCCCTAATGATGGATCTATGCCAGGATATGATTTCGGTGCGATCAGATAAGCCGATCGACTGTGGAGGACCCGGGTTAGATCAATAGTCGAATTTGCTTGATCGGGGCCACAAGTATACGGATATGTACAGGAAAATATCCTTTTTTCATGGGTGAAGTTTGGTCAGAAACTGACAGTCTGAAATACTCAATTTCGTGCGTGAGTGAATGACTCAATTCACTTAAGTTTCAATACGTTTTCTAAAGATATTCGCGTTTCTCATACACTTCACTTAGGGCTCAAGTTGTGCGTTTCTGGATACTATCTGGGCTCAATTCCCGCGATGGTTGTAAAGCCCAGTAGGACGGACATAACCTTATAGTCTCGCGGTCGTCAGATTTTTGACGTGCAGTCCAGGTTCAATATGGAGTTTCAATGTACTCCCAAGAGCGACAGGTCTTGGGATTTTTCCTAGGTCTTTGTGTAGTGTCGAGTCAGTGGTATTAATGGTTTTTGGTCTTCTCGTTTATGGAAATGGTGGTTCATGTTTAATCCACCAATTATCTAGTTTAGTACTTAACTAAATTTCGCCTAAATTATACTATAAGATGCGGTCCTTAGGTATTTCTGCCTGAGGTGGTACTCGGGTCTTTGTACAGATTTTTTTGGGACGTTACATATCTGCATTCATGTTCCACATTTATTTTTTATTTGGCATAGTCCTATTCACCCCCCTTAGGACTGAGAGCTTGCCCTTTTCAAGTTTGACAATAATTTTACAACTTTCTCTGTATAGGCCATTATAGGCATCTTCAAGGTCGTCTTCATTTTCATTTTTAGGGTCACTCCTGAGATTTTCATAGTTAGATATATTATAGCTATCTGAGGAAGTGACTTTGGCTATAGTCATAAGGGCTTTCGCATCATTTATATTTGCATTCTTTTATTCTGATTCATCTGACTCAGAAGTTCTTTTAGAGTCAAATGATTAATCCCAAGTAGCAATCATACCCTTTCTTTTTTACCTATCCTTTTTTAGGATATTTGTTAGCCAAATGCCCATATTCATGACAGTTGAAACATTGACTATCCTTAGTTTTAGATTTTCAAGAATTGAACTTTCCTTTTCTTTTATAAGTTGATTTTTGAAAATTTGAACTATTCTTATTTTTAAAAATTCTATAAATTTTTTTAGCTAACATTGCCATATCATCTTCTTTTTCTTTAAAATCAGAATTAGAACTAGTTTCTTTTGAAATAGATTTAGAAGATTTAAGAGCAATAGACTTAGCTTTAGGAGCTTTAAAATTCAACTCATATGTTTGTAAATAGCCAACTAGCTCCTTAACCATCATAACATCAGTATCTCTGAATTCCTGAATGGGGGTAACTTTAGAATTGAATCTCTCAGGAAGAGATCGCAGTATTTTTACACAAACCTTGCTTTCTGGGCTTCCATCTCCTAGACGCCACATGGAATATACTATGTCCTTTAGTTTCATATAGAAGTCCATGAAAGTTTCTTTTTCTTCCATACAAATTTCCTCAAATTTGGTAGTGAGGATTTGAACTTTTGATTTCTTGACTATAGAAGTTCCTTCATGTGTCATTTCGACAATATCCCATGCTTGCTTAGCTGTATCACATGAAATAATTCTTTTGAATTCATCAGGCGATAGAGCGCAAGTTATGACATTTAAGGCTTTAGCATTATCACTACTTTCACTTTTCTGAGCTGTAGTCTATAAATAGAATGCAATTTCTTTCATGGATTTAGTTCCATCACTGCCAATACTTCAGCAGTGGGAGGTTTCCATTTAATTATAGTGGCTTGCTACATACTTTCATCTATGGATTTTAGAAAAATCCTCATTCTGGCCTTCTAGCATGAATAGTTAGAGCCATCAAAAGGAGGTGGCTTGGTAATAGATAAACTATCAAAATTTGACAAAATTAAAGCTCTTTATCTTTAACTCAATGAAATTAATTAAAAAAAATGAGCAACTTAGCTCTGATACCACTTAAAAAGGCGAGCTTAAGAAGTCCTAGAGGAGGGGGTGAATTGGACTATGCTAAATAATCAAATAAAGTGTTGAATAATAAATAAATCAGGGATCTCAACCGTACTAGTATTGAAACGTTGATTCAAACTGATTCGTAGGACAACCTTTACCCAAACAAGTTTAGGCAGGACAACCTTATTTCACGAATTTGATAAAAATCAAAATCTCAAACTGAGTAAGAGTAAATAAAACTATCTATTACAAACATTCATCACTTTTGCATAAAAGAAATTACAATCATTCACCATAAAAGCAATAAAAATATTCACCACAGCACTAAGAATTATAGTGGTTCGGCGTGTCAACAACTGTTCTTAAACAGCCACACCTACTGCACTCCCAAGATTACTAACCACGTAATCTCGATTTTCACTATGAATAAGGTTTTCACAAGGTCACCTTAAAACCCGATACAGTTGTGGTTTTAACGGGCTATCACAAACAAAGAAACCCCTCTCTGTGATTTTTAGGATATCTCAGACAAAACCTATAATGAGATTTTCTAGCTATCTCATAAAAAACCAAATACAGAAAGTAAATTGATACTTATCTTCAGCATAGAATACGCTATAGCTGTAGAACACTTTTCTTGAATGATGAATGTTTAATGTTCAGTCCAATTGAAAAGGTCCAGGTTTCTATTTGATTTTAATTAAGTTTAAATCAAAGGCTACTTGCATTAATTCCCTTAAATCTCAATAAGAGTAAACACTCTTTTTAGAATCAGAATGACAGAGTTTTGAGGTGAAGGAATTAATGAAAAAGATAAAAAAATTATAAATACTACTTAAAAGAGTATAAATACCACTTAATAGCTTAACAATAAATAAGGCTTCTCTCTCTTTTGAATAAGGACTTTGATAGGCTTGAATTGTATTTTTGAATTGAGAAAGAACCTCTATTTATAGGCAGAAAGTTTATTCCTTTGACTAGTCTAAGGCAGTCTTCGACTGGTTGAAGCACCAGATTTAGTTCCAACAAATTTTCAAATTCGAACGAGATAAGATCAAATAGATCTTCGATTAGTTGAAGGACCTATTCGACTAGTCGAGCAAGTTGAATCCAAACTAATTTTGGTTGCTAGACTTCAAGTTCAAGGATTCCGCTCGACTGGTCGAAGATTCAACAGAAAATCTATTATACTCCGGCGGCTGCTTGGACTAGTCGAGAAATTCTTAGACTAGTCCAGGCAAAACTTATGCTAGTCGAAACTTAATTATTTATAAGTATAAAAACTCAATTTTAAGTATGTTTTGAAAGCACCTAAACTGAAGGACTTTCTAGGTTTTATAATACCTATATGGACTTATTTTCATAGAATTAGAAACTCGAAATTCTCAATGGAGCTTGATCTTCTACTAGAACTATCAGTAGATCGAGCTAGGTCTTCAAGGAGCTTGATCTTCTACTAAAACTGTCAGTAGATCTAGCTTGGTCTTTAACTTAAGCTTGAGGTTGAACTTGAGCTTAAAATCTTCTATTAGAACTGTCAGTAGATCTAGCTTGGTCTTCAACTTAAGCTTGAGGTTGAACTTGAGCTTGAACATGGGCTTGACTTAAAAATCAGTTTGCTAAGTTTTTTTGACAAGATGAAATTTGACAAACCATGTGTAAAATGTGCTTTAAACATAATAACACTTGCACAACTGACCATGACACAGTGGGAGACGAGGTCTACTGGTATTTGGCACTCGGGCGCTCATGTTATCCACTCGGTCTCGACGTTGAAGCATCCTGTTGGCCCACAGGGTTTAAGAACTTTCACCCATGGACATCCTACATGCCTAGTAAACGTAACCAGATTTCCATTGTCTATACTCAAACTACCAAGCACGATAATCATATGGTGGCCACAACCCTAATGTCGTTAGGGTGTGGATGCAAATGCATCATGCAATGCATGAATGCATGAGACCATCATCCGTGTCACACAACAATGTGATGAAAGTCATGCATACATGCAAGGCGGCCCCATCTCTTATGGGTCCCTTGAAAATGCCCAAAGTTATAAAGTCATCAATGCGACCTTGCCACCCATAGGCAAGCCAAAAATCATGAATTAGCCATCATCCAAGTCATGCACACATGATGCGAATGAGATATGATAACATACGATCATAAACACTATGCATGAGGTGTGTAATAACATATCAAGCATAAAGCAAGGCTAAATTAATATAAAGCAATGTTAACTCGAATGTAAAGGCAATGCCACATTTAACATAAAATAGTGTCGCATCAATATAAAGAAAGCACCATATCAACATAAAGGAAGCATTATAGCAATCATGAGCGTAAACATTGCATAAATTACTAAGGTAATACTACATAAATTATTAAGGAAGTATTGTACCAACACACATGTAAAATATTGCACCACATGATAATGAATATTCATCATTCATAACGGGTGGAACCTATTTGGAAACCAAGTTTATCAATGCCCATAGGGCTATACTTCAGTGGTCTTTTAAGCTAATGGGCCCACTTAGCAAGCCCACACCTAAGCGGCCAAAACATACAACTATTGACATCCAAATGGGGTAACAAATTGTAGGATCCACAAACAATCATAGTGGGCCTGAAATGCTCATCAAAGTGGGTCCTATAACTATCCTTAAGTAAGGCCTAAGAAGGCTGCCCGCAACTAACCAAACACAGGCCTACGATGGGCTCAATACATGCAATGTGTGGAACCCAAATAGTTCAATGGTGGAAACACGGCACAAATCACAGGGTTGACCCATGCTACGACCACTACATATAAATCCATGCGGGCCTAATGGACAGCCACAACATGAACAACAAGGCAACCCATGGTGTGGGCATCATTTATTCACTAAAGATGACCCATGATTAAGTTGGATTACAAATAAAATCATTATGGGCTCCATAAATCTTATACGAATATGACTAGTGGGATCCACTCGAACCTACCCCTAATGGGCCCCGCATTCTCCCACATAGGTAGGCCTATAGTCGAAAGGCCCATTCATAGCGAGACATGTGAGCACATAAAGAGTCCAAGATGGGTGTCAGTCGTAGCATCTAATTACAACTTAAGCATGCTCATAATAGCCTAGAAAGGCGCGACATGTGGGTTCACCAACAATCATGGTGGGTCCTTTAAATGATACTAAGGTAGGGAGTATAATGCCCCACAGCCGAGCCTACAAGGTGGCCTATTAGGATCTCAAACATGTCCTATAGATGGGCTAGTAATGAAAGAACATGGTGGATGTAACATGCATAAACCAAGGTGGGGGCTACCATGGGCCACGCCTATCATGGGCTGTCAAGTGGATGGATAGCACGACTACGCAATACATGCACCGGGTCGGGTTCCACAGTGGGTCCGACTAAGGGTGTGGGTCGCAATTAAACTTTATAGTGGTTCATAGGAAGGTTCCAAGGGAGACATGCATCCCGCTTGAGGGTCTAATCAGCCTCATTTATGGGCTCATGCCTAAGAATATCTCAATGGTGGACACCATTGTCCCTGTTGAGGTATAGAAAAAGAAGAAATAAGATTGAAAGGTGAAAATTAGAAGAGGGGAGTGAGCAAAAGAGAAAACTTAAGTGTGATTTCATATGGTTGCACAGTCCGCGCAAAACATTTGGTTACATGGATCACGCAATCAAACAAACTAGTTACGCGGGTTACGCAAGAGTCTTATTGATTGCGCTAGCTGCGCAGACAGTTCTATTAATTTCGCAAGTCACATAAAGGGATAAAGGTGTTATTTTGAATGGATGGTCAGATTGGATGAAAGGTGGGCCCCATGGCATAAAGATCGAGGGTTCACACATGTGAAGGCCTATAAATACCCCACTCCCCCTCTCATTTGGGGGTTGAAAGATTTTGGAAGAAGAACGGAGCTCCAGAAGAGATTGAAGGTAGGAGAAGAGAGGGACGCTGGGGTTTGTGTGGGTTTGCGCTAACCATATCGATTGTTCGGCCCGCGCAACAGGGCTGTTGTACATCCAGTATGGAGTTGGGGCCGATATGCTGCTGAAATTGTTGACCTTCACCATTTCTAGTTCTCCTTTTGCATAAGGATACAAGCTCAAGAGAGGGAGATCAGATGATCAAATTTGCACAATATTCCTCATAAAGAGATGATCAAACTATGAGTCGAAATGATGCTAAATTTGATATTCAAATTCAACATTCAAATTTGCTCAGTGCACCAGTGAGCAGAGAGTTCCATTGGCTGACTTCCTTCTTTAGGGTGAGGCCCGTCATTGGTGGTCATCAGTTTCCCGGATGGCCAAGCCAGATTTTGTTTGGACGTGGGAGGAGTTTGTGGTCCGCTTTGACTAGAAGTTCTTCCAGAGCATATCTGTGAGTAGAGGGCCCTAAAGTTCGAGACCCTGGTGCAAGGTGAGATGGCGGTGTCTCAGTATGAGGCCTGATTTGTTGCGTTGTCTCATTTTTCCTCCTACATCGTCGACAATAAGAAGCGAAAGGCTCTCCATTTTATGAGCGGCTTGCATCTCACCCTTCGGAGTCGCGTCGTGGGACATCTATTGATGACATATGATGAGGTCGTGCATAGGACCTTGGTTTACGAGGAGGATTGGGCCATGCTGCAGAGGTCTAGAAAGCAGAGTTCTAGTGGAGACCGGAAGAGGATGGCACCCTCCGGTTGCTCCCGTCAGCACTAGCACCAACGTCATCAAGGTCGTTCTGGATTTAGACCGCCTGCATCGCAACTAACTTCATCATCTTCGCAGCTAGCTTCTTCGTTTGGCTCATTTTTTGGCGTATGTTATGGTTGTGGACAGTCTGGGCATCGTAGGCATGAGTGTCCTCATCCCCAGCAGCAGTAGAGGGCACTGCAGTAGGCCCCACACCATCCTCCACAGCAGCAATAGTAGCGACCCTAACATCAGACTCCTGTTCCTAACCCTCCTTCGTAGCAATAGAGGCAGCAGGGTAGGCCGCCACAGTGGTCGCAGCAGCAGTAGAGACAACAGCAGAGGGGATAGGCACCTCTCCCACGGGCTCAGGGCCGAGTGTATGCCGCACAGTAGGTGCAGGTCATGGACCCTTAGACTTCAGGATTGCTTCCATTGCCAGTGCAGGGCCGATTCTACGCAACCCAACAGGACCCGCGGTCATCTTCTGGAGTAGTTGAGGGTATCCTTCTTATTTTTGCTTATGTTTCTCATGTTTTATTTGATTTTGAAGCATCTCATTCATTCATGGCCGAGGAGTTCTGCCGATCAACCAGTCTTCCGTCAGAGTCCGCACCTGAGGCTTTATCCGTTTCGACTCCCTTGGGGAAGTCCGTAGTTTTGAGCCATCGCTGCTCTTCTTGTCCGGTTTTGGTTGGTGAGATGTTCCTGCCCGCTGATTTCTTTGTGTTGCCGATGGCCGAGTATGATGTCATCATGAGTATGAATTGTCTTACCGAGTACCATGCTATTTTGGACTGTGCCGCGAGGATAGTCACATTTCATATTCCTGGCTTGCCAATATTTCAGTTTGGTGTCGAACCCAGAGGAGAGTTGTTGTCGAGCTTGTTGGGTTGTATTATTGAGGAGTCTGTGGCAGGATGTATTGAGCAGTTGTCGATCATTTGCGAGTTCTCGGATGTGTTTCAGGAGATCCTCAGTTTGCCGCCGCGTCGGCAGATAGAGTTTCAGATTGATTTGGTGCCTGATGTTGTGCCTATTTCGAAGGCCCCCTACCGGATGGCACCAATGGAGTTGCGTGAACTATAGGATCAGTTGGATGAGCTCCGAGAGTTGGGTTTTATTCATCTTAGCAGTTCGCCATGGGGAGCCCCGGTATTGTTCGTGAAAAATAAGGATGGCTCGTTGAGGCTCAGTGTGGATTACCGCGAGCTCAACAAGGTCACTATTAAGAGTAGATACCTGCTCCCCAGAATTGATGAATTGTTCGACCAGCTGTAGGGTGCTCAGTTCTTTTCCAAGATAGACTTACGCTCCGGTTATCATTAGATTCAGGTCTAAGAGGAGGACATACTGAAAACAGCTTTCCGGATGCGCTACGGTCACTTCAAGTTTCTTGTCATGTCTTTTGGGCTGACCAATGCGCTTGCTGTATTCATACAGCTGATGAATGAGGTCTTCCGGCCCTACCTTGACCGGTTTGGTGTAGTGTTTATCGATGATATTCTGGTTTATTCGAGGACCCGGGAGGACCATGAGATGCATTTACAGATTGTGCTTGAGACCCTCTCGTGCCCACCAGCTATATGCAAAGTTGGAGAAGTGTGAGTTCTGGTAGGAGGAGGTGAAGTTCCTCGGTCACGTGGTGACGAGGGAGGGTGTCGCTGTGGACCCCTCGAAGATTGATGCAGTGCGTCAGTGGGCTAGCCCACGAACATGTCCGAGATCAGTAGCTTCCTTGGTCTTGCGGGTTATTATCAACGATTCATCAAGGGTTTTTCCTGTATTGTAACATCACTGACCCGGTTGACGCGGAAGGGTGCCGAGTTTGTCTGGAGTGACACATGCAAGGAGGCATTTATGGAGTTGAAGGACCACCTCACGTCTGCTCATGTCCTCACTCTTCCTGATGGGAGTGATGATTTTGTTGTTTTCATCGATGCCTCCAGAGTTGGTTTGGGTGCTGTTTTGATGCAGCACAGGAAGCCTGTGGCGTATGCCTCGCGCCAGCTCAAGGTCCATGAGCTAAACTACCTCACACATGATCTGGAGCTAGCAGTAGTTGTCTTCGCACTGAAGGTGTAGAGGCATTATCTCTATGGGGTTAAGTTCGAGCTCTTCTCGGATCAAAAGAGCTGGAAGTATCTGTTTTCACAGTCAGAGATGAATATGCGACAGAGGCAATGGATGGAGTTGTTGAAGGATTATGATTTTGACCTCCAGTACCACCTAGGAAAGGCGAACGTGGTGGCGGACACGCTTAGCCATCAGCCATGAGGCCTGCTAGCGCAGATGATGGTTCGTAAATGGAAGATGCTCAAGGATGTATCGGAGTTTGACTTTGAGTTCGGTCTGCATTCTTCTATTATTCAGCTTTCGAGCTTGTCAATTCATCCCTCTTTAGTGGCTAGTGTGATCGAGGCTCAGCAAACGGACGAGTCGTTACAAGGGTACCGAGCAGAGGCAGTATCCGTGGAGTAGTCAAACTGGTAGATTGGTTCCAATGGTGGACTTCGCGACAGAGGCTGATTGTGTGTTCTGGACGTGCTAGAGTTGCGTAGAGATCTGATGACCGAGGCACATCGATCGAGACTTACGTTCCACCCGGTCTCCACAAAGATGTATAGAGATATGAGGAGGCAGTACTTTTGGTCGGGGATGAAGTGCTAGATTACTAGTTTTGTGGTCGAGTGTGACACTTGCCAGTGTGTTAACGTCGACCAGTAGAGATCCCTTGGTCCTTTGCAGCCATTGAGCATTCCACTGTGGAAGTGGGAGCACGTGTCGACAGATTTTATTATGAGTTTGCTGAGGACTCAGAGCGGTCACGATGCCATTTGGGTTGTTGTCGATTATCTGATGAAGTCGGCATATTTTATTCCGATGCGTGTGACCTAGACATTGGATCGACTTGCGAAGGTATTCATTGAGGAGATAGTGAGACTACATGGCATTCCAGTTTCGATCATTTCTGACCGAGACCCCAGATTCACGTCTCAGTTTTGAAGGAGCTTTCAGTAAGCGATGGGGTCTACTTTACAGCTCAGCACAGCTTATCATCAGCAGACGAATGGGTCAATCAGATCCTTGAGGATATGCTCAGAGCTTGCGTGATCAACTTCGCAGGTAGCTAGGATGAGCATTTGCGCTTAGCCGAGTTCGCGTACAACAATAGTTATCAAGCAACCATTGACATGGCTCCATTTAAGGCACTATATAGCAGACCATGTAGATCTCATAGCTGTTGGACCGAGGTTGGAGAGAGTCGTCTCCTAGGTCCCAAGCTTGTGCAGCAGACATTAGAGATTGTTGATATTATCAGGCAGAGGATGCGCACAACTCAGAGTTAGTAGAAGAGTTTTGCTAATCGTCGGCATCGACCCCTAGGGACTCAGAGCGGTCACGATGCCATTTGGGTTGTTGTCGATTGTCTGACGAAGTCGGCATATTTTATTCCGATGCATGTGACCTAGACATTGGATCGACTTGCGAAGGTATTCATTGAGGAGATAGTGAGACTACACGGCATTCCAGTTTCGATCATTTCTGACCGAGACCCCAGATTCACGTCTCAGTTTTGGAGGAGCTTTCAGTAAGTAATGGGGTCTACTTTGTAGCTCAGCACCGCTTATCATTAGCAGAAAAATGGGTCAACCAGATCCTTGAGGATATGCTCAGAGCTTGCGTGATTAACTTCGCAGGTAGCTGGGATGAGCATTTGCGCTTGGCCGAGTTCGCGTACAACAATAGTTATCAAGCAACCATTGGCATGGCTCCATTTAAGACACTATATGGCAGACCATGCAGATCTAGAAGCTGTTGGACCGAGGTTGGAGAGTGTCGTCTCCTAGGTCCCAAGCTTGTGCAGCAGACATTAGAGATTGTTGATATTATCAGGTAGAGGATGCGCACAGCTCAGAGCTAGCAGAAGAGTTTTGCTAATCGTCAGCATCGACCCCTAGAGTTTGCAGTTGGGGACATGGTATATCTTAAGATCTCGCCTATGAAGGGCGTGGTTCAGTTTGGAGTGAAGGGCAAGCTTGTCCTGAGATTCATTGGACCTTTTGAGATTACTGGGTGCATAGGCGCTGTGGCCTACAGGCTTGTCTTACCTTCAGAGTTGTTTGGGATCCACGATTTATTCTATGTATTGATGTTATAGAAGTGTGGGTCAGACATTATTCCAGTGATTGATTAGTAGCCCCTTGAGGTCCATGAGGATGCTTCTTACATTGAGCATCTTATTCGTATCCTTGATCAGAAGGAGAAGGTTCTCAGGACCAAGGTCATTCCCCTGGTGAAGGTGCAGTGGAGTCATTATTCGGAGGTCGAGGCATCTTGGGAGCCCAAAGCAAAGATTTGAGAGTGATATCCCCATTTGTTCGATGATTGATTGCTTGCATTGCTTGTATTTCCTTCTCTTATGATGATGATTGAGATATATATGATAATGTTTATGCATTTTCGTTGTTCTGATTTTTGTAATTTTAAGGACGAAATTTCTTCATTGGTGGGGAGAGATGTAAGACCCTACCTGAGTATCCATTTCATTCCTTTAGGTCCCGCGGTCCTACCGGTCGAATCCTGGCGACCCGCGACCTGTGAATAGTGTTTGCAGTCATCCTTAAGTCCAGTCATGTAGACCCGACCCAGATCGACTCAAAACCTATACCATTGTGACCGCATCGGCGCCACGTCTCATGCATAATTCTAATGTGTGCATCTTGACTTATCATCCGAGTATTTTTAACCTTTCATCATGTGGTGGGACCCACTTAGCTAGCCTTGCACTTTTTTCTAGAATGGGCCCCACCTAGCTCCTTTTTCTAGAAAGCCTATCATGCTTACCCTAGCACCCTACCTAACCTACCTATCATAGCCTAGCTATAGGTCACCTTATCTAGAAAATCAACATTGGCCTTGGGTTTTACCCCCCATGTGCCATGATGACTTTGCTCTTCCCTAGCTTAGAGGACAATCATTACTTGGATATACCCCTTCCTCTCCTCTCTCTCTCTCTCTCTCTCTCTCTCTCTCTCTCTCTCTCTCTCCCCTTCTCATCCTCTCGTCTCCCTCTTCCATTGCTAGAGATGTCCCACCCTCTCCCCTATTCCATCAGCTCTCCTCCTTATTTCTCCCACAATCTAACATTCTAACCCCTATCTCAACCATTAAACTTCTCCATTGAAGCCTAGGACCTAACTCTTGGAGTTTTGAAGGCTTCCTTGGAGGTGGGGCTCCATGTAAATGTTTCTTCTTTGCTTCTTCTTTCCTTCCTTTTCTTACATGCATGGAAGCATGTAGGACCCACCAATCCATAGTGGAGGTCCTACATGGCTCCTAGAATGAAGGCCATGGGCCTAAATCTTACACATTTCCTTCCATGGTGGGTCATTTTCCACGGACCCACCATGATGCATTTCCTCTTTATTTTAGCATCACATAGGTCATCTAGACCTTGCATGCATGGTGGGGATGGTGTCCCTACCCCTAGAAAATTTTCTTGCCTTGTAATAGCTTGCATGTAATAGATAAAAGTAGTGGATGGTGTAGATTATAGGTGGAAGTTTCATGAGTGATGGAACCTTCTACCAATGGCCGGATCTCTCTCCTTCTCTCTCCCTTTCTCTCTATTTTCTTCTATTTACTTCTAGAGATGTGTGGCCCACTAAGGTGGTTAGCAACATCACAGATCCATTAGGAAGATGGGACGTCCAGGCCCCCTTGTTGGACGTCTAGGCCCACCATGACATGCATGGGTTGGGTGGCCTCCAAACATGGTTTTTCATGGGAGTTTTAGTGTGCTAATGGATCTGAAATTTTCCTAACCTATCTAGGTGGACCCCACTTGATGGATCAAGGTATGAAACCCTTTGAATAATTTATATGGACTGAAATATGGATAACATATGTTACTGTCCATATTTCAGGCCCATTTGGAACATGACTTTTGAGCTAATGTTTGAGACTGTTTGCATGTCTTTTTCTCCCAAATTTCTTTGGAAATTTTGTAGTGTGTGGACCCTACTTTGATGAGAAATGGGGCTCACATCATTTTCCCCTATGATTAAGGCCAATGGGATGGGCCAAAGTGGGCTAACTGTCCAGAAATTTCTGGACAGTTCAGCAACATTGTATGTTAGAAATGAGCACTCTTACCTTGATTCTTGGAGTAAGTGGGTCACTCCAGTGGACCCCACTTGCTGTCCATATGTGGGACCTTCCTTCCCACCTATTTTCTAGGAGTTTGGACAAGCTTAGGCCCACCCCATGTGGTGCCAAACATGGGGACAACAGTAATTTTTGCACCACCAAATTTTCTGGATGTATTATTGTCCATATTTTTTTTAAAAATAAAATACTTAGCACGTATAATAAATTCTGAAACTAATTCCTATGGTGACCCACCCTTGCTGGGACCCACCTATCATGAAATTACGCCATCTGGGCCATCCGAATTTTAGGTGCAAGTGGCTGGACCAGCCACCTTGCTGGACGTCCCAAGTGTTGATGTCCAACAAGGCTGGCCATCTCACCCTTGTAAGGCCCACCATGATGTAGTGTTTTCATCCGTGTGTCCATCCATTATGTGGCCCACTTAGACGTGGCCCACCCTGGTGTGGAACGTCCAAGATGGGGCACACGTTAGCCTTTGGAGAGTGCTGGGCGTCCAGCCCATTAGACCGCGCCTAGGCCTATTGTGGGACGCCCATTGTGGGCTATTGCTGGACTTTTGGTCCAGTAGTGTGGCCCACCTATTCCTTGTGTTATTGGAGTACTCCCTGTGTGGTGGGACCCTCTAATCATGATGTTAGACCTCCCTGGACCCTTATTCCAATAAGAAGATTATCTTACTGGGCTCCAGCAGGCCCAGATAGCTGGTGGACTAAAAATCCAGCAAGGTTTCTTATAAATGTGCATTGTTTTTAGGCTGGGGTCTTAAGGGTGTGGGGCCCACCATATTGTGAGGATTTCGTAGTGATAATTTCATGCCCTTACTTCCTTAATTTGAGCTTAATTAATGCACTCTTGAGGCCCACCATTGTTGGGTTATATGGGCATATATGTAACCAGATTTTTAGACTCCTTATAAGCCCAAATGGGCTGGAACTTTCTAGATAGGCCCAGTATATTCTTGGGCTGAATTCACCATAGTATTGTGTTGGGATAGTGGGCTGGAATGTGTGAATGGTTGGGCCCTTGGTTGCCCATCAAATCAACTATATCCTTGGGCTAGGTTGTATGCCCAACTTACTTATCTTCAATGAGAATTCTTGCCCATGTGTTGGAGTAATGGGCTGCCCACTAGGCCCACCACAATGTATGGTCATGGTGGCCCTTATGTTTGGGCCCTAACCTTCCCTATGGGCCCATATTATTACGTGTGGATTGGGCCATACATTTTATGTTGCCTTTTGGACCTATGTGTTGAGTAGGCCTTGAACCATTTAATTAAGGCCAACATGGAAATGTATGTATGTTATAGCTACCCATTTCTTATTTATGGTAATGTTTGGGCCTTGGGCCTTGATTCTTGATAGATTATTTATGGGTTACCTTCTTGGGACAAATAATGGTTGAATGTCCACATTTGTGGCCCCAAGGTAGGCTCACTTGCTTCTATGGGTGGTTAAAGGTCCACCATAGACCCCCTCGCTAAGCCCGTTCTTATTATTTGGGCTCGTGCCATTGTCTACCTTAGCCACGTGGGCTATCCCAAACTATTGGGCCCCCATTAGAGGTTGTGCCTCTTGTAGGATTTGTCTAAGTACCTAAACCTAGACCCTTCTTGGATAGGAGGAGAGTACAACACCTAGACCCTTGCTCATTATCATGACCCATATGCATTATTGTGTGCTTGGATGGCATTGTGTTGGTCATGGATGTGCCATTGGGCAATATATTATGGCTTTCCCGAGGGATGGAGCTCTGCTCTTGAATACGTTGGATGCTTGGGGCTGATGTATGACAAGTTTGTGTGAATCATGCATCTGACATTGCATTGCATTGTCATATTCACCCTTGCTTCATCAGGGTCATAACCTCTACAGGTTTATCGTGGATGGCCATGTTTGGACACCGAAAATATCACTTAAGCATATAGGGTACTTAGGATATCCTTGGGTGAAAGCCCCTAAACCTTCATGGTACCAAGAAGATGCCTCAACGCTGAGATTGATTGGAAAATATGAGCGCCTGAGTGCCTTATACCATTAGGCCGCCTCTCCCACTGTTGCGCGGTCGGTTGAGATGGGGTGTGGCCTTACCCGCCTAAGTGAGGGGGTAATAACTAGGCTGAGTTTGACCAGCTCATGAATGGGTCCGCTATCGTCAAGCCTTGCTGGTGATTAACTGTCCACAGGCACGTAGTGAGGTCTCTTATGCTCGTTAGACTGTGCGGCTAGGAGAGCGACAGTCGGCTGACAATGTATTTGACCCTGGTGGTTTCCCTAGAGTGGAACTGTATGGATACGTGGACTGGATATGAGGACTGACATGATCACATTTGCACTTTGCATATGGCATTGGCTATGTAGGCCTCTTGTGCATCGCCTTGGTATGGTGCCCAGTACTCATATGTTGCATCGCATAGCCTTATGATGACTTACTACATTTATGTTTGGTATAACATAGCCTTGGTATAGCTGTTGGCATTAATGACATTCATGGTTCATGCTGCATTTTCGCATTCTCTGATATTGCTTTCCCAGCACTGGTATTCTGACACACTTACAGCACCCTCTAAGCTTTTATAAGCTTATGCATGATTGATGCATGTAAGAGATTCTAGGTAGCCGCAGTAGTTGAGGAGGAGCGTTGGAGTGTGCCGAGGACCTTTTGGAGTCATCGTTGTTCAAACCTTGTATTTCCCTTTGAGCACTATACCTCGTATCAAAGTTTTAATTCTTAGTGGATTTTATGATGTGTTCTCATGGTTACTTTCTGTGGTTACTATTTTATGATCTTGGGTATGCTCTTCACAAATCAGATTATGTTATAGAAATCCTCCTTGTAGGATCCTAGGATCGGAACCTGGTGAATGGGTGTCAGGAGCGGAGAATGGGATACTACGGAGGCTGTCAGCGCCGGAATCGGCTATCAAGATTCTTGAGAGTTCCGGTCACCGAATTTAGGACGTGACAAAGATGATATACTTCCTATGCTGAACAAATTACTGGCAGCCAGAAAGAATAAATTGCCATGGTTGAAACGTCCAAAGGAAATGAAGAAAATAAGTGAAGGTGATTATTGTTATTACCATCGTTTCTTCGAACATTGAACGAAAAATTGTTTCAGCTTGAAGAATAAATTACAGAAGATGATTGATAAAGGTGAAATTGTTATAAGGAATGTGTATGAAATAAAAGGAATAAGAGTACACAGGATAGATTAGTGCAAGAATGGGGGCAATGCTAATCTTGGACGATCACTACGAAATGATTAGTGTCAGTATATTTGTTAAAGGTCGTGACATCGAGATTTTGATTATGAAGAGTATCAGAATAATGCTTCCTAATCAAAAGGGGGCATGACAAGTAGAGGGATGAAAGGAACACAAAAGATGAAGTCATGTACTCTCCTTCATGAGGATGAATAAAAGGCAGGGATTTTCAAGCAAAGCTTCTCAAAGCATATCAGGCATATCAAGATTGAGCACATTAATAATTGTTGTCAAGCATTGATGGTTGCTGTTAAGCATTAATTATTATTGTCAAGCATTGATGGTTGCTGTCAAGCATTAATTATTGTTGTCAAGCACTTGTCAGTGCCAAATTCGTTAAACGTTTATGAATTTCGTCAAGTATCGCCACATGCTGATGATTTTTGTCAAATTTTCCAAGTGCGGATGATTATCGCCACATGCTGATGATTATCGTCAAAATTAGCAACTATGGCTTCATCATCAATCATTCATACAAACTCATTTTATCAAAATTGCTATCATCGCTAAGCTAATACACTACTTTAAACATAATATGAATGTTCTCAGAACATTATCAGCAGTGGCGAAATATCAATTATTGATTCACCATTTTTGGCAATGGAATAAACAATATAGCTGACCACATATAAAGTTGATGACAGCGATGGTAGCTTATCATTTAAGGCAGGCACTCAACGGCCAACTACGTATAAGACCTATCATCATCAATGCTATATATATGTTATTCGGGCAGCAATGTGGAGCCAGTGGCCCTAAAAAGCCCATATAGGCCACATCACGTGCGTACCCATGTGGGTAGCAGACAGAGCCAATAATTAAAAGTCTCCAATAGCCAGTCACGCGTGAGACCAATGCTGCTTGTAGAGCTTCTGATAGTGTCATGGGAGAGGATGAAAATACCCTCCTATGAATGGGTCCGACCTTGCAGGCGAAGAAAAAGTGGGCCACAGTGTGTGCTCTAAGCCAACCATTCGTAAGACCCCCCAAATTCTTGGTTTAATTCCAGTAGTAACTCATGAGGAAGGAATTTTAGTCTACTCATTGATGGACTAGTGACCTTGGATTTGGTACCTAAGGTAGCACTTGTGCCCCCCGTGAACTCTAGAGAGTTACTGAGGCTAGCCCTGTGCGTAAATCCCACTGAGTTCACAGCCTCGATAGCTTCATTGGGGCCATCTGATGGATCGTGGTTTGTGAACTCCTCGACCGCGATAAGTCCCATGAACTCTAGAGAGTTACAACGACCATTAGTATAAGACCCGACTCCCGCATGAGTCTAAGAAACTATGTTGCTTCACTACTCAAGAGCTTAAACTGTGTGAGATTATCTGACTAAATTGAAATCTAGTGCCTCCTACTAAAACAAAAATCATATAGGAAATCCCATTCTAACAATCATAATATATTGATATTTTTATCTCAACCCTCATTAAATATTATGTTAGACGATTGCATAAATAAATATGCTTAAAATGAATCATGATTTGGAAATTTATGAAGAGGCAAATTATCTCAAAATATCATTACGTCTTCACTCATATATGCTTGCTGAAAATAAAAAAGAAGCTGCATGTTCTATAATAAAAAAATAAAAAAAAAATAAAAAAAACCAAAAAACAAAACAAATAAAACAAATTCTTTATAACTCATCCGTGACTCTTAATATTCCCAGATATTTTTGCAAATCTTCCTTCAACTGAATTCGAGCTGCGACGTGTCTTGACTTTTCTTCAAGAATGAATTTTGAATGATCTGGAGTTCTAGCTAACTTGTTTTACAAAGATGCAATTATCTCTTCATTTTTTTATTAATTTAGATTTCTCAGCATCGGCAAATTGAATACTAATTCGCATCTTCTCTTCGATCTCCTTCATAGTGGATTCTTCTATATGGTCTTTCAACTTCAGTTGCGAGATTTCTTCCTTTAGGAGAGCTATGTGATTCTGAATGGTCGTTCTGTTGTCAGTATAAGCCTTCAATTGCCCTAAAAAGTCAATTATTCTTAGTTGAATTCAGAAATAATAGAAGTAATGAGGGAAGCCTTCTCTTTGGAAAGAGCTAGTTGTTTTCCATATTCTAATATTTCATAAGTGATAGTGATATTTTTTGCTGATGCAAAGAAATTATTGAATCACGAAATTTGAGAAGAGAATCGCGTAGGACAAAAATATTAATCTTTGCCATCCTTGCAGTGCTTTTCAGGATTTCAATAGCAATATCCAGATCCGACCACTACTCGGTATCTTTAAAAATGTGAACTATCGCTGATTTAGAATTCTTCATCAAAAGCAATTTATTAGTAGGAACCTTGTCAAAAGATAATAGATCAGACACAGTAGCTATAGAGTCAGAGCTTGTTGCACCGCTGCGAGGAGGAGTTCCTGTAATATGAAGAGGAAAAGAAATTAGAATAATGATAACAAGGCTAGGGGATGTGAAAATTCTGATAAAGCAAATGATATATTTATCTATATATATATATATACCTGCTATAAAAGTATGGGAAACAAGAGGTTGAATTTCCTTAACAGAAGAAGGGCTAACTCCCAACATATCAGTAAAGGAAGGTGCTCTGGCCTTCGTGCTTGAATCCCTAGTAGTCGGAGTTGGTAGATCAGTGATCTCTACTGGAAAAACGATTCCATGAACTACTGGCTTTGGTGCTACTAAAGGAGCCAAAGGGACCCTCGATGAAACCACTGGTGCAGCCGGAGGAAGATCCGCAAGGGGAGTATCACCCGTCCTAGTATTGATAATATGAGCACCTGAAATAAAAATATAACTATAATAATGAGATAACTATTGCAATATATATATATAAGATTGTAAATAAAAAGGGGGAAGAAAATTCCTTACGTGGCGAATATCCATATTCTCCGTAATCTAAAGGTTCATCTTCTTCCTCCTCTATCACTATAGGGGTCTTCGCAGGAATATTGGTATTAGGAAGAGCTTCAAATGTTGACGGAAGATGTTCTTCATCAATAAAAGTACCTTCTACAATGACATCTTCCTCGCCATCGATGTCAACCGCTCCCTCCTTAAAGTCATCATTTTCATCATCTTCAGCATCTCCATACTCAGCAGAATTGGTGCCTTTAGATGAAGAGGTTGAACTTGCATCCTCTGAGTCTTCTTCATCTACTTCTTCGATCACAACCTACTTCCCTTTAGAGGGAGAGGCCCGACTACCTCCTGGCTGAGAATCTTTATTAACTGGGATCGAAGAAGCTGGAGAAGCCCGACTACCCCCTTCTTGAGGAGAAGGGGGAGAAGCTTGAGAGCGTTTCCGAGACCTTGTCATCAGAGAAGATGGACTAGGGTGAGCAAT
The DNA here is from genome assembly GCF_029962835.1 of Magnolia sinica. Classification (NCBI taxonomy): domain Eukaryota; kingdom Viridiplantae; phylum Streptophyta; class Magnoliopsida; order Magnoliales; family Magnoliaceae; genus Magnolia; species Magnolia sinica. Next base: position 62,143,447 of record NC_080577.1, read on the forward strand.
TCAAGGAGTAGGAGAAGGGGCTGGTTGATCTTGATGTTCAACAACATTTTCTTGAGCTGGAGAAGAAGCTTCTATTACCTCTTCAATCACTCTCCCAGAACGATCTTGTGAGACCTTCTACAAGTCCTTGATGACCCCATAAGCTATCCACCCTTCTAAAGTGTTAGAAGGTTTTCGTTCACAAATGGGATCATCCACTGATATATTAACACAGAGATGACCGGTAAAGGGGGCATGACTTGTTTCTAGCATGAAGCCTATCCCTTCCTCGAACTTACGGCCTCTGAACCTTGGTAGCAAAATCCAAATAGGTTCAATCACAGGTGACCGTTTATTTACCAAATATGACTGATGAACCCACCATCTCATGTGGCTATATGAAGCATTAGGGATGCGATTACAGCTCGGAATAATGAAAGAAGATGCGATTACAGCTCGGAATAATGCGATACCTTAGCCCAATTATATGGGCCTGTCCCGTAACTCTGTATTCGCCTGGTCACCAACCCGTAATCTTCTGGAATGGTTTGGTCAAAACCAAATTGACAAGCAAAACGGCTCGGGTAGTATGACACCCTCCAAAACTCTACTCGCTCTCTCAATGGGAGAATGCAGGATCAGATCGACAGGTAAAATGCCCTCTCCCCTGGGGTAAGTGATCCAGTGTCTATTTTATCTGTATCCTTGGTGTAGGGATACAAGCAGAAATGGAAGTAGTTGATGTTATCATCAGAAGAAATTGCATCAATGACCCAATCGTAAGATCTTTTTGCCATAGCTCTCTTCTGGAAAAACCAAAGTTGAATATAGGAGGGATGAATATAAGCCTTCTCAGAAACTTTAAAAGTCCATGGAAAATATACACCGAGATAGCTAGTGAAGTAATGCCATGGAGTGTAAGTGGAAGAAGAGCCGACATAAGGACTTTTGACATGCGAGGCAATCTCTACAAAGGTCCTATAAATTGAGCAAAGGATTGGAGGAGTGAGAGAATACTTGAAACCTTCAACTATTGCGTCGGCAACAACAAACACCGTAGGACAAATAGCATCTGCCCACTTCGAGCTAGGCAGGACCACTACACTCAGCCAATACACAAGAAACGCCGTAAGTTCCCCATCAAGAGTATACTTTGGACGTTCTTTTATATTTTCGCGAAGATCCTCCAATTCTCGCGAACGGTGGCCACTAAACCTAAGAAGAGAAGAGAAGACGAATAATAAGAAGTATGTATTAGGATACAATAAGAAATTGATAGTCCGCAAGAAAGAGAAATTACCAGAGAGATCTATTGAAGTGCGCGAGCCATTGTAAGGGGGAAATCTCATGAATGTTTGGGAATTTGGACATCTCCTTAAAAAGTTCGACAATTATTTCTGAGATAGAAGCAGCACGGCCTGGTGAGGAGATATAAGCCAGTTCTTCATTAGTTGGCACAAATTCATCATAGAATTTTCTAGTTATTAGAAGACCAGCAATTTAATGAAGATCCCAGAGTGTGATGCTCATCTCACCCACAGGAAGATGGAAGGAGTTGGTTGAGGGACACCAATAATTAAGGAAGCCTTTCAGAATAGTGGGTTCCTTGTAAAAATGTTGCGATGTAGCTTCTATCACATTATAAAGATCAATCTTGACCAAGATTTTTGAATGCTTGGTTAAAATCGCTGCTGCCCATTCGGGATAGTAGTCTCGGGAAGTCAGGAGGCCTCTCATCCTGAATTCTTCTAGACTTTAGATCGATTGACGTTTTCTGAAACATTGTTGAAGTGTCTCGTAAAAATGAGTTGGGAATAGATTGTGCAGATTATGAGAAGGGGTGAGGAAGATCATATGGTGAACATCGCCAATTTGTTACTTTGGCTTCTTCGACAGCAAGATACCTTCTAAAACTCTGGGTTCCCTCAATGACCAGGATCTGTGAAGGCCAGTTTCTCCCCGTCCATTTGATTTAACGGTTCACAGTTGAGGATAGACTGATGGCGGTGAAGGCTTAGTGGGATCACTACCATGCCTAGCTTATAAGGGTTATTAAATTTAATAATACCCTCAATCACCCGAATCGACTCCCAGGAGTTCTGGAGTTTCTTTTTATTGTGTTCTCTGATTTTCGAATGGAACTCTTCAGCTTTGTTACGATGGGTTTTCTTTGACCTATATGGTGGGGGAGTGTCTTCTCTCATCGGTGGCTTTTGGCTCATCGTCGGTAAATAAGCCGTCATTTTTAGCCACTTATCCCAATCATAATCTCGATTGTGTCTCAGTGGTCATTCAATCTCACCCATGGGGATTGCCCTGTGGATATGAGAAGGCAGTGTAGCGATCTGATCGGTGAAATCGAAGGTGGGAAGCATGGGTTCCTTTATATAGGCGGGACATATACTAGTAGTTTTGAAACATTTACGTGATGGTTAGGGAGGAGATGGTGATGGTTCAGTAGCTTGGGAAGATGAAGGATTTGGTAGTTCTTGGTCAAAAGGTTGAGCGGTTGAAGGTTTAATAAGATGGAAAGTCCTTTTAGTGTGGGCCATGGTGAAGAAGTTCAAGTCTCAAAAAAAAGTCTAAAAAATGCTAAGTCTGGAAGTTCTGCAAAGGAGGGATTTGTGCGGGTCATGCAAACAATATCTGTTCCACGGAGCAGCGCAACATTTAAAGAACTTACATAAACAGGAATCCCGTTGCACGGGTCATGCAAATGATGTTGATTGCGCGAGGAGATAGCACCAAAAGACAGCTTCACTAGGAGAAGAAACGGGAAATGGGAAATGAGTGAAGGCAATTGGTATTTATAGGGGATGAAGCCCAAGTGCAGTATTCGAACATCCGTTGTGCGGGTCGCGTAAACGATTGCAAAAGTGAAAAAATTTGTGATTGATCCTAAATCTTTGATTCTGAAGAACAAAGAAAGGATCAAGGGGGCATCTGTTGAGGTATAGAAAAAGAAGAAGAAAGATTGAAAGGTGGAAATTAGAAGAGGGGAGTGAGTAAAAGAGAAAACTTAAGTGTGATTTCATATGGTTGTACAGTCCACGAAAACATATTGGTTGCGCGGATCGCGTAATCAAACAAACCAATTGCACGGGTTGCATAAGAGTCGCGCTAGCCACATAGACAGTTCTATTGATTGCACAAGTCGTGCAAAGGGATAAAGGTGTTGTTTTGAATGGACGGTTAGATCTGATGCAAGGTGGGCCCCATGGCATAAAGATCAAGGGTTCACATGTGTGAAGGCCTATAAATACCCTACTCCCCCTCTCATTTGGGGGCTAGAAGACTTTGGAAGAAGATCAGAGCTCCGGAAGTGATTGAAGGTAGGAGAAGAGAGGGACGCAGGTGTTTGCACAGGTCCACGCAAACCATATCGGTTGCGCAGCCTGCACAACGGGGCTGTTGTACAGCCAATAAGGGGTTGGAGCCAATATGCTGCCAAAATTGTTGATCTTCACCATTTCCAGTTCTCCTTTTGCATAATGATACAAGCTTAATAGAGGGAGATCAAATGATTAAATCTGCATAATATTCCTCTTATAGAGATGATCAAACTACGAGTCAAAATGCTGACGAATTTGATATTCAGATTCGACATTCAAACTTTGTCAATTTCTATATTTTAAATAATCTATCTTAGAATCAAGGGATATTCAAGGATGTAAGTGAACTCAATGTTAATAATACAACGATTGTTCTTCATACATTCTTTATGTTATATTTAAATAAGATAATCTCCCAAATCGAATGCATTTATTTCTTGTTTGAAACATTCCCTCTCTTCCTTGAGGTGTGACGCACTTGAGATGTAGATTGGCCTCATTTTTGGGCTCAATCCTAAAAATGAACTAGAGGGACAGATGGGTGGCATGGATCAAATAGATACATCGGGGTGGCCCCACGAGGTGATCTCTGCTGGACAGTGTGCGCAGTGAGTCCCCTTGTGTGGCCCCCAAATGCTTTGAATCAAGCTGATAGTTGTGTCTTCCCTTCATCCTGGCCACATTTGGCTAGGGTGTAGGTCATGTGTTTCCCGTGCCACCATTAAATGGCATACAATCCATACGGTGGGCCACATAAAGGTTGCAACGGTGGATATCATTGTCCCCACTATTTCTAGTGGTGTGGCCCTGTCTCATCATGTGTGGGGCCCACTACACACCCCAAGTGGGCATCCGCCCACCCAAGATGATGACTGGAGGTCTCAATTTCCTTTATTATATATGTGTGTGTGTGTGTGTGTTTCATCACACCATCAAAATGCCCCCCCCATAAGGATGATATACTCTATTCACTGTGTAGGCTAGCTCGAGAGGAGCTCAATGGACCTAATTGGGAATGGTTTAGATAAACTGGGACCCCACACTAGCCCTTGGAAAGTTCAACAATAGGATTTTGTTTCCCTCCATGCGGCCCACTTGAGACTCAATATGTCTCATCTTTCGGGCCCATGGCCTAAAATGATTTGGAGAAGTCGGTGGATGGATCAGATTAGATATATACAATAAGATAGGTCCCACATGTGAGATCCAAAATTTACTAAGAATGGTTCCTACCCACGTGCATGATAGTCATTAAATTTATCATTATTATTATTATATTTATTTTATGTTTTTCATACACTATTAAGCTGGGCCCCAAGTGGATTATCTAATCAACCCACCGTCGAGACTCATATCTACCTCAAATTTTGGTCCATGGCCTAAAATTATCTGTAGGAGATGGTGGACGGTGTGGATTAAACACATATGTTACGGTGGGGTCCGTGAGTGGAGACAGCTTGAGGAGGCTTCAGCCCTCACGTCACTGCGCAGTAACGCCCCGGTGACACCTTCTTTTCTTTTTATTTTCCTTTCTTCCTTTATTTGTTTTCTACCAAGAGGGTCCGTGAGTGGATAATCAGGATGGAAATGTTGGGTAGGTTTCATCACATACACACACAACAGTAGGCCTTAGAAAGTTCCAACAGTGGAATTTTGTTTCCTTTGGTGCGGTCCACTCGGAACTTAGATCTATCTCATTTTTCAGCTTATTGCCTAAAATAATATAGAGAAGGTGGTGGACAGCGTGGATTAAAAATATACATCAAGGTGGGCTCCACGGCTAGGATGCCTGTTAAGGGCCAAATATTGCATATTATTCCCCATTTATTACTTGGTTTTATGAACATGATAATGCTTAATGTTCTATTTTAATCATGTTTTTGTTGCAAGGTAAATTTAAGAGCTTGGATTGAAAAGGATGTTAAAAGCATGGATTTAATGCTCATGAATCACTAAGCCAAAGATTGGATCTTAGAAGACCAAGAATGAAGAATTCACATGCCAAAGATCTAAGGAAACCAAGTCAAGAATGAAGAGAATCGAAATTTTGAAGTGAATTTGTGAGATCTTCTACTAGTCCAAGGTCTGCTTCGATTTGTCTAAACTCCTGCTCGACTAGTCGAGGAAACTTCGACTCGAACTCCAGCAACATCAGATTCTAAAATCCCATCATCCTCGACCAATCGAAGGTAACCCTCAATGTTCACAACCCTAAGTGTAGTGTCGCGATGTAGTAATAATCTCGGTGAGACCGAGGTCGAATCCACAGGGACTGACTTGTGTGTCTTCTGAGAGTAACTAGAACTAGAACTAGAAGAAGATGTAAATCTAAATCTAAATTAATTGAGAGAGTAATTGTGAGAGATTTAATGAAAAACTTAAAAAATTCAAAGGTGGAAAACTAGGGTTTCCAAGGATCCACTTATAGGTTCTCGGGATGCTACCTTGCTTGATTCAAGGACGAAGAGATTTGTCAGATCTCCAAACTTCTCATGGATCTAATCATTAATGGATGAGAGTTATGAGGATTTGGAAGTGATTCCATCACCTAACCATGCCTAGGAGACAAGGCAAACAACAGGATTTACCAATCCCACAACCAATCATAAGAGAATTGTGAAGGTTAGGAGGGATTTCATCATCCTACCATGCTTAAGGGATAATGGTGAATAACAGGATCTGCTAATTTCACAATCTCAAATCTAGAAAAAGAAAATATTTCAAGCTATCGCAGATCTATTGTAATTTGTCACAACAAACCATTAAAAACTAAAAATATTCCTTCATAATCAAACTAGAATCTAAGAGAGTTCAATAAAACATGAATTAAAACAAAGTAAACATCCCAATCACACTGCAAGCTTCACCTCTTAGCCCTAACTAAGAGGTTTAGCCAACCATAAACATGATTGAATTAAGATCTCTTATGGAAAGCATAAAAACGACTAAGGAAAGGGAAGAAAAACTCTTTACGACGGCTTCTCCAAGATTTTGCTCCACCCCACAAACCCTAGAAGATGCCTAAGAACATCCTAAGGACCCCTATTTATAGTTTTGCAACTCCAACTTTCGCACCAAGTTAGAAAAATCTGGAAACCATCTCAAAATTTCGCAATTCATGTGCTGTTTACATAACCTTAGACTGGTCGAGGACAACCGTCGACTGGTACATGGTCAGCGTCGACTGGTCAAGAGTTTCCTTCAATGGGTCGAGGAGGACCTTATTTTAGAGGATTTTTTCACTACAGTTCGAATCGAGGAATCCTCGACTAGTCGAGCAGGGCCAGGACTAGTCAAGCAGGAACTAGGACTAGTCGAGGATCATAGAAATTCACTTCAAAACTTAAATTTTCTTCATTCATGACTTGGTTTTCTTAGATCTTTGACATGTGAATTCTTCATTCTTAGTCTTCTAAGATCCAATCTTTGGCTTAGTGATTCTTGAGCATTAAATCCATGCTTTTATAATCCTTTTCAATCTAAGCTCTTAAATTCACCTTGCAACAAAAACATGATTAAATAGAACATTAAGCCTTATCATGTTCATAAAACCAAGTAATAAATGGGGTTCAATATACAATATTTGACCCTAAACACTCGACCAGTAGAAGGTGACCCTCGACTAGTCGAGGGTTACGCAGATGTTGTGCGAACTACGTAAATTTGAGGCGGTTTCCAGATTTTTCGAACTTGGTACGAAATTTGTAGTTGTACAACTATAAATAGGAGTCCTTAGGATGTTCCTGGGCATCTTTTAGGGTTTGAAGAGTGGAGAAAAAGGGTGGAGCCGCCGTTTGGGAGTTTTTCTTCTTTTTTCCTTAGTTGATCTTTTTGTTTTGTTAAGAGTTTTTAATTCAATCATGTCTATGGTTGGTGAAACCTCTTAGGTAGGGCTAAGAGGTGAAGCTTGTAGCGTGATTGGGATGTTTGCTTTATTTCGATTCATGTTTTGTTGAACTCTCTTAGATTCTAGTTTGATTATAAAGAATATTTTTAATTTTTAATGGTTTATTGTGACAAATTACAATAAATCTCTGATAACTTTGAATATCTTCTTTTTCTAATTTAAGATTGTGAAATTAGTAAGTCTTGTTGTTCACCATCATCCCTTGGGCATGGTATGATGATGGAATCCTTCCTAACCCTCACAATTCTTTTATGATTGGTTATGAGATTGGTAAATCCTATTTTTTGCCTTATCTCCTGGGCATGGTTAGGTGATGAAATCACTTCCAAATCCTCATAACTCTCATCCATTGATGATTAAATCCATGAGAAGTTCAGAGATATGACAAATCTCTTCTTACCAATTGGATAAGATAAAACTCTGATTCCAGTTGTGTCCTTGAATCAAGCAAGGTAGCATCCTGAGAACCTACAAGTGGATCCTTGACACCCTAGTTACCACCTTTAAATTTATAAGTTTTAATTACCTTATTCAAAATCACTCTCTCAAATATTTCAGATTTAGGTTTACATCTTCTTCTAATTCTAGTTTTAGTTACTTTCAGAAATGTACAAGATTAGTCCCTGTGGATTCGACCTCCGTCTCACCAAGATTATTACTACATAGTGACCCTACACTCGGGGTTGTGAATAAGTTTTTGGCGCCGTTGCTGGGGACTAACGGTTGCATTTTTCTGAGATTAACTAGTTTTGGAATTAGTTTAAGATTATGGTTTTTTTTTTTATTTTCTATTTTTAGGATTAGTTTTTTTCTGAGTTATTTTAGAAACTAACTTTGCTTTCTAATTCTAGGTTTAAAAACTTTCTTTTTCTATTTTTAGAAACTACTTTCTAATTCTAGGCTCAGAAACTTTCCTAATTGTTTTTAGAAACTCTCTCTTTTTAGAAACTTTCTATTTTCTGTTTTTAGAAACTTTCCTTTTTCATTTTTAGAAATTAGGTTGCTTTCTTATTTCTTTTTTTAATTTTTAGAAACCAATTCACTTTCTTTTCTCTTTTGCAGGATCCTAACATAGATCTTCTCCAATCTGGTAACTTCCTTCTAACTTCTCCTCCACTTACTTTTCATATTGTTGTAGGAATTTTCTTTTATTCTCTTTTAAGATTAGGTTCAGGATTATGGTTTCACCATGTATATGCAAGAGTGGGAACGTCAATATGCTAAGCTAGTTTTAGAGAATGCGAGAAATTGTGAAGGGTTGTCAAATGATTATGTTAGAAAACAACTTACATCTCAAAAGTTTTCTGGAAACATCATCGAGAACCAAGCGAAATACAATGCTCCATCGGTTCGGAAATCCTTACGTGATCATATGCGGGAGAACAATTACAACCCACGGATTAAGAAAACAGTACGTGAGTGTTGGAGTTATCATAACTATGGGAGTGAGAATTATTATCACCCATCAGACAAGAAGAAAACAATAAGAGATTATATTATGGGTGATAATATGTATCAACAACCATCAGATTCTCCCACCTATGACCCGTATGACTATAATCAGTGGAAACATCAATATTGGAAAGATGAACCAGCAATACATCATAGCGACAATTCTCTTGGGTCTTCTACCTTTGAAATCCAACCAGAAAGGGGCCAAGAGGATTCACTTTAGGGTTACACAGACAATTTTGCTAGCATCAGAAGAACGATAGAAGCACTTGAGTCACCCCTTGATAATCTAATGGAGGCTAGTTCACCACAGCCTCAACCTAATCCAATTCTTCATTCCCAACTCCTTGCTAATGATCAGTGGAAACATTAACATTAGAGAGATGAACCGCTAATTGATTTTAATGACTACTCCCTTGGATTCCCTACTTATGAGATTCAACTAGAAATAATCTAAGAGGAATCAATTCAGAAACACATAGATGCTTAAGAACAATTTAACGAATATGTCGCGCAAGTAATCGTGGGTATTATGAAATCATTAGAGGCAATTGAACCCGCCATTCAAGAACGTCAGTCACATCTTAATGAGGAGGAAGAGGCTAGTTCATACCAGCTTCAAACCAATCCGGAAACACAATGCGAGGAAATTTATCCTAACTCGCTTGTGAAGAGTACTGAAACTTAGAATGAAGAGTTGGATTGTGTTAATGAGTATATGGTTCAATTTCTTGAAGCGTCGATCTCGATAATAGTCCAAAGGAATGATCAAGAGACGTGCATGTCTTTCAAATATAATGATACTAATACACTTCACTCAAATGACATACTTAGTTTTAATGATGAGGAAGAGGTTAGTTTATTCAAACATCAACCCAATCTAGGAACAAAATGTGAGGAAAGCAATCCCAGTCCATGTGTGTACTGCACCGAATTGGAAGATGATGTGTATTGGGATGACAACCATGAATGTATAGCTCAAATCCCCTTGGATTCAATCTCAAGTTTGGCCCATATCAATGATCAAGAGATTCAGGAAGTTGCCGACCATAGTGATCTACTTCACCCATTTGTCATGACCAATTTAAATGTGGAGGATGAACCACTTTCAACTAACCCTTCCAACTTTTGTAAGATATGTTTAGACCACTCCCCTAAATTGAATGATGATATGATTTAGGAGATGGACGAGTTGCTTGATATGACTCTGGAATTTGAAACCATCCAGTTGAGGCCACCATCTGAGTTGTCAACCTTTGACAATACAATGCCATTACTGAGTAGTACCGATGAACAGAGTTTTCACATTAATTCTTTGCCTATTGATTTTCAATCTATCTTTGTAAGGTAAGACAAGATACATCCGGTGACAATTTATTCTCACTGTGATGAAGAGTAAGAGATCATGCTTCCATCCACTTCCAAAGACGATGGAATCCTTGGGTAGATCATCACAAACTTCAATGTGGAGAATAAGCCACTCTCAACTAAATTTTCCAACTCTTTGGAAGATTGCTTGACACACTGTATAGATTTAAACAATCCCATGATACAAGACGTAGTGAATGCCTTGCAAAACAATATCTCGGTAGTTGTTACTAACCGAGAGAACCCTTATTCCGAAACCCTTCCCTCCACAGATCCTGAACGTTTACTATCACAGAAGGGAGAGCTGACAATTGAACCAAAGTTTGAAACTTTAGAATGTGTTGAGACTACATCATCTACTGAGATTTTTTTTAGAATTTATCTACTTGTAGTCTCTAATTCACCATGGGGTACTAACTCTAAAACTTTCTCTGTCACAGGTGAATCATATACTTTGGACACCTCAGGAGATTAAAAGGAAACCTTATACTGAGGTTCATAAATTTCTCTAGAAATTCATGCTCTAAGGCATCCAAGCCTATTGCAAAAAGGGCTTTTAGATAATCTTGTTGAGAAACCTATTGAGAAATTTATCAAGATATTGGCCGAATGAGGAACCTTGCGGCATAACTGAGTAGTTTTTTCCTTGCTTTCCTAGTTTAAGATTAGTTTATTGCCTTCATGGAATTTAGGATATTTTGCTTTCAGCTGTTTTAGGATAGTTTGCTTATCATCGGTTTGAGTCTTTTGTGCTAACCCATTTTTCACACTGAGATCATTGTAAAAGCCTCAAAATTCCTTCTTCGAGTATTATCTCTCCATCACTTCCTTTTTCTTTTCATTGTCTCATTTGGATAACAAGTTTATTTCTTTTACATTGAGGACAATGTAGATTTTAGGTTGAGGATGGGAGATTAGGTAGGCTAATCAGTTGTTTTCTTAGTCTATGAGCAAAATTTTGTGAAAAAATAAAAAAATAAAAAAATAAAAAAAATAAAAAAATTGAAGTATAAGATGCTTGATGTTGATGATTTATGTCTCTTGGATTCAGTTACTTGGAGATTTCAAAGTAAGTTTGAATTATTAATCCATGATTAGGAGTATTAAACATTGATCGAGTCATGATTTCATATATCACATCTAGCTTTTACATTAAAACTTCAGTCAACATTGAATTGTTGACTTGGTGATTATTAAGCACAGAAGGAACCAACCTGGGGAATTTTTCTATCATGTTCAATGAGAAGAATTGAAAAGAAAGCAAAATAAATAAATATGCAACTAAAAAAAATAGTTGTCATCGAAAATGGTTACCTATTAAAGATCTTTAGAAAGGTTGACATAGTGTGAAAGCCATCGATGGAAAAATCAAAAGATGGAAGAATGAAAAGATGAACTGTAATGCAAGTTTTGGTTTAGGTTTTGGTTGTCCTGAATGCTCTTTTGATTATCAATGTTTTCATGAAAATGGAGAATTGAACCCTTGATTGTGATAAGTCTAAGTTTCATTATACACTTATGGAACTCAATGTTTAGAAATGTTCTAATTGGAGGATTAATACTTTGAACTAGATTGTAAAATTTACTGAGTGTTAGAGTTGAAGAGAAGGTGATGCTTAAAATTGATGTATCTTAGAATTCTATTATCTGGATTTTAAAAAAAAAAACAAAAACCACTTGAATTTATAGAAATTGTCCTGTGGTTCTCAAAATAATTTTCGCATACTTTGCTCGGGACCAGTAAAATGTTGGTTGGGGATTGTGTCGAGGGTCAAATATTGCATATTATCTCCCATTTATTACTTGGTTTTATGAACATGATAATGTTTAATGTTATATTTTAATCATGTTTGTGTTGTAAGGTGAATTTAAGAGCTTAGATTGAAAAGGATGCTAAAAGCATGGATTTAACGCTCAAGAATCACCAAGCCAAAGATTGGATCTTAGAATACTAAGAATGAAGAATTCACATGCCAAAGATCCAAGGAAACCAAGTCAAGAATGAAGAGAATCGAAGTTTTGAAGTGAATTTGCTTGATCTTCGACTAGTCCAAGGTCTTCTTCGACTCATTTAAGCTCCTGCTCGACTAGTCTAGGAAACTTCGACTAGAACTCTAGCAACATCAGATTCTAAAATCCCGTCATCCTCGACTAGTCGAAGGCTGTCCTTGACTAGTCGAGGGTTACACAGATGTTGCATGGACTACATAAATTTGAGGCAGTTTCCAGATTTTTCCAACTCGGTGCGAAACTTGGAGTTGCACAACTATAAATAGGAGTCCTTATGATGTTCCTAGGCATCTTTTAGGGTTTAAAGAGTGGAGTAAAAGGGTGGAGCCACCGTTCGAGAGTTTTTCTTCTTCTTCCTTAATTGATCTTTTTGTTTTGTTAAGAGTTTTTAATTCAATCATGTCTATAGTTGGCTAAACCTTTTAGCTAGGGCTACGAGGTGAAGCTTGTAGCATGATTGGGATGTTTGCTATGTTTTAATTCATATTTTATTGAACTTTCTTGGATTCTAGTTTGATTATAAGGAATATTTTTAGTTTTTAATGGTTCGTGGTGATAAATTACAATAAATCTGCGATATCTTTGAATATCTTCCTTTTCTGATTTGAGATTATGAAATTAGTAAGTCTTGTTGCTCACCATCATCCCTTGGGCATGGTAGGATGATGGAATCCTTTCTAACCTTCACAATTCTCTTATGATTGATTATGAGATTGGTAAATTTTATTATTTGCCTTGTCTCCTGGGCATGCATGGTTAGGTGATGGAATCACTTCCAAATCCTTACAACTCCCATCCATTGATGATTAGATCCATGAGAAGTTCAGAGATATGATAAATCTCTTCTTACCAATTGGATAAGATAGGACTCTGATTCCAGTTGTGTCCTTGAATCAAGCAAGGTAGCATCTTAAGAACCTACAAGTGGATCCTTGGCACCCTAGTTACCACCTTTAAATTTATAAGTTTTAATTACCTTATTCAAAATCACGCTCTCAAATATTTCAGATTTAGGTTTACATCTTCTTCTAATTCTAGTTCTAATTACTTTCAGAAACGTACGAGATTAGTCCTTGTGGATTCGACCTCAGTCTCACAGAGATTATTACTACATCACAACCCTACACTTGGGGTTGTGAACATTGCCCCCACCCCACCTTTGCTGGCTGACATGAGGGGTGCTCCCAGCCCCACCGTGGGCGATTGTGTGGTCCAGCCAATGGTTGGATTGGCATGATTCTCGGGTTCCACGACTAAAATGAGCCAGGAGATGGATGCATGGTGCAGATTTAAGAAATACATCAATTTGGGTCCCACGAGTGGACACCCACTCCACGACCCATGCAAATGGTCTCAATTACATGCGGGTGCTCCCAACCCTTATGCTTGTGGTATGATTCATTGGATGGTTGGATCAGCCCGTTACTTATACTCAGTGGTCAAAATGACTTGGAAAATCATATGGATGGCGTGGATTTCATGAATACATCACGGTGGATCTCATGAGTGGAACCCACTCCCCAGTTACCTGTACAAGCAGAGTCACGCTTGGGCTCACCAGTACCTTACCCCTTAGATCATTATGGTGTGGCCCTCCAGAGACTCAACTCGGCTTCAAATTTGTGCTCAATGCCTAAAATAAGTTAGAAACATGGATGAACGGTATGGATTAAATATATACATTATGGTGGGACCCATGAGTGGAGGTCCCACTCTCCCTCCACTTTTGGGGCATCTGGACGCTGGATGTCTTCGACGCTGAGAACGTCCAGCGTCTCGATAGTCCTCTCCCAAATTTATTTTTATTTTTATTTTAATATAAGGGGTCCACGTAGGAGATCCGAACTGTGTATCAGGCGGGCCAGCTCGAGGCGGGCTCAAGGAGGTTTAGATCAACCTGATCTTAGTGTTTTTCCACCTTCCAAATATGGGTAATCTAATAAATAGGTTACATGGAAAATAAACATTATAGTAGAACACATAAGGTGGCCCACACTGTGATATCATGCGTGACACGCACTCCAATAGTATGGCCCACTTATGGGCCTCACAATAATATCAAAGTAAGGAAAGAGAGGGAAGGAAAATGGAAAGAAAGGGCAAAGAAAGGAGATCCAGCTATCGGTGTGGCCCCCCGCCACTATGGGGTCCACCATACACATCATACATGATCAAGGTGGGCCCCACCCTTGTGGGCCCACTAAAATAAAAAAATCACATAGAAATGGAGGGTTTTAACCCTCCCTTGCACTCACCTCAAAGGATGGACGGTTGGATCGACTCAGATCGATGATCGGACGGTCCACCAAGCTCCTTTTCACCCTTAACCTTCTCTAATTACTCTTTTCTCTTTCCTCTTTCTCTTACTCTCTTGATTCTTCCAAATCATCTCTCACGCTCTCTCTTTTCACTTAATCTCTCCCCAAATTTTTCTATCTTTTCTCACTTTCTCTCTTAATCTCTCCCTAATCTTTCTTTCTCTCTTTCTCTCTCCCTAATTCTCTCTAATCTTGCTAGAAAATGGTAAAAATGAGGAGTGAGTGAGTTTTTGTGGTAGAGATTTTTGGGAGATAGGGAATTATGAAAAGAAGGGTAAAATGGGGAGAAAAAGAAGGAAAGAATGATGGCTAGCATATGTAGGGGTATGGGTTGCATGAGAAAGGCATGGGCTTGTTTGACTAATGGGGAAAGAGTGACATGAGTGATGGATGGGTTAATGGATAGGTTGATTGATTGACTAATGGAGAGAGAGTGATGTAAGTGTCATAGTTTATAGCCCTCTGTGTTGTCAAATTTGTGGTGCCAAAGACACTGTTATGAATCTTGCATCTATGAAGAACAATGCTTTACTCAAGATCAACTTAGGTTGACAAGCACTGTTCACAAGTCAAGAATCTCAAGAAGCTTTCAAGTTCAACCTCAAGATCTCAAGAAGCTTTCAAGTTCAATCTCAAGATCTCAAAAAGCTCTCAAGTTTAAATGACATCAAGACTTCAAGCTCCATTACTTTCAAAGGTCACTCATCTCTAAAGTTTCAATGTCCTTACTTCACTATTGAGGTATGACTAACCTTAGGTTGACCTTTAGAGTAGGCCATTTTAGATACATAATTCATATGTTTTATATAAGTGAGTTTGGTCTGTTCTAAGACTAGTCTTGTACTTTGTTCGACCAGTCCTAGCACTGCTTCAACCTGTCTAAACATTTTCTAGATCAGTCGTAAGTTTGTTATAAAAATTAAAAAATTTCTGTTAGGCTTCTACTAGAACTGGGGACTGTTCGACCAGTCGTAGGAACAGTGTCGACTATATCTTCGACCAATCGTAGACCTACGACTCAAATAACAGCATTGAAATTCGGCCACCTACGACCAGTTGAAGGGATCCTACGACCAATCGAAGGAGACTACGACCAGTTTAAGGAAACCTATGACCAGTCGTGAAACTGCCAAATCTTATCGCGCCCGAATTTTCAAATATCTGTTGGTTCTACGACCAGTCGTAGAGGTCCTAAGACCATTCAAAGGAGTGATTTGCTCACCTATAAATAGAGCATGAATCTCAGAATTATACATGAAAATTAAAAAACTTCAAGCTAAATTAATTCGACCTTCTGAGAGATAAGTCGGTGCTCCATATAAGCTAAGTGTGCATATTTAATATTCACTTTCTTTATCTTTCTTAATTAATTTTGTTTCTTGTATTCCAATCTAATCTGAAAAGAGGAATTGTTGTTTTCCTTTTTCTAGAATCAAAATCAATTAGAGCTAGCCCTTTTGTTTTAATTTAAAATCTATTAGAACCTAGAACCATTATAAAGTGAGTATTGGACATTGAACTTTGACATTCAAATCTCTACTCCGACTTGGTTCTTCTGGGCTACTACAAAGAAGGAGAAAATCAGGTATTTTACAATTTGTCTAATTTACATTGTTTGGTTTTATTTAAGGTTAAGCCAGAAAAATCTCAAAGTTGTTGGTTATCTGAGGAGAGCCAGAAAACTCAGAAGTGAGGATTTTTGAATTGTGTAAGCCCTTTGAAAAAGACACAATTGTGAAGGTTTTTGGTGAACCTCTGAAAACCTATTTGATAGTGAAAGCTAATATTCCCAGTGTGAGGATATTAAAAGTGGAGTAGCATTCTGTGTGGCTATTGTTTAGCAGTTGGTGAACACATAGGCGAACCACAATAATTCTTTGTGTTGTGGATGTGTGATTTATATTTCCTATCTTTTATCATTCAGAATTGTGGAATGTATGTGTGGATTTGAATGTTGTAAATTTTACATTTCAAGCACAGTGGGGTATGTTGTAATAATTTAGATTTACATTTCAGTATTATATTTTTACTATCACTTTATTACTTTGAGTGTCAGTTTCTCTATTTGTTCTAGTAAGGTTGCCCTGCCATTTTTATGGTGCATGGTTGTCCTTAGAACTATCAATATTTTGAGCTAGCATTCAGTAGTGTGAATTGATTTATTTATTCAGTTCTATCTTTCTATATTTCCACTGTATTTATCTTAAAATTTGGCATAATCCTTTTCACCCCCCCCCCCCCTCTAGGACATATAGCTTGGCCATTTCAAGTGGTATTAGAGCCTAATAGCTCGCTCTTATTGTTTTTTATTTGAATTTAATTCCTGAGCTAATGATTTCAGCTATATAAAAGATGTCAAATTTTGATAGCCTATCAGTCACTAGGCCTCCACCCTTTCATGGCTCCAACTATGCCTATTGGAAAGCCAGGATGAGGATCTTCCTCAAATCCATTGATGAAAGGTGTGTAGCTATCCACAGTGAATGAATGGACCCCTCCTACCACTGAAGTAACCGTGATTGATGGTTCAAAATCTATGAAAATTACACCATATTTCTCTTGGACCACACTTCAGAAAATTGAGAGTAGTGCAAATGCTAAAGCACTAAATGCAATTACTTGTGCACTGTCACCGGATGAATTCAAAAGAATTATATCCTATGATTCTGTAAAACATGCTTGGGATATATTGGAAATGACACATGAGGGTACCTCAATTGTCAAGAAATTTAAGATACAAATCCTCACAACTAAATTTGAGGAAATACGTATGGAAGAAAATGAAATGTTCATTGACTTCTATACCAGATTAAATGACATTGTAAACTCTATGTGGGGTCTAGGTGATAAAATTCCTGAAAGCAAGATATGTGCTAAAATACTATGCTCACTTCCTGAACGGTTCAATTCTAAAGTAACCGTAATCCAAGAACTTCATGATACGGACAATATGAGGGTTGAGGAATTAGTTGGCTCATTATAGACTTATGAGTTAACCTTTAAAGCTCCAAAAGGTAAATCTATTGCTTTAAAAACTTCTAAAAATGGTTTTCATGAAAATGATTTAAAATCTGATTTAGAAAACTCTGAGGATGATATGACTCTTTTGGCAAAGAGATTGTATAAAATTTTTAAAAGTAAAAAGAGGGTTGATTTTTAAAAAGCATTTGATAAAAAGAAACCTAAACCCAAGACTAGAAAATCATTAAAAGACAGTTAATGTTACAACTGCCATGAGTATGGACATTTGGCTAACAAATGTCCTAATAAGGGTAAGTCAAAAAAGAAAAGTATGATGGCTACTTGGGATGAGTCCTCTGATTCTGAAGTCTCTTCTGAATTAGAAGATTCTGAAACTAAGTCAGGGTGTGATGTTAAGGCCCTTATGACTCTAGCTAAATTCACTGTTTCAGATAATGATGACTCGACTAATGAAGAAAATCTGAATAGGGAATATGAAATGAAGATGATCTTCAAGATTCTTATAATACCCTATAAAAGGAAAGTTATAAAATTGCTGTGAAATTGAAACTTCAAAAAGAGAAATTTTCTAAACTCAAAAAAATTTATGAATCTCTTGTTTTAGAAAAGTCCCATATTTCAGACTGTTTTGAAAAGAGAAAATGTGATTTAGATTTTAAAGCCTCCCAGTTTGAAAATCTTAAATCTGAAAACGAACAACTAAAACATGAAGTCTCTTCTCTCTTGAGTTTAAAGGAAACCTGGAAATATGCCCAAGGTGATCTTAAATTAGAAAAACTCTTATCTGGATCGAGAAAATGTGGCGATCGATCCGGTCTGGGCTATGACAAGAGTGTTCCTCCTAAACCGAAGAATACTTCTCCCACGTTTGTAAAGGGAGAGATCTTAAACTCAAAAGGGAAAGATCAAATGTTTTCTAAAAACTTTAAATCTTTTCAAAAACCTAAAAGACATATCAACTATAAAAAGAAAAACCAAAGTCCTTTAGCAGAAAAGATAGTTGATTTACTTAAGGAGCTTCTAAAGTCTAACTCACTAGGTCATACTTATAACTCTTACAATCGAAAGAAGACCTGCTATCCTCCAAAACCCAAAATGGTTATGAAATGGGTTCCAAAGGTTACTTGCTTGGTTGCCCACACCGCTTTCAAAGCAACAATCCATTCTAAGTGGTACCTAAATAGTGGATGCTCCAGGCATATGACAGGCGACAAGGCTTTATTCACCGATCTTAAAGACATGATTGACGGTTCAGTCATATTTGGAGATGGCAGCAACTACAAGATTATGGGCTAAGGTACGGTTCAACTCTATAACCTTCCTTTGATTAAAAATGTGTTGTATGTTGAAGGACTGAAACATAATCTTCTAAGAATATCTCAGATTTGTGATAATAACCATAGTGTATGGTTTTCTAATTAAAGCTGTGAGATTCTAAACAACAAGGGTTCAGTAATACTAACTGGACGTAGAACGTCTGAAAACTGCTATATTGTTAGCGAATCCAGCTCATCTAATCAATCATGTTACATGGTCCAAACAAACGAAACTGATTTGTGGTACAAACGTCTTGGACATGTACACTACCAAAATTTACATAGATTGAGCAAATGAGAACTTATAAGAGGTCTACCCGAACTACAAAAATTAGATAAAATATGTGGTGAATGCCAGATTGGTAAACAAACAAGGAGCTTACACACAAAGGTGAATTCCAATACCACATCAAGACCACTTGAGCTTCTCCATATGGATCTAGTAGGACCTACTAGGACGGAAAGTCGAGGTGGCAAAAGACATATTTTGGTAATAGTAGATGACTTTACCAGATATACATGGGTTGTCTTCTTAAGGGACAAATCAGAAACCCTTGAAGAAGTTAAAAAGGTTCTCAAAAGGATTCAAACTGAAAAAAGTTCTTAAGTTAGTAAGATTTGTAGTGATCATGGATCTGAATTTGAGAATAGCAGTTTTGAGAAGTTCTTTAGCGACAAGGGAATATTACATGAATTCTCAGCGCCCAAAAATCCACAACAAAATGGTATAGTTGAAAGGAAAAATAGAGTGCTTTAAGAAATAACTAATGTCATGTTGAATAGTATGAAGCTCTCTAAGAATCTTTAGGCTGAAGCAGTCAATACAACTTGCTATATTATTAATCCGGTTTACACTATTAAAGGTAATAATAAAACGGCTTACAAAATGTGGTTCGATAAAAAGCCTACTGTCAAATACTTTCGAGTTTTTGGCAGCAAATGCTATATTTTATGAGATCGTGAACATCTGGGAAAGTTTGATACGAAGAGTGATGAAGAGATCTTTTTAGGATACTCTTTAAACAGTCAAGCTTATAGGGTTTTGAACAAAAGGACCGGGGTGATTCAAGAATCCATCAATGTGGTCATTGATGATCACTTAACCACACTAATCTCAAATTTAGATAATGATGAAGTACTAGTAATTGATAAATATGATATTTCATCTATTCAGACTGATTCTGAACTGAGGACTGTTAAAGATCATCCAACCACACAGATTCTTGGAAACCCTCTCACTGGTGTTCGTACCCATAGACAACTTGAGGATATATGAAATTATGTATATTTTACATCCTAGATAGAGCCATCTAATGTAAAAGAAGCTCTTGCTGATGAAAACTGGATTGTTGCGATGCAAGAAGAACTTAACTAATTTGTGAGAAATAATGTTTGGTATCTCGTACCTAGACCTAAAGATAAACACATCATTGGAACTAAATGGATTTTTAAAAATAAGTCTGACGAACTTGGCAATATAATTAGAAACAAGGCTAGACTAGTGGTATAAGGTTACACTCAAATTAAAGGTATTGACTATGATGAAACCTTTGCACCAGTAGCACGACTTGAATCAATCAGACTCTTTATATCCATTGCGTATTTTAGAAAGTTTAAGATTTACCAAATGGATGTGAAAAGTGCATTTTTAAATGGTGATCTGCATGAGGAAGTTTATGTTGAACAACCAATGGGTTTTGAAGACTCCAAAAATGCTGATCATGTGTATCGTCTTAAAAAAGGCACTTTACGGTTTAAAACAAGCTCTTAGGGCATGGTACGAGAAACTAACAAAGTTTTTATTAAGCCATAATTTTCAAATGGGATGTGTTGATAAAACTCTGTTTATTAAAAAACATAAGGATCACATCTTATTAGTACAAATCTATGTTAATGATATCATTTATGGATCTACCTGTACTGACATGACTATTGAGTTTGCAGATTTGATGAAATCTCAGTTTGAAATGAGCTTGGTTGGGGAATTGAATTATTTCCTCGGGTTGCAAGTAAAATAAAAACATGATGAAATGTTCATTTCTCAATCTAAATATGCTATGAACTTGATTAAGAGATTTGGATTTGAGAATGGTAAGAACTTTGATACTCCTATGAGTACAACCTTGAAACTCTCAAAAGCTTCTGCAGGTAAAAATGTGGATCCGAAATTATATCAGAGTATGATTGGTAGTCTATTGTATTTAACTGCTAGTAGACCCGATATCGCTCTAAGTATTGGTATTTGTGCTAGATATTAGTCTAAACCTGAAGAGTCACACTTGACTACTGTCAAGTGGGTTATAAGATATGTCGTAAGTACTGTTAATCTCAGTCTCTGGTATCCTTGTGAGACTAGTGTTCAATTAGCTGGGTACTCGGATGCTGATTGGGCTGGTAATCTTAATGATCAAAAATCAACCAGTGGTGGTTGTTTTTATATCAAAAACTGTTTAGTTTCTTGGTTTAGCAAGAAACAAAGTTTTATATCACTTTCAACAACTGAAGCTGAATATATCGCAGCTGGTAATGCGTGTACACAACTTGTTTGGATGAAACGTAAGCTAAGTGATTATGGAATTAAACAGGATTCTATGTTATTATATTGTGATAATTCCAGTACTATAAATATTTCAAAAAATCCAATTCAGCATTCTCGTACTAAGCATATTGATATTAGATTTCATTATATTCGGGAATTAGTTGAAGAAAAGGTTATATCATTGGAATATATCCCTACCGAGAATCAACGTGCTGATATTTTCACTAAACTGCTCGATAAAAGCAGGTTTAACAAAATGAAATTTAATCTCGGTATGTGCATTTTAAAATGATTAATTATGCCTATTTGTATCATCGTGTATATATTTACTAGTTTAGTTTTCAAATCTTGAAAAATATACAAAAGTCAGATTTTTTTTAGCCTGTACTCGACTAGTCGTAGTATCCATGACCAGTCATGCTACGACCGGTTGTGTATATCCACGACCAGTCGTGAATCGCGTGGATTCACTTAAAATTTTGGGGAAATCATCTTCTTCTTCATTTCAACTTCACTCTCCAACGAGCCGACACACGACTAGTCGAACCCATCTTCCAAAATCTTCAAGGTTAGTGCTCCATTTACATTTTGCTTATAGATTTGTGTCTAGATTGCTTCTACTTCTCTCTTGGAGTTGTCTATTTCAAATTTAGTTGAGATTTGGGGTTTTTCTTTTGAAAAATCTGATTTGAGAAAACCCTTTTCTCAATCCTTTGCAACTCTTTATATTCTTGAAATTCTTGTTGCATATGGCTTCTAGAGGAAGAAAATCAACGTCCCATGGTCCGTCTTCTTCTTCCAGATCGGCCCCTATCACTAAGCCTCATCTTAGGGCTCCTGAGGATGATCCATCTTATGTTCGGGACATCAGATTGCATAATGTTATTGTTGAGTATCCAGTTGATATTAATTATGTTGCTCCTTTTGATATTTTTCCTATGCTCCAATCTATAGGTTGGAATAACTTATTACTTTGGGGTGGGCCAGCATACTGGTCCATTGCCCAATCCATGTTTGCATGCATATGTGCTTCTCACTGAAAAATTTAACTTTTTCTATCTCCACAAGAGAAGGGCCATTTGAAGTTGATCGACATTTGATTTCAGCCCTTATGGATATTCCAGTGAATGATGAGAGTATTCCCATCCATACTTTATCTAATAAACCCTCTGTCGCTGAAAAACGTATGCTGACTAAGGACTTATGCAATTTGGATGTACAATGGACACATAAAGGGAATGCACTTCCCTCAAGGGATTTGTTACCCAAATACAGAGTTCTTCACAAAATCTGTGTCTAATTTATATCCTTGGTCGGGTAATAAAACTGAATTGACGTCCTTCTTGGTTCGTATTCTTCATTCTGTTGTCAGAGGTGTTAACATTTATTTACCATCCTTGATTTGTCACTTCATTATTCAGTTTCGACTCCATCATGGTCACAGTGACATTCCTTTTGGATATTTGAAGACTGTATTGGCTACACATATGTCAGTCGACATGCCGGTTGGAGAGGCTCCTATCCATCTTCTAATATTTAACAATTCTAATATCAATAAAATGAAGCTAGATTTCCTTCCTGGCCAAGGTGATGGTGTTGGCAGTGCTGAAGCTAAACATGAGAAAGAAGCTGGTGATCTTCCTCCTGATGATATTAACATGGATGATATTTTTGAAGAACTTGAGTCCGATTCTACAAATGATCCAGATTATGAGCCTTCTTCATTTGATGCACGTTTGAGTGCATTGGAAGATAAAGTTGAGAATCTAAATGTTAAGATGGAAAACATGTCTATTGCCCATGATTTACAGTTCAAATATATGTACAAATATCTTAGGCGCTTGAACAAAGGCATGCATCAACTTGATCCTTCCATTCCTGCTCCTTCATCTGGGTCAGATTAGTATTTTTAAGATTACTGGTCTGTAATAACTTTAGTACTCTTAACTAGTTTTGAGTTTGTCACTCTCTTTAACTTAGCTCAGTCTATGAATTATGTAGGTTGCTTATGCTATGTTCTCAAAGCTTGACTAGTTACCTCTCATATTTTTCATTGATTATTTCTCCTCAGCCATCTGTTCTATGCTTCCTTTTTCCTATTGCAACAAAAAGGGGGAGTATGGATATGTTATGGATATGTATATGGATATGGATGTTGTCATGAGGAGGGAGTAGCATGTATTGTATGGTATTTTATGAGTATGTTACTCAGGGGGAGTATGTGCAGAGGTGTGAGCAGAGGTGTGCGGAGGTGGACTGTGTAGAGGTGGACTGTATGTTGAATAATATTGATTTACAAGTCTGCAGAATGCCGGTTGATAAAACTAGTGCATGATTCTTTAATAAGATATTCTGTGTTATGTAATATATCTTGAAAGTGTGTTTTGTCACTAATTTGACAAAGGGGGAGATTGTAAGTGCGATAGTTTATAGCCCTTTGTGTTGTTAAATTTGTGGTGCCAAAGACACTGTTATGAAGCTTGCATCTGTGAAGAACAATGCTTTACTCAAGATCAACTTAGGTTAACAAGCATTGTTCACAAGTCAAGAATCTCAAGAAGCTTTCAAGTTCAACCTCAAGATCTCAAGAAGCTTTCAAGTTCAATCTTAAGATCTCAAAAAGCTTCAAGTTTAAACGACATCAAGACTTCAAGTTCCATTACTTTCAAAGGTCACTCGTCTCTAAAGTTTCAATGTCCTTACTTCACTATTGAGGTATGACTAACCTTAGGTTGACCTTTAGAGTAGGCATTTTGGATACATAATTCATATGTTTTATATAAGTGAGTTTGGTCTGTTCTAAGACTAGTCCTAGACTTTGTTCGACTAATCCTAGCACTGCTTTGACTTGTTTAAATATTTCCTAGATCAGTCGTAAGTTTGTTACAAAAATCAGAAATTTTCTGTTAGGCTTTG
The DNA here is from genome assembly GCF_029962835.1 of Magnolia sinica. Classification (NCBI taxonomy): domain Eukaryota; kingdom Viridiplantae; phylum Streptophyta; class Magnoliopsida; order Magnoliales; family Magnoliaceae; genus Magnolia; species Magnolia sinica. Next base: position 62,167,566 of record NC_080577.1, read on the forward strand.
ACTAGTCTTGTGGACTGTTCGACCAGTTGTAGGAACAGTGTCGACTGCATCTTCGACCAGTCGTAGACCTACGACTTAAAGAACAACGTTGAAATTCGGCCACCTACGACCAGTCGAAGGGATCCTATGACCAGTCGAAGGAGACCTACGACCAGTTGAAGGAAAGCTACGACCAGTCATGAAACTGCCAAATCTTATCACGCCCGAATTTTCAAATATCTGTTGGTCTACGACCAGTCATAAAGGTCCTGTAAGTGCTATAGTTTCTATCCCTATGTGTTGTCAAATTTGTAGTGCCAAAATCACTATTATACTCTGTTATATATAACTTGCATAAGTGAAGCTCTCTCAAGGATCAACATACATGAACAAGCTAAGCTCACATCAAGCAAAGCTCTCAAGTACAAAACTCAAGATCTTGAATGCAAGAGCTGCTCACAAAAAAAGACTCAAGCCGAAAAGAAAGTACAAGGCAAGACTCAAGTTGAGACTCAAGCTGAACTCAAGACTCAAGTTGAAAGTCAAGCTGAAATCAAGACTCAAGCTGAAACTCAAGCCACTTTCAAGATTGAGCTACTTCAAGGTTTAATCTTCATCAAGACTTCAAGGCTCATTCTTCATGGTCTCTTGTTTCAATGTCCATACTTCATGATTGAGGTTTGTTTGACCATAGGATGACCTTAGAAGTAGGTCATTTCGGATACATAAACCGAATGTTATTTTACATGTGATTGGTCTGTTCTTCGACTAGTCCTAGGGCTTCTTCGACTAGTCCTAGACTTGCTTCGACCGATCTAAGAAATTCCTCAATCGTAAGTTTGTTACATATTAGGATAAAATCTATTAGCCTTCGACTAGTCCAGAAATCTGTTCGACCAGTCGTAGGAGCAGTGTCGACTGATCTTCGACCAATCGTAGAATCTACGACTCGAAGTCGAGCAACCTTTGCGGGACCTACGACCAGTCGAAGGAGAGCTACGACCAATCGTAGAACGGTCAAAGCAAATCCCGGATTTTTCAAATATCTCGTTAGAGCTTCGACTAGTCGTAGAGCACTATAGACCAATCGAAGACCTGATCTTCTCACCTATAAATAGAGCACGAATCTCGAAGAAATCATCGATTTAATTATAGTATTCAAGCCAATCTTCGTCGAACTTCGAGAGATAATTTTGTGCTCCATTTAAGCTAAGTGTGCTTATTTAATATCTTCTTTCCTTAGCTTTATTTTAATTGATTTTGTTTCTGCTATTCCAATCTGATTTGAAAAGAGGAATTGTTATTCCCTTTCTTTGGAATCAAAATCAATTAAGGCAAGCCCTATTTGGTTTAATTTAAAATCTATTAGAACTAGAACCATTGTAATCGAGTACTGGACATTGAACTTGGACATTCAATCATCTACTTTGATTTAGTTCTACCGGGCTGCTACAACGAAGAAGATATTCAGGTATTTTACATATTGTAAATTCCTTTCTATTATTTTGGTTTCTTTCAAGATTTGCCAGAAAAATCTTGTTATTTTGGTTATCTGAGGAGAGCCAGGAAAACTCAGAAGTGGGGTTTTTTAATTGTGTAAGCCCACATACAAAGACACAATTGTAAGGGTTTTGGGTGAACCTGGGAAAACCTATTTTTAGTGAACGCTAATATCCCCTGTGTGAGGATATTAGGAGTGGAGTAGCTTTTTGTGTGGCTGTTGGATAACAGTTGGTGAACACACAGGCGAACCACTATAAATCCTTTGTGTTGTGGTTGTTTATTTTATTCTTTTAATTTTTTTTATTCTTTTTGTGGGATGTATGTATGGTGGTGAATGTTGTAATTATTTCAAGCTTTGTGAGAATGTTGTAATAGCTTAGAATTTACTTTCTGCTATTCCTTTATAAGCTTGTTTTTCAATTTCATTTGAAAGTTGTTCCAGCAAGGTTGCCCTGCCATTTTTATGGTGTATGGCTGTCCCTAGAACAATACATCTTTAATTACAAGTTATTTCAATTCAGTTCATATTTGTTTTTGTATTCCTCTTCGATTTGAGACTTGATACAAAGACCTTTATAGAAATAAGGTTGTCCTACCATAAACTCTGTTTTTGGTGTAAGGTTGTCCTTAGAATAACGTTTGTATCAACCTCTCAAGATCTGAATTTTGAGGTTGTTTTTCTTTCCTGCATTATTATTTAATTTGGCTATCATTTTCTTTATTATTCCGCTGTTATAAGTTTTTATTTGGCATTGTCCTATTCACCCCCCCTCTAGGACATATAGCTTGGCCTTTTCAAGTGGTATCAAAGCCTAATAGCTCCTTTTTAATTCTTGGATTTAATTCCTGAGCTAACGATTTAAGCTATTCAGATGTCAAATTTTGATAGCCTTTCAGTCACTAGGCCTCCACCCTTTGATGGCTCCAATTATGCTTATTGGAAAGCCAGAATGAGGATCTTCCTCAAATCAATGGATGAAAATGTGTGGCAAGCCACAGTGACTGAATGGAATCCTCCTATCATGGAAGGTCCCGGGGTTGATGGTTCAAAGTCTATGAAAACCACACCATATTACCAATGGACCACCCTTCAGAAAAGTGAGAGTAGTGCAAATGCTAAAGCACTAAATGCAATTACTTGCGCACTATCACCGGATGAGTTCAAAAGAATCATCTCTTGTGATACTGCAAAGCAAGCTTGGGATATATTAGAAATGACACACGAGGGTACTACAATTGTCAAAAAATCTAAAGTCCAACTCCTCACAACCAGATTTGAAGAAATTCATATGGAGGAAAATGAGATGTTTATGGACTTTTACACTAGATTGAATGACATTGTAAACTCAATGTGGGGTCTTGGCGATAAAATCCCAGAAAGTAAAGTATGTGCAAAAATTTTACGCTCACTTCCTGAACGGTTCAATTCTAAAGTAACCACAATCCAGGAACTTCGTGATACGGATAATATGAGTGTTGAAGAACTAGTTGGTTCTCTACAAACCTACGAGTTAACCTTTAAAGCTCCTAAAGGTAAATCTATCGCTCTAAAATCTTCTAAATGTAGTTCAGAAGAAAATTCTGATTCAGAAGATGACATGGCTCTTTTAGCTAAAAAATTTTACAAAATTTTCAAAAGCAAGAAAAGAGTTGATTTTTAAAAATCAAATGACAAAAAGAAGTTTAGACCCAAATCTCGAAAATCTTTGAAAGATAGTCAATGTTACAACTGTCTAGAATATGGGCACTTAGCAAATAGATGTCCTAAAAGGGACAAACCCAAGAAGAAGGGTATGTTGGCTACATGGGATGAATCATCTGATTCTGAAGGTTCTTCCGAATCAGAAGATTCTGAAACCGAGTCGGGCAATGAGGTCAAAGCTCTTATGACTCTAGCCAAATTCACATTTTCAGATAATGACTCTACAAGTGAAGAAAATTTGAATAGTGAATGTGAAAATGAAGATGATCTTCAAGATGCTTACAATGCCCTATATAAGGAAAGTTGTAAAATTGCTGTCAAACTTAAACTTCAAAAAGAAAAGTTTTCTAAACTCAAAAATTGTTTTGAATCGCTTGTCTTAGAAAAATCACAAATTTCAGATAATTTTGAAAAATCAAAATACGATTTGGAATTTAAAAACTCTCAAATTGTTGATTTAAAATCTGAAATTGAGAAACTTAAAACTGAAGTTTCCTCTCTTCTAAGTTTAAAGGACACATGGAAATATGCCCAAGGTGATCCAAAGTTAGAAAAATTGTTATCCGGATCAAGAAAATGTGGCGATCGATCCGGGTTGGGCTATGATAAAAATCAACCTCCTAAACAAAAGTATACTCCTCCTATGTTTGTTAAAGGAGAGTCCTCAAACTCAAAAGGGAAAAGTACTTATCAAGATTTTTTTAAAAATTCAAAAACTTTTCAAAAACTTAGAAACAGCCATGTCAACTTTAATCAGAGACGAAATCCACTAGCTGAAAAGATAGTTGATTTACTCAAGGAGCTCTTAAAATCTAACTCTATAGGTCATTCCTACAAATGTACACAAAAGAAGACCAACTATGTTCCTAAACCCAAAACAGTTATGAAATGGGTTCCTAAAGTCACCTGCTTGGTTGCTCACACTGCTTTCAAAGCAACAAGTCATTCAAAGTGGTACCTAGACAGTGGATGCTCCAGGCATATGACAGGTGACAAAGCCTTATTCACCGATCTGAAAGATATGACTGATGGTTCAGTCACATTTGGTGATGGTAGCAACTGCAAGATTATAGGCCAAGGTACGGTTCAACTTTTTAATCTTCCGGTGTTTAAAAATGTTTTATACGTTGAAGGCCTAAAGCACAACTTGCTTAGTATATCACAAATATGTGATAATAATCATAATGTTCGGTTTTCTAATCAAAGCTGTGAAATACTAAACAATAAGGGTTCTGTAATATTAACTGGACATAGAACGTCTGAAAATTGCTATATTATTAGTGAATCCAGCTCATCTAATCAAACATGTTACATGGTCCATACAGACGAGACCGATTTATGGCACAAACGTCTTGGACATGTACATTATCGAAATCTATATCAATTGAGCAAACGAGAACTTGTAAGAGGTTTACCCAAACTTCTAAATTAGATAAAATATGTGGTGAGTGCCGGATAGGCAAACAAACAAAGAACTCACACAAAAGGTGAATTCAAATAACACATCAAGACCACTCGAACTTCTCCACTTGGATCTCGATAGGACCTACCGAACGGAAAGTCGTGGTGGTAAAAGTACATCTTGGTAATAGTCGATGACTTTACCAGATTCACTTGGGTAGTCTTCTTAAGGGATAAATCTGAAACCCTTGAAGAAGTAAGAAAAGTTCTCAAAAGGATTCAAACTGAAAAATTCTCTCAAATCAGTAAAATTCGTAGTGATCATGGATCTGAATTTGAGAATAGCAATTTTGAGAAGTTCTGTACCGACCAAGGAATATTACATGAATTCTCTGCTCCCAAAACTCCACAACAAAATGGAATTGTAGAAAGGAAGAATAGGGTGCTTCAAGAAATGGCTAATGTCATGTTGAATAGCATGAAGCTCTCTAAAAATCTTTGGGCTGAAGCAGTCAACACAGCTTGCTATATTATTAACCGAGTCTACACAAAAAAAGATAATAATAAGACGGCTTACGAATTGTGGTTCAATAAAAAGCCTACTGTTAAATACTTTCGAGTTTTTGGCAGCAAGTGCTATATTTTACGTGATCGTGAAAATTTGGGAAAGTTTGATACGAAGAGTGATGAAGGTATTTTTTTAGGATACTCTTTAAACAGTTGAGCTTATAGGGTCCTGAACAAAAGGACTGGTGTGATTCAAGAATCCATTAATGTTGTCATTGATGATCATTTAAACACACCAATTTCTAATTCAGATAATGATGAAGTACTAATCATTGATAAACCTGATACTTCATCAAATCAGACTGATTCTGAGTTGAGGACTGTTAAAGATCATCCAACCACACAAATTCTTGGAAACCCTCTCACCGGTGTTCGCACCCGTAGACAACTTGAGGATATATGTAATTATGTATGTTTTACATCCCAAATTGAACCATCTAACGTAAAAGAAGCGCTCACTGATGAGAAACCGGATTGTTGCGATGCAAGATGAACTCAACCAATTCATAAGAAATGATGTTTGGTATCTCGTACAAGACCTAAAGATAAACACATCATTGGAACAAAATGGATTTTCAAAAATAAGTCTGATGAATGTGGAAATATAATTAGAAACAAGGCTAGACTGGTGGTACAAGGTTATACTCAAATTGAAGGGATTGATTTCGATGAAACCTTTGCACCAGTAGCACGTCTTGAATCTATCAGACTATTTATATCCATTGCATGTTTTAGAAAGATAAAGATCTATCAGATGGATGTGAAAAGTGCTTTTCTAAATGGCGATTTACATGAAGAAGTCTATGTTGAATAACCAATGGGATTTGAAGATTCCAAAAATACTGATCATGTATATCGGCTTAAAAGGCACTTTATGGATTAAAACAAGCACCTAGGGCATGGTATGAGAAACTAACAAAATTTCTTTTAACTCATAATTTTCAAATGGGATCTGTTGATAAAACTCTGTTTGTTAAAAAACAAAATGATCATATCTTAATAGTACAGATTTATGTTGATGATATCATTTATGGATCAACTTGTACTGACTTGACTACTGAGTTTGCAGATTTGATGAAATCACAATTCGAAATGAGCATGGTTGGGGAATTGACTTATTTCCTTGGATTGCAAGTAAAGCAACAATCTGAAGGAATATTCATTTCTCAATCTAAGTATGCCTTGAATCTAATCAAGAGATTTGGATTTGAGAATGGCAAGAATTTCGATACTCCTATGAGTACTACCCTGAAACTATCAAAAGACTCGAATGGTAAAAATGTTGACTCAAAACTTTTTCGGAGTATGATTGGTAGTTTGTTATATCTAACTGCTAGTAGACCTGATATTTCTCTAAGTGTTAGTATTTGCGCAAGATATCAATCTGATCCAAAAGAATCTCACTTGATTGCTGTCAAGCGAATTATTAGATATGTCGCAAGTACTATAAATCTTGGTCTCTGGTATCCTCATGAAACCAATGTTCAATTAGCTGGGTACTCGGATGCTGACTGGGCTGGTAATCTAGATGATAGAAAATCAACCAGTGGTGGTTGTTTTTTTATTGGAAATTGTCTAGTTTCCTGGTTTAGTAAGAAACAAAATTCTATATCACTTTCAACAGCTGAAGCTGAGTATATTGCAGCTGGTAATGCATGTACACAGCTTGTTTGGATGCAACGAATGCTAAGTGATTATGGAATTAAATAGAATTCTATGTTATTACACTGTGATAATTCCAGTGCGATAAATATTTCAAAAAATCCTATTCAGCATTCTCGTACTAAGCATATTGACATTAGATTTCATTATATAAGGGAATTAGTAGAAGAAAAAGTTATATCTCTAGAATATATTCCTACTGAAGATCAACGAGTTAACACAAAACCTCTTGATAAAAGCAGGTTCAAAAAGATAAAATTTGATCTTGGCATGTGCATTTTAAATTGATAATTTATGCCTTCTTGTATATTATTATATATATTTGCTAGATTAAATTTCAATTTTTGTGTAAATTGCAAGATATTGAATTTTTGGGGTTTGTCCGACCAGTCGTGAGTATACACGACCAGTCGTACTACGACCGGTCGTAGATACCCACGACCAGTCGTGGAGCACGAATTTCACTTCATATTGGGGATTTTTCACTTTCTTCCTTATTTCTTCTTTCTTCTCCTTGGAGCCGAACTTCGACTCGTCGAACCCATCCTTCAAGTTCTTCAAGGTTAGTGTTCTAAATCCGTTTTTCTTGCATATTTGTGTCAAGATTGCTTCCTTTTCTCTCTTGAAGCTTTCTATCTTGAAAATCATTGAGATTTGGGGTTGAGATTTTGAAAAATCTATTTTGAGCAAACCCTCTTCTCAATCCTTTGCAACTTCTTTATTCCTTTAAATCCTTGTTGCAAATGGCTTCTAGAGGTAAGAAAACTACTTCACGTGGTCCTTCTTCCTCCAGATCTACCCCTATATCTAAACGTCATCTTCTTGTTCTCAATGATGATCCATCATTTGTTAAGGACATTAGATCTCGTAAGGTTATCGTTGAACATCCTGTTGATGTCAATCATATTGCTCCATTTGACATCCTTCCTATGCTTGAAGCTGTAGGTTGGACTAACTTATTGCATTGGGGTGGGCCTGCATACTGGTCCATTGCCCAATCCATGTTTTCATGTATTAGTGCATTTTCACAGGATAATTTAACTTTTCAAATTTCTACTAGAGAAGGGCCATTTGACGTTGATCGTCATTTAATTTCAGCCCTTATGGAAATTCCTGTGAATGATGAGGGTATTCCAATTCATAACTTGACTGATAAACCCTCAATGGCTGAAAAACGTATGCTAACTAAAGACTTGTGCAATATGGATGTTCAATGGACTCAAAAAGGGAATGCGCTCCCCGCAAGGTATTTGTTACCCAAATACAGAATTCTTCACAGAATCTTTGTGTCTAATCTGTATCCTCGATCGGGTAATAAGTCTGATTTAACTTCATTTATGGTTCGTGTTATCCATGCTATCTCAAATGGTACTCATATTTGTTTACCTTCCTTAATCTGTCATTTCATTATTCAGTTTCGACTCCATCCTGGTCATAGTGACATTCCATTTGCATACTTTATGACTGTATTGGCTACTCATATGTTAGTCGATATGCCTGTTGATGAAGCACCTATCCATCATCTGATCTTCAATAATACAAATATTAATAAGATGAAGTTGGATCTGCTTCCTGAACAAGGTGGTGGTGGTGGTGGTCCTGAAGAAGCTGGTGTTGATATTAATATGGATGATATTTTTGAGGAACTGGATTCTGACTCAGCTAATGATCCAGATTTTGTACCATCTGATGTTGATGCACGTTTGAGTGCATTAGAAGGTAGAGTTGAGAATATAAATGTTAAGTTGGAAAACATGTCTGTTGCTCATGATTTGCAATTCAAGTATATGCGCAAATATCTTAGGCGCTTGAACAAAGTCATGCACCAACTTGATCCTTCTATTCCTGCCCCATCTTCAAGTTTTAATTCTGACTAGTTTCTATGAAACTTTTGGTATGTAATAACTTTATTACTTTGCTCTTGTTTGATTGAGTTTGAGTTGGATTTTATGCTGGATATTTGTTCTTAATGTAATATTTATGCTGAATATATGTGATGCTATCTTGAGTATCTCTATAACTCTTTTGCTATACTCTATTTCCTCCTCATGTTTACTCTCATTCCTTTATTTAGTTCTCCTTTGTCATATTGTGACAAAAAGGGGGAGAATGGTTTGTTGTTAATGTGATTGTGAGAGGAGTAGCATTGGTTATGTTACTCAGGGGGAGTGGGGTGTCAAGGAGAATATATGTTAATGTGATTGTGAGAGGAGTAGCATGTTGAATATTGAATATTGATTTGCAGGTATTAACCAGTTGTTTTACTTTTGTTTATTATGGTTATGTGTTTTGTCACTAATTTGACAAAGGGGGAGATTGTAAGTGCTATAGTTTCTATCCCTATGTGTTGTCAAATTTGTAGTGCCAAAATCACTATTATACTCTGTTATATATAACTTGCATAAGTGAAGCTCTCTCAAGGATCAACATACATGAACAAGCTAAGCTCACATCAAGCAAAGCTCTCAAGTACAAAACTCAAGATCTTGAATGCAAGAGCTGCTCACAAAACAAGACTCAAGCCGAAAAGAAAGTACAAGGCAAGACTCAAGTTGAGACTCAAGCTGAACTCAAGACTCAAGTTGAAAGTCAAGCTGAAATCAAGACTCAAGTTGAAACTCAAGCCACTTTCAAGATTGAGCTCCTTCAAGGTTTAATCTTCATCAAGACTTCAAGGCTCATTCTTCATGGTCTCTTGTTTCAATGTCCATACTTCATGATTGAGGTTTGTTTGACCATAGGATGACCTTAGAAGTAGGTCATTTCGGATACATAAACCGAATGTTATTTTACATGTGATTGGTCTGTTCTTCGACTAGTCCTAGGGCTTCTTCGACTAGTCCTAGACTTGCTTCGACCAGTCTAAGAAAATCCTCGACCAGTCGTAAGTTTGTTACATATTCCGGATAAAATCTGTTAGCCTTCGACTAGTCCAGGAATCTGTTCGACCAGTCGTAGGAACAGTGTCGACTGATCTTCGACCAGTCGTAGAATCTACGACTCGAAGTCCAGCGAACTTTTGCAGGACCTACGATCAGTCGTAGGTGACCTACGACCAGTCGTAGGAGAGCTACGACCAGTCGTAGAACGGTCAAAGCAAATCCCGCCGGATTTTTCAAATATCTGTTAGAGCTTCGACTAGTCGTAGAGCACTCTAGACCAGTCGAAGACCTGATCTTCTCACCTATAAATAGAGCACGAATCTCAAAAGAAATCATCGATTTAATTATAGTATTCAAGCCAATCTTCGTCGAACTTCTGAGAGATAATTTTGTGCTCCATTTAAGCTAAGTGTGCTTATTTAATATCTTCTTTCCTTAGCTTTATTTTAATTGATTTTGTTTCTGCTATTCCAATCTGATTTGAAAAGAGGAATTGTTATTCCCTTTCTTTGGAATCAAAATCAATTAAGGCAAGCCCTATTTGGTTTAATTTAAAATCTATTAGAACTAGAACCATTGTAATCGAGTACTGGACATTGAACTTGGACATTCAATCATCTACTTTGATTTGGTTCTACCGGGCTGCTACAACGAAGAAGATATTCAGGTATTTTACATATTGTAAATTCCTTTCTATTATTTTGGTTTCTTTCAAGATTTGCTATAAAAATCTTGTTATTTTGGTTATCTGAGGAAGCCAGGAAAACTCAGAAGTGGGGGTTTTTAATTGTGTAAGCCCACATACAAAGACCTAAGTGTAAGGGTTTTGGGTGAACCGGGGACACCCGATCTTTAGGGAACGCTAATATCCCCTGGGTGAGGATATTAGGAGTGGAGGAGCTTTTTGTGTGGCTGTTGGATAACAGGTGGTGAACACACAGGCGAACCACTATAAATCCTTTGAGTTGTGGTTGATTGATTTATTCTTTTAATTATTTTTATTCTTTTTGTGGGATGTATGTATGGTGGTGAATGTTGTAATTATTTCAAGCTTTGTGAGAATGTTGTAATAGCTTAGAATTTACTTTCGCTATTCCTTTATAAGCTTGTTTTTCAATTTCATTTGAAAGTTGTTCCAGCAAGGTTGCCTGCCATTTTTATGGTGTATGGCTGTCCCTAGAACAATACATCTTTAATTACAAGTTATTTCAATTCAATTCATATTTGTTTTTGTATTCCTCTTCGATTTGAGACTTGATACAAAGACCTTTCTAGAAATAAGGTTGTCCTACCATAAACTCTGTTTTTGGTGTAAGGTTGTCCTTAGAATAACGTTTGTATCAACCTCTCAAGATCTGAATTTTGAGGTTGTTTTTCTTTCCTGCATTATTATTTAATTTGGCTATCATTTTCTTTATTATTCCGCTGTTATAAGTTTTTATTTGGCATTGTCCTATTCACCCCCCCTCTAGGACATATAGCTTGGCCTTTTCAAGTGGTATCAGAGCCTAATAGCTCCTTTTAATTCTTGGATTTAATTCCTCAGAATAAAATTAAAGAACTTCAAGCTAAATTAATTCAGCCTTCTGAGAGATAAGTCGGTGCTCCATATAAGCTAAGTGTGCATATTTAATATTCTCTTTCTTTAGCTTTCTTAATTGATTTTGTTTCTTGTATTCCAATCTAATATGAAAAGAGGAATTATTGTTTTCCTTTTTCTGGAATCAAAATCAATTAGAGCTAGCCCTTTTGTTTTAATTTAAAATCTATTAGAACCTAGAACCATTATAAAGTGAGTATTGGACATTGAACTTTGACATTCAAAACTCTACTCTGATTTGGTTCTTCTGGGCTGCAACAACGAAGCAGAAAATCAGGTATTTTACAATTTGTCTAATTTACATTGTTTGGTTTTATTTGAGGTTAAGTCAGAAAAATCTCAAAGTTGTTGGTTATCTGAGGAGAGCCAGAAAACTCAGAAGTGAGAGTTTTTGAATTGTATAAGCGCTTTGAAAAAGACACAATTGTGAAGGTTTTGGGTGAACCTCTGAAAACCTATTTGATAGTGAACGCTAATATCCCCTGTGTGAGGATATTAGGAGTGGAGTAGCATTCTGTGTGGTTGTTGTTTAGCAGTTGGTGAACACACAGGCAAACCACTATAATTCTTTGTGTTGTGGATGTGTGATTTATATTTCCTGTCTTCTATCATTCAAAATTGTGGAATGTATGTGTGGATGTGAATGTTGTAAATTTTACATTTCAAGCACAGTGGGGTATGTTGTAATAATTTATATTTACATTTCAGCATTATATTTTTGCTATCTCTTTATTACTTTGAGCTTCAGTTTCTCTATTTGTTCTAGTAAGGTAGCCCTGCCATTTTTATGGTGCATGGTGGTCCTTAGAATTATCAATATTTTGAGCTAGCATTCAGTAGTGTGAATTGATTTATTTATTCAGTTCTATCTTTCTATATTTCCATTGTATTTATCTTAAAATTTGGCATAGTCCTATTCACCCCCCCTCTAGGACATATAGCTTGGCCATTTCAAGTGACATGAGTGATGTATGAGAAAAGCATGGGCTTGTTTGACAACAAGGGACTGTGTGCAAGTGGGGCCCGTGTGTGTTGCGCGACCCACCTTGAATATGCTAAAATTGTAACTTCTAATCTATGGGTCGAAATAGGGTGTGTCACGCGATATTGGAATTGTAACGCCTGCGTGGTCGCTAGGGTAAAAGTCTCGGGGTATTACGGTATGAAAATAGGGTTACAATCAAAACTCATCGATTTAGTCCACTGGGAACATGCCGTTGTTTGAGTAAAAGCATACGACATGTCTCGTGATGTTACAGGTCTTACAACCCACCTTTTGTGAGTCTTCGAATGTTTTGCACAAGTGACATGTTAGCAGGAAATAATAAAACAAAGCCTTGTATGTCAAAGCTCAAATACAATACAACATTATAAACATTTTCTTATTTGGGGTATATAATAAACAAGCCATCTCTTCCTTACTTGAGCACAAGTGTGAGATCTGAGCCTTCCATCAGGTGGGCCACATTGTTTAAATCTTCTGGCCTAAATAGATGATGTTTCACTCCTATCATGAATGATATCTTGAAACACACTAGCAAACAATCTATTTCTAAATGCATTTCAATAAAATCCAAATCAGATGACCCAAAGAACAAAGGAGAAAAGAGAAAACAAGAAAAGAAAAAGAAAAACACAATTGTTTTTTGGGAATTGATTTCGCAGGAAACATAACTCAAAAACAAAACAGTTCTGTTTTCATTTCATTTCAAAAAGAATATGAAATAATAAAAATAAGATCACTCCCAAACAGTCATATTTACAAAATCTGTTTCTAATTCAAATCTCATACCTAAGATAAGAAAGCCATTTCCTTTCCATGTGAAGCAGAGCTTAGAAAGAAACCCAAAACAATTATGTTCCCAATTTCAAGTCAAACATCCCAAACCACACCTCACCAGCAACTAAAATTCACAAAGAAAACCCAACTCTAATAGGGCTATCAATTATTACAGATTTAACATTATAGACCTGAACAAAATTGAAAGAAAAGAAAGAAATACCAAGTTAATCTACTAAAAATGATATCCTTGGTTTGGAGGTAAGCATGTTCATGCCATGATCTTCAGAGATAACTTGCACATCAAATGTGGCATTATATTTCTTGAGATGTCTAATGCAACAAAATTCAGGAATAAAGAGTTGCATCTCACCTCTCCTATTGTAAGAATGGCTAGATCTTCCAAGTTTGCTCCTGTTTTCTCCAAAACCAGGAGCTTTGATGGCACAAACCTACAGTTACAACTAACTTGGTAATATAGAATGAAGAAAAAATGCATCACATGTGATGTAAATTCTAAACAGTATGCCAAGATATACAACATGAACACCTCTACATTCTGAAATTTGTACACTTTTAAATTCTATGGCCATAGACCATTGCATGTCACATACAACCAATTAATTAGCTTGGACACTTCCAATAAAAACTCATTAAAGTACATTGCCCTTGTCACATTCAACCAATTAATAATTTGAATCATGGCCATAGACCATTGCATGTCAAGTTCATGAAACGTTGAGTATGAATAACATAAGGGTAAGATGGGAACTTGGAATTATGGGAGAAAACCAACATTGTAACAAGTCCAAGGTGTGCCTTTTTAACAGTTATGTGGACTTGCATATTAAAGTTTCTTATCACAATGTCTCCTTCAATTGTCCCACTTCATATTGATCACAGAGGTTAAAATAATTGAGATAATTCATTAAAGGACGACAAAAAGTAATTGGAAAATGAAAAACCAAAAGTATCTGTAGATAGAATTCACAATGGAAGTTGTAAGTGTAGATTATCAAATTTCGTAAGATAAAAACGTTTCAAGGCCAGATCACAAGTATGAAATCACAACTACTCCACATGCCTGAAGATCAGCTCAAGATTGGCTTATGAACAAGTTAAGATCGGCACATCTTCTCGAAAAAATCAACGCCCGTATTCAAGACAAAATCAAGTCAAAGTTCAAGACACAATGTCTCATATATTTGTTAAAACACAGGTGGTATAACCCTAGAAAGACCTTAGGATTAGGTACTTTCAAAAATTCATTATATTGGGTTTATATAAGTGTTTTTACTATGGAATTCGGTTAGCCTAACTTCACGGCCATCCCAACTTCAAGCTCGATTAAAATAACAAATTATGTTGTAAATTCAGCTAGCCTAAGCTTGAAATTCAGCTAGCTCGAGAAAGTTCGGGTGAAATTTCAGCAATTTAACCTTTTGAAATTTGCAAGAATTTGTTCAGTCGTTTGGCAAATTCGACTGGCCGAATTTGTCCTCGGGCCAGCAGAATTTTGGATAAACCTTATCCCGCATAATCCAAGAGCCGTTGGAACAAATCCTGTGGACTTCGGCCATCCGAAGCCAGTCTTTGGCTAGCCGAAGTTTCAACTTCTTTGCCTATAAATTGAGGCTTTCTCTCATTCTAAAAGTGAAAAGGCCAAGCTATATGTCCTAGAGGGGGGGTGAATAGGACAATGCCAAATAAAACTTAAAACAGCGGAATTAAACACAATATGATAGCCAAAGTAAATCACAATGCAGGAAAGTAAAATAACCTCAAAATTCAGATCTTGAGAGGTTGATACAAACGTTGTTCTAAGGACAACCTTACACCAAAAACCAGAGTTTATGGTAGGACAACCTTATTTCTAGAAAGATTTTTGTATAAAGTCTCAAACCGAAGAGGAATACAGAAATAAATACAAACTGAATTGAAATAAATTTCAATTACAAATGTATTGTTCTAGGGACAGCCATACACCATAAAAATGGCAGGGCAACCTTGCTGGAACAACTTTCAAAAGAAATTGAAATATCAAGTTGATAAAGGAATAGCAGAAAATAAATTCTAAACTATTACAACATTCTCACAAAGCTTGAATTAAATGATTACAACATTCACCACTATACATACATCCCAGAAAAGAATAATTAAAGATTAGAAGTATAAACCATTCAACCACAACACAAGGGATTATAGTGGTTCGCCTGTGTGTTCACCAACTGTTAAACAACAGCCACACAAAATGCTACTCCACTCTTAATATCCTCACACAGGGGATATTAGCGTTCACTAACAAAATAGGTTTTCCCAGGTTCACCCAAAACCTTCACAATTGTGTCTTTGTCTGTGGGCTTACACAATTAAAAAAATCCCCACTTCTGAGTTTTCCTGGCTCTCCTCAGATAACCAATATAACAAGATTTTTCTGGCAAATCTTGAAAGAAACCAAAATAAAAAGGAATTTATAATTAAATGTAAAATACCTGATTATCTCCTTCGATGTAGCAGCCCTGTAGAACCAAATCAGAGTAGATGATTGAATGTCCAAGTTCAATGTCCAGTACTCAATTACAATGGTTCTAATTCTAATAGATTTTAAATTAAACCGAATAGGGCTTGCCTTAATTGATTTTGATTCCAAAGAAAGGGAATAATATTTCCTCTTATCAAATCAGATTGGAATAGCAGAAACAAAATCAATTAAATAAAGCTAAGGAAAAAGAATATTAAATAAGCACACTTAGCTTAGATGGAGCACAGAATTATCTCTCAGAAGTTCGACGAAGATTGGCTTGAATAGATTAATTTATTCGATGATTTCTTCTGAGATTCGTGCACTATTTATAGGTGAGAAGATCGGGTCTTCGACTGGTCTAGAGTGCTCTTCGACTAGTCGAAGCAATAACAGATATTTGAAAAATTCGGCAAGATATGCTTTGACCGTTTCTACGACTGGTCGAAGCTCTCCTACGACTGGTCGTAGGTCACCTACGACTGGTCGTAGGTTTCCTTCAACTGGTCGTATGTCCTGAAAAGCTTCGCTGGAATTCGAGTCGAAGATGTTTGACTGGTCGAAGATGCAGTCGACACTGTTCCTACGACTAGTCGAACAATTTCCTGGACTAGTCGAAGCATAACAGATTTCATCCGAAATTTGTAACAAACTCACGACTGATCGAGGAATTTCTTAGACTGGTCGAAGCAAGTCTAGGACTAGTCGAAGAAGACCTAGGACTAGTCGAAGAACAGAGCAAACTCATGTAAAATAAACATTCGACTTATGTATCCGAAATGACCTACTTCTAAGGTTAACCTATGGTCAATCAAACCTCAATCATGAAGTAAAGGACATTGAAACATTCGGAACAAGTGACCTTGAAGTATGAGCCTTGAAGTCTTGATGAGTTCAATCTTGAAATCTTGATGTAGCTCAATCTTGAAAGGGTCTTGAGTTCTTTACCAACTGCCTTGTACTCTTCTTGAAGTCTTGCAGCTTGAGTCTTGTCTTATGAGCAGTTCTTTCATTCAAGATTGATTCTTGTACTTGTGAGCTTTGCTTGATGTGAGCTTAGCTTGTTCATGAATGTTGATCCTTGAGAGAGCTTCACTTATGCAAGTTATATATAACATAACAGTGATTTTGGCACCACAAATTTGACAACAGACATGGATATAAACTATAGCACTTACAATCTCCCCCTTTGTCAAATTAGTGACAAAACACATAACCAAGATAAACAAAAAGTAAAACAACTGGTTAATACCTGCAAATCAATATTCAATTCAATATTCAACATTCAACCAGTTTCAACATTCAACCAGATCAAACATATACTCCCCCTGACTCCCCCTGAGTAACATAACCAATGCTACTCCTCTCATAATTACATTAAGAACAAACCATTCTCCCCCTTTTTGTCACAATATGACAAAGTAGAACTAAACAAAGGAATTCATGAGAGTAAACATGAGGAGGTAAGAGAGTATAGTAAAAGAATGATAGAGATACTCAACATAGCATCACATAGAATAAATATCCAGCATAAAACATAAAAAGAATCCAACTCAAAATCAGCCAAGTGCTAAGTTATAAAGTTATTACAGACCAGAAGACACATATAAACTACTCAGAACCAGAACCAGATGAAGGAGCAGGAATAGAGGGATCAAGTTGGTGCATGCCTTTGTTCAAGCGCCTAAGATATTTGCGCATGTACTTGAATTGCAAATCATGAGCAACAGACATGTTTTCCAACTTTACATTTATATTCTCAACTTTACCCTCTAATGCACTCAGACGTGCATCAACATCAGATGGTTCAAAATTTGGATCATTTGCTGAGTCAGAATCCAGTTCCTCAAAAATGTCATCCATATTAATGTCAACACCAGCTTCTTCATGACCACCACCACCACCACCACCTTGTTCAGGAAGCAGATCCAACTTCATCTTATTAATATTTGTATTGTTGAAGATCAGATGATGGATAGGTGCCTCATCAACTGACATATCAACTAACATATGTGTAGCCAATATAGTCATAAAATAGGCAAAAGGAATGTCACTATGACCAGGATGGAGTCGAAACTGAATAATGAAATGACAGATTAAGGATGGTAAACAAATCTGAGTACCATTAGAAATAGCATGGATAACACGAACCATAAACGAAGTCAAGTCAGATTTATTACCCGAACGAGGATACAGATTAGAAACAAAGATTCTGTGGAGAATTCTGTATTTGGGTAACAAATACCTTGCGGGAAACGCATTCCCTTTTTGAGTCCATTGAACATCCATGTTGCACAAGTCTCTAGTGAGCATGCGTTTTTCAGACATTGAGGGTTTATCAGTTAAGTTATGGATAGGAATACCCTCATCATTCACAGGAATTTCCATAAGGGCTGAAATTAAATGACGATCAACGTCAAAAGGCCCTTCTCTAGTAGCAATTTAAAAAGTTAAATTATCCTGTGAAAAAGCACTAATACATGTAAACATGGATTGGGCAATGGACCGGTATGCAGCCCACCCTAATGTAATAAGTTAACCCAACCTACAGCTTCAAGCATAGGAAGGATGTCAAAAGGTGCAATATGATTAACATCAACAGGATGCTCAACAATAACATTATGAGATCTAATGTCTCTAACATATGATGGATCATCAATAGGAACAAGAAGATGACGCTTAGAGATAGCGGTCGATCTAGAGGAAGAAGAAGGACCACAGGAAGTAGTTTTTCTACCTTTAGAAGCCATTTGCAACAAGGATTTCAAGGAATTAAGAAGTTGCAAAGGATTGAGAAGTGGGTTTATTCAAAACAGATTTTTTAAAATCCAAACCCCAAATCTCAATGATTTTGAAAATAGAAAGCTTCAAGAGAGAAAAGGAAACAATCTAGACACAAATCTGCAAGAAAAAGTGATTTGGAACACTAATTATGAAGAACTTAAAGGATGGGTTCGACAAGTCGAAGCTTGGCTCCAAGGAGAAGAAAGATGAAATGAGGAAGAAAGGAAAAAATTCCCAATTTAAGTGAAACTCGTGTTCCACGACTGGTCGTGGGTATTTATGACCGGTCGTAGGACGACTGGTCGTGTATACTCACGACTGGTCGAATAAACCCCAAAAATTCAAATTTCTTGCAAATTTTACAAAAATTGGAATTTAATCTAGCAAATATATACACTATAATACAAGAAGGCATAAATTATCAATTTAAAATGCACATGCCAAGATCAAATTTTATCTTTTTAAACCTGCTTTTATCGAGAGGTTTTGTGAAAATGTCAGCTCGTTGATCTTCAGTAGGAATATATTCTAGAGATATAACTTTTTCTTCTACTAATTCCCTTATATAATGAAATCTAATGTCAATGTGCTTAGCACGAGAATGCTGAATATGATTTTTTGAAATATTTATCGCACTGGAATTATCACAATGTAATAGCATAGAATCCTGTTTAATTCCATAATCACTTAGCATTCGTTGCATCCAAACAAGCTGTGTACATGCATCACCAGCTGCGATATACTCAGCTTCAGCTGTTGAAAGTGATATAGAATTTTGTTTCTTACTAAACCAGGAAACTAAACAATTTCCAATGTAAAAACAACCACCACTGGTTGATTTTCTATCATCTAGATTACCAGCCCAGTCAGCATCCGAGTACCCAGCTAATTGGACACTAGTCTCATGAGGATACCAGAGACCGAGATTTACAGTACTTGCGACATATCTAATAATTCGCTTGACAATAATCAAGTGAGATTCTTTTGGATCAGATTGATATCTTGCGCAAATACCAACACTTAGAGAAATATCAGGTCTACTAGCAGTTAAATATAACAAACTACCAATCATACTCCGATAAAGTTTTGAGTCAACATTTTTACCATTAGAGTCTTTTGATAGTTTTAGGGTAGTACTCATAGGAGTATCAAAATTCTTACCATTCTCAAATCCAAATCTCTTGATTAGATTCAAAGCATACTTAGATTGAGAAATGAATATTCCTTCAGATTGTTGCTTTACTTGCATCCAAGGAAATAAGTCAATTCCCCAACCATGCTCATTTCGAACTGTGATTTCATCAAATCTGCAAACTCAGTAGTCAAGTTAATATAAGTTGATCCATAAATGATATCATCAACATAAATCTGTACCATTAAGATATGATCATTATGTTTCTTAACAAACAGAGTTTTATCAACAGATCCCATTTGAAAATTATGACTTAAAAGAAATTTCGTTAGTTTCTCATACCATGCCCTAGGTGCTTGTTTTAATCCATAAAGTGCCTTTTTAAGCCGATATACATGATCAGTATTTTTGAAATCTTCAAAACCCATTGGCTATTCAACATAGACTTCTTCATGTAAATCACCATTTAGAAAAGCACTTTTTACATCCATCTGATAGATCTTTATCTTTTTAAAATAAGCAATGGATATAAATAGTCTGATAGATTCAAGACGTGCTACTGGTGCAAAGGTTTCATCGAAATTAATCCCTTCAATTTGAGTATAACCATGTACCACTAGTCTAGCCTTGTTTCTAATTATATTTCCACATTCGTCAAACTTATTTTTGAAAATCCATTTTGTTCCAATGATGTGTTTATCTTTAGGTCTTGGTACGAGATACCAAACATCATTTCTTACGAATTGGTTGAGCTCATCTTGCATCGCAACAATCCAGTTTTCATCAGCAAGAGCTTCTTTTACGTTAGATGGTTCTATTTGGGATGTAAAACATACATAATTACATATATCCTCAAGTTGTCTACGGATGCGAACACCGGTGAGAGGGTTTCCAAGAATTTGTGTGGTTGGATGATCTTTAACAGTCCTCAACTCAGAATCAGTATGATTCGATGAAGTATCAGGTTTATCAATGATTAGTACTTCATCATTATCTAAATTAGAAATTGGTGTTTTTAAATGATCATCAATGACAACATTAATGGATTCTTGAATCACACCAGTCCTTTTGTTCAGAACCCTATAAGCTCGACTGTTTAAGGAATATCCTAGAAAAATCCCTTCATCACTCTTCGTATCGAATTTTCCCAAAATTTCACGATCACGTAAAATATAGCACTTGCTGCCAAAAACTCGAAAGTATTTAACAGTAGGCTTTTTATTGAACCACAATTCGTAAGCCGTTTTATTATTATCTTTTCTAGTGTAGACTCGGTTAATAATATAGCAAGCTGTGTTGACTGCTTCAGCCCAAAGATTTTTAGAGAGCTTCATGCTATTCAACGTGACATTAGCCATTTCTTGAAGCACCTTATTCTTTCTTTCAACAATTCCATTTTGTTGTGGAGTTTTGGGAGCAGAGAATTCATGTAATATTCCTTGGTCGGTACAGAACTTCTCAAAATTGCTATTCTTAAATTCAGATCCATGATCACTACAAATTTTACTGATTTGAGAAGATTTTTTAGTTTGAATCCTTTTGAGAACTTTTCTTACTTCTTCAAGGGTTTCAGATTTGTCCCTTAAGAAGACTACCCAAGTGAATCTGGTAAAGTCATCAACTATTACCAGGATATACTTTTTCCCACCACGACTTTCGACGCTTGTCGCGATTTGAAAAGGCCAAGTGGTCTTGATGTGGAATTTGAATTCACCTTTTTATGTGAGTTCTTTGTTTGTTTGCCTATCTAGCACTCACCACATATTTTATCTAATTTCTGAAGTTTGGGTAAACCTCTTACAAGTTCTCGTTTGCTCAATCGATATAAATTTCGATAATGTACATGTCTAAGACGTTTGTGCCATAAATCAGTCTCATCTGTATGGACCATGTAACATGTTTGATTAGATGAGCTGGATTCATTAATAATATAGCAATTTTCAGACGTTCTACGTCCAGTTAATATTACAGAACCCTTATTGTTTAGAATCTCACAGCTTTGAATAGAAAACCGAACATTATGGTTATTATCACATATTTGTGATATACTAAGCAAGTTATGTTTTAAGCCCTCAACGTATAAAACATTTTTAAACACAGGAAGATTAAAAAGTTGAACCGTACCTTGGCCTATAATCTTGCAATTGCTACCATCACCAAATGTGACTGAACCATCAGTCATATCTTTCAGATCCGTGAATAAAGCTTTATCACCTGTCATATGCCTGGAGCATCCACTGTCTAGGTACCACTTTGAATGACTTGTTGCTTTGAAAGCAGTGTGAGCAACCAAGCAGGTAACTTTAGGAACCCATTTCATAACTGTTTTAGGTTTAGGAACATAGTTGGTCTTCTTTTGTGTATATTTGTAGGAATGACCTATAGAGTTAGATTTTAAGAGCTCCTTGAGTAAATCAACTATCTTTTCAGCTAGTGGATTTCGTTTCTGATTAAAGTTGACATGGCTGCTTCTAGGTTTTTGAAAAGTTTTTGAATTTCTAGAAAAATCTTGATAAGTACTTTTTCCTTTTGAGTTTGAGGACTCTCCTTTAACAAATATAGGAGGAGTATACATTTGTTTAGGAGATAAATTTTTATCATAGCCCAACCCGGATTGATCGCCACATTTTTTAGATCCGGATAACAGTTTTTCTAACTTTGGATCACCTTGGGCATATTTCCATGTGTCCTTTAGACTCAGAAGAGAAGATACTTCAATTTTAAGTTTGTCAATTTCAGATTTTAAATCAACAATTAGTGAGTTTTTGAATTTCAAATCGCATTTTGATTTTTCAAAACAATCTGAAATTTGTGATTTTTCTAAGGCAAGTGATTCAAAACAATTTTTGAGTTTAGAAAACTTTTCTTTTTGAAGTTTAAGTTTGACAGCAATTTTACAACTTTCCTTATATAGGGCATTGTAAGCATCTTGAAGATCATTTTCATTTTCACATTCACTGCTCAGATTTTCTTCACTTGTTGAGTTATTATCTGAAAATGTGAATTTGGCTAGAGTCATAAGAGCTTTAACCTCATTGCCCGACTCAGTTTCAGAATCTTCTGATTCAGAAGAACCTTCAGAATCAGATGATTCATCCCATGTAGCCAACATACCCTTCTTCTTGGGTTTGTCCCTTTTAGGACATCTATTTGCTAAGTGCCCATATTCTTGACAGTTGTAACATTGACTATCTTTCAAAGATTTTCGAGATTTGGGTCTAAACTTCTTTTTATCATTTGATTTTTGAAAATCAACCCTTTTCTTGCTTTTGAAAATCTTGTAAAATTTTTTAGCTAAGAGAGCCATATCATCTTCTGAATCAGAATTTTCTTCTGAATTACATTTAGAAGATTTTAGTGCGATAGATTTTCCTTTAGGAGCTTTAAAGTTTAACTCGTAGGTTTGTAGTGAACCAACTAGTTCTTCTACCCTCATATTATCCGTATCACGAAGTTCCTAGATCGCGGTTACTTTAGAATTGAACCGTTCAGGAAGTGAGCGTAATATTTTTGCACACACTTTACTTTCTGGGATTTTATCGCCAAGACCCCACATTAAGTTTACAATGTCATTCAATCTAGTGTAAAAGTCCATAAACATTTCATTTTCCTCCATATGAATTTCTTCAAATCTGGTTGTGAGGAGTTAGACTTTAGATTTTTTGACAATTGTAGTACCCTCGTGTGTCATTTCTAATATATCCCAAGCTTGCTTTGTAGTACCATAGGAAATGATTCTTTTGAACTCATCCGGTGATAGTGCGCAAGTAATTGCATTTAGTGCTTTAGCATTTGCACTACTCTCACTTTTCTGAAGAGTGGTCCATTGGTAATATGGTGTGACTTTCATAGATTTTGAACCATCAACCCCAGTAACTTCCATGATAGGAGGATTCCATTCAGTCACTGTGGCTTGTCACACATTTTCATCCATTGATTTAAGGAAGATCCTCATTCTGGCTTTCCAATAGGCATAGTTGGAGCCATCAAAGGGTGGAGGCCTTGTGACTGAAAGGCTATTAAAATTTGACATCTTAAATAGCTTAAATCGTTAGCTCAGGAATTAAATCCAAGAATTAAAAAAAAGAGCTATTAGGCTCTGATACTACTTGAAAAGGCCAAGCTATATGTCCTAGAGGGGGGGGGGGGGAGGTGAATAGGACAATGCCAAATAAAACTTAAAACAGCGTAATTAAACACAATATGATAGCCAAAGTAAATTACAATGCAGGAAAGTAAAATAACCTCAAATTTCAGATCTTGAGAGGTTGATACAAACGTTGTTCTAAGGACAACCTTACACCAAAAACCAGAGTTTATGGTAGGACAACCTTATTTCTAGAAAGATCTTTGTATAAAGTCTCAAACCGAAGAGGAATACAGAAATAAATACAAACTGAATTGAAATAAATTTCAATTACAAATGTATTGTTCTAGGGACAGCCATACACCATAAAAATGGCAGGGCAACCTTGCTGGAACAACTTTCAAAAGAAATTGAAATATCAAGCTGATAAAGGAATAGCAGAAAATAAATTCTAAACTATTACAACATTCTCACAAAGCTTGAATTAAATGATTACAACATTCACCACCATACATACATCCCAGAAAAGAATAATTAAAGATTAGAAGTATAAACCATTCAACCACAACACAAGGGATTATAGTGGTTCGCCTGTGTGTTCACCAACTGTTAAACAACAGCCACACAAAATGCTACTCCACTCCTAATATCCTCACACAGGGGATATTAGCGTTCACTAACAAAATAAGTTTTCCCAGGTTCACCCAAAACCTTCACAATTGTGTCTTTGTCTGTGGTCTTACACAATTAAAAAAAACCCCCACTTATGAGTTTTCCTGGCTCTCCTCAGATAACCAATATAACAAGATTTTTCTGGCAAATCTTGAAAGAAACCAAAACAAAAAGGAATTTACAATTAAATGTAAAATACCTGATTATCTCCTTCGATGTAGCAGCCCAGTAGAACCAAATCAGAGTAGATGATTGAATGTCCAAGTTCAATGTCCAGTACTCAATTACAATGGTTCTAATTCTAATAGATTTTAAATTAAACTGAATAGGACTTGCCTTAATTGATTTTGATTCCAAAGAAAGGGAATAATAATTCCTCTTATCAAATCAGATTGGAATGGCAGAAATAAAATCAATTAAATAAAGCTAAGGAAAGAGAATATTAAATAAGCACACTTAGCTTAGATGGAGCACAGAATTATCTCTCAGAAGTTCGACGAAGATTGGCTTGAATAGATTAATTTATTCGATGATTTCTTCTGAGATTCGTGCACTATTTATAGGTGAGAAGATCGGGTCTTCGACTGGTCTAGAGTGCTCTTCGACTAGTCGAAGCAATAACAGATATTTGAAAAATTCAGCGGGATATGCTTTGACCATTCTACGACTGGTCGAAGCTCTCCTACAACTGGTCGTAGGTTTCCTTCGACTGGTCGTAGGTCCTGAAAAGCTTCGCTGGAATTCGAGTCGAAGATGTTCGACTGGTCGAAGATGCAGTCGACACTGTTCCTACGACTGGTCGAACAATTTCCTGGACTAGTCGAAGCATAACAGATTTCATCCGAAATTTGTAACAAACTCACGACTAATCGAGGAATTTCTTAGACTGGTCGAAGCAAGTCTAGGACTAGTCGAAGAAGACCTAGGACTAGTCGAAGAACAGAGCAAACTCATGTAAAATAAACATTCGACTTATGTATCCGAAATGACCTACTTCTAAGGTCAACCTATGGTCAATCAAACCTCAATCATGAAGTAAAGGACATTGAAACATTCGGAACAAGTGACCTTGAAGTATGAGCCTTGAAGTTTTGATGAGTTCAATCTTGAAATCTTGATGTAGCTCAATCTTGAAAGGGTCTTGAGTTCTTTACCAACTGCCTTGTACTCTTCTTGAAGTCTTGCAGCTTGAGTCTTGTCTTATGAGCAGTTCTTTCATTCAAGATTGATTCTTGTACTTGTGAGCTTTGCTTGATGTGAGCTTAGCTTGTTCATGAATGTTGATCCTTGAGAGAGCTTCATTTATGCAAGTTATATATAACATAACAGTGATTTTGGCACTACAAATTTGACAACAGACAGGGATATAAACTATAGCACTTACAAAAAGATAACGAAAATTTAGTGTAATCCTTCTGCGAGAGAGAGAAGCTTAAGTCTTTCACAAGCTATATTTTGGTATTTATAAATTTTAATTTATAGCTTATTCAATTCTCTTTTTCTCAAGATCATTTAAGTCTTATTCTAAGAGAGTAATTGAGATCTAAGAGAATTGAATCAAGTAGCATTTGGGTTTTCCATTTATAAAATCTATAGAACCCTAGATTCTTTGTCTAATTGAACACTGCACCATCTACGTTCAAGAAAGAAGTTCTTCTGTTAAAAGGTTCTGTCATGTTTTTGAATCTTCATTTAAAGATAAGTACATTTATTGTATTTTCATTTTAAGTTTTACTGACATAGCTTGTGAAAATCTTAGTGAGGTTTGTCTGAGATGGCCTATGAAAATCTTAGTGGGGTTTCTATTTATGATAGCCTGTGAAAATCACAAAAAGGGTTTTTATTGTGATAACTTATGAAAATCACATGGAACTATATCAAGTTGTTAAGGCGACCCTATCATACCCTAAACTCGGGAACCAGGCTCACAAAATTTTCGGCCGCTGAATCTGGTGCCGACGAGATAGAAGGGTTGTGCGCCTCTGCGGTGGTCGAAACTGCTGCTGTTGGGAGTTACCAGATGGGGCTTTCCTCTTCTGGTCTCCTCCTTGACTGCGGATCCGCTACGTAATGGTCCACTCTTCCTTATAGATTTAGGGTTGCTCTACAACCTCCTCAAATGTTAGGAGCTTATGTCCAGTGACACGACTCCGAAGGCCAAGGCGTAAGCCACCCTTAAAACGACGGGCCCTCTGCCCCTCCTCAGTCGCAAGATATGGCGCGAATATAGATAGCTCAATGAACTGAGGGCGTGTTTGGGCGTTGGGATTGGAAGGGATTCCGTGGGATGGGATTCAAAAACATAATTACCCTGTTACCATGGGATAAGAATAATTCCATGCTTTGTTGGTAATCCGGTGGTACATTGAATGGATATACTAACCATCATTCGAAGTTATTGAGAATAACACACATGTGTTATATCTAGACCGTTCATTTGTTTTGTAACCTCATTTTATGGCATGGGCCTAAAAATGAGGTAGATCCAAAACTTATATAGCCCCATTAAAGTTTTCAACGGTAAGTATTCAATCCCCGTTGCTTTCTATGGTGGGGTCCACTTGAGCTTTAGATTAACCTAATTTTTAGGCCCATTCTCTAAAATAATCTCAAAAAATTGGTGGACAGTGTGGATCTAACCTACACATCATAGTGGGACCTACACAACTTGCTAACATGGAGTGAAATTGGCATGGACCCAATGCAATTCCATCGACAACTTTTCCATCCTCCCCAAACATGGAGTCGAGTTGGCACAGGACCAGATGCAATTCCATCCCACCTAATCCCTTCTAATCCCAGTGCCCAAACACACCCTGAGCCTCGTACTGAGACACAGTCATGTCTCCCTGGACCAGAGTCTCAAACTCTAATGCATGCTGCTGTCGAACATACTCGGGGAAGAACTTCCGTTCAAACTGGTCTATAAAGTCCTCCCAGGTCCATTCAAAATTAGCTCTTACTGCTCAGGTAATCAACGCCCACCAATGCTCGGCCTCACCCTTTAGAAGGAATACTGTCAAAGGGATCCATTGCTGCGTCATACACCTCATTGCGTTGAAGATCTTTTCTACCTCCGATCTCCACCGCTTTGCTGTTGTTGGATCAGGCTTGCTCTATAAACATGGGGGGTCGAGTTGTCTAAGTCACGTAGAAGGGAGCTCGTGCGCTTTTGCTTGGTCTGGACTAGTGTATCAGTGGATCTCCTATCCTGCTTCTTACATTTAGATGTCATCGCATGTATCATCTACTGAAGCTGGTCAGCACTCACTGATACAGCTGGAGCCGCACCTCTCTGGGATGTGTCAGCCCCTCTCTTAAGCCCCTTAGGTGCCATGTCCTATAGGAAGGAAAAAAGGGACCTTTTAGTCCTGAGTACTCTTGAATGCACACACATGTTAGGGAGATATATAAGAAGGTTCCTAGGTTCGCATCAGTGAATCCTATTTTAAACTAAGTTTGAAAATGGATCCTAAGGTGAGTTTCTAAGTATTCGAGCTTGAGGGCCTAACCATTCTAAGTTCACAATAGTCATACATTGAAGGGTAGTTATTCTAAGACCATTAGCAGATATGTAATATTATCCTCAGGTATTCCTAAGTTATGCTTTGATACCAACAACTGTCATGCCTCAAACTCGGGAACCGGTCTTCCAAAATTCCCGGCCACCAAATCTGGTGCCGACAACTCCGTAGTACCCCATTCTCGGGTCCTAGCTCCTATGCACCAGGTTCTGATCCTAAGATCCTATCAGGAGGATTTTCAGGGTATTTTTTTTGTAAAGGAGCAAAACCACAGGTGTACCCAAGTCACAAAACATCATCACCACATATCCACTTATATATTCTTTGAGTACAGTCCTGAAAGGAAAATACATGATATAACAAAACTCCAAAAGATCGGGCACATGCTTCTGCCTTAATGCTGTTGCAGTCTAGCATAACCTACACGTAACGAACGTGCATAAGCTTACTACGAAACTTAGAGAGTGCATGCATGCGTGCGCAATGCATGTGCCAAGCATACAACTGTTAGAGTAAGCCAAAATGATGAAAGGCTAAACTGGGAAGTCCATAAATGATGTTAGCCATACTAAGGCTATGCAATACAAGACTTATATGGCTGAATGTCATATGCTAGAGATGCAACACAAGCATGTCAATCCTCTACTAGTTAACGTATCAGTACGGTTCATCACCAGAAACATTACCGGGGTCTACTACACTCCAACATTGGATGTCGCCCCATCGCGTGCATGACGAAGTGAGTGAAAGAGACCTCACTGTCCACCTTGCTAGTGGTATACCAACGCCCACTCAGCTCATCGATAGTAGAGCCATTTACGAACTGGTCAAACTCAACCTAGCTTACAGCACCCTACCCTCAGGCAGATAGGGTCGTACCCTTTTTCAACTGACTACAACACAATGGGAGCTGCAGCCTACTAGTATTCGGCACTCGGGTGCTCATGTTATCCACTCAGTCTCAACATTGAAGCATCCTACTAGTACCACAAGGGTTTAGGGACTTTCACCCAAGGACATCTATAGCGCCTTAATGCTAAAACAAATATTTTCAGTATCTAATCTGGCCATCCACGATATACCTGTGAAGGCCATAACCCTAATGTCGTTAGGGCATAAAGTGATTATGACTTACAGGATGTGGAATGCATGAATCATACCATCCAAGTCATGCATCAAACCTGCGCATACCAGGCGATCATGTGGGGCAACCCTATCTCATATGGGATCCCCTAAGTATCTCAACCCAAAGGCATATGATATGATCAATCATCACCCATAACATGCATAAAAATGATGTGTATGGGCATATGTCTGGGCATGATGTCATTATACCAAGCATGTTCTTAGTGTGTCCTACTAGGCCAAGTACACTAGCATGTTATCAGACATATCAGGAAATAATAGGCCTTAATCAGCATATCATATATAGAGAGTGGGAATTGAATGACATGCCCCACTAGAAATACAGAAGTCTATGTAGTGTGGCCCATGTTAGACTAACATTAGCTCCTCATGTAGCCTACAAGGCATTGATAAAATATATATAACAAGGCGAGGTCCACTGGGAGTGACCCGGATGGACACCCACATGTGCAACACGTGTGTCACTAGGCTACCAATGCATTTGAGACATGGCCTACTAATGATGTCCCAAAATAATCAGATTTATCAATGACATCACTATAGTTACTTTAGTAGAATGATTTCCACCATCTGATCGTTGCTAACATAAATCGACGGTTACATATCATTGGTTAGTCACTAGGATGTGATTCTATGCTCATGGCCCATCTGAGTCTTGGGATTTCATCATTTCAAACAAAGTATATGCTTAAATAGATTTAATATAACCATAGTTTCAACATTCACACACTTACTAATTTAGGGATTTGAATCCAAGATGACAAACATAACCAAAGACCTAAGGGATCCTGATTCCAGGGATTCTCAAGTCCAAGGGATCCCAAAACCAAGAAATCCCATGTTCAAGAGGTTTCTACCCCCACATTTCCCTATGGTGCAACCCACCTGAGATCTGGATCAGCCTGAGTTTTGGGTCCATGCCCTAACATGATCTGATAAGATGGATGAACGGAGTGAATAGGATACATACATTATGTAAGGTCCCACGTGTGGAGGCAGCCCAAGGAGGTTTCCACACTCATGTCACTGGGCAATAACATCCAGTGACGCCTTCCTTTTTTTTCTTTTTTTTCTTTTTTATAAAATCAGTGCAGGCCCTACGTGGATCTTCTAATCTGTTCACCACGTAGTCCATCTCGAGCGGGTCTTATAGGCTCTGATTTGGGTTGATTTGTACGAACAGGGACTGAATAGTGGGCCTTGGAAGATTTCAACAATAGTGGTTCATTTCCCTCATTGCAGCCCACTTAAGACCTGAATCTCTCTCATCTTTTCGGCCCATGGCCTAAAATGATCTTAAGTTGTCGATGGATGGTGTGGATTCAATATAAACATCAGAATAAGGTCCCACTTATGAGACCCAAAATTGGCCAAGAATGGGTTACCGCCCACGTGCATGGCATTTATAAACTTTATTATTATTATTATATTTGTTTTATGTTTTACATACACTATTAAAGTGGGCCACAAGTGGATGATCTAATCTGTTCACTGTCTTGGCCAGTTCGAGTGGAGTCCAATAGACTCAGATCTACCTCAAAATTTGGCTCATGCCCTAAAATTATCTAGAGGAGATGGTGGATGGTGTGGATTAAACACATACATCATAGTGGGGTCAACGTGTGGGGGCATCCCAAAGGAGGCTTCAACCCTCTCGTAACTGGGGCAATAATGCCTAATGACACCCTTTTTTTTCTTCCTTTATCTTTTTTTTTTCTGCTATGTGGGGTCCATAATTGGATAATCCATTCTATCCATTATGTCAAAGAGCTCCCTGTCGACCAAAGGAGTCCAATGTTGGGTAGGTTCCATCACATACATACACAAATGTAAGCATTAGAAAGTTCCAACAGTGGGACTTTGTTTCCCTAGTTGCGGTCCACTCAAGACTCAGATCTGTCTAATTTTTTGGCTCACTACATCAAGGTGGGGTCCGCGGCTAGGACGTCCCCACCCCACGTCAGCATGGCTGACGTGAGGGAGTGCTCTCACCCCCATCATGGGCGGTGGTGTGGTTCACGCGATGGTTAGATCGGCTTGATTCTTGGGTTCCAGGGCTAAAATCAACTAGGAGATGGATAGATGGTGTGGATCTAAGAAATACATCAACCTGGTACCCACGAGTGAAAACTCACTCCAAACATCCCATGCAAAGCAAGTAATGGCAATGGGTTAACCTCTTAGTGTTTGTGGTATGGCCCACCTGGGATTCAGATTATCTTCATTTTTTAGCTCAACGCCTAAAATGAGAAGGGAAATCAGATGGACAGTGTGGATTATATATATATATATATATACATCATGATGGGCCCACGAGGGAAGCCCATGAAAGTGCCATGGTTTGTCAATTAGCGTGAGTGTTGAGTTAGCAAGACAAGTGAGCTCCATAGAAAGATCATTTAAGTGTCTGCCTCAACAGGATGTGTGCCCGAACTCGTAAAAGGTAAACTTAACCTCACATCCCATGTCCCAAAACACCAGGTGTATAAAACCCTTAAAAATGGATAGAACAACTGAGGGTTTAAGGTGAGAAAACTATTTTGCAAAATCAGGAAAATCTCTAAGTTTTATGCCTTTGTCGATCTATCGATAAGTGGTTCGATGAAATCGAACTTTGTTATTGATGTCCTCGAAACTCACTCAATATTA
The DNA here is from genome assembly GCF_029962835.1 of Magnolia sinica. Lineage (NCBI taxonomy): Eukaryota > Viridiplantae > Streptophyta > Magnoliopsida > Magnoliales > Magnoliaceae > Magnolia > Magnolia sinica. Next base: position 62,199,157 of record NC_080577.1, read on the forward strand.
TCGAAATGAGGACTTCAGATGTCTAGCAACCACAATGAATCCTGGACTGAATTATCGATGAATCGATGACATGTTCAATATTATCGAATTTTAAATCTCGAGTTCATCGAGACAGCTCGATAAAATCGACATCAGGTCATTTGTGTCCAGAAAGCAGTTAAGGAAAATCATGTGATTTTCGATATCTCGAAGAGATCCTCGATATCATTGAAATTCAAACCTCGATGATATCGACTGACCTTCGATGATATCGGATTTGGACACAAATCTGACAAGCAAGCTTTCAGGTAAATCCATTTAATTATCGAGGATACCTTAAGGATATTGATATTCAAATATCGATCATATCGAGATCTGGTCAATGTCATCGAAATAGAACACAAACTAACCAGCAACCTTATAGGAAAATTCCTTGAAAAATAATGATGAATCGACACTCGTATCGATATCATCGACATTCAAATTCAGATGATATCGAGGGATGCTTGATTATATCAATACCTATTAAGTTTCAAAGGCAAGTTTGCTCTCACATTTTTCGAATGTCGAGGAATCGAACCATGCGTCGATGACATCAGAGTTCGAAATTCGATGACATCAAAGTATGTTCGATTTCCTCGACCAGTTGGTAAAAAGGTTTAAAAGTGTTTGACAGATTGAGTTCATGTCATCGAGCAGCAATTCGATGCTATCGAGAGTATACGCTTGATGATATCGAAGCCTGCTCGATGATATCGAACTCTATCAAAAATATGACTGTTTTATTTTCGTTGGAACTTTTTGCCTATTTAATGAGAGCTTGTCTGAGGTTGTTAGTAGAGAAAATAGATAGAGCTTTTGAGTGTTTAATCTAGATCAAATACCCTGAGCCTTTTTCTCTCTTGAGAGTTCATCCTCCAATCCACCCTGATCATTAATATTCAATAGAGTGGATTGGGGAATGAACTTTCGCATTCAAGGATCCTGCAGCTACCACCATAATAGAAAATCATTAAGTTGGGATACCTTTAATCTAGATCATATACCCTAAGCCTTTTTCTCTCTTGAGAGTTCATCCTCCAATCCACCCTCATCATTAATATTCAATAGAGTGGATTGGGGAATGAACTTTCGCATTCAAGGATCCTCCAGCTACCACCTTAATGGAAAATCATTAAGCTGGGATACCTTGAATGCATAGATGATTGGAATCACTCTGTTTCTAAAATAGAAAAACATTTAATAGAGTAGGATTCCAGCATAACCTTAGCCCAACTCGTTGTTATACATTGGAGCATCATTTGTGTTGCGGTTTAAGGGAGCTGAAGATTCTTCATCATCAAAGGAGGTGATATTCATCAACATACTAAATGAGGTTCATCTACTTATCTGTAAGTCATTAGAGTCTAGAGACCTTGCTGATCATTCCTTTATGTAGGATTAGGTCACGGTGATTCTCACCCCTTTCAAGTCCTCATAAGAGGCCTCCGATGGGAGAGTACATGGGGGGTGCTGTATGTTGACCCTTGCTCTGTGGAGAGCATAAACTTAGGTCCTTTGTGTAGGTCCTTGACCTGTGTTGTCTAAAACCTAGGTGTTGTATGTTGACCTTTGCTCTTGTGTAGGGCATAAACTGTTAGGTTCCTTGTGTGGACCCTTTGCCTGTGTGGCCTAAAATTTGGGTGCTGTGTGTTGACCCTTACTCCTGTGTGGGGCATAAACTTGTGTCTTATGGAGACATGTTAGGTACCTTGTGTAGGTCCTAGAGTCAGCCTTGTGTAAGTTGTACTGGTTTGAGGTGAACCTGATTTAAAACCTCCTTTAGTGAGATTCGGTACTCACAAGGGTTGAGTGCGTCGCCAGAAGTGGAGTAGACATGTAGTTGAACCACTATAAAAATAATTGTGTTTGAGATTGTTGTTTACTTTACTACTTGTGTGATTTCTCTGAATGTTCTCATAATGCATGTTTACATGATTACCTAAAACTAATTAGAATCACATCTCACACACAGTCACATCCATCATGAACTATGTTATATATCTTGTTTATGTTTTGAATAGTCTTATGATTGGATCGTCTATTTGGTTTGGAGGCCAATTGAGTTACAATGAAGAAATCCTGTTATCTGCATATTAGTTCAGGATAGGGTTGATAGGTTTTAAATCCTCATAAAATTTTAAAAAGTCCTATTCACCCCCCCCTCCTAGGACGTCTTGGTATATTCCCACTTCGACTAAAGTAGTCATTACCGCAATTTCAGTTGGTATCAGAGTGGGTCTCTCTTAAGCGCTTCACCGCCAAGAGAGTGATCTTGATTGAAGTTGGTAATATGGCTAAAGGAGAGGGCTCATCTGTAACTAGACCTCCTGTATTTGATGGATCAAATTATGCTTACTGGAAGGTTAGGATGCACTACTTTCTGAGATCTTTGGATCATGATGTTTGGGACATTGTTGAAAAAGGATATGTGCCACCAACCGACCAAATAGTACTTAAAAATGGCATAACTATCACCAAACCAAAATCTAAAGAAATGTGGACAACATTCGATAAAGAAAAATAAATGTCTAAAGCTAAAGTAATAAATGCTATCTACTGTGCTGTGTCCCAAGAAGTCTTTAATCAAATTAGTATGTGTGGTACAGCTAAAGAAGCATGGGACTTGTTGGAAACAACTCATGAGAGAACCAGCACAGTAAAAAGATCGAAGCTACAACTCCTAACATCACAGTTTGAAAGTCTCAGAATGGAAGAACATGAGACCTTCATGGAGTTCTTCACAAAACTAAACATCATCTGCAACTCCATGGGTGGATTAGGAGAAAAGGTCCCAGTTCCAAAAATCTGTAGGAAAATTCTGAGATTCTTATTGGAACGGTTCAACTCGAAAGTTACAACTATTGAAGAATTTAGAAACATAGATGAGATGAAAGTAGAAGAACTTGTAGGTTCCCTACAAACATTTGAACTACACTTCAAGTAAACTCCTAAACCTAAAAAAATTGTTCTCAAAACTTCAAAGAACACTACAAATGAGGAAGATGAAAGTGAAAGGGAGAATGAAGATGATGAAGTGGCTCTTTTGGCTCAACGATTCTAAAAATTCTTCCATAAAAATCATGATCGACCAATTAAAGGAAGACAGTTGGAAAACAAACATTTTACAGGTAAATCTGGTAAAAAGTCTAAAGAACCATAATGCTACACTTACCGAAAGTTTGGACATCTGTCCACTGAATGCCTAAATAGGAAAACCAAAGGAAAGGCAATGACAGCTGTTGATGCAAATGTCTGGTTCGTCCTCCTTTGACCCTTGTATGCCTGCACAGAAAGAGGACAAAGGAGACCCTGGCTCGATTAGGGGACCCTCCGATGCCAAAGTCAGGCCTGGACTCGGGGTCTCAAAGTATTGAAAGGTTTTTTAGAGGGAATTTGTTTCGTACCTCTCAAGGTGACAGGGGTCCTCCTTTTATAGCTGCTGGGGTCCTCCTGATATTGAGCGCGGGATCTTCTCCTGGTATCACGGAGATAGGATCGTGCCCATCTTGAGCCGTCATCCGATCCCGTGAGCTTCGGGGTCGGAGATCTTATCCCAAGATATTCGGGATGAGATCTGACCTAGCGACGGTCGGTCTTGTAAGGTGGTCCGCCCGACACATGCCCGGAACGCTGATAAGTCGTCCGAACCGACTCAACCGTTGTCTCGGTTTAGCGAACCATGCCTCGGATTTGACACATCCTTCGGTGACCCGAGGTATTAAGTCCGAGTTCCGAGGCATTAAGTCCGAGTCTTCGGACTTGTATTTTTGTCCCCAACAGTAAGCCCCCCTACTCCGTGTGCTTCATATGACACTAAGGAGTAGCGAGTTTGGAGTCGGTTCGTAACTCAGTCCGAGATGAGTCGTGGTCATTAAATGCATTCCGTAAGGCCTTTGATGGGGGACGGTTCAGCTCCTGACATCGCATGCGCCGTCAGCCGTCAAATCGCACATCCCGCCAACGAAGATTGGACACGTAGCAAAGGTATTATTGTCGCCAGTCGACGTGCGCCACGTGTCGAATGAGGGAATCGATGCGGGCGTCGAATCATTTCCCCATTAATTGTCTCTGCCGTATGGCGACCTTATATCACGTCAGGGGCCCCGCACTTTAAACTTTTACTGCTCTTGCCATTCCCGCTCCGCATTTTCTTTGGGGTTTGCATAGCCTTTCATCTCATTCTTTTCGTTTCTCCTAACCGTCGGTGCCTCTTTCCGCCATTTCCGTTTTCCTTTCTCCCTCCGGTGAGTTTCTCCTTCCTCTTTAGTAGATATTAATGGCGGATAGGAGTTCTCAAAGTCCCCAGGGGGGAGCTTCCGGAGACGAAGGCGAAGCGCAACGTTTTTGGAACGTTGCGGAATCGCCTTCCTTACTGACGGAGATAGCAGTGGACGCCAACGCTGCTTGTCTACCGGAGAGAGCACCGAAGCTCCGGCGGAGCGCCCTGCTTCCGTCGTTCCTTCTCGGGGCGGGTCATCTCTATTAACCCGCCCGGGAAGGCCTAACTTGGAAAGGGACATGGAGGAAGATGAGGAGGAAGAAGATGAAATTTTAATCGCCGAAGGAACCCCTGATCTTGCTCCCGTTGGTGAATCGGCGCAGGCCGAGTCTGAAGAAGAAGGATCGGGGGAGGATTTAAGCGGTCCGGTTCCCTCAGTCTTGACTGAGACGGACTTGGACAGAATCCGAGTCGGGTACCATATTCCCGAGTCGGTCATCACCTATCTTCCTCGTCCGAATGACTTACCGGACCACCCTCCTGCCGGGGCAGTCGCGATTTACCAGGTGTCGATGCAATGCGGCTTGCGTCTGCCCCTTCAGACCATCGTCCGGGGAGTTTTGTCTCGCATAAAGATTACCCCGGGGCAGATAGTCCCGAATGGGTGGAGGAACTTACTCGGATGTGCGGTGTTGTGGGCTGAGATGGAACAGCCACCACTTACAGTCGACGAATTTCTCCACCTGTATCAAGTACGGGTAAATCCGAACTATCCCGGCTTCTACGTCTTCGCTGCTTGGCGAGGCGGAGGCGGTTCCATGAAACCGACCCTCCCACTTCCAACAAACACTGGAGAGAGCGTTGGTTTTGGGCATGTGGTCGCTGGGAGACGGATGAATCCGGGTCCTACGAGGCTCGTGTCCCTCGGGCGTTCCAAAGAGCAGGTGACTTGGGTCTTCTCTCCCTCTCGCCCCCTTATTTTTTTTATTTTTTTTTTTGTAATATTCTGAGTCTGACGAGCTTATGTTTGGCAGACATTCCAAAGAAGCGGCCGAAGCTCGGCTCCACTGCCTCGGCTCGGATCAAAGAGTTGAGGTCGTTGGATTCGAAGAATAGGTCTTGGAAGGTGCTTCTACAGCCGGAGCGCCTTCATCTTGCAGGTCTGGACTCGGAAGTTACAGGTAATTGAGAATGAATCTTCTGGATTTCCCGAATTTCCCTCGACTTACTTCGCCATAACTTATTCTCTGGTTTTTTTTTTTTTTTTTTTTTTACAGATCTGCCCGAAGCTCGTCCCAACCTCAGGATCACCCTCGAACCGGAGATGACTGGAGCTCGTCCTGCCCTTAGGCCAGTCACGAAGTTGAAGGCTCCTCCGCGGTCAGTTCTTCTTTCGGAGCCTCGGCCGCCGAAGAGGCAAAGGGTGCTGCGGAAGGAGAAAGAGCCAGCGAGCTCTTCTGCCCCTTCCGTCGTCGTAATTCCCGACCCGGACGAAAGGGCGGAAGAGACGGCGGTTGCTGCTTCGGAGCCTCAGGCGGATCCTGACTCGGCACGCGTTGAGGCGGATGTTCCGAGTCGGGAGGAGGAGACCGGGGCCGCGTCCTCCAGGGGGGAGGGAGAGACGAGGACCGCGTCCTCCCGAGGGGAGGGGACGAACCAGGAGGGGCCGTCATTCCTGCAGCAAGTGGTGTCGGGGATGGTTCCATGGGCCCTGGCCCACGGGTGTGAAAGAGAGTTCGTGAAACTCTACAACGCCCCGTCGTCGCAGACCGTCAGCCATGCTGCCCGGATGCTTTTTGAACTCGCTCCTTGCTTAATCAAGGCCAGCAAGGAGCTATCCTCAACTCATCGACTGCAGGCTCTTCTGTCTGAGGTTGAAGGTCGACGCGAGGAGGCCGAGGTCCGGGTCGGCGTCCTGACAGGCGAGGCGTCCCTTGCCCGGAAGGCTGCCGAAGACGCGAGGGCAGAGGCGGCTTCCTCCAGAAGAGCCCTGGACGAAGCGAAGGCAGAGGTCGCTCAGGCACTGGCTCGACTCTCCAAAGCTGAAGAGGAGAATCAGCGAGTTCTAGCAGTCCATGCTTCGTGCGCGGATGACTTAGCTCGGGCTAAGCTTGAGGCGGCGGAGCACATTCAGCAGGCCGTCGAGAAGACTCGGGAGGCCGAGAGGGCTAGGGACCAAGCCGTCCAAGCATTCCTCGAGTCGGCGGAGTTCGAGGATGAAAGGGACCGCTTGTTCTAAAGCGGATATCTGGAATGCGTCAAGGACATAAAGAAATCCTTCCCTGACCTTGACCTTTCAGAAATCGAGGGTGGAGCAGCCTCGGGATCCGAGAACCCGGACGCCACTGCTGAAGATACCGCTGGGGGCGAGGCCGGTACATGAGGACATTTACCGGGGCCCTTGGACATATATATATATATATATATATTTTTTGCTTTGATGTATTCGCTTGCTTTGTACTTACATATGTTTTGACGAATGAAAGAGATCTTCGCTCGCTTTGTACTTACATATGTTTTGATGAATGGAAGAGAAATGCCTATCTTTACTTATTCGACTTGGCTTTATCCTTTCTTAGTTCAGAGTCTTTAATCGTTGAAGACAGAACTAGGGATAGTAGACTTTGAGGTGTTCAGCGTTCCAAGGGTGGGGCAACGGTTGTCCGTTTAGGTCTTCTAGCTGATACGTTCCCGGTCTAATAGTGCCCGAGACGATGTAGGGTCCTTCCCAGTTGGGTCCCAGTGTACCCGAACCAAATTCCTTGGTGTTAGAAAACACTTTTCGAAGAACCATATCCCCCATTCGAAATCTTCTAATCCTAACTCGGGTGTTGTAGAACCGAGCCACTTGTCGCTGCCGCACCTCCGTGCGCAGCCGTGCCACTTCTCTTTGTTCGTCCAGAAGGTCAAGTCCGAGTGCAAGGAGTTCTTCGTTTGCTTCTGCATTGAACGTGGTGATCCGAGCCGAAGGTAATCCGATTTCAACGGGAGTGACGGCTTCCGAGCCATAGGCTAGTGAAAATGGGGTCTCCCCTGTGGCTGTTCGAGCGGTGGTTCGGTAGGCCCAAAGAATTTTCGGGAGCTCTTCGGCCCACGCTCCTTTAGCTCGGCCAAGCTTGGTCCGAAGATAGGCTAGTGATAATGGGGTCTCCCCTGTTGCTTGATAATCCTCAACTTGTCCGTTGGTTTGAGGATGATGAGGCGAAGAATAAACATTTCTGATTCCGAGGTTGTCGCACATCCCGCGAAAGCTTCTGTTATCAAATTGCCTTCCATTGTCTGTAACAATGGTACGGGGTACCCCGAATCGGCAGATAATGTTTTTCCATACAAATTCGGTGATCTTCTGCTCGGTTATTTTAGCTAATGGTTCTGCCTCGGCCCACTTCGTGAAATAGTCAACCGCCACCACAGCAAACTTGGTCTGACCTTTTCCCATAGGGAGCGGTCCTATGATGTCGATGCCCCACTGTGCGAAAGGCCAGGGACCGGTCATCGGCGTTAGTGCTTCGGGCGCTTGCCTCGGAATTGTCGCGAACCGTTGGCATCTGTCGCATTTTTGAACGAACTCGCGAGCGTCGTGTTGGATAGTGGGCCAGTAGTATCCCTGTCGTAGGACCTTGTAGGCGAGGGATCGCCCTCCAGAGTGGTTTCCGCAGATTCCTTCATGAATTTCCCGTAACACAGTTTGCCTCGCTGGGTTTGAGGCACCGCAGCAACGGGGCGTAGTAACCTTTCTTGTAGAGGGTTCCGTTGAATATGGTATAACGGGAGGCTCGAATCTTAATTCGTCGAGCCTCGGCACGATCCTCGGGCAACTTTCCTTCGTTAAGGTATTGGCGGATTGGATCAATCCAGGAAGGTTCCGAGTCAATTGTACTGACAGCCTCGCTAATTGGTTCGTCTATGCTTGGCTTGTCAACGTATTCGACAGGGACGGACCTGGGTATCTCATCTTCATCGGCTGAGGCGAGCTTTGCTAACAAATCGACTTTGCTGTTTTCAGTACGAGGGATCCGAGTGATACGACAGAGTTGAAATCCGTTGATGAGTTCCTTTGCTTTCTGCACGTATGCCCTTCACTGGTCTTTTCGTGTCTGGTATACACCGGTAACTTGGTTAACAACCAACTGAGAGTCGCTGAAAACACTTAGGTGCGTGACCTCCATGCTAGCGGCGAGTCGGAGGTCGAGTAACAACGCTTCATATTCCGCCGTATTGTTCGACGCTTGGAACCCAAGTCGTAAGGCGTACTGTATATAGGTATGATCGGGGGTTTCCAGCACAACCCCAGCCCCACTGGCCTTCGAGTTGGAAGAACCGTCGACATACAGATTCCACGGAATAGGGCAAGGGGGAGCGGTTGAGGTCGGAACTGCACCGTCCTTCGGTGTATCATTTACTGAAAGTTCGGTTGACGACGTTCCCTCGGCGATAAAATCAGCTACGGCTTGCCCTTTGATTGCTGCCTTTGGTCGGTATTGAATATCAAACTCACTCAGCTCGATAGCCCATTTGGTGAGTCGGCCGGAAGCTTCTGGTTTCTGCAGTACCTGGCGAAGCGGAAGGTCGGTCATTACTATGATGGTGTGGGCATGGAAATACGGCCTAATTCGCCGAGAGGAAGTTATTAAAGCCAAGGCCACTTTTTCCAAGCTTGGGTATCTCGTTTCTGCTGGCAATAACGCTTTGCTGACGTAGTAAACCGGCAGTTGCTTTCCTTCGGATTCTCGTATCAAAGCCGAGCTCACCGCTGCCTCGGATACCGCTAGGTAGAGGAGCAACGACTCCCCCGGTTCGGGTTTTGATAAGAGAGGTGCAGAACCGAGATATGATTTTAATTGCTGGAATGCTGCTTCACACTCTTCTGTCCAACCCATCGCTTGTCTTCCTTTCAATTGTTTGAAGAAAGGGAGACACTTATCCGTTGCTCTGGACAGGAACCGATTAAGTGCTGCGACTCGTCCAGCCAACCTTTGGACGTCTTTAATGGTTTTGGGGGATTCCATATCAATCAGAGCCTTTATCTTCTCAGGGTTTGCCTCTATTCCTCGCTGACTGACCAAGAAACCGAGGAATTTACCGGAGCCTACTCCAAAAGCACATTTACTTGGATTTAGCTTCATCCGGAACTTCCGTAGGATTAGAAACATTTCTTCCAAATTATTCACATGATCAACCGCGTGTATGCTTTTAACGAGCATGTCGTCGATGTATACTTCCATGGTTCGGCCTATAAGCCGAGCAAAGATTTTGTTAACTAACCTTTGATAAGTTGCGCCGGCATTCTTCAGACCAAATGGCATCACTCGGTAACAATAAAGGCCTTTGTCGGTGACAAAGGTCGTTTTTGATTTATCTGTTTGATGCATTACAATTTGATTATATCCTGAATATGCATCCATGAAACTAAGGAGCTCATGTCCGGCTGTACTGTCTACTAGCTGATCTATCCACGGAAGCGGAAAGCTATCCTTGGGGCAGGCTTTATTTAAGTCGGTATAGTCAATACAGACTCGCCACTTCCCGTTGGATTTCTTTACAAGCACGACATTCGCGACCCACTCTGGATAGTGTATTTCTTCTATGAAATTAGCCTGGAGGAGTTTGTTGACTTCTTCTTCGATGATAGCGTATCGTTCAGGGCCGAGCGGTCGCCGCTTCTGTCGGATCGGTCGATACGACGGATCGATGTTGAGTTGGTGGGTCACCACAGAGGGGTCGATCCCGGGCATATCTTCATGACCCCAGGCAAAGACGTCGGCGTACCTACGGAGCAGGGCTATCAGCTTTTCTTTCAAAGGGGACTGCAGAGACGAGCCAATTCGTACCGTCTTGGATCCATCTGTCTCGACCAAGGGGACCGAGACAAGATCCTCGACCGGCTGTCCTCGTTCATAATTCTCGCCCCGAGGATCCAACGATTCGATCGTTAATATGTTGGTCGGACTTTTGTCGGCGGCTCCTTTTACGGCTATCATGTAACATCGCCTCGCATCCTGCTGGTCTCATTTGACAATCCCGACTCCCGACTCGGTCGGGAATTTCATTGAAAGATGGTACGTGGATACCACGGCCTGGAGGAGACTCAATGAAGGACGGCCGAGTATTGCGTTGTATACTGAAGGTTGATCGACGACTAGGAAGTCAACCATCATCGTCGTCTGACATGGGGCGCTGCCAGCAGTGAGTGGTAACGAGACAATCCCTTCAGGCAGTACCTGTCCTCCGGAAAAACCGATCAACGGGGTCCGAACTGGGCGCAGTGTGGATCGTTCGATCCCCATTTTGTCGAAAGCTTGGGTAAATAACACGTCTGCAGATGACCCCGTATCGACGAGTATCCGAAACACTTTTCGGTTAGCGATCGCCAAGGAGACGATCAGCGCATCATCGTGGGGGTGATGGATACCTCGGGCGTCTCCCTCAGTGAACGATATGCAATATCTTTCTCTTTTCCTTTCTTTTGATGGCCGATCTATAATCATGAGCTCGGACTGAGGCTGACTAAGTTTTCGTGCGTGGTTCCTTCGCGCGTTGTTTGAGTCGCCCCCACATTGTGGACCGCCGATGATCGTCCGGATTTCTTCCATAGGCTGACTCTCGGTCGGGCGCGCCTCAGATGCCCCAGCTTTGACCATATGTTCTCTGAGTCGGCCGTCTTTTATGAGTCGTTCGATCTCTTCTTTTAAGTGACGGCAATCACTTGTGTTATGCCCGTGATCGCGGTGATAATGGCAGTACTTATCCTTGTCCCGCCGATTAGGATTACTCCTGAGCTTATTGGGCCAGCTAACAAAGCCTTCGTTTTTTATTTCCATCAGCACCTCTTCCCGAGTCTTATTCAGGGGAGTATATGTGGAAAATTTTCGATCCGGCCGTTTTCCTGACCTTCGCTCGTCACGCGCTTGATCCTCTTTGCGTTTCCTTCCTCCGGCCGAGTCGGCTTCTTTTTTGGCCGACTCTTTGGCCGAGGTTTTAGTTTCACGCAGGATTCGCGCTTCCTCGGCGTTGGCATATTTATCGGATCGTGCCATAAACTCTGCCAGAGTATCGGGCGGAGTCTTGTCTAGAGATGCCAGGAATGGCTTATCCCTAACTCCTTGCATGAGTGCATTGAGGGCCGTTTCTTCCGAATGTTTTCGAACTTGAAGGGATTCGAAATTAAAACGCTTGATGTAATCTTTTAGTAGCTCTCCCTGCTTCTGAACTACGTTATTCAGATGTGCAGGGGGCTTTAATTTCTTCTTTCCACCGATGAAGTTGGTGAGGAAGGCGTCGCTCAGCTCAACGAATGAACTGATGGACTTTGGTTTCAACTGTTTGAACCACAGTCGAGCTACATCAGTCAATGTAAGAGAAAAGGCCCGACACATTACTGCATCCGAGGCATCGTGGAGTTCCATATAGGTTCTGAAGCACTCAATATGCTCGGTCGGGTCGGTTTTACCGGTGAAAGGAGTGATTTGAGGTAATCGAAACCTCTCGGGCAACCGGGCCTTCAGTACCGAGTCTACAAAGGGGGACACTTTCGCTTCGGACCCGGTTGAGTATATATTCCGGCCGTGCTTTATGTCCGCCATCTCTTTTGCCATCTCTTCCCGCACTTCTTTTTTGAAATTTTGAATGTCGGCTTTCCATGGTTGCTTCTGCCGTGCCTTCCATGGAAGGGCGATTGCGCCTTCTTCGCTCTATTTCGTGCCAAAGATCAGTCGGGGGGAGGGAGGCGTGCCGACTGCGCTGGAGATGGTTCCGATCCGCCTTGGGGTTGGCTCGGCCGGAAGGGCTGCGGCGCGGAAGGTTGAGGATCAACCGCCGCCGCCGGTACGTGCGCCGTCTCCCCTTGAGGATGCGGAGTGGCTGCATTTGCTGCTGATACATTCGTTCCAACATCTGCTTCATCATATTCATATCGAAGCGGATTTCTTGAACCTCCTTGTCCAACCGCCCATCGTCGCGACCCGTTGATTGTGCTTGTTCCGATCGCCCCTCGTCGGCGGTTGTTAGGTGGGTTCTGGGCTGAGGGAACATTGGACCGGGTGGCCCTGTAATCGCGTTCTCATTCAAATCTTCTTAGGGACCGTCCTTCTAGTCATCACCATTGGACTCGGTATAGAGATACGAGATGGCTTTTTGCACGTTCCCATGTCCGGTTAAAGCTGTTGATGCAAATGTCCGTTCGTCCTCCTTTGACCCTTGTATGCCTGCACAAGAAGAGGACAAAGGAGACCCTGGCTCGATCGGGGACCCTCCGATGCCAAAGTCGGGCTGGACTCGGGGTCTCAAAGTATTGAAAGGTTTTTTAGAGGGAATTTGTTTCGTACCTCTCAAGGTGACAGGGGTCCTCCTTTTATAGCTGCTGGGGTCCTCCTGATATTGAGCGCGGGATCTTCTCCTGGTATCACGGAGATAGGATCGTGTCCATCTTGAGCCGTCATCCGATCCCGTGAGCTTCGGGGTCGGAGATCTTATCCCAAGATATTCGGGATGAGATCTGACCTAGTGACGGTCGGTCTTGTAAGGTGGTCAGCCCGACACATGCCCGGAACGCTGATAAGTCGTCCGAACCGACTCAACCGTTGTCTCGGTTTAGCGAACCATGCCTCGGATTTGACACATCCTTTGGTGACCCGAGGTATTAAGTCCGAGTTCCGAGGCATTAAGTCCGAGTCTTCGGACTTGTATTTTTGTCCCCAACAACTTCAATAAGATTTTTATTTTATTTTTATTTTTATTTTTTTAAAGCTTTCTAATTCGTTACTTTTCTTATGGTCTCTACAGCCTCCAACATTCCCATAACAACTGAGAAACCCAAAGAACCTTAAGCCACAGAATCATTTCCATCTGATGATGAGGAAATAGAGAAAGAAGAAGAAGAAAAGGATAAACTGGAGGATGCCTATAATCAACTTTATATCCATAGCATCAATATCCTTAAAAGACTTGGCTTAGATGAAAACAAAATTAAATTGCTCCAAATAGATCTAGACAAAACATTAAAAATCAAAACACACTTGATTAATGATCTACAACAATACCACTCGAAAAATGATAAGCTCAAAAGAATCAATACTTTTCTCAAATATGAATCTGAAAAACTGAACAAACAGATTGAACTATTGAAAGATAAAAACATGCATCTTCAGAATGAAAATCACACACTCATGTTTGATGTAGAGAAATCCAGAAAATCTGTTGAACTGAATTACAAATTTTCCCAGAGTAGTGAAAAATTAGAAAAACTCTTAGGGATGGGAAGACCTGGGAAAGATAAGAGTGGATTAGGATATGACAAATTCAAATCAAAATCCAAAAATTCAGAACTAATGTTTGAGAAATCAGCTGCATCAGGAAGTAAAATGAAAGCTACTTCTATCTGTCATTCATGTGGAGACTGGCCATTTCAAATTTGAATGTATTGCTCCAAGGTGGACTCAACCTAATTCCTGTCCGAATCATACTGGTAAGTACAAACAAACTAGAAAATCAATACAAAATACCAAGAGTCCACTAAACAATATGGCAAAAGGAACATATCCATCTCCACCCAGAATGACTAAGAAAATGAAGGAGCTATTGAATCAAGTGGCTGAACTAAATCAGAAAACAAATGAATTTATGAAACAAGGAAACATGGTTCAGTTACCTAGCATGATCAATGAAGAAAAAACTACCACAATAAGAAATCTAGTCACAAAATGGGTAGTGAAAGAAAAGAAAACTTGTCTTGTTATTCACTCAAATCATACAACAAGCAATTATACTGAATGGTACCTAGACAATGGGTGCTCAAGGCATGTCACGGGTGATAAATCGCTTCTCTTAAAATACTCAGATCTTGATAATGGGATAGTCACTTATGGTGATGGAAGCACTGCTAAGGTAGTAGGATGTGGAACCATAGAAGGAATGGAGATGCTAAAAAATGAGAATGCTTTTTGTATAAAAGGACTGACTCACAATCTTTTAAGCATCTTTAAAATATGTGGCAACAAACATATGGTCACCTTTGATAAACTAAAGTGCAATATCCTGGACCCATCAAGAAAATCAATTATGGAGGGTCTTTGTACCAGTGACCACTGTTATGTCATCAATGACAGTGGAAAGTTTGATCCATATGCTTTGTAACAATTGAGCATGGAAAACATGTCCAGGCTATCGCATCTAAGTCTAGATGAATACATGAAAATGATGCATTTTTTTTTATGATTATCATGATATATCCAAGATTTCTATACCTCAGGATTTTTTTTTATATAAACATTACTGATGTTTATAATTTTGGATGGTACAACGTTTGTACAAATTTTGATGTGTATACAGACTGATATGAAAATATACTAAGTTATACATATATGAAAGAACATCGAAATACTAAAATGAATGCTATACACCTTCTCTTTGATAAGTCTGTTTATGAATCATATGAATCCTCGATTAGATCGAACAAATATCGATATCATCGACAACCCTTCGAAATCAGAAGCGTCACATGTTCTAAAATGTTATCGAGGACCTCTTCGATAACATCGAATGGGGTATATCAATTTCATCAAAGAAAACTTCAATGATATCGAAGGTCACCGCCCGATAAATAGCCGGCAAGCGGGAAAAATTCAATTTTGCTTCCCTTTCTCACTACTCGATTTTTTTGGGAGTTTCTTCCGTGTTTCTCATCTTTTGTCAACCATATGCCATCTAGGGTGACTTGAATCAGGTAATCTCTTGCACATACTCTTGATTCTCAACATATACTTCATTATATTTGGGCCTCTCTAGATTGACTGACAACCTTCAATTGGAAATTTCGAGTCTGCCCTCATAATCTTGAAATTCCTTTTCTTTGACATTTCATTCTAAGTTAATCAAATGAGTAAGGAGAAAGGGAAGTCTCTTGTCATCTGTGAGTCATCCAGGTCCACCAGAAAGAAATCCGTGGCCTCAAGAGAAAGAGGAAGGGCTCAGTCTCAACAATCCCCTGCACGCCGACGAAGCTCCTCTACTCGACAATCGTCTCATAGAGAAGCTCCAGCTGTGGCATTTGCACCGCCACATACTATAGTGGGACCTTCTCTACACGTTCTTGAAAAGTACTCAAGGAGGCGCTTGGTTTATGAGCGTAAGATTGACAGGGAATGCATAAAACCCTACAATGTGGAAACCCTGTTAGAGGCAATCGACTGGTTGCCCCTTCTTGATTTCAAGGGTCCATGTCATGACGAGTGGACCTACCACTTTCTTTCATACTGTCATTCTCCAACACTAGATCCACCATCCATTACTGTCACAGTCGGGGATGATAGTGTTGACATTACTGTAGAATCCATCGCTAGCATTTTCGGTCTAACTTTGTCTCCAGTTGGGTTGTCTGACCTTGATCTTGAGAATCCAATCACTCGGTCTACAATTACAAAATTCCTGTGTCAGGATCGAGATATCCCTTGGTACCAAGGGAATTCTTTGAAGGCAAACTATATGCATCCTCGATACTGAGTTTTGCACGGGATATTCTGCTTAAATGTTTACCCTCGTGGACCCAATCGCGCCGATCTTACCAGGTTCATGGTCATGGTTATGTATTGTATTGCCACTGGAGTCAAACTGTGTTTTCCTACTGTAACGTCTCAGAAAAAATCCTTACAAAGGCCCGAGTACCACCTTAGGCAGAAATCCCTAAGGACCATGTTCTGTAGAAATTAGACGAAAAGTAATTAAGTACTAAACTGAATTAATCAGTGGATTAGCTTGAACTACTATCTATACAAATGGTAAGACCCAAACCCGTTAAAATCACTGACTCAACACTACTTAAAAACCTAGGAGAAATCCCAAAAGCCGATTGCTCTCAGGAGCACATTGAAACTCCATATCGGTCTTGGACCACACGTCGAAAGTCTGATAACCGCAAAACTATAGGGTTATGACCGTCTTATTGGGCTTGACAACCATGATGGGAATCGAGCCCAGATAGTATCCAGAAATGCACAACTTGAGCCCTGAGCAAAGTGTGTGAGAAACGTGAATATATTTAGAAAATGAATTAGAACTTAAGTAAATTGGGCCATTAGCTTGCGGGAGAATTTGAAGATTTCAAACTGTCAGTTTCTGACAGAACTTCACCCATGGATCAGGGAAATTTCCCTGCACATATCAGTATACTTGTGGCCCTGATCGAGTGACAACGACTGTTGATCTGATACAGGTCCATCATGGTCGATTAGCCTATCCAAATGCGTTGAAATCGCATCTTGGCCTAGATCCATTGTCAGGGAACTTACTCCGTGACATAAATAGGTAATGGACCTCCACATGTGTCCCGTCTGCTCGAAACAGACACCATTTGGCTATAGCCTAAGTATACCATGGCCCTGGGGCATTGACAACGGTTTTGGGCCTATATAATGCCCTTAAACCACCTCATTCCCATTTCATACGAATTTCTCTAACCCTAGGTGAGAGAAGAGAGAAAAGAGAGAGAGAGTTCGGGAGATCGTTGCCGGGATTCTCTCCCACTACTCCACGTGCTGATTCACCTCCCCACCATCACTACACGAATTGTTTCAACTATGATTTGAGTAAGAAATCCTAACCCTAATCTTAATTTAGGAATCCAAATAGAGTAATCGATGAAATAGCTAACCTATTTTATGATTTAGGTACTCGTTGTTCTGTATTCAGGAACATAGGATTCGAACCACGTTTGAAACGAGGATTCTGACGAAAGATGCGTACTACAGACGTTTAGGTTATGGTTTTCAAGGCTTTCAATGTTAGCAATGATTTATGTCTGACTTGATTGCTACCATATGATCTTAGTTACAACGTTTTGATATACTATACATGTGTGAACTATGTAAAATATAAGATGCATTCCATGTGTTTGTTGAAATGATTAAATGAATATGAAATTATGATTTCTGCTTGCCATGCTTTCTAATTTAAGATCCATATTTGTTATATGCTTTGTAACCGATGTTGTGTAATGAATTGTTATAGTTCATGTCATAACTAATCTAGTCTATGTATTTGGTAATGTATAGTCTAAGTATTTGATAAAATGTCTGAATGAGAAACGGTTGATGATTTGTATTTAATAAGAGTATTGAGATAGGATTCTCAATTACCTTATCTATATGTATAGCTTCCTTCATGTAATCATAATTTCGATTCCACAATTTATGGATGAAATGTAAATATTTGTTAGCATGTTCAATGTGTTGACAAAATCCTCAAATGAGTGTTGTATTTTGATTGCTCATTAAATACTCATATGATTATCACATGTGTCTACCTATTGCACTTGAGTAAGATTGGGGCCATAACCTAGCCCAGGCAATCAGTAACAATTTCCTGAGTCATACGACGATTGTCGACAGTGGTTAGGCCATGTGAAGTGCTTATGCACTCCATGTCGATCAATTCAGCGTGCGCTCGTACGAAGTGAACTTATCTAACAAAATCGATTGGCCTATTATGTCCTTACCATGTATGAACATCCCTACTTGAATCTATGGTACCACCTTCCATTGAAAAGACCCAATTCAACCATGGTACCATGATCCGCTAAGACTCATGAGCTGAGCATGGTGGTATGGGACACCGTGGTCCAGCTGTCGGCTTATGCTAGGGTGACGAGCCTCCCCGTAGTGACCTCAAGTATAAACTCTTGAACTTGCCTATCCACTACTTTCATTAGATGTGACGCCCTACAACTTGCCTATCGTACGTGATTAACTAGGATTGACAACCCTAGATGGATCTCCATTTTGGGGTTAGTGATATAAAGGGAGGTGCCTTAACTTCCTAAATCTGTTATATGAATAAGCCTAATTAAGTACTTGGCTAACACGACCATGCACCACATTGCATGTGCTTTGGCGATGAAGGGCACATTTAGGGAGTTTGTCATGCGCGAATGGTTGACGGAGTCGCTTTTGAGGGAGCTTCGTGTGAGTGCATGCATCATTATAGCATACCATCCCTTCATTAATAAGACTATTTAGGATAAGATTGTTGTACTGCTTTATCATTACTACTTGACTGAATTGATAACATGTTAACCTTTGCCTTATAGTACCACTGAGTTGATCACTCACTCCTACTCTGGGACGGTGTTTTAAAACACCAAGCAGACTCTGTTGTAGATGCAGGTGATGACGGAGTCTAGACATCTTAGATGGACTTCTTTGAGAGGAGGAGGAGTTCCCCTATGTACAACTATCAGGTGGGTCTATGTAGACCATGCGCTGATCGATGGGATCACAGGGATTATATGGATTAGTCAGACATGTACATTTTGGTATTTTGTAAATTTTGAAACAATACATGTTTATATTTAGCCCGATATCGTACTCATACTCTGGAGGTTGCGACACCCTCACGTACTTATATATATGTGTTTCAGTCTTCCACTTGCTAAATTAAGTTGTCTTTGGAGTATGATATGCTGTTTTAGTATAATCCCCCTCATGTTTAATGCACTAACATGGACAACATTTAAACATCATTATCTATGTTGCATAAGTGATGCATTGAATCTTGGGAGTTGAGCTTTGTTCGATCCTCGAAAGTCGAGGCGTTACACCTACCCTGATCCTTCACCAAATGGCTACTGTCATCCACCGGTCCAGAGAAGTTCATTTGCCCTTTCCTCACATTATTCATGTGATATGCGATACAATCGGTATTCCTTGAATAGATGATCCTGAGCGTCGTCTTAAGCATTTAACAAGGTCAATATTAAAAAACTGGACCTTAAATTTCATGCCCATCTAGAAGAACAATCTGAGGAAGCTATTCATGAAAGTGGTGAGATGGGTGAAGGCGTAGCGCCACCTAGTGGAGATCCTCTAGAGCCACAACAAGTTCCAGCTCCGAGTGGTTCGGCTCAGACCCAACGCTTTAAGTTTCACCAAGATAGGGTCGGGGCAACGCAATGTGGATTAGCTCAAATAGAGGATAAGCTAGAGAGACATGATGCACGGTTCTCCGCATTGGAGAAAATGGTGTCTAGCGTACAGTAGTCGATGCAGCAACTGGTTGATCTGATAACATGCCGACGAGACGATACACCACCGTCTTCATCAGCTCCTCCACCATAGTATTAATAGTCTTTGTGCCGTTACATACACCAGATACTTATTTAGGCGTTTGGGCATGGATATCTTTTTGTATGCCCTGCGATCTTATGAGTGTATGTGATGGCCAACTAACATGAAAAGTCTAACAATTTTTTTGTGGTTTATAGATATCCTTTGTATGAGGAAAAACTTGTACTTTTTTTTGTTAGCCCATGGTTGGTCTAGATGTTTGGTTTTGATGGTTTGGGATGGATGATGAAATACTGCTAAACTTGGGCAATTCTTATTTTGGATATTTTTTATGGCTA
Source organism: Magnolia sinica (assembly GCF_029962835.1). Taxonomy (NCBI): domain Eukaryota; kingdom Viridiplantae; phylum Streptophyta; class Magnoliopsida; order Magnoliales; family Magnoliaceae; genus Magnolia; species Magnolia sinica. Next base: position 62,218,788 of record NC_080577.1, read on the forward strand.
TTTGATCATTTATATATCTTTACTGCCATATCTTTCTACTCTCTATTATGTGTTAAGTTCTATGAAATGCTGGTATGATTTCTGATGATCTTCTCCTGCATATTCCTTATCAATTGAGAATTGGTTTGTGATTTATGTCATTTAAAGCTATACTACTATTGTCTGCTAAAATCACATCTCTCTCCTTTGCCTTAGTATGCATAAACGTTTCCATAAGTATAGATATGTCATCATCTATTATAAATTGGAATGTCTGGATCTCTCTTGTTTCTCTCAGTCGTTTCAGGTGCCACTTCAGTCAAATGCTTTAGATTAGTATCTTCTGACCTTTGTCAATGACTGACAAAAAGGGGGAGAACAATCCCACCACCGAGAAAATTGTGTGTATCTATTTGTTAATAGTGGCACAGGTGTTAGGGGGAGCAACTACTACTGAATGATGTTGCAAGAAGATAGGGGGTGCAGTAGCTACTACTGAATGATACAGTCATGTGTGTGAACTCAATAACATTGTAAAATTGTGTAAAGTTCATCTACACACAATTTAGGGTGTTGGTCTAGATGTTGTTCTAGGACTTCAGGTGTTTTGTCACGTAATTAACAAGGGGAGATTGAAAGTGCCCGGGTTTGTCAATTAGCGTGAGTGTTGAGTTAACAAGACAAGTGAGCTCCATAAAAAGATCATTCAAGTATCTGCCTCAACAAGGTGTGTGTCCGAACTCATAAAAGGTAAACTTAGCCTCACATCCCATGTCCCAAAACACCAGGTATATAAAACCCTTAAAAATGGATAGAACAACTGAGGGTTTAAGGTGAGAAAACTATTTTGCAAAATTAGAAAAATCTTTAAGTTTTCTGCCTTTGTTGATTTATCGATAAGTGGTTTGATGAAATCAAACTCTATTATCGATGTCGTCGAAACTCACTTGATATTATTGAAATGAGGACTTTAGATGTCCAACAACCATAATGAATCCTGGAATGAATTATCGATGAATTGATGACATGTTCGATATCATCGAATTTTGAATCTCAAGTTCATCAACACGGCTCGATAAAATCAACATCAGGTCAGTTGTGTCCAGAAAGTAGTTAAGGAAAATCATGTGATTTTTGATATCTCGAAGAGATCCTCGATATCATCAAAATTCAAACCTTGATGATATTGACTGACCTTCGATGATATCGAATTTGGACATGAATCTGACAAGAAAGCTTTCTGGTAAATTCATTTAAGTATCGAGGAGACCTCGAGGATATCGATCATATCGAGCCTTGGTCTATGTCATCGAAATAGGACACAAACTATCCATCAAGCTTATAGGAAAATTCCTTGAAAAATATTGATGAATCGACACTAGTATCGATATCATCAACATTCAAATTCAGATGATATCGAGGGATGCTTGATCATATCAATACCTATTAAGTTTCAAAGCCAAGTTTGCTCTCACATTTTTCAAATGTCGAGGAATCGAACTATACGTCGATGACATCAGAGTTCAAAATCCCATGACATCAAAGAATGTTCGATTTTCTCGACCAGTTGGCAAAAAGGTTCAAAAGTGTTTGACAGATTGAGTTCGTGTCATCGAGCAGCAATTCGATGTTATTGAAACCTGTTCAATGATATCGAACTCTGTAAAAAATAAGACTGTTTTATTTCCGTTGGAACTTTTTGCCTATTTAATGAGAGCTTTCCTGAGGTTGTTAGTAGAGAAAATAGATAGAGCTTTTGAGTGTTTAATCCAGATCATATACCCTAAGCCTTTTTCTCTATTGGGAGTTCATACTCCAATCACCCTCATCATTGATATTCAATAGAGTGGATTGGGGAATGAACTTCCACATTCAAGGATCCTCCAGCTACCACCTTAATGGCAAATCATTAAGCTGGGATACCTTGAATGCATAGATGATTAGAATCACTTTGTTTCTAAAATAGGAAAACATTTAATAGAGTAGGATTCCAATATAACCTTGACCCAACCCGTTGCTATACATTGGAGCATCATTTGTGTTGCGGTTTAAGGGAGCCGAAGATTCATCATCATCAAAGGAGGAGATCTTCATCAACGTGCTAAATGGGGCTCATCTGCTTATCTGAATTCATTAGAGTCCAGAGACCCTGCTGATCATTCCTTTGCGTAGGATTAGGTCACAGGTGATTCTCACTCCTTTCAAGTCCTCATAAGAGGCCTCCAACGGGAGAGTACATGGGGGGTGCTATGTGTTGACCCTTGCTCTGTGGAGAGCATAAATTTAGGTCCTTTGTGTAGGTCATTGACCTATGTGGTCTAAAACTAAGGTGTTGTGTGTTGACCTTTGCTCTTGTGTAGGGCATAAACTGTTAGGTTCCTTGTGTGGATCCTTGGCCTGTGTGGCCTAAAATTTCGTTGCTATGTGTTGACCCTTGCTCTTGTGTGGGGCATAAACTTGTGTCTCGTGAAGACATGTTAGGTACCTTGTGTAGGTCCTAGAGTCAGCCTTATGTAAGTTATACTGGTTTGAGGTGAATCTGATTTGAAACCTCCTTTAGTGAGATCGGGTACACTCAAGGGTTGAGTGCGTCTGCCGGAAGTGGAGTAGACACGTAGTCGAACCACTATAAAAATGACTGTGTTTAAGATTGCTGTTTACTTTACTACTTGTGTGATTTCTTTGAATGTTCTCATAATGCATGTTTACATGATTACCTAGAACTAATTAGAATCACATCTCACACACAGTCACATCCATCATGAACTATGTTATATATCTTGTTTATGTTTTGAATAGTCTTATGATTGGATCCTCTATTTGGCTTAGAAGCCAATTAAGTTATAGTGAAGAAATCCTGCTACCTGCATATTAGTTCAGGATAGGGTTGATAGGTTTTAAATCCTCATAAAATTTTAAAAAGTCTTATTCACCCCCCTCTAGGACATCTTGGCATATTCCCACTTTGACTAAAGCGATCATTACCGCACATGTGGCTTTGGAAGGTCGATGGTGCCAGCAATATCTCTGGACATTGTTGCATTGAGGGACAGTGCCATTGCCCCTCTCCGTCTCTTGTGTTTTAAGAGTGAGGTGGGGCCCACCTAGGAAATCCATTCCATCCATTTGAATGGCCAACTCATGGTGGGGCTACAAAGCTTTGGATCACATCAATTTTTGGTATATTTTCACCATCTAAGTGTCCTTACACAATCAATTGGTTTAAATATAAAATAAACATTACGGTGGGCCACATAAGGTGGTCCATGCTATGATAGCTACAGGACACGCTTTCCAATAGTGTTGCCCACTTGTGGGTCCCACAGCACCATGAGAATAAGAAAAGAAAGGGAAAGGAAGGGAAATAGATCTGGCCATCGAGGTGGCCCTCGCCACTATGGGGTCCACCACATACTCAATACATAATCAAGGTGGGTCTCACCCTTATGGGCCCACCAAAATAAAGAAATCACAAAGAAAGGGAGGGTCCTCCCATGCACTCACTTATAAGGATGGACGTTTGGATCATCTTGGGTCGACGATCAGATGGCCCACCAAACTCCTCTTCACCCCTAAGCTTCTTTAATCTCACTTCTCTTTCACTTACTCTCTTGATCCCTCATAAACGTCTCTCAAGCTCTCTTTCTAATCTCTCCCAAACAATCTCTTTTCTCTTTATCTCTCTCTACTCTTTCTTTCTTTCTCCCTTTCTCTCTTAATATCTCCTTAATCTTTCTAATATTTTCTCTCTTAATCTGTATCTACTTTTGCTAGAAAATGGTAGAAATGAGAGGAAGTTAGGGAGTTTTTGTGGTAGAGACTTTAGTATAGAGAGGGAATAATGGGAAGATGAAGAAGTAAAAAAGGGAAGAAAAAGAAGAAAAGGATGAAGGCTAGCATAAGTAGGGATATGGGTTGCATGAGAAAGGCATGGGCTTGTTTGACTAATGGGGAGAGAGTGACATGAGTGATGGATGGCTTGATGGATGATTGATTGATTGATTAATTGATGGATTGATTAATTTGACAACTTAGGGATTTGTGCAAGTGGGGCCCGTTGCGCGACCCACCTCAGATTGTGCTAAAATTGTAACTTCTAATCTAAGGGTGAAAATGGGGCATGCCACGGGGTGTTGGAATCGTAACGCCCACGCGGTCAGTAGGGTATAAGTCGCAAGGTATCACAGTATAAAAGTCATAACTTCTAACATTTTAGGTGAAGGTTGTCCTACAAATTATTTGGAATCAAGATTTCCCCTTTAGGACATCGCTAGCACTCCATTTTAAGTGATATCAGAGAGGGTTGCTCTTTTTATTTTTTGAATCTACCTCCTTGAGCTATATCCAGAGATACAAGATGTTAAATTTCGAAAGCTTATCCATTACCAAACCACCTCCCTTTGATAGCTCTAAGTATTCTATTGGAAAGCCAGGATGAGGATTTTCGTCAAATCCATTGATGAAAGTGTGTGGCAAGCTACTATAACTAAATGAATCCCTCCTATGTTGGAAGTAGTAGTCGTTGATGGAACCATTGTCATGCCCTGAACTCAGAAACCGGGCTCACAAAATTTCCGATCGCAGAATCTAACGCCGATAGCCTCCATAGTGCCCCATTCTTGGATCCCGACACTCATATGCCAGATTCAAATCCTGAGATCCTACGAGGAGGATTTTCTAACGTACATTTGTCTCAAAAGAAGTATAACCACAAGTATACCTAAATCATAAAGGCAACATCATCACCACATATCAACTAATATAATCATTTGAATACAATACCAAAAGGGAAATACATATGTCAAAATTAAAGCTCCAGAGGATAGCTGCACGCTCCAAGTTCAACGCTGCTACAACCTAACGTCACCTGCATGCATCTATCATGCATAAGCCTATAGAAAGCTTAGAGGGTGGTGAAAGTGTGTGCATAAGGTAAGTGCTAAGTAAGCACTTTTAGAGTAATGCGAAAATATGCGGTAAGTCCATGAATGCTATCAGCTGTACCAAAGCTATATGATGCAAGGCATGAATACTATTGGCTATACCAAGGCCATACGATGTGAGGCCTATGTAGCCAAATGTCATATGCGACATGCAAAGCAAGCATGCCAGTCCTCCTCAAGTACACATATCAGTACAGTTCCTCTCTGCATATCACCAGGGTTTAATACACTTCACATTGACTGCCTCCTCCCTAGCTGCACGGCCATGCAGGTGGAAGAGACTACACTATCTGCCTGACCAGTAGTCAGCCAATACCTACCCGGCTCATCGATAGCGGACTCATTTGCAACCTGGTCAAACTCAGCCTAGCTTATAGCCCCCTCACTCGGGCGGATAAGGCCACACCCCCTTCCAACTGACCACGACAAGTGGGAGACGTGTCCTACTGGTATTCCGCATTCGGGCACTCGTATATCCACTCAGTCTAGACGTTGGAGCATCTCTTAGTACCAAAAAGGTTCTAGGATTTTCACCCAAGGACATCTTAAGTGCCCACATGCTAGAGCCAATATTTTCGGTATCCGATACGACTATCCATGATGTGCCTGTGGAGGCCACGATCCTGATGTCGCTAGGGTGTGCAGTGATCACTACACACAATGCGAAATGCATGAGTCACACTGTCAGTCATGTAGCAATCCTGCATGTACCGCGTGATCATGTGGGGCACTTCGTCTTATAAGGAGTCCCGTAAATGTCTCAGCCTAACGGCTTATGCTATGATCAAACATTCCTTATATCAAGCACACATATGATGCATATGGGCATGAATCATGGAGTTATACTAAGCATGTTATAAAGTGATGAATTATCAACAATTATGGGCTTATCAATGGGCCCTAAGGAGAGTGACAATGCGGACATTTAACCAACATTAATCTTACAATGTGGACGTCAAACCAACATTGCTCCCAAGGCATGGCCTGCCATAATACATCATTACAGAAAACATGGAGGAATCACACATTGCAATGGACCTTAGGTACATCCCATTGGGCCTTAAATAGATCAAATGGGCCATATCACATGGGCCTTATATTCATCAAGTGGGCCGTATCAATGGGTCGCACCAATGGGCCTTATAACATAGGCCTTACATTCATATTAAGGTGGGCCTCAACAACGGCCACAAATACATCAAGATGGGCCTAATCACATGGGCCTCATACATATACCAAGGTGGGCCTCAATGGATGGCCACAAATAAATCAAAATGTATATATAATGTATACAAATGAATCATATCAAAAGATCAATTGGACCGCACCCCAAATAACAGTGGCAAGAATGATTTCCACCATTAAATTCTCAAGGCCCACCATAACATTTATTTTCTACCCAATCAAATCATAAGGTCACACAGACCTGAACTAAGAGAAAAAACAAATTTCCTAATGATCCAAAACTTCTGTGACAACCAAGGTTTCAATGGCAGACTCTCAATCCCCACTACTTTTGCTGTGTGGTCCACTTGATACTGGATTTGTCTCATTTTTGGACTCAAGCCTTAAAATTACCTTGCCAAAAGGTTGGACGGTTTAGATGCAACACCTACATCATGTTGGACCCCATATAGATGGAAGGCATGGATGAAACAGGTGGCCCACATCAGCTATGAAGCTGGAGTGAGGTGCACCAGTAATCCCACTCCACAAAAAATGGGGACAGTGTAGATAATAAATAAATCACGGTGGGGGTCGACTGCACAGATAGATGGCTGGATATAAGGCAGATAGACAACCTGAATTTAAAATAAATATATCAAGGTAGGCTTCATCTACCACCGTCCAGTAATGGACGGTGTAGATGGCATAGATGAAACACATATGTCAAGAGGGTCCCACAGACCTTGCTGACATCAACCACAGCAGCATCAATGGCTGCTGGTGAGGTACGCCAATCTATCCACTTTCCACGGTAAGTGGGTCCCACGTGGGGCCTACCATAACCTTTATTTGTCATCCAACTATTGATAAGGTCACATGGGCCTAGATGAAAAGGAAAAGCAAATTTCATATGGATCCCAAGCTCCTGTGACACCCAAAAGGGTTTCAATGGCAGCCGTTCAATCACACTGTTTCCTGCCATGTGGGCCACCTGACTTCTGGATATAGCTGATTTTTGGGGGACCCATTGTCCCAAAGGGGACCCAACATATGCACAGAGTGGATGTTCAAAACACATCATGGTGGAGCCCACAGCTGGGACCCACTTCCCTGGCCCTTGTAACACCTCACAGCGTTGGAACCTTTCTAAGGGCCACAGGGACTTTTATATATATTATATATATATATATATATATATATATATATATATATATATATATATATATATTGAAAATTAGAGTTTTCCTGGGGTTTTTCCCATGTGGGGCCTGCGTCCTCAAAATCCAACCTAACCATTGGATTCTACAGCTCATGACCGATCAAATAAGCCCAATATGCAATGTGTTTTGGCATATAGAAATATTAGAGTGGATTTTAATGGTAAAAACTTCTGTTTTCTAGGAAATGGCCCGCCAAAAAAATCGGATTGACTTCATTTTTTGGTCAACGCCTAAAATGAAATAGGGAAGGGGATGGACAGCGTGGATTAGAACTATACATCAAGGTGGGGCCTGTATGAGTGGCCCACCCAATAAGCTTTGAAACAAGCTAATATTTTTGTTTTCTTTTCACATCCAGCATCCTTGAACACTGGACGGTTTAGGCATAACACATACATATGAGGTGGGCCCTACTCAGGTGGGCCACCAAATGGCTGGATGGCTTGGGTAAGACACACATATAAAGTGGGCCCCACCCATAAATGGCTTGGATAAAATACATGCTTCATGGTGGGGGTCCATCCGGGTGGGCCACACGGCCACATCATCACATACATAGGAAAAAAAGAAAGAGAGAGGGAGAGAGAGAGAGAAGAGGGACACGTGTGATGGAGGGCTCCACCACTCTGAGCCCTCCCTTGCATTTAATCATACATCAAGTGGGTCACAATCCATGTGGGCCAACCAAATCAAAGATCAACAATGGAGGTTCCTTCTCCACCCAAAATGGACGGTCTAGATGACCTCTTTTTATGTAAGGAAAATAAACATCATGATGGGGTCCATGGAGAATGGCCCCATCATGGAATGATCATGAGGATCAAGGTAGGCCATCGGCCACACCTAGGGTCTAAAGTGAGATCCATACCATCGATCGGTAGGCCTCACTTAGCCCATCATCAAAACGTGAAAAATCTAGTCTAATAAGCACCCACCATTCGATCTTCTTGGTCCGATGGAAAACCGATCTCCTTGTGTCTCACTTTGATGGTGGAAGATGAGAAATGAATGGCTAGGATGAAGGTTTTTGGGAGAGGAAGTGGCCACACAACTCACTTTTTTTCTCTCTTTGAATGCATCGACGTGCACTTCTTTGGTGCTTGGAAAAATGTGTTTTGAGAAATGAGAGAGAGAGGGTTGTAAGGGAGGTGATGGGTGATGGAGTGATAGATGTGAGGTGATGTGGTACTTGACATATATGGGTGTGTAAGAGAGAGGGTGAGAGAGAGTTGACTTAGTGGTTGCTTGACTTGTGGAGAAAGAAAGTATGGGTGTGTACTTTGATTAATTGATTGATTGGTTGATTGATTGATTTGTTGATGGGACAAGTTGCAGAGATTCTCTTAGGATTGCAAACACGCGGTGTTTTTCCTTGAACTAAACGCGGGCCCACATCTCCCTGCCAGGTATCGGATTGGTGCATAATACGCGGCATCGAAACTGCGGCAACGGCGCGATCGCAATGGTACACGTCTTAGATTAAGCCGACTCAAATCTATGGGATACAACTTAAGGTCACGCGCAAACATCGATTATAGGCCACGGATTGCCGGACTTCGACGGGAAGGATCGCAGGCGTCGACAGAATAGTACAGACTAAGATACGGGTCTCACAACCATGTTAATGAAAGAAACCGCATATAATTTTTGGACTACTATTTAGAAAAGTGAAAGCAGTGCAAGTGCAAAAGCCTTTAATGCAATCACTTGTGCTCTATTACCTGATGAATTCAAAAGAATCATTTCTTGTGATACAGCTAAAAAAGCATGGGATATTCTTGAAATGACACATAAAAGAACTACTATTGTTAAAAAAAATCTAAAATCTAATTCCTCACAACCAAATTTGAGAAAATTCGTATGAAAGAAAATGAGTCTTTTGTGGACTTCTATATGAAACTAAACAACATAGTAAAATTCCATGTGAGTTCTTGGAGATAGAATCCCTGAAAGTAAAGTTTGCGCAAAAAAAAAACTACGATCACTTCCTGATAGGTTTAATTCAAAGGTTACCGCTGTACAGGAATTAAGGGATACAGATACTATGAAAGTTGAGGAGTTGGTTCTCTTCAAACTTACGAGTTGAATTTTAAAACTCCTAAAATCAAGTCCATAACTATTAACTCTTCTAAATGTAATTCAAAGGAATCTAATGTAAATTCTGATTTTGAAGAAAATGAAGATGATATGGCTATGTTGGCAAATAAATTTTATAGAAATTTTTAAAATAAGAAAAGAACATATTTTTAAAAACTATTTAATAAAAGAAAAGGAAATTCAAAATTTTGAAAATCTAAAATAAAAGACACCCAATGTTTCAACTGTTCCAAATATGGGCATTTAGCTTCTAAATGTCTTAAAAAGGATAAATCTAGAAGAAAAGGCATAGCAGCTACTTGGGATGAATCATCAGAGTCTGAAACTAATTCTGAAATTGATGAATCAGACTAGGAAAATGCAAATGATTTGAAAGCCTTTATGACTATACCCAGAATCACTTCTTCAATAACTGTGAAATATCTGATTATGAAACTCCAAGAAGTGACTCTAAAACTGAAGATAATCTTCAAGAGGCATATGATGCCCTATACAAAGAAAGTTGTAAAATTGTGGCTGAATTGAAAATTCAAAAAGAAAATTATGCTAAACTACAATTAGAACTTGAAAAAGTTGTTTTAGAAAAATTTCATTTTTCTGATTGTTTTAAAAAGACAAAGTTACATTTGAGTTTTAAGACTTCTGAGTTGCAAAAACTTAAATCTGAAAATGAGAAACTAAAACTTAAAGTTTCCTCCCTTCATAGTTCAAAGGACACTTGGAAATATACCCTTAGTGACGAGAAACTTGAAAAATTGTTAACCACATTTAGGCGAGTGGTGACAAGGCTGGATTGAGTTATATAAAAAATAACTCTTTCAAATATAAGGATTCTACTCCTACCTTTGTAAAAGGAGAATCCTCGAACTTTAAAGCAGAGACTTGTTGAGTGTGAAATATTGCATATTCCCCCTATTTATACCTTTGTTTTATAAACATGATAGTGCTTAATCGATCTAATTATGCATGTTTTCATGTGCGAGGTGATTTCAAGAGCTTAAGGTAAAATTGATATCAAAAGGAAGATTTATACTCAAAAGATTACTAAATGAAGATTTAGAGATTTAGAAGTCATTAATGAAGAATTTGCATGCCAAAGATCCATGGAAACCAAGTGAGGGATGAAGAGAATTGAAGATTTGAAGTGAAGAAAAGGAATCTTGAAAATTGTCCTGAAAAAACATATTTTGGAATTCTAAGTCTAAAGCAAAATTTTTCTGAAACAGACTTTCAATCCGACCAAAGTGCAGTTTCAGTTCGATCGAAATTGGGCAAAGCAGTCTAGCCTTAATTCAGTCCAACTGAAGCCAACTTCAGTTCGACCGAACCCAACTTCTGTCTGACTAAAGTGTAACTTTTTACACAAATTTAGGGCAGTTTCAAAGTCGGTCTAAGAAAATACTAGAAATATGGATCTTTTAATTATTTTTAAGTACGAATTAGGATTGGAAGAGTGGAGCAAAGTGTTTGAGAACTTCAAGGAGTCCTTCCTTCCTCAATCTTCTTCTTCTAGTTAATTTTTATGCTTTGTTTAAGAGTTTTTAGTTCAATCATCTCTTTAGTTTGCTAAATCTCTTAGCTAGGGCTAAGAGGTGAAGCTTGTAGCATGTTTAGATGTTTATTTTACTTTGATTCTTGTTTATGTTGAACTTCATTGACTTTTAGTTTGAATTTAAGAAATATTTTTAGTTTTCTATGGCTTGTTGTGACTCAAATTACAATAGATGTTGTGATAGCTTTGAGTTATCTTCTTTTCCATTCAGAGATTGTGAGATTGGTAAATCTTGTTGTTCACCATCGTCTCCTAGGCATGGTAGGGTGATGGAATCCCTGCCACTCATCACAATTCTCTTCCATTGAGAACTAGGTCAATAAAAGTTCAGATTTGATTTAATTTCTTTATCTTCCAATTAGATAGGATAGGACTCCAATTCTAATTGTGTTCTTTGAATCAAGTACGGTAGCATCTTGATAGCTACAAGTGGATCCTTGGCACCCTAGTTCCCACCTTTAAATTCACAAGTTTTAATCAACTTTATTCACAATTACTCTTCTTTATTCCAAATTTAGATTTAGATCTTTTTCTAATTCTAATTATTTCAGAATACGTATAAGTTTAGTCCCTATGGATTCGACCTCAGTCTTATCGAGTTATTACTACATCACGACCCTACACTTGGGGTTGTGAACAAGTTTTTGGCGTCGTTGCTAGGGACTATGGCTACATTTTTCTGAAATTAATTGGTATTAGAATTAGGTTAAGATTAGGGTTAACTTTTTGCTTTATTTTTAGGTTAGGATTTTTTCTAAATTTTTTTTTAGAAACTAACGTTGTTTTCTATTTTGTAGGATCCTAACATAACAACTCTTATTCGGTAATTTTGTTCCAACCCTCTCTCTTATCTTTTCTAGATTTTTTATTCATTTTAGTTTTTCTAGTTTTCTTTTTGTGTTTAATTGTTTAGTTACTTGAGAGCTGAGAGTGTTTCATGCCCAAGTGGGTTCATGAAAACACCCTCCATCTCTTGAGCGAAGGAGCATTAGTCGAAGGGTTGCCTATCCATCACTAGATTAGACACCACCTGAGATCCTCTGAGTCAGTAGAAGTAATGGCTGCAAATCAACCTCAACCACCCATTGAGGAAGTTCAAGATGAAAACGAGGTGCATATTGACCCCCGCCTCGTACTCTACAAGATTATTTACATCCGACAGGGGTGAGCTAACCTTCCTACATGATATTCCCATTGAATGCAGGAACTATAGATATTACATCAGGGGTAATTCAACTCCTCCTTAAGTTTCATAGACTAGAATCTGAAAGTCCATACTTGCATATGAAAGAGTTTGATGAAATAATATGTACATTACACTTCCCAAACGTGTCTGAGGACATAATTAGGTTGAAATTATTTCCTTTATCTTTGAAAGAAAAAGGGTAAGTCGTGGTTACATTCCTTAAGACCAAGGTCCATTGGCACATGGGCTGAGATGACAATGGAGTTCCTTAAAAAGTTCTTCTCCTATCATAAAATAAATACCTTAAGGAAAGCAATCATAAATTTTGCATAAAAAGAGGATGAGGCCTTCTTTTAATGTTGGGAGCTATTTAGGATCTCATTAATCCATGTCCACAACACGGCTACGAAACATGGCATATAACAAGCTTTTTTTTATGAGAGATTGACCTCACCCATGCGCCAATTTGTGGAGATGATGTGTAATGGGGAATTCATGAACAAGGAAGCCAATGATGCATGAGATTATTTTAATAAACTTACTGAAAACACATAATCATGGGATACCTTCTCAAAAACTACCACTTCTAAGCCTACTCAATCAAAGGAAAGGGGAGGAATTTATGTTTTAAGAGAGCAAGATGATATAAATGCTATATAATTGATGACTCTTGCTCAACAAACCATTCGTGTTACATGATCCAAACAGATGAAACTGAAATATGGCATCAACGTCTTGTACATGTAAATTATAGAGATTTATATAAATTGAGCAAAAGAGATCACTTACATGGTCTATCTAAACTAAAAAAGATAGAAAAAAATGTGGTTCCTGTCAAATAGGCAAACAAATTAGGAGTCACAAAAAAGTGAACTCCTTATCCATGGCTAGACCTCTTGAACTTCTCCATATGGATTTAGTCGGACCAACTTGAATGAAGAGTAAAGGTGAAAAGAAATATTTTCTGATGGTAGTTGATGACTACACTAGATATTCTTGGGTAGCCTTTCTAAGAGAAAAAATCATATACTCTTCATGAAGCTAGAAAACTTATAAAATGCATCCAGACTGAAAAAGAGTTATCTGTGGTCAGAATTAGAAGTAATCACGGAACTGAATTTGAATATAGCAATTTTGAGAAATACTGCAATGATCATGGTATATTGCATGAATTTTCTGCTCTAAAAAGACCTCAGTAAAATGAGGTTGTTGAAAGAAAAAAATAGAATTCTAAAAGAAATGGTTAGTGTAATGCTAAATAACATGAATTTGCCTAAATATTTGTGGGCTGAAGCTGTTAATTCTGCATGTTATATAATCAATCGTGTTTATGTTAGAAAAGCTAAAAACAAAATAGCTTATGAACTATGATTCAACAAAAAGCCCACTGTCAAATATTTTCAAACTTTTAGAAGCAAATGCTTTATTTTATGTAACCGTGAAAACTTGGAAAATTTTGAAGCCAAAAGTGATGAGGGAATATGTTTAGGTTATGCTCTAAATAGTCGAGCATAACATGTTCTTAACAAAAGAATAGGAGTTATACAAGAATTTATAAATGTTGTTACAAATGATCAATCGATCACACCTAGTCTTGATCATGATGATGATGATATCAATTTAGTTAATATACTTGAATCTTCATCTAAATCTGACAATACTGAGTTCAGGTTAGTCAAAGACCATCCGACTAATCAAATACTTGGTAACCCTCACACTAGTGTTCAGACAAGAAGACAACTTGAAAATATATGTAATCATGTCTGCTTTACTTCTTAAATTGAACCAAGTAATGTAAATGAAGTGCTTACTGATGAAAGTTGGATAAATGACATGCAAGAGGAATTAAATCAATTTATTATAAATGATGTGTGATATTTGGTTTCCACACCTACTGACAAACATGTTATTAGAACCAAGCAAAATTTTAAAAATAAAACTGATGAAATAGGGAACATTATTAAAAATAAGGCATGATTAGTTGTACAGGGTCATACTTAGATTGAAGGTATTGATTACGATAAAACCTTTGCACCAATTGCATTCCTTGAATCAATTAGATTATTTATTTCCATTACATGCCATAAAAAATTCGAAATATATCAAATGGATGTAAAAAGTGTTTTTCTAAATGGTGATCTAAATTAGGAAGTTTACATTTAACAACCAAAGGGTATTGAAGATCCCAAACTTCCCGATCATGTTTACTGTCTTAAAAAGGCTCTTTATGGTCTAAAACAATTACTTAGAGCCTGGTATAAAAAGTTGACTAAATTCTTACTTAGTCATAATTTTGCTATGGGTAGTGTTGACAAAACGTAATATGTCAAAAAATAAAATGATGATATCCTGATTGTTCAAATCTATGTTGATGATATTATATATTGATTTGGGTGTGCTAATCTATTTATTGAGTTTATAGATCCCATGAATACAAGTTTGAAATGATTATGGTCAGCAAACTAAACTATTTCCTTGGTTTACAAGTCAAACAACTTGAAGATGGTATATTTATTTCACATACCAAATATACTTTGAACCTTGTAAAAAGGTTTGACTTTGAAACTGGTAAGAATTTCAATACTCCGATGAGTACGATTCTTAAACTCTCAAAAGATGAATCAAGTAAAAGTGTAGACTCTCGACTATATCGTAGTATGACTAGTAGTCTTTTGTATTTAACAGCTAGTAGACCTGATATTGCATTTAGTGTTGGCATTTGTGCTAGATTTCAATCTGATCCTAAAGAATCTCACTTATCTGCTGTTAAATAGATAATCAGATATGTCACAAGTTTTGTGAACTTAGGCTTATGGTATCCTCATGATACGTCTATACAAATCAAAGGTTATACACATGTGAACTAGCATGAAATGTTGATGATAGAATATCTACCAATGGTGGATGTTTCTATGTTGGAAACTGCTTAGTATCATGGCTTAGCAAGAAACAAAACTCTGTATCTCTATCCATTGCGGAGGCTAGATATATTGCTGTAGGAAATGCTTGCACTCGGCTAATATAAATGAAAAGAATACTAGCTGATTATGGAATTACGCAAGATACGATGACATTATATTGCGATAATTCTAGTGCACTAAATATATCTAAAAATCTAATTCAACATTCTCTACAAAGTATATTGACATAAGATATCACTACATTCGAGAATTAGTTGAAGATAAAACTATCATGTTAGAATACATTCAAACTGAGAAGCATCTTGCAGATATATTGACTAAGCCACTTGACAATGTTAAGTTTTCAAATCTAAAGCATGATATTGGAATGTGTATTGTTAAATAATTATTATTTTCTTTGTATTAATGTTTATGTTTATTTGTCATTATGAAATGCATGAAAAGTAAAATGAAAAATAAATATAAATGCTAAAATAAAATAAAAATAAAAAATTTGGGGATTTTTCGGCCAGCTCATTACTAACCGAAAAATTTGACCAGCCAAAGCACACACTCGGGCTAGCCGAAGATCGTGCCGATTGCTCAGATAGGGGAAAAACCCCAAATTCCTTTTCACTCCATCTTCTTCGGCTAGCCGATGCCCCATTCGACCAACCCATTAACCCAACTCTCTTGTAAGTGATTTTATTTCAATTTCTTTCAAGATTTAGGTTGTCTATTTATAAATTTGCAAGTTTAAGTAGTTGTTCTTCATTTTGAAACCCTTTTTCTTGTTGGTTTGTCATCAAAATCTAATCTACTTTCTTCCTTATATTTTTCTTATAATTTCTCTTACTTATTTATAATGGAACATAGAGTTAAAAAATCTATATGTAGGGCTCGATCCGGTTCATCTTCCAGATCAATCCCTCTTGGTGTATAGACTCTACGCTCATCAGAGGATGATCCGAAAAATGTTCGAGATTTCTGCATAAGGAATATTATCATTGAAAAATTAGTAAATCTGG
The DNA here is from genome assembly GCF_029962835.1 of Magnolia sinica. NCBI lineage: Eukaryota > Viridiplantae > Streptophyta > Magnoliopsida > Magnoliales > Magnoliaceae > Magnolia > Magnolia sinica. Next base: position 62,234,860 of record NC_080577.1, read on the forward strand.
ACCACATTGCTTGTTTTGGTCTTGTACCAATTCTTTCTGAGGTTGGATGGGAATGTATTTTGCATTGGGGTGGGACAGCTTACCGGTCCATTGTGCAAGGCATGTATGCCTCTATTTGTGATGTTTCTCTTGAGTATTTATCATTCTTTATTAAATTTGTAGAAGAAACATTCACTATTACGCATTCTGTCATATTTGTTTTAATGGACATAGACATTACAGATGATGGAATTCTAATCACCACACTTTCAGAGAAAATGTCTAACTCTGAAAAGCAATGGATTACAAGAGCATTGTGTGGTTTCAATGCTGAATGATGACCTGGTAATACCTTACTCCTCAAAGAAACTATTTCCTAAATACCACTTCTTATATTGGATCTTTATATTTAATGTATATCCAAGAGCTGGGAATAACACTGATCTTACTCCCTTTATGCTTAGAGTCATCCATTCCGTTGTTTTGGGTATTTGTATCTGTTTACCTTCCTTGATTTGTTAAATCATTATTCAATTTCACTTGCATCCAAAGCATGGGTCGATTTTGTTTGGACATCTTACGTCTAGTCTTGCTTTTCATTACAATGTCCAAGTACCTACGTTTGAGGTACTAGAATCTGAACTCCCTTTTAATAACTTGAACTTGAATACAATGAATCTCACTCCCCTACCTGAGCAAAGAGAAGGATAAGAAGAACCGCAAATGGCGGGAGACACAACCATGGATGACATTTTCAATGAATTAGAAGATTTTGATGATCCGGCTGATTCTAACTATCATCCCTCTCAAATTGATGATATGTTATCTAGATTAGAAAAGAAGGTTGAGGCTCTGCATGTATCTTAGGCTTCATTAGCCCTAACCCAACATTCTACAATGAAGTACATGAAAAAGTACTTCCATCGCATCAACCGGAGTTTGTGGCTTACTGATCCTTCGATGCCTGCACCATCTTCTTCTGGGTCAGATTGAGCTTGATTTGCTTACTTTCTTTAATTATGTTGGATATGTACTAAACTTGTTTCATGGTTTGTTTAGATACCTTGGATAGTTTGGATATTTTAGATGATGTACTTGATGATATATGGAAATTTTAAATATTTTATATACTATCCTATATAGTGTTATTTATCTTGTTGATATATTTTCCTTGATATACCTGCTAATTGCTATTTCTACATATTGATAATCATGTTATTTTACCCTAATTTGATACACTTTTTTATATACCATAGAACTTCTTCTTCCTTTTTCAACTTGTGACAAAAAGGGGGAGAAAATAGTGGTGCCATGTTAATGTATATTAGGTGGAATGTTAATGCTAATATAATGGAATAATGCTAATAGAATGGAATGCTACAATTTTTTATTTTTTTTTGCTATACTAGTGGAATGGAGTGCTACATTTTTTTGTGCATACTATATGTTTTATTTCTCAGAGGGATTATCAATTGAGCATCATCAGTTGTGTTATGCATAGTTGGCTACAAGGATTACAAGGATGCTCGCATAGGGCAGCTTCAAGGTTGTTAAATCTTGAGTTTGGTTGATCTTGTTAATGGATGTAGTATTATGTAATGTTGTGTGTTTTTTCATTAATTTGATTAGGGGGTGTATTGTAAGTGCTATTATGTTGAGCACACATAGATTGTCAAATTTTATAAGACAAAAGGGGGAGATAGTAAGTGCTATTATGTTAAGCACACAGATGGTCAGACCACAAGTATGGAATCACAACTACTCTACATGCCTGAAGATCAATTCAAGATCAACTTATGATCAAGTCAATATTGGCACATCTTCTCAAAGAAATTGATGTCCATATTCAAGACAAAATCAACTCAAAGTTCAAGACAAAGTGTCTCATATATTTGCTAAAACATGGGTCGTATAATCCTAGAAAGACCTAAGGATTAGGTACTTTCAAAAATTCATTATATTGGGTTTATATAAGTGTTTTTGCTATGGAATTTGGCCAACCTAACTTCCTCAGCCAGCCCAACTTCAAGCCTGAGAAAAATAACAAATTTTGTTGTAAATTCGGTTAGCCTAAGTTTTGGTTCAACTAGCCTAAGCTTGAAATTCGGCTAGCCGGAGAAAGTTTGGGTGAAATTCCAGCAATGTAATCTTTTAAAATTTACGAGAATTCGACTAGCCGATTGGCAAATTCGACCAGCTGAAATTATCCTCTAGCCAACCGAATTTTGGATAAACCTTACCCTGCACAATCCGAGAGTCGTTGGAACAAATTCGGTGGACTCCAGCCAGTCGAAGCCAGTCTTAGGCTAGCCGAAGTTTAAACCTCTTTGCATATAAATTGTGGCTTTTACTTATTCTAAAAAAAATAACAAAAATTTACTGTAATCCTTCTGCAAGGGAGAGAGAGAAGCTCAAGTCCTCGGCTAGCTATCTGTTGGTATTTATAAATTTTAATTTATAGCTTATTCGATTCCCTTTTTCTCAAGATCTTTTAAGTCTTATTCTAAGAGAGTAATCTATACTCTTCTTTAAGATCTAAGAGAATTGAATTAAGTAGCATTTAGGTTTTTCATTTATAAAATCTATAGAACCATAGACTCTTTCTATCTGATTGAACACTGCACCATCAACGTTCAAGAAAGAAGTTCTTCTGGTACAAGCTTATGCCACTTCTTTGAAAAGGCCGAGCAAAACGTCTTAGAGGGGGGGGGGGGGGTGAATAGGACTGTACCAAATTAAAAAATAAATGTGGAATTGAAAAAAAGATAGTATAATCAAATAATAAATAAGCACAAGTAGATAGCAACCTCAAATGTACTAGTCTTGAGAGGTTAATACAAACTTAGTTCTAAGGACAACCTAACACCAAAAACCAAAAGCTTATGGCAGGACAAGCTCACTAGAATGTTTGTAAGTATTAAAAACCCAAACCAATAAAGAGGTAATGGAAATAGCAAAGGAAATAAACTAAGTTATTACAACATTCCCACAAGTGCATAAAATAAATTACACCATTCACCACAAATCCTTAAAATAAATTACAACATTCACACACATAAGCACATTCAATCATCCACCACAACTCCAGACATTATAGTGGTTCACTTGTGTATACACCAACTGTTAGAAAATAGCCACACAACTACTCCACTCCTAATATCTACTCCCTCGAGATATTAGCGTTCACTATTGAAAAGGTTTTCTAAGGTTTACCTTAAAACCTTCAAAATTGTGTCTTTAATTGGGCTTACACAATTACGAAAACCCCACACTCTGAGATTTTCTGGATTACCTCAGACAAAACTAAAAAAAAAAAATTCTGGCACAACCTCAAAAACCAAAAAGGATATATAAAATGGAAATGTACTTATCTGGAATTTCTACATTAAAGAAGCCCGGTAGAACCGATCAGATGTAGACGAAGATGTTCAATGTCGAGTCTCACAGATGAAAAGGTTCTAGTTCTAAATAATTTTTAATTAAATCAACTTAGGCTAGCTTAATTTGATTTTAATCTCAAGAAAGGGGAAATCACAAATCCCTTCTTAAAGTAAGATTTGAATAAAGATCTCAAAATTAAATTACAAAAGCTAATTAAAGAGAATATAAAATGAGCACAATATAGCTTAATAAATTCACAAACTTATCTCTCAGAGTGATGTCTTGATTTTTCTTTAATGAATGAATAATCTCTGAAATTCATGCTCTATTTATAGGTGAAAATACTGCTCACTCGACTGTTCTAAGGGTCGGTTCGACTGGTCGAAGGACCAACAAAATTTTAAATTTTCTGGCGCGACAAGATAAGACTATTACTCAACCGGTCGAGTGGCTTGCTCGACTGGTTGAGTGGCCTACTCGACTGGTTGAGTAATACACTTGACTAGTTGAGTGGGACCAAAAAAGCTTGCTAGACTTTGAGTCCAGCTGCACGACTGGTCGAGCACTGTTCACTCGACTGGTCGAGCAGTATCCTAGACTGGTCGAGAGTCTAACAGAAAATTCTGAAAATTCATAACAAACCTTAGACTGGTTGAGAAAACTCTTAGACTAGTTGAGCCAGTACTTGGACTAGTCGAACAAGCTCTAAGACTAGTCGAGAAAATGACCTATAAACATATGAAATGACCCACGTAAAATATGCAATGCATATGACACAACCTAAGGTCAATCTAGGGTCATCCAAACCTGTTTGTGAGTAGGAATAAATGAAACATCATTCGCTTCTGAATCTTTATATCTTGTGATACTTAAAGCTTGAGTTCGATCACTTGAACTTGAACTTGAGGTATGCTTGAGTTCTTGAGTCTTTAACGTACAGTAGTTGAACTTCAAACTTGAACTTGAGTTCTTGAGTCTTTAGCGTACAGTACTTGAACTTTAAACTTGAACTTGAGTTCTTGAATTTGAGCTTAAAACCATGAACTTCAACACTCTTCACTTCAACTTGAAGATGTAGGCAAGTTTGATGAAGATCCAGAGAACTTTAAAATGTACAAACCTGATCACTTTAACTCAAAGAATAATACAAATACAAAATGGTTTGGCACAATAAAATTTGACAACACTATGGGTGATAGATTTACACAATAGCATTTACAGTCTTCGAGTCTCCATTTAAAGATAAGTATATTTACTGTATTTTTATTTTAGGTTTTTCTGAGATAGCCTGTGAAAATCTCAATGGATTTCTATTTGTGATAGCCTGTGAAAATCACAAAAATGGTTTTTATTGTGATAGCCCGTGAAAATCACAAGGAACTGTATTAGGTTGTTAAGGTGACCCTGCAAAAACCTTATTATATTAAAAACCAAAATTACGAGGATAGTAATTTTGGGAGTGGAGTAGGTATGGTTGTTTTAAGCACCGAACCACCATAACTCCTTGTGCCATGTGGTAAATGTTTTATTCTTTTTGGTGATTGGATGTTATTTATTATTTCATTCTTGTGGTAAATGTTGTAATATTTTTATATTCTCTTGATAGTTTGAAAGATTGATTTTAAAGACATTCGTGAAATAAGGTTGTACTGCCAATGTTTTAGGTGAACGTTGTCATATGAATTATTTGGAATCAAGGTTTCAATACTGAAGCTATTGAGATTTTTGTAATCTTTATATATTCTGCATTTATTTCGATTATTTGGCATTTTCCTATTCACCCCCCTCTAGGACATCAATAGCTCTCCATTTCAGAAGAATTAATTGAAGATTTACATTATAATGAGTTTTCCATCAGCCAAAACATTGAAGGTAGAAATAGGGTCACAGACTATTTTCTTTGATCCAACTCTCTTCCATGATATAGTGTTCCAAGAAACAATGCTTATATGTTGCCCTATGAGCCAGTTTCAAAATCAGCAATACATGAAACAGTATTATAGGTTCGAGCCTAGATTGCCTATTAAAAGGAAAAAGGTAAGTTACACAAGCTGCTCACATTTTCTCCTGGTAAATTGCTAGAACCGTCAATGAAGTTAGGTACCAAACCCAACAAGGACCGTTATTTCCCAAGGATGCTAGAAACTTTCCATCAGAACTACATGAGAAAGTCTAAGAAGTCTAATAAACAATCAAGATATCCAATATAACAAATAAAATCAGAATAAAAATGATTTGAAAAAAAAAAAAAAACTTTGGTACCTAGCACTGTCAAGCAAACTTTGTGACCTTCCAAATAATGGTGATAGTTTGTTAAATTAGATTTTTGGGCCATGTTCCAAATTAGAGCTAATGATTTAAACATACTAGAGTGACTATTTGAATTATATCTTTTCCATGTATGCAATTAATTAGTAGAAGTAACCTATTGAGGTTTCCTTTCTGGATTTTGACTTTTCTTGTTTAACAAAAAGTTTAACAGCTTACTAGAATACAATATAGAAGACGTCGTTCCCAGCTTACTGGATTTCAACATTAACCATTTGATTAGTGGCCCTAAATATTGACGGCCGTGATCATTTACAGAATAGGTTTAAGCAACAATTTGTTAGGGACCATCATGGATTTTCTTATGATTTTAAAGAACCACCTTTGTTAGGCAATCTTAAACATCCCATCCATCAATTGGGAAAAAGGATTGCCATAGAAAATAATAACAAATCAAGGACTGATTGGATCATTAGATTAGTGTGAATTTTATAGTGTCCATGAAGTGTGTTCTGAACATAATGTACAGTTCAAATCAATTGATTGAACTATGTAAGTGAACTAGCCTGAGAACTAAGTTTCCTCCCATCTCATAAATGTTATAGCTTTGACAAAGTGATTTACACAGCTCAAGTCATTGCAAAACGAATCATCGAGTCAACCTGAGAACTAAGTTTCTTGTTGACTCATTCTGAATTCTTGTTGAGTTGAGTTGACTCTACTGAGTTTTCAGTCAAGTCAGCCAGTTTTAGAACTGAGTGTACTCACTCAAGTTCACCAAGTATTCATTGTAAAAAGTTAGGTGACCAGAGTTGAATGGCCTGATCATTTCCATAAATGAGTTGAATATTTCTCCATTTCCTCAAAAATGCAAAATAGTTTGTATTACCTAGCAGTAGACAAGTCGATCTTGTGGTAGTGCACATGAAGCCATAGAAAAACTAATACCAACCACATGTACACCATGGATAGCAATATAAATATTGTACCCATACAACACTACACTGTCAATCATGTCTTTGTTTTCTTCCCTGGTACAAAATGATTGATTAATGCAAGCTATAGTTCTGAGCAACTAGTTTTAAGGGAACACCGTATGGCATCAAAAATAATTTTTTGGTAAGCTTCCAAAGTGGAAAATTGTAATGTGATAGTTCTATTTTTTCTATTTTCAAGAACTAATGCAAAATCATTTAAGTGGGAACACCGTTGTTTGTTTGTATTTGCCTCAATTTTGGTCCAATGGAGTGGTAAAATCAAAGGATAGATAGAACTTCTATAGATGGTTTGCTGAAAGTTTGATACAACATTTTCTTCAGACAAATCTATTCTACATGACAAAAGGTTAAACGTATGTCAAGCATGTAGAGACGATGGAAATGAACTAAAATGTGAAATTTGGTAAATCTTTAAAAAGTGGTGAATATTCAAAACTATTTAATTGAACTCAGAAAATAGAAAGAAGAATGAATTAATTGTGTGACCAGTTAATTTGTTTCTTCTTTCGTCTTTCTTTTGGTTTTCCGGTATTTCAGTATTTTAATGCACACTTTAGTGGCTTAGAAGAATTGGGATCCTACCATGGAATGGCCATAGCAAAAAAAAAACTCATTGATCAGGCACTGTTATCCCACCAATCAAGACAAAAACATAATAGCTATAGAATACACTAACAAAGAGTGTAGATAGACAACAATGCATTCTCAGTGGAAATGAAATCAAAATATAATAAAAGATCTTACTTTTTCTTGGTATCTATGCTACCAACATCACACTCCAATACTACAATTTCTGTATTGTCAATTTTGGTATCTATGCTACCAACATCACTCTCTAATACTGCAATTTTTGCATTGTCAATTTTGGTATCTATGCTACCAACTTCACTCTCTAATCCCTTCATGGATGCATCATCCAAAGAGTCTCTTTGAAATGGCAACTTTAACCACTCCTTGTAAGGCCTGTATCCTAAACCGTACCATTCTGTAAACTCCCGCGATCCTCCTTGTTGAATTCCAGCAACCAGCGACCTGTGATCGGCGTTTACGCGCGACCCTAAGTCACATCCTATAGATCAGGGTTGACTCGACTCGAGACTTGTACCATTGCGACCGCACCGTCGTCGCAGTTCCAACACTGTATCTTGCGCAATGTTGTGATACCTAGGCCAGGAGTTGTGGGCCCATGTTTATTTTGAGAAAAATGCCGTGCATTGCGAATCCCGAGAGAATCTCTGCCCAAACATCACATCAATCAATCAATCAATCAAATACACATCCCATCTTAACCTATGCTTTCTTTCTTCCTAAGACAAACAACCTACCTCCTAAGTCAACTCTCATGTCACTCACACCCATCACCCATCACCTTTCTCTTATAACACCCTCTCCTCTCTCATTCCCTCTACCATTTTTCCAAGCAACCAAAGAGAGGGTGGACGTCCAAGCTTTCCAAGAGAGAAAGAGCCTAGTGTGTGGCCCACTTCCTACCCCTAAACTCCCATCTCCACCCTTCAATCCTCATCTTCCACCATCAAAGTTGAAGCTAAGGAGCTTAGCATTCTAAGGAGCTTAGAAGAAGTAGAATCGGTGGGTGATCTTAGGATTTTCACCATTGATCTTGATGATTTGAGGACCCACATGTGGTGGGACCCATTTGATGTATACATTGTATGATAGGGAGGGCTCATTGTGGCGGAGCCCCTCCCCTCCACACGTCTCTCTCTCTCTCTCTCTCTCTCTCTCTCTCTCTCTCTCCTTCCTTATATGAATGGCCCACCCGATGTATGTGAATCTAGGCTGTATGGGAGCAGCGGCCCACTGTGATGCATGAAATCCATGCCGTCTATCCAATGGGCAAACCCTGCTGCCTGTCCATTTGGACAGGCCTGGGCGGAGAGGGAAACCACAAATATCAGCTTTTTCCTAAAGCTAGTGGGTCCCACACATGTGGAGCCACCTCATGCATGTATTCTATATTTGGGACGTCCATCTGCTAGATGGCCAGCAGCTTGCTGCTGCTGGATTGACGTCAGTAAGTTTTGTGGGCTAATCACGAGATATGTGTTATGTCCATACCGTCCATCCATTGGCAGATGTGTGGGGCCCACCCCACATGTGCTACACGTGTGGGATGGGACACACCTTGATGTACGTATTTTATATCTGCACCGTCCATTTGATTGGGATGGTGCTATGGGACGCCACCGTGATGCATGTGCTTTTTAGTTACACCGTCCACCTATTTTCTCTGGTGTGGGACCCACCCCACACGTGTTGCACGTGTGGGGGGTGGGGCCCACTAGATGTATGTGTTGTATTTTACACCATCCAATGTTGGATGGTGACATGTGGGGCCCACTTTAATGTATGTATTCTATATCAACACCATCCATTCCTGGACGTGATGTATGGGGCCGACCGTAATGTATGGGTCTTATCCACACCGTCCGTTTGCTGGACAGGTGGGGCCCACCTTGCGGTATGTGCTGTATATCTGCACCGTCTATCTAGACGGGCTAGACGTGGCCCACCATACTGTATGTATTTCATCTACGCCGTCTAGTCCAGCTGGACGTGGACCCCACCTTGATGTATATTCACACAGCCCATGGGACGTGAGGTCCACCATGATGCGTATTGTGTGACCAGGCCATTCAGTTAAGGCCCATTGGAATGTGCAGGGCCCACCCCTTTTAAATGTATTTATGGCCCATTTGGCAAGGCCCTTTGTGATGCATTTGTGGCCCATTTGGGGAGGCCATTGTGATGTATTTGTGGCCCATTTGGTGAGGCCCATTGTGATGTAATTGTGGCTCATGGGTTTTGGGCCATTGTAATGTATTTAAGGCCCATGGGTTATGGCCCATTGTAATTATTTGAGGCCTATGGGTTGTGGCTCAATGCGATGTATATGAGGCCCTTGTATGAGGCCCAATGTGATGCATGTGAGGCCCATGAGTGAGACCCAACGTGATGTATGTGAGGCCCTTATGTGAGGCCCAACGCGATGTATATGAGGCCTGATGTGGTGTGATTCCACCATGACGTATGTAATAGTGTTTATGATGCCAATTCATCTTCCTAATTAGTTCTAAATGTGTCATGCCTTGGGAGCAATGACGGTTTAATGTCCACATTATAAGAGCAATGATGGTTAAATGTCTGCATTATAACCCTTCTTGAGGCCCATTGTTAGGTCCATTCTCATCTTCCCTTAGTGGGCTAACCCAAATCATTGGGCCCCCATAATTGTTAGGCCCATTCTTGATATGAGTAGGCCATCTAGGCCCATCCTTGATATGAGCAGAGTACATCATCATCGTAGAGCATGCTTAATATAGCTCCATGATTCATGCCCATGCACATCATATGTATGCTTGATATGAAAAATGATTGATCATAGCATATGCCATCGGACAGATTATTATGGGACTCCCTGATAGGAGGAGTTGCCCACATGAGCTCATAGTATACACAGGATTGCTGCATGAATGGATAGTGTGATTCATGCATCTCGCATTATGTGACATGACTACTGCACACCCTAGTAACATCAGGGTCATAGCCTTCGCATTCATATTGTGAATGGCAGGATTGGACCCCGAAAATCTTTCTGTACATGGGGTGCGATAGATGTCCCTGGGTGAAATTCCATAAACCCTTATGGTACCAGGAGGTCGCTCTAATGTCTAGAATGAGTGGATGCTTTGAGCGCAGAGTACCAAATACTAAGAGGTTACACTTCCCACTATATCGTGGTCAGTTGGAAGGGGGTGTAGCCTTACCCGCCTGAGAGGAAGGGGCAAAGCTAGGCTGAGTTTGACCAGCTCAAGGAATAGGTCTGCTATCGACGAGCTAAACCCGATATCGGTAATCAGATAGTGAGGTCTCTTCCACTCACCTTGTTGCGCGCGATGTGGTGGCAATCTGGTTTGTAGTGTACTAGACCCCGGTAATATTCCAGAGATGAATTGTATTAATATATGGATTCCGATGAGGACTGACATACTTGAGTTGCATTACATCTTGCATATGACATTTGGCTATATAGGCCTCACATCGCATGGCCTCGGTATGGCCGATAGCATTCATGTCTTGCATCGCATGGCCTCAGCATGGCCAATAACATTCATGAACTTACCAGCATATTTCTGCATTACTATGATATTATATATTTGGCACTTACCTTATGCATATACTTACACCACCCTCTAAGATTTTTATAAGCTTATGCACGACCGTTGCATGCAGGTGACGTTGAATCGCAACAGTACTAAGGCAAGAGTGTGTGACAGATCATCTTGGAGTTTTGTCTATCTTTGTATTTCCCTTTCCGCATTGTACTCAAAGTTTTTGTTATAGTGGATATGTGGTGATGTTGTTTTGTGACTTGGTTATGCTTGTGGTTATGCTCTACAAAAAAAATTATATTGAAAATCCTCCTTGTAGGATCGTAGGATCAGAATCTGGTATATGAGTGTCGAGAGCCAAGAATGGGGTACTACAGAGGCTGTCGGTGCCGGATTCAGCGATCGGGAATTCTGCGAGCCCGGTTTCTGAGTTTAGGGCATGACACTCCTCGTACATCTTTGTTCCCATTAGTTCCCATGGCTTAGCAACCAAATTCCCATTAGTTCTCATGGCTTAACAACCAAATTCCCATTAGTTCCCAGTCAAGCCATAACCATTTAATCTTAACCGCCTTGCCTCAGCAAGTAGACATGAAACAACAAATGTCATAGGAATATATGAATCATCCAATTACTTGAAAAGGTTAGTTACAATAAATTTTCTAGGTCAAACAATTGGGCATCACTCATTTCCTCTATAATCTACTTCATGACTCATCTATCATATGCATCAGAAAGACGTGGGAAAGAAAGGGAGGACAAACCTTTGAGCCCTTCTGTGATGCCTTGACAATCAACCCTAGATCTTAGCCCAAAAATATATAATGGAAAGTATTAAGTAAAAGGGGATTATCTTCATGGAGATAACCGCACGAACCAACAATATGTTGTGTCAGAACTATGATCAAATCCATAATATTTTCATGAAATAAGAGCTCTAAAAGTCTATCTCTCAAACTGAAAAAAACAGCGTGGCAGATCCAGATGCTTTCATGAAATGCACTCACACTTGCAATAAAAATCCATAAGAGCCGTCGTTAGAATCATATTAAATCCATTTCGATTCTCTTCCATATACCCATTCACCAGAATAACCTCATTCGGCACCACATTTTCAAACTCCATCCGTTAGAAGAGGCTTACAGTGTAATGTCTCGGAAAAATCTGGACAAAGACCTGAGTATCACCTTATGCAGAAATCACTACTGACCGAATCCTTTGGAAATTAGACAAAAAATTAATTAAGTGATAAACTAATTAATTAATAGATTAGTTTGAACCACTTTCTATATGAACTGCAAGACCCAAAACCAGTAGAATCGTTAACTCAACATTACGTAAAAACCTAGGAGAAATCTCTAAACCCAGTTGCTCTCGGGAGCACATTGAAACTTCGTATCGGACCTAGACCGCGCATCGAAAGTCCAACTACCGTGAAACTATATGGTTATGACCACCTTACTAGGCTTGACAACCATCATAAAATCAAGTCCAAATAGTATCAGAAATGCACAACTTGAGCCCGGAGCGAACTATGTGAGAAACGCGAGTATCTTTAAAAAATGAACTCAAACTTAAGTGATTTGCACCATTCACTTGCAGGCCAAATTTAAGGTTTTAGACCGTCAGATTCTGACCCAACTACACCCTTGGATTAGGAAAATTTCCCTACACACGTCAGTGTACTTGTGGCCCTGATCGAATGACGATAGCCATTGAACTGAAATTGGTCCTCCACGGTCGATCCACAAATCCGATCGGACTGAAATCTTAACTTAACATAGATCCATTATCAGGGAACTTTCTCCAAACTGTATGCAGGTAATAGACCTCCGAATGAGCTGTGTTAACTCGAAACAACCACCTCTTGGCTATAACCTAAGTATACCATGGCCATGGGGCCATTGACATCACTTCTGGGCCTATTTAAAGCCCTAAACCCACCCCTCTCTCATTCCATACGAATTTTCTAAAACCCTAGGAGAGAGAAGAGAGAAAAGAGGAGGAAAAAGTGAGGAGAAGAGAAAGAGAGAGAGAGAGAGTTGCTGGGATTTATTCCCACCACTCCACGTGCCGAATCATCTCTCTTGTGTCGCTACACCGTCGAATTCGAATCCATTTTTGGGTAAAAAATCCTAAACCTAATCTATTTTAGAAATCCAAATAGAGGAATCGATGAAATATCTAACCTATTTCATGATTTAGGTAGCCGTTGTGCCGTAGACAAAGGAGTGTAGACAAAGGCATAGTGTACGAACCGAGTTCGTAATAGGCGTATCGGTGAAAGGTAGGGACTATAAATATTTAGGTTATGGTTTTCAAGGCTTTCAATGTCAGTTAATGATTTATGACTGACTTGATTGCTGCCACATATACTTAGATGCGATGTTTTTCGTGTATTATACATATATATAAACTATGTTGAATATAATGCATTCCATGTGTTTGTTGAAATGTTTGAATGAATATGGAATTATGATTTGTGCTTGCTATGATTATTGATTGAGAATACATGATTATTGTACGTGTGATGACTCCTTTATGAAAGGATTTGCTATATTATATTTGATAACTAATTTATTACATGTATGTTGGTATGTGTAGTCTAAGTGTTTGATAAAATGTCTGAATGAGAACTTACTGGGTAAAATGTATTTAATAAGGGCGTTGAGATAGGATCCTCAATTACCGTATCTATAGTTACGTCTTCCTTCAGGTAACCTATCTCGCTACTACGTGATTTATGGATGAAATGCCTATGAATGATAACATGTGCACTATGTGTTTATTGAAATGCTTAAATGAGATTTATAATTGAATTGGTTGTCACATGCTCACATATGAATGCCTATTGTATTTGAGTATGATTGGGACTAATACGTAGTCCAAACAATCGGTAACAGTTTACGATCAGTGGCTGAACTAGTTTCGCCACAACGGATATGTTCGATGAATTCGAGTCGTACGGTGATTAGCGACAGTGGTTAGGCCACGAGGAGTGTGTATGCGCTCCATGTCAATTAATTTAACATGTGCTCGTACTAGTTGAGCTTGTCAAGTAACCCGATTGGCCTAATGTATATTCACCATGTATGGATGCTACTGCTTGAATCTAAGATACCACTTACCAATGAAAAGCCCATTTAACCTTGGTACCACGATCTGCTAAGACTCATAAGCCAAGCATGGTGGTATGGGACACCGTAGTCGAGCTGTCAGCCTATGCTGGGGTGATGAGCCTCCCCGTAGTGTCCATTGAGCAACCCAAACTCGTGAGCTGAATACGGTGGTATGGGACACTGTATTCAAGCTGTCGGCCTATGCTAAGGTGACGAGCATTTTCGTAGTGACCTCGAGTATAAACTAGGCCTACCCTGAGGTGACGAGCCTCTTCGTAGTGACATGAACTTGCCTATCCACTACTTTTCAATCAGGGGTGATGTTGCCCTATAACTTGCCTATCGTATGCGATTAACTAGGATTGACGACCTTAGATGGATCCTTATTGGGGTAAAAGATATAAAGGGAGCTACCTTAGCTTCCCAAACTGGTTGTACGAATAAGCCTAAATAAGAACTTGGCTAACACGATCATATCATGTATTGCATGTCCTTTGGCAAGGAAGCGCATGTTTAGTGGGAGTGTTGCATGCGCAATCGTGAGATGATGTCGCTGAGGGAGTGCAGGCGAGGGCATGCATCGTTATAGCATATCATTCTTGCATTAACAAGAGTACTTAGGACATGATTGTTGTACTGCTTTATCATTACTGCTTGATTGAATTGATAACATGTTAACCTTTGCCTTATAGCTCCACTGAGTTGATCACTCACTTCCACTCGGTGTTTTAAAACACCAACCAGACCCTGTTTTAGTTTCAGATGACGGCGAGGCTTACGAGGCGGCGTCTGACTTTTATGATGACGAGGAGTTCTCCTACATGCAACTCTTTGGTGGGTCTATGTAGACCTGGAGTTGCGTCAATGAGGTTACAAGGATATGGATTAGATGTCATTACATTGTATCGTTTTGTAAATTTTGGAATTATACATGCAATTATTTAACCTAGTAACATGTTCATACTCTGGGGACTTACAACCACTTATATGCTTTATATATTTATCACAGTCTTCCGCTTGCATAATCTAATTGTCTCTGGAGTATGATATGTTGATTTAATGTAATCTCATTCATGTTTAATGCACTAATACAGACAACATTTAATCATCATTATCTATGTTGCATAAGTGATGCAACGAATCTCGGGAGTTGAGCCTTTGCTCGACCCTTGAAATTCAGGGCATTACAAGTTGGTATTAGAGCATGATTTGGATTAAACTGGACCTGGGTTATGGTAACACGCTGCACACTGACGTACTTTGACTTAGGAGGGGGCGATGAAATGTAGAAACAGTTGTAGGATTCCAACTTGTAAAATCGGACCCGTATGCATCTATGATCATGTGGGATGATCCCAATTCCCTTCCAGACCGTCAATCGATGGGTTTAAACGATAATTCAGCATATTCCACACTCAAATGACCCGAAAAGTGTGAATATGAGCGAGATAGACCCCGAAAATGTCCCAAATGGGTGTAGGGGCCCAAACCGCATGAAACAGTGCGACCCAAGGTGGGTCCCATACGTTTTCGACACCTCAGGAGGGGGATGCCATCGCCCCTAGGGTGAGCCATAGCCCAAGGGTCTAGCAGACCATGATGGCATTCCACTTACTGGGAGGCCTCCCGATCCATGTCCAGTGGGTCTGGCGGGCTGCAGCGGGCCGCGCCGGGCCGACTGTGTACACTCATGTGGGGCCATGAAAAATGTGTGGGGCCCCTCTATTGCTCCCCTTTTTGCTTCATTTCATCCCCACTTAACTTCTAAACCCTTTCAACCCCTTCAAAACCTTGATTTTTCACCTCAAATCTCCCCTCCATACTCATATCTTCTTCTTCTCCTTCACTACATACCCATCTCCACCATCTTCCTTAAACAAAAACCATCTTCTACAACCACCCATCTCCATTATTCTCCTTATTTGAGCACAAAGCCTATACCTTTATGTCTCATAACTCACAAGCCTCACAATCCACCCTATTCCCAAGCTTTCCCGACTTCTATGGCTCTTTTTGAGCTTGTGGCTGCGATTTTCTCCCTCTCCACACTTCTTTCCCTCATGGGAAAGAAGAGGGCTTCCATAGATGAAGCTAGGCCTAGCCCGCCAACCCATCTAAGGAAGAAATCAGGCGCTGAAGTAAGTACAAGCGCCGCACGAGAGTAGAGGACGAAGCGGGATCTCGATCCCCAAGTTTCGCTCGAAAGGGCCCTACCGCTGGGCATCGCATATGGTAGGTTCCAGGGTTGTAGAGTCCTCTGTGAAGCACACGTGGATGAAAAGCTATTTAGACTTTATTTGGTGCTGGACCTCCTGGTGGACGCCGGGTGGGGTCCCATATTTGAAGGCAAGTCACGTGCTTGTGAGAGTAATATCTAAGCCTTCTACGCCCACATACGTGATCCGCTACTAGAGCCTTTATAGTTCACTATCCCCATGGGAAGATGGGAAGCCACAATTGATGTTGGTGTGATAGCTCGAATTATAGGGATGGAGCGTGGTGAGATTCATGCTAGTGAGAAGAATCTTAGGAGTGCGCATGAAAGAGATCACCGCAGGCAATTTCTTTACGGCTGACTGATCCGCTGGAATCAAAGCAACTGCCTCCCATCGACCAAGATGACTCCTGACTTCCACCTACTCCACCATATATTCACACACAATGTGTATCCTAGGTGGAGCAATCGCTCCGAATGCATGCGTTTGATAGTGGACTTCCCATACAGAGCTGGGTAGGGAGACAAGCTGTGCCTGCCTACATACATTATGCTATAGATAGTACAGACTGCACATTTTGTTAGGGGAGATGTTACACTCCCATTCAGCAGACTCATATGCAAGCTTGCCCATGAGTTCAGCTACTAACTTAACTTAGAGCTTGTGTCGATCCACTTCATCAATGACACTACGCTCAATAACACGGGTATTGGGCCGCGACAATGCCAAGCTCGTCTTAATGAGTATGGCGATAGATAGAGGAAGAAAGTGAAGAGGGTAAGGGGAGTGAAGATGAAGAAGACGAGGAAGGAAGTAATGAAGAGGGTAGTGGTGATGAAGAGCAGGGAGAGGAAGAAGAGGAGGCTTAAGACTCTGATGAGGGCTCTCCACCTACTACACATGAGCACCACTGTGATCGGGCTACTTTAGAAGCCCACGTGGCTCAGATTGAGGAGAGCCAAGTCACCCTGAGACATGAGGTCAGAGGGACCCGGGTCAAAGTGAAGTGAGATCTTAAAGAGAACAAGGCCTACATGAAACAGAAGTTCAAGAAGATGTCCCGCACCCTGAAGACCCTCTTGTGCTGCATGCAGGACAAGGGTGCTCCTCCACCATCATTAGAGTCGGATGACTAGTTATGTGTTGTAGTCGTCTTTGGGTTGTCTTTATTTTTTTTGCTTTCTATGTTTTAGCCTTAGTATGCTTAGTAGTATGGTAGAGTTGTTGGTGTGTTTAGCATTTAAGGCTTTGTTTAGATTAGCTCACACGCATCTTCTGTCATGATCCATGTAAGACTATATCTCATGTATTATGACAATTTTGGTTAAATGAAATGCATGGAGCTTCTTTTGATTTGGAATGTAAATGATGTTTGGATGAGTGTGAGTTCTCTTATGCTGAATCTCACACATATTACACCCTATGTTGTATATAGGGAATGCCACTTAAGGCCACTCGGAGTACGACACGTCTTACACTTGGCGAATTGAGTGACGGGGCACCTCCCCTAATCGATAGCCATACGGACCCCAGTTTGGGCCCAAATCACAAGATTATGTCAGATTCACAGTCGGTCATTGGCCCCACCAATGGGCCAACACCTTTTACACCACCGGTTCCATAATAGAACCGCGCATCTACCTCGATGCCACACATGCCTCAGGTGGCTTCTCCTCCTGATAGGATGGAGAAAATGATACTCCTTATGTAGTAGCAGCAGAAGATTTAGACCACCATAGCAGGCGCCCTTGCCCAAAACATGAAAGTGGTTCCATGAGTGCACCCTGCTAAAAACATGAGTGCCACCGGCCTATTTGAACGATTTCAGAACTTCTGACCTCCCACGTTTGTGGGTACTCACAGACCCGAGGATGCTAGATATTGGCTTGACCGCATCTCTAAGATGCTGAAGCCACTGCATTGCACTAAGGCAGAGCAGGTTGAGTTGGTCAAGTATATGTTTGAGAAGGAAGCCAGCCTCTGGTGGGACAACATCCTTGGACCGTTCCTGAGGGTTACGTGTGGACATGGGATGCTTTTAAGGACCGCTTCCACGGAAAGTATTTCCCCCTCACCTACCATAACGAAAAGTAGGGAGAGTTCCTTCACCTCTATCAGGGAGGAATGACCATGGCCGAGTATGAGAACAAGTTCACGGAGCTGGCCAGATACGCTCCTTTGATCCTAGTGAACGAGCCGATGAAGATGTGCGATTCTTCGATGTTTTGCAACCCGATATCTACACAAAGATGTGTTGCGCTAGCATACCCAACTATGCTGAGCTAGTGAGCATGTCTCTATGAGCTGACCAGGATGGGGATAGGCTATCTGATACACGTGTACCCATGAGTCCTAGGCCTCGGCCACATTTGCTGAGCAGGCCGTTCCTCGACAAGAGGCCATGTGCAAACTCGCCTCCTAGACTTATGGCTCCACTAGCCCAGCTGAGGTGATTAGATCTATGGTGCACCTACTGCAAGAGGTTGGGCCATATAGATACATGCTGCTTCACCAAGATGAGGGATAACGGCTTCTCGTCACCTCAGAAGATCAATCGCCAGCTTCCTTAGGCTATCTCGGCTCCACCTCCACGTTCAGTACCACCAGCACAACCTTTCTATAGGCCGAATGTACTTGTAATAGGCTGCCTCAATAACCTATGGTACTGCAGCCAAATCGTCCTCAGCAAGCTCATGTGCACTCACTTGCAGCTGAGGCATCCGAGATAGTAGTTACAGCACCATTGGCTTTTAAAGTCACAACACATAATCAAGTTACACCAGTCTTCCTATTGGTGGACATCAGGTCCACTATTTTGATAATATCATGCGCAACAGTCAAGCGACTAGCACTGGAAACTACTCCTATGGTTGGGTTGAGACTCCTTACCGCCATAGGGACCTTCTCAGACACTACCAAGATTTGTAAGGGTTACTTGATAGACTTAGGAAGCAAAACAATACTCATTAACATGATTGTTACCCCGCTGTGCCATTACAACATCATCCTCGGTATGAATTGGCTCATTGACATGAAGGCAGAGATTGATTATGAGACTAGAGTGGTGACAGCCCATGGTCTGAGGGCACGAACTTTACTTTCCCAGTTTAGGTCAATTGGTACTATCGCGTTAGTTGTTATACTTCCTTGCTAGAGAATGTTGATGGTCCGACACTTGGGAACATGCTAGTAGTTCAGGATTTTGAGGACGTGTTCAGAAAGATACCTGGATTACCTCCTCAGTGCAAGATCGATTTTACCATTGATCTAGTGCCCGATGCGACACTTATATCTCTACCGATGTATCGCATGCCTCCATGTGAGATGGAGGAACTTAGGAGACAGATCAATGATCTGTTGGATGCAGGCTTCATACGACCAAGTATATCTCCTTGGGGAGCACCCATGTTATTGGTGAAGAAGAAGGATGGATCGCTGTGATTGTGTATTGATTATCGCAGGTTAAATCAAGTGATGGTGAAGAACAAGTATTCTTTACCTAGGATAGATGATTTATTCGATCAGTTGAAAGGGGCGCGGTACTTCACCAAGATCGACTTACAGTCAGGGTATCATCAGTTGTGCGTCAGAGATGAGGACGTGCAGAAAACAGCGTTCAGAACCAGCTTTGGGCACTACGAGTTCCTTATGATGTCATTTGGACTCACAAACGCACCAGCCGTGTTCATGAACCTGATGAACCAGGTGTTTCGGTCATATCTGTACCGATTCGTCATTGTATTTATAGACGACATCCTGATATACTCCAAGAGTTGGAAGGATCACGAGGAGCACTTGCGAGTGGTCTTTAATACTCTCAAGAAGAACCAGTTGTTTGCCTAGTACAAGAAGTGTGACTTTTGGAAAGAAGAAGTCAAGTTCCTAGGGCATGTGGTGTCCATGGAAGGGATAGCTACGGACCTTGCTAAGGTGTAATGACCCGAAAAATTTTGTGCCAAGACCTGAGTACTACCTCCATTCTCTTTAGAAGCTAATTGTGGGGTAATAAGCGCTAAACTCGATTGCTTGTGAAATTGACATCAATCACTTTAAATTTGATTTGCATGACTCAAAACCTGTAGTATCATTAGCGCTATGTTACTCTGAAATCTGGGATTCATCGCTAAATCCAGTTGCTCTTGGAAATTTTTGGAAGTTCTGGATCGGACCTGAACCGCGCGTCGAAAGTCCGATAGCGATGATCTTAGGCAGTTATGGTCACCATGTTGGACTTGACCATCACCTCAAAAATCAAGTTCAGATGATATTCTGGGTCAATTTGATTGAGTCCGAAGTGAAGAGTGTGAGAATGGTGGGATATTAAATGTGATTTTATGAAATCTGAGTCGTGTCGCTTGCGCAATGATTTTAAGCAATCTGATCGTTGGATTCTGACCCAATTTCACCCTTGGATCAGGGAAGGTGGCCCAGGCAGGTCATAGTGCTTGTGGTCCTGATCGAGTTTCGGTGACCGTTGAATTGAGTGTGGTCCGCCACGGCTGATCTGTAGATCCGATCGGTACAAAAACTCAGTCTGACCTAGATCCATGGTCAGTGAGCTTAAGTCTGACCGTACGTGGAAAAATGCCCACCAGAAGTGCTCCGTTGGATCGAGAGAGGCTTGATTTGGTTATAACCTAAGTATACCTTGGCCCTGGGGTTATTTTCATCAATGTTAGGCCTATATATAGACCTTAAAACCCTCATTCTCTTTTCCATACGAATTTTCTAACCCTAGCTAAGAAAGAGAGAGGAAAAGATTGAGAAAGTGAGAGAGAAGTTGGTGAATCATCTTAGATTCTTTCCTGTTGCTCTACATCCTTAAACCATCACTTTTGAATCATTATTCTGGCGATTCTAAGTTCATCCTTGGGTAAGTTAACCTAACCCTAATCTGTTTTAGAGCTTAGAATGGTTTATGTGTGATGTATCTCATTTCTATTCTAGCCTTAGGTTGTCTAGTTGCCACTGACAAAGACATATCATCTGAATCAGTTCGGTGCGCTATTTCTAGTTTAAGGTGCGGACTTTAATCATATAGGTTATGGTTTTCAAGGCTTTCAATCCCAGTGAATGGTTTATTCTTGTTATGGATGAGATTTCATATGCTAAATACTATGTTTATTTTGCATTCCTGATATGCATGTGATATATTGAGATTTGTGTATTCTATGTATATGTAGAAGTACTGTATATGTATAAAATATGAACATGTGTTTGCCATGATTATTTGTCGTGTATTTATGCAAGATGTATGTGTGTCAACTCCTTGGCAAAAGGAATTGTTTAAATGTGTGTATTCCAACATACATCATGTATGTTGACCTATGTATTCTAAGTGTTCGTAGAAATGTCTGAATGATCTAAAGTGTAATATGTTAACCTAATTACGGGCATTGAGAAGCGATTCTCAACACTTCTATCGATGTGTATGATTTACCACATGCAAGTCATATTCCTTGTTGTTTAATTTCAAGTATTACTTATGTGAAAATCCATGTTTAGTTGATATTCTTCAAATGCTTACATACCACATGATTTAAGTTGTTGTTCCATTACTATTCTAAATTGTTGATATGAATATCTATTGTAGTGGAATGTGTTTGGGACTATGGATTAGTCCAGGAAATCGGTAATCGGCCTTGAGTTAATGGCTGAGGTTGCTTTCGCCATGTAGGACGTGATTAGACGAACCCGAGTCGTATTAGAGTTGTCGGCAGTGGTTTGGCCACATGGAGTGTTTGCGCACTCTATGTCGTTCAACCCAATGTGCGCTCGTGCTAGTCGAGTTCATCAAGTAACCCGATTGTTCGATGTATGTTTACCATGTATGGACGCTATTGCTTAAATCTAGGGTACCAAACTTACTGATGAAATCCTGTTAACCATGGTACCTTGATTCGCTAAGACTCATTAACCGGACATGGTGGTATGGGACACCGTGGTGAGCTGTCGGCCTACATTGATTGGTGACGAGCCCTTTGTAGTGACCTCGAGCATACCTGGATACCGCATTGAGGTGACAAGCCTTATTATAGTAACGAAGGTATGATAGGCGTGCATTGATTGGTGACGAGCCCTTTGCAGCGACCTAAAACCATATGATCTAAGACTGACGACCCTAGAATGGATCACTGTTTGGAAATTGATATGAGGAAGGTACCTTAGCTTCCCAATCCTGCTGTATGAAAAGGACTAATAACAACTTAATAATCATGTTCATGCACCGCATTGCATGTGCCTAAAAGAGGTGGAGCACTTGAGGTGATGTCATGCGTAAAGTAAGATGAAGACGCTGAGGGTGTACCGGCGAGGGCACGCATCATTCTACATACATCCTTGCACTAACAAGAGTACTTAGGACATGTTTGATTGTTCTGCTTTATCATTACTGCTTGATTAAATTGATAACATGTTAACCTTTACTTTATTGTTCCACTGAGTTGATCACTCACTCCCACATTCTGGGGCGGTGTTTAAACACCCACCAGACTCTGTCTTAGATGCAGATCTTGATGCGACCCCTGAGGCAGAGTAGAAGTTTGAGGATGATGAGGCTGCATTTTCTTTCATGCAGTTTTCAGGCGGGTTCTTGTGAGCCTTGTTCTGATGCATGAGATTCTGGATTTCTTTTAGAATAGATAATGTCTTTTAATGCTTGTAATTTTGATAGTAACACTTGTAAGTATGACCTGGTATGTATATGTATTTCAGGGATTTGCACATGTACACATATATTTCTTTAAGTCTTCTGCTTGCGTTCTTCACTTATCCCTGAATTATGTTTGCAGTTTGGCTTAATCTATTCCATGATTTATGTACTCATACAGACAACATACATCCATCATTAAATATGTTGCATACGTGATGTTTTGAAACTCGGGAGATGAGTTATGCTCAACCCCCGAATTTCAGGGTGTTACAAGTTGGTATCAAAGCATGAATTGGATTAAACCGGACCTGGGTTATGGTCACACACTGCACGCTGTCGCCACCTTAGTGTATTTGGGTGCGAGTTTATTGTAGATTTTGTGTCTGTGTTTCTATTGCTTCTATCGGCGAAAGTTTACTGAAAACGATCGCCGAGATCGAGTCTGTCCGCACTCCTGATCACACACAGCGACCCAAAATCTCTTTTAGACCATCTATTAATGAGTCTAGATGGTTTATCTTCCATCTTAACCCTTCAATTGTCAGTAAACCTCTGTTTGTATCAGATTTCAACCCGAATCGCCCGATAAGCGTCGAATTGGACAAAGGGGCCGATCGGGGCATTTTCAGGGGGGCCAAGGAGGGACCCACATCATTTTAGAGCTTAGGGGCTAGGAGGACCTCACCCAAACGGTGAGCCATTGTTGGCCGGTCCAGAGACCGGCGATGACCTCGCCGGTTCGGTGAGCCCTCGCCGATCAGCAGGCCAGGCCGGGCGGGCCGGCTCGAGCCAACGACTTTAGGGCCTAGTGTGGCCCACCCCTCCATGGTTGGCTGATTAAAACCCTTCCTAAACCCTATTTCCTTCACAAAACACCCTCCCAAGCTCTCCTTTTCTTCAAGTTCCTCTCAAAACTCCACCAAATCCCTCCCCATCTCCTTCTTCTTCCATTTTCGGGCACACCCAACCAACCCATCTCAAAACTCCACCCCTATTGTTGATTTTACTCTCTTTTCTTCTCATTTGGGCTCTCAAATCCTCCTTTGGGATCTCAAGTGTGTGGAAGCTTCACCATTCTTCCTATTTCTCTCTTTCTCTCATTTTCCATGGCCCTCTTTGAGTTTATCACGGCCATATTTTCCATCTCTACCCTTCTTTCTTTGATGGGGAAGAAGAGAGCGCTCGTGGATGAAGCCGGGCCTAGCCGCCCAACTCGTGCACGGAGGCCAAGAGGTGCCACCGCGAGCACGACCACCGCCCATGAGTTTCAGACCAAGAAAGAACCTTGTTGGCGGAGCTATCTCATGGAGTCTATGAAGGCCGTAGGGTCCTTTTTGAGGCTCATGTTGATCCGCAGCTATTTGGGGAGTTTCTGTTATTGGAGCGCCTGGAAGGGGCCGATTGGTGTCCCTTATTTGAGGGCGAGTATCGCGCCAATGCAAGCACTGTTCGAGCTTTTTATGCCAACATTCGTGATCCTTCGCTAGAGCCTCTACAGTTCAAGATTCCTTGTGGTAGTGGTTGGGAGGCCACGGTCAATGTCGCTTTGATATCCTGACTCCTGAATGTGCCACTTAGTGAGGTGCATGCCAGTTAGAAGAATTTGAACAGCATGCGCGAGAGGGATCGTCGCACCTAGCTCTTGTGTGGTCGTCTGGTCGAATGGCAGCCTAATAGAAGTCTTCTAGCTACCAACATGACGGACGACTTTCGCTTGCTTCACCACATGTATACATTCAATGTATATCCAAGGTAGAGCAACCGCAACGAGTGTACGCGCCTGATGGTAGATTTTCTGTATCAGGTGGGGCAAGGATCGAAGTTATGTGTGCCGACGTACATCTTGCGTCAGATTATCCTTATTGTTCATTCGACTAGGAGGACCGAATCACTCCCATTTGGCCGACTCATTTGTAATCTTGCACATGAGTTTGGCTATCGGCTTGGGGCAGAAAAGTCGGTACCAGTTCGCCACATTAATCTGATGACCCTTAAGCAGATAGAAATTGGTCCTCGTCGACAAGCCTCAGAGAGTGAGGATGAGTCAGAGAGCGATGAGGAAGAGAGTTATGCTGAGGGTGGAGCTGAGATTAAAGAAGAAACAAAGCAGGACGAGGAAGAGGTTGAGGCACAAGGTACGAGTGAGAGTTCTCCTCCTGTAGCGCTAGAGCAGAGCGCAGATCAGGTTGCCAGGGATGCCCGTATCGCTCGGCTTGAGGAAGGGCAGGCTGTTCTACGCCAGGATATCATGGATCTTCGAGGCCTTGTGAAGCATAAGTTTAAGAAGGTGACTCGAACTCTGAAGTCTATCCTGTGTTGCTTGTAGGATAAGAGTGCCCCGCCTCTATCTCCTGATTCCGATGAATAGTCGTCGTTGTAGTCGTCCTTTGCTTTATTTGGTTGTTTGCTCTTGTGTGTTACCGTTGTTGGCATTGGTAGTTGGTAGTTGTTTGTTGTTGATTGAAGTTTTAGATGTTTTGGTTCACATGCTTTCCCTGTCGTGATTCATGTAATGCTGCACTACTTGTATTGCGATAATTTTGTTAAATGGAATGCATGTTGTTATCGTTGAAGTTATGCTGTGAATGCTGTGTGGGTGGATTATGTGGACGTAGAATCTTACAGGTTGCATCCTCTGTTGAATGTAGGGTATGCCTCCTAAGGGTTCGAAGACTTCGGCCCATCTCTCCTTGGTTGAGTCGCTTGTCAGGGTTCCTCCCCTCAACGATAGCCAGACGGATCCACAGTTGGGCCCGTCTCATGCTGGTGTTGGGCCGACACCTGTGATTCCACCTATGGCTCCTCCAGTCATGCCTTCGGTTCCTGAGCCGAACCATGCATCTTCGTCTGCTCCGCCTTCTGATGGGTTTGAGCAGATGATGCTGTTGATACAGCAGCAGCAGATTCAGCAGCAGCAGCACCACCAGCAGCAGCAGCAGCAGCAGCAATAGTTTCTGTCTTCCATGGCTGGCATCTTTGCTTAGTCAGTGGGGGCGACTCTATCTACTTCACCTATGCCCCCATCTGGGAGAGCTAGTGCGAGTAGCACTTTTGAGCGATTCCAATGCTTACGACCTCCCACATTTATGGGTTCTCATAGACCCAAGGAGGCCAAGTACTGGATTGATCGCATCTCTAAGATGCTGAGACCGCTACACTGTTCAGAGGTTGAGCAGGTCGAGCTTGCCTCCTTCATGTTTGAGAAGGAGGCCAGTTTATGGTGGGACAGTGTTCTTCGCACTGTTGAGGAAGGATATGAGTGGTCGTGGTAGGCGTTTGAGGCCCGCTTCCACAAGAAGTATTTCCCGGTTACGTACCGACATGAGAAGGAGAGTGAGTTCCTTCGCCTCCACCAGGGAGGGATGTCGGTGACGGAATATGAGAACCGGTTCACTGAGCTAGGTCGCTATGCTCCCTTGATTTTGAGCGATCAGCCGATAAGGATGCGGCGCTTTTCTGAGGGATTGAGGCCTGAGATCCGATCGAAGATGTGCTGTGCTAGCATATCTTCCTATACGGAGTTGGTGAGCATGTCCTTGCGAGCAGAGCAGGACGGGGACAGGTCGTCCAGTATGCGATCACCTATGGTTCCTAGGCCACGACCTGACTTTCAGGGTGCACCTTTTCTCGGCAAGAGGCCGCAGGCAGATTCTCCTCCGAGGCGTTCAGCGCCGCCCGCTCAGCAGGTGCGAGCTGATCTTCGCTGTTCGTACTGTGGGAAGATGGGACATTTGGATCGTTCTTGCTTTTCACGTATGCGGGATAGTGGTTTTACTCTACCGCAGAGGATCAGCCATCCGATGCCTCTGGTTATTTCACCTCCACCTCTTCGTTCAGCGCCAGCTCATCCATCCTTCAGGCCTTCTGTACCTAGCTTCAGGCCACCTCAGCGGCCCATGGTTCCTCCGCCGAATCGTCAGCAGCAGGCTCGAGTTCATGTGCTCTCAGCTGAAGCGCCTATGTCTGACTTGGTGTCGAGATCCTTTGAGGTTACAACGCACATTGAAGGTATTTCCGTTTCTATGTTAGTGGATACAGGGTCCACTACCTCTCTTATATCGTATGCGGCAGTTAGGCGTCTGAGTTTGAACACTGTTTCTATACAAAGAGTGATGCTCACTACCGCTACGGGGATCTCCTCTGCTATGAACAAGCATTGTTTGGATTGTTTGATTGATCTAAGAAGTGGATCGATTCGTGTTGACTTTTTTGTCACACCTCTTTACCATTACGATGTTATTATGGGTATGGATTGGCTCACGAGGATGCGAGCAGAGATTGATTGTGAAGCAAGGTCGGTGACAATTCATGGACCTGAGGGCGAGACAGTTACTTTCCCAGTTCAGGTCAGTTACCCTTTTCGTCTTGGTTATTATACTTCTCTGTTGAAGAGTATGGCTGAATCGGCATTTGAAAGCACGCCTGTAGTTCGGGAGTTTGAAGATATGTTTGAGTCGATTCCTGGATTACCTCCTCAGCGTGAGATTGAATTTACTATCGATCTCATGCCTGGTGCGGCGCCCATTTCTTTGCTCACCTATCATATGCCTCCGAGTGAAATGGAGGAATTGAGAAAGCAGATAGATGGTTTGTTGAATTTGGGCTTTATTTGGCCTAGTGTGTCTCCTTGGGGAGCACCTGTCTTGTTTATGAAGAAGAAAGATGGTTCCTTGCGATTATGTATTGATTATCGCAGGTTGAATCTGGTGACTATGAAGAATAAGTACCCTTTGCCTAGGATCGATGATCTGTTTGATCAGTTGAAGGGGGCACGGTACTTTTCGAAGATTGATCTGTAGTCAGGGTATCACCAGTTGCGCGTCAAGAATGAGGACGTGCAGAAGACCTCTTTCAGGACTAGCTTCTGTCACTATGAGTTCCTTGTGATGTCGTTCGGTCTTATGAACGCACCAGTCGTGTTCATGGATCTAATGAAGAGGGTGTTTCGGCCATTCTTGTTCCGATTCATCATTGTCTTTATCGATGACATTTTGATTTATTCTGCAAGTCGTGAAGAGCACGAGGAGCACTTAAGAGCGGTCTTGGATACTCTTAGGAAGAATCAGCTTTTTGTGCAGTTCAAGAAATGCGATTTCTGGAAAAAGGAAGTCAAGTTCCTGGGACATATTGGA
The DNA here is from genome assembly GCF_029962835.1 of Magnolia sinica. Classification (NCBI taxonomy): domain Eukaryota; kingdom Viridiplantae; phylum Streptophyta; class Magnoliopsida; order Magnoliales; family Magnoliaceae; genus Magnolia; species Magnolia sinica. The sequence continues at coordinate 62,262,738 of NC_080577.1, forward strand.
GTTTGTGCGAGACTTTGAGCAGAAGCTTACGGTGGAAGAGTCGTATGTGGTTATCGCACACATTCGTGTACAGCCCCTCATGGATGAGAAGATCATTGCAGCTCAGGCAGATGATGAGCTTTTGGCGAAGATGAGAAAGCGGGTTGGTACAGATGAGAACTCCGAGTAGAGTGTTGGTTCTGATGGGGGCCTACGATTTCGTGGCCGGTTATGTGTCCCAGACATTCCTGACTTGAGACGAGAGGTTCTCGAGTTAGCCCATACTTCTAAGCTTGCGATGCATCCAGGTAGCACGAAGATATCAAGATATGAGAAGATCTTATTGGTGGGACAACATGAAGGTTCACATTGCTGACTATGTATCTCGTTGTCTCATGTACCAGTAGGTCAAGGCAGAGCATCGTCGACCTCCTAGGTTGCTTCAGCCCATGCCCATAGCAGAATGGAAGTGGGACTTCATCTCTATGGATTTTATTTCTGGGTTGCCAAGGACGAGGAAGGGACATGACTCTATTTGGGTGATCGTCGACCGATTGACGAAGTCAGCTCATTTCTTACCGATCAAAGTCACAAACTCTGCAGACGAGTTGGCTAGATTGTACATCAAAGAGATTGTACGTCTGCATGGAGTTCCCTTGGAGATTGTGTCTGACAGAGACACGTGTTTCACATCTATCTTCTGGACTCGTATACAGGAAGCGATGGTGTAAAATTGAAGTTTAGCACTGCGTTTCATCCGCAGACAGATGGGCAGACGGAACGTGTGAATCAGATTCTAGAAGACATGTTGCGAGCTTGTGTTTTGGATTTCAAGGATAGTCGGGATGATTGTCTCCCTTATGCAGAGTTCGCGTACAATAACAGTTTCGAGGCGAGTATCGGCATGGCTCCCTATGAGGCGTTGTATGGTCGCCCGTGCAGAGCACCGCATTGCTGGGCAGAAGTTGGCGAGCATAGTTAATTGGCCCGGAATTGGTGCAAGCGATTTCAAAGAAAGTTGACATTATTCGACGTCGACTTCTAACAGCCCAGAGTAGGCAGAAGAGTTACGCTGATATGAGGCAGCGACCGCTTGAGTTTGAGGTTGGAGACCATGTATTTCTTAAGGTTTCCCCTATGAAGGGAGTTCTGCAGTTCGGTAAGAAGGAAAAGCTTACGCCGAGATTTATTGGTCCATTTCAAATTCTGAATCGAGTGGGAGCAGGCGTGCATAATGTATTTCATGTTTCTATGCTGAAGAAGTACGTTCCTGATCCTTCGCATATTATCAGTTGGGAGCAGGTGCAGTTGAACGAGGATGCCACATATGTACTGCGACCGACGCGTATTCTAGACAGGAAGGAGCAGGTGTTGGATAGCAAGGTCATCCCTCTTGTAAAAGTTCTATGGACGCATCATGGTGAGGAAGAGGCTACTTGGGAAACCGAAGCTGAGGTAAAAAAGAACTACCCTCAGATCCTTGAGGAATATGAGAAGGTATGAATTTCGAGGACGAAATTTTCTTTAAGGGGGGTAGATTGTAATGACCTGAAAAACTTTGTGCTAAGACCCGAGTACTACCTCCATTCTCTTTAGAAGCTAATTGTGGGGTAATTAGCGCTAAACTTGATTGCTTGTGAAATTTGCATCAATCACTTTAAATTTGATTTGCATGACTCAAAACCTGTAGTATCATTAGCGCTATGTTACTCTGAAATCTGGGATTCATCGCTAAATCCAATTGCTCTTGGGAATTTTTGGAAGTTCTGGATCGGACCTGGACCGCGCGTCGAAAGTCCGATAGTGATGATCTTAAGCAGTTATGGTCACCATGTTGTACTTGACCATCACCTCAAAAATTAAGTCCAGATGATATTCTGGGTCAATTTGATTGAGTCCGAAGTGAAGAGTGTGAGAACAGTGGGATATTAAATGTGATTTTATGAAATCTGAGTCGTGTCACTTGCGCGACGATTTTAAGCAATCTGACCATTGGATTCTGACCCAATTTCACCCTCGGATCAAGGAAGGTGGCCCAGGCAGGTCATAGTGCTTGTGGTCCTGATCGAGTTTCGGTGACCGTTGAATTGAGTGTAGTCCGCCACGGCTGATCTGTAGATCCGATCGGTATGAAAACTCACTCTGACCTAGATCCATGGTCAGTGAGCTTAAGTCCGACCGCACGTGGAAAAAGGCCCACCGGAAGTGCTCCGTTGGATCGAAAGAGGCCTGATTTGGTTATAACCTAAGTATACCTTGGCCCTGGTGTTATTTTCATCAATGTTAGGCCTATATATAGACCTTAAAACCCTCATTCTCTTTTCCATATGAATTTCCTAACCCTAGCTAAGAAAGAGAGAGGAAAAGAGAGAGAAAGTGAGAGAGAAGTTGGTGAATCATCTTAGATTCTTTCCTGTTGCTCTACATCCTTAAACCATCACTTTTGAATCGTTATTTCGGTGATTTTAAGTTCATCCTTAGGTAAATTAACCTAACCCTGTTTTAGAGCTTAGAATGGTTTATGTGTGTTGTATCTCATTTCTATTCTTGCCTTAGGTTGTCTAGTCGCCGTTGATGAAGACATATTGTCTGAATCAGTTCGGTGCGCTATTTCTGGTTTAAGGTGCGGACTTTAATCGTATAGGTTATGGTTTTCAAGGCTTTCAATGCCAGTGAATGGTTTATTCTTATTATGGATGAGATTTCACATGCTAAATACTATGTTTATTTTGCATTCCTGATATGCATGTGATATATTGAGATTTGTGTATTCTATGTATATGTAGCAAGTACTGTATATGTATAAAATATGAACATGTGTTTGCCATGATTATTTGTCATGTATTTATGCAAGATGTATGTGTGTCAACTCCTTGGCAAAAGGAATTGTCTAAATGTGTGTATTCCAACATACATCATGCATGTTGACCTATGTATTCTAAGTGTTTGTAGAAATCTCTGAATGATCTAAAGTGTAATATGTTAACCTAATTGCGGGCGTTCAAAAGCGATTCTCAACACTCCTATCGATGTGTATGATTTACCACATGCAAGTCATATTCCTTGTTGTTTAATTTCAAGTATTACTTATGTGAAAATCCATGTTAAGTTGATATTCTTCAAATGCTTACATACCACATGATTTGAGTTGTTGTTTCATTACTATTCTAAATTGTTGATATGAATATCTGTTGTAGTGAAATGTGTTTGGGACTGGATTAGTCCAGGAAATCGGTAATCGGCCTTGAGTTCGTGGCTAAGCTTGCTTTCGCCATGTAGGACGTGATTAGACGAACCCGAGTCATATTAGAGTTGTCAGCAGTGGTTTGGCCACACGGAGTGTTTGTGCACTTTATGTCGTTCAACCCAACGTGCGCTCGTGCTAGTCAAGTTCGTCAAGTAACCCAATTGTCCGATGTATGTTCACCATGTATGGACGCTATTGCTTGAATCTAGGGTACCAAACTTACCGATGAAATACTGTTAACCATGGTACCTTGATCCGCTAAGACTCATGAGCCGGATATGGTGGTATGGGACACCATGGTCGAGCTGTCGGCCTATGCTAAGGTGACGAGCCTCCCCGTAGTGACCAGTGAGAAACCAAACTCGTGAGCCAATTATGGTGGTATGGAACACTATATTCGTGCTGTTGGCCTACATTGATTGGTGACGAGCCCTTTGTAGTGACCTCGAGCATACCTGGATACCGCATTGAAGTGACGAGCCTTATTGTAGTAACGAAGGTATGATAGGTGTGCATTGATTAGTGACGAGCCCTTTGCAGCGACCTAAAACCATATGATCGTATGAGATGTTTAGGACTGACGACCCTAAAATGGATCACTGTTTGGAAATTGATATGAGGAAGGTACCTTAGCTTCCCAATCCTGCTGTATGAAAAGGACTAATAACAACTTGGTAATCATGTTCATGCACTGCATTGCATGTGCCTGGAAGAGGTGGAGCACTTGAGGTGATGTCATGCGTAACGTAAGATGAAGACGCTAAAGGTATACCGGCGAGGGCACGCATCATTCTACATACATCCTTGCACTAACAAGAGTACTTAGGACATTTTTTATTGTTCTGCTTTATTATTACTGCTTGATTGAATTGATAACATGTTAACGTTTGCTTTATTGTTCCACTAAGTTGATCACTCACTCCCACGTTCTGGGGTGGTGTTTAAACACCCACCAGACTCTGTCTTAGATGCAGATCTTGATGCGACCCCTAAGGCAGAGCAGGAGTTCGATGATGATGAGCCTGCATTTTCTTTCATACAGTTTTCAGGCGGGTTCTTGTGAGCCTTGTTCTGATGCGTGAGATTCTGGATTTCTTTTGGAATAGATAATGTCTTTTAATGCTTGTAATTTTGATAGTAACACTTGTAAGTATGATCTGGTATGTATATGTATTTCAGGAATTTACACATGTACACATATATTTCTTTAAGTCTTTCGCTTACGTTCTTCACTTATCCCTGAATTATCTTTGCAGTTTGGCTTAATCTATTCCATGGTTTATGTACTCATACAGATAACATACATCCATCATTAAATATGTTGCATAAGTGATGTTTTGAAACTCTAGAGATGAGTTATGCTCGACCCCCGAATTTCAGGGCGTTACATAAGTAACGCAGTTCAGGACTGGGAGCAGCCTAGTTCGGTTACTGAAGTGAGGAGTTTCCTCGACCTGGCAAGTTACTATCGATAATTCATTAGGAATTTTTCCAAGATATCCAAACCATTGTCTCAGCTCACTTGGAAAGATCTCAAGTTTTCCTGGAATGAGAAGGCCAAAGCGGCCTATCAAGAACTGAAGGACAAGTTGATGTCCGCACCTGTGTTAGTATTGCCAGAGTTGGGGATCAGATATACGATATACACCGATGCCTCCCGTGTTGGTTTGGGTTGTGTTCTTATGTAGAGAGACAGAGTGATTGCTTATGCCTCGTGACAGTTGAGGAAACACGAGGAGAACTACCCTACACACAACCTGGAGTTGGCGCAGTCATCTTTGCATTAAAGCTTTAGAGACATTACCTCTACGGAGAGGAGTTCGAACTCTTTTGCGTCCACAAGAACTTCAGATACATATTCACATAGAGAGACTTGAATATGAGGCAATAGTGATGGATGGAAACCTTTAAAGACTTCAAGTTTGAGTTCTCCTACCATCCTGGCAAGGCCAACCTTGTGGCAGACGCGTTGAGCCGCAATAAGACGATAGCATTTGCTGCTCCACTGATAATAGAGGAGTGAAATATGGTAGAATTTGTGCGAGATTTTGAGCATAAGCTTATGGTAGAGGAGTCGTTCGAGAGCGTCGCACATATTCGTGTGCAGCCACTTATCGATGACCAAATCATAGTGGCTCAGGGGGAAGATGGATGGTTGGTAGAGTTGAGTATGCGAGCTAATGACGATGAAGAATCTTAATAGAGAGTTGGTTCAGACAAGGGTTTACGTTATCCTGGCCGCCTATGCATCCCAAATCTTTATGAATTGAGAAGGCAAGTTCTCAAAGCTGCTCACACCTCGAAGATGGCATTGCACCCTGGTAGTACGAAGATGTATCAATATATGAAGCGTTCGTACTGGTGGGACAACATAAAGGCCCACATAGCAGATTTTGTATCCCATTGTCTTACGTGCCAGCAGGTAAAGGCCGAACATCGCCGACCTCCTGGTTTACTTCAGCCCATGCCCATAGTTGAATGGAAATGGGATTTAATTTCTATGGATTTCATCTCAAGGTTACCGAAGACGAGGAAGGGTCATGACTCCATTTGGGTGATTGTGGACCGATTGACAAAATCGGTTCATTTCCTCCTGATAAGAGTCTCAAACTCATCAGACGATTTGGCCAGGCTATACATTAAGGAGATTGTACGTCAGCATAGAGTTCCTATGGAGATCGTGTCGGATCGAGACACGTGATTCACATCTATCTTCTGGACTCGTATCTACGAAGCAATGGGTGTGAAACTGAAGTTCAGTACCGCGTTCCACCCATAAACAGATATGTAAACGGAACGGGTGAATTAGGTGTTAGAGGATATGTTGCGAGCCTTGTGTGCTTGATTTCAAGGACAGTTGGGATGATTGTCTTCCTTATACCGAGTTCGCTTATAACAACAGCTTTCAGGTGAGTATTGGCATAGCCCCCTACGAAGCACTGTATGGGCGTCCGTGTAGAGCACCGCATTGCTAGGCAGAGGTTGGCAAGAAGAGTTTGATTGGCCCAGAGTTAGTACAAGCAATCTCAGAGAAGATTGACATTATCAGGCATCAACTTCTTGCAGCATAGAGTAGAAAGAAGAGTTATGCCGATATGAGACGGCGACAGCTAAAGTTCGAGGTCGGGGACCATTTTTTTCTTAAGGTTTCTCCCATGAAGGGAGTCCTTGGTTTTGGTAAGAAAGGGAAACTAATGCCATGATTTATTGGTCCATTCCAGATTCTAGATCGGGTGGGTGTGGAAACGTACCGCCTTACTTTACCCACACCACTCGCAGGCATGCACAACGTATTTACATATCGATGCTGAAGAAATACGTTCCTAATCCTTTCCACATTATCAAATGGGTGCAGGTACAGTTGAGTGAAGATGCTACTTATGTACTGCAACCGATGCGTATTCTAAACGGGAAGGAATAGGTGCTGCGCAGTAAAGTGATTCCACTTGTGAAGGTACTATGGACACACCACACTGAGGAAGAGGCTACTTGGGAAACAGAAGCCAAGGTCCGTAAGAACTACCCTCAGATTCTCGAGGAGTACGAAAAGGTACTAATTTCAAGGATAAATTTTTTCTTTAAGGGACGTAGATTGTAACATCTCAGAAAAATCCGTACAAAGACTCGAGTATCACCTCAGGTAGAAATCACTAAGGACCGAATTCTTTAGAAATTACATAAAAAATTAATTAAGTGCTAAACTAATTAAATAGAAGATTAGCTTGAACCACTTTCTATACAAACTGCAAGACCCAAAACTAGTAGAATCGTTAACTCTACATTACCTAAAAACCTAGGAGAAATCTCAAAACCCAGTTGCTCTTTGGAGCACATTGAAACTTCGTATCAGACCTGGACTGTGCGTCGAAAGTCTGACTACCGCGAAACTATACGGTTATGACGGCCTTACTGGGCTTGACAATCATCGTGGGAATCAAGTCCAAATAGTATCTAGAAATGCACAACTTAAACCCGGAGCGAAGTGTGTGAGCAACGCGAATATCTTTAAAAAATGAACTCAAACTTAAGTGATTTGAGCCGTTCACTTGCAGGCCAAATTTAAGGTTTCAGACCGTTAGATTCTGACCCAACTACACCCTTGGATCAAGATAATTTCCCTACACATGTCAATGTACTTGTGGCCCTGATCGAGTGATGATAGCCGTTGAACTGAAACTGGTCCTCCACGGTCGATCCACAAATCCGATCGGAATGAAATCTTAACCTAACATAGATCCATTGTCATGGAACTTTCTCCAGACTGTATACAGGTAATGGACCTCCAGATGAGCTCCGTTGGCCCGAAACAACCACCTCTTGGCTATAACCTAATTATACCATGGCCCTGGGGCCATTGCATCACTTCTTGGCCTATTTAAAGCCCTAAACCCACTCCTCTCTCATTCCATACAAATTTCCTAAAACCCTACGAGAGAAAAGAGAGAAAAGTGGAGGAAAGAGTGAGGAGAAGAGAAAGAGAGAGAGATAGTTGATAAGATTCATTCCCAGCACTCTACGTGCCGAATCATATCTCTCGTGTCACTACATCATCGAATCTAAATCCATTTTTGAGTAAGAAATCCTAACCCTAATCTGTTTTAGGAATCCAAATAGAGGAAATGGTGAAATAGCTAACATATTTCATGATATAGGTAATCATTGTACCGTAAACAAAGGCGGTGAAAGGTGGGGACTATAAACGTTTAGGTTATGATTTTCAAGGCTTTCAATGTTAGTTAAAGATTTATGACTGACTTGATTACTGTCACATATACTTAGATGCGATGTTTTTCATGTATTATACATATATATGACTATGTTGAATATAATGCATTCCATGTGTTTGTTGAAATGTTTGAATGAATATGAAATTATGATTTATGCTTACCATGATTATTGATTGAGAATACATGATTGTTGTACGTGTGACGACTCCTTTGTGAAAGGATTTACTATATTGTATGTAATAACTAATTTATTATATGTATGTTGGTATGTGTAGTCTAAGTGTTTGATAAAATGTTTGAATGAGAAGTTACTTGTTGAAATATATTTAATAAGGGCATTGAGATAGGATCCTCAATTACCGTATTTATAGTTACAGTTTCCTTCATGTAACCTATCTCGCTACTATGTGATTTATGGATGAAATGCCTATGAATAATAACATGTGCACTATGTGTTTATTAAAATGCTCAAATGAGATTTATATTTAAATTAGTTGTCACATGCTGTTTTGACTATCACATATGAATGCCTATTGTATTTGAGTATGAATGGGACTAATATGTAGTACAGGCAATCGGTAACGGTTTCTGATCAGTGGTCGCACTAGTTTCGCCATAACGGATATGTTCGATGAATCCGAGTCGTATGGAGATTAGTGACAGTGGTTAGGCCACGAGAAGTGCATATGCGCTCTATGTTGATTAATTTAACATGCGCTCATACCAGTCGAGCTTGTCAAGTAACCTAATTAGGCTAATGTATGTTCACCATGTATGGACGCTACTGCTTGAATCTAAGGTACCACTTACCAATAAAAAGCCCGTTTAACCTTGGTACCACGATCTGCTAAGACTCATGAGCTAGGCATGGTAGTATGGAACACTATGGTCGAGCTGTCGGCCTACGTTGGGGTGACGAGCCTCCCCGTAGTGTCCATTGAGCAACCCAAACTCGTGAGCTGAATACAGTGGTATGGGACACTGTATTCAAGCTGTTGGCCTACGCTAAGGTGACGAGCATTTCCGTAGTGACCTTGAGTATAAACTAGGCCTACACTGAGGTGACGAGCCTCTTCGTAGTGACATGAACTTGCCTATCCACTGCTTTTCAATCAGGGGTGATGTTGCCCTATAACTTGCCTATCGTATGCGATTAACTAGGATTGACAAACCTAGATGAATCATTGTTGGGGTAAATGATATAAAGGGAGGTACCTTAGCTTCGCAAACCGGTTGTACGAATAAGCCTAAATAAGAACTTGGCTAACACGATCATCTCATGCATTGCATGTGCTTTGGCGAGGAAGTGCACGTTTAGTGGGAGTGTTGCTTGCGGGATCGTAAGATGATCTTGCTGAGGGAGTGCAGGCGAGGGCATGCATCATTATAGCATATCATTCTTGCATTTTCAAGAGTACTTAGGACATGATTATTGTACTACTTTATCATTACTGCTTAATTGAATTGATAACATGTTAACCTTTGCCTTATAGCTCCACTGAATTGATCACTCACTCCCACTCTAGGATGGTGTTTTAAAACACCAACCAGACCCTGTTTTAGTTTTAGATGACGGCGAGGCTTACAAGGCAGAGCCTGACTTTTATGATGACAAGGAATTCTCCTACATGCAACTCTCTGGTGGGTCTATGTAGACCTGGAGTTACGTCGATGGGGTTATAGGGATATGGATTAGATGTCATTACATTATATCATTTTGTAAATTTTGAAACTATACATGCAATTATTTAACCTGGTAACATGTTCATACTCTGGGGACTTACAACCACTTATATGCTTTATGTATTTATCACAGTCTTCCCCTTGCGTAATCTGATTGTCTCTAGAGTATGATATGCTGATTTAATGTAATCTCATTCATTGTTAATGCACTAATACGGACAACATTTAATCATCATTATCTATATTGCATAAGTGATGCAACGGATCTCGGGAGTTGAGCCTTTGCTTAACCCTCAAAATTCGGGGCGTTACACACAGCTTCACTAGGCTGATCCCAAAAGAAGAAACAAAAGAAAAATGGACAGAAAATGAAGAAAAAAAAACCTAAAAAAGGAAAAGAAAAGAGAAAAAATCCAAAAAAGTAAAGATAAAATCCCACAAAATCAAGATTCACATGCAAAATGGTTTTAATCCCGACCGAGACCGAGAAAAATGCAGAAATCTTGAACCTTCAGATGTTATATCTTGTTGTTAATTAAAAAAATAAACTAATCCCAACTGCAATAAATCAAAATTTAACTTTTAGCATAAACTATCCAATAGTAAAACCATAAACAAACCCAACAGTATAAAAAAAATCCATAAAAAACCCATTAAAAATAAAAAAAAAAGAAATAAGGAAAAGAAGAAGAAGAAGAAGAAGAAGAAGAAGAAGAAGCATAACTAAACCCATGTAAACCGACAAAGCATTGCAATCAATTATGAGATGATATTCGTTAATGCCATTACAGAACTCGATGTACGCACCCCTTTCGCTTATCATTATTCTTAGAACCCCATAACTAAAAAACCCTAAACTGTAAAAGGAGAGAAAGAGAGAGAGCTTTTGTAGAAATGAAGTTTCTGGTTTAAATTGGTAGGGAGAGAGTGGGGGGTTGAAGGAGGATTGATATTTCGTCTGTGATGGCTGAGAGGGTTTTGGGTTTGATTATAGCATGAAGAATGCAAATGGAGAGAGAGACTAGAAATGAAGATGACAGGGGGGAAAAACCATGGAAATCACAAGGAGAGAGGGGGGGGGGGGGGGAGAGAGAGAGAGAGAGAGAAAGAGAGAGAGAGAGAGAGAGAGAGAGAGAGAGAGAGAGAGAGAGAGAGAGGGTGTGAGGGAGCAGGAGAGAGAGATTGGCATGGGCTAAAAATAGGTTTTTTTTTTTTTGTTCTAGAACGGTTTAAGGCTATTCCAAATTTGGAACAACCTTGAACCATTCTGAAAAAAAAAACATAGTCATTCCAAAATCGTTATTTTGGTGTAGTGAGGTGTACAATCTCTACCATTTTCTGTAGATTGGTCTACTTGAGGTTTGGATCACCGTCCAAAAATGAGCTAGTAAAATGGATGGATGGCTTGGAATAAAAGATGTAAATCATGGGGGGTCCACATAGCTTTAACACCAGTTAGTGGGCTAGTGTTGGATTTTCTAGCCAAACTACATCCGGCGTCTAGGTATACTATGTCCTCCAAAGAAATCAGAATTTGGGTATGTCCACTTGTCAAGATAGGCCAGGGTTGGGATGGGATGCCTTCTCTCATTACTACACACTATCTAATCCCTTCGTCTGAACTAGACGTGGTTTGGCTACTAACGATGCCAGAGATTACTGGTCAGTGCTTTGTGAGCTACCATGATGTATGTTTCATTCACACTGTCCAAGCACTACAAAAAAAATGACCATCACTATTGGACTTTACCTGTCAGCAAAAGGAAACGCTAATATCCATTGGCAATAATGGCATCGACATTGATTTTTTGGCAACGCCGATGAAATTTAGATGTCGCCATATCTTAGGCTATACCAACAGAGAAAAGCCATAGATGTCGCCATATCTTAAACTATACCGACGGAGAAAAGCCATCAGTCTACAATGATGAATAAATGTTGTGATTAACTGCTGCTATTGATGAATTAACCATTAGTAATGATATTTTGAAAGTACTTTCCCTGATAGTTCAAATTCATCATGATTACACAAATTTTACATTACCAGCGGATATAGACTGTTGCTAAACCCATATTTTAAAATAATGTTGACGGAGTTAGATCATCGGCAAATCGGAATCCTATACATACTTTAAAAATACTCCAACAATCTTACATGTGAAGAACATTTGTAAAAATTTCACTTGGGATTGACAAATGTTTTGGATGTTAATACCACACATATTGCTTGATTGCAGACAATGTATTAATTGAAATATCTGAACTTTCGTGTTAGAAGCACTACAACAAAGTGGGCCTTTCCCGGCTATTAGAACTGCTAGTAAAGACCCATAAAACTGCTGGTAAAGGTTTTACCCGCGGTCATACAAATGTCGATAAAGGCTGCGTCGTAAAGGATTTACCGACAATCGGCAGGTCAACCACTACGGATAAAATCTGTAGACATTAGTAGTGTAGCTTTTAAACATATGGCTATGGATTAAATCCGTAGCTATATGACTCATCGCTACCAAAAATCCATAGCGATAGAGAAAATCTTTCTCAAAAAAGAGAAAAAAAACAAAAACAAAGAAAGAAAAGAAAAGGTGAACCTGATCATGTATCAAATTCATCCGGCAACCATAAGAGGGAAATGGGTCAATTCACAAAAAAACACAAGAATACCATCTTATTAAGAACATGTAAGTTCACAAGCCAAACATGCTAGAAGAATAATATTGCTAGTTGCTATTAACTTAATAATTTTATCTACGGTAGATTCTTGGGCCAAACAGGTCAGGAAGTCAAACATCTGTTAGGAAGATCCTAACAACCAATCTTTTGGCATTTTTATGTGTGTGTACAACTGCTCTGTTTCTCTTCTCTATAGTAGGACACAACAAACTAGTGATCCTAACAACCAATCTTTTGGCATTTCTTACTTGTTCTACTTTACTACCATTTTCACATCCATCTCCAACCATGACTATTGTAACTGCTGTTGCATCAACATTCGCCTTTCATGGGATCAAGAATAGAAATTATACTAGGTTTTGCTCAAGCTCATACTTGTATACTTGGAGCATCTTATAAATTGAATATGATAACAGATCCTTAATGTATAAAATCAAGCAAGAGACACCTTAACAACAATGGCTTACTAGTTGATGTCGAAGAACTTGGTCATTTCCATAGTAGGCAAAGTGGCATTCCCCCTAGCCATGGAGAAGTAGACATCAAACCCAGTCTTCTCGGATGAACCCAAATGGTTTTTCTTTTCATGAGAGGCAAGTTGTAACTTTGTTGGACCATCCTCCTCCCTAAGAGAGAAAAAGGAACATGATTTTAATCATGCAACATCTACACCTACTCTATAAGTGAATTAAATACCTCCACAGATGAAATACACAAGAAATTCAAACCAATTTTCAGGAAAAACAAAAACAATTGAACTGATAAAATAGTATAGCATCAAGAAAATAATATTTGGAATTCCTTGAAATTTTCACAAGCACAATGGTCATGACAAGCTCCAGTATACTACATATTACCAGACATAACTACATCTAATTATGTAATTATCTAGATATGGATTTCGCTAAAGTGACATCACAAGCACTAGGAAGAAATACTAATTACGTCAATTATACCAAATTTCTTTTCAAAGTATCAATCTTATTAGCATTTATGCAGTGAAAACTCTCAACTAATCAAGTTAAGATCAATTACAAATGGTAGGGAAGAAATATAGTGGATTAAAACTGAGAGAGAATACAAAATTCAATCACAAAATCTTTAATGGGAGTGTATACAACTCACGGTTTCCATGGAACTGGAAAGAGATATGAGTGTGGAAGTTAAATCACCTCACGAGGCAGTGCATCTACTGCCAAAGCATGGTCATCAACAATGAGGGGATTCAAACCATCTGAAGAAGTAAGATCATGAATACCTGCCAAAAGTGTCTGCCAGCATCTCAGAACGGCAACAAATGGAGGTAAAATAGTCACTCTTTTACTGATGGATGAGCCACAATGCAAAATTAACCATAAATAATCTTGATTTCCCAATTAACAAGGACTTCAAATTTGAGCTGATATCTACAAATGCATCAAATAGATACCTTCTAGAGGGCAATGGGAATTGCTGGGCTTTTCCTTTTGCAAAGCCCACAACTCCATGATAGTTGCCACAAGCTAACATGGCAGTGTACTTGACCACTTGTCCTCCCTGAAACAGGAAGTGAAGAGAAAGATCACATACAATAGAGAAATGAATTTTATTCCTAAGAAAGAACCCAGATAAAGGAGAAAGGAGCATCACCTTTGTAACTTTGCAAGTCCGATTTACATTGATTAGATTCATACCAAAACCCTACCATTATTCCATATATATATATATATATATATATATATATATATATATATATAGAAGTTCTCAAGAAGAATGAAGTACACAAAAGGTTGGTGCAACAAATGAATGACTTGCAACTTAGATAAAGGGTTTCACAAAGAATTATAGAGAAAAATTTTGAAGCAGAGCTTGTAAGCATAGGTGAAAAAGAATCATATCAGCTAAAATACAATGCAATTAAAGATGAAATAGATGGCTATAGCAAGCATCCATCATAGGAAGCATTAAGAGACAATAAGAAAGGGATTTTTTTTTTCCAGAGGGCTAAAACAGATGTCTATGTTGACAATGGACTGTTGGCAAGTTAATCTTAAACAATCCACTGTCATAAGAAGCATTTTAAGGAAAGGATTTTCTCCAGAGGACTTATAGATTTGTTTATGTTGACAATTGACTGTTAGGAAGTAATCTTTCTTTTTTCTTTTTCTTCTTCTTCTTTTTTAACAGTGTTGGCAAGTTATATTAAACCATCCATTGCTTTCATATAGGGGTGGCTACTTGATGAGTGGACCAGCCATGTTGGCACTCTGCTACATTTACATGTGGAGAGGGTGCATATGGGGATAGCAAGCCCCTTCTTTACCAACAGGTCAATGAGATGATTTTTTTCTAAACTTTGAAGATTTTATGGCACAAAAGGCCAAAAGCCAAAAGAATTAGAGGAAAAGAGAAACTACAGCTACAAATCAACCCAATTTACAGCAAACTAATCCGCCATAATTGCCTTCGCATCTTACTCCTCACTTTTGATGCATTCGGGGACCTGACATGCCAGACAAGGAAAAAAAAAACATCAATTTCTTTTAAACACATGTTTGCATTGAACAAAAAAAAAAAAAAACAGACTGTTGAGTCTACAAATATTAATAGAATCTAGAAAAAAAATTAAGATTCAGGCTTGCATTAACAAATTCAACAGTTGCTTGGAACAGTGGAGATTCAAAAACTTAAATTTGAAGCACCTATAACCTTGTCTAGTTGAGTCTAAGACTAAACCAAGTTGGAAACGAGAACCAACATACCATTTCACCATCATCACGAGTCGCTCTAGTTGAATTGATGTAAAGATAAATTGGTTGGTTTGGATCCATCCATTGCAAGTAAAGCAGTTCTGCTATCACGAACTTTGTGACAGCTGACACCAACTAATCAATGCAAATGGCTAATTATTAGCGTGTATTATGCCATTAGATAAGACATGAGAGTCTACCAATAAAAAATTGTATGTGTAACAATATATAGGGAGACTAACAACATAAGAAGTGATAGGAAACAATTTTGTATGTGGAAGAGAAAGCAACTAACAGTTGAAAGGCTCAACATTCGTATGTATAATTCTACAAGGCAAAAAAAAAAAAAAAAAAAAACCAACAACAACAACAACTTGGTTTTTCAAGTATTAACAACTGACACTAAGATAGTTGACCGCTTCCAAACTTTTTACCATGAATATAGTTGTGTCTTCTACTAGCACTAAGATAGTGACATGTTACACCCGTTACCAACTAAAATTAAAAAAAATAAAACTATGAGAGCGAAACTCTAAAAAAGAAAAATGAAGAACAAAAAAAAAAAAAAAAAACAGAATGCACCTGCAAATGTGCTTAACTGTTTATGAATGATAGCAAGGTGGGTAAAAAGAAGCATCATAAATTCAAAGGTATCCAATTTGTGGCTGATCAGAAACTATCCTAAAGAGAAAAAGCAAACTGCCTAAAGCAAAAGGAAAGCATTGCTGGAAGCCTGGAAGTAACAATTTTCCCATAACTGATTAAACATTCACAATCAATTTCAATTATGTTAAATGCCAACACATAAGCAGAACTAACTATGCAGCTAGTGGAAAGAAGGCAGATGACAAACTACATTACATTGTAATAGGGCAACTTAAAAAGAGAAGATATTTGACGGGAGTGTGTAATGACAAATTCAGGTTTCCCTTTGGCAAGTGCAGAACAATCTAAGGAAAATTGACAAGATCCATTACAATACATACTGAGTATACACTTCAGCTTAGATTCAAGACAAGTAAGATAGTCGTGACTTGCAAGCAACTGAAATAAGAAAAGTCATCATACCTTGGTGAATTCCGGGGATATTGATAATTTTGGATACCACTTGCTTAAGGCCAAGTAATCCCTTTCAATGTCCACCAAATAGGATGGGTAAACCTGAAAATAGAGTATAGTTCAATTAACCCACCTAATAAGCTCCGGCCCATGCCAACCCAAAATATAGAATCTAATAGAGCTCATATAGCCCCAACAGATATTGATATCAAGTAAATAATACTCACTAAGAAATCAAATATAATTGTCAAAAATCAAACTAGGTCACTTGATCAATCTATATCTTGTAAATCATCAATATTTCACTTGGAAATTCCAATTTAACAATTAAGAGGTAACAAATTTTGTCAACACATAATATCGTGTGCTAGATAAAAAGGTAGAGCATAATATTATACGAATATACACAAAAGGATAAGAGAATATTGAAGGCAATGAAATTATTTAGTTATGCTTTTACCATAGCAAAACTATAACTATAATGACATATATAAGTGTTTTTTTATGAGCTACTAAATTCATAGAAAGAGTAGGAAGATTACAGCCCATCAATGACCCAGGTGCCACTATTTTTGTTAAGTTGGCAGTCCACTCCGCTCCACGGATGTTGTTGGGGAACACATGGATCCTCAATGACGAGGAAGTCCCAAGGCATTCTTCACACCTTGCAAAGTCCTTAGTGTAAAAAGACAATAAAAAGATCATATTAGCAACCATTTGCAAATATTAAGGGCGATGTCCCTCAAGTAAACAAAATTTGAAATATAAAAAAAAAAAAAAAAAAAAAAGACATCAAATCTACTTGTTTATTAATGCATCTCTAAATAATCTTCTATATCCAACATTCTAATTCTAGCATCAAAAGTTCAGAAAGCACATCAAATCTACTAGTTTTTAGAGCATTTCAAGACGGAGACTTACATCTCGAGAGCTCGGAAAATGCAGCAAATTTGGTAGATTTTTTGAGCAATTTAAGTGAAATCTAAGACATCCCAAGTTCTAATTATGACATTGGAGGGCTGAGAAAATTCATCAAATCTACTGGTTTTCATAACATTTCAAGCTGCCTCTTCCACATCCGCAGTTCTACTTCTGACATAGAAAACTTAGAAAATGCACTGAATTTGCTTGTTTATAGGGTAATTCCAATGTCAAAAGCTTAGAAACCGAATGAAATCCATCGGTTCTCAAATCATGTCGAGTCAAATCTCGAACACCTGAAGTTCAACTACCGACATTGAAAACTCATAGAAAATATAAAATATGCGGGTTTTCAGAGCATTTCAAGCAAAATGTACCACATCTGAAGTTTAAATATCAACATTGAAAGAAAATGTATAAAATCTGATGGTTTTCAGAGCATTTCAAGCAAAAATGCATAAAATCCACTGGTTTTAACACCGACAATGGAAAAAAAAAAAAGAAGAGTAGTCTGTTGGTTTTTGAAGCATTTCAAGCGAAATCTTCGATACCCGAAGTTCTAATCACAACATCAAAAACTCAGAAAATGCACAAAAACTATGGGTTTTCAGAACAATTTAAGTGGTAGCTACTACAACCGAAGTTCGAATTCCGATGTTGAAAGCTCAAAAGCTCAAAATAACATAGAAAAATGCCCCAAATCTAGATATCTTCACTAGCATTCCTACAAAATACACAGTCATAACAAGACAAAGGAAGAACAAAGGAACATACCTTTAAAAGAAGCAACGATATATCTGAAATCTGCAAGCATTTCCTTTAAAGAACTGTATAAGGATGTTGCAGGTCCGCCATTTAAGTCGCAGAGAGCTTTGCTATGCAAAAACTCCTTAAATCTCTAAGTTTCTCTCACAAATCCCAATTTTAAACCTCTGGATTCTCCATTTTGGCCAAAACCAATGCAAAAGGAGCTCAAAATCTACAGATTTCTCCCCAAATCCCTCATAACTCTTCTCGTAATCGAATGACAGAGCTTTTGCTCAACCACTGGAGCTTAATTCAGCTGAAATCGAACCAAAGAGCTCGTAATAGCGAGATTTACATCAAGAATCCATATTAGTTGATGGGTTAGGGTTTGGAGTAGAAAGTGGAACAGACATGGTAGTCTGCTTGCGATGGTGGTGTGACAGGCGACTAAGGTTTGGAGATGGCAACGATCAGGGGTTTAGAGAAGAAGAGGGCTAGGGTTTGGAAAAGGAGGGCTTTTGATGTAAGAGGTAAAAAGGGAGGGGGGGAATAACTTTTTATTATGAGAGAGAGGGCGTGAGCATTTATTTTGTCGGCCTAAGTTTCCCACATGACAGGCTGCCAGTAAAAATGGATCTAGAATTCCCACATTTCTTATAGTGAAGATTGCATTAAATTCATCAATTTTCCTTTATCCAATAAACCATTAGAAAAAGAATGAATAGAGATAGACTTCACAAGCTTTTTCCAGCTAACAACTGCCACAAGGTAGCTGAAACATAAAATATAAAAACTTCTTGAAATAATTTGTTTTTAAAAAACACAATTCTATGATTCAACTTTCTTACAAAGGATTGTCCAAACAAGTTGTTTAATAAACACCAGTTGGTACAATAGAATGGTCATTCCATATGAGCATATTCAAACAAGACTTAGCTAGACATATTTTCAGATTAGCCTATCCAAACAAAATTTTGATGGTAACCACGCTCTTAAAGATCCTCACTTGTGAATGTTCAAGGTTTAGATGCTTATGCAAGTAAAATGAACTATATCAAGTACATATATTCAATGAAACATAATGCTACCTTTGTGAACATAAAGAAGAAGAAGAAGAAGAAGCACATATCACTTTCTCAAGTTACCAAAGTTTCCATACATACTCATACCCACCTTCACATGCACACAATCCATATGAGCATATTCAAACAAGACTTTGCTGGATAAATGTGTTCAGGTTAGCATATCCAAACAAAAATTTGATGGTAACCGATCTTAATGATCTTAACTAGTGAAAGTTCAAGATTCGGATGTATATTCTAGCAAAATGAACTATATCAAGTACATACATTCAAAGCATCGTAATGCCACCATCCACAAACACAAGCTTGTTTGGATTCAAGCTCAGGCCATGCATAATCATTAAATCTGGCTTAAGCTTGTTTTTTATGCCTTATTACAACCAGGACAGGGCCCAACTTAGATTCTTGTATTGGCTAAACTTCAACAGACCTAAGCCCGGCTAGCTTACAGCCCTAGTTTAGGTGCCCCTAAAATAAAAGGAGGAATGCTCTAGTGCGAGCACTATAAGTTATAGTGCTCCTAATTGGATGGGTTCAGTTGGACAGTCTAATGATTTATATGAATTTTGGATTAGGTTTATGGTAGATTTCCTGGGATATAATACAAAAAATGGCTTTGATAAGACAATCCATTTGATCCCTAATTTGGCATATTTTCTAAAGCCATTATTTTTCCATTCCATGGATGGAATGATTACAATTGCCTAACAAAAGTAATTTTTCAGAATCTTAAGTGATCCATGATAGTTCCTAACAAAATGATGCCAAAATCGTGATGTTTGGATGATTTTAATCATTCAATCAACATCATGAAAAGATGGAAGCCAAATGGAGTGGATACACAAAATAATTCCAATCTTCATCTTGAGACAGTTATTCAATAGGCCCCACTATGAGCTGCTTATGATTCCAAACAAGCACTTTGGTCAAATGATGTTAACTATCTTATATAAGACTTGTATAAACAAAATTATTATAAAAAAAAGGCCAACGTTCAAAGTTTAAAATGAATGTACAACCTAGATTGACAATCATATTGTACAAGTGATGGCAATGATTTTTTTTTCCCAAATAAAACCCACAAATTTTAGTAGCATTTTATTTTATACACAATGGTACGTATAGTTGCAAAATATAAATCACACTAACCACAAAAATTCAATGAAGGACCATAAGAGGTACTTTGCTAATCAATGACCCATGAAATTTCAAAAGTGCAATTGCACTTCTATATCTTTGTATGCTTAGATGCATAACATGATCACACTACACCAAAATTGCTAATTTGGAATGGGTGTCTTTGATTCTGGAACGGCTTAAAGCCGTTCCAAATCTAGAATGGTTTTAAACTGTTACATAACTAAAAAAAAAAAAACCTAATTCCCAGCTCCCTCACTCTCGACCTTCCCTCTCAATCTCTCCCTCTCTCTCCCACTCCCCACTCAACCCTCCCTCTCGATCTCTCTCTCTCTCTCTCTCTCTCTCTCTCTCTCTCTCTCTCTCTCTCCCTCACTCCATCACTCCCTCCCTCTTAATCTCTCTCTCCATCTGTCTCCCCCTCCCTCACTCCCAATCTCCCTCCCTCTCGATCTCTTTCCCTCTCTCTTTTGTTCCCTTCTCTCTCTCTCTCTCACTCTCTCTATCTATTCCCCTCTCTCCCTCTCCCTCTCCCTCTCCCTCTCTCTTCAATAGAAACAACGCTCCTCGTGCTTCCGATGATTGGATTTCGCAGGTGTGGAGTGGTTGGAGTTCAGATCTTGTTTGTACGCTTAGGGATTACATCTAGTCCGTCCATAAGGTGTGCCCACTTAGGTATTTTCTAGAGATTGATGCAAAATTGTCCATCTGCTAAGAGAAGAAACCTAGGATTGTGACATTTTTCCAATCCCATATTTTTCATTCAGCTTCATTTACTTCGAATTCGTGTTCTCTACATTTAAATCCACAATTTCCATGATTTTCCTTACTTTATTTTTGTTTTCCCCAAAAAAATTGTAGGTTTTTGGTTTTGATTGTTTTGTATGCAACCAGGTTTTTGTTGTTTGATTCTTTCCATTTGAATTTTTTTCCATGTTTTGGTTTAGTGTCGATTTGTTGAAGATTCTGTTGTTTAATGATGGATTTTCTTTCAACGTGTGGTGGGAATGATACAGCCTCATCTCCATCACCAACCATTATTGTGTGCACCCCTGCTGGCAAAACCAGGTAACTTGTATCTGTCACCACACTCAAGCTCTTATAGACATCGATCGAGAACTTCACTGTCTAGTCGCACCCGTAGGTATGAACACCCCTTTGAACTCCACCACTTGCTTAAGAGGGGCTTTAACCAAATCGGCAGGTGGCTTTCAGTAGACCAAGATGACGTGGGACCCATCTTGATGCCTCACATTACTCACTGCCATCTCAAAATTGATTGCATCGCCACATCTTGTTTATTCAACCAACATAGATGGGCATGATGGCACAAATGCATCGTGTTTTTTTCTAATGTGATCAAAAGTAAAATGTCAGGCCTGAATTGATGGTTTCTTCAATTTGAGTCAGTACTTCATTTAGATGGGTCCCAGTTTTTTACAATTCGGATAGTCAATTTGGTAGGCTGCATTGTGAATGGGAACTGCATTTGAAAATCCTTGAATTATAACTAATGGATGGTTGAAAGACTATAGTTGAGATTATTGGATGGCTGGGAATGTTTGATATGGAGATCACTAGTGTGCATAATTGAAAGGAGGGGCCCACTTATATGGAATGCTAACATGGATGGAAATGCTGGTAGTTCGGTGGAGCATTGTATGATAACTCCTTTTTGCAGCGATGAAATGGTTTTTGGATTTTGAAATGATGAAAATCTTTGAGTAGATAGTTTGTAAGGCTTTGTGATTGTGTTCCTGTTCATAATTTTAAAGAAATTGTAGAATGCTCTGCTTTTATTAGGGCCAGCATTTTGGTGGGACCCACCTTCATGCGATACGGATTGTTGTCTTGTGGGTCCCTCATGGATGGGCTATCAACTGAAAATCTCCTCCGTGGAGCAGTCCTAGCTATTCAATTTGTGGACCTTTTCCATTGTGTAGGAACTGTTGTCGTTATGTTCTTTACAGTTATCAATATATGTGTTTAGTGACTGAAGTCTTCTTTTAATTTGTAATCACCTCATCACAATTGTGGCAAGATTTTTTATGTAAGCTAGTCTTACATCTAGGTCTCCTAATTGTAAAGAAACCAAGGATTTAGTTTCCCAACTCTAACATGCCAGCCCTAAAAAAAGTTGTTATGTTTATATCGAAATTCAACATGTATAAACACTAAAATGCTCTTTGTATAATTTGAACGTTAGTTATTGCTGTCATTTATTTTTATTTTTTTTCTTGATTTGATTTTACCTCGTGCAGTTCTATGACAAGTTCAATATTCGCCATAACATTGCTGAACTTCTGGATTACCTATGGAATGTGCCTAGCCATTGCAATGCATGGAGGCAAGTAAAATCATTTACTTAATAGCAACCCTTCTTAATTTTTCTAGATTTCTCTTTTGCATGCAAGTATTGGAGACTGTTGAATCCTTATTTTTGTGTTTAATTTATTTTCTCCATATTGGTTTAGATTGCTTGGAGCCCACCTTGATGGATGTATTCTATATCCACTCTGTTCTTATGGGAGGAGAGGTGAGATGCAACTCTTAATGCGTGAATTCTATTGCATTAGATATCTCAAGAAATATAATGCCACATTTGATGTATAGGTTGTCTCTTAAGATCATGGCATGAACCTTGATAAAGTCTGTATTGAAATGCTTGGTACTGTAAATAAGGTCTATAATATTATTTAGATGTACTTGAATGTGCTCTGGGACTATTAGAGGTGGCACATCTGACTCGATCCAGCTAACTCGACTTGTGCGACTCATTCAGATCTGACTTGACCCGAACCGAATGGGTGAGTCGGTCCGAACCGAGTAGGCCTCGCCCAATCTAAACTCAAACTGAGTCGAGTTTGAGTTACCCAGTAACTAGACCCGGTTAGACTCGACTCAATCCAAAATCCGACTCAACCTGACTCTCTAACCCTACCCGCCGCACCCTACCCTGACCCGATCCCAAACTCTCTCTCTCTCTCCCTCCCTCA
Source organism: Magnolia sinica (assembly GCF_029962835.1). Classification (NCBI taxonomy): domain Eukaryota; kingdom Viridiplantae; phylum Streptophyta; class Magnoliopsida; order Magnoliales; family Magnoliaceae; genus Magnolia; species Magnolia sinica. The sequence continues at coordinate 62,285,718 of NC_080577.1, forward strand.
TCCTCCTCTTCCAAGCTTGGTAACCACCAACCACCATCACCCTCCTCCTCCTCCTCCTCTCTCCTCTCCACTCCCTCCCTCCCTCATCTCTCAATCGAACTTGGTGCCAACTCGACCCGACTCAATACGTCTGACCGGATCAGACTTGGTCCGAATCAGTCTAGGCCAGACCGAACTCAGATCGAGTCAGGCATGATGGACTCAGTCTCAAGTTGGATCGAGTTTGGGTCAGGCCTATTTCAAAACCAAATCGAGTCGAGTCAGCCCTAACTCGATCTGACTCAACTCGATGCCCAGCTCTAGGGACTATATTGATTTTCTTTAAACAAGTTCCTATTTCCCTTGATGATACCATTGTTCTACATGGTGGTGGTGACAAGAAGCTAATTAAAGAACGATGCAAGTAGGTCTGTGAGCTTCTTTTCTTCTAGGAAACATTTGGTTTTAGTAAATGCATCATGCAAACACTAGGAAACATTTTTTCATAGAGCATCAGTTCACTTTCTCACATTTTTTCATAGGTGTGAAGGAGCTTGAGGCAAAATGGATTGGATGGGTTGGTTTATATGTACTTGATAAAATTGGGTAGCGATCACTTATCAAAGCACCAATAGAAAAGTTTGTGAGATGTAATTTTCATTCTTAACGTCTTTGATTTTCAACCTTTCAGGCTATTTCATCCATTGCTAGACCTATGATTTGGACTGATCAAATTGGCACATATATATGTAGAATTGGTGGGAAAAAACTTTGATGGAGAGATTGGATAAACTTCTTCAAGTATCTTTGTGGGTGACACATTTCATGAAATATATGTTTCTTCTTTCATTCTTGCCAAAATAATACATCACATTATAAATTTTCTAATAACAAGAGGAAACCTGGGATCCTATGGAGTGAAGTGAGGACAATATTTTATCAAGTAGCATGCAGGTGAGGTTAGTTCATGCAGGAGGGAAATCAAATTAATAGTTGACCTTTTTGGTTTAACTTTTTTATTTAGTTCAACTTCTTTATTTTACTTCTCGACTCTGGTTATTTGTGTTAGCATCCTCGAAGTTTGAGTATTTAACCATTCTTTTTATAGTAGATTCATGGATTTAGTTATTTATCGTGTCCTATTCAATTATTTTTTATAATCAGGAGAAGCTTAAATAGGTGCAGCGCTTTGACGAAGAATCAAACTTTATTTAATTTGTTCAAGGTACATTCTTGATTGGAAACTTGCATCTCTCACAACCAGGATTAATTAGATGCTTTTGTTGTCATGCCCCACCCTGAAGAAGGAAGATGGCCAAAGGAACTCTCTGCTCACTGGTGCACTGTATGGTGTCAAATATCTTCTCCACCTCGGTGCGCCATAACTCTGCTGTAAACAGGTCCGGCTCACCCCAGAACCATGGGGATCATGCTGCTTAAAGTCTCGGAGCAGTGTGCTCACTCGCAACTGCTGAGACTGCTTGAGGGTCTCGGGAACTAGATGATGGGTCTGAAGAGCAGCAGTGACAGCCTGCATCATCTGCTGGAAATGCTCGGCTCCAACTAGGATCGTCGGAAATGCGGGGGCGGCACTGGCCTCAGGCGAGGGCACAGGTGCTGTGGGAGCCTCGGGAACAAGTACGGCAGGCTCAGGTGGGGGTACAGGTGCCACTAGAGGCAGAATCACAACCTCAGGTATAGGATCAGGACTAGGGTTTGCAACGGGTGGAGCAGGGTGTGCTTAAGTCGATTGGGTCACTTGAGTATCACGAATGCCTCTACCTCTCGTGCCTCGACCATAGGTGCCTCGTTTAGGCGGCATCGTCTACACAAGAACAAAGTAATGGATGCATTGAAATCAAAATCTCGAAGGCTCAAACGCAAAAAAGGGAAACGCACTCTCACAGCAGATATGTGATGTCGTCCTAAGTTATTTCATAGGTTACTTGTTATGCTCTGATACCAACAACTGTCACGCCCCAGATTCGGTGACCGAAACTCACAAGAATCTCGATAGCTGATTCCAGCACTGACAACCTCCATAGTACCCCATTCTCGGCTCCTGACACCCATTCACCAAGTTCTGATCCTGGGATCCTACAAGGAGGATTTCTATACATAGAGAGCATACTCAAGATCATAACAACGTAACCATAGAAAATAACTATAGAAACACATTACAAAATCCACTAAGAATTTAAACTTTAATACAAGATACAAGCTTGAAAAGGAAATTCAAGAAGGGAAATCTCCAAAAGGTCCTCGGCACGCTCCAATGCTCCTCCTCAGCTATGGTTGCTGCCTAAAATCTCCTGCACGCATCAATCATGCATAAGCTTATAAAAAACTTAGAGGGCGGTGCAAGTGTGTGTAATACCAGTGCCGGAAAAGTAATATAAGAGAATACGAAAATGCGGCACGAACCATAAATGTCATCAATGCCAACAGCCATACCAAGGCTATGTTATACCAAGCATGAATGCAGTAAGTCATCACAAGGCTATGCGATGCAACATATGAGTATTGGGCGTCATACCAAGGCGATGCACAAGAGACTTACATAGCCAATGCCATATACAAAGTGCAAATGCGATCATGCCAGTCCTCATATCCAGTTCACATATCCATATAGTTCCACTATAGCGAAACCACCGGGGTCAAATACATTGCCAGCCCACTGCCACTCTCTTAGCTGCACAGTCCAACGAGCGTAAGAGACCTCACTACCTGCTTGTGGACAACTAATCACCAGTAAGGCTCGACAGTAGTGGACCCATTCACGAGCTGGTCAAACTTAGCCTAGCTATTACCACCTAACTTTTGCGGGTAAGGCCACACCCTATCTCAACTGACCACGCTACAATGGGCGTCGCGGCCTAATGGCATAAGGCACTCGGATGCTCATGTTTTTCACTCGATCTCGGTGTTGAGCCGTCTCCTAGTACCATGAAGGTTTAGGGCTTTCACCCAAGGACATCCTAAGTGCCCTAAATGCTTAAGTAACATTTTCGATGTCCAAATCCATCCATCCACGATATGCTTGCGGAGGCTACGGCCCTGATGAAGAGAGGGCGAATGTCAATCATGCTGTGCAATGTCAGATGTATGAATCACACAAATAGTCATGCATCAGTCCTAAGCATCTAACGTGCTTAAGAGGGGAAACTCCATCCCTCACAATATCCCGCCCAATGGCATAACCATGACTAATCACAGCTCAACCAAGCATGCATATGATGCGTATGGAAGTGGGTCATGAAGATGAATAAAGATGCCAATGCGGTGAAGATGTACTCTCCTCCTAACTAGTAGGGTCTAGGTACTTAGACAGTTTTTCAAAAGGAATACAACCTCTAGTGGGGGCCAAATAGCCTGGGGTAGCACACAAGACTTAGGATAAATAATAGCGTGGGCCTAAATAATAAGAATGGGCCTAGTAAGGGTCTATGGTGTACAATTAATCACCAATAGATACAAGTGGGCCTAACGTGGAGCCTCAAATGTGGACATTCAACCACCATTTGTCCCAAGAAGGTAGCCCAATAACATTCTACCAAGAATCAAGGCCCGTGGCCAGAGTATAACCATAAAAATAAAATGGAAAGAGATATATATATATATATATATATATCACATTCATCACATGATAGGTCTCAATAAATGGCCTAGGGTTTACATACATCACATGGGTCCCAAGGGCAATACATGGCCCAATCCATACACAATAACATGGGCTCAAAAAGGAAGGTTATGGCCCAAGAACGAGGTCACCTAGTCCATACATTATGGTGGGCCTAGTGAGCAGCCCATTATCCTAATCACATAAGCAAGAATCATATTCAAGTTAAGCCAATTGGGCCTTACAACCTTAGCCCAAAGTCTAGTTGATTTGGTAGGCAACCAAGGGTCCAACCACACATTCATTTCCAGTCCAACCAGCCCAACATAATGAAGGACATAGCCCATAAATCCACTTGGCCTATCTAGGAAGTTCCAGCCCATCTAGGCCTACAAGGAGTCCTAAAAATCTGGTTACAAATATGTCCATACAACCTAACCAAAGTGGGCCTCCAAGATGCATTAATTAAGCCCAAAAGCCAGGAGAATAATGCATGAAAATATCTCCATTAATTTCTCACAATACGTGGGCCCCACACCCTTAAACTCCAGCCACAAACAATGTATTTTAATAATGTACCATGTTGAAATTTCTAGCCCACTACCTATCTGGGCCTACTGGAGTCTAGTAAAAATAAATTCTAATTGGGACACAAGTCCAGGTGGTCCAAGATCATGTATAAGGGGTCCCACCACATAGGGAGCACACTACAACACATAGAATATGTAGGCTATACTGCTGGACGCCCAGCCCTCTCCAAAGAACAAGGTGGGCCACACCTTGGATGTCCCACTAAGGGGTGGGCCACGTCCAAATGGGCCACACATATGGATGGATGCATGGATGAAACACCATATCATGGTGGGCCACAACAAGGGGGGACGGCCTACCTTGCTCGACGTCGAGACCATGGGATGTCCAGCAAGGTGGCTGGTCTAGCCGCTTGCCCCAAAAATCCAGTGGCCCAGATGGCCTAAAATCAAGTTAGGTGGGTCCCAAAAAGGGTGGGCCACCATGGAAATAAATTTCAAGATTTAATACACATGCTAAGTATTTTTTTAAAAAAAATGGGCAGCAATGAATATCCAGAAAATTTGCTAGTGTAGAAAATATTGTTGTCCCCATGTATGGCACTACATGGGGTGGGCCTAAACTTACCCAAATCATTGAAAAATTGGTGCGTTTGATGGTCCCATATATGGACAGCAAGTGGGGTCCACTGGAGTGACCCACTTCTCCAAAATCAAAATGGAAAAGGAGCATTTCCAACATGCAATGTTGCTGGACGGTCCAAAAATTTCTGGACAGTCAGCCTACTTTGGCCCATCCCATAGGCCTCAATCATAGGGGAAATGATGTGGGTCCCCTTCCACATCAAAGTGGGGTCCACACTCTAGAAAACCCCTAAAGAAATTTAGGAGAAAAAGCATACAAATAGTCCCAAACAATTACTCAAAATCATATTATAGATGGGCATGAAATCTAGACAGCAACATATGTTGTCCATATTTCAGTCCATGGAAATTATCCAAAGGGTTTTATACCCTAATCCATCAAGTGGGGTCCACCTAGATGGCTCATCAAAATTTCAGATCCATCAGTACACCAAAAACTCCAAGAAAATCCATGTTTGGAGGCCACCCAACCCATGCATGTCATGGTGGGCTTGAACATCCTATTTTCTGATGGAACTGAGATGTTGGTGACTACATCAGTGGGCCACAAATCTCTAGCAACAAAAGGAAGAGAAAGGGAGAGAGATCACGGCCATGGTGGAAGGTTCCGACACTATGAACCTTCCACCTTAAATCCACACCATCCTCTATATTGGTAGCTACATGCATGCCATTTACAATAAAAAGAAGGTACTGAGGTAGGGATACCATCCCTACCATGCATGTAAAGGTCTAAATGACCTGTGAAAGGTTAGATCTAAGAAAAATGCCTCATGGTGGGTCCATGGAGAATGGCCCACCATGGAAGAAGATATGCATGCTCTAGGCCCATGGCCTTGAATCAAGGAGTCATGTAGAACCTTTGCATGCATGGTAGGGATGGTATCCTAACCTCAACACCTCCTTTTAATTATAAATGGCATGCATGTAAGCTACCAATATAGTGGATGGTGTGGATTGAAGGTGGAAGGTTCATAGTGTCGGAACCTTCCACCATGGTCGTGATCTCTCTCCCTTTCTCTTCCTTTTATTGTTGGAGATTTGTGGCCCACTGATGTGGTTAGCAACATCTCAGTTCTGTCAAAAAATGGGACGTCCAGGCCCACCTTGCTGGACGTCCAGGCCCACCATGACATGCATGGGTTGGGTGGCCTCCAAACATGGATTTTCTTGGAGTTTTTGGTGTACTGATGGATCTGAAATTTTGATGACCCATTTAGGTGGACCCCACTTGATGGATTAGGGTATAAAACCTTTTGGATAATTTCTATGGACCGAAATATGGACAGCATATCTTGCTGTCCAGATTTCAGGCCCATCTATAGTATGATTTTGTGTAATTGCTTGGGACTGTTTGTATGCCTTTTTCTCCCAAATTTCTTTTTAGGTTTTCTAGAGTGTGGACCCCACTTTGATGTGGAATGGGGCCCACATCATTTCCCCCATGTTTGAGGCCTATGGGATGGGCCAAAGTAGGCTGACTATCCAGAAATTTCTGGACATCCAGCAACATTGCATGTTGGAAATGCTCCTTTTCCATCTTGATTTTGGAGTAAGTGGGCCACTCCAGTGAACCCCACTTTCTGTCTATATGTGGGACCATCAAACCCACCAATTTTCTAGTGATTTGGGCAAGCTTAAGCCCACCCCATGTGGTGCCAAACATGAGGACAACAGTATTTTCTGCACCAGCAGATTTTCTAGATATTCATTACTGCCCATTTTTTTAAAAGTACTTAGCATGTGTATTAAATCTTGAAATTTATTCCCATGGTGGCCTACCCTTGCTGGGACCCACCTAACTTTTTAGGCCATCTAGGCCACTGGATTTTTGGGGCAAGTGGCTGGACTTGCTGGACATCCCATGGTGTTTACGTCTAGCAAGGCTGGCCGTCCTACCATGTTGTGGCCCACCATGATGGGGTGTTTCATCCATGCATCCATCCATATGTGTGACCCACTTGGGCATGGCCCACCCTTCAATGGGATGTCCAAGGTTTGGCCCACCTTGTGCTTGGGAGAGGGTTGGGCGTCCAGGCCCATGGACCGCCCATGTCATTGTTGGGACACCCATTGTTGGGCTACTGCTGGACCTTTGGTCTAGCAGTATGGCCCACATATTTTATGTGTTGTTGTGTGCTCCCTATGTGGTGGGACCCCTTATACATGATGCTGGACCACCTGGACTTGTGTCCCAATAAGAATTTATTTTTACTAGACTCCAGTAGGCCCAGATAGATAGTGGGTTGGAAATTTCAACATGGTACATTATTAAAATACATTTTTTGTGGCTGGAGTTTAACGGTGTGGGGCCCACCATATTGTGAGGAATTAATGGAGATATTTTCATGCTTTATTCTCCTAGCTTTTGGGCTTAATTGACGCATCTTGGAGGCCCACTTTGGGTAGGTTGTATGGACATATATGTAACCAGATTTTTAGGACTCCTTAAAGGCCTAGATGGGCTAGAACTTCCTAGATAGGCCTAGTGGATTTATGGGCTACGTCCATCATTATATTGGGCTGGTTAGACTGGAAATGAATGTGTGGTTGGACCCTTGGTTGCCCACCAAATCAACTAGACCTTAGGCTAAGGTTGTAAGGCCCAATTGGCTTAACTTGAATATGAATCTTGCTTATGTGATTGGTAATGGGCTGCCCACTAGGCCCACCATAATGTATGGACATGGTGACCTCATTCTTAGGCCATAACCTTCCTTCTTAAGCCTGTGTTATTGTGTATGGATTGGGCCATGTATTGCCCTTGGGACCCATATGATGTATGTAGACCTTAGGCCATTTATTGAGACCCATCATGTGATCAATGTGATATATATATATATATATATATATATATATATATATATATATATATATATATATATATATATATATCTGCCCATTTTATATTTATGGTTATACTTGGGCCACGGGCCTTGATTCGTCGTAGAGTGTTATTGGGCTACCTTCTTGGGACAAATGGTGGTTGAATGTCCACATTTGAGGCTCCATGTTAGGCCCACTTGTATCTATTGGTGGTTAATTGTCCACCATAGACCCTTACTAGGCCCATTCTTATTATTTAGGCCCACGCCATTATTTATCCTAAATCTTGTGTGCTACCCCAGGCTATTTGGCCCCCACTAGAGCTTGTATTCCTTTTGAAAAACTGTCTAAGTACCTAGACCCTACTAGTTAGGAGGAGAGTACATCTTCACCGCATTGGCATCTTTATTCTTCTTCATGACCCACTCCCATACGCATCATATGCATGCTTGGTTGAGCTGTAATTGGTCATGGTTATGCCATTGGGCAGGATATTGTGAGGGATGGAGTTTCCCCTCTTGAGCACGTTGAATATTTGGGACTGATGCATGGCTGTTTGTTTGATTCATGCATCTGACATTGCATAGCATGATTGACATTCACCCTCACTTCATCAGGGTCGTAGCCTCCACAAGCATATCGTGGATGGCTGGATTTGGACACCGAAAATGTTATTTGATTATTTAGGGCACTTAGGATGCCTTAGGTGAAAGCCCCTAAACCTTCATGGTACTAGGAGACGCCTCAACGCCGAGACTGAGTGGAAAACATGAGTGTCTGAGTGCCTTATACCATTAGGCCGCAACTCCCACTATAGCGTGGTCGATTGAGATAGGGTGTGACCTTACCCGCCTGAGTTAGGGGGCAATAACTAGGCTGAGTATGACCAGCTCGTGAATGGGTCCGCTACCGTCGAGCCTTACTGGTGATTGGTTATTCACAGGTGAGTAGTGAGGTCTCTTACGCTCGTTAGACTGTGTGGGTAGGAGAGCGACAGTCGGCTGGCAGTGTATTTGACCCCGGTGGTTTCCCTAAAGTGAAACTGTATGGATATGTGGACTGGATATGAGGACTGGCATGATCGCATTTGCACTTTGCATATGGCATTGCCTATGTAGGCCTCTTATGCATCACCTTGGTATGGCACCTGATACTCATATGTTGCATCGCATATCCTTGTGATGGCTTACTGCATTCATGCTTGGTATAGCATAGCTTTGGTATGGCTGTTGGCATTGATGGCATTCATGGTTCATGCCGCATTTTCGCATTCTCTGATATTGCTTTCCCAGCACTGGTATTACACGATTGATGCGTGCAAGAGATTCTAGGCAGCAACTATAGCTGAGGAGGAGCGTTGGAGCATGTCGAGGACCTTTTGGAGATTTCCCTTTTTCAGTTCTTGTATTTCCTTTTCGAGCCTGTACCTTGTATTAAAGTTTAAATTCTTAGTGGATTTTGTAATGTGTTCCTGTAGTTATTTTCTATGGTTACGTTGTTATGATCTTGAGTATACTCTCTATGTATAGAAATCCTCCTTGTAGGATCCCAGGATCAAAACCTGGTGAATGGGTGCCAGGAGCTGAGAATGGGGTACTACGAAGGCTGTCGGCGCCGGAATTAGCTATCGGGATTATTATGAGTTCCGATCACCGAATCTGGGGTGTTACATTTGTAACATCCCAAATTTTCATGGCCCAAGCACATAATCATGCCTGAGAATTTTAGGTGTTAATAATGTATAAATCGCACCATATTTTTTTTTCATATAGATCACATCCAGTGACATTCATGAAGGTAACCATTCACGAGAATAAAATCGGCTGTATTTTTTATTTCTTTTGAGTAAAAGAATTTAACAAATTATCAAATTCCCTCTCAATGGGAGCTTGTTACTTTATCGAGTTTGTGACAGAAATATAAAACTAAATCATAAAACTATTTTCTTATTTATTCAGTATAATCTTGCACTAGGAGATAGTCCTCTAGGTTTTCAATCTGTACATCACCTGCATCATCTGTATGGTTAGAGAGGGCCAATGTCCTACTCATAATGATGATTATCCTTTAAGATTAATAATAATTTAAGAGATTCATAAAAGTAATGTAAGGGTCCTGATACGTACCGTACTCCACAACTACGAGAGGTATCAGTATGCGCAAGCAACCTACATGAGATGCATGCCTAGCAAAGTATATGTGGTTCATCATACTTAATGATCACCACAATGTGAAAAATGATTTAGAATTATCCAGCTCACCCCACATCCCATTCTATGGAGATTCATCGACGTGTCACACGTTAACGTGGATTTTCATGGTGATCCCAAGACGACACAACACATGACTTGGATAAATTATATGACACGATTTCTTCATGGAGTGACTATTTATGACATTCAATTCCGGAAGTGATGTAACATGCATTGCAAATTACTTACATCGATTTGTGCACCACTACCCAAAATTCATGGAATTACGTGTCGGCCTAATGGCTAACTCAACAAAGAGGAAAGTGGCAGTGGCCAACTCAACAAAGAGGAGAGTAACAAGGGCTAACTCAACAAAATTGGTAAAGGCAAGGGCAAGGCTTGTATCCATCGCCTCACATAAAATAATGAAGAACACTTGTAATTAACATCATACCATAATTCCCAATGGTTAGATAATTGAAGGTATTAAATCAAATAATTGCAGGGAGATAATCATAATAACATGAAAGCATGTAAAACGCAAGAATAATCATATCGACTTAAATCGAGGTAAGCTTAAAGGAATTCCTTACATAAATTCAGAAATATCATGCATAATTAACATCACACCTTAACTATTATTCTCACAGGATAAATAATTTATGATGGTAAATTAAATATTTGCAGGAAGAATTCAAAGCATGTGAAGGAACAGAATAAATCAAACCAACTCAAGTTAATATAAGCTTAAAGGAATCCCTCACCTTAGCCTTAGATCTAAGCCATAGGTAGATATCCATGTAGGAAAACTTCTACATGATCTACAATATTGCTTAAGTAAGAGGGAGACATCATACATAAGGAGAATGAAGAGGGCATCTAGGCTTCTCCTTCTCTCTCTCTCTCTCTCTCTCTCTCTCTCTCTCTCTCTCTCTCTCTCTCTCTCTCTCTCTCTCTCCCCCCCCCCTTGGGAATTAGGAGCTTGGGCGTATGAGAGGAGAGGGGAACGCACACTCCTTTTTAAAAGGAATGGGCGTGTGAGAGGAGAGGGGAACGCACACTCCTTTTTAAAAGGAATAGGCGTGTGAGAGGGGTGTGTCACACATCCCACTTGGATTGGGTTTCTCTAATTTTTTCTTTTTTTAATGATCTTTTTTTAAATCTAATTCATACATTATGTCAGGGTTGTCAAACAGAACCGAGTATATGATTTTCTTAATGATCTGAAATTTAGATTAGCCTATCTTGAAAATTATCCTAACGGGTGCCAAAACGAACTTAATCTCAATTAACGGTCCACACTTAATGATCAGGGCCCAATTTTGGGATAAATATGTAGTCAGGATAGGTAAACGGTTGGATAAAATTTGGTGGTTGATCGATGGAGGAAAAAGCCTAAATATAAAATTTCACCTTTTGTACCAAAATGAAGGAACTGGCTTCAACCTTCAACGGTGTAGAATCATAGATCATGGTCTAAATTTTGTATAACCATGTAGTTATATAAGACTAGAGCGTGGTCTATATTTGAGAAGCGATGAACAAAAGAAAGTGGTTAAATCGAAAGATCTAGATTTATAAAGAGTTGGTAAGCCTTGACATGATAACTTCGCGTTACAAGAAAAATTTACCAAAGTGGGGTGTTCATATTTCACACTTGGTCCATATGATGGGCAATCCAAGTCGTTCATATGATGGGAAATATCTTACTACGATTACCCACGAGGCTTCTTCACTCGATGGACACCAAAATCAATGGTTAAGGGGTTAATTTATCAATTGGGTCACTTTTACAATTATCTATAGGCTAATATTTGATAAGTATATTTAATTTATGGTACATAGGCATGGTATAAATTTTCACATCAAAAGGATTGTGGAAACCATGTGATCTAGAATTCAGGGGTATAGGTTAATGGCATTTTCATAATTATTGTTGATATAAGAGTTTTGGAAAGTCTAATGGTTCTACATAGTTGTAGGCATGTTTCTAAGTAATTCTTATAGAAGAACTTATATCTAAATCATCGTGAATAAGGAATCATTCACCAAACTAATTAAGGAAGTGTACGTATATCAACCAACATAATGGATGGTCAGATGACATGTTAAAAATAGAAGATTTAATGGTTGGTACTCTAAAAGTGTATATAAGTATATGTATGATCAGTTTTGTAAACGGAAGAACATAAGATGGGTTTTCAGAATGATTAGGAGGTAAAACATGTGTATCGGTAGATTCGAGTGTCTTGTTCACATGTGTAAGTTTCTCATATTGTAGTTATGATGATCGATTAAGCATATTCATAAGTGATGAACAAGATGGACGGTTCAGAATCTCAACTTGATGTGTGTACGAGTGGATGTAGAAATCAAGTAGCTAGTTTACTACGATCAGGTGGTCCAAAATCAAGGTGGATGGTTAGATGTCTTTATCTAGCAGTGCATATTTGACTGAGCGGTTGGTTATGATGGACAATTGAGAATATTTGGGTATATGATGTTCCTATCTTAAAATCGATGGTTAGATTGCTTGATCTATGGGTGAAGATTATTCCCAACGATTAAATTCGTGTTGGAGAATAGATGCAAAGTTAAGATAGCTAGATTGTATCGTACACATGTACATAATAAGTTAAATTTTATGGTAACACTCGAGAACTTTTAATACTCGGGTATTGAAAAGTTCGAGGTGTTACAATCTACCCCCCTTAAATAAAATTTCATTCCCAAAATTTAATTACTTGTACAATCTACACTAATTCATTTAGTTTAATTTTTCACTATATTCCTTATAAGGTGGATATATATATGTTTATGTGTGCATATAATTGACTATATGAAATTGGGATGCTATAATCTACTCCCCTTAAATAAAAATCTCGACTCGAGATTTGGTATTTGGGTTAAACCGCTTAAGCCTTGCTTGAATATGGTTCGTAAATCCATCATCCCAATCATTTTACATCGTTTGGGAATATGATAAAAAATTTCATTTTTGCCATAAAAGTATCCTAGGTTTCGTAAAGGATAGGCCAAATTATCCATTCCCCATTGAACCTAACTTTTGGTGTCATCCGTTTGACGAAAGGTTCTAAATTCTCAAAATCATTTTATATTGTCAGCCCGTCACTCGCAGAATTTAAATTTCTCATCCATACATCTAATTTATTTGAAATTTGGATCTTAATCCCTTAACTTATTCTTGAGACTCCAGAAAGATTTATGAGGCAAGATTCCACTGTTTCGGGGGTGTTTCACCCTTGTGAGGTGTATAAAAGCTTGGTGTCCAGCAACAATTTCTACTGATTTTTGCTACTTTTATATTTTTATGAAATTTTGTACAAACCCAATCGAGATAAAATTTTAAAGAAAGGTTGATGGAGACCTAAGTGATCTATTAAAAAATTTAAAAAAATTTCTGATGTGTCTTCTTTCTATAACTAGTGGAGATTTCACAACATGTCAGGATTTCGTTGAAATAATCGAAAATTCTAAAATAATTAGAAACTCTCTATTCAAATAAGGGAAACTTGTTCTTTTTAATTGTGACTCTATTTAAAGATAACTTTTAGTTCAGAACAAGTTTATTTAGAATTTTGGGGGTAACCAGTTCATAGTTTCTAAATTCTACGTCTTGCACATTTGATGGGAAACCTGAATATGGGTTTCTAATTCCTCAACTTTCTAACTCCTTTAGGAAATAATCCTAAGTATAGGTATCTAGTTCATGATTCTATTATAGTCGCATAAAGCTTATGATGGTTCATTCCCTTAGGCCCAGTTAATCTCATTCTCATGCTCTGATAATGTAATGACCCGAAAAATTTTGTGCCTGAACCCGAGTACTACCTCTATTTCCTTAGAAGTTAATTGTGGGGTAATTAGTGCTAAACTCCATTGCTTGTGAAATTAGCATCAATCACTTTAAATTTGATTTGCATGACTCAAAACCTGTAGTATCATTAGCGCTATGTTACTCTGAAATCTGGGATTCATCGCTAAATCCAGTTGCTCTTGGGAATTTTTGAAAGTTCTGGATCGAACCTGGACCGCGCATCGAAAGTCCGATAGCGATGATCTTAGGCAGTTATGGTCACCATGTTGGACTTGGCCATCACCTGAAAAATCAAGTCTAGATGATGTTCTGGGTCAATTTGATTGAGTCCGGATTAAATTAGACCTGGGTTATGGTCACACACCACACACTATCACCACCTTAGTATATTTGGGTGCGAGTTGATCATAGAATTTGTGTTTGTGTCCTGTTGCTTCTATCGGTGAAAGTTTACTGAAAATGATCGTTCAGATTGAGTCTGTTCGCACTCCTGATCACACACAGCAACCCAAAATATCTTCTAGACCATCTATTAATGAGTTTAGATGGTTTATCTTCTCATCCCAACCCTTTAAATGTCACTAAACCTCAGCTTGCATCAGATTTCAACCTGAGTGGCCCGATAGGCGTCGAATCGGACAAAGGGCCCGATCGGGGCATTTCCAGGGGGACCCAGGGGGGACCCACATCATTTTAGAGCTAAGGGGCCAGGAGGACCTCGCCCGAATGGCGAGCCATTGCCGAACGGTCTAGAGACTGGCAATGACCTCGCCGCCTGGCAGGCCAGGCCGGGCGGGTCGGCCGGCGGGCCGGCTAAGGCCAACGACTTTGGGGCCTAGTGTGGCCCACCCCTCCATGGTTGCTCAATTTTAAACCTTCCTAAACCTTATCTCCTTCACAAAACACCCTCCCAAGCTCTCCTTTTCTTCAAGTTCCTCTCAAAACTCCACCAAAATCCTTTCCAAATCTCCTTCTTCTTCCATTTTCATGCACACCCAACCAACCTATCTAAAAAACCCATCCCCATTGCTGATTTCACTCCCTTTTCTTCTCATTTGAGCTTCCAAATCCTTCTTTGGGATCTCAAGTGTGTGGAAGCTTCACCGTTCTTCCTATTTCTCTCTTTCTCTCATTTTCCATGGCCCTCTTTGAGTTTATCACGGCCATCTTTTCCATCTCTACCCTTCTTTCTTTTATGGAAAAGAAGAGAGCACCCGTGAATGAAGCCGGGCCTAGCCGCCCAACTCATGCACGGAGGCCAAGAGGTGCTGCCGCTAGCACGACCGCCGCCCGTGAGTTTTAGACCAAGCGGGACCTTGATCCTCAAGCTCCCATTGGAAGAACCTTATTGGCGGAGTTATCTCATGAAATTTATGAAGGCCGTAGGGTCCTTTTTGAAGCTCATGTAGATCCACGGCTATTTGGCGAGTTTCTGTTGTTGGAGCACTTGGAAGAGGCTGGTTGGTGTCCCTTGTTTGAGGGCGAATATCACGCCAATGCAAGCATTGTTCGAGCTTTTTATGCCAACATTCGTGATCCTTCGCTGGAGCCTCTGCAGTTCAAGATTCCTGGTGGTAGTGGTCGGGAGGCCACAGTCAACGTCGCTTTGATATCCCGAATCCTGAATGTGTCACTTGGTGAGGTGTATGCCAGTGAGAAGAATTTGAATAGTATGCGCGAGAGGGATCGTCGCACCCGGCTCTTGTGTGGTCGTCTGGTCAAATGGCAGCCTAATAGAAGCCTTCTAATTACCAACATGACGGACGACTTCCGCTTGCTTCACCACATGTGTACGTTCAATGTATATCCAAGGTGGAGCAATCGTAGCGAGTGTACGCGCCTGATGGTAGATTTTCTGTATCAAGTGGGGCAAGGAACGAAGTTATGTGTGCCAATGTACATCTTGCGTCAGATTATCCTTATTGCTCGTTCGACTAGGAGGACCGAATCGCTCCCATTTGGCCGACTCATTTGTAAGCTTGCACATGAGTTTGGCTATCGGCTTGGGGCAGAAAAGTCGGTACCTGTTCGCCACATTAATCTGACGACCCTTAAGCAGATGGAAATTGGTCCTCGTCGACAAGCCTCAGGAAGTGAGGATGAGTCAGAGAGCGATGAGGAAGAGAGTTATGCTGAGGGTGGAGCTGAGATTGAAGAAGAAACAGAGCAGGACGAGGAAGAGGTTGATTCACAGGATACGAGTGAGAGTTCTCCTCCTGTGGCACCAGAGCAGAGCGTAGATCAGGTGGCCAGGGATGCCCGTATCGCTCGGCTTGAGGAAGGGCAGGATGTTCTATGCCAAAATATCATGGATCTTTGAGGCCTTGTGAAGCATAAGTTTACGAAGGTGACTCAAACTCTGAAGTCTATCCTATGTTGCTTGTAGGATAAGGGTGCCCCGCCTCCATCTCCTGATTTCGATAAGTAGCTGCAGTTGTAGTCGTCCTTTACTTTGTTTTGTGTTTGCCGTTGTTGGCATAGTTGTTGGAAGTTTTTTGTTGTTGTTTGAAGTTTTAGATGTTTAGTTTACATGTTTTCCCTATCATGATTCATGTAATGCTGCACTACTTGTATTGCGATAATTTTGTTAAATGGAATGCATGTTGTTTATCGTTGAAGTTGTGCTGTGAATGCTGTGTGGGTGGATTATGTGGACATAGAATCTTACAGGTTGTATCCTCTGTTGAATGTAGGGTATGCCTCCTAAGGGTTCGAAGACTTCGGCATGTCTCTCCTTGGTTGAGTCGCTTGCCAGGGTTCCTCCTCTTAACGATAGCCAGATGAATCCATAGTCGGGCCCGTCTCATTCTGGTGTTGGGCCGACACCTGTGATTCCACCTATGGCTCCTCCAGTCACGCCTTCGGTTCCTGAGCCGAACTGTGCATCTTCGCCTGCTCCGCCTTTTGATAGGTTTGAGCAGATGATGCTGTTGTGCAGCAGTAGCAGATTCAGTAGCAGCAGCACCAGCAGCACCAGCAATGGCAGCAGCAACAGTTTTTGTCTTCTATGGCTGGCATCTTTACTCAGTCAGTGGGGGAGACTCCACCTGCTTCACCTATGCCCCCATCTGGGAGCGCTAGTGCGAGCGGCACAATTGAGCAATTCCAGCGCTTACGACCTCCCACATTTACGGGTTCTCATAGACCCGAGGAGGTCGAGTACTGGATTGATCGCATCTCTAAGATGCTGAGACCGCTGCACTGTTCAGAGGTTGAGCAGGTCGAGCTTGCCTCCTTCATGTTTGAGAAGGAGACCAGTTTATGGTGGGACAGTGTTCTTCGCACTATTGAGGAGGGGTATGAGTGGTCGTGGCAAGCGTTTGAGGCACGCTTCCGACACGAGAAGGAGAGTGAGTTCCTTCGCCTCCGCCAGGGAGGGATTTCGGAATATGAGAACCGGTTCACTGAGCTAGGTCGCTATGCTCCCTTGATTCTGAGCGATCAACCGATGAGGATGCGGCATTTTTCTAAGGGATTGAGGCCTGAGATCCGATCGAATATGTGCTGTGCTAGCATATCTTCCTATGCGGAGTTGGTGAGCATGTCCTTGCGAGCAGAGCAGGACGGGGACAGGTCGTCCTGTATGCGAGCACCTATGGTTCCTAGGTCGCGACCTGACTTTCAAAGTGCACCTTTTCTCAGCAAGAGGCCGCGGGCAGATTCTCCTCCGAGGCGTTCAGCGCTGCCCGCTCAGCAGATGCGAGCTGATCTTCGCTGTTCGTACTATGGGAAGATGGGGCATTTGGATCATTCTTGCTTTTTGCGTATGCGGGATAGTGGATTTACTCCACCATAGAGGATCAGCCGTCCGATGCCTCAGGTTATTTCACCTCCACCTCCTCGTTCAGCGCTAGCTCATCCATCCTTCAGACCTTCTATACCTAGCTTCAGGCCACCTCAGCGGCCCATGGTTCCTCCGCCAAATCGTCAGCAGCAGGCTCGAGTTCATGCGCTCTCAGCTGAAGCATCGGTGGCTGACTTAGTGCTGAGATCCTTCGAGGTTACAGCACACATTGAAGGTATTCCCATTTCTATGTTAGTGGATACAGGGTCCACTACCTCTCTTATATCGTATGCGGCAGTTAGGCGTCTGAGTTTGAGCACTGTTTCTATGCAAAGAGTGACGCTCACTACCACTATATGGATCTCCTCTGCTATGAACAAGCGTTGTTTGGATTGTTTGATTGATCTAGGAAGCGGATCGATTCTTGTTGACTTTTTTGTCGCACCTCTTTACCATTACGATGCCATTATGGGTATGGATTGGCTCACGAGGATGCGAGTAAAGATTGATTATGAAGCAAGGTCGGTGACAATTCATGGACCTGAGGGCGAGACAGTTACTTTCCCAGTTCAGGTTAGTTACCCTTTTCGTCTTAGTTATTATACTTCTCTGTTGGAGAGTATGGCTGAATCGGCGTTTGAAAGCACGCCTGTAGTTCGGGAGTTTGAAGATGTGTTTAAGTCGATTCTTAGATTACCTCTTCAGCGCGAGATTAATTTTACCATCGATCTCATGCCTGGTGCGGCGCCCATTTCTTTGCCCACCTATCGTATGCCTCCGAGTGAAATGGAGGAATTGAAGAAGCAGATAGATGGTTTGTTGAATTTGGGCTTTATTCGGCCTAGTGTGTCTCCTTAGGGAGCACCTGTCTTGTTTGTGAAGAAGAAAGATGGTTCCTTGCAATTATGTATTGATTATTGTAGGTTGAATCTGGTGACTGTGAAGAATAAGTACCCTTTGCCTAGGATCGATGATTTATTTGATCAGTTGAAGGGGGCACGGTACTTTTCAAAGATTGATCTGCAGTCAGGGTATCAGCAGTTGCGCGTCAAGAATGAAGACGTGCAAAAGACTGCTTTCAAGACTAGCTTCGGTCACTATGAGTTCCTTGTGATGTCGTTTGGTCTTACGAACGTGTCGGCCGTGTTCATGGATCTAATGAATAGAGTGTTTCGGCCATTCTTGTTCCGATTCGTCATTATCTTTATCGATGACATCTTGATATATTCTGCGAGTCGAGAAGAGCACGAGGAGCACTTAAGAGTGGTCTTGGATACTCTTAGGAAGAATCAGCTTTTTGCGCAGTTCAATAAATGCGATTTCTAGAAAGAGGAAGTCAAGTTCCTGGGACATGTGGTGTCCAAGGAAGAGATAGCTGTCGATCTTGCTAAGGTAGCTGCAGTTCAGGACTGGAAGCAACCTGGTTCAGTTACTGAGGTGAGGAGCTTTCTGGGTCTAAAAGGCTATTATCGACGCTTCATACGAGACTTCTTGAAGAAGCCAGACCGTTGTCTCAGTTGACACGGAAGGATTTAAAGTTTGCTTGGAATGAGAGGGCGGAGGTAGCTTTTCAAGAGCTAAATGACAAGTTGACGTCCGCCCCTGTGCTAGTATTGCCAGAGCAAAGGGTTAAGTATACTATATATACTGACGCCTCTCGCGTTGGACTGGGTTGTGTCCTTATGCAGAAGGACAGGGTGATTGCTTATGCTTCGAGACAGTTGAGGAAACACGAAGAGAATTACCCTACACACGACCTGGAGTTGGCAGCTGTCATTTTCGCATTAAAGCTCTAGAGACATTACCTCTACGGAGAGGAGTTCGAACTCTTTTGCGACCACAAGAGCCTTAAGTATATTTTCACACAGCGTGATTTGAATATGAGGCAGCGCCGATGGATGAAAACATTGAAAGACTTTAAGTTCGATGTTTCTTACCATCCGGGCAAGGTGAACCTTGTGGCAGACGCGTTGAGTCGCAAGAAGGCTATAGAGTTTGCGGCTCCGCTGATGATAGCAGAATGGGACATGCTGGAGTTTGTGCGAGACTTTGAGCAGAAGCTTACGGTGGAAGAGCCGTATGTGGTTATCGCACACATTCGTGTACAGCCCCTCATGGATGAGAAGATTGTTGCAGCTCAAGCAGATGATGAACTTTTGGCGGAGATGAGAAAGCGGGTTGGTACAGATGAGAACTCCAAGTGGAGTGTTGGTTCTGATGGGGGCCTACGATTTCGTGGCCGGTTATGTGTCCCAGACATTCCTGACTTGAGACGGGAGGTTCTCGAGTTAGCTCATAGTTCTAAGCTTGCGATACATCCAGGTAGCACGAAGATGTATCAGGATATGAGAAGATCTTATTGGTGGGACAACATGAAAGTTCACATTGCTGACTATGTATCTCGTTGTCTCACGTGCCAGCAGGTCAAGGCAAAGCATCGCCGACCTCCTGGGCTGCTTCAGCCCATGCCCATAGCAGAATGGAAGTGGGACTTCATCTCTATGATTTTATTTCTGGGTTGCCGAGAACGAGGAAGGGATATGACTCTATTTGGGTGATCATCAACCGATTGACGAAGTCAGCTCATTTCTTACCAATCAGAGTCACAAACTCTACAAACGAGTTGGCTAGGTTGTACATCAAAGAGATTGTACGTCTGCATGGAGTTCCCTTGGAGATTGTGTCTGACAGAGACACGCGTTTCACATCTATCTTCTGGACTAGTATACAGGAAGCGATGGGTGTGAAATTGAAGTTCAGCACCGCATTTCATCCGCAGACAGATGGGCAGACGGAACATGTGAATCAGATTCTGGAAGACATGTTGCGAGCTTGTGTTTTGGATTTCAAGGATAGTTGGGATGATTGTCTCCCTTATGCAGAGTTTGTATATAATAATAGTTTCCAGGCGAGTATCGGCATGGCTCCCTACGAGGTATTGTATGGTCGCCCGTGTAGAGCACCGCATTGCTGGGCAGAAGTTGGCGAGCGTAGTTTGATTGGCCCGGAGTTGGTGCAGGCGACTTCAGAGAAAGTTGACATTATTCGACGTTGACTTCTAACAGCCCAGAATAGGCAGAAGAGTTACGCCGATACGAGGCAGCGACCGCTTGAGTTTGAGGTTGGAGACCATATATTTCTTAAGGTTTCCCCTATGAAGGGAGTTTTGCGGTTCGGTAAGAAGGGAAAGCTCGCGCCGAGATTTATTGGTCCATTTCAAATACTGGATCGAGTGGGAGCGGTAGCATACCGCCTTGCTTTGCCCACACCACTTGCGGGCGTGCATAATGTATTTCATGTTTCTATGCTGAAGAAGTACGTTCCTGATCCTTCGCATATTATTAGTTGGGAGCAGGTGCAGTTGAGCGAGGATGCCACATATGTACTGCGACCGACGCGTATTCTAGACAGGAAGGAGCAGGTATTGCGTAATAAGGTCATCCCTCTTGTGAAAGTACTATGGACGCATCATAGTGAGGAAGAAGCTACTTGGGAGTCTGAAGCTGAGGTTAGGAAGAGCTATCCTCAGATCCTTGAGGAATATGAGAAGGTACGAATTTCGAGGATGAAATTTTCTTTAAGGGGGGTAGATTGTAATGACCCGAAAATTTTTGTGCCTGAACCTGAGTACTACCTCTATTTCTTAGAAGTTAATTATGGGGTAATTAGCCCTAAACTCCATTGCTTGTGAAATTAGCATCAATCACTTTAAATTTGATCTGCATGACTCAAAACCTGTAGTATCATTAGCGCTATGTTACTCTGAAATCTGGAATTCATCGCTAAATCCAGTTGCTCTTGGAAATTTTTGGAAGTTCTGGATCGGACCTGGACCGCACTTCAAAAGTCCGATAGCGATAATCTTAGGCAGTTATGGTCACCATGTTGGACTTGGCCATCACCTCAAAAATCAAGTCCAAATGATGTTCTGGGTCAATTTGATTGAGTCCGAAGTGAAGAGTGTGAGAACGGTGAGAGATTAAATATGCTTTTATGAAATCTGAGTCGTGTCGCTTGCGCGATGATTTTAAGCAATCTGACCGTTGGATTCTGACCCAATTTCACCCTCTGATCAGGGAAGATGGCCCAGGCAGGTTATAGTGCTTGTGGACCTGATCAAGTTTCGGTGACCGTTGAATTGAGTGTGGTCCGCCACGGCTGATCTGTAGATCCGATCGGTACGAAAACTCAGTCTGACCTAGATCCATGGTCAGTGAGCTTAAGTCCGACCGCACGTGGAAAAAGGCCCACTGGAAGTGTTCCGTTGGATCGAGAGAGGCCTGTTTTGGTTATAACCTAAGTATACCTTGACCCTGGTGTTATTTTCATCAATGTTAGGCCTATATATAGACCTTAAAACCCTCACTCTCTTTTCCATACGAATTTCCTAACCCTAATTAAGAAAGAGAGAGGAAAAGGGAGAGAAAGTGAGAGAGAAGTTGGTGAATCATCTTCAGATTCTTTCCTCTTACTCTACATCCTTAAACCACCACTTTTGAATCGTTATTCCGGTGATTCTAAGTTCATCTTTGGGTAAGTTAACCTAACCCTAATCTGTTTTAGAGCTTAGAATAGTTTATGTGTGTTGTATCTCATTTCTATTCTTGCCTTAGGTTATCTAGTCGCCGTTGACGAAGACATATCGTCTGAATCAGTTCGGTGCTCTATTTCTAGTTTAAGGTGCGGACTTTAATCATATAGGTTATGGTTTTCAAGGCTTTCAATGCCAGTGAATGGTTTATTCTTGTTATGGATGAGATTTCACATGCTAAATGCTATGTTTATTTTGCGTTCCTGATATGCATGTATTATATTGAGATTTGTGTATTCTATGTATATGTAGGAAGTACCGTATACATATAAAATATGAACATGTGTTTGCCATGATTATTTGTCGTGTATTTATGCAAGATGTATGTGTGTCAACTCTTTGGCAAAAGGAATTGTTCAAATGTGTGTCTTCCAACATACATCATGTATGTTGACCTATGTATTCTAAGTGTTTGTAGAAATGTTTAAATGATCTAAAGTGTAATATATTATCCTATTTGCGAGCGTTGAGAAGCGATTCTCAACTCTCCTAATGGTGTGTGTGATTTCCTACATGTAAGTCATATTCCTTGTTGTTTAATTTCAAGTATTACTTATGTGAAAATCCATGTTAAGTTGATATTCTTCAAATGCTCACATACCACATGATTTGAGTTGTCATTCCATTACTATTCTAAATTGTCGATATGAATATCTGTTATAATGGAATATGTTTGGGACTATGAATAGTCCAGGAAATCGGTAATCGGCCTTGAGATTGTGGCTGAGGCTGCTTTCGCCACAAAGGACGTGATTTGATGAACCCGAGTCGTATTAGAGTTGTCGGCAGTGGTTTGGCCACACGAAGTGTTTGCGCACTCTATGTCGTTAACCCAACGTGCGCTCGTGCTAGTCGAGTTCGTCAAGTAACCCGATTGTCCGATGTATGTTCACCATGTATGGATGCTTTTGTATGAATCTAGGGTACCGAACTTACCGATGAAATCCTATTAACCATTGTACCTTGATTCGCTAAGACTCATGAGCTGGACATGGTGGTATGGGACACCGTGGTCGAGCTGTCGGCCTACGCTGGGGTGACGAGCCTCCCCGTAGTGACCAGTAAGCAACCAAACTCATGAGCCGATTATGGTGGTATGGGACACTATATTCGTGCGTCGGCCTACATTGATTGGTGACGAGCCCTTTGTAGTGACCTCGAGCATACCTGGATACCGCATTGAGATGACGAGCCTTATTGTAGTAACGAAGGTATGATAGCCGTGCATTGATTGGTGACGAGCCCTTTGCAGCGACCTAAAACCATATAATCGTATGAGATGTCTAGGACTGACGACCCTAGAATGGATCACTATTTAGAAATTGATATGAGGAAGGTACCTTAGCTTCCCAATCCTGCTGTATGAAAAGGACTAATAACAACTTGGTAATCATGTTCATGCACCGCATTGCATGTGCCTGGAAGAGGTGGAGCACTTGAGGTGATGTCATGCGTAACGTAAGATGAAGACACTGAGGGTGTATAGGCGAGGGCACGTACCATTTTACATACATCCTTGCACTAACAAGAGTACTTAGGACATGTTTGATTGTTCTGCTTTATCATTACTGCTTGATTGAATTGATAACATGTTAACCTTTGCTTTATTGTTCCACTGAGTTGATCACTCACTCCTTCGTTCTGGGACGGTGTTTAAACACCCACCAGACTCTGTCTTTGATGCAGATTTTGATGCGACCCCTGAGGCAGAGCAGGAGTTCGAGGATGATGAGGCTGCATTTTCTTTTATGCAGTTTTCAGGCGGGTTCCTGTGAGCCATGTCCTGATGCACAGGAATTCTGGGTTTCTTTTGGGAATAGATAATGTCATTTAATGTCTGTATTTTTGATAGCAACACTTGTGATATGACCTGGTATGTATACGTATTTCAGGGACCTACACATGTGCACTTATGTTTCTTTAAGTCTTCCGCTTGCGTTCTTCATTTATCTCTGAATTATGTTTGCAGTTTGGTTTAATCTATTCCATGTTTTATGCACTCATACAGACAACATACATCCATCATTCAATATGTTGCATAAGTGATGTTTTGAAACTCGAGAGCTGAGTTATGCTCGACCCCCGAATTTCAGGGCGTTACAGGTAACAACTGTAACATTCAGAATTTTTGCAGCTACTCATGCCTGAGAATTTCGGGTGTTAATAATGTATAAATTGGATGCTTTAAAAATTGCACCATATTTTTTTTTATTTAGATCACATCTAGTTATATTCATGAATGTAACCATTCACGAGAATAAAATTGACAGTATTTATTATTTCATTTGAGTAAAAGAATTTAACAAATTATCAAATGCCCTCTCAATGAGAGCTAGTTACATTATCGAGTTTGCAGTGGAAATATAAAATTAAATCATAAAACTATCTTCTTATTCATTTAATATAATCTTCTATAAGGAGATGGGTCTTCTAGGTCTTCAATCTGTACATCACATGCATTATCTGTATGGTTGGAGAGGGTTAATGGCCTACTCATAGTGATGGTTATCCTTTAAGATTAATAATAATTCAAGAGATTCATAAAAGTAATGTAAGGGTTCTGATACATCCCATACTCTACAACTATGAGAGGTATTGTATGCGCAAGCAACCTACATGAGATGCATACCAAGAAAAGTATATGCAGTTCATCACACTTAGCGATCACCACAATGTGAAAAATAATTTAGAGTTATCCGACTCGCCTCACATCCCATTCTACAGAGATTCATCGGCATGTCCCACATTAACGTGGATTTACACGGTTATCATAAAACAACAAAATACATGACTTTGATGAATTACGTGACAAGATTTGTTCATGGAGCGACTATTTGCCACATCCAATCCTAAAAGTGATGTAACACGCATTGCGAATTACTTACATCGATTTGTGCACCACTACCCAAAATTTGTGAAATTACGTGTCGGCATAACTGCCACTACTCGAACCGTATTACATCCATAATATTTATTTGATTACTATAAGTGGGATTTCTAACATAGTACTTGCACCAAATAAGAAATCAATTGAATCATGGGAGCTTTAGAATTCCAATACACATGCCCAAGCCAAAAAAGTATATATTATAAGGCTACTAAAATAAGGAGGAGAGTAGCAATGGCTAACTCGACAAAGAGGACAATGGCAAAGGCCAACTCAACAAAGAGGAGAGTGGCAATGACTAACTCAATAAAGAAGAGAATGGCAATGGCCAATTCAACAAAGAGTAGAGTAGTAAGGGCTAACTCAACAAAATTAGTAAAGGCAAGGCCAAGGCTTGTATCCATCGCCCCAGATAAAATAATGAAGATTACTCGTAATTAACATCATACCATAATTCTCAAAGGTTAGATAATTGAAGGTAGTAAATCAAATAATTGCAGGGAGTGAATCATAGTAACGTGAAAGCATGTAAAAGGTAAGAATAATCATATCGACTTAAATCGAGGTAATTAAGCTTAAAGGAATCCCTCACATAAATTCAAAAAAATTATGCATCATCACACCTTAACCATTATTCTCAAAGGATAAATAATTGATGGTAGTAAATTAAATTTGTAGAGAGGATTCAAAGCATGTGAGGGAACAGAATAAATCAAACCAACTCAAGATAATATAAGCTTAAAGGAATCCCTCACCTTAATTAGCCTTAGATCTAATCTCTAAGTAGATATCCATGTAGGAAAGCTTCTACATGAACCACAACATCGCTTGAGCAAGAGTGAGACACCATACATAAGGAGAAGGAAGAGGGCATCTATGCTTCTCCTTCTCCTTCTCCTTCTCTTTCTTTCTTTTTCTTTTTCTTTTTCTTTCTCTCTCTCTCTCTCTGTTTTTCTTTTTCTTTCTCTCTCTCTCTCTCTCTCTCTCTCTCTCTCTCCTTAGATGTTGGGAGCCTGGGCATGTGAGAGGAGAGGGAACTCACACTCCTTTTTAAAAGGAGTGGGCATGTGAGAGGGGTGTGTTTCACATCCCACTTGGATTATGTTTCTCCAAGTTTCTCTTTTCTGACGATCTTTCTTTAAATCTAATTCATCCATTGTGTTAGAGTCGTTTAATAGAGCCGGGATATATGATTTTTTGGTGATCTGAAATTTAGATTGACCTATTTTGAAAATTCTCCTAACGGGTACCAAAATGAGCTTGATCTCAATTAATAGTCCACACTTAATGATCAAGGCCCAATTTTGGGATAAATGTATAGTGAGGAAATGGTTGGACAAATTTTAGTGGTTGATCGATGATGGAAAAAGCCTAAATCTAGAATTTCACCTTTCGTACTAAAATGAAGGAACTGGCTTCAACCTTCCACGATGTAGGATCATAGATCAGGGCCTAAATTTTGTATACCTCATAGTCATACGAGACCAAAGTGTAGTCCAAATTTGATTTGCGATGGATGAAAGGAAGTAGTTAAATTGAAAGATCCAGATTTATAAGGAGTTGGTAGGCCTTGACAAGATAACTTCGCGGCTAAGGAAAAGCCTACTAAAGTGGGGTCTTCATATTTCATACTTGATCCATATGATGGGCCATTTAATTCGTTCATATGAAGGAAAATATCCTACTACGACTACCCACGAGGCTTCTTCACTCGATGGACACCAAAATCAACGATTAAGGGACTGATTTATCAATTGGGTCACTTTTACAATGATCTAAGGGCCAAAATTTGACATGTATAGTTAATTTATGATACATAGGCATGGTATAAAATTTCACATCAAACGGATCATGGGAACCATGATATCTAGAATTCAAGAGTCTAGGTTAATGGTATTTTTGTAATTATTTTTAATATGAGAGTTTTGAAAAATCTAATAGTTTTACATGGTTGTAGGCACATTTTTAAGTAATTCTTATAAAAGAACTTATATATAAATCATTATGAATAAGGAATTATTCACCAAACTAATTAAAAGAATGTATATATATCAACCAACATAATGGATGGTCAAATGACATGTTAAAAATAGAAGACTTAATAGTTGGTACTCTAACAGTGTATATAAGTATATGTATTATCATTTTTGTAAACGGAAAAACACAAGGCGGGTTTCTAGAGTGATTAGGGGGTAAAACATGTGTATCATTAAATTCGAGTGTCATGTTCACATATGTAAGTTTCTCATATTATAGTTCTGATAGTAAGTTAAGCATATTCATAAGTGATGAATAAGAGGAACGGATCAGAATCTCAACTTGATATGTGTACGAGCGGATGTAGAGATCAAGTAGCTAGTTTACTACGATCGGGTGGTCCAGAATCAAGGTGGACGGTTAGATGTCTCTATCTATCAGTGCATATTTGACTGAGTGGGTGGTTATGATGGATAGTTGAGAATATTTGGGTATATGATGATCCTATCTTAAAATCAATGGTCAGATTGCTTGATCCATGGATGGAGATTATTCTCAACGATCAGATTTGTGTTGGAGAATAGATGTATGGTTAGGATAGCTAGATTTGTATTATACACTTGTACATAATAAGTTAAATTTTATGGTACTACTCGAGAACTTTTAATACTCGGGTATTGAAAAGTTTGGGGTATTACAGCTTTGAACTTTTCAGTTTTCAGCTTTTGAGAGGATATCTCTCTTATTACTTATTTAAGGTATCACATTTTATTATATGTGACAATGACTAGCAGATCAAAAGCTCAAGTATACCCATCACATAAAACAGTCAGGAAAATATTGCCTCCGTTGAAATATTCCTTGTGCCCACCATAATGATTATTTGTTATCCCACCTATCCATAAGTTAACACAGACATAGACGAAGGGAAAACATAAATTTAAGCTTAATAAAAAACTTCTGTGGTTCCTGAGAATTTTTTAATGGTAGGCATTTAATCCCCACTGTTTTTACCTCACATACATGAGTGTGGCCCACAGAACTTGGTGACGTCACTTCAATGGCACATTGGGTACTGACTATGTCAGTAGCTAATCCACGTCCTCCGATGGGGCACTTGTATATCTTGAACAAACGAGTACATGGTCGCTGGTATGGCATATTATAGACTTTTCAGTATTGTCTGCAGATACTTCTATCCTAGCATTCCTAGTGTTGATAATCTCTATAGCATGTTGGATATAAACAAGCCTTCTTAATTCTTATGTTTCTAACTGTTCAGTGTTCTGCATCGTAGAAATGTTTCGGTATTATCTGCATATATTAGGTGTACGATTTACATACACACATCTTATGTATTTCAAAACTTCCTAGCAGAATCCTCCTTACAACAAAATATCATGGTCCATTAGAGCCATCTTTGAGCAGTTAATCATTGTAGGCCTATCTCTCTTACCCAACCTTCTATTGATGTATGATGTGAGACGGATATATTCCTAGCATGGCTGGACCCAAAGAAGGACAAAAAAAAGTGTAAGTAGTTTATTAGATTTGAGCCCAGTCCTACATAGGACATGACATAACTGTCACAAGTGTGTTTGTTTCGAAAAAGATCATTTCAATGAATCGTTTTTTTGGTTGGTAATTAGAACATGTA
Source organism: Magnolia sinica (assembly GCF_029962835.1). Taxonomy (NCBI): domain Eukaryota; kingdom Viridiplantae; phylum Streptophyta; class Magnoliopsida; order Magnoliales; family Magnoliaceae; genus Magnolia; species Magnolia sinica. Next base: position 62,314,243 of record NC_080577.1, read on the forward strand.
AGTGAGCTTTTTTGCTGTGTTTTCATGACTTGGGAGACGTGTGCTTGTGTGTGTTTGTGCATGCATGTGAAAACACCACATTTGACTTTTGGGCACAACAGTTTTCAGTTCTTGTACTTATATGGTATTTCTATTTGATTGGTGAAGAGAACATGCAAAGTATTGTTTTGTGGGATTTTGATGTTTTTAATTGATTTTCTATGTGGGTGTTTTTGGTTTTCTCTTTGATTTAAATGATTCTCATTTCCATTTTGATGGTTTTTGTGTGCGATTTCCCTGCAATTTGATCTCTCTATTAAGAATTATATAATGGATTTTTCTATTTAGATTATTTGAATTTGATCTGTTATTACAATGTTTTCCAGGTATTTTCTCTGTAAATGTCGAACGCTCTTGGGTTTTTTTTAATTCCAATAATTCGAAATTCCTGTGAAATTTCATGTAATTTTCTATGTTATACTCTACCGACTCAAATTACTTGGATTTACTCTGATGTATTCATGTCTTACCGGGTATTTCGTGATTTCACTTTCTAAAAAAGTAACAGTAATTTTTAATATTTCCGGCCATTGATTTCAAGTGTTTGTGAAGGATGTCTGGAAGGAGTATGCTGGTTGGCCTTTGAATGACATGGAGAGATCATACAAATTCATTCTAAAGCATGTTCAACTTTGGAAGGTAGCCTTTCATGGGAGCTATCCTTGTTGGGTTCACTGCGGTTATCTTTCAGAGATTGGCGCCTTTTATGCTAAGTATGGGTTTTTTTTTTTTTTTTTTTTTTTTGACATTTTCTCAGAGGCCAGCAAAGATAAAAAAAATTTCCTGAACGTGTCGTTCCAAAAAAGAAGTCTCGTAACTAAAGAGAGACTCCAATCATGCCCATTTAACCACATTTTGAGAGTTGCCTTGAAAAATTAAATGCCTAGAGAGAGAATATCTGCAGACTCCCTAGGCTTCTGTTGCTAATTCATTTTAACCCATTATGCTGATAGGTCCACAGAATGCCACATAATATAACCTTTGGCATCTCTTAGCACCCTCGTAATTGGGCTTCCACTTGAGGATGGATTATCTGTTTACATCTACCTTTGCTTTCCCACCGACATTCTCAATCACCACATGCCAATCTCTCGTCAAATCAGAAAGACAAACATCTTGAAATTCTTTCTATGGGCTCTTAGGTGTTGCAAATCAGACATTCAAACCTCATGGTATCTATGGATCAGTAGCTGATGCTGTGGTTAACTCTTCATGCTAATAAAATCTTTCAATAGGGTAACTTGAAACTGTCTCACTAGCTATGAAGAAAAGAATCCCCTGATTGCAAGATCATCGACATCTAATAATTTGGCCTTTCCATTCAGCAGAAAATGGAAGATTGATGTATTTTTTTCATAACCATTAAATTACAGGGCACCCAGTGAAGGTTAGGATTGCTCCATCATGTGGTGGGGCCCTATGGTTCAGTTATCCGAATCATTGATACGATGGTCCCAGTCTGGATAACCAATGCAAATAACCTCTAGAGAGAGAAAAAATCTCAACACTGCTAGTGGCCCAAGTAAATGGTTAAGAAAGAAAATACAATATCGGTTTACATTGAACTTCAAAAGGCCAAATAAATTATACAAAGTGTCTTCCGATGTTAAAGACTTCTTGTGCAGGCTCCATCAACAATGGAATTACAGATTTATGTAAAATGCAAGATCAGCAATGCCATGAGCTAAGGCTTCTGATGTTGCTGATCTAATTTTTTTTTTCTTTTTATGTTTTCATATACAACCTGTAAACGATTGTATGTTCTTTGTACATTAACCCAGGTGATGTGTTTGTAGAGAAGGTATATGGTAGAGAAGCGATCCGAGCTTGGGTCTTAAGAAATGGCGTTTAAGCCACTGGTTTGGTACTGTTAGACTGTGGAGAATGGATTTTGGCCAAAGGCAGTTGAGAATGCCTTTGGCTCTTATACTCCCTGCGGCATGGATACTTTGGTGGTTTGCATCTCCCATTTGGTTCTGATATGTTTATGTTGTTACCGGATGTGGAGGATTAGGAAGGACACTACTGTCCATAAGCTAAGGCATGCCTTGAAACTACGCTTGTCATCCATGAAGCTATTGAACGCACCTATTACATTAGACCATCAAATGAATGCTTTGCTCAAAATTTCAAGCTGCCTTTGGATACACTATTCAATTGGATTGTGATAGTTAGTTCACTTACACTGCATCTGGATGCATTATGGAATTGAGTTGCTCAATTGTTTCAGTAATAGTAAATAACCAGATTGAAACTACCTCCTTAAGGAACAAAGCTCCAGATCATGGCCATGTCGTTCTCAAGTCGGACTTGCAAAGGAATGTAACTTTAATTTGTCTATTTCTTTCTAGCCCATGAATTGGTGTTCAATTCATTAGTACATCCAAACACGGCCTTATGCAATGTTTGGATGCACTATTGAATTGACTTGCAACAATTATTCTGATAACGTAGAAAAGTATCCCTACTTAAGTACAAAGCTCCAAAATGCAGCAATGTTAATTTCAGGATGGAGATGAAAGGAATGTAATTGCAATTTGAGGGGTTACCTGGCAATTTAGTTCTGTTCGTTTCTAAACGCAACCCAAGTGGAAATATCCAAATCGCAATTATTGTTACTCAATGTTGTACTATATTCAAGTTTGGAATTGTATTTAGAAAATTTTGCAATTGAAACTTAATTACAAACTGCATTAGCCAACGCATCATCAAATTGCATTTTGTCTTGTATGTGTTTAGCTTGTAAAGTATGTCTTGGGTGGGGAGGTTGTCGTGCTTAATCTTGTCCTATCCGTCAAAGAATACTACAACAAGTGAGTTCTGCTCTCATTTATTTGGTTTAGTTGATAAAGCTACATTTGTTCTACTATCCTTAATGTAGTAATTTTATTATTTTAATTGTGTGTAGAAAGATGCCAAAAGTAACCATGAAGTAATTTTCTTATTTTAATTGTATGTAAAAAGATGCCAAAGCAACCATGAATATGAATCTGTTTTTATTTATATTTTCTGCTAATCTCCACCATTCATTGTGTGGAGTGATTGCTGAACTGAGCAAGCATATGGATCCAACACAATGTGCTTACTTAGAAGATATTCTAGTGCTAGATGTCTTCCTGCAAGGTACTTGGAAGAGGAATTTTGGCATGAAATAGCTTGTGGAAAGACAGAAATTGTTGACAACCCATAGTGCCTTTATTTCTCAAGATAGTGAACCTATTGGCAATTCCTGTTGGTATTAATCAAGAAAAAATATGGATGTCACACCCCAAATCCGGAGATCGGACTCACAAGAATCCCGATTGCCGAATCTGGTGCGGACAGCCTCCATAATACCCCATTCTCGGCTTCTAGCGTTCATACGCCAGAATCCGATCTTGGGATCCTACAAGGAGGATTTTCAACATGAATTTGTTTCATAAGAAGCATAACCACAAGTATACCCAAAACCTAAGAACAACATCATCACCACATATCCATTAACATAATCATTTGAGTACAATACTGAAAAGAAAATACATGCGTATAATAAAATCTCCAGAAGCTCTGCCGCATGCTCCTGCCCCAGTTCGACTGCGTCCTATCGTCACCTGCACGCATCTATCGTGCATAAGCTTATAGAAAGCTTAGAGGGTGGTGTAAGTGTGTGCATAAGATAAGTGTCAAGTATTCAATGCAATACCATAATCATACAATGTCAGAAATATTGGTAAGATCATGAATCATACGATAACAGAGTAAGTAGAAATATTGACAAGCTCATAATTCATACAATATCATATACTAATGAAGTAATGTAGATCAGTTATGCAATGCGGAGACAGTAAGTTAAACATCAGATGCCGATGATGTAATGCAATATGCAAATCCTGATGAGTCCACGAATACCGTCAGTCATATCTAGGCCGTATAAATGCAGAAACATAGTAACCCAAAATGTCATATGCTGCGGATGTAATGTGATGTGGTACGAATGGAATGATTATGCTGGAGTGTGAAGTTGGGATGATGGTACGTAGTATCGTAAGCTATGGGGCCCACCACAAGGGACTTCTATCCAAACCAGTCCCATACCTAAATTTAGATAGTCAGACTCAATGTGGTAAACTCCTGATCTTAGGTAAGTCACGCGCCCCAACCGAAATCCTGGCCATTGCGAAAGTACATGTAACAAATAGTTGTGCATCACCAGCCCGAGTAGATAATGAATGAATGAATGAGTATGCAACTCCTACTCAATAAGTCTACATAACTATACTGTACATCTCTGGGATCATCACTGGGGTCTAGTACACTCCAAACTGGCTGCTGCCCCTGCAGGCCGCGTAGCCCAGCTAGTGGAAAAGACCTCACTACCCGCATGTCAGCAGTATACCAATGCCTACTCAGCTCGTCGATAGCAGACCCATTTAGGAGCTGGTCAGACTTGGCCTAGCTATGCCTACTCCCTCAGGCGGGTAAGGCCACACCCCCTCCCAACCGACCACGACACAGTGGGAGACGCGGCCTATAGGTATACGGCCGTCATGTGCTCATATATATATATATATATATATATATATATATATATATATATATATATATCTACTCAATCTTGACGTTGGGGCATCCTCTGGTACCAAGAGGGTTTAGAAATTTTCATCCAGGGCCATCTATGGCAGCCCAACGCTAGAACAGATTTCCGGTGTCTCATTTGGCTATCCACGATATGCCTGTGGAGTCTACGGCCCTACGGCCCTGATGTCGCTAGGGCGTATAGTAATCATAATGCAAGATGCATAAATCATATAATCCAGTCATGCATCAATCATATGCATACCATACGCTCATGTGAGATAACCTCCGTCTATCAAGGAGTCTCATAACAACTTGCCCAATGACATATGCAATGGTCAACCACATCTCATAACAAACATGTAGATGATGCGTATGGGCATGTATCATGATGCTATGCTGTCACATACTCATAATCGGTACCAATATCCGGCATCAACAATCGGCCTCGACAATGTGAACATTTAACCAACATTGCCCCCAAGGGATGGCCCACATAAGGCCTAACGTATAGTGGACGCATGGCCTCACTCAAGGACCTAATATACAACACCATGGGCCTTACTTAAGAGCTTAACACATCAGGATGGCCTTTCACATGGGCCTAACATACATCACAATGGACTACATCGCCTGGCCCTCAAATGCATCACAACAGGCCTCATCACATAGGCCTCAAACACAGCTGAATACACATCACAACAGGCCTTAAATACGGGCTGCATATACATTACATTGGGCCTTAACACGGGCTGAATGTACATCATAATGGGCCTCAAATACGGGCCATATATACATCACATTAGGCCTCATCAATCAGCCTCGATATCCGGCTTCGACAATCAAAGTCAGCCTCGATAATCGAAATCTGAATCGACAATCGAAATCGGTATCGACAATTGGAACCGGCCTTGATAATCGGCCTCGACAATCAGAATCGGAATCGGCCTCGACAATCGACCTCGACAATCGGCGTCGGAATCGACCTCAATAATTGGCCTTGATAATCGAAATCGATCGATAATCGAAATCGGCAATTCAGTCACGTCAATCGAAATTGGCAATCATTCACGACAATCGGAATCGATCGATAAACAGAATTGGCAAATCGGTCACGACAATCAGAATCGATCGATAATCGGAATCGAAAAATTAGTCACGTCAATCAAAATTGACAATCGGTCATAATAATCGGCCTCGATCGTTAATCAGCAATCGGCCACGACAATCGAAATTGATAAATTGGTCATGACAATCAGAATTGATCGATAATCGGAATTGGCAAATCAGTCACGACAATCAAAATCTATCGATAATCAGAATCAGCAAATCGGTCACGACAATCGGAATCGATTGATAATCGAAATTGAAAAATCGATCACGACAATCAAAATCGATCGATAATCGGAATCGGCAAATCGGTACGACAATCATAATCGATTGATGATCGAAATTGGCAAATCGGTCACAACAATCGGAATTGATCAATAATCAAAATCGGCAAATCTGTCACGATAATCGAAATCAATCGATAATTGGAATCGGTAAATTGGTCATGTCAATCAGAATCGGTAATCGGTCATGATAATCGGCCTCGATCACTAATCGACAATCAGCCATGACAATTGGAATCGGCCTTTACAATCAGCCTCGACAAATCAAAATCGGCCTTTACAATCGACCTCAACAAATCAGAATCGGCCGAACAAGGCCTAAGGGAAGGTCACAATATGGACATTAAACCATCATTGCCCATCAATGTGGACATTTAACCAACATCGCTCCCAAGCAATGGCCCACATAGAACCAAACATATAATGAGCCCACGGCCTCACACAAAGGTCTAATATACAACACAATGGGCCTTCCTCAAGGTTCGCATATACACAACAGGTGGGCCCTGCACATGGGCCTCAGATACATCATACAGGCCATACCCTATGGGCCTCAAATACAACAAGTGGGCCGCATTAATGGGCCGCGCTAATGGGCCACAAGTACGTCACGGTGGGCCTCATGGATGGGCCATAAACACATTAAAGGTGGGCCTTATGGGCCATAAACACATCAAAAGTGGGCCTCATGGATGGGCCATTAACACATCAAAGGTGGGCCTCATATACGCCAAGTGGGCCTTATCAACGGGCCGCACCAATGGGCCCATATACATCAAGTGGGATGTATCATGTGGGCCGCACTAATGGGCCATACATCCATCACAGGTGGACCCTCACAGCAAATGGGCCCCACCAGATGGTCGGCGTGGATATATAATGCATACATCAAAGGTGGGTCACACGTCCCATGGACAAAGTGGATAAAACATACATCATGGTGGTCCCCCCGTCCTTAGACGACGTGGATGAAATCATATATCAAGGTGGACCACACGTCCATCAAAATGGACAGACAGTGCAAATACAACACATCATCAAGGTAGGTCCACCGTCCTGGGCAGATGGACGGAGCTGATAAAATTCATAAATCATGGTGGGCCACGATGGATGGCCTAGATGATCAAATGAACGGCGGGGAGAACACATACATCACGGCTGTCGTACATAGCTGGCTGACGTGGTGTGGTGGTAGACCATCCAATCCACTTCCATCAGGTGGATCCTACATAGGGACCACCAAATATTATATTAATATATATATATATATATATTATACACATAGAGGTGGGTCACATACAATCTGGATGGCCCATATAAAGTACATAAATCATGGTAGATCCCACAGACTTTCCACTGAACGGTGGTGGATCAAAGCACACATCAGGTGGCCCTGCAGCTGCTGAATAGCACTCCGGCAGCATGCACAAATAGATGGTCATGGATAAAACATATATCAGTGGTGGGCCTGCTGTCTGCTGACCCGCATGCTGGCCGTTGGTCCTGGCCCTAAAATGATTTGGAAAACTGGATGGGCGGTGTGGATGCATCCCACAATGGTGTGGGGCCCACACACGTGGACCGGATGGCATGAATAAAACACTTACATAATGGTGGGTCCCACATCCATACCATGGACAATGAGGATAGAACAGATACATCAGGGTAGGTCCCGCCGTCCTAGATTGGACAGTGGATGAAATACATAAATCATGGTGGGTCCACGTGGAAGTGGCCCACCCAAATATATATTATATTATTGATATATATATGTATTACATATATAATATTTATAATATAATATTACACCATCCAGATCTTCTGGATGTGTTAGACTAATGGTGGATGCAAGGCATGTACATTCAAGGTGGGTCCTACGCACGTGTTGACCACACGTGCCATTAAGGTCAGCCCACAGCTGCTGTGGTGCACTACCCAATCCACTTCAAGCTGGTGGGTCCCACGTGCTGATGCAGCACGTCGAGATGGTGGGCCCCAAGTTGGATCAAGTTACAATTTGTGTTTTCCTTTCGTCCAAGGCTACTGGACGGTACTAGCAGTGTTGGACCATCCAACCAACCACTGGACACCAGCAAGGTGGGATCCATGGGTAGATGGTCTGGATCAAATTTTAGGTGGGCCATAGGCCATCACAAAAGAGAGAGATAGAGAGAGAGGGAGAGAGAGAGAGAGAGAGATTGAAATCGGAGTAGCGGAGGGACCCCGCCACTATGGGTCCCTCTTGATACAACACATACATCAAGATGGGTCCCACATATGTGGGCCCTTAAATCACAAATCAAGAAAATAAATCACCCACCTTTGATCTTCTTAGACCTCTTCTTCTATCAACGCATCCTAGAGCTCCGAGGGATGCATTTCAACGGTGGAGATGACCATTAGATGGTGGAGATGGGAGGTAGAAAGGTGGGCCACACTAGCTCTCTCATGGGAGCCATGGACGTTGGACCCTCATGGAGTTGCTTAAAATGGAGAGAGAGAATGAGAGAGAGAGAGGTGATGGGAGAGAAGTGATGGGAGAGAGGGATGGTAAGTGATGGGAGGGTGTACTTTATTGTAAGAGAAAGTTGACTTTAGGGATGGGTGTTAGTACTTGGGGATGGGATGTTGTACTTGACATGTGAGGTGATTGATGGGATTGATTGATGAGACATTAGGTAGAGATTCTCTTAGGTTTTGCAACGCACGGCGTTTTCCTCAAACTGAACGCTGACCCACATCTCCTGACCCGGGTATCGCCTCGGCGTACGAAACTTGGCGTCGGAACCATGGCGACAGCGCGGTCTCAAGGGTACAAGTCTCGGGTTGAGCCAACTCTGCAATACGAGATACGACTTATGGTTGCGCATAAGTACCGATAACAGATTACGAGTTGCCAGAATTCGATCGAGAGGACCATGGAAGCCTACGGAATAGTACAGGCAAGGATACGAGTCTTACATTTTAATTGTATGTAAAAATATGCCAAAGCAACCATGAATATGAATCTGTTTTTATTATATTTTCTACTAATCTCCATCATTCATTGTGTGGAGTGATTGTTGAACTGAGCAAGCATATGGATCTAACACAATGTGCTTACTAGAAGATATTCTAATGCTAGATGTCTTCCTACAAGGTACTTGGAAGAGGAATTTTGGCATGAAATAGCTTGTGGAAAGACAAAAATTGTTGACAACCCATAGTGCCTTTATTTCTCAAGATAGTGAACCTATTGGCAATTCCTACTGGTATTAATCAAAAGAAAAAAATATGGATGCCATTGTTTAGAAGGTAATATTTCTTATCCATTGTCATATACATTTGAGCAAACTAATTTTCATTGAATTTCAGGGAATTCAGTTTTTTTTTTTTTTCAGAAAATTTTACAGTTATTCTCTTCCACTATAGAGGCAATGTGGATGGATGGCATGATCTCTACTGGAGTAACAAGGCATTACATATAGTTGTTAGTAACCAAACCAAATGGTAAGTTACTGATTCAATTATCAGTATCATTTGTATGTGTATGATGTTGTGTCCATTTTTCCACCTCACTTGAGAACTGATTAGTCTTGTTAAACTTCATTAGTGACTAGCATATCATTTTATTCATTATAATTATGATTAGAAGGTAGCTCGTAATTCAATTTGTTTGCAATTTAATGTTACTTTATCACAAATTGTTATTGTTTTCATGATTTTTTTACTCAGCAATTTAGAATGACTCATTCAGTTCTAACCAATAAAATTTCTAATCTATTTGGCCATTTTCAGGTGGCAGTATCTGTAATACCCTAACCCAAGTGTGCACGCCATTTCTTTAGGTCACGCAGTCCTACCGATCGAATCCCGGTGGTCCGTGACCTTCGGGTAGTATTTGCGGTCATGCTTGAGTTCGGTCACGTTGACCCGACTAGGATCGACTCGAAACCTATGCCATCTTGTCTATATTGGCTCCGCGGTTCCAATGTCGCGTCCGTGCATGAATCCGACATATACATCATGAGTTATGAGCAACGTTCGATTTAGGCTTTTAATGTATGGTGGTGGACCCCACCCCACACGTTTTCCTAGGTGCATGTGGGTGATGTGGCACCCCTAGTATAGGGTTGCTAGAAGACCTATTAACCTACCACCCTAAGCCTACCTAGCCTAGCCACTTTATTATTATCACCATAGACTATCATAGTTTTCTCTAACAAGGAAAGAGAGAGTCATCATGACCTCTCTACAACTCTCTCTCCCTCTCTCTTTCTTCTCATTTCTCTCTACCTCTCCCTCTCCTCTCCCTCTTGCAACCCTCCAAACGTCCCACCTCCCCTCCATTTCCAGCCCTCTCATCTCCCAAACACCTCCTAATCCACCTTTCTTTGACCAATCTCAACCTTAGATCCTTGATCCTTGGAGCTTCTAGAGCATTGTGGTGTAGGTTTGGAGTTAATTTGCTAGGTGGGTGTGCTTGTATGTCTAAATTTCAAATTTTCTTTCATCCCTTCATGTTCTTCATTCTTCTTCCATTGATGGAGCTTGTGGGACTCATCAAGTGATGATGGTGGCCCCAAGACTCCTTGGTATGGCTTGTAGCCTATCCTACATTGCATGCATGTGCATGCAAGGGACCATTCTCCATGGATCCCTTAATGATATTTCCTTCCTTAGATTAGGGATCTTTGGGTCATCTAGACCCTTCATCCTTGGTTGAGATTGGATCTCCACCATAGATTCCAAGTAGATAGCCTTGATCATGTAAATCTTTTACATATTGAGTTAATGGAATGTGTATGCATGTGTGATGAAGGGAAAGGCCTCAATGAGGCGGAGACCCTTCTCTTGTGGCCGTTTTCTTCCTTCTTTCTTGATTATTATTTCTGATTATGAGTGTGTGGCCCACCTTATGGATCAACAAAGTCCAAACCGTCCATGGAGGGAGGACGCCCATGGCAGTCCATCCCTTGGACTTGTGGCCTCAAATTCCACCTAAATGTGGCACATGTAAAGGAGTTTTAGATGATGGGATGGTTTGGATGTTTGTGGGGTCCACTTGGGTGGACCACAATATGATTTTCTGGGATTAAATCCCCTTTTAAATAATATTTATAATTTATTTATTTAAGATATATGTTGCTGTCCAGAACTGTCTGGATAGATTTTTGGGCCATCTTAGGGCCTGATTTTCAGAAATTTTTTGAGGAGATTGGTACCATGTAATATATGATTCTTGAAGGTGTATATCCCACCTATAAGCATGCCAAATTTCAGCCACAACTGACCCCCTTTGAGCCTCCAAAAGGGTGGGCCAACATGGTGGACTACCAAAAATTTCTGTTGTGCAATCCAGCAACATTGTCCCATAAAACCTTATTTTAAAAATATTTTCTTTGATGGTGGGCCACCTTTCTGGGTCCCACTTTGTTGTATACATGATGAGGGACCTTAGTCCTTAATTTTAGGAATTTTGGAGGCCCTGGACCCGCTCCATTGGAGGGCCAAAAATCAGGACAGAAACATATATGTTGCAGAATTCTGTTTCTACCTTGCTGTCTTCTTTGTAATTGTGGAACTTATTGGGCCCAGCCCATTGGGGCTTTTGTGCATGTCTTTGGATCCCACACTGTAATGTTTCCAGAGGCCTTTGGGGCCATTTTTGTGGGGCCAACTAGCTAGACCAGCCGTCCATGATGGACGTCCAGTTGGTGGACATCCACCATGGGCTGGCCGTCGTTGGACAGGCCCACCATGATGTATGTTTTTCATCCATACCGTCCTTCCCCATTTGGGTGGCCCATGTGGAGGTTGGGTCCACCCTAGGTGGACGTCCCATGTGGGGCCCACCTTGGACGTGTGGAGCCCACCTTTGATGTATGTGGCCAGGCCGTCCCACCCTTGGGATGCCCACGCTTGGGTTGCTGCTAGGCCTGCATTCCAGTAGCAAGCCTACTTGGTATTGAGTGGTAAATGCCCTTCCTCCATCTGGTGGGGCCCTTTTTTATCATTACCAGCCCTTATGGGATTAATTACCACATATTTTGACTAGTTTTTAGGCTTTAGCAAGCCCAAAATATTAATGGACTGAAAGTCCAGCCATTGGGCAGTAAGTATACAATGTATGGCTGAATATTTATTAGAATTGGGGGCCCACCACATTGAGGGATTTGGGTACTTATTGCTCACCTATTTCTTAGAATAAATTTTGGGCTCAATTGATGCATGAAAGGGCCACCCATTGATGACCACTTGTGGGACCCAAAATTATACCAGATTTTGGGACTTTCTAGTGGGCCCAGATTGGGCTGGAATATCCCACCTTGGCCAACCATATGTTGGACTGACCTTCCACCATTTGCTGGACTTATGGGCTGAGGAAAAAGGTGAATTTGGGCCCTTAAATACACATGTAAATTGCTAATTATTGGGCTGATGTAGTGGGGCCCATTTCACCCAACTTAGACTTATTTTTGGGCCATGTTTTTGTGCTCATAGGCTACCCATTCAATACAACTAAATGCATAGATTTGATGGCCATTGGAACTTGGGCTTTGTGCCTTGATTCCCTTCCTTTGGCCCATGTTGTTATGTACATGGATTGGATGTAGGCCTTAGGCCTTGTAGCTTATGGTTTGTGATTGGATGCCATGGGGCAATGGTGGTTGAATGTCTCCATTTAGATCCCTTTGGGCCCATTGTATCTAAGTGTGGTTGAATGCCTACCTCGGTCTCTTGCTAGGCCTATCTCTATATTATTTTTGCCCGTAACTTGTATGCGTAGTCTCGTGGGCTACCCCAGGTAAATGGGCCCCCACTAGAAGTTATATATTCTTTATGGAGAATTGGTTAAATACCTAGACCCTTCATAGTTATGTAGAGAGTATATCTTCTCATTCACCTCATTGGCACCCTTATTCATCTTCATGGCCCACTCCCATACGCATCATATGCATGCTTGGTTGAGGTATGATTGGCCATGGTTGTGCCATTGTGTAGGACATGTTGATATCTCCCAGAGGAATAGAATTTACCCTCTTGAGCACGATGGATGCTTGGGATTGATGCATGGATAATTGTGTGATTCATGCATCTGGCATTACATAACATGTGGATATTCGCCCTTACTTTATCAAGGCCGTAGCCTTCACAGATATATCGTGGATGGCTGTGTGTGGACACTGAAAATGATTCTTGAGCATTTGGGGCGCACAGGATATCCCTGGGTGAAAGCCCCTAAACTTTTATGGTACTGAGGAGACGCCTCAACGCCAAGACCGAGTGGAAATTATGAGCGCCTGAGTGCCTTATACCGTTAGGCCGTGACTCCCACTATTGCGAGGTCGGTTAAGATGGGGTTTGGCCTTACCTGCTTGAGTGAGGGGACATAGCTAGGCTGAGTCTGACCAGCTTGTAAATGGGTCTACTACCGTGAAGCCTCGTTGGTGATTGACTATCCACAGGTGGGTAGTGAGGTCTCTTACGCTCGTTTAATTGTGCGGATCTTGGAAAGCAGCAGTCATCCAGCAGTGTACTTGACCCCGGTGATATTTCTTATGATGGAACTATACTTGATGTGTGGATTGGATATGAGGACTGGCATTACTTTGCATTGCATTTGCATCGACTGTATAAGCCTTATATTGCATCACCTCGATATGGCGCCCAGTACTCATGTATTGCATTACATAGCCTTGGTACGGCTTATTGCATTCATAGCTTAGCCTTGGTACGGTTGAAGGTGTTGGTATTGTTCATTGGCTCCTTCTGCATTCTCCTTATTCTTCTTAACACCATTGTCACACACTTACACCACCCTCTAAGCTTTCTATAAGCTTATGAATAATTGATGCGTGCCGGAGATCTTAAGTCAGCGAAATAGCAAAGGAGCTGTGGATTGGATTGGCGCAAGCTGAGGACCTATTGCAGACCTTTCCTTTCCCTTCTTTCATTATGTATTTCCTTTTGAGCCTTTGTACCTGTAAAGTTTAAATTCTTAGTACATTTTACAGTGTGTTCCTTGTTTATTTTCAGAGATTTACTTTTTATGATCTTGGGTATGCTCAATTGGATTAGAATTATGATATGAAAATCCTCTTTGTAGGATCCCAGGATCGGAACTTGTACTAGGAACCGAGAATGGGGTGCTATGGAGGCTGTTGCAGTTGGAACCGGCTATCGGATTCCTTGCGAGTCTGGTCACTGAGTCCGGGGCGTGACAATATCCAACCGCTAATGATTTTGGATCAGAGGTAATTCCATAGGTTGCTAAAGATTATAATGTTCAGGTAACTTATTCCTCAAGTGCATATCCACCTCAGTGCGTAGGGGTTGTTTGCTGTGGTAGTTGATGCCACCTTGTGCTTGAGATTGAACTAAGTTTTACTATGTTTTGATATGACTTGAATTAGGTTTCTCTGAGGACAACATGTCTGTAATAATTTTGTTGTGGATTCATTCCATGGCAGGCATATCTTTTCAATGGCTACTAGGAAGACATCGGAACAATAAAATCATTTTTTAATGCAAATTTGGCACTCATTGATCAGGTATTCTCTCTTTCAATACCTATCTACTTTCAATCTCTTGAGTTCCAATAACTTATGTAAGATGATGTGTTTTAATTCTCTTTGTGAAGGCCTCCCAAGTTTCACTTTTATGATCCATTGAAGCTGATCTTCCATCTCCTCGATTTCTACCACTAAGTAAAATAGAAAAGTGTCATGTATGATTGTCTTTACTGCTCCTATTGCTGAGGTTAGATTGTCTTAATGATGGAGTTTACCTGTCCCGATCTATTTGTATACACCTATTTTCTGCTTGGGAATTAAAACAAAACATTAGTTTAATATGTCCCAAAAAAGAAAATAGGTATATCCAAATAATTGGTGTTGGTGTAGTTATCATATCTGTAAATAAATAGGTTCAAAAAATTAAGTAGTTTTTTTTTGAAAATTACACACAAGTGCACCAATGTACTTGTTCCACATTCATCCTATTGTTCAGTTTCTTTCTTTCTTTCTTTCTTTCTTTTCCCTTTTTTTATTAAACTGGTCAATTTCTCTGAGTGCATACTCTTTTGTCTGACGATGTTATAACTGTCATGCGGTGGAAGATCAGGTAGTGTATTTTTCATGAGTTTAATGGTAGGAGGGAAAAATAATAGAAGATGGAGAAGTGATCTCACGGGGTTTTGCCAACAAACATCTTGGTCCTTCTTGTAATATTGCTAGGACCATGGTCTCGTAATACGGATCTAGTCTGTAGCCTTTTCTTTTTTTTTTGGTAGTGCTAACCTTTTGATGTTGGTCATTTTGTTATACTTCTATTTTTTACAAGCAATGGATTGGATGGTTTGTATCATACAAGGTGAGAGATAAGTGCTTTTAAAAGTGAGGTAGCTAAAACATTGATTGATTTGGGACATGCAATTCAATTGAGAATAAATTTCAGCATCTTATTTGTGCAAGTGTTATAAAATGTTAAGTTAATTTTGGTTTGTAGAGTTTATAAGAAAATTTTGAATATGCATTAAATGAAAGTCAACTTGAGTTGCATTCAACGTCTTTAACCACATCCACTTCTTGTATGCTCAATGGTATAGGCTTTGGCAGTGACCATTGTAGATGAGTACCAATGTTTCTTGGTTGAAATGATGTGTGGACAAGGAGGCTGGAGATAGTTAGCTATATTGGCCAAGCTAGGAGTGGACCACATGGAGGATTTTTTTTAATGTATTCGGACAATTTTAAACTTATTGTTGTAAATATTATATATCTTTTATTGTAAAGTCATACAATATTTGTTTGATATTCATTTTTAAATGTACTACAACATTCTTTGGGTTTCAAATATTAAAAAATACTGGTTCCAATCGTGACAAAAATTACTGGCTTTTGCCAGTGGTCACACGGCTTTTACCGGTGCTTCATAAACAAGGGTTCAAAACCATTCCAAAATTGATGTTTTCTAAAATTTACGATGATTTTGAACCATTCCTAATTTTCTATTTTCTAAGATTTGCAACGGTTTGCAACTGTTCCTAATTTTTGTGACACGCCATTCCTAAATGGTTCAGGAACGGTTGATAGGATTTTGTTGTAGTGCAAGGATTTGATTCTGAACCACAAAAATCAATGATTGATGATAAACCCAAAAAAATCTTGGGAGTACAAACCCATTTATGCACACGTCCTTGTGCAAAAATGTATAATTACCCAAAGAGAATACCTGACTGGGATAAGAAAATTAGAATTGAGCCAAGCAAAGAAAATCCTATTTATTTCTCCGACTTGAAAATTTAAGCAAAGTTGGTCTTTTGTCCAAACATCTAAAATTGATGCCTCAGCTAGGCTCATTCATAGCCCTAGCTTTCAGAGGACTTTTATTTCTCTAGAAAATAGTTCAGAGAAACATTCCCTAGATAGAGACCATCAAAACTTTAAGTTTGTGCATAAATCCAATCATGTAATTATATAACGCATAAACATGTGCCAATTTGAAACATGTAATTGACCAAGGACCAGAACTACCAGAGGTTAATAAGAAAACATAAAATTTTAGTGGCTAATCCATGTTGCTACACATCAAAATGCATGAAAAGCATATAGATAAACTAAGTTCCTAAATCATTTTCATCTATGGTTTAAACTACTAAATATGATTCGAATGCATGCTCTATGGTTTAAACCACTAAATATGAAAATGTGAAGTGCTAATGCAAGGGTCAAATAAATTCCAAAGACCAAAGAATAGGCCAATCAACATGAATTCACTAGATTTAAGTAGAAGAAAGTAATGGACTAAAGCAAATAACACAATCGATTGTCAAATCCTCTTTCAAAAAAAAAAAAAAAGATTCAAACAAAAACAAAACCTAATGTAGAAATATTGGAAAATGCAATTTCACTATACCAATGTGGAAAAAATGGAAAAAGAAGTGATTCTTTTTTTTAAATGCAAATGATAATCTTATTAAAAAAAAAAAAAACATAATCAATCAATCAACATGAACAATCATAATAGGAAAATAAGTCTAAAAATCAAGTAGATCCAAAACCCTCGTGCTCCTCGGATCCCATCCATCAAACCATACAGCCATACATCAATCGATCCATCCAAAACCCCATCCATTCATCTGACCACCTCATCCATCCATTTTTTAGTACCAAATATTACAAATTTACCCCTGTTTATAATTTGGTTTTATAAACAAGATAATACCTAATCATTGCATGTTATGCATGTTTGTCTTGCAAGGTGGATTTAAGAGCTTGGATTGAAAAGAATGCTAAAAGCATGAATTTGATGCTTAAGAATTACCAAAAGCAAGGATGGATCTTTGAAGCATAAGAATTAAAATTTTAAGAGTCCAAGATTCAAGAAAACTAAGTGGAGAAGGAAGGGAATTGGAATTGTAAAGTGCAGAATTCAGAAGCTGTTGAACTTCATTGTCGATGACATTGAAGTAAGTATTTGATGACATCGAAGGTGAATCGATTACATCAAAGATTTGATGAAATTTGAGTTTGGTTGCTGGACTATTGGGTGCATTTTTCAATTACATTGAAGACCTGTTTAATTGCATCAAATCTAGTTCGATGACAGGATTTAGAGGATTTTTGGAGTTTGGTTGTTGGACAATTTGGGATGATTTTCAATGACATCGAAAATACCTTCGATCACATCAAAGCCCTGTTCGATGACATCAAAGGAGGACAGATGACATCAAACAACTTATGTAGTGCAAAAAGGCATGATTTTCAAATCCGATTCAAACTGGGATTCTACCTTTGATGACATTGAAGGTATGTTCGATGCCATCGAAGGCATTACACAAAGTGCATAAATTTATGTTAAAGTTTCAAAGTTATGGTTTGAATTTAAGAAGTATTTTTTATTATTACTTTGATCTATCATCAACTCCGGGCATGGTAGATGCTTAGGAACTTAATGAATGCTTTTTATTCTCTTTATGGTTATTTGATCTGTGGAATCCTTTGATCTACCATTAATTATGAGCATGGTAGATGCTTAGAACTCTCCACACTTAATTCAATAAGACTGATCATTACTATGGATGTTCGGATCTATTTTGGAAAAGTTTGTGAAGTTTTAGTCGCTCTATCATCCAATTGGATAGATTAGGACTTCGATTCCAGTTAAAGCATTGTTTAATCAAGTAAGGATGTATTAGAATGATTACAAGTGGATCCTTGGTGTTCTAGTTTTCCCTTAATCTGATAGTTTCATATCAAAACAATCATCTCTTAAATATTTATGTTTTAGTTTTTAGTTTTAGTTCTTAATTAGTTCAAAAAAGTTACCTTCAATCCCTGTGGGTACGACCTCGGTCTCACCGAGATTATTAATACCTCACAACCCTACACTTGGGGTATAAGCGGACAAGTTTTTTTTATGTCATTGCCAAGGATTGCAACGTGCTGTAGTTTTCTGAATTTATTAAGTTTTAAAATTATTTAGGATTAGACTAACTTTTATTTATTTCTCTTAGATTTTCTGAACTAGATTCTAATTGTGATTTCTGTATTATAGCATCTAACTTAGCAAGATCTCTTCGATAACATCCTTCTAACTTACCCATGCTTTTAGAACTTCTAGTTCTTCTGAATTCTTAGGAGTAAGTAGTTTTATAATTTTGAGGTTTCGAGTCTTTCATGCCCAAGTTGGTTCATGACAACACTCAAAGTCTCTTGAGCGAAAGAGGATTAGTTGAAGGGTTATCTATCCATCGCAGGATTAGGCATCACTAGAGATCCTTTTAATTAACTGAAGTTATGGCTGCAAATCAACCTCGACACCCAATTAAGGAGGTTGAGGATGAAAATGAGGTGTATCATGCTCCCTCGCCTCATACTTTACGAGACTACTTGCAACTAGTGGGGGTGAGTACACCTTCCTGCATGATATTTCCAATTAATGCAGGAAACGTATATTTTAAACTGGGAGTGATACAACTCCTTCCTAAATTTCATGGACTAGACTCTGAAAGTCCATACTTGCACACTAAAGTGTTCGACGAGATAGTCGTCACGTTTTACTTTCCAAACATGTCTAATGACACAGTAAGACTGAAGTTATTCCCTTTCTCGTTGACGAAAATTGCCAAGTCATGGCTGCACTCCTTAAATCAGCAATCTATCAGCATATGGGCCGAGATGACTCGAGAGTTCCTTAAAAAGTTCTTCCCGTTTCTCAAAACAAATACTTTAAGGAAGGCAATAATAATTTTTTCCCAAAAAGAAGAGACATTCTTCCAATGTTGGGAGCGATACAAGGATCTCATCCATTCGTGTCCACATCATGGCTACAAAATATGGCGGGGAATAAGCTTTTTCTATAATAGATTAACTTTGCCCATGCACCAATTTGTAGAAATTATATGTAACGGCAAATTCATGAATAAGGAGGTAGATGATGCATGGGATTATTTTGATTAACTCACTAAAAACACGCAATCATGGGACACCTCCCCAAGACCTATGTAACGTCTTGTGTTTTCAGGACCTGAGTATATGACTCGTTTCCCAAAAACCCGAGTGTTAACCTATAGAGAGCCAAATTCCATATTTTTTTCCTTGTTAGAGTGAGCAATCTAGCGTAGGATGGACAAATCAACATGAAGGAAAATTTACATTTATATTTAGAATATACAAGAGGCTGCCCATAATGACTTATACAAACTAATGTCTCTATAATAACAAATACAAGAATTACATAATTTACACAAGGAAAATAATAAAATGCACATAAATTTGAGCCGCAAGATCACGCAGCTTCTCTTAGCAGATACAGTCATGCATCCCTGATAATTGTACTCGGCTTTATATCAATCTGGATATGAATGTCTTTTAAGCTACCTGTGCTACCTGTACGGTTATATATTTGATGGATGAATAGCCAACTCAGTGTGAATTCCTCTCAAGATTACACATCGTTGCCTTAGCTAAGCATAGTTTAAAACAACAAGACAATTAAAACAATACATGATGCAACCTTTTTAAATGCATGGATGTGTGAATGCACATCGACCTAGGGATGCTCATCCAATCGGACTTGGGCTCGTCACCCATGAAAAATACTGGTCACTAGCATAGCATATCTTGTACATCATAGTGACCAAGTTATCGTATATATCACGTACGTAGGTCGATAGTCGATGATGTAGGAGCTAGCGAAACGATACCCCACTAAACCTAAGGGCACGTGCTACAGCATTCAGAATTATCCACCCATCACTGTCAATATGTTATGAATGCATGATTAGCCAAACCATTATTATTCCAATTACAATCAGTCGGTTTGAGTAACTCAATGGTCATTATGAGGGGGTGTAACGCCCTGAAATTCGGGGGTCGAGCATAACTCAGCTCTCGAGTTCCAAAACATCACTTATGCAACATATTTAATGATGAATGTATGTTGACTGTATTAGTACATAAAACATGGAATAGATTAAGCCAAAACACAGATATGCTTCAGGGACAAGTGAATAAAGCAAGCGGAAGACTTATAGTAAAATGTGTACAAGTGTAAATCCCTGAATTACATATACAACCAGATCGTGTAAAAGTGTTATTTAACAAAATTATAAGTATCAAATTACATCATTTCAGTTCCCAAAAATATCCCAGGAATCCCGCGCATCAGACCGAGGCTCGCTAGAACCCGTCTGAAAACTGCATGTAGGAGAAGGCAGCCTCGTCGTCATCCAGCTCCCGCTCTGCCTCAGACGTCGCATCCACATCTGCAACATCAGGGCCTAAGACAGAGTCTGGTGGGTGTGTAACACCGCCCCAGAAACGTGGGAGTGAGTGATCAACTCAGTGGAACAATAAGGCACTGGTTAACATGTTATCAGTTCAATCAAACAGTAATGATAAAGCAGAACAATTAAATAAATCCTAAGTACTCTTGTTAATGCAAGTATGAATGCAATATGATGCGTGCCCTCACGCGTACACCCTCAGCGTCTTCATCTTACGTTACGCATGACATCGCCTCAAAGTGCGCCACATCTACAAAGCACATGCAAATGCGGTGCATGGATATGATTACCAAGTTGTTATTAGTCCATTTCACACAACAGGATTGGGAAGCTAAGATACCTTCCTCATATCACCATCCAAACAGTGATCCACACTAGGGTCGTCAATCCTAGATATCTCATACGATCATATAGTTGAGGTCGTAGCAAAGGGCTCGTCACCAATCAATGCACGCCTTTCATGCCCTTACTACCACAGATCGGCTCGTCACCTCCTTGCGGTATCTAGGTATGCTCGAGGTCACTACAAAGGGCTCGTCACCAATCAATGTAGGCCGACAACACGAATATAGTGTCCTATACCACCATAATCGGCTCGCGAGTTTAGTTGCTCATTGGTCACTAGGGGAGGCTCGTCACCCCAGCATAGGCCGACAGCTCGACCACGGTGTCCCATACCACCATGTCCGGCTCATGAGTCTTAGCGGATCAGGTACCATGGTTATTAGGATTTCACTGGTAAGTTCGGTACCCTAGATTCAAGCAGTAGCGTCCATACATGGTTAACATACATCGGACAATCGGGTTATTTGACGAACTCGACTAGCACGAGCGCACGTTGAATTGAACGACATAGAGTGCGCAAACACTCTGCGTGGCCAAACCACTGCCGCCAACTCTAATACGACTCAGGTTCGTCTAATACGTCCTACGTGGCGAAAGCAATCTCAACCACGATTCATAGGGTCAATTACCGATTTCCTGGACTAAGGCATAGTCCCAAACATCCTACACTACGACAGATATTCATATGGAATGTAAAACAGTAATGGAACAACCACTCAAATCATGGTACATACTCATCTGAAGAATATCAACTTAACATAAATGTAAGCATAGGAGATGCTTGAATTTAAAGAACTTGAAAGATAACTGCATAAAGGAAAACATGCGCATCCATAGGAGTATTGAGAATCACTTCTCAACGCTCGCAATTAGTGTAATAAGTTACACTTAGATCATTCATGCATTTCTACAAACACTTAGCATACAAGGAACAACATACATAGCGTATGTTGGAATACATGCACTTAGACAATTCCTTTTACCAAGGAGTTGTCATACATGCATCTAGCATACATACATGACAAATAATCATGGCAAACACAAGTGCGTATTTTATACGTATACGGTACTTTATAAATACACTTAGAATACACAAATCTCAATATAGCACATGCATATCAGGAAAGCAATGTAAACATAACATTTGACATGTGAAATCTCATCCATAACAAGAATAAATCACTAACTGGGATTGAAAGCCTTGAAAACCATAACCTATACACTTAAAGTCCGCACCTTAAGCGAAGAAAGAACCGCCGAACTGATTTAGACGAGTTGTCTTCGTCAACGGTGCTAGAATACCCTAAAATAAGGATAGAAATGAGATACAACAACACCAAGTCTAATCGAAGCTCTAACAAAGGTTAGGGTTAGGTTAACTTACCCCAAAAGAACTCAGAATCGTCAGAGGAACGATTCAAAGTGAAGGTTCGAAGATGAAGAAGAACAAGGAAGAATCAAGATGATTCACCAACCAATCTCTCTCACTAACTCTCTCTTTTCCACTATCTTTCCAAGCTAGGGTTAGAGAAAATTCGTATGGAAATGAGAGCTAGGGTTTAAGGTCTATATATAGGCCTTAGAATGATGGAAATAACCCCAGGGTCAAGGTATACTTAGGTTATAACCAAAGCACGCCTTTCTCGATCCAACGAAGCACTTCTGGTGGGCCTATAACCACGAAAGGTCGGACTTAAACTCATCGACCATGGATCTAGGTCAAGCTGAGTTTTCATACCGACCGGCTCTTCAGATCAGCCGTGGCGGACCACACTCAATTCAACGGTCACGGAAACTCGATCAGGTCCACAAGCACTAGGATATGCCTGGGCCAACTATCCTGATCAGAGGGTGAAATTGGGTCAGAATCCAACGGTCAGAATGCTTAAAATCATCGCGCAAGCGACACGACTCAGATTTCAATAAAAGCTTAATAAATTCCAACCGTTCTCACACTCTTCACTCCGAGCTCAACCAAATCGACCCAGAACATCAGATCGACTTGATTTTCGAGGTGAAGATCAAGCCCAACTCGATGACCGCAACAGCCTAAGATCATCGCTATCGGACTTTCGACGCGCGGTCTAGGTCCGATCCAGATCTTCCAAAAATTCCCCAGAACAACTGGATTTAGCGATGGATCCCAGATTTCAGAGTAACGTAGCGCTCACTAATCTACACGTTTAGAGCCATGCAGATACAATTTAAAGTGATTGATGCGAATTTCACAAGCAATCGAGTAAAGCGCTAATTACCCCAAAACAACTACTTAAGGAAAGATTAGCACAGAAAATTCCAAGGTCGTTACAGGGGGCTTGTCACCCAGCGTAGGCCGATAGCTTGGGCATAGTGTCCCATAACCACCATCCCCGGCTCATGAGGTTCTCCCATCTTAAGATGTTTAATAGATGTCCGTCGACTAGTGGTCAATCAAATTCAATAAGTAGGGATTACCATAGTATGGGTATAGGCCATCGAAGGCACGCAACGCAATCATCAAAATATAGGACAGATGTTAAATCGTAACGGTAAAAGTGTGCTCGGATCATTAAATCGAGACGCAAAGGGGTCAGGTAAGGTTAAATCAAAGTGGTTAAAGAGGTCATTTATAAGTCACTCGGGCCGTATAACCTTTGGATGGTAAATCCCACATTTATGTTCCATATCCCAGATAACCTCCAAATCGAAGGTCCATTTCTTACCACACTCTATCTTGTTACATCTTAAGCATGGGTTCACATACACAAGAGGGATCACCCACTATTAAGTGTAGTGAATAGAGAACCATAAGCGACTCACAACAAACCATGACAAAGTATATAATTATGGCATGCCAGACATAAGTTGATTTATAACAATTGCAATAAGTCATGATAAGAACTATTAATTGAAATTTAAATGAAAACCCTCATGTAAGTAGTTATTGTATGAAATCATGGTTCATAACTGACAATTATAATTCAAGCATAAGCCATACTATAAGAATTAATAAAAGATCGCATGCTATGAGATAACATCTGTAATTTCAAATAAAGACTATTACTTAGACTAACTTGGAATTGGAAGCTTAAGGGGAAGAAGTCAGCACCTTTTGTTTTGAATTGCCTACGACGTCGCTAGGAAGTCTACTCGCCCTTAGACTTGGACCCTACCATGAATTGTAAGATTATAAGGTTAGATCAAAGCTCTACACACCATCTATAGTTAGGATCTTAGCCTCGGGTTTTTGATATACAATTTAGCTTTAGGATTAGCCCTTTTCTCCCCCTTCTTTTTTAGAAACTTTGAAATCTAAGTTGTGCACCAGGTGATAATTAATAATAGAATTATAATTGATGATAATAATAACAACAACGTAACACCTTATAATATTAATTATAATTTCCAGTCAATAACTCTATTGATAGGAATTCTAGGGATAATTGCAGTAGCTCATTTACTTACATGTTTGGTTCTAACTCTTGGATTCAACCCGATGGACTCAACCTCCTTGGTTATCTCGACCCAATTCACTTGGGCCTGTCTTCCAACCAGCGACAAGGAGGGCCACGACACATTTGACCGAAGTTCCTTAGGCATATGCTGGATTAGTGTTTATCTTGAGAGTAGGAAACGTCCTTGAACTTCTGACTCACTGGCTTGATGGCCTGCTGGAATCAACAGTAACTAAATAACTTGATTTTAAACTAAGTCACTAGACCATTCAGTCCAGACAATGGCTGAGATGATCGAAGAGTGGGTTTACCTGCCTAGTTGTGGCAACCGATAGCTAGCTTGCCACCTGTTTGGGTAGCCTAAGCTTTTTCGGACTCGATCTATTCTCAACCCAGAGGCTTCACAACCCGCCCTTCCGATCGGAGACACTGGCAGCAAGATTGGGTGGCCACACACCTCTTAAATCAGTGGCTCAGTTTATCTTCGTATGTTGCCACTACTCCAACAACACTCTCCATCATCCACCATATTCGAACTCGCTCCCAACATGACCATACGGAGTCAGGACTCAGCCAAACTCGACTAGTGGCAGAGATGGTCCGACTTGGACCATACTGCTCTCTCTCCCTCTCTCCCTCTCTCTCTCTCTCATCCTCTTGTTCCTTCCTACTGCTAGAAACACCCCAGCAATGGCTGTCAAACCCGGCCTGACCCAGCCTCAGTCGAGCTGAGTCGGCATGGTGGCTGCATGAAGACGGACAATAGCCCGCGAGTCAGGCTCCCGAGTCAGCCTCCCTCTCTCTGTCATGCCTTCTTCTTCCTCTATCTTCTCTTTCTTCACTTTTCTTTCCATTTATTTTTCTTTTCACATCCAGACAGCATCTGTCCATGACCAGACCTGTCCATCTGGAACTCAGACGAGACCTGACTCAACCAGTTTCAGTGCGTTTTTTAGGAAATCGTTGTCTCCAAGATGCTGACCTGATCTTGCTAGAACTGACCTAATCTTGATGGAATTAACAAGAATCAGACACCATCAGATGGGCTACAGAATGGACATCATGGATGTGCAACTGATGATCGGGTTGAGATCAACGACTAGTGCAGCTTGGCGAGGAAGAAGAGCTCCGAAAATGGCAGATTTCACATGGCATTGATTTCCTTTGGGTTGATGCTTTGAGACACTTCAGATCTGACCCAGGAAGCCTGTAGGAGAAGGGTTTCAGAACTCCAGGCCCGTTTGGGCGGTGGGTTCGGAGCTTGAAAGTTGTGGCTGTTTTCCTTAGGTCTTTGCAAGAGATAGGAGGGAGTTGTTTTCTCTCCCTTCTTATTGCAACCCTAGCTTCCTAACAGCCCTTAGATGGACAACTAGCGGCCAGTATTTGATCCTACCATCCGATCTCTAGACATAGCTAACCAAAACAGTGGTGTTGGCATCAGTTTCTACCGAAACCCCTAACCCACGTGAGCGGAAATGGATGGCTGAGACAGGCCTGAACGGAGGGTTGGATAGGCGGATCCAGCCTGACGTGGATCACCAAGCTGACAAACTGCAAGGAAAACGGAAACTTTCTGTTAACGACAAAACCGCCGCACGCACGATTCTGCCGCGCTAGGAATTGTGCGCATGCATGGATACTTGGATGGGTACGGACAGCGTGGATATGTTCGGGCACACCTCCTAGATCAGATGAAGGGTCTGGATCTCTCATTTGGTATGGTATGGTGGCCCACGTATTGATCAAACACGAGCATGGAAACACAAATGTGTTTCTGTTTTCGAACGGCCGCAGGTGGGAACTCTCTCATTTTTGGAAAGTTCGGGTCAAAGGTAGTTTGACCGGGGTTCTCGGCTCGGTGCACAGTGAGTACACCTCCTATGGTGCACACGCGAAATGACTGTGGGGCCCACAGAGATGTTTGGATGAAATCCACCCCATTCATTCGATCCTTCTACCTATATAAGGCCATGAGCTCAAAATTTGGGACTAACCTAAACTTCAAGTGGGCCATACTCTTAAATTTCTAGTTTTAATGGTGGATTCCCCTCGATCTAATGGTCGGATCTTCCCAAAATTAAACATCAATGGTTAATAGGGTCCAAGGGACCATTTAAGATAGAAATAAATGGCTAGATTATGGATTATATGACCTATTATACTTTTATAAGATTAAATATCATGTCACAATACTTTTAATAATAATAATAATAATTATTATTATTATTATTATAATAATTATTATTATTATTATTATTATTATTATTATGGCCCTTGTAGATTTTATTCTACTCTTCCCTAAGTTGTTTATGTAAACCTTAATACGTGGGTTTCAATGTACAGTTATCATTTTACTTTCACGGTTGGATCTTAAAAGATATTGGACATTCTAATTGTTGAAACTAAGTGGTGGGTTGCCCTATGGATAAATTCGGGACCAGAAGGAGGATTTGATTTATCTACTAATGTGATTGAAGACATAAAAGAAAAATAGGTTCATTCGATGATGGGATGGAAGGTCCTCTGAACTAACAGTTGATATGGGTGGATCGCCTAATGGGACATTGTAAACTCAGTGAATGGTGGGTTCATTGAGTCGGGTTTCCAAACTCTTGATGTATGGTTAAATTAGTAGACCTGACCAGAAATTGTAGACTAATGGATTTGTCTATCGAGGTGATTGAAACCCTAAAGGTAAATCTATCTGGTGATGTGTTGATCCATCTTGGAAATCAATGGATGGACAGCTTGATATATGGATCGGGATTACTTTCATCAGTCGAATCTAGACAAGGATGCACATGACTGTTCACTTAGGCTAGATTTGTATTTTAGTAAGTTAAGTTACATGGTAACACTCGAGTACTGAAAAGTACGGGGTGTTACAACCTACCACTTCTAAGCCTCCTCAATCAAGAGAGAAGGGAGGCATCTACGTCTTAAAGGAAGAATATGACATGAGTGTAAGAGTGGTCAATCTGATGAGAAAAGTCGAGGCAATGGAACTTAAGAAAGTGGAACCTGTTAAATCTGAGGAGATTGTGGAAGTTGTTTGTGGTATTTGTGCTAGCAACATATATATAATTGAGAATTGTCCCACAATTCCTACTTTTCAAGGGTTGATGAACGAGCAATCAAATGCCGAAAAAAACTACCAATGCCCATTCAGCTGACCCACCTTAAAAACATATAATTCCTATTGGAGGAACGGAAAAATGGCTACCTCTCAAGAGGTTATTACCCAACTTCTTAATCAAAGGAAACCTCAAGTGTATCCAATTCAAAAATTCATGCAAAACCAAGAGCTCTTCAATCAAGGCACACTTCGAGCATTACAAGATCTTATGAAAGTCATCCAAAGAATTGATCACACTTAGCGATTAGGGAAAAGGGGACTTTTCCAACCCAACCTCTACCCAATCCCAAAGCGTAATGTGAAATAAGTGACCCGAGCTCTTCTTAACATATAGAGCAAACTAAATCCATCACCATCTTAAGAAGTGGGAAAGCAATTGATAAGATTATCCTGACGAGGGCTAAAAAGCTTAAGGACTCAATTGGAAGAAGTTGAGAGAGATCTCCCTATTTGAAATTTCGTCTTAGCCGCTTGTTAGAGGGTGATAGGGGGTATTCACTTTGTCACGCTCCAAACTCAGAAACCGGGCTCACAAAATTTCCGATCGTCAAATCTGATGCCGACAACCTCCATAGTACCCCATTCTCGGCTCCCTACGCTCAAATGACAGATTCCAATACTGGGATCCTACAAGGAGGATTTTTCCACATACATTTAACTCGTAATAAGCATAACCACAAGTTTACCCAAATCACAAAGGCAACATCATCATCACATATCCACCAATATAAACATTTGAATACAATGCTGAAAGGGAAATACATATATCGAAAATCAAAACTCCAAAAGACGGCTGCATGCTCCAAGCTCAATATTGCTGCGACCTAACACCACCCGTACACATCTATCATGTATACGCTTATAGAAAGCTTAGAGGGTGGTGAAAGTGTGTGCACAGGGTAAGTACCAAGTATGCAATATAATGCTATAAATCATACAATATCGGAATAAATGAAAATACTGACAAGATTATGAATCATACGATATCAGAGCAAGCAAAAATAGACTGGCGAGATCATGAATCATGCGATATCAGAGTAAGCGGAAATATACTGGTAAGTCCATGAGTACCATCAATCGTACCAAGGCTATGCGATGCAAGGCATGAATGCTAACGGCCATATCAATGCAAAAACATGGCAACCCAAAATGTTAAATGCTGCGGATGCAATAAAATATGCGGTGCGAATGAAATGACCAAGCCGGAGTGAAATCAGGGTGATATTCCGTAGTATGGCAGGCTATGGGGTCCATCACAAGGGACTTCTTTCCAAACCAGTCTCATACCTAAATTTGGATATCCAGACTCAATGTAGTAGACTCCTGATCTCAGGTTAGTCGTGTGCCCCAACCGAAATCCTTGCCATTATGAAGGTACAAAATAATTAGTTGCACACCACCAGCCCGAGTGGATAGTGAATGAATGAATGAGTATACAACTCCTACTCAATAAGTCCACATATCAGTATGGTTCCTCTCTGAGAAATCACCGGGGTCTAGTACACTCCAAACGAGATTGTCACCCCATCGCGCGCAACAAGGTGAGTGGAAGAGACCTCACTATCTGCCTACCAATATTGGGCCCGTCTCGTTGATAGCAGACCCATTCCTCGAGCTTGTCAAACTCAGCTTAGCTTTGCCCCCTCCTCTTGGGCAGGTAAGGCCGCATCCCCTTCCAACCGACAATGACACAGTGGGAGATGCAGCTTTACGGTATATGACCCTCATGTGCTCATGCATCCACTCGTTCTAAATGTTCGAGCAACCTCTGGAACTAAGATGGTTTAGGAAATTTCACCCAGGGATATCTATATCACCCCATGTAGAACAAATTTTCAGTGTCTCATCTGGTGATCCACGATATACCTGTGGAGGCTACGGCCCTGATGTCCCTAGGACATACGGTGGTCATGTCACACAAATGCGAGATGCATGAGTCAAACAGACCAATCATGCATTAATCCTGTGCATACCATGCGCACATGTGGGGTAACTCCACCTATCAGGGAGCCCCATGAACAACTTGCTCTATGACATATGTAATGGTCAACCGAATCTCATAACAAACATGCAGATGATGCGTATGGGCATGTATCATGATGCTATGCTGTCACATACTCATAATCGGCACCGACAATAGGCACCGATAATTGGCCTATACAATCAGCCTCGATAATCAGAATCGGCCTCAATAATCGGAATCGGCCTCGACAATCAGAATCGACCTCAACAATCGGCCTCGACAATCAGAATCGACCTCGATAAATGGCCTCGACAATCGGAATCAGCTTCGAAAATCAGAATCGGCCTCGACAATTGGAATTAACCTCGATAATTGGTCTTGACAATCGAAATCGGCCTAATAAAGGGCCTAAGGGAAGGTCACAACGTGGACATTCAACCATCATTGCCCATCAATGTGGACATTTAACCACCATTGCTCGCAAGGAGTTGCCCACATAGAGCCAAACGTATCGTGGGCTATGGCCTCACACAAGGACCTAATACACATCACTATGGGCCTCACTCATGGGCTGTATATATATCACAATAAGCCTCGGCACATGAGCCATAAAAACATAACATCGGGCCTCACTCGTGGGCCGCATATACACAACAGGTGGGCCCTGCATATGGGCCTCAGATACATCACATGAGCCACAACCCATGGGCCTAATGCACATCATAATGGGCCTTGTATACATCAAGTCGGCTGCATCAATGGGCCGCACTAATGGGCCTTATGTAAGATGGACGGCGTTGATGAAACACATATATCACGGTGGGATGCGTGGCCAAACGGCCTAGATGAACACATACCTCATGATGGTTCCCACAAAACTGGACGAATGGCGTGGGTATACAACACATATATCTAGTGGTCTCCACGGAACTTGCTGACATCAACTACAACAATAATATAGTCGATGGGGCCCTCAGATGGATAGTTTAGATGTAACACATAACTCATGTGGGCCCCACGGCTTGCTGACATCGATACAGCAGCCATATAGCTGGTGTGGCCTGCTGGCCCACCGTCCAGATGGACGGTTTAGATATACACAAACCTCATGATCAGGACCACTGATCTACTGACGTTAGTACAGCAACTAAGTAGGTGGTGAGTCCCACAGATAGACGGTTTGGATATACATTACATGGGCCCCATGTCCACGTGGATGGCAGGGATGTGACACGTACATCATGGTGGCTCCCATGTGCTGGGCTATAGCACGTCAGCAAGAGGGTCCCACCATCCCAGCCTACTGGACGGTGGGGATAAAACCCATATACATTTAAGGTAGGTCCCATTGTCCTTGCCTCTGGATGGTGAAGACAACACTTGCATCAGGAGGGGCTCCACACGAATGGACGGTGTGGATGCTGCACATCAATATAAGGTGGGCCCCACACACTGCCATGGTGGGGTCCACGTCCAACGAATGGACAATATGAAGAACCACATATATCATAGTGGACCACACGTGCATGGTGTGGATCCAAAACATACATCACGTTGGGTACCACAGCAGCACCGTCCAAATGACGGTGTGGATATCAAATAAATACATCAAGGTGGGGTCCCATCCCACACGTGTTACATGTGTGGTGTGGGCCCCACGACCGCCAAATGGCGTGGCTAAAGATACATCGTGGTGGCCCTTGCACAGCATCATCCAGATGGACGGTGTGAATATAAACATTCATTAGGTGGGCTCCACGTCCCATCTGGATGGATGACCTAGATGTAAGGTCACATATCAGGTGGGTCCACATGTGTGGGACCCACTAGTTCTAAAAAAAAGCTGATATTTGTGCTTTCCTTTCATGCAGTCCAGCAGCCTCAGCTGCTAGATGGTCCACTATTGGACAGTGGATACAATACGTCCATCAAGGTGAGTCCACATACATGTGGCCCACCAGCTACATCCATTAAGTGGGCCCATATAGCTTGTACGGTGGAGATCAAGTGGGCCACACCCACCACAAAAGAGAGAGAGAGAGAGATCGGAGTAGCGGAGGGACCCCGCCACTATGGGACCCTCTTAGATCACAACACATACATCAAGATGGGTCCCACCATATGTGGGCCCTCAAATCACAAAATAAAATCTCCCACCTCAAGATCTCTTCTTCATTCCTCCACCAACGGGTTCTAGAGCTCCAAGGAAACAAGATTCAACAGTTGAGATTGATTTTGGAGGGTGGGATTGGGTGATAGGGAGTGGGCCATACCAAGCTTCTCTCCCATGGATGTCCACCTCTCTCATGGTTGCTTGGGAGATGGAGTTTGAAATGAGAGAGAGATGAGAGAGAGAGGTGATGTAAGAGGGTGATGGGTGAAAAGGTGAGTGATGGGTGTGTACTTGACATGTAAGGGATGTGTAAGAGAGAGAGTTGACTTTGGAGATGGTGTTGTATTTGACATTTGATGTGTGATGTTTACTTGATTAATGGGATATATTCTCTTGGGATTGCAATGCACGGCGTTTTCCTCGAACTGAACGTGGGCCCACATCTCTTGGCCCGGGTATCGCCTCGGCATGCTAGACGCGGTGTCAGAACCGCGGCGACAACGCAGTCGCAAGGGTACAAGTATCAGGTTGAGCCGACTCTGGAATATGGGATATGACTCAATGTCGCGTGCAACTGCTATCTACACATCATGAGTCACTAGAATTTGACCGCAGAAGCCTACAGAACGGTACGGGCTAGGATACGGGCCTTATAGCTCTCCCCTCCTAATAAAAATTTTATCCTCGAAATTTACTTTTACGCAGGATAAAGTAAGGGAAGAAGAAGCATCGTTACATAATAATCAATACTATACAAGGCATAATCAATCTATAAACAAATGTAGATAGCGCTCTCTAATCTCAGCCTCACGCTCCCAAGACGTCTCCTCAACAAAATGGTGACCTTTACTAAACTTCGGATCCCGGATAAGGAACGATTGAAATGGAAATACTATGCAGCCTCACAATCTCAACGGTAAGAAGCTATCTCAGAAAGTCTCTAAGTTATTCGAACTCGGGGATCTAATCATTCTAAGTTCTCAACAATCATAGAGTGTAGGGTAGCTATCAGTAGATATGTGAAGTTATCTTTAGGTATTCCCAAGTTATGCTCTGATACCAACTTCTGTCACGCCCCAAACTCGGAAATCGGGCTCACAAAATTTTCTATTGCCGAATCTGGTGCAGACAGCCTCCATAGTACCCTATTCTCAGCTCCTAGCGCTCATATGCCAGATTCTGATCCTGGGATCTTACAAGGAGGATTTTCCAACGTACATTTAACTCATAATAAGCATAGCCACAAGTTTACCCAAATCACAAAGGCAACATCATCATCACATATCCACTAATATAAACATTTGAATACAATGCTGAAAGGGAAATACATATATTGAAAATCAAAGCTCCAAAAGAAGGCTGTATGCTCTAAGCTCAACGCTGCTACAACCTAACGCCACCCATACGCATCTATCGTGCATAAGCTTTTAAAAATCTTAGAGGGTGATGAAAGTGTGTGCACAAGGTAAGTGCCAAGTATGCAATACAATGCCATAAATCATACAATATCAGAATAAATGGAAATACTGACAAAATCATGGATCATACAATATTAGAGTAAGCGAAAATAGACTGGTGAGATCATGAATCATATGATATCAAAGTAAGGGAAAATATACTGGTAAGTCCATGAGTGTCATCAACCATACCAAGGCTATGCGATGCAAGGCATGAATGCTAACGGCCTTATCAATGCAGAAACATGACAACCCAAAATGCTAAATGTTGCGGATGCAATGCAATATGAGGTGCGAATGAAATGACTAAGCTGGAGTGAAATCGGGATGATAGTACTAGTATCACATGTTATGGGGTCCATCACAAGGGACTTTTATACAAACCAATCCCATACCTAAATTTGGATAGACAGACTCAATGTAGTAGACTCCTGATCTCAGGTTAGTCGCACGCCCCAACTGAAATACTTGTCATTATGAAGATACACAACAATTAGTTGCGCACCACCAGCCCGAGTGGATAGTGAATGAATGAATGAATGAGTAAGCAACTCCTACTCAATAAGACCACATAACAGTACGGTTCCTCTTTAGAAAATCATCGAGGTCTAGTACATTCCAAACCAGATTGTCGCCCCATCATGTGCAACAAGGTGAGTGGAAGAGACCTCACTATCCACCTGCTAGTATCGGGCCCGACTCGTCGATAGAGGACCCATTCCTCGAGCTGGTCAAACTCAACCTAGCTTTGTCCCCTCCTCTCGGATAGGTAAGGCCACACCCCCTTCCAACCGACCATGACACAATGGGAGATGCGGCCTAATGGTATAAGGCCCTCATGCGCTCGTGCATCCACTCAGTCTAGACATTGGAGCAACCTCTGGAACCAAGAGGGTTTAGGGAATTGCACCTAGGGATATCTCTAACACCTTATATAGAACAGATTTTCGGTGTCCCATCTAGTCATCCATGATATACTTGTGAAGGCTACGACCCTGATGTTGCTAGGGTGTATAGTGGTCATGTCACACAAATGTGAGATACATGAGTCACACAGGCCAATCATGCATCAATCTTGAGCATACCGTATGCTTATGTGGGGCAACTCCACCTATCAGGGAGCCTCATGAATAACCTGCCCTATGTCATATGCAATGGTCAACCACATCTCATAACAAACATGCAGATGATGCGTATAGGCATGTATCAAGATGTTATGCTGTCACATACTCATAATTGGTACCCACAACCGGCATCAATAATCAGTACTGACAACCGGCACCGATAATCAGCCTATAAAATCAGCCTCAAAATCAGAATCAGCCTCGATAATCAGAATTAGCCCTAACAATCAAAATCGGCCTCGAAAATTGGCCTCGACAATCGGAATCGACCTCAATAATCTGCCTCGACAATCAGAATCAGCCTCGATAATCAAAATCGGCCTAACAAAGGGCCTAAGGGAAGGTCACAATGTGGACATTCAACCATCATTGCCCATCAATGTGGACATTTAACTAATATTGCTACCAAGGAGTGGCCCACATAGAGCCAAACGTATCGTGGGCCCATGGCCTCACACAAGGACCTAATACACATCACTATTCACTCATGGGCCACATATACATCACAATGGGCTCTGTACATGGGCCATAAATACATCACATCGGACCTCACTCGTGGGCTACATATACACAATAGGTGGGCCCTGCAATGGGCCTCAGATACATCATATGGGCCACAACCCATGGGCCTAATGCACATCATAATGAGCCTTGTGTACATCAAGTCGACTGCATCAATGGGCCGCACTCATGGGCCTTATGAAAGATGGATGGCATTGATGAAATATATCACGGTGGGGTGCATGGCCAAACGGCCTAAATGAACACATACCTCACGGTGGTTCCCACAAAACTAGACGAATGCGGGGGTATACAAAACATATATCTAGTGGTCCCCACGGAACTTGCTGACATCAACTACAACAGTAATATAGCCGGTGGGGCCCTCAGATGGACATTTTAGATGTAACACATAACTCATGTGGGCCCCACGGCTTGCTGACGTCGATACAGCAACAATATAGCTGGTGTGTCTTGCTGGCCCACCATCCAGATGGACAGTTTAGATATACACAAACCTCATGATCAGGACCACTAATCTGTTGATGTTAGTACAACAACTAAGTAGGTGGTGGGGCCCACAGATAGACGGTTTGGATATACATTACATGGGCCCCATGTCCACGTGGATGGCAGGGATGAGACATGTACATCATGCTGGCTCCCACGTGCTGGGTTGCAGAACTTCAGTAAGAGGGTCCCACTATCCCAGCCTGCTGGACGGTGGGAATAAAACCCATATACATTTAAGGTAGGTCCCACCGTCCTTGCCTCTGAACGGTGGAGACAACACTTGCATCAAGAGGGGCTCCACACGAATGGACGGTGTGGATGTTACACATTAATACAAGGTGGGCCCCACATGCTGCCATGGTGGGGACCACGTCCAACAAATGGACAGTACGATGAAACACGTATATCACAGTGGACCACACGTGCACGGTGTGAATCCAAAACATACATCATGTTGGGGACCACAGCAACACTATCCAAATGATGGTGTGGATATCAAATAAATACATCAAGGTGAGGTCCCATCCCACACGTGCTACACGTGTGGTGTGGGCCCCATGACTGCCAAATGGCATGGCTAAAGATACATCACGGTGGCCCTTGCACAGCATCGTCCAGATGGACGGTGTGAATATAAACATTCATCAGGTGGGCTCCACGTCCCATCTGGACGGATGGCATGGATGCAAGGTCACATATCAGGTGAGTCCACACGTGTGGGACCCCCTAGTTCTCAAAAAAAGCTGATATTTGTGCTTTTCTTTCACGCAGTCCAGCAGCCTCAGTTACTAGATGGTCCACTACTGGACGGTGGATACAATGCGTCCATCAAGGTGGGTCCACATACATGTGGCCCACCAGCTACATCCATTCAGGTGGGCCCATACAGCTTGTACAGCAGAGAACAAGTGGGCCACACCCATTACAAAAGAGAGAGAGATAGAGAAAAAGATAGAGGGAGATCGAAGTAGCGAAGGGACCTCGCCACAGCGCGGTTGCAAGGGTATGAGTATCGGGTCAAGCCGACTCTAGAATAGGAGATATGACTCAAAGTCACATGCAACTGCTCTCTATGCTTCGCGGGTCACCGGAATTCAACCGGGAGGACTGTGGAAGCCTATGAAATGATATGGGCTAGGATATGGGCCTTACAGACTTTATGTGAAATGCTATATTTCTTCATTAAAGTTTTGAATGGCCTATTGAAAAAGTGGGATCCTCCATCACTTATGATGACTCGAGGAGTTCCAGACTGGGATAGGATGTTTTCTTTTATGAACTTAATGACTGTGCAATGGTCATTATTTTGACGTAAAATCGCCTCAACCCATTTGGTGACATAGTCTACCGCAAGCAAAATATAGATATTTTTGAAAGATTGGGGTAATGGTCCCATGAAATCGATATCCCAACAATCAAATGCTTCGATAATGAGAATAGGGTTCAGAGACACCATATTCTTACAAGACAATCCTCCCAATTTTTTACAACACTCACACGCTTTACAAGATTCATGTGAATCTTTGAACATAGTGTGTTAATAAAAGCCACACTGTAAAATTTTAGCTGTAGTCTTCTTACCTGAGAAATGGCCACCATGGGCTTAAGAATGATAAAAGGAGATGATATTGTGTTGTTCATTATCAGGGAAACATCTCCTAATGATTTGATATGGACAATATTTAAATAAATATGGATCATCCCAAATAAACTTGCAAACCTCGGTGTAGAATAAATACGCTTGGAAAGCTGCTAACTCACCATAAGAGTTGTATTTAGCATGAGCCCTAATCTTTTGGCGTAGATTCTCAATATCTTGAGACTGGATGTTCTTAAAGCTATGAAAGGAATGAAGAATATAATAGATTCAATAGTAAAAGAAATTTTGTATAAATATGATAAGGACAACGAAAAGGGAAATCAAGAAATATACCACAATCCTCTGGTGAAGTGAACAAGCCATTGAAGAAGGGGTATTTTCAAAATATCAAGAAATTTGGCCATCTCTCTAAATAGCTCTATGATCGTTTTTGAGACCGATGGCTGTCTTGAGAAGGGGAGAAGTGTGTCAATTCTTCATTGGTCTTCACGAATTCATCAAAGAAACGGCCGGTGATGGGGAGCCCCGTTATTCTGTGCAAGTCTCATAGGGTGATATTGACTTCTCCCACTAACAAATGAAAGGAATTAGTTGTTGGGCACCAATACTTAAGGAAGCCCTTGAAAATCATTGTATCTTTGCAAAAGTGTTCTGAGGTGACCTCAATGGCATTATAGAGATCAATCTCGATTAACACCACAACATGCTTTTTCAATATTGCTTTCGCCCAGTCAGAATAGTAAGACACGAAGCCCCAGGTGCGGAATTCTTCATTACTCCATAAGGAACTTCGATCATGAAAATGTTGACGCACTGTCTCGTAGAAGTGTGTGGGATACAAAAAATTTGTGGGTTATAGTAGGGAATAAAGAATTGCATGGGAGAGATATCACCTATCTTTCGCTTTAACCCTCTCCCCTATAAAATACCCTCAAGGATATGTGGCTCTTTATGGTTCAGTTCGTCGTATACAAAGCCTATTCTGAGTCATTTGGTTGGTGGGTTCGCTTTAGAGGATGAAAAAGTGACGGTGGATATTCATGGGGACAATGATCATCTTGTCTCTAAAAGGACAATTGAACTTGATTACGTCCTGTTTAACTTTCCCGCTCTCCCAGGAGTTCTGAAGCCGCTTTTTTGTTATGTTCCTTAATTTTCTCCTGAAGCTGTAGATCCTTAGTCTTTGAGCGCTTCTTCTTTGAGAAGAGGGAGGAATATCTTCTCTGGCTGGTGTTAAGACTCAAATATTGCATATTTAACCCTTTAATTACATTAGTTTTTCTAACATTTAATTGATAATTTGATTTAATTATATACATTTTTATCATGCGAGGTGATTCGGAAGCTTATAATAAATATGCACTTAAAAGGATGGGTTTTGAGCTCAAAAGAACATAATGAGGAATTGAAGATTTGGAAGTCATTAATGAAGAATTCACATGCCAAAGATCCAAGGAAACTAAGTGAGGAATAAAAAGAATCGAAGATTTGAAGTGAAGAAAAGGAATCCTGAAAATTATCGTTAAAAAAAAAAGATATTCTAAAATTCTAAGGCCAGAAAAACATTGTTCTGAAATAATTTTAGAATAGCCTTCTATGACATCAAAGGTGCAATCAAAGCCAGTTCGATGCATCGATAAATTCAAGAATTTTAGGTAAAACTCGCTGGGCAGTTCTGGACAATTTTCAATGACATCGAAGGCGTATGCGGAGTTTACGCAGAGTGCATAAATTTGAGGCAGTTTGCAGATTTTTCCAACTCGGTGTGAAATTTTGAATTGCAAAACTATATAAAGGAGTCTCCAGGCTATTCTAAACCATCTTTTAGGGTTTGAAAAGGGAGAGGAGGCCTAGGTGGAGCACCGACGATGTTCTTCTAGTTTGATTTCTTCATGAGTACTAGTAGATCTTTTTATTTTTCTTATATTTTTGAGTTAGCTATGACTAGCTAATTCTTAGCTAGGGCTAAGAGGTGAAGCTTGTAGCATGTTAGGATGTTTTTTTTTTTGCTTTGATTCATGTTTATGTTAAACTTCATTAATTTCTAGTTTGAATTTTAGGAATATTTTTAATTTTCTATGGTATATTATGACTCAAATTACAATAGATGCTTTGATAGCTTTGAATATCTTATTTTCCATTATGAGATTGTGAGATCGGTAAATCCTGTTGTTCACCATCTTCTCCTGGGCATGGTAGAATGATCGAACCCCTTCCAAACATCATAATACCCCTTCATGTGTGAACTAATTCAATGCAAAGTTTAGACTATACTTCAATTATTTTATCTTCCAACTAGATAGGATAGAACTTCGATTCCAGTTGTGTTTATTGAATCAAGCAAGGTAGAATCTTGATAGCTACAAGTGCATCCTTGGCGCTCTAGTTTCCTTTTAATTGATTGATACTCATTCGCAATTACTTCTTTTATTCTAGAATTTAGATTATTTTCTGATTCTAGTTCTACTTCTAGTTATTTTTAGAATACGTAGAAATTTAGTCCCTGAGGATTTGACCTCGGTCTCACCGAGTTATTACTACATCGCAACCCTACACTTGGGGTTGTGAACAAGTTTTGGCGCCGTTGTCGGGGACTATGGATACCTATTTCTGGAATTAATTGGTATTAGAATTAGGTTAAGATTAAGGTTAACATTTTGCTTTGTTTTTAGGTTATGATTTTTTTCTAAAATTATTTTTAAAAACTAACATTGTTTTCTGTTTTGTAGGATCTTAACATAACAACTCTAATCCGGTAACCCCTTTCCAATTCTCTCTATCTTTTCTAGATTTCTTACTTGCTTTATTTAGTTTTCTTTTTCTTAGGTTTTGTTTTGTTTAGTTGTTTGAAGGTTATGAGTATTTCATGCCCAATTGGTTCCGTGATAACACTCTATGTCTTTTGAGTTAAGGAGGATTAGTTGAAGGGTTGCCTATCCATCATAGGATTGACATAACTTGAGACCCTCTAAGTCAATAGAACTGATGGCTGTAAATCAAGCTCAACCTACAACTGATGAAGTTAAGATGAAAACGAGGTGCATAATGCACCCCCACCTCGTACTCTATGAGATTATTTACAACTGACAAGGGTGAGTACACCTTCCTGCATGATATTTCCATTAAATGCAAGAACTGTGGATATAAAACTAGGGTAATTCAACTCCTCCCTAAGTTTTATGGACTAAATCTGAAAGTTCATACTTGCATATAAAAGAGTTCAATGAGATAATATCTACATTACACTTCCCAAACGTATCCGAGGACACAGTTAGAGTAAAATTATTTACTCTCTTTGAAAGAAAAGGTTAAGTCATGGTTACATTTCTTAAGACCACGGTCTATTAGTACATGGGCTGAGA
Organism: Magnolia sinica; assembly: GCF_029962835.1. Taxonomy (NCBI): domain Eukaryota; kingdom Viridiplantae; phylum Streptophyta; class Magnoliopsida; order Magnoliales; family Magnoliaceae; genus Magnolia; species Magnolia sinica. Next base: position 62,354,551 of record NC_080577.1, read on the forward strand.
TGACAAAGGAGTTCCTTAAAAAGTTCTTCCCATATCATAAAACAAATACCTTAAGGAAAGCAATCATGAATTTTGTGCAAAAAGAGGATGAGACCTTCTTCCAATGTTGGGAGCAATTTAATGATCTCATAAATTCATGTCCACAACATGGCTACAAAATATGGCGTATAACAAGCTTTTTCTATGAAGGATTGACCTCACCCATTAGCCAATTTTGTGGAGATGATGTGTAATGGGGAATTCATGAATAAGGAAGCCGATGATATGTGAGATTCTTTTTAATAAACATGCTGAAAATGCATAATCATGGGATACCTCCTCAAAAACCATCACTTCTAAGCCTACTCAATTAAAGGAAAGGAGAGGAATTTATGTTTTAAAAGAGGAAGATGATATAAATGCAAGAATGGCCAAACTCACAAGAAAAGTGAAGGCCATGGAACTTAAAAAGGTTGAACCCGACCAGGCTGTGGAAGTTGTTTGTAGTATTTGTACTTGTAACATACATACAACTGAAAATTGCCCAACAATTCTTACTTTTCAAGAGATATTGAATGAGCAATCAAATGTCGTGAACAACTACAAAAGACCTTTCAGTGGACCCACCTCAAATACATATAACTCAAGCTAGAGGAACCATCCAAACTTCAGTTGGAGGAACAGACAAATGACTGCTCGTCAAGGAATCCTTAACCAATTTTTGAATTAAAAGAAACCTCAAGAGGATCCGGTCTTAAAACATATGAAAAACCAAGAACTTTTTAATCAGGGTATATTGCAAGCCTTTCAAGACCTTACAAAGGTCATACGAGGGCATAAGACAAAAAAATCGATTGGGGAGAAAGAGATCCTTTCGGCCCAGCCTCTCCCCAACCCAAAACCGCAATATGAAATAAGTGACCTAAGCTCTTCAAATTAGATGGAGCAGGCTAAGTTTATCACCACTCTTATGAGTGGAAAGACAATTGACAAATCTATTTCAGTGAGGGCTGAAAAGCTAATGATAGACCTAGCATTGCTCCACATGGGTTAGAACCAGAACCTCAAAATAAGACGAATGCGTCATTCCGTCAATGCTTGATTGCACCAAAACCTCTAGCTAACTCACAGGATATTCTAGAGGTGTTGAAATAAGTAAAAGTCAACATCCCTCTACTGGACGTTGTGAAACAAATCCCCTCTTACACTAAATTTCTGAAAGATTTATGTACAACCAAGAGACGGCAAGGCATTCAAAAGAAAATTTTCTGACAGAAAAGGTGAGTGCCATCTTCAAGCAAGATGTACCAAAAAAATATAAAGATCCTAGTAGCCCAACTATCACTTGTATAATTGAAAATTACCAGATTGGGCATGCACTTCTTTACTTAGGAGCGAGCGTTAATTTAATTCCCTTCTCGGTATATGAACAATTGGGTCTAGGTGAATTAAAACTCACCCGAACCACATTACAACTTGTTGATCACTCAGTTCATGTACCGAGAGGGATGATTGAGGATGTGTTGGTCCAGGTTGATAAATTCTACTATCCAGTAGACTTTATTATCTTGGATACTCAACCCATCATAGATATGAGCACTCAAATTCCTATCATTCTTGGTCGTTTATTCCTTGCTACATTAAATGTAATCATTAATTATAGGAATGGAATTATGAATTTATCTTTTAGAAATATAACATTGGAGCTCAACATCCTTTTCGATATGAGCAAACAAGTAAAGGATGATGATGATACCCACGACATTAATATGATCAATTCTTTCGTGGAAGATAGAGCACTCCTGACTCTATACTCTGACCCTCTAGAGACATGCTTAGCACACTCCTCTGATTTAGATGATGACATAATTAGGGAGATGGATGCCTTGCTTGATGCTACGTTGGTGCTTGAATTAACCGGTGGAGGCCACAGTTTGAAAATTTTCCCCAAACTGATGTAATGCCTCTACTGTCTAGCCTCGAGGCACCAAAGCATGACCTGAAACCATTGCCCGCACTTGGGTCAAGATGAGACATACATGGTGGTGATTTCTTCCCACCTTGAGTAAGAACAAGAGAGTATGCTTATTTCTACTCTCATTGAGCATAATGGACCCTTGGATGGTCGATTGTGAATCTTAAGGGAATTGACTTTTGATTTGTACTCACCGCATTCATCTCGAGGATAATGCGAAAACCTCCCAACAACCACAACATCGATTAAATCCAAACATGAAGGAAGTGGTTAAAGGAGAGGTACTTAAGTTGTTGGATGTGGGTATCATATACCCTATATCTGACAATCATTGGGTGAGTCCAACTCAGGTGGTTCCTAAGAAGTCCAGAATCACCATTGTAGCCAATGTCGACAATGAACTTGTACCAACTAGAGTCACCACTAGTTGGAGAATGTGCATTGACTACAGAAAATTGAATACCATCACGTGGAAGGACCACTCTTGTATGCCCTTCATTGATCAAATTTTGAAAAGGTTAGCTACTCATTCTTACTACTACTTCCGTGACAGGTATTCGTGCTACAGTTAGATAAAGATAGCCCTTGAAGATCAGGAGAAGAGAACGTTCACATGCCCCTATAGCACCTTTGCTTACCGAAGGATGCCATTCAGACTATGTAATGCCCCAGCTACCTTTCAGTGATACATGTTGAGTATATTTTCTGTCATGGTGGGTAATATTTATAGGTCTTCATGGATGACTGTTCTGTCTTTGGTCCATCCTTCAGCGAGTGTCTGAAAAATTAAAAAAATATGTTGAAGCGATGCGAGGAAAAGAATTTGGTTTTGAATTAGGAGAAATGTCATTTCATGGTTCCCAAAGGAATTGTGCTTAGACACATAATTTCGTCCAAGGGAATTGAGGTAGACAAGGAAAAAATTGATCTTATCTCTAACCTACCTCCACCCAAGAGCATACGTGACGTGCGATCCTTCTTAAGACATGCCAAATTCTATAGACGATTCATAAATGACTTTAGTCATCTCTCTCATCCTTTATGCAATCTACCTTTCACTAAGCTCAAGGGCATGTTAACTACCGCACTTATTATGCAGCCACCCAATTGGAGCGTACCTTCTGAGATTATGTGTGATACATCTGACTATGCTATTGTGGCAATGTTAGGCCAGAGAAAAGAAAAAATCCTTCTGTGATTCATTATGCAAGTAAAACTCTAAATTCAACCGAAGTGTATTACACTACTACGGAGAAGGAACTCGTAGCCGTAGTGCTCGCTTTGGACAATTTTAGGTCCTACTTGATCGGATCGAAGATCATCGTTTACACTGATCATGCAGTGCTGAAGTACCTTCTTTCTAAGAAAGATGTCAAGCCTCACCTGATAAGATGGACCCTCCTACTCCAAGAATTTGATATTAAAATATGAGACAAAAAAAGAGTAGAGAATGTAATGGCTGACCACCTTTCTTAACTTGACCTCCCTAATTCCGTTAAGCCTATTAATGATATGTTTCCTGATGAACAATTGTTTAGACTCTCTTAATTACCTTAGTTTGCTGACATTGCGAATTATCTTGCCACAAGTTTCACGGCCACATATTGGACTACACAAGATAAGAAAAAATTCTTCGCCGAGGTACGTAAGTTCTTTTGGGATGATCCTTATCTTTTTAAATATTGGTCAGACCAAATTCTAAGTAGATGTGTGCCATATAATGAACATCAGAATATCATCTCCTTCTGTCAGTCTTAGGCCTGTGGTGGTTACTTCTCTGCTAAAAAGATCATGACCAAAATTCTGCAGTGTGGCTTTTACTGGCCCACTATGTTTAGAGATACTCATGAGTTTTGCTAAGCTTATGAGCATTGTCAAAAATTGGGAGGATTGTTCCGTCAAAATATAATGACACTAAACCTAATTCTTATCATTGAAGCATTCGATTGCTGGGGCATCGATTTCATGGGACCATTCCCCCATTCCTTTGGAAACATCTACATATTGTTGGCAGTAGACTATGTCACTAAGTGGGTTGAAGCGATCCCATGGTGGAATAATTACCATAAAATGATAATTCGATTCTTAAAAGAAAACATCGTTCCTGGTTTGGAACGCCTTGAGTCATCATTAGTGATGGAGGCTTACACTTTTGCAATAGGCTATTTGAAAACTTAATGAAGAAATATGGCACCTCTCATAAAGTTAGCACTCCATACCACCCACAGACAAACGAGCAAGCAGAGATTTCTAATAGGGAAATTAAATAAATTTTGGAAAAAAAGGTTAACCCTGACCGTAAGGATTGGTCAACCCGCTTGACCGATGCTTTATGGGCTTACTATACAGCTTTTAAGACCCCCATTGGAATATCTCCCTTTAGGCTCGTCTATAAGAAAGTTTGCCACATGCCTGTGGAGTTGGGACATAGAGCCTACTAGGCTATCAAAAATATGAACTTTAACTTAAACAACACTGGCTCACTGTGCAAGCTTCAATTAAATTAACTTGAAGAAATTCATAACGACACATACAAGAACTCAAGAATTTATAAGGCCAGAACATCCTTTGAAAATTATTTACACCAAATAAAAAAGTCCTTCTGTATAATTCTTGGTTACATCTTTTTTCGGGAAAACTTCGATCTTGTTGGACCAACCCTTTCACTGTTACTAAGGTTTATCCTCATGGGGCCATCGAGATAAAGAATTTGACAAATGACAATGTTTTCAAAGTGAATGAACATCATATAAAGCCATTTGTTGAGAAGTTTGATTCAGAGGATATATCCATACCTATGATTGATCCTATGTATTAGGATTGACCTCCTAGTCTGATGGAGGTATAGTTAGGTTTATTGCTTTCATAGAATTTAGGATTAAGATAGTTTTTTTCAGTAAGTTTAATCCTCATGCTAACCCATCTACATGTTCAGAACTTTGGAAAAGCTTTAATTCTCCTTCTTCAGGTACTACCTTTCCATCACTTCTCCTTTCTTTTCGTTGTCTCATGTGCATTGCATGCTCATATCTTTTACATTGAGAACAATGTATATTTTAAGTTGGGGGTGTGGATTAGGTAAACTAATCAGTATTTTCTTAGTCATTGAACAAAAATTTTAAAAAATTTCAATTTCTCAAATTAAAAACCTATTTGGAAAGTGATAGGTTATGTAATTAAGAATGCCTTGAGTATGATGATAAGATGGAGATTGAACTTTGAATTGTCGAAGTTTGATCAACCTAGTAAACTATCGTCTAAGTTCTTGTATTTAATTGATTAAGAGGAGGATTGAATATCATGTTAATCTAAGTCACTAGCCACATTCAAATTCCTTTATGCGAATTGTACTAGAATTTCTTATTTTAAGTTTGTTTATTATTGATATATATTGAGAATTAAGTCTGGAGAATACTATCCACCTTAAAAAGATGAAAAGAACCAGTTAGAAAACAGAGAGATCAACAAAAAGGTCATGATAATTTAAATAAAAAAGAATTCTTTTAAAAAGAATGAAAAGACTGGAAAAGAATGTGAAAATGAAGACCGTCGATATAAAATCTAAATATGAAAAAAGAAGGAAAATGTGATAAATTTAGAATCAGTACTTGATTTCTCAATTAATCTTAATGCGGTGAACATGGCTAACATTATGAAAAGATAGTATTTTTATGGAAAGTAAGTGAAATTCACTAAGCACATTGGAAACTTGATATATGAACGTATTCCCTTAAGTGATTGATAAAGAACCTACTTGATTAATTGCTCATGTGATTCGGCTCTAGGTTTTCAATTTTTCACTTGCACCTCTTTGGATTATACTCATTCATACTTGTTTACACAAAATATTTGAAAATTAGATCTTAATATGGATTATACTCATTCATACTCATGTGATTTTATGGATCAACGTTTCGATACTCAAGTAATTGAGATCTTTGCTTTATTTACATGTTCATCACTTAGTTCGATTATTTGGCATTGTCCTATTCCAAATAATTCGTAAGACAACCTTCACCTAAAGTTTTAGGCAGGACAACCTTATTTCATGAATTTCTTTAAAATCAAAACCTCAAACTTGCAAGAGTAAATTAAAATATTACAATATTTTTTGTTCAATCTAAAATTAAATACAATCATTCACCACAAATAAAATAAAGGCATTCACCACATAACACAAAGAATTATAGTGGTTCGGTGTTTTAAAAACAGCCACACCTACTCTATTCTTAAAATTACTTCCCTCATAATTTTGGCTTTCACTATGAAAAAGTTTTCCCTGGTTCACCTCAACAACCTTATACAATTCTTGTGATTTTCACGGGCTATCACAATCAAACCCATACTGAGATTTTCATGCTATCTCAAACAAAACCTAAACTGAGATTTTAACACGTTATCTTAGAAAAACCTAAAAGAGTTTAGAAGGTATACTTATCTTCACTGTAGAAGACGTATCAGAAGCTTATAGCTGTAGAACCTCTTCCTTGAATGTAGATTGTTCCTTGTTCAGTCAGATAGAAATCGTCTAGGGTCCTATTGATTTTAATTAAGTTAAACCCAATAAGCTACTTGAATCAATTCTCTTAAATCTCAAAAGAAGAGTATAGTTTACTCTCTTTAGAATCAAACGTGAAAGTTCTAAGATTAAGGGAATTTTAAAAAAAGCTATAAATTAAATTATAAATACTGTTCAATAGCTTACTAATAACTTGAGCTTCTCTCTCTTGCAGAAGAATTTTGATAATTAAATTGAGTTATTTGATATGAGAGAGGAACTCAATTTATAAGTAATGAAGTTGAATCTTCGACTATCCCAAGACAGTCTTCAACTAGCCCGAGCAGACCGGATTCAGCTAAAAGGACTTCGAATCGTGCGAGATAAGATTTATCCCAAATTCGGCTGGCCTGAGGTTAACTTTGGCTAACCGAATTCGCCCGAATTCCAAAAAGCGATGTTGCTGGAATTTGACCTGAACTTTCTTGGGCTAGCTGAATTTCAAGCTTGGACTAACCGAACCAAAACTCGGGCTAGCAGAATTTGTAACAAAAATTAGTTGTTGCTTCGAGCTTGAACTTGGACTGGCCGAGAAAGCTTATGTTAGCCGAACTAAAAATTGGGCTAGCCGAATTCCAAGCAAAATAAGCATAAAAACTTAAATAACACATTTTTGAAAGCACCTAGTCCTAAGGTCTTTCTAAGGTTTTATACCACCTAAGATATATCAAATATCTGATCTTCTTTGACTTGAACTGAGTCTTGGAACTTCATCTTGAATTTAAGCTTGATCTTTTCTTGAACATTAATCGATCTTTAGCTTAATCTTTTTTTGAGTATGGACTGGTCTTGTGCTTAATCTTCTCTTGATTATGGACTGATCTTGAAGATAAATTGACAAGATGCTTTGGCCTTATGAAATTTAACAGCTAAAGTGTGCTCATCCTTTTAGCACTTACAAGATTATTTTCTGAGAGAGGATTGCAATTCAAGAATTGAAGATTATGTCACACATGTTTTATTCGAGACTAGTAAAATGATGGTTCGGGGGGTGTGTTGAGATTCAAATATATACATATTTAACCCTTTAATTACATTAGTTTTCCTGGCATTTAATTGATAATTTGATTTAATTATATACATTTTTGTCATGAGAGGTGATTCGAAAGCTTATGATAAATATGCGCTTAAAAGGATAGTTTTAGAGCTCGAAAGATGATAATGAAGAATTGGAGATTTGGAAGTCATCAATGAAGAATTCATATGCCAAAGATCCATGGAAATCAAGTGAGGAATGAAGAGAATTGAAGATTTGAAGTGAAAAAAAAAGGTATCCTAAAAATTGTCCTGAAAAAAAAAAGAAGATATTCTAAAATTCTGGGGCCAGAAAAACATAGTTCTGAAATAATTCTAGAATAGCCTTCGATGACATTGAAGGTGCAATCGAAGTCAGTTCGATGCATCGGTAAATTCAAGAATTTTGGGCTAAACTCCTTGGACAGTTCTGGACGATTTTTTATGACATCGAACGTGTCATCAAAGGCGTACGCGGAGTGCATAAATTTGATGTGGTTTGTGGATTTTTCCAACTCGGTGCGATAGTTTGAGTTGCAAAACTATATAAAGGAGTCCCCGGGCTATTCCAAACCATCTTCTAGGGTTTGGAAATGGAGAGGATGCCTAGATAAAACACCAACGATGTTCTTCTACTTCTATTTCTTCATGGGTTTTAGTAGATCGTTTTGTTTTTCTTATGTTTTTTAGTTAACTATGACTAGCTAATCTCTTAGCTAGGGCTAAGAGGTGAAGCTTTTAGCGTGTTGAGATATTTATTTTGCTTTGATTCTTATTTATGTTGAACTTCATTGATTTTTATTTTGAATTTAAAGAATATTTTCAGTTTTGTAAGGTTTATTGTGACTCAAATTACAATAGACGCTGTGATAGCTTTAAATATCTTATTTTCCATTATGAGATTGTGAGATGGGTAAATCTTGTTGTTCACCATCATCTCTTGGGCATGGTAGGATGATGGAATCCCTTTCAATCATCACAATACTCCTTCATGTGTGAACTAACTTAATGCAAAGTTCAGACTATGCTTCAATTATTTTATCTTCCACCTGGATAGGATAGAACTTCGATTCCAGTTGTGTTTATTGAATTAAACAAGGTAGCATCTTAATAGCTACAAGTGGATCCTTAGCGATCTAGTTTCCTTTTGATTAATTGATACCCATTCACAATTACTTCTTTTATTCCATAATTTAGATTATTTTTTTATTCTAGTTCTACTTCTAGTTACTTTTAAAATACGTACAAATTTAGTCCCTAAGGATTCGACTTGGTCTCACCGAGTTATTACTACATCGTGACCCTGCACTTGGGGTTGTGAATAGTGGAGGTCACAGACTATCCATATGAATGTTTGCAATTGATTTTAGCCATGTTTCCCAATCAGCACCTGAGAAGTGGGAAAGCAATTGATAAGACTATCCTAATGAGGGCTGAAAAGCTTAAGGACTCAATCGAAAGAAGTTGAGAGAGATCTCTCTATTTGAAATTTCGGCTTCGCCGCTTATCTGAGGGTGATAGGGGGTACTCACTTTATGTGAAATGCCATATTTCTTCATTAAAGTTTTGAATGGCCTGTTGAAAAAGTGGGATCCTCCATCACTTATGATGACTCGAGGAGTTCTAAATCGGGATAAGATGTTTTCTTTTAAGAACCTAATGACCATGCAATGGTCATTATTTTGAAATGGAATCGCCTCAACCCATTTAGTGACATAGTCTACCATAAGCAAAATATAGATATTTTTAAAAGATTGGGGAATGGTCCCATGAAATCGATGTCCCAATAATCAAATGCTTCGATAATGAGAATAAGGTTCAGTGGCATCATATTCTTACGAGACAATCCTCCCAATTTTTTACAACACTCACACGCTTTGCAAGATTCATGTGAGTCTTTGAACATAGTGTGTCAATAAAAGCCACACTGTAAAATTTTAGCCGTAGTCTTCTTACTTGAGAAATGGCCACCATAGGCTTGAGAATGACAAAAGGAGATGATACTGTGTTGTTCACTATCAGGAACACATCTCCTAATGATTTGATCTTGGCAATATTTAAATAAATATAGATCATCCCAGATAAAGAAATGCCTGATCCGAGGGGCCTAAAACGTAAAGCACCCTCTCTGATCGAGGTGGCCCAAAAAAAGAAGAAGGCGACCTCGAAGAAGAAGGGGACGGTTGGGTCTTCTTCTTCCATAGATCAGGAAGCCGCAGATACCATTTTGACCATAGCTTCCACTTCTATCGTCTCTAAGGCGACCAAGATGGTCACGGGGCTGGCTTCCATTGCTGAGGTCTAGGCTGCTGGGGCCCAAAGGGCTATGGAGAGTGAGGTTGAGATTCATGAGCCTCAAGTGGATGGCCGAGCTAGTGGTCGTGGTGACGAGGGCCAGGGGTCCCTCAGGTCGGCTCATGCCACGTTGGTGGGCCTTATGCCCTAGATTGAATGGCATGTTCCCGATGTCAAATTCACCAGGACGATGGACATGCCTCCAAATGAGGTTATGGGGCAGTTGGCGAGGCTCCTTGTCAGGGTGAGTTTTTCTTTTGAGATTTCCTTTAGTTACTTAGCTATTTTCGTGTTGTTTTATGCGAGTTTTTATTTCAGTTCACCCCTTCTCTCCTTAACGCTCGCCGCAAGATATTGCGCGGTAAAGCAGAGTACAAGGAGGCTGAGACCATGATGTTGCAAAAGGGCGTGGAGGCCGAGCAACTCCGCTCTGAAAATGCTGCTCTAAGGGCTCAAGTGGAGGGGGCGAACGTGGCCTTAAAGGTTAAAGTGGACGCAATGCAAACCGAGTTGGAGGCATCAAAGAAACTTATCGCTAAAGCTCTAGAGAGGGGGTGCCCTGTGGAAGTCTGACATAGGCGAGCTAAGGTGCGATTACAACGTGAAGATGCAAGAAGCTTAGGCGGCCATCCCTGTGGCTCGGGCAGCTGTTGTGGAGGTGTAAAAGGCCTTTAAAGATTACGAGGAGGATAGGGATGCCCTTTATGGCCTTGGGTACGAAAAATGCCTGGAGGACATAAAGGGAGCATATCCCGAGCTTGACGTTTCTGCTTTTGAGGTCAACACTTCTAAAGATTTCGAGGTGCTTCTCGAGGACTCGCCTTCCGAGCAGCCTCCTCCATCGTCATGATTCTCTATTTTTCTCTTGTAATATCTTTTTTGTAATGTACTCGTTTTGCGTGTAGCCCCTATCTAATTAATGAGAATGATTTTTGTAATGATCACTGTGTTCAGGATTCCCCCTTTTATTATTTGTGTTTATATGCATTCACATTCATTGGTATTATTATCAGCTGAGAGGTCGGCCCTTTTTCAGAGGTTGTCCCCAATCCTTTAGATTTGAGCTCTCTAGCAGATTGCAGTCTTAACTACATTAGTTGGTTGATGTCCCGACCTCTTCTCTAGGGGTCGGGCGAATGGTGGGGACTATTCCTCCCTTGTGTCAAGGGAAGTCCTTGGTAGGCAATTTAAGGGATTTGGTTGTTGGTCTGATCTCTTCTTTAAGGGTCGGACCATCAGTGAGGGCATCTCTTCCCTTGTACAGATGGGAGCCTTCGGTAAATTTTCATAGGTCAAACATTAATAGATGGAAAAGTAATGTGTAAATGTTGAAGCATAAAATAATGAAGAAAGATTGAAAGGGTAGAAAAAAAAGGGAGTTGGAGGAATGAGGAAGAAAGAAGAAAATCAAGTATCATGTTTAGTGGTTGCGCGATGATAACTGGTTACGCGGGCCGCGCAATCAAGATCAGAGATATTTTAGGATGGACAGTCAGATCTGATGCAAGGTGGGTCCCATGGCACAAAGATCGAGGGTTCACACGTGTGGTGGCTTATAAATACCCCACTCCCCCTCTCATTTGCAGGAGAAGAATTTCGGAAGAAGAGCAGAGCTCTAGAGGAAGACTGAAGGTAAGAGAGGGAGAGCAGTTATTGGTTGCGCGGGCCTCACAACCACACTATTGTATGGCCAATAATGAAAGGAGCCAAGGTGCTGCCCAAATTGCCCAGTTCGATCTTCATGCTCTAAGCTCTCCTTTTGCATAAGGGACAAGTTCAAAAAGGGGAAAGATCGAATGATCAAACCCGCACAACATTCCTCCTAAGGAGATGACTAAAGCACGAGTCAAAATGCTACCAAATTCAAGATTCGACATTCAAACTTTGTCAACTTATGTATTTCAAATGATCTATCTTAGAATCAAGGGATATTAGAGGATGTAAATGAACTCAGTATTGTTAATACAATGATTGTTCTGTATATTCTTTCTTTGTTATGTTCTAATAAGATAATTCCCCTAACTCTTAGTGGGAACATCCTCCCCTTCATCTCTAAGATAGATTATGTAATTCTTCAAATACTAACTATAATTTATTTCTATGTTTTATATGTGAAGAGATCAAATTGTAAATTATGACCAATGACAATTTTTGCAAGGAAGGTGAACTTCTATTTCACTGCAACCGGATTAATGGTGGAATATATGCCGAACCAGCCTCTAAAGCACAAGACCCAGCTTCCTACAAGCAAAAATAACTCAACCCGAGCAATAGCTAGAGTTGTATCTGCTTCGCCTCAAGCACCTAAAGGTGATAAGGACTAGACTTTTGTAATGTCTTGCAGGACGAGAGCTCGAAATACAAGGAGCCCCATAATGAATCTACCTTCGCCAAGAGTTAGAGGACTGATAACATGTAATGCTACTAAGAGGAACCCCGAACACGCCCCTCCTGCGATATATCCCGATCGAATAACTCCACAGTTAATGTCGCGTGACTTCCCAGCTTTAGTTGCTCTAAGAGTTAGATGGACAAAAGAGCAAAAAGGTAAGGCATTACTAGTAGGCTCACTGATGTCTGTATCACCCCAATTAGTTAATGTCAATGGGAGCACAGAGAAGTCGAATGATACTCCATCTTACCCTCTCTTTGTAAGTCCTATTACATCGACATATTCCTGCTCCACTCCAACTATAGCTTCATCAAAGAGCAGAGAAGCCACAATACATATGGTCGGAATGAACCAGGAGAATATGCCAACTACGGAGGACCGTATGAATGAAATGGCGGAAGCATAGAAAACACTAATGGAAGAGTGTAGAAATCTTAAAGAAGCCTTAGCGATTCTCGCACACAATGTCGCCCAGATAGCAGCTCCCCCGATGATGGGCACAATGAATGGGCAAGAGAACCAACCAGAAGGCTTTCAACCACCGGGGGCAGGATCACTTGGCTCTATCCCAGTAGCGAGAACTGTGACACAAGAGGAGGTGAGACAAGTTGTTGAGGAAGTTGTCAAAGTAGAAAGAGAGTGTGAGAATATTGGTTGTTTCAGATATCGAACGCCACACCCAAGAGAGGTAGAGGACATCCCATTCCTAAGCAACTTCAAGCATCCAGATTTTTAGAAATTTAATAGAGAAGGGTCACCGGAAGAACATTTAATGCACTTTATTAGAAATATGGGGAATTTCTCTACGATACCACAGTATTACTTATGATTGTTTAGATCATCTCTGACAAGCAAAGCATTCCTATGGTATTCCAGTCTAGCTCCGGGATCGATACGCACTTGGGAGAAAATGTAAGACGCCTTCATGTCAAACTTCTTTTCTTCAGAACGCGATGTCAGTATCACAGAATTGGCTTTTGTACACAGAGAGAAGGGGAACTAATAGAGAAGTTCATAGACAGATGGAAGACATTAAGAGCCTCATGTAGACATCTACCGAAAGAAAAGGAACACGTCAAGATGTGTCTGAACTCTATGGAAATGGGAATCGTATTCGGACTCACTAGTGCTGATATCAGGACTTTCCGTGACCTAGCCACTAAGGCCCATGCTTTAAAGCTGATGACTCGGAAGATGTCAGTGTTTCACTATGAGACAACCAGGAGGGGACCTAGAAGGATGGCCGCAAATACTGTAGATCGTGAAAAGAGAATTCAAGATACAAGAGATTCGGGAGGAAAAAGGTTTGAACGGAAAGAAGAATCAAACCGGCCGAGAAATAAATACACTGGAAAAAGGCCGAGAGTGCTCAATTCTCACGAAGGGTTTGCATTCGATAAGGAAGATGTTATCTCTATGATAAACCAATTGCTAAAATCTGGTACAATAGAATTACCAGCACCCAAGCGCCCCAAAGACGCAATAAGAATGAGAGAGAGAGAGAGAGAGATTTTTGCCGCTATCATCACCTGGTGGGACATCCGATGGAAAATTGTTATACGTTGAAATGTATAATACAACGGATGATAAACAGGGGTGAAATAATGATCGAAAAAGAAAAATAAAGGGATGCTATGGCAACAGCGAATATGCTTACAATCTAAGAGAAGGCCCAAGAAAAGAAAGAGAAAGAAGATTGTAAGATGACAAGGAAGGTAGCGGTGATTACGCTACGATCAGGAAAGAAGATAATAAGCCCTACAAAACAGAAAATAAGAATTATAAGAAGGGAAATTGTCAAAGGACAGAACGATAGTGATAAGAGAGAAGAAAAGAATGAGACGACAAAAGTGACCTATAATGTGGTAAGTCATTTGAAGGGCATACCAGCTCGATTAAGCGTTTACGATGCGCTTAAGTTGTCAGAAGAATTTCGGTAGATCTTGGTTCAAGCACTATCCAATATGATGTCAAAGAAACCCTGCTGGCAGAGATGGAAGGCAAAGAATATAAAGAGCAAAAAGACTGCCTGCCGTTCATTTCCTTCTCTAATGATGATTTAGTCTGTGACACTGGGCATAATAGGCCACTAGTGATAGAGGGACATATCCGTGATAAGAAGGTTAAGAGGATTATACTTGGTAATAGGTCTGCAGTGAATCTCTTACCACTCTCAATGTTAAGTAAACTGGGATATCGTCGTTCCGATCTACGCCCTAGTGGAATGATGATACAGGGCTTCAATCAAGATGGGCAACGTGCACTCGGTAAAATTATAATAACGTTAGAGATAGGAGAGCTGACTACTGATGTCGTGTGCCACATTATAAATGCAGTGACGACATATAATCTTCTCCTATAAAGGCCTTGGATACATCAGTATAGCATCGTAACCTCTACTCTGCATCAATGCTTCAAATACTGTAAAAATGGGATACAGTATAAAGTAATGGCCGATGCGAAGCCTTATACAGAAGCTGAAGCCTTCTTTGCAGACGTCAGTTATTATAAGGGGTTCTCTAAAGAAGAAAGAAAGAATGATGAAAATAAAGTCCTAAAGGACATTCAAGTAAAGATGATGAAAGAAGAAATAGAAAAGGTAGAATCGTCCAAAGCTGCAGAAACGAAGAAGAAATTCTATTTTGTACCGAAGCATCTGAGACAACCAGGGCAGCCGCCATTAACTTTGTTATCGCTTGAACAATTAAAAATTTTACAATCCAATTATACAGTACAATTGCCATATGCTGAAAGAAATAAGCCATTTTCGGTTGTTCAAGGAAGGTTTCAGGTTAGGGCCAGCGCAATATGCCCTAGCAGAAGCAAAGATAAGGGAAGAGGCCAAGAATAACGTATATTGCAGTAAGCTGACACCACATGATCTTAAAAAATATAGGAAATATAGACATCAAGCCATGAGTGATCCAACTCCTTACAAAGTTCCTTGGGCTTAAATCTGAAAATTCATATTTATACTTGAAAGAGTTTGATGAGATCATAGCCACTTTATACTTTCCTGATGTGTCTGAGGACACGATCCGACTAAAACTGTCACACCCCAAACTCAGAAACCGGGCTCACACGATTGCTGAATCCTGTGCCGACAGCCTCCATAGTACTCCATTCTCGACTCCCAGCGTCCATACGCCAGATTTCGATCCTGGGATCCTACAGGGAGGATTTTCCAACTTACATTTAACTCGTAATAAGTATAACTACAAGTTTACCCAAATCACAAAGGCAACATCATCATCACATATCCACTAATATAAACATTTGAATATAATGCTGAAAGGGAAATACATATGACAAAATCAAAGCTCCAAATTTCCGTTACATGCTCCAAGCTCAACGTTGCTACAACCTAACACCACCTGCACACATTTATCGTGCATAAGCTTATAGAAAGCTTAGTGGGTGGTGAAAGTATGTGCACAAGGTAAGTGCCAAGTAAGCAATATCATAGTAATCAGAGTAAGAGGAAATACTGATAAGCCCATAATCATACAATATCAGAGATACTGGCATGATCATAAATCATAAGATATTAGAGTAATATGAAAACATGCTGATAGGCTCATAAATACCATCAGCCTTATCCAGGCTATGCGATGCAAAAATATAATAAAAATAATATCATATACTGATGAAGTAATGTAGATCAGCTACACAATGTGGGGACAGTAAGCCAAATATCAGATGCTGATGATATAATGCAATATGCGATGCGAATGAAATGACCAAGATGGAGTGAAGTTGGGATGATAGTACGTAATATCGCAGGCTATGGGTTCCATCACAAAGGACTTCTATCCAAACTAGTCTCACACCTAAATTTGGATAGCCAGACTCAATGTATTAGACTTTTGATCTCAGGTTAGTCGCGTACCCAACCGAAATCCTTGCCATTACGAAGGTACACAATAATTAGTTGCACCCCACCAACCCGAGAGGATAGTGAATGAATGAATGAATGAATATGCAACTCCTACTCGATAAGTCCACATATCAGTATTGTTCATCTTTGGGATCATCACTGGGGTTTAGTACACTCTACATGCAAATCGCCGCCCACTGACGCGCGACCATGTAAGTGGAAAAGACCTCACTATCTGCCCGGCTAGTAGTCAGCCAATATCTATCCGGCACATTGATAACGGATCCATTCACGAGCTGGTTAAACTCAGCCTAGCAATGCCCCCTACTATCAGGCGGGTAAGGCCACACTCTCTCCCAACCGACCACGACACAGTGGGAGACACGGCCTTCTTGGTATTTGGCCCTCATGTTCTCATATATATCCACTCATTCTCGACGTTAGGGCGTCTCCTGGCCACGGAGGTTTAGGGTTTTTACCTAGGGACATCTATGGCGCCCGTATGCTAGAACCAAATATTTTTGGTGTCCCATCTGGTCATCCACGATATGCCTATGGAGGCTACGGCCCTAATGTCGGTAGGGCGTACAGTAATCTCAACACACAATGCAAGATGCATGAGTTATAAATCCAGTCATGCATCCATCCTGCGCATACCGTGCACTCATGTGAGATAATCTCCACCTATCAGGGAGTCTCATAACAACCTGCCCAATGACATATGCAATGGTCAACCACATCTCATAAAAAATATACAGATGATACATATGGGCATGAATCATGATGCTATGTTATTACATACTCGTAATCGGTATCAATAACTGGCATTAACAATCGGCCTCGACAATGTGGACATTTAACCAACATTGCCCCCAAGGAATAAACCACATAAAGCCTAACATATAGTAGACCCATGGCCTCGCACAAGGGCCTAATATACAACACCATAAGCCTTACTTAAGAGCTTAATACACATCATGATGGGCCTCTCACATGGGCCTAATATACATCACAATGGGCTTCATCGCCTGGCCCTCAAATGCATCACAATGGGCCTCATCACATAGACCTCATATTCTTCACACTAGGCCTTAAACACGGGCTGAATACACATCCCAACGAGCCTCAAATATGGGCCGTATATACATCACATTGGGCCTCAAACACGGGCCGTATATACATCACATGGGCCTCAAACACAGGAAGAATACACATCATAATGGGTCTCAACTATGGGCCACATATACATCATATGGGTCTCGACAATCGCTCACAGCAATTAAAATCGGCCTCGACAATCAGAATTGGCCTCGATAAACGGAATCGGCCTCGACAAACGGAATTAGCCTCAATAAATGGAATGGCCTCGACAATCAGAATCAGTCTAACAATTGAAATTGGCCTCAATAATCAAAATCGGTCGTGACAATCGGCCTCAACAATCTAAATCGGCCTCGATAATCAGAATCGGCCTTGACAATCGAAATTGGCCTCGAAAATCGAAATCGGCCTCGATAATCAGAGTCGGCCTTGATGATCGGAATCGACAATCGGCCATGACAATCGGAATTGGCCTAACAAAGGGCTTAAGGGAAAGTCACCATGTGGACATTAAACCATCATTGCCCATCAATGTGGACATTTAACCAAAATTGCTTCCAAGGAGTGGCCCACATAGAGCCAAACGTATCGTATGCCCATGGCCTCACACAAGTACCTACTACACATCACTATGGGCCTCACTCATGGGCCGTATATACATTATAATGGGCCTCATACTTGGGTCTTAAATACAACACAATGGGTCGCATCACATGGGCCTCAGATACATCACAATGGGCCTCATCATGTGGGCCGAAAATATATCTCGATGGGCCTCATCATAGGGGCCGAAAATATATCATAATGGGCTGCTAGACATGGGCCTAATACATATCACAATAGGCCGCATGACATGGGCTTAATACATATCATAATGGGCTGCATGATGTGGGCCACAAGTACATCCGGGTGGGCCCATGGATGGGCCATAAATACATCAAGTTGGGCCGCATATATACATCACAGATGGGCCTTGCACAATCCAAATGGGCCCCACCAGGTGGATAACTAGCATTAAACACGTACATCATGGTGGGCCGCACTAATGGATGTCAAAGATATACGATACATACATCACGACGGGCCACGCAAATGGACGGCATAGATATACATTAAAGTGGGGTCCATAATCTGCCTAGGTTGGTGGATATAACACAACCTCATAATCCGGCCCATCGTCCTAGATAGATGGATGGTGCGGATAGAATAATTGCTTCAAGGTGGGTGAACGGTTTCGATATACACACATCTCAAAGTGGGCCCCACCCATCCAGCATATTGACGGAGAGGATGAAACCCATACATTGTGGCTAGGGTCCACACATCCCACAGACGGTGTGGATGAAATCATACATCAAGGTAGACCACACATCCATCAAAATGGACAGACAACGTGGATACAACACATCATCAAGGTAGGGCCCACCATAACGTTATTTTCCACCCAATCTGATTGTAAGGTCACAAATACTTCAATTAAGAGGAAAAACAGTTTTCATATAAATCCAAAACTTTTGTTACCCAAAAAGAGTTCCAATAGTGGACGTTCAATTCACCACTGTTTTCTGTAGTGTGGTCCACCTGATGCATGGATGGTGAGGATAAAATACGTACATCACGTGGGTCTCACTTGCCATCTCAAATGGTTGAATGGTGTGGTGAAACACGTACATCATGGTAGGTACCCACCGTCGGATACAAAATAATTACATTAAGATGGACCACGTCGAGCATTGCTGGATGGCCCAAATACCACACATACATCATGATGCACCCCATATGTATGGACGGTGTAGGATATAATACATACCTTATGACCAGACCCATGGACACTGTGCAATCCACACGTGGATGGACAGTTTGGATATAAGAAAACCCACATGAAGGTGGGTCCCACCTCCACACGTGCAACACATGTGGAGTGGGTCCCACACTCACTGACGTAAAAACATCAGCTATACAGCTGAGTGCAGTACACTAGCCAACCCATTTTACAATAGGTGGGTCCCACATGGGGCCACCGTAAGATAATATATTTTTTTTATTACTATTACATTTAATTACTGCCCTACCCCTGGACGTTCGTTTGACGGACAGCCAGGATACAAAGCACATATCAAGGTGGGGTCCACACGTCCCACCTGATGGACGGCTGGATCAAAGGTGGGTCCCTCCGAAAATGGACAGTGTAGATAAACACAGACCCACAGAACTTCTGTAATCCCAACGAATTTCAATGGTAGACGTTCATTCTCCACTAATTTGCGATGTGGCCCACTTGATAGGCTGATCAGTCCTATTCTTAGTCTCAAGCCTTAAAATGAACTCAAGAAGTGGCTGGACAGTTAGGATATAACATATATCTCATGATGGGCCACAGAACCGCTGACGTCCATACACATGGATGATTGGATATAACACGTGCCCCACAGTGGGGCTCCAGAACTTGCTGACGGTAATCCAACAGCCATATTGCTGCTGGACGGTGGGGATTTATACGGATCCAAAATATATACATTGGTGGGTCCACACGTGTAGGACCCACCAGCTTATAGCAAAGCTGATATTTGTGTTTTCCTGATCGTCCATGCCTATGGATGGCCTAGATGAGGCATTGCATCAAGGTAGGCTCCACCGTCCAGGATCTAGATGGTGGAGATCAAATCCATACATCATGGTGGGCCCACGGTTTGTACTGCGTGGATCAATTGGGACACACCCATCACGAGAGAGAGACAGAGAGAGATAGAGATCAGAAGAGCGGAGGGACCCCACCACTATGGGTCCCTCTTAAAAATCATACATCAAGATGGGTCCCACCATATGTGGGCCCTCTAATTATCAAAATCATACAAAAATCATCCACCTTTGATTTCTCTTCCTTCTTCCGCCAATGTGACCTAAAGCTCCAAGGGGTGCGATTCAACGGTCGAGATGGACTTGGGATGGTGGAGATGGGAGGTAGGAAGGTGGGCCACACTAACTCCTCTTATGGAAGCTTAGACGATTGCTCTTATGGGTGTTGTTTGAAAATAGAAAGAGAGAATGACAGAGAAAGAGAGAAGTGATAGGAGAGAAATCATGGGAGAGAGGGATGGTGAGTGATGGAGTGATGTGTACTTGACATGTAAGGGAGAGAGTTGACTTTAGGGATGGGAGTTGGTACTTGGGGATGGGATGTTGTACTTGACATGTGAGGTGATTGATGGGACATTTCTCTTGGGATTTGCAACGCACAGTGTTTTCCTTGAACTGAACTCGAGCCCACATCTTCTGGCCCGGGTATCGCCTCAGCGCGGTAGTAAGGATACAAGTCTCGGTTCGAGACGACTCTGATATACGGGACATGACTCAGGATCGCATGTAAATGCCGATTATAGGTCGTGGGTTGCTAGAATTTGACAGGAAAGGTTGCGGGAATCTATGAAATTATACGGACTAAGGTACGAGTCTTACAGAAACTCTTCCCTTTCTCCCTGAAAGAACAGGCTAAGACGTGGTTACATTTACTACATCCATGATCTATTGGCAAATGGAATGACATGACAAGGGAATTCATAAAGAAATTCTTCCCATATCATAAAACAAACACCATCAGAAAGTTAATCATGAACTTCACCCAAAGGGAAGATGAAACATTCTTCCAATGTTAGGAGCGGTTCAAGGATCTTGTTAATTTATGCCCACAACATGGTTTTGAAACGTGGCGCATAAAAAAAAATTCATGAAGGACTGACATCTTCCATGCGCCAATTTGTTAAGACAATGTGTAATGGGGAATTCCTGAACAAAGATGTTGATGAAGTATGGGATTACTTTGATAAACTTGTTGAAACCGCACAATCATGGGACATCTCCCCGAGAACGAGCATCACATCTAAGCCTACTCAATTAAAGGAGAGAGGTCGAATATATATTTTGAAAGAGGAAGATGATCTCAACGCTAAAATGGTCATCTCACAAGGAAAATCAAGGCCATGGAACTTAAGAAGGATAAGGATAAGGAAGTTTCCTGCGGTATTTGTGCTTGTGATGGTATTTGTGCCATGGTCAATCTCACAAGAAAACTCGAGGCCATACAACTAAAAATTTCCCAACAATACCTACGTTTCAAGAAATATTTAATGATCAATCAAATGTTGTAAACAACTACTAAATGCCTTTCAAGGGACTCACTTCGAACACATACAACTCCAACTGAAAAAATCATCTAAATTTCAATTGGAGGAATGGACAATTTGTTACACCTCAAGGAATCCCTAATCAATTCTTAAATCAAGGGAAACCTCAAGAGGAATTGGTTCAAAATCCTCAAGAGCTCATCAAGTAAAGTACTCTTCAAGCCTTACAAGAACTCACAAAGGATATACAAAAGATAGACTCACATATTATGATTATGGAGAAAGGGAGGCTTCAAGCCCAACCTATCTCCAATCCTAAACCGCAATACGGAGTTAGTGAACCAAGCTCTTCGAATCCAATGGAACAAGCTAAGTCTATCACCACTCTTAGGAGTAGGAAGATAATTGACAAATCTATTCCGGTAAGGGCTGAGAAGCCTAAGGACCCGGATGTAGATGAGACTGATAGACCTAGCAATGCTCCACATGAGGTAGAACTAGAACTTCAAAGAAAACTAATTGCTTCATTTCCCTAACGGTTGATAGCACCAAAATCTCTCTCTAACTCTCAGGATATTCTAAAGGTGCTTAAGCAAGTGAAGGTCAATATTCCTCTACTGGATGTCGTAAAACAAATACCTTCATATGCCAAATTTTTGAAAGATTTATGTATGACCAAAAGACGACAAAATATTCAAAAGAAAATCTTCATAACATAAAAAGTGAGTGTCATCCTAAAGCAAGATGTACCACAAAAGTACAAAGATCCTGGTAGCCCAACCATCGCCTGTGTAATTGGGAATTATGGGATTGAGTATGCACTTCTTGACTTAGGAGCGACCGTAAATCTAATCCCATACTCGGTCTACAAACAATTGGGTCTTGGTGAATTAAAACCCACCCGGACCACATTATAACTAGTTGATCGCTCAGTTCGTGTGCTGAGAGGGATAATTGAGGATGTATTGGTCCAGGTTGACAAATTCTACTATCCAGTAGATTTTATCATCCTAGATACTTAACCCATCGTGGATATGAGCACTCAAATTCCTGTCATCCTTGGCCGCCCATTCCTTGCTACATCAAAGGCAATCGTCAATTGTAGGAATGGAGTCATAATTTATCTTTTGGGAATATGACATTGGAGCTTAATATCTTTTTTAATATGAGTAAACAAGCAGAGGATGATGATGATGCTTATGATGTTAACTTGATTGATTCTTTCGTGGAAGATAAAACTCTGATGACCTTATCTTCTGACCCTCTAGAGACGTGC
Source organism: Magnolia sinica (assembly GCF_029962835.1). NCBI lineage: Eukaryota > Viridiplantae > Streptophyta > Magnoliopsida > Magnoliales > Magnoliaceae > Magnolia > Magnolia sinica. The sequence continues at coordinate 62,377,139 of NC_080577.1, forward strand.
TTAGCCCACTCCCATTATTGATATGATGATTTGATTAGGGAGACGGGTGTCATGCTTGATATTGTGCCAATACTTGAAGTTAACCGGTGGAGGCCACAATTTAAAGAATTACCCCAAACAGATATAGTGCCTCTACCGTCTAACCTCAAGGCACCAAAGCTTGACCTAAAACCTTTGCCCTCTGATTTGAAATATGTCTATTTAGGTCAAGATGAGACATACCCGATGGTGATTTCTTCCCACCTTGAGCGAGAACAGGAGAGTATGCTTATTTCTACTCTTATTGAGCACAAAAGAGCCCTTGGATGGTCGATTGCGGACCTGACCTTTGATTTCTACTCACAACATTTATCTAGAGGATAATGCTAAGACCTCCCGACAACAAAAATGTAGATTAAATCCAAACATGAAGGAAGTGGTTAAGGCCGAGGTTCTTAAGTTATTGGATGTGGGTATCATATACCCTATATCCGATAGTTAATGGGTGAGTCCAACTCAGGTGGTTCCTAAGAAGTCCGAAATCACCATCGTAACCAATGCCGACAAAGAACTCGCGGTAGCTAGAGCTACTACTGGTTGGAGAATGTGAATTGACTACAAGAAATTGAATACCATCACAAGGAAGGACCACTTTCCTTTACCCTTTATTGATCAAATCTTGGAAAGGCTAGCTGGTCTTCCTATTACTGTTTCCTTGACGGATATTCAGGCTACAACTAGATAGAGATAGCCTCTGAAGATCAGGAAAAGATCACATTCATATGTCCCTTTGGCACCTTTGCTTACCGAAGGATGCCATTTAGACTGTGTAATGCCCCCGCCACTTTTCAGCGATGCATGATGAGTACTTTTTCTAACATGGTTGGGCAATATTTAAAGGTCTTCATAGATGAATTTTCTTTCTTTGGTCCATCCTTCAACGATTATTTGGAGAATCTTAAATGTGTGCTGAAGGGATATGAGGAAAAGAATTTGGTACTAAATTGGGAGAAGTGTCATTTCATGGTTCATAAGGGGATTGTCCTTGGACATATCATCTCGTCCAAAGGAATTGAGGTAAATAAGGCTAAGATTGATCTTATCTCTAAGTTACTTTCACCCAAGAACATACAAGATGTGCGATCCTTTTTTAGGATACACCGAATTTTACAGGAGATTCATAAAGGACTTTAGTCACCTCTCTCATCCTTTATGCAATCTACTTCAAAAGGATGTATCATACGAGTGGACTGAACAATGTCTGGAAGCTTTTTCTAAGCTCAAGGGCATGCTAACCACTGCACCCATCATGCAACCACTCGACTAGAGCATTCCTTTTGAAATTATATGTGATGCCTCCGATTATGCTCTTGGGGCAGTGTTAGGCCAGAGAAAAGAGAAGAAGCCCTATGTTATATACTACACAAGTAGAACTCTAAATCCTGCCCAAGTGAATTACTCAACTACGGAGAAGGAACTCTTAGCTGTAGTATTCGCTTTGGACAAATTTAGGTCCTACTTAATCGGATCCATGATCATCATCTACACAGATCATGCGGTGCTCAAGTATCTTCTTTTTAAGAATGATGCTAGGCCCCGCTTGATAAGATAGATCATCCTACTCCAAAAATTTGATTTGAAAATAAAAGATAAGAATGGAGTAGAGAACGTAGTGGCTGACCATCTTTCCTGCCTTGACCTATCTGATTCCCTTGAGACGATGAATATAAATGACATGTTCCCTGATGAACAACTATTTAAAGTCTCCCATTCACCTTGGTTTACGGATATTGCTAATTATCTTGTCACAGGTTTCACGCTGACACATTGGACTTCACAAGATAATAAGAAATTTTTCGCTGAGGTACGCAAATTCTTCTGAGATGATCCATATTTGTTTAAATATTGCCCTAACTAAATCTTAAGGAGATGTGTGCCAGATAATAACACCAAAGTTTCATCTCCTTTTGTCATTCTCAGGCCTCTGGTGGTTACTTTTCTGCTAAAAAGACCATGGCCAAAATTCCACGGTGCGGCTTTTACTGGCCCACTATGTTCAAGGACACTCATGAGTTTTGTAAAGTTTGTGAACGTTGTCAGAAATTGGGAGCATTGTCCCGTCGAAATATGATGTCTTTGAACCCCATTCTGATCATTAAAACATTTGATTGCTGGGGCATCAATTTCATGGGACCATTCCCTCATTCTTTTGGAAATATGTATATTTTTCTAGTGGTAGACTATGTCACTAAATGGGTCGAAGCGATCCCGTGCCGGAACAATGATCATCAAATGGTCATTAAGTCTTTAAAAGAGAACATCATTTCCTGGTTCGGAAGTCCTCAAGCCATCATTAGTGATGGAGGTTCACATTCTGTAATAGGCCATTTGTAAACTTAATGAAGAAATATGGCATCTCCCATAAAGTGAGCACTCCATACCACCTGCAAACAAGTGGACAAGCTGAAATTTTCAATAGGGAAATTAAACATATTTTGGAAAAAATGGTTAACCCTAACCGTAAGGACTGGTCAATCCAATTGACTGATGCTTTATGGGCTTACCGTACTGCATTTAAAACCCCTATTGGAATGTCTCCCTTTAGACTTGTTTATGGGAATACTTGCCACTTGCTTGTGGAGTTGAACATAGGGCCTACTGGGCGATTAAAAATCTGAACTTCAATTTGGATAACGGTGGCTCGTTGCGCAAGCTTCAGTTGAATGAATTCGAAATTATGTATATGAGAACTCGAGAATTTATAAGGACAAGATGAAAGTGTTTCATGACCAACACATTCTTCGAAAATCATTCACACTAGGTCAAAAAGTCCTTTTGTATAATTCTCGGTTACACCTTTTTCCAGGTAAACTCCAACTCATTGGACCGACCCTTTTACTATTACTAAAGTTTATCCTCATGGGGCTCTCGAGATTCGAAAGATATCGTTTAAAGCCATTTGTTGAAAATTTTGATTCAGAGGACATGTCAAGACCTCTGGTTGACCATGTTTACTAGGATTGACCTCCTAGTCTGACGGAGGTATAGGTAGATTTATTTTCTTTCATATGATTTGGATTATGATAGTTTGTTTTCCGCTGTTTAAGATAGTTTACTTTCCACTATTTAGGATAGTTTGCGTTCTGTTGGTTTAATTCTTGTGCTAACCCATCTTCACACTGAGACCATTCGAAAAGCCTCAAAATTCCTTCTACAAGTATTCCTTTGCATCACTTACCTTCTCTTTTCATTCCCTCTTTTGCATTACATGCTTATTTCTTTTACATTGAGGACAATGTAGATTTTTCAATTGGGGATGGAGGATTAGGTGAACTAATCAGTGTTGTCTCAGTTTTAAGTAAAATTTTTGAAAGTTGTTAATGTTTCAAGTTGAAATCTGTTGAGAAGGATGAATTGTGTACTTAAGAATGCGTTGGGTATGATAAAAATAGAGATTGAATTTTGGATTGTTGGAGTTTGATCAACTAAGTAATATATCACCTAAGTTCTTACGCTCAACTGATTAAGAGATAGTTTGAATATCATGTTAATCTAAATCACAAGGCATATTCAATTTGCCTTCTGTGAGACATGCTAAAAGTTATGATTGTTAGTATGTGAATCATTGATAGATGGTGAGAATCGAGTCTGGAGAATTTTATCCACCTTAAAAGAAGAAAAGAACCAGTTAAAAAAATAGGAGATCGACAAAGAGGGCATGAAAAAGAACAAAAATAATGATAAATATGGAAAATAATGCAAAAATAAAAAAGAATGGATAAAAATTTGACCGTCGATATAAAATTAAAGACTAGAAAAAGAAGGAAAAGGGGATATGTTTGGAATCAGTACTTGAGTTTCAAACTGATCTTAAAATGATGAGTATGGCTAACATGATGAACTAATAGTATTCGTATAAGAAATAAGTTGATTTTCACTGAACACATTGAAAAACTTGATATACAAATTATGCTCGATTAAATGGATAAAGAATTTACTTGATTGGTTTCTTATGTGGTTTGGCTTTAAGTTTTTATAACCTGAAATGGCCAAGCTATATGTGCTAGAGGGGGTCGGGGGGGTGAATAGGACTATGTCCAATTTAAAATAAATACAACGAAAATAAAGAAAGAGAGATAGCCAAATAAATAAATCAATACACAATGCGGAATGCAATCTCAAAATATTGATTGTTCTAAGGACAACCATGCACCATAAAAATGGTAGGGCAACCTTACTAGAACAAATAAAGAAGCTGAAGCTCAAACTGATAAAGAGATAATAAGGAATAAATTGTAAAAATATAAATCTAAACTATTACAACATTCCCCACTGAGCTTGAAATAAAATGATTACAACATTCACATCCACATATGCATCCCACAAATGAATAATTAAAGATATGAAATATAAATCACACAACCACAAAACACAAGGGATTATAGTGGTTCGCCTATGTGTACACCAACTATTAATAAATAGCCACACAGCTACTCCACTCCTAATATTCTCACACAGGGGATATCAGCGTTCACTATCAAACATAGGTTTTCCAAGTTTACCCAAAACCTTCACAATTGTGTCTTTCTCTGTGGGCTTACACAATTAAAAAAACCCCTCTTCTGAGTTTTCCTGGCTCTCATCGGATAACCAATACAATGAGATTTTTCTGGCAAATCTCAAAAGAAAACCAAATGAAAGTAAATTACATAAACATAAAATACCTGAATTTCTCCTTCGTTGTAACAGCCCAGAAGAACCAAGTCAGAGTAGAGATTTGCATGTCAAAGTTCAATGTCCAATACTCACTTTATAATGGCTCTAGGTTCTAATAGATTTTAAATTAAACCAAATGGGGCTAGCTCTAATTGATTTTGATTCTAGAAAAAGGAAAAGTGAAACTTCCTCTTTTTCAGATCAGATTGGAATACAAGAAACAAAATCAATTTGAAAAGCTAAAGAAAGAAAATATTAAACATGCACACTTAGCTTAAATGGAGTACAGACTTATCTCTCAGAAGGTCGAATTAAATTAGCTTGAATTTTATATATTATTCTGAGATTCATGCTCTATTTATAGGTGAGAAAATCACGTCTTCGACTGGTCTAAAGATCTCTACGACTGGTCATCGAACCAACAGATATTTAAAAATTCAAACGCGATAAGATCTGGCGGTTTCACGACTGGTTATAGGTCTCCTTCGACTGGTCGTAGGTTTCTCACGACTAGTCGAGGCTAGCCGAATTTCAACACTATACTTTGAGTCGTAGGACTACAACTGGTCGAAGAAATAGTCGACACTGTTCATACGACTAGTCGAACAGTCCCTAAGACTAGTCGAAGCCTAACAGAAAATTTTTAAATTTTGCAACAAACTTACGACTGATCCAGAAAATTCTTAGACAGGTCGAAGCAGTGCTAGGACTAGTTGAACAAAATCTAGGACTAGCCTTAGAATAGACTAAACTCACTTATATAAAACATATGAATTATGTATCCAAAATGGCCTACTCTAAAGGTCAACCTAAGGTCAGTCATACCTCAATAGTGAAGTAAGGACATTGAAACTTAGAGACGAGTGACCTTTGAAAGTAATGAAGCTTGAAGTCTTGATGTAGCTCAAACTTGAAAGCTTCTTGAGATCTTGAGGTTGAACTTGAAAGCTTCTTGAGATCTTGACTTGTGAACAGTGCTTGTCAATCAAAGCTGATCTTGAGCACAGCTTTATTCTTCACATATACAGGCTTTATAACAGTGTCTTTGGCACCACAAATTTGACAATAAAAAGGGGCTATAAACTATAGCACTTACATAACCCCACTTTCGTATCTTAATTTTACCCATTCATACTTGGGTGTACAATAGATTGTTTTCCTAAAGAGGTTTTGGACATTAAGCATTAAGATTTATTACACGCATACTTTGCTCGGGACTAACAAAATGATGGTTGGGGATTGTGTTTAGGGTCAAATATTGCATATTATCCCCCATTTATATCTTGGTTTTATGAACATGATAACGCTTAATGTTCTATTTTACTCATGTTTGTATGCAAAGTGAATTTAAGAGCTTGGATTGAAAAGGGTGCTAAAAGCATGGATTTGATGCTCAAGAATCACCAAGGCAAGGGATGGATCTTAGGAGACTAAGATTGAAGAATTCACATGCCAAAAATCTAAGAAAATTAAGTGATGAATGAAGAGAATCAAAGATTTGAAGTGAAGAAAAGGAATCCTGAAATTGTCCTAAAAAAGCATATTCTGAAACTCTGAGTCATTCTGTGAAATTACGTAGAGTCAAGTCTATTTTGGAAAACTACGCAGAGTCAAGTCTATTCTGGAACTTGATGTATAAGAGGCCCATTGAGCGGCCCATTGGTGCAGCCCACTTGATGAGAGAACCATGGTAATGTATATTAGGCCATTATGTGAGGCCATGGGCCCACTATACTTTTGGCTCTATGTGGGCCACTCCTTGGGAATAATGTTGGTTAAATGGCCACATCGATGGGAAATGATGGTTAAATGTCCACATTGTGACCTTGCCTTAAGCCTTGTTAGGCCCATTCTCACCGATTCTGATTGTATACGCCAATTATCGAGGTCAATTGGGATTATCGAGGCTGATTATCGAGGCCAATTCCGATTGTCGAGGCTGATTATCGAGGTCGATTCTGATTGTCGAGGCCGATTCTGATTATTGAGGCCGATTTCGATTGTTGAGGCCGATTCCGATTGTCGAGGCCGATTGTATAGGCCGATTATCGAGGTCGATTATTGATACCGATTATGAGTATGTGACAGCATTGCATCATGATACCTACAACTTAGAGCCCACCTTGTTTATATATTGGACCCCATAAGGAAGTCCAGTTTATTGCGCGATAGAGGGGGGAAGGATGCCCACTTATTGCACTTAGACTCGGATCTGGCCTCGATGGGGGATATTGTGACGCTCCATCACTGTGATCACATGTGGACAGGCGCACATGGGCAGACACTGAGTGGGCGGGGCATGAGGACCTGAGTGAGCTACCAGTGATTGGCAGGCTACTATGCTGGCAAGCTATAGTGCACACAGTGAAGGCAGAACTTTATCCCACATCAAAAGCATCGCCCAATGTTGTGGTGGCTATAAGTTGGATTCTTTCCTTAACTATCGTGACGCGTTTTAAATCAATGAGCCTATCTTGATATTTGAACTAAATCCGTCATCCTTCTATGGACCCCCATCTTTCGTATACATGTTATAGATGATTGATTAAAGCAGATACCATTAGGCCGAGATGTTTATGGAACTCCTTGTGAGACGGAGTTATCCCCACATGATCGCACAATACACGCAGGTTTGATGTATGGCCTAGATGCGGTTGATGGTATTCATGGCTCTTTAGGATTTGCATATTATATTGCATCATCGGCATCTGATATTTAGCTCTCTATGATTCCGCATTTGCATAGTCAATCTGCATTGCATATTCTGATATTGAATGATTTATAGACTTGCAGTATTTCCACTTACTCTGATATCTATATGCTTAGCACTTACCTTGTGCACACACTTTCACCGCCCTCTAAGCTTTTGTAAGTGTTATAGTTTATATCCCTGTCTGTTGTCAAATTTATGATGACAAAATCACTGTTATGTTATATATAACTTGCTTAAGTGAAGCTCTTTCAAGGATCAACATTCATGAACAAGCTAAGCTCACAACAAGCAAAGCTCACAAGTACAAGGATCAATCTTGAATGAAAGAACTGCTCACAAGACAAGACTCAAGCTGCAAGACTTCAAGAAGAGTTCAAGGCAGTTTGTATACTTTTAAGATTGAGCTACATCAAGGTTTGATCTACATCAAGACTTCAAGGCTCATACTTCAAGGTCTCTTGTTCCTAATGTTTCAATGTCCATACTTCATGGTTGAGGTTTGATTGACCATAGGTTGACCTTAGAAGTAGGTCATTTCGGATACATAAACCGAATGTTTATTTTACATGTGATTGGTCTGTTCTTCGACTAGTCCTAGGCCTTCTTCAACTAGTCCTAGACTTGCTTCGACCAGTCTAAGAAAATCTTCGATCAGTCGTGAGTTTGTTACAAATTCCGGATAAAATTTGTTAGCCTTCGACTAGTCCAGGAATCTGTTCGACCAGTCGTAGGAACAGTGTCGACTGCTCTTCGACCAGTCGTACAATCTTCGACTCGAAGTCCAGCGAAGATTTTCAGGACCTACGACCAGTCGAAGGAAACCTACGACCAATCGTAGGAGACCTTCGACCAGTCGTAGAACGGTCAGAGCATATCCCGCCGGATTTTTCAAATATCTGTTAGTGCTTCGACTAGTCGAAGAGCACTCTAGACCAGTCGAAGACCCGATCTTCTCACTTATAAATAGTGCACGAATCTCAGAAGAAATTATCGAATTAATTAATCCATTCAAGCCAATCTTCGTCGAACTTCTGAGAGATAATTCTGTGCTCCATCTAAGCTAAGTGTGCTTATTTAATATTCTCTTTCCTTAGCTTTATTTAATTGATTTTGTTTCTGCTATTCCAATCTGATTTGATAAGAGGAATTGTTATTCCCTTTCTTTGGAATCAAAATCAATTAAGGCAAGCCCTATTTGGTTTAATTTAAAATCTATTAGAATTAGAACCATTGTAATCGAGTACTGGACATTGAACTTGGACATTCAATCATCTACTTTGATTTGGTTCTACCGGGCTGCTACAACGAAGGAGATATTCAGGTATTTTACATATTGTAAATTCCTTTCTATTATTTTGGTTTCTTTCAAGATTTGCCAGAAAAATCTTGTTATATTGGTTATCTGAGGAAAGCTAGGAAAACTCAGAAGTGGGGTTTTTTTAATTGTGTAAGCCCACATACAAAGACACAATTGTAAGGGTTTTGGGTGAACCTAGGAAAACCTATTTTTTAGTGAACGTTAATATCCCCTGTGTGAGGATATTAGGAGTGGAGTAGCTTTTTGTGTGGCTGTTGTTTAACAGTTGGTGAACACACAGGCGAACCACTATAAACCCTTGTGTTTGATTGATTTATTCTTCTAATTTTTAATTATTCTTTTGTGGGATGTATGTATGGTGGTGAATGTTGTAATTATTTAATTCAAGCTTTGTGAGAATGTTGTAATAGCTTAGAATTTATTTTCTGCTATTCCTTTATCGCTTGATTTTCAATTTCATTTGAAAGTTGTTCCAGCAAGGTTGCCCTGCCATTTTTATGGTGTATGGCTATCCCTAGAACAATACATTTTTAATTACAAGTTATTTCAATTCAATTTATATTTATTATTGTATTCCTCTTCGGTTTGAGACTTGATACAAAGATCTTTCTAGGAATAAGGTTGTCCTACCATAAACTCTGTTTTTGGTATAAGGTTGTCCTTAGAACAACGTTTGTATCAACCTCTCAAGATCTGAATTTTGAGGTTATTTTAATTTACTGCATTGTGATTTACTTTGGCTATCATATTCATTTTAATTCTGCTGTTATAAGTTTTTATTTGGCATTGTCCTATTCACCCCCCCTCTAGGATATATAGCTTGGCCTTTTCAAGTGGTATCAAAGCCTAATAGCTCTTTTTTATTCTTGGATTTAATTCCTGAGCTAACGATTTAAGCTATTTAAGATGTCAAATTTTGATAGCCTTTCAGTCACTAGGCCTCCACCCTTTGATGGCTCCAACTATGCTTATTGGAAAGCCAGAATGAGGATCTTCCTCAAATCAATGGATGAAAATGTGTGGCAAGCCACGGTGGTGAATGGAATCCTCCTATCATGGAAGTTACTGGGGTTGATGGTTCAAAATCAATGAAAGTAACACCATATTACCAATGGACCACTCTTCAGAAAAGTGAGAGTAGTGCAAATGCTAAAGCACTAAATGCAATTACTTGCGCACTATCACCGGATGAGTTCAAAAGAATCATTTCCTGTGATACTGCAAAGCAAGCTTGGGATATATTAGAAATGACACACGAGGGTACTACAATTGTCAAAAAATCTAAAGTCCAACTCCTCACAACCAGATTTGAAGAAATTCATATGGAGGAAAATGAAATGTTTATGGACTTTTACACTAGATTGAATGACATTGTAAACTCAATGTGGGGTCTTGGCGATAAAATCCCAAAAAGTAAAGTGTGTGCAAAAATACTACGCTCACTTCCTGAACGGTTCAATTCTAAAGTAACCGCGATCCAGGAACTTCGTGATACGGATAATATGAGGGTAGAAGAACTACTTGGTTCACTACAAACCTACGAGTTAAACTTTAAAGCTCCTAAAGGAAAATCTATCGCACTAAAATCTTCTAAATGTAATTTAGAAGAAAATTCTGATTCAGAAGATGATATGGCTCTTTTAGCTAAAAAATTTTACAAGATTTTCAAAAGCAAGAAAAGGGTTGATTTTCAAAAATCAAATGACAAAAAGAAGTTTAGACCCAAATTTCAAAAATCTTTGAAAGATAGTCAATGTTACAACCGTCTAGAATATGGGCACTTAGCAAATAGATGTCCTAAAAGGGACAAACCCAAGAAGAAGGGTATGTTGGCTACATGGGATGAATCATCCGATTCTGAAGGTTCTTCTGAATCAAAAGATTCTAACTGAGTCGGCAATGAGGTTAAAGCTCTTATGACTCTAGCCAAATTCACATTTTCGAGATAATGACTCTACAAGTGAAGAAAATCAATAGTGAATGTGAAAATGAAGATGATCTTCAAGACGCTTACAATGCCCTATATAAGGAAAGTTGTAAAATTGCTGTCAAACTTAAAATTCAAAAAGAAAAGTTTTCTAAACTCAAAAATTATTTTGAATCACTTGTCTTAGAAAAATCACAAATTTCAGATTGTTTTGAAAAATCAAAATGCGATTTGGAATTCAAAAACTCACTAATTGTTGATTTAAAATCTGAAATTGAGAATCTTAAAACTGAAGTATCTTCTCTTCTGAGTCTAAAGGACACATGGAAATATGCCCAAGGTGATCCAAAGTTAGAGAAACTTTTATCCGGATCAAGAAAATGTGGCGATCGATCCGAGTTGGGCTATGATAAAAATTTACCTCCTAAACAAAAGTATACTCCTCCTATGTTTGTTAAAGGAGAGTCCTCAAACTCAAAAGGGAAAAGTACTTATCAAGATTTTTCTAAAAATTCAAAAACTTTTCAAAAACCTAGAAACAGCCATGTCAACTTTAATCAGAAACGAAATCCACTAGCTGAAAAGATAGTTGATTTACTCAAGGAGCTCTTAAAATCTAACTCTACAGGTCATTCCTACAAATATACACAAAAGAAGACCAACTATGTTCCTAAACCCAAAACAGTTATGAAATGGGTTCCTAAAGTCACCTGCTTGGTTGCTCACACTGCTTTCAAAGCAGCAAGTCATTCAAAGTGGTACCTAAACAGTGGATGATCTAGGCATATGACAAGTGACAAAGCTTTATTCACCGATCTGAAAGATATGACTGATGGTTCAGTCACATTTGGTGATGGTAGCAACTGCAAGATTATAGGCCAAGGTACGGTTCAACTTTTTAATCTTCCTGTGTTTAAAAATATTTTATACGTTGAAGGCCTAAAGCACAACTTGCTTAGTATATCACAAATATGTGATAATAACCATAATGTTCGATTTTCTAATCAAAGCTGTGAAATACTAAATAATAAGGGTTCTGTAATATTAACTGGACGTAGAACGTCTGAAAATTGCTATATTATTAGTGAATCCAGCTCATTTAATCAAATATGTTACATGGTCCATACAGACGAGACTGATTTATGGCACAAACGTCTTGGACATGTACATTATCGAAATTTATATCGATTAAGCAAACGAGAACTTGTAAGAGGTTTATCCAAACTTCAGAAATTAGATAAAATATGTGGTGAGTGCCAGATAGGCAAACAAACAAAGAACTCACACAAAAAGGTGAATTCAAATACCACATCAAGACCACTCGAACTTCTCCACATGAACCTGATAGGACCTACCAGAACGGAAAGTCGTGGTGGTAAAAAGTATATCCTGGTAATAGTTGATGACTTTACCAGATTCACTTGGGTAGTCTTCTTAAGGGATAAATCTGAAACCCTTGAAGAAGTAAGAAAAGTTCTCAAAAGGATTCAAACTGAAAAATCCTCTCAAATCATTAAAATTTGTAGTGATCATGGATCTGAATTTGAGAATAGCAATTTTGAGAAGTTCTGTACCGACCAAGGAATATTACATGAATTCTCTGCTCCCAAAACTCCACAACAAAATGGAATTGTTGAAAGAAAGAATAGGGTGCTTTAAGAAATGGCTAATGTCATGTTGAATAGTATGAAGCTCTCTAAAAATCTTTGGGCTGAAGCAGTCAACCCACAGCTTGCTATATTATTAACCGAGTATACACTAGCAAAGATAATAATAAAACGGCTTATGAATTGTGGTTCAATAAAAAGCCTACTATTAAATACTTTCAAGTTTTTGGCAGCAAGTGTTATATTTTACGTGATCGTGAAATTTTGGGAAAGTTCGATACAAAGAGTGATGAAGGTATTTTTCTAGGATATTCTTTAAACAGTCGAGCTTATAGGGTACTGAACAAAAGGACTGGTGTGATTCAAGAATCCATTAATGTTGTCATTGATGATCACTTAAACACACCAATTTCTAATTCAGATAATGATGAAGTACTAATCATTGATAAACCCGATACTTCATCGAATCAGATTGATTCTGAGTTGAGGACTGTTAAAGATCATCCAACTACACAAATTCTTGGAAACCCTCTCACCGGTGTTCGCACCCGTAGACAACTTGAGGATATATGTAATTATGTATGTTTTACATCCCAAATTGAACCATCTAACGTAAAAGAAGCTCTGGCTGATGAGAACTGGATTGTTGCGATGCAAGATGAACTCAACCAATTCGTAAGAAATGATGTTTGGTATCTCGTACCAAGACCTAAAGATAAACACATCATTGGAACAAAATGGATTTTCAAAAATAAGTCTGACGAATGTGGAAATATAATTAGAAACAAGGCTAGACTGGTGGTACAAGGTTATACTCAAATTGAAGGGATTGATTTCGATGAAACCTTTGCACCAGTAGCACATCTTGAATCTATCAGACTATTTATATCCATTGCATGTTTTAGAAAGATAAAGATCTATCAGATGGATGTGAAAAGTGCTTTTCTAAATGGCGATTTACATGAAGAAGTCTATGTTGAATAGCCAATGGGTTTTGAAGATTCCAAAAATACTGATCATGTATATCGGCTTAAAAAGGCACTTTATGGATTAAAACAAGCACCTAGGGCATGGTATGAGAAACTAACGAAATTTCTTTTAAGTCATAATTTTCAAATGAGATCTGTTGATAAAACTCTATTTGTTAAGAAACATAATGATCATATCTTAATGGTGCAGATTTATGTTGATGATATTATTTATGGATCAACTTGTACTGACTTGACTACTGAGTTTGCAGATTTGATGAAATCACAGTTCGAAATGAGCATGGTTGGGGAATTGACTTATTTCCTTGGATTGCAAGTAAAGCAACAACCTGAAGGAATATTCATTTCTCAATCTAAGTATGCCTTGAATCTAATTAAGAGATTTGGATTTGAGAATGGCAAGAATTTCGATACTCCTATGAGTACTACCCTGAAACTATCAAAAGACTCTAATGGTAAAAATGTTGACTCAAAACTTTATCGGAGTATGATTGGTAGTTTGTTATATTTAACTGCTAGTAGACCTGATATTTCACTAAGTGTTGGTATTTGCGCAAGATATCAATCTGATCCAAAAGAATCTCACTTGATTGCTGTCAAGCGAATTATTAGATATGTCACAAGTACTGTAAATCTCGGTCTCTGGTATCCTCATGAAACCAATGTCCAATTAGCTGGGTACTCGGATGCTGACTGGGCTGGTAATCTAGATGATAGAAAATCAACCAGTGGTAGTTGTTTTTACATTGAAATTTGTCTAGTTTCCTGGTTTAGTAAGAAACAAAATTTTATATCACTTTTAACAGCTGAAGCTGAGTATATCGCAGCTGGTAATGCATGTACACAGCTTGTTTGGATGCAACGAATGCTAAGTGATTATGGAATTAAACAGGATTCTATGTTATTACATTGTGATAATTCCAGCGCGATAAATATTTCAAAAAATCCTATTCAGCATTCTCGTACTGAGCATATTACATTAGATTTCATTATATAAGGGAATTAGTAGAAGAAAAAGTTATATCTCTAGAATATATTCTTACTGAAGATCAACGTACTGATATTTTCACAAAACCTCTTGATAAAAGCAGGTTCAAAAATATGAAATTTGATCTTGGCATGTGCATTTTAAATTGATAATTTATGCCTTCTTGTATAATATTGTATATTTTTGCTAGATTGAATTCCAATTTTTGTTTAAATTGCAAGAAAATTGAATTTTTTTGGGGTTTATTCGACCAGTCGTGAGTATACACGACCAGTTGTACTACGACCGGTCGAAGATACCCACGACCAGTCGTGGAACACGGGTTTCTCTTCAAATTGGGGATTTTTCACTTTCTTCCTCATTTCTTCTTTCTTCTCCTTGGAGCCGAACTTCGACTCGTCGAACCCATCCTTCAAGTCCTTCTAGGTTAGTGTTCCAAATCCCGTTTTTCTTGCAGATTTGTGTCAAGATTGTTTCCTTTTCTCTCTTGAAGCTTTCTTTTTTGAAAATCTTTGAGATTTGGGGTTTAGATTTTGAAAAATCTGTTTTGAGCAAACCCACTTCTCAATCCTTTGCAACTTCTTTATTCCTTTAAATCCTTGTTGCAAATGGCTTCTAGAGGTAGAAAAACTACTTCACGTGGTCCTTCTTCTTCCTCCAGATCGACCGCTATCTCTAAGCGTCATCTTCTTGTTCCTAATGATGATCCATCATATGTTAGGGACATTAGATCTCGTAATGTTATTGTTGAGCATGCTGTTGATGTTAATCACATTGCTCCTTTTGACATCCTTCCTATGCTTGAAGCTGTAGGTTGGGTTAACTTATTGCATTGGGGTGGGCCTGCATACCGGTCTATTGCCCAATCCATGTTTACATGTATTAGGGCATTTTCACAGGATAATTTAACTTTTCAAATTTCTACTAGAGAAGGGCCATTTGACGTTGATCGTCATTTAATTTCAGCCCTTATGGAAATTCCTGTGAATGATGAGGGTATTCCTATCCATAATTTAACCGATAAACCCTCAATGGCTGAAAAACGCATGCTCACTAGAGACTTGTGCAATATGGATGTTCAATGGACTCAAAAAGGGAATGCGCTCCCCGCAAGGTATTTGTTACCCAAATACAGAATTCTCCACAGAATCTGTGTCTAATCTGTATCCTCGTTCAGGTAATAAATCTGACTTGACTTCGTTTATGGTTCGTGTTATCCATGCTATCTCAAATGGTACTCAGATTTGTTTGCCATCCTTAATCTGTCATTTCATTATTCAGTTTCGACTCCATCCTGGTCATAGTGACATTCCTTTTGCCTATTTTATGACTGTATTGGCTACTCATATGTTAGTCGATATGCCTGTTGATGAGGCACCTATCCATCATCTGATCTTCAACAATACAAATATCAATAAGATGAAGTTGGATCTGCTTCCTGAACAAGGTGGTGGTGGTGGTGGTGGTCCTGAAGAAGCTGGTGTTGACATTAATATGGATGACATTTTTAAGGAACTAGATTCTGACTCAGCAAATGATCCAGATTTTGTACCATCTAATGTTGATGCACGTCTGAGTGCATTAGAGGGTAAAGTTGAGGATATTAATGTAAAGTTGGAAAACATGTCTGTTGCTCATGATTTGCAATTTAAGTACATGCGTAAATATCTTAGGCGCTTGAACAAAGGCATGCACCAACTTGATCCCTCTATTCCTGCTCCGTCATCAAGTTCTAGTTCTGACTAGTTTTTATGAGACTTCTGGTCTGTAATAACTTTATTACTTAGCACTTGTTTGCTTGAGTTTGAGTTGAATTTTATGCTGGATATTTGTTCTTGATGTAATATTTATGCTGGATATATGTGATGTTATCTTGAGTATCTCTATGATTCTTTTGCTATACTCTCTTACTTCCTCATGTTTCTTCTTATGACTTCCTTTATTTAGTTCTCCTTTGTCATATTGTGACAAAAAGGGGGTATTGTAAGTGCTATAGTTTATATCCCTGTCTGTTGTCAAATTTGTGATGACAAAATCACTGTTATGTTATATATAACTTGCTTAAGTGAAGCTCTTTCAAGGATCAACATTCATGAACAAGCTAAGCTCACAACAAGCAAAGCTCACAAGTACAAGGATCAATCTTGAATGAAAGAACTGCTCACAAGACAAGACTCAAGCTGCAAGACTTCAAGAAGAGTTCAAGGCAGTTTGTATACTTTCAAGATTGAGCTACATCAAGGTTTGATCTACATCAAGACTTCAAGGCTCATACTTCAAGGTCTCTTGTTCCTAATGTTTTAATGTCCATACTTCATGGTTGAGGTTTGATTGACCATAGGTTGACCTTAGAAGTAGGTCATTTCGGATACATAAACCAAATGTTTATTTTACATGTGATTGGTCTGTTCTTCGACTAGTCCTAGGCCTTCTTCGACTAGTCCTAGACTTGCTTCGACCAGTCTAAGAAAATCCTCGATCAGTCGTGAGTTTGTTACAAATTCTGGATAAAATCTGTTAGCCTTCGACTAGTCCAGGAATCTGTTCGACCAGTCGTAGGAACAGTGTCGACTGCTCTTCGACCAGTCGTACAATCTTCGACTCGAAGTCCAGCGAAGATTTTTAGGACCTACGACCAGTCGAAGGAAACCTACGACCAGTCGTAGGTGACCTATGACCAGTCGTAGGAGAGCTTCGACCAGTCGTAGAACGGTCAGAGCATATCCCGCCGGATTTTTCAAATATCTGTTAGTGCTTCGACTAGTCGAAGAGCACTCTAGACGAGTCGAAGACCCGATCTTCTTACTTATAAATAGTGCACGAATCTCAGAAGAAATTATCGAATTAATTAAAGTATTCAAGCCAATCTTCGTCGAACTTCTGAGAGATAATTCTGTGCTCCATCTAAGCTAAGTGTGCTTATTTAATATTCTCTTTCCTTAGCTTTATTTAATTGATTTTGTTTCTGCTATTCCAATCTAATTTGATAAGAGGAATTGTTATTCCCTTTCTTTGGAATCAAAATCAATTAAGGCAAGCCCCATTTGGTTTAATTTAAAATCTATTAGAATTAGAACCATTGTAATCGAGTACTGGACATTGAACTTGGACATTCAATCATCTACTTTGATTTGGTTCTACCGGGCTGCTACAACGAAGGAGATATTCAGGTATTTTACATATTGTAAATTCCTTTCTATTATTTTGGTTTCTTTCAAGATTTGCCAGAAAAATCTTGTTATATTGGTTATCTGAGGAAAGCCAGGAAAACTCAGAAGTGGGGTTTTTCTAATTGTGTAAGCCCACATACAAAGACACAATTGTAAGGGTTTTGGGTGAACCTAGGAAAACCTATTTTTTAGTGAACGCTAATATCCCCTGTGTGAGGATATTAGGAGTGGAGTAGCTTTTTGTGTGGCTGTTGTTTAACAGTTGGTGAACACACAGGCGAACCACTATAAACCCTTGTGTTTGATTGATTTATTCTTCTAATTTTTAATTATTCTTTTGTGGGATGTATGTATGGTGGTGAATGTTGTAATTATTTAATTCAAGCTTTGTGAGAATGTTGTAATAGCTTAGAATTTATTTTCTGCTATTCCTTTATCGCTTGATTTTCAATTTCATTTGAAAGTTGTTCCAGCAAGGTTGCCCTGTCATTTTTATGGTGTATGGCTGTCCCTAGAACAATACATTTTTAATTATAAGTTATTTCAATTCAGTTTATATTTATTATTGTATTCCTCTTCGGTTTGAGACTTGATATAAAGATCTTTCTAGGAATAAGGTTGTCCTACCATAAACTCTGTTTTTGGTGTAAGGTTGTCCTTAGAACAACGTTTGTATCAACCTCTCAAGATCTGAATTTTGAGATTATTTTAATTTACTGCATTGTGATTTACTTTGGCTATCATATTCATTTTAATTCCGCTGTTATAAGTTTTTATTTGGCATTGTCCTATTCACCCCCCCTCTAGGACATATAGCTTGGCCTTTTCAGCTTTCTATAAGCTTATGCATGATAGATGCATGTAGGTGGCGTTAGGTCGCAATAGTGTTGAGCTTGGAGCGTGCAGTGGATTCCTAGAGCTTTGATTTCGATATATGTATTTTCCTTTCAACATTGTATTCAAATGTTTATATTAGTGGATATGTGATGATGATGTTGCCTTTGTGATTTGGGTAAACTTGTGGTTATGTTTATTACGAGTTAAATGTACGTTGGAAAATCCTCCTTGTAGGATCCCAGGATCGAAATCTGGCGTATGGACGTTGGAAGCTGAGAATGGGGTACTACGGAGGCTGTCGGTACCAGATTCGGCGATCAGAAATTTTGTGAGCCTAGTTTCCAAGTTTGGGGCATAACAAAACCTATTAGCTATGGCTAAGAGGTGAAGCTTGTAGCATGATGTGATGTTTCTCTTGCTTTAATTCATGTTTATGTTGAACCTTCTTTGATTCTAATTTGATTTAAGGAATACTTTCAGTTTTTAATGGTTTATTGTGACTCAAATTACAATAGATCTGTAATATCTTTGAGTATCTTCTTTTCCTAATTTTGAGATTGTGGGATTGGTAAATCCTATTGTTGTCCATCGTCCCACGGGCATGGTTTGGTGATGGAATCCCTTCCAATTATCACAATTCTCCTCCATTGAGAATTAGGACGAGGAAAGTTCAGATTTAATCTTAATTGTTATACCTTCCAATTGGATAGGATAGGACTCCAATTCCAATTGTGGTACTTGAATCAAGTAAGAGGGCTCCCCGATCACTACAAGTGGATCCTTGGCATTCTAGTTCACTTTTGATATTTGATAAATCCTTCACAATTACTCTCTTTTATTCTAAATTTAGATATAGATCTTTCTCTAGTTCTAGTTCTAGTTCTTTTCAGAATACGTACAATTTTAGTCCCTATGGATTCGACCTCGTTCTCATGAGTTATTACTACATTATGACCCTACACTTGGGGTTGTGAACAGCTTCGGTCGGACTGAATTAAGGCTGAAAATTCTGCTTCTTGCTAGACTGTTTTGCCCATTTTTGGTTGGACTGAAATTGAATTTTGGTTGAATCGAAAGTCTATTTCAGGACTTTTTTATTTTAGACTCAGAATTCCAGGATACATTTTTCCAAGCCAATTTTCAAGATTCCTTTTCTTCACTTCAAACCTTCGAATCTCTTCATTCCTCACTTTGTTTCCTCGAATCATTGGCATGTTAATTCTTCATTAATGACCTCCAAATCTTTATTTAGTAATCTTTTTAAGTATAAATCTTCCTTTTGGCATCAATTTCACCTTAAGCTCTCGAAATCACCTCACACATGAAAACATGCAAAATTAGATAGATTAAGCACTATCATGCTTATAAAACTAAGGAATAACTAAGGAAAAATATGTAATATTTGACACTCAATACCATGGTGTAGCGAGCCGCCCTAGATCGGAGTTTGTGTGCCTCTAGTCAGTCTTCAGGCAGCTTTCCTTCCTTGAGGTAGTTTACTATTGGGTCCATCCAAGTCGATACTAAATTTATCAAGAGGGACCGTGCCCAGATTGGGTTCATTGATGCTTAGTTCAGTTAAGAACTTGATTGGGATTAGTTTTGGGATATCATCTTTGGCCGCTATGGTTAGCATTACTAATATGTTCGCTTTGGAGTTCTCTGATCTAAGGATCAGACTGATATTACACTTTAAGAATTTGTTGATCACTTCTTGGGCTTTCTACAAGTAGACCTTCATTCGTTCTTTTTTAGACTGGTACTCACTGGATATCTGGTTGACGACGAGCTATGAGTCACTGTGGACCTTCAAACGTTGGGCTCTCATGCCACTGTCAGTCTGAGCCCAACCAATATGTTCATACTCTGCTGCATTGTTTGATGTTTGGAATCCAAATCTTAAGGCATATTGCATGCAGGTCTAGTCAGGAGCCTCAAGGACTATCCCGGCCCAGCTGCCTTTAGAATTGGATGAACCGTCCACGTACAATGTTCACGTCGGTAGATCTGAATTGATCGTCTGATATTCAAGCTGCTTGATCTAAATGTCAAAGTCGGTTCCCAGGTCGTTCTCGAGTATGAGTTCAACAATGAAATCAGCCACTGCTTGGCCTTTGATGGTTGTTTGAGGCTAATACCTAATGTCGAACTCGCTAAACTCAATTGTCCACTTCGTAAGTCTTCCTGATACTTCAGATTTCTAGAGTACCTGGCAGAGGGGTTGGTTGGTCGGGACGATGATGGTATGGGCCTGGAAGTAGGGTCGCAGGCAGCATGATGAGATGACAAGGGCCAGGGCCATTTTTTTTTTATATTTAGATACCCGATCTCAACGGGGACCTGGGCTTTGCTGACGCAGTATACCAGCAATTGTTTCCCTCCTTGTTCATGGATTAGGGCCAAGCTAATTGCTGTTATTGAGACTACCAAGTATAGCAGCAATTGTAACGCCCCGAATTTTCACGGCCCAAGTACATAATTGTGCCCAAGAATTCTGAGTGCCAATAATGTATAAATTGGATGCTTCAAAATCGTACTTACTTTTTTTAAGATCACATCCAGTTACATTCATAAAGGTAACCATTTACGAGAATAAAATCGACTGCATTTATTATTTCATTAGAGTAAAAAGAGTTCAATTAATTTTCTAATGCCCTCTCAATGGGAACTTATTACATTATCTTAAAGTAAGCAGTGGAAAGATAAATAAAAGCAAATCGTGCGTTATTCTTCTTTTCTATTCGAACATATCTTCCACAGAACGGTCGTCGTCTATATCATCAACATGTAATTTACCTGCAACATCTATATGGTTGGAGAGGGTCAATGCCCTACTCATAGTGATGTTTATCCTTTAAAGTTTACAACGATTCAAGTGATTCATAAGATTAACAAAAGGGTCTCAATACATCTCATTCTCCACAAATACAAGTGGTATCGGTATGCGTAAACATTCTACATGAATACATGCCTAGCGAAGTATGTGCGGTCCATCACACTCAACGATCATCATAATGTGGAAAGTAGTTTAAAGATATCCGGCTTGCCCTGCACCCCACACTATAGAGATCTGTCTGTGTGTCCAATGTTAATGTGGATTTATGCAAACTTCTCAAGGTGACACAACATAGATCGGATGAATTACATGATATGATTTGTTCATGGAGCGACTATTTGCGACATCCAATCCCGGAAGCGATGTAACATGCATTGTGAATTACTGATATTGATTTGTTCACCACTTCTCAAAATCCATGGAATTATGTGTTGACCAAGAGGGTTGTTACCCGAAACGCGTTATGTCCACAATGATATATCGATCACTAGGAGTGGGATTTCCAACATGATACTTGCATGACAAGGTAATAATGTGATGATTAAAATTGTGTAATAGTCATTTGTAAGGTGACGATTCACAATAATGAAACAAGAAGCATGTAAGAATAAGAAAATCAATTCAATTCAATCGCAAATATTAAAGGAAAACCCCTCACCTTTTGAATTCAATCACACTCTACATTGCTAGATTTGAATGGATGCGTTGTAGTACCCAATTCTAGAACAATTAACACGATCCTTATGGTTAGATCATCACATTATTAGGGTCAAAACTATAGGTATAGATTTAAGATTAGGTTTAAACTTAACTACAAATCAAGTTAAGAGGACTTGGGTCGGACATTATTTGGATGAACAACTTACCTTATTTAGTAGTTAGCCTCTACCAGTGCAACCTGAAGTTAAGAGAATATCTCTGTTGAGTTGACTCAATTCAACTTGGCTCTTGATCACCCTCTAATGTTGGGAACCTAGCCCGCCACTCAATTCCTCTCTCTCCATCTCTTCTTCTCCTGCTTCCTTTCCTCTTTCTCTTTTTTTTGGAAGGCTGGACAGAGGATCATAATTCTAGCTTGACCAAAACCCAACCAAGTTAACTCGGTTTAGAGTGCTCTCTCTCTTCGTCATGTTTCTTTCTTCTCTTCTCTCTCTCTCTCTCTCTCTCTCTCTCTCTCTCTCTCTCTCTCTCTCCCTCCCTCTCAAATTTGTTGCGGATGTCCCAGCAATAGTAAGGAAGGATTTTATATAAATTTTAGAATCTCCATATTGTTCTTTGCGTAACCATGAAGCGTCGGATTACACATTGCATGAAAACGAGTTGTGGAGGTAGTTTTAGACATTATTTGATCTGGTTTATAGCCCCATGATTTTTATTAGATTTATGACTAAACATTGGTGATTAAATGCCATTCAGATGGCCCATCTGATGGACGTGTTCAATCTCAGATCGGGGTTGTGGTAGGAATGGACAGCGACTCTTGTAAATGAGGAAGATGATTGCGTGTTAATGGCAGATTTCTGCCCGATAGGTTTTTCTTTATTCCATCACTTCTGAACATCTCGGATTAGTCACACGATGCTCAAGAAATCAAGAATTTAGAGGTCCAAGATTTTTTTTGTGTCAAATGGCATTGTAAGTTATTTTCAGATTTTCCTGCGCAAGAAGCTGTGAAGCTCAGGGATTTTAAACATAATGATTTGGATTCCTAATGGGATTTAGAGATCATTCTAAGAAGATTAGATGGCTTGGATTACATCTACGAATGGTTTCTAAAATTGGTTCGTAACGGTCAGTGGAGAGCTATTACAATGATGGTTCTCTATTGAAAATCAATGGCTTCTTAGACGGCTAGGATTTCCTCAAATGGAGGGTCTTGATTGTTGGAGAATGATGCTTCTTGGATTTCTAAAGAGATCTAACCCAAACAGGAGGAAAATTGGGAGTTTCCTAGTGAAATATGGTTTGTGTAGGGGAAGATTTTTAGGGATTCTGTTTCAAATAGTTTCCTTCAAGCATTGGATCTTCAGTTGGATTCATCGTTGATGTATGATGGACGACCACGATCTTCGTAAGGAACGGCTGCGATCAGTCGATGATAGCTTCTAGTGATCGCCATTTGTTTCATTTTGGAAGGAAAGAAATGGAACCAGTTGTTGCAGACGCTGGGAGTGCAACAACGACTTTGGTTTTAAGCATTCATTCAAGTGTGACGAGGTGGGGTCCATTGTAATGGTTGTTATTAAATCCACTCCATTCACCATCTTTGCAAGATCATGTTCGGCTATGAACTCAAGTATGGAACCAATCTAAGTCCTAAGTAGGTCACACGTTGTAACAATGTGTGGGTGATACTTACCATGAAAACCTCACATAATAGATTGTAAAATTGCCGAATATATGAGTATAGGGTTCATAATTATAATTCTACCCTTTTCTTTTGTCCGAACTTCCGTCGTCCGTATCTCACAGCTTCACCGTCCAAACGCGATGAGATTTGACGGGTGATCGTTATTTTACACGCCCTCTCAACTAGTTAAATTTGGGCCATAAACCCTCAAGAATCAGCAAGATGCTCTTTTAATGGTTAACACACTCCTTAATTCAAAATAATGTTTATACACATCTAATTGATAAGTTACTAGGTGGTTTGGACCTATACCCTAAGATCTTCATGATGATCGTTTACCATAATATTCGTGTGGCCTGTTTGGCGAATCCAAATATGATGAGTGGTCAGATGACTTGCTAAAAATAAGAAAATTTGATGGTCAGTGCTCTTACCATGTACGTAGGTGGATGTACGGTCACTTTCATAAACGAATGGACACAAAGCGGGTTTCTGGAGTGATCAAAAGTGGAACATGTATACCGTTAGATTCAAGTGACTTGTTCACATATGTAAGTTCTTCCGATTGTAGTTCTAATGGTTGGTTAAGCACATTTATAGGTGGTGAAGAAGATGAACGGATCAGCATCTCGATTCGATACATATACGAGCGGATGTAGAGATCAGGTAGTTACTTTACTATGATCGGGTAATCTAAACTCAAAGTGAAAAGTCAAATATCTTTATCTAATGGTGAATAGTTGACAAATCAGTTGGCTATGATGGGCAGGTGAGAATACTTGGTAATTTGATGGTCCGCTCCTGAAAATTAACTGTCGGATGACTTGATCTATAGATGAAGAATACTCTCAATGGTCAGATTCATGTTGGAGAATAGATGTAAGGTTAAGATAGCTAAATTGGTATCGTACACATGTACATGCTAAGTTAAATTTCATAGTAACACTCGAGAACTTTTAATACTCAAGTATTGAAAAGTTCGGTGTGTTACAGCAATGGTTCTCCTTGCTCAGACATTAAGCGCAACAACGGTGATCCTAGGTACTGTTTGACCTACTCTAAGGCAAGCTCGCACTCTTGCGTCCAATATGACTTTTGCTTCCCTTTTAATTGGTTGGAAAAGGAGAGACATTTGTCAGTGGCTCGAGATACAAAACAGTTGAGCATGGCTATTCTCCCTGTGAGGCATTAAAATTCTTATGTCATTCTAGGTGAGCTCATGTTGAGCAGAGCTTGAATTTTATCGGGGCTCGCATCTATCCCTCTTTGACTAACTAAGAATCCAAGGAATTTTCTTGAACTGACGCTAAAGGCACACTTGCTTAGATTTAACTTCATCTGATATTCTTGTAGGATCGAGAACATTTCTTTGAGGTTGGAGACGTGTTCTGCAGCCCTAATATTCTTAACGTGCATGTCGTCGACATAAACTTCCATGGAACGTCTGATTTGTCGGGCAAACATTCTGTTGACAAGTCGATGGTATGTGGTCCCAGCATTTTTTAGTCTGAAAGGCATGACCTGTGATAAACGTCATCTTCTTTTTATCATATGGGTGCATAGCAATTTGATTGTAGCCCAAATACATGTCCATGAAGCTTAAGAGCTCATGTTCGGTAGTGCTGTCAATGAACTGGTTGATCCTGGAGAGGGGGAAGTTGTCTTTGGGGCAGGCTTTGTTCAAGTCAGTGAAGTTGACACAGACCAGCCACTTCCCATTTGACTTTTTAACTAAAACAACATTAGCAATCTAGTCCGGATAGTAGATTTCTTCAATGAAATTAGCCTTGAGGAGTTTTTTTACTTCTTCCCCTATTACGGCGTATCATTCGGGCTCGAATGCGCTCTGCTTCTATCTTATTGGTCATTAGTTGGGGTCTACGTTCAATTTGTGAACCTTAACTTTCGGGCTAATGTCGGGCATGTCCTGATGGGGCCATGCAAATACATTGGCATATCATCGGAGGAGGCTTATCACTTCGTCCCGTAACAATGGTGTTAGTGACGACTCGATCTGCACTGTATGGGTCGGATCGAATTCATCAAGCGAGACAAGTACGAGGTCTTCCATCGGGCATCCACTTTCTACCGAGTCTTCCGGGGGGTCGAGGGAGGTGATGGCCATCGCTTGATGCTTCGTCCTTAATGTCATGGAATAGCATTGTCGAGCTTCCTACTGATCTCCCTTGACTAGTTCAATATCGTGCTTAGTTGGGAACTTCATCACAAAATGATATGTCGATACGATAGCTCGAAGAGCATTGAGTAAGGGCCGTTCGAGGATAACATTATAGACGGAAGGACAATCTACCACTAAGAAATCGATCATGGTCGTCGTCTGGTTTTGCCGTTCTCCTGCAGTGACCGAGAGCTGAATTGATCCTTCTAAGGTAACTTTATCTCCTACGGATCCGAGCAGGGGAGTTTTGACGGGTTGGAGTTGAGGCCTTCTGACCCCCATTTTGTTGAACACTTCCTCAAAGAGGATGTCTGTCGAGCTGCCGGTGTCCACCAAGATCTGAAACACTTCGCGGTTAGCTATGGTCATAGTTACCACTAGTGCATCATCATGGGGATGGTGAACACCTCGGGCATCCTCTTCAGTGAATGTTAGATCTCAAGGTGTCACTTTTTGCTCTTTCGGGGGTCTGCTGGTGATGTGGATCTGATACTCTGAGCTGTAGTGACTAATATTACTTTGGGCATGAGCTCTTCGAGCTCGATTAGAGCCTCCTCTCCCGGCTAGCACACCAAAGATAGTATGGATTTTCCCGATAGGTTCGTTGTTGATAAGTTTCTTGTTCTTTGGGTCCGTTCGCTCTTCCCTTCTGTTGACATATTCACGCAGGTGCCCATTGTGGATGAGGGCTTCAATCTCCTCTTTTAGGTCGAAGCAATCACCGATCGAGTGGTCATGGTCACGATCGAAGTGATAATACTTCTGCTTATCCCGCTTATCAACATCGGATTTCATCTTGTTCGGCCACTTGAGAATTTGTTTGTCTCGGATTTCCATGAGGACTTGCTCGAGCATTGTGTTTAGGGGGGTATACAAGTTGAACCTGTCGTCAAGTCATCGGCTCGAGTGCTGGCCTCTAGGTGGTTTGTCATCTTTCCTTCTTTTGCTATTATTGGCCGAGGTAGGTTCCTCCTTAGGTCGCCTTTCTTTGGCCAAGCTTCGCTTGTTCCGAGCAGCTTTTTCGAAGCCTGAAAAGCTCTTCAGCGTTAGAGTATTTCTAAGCCTTATTAAGGAGGTCTGCCATCGTCGTTGGAGGGCTTTTATCAAGTGAGAAGAGGAACCTTCCTTCTCTTACGCCTCCCATCATAGCAGTCAGGGCGATTTCTTCCGAATGTGCTTGTACTTGCATCGTTTCCAAGTTGAAATGCTTGATATAATCATTCAACAGCTCACCTTCTCTCTAGACGATATTGAGGAGATGGGAAGCTAGTTTGAGGCTTTCTTTTCCTCAAATGAAGTTAGTGATGAAGGCTTTGTTGAGTTGTGTGAAAGAGCTTATCGATTTTGGCTTTAATTGTCGAAACCACTTTCGAACCGCTCCCACTAGAGTTAAGGAAAATGCATGGCACATGACTGTGGTTGATACACCGTGGAGTTTCATCCAAGCCCTACAGGATTCCAGGTGCTCGGCTAGATCAGTGATTCTAATGTACGGGGTGATCTGAGGCATCCTGAATCTTGGTGGAAGTTGAGCATGCATGATGTCAACAGTGAATGGTGGTTCGGTTTCTCCCAGCATTGCCTCCACTAAGGTCGGAGCATTCATTTGATAAGCTTGTTATATATTGCCAATCTGACCTCGTATGTCACTGAGCTCGGCTTCTTAAGGGTTGCCACTCTCGGCCATCGCTTCGTTCGTTGCCTCAGGGGCTTTGTTACACCTCTTTCTCTCTAGCTTGTGTTGTAAATCGAAGCGGCCAACGCGGTAGTGCAAGAGGCATGAGAAGGTGTTGGCCTCGACGTTCTAACTTGACTACTTCTTCAGGAACCGGCAGGTGAAAGTGCCCTGGTTTGTCAATTAGCAAACCCCGGAAAGAGGTATTAAATAGTCTGAAAACTTATTTTTAAATGGAATAATCTTCTAAGTTTTCTGCTTCAATCGATGACACCGAGCTTAGGTCAATGAAATTGAACACTCATGTTCGATGACATCGAACAGGCTTCGATGACATCAAAATAAAACCATTTATGTCCAGCACCCACATAAGTATTTGGACAGAATATTCGATGAATCGAACATACCTTCGATGACATCGAATACACGTTGTTGATGGCATCGAGGGTGATTCGATGAATTCGAAGAACTTAGAGCTTTGTCCAGCAAAACTTCTTGAAAAATATTCTGACATTGCTCGAGGAATCAAACGAGCTTCGATGTCATCGAGATTCAAACTCTGATGACATCGATCAATGTTTGATGACATCAAATATGGACAAGTCTGTGTCCAGCAAGCTTCAAAGGAAAATCAACTGAAATATTCGAGGAATCGAGATAGACTCGATATCATCGAAATTCAAACTTCGATGACATCGAAGAAGTCTCAATGAAATCGAAAATGGACAAGTCTGTGTCCAGCAAGCTTGAAAGGAAAATCAAACTGAAATGTTTGAGGAATCGAACTAGCCTTGATGACATCGAAATTAGAGAAAGAAGTGTCCAGTGAACCTTTAAGGAATATCTTCTGAAAAGATCGATGAATTGAATTGGGATTCGATGACATCGAACTTTGAAATTCGATGACATCGAATCAGGCTCAATGAAATCGAAGACAGGCTTAAAATTGTCAGTAAGCTCTGGTGAAATGTCATGCAGATTGTCGAGGAATCGAACTGTAATTCGATGACATCGAAGTTCAAATCTCGATGACATCAATCACCAATCAAAAAGTTCCAGTAATGTTTTTCAGTAGAGCTCGTGTCATCGAACTGACATTCGATGTCATTGAAAGTATACGTTTGCTTACATTGAATCATGTTCGATGACATCGAACTCAGTCAGACACTAACTATTTTATTATCGTTGGAGCTTTTTGCCTTTATAAGGAGAGCTTATTCTTAGTTGCTGCATTGAGAAAAAGAGAGAGAGCTTTGAGAGAGTAACTACTTATTATCAACCCTAAACCCTTTTTCTCATGGGAGTTCATCCTTTAATCCACCCTCATCATTGATATTTAATAGAGTGGATTGGTGTATGAACTTCCTCATTCAAGGATCATCCAGCTACCACCTTAATGGCAAATCATTGAGTTGGGATCTCTTGAATGCTTAAGACCATGGAATCACTTCGTCTCTTTAATGATTAACATTCATTAGAGTGGATTCTAACAAAACCTTGACCCAACCCTGTCACCTTACATTGGAACATCATCAGTGTTGCAGATCAAGGGAGCTAAGGAATCTCCATCATTAAGGGAGAACATCTTTATCAACGTGTTGAACGGGGCTCATCTACTTACATGTAAGTAATTAGAGTCCAGAGACCCTGCTGATCATTCCTTGTGTAGGATTAGGTCACAGGTGTATCTCAAACCTTTCAAGCCCTCATTTGAGGCCTCCGATGGGAGAGTATGTTTGGGTGCTTAGTATATGACCCTTGCTCTTGTGTAGGGCATAAACTTAGGTCCTTATATAGGTCCTTAGCTTGTGTGGCCTAAACTAGGTTTCTTATGTGGATCCTTAGCCTGTGTGGCCTAAACCAGGTTCCTTGTATGGATCATTGGCCTATGTGGCCTAAACTAGGTTCCTTGTGTGGATCCTTGGCCTGTATGGCCTAAAACCTAGGTGTTTTATGTAGGATCATTGCTCTTATGTAGGGCATAAACTATCATATCTGTGAGACACGTATCCTAGCCCGTACTATTCCATAAGCTTCCACGGTCCTCCTGATCGAATTCCAGTGACCAGTGATCCGTTGTTGGTGTTTGCGCGCGATCCTAAGTCGTGTCCCATATATCAGAGTCCGCTCGACTCGAAACTTGTATCCCTGCGACCGCGCCGTCACCGCGGTTCTAACGCCATGTCGTGCATACCGATCTAATACCCTGAACATAAGATGTGGGCCCGCGTTTAGTTTGAGGAAAACAACGCACGTTTACAAACCTAAGAGAATCTCTACAATATGTCCTATCAATCAATCCCATCAATCACTACATCATGTCAAGTACAACACCATCCCTAAAGTCAACTCTCTCTCTCTCTTACACACCCATACATGTCAAGTACAATTATCACCTCACATCCATCACCTCTCCCTTATAACCACCCTTCTCTCTCTTTTTTAACACAAATTCCAAGCAACACCAAAGAGGTGCACGTCCAAGCTCTTTCATGGAGAGAAAAAGTGAGTGTTGTGTGGCCCACTTTTCACCCCAAGATCTATCATTTTAGCCCTTCATTTCTCATCACCCTCCATCATTAGTGAGATACAAGGAGATCGGCGTTCCATCGAACTAAGAAGATCAAACTGTGGTGTTTTTATAGGCTTAGATTTAATGCTTTGATGATGGGCCAAGTGAGGCCTACCGATTGATGGTATGGATCTCACTTTGGACCCTAGGTGTGGCCAATGGCCCACCTTGATTCTCATGATCATTCCATGATGAAGCCATTCTCCATGGACCCCATCATGATGTTTATTTTCCTTACATGGATAGGGTCATTAAGACCTTGCATTTCGGTGGAGAAAGGATCTCCACTGTTGATTTTGATCGGTGGGCCCATATGCAATGGGACCCACTTGATGTATGTTGTAAATCATGGAAGGGAGGGCCCATAGTGCCAGGGTCCCTCCATCACACGTGTCTCTCTCTCTCTCTCTCCCTCTCTCTCTCTCTTTGTTTGATCAAGGCCCGCCTTGTGATATGATTCACATCCATGTCGTCCACCTCCATGGGACCCACTTGATGGACGTGTTGGATCTTCACCGTCCAGGCCATGTGGGCCTTGCCTTAATGATGAGGGGAAAACACAAATATCAGATTGGTCCAAATCAAGTGGGCCACGTCCTTGTGGGACCCACCTTGATATATATTCAAACCGTCCGTCCAGCGTCCCTGGATGCAGGACGTGAGTTCCGTTAAGTGTGAAGACAGTGGGATGCACTAACTGCAATAAAAAAATAATAAAATATATTTATTTATTTTTAAGGTTTTGGGTGGGCCGCTTATGTGGGCCCCACCTTGATGTATAAATCAAATCCACGATGACCATTCCATTCCCCAGCTCATTTTAGGCATTAAGCCAAAAAATGAAGCTAATCCGATAATCAAGGGGGCCATACCATAGAAAACATTGGTTTTACCGTTAAAACCACATTGATGTTTCGATTCCCCAAAACATATTAAATATTCAGCTTGTTTGGTCGGTCTTGAGCCATGGAATGCAATGGCTAGAGTGGATTCACCTGATGCGGGCCCCACATATGAAAAACTGTGAAAAAACTAAATTTAAAAAAAAATAACATGCAGCGCCTGTTGCTGCTGACGCTGCTGCGTTTGGGCCAAGGACCACGGGTCCCAACAGTGGGCCCCACTGTGATGTGGTAGAACATCCATACCGTGTATTTGGTAGGCCCCTTAGGGCAGTGGGCCCCCACCCAAAATCAGCCATATGTGGAACTCAGGTGGCCCACACAACAGGAAACAGTGGGATTGAGTGCCTGCCATTGAAAACCTTTTGGGTTGTCACAGAAGCTTTGGATCATTATGAAATTTATCTTTCCTTTTCATTCAGGTCCGTGTGACCTTATTAACAGATTAGATGTAAGATAAACGTTCTGGTGGGTCCCACGTGGGACCCATTGATATATGTATTGGATCCCACACCATCCCCACGTTTAGGGTGGGACAGCTGGTGTATCTCACTCCAGCTACATAGCTGGTATGGTAGTGTCACCAAGTTCTATGGGTCCCACCTATTTCACCCACGTCGTCCATCTATGGGAGCCACCATGATGCATGAATTGCATCCAAACCGCCCAACCATTTTGGGAGATCATTTTATAGCATGAGAAGAATGAGTCAAATCTAAAGTTCAAGTGGACCCCACCATCAATGTGGATAGTGATATCTACTGTTCAAACTTCTAAGGGCCACAGTAGTTTTCAATAAAGATGATCTCTGTTTTCACTTCATCTATTATTATGTTAACTTATGAATAGGTTGGTTCTCAAATACATCACAGCGGGCCACTCCGTGATGTGTCCAACCATTAATCAGGTGGACCACACTATAGAAAATAGTGGGGGATTGAACATCTATCATTGAAACCCATTTAGGTCACAGAAGTTCTGGATCAATAGGGAAATTGTTTTCCCTCTTAATCCAAGTCTTTAAGACCTTATGATTAGATTGAGTGGAAAATAAACTTGGCAGTGGGTCATGTAATTTGTTTAACAGTGAGAATTATTATCTCCACCGCTATTCATGATATGGTCCAAATGATCCTTCAATATGACTCTCTTTGGGTATGTATGATGCCCACCTTGATATATATATATAAGGCCCATTTGTGGAGACCCATCTTGATGTATTAATGGCCCGTTGTTGAGGCCCACCTTGACATATATGAGGCCCATTGTTGAGGCCCACCTTGATGTGTATAAGGCCCGTTGTTGAGGCCCACCTTGATATATTTAAGGCCCATGTGATGCAGCCCATTTGATGTATTTGAGGCCCAATGGGATGTGTATAAGGTCCATTGCGATGTGTAATTCCACCATGGTTTATGTAATGATGTTTATGGCAAGTCGTGCCTTGGGAGCAATGATGGTTTGATGTCCACATTGTAAGAATAATGTTGGTTAAATGTCCGCATTATAACTCTCCCTAGGGCCCATTGATAGGCCCATACTTATTGTGTGTAGGCCATCTAGGCCCATTTTTGTTGTGAGAATAGTTCATCACCTTATAGCATGTTTAGTGTAACTCCATGATTCATGCCCATACACATCATATGTATGCTTGATATGAGTAGTGACTGATCATAGCATATGCCATTAGGTAGACTATTCATGGGACTCACTGATGGGAGTTACGCACATGAGCGCAGGATACGCGCAGGATTACTGCATGACTAGACGATGTGACTCATGCATCTCGCATATGTATGAATGATCATTGTATGCCCTAGCGACATTAGAATCGTGGCCTCCACAGGCACATTGTGGATGGCCAGATGGGACAATAAAAATACTTAGTTCTAGTACTGTGGGCACTTAGGATGTCCTTGGGTGAAAGTCTCAGAACCTCCGAGGCCAGGAGACTCCCCAACGTCTAGACCGAGTGTAACATGAGCGCCCAAGTGCCGAATACCAGTAGGCCGCATCTCCCACTATGTCGTGGTCGGTTGGGAAGGAGTGTGGCCTTATCCGCCCGAGTGAGGGGGTTGTAAGCTAGGCTGAGTTTGACTAGCTCACAAATGAGTCCGCTATCAATGAGCCGGGTAGGTATTGGCAGACTACTAGTCAGGCGGATAGTGTGGTCTCTTCCACTCGTTAGTCTATATGGCTAGGGAGGCGGCAGTCAGTGTGGAGTGTAATAAACCCCAGTAATTCCCCAGAGGGGAATAATATTGATGTGGACTTGATATGAGGACTGACATGATATTATGACACCCCGTAACTGTTGCACATGTGGGCAGGCGCACGTGGGCGGACACTAATGTGGGTGGGTGTGATGTGGTCGGGGCTGAGGCCTAGGCAAGCTACCAGTGGTTGGCAGGCTACTGTGCTAGCAGGTTACTGAGTAGGAGTTGCATACTCATTCATTCATCCATTCACTATCCACTCAGGCTGGTGGTGTATAATTATTTATTACATGTACCTTCTCAATGGTCAGGATTTCGGTTGGGGCACGCGACTAACCTGAGATCAAGAGTTTACCACATTGTGTTTGACTATCCAAATTTAGGTATGGGACTGGTTTGGATAGAATTCCCTTGTGATGGACCCCATAGCCTGCGATACTTCGTTCTATCATCCCAACTTCACTCCAGCTTGGTCATTTCATTCGCATCGCATATTGCATGTCATCCACGGCATATGACATTTGGATTGCTACGTTTCTGCACTTATATGGCTTAGACGGACTTGTCAGGATTTGCATATTGTATTACATCAGTAATATATGATACTTGGCTCATTATGATTTGCATTGCGTACCCTGATATTATATGACTCATGGACTTACCAGTATATTTCTGCTTACTCTAATATTGTATGATTCTTGATCTTGTCAGTATTTCTGCTTATTCCGATGATGCATGATTTATGGCATTGTATTGGATACTTGGCACGTGCATCGCACACACTTACACCACCCTCTAAGCTTTCTATAAGCTTATGTATGATAGATGCGTGCATGTGGCGTTAAGTCGCAGCAACGTAGAACTTGGAGTGTGCAGTGGACTTCTGGAGCTTTGATTTTGATACATATGTATTTGCCTTTCAGCATTGTATTCAAATGTTTATATTAGTGGATATGTGATGATGATGTTACATTTTATTTGGGTAAACTTGTGGTTATGCTTATTACGAGATAAAAATATGATGAAAAATCCTCCTTGTAGGATCTCAGGATCAGAATCTGGCGTATGGACGCTGGGAGCAGAGAATGGGGGTACTACGAAGGCTGTCGGCACCAGATTCGACAATCGGGATTCCTGTGAGTCCGATCTCTGGGTTTGGGGCAAGACAGAAGATGGTATCAGAGCCTAACTTAGGCATACTTGAAGATAACATCGCATATCTGCTAATAGCTACCCTTCACTCTATAATTGTTGAGAACTTAAACTGGTTAGATCCCCAAGTTCAAATAACTTAGAGATTTTCTGATATAGCTCCCTACTGTTGAGATTATGAGGCTACATAGTATTCCAATTTTGATCATTTTTAATCCGAGATCCAAGGTTCAGTGAGGTCATAGTAGTGTTGATGAGGCATCTTGGGAGCAGGAGGCTGAGATTCGTGGGCATTGTCCCCATCTCTTAGGTGTTTGACTATGTTGGGATGTTGTGTTCTGATAGGATTTCCCTCCCTTGGTGAGCTCTGTATTGGTCATGTTCTGTTTTAAATTTCGAGGATGAAACTTTTATTAGGAGGGGAGAGCTGTGATACCCGTATCCTAGCCCGTACTGTTCCATAAGCTTCCGCGATCCTCCCGATCGAATTCTGGCGACCCGCGATTGTTATGGGCATTTACGCGTGATCCTGAGCCATGTCTCATATATCAGAGTCGGCTCGACTCGAAACTTGTATCCCTATGACCGCGCCATCACCGTGGTTCCAATACCGCGTCTTGGATACTGATCCGATACTCTGGCCAAGAGATGTGGGCCCGCATTCAGTTCGAGGAAAACACCGCGCATCTACAATCCCAAGAGAATCTCTACAATATATCCTATCAATCAATCCCATCAATCACCACATCACGTCAAGTACAACACTATCCCCAAAGTCAACTCTCTCCCTCTCTCTCTTACACACCCATACATGTCAAGTACAACTATCACCTCACATCCATCACCTCTCCCTTACAACCACCCTTCTCTCTCTTTCTCAACACAAATTCCAAGCAACACCAAAGAGGTGCACATCCAAGCTCTTCCATGGAGAGAAAAAGTGAGTGTTGTGTGGCCCACTTTCCACCCCAAGATCTATCATCTTAGCCCTTCATTTCTCATCACTCTCCATCATTAGTGAGACACAAGGAGATCGGCGTTCCATCGGACTAAGAAGATCAAATGTGGTGTTTTTATAGGCCTAGATTTAATGCTTTGATGATGGACCAAGTGAGGCCTACCGATTGATGGTCTGGATCTCACTTTGGACCCTAGGTGTAGCCGATGGCCCACCTTGATTCTCGTGATCATTCCATGATGAGGCCATTCTCCATAGACCCCATCATGATGTTTATTTTTCTTGCATGGATAAGGTCATTTAGACCTTGCATTTCAGTGGAGAAAGGATCTCCACCGTTGATTTTGATCGATGGGCCCATATGTAATGGGACCCACTTGATGTATGTTGTAAATCATGGAAGGGAGGGCCCATAGTGCCGGGGTCCCTCCATCACACGTCTCTCTCTCTTTCTCTCTCTCTCTTTTTGTGTTTGATCGTGGCCCACCCTGTGATATGATTCACATCCATTTCGTCCACCTCCATGGGACCCACTTGATGGATGTGTTGGATCTTCATCGTCCAGGCCATGTGGGCCTTACCTTAATGATGAGGGGAAAACATGAATATCAGATTGGTCCAAATCAAGTGGGCCATGTTCTTGTGGGACCCACCTTGATATATATTCAAACTGTCTGTCCAGCGTTCCTGGATAGTGAACGTGAGTTCCGTGAAGTGTGAAGACAGTGTGATGCACTAACTGCAACAAAAAAAATTATATATATATATATATATATGTATATATATATTTAAGGTTTTAGGTGGGCCGCTTATGTGGGCCCCACCTTGATGTATAAATCAAATCCACGCCAACCATTCCATTCCCCAGCTCGTTTTAGGTGTTGAGCCGAAAAATGATGCTAATCTGATAATCAAGTGGCCCATACCATAGAAAACAGTGGTTTTAACGTTAAAGTCACATTAATGTTTTGATTTACCAAAACATATTAAATATTGGGCTTGTTTGGTTGGTCTTGAGCCATGAAATGTAATGGCTAGAGTGGATTCACCTGATACGGGCCCAACATATGAAAAATCGTGAAAAAACTAAATTTAAAAAAAAATAGCACGTAGCGCCTGCTGCTGCTGACGCTGCAGCAAGACGCTGCCGTGTTTAGGCCAGGGACCACGGGTCCCAACTGTGGGCCCCACCATGATGTGGGAGAACATCCACACCGTGCATTTGGTAGGCCCCTTAGGGCAGTGAGCCCCCACCCAAAATTAGCCATATGTGGAACTCAGGTGGACCACATGGCAGGAAACAGTGGGATTGAGTGTCTGCCATTGAAACCCTTTTGGGTTGTTACAGAAGTTTTGGATCATTATGAAATTTATTTTTCCTTTTCATTCAAGTCTGTGTGACCTTATTAATAGATTGGATGTAAGATAAACGTTATGGTGGATCCCACGTGGGACCCACTGATATATGTATTGGATCCCACACCGTCCCCAAGTTTAGGGTGGGACAGCTGGTGTATCTCACTCCAACTACATAGCTGTTGTAGTGGTGTCACCAACTTCTATGGGTCCCACCTATTTCACCCATGTCGTCCATCTATGGGACCCACCATGTGCATGTGTTGCATCCAAACCGCCCAACCATTTTGGGAGATCATTTTATGGCATGAGAAGAATGAGTCAAATCTAAAGTTCAAGTGGACCCCACCATCAATGTGGACAATGATATCCACCGTTCAAAATTCTAAGGGCCACAATAGTTTTCAATAAAGCCGATATTTTTTTTTCACTTCATCTATTACTATGTTAACTTATGAATAGGTTGGATCTCAAATACATCATGGCGGGCCATTCCGTGATGTGTCCAACCATTAATCAGGTGGACCACACTATAGAAAATAGTGGGGGATTGAACATCTATCATTGAAACCCATTTGGCTCATGGAAGTTCTGGATCAATAGGGAAATTGTTTTCCCTCTTAATCCAAGTCTTTAAGACCCTATGATTAGATTGGGTGGAAAATAAACTTGGCAATGGGCCCTGTAATTTGTTTAACAGTGAGAATTATTATCTCCACCACTATTCGTGATATTGTCCAAATATCCTTCAATATGACTCTCTTTGGGTATGTATGAGGCCCACCTTGATATATATATATATATATATATATATATATATATATATAAGGCCCATTTGAGGAGACCCATCTTGATGTATTAATGGCCTGTTGTTGAGGCCCACCTTGATATATATGAGGCTCGTTGTTGAGGCCCACCTTGATGTGTATAAGGCCTGTTGTTGAGGCCCACCTTGATATATATAAGGCTCATGTGATGCGGCCCGTTTGATGTATTTGAGGCCCATGGGTCGGGCCCAATGGGATGTGCATAAGGTCCATTGCGATGTGTAATTCCACCATGGTTTATGTAATGATATTTATGGCAGGCCGTGCCTTGGGAGCAATGATGGTTTGATGTCCACATTGTAAGAATAATGTGCCCATTGTTGAAGCCCACCTTGATGTGTATAAGGCCCATTGTTGAGGCCCACCTTGATATATATAAGCCTCATATGATGCGGCCCATTTGATGTATTT
The DNA here is from genome assembly GCF_029962835.1 of Magnolia sinica. Classification (NCBI taxonomy): domain Eukaryota; kingdom Viridiplantae; phylum Streptophyta; class Magnoliopsida; order Magnoliales; family Magnoliaceae; genus Magnolia; species Magnolia sinica. Next base: position 62,414,817 of record NC_080577.1, read on the forward strand.
GAGGCCCATGGGTCGAGGCTCAATGGGATGTGTATAAGGTCCATTGCAATGTGTAATTCCACCATAGTTTATGCAATGATGTTTATGGCAAGCCGTGCCTTGGGAGCAATGATGGTTTGACGTCCACATTGTAAGAATAATGTTGATTAAATATCTGTATTATAACTCTCCCTAGGGCCCATTAATAGGCTCATACTTGTTGTGTGTAGGCCATTTTGGCCCATCTTCGTTGTGAGGATAGTTCATCACCTTATAATATGTTTAGTGTAACTCCATGATTCATACCCATACGCCTCAGATGTATGCTTGATATGAGTAGTGACTGATTATAGCATATGCCATTAGGTAGACTATTCATGGGACTCATTGATGGGAGTTACCCACATGAGCGCGCGATACGCGTAGGATTGCTGCATGACTGGCCAGTATGACTCATGCATCTCGCATATGTGTGACATGATCATTGTACGCCCTAGCGACATCAGGGTCGTGGCCTCCACAAGCACATCATGGTTGGACAGATGGGACACCAAAAATACTTGGTTCTAGTACTGTGAGCACTTAGGATGTCCTTGGGTGAAAGTCTCAGAACCTCCGAGGACAGGAGACACCCAACGTCTAGACCGAGTGAAACATGAGCTCCCAAGTGCCAAATAACAGTATGCCGCGTCTCTCACTGTGTCGTAGTTGGTTGGGAGGGGGTGTGGCCTTATCCGCTCGAGTGAGGGGGCTGTAAGCTAGGCTGAGTTTGACCAGCTCATAAATGAGTCCGTTATCGATAAGCCAGGTAGGTATTGACAGACTACTTGTCAGGCAGATAGTGGGGTCTCTTCCACTCGCTGGGTTGTGCGGCTAGGGAGGCAGCAGTTAGTGTGGAGTGCAATAGGCCCCGGTGATTCCCCAGAGAGGAATAGTATTGATATGTGGACTTGATATGAGGACTGACATGATATTATGACACCCCGTCACTGTTGCACATGTGGGCGGGTGCACGTGGGTGGATGCTGATGTGAGCGGGTGTGATGTAGGTGGGGCTAAGGCCTGGGCAAGCTACCAGTGGTTGGTAGGCTACTGTGCTAGCAAGTTACTGAGCAAGAGTTGTATACTCATTCATTCATCCATTCACTAACCACTCGGGCTAGTAGTGCGCAACTATTTATTACGTGTACCTTCGCAATGGCCAGGATTTCAGTTGGGGCACGCGACTAACCAGAGATCAGAAGTTTACCACATTGTGTTTGACTATCCAAATTTAGGTATGGGACTGTGTAAGTGCCATAGTTCATAGCCCTTTGTGTTACCAAATTTGTGGTGTCAAAGACACTGTTATGAAGTTTGCATCTGTGAAGAACAATGCTCTACTCAAGATCAACCTAGGTTGACAAGCACTGTTCACAAGTCAAGAATCTCAAGAATCATTCAAGTTCAACCTCAAGATCTCAAGAAGCTTTCAAGTTTAATCTCGAGATCTCAAAAAGCTCTGAAGTTTAAACGACATCAAGACTTCAAGCTCCATTACTTTCAAAGGTCACTCGTCTCTAAAGTTTCAAGGTCCTTACTTCACTATTGAGGTATGAATGACCTTAGGTTGACCTTTAGAATAGGCCATTTTGGATACATAATTCATATGTTTTATATAAGTGAGTTTGGTCTGTTCTAAGACTAGTCTTGGACTTTGTTCGACTAGTCCTAGCATTGCTTCGACCTATCTAAACATTTCCTGGATCAGTCGTAAGTTTGTTACAAAAATTAGAAATTTCCTGTTAGGTTTCGACTAGTCCTAGGGACTGTTCGACCAATCGTAGGAACAGTTTTGAATGCATCTTCAACCAGTCGTAGACCTACGACTCCAAGAACAGCATTGAAATTCGGCCACCTACAACCAGTCGAAGGGATCCAACGACTGGTCGAAGGAGACCTACGACCAGTCGAAGAGACCTATGACCAGTCGTGAAACTGCCAAATCTTATCGCGCCCGAATTTTCAAATATCTGTTGGTTCTACGACCAGTCGTAGAGGTCCTTAGACCAGTCGAAGGCGTGATTTGCTCACCTATAAATAGAGCACGAATCTCAGAATTATAGATGAAAATTAAAGAACTTCAAGCTAAATTAATTCGGCCTTCTGAGAGATAAGTCGGTGCTCCATATAAGCTAAGTGTGCATATTTAATATGCTCTTTCTTTAGATTTCTTAATTGAATTTGTTTCTTGTATTCCAATCTAATCTGAAAAGAGGAATTGTTGTTTTCCTTTTTCTGGAATCAAAATCAATTAGAGCTAGTCCTTTTGTTTTAATTTAAAATCTATCAGAACCTAGAACCATTATAAAGTGAGTATTGGACATTGAACTTTGACATTCAAATCTCTACTCTGATTTGGTTCTTCTGAGCTGCTACAACGAAGGACAAAATCAGGAATTTTACAATTTGTGTAATTTACATTGTTTGATTTTATTTGAGGTTAAGCCAGAAAAATCTCAAAGTTGCTGGTTATCTGAGGAGAGCCAGAAAACTCAGAAGTGAGGGTTTTTGAATTGTGTAAGCCCTTTGAAAAAGACACAATTGTGAAGGTTTTGGGTGAACCTGTGAAAACCTATTTGATAGTGAACGCTAATATCCCCTGTGTGAGGATATTAGGAGTGGAGCAGCATTCTGTGTGGCTATTGTTTAACAGTTGGTGAACACACAGGTGAACCACTATAATTCTTTATGTTGTGGATGTGTGATTTATATTTCCTATCTTTTATCATTCAGAATTGTGGAATGTATGTGTGGATGTGAATGTTGTAAATTTTACATTTCAAGCACAGTGGGGAATGTTGTAATAATTTAGATTTACATTTCAGCATTATATTTTTGCTATCTCTTTATTACTTTGAGCTTCAGTTTCTCTATTTGTTCTAGTAAGGTTGCCCTGTCATTTTTATGGTACATGGTTGTCCTTAGAACTATCAATATTTTGAGCTAGCATTCAGTAGTGTGAATTGATTTATTTATTCAGTTCTATCTTTCTATATTTCTGTTGTATTTATCTTAAAATTTGGCATAGTCCTATTCACCCCCCCTCTAGGACATATAGCTTGGCCATTTCAAGTGGTATCAGAGCCTAATAGCACGCTCTTATTGCTTTTTATTTAGATTTAATTCCTGAGCTAACAATCTCAGCTGTATAAAAGATGTCAAATTTTGATAGCCTATCAGTCACTAGGCCTCCACCCTTTGATGGCTCCAATTATGCCTATTGAAAAGCCAGGATGAGGATCTTCCTCAAATCCATGGATGAAAGTGTGTGGCTATCCACAGTGAATGAATGGACCCCTCCTACCACTGAAGCAACCGGGATTGATGGTTCAAAATCTATGAAAATTACACCGTATTTCTCTTGGACCACACTTCAAAAAACTGAGAGTAATGCAAATGTTAAAACACTAAATGCAATTACTTGTGCACTATCACCGAATGAATTCAAAAGAATTATATCCTATGATTCTGCAAAACATGCTTGGGATATATTGGAAATGACACACGAGGGTACTTCAATTGTCAAAAAATCTAAGATACAAATCCTCATAACTAAATTTGAGGAAATACGTATGGAAGAAAATAAAATGTTCATGGATTTCTATACCAGATTAAATGACATTATAAACTCTATGTGGGGTCTAGGCGATAAAATTCCTGAAAGCAAGATATGTGCTAAAATACTACGCTCACTTCCTGAACGGTTCAATTCTAAAGTAACCGCAATCCAGGAACTTCGTGATACGGACAATATGAGGGTTGAGGAATTAGTTGGCTCATTACAAACTTATGAGTTAACCTTTAAAGCTCCAAAAGGTAAATCTATTGCTTTAAAAACTTCTAAAAATGGTTTTCATGAAAATGATTTAAACTCTGATTTAGAAAACTCTAAGGATGATATGGCTCTTTTGGCAAAGAGATTTTATAAAAATTTTAAAAGTAAAAAGAGTGTTGATTTTCAAAAAGCATTTGATAAAAAGAAACCTAAACCTAAAACTAGAAAATCATTAAAAGACAGTCAATATTACAACTGCCATGAGTATGGGCATTTGGCTAACAAATGTCCTAATAAGGGCAATTCAAAAAAGAAAAGTATGATGGCTACTTAGGATGAGTCCTCTGATTCTAAAGTCTCTTCTAAATCAGAAGATTCTGAAACTGAGTCAGGGTGTGATGTTAAGGCCCTTATGACTCTAGCCAAATTCACGTTTTCAGAAAAATGATGACTCGACTAGTGAAGAAAATATGAATAGTGAATATGAAAATGAAGATGATCTTCAAGATGCTTACAATGCCCTATACAAGGAAAGTTGTAAAATTGCTGTGAAATTGAAACTTCAAAAAGAGAAATTTTCTAAACTCAAAGAAATTTATGAATCTCTTATTTTAGAAAAGTCCCATATTTCAGACTATTTTGAAAAGACAAAATGCGATTTAGATTTTAAAACCTCCCAGTTTAAAAATCTTAAATCTAAAAACGAACAACTAAAACATGAAGTCTCTTCCCTCTTGAGTTTAAAGGAAACCTGGAAATATGCCCAAGGTGATCCTAAATTAGAAAAACTCTTATCTGGATCAAGAAAATGTGGCGATCGATCCAAGCTATGACAAGAGTGTTCCTCCTAAACCAAAGAATACTTCTCCCACGTTTGTAAAGGGAGAGATCTTAAACTCAAAAGGGAAAGATCAAATGTTTTCTAAAAACTTTAAATCTTTTCAAAAATCTAAAAGACATATCAACTATAAAAAGCAAAACCAAAGTCCTTTGGCAGAAAAGATAGTTGATTTACTTAAGGAGCTTCTAAAGTCTAACTCACTAGGTCATACTTATAACTCTTACAATCGAAAGAAGACCTGCTATCCTCCTAAACCCAAAATGGTTATGAAATGGGTTCCAAAGGTCACTTGCTTGGTTGCCCACATCACTTTTAAAGCAACAAGCCATTCTAAGTGGTACCTAGATAGTGGATGCTCCAGGCATATGATAGGTGACAAGGCTTTATTCACCGATCTTAAAGACATGACTGACGGTTCAGTCACATTTGGAGATGGTAGCAACTACAAGATTATGGGCCAAGGTACGGTTCAACTCTATAACCTTCCTTTGATTAAAAATGTGTTATATGTTGAAGGACTGAAACATAATCTTCTAAGCATATCTCAAATTTGTGATAATAACCATAGTGTACAATTTTCTAATCAAAGCTGTGTGATTCTAAACAACAAGGGTTCAGTAATACTAACTGGACATAGAACGTCTGAAAACTGCTATATTGTTATCGAATCCAGCTCATCCAATCAATCATGTTACATGGTCCAAACAGATGAGACTGATTTGTGGCACAAACGTCTTGGACATGTACACTACCGAAATTTCCATAGATTGAGCAAATGGGAACTTATAAGAGATCTACCGAAACTACAAAAATTAGATAAAATATGTGGTGAATGCCAGATTGGCAAATAAACAAGGAACTCACACAAAAAGGTGAATTCCAATACCACATCAAGACCACTCGAGCTTCTCCATATGGATCTAGTAGGACCTACCAGGACGGAAAGTCGAGGTGGCAAAAGATATATTTTGGTAATAGTAGATGACTTTACCAGATATACATGGGTTGTCTTCTTAAGGGACAAATCAGAAACCCTTGAAGAAGTAAAATAGGTTCTCAAAAGGATTCAAACTGAAAAAGGTTCTCAAGTCAATAAGATTCGTAGTGATCATGGATCTGAATTTCAGAATAGCGGTTTTGAGAAGTTCTATAGCGACCAGGGAATATTACATGAATTCTCAATGCCCAAAACTCCACAACAAAATGGTATAGTTGAAAGGAAAAATAGAGTGCTTCAAGAAATGGCTAATGTCATGTTGAATAGTATGAAGCTCTCTAAGAATCTATGGGCTGAAGCAGTCAATACAGCTTGTTATATTATTAATCGGGTTTACACTAGTAAAGGTAATAATAAAATGGCTTACGAAATGTGGTTCGATAAAAAGCCTACTGTCAAATACTTTCGAGTTTTTAGCAGCAAGTGCTATATTTTATGAGATCGTGAACATCTGAGAAAGTTTGATATGAAGAGTGAGGAAGGGATCTTTTTAGGATACTCTTTAAACAGTCGAGCTTATAGGGTTCTAAACAAAAGGACCGGTGTGATTCAAGAATCCATCAATGTGGTCATTGATGATCACTTAAACACACTAGTCTCAAATTCAGATAATGATGAAGTACTAGTAATTGATAAATCTGATATTTCATCTATTCAGACTGATTCTGAACTGAGGACTATTAAAGATCATCCAACCACACAAATTCTTGGAAACCCTCTCACTGGTGTTCGTACCCGTAGACAACTTGAGGATATATGCAATTACGTATGTTTTACATCCCAGATAGAACCACCTAACGTAAAAGAAGCTCTTGCTGATAAAAACTGGATTGTTGCGATGCAAAAAAAACTTAACCAATTTGTGAGAAATGATGTTTGGTATTTCGTACATAAACCTAAAGATAAACACATCATTGGAACCAAATGAATTTTCAAAAATAAATCTGACGAACTTGGCAATATAATTAGAAACAAGGCTAGACTAGTGGTACAAGGTTACACTCAAATTGAAGGTATTGAATATGATGAAACCTTTGCACCAGTAGCACGTCTTGAATCAATCAGACTTTTTATATCCATTGCGTATTTTAGAAAGTTTAAGATTTACCAAATGGATGTGAAAAGTGCATTTTTAAATGGCGATCTGCATGAGGAAGTTTATGTTAAACAACCAATGGGTTTTGAAGACCCCAAAAATGCTGATCATGTGTATCGTCTTAAAAAAGCACTTTACGGGTTAAAACAAGCTCCTAGGGCATGGTATGAGAAACTAACAAAGTTTCTATTAAGCTATAATTTTTAAATGGGATGTGTTGATAAAACTCTATTTATTAAAAAACATAAGGATCACATCTTATTAGTACAAATCTATGTTGATGATATCATTTATGGATCTACCTGTACTGACATGACTATTGAGTTTGCAGATTTGATGAAATCTCAGTTTGAAATGAGCTTGGTTGGGGAATTGAATTATTTCCTCGGGTTGCAAGTAAAACAAAAACCTAATGGAATGTTCATTTCTCAATATGCTATGAACTTGATTAGGAGATTTGGACTTGAGAATGGTAAGAACTTTGATACCCCTATGAGTACAACCTTGAAACTCTCAAAAGATTCTGCATGTAAAAATGTGGATCCGAAATTATATCAGAGTATGATTGGTAGTCTATTGTATTTAACTGCTAGTAGACCCGATATCGCTCTAAGTGTTGGTATTTGCGCTAGATATCAGTCTGAACCTAAAGAGTCGCACTTGACTGTTGTCAAGCGGATTATACGATATGTTGCAAGTACTGTTAATCTCGGTCTCTAGTATCCTCATGAGACTAGTGTTCAATTAGTTGGGTACTCAGATGCTGACTGGGCTGGTAATCTTGATGATCGAAAATCAACCAGTGGTACTTATTTTTATATCGAAAACTGTTTAGTTTCTTGGTTTAGCAAGAAACAAAGTTCATATCACTTTCAACAGCTGAAGCTGAATATATTGCAGCTGGTAATGCATGTAGACAGCTTATTTGGATGAAACGTATGCTAAGTGATTATGAAATTAAACACGATTCTATGTTATTATATTGTGATAATTCCAGTGCCATAAATATTTCAAAAATCCAATTCAGCGTTCTCGTACTAAGCACATTGATATTAGATTTCATTATATTCGGGAATTAGTTGAAGAAAAGGTTATATCTTTGTAATATATCCCTACCGAGAATCAACATGCTAATATTTTCACTAAACCGCTCGATAAAAGCAGGTTTAACAAAATAAAATTTAATCTCAGTATGTGCATTTTAAAATGATTAATTATGCCTATTTCTATCATATTATATATATTTGCTAGTTTAGTTTTCAAATCTTGAAAAATATGCAAAAATCAGATTTTTTGGCCTGTACTTGACCAGTCGTGAGTACCCACGACCGGTTGTGTATATCCATGACCAGTCGTGAATCGCGTGGATTCACTTAAAATTTGGAGGAAATCATCTTCTTCTTCATTTCAACTTCACTCTCCAACAAGCCAACACACGATTAGTTGAACCCATCTTCCAAAATCTTCAAGGTTAGTGCTCCATTTGCATTTTACTTATAGATTTGTGTCTAGATTGCTTCTATTTCTCACTTGGAGTTGTCTATTTCGAATTTAGTTGAGATTTGGAGTTTTTCTTTTGAAAAATCTGATTTGAGAAAACCCTTTTCTCAATCCTTTGCAACTCTTTATATTGTTGAAATCCTTGTTGCATATGGCTTTTAGAGGAAGAATTCAACGTCCCATGGTCCGTCTTCTTCTTCCAGATTGGTCCCTATCACTAAGCGACATCTTAGGGCTCCTGAGGACGATCCATCTTATGTTTGGGACATCAGATTGTGTAATGTTATTGTTGAGCATCCAGTTGATATTAATCATGTTGCTCCTTTTGATATTTTTCCTATGCTCTAATCTGTAGATTGGAATAACTTATTACTTTGGGGTGGGCCAGCATATCAGTCCATTGCCCAATCCATGTTTGCATGCATATGTGCTTTGCCACTAGAAAATTTAACTTTTTCTATCTCCACAAGAGAAGGGCCATTTGAAGTTGATCGTCATTTGATTTCAGCCCTTATGGATATTCCGGTGAATGATGAGGGTATTCCCATCCATACTTTATCTGATAAACCCTCAGTCGCTGAAAAACAGATGCTGACTAAGGACTTATGCAATTTGGATATACAATGGACACATAAAGGGAATGCGCTTCCCTCAAGGTATTTGTTACCCAAATACAGAGTTCTTCACAAAATCTGTGTCTAATTTGTATCCTCGGTCGAGTAATAAATCTGAATTGACGTCCTTCATGGTTTATATTCTTCATTCTGTTATCAGTGGTGTTAACATTTGTTTACCATCCTTGATTTGTCACTTTATCATTCAGTTTCGACTCCATCCTGGTCACAGTGACATTCCTTTTGGATATTTAATGATTGTGTTGGCTAACATATGTCAGTCGACATGCCGGTTGGAGAGGCCCCTATCCATCATCTGATATTTAACAATTCCAATATCAATAAGATGAAGCTGGATTTCCTTCCTGGCCAAGGTGATGGTATTGGCAGTGTTGAAGCTGAACATGAGAAAGAAGCTGGTGATCTTCCTCCTGATGATATTAACATGGATGATATTTTTGAAGAACTTGAGTTTGATTTTACAGATGATCCAGATTATGAGCCTACTTCTTTTGATGCACGTCTGAGTGCATTGGAAGATAAAGTTGAGAATCTAAATGTTAAGATGGAAAACATGTTTGTTGCCCATGATTTATTGTTCAAATATATGCGCAAATATCTTAGGCGCTTGAACAAAGGCATGCATAAACTTGATCCTTCCATTCCTGCTCCTTCATCTAGGTCAGATTATTATTTTTAAGATTACTGGTCTGTAATAACTTTTGTACTCTTACCTAGTTTTGAGTTTGTCACTCTCTTTAACTTAGCTCAGTTTATGAATTATGTGTGTTGCTTATGCTATGTTCTCATATCTTGACTAGTTACCTCTCATATTTCTCATTGATTATTTCTCCTCAGCCATCTATTTTGTGCTTCCTTTGTCCTATTGTGACAAAAAGGGGGAGTATAGATATGTTATGGATATGTATATGGATGTTGTCATGAGAAGGGAGTAGCATTGTATTGTATGGTGTTTTATGAGTATGTTACTCAGGGGTAGTATGTGTAGAGGTGTGAGCAGAGGTGTGGAGAGGTGGACTGTATGTTGAATAATATTGATTTACAAGTCTGTAGGATGCCGGTTGATAACAACTGGTGCATAATTCTTTAATCAAATATTCTGTGTTATGTAACATATCTTAAAAGTGTGTTTTGTCACTAATTTGACAAAGAGGGGGATTGTAAGTGCCATAGTTTATAGCCCTTTGTGTTGTCAAATTTGTGGTGTCAAAGACACTGTTATGAAGTTTGCATCTGTGAAGAACAATGCTCTACTCAAGATCAACTTAGGTTAACAAGCACTGTTCACAAGTCAAGAATCTCAAGAAGCTTTTAAGTTCAACCTCAAGATCTCAAGAAGCTTTCAAGTTCAATCTCAAGATCTCAAAAAGCTCTGAAGTTTAAACGACATCAAGACTTCAAGCTCCATTACTTTCAAAGGTCACTCATCTCTAAAGTTTCAAGGTCCTTACTTCACTATTGAGGTATGACTGACCTTAGGTTGACCTTTAGAGTAGGCCATTTTGGATACATAATTCATATGTTTTATATAAGTGAGTTTGGTCTGTTCTAAGACTAGTCCTAGACTTTGTTCGACTAGTCCTAACACTGCTTCGACCTGTCTAAACATTTCCTAGATCAGTCGTAAGTTTATTACAAAACTCAGAAATTTTCTGTTAGGCTTCGACTAATCTTGGGGACTATTCGACCAGTCATAGGAACAATGTTAAATACATCTTCAACCAGTCGTAGACCTACAACTCAAAGAACAGCGTTGAAATTTGGCCACCTACGACCAGTCGAAAGAGACCTATGACCAGTCGTGAAACTGTCAAATCTTATCGTGCCCGAATTTTCAAATATCTGTTGGTTCTACGACCAGTCGTAGAGGTCCTTAGACCAGTCGAAGTCGTGATTTGCTCACCTATAAATAGAGCACAAATCTCAGAATTATAGATGAAAATTAAAGAACTTCAAGCTAAATTAATTCAGCCTTCTGAGAGATAAGTCGGTGGTCCATATAAGCTAAGTGTGCATATTTAATATGCTCTTTCTTTAGATTTCTTAATTGAATTTGTTTCTTGTATTCCAATCTAATCTGAAAAGAGGAATTGTTGTTTTCCTTTTTCTGGAATCAAAATCAATTAAAGCTAGTCCTTTTGTTTTAATTTAAAATCTATTAGAACCTAGAACCATTATAAAGTGAGTATTGGACATTGAACTTTGACATTCAAATCTCTACTCTGACTTGGTTCTTCTGGGCTGTTACAACGAAGGAGAAAATCAGGTATTTTACAATTTGTGTAATTTACATTGTTTGGTTTTAATCGAGGTTAAGTCAGAAAAATCTCAAAGTTGTTGGTTATCTGAGGAGAGCCAGAAAACTCAGAAGTGAGGGTTTTTAAATTGTGTAAGTCCTTTAAAAAAGACACAATTGTGAAGGTTTTGGGTGAACCTGTGAAAACCTATTTGATAGTGAACACTAATATCCCCTGTGTGAGGATATTAGAAGTAGAGTAACATTCTGTATGGCTGTTGTTTAACAGTTGGTGAACACACAGGCGAACCACTATAATTCTTTGTGTTGTGGATGTGTGATTTATATTTCCTATCTTTTATCATTCAGAATTGTGGATGTGAATGTTGTAAATTTTAAATTTCAAGCACAGTGGGGAAGGTTGTAATAATTTAGATTTACATTTCAGCATTATATTTTTGCTATCTCTTTATTACTTTGAGCTTCAGTTTCTCTATTTGTTCTAGTAAGGTTGCCCTGCCATTTTTATGGTGCATGGTTGTCCTTTGAACTATCAATATTTTGAGCTAGCATTCAACAGTGTGAATTGATTTATTTATTCAGTTCTATCTTTCTATATTTCTACTGTATTTATCTTAAAATTTGGCATAGTCCTATTCACCCCCCCCCCCCCCTCTAAGATATATAACTTGGCCATTTCAACTGGTTTGGATAGAATTCCCTTATGATGGACCCCATAGCCTGCGATACTATGTACTATCATCCCGACTTCACTCCAGCTTGGTCATTTCATTCGCATCGCATATTGCATGTCATCCACGGCATATGGTATTTTAGATTGCTGCGTTTCTGCACTTATATGGCTTAAACGAACTTGTTAGGATTTGCATATTGCATTGCATCCACAGTATATGATACTTGGCTCATTATGATCTGCATTACGTTCCCTGATATTATATGACGTATGGACTTACCAGTATATTTTCACTTACTCTGATATTGTATGATTCATGATCTTGTCAGTATTTTCGCTTATTTCGATAATGTATGATTTATGGCATTGTATTGGATACTTGGCACGTGCATCGCATACACTTACACCACCCTCTAAACTTTTTATAAGCTTATGCACGATAGATGCGTGCAGGTGGCGTTAGGTCACAACAGCGTTGAACTTGGAGTGTGCAGCGGACTTCTGGAGCTTTGATTTTGATACATAGTATTTCCCTTTCAGCATTGTATTCAAATGTTTATATTACTGGATATGTGATGATGATGTTACCTTTGTGATTTGGGTAAACTTGTGGTTATACTTATTACGAGATTAAAGTACAATGAAAAATCCTCCTTGTAGGATCTTATGATCAAAATCTGGCGTATGGACACTGGGAGCCGAGAATAGGTTACTACGGAGGCCGTTGGCACCGGATTCGGCGATCGGGATTCCTGTGAGTCTGATCTCCGGGTTTGAGGCGTGACAGTGTCATTATGTAGGACCCTTGCATTGTGTAGGCATGTTTAGGTACCTTGTGTAGGTCCTAGAGTCAACCTTGTGTAGGTTGTAAAGGTTTGAGGTGAACCTTATTTGAAACCTTCGTTTGTGAAATCCGGTACACTCAAGGGTTGAGTGCGTACGCCGGGAGTGGAGTTGGCACATAGCCGAACCGCTATAAATGATTGTGTTTGGGATTGTTGCTTGCATATTCTTTTGATTCTATTTATCATTTATATAAAGCATAATTATTTGAATATCTAGAACTGATAAGAATCAAATCTCACACACACTCATACACATCATCCATCATAGACTAATTGTTAACTCTGGTTAATATTTAGTAGTCTTATGCTTAGATCCTCTACTTGGCTTGAAAGCCATTAGAGTTAACATGAGTATATCTTTATTGTTGCATAATAGTTCAAGATTAGGATAATAGGATCTTAAATTGGCATAAAATTTTATAAAGTCCTATTCACCCCCCTCTAGGACACTTGGACCTATTCCTACTTCTACTATAACGGTCTATACCACAATTTCAATTGGTATCAGAGTGGGTCTCTCTTAAGGGTTTAACTGCCTAGAGAATGATCTTAACTGAAGTTGGGAATCATGGCCAAAGGGGAGGGCACATCTGTGTCCAGACCTCCTGTATTTGATGGTTCAAATTATACATACAAGAAGGCAAAGATGCACTACTTTCTGAAATCTCTGGATCATGAAGTTTGGGACAGTTGAAAATGGATATGTGCGACCAACTAATCAAATAGTACTTGAAAATGGCCCAACTATCTCCAAACATAAATCCAAAGAAATGTGGACTACGTACAACAAAGAAAAACAAACATCTAAAGCAAAAGCAATGAATGTTATTTACTGTGCTGTGTCCCAAGAATTCTTTAATCAAATCAGTATGTGTGGCACATCAAAAGAAGCATGGGACTTGTTGGAAACAACCCATGAGGGACAGTGAAAAGATCAAAGCTGCAACTCCTAACATCACAATTTGAACACCTCAGAATGGAGGAACATGAGACATTCATGGAATTCTTTACAAAACTAAATATCATCTGTAATTTCATGGGTGGATTGGAAATTCCAGTCTCAAAAATCTATAGGAAAATTCTAAGATCCCTACCGGAAGGTTTCACCTCCAAAGTAACAACTATTAAAGAGTGTAGAAACATGGACAAAATGAAAGTAGAAGAATTAGTAGGTTCCCTACAAACATTTAAACTACACTTCAAACCAACCCCCAAATCCAAAAGTAATGCCCTCAAAGCTGCAAAACACACCACCATTAATGAGGAGGAGGAAAATGAGAGAGAAAATGAAGATGAGGAAGTGGCTCTCTTGACTCAATGGTTCAAGAAATTTTTTAACAAAAACAGTGGTCGACCATACAACTATAGAGGCAAACAATTGAATAACAAACGCCATATAGGCAAACCTCTCAAAAGGTCCAAAGAGCCTCAGTGTTATAATTTCCAGAAATTTGGGCACTTATCCACTGAATGTCCCACCAAAAAGACTAAGGGAAAGGCCATGGCAGCCACATGGGATGAAACTGAAGAATCAAACTTAGAATTCAGTGATTCGGAGAATGATGGAGACCAGAAATCTTTGAAAATACTTATGGCCTCCACATCTACAAATATTCCCTTGGAAACTGAGGAACCACAAGCCAAAGGGACATTTCCCTCAGATGATGAAAAAGAAGAAGAAGAAGAAAAGGATGACATCCATTATGCTTATGATCAACTTTATATCCATAGCATCAGTGTCCTTAAGAAACTTGGTGTAGCTAAAAATAAAAACAAACTGTTACAAGATGAGGTGAACGAAACATAGGAAATCAAATACCCACTTGATAAATGATCTTCAGCAATACCACATTGAAAATGACAAACTAGAAAGGAAAACTGCTTCCCTCACATCTAAAATGCTAAAATTAAACAAACAGATTGAACTCCTGGAAATTGAAAATATACACCTAAAGAATGAAAATCATAAACTTATTTTTTATTTAGGTAAATCAAAACAATCTACTGAACTTAGTCATAGATTCTCTCAAAGCGGTGAAAAACTGGAAAAACTTCTATGAATAGGAAGAACACAGAAGGATAGGAGAGGCTTAGGCTATGAATCTTATAAATCAAACTCCTTTCCTGCACCATCTATGATTAAGAAAAATATGGCATCTGGAAGCAATACTAAAGACACCCATATATGTCATCTATGTGGAGATTTAGGACATTACAGGTTTGAATGTTTTATGTTTGGAAGGTCTCACTCCACTTCTGGTTTGAACTTTACTGGTAAATACAAACCAACCAGAAGAACAATGCAGAATGTCAAGAGTCTGCTAAAGTACATGTCAAAAGGTAAGAAACATCCATCTCCACCTAAAATGACAAGAAGAATGGAGGACCTATTGAGTCAAGTGGCTTAGCTAAGTCAAAAAACAAAGGAATTAATGAAACAAGGAAATATGATTCAGTTGCCCAATATGCCCAGACAAACCCATAGTGAAGTAAAAACATATTCTCCAAGAAAAACTGTCACAAAATGGGTAGTGGAAAACAAGAGAAATTTTAAACATAAACATTAAAAAAATATGTTTATAATTTTGGGTTTCTCAATATTTTGTACAAATTTTACTAAGTATACAAGCTAAAAGGGAAATATTTAATGACATACATCTCTAAGATTCAATCGAAGTACCCAGATCAATGCCAAAATTTATTACTTTGATGAGTCATTCGATGAATCGAATGACTCTTCGATGACATCGAGCAAAGTTTGATGTCATCAAAGAACTCACAGAATCGGAAGCGTCAGACATTACAGATTGTCATCGAACACGTCTTCGATGACATCTTTTCGGGTCGCTCAATGTCATCGAATCTGTTTCAATGACATCGAAGATGCCCGCCCTATAAAAAGTCGAGCGAGCAGGAAAAAGTTTTTTTTACTTCATCTTCTTCGTTTTTTCTCCTTGGTTTCATTAATGTTGGTGGCGGTCCTCTACAACTCAAATCTTGAGATTCCTAGGTAAAACCCCTCACTCCTTCAAGGTAAATCCGGTTAACCTAGGTTGTTAGTGAAAAGGCCTAGCTATATGTCCTAGAGGGGGGGTGAATAGGACAATGCCAAATAAAACTTATAACAGCAGAATTAAAAAGAATATGATAGCCAAAATAAATCACAATGCAAGAAAGTAAAATAACCTCAAAATTCAAATCTTGAGAGGTTGATACAAATGTTGTTCTAAGGACAACCTTACACTAAAAACCAGAGTTTATGGTAGGACAACCTTATTTCTAGAAAGATCTTTGTATCAAATCTCAAACCGAAGAGGAATACAGAAATAAATACAAACTGAATTAAAATAAATTGTAATCACAAATGTATTGTTCTAGGGACAGCCATACACCATAAAAATGGCAGGGCAACCTTGCTGGAACAACTTTTAAAGGAAATTGAATATCAAGCTGATAAAGGAATAGCAGAAAATAAATTCTAAACTATTACAAAATTCTCACAATGCTTGAATTAAATGATTACAACATTCACCACCATACATACATCCCAGAAAAGAATAATTAAAGATTAGAAGTATAAATCATTCAACCACAACATAAGGGATTATAGTGGTTCGCCTGTGTGTTCACCAACTGTTAAACAACAGCCACACAGAATACTACTCCACTCCTAATATCCTAACACAAGGGATATTAGCGTTCACTAACAAAATAGGTTTTCCCAGGTTCACCCAAAACCTTTACAATTGTGTCTTTGTCTGTGGGCTTACACAATTAAAAAAACCCCACTTCTGAGTTTTCCTGGCTCTCCTCAGATAACCAATACAACAAGATTTTTCTGGCAAATCTTGAAAGAAACCAAAACAGAAAGGAATTTACAATTAAATGTAAAATACCTGATTATCTCCTTTGTTGTAGCAGCCCGGTAGAACCAAATCAGAGTAGATGATTGAATGTCCAAGTTCAATGTCCAGTACTCAATTACAATAGTTCTAATTCTAATAGATTTTAAATTAAACCAAATAGGGCTTGCCTTAATTGATTTTGATTCTAAAGAAAGGGAATAATAATTCCTCTTATCAAATTAGATTGGAATAGCAGAAACAAAATCAATTAAATAAAGCTAAGGAAAGAGAATATTAAATAAGCACACTTAGCTTAGATGGAGCACAGAATTATCTCTTAGAAGTTCGACGAAGATTGGCTTGAATGGATTAATTAATTCGATGATTTCTTCTGAGATTCGTGCACTATTTATAGGTGAGCAGATCGCGTCTTCGACTGGTCTAGGGAGCTCTTCGACTAGTCGAAGCAATAACAGATATTTGAAAAATCAGGCGCGATAAGCTTTGACCGTTCTACGACTGGTCGAAGGTCTCCTTCGACTGGTCGTAGGTCACCTTCAACAGGTCAAAGGTCTCCTTTGACTGGTCGAAGAACCTGAAAAACATCGCTGGATTTTGAGTCGAAGATTTTCGACTGGTCGAAGATGCAGTCGACACTGTTCCTTCGACTGGTCGAACTGATTCCTGGACTAGTCGAAGCCTAACAGATTTTATCCGAAATTTGTAACAAACTCACGACTGATCGAGGAATTTCTTAGACTGGTCGAAGCAACTCTAGGACTAGTCGAAGAAGGCCTAGGACTAGTCGAAGAACAGACCAAACTTATGTAAAATAAACATTCGATTTATGTATCCAAAGTGACCTACTTCTAAGGTCAACCTAAGGTCAGTCAAACCTCAACCATGAAGTAAGGACATTGAAACATTAGGAACTAGTGACCTTGAAGTATGAGCCTTGAAGTCTTGATGTAGTTCAATCTTGAAATCTTGATGTAGCTCAATCTTGAAATATTGATGTAGCTTAATCTTGAAATCTTGATGTAGCTCAATCTTGAAAGTGTCTTAAGTTCTTTACAAACTGCCTTGTACTCTTCTTGAAGTCTTGCAGCTTGAGTCTTGTCTTGTGAGCAGTTCTTCCATTCAAGATTGATCCTTGTACTTGTGAGCTTTGCTTGTTGTGAGCTTAGCTTGTTCATGAATGTTGATCCTTGAGAGAGCTTCACTTATGCAAGTTATATATAATAGTGATTTTGGCACCACAAATTTGACAACAGACAGGGATATAAACTATAGCACTTACAGTTAGAGGAAATTTTGGGAAATTGTTTTTGTTCTTCATTGTCTTGATCTTCTACTTGACCTTCCGTTCCTCTATTCTCTTGCACCTTTTGCCCAATCTTACATGGCCAAGGATAAAGGGAAAGCTCTAGCTAAAGAAGAATCATCTCGGCTGACACGGAGAAAAACCTTGGCTCCACGAGAAAGAGCCAGGGCACCGGATCAAGCATCCCCTACTTGTCGACGAGGCACCACTACCTGATAATCATCGCGCAGTGAGGCCCCCTATGACTTTGACACATCCTACAGCACCAATGATTCCGCCTCCCCATGCCAACATCTTGGAAATTTTCATGGGGAGACAACTTGTATATGAACGAAAAGTGGATAAGGAGTGCATACAGGTCTTTGAAATTGTAACGTCTCGGAAAAATCCGTACAAAGACCTGAGTACCACCTCAGGCAAAAATCTTTAATGAGCGAATCCTTTAGAAATTAGATGAAAATTAATTAAGTACTAAAATAAATTATTCGGGGAATTATCTTGAACCACTATCTATACAAATTGCAAGACCCAAAACCATTAAGATTGTTAGCTCAACATTACTTAAAAACCTCGGGGGAATCTTAAAACCCAGTTGCTCTCAGGAGCACATTGAAACTCTGTATCGGACCTGGACCGCACATTGAAAGACCGGTTATCACGAAATTATAAGGCTATGACCGCCTTATTGGGCTTGACAAGCATTGCGGGAATCGAACCCAAATAGTATTCAGAAATGCACAACTTAAGCCTTGAGCGAAGTGTGTGAGAAATGCGAATGTCTTTAGGAAAAGGACTCAAATTTAAGTAAATTGGGTCATTCGCAACGAGCAAAATTAAAAACTTCTGACCGTCAGATTCTGACCCAATTACATGCATGAGTTAGGGAAATTTCGCTGCTCATATCTGTATACTTGTGGACCTGATCGAGTAACGATGACCGTTGATCTGATACGGGTCCCTTATGACCGATTCATATGTCAGATCGCACTATAAAAATAGTTTTGGGTTCCATTATCAGGTAACTTGCTCCATGACTTAGGTGAGAAATGACCCTTCTAGGGGTCCCGTTTGCCTAAAACAGGCACCCTTTGGTTATAACCTAAGTATACCATGGCCCTGGGGCTATTGATATCAGTTCTGGGCCTATATAATGCCCTTAAACCACCCCTCTCTCATTCCATACGAATTTCCAAACCCTAGTAGAGAGAAAAGAGAAAAGCGAAGGAAAGAGTGAGGAGAAGAGAGAGAGAGAGAGAGAGAGAGAGAGAGATCGTTGCTGGGATTCACTCCCACGACTCCACGTACTGAATCACCTCCCTACCATTGCTACACCATGGATTCCAACTTCGATTTAGGCAAGAAATCCTAACCCTAACCTCGTTTTAGAAACCCAAATAGAGTATACAGTGAAATAGCTAACCTATTTCATGATTTAGGTAGACGTTGTGCTGTAGACGGGGACGTGGTGTACGAATCGAGTTCGTAGCAGGCGTACCGACGAAAGGTGTGGACTATAAATGTTTAGGTTATGGTTTTCAACACTTTCAATGTCAGCAATGATTTATGTCAAACTTGATTACTACCATACGATCTTAGTTACGATGTGTTTGATAAGCTGTATATGTGTGTGAATTATGTGAATATAAAGTGCATTATATGTGTTTGTTGAAATGTTTAAATGAAAGTGAAATCATGATCTATGTTAACCATGACTATAAATCTAGAATACATGTGTGTTATGTGTATGACAACTCCTTTATGAAAGGACTTGTCGTAATATATGTTATAACTAATTTAGTTTGTGTAATGGTATTATGTAATCTAAGTGTTTGATAAAATGGCTAAATGAGTATTTGTTGGATAAATTGTAATTATTAAGGGTGTTAAGATGGGATTCTCAACTACCTTATCTATATGTATATTTCCTTCATGTAATCCAAATTTCAAATACGTGATTTATGTATAAAATGCCTATATATGATAACATGTTCTATGAGTTTGATAAAATACTCAAATGATTAATGTATTTGAATTGTTTGTTAAATGTTGTTATGTTTATCACATGTGTTTGCTTATTGCAATTGAGTACGTTTGGGACTACCACCTATCCCAGGTAATCGGTAATGGCTCTGGATTGAATGGTCGAACTAGTTTCGCCACATTAGACACGTTTGACAAATCTGAGCCGTACGCTGATTGCCGACAATGGTTAGGCCACGCGGAGTGCTTATGCGCTTTATGTCGATTAATTCAACTTGAGCTTATATCAATCACACTTGTCAAATAACCTGATTAGCCTATTGTGTTTACCAAGTACGGACGTTACTGCTTGAATCTAAGGTACCACTTACCAATGTAAAGCCCGTTTCAACCATGGTACCAAGATCCGCTAAGACTCATAAGTCGGGCATGGTGGTATGGGACACCATGGTCGAGTTGTCAATATATGCTGGGGTCACAAGCCTCCCCGTAGTGACCAATGAGCAACCCAAACTAGTGAGCCAAATACGGTGGTATGGGACACTGTAATCGAGCTGTCGGCCTACGTTCAGGTGACGAGCCTCCCGTAGTAACCTCGAGTATAAATTAGGCCTACGCTGAGGTGACGAGCGTCTCCGTAGTGAACTCGAGTCTGAACTCGTGAACTTACCTATCCACTGCTTTTTATCAGGGGTGATGCCCTACAACTTGCCTATTGTATGTGTTGAACTAGGATTGATAACCCTAGAGGGATCATTGTTTAGGAAAGTGATAAAAAGGGAGGTACCTTAGCTTCTTGAATCTGCTATATGAATAAGCCTAATAAATTACTTAGCTAATACGACCATGCACCGCATTGCATGTGCTTTGGAGAGGAAGTGCACGTTTAGGGAGTTTCCTATGCGCGATTGTGAGATGAGGTCACTGAGGGAGTGCATGTGAGGGCATGCATCAGTACGCATATCATTCCTGCATTAACAAGAGTATTTAGGATATGCTTGTTGTATTTCTTTATCATTACTGCTTGACAGAATTGATAACATGTTAACCTTTACCTTATAGTACCACTGAGTTGATCACTCACTCCCACTCTAGGATGGTCTAGACTTTGATTTAGATGCAGGTTGTGATGCGGCTTATGTGACGGAGCCGAACTTGATGGATGAGGCGGAGGAATTCTCCTACGTTCGCTATCAACCAGGTCTCTGTAGACCTTGTTCTAAATCGACGAGATCACAGGGTTACATGGATTAGTTGGACAGTCACATTTTGCTATTTTGTAAATTTTGGAACAAACACTTGTATATTTTCAGCCTGGAATAGATCCATACTCCGGATAGTGAAACTCTTTCATGTTATAATACAAGTACTTAAGTCTTCCGCTTGCTAAATTTTATTACACTTGGAGTATGATATGTTATTTTGGTAAAATCCCACTCATGTTGAAGGCACTAATATGGTCAACATTCAAACATCATTATCTATGTTGCATAAGTGATGCAATGAAACTCGGGAGTTGAACTTCGCTCGACCCCCGATTTTTGGGGCGTTACAAGTTGGTATCAGAGCATGATTTGGATCAAAACTGAACCTGGGTTATGGTAACACGATGCACACTGACGTACTTTGACTTAGGAGGAGGCGATAAAATGTAGAAATGATCACAGGATCCCCAGTTTCACCGACTGGCGAAACTAACCCTTGACATGTGACACGTATGCATCTGTGATCATGTAAAATGATCTCAATTCCTTTCTAGACCGTCAATTGATAGGTTTGGATGGTAATTCAGTGAATCCCGCACTCAAATGACCTGAAAGGCATGAATACGCATTCGTTGGGACCTAAAAGCACTACAAACTGATGAGGGGGCCAAATCACAAAAACGGTGGGACCTAGGGGGCCCCCACACATTTTCGGCACCCCAGGAGGGGGAGGCCACTGCCCCGGTCTAGTGGACCGCGGAGCCACCGCGTCGACTGCGGCGCATCGGGGTCTGGTCCACCGGGCTGTCGCGGGTCCGGTGGCCCACCGCCCTTCCCACGTGTGGGACCATGCAAATTCATGTGGGACCCTCTATTTTGCCTCATTTCCACCCCATTTCACCCCTAGCTCTCAAAACCCCTCAAAAACCTCATTTTTCCCTCTCAAGTCTTTATTCCATACTCCATCTTCTTCTTCTTCTTCTTCAATATACATACACCCACCACCATTTCCCTTAAAACCCATCTCCTACCACCTCCCATCTCCCTTATTTCCTCTCATTTGAGCACACAAGTCCACCATTGTGTCTCATAAACCCCAAAACCCACCAACCCATCTCCTCTATCAAGCTTTCTTCACTTCCATGGCTCTTTTTGAGCTAGTGGCTATCATCTTTTCACTTTCCATGCTCCTTTCTCTTATGGGAAAGAGAAGAGCATCCACAGATGAAGCTGGGCCTAGCTGCCCAACCCGTCTAAGGAAGAAAACGGTGCCAAAGCGAGCACAAGCACCAAGAGAGAGCAAAGGACGAAGCTGGATCTCGATCTCCAGATTCCCCTTGAAAGAGCTCTATCGCCGAGCATCGGACATGGTAAGTTTTGTGGCCGTAAAGTTATGTTCGAAGCACTTATTGACGAAAGGCTATTTGGGCTATATCCAGTGATGGAGCACCTGTTGGAATTCGAGTGGGGTCCCATATTTGAAGGCAAGTCTCATGCATGTGAAAGTATTGTCTGCACCTTCTATGCCCGCATACGAGATCTACTACTGGAGCCTCTATAGTTCACTATTCCCGTGGGAAGGCGGGAAGCCATAGTCAATGTCAATGTGGTGGCCTGAATTATGAGAATTGTACATGGTGAGGTGCATGCTAGTGAATCTCGTCTCAAGAGTGCACGAGAAAGAGATCATCATACGCGGTTTCTTTATGGCCGGCTGGTTCACTGGAAACAAGGCAATTGTCTCCCAGCGACCGAGATGACGGCAGACTTCCGCCTACTCCACCACATCTTTATGTACAATATGTATCCTAGCTGGAGCAACCGTACCAAGTGCACTCGTTTGATGGTGGACTTCCTGTACAGAGCTGGGCAAGGAGACAAGCTGTGTCTGCCTACATACGCCCTACTACAGATAGTCCAGACTGCACACTCTATTAGGACAGATGTTCACTCCCATTCGGCTAACTTGTATGCAAGATTGCTCGAGAGTTCGACTACAGACTTAACATGAATGAACTTACGCCGATCCACTTCATTAATGACACTACACTCAACAACATGGAAATTGGCCCGCAACAACGGTAAGCCCATCTTGATGAATATGGAGATGAGATTGAGGAAGAGAGTGAAGAGGAAGAAGAGAGTGAAGGGGAAGAAGGCAGTGAAGAGGAAGGTTCTGAGGAGGGAAATGATGAGGAAAGCAGTGAGGATGAGGAGGAGGCCCAAGGGACCTCCTACTGCTACACATGGGCATCGCCGTGATCAGGCCACCCTGGAAGCCCGCCTAGCTCAGATTGAAGAGAACCAGGCCACCCTGAGACAAGAGGTTAAGGAGACCCAGACTGAACTAAAGCAAAAGCTTAAAGAAAATTAGGCTTATATGAAATAAAAATTTAAGAAGATGTCTCACACCTTGAAGGCTCTCCTGTGCTATATGCAGGACAAGGGTGTGCCTCCACCTTCACCAGAGTTGGACAACTAGTCATATGTTGTAGTCATCTTTTGAGTTGTTTTGTTCCTTGCTTTTTATGTAATAGCCCTTGTTGGCTTAGTTGGATATTAGTAATTAGTTTTTAAAGCTTTGTTAGGTTAGCTCACATGCATCTTCTGTCATGATCCATGTAAGACTACATCTCATGTATTGTGACAATTTTGGTAAATTGAAATGCATGAAGCTTCATTTGATTTGGAATGTGAATGATATCTGGATAAGTATGTGTTACTATGTTAAATCTTACACAGGTTGTACCCTATGTTATATATATGGAATGCCACCTAAGAGCACTCGGAGCATTGCACGTCTCGTACTTGGTGAATCATTTGACGGGGCACCTTCCCTGAGCGATAGCCACACGGACCCTACTTTGGGCCATGATAGTGACACCATGCCGGATTCTCAGCCGGCCACTGGCCCCACCAATGGGCTAACACCTAGTGTACCACCGATTCCAGAACAGAACTGCGTGTCTACCTCGGCATCACGCATGCCTCAGGCAGCTCCTCCTCCTGATAGGTTGGAGCAGATAATGCTCCTAATGTAGCAGCAGCAGCAAATTTGGACCACGATCGTGGGGGCCCTTGCCCAGAATATGAATATGGTCCCGCCTGCACCACCTGTGCAGCCTATTGGGAATATGAATGCCTATGGGTTATTTGAATGCTTTCAACATTTTCGAACTCCCACCTTTGCAGGCACTCATAGGCTCGAGGAGGCCAAATACTGGCTCGACCGCATCTCTAAGATGCTGAAGCCACTGCACTGCATTGAGGCAGAGCAGGTAAAGTTGGTTACGTACATATTTGAGAAGGAGGCCAATCTCTAGTGGGACAACATCCTACGAACAGTTGCCCCTGGATACGTATAGACATGAGATGCGTTTGAGACTCACTTCCATGGGAAGTATTTCCCCCTCACTTATCGTAATGAAAAGGAGGGTGAGTTTTTTCACCTCCAACAGGGAGGGATGACCGTGGCAGAGTATGAGAACCGCTTCACGGAGCTAGCCAGATATGCTCCTTTGATACTAGCAGATGAGCCGATGAAGATGCAGTAATTTTTTAAGGGCATGCGGCCTAAAATCCATACGAAGATGTGTTGCGCTAACATTCCTAACTATGCTGAGCTAGAGAGCATGTCCCTGTGAGCTGAGCAAGATGGGGACAGACTGTCCCTTACATGTGTGCCCATGGGCCCGAGGCCTCGACCTGACTTACCGAACCGACCATTCCTCAGCAAGAGGCCACGTGCAGATTCACCTCCTAAACTTACAGCTCCACTGACCCAGCAGAGGCGATGTGACTTGTGGCGCACCTACTGTA
The DNA here is from genome assembly GCF_029962835.1 of Magnolia sinica. Taxonomy (NCBI): domain Eukaryota; kingdom Viridiplantae; phylum Streptophyta; class Magnoliopsida; order Magnoliales; family Magnoliaceae; genus Magnolia; species Magnolia sinica. The sequence continues at coordinate 62,439,630 of NC_080577.1, forward strand.
AGAAGTTGGGCCATACAGATACTTATTGTTTTACCAAGATGAGGGATAATGGCTTCATGCCACCTCAGAAGATTAACTGTCAGTTACCTCAAGCCATTTCAGCTCCACCTCTACGATCGGCACTGCCAGCACAGCCTTTTTACATACCGACTGTACCCAAGGTAGGCCGCCTCAATGACATATGGCAGTGTAGCCAAATCATCCTTAAAAAGCTCGTGTGCACTCACTTGCAGCTGAAGCATCCAAGTCAGCAACCACAGCACCAATGGCTTTCAAAGTCATGGCTCGTATTCAAGGTACACCCGTATTTCTTTTGGTGGACACTGGGTCCACCATCTCGATAGTATCATGTGTGGTTGTCAAGCGACTAGAATTGGGAACTACTCCTATGATTGGGTTGAGACTCCTTACCACCATAGAGACTTTCTCAGACTCTACCAAGATTTGTAAGGGTTGCTCGATAGACTTAGGAAGCAGAACAGTACTTGTTGACTTGATCGTTGCCCCGCTATGTCATTATGATGTCATTCTCGGTATGGACTGACTCACTAAGATGAAGGCAGAGATTGATTACAATACCAGATTGGTGACCGCATATGGACCTAAGGGCACAGCCTTTACTTTTCCAGTTCAGGTCAGTTGGCCCCACAGTATATGTTGTTACGCTTCCTTACTGGAAAACATTGATGGTCCGACTCTTGGGAATACCCCTGTAGTCCAAGATTTCACGGACGTGTTCAGGATGATACCTGGACTACCTCCTCGACGTGAGATCGATTTTACTATCGACCTTATGCCTGATGCGATACCCATTTCCCTACCGATGTATCGCAAGCCTTCTTGTGAAATGGAAGAATTGAGGAGACAGATCGATGATCTACTGGATTCGGGCTTCATACGACTAGGTGTATCTCCTTGGGGAGCACCTATGTTGTTTTTGAAGAAAAAGGATGGATCACTGCGATTGTGCATTGATTATCGCAGGTTGAACCAATTGATAGTGAAGAACGAGTACCCTCTGCCCAGAATAGACGATCTGTTCAATTAGTTGAAAGGGGCTCAGTACTTCTCCAAGACCGATTTGCAGTCAGGGTACCATCAATTGCGTGTAAGGGATGAGGACGTGCAGAAAATGGCATTCAGAACCAGTTTTGGGCATTATAAATTTCTTGTGATGTCGTTTGGACTCATAAATGCACCGGCAGTGTTCATGAACCTCATGAATCGAGTGTTTCAACCGTTCCTATACTGGTTCATCATTGTATTTATAGATGACATTTTGATATATTCCAAGAGCCGAAAGGATCACGAGGAGCACCTCTGAGCAGTCTTTGATACTCTCAAGAAGAACCAATTATTTACTCAGTACAAGAAATGCAACTTCTGGAAGGAAGAAGACAAGTTTCTGGGACACATGGTGTCTAAGGAAGGAATTGTCGTAGACCTGGCTAAGGTGACCGCAGTTCAGGACTGCGAGCAGCCCGGTTCGGTTACAGAAGTGAGGAGTTTTCTGGGACTTGCTGGCTACTATCACTGATTCATTAAAGATTTTTTCAAGATAGCCAAACTGTTGTCTCAGCAGACTTGAAAGGATCTTAAGTTTGCCTAGAATGAGAGGCAGAAGCAGCCTTTCAAGAATTGAAGGACAAGTTGACGTCCGCACCTGTACTAGTACTGCAAGAGCAAGGGGTCAAATACACTATATACACAGACGCATCTTGTGTTGGTTTGGGTTGTGTTCTTATGCAGAAAGACAGAGTGATCACCTATTTTAGGAATTTGTTTTTATTCTTCATTATCTTGATATTCTACTTAACTTTCTGTTCCTCTATTCTCTTGCACCTTTTGCCCAATCTTACATGGCCAAGGATAAAGGGAAAGCTCTGGCTAAAGGAGAATCATCTCGGCCTACATGGAGAAAAACCTTAGCTCCACGAGAAAGAGCCAGGGCACCAGATTAAGCATCCCTTGCTTGTCGACGAGGCACCACTGCCCAACAGTCATCGCGCAGTGAGGCCCCACCTACGGCTTTGACACCTCCTACCGCACCAATGATTCCGCCTCCCCATGCCAACATCTTGGAAATTTTCATGGGGAGACAACTTGTGTATGAACGAAAAGTGGATAAGGAGTGCATACGGGTCTTTGAAATTGTAACGTCTCAGAAAAATCCGTACAAAGACGCGAGTACCACCTCAGGCAGAAATCTTTAATGAGCGAATCATTTAGAAATTAGATGAAAATTAATTAAGTACTAAACTAAATTGTTCAGTGACTTATCTTGAACCACTATCTATACAAATTGCAAGACCCAAAACCATTAAGATTGTTAGCTCAACATTACTTAAAAACCTCGAGGGAATCTCAAAACCCAGTTGCTCTCAGGAGCACATTGAAACTCTATATTGGACCTGGACCATGCGTCGAAAGTCTGGTTACAGCGATACTATAAGGTTATGACCGCCTTATTGGGCTTGACAAGCATCACGGGAATCAAGCCCAAATAGTATTTAGAAATGCACAACTTGAGCCTTGAGCAAAGTGTCTGAGAAACGCGAATGTCTTTAAGAAAAGGCCTCAAATTTAATTACATTGGGCAATTCACTTGCGAGTAAAATTAAAGACTTCTGACCGTCAGATTCTGACCCAAATACACTCATGAGTTAGGAAAATTTCGCTGCTCATATCTGTATACTTGTGGCCTTGATCGAGTAACGATGACCGTTGATCTGATACCTGTCCCTTACAACCGATTCGTTTGTCAGATCACACCATAAACATAGTCCTGACGTAGATCCATTATCAAGGAACTTGCTCCATGACTTAGGTGAGAAATGAGCCTTCTAGGGGTCCCATTTGCCTAAAACAGGCACCCTTTGGCTATAACCTATGTATACCATTGCCCTGGGGCCATTGACATCATTTCTGGGCCTATATAATGCCCTTAAACCACCCCTCTCTCATTCCATACGAATTTTCAAACCCTAGTAGAGAGAAAAGAAAAAAGAGAAGGAAAGAGTGAGGAGAAGAGAGAGAGAGAGAGAGATCGTTGCTAGGATTCACTCCCACGACTCCACGTATTGAATCACCTCCCTACCATCGCTACACCTTCGATTCCAACTTCGATTTGGGTAAGAAATCCTAACCCTAATCTCATTTTAGAAACCCAAATAAAGTACACAGTGAAATACCTAACCTATTTCATGATTTAGGTAGGCGTTGTGCTGCAAACGGGGACGTGGTGTACAAACCGAGTTCGTAACAGGTGTACCGATGAAAGGTGCGGACTATAAATGTTTAGGTTATAGTTTTCAAGGCTTTCAATGTCAGCAATGAATTATGTTTGACTTGATTGCTGCCATATGATCTTAGTTACAATGTGTTTGGTAAACTGTATATGTGTGTGAATTATGTGAATATAAAGTGCATTCTATGTGTTTGTTGAAATGTTTGAATGAAAGTGAAATCATGATCTATGCTGACCATGAATATTAATCTAGAATGCATGTGTGTTATGTGTATGACAACTCCCTTTTGAAAGGACTTGTCATAATATATGTTATAACTAATTTAGTTAGTGCAAATGGTATTATGTAGGGTAAGTGTTTGATAAAATGTTTGAATGAGTTTTTATTGGATAAATTGTAATTATTAAGGGTGTTGAGATGGGATTCTCAACTACCTTATCTATATGTATATTTCCTTCATGTAATCCAAATTTCAAATACGTGATTTATGTATAAAATGCCTATATATGATAACATGTTCTATGTGTTTGATAAAATACTCAAATGATTATTGTATTTAAATTGTTTGTTAAATGCCATTATGTTTATCACATGTGTTTACTTATTGCAATTGAGTATGTTTGGGACTACCACCTAGCCCAGGCAATTAGTAATGGCTCTTGATTGAATGGCTGAACTAGTTTCGCCACATTAGATATGTTCGACGAATCCGAGCCATACGCAGATTGTCGAAAGTGGTTAGGCCACGCAGAGTGCTTATATGCTTCATGTCGATTAATTCAACGTGCGCTCGTACCAATCGCACTTGTCAAATTACCCGATTAGCCTATTGTGTGTTTACCATGTATGGACATTACTGCTTGAATCTAAGGTTCTACTTACCAATGTCAAGCCCGTTTCAACCATAGTACCAAGACCCGGTAAGACTCAAGAGCCGGGCATGGTGGTATGGGGCACCGTGGTCGAGTTGTCGGCCTACACTGGGGTGACGAGCCTCCTCGTAGTGACCAGTGAGCAACCCAACTCGTGAGCTGAATACGGTGGTATGGGACACTATATTCAAGCTGTCAGCTTACGTTCAGGTGACGAGCCTCCCGTAGTGACCTCGAGTATAAATTAGGCCTACACTGAGGTGACAAGCCTCTCCGTAGTGACCTCAAGTGTGAACTCGTGAACTTACCTATCCACTGCTTTTCTTCAGGGGTGATGCCCTATAACTTGCCTATCGTATGTGATGAACTAGGATTGACGACCCTAGATGGATCATTGTTTAGGTAAGTGATAAAAGGGGAGGTACCTTAGCTTCCCGAATCTGCTGTATGAATAAGCCTAATAAATTACTTGGCTAACACGACCATGCACTGCATTGCATGTGCTTTGGCGAGGAAGCGCACGTTTAGGGAGTTTGCCATGCTCGATCGTGAGATGATGTCGCTAAGGGAATGCAAGCGAGGGCATGCATCATTATACATATCAATCCTTCATTAACAAGAGTATTTAGGATATGTTTGTTGTATTGCTTTATCATTACTGCTTGACTGAATTGATAACATGTTAACCTTTGCTTTATAGTACCACTGAGTTAATCACTCACTCTCACTCTGGGACAGTGTTTTGAAACACCAACCAAACTCTGATTTAGATGCAGGTTGTGATGCAGCTTACATGACGAAGCCGGACTTCATGGATGAGGAGGAATTCTCTACGTTCAGCTATCAGGCGGGTCTCTGTAGACCTTGTTCTGAATCGACGGGATCGCAGGGTTACATAGATTAGTTAGACAGTCACATTTTTTATTTTGTAAATTTTGGAACAAACACTTGTATATTTTCAGCCTGGAACAGATTCATACTCTGGATAGTGAAACTCTTTCATGTTATAATACAAGTACTTAAGTCTTCTGCTTGCTAAATTTTATTACACCTAGAGTATCATATGTTATTTTGGTATAATCCCACTCATGTTTAAGGCACTAATATGATCAACATTCAAACATCATTATCTATGTTGCATAAGTGATGCGTTGGAACTCGGGAGTTAAGCTTCGCTCGACCCCCGATTTTTGGGGCGTTACAAAAATAGAACCCTTGTTGTCAATCGTAGATTGGGCTCCTGTTTTGGACTTCAGTGGGCCATGCCACGATGAAAGAGTCTGTCATTTTCTTACATACTACCACTCTCTAGTTCTTGAGCCTCCTTTTATATTGGTCACTGTCAGGGACATGAGTGTAGAAATCACAGCCGACACAATTGCAAATCTATTCGGCCTTACTCTCTCCCCTGTCAGTCTATCTAATCTCGATCTTGATGACCCCATGGTCCGGTCCCTAGTAATAAAATTCCTATGTTATGGTAGAGACGTCCCTTGGTATCAAGGGAATGCTCTCAAGACAAAATATATGCTCCCAAAAGACCGAGTTCTAATGGGATTTTTTCTACCAATGTATATCCTAGGGGGACAAATAGAGTCGACTTAACCTCATTCATGGTCCTTGCACTGTATAGCATTTCTTCTGGTGTAAAACTGTGCTACTCTCCTTGATAGTTCACCAATTAGCGGTCGTTGTCCACACATCCAGAACCACTCACCTCCTATTCCCTCATATTATTAATGTATTGAGCAATGAGTTGGGGCTGTCCTTGACGGACAATCCCGAGCGTCCCCTGCAACACTTCAACAAGGTAAATATCCAGAAGATGGACCTCAAGTTCCATCCACTACCTAGAGCACAGGATAAGGAAGAAACACAGGGCGAGACTGAGATAGGAGAGGCAGCGGCACCACCAAAAGGCTAGACAGAGGGACCAAGAGTTACTCTGAACACTCCTGACTCCACACATACACAACGTCAAAAGTGGCATCAGGATCGTGTCGAGGCAACTCTACGAGGACTGGCGTGGCTTGAGGACTGTTTTGACAGACAAGAGGAGTAATAGGATGTACATAGGAGCAGCTTTCAGGCCTGGAGTAGATGATTACTGTACTACAACGCACCGCTCAGCACATCATGGACTTGTTAACGTGCCGACGTGACGACACAGCTCCATCGGACGCGGCCCCAATGTAAGGCCCATATCCTAGTTCGTACCGTTCCTTAAACTCCCACGATCCTCCCCATCAAATCCCGAGGACCCGCGACCTATAGAGAGCATTTGCGCGTGACCCTAAGTCACATTCGTAGATCTGAGTTGACTCGACCCAAGATTTGTACCCTAGTAACAGCGCCATTACCGTGGTTCCAACGCCACGTCTTGTGCACTGATGCGATACCTAAGCCAGGAGTTGTAAGCCCGCGTTATCTCGAGGAAAATGCCACACGTTACGAATTTCAGGAGATTCCAAAGAATCTTTACCCATCCTTTCACATCACTAGTCAAGTACACATCACATCACTAGCCATGCTTTCTTTCTTCCCAAGACAAGCAACCTACCCCCCTAAGTCAACTCTCATGTCACTCACACCCATCACTCCATCCCATCTCTCTTACAACCACCCTATCTCTCATTCTCTACCCATTCCCCAAGAAACCCAAAGGAGAGACCATCCAAGGAGTTCCAAGGAGAGAAAAAGCCTATTGTGAGGCCCACTTCCTACCCCTAATCTCTCATCTCAACCCTTCAATCTTCATCATCATCCATCAAAGAAGAAGCCTATGAGCTAAGCATTCCAAGGAACCAAGAAGAAGATCTAATGGTGGGTGAACCTTAGGTTTAGATGATGGTTTTGTTCATGGGACAAGTGGGGCCTACCGTTTGATGGTATGTACCCCATTTTGGGACCTAGGTGTGGCCAATGGCCCACCATAATACATATATGAATTCCATGATGGGGCCATTCTCCATGGACCCGATCATGATGTTTATTTTTATTGTAAGAAGGTCATCCAGACCTTGCAATTTGTTGGTGGGAAAGGGACGTCCACCATTGATTTTAATGATTTGAGGGCCCACATGTGGTGGGACCCATTTGATGTATGCCTTGTATCATGTATAAGGAAGGCTCATAGTGGCAGAGCCCCTCCCCTCCACATGTTCTCTCTCTCTCTCTCTCTCTCTCTCTCTCTCTCTCTCTCTCTCTCTCTCTCTCTCTCTCTCTCTCTCTCTCTCTCTCTCTCTCTCCCCCCTTTCTTTGATCATGGACCTCACCTTAATCTATGTATTTTATCCCCACCGTCCATCAGTGGACACTGCTAGACTGATGTCCAGCAACTATGGGACTCATCTGATGTGTGTGTGGTGTCCACACCATCGAGCAGATGGGACAGTGGGACCCACCATGATGTTTTATCCACACCGTCCAATGGAAAGATGTGGGACTCACCTACCCTACATGTGTGGCATCCACACCGTCCAGCGTGGGATGGTGGGATCCACCGTGATGTATGTGTTGCATCCACACCATCCAACTAGGACGGTGCTAACCCACCTAGTGTATGTATTTCATCTACACCGTCCATCCGTAGCGCGTGGGACCACCTGATGTATGGGTTTCATCCACGGTGTCTGTCCATGCACGTGAGACCCACGTGACATATGTGTTTCATCCACACCGTCCAACTGGGACGGTGGGACCCGCCTAGACGTATGTGTTGTAACCACCGTCCAGCAAAGGATGGTGGGACCCACCTGACGTATGATTCTTATCCACGCCGTTTGTGCGTGGGATGTGGACCCCACCTTGCTACATGTGTTGTGCATCCATGGCATACATCTGAGAGATCATTTGGAGCATGGGCCAAGTGTTAGACAGGTCCAGCGAGTAGCCAGGCCCACTGTGATGTACACAGTATATCTGCCTAACCCAAAAGATTGGAGTGGGTGGCCGGTTTGGCCTACCTCCCGAATGGCCCACTATATGTATGTGTTGAATCCAAACCGTCCATCCCATTTTCCTTATCATTTTAGGCCATGGGCCTGAGGATGAGACAGATCCAAATCTCAGTTGATCCCCACCGCAGGAAGCAGTGGGGCTGGCGTCCATCGTTGCATTTCTGGGCCCACTGCGATGATTGTTTGAAGCTAGCTAGGGGCTATGAGGCCCACCATGCATGTATGTGATTTATCTGGGCAGTCCAGTTCCTGGACACCTAGCAGTACAAGGACGCAGGTGGGCTGGACGTCCAGCAGACGACCCACCTGCTATATGTGTTATATATCCAAGTTGTTTTCTACTGGCGGGGCCCATTTGTGATGTTTGGGGCCCAGTGATGATGTGTGGGACCTCCCCTACACCATGATGCATGTATTTTCATCCAGGCGATCCAATTACTGGACATCCAGCGGCCCAGTGTGTAGATGGGCTAGACGTCCAGCCACAGGCCCACCGTGATGTATATGTTGTATATCTATGTTGTCCACAAGTTGTGGGGCCCATTAGTGTCGTATGGGGCCCCCACACCCTCTATTAGTCTTCCCGGACCCGCCTTATAGTGGGGGCCCACCATAATACAGCAGATCCAACTTCAGGTGAACGTACCACAGCCAACATTTGGCTAGGGTGCCCAATAAGGGGCTGCCATGTAAGGCCCACCTTGTTGTATATGTTATTCACATTGCCCATCCATTTTCCCAGATAATACTAGGGTCGTGGGCCCCAATGAGAGTAGGCCCAATCTCAAGTGGACTACACAATAGATAGTGGTGGTTGAGTGTCCACCGTGGGTAGCCTTATGAGACCCACTTTGTTGTATGTATTATACATATGTTGTCCATCCATTTTTCTAGATATTCTAAGGGCCACATGCCCCATTGTGAGTTAGATTCTAATCCCAAATGGGCCACACCATAGGAATAGTGGTGGTTAAATGTCCACCATTTTAAACCTCCCTAAGGCCCATTGTTAAGCCTATTTCCACCCTTATCTTGTTGGGTTAACCCAATCCATTGGGCCCCCATGGATGTAGAGATAAGCACCTTCCCTTATTGGGTTACCCCAAATCCATTGGGCCCCCATTGATGATACCCACCTTACCTTATTCGGCTACCCCAAACTGTTGGGCCCCCATTGACGATAATAATTTCCACCATACCCTGGTAGGGCCATCTTAAACCTTGGAGCCCACCTCATGTTCATATCAGGCCTTCCATAGGAGATGTGGCCTATCTATATACTTGCGCTTGTCCAAGTTTAGTGATCTTACCCAAGGCCCACTTAGATGTTGCGCGGGTTACCCAATCCGTTTGGAAGGACACATAGTCCTAGATGTATGGACCCCCACTAGCCCACTTTATGTACGTACCAGCCCCATAAGAAAGCCCAGTCTATTCATGATAAGAGTTGAGAAAACCCACTTGTTCACCCTATTAACTCGCCCTATGGACTCACCTTGTTGTATACCTATTGACTCACCCCATGAGGCATATCCTACCCTTGCACCCAATTATTAGAACCTCAGTGTCATCATCCACACTGTCCATTTACTTCCTTAGGACAAGTGTGAGGCCAATCCTTGATGTTAGTATGCCCTCACCTCTAGCCGAAGATGGAAGAATACATGATATCGGATTTAGTATATCCACTGTGTGGAGACTACCTTAATGTATTAGTTAGATCCACCATCCTTTTAGTGGACCCTACCTTAGGGTATAGGATATATTAGTGCCTTGAGAAGGTTATGATAGTCTAACATGGACCATACCATATAGTCTTCCATATGTCTAGTGGGGCGTATCGTTCAGCTCCTACTCTTTGTATGTGATATACCGGTTAAGATCGATTATTGTCTGCTATATCTGATAATATACTAGTGTACTTAATCTCATAAGAGACACTGAGAACATGCTTAGTATAACGATATCATGACATATGCCCATACGCATCATATGTATGCATGTTGTGAGGAATGATCGATCATAGCATTTTCCTTTGGGGTGATACATTTAGGGGACTCCTTATGAGACGGAGTTGCCCTACATAATCATGCGGTATGCGCAGGTTTAACGCATGACTGGATGATATGATCATGCATCTTGCATTTTGTGTGACACGATCACTTTGCGCCCTAGCGACATCAGGGTTGTGGCCTCCACAGACATATCGTGGTTGGCGGAATGAGATACCGAAAATGTTTGATTCTAGCACTTAGACACTTTCGATGTCCTTGGGTGAAAGTCTCTAAACCCCCTCGGCTAGGAAATGCTCCAATGTCGAGATTGAGTGAATACATGAGTGTTCAAGTGTCGAATACCAGTAGGTCGCGTCTCCCACTGTGTCGTGGTCGGTTGGAAGGGGGTGTGGTCTTATCCGCCCGAGGGTATGGGGCAAAGCTAGGCTGAGTTTAATCATCTCATAAATGGATCTGCTATCGACGAGTAGGGTAGATATTGGCAGACTACTAGCGAGCCGGGTAGTGAGGTCTTTTTCACTTGCATGGTTGCGCATCCAGTTTGGGCGGCAATCTGGTGTATAGTGTACTAGACCCCGGTGATATCCCAAAGATATACGGTACTGATATTGCGACACCCCGTCACTGTTGCACACATGGGCAGGCACACATGGGCGGATGCTAATGTGGGTGAGGCCTAAGGGCCTGAGCGAGCTACCAGTGGTTGGTAGGCTACTGTTATAGTAGGTTACTGTGCATATAGTGGGGCGAAACCTTATCCCACATCGAAAGCGTTGTGGTGGTTATATGTGCACTTACTGAGTAGGAGTTGCGTACTCAGCATTTGACTCATTCATTCATTCATTCATTCATTATCCACTCCGGCTAGTGGTGCACAACTAAATTGTTATGTGAACCTTCACTATGACCATGATTTCAATTGGGTACGCGACTAACCTGAGATCAGGAGTTTACCACATTGAGACTATCTATCCAAATTTAGGTATGGGACTAGTTTGGATAGAAGTCCCTTATGATGAACTCCACAACTTGCAATACCACGTACTATCATCCCGACTACACACTCCAGCTTTGTCGTTTCTTTTGCATTGCATATAGCATTGCATCCTCAACATATGACATTTAGTTTACTATGTTTCTGCATTGCATGGCCTAGATAAGGCTAATGGTATTTATGGACTTGCCAGTATTTTCGCTTGCTCTGATATTATATGCTTGGCACATGCATTACGCACACACGCACACACCCTTTAAGCTTCGTAGTAAGCTTATACACGACCGTTGCATGCAAGTGACGTTAGGTCGCAGCAGCATTAAGGCAGGAGCATGTGCTAGAGCTTCGGAGTTCTTATTTCATATATGTATTTCCCTTTCAGCATTGTACTCGAATGATTTATTATAGTGGATATGTGGTGATGTCGTTTTATGACTTGGTTATGCTTGTGATTATGCTCTTTTACAAAAAAAAAAATTCACATTAAAAATCCTCCTTATAGGATCCCAGGATCGGAATCTGGCATATGGGTGCCCGAAGTCGAGATGGGGTAATTGGAGGCTGTCGGCGCTGGATTCGGCAATCAAAAATTCTGTGAGCCCGGTTTCTAAGTTTAGGGCGTGACACCCGGCACCGTAGCATCGATCTTACCCCATCACATACACTGGGTGATCAGTGATTCTTAGGACATGAGTATCTTTTTAGAGTGTCTTAAGTACTTGTGTGTGTATGTGATGGCCCACTGACTTGGATAGGCTAACATTTATTTTGTTTGGCCATTGGAAAGGCTAAAAATGTTGAGTTTTAAAACAAATCTATGTGATACCGGTTGCCCATAGTTGGGCTGAATAGTTGGATACTTTATTTTGCTATGTATATGGCTGGTATTGCAAATGGATGGGGTGGATGAAATTTAAAAAAAAAAAAAAAAAACTAAATCACTATCAAGCTTGGCCAATAACTTTTATTGCTTTTACAAATGTATGATTATCCTTCTAAGCTTCATATCAAATGCATCTATGTCTATGGGAATACTTGATATCTGTGGAATGTTGAGTTAGTTGTTACATATCTTATGCACTATGGAACTCACTGCTAATTGAGGAATGGTGATTTAAGTGGTTCATATGCATATCTATCCTTTGATCTGGATTTAATATTAAATGCTTATTTATCTCTGTGGAATGATGATTATATATGGAATAATGATTATATGTTATGGAATGATGATTATATGCATAACTATTCCTCCTATTACATTGGTTCTCCTAGGCTTTTCAAGATCAACTTCAATCAATCTATTTGATATTGGTATATACTAACCCTTTGCCAATGACTGATAAAAAGAGGGAGAACAAATCCCACCATGAGACTACATTGTTCTATGCATGACGATACAGGTGATAGGGGGAACAGCTGCAAGAAGATAGGGGGAGCAGCTATAATGAAAATTGATGTTGTGTGTATACTTAGATAGAATCTTTATAAAATTGTATAAAATCAATGTACACATAATTTAGGGTGTTGTTCTAGGTGTTATTCCAGGTATTGTTCTAGGTGTTTTGTCACGTAATTGACAAAGGGGGAGATTGAAAGTACCCTGGTTTGTCAATTAGCGTGAGGGTTGAGTCGGTAAGTCAAGTGAGCCCCCATATGAAGATCATACAAGCTATTGCCCCAATCGGATGTGTGTTTCGAGATCATTAAAGGTAAATTAAGCCTCACATCCCATCTCCCAAAATACCCAGGTAAATAAATCCTTAAAAATATAAGAACAACAGAGGTATTAAAAAGTCTGAAAACTTGTTTTTAAATGGAAAATTCTTCTAAGTTTTCTGCTTCAATCGATGACATCGAGCTTAGGTCGATGAAATCGAACACTCATGTTCGATGGCATCGAACAGGCTTCAATGACATCGAAATAAAACCATTTATGTCTAGCAACCACATAAGTATTTGGATAAAATATTCGATGAATCGAACATACCTTCGATGACATCGAATACAAGTTGTCGATGACATCGAGGGTGATTTGATGAATTCGAAGAACTTAGAGCTTTGTCCAACAAAACTTCTTGAAAAGTATTCTGACATTGCTCGAGGAATCGAACGAGCTTCAATGTCATCGAGATTCAAACTCTGATGACATCGATCAATGTTCGATGACATTAAATATGAACAAGTCTGTGTCCAACAAGCTTCAAAGGAAAATCAACTGAAATATTCGAGGAATCGAGATAGACCTTTATATCATCAAAATTCAAACTTTGATGACATCAAAGAAGTCTTGATGAAATCAAAAATGGACAAGTCTGTGTCCAGCAAGCTTGAAAGGAAAATCAAAATGAAATGTTTGAGGAATCGAGCTAGCCTTGATGACATTGAAATTGGACAAGGAAGTGTCTAGTGAACCTTCAAGGAATATCTTTTGAAAAGATCGATGAATCGAACCGGAATTCGAAGACATCGAACTTTGAAATTCGATGACATCGAATCAGGCTCGGTGACATCGAAGACAAACTTAAAACTATCAAGTAAGCTCTGGTGAAATGTCACGCAGATTGTCGAGGAATCGTAGTGTAATTCGATGACATCGAAGTTCAAATCTCGATGACATCGAATCAAGTTCGATGACATCAATCACCAGTCAAAAAGCTCCAGCAATGTTTTTCAGTAGAGGTCGTGTCATCGAACTGACATTCGATGTCATCGAAAGTATACGTTCGATTACATCGAATCATGTTCAATGACATCGAATTCAGTCAGACACTGACTATTTTACCATTAGAGCTTTTTGCCTTTATAAGGAGAGCATGTTCGTAGTTGCTGCATTGAGAAAAAGAGAGAAAGCTTTAAGAGAGTAACTGCTTATTATCAACCCTAAGCCCTTTTTCTCATGGGAGTTTATCCTTCAATCCACCCTCATCATTGATATTTAATAGAGTGGATTGGTGTATGAACTTCCTCATTCAAGGATCATCCAACTACCACCTTAATGGCAAATCATTGAGCTAGGATCCCTTGAATGCTTACGACCATGGAATCACTCCGTCTCTTCAATGATTGACATTAATTAGAGTGGATTCCAATAAAACCTTAAACCAACCCCGTCGCCTTACATTAGAGCATCATCAGTGTTGCGGATCAAGGGAACTGAAGAATTTTCGTCATCAAGGGAGAACATCTTCATCAACGTGCTGAATGGAGCTTATCTACTTACCTGTAAGTCATTAGAGTCCAAAGACCCTATTGATTATTCCTTATGTAGGATTGGGTCACAAGTGTATCTCAAACCTTTCAACCCCTCATTTGAGGCCTCTGACAAGAGAGTACGTTTGGGTGCTTAGTGTAGGATCCTTGCTCTTGTGTAGGGCATAAACTTAAGTCTTTGTGTAGGTCCTTGACCTGTGTAGCCTAAATCAGGTTCCTTGTGTGGATCCTTGGCCTGTGTGGCCTAAACCAACTTCCTTATATAGATCCTTGGCCTGTGTGGCCTAAACTATGTTCCTTGTGTGGATCCTTGGCCTGTGTGGCCTAAACTAGGTTCCTTATGTGGATCATTGGCCTGTGTGACCTAAACTAGGTTCCTTATCACTACGTCAAAACTGAGAAAAAAGGACGGTCCAAAACCGTCTCAAATGACCAAAAAGGATGGTCATGGACTATCGCATGGGCCGTCAAATTTTGACGTGTCACATTACTTAAAGGACGGTTGAAAACTGTCGTTCTTATTAATGAAAAAAGGACGGTCATGGACCGTCCTTAAAAAGGACAGTCATGGACCGTCTCTGATGAGCCTTCAAAGGACAGCCATGGACCGTCTCTTATGGACCGTCAAAGGATGGCTATAGAAAAGGACGGTCATGGACCGTCTCTTATGAGCCTTCAAAGGACCGTCCTTAAAAAGGACTATCATGGACCATCCCTTTTGAGTCTTCAAAGCACATTTTCAAATTTGAGAGGATCAATATACACCTGTTACAATATATTTTTCATCGTATTCTTCCTGATATACACCTGTTATATAATATATTTCATCATATTCTTCCTGATATACACCTATTATATAATATATTTCGTCATATTCACATTCATATCCATCTAAACCCAAACTACGTAAATCCAACATAAACTACATTCATCCAAACATAAACTACATCCATCCAAACACAAACAATCTTATCCACATTACATTCATCCATGCATAAATACATATAAGTTTAACATCATAAATAAAAAAAGGAAAAAAATCAGCAACAATTTTCTTTTTGTGTCTTTCATCTGAAAAAAAAAATATTAAACCAACAAAACATTATAATTCAGAATCATGAAGAATTGCATAAACTTCTCCCAAAAAGTGGGCACTTTTTTAAAAATAAAACTAATGCAAGCAAATAATGCAAAAAAGTATTTCAATTTAAGTTATAGGTTTAGGGATTTGAGAATACATTTAGATTTTAGGTTTATGTTTAGGTTATAGGTTATAGGTTTAGGTGGTTTAGGTTAAGTTATAAGTTTAGGTTTTGGTTTAGGTTATAAGCAATAGGTTTAGGGAATTGAGAATAGGTTAAGGTTTAGGTTTAGGAAATCGGGTTCGGGTTCAAGATCGGGTTTAGGTTTAGGTTTAGGTTAGGGAGTTGAAATTGGGATTAGGTGTAGGTTTATGTTTAGGGATTTGAGAATACATTTAAGTTTTAGGTTTAGGTTTAGGTTATAGGTTACAGGTTTAGGTTTAGGTTTAGGTTTAGGTTTTGGTTAAGGTTTAGGTTTAGGCTTAGGTTTAGGTTATAAGCTATAGGTTTAGGGAATTGAAAATAGGTTAAGGTTTAGGTTTAGGAAATCGGGTTCGGGTTCAGGATCGGGTTTAGGTTTTGGTTTTCAAGTTTAGGTTTAGGTTTAGGTCTAGGTTAGGGAGTTGAGATTAGGATTGGGTATAGGTTTAGGTTTAGAGATTTGAGAATACATTTAGGTTTTAGGTTTAGGTTTAGGTTTAGGTTATAAGTTATAGGTTTAGGTTTAGGTTTAGGTTAAGGTTTAGGTTTAGGTTTCGGTTTAGGTTATAAGCAATAAGTTTAAGGAATTGAGAATAGGTTAAGGTTTAGGTTTAGGAAATCGGGTTCGGGTTCGGGATCAGGTTTAGGTTTGGGTTTTCAAGTTTAGGTTTAGATTTAGGTTAGGGAGTTGAGATTAGGATTAGGTGTAGGTTTAGGTTTAGGGATTTGATAATACATTAAGGTTTAGGTTTAGGAAATCGGGTTCGGGTTCATGATCGGGTTTAGGTTTGAGTTTTCAAGTTTAGGTTTAGGTTTACGTTTAGGTTAGGGAGTTGAGATTAGGATTAGGTGTAGGTTTAGGTTTAGGGATTTGAGAATACATTTAGGTTTTAGGTTTATGTTTAGGTTATAGGTTATAGGTTTAGGTTTAGGTTTAGGTTAAGGTATAGGTTTAGGTTTCGGTTTAGGTTATAAGCAATAGGTTTAGGGAATTGAGAATAGGTTAAGGTTTAGGTTTAGGAAATCGGGTTCAGGTTCGGGATCGGTTTAGGTTTTGGTTTTCAAGTTTAGGTTTAAGTTTAGGTCAGGGAGTAGAGATTAGGACTAGGTGTAGGTATAGGTTTAGGGATTTGAGAATACATTTAGGTTTTAGGTTTAAGTTTAGGTTATAGGTTATAGGTTTAAGTTTAGGTTTAGGTTTAGGTTAAGGTTTAGGTTAAGGCTTAGGTTTAGGTTATAAGCTATAGGTTTAGGGAATTGAGCATAGGTTAAGGTTTAGGTTTAGGAAATCGGGTTCGGGTTCGGGATCGAGTTTAGGTTTTGGTTTTCAAGTTTAGGTTTAGGTTTAGGTTAGGGAGTTGAGAATAGGATTAAGTGTAGGTTTAGGTTTAGGGATTTGAGAATACATTAGGTTTTAGGTTTAGGTTTAGGTTCTATATTATAGGTTTAGGTTTAGGTTATAAGCTATAGGTTTAGGGAATTGAGAATAGGTGAAATCGGGTTCAGGTTCAAGATCGGGTTTAGGTTTTGGTTTTCAAGTTTAGGTTTAGGTTTAGGTTAGGGAGTTGAGATTAGGATTAGGTGTAGGTTTAGGTTTAGGGATTTAAGAATACATTTAGGTTTTAGGTTTAGGTTTAGGTTATAGGTTACAGGTTTAGGTTTAGGTTAAGGTTTAGGTTTAGGCTTAGGTTTAGGTTATAAGATATAGGTTTAGGGAATTGAGAATAGGTTAAGGTTTAGGTTTAGGAAATCGAGTTCAGTTCGGGATCGGGTTTAGGTTTGGGTTTTCAAGTTTAAGTTTAGAGTTGAGATTAGGATTAGGTGTAGGTTTAGGTTTAAGGATTTGAGAATACATTTAGGTTTTAGGTTTAGGTTTAGGTTATAGGTTTAGGTTTAGGTTAGGTTAAGGTTATAGGTTATAGGTTTAGGTTTAGGTTTAGGTTTAGGTTAAGGTTAAGGTTTAGGTTTAGGTTTAGGTTTAGGTTTAGGTTATAAGATATAGGTTTAGGGAATTGAGAATACGTTAATGTTTAGGTTTAGGAAATCGGGTTCGGGTTCGGGATCGGGTTTAGGTTTGGGTTTTCAAGTTTAAGTTTAGGTTTAGGTTAGGGAGTTGAGATTAGGATTAGGTGTAGGTTTGGGTTAAGGAATTGAGAATACATTTAGGTTTTAGGTTTAGGTTTAGGTTATAGGTTACAGGTTTAGGTTTAGGTTTAGGTTAAGGTTATAGGTTATAGGTTATAGGTTAAGGTTTAGGTTTAGGTTTAGGTTATAAGATATAGGTTTAGGGAATTGAGAATAGGTTAATGTTTAGGTTTAGGAAATCAGGTTCGGGTTCGGGATCGGGTTTAGGTTTGGGTTTTCAAGTTTAGGTTTAGGTTTAGGTTAGGGAGTTGAGATTCGGATTAGGTATAGGTTTGGGTTTAGGGATTTGAGAATACATTAAGGTTTAGCTTTAGGAAATCGGGTTCGGGTTCGGGATCGGGTTTAGGTTTGGGTTTTCAAGTTTAGGTTTAGGTTTAGGTTAGGGAGTTGAGATTAGGATTAGGTGTGGGTTTAGGTTTAGGGATTTGAGAATACATTTAGGTTTTAGGTTTAGGTTTAGGTTATAGGTTATTGGTTTAGGTTTAGGTTTAGGTTATAAGATATAGGTTTAGGGAATTGAGAATAAGTATAGGTTTAGGTTTAGGAAATCGGGTTCGGGTTCGGGATCGGGTTTAGGTTTGGGTTTTCAAGTTTAGGTTCAGGTTTAGGTTAGGAAGTTGCGATTAGGATTAGGTGTAGGTTTAGGTTTAGGGATTCGAGAATACATTTAGGTTTTAGGTTTAGGTTTAGGTTATAGGTTATTGGTTTAGGTTTAGGTTAAGGTATAGGTTTAGGTTTCGGTTTAGGTTATAAGCTATAGGTTTAGGGAATTGAGAATAGGTTAAGGTTTAAGTTTAGGAAATCGGGTTCGGGTTCGGGATCGGGTTTAGGTTTTGGTTTTCAAGTTTAGGTTTAGGTTTAAGTTAGGGAGTTGAGATTAGGATTAGGTGTAGGTTTAGGTTTAGGGATTTGAGAATACATTAAGGTTTTGGTTTAGGAAATCGGGTTCGGGTTTAGGATCGGGTTTAAGTTTGGGTTTTCAAGTTTGGGTTTAGGTTTAGGTTAGAGAGTTGAGATTAGGATTGGGTGTAGGTTTAGGTTTAGGGATTTGAGAATACATTTAGATTTTGGGTTTGGGTTTAGGTTATAGGTTATTGGTTTAGGTTTAGGTTTAGGTTAAGGTTAAGGTTTAGGTTTAGGTTTAGGTTTAGGGTATTGAGAATAGGTATAGGTTTAGGTTTAGGAAATCGAGTTCGGGTTCGAGATCGGGTTTAAGTTTGGGTTTTCAAGTTTAGGTTCAGGTTTAGGTTAGGGAATTGAGATTATGATTAGGTGTAGGTTTAAGTTTAGGGATTCGAGAATACATTTAGGTTTTAGGTTTAGGTTTAGGTTATAGGTTATAGGTTTAGGTTTAGGTTTAGGTTAAGGTATAGGTATAGGTTTCGGTTTAGGTTATAAGCTATAGGTTTAGGGAATTGAGAATAGGTTAAGGTTTAGGTTTAAGAAATTGGGTTCGAGCTCAGGATCGGGTTTTGGTTTTGGTTTTCAAGTTTGGGTTTAGGTTTAGGTTAGGGAGTTA
Organism: Magnolia sinica; assembly: GCF_029962835.1. NCBI lineage: Eukaryota > Viridiplantae > Streptophyta > Magnoliopsida > Magnoliales > Magnoliaceae > Magnolia > Magnolia sinica. The sequence continues at coordinate 62,458,875 of NC_080577.1, forward strand.
AGATTAGGATTAGGTGTAGGTTTAGGTTTAGGGATTTGAGAATACATTTAGGTTTTAGGTTTAGGTTTAGGTTTAGGAAATCGGGTTCGGATTCGGGATCGGGTTTAGGTTTGGGTTTTCAAGTTTAGGTTTAGGTTTAGGTTTAGGTTAGGGAGTTTAGATTAGGATTAGGTGTAGGTTTAGGTTTAGGGATTTGAGAATACATTAAAGTTTAAGTTTAGGTTTAGGGATTTGAGAATAGGTTTAGGTTTAGGTTTAGGAATTTGAGAATAGGTTTAGGTTATAGGTTTAGGTTTAGGTTTACGTTTAGGTTAAGGTTATAGGTTAAGGTTTAGGTTAAGGTTATAGGTTTAGGTTTAGGTTTAGGTTATAGGTTTTTGGTTAAGGTTTAGGTTATAGTTATAGGTTTTGGGATTTGAGAATAGGTTTAGGTTATAAGTATAGGTTTAGGTTAGGTTATAGGTTAAGGTTTAGGGAATTGAGTTTAGGTTATAGGTTCAGGTTATAGGTTATAGGTTATAGGTTTAGGTTATAGGTTTTGGGATTTGAGAATAGGTTTAGGTTATAAGTATAGGTTTAGGTTAGGTTATAGGTTAAGGTTCTGGGAATTGAGTTTAGGTTATAGGTTCAGGTTATAGGTTATAGGTTTAGGGTATGGTTTAGGTTATAGGTTTTGGGATTTGAGAATAGGTTTAGGGAATAAGTATAGGTTTAGGTTAGGTTGTAGGTTAAAGTTTAGGGAATTGAGTTTAGGTTAGAGTTTATAGGTTTAGGTTATAGGTTTAGGTTGTATTATAGGTTTTGGGATTTGAGAATAGGTTTAGGTTATAGGTTAAGGGTGTGGTCCCTGCAAATACAGATATAAACACGGCCTGCTCCAATTGGCTAGGGCCTTCGAATGATGTCTATAGGAAATGGACAGCTTCATCATAGTCATAACAGCGGTTCCCATCTTCCAGAGACCCCCACTCAGCATCCGGATAGCTCCGACGCACATTCGAGTCTGCTTCATCAATTTCGAGTAAATACATAAACATGGCCTGCCCAAATTGCCAGGCCAGTCCAATGCTGTCCATAGAAAATGGACGCTTTATCATGGTCATAACAGCGGTTCCCACCTTCCAGGGACCCCCGCTCAACATCCGGATAGCTCTGACGCACATCCAGGTCTGCTCCATCAATTTCGAGCTAATACATTTTAAAATAATATAATTATATCTAAAAGCATCTGGATACCTGGGGAAGGCCTCCCATATTGCTACCTGTACTCTGAAACCAACACAAATATAATTGGAAAACAATATAAGGAATAAGAAAAATGAATTTACCTGTACACATCATTAAATGTTTCCCTATAAGGAGGTGATATTATATCTTTGATAGCCACAACCTGTATGACAGAGAAAAATGCAACCGATACAGTCTGTTACAATTCAAAGGAGAAAAAAGATTTGTGGTTGTAACGATATTCTAGTACATTACGAACGGCTGCCTACGTACCCAAAAAGTCAGATTGGGATCAAGCTACTACTTAGTTCTTTTTAATTAACCAAGTTACTAAAGGTCATAAATTTCATATTTAATAAAGTATCATTGAACGTCATCTCAAATTGTTTCTGGTTGGTGCATTTAAAAAAATTCAAAAAAACAATCAATGTATATGCTTGTTACATCTCGTACTATAACAAGAGACAACGTTCTGTCAATACTTCAATTACATTTGAAATTGAAATCCTTTAGTGACTTGGTTAATAAAAAACAAATGACAACAAGCCATAATTAATAAAAAGGATGCCAAAGATTAAATAAATAAAAAAGGCAACTTGATCAAAAAAGGATTTCAGTGAATAATCAAGTTTTCGTCATACAATATGTCCTAGAGTTCAAAAAATTAAACAAAACTACTAAATATTCAAATTCTCATTAGGAATTTGAGCCAAACAAAAATTTCACCCAATTGAATATCTTCAAATATCCTGTCATCATTAAACAACTCTGCTGTATGAACATTGATATCATCTATTACAACTCTGATGCATTCTGGAGGGATGCCTGTCGTATCTGACACCATCCACCATCCACCCACTAGCAACAGTCTGAATTGAGTTTAGGTTATAGGTTCAGGTTATAGGTTATAGGTTTAGGTTAAGGTTTAGGTTATAGGTTTTGGGATTTGGGAATAGGTTTAGGTTATAAGTATAGGTTTAGGTTAGGTTGTAGGTTAAAGTTTAGGGAATTGAGTTTAGGTTATAGGTTTAGGTTATATGTTATAGTTTTAGGTTAAGGTTTAGGTTGTAGTTATAGGTTTTGGGATTTGAGAATAGGTTTAGGTTATAGGTTAAGGGTGTGGTCCAGGCAAATACAGATATAAACACGGCCTGCTCCAATTGGCCAAGCCCTTCCAATGTTGTCCATAGGAAATGGACAGCTTCATCATGGTCATAACAGCGGTTCCCACCTTCCAGGGACCCCCGATCAACATCTGGATAGCTCCGACGCACATCCAGGTCTGCTCCATCAATTTCAAGTAAATACAAAAACACGGTCTGTCCAAATGGCCAGGCCACTCCACTATTGTCCATAGGAAATGGACAGCTTCATCATGGTCATAACAGTGGTTCCCACCTTCTAGGGACCCCCGCTCATCCGGATAGCTCCAACGCACATCCGGGTCTGCTCCATTAATTTCGAGAAAATACATAAACACGGCCTGTCCAAATGGCCAGGCCCCTCCAATGCTGTCCATAGGAAATGGACAGCTTCATCATGGTCATAACAGCGGTTCCCACCTTCCAGGGACCCTCGCTCAACATCCGGATAGCTCCGACACACATCCGGGTCTGCTCATTTAAATAAAATGGATTATCAAGATCATTTAAATAAAATCACGTCCAATCAACAATCTAACCTGAAGGATTCTATTAGTATTGTTGACGGCACCTCGAACTTTGTTTAAATCCAAGTTGCAATCTGTGGCCACTGATGCTATTTGTCGTTCTGTGAAGTTGGCGACGATTTCTACATCAAACCCGGTGAAAGCAGCCCTAATGATAAAGAATATTTCTTTCCATGAATTCATTATCTCTCTCTTTTAATTTTTTAACTTTCCATTACAATAATAACTACCTGAAATCATGGCATTTTCTCAACATAGAAGTCCAATCCATCCCAACTTGTGCACCTGTTAGGACAAGTAATTCAAACAACATCCTACAACACATTTAAATGCCTAATCAGTCTCACTCCAGTCTAATATATTAAATGCCTAATGTACAGTCTCTTGAATTGGTGCAAACCATACCTGAATTGTTGTACACATCATTTGATTTCCAACCTCCCCGGGGAGTAGATTGATCAAATTGAACGAGCTGCTTCATTGCTTACTTCTTTTTCATCAACATCTGCACCTAGACATTCATTGCTTACTTCTTTTTCACTAGAAATAGTGCTTACCAAATGGACGAAATCATAGACATCTGTTACGACATCTAGATTTGATGCCACCTAACAAAAAGGAAAAAGAAGGTGATTGATATTTATGCTTATGAAACAAAGTCTAATATTTTACATAGCTAGGTTATTAAACTAATAAATTCTAAGAAAAATAGCAAGTGCCAAGACTTATGGCATAAAAAAATAATTGTTGCATGGATTAACAATCAAACAACAATGGTAAAGGGAAGAAAACTAACTTCTTTCTTACTCCACATAATCTAGTTGGGGCGTCGTATTAGTTCACGTAAGACCTGCGAACACCACATGTATATAAATTAGTTCATGTAAGACCTGAGGACACCACATGCATATAAATACAATCATTAAAATCTGAAAAATATTAAAATCAATCAACGTGCATCAGTTAACTAGAAAAAGCCCCTTATTACCTTAGTTCCAATCAAAACACCTGAAAACAAGTACCCGACATCCTGAACTCCCATTGATTTTCATCAAATAAACATAAACTTCAAAAACTAATAAATAGAAAAGTATCTACATGACCACTCCATTTTTCAGATAATCCAAGTATGAAGAACATCTGGGTCAATACATATGCATCAAATTGCTTGAGAACATCCCAAGTTCCCTTTATTTTGGTCCCAAAAAAAAAACCCGGAAACAAGTACCCATCATCCTAAATTCCCATTAATTAATATAACATGATCACATAAACTTCAAAAACTGCCAAATGCAAAAGTACCCACATGAGCTTCGCTTACATGTAACATAAATGATGTGTACAACACTCCATTAATTATGCTGAGTCCAGATAACACTAAAATCAATCAACTAGCATCAAATAACTTGAAAGTGCCCCAAATTCCATTGGTTTCAGTCCAGGAACACCTAAAAGCAACTACTAATCATCAAAAACTCTCATTGATTCACATCAAGTAATCCCACAAATTTTTAGAATTGATAAATGCAAAAGCACCCACACGAGATTCCATCATCTAAACCACAAAAAACTATAATAAATCTGCATAACACTTCATTTTTCAACTAATATGCATCAAACTGCTTAAGAACATCCAAAATTTCATTGGTTTTTCATCCCAAAACAATTGAAAACAGCCCACGCATCATCCTAAAGTCACATTGATTTTCACCAAATCAAAGAAAGTTCAAAAGGAGAGATACCCATATGAGATTTCCTTCTTGACAATAGAAAAATTATTACAGTAGAATCCAAATGGATTCACATCAAATGATTACACAGACTTGAAGAACTGATAAATGCAAAAGCACTCAAATGAGATTCTGTTACATATAATAGAAAAAACCCACATAATACTCCTTTTTTAAACTAATCCAAATTTGATGAACATTGAAATCGAAAAATGTGCATAAAATTGCTTCAAAACATCCCAAATTTCACTGATTTTCCAAAAAGAAAAAAAAAAAAAAAAACAACTACACATCTACTAAAATCAAATTGATTTTCACCAAAAAAAAAATTCAAAGAAACTTCAAAAACAGAGATACCCATGTGAGCTTCCCTTCTGTAAATAGAAAATTAATTGCAACAGAATCCAAACAGATTCACATGGGTGTAAAAAAATTTATATAAAAAAAAATCCAACCAAACCGTACTAAATCCTCATTGATTTTCACCAAATAATAAATAAATTTTAAAAAGAGGCATGCCCATATGAGAGTATAAGAGAAAAATAATCTGCAATAGAATCCAAACCGATTCAAATCTAAATTACCACAAATAACCACACAGACTTCAAGAACTAACAAATGCAAAAGCACCCCACATGAGATTCCATAAAATATAACATTTCTTGATCATGCATGCCGACACAAAAGGGACAGTAGGAAGAAGCATCTAACATTTTAGGAAAGTCATAACTACAAGCTATTTCTTCTGCACTTATTTCTAGCTGTTGTATCCAATCCAATGGGAAAATGCATCTCAAATCGAGATTATAAGTGCCACAACCTCCGAGCTCCTTGGGAGGACAGGGAACGCTGCCATTGCCATCATTAGCTTTCCATTCGGGTATTGCAACTGAAGAAGGTAACAGAGAATTACCATTTCTTAACAGAGAGAGCGTTGTTCCCAAAATAGGCTTGCCACCATGAACATAAGCTTTCCCTTTATTTATGTAGTTGAATGTAACTGCTCCAATGCCTCCAGGTAGGCTTCCTCCATGTATCTCATGACAACAACTTAGGCAAATGTCAAAGGAACAATTTGAGCAGCTTTTATGGAAATCCACGATGGAAGCTTTGCAGTTGTTACTGCTCAGATATACACAATGCATCAGTGCAACACCTAAAAGCCAATGGAACTCTTTGTTATTGAAGGAAAACCTTTATGGGCATATTTAACTTACCAGTATAGTTTCTCATCATAACCACATTCCACCTAACGAGGCTGATTAGAAGATGGTTTTTCCCCTCCTACAACAAAAATCCATCAGAGGAGAGACATGGTTTAAAGGCAATTTATTAAAAATAATAATTATTAATAATAAAAGGCAGGAACATCATGCACCTACCCTGTAGCTTTGCCTCTATTTCTAGCTCAATTCTTTGTTCCTGATTGATTTGTTTCAGTACTATTAGAAGGATGCAAATCAAATAATGGGCATGTAGAATTTTGTCAATCTTGTCTATACCCCTTGCAGGACCCTCAAAGAGATGGAATATCAGTAGGCAAGTTGTTACTACTACCAACAAAGAAAATAAAAAAGGGAGGTAAGGCAGCAGATGGAGAATGCCACAGTTGAAGGGCACATTTGGATGAACCTCCAAATCGGTATTGGATCAGCATCATTAGTGAAACCCATCCACTTTATGCTTGAGGTGACACAGAAAATGGAAACCGCATTAAGCAGGTTCCCATTTTCATGCTTTTTCAACCCCAAATCCACAGTAAGACAGCAAGTAATACCTGTTCTTATCTCACTATCATTTTAATGCGTCTGCCTATAAATAGAACTAAAAAAAATGAAAGAATTAATATTTAATAAAGACGAAGTACTAGTTCCAATGAAGCAAAAACATGCCAATAAACTATTCAGATACCGAAAAATCATAACTAGATTCTCACAGGAAAAGAAAAAGAGCAAACAGGCCGTAGCAAAAATTTCTAGTGCAAAGGCACCATAATTTATCCCACAGAAAGAGACATCACCAAAATCGGAAGAGAGAAAAATGCAGAAAAGTCTTCTCAAGAGAACATACAAAAATAGGGTAGATTAATCTTTAAAAAGTTGTATGAATGTTCCGTCATTTTTCATTACTTGTCATAATATTACAATAACAAAGGTTTTCCATGAAACTTTTTTTTTAAAAAAGAATTTTTTGGGACAGTTCACTGAATGGGACCTTTTATGCTTTTAAACTATCATTTTTGCACCTTTTATGAATGGTATAATGTTTGCACTGAATTGACTTTTTTTGGGACAGTTCACTGAATGGGACTATTAAAAACACAATCCTGTTACCTGATATAAAACAATAATAACCGGGAACGGAGCATACCTTACGAATATTTCCTATGTTTGCTCCACCTTTACCCATCACTTTACCCACTGCATGGGCCATGATGACAATCTCCAGGGTTGAAGGAAGTCTGTAGAAATGAAAATATACAAAGCACAGGCTCAGATAAAAATTAAAATACTCAAATAACCAGCCTAAAGCAGAGGCAAAACTCTAAGATATGAAATACAAACCCTCCATATGGCTTTGAAGAATATGAAGGAATAGATCCATAGCCGTTCTCCACAACCTTCATTTAAAGAAAAACCAAAAGGAGATGAGTTACCTAAGCAGGGAAAGATGTTGCATTTTTGAATGCATGAACCTTCATTTAAAAAAAAAAAAAAAAAAAAGGATATAAGTAACTGAGGAGGGAAGACGCTGCATTTTGAACGCATGAAATGATTCAGCCCAAACCCAACTTTGATTCAAAGACATACAACTAATGCAGCAGTTTTTAATGTTGGATAGTAAGACTTAAGGCAAGATTTAGCCTTTCAGTTCTAAAGTTTGACCAGATTGAGTTGAAAAAAGCTTGCCTATAATCAAAGGAAGACATGGCCCAAGCTCATGTTCCAACTACTGCATGGCAGCAAGGTTCTGCTTAATCCTTGCATCAAGTCTACAAATCTGCAAGAATTTCAGTTTACTACAACTGAATATCAGAAAAATGAAATGAAGAATGTAGAGAAAGTTTCTTCTTCTGCTTCTTCTTTTCTTTTGCATTGAAGGAATTTCAGTTTAAGCCATGCTTGAATCCAAGGTTACTTCAAACATGAGGAATTTGAATTCACAAAAATATTGTTTAATTTTCTAAGTTGTGAATCAAATATTAGTACAAGACTTCTTTAATACAATGGAATATCAGAGAAGTGAAAAGAAGAATGAAGAAAATGTAAACTTCTTTGTCCTTCTGCATATGCCACTTCAGTGTCCTTCCTACTTTTGTATTTCCTTTTCGAATAACACAAAACAGCCAGAAACATAGATCGTAAATCAGAGAAATGAAGGGAAGAAAATGTAAGGAAATAAAAACTTTCAGTATGAATTTTAAACTATACCAGTCAACTCCAAAGTTAATTTCTTATGCTATAATTTTATCGTCCTTAACACTACCATTATTATTTTTGGATTGGATTTTGCAGGGTGGCAGGCCAGAGTTTCAGCAGATTATATTTAATGAAGGCTTTGCATGATAACTGAATCCAAAGCCCAAGGTAAAAACCTTGATTTCTTGATTTTGAGTAATATTTCTTTCTATCCAGAATAAAATGTAAGGAAAGTAGGGAAAGTTAAGAACAGAATTGATCACCTACAGTGAATGTATGTTAACTTAGCTTGCAGTCTCGCCATTCCCACTTATACAGAACATGCCATCCATGTAAACAGCAGCACCCACAATGAAAGATCACCTGGTGTAAAAACCAGGCTCATCCACTCATCAGGCAGACTGCACCATTGAAATCCATGGATGCCAATGTTCTGTCTTAGTGTACAGATCTTCATGGTGGGCCCGTTTGTTTATATGGCTTGTATGCCCTTCACAAGAGACACTTAGGGAAAGATGGTCTGCATTCTCTAAGCAAGCATGCAACAGGTTGTAGTGGATCATTTTCTAATTTAGAATGGCATTTAGCTGATCTAATTTTCTGGCCTCTAACCCTAATAATATTCACATCCTCTTTTCAATTTTTTGTTTTTTAAAAAATCATTTTGGGTTTAGATTCGTATCCGAATGCAATTGGACCCCAATCTGATTCCCTTAGGTCTGAATATGGGTCAGGTACTTTGGGTATCCATAATCACAGTGCCCATTGGCAGCCCTACATAGCTTTCTCCAGACCAAACACACAAACGCAACATTTTTTGGTTTTATAAATAACACTCCAGCGGTTAACTATTTGCCCTTTTAAATTTTTAATTCTCTTTAAAGGCATTCTGGATTGTATCTTTTAACTCTTTACCTCTTCGATTGGTTGTGTTGATTGGTTCCTTTGAACCAGATGCTACCAAAAGATGTGCATGCTTCTAAAAGCAAAATTAGACATTACAGTGGGCCCACCTGCTTCTTAAGGCAGGCCTGTGACAGAGTCCTGCATCAGAAAACACACCACAGAAGATAGGTGGGGCACACTGTGATGTTTGTGATAAATCCACTTTGTCCCCTCATTTTGTCCCCTCAAACACACCGCAGTTGAGGGATTCACAGACGAGGGCGGAAACGTGGGGCTGATCGATGAGGAGCTGGTTGACATAGACGGCCTTGAGGCCTTGAGACCTTTAAATGAAAAAAGAACTCGAGATAACCAAAAAAATTGGAAGAAAGAAAATGCAAAACTGTGGAAAAATCAAATGGTGTATATGAAACCCTAAAAATCGCTGATCTCCGGGAAATTTACACCAAAACGCAGAGATTTTCTTCTATTATGATAAATCATAAACAGAAAAAGAGGAGGAATTTGAAACGAGGTACCTAAAAAATCTCCCGATCACAAATTCCTGGCAGTGTAAATGAATGCCGAAAGAGGAACTCCAGTGGCTTTTGTTTGAATGAAGACGAGGCGTCCTCTGCACAAAAGATGGATATGGAAATCCTCTTCTAAAATGAAACGTTACTTTCAAATCCGACAATTGTGAATTTTCCATCATTTATAACATAAACTATGTTAACAACCATACATATAAGGGACCATTTACCAGATGATTATGATAATCTTATATAGGAAAAAAGTACAAATATTAGCCATTTACAATTAGACCCATTATTTAGATACTCTGGATAACACCATCTCACTGCCATTATTGTTATGAATGAGTCACCACTATTTCACCTCAACTACAAAACTCGCACATTGTCACTATACAATAAAAAACATTCCATTGAGATTTGGATCTGGTAGGCTCTATGGACCCCACCATGATGTATATGTTTTATCCCCGCCGTCCATCCATTTCTCAACGTCATTTTCAGGTTGATCCCTGAAAATGAGCTCGATATAAATCTTAGGTGGTCCACACCAAGGGGAAATAGTTGGGCAGCCAAATATCATGATATTTCAAGATTAATAAGTCTAATTCGGTACCGTGGACCTCACCACAGAAAATAGTGGGGAGAGTGATTCCCACCGTTGAAACTATCCTAAGGCCCACCATAATTTTTAGTTGAAATACAACTTGTTCAAAAGTTTAAAAAAACATGAAATAAGATAAAACACAAATATTAGCTTGATCTAAAACTTTCGTGGTCCTTAAACAGTTTTTAATGGTGGGTGTTACTATCCCCACTGTTTTCTGTGCTGGGGTCCACTGGAGCTTTGGATTTATCTTTGGATATTGCCCTAAAACAATCTCTCCAAATGGATGGAAGGTGTGGATATAAAACATACATCATGGTGGGGCCCAAAATTGAGAGGTATATAAATATCAGGTGGACCACACCACATGAAAACAATAGTGATTGGATATCCATCATTAAAATCCTATGTAAGGCCCACTGTACTCTTTATTTGGCATCCAATCTGTTTATTAGGTCATACATGCTTAGATGAAGGGGCAAAACAAAAATCATCTCAATTCAAAACTTTATGGCCCCCAGAATGTTTTAAATGGATGACGGTCATTCAACACTATTTCTTGTAATGTGGTCCATTTCAAATTGGGATATGCCTCATTTTTGGTCTCATGCCATTAGATGATTTTTAAAAATAGATGGACGGCATGGATTAAAAAATACATCATGGTTGGGCCCACACAGCACCAACCACAAGCCATTGGATAGTGTAGGGGAGGAGCCAATTCGTTCCCCTTATTTGTGGTGTGGTCCATTTAATCTTTAGGTATGATTCATTTTTTGAATAATTCTATAAAATGATCTCAAAAAATGGATGAACGGTGTGGGTTGATCCCAAATTTTCGGTAAATCCAAAACCCAAGTGGACCATGCCACACAAAACAGTGTCGAATAATGATTTCCACCGTTGATACCTTCCTTGGGCCCACAGTAATGTTTATTTTTCATCCAACATGTTCATAATATCAAAAAAAATATGAATGAAGGGAAAACACAAACATCAGCCTAAATGTGGGCCACACCACATAATTTAATGGAGGGGTTTCCTTAGAACATTCATAATCATATATTAGACCTGCCTAAATGTGATTCACATATCCAACCCACTCATTATGTGTCCCACTTGGATGAGGGGTCGGACCAATTTTCAACTGCATCCATGTCTGTATTAACTTATAAACAGGTTGGATGTAAATAAACATCGTGGCGGGCCCTAAGAAGGTTTCAATAGTGCGTGTCACTATCCTACTCTTTTCTATGGTGGGTCCACTTGAACTTTGGATCTACCCCGTCAGTCAGATGCATCATTCCATAGTGGGCCACGAGCTTAAAAATAAAGTCAATACATGACTTTGGTGGGCCACACCACATGCTATAGTTGAGAGGGTTACCCTCCCATTAAAACATTCATAATTATTTATTGGTCCCACCTAAATGTGGTTCATGGATCCAGCCCATTCATTATGTGTGTCCCACTTGGATGAGGAGTCAAACCAAGTTTCATACACATCCAAAACTCATGTGAGCCCCACCAAATGCTTTTATATGTGGGGCGCACACAGATCAACCTCATGGGAAGTTCCCATGAGGTGACCTTATAGTACCATTTCACTATTTAGGTAACTCCTTCATGGGTGTTACTCTAACCGTGTGGGGCTCACCTTGATATATTTTATGTATATTGACTGTTGTGGGTCAAATATTGCATATCAGACCCAGTTATTGCATGAATTTACAAGCATGATACCGTTTAATGGCCTGCTTTAATTGTGTTTGTGATGCAGAGTGTATTTATGAGCATGGACTGAAAAAGGATGCTTAAAGCATGGATTTAACGCTCTGATGACACCAAAGCATGGAATGAATTCCAGGGGACCAAGATCAAAGGAATTACACGCCAGGGATTCGAGAAAATTGAGAAACTGAAGCTTAAGTGGCCTGAAAGTTAGTCAGAATGCAAGATCACAGGGTTTCCACCATCCACTCTGCTCGAAACTTCATACATGGCCTGAAGACCATAAATTAACCGTACACGTCAAATTTCAGCCATTAGATCCTTGTGGAAGTGGCCCAACAGAGAGATCAGAGGACAATAACCATTAAGAAAGCATCTTGGACATCCTTGGGAGATCTGGACCCAAACTGAACTGATGGAAAGAGCACGAAAAACGGTGGATATTTGTCAAATTTCACTTCTTTTGAATGGTGCAGTAGGGAGAAACAAACGGCAGAAGATATAACAAAAGAGAATGGCAAATCTGTAAATAGATGTGCCATGCATGCATACGTGAATCAAATTATATTTCTAACGGTGAATGTTGTCCATACATTGGTTAAGCGTGTGGCCCACCCTGAAGTCAAATCTGCTTTAAACTAGAGGCCATGGGCCAATACTACGTACAGGAGCTGATGGAGGAAGATTGAAGATCGAAGCTTGGCGTGGGCAGCCGTGGAGGCCAGGAGAGTGGAACGTGTGCTCGGTCTTGGGTTTTGACGTGAGGAAGAAAAGGAAGAAAGGAAGAAAAAGTGAAAGAAGGAGAGCGCTGGAGCAGGGTTGCTGAGCCGCGGGGAGAGTGCAGCCGTGGAAAGAAAAGGGAAAAAGAGAAGTTGGCTGCTGGCAGCGTCACTCGAGCTGGACCTGGACCTGGTTTTTCTTGGCTCTTTTCTTTCTCCTTCTTCTATTTTTGATATTTGAATTTAGCCCATTCATGTGTGGCTAAACCTCTTAGCTAGGGCTAAGAGGTGAAGCCTGTAGTGAGATGGGAGATTCTACTTTGTGCCTTTAAATTTCATAAACTGAATTTGATTTAGTGATTATTATAAAGAATATTTTTCTTAGTCTTTAATGGTCTGTTGTGACTGAAATTACAATGGGTTTGCAATGGCTCTGAATATTTCTTTCCCCTTGTATGTTTATGAAGTCAGGAAGCCCTGTTGTTCATCATTGTTCCCTGGGCATGGTAGGATGACAGTACCCTTCCTGATCTTCATACATTGTTGATTAGTTGGTAATTAGTTTAATTCCGTTGTTTGCTTTGTCTCCTGGGCATGGTTAGATGATGGAATCCATTCTAATTCATATACCATTCACCTCTTGAAAACTATATCAAAGGAAGTCTAGTTAAATTCCATGATTTCTGAAGCAGGCATAATTTCTCCCTGATCTCTACAAGTGGATCCTCTGAATCCCTAGTTTCTTTCCTTTGAATTCCTTAAAAGTTTTACATTAATCTCTCACCATTATTCATCAAATTCTATTTGGTTTAGATCACATCTTAGTCTAGTTCTATTTCTACCTAGTTTCAGATAACGTACAGGTATCAGTCCCTGTGGATTCGACCTCGGTCTTACCGAGTTTATTACTACATCACAACCCTATACTTGGGGAGTGAACAAGTTTTTGGCGCCGTTGCCGGGGACTGACGGTTACGATTCTTTGAAATTAATTAGTTTTAGAATTAGTTTGAGATTAGGATTTTACTAACTTTAGTTTTAGATTTTTATTTCTATTTGATTTTTAGAACTAACTTGTTTCCTGTTTTGTAGGATCCTGATATAAACTTCTAAATTGGTAATCCTTTTCTAATTCCTCTACTTTTTCTATTTTTAGAATTAGGGTTTGAATCTTAGAAATTTTCTAATTCTAGTATTTTTCTATTTTTTTTAGAGTTTCTTTCTAATTTTAGAAACTAACTCATCTTTCCTTTATTTTTAGAAATTTTCTACTTGTAGACTTTTTGTTTAAAAACTAACATTACTTTAGAATTCTTAGATTTAAAAACTAATTTCTGTTGTTTTCTTTTGCAGGATCTTAATATAAGAATCTCTAGTCTGGTAACATCTTTCTAACTTCTCCTCTTACTTTATGTGTTGCTGTAGGATTTCTCTTTCTTCTAGGATTAGACTCAGAGTTAGGGTTCTACCATGGAAGCGTGGGTACGTGCATATGCCGAGATGGATAAGAGATATTGGGGAATGCCTGAGGATTGTGGAATTCAACGTATACCTCAAGATTTTTTTCCATCAAGAACAGACATTGAGAACCGACTAAAACGTTATGTTCCATCTGTTAATAGGGTCGTATATGATCATAATTATGGAAACGAGGATTATTATCAACCATCATATTCTCCCATGTATGATCAGTATGACTATTACCAGGGTAAACATCAAAATTTGGAAGATGAACCAACTATATATTATAATGATTACCCTCTTGGATACCCTACCATTGATATCCAATCAGAAACAATCCAAGAGGATTTAGCTCAGCGTAGCCTGGCCTATCTCACGGAAATGAGAAAATCATTGGAAGCGCTTAATTCGCGCCTTGATAAGATAGAGGAGGCTCGGTTATCTCAACCACAATTCATTCCAGAAATACAATGCGAGAAAAGTGATCCTCACTCGCTTTTGAAGAAATCTGAAATTTGGAATGAGGAGTTGGATTCCATTAATGAGCATACGGTTCAATTCCCCGATGAGTCGATCTCAATGACTGTTCAAAAGAATGGTGGAGATACATGGGTGTCTTTCGAATATAATGATGATGACACACTTTCCTCACATGACACACAGGATCTCAATGATGACGTAGAGGTTAGTTTTTTCAACCCTCAACCGAACTTAGGTGTAGAGTGTGAGGAGAGCGATCCCATCCCAAGTGTGTACTGCACGGAATTAGACAATGATGCTTATTGGGATGATGATCATGAATATACAGCCCAAAGTCCCCTAGAATCAATCTCAAGCTTGGTCCAGGTCAATGATCAAGATGTACATGAAGTGGTCGGTCATAATGAGCCACTCCCCTCACCTGACATGTCTGATTTTAAGGTGGAGGATGAGCCCCTTACAATCGACCCTTCTAACTCTTGTGAAACATGTTTGGACCACTCATTTGAATTAAATGATGATGTGATTCGGGAGAAGGACGAGTTGCTCGCTACGACTTTGGAAATTGAAACCACTAAGTTGAGGCCACCATCTGAGCTGTACACGTTTGACAATTCAACACCTAGATTGAGTAGTTTCAATGAACAAAGTAATCACATCGATGCTTCCCCTATTGATTTTCAATCTATCTGTAGGGGTGGAGCAAGAGAGCACACCTCCGTTTACCTTTAAAGACAATGGATTCCTTGGGCAGGATCATCACAAGCTTTAATGTGGAAAATGAGTCACCCTCATGAATGTCCCAACTCTTTTGATGATTGTTTGACACACTTTGCACATTCAAATGATCCCATGATAAGAGACATAGTGAATGCCTTGAAGACGACATCTCGGTAGTCATTACTGACCGAGTGAACCCTTACTCAAGCCCCTCCTTCCACAGATCTCGAATGTTTACCATTAGGGGAGGAGGAGCTGAAAATTGAATCAAAGTTTATACTTTCGAATGTGTTGAGACTACACCACTTCCGAAAATTTTTCTCAATTTGATCTACCGTAGTCTCCGATTCACCATGGGATACTAACTTTGTAACTTTTTCTGACACCAGTGAATCATATATACTTTGGATACCTCAAGCGAATCAACAACAGCAAAATTTTAATGAGGTACATAAGTTTCTCTGAAAGGTCAGCTCCAGGCATCCAAGCCTATTGCAAAAGGGCTTTTGGATGATCCTATTGAGAAACTTATCACGATACTGACCCTGGCCGGAAGAGGGACCTGCAGCATGATCGAGTAGTTTTTCCCTGCTTTCATAGGACTAGGGTAGTTGCTTTATTTGTCTGGCTGAAGACGATAAACTTAGCGCTCCTGGGAGGCAACCTAGCTCTTTATTTCATTTCGTCAGTT
The DNA here is from genome assembly GCF_029962835.1 of Magnolia sinica. Taxonomy (NCBI): domain Eukaryota; kingdom Viridiplantae; phylum Streptophyta; class Magnoliopsida; order Magnoliales; family Magnoliaceae; genus Magnolia; species Magnolia sinica. The sequence goes on from NC_080577.1 coordinate 62,474,747, forward strand.
AGTTCAATGTTTGTGGGTAACATTACTGCAAACCCTCACGAGACTACAACTCGTCCACTAGGGGTAACCTAGGGGTTTAAAGGCTTGTTGCATATGCTAAATGCAATCGAGAGTACCTGCGAAAGTGGTGTAGATAGGATTTCATTTTTGTTATTTTTATTTTATTTTATTTTTGTTGGTTTCTCTCTTGTGCTGACCCGCTCTTACGTAGATATCTTTGGAAAGCCTCTTGATTCTTTTCGTCCAGGTACTATCTTTCCATCACTCCTCCTTGATTTCCGTTGTCTCATGTGCATTGCATGTTTATTTTTTTTTACATTAAGGACAATGTAGATTTTTGGTTGGGGGTGGAAGATTAGGTTTCCTAATCAGTATTTTCTTGGTCTTGAGCAAAAGTTGTGAAAATAGCAAAAGTTGTGAAAATTTTAAATTTTTCTGGAAGTTCATATGAATTCAAAGTGATTTTGATGGCCATCTGGGACATTGGGAATTACAAAATACATGATGTTGGTAATTTACGACTCTTGGATTCGGTTATCTATTAAATTTCACAGCTAAGTTTGAATTGTTAATCCATTATTAGAATTTGTAAATATTGATTGAGTCATGAATTCGCAAGACACATCTCGCTTGCATATTAAGGTTTCAGTCTGATATTGAAGGATTAACGTGGTACTCACTAAGCATGAAAAGAATCGACCTGAGAAAATTGAAAGGATTGGGCGAACAGTCTTTACCATAGGTTTACTCCCTATAGGTGAGGATTCGATCCCCCATGGATGATATTTGAGAAAGAGTTAGGTGTACAGTTTTTACCATAGGTTTGCTCCCTATAGGTGAGGATTTGATCCCTCTTCTTGGTGTTACTTCTAATGAAAAAAAAAGAAGTCAAAAATTAAAAAAATAAAACTATAAGGTGTGAGGCAAGTTCTCTTATTAGTTACCAATGATATCCTTAAATAGAGAGGTGAATCTTAATGTTGATAAGTCGAGATTGGACTATACATCCATGGAATTCAATGTTTAGAATTGTTCTGATTGATGGACTAAAATTTTGAACTTGATTATGAAATTTATTGTGTGCTTGAGTCTAGGAGAGAATAATGCCTAACATTCATGAATCGTAAGAATTTTCACGTCTCAATTATTTGTTCACAAGTCACTTGGGTTTATAGGAATTGCCCTTTATTTCTGAAATTAATTTTCGCATACCTTGCTCGGGACTAGCAAGATGGTGGGAGTTGTGTTGTGGGTCAAATATTGCATATCGAACCCACTTATTGCATGAATTTACAAGCATGATACCGTTTAATGGCCTCGCTTTAATTGTGTTTGTGATGCGAGTGTATTTATGAGCATGGATCAAAAAGGATGCTTAAAGCATGGATTTAACGCTCGATGACACCAAAGCATGGAATGAATTCAGGGACCAAGATCAAAGGAATTACACGCCAGGGATTCGAGAAAATTGAGAAATCGAAGTTCAAGTGGCCCGAAAGTCAGTCAGAATGCAAGATCACAGGTTTCCACCATCCACTCGCTCGAAACTTCATACATGGCACGAAGACCATAAATTAACCGTACACGTCAAATTTCAGCCATTAGATCCTTGTGGAAGTGGCCCAACAGAGAGATCGGAGGACAATAACCATTAAGAAAGCATCTTGGACATCCTTGGGAGATCTGGACCCAAATTGAACTGATGGAAAGAGCACGAAAAACGGTGGATATTTGTCAAATTTCACTTCTTTTGAATGGTGCAGTAGGGAGAAACAAACGGCAGAAGATATAACAAAAGAGAATGGCAAATCTGTAAATAGATGTGCCATGCATGCATACGTGAATCAAATTATATTTCTAACGGTGAATGTTGTCCATACATTGGTTAAGCGTGTGGCCCACCCTGAAGTCAAATCTGCTTTAAACTAGAGGCCATGGGCCAATACTACGTACAGGAGCTGATGGAGGAAGATTGAAGATCGAAGCTTGGCGTGGGCAGCCGTGGAGGCCAGGAGAGTGGAACGTGTGCTCGGTCTTGGGTTTTGACGTGAGGAAGAAAAGGAAGAAAGGAAGAAAAAGTGAAAGAAGGAGAGCGCTGGAGCAGGGTTGCTGAGCCGCGGGGAGAGTGCAGCCGTGGAAAGAAAAGGGAAAAAGAGAAGTTGGCTGCTGGCAGCGTCACTCGAGCTGGACCTGGACCTGGTTTTTCTTGGCTCTTTTCTTTCTCCTTCTTCTATTTTTGATATTTGAATTTAGCCCATTCATGTGTGGCTAAACCTCTTAGCTAGGGCTAAGAGGTGAAGCTGTAGCGAGATGGGAGATACTGTTTGTGCCTTTAAATTTCATAAACTGAATTTGATTTAGTGATTATTATAAAGAATATTTTTCTTAGTCTTTAATGGTCTGTTGTGACTGAAATTACAATGGGTTTGCAATGGCTCTCAATATTTCTTTCCTCTTTTTATGTTTATGAAGTCAGGAAGCCCTGTTGTTCATCATTGCTCCATGGGCATGGTAGGATGACAGTACCCTTCCTGATCCTCATACATTGTTGATTGGTTGGTAATTAGTTTAATCCTGTTGTTTGCTTTGTCTCCTGGGCATGGTTAGATGATGGAATCCATTCTAATTCATATACCATTCACCTCTTGAAAACTATATCAAAGGAAGTCTAGTTAAATTCCATGATTTCTGAAGCAGGCATAATTTCTCCCTGATCTCTACAAGTGGATCCTCTGAATCCCTAGTTTCTTTCCTTTGAATTCCTTAAAAGTTTTACATTAATCTCTCACCATTATTCATCAAATTCTATTTGGTTTAGATCACATCTTAGTCTAGTTCTATTTCTACCTAGTTTCAGATAACGTACAGGTATCAGTCCCTGTGGATTCGACCTCGGTCTTACCGAGTTTATTACTACATCACAACCCTATACTTGGGGAGTGAACAAGACACCGTCCATTCACTCTATTTTACTGATCATTACCCTCAATTTGACTAGTTACTCACCTCGATCATACTACATATGAGAAAGATATTGGGCAAACAAGATTGATCAACAATTTGTGTGAATTTTGATTTAAACATCTGAAGTTATTTACTCTTCATGTCTAGACTAATCAGATTGTCCAAAAATAGTTAAAGGTTGTTCATAATATCAAAAATATATAAATGAATAGAAAACACAAACATCAGCTTGATCCAAAACTTCCATGGCCTCCAAGAAATTTTAAATGGTAGAGATTCAATCACATTATTTCCTGTGGTGTGGTCCACTTGAGCTTTGGATATGCTTCCTTTTTGTTCTTTAGACATCAAATTATCTGCTAACATGGATGAATGGAGTGGATAAAATAAATAAATAATGGTGAACCCCACAGAGTTTACTCTGGTAAAGGTAACGAGTAACTCACTTAAATGTAGTGGAGAAAGGTTTCCTTAAAACATTCATAATCATATATTGGGCCTGCTTAAATGTGATTCACATATCCAACCCACTCATTATGTGTGTCCCACTTGGATGAGGGGTCATACCAAGTTTCAACTGCATCCAAAACTCATGTGGGCCCCACCAAGTGTTTTTATATTTTTTAGGATGTCTTCACATAGTTTTAAATGGTATGGCCCACTTGAGTTTCGTTTACCGATGATTTTTGAGATATCTCATAACGTAAAGGGGACACATCAAATCCACGGTGTTGATGTTTGACACACATCATGATGCGGCCCACAAAACTTACTAACATCAATTCTTAGGTTCTCATGAGATCAGTAAGTTGGGTCACAATTTTAACCAGAATATTTGGCCCATTTTACGTGTCTAGTCCATTCACTCTATTTTACTATCAATACTCTCAATTTGACTAGTTACTCACCTCAATCAGGCTACATATGAGAAAGATATTGGGCATACAAGATTGATCAACAATTTCAGTGAAATTTGATTTAAACATCTGAAGTTATTTACTCTTCAATTTGAACTGATTAGATTGTCCAAAAACGATTGAAGGTTTAATTAGTGGATGTGCCTAATAATTTTGTAATTTTATTTTTCACAAATAAATTTAACATTTTTCTCAAAATGTATATTTTTTTTTACTCTTTTAACTAAATATCATTTTTATTATAAATAAATTTAAAATTTTTTTTACAAAATTTAGTTTTCTTTTTTAAAATATATATTTTTTTACAATTTGTCAATTTTTTCACAATTTTGTTTAATTTTTTAAATTTTCTTTTTCAAAATATCATTTTTTTAATCTCACTTTTGTTATCTAACTTTTCATTTTTTTTTCTTGTCAAAATACAAAATTTAGTTTTCTTTTTAAAAATATATATTTTTTTTTTTACAATTTGTCAATTTTTTCACAATTTTGTTTAATTTTTTAAATTTTCTTTTTCAAAATATCATTTTTTTTAAATCTCACTTTTGTTATAAAACTTTTTAATTTTTCTTGTCAAAATACAAAATCTAGTTTTCTTTTTAAAAATATATATTTTTAAAACAATTTGTCAATTTTTTCACAATTTTGTTTAATTTTTTAAATTTTCTTTTTTAAAATATCATTTTTTAAATCTCACTTTTGTTATATAACTTTTTAATTTTTCTTGTCAAAATACAAAATCTAGTTTTCTTTTTTAAAATATAATTTTTTTTTTTACAATTTATCAATTTTTTCACAATTTTGTTTAATTTTTTAAATTTTCTTTTTCAAAATACCATTTTTTATCAAATTTTTTTCTTCAAAATTATCAACATTATTCAGAGTTCTTAATTTTTTTTTCAAAATCTAGATTTTTATAAAATTACAGTTTTTTTTCAAAATTTAAATTTTTCTTAAACAATGTTAATTATTTTTCTAAGCTTCTCAACTAATTTTTTTTTGAAATTGATAATTTTTTTGAGCTTCTTACTTTTTGACCTAAGCATTAGAAACAGTCTTTGACAGGGCTATAAGACGGTTTAGGACCGTCTCCAATAGAGACGGTCTTTGACAGTCCCTAATAGAGATGGTCTTTGTCAGGGCTATAAGACAGTTAAGGACCATCTCTAATAGAGACGGTCTTTGACAGTCTTAGATTACAAGTAAAAGACGGCCAATGAGCGTCTCAGATGACCGCATATAAGATGGTCAAGGACCATCTCTAATGCGAACGGCCAATGACCGTCTCAAATGACCCATATAAGACGGTCAATGACCGTCTTAAATGATTTGTGGACGTTCAAATTTTTAAGATAATATTAAGGACGGTCAGGGGCCGTCTAAAATTTTAGAGACGGTTTACGGCCCTCTCGAAAGCGTCTTTAAACCAAGCAATTTTAGAGACGGTCCAGAACCGTCTCTAAATCCGTCCTTTTTTTCCATTTTTCACGTAGTGTATGTGGATCCTTGGCCTATGTGGCCTAAAATCCAAGTTCTTTGTGTTGATCCTTGGCCTGTGTGGCCTAAAACCTAGCTGCTTTGTGTAGGGCATAAACTATCGTGTCTTGTGTAGGACCCTTGCCTTATGTAGGCATGTTTAGGTACCTTGTGTAGGTCCTAAAGTCAACCTTGTGTAGGTTGTAAATGTTTGAGGTGAACCTAATTTGAAACCTCTATTAGTAAATTCGGTACACTCAAGGGTTGAGTGCGTCTGCCAGGAGTGGAGTAGGCACATAGCTGAACCACTATACATGACTGTGTTTAGGATTGTTGCTTGCTTAGTCTTTTAATTCTGTTTATTATTCATATAAAGCATGATTATTTGAATATCTAGAACTGATAAGAATCAAATCCCACATACACTCATACACATCATCCATCATAAACTAATTATTAACTCTACTTAATATTTAGTAGTCTTGTGCTTAGGTCCTCTACTTGGCTTAGAAGCCATTAGAGTTAACATGAGTATATCTTGATTGTTGCATAATAGATCAAGGTTAGGATCATAGGATCCCCTCCCCCCCCTCAGGACACTTTGACCTATTCCTACTTCTACTATAGCGGTTTATACTGCAATTTCAGCAGGTACCTCTGTAACGTCTCGAAAAAATCCGTACAAAGGCCCGAGTACCACCTCAGGCAGAAATCCCTAAAGATCGTATCCTGTAGAAATTTAGGCGAATTTTAGTTAAATACTAAACTAAATAGGCGGTGGATTTAGCTTGAACCACTATCTATATAAATGGCAAGATCCAAAACTACTTAATAACCTAGGAGAAATCCCAAAAGTCAATTGCTCTCGGGAGCACATTAAAACTCCGAATCGGACCTGGACCGCACGTCGAAAGCCCGATGATCGCGAAACTATAGGGTTATGTCCGCCTTACTGGGCTTGACGACCAACGTGGGAATCAAGCCCAAATAGTATCCAAAAACGCACAACTTGAGCCTAGAGCGAAGTGTGTGAGAAACGCGAATATCCTTAGAAAAGGTATTGAAACTTAAGTGAATTGGGTCATTCACTTGTGGGCGAAATTGAAGATTTTAGACCATCAGTTTCTGACTGAACTTCACCCATGGATCAGGAAAATTTCTCAACACATATCTGTATACTTGTAGCCCTGATCAAGCGACAACGACCGTTGATCTGACACGGGTCCTCCACGGTCGATCCGCTAATCCGATCGTACCAAAATCATAACCTGGTTTAGATCCATGGTCAGAGAACTTGCTCCATACCGTAAGTGAGTAATGGACCTCGAGATGAGTCCCGTGTGCCCGAAACAGACACCCTTTGGCTGTAACCTAAGTATACCATGGCCTTGGGGCCATTTACACCAGTTCTGGGCCTATACAATGCCCTTAAACCACCCCATTCCCATTACATACGAATTTCTCTAACCCTTGGAGAGAGAAGAGAGAAAAGAGGAGAAAAGAGTGATGAGAAGAGAGAGAGAGAGATAGTGAGATCGTTGCTGGGATTCACTCCCATTACTCCACGAGCTAAATCACCTCTCCCGTTTCGCTATACCATCGTTTTCAACTACGATTTGGGTAAGAAATCCTAACCCTGATCTCGTTGTAGAAATCCAGGTTGGTAGTTTGTCGACCTAGCTAACCTATTACGTCGTGTAGGTGTTTGTCATCTCGTTTTCGAAAATGTACAGTCTAAACTGGGTCCGAATCGAGCTTTCCGATGAAAGGTGCGGACTATAAAAGTTTAGGTTATAGTTTTTAAGGCTTTCAATGTCAGCTAATGATTTATGTCTGACTTGACTGCTGTCATATCATCTTAGACACGTCGATTTCGATATATTACACATGTATGAACTATGTTGTATGAAAATGCATTCCATGTGTTTGTTGAAATATTTGAGTGAATGTGAAATCCTGATTTGTGCTTGTCATGATTACTAATCTAAGATCCAGGTGTGTTATATGCTTTATAACCGATGTTGTGAAATGAATTATTATAGTAAATGTCGTAACTAATTTAGTCTATGTATTTAGTAAGGTGTAGTTTAAGTGTTTAATGAAATGTCTAAATGAAAAAAAAATGTTGATGGTTGGTATTTATTAAGTGTCATAAGATAGGATTCTTAATTTCCTTAACCATATGTATGGCTTCTTTCATGAAATCATATCGCCGCTACGCGACTTATGAATTTAATGCAAGTGTTTGGCGATATGTTCCATGTGTTTGATAAAATGCTCAAATAAGTGTTGCATTTAGATTGTTCGTTAAATACTTATATGATTATCACATATATCCACATGTTATATCTAAGTAAGATTGGGACTACAACGTAGTCCAGGCAGTCAGTAACAATTCCCGTTTGAGTGGCCGAACTAGTCTCGCCACATTGATACGTTCGATGAATCCAGGTCGTACGACGATTGTCGACAATGGTTAGGCCACGGGAAGTGCTTACGCGCTCCATGTCGATTAATTTGGCATGCGCTCGTACCAATCAAACTTGTCTAATAAACCGACTGGCCTATTGTGTGTTTACCATGTATGGACATCACTGCTTGAATCTAAGGTACCACTTACTAATGTAAAGACCCGTTTCAACTATGGTACTATGGTCTGCTAAGACTCATGAGCAGGGCATGGTGATATGAGACACCATGGTCGAGCTATCGGCCTACACTGGGGTGACGAGTCTCCCCGTAGTGAACAGTGAACAACCCAAACTCGTGAGCTGAATATGGTGGTATAGGACACTGTATTCGAGTTCTTAGCATGCATTGAGATGACGAGCCTCCCCGTAGTGACTTCGAGTATAAACTCTCGAACTTACCTATCCACTGTTTTTCATTAGGAGTGATGCCTTACAACTTGCTTATCGTATGTGATTAACTAGGATTGAAGAACTTAGATGGATCTTTCGGTTAGGTAAATGATATAAAGGGAGGTACCTTAGCTTCCCGAATCTACTGTATGAATAAGCCTAATTAAGTACTCGGCTAACACGATCATGCACAGCATTGCATGTGCTGTAGCGAGAAAGTGCACTTTAAGGAGTTTGTCATGCACGAATAGTTGATGTAGTCGCTTGAGGGAGTGTCGTGCAAGGGCATGCATCATTACTGCATATCATCCATGCATTAATAAGAGTAGTTAGGAAATGATTGTTGTACTGCTTTATCATTACTGCTTAATTGAATTGATAACGTGTTAACCTTTGCCTTATAGTACCACTGAGTTGATCACTCACTCCCACTCTAGGATGGTGTTTTAAAACACCAACCAGATTCTGTTATAAATGCAGGTGATGAGGATGTATATGTAGAAGAGTTGGACTTCGCAGATGAGGAGGAAGAATTCTCCTATGTTTAGCTCTCTGGCAGGTCTATGTGACCTCGTGCTGCTTCGATGGGATTTCAGGGATACATAGATTAGTCGGACACTTACATTTTGTCATTTTGTATATTTTAAGTTAAAACATGTATATATTCGGCCCGGTAATATACTCGTACTCTAGAGGTTGTAAAACACGTACATATACCTTATATATCTATCTCAATCTTCTGCTTGCTTAATTACATTAACTCTAGAGTATGATATGTCGATTTAGTATAATTCCTCTCATGTTTAAGCATTAATATGGACAACATTTAAACATCATTATCTATGTTGCACAAGTGATATGTTGGATCTCAGGAGTTGAGCTTTGCTTGACCCTCGAAATCCGGGGCGTTACAACCTCGGATAGCTCAAGGACCTCTGGAGCCGTCGGTCCTGCTGCCTGGCTGGTTCCTTGGATGGGGAGAGATCATATTTGTTCCAATATTTGTTTCATTGAAGTGATGTTGTCGTTTAATACTTCAACTTGCTGCTTAAGGGAGACAAGCCGACCTCCCCAACTCCTAGACCGCTGCGCCCCACGGGTGCGAAGTTAACCTGAAGCTGGGAAGATGAGTCCCGATGGCTAGCAGACTGCTCCGGCGATGCCAAATCGGGAGCAGCAGTGGAGGGGACTGTCTTCTTTTTCTCTTTCGCCATTGTTGAGGGTTAATAGATTATAAGAACGGCTTTCGATGTTGTTCCCACAGATAGCGCCAAACTGTTAATATAAAAATCTGGTTAGCTTTCCCTAGACCTTCGTGTACCTGCACAAGAAACAGATAAAAGAGACTCTAGCTAGTACAAGGGACCCTCCGATGCCTAAGTCAGGAAAGTAATTGGGATCTAGTCGAGTAATGAGTTTTAGGCTGGAGATTGTACGTACCTTTCACTATCAAGGATGCCCCTATTTATAGTTTAGAAGAGGTGGTCATGTAGAGGGGATCTCCCTATTTAGTAAATGCGTATTGTAGGGATTCAGATCCTAAACGAGTGAGAAATTTTTCTGAGATCTTTGGTGAAGATCTCGAGATCCTGGGCATGTCGTGGATACTTTCCGAGTTCTTTGGAGAAGATCTCGGCCGGATCTTTGATTGTTAGAATCACTGGAAGCGTGCAGTAGGAGACCGATGTGGTCTTGGCCGACCTAAGCTGGGTCCGACCTGATCCTTTTAGCACGTGCTTCGACTTCCTTTGACGTTGTGCTAATCGGCCTATTTCTCAACTTGTTGTCGAGAGGCCGAGCTTGAGCCCGGTTGTTGTTTGGTCCAGAGCCAAGTGGTGGATTTCTCACTTAGGTTCTTTGTTGCTCGACCTGGTTAACCGCATGAAGGTCCAACTTGACCTTGAATTATTGGATGGCCTATTTCCCCATGACACTGTTAATGGCCATCACTAAGTGATATAAATTAAGTAAAAGTGACTTGTTTCATCTGGTTTTTAGAAAATAGGCCATTCATAGTGGGCCAAATGTGAACGAACCGATTGAGACATCACCCTGTCACATGTATCACATATGGATGGCTATATCATATTGGAATTCTTCTCCATCAGCCCGCATCATCTCCGGACGGGCCATCCACTAACCTCTGTGGGGCCCACAATAACGAGGGATCTGAATTTGAAGTGAACCAAAACCAGGTGTATGGTCAGGAAACGGATTGGCTACCCCCTGCCACCAGCCCGGTGGATGGTGGTCAGTTCTCCGTGGCCCCCACCATGATCTATGTGTTTCATTCCTTTTTACGTATCATTTTAGGCTTGATCCCAAAAATTAGAGGGATATAAATCCCAGGTGGACCACACCACAGGAAAACAATAGGGATTGGATATCTACCATTAAAATCTTCTTAATGCCCACTGTATTGTTTATTAGACATCCAATCGGTTGATTAGGTTATACAGATCCAGATGAAGGGAAAAAACAAAGATCATCTTGATCCAAAACTTTTATGGCCCCAAAAAGTTTTTAATGATCGAGGTACATTCAATACTGTTTCCTGTAATGTGGTCCACTTGAGATTGGAATATAACTCATTTTTTGTCTTATAACATAAAATGATCTAGAAAAATAGATGGACGGCATGGATGAAATATATACATCATGGTGGGGCCCACAGAGTACCGACCACAGCCATTGGCTGAGGCAGGGGGAGTAGCCAATCCGTTTCCGTATGGCCAATGAGTTGCCAATTTCTATCCACCTCGTGAAAAGCTTTGGCACGCTAAACCATTAATGTGAAAGTGATCAGATAGTGATGGGAGTGGGCCTGACATATCCTATCGCCTGCTAAAGTATCCGAGAGACGCGGATCAGGTGGTGTTGCCCGCACCATCTCCAGTGGTGGTGTAGTGATGTATTAAGTGCTGTAGGGCCCATCTTGGCATGTTTGTTTTAAATCCATGCGGTCCATCTATTTTTCCAACTCATTATAATGCATAAACCCAAAAACGAAGTAGATCTTAAGATCAAATGGACCACGCAACTTGAACAGCCACCATTAAAAACTTCTTGAGGCTAACCTTTGGGATTAAGCTGATATTTGTGTTTTCCTTTCATTCATATCAGTGTTACCTTATCAGCATGTTGGATGGCAAATAACCGTTACAGTGGACCATAAGAAGGTTTCAATGGTGGTTGTCATTTTCCCAACTATTTCATGTCATGTGGTTGGCTTGAGTTTCTGATCCGGTTTATTTTTGAGTTGGCAAAATAGATGGACCGGATGGATATAATAAATATAATAAAACATGTACATAAAATCGGCCCCATAGAGCCCAACACATCACCGCACCACAGCTGGGGTGGCGCGGGCAACACCACCGAATCGGTGCCTATCTGAGAAGGGCGGAAAGTGGAATATAGTGGACCCCACCATTTCCTCACTAGCGTGATTCATGTGTGCAGGATTTATGAAGCATGGGCAAGACTGGTCATGCGTTCTATTGGGAAGCGGATTGCGTTCTGCTCCCGCCGGACGATAATCCGTCCAGGGCTCTGATGGGCCCACAGTGACATATAGGTTTTATCTATGTTCTCTATCATTTTTACTTTAGACATCGAATAAAAAACGAAGCCGATAAAAGACTTTGGGCATTGAATTCTCACCTTTTGATATTTGTGTTTTCCTTTCATCTAAGTCTATACAACCGTGTGAACTAGTTGAATGGCAAATAAACATCAGAGTAGCCCTAGGAAGGTTTGGATGATAAATTTTATTATTGCCACTGCTTCATGTGGTGCGTTCCACTTGATCATTAGACATACTCGATTTTTAGACTCATACACTACAATGATTTGAAAAAAATTGTGACATGGCCTGGATAAAACAAATACATCACTGTAAGCCCCACGGAGCCCCTGCCAGGATGCATTAACCATTTAGTGTGTACAGGTGGGACAGGACGCAATAAGCTTCCTTTCGTTTTATTTTATTATTATTATTTTTTCACAAACGGACTCACACACACGCACTCACACCACAGTGGTTTACCACGGAGGCATGAGTAATGACCCAGCTCCCCTTCGTAGTAACTCATGGGCCTTCCTTGTGGCAGCATATGAAGCAATCCAAACCATCCAAATCATGTTCCTGACTGCTGACGAAGAATAGCCCGAAAGTTCACATTGTTAGGATGTTATTAACCATCTGAATTTTGCTTATTGAACTCGAACCTTTGAGTAATTTCTTCTTAGCCGTAGAATGGACTAACCCCACTCAAACGGCCTTGATCATTCTATTTGTTCAATTTTCAGGTAATGTTACATCCAAAGGGTCCCATACAACCAAGAGGAATTATGGAATGATCCATGTGCAAAATATACTTAGCTTGTCAGCTTGTACAAGTAGAGCCCGAGTTTTGATCTAGACCATTGGATAGTTGAACCCATCATGGATGGACTGTCCTAAAATTTTGTCAGATTGTAAGATCCTGGCCATCAATTTTTGTCTTTTTCCAATAGGATGTGAACTATTATTGGTATTTCTCCTGTCCATCCATTTCTTGACACAAATTGAAGAGCTAGGATTTTACTCCATATATCGAAGGAGGAGCTCGATTAATGTCCTGATGTGCCAGTATGGTTCAAGTATCTCAATCATTGCTCTGAATGAAACTACAATGGATAGGTGATGCCTAAGAGATCTCCAAGGTTAGGCAATTCCATCCCTTAGATTGGTAGACCACAAATAAACGGTTGGAGAAACATTCACGTCTAAAATAAGTAATCTTTTTGGGTTCACCCCATCCACGTTGTGGCTCATCGTATCAGTGGTGTGATAACTGGACGAATGGCCCCACTTGTACAAAATGTAACTCATAAGTACATCAATTATTGGCTATAATTAGATCACCAAATAGTTTACTGATGCTAGATTTTGATATCACTTTTTATTCTTTTTTTTTATTCTTTTTTTATTCTTTTTTTTTTTTTTTTGTTGCCTTCTAACCGGTTTTAAAACTTTCCATGGACAAAAATACCCCTTATGGAAATGGAGCTCGTTAGACTTTGGAGTGCTCCAGAAGTTAAAAGGGTTATTTCCAAATGTGCGGAGTGGGTCCTGGTAAACTATAATTAGACCCACTTCATGAAAGATACAATCCACACATTCTATTCAACAATCCTTGAACCATAGATATAATTGAGTTAAGTATAATTGAAGCCTATTATGGCCCACAAAATTCGTTAAGTACATTCATTTATAACTATTCCATCTAGTGTGGTCCACCTATGATGAAGTTTTTCCTCATTCTTGGGCCCATGCCCTAAAATGAACACCCCAAATGAATGGACAACATGGATTTCAATCATGACAACCTATCAATCCCACAGAAGCTGTCCATATGGCCTTTATGAGGTGAAATGCCATTGGAGACCCATTTCCTCACACACACACACACACACACACGTAAAAAAAGGATATTTTTTTTTTTTTGAGGGGACTACCACCTATTCCGAATATTTAAACTATCGACTGTGGGTCCACCTCGCTCTCTAACCAACCTCTGGCAACCATTTGATGGTGTATTATCTTTCTTTGGCCGCCCCATCAATACCTCAGGGCCAAGCGAGCATCCTACGGAGCATTCTCTTCCTCCAGTATTGTATTGACATTTCCAGCAACATTTTTCACTATCTAGTTAACTTATTCACTCTCTAACAACCATTGTCCCTAACAGGCAGCCAAAAGTAAGAAAATATTTGCACTATGGTTTTTTAGGTGGGTTGTTAGTTGGAGATGATTATGTGAGTTTGATATTGGGAGAATGATGGAAGATTAGAAATTTGATGTATTACAGTTTGTAGTTTATGGGAGTTTGAAATTAGCGGTTGTTTTATCATAGAATTTTATTTTTTATTGTTTTTTGTTCAATGGGGGCGCGTGTTGAAAATGACAACATTCACAATGACAATCTCGCTAAAATTGCACAATAGTGATCCTTAATGGAGGATAATGGCAATCCCGTTGAAAATGCATAATGTCGATCCCTTTAAAAATGAACAACGTTGATCCCTTTAAAAATGCACAGCAACAATCCTTGTCCATTACAACAACGATCCTTTTTGAAAATCCACAATGGTGATTCCTTTGACAATTCACAATAGTGATCCATGTGCATTACAATAGTGGTCTCTTTAAAAATGCACATCAGCGAATCCTTGTGCGTTACAATGGCGATCCCTTAAAAAATGCACAACAACGATCCTTTTGCGTTACAACGATGATCCGTGTGCATTCCAACAGCGATCTCGATGAAAATTCACAACAATAATCATTTTTGTTCCATGTATTTATTATGCTATTTATTAATACTTTATCTATCAAGCACTACAAATTCAAATGATTTGAGGAAATCGGCTATGTGCTTGTTAAGTGCTATAAATATTACATATTTATCACCTATTTTATAGATTTTTCCAATGCATATTCGTATTTACTTGATCTAATTAGAGGTATTTCTAATACGTAGTAGGATTTCAAAATCTAAGATGAATTTGAGCCTAAAAGAGGTGAATTAAAACTCAAAAGAAAAAGAGATGAAGCAATTGAAGAATTTAATGAGGAGAAGATTTGAAGTTATGAAGAGCCATAAAATCAAGTACCGAAGATGAAAGACCAAGGATCAAGAGATGAAAAGTTAAATTGCATTCTTCCTATAACTTTTGATAGCACTTCAATTCCATCGACAATCTCTTGATGGGGCTCGAAGAAGATTTTGATACTATCGACAGGACTTAGATTACACTCGAACCTATTGAAAAGTCCCATTAAAAGGGGCAATTGGTGTGATAGTTCGTGAATTTCTTAAGTTGGTGCGATTTCTCCTACTCAAGCAAAGCCTCTACACGTGAATCAACATTAATTTAGGGTTTATGAGTGAGAAAACGAATGAGAATCCTTTTCAGTGTTGTTGTTCTTCCTCAATCTATCAGTTCTAGTTTATTTTTCTATTTTATTTTTAGGATGTTAGCTTTGGTAAGTTAATTTCTTAACTAAGGCTAAGGGGTGAAACTTATAGTTAAATTTTTAATGTCCTAGCTTATTGGTTTCAATACATTGGTTTGAATGATGATATTTAGTTCAATTGATTTGAATTTTACTTTAGAAATTTTTGAGTTGTTTGATCTTTAATCCATTGTGAACTTCGAGTGCATTGGATGCTAAGTAGTGCAATTACTTGGCTTGATTAGAGAATGTATTAATTTATAAAATCCCTTGATCTATTGTCGAATTTGTTCACAATAAATGCTTTGGAATTCCCTGCGATCAATTACCTTGTGCTTCATGAGAGAACCATTCAACTAAAGTTCATATTTTATATTGGTGAATTATAAATGGAAAAACTATTTTTTATCTTTCAATTGGAAGGAATCCTCATTCGATTCTAATAGAGTTATCGAAATTGAATCGATAAATGAGGCATTGTGAATTGATTAGAAGTGGAACCCTGGAACCTTAGTTGTTTTTAAGTATTGTTTCTACAACCCTGATCACTCTGTTAGATTAGTTAATCTTAGAATTAGCCTCGTTCTAGTTGTGTTCTTTTCAGTCTTTATCGATTGACCTTGGATTCATCGAGTTTATACTACTTTGCAGCCCTGCATTTGGGGTTCAAAACAAGTTTTTGGCATTGTTTCTAGGAATTGACTACCTTAGAACAATTTATGATAGGAGTAGATTAGGTTTTATCTTATTTAGTTTGATTTCTACCCTAGGGTTTAGTTCAAAAATTTTCAAGTTTATTTTTTTTAGATTCTATTTTAGTCATTAACAATGTTCTATTTGTTGTAAGTTTAGGTTTAAGTCATGTCATCTCTATCTCTTAATTGCTTTCTAATCAATGATTTGTTGTAGGCTCAAGTCATGTCATCTCTACAAGTAACATCTTTTCCTCACTTCTCTTAATTGCTTTCTAATCAATGATTTGTTGTAGGCTTTTATTTCTAGGCTTAGGTTTTTTAATTTAGGGTTTTGTGTGAGTGTGTGTGTGTGTGTGTGTGTGTGTGTGTGTGTGTGTGTGTGTGTGCCTAAGTGGTTTGTAATCATACACTTCGGCTTCTAAGTGAATGAGGACTAGTTGAAGAACTTTCTATCCATTATCGAGTTAGAAAACATCTTAGTTCCTGGGAATCAACCGAAACCATGGCTACCAATGCACCCAATCAACCTAAAAACAAGTTGTATCGAGATGAGAACAAAGTAAACAATGTTCCACAGGTTAGGACTTTACGTGATTTCCTATAACCTACAAGAAAAACCATACCATAGTGCATAATTTTTTTCTGTGAACAAGGGCAATATTGATTTTAGACCAAGCGTGATCCAACTACTCTCAAATTCCATCACCTCGACTCTGGAAGTCCATACCTATATTTATAAGAGTTTGATAAGATCGTCATAACGTTGCATTACAACAACATCTCGGAGGATGGTATTAGACTAAAATTGTTCTGAAAGGAAGAGCTATATATGTCCTAGAGGAGGGGGGTGAATTGGATAATACAAAATATTTCGATACAATGCGGAATAATAAAACAAATATACTCAATTGCTTAGAGTATGGAATTCTTAATATCAAATAATTCGTAGGACAACCTTCACCTAAAAGATTTAGGCAAGATAACCTTATTTCACGACATGTTTGAGATCAAAATATCAAACTTAGCAAGAGACAATCAATCACAAAGAAAGCATATAAAGAATAAATCAATCACCATAATGTGCAAGGAATTATAGTGGTTCGGTGCTTAACTCCACACCTACTCCACTTCCAAAATTACTACCCTCGTAATTTTGGCTTTCACTATTCAAGGTTTTCACAGGTACACCTTAACAACCTTATACAGTCTGTGATTTTCACGGGCTCACCACAACAAAACTCACTTTGTGATTATCACGGGCTCACCACAAAACAAACCTTCTAAGATTTTTGCACTATCTCAGAAAAACCCAAATAGAAATGAAAGTAAAACAGTACTTATCTTTAATTGGCGAGTCAAAGACGTAACTGTAGCTTGAATGCAGCGATCTTCTTTCTTGGGATATAGATGAAGTCATGCATGTGTTCAATCTAAAAAGAATGTAGGGATATAATATATTTTCAATGAAATGAACAATACCCTAATGCTGCAAATTCAATTATTTAAATCTTGAGTAGAGTATGGATTACTCTATTAAAATAGTTTAAACAAACTTTAGAAAGAAAATAGAATTAACTAAATTAAATATAAGAATTACCACTCAAATAGCTTAAGGAGGCTTGGATTTTCGCTCTTTTCTTGAGAAGATGAATCTGTATTTTTTGTTCTTTGAAAGAGTGAGAGAAAGCCTGTGAGGCCCATATCCTAGACCGTACCGTTCCGTAGGCTTCCGCGGTCCTCCCGGTTGAATTTTGACAATCTGCGATGCGTAGATAGCATTTGCGTGCATCCCTAAGTCGTACCCTGTCAATCTGAGTCGGCTTAACCTGAGCTTGCATCCTTGCGACCGCGCCGGCACCGCGGTTCCGACACCACGTCTCGCATGCCGATGCGATACCCAGGCTAGCAGATGTGAACCTGTGTTCAGTTTGAGGAAAACGCCGCACATTTGCAAACCCAAGAGAACATGTCCCATCAATCACATCAATCATGTCAAATACATATCCCATCCCCAAGTACAAGCAACCCCGAAAGTCATCTCTCTCTCTCTCCACCTATCCCTTTTCAAAGTACACCCATCACTCACCCATCACTTCATCCATCAACCATCCCTTACATCATCTCTCTCTCTCTCTCTCACTCTCTCTCTCTCTCTCAAACCATTCTCCCAAGCAAGAGAGCAACCGTCCATGGCTTTTCAAGGAGAGGAAGAAGCTAGGTGTGGCCCACCTCCCTACCACCCAATCCCAACCCTCCAATCTCCATCATCCTCCATCAAAGTGGTAGCCAAGGTGTTAGGCACCCCATGGAGCCCAGAAGAAGTAAGAACGGTGGATGATTTCATAACTTCCACCATTGTTTTTATTGTGATTTGAGGGCCCACATATGGTGGGACCCATCTTTATGTATGCATGTGTATAGAGGAGCTCATAGTGGCAAAGCTCCTCCCATCTTCGTCGTTTCCTTCTCTCTCTCTCTCTTTTCCTTTTTGTATGGTGTTGATGATGATGAGGTGTGGCCCACCTGATGTGTGTGTGTGTGGCCCACCTTTGAAGTATCTATCATGACCATGCCGTCCATGCATAGGGCCCACCTTGCTAGACTGTCCAACGGACGGGATTGCTGCCCGTCCGTCTGGACAGGCCCGGATGAAAGAAAACACAAATATCAGCTACCCATCTAGTGGGTCCCACACGCGTGGACCCACCTCGATACATGTGTACATCCAGCCATCCATCTGCTAGACGTTGGGCTGCTGGCCCAGCATTCCAGCAGCTGGATACTGCCATGGGGCTCCACCGTGATGTGTGTGTTTCCTAGCCATCCATTTGATATAAGGTGTGGCCCACCCCACACGTGTGACACGTGTGGGATAGGACCCACCTTGATGTTTGTATTTTGTATCTCCACTGTTCAGAGATCTCTGGAC
The DNA here is from genome assembly GCF_029962835.1 of Magnolia sinica. Classification (NCBI taxonomy): domain Eukaryota; kingdom Viridiplantae; phylum Streptophyta; class Magnoliopsida; order Magnoliales; family Magnoliaceae; genus Magnolia; species Magnolia sinica. The sequence goes on from NC_080577.1 coordinate 62,493,592, forward strand.
GATGCTGTGGGGACCCATCATGATATATGTGGTTATATCCACGCCGTCCATTGTTTTTTTCGGATGTGGGACCCACCCACACGTGTTGCACGTGTGGGGTGGGCCCTACCTTGATGATGTGTTGTATACCTCGCCGTCTAACTGCTTTCTGTGCTGAGTGGGACACACCATGATGTATGTTTTCCTCCACGCCGTTCAACTATTTTTCATCTACACCATCCACTATTTAGGATGGTGGGACCAACCTCTTACGAGGTATGTGGGGCTGTGCACACTCGACGTATGTATTGTATAGCTACACCGTCCAGCAATCTTGATGGTGGGGACCACCCTCCTAAGGCTGATATCTGATGTCAACAAGCAGTGGGTCTGATCATGAAGTCTGTGTTACATCCAGACCGTCTGTCCATTTGTATAGACGTCAATAAGTCTGGGTCTAATCATGAGGTATGTAGTATATCCCAACCGTCCGTCTGTTTTGGCAGTGGATGGGAACCCTCCTTGATGCATGTATATCCACGTTGTTCATTTGCAGGGCCCACCTGCTGTGTGAATAGGGCCCACCTGCTGTATGTAGGGCCCACTTAATGAATGTGAGGCCATTGTGGCCGTATGTGAAGCCCATTATGGCTATATGCGGGGCCCGTTGTGGCCCAAGTAATGGGGCCCATCATGATGTGTATAAGGACCATGAGATGCGGCCCACTTGATATACATGAGGCCCATGTGATGCAGCCCACCATGGGCCTCTCTCAAGTGTCTAATATACATCATGATGGGCCTCACTCATGGGCTACATATACAACACGTTGGGCCTCACCATATGGGCCGAAATTATATCACAATGGGCTGCAACAATGGGCCACGACATATAGGCCGGAAATACATCTCATTAGGCCTTACCAAATGGGCCGAAAATACATCACAATGGGTTGTAAATACATCACATTGGGCCTCATCATATGAGTCTCATATACAACACGTCGGGCCACATCACATGGGCCTAATACACATCACTATGGGCCACTCACACGAGCCTAACACACATCACTATGGACCGCATCAATGGGCCGCACCAATAGGCCTCATATACGTCACATTGGGCCTCATGCCCAGGCCTCATATACATCAAGTGGGCCATATTACATGGGCCACACTACATCACATCAGGCCTCGCCAAATGGGCCATAGATACACCATAATGGGCCTTGTCAAATGGGCTAGAAACACATCACAATGGGCCTCATACCTATGCTGCATATACATCACTATGGGCCTCATAAATGGGCCTCAAATACATCACGATGGGCCACAAATCATGAGTCGTAAATACTCAACAGGTGGGTCCCATCACATGGGCCTCAAATACATCACTTAAGCCGTATGACATGGGCCTTACACGCATCACTTGGGCCTCAATTATGCATTGCAGGTGGGCCTCAAATATACATCACAGGTGGGCCTTACACATGCAGCAAGTGGGCTATGGATGCTGCAGGTGGGCCCTGTAGATGAACGGTCTGCATGAAACACATAAGCCACGGTGGGTCACACCGACCAGGTGGACGGATGGCGAAGATATACAATACATGCATCACTAGTAGGCCCCACATGGTACCGTCCAAAATGGACGGTGTAAATATACATTGCATACATCTAGTGGGCCCCACCTCCACACATGCAGCACGTGTGGAGTGGGTCCCACACGGACGGTTGGGATATAATACATACCTCATGTCAGACCACAAAACTTGTTAATATCAAAACAGTAGTAAATATAGATAGGGTTCGTAGCAAAATGGATGGTACAGATAAAACTCACACATCACGTGTGGTCTATACAGATGGACGATGGATACAACACATACATCATGGAGTCCATGTAACGGACGGCTGAGATAAAACACATCGCAAGGTGAGCCCCACCATTCATCACGTGGTGTCCCACCATCCAGATGATGGATGGTTGAAATAAAACACATATATCAAATGGTGTCCCACCGTCCTTTGTTGGATTGGACGGTGAGGATACAATACATAAATCATGTGGGTCCCACCTGCTGGACCACGTGAATCATACAACAAGGTGGATTATAGACTTATAGAACTTGTGGACGTCAATACAATAGCTATAAAGCTGTACACCTGCCAATCCACTTCACGGAGGTGGGTCCCACGTGGGGCCCACCGTAACATTTATTTTCCATTCAATCTGTTCATAAGGTCATGAAGACTTGAAAGAAGAAAAAAAACAAATTTCATATTGGTCCAAAACTTCTATGACCCAAAAAGGGTTTCAATGGCAGACGTTCAATCCACCACTGCTTCTTGCCATGTGAAACACCTGAGCTTCCGTGTACAGCTAATTTTAAGGGTGCCCCACTTTTTAAAGGGGCCCCATCAAATGCACGGTATTGATGTCCAGCACACATCACGGTAGGGCCTGCGGCTGGGACCCACGGTCCCTGCCCCTTTCATCCACAGCGCAGCAGGACGTTGCTGCAGCATCCTCTGGATGACAACAGCAGCAGCAGCGCCTGCTGCATAAATTTTTTTATTGTTTTGTTGCAGTTTTTTCCTAGGTGGGGCCCGTATCAGGAGGATCCACTCTGTCCATTGGATTCTATGGCTCATGACAGACCAAACGAGCCCAATATTCAGTATGTTTTGGTGTGTAGAAACATCAAAGTGAGCCCTAATAGATTTTAACAGTCAATATCACTATTTTTTATAATGCGGCTTACCAGATATTCAGACTGGCTTCATTTTTCGGCTCAACGCCTAAAATGAGCTGGGAAAAAGGGTGGACGGTTTAGATCGGATACATACATTAAGGTAGGGTCCATGTGAGTGTGACCCGCTCGCTTTTGAATTAAAGTTGATATTGGTTTTTCCCTTTATACGGTCCAGCAGTAGAGGTTGCTGGATGTCCCAAGGTAGGACGATTGGAAGTAATACATTCATCCGGGTGGGGTCACGTACATGTGGCTCATCAGCCACATACATTGAGGTGGCCCCAAGCACACGTGACCCACTGATGGACGGTGGTGTTGATATAACACATACCTCATGTGGGTCTCATGAGATGGACGGAAGGTGTGGATGAAATCCACACACAGGTGGGTCCCATGGCATGTACGGTGTGGATCAAGCATCAAGGTGGGCCACAAAAGGGGAAAAAGAGAGAGAGTGAGAGAGAGAGAGAGACGTGAGTAGTGGAGGGACCCTGCCACTATGGGTCCCTCTTTGAACAATGCATACATCAAGATGGGTCCCACCATATGTGGGCCCTCAAATCATAAAATAAAATCACCTACCTTTGATCTCCTCTTCCTTCTTCTGCCTATAGCCTCTAGAGCTCCAAGGGAACGATTTTAACGGTTGAGATGATCTTTGGATGGTGGGATTGGGTGGTAGGGAGTGGGTCACACCAATTTCTCATCTCCTTAGAAAACCATGGACGTTGGGTTATTGGGGTTGCTTGGGAGAATGAGAGAGAGATGAGAGAGAGAGAGGTTGTAAGAGAGAGAGGGATGGGTGAGTGATGGGGTGAGTGATGGGTGTACTTGAAAAGGGATGGGTGGAGAGAGAGAGAGAGAGTTGACTTTGGGTTACTTGGGGATGGGACATGTACTTGACATGTGAGGTGATTGATTTGACATATTTCTCTTGGGTTTTGCAACGCGCGGCGTTTTCTTTGAACTGAACGCGGCCCCAAATCTCCCGGCCCGATATCGCCTCAGTGCGCGAGATGCGGTGACGGCACGGTCGCTAGAGTACAAGTCTCGAGTTGAGCCGACTCTGAAATACAGGATATGACTCAGGGTTGTGCACAACTGCCAATTACAAATCGCGAGTCACCGAAATTTGACCGGGAGGACCGCGGAAGCCTACGGAACAGTACAGGCTAAGATTCGGGTCTTACACCTATGCACCTACGCACGTGTGAAACTTTACACACATGTCATGGGATTTTAATTCGAACAGTCCATGTGATGCAACATACCATGAATCCCCCTGGGACCGATTTTCACCTTAAAATAAAACTCTGGTGGGCCATAGAAAAGAGTGATGCAAATCAAGTGAGGAAACTGTAAGTTTTTTAATGGCCCACCAAAGTTTTGGATCAAAGTAAAAGTTGGAACCTGGGTTGGATAAACTGCACACATTTACGGTGGGCCTAAATGAGTTTACTAATTCTGACTGTCATGTTTGACAACTGGGAATGTAATTTTATGGGATCCAGAGACTGGGTTTAGGTACTTAGAATGCATTCCATTTGAAATCCTTTTTTATTAAACAAATTCAAGAAATATGGCTGTTGGGAGGGAATTCATTCCCTTGGAATTTGCAAGCTACCCTCCGGCGAGGAATTAAAAAAATGGGCCTTTTACTGGAATTGGATTCCATTTCTTACATTTTCTAGGTTGCCAAATGTAAGGATTTTCCCTACTTATAAGGATTCTAGCAGTGTAGTTTTCCAGTTTGCCAAACAACCCCTTGGATTTCTAGGGAGGACTAAATTTTGTGCAGTGCATGGGTTTGATTATCATGTTTACTCTTTGGAATTTGGATACGTGGGAAAATGGTTGTATCTAATTTGAAAATATTCATTTTGTATGAGCAAGCTAAATGGGCTATAGTAGAAAAATCTTGTTGATTGGTAAACGTCCAATGATTGGATGGGTATGATTGTCTTATCTGTGCATTTGTTTTAAGCTAGCCTGTGATTGTGGGACCTACCTGAATGTGGGACCAAACAACCCCTTGCTATAAGACAAAATATTCAGTATTTTAAGTTATTGCTCCACATATCCATTTCCATGCACCATTGAGTGATAAGATTATTTTCTTTAAGAATTGCACTGATTAGTTTGTCAAAAGGAAAGAAAAGAAAAGAAGCTCAAATTGTTGTTTGAGTTAATCATATGATCCCATCTCATTATGAGAAAGTAGAAAAATGATGCATTTTAGGGCCTGTTTGGAATTGGATGCCCATATGTCTATAAAATCTGTAAGTTGTAAATGACCAAGGGTCTGTTTGGAATTGGATGCCTTTTGAGTGCTGAATGTTGGGATGTTAGCCTATCAAACCACTATTTCCACGTAAGTGTTCTACCAGTCCAATATTAATTACAGGTTCTGATCATCTATGGATGTTGGGGTCCTCCAATTGAATGTTCTAGAAGATTTAAAGATTGTGCCCACCTTGCTGAGTGCTGGTCCACATCAAACATGCCGAAGTGCAGGCTGGAAATTGATCATCCTGATCCAGTTGTCGAACCATCACTAAACCATCGTGCAGTTTGATGTTGAATCCAATGCCGATCAATCTGCAAGTTTGTACATTAACGCTTATTCGTCTTAAACTAAATGCTCAGCCTAGATACAAAAAATATTCATATGGTCAGCCTGGATATTCATATGCTCATAAAAAAGATCCTAAAATGAAGGATTGTGTTGGAGCAAATTCCTATTATAAAACCTACATTCCACTGTGCACATTGTCGATCAGGACTGACTATCTGGTGGGTTGTTCCATGGGCGGCCCATAGTTTAAAAACCAAACCTATTGGAAGATACTGACATGATTGGACGGTAATGATAATTTTGATTTTGTTATATATGGCCCATTTATGCTTATGGTATATATTTCTTGACTTAATAATTTCTTGATTTTTAAATCTATTTGCGAAATGGATTAGGATTCCGAGATGGATTTTCATATGATGTCTACAATGACTACGACTTGTGCATTAATGGCTATTTGGCTTGATAAAAACAATATGTTAAAAAAATCAGAACAACATCAATGAAATTGGACAGGTGCACAGGCCGCAAATACAATTATTAATGGATTGGGGCCAACATGCTTCAACTACATTCGTATGCAAAAAGATGTTTTCTTTAGCCTTCGTGATATGATACAAGAAAAGGGTAACCTGCGAGGAACATTTGGCGTATCACTAGAAGAAGAGTTAGTAATTTTTCTTCATATAATTAGCCATAATATTAATAACTGTGTTATGAAACATCATTTTAACCACTTCGGGGAAACAATTAGTCGTCACTTTAACAGAATGCTTAATGCAGTTGTACTTTTACAACACGATATTATAAAACCACTTGAAAATGGTGTACCACTCGAAATAATGAATAGTACGAGGTTTTTCCCATACTTTAAGGATTGTGTTGGAGCCATGGACTGCTCATATATTCCAGCGATGATCAATATAAAAGAGCAAGCTAAGTGGCGTAATCGAAAAGGATTTATCTCCCAAAATGTGTTAGCAAGCTGCTCTTTTGATTTAACATTTCAATATGTACTAGCAGGGCGAGAGGGATTGGCATCAGATTCACGAATGCTAGCAGACGCTCTTAACCGACAACACAAATTGATTGTCCCGACATGTACTAATCTAAAGAGACTTATAGATATATATTTATTTATTAATAAGTATATTATATTTAAATAACTTTGAAGCTGTATTTTTTTAAGCAAATATTACTTAGTAGATGCTGGTTTTGCGAATGTACCTAGTTTTTTAGCACCATTCCGTGTCGTTCGGTATCATCTAAAAGAATTTCGGCAAGGTTGTCAACCTAGGACAAAGGAAGAGTTATTTAATCTTTGTCATTCCTCATTACAGAATGCTATAGAACGCACTTTTAGAGTATTGAAAGCACGATTTCCAATATTGAAGATTGCTTCAGGTTATCCTTTAAATACACAAGTCAATATAGTCGCTGCATGTTGTATCCTACATAATCAAATTATCAATGAAAAACGCGATCAAGAACCTGATTTTGAGAATACCGATGGTAACAGTGATGATAAAGATGAAAGTGAGGTGCGTGAAGATCAAGGTAATGAGAGGGAAATCAAGAGAGTGAGGAGGAGAATGAATGCGACTTGCGAAATGAATTTGTGACTACTAGGAGGGAAAAATAAAGATGGAGGAAATTTTGACTTGAACTGTAACATCCCGAAATTTCACGGCCAGAGTTTGTACTCGTGCCCGAGAAAACCGGGTGTTAATAATGTATAACTGGATGCATTAAAATCGCACCCTATTTTTTTCTTTTTTTTGGTTTACATCCAGATACATTTATGAAGGTAACATTCATAAGAATAAAATCAACTGTATTGATTATATTTCATCAGAGTAAAAAGAATAATCAAAAGGCCTTCCCAATGGAAGCTTAATACATTCATTGAGTTCGCAGTGAAAGTATAAAACTAAGTAATCTGTCTTCATATTCTTTTGATGTTGTCTTCTATAGGGAGAGTCCATTAAGTCTTCAAGTCTATACGTCATCTACATAATCTGTACGGTTGGGAGATGGTCAATACCCTACTCATAGTGATGGTTATCTTTTAAGATTAACAATAATTCAAGAGATTAGTAAAAGTGATGTAGATGTTCTGATACGTCAAGTAATCCACACTACAAGAGATATCAATGCGCAATCAATCTACGTGAGATGTATGCCTAACAAAGTATATGTAGTATATCACTCTTAGCAATCGCCACGATGTGGAATATGATTACAGTTATCCGACTCGACCCTCATCACATACGACAGATATTCGCCGGTGTGTCCCACGTTTAACATGGTTTTACACAGTTATCCTAAGACGGCCACAACACATATCCAGGTGAATACGAACCTAAAGATTAAAGCGACTATTTGCAACAACCCCCCCAAGATAAGAATTGATGTACTGCGTATACAGAACAACTCACGTACACCAACCAGTGCAACATCACCCGAGAACCCTGGAATTACATGGTGCCTCAGGGACGCAACCGAAAATGTAACGTCCACAATATTTGACCGATTGCCAAAAGAGGGATGTCCATCATAGTACTTGCATCAAGAAAATATAAACTGAATCATAGAGAATATAAATTGAATCATGAAGAATATAATTTGAATCATAGAGGTTCTAGAGTAGCAAAACACATGCCCAAGCCTTAAAGATAGACGGCACGAGGCCAACATAATAAAGAGAAGAGTGATAATGGTCAACTCAACAAAAGAAGAGTAGCAATGGCTATCTTAATAGATGGAAGAGTGGCAAAAGCCAACTCAATAACAAGAAGAGTGGTAAGGGCTAACTCAAATAAAGAGACAAGTGGCAGGGCTAACTCAATAAATTTGATAAGGCAGGGCAAGGCTTGTATCCATGGCCTCCCATAAATTCAGAGAAATCACTTGTATTTGACATCATGTCATAATCCCAAAGGGCCAATAGTTGTAAGGATATTAACCAAATCAATTAACAGGATAATTCTCAAAAAATATAAACATGAAAGGCAGAATAACTCACCTCATAATTCATATTACAAAAGGCACAAAAGAGGCTAATGATTGATGGTGAAACATATAATAGCATGGAAGATTTAAAGTGATATGTAAAAGGAATACATGTAAAGGCAAGATCAAATTCATGAAGGCACGTATAAAAGCAGGATGAATTTGATGGCTTCAATTAATGTAAGCTCAAAGGATAAAAAAATCACCTCTAATTTTATTCTTTTCTTGAACATGGATGGGCATCGTAGGTTTAGGTTTTTAAATTTGGAATTAAAGATTTCTAGGCATATAAGAGGGTGGGCGACTCACTCGAACAGGGCCGACTGCGAACGACCTCTTTCTCTCTCTCCCTCTCTCTCTTTTCCTCTATTTTTTTGGACTCGGACCAAGGTCTTCTTGATTCTCTTCCTTGTGAAATGGACAGAGCTATTTATAGCCGGTCCGAATGCATAATCCTCTTACGCAGGATTTCCTTATGTAAACAGGAGATTTCTCTACATAGCCGGTTTCTGGAATTTTCTTGCAGAAGATTGGCTGCATAGGGCGTGATGGTGGGCTCTGTTTCTACGTAACATAACAAGGTTGGCCCTTGTTTCTCTTCGATTCCTTCTATCTTATCCGTCTGCTGGATCATGATGGCCCATCAGCGGTATGTGTTCGGAACGTTGATCGAACGGCCCAGCCAGATGGTGTTAATCTTGATTGTGGATCAACCTGAAAGCCTTTCACCGTGCTTGGATGCCTACAAGTGGATTGGATTGGCTATCCGACTTTCCCTGACCATCCAGTTTGTGGTGATGATCAGATCCGTGGGTCCATTGCGCAAAAGTTTCTTTCCGCAAGAAGGTGAGAACTGGCGATTTTGGCGTGTGAGATATTTCCCGGTCAGCTGGACTTCTAGTCTCGGATCGGAATACTCCATAGGAGGTTTCCGACGATTGGGATAGGGTAGAGGGGGTTGCATAAGAGATCCCAAATGTAAGGAAGTCTCGTGGTCCAGCCTTCTTCAGATGCTGTTTGTAAGACCCGTATCCTAGTCTGTACCATTCCATAGCCTTCCGCGGTCCTTTCGGTCAAATTTCGGCAATCCTCGACCCATATCCGATGTTTACGCGCGATCCTAAGTTGGGTCCCACATACCAACATCGGCTCGATTTGAAACTTGTACCTTAGCGACTGCGCCATCGCTGCGACTTGCGCACCGAACCGATACCCAGGTTAGAAGATGTGGGCCCGCGTTCAATTCGAAGAAAACGCCACGCGTTGCGAATTTCGAGGGAATCTCTATAATGTGTCCCATCAATCAATCAATCAATCAATTAAGTACACTCCATACCTTAAGTACATGCAACCCATCTCTCTCTTTTCCATAAGTCAACACTCTCTCCCCTATCCATCCCTCTTTTACCAATTTTCAAACCAAACCATACCCATCCATCTCCTTTCCTTACAACCACCATATCATCTCATCCATATCATCCCATCCCCTCTCCCTCTCTCTCATTCCTCAAAACCTCCCAAGCAACCAAAAACAACACATCCATGCATTCCAAGAGAGAAAAATGACTTTGTGTGGCCCACCTTTCCTATCCCAAAATCCATCATCCTAGCCATTCAAACCTCATCTTCCACCATCAAAGTGAGACACAAGGAGATTGGCTTTCCATTGGACCAAGAAGATCGAACGGTGGGTGCTTAATAGGCTAGATTTTTCATGTTTTGATGATGGGCCAAGTGAGGCCTACCGATTGATGGTATGGATCTCACTTTGGACCCTAGATGTGGCCGATGGCCCACCTTGATCCTCATGATCATTCCATGATAGGGCCATTCTCCATGGACCCCATCATGATGTTTATTTTCCATATATGGATAGGGTCATATAGACCTTACATTTGGTGGAGAAAGGATCTCCACTGTTGATTTTCAGTTTGATGGGCCCACGTGTAATGGGACCCACTTGATGTATGATTGATTTCAAAGGAAGGCCTATAGTGTCGGGGTCCCTCCATCACACGTATCCCATCTCTCTCTCTCTCTCTCTCTCTCTCTCTCTCTCTCTTTCTCTTTTTCTTTTTATGTAATGATATGTCCATGTGGCCCACCCGGATGGACCCCACCATAAGGCATGTATTTTATTCAAGTCATCCATAGTTGGGGCCCACTTTATAAGTGTTATATCCACCCCATCCCTTATTTGGTGGCCCACGTGGCCAGCCCACTTGAAAGCACAACCGTCCAGCGTCCCTGGACGCTGGACGTTGAAGGGAAAACACAAATAGTAGCCTTGGTTCAAGGCTATTTGGGTGAGCCACTTGTATAGGCCTCACAATGATATATGGATTCAATCCAAGCCATCCATCCTCTTCCCCAACTCATTTTAGGCGTTGATCCAAAAAGTGAAGCTGATCTGAGTAACTGGTGGGCCATACCTTAGCAAACAGTGATTTTCACTGTTTAAATCCACCTAAAATTTTCTACACACTGAAACATGCCCAATATTGGGCTTGATGGATTGGTAATGGACTATAAAATCCATTGGTTGAGGTGGATTCTTCCGATGCGGGCCCCATGCCTGAAAAACTGCGAGATTACGCGATTTTTTTTTTAAAAAAAAGTATGCAGTAGACGCTGCTACTGTTAGAGGCGAAGGCAGCGCCTGCTGCGCTGGCGGGCGGGCGGACGAGCAGGGACCCATGGTCCCAGCCGTGGGCCCCACCATGATGTGTGTTGTATATCCACTCCGTCCATTCTGTGGGCCCCTTAGGGCTGTGGGTCATCCCCAAAAATCAGCCCTATCTAAGACTCAGGTGGCCCACGTCATAGGAAACAGTGAGATTGAATGATTGTCATTGAAACCCTTTTTCTGGGTCATAGGAGCTTTGGATCAAGATAAGATTTGTTTTCCCTTTTCATTCAGGTTCGTGTGACCTTACCAATGGTTTGGATTGCAAATAAGCATTATGGTGGGCCCCACGTGGGACCCACAGTGATGTATGTGTTTCATTCACACCGTCCACTGGCCGTGGACGGTGGAACCCCCCATGATTTATGTGTTCTATCCACACTGTCCACACTGGATGGTGGGACCCACCCCTACGTGTGGGATGGGGTGTGTGTGTGTGTATATATATAATATTATATTATTTATAATATTGTATACATATACTATATATAGATTATATATATTATATTATATATAATATATGCATGATGGTGGGCCTTCATGTGGACCCCCACCATGATGCGTGTGTTGCCTCTAATCTGCCCAACCATTTTGAAAGCTTGTCTTAGGGCTTGAGGCTAAAAATAAGACGGATCTATAGTTCAAGTGGACCCCACCTTGGTATACACATATGGCCCATGTGATGTGGCCCACTTGTCATATTTACGGCCCGTTGTTGAGGCCCACCTTGATGTGTATGAGGCCGTTGTTGAGGCCCACCTTGTTATGAATGTAAGGCCCATGTGATTAGGCCCACTTTGATGTATTATAAGGCCCATGGGTTATGGCCCATTGCAATGTACATCAGGCCCATTGATGCAGCCCATTGATGTGGCCCACTTGATGAATATAAGGCCCATGTGATATAGCCCATTTGATGTATTTAAGGCCCAATGGGGTGTACCTAAGGTCCATTGCAATGTGTGATTCTACATTGGTTTTTGTAATGATATTTATGGCGGGTCGTGCCTAGGGAATAATGATGGTTTGACGCCCAAACTATGAGTACAATGTTGGTTAAATGTCCGCATTGTAACTCTCCTTAAGGCCCATTGATAGGCCCATACTTGTTGATAATTCATCACTTTATAACATGCTTAGTATAGCTCCATGATTCATGCCCATACGCATCATATGTATGCTTAATATGAGGAATGTTTGACCATAACATAAGCTGTTGGGCTGAAACATTTACGGGACTCCTCATGAGACGGAGTGCCCCATATGATCGCGTGGTACGTGCAGGATTACTGCATGATTGTACGGTATAACCCATGCATCTAGCATATGTGTGACTTGATCACTGCACGCTCTAGCGACATCAGAGCCGTGGCCTCCACAGACACATCGTGGATGGTCATATCGGATACCGAAAATACTTGATTCTAACATTATGGGCACTTAGGATGTCCTTGGGTGAAAATTTCAAAACCATTTTGGTACCAGGAGATGCTCCAACGTCTAGACCGAGTGGATACACGATCGCCTGAGTGTCGAATACCAGTAGGCCACGTCTCCCACTATGTCATGGTCGGTTGGAAGGGGGTGTGGCCTTATCGGCCCGAGTGAGGGGGCTATAAGCTAAGCTGAGTTTGACCAGCTCGCAAATGAGTCCACTATCGATGAGCCGGGTAGGTATTGGCAGACTACTAGTCAGGCAGATAATGTGGTCTCTTCCACTTGCTTGATTGTGTAGCTAGGGAGGAGGCAATCAGTGTGAGGTGTTTTAGACCCCGGTGATATCCAGAGAGGAACTGTACTGATATGTGTACTTGATGAGTACTGACTTGCTTGGATTGCATCTCGCATATGACATTCGGCTACGTAGGCCTCGCATTACATCGGTATGGCCGATAGCATTCATGTCCCGCATCGTATGGCCTTGGTATGGCCGATAACATTCATGCCTTGCATCACATAGCCTTGGTACGACTTGTTGTATTCATGGACTTACCGCATATTTCCGCATTACTCTGATATTGTACACTTGGTGCTTGCCTTGCCCACACATTTACACCACCCTCTAAGCTTTTGTAAGCTTATGTATGACCGTTGTGGGCAGGTGGCATTAGATCGCAGTAACACTAGGCAGGAGCGCACATCAGTTCATTTTGGAGTTTTTGATCACCTTGTATTTTCCTTCCCACATTTGTACTCAAAGCTTTTGATATAGTGGATATGTGGTGATATTGTTTTGTGACTTGGTTATGCTTGTGGTTATGCTCCATTATAAAAAAAATCACATTGAAAATCCTCCTTGTAGGATCCCAGGATTGGAATCTGGCATGTGAGTGCCGGGATCCGAGAATGGGGCACTATGGAGGCTGTCGGCGCCGAATTCGGCAATCAAAAATTTTGTGAGCCCGTTTTCCGAGTTTGGGGCGTGACACTATTACATCGCTAAGAGAGAGATGCCGACCTTGGTTTGAATGGTTGGAGTTGGTGAGGCCCACTTGTGGCCATCCTTTGACAGATCCACCCTGTTCATTGGTTTGGTAGGATCATGTTAGGCTAGGGGCTAAAATATGGGGTGGATCCGAGTTTTAGGTGGGCCACACCATCAATCAGCGCGGATTGAAACTCGCTGTCACACCCAGGGTACTAGTCGTCCATTGTTACGGACGAGTGCCTTTTCTAAGATGTTGTTCAAAATATGTGGGGTCCGCTTGTGATGACTTCCGGGGAATCCATTCCCTTCACCACCTTCAGAACGTTGTGTTGACCTATGGCCCCAAATCTAAAATAGATTTGATCTTAAGGTGGGCCATGCGATTTGCCAATGGGAGGGTGTTCACCGTTGAACAATCTCACGTAAGTTGCCATGCACCTGACATTTTTTATTTACAACTTTGCCATTAGTTTCCTATCTGTCTTCCGATGTCTGTTGCATTGGGGTGTACCATCCAAATATTCTGAATTTTGACGAGTATACCTTATTTTACCTCCTCTTTTTATTGCTCAAGTTTGGGCCCCGATCTCCTAAGGATGACCATGATGCTCTTTTATGGCTAACACACTTCAAAAGTCCATAATAATGTTTGTACACACCTAATTGGCGAGTTAACAGGTGGTTTGGGCATATACACTGAGATCTTCATGATGATCGGTTTACCACAATATTTGTGTAGCCCGTTTGGTGGATCCAAACCTGATGGACGGTCAATTAACTTGCTAAAAATAAGGGAACTTGATGGTTAGCATTCTAGTAATGTATCTAGGTGATTGTACTGTCAGTTTTGTAAATGGACGAACACAATGTGGTTTTCTGAGTGATTAGGGGTAGGACATGTATATTATTAGATTCGAGTGACTTTTTCACATGTCTAAGTTCCTCGTATTGTAATTTTAATGGTGGGTTAAGCATATTCATATGGTGTGAACAAGATGGAAGGGTCAGAATCTTGATCTGATAAGTGTACGAATGGATGTAGAGGTCAAATAGCTAATTTACTACAATCTAAGGGCTGAAATTCAACATGTTTAGTTAATTTATGATAATTAGGCCTGGTATAAAATTTCACATGAAACAGATCGTGGGAACCATGTGATCTAGAATTCAGGGGATCTAAGTTAATGGCATTTTCGTAATTATTGGTAATCTGTGAGTTTTGAGAAATCTAATGACTCCACGTGGTTATAGGCATGTTTCTAAGAAATTCTTACAAAAGAATGTATATCTAAATCATTATAGATAGGGAGTTATTCGTCATGTCATTCATGGGAAAGTACTTACGTCAAATCACCTGATGGATAGTCTTGTCTCAAAATCAATAGTCAGATTGCTGGATCTATGAATGAAGATCATTCCCAATGGTTAGATTCTTGTTAGGGAATGGATGTAAGGTTAGGATAGCTAGGTTAGTGTCGCACACATATAAATATTATGTACCTTTTCACAGTAACGCTCGAAGACTTTCAATACTTGGTATTGAAAAGTTTAGGACGTTACATGAACTTGCCTCAGCTATGTGGGAATCATACAAGTCAAAACAAAACATCAATTGCATCAACTAAGCGACTTGAGAATGTAAATGCTAATAAAAATATTATTGCTTAATATATAAATGCACTATTTTATTATTGCAATTTAGATAATATGTATACACCTATTCACACATACTTCTAATATATCTTATATGACTTTACAAATTTATAATATTAAATGTACAATGTTTTAAGGTATGTCGCAAAATGCGAAGGCAAGCAAGAGCAGCGGGTGAAATACACAAGTTAATTGGACTTCATACATGGATGAATGTATGGCAAATACCTTAGTTGAGAAAGTAACATTGGGAAAAAAAGCTGACAATGCTTTTAAAAAATCTAGTATGAATAAAGTAGTAAAAATAGTAGTGGAGACATTTTGTGTGCAAGTGGATGACGATAAGTGCAGGAATCAGCTACGAACGCTTAAAAAGAAATATAACATGACGAAGCTTGCACTTAGCAAAAGTGGCTTCGGTTGGGATGAGGAAGGAAATGTGTTACTGTTGAACCAGACGTTTAGGATGAATTCATTAAGGTGAAGTTCATTTAAAACTTAAAGTCATTCATATAGAGTGAGAACTGACTAAATTCTTTTTGTTTTATAAGCAACACCTGTGAGGCACGTATCCTACCCCGTACTGTTCCATAGGCTTCCGCGGTCCTCCCGGTCGAATTCCAACTACTCGCGACACGTAAGCTTCATTTACGCGCAACCTTGAGTCGCCTCCCATATTCCAGAGTCGGCTCGATCCGAGACTTGTACCATTGTGATGGCACCGTCGCCGCGGTTCCAACGTCGCGTCTTACGCACCGATCCGATACCCTGGCCAGGAGATGTGGGCCTGCGTTCAGTTCGAGGAAAATGCTGCGCGTTTGTAATCCCAAGAGAATCTCTACATCATGTCTCATCAATCAATCAATCAATCACCTCATGTCAAGTACAAGAGCAACCCCAAAGTCAACTCTCTCCCTCTCTCTCTCTTACACACCCATACATGTCAAATACATCTATCAACTCACATCCATCACTCACACCCATCACCTCTCTTACAATCACCCCTTCTCTCTCTCTCTCTCTTCACATTTTCCAAGCAAGTAAAGGAGTGCATGTCCAAGCACTTCCAAGGGAGAAAAGAGTATGTTGTGTGGCCCACTTCCCATCCCAAGATCCATTATCTTAGCCCTTCATTGCTCATCATCTTCCATCAAAGTGAGACACAAGGAGTTCAGTGTTCCATCGGACCAAGAAGATCGAATGGTGGGTGTTTTATAGACCTCGATTTCATGTTTTGATGATGGGCCAAGTGGGGCCTACCGATTGATGGTATAGATCTCACTTTGGACCCTAAATGTGGCCAATGACCCACTATGATTCTCATGATCATTCCATGATGGGGCCAATCTCCATGGACCCCATCATGGTGTTTACTTTCTTAGTTGAATGAGGGTCATCTAGACCTTCCATTTTGGTGGAGAAGGAATCTCCACCGTTTATTTTTGATTTGGTGGGCCCACATTATTGGGACCCACTTGATGTATGATTGAATGCATGGAAGGGAGGACCCACAGTGTCGGGATCCCTCCATCGCACGTGTCTCTTTCTCTCTCTCTCTCTCTCTCTCTCTCTCTCTCTCTCCCTCTCTCTTTCATATTTTTGGTGCGATGA
This sequence comes from Magnolia sinica, assembly GCF_029962835.1. Taxonomy (NCBI): domain Eukaryota; kingdom Viridiplantae; phylum Streptophyta; class Magnoliopsida; order Magnoliales; family Magnoliaceae; genus Magnolia; species Magnolia sinica. The sequence continues at coordinate 62,510,292 of NC_080577.1, forward strand.
TGTGGCCGTGTGGCCCACCCGGATGGACCCCACCTTGATGTGTGTCTTATTTACACCATCCAGCCATTTGGTGGCCTACCTGTAGCACATCTATAGGTGGGGCCCACCTTGAAAATGTGTAGCATTCAAACCGTCCAGCATCTAGGGACGCTAAACATGGCCATGCAGTGAACTGTGAACTGATGGTGTGGTGTACTGACCACCAGAAAACAAAAATATCAATTTGATTTAAAGCCTTAGGGTGGGCCGTTCATGCAGGCCCCACCTGGATGTATAAATCAAATCCACGCCGTCCATTCCATTCCCTAGCTCATTTTAGACGTTGAGCCGAAATATGAAGCCAATCCAATTTTCTAACGGGCCATAGCATAGAAAACAGTGATTTCTACCATTTACATATATTAGGACCCACCTTGATGTTTCTATATGCCAAATCACATCGAATATTAGGCTCATTTAGACTGTCTTAAGCCATAAAATCTAACGGCTGGGTCAGATTCTCCTGATACGAACCCCACCTAAGGAAAACCACAAAAATAATTTAAAAAAATATATATATAAGCAGTAGACGCTGCTACTGCTGGTGTTCAAAGGTAGCAACATTCTGCTGCATTTGACGTTGGAGGCAGGGACCGTGGGTCCCAACAGTGGGCCCCACCATGATGTGTGAGAACATCAACACCATACATTTTGTGGGCTCCTTCTAGTTGTGGGCCACCCCAAAAATCAGTCGTGCAAGGAACTCAGGTGGCCCACACTACAAGGAACAGTGGTGTTGAACGTCTACCATTGAAACTTATGTGGATTTTCAAAAGTTTTGGATTAATATAAAATTTATTTATTTATTTATTTATTTGGGTCTGTGTGACCTTATCAACAGATCGAATGGGAAATAAACGTCATGATGGGCCCGACGTGGGACCCATCTCTGTCGTTTGAAGCAGCAGCTGCTGCCACGTGCAGCAGCAGCACGTGATGCATGTGCCACCTATGGTGTAAATGCACACGTCCATTTAGTTGGTGGGCCATGTGTGTGGACCCTACCATGATGCACGTGTTGTATCCATACCTTCCAATCATTTTGAGAGATCATTTTTATGGCATGAGAAAAGAATGAGACAAATCTATAGTTCAAGCAGACCCTACCATTGAAAATATTGGGGACAGTGACATCCATTGTTTAAAACTTCTTAAGGGCCACGGTAGTTCCGATCAAGGTGATGTTTTTGCTTTCACTTCATCTATCTCCATGTTAACTTATGAATAGGTCGGATCTCAAAAATACATAACGGTGGGCCCGACTTGATGTATATGAGTCCCATTAGTGCGGCCCGTGGACGCAGTCCACTTGATGTATATGAGGCCCACTGGTGTGGCCCATGTGATACAGCCCACTTATTATATTTGAGAGGCCCAATAAGTTGTATTTGGAGCCCATGGGTTGATGCCCTTGAGATGTATTTGGGGCTTATGGGTTGAGGCCCATTGAAATGTAGTTGGAGCCTGACTTGATGTATATGAGGCCCATTGTGACATGTGAGAGGCCGACTTGATGTATATGAGGCCCATTGGTGTGGCCCGTGGATGCGGTCCACTTGATGTATATGAGGCCCTCTGGTGCGACCCATATAATATGGCTCACTTGATACGTATGAGACACATATGATGCGACCCACTCATTATATATGAGGCCCAGCGTCGAGGCCCATGGGCGTGGCCCGTTGTGATGTATTTAAGGCCCATGGGCGAGGCCCATTGTGATGTATTCGAAGCCCATGGGTGTGGCCCATTGTGATGTATTTATGGTCGAGATGGCGAGGCCCGATATGTTATATATGAGGCCCATTGATACGACCTACTTATTGTATTTGAGGTCCATTGGTGTGGCCCATGTGATGTGGCCCACCGTGACGTGTATTAGGCCCATGTGATGCGGTCCACTGTGACGTGTATTAGGACCATGTGATGCGGCCCATATTAATGTGTATGCAACCCTTGTATGAGGCCCATTACGATGTATATTAGGCCTTTGTGTGAGGCCATGGGCCCACCATATGTTTGGCCCTATGAGGGCCACCCCTTGGGAGCAATGTTGGTTAAATGACCACATTGATGGGTAATGTTGGTTAAATTTCCACATTGTGACCTTCCCTTAGACCGATTGTCGAGGCTGATTCCGATTGCCAAGGCCGATTGTCGAGGCTGATTATCGAGGCCAGTTGTAACGCCCTGAAATTCGGGGGTCGAGCATAACTCAGCTCCCGAGTTCCAAAACATCACTTATGCAACATATTTAATGATGAATGTATGTTGACCGTATTAGTGCATAAAACATGGAATAGATTAAGCCAAAACACAGATATGATTCAGGGATAAGTGAATAAAGCAAGCGGAAGACTTATAGTAAAATATGTGTACAAGTGTAAGTCCCTGAATTACATATACAACCAGATCGTGTAAAAGTGTTATTTATCAAAATTATAAGTACAAGTTACATCATTTCAGTTCCCAAAATAGTAATCCCATAGATCCCGCGCAACAGACCGAGGCTCGCTAGAACCCGTCTGAAAACTGCATATAGGAGAAGGCAGCCTCGTCGTCATCCAGCTCCCGCTCTGCCTCAGACGTCACATCCACATCTGCAACATCAGGGCCTAAGACAGAGTCTGGTGGGTGTGTAACACCGCCTCAGAACGTGGGAGTGAGTGATCAACTCAGTGGAACAATAAGGCACTGGTTAACATGTTATCAGTTCAATCAAACAGTAATGATAAAGCAGGACAAGTAATTAAATCCTAAGTACTCTTGTTAATGCAAGTATGAATGCAATATGATGCGTGCCCTCACGCGTACACCCTCAGCGTCTTCATCTTACGTTACGCATGACATCGCCTCAAAGTGCGCCACATCTACAAAGCACATGCAAATGCGGTGCATGGATATGATTACCAAGTTGTTATTAGTCCGTTTCACACAACAGGATTGGGAAGCTAAGATACCTTCCTCATATCACCATCCAAACAGTAATCCATACTAGGGTCGTCAATCCTAGATATCTCATACGACAATATGTTTGAGGTCGTAGCAAAGGGCTCGTCACCAATCAATGCACGCCTTTCATGCCCTTACTGCCACAGATCGGCTCGTCACCTCCTTGCGGTATCCAGGTATGCTCGAGGTCACTACAAAGGGCTCGTCACCAATCAATGTAGGCCGACAACACGAATATGGTGTCCCATACCACCATAATCGGCTCACGAGATTAAGTTGCTCATTGGTCACTACGGGGAGGCTCGTCACCCAACGTAGCCGATAACTGACCACGGTGTCCCATACCACCATGTCCGGCTCATGAGTCTTAGCAGATCAGGTACCATGGTTATTAGGATTTCACTGGTAAGTTCGGTACCCTAGATTCAAGCAGTAGCGTCCATACATGGTTAACATATATCGGACAATCGGGTTACTTGACGAACTCGACTAGCACGAGCGCACGTTGAATTGAACGACATAGAGTACGCAAACACTCCGCGTGGCCAAACCACTGCCGCCAACTCTAATACGGCTCGGGTTCGTCTAATACGTCCTACGTGGCGAAAGTAATCTCAACCACGAATATAGGGTCAATTACCGATCTCCTGGACTAAGGCATAGTCCCAAATATCCTACACTACTACAGATATTCATATGGAATGTAAAATAGTAATGGAACAACCACTCAAATCATGGTGCATACACATCTGAAGAATATCAACTTAACATAAATGTAAGCATAGGAATGCTTGAATTTAAATAACTTGGAATGTAAATGCATAAAGGAAATCATGCGCATCCATAGAAGTATTGAGAATCACTTCTCAACGCCCACACTTAGTGTAATCAGTTACACTTAGGTCATTCATGCATTTCTACAAACACTTAGCATACAAGGAATAACATACATGACGTATGTTGAAACACATGCACTTAGACATTTCCTTTTCCCAAGGAGTTGTCATACATGCATCCAGCATACATACATGACAATTAATCATGGCAAACATAAGTGCATATTCTATACGTATACGGTACTTTATAAATACACATAAAATACACAAATCTCAACATATCACATGCATATCAGGAAAGCAACGTAAGCGCAACATTTGGCATGTGAAATCTCATCCATAACAAGAATAAATCACTAACTGGGATTGAAAGCCTTGAAAACCATAACCTATACACTTAAAGTCCGCACCTTAAGCGAAGAAAGAACCGCCGAACTGATTTAGACGAGTTGTCTTCGTCAACGGCGCAAGAATACCCTAAAATAAGGATAGAAATGAGATACAACAACACCAAGTCTAATCTAAGCTCTAACACAGGTTAGGGTTAGGTTAACTTACCCCAAAAGAACTCAGAATCGCCAAAGGAACGATTCAAAGTGAAGATTCAAAGGTGAAGAAGAACAAGGAAGAATCAAGGTGATTCACCAACTAATCTCTCTCACTTCCTCTCTCTTTTCCACTCTCTTTCCAAGCTAGGGTTAGAGAAAATTCGTATGGAAATGAGAGCTAGGGTTTAAGGACTATATATAGGACTTAAAATGATGGAAATAACCCCAGGGTCACGGTTTACTTAGGTTATTACCAAAGCAGGCCTTTCTCGATCCAACGAAGCACTTCGGTGGGCCTATAACCACGAAAGGTCGGACTTAAGCTCACCGACCATGGATCTAGGTCAGCCTGAGTTTACCGACCGGCTCTTCAGATCGCCGTGGCGGACCACACTCAATTCAACGGTCACGAATCTCGATCAGTCCACAAGCACTAGGATATGCCTGGGCCAACCATCCCGATCGAGGGTGAAATTGGGTCGAAATCCAACGGTGAGATAGCTTAAAATCGTCGCGAAGCGACACGACTCAGATTTCAATAAAAGCTTATTAAATTCCAACCGCTTCTCACACTCTTCACTCCGAGCTCAACCAAATCGACCTAAATCCGATCGACTTGATTTTCGAGGTGAAGACCAAGCCCAACTCGGTGACTGACTAAGATCATCGCCATCGGACTTTCGACACGCGGTCCAGTCCGATCCAGATCTTCCAAAAATTCCCGAACAACTGGATTTAGCGATGGATCCCAGATTTCAGAGTAACGTAGCGCTCACTAATCTACACGTTTAGAGCCATGCAGATACAATTTAAAGTGATTGATGCGAAATTCACAAGCAATCGAGTAAAGCACTAATTACCCCGAAAACAACTACTTAAGGAAAGATTAGCACAAAAATCCAAGGTCGTTACAATCTACCCCCTTAAAGAAAATTTCGTCCTCGAAATTCATACCTTCATATAATCCTCGAGGATCGGAGGGTAGGTCTTCCCTGACCTCAGCTTCAGATTCCCAAGTAGCCTCTTCCACACCATGATGCGTCCATAACACCTTCACGAGAGGGATAACCTTGCTACGCAGTACCTGCTCCTTTCTATACGCGTCGGTTGCAGTACATAAGTGGCATCCTCACTTAACTGCACTTGCTCCCAACCGATAATATGCGAAGGATCAGAACGTACTTCTTCAACATAGAAATATGAAATACGTTATGCACGCCCGCAAGAGGTGTGGGCAAAGCAAGGCGGTAGCTACCGCTCCCACTCGATCCGTAACTTGAAATGGACCAATAAATCTCGGCGCGCCTTCCCTTCTTACCGAACCGCGAACTCCCTTCATAGGAGAGACCTTCGTAAAAACATGATCTCCCACTACGAACTCAAGCGGTCGACGCCTCGTATCAACATAACTCTTCCTGCTCTGCGCTGTGAGAAGTCGACGTCGAATGATGTCAACCTTCTCTCAAGTCACCTGCACCAACTCTAGGCCAAGCAAACTACGCCACCAATTTCTGCCCATGTGGTGCTCTGCACGGCGACCATACAACGCCTCGAAGGGAGCCATACCGATACTCGCCGGAAACTATTATTATACGCGAACTCGGCATACTGAAGACATCATCCCAACCGTCTTTGAAATCCAAAACACAAGCTCGCAACATATCCTCCAGGACTTGATTCACGCGCTCCGTCTCGCCCATCTGTTTGCGGATGAAACGCGATGCTTCACCCCCATTGCTTCTGGATACGAGTCCATAAGATAGATGTAAAACGCGTGTCTCTATCGACACAATCTCCATGGGAACTCCATGCAGACGCACTATCTCCTCGATATACAACCTAGCCAACTCGTCTGCAGAGTAAGTGACTCGATCGGTAAGAAATGCGCCGACTTCGTTAAGCGATCGACGATCACCCAAATAGAGTCAAATCCCTTTCTCGTCCTAGGCAACCCAGAAATAAAATCCATAGAGATGAAATCCCACTTCAATTCAGCTATGTGCTTGGGCTGCAACAACACAGGAGGTCTTCGATGCTCTGCATTGACCTGATGTCTCGTGAGACATCAAGTAACTAATTCAGCAATGTGGAACTTCAGTTTGTCCCCCCATTAAGTCCTATTCATATCCCGATACATCTTCGTGCTACTGGATGCATCGCAAGCTTAGAACTATGGGCTAACTCGAGAACCTCACGCCTCAAGTCAGGGAGTTAGGAACACATAACCGCCACGAAAACGTAGGCCCCCATCAAAACTAACACTCCACTCGGAGTTTCATCTGTACCAACCCGCCGCCTCATCTTCACCAAAAGCTCATCATCCGCCTGAGCCGCAACGATCCTCTCGTCGAAACGGGCCGTACACGAATGTGTGCGATAACCTCATACGGCTCAACCACCGTAAGCTTCGCTCAAAATCGCGCACAAACTCCAACATATCCCACTCGGCTATCATCAACGGAGCCGCAAACTCCAAAGCCTTCTTGCGACTCAACGCATCTCGCCACAAGGTTCGCCTTACCAGGATGGTAAGAAACATCGAACTTGAAGTCCTTCAATGTTTCCATCCATCGTGCCTCATATTCAAATCACGCTGCGTGAAAATATACTTAAGGCTCTTGTGGTCGCAAAAGAGCTCGAACTCCTCACCATAGAGGTAATGTCTCCAAAGCTTTAATGCGAAGATGACACCTGTTCCCGGTCGTGCGTAGGGTAATTCTCTTCGTGTTTCCTTAATCGACGCGAAGCATAAGCAATCACCCCGTCCTTTCTACATAAGGACACAACCTGGACCAACGCGAGAGGCGTCAGGATATATAATATACTTAACCCCTTGCTCCGCAATACTAGCACAGGGGCGGACGTCAACTTGTCCTTCACCTCCTGAAAAGAACTCCGCCCGCTCACTCCAAGCAAACTTCAAATCCTTCCGTGTCACCTACGACAACGGCCTGGCAATCTTCGAGAAGTCCCGAATAAAGCGTCGATAATATCCTGCAAGGCCAAGAAAACTCCTCACCTCGAAAATCGAACCAGGCTGGTCCTGCACTGCACCTACCTTGGCAAGGTCGACGGCTATCCTTCCTTGACACCACATGTCCCAGAACTTGACTTCCTCTTTCCGGAAATCACACTTCTTGTGCGAAAAGCCGATGCTCCCTAAGAGTACCCAAAACCGCTTTTAAGTGCTCCTCGTGCTCGCCCGGCTCGCGAATAAATCAAAATGTCATCAATAAAGACAATGACGAATCGAAACAGAAATGGCCGAAACACTGCTTCATCGCATGAACACGGCCGGTGCGTTCGTCCGACCGAACGACATCACAAGGAACTCATAATGACCGGAGTCCTAAAAGCGGTCTTCAGCACGCCCCATCCTCGACGCGCAATCGATGATACCCGATCGCAGATCAACCTTCGAAAAGTACCGTGCCCCCTTCAACCGATCAAACAGATCATCAATCCCGGGCAAAGGGTACTTATTCTTCACAGCTAAATTCAACTCGCGATAATCAATACACAATCGCAAGGAACCATCCTTCTTCTTCACAAACAGCAGTGCTCCCCAAGGAGACACACTGGCCGAATAAAACCCAATTCCAACAAACCATCTATCCGCTTCCTCAACTCCTCCATTTCACTCGAGGCATCCGATAGGTGGGTAAAGAAATGGGCGCCGCACTGTGCATAAGATCGATAGCAAAATCAATCTCACGCCGAGGAGGTAATCCAGAATCGACTCAAACACATCTTCAAACTCCCGAACTACGGCGTACTAACTAACGCCGATCGGCCGAACTCTCCAACAGAGAAGAATAAAAATCAATACGAATAGGGTAACTGGAACCGGGAAAGTAACAATCTCGCCTTCGGTCCATGGATCGTCACCGATCTCGCTTCACAATCAATCTCACCGCATCCTCGTGAGCCAATCCATACCCATAATAACATCGTAGTGATAAAGCGGTGCGACTAGCAAATCAACACGGATCGATCCACTTCCCGAGATCGACCAAACAATCCATACAACGCTTGCCCAAAGGCAGAGGACATCCCCGTAGCGGTAGTAAGCGTCACTCGCATAGGAACAGATCTCAAACCCAAACGCCTAATCGCCGCATAAGAAATAAGAGAAGTAGTGGACCCTGTATCCACTAACACAAACGGAATACCTTCAATATGCGCTGTCACCTCAAGGATCTCGGGCCCAAGTCAGACATAGGCGCTTCAACCGAAAGCGCATGAACACGAGCCTCCTAACGATTCGGCGAGGAACCATGGGCGCCGAGGTGGCTCGAGACCAGAACCGCAGTTCAAGGATGGATGAGCGCGCCGATCGAAGAGGAGGAGGAGAAATAACCGAGGCATCGGACGGCTAACCCTCTCCGGTGGAGTAAAACCACCTGCTCGCATAGGGAGAAGCAAAAACGGTCCAAGTGCCCCACCTTCCCACAATAAGAACATCTCAGATCAGCTCTCATGCTGAGCGGGAGGCGTTGAACGCCTAGGAGGAGAATCAACACGAGGCCTCTTGCCAAGGAAAGGTGCACCGTGAAAGTCCGGTCGCGGCCTAGGAACCAGTGCTCGCATGCGGGACGCTCTATCTCCGTCCCGCTCGCTCGCAAGGACATGCTCACTAGCTCCGCATATGAAGAAATGCTGCCACCAGGAAATCTTCGATCGGATCTCAGTCCAAGCCCTCGAAAAATGCCGCATCCTCATCGGCCGATCACCCAGATCAAAGGAACATACCACCCCAACTCTAAACCGATTCTCATATTCCGTAACCGACAACCCTCCTGGCGGAGGTGAAGGAACTCACTCTCCTTCTCTTGTCGACCCGGAAATACTTCTCGTGGAAGCGCGCCTCAAACGCCCGCCACGACCACACGAAGTCCTCCTCGACAATGCGAAGCACACTGTCCCACCACAAACCGGCCTCCTTCTCAAACATGAAGGTGGCAAGCTCAACTTGCTCGACCTCAGAGCAGTACAACGGCCTAAGATCTTAGAGATGCGGTCAATCCAATACTCGGCCTCCTCGTCCATGAGAACCCGCAAAAGTAGGAGGTCGCAAGCGCCGGAATCGCTCGAATGTGCCGCTGGCACTAACACTGGCACCGGCACTCCCAGCGATGGAGGCATAGGTGAAACAGTTGGAGTCTCCCCTACTTGAGCAAAGATGCCAGCTATGGAGGAGAGGAACTCCTGGGCGCCGCCGCCGATATCGCGTGAAACGCCGCCGATCAACAACATCATCTCGCTCAAACCTATCAACAGTGAAGCGTAAGAAGGTGCATGGCTCGGCTCAGAAACCGAGGGTGTGACCGGAGGAGCCATAGGTGTCGACCCAACACCAACACGAGATGGACCCCTGTGGATCTGACTCGCTATCGCTCAAGGGAGGAACCCCAACAAGCGACTCAGAGAAAGACGGGCCGAAGTCTTCGAACCCTTAGGAGGCATCACTACATTAAATCAAAGGATGCAACCTGTCAGATTCTAAGTCACATAATCCATCCACACAACAACAACACAGCACAACTCCAAAAACAAACAACATGCATTCCATTAACCAAAATCGTCGCAATACAAGTAGTGCAGCAATACATGAATCACGACTAGGAAAGCATGAAAATAACAACATCTAACACTTCAAACAACCACAACAACTACAACCACTAACAGCTACCACACTACAACAACTCCAACTACAAGCCAACAACGGCTACACACAAAAGAAAAACACAACAAAGCAAAGACGGCCACGACGATGCTACTCGTCGGAATCAGGAGATGGGGGCGGAGCACCCTTATCCTGCAAGCAACACAGGATAGACTTCAAAGTCCGGGACATCTTCTTAAACTTATGCTTAACAAAGCCTCGAAGATCCACCATCTCCTGGCGTAAAGCAGCTTGCCCTTCTTCAAGCCGTATAAGACGGGCATCTCTGGCAGTCTGCTCTGCGCCCTGCTCTGGCACCACAGGAGGAGAGCGATCACTCGAATCCTGTGCCTCAATCTCTTCCTCGTCTTGCTCTGCTTCTTCCTCAGACTCCGCACCACCTTCAGCATAACTCTTATCGTCACCACTATCAGACCCGGCCTCACCCTCAGAGGCAAGCCGACCAGAACCAACCTCCATCAGCTTAAGGGTCCTCAAGTTGATATAGCGAACAGGGACCGGCTTCTCAGCTCCAAGCCTATAGCCGAACTCATGTGCGATCTTGCAAATAAGGCGGCCAAAGGGAAGAGACTCGGTCCGTCTACTCGAACGAGCGATGAGAATAATCTGACGCAGGACGTACGTCGGCACACACAACTTCGCATCCTGCCCCACCTGATATAGAAAATCTACCATCAGGCCCGTACACTCGCTGCGGTTGCTCCACCTTGGATATACATTGAACGTAAAGATGTGGTGAAGCAAACGGAAGTCGTCCGTCATGAAAGAAGCCAGAAGACTCCTATTCAGCTGCCATTCGACCAGACGACCACACAAGGATAGGGTGCGACGATCCCTCTCGCGCACACTGTCCACATTCTTCTCGCTGGCATGCACTTCCCCAAGTGGCACCTTCAAGAGTCGGGATATCAAAGCAATATTGACAATTCCAACTCGACCGCTACCACAGGGAATCTTGAACTGCAGAGGATCCAGCGAAGGCTCCAGAATGTTGGCATAAAAGGCCCGAACAATGCTAGCATTCGCGCGATACTCGCCTTCGAACAAGGGACCCCAACCGGCCCCTTCTAGGCGCTCCAACAAAAAGAACTCTCCAAAGAGCCGCGGATCAACATGAGCCTCAAAAAGGACTCTACGCCCCTCATAGACTCCATGCGACAATTCCGCCAACAAGGTCCTACTGACAGGAGCTCGAGGATCGAGGTCCCGCTTCGTCTGGAACTCGCGCGTGGCGGACGTGCTAGCGGCGGCACCTCTCGGCCTCCGTGCACGGGTTGGGCGGCTCGGCCGGGCTTCATCCACGGGCGCTCTCTTCTTCCCCATCAAGGAAAGAAGGGAAGAAATGGAAAAGATGGCCGTCACAATCTCAAAGAGGGCCATGAGAAATGAGAGAAAGAGAGAAATAGGAAGATGGTGAAGCTTCCACACAACTATGAGCCAAAAAGGGAATGAAAGGGCTCAAATGAGAGGGAAAGATGGAGAAATCAGCAATGGAATGGAAGATTTGAGAATGGAGTGATGGGTTTGCACGAAAATGGGAGGAAGATGAAGATTTGGGAGAGATTTGAGAGAGTTTGGAGAGGTTTTGGGAGAAAAGGAAAGCTTGGAGGTGGGTTTTGTGAAGGAAATAGGTATATGGAAGGGTTTTAAAATGAAAATCGTGGAGGGGTGGGCCACATTGAGCCTAGGGACGATCGGCCCGCGTCGGCCCGGCCCGCCGACCGGCGATCCCTCGCCGAACCGGCGATGGCATCGCCGGTCTCTGGACATATCGGCGATGCCTCGCCGATTTGGCGAGGTCCTCCTGGTCTTCCTTGGTCCAAATGATGTGGTTCCCCCCCTGGGTCCCACAGAAAATGCCCCGATTGGCCCCTTGTGTAGTTTAAAGCCTATCGGGTCATTCTGACAGAAATCTGGTTCAACCGGCGATTTCTGGAAGGTTTAAAGATGAATAATGGGAAGATAGACCATCTACACTCATTAATAGAGGGTCTAGGAAAGATTTCGGGTCGCTGTGTGTGATCAGGTAGGAGTACAGACTCGATCTCGGCAAAGGTTTTCAGGAAACTTTCGCCGATAGAAACTACGGAGCACAAACACAAAGCGATGATAGACCCGCACCCAATTACACTATAGTGGCAACAACGTGCGGTGTGTGACCATAACCCAGGTCCGGTTTAATCCAAATCATGCTCTGATACCAACTTGTAACGCCCTGAAATTCGGGGGTCGAGCATAACTCAGCTCCCGAGTTCCAAAACATCACTTATGCAACATATTTAATGATGAATGTATGTTGACCGTATTAGTGCATAAAACATGGAATAGATTAAGCCAAAACACAGATATGATTCAGGGATAAGTGAATAAAGCAAGCGGAAGACTTATAGTAAAATATGTGTACAAGTGTAAGTCCCTGAATTACATATACAACCAGATCGTGTAAAAGTGTTATTTATCAAAATTATAAGTACAAGTTACATCATTTCAGTTCCCAAAATAGTAATCCCATAGATCCCGCGCAATGATCGAGGCTCGCTAGAACCCGTCTCAAAACTGCATATAAGAGAAGGCAGCCTCGTCGTCATCCAGCTCCCGCTGCCTCAGACGTCACATCCACATCTGCAACATCAGTCAACTAAGACAGTCCGGTGGGTGTGTAACACCGCCCATAAACGTGGGAGTGAGTGATCAACTCGTGGAACAATAAGGCATCGGTTAACATGTTATCAGCTCAATCAAACAGTAATGATAAAGCAGAACAGTTAAATAAATCCTAAGTACTCTTGTTAATGCAAGTATGAATGCAATATGATGCGTGCCCTCACGCGTACACCCTCAGCGTCTTCATCTTACGTTATGCATGACATCGCCTCAAAGTGCGCCACATCTACAAAGCACATGCAAATGCGGTGCATGGATATGATTACCAAGTTGTTATTAGTCCGTTTCACACAACAGGATTGGGAAGCTAAGATACCTTCCTCATATCACCATCCAAACAGTAATCCATACTAGGGTCGTCAATCCTAGATATCTCATACGACAATATGTTTGAGGTCGTAGCAAAGGGCTCGTCACCAATCAATGCACGCCTTTCATGCCCTTACTGCCACAGATCGGCTCGTCACCTCCTTGCGGTATCCAGGTATGCTCGAGGTCACTACAAAGGGCTCGTCACCAATCAATATAGGCCGACAACACGAATATGGTGTCCCATACCACCATAATCGGCTCACGAGATTAAGTTGCTCATTGGTCACTACGGGGAGGCTCGTCACCCCAGCGTAGGCCGACAGCTCGACCACGGTGTCCCATACCACCATGTCCGGCTCATGAGTCTTAGCGGATCAGGTACCATGGTTATTAGGATTTCACTGGTAAGTTCGGTACCCTAGATTCAAGCAGTAGCGTCCATACATGGTTAACATACATCGGACAATCGGGTTACTTGACGAACTCGACTAGCACGAGCGCACGTTGAATTGAACGACATAGAGTGCGCAAACAATCCGCGTGGCCAAACCACTGCCGCCAACTCTAATACCGCTCGGGTTCGTCTAATACGTCCTACGTGGCGAAAGTAATCTCAACCACGAATATAGGGTCAATTACCGATCTCCTGGACTAAGGCATAGTCCCAAATATCCTACACTACTACAGATATTCATATGGAATGTAAAACAGTAATGGAACAACCACTCAAATCATGGTGCATACACATCTGAAGAATATCAACTTAACATAAATGTAAGCATAGGAATGCTTGAATTTAAATAACTTGGAATGTAAATGCATAAAGGAAATCATGCGCATCCATAGAAGTATTGAGAATCACTTCTCAACGCCCACACTTAGTGTAATCAGTTACACTTAGGTCATTCATGCATTTCTACAAACACTTAGCATACAAGGAATAACATACATGACGTATGTTGAAACACATGCACTTAGACATTTCCTTTTCCCAAGGAGTTGTCATACATGCATCCAGCATACATACATGACAATTAATCATGGCAAACATAAGTGCATATTCTATACGTATACGGTACTTTATAAATACACATAGAATACACAAATCTCAACATATCACATGCATATCAGGAAAGCAACGTAAACACAACATTTGGCATGTGAAATCTCATCCATAACAAGAATAAATCACTAACTGGGATTGAAAGCCTTGAAAACCATAACCTATACACTTAAAGTCCGCACCTTAAGCGAAGAAAGAACCGCCGAACTGATTTAGACGAGTTGTCTTCGTCAACGGCGCAAGAATACCCTAAAATAAGGATAGAAATGAGATACAACAACACCAAGTCTAATCTAAGCTCTAACACAGATTAGGGTTAGTTTAACTTACCCCAAAAGAACTCAGAATCGCCAAAGGAACGATTCAAAGTGAAGATTCAAAGGTGAAGAAGAACAAGGAAGAATCAAGGTGATTCACCAACTAATCTCTCTCACTTCCTCTCTCTTTTCCACTCTCTTTCCAAGCTAGGGTTAGAGAAAATTCGTATGGAAATGAGAGCTAGGGTTTAAGGACTATATATAGACCTTAAAATGATGGAAATAACCCCAGGGTCAAGGTATACTTAGGTTATAACCAAAGTACGCCTTTCTCGATCCAACGAAGCACTTCGGTGGGCCTATAACCACGAAAGGTCGGACTAAGCTCACCGACCATGGATCTAGGTCAGCCTGAGTTTTCGTACCGATCGTAGATCAGCCGTGGCGGACCACACTCAATTCAACGGTCACGGAATCTCGATCAGGTCCACAAGCACTAGGATATGCCTGGGCCAACCATCCTGATCAGAGGGTGAAATTGGGTCAGAATCCAACGGTCAGATAGCTTAAAATCGTCGCGCAAGCGACACGACTCAGATTTCAATAAAAGCTTATTAAATTCCAACCGTTCTCACACTCTTCACTCCGAGCTCAACCAAATCGACCCAGAACATCAGATCGACTTGATTTTCGAGGTGAAGACCAAGCCCAACTCGGTGACCGCAACAGCCTAAGATCATCGCTATCGGACTTTCGACACGCGGTCTAGGTCCGATCCAGATCTTCCAAAAATTCCCCAGAACAACTGGATTTAGCGATGGATCCCAGATTTCAGAGTAACGTAGCGCTCACTAATCTACACGTTTAGAGCCATGCAGATACAATTTAAAGTGATTGATGCGAATTTCACAAGCAATCGAGTAAAGCACTAATTACCCCAAAAACACTACTTAAGGAAAGATTAGCACAAAAATTCCAAGGTCGTTACACCAGTTATCGATACCGATTATGAGTATGTGACAACATAGCATCATGAAACCTATACCTTGGAGCCCACCTTGTGTATGTATTGGGCCCCATAGGGAAGTCTAGCTTATTGCGCGATAGAGAGGGTAATGAAGCCCACTTATTGCACTTAGACTCAGATCTGCCCTCGGTGGGGAATATTATGATGCTTCATCACTGTAATCACACGTGGGTGGGCGCACGTGGGCAGACACTGAGTGGGCGGTGCATGAGGACCTGAGCGAGCTACCAATGATTGGCAGGCTACTGTGCTGGCAGGTTACTGTGCACACAGTGAAGGCAGAACTTTGTCCCACATCGGGAGTATCATCTGATGTTGTGGTGGCTATAAGTTGGATTCTTTCCTTAACTATCGTGACACATTTTAAATCAATGAGCCTATCTCGATATTTGGACTTGATCCGCCATCCTTCTATGGACCTCCATCATTTGCATGCATGTTGTGATGGATGATTGATTAAAGGAGATGTCATTGGGCTGAGATGTTTATGGGACTCCTTGTGAGACGGAGTTATCCCCACATGATCGCGCAATACGCGTAGGCTTGATGTATGGCCTAGATGGGGTTGATGATTTTTGTGACTCTTCAGGATTTGCATGTTGCATTGTATCATCGGCATCTGATATATTGGTTCTCCATGATTCCGCATTTGTATAGCTGATCTGTATTGGGTACTCTGATATTCTATGACTTATGGACTTGTCAGTATTTCCGCTTACTCTGATATTGTATGATTCATGATCTTGCCAGTATTTTCGCTTTTGTATGATTACGACATTGTATTTGTGTGCTTGACACTTATCTTGCGCACACACTTTCACCACCCTCTAAGCTTTCTATAAGCTTATGCACGATAGATGCATGTAGGTGGCATCAGGTTGCAGCAGGGTTTAGTTTAGAGCGTGCAACAGACTTTTGGAGCTTTGATTTTTGATATATGTATTTCTCTTTCAGCACTATATTCAAATGATTATATTAGTGGATATGTGATGATGATGTTGCCTTTGTGATTTGGGTAAACTTGTGGTTATGCTTCTTACGAGATAAATGTACATTGAAAAATCCTCCTGGTAGGATCCTAGGATCGAAATCTGGCGTATGGGCACTGAGAGCCGAGAATGGGGTACTACGGAGGCTGTCGGCACCGGATTCGACGATCGGGAGTCTTGTGAGCCCGATCTCCGAGTTTGGGGTGTGACCTAAAGCTGTTCATATCGGAAACAAGTCATTCCTAGTGCTAGCTCAATATGATATAATATGCAGTGATGATTCTGCTACAGGGAATGTAACACGAACTATAGATGATCTCGAGGAAGAAGCCCTCCATTCATCTTATTACATGGATGATATCCCTTTGTCCTCATACCCCTCTGGATCATATACACCATTTGCATCATCCGATGATACATTTTCCAACGGAACACAACTTCCATATCAATATGACAGAGGAAGTGGTCGAAGGAATGTGAGAACCTCCGCTCAAAGGGCACCAAAGAAGAAGAAGAATGTCTCTCTCGCATCAACTATTATTGAAAAGTTTGAAAGAATTCAGGAAACAATGGATGAATATGTTTCATTCAAAACTAAAACGGCAGGGAGATTGTGGGAAGAGTTAGAGAATATGATAACCATTGATTCTGACATGATGTATAGGGCCTACATATTCCTTGCAAAAAAACTGCATTTTGCTTCTACGTTCCTTGATAATATAAGTCCTATCCAAATGAATGAATGGTTAAAGAGGATGATTCCCAAGTGACAAATTTTAAATGCAATTTTTATTGTTAAAGACATTGTTAATGTGCTTTGATTATTATATTTGCTATTAATGTTTTTAAGTTTAATCTCAATGTTTAAATTGAGTTATTGCTTCATATTATATATATTTTTTGAATTCATGGGCCCACTTTTATGACCCACTTGATGATTAGTTTAGCCTAATAATTAGCTCAAATATTCATCTTGATGAGCTTAATAAAATGACATATTTGACCCTATTCATTCTTATATGATCATAACATTGGAACAATTCCCTAGTTCAAGCTCTGCTCAGTGCAAATATACAGCTTTTCAGCAGTAAGTAACTTACAGGTTACCCAAAAAGAAAAACTAACTTACTTGTAAGTGACTTACAACTTATATCCAAACAAGTTACCTGTAAGTGACTTTCACCTATAAGTGACTTATAAGCATCCAAACAGGCCCTTAGGGATCCCACCACCCGCTATTAGTTACTAATATGAACATATTTTTGTATTTTCTATTAACGAAACCACCCTCCCGTTGGGTCACTTGGCAATCTCCCCCACAGTAAACGATCATATGCCAACCTAACACCGACCACATGTGGAGCCCATTTTGATGTTTGTGACAAATCCACATCGTTCATCTGTTTCTCCATCTCATTTTATGACATGGGCCGAAATATGAGATGAATCCAAAGCTCAATGTGTTCTCCAAGATGGACCCAATATGTTTCAACATTAGGAGTTTAATCCCATCATCTCCGATTATGTGGCCTACTGGATATTGGTATCGGCCTTGTTTTTGCGCCCATGGCATAAAATGAGCTACAAAAATAGATGGACGGGATGGTTTATCATAAACAGTCCATGCCCTGCAAATGTTTCAATGGTGGATGTTCAATCCCTAGTGTTTCGTGTTCGTTGTCCGTTGTATCAGCTTCATTTTTGCGCCCATACCCTAAAATGAGATGAAAACTCCGGTGAACAGAAGAGATGTATCACAAACATCATGGTGGGCCCTACTTATGGGCAACCAACTCTCACTCTTGACTTGAATTCCCCCCTAACCTCTGGACCACATATTGATTGACATGGATTGTCATGCCAACCTAAGCTCAACCACATGTGGGTTCCACCTTGATGTTTATTAGAAATCCATCCCGTCCTGTTTTTATAGCTCACTTTAAGGCATTGTAAAAAAAAATGAGCTACATTCATACTTCAAGGTAGGCCCCTTAATGGCCCAATATATTTCAATGGTGGGTGTTCAATCCCACCATTTCCTATCACGTGGGCCACTTTAGCTTTGGATGGGCATCATTTTTGGATCATTCCCTAAAATGATCCGGAAACACAAATGGAGAGGGTAGATTTGTCACAAACAATATGTGATCCAATGAATGTTTCAACAATATGCGTTCAATCCTCAATTTTCTGTTCATTTGGCTCACCTGAGCTTTAAATCAGCCTTATTTTTGAATGCATGATCTAAAATGATACGGAGTGGATTTATCACAAACATCATAGTGGGCCCCACCTAATTGCCAGACAACCCTCGCTCTGAATTTTTTTTATTAACACTAGATTATCGTGCCAACCTAACCTCGACCTTGTGGGGCCTACCTTGAGGTTGTGAGAAATCCACACCGCCCCTCTGTTTCGCTAGCTCACTTCAGTGCATGGCCCAAAAATGAGAGAGATCCAACGCTCAAAGTGAGCCCCATGATGACCCCCAAATGTTTTAATTATGAGCATTCAATCCCACTGTTCCCTTACGTGTTGCCCTTGTTGTTGGCATCGTTTTTGGGCCCATGCCATAAAATGATATGTCTAAACGGATGGACTGGTGAATTTCTCACAAGCATCTTGTGCCCCATGAATTTTTCAACTGTGGACTTTCAATCCCACTATTTCCTATCATGTGGCCCAGCTGAGCTTTGGATCTGCCTCATTTTTACCATCAACAGTGAAGACAGTAACCATGAGATCATTACTCATTAGTACAGAGAAATGTACAAAATGGGTATAAAGATAGCATGCATGACACCTTCAGCTCCCACCAGTGAAAATATAAAAACAATGGACTTAGTCCTAGTGAGTGAAATTTCCCATTATTATCCATCCACAATTAAATCAGACAGGTTAGATTATCCAACAACCGTGATACATGTACAGTTTGATAAGTATATGTGTGAAGACCAATACACTCCACCGAGCACCTAAATCCACTTCCCTCCTTTTTGGTGGCTATATCCAGGCATTGGTTGCCATCCCTATAGACAATGGAAGCAGATTGCGTCCGGCACCCGCCCGTCTCCAGCAAGGAACAAGAAGATCCGCCTTAGGGCCCATCATGAAGATTTCAATGGTGGGTGTCATTATCCCCACTGTTTCCTTTGGTGTGACCCACTTGAACTTTGGATATGCTTTCAATTTTGGGATCATGTCCTTAAATGACGTGGTAAAATGGATGGATGGCATGTATAAGCCACAACATTATGTACCCTACCTATCCTGATGCGTATATAGGCAGTGACGTTCACGCAATTAAACCAGCTAAATTGGAAGAAATGGAGGGCAGTGCCGTCATTTGGCAAAGGTAAAACCATGAAAGGATCGGACGATAGTATCTACTGTTAACAGCGGTATGATGGACTTTCCTGCGGTCAACTATTCCACCTATTAAAAATCTGTTAGCGGAAGCAGTTGTAGGACCCATTTGAAATAGGTATGCGGGTCATGGGAAATAGTTTAAAAGCAGCGGGTCTCGGTCTATAGCCAAAAAAGCAGCCGGCCATATGAAATTCCTCTAAAAAAAAATATTGGAAGTTTTCCATACAATCATCGATCATTTGTTATATCTATGGAAAACAAGTATTTGCCAATAAAATCATTCCTTTTGGCATACAGTGGAAACTGAAAGAACAAGTTAATAAAAAAGGCAGTTAGCAAAGAAAATGACTATTTTGCCCCTTTTTAGCTTGAGTAATTTAAAATTTATTAGGGCCACTGCAACACCCTTTTCACATCCACTCACACAGATTCAAAATTAAGTAGATTACATTACAGGAGACGTGAATTGAATACTCACCATTAAAACTTTATTCTAGCCCATAATAAGGTTAATATCTGTATTTTCACTTTATTCTCGCATGCAATACCGTGTCAATGGGTTGAATATGATGATGTCAGTGAGCGCCACGTAAGTAGGTCGGTTGACTAAAAATGGGTGGTTTGGTTACTAAGCTAGAGATGTGCGAGTCTGTCAGCGCATTGTGGGGGCACCGCGATGTATGTGATTCATCCGGGCCATTCATCCCATTTTGAAAGATCATTTTAGGACATGAATCTCAAAAGGAATTAGATCAAAGGCTCAAGTGGACTACACCACAAAAAGCAGTGGTGACAATGACCTTTCTGATGAAGCCTTACTAGGGCCCACTCTTATGTTTATTTTCTAAAAATAAATATTTGATTTAAAACTTGTGTGGCTCCAAAGAAGTTTTTGGCTACCGTGTTTGAATCCCCACTGCTTCACGTGATATAGTTATTTTAATCATTGGATCAATCTCACTTTTGAGCTTATCACCTAGAATAAGTTTTTAAAATTGGTATACAGAGTGGATAAAACAGATAGTGGAACCTAGGAAATTCTGATAGGACTGCAAGTCTCTACCTATGCCCTGGTAAGGTAGTACCCAATCCCAGCCAGTTAAAAAGGGGTTTTAACCGGGAGCGGATTAGAAGTTACCCTTACCATGGGGCCCACCTTGATGATATTTTGTACATACATGCCGTCCATATGTTTCCCCAGCGTATTTTAAGATAGGGTCCCAAAAATTATGCAGATCCGGTGTACCACACCATAGAAAAAAGTGGCGATTGAGTGTCTCACCGTAAAAAATTCCTAAGAGCGCATCGCAGGGTTGTTTTGGTAATGTTTATTTGCGATCCAACCCGTTGATTTTATCAAGAAAATCTGGATGAAGCGAAAATAGAAAAATCATCTAATCCGCTCCCGTTATAGCCTTTGTCGCTTTGCTCGTTTAAAAAATAATGTAGTCAGGTTGCTTTGGTCGTTTACAAAATAACGTAGTCAGCACTCTCTTAACTGACGCCAGAAGTACTAGCTATTATCCGAAAAAAAAGTAGGCAATTTCTGAAATATATGAAACAATTTCCATATAAAAGCAGCGAGAAAACGAAGCAAGGGCTTCAACCATAGCTTCCATTTTTGGAGAGAAAATGGCGGATGATAGAACTGGAGAAGTGCCAAACAAGCAGATCATCTTCAAGGACTACGTTACCGGATTTCCGAAGGAAGATGACATGGTCTTCACGTGCGCTACTTCAAAAATCAAAGTTCCAGAGGGATCAAAATCCGTTCTTGTCAAGAATCTCTACCTGTCTTGCGACCCTTACATGAGAGGTCGAATGTCCAAGCCCTATTCGGCGAGTTACACGAATTCGTACACTCCTGGATCGGTGAGCGGCTTTTATTATTATTATTATTATTATTATTATTATTATTATTATTATTATTTGTGGGTATTTGCTCTTTTTTGTTTTTCTTGATGTTTGGACTGACTTTGAAGGAATCGAATCAATTTTTGCGATGTTTGATGGAAAACCCGTTTCTATTTTTCAATTTTCTTTGGCGTTATTTTATTTTTTGTTTTGGGATAGTGATCCAGATGGGTTAATATGGTGGGAGCAAACCTAGATGGACGAAACCCCAAATTCACTCAGATTGGAAGATCTTAGCCCTCTGATCATTGGCATTCATTCATTTGAATGTGGATTGTTGCTGTATTTCTTTTTTTTTTTTCTCCCCTATTTTCGGATGGGGATTGATCACCTACAACCATCTGTAGTTTAAAACCCGTTTTTCTTTAGGCCTTAAGAATTTTAGTTGCTACTTCTGCCCTTGACAATATAGTATTTCAAGTGCAAATGTTTGTAAAAATGCATTGTAGGTTAGCTTACAACCTATTGTATATGATATTGTGCGTGGGTCTCTTTGCAGGCTGGCAATTGAAGGATTCATGTTATACTAAGGATTTTGGGTCATGGTATATCCTTAATTCCTCATGGTAGGACCCATGAGATCAGCAGTCTAGATCACTGAACAATGGGCCTATACATATTTTTGGGTCGATGATCACATAACTCCTCTTTTTCTAGTAATTAAAGTACCTATTTTAGTAATTTCTGTACACCATTTTTTAAATAGTTAGGATTGGTATATGACCCAACCACGGCTGTCCCAGATTAATGAATGGTTTGGATCATCAGACGGCATATGTTGCGTGTATAGTATAGAAGTTGGTAGGAGTAGTCTTCCTGGGAGGATTGGATCTCCTTCCTTCACTGATATTTGGTTGTGGGACTTATGTGGCCTCCTAGTGATGTAGAGCAGGTCGCGGGCAGTTTCATGGCCAAGATGGATCAGAAAAGGCCCAGTCGACGACAGAAGTGATCCAGACCATCAGACATTAGATCGGGTGTATCTCACAATCTGGAATGAGTTATCAGGCGTAAAATATATGATTTAGGGTAGAACGAGCTACTTTAGCCAACCAACCTAGATACGCCGGGTTGCGCAAGCCGGATTTGCGAAATACCCCTAGATCGATGGTCGTTTCCCTGTTTTAATTTCGTTTTTACTATAAATAGTAAGTTTTAGTTTGATTATAACTCTTCATCCGTTGGGCTTTAGGAGTTGCGTCCAACGTGAAAAGAGCTTAGAATTATTAGGAGAACGGTTTGGTGAAGCCAAATAGGATACTTACTGGTTTTGGCTGAAAACCTTGCACACTAGTAGACATCACGACCGTCTATAAGTAGTAAGTTTACTCTTTATAGTAAGTCGCGGATTCTAGGAGTTTTAGTTGTAGTTTGATTCTGATTTCTTTCCCATTGCTTGGTACCCCTATTTAAAGGGTTGTGAACTCGTTTTTATTCATTAATTAATCAATTTCGAATTTATTAGAATTTATTTCTATTTTTTGCTTTCTTTCCTCGTGAATTCGAGAAGTCTCTGTGAGGAGTCCAGAGAAGCTCTGTGGATTTGGAGTAGTTATCCTCATCACGTTCATCCCTGCGTCAATTGGTATCAAAGCGAGGATTCCCCTTGGGTCGATGGCAAACAATGAAGGTATGAATCAAAATCCTGTGGACGGTGATCCAGGGATTCGTTATCTTTCGAAAAGAACGGAAGCTTTCTACCGGGAGAGTCAGTTGAACATGCAAGGGCTGCAGGTAATCCTCGATTGTCTTGCGGATGCGCTACTTCCACCCCGAGCCCTAGGCGGTGCTCCACCACCTATGGTTGCTCCGCCACCCATGGTGGCTCCACCACCCGTGGTTGCTGTACGACGCAACCCTGATTTTCGTAGAGCACTACCAGTGACAAACTGTAGGGTTACACCAGATGATTCAAGTTTTAGCGACAAGGACCTTAATGAGGGTTTTGCCCAACAACCAATCCATGGAGGCGATTATCTAGATTGTGCTAAAAGAGACTATCGAGGTAAGGCTGAACTTTCTAGTTTTAACGGTTTATTACGTATAGAAGATTTTTTCGATTAGCTAGCCGAAGTAGAGAGATATTTTGATTATATGGACGTGCCAGATCATAAAAAGGGTAAAATTGGTAGCGTTTAAATTAAAATCTGGTGCTTCTGCATGGTGGGAACAATTACAACTCTCATGAGTCTGTCAGAATAAGGCGCCCATCTCATCATGGCCATGGATGAGACATCCTCTTCGATCACAATCTCTCCAATGATTATGAGCAGATATTATTCCAACAATATTAAAATTGCTGACAAGGAAATCGAGCCGTCACAGATTACACTGAAGAATTCCAGCGGTTGGCTGCACGAAACAATCTGTCAGAATCCGAGTCACAGAAGGTGACACCATTTATAAGTAGGTTGCGACCGACAATTCAGGACCGAGTTCAGATGTACCCAGTCGGGACCGTGGATGAAGCAGTTCAATTGGCGGGTAGGGCAGAAACACAACTTGTAAGAGCTCCTGCTTGTCCATATCCTTCAACTCGACCCCCTATGACGGGCCCCACGCAGGATCCAGTGCTGGTACGAGGAAAAGATTCAGTAGGAGAACATCCTCAACCTCCTACAACTGCAAATCGTGATACGGGGAGCAACTCATCCAGACCTCAACGTGCAACATCCACAATAGCGGGCTCGAGTAGGATTCCAAATCCTTATACTTGACCAAGGTCGAACAATTGTTACCGCTATGGCCAGCCAGGCCACTTATCAAACACTTGTCCTCAACGTCCCACAACACATTTGACTATAAACGAATGGGGCACTGAAGATGAGGCCGCAGAAGAAGACCATGGCTTTGATGAACATGAACAAACCATTGAAGAAATAGCAAGTGGCGATGAACTGATGGGAGAGGATCGTGGCGAATTTCTAGTTGTGAGGCGATGACTGTATGCCCCACGAAAGGAATTACATCCACAACGATACAATATATTTCGTACTCGGTGCACTGTCAACGGAAAGGTCTGTGATGTGATCATATACAGTGGTAGTAGCGAGAACATCGTCTCAAAAGTGATGGTGGACAAGTTGTAGCTACCAACAACAAAACATCCTTCCTCGTACTCAATTGGCTGGATAAAAAAGGTGAATGAGACCAAGGTAACTGAACAATGCACTATCTCGTTTTCAATTGGCAAAAATTATAAGGATCAAATACTTTGTGATGTGGTCGGCATGGAAGCTTGTCATATGCTACTCAGTCGACCCTGACAGTCGGACCGAGATGCGACCCATCGGGGACGAGATAATATCTACATATTCATTAAGGATAGTCGAAAAATAATCCTTAGCCCTATGACACCAGAGAACCACCCTAAAGCCTCTAAAGTGGAGGGGAGCTCCCTCTTGACTATTCAGAATTTCATGGAGGAATCCAAGGAAACCGGCGAGGTATACGCCATAGTCGTGAAGGGCGAGGAAGAGGAACCCTCAAACATCCCTCTAAGTTCAAGACTGTTGCTAAATGAATTCAAAGAAGTTTGGCCTGAGGATTTACCTGATGGATTGCCCCCTATGAGGGACATCCAACATCACATAGACCTCGTCCCTGGGGCTAGTCTGCCCAACCGCCCTTATTATCGGATGAGTCTGAAGGAGTGTGAGATACTTCAGGGGCAAGTGGAGGAATTGATCTGTAAGGGTCTCTTGAGAGAGAGCATGAGCCCATGTGTCGTACCAGCATTATTAACGCAAAAAAAGATAGAAGCTGGCGCATGTGTGTTGACAGCCGGACAATCAACAAAATTACCATCAAATATCGGTTCTCAATACCACGGTTGGACAATATGCTCGATATGCTAGAAGGGGCCAAGGTGTTCTCTAGACTAGATCTAGGGAGCAGGTACCATCAGATTCGTATCCGACCCGGTGATGAGTGGAAAACGACATTCAAGACCAAGGAAGGGTTGTATGAGTGGCTGGTCATGCCATTCTTCCTATCGAACGCACCAAGTACTTTTATGCGTTTGATGAATCAAGTTCTAAAACCGTTCACTGGCCGATTTGTGGTAGTATATTTTGATGACATATTGATATATAGCCAGGATGAGGCGGAGCACAGGAAACATCTCAGGCAGGTGCTGCAAGTCATACAAATTAACAAGTTGTACCTCAACTTGAAGAAGTGTAGTTTTTTAACTAACAGCCTATTGTTTATAGGATCTGTTGTAACATCCACAGGCATTCGTGTGGACGATGAAAATGTGTGAGCTATTAGAAAATGGCTGATCCCGACAAACATTCATAAGGTGAGGAGTTTTCACGGGTTGGCGACTTTCTATTGTCGATTTGTGCGAGATTTTAGCACCATAGTCGTGCCTATAACAGATTGCATGAAAAAAGGACCGTTCCAGTGGACCGATAAAGTTGACAAGAGCTTTCATGAGATAGATCAGTGGGCAACTGTACTTTTTTCATGGTTTATCTACAACACTGGTTTTGGTGCTTCCTAATTTCGACAAATTGTTTGAGGTTGAGTGTGATGCTTCATACGTCGGAATTGGAGGAGTATTATCACAGGAAGGCAGGCCGGTAGCCTTCTACAGCGAGAAGCTCAACGAAACCGGAAAGAAGTGGTCGACTTATGAGCTCGAGTTGTACGTAGTTGTTCAGGCGCTGCGACATTGGCGGCATTATCTGATTCAAAGAGAGTTTGTTCTGTACATTGACCATCAAGCATTAAAGTTTATTAATAGTCAGATTAACGTGAATCGTGTGCATGTTAGATGGGTTGCGTTTTTACAGGAATTCTCGTTTGTTCTGAAGCACAAGTCAGGGCAACAGAACAAGGTGGCTGATGCACTTAGCCATCGTGCTTCACTACTTGTTACGATGAGCAATGAAGTGGTCGGATTCGACTATTTCAAGGAGCTGTATGCCGAGGATGAGGACTTCAAAGATTCTTAGATGAAGTGCCAGTGGGGTGACCTTCATATACAGGACGATTTTCTCTTCAAAGGGAATCGATTGTGCATCCCCCAAATTTCTCTGAGGGAGCAAATTATTCAGGAGCTACATGGAGGTGGCCTCGGTGGACACCTTAGGCGAGATAAGACGCGAGCTCTTGTGGAAGAGCGGTATTACTGGCCGCAATTAGTACGTGATGTGTTAAAAGCCGTACAATGTTGTTATGTTTGTCAGATCTTTAAGGGGCAATCTCAGAATACGGGCCTCTACACCCCGTTACCTGTGCTTGACGGTCCTTGGGAAGATTTATCAATGGATTTCGTGCTTGGTCTCCCACGAACACAACACGGCATGGATTCGGTGTTCGTGGTGGTGGATCGTTTCTCCAAGATGACACTTTATCTCATGCAAGAAGACCCTCGATGCAATACACGTGGCGAATCTATTCTCCAGGGAGGTCGTACGGCTACATGGGGTCCCCAAGACCATTACTTCTGATCATGACACGAAGTTTATTAACCACTTTTGGCAGACTTTGTGGACTCAATTCGATACACGACTTTAATTCAGCAGTGCTTACCACCCACAGACTGATGGGCAGACCGAAGTTGTGAATCGCACGTTGGGAAACCTCCTTCGCTGTATTTCAGGAGAAAAACCGAAGCAGTGGGATTTTGCCTTGTCTCAAGCAGAGTTTGCATTCAACAACATGGTGAACCGCTCGACAGGGAAATCACCGTTCCAGATTATCTACGGACGAGTGCCTCGCCACACACTTGACTTGGTCCCTCTGCCCAAGCACCCAGGCATGAGCATTGCAGCAGAACATATGACAGACAGGATCATGGGCATCCATGCGGAAGTGCAGACCAAGCTACATGCATCGAACGAGAAGTACAAGGAACAAACGGATAAGCACCGGCGACAAAAGGTGTTCGAGGTGGGCGACCGCGTTATGGTCCATCTGCGCAAAGAGAGATTTCCGACCGGGACGTACAATAAGTTGAAAAATAAGAAGATTGGATCCGTCCCAATTATTTGAAAGATTAATGACAACGCTTATGTTGTTGATCTTCCAGATAACATGACAATCTCACGAACTTTCAACGTCGCGGACCTGACTGAGTATCATGAACCAGAGCAGGATGAGAACTCGAGGACGAGTTCTTTTGAAGTGGAGGGGACTAATGTAGAGCGGGTCGCGGGCAGTTTCATGGCCAAGATGGATCAGAAAAGGCCCAGTCGACGACAGAAGTGATCCGGACCGTCGGACCTTAGATCGGGCGTATCTCACAATCGGGAATGAGTTATCAGGCGTAAAGTATATGATTTTGGGGTAGAACGAGCTACTTTAGCCAACCAACCCCTCTACGCTGAGTTGCGCAAGACAGATTTGCGAAATACCCCTGGATTGACGGTCGTTTCCCTATTTTAATTTCATTTTTACTATAAATAATAAGTTTTAGTTTGATTATAACTCTTCATCCATCGGGCTTTAGGAGTTGCGTCCAACGTGACAAGAGCTTAGAATAATTAGGAGAACGGTTTGGTGAAGCCAAATAGGACACTTACTATTTTTGGCCGAAAACCTTGCGCAGTAGTAGACATCACGACCGTCTATAAATAGTAAGTTTACTATTTATAGTAAGTCGCGGATTCTAGGAGTTTTAGTTGTAGTTTGATTCTGATTTCTTTCCCATTGCTTGGTACCCTTGTTTAAAGGGTTGTGAACTCGTTTTTATTCATTAATTAATCAATTTCGAATTTATTAGAATTTATTTCTATTTTCTGCTTTCTTTCCTCGTGGATTCGAGAAGTCTCTGTGAGGAGTCCAGAGAAGCTCCGTGGATTCGGAGTAGTTATCCTTATCACGTTCATCCCTGCGTCACCTAGCTATTTTATATGGGTGTATTCTCTTCTTTTGGGGAGCTTTTTATCTTTATTTTTATTTATTTTTATTTTTTTGTAATTTTTGTTTATTGTGGGGGAGGAATTATGGGGTCCTGGTGCGTGACCTATTGTTCAGTCATCTAAACCATTGATATTATGATATGTCCCGCAATACATAAGGGGTGCCCTGGAAATCTACTATATTGAAATATTCTAACCCATTAATATTTGGCCTTTGCAATGTGAGCTGTTTTTATCCTTTAAAAAGGAATTTTACAAAAAAAAAAAAAAAAAAAAAAAAAAAAAACCTGCCTAATTTATATGGAATTTACATTCTAGCACCTTTTTTGAAAATGTTTTCAATAAGCTACCTCATTAATTGAAGTAATTATCATTATGGTACCTTATGTTATATTTCTAAATGGTGGCTCCATTCACCCGTGTGAGGAAAAGGTTGGGTGGCTAAGGTGGCCCCACCGTGATATTTACATGAAATCCAACCCTACAACCAGGAGCATCATCCCTTGCTCGGTGCAAGTCTCAAAACTTAGCTCCATCCATTATTTAGATGGACTGTGCAATTGGAGACAGTGTACAGGACAATGCTCACTCTCCAAACTATTTCCCTTGGTGTGGCCCATCTGAATTATGGATGGGTAGGAATTTTGGCCCCTCGGCTTAAATTTTGGTGTGACATCTAATGGTTAGAGTGAAATTCATATATTCATCATGGCAGGCCCTGTAAAAATCACGAGTGGATGTCTCTCTCCCAACTGTTTCCTTTAGTGTGGTTCATCTGAATCACAGGTCAGCCTGATTTTTTGGATTTGAACTAAATGTGAGATTACATATTGATTGCTTGCCTCCAAGTGCAGAGGTTTGTAAGTAATATCCTATGAATACAGGGTCAATTCCACAGGGAGATAATTTATGAGAATGAAAAAATCAAATGCAAAACTAAGTAATGGAAACTAAACGGATGATTTGATTTTGAAGGTTTTGAATGTATGGAATTCAATTAATTTGAAAACAACACCCAAGCTTCAAAGTTCCATACATAGGTTAATGTTCCATGAGTCATGGTGACTTTGATAACACAATTAGGATCTGAGCATTTTAAATATTTTTAATAAATGATATAAAAGATTAGAGAATCATAGATTAGCATAATTGATATATATTCTCAAGCGCCAGTGATTTTAAGCATTCGTATCCATAAGATAATGGATTAAATAAATGTAGCAGGTTGAGAACATCTCCCATCTAGGAAATCTAACTAATCTAGGTTAAGCCTATCCATCAATAAGGATCTCATATGATGGAAACATATGGATCTCACATAAGGATAAAAAACTTAATCCTAAATAATTGATAACATGCGTACACCATTCATTTCATCATAAAAACAATCAATCATCATAATTTATGATATCATTAAACCTCTGTGCTTCCCTTCTAGCTTGGGCTAGAGGGAACTAGAGAGACATAACTTAATGCAAAAATAAAAAGCAATAAGAAAGCAAGAAAAAATAAATAAAAGAAAACTTGTAAAGAAAAACTAGAATTATGAAACTAGAAAGCTCTAAAAAAAACCCTAGAAAAAACCCTAGATCTTGCACTTGAATGCTCTGAAAGATGCTTAGGAATGCCCTGGGAAGCCCTATTTATAAGTGGGGAACTCTCTCATTTAAACTGGTTTGAAAAAAATTCCAGAAATCGTCTCAAATTTTCTCACTCCGCGTAGGCTCCGCGTAAACTCTTCGATGACATCAAACAACCTTCGATGTCATCTAAGACTGACTTCGATGACAGATTCGATGTCATCGAAGACTGCATCCAATTTGTCCAGCAACCAAACTTGATTTTCCTGTAATTCTTCGATGTCATCTAAACTCCTTCGATGTCATCGAAGACTGACTTCGATGACAGCTTCGATGTCGTCTAAGCTCAGATCTTGCAAATTTCTGCACTTTCTTCCTTTTCCACTTGGTTTTCTTGACTTTTGGGGTATTGAAATCTTAAATCTCGGTCTCTAAAAGTCCGTTCTTTGCCTTGGTGATTCTCGAGCATCAAATCCATGCTTTTAACATTCTTTTTTAATCCAAGCTCTTAAACTCACCTTGCAATACAAACATGTATAAAATATACTATTAAGCAGTATCATGTTCATAAAACCATGATATAAATGGGAGAAAATATGCAATATTTGCCACTCAATCACCAACCCCCCCCCCCCCCAAAACCAGCATTTTGCTAGTCCCGAGCAAAATAAGTGAAGAAAAATAAAAATAAGAATAAAAACTAATTCGAGAAAAATTAAAACGAAAACAAAAATTCTAACTACACTTTCGCAGGTAATCTCGATTGCATTTAACATATGCAACAAGCCTTTAAACCCTTAGGTTTCCCTAGTGGACGAGTTATAGTCTCGTGGAGGTTTCTAGAAATATTACCCAC
Source organism: Magnolia sinica (assembly GCF_029962835.1). Lineage (NCBI taxonomy): Eukaryota > Viridiplantae > Streptophyta > Magnoliopsida > Magnoliales > Magnoliaceae > Magnolia > Magnolia sinica. The sequence continues at coordinate 62,541,256 of NC_080577.1, forward strand.
AAACATTGAAAACATGGAAAATAGTTCAAAACTCAGAAATTTATACAATAATGCCTCCATTCATCATATGGATTCCAAAACAAAACAATACTTACCCAAGTCAGAAGTTAGTTAGAATCTCGATTTTCTAATCCACTACATCCTTGAGTTCAGAGACTTAATCAAAATTTAGAATAGTTATGATCCAATATACTTAAATGCTCAGTGACACTAGTCTAACTTTGAGAAATATGCATGTTCCCTATCCTAACTTCTTTCAATCATTCCAAGAATATGAAATCTCTAGTTATCTCATTTCCTTCATGCCCTTTCTTCTTTTATCATCATATCCTCATTATTATAGACCACCCTTAGATGAAGATTCCCATCGGGTTTGCTTCATAACCTAAGGTATCGTACTTGTAACGGTAACTGTTGAGGTAAAAAATTTGGTTAAAAATTTGGTTTAGGGAAGAAACTTCAAGAAGGAAAATTGGCGAAAGAAATGAAATATGGATCATATGAGTGAGGATGAGTCGAGTTGCGCTAGGTCGCACAAATTGCTTGAGTTGCGCTGGTCCGCGCAACTCACCTGAGTTGAGCCGGGTCACGCAACTCTCACCGTAGGAGGAATTAGGAATGCGAAGTGGGGTCCACGGCACAAGATTCGAGGGCAAGGTGTCCCATATCAGTATCGGTTGGTATAATGATGCCCTCCGAAACCGATACAGATACGGGGGCATAACGGCCCGTAAGAGCGCAAAATTATTTTTTTTGCCAAAAAAATATGGATTAAATTCGGAATATTCTAAGCATTCCAAATATGCATTCATTTATAAATTGGAACATGTTTATGGTGGTGTAACGGTCCACTCTTTGGTGAGAAGTTGTATCGGACTGTCTGATGAATTTATGAACCAGATAACCTGAATTTGACTACAAAATTCATATATTTAATTTTCTAACTATCTACTATCAATGATAGATATATTAGAATGAATGTAATATGAAAATATCTTACATTAGGTGTTTGCAATTATTTTTGAGGAATTTCTTGAACATTCTTGTGCACGTGACTGTGATTCCTGTCTATGACCTGTCATCCTCAAGTCAAGAATATTAAAAATAAATAAATTAGTAGTGTCTAATATACTCCTGTGCAACTTGATTAAGGATTACTTGATTGGTTGTCAGTGGAGCTATTTTAAATACAAGTTCGGCAGTGTCAAGTGTGTACTTGGCTTCTTGCAATAATACTGCTGTGAGCTGTCTACTGCAAATACTTACCTTAATGCAAATATATACTCACAATCACAAGTCACCACCAAAATGAAAATCTGTTTTTTTGTGGTTGCTCGACCTCCACACCATCGTCATCGTCACCATTAGACTAAGGCTGTCCAATAGGTGTAAGTGTTGCATATCCATAATATCCAATGCCAGAAGGAAATACTAGATCAACGAAACCAGAGGATGATTGATCCTAACTAGGCAACGACTAACCCTGAGTAAGGATATCTACCAGTGCCCGTCGAATAGCCATACTGGTGCCCATGCTCAGGCTGTTGAAAATCTTGAGATTGAGTGTCTGCTGTGATGAGTAACTTGGATTTGGATCTGGATATCTATAATCATATGGATATTGATCGGGAGGACTACTGCAACATGAATGTGATGGAACAGGCTCAGTATAACCACCATAATCATAATCCAATTGACCATAAGAATATCCATCATAATAACCAAGACCATGAGCCCGCTAATGTTCCGGACCTCCCGGACCCGGTGCACCACTAGATGTACCCTCATGTTGGCTGTATCGTGACTTGGTACACTCATAAGTCCAACCTCGTGTACTACCTCGTCGATGTTCATCGGCATCGCGATCTGTAGACGGCTGTATAGGGCGCTGAGCAACACCAGAAGTGCCAGCACCAGGGGCAGGAGGGTCATCGTCACCATCATCTGACACGGTCATGCTACCACTGCTCGTACTTTTTTGTTGATCTTGAGCCGTACCCGTACTTGGCATAAACGCTGCCCTTTTTATTAGGTCCAACACATCTGCAAGACTCTTGTTGCGCTCTACGTATTTCTGGGTCATCAATTTCCAATTCTTCACTATTCTTTTCAATTTGCTTTTCCCTTGTTTCCATCCAAGGTAGAAGCGGATCATCCTTATCATAAATATTGTCCAAGTTTATTGGACAGTAGTCTCTGTCATCGACAGCTATAATGCTCCCATGATGTCGTCGCATTCTTAGTTTTATATTATAGTGCATGAAGACAAGTCAATCTAATGTTCTAGTCTGCAATCTATTCCTATTCTTTTAATGAATAAGCGCAAAACAACTCCAATTCCTTTCGCAGCCAAATGAAGATGTTGTCTGGCTTAAAACTTTTACTGCATTTTTTTGGAGAGCCTTCGTACTCTCTTCGAAATTAATACACCATTTGGCCGGTTGCCACCTAGATACTGCATGCTGTGCAAGAGCATCTCCAAAGCTACCAAGGTGATTTTCAAATGTATCTAATTCATTCAATGCTTTTATTTGCAGATCTAAGTCAGGCTCTAATCTCTTTATTACATTTTTTAGCCCGACACGAACTTCATCATCCTCAACAAATGATTGGGCATATCTATACCTAAGACTTAGATAGTAACCTGCTGCATGAAGATCGTGATGAAATTGTCTTGTCCATCTCCTGTCGATCATCCTCCAATAAGACTCCCAGCTTCTACAATCACGTTGAATTGCCAACTTTGCCTTATCCATAGCATCGTATGGGAAGCCCATGATAGGTGCTTCGTCGGTTTCAACAAGACGGAGTACCCTCATTAGTGGCTCCATCACCTTTAGGATCGACTTGACCTTCTTCCAATATTTGTTGTCCCGTATGGTGTTCACAACTTCAACCGGTGTCCCTGAAGTCTTCTGCCCATGTTGTGTTGAGCCATTCTCGGGAAGCAAACATCTCACTCAACTCTCCCCTATGCTGGAATAAACTCTCTAATGGTATAAAGTTTGTTGCGAATCTAGTCGACGCAGGCCTCAACAACTCTCGTCCTTTCGTGAACTTTCTCATTATTGCGACTACTTGATTATGGTTGTAAATAAACGTCGTCACTTCTCTTGCCCTTTCGACTATTTCCTTAACATTCTTTTTCTTCCCAATATCTTCCAATATAAGATCAATACAATGAGCAGCACATGGTGACCAAAAAAGATATTTTCTCTCATTCATCAACATATATCCTGCAAGCTTATATGATGCTTCATTATCTGTCACAATCTGCACTATATTCTCCTATCCAATCTCGTCCACAACTTTATCCATTAGTCCATTAATATAAGTAGAATTTTTTGTTGCCTCTGAGGCATCAATTGACTTGTGGTATATAGTTCCTAAGTGGCAGTACACTATGAAGTTGATCATGCTGCGTCTGGTTGGGCCAGTCCAACCATCACACATGATTGTGCATCCTTTGGCTTGCCATACAGGTTTAAAGGTAGCCATGTATGTTTTCATATCCGCATACTTTGCATCTGTCCATTTCCCCCTAATCTCCTTAGCCGTGGGAGCTTTTATTCCTTCACCTGCTTCTGCTGCTACATTAATTACCACCTGCCAATATGGAGAATTGGCCGCGTTAGGAGGTATGTTGGCATGTATAAATAACTTTGCTGCTGCTCTATCTAATTTCTTAACGAAAATTGTACTCCACATTTGTTTTATCTTCTTTTGTTTAGTTGATTCTTTCCTAAACAGGATTGGATCAATAAAGGGTCTCCTAGGCTCATTTACTTTTTCATCCAAACGTATATGGGCATCATGTGAAGATGTCTGTAGTTGGCTCCCAAACACACGTCGTAACCCACCAAACCTACCCTCCAACTTGCAGAACAAGTTGCACTTCCAGTTGCACTCCCACTGCCCCTCCCTGTATCACGCACTGACTCATGTGTGCCAAACATGCTGCGACGTTCTTCCTCTTCACGAGCTAAACGCAAGCTCTCTCTCCTATCTATAGTTAATTTCCGATTTGAATCTTTATCAGAATCAATAATATCTTCATCACGAACGCCCATATATTCAGGACCAAACACCTCCTGTCAAGCTGCATCCAAAACATCATCTTTCTTCTTTTGTATAGCAACACGTTTACCCTTCGACTCATCCAGACTAACTTGCATTAAAAGCATTATCTCTTTCGGTACTCTAGTACATACCGCAACTTGACCCTTTCGATGTGCCAAATGTTGTTTGAGATGAGTAATTCCACCAGTCACTGGTCTATCGCAATACTTGCACTTCATTTGGTGCCTAGTACTACCAACCTTCTCACAATGTTGCCATCCAATATCATCACTTGTTGGCTAGACCCAGACATTTCTTTAGGTTTAGGTAGATACTAGATAATTAGATATAGATTAGATATGAATATGAGTGTATGACCTATGTCAATAAAGATGATTTTATGTTCTAACTAAACCCTAGGAAGCTCCAAAACCTGTCCAATATAAGCAAATAAAAACATGAAGTCACTAATTCAAAAATAGAAAAAAAATATAAAATGACACCACAAATCTGTAAAATGCACATTAACATGTTCTACTATAATTAACACATTATATTCTATGATTAAAACAACAAACCATTCATTAAAAAATTATTTTTCGAATTTTAAAAAAAAGGGCCAAAATTAATGTGTAAATAGAAAAAAATATAAAAATATATAAAATGAGATTGCAAATCTGTAAAATACACATTAATATGTTCTACTATAATTAACACATCATATTCTATGATTAAAACAGCAAACCATTCATTAAAAAATGATTTTTCGATTTTTTTTTAAAAAGGGGCCGAAATTAGTGCGTAAATAGAAAAAAATGTTTAAAAAAAATATAAAATGAGGTTGCAAATCTGTAAAATGCACATTAACATGTTCTACTATATTTAACACATCATATTCTATAATTAAAACAACAAACCATTCATTGAAAAATGATTTTTCGAATTTTAAAAAAAAAGGGGCCGAAATTAGTGCGTAAATAGAAAAAATATAAAATGAGGTTGCAAATCTGTAAAATGCACATTAACATATTCTACTATAATTAAGACATCATATTCTATGATTAAAACAACAAACCATTCATTAAAAAATGATTTTTCGAATTTTAAAAAAAGGGTCGAAATTAGTGCGTAAATAGAAAAAAATATTTAAAAATATAAAATGAGGTTGCAAATCTGTAAAATGCACATTAACATGTTCTACTATATTTAACACATCATATTCTATGATTAAAACGGCAAACCATTCATTAAAAAATGAATTTTCAATTTTTTTAAAAAAGGGCTGAAATTACTGCGTAAATAGAAAAAAATATTAAAAAATATAAAATGAGGTTGTAAATCTGTAAAATGCACATCAACATGTTCTACTATATTTAACACATCATATTCTATGATTAAAACAGCAAACCATTCATTAAAAAATGATTTTTCGAATTTTTTAAAAAAGGGCCAAAATTAATGCGTAAATAAAAAAAATATAAAAATATATAAAATGACACAACAAATCTGTAAAATGCATATTAACATATTCTACTATGATTAACACATCATATTTTATGATTAAAATATCAAAACATACAATAAAAAGTATAAATACATATTTTTGACGAATTTTCGAAAAATGGCCCACGGAGCTTCGATTCAAGAAAATCCGTAATATAATGTGTTTTTATCTTAAATACCAAGCCAAGATTGGTCGAAAATAGTAATAGAAGGATTGAGTGAGAGTTTGGAAGTAAATGGTTTCAAAAAAATGAAAAAAACAGAGCTTTAAAAAGTAAAAAAAATCTGACCATTATCCCACCGTTACGGGTCAGTAACGGCCATTACGGTACCAAAATCAGGGTTATGCCTGTTACGCCCCCGTATTGCGTAACGGGTACCACCGTTACTGTTACGTATTGGTCGTTACAGCCGATACGTAACCGATTCAGGACACCTTGTTCGAGGGATCACATGTGCGGAAGCCTATAAATACCCCCTACCCCTTCATTTGAAGCATTAGATGTTCAGAAGACCAGTGCCTCTGACAGGTATTGGAGACAGAGAGAAGGAGAGGGAGTGGAGTGTTGAAGGCGCAGGCCGCGCTACTTCTGGCTAGTTGCGCGGGCCCGCGCAACTCCCATGAGTTGCGTGGATACTCTTTGAGGCAGCTGCTATGTTGAAAATTTTTAGATCCTTAAGCTATTCCAGATGTATGAAAGGGATCCAAGCACTCCTTTATCATGCCAATAAGGGACGAAATGCATAGGAAGCCCGCACAACTCATCCCCCCTGGAGATATGATCAATATGAGCTGGAATGCTGTCGAAATTCATATTTCGAATTTACTTAATTGTTGTATTTTTTTATTTTTTTTATTTTTTAGTAGTGTTTTTAAGAGATTCTATCCTGGAATCAAAGGACTAAAAGGATATAGAAGAACTCAGAATGAATAAAATTGATGATTATTTTCAATTCTATCTTTTGTTAATATTAAGTGAGATATTCTCCAAATCAAATGCTTTTTGTTTCTATTCGAAACAAAATGACGACTCTGCTGGGGATCGAACCCAGAATCTCTGAAATGCCAGGTCTGGAACTATCAGCGGCAATGCATCGGTTAAATATTTCTAAAGACAAGAGGTCGGTTAAACAAGCGCAGTGACGATTCCATCTAGAGCTGATCCCTTTCATTGAAGAAGAAGTGAATAAGCTAATTAAAGTTGGGTTTATTAGAGTAGTCAAGTATCCTAAGTGGATATCAAACATTGTCCCGGTGAAAAAGAGGAGCGGACAAATCAGAGTATTCGTCGACTTCAGAGACTTAAATGAAGCATGTCCGAAGGATGATTTCCCATTGCCAATCACTGAGCTGTTAATTGACAGCACGACTAAGTACGCCGTTATGTCCTTTATGGATGGTTACGCTGGGTATAATTAGATAAGGATGGCCCCGGAGGACGAGGAACCACGACATTCAGAACGTCATTGAGAATTTATTGTTACAAGGTCATGCCATTAGGTCTTAAGAATGCTAACTCAACATATTAGAGGGCAATGTAGAATATATTCCAAGATATGATGCACAAGCATGTTGAATGTTTTGTGGATGATTTAGTGGTCAGGTCAAATGACCATGAGGAACATTGTGAACAACTGGTTTCAGTATTTCGTCGGCTCAAAAAGAAGCAACTGAGGATGAATCCGTCCAAGTGCGCGTTCGGTGTTTCGTCAGGGAAGTTCCTTGGTTTTGTTGTCAGGCATCGAGGAATTGAAATTGATCCGGGAAAGATCAAAGCTATTCAGGAAATGCTACCTCCAAAGACACTAAAAGAATTAAAAAGTTTGCGGGGAAAGTTGGCATATATTCGTTGCTTTATCTCTAATCTCGCAGGAAGACGTCAGCCGTTTTTCCATCTAATGAAGAAGGGCGGAGTTTGTGTGGGACTAGTCATGCCAAAATGCATTCAATCAATCAAAGAATTGTTGAAACAGCCCCCAGTACTAGCAACGCCTGTGAAAGGTAGACCCCTCATTCTTTATATTTCTGCAGCAGAAAATTCATTGGGGGCCTTGTTAGCACAAACAAATGAGCAAGGGAAGGAGATCGCGTTGTATTATCTGGGCAGAACTTTGATAGGAGCTGAATGCAACTATTTGCCCATTGAGAAAGTGTGTTTAGCTCTAATCTTCGCAGTACAGAAATTAAGGCATTATTGTCTCTCCCATGATATAATTTTGATTTCGCAAGCGGATCCTTTGAAATTCTTAATGACAAGGCCAATGCTATCAAGGAGACTGGCCAAGTGGATGCTTTTACTGTCAGAATATGCGATCACGTATGAACTGGCAAGAGCAGTGAAGGGACATGCGGTGGCAGATTTCCTGTGTCAAATAACGAAATGATCAATGATGACTTTCCAGATGAACAGGTGATGATGACAGAATCGCGCGGTTTATGGCAAATGTATTTTGATGGCGCTTCTAGAACTTCAGGGACAGGTGCTGGGGTAATATTTATTAGTCCGTAAGGTGACCTGCTGCCATATTCCTTCACATTAGGTGCAACATGCACTAATAATGAAGTTGAATATCAAGCTCTCATTATAGGGATGGTAATAGTTCATGAAATGAAAATAAAAGCATTACGGATTTTTGGCGATTCTAAGTTAGTAGTAAACCAGCTTACAAATTCGAAATAAGGAAGCAAGAGCTCCTCCCGTATTATCGTCACGCGCAACAGCTGTTGGAGCAATTTCAGGATGTTGAAATCAAGCATATACCGAGATTAGAGAATGCAAGGGCAGATGCCTTGACTAGTTTGGCTGCAACCTTGGCTTGTCCTAATCGAAGCCCTCTCCAAGTAACAATCGAAGAAAGAAGGTTTTTGCGGCATGCTGAAGATGTCGAAGTTGCTGAAGTATTTCCTGTGTCATGTTTGGAGATCACAATTGATGATTGGCGCCAACCTTTTATAGATTACCTCAAATATGATATTTTGCCAGAGGATCCAGTGCAAAAGTTGCAAATAAAGCAAAGGGTGAAGAAATTCATTGCGCAATGAAGAGCTTTACAGAAAGTTCTATAATGAGGTGTTGTTGAGATGCTTGGATACGAAAGAAGCGAATCAAATATTGCACGAAGCACATTCAGGGGAATGCGGGGCTCATCAGGCCGGTAGAAATTTGTTTCATCGGGTGCGTTGAATGGGGTATTACTAGCCTACAATGTTCAATGACACAATTGATTATGCACGGTGGTGTCACGAATGTCAAATACATGGCGATGTCATACATGTACCCCCTGAAGATTTGCATTAGTCAGTAGCCTCTTGGCTCTTCGCAGCTTGGGGACTCGATGTTATCGGTCCTATAAACCCATCATCATCCAGAGGAAAATAGTACATTTTGGTGGCCACAGATTATTTCTCAAAGTGGACTGAAGCCATCGCATTGAGAAGTGTCAGAGAGAAGGACGTCGTGAATTTCATACGACATGCAATAATATACCGTTACGGTATTCCGAAGAAGATCATCACTGATAATGGGACCCCATTTAAGAACAGGGGAATGGAGAAATTGTGCCGAAAATTCGATATCTAGCATTCATTCTCGACATCTTACTACCTGTCGGCTAATGGGTTGGCCGAAGCATTCAACAAGACGATTGTGAAAATATTGAAGAAAACAGTTGCAGGAAACAACCGCGATTGGGACGAGAAGTTGCAAGAAGCTCTATGGGCTTATCGCACTACTCATCGTACTGCTATGAAAGCAACACCATATTCTTTGGTTTACGGAGTTGAAGCTGTTGTCCCCATTGAAATGCAAGTTGCATCGCTTAGAATAGCAGTTCATCAGTCGATTACTGATGATGAAAACACTAAGATCAGGTTGATAGAGTTGGATCTGCTAGATGAAAAGCGATTAGCGGCCCAGCAGCGATTACAATTATATCAAGCAAGAATTTTTGCAACTTTTGATAGAAAAGTCAAGCATCGTTCCTTCAAAAGAGGCGATATGGTATTGATGTTGAAAAGACCGATAGTCGTCACTCGCAAGACGGGGCAAGTTCGACCTTAAATGGGATGTTCTATACGTAATATCAGAAGTGTACTCTAATGGGGCCTATCGGGTAGTAGATCAAGATGGACGAGGCATAAGTATACCAGTGAATGCCCGTTTCATAAAAATATATCATCCCTGAATGTATGTGCAGTTTTGATTCAGAAGATTCACAGCATGATTCTTCTCAATAAAAAGGGGGCAGGCAAGAGAGTACAGAGGTAGAACTCTGTATTATTTTCTTTTTTACATTGTATTTCTCTTTGAGTACTAATGAAGTGTAGGCTTTCAAAGCATATCAAGTTCAAGCAAGTCAATGAAAAGCGCCAATGATTGTTGCCATATCGCCAATGGTTATCGCCAAAATGGCAAACGAATATCGCCAAATGCAAATCGCCAATGCGGCAATGACTATCGCCGAATCGCCAAAGCTATTATTACTATCACTATCTCGCTAGCACAAGGCCATTTAAATTTGTCAAAATCAATAACATCGCCAAGCTGATATACACTTAACTTTAAAATTTTGTTTCAGATCATCAACGAGTGCGGTATGTTAATTTCGATTTATTATTCCAGCAGGGCCAATTCATTATTTATAGGTGGCAGTATGGGAATTGCAATGCGACAACAATTATATACGAGAATCGTAACAACAATGGCGACTTATCACATATGAAGCCGAACATGCATAAGGCTTATCGTTATTTGGCGATGGCGATATGGCAGAACTATACGGGTAGTAGTGTCGCCTGTGTCCTTAAAAAGCCCAGAAAGAGCATTACACGCACCCGTGCGGGCAGTGACCTATGCCGTCTGTACAGCTTCAGGCAACGTCACGTGGGCGGCCAGAGAGCGCCCCCTCGTGAATGGGTCTGACCTTGCAGATGAAGGAAAAGTGAGTCTCTGAAGCAAGATTACTCAGATCCTTGGTTTTCAGTAGTAACGCGTGAGAACAGGTCTCAGAAGCAAGATGACCCCTCATTGATGGATTGACGGCCTTGGATTTGGTACCCGACGGTAGTCTTGTGCGCCCTGTGAACTCTAAAAAGTTACTGTGGCCAACCCTGTGCGTAAATCCTATTGAGTTCATTGCCCCGGTAGCTTCACTGGGCCCCTCTGATGGATTGCGGTTTGTGAACTCCCTGGCGACGATAAGCCTCGTGAACTCTAGAGAGTTACAGCAGCCATTCGTGTAAGACCAAATCCAACTACTTATGAGTCTAAACTGTGATTGCTCTAACTACTTACGAGCCTAAACTGTGTGTGCAACTAACTGAAACCAAAACTTAGTTCCGCCCATTCCAAAATATCATGTAGGCAATGCTATGCTAACCATTATAATAGCTTATTACTTTGATTAGCATGTGCCTATCAAATATGCTTATGAGAATTGCTCGAGCTTAGAAATATTGTGAATCTTAAATCAAATATGTAATTCTGAAAATGTGTGCGTAATACGACGCTAGGTGCACTATCTATGACTCGAGGTAATACATATGGTGGTCCACTTAGTCCTTACGTCCAATTGAACACCATCCCAACTTATAAACATAAATTAGCATTACCATACAATACAATCATCGCATCTAACCATACACGCATCATCATCATCACAAGTATTACATTACACAATCATCGCACATGTGCCATCACCACATGCATAATTAGATTTCAATCCAACGCCTCAACATGTCTAGTTATCATTTCAAGTGGACTAAGGCCCAGTTCATTGCCACACTTGAATGGGCTGGTTAGTGAGTTGCTACATCCCGTTCTTCTGACTTGTTGGGTGGTCTATTTGATTACCACAAACGGTTCATTCGAGGACTCAATCATAACTCATTCACAAGGCCCAAATGGGACTTGGCATACATACATCACAAGGAGTCTCATGCACTTACCAAGAAGCCAAAACATAGGCCCAATATGCACTTCTCATGGAGTCTTACGTTCTTAGTAAGAGGAAGTAACCTATAGGCCCGATAGGTTTACCGCTAATGGGCCCACAAGGCGTCCACTCGAGGTGGGCTTTAAGGTTAATAGGCCCACCACTCTAATGCCATTGTGAACATATTAGTGGAGTCCACAAATTAAGCCCAATACTATTAATAAGATGGGTTCAACAATCAATCTGACATATGTCCTAAGTTCACATACCCAAGAGATTACATCATCGGCATAGTCCACGAGTCTGGAGTGACCACACAATTCTCATATGCCCACATGGTCCTATGGCCACTCCATTATCAGAAGTCCATATGGTTGAGTGGCCACACAAATGTTACTCGCCACAATAAAGGATTTAAGGTCAGATGGTTACTTATTTTTACTACACCATAGCTCGCATAATGGGGCAACCACTTTATTAAACTTTCTCATGGTCAGGCGGCCAGTACCATAATTTCACATAGATTACTATATAAATGATTACTATCATGATCTAGTGTCCACATTTCAAAATGTCCAAACATAATTGAACAATCACAATCATACCCACCATTTATGGCTACACTACGTTAAGCTAAGTCTTATATTACAATCACTTCACACGTCACATAGTTAATGACTCATATTCGGTGTCACATGGTTAAGGGTCAAGGGCTACATTTCATCATACCATTTACGGTTTAAAGATCACATCGCATAGATTCCAAGACCTTGATAGCATTAGCTTGGGTAACATAACCCTACATCACACTCTTTCTAATGTACAACTTGGTCATACATGATTCAAGTGGCGGTGTCTATGTCGATAAGCACAAACCCAAGTTGTTGAATGGCCACCAATGCCACTTGATTTCATACGGTTAGGTAGTCTTGTGCGTATTTCACAATCGTACGATTAAATAGCTACATATACACCACCATTGTACATGATTAGGTGGCCATATTTACGCTACATGACCTCATCATGATCAAGGGGTCAGCCCCAACTCACTACATTGCATTGTTCATATTCATCCACTCCATCACAGCCTCACACAAACATTACTCACACACAAGTTATAATCGAAAATGTTCCAAGAGCTAAACACAAATCTATGACTTAGGGCCACACTCTAATCACAATTCCACGTGGTCATGGGTTGTCTACACATTAGATAACTACTTAATTAATGGTCAGAACTCAATGATGCACAATTTATAGTGACAACACAACACATGATCTCATGGTGGTGGACCTCACAGTCGCACAATTTCACACGGTCTAGGGTGCCCAAGCATCACACGATCACATGATTTGGGACCGCATTATACAATAACTTTACATAGTTTAGCGGTTGCTTAAGCATCTCATGACAATATGATTTGGGCCACAAAAGTTTTGATATCTGCTCCATCCAGGGTCATAAGAACAAGTTAAATGGCAAATAACCGTCACTGCGGGACCACAAGAGGGCCCATCCGCTGGATAATCAATTGGTGTGGGCTACCATATTTGGGCATGCTTTATTTTATTATACCATGCTCTAGAACTTGTTGTACATGCAGATGGACATCGATATAAATCACGTAACTTGTGTTGAGTCCATAGTGAGCTCCACAATCTAGACAGTTTGGCCAGTATGTAAACGGTACAGTGGACCCTAGGTCGTCTTTAATGGTGAATGATCAATTACTATTATTATCATGTGGAAGTGGTCCATTGAGTTGTGCATCTACTTCATTTATTTATTTATTTTGGGTGGTGGTTGATGGTTCCACAACATGGAAGGCACCACCCCAATATTTTACACCTTCCACATCATATTGAGCCTACTAGCTACGCACACAAGTAACCAAGAAAAGGACCAACTTATACGGCTTATACAATCCAAATTGGGCCTCCCTAGGTCTGGTCCAATTGACTAGTGTCAGTTTGCAAAGCATGCTGCCCACTAGGCAATGGGCCTACCTAACGGGCCTAAGGAAGGTACCATGATGGGCTTCCTACTCCCAAGCATTTCTCTTAGTATTGGGCCCAATTGGGCCTTATATTTCCTTCATTTAATGGGCCCAAGGCATCTTATGATGTAGGAGAAACAATTGGGCAGCAAGGGTTGTCTGCTACTTATTCTACAAGTTAAGGCAACACATTTTACAACAAACACTAGATAGGCCTTACAAGATGGAGATATGACCCACACAAAAAAGTTCACATAGGATTTTAGGTCAATCATCACCTGAGAATTTATTTTCAGGGCCTAGAAATTCCACCAGATGCCTTGGAACAGAGGTTGAGTCTACGGATGTGGCTCTATACAAATTCGGATTAAACAGATTTTCAGCACAGAATTGGTTCTGGACCACTTTTTAGTCTCATTTGTGATCACATGGGGCTCATTCCTATCGAAGGAAAAATGTAATTTGGTAGCCTTATATATCGGCTTTAAAACCCACAAGGTATCCCTCCGTAATCATGCATATACAATTGTTTATGAAGGCTCAAACATGGGTGCTTGGAAGAGTTGTGCAGTATATATATATATATATATATAGTTCAGAATTGGTTTTTGGCCATTTTTGGATGCCTCCCACGATCACGTGGAGTCATATTCCGGCGTACTGTTAGGTGTATTGGTAGAACTATGTATGGACTTCAACACCCATAAGGTATGGCCTACTAAATGCATACATACAATTTTTGGCACAAGGCTAAACAATGGTGCTTGGAATTTATGCACAGAAATATCCTGTGCAACTCTGCTCGTCCCATTTAGGACCAAGGTATTCTGTATCGGTACCGGTGGGCGTAACGGTGCCCACCGACACCGATACAGATACGGGGGTGTAACGGTGATACGGGGGTGTAACGGCCCGTAATGGTGCAAATTTTTTTTTTTTTTTTTGGCCAAAAAAATATGGATTAAATCCGGAATATTCTAAGCATTCCAAATATGCATTCATTTATAAATTGGAACATGTTTATGGTGGTGTAACGGTCCACTCTTTGGTGAGAAGTTGTATCGGACTGTCTGATGAATTTATGAACCAGACAACCTGGAATTAATTGCATACCTTTTATATTTAGTTTTCTAACTATATAATATCATTTAAATTTACTATAATGAATGTAATACCAAAATATTTTATATTTTCAAGTATTCCTTTTATTTATAGTACTAGTGCATTGCATACTTCGTGACTCACATGTAGAGCTGGGCAAAACAGATCCGATCCAGTGGATCCGACCCGATCACACCCGATCCGAACCAAACCGATGGCCTGGATCGGTCAGGATCGAATTGGGTAATTCAGATCGAAATGAATTTCGGATTGAGTTCGGATAGTGGTGGATTCGGACTGATCCGATCCAATCCGGAGTCGAGTGGTGTTTACACACACACACGCACACACGCACACACACACACACATACACAAATTTTGACTATAATCCCAAATACTAAGCCTTGAAGACGAATCTAGAACATTGATTTTACCAACCACTTCCCAAAACCGCTCTATCACCCTCCAAAACCGCCAATTCCTTCAACAACCCACCACCCTCTCAGAAATCAAACAGCTCCATGCCCATCTCATCAAAATCGGCCTCTCCTAAAACTACACTGCCCAAAACCGCCTCCTCTCTCTTCCTGCCTCCAAAACTGCCATTCATCAAACCTCGAGTATGCCCTCCTCTTCTCCCAATCCTCAAACCCAACCCCTCTCATCCGCAACAACCTTATCAAATCCTTCGCCGAGAGCCAAACGCCCCAAATCGCAATCTCCTTCTATTCTACCACCCACGATTCCGATTTTACGATTACACCTTCCCCGCGCTTCTCAAGGCCTGCTCTCGCCTTCTCAGCGTTGAAGAAGGCAAGCAGATCCATGCCCATGTGGTCAAAACCGGATACGAATCTGAAATTCATGCCTACAATACTCTCATCCATTTCTATTCCGTCTGTGGGCTGCTGGACGATGCACGCCTGGTGTTTGATAAAATGCCCGAACAAGAGACCGTATCTTGGAATGCGATGATAACTGGGTATTTTCAAAATGGGTTCTCTGTGGAGGCTTTGAATTTATTTAGGGAGATGCAGGTTGGAGGTTTGAGTCCGGATGGGGCGACGATGGTTGGCATCCTTTCAGCATGCGCACATGAGGGTGCGCTAGAGCGGGAGAAGCAAATCGGTCCATTTCGGATCAGGCCAAATTCGATCCGACTTGGTTTTCCTGACTGAGTCGGACTCGGATTGGATCAGTCAACGCACATTTCGGATTGGTTCGAGTCAGATGACCCGGACTCGGTCCCGGATGGATTGAGTTCGGATTAGGCCACTGAGATTTTGGATCGGATCGAGTTGGACCCAATTCGGACCGATGCCCAGCTCTACTCACATGCATTTTATTTCAATATATAGACTGTAGGGACTTTTGTATTCTATTATGTAATTCATATACCTAACAATTTGATATCATTTTCCCCCATAAATCTTTTTTAAAAAATTAAAATTAAATTGAGGTAAATAGTGTTGTTGATTCGGGGCTGGTTTGGGGACCATTTGATGCCCCAAACTAGCCTCAAATTAATGCAATCTATTGGCACTTATCCCACTAATGGATTGGTGGACATTTATTCGACAGTGAAAAATGAAAAATATCAAATGGTCTTATTCAAAAAACAATTGGAAAAAAAAAAGGTAAATCCAGATCTCAGGTGGACCACTAGTGGGCCAAGCGGGCCACCTTGATGTATTTGTATATCAATGCCATCAATCTGTTTTGCCAACTCATTTTAAGGCATGGTCCAAAAATTCAGGTAGATCTAAATCTTCGGTGGACCACTCGTGAGTATCCCTTTAAAAGTGGGGCCCACCTCAATGCATTTGTTGTATATCCATGTGGGCCATCATTTTTGCCAACTTATTTTAGGGCCTGGTCCAAAAAATGAGGCTGATCCAAATATTAGGTGAACTAAAAAATAAGGATTTAATTCCCACCATTAAAAATTTCTTAAGACATTTTTTTTTTTTTTTTCGATTAAGCTACTATTTGTGTTCTCCCCTCATCATGGTCAAAGTTTATGTGACCTTATCAATAGGTTCGATGGAAAATAAACATTATAGTGGACGACATGGATATACTACACATAAATGAAGGCGGGGCCCATGTAACAAAACAGTGCAAATGCACTGTTCAGCGTGCACCGCAAAACATGTTAAAAAATAAATTTGAAGTGCGTGGCTCAGTCCATTCCGTTTTCCGATACCGAAATGAAAAAGAAGAGAGAGAGGGAAACTGAAAAGAAAAGAGAGAGAGAGAGAGAGAGAGAGAGAGAGAGAGAGAGAGAGAGAAGAAGGGCCGCAACTGCAGTAGCCCGAGAAGAAGAAGAAGAGGAGGAAGAAGAAGAAGAAAAGAAAGAAAAAAAGTATGTTTTTTTTTTTTTTTTCCCCCTATTTTCTTTAGGCCCGTAACAGTTGTTATGGTATCGTAACGGCTGTTATGGAATGTAACAGCCGTTACGGGCACAAAAAGAGGGGGGTGGCCGTTACGACCTCGTAATGCGTAACGGTATTAGCCGTTACAGTTATGTATCGGCCGTCACGGCCGAAATGTAACCGATTTTGAATACCTTGTTTAGGACCTAATTCCTGATCAATTGGGGTCTGTTTGGGTCCAAGTAAAACATTATTTCTCCAGACATAGGTACAAGATAGGAGTTCCCGGTGGTGGTCCCTACATATCTTGCATATGGGACCCACCACATGCGCCCAAAGTTGTCTGAAAAATCATAAAATCAGACAGTTCTGTAATGGACAGCAAGCATAAATGAGCATAAATGAAGATGTGTACAATACGTAGATCAAGGTGGGTCCCATCTAGGTTCATGAGACCTTATGAACTGGTTGGATGGCTAACAAATATTTCGGTGGGGCCCACTATTAATGGGTCCCACACAACTTCCAAATTGTGTTATTGTTTATGTTCTTAAGCCATCTACACCATTGGATGGCTCATCATCTTCACTTGGGGGTCCACTCTTTTGTGGGTCCTTACACCTACACTACATGAGAAAGAAATCAAGGAAACGAGAGGAGAAATGCGAGGGAGTGTACTCACCTTGATGATTAAGATAGATGGTTGAGATGGATGGAAGGCATGGGATTGATGGCCCGCTAAGATCACTCCTCTCTCTCTCTCTCTCTCTCTCTCTCCCCTTATTGTAGGAAAATGGTGAAAATGTTAAAGGATGGAGAAGTATTTGTAGAGAAATGGATAAAAATGTGGTTAGGTTAGATTAATGTGATTATGGTTAGCTTAGGCTTGGATTATAGCAATTGATTCATTATTAGGAATTAATGATGGATTAAATGAGACATGGGCTGGCATGGCATGATGACATCATGCATAAGGTGCTGTATGGAGAAGGGTTGACTTGAGGTACACATGAGAGGGATGGTATGGGAGGGTGACATCACACACATGGGTAGAGATTCTCTCACCTATGTGTGGCATGGTGCATGTGTGCATAGCATGTGTGGAATGAAATATATGGCGCCATGCGCACATGATATACCAACGATTCTTCGCGACATATCTCACAAACGGAGCATCGTACAGATGCACGGGTGGTATCTCCGCGACCGCGGTGACGGGATGGTTGATAGGTTTCGAGGCCTTGGGGTTCCGGTCAGTTGGGTGTGCACTATGCATAGCTAGTTCAGGTCTCGCCAAGGGCGTCGATCATCGTGCACATAGGCATAGAAAATGGTACAGAATGGACGGGTCTTACAATAGGAGTCGGCTGGAGAATACTTGCTCTTCTCCGTAGGAGATAACTAGCTGCTAGTAGTGAGGAAAGTCACATGCACAGTTGGAGGGAGATCTTTCATATCATTCAAGATTCACCCTACAATATGGGATCAAAAAGCCAAAATAAGTGATTCAGTTTTAATTCTTATAAAAAGAAAACTGATTCTTGAACCTCTTTCATGCTTATGTCATGTCAAGGTACTGCAGAAGAAAAAAAACTACAAAATCCGATCCAATTTATAGTGTGTGAGGGGATTGTCATATAGGATGAGATACCATTTTGTGGAATTGCAATGTTATGTCTTGAACTTCATATGTAGGTTATAAAGTAAAAGCATTGAATTTTCATGAGGTCTAAGGGAAAACTGATGGGGACATCATGCGCACGTGCACGCCCCCCACCCTACGCACGTACTCAAGGAGGAGGAAGGCCCCACTATCGATCTAGATCGACGACAACATCTATGGAGGACCTCTTAGTTAAGGGGTTGTGCTATGGAGCATTGGAGTGGACCCGATCATCATGTGGATTCCACCATTGGATCTCATAATCGTGGCCCACTACCCTAAATGATCTAGGATTTTGAGTTTTGGTTATTATCATTATTAGAAACATCATGAACAGTTTTGATTGCGTAAATTAGTTGTTATTTTTATTGCTTCATCTCTAAGTATTAGTGTGTACACATGACGCAACTTTTGGGGTTTAGGATTTTCTTATAAATAGGCAACCCCATGTAGGTATTTTTCATTGAAGTTTTATGAATAAAATTCTGTGTTTTTTTCCTCTTCTCTATCATTCTGAGTTGAAGAATCTAATTGGGTACGAAACCCTTCCTTCCTCGAAGGGCTAACTACCGTGGTGCGAAGCCACAACTATCCCAAATCATCTTCACCCCTACACCCCACATCCATCATCTTCTACAGTCCTCCCATCTTCAGATTCACCCCTTTTTGTACCCAGGTTCTCCTCCACAGCAGATTTTCAGATTCTGGCCCACCAAAGGTGCTGAAACTTTGGTGAAGCACCATGCACAAATCGGGCAACGGATCAACACGAGATTTGGTGTGTCAGTGGGCCACCCCTGGCCGATCCCACCTTAGCTGGTCTTTTCCGGTTTCGTGGGCCCCACACATGTGCAGACAGGGATTCACGCACGTGCGCCTGGGCTGGGTTGCTGTCCACATGCGTGGATGATCTTAGGTTCCTTCTCTCTTCTATTTCTCTCCTCTCTCGCCTTAAATCCCCAACCCTAACCCTAGATAGTCCCAAATTCCAAGTATTTCCAACTTTAGCAAACCCTAGATTTTCCCCTAATTGAAACATGGTGAATCTCTTGAATTGGGGAACAATCATTTGCAAGAGTGGATGAAGCTTACACTCCTTTGGCATTGTTTGGTTTATAATTTTACTTGATCCAATCCTAAACTTGTGTAGGCTTGGACCCCCGTAGATTCCTCTTGATTGAATGTTTGATCGTATGTGGGACGTGAAATTTTGTGATTGTTTAAAATTGGTATGATCTAAAGCTTGAAATCTTGCATGTCATATTTAATTTCATGTCCTGCATAAAAAACATTGCATTTTCCAATTGGTGTGCTGAAGATCGTGTTACAGTGTTCGTATTGGGCGGGAATCTCTAGGCAAATTCAGATTGAGTTTTAGGATAATCCCACTTCAAACACAGATAGAAGTTCCCTTGCCCAGTATTAATGTAGATGGGTGGGAGATATTGATGTACATTTTCCTGTGTACCACTTTAGCATGAACTACTGTGAGAACTAGGGATGCAACTCAGGCAGGTTGGGTCGGGTTGAGGGTCAACCTGAGCCCAACTTGACCTCAAGAAAACCCAACCCAAATTCCAACCTGAGGTGCCCAACCCAAATTCCTCCATACCCAACCCGACCTAGATACATGTGATTATTCCTAGCCTCACCTAACCCGACCAGAATTTGCTCAACCTGAACCCAACCTGATTCAAATCCAGTTGGCATTTTCCAATTTGAACCTGACCTGAGGACGTTGACAAACCAACCACCTGAAATTGGGTTTGGTCAATCAGGTCCACGTTGACCCGAAACCAAGTTGCAGCCTTAATGAGAACTTCTGTCTAGTATTGCCTGAGCCAACAACTGGTTTGACTTTTAACTTTCATTCATTCATTCTTTAATTAATTAATTTTTAAACATTTTATCTCAGTTTTGGATCAATTCTGAGATGATTTTGAATAAAATTCATGAGAATTTAGTCCTCTCTTTTTTTGCCCCTTTCCTCTTACCGTGTTTTAAGCTTCAGTTACATGTATGCAGACATGCAGTCATTCCTTTTCTTATTGTTCTGCAGGTTATTGTTGGCTATGGTGTGGGTAAAGTTGTCGACTCAGCACATCCGAATTTCAAGGCGGGTGATTTAGTTTGGGGAATCACTGGATGGGAAGAATACAGTTTGGCATCAATGCCCGAAGCCCTTGTTAAAATCAAATACACTGACGTACCTCTTTCATACTATACGGGCATTCTAGGTATGGCGTAGTTATGGTTTAATAAACAGAGGTGCACAAAATTGTTGTCATGGGTAAACACAGTTTTTAAAGATTTGCCTAAGTTAAAACTCGATGCAGCTCCGTAACTGAGTCAGTTTGCTTGATTTTGGATTTTGAAAAGCATATGATGTTAGTATGACATTTTGTCTTCCAAATTACGTGATTATTTCATGTTGTATTGGCATTTAAACCATTTGAGCCTTTTCATCATTTTCAAATGCATTGGAGCTAATCCCTAATCCCAAACAAGCCCTTGGAGAATCTATCCTATGTTATAGAGAATTACTAAGCATACTACGATATCCTATAACACTTATGCCTGTGTAATCGGTTTAGCAATTATTTATAGATTGTGACACTATTTTCATTGTGCACATACACAATATGCATTGATATTAATTACATTGCATGGGCACTTACTAGTTGCTACTGCAATATTGTATTTTGACACTAGAAATGGGGGAACTGAATGCTCACATAATGCATTAGAGAGATTCCAGGAGAAATTGACGAAAACCTTATAAAGTTTTTCAAATCTTCAAAAAAAAAAAAAAAGAAGAAAAGAAAGATCACATAATGCTCGGATGTTTTTGAGTTCCCTTATAGTTGAGCTTTTATGGGGCCAACTGTGATGTGTGTGTGTGTGTGTGTGTGTGTGTGTGTGGAATCGAAATTGTGCATAAGGTGTGCCATCTTGTGTTGACCACACAGCCCAAAAATCAGGCCGATCCAAAACGCAGTGTGTCACACCAGAGGAAATAATGTAAAATCATGCCTAAAACCTCTAAATTCACGTGGTGTGGTACAACTAAGTTATAGAATGGCCCATTTTTTGGGCATCCCTTCATCCTGATAGGGCATGTCTAATGACTGGCTTGGATGGCATATATTCAGCACATAAGGCCACACACACTATCTGGAAATTTCTATGGTGGTCATTCCCTCGCAATTGCTCCCCATTGTTCCCCGCAATGTGACCCATCTAAGTTTGAGATTATTTTGATTTTTGGGCTCTAGACCTATCATGTGGGACCCCATATGATGATGGATGGATCGGATGCCATAGGCATCAAAAAAAGGTCAGATGTGGGGCGTAAATAAGTCTCTAGGCTATAGATTGAATGGTTAGATGCAGCGGACTACTGGAATTTTGTACAATGTGTCCATCAATGAGGTGGCCTATAGTCGGTCGGTTTGGATTGAATCAGATTGGTCAAACACATTTTCTAATCATATCAGTTATAGTTGATGCCATTTGCTAAATTGTACATAATGCACATTGGATCCAGCCTCTTCTAAACTAAGGGCATTTTATTCAAATTGATCCATGTGGAGGATAGGTATGCCCGGACTTACGGCTTATGTGGGCTTTCATGAGATTTGCTCTCCTAAGAAAGGGGAAACTGTCTATGTATCAGCAGCATCTGGGGCAGTGGGGCAACTTGTGGGGCAGTTTGCTAAACTAATGGGTTGCTATGTCGTGGGAAGTGCCGGTACCAAAGAGAAGGTAATGTGTGTGTTTTCTTCAAAGCCCTTAAGGTTATCCATGGCCTTTTCCCCTGTTTTTGGTACTTGTCTGTATTCTAGATATGAGAAATACTTGGATACTCTGGTAGAGTGTGATCAATGATATGCAGGCAGTTAGAACTGGGCATACAAGTGATTCAAATTAAACCTTCCAAATTGTGGTTACCAGTTCAGATGTATCATGAACCAAAAACTATGCTAATTTGATTATCTGACTATGGTATTGGTGGACATTCACTAGACGGTTGAAAATTACTGGCTTATTTGATTATCTGACCATAGTATTGGTGGACATTCATTGGATGGTTGAAAATGAGAAATATCTAATGGCCTTATTTCAACAACTAGTGTCCATTAATCAGAGGCTAGGATTGCTCAACCATTCTGATTGGGGACTGACTTCATGACAGTGGGGTCCACTATTTAATCTGTTTCAATTTAATTCTAGTAAATGTATGCCATGGATATGATATCCAAGTGCCAGAGTATCAAGCGTTATAAATTGCCAGAGTATCAAACAACTCTTTAGATATTGTGTAATTTCCCAGAACTGAATGTATTGGACTCAAATCTAGCTAGATGAGAAATGTTTACTTCTAGATGGACCATGAAAAAATTGCTTATGATGTTAAAATGGGCCGGCATTTGGAAAACTTAGGTTGATCTGTTGAAGAACAAGTTTGGGTTCGATGATGCATTCAACTACAAAGAGGAGCAGGATCTGGCTGCGGCCTTGAAACGGTCAGTATCTATATTTGCTTGTGAGACTTTTATGATTGTTTGGCTTATTTGTCTAGAGTTTTACTAAGTCGACATGCACCGCTACATGTGCCATGCTTGTTGGACATCAGAGCCTGCATTAGGTGCATCCAACGTGTGTATGACCTGGCCCAAAATTCAGGGAAATCTGCTTGTCTGGTGGGCCACACATCTACTACGAATGTAGGTATTGCTTTCATACATGATGTTGGATTCCAAAAACCTGAAAACTCAGACTTGACTTGATATTTAATAACTAAATAAATAATGTTTGATGTGGGGTCACACATATAGGGTTTAGCTAACTTCCCCACATTCATGGGAATGTAGCAACGTCCCCTATCCTTTTGTATGACGTGTGGGATGCCCCAGTCATCGATTGGGATGGTTCATTCAGTAATACCAATGGGAGCAAGCCATGGTGCAAAAATCACGCCAATTGGACGATCCGAACCCTTTGAATGGGGCCAATTTGTTACAACCTTCCGTTGTTTACAAGCCATAGATCAACATGGTTAGAATCATCAAACCAAAGTGCTACTTTGGAATCATAAGCAATACAAAGTGGGACCTATCTAGTAGATTTTTCAAGATGATGACTGGAGCTATTTTGTTTCCACTCA
The DNA here is from genome assembly GCF_029962835.1 of Magnolia sinica. NCBI lineage: Eukaryota > Viridiplantae > Streptophyta > Magnoliopsida > Magnoliales > Magnoliaceae > Magnolia > Magnolia sinica. Next base: position 62,565,055 of record NC_080577.1, read on the forward strand.
ATCTAGGTTGTACATTTTCCATGCTATTGACCAGATGCTTATGATAATCCGATCGGCATGACCTTTATTCCATGGCTTGCTCCTATTTGTATGAATGAATTAACGGTTCAAATCAATGATAGGCCACCCCATGTGCCATTGAAAAAAGGATAGGGGACATTAGCAAAACCTGTATATATAAAATGGGTGAAGAAAATGCAATTCCAGGGACAGCTTGTGGTGCTATGGTTAGATGAGTACTCTTTCATGGAGGTCAGGAGTTCCAAAACTTTTCTTTAAAAATAAAGAGCACCAAGTCAAGTCGCTGAGTTTTAGAACCATGACATGGGTAGCATGCCTGTTGAGTTGACTGACAATTTTTAGGCCATCTGATGATGATGATTTGAATGGTGGGGCCTACTGGATCTCAACTCTGATGTTCCATGCGTGTGCCAGATTGGCTTATGTGGTTACATGTAGAGTGTAGGCTTAGAAAGGCTCCTTTCTCTGACTCTTAGAATAAGGACATTATAGTTTTTACACGTGTATTTTTTTTTTTTGGTCGAGAGCAAGGACGTTATAAGAATTAGAAGTGTTTTCCTCCAAAAATCAAAAGACAAGCCATCATCAGTAGCCTTTCAGAATCAAGGGCTGCCATAGCAAGAAAACTGTTGCGATACTGATTCATATCCATAATATTGTGTAGATATTTTGCGTGTGGTTTGGGGTGTGTCAGCTGCACCAAATATCATGATATTCATGATTAATCAGTCTAAGTTGGGTGTAAGAATTTCATGATATTTGGTACAAGTACAACCAAACACACCCGTTGCTGTTGAATATTTTGCCCTCATCATAATGTTACATTGTGTTTATTTTATTCAATTTTCAATACATTATGCAGCAAACCTAGATAATAATACACGATGCGTAACAATATTCTAACACTTGGCTCCTCAATAAATGAAAATTGTATCATCACAAGGTGCTTCCCTGAAGGCATAGACATCTACTTTGAAAATGTGGGTGGACGCATGCTCGATGCAGTTTTGTTGAACATGAAAGTCCATGGACGGATTGCTGTTTGCGGGTTGATATCTCAATACAATCTCACCCAACAAGAGGGTGTACACAACTTGTTCTGCCTGGTAACAAAGCGCATCAGGATGCAAGGATTCATCGAGCCCGATTACAAGCACATGTACCCTCAGTTCCTTGAGCTTGTGATTCAGTACATTAGGGAAAAGAAGATAGTTTATGTTGAGGATGTTGCCGAAGGTCTGGAAAAGGCTCCTTCTGCTCTGATTGGACTCTTCTCAGGGAACAACGTCGGCAAACAGGTAGTGCTTATTGCTCGCGACTGATGAATGATATTTTAGTGGGATGGTATGATATGTTAGTGTTATTGAAAAATGTGATAATGGATTTAAACATATGAGCCATGGGCTTTTTCAGACATTTGAATTTAATAAAGGACTGTGTATTGGACCCATGTATTTGCATATTAAATTAGGATTTTGTCTACATATACTATTTGTTTGGAAGTTTTTAATGCAAAAAAATTAGGTGGAATGAAGGGTTGCATGATTAAACTCACACACCCCACCTGATATGAGATCTCTACTGTTTGTCTTAATTGATTAAAGAGGTCGACATTTAAATGTGTGTTTGCAGGAATTCAGTTAAGCTGCTGTTAACCAAACCAAATTTAGCTATAAACAAGCCTAGGATCTCATCTAAGACTACTTTAAATCCCAGCTCTAACGACTCAAAAGATGATAGGAGCTCAATTCAACTTGACTAGATGTTCAGCCAGGTCAGGTGGACTCAAGACTCAAAAGATGATAGTGACTCAAAAGATTATAGGGAACATTAATGGATATCTAAAATAGTTATAGTTAGTATTAGTATAATGAATATAGAATCTAGAATAGAAGCTTTAGCATCACACTGCTGGTTAACACTAGTGGCATTTTCTTGTGAATTGCTTAGTGTCTTCGTGCATTGTGGGCCAGTAGTACCTTTGTCGGACTACTTTATATGCTAGGGCTTTTCAGCCCAAGTGATTTCCCTAGATGCTTTTATGGATTTCCCTCAAAACATATTCAGCTTCGTTCAGCTGTAGACATCTTAGGTGAGGCATTGAGAATCTCTTTTTATACGAGACGTCTCCCAGTATTGTGTATTGAGCAGATTGATTCCTAATCTTCCGAGCCTCCAATTTGTCCTTAGGTAACTCACCCTTTTGTAGGTAGCGCGTGATCAGGTCCATCCAGCTCAACGAATGGTTGATTGGGAGAGCTTCATTTCGGTTAGGCTGACTAATACTTGGCTCGGGTAGGAATTCGATCGAGACAATCCTGGCGAGGTTGGCGTCAATGGTTGATGCCGACCTAACCAGAGAGTCAACATTGGAGTTCTCTTATGTAGGGACTTGTACGATCTCATACTTGTCAAATCCATCAAGTAACTCTCAGTTCTAGTCAAATAAGCAATCATTTTCTCCTCTAGCTTGATATTTTGTGGTAACTTGGTTTATCAATAGTTGTGAGTCGCTATAGATTTTCAGTATCATGGCTTCTATTGCCTTAGATAATCTCAAGCCGACAAGGAGTGCTTCATACTCAGCCTTATTGTTAGAGGCTCAAAAACCAAACTGCAGGGCATACTCAACCTTCGCCTAGTCGAGTGAGGTCAGAATCAACCCTACTCCACTCCTATTAGCATTCAACGATTCATCCACATGGAGGGTCCATGCCTGTGATACCACGCCTTGCTCGGTTTCTTCTATCTGCTGTTGGGGCGTAGGGTAAGTGAACTCTACAATAAAGTCGGCGACAGCTGACCCTTTAATCACCGCTTACGATTAGTATATAATGTTGAATTTGCCGAGCTCAATTGCCCACTTGGTGAGTCGTCTCGACACCTCATGTTTCCGCAATATTTGGCGGAATGTTGATTGGTCGGGACCACGATGGTGTGAGCCTAGAAATAAAGTTGGAGTCGTCAGGATGATAGGATCAATGCCAGAGCCAAATTTTCTATCTCTGGATAACGTGTAAGGAGACCGGTCGCTGCACACATCCTTCTCTGACTAAGTTTGAGCTAACTATATTCCGCGATACAACTAGATACAACAACAACTCTTCCCCTAGCTTTGTCTTTGAGAACAGTGGGGGAGATCCCAAGTAGGTCTGGAGTTATCGGAACGCTTTTTCACATTCTTTCATCCAAGTCGGCCTTTCAACTAACTTTTAGCTGCTTAAAAAAGGGTAGGCGGTTGTCCATGGCTCGGGAAATGAACCTATTTAGAGTTGCCACCCTACCTGTAAGATGCTGAATTTCTTTTGTCATGCTAAGGGAGCTTTTTTTCTATAAGAGCTCAGATTTTATCAGGATTCGCTTCTATCCCCCCCTTGGTGGACCATGAAACCTAGGAATTTACCTTAGTTGATGTTAAATGCATATTTACCCGAATTTGGTTTCATTCAATATTTCCTCAGAATCTCGAACATCTCCTTCAGGTTCGCTACATGGTCCTTTACCATGGAGCTCTTAATAAGCATATCGTTAACGTAAACCTTCATTGTTTTTCCAATCTGTTTGGCAAACATTTTGTTCACTAACCATTGATACGTCACTCCAATGTTCTTCAACCTAAACGGCATTACTCTGTAACAATGCAATCCTCTATCAGTGATGAAGGCAGTTTTTTGCTTGTCATGTACATGCATGCCAATCTGGTTGCACCCTAAATACGCATCCACAAAGCTAAGTGCATACCTGGCAGTGCCATCAACCAGCTAGTCGATCCTTGGGAGAGGGATGTTATCTTTTGGGCAAGCTTTATTCAAGTTGATATTGTTCGTCGTTGTTTTCTCACACAGTGTATGCGGGCATGCCAAAATTGGATTTGCAGCTCCAATTCGAACCGAACAACAATGACCCCGAGCACCGAGGTAGGCAGACACGTAGTGTATGACCGAGGTTTGAGGAGATTGGTCGCGTATTCAGCCACTCGCTCGATGTGTAAATTGGATCAGGTGATTTTCAGAAGGTGGGGTTCGTCCTCTGATGATGGGTTACTCCTTTACCTTCCGTACGAAAGGACTTTTCAATATAGATAATGAAAATGAGAAAGAAATCCTTACAATTGGCCATTATGAGCTGTTGAGGGACACCTTTTTGATGATTAAGCAAAGTCTAGCATGCGAGCGTGAACTCAAATTACAGCTAAAAATTACCAGCTACTTGGTTACTGCTAAAGATTATACTACGGAATGTAAATAACTAGCTAAAAGGTAAATGATTTCACTAGAAAACGTAAATTGCTTCACAGGAAAAGTAAAGGATTACACTATGGAATGTAAATTGACTAGTAATTGAAAGATAATGTTGGGTTTGTTTGATTTAGTATGAGACAAATTTTTCTTCTTAATTTGCTTTGCTATCTATAACTTTGATACAAGCATTCTGGATCTTTCCCATGTTCCGACGGTTATGGTGACTGCCCTCCATTACTTGGATTCTATATGCTTCCCACGTTCTGCTTCATTTACTTCTCTTTCCACCACTTGTCTTCCGACCGTGCGAGCTCGATCACTTTTCTTTACACCATGCGACATTTGAATTCAGTTCTTCCTCTCGATCGCTCTAGTGATGCATGGAAACAATTGATACGTTGTGCTCCACTTTCCAAGGCAGCTCCATATAAATCTGTAGGAAAATCCCCGGGCGTAGCATGCGTGCCCGTACAGATCATACGAAATCTACTCTGATTGGTCACGACATGACTTGGCCAAAACAGGTACGAACAGGGATAGTCCACTCATACCCGCTACTTTCCACTGGCTTTCTTCACTGGCACAACATTGGCCAACCAGTCAGGATAATGCACTTCCTTGATAAAGCCAACCTCAAGGAGCTTACTAGCATCTTCGTTAATCGTTGCGTACCTTTCTGAATCAAATGCTCATCTTGTCTATCTAACAGGCTTGTGGTTTGGGTCCACGTTTAGTCGATGGACTGCAGCTCTCGGGTCTATTCTGGGCATATCCTGGTGTGACCAGGCAAACACGTCAACATGTTTCTTCAATAGGTCGGCTATCTCTGTCTGGAGTTGTGGTTCGAGTAATGACCCGACCTGGACAGTACGGGATGGGTCGACCTCGAAGAGCTGTAGTGAGACGAGATCTTCCACAGGTGATCCTCTCTTGATTGATGGTTTCTTCCCGAGGATCCACGGAGATGACTTGCATTGCATGTTATTGTTGTGCCCTCCCTTGGAGGCCTGTTGAATAACATTGTCGGGTTTCGTGCTGGTCGCTCTAGACTTTTCCAATCACATGCTCAGTCGAAAACTTCATGGTGAGGTGATAGGTGGAGACCATAGCTCCCATGACATTTAAAGACGGCTTGCCCAGGATCATGTTGTACTGAGGGACAGTCTACCACCAGAAAGTCGACCATGGTGGTGACTTGGTTGATGCCCTCTCTGGCCGTTATTGGCAGGAGAACACTCCTTTCTGAGGTCATCTTTTCCCATGCGAAGCCAAGCAGAGTGGTTCTCAGTATCAACTAATATCCAATGCACCTTGTGGTTGGCAATGGTCATGATGATTATCATGGGGGTGGTGAATTCTCTGTGCATCTTCTTCGGTAGAGGTGACATTGCATGAGTCCATCTTGGGCTCCTTCCTGGGTCGCTCGATGAGGTTTATCTGTGGTTCTTCTCTGATAATGTTTGCACTCTGAGCATAGGCTCAGCACGCGCACTTTGAATTGCCACCTACGACGAGTCCACAGAAAATGGTGGGTATTTCCCCTACGACTTCATTATCGGTGTGCTCGTCACCTTGCTCCTGTTGCGTGGCTGCTCGTTCTTCTCTGCTCCTGGTGACAAACTCGCGTAAGTATCCCCTTCGGACGAGGGATTCGATCTCTTCCTTGAGGTCAAAACATTCAGTTGTATTGTGACCGTGATCTCGGTGAAAGTGTCAATATTTCTTTGTGTCCCTCTTTTTTAATTCAACCCTCATTTTATTTGGCCATCTCAGAATTCTCGTCTCTAACCTCCATAAGCACTTGTTCTGGCATGGTATTCAATGGGGTATACTAGCGAAATCAGCTCTTCGAGGGCCAATTAGGTCAGGGGGTACTGCTCTAATTGTCGTCATTTCTTCTTTTGGAGCTCGCATCGGATGCTTCCTTACCTTCCTTCCTTTTCTTTACTTTTGCCAAGTTTCCCTCACCTCGAGTATTTCTATGCGCGCTGAACAACTCCTCGACATAAGAATATTTATGAGCCCTGTTGAGGAGGTTGGCAAAAGTTGTTAGAGGATTTTTTCCAATCGAGGAAAGGAACTTTCCTTGCTTGAGGTTGACCATCATGGTTGTGAAAGCCACCTGATCAGAATAACCATTTACCTAGACAACCCCAACATTAAATCGGATGATGTAATCTTTTAGCAGTTCATCCTCCCTTCGAGTTATCGTGAGGAGGCGGGTTGAAGGTTTCTTCCCTATGTCTTTACCTCCAATAAATTGCGTGGCAAATGCCCTACTTAAGTTGGGCGAACGAACTAATAGGTTTCGGCTTCAAGTGTCTATACTACTTCCGAGCTCCCTCAGTCAGCGTTAGGGAGAATGCCATGCACATCACATGTCCAGAGGCATTGTGGAGTTCCATTCTTGCTCTGAAGGATTTCAGGTGTTCGGCTGGGTCCCCCGAGCTTGAATAGGGTGATATTTAGGGCATCCGAAATCTGGACGACATCTGGGCTTGCATGATGTTGTCCGTAAATAGTGGTTTAGTTTGTTCGATAAGGGCATGGATAGAGGCTGGAGTCTTTGCACAGCAGGCCCACTGTATGTCACTAAGTTGATCTCGGATTTTTTTAATTTTTGTCTCACAAGGGACCTCATTTTCAGCCATGATTTCTGAGGCCTTTCCTCGAGCTTGCCTCTTTTTGTCCAATGTATGGCACAGATTGGACTCGGCAAGCTAGGTGGCTTCTAGAGTTCGCGTCCGTCGGGTTGAGCACGCTCCCTTAGGTCGGACCTTTGCTGGGCACGACTCAAGGTGCAAAGGTATTGGGCAGGGTTGTTTAGTCACTGCCTCCAACTCTTCTTATTGATCAGCAGGGGATGCGTGCTACCTTTCTAGCAGCCTCATGATACGGTCGACGTTGTCGATCAGGGCTCCTACCTGATTCTTGAGGGAGATGAGTCGACTGCCTCGGTTCTAGGATCTTTGCGCCATTCCTTGTGATGGTAGCTGGGACAGGGGGGGTCGATTGCAAGGCCTGAGTGTCCTCAGGCTGCTACCTATGAGTAGACTCGGCCACAGTTGGTGTTTTTCCCTTCTTGGCCATTAAAGGGGAGAAAATAATGATTCATGCTAGAGTTGATGGGAACTTGTCTTTATTGTCGTTCCCACAGACGACGCGAATATGTTGTCACCAGAATTTGGGAGGATAGAGGTAATCAGCTACCGAAGCGAGTCCACTGAATGTACCTGTGCAGATCATATGTAGAGTACAACGGGGGTGTCGATTAGGACTGTGGACCCTCCAATGCCTAATTCAGTCTAGCATACTTGAATTGAAAAAGACATGAGCTAGAGTTTTTTTTTTCCTTACCTCCCTTTAATTGCAGTGGGAGTAGTTATATGGTCCATTGAGTAATGTCGAGGTCGTATATCTTATGAGATTCTTAAGATACGTTGGGAAATCTTATATGGATATGGATCTCCCTTCGAATTTATTGTCAAGCTCACCTCGGTCGGTGTGATCCCCGGATATCTTCGGATATTGCATGATCTTATCTCTTGATACGAGATAGGATATTCTCCGAGTTCCTCGCCCCGCCCTAGTGGTCAACGTGCTCAATTTAGAAAATGGCTCTTGCAGCCGAACTCTGCCTTAAACAAGCTCTGCTCGGGTTCGGTTCGGTCCAAAGACGATCTCTCCATTAAGAGAATCACCAATATTGTCTTTCAAGCTTTTCGAACTTCATGCCTTGTCGTTTTGGGGAAATTTACCATGGCATTCCTCCTATGGTCGGTCATACTCTCTGCACTGTAGACTAGTTCAGTTTTCCCCTCAATAGTATTATTTCTCCACCATGGCTAATGTGTATTTCTTCTAAATTGTCCACCCAGTCTATTGTGCAGTTATGGCAAAATCTTCTCTTGCAACGATCATTCGACTTGAATAAATATCCATTATGTGAGACAAATTCACACTTTGGATCTCAACTATCCACACATTTGTCAAGCACTTTGCCAAAAATGGATTCCTCATATTGTTCTTTTAATCCCTCGAATGCCATGAACTCCATGGTGAGTATTCCTAGTAAAACCACCCTCCTATTCAAAGCATCTATCGCTTTTTTGAACATTCAGTTTTATGACGTAATACGAAAGTACATTCTTGTAAGCAAGCCATCTACTTCGCATGATGGGCACTCAATTTCTTTTGGGAGTTCTCAAGATCATATGTGGAGTAGTTCTTGGAGTAGTTCTTCCATGCATCATTAAACTTTTCTCTAAAGAAAGTAATTGGCTTTCCTTCCTAATTAAATGCCACACCAATGCTAATATTTAAAGATTTATTTTCTATTTTAAAGATTTTATTGAAGTCCAAAACTAAAACCTCTTTCATATTTTTTATGTTATTGAAGCTTCGGTCCACTACTCTAGTCTATTTAAATTTGCCTTTATGCATATAATAAGTGACAAGTGCAATAATTGTATTGTAATTTTGGAAAAATCTTTGGTTAAATGTTGTTAAGCGATGGAAAGAATGGACCTCTGAAATGGTTGGTGAGGCTGTCAATTTTCTCTTGGTTAATCTTAATCCCTTCTCCAAACAAAATATACCAAAAAGAAAAAAAGACACAACACTATCAACAAGAAAGGAACACTTATTCAAATTAACAAATAATGATTCCTTTTATAGTGCATTAAATATTTATCGTAAATAATCAAGGTGAACATATGAATAATGACTAAAAACAAGAATATCATCAAAATAGAAAACTAAGAACCTTCACATAAAGGAGTGAAGTACCTTTATCATCAACCTCATGAACGTGCTCGACACTTTTGAAAGAATGGAATGATGAGTCATTCGTACAACCTGTCTCAAGTCTTAAACAAGGTCTTCCACTTGTCCTCGAGCCGAAGATGTATCTAATGATATCCTCTCCTCAGGTTGATATTTGAAAAGACCTTCGCTCCATATAGCATGTCTAGCATATTATCCAAGTGAGGAATATGAAACCAATACTTGATAGTAATTCGGTTGATCGTACAACTGTTTACACACATCCTCCAAGATCCATCTTTCTTAGGAGTGAGTTAATAATGCGAAAACAACACATGGCGACATGTTTTTCCGAATTAAACCCTTTTGTAATAACTTAGTAACATGTTTGTAGTTTGGTTGGACTCATTCAGTAGTGAGCAAGAATTGGTAAACTCGATCCCAACACTAAATCAATGTGGTCAATGTGGTCTTGAATGTTCCTTATATGAGGAAGTGCAGTTGGGACTTCTTCAGGCACAAAGTCTTCATATTCATGAAGAAGCTCTTACATAGGAGATGAAACATTTGACTTTGGGTCCTTACTCTTGCCCGGGTGGTAGACTCTCAGTAGTTTCAACTCCCGTTAAGGTTTCAAGTACCCATAGGTGGTGAAATTCCACCAGTGTGAGTGTGTGGGGTGTGTGCGCGTTTGTAATTTAAAAAAAAAAAAAATCATTTTACTTTTTTCTCTTTTTATTTATTTATTTAGCAATGAAGATAAATTATGTTTTCCTTGCTTTTTTCATCAAACGTTTTTATACTTAGAGACTTCTGGCCCTCTTATTTGTTAAATTTGAGTGCTAGAAGATTTTTCATCGAGTGCAGTGTTTTATAGGTATTAATCCAAGTCAAATGTACCATATCTTAATGCTACAATCACGGTCTTCCTAACAAAATGCGGCATGTATCCATGGAGACTTACACTATAAATTATATATTTTAATCATTTTAATGTCATGTTTCAAAAGTACTTAACCTAAATTCTTTTGAGGGTCATTTAACCTGGTGGTTAGCATACACATTGATCTTTGTCTTGAACTTAAAAAATCATGCCAAGTCTTATAGTCTTGCGAAGCTGAGCTAATCTTCATGAGGTGCCGTAGAGGATTGAAGTGTAATTGAAATCTAACTAGCATTTGTCTATTAGATTTGACAAATACATGTGTGCTTTAAATATAAGCACTTACACGAAGATGCTTATGTTCGTTAAGTTTTAATGTATCCACTAATTATTGTAAGATAATGTTATCACCGCTCCCATCATCTATTAAAATGGTGTATATCATCCCACTAGAAGTGCAAGTTTTGCAGAATATATTATGTCACAAACATCGCCCATTATCAATCACCCAAAGCGTCTATAGTATCGTTCATTGAATAACCAACAACTCTGTAAGTGCTATAGTTTATATCCCTGTTTGTTGTGCTATAGTTTATATCCCTGTTTGTTGTCAAATTTGTGGTGCCAAAATCACTGTTATGTTATATATAACCTGCGCCAAAATCACTGTTATGTTATATATAACTTGCGTAAGTGAAGCTCTCTCAAGGATCAACATACATGTACAAGCTAAGCTCACATCAAGCAACGCTCTCAAGTACAAGACTCAAGATCTTAAATGAAAGAACTGATCACAAGACAAGACTCTTGAATGCAAGAACTGCTCACAAGACTCAAGCTGAAAAGAAAAAGAAAGTACAAGGCAAGACTCAAGCTGAACTCAAGACTCAAGCTGAAACTCAAGCCACTTTCATGATTGAGCTACTTCAAGGTTTAGTCTACATCAAGACTTCAAGGCTCATTCTTCATGGTCTCTTGTTTCAATGTCCATACTTCATGATTGAGGTTTGTTTGACCATAAGATGACCTTAGAAGTAGGTCATTTCGGATACATAAGCCGAATGTTATTTTTCATGTGATTGGTCTGTTCTTCGACCAGTCTTAGGTCTGCTTCGACTAGTCCTAGACTTGCTTCGACCAGTCTAAGAAATTCCTGGATCGATCGTAAGTTTGTTACAAATTACGGATAAAATCTGTTAGCCTTCACAGGAATCTGTTCGACCGATCGTAGGAACAGTGTTTCTGCATCTTCGACCAGTCGTAGAATCTACGACTCGAAGTCCAGCGAAGATATTCAGGACCTACGACCAGTCGAAGGAAACCTACGAGAATCTACGACTCGAAGTCCAGCGAAGATATTCAGGACCTACGACCAGTCGAAGGAAACCTACGACCAGTCGTAGGTGACCTACGACCATCTGTGGACACTACGACCAGTCGTAGAACGATCTGCGCTTATCCCGCCTAATCTTTCAAATATCTGTATGGCTTCGACTAGTCGAAGAGCACTCTAGACCAGTCGAAGACCTGATCTTCTCACCTATAAATAGTGCACGAATCTCAGAAGAAATGATCGATTTAATTATAGTATTCAAGCCAATCTTCGTCGAACTTCTGAGAGATAATTTTGTGCTCCATTTAAGCTAAGTGTGCTTATTTAATATCTTCTTTCCTTAGCTTTATTTTAATTGATTTTGTTTCTTATCCAATTTGATTTGAAAAGAGGAATTGTTATTCCCTTTCTTTGGAATCAAAATCAATTAAGGCAAGCTCTGTTTGGTTTAATTTAAAATCAATTAGAACTAGAACCATTGTAATCGAGTACTGGACATTGAACTTGGACATCATCTACTTTGATTTGGTTCTACCGGGCTGCTACAACGAAGGAGATATTCACGTATTTTACATATTGTAAATTCCTTTCTATTATTTTGGTTTCTTTCAAGATTTGCCAGAAAAATCTTGTTATATTGGTTATCTGAGGAGAGCCAGGAAAACTCAGAAGTGGGGGTTTTTAATTGTGTAAGCCCACATACAAAGACACAATTGTAAGGGTTTTGGGTGAACCGGGAAAACCTATCTTTAGTGAACGCTAATATCCCCTGTGTGAGGATATTAGGAGTGGAGTAGCTTTTGTGTGGCTGTTGGATAACAGTTGGTGAACACACAGGCGAACCACTATAAATCCTTTGAGTTGTGGTTGATTGATTTATTCTTTTAATTGTTTTTATTCTTTTTGTGAGATGTATGTATGGTGGTGAATGTTGTAATTATTTCAAGCTTTGTGAGAATGTTGTAATAGCTTAGAATTTACTTTCTGCTATTCCTTTATAAGCTTGATTTTCAATTTCATTTTGAAAGTTGTTCCAGCAAGGTTGCCCTGCCATTTTTATGGTGTATGGCTGTCCCTAGAACAATACATCTTTAATTACAAGTTATTTCAATTCAGTTCATATTTGTTTTTGTATTCCTCTTCGATTTGAGACTTGATACAAAGACCTTTCTAGAAATAAGGTTGTCCTACCATAAACTCTGTTTTTGGTGTAAGGTTGTCCTTAGAATAACGTTTGTATCAACCTATCAAGATCTGAATTTTGAGGTTGTTTTTCTTTCCTGCATCATTATTTAATTTGGCTATCATTTTCTTTATTATTCCGCTGTTATAAGTTTTTATTTGGCATTGTCCTATTCACCCCCCCTCTAGGACATATAGCTTGGCCTTTTCAAACTCAACCCTATCATCATACACATTTGTTACATTTTCCCCAACATACACCAAATCCTCATATTCATTTTCTTCTTGTTTTGCGTCATCACCTACTTTCATTGAACGCGGTTAGGAGTGTCTTCAACACATTTTTCTTTCTAAACTAAATTTACTTTAATTATGGATTGATGTTCAGAACACTTAAATAAATGATATCCCAATTGGTCACACTTAAAGCACATAAATAAAGCATAGTTTTACCCAATCTTGGGTGGACTAGTCCCTTGTCCATAACTACCTCTTATCTAGTGGGGACTTGACTTCATTATTGGATGTTAGCATATTATCCCTTAACCTATGAGAGGTCTTGTGGTTACCTTAAATGGGAAGTTAAAATGTACCTCATCATTCATCATAATCCTCATGGGGCACCAAAGCATCTCCGCAAGTTTTCATTAATTATATCTTTGGCTTTTAAAGTAGGTATATATGCATCAAACATATTAAATATATCTTTGAATGCAAATTCATTTCTAATGTCTAGGCTAAGACCATTAAAAAATATCTTGAAATCTTTTGGTCTTCATGCCAATGAAACCCTACTCATGATGTTAATGTGTGGAACTCCTTAGTGTATTCTTTTACGAATTTCTTCCCTTACGATAATTGTGACATTTTTAATAAAGATTTATTGACACCTCACCCAACAATGAAGATATTACTTCATGTGATCACATCAAATTCTAGAAAATAGTATCAGATCTGGCTTAACCATCCATCATAAAAGGAGACAAATTACACTTGAGAGCTAATCAAACCCACCAGAGACAACTGAAGGTTCAGATAAGCCGAAAGTGACTAGCAGGAATCCGATTCTCATAGGCCACGTGGCACCAATCTGGACCGACAGATGGGGTCCGTTGCTTGCTGACGGGGAAAAAATGCCTCAGAAATATTTAAAATAGGACCGATGAGAATTCATTTCCAACGAGCCATGAATTGCCTCCTTATTATACGTACATGCTTGTCTCACCTAGGCACCTAAAAATGTGCTTATCTGCCATGTCAACGATCAGGGGAATCAAATTTATGTCAATCATCTCTATAAATATGGAACTAGCCTCCCTCATTTGCAATAAGTAGAAATGGTTGTCAAGGGCAAGCAACAAGTGGCATTGGCGAGAAACATCTTTTAGGTGCTACTACCAAGCCACTAGCCTTGGAGAGTTCTGGGAGGGCTCCGATAGCTAGCAGAATCCACCTCCCCTTTATCGATCTTCTCTATGCCGATAGGGTGTTGATTTCTAGAATTTTTCGATCAACGGAGTAGAATTAAAGATGCTCGGTTAGCTCTTTCAGATAAGAGTACTTGACTTCCTCTTTCTATTCTCACATCTCCATCAGTTCACGCCGGCATGCCATACATAGTATGCCAGCATCACATACTTCTCTCCATCAGCATTTGTCCACTTGGAACCAAAGGAGTTGTTTGATTTTTCATTTCTCAGGGAAATGCAAGGAAATACATTGTAGAAAGCTCATTATTATCTTTTTAACTCCGTTTGAAATTTCATGGGTATTTCCATCTCGAAAAGAAGTCTAAAAAAGAAGAATTAAATTTTTGGGCCCCATTGTGATGCATATGACATATCCATGTTGTCCATGTGTTTTATCAGAATATTTTATGGTGTGATCACAAAAATGAGACGTATCCAATGCTCAAGTGGCCCGTACCACAAGAAACAACAGCCTTAAATATCCACCATTAAAAGTTATTTCGTTCATCGGTCTCACATTGATGTTTATATGTCATCTAACTTGTTCATGAAGTCACACAAACATTGATGAGAGGAAAACATAAATATCAGCTTCATTCAAAACTTTTGAAGGCCCCACAAAGTTTTTTTTTTTAAATGATAAACGTCGAATTTCCACTATTTCATGTGGTGTGGTCGATTGGAGCTTTGGATCTACCTGATTTTTGGGCTCATGCCCTGAAATTAGCTAATGTAATGGATGGATGGTGTGGATAAGCCACATGCCTCACAGTGAGGCCCCCATTTATTTTCCACTTTCCATCGGTTTTAGCGCTAAACAAGCTAACCGTCAATATATGCATTGGTATTGGTGTGGTAATTGGATAGGGGAAGAAGTAATTATTACCTATTTACCTCGCATTTACCATGGAAATAAAAAATCAAACATCCATAAATGTAGTTATTCCTAGAACTCCCCTGAATTCGAAATAATAATAATCTAGAATCTCATATACTAGAGACTGCACTTAATGCACGCGGAAAAGGGTGCCTAACCCCTTCTTTTTTTTGTCATTGAGGCCCTAAAAATCTCTGACTACAAACCAATCCCAGGAATCACTCAGAGTAAGAGATCTTTAGATCTCTCATCTTGGAAATGATTTTACAGTTTCTAACTGGATGACTCCAAGTTAAACGTGTTATTTCATTTAAGTCAATACCACTCCCTCTATGCAAAGAAAGAAAAGAGCACCAAATATTGTGGAAGGTAGGGAAAGAGTATGAGCCAGCCAATAAAAGGTGGGAAGGGTAGCCTGCTCGCAGGATGGTGTTGCACAGAATGACGACTCCAATGGAGAACGTAGTGGTTGGCCACTATGTCACGCCTCAAATTTCAAAGGTCGAGTACGTGCTCGATCCCTGATATCCCAAGTGTAAACTTAATAAGAAAAAATACAGAAAAGCAAGTCCTCGTGTGTCCACATAGACTAGTTAATATTCAACCATGATCAATATTTAGGATAACTTTTAATTGGTGGCATCAAAAGTTAAGGAGAGATAACTAAAATAAAAAATATAGGGCTAATATACAAAAGGTACAAATCCAAAAGTAATGTTCGCCCAGATATGGTCTATATGAACTACAATATATTCAACATGAACATGATACACAACAATCCAAAAGATATAAAGCTAGAAATCTACTGAGGCGCCCTGAGCGCACCACCATCCAATTGTACTCCTGAGTCATTTGCATATGTCAAGTGGAAGGCGTTAGGTGCCAACATACTGGAGAAATGTCACGCCCCAAACTTGGTGAACAGGCTCACAAAATTCCCGAGCTTCGAATCCAGTGGCAACAACCTCCATAGTTTCCCATTCTCAGCTCCTAGCTCCCATGCGTCAGGTTTCGATCCTGAATCCCACAAGGAGGATTTTCAAGGTAATTCTTTTTTAAGGAGCATAACCACAAGTGTGCCCAAGTCACAAAACAACATCACCACATATCTACTAATAGAATCCTTAAATACACTGTTGAAAGGAAAATACATGATATAACAAAATTTCAAAAGATCAGACACATGCCCCTGCTTCAATGTTGCTGTAGTCTAGCATAATGTGCATATAAAGAACATGTGTAAGCTTACTACGAAGCTTAGAGAGTATGTGGGTGTATGCGCAATACATGTGCCAAGCATACAAATGCCAGAGTAAGCGGAATGATGGATAGCCAAACTGACAAGTCCATAAATATCATCAACCCTACCTAGGCTATGTGATGCAAAGACCTGCTAGGCCAAATGTCATATGTTAAGGATGCAATGTAACATGCAAAGCTTGATGTCTAATCCACATCTCAATATGGTTCTCATCTAGAACCATCAGGGTCTAGTACACTTTGACATTGGCTTGCAACCCCATCGTGCACATGACCCAACTAGTGGAAGAGACCTCACTTTTCGCCGCTTTAGTGCTATGCCAATCCCCACTCGGCTTGCCAATAATAGACCTATTTTACGAGCTGGTCAGACTCAACCTAGCTTATAGCCCCCTTCACTTAGGCGGATAAGATCACACCCCCTTCCAACTGACCACGACATAATAAAAAACGTGACCTACTGGTATTTGACACTTGGGTGCTCATGTTATCCACTCGGTCTCGATGTTGGAGCATCACATTAGCCCACAGGGTTTAGGGACTTTCACCCAAGGACATCCTACGTGCCTAGTAAATGTAACCAGATTTCCGATGTCCATACTCGAGCTGCCAACCACGATAATCATGTGGTGGCCACAACCCTGAGTTAGGGTGTAGATGCAAATGCATCATACAATGTGTGAATGCATGAGACCATCATCAAGTCATGCAACCATATCATGCAAGTCGTGCATACATGCAAGGCAGTAGGTCCCCTAAAATGCCTTAAGCCATAGGGGCATCAACTTTGTTGTACATAGGCAAACTAAAACCATGAATGAGCCATCATCCAAGTCATGCACATATAATGCGAATGAAATATGATAACATACAATCATAACAACTATGCATGAGGTGTGTAATAACTGTATCAAGCATAAAGCAAGGCTAAATTAATATAAAGCAATGTTAACTCGAATATAAAAGCAATGCTACAACTAACATAAAATAAGTACCGCATCGATATAAAGAAAACACAATATCAATGTAAATGAAGTGTTATAGTAATCATAAGCATAAACATCACACAAATCACTAAGGTAATGGTACATAAATTATCAAGGAATTATTGTATCAACACAAATATAAAATATCGCACCACATAATGAGGAAAATCCCTCATTTGTAACGGGTGGAACCTAATTGGAAACCAAATTTATCGAGGCCCAAGAGGGCAGCCAACAACCAACCAAACACGGGCCTACGATGGGCTCAAAACATGCAATGTGTGGAACCCAAACGGTAGTTCTATGGTAGCAATACGACATAATCTACAGGGTTGGCCCATGGTACAGACACTACATATAAATCCAAGCAGGCCTAATGGACGACCACAATATGAACAATAAGGTAGCCCATGGTGTGGTCATCATTGATTCACTAAAAAGTGCCCACGATTAAGTTGGATTGCAAATAAAATCACTATGGGCTCCACAAAGCTAATACAGATATGACTGGGTGGGATCCACTCGAATCTATCCCTAATAGGCCCCACATGCTCCTACATAGGTGGGCATGTAGTTGAAAAGCCCACTCGTAGCGAGCCATCTAGGCACATCAAGAGTCCAAGATGGGTACCAATCATAACCTCTAATCACGACCTAAACATGCTCCTAACGGCCTAGGAAGGCGTGACATGTGGGGTCTACCAACAATCATAATGGGTTCCTTAAAGGATACTAAGATGGGTATTGTAATGCCCCAAGGCCAGGCCCACAAGCCATCCTATTAGGATCTCAAAAAATGCCCTATAGGTGGGCTAGCAATGAAAGAACGTGGTGGATGTAACATACATGAATCAAGGTAGGGACTACCATGGGCCCCGCCTATCATGGGCTATCAAGTGGATGGATAGCAATACATGCACTAGGTTGGGGTCCATGGTAGGTCCCACCAAGGGTGCGGATAGCAATTAAACTTTATAGTGGATCCTAGGAAAGTTCCAATGGAGACATCAAATGACCATTGTTTCTTTGGTGTGGCTCGCTTGAGGGTCTGATCAGCCTCATATATGGGCTCATGACCTAAACTGATATGGAAAACATATGGACGATATGGATAAAATAGATACATCATGGTCGGTCCTGCTACCAGATGGGCAGCGTGGATAAAATATAGACATCACGGTGGCTCCTTTGAAGGTCCGAAAGATGGACACCACATTGTCCCTCTATTTCTTGAGGTGTGACACACCTGAGATATGGATTGGCCTCGTTATTTGGCCTCATCCTAAAATAAATTAGAGGGATAGATGGGTGGCATGGATCAAAGAAATACATCAAGGTGCCCCATGAGGTGGGTCATGTTGGATAGCCTATGCAGGCACACTGCCAGTAGTGGGTCCCCTTTTGTGGCCCCCAAATGCCTTGAATCAAGCTGATAGTTGTGTCTTCCCTTCAACCTGGCCACACTTGGGCAGGGTATAGGTCATGTGTTGCCCATGCCACCATTAGATGGCATACAATCCACATGGTGGGCCACATAAAGGTTGCAATGGTGGGTATCATTGTCCCCACTGTTTCTAGTGGTGTGACCCACCTAAGATTTGGATCTGTCTCACCTTTCGGCCCATGGCCTAAAATGATCCGGAGAAGTCGGTAGACGACCAAGATTAAATATATACATCAAGATGGGTCCCACCTGTGAGAACCATACTTGGCCAGAATGGGTGAATGCATGGCCACCTTCTCTCTCTCTCTCTCTCTCTCTCTCTCTATATATATATATATATAATTTTTAATGCACTATCACGGTAGGCCCCAAGTGGACGATATACTTTGTCCACCGTCTTGGCCAGCTCGAATGAGGTCCAATAGACTCTGATTACGACTGGTTTGGACGAACAGTGATCCATGGTGGGCCTTGGAAGGTTTCAACATCCAAAAATTGTTTACCTCTGTACGGCCCACTCGAAAATTGAATTTGCCTCATATTTTGGCCCATGCCCTAAAATAATATGGAGAAAATGCTCGACATCGTCGATTAAACAGATACATCACACTGGGGTCCACGAGTGGAGGGCAACCCCAAGGAGGCTTCTACCCTTCACGTCATGGGGAAGCAACGCCCAGACGTTAATTTTCTTTTTTTTCTTTTTTTATTTTCTGTTGAATAGGGTCCACAAGTGGATGATCCACTCTATCCATCTTATCTGTCAACTCTCAGTGGACTAAAGGAATCCGAGATTGGGCAATTTCATCACACACACACACACACATAATAGTGAGCCTTAGAAAGTTTTAACACTGGGAGTCATTAGTACCACTATTTTCCATGGTATGGCCCATTAGAAATATGAATTTATGTTTACATAAAACGATATGGCAAACTCAATGGATGGTGTGGATGAAACATATACATCATGGTGGGCCCTCCTTGCGCACACACAAAATTCAGCGTCCCTGGACTTCCAGAGTCCAGACAATGGACGTTGTAATCCAATTTTTTTGTTTGTTTGTTTGTAAATCAAGACTAGGTGGGGTACGTTCTGGACAATTTAGTCCTTCCATCATCTTTACCACCACATGGTAGGCCTAAAGAGCCTTGGATCAAGTTGATCTTTGCATTTTTCCTCCATCCAGATCTAAATGACTTAATCAACATGTTGAATGGCAAATAAATATCATGGTGGGCCACACAAGGTGGTCCACGCTATCGTAATGTGCAAGGCACACTGTCTCACAACGTGGCCCACTTGTGGGCCCCATAAAATCGTAAAAAAATAAGAAAAAGAAAAGGAAAGGGAATGGAAAGAAGAAGCAAGGGAAGGAGATTCGGCAATCAAGGTGGCCCCTCGCCACTATGGGGTTCACCATGAAAAGGCCAAGCTATATGTCCTAGGGGGGGGGTGAATAGGACAATGCCAAATAAAACTTAAAACAGCGGAATTAACAAGAATATGATAGCCAAAGTAAATCACAATGCAGGAAAGTAAAATAACCTCAAAATTCAGATCTTGAGAGGTTGATACAAATGTTGTTCTAAGGACAACCTTATACCAAAAACCAGAGTTTATGGTAGGACAACCTTATTTCTAGAAAGGTCTTTGTATCAAATCTCAAATCGAAGAGGAATACAGAATTAAATACAAACTAAATTGAAATAAAATGTAATTACAAATGTATTGTTCTAGGGACAGTCATACACCATAAAAATGGCAGGGCAACCTTGCTGGAACAACTTTCAAAAGAAATTAAAATATCAAGCGATAAAGGAATAGCAGAAAATAAATTCTAAACTATTACAACATTCTCACAATGCTTGAATTAAATGATTACAACATTCACCACCATACATACATCCCACAAAAGAATAATTAAAGATTAGAAGTATAAATCACTCAACCACAACACAAGGGATTATAGTGGTTCGCCTGTGTGTTCACCAACCGTTAAACAACAGCCACACAGAATGCTACTCCACTCCTAATATCCTCACACAGGGGATATTAGCGTTCACCAAAAATAGGTTTTCCCAGGTTCACCCAAAACCTTTACAATTGTGTCTTTGTATGTGGGCTTACACAATTAAAAAAACCCCACTTCTGAGTTTTCCTGGCTCTCCTCAGATAACCAAAACAACAAGATTTTTCTGGCAAATCTTGAAAGAAACCAAAACAAAAAGGAATTTACAATTAAATGTAAAATACCTGATTATCTCCTTCGTTGTAGCAGCCCGGTAGAACCAAATCGGAGTAGATGATTGAATGTCCAAGTTCAATGTCCAGTACTCAATTACAATGGTTCTAATTCTAATAGATTTTAAATTAAACCAAATAGGGCTTGCCTTAATTGATTTTGATTCCAAAGAAAGGGAATAATAATTCCTCTTATCAAATCAGATTGGAATAGCAGAAACAAAATCAATTAAAATAAAGCTAAGGAAAGAGAATATTAAATAAGCACACTTAGCTTAGATGGAGCACAGAATTATCTCTCAGAAGTTCGACGAAGATTGGCTTGAATAGATTAATTAATTCGATGATTTCTTCTGAGATTCATGCACTATTTATAGGTGAGCAGATCGTGTCTTCGACTGGTCTAGGGAGCTCTTCGCCTAGTCGAAGCAATAACAGATATTTGAAATATCCGACGGGATAAGCTCTGACCGTTCTACGACTGGTCGTAGGTTTCCTTCGACTGGTCGAAGAACCTATAACACATCGCTGTATTTCGAGTCGAAGATTTACGACTGGTCGAAGATGCGGTCGACACTGTTCCTACGACTGGTCGAACAGATTCCTAGACTAGTCGAAGCCTAACAGATTTTATCAGAAATTTGTAACAAACTCACGACTGATCGAGGAATTTCTTAGACTGATCGAAGCAAGTCTAGGACTTGTCGAAGAAGGCCTAGGACTAGTCGAAGAACAGACCAAACTCATGTAAAATAACATTCGACTTATGTATCCAGAATGACCTACTTCTAAGGTCAACCTATGGTCAGTCAAACCTCAATTAAGAAGTATGGACATTGAAACATTAGGAACAAGTGACCTTGAAGTATGAGCCTTGAAGTCTTGATGATCTTTACAAACTGCCTTGTACTCTTCTTGAAGTCTTGATGCTTTGAGTCTTGTCTTGTGAGCAGTTCTTGCATTCAAGATTGATCCTTGTACTTGTGAGCTTTGCTTGATGTGAGCTTAGCTTGTTCATGAATGTTGATCCTTGAGAGAGCTTCACTTATGCAAGTTATATATATAATAGTGATTTTGGCACCACAAATTTGACAACAAAAAGGGATATAAACTATAGCACTTACACACCACATACTCAATACATGATCAAGGTGGGTCCCACCCTTGTGGGCCCACCAAAATGGAAAATCACAAAGCAAAGGGAGGATTTTGATCATCCCATGCACTCATAATGACGACGGATGGTCGGATCGGGCTGGATTGTCAATTAAACGACTTGGATGGTCCTAGCTTCCCCAGATTCCTCTAACCCTCAAAATTCCTCTCAATCTCTCTCTCTCTAATCTCTCTTAAACACTCTCTTTTCTCTTAATCTTTCTCTACTCTCTCCCTCTAATTACTCTCTAATCTTACTTTCTTCTCTTCTTTTTCACTCTCCCTTTCCTTTTTTCTTTCTTTCCTTGGCTACAAATGGAGAGTATGTATGTGGCATATAGCTCTTGGAATTATATTGTAGCATGGAGTGGGGATATAGAGAGAAAGGTGGAAACAATGGAGGGTAAGATGGGGAGAAGGAAGGAGAGAGAGGAGTGGGCTATCATGATAGAGGGATGGGCTAGGCATGGCTTGCTTGGACTTTAGGAGGATTGTGCATGGGGTGTGTTGACTAGAGTAGTGTGAGGGGATGGGTAGTATGGGGTATAATGGGAAACATAGGTTGTAGATAGGGTAAAGTCGGGATAATTTAGGTCTTTTTGTTAAGGGATAGTTGGGGTGGTATGGGTGAGGGTGTGAGGGTGGAATAAGAATTTTGGAATGTTAACTATTAGAGATCCTCATTTAGATTCCTTGCATGTGGGGCCCACTTGCCATATGTACGTTGTGCGGCCCACATCAGATTGTGCCAAAAATCGCAACTCTAATCTAGGGGTCATAATGGGGTGTGTCACGCGGCATTGTAATAGTAGCGACCATGTGGTCTCTAGGGTACAAGTCTTAGGGTATTGCGGTACTGAACTAGGGTCATGATCAGAACTCATCGATTTGGTTCGTCGGCAACATATCGTCATTAAAAATGAAGCGTACAGTCGATCTCACAGGATTACGGGTCTTATAAGAAATATCCTCAAAATTTTACTTGTGACATTTTAGGTATAAACATATTCATTACAAATACACATTCATAAGTGTACTTCACTTAAGCATGTTATCTTTCACACACATATACTAAGCATGTTACAGGTAGCATACAAATACTAAGCATATTATAGTCAAAGCATATTAACGAAAGCACAACATAGCAACTAATTTCTAAATCTAATTGATTAAATGCATGTGTGTCATAATATGAAAAAATATGCACCTGTCACCAATAAAAGCCGACAGTGATATGGCTCATCACCTATATCACCTGTAAAAATAATAAGAAAAGGCAATAGTAATATGGCTCATCACCAACATCACCTGTAAAAAGATGTATGCCATCATATGCATGCCTACTTTAACCAAGCATTTATTAATCCGTTTACATACAATTTTATCACAAGTCAATTAAATTAGATCATGTGGCTCATTGTAGCTCATTGTTGGTGTCCTTTAATCTAATTTAAGGTTCGTCTCCCAATATCAATTTTAAATAACCAATTCCAAAGGTACATGCACAATGCCCAAGATATCAAATTAACATGGTAAGGGTCATCACCCAAATTTAATAAGAGAATGGATGTATCATGACTTTATGTCAACACCTTGAGACGACACAATATATGAATTAGAAGAATTACATATATGACAAATAATGTACCACGCTTAGTGAATCATGTATATCAATAATGTGCACCACTAACCAAACTTAAGGATTTTGTCTCGCCCCAAATTTCAGGGGTCGAGTACATGCTTGAACATTGATACCCCAGGTGTGAACTTAATAAAAAGAAGCACGTAGGCGATTCCTCGCGTGTCCATGTGATCGGTCAATATCTAACCATGATTAATAATGAGAGTAGCTTCTAATCAGCGGTATCAAAAGTTACGCATAGATAACTAAACCTAAAAATATAAAGTTAATATCTAAAAGTAGAGTCTGTCCAAATTGGAACTATACAAACCACAATATATTCAACATGAACAAGATACATAACCATCCAAAAGGGATAAAACTATAATTTTACTCAGGCGCCGAACGTGCACCACCATCCGATCTTACTCTTGAGTCATCTGCATATGTCAAATGGAAGGTGGCAGGCAACAACATAGTGAAGAAATATCACCACGATTATACTCATGACATTTTTAGCTATAAATAAGTTCACATAAGACTACTATTCTTAAGCATGTTATACATAAATTATGTTAATGAAAGCACATCATGGAAAATAATTTCCTAAATTTGATTAATCAAATACATGTATGTCATTATATGTGAATCCAATGTCCATCACCAATATCATCCACCAAAAATAATAAGAATAACCAATAGTAATGTGGCTCATCACCAACACTACCCACAGATGCAAATGAAGTCGACAACAATATGGCTCATCACCAATATTACCACGGGTGCCATGACATGCACGCTTTAGCCAAATCTTTATTAATCCAATTTCAGACAACTGTGTGTTAGGGAAGCTAGAATACCGCAATTATATCAAGAGTCAATTAAACTTGATCACGTGGCTCCTTATGGCTCGT
Organism: Magnolia sinica; assembly: GCF_029962835.1. Classification (NCBI taxonomy): domain Eukaryota; kingdom Viridiplantae; phylum Streptophyta; class Magnoliopsida; order Magnoliales; family Magnoliaceae; genus Magnolia; species Magnolia sinica. The sequence goes on from NC_080577.1 coordinate 62,589,450, forward strand.
CGCCAATGTCTTTTAATCTAATTCTCCCGATATTAATTTAAATAACTAATTCCGAAGGTGTAGGCACAGTGCTAAATATATCAAATCAACATGGTAAAGGTCGTGACCCAAATTCAATGAGAGGATGAATGTGGCATGTCTTTATGTGAATACCTCGAGATGACACAACACATGAGTTGGAAGAATTACATACATGACAAATGATGTATCACATCTACCGAATCACGTGCATTGACAATGTGCAACACCAACCAAATTTAAGAATTTACACAACGACCAAGAGGGACACTATCATGAGTACCTAATGTACAAGGCTTTTCACCTCAATTAATGCTCACTGATCGTTATGGGGGGCTCGTCAGCTAGCATAGGCTGATTGCTCGAACACAATGTCCCATACACCATGACTGACCCACGAGACTTGTAAAATTAAATTACACTAATGGGTATAATTGAGAATTTAATTCAATAGAAATTATGGTATCCTAGATTTAATATGGTGTTATACAATAATCCAACACATGAATGATCATCTCTACATTAGACTGATCTGATCGATCATAAGAAACTCTGGTGAAACTGACATTGGGTGTAAAATAAATCGTGTAGTTCCAATTACTATCAGTCATCCGTATCCACCTCGGTTGACCTAACCAACTTATAATGGCCAACTAAAGGTAGGTAGTCCACTTATTCAACAATTTCAGAGTTTGATCCATAACAGTACAGATACATAACATTATGAACATGGTTATAAGCATAAAATAGCCTAATACAGCACCATTATGAGTATATGCACAAACACTTAAACCACAACTCAATGTAATTCATATAATTTTAGCATTATGGTAGCATAGAAAGGTTCTAACCCCATGATTCCATACTATTCAAATATTTCATCAGGTACATTATCTACCCAGTAACGGTTAATATTAGAATTATGATGATAGAGCAATTTTAGCATTTCATATACAAAAATATTCGATTATCAATAATGCTAGGAAGAAGCTTGAGGGTAAATCTTCACCTTTTAGAGTTAAGTTTTCAACATTTTGGTGCTCCGATGTGCTACAATATGAGAAAAATGCTACAACCTTAATTTGGAGAACAAGCCAATGGTTAATGACTAGGACTCAATCTTAATTAAACATTAACCAAGAGATTAGGGATTTATCTACCTTGACTAAACAACGCCTCACTCAATTCCACGAACCGAGGCTCAAGCTAGACGCACAACTAATACCCTAGTACAGCCACACCCAAAATAGTTCTCCTCAAGATAAGGGACCATAGCAATCGTGGGTTGTGACTTTCCAATCCATACATCACAAACCTTAACATTAGGGTTTTGAGAAATGGAAGATTTTGAAGGTTTTCTAGCCCTAACGACTTCAACACTCTAAGAGATTGGGGAAAACCCCCAAAGCCTAGTTATTGACCTCTTACCTAGAGAAAGAAAGATGGATCCGGCCGAAAATCGACGTGAATTGAGATGCATGAGCCCCAAACATGAGAGGAGTCACCCAATAGGTAAGGATCTTCTTTTCGACTACAACATGTCTTGATTTCTCTTGAAAAATTTGTTGTATGCTCCCCCTGAAAAATATACTAAAAAAAATCTTGTTTTCCACATAAATATGATCATCTCTCCCCCTTTTGTCACAATTTGACAAAGGAAGATGAATTTCAAGAAGCAGGAATAGGATCATAAATTAAACATTAAATATTGCAAAGTTCAAATGTTAAACAAGCATTTCAAGTCAATATGATCATAAGTCTAAAAATATAAAGTAAGATATCCAATTTAGAAACTCAAGATAATACAAATCATTCAGATTCAAATGAAGAGGGAGTAGGCATCTCAGGATCAATATTCTTCAAGCTCTTACTTAAACGATGAAAGTACTTTTTCATGTACTTCATATTAAGCTTTTGATTTAAAGTTAGAGCTTCCTAAGAAACATGCAATGCATCAATCCTATGCTCCAAAGAAGATAATCTCTCATCAAAGCTAGAAGGGCGATAGTAAGAATCATCATCATCTTTAGTAGAATTTTCCTCCAATTCATTGAAAATGGCATCCATGTTAACATCTTCTTCCTCTTCCTGCCTATCACCTTGTATGCCTTGTTGCTCAAGTAGAGGAGTTAAGTTCGTCATATGTAAATTTGAAGAGTTAAAAGGAAGCTCAGATTTCAGTGACTCAATAAATGACTGAATGGAAGAGAACCATGCCTTGGGTGCATCCAATAATGAATGATGAAGTAACAAATGAGAGTCGGAAGGAAAGTTTTAACTCCAGTATCATCGCATGAAAGATATGAACCATGAACGGAGTAAGATTAGTTATGTTACTAGCTCTTGGATAAACATTGAAAGTAAAAAATTTGATGAAGAACGCGGTATTTAGGAAAGAGTTTTCCAATAGGAAGAGCATTGGCCGATCTCCAATCCGCATCAATACCACATAAAACTCGGGTAAAGGATTCTCTCTCAAAATTTGACATTTTGTCCATAAGAGGAGCAATTGGAATTACACCCTCCGCCAATTCAATTTCCATCAAAGATGCGATGGTGGAAGGTGTAATTGAAATTGTTTCCTTTAAAAATTTTACTTTGAAAAATATATCATTTTCTAACGAAAAATTAGAAATAGAGGAATACATCCCTTGAACTATTAACCGATATGCATTTAATCCCTATTGAAGAACTTTTTCTCATCTAACCTTAGACAGAAGTTCATGCAAGCCATAATCAGTAATATGATTTAGATTTATTGAGTTTTCAATGATAATGCTCCTTGATCCAAAATCTCGAAGATTTTTTAGGTCACCTCCGATGGATGGATGGTCCAAATCTCACGGGAACCAGATCGAGATGAGGAACCGACTTGTACTTTACATACATCACGTTTAGATCGATGTTCTATCACTTTTAAATAAGAAGGAAACAAGAATATCAAGTAAATCAAATCTATTCGAAATAACCCAATACAAGGGTTTCAAAACTCATGCAAAGAGGTGGAATGAAAATGAAAATGCAATGAGAAACTTAAATCAACAATAAAATCGACTCAAATGCACTTAAAATCAAGTAATGGATGATGGGTACCTGAAGGAGGCACCGATGAGCTGAAGAAGAAGAAGAGAATTTTGGGAAAAATGGGATTTTCGAGCACTTAAAGGAGTGTTCAATAGGTCTTCGGTTGACCGAACAGTCCGGTCACTGTTCGATTGGCTGATTGTTTTTTTAGTTTTCATTTTCCATTTTATTTTTCTTTCAAAAAAAAAGATAAAGAAAAAAAATACCTTTAAGAAGATGATTAAATAAAATACAAGCCAATATTAGTGATGTTTATCTACTCCGCTTACATGACACGCTTGTTTCCAATAATTCAAATCGAACTCTTCGATGGGACTTTGATGCCATCGAAGGTGCCATCGAAGCTACGATAGTTGCGTATTTCAAAGTCGATTTGTGAATCTTCTAAGGTGGTGCGAAGGTTGAAGTTCCACAACTATAAATTGGAGTCTCTTGGATGTTTCAAATCATCTTCTAGGGTTTGGAAAGGGATAGAAAGCTTAGGTGGAGCATCAATAACGTTCTTCCACTTCAATTTCTTCACGGGTTCTAGTTGATCCTTTTATTTTTCTTCTAAGATGTTGGTCTTATTAGGCTAATCTCTTAGCTAAGGCTAAGGGATGAAGCTTGTAGTTAATTTTAGTTTTTTTTGTTTATTGGATTCAATTACATTAAGTTGAATGATGATATTAATTGATTTGGTTTGGATTTACTTAAAGTCTTTGAGCTTTTATTTCTGGATTTATTGTGCGCTCCAGGTACAATGAATGCTTTGATTTAGCAATTGTTTAGCCTTGATCTAGAGAAGGAATCAATATATATAATTGATAATCTAATGTCGCCTCCGGGTGCATTGGACGCTTTTAATTCCCTGTGACTAAGATCTTAGTACTTAATGAGGAAATCATTCAATTGAAAACATGTTCTCCTTGGTGTTTATGAAAGTTTAACCGCTCCATTATCTGGAATTAGATAGGATAGGACTTCGATTCCAGTCGAGTTACCCATTGAATCAGTACATTGAATATTCTGATTACTATGAGTGGATTCTTGGATCCTTAGTCTTTTATTTATTTATTTCAAAACTCTTTTATCTCAATGGATTAAAAACCAAGACACATCGTTAAACTTAGATTGGTTCTAGGTTGTGTTCCCCATTCCCTATGGATTCAACCTCGATCTCACCGAGTTATTACTACTTCGCAACCCTGGACTTGGGGTTTGTGAACAGTCAACCTATGCTGGGTGACAACCCCCCCTCCCCATAATGACCGTTAAGCTTTCTTAAAATGGTTGTTTACAATTGGAATAATAATGTTTGGGCTAATCATGCATTTTATAGCATTCAGACTTTATCGAGTGGTTGATGTAAGATAGGAGGTTTCTTGGGACACTATGGGATGCACTAAAGAGTATTTTATTAGGTGATCCTAAGTTATTATCGCATGTAGTTGAACCACTATGGGTTGTCCTCGTTGCATGGACTTTTCTAGGTCCCTAGTTGTAACGCCCTGAAAATCGGGGGTCGAGTAGAAGCTCGGCTCCCGAGTTCCAACGCATCACTTATGCAATATAGATAATGATGATTAAATGTTGTCTGTATTAGTGCATTAAACATGAATGGGATTACACTAAATTAGCATATCATACTCCATAGACAATTAGATTACGTAAGCGGAAGACTATGATAGATATATAAGGCATATAAGTAGTTGTAAGTCCCCAGAATATGAACATGTCGCCAGGTTAAATAATTACATGTATAGTTCCAAAAGTTCACAAAATGATACAATGTAATGTTCTTCTAGTTTTTATCCCTACAATCCCACCGACGCAACTCCAGGGCTACATAGACCCGTCAAAGAGTTGTATATAGGAGAAATCCTCCTCATCGTCGTAGAAGACAGGCTCCAACTCATAAGCATCGCCATCATCTAAAACTAAAACAGGGTCTGGTTGGTGTTTTAAAACACCGTCCCAGAGTGGGAGTGAGTGATCAACTCGGTAGAGCTATAAGGCAAAGGTTAACATGTTATCAATTCAGTCAAGCAGTAATGATAAAGTAATACAACAATCATGTCCTAAGTACTCTTGTTAATGCAAGAATGATATATATTAATGATGTATGCCCTAGCCTGCACTCCCTCTGTGACATCATCTCACGATCGTGCATGCTAAACTCCAACTGTACTCAACACCCACGCCAAAGGCACATGCAATGCAGTGCATAGTCGTGTTAGCCAAGTTCTTAATTAGACTTATTTATACAACAGATTCATGAAGCTAAGGTACCTTCCTTTATATCATTTACCCAAACAATGATCCATCTATGTTTGTCAATCCTAGTTAATCACAACAATAGGTAAGTTCGTGAGTTTATACTATAGGTTGCTACGGGAGGCTCGTCACCTCAGCGTAGGCTTAATTCACACTTGAGGTCACTACGAGGGGCTCGTCACCCGATCGTAGGCCTATTTTATACTTGAGGTCACTACGAGATAGGCTAGTCACCTTAGCGTAGGCCGACAACTCGAATACAGTGTCCCATACTACCATATTTGGCTCACGAGTTTAGTTTACTCACTGGATACTACGGAGAGGCTCGTCACTCCAGCGTAGGCCGACAGCTCGACCACGGTGTCCCATACCACCATGCCCATGAGTCTTTGCGGATCGTGGTACCAAGGTTAAATGAATTTTTCAATGGTAAGTGGTACCTTACATTCAAATAGTAGCGTCCATACATGGTGAACATACATTAGACCAATCAAGTTGATAAGCTCGACTGGTACGAGCGTACGTTGAATTAATCGACATAGAGGGCACACGCACTCCATGTGGCCTAACCACTGTCGATAATTATCGTACGACTCGAATTCATCGAACGTATCCATCGTGGCAAAACTAGTTGGGCCATTGATCGTAAACCATTACTAATTGCCTGGACTACATATTAGTCTCAATCGTACTCAAACATAATAGGCGTTCATAGGTGATAGTCCAAGTAGCATGTGACAACCAATTTAGACATAAATCTCATTTGAGCCTTTCAACAAACACCTAGTGCACATATTATTATACATAGGCATTTCATCCATAAATCACATAGTAGTAAGAGAGATTATATAAAGGAAATTGTAGCTATAGATAAGGTAATTGAGAATCCTATCTCAACACCCTCATTAAATACATTTCAATAAGCATTTTATCAAACACTTAGACTACACATCTCACATAGGGTTAGGAAATTCGTATGGAATGAGAGAGGGGTGGGTTAAGGGTCTTATATAGGCCCAGAACTGATGTCAATGGCCCCAGGGCCATGGTATACTTAGGTTATAGCCAAAGAGTGGCTGTTTCGATCCAACGGAGCTCATCTGGAGGTCCATTTCCTGTATACGGTACAGAGAAAGTTCTCTGGCAATGGATCTATGCCAGGTTAAAGTTTCGGTCCGATCGGATTAGTGGATCGAGTGTGTAGGATCAGTTTCAGTTCAACGGTCATCGCCACTCGATCAGGGCCACAAGTACACTAACCTGTGTTGGAAAATTTCTCTGATCTGAAGGTGTAATTGGATCAGAATCTGATAGTCTGAAACTTTAAATTTGTCCTGCAAGCGAACGGCCCAATTCACTTAAGTTTGAGTTCATTTTCTAAAGATATTCGCGTTTCTCACACACTTCGCTCTGGGCTCAAGTTGTGCGTTTCTGGGTATTAATTGGACTTGATTCCCGAGATGGTTGTTAAGCCCAGTAAGGCGGTCATAACCGTATTGTTTCGCGTTAATCGGGCTTTCGACACGCTATCCAGGTCCGATACGGAGTTTCAAGATGCTCCCGAGAGCAACTGGGTTTTGAGTTGATCCTAGGTTTTTAGGTAATGTAGAGTTAGCAATTCTACTAGTTTCGGGTCTTGCAGTTCGTATAGAAAGTGATTCGAGCTAATTCGCCGAGTAATTCAATTTAGTCCTTAATTAATTTTCGTCTAATTTCTAAAGGATTTGGTCCTTAGTGATTTCTGCCTGAGGTGGTACTTGGATCTTTGTATGGATTTTTCTGAGACGTTACAATCTACTCCCCTTAAAGAAAAATTTCATCCTCGAAATTAGTACCTTTTTGTACTTCTCGAGAATCTGAGGGTAGTTCTTGTGGACCTCGGCTTCTATTTCTAAAGTAGCCTCTTCCTCAGTGTGGTGTGTTCACAGTACCTTCACAAGGGGGATAACCTTACTGCGCAGCACCTACTCCTTCCTGTCTAGGATACGCGTCGGTCGCAGTATATAGGTAGTATCCTCACTCAACTGTACCTGCTCCCATTTGATAATGTGGGAAGGGTCAGGAACGTATTTCTTTAACATCGATACATGAAATACATTGTGCACGCCTGCAAGTGGTGTGGACAAAGTAAGGTGGTACGCTACCACACCCACTCGATCTAGTATCTGGATTAGGCCAATGAATCTCAGCGTGAGTTTTCCTTTCTTTCTAAACCGAAGGACTCCCTTCATTGGGGAAACCTTAAGAAACACATGGTCCCCAACCTCAAACTCTAGCGGTCGCCGCCTCGTATTAGCGTAACTCTTCTGTCTGCTATGTGCTGTAAGGAGTCGACACCTGATAATGTCGATCTTCTCTGAGGTCGCCTACACTAACTTGGGGTCAATTAAACTCTTCTTGCCAACCTCTACCCAGCAATGCGGTGCTTGACATGGACGCCCATATAGTGCCTCATAGGGAGCCATGCCAATGCTCACCTAAAAACTGTTGTTATAAGCGAACTCAGCATAAGGAAGACAGTCATCCTAACTGTCCTTGAAATCAAGCACACAAGCTCGCAGCATATCTTCCAACACCTGATTCACTCGTTCCGTCTGCCCATCCATCTGCGGGTGGAACGCAGTACTGAACTTCAGTTTCACACCCATTGCTTCCTGGATATGAGTCCAGAAGATAGATGTGAATTACGTGTCTCGATCTGACATGATCTCCATAGGCACTCCATGCAGACGTACTATCTCCTTGATGTACAGCCTGGCCAACTCGTCTGCAGAGTTTGGAACTCTAATCAGGAGAAAATGAGCCAATTTCATCAACCAATCCATAATTACCCAAATGAAGTCATGTCCCTTCCTCGTCTTCGATAACCCTGAGATGAAATCCATAGAAATGAAATCTCATTTCCATTCTGCTATGGGCATGGACAAAGTAGTCCAGGAGGTCGACGGTGTTCGACCTTGATCTGTTGGCATGTGAGACAATGGGATACATAGTCTGCTATGTAGGTCTTCATGCTGTCCTAACAGTATGAGCACTTCATGTCTCGATACATCTTCGTACTATATGATGCATCGCCATCTTCGAATTGTGAGAAGCTTCCAGAACTTCCCTTCTCAAGTCATGAAGGTTTGGGATGCATAGGCAGTCACGATAACGTAAACCCCCATCCGTACCAATTCTCCATTCTGAGTCTTCACTGTCGCTCACCTGCTTTCTCATCTTTACCGTCTTTCTGAGTCGTAATAATCCTATTATCAATGAGTGGCTGCACACGAACGTGTGCGACGCTCTCGATCGGCTCCTCTACCGTAAGCTTCTACTCGAAGTCGTGCATAAATTTTACATGTTCCACTTATCGATCATCAGCGGAGCCGCAAATGCTATCGTCTTCTTACGGCTCAACGAGTCTGCCACAGGCTTAGCCTTACCAGGATGGTAGGAGACCTCGAACATGAAGTCTTTCAAGGTTTCCATCCATCGCCGCTGCCTTATATTCAGGTCTCTCTGCGTAAATATGTATCTGAGGCTCTTGTGGCCACAAAAGAGTTCGAACTGCTCTCCATAGAGATAATGTCTCCAGAGCTTCAATGCAAAGATGACGGCTGCTAACTTCAGGTCGTGCGTAGGGTAGTTTTCCTCGTGTTTCCTTAACTGTCGCGATGCATAGGTAATAACCCCGTCCTTCTGCATCAGAACACAACCCAAACCAACACGAGGCGCGTCGGTGTATATCGTATATTTGACCCCTTGCTTTGGCAATACTAGCATGGTTGTGGATGTCAACTTGTCCTTCAGTTCCTGAAAGGCTGCTTCCGCCTTCGCATTCCAGGTAAACTTAAGGTCTTTTTGAGTGAGTTGAGACAACGGTCTAGTTATCTTGGAAAAGTCTCTAATGAATCGGCGATAGTAACTTGCCAGGCCAAGGAAACTCCTCACTTCAGTAACCGAACCGGGCTGCTCCTAGTCTTGAACTGCGGTCACCTTAAAAAAGTCCACAACTATGCCTTCCTTGGACACCACATGTCCCAGGAACTTGACTTCTTCTTTCCAAAAGTCACACTTCTTGTACTGGACAAACAATTGGTTCTTTCTGTGCGTATTAAAGATTGCTCGCAGGTGCTCCTCGTGATCTGCCCGACTCTTAGAGTATATGAGGATGTCATCTATAAATACGATGATGAATCGGTACAGATACGGCCGAAACACCCATTTCATTAGATTCATGAACACGACCAATGCGATTGTGAGTCCAAACGACATCACAAGGAACTCGTAGTGCCCAAAGCTGGTTCTGAATGCTGCCTTCTACCCGTCTTCATCCCTGGCATTTAACTGATGATACACTGACTGTAAGTCTATCTTTGAAAAATATTGTGCCCCTTTCAACTGATCGAACAGGTCATCTATTCTGGGCAAAGAATACTTGTTCTTCACCGTCACTTGGTTCAACCTGCGATAGTCAATACACAATCGCAATGATCTATCTTTCTTCTTCACAAACAACATGGGTGCTCCCCAAGGAGATACACTCGGTCGTATGAAGCCTGCATCTAACAGATCATCGATCTGCCTCCTCAGTTCCTCCATCACACATGGAGGCATGCGATACGTCGGTAGAGATATAGGTGTCGCACCAGGCACTAGATCAATGGTAAAAGCGATCTCGCGCTGAGGAGGTAATCCAGGTATCTTCCTGAACACGTCTGCAAAATCCTAAACTATTGGCGTATTTCCAAGTGTCGGACCACCAACATTCTCCAATAAGGAAACGTAATAACTCATGCGGTAGGGCTAACTGACCTGTACTGGAAAAGTAAAGACCGTGCCCTCAGGTGCACGGGCTATTACCACTCTAGTGTCGCAATCGATCTCTACCTTCATCTTAGTGAGTCAATCCATACCGAGGATAATGTCATAATGGTATAGTGGGGCAACGATCAGGTCAACGAGTACCGTCCTGCTTCCTAAGTCTATCGAGCAATCCTTATAAATCTTGGTAACATCTGAAAAGGTCCCTGTGGCAGTAAGGATTCTCACCCCCTTCGTAAGATCTGTTTCCAACACTAGTCGCTTGACTGCTTCGCATGATATTATAGAGATAGTGGACCTGGTGTCCACCAATAAGAAGACTGGTATACCTTGGATATGTGCTATGACTTCGAAAGCCAACAGTGCTACAACTGCTGTCTCGGATGCCTCAACTGAAAGTGAGTGCACCCGAGCTTGTTGATAACGGTTCAGCTGCAGTGTCATAGGCCATTGAGGCGGTCTAAATCGAGGTGCATGTGGCCTATAAGAAGGCTATGTAGGTGGTGCCGATCATAGAGGTGGAGCCGAGATAGCTGGTGGCATCTGACGATTCATCCTCTGAGTAGGCATGAAGCCATTGTCCCTCATCCTAGTGAAGAAGTGTCAAAATGGCCTGACCTCTTGTAGTAGGTGCACCATACATCAGGTCACCTCAGCTGTGTCGATGGAGCCATAAGCTGAGGAGGAGAATCTGCACGAGGCCTCTTGTCGAGGAATGGTCTGCTCGGTAAGTCTGGTCGAGGCCTAGGAACCATAGGTACGCGTGTATGGGATAGCCTATCCCCATCCTGCTCTGCTTGTAGGGACATGCTCACTAGCTCAATATAGTTGTTAATGCTAGCGCAACACATCTTCGAGTGGATCTCAGGCTGTAAACCCTCAGAAAATCGCCACATCTTCATTGGCTCGTTCACTAGGATCAAAGGAGCGTATCTAGCTAGCTCCATGAATCTATTCTCATACTCCGCAATGGTCATCCCTCCCTGACGAAGGAGAAGGAAGTCACTCTCCTTCTCATTATGGTAGGTGAGAGGGAAATACTTCTCATGGAAGCGTGTCTCAAAAGCCTCCCATATCTATACGTAACTAGGAGCAACGGTCCAAAGAATGCTGTCCCACCAGAGACTGGCCTCCTTCTCGAATATATAAGTGACCAACTCGACCTGCTCTGCCTCAGTGCAGTGTAGCAGTTTTAGCATCTTAGAGATGCAGTCAACCCAATACTTGGCCTCCTCGGGTTTGTGAGTACCCTCAAACGTGAGAGGCCGAAAGTGATGAAATCGCTCAAATAGGCCGCTGACACTCATATTCCCAGCAGGGTGCATAGGTGATGCAGGCGGAACCACACTTATATTCTGAGCAAGGGCCCTAACAATGGTGGTCCAAATCTGCTGCTGCTTCTACATAAGGAGCATCATTTGCTCTAACCTATCAGGAGAAGGAGTCTGATGCATGTGGGGCGTCGACGAAGATGTGTAGTTCTGCTTTGGAACTGGGGGTGCAAAAGGTGTTGGCCCATTTGTGGGGCCAGTGGCCCGCTGAGGATCCGACATAGTGTCACTGTCAAGGCCCAAACTGGGGTCTATGTGGCTATCGCTTAGGGGAGGTGCCCCGTCAAACGATCCGCCAAGTGCAAGACGTGCTGTAGTCCGAGTGACTTTCGGAGGCATTCCCTATACACAACATAGGGTACAACACGTGTAAGATTTTTTTGCATAAAAACACTCAATTTCTCAAGCATTCTACACATTTCATAACAAAAGGAGCTACATGCATTTCATTTAACCCAAATTGTCACAATACATGAGATGTAGTATTACATGGATCATGACAGAAGATGCATGTGAGCTAATCTAAGCAAAGTTTTAAGCACTAAAACATACCATCAAATCTACCCTACTACTAAGCCTATCAAGGCTATAACATCGGAAACAGGAAAGCAGAGAAAACCCAAAGACGACCACCACATGGGACTATTCGTCAAAATCTGGTGGTGGAGGAGTAGCACCCTTGTCCTACATGCAGCACATGAGAGCCTTCAAGGTGCGAGACACCTTCTTAAATTTCTGTTTCATGAAGGCTTGACTCTCTTCAAGCTTGGCCCAAGTCTCACTGACCTCCTGTCTTAGGGCGACCCAGCCCTCATCGATCTGAGCTAAGCGGGCTTCTATAGCAGCCCGACCACGGTGGGGCTCATGTGTAGCAGGTGGAGAGCCCCCATCAGAGTCTTGGGCCTCCTCTTCTTCCTCTTCCTCGCTTTCTTCCTCTATCTCATCTCCGCCTTCTTCATCACTCTTTTCCTCTTCACTTCTCGTCTCATCCTCACTCTCATCGAGTTGGGCTTGACGTTGTCGTAACCCAATACCCATGTTGTTAAGAGTAGTGTCGTAGATGAAATGGATCGGCGCAAGCCTTTCTGAGCCAAGTCTATAGTTGAATCCACGAGCAAGCTTGCATATAAGTCGGCCGAATGGGAGTGAAATGTTTGTCCTAGTAGAGCGTGCGGTCTGAACTATCTGTAGTAGTACATACGTAGGCAGGCATAACTTGTCTCCTTGCCCGGCTCGGTATAGGAAGTCTACCATCAGACGCATGCATTCACTGCAATTGCTTCACCTAGGATACACGTTTGTGTGAAGATGTGGTGGAGGAGGCGAAAGTTAGGAGTCATCTTGGATGCCAGAAGGCAATTGCCTTGATTCTAGTGGACTAGTCGGCCACAAAGAAATCGCGTGTGGTGATCTCTTTCACATGCACTCCTGAGACTTTTCTCGCTAGTATGTACCTCACCACGTGGCATCCCCATGATTCAGGCTACCAAGTCCACATTAACAATGGCTTCCCACCTTCCCACGGGGATAGAGAACTGAAGAGACTCCAGTAGTGGCTCTCGTATATGGGCGTAGAAGGCTTGAACAGTGCTCTCATTCGCACGAGACTTACCCTCAAATATGAGATCCCACCCGGCATCCAACAGGAGATCCATCGCTGGATAAAGCCCAAATAGTTTCTCGTCCACGTGAGCTTCAAAGAGGACCCTACGGCCTTAAAACCTTCCACGTGCCATATCCGCCAGTAGAGCTCTTTCGAGAGGAAGTTGGGGATCGAGATCCTGCTTCATCCTTAGCTCTTAATCGACGCTTGTGCTAGCCTCAACTCCTTTCTACCTCCTTGAACGGGTAGGACGGCTAGGCCCGTCTTCATCTGTGGGAGCCCTCTTCTTTCCCATGAGACAAAGAAGTGTGGAAAGTCAAAATACAGCTGCCACAATCTCAAAAAGGGCCATGAGAGTGAAATAAAGTGGAGGGATAGAATGGGTTGTTAGACTTTGAGATTTTGTGAGACACCAAGGAGGGTTTGTATGCCCAATAAGAGGAAAATAAGGGAGATAGGTGATGGGTTTAAAAGGAATGGTGGGAGGTGTGTATGTAGTGATGAAGAAGAAGATGATATGAGAATGGAGGGGAGATTAGAGAGAGAAAAATGGAATTTTTAGAGGTTTGGAAAGCTTGGAGGGGTAAGAATGGAGGAAAAGAAGTAAATGGGGAAGATATAAGGGGCCCCATATGATTTCGTGGGCCCCACCCACGTGTACAAGGGTCAGCCCAACTGACCCGCTGCTGCCCGACAGGCCCGGACGATCTGGACCATGAGTCGGGGGGATGCCATCGTGGTCCACTGGACCTAAGCTGAAGGCATCCCCCCCAGGGTGCCAAAAATGTGTGGGGTTCACTTTGGTCCCTCCCAATTTGCGTCGTTTAGGCCCCTAAGTCCATTTGAGTCGTTTCGGGTTTCATCTCGCGCACATTGACGTTTGTTGGGTTATTTGAGTGTGGAATATGTTAAATTATCATCTAAACCCATCGATTGACAGTCTAAAAAAGAACCGGGATCACCTCACATGATCACAGACGCATATGGGTCCCGTTTCTATGGTCAGTTTCGTCCGTCGGTGAAACCTGGAATCCTGTGTTCGTTTCTACATTTTAACGCTCCCTCCTAAGTCAAAGTATGTCAATGTGCATCATGTGTCCATAACCCAGGTCCAGTTTAATCCAAATCATGCTTTGATACCAACTTGTAATGTCATGAAAATCGGGGGTCGTGCAGAAGCTCGGCTCCCTTGTTCCAACACATCACCTATGCAACATAGATAATGATGATTAAATGTTGTCCGTATAGTACATTAAACATGATTGGGATTACACTAAATTAGTATATCATACTCCAGAGACAATTAGATTATGCAAGCGGAAGACTGTGATAGATATATAAAGTATATAAGTAGTTGTAAGTCCCCAGAGTATGAACATGTCGCCAGGTTAAATAATTACATGTATAGTTCCAAAAGTTCACAAAATAATACAATGTAATGTTCATCTAGGTTTTATCCCTACAATCCCGCCGACGCAACTCTAGGGCTACATAGACCCGTCAGAGAGTTGCATATAGGAGAACCCCTCATCGTCGTCGTAGAAAACAGGCTCCAACTCGTAAGTATCGTCATCATCTAAAACTAAAACAGGGTCTGGTTGGTGTTTTAAAACACCGACTCAGAGTGGGAGTGAGTGATCAACTCAGTGGAGCTACAAGGCAAAGGTTAACATATTATCAATTCAGCCAAGCAGTAATGATAAAGCAATACAACAATTATGTCCTAAGTACTCTTGTTAATGCAAGAATGGTATGTATTAATGATGTATAACCTCACCTGCACTCCCTCTGTGACATCATCTCATGGTCGTGTATGCTAAACTCCCACTGTGCTCAACACCCATGCCAAAGGCACATGTAATGTGGTGCATGGTCATGTTAGCCAAGTTCTTAATTAGACCTATTCATACAGCAGATTCAGGAAGCTAAGGTACCTCCCTTTATATCATTTACCCAAACAATGATCCATCTAGGGTCATCAATCCTAGTTAATCACATACGATAGGCAAGTTCATGAATTTACACTATAGGTTATAATGGGAGGCTCGTCACCTCAACGTAGGCTTAATTCACACTCGAGGTCACTATGAGGGGCTCGTCACCCGATCGTAGGCCTATTTTATACTCAAGGTCACTATGGGAAAGGCTCATCACCTCAGCGTAGGCTGACAGCTCGAATACAGTGGCTCACAAGTTTGGTTTACTTACTGGACACTATGGGGAGGCTCGTCACACCAGCGTAAGCCAACAGCTCAACCATGGTGTCCCATACCACCATGCCCAGCTCATGGGTCTTAGCAGATCGTGGTACCAAGGTTAAACAGGTTTTTCAATGGTAAGTGATACCTTAGATTCAAACAGTAGAGTTCATACATGGTGAACATACGTTAGATCAATCGGGTTACTTGACAAGCTCGACTGGTACGAGCGTACGTTGAATTAATCGATATGGAGCACACACGCACTCCTTGTGGCCTAATTACTGTCGATAATCACTGTATGACTCGGATTCATCGAACGTATCCGTTGTGGCGAAACTAGTTCGACCACTAATCGTAAACTATTACCGATTGCCTAGACTACGTATTAGTCCCAATCATACTCAAACACAATAGGCGTTCATATGTGATAGTCCAAGCAGCTTGTGACAACCAATTTAAAGATAAATCTCATTTGAGCCTTTCAACAAACACATAGTGCACATGTTATTATACATAGGCATTTCATCCATATATCACATAGTAGTAAGAGAGATTACATAAAGGAAACTGTAGCTATAGATAAGGTAATTGAGAATCCTATCTCAACACCCTCATTAAATACATTTCAACAAGCATTTTATCAAACACTTAGACTACACATCTCACATATATATAATAAATTAGTTGTAACGTATATTACAACAAATCCTTTCCTAAGGGAGTTGCCACACGTACAACAATCATGGCAAGCACAATTCAGAATTTCATATTCATGCAAACATTTCAACAAACACATGGAATGCATTATTTTCAACATAGTTCATATATATGTGTAATACGTAGAAAACATCGCATTTAAGTATATGTGATAGCAATCAAGTCAGTCATAAATCATTACTGACATTAGAAGCCTTGAAAACCATAACCTAAACGTTTATAGTCCACACCTTCCATCGGTAAACTCGTATCAAACTTAGTTTAAACATTACGCCTTTATCTACGGCACAACGACTACATAAATCATGAAATAGGTTAGCTATTTCACCGATCTACCTATCTGGATACCTAAAGCAGATTAGGGTTAGGATTCCTTACCCAAAAGTGGAGTCAAAATTGCTGGTATAGCGACATGAAAGAGGTGATTCAGCACGTGGAGTGGCAGGAACGAATCCCAACAACTATCTCTCACTCTCTCTCTCTCTCTTCTCCTCACTCTTTCCTTCTCTTTTCTCTCTTCTCTCTCCTAGGGTTAGAAAATTCGTATGGAATGAGAGAGAGGTGGGTTAAGGGTCTTATATAGGCCCAGAACTGATGTTAATGGCCCTAGGGCCATGATATACTTAAGTTATATCCAAATAGTGGCTGTTTTAGTCCAACGGATCTCATCTGGAGGTCCATTTCCTGCATATGGTCTAGAGAAAGTTCCATGGCAATGGATCTATTCCAGGTTAAAGTTTTGGTCCGATTGGATTAGTGGATCGACCGCAGAGGACCAGTTTCAATTTAACGGTCATTGCCACTCGATCAAGGCCACAAGTACACTAACATGTGTTGAAAAATTTCCCTAATCTGAGGGTGTAATTGGGTCAAAATCTAATGGTCTGAAACCTTAAATTTGGCCTGCAAGGAATGACCCAATTCACTTAAGTTTGAGTTCATTTTCTAAAGATATTCACATTTCTCACACACTTCGCTTTGGGCTTAAGTTGTGCGTTTCTGGATACTATTTAGACTTGATTCCCGAGGTGGTTGTTAAGCCCAGTAAGGCGGCCATAACCATATAGTTTCGTATTAATCGGGCCTTTGACCAACAGCTCAGGTCTGATACGGAGTTTCAAGATGCTCCCGAGAGCAACTGGGTTTTGAGATTGATCCTAGGTTTTTAGATAATGTAGAGTTAGCGATTCTACTAGTTTCGGGTCTTGCAGTTTGTATAGAAAGTGATTCGAGCTAATTCACCAAGTAATTTAGTTTAATACTTAATTAATTTTCGTCTAATTTCTAAAGGATTTGGTCTTTAGTGATTTCTACCTGAGGTGGTACTCGGGTCTTTGTACGTATTTTTCTGAGACGTTACACTAGTTCTCCTTAGGCGTATGTTCTGTTCTTTTTCAGAAGGCTAGTTCCCCTTAGGTGTCCTCGTTACATGGTCTTTTTCGGGTGGCTAGTTTTCCTTGGGCATGCCTTGAGTACTTTTCCAGGTGTCTAGTTCTCCTTAGGCGATCTTTCGCTAGCTGGATGAGCATCCCCTAGTCTATCTAACCATTTGGTTATCAACCTTTTGCCATGTATTACTGCTAATTATCCTTTAAACACATCCAAAAACCTTTTATTTCGGTGTGGATGAGACTTGGAATAAATCTAACCGTTGAGTTATCAAAAATTGTCGATAGACGCTCAGATCTAAGAGTTGTGGACCATCTAAGCTATGATCTATCTCATCGTCAAATGGATGGCCTATCATGAATTATTGAACGCAATGGATGGGTTAGATTTGGTGAGAGATCATTGTGGACCCCACCTTAATGTTGGCATGTGCACCTGCAAGTGTATACTTGCGGATCACTGAACCGAACCCCGGTCAACTCGGATATGCCCCGATGAAAATTGAAAATGGAGATTTTTTCCCCTCATTTCCTACTCGACCGAAGTTTAAACAGATGACATCCATTCTAGTGAATCATGGCCCACCATCACCACATATCAGAATGATCTGAACCGTTCATCATATAATGTGGAAGATTAATTCGACCAAACCCCCATTGGTTGCGCAACTTGAAGCACACGTGTGTGCTCGCAATCTCTTGCACAAACAAGTGTGCGTGCAACAATTTTCAAAAATAGAAATATTGGTTTCTCCTATCTGTTTGCCTTGTTGGTAATCCAGGGCTCCTTTTAACTTTGGTTGTTGGATGAAGAACATCTTTGCAATTCATTTTAGGGCAAGCATCATTGTTTCTCTCCACCATAAGGGAAGTTCTGAGGGAACCTTTTTCGTTATAAAATTAGCAAAATCTTAGCCATTCCCTAACTTCTAAAAGCATCATCTGTGTATCTCAGATGTTAAAATTAGGGTGTTAGGAGTTCCTATATAGCATCAACGATATCTCATGTGATATTCCATTACGGCATGAGTCATCTCGATCGGAATCAATGAAACTAAAAAATCACTAATCGAGGGTCCATTTCGCATCATAAGATGGGAACCACAAGCTTTATGGGACCAATCAGGGCCGTTCAAAGGCCTTGGATTAGAGGATGACCTCTTACACCAAGAATCACCATGGACGATTGATCATGTTCCTCAATTAGCTGGAAAACCCATTTTCCTTGGGTAGGCCTCATCTTCTAATCAAATTCGTCCATCTTATGGCCCATATCACCAGATGAGCATCTACAATGATAGATTTCAACGATGCAAGCTAGTTTAATTACACCTAATCTGAGATCCATGTATTGTTATGTTTCGTCCGATGATTATTTTTTACCTAATCATATCTAATCCAAAGATTAGTTAGTTACAAATCCTCTATATGATAATTAGTGGAGTCTATTTAATGTTGCTTTTAGGGCAACCCATCCCAAAATAGAAAGTTAGAAAGAGAGAGGGTGTGTGTCATTTCTGTTTATCGTACCGAGTCACGAACTCAGGTCTGGTCAAGTCGAAGTCTGTTCAGACCTTATTTCCAAGTGTCTAGGCAAGATAGAGTATAGGAGAAAGAGAGTTAGAAAGAGATTTTATAGGTCACACTGTCGTTGTGTGCATGTCCAATCTCAATGTTGCACTGGGTGACTTATGACAAGTCACGTTGGAGTTTGCTGTCAAGTTTCGGGCTCAGTTCGACGTGTCTGGTTGATATGGTTAGATCCAGACTCCTTGTGGGTCTACCAGAGACATTAGGTGAGTCAAATCTAAGTGCTCTCCATCCAATAAAAGGTGGGTTCAATGGCTGGGTCAACCTCGAGTTAGAATCCAAGTTTGACCAAGTCACATCTTAGGTCGTTGGGTTAACTCAATGATCCAGGAAACTAAGTTTCTATTGGGATCAGACCTGGTTTGAGTGAGGTGGCTATTGGTCCTGCCTGCTAGTCCAAGAAGTCTGAAAGAGAAGAAAGGATATAAGGATGAAGAGATGGAGAGGGTAGTGTTGTCTGCCGAGTTTTAGTGAGTTGACTCAGTTGCTCGTTGGGTTGTTGTTAGGGTTATTTCAATCTAGTTCCGACTAGGCCCATTACCTGAGCGTACCTGGAAGAAAGAATAGGAAAGATGATGATGATGATGATGATGATGATGATGATGATGAATAATGAAGAATAGAGCAATGAGAGACTGAGACAGGAAGGTTTTGTCTGTCGAGTTAGAAACGGGTCGAGCCGATTCAACTCAGCTTCTGCCGAGTTCAGCTTTGGGTTTGGATTCCTCTGGTGTGTTCTCAATCTAACAACCCAGTTTTTAATTAGGTTTGGTCCAGTTACTGGTTGCAACATCATGGGCTTAGATTTGCATGGGAACTCATGCTTAAATGAGTTAATTGTGCTATTTTGTCAACTACTGAGTAAAGGTAGAGAGAGGGACCGGGTTAAGTCGATCTAGCTCAATTCGGGGCCGAGTTAAGTTGAAGTGCATCAATCTTTAAAGAAAGTTGATATATGTAGTTATTTTTAAAACTCATGTTGCTTATGTTGTAGATCACTAATTTAGGTTTTGAATCTTATATAATTAGGCATCTTGATTAGTCCTCAATTGATTTATGCTCGGGTTGGGAGCAAGTTAAGATTTTGTGTCAAACTGAATTGACATAGGTTAGGACTTGTTTCATAGGGCTCGTATTTACATTCTAGCCATTCAAGAGGTCAATTCAAAATATAAGGTGAGGATCACATTCAAGTTTTCCTACATTATGATAGTTTAGTTCATTTATTTTTATTACTTGTTCAATATAGTATTCAGTGGAATGAATGATAAATATTAGTTCCTATTTGAATAACTCTTTAGCTAGGATTGATTCTTACATTTTAATTCGAATATTCTAATATGTTATGGATCTCAAATTTCTTTATTATAGTTAAGATGAGTACTTTACATGTGTATTTGCCATTGAAGATGTATAATGAATTGATTGTGGCTTCATTTGCCACTTGGAAATTGTTAGATGATATTATTGAACTAGTGTCCATTTTGTGAATAGATTAAATATTATTTGGTCATAGCCTTACTATCTTGTGAATTATTTGTGCCTATGTAGCTTGTAGGTTGAACTCTTTTTTTAGTATCCTTGAATGGATTTGATGCCTAATGTGGCTTGTTAAGATGTACCCTTTTAATTGGATTTATGTATGAATTTAGATTGGTAAGGACTATTTGATGGATCATGATATGCCACTAGTTGTAGAAGTTTATATAAATAGTATATCCTGATTTCATTGTATTACAAACAATACTGATAAACATTTAAATGCATTATGATCTTACTTACTAAAGTCTCACGAGCCGGAGATGGTGGTATGGGACATCATGCCTAAGTTGTTGGCCTATGCTAGGTGACGAGCCCCCCATAGTGACCTTTGAGCTTCATTAAATTGGCTATTTGTAATTGGACTAATAACGGTTGGGCTAATCATACATTTCATGGCATTCGAGTGATATCGGGTGTCTAATCTGGATATTGTGGTAGCAAGTGCCCTTTCTTGAGGTATTTTTGCTAGCTCTCAAACCATTGTCAATCGACCTAATTTGTGTGGGTTAGTAACTTGAGCCCGAGTTGTTGTACTTTCATTGGTGCTAGCTACTTGAGATTGCATGTGGGTTTTACCCCACTCATGGGTTTTTTTCCAAAGCCAGTTGGATGTGCATCCCCAGGCTGATGTGCATGTTCATGCATTCATGCATTTAAACAAGAGCATAAATATGTATTATTTATAATGATGTATGCATGTCTTATGGATTTTCCTTATTGTTATAATGGTCATTATGATTCGGTTGTTATAGACTTTTTCTAAAAACTGGTTATGATGGTACAATAAATCTTCAGCGTATATGTCACTAGGATAGCCATTGACGTCATTAAACCATATTCAATTGGCGCAGGAGACTTAGATGATGTGTACGTTGGTGCTCATGTGGAGCATGAGGAGCTGGATGATATTACGGCTCTTATTTCTATATTTTATTTATATTAGGGGTGCACATCAAATCGTTAGAACCGAACTGGAACCGTTGGATCGGTCCGGTTTGGTCCGGTTCCGGTTCCAAAAATTCGAGAACCGTTGGATACAGATCAGTTCTGGTTTAAGGCCCTGTAGAACCGAACCGTGAACCGAACCATAGATCCGAACCGTCGATCTGAACCTTTACTTTAAAACAAAAAAAAAACCCTAAATATCTAATCTCTCTACTCTCTATCCCCACTGTTGTCGCCCCTGCCTGCCCTCTCTCTCGTTGACTGGGCCCCTGCCCCTGCCCTCTCTCTCTCTCTCTCTCTCTCTCTCTCTCTCTGAGACGATGCTCCACCATTACAGTACAAGAGAATTAGGGCATGAGAATTTCCAAAACCCCATCTTTTCTCTAGGTAAACTCTGTTCCCCTCTCTTCCCACCCTCCCTCTCCCAACAATCTAGGGTTTTTCTAGGGTTTAAGCTCAACTCCCATGTAAATCCCTTCATTTCCGCCCAACAATCATCCAGAAGTAATAGCTTAAGAAATAGAAATGAAGGATCTCCGCCTTCGGTTGCACGTGCTTTTGAAATCCAAGCCGATGCTAGAAAAACCCAAAAATCTAGTGTTTCTTCAGGGTTCCAGTCCTATTCCCTTCCAAGTGCAAATACCGTCACACTGCCAGTAAAAGCATCAGGCAGTAACAAAAAGAAGTGGTATGGAGGTTCTTTGCCTTTGTTTTTCCGTGATTTGGAGAGAGAGGGTGATATTGAGAGAACCCTCAAATCGTGGATCGGAAAGCTCACCCCCAAGTAACTCTCTCTCTCTCTCTCTCTCTCTCTCTCTCTCTCTCTCTCTGCTCCCAGAACCGTGGAACTGAACCATTTTTCATGGCCTGGTTCTATGGTGCTAACGGTCCGGTTCCGGTTCCGTAATTTGTAGAACCGTTAGGAACGGTTCGGTTCCAGTTTCACCCCAGAACTGAACTGAACCGACCCGTGTGCACCCCTAATTTATATTGATTTTGTACTTTTTTGTATTTATAAGACTTGATTCATTGGTTTGTATAAGCTCTGTGGGCATTCACCTGTACATCTTGTGTATTTGGAATGTATATCTTGCTTTTCCTTTATGCTTGATTAGTCTTTTTTTCGTTGTGGAGATCACTTATAAAATGTTTATATTGTGAAACATAGGCTATCTTTAAAGGTTAACACTTGGAATTTCAAAAAATGGGTACTAAACTCAGGTTACGAAATTCGAAACATTATAATATGGTATCAAAGAAGAGTTTAGACAAACTAGGCCTTAGAGAATGAGACTTCTACACATCTCAAATGTCTTAGTTAAGATATTGAAATTGGAAATTTAAACTTAGATCAATCTCAGCTAGAATTAGAGAAATCTAGGGAACATAGAGACCCAAACTTTGGTTCCCTTGTAAACTATCAGGATAGTCGTTTGAACTTAGAAACTGAACTTAGATGCCCACCATGATGTACATAAGATTAAATAATAACACTCCTTGAATTTGAACTTCCCCAATTTTTCGTACTTAGAAATAAAATTGTCACAATTTTCAGTAAAAGTTAATAATCAGAGTTCACAGTGAAAGCGTATTGAGCCTTTTAGGCTTATTCTTTATAGAATGGAAAAATTACAAAATATTCTATAAATGTTTAGAATAATTAGGACCATGAACTTACAGATTTATGCTTAAGCGAAGTATAAGCAATTTGAACCAAATTTTAAATCCTGGCGATTACCAATGGACTCAATGCCTTTGTTAAGTAGAAGACCAGGGTTCACCAAGATTAATAATGATACCAATGAATTTAATACCATATCTAAGCAGAAGATTGGAGTATTAGGTTCAGACCTACTACAATTGTTTGTTTGTCTTAGCCCAAATACTGAAAATAGAAAAGATTATTTTTACCTTATATATTGGAGAACGTTCATTGTGAATTTTTTTTTTTTTTTTTAAATGAGCAAAAAAAAGATATAATATTAGTATTAGTTGTCATCTGAATGAACTTATGCTCTTAATAGATACTGCAAGAAATTATGATCTTAGTGGCATTGAAATAGTCCCTAGTTTTGGTAGACACTAAAAAGATTTCTAATCTTTAGTGGAACTCATATATATTAGTCGATCTATTAGAATAACGGTATAAAAGTTATAGCAAATTTTAGATATAGCTTGGTGAAATCCAGGTTCGGATGACACACTTGGACATATTCGAGGTAAGGTACACCATTTGGATAACTTTGCTACTTATAATGTTAATGATTGAGATGTATGTTAATAAATCTGGAGGGTGAGATTTTCTTTAAGGGGAGTAGGTTGTAATAACCCTAGTTCAGTTAGTCAATCATATACATGTGTACATACAAACATACTTTACAGAGAAATTAGTGAACACTTAGAACCACTGTAAAATAGATTGTCCTCATGTTGAATTCCAGGAATGAAATTCTCTATAAGGGGGGTAACTATAACATCCTGTACTTTTCATTAATCGGGTGTTGCCATTATAATCTAAATGAGCATATTTGTGTGAAGGTACACACCTTCCCTACATTCTTCACCATCATTGATAATTCACAATATGCCCATTTCAACCATTGATTTATAGGATAGACCATCGTATCATCGGAGAAATCTTGTAAGACCCGTATCTTAGTCCGTACCGATCCATAGGTTTCCGCCATCTTCCCGGTTGAATTCTGGCAACCTTTGACCTTTATCCGACGTTTGCGTGCGATCCTAAACCGAGTCCTCCAAACCTAAGTCGACTCAGACCGAGACTTATACCCTTGTGACTGCGTCATCGTTGCGGTTCCAATGCCGCGTCTCGCGCGCCGAGGCAATACCTAGGCTAAGAGATGTGGGCCCACGTTCAGTTTGAGGAAAACATCTCTCGTTGTAAAACCCAAGAGAATCTCTACCGAATGTCACATCCATCAATCAATCAATCCCATCAAGGGTTAAGTACATGTCAAGTACACATCACCTCACACCCATCCCCAAGCAACCCCTAAAGTCAAAAGTTCTTACACAAGCCCATACCCCTTCTTACACAACCTACCGCTAAAGTCAACAAACTCTTACACCACCTATCCCTCTCTCTCCCATCCATCACTCCATCCCATCTTCTCTCCCTTTTATTTCTCCCTTCCTTTCTAAGCAACCCAAACCACAAGAAAAACAATCCCATGTCCAAGCATTTCCCAAACCTCCATAAGAAGATTTTATGTGTGGCCCACTTCCTAATCCTCTCATCTCCCATCTCAACCATCCAAACTCCATCTCTTCCATTGGGATCGAAGCTAAGGAGCTACGGAATCAAGGGAGCAAGAAGAAGTGGACGGTGGGTGATTTTGGACCCACATTTGCATTTGTTTTTATTTTGTGATTAAAGGGCCACATGTGGTGGGACCCACTTTGATGTATGCTTGTATATATGAGGGGCCCATAGTGGCGGGGCCCCTCCGTTATCTCTGATTTCTCCTCTCTCTCTCTCTCTCTTTCTATGATCATGGCCCACCTATGATGTGTATATTTTACCCATGCCATCCAACTTGTAGGCCACCTTGATCCCTATTTGGGGCCTGCATGACCGGACGGTCACACAGCCCTAGATGTAAGGAAAACACAAATATTAGATGGATCCAAAATTAGGTGGGCCACGTCCATGTGGGACCCACCATGATGCTTGTGTTGTACCCACACTGTCCAGCGTCCTGGGACGCTGGACGTGGGCTATCAGTGGAGTGTGGACTGATAGTGGGTGCACTGACATGGGTGTACTAATAGTGAAGTGTGTGCACACGGTGGGGTCCATGGGACCCACCCACGTCATACATCCATTTTAGTGGGCCACACCATAGTGCATGTGTTTTATCCTAGCCGTCCACTGTCCAAGGACGGTGGAACCCATGTCCGTGTGGGGCCCTCCTTGGTGTGTGTGCACACCCAGATCCATAGCTCCAGTGGTAGGCGGAGTGAAAGATACCTCCTTTCAACGTTGAGGTCTTGGCATTGAATGCCTAGTGGGGGCGGCTGACAGTGAAGTGTGACCTGACGGTGGGGTCCATGGGACCCAACCACGCCATCCATCCATTTGGAGTGGGCCACACCATCATGTACGTGTGGTGTCCACCATCCTTGGACGGTGGGACCCACCCCACATGTGGGGCCCTTCTTGATGCACGTGATTGTCCAGGCCATGGATGGCCTGGACGTTGATTTTTTATATATAATATAATATAATCTATATAATACTATATCTGGTGGGTTCCCATGTGGGGACCCACCTACTGTGATATTGTATATATAATATAATATAATATATATATATATATATATATAATACTATATATGGTGCTGTGTTATTTATATAATTATATATATTATAAATATAAATGAGATGGTGGGCCCTACTGGGTCCCACCTGTTCCATCCATGCTGTCTATCTAGGGGACCCACCATGACGCATGCGTTGTATCCAAACCGTCCAACCATTTTGACAGATAATTTTAAAGCTTGAGATCAAAATAAGATAGATCTAGGATTGGTGGACCACATTATAGAAAACAGGGGATTTAAATGTCCACCATTAAACCCTTAGGAATTTTTATAGTGGAAATCCTTACCATCACTTATATTTAGGTGTGAACCATTTGATATACATATGGCCTATGTGATGTGGCCCACTTGCCATATTTATGGCCCATTGTTGAGGCCCATCTTGATGTATATGAGGCCATTGTTGAGGCCCACCTTGATGTGTATAAGGCCCGTTGTTGAGGCCCACCTTGATGTGTATGAGGCCGTTGTTGAGGCCCACCTTAATATATATGAGGCCCATGTTATGAGGCCCATTGTGATGTATGCAAGGCCCATGGGTTATGGCCCATTGCAATGTATGTAAGGCCCAATTGGTGCGGCCTATTCGATATATATATATATATATATATATATATATATATATATATATATATATATATATATATATATATATATATATATATATATATATATATGAGGCCCATGTGATTAGGACCATCTTGATGTATTTGTGGCCTGTCCATTGAGGCCCACCTATTGTATATATTTAAGGCCCATGTGTAGGACCCACCTATTGTGTATTTAAAGCTCATGGGTTGTCACGCCCCAAACTCGGAGACCGGGCTCACAAAATTCCCGATCGCTGAATCCGGCGCCGACAGCCTCCGTAGAACCCCATTCTCGGCTCCCAGCGCCCATTCGCCAGGTTCCGATCCTGGGATGCTACAAGGAGGATTTTCAACTTCAGTTTGATTCGTAATAAGCATAACCAAAGGCATAACCCACAAACAACAACCAAAAACTCCATCACATTTCCACTATAATAAAAAAAACTTTACAAGTACAATGAGCATAAGGGAAATACAATGAAGATAGACCAAAACTCCAAAAGAAGATCAGCCACGCGTCCAAGCCTCAGCGCTGCTGCGAACCGCACGCAACGGTGGGCATAAGCATAAAGCTTAGAGGGTGGTGAAAGTGTATGCTCAAGGTGATAATGTAGTCATGCAATATCAGAGTAACGGAACATGCTGATGAATGCTAAGAATCCCATTAGCCGTACAGGCCATGCGGTGCAAAGAATGATGTCGGCCATACCAAGGCCATGCAATGCAAAATGCAAGTCAATAAAAATCCTCATCTAAGTCCACATGTCAATACGGCTCAAATGAATATCACCGGGGTCTAGTACACTCCAAGCCGATTGCCGCCCCATCGCGCCAATAAGGTGAGTGGAAAAGACCTCACTATCCGGCTGCCAATATCGGCTCTCCAATAGCGGACCCATTCCTCGAGTGGGTGAGTCAGCCTAGCATTGCCCCTACTCTCGGGCGGGTAAGGCCACACCCCCTTCCAACCGACCACGACATAGTGAAAAGTGCTGCCTTCTGGTAATCGGCACTCGGCGCTCATACACCCACTCGGTCTAGATGTTGGAGCAACCTCCTGGTACCATAGGAGTTTATGGATTTTTACCCAGGGATATCTATAGCATCCCATGTAGAATAAGATTTCTAGTATTCAATCCTGCCAACCACGATACGCCTGTGAAGGCTATGACTCTGATGTCGCTAGGGCGTACAGTAACCATGTCACACAATGCGAAATGCATGAATCACACTATCCAGTTATGCAGCAATCCTGCGCATATCGTGTGCTTATGTAAGGCAACACCGCCTATCCGGGAGCCCATAAATAATCTGCCTGAAGATATATGCTATGATCAGTCACTCCTCATATCAAGCATACATATGACGCGTATGAGCATGAAACATGTTATATGTTATATGGGGTGGATTCTGTTCATAATGAAGATGGGCCTAGACGGCCTACACACTACACATATGGGCCTAACAGTGGGCCCAAGGGAAAGTCATAATGCGGACATTTAACCACACTACACTTATAATGTGGACGTCAAACCAACGTTGCTCCCAAGGCACGACTGCCACAAATATCATTTCATAAGTTATTTTGGGATCACACATTACAATGGACCTTAGGTACATCCATTGGGCCCTTAAATACATCAAATTAGCCAAGTCACATGGGCCTTATATTCATTAAGTGGGCCACATCAATGGGCCGCACCAATGGGCCTTATGTGCATTGCAATGGACTATAAACTGTGGGCTTTAGAACGTATCAAATGGGCCTAATCTTATGGGCCTTACATGTGTCAAATGGGCCTCGACAGTTGGGCCCCATATATGCATCAAATGGGCCTACTCACATTAGCCACATTTCATCTTAATGGGCCTCGACCCATGGGCCCCTAATACATTAAATGGGCCTCGACCCATGGGCTCTATATATACATTAAAGTGGGCCTCAACCATGGGCCACACGTACTGAGGTGGGCCTTACCTATATATCAAGGTGGGCCTCAATCATGGCCCCACATTAGTAAAAATATATACATAAAATATAGTATATAATATATATATAATAATACATATAATATTATATAAATATAATATTATATATATATATATATATATATATATATATATATAACACACACACACGCACACATCACGGGGGCCCACACACTCATCACGGTGGGCCCACACACTCATCACAGTGGCCTACGTCCACCGTCCAGGCGGACGGTGAGACTAAAACACTTACATCACCTTGTGGGCTCCATGTGGGCCCACCATAATGTTTATATTCCATCCAGGCCGTTGATAAGACCTGGACCCAGGTGAAGGGTGGAAACAAATTTCACCTTGATCCCAAACTGTGGGCCCAAAAAGGTTTAGGGTGGAGTTCAATTCCTGTTTCTACGGTGTGGGCCAGAGTCTTGGATCGTGATTTTGGGGTGGGCCCACGTCGGTAGGGGCCCACCATATGAACGGTTTAGAAGATATAAACATCGGGGGGCCCAGGGCCCGGGTTTGTGCCGGCCCACGCTGCCCCCCCAGCGCGGCGGCCGTCTTTTTTATTATTATTATTTTTTTTTGATTTTTTAAGGATTTTGCAGGTGGGGTCCATATGAATCCACGCCATCCAGTGCTCTTCCATGGCTCACCACGAGCAGTTCAAGTCCAATATCGGACATGTTTTGGCGTATAGGAAGTTAGGGAAGGTTTCAATGGTGAAAACCGCCATTTGGTATGGTATGGCCCGCCCGAAGGTCCGATTAACCCCATCTTTTGGCTCAACGCCTAAAACAGGTTTGGGAAAAGAATGGACGGCATGGATTTAATACATACATCAAGGTGGAGCCTACACAAGTGGGCCATCCCCAAACCAAGCTAACATTTATATTTCCCCTGAAACGTCCAGCGTCCCTGGACGCTGGACTCTATAAATACACTAGAGGTGGGCCTTGCTTATGTGGGCCACCTCATGGAGGATGGCGTGGATACTACACACAAAGTGGGCCCACTTGTAGATGGCTTGGAAAGGATGCATGTTTCAGGGTGGGATCCATCCAAGTGGGCCATACAACCCTGTTATGATCACACATATAAAAAGGAAAGGAAATAGAGAGGGAGAGAGAGAGATAGAGAGTGAGACCCGCATGATGGAGGGACCCCGGCACTATGGGCCCTCCCTTGCACTAAATCATACATCAAGTGGGTCCCATTACATGTGGGGTCCATGGAATTGAAATCCAACGGTGGAGATCCTTTCTCCACTAAAATAGATGGTCTAGATGACCCTAAGCATACAAGAAAAATAAACATCATGATGGGGTCCATGGAGAATGGCCCCATCATGGAATGATCATGATGATCCAAGTGGGCCATCGGCCACATCTTAGGGTCCAAAGTGAGATCCAAACCATTGATCGGTTGGCCTCACTTGGCCCATCTTAAAAATATGAAAATCTACCCTATCAAGGCACCCACCACTTGATCTTCTTGCTCCCTTGGCTTCCTTAGCTCCTTGTGCTTCTCTTTGATGGAGGAAGATGAAAAATGGATGGTTGAGATGAGAGATGAAGGGGTAGAAAAGGTGGACCTCACAAATGAAGTTTTCTCACCATGGGGGGACTCATACGTATGGTGCTCTCTCTTGGATTTGGATTTTTTTGAAAAAAATGAATAAGAGAGATAGTTGTAAAGGGAGAGAGAGAGAGAGAAAGAGATGGGTGATGGAGTGATGGGGGATGGTTTGGGTTGAAAATTGTAAAAGGAGGTATGGTTGATGTTGAAAATGGGAAAAAGAGGAGTGGTGAGGTGGAAAGAGGGTAGACTTTTGTAAAAGGTGGAGATGGGTTGATGTACTTGAGGTATGGGATGCTTTAATGGTTGATTGATGGGACTAATTGTAGAGATTCCCTCGAAATCCGCAACGCGCGGTGTTTCTTTGGAATAAACGCTGATCGGCATCTTCTTGCCTGGGTATCGGTTCGGTGCGCAAGTCACGGCGTTGGAATCGCGGACGCGGTCGCTATGATATAACTTTCGGACCAAGCCGACGGTGCGGGACTCCGCTTAGGATCGTGCGCAAACACCGAATACACGAAGGTTGCCGAAATTTGGCCGGAAGGACCGCGGAAGCTAACGGAACAGTACGGATTAGGACACGGGTCTTACAGCTCTCCCCTCCTAATAGAAATTTCGTCCTCGAAATTTACACAATCATCGCAACTAGGCAGAACTCAAGAGGGAGAAGAAACATAACATCACTATATAAAATCAAAGATAACATACAACATACAACACAATCAATCATAAAAAAGATGGGGATAACGCTCTCGAATCTCAGCCTCACGCTCCCAAGAAGCCTCCTCAACAGAATGGTGACCCCATTGAACCTTCACCAACGTAATGATCTTAGTCCGGAGGACCTGCTCCTTCCGATCAAGGATACGGACTGGCTGCTCAATATAGGAAGCATCCTCACGAACCTCTAACGGCTGCCAGTCAATAACAGGAACGATGTCTGACCCACACTTCCTCAACATGGAGACATGAAAAACGTTGTGGACGCCAGACAACTGAGATGGTAAGGCAAGACGATAGCCTACGGCGCCAACGCACCCAGTGATCTCAAAAGGTCCTATGAATCTCGGGGCAATCTTGCCCTTTGCTCCAAATCGAACTACGCCCTTCATGGGCGAGACCTTGAGATACACATGGTCCCCTACATCAAACTTCAAGGGATGTCACCGACGATCAGCAAAACTCTTCTGCCGGCTCTGAACTGTGCGCATCCTCTGCTTGATGATATCGATAGCTTCTGACG
Source organism: Magnolia sinica (assembly GCF_029962835.1). Taxonomy (NCBI): domain Eukaryota; kingdom Viridiplantae; phylum Streptophyta; class Magnoliopsida; order Magnoliales; family Magnoliaceae; genus Magnolia; species Magnolia sinica. The sequence goes on from NC_080577.1 coordinate 62,620,681, forward strand.
TCTCCTACACAAGCTCGGGACCTAGGAGAAGACGCTCTCTAACCTCGGTCCAACAACTCGGTGATCTGCATGGTCTACCATATAGTGCCTCAAAATGATGCATGCCAATGGTCGCCTGATAGCTGTTATTGTATGTGAACTCAGCCAATCACAGATGCTCATCCCAGTTATCCCTGAAATCAATCGCGCAGGCCCGAAGCACATCCTCAAGGATCTGGTTGACCCTCTGCGGTCTGGCCATCGGTCTGCGGACGATATGTAGTGCTGCAAATCAGAACCCATCGCTCTCTAAGCTCCCCAAAATCGAGACGTGAACCTCGGGTCTCGGTCGAAATGATCGAGACAGGACGCCATGCAGTCTCACAATATCCTCAATGAATAATCTCGCAAGCCGGTCCAAAGGCCAAGTCGCACGTATCGCAATAAAATGTGCCGACTTCGATCGATCAATGACAACCGCGCTGAGTCCACGGCAAGCCCATGATGAAATCAGCCGACACGTGCTCCCACTTCCACATCGGGACACTCAACGGCCGCAATAGACCAGGGGTCTTTGATGATCGGCCGTGACACGCTGGCTCGTGTCACACTCGGCCACAAAGCGGGCGATCTGGCGCTTCATCCCCGCCCAAAAATACTGCCCATGTCATGGTACATCTTTGTCGAGCCAGGATGGATAGAAAACCGCGATCGATGTGCCTCGGTCATAAGATCTCGGCGTAGCTCAGAATATCCGGGACACATAATCGGCCTCAAGCGAAGTCCACCATCCGTACCAATCTGCCAATCTGTGACTCTCAGATGTCGCCTCTGCTCGGTAATCCTACAACTGCCTGCCGAGCCTCGATCACCCTTGCGACAAGAGAGGGTTGAATCGGCAGGCTCGATAACTGCACAATAGAAGACTGCAAGCCAAACTCAAAGTCGTACTCGCTATGTCCTCGAGCATCCGCCACTCTGAATCATCATATGTGCCACCAGGCCTCGTGGTTGACGGCCGAGGGCATCCGCCACCACGTTCGCCTTACCCGGGTGGTGCGGAGATCGAAATCATAGTCCTTCAGAGCTCCATCCAACGCCTTTTCATATTCAACTCAGATTGAGAGAAGAGGTACTTCAAGCTCTTATGATCGAAAAGAGCTCGAACCTAACCCCATAGAGATAGTGTCTCCACACCTTCGGTGCGAAGACAACTGCCGCCAACTCTAAATCATGCGTGGGGTAGTTCGGCTCATGGACCTTGGTGGCGAGGACGAAGGCTACAGCCCTGCCGTGCTGCATCAGGACGACACCCAAACCAATATGCGAGGCATCGGTAAATACAATAAATCCGTCACTCCCGGAGGGAAGAGTGAGGACAGGAGCGGATGTCGACGGTCCTTTAACTCCATAAATGCTCGCTCGCAGCGTCACTCCAAATAAACTTCGCGCCCTTCCGAGTCAACCTAGTCAACGGCGCAATACGAGAGAAGCCCTCAATAAAACGCCGGTAGTAGCCCGCTAAACCAAGGAAATGCGGATCTCGGACGCAGCCGTGGGCTGACCCCATGACGCACCGCCTCAACCTTCGAGGGGTCTAATGCGACACCCTCCCTCGTCACCACGTGACCGAGGAACTTCACCTCCTCGCCAAAACTCACACTTCTCGCCTTCGCATACAATCGGTGTGCGCGGAGGGTGCAATGTAACCTCCAAATGCCGCTCATGCTCCTCACGAGTCCTTGAATAAATCAAAATGTCGCCGATGAAGACTACAACAAACCGATCGAGATACGGACGGAAGACCTCGTTCATCAATGCATGAAGACTGCGGGTGCATTGGTCAGTCCGACTGACCTGAAACTCGAAATGACCATAACGTGTCCTGAATGCTCTTCGGAATGTCCTCCTCTCGGACCGAATCGATGATAACCTAACGCAAGTCAATCTTGAAAAGAACTGGCACCTGCGGTGATCAAACAAATCATCGATCCTCGGGAGCAGGTACTTGTTCTTGATTGTGACCTTTTTGAGCTCGAGGTAATCTACACAAAACCTCAATGAGCTATCCTTCTTCTTCATGAGGATTACCGGCGCTCCCCACGGTGAACTGCTCGGACGAATAAAGCCTAACTCGTGTAACTCGTCCAACTGCTTCTAAAGTTTCCGCAACTCCAACGGTGCCATATGATATGGGGCCTTTAAAATAGGCATAGTACCAGGCACGAGATCAATCTGGAACTAGGTGTGCCGACGAGGTGGTAACCCCGGAATCTCCTGAAACACATTGGGAAAACCACAAACCACAGGTAACTGGTCGACGCTCACCGCTAAGGGTTCCTCTAAGGCACAAGACATCAAACAAGACAACGGCTCTCCTCTGGGCTCGGCAACGAACTGAAACTGGCAAGCCGTATACAAAACGTGACTGTCCTCGCGAGCAATCCAATATGGCGTGATACTCGGCAAGCCAATCCATGCCCAGGAGGACATCGAACTCGGACATAAGCAAAGCAAACAGGCGGGCAAAAACATATCCCCAACCAAAACGGGCAAGACAAGCAAAATCGGCCCAACACTGCGCTTCCCCAAGGGAGTCGACATTGACAATCCTCACGAGCAGACTCCAACGGTAAACTAGTCAATCGGCAAAAACTCTCACCACGAAAGAATGCGATGCACCATAATCAAACAACACACGTGCAATGCATGCAGGAAGTATACCCTCAACGACTCCTCCAAATGATTGGATCCTGGTGGGCCGCATAGAATCGAGCCGAGCCGGGGGAGGTGCTGTCCCCTCGAGCGTCTTGCCGCTGCTGGCCGGAGGCGGTCAAACGCCGCCTCTGCTGCGCGCCGGAGGCTGGGCCGATCCGGCCGAGGTGGTCTCGGTGGTGGAGGCCGCCGCCGCCGCTGCTGTGGGGCCTCTCGCCGCCGGTGGGGGTCTCTGTTCCGCTGCGGTGGTGGAGGCCGCTGTGGACCTCTCTGCGGCTGGGGCGAGGACACTCCCACATACGGTGTCCCGTCGCACGCACCAAACAAGTGCCAGAGAACTGTCTCGGAGGTGGTGCCGGAGGTGCCGCTGGTGCTCTGGTGGAAAGCTGGGCGACCTGTGCGCCTCTGCGGTGGTCGACCTCTGGGTATCACCGGGAAGGAGCCTCGCCTCTTCCGGTCCCTCCTCCGACCACGATCGACCGAGAGGCCCCACTCGGCCTCAAAATCCGGGCCTTCCGCACCACTTCCTCGAAGGTAGGGAGCTCATGCCCAATAACACGGCCTCGAAGACCGTAACGGCCGGCCTCGAATCGGCGGGCTCTCCGCTCCTCATCATCCACTAAGTAAGGTGCAAATCGGGACAGTGCTACAAAACGAGCGGCATATTGAGCCACTGTCATATCGCCCTGCACCAAGGCTTCAAACTCCAACGCTCGCTGTCGCCAGATGTGATCAGGAAAATACTGTCGGTCAAAGTCCAAACAAAATCAGTGCCCGCTGCTCGAGAGACTGACATCCACCAGTGCTCAGCCTCACCATGGAGAAGAAATACGGCTAATCGGACTCGCCGCTCGGTCGCGCATCCCATCGTCTCAAATATCTTCTCACGCGCGCCATCTCTCGGCCACGGTCGGGTCTAGCTCCCTGGAAATGCCGGGGATCGAGGCGTCGGAACTCTCGAAACAGCCTGTAGCATCTGCTGTAACTGGGAAGCACTCACAGATACGGTAGGCTCCGCACCGGTCTCTGGTGGAGGAGCTGCGCCCATAGGCTGGGCAGCATGAATCCCTGGTAGATGGGTGGCATCCTCAGGTGGGGCAGTAGGGATCTCGGGTGGTGGAGCAGGGATCGTAGGTGGTAGTGCGGGAGCCGCAGGTGGTGGGGCGGGAGTCGATCGGGTCACTCTCCTGCGCGCCATATCCTACAGGAAAGAGCGAAGGTGCCTAATCAACCTTGAAAACTCTCGGAGGCATACTCGTTAAGGGTCGGTAATAAAAGATCGCTAGGCTATCCGAACTTAGGACTTAAATCATTCATAGCAGACATGTAATGTTGTTCTTGGTTATTCCCGAGTTATGCTCTGATACCAACTTCTGTCACGCCCCAAACTCGGAGACCGGGCTCACAAAATTCCCGATCGCCGAATCCGGCGCCGACAGCCTCCGTAGAACCCCATTCTCGGCTCCCAGCGCCCATTCGCCAGGTTCCGATCCTGGGATGCTACAAGGAGGATTTTCAACTTCAGTTTGATTCGTAATAAGCATAACCAAAGGCATAACCCACAAACAACAACCAAAAACTCCATCACATTTCCACTATAATAAAAAAAACTTTACAAGTACAATGAGCATAAGGGAAATACAATGAAGATAGACCAAAACTCCAAAAGAAGATCAGCCACGCGTCCAAGCCTCAGCGCTGCTGTGATCCAACGTCACCTGCACGCAACGGTCGTGCATAAGCTTATAGAAAGCTTAGAGGGTGGTGAAAGTGTATGCTCAAGGTGATAATGTAGTCATGCAGTATCAGAGTAATGCGGAACATGCTGATGAATGCTAAGAATCCCATTAGCCGTACCAAGGCCATGCGGTGCAAAGAATGATGTCGGCCATACCAAGGCCATGCAATGCAAAATGCAAGTCAAGCATACAAATCCTCATCTAAGTCCACATGTCAATACGGCTCAAATCTGGAATATCACCGGGGTCTAGTACACTCCAAGCCAGATTGCCGCCCCATCGCGCGCAATAAGGTGAGTGGAAAAGACCTCACTATCCGCCCGCCAATATCGGGCTCGGCTCGTCAATAGCGGACCCATTCCTCGAGCCGGTCGAACAGCCTAGCATTGCCCCTACTCTCGGCGGTAAGGCCACACCCCCTTCCAACCGACCACGACACGGTAGGAGACGCAACCGTCTGGTAATCGGCACCCGGCGCTCATGCACCCACTCGGCCTAGACGTTGGAGCAACCTCCGGTACCATAAGGGTTTAGGGAACTTTCACCCAGGGATATCTATCGCATCCCATGTAGAACAGTATTTCCTATATCCAATCCTGCCAACCACGATACGTCAGTGGAGGCCCCGATGTCGCTAGGGCATACGGTAACCATACCACACAATGCGAATGCATGAATCACACTATTCAATGCAGAAATCCTACGCGTATCGTGCGCTCATGTAGGGCAACACCCGTACGGGAGCCCCTAAACAATGCCCGAAGGCTATGCTATGATCATCATTTCTCATATCAAGCATACGTATGATGCATATGATCATGAATCATGGAATTAAATATGTTATATGGGGTGGATGATGTTCATAATGAAGATGGGCCTAGACGGCCTACACACTACACATATGGGCCTAACAGTGGGCTCAAGGGAAAGTCATAATGCGGACATTTAACCACACTACACTTACAATGTGGACGTCAAACCAACATTGCTCCCAAGGCACGATTGCCACAAATATCATTTCATAAGTTATTTTGGGATCACACATTGCAATGGACCTTAGGTACATCCATTGGGCCCTTAAATACATCAAATTAGCCAAGTCACATGGGCCTTATATTCATTAAGTGGGCCACATCAATGGGCCGCACCAATGGGCCTTATGTGCATTGCAATGGACTATAAACTGTGGGCTTTAGAACGTATCAAATGGGCCTAATCTTATGGGCCTTACATGTGTCAAATGGGCCTCGACAGTTGGGCCCCATATATGCATCAAATGGGCCTACTCACATTAGCCACATTTCATCTTAATGGGCCTCGACCCATGGGCCCCTAATACATTAAATGGGCCTCGACCCATGGGCTCTATATATACATTAAAGTGGGCCTCAACCATGGGCCACACGTACTGAGGTGGGCCTTACCTATATATCAAGGTGGGCCTCAATCATGGGCCTCAACATTAGTAAAAATATATACATAAAATATAGTATATAATATATATATAGTATATAATATATATATACATAATACATATAATATTATATGAAATATAATATTATATATATATATATATATATATATACACACACACACGCACACATCACAATGGGCCCACACACTCATCACAGTGGGCCCACACACTCATCACAGTGGCTCCACGTCCACCGTCCAGGCGGACGGTGAGACTAAAACACTTACATCACTGTGGGCTCCATGTGGGGCCCACCATAATGTTTATATTCCATCCAAAGGTTGATAAGGTCACCCTGACCGGTGAAGGGTGGAAACAAATTTCACCTTGATCCCAAACTTCTGTGAGAAAAGGTTTCTAGGGTGGAGTTCAATTCACATCTTTCCTACGGTGTGGGCCACCCGAGTCTTGGATCAGAGCTGATTTTGGGGTGGGCCCACGTCGGGTAGGGCCCACCATATGAACGGTTTAGATAGATATAAACATCAAGGTGGGGCCCACGGCCGGGGCGCTGTTGGTACGTCCGTCCGCCCGGACGCCGTGCGCAGGCGCGGCCTGCCCTCGCAGCATAGACTCCGTTATTATTATTATTTTTTTTGATTTTTGATTTTTTTAAGGATTTTGCAGTGGGGTCCACCTGAATCCACGCCATCCAGTGCTCTTCCATGGCTCACCACGAGCAGTTCAAGTCCAATATCGGACATGTTTTGGCGTATAGGAAGTTAGGGAAGGTTTCAATGGTGAAAATCGCCATTTGGTATGGTATGGCCCGCCCGAAGGTCCGATTAACCCCATCTTTTGGCTTAACGCCTAAAACAGGTTTAGGAAAAGAATGGACGGCATGGATTTAATACATACATCAAGGTGGAGCCTGCACAAGTGGGCCATCCCCAAACCAAGCTAACATTTATATTTCCCCTGAAACGTCCAGCGTCCCTGGACGCTGGACTCTATAAATACACTAGAGGTGGGCCTTGCTTATGTGGGCCACCTCATGGAGGATGGCGTGGATACTACACACAAAGTGGGCCCACTTGTAGATGGCTTGGAAAGGATGCATGTTTCAGGGTGGGATCCATCCAAGTGGGCCATACAACCCTGTTATGATCACACATATAAAAAGGAAAGGAAATAGAGAGGGAGAGAGAGAGATAGAGAGTGAGACCCGCGTGATGGAGGGACCCCGGCACTATGGGCCCTCCCTTGCACTAAATCATACATCAAGTGGGTCCCATTACATGTGGGGTCCATGGAATTGAAATCCAACGGTGGAGATCCTTTCTCCACTAAAATAGATGGTCTAGATGACCCTAAGCATACAAGAAAAATAAACATCATGATGGGGTCCATGGAGAATGGCCCCATCATGGAATGATCATGATGATCCAAGTGGGCCATCGGCCACATCTTAGGGTCCAAAGTGAGATCCAAACCATTGATCGGTTGGCCTCACTTGGCCCATCTTAAAAATATGAAAATCTACCCTATCAAGGCACCCACCACTTGATCTTCTTGCTCCCTTGGCTTCCTTAGCTCCTTGTGCTTCTCTTTGATGGAGGAAGATGAAAAATGGATGGTTGAGATGAGAGATGAAGGGGTAGGAAAGGTGGACCTCACAAATGAAGTTTTCTCACCATGGGGGACTCATACGTATGGTGCTCTCTCTTGGATTTGGATTTTTTTGAAAAAAATGAATAAGAGAGATAGTTGTAAAGGGAGAGAGAGAGAGAGAGAAAGAGATGGGTGATGGAGTGATGGGGGATGGTTTGGGTTGAAAATTGTAAAAGGAGGTATGGTTGATGTTGAAAATGAGAAAAAGAGGAGTGGTGAGGTGGAAAGAGGGTAGACTTTTGTAAAAGGTGGAGATGGGTTGATGTACTTGAGGTATGGGATGCTTTAATGGTTGATTGATGTGACTAATTGTAGAGATTCTCTCGAAATCCGCAACGCGCGGTGTTTCTTCGGAATAAACGCTGATCGGCATCTTCTTGCCTGGGTATCTGTTTGGTGCGCAAGTCACGGCGTTGGAATCCCGGCGACGACGCGGTCGCTATGATATAACTTTCGGACCAAACCGACGTCGGTGCGCGGGACCTGGCTTAGGATCGTGCGCAAACACCGAATACAGTACGAAGGTTGCCGGAATTTGACCGGAAGGACCGCGGAAGCTAACGGAACAGTACGGATTAGGACACGGGTCTTACATGGGTTGTGGCCTATAGTGATGTATAATAGGCCCATGTGATGTAGCCCATAGTGATGTGTATTAGGCCCAGGTATGTGGCCCACCTGTGAAGTATATCTGAGGCCCACTTGTAATGTATTCGAGGCCCATGGGCGAGGCCCAATGTGATGTATTCGAGGCCCGGGGGCAAGGCCTGATGTGATGTATATGTGGCTCATCGAGATTGTATGAGGCCCATGGGATGTGGCCCATTGTGATATATCCGAGGCCCATGGGCACGGCCCATCGAGATGTATTTAAGGCCCATGGGCATGGCCCATTGTGATACGTTTGAAGCCCTTGTAGGAAGCCCAACACAATATATGAGAGGCCCATGAATGAGGCCCAATGTGATGTATGTGTGGCCGTTACGTTGTGTATGAATCCCTTATGTAGGCCACTCCTTTAGAGCAATGTTGGTTAGATGTCCACATTGATGTACAATGATGGTTAGATGTCCTCATTATGACCCTCCCGTAGGCTTTGTTAGGTCCATTCGCACAATTCTCTAAGTGGGTTAACCCAAATAAGTGGGCCCCATTCGCCAATCAGAATTGATATAACCACGGCCACGGGCTGATCTTTATATTATGGTTGATCCCGCCTTGTTTATATGTTGATTGTCGATGCCGATTATCGATGCTGATTATCGGTGCCGATTGTCGAGGCTGATTCCGATTGCCGAGGCCTATTGTGATGTATTCGAGGCCCATGAGACGTGGCCCATTGTGATATATTTCCTGCCCATATGATGAGGCCCGACTTAATGTATATTAAGCTCGTGTAAGCGGCCCATTGTGATGTATATTAGACCCTTGAGATGTGACCCACTTGATGTATATGTGGCCCATGAGTAAGGCCCACCGTGATGTGTATTAAGCTCTTGAGTGAGGCTCATGGTGTTGTATATTTGGCCCTTGTGGGAGGCCATGAGTCCACTGTATGTTAGGCTCTATATATGGGTCATTCCTTAGGTGCAATGTTGGTTAAATGTCCACATTGTCGAGGTTGATTATCGATGCCGGTTATTGATACCGATTATGAGTATGTGATAACATAGCATCATGATACATGCCCATACGCATCATCTGCATGTTTGTTATGAGATGTGGTTGACCATTGCATAAGTCAATGGGCAGGTTGTTATGAGACTCCCTGATAGGCGGAGGTTATCTCACATGAGCACACGGTATGCGCAGGATTGATGCATGACTGGATTGTATGACTCATGCATCTTGCATTGTGTGTTGTGATTACTATATGCCCTAGTGACATCAGGGTCGTAACCTCCATAGGCATATCGTGGATGGCCAGATGAGACACAGAAAATATTTGGTTCGACCATCGGGCTACCATAGATGGCCCTGAGTGAAAATTCCTAAAACCCTCTTGGTACCAGAGGATGCCCCAACGTCGAGACTGTGTGGATATATATGAGCGACCGAGTGCCGGATACCAGGAGGGCTCGTCTCCCACTATGTCATGGTCGGTTGGGAGGGGGTGTGGCCTTACCCGCCCGAGGGAGTAGGCATAGCTAGGCTGAGTTTGAGTAGCTCAAGGAATGGGTCCGCTATCGACGAGCCAAGTAGGTACTGGCAGACTACTGGCCAGGCAGATAGTGAGGTCTCTTCCACTTACCCAGATGTACGCTTGATGGGGCGGCAAGTAGTGTGGAGTGTACTAGACCCCAGTGATGATCCCAAAGAGGAACCGTACTGATACGTGGACTTATTGAGCAGGAATTACATACTCATTCATTCATTCATTCACTATCCACTCGGGCTGGTGGTGTGCAACTAATTATTATGTGCACCTTTGCATGGTCAGGATTTCAGTTGGGCGCGCGATTAACCTGAGATCAGGAGTTTACCACATTGAGTCTAACTATCCAAATTTAGGTATGAGACTGGGTTTGGATAGAAGTCCTTGTGGTGGACCCCGTAGCCTGCGATACTGCGTACTATCATCTCGACTTCACACTCCAGCATGGTCATTCCATTCGCAGCGCATACTTCATTACATCTCCGACATATGGCATTTTAGGTTACTGTGTTTCTGCATTTATTTGGTCTAAGTACGGCTAACGGTATTTGTGAACTTATCAGAAATTGTATATTGCATTACATCTATGGCATCTGATATTTGGCTCTTTATGACTCCTTATTTGCATAGCTGATCTGTATTGTGTACTCAGATATTGATTGACTCATGGACTTGTCAGTATTTCTGCTTTACTTTTATATCGTATGATTCATGATCTTACTAGTATTTCTGATATTGTATGATTATAGCGTTGTGTTAAATACTTGACACTTACCTTACACACACTTTCACCACCCTCTAAGCTTTCTATAAGCTTATGCACGATAGATGCGTGCAGGTGGCGTTAGGTTATGTGAAGCCCATATCCTAGCCCGTACCGTTTCGTATGCCTCCGCGGTCCTCCCGGTCGAATTTCGGTGACTCGCGATCTGTTATCGGTATTTGCGCGTGCTCCTGAATTGTGTCCCGTATATCAGAGTTGGCTCGACTCAAGACTTGTACCCTTGCGACTGCGCCGTCGCCGCAGTTCCAATGCCGCGTCTCGCGCATCGAGGCGATACCCGGGCCAAGAGATATGGGCCCGCGTTTAGTTCAAGGAAAAACGCTGCGCATTTGTAAACCCAAGAAAAATTTCAAATCATGTCCCATCAATCCCATAAATTTCACCTCATGTTAAGTACACATCACTCCATCCCCAAGCAACCCATAAAATCAACACTCTCTTACACAAAGTACACCCATCACTCCATCACTCACTCACACCCATCACACACATCTCTCTCTCTCTCTCTTACACCTCTCTCTCTCATTTCCTCCCAAGCAACCCAACGTCCATGAGAGCTCCATGGGAGAGCTTTGTGTGGCCCACTTCCTACCTCTCATCTCCACCATTCAAAGAGCATCTTGACCGTTGAAATCGTCCCCTTGGAGCTTTAGATTGTGTTGGCAGAAGAAGGATGAAGAGATCAAAGGTGGGTGCTTTTATTTATTGATTTTATGATTTAAGGGCCCACATATGTGGGACCCATCTTGATGTATGCATTATATAGGGAGGACTCATAGTGGCGGTGTCCCTTCCCTCCTCACCACCTTTCTCTCTCCTTCTCCCTTTATTTTGTAGACCCCGCCATGATGCACGTATTTGATCCCCACCGTCCATCCATTTTGTTGTCCAAGTGGTGGGACATACCATGACGTGTGTGTTGTATCTACGCCACTATCCATCACCGTGGAGCCCACCTTGTTATGTGTTTCATCCATCCGTCCAGCCGGGACGGCCGAGCCCACCTAATGCATGTATCTGATCCAGCTGTCCAACTGGGATGGTGGACCACACAACATTGTATATGTTTCATCCACACTGTCCAATGTTTGGACGATGCTGGACACCTCCCTGGACAGTGCTGTAAACCCCACGTGATGAATGTTATATATCCACCCGTCTAGCATTTTTAGGACGGTGGGTCATCCAGACCATCGAGATCACGTGGGACTCACACACTGTATGTGTTGTATTCCCACTATTTGCACATGGGACCCACCTAATGCCTGGCTCATCCTCACCATCCAACGTCTCTGGACGGTGGGAAATCCACAAATATCAGTCATATTCACGGCTAAGGTGGGTGACACGTGTGGACCCACCTCTGACGAATGCATTTAATCCACGAGGGAAGCAGTGATGAATGAGCCCTATCCAGACCGTCCATCCACCAGCTAGAAAACTGCTGGATCGACATCAGCGGTTCTATGCGGCAGATCATGTGGTATGCATCACATCCAACCATCTATCGGTGGGCCAACTCTCAAGTGGACCACATTACAAAATAGTGAGGATTGACGTACAACAACTGCTGGGATCTACCTGATGCATTTATTTTATCCAACACCATCCATCCATTTCATTCACACCGTCCAGCATTTCTGGACGGTGGGGACCCACCTTGATGCATCTGTTTTATATCGACATCTGTCCATCTGGACGTGTGGTGTGGACCACCACGATGTATGTATATCCATCACCGTCCGGCCTTGTGGCAGGACGTGGGACCCACCCGCACGTGTAGCACATGTGGGGTGGGCCCTACCCTGATGACGTGTTGAACAACAAACCGTCCAGCACCTCCTGGACGGTGATATGTGGAGTGCACAGTGATGTATTTCCAATACCATCCATCGATGGACGTCACCTCACACCGTCCATCCGTTTTGATGATAGTAGGGCCACCTTGATGAATATGCATCTGGATCGTCCAGATCAGGTGGGACCCACCTGATGAATTCAGTTTATAATCCACGGCGTCCATCTTGGATGGTTTGATATATATTATTTGATAATATATTATTATATTATATATACATGATATTATATATTATAATATAAAGTATAAAGTGGTGGGCCCCACGTGGGACCCACCTTACTACATGCATTGATCCGCACCATCCAGGTGCTGGATCACTGTGATGAATCTGTTCCATCCCACCACCCAGGTGGGACAGTGGGGCCTTCTTAGATGTATGTGTTGTATCTTACTGTCCACGCGGACGGTAGGGCCTACCATGATGTACGTGGGCCCACCTTTGTGATTTGTATCCCAACCGTCCATCTACACGAGACGTGCGGATCCTACCGACGCATGTGCTTCATCTATGCCGTCCATCAGTGACCTCGTGATGCCATCAGGTTCTGTGGACCCCATCGTGATTCATCTGTTAATCCAAGCCGTCCATCCAGGACGTCAGCAAGCTCGGTGGACCCACCTATGATGTATCGTGCTCCATCTGTCCGTCCACCGTTTGGACGCTGGACCAGTAGCCCAGCTAAATAGCTGTTATGGCAACGTCAGCAAATTCTGTGGGGGACCACAGTAATGTAATTGTATATCTGCACCCTCCACGTGGCCCCCTGGATGATGTGTTGTACATCCACGCCGTTCACCTGTTTTGCATCCAACCGTCCATCTGGACAACGGGTCCCATGCAGCAGGCAGCTGCTGCTGCCCTGGACGCCATCAAGTTCTATGGGGCCCCTGATGTATTTATTGTATCCACCCCGTCCATCCCTGGACGTGGTCGTGGACCCCACCATTGATGTGCGTGTTTCATCCATCCATCCATCTGATGGTGGGACACCACCTTAATATATGTGTTACAGCCGCACCGTCCATCTGTTTCTGGACCGGTGGGGCCCATCTTGATGATGAGTAGTATTCGTACCATCCACCTGGGACATGGACCCCATGTAATGTACGTGTTGTATTTACTCCATCCATCTATGCTAGGCAGTTTGGACGGTGCTGTGCCGCCCCATCGCGATGTATTTGTTCATCCACACCGTGCAGATGATCTGGACGGTGCTATACATGTTTGGACGGTGATGAGGACTCCACCATGATGTAAGTATTTTATGTCCACGTTGTCCTTCTGTCGGTCCCACCTTGATGGATGTGATTCATCTACACCACCATGATGTATTACTTCATCCACACCGTCCAGATTATGTTGGACGGTGCTAAACAACGTTTGGACGATGCTGTCCAATGTTTGGATGGTACTGATTTGCATAGGCAATGTTTGGATGGTGTTGATCATTATTAATGGGCCATGTACCCCATGGTATGATAGTGTACAGTGATACACATTTTTCACCTACAACTATTAATATAATTTTTAGTGTAGTCCAAGCCCACTTGAGGACCATTGGTGCGGCCCATCCATGAGGTCCATCAGGATGCATTTTGGCCCATGGGCGGGACTACTTGTTTGTATTGTTAGGCCCAAATGCGTGGCCCACATGTTGTACATGAGGCCCACGTATGGGGCCCATGGTAATGCATTTATGGCCCATTGATGCGGCCCATTGGTGCGGCGCACTTGATATATATGATAGCCCATTAGTGCGGCCCATTGACGTAGCCCTTTTGATGCATTTGAGGCTCATGGGTCGTGGCCCTTGGTAATGTATATTGGGCTCGTGTATGCGGTCTGCCGTGATGTGTGTATTGTATATTTATGAGTCCATTCAGGCGGCCCGCCATGTTCTATGCATTATACATCCATGCCGTCCATTTGTGTGGCCCACAGTGGTGTAATTGTGGCCCATATGATGGGGCCCAATGTGGTATATTTGTGACCCATCCATGAGGCCCACCATGATGTATCTTTAGCCCATGAGCGGGGCCCACCTGTTGTGTATTTATGGCTCATTGATACGACTCATTTGATGTATTCGAGGCCCAGATATGTAGCCCATTTGATGCATATGAGACCCATGTGCAGGGCTCGCCTGTTGATGTATATTAAGCCCTTATGCTAGGCCGTGGGTCCCTATCCGATTGGCCTTGTGAGCGTCATTCCTTGGGAGCAATGTTGTTGAATGGCCGCATTGATGGGCAATGATGGTTGAATGTCCTCATTGTGACCTTTCCTTAAGCCGATTTTCGATTGATGTGACTGATTTGCCGATTTCGATTATCGATCGATCCCGATTGTCGTGGCCGATTGCCGATTTCGATTGTCATGACCGATTTGCTGATTCTGATTATTGATCGATCCCAATTGTCGTGGCCAATTGCTGATTCCGATTTACCGATTTCGATTATCGATCGAGGCGTTTATCATGACCGATTGTCGATTTCGATTGAAGTGACCGATTTGCCGATCCCGATTATTGGTCGGTCCCGATTATCGTGGCCGAGTAGCGATCGAGGCTGATTATCATGACCGATTGCCGATTTTCGATTGACATGACCGATTTGTCGATTCCGATTATCGATCGATTCCGATTGTCGTGACCGATTTGCCGATTCCAATTGTGGTGGCCGATTCTGATTTGTCAAGGCCGATTGTTGAGGCCGACCTCGATTGTCGAGGCCGATTTCGATTGCCAAGGCCGATTGTCGTGACCTATATGATGTACATGCGACCCATAGTTGAGGCCCATTGTGATATGTATTAGGCCCATGAGCAGGGTCTACCTGTTGTGTGTATGTGGCCCTTGAGTAAGGCCCATCGTGTTGTATATTAGGCCTTTGTGTAAGGCCGTGGGCCCATTATATGTTTAACTCTATGTGGCCATTCCTTGGGGGCAATGTTGGTTAAAGTCCACATTGTCGAGGCTAATTGTTGATGCTGGTTATTGATACCGATTATGAGTATGTGACAGCATAGCATCATAATACATGCCCACACGCATCATCTGTATGTTTGTTATGAGATGTGGTTGACCATTGCATATGCTATAGGGCAGGTTGTTCATAGGGCTCCCTGATAGGCAGAGTTGCCCCACATGAGAGCATAACATGCACACGGTTGATGCATGATTGGACTGTGTGACTCATGCATCTCGCATTTATGTGACATGACCACCATACGCCCTAGTGACATCAGGGTCGTAGCCTCCACAGGTATTTCGTGGATGGCCAGATGGGACACCGAAAATCTGTTCTACATGGGGTGCTATAGATATCCCTGGGTGAAAGTCCCTAAACCCTCTTGGTTCCAGAGGTTGCTCCAACATCTAGACCGAGTGGATGCATGAGCGCATAAGGGCCGTATACGGTTAGGCCGCGTCTCCCACTGTGTCGTGGTCGGTTGGAAGGGGGTATGGCCTTACCTGCTCGAGAGGAGGGGACAATGCTAGGCTGAGTTTGACCAGCTCGAGGAATGGGTCCGCTATTGACGAGCCGGGCCCGATATTGGTAGGTGGATAGTGAGGTCTCTTCCACTCACTTTGTTGCAAGCGATAGAGCGGCAATCTGGTTTGGAGTGTAATAGACCCCGGTGATTCCCCAGAGAGTAACTGTTCTGATATGTGGACTTATTGGGCAGGAATTGCATATTCATTCATTCGTTCATTCACTATCCACTCGGGCTGGTAGTGCGTAACTATTTGTTATGTGTACCTTCGCATGGCCAGAATTTCGGTTAGGCGCGCGACTAACCTGAAATCAGGAGTTTGCCACATTAAGTCTGACTATCCAAATTTAGGTATGGGACTGGTTTGGATAGAAGTCCCTTGTGGTGCGATACTATGTACTATCATCCCGACTTCACACTCCAGCATAGTCATTTCATTCGTATCACATATTACATGCATCTGCAGTACTTAGCATTTTGGGATACTATGTTTCTGCACTTATATGGCCTAGACGGACTTAACAGGATTTACATATTGCATTTTACCCTCATCATCTGATATTTGGCTCTCTGACTCCTCATTTGTATAACTGATTTGTATTGCGTACTCTGATATTACATGACTCGTGGACTTACCAGTATAATTCCACTTACTCTAATATCGTATCTTATCAGTATTTTCCATTTATTCCATTGTATGATTTATGGCATTATATTGTATACTTGGCACTTACCTTGTGCACACACCTTCACCACCCTTTAAGCTTTATATAAGCTTATGCACGATAGATGTGTGCAGGTGGCGTCAGGTTGTAGCAGTGTTAAGCCTGGAGCGTACAGCAGACCTTTTGGAGCTTTTGATTTTTTTGACATATGTACTTCCCTTTCAGCACTGTATTTAAATATTTATATTAGTGGATATATGATGATGATGTTGCCTTTGTGTTTTGGGTAAACTTGTGGTTATGCTTATTACGAGATAAATGTACTTGGAAAATCCTCCTTGTAAGATCTCAGGATCGGAATCTAGCGTATGTACACTGGGAGCCGAGAATGGGGTACTACGGAGGCTGTCGGCACTGAATTCGGAGATCGGGATTCCTGTGAATCCGATTTCTGGGTTTGGGGCGTGACAGGTTACAACAGCGTTGAGCTTGGAGCATGCAGCTATCTTCTGGAGCTTTGATTTCGATATATGTATTTCCCTTTCAGCATTGTATTCAAATGATTATATTAGTGAATATGTGATTATGATGTTGCCTTTATGATTTGGGTATACTTGTGGTTATGCTTCTTATGAGACAAATGTACACTAGAAAATCCTCCTTGTAGAATCCTAGGATCGGAACCTGGCGTATGGACGCTGGGAGCCGAGAATGGGGTACTACGGAGGCTACCGGCGCTGGGTTCGGTGATCGACAATTTTGTGAGCCCGGTCTCTGAGTTTGGGGCGTGAGAAATCTATTGTTAGGATTCTAATCACTTTGATAGACAAATCAAACCTTCCATCGTTGATGTCAAACCTTGGATCATCAAATCTGTCGTTCATCGGGCTACAACACAAAATTTATAATCCTCACTTGATCATCACTTAAACATGAAAATAAACTATCTAATTTCAAATCAACTTTAAAATCTAACTCATATTAATCTAGAAAACCCTAAATATTCTTGATAATCAAACTTTGAAATAATCTAACTGTTGGATTACATAACATCACTATTTAAAACCCAAATTCCATTCGACGTGGACCCTTGAATGAATGTATTTAAATGTTTATCATAAAAGTTGTGGCCTAGATCATTAGGTCCATCTTTTGTTAGGCTCGCACCACTCAATGTAGAAATTTAGCATTAACCATCATAATCAAATTATCTGATCATTAAATTTATCACTAATTATCCTTTAAACAGGTCCAGAAAACTTTTGTTTCGGTGTGCATCAAACTTGGAATAAATTTGACCATTGGGTTATTGAAAATTATCGGTAGACACTTAAATCTAAGAGTTGTGGCCCATCTAAGTTATGAATCTATCTCATTGTTAGATGGAGGCCTATCATGAACTGTCGAACCCAATGGATGGGTTAGATTCCATGAGATATCGTTGTGGACCCCACCTTAATGTTGGCATGTGTACCAGCAAGTGTATGCTTGCAGATCACTAAACCCAGCCTAGGTCAACTTAGGTTTGACCCGATGAAAACCAGAAATTGAGAGCTTTTTTCCATCTTTTCCCGCTCGACTGAAGTTTGAACGGATGATGTCCATTCTAGTTGATCGTGGCCCACCATCACCACATATTAGAATGATCTGAACTGCCCATCATATAATGTGTAGGATTTCAACCAAACCACTATTGGCTGTGCACCTTGAAGCACACATGCGTGCTCGCAATCTCTCTCACAAAGAGGTGTGCATGCGGTGATTCCTGAAAATAGAAATCTCCATTTCTCCTCTATATTTACCTCGCTTGCAACCTGAGCTCCTATAACTTCGGTTGTTGGATGAAGAACATCTCAGCCATTCATTTTAGGGCAAGCATCGTTGTTTCTCTCCGCTGTCAGGTAAGTTCCGAGGGAACCTTTTTCGTTAGACAATTTATGAAATCTCAACCATTCCCTGGGTTCTAGAAGCATCATCTGTGTATCTCAGACATCAAAATTAGGGCATTAGGAGATCCTATATGGCAGCAACTACATCTCATGCGATATTCCATTACGATGCAATACATCTCGGTTAGAATTAATGAAACTCAAAAATCACTAATTGGGGGTCCATTTCGCTCCTACAAGCTTTGTTGGACCAATCAGGGTTGTTCAAAGGCCTTTGATCAGAGGATGAACCCTTACACTGAGAATCACCATGGTCGATCGGGTCATCTTCCTCAACTGGCCGAAAAACCCATTTTCCTTAGGTAGACCTCATCTTCTAATCAAAGTCGTCCATCTGGTGGCCCATAGCACCAGATGACCATCTACAATGATAGATTTCAGCCATGCAAGCTAGTTTAATTACATCTGATATGAGATTTATGCATTGTTGTGTTTTGTTCGATGAATATTTTCGCATGATTGTAACTAATCCAAAGATTACTTAGTTACGAATCCTCTAGAAGATAATTAGTGGAGTTTATTTAAGGATACTTTTAGGGCAACCCATCCCAAAATAGAAAGTTAGAAAGAGAGAGTGTGTGCACCATTTCTGTCTATTGTACCGAGTCATGGACTCGGGTCTGGCCGAGTTTGAGTCAGTTCAGAACTTTTTCCGAGTGTCGAGGCAAGATATAGTATGTAAGTGCTATATTGTAAATCTAACACCCTGTATTGTCAAATTTTGTTGTGCCAAAACACTTCGGAATGTTTGACTTGTTTTGATAAATGGAATGTTCACCTTCAAGTTCAAATAGATGGAAAGTTCACCTTCATTTGAAGATGAGCTTCATATTATCTACATCAACATTTAGTGTGCTAAATTATGCATGTTCAACTATGAGAACAAGTTGAAGTTCACCAAGTCCAAGTGCACTATCTCAAGCTAAAGTTCGAGTGCATCACATGCTCAAGTTCAAGCTTAAAGCTCAAGTTCAAGCTCAAATACATTTGATGAAGCTTAAGTCTCAAGTCACATGCTCAAGACACAAGTTCGAGACACAAACTCAAGTATACGAGGTGAAGCTCCATGTGCTTCAAAGTGACCTATCTAAAGAAGCGACTGATGTTTCAATTTCAATACTCACATTTAAGGTATACATGACCCTAGAAAGATCTTAAAATTAGGTCATTAACATTGCATGTTTAATATGGGTCACAGTACTTATTTTAGGCTTTGCTTTGACTAGTCCTAGTCATTGTTCGACTAGTCCAAAATTTTACTCAAAAAATCAAATAAGGTTGTTTGGTCTTTGACCAGTTTAGCAGGGCTTAACTCCAACTCCAGTAACGCTAATTTAAATCACTCGATCAGTCGAGAGTCTGTTTTATCCGATCGCATCAAAAATTTTGAAAATTGGTTCTGCTAGGACTAGTTGAGCCGAACCTTAGACTAGTCGAGGGAACCAAATTACAGCCTATAAATTGAGGACATTTCTCAGATTTTATCATTCATTCCAAGCCAATTCAAGCCACCACTCTAAGAGATTAGTCCCCACTATTGTGAAGCTATTATAAGGTATTTATAAATCATTTTAATAGCTTCTTAGTTTCTTAATTTCTTGATCTCTTGATTCCATTCTACTTAATATAAAGGGGATTTTGATTTAACCCGTTGTGAGATCCAAGAAATTAAATCCAAGTAGCCTAATGTTAGATTTAATTTAAAATTCATCTAAACCTATAACCCCTTCTTCTGTGAGATTGAACATTGAACATCTTCATCTATAAAGAGGCAATTCTACCGGCTACATTGAAGATCATTCGTCAGATAAGTATATTTCATTTATTACATTGTAGTTTATAAGATTGTCAGAAAATCTTTCACTTTGGTTTTGACTAAGATAGCCAAAAAATCTCAATGTGTGGGGTTTTTAATTGTGATACCTCATTGAAAACACAATTGTAAAGGTTTTAAGGTGAACCTTGGAAACCCTTCATTCTTAGTAAAAGCCGATATCCCGTGGGTTGTGGATATTGGGGGTGGAGTAGGGTGGCTGTTTGAGAACAGTTGGTGTACACCCGAACCACTATAATTCTCAGAGTTTGGATGATGATGATGGTGATGTAGGTGATATGCTGAATGATGTATTTATTTTCATATACATGTGGTGAATGTTGTAATAGCCTAATTTATTTCCTTTGCCTCTATATCAGTTTGAGTTTTTGATACTTACAAACGTTCTAGAAATCAGGTTGTCCTACCATAAGCCATTGGTTTTTGGTGTAAGGTTGTCCTTAGAACAACGTTTGTATCAACCTCTCAATACTTGTGCATTTAAGGTTATTTTAGATTTCTGCTATCTGTGTTATCTTTCCACATTTATTTTTTATTTGGCATAGTCCTATTCACTCCCCCCCCCCTCTCTAGGACTTGGGGCTCGCCCTTTTCAAGTGGTATCAGAGCCTGATAACTCATTTCATTGGATTAATTTCCTAAGTTAAGCGATGTCGAGCTCCTAATATGTCAAATTTTGATAGCCTCTCTATCACTAGGCCACCACCATTTGATGGCTCCAATTATGCCTATTGGAAAGCCAGGATGAGGATCTTTTTAAGGTCCATCGATGAAAGCGTGTGGCAAGCCATAGTGAATAGATGGAACCCACCTACATCTGATGTTCTAAGCACCAATGGAGCTAAGTCCATTAAAGAAACACCATATTATTTGTGGACTACTCTTCAGAAAAATGAGATCAGTGCCAATGCCAAAGCTTAAAATGCAATCACTTGTGCACTATCACCAGATGAGTTCAAAAGAATTATATCTTGTGATATTGCAAAACAAGCCTAGGATATCTTAGAAATGACATACGAGAGTACGACTGTTGTAAAAAAGTCAAAACTTTAGATCCTCACCACTAGGTTTGAGAAAATGCGTATGAAAGAAAGTGAATCATTTATGGACTTCTATACAAAATTAAATGACATAGTCAACTCAATATGGGGTCTTGGAGATAGCATCCCACAAAGCAAAGTTTGTGCAAAGATATTGCAATCATTTCCTGAGAGATTTAATTCCAAGGTGACAGCCATTCAAGAACTGAGAGACACGGATAATATGAGGGTGGAAGAGCTTGTTGGTTCTCTACAAACCTACGAGTTGAATTTCAAAGCTCCGAAAGGTAAGTTTATAGCCCTTAAATCATCTAAATATATTTCTCAAGATAATAGTAATAATTTTGATTGTGAAAACTCAGAGGATGATATGGCCTTATTAGTTAAGAAGTTTTATAAGATTTTCAGAAGAAAAAAGAGAGTTGATTTTCAAAAACCCTCTGAGAAGAAAAAGGGTAAATCTAAAAATTGAAAATCACTAAAAGACAGCCAATGCTTCAACTGCAATGAATACGGGCATCTGACGAATAAGTGTCTAAAGAGGGACAAACCAAAGAAGAAAGGTATGTTGGCCACATGGGATGAATCATCTTGTTGTAAAGTCTCTTCTGAGTCGGATGATTCAGAACCCGAATCTACTAGTGGGGTCAAGGCCTTAATGACTCTAGCCAGAGTCACTTCCACAGATAGTTGTGATACATCAGAATATGAAACTCTAAGAAGTGACCCTGAAAATGAAGATGATCTTCAGGATGCTTACATTGCCCTATACAGGGAAAGTTGTAAGTTGCTATCAAACTTAAACTTCAAAAAGAAAAGTTTCTAAAAGTAAAAGAGGATTTTGAAAACTTAGTTTTAGAAAAGTCGTATATTTCTGATTGTTTTGGAAAAAACTAAATGTGATTTAGATTTCAAAACATCTTAACTTGAAAACCTAAAAATCAGAAAATGAGAAACTAAAAATGGAAGTCTCTTCCATCTTGAGTTCAAAGGATACTTGGAGGTATGCCCAGGGAGACCCTAAACTAGAAAAATTACTAATCGCATCAAGAAAGTGTGGAGATAGATCGGGTTTGGGCTATGATAAAAACATGCCTCTGAAAAATAAGATTATAACTCCTAAGTTTGTTAAAGGAGAGTCCTCCAACTCAAAAGGGAAAAGCTTAAATTAAAACAGTTTTAAAAATCCTAAAATTTTCAAGCTACCAAACCTAATGTCAATCATATCAATTTTAGAAATCAGAATTATAACCCCTTAGCTGAGAAGATTGTGGATATACTGAAGGAGCTTCTGAAATCTAACTTGAATGTGAGAGTTAATAACAATTTCAAGCGAAGGAAAACCAACAGTGCTCCAAAACCCAAAATGATAATGAAATAGGTCCCTAAGGTTACATGTCTAGTTGCTCGCATCGCTTTTAAGGCTTCGAGTCAATCAAAGTGGTACTTAGACAGTGGTTGCTCTAGACACATGACAGGTGACAGAGATTTTTTCACCAACTACAATGAAATGACTGATGGATCAGTCACATTTGGTGACGGAAACAACTGCAGAATAATTGGCCAAGGTATGGTTCAACTTTTCAATCTTCCTCCTTTTGAAAATGTTTTATTCTTAGAAGGTCTTAAGCATAATCTTTTAAGTATTTCACAAATCTAAGATAATAAACAGTGTCAAATTCACTAATCAAGGATGTGAGATCTCTAATGAGAAAAGTTGTATGATATTGAATGGTCGAAGAACATCTAAGAATTGCTATATTGTAAATGATTCTAGCTCGTCTAAATTATCGTGCTACATGGTCCAAACCAATGAGACCGAATTATGGCATAAATGACTTGGACATGTAAACTACCGGAATTTATATAGAGTGAGTAAGGCCGATCTAATAAGAGGTCTGCCCAAATTGAAGAAAATGGATAAAAATTTTGGTGAATGTCAACAAACAAGGAGTAGTCACAAGAAAGTGAACTCCTTTGCCACATCTAAACCCCTTGAACTCCACGTGAATCTTGTTGGACCAACTAGAATAGAGAGTCGAGGTGGAAAGAAATACTTTCTGGCAATTGTGGATGACTTTACCAGATATACATGGGTAACTTTCATGAGAGAAAAGTCTGAAACTCTCAATAAAGTGAAAAGGATACTTAAGCGTATCCAAACTGAAAAGTAAACGAATATTTCTAAATTTCAAAGTGACCATGGATTGGAGTTTGAGAATAGCAATTTTGAGAAGTTCTGTAGTGATCACAGAATATCACATGAGTTTTCTGCACCTAAAACACCTCAACAAAATAGGGTTGTTGAAAGAAAAAACTATGTGCTTCAAGAAATGGCTAATGTTATGTTAAATAACATCAAGTTACCTAAAAATCTATGGGCTGAAGTTGTGAACACTACATGCTATATAATAAACCGTGTTTATATTAGAAAATCAAAAGATAAAACAACATATGAAGTGTGGTTTAATAAGAAGCCCACAGTTAAATACTTTCGAGTTTTTGGCAGTAAGTGTTATGTTTTGCGTGACCACAAAAATTTAGGTAAGTTCGACACTAAAAGTGACGAAGGGATTTTCCTAGGGTATGCTATAAATAGTCGAGCGTATCATGTTCTCAACAAGAGAACTGGTGTCATTCAAGGATCCATAAATGTGATTATTGATGATCACCTGAATACACCATCTACAAGTTCAGAAGATGAAGAAATCAATATAATAGACAAACCTGACTCCTCATCTAGTCAAGTCAACACTGAACTTTGATCAGTTAAAGATCATCCTACCGATCAAAAACTAGGTAACCCTCTCATTGGTGTGCGTACACGAAAATAATTAGAAAACATATGCAATTATGTGTGTTTTACTTCCCAAATTGAGCCGACCAATGTAAAAGAGGCGCTTACTGATGAAAATGGATAGCAGTCATGCAAGATGAACTGAATTAATTCATTAGAAATAATGTGTGGTATTTAGTTCCTAGACTAGCTGATAAACATATCATTGGAACCAAGTGAATCTTTAAAAATAAAACAGATGAGTTAGGGAATATCATAAGAAACAAGGCAAGACTGGTTGTACAAGGGTACACACAGATAGAATGGATCGATTATGATGAAACCTTTGCCCCAGTAGCTCGTCTTGAATCCATCAGATTATTCATATCCATTGCATGTTTCAAAAAGTTTAAAATTTATCAAATGGATGGATGTCAAGAGTGCTTTTTTGAACGGTGATTTACATGAAGAAGTTTATGTAAAACAAGCTCCCAAGGCATGGTACGAAAAATTGACCAAGTTTTTACTAAGTCATAACTTCGTTATGAGGAGTGTTGATAAAACTTTGTTTGTTAAGAAAAATAATGAACACATACTTATAGTGCAGATATATGTTGATGACATTATTTATGGCTCTACATGTTCTAACCTGTCTACTGAGTTTGCAGAGTTGATGAAGTCCAAGTTCGAAATGAGCATGGTTGGAGAACTGAATTACTTCTTAGGTCTACAAGTGAAACAACTTAAAGATGGTATTTTCATTTCTCAAACCAAGTATGCTCTAAACTTGGTTAAGAAGTTTGGTTTTGAAAGTGGTAAGCACGTTGATACTCTTATGAGTACAACTCTTAAGCTTTCTAAAGATGCATCAAGTAAGGGCGTAGATCCTTGGTTGTATCACATATGATTGGTAGTTTGTTATATTTAACTGCGAGTCGACCAGATATTGCATTCAGCGTAGGTATCTATGCAAGATATCAATCAGATCCTAAGGAATCGCACCTGATTGTTATCAAGAGAATTATTAGGTATGTCGCAAGTACAGTTAATTTAGGTCTATGGTATCCACTGATACTAATGTTCAATTAGCTGGATACTCGGATGCTGAATGGGCTGGGAATATAGACGAAAGAAAATCCACTAACGGTGGTTGCTTTTATATTGGGAACTATTTGGTTTCTTGGCATAGCAAGAAACGAAATTCTGTATCCCTATCCACAGCTGAGGCTGAATATATCATAGCCAGAAATGCCTGTACCTAGCTTGTGTGGATGAAAAGAATGTTAAAGGATTATTGCATTACAAAAGATACAATGATTCTATATTGCGATAACTCTAATGCAATCAATATATCTAAGAATCCCATCCAGCATTCTCGTACCAAACATATTGACATTCAGTATCATTATATTTGGAAATTAGTGGAAGAAAAAGTTATTTCATTGGACTATGTGCAAACTGAAAATCAACTTGCTGACATATTCACTAAACCACTTGACAGAAATAGGTTTTCTAAATTAAAATTGGATATTGGTATATTTAATTTTACTTGAGATTTTCATGATCACATGCTTGAATTTTTATATTTTTTTAATTTATTTTTATTTTAAAATTATAAAAATATGCAAATTTTTGTGCACTCTGCCAACTGACGCTGATATGAATGATATTTTTAATGAATTAGAATCTGATGACGTTGAGGCTAATCCTGATTTTCAGCCTTCTGATTTTGATGAGCACTTTTACTCACTGGAAGAGAAGGTGGTTGGGCTGAAAATTTCCCAAGATAATTAAATGAAGTATATGCATAAGTATTTTAGATGCATGAATAAGGGATTACACCAGATTGATCCATCCATTCCACCTCCCTCTTCATCTGATTCTGATTAGATCTCTTTCTTTTGTTGGTCTTATATTAACTACTTAACTTTACTTTTCTTGGTGACTCTTATATTTGGACTTGTTTAACTGTGTGTGATGTGGATACTCTTTTCTATTATATTTTAATTTGCTAACTTTCACACTCTTTCTTACTCTCTTCACATATTTAGATACCACATTCACATATTTTTTTTCTTCTTTTATTCCTTTGTCATTTTGTGATAAAAAGGGGGAGAAATTGGGGTAGTATGTGATTGCTTATTGCTTAATCTGTTTGTTATTATGTGGTTCTGGAGTGAATGTAGAGATGTGGATATGCATTTGGTATTGTGAAATTTTTTTTGGATATGTATATGTATATCTTAATACAGGTTTCTACTGAGCTCAAGTTGAGGGGGAGTTGTGATTGTTGGATTTAATGTGAACGGAGTGAATCTGTGTATTATAATTGGTTAATCTTCTGTAAGTTGGTTTTGTCAAAAATTTGACAAAAGGGGAGATTGTAAGTGCTATGTTGTAAATCTAGCACCCAGTATTGTCAAATTTTGTTGTGCCAGAACACTTCGGAATGTTTGACTTATTTTGATAGATGGAATGTTCACCTTCAAGTTCAAATAGATGGAAAGTTCACCTTCATTCGAAGATGAGCTTCATGTTATCTACATCAACATTTAGTGTGCTAAATTATGCATGTTCAACTATGAGAACAAGTTGAAGTTCACCAAGTCCAAGTACTCAAGTCCAAGTGCACTATCTCAAGCTCAAGTTCGAGTGCACCACATGCTCAAGCTTAAGTTCAAGCTCAAGTTCAAGCTTAAATACATTTGACCAAGCTTAAATCTTAAGTCACATGCTCAAGACACAAGTTCGAGACACAAACTCAAGTATACGAGGTCAGGCTTCATGTGCTTCAAAGTGACCTATCTACCGAAGCGACCGATGTTTCAATTTCAATACTCACATTTAAGGTATACATGACCCTAGAAAGACCTTAGGATTAGGTCATTAACATTGCATGTTTAATTTGGGTCATAGTACTTATTTTAGGCTTTGTTTCGACTAGTCCTAGTCATTGTTCGACCAGTCCAGGCATTGGCTTGACCAGTCCAAGGTTTTTCTCGACTAGTCCAGAATTTTACTCAAAAAATCGGATAAGGTTGTTTGGTCTTCAACCAGTCGAGTACCCTGCTCGACTGGTCATGGAGACCTACTCAACCAGTCGAGCAGGGCTCAACTCGAACTCCAGCAATGCCAATTTAAATCACTCGACCAGTCGAGAGTCTGTTTTATCCGATCGCACCAGAAAATTTTAAAATTAATTTTGTTAGGACCAGTTGAGGGAACCAAATTGCGGCCTATAAATTGAGGACATTTCTTAGATTTTATCATTCATTCTAAGCTAATTCAAGCCACCACTCTGAGAGATTAGTTCCCACTATTGTGAAGCTATTGTGAGGTATTTATAAATCATTTTAATAGCTTTTTGGTTTCTTAATTTCTTGATCTCTTGATTCCATTCTACTTAATATAAATGGGATTTTAATTTAACCCTTTGTGAGATCCAAGAAATTGAATCCAAGTAGCTTAAGGTTGGATTTAATTTAAAATTCATCTAGACCTGGAACCCCTTCTTCTGTGAGATTGAACATTGAACATCTTCATCTACAAAGATGCAGTTCTACCGGCTACATCGAAGATCATTCGTCAGATACGTATATTTCATTTATTACATTGTGGTTTGTAAGATTGTTAGAAAATCTTTCATTTTGGTTTTGACTGAGATAGCCAGAAAATTTCAGTGTGTGGGGTTTTTAATTGTGATGGCCCATTGAAAACACAATTGTAAAGGTTTTAAGGTGAACCTTGGAAAACCTTCTTTCTTAGTGAAAGCCAATATCCCGTGGGTTGTGGATATTAGGAGTGGAGTAGGGTGGCTGTTTAAGAACAGTTGGTGTACACCCGTACCACTATAATTCTCAAATTTTGGATGATGATGATGATGGTGGTGATGTATGTGATGTGCTAAATATTGTATTTATTTTCATGTACATGTGGTGAATGTTGTAATAGCCTGATTTATTTCCTTTGCCTCTATATCAGTTTGAGTTTTTGATACTTACCAACATTCTAGAAATCAGGTTGTCCTACCATAAGCCATTGGTTTTTGGTGTAAGGTTGTCCTTAGAACATCGTTTGTATTAACCTCTCAATACTTGTGCATTTGAGGTTGTTTTAGGTTTTTGCTATCTGTGTTATCTTTCCACATTTATTTTTTTATTTAGCATAGTCCTATTCACCCCCCCTCTAAGACTTGGGGCTCGCCCTTTTCATAGTATAGGAGAGAGAGTTGGAGAGAGATTTTCTGGTTAGATTGTTGTTATGTGCCTGTCCGATCTCAGTGTTGCACCTAGTGACTCATGATAAGTCACATTGGAGTTTGTTGTTGAGTTTTAGGCTCAGTTCGGCATGTCTGGTTGGTCTGGTTAGATCTAGACTCCTTATAGGTCTATTAGAGATGCTAGGCATGTCATATCTAAGTGCTCTCCATCTAACAAAATGTGGGTTTAATGGATAGGTCGACCTAGGGTTGGAATCCAAGTTTGACCAGGTCACATCTTGCCTGCGCGAAGAGGATGTCGGCCGAGGAACCAGTATCCACAAGGATTCAAAATACTTTGCGGTTGGCTATGGTCATTGTGACCACAAGCGCCTCGTTGTGCGGATGGTGGACTCCTCGGGGGTCTTCTTCGGTGAAGGTCAGGCTGCAGGTTGCTATTTTTTATTCTTTCGAAGGCCTGTTAGTGGTAAGGATTTCTCGTTCCGAGTTGGAGTGACTGATGCTCCTTGCGTGGGCTCTCTGAGCTCG
This sequence comes from Magnolia sinica, assembly GCF_029962835.1. Taxonomy (NCBI): domain Eukaryota; kingdom Viridiplantae; phylum Streptophyta; class Magnoliopsida; order Magnoliales; family Magnoliaceae; genus Magnolia; species Magnolia sinica. The sequence continues at coordinate 62,649,503 of NC_080577.1, forward strand.
GTTCAAATCTCCTCCATCGGCAGGACCTTTGAAGATGGCGTGAATTTCCTCGGTTCATTCATTATTGATGGGCTGTTCATCTTTTGAGGCAGCTCGATCTCGTCGTCGATTGACGTTTTCTCTAAGGTGCCTGCTACGGATGAGCGCTTAGATCTCCTCCTTGAGGTCGAAACAATCGCCCGTTGAATGGCCGTAATCCTAATGAAAATGGCAGTATTTAATTTTACTTCGGTTGCCAGGATCAGATTTCATCTTTTTAGGTCATTTAAGGATACGTTTATCTTAGATCTCCATTAAGACTTGCTTAGGATGTCTTATTAATGGGAGTGACTTGAACTTATTGTCAAATCGCTTGCTTGGGCACTGATTATCATGTGATTGGTCATTTTTCCTTTTCTTGCTTGTAGCAGCTCAGTTGGGCTCTACCTTTGTTTGTTATTCTTTGGCTAGCATTCTTTTATTCTGGACGACATTTCATAGGGCAAACTCTTCCTCGGCATTGGAATACTTCTGCAACCTATTCAGTAGGTCGACCATCATTGTAAGACCCATATCCTAGTCTGTACTGTTCCGTCGACTCCCGCGATCCTTCCCGTAGAATTCTGGCAACTTACGACGTATAATCAACATTTGCGTGCGACCCTAAGTCATATCCTGTAGATTTGATTCATCTTAATTCGAGACTTGTATCATTGTGACTGCACCGTCACCGCGCTTCCAACGCCGCGTCTTGCATACCGATCTGATACCCTGACAGGAAGATGTAGGCCGGCGTTTATTTCGAAGAAACGCCGCGCTTTTCCGATCGCAAGAGAATCTCTACAACATGTCCCATTAATCAATCACTCAATCAATCACTCACATTACATCATGTCAAGTACAAGAGCAACTCATGCTTCCTTTCTCCACAAGTCAAGCAAACCCCAAAGTCAACCAATCTCTCACCTCACCCATCACTCACCTCACATCCATCACTCACATCTCTCTTACAAGCACCACACCTCTCTCTCTTTCTCAACTCAAATTCCAAGCAACAATTCCAAGAGAGAAGAGAGGTGGATGTCCATGCATTTCTAAGGAGAGAAGTGATTTTTTTGGCCCACTTTCCCATCCCATAAACCTTTATCCTACCCATTCATTTCTCATCATCCACCGTTAAAGTGAAGCACAAGAAGATCGGCTTTCCAACGGACTAAGAAGATCGAAGGTGGGTGCTTATTAAGCTAGATTTTTCATGTTTTGATGATGGGCCAAGTGAGGCCTACTGATTGATGGTATGGATCTCACTTTGGACCCTAGGTGTGGCCGATGGCCCACCTTGATGCTCATAATCATTCCATGATGGGGCCATTCTCCATGGACCCCATCATGATGTTTATTTTCCTTGCATGAAAAGAGGTCATCTAGACCGTCCATTTTGGGGTGGAAAAGGGATCTCCACTGTTGACCTTTGATTTGGTGGGCTCACATGTATTGGGACCCACTTGATGTATGATTGAATGCAAGGGAGGGCTCATAGTGGTGGAGCCCTCCATCACACATGCCTATTCCTCTCTCTCTCTCTCTCCCTCTCTCTCTTTCCCTTTTTGTGATGATATGGTTGTGTGGTCCATTTGGATGGACCCTACCTTATATGTGTTATATCTACACCATCTACCATTTGATGGCCCACCTAAGCAGGGCCCACCTCAATGCATGTGTTATGCCCAACCGTCCAGCGTCCCTGGGACGCTGGACGTGAACTGGGAAAACACAAATATTAGCTTGCTTCCAAGCTTATGGGGTGGCCCACTCATATAGGCCCCACCTTGATGTATGTATTCAATCCACGCCGTCCATCCTTTTCCTCAAACCGTTTTAGGCGTTGAGCCGAAAAATGGGGCCAATCTGACCTTCTGGCGGTCTATAGCCTAGAAAATGGTGGTTTTCACCGTTAAAAATCCTCATGATGTGTCCACACACCAAAATATATTGAATATTGGGCTTGTTGGACTTGTCTTGAGATATGAGAACCAATCGACAAGGTGGATTCTTTCGATGCAGGCCCTACACACGAAAAACCTCAGAAAATGCGATTTCAAAAAAAAATAAAAATAAGAGGCAGCAGACGTTGCTGCTGCCAGAGGCGCGCAGGCAGCGCCTGCCGCGTGGAGGTGGGCGGACGACTAGGCAGGGACCCATGGTCCTAGCCGTGGGGCCCACCATGATGTGTATTTGTCATCCAATCCGTTCATTTGGTGGGCCCCTTCCTGAAGTGAGCCCCCTCCAAATATCGGCCCGATCTAAAACTCATATGGCCCACATCATAGGAAAGTGGTGATTGAACGGCTGCCATTGGACCCGTTTGGGCATCCAGAAGTTTTGGTTCAATATGAAATTTGTTTTTTCTCTTCGTCCAGGTCTCTATGACCGTATGAACAGATTGGACGGCATATAAATAGTAGGGTGGGCCCCACGTGGGACCCACAAGGATGTATGCATTTTATTCACACTGTCCATTGCTGTGGATGGTGGAACCCACCAGATTGTATGTGTTTTATCAACGTCGTCCAGCCATATGGCTGGCTGTTGGACAACTAATGGCCCCCACCATGATGCATGTGCTGCATCCAAACCGTCCACCCATTTTAAAAACTCATTTTATGATATGAGCTAAAGAATGAGTCAGGTCCATACTTCATGTGGACCCCCACCATGATGCATGGGTTGCATCCAAACCATCCACCATTTGGCAAGCTTGTATTACAGACTAGAGACTAAAAATAAGACAGATCTATAGTTCAAGTGGACCTCACCTCAGTATATGTATGGGGCCCATCCTGATTTATTTGTGGCCGCCCATTGAGGCCCACCTTGGTATATATATGGGGCCCATTTTGATTTATTTATGGCCGTCCATTGAGGCCCACCTTGGTATGTGTATGAGGCCCATCTTAATTTATTTGTGGCCGTCCATTGAGGCCCATATGATATGCATATGGCCCATGTGATTAGGCCCATTTTGAAGTATTCTAAGGCTCATCTTTATGTAGTTATGACCCATCCATTGGGGGCCACCTTTGATATGTTTATGGCCCATCTGTGAGGCCCACCTTTGATATGTTTATGGCCCGTTTTGAGGCCCACTTGATGTATTTGGAGCCCATGGGTTGAGGCCCATTGTGATGTATCAGGGCTCATGGGTTAAGGCCCATTGTGATGTATTAGGGCCGTGGGTTGAGGCCCATTTGATGTATTTGAGGCCCATGGGTTGAGGCCCAATGGAATGTGTACAAGGTCTATTGCATTGTGTGATTCCACTATGGGTTATGTAATGACATTTATGGCGAGCCATGCCTTGAGAGCAATGTTGGTTTGACGTCCACATTGTAAGAATAATGTTGGTTAAATGTCTGCATTATAACTCTCCCTAGGGCCCATTGATAGGTCCATACTTGTTGTGTGTAGGCCATCAAGGCCCATCTTCGTTGTGAGGATAGTTCATCACCATATAAAATGCTTAGTATAACTCCTTGATTCATGCCCATACGCATCATATGTATACCTGATATGAGGAATGTTTTATCATAGCATACGCCATTGGGCAGACTATTTACGGGACTCCTTATGAGACGGAGTGCCCACATTATCGCGCCATATGCATAGGATTGCTGCATGACTGGATAGTGTGACTCATGCATCTCACATATATGTGACTTGATCATTGTACACCCTAATGACATCAGGGTCGTGGCCTCCACAGACACATCGTGGATGGCAAGATGGGACACCAAAAATGCTTGGTTCTAGCACTGTGGGCACGTAGGATGTCCTTGGTGAAAATTTCAGAACCTCCTTGGTACCAGGAGATGCTCCAACGTCTAGACCGAGTGAAATATGAGCGTCGGTGCCTATACCATGAGGTCGTGTCTCTCACTGTGTCGTGGTCTGTTAGAAGGGGGTGTGGCCTTATCCGCCTGAGTGAGGGGGCTATAAGCTATGCTGAGTATGACCAGCTCGTAAATGGGTCCGCTATCGACGAGCCGGGCCCGATATTGGCAGGTGGATAGTGAGGTCTCTTCCACTCACTGGGCTGTGCAGCTAGAGAGGAGGCAGTCAGAGTGGAGTGTAATAGACCCCGCTGATTTTCCTAGAAAGCAACCGTACTGATATGTGGACTTATTAAGTAGGAATTGCATATCCATTTATTTATTCATTCACTATCCACTCGGGCTGGTGGTGTATAACTATTTGTTACGTGTACCTTCACATGGCCAGGATTTCGTTTGGGCGCGCGACTAACCTGAGATCAAGAGTTTACCACATTGAGTCGGACTATCCAAATTTAGGTATGAGACTGGTTTTGGATAGAAGTCCCTTGTGGTGGACCCCATAGCCTACGATACTACGTACTACCATCCCAACTTCACATTCCAGTATGGTCATTTCATTCGCACCGCATATTACATTGCATCTGCAGTACTTAGCATTTTTTGTTACTATGTTTTTGTACTTATATAGCCTAGATGAGGTTGATGGTATTCATGGCTCGTCAGGATTTGCATATTGCATTGCATCCTCAACATCTGTTATTGTCTTTTTATGTTTCGCATCGCATGGCCTTGGTATGGCCGATAGCATCCATGCCTTGCATCACATAGCTTTGGTACAGCTGATAGCATTCATGGACTTACCGCATATTTTCGCATTACTCTGATATTGTATGATTCATGATCTTGTCAGTATTTTCGCTTATTCCGATGGTGTATGATTTGTGGGCTTTATTATATACTTGGCACTTACCTTACATACACTTTCACCACCCTCTAAGCTTTCTATAAGCTTATGCACGATAGATTCGTGCAAGTGCGTTAGATTGCATCAACATTGAGCTTGGAGCGTGCAGCGGTCTTCTGGAGTTTTGATTTTTGACATATGTATTTCCCTTTCAGCATTGTATTCAAATATTTATATTAGTGAATATGTGATGATGATGTTGCCTTTGTGATTTGGGTAAACTTGTGGTTATACTCCATACAAAAAAATCATACTGAAAATCCCCCTTATAGGATCCCAGGATCGGAATCTGGCGCATGCGCGCTAGGAGCCGAGAATGGGGTACTACGGAGGCTGTTAACACCGGATTCGACGATCGAAAATTTTGTGAGCCAAATTTCCGAGTTTAGGGCGTGACAATCATCGTCAGCAGGTTCTTATCCAGCGAGAAGAGGAACTTGGGATCCCTCGATCCTCCCATTATTGCTGTTAGAGCAAGTTCCTTAAAGTGTTTTCGTACTTGCATCGCTTCGAGATTGAAGCGCTTGATGTAATATTTCAATAGTTCTCCTTCTTTTTGAACGACGTGGATAAGGTGGGAGGACAGTTTGAGTCTCTCCTTCCTTCCAATGAAGTTTGTGACGAAAACTTGACCGAGCTGGAAGAATGAGCTAATGGAGTGCAGTTTCAGTTGTTTGAACCGTAGTCGAGCGGCTCCAGTTAGGGTCAGTGAAAATGCACAACACATCACTATAGCGGACACATTATGAAGCTCCATCCAGACCCTGAATGACTCCAGATGCTCGGACGGGTCGGTAGTTCTTGAGAAGGGAGTGATTTGTAGTATACGAAACCTGTCCGACAATTGCGCCTCCATAATGTCAGTCATGAACGGAGGCTCGGTTTCCTCCATTATTGTATCCATTGGGGTCAGAGCATTTGCACGGTAGGCTTGTTGTATGTCCCCAATCTGACCATGCAAGTCTTTTAACTCTTCTTCCCACAGTTCGCCACTCTCGGCCATAGCTTTGACGGGAGCTTTGCCGTGCTTTTTTCAGTCCAGCTTATGGCATAAGTCGGAAGCGGGCAGAGTCGCGGTCCCAGAAACATGGGAAGGGGCCAGCCTTACCAATCTGAGCTGTCGACTTCTTTGAGAGGCGGCAGGCGCGTTGGAGGGCTGAGGAGGATCGTGGACTACTTGCTCAGCTTCATGGGCGGTCTTTTGTACTTGCTGGGGCTGTAGTTGTTTTAGCAACTGCCTCATAAAATTCATGTTATTATTTAGCATTTCAACTTGTTGCTCAAGGGAGTTCAATCGCCTTCCTCTATTGCGAGATCTCTGTGCTTGCCTTGTAGGACCGGAGTCAACCTGTTGTTGGGAGGTGGAATCCCGATGACTATTAGGCTGCTCCGGTGGCGTAAGATCAGCCGCAATAGGGGAGCCTCGGGGTTTCTTCTTCCCTCTAGCTATTGTAGTTATCTGGTAAAGCAGGAATGACTTTGATGTCAATTCCCACAGACGGTGCCAAACTGTTGATGCAGTTTTTCGGTAGACCTTTCTTAGACCCTTGTGTACCTGCACAGAAAACAAACAAGGAAGACCTTGGCTAATGAAGGGGAGCCTCCGATGCCAAAGTCATGGATTTGGGTATTTGTAGAAATGGTCTTAGAGGAAAGGGATTATCCGTGTGTACCTTTCACCATTAGAGGGCTCCCTATTTATAGCAGAGGGAAGATCACACCGTCAAATGATCTTTTCTGTTTGGTAGGTACGTGTTGTAGTTGAATTAGAAATGCTAACATGTTGGAGATCTTCCCGAGATCCTCGGTTCCTGAGATCTTTAGGATTCTGAACTTATCCCCTGTGATCTTCGGAAAGAACTTCAGATTGAACGTCAGTCGGGAGTTGATAACATCGTCCGACCTATAGGTAAGGGCAGATTGGAGGAGTAATAACGCCTCACAGATACTCTAACCGAGCTATTGGATGTTGGCGTCCTTCCGATGATAAAATAGACAAAGCATGCTTGTGATGTCTTTGTGATCACTTACTTTAGTGACCCTTAGTTTCTTCACCTTTGCGGGCGCTTAATAGCCTTACTAAGCTATTCCACATGAGAGTTCATTGAAGGTTGTGCCGACCTATGGCCATGCCCTTAATTTTTTGCCAGATGGTTTAGCTCTTTCATTGGCCGTCGGCCCATTGGGTCGTGCTAGCTGCTAGTCCGTCTTTTGTTTATAGATAGGACTATTTATCCTATAACAAAGTATTTAATAGTGGAAGTTCAATCATCGCTATTTTTCCGTGGATTGGTCTACCTGCTATTTGGATCCGTCTCGTTTTGGGTTGTTACGCCAAACTAGGAAGCGTATTGCGTACTGAGTAACTCAGTACAGTAAATGTACTGAGCAAACTCCGTGGGCCCCGGTGTTATTCATGCATTGTATCCACTCCGTCCATCTCTTGTAACACATAATTTTAGGGCTTTATCCCAAAAATGGAGTATATCCAAACCTTAAATGGACCACACCACCGGAAACAGTGTGAATTGAACATCTACCATTGAAAAATTCTTGGGGACAATAGAAGTTTTAAATCACGTTGATATTTGTTTTTTCCCTTCATCCATGTCTTTCTGATCTTATGAACATGTTGGATGACAAATAAACATCACTGGGGACCTTAGAAAGTTTTCAACGGTTGAAATCAATACATCCACTTTTTCTAGTGGTACAGTCCACTTGAGATTTGTATATACATCAATTTTGGTTTGAACCCATAAAATGATCTGGAAAAACGAATGGACGGAATGGATAAACTACATGCATTCGAGGTGGGCCCAACTGAGTTTACTCAGTACGATAAGAGCGTACTGAGACTCAGTACGCAATCCGATTTTGCCAAACTAACGATCCAAAATGGATGGATGGCATGGATAGAACACATCATGGTGGGGCCCACAGAAACATCCAGTGGCGGTGTCCCTGCAGGCAGTGCCCGCATGCAATCCGCGTTCGTCGGGGATGTATCTGATCGAACTTCGCGTTCCAAGTCAACATTCCTGCCGCCTTGTAAAATACTCGTAGCTTTCTCTTCTCTCTCTGCCAGGAGAACGGTGGGAATTCTTCTCTCTTGAAATATCCGATCTAAGATCGTCATCTCCATGGTCCAATCTATACAGTCTCGATTGATATAGAGAGTTTCAGGAGCTCCAACGAGCTCTCGATCACCTCTGGCAACCCTCGTTTTGCTCCAAATCAGGGGATTTTTCCAAGATCTGCACAATCTCCATAATATTTCCTTTCAAAGCAGCTATTCGTCGAAATTTCGTACCTTCAATCTTCGTAATTTCGTTCTAGATCGTTATTCTTGAATATCTGTGTATATATCTGATCTCTCTCACAAACAGAGGTTATTGTTGATCCCCAACAGTTATCTGACATTGAAATGTGGATAAATCGGTTTGTTTTCTAGCGTAGATTTTGATGGAGAGAGGATTCTCTGCCTTGGCGATGGTTTTTTTGTAGATTCGGTGGAGAATCCGGGTTTTATTTGAGATTACAATCCGAAGAGATGGAGATCGCCGCTCAGTTGAAGCGAGGGATCTCACAGCAGTTCTCGATTGGACCTTTAGGGCCTATTTGGATGCCCGTAAGTTAGGTAAGTGGGAAGTGACTTACAGGAAAGTCACTTACAGGTGGTGTTTGGGGGAGAAAAATCACCTGTAAGTAACTTACAACCTATAAGTCACTTATAGGCAAATCTACCAAAAAACTGCAGGGGGATGGGGGTGGGAAGTTACTTCCCTGTAAGTCACAGGCTCAACGATCAGATTTTTAAAAAGAGGGGAAGAGGGAGAAATGCACCAACCCACCAACCACCATTATAGCCATGAAGCTCCAGCCAATGAAGAAGAAGCACTAGCCATTGAAAACGGCAATCCCCCTCCCTCTCTGCAATCTCTCTCCGTCTCTGTAATCTCTCGCTACAGTTACCGCCTTCCGTCTCTTCTCCTCCTAAAACGGTAGGTTCCATCAACCCTTTTTTTCTCCTTTGAAAATGGAAGTTATCGCGTGCTGAGTAATCCGTAAAATCTGTGGGATCCACCATGATATGTATTTGATCCACACTGTCCATCCAATTTAGTACTTAATTTTAAGTCGTGATCCTAAAAATTAGCTATATCCAAAGATCAAGTGGACCACAACATAAGAAATAGTGTGAACTGAGTGTATACCGTTGAAAAATTTTGGGGGGCCACAGAAGTTATGGATCAAGATGATTTTTTTTCCCTTCATCCAGGCGATCGTGACTTATGAACATGTTGGATGACAAATAAAGATCTCTATGGGAACTAGAAAGGTTTCAACGATCCAATCAGTATTTCCACTTCCTGTAGTATGGCCCACTTGAGCTTTGGATATTCTTAAATTTATGGCTCAACGTCTACGTCTAGATGAAAAAATGGATGGACGGATTGGATAAATCGTATACATTTACAATGGGCCCAACTGAATTTACTTAGTATACTTGGTATAAAAAAAAGTATAGCAGCAACTAAGTATGCAGTCTGATTGCGTTACTAGTAACACGGTAGTGGGTGTTACCCCTGCCGTGGGCCCACCTTGATGATGTGTTATATATTCACTCTGCCAAACTGTTTCTCCATCCGGGATTTTAGGCCCACCTTGCTTGTGTTGCCAGGTTTTTCACGGAGGAAGAAATGGCATGTTAAAATATGCTGCAGTTTCTCTATCAGGGATATTAGGCCCACCTTGCTTGACATTTTTAGATGGTTTAGATTTTCTAGTTTGCATGGACTGCGGGGCATTTCCATTCATGGTAGAAGCCCATTGAGATTTGCTTGGTGGGACGTATGCTTACAGTGTAAGTTTGGCCAGCAACCACAGTTCCCTTATATGGACCAGTGGCCTGGATCAGAAAACCATGAATCCATCATGTATCTGGTACATAAATCCTATTTATTCTTATGGCCCTTGCAACCAGGGCCATTGTTCAAATGGACCCACTATGGATGGACTATGTTCCAATTCTTCACCTGATCGTTAATAACTGTTCAACTGCAAATATCCACAGTACATTTGATTCTTGATTTTTATAACTGGAGCCATGGTTCAGCAATCTAGATGAATAGGCCGCAATAGGGCTGACCATGGATAGCATTTCTTCAGTTTAACGCAGGCCATTAATGTACACTTTGAAATAAGTCCTATTCAAAGGAATGAATGGTTGGAGAGGATGATTTCCAAGTGAAAAGTTTTAAATGTAATTTCTATAGTTAAAGAAGACATTGGTAATGTAATTTAATTAGTAGATTTTCTATTAATGTTTTTAAGTTTATTCTCAATGCTTAAATTGAGTTATTACTCCATATTATAGATATTTTGAATTCGTGGGCCCACTTTTATAGCACATTTGATGATTAGTTTAGCTTAATAATTATCTCAAATATTCATCTTGATGGGCTTAACAAAATAACATATTTGATCCTACGTTTTTTTATATGATTATAACATTTTAGAATGATTCCCCAATCTAAGCTCTGCTCGATTTGAATATTCAGTTTTGTACATGTAAGTAACTTACAGGTAGAGCTGTACACGAGTCGAGTCGAGTTGAGTATCGCCCTACTCGTACTCGGCTCTTAACGCCCGAGTGCTGCTCGTACTCGGCTCTACTCGGCCGACGAGCATGGACTCCCTGCTCGTACTCTACTCGCTCGAGTACGAGCCGAATACGAGTATAAAACGAGTCGAGTCGAGTCCGAGTTTTCGAGGCGAGTTCGAGACGAGTAGAAATCGAGTCGAGTAGAGTGCGAGTTTTTGAGGCGAGTTCGAGTCAATTGGAATTCGAAGTTAAACTAAACAATAAAAGATATAAAATGCACATAATTTATGATTAAAAAACTTCAATAATTACATTAACATATTTACATTACATTGTTCACTTCAAAATGACAATTTATAACTAATAACCTCCATAAGAGGAGTGTCTTCCTGTATTGTCATTTGATCCATCGGAACTGCTATCTATTTTTTCATATACAAATTGGTTCACTTCCTCTGAGTCAGAAGGCGAAGAGATTTTTCCTTCGTGCTCTTTTACACTTTGAACTAGATTTTTTAAACTTGCTTTATGTGAAGAATTGTATGTAGTACCCAATGCCCTATAAAATTCATCGAGACGAGTCAGGAATTTGAATTTGTTACTCTTTTTCTTCTTCTTGTTTGTCGTACTCGAGTAACTCGACCCTGCTTCAACATCGTGTTGTCTTTAACTCGAATATCGTTGAAGTCTAGAAACATCTTCCATACTGCGTTTTAAGGCGAGTTGGAATTGTTCTTCCTCCAAGCCTTTTAATCTGGCTTCCTCCTCTGCGTCTTCTGTGGATGTCATTCGTGTACTAGATCCAAAAGCAGAAGGTTTGAATGGAGTAAAAGGTTTTCTATTCGAATCTAACAGAGCTTGAAAAAGAATTTGGACATCCTTAGGGGCATTGGGGCATGGTTTTGCATCACCACCTCGACATGACAAGTGTAAGCGAAAGCGATTAGTCTTGTTTACAAACTTTGCGCCATACAAACCACACTTAATCTTTATTTTTCCAGAGAAGCATAGTCCCAAATGTTTGTCGATGGCTCAGATGACGACATATCTACATTCAATTTTTAATTAAAAAATCAGAATATTGATAAATAAATTGAACTTGATATAGGAACAAAAGAAAGTAATATAAATGTATCAAAAGTAAAAAATAAAAGCAAATGAACAGGCATATGTAAATAAATATCAAAGATTAAAAGTTTTCCAAACCACATTCCAAAAGGACTAACACTTTTGTGTTTGCAATTGCAGTGAAATAATATTACAAATCATTCAACATTCAACCAAAAAAATTGCAAAACCGAAAATAATTACTGATCTGTAGGTAGAGACTCATCACAAATCTCAATCTCCTCGTCTTCATCATCATCATCATTCATATCTCCTCCCCATGTTGGACGCAACCAATCTTGCGTACAAATCAACGCCTTAACTGTATTTGGCGAAAGTGAGCTTCGATACTTACTCACAACCCTGCTCCCTGTGCTGAATGCTGATTCTGATGCCACTGTTGAAATTGGTATAGATAATATGTCCCGTGCCATCACAGATAATGTAGGGTATTTTGATGCACTAACCCTCATCTTCCATAATTCCAACACATCAAATTCGGATCGCACTACGATTGGCTCCTTGAGGTACATTTCTAACTTTGATTCTTTAGTATCAACTCCCATTCGTGCTTGTGCCAAGTATGATATATATTCATTTAGCACATCCGGATTACCAGGTACAAAAATATCTGCATCTCTAATTTCTTCAACACCCGCTGCAAGTAAAGTATTAACATACGATTTGTACAAATCTTCAAGGGCTTGACGAACCTTAGACGTCTCTGCTGCCGCTCTTTCAGTAGGATAAAGCTTCATGAAAATAAAGCTAACCAACCCCATATTACAACGAGGATCAAGAACAACTGCCAAGGACATCAACAGATGACATTCGTCCCAGTATTTATCGAACTTCGTCTTCATACCAACTGTCATCTGGCGTATGAAATCTAGACCCGCACTGGCATTTTTTTGTAGAGCATCCTTAATCTTCCAAAGAGACGGAAAAAACAGATTCGCGGTTAGATACTGATTCCCAGAAAAAATCTTCGTGCAATCGTAGAAAACTTTGAAAAATGTGTGAACTTGTTGTGCTTTGGCCCAATCATTTGTGCTCGACAACCAAGAATACGTTCTGTCACGTGCCGCGTATTCAGGAAATGCAATCTGTAATTCCATTGCCGCATCTAACATTTCATAGGTCGAGTTCCAACATGTATAGATATCCAACTTCAATGTTTTTTTAGATGGCACATTCAAACGTTGGATGATGTCATTCCATATACTCAGTTTCGATGGTGACCCCCTTATATATTTCACACTTTCTCTTATGTTCTCTATAGTGTTGTCAATTGCTTTCAGCCCTTCCTGTACAATTAAATTTACAATATGGGCACAACATCTGACCTGGAATATTTTTCCTTTAAAAATAAATTTCCTATAGCCCTAAACTGGTTACGTAAGCATGAAATGACACTGTCATTTGCTGAAGCATTGTCTAAAGTTATTGCTGAAATTTGCTTCTCAATGCCCCAGCCTTCTAGACAACTGTAGATGCAATCTGAAATAAGTAAACCAGTATGTGGAGGAAGAAGGTGTTTGAAGTTTAAAATTCTCTTGCATAGTTTTCAATCTTTATCAACATAGTGAGCGGTTAATGAAATATATCATTTTCTTTGATTAGACGCCGTCCATAAATCAGAAGTCAAAACTATTCTAGTCACTGAAGCCAAAACTTCTTTCAGTTTCATCTTCTCCTTTGCGTACATCTTCATGCTTTCTCTCTGCACTGTGACGCGAGAGACATTCTCAACCCGAGGGTTAAGGAATTGACAGAAAGCCCTAAATCCTTTACTTTCAATCATTTTGAAAGGTTTTTCTTCCAAAATCACTAATCTAGCAAACCACTCATTCAACTTCTCCTTGTCAAACTTATGAGTGGACACTATGCCTTGGTAGTCGTCCCCTTCTGACTTCGTAAATGACAGTATCTGTTGGCCAAGATGAGGAAGTCTTGTTTTCTTAGGACACGTCTTCAAATGTCTAATTAGATGTGTCATAGATCCTCCTGGAATCTTGCTGAATAACCCTTTGCAGTGATTACACTTTATCTTCTATACACCGTTAACTGTCACATCTTCGAAATCATCTCACACTGCTGATCTCTTCTTCTTCCCTTTGCATGTGGTTGACGTATCTGTGTCTCCCTCTACTATTAGAGGAGTTGTGGCCGATGCACCCATTCCAGGGGTATTTGGGCTTTCGTCTTGACTAGCCATTTATAAAATAAAGTTCTCGATATGTTATACGGCTATACTTAGGGGCTAGGGTCCTAGATGGCTAGACCGCTAGACGGGCATAATTACTTAACTGTCTAAATCAGTCACCCATTCAAAGTTAGATAGATTGTAATGCTTCATTTTTCAATTTAAATGCTACGCCGAAATTCCGGTAGCATCTCCCCTTATCTCTCCAAAATATATTAATCTTGTATTTGATTCCCATGTCAATCATCAATACAAAGTGTGGATATTTGACCACGGAAATAAATACATGAAATATATCCAGAGAGAAAAAGAAGAGACGAAACAAGAGCAGGCATATGCATTTAAATTGGAATAAATAAAGACATTACAATCTATCTAACCCTGAATTGTCCAAAAAGGGACAATTTGAGAATTTCTATGCATCCAAGAACACACTGAATCTATGTCTGGCAACATAGAAATCCTCAAATGGGCAACCGATTATCTTATACTATAAGTCTACAACTAAAACAATACAAATAATTCATATCTATGCAAACAAAGGAGCATGCTGAAATTGACATTTATCATCTAGCTAACTAATAACAAAATGTCAAATGAAAAATCAAAGACATCTTAAAGTGGTAGCATTCAACACTAACAGTCTCATTAATTGTTAGCCCTATCCACTTATTAAGTGGATCACATTTAAAGATCTTTATAAACAAAAGCTACTCTGACTTTAATAGGCCCATCATGATATTAATTGAAGACCCACAATAGGCTTAGAAATAAACAAACAAACAAAATGATGACTTGGAATTGAGGTGGGCCACACTAAAGTAAATAATTGGGAGTGAGATGTTCACCTTTGATTAAACAATTTCTATATTAACAATTTCTAACATATATTAAACAATTTATATATTAACATATCAGGTTAATCCCAAAACTATATTTTGACCATACAGGATCAAATTGAATATTTTGACCTGGGCCCACATGGCCAATTTGAGACCGAGGACAGGCTAGGAATTTTGATGGCTAGCTAGCCCGAAGCCATCAAGATCCATCTAGATCTTCAACTCCCATCACCTTTGATTGGGTTCATGTTAGTTGGCTACTTTGTAAGTGTCACATGAGATTTATTTACTACAACCATGTGAAATCTCTCACCCCACCTGACAAATGATGTAGACATTAGGTCTGTCAGGCTCACCCAAATGCTTACTTTTCTTCCGACAACATGTGATGACCCAAACCGCCCATTTAGAACAACTAAATAAAGTTGGTACATAAATAAAAATCTCATTAATTAGACATGTTCATACAATGTTTCTTAGGATCAGTGTTCCATAAATGTAATTTCTAACTCACTCTTGTAGGATGATCTTCAATCACTTACAAGCATTTCAAAGGCCTAATCTACCATTAGGAGTCATGGCTCTTTTGTCAGTGTGGATTTGAAATCATGCAGAATGGGGGTTGATCTTATGGTTTGTGTCGAATCGAGCCCATTTGAAATCATGACCTTTTGAAGGATTTGGATCACAAATCCCTCCAATTCTTTATTTCTAAATGACCAAAAAACAGTATATTCGCCGCCAAAAATACATTGGATTCCATGCTTCCAAATAAACCTTAAGTAGTTCTTCATTGATGGTTGTGGACGGATATCACGATTTTTACATTCAGAAGATGTGCCTAGGCTGTTAGCAGTATACAATAAGATGATTCAGCCCAAAGGTTGTATAGCTTGTTTAATTGATTTTTACTTTGTACACTGTAGGTTTAGTAATCCAACTAATATAACTTGGTTGAAAAATCCTAGCTATAGAATATTTACCTTTCATGTGCAAATGGAAACTGAACTTAGCAATTCACCATGATATCAAGAGAAAACACAAATATCAGGTTAATCTCAAACTATATTAACAATTTCTAACATATATTAGCAATAAAAAATTAAAAAAATTAACCCCACACGGCCACACGGCCCACACCTTACCGGACGAGCAGAAGAGGGACGACCGCCAGCTGCGTGCAGGGCAGAGCGATGACGGACGACGAGACGAGTGGTAGCCTGGCAGGGACGAGCTGCGGCACACCAGACGAGTGGCAGGGACGAGCTCCGTCACCGGACAGGGGCACCGGACAGGCCGCAGGGACGAGCGGCACAACCGGATAGGGGATAGGGGCGAGTGAGAGAGAGAGAGGGAAGAAGAGGGACCGCCGGACGGACGCTGGGACAAGCTGCGGCACTGGACGAGTGGCAGGGACGAGCTCCGTCACCGGACAGGGGCACCGGACAGGCCGCAGGGATGAGCGGCACTGCTGGACAGGGGACAGGGGCGAGTGAGAGAGAGAGAGAGGGAAGAAGAGGGATGGCCGGACGGGCACTGGGAGAGGGAGAGAGAGAGAGAGAGAGAGAGAGAGAGAGAGAGTTTTTTTTCGAACGCTCGCTGGGAGGGAAGGGTTTGGGCGCTGCTTGAAAAGGACGGGTGGGGCGGTGGGGGTAGGGTTTGGGCGCTGCTGGAAAATGACGGGCGAGGTAGGGTTTTTTTTGTTTGGGCGGACTTATATACATAGGTACGAGTCGAGTACCGAGTCGAGTACTTCTAGACTCGTACTCTACTCGTAATCTAAACGAGTCGTGGAAACCCGCTCGTACTCGGTTCTAACTCAGACGAGTCGAGTACGAGTCGAGTATTCCGAGTCGAGTCGAGCGAGTACTCGAGCCTTAGTCTACTCGTGTACAGCTCTACTTACAGGTCATCCAAACAGAAAAACTAACTTACCTGTAAGTGACTTACAACTTACATCCAAACAGGTTACCTGGAAGTAACTTTCACTTGTAAGTGACTTACCGGTAAGTCACTTACAACTTAAAATAACTTACACGCATCTAAACAGCCCTAAGGAAGAGGAGCAAGTTCAGTTTTAGCAGGCAAGCTTCGTTCGATCTGAAGCGCAATGCGCTGCGTTTCAGCTTCGGGCGGCAGTCGTAGCTCGATCCGAACCGTCGGGACAAAGTGGTCAAGGAGGAGCTGACGGTGCCAGAAAATCTCGACTCGACGATGCAGCTGCTGTTTTTGGCGTGTAAAGGCGATGTGAAGGGCGTGGAGGATTTGCTGAACGAGGGCATTGATGTAAATAGCATCGATTTGGATGGGCGAACTGCGCTGCATATTGCAGCTTGCGAGGGACATGCTGACATCGTGAAGCTGTTGTTGAGGTGGAGAGTCAACATTGATGCCAGAGATCGGTGGGGTGGCACGGTAATTTGTACTTATCACTTGTAGTTCATGTGACGTCTACCATACACGGGCCTGCCTGTGTGATCAGAACTGTTGATCCCATGAGCCTCCGCTGTGAGTGGCCATGGTGGAAAAATCACACCGATTACACCCATCTGACCATCAATGCAAACCATTGGCCCTTTGAGTATTTGCAGGCCGTGTGCAGGTCAGAGTAGGGCCCGCTGAAGCTGTGCATGCCATCACTATGGTGCGCACCAGTGAACAGTTCTGTCAACAGAGGGTCGTCCCATGACAGTTTAGGTGTTGTGATCTACAATTTCGTATACCAAATCTGCATTTTGAATGTTTTATCTTATAATTGTTCCAGAGATTATGTTTGTTTTTTTAGAAAGAGATGTGGTATATTTTATTTTCGGTGCTCCCTTGGTGGGCTAGATCTGAAGCCAGACGAGCTACGGTGGGCTGTCAGTGGGTCGCCGGCACAGGTTGGCGGCTGCCGGTGGTGCATTGGCACCTTTTGGTGGTCACCTGCGGTGCGGTAGTGCTGGCTGGTGGCTGACAACTGTAGTATAGAACCCCCTTGAGAAGGGAGGAAGAAAAGGAAAATGGAAAAGAATAAAAAAGAAAAAAAAAAAAAAGGAAGGGGAAAGGGAAAGGGGAAGAGGAAGAGGGGATGATGGACGAAGGTAGGGCAACTAGGGTTGGAAAAACTCTATGGCTCATATCATGTAAGAGCATGAGTAGGTCATTTGGGGAAAATTGATAGTTAGGGAGCTAATGACTTCCCTAACCTATTTAATTAAGAAAAAAGTATGGTGTCCCGAGGGAGCAATGAAAATAAACTACACAAACATTTATTTCTCTCTAATAATTTTAACAGTTTCAGTACATGTTCTGAATTGATTAAATTCACGGAAGATGAATTTTGTTATGGGTTGGTATCACAGAATTTCTAGGCAGTTACCTCTGTAAGTGCACATGGGTGATCAGAACTGATGATCTTGTGGGCCAGTGTGTGGATGGGCTAAAGACCAAAAATACGATTATCGGACAACTCTAAAGTTTGATCATCCAGTTATCGTGAGTTTTTCTGGTTAAGTTAGGTTCATCACTCCATTTTGAGCTATGGTTCCTTTCTTCAGGCCACTAATTGGATGGCCACTATAGTTCAATTCCCTTGCTCTTGGAGTATGGGTTATCCACATCGTGGCCTACTAGATCAGATTAAAAAATTAAATCTGGCACTGTTCATTAAAAAAATGTCCCAAATTTTTCAAAAAAAAAAAAACCAAGAAAAAAATAAAAAGAAAAAGAAAAAGAGATGAAAACGTTAATTTAGTGCATGCATGTGACTATAGATCTAAACTCTATACATGTATTTGAACAATCTACATTCCAAATATTAAAAAAAGAACGCTGAAAATTATATAAAAACTAGGAAAAATACAAAAATTTTGAAAAATTATACAAACATGGCCAAATCAAGCACAATTCTAGTAAGATTTGGCAGATTCAGTAATATAATGTTAATTCAATATATTTGCAGAAAGAAAAAACAAAAAAAAATAATTTTTACCCCTTTTTTTTATTTTCCCCTAACCTTCAAAGATTCCCCAAAATCTAGTCGAAAATGGATTAAAAATAGTCCCAAGAAGCAAAAATATTTAAAAAGTGAGGGAGAAATGGTGAAAAGTTAGAAAAGAGTCCCTTGGAAAGAGGCTTATATATGTTGGACCATAATGGTTTGTTTGGGGCTGTTACAATTCGATTTTTTTTGGGGGAACGGGCCATTACCGTTGTGGTTTGATTTACAGTTTCGGTCATGTGATAAATGCATGCGTGCATAAAATTGAATGTGCGGCTCAATTCAAACCGAACAACTATGACCCCAGGCGCCAAGATAAGCAGATACAAAGTATGTGACCGAGATTGACGAAGATCGGTCGCCTATTCAGCCACTCACACAATATGTTAAAATGATCAGGTGATAGTCAGAATGTAGGGTTTGTCTTTTGATAATAGGTTATACTTTTGCCTTCCGTACGAAAGGACTTTTTGATATAGATAAAAGAAGAACAAGCAAGGAATTCTTATAGTCGGTTGCAGAGAACAACTGCAAAACACCTTTTCCTGGATGAAAAACTCTGGTTAATGCTTGAACTGAATCTAGCGTATGAGTGTAGACTCAAATTACAGCTAAAGTTAACACCTACTTGGTTACCATTGTGGATTACACTAAGGAATGTAAATAGCAGATAAAAGTAAAGGATTACACTATGGAATGTAAGTGACTTGTGAAAGTTAAAGGGTTACACTAAGGAATGTAAAGGATAGATAAATGAAAGGATAATGGAAAGATAGATTTGGTTGGTTTGGTTGGTATGAGACAATTTGTTTTGCTGAATTCATTTACTATTTATATCCTTAATTCGACCATCTGAATGCTTCCCACATTCTGACGGTTGTTATAACCATTTTAACACTACTTAACCCTCTCTACTTCTAAACTTGCCATTTGTCCTGTAATCACTTCAGCACGATCACTCTTCACTCAATCACTTAAGTAAATGACGTGACGTTGCTTGATACGCTCCAACTGTATTACCTTCATCTTCGTTTATCCCTGAAAATCTTCAAATACACCATGCAACTTGATCCTGATTACAAGTAACCCATTATAATTGGCTTTCGCAAGAATTGACAACAATAGGGATGAACATTGCCCCCCCCCACATCACTTTGCCTTTGGAAAAAAAAAATGTGAAAGCGAAATGTGACCCCTCATAAATGCAAAAGTCCTTCGGTACATGTAGCGACGCCACAGCAACCGTCTCTAACCAATGTAGTCCCACATGTTAGCTCCAACTACCATTTTTTCAAAAGAAGAGTTAAGCCTGTTGCGACGCGTGTACATGTATTGTATAAAACGAGAAATTAATGATGCCCTAATAAATGCTCTATATCCTCTGCCGATATAAGTGTCGTTTCAAACGTTCTCTCTCATTCCACGCTTTCTTCTTTATTGTTTCTCCTTCGAATCTTAAATCTTTCTCTCCGATTTTAACGATGGCTACTTCATCGTCTTCTGCTCCATCTTTCCATCTGGATGATTTAATCACTGTATTGGACGCACTCTTCGAGAAATGTTCCAATGAAATAGTCTTCAAATCACCGATCAGAGACTATTACTATATGGGACTAGCATTCTTCCCTGGAGTTAAACCTGAAGAAATCAGTATGATGGACCCTCTATTCCTCAACTATCCAAGCGAAACAATACTGATTCAATCTGAATCTGTCCTAGAGCCATTCAATGCTCTGAAGAATCCTCTATCCTAGCCGAAACCTCTACTAGAATGGGACAACTGGTTCGATCGTGTTGTTGCTCAATATGAAACAACATGGAGGAATTTTGGCATTTACGAATGCATCAAACTCTTCATGTACGAATATCCATTGGATCCTGACAGCGATGTCGACATTCTGGAGCCCATCTACCAACACATTCTTCTTTTGATGCGGCCCTATGAGTCTAACAATCTTGGATGTTAAAAATTTGACCTAACTCATTCCCTTTGACGAGATTGTCTTCCCCAGCTTCGCTAAGTAAAAAAACCAAGACACTTTACCAATTAGGCCGACAATGCCCATTCACACTTCATGCATGTTTACCACAAATATGAAGTCCCGGTCGAGTATGAAGAACACACGACCTTCTTACTGCTCTGGATTTGTTGACATTTACTGTGTGAATGCTCTTTAGATCACAAATGAATATGTCCAATTGGTCGAGGTGCTCGCACATGTTCGAAAACTTGCTCTAGCGCCTTTTGTACTTGGCCACCTGTACAGGGGTATTTTTGAGATTATCATCAAAGGTTTGTATCTTGGAGGAAGATCACAATGGCTTCTCCAGATGTGGATCTATGAATATTTTGGCTCTTCTCTTGTCATGGTGTTCCGTATCTGTTACGATATGCCCGTAAAGGCCGATACATGTAGGTAATGGTCATGACCATTACGCGATACGGGGGTAAAATGGGGCGGTTGGTTTTTTGGGACCGTATCGGCCGTTACAGTGGCCATAAAGACCGTCACGGGCCATAATGACCGTTACTCTTTTAATTGTCGAAAAACCACCATTTTTTTTCTATTTAAATTCATTTTTCTCTTCATTTTTTCACTTTTCTCATTCCAAAAACTCTCCTAGATCATTTTACAATAGATTTCGACCACTTTTACTATAGTTTCTAAGATTAAAACCGTAAATTAAAGTAATTTCAATGAATAGAAGCTCCAAGGGTTTTTTTTTTTTTTTTTTTTTTTTTTATAAATTTGAAAAAGTAGCATTTATGCCTTTTTAATGATTTCTAGTTCTAATGCTTGATTGTGATGTGTAAACATTAAAGACATATAATCATGTTCATAAATTCACTAAACAACCCGATACAATACTCTCACCAAAGAGTAGACCGTTACACTACCATAAACATGATCAAAACAAAAAATGAATATATATTTGGAATATTTACATTATTCTGGATTTTCTAGATATTTTTTTTTTTCAGAATTTTTTGAGCAAAAGAAAATTTTCAACCGTTACAGGTGTCGTAATGGTCTTTATGCCCCTGTATTGGGCTATTGGCCATTATGGCCAATTCCCGTATCGGTAATGGTGGTGACCGTTATGGAATACCTTGTCTCTTGTACATTCTCCCATTCATTCCGATGTTGTTTATACTTCTTATGATCACCGTGTTATTCATTCCCCTAAGGAGATTCGTACATTTTCCAGCTATATGGGCTCCCTATTCTTTCCTCTCAATAAAAGCAAACACAATCTATCCTTCACCTGATGCAGGACGTGAATTTAAATATGATATGCAAGATTTCAGACTTAGATCACACCAATTCAGAAACAATCACACAAATTCCACATCCCACATGAAAGTCCAAACATTCAATTAAATGGGAATCTATGCGGATCCAGGCCTACACATGTTAGGGCTGGATCAATGAAAATTATGAACCAAACAATACTTAAAGGGAAATAGAAATCACCCACACATGTATAAGAATCAGTCCCTAATCCAAGGGATTCCCCAATCTCAATTCAAGGAACCCTAGGATGAGAAAAGAGGCAAATCAATTAGGGATAATGTAATCTAGGGTCATGATTTATGAAATCATATATAAAAGAGAGGAAAATAGGAAGAAACTTGAACCCGAGACAGTCCGTGCTTGTGGACAGCGAGCCAGGTGCGGGTGCACGTGCGTCTGAGGCTAGCCGCACGTGTGGTGGGGGACGGAATCCAAAAATGGATTCCTAGGCCTTGGTCGGCCAGGCTTGGGCTGCAAAACCTCCAAATTTGACGTCGATCCGAGCTCTGGTCTGAGTGTGGTGCTCCGCTGACGTTTTAGCTTGCCCGCGGGCTGAAATCTGGAAACCTGCTGTAATGAAGAAATCTGATGCAACAAAAGGGACGAATTTGAAGTACGGATGGTGGGGGAAGATGGAAAAAAAGATGGAGGATGGGGGTGAATTGGGATCGATGTGGCTTCGCACCACGGTAGTTAGCCCTTCGAAAAGGGAGGGCTTCGCACCCACTTTTGAATTCTTCCACAACTCACGAAGAGAGCAGAAAAATAAAGCAGGAATTTTTTATTAACTTCAATGAATCAAAAGAACTACAAGGGGTGCCTATTTATAGGGAAAATCCTATACCCCAAAACTCGCACCATGTTGTATGGACCCTTTTTCTGTATAACTCATGAAAACTTATAAAACAAAGAGGTTTGAAACTATGATGGTATTTGTAACCAAGGCTGAAGTAGTTATTACTGTCTCCAGGTTAATGTTAATTTTCTTGGCAATTCTGTTTGAGCCTTGAGGTCTGGAGTGATTCTCTTAGGGTTTTTTGGACTTGGGATCCGGGGAAAAAGACGGAAGAATTTCTTTTAAATCTAATAGGGTGGGAAATGTTGTTCCTATTAAAATGTCATTCCAAGGAATTGGTTGAAACGAGAACATGTTTCTGCTGTTTGTTTTACAGCAAAAATTTCCTTGAAAATTGGTTTAGTTTTCCACCTCCTTTTTAGCAGTGATGTTCTTCCATGGAAAATAGACTTGGTTAGGCTCAAGTCAACTAATGGATCATCTATCGATGGGCCCCACATGGAAACACACATGGATAGGATCGACTAAAAATGGGCTCCACATGGTTAAGATCGTATAACAATGGGCCCCACATGGAAATACACATGGTTAGGATTGATTAACGATGCCTGCATGGAAATATACATGGTTAGGATCTTGTAGTGATGGGTCCCACATGGTTACTTAAGATCATCTATCAATGAACCCCATGTGGAAATGCACATGCTTTAGATATGGATGTGGAATTTGGAAATTTATTTCCGAAGAAAATATTTTCGAAGCTAACTAGGGAAATTTTGTTTTCACTGAAGTGTGCTGCACATCCAACCAGGTCCTTACATTAAAAGTGACTTCTAATATGTTATCCTTGGAGGAGATACCAAACGCAAAACAACAACAACAACAACAACAACAATTTAAAATCCAGTGGAAGTTTCCTAAGGAAAAACAAAGCAGTAATTTGGCTGCTAAGGTGTGAAATATGATCCCTCAGTATGATATTTCAAAACAGAAACAATGATATTAACAGAATATATAAACACAAAATTACAAGATAAATTAGAGAATCCATCACTACAGATTGTTCTTATTTGCTACAGTATTTTCCTGGCACTACAGATAATCTCTTAATACAAAAATGGTAATAGATACATTGATTAGCATTCAGCCATAAGTTGAACCATATCAATTTTACTAATATTCATTCTCCTTACCATTTATTATGATGACATCAAGAGATAACAGCATACTTCATACAGGTGATTAAGCAAACTGAAATTGGAGGTTAAAAATTGTAACTTCCAAACTGGAAATATAGTAAAAAACTAAAAAAAAACTTACTATTTTTCCCCCCTTTAAACATAAATGTAAACCCAAGGAGAGGTGAGATGGTAGAGTCAAGAAGAGAACCTGATTCACGAAGAGGCGTCTCAAGGCAAAGCAGATCTTTGCTTATCGAATCAAAGTAGAGAAGAAGTCTCTGATCCCGTGGCCGGTCAACGTTAGTCCGAGATCGTTCTGTGAGAGGGCATGGTATCTAAGCAAAACATTTGGGGGAAGAATGGAAACTCATCTTACCCTCTGCCAATTCTTAACCCCTTTTGTGACAGATTTTCCGGAGGGACAGTTTTTGGGGAGGAGGCCTTTGTTAAGGAGGTGGTTATTCCAAAACTCAAAGGTTTTGGTCAAAGCAGGCAATGTTGTTGAATCACATGTGTCTATGCGCATATGGGATCGCACAATTGCATATGCGACCGCATATTTTTTTGTTTTATTTTTATTTTTTTAAAAATTTTAAAAAATTGAAATTTTTTTAAAAATTCAAAAAAAAAAAGTAAAAAAAAGGAAAAAATTAAGGGTAACTTTCCTAAGATAATAAATAACTAATTTTACATATTTAAAATATATTTGAGAGAAATAAAATCAATTAAACAATGAATTAAATAACAAGTGCTTGAATCTTGATCTTTCAACTTCTGAGAGAGGGAATGTAGGGGAGAGAGAGACCACTTGGAAGTAGGAAATATAAAAGAGAGAGAGAGAGAGAGAGAGAGAGAGAGAGAGAGAGAGAGAGAGATTAAAACCACTTGGAGTCAAGAAATGTAAGAGAAGAATAGAGTACAAGAGTTTTGGAGTAAGAATATTGCAAATGGGGGAGGTTTCGAAGTCTTCTTTTAGAGAAAAAATTATTATTATTATTTTTAAATTTTTTATTACTATAAAATAAAATAAAATAATGTGCCAACCGTTGGCCAATATTCGATCGCATATGTTGTATGCAATCGGATACGTCGCATATGCGATCACATATTTTCGCATATGTGGCAGATCGCACATGTGATCTGCATATGGAATCATAAGTGGAGTAGCGTTGTTTAGCCTTGTTCAGCTTCTCATTGGAAAAGGCCAGAGGATGTCCCTCTTGGCTTAACAATCTGCCTATGGCAATTCCTGACACGTCACATGCTACCTCAAAGGCTTTGGTAAAGTCAGGTAGACGCATGATTGGTGCTTCCGTTATCTTCTTCTTAGCTTCTGAGAAAGCCTGTGCTGTGGCTCTAGTCCATTGAAACTCCCATTTTCGTATGCAATCTGTGATGGGAGCCATAATCGAGCTAAATCCACGGATGAACCGCCGATAGAATGTAGCTAGGCCGTAAAAGCTTCTCACGTTGTGTATGGTACACGGCTTAGGCCAATTGACAATGGCCTTGACTTTCTCAGGGTCTGCAGACATACCCTTTGACGATACAATGAATCCCAGGAAGATAACATGGGAGGTCAAGAAGGAACACTTTTTGAGGTTCGTATAGAGCTTTTCTGTGCGCAAGGCATTGCATACCTACCTCAAGTGCTCGATGTGCTGGCTACGGGACGTACTATAGATGAGGATATCATCTAAGTACACAACTAAAAAGTTGCCCATAAAGGGTCGCAGCACCTGGTTCATCACCCTCATAAACGTACCTGGGGCATTAGTTAACCCAAAGGGCATAACCAGCCACTCATATAAGCTGTCCTTCGTCTTGAAGGCAGTTTTCCATTCATCTCCTAGGTGAGCACGAATTTGGTGATAACCAGTCTTGAAGTCAATTTTTGAAAAGATAGTAAAGGTGGCCATCATGTCAAGCATGTCATCAAGCCTCGGGATGGGAAGTCGATAGTTGATGATGATTTTGTTTATGGCTTTACTATCAACACACATGCGCCACGTACCGTCTTTCTTAGGCGTAAGAAGCGCGGGCACGACGCACGGGCTCAGATTCTCACAAATGAATCCCTTTTTAAGCAATTCATCCACATGCCTCTTCAACTCAGCATGCTCGATGGGGTTCATTCTGTAGTGAGGGAGGTTTGGTAGGGTCGCCCCTGGGACGAGATCTATCGCATGCTGAATGTTTCACATTGGTGGAAGCTCCTCTTGAAGGTCCTCAAGGAAGACATCCCGAAACTCCTCTAGGACCAGACGAGCCTCCTAGGGTATCCCCATAGCAACCTTAGGTGTATTCTCCGTAGCTAGTAGGCCGTACACCATACTTCCCGCCTTGGTCTCTCTCTCAAACTTTTTAGTATCTATGATGTGGAGAGACTTTGACTGAAGCGCCCTTTAACTCTTAGGACCGCCTGGGGACGCAACATCTTTCGCTCCTGTAGACGATTTGGGAGGGCACGGGCTTAAGACAAGCTTCTTTCCTTCATGCTTTAATACACAATTATTCGTATGCCCGAATATTATGACATCTTTGTCATAGAGCCATGACCTTCCCAAGATGATATGACCAACGTCCATCTTGACCACATCACACCACAACTTGTCCTTGTATAGTCCAAACTCAATCGGAACAAGGCATCTCTGGGTCACAGGTAGGGATGTCGCATCCACCCAAGAAACTCTGTATGGGTTGGGGTGAGGGACTGGTTTCCCCAAGCGACTCAAAGTAACTGGGGAAACTACATTCTCATAGCTCCCGTTGTCTATGATCACTTTGTAGCTCTTTACTCCGCAGTTGGTGTAAGTGTGGAAAATGGTGGTTCTGCGCAAATCTTCGCTTTCCTTCCTCTGGGTCACGACGCACCTCACCACTGCAAGTGGGACAACCACAGTATCATCTTAGGCATCATTAGCCAGTTCAAGGGAGGGTATAATGATCTCATCATCCTAGTCACCAATCAACTTTATCTGCCACTTCTTTTGTGGGATGTTCAGAAACAAAGGCAATGTGCCTACCCTTATTTGAATACTCGGCAGCAATGTAACCCATGCCACCATAATGGTAGCACTGCCCTGGCATCGTGGGCCTAGTACTTGGTCCAGCCATATTGTTACTTCGATTTTTGTTGACTGGCTGGGTGCCAAGTTGAGCTCTGGGTTGAATTCCGATCTGGGGTCTCACTCCCTACGGAGCTACTCTAGGCGTAGTAGGTTGAAAATCAATCCCCCTCACATTGGACTGGCGCACATAGTGCTCTAGTTCCTGCACCACTTGGTAAGCATATTCCAGACTAGTGACCATGTGAAGCGTGAGCTCCCGTTGAAGCCATACAGAAATGGGAGAGAACCACAGTAGGGTCCTCATCCATATCACACCTCATCATATATTCATCAAACTTGGCACTGTATTCCGTCATCGTCATGAATCCTTGGCGCAAAATGTGCCATTGATACAACAACCTCTACCTGTAAGAAAGGGGAACATACTTCTCTCGCAACAGTTCTTTCATTTCAATCCAAAAAAGAACTGGCCTCCCTCCACATCATTCACGGCGACGCTCCACATTTCATCAATATAGTTTTGCCTGACCCACTAATTTCATCTTGGCGAAACCGACTCGTCATGGGTTTGGCAGACCGTGTCACTCAAAGAAGTGGTCCATGTCTGCTAACCAGTCAGAAAAAACTTTGGGATCCAATCTCCCATCAAAACCGGAGGCGTCAATCTTGATGCCCTTCATGACCCTAACAATAGGGTCCTCGTGCTCATGATATCTCTGGGGGTATTGACGACACGCCCCATCATGTCCCTTTCATTGGGTGGGAAGAATAGGATCACGATTGTGTGCAGGTGGTAATGGATATATGATGCGGATAATAGTGGTGCACCCTTTAGAGTGTACCAGAGGAGGAGGCGTCGCCGACAGAGTACCAAAGCAGAGGAGTTGATGTGAACGGACGACGGGTCCATCGGACCCACTTTCTAACGCGTTACAAGTGCAGGAGCGGCATGGCCGCACCCCGATCATAGATCCATGGGTCTGATTTTACACCCTTCCACCCTGACCATAGATCCATGGGTTGGATTTCACACCCTACCACATGGGTGTTTTAGTTTTGGACTTTTTTATTTTTTTCCTTGTTTCGGGGGCTTTATTCCAACTTTCTTTATTTTTCATCTTTTTGTTATTTTTCTTATTTCCAGGGGCTTCACACCTTACTACATGGGTGTTTTAGTTTCGGACTTTTTTATTTTTTTCCTTGTTTCAGGGGCTTTATTCCAACTTTCTTTATTTTTCATCTTTTTGTTATTTTTCTTATTTCCAGGGGCTTTAGTGCACTTTTACTTTTTCCATAGCTTATACATATGTTGTGAGGAACCCTATTTTCATTATTATTGAATGAATAAGAATTCATCTATTTTCTTCCTCTTTATTCAAGAGATTAGAGTTTCAGGATTGGCCCTTGGGTGTTGAGGATTCCACCCCGATTTCGGGTTTCCCTCTTTTTAAGATCTTTGAGGTGCAAGAAAAGGTAAGAATCATCCGCTTCCTTTTTTTTTTTTTTTTTTTTGACGACAAAGGACCTATACCTTCTTCATCTCGAATCCCTCATCCTTACCCCTTTCGTTTCTCTTTAGATACCCATTTCTAGTTCGAACGGAAAAAATGGATGGTTAGTCAGTAGAATCAGATCCAAGCTTACTCGTGGATTGACTTATGCTAGATCTGGGATATCCTCATATCCCGAGGTCCTCCATTTTTACTGTTTATGTGATCTTATGCTAAGGGACATGATCTTGACGAACAAACCTCATCTTTGTGTTGAGATTTACCTAATCCCTTTGTTTGGAAACAGTTAGTTAATTGGTGTATTTATTTGAATATTCTTTAATCTGATTATGCATGTATCTAGGGTTAGGTTATCACATGTCCCTGCATCAATATACCCCATCGTGCTTGTTGCTAGGCTCACAGACCTGGCCTGTGCCCAAACCATCCCTAGGCGGATCAGGGCCCATAACTTGGACTGATCGACAACCTCGGTGTCAAGGGTCGCTTGGGCTCCTCCACCTACAGTGGCGGTTGGAATAACAGCCTCTAGATGCACAACTCTCTCCTCTAGACGCATGAACCTACCATCCTGATGCGCAAACTGCTGCGCGATATCATCCCTCAAGATTCGAAACTGTTGATCCATTTTCTTAGTTAGGCCCTCCATAGCTTTGGCAAATTGATCGGAGTCCATGGTGTAATGGAGACCGAATCCACGACCAGTGCACGTGGGCATACACCGGGAATGACAAGTGAATGGTCTTATGTGCGAGAAAGGGTAAAAACGATGATACCAATGCAATACAACTACCTTATATGGCCTAGATCTATATGGGGACTCAACAAAACCTAGGAAAAAAGGGCTAATTAAACTCAACAAAATATGTCCCCTACTCTACTCATTTTTATTTTTTTTGGGCAAAGGGGTTCTTTAGAAAATTCTCATCAAAAGATAAACTGACCTACGTTAAAAATCTAGTCTCTGATACCAAAATTGATGTAGAGACATGTGATGACCTAATCCTAAATGCATGTATAATCAGGTTAAAGAATGTTCAAATAAATACACGAATCAACTAATCGTTTCCAATAAAAGGGATTAGGTAAATCTCAACACACAGATGAGACCATTCCGTTTGGATCAAGCCCCTTAGCATAAAATCATGTAAACAGTAAAAAGGGAGTACTTAGGGATATGAGTACATGTTTACATGAGTCAGTTAACTCGTTAGCTCGCTCGGATCGACTCGGAAAAGCTTGACTCGACTCGGATTGAAACTGTGTTCGAGCCGAGTCGAGCCAGTTTTAATGAGCTTGAAACATTTCGAGTCAAGTCTGAGCTGGACCTAGCTCGACTGGACTTGCTTAGGCTCAGATCGACTCGGATCGATTTTTGAGTCGAAGTATATATAGGTTTTTTTTATTAAAAAAGCCCTTACCTGTTCTGCCAACCCTAACCCCAGTGGCCAGCACTCAAATCCTCTTGGTCGTCCGTTCGCCCAAATCCAAACCAACTGTTTGATGAAATGACCTAACCAAGTGTCGACTGATGGCAAGGAAGGTATGTATGTGAAACAAATACCCCTTTTTCTTAATTTTCATGTTGCCTACGAGGTGTTTGATGAAATACCTATAAAAACCGCTGTCGCTGTTTTATAAAAAGTGAGAATTTGAGATGCAGTCCATGTGTTTGCGAAAATGCCGCAGAGGCGAACTCGACTTGATCTTGGCTTGAACTAGCCCGAGCTACTGACCGAACCGAGCCGAGTTCGAGTTGGGGTCGGCAAGTGGCCGAGCCGAGTCGAGCTATGCCAAGCTCGATTCGGATCGACTCGTGTACACCTCTAGATATGAGGATATCTTAGATCTAGCATAAGTTAGTCCACGGTCAAGTTTGGATCTGATTCTACTGACTAACCATCCCTCTTTTCCGTTCAAACTAGAAGGGGGATATCCAGAGATGAACAAAAGGGGTGAAGAATGAAGGGTTCGAGATGAAGAAAGTACAGGTCTTTTGTCATTAAAAAAGGAGGATGATTCTTACCTTTTCTTGCACCTTGAAGATTTAGAAAGAAGGAAACCTGAAATCGGGGTGGAATCCTCAACACCTAAGGGTTAATCCTGAAACCCTAATCTCTTGAATAAAGAGGAAGAAAACATACGAATTTCTATTCATTCAATAATAATGAAAATTTGGTTTCTCACAACGTATATATAAGCTGTGGAAAAAGTAAAAGTGCACTAAAGCCCTTGAAAATAAGAAAAATAACAAAAAAGATGAAAAAAATAAGAAAGTGCAATAAAGCTCATGAAACAAGAAAAAAGAACAAAAATATGTTTAAAACTAAAACACTCGTGTGGTAGGGTGTGAAATCCAACCCATGGATCTATGGTTAAGGTGCGGTCATGCCGCTTCTGCACTCATAGCGTGTCAGAAAGTGGGTCCGATGGACCATCCGTCTATCCACATCAACTCCTCCGCTCCGGTACTTTATCAGTGATGCCTCCTCCTCTGGTACACTCTAAAGGGTGCACCACTGATGTTCGCATCATTCTTGTTCCTTTTGTTCTTGCTTTGGCACTATCTCAATGCCTTTTCAATGAAAGTTCTAGTTATCTTTCAAAAAAAAGTTGGGTGGATAAAACAAAAGTTGTTTTCAAAATTTTATCGTAAAAATATGATGGGCCTTCTATAATCATGGGATTCACAAGTTTCATGAGTAAGTATTAATTGTCTGGATCATGGGCTTTCTAAGCTTACTGGTATGTGACCTTCGAGCAGGAGTTGAGTGTTTTAGGATCTGCTATAATGTGAATTTGTAGGGAACTTTATGTGTGTTTACATTTGTAGGCTATCCTTGTAATCTTGTTGAGTACCATATCTTTGTTTCATATTAATTTAAGTGTAGTCATTAGAGCTAATGCTTAATTTGTTGCCCTAAATTCTCCTTCTCTCCTTCTTCCCTGTTCCTCACTTTTCTCTCATTTGTAGCAAGTTTGAGGACACCCGCACGCACGCACGCGCACACACACCCGCACGCACGCACGCATGCGCGCGCACACACACCCGCATGCACGCATGCATGCGTGCGCACACACACAGGGAAAAGGTACTATGAGGTCGATCTCAGGGGAAGCAACCCATGAGGTCAAGCTGTGTGGGCCCCACCTTGATTCATGTCGGACATCCACCCCATCAATCAGATGCACCTGTCCATGATGGGCCATGAGCCTAAACATTAAGCCAATCCATAACTTAGGTGGGCCACACCACAGACAACAATTGAGAGTGGATGACTACCCATTGAAACCTTCATGATCATTTATAGGGCCTATTTTATGTGTCCCACTTGGATGAGGGGTCACACCAAGTTTTAGCTGTATCCAAAACACAGGTGGGCCCCACCAAGTGCTTTGAGATGTTTTAGGCGTGATTTCACAGGGTTTTAGATGGTGTGACCGACTTGAGTTTTGGATACGATCGTTTTTTAGAATATCCCATAACCCAGAGGGGACCCACCAAATGCATGGTGTGGATGTTCGACGTAGATCATGGTGAGGCCCACACAACTCGACCTCATGGGAAGCTTCCCATGAGGTCGAGCTCTGTGGGCCCCATTGTGTTGGGTGATGAACATCCGTCCCATTAATCAGATGCACCCTTCCATGGTGAGCCATTGACCTAGAAATCAGGCCAATCCATGACTTAGGTGGGCCACACCATAGACAACAGTTGAGTGGATGCCGCCCATTGAAACCTTCCTGATTGTATATAGGGCCTAGTGAGATGTGGTTTAGACATTCAACCCATCCATGTGTGTGTTCCACTTGGATGAGGGGTCACACCAAATTTTAGGCCAATCTAAAACTCAGGTGGGCCCCACCAAGTGATTTTAGATGTTTTAGGCCTAATTTCCTATGATTATAGATGGTGTGGCCCACCCGAGTTTCAAATACCATATATATATGAGAGAGAGAGAGAGAGTCCCATGGTGTTGAGCAATTTGTTTTAGAGATTCACTCCATCCATTGGGTGTGAGCCCCTCAAGCTCTAGCAGGAGGCTAAGAGGGGAGCCAAACCAATAAAACCTTCCAGATTGATTGTGGGGCCCAAGTAATGTGTATATGCCATCCAATTCATTCATCAGTGATGGGGACATCATGCGCACACGCGCACGCACACCACCTCCCCTATGCACGTACGTACGTAGGAGGACCCCACCATCGATCTGGCTCGATGACGACGTCCAGGGAGAGTCTCCTAGCTAGAAGATGAAGTTTTGGTTCAAAAGGATGGACCCGATAGTCAAGAAAAGCCCATCATGGGATCTCATGATCGTGGCCCACTCGTCGGATTGATTTCATATTTTAGGTTTTGCTTATTGTTATTATTTAGAACATCGTGAACGCTTTAGATTTCTTTGTTTGGTTTTTATTTTAGTTTACTTCATCGCCAAGTAATAGGTTGCGCACATGGTGTGAGTTTTTGGGGTATAGGGTTTTCCCTATAAATAGGCACCCCCTGTAGTTCTTTTCATTCATTGAAGTTTAATAAAAATTCCTGCTTTATTTTTCTGTTCTCTTAGTGAGTTGTGGAAGAATTCAAAAGTGGGTGCGAAGCCCTGTCTTTTCGAAGAGCTAACTACCATGGTGTGAAGCCATATCTATCCCTATCCCCCCCTACCCTCTTCCATCCATATCTCTCATCTGCTATCATCATTATTGCTTTGAATTTCTCAGCTTTTGCAGCTATTCATCCCCCTACAGCCAGTTTCCAGAATTTGGACCTGTAGGAGGGCTGAAACTTCAGTGGAGAATTACGCCTCGACCTTACGTTAGATCGTCGTCAAACTTGAAGGGATTGGAGGTCTCTCCTGGCCGACCGAGGCCTAGGTGTCACTTTGTGGATGCGGGCTTCCATCACACTTGTGGCCAGCCCACCTGCGCAAGTGCGTCAGCCCTGGGCCACCATCTACACGCAGGAGCTTTCTCCGGGTCAGGTTTTCCTCTGATTTTCCTCTTTTCATTCTTATTTCCTAAACCTTAGCCTTAGTTTGCATTAGCCCTAATTTATTTGCCCTTTTTTTTCACCCTAGGGTTCCTTGAATTGAGATTGGGGAATCCCTTGGATTAGGGACTGTTTGCTATGCATGTGTGGTTGATTTCTATTTCCCTTTGAGCATCGTTTG
The DNA here is from genome assembly GCF_029962835.1 of Magnolia sinica. NCBI lineage: Eukaryota > Viridiplantae > Streptophyta > Magnoliopsida > Magnoliales > Magnoliaceae > Magnolia > Magnolia sinica. The sequence continues at coordinate 62,683,050 of NC_080577.1, forward strand.
GTTTATAATTTTTATTGGTATAGTCTTAGCCTGTGTAGGCCTAGACCCGCATAGATTCCCCTTTACTTGAATGTTTGGACTTTTTATGTGGGATATGGAATTTGTGTAATTGTTTCTGAACTAAGGTGATTTTAAGCCTGAAATCTCACACATCATGTTTAATTTCATGTCCTGCATCAAATTTGGTATCAAAGCTTAGGGTTCTTATAGGGGAATACATTATTTGTTTAGGGTTAGTTGGCGCAGACCATGTTTAGAGTTCTTAGGCATGATTTTAGACCGTTCCCTCTGGTGTGATCCACCTGAATTTGGATCAACCTGATTTTTTGGATCAAGGGTTAAGGTGAGGTGAGTAGGTGACGTATGTGATGGACTGAGTGGATGTCTAACACAGATCATGGTGTGGCCCACTTTGCTCAACACTGTGGAAAGATTCACAGATGCGTCTTCATACAAAGAATCTGGGTCCAAAGTAGCTTTGTTTTGTTATTGGGATACTTCTGGTTGAAAGCTTTCTATTTTTTGGTTGTAATGGAATAATTCTCACTCCCCAAGAGCTGTCCTGTTGGGAATTTCTTCATGGATGGTTTTTTCACAGTAGATTGTGTCAACTTGTTTGTTAATGAATATTTTCAATTATCTTAAAGCTATGCCATTCTTTTTTGTTTGTTTTCTTATTCTTATGTTTACTTCTGCTGGAGCAGAAATGCTTTCAACCATAAGCTGACATTGTTAGCAAAGGTTCGTCATCCTAATGTGGTTCAGTTTGTGGGAGCTGTTACTCAAAATATACCCATGATGATTGTTTCAGAGTACCCTTCAAAAGTAAGCCTTTTCACCTTTATAGTACAGAATATCTGCTGTGAACATTATGCCATACAAGTTTTAGTCTAACTTTTTGTTTCCTTGTGCTGTCTCATTCTATTACATTTTATTCTGACTAGGTTTTCTTGTTGAGTGGTGGTGTTCCCTAATATGTTAATTTCTTAAAAATCGTTATATGTAAGCGATCAGTTATTTGGTTATACTGAAAGTGCTATGGTGCATTTTTACAAATCAGTTTATAAGTATATTGTCCTTGGTAGAGTGGAATGGTGGAATGTTATTTGCATGACCCCAATTGGTTGGAATGAGGCTTTAGGTGATGACAATGAGATGATGATTTATTTCTTTATTTATTTATTTTATTTTAAATATAAATTATTATATCATAACTAGTAGCTCTTATACCGTGGTGATTTTCAGGGCGATCTTGGAAGCTACCTTCAGAAGAAAGGATGTCTGCAGCCTACTAAGGCTCTGAGATTTGCCCTTGATATTGCTAGGCATGTTCTACTCTTGTTTAAAAAAAGTTTCCCTGAAAATCTATGAATTTTAGCATGCTGTGTTTCAGTGATAGACTTTTTCTGTTGTTTCTTATATTAATTTATCGGTCCTGACAAATTTCAGTCCTTGAGGATAATGGTGCCCCATCAGTTGCTGAGATAGGGCGAGTGGGCACCCCCTTGACCCATCACTTTTCATGGTTGTGGCCCTTGCTTCTTGCAGACGGGCAGCTGAACTAATTTGCTAGACTCGGATCTTTTTCTCTTCTTGAAATTGACCAAATTGTTTGCTTAAGAAGTTACTTGTTTATACTTGTTAAAAGTGATGTGTGCAAATATGCGTGGATAGCATTTCTTCTAAGATAACAGGTTCAAAAGCTATTTAATTCAGATAACAATAAAATGCCTTCAGATGGTGACTGCATTGTCTTCTGATCATGTGGAGTGTTTCATTTATATCCAAACAATCAGTGGAAGTTTTTATCATTGTGCACCTATGATTAAGGGATGATAGCCATTTCAAGCACACAAACATAATATAAAAGTTCAGAAGTATCGTCATCATCAGTTCCCTAAAAGCTGGTGACATTCCCTTGGGCCCAATTTTGTGGAAAATTTTAATTTCTTTGAAACGTATTTTCACAGAAATGCGGGGAAATGGAAATGAGATGTTTGGGAATTTGTTGATTTCCTTAAAAATTGATCTCATTAATACTTTTTCCTGACACATATTTTTCATTTGTTTGCAAGAAATTGAGAAATGTAAACTAGTCAAATCCAAAACATAGGGAGTATGTTTTCAACTAGGAAAAAATAACAAGAACAACTTATCGGGGGAAAAAATTTGAAGACGTTTCAAACCTCATAAAGAAAGTAATGGCTGAAAACATTTGAAAGGATACCTTCAACAATCCCCTAAATGATTTTGAGGTGAATTGTAAGAACCCTTGCTGTCAAAATATTTCCACTGTGTAAGGAAGGTTGTAATGGTCGGCCCAAAAATGTGTTCATTTGAAAGGGGAAACCTCACAAAAAAAAAAAGAAGAAAAAAAAAAGAAGAGAGAAAAAAGAAAAATGCATGATACTTTGATTAGAAGCAGTGGGTGTGGGAAGGGGTCCTCAGTTGATTGAAAATGGCGATTATAGGGACGAAAGGAAAGAGATGACCAACATCAGTAATGATAGGGACAGAGTTTATGTCAGGGGAGCACTCCCGTAAATAATGAGTCTCTGAGAATTTCTTCTGTGAAAATTGAGTGAATGTATTGAGTTCCATGGAGGAAATGCTTTTGGTCCCTTTTTTTGTTGAAAGGAAATGTGTGGAAAATGAGTGACAACGGAAATGATACATTTCCACAATCTCACAAATTTCTGAAATGGCTCATTTCTGCAGAGATGCATTTCCTCAATTGCATTTCAAAGCTCCCCAATGGAGCCTTGTAGAAATAGAAGGTATGATAAGCATAACATCATTGAGAATTTTCAGTTATCTACTGAAATTTCTTGATTAACATAATCATTCAAGAAATCACCAAAAGGTCCAAAAGGATCTTTACTCAAGCATCAAGTTGTGGTGTGGCATCAATTAGCATATCCTATTACTATGCTGTTTATGGAACACCAATACCCTTACTGATTGTTGTCATTGGGTATATGTCTGGAAGGAATATCAGAACATCTCTTATTCTTTACTCAATGGGTGTGATGTTTTTGAGGGACTATCAAAAAGCCAAATTTTTTAGCCTCTACGATGGCCGGCTGTGGAGCCTGGGTAAAAGAGAAAGGTTCATCTATGCTGGGAAGCTGATAGTAAAGACTTTTTCCAATCTTCCATTTCAAAGCCAACCCCAAATTGCTGGGAAAAAGTTAAGGTTACGATGAAGATTTTTTCAAGGCACTGACTGATTGTTTCTGAACAGTCCTTGCATGGAATAAGGGTATTATCTTCCCTTCATGTCAACTTTTTCGTTTCATGTATCCGTGGACTTTATCTATTATGAGGGTATTATCATTCTCCTATGTCAACCTTTTCGTTTCACATATCCAATGGATTTTCTGTTGTGACCCACATAAGCATACTTAGTCATGGAGTACATAGTACTCTGGAGTTCAGGTAATATGCATTTTGATGCTTATTCCCCTTTGTTACACATCCATAATCTTGCATATGCACAATTTGTCTAACATATCTATGGATTTTATCATTTTGTGTATCCATGGATTTTCTGTTCTGATCCACAAAAGCATATGTAGACTGTCCTGCAGTACACGGTACTCTGGAGTTTGGTCTAGCATGCATATTGATGGTTATTCCACTTTACACATCCATAATCTTGCACATGCATAATTTGCCTGATATATTCTCCATATGGTGTATAACTCTCTCTCTCTCTCTCTCTCTCTCTCTCTCTCCCCCCCCCCCCCCCTTTGATGCATTAGACATCAGCTGTTTTTTTTTTTTTTTCCCCTTGCTCTTGCTAGCTTGTATATTGGTCATGCTAGGTGGTAGTTGCATTCAAATCTTCTTTTGTCATAAAATTTTCCAAATTGTACAGGTTATGACTTTTTCTTATACGCGGGCTGTTTTCCTGTATTCAGGGGTATGAATTATCTTCACGAATGCAAACCGGAACCCGTTATCCATTGTGATTTAAAGCCAAAGTAATGCATCCAAATGTGAGAGTAATTAACTTTGCTAGATAGAGTTGTTGCAAATTCAATGTAATTTGTACTCAGTGGGGTGTACTGCTCTTGATTATTTGAAGTTTTGGTTAGGTTCCAGAAATATTTTGCTGGATAGTGGAGGCCAGTTGAAGGTAGTAGGTTTTGGTTTGGTCAGGCTGTCAAAAATATCACCTGACAAAGCCCAACTAGCTCCAGGGGCTCAGATTGACAGTTCAAGTAAGTTTGCTTCATAAGCCTATTGAATACTTATACACTCTATCAGCTCCAAACTTTAAATAAATGGTCCTGTGGATTCTGATATTTTCATGTTTATAACTATGTGAGTAGTTCCTAACAGTAACTCGTACTTGAGAAGATCAATGATTTCTTAAATGGGATTTGATTAGAAAAAAAATGAACTGAATAGATTCTCCAATTTATTGTTGTTTTGTTTTGAGTAGAAATCAGATCTAATATCTACAAAATGGTACTAAATAAATCCAATTGGGTTGAATGGAAGTTCAGCAGCGAAGTTTTATAGTTTCTGTCTAGTGCTTTTATTTTGTATAATAAATGATATCAAATATGAGGATCAGAGAAATATGTAATGTGGTGTGTAAATGCATTTGATGGCACCAATGTTTCAACCATTAAGAAGTATTAACAAATGATTCTTTTATAGGCACCTAGGTGTACCCAATGTTCGAGTTGTCGGTATCGCTGTAAGTTTCGTTGGCCGGCGATAAAGATATAATATCGTTATCGCCGATAATATCGCCAATAACCGGAAATGCGGGGAAAAGGGGGGAAACATGGTGAATCGGTGGAATTTTTCAGTGAAACTCAGGACATGCCTAAATACACATATTTGCATATTCAAGAATAAAAAATTGCCAAAAGAATGTATTAAATAATAAGTTTTCACTGAATGGGGCCCAAAAAGTATGCGCTCCCATAATAAATCACTAGAGTAGTAACCAAAATGAGTTTATATAATACAAATGCAGCTAGCCTATAATAATTAAGACATGTAAAAGTAAATGAATTCAAAAAGTACACCTTTTTGGTCATATTTCACTCCACATGGAGTGACGGGGTGGCTCGTAGTCAATCAGATCCCTTTGCAGTTGGGCGTGGTACTGTTGCCCAACATGTTGGCAGTACTATTCTCAGGTCATCCTCTGCTTGTACCATTTGAGGAACTCTCTTATGTACCTCTGATAATTGTCCTCCCCGAATTGTATGAGTATGCCCAGATGTGGGTACTGCGTGACATACATGACGACATTGGCTAAGTAGGGTCTTGAGGAAATAGATCGAGTCCAACCTTGACTCCCTGATAGTATTGTTGCCAGTCATACAAGTACTCGTATATCCTCCTGTTAAAGGGTCATGACTCAAAGAGCTATCTGTCGGTTGCCTGTATCCATGGGTAGACGAGTCTGATTGAATGTTCGAGTCGCCATACCCATACCCGTGATATCCCCCATGTGCATAAGGTGGGACAGAGTTGGAGCTCATTTGCTTTGAACCAATGTCCATAGATGACAAGCTATGTGCGAAAGCATTAGCCGCGACCCGTTCGACCTTCTTTTTTGAACGATGCTCGAAAATATGTGTGGACTTCTGATGCTCTCACCCTGGATGGTGGACGAGATCCATGGTCATCGTCATGAGTGGCATGGTCTAATTACTGCTCCTTAGTGAACTGGCAAACGGATTGCTAGCTCTAACCTGTCGTGTACCCTTCACCATTGCTACCTCCACCTCCACCCCGACTAGTACCATCTACATCAGTGCCGGTGCCTCCATCCCCTCCACCACCATTATCATTGTCGTCGTCGACTTGTCGTCCCCATGATCAATGTCAAGTGGGGGTCAAGTCTTATCATCATCGCTCACTACAACTTGATGATGGGGAGGGGGCCCTGATGATGCTTCCTCACCCTCATTGGAACGTGCCGAACTCCTTACCAAAGGATCAAAGAAGTTTGTATCTGCCCTTTATTGGCTTACTAACTGGTCAACATCGATACCAAGAGAAGCCGCTTCCACGGGTACCTGTGGAGCAGGGCCTCTATCCGCATCATCTAATCAACCGACTTGAACCACTCATAAAGTGGGTGCTTAGTGTTGTTACGTATCTGTGCCATGGTACCTATCGATAACAAGTCGAGCTGGTCCGAATTTGCCTCCATGTCTCGGCCTTCTTGCAACTGCCTCTCTCTTAATTTTATATTGTAATGGTAGTAGATGAGCTTATGCAATTATCATATGCCAGCCTGTTTCTTTTGCTAGTGTGTATGAGTGACCACGTGCTCCAATTCCTCTCGCATGCTGAAGAGGATAAAGTCTGGGCAAGAACACGAATTGCCAATAACTGCAGTGCAGGTATGCCGCCTCCATACATCGCCCACCACTTGCTTATATAACCATGAGGAGTTTGTTTTAGTTTGAAGTTTAAACGGGGAATGCAATTACCCAACCATATACCATACTACATAAGTAAATAAATTAAAAATTATACTCACACGGCATCATCGTTTTTTGTCGATGCTTTTGCTAGTGTGGATGAAAATGTACCCCTAGCATCCCTAAACTACAACACCTATAAACATGGATTCGCAGGTCACCATTTTTAACTACCCATATTTATAGAGACTAAGAAAATCTGCTCATTAACAAAATATGCTCAAATTGTATTACCTGGTCACTGAATTCTGCTTGCGCCGACAATTCAGGGAACAACCTTTCAAACACCTCTTGGACAGCCATATTCAAATAATCTCTCATGGAGCCGACGCTTGTAATGGAATTTGGGATTCAAGTAATATGCTGAAATCCAAATATTATTTACTCAGTTGCTTAAAGTGTAAGTGGAAGTGATAAAAAAATACAGGTAAACATAACAAACTTACTAGCCTGGTGCAGTGGATCTTCGAGGGTCTTGGTGAAATTGCACGTGGTGTAGGATACCATGGCTATGCGTGGAAGCTTGGCGGAGCTATAAAATGAAGGCTATGTCCCGGGGTGGGTGGGAGTGATTACGATCAAATAAATTTGTGTCAGTTAAACATACAATTGTTTAAACTAATTTTCAATTAAAATTAAGGCAATTAACTCTAAGGCTTCCAAGCCAATAGAGGGTCCAATCACATAGACTATAAATGATATGCTAATGAAGCAACTAGTCTATAGTAAACAAGATAGTGTACATGTGTGTGTAGGATGTGCTATCTATCAAATCCTAACATTCATCTAATCATGCATAAATATAATTCATCAATTAATCACATAAACATAATTAAACAAGTGCTTAAAGACAATACCAAAGATGTGCCCTACCATGATGAATTTGTTTCATTCACGCCGTCCATCAATTTTCCTAGATCATTTTATGGTATGATCCCAAAAACGAGGAAGATGGAAATCTCAAGTGGACCACATCACAGGAAACATTGCCGATTGAAGGCCCACCATTAAAAACATATTGGGGGTCACAAAAGTTTTGGATCAAGCTGATATTTGTTTTTTCCTTTCATCCAGGTCTGTATGACCTAATTATCAGGTTGGATGTCAAATAAACATTACAGTGGGTCCAATGTTTGAGTTATCGGCAAGAAATCGATAATATCGCCAATATTATCGGTGTCGCCTGACCTGCGATACCAAAAACCCAATATTTCGTTTCTCTTCTGGATGTCGCCGATATTTTCGATATTATCGGCGAGATTTTCGGATCACTGGCCAAATCAGCCAACTAACCTGTAGATTTTGATAAAATAGGCAAAACAAATGCCGTGTTTTCGGCGACATAAGGCGATGACCCTCTTATTCGGAAAAAAATATAGAAAAAAGAAGAAGAAGAAGAAGAAGAAGAAGAAGAAGAAGAGGCTCTCTTACCTTTTTACTCAAGATCTACGTCAAGGAGTGGCCTTCGGCTGGATTTGGTTGGCCAATCGAGATCAACAGCGCCGGATCTTTCACAAGAACGAAAAACCTAAAACCCCCTTTTTCCTTCTAATAGAATAGCTTTGAAAGGAAACTAGATTTCTACCTAGGCTTACGGGGATTTGATTTGGGATTTGAAAAAAATCTGAATTTGGAGAGAGATTTTTGAGAGTTTTAATGGAAAAATCATCGAAATCCCCTTTGTCGTTGCCGGTTTATCATCGAAATCATCGAAATCTGAATTTTGGTTGCCGGTGTACGACACAGTAGCTACATAGCTGCTGTAGGTACGTGTCACGCGCAGACGAGCACTAAGGCTCCTCGAGCTCCTAGTACGAACGATTCAAAGGAGATTAAAGTTACGTGGCCCCACAGTGATGTATTTATTATATCTACACTGTTCATCTATTTTTTGAGATTATTTTAGAGCATTAGAAAATGAATCATATCCAAAGATCATCTGGACCACACCACAAATAACAGTGGAGATAATGATTTTCACCGTTAAACAATTTGTTGGGCCCACCATAACGTTCTGTAGGCCCCACCATGATGTATGTGTTATATCTTTACCGTCCATCTATTTTTCGAGACCATTTTAGAGTATGAGACAAAAAATGAGGTATATCTCAATCTCAAGTGGACCACATTACAAGAAATAGTGTTGAATGAACGTACACCATTAAAAACATTTTGGGGCCTATAAAAGTCTTGGACCAAGCTAATATTTGATTTTTCCCCTCATCTAGGTCTGTATGACCTAATCATACAGATTTGATATCAAATAAACAGTACAGTGGGCCTTAGGAGGATTTTAATGATGGTTATCCAATCATTATTGTTTTCATGTGGTGTGGTTCATTAGAGATTTGGATCTGACTCATTCTTTGTCTCATACACTAAAATGATATCTTCAAATGGTTGGACGGTGTGGATACGAAACATAAACCATGGTGGGGCCACATAACCACTCGACGTCACTTCAGTGGCAGGTCCCGCTGCTCAACCCGTCACAACTAATCTGCGTCCCTACGGACTCGGGTGGGTACATATGTGTTGCGTATTGAGTAAATTATGTGGGGTCAACTGTGATTTACATATTTTATCCACTCCGTCCATCCATTTTAACAGATAATTTGAGGGCTTTAGCCCAAAAACTAAGTATATCCAAATCTCAAGTGGACCTCATGAAGGGAAACAGTGTGTATTGAAATTATACCGTCTAAAATTTCATGAGGCCAAAGAAATTCCGGATCAATCTGTTATTTGTGTTTTTCCTTCATCCGTGTCTTTGTGATCTTATGAATGGGTTGGATGACAAATAAACATCACTGTAGGCCCTACCAAGGTTTCAACTGTGGAAATCATTATTACCATTGTTTCATGTGGTGTGGTCCACTTGAGCTTTGGACCTGCTTCAAATTTTGAAACAACCATTAAAATGAGCTGAAAAAATAGATAGAAGGCGTGGATAACCCACGCACATTCATGGTGGGCCCAACATGTTGGGCAACAGTACCACTCTCAATTGCCACGAGATCTGGACAATGATTACGAGCCACCTCGTCATTCTATGTGGGGATGAAATGTGGCCAGAAATGTGTATTTTTTTTTTAAATTCATTTACTTTTGCATGTCTTAATTGTTATAAGCTTGCATTTGTATTATATAAACTCATTTTGGTTACTATTTGAGTGATTTCTTACGACAACGCATGCCTTTTGGCCCCCATTAAATGGAAACTTCTTATTTAATGCATTCTTTTTACATTTTTTTCATTCCTAAATATGTAAATATGTGTATTTAGGCATGTCATGAAGTTTCACTGAAAAATTCCACAAATTTCTCCATGTTTCCCCCTTTTTCCCTGCATTTCCGGTTATTGGCGATATTATCGGTGATAACGATATTATATCTTCATCTCCGGCCAGCGAAACTTGTAGCGATATCGACAACTCGAACACTGAGTGGGTCCTATGAGGTTTTTAATGGTGGACAGTCCACTTGAGATTTATATTTGCCTCATTTTTGGGTCAAGCCCTATAATGATTCGGAAAAAATGGTTGGACGGCGTGGATAGATCACATACATCATGGTGGGCCCACAGAGCACCAACCAGTAGCCACCTAGCATGTCTAGGGAGGTTTTAACGGTAGCCATTTCCCTACCCATTTTCCTTGTCATATGGCCCACTTGAGTTTTGGATATCCCTCATTTTTGGGCCCATGGCCTAACATGATCTAAGAAATGGATGATATGGCACAGCTAAACATTACGGTGGACCCTACAAAGTTTAATGGTGGGTATTCAAAGAGCACTGTTTCTTGTGGTGTAGTCCAACAGAGATCTGGATCTGCATCGTTTTTTGACCCATGCCCTAAAATGATATGGCAAAACGAATGGATGACATAGATGTATAATGCATACAATGAAGTTGGCCCACATAACCACTCGCAAGTCCCAAGTGTGCACTCAACACAAGGAGTGCGAGAAATTGGCTTGTGTACTAAGGTACGTAGTACGCTTTTATTGTACCGAGTAAACTCTATTGGGCCCACCATGAATGTTTGTGGTTTATCTACGCCGTCCATCTGTTTTTATAGCTCATTTTAGGGGTTGAACCCAAAATTAAAGCATATACAAAGCTCCAGTGGACCAGACCACAGAAAACATTGGGAATAATGATTTCCACTGTTAAAACCTTCCTAGTGTCCACAGTGATGTTTCTTTGTCATTCAACTTGTTCATAAGATCACATTGACATGGATAAAGGGAAAACACAAATATTAGCTTGATCTAAAACTTCCGTGGCCCTCGAGAATTTTCAACAATAGATGTTCAATTCACACTTTCAGGTGGTGTGGTTCACTTGAGCTTTGGACATGCTTGATTTTTTTAGCTCAAGTCCTAAAATTATCTAGTAAAATGGATGGACGGAGTGGATAAAATAAATAAATCACAGTGGGCCCCAAGAGTTTACTCAGTGCGCTTAGGGTATCAATAAGCAATCTGCTTCCATTTCCTTGGGTAACATGTTTGTGGGAGCGGATTAAGTGAGACCCCAGATCCACCGAGGTGGGTGGGACCCATGACTGTGGGTCCCAAAAATGAAGCATGCCCAAACCTTAGGTGGACCACACCACAAGAAACAGTCGTGATTGACTCCCCACCATTAAAAACTTCATGGAGTCCACTGGAATGTTTATTAGCCATCCAATCTATTGATAAGGTCAATCAAACCTGGATGGCAGGAAAATACAAAGATCGACTTGATGTAAGACTTTTGTGGCCTATAAAATGTTTTTAATGGTCATTTACCACTATTGCCAGTCTTGTGGTCCATGTTCGCCTGAAATTTGGATATGATTAATACTTCGGATCACATTATAAAATGAGCTTTGAAAACGGATGGACAGCGTGGATAAACAAAAAATTCATTAAGGTGGACCCCACATAGTAAGGGTAACACCCACTAAGGTGCTAGCCGAGTAACACATAATTCACTTAAATCGGATTGCATATTGAGTAGCTCAGTATGCTTTTTTCATAATGAGTAAACTCTTTTGGGCCCACCTTGGATGTATGTGGCTTATCCATGCCGTCCATCCATTTTTTCCACTCATTTTAAGGGTTCGGCCCAAAATTGAAGCATAAACAAAAAGTGGATGACACCACAGGAAACAATGGGGTTAATGATGTCCACCATTGAAACCTTCCTAAGGCCCACAGTGATGTTTATTTGTAATTCAACCTGTTCATAAGGTTTCAAAGATACGGATGAAGGGAAAACATAAATATCAGCTTCAAAACTTTTGTGGACCCACAGAAGTTTTCAATGGTATACGTTCAATTCACACTGTTTCCCATAGTTTAGTCCACATGAGCCTTGGATATTCTTGAATTTTGGGACCATGCCCTAAAATGATATGGAAAAACGGATGGGTGGCGTGCATATGACGTGTACATGATGGTGGGCCCCACAAAGTCTACTTAGTACACTAAGGGCCTGTTTGGATTCGCGTATTAGACTGTATTGTATGGTATTAAAGGGCTTGATTTGACATTTACCGTGTTTGGTTTGGAGTTGAGATGCGTGGAAAACCATGCGCGCGAATACATCGTAATTCTAAAAAATCGCAGCGATGGTAGAGGATTGTCAGACGACTCTGTTGCCGTCAGTACAGACCATTCAATGCAATGTATTCGCCAACTTTCATGTCTATCTCTTCCAAAAAGGAGTTCATCTCTCTGAGAAAAAAGAAAACAACTGAAAGTCAAATAGTTTTTCTTCCTCTCCTTTAGATCTCTTCTTCCCATCTCTTGTCGGTGAATAGGATCGGATTTTGTCGTTTTTCTTCTTCAAATCTAGCAAGAAGAAGAAGAAGAAAAAAGCCCATCTCTTTTGTTTTTCTTCTCCTTTTGTTATATAGGTTTTTGAAATCAGTTGCTGTTTTTTCTTTCTTTTTTGATATCTGAGTTTTAGAAGGAACAGAAAAAAATACAAGAAATAGGGAACGGTTGAGATTGAACGTTCTCTTTTAAGTTTTTTTTATTTGTTGTACTGCTTGTTCTGATCTTTGATCTTGAAAAGAACATCTGAAAATCCGATTCAAATGGGTTTTTCTCCTTCTTCTTCATGTTCTTTCAGACTCTCTTTGATCTCTTTTGCACTCTTTCTTTTAATGGTTTTTGGTTTTCTGAGTTTGATTCCATCAACAACATTCCTTACATTCTCAGCTTTGATTTTATCTACAATTGCGATCTTCACTTCCACAAAGAAGAAAGATATTGCAGAAGCAAATTCATCGAAAGCTGAGATTTTTTTAACAGATGACGGGCTAAAAACTCAGCCAGAAAAGGAGGTTGATATGAAAATTCATGACTCTGTCGTCAAATCATCGGAGCCGTTGTCGAACAATGGGTATGATCTTTCATCAACAACTGAAGATTCTGACGTCGATCACTGGAGCTATTGTCGAACTCTGGAGTGCTCAGATTGTTCAGTTTCCGACGACGAAAGCTTAATTGAGATCATGCTTCCAGAAGGGCGGTACATTGGCAAATCAGAAGGATGGATGGATAGGATTACTCAATTACGAACATGTTGGACAGCTAGGATTAATTATATCACATGACGGTGGGCACCACCTCTTATGAAATGGACGAGAAATTAAAAATAACCAATCCGTACAAATACTATTGTATGTTGTACGATTGTACAATACGCAGGCCTAATACGTCGTATCCAAACATTGATCTGTACAAGAATTTGTATACTTGCTCGAACAATACCTCCTATCCAAATATTGATTAATGGCATGTTGATTTGGATGTATTCTGAAAATCATCCAACGTATACATGAATAGTACTCGGATACAATACAATACACCCTAATACGCGAATCCAAACAGGCCCTAAGGGTACTACATAGTGCGTACGCAAGCCGATTTGTAATTGGCTCCCTTAATAAGGGTTAAAAATGAAAATCTATCCCCCCTACCCTCTACAACCCGAAAATCCCTCTCCCTAGAACCCAAAATTCGAAATTTCCTTCATAAGAAAACAGATCTCCAGATTTTTGTAGCCCTAACAACATGTTTTGAGGTTGGCAAGCCGATTCTTTTCGGAGAAGTCACCATTGGTGGATTTTTTGATGGAAAGTCTGAACTTTATTAGGGTTTGATTCGTACCTTTTGAAGAACAGTTGCCAATCTGCAATCAATGACCGTTGAGCTCTGAAAATTTCTTCCTCAAACAGATCTGGGAGACAAAAAAGGTATTAAAAAGGGGTTATATATGTTTTGATTACCCAGTGATACCGATATTATCGGCGACAATTCGATATTGTCACCAATAATTTAAACACTGGTTGTACCCTTCGCATGATTGTGTTGAACTCAAAACTACGCTAGGCCTAACCAGATTCTTCATCATTAGGATTTGGAACAGAAACAAACAATAGTATCCACCCAGATGTTTAAATCAACACTGACCACTAAAATCCAGTGAACCCGTTACCCTTACATTCAACAAATTTCATCACAGAATAACCTTGTGATTGTGGTTTTTGTATATGTTATTCTATAGTTTGCATCGGTCATGCAATCCATGTACCTCTAAATTGGAAAATAATTTTTCTTGTTCACGCTAGGTTTATACATGGCACCGGAGGTTTACAAAGCTGGAATATTTGACAGAAGCGTTGATGCATTCTCTTATGGTCTAATTTTTTATGAGGTATGATGCCTTTGCTTGTTTCATGTTTTTCTTAGTGTGTAGGGTTCCTCCATTCCCTGCCTGGTTTGGTAATTTTCTCAAGGTTCAAATATTTGAGACCATATAAGAGGTTTGCTTTAGTGGTACCAGTACCACCATAAGTAATGGAGGTACCAGGCTGTTGTGGGAATTAATGTGGTGTTTTTATGACATTCAACCTGTCCACACAGTGTGCCCCACCAGGATGACCTGACACCCCAAATATCAGGCTGGTCCAACCATCAGGTTGGCTACACCATATGAAACAATGAAAATGCACAAAGCCTCCAAATTCAGGTGGTGGGGCCCACCTGATGATTGGATTGGCCTGTTTTTGGGGTTTCCCATCATCATGGTGGGGCACATCTTTGGACAGGTTGGATGCTATATGCATCCCATGTGGACTGCCACTTAAATTTGGTGGTTTTTGGGTGGTTGTACATTGTTTTCTATGGTGTGGCCCACACTGCTAGGTTAAAATAATGGTGGGGTGCACCTTTTGGATGGGTTGACATCATACGCACAATACATGGGCGGTGGGTCCTACAACAGGCCAGTACCAATGTTACTTACGGTGTTACCAGTACCATTGCAGCGCTCTCCAATATGTGATCTTACCACCACAAACAATTAGAGCATGCCAGTTTGCCATTTCTCATTCAACTTTAAATGGATCTAGATCAGAATTTTAGTAGGGAACAGCTATCAATTTTGGGGGACTGCCTGGTGCTCATTATTTTCTGGATATAAAAACTCTGAACCTAAATATGTGTAGTATTGGTATCCATAAGAATGGATTGCCTACTCAAGAACCATATTTGAATTAGTAAGATCTGTCTTTTTTGTTTTTTGTTTTTTTGTGAATAAGCAATTAGGCAGATCCTTCTGTACCTAATGCATGCTCGTTCTTTATAAAAGAAAAATAAGAAGGATGCTTGAACCCCAAAGATTGATTCTGTTCTCAGTATTTCTTTATCGCTGTATGTGAACCTGTCTTTAGTTCCCACATGAAGCATGAGACAGGTGTTTAATATTCACATTTAGCCAGAAATGTGTTACAAATATCATCCTTGGTATGGAACAGATACTGAATTGGATCAATGTGTTTTATTGAACTATAAATATTAATCTTACGAAAAATAATGATGCTAAAATCCCAATATACTCTTACAGAGATGCATTGGTAAGGTAATCACTGTTGTTAAGTGATGTGCTGTGAACACTGTCAAAATCCCGACTTTGTTGGTGCTGGAGGAGAGGAAGTAGCTGGCTGTTAATTGTTCTGAAGGCTATCAGTTCCCAACTGATATGAAAGACTAATTACATTATTCTATATAGTCACCTGAACAAGCACCTTCAGTCTTATTTCTTGATCAATGCAAAAGTTATAATGTGATTTATACACAGGTGGCCTGTTGAAAATCACTTGATAGGCGAATGTTATTCCTGCCCCCTTTTTTTCTGTGACTCCAGATATTAAGTTTAGCACTTGCTCCTGATGCCATATTAGCAAGTGTTTTGCTAACTAGTATTGTCCATCAGCTACATTATGCAAATTATCTTCTCGGATTTACCATTTATTAGGAAATAAGTATACTTTTTCTTTCTACATTTTATGCGTTTGCTTGACTGGGTTCAGATGATTGAAGGAGCACCCCCTTTCCACCCCAAGTCCCCAGAAGATGCTGCTAAAATTATTTCTTTAGAAGGAATGAGACCACCATTCAAGCTTAAATCAAAAAATTATCCTCCAGACCTTAGAGAGTAAGTCCTCTTTCCAACTAGCAATACACTTCTGAGTTTTGGGGGCTATCCTTAATAACTGATATAAAGTACTAATATTTTAGAATTGCTACTAATAGTTAGTTATTTTTTGGAAGTCAGTTTTGAGTTTAGAGAACATCTTTAGAGCTAGCTTAGAAGAATGCACTAAACTTGAGCATGGTTGACTAGTTGGCAAGCTTTTTAACTGCTGTTTGGAAGCCTTGGATGGAGTAGGGTCAATCACGCTGATGGAGGCAACTAACTATAATCAAAAGCTTAGTCACATACATGTATTTCATATTTCGATGATAATTTCCCAATGCAAATAACTTTTTCTTGTACTTGGAGGCTGACCATGAAGTATTTGAAGACAAGCTAATGCTTTTAGCTTGCTCTTGAGTGTGCAATTCACATATTAACTTTTTACAGATATCTGTAGAAGTAAGTCTCACAAGATATTTGAAATCGCTAACTTCATGATGAGAGTAATTTAGTATTTAGACCCTATCAAATTATTGGCACTACCAATTGAACTCAAAGACAGCCTTTTCTTGAACCAGTCATTTGGTGTGCTCCAGCTGATGAAATAAAAGTAGCAGGACAAACATGACTCTTGTTACCAGTACCATCTTTTCCAGGGGAGAGATTCGATAATTCTGATAATTTTTTAACCATCAACAAGTGTTACCTCGTTATGGACATTTTCGATCTCTCCTGTCTTTTAATAATGATATTGGAATAGCAGAATATTGTGGGCTAGGTGCTATAAGAAACAAAAACATACTATTGTTATCAAGCTTTCCTCACTCCAAAGAGTCTTTTAAGTCGAATGCTACCTTTAAAAGCTTAAGCCTTGTTTGACGTGTGGAGAACTCAAATATTACTATAAATTGCAATAATTTCCTAATATCTGTTTTCTTCATATTGTTTTCCAATGCTATAGGTCAGTATGCTGTACCTGATTACAGGTATTCAAAAACAGTTAAGTAACACCGTAACAACAACGGTGATGCCCGTTATGCGATGCAGGGCTGTAAGTCCCGATCAAAGAAAAATTGGCCTGTAACAGGCTGAAATGGGGACGATACATTTTTTCTTTAAAAAGAAAATTTATTTGACCATGACATGGCTGTTAGGGCCCTCATCTTGACAGTCATATGGCCGGCCGTTACGCTGGCCATCAGCATTACCAAATACCTTGAACTGATTTTATACCTCTTTCCTATACAAATTAATCTTGAATGCTTATGTTTCTGATCATACTTGGGATGTACTGATGCAGGTTATTTGAAGAATGTTGGGACCCTGAACCTGTGGTTAGACCAACCTTTTCTGAGATTATTGCGTGACTGGACAAAATAATTGCAAACTGCTATAAGCAAGGATGGTGGAAAGACACTTTCAAGCTTCCCTGGTATGTGTTATTTTACCAAATGTCTCCTTTTAAACCCCTTTTCTAGTTCTAAAGACTGCCCTAGTCACTGCAACTCATGATGTAGTTTATCATTTTTAATGAGAATAATTTTCCTTTTCTGTATGTGTGTGTAGGATACATTCATACAGTTAGTGATTCTAGCATGACGAATATATATATCCAATTTACTTGAGAATGATATGACTAAGATATTAGTGGCATGGGTCTGCAAAGCCAATTAACATAGGGGCTTGGATTCTAGGCCTGGGAATTTGGCATGATGTGCTAGCCCAAGCCCAGTCCATATCGAGCCAGGTTCAATAACCCAACAAGCTAGCCCAGCCATTGACAGTAACCCAACAAGCGAGCCCAGCCATTGACAGCCCCAAGTCTAACCCAGCTTGTGACGGACTGGGCAATGACCTGATAGTTTGATCCCATCTAAATGGGACTCCCAAGTCTAACCCGTTAGGTTTTTTTTTCGAGATATTGTTAAATTGTCATCATCTTCATCATCATCTAAGCCTTATCCCATCTGAATGGGGTTGGCTTAAAGATAGTGTTTGATCTTCATCATTTATTTGTGAAAATACAATTAGGCACAGTTTGGTAGATGCCTAAAAATAAGTGTCTCATTTTAGTAACAGTGATTATGTATTAGATATCTACTCTAATACATAATGAGTTCATCTCATTTTTAGGCGAGTTTGTGTATTGGAGATGAAGATCTCTACCAATACAAAGTTTGTTTGGTAGATGCCTGAAAAAGAGTATCAAACAGGGCCTTAGTGAATAAGTTAAGCTGTATTTGGCTTGGGCCTGAGAAAAATAGTTCGTGATTTTGGAATTTCTACTCTTAGTATAATTTCCAAATCCATGAATCAATACTGAAATGAAGAGGTTGTTGTACCTTATTTCTAACTGTTCCTGGAACAACTAATTAAGAAGGGACACTTGTCATTGCACGAAAGATATATAGCATGCGTAAGACCTATAAGGATATTAGGAGCGCTTTTTACAGAATTATAGTTGGCATTGATCAGGTCTTACATGTCATCTATAGACGGAGCGTGATCGAGCAGTTTGAAAGGAGGATGTGTTCGAGATAAAAACAGTGCTAAGAAGGTTACCAGGATAGGTGTCCAAGAAGAGTCTGGAAGGCTGGAGTGGTGCCAAAACAATTACTATAATCGACTGAATGTGGGAAAAAGGATCTAGATGACTATCGCGAGGAAATCTATAAATAGCAAAGGAGTTCAGTGAAGTAAAGTGTCTCGTACCAACCCAATCAAACAAATCAAATCTATCAATTATCCTTTATGTTCCTTAGCATAAACTGTCTTTTATGTTCCTTAGTGTAACCAATAGCCTAATCTTACATTCGGAGTAGCAGTAATTCAATAGCTGAAGTCCTTAGTTGTAATTCAAGTCTACGCTCATATGCTGGACGAATTCCCATTGTAATACAAGCAACTCTTCTCTCAGAAAGGTGCTTTGCAGTTGTTCCTTGCGGTTGACTGTAATTGTTTCCTTTTTGTTTTGCTTTTGTATTTGAAAGTCTTTTCGTACGGAAGGCAAGGTGCAACCTATTCTCGGAGGACGAAACCTGCCCTCTAATAATCGCTTGATCATTTTAAATAACATCTTGTGAGTGGCTGAATAGGCAATTGGTCTCCTCAGATCTCGGTCATATATGCTCAATTATGATGTATCTTCCTATCTTGGCGCTTGGGGTCAAAGTTGTTCAGTTGGAATTGAGCTACACACTCGGTTTTGGCACACCCACAAATATTACACGTGATCAAATTCTGCATTCGAGAGGACAACAATTTTTTGGCACAACTGGTGGGACTCTTGATTTGGTGTACATACTGGTGTGACATAAGCCTGATTAATCAATCTAGCTTGAGAAATATGAGTAGAAGGGTTACTCCAAGCTCTTCTGACGCTAATGAGCACGCTCCACCTTATGCGTTACCTCCACTCGAGGAGATGCAGGTGCAACCATCACCTGAACTCCTGGGTTCGCCATCAAACCCAATGCCCAAATCCTCCGACCCAAGATGGGGCATCCTCATCTCGGAGTGACTCTCTTGATACAAAATCGGTAGGGCTATGAGATATGCAGCTGGGAATTCAACATATTGTGAAGCAAGGAAGGGCTCAAGCCGAGCAAGCATGAGCTCAGACGGAGCAATCACGAATTCAGGCAGAAACATTCAACAGGTGGATGGCCATTAGGTTGGATCTTATAATAAAAAAATGAAAGGAAATGCTTTCGGAGAAGGAGACATGGTATGAAAGGTGGCTCTGCCACTGGGGGTCCAAAGATGCTGCTTTTTGTAAATGGTTGCCAACTGGGGATGGACCATTTACAATTGTTCAAGTTCTCCGAGGTGGATCTTATATCCTTCCCGACATGCAGGGAAAGGTAACAAAAGCTCTAATTAATGGGAGAATTTTGAAAGCCTATCATTCCAGTAAGTCCTTACTTGGATGATGATAAGGATTTATAAACAATAAGTCCTTGCTGCTAAAATAACTTCCATAGTTGAGAATAAAGCATGAAAGGAAACATTGATTTTATTGATGCAGGGAAGGAACACAAGAGGGCTCCTGACCAATAATAATAAAAAAAAAAGAAACAAAAAAGAAAAGAAAAGAAAAGAAAAGAAAAAAACAGAAAAAAGAGAAACAGAAATAGAGGCCCGACAGAGATGATGCTTCAGGTGTACGCTACCTTGATTTTTTTCGAACTCTCGCTGTGCACAAGCCTTGGTCTCCTCCGCTTGACGCTTCTTGTCCTTCCAGGATCTCCCCTCGACTACCACACACTTGGGGAAGCACACGACTTCGTCCACATGAGAGCCGAGGGCGATGGCTTTATTCTCCACATCCATCTTGCGAGTATTACTCTCCTGCGTCCGAGCTTGGAAGATATCAATCTGGGAGTCTATGAAAGCTAGAAGCTCTTCAGGGTTGGTGCGGTCTCTCCCATGGTAGAGGCGCTTCGTCTCTCTGATGTTGTCCATTAGATCCTTGCATTGAACCTGGAGAACTCGCAATACCATCTTGTCAAATTGGTGTCGCCGAGTCCAGCGAAGGCATTCATTCCAGGCCTCCTCGTACTTCTTAGGTTGGCCGCGAGCTTCCTCTTGGATGGAGGTTTTTGGTTTAAGGAAGAAGAGGATGGGTTGTAATTCAAATTTTACCTCGAAGTAGGTGTTCCCAAGGTGGTGAAGTATTCTTAGGATCTCTAGGATTTCTCCCAGGGTTAGATCGGTCGGGGCAGGTTCCCTGTTGTCTTGGATGAAGGTGTCTGCGTCGAATAGGAGAGAGGATTGACTGTAGAAAGTAAGGACATCAGAGAAGATCTCTTTCAGGTAGGCTTTAGCATGGGAAAGATAAGAAGAAGTCACAATTGAAGACATGATTGGCTAGAACTTAGTGAAAAAGAAGGTTAATTGTAAGGAAAATTTGGAAGCGTGAAGAAACAAAATGAGAAGTGTCGTTTATATAGGTATCAAAGGATAGAGATCATTCTCCCATTTGTTGTGTCATGGCAGAGATATGTATGGTAAATGTATGCAAGGTGTTGTACCACCTTCCGAGGAATTGGGATGTGCAAACCGCAATGGCATTATTTCAACAAAGAAAACAGCGCGTGATTCCTCGTTTCTATGCCATGTCATCATGGCAATCATGCTTTCTAGTGCAAGTAAAGGAAAGACGAGAAGTAAAAAAGCTAAGTAAAGAAGAATAGTCGAGAGGTAAAGAAAAGAACATGGCACTTAGGCCGATTTTGTAAATTATAAACTGTTTAACAAATTGAGGATTAGAAAATCAAAAGAAGAAAATGCAATTGAAATTGCGGTTTTCCGGCCGCAATGCGTTGTGCGGAAGTATGGCAGAGTTATAGAATGTAGACAAGGTCCTAGAGGCGGGGTGATTAGGACTTTTTTAAAAATATGCCTATTAAAAACAACAATTGCCTAGTTTGAACTAATTGCTAATTAAACTAAACTAAGCAATGTAACTCTAAGGCTTCCAAGCCAATAAAGGGTCCAACACACAGGCTACTTAAGATATGCAAATTAAGCAACTAACCTATAGCATAGTGAACATGTGAGTATGAGATGTGCTACCTATCAATCCTAGTATTCATTTAACCATGAAAGCATATAATTAAGCATTCAACATACAAGCATAATTAAACGGATGCGCAAATCACAATCCTAAACACAAGTATGTATAATGGTTCGGTTATGTGCTTACTCCACTCTTGGCGGACGCACTCTTTCCTAGGGTGTATCGGATTTCACCATCGGAGGTTTTAAATCAGGTTTACCTCAAACCTTTATAGCCCTACACAAGGACTCTAACATTTATGTCCTACACAAGAGTAAGGGTCATAATCCTGAACTTGATAATTTAGGCCCTACACAAGAGCCAAAGTCGTACACAAGAACCTGGTGGTTTAGGCCCTACATAAGAGCCAAGGTCCTAATCCCAAACCTAAGATTTATGCCATACATAAGAGCAAGGGTCCTACTCCCGGACCCGACACGTATTCTCCCGCCAGAGGCCTACACAAGGACTTGAGTTGGTTTTTCCTTCGGCTAACCAACAACATAGGTTCTACAAAAGCCATAGAATTTAGGACCCACAGAAGAGCTAAGGTCCTGTGAAAGAACCTAGGTGAGTTTGAACACAAACTCTTGCATTCCAACCTACACAAGGAAGGAGTACAAACATGGACTCCTACATATGAGACTTGTCGGATTGAGTCCCTTTTGATGCTCCTCTTGGGTTGCTTGATCTCCGCTCTATCGTGCTTCAATCAGCTACCCTATGCTCCCCTGATCATGTTGCCGCAACTTTGCCAAGGCTTCAGCTCTACGATCAATCTCACTGCATTTGATGCTTCTTCAAGATGACCAAGGTGATGGGAGTGGGTTGAATCTCCTCCAAGTAATGTGTAGTTGTTTATCTTAGGAGATCTAACTAGATGGGTCTCTTAGAAGAGTTGGACAATGATTTACCAAGAATACTTAAGTCTAATCTCTAGGAAATAGAGGAGTTCAACCATATATCAATGTTCAGGTTGGAATCCTCATTAGAGTTGTAATCTCAAAGGAGATGGCTTAGAACTCAATGGAATAGAGGCTTGGGATGAGGGATTTACATATGGAATCACCCTACCTTCTATTACTCCAAAACTTATAGAAATGTCCAAAGAATTGACTGCTTTTTATTAAAAGTTCGAGCTCCAATGGTAAATTTTAAAAAAAAATTTAAAAAAAAAGTAGAAAATGGCTCTTTCAATGTCATCGAAGATTCCTTCAATGTCATCGAACAATCTAGACAAATATGATGTTTTCTTGCTGGACAGTTTTGGACCATTTTTCGATTTCATCGAACATTCTTTGATGTCATCGAAACGTGCTCTTTGATGTCATTGAAGAGGCTTCGATGCCATCAAGAAAGTTAGGGGCAAAAATCCATTTTCTTGCTAAACAAAATCTGACTCTCAACCGATGTCATCGAGAATTTCAGAAAGAAATCCAGTTTGGTTGCTGGACTTTCTCAACTCACGATCGATGTCATCGAAGACCGTTCGATGGTAGCTCGATGCCATCGAACATCACACAGAATTTTTGTTTTGGGCAATCTTTTACGTAGCAGATTCGTACCTCTTCTAGCCTTGTTTATCATGTTTTTCTTAGTCTCCTACAGTTAAGGAATGATCAATTAATTATTCCTATTAGGTCAAGATCATCTAGAGGTGTGTGAGTTATTTTGAGTAAAGAGTTAGGGTCACCAAGGCCACTTGTTTACCTGTTCTTGTTACCTTGATGCTTCAGCTCTGCTTGTGTCTTTGGTCTTCACTTTCTAAAGGCTCAACTGACTTTACGACATAAGGACTCACGTGATTGACAAACTGAGGTACAAAAATGAGTGCACTAACAGCAATAACAACTGTCTCTATTATATGTGCCTGCCTAGCCATATGTTTTGTGAGTGTTTCTTGAGTCTTTAGAGCCACCTGCCTGGCTCAACTAACTGATAATGTTCTAACTTCAACGAAGTTGACTAGATTATCTATTTCATTCTCCTGCTCCTTGTGAGCTCGTTTGATCTCTTCTCGGCATTTCCTCAAAGCTCCTAATTGTTCCTCTAATGCTACAATTTGAGTGGAGAGATCAACCTCTTCCACTTCTAATTCTTTTAGCTTGGTATAGGCTATAGAAAGCTTCTCCAGCAGCACTAACCTTTGTAACTTCAAGGTTCGCGGTTGAGTGCTCAGCTTGGATCTTCTCGACTATGACATTGATTTACCGGTACTCTTCGACAATGTACAAGAATTCATGAAGTGCTGGCAACGTGGCTGAGATGGTCTTATCTAATCGAGAAAATACTTGGTAGCGTTAAATGAGAAATGCAAGTCTCTCGATCGATCCCATAAAGATAACTTCTACAACCCTTGAATGAATGAGAGCTCCTAGTTCGTCCTTGATTTGTTGAAGTTCTGGGGAAGGCAGAGGAGACTTGGCCACCGTGTTATCATTGTTGAGAACTTGGTTGAGAGAGGAGAGCACAACTTCCATGTGAAATACCTTCATAGGAGCTAAAGGGATTGATGTTGCTGTTTTGATTTGCGATGGTATAGAAGCAGGAGCTGGTTCTTAAGAAGTGGCGACTCTAGATATGATGGAGTTTGAGTCTGCCACAGGAGCATCACTGGTTGTCCCTCGGCTAGGAGTCATTTTTGATAGATTAACTGGCTGAGTTGGTTCTTCTTCCTCGTCCATGATCACCAAACGCCTAACAATTCTGATAGGAGCGGACCGTTTAGTTGATGGTGCAGGATGGCTGGCCGATGTGGGAGTAGAGTGATAAGATGTACCTTGTTGTATATCTCGCGGTGTCGACATAAGTGGTTCATCACTGTCTTGGTCGAGCATGGTCGATGGAGCTTCAGAATGAGGAGAAACATGAGTAGGTTCCAATGGTTGGGCAATTTCCGTGTCTCCAGAGATGTCTTCTTTGTACCGAGGTGCATCGCTTGTAGTCGCTTCAGAATCCGAGGCCGTGAGTTCTATTGTAGTTGTAGAAGTATCCACAATAGCAAGGGTGGTACTTTCTGCATTTGGTTGGAGAGGAGGTATTGCTTCATGAACAACTTGTTTCTTAGTACTCGTTAATTCTCTTGTCACTACATAGGTGAGAAAAGGTTGACAAGGCAGGAGAGAATGTATAGGGAATGACTGGAAATGAAAAGAAAGGAAAATATCCACCTAAGTCGGATTGGATAGCGAAGGTGGGGTATTGGTCGATCATCGACTGAATTTTGATAGGATTATTGATAGTCACAACAAAAGGACGAGCAAAAAGAGGAAAAGGTGGAGGATTGGGATGATGTAGTTTGAGGTATTGATCAAGAGAAAGCTTGAGATCATTCAATCTTTCCTTATCTTTCATACCTCTTATGAGCTTGCTTTATTTCCCAAGAATATTTGGAAGGTGTTATTCTTGGTTAGTACTTGTAAGTGTAAAGGTTTATCAATTACACGTGTTATGTGTCATCAAGTCCAAGTGAGCCCCATGGATAGTCAAAGACTCAAGAAGACTTGAAGACTTGCAGACATCAAAGTACAAAGAAAGGTAAAATGGTTGTGCCATGGTACAATACCTCAAAACCAAAAACTCCTAGCCCTTTTCTTGACCCAAAAACCCAAATTCGAGATGTCTCAATTCTATAGGAAAACCTTAGAAACCCATCTTCCAAAAGCCTAAGATAAAATGATTTGAAAAAAACTGAACTTCAGGCATGTTCTATCGCACTGAATCCATCTTCGGTCCGACCGAAATAGATCACAATAGGACAACAAGCAAACATGCTAATTTGGCTGCAACCGATTGACATGTTCGGTCTGACCGAATGCATCTTCGGTTCGACCGAAGGTGATGTTCAATCCCACTTAACTTTGTGAAAAAGGGACAACAATGAAACACAGTAATTTGGCTAAAATCGATTGACAAGTTCAGTTCGACCAAATGCATCTTCGGTCTGACTGAAGGTAATGTTCGGTCCCACCTAACTTTGCGAAAAAGGGACAACAAGCAAACATACTAATTTGGCTGCAACCAATTGTCAAGTTCGGTCCGACCAAAGGTAACGTTTGGACCTACCTAACTTTACGAAAAATGAACAATAAGGAAACTAATAAATTCAGCTGCAACCAAATAAGAATTCAGTCCGACTAAAGTACATATTCGGTCCGACCGAAGGTACCAAAAACTATCCAGTGGCCAATGATGTTCTTCACGCTTAATTCAGTGCAACCGAAGGTAAATTCAATCCGACTAACAACTAGTCATTTTTTACTTTTTTTCACCTGTTTCAATCATTCTATAAATTCAATCTTTGAGCATCTAAGCCCTTGAGTGAGAAATCCATAGAGCCTTGAGAGAGTGTTATTCCCTAGCTAAAATCCCTCCTCCCATACTCTTTTCCTCATGGAGTTCATTATTCAATCCTTGTGATTAAGCGCATTCATTGAGCATTCAAAGCTCGGATTTAAACATGAACTCCAACATTCATTAATGCCCTAACACCGATCTTTAATGGCAAGTCTTTTGTGTTAAAGAGCATTGAATGCTAGTCCGTAGGGATCCTAACTTGTACCCTAAAAGATTCCTCATCTTAAGTTAGGTTCTCCTACCCTTCTCCTTTACCTCGGCACTAGAAATGCACATTTACTTCAAGGTTGCTGTTGAGGCATAAAAAAGATGAGAAAGAACTGAAGAAAAAGAAGATTAAATGTGAAAAGTGGAAGGAAACAGAAGATGAAGAAGAACAAATGACTTGGAGGGGGTTTGCGCGGGACCGCGCAAAACATATCGGTTGCGCGGGGTCGCGCAACGGGCTTTTGGACTTGTGCATGCATTAGAAGAATCAATGAAAGGTGGGTCCCTTGGCACCAAGATCGAGGTTTCGCACGTGGAGGCCTATAAATACCCCCCTTCTCCTCTCATTTGGGGGGATGAAGATTTTGGAAGAAGTGCAGAGCAGCAGAGAAGACCGAAAGGTAGGACTGAAGAGAAGCCCATGGTTTGCACGGACCCGCGCAAACTATGTTGGTTGCGCGGGTCCGCGCAACCAGACTACCATGTAGTCTATAATGATGAAAGGTCGAAATGTTGCCAAAATGATTAGGCTCCAGTTCCTCTTCTATCAAAGCTTTAAGAAGAGAAATCAGCTGATCGGATCCGCATGATATTCCTCTTAAAGAGATGATCAAATCACAAGTCGAAGTGCTGTCGAATTTGACATCCGGCTTGGATATTTGAACTTTGTCAATTTCTATATTCTAGATAATTTATCTTAGAATTGAGGGACACTCGAGGATGTAAATTGTAACACCCTGATTCTCATAACTTGAGGATGATCGCTCGAGCATGAGAATCCCGAGGGTTATATCATACTATGTAACTACCATTCATGTAATGTTTAACACCTTTCATAATATCAACACATAACTGCTATATAAACTAATTAATCAAGTTCATCATGTGTGAGTGGAAGTAAAAAAAATAAAGCAAGATCCCACAGCAGGGGATTTTTATTTACATTTCCCAAACCAAGCAAAACTAAGATAGTGTCTGAAAACATGAAAGTAAATAGATTCTATATCATTAGTTGAGCTCCAACGGCTCAACTGTGTAAACATACTGTCCTTTCTCTCCATGCTCATTTGAATTCGCTGGAGTTTTGGGTTTTTATCTGGTCAACGATCGTTTGACCCGATACTTGGGTATCCTGCATGGCGTGTGCACATTATATGTGTACACGCACAGATTAAATGTGGGGCCCACGCCGTGATCCAGTCCGATCAATTCCGTCCATTGATCTTAGATAGTCCTTTAATGGCTATAGATTTAAGAGTTGGTAGGTTTAAGTGGTTAAATGTTTACTTTTTAGGGTTTTAAGATCCTTAATGGTAGATTATCGTAGGTCATGATCGTTCGTGGGTGAAATCTGAATCACACGTTTCTCGTACCAGGTTTGTTATTGGCTTTGGATTGAAGATCAATATATCCTTGTTCCTGCAAGGGGGTCCTATTCGCGGATTTACTTTTCATGAGTATGATTGTTTTAATTGGGGCTGTTAGTTTCTATTTTCGGCGTGAAAATTAGCAATCCTAAGGTGTGTCTAAAGGGAGATAGTCCTTCTTAGGGCTAGGATATTGCTATCGGATTTATGTTAGTTCATAGTGTTGGAAAGTGGGGTGGTTGGTCCTACTTCAAGTTGAAATTTACGATAAAAATATATGAGGGTCGTTACAATCTCCCCTCATAAAAAAAAATTTTCATCCTCGAAATTGTACCTGAGTGAGGTCGTCGAAAAGGTGTGGATACTTTTCTTCTATCTCAGCTTGGCGTTCCAACGTTGCTTCCTCGACTCCGCGACGAGACCAAAGAACCTTCACTAATGGAATGGTTTTGGTGCGCAGGATTTACTCCTTGTGATCCGATATGCGAACTAGTGCTTCGATGTAGCTAGCGTCGTCGTTCAACTTGATCTCTTCCCAACTGATGATATGAGATGCATTCGGTTCATATTTCTTCAACATAGATATGTGAAAAACATTATGAACATTGGCAAACTTTGGTGGAAGAGCTAGGCGATAGGCAATGGCTCCAATCCTGCCCATGATTTCGAAAGGCCCAACGAATCAGGGAGAGAGCTTCCCTTTCTTCTCGAATCGCATGACGGCCCTCATCTCGCCTACGATTGTCTGCGTAACTCTTCTGTCTGCTTTGAGCCGTACGCAGGTGTCTTTGGATTATGTCAATCTTCTCTGTAGTCTCTCGGAAAAGTTTTGGTCCCAGTAAACTCTTTTCTTCGACTTCAGCCCAGCAATGCAGTGCTCGATAAGGTCGTTCGTATAGAGTTTCAAACGGTGCCATGCCAATGCTGGTTTGAAAGCTATTGTTATAAGCGAATTCTGCGAGATGGATATGTTCATCCCAACTGCCCTTGAAGTCCAATACGTAAGCTCTCAACATGTCTTCTAGCACTTAGTTCACCCTTTCGGTCCGACCGTCTGTCTGGGAGTGAAATGCTATGCTAAATTTTAACTCCGTACCTAATTCATCTTGTAGCCTTTTCCAGAAGGTGGAGGTGAACCTGGTGTCGCGATCCGACACAATTTCCTGTGAGATACCATATGCATGAACAATCTCCCGAATATACAGCTTAGCCAAGTCGTCAACTGAATTACTTACATGTATAGGGAGGAACCGGGCTGACTTGGTAAGTCTGTCAACTATCTCCCAGATGGAGTCATGGTTCCCATGTGTCATGGTTCCCGAATATACAGCCTCTCCCTTCAATGATTCGTCTTGATCTTGAGATTTAATGATACGGCGGATCAAGGCTAGTTCCATAACCAACGAAGCTACTAGGATACTCGGTCCTCTGAAAGAAAACTGCGCATCATAGTCCCGGATGAAATCCAGCATCTCTCCTTCTCTTATCATGAGGCCAGCCATAACTTTGTGATTCCTCTTCCGACTCAAGGCATCAGCTACAAGGTTCGTCTTGCCTGGATGATAAGATACTTCAAATTTGAAGTCTTTCAACGTTTCCATCCATCGATGTTGCCGCGTGTTCAGATCTTTTTGAGTGAAGATATACTTCAAACTCTTGTGATCGCAGAATAATTCGAACTCTTCCCCATATAAGTAGTGCCTCCAAATCTTCAGGGCGAAGACTACTGCAGTGAGTTCCAAGTCATGGGTAGGATAATTTTCTTCATGTTTCTTCAGCTGCCTGGAAGCATAGGCGATGACCTTCTCGTTTTGTATGAGTACGCATCCTAGGCCTGTCTGCGATGCGTCAGTATAGACCACGTACTTGACCCCTACTTTTGGAAGTGTAAGCATGGGGGCCGTAGTGAGTCTTTTCTTAAGTTCCTGGAAAGATGTCTCTGCTTCAGCGCTCCAACTGAATTTCACATTCTTCTTAGTCAACTGAGTTAGGGGTCAAGTGATACGAGAAAATTCCTTTATGCCGATAATATCCAGCCATTCCCAAAAAGCTCCTGACTTCTGTGACTGTATCAGGTTGTTCCCACTTCACTACAACCTAGACCTTGGTTGGATCAATTGTGATACCTTCTTCTTCATGACGTGACCCAAAAATTTTACTTCTTCTCTTTAGAAGTCACATTTCGATAACTTTGCATATAGCTGCCTTTCCTGGAGGGTCTTCAAAACAGTTCTTAAGTGCCCCTCGTGCTCTTCACGACTCTTGGAATAAACTAGAATGTCGTCAATGAAGACTATGATGAATCGGTCTAGGTATGGCATAAAGACCCGATTCATCAAGTCCATGAATACCGCAGGTACATTAGTGAGTCCAAATGACATCACCAAAAATTTGTAGTGCCCATATTTGGTGTGGAACGCTGACTTGGGGATGTCTTCTTCTCTGACCCTCAACTAATGATACCCTGACCTGAGATCGATTTTTGAGAAATATTTGGCGCCCTTGAGCTGATCGAATAAGTCGTCGATACGTGGTAGGGGATACTTGTTCTTCACTGTAGCCTGATTCAATCTCTTGTAGTCAATGCAAAGGCGTTGCGATCCGTCTTTCTTCTTCACAAATAACACTGGTGGGCCCCATGGAGATACATTAGGGCGGATGAATCCCTGCCCCAATAATTCATCGATCTGCACCCGTAATTCTTCCATTTCACATGGCAGCATCCTATATTGAGCCATGGATATCGAGGTGGTACCGGGTAGGAGGTCAATGGTAAAATCTACCTCTCTCCTTGGTGGCAATCCCGGTATGTCTTGAAACACTTCAGGGAACTCACCAACCACCGGTATTTGGTCGATGGCGATCTCTGCTGATTCTGCCTCTTCTAGAGCCTGTAGACCTTCATTGGTCTCAAATTGATGCCTTCCTTGCATAGTAAAGGGTGACTGCCCAGATAATGTTACTGTAACCATCCGGGCATGGCAGTCCAATATTGCACGCGCCTGAGTAAGCCAGTCCATACCAATAATGATATCGAACTGTTTCATTTTCATCACAACTAAGTTCATACGAGTCTCATGGCCTTCCAATACGACCAGGCATGCGGGACAAAATCTCACAGTTTCTACAAATCCTCCCATTGGAGATGCTATGACCAAGGGTCTTTCAAGATGGTTTAATTATAAATTCAGTTCTTTAGCTACGGATGAACTAACAAGAGATATGGTAGAACCCGAATCAAACAAAACAAATACTGGAATATTCTGAATATAAGCCGTACCTTGGACAACTCGTGGAGTGTCCCCATCCCGTTCTTCTGCGGACGTAGCAAATACCCGTGCTGTGGGGGCTTTGTTCTGTAGCGGAGTTGTTAGTCTCTGAAACGGAGGTCGGCTACTGATAGGTGGCCTAGCCACTGATTGGGGTGGATGAGGCTAAATCGCTAGTGGCCTAGGCTTATCGCCCTCATCTCGTGCCCTCCTGAAGCAAAACATGGCGGTATGCCCCGACTTCCCACAATAATTGCACGGCATACCCGGATACGAAGAAGTCTTGGCTCGCTTATCAACCATAGTGAGGCTAGGAGGCAGAGGCGCGGGCCTAATTCGGCTACTCGAATCCCTGAATGGAGTTTGAGCTTTCATCATCTGGTCTATATCCTTCTCTACTCTAGTGGCCTTGTCCACCACTTGTGCATATCTGGAAAAGTCGAAGTAGCACAATTTCGACCTTATTTTCAGCCGCAGACCATCTCTGAATTTCCTCAGTCTAACCCTCTCTTCATTGACGATAGTCGGCACGTACCGAGAGATTTCGGCAAAGTAGGCCTCATATTGTGCGACCATCATATTCCCCTGCTCGAGTTTGAAAAACTGTGACACCTTCTCGTCATGAAACGACTCTGGGAAATATTTCTCGTTGAACTTGGTCTGGAACCTCTCCCAAGTCCATAGATATTCTGCCCCAACGATCCTTCGAGTAGAATCCCACCATTCATCTGCTTCCCCCTCTAGTGCGAAGGTGGCAAGAGTCACCTTTGGAGCATCTATACACCCCAAAGGTTCCATCAACTTTAGCATGCGTTTCAACCATTGTTCGGCTACTATGGGATCTGTCGTCCCAGAGAAGGTCGGGGGCCTCATCTTCTAGAATCTCTTGAATACGTCGATATTATCCCCTGCAGCTGAGCGCGGAGCAGACCCACGCTGTCACTAGTTTATAGCCTCTACTGCGGTCGCCATGGTGGCCTGCTGGTCCTGCATAAAGGCATGCTGTTGGCTCAGCAAGGCAACCATCTGTTCCCAGGCATTTGGTGTCGGAACCCCTGACTAGGCCTCAAATGACGAAGTCCTCTCTGCATGAGTTGGGTGAGGCGTCGGGACAGCCCTTGCCCTTGACTCTGAGTCAGGTTCCTCAGATTGCACCGGGAGTGCCGGGGTGTATATAGGACTCTCCCCCCTTTCAGTCCTCCCTGTGTCTTGCGGCATCGCCAGATATGCCTGTACTTGCTTGGATTTCTTCTTTGGGGGCATCGTATCCTGAAATTTAGGAACGCAATGTCAAGTGCAGTATTTTATCATTATCGCACCATAGGGCAGGAAGTCCTGACATAAGGATTCCGCTTTGTAAGGGATTCTAAACCCCCGATTCTTGTTTGACCAAAAGGAATTTCTCAGAGATTTAATCGGTGTTCTAAAATGAATTTTCCAAAGAAAACAACATCTCTAGTTTTTTTTTTTTTTTTTGAATCTATGTAGGTAATAGTAAAAAATGGGGGCCTAGGTTTTGTTCCTATGTTTAGACAATGACTGCATACAGAGTGGAGAGCATGCAATAACTAACAGTGAGCCTTGTGTCAAGAGGCTATAATAACGTGACTGCAGTTCTAACTTCCAATTCCACATCAAGGTTAAAAAGGCTCATAGAAATAATTGAAATACTATCCACGTTAGAAATACTAATACCATGTGGAATGATGGATTTCGCAGGGTAGTTGTGGTAGCAGCCAGATAGCATTAAATGAGCATAAGAATGAAAAGAAAAGCAAGAAATTTAAACAGGGTTAGAGCCTACTCACGTTTAATAATCACAGTTTCATAAATCAAAGATTACTAATATCTTATAAAATTTGCAATGCTATCATGCATAAAGATAATTGATAGTTTAAAGGATAAGCTATTTACAGCTGCGTGTGTTTTGAGATGAATGAGTGTCCACGTCACTTTATCCTTTACTCATATATTCACATATACAGGGGGCTTTCTAACTCAATCAAAAGGATATAGTCACTTGCATGTGGGTCTATTAGGCAGTTAACGTTGGATAGCCCATCAGCATGAATCAGCTCCAAACGTCCTAGTATTACACTGTTGTCCGCTACAGACCTATGTCATGTGTTATTCAAAACATGCACAGTGGTTCCCACTTCAAATGGTACATAAAACAGTGACTTGATTAAAATGAATCACCTACTAGTTAGTTAAACTAAGGGAATGATCTTCATGAATACGAAACTTGATTGTTTAAGTTTAATACTTACAACTTCATAGTTTAAATGTTTCAACCATACACTCAATGAAAAGTTCAGTTTGTTTTACTTGAGAAAGATATTATAATAGAGTTCAAATCGTGTAACAATATGGAATCTATGTACTTACCTGATGTGAAAGTCAAGTCTTAGTAATGCTATCATAGATAGGAATATTTGATAGTTAGAAAATAGGTAGTTCATAGTTGAGTGTAGTCGAAATAAGGGCATTGACATGAGTAAGAGTATATGCCTGAAACCTAATGTGATTATGGGATTCAATATTGGGGACCTAAATTTGGGTCTCTATGTTCATAAAATAGCCTAAGCCTAGGGGAAAATTTTCCTATGTTCAACTTTCTAATTTAAGGGGACACCCATGAAATTTTAAACGTAAAATGTAGAAAGTTTGTACAAACTCCTTCCCAAAGGCAAGGTTTGTCTAAACTCTCTCTCTGATACCAACTTGTAACACCCTGATTCTCATAACCCGAGGATGATCGCTCGAGCACGAGAATCCCAAGGGTTACGTCATACTATGTAACTACCATTCATGTAATGTTCAACACCTTTCATAATATCAACACATAATTGCTATATAAACTAATTAATCGAGTTCATTATGTGTGAGTGGAAGTAAAAAAAATAAAGCAAGATCCCACAGTAGGGGATTTTTAATTACAATTCCCAAACCAAGCAAAACTAAGATAGTGTCCGAAAACATGAAAGTAAATAGATGTTATATCATCAGTTGAGCTCCAACGGCTCAACCGTGTCAACATACTGTTCTTCCTCTCCATACTCATTTGAATTCACTGGAGTTTTGGGTTTTTATCGGGTCAATGATCGTTTGACTCGATACTTGGGTATCCTGCATGGCATGTGCACATTATCTGTGTACACGCACAGATTTAATGTCAGGCCCACGCCGTGATCCAGTTTGCTCAATACCGTCCGTTGATCTTAGACTCCTTTAATGGCTATAGATTTAAGAGTTGGTAGGTTTAAGTGGTTAAATGTTTACTTTTTAAGGGTTTAAGATCCTTAATGGTAGATTATCGTAGGTCCTGATCGTTCGTGGGTGAAATATGAATCACACATTTCTCATACCAAGTTTGTTATTGGCTTTGGATTGAAGATCAATATATCCTTGTTCCTGTAAGGGGGTCCTATTTGCGGATTTACTTTTCATGAATATGATCGTTTTAATTGGGGTTGTCAGTTTCTATTTTCGGCGTGAAAATTAGCAATCCCAAGGTGTGTCTAAAGGGAGATAGAGTCCTTCTTAGGGCTGGGATATCGCTATCGGATTTATGTTAGTTCATAGTGTTGGAAAGTGGGGTGGTTGGTCCTACTTCAAGTTGAAATTTACGATAAAAATATATGAGTATCGTTACATAAATGAACTCAGTATTAATAATACGATGATCGTTCTTAATGAACTCTTTCTCTGTTATATTTGAATAAGATAATCTTCCAAATCAAAATGCATTTGTTTCTTGTTCAAAACAAAATGGCGACTCTGCTGGGGACTTTTATCTTATTTAATGTTAACAATGAGATAGTTCCAGGACTTTCATTGTAGTTTGGCGTCTTTCTGACGCCAAAATGGTGACTCTCAGTAGAAACATCCTCTCCTTCATCTCTCAGAGAAATTATATTGTTATTCAAATAATGATTACAATTTTTTATTGTATTTCGAAGGTAAAAAAGATAAAATTGCGAATTACGATCAAATGGAAAACTCAGCGATGAAGGTAAAGTTTTACTTCACCGCAACGGGATTCATGGTGGAATATGCGCTAGATCAACCTTCGAGGTGTGAAACCCAGTCCCCCATAAGCAAAAATAGCCCAACCCGAACAATGGTTGGAGTCGTGTCTGCTTCGCCTCGAGTACCAGAAGGTGACGAGAATTGGACTGTCCTGACATCTCGGAGAATCAGGGCTCGAAATGCAAGGAGCTTTAGAACAAGTCTACCTTCACCACGAACCAAGGGACTAATAACACGGAACGCTGCTAGAAAGAATCCTGAATTGGCCCCTGCTGTTATATATCCGGGGCACACGATTCCATAGTTAGCATCACGTGACTTCCTGGCTTTGATTGCTCCAAGAGTTCGATGGACAAAAGAATAAAAAGGAAAGGTGTTACTCGTGGGATCACCTGCTTCTGTGTCATCACGATCAATCAGTTGCAGAGGAAGTATGGGAAAATCAGACGGGACTCCCCTCCTTGTAAGCCTCATCACATCAACATATTCTTATCCCACTCCGACTACGGCTTCATTAGGAAGGGAAGCTACAATACACATGGCCGGAATAGATCAGGGGACCATGCCGACTACAGAGGATCGAATGAATGAAATGGCGCACGCACAGAGGACGTTAATGGAAGAATGTAGAAATCTTAGAGAGGCTCTGACAACTCTCGCGCATAATGTAGTCCAGATAGCAGCCCCTCCGATGATGGGCACGATGAACGGACAAGAACATCAACCTGAAGGTTTCCAGCCACAGGGGGCAGGATCACTCGGATTTACTCCGACAGTGAAGACCATAACTCAAGAGGAAGTACGACAAGTTGTTGAGGAAGCCGTGAGAGTGGAACGGGAATGCGAGAATGTCGATTCAAATATCAAACACCATATCCACGGGAAGTAGAGGATGTCCCATTCCCAGTTAACTTTAAGCACCCAGATTTTCAAAAGTTTAATGGAGAGGGATCGCCAGAGGAGCATTTGATGCACTTTAATACCAGCATGGGGAATTTCTCCACGATACCACAGTACTACCTACGTTTGTTCGGATCATCCCTGACAAGTAAAGCATTCCGATGGTATTCTAGTCTGACTCCTAGATCGATACGCACATGGGAGCAGATGTAGGATGCCTTTATGTCGAACTTCTTCTCCTTAGAACGCGATGTCAGCATCACAGAGTTAGCTTCAGTACGGTAGAGAGAAGGGGAACCAGTGGAGAAGTTTATAGATATGTGGAAGACGTTGGGAGCCTCGTGTAGGTAGCTATCGAAAGAAAAAGAACAGGTCAAGATGTGCCTAAACTTTATGGAGACGGGAATTGCATTCAGGCTCACTTAAAATTTTCCGCGACTTGGCCACCAAAGCCCATGCCTTAGAACTGATGACTCATAAAATGCCAGCGTTTCACTACGAAATAGGCATAAGAGGACCAAGTAGGTTAATTGCAAATACTGTGGACCACAAGAAAAGGAGTCAAGCAATAAGGTATTCAGGAGAAAAAAGGACAGAGCGGAAGGAAGAATCAAACCGTCCTAGAAGCAGGTTCGCTAGAAAAAGACCCAGATCGCTTAATTCTCACGAAGGGTTTGCATTCGATAGAGAAGATATCGTTCCTATGATGAATCAGTTGCTAAAAGCCGGTACGATAGATTTACTCGCGTCCAAGCGCCCTGAAGATCACAAGAAAGAGATTTTTGCCGCTACCATCGTCTAGTGGGCATTCGACAGAAAATTGCTAGACATTAAAATGCATAACAAAAAGAATGATAAATAGGGGCGAACTAGTGATCGGAGAATAAAAAGAAAGGGATGCAAAGGCGACGGTGAACGTGTTGACGGTTCGGAAAAGTGCTCATGAAAGAGCAGAGAAAGAAAGTCGTGAGATGACAAGGAAAGCCGCGGTAATTACGCTATGGTCAGGGAAAAGAATGGCAAATCCCCCAAGATAGAAAGTCGGAACGACAAATACTGAGGTCATCAAGGACCAACGCGATACTGACGAGAAAGAAGAGAAACATTGAAGGGTATACCAGCTTGGTTAAGCGTTTACGACGCGTTAAAGTTATCCGAAGATTTCAGGCAAAGTCTGATTCAGACGCTATCCAACCACAATGTCAGAGAAACATTGCTGGTGGAAATGGAAAATGAAAAACACAGAGAGCAGGAAGACTGTATGCCAGTAGTCTCTTTCTCTGATGATGATCTAGCTTGTGATATAGGACATAATAGGCCACTGATGATAGTAGGCCAAATTCGCGGCAAAGAAGTAAAAATGATTATTCTCGACAATGGACCTATGGTAAACCTGTTACCATTAACAATGTTGAATAAATTGGGTTACCGTTGTTCTGATTTGCGCCCAAGTGGAATGATGATACAAGGCTTTAATCAAGACGGGCAGCGTGCGCTCGGCAAAATTACGATGACATTGGAAATAGGAGACTTAACTACTGACGTTGTTTGTCACGTGATCAGTGCGGTTACGACATATAATCTTCTCTTGGGAAGACCGTGGATGCATCAGTACGGTATTATACCTTTTACTCTCCATCAATGCTTCAAATATTGTAAGAGTGGAATATAGTATAAAGTAATGGCCGATGCAAGACCATACACAGAAGCCTAGGCCTTCTTTGCAGATGCCAGTTATTATGACGGATTCGCTAGAGGAGGAGAGAGAATGATGAAAACAAAAACCTAAAAGATGCTCGTATGAAAGTAATAAAGGGAGACTCTGAAAAGGTAAAATCGTCGGAAACTTTAGAAGCAAAGAAAAAGTTCTATTTTGTGCCGAGACATCTGAGGCAGCCAGGACAACCGCCGTTAGCGTTATTATCGCCTGAACAGTTGAAAATCCTACAGTCAAACTATATAGTACCATTGCCATATGCCGAAAGAAACAAGTCATTTCCAGTTGTTTCGGAAAAGTTTCATGTTGAAGCCAATGCAAAATATCCGGAGCCGATTGAATTTTACGCCTCTTCGGAAGAAAAGACAGAAATGAGGGCTGAGAATAATGTGTATCACGGAGAGCTGACATCTCGTGATCTCAAGAAATGCAATTCGGCAAGCGAAAGAATGATGAAAAAGATGGGTTTTGATAATGAAGAACCGACTGGTTTAAATCATGGGAAAGGAATTCAGGTCCCTATTGGAGTAGGGCAGAAGAGGAGAGAGATTTCAAGGATTGGGTGCAGAGTCTTCAATAAATATGGCCACAGTCGATCAGCTATCAGAGGTAGATCCCGAAATAGTCAAGCATCCTGAAACAACTCCGAAGCAGATAGAAGATGGAGGGCAGCCGACAATCGACAGTTTGTGAGAGGAAAATTTGGGCACAGAAGAAAAGCTGAGAAATATATTCATAAGCGCTGGTCTTCCTGAATAAGAAGCCGAAGAATATATCCAACTGTTGAAAGAAAATAAAGATGTCTTTGCCTGGACATATGCGGAAATGCCGAGTTTAGAACTTTCAGTGGCAGTACATCGATTAAATATTTCTAAGGACAAAAGACCGTTTAAGCAAGCGTAAAGGTGATTTCATCCAGATTTAGTCCCT
Source organism: Magnolia sinica (assembly GCF_029962835.1). Taxonomy (NCBI): domain Eukaryota; kingdom Viridiplantae; phylum Streptophyta; class Magnoliopsida; order Magnoliales; family Magnoliaceae; genus Magnolia; species Magnolia sinica. The sequence goes on from NC_080577.1 coordinate 62,721,330, forward strand.
CTGATAGAGGAAGAAGTGAACAAGTTGATCAAAGTCGGATTTATCAGAGAGGTCAAATATCCCAAGTAGATATCGAATATTGTCCTAGTAAAAAAGAAAAGCGGACAAATCAGGGTGTGCGTAGATTTCAGGGATCTGAATGAGGCTTGCCCAAAGGATGACTTTCCCCTTCGATAACGGAACTGTTAATTGACAGTACAATGCAATATGCCGTTATGTCTTTCATGGATGGCTATGCTGGTTATAGTCAGATTAGAATGACACCTGAAGACGAAGAAGCAACTGCATTTAGAACTTCGTTGAGAATTTACTGCTACAAGGTTATGCCGTTCGGTCTTAAGAATGCTGGGGCAACATACCAAAGGGCGATGCAAAGTATCTTTCAAGATATGATGCAGAAGTATGTTGAATGTTATGTTGATGACCTGGTGGTTAGGTTGGGGAATCATCAGGAACATCGCGAGCATTTAGCATCGGTCTTCTGTCAGCTCAAAAATAAGCAACTAAAGATGAACCCGGCTAAATGTGCTTTTGGAGTGCTGTCAGGAAAGTTTCTCGGCTTCGTCATCAGGCACAGGGGTATCGAAATCGATCCAGGGAAAATCAAGGCCATTCAAGATATGCCGCCTCCAAAAACTTTGAAGGAACTGAAGAGCTTGCAAGGGAAACTGGCGTATATTCGCCACTTTATTTCAAATCTGGCAGGGAGATGTCAGTCATTTTCCCATTTGATGAAGAAAGGAACAGAGTTCGTGTGGGATAAGGCCTGTCAGAATGCGTTCGATGCAATAAAAGAATTGTTGAGACAACCTTCGGTATTGACAGCTCCTATAAAAGGTAAACCACTTATCTTGTACATATCTGTGGCTGAAAACTCGCTGGGAGCTTTGTTAGCACAGGTGAATGAAGATGGAAAAGAAACTGCTCTTTATTATCTAAGTCGAACTCTGATAGGCGCGGAATGTAACTACTCTCTGATCGAGAAAGAATGTCTGACACTGATATTTGTAGTACAGAAATTGAGACATTATTGTCTCTCCCATGACATAACTTTGATCTCAAGAGCAGATCCGATAAAGTTTTTAATGACAAGGCCGATGTTATCGGGAAGATTGATTAAATGGATGCTGTTACTTTCGGAATACACAATCACTTATGAACCGGTAAAAGTAGTGAAGGGACAAGCAGTGGCAGATTTCTTGGCAGCGTATCCTGTAACGGAAAGTGAAACAATTAGCGACGATTTTCTCGATGAGCAGGTAATGATGATTGAGTCACAAGGTCAATGGCAGATGTATTTCGACGGTGCTTCTTGAGCGTCAGGAGCGGGGGCAGGAGTTATTTTCATCACACTTCAGGGTGATTTATTACCCTATTCTTTCACATTGGGCATCGCTTGTACGAACAGTGAAGCCGAATATCAAGTTCTTATCATTGGAATGGAAATTGCCCATGAAATGAAAATAAAGATGTTGCAGATTTTTGGAGATTCCAAGCTGATTATAAATCAGCTAACGACCGAGTTTGAAATAAGAAAGCAAGAACTCTTGCCATATTGTCAAAAAGCCCAGCAGGTATTGGAACAATTCTGCCGTGTTGAAATCACACATGTACCCCGATCTGAAAATGCAAAGGCAGACGCTCTAGATAGTTTGGCGGCAGCCCTGTCCTGTCCAAACCGAAGTCCAATCCAAGTAACTATAGAAGAGAGGAGATTCTTGCCTTCTTCTGAAGTTGCCAATGAAGTCATTGAAGCACTTCCCATATCATGTTTAGAAGTGACAGCAGATGATTGGAGACAACCGTTCATAGATTATCTCAAATATGATATCTTGCCAGAAGATCCAGCGCAAAGACAGTATATCAAGCAGAGATCGGGCAGGTTCATCGTTTGTAGTGAAGTGCTATATAGAAAATCTTACAACGGGATGCTGCTACGTTGTCTGGGTGAAGAAGAAGCAGGTCAGATGCTACGAGAAGCTCATTCTGGGGAATGCGGAGCACACCAGGTTGGACGGAATTTATTTCATTGAATACATCGAATGGAGAATTACTGGCCCACAATGTTCAAAGATGCAATAGATTATGTAATAACGTGCCATGAATGTTAGATCCACGGAGATGTCGTGCATGTTCCTCCTGAAGATCTCCATCAAATGATCACTCCTTGGCCTTTCGCCACTTGGGGACTCGATGTTATCAGGCTCATAAACCCGCCTTCATCCAAGGGAAAACAATATATTCTAGCTGTAACAGACTACTTCTCCAAGTGGACAGAAGCGATCGCATTACGCAATGTCAAAGAGAAAGACGTTGTCAATTTCATTCGACATGCGATAATATATCGTCATGGCATTCCAAAAAGGATTGTTACCGATAATGGTACCCCTTTTAAGAATAGAGGCATGGAGAAGCTGTGCCAAAAGTTCGGTATCCACTATTCGTTTTCAACACCTTACTATCCATTGACAAATGGATTAGCAGAGGCATTTAACAAAACGATTGTGAAACTACTAAAGAAGACGATGATTGGAAATAAGCACGACTGGGATGAAAGATTGCAAGAGGCATTATGGGCATATAAGACTACTCACCGAACGGTAACAAGCGTAACACTGTATTCACTAGTTTATGGCATAGAGGCGGTCGTTCTGATTGAAACGCAAGTTGTGTTGCTCAGAATAGCAGTGCATCAGTCTATTACAGATGATGAAAATGCAAAAATAAGGCTGAAAGAACTGGACATACTCAATTAGAAGCGTCTGACAGCCCAGCAACGATTATAGTTGTATCAAGCAAGAATATCGGCCGCCTTTGATAAACGAGTGAAATATCACTCTTTCAAGGAAAGGGGATATGGTACTAATGTTGAAAAGACCAATAGTGGTGACCCGCATAACAGGGGGCAAGTTTAAGCCTATATGGGATGGGCTGTATATCATAAAAGAAGTTTATTCAAACGGAGCATACAGAATGGTTGATCAAGATGGACGGGGTATTAATATACCAGTCAATGCGCGCTTCATCAAGAAATATCATCCCTAAAGATGGTTCCGATTTTGATCTAGAAGATTATCGCCATAATGCTTCTACGTCAAAAGGGGGCAAAGACGAGTGAAGTCATGTTCATATATTCTTTGTCAGACGATTGAATAAAGGAGGAATTTCAAATATATCGTTAAAGATTACATATCAATGATTTCTTAAAAGAGTGTAACCATTGTTGTCGTTATTAAATAAGCTTCGTTGAAATTCGTCAAAATTGGTATCATCACCAGGCCGATATATTATCATTATCTGCAGAGTACGAATATTGTCAACATTATCAGTAGTGATGATATATTGATCAAGACACCTATTATTATTATGACAACGATGGCAGCTTATCCTCATCTAAGGCAGCCTGGCCATGCCTATACGACTAACTATGCATAAAGCTTATCTCCATCGTCATTCGGGCTACAGTGAGAAGCCAGTGGCTCGAAAAAGCCCAGGAAGGCTATCGTACGCGTACCCATGCGGGCAGCGGATGAAGTTAGTGACTGAAAGTCCTATAGGGCCAAAAAGTCCTCAACGGCCAATCATGCGTAACACCCATCCCGTCTGTATAGCTTTCCGGCAGTGTCACGGGGAATGGATGAAATTGCCCTCCTGTGAATGGGTTTGACCTTGCAGACGAAGAAAACGCGGGCTACAGTGTGCGCTCTTTGGCCATTGTCTATAGATAGGCCAACCATGCATAAGGCCCCCCAGATTCTTGGATTGATTTCAGTAACTCATGAGGAAGGGCCTAAACCTACTCATTGATGGACTGACGGCCCTGGATTTGGTACCCCAAAGGTCGCCTTGTGCGCCCCGTGAACTCTAGAGAGTTACTGCAGCCAACCCCTTGCGTAAATCCAACCGAGTTCATGGCCCCGGTAGCTTCACTGGGCCCCTTTGATGGATTGCGGTTTGTGAACTCACCAGGCTGTGAGAAGTTCAGTGAACTCATGAGAGTTACAGAGACTATCACGTGAGACCCGACTCCACTACCCAAGAGTCTAAAAAACTACGTTGCTCCACTACTCAAGAGCTTAAACTGTATGATCATTTAACTAAATTGAAACCTAGTACCGCCAATAAATTTTTTTAAAAATCATATAGGAAATCCCATACTGACAATCATAATATGTTAATGTTTTTTTTTTTTCCTCAATTCTTCGTTAAATATCATGTTGAGATTATTGCATAAAACAATATGCTTGAAATGATCCATGATGTAGAAATTTATGGAAGAGTAAAATATCTCAAAGATATCATCATGCCGTCATTGATATATGCTGAAAATCGAAAGGAATTACATGTTCAAAAAAAAAAAAAAACATACACAAATAAAATGATTTCTTTAAAGCTCATCTGTAATTCCTAATATTCCCATATACTTTTGCAAATCTTCCTTTAATTGCACTTGAGCTGCGGTATGTTTTGACTTTTCTTCAAGGATGATCTTTGCCTGGTAAGGAATTCCAGCTAGCTTGTTTTCCAAGGATGCGATCATCTCTTCACTTCTGAGTAATTTAGATCTCCCAGCATCAGCAGATTGGATATTGATCCGTATCTTTTCTTCGATTTCCTTCATAGTTGATTCTTTTGAATGATTTTTCAACTCCACCTGCAAGATTTCCTCTTTTCGGGCAGCAATGCGGTCCTGAATAATCGTCCTGTCATCAGCGCAAGTCTTCAACTATTCTTGAAGGGTTAATTGTTCTTGATTAAATTCCGAAATAACAGAAGCGATGAGGGAAGCCTTTTCCTTGGAAAGAGTTAGTTGCTTCTCGTATTCCAAAATATCAGGTGCAATGGTGACATTTTTTGCTGATGCTAGGGAAATTATTGAATCACGGAATCTGAAAAGAGAATCACGTAGGGTAGAAATGTTGATTTTCACCATCCTTGCAGTACTTTCTAGGATTTCAATGGCGATGTCCAAATCCAACCATTGCTCAGGATCCTTGAAAATATGAACTATTGCTGACATAGAATTCTTCATCAAAAGCATTTTTGTGTGTAGGAATCTTCGCAAAAGACAATAGTTTAGATGCAGTGGCTACATATTCGGAGCTTGCTGCACCACTACAAGGAGGAGTTCCTGTAGTATGAAGGAGAGGAGAAGTTAGGGTAATCATAACAAGGATAGAGGATGCGAAAATCTCGATAAAGTAGCTGATATATATATATATATATATATATACACACACCTGCTGCAAAAATACGACTGACAGGAGGTGGAATTTCATGGACCGAAGAAGGACCAGCTCCTAACATATCGGCAAAAGAAGGCGCTTTGGCCTCCATGCTTGAATCTCTGGTAGTTGGAGTTGGTAAATCAGTGGTCTCTACTTGGAAAATAATTTCACGAGCTACCACTTTTGGTGTTATCAAAGGAACCAGAAGAGCCCTTGGTGAAATCACCAGTGTAGTTGAAGAAGGATCCGTGGGAGGAGTATCACCTGTCTTAGCATTAACAATACGAGCACCTGAAATAAAGATATAACAATAATAATGAGATAACTATCGCAAAATGCGTACACACACACACACACACATATATATGGAATTTAAAAAAAAAGAAAAAAAAAGAGAGAGAGAGGAGAGAATTCTTTACTTGGTGAATATCCATGCTCTCCATAATCCAAAGGCTCATCTTCTTCCTCCTCTATTACTACAGAAGATTTTGCAGGAACATTGATACTAGGAAGAGTCTCGGAATTTGGTGGAGGATGCTCTTTGTCAGCACTTTCTGCAATGACATCCTCCTCGCCATCTATGTCGACTTTTCCTTCTTCGAAATCATCATCATCATTTCACCATTTTTGTCGTCTTCATCATCTTCGTATTCGGCAGAAGTGGTACCCTCCGATGAAGAAGCTGGACTTTCATCCCCTAAGTCTTCTTCATCGACTTCTTCAATCATGACCTGTTTCCCTTTAGAAGGAGGAGCTCGACTACCTTCTGGCTGAGATTCTTTGTTAACTAGAATCGAAGGGGATGGAGAGCCTGTCTACTTCCTTCTTGGGGAATAGACGGCGACGCTTGCAAGCGCGCCCGAGACCTAGTCATGGGAGAAGATGAGCTAGGAGTAAGCTGTGAAGGAGGAGCGGGTTCATCTAGAGCTGCAGCAGTGTCTGCCGGAATGGGAGAAGATGTTCTTTCAACATCATCTGTAACCCGGTCAACGAAGTCATGAGGGACTTGTTCAAACTCTGCCATAACCCCATGAGCGATCCTACCTTCCAAAGTGTTGATGACCTTCTTTTCATGGATTGTATCTTCTAAAGATATTTTTCTGCAAATCTGGCTGTGAAAAGGGGCGCGACTCTTCTCAGGTATATAGCCAATTCTGTCTTCAAGCTTCCTACCTCTTAGCCTGGGTGGGGGAAGCCAGATGGGTTCATCTACTGGCAAACAATTGTTGACCAAGTATGATTGGTGATCCCACCATCGCATCTAGCTATAAGAGGCACGTACTATACGATTGTAACTGGGGATTATGAAAGTGGAATCAACACGACCACCTAGTAGCTGTTTCCATACGATGGCCCAATTGTAAGGACTAGTGCCATATCAACGCATTCTTTTAGTGAGTAATTCGTAGTCTTCTGGAATAGCCTGATCAAAACCAAACTGACGAGCAAAACGACTGGGATAGTATGGTTATCTCCAAAACTTCGTTCCTTCCCGCAGTGGCAGGCTGCAAGAGTGTATGGAGAGAAAGAATGCCCTTTCTCCTATAGTGAGCGCCGAGGTGTCTACCATGTCAGTATCTTCGATGTAGTGGTAGAGACAGAATTGAAACAAATCAACTTGATCAGTGTCTCGAATCTTGTTGGCTACTCAGTTGTAAGATCTTTTTTCCATGGCCCCTTTCTGAAAAACCAGAGTGGAAGGTGTGAAAGATGAACATATGCCTTCTCTGGCGCTTCAAAAGTCCAAGGAAAATAGACCCCCATCCAGCCAGTGATATAATGCCATGGGGTGTACACCGAAGAAGCCCCAGTGGTGGGATTCTTGACGTGAAAGGCTATTTCATCAAGGGCTCTATAAATAGAGCATAACACTGGAGGTGCAAGAGAATGCTTATGGCCTTTCGCCAAGGCGCCAGTGACTGTAAAGACCGTGGGGCGAATAACGTTTGCCCATTTCGAACTAGGAAGCACTACAATACTTAGCCAGTACACTTAGAAAGCTGCGAGCTCCCCATATAAGCTGTACTCTGTTCTTTCTTTGATGTTGTCGCGAAGTTCCGTTTAGTTTTGGAGAATGGCAGTCGCGGAATCTGCAGGAGAAATGAAAATGGGTGAGAAAAGGTACAAATAAAGAAAGCAGTAGATTCATGGACTTAAAATTACCTAAGGGCTCTAGAGAAATGTGCAAGCCATTGTAGAGGAGAAATCTTGTGAATGTTTGGAAATTTTGACATTTCCTTGAAAAGTTCAATAGTAGTTTCTGAGATGGAGGGTTTGCGATCAAGTGAAGAAACGAACGCTTAACTCCTTGTTGGACGAGACGAATTCATTGTAAAACTTCCTTGTTATCGAAAGGCCCACTATTTAGTGGAGATCCTAGAGTGTGATGCTCATCTCACCCACTAGCAAATGAAAGGAGTTAGTGGTGGGAGACCAGTAGTCGAGGAAGCCTTTTATCATGGTTAGCTCTTTGTAGAAGTACTGGGATGTAACTTCTATGGCATTGTATAAACCTATCTTGACGAGCATCTTCGCATGTTCAGTCAAGATAGCTTCCGCCCAATCCGAGTAGTAACGACGCGAAGTTAAGAGACCCCTCGTTTGAAATTCCTTTGGTCCCCAAAGCGGCTCACGGTCTCGGAAACGTTGTTGGACCGTCTTGTAGAAATATGTGGCGAATAGGTTGTGAGGATTGTGAGAAAGGGTGAGGAAAATCATTGGGTAAACCTCACCACTGCGTTGCCGCGACTTATGTGCTAGCAAGATCCCCTCAAGAATGCGCGGTTCTCTCGACGACCAAGAAGAAGTGTACATCAGTCTCTCTCCATCCATGTGATTTCTTGGCTCACAGTCAAGCATGGACTGATGGCGATGAAGACTGAGAGGAATCACGGTCATACCCTCCGAGTGCGGGTTATCAAACTTCATGATGCCTTCGATCACTCTGACCATTTCCCATGAGTTTGGAGCTTCTTTTTGTTATGCTCCTTGATCTTCTCCTCGAATTCTTTGGCCTTATTGCGGCGAGTTTTCTTTGATTGAGAGGCGGGAGGTGTGTCCTCTCAAGCGGGAGGTCTTTGGCTATCAGTGCGGATGTGGGCGGTTGATTTCAACCACTCATCCCAGTCGTACTTGTGACCATGCTTCGGAGGTTATTCTATGTCTCCCATCGAAATTGCTCGATGAATAGCAGACAGTAGTGAGGAAATGCGATCGGTAAAGTCGAAGATCGAGAGCACGGCCTCCTTGAAATATGTAGGATGGTGAGCAGTAGTTTTTGTGCGCTTTTGCTGAGGTTGATCAGAGGATGGAAAGAAGATAGGTCTGGCAAATCTTGGTGAGAGGGTTGTGCAGTAGGAGGGTCAACAACACGAAATGTTCGCTTAATATGGGCCATGATGAAAAAGGGTTAAGGACTTGAGAGTATTTAAAGAAAAAAGGTTCAAGGTTTGAAAATTTTTTTAAGTCCCAGTTGCGTGGACTCACGCAATCAAGGTCAGTTGTGAGGGGCAGCGCAACGACAAAGAGCCTTGCGCGAACAGAAGGTCTGTTGCGCGGGTTCGCGCAATTGAAAGCAGTTGCGCGGGGATTTGGTGGAGAGGCGAAGGTTCGTTGTGGACTGAAGCAAAGTGCAGAATGAATGAAGTCTGGAGTATTTATAGCAAGTATGGTCGAGTAAGGTCAACGATCGTCAGTTGCCCGGGTCTGCATAAAACCCTATCAGAGTGGAAATTGATCCTGATTCTTTGATTTCTGAAGAAACAAAGAAAGGATCAAGTGGGCATCTGTTGAGGCATGAAAAAGACAAGAAAGAATTGAAGAAAAAGAAGATTAAATGTGAAAAGTAGAAGGAAACAGAAGATGAAGAAGAACAAATGACTTAAAGTCAGTTGCGCGGATCCGCACAATCAGTGTCATCAGTTGTGAGAGGTCGCACAACTGACTTCTGGACTTATTATGCATGAATGAGAAGAATTAATGAAAGGTGGGTCCCTTGGCGCCAAGATCGAGATTTCACACGTGTGGAGACCTATAAATGCCCCCCTTCCCCTCTCATTTGGGGGGATCGAAGATTTTGGAAGAAGTGCAGAGCAGCAGAGAAGACCGAAGGTAGGACTGAAGAGAAGCCCATGGTTTGCACGGACCCGCGCAAACCATGACCCACGCAACCAGACTGCCATGCAGTCTATAATGATGAAAGGCCGAAATGCTGCCAAAATGATCAGGCTCCAGTTCCTCTTCTATCCAAGCTTCAAGAAGAGAAATCAGCCGATCGAATCCACATGATATTCCTTTTAAAGAGATGATCAAATCACGAGTCGAAGTCCTACGGAATTTGACATTCGACTTGGATATTTGAACTTTGTCAATTTCTATCTTCTAGATAATTTATATTAGAATCAAGGGACACTCGAGGATGTAAATGAACTCAGTATTAATAATACGATGATCGTTCTTAATGAACTCTTTCTCTGTTATATTTGAATAAGATAATCTCCTAAATCGAAATGCATTTGTTTCTTGTTCGAAGCAGTTGCGGTTCAAGGGAGTTGAAGAAGAAACTTTCGTGACAGAGGAAGCTCTTTAACAAGGCACATTCATGGGGGCACATCCACTTAAGTAAGTTATTTTTGAGTCCATTTTGTGAAGATTTGGGTTTCAGAGTTTGATAAATGAAACTCGCCAAGTCCTTGTGTAGGCCTCCGATGGGAGCATATGTGTGTCGTCCTTTTGTAGGACATCTTGCTGAGTTTGAAACCCAAAGTGTCTAAGACCTTTTACAGGCCATCGACGGATGCAAAACATGGAGACCTTGTGTAGGTTGTAAAGGTTTATGGTAAACCTGATTAAAAGCCATTTTGATAGTGAAATTCGGTACACTCTAAGAGAGTGATGTAGGGATGAACGTGATGAGGTCGATCACCGTCTTCCTCAAGGATAACTACTCCGAATCCACGGAGCTTCTCTGGACTCCTCACAGAGACTTTTCGAATCCATGAGGAAAGAAAGCAAGAAAATAGAAATAAATTCTAATAAATTTGAAATTTAATTGATTGATGAAATAAATGAGTTTACAACCCTTTAAATAGGGATACCAAGCAATGAGAGAGAAATCAGAAGCAAACTATAACTAAAACTCCTATAAATTCGTAACTTACTATAAATAGTAAATTTACTTTTATAGTAAGTGTCCTATGTGGCTTAACCACATTATTCTCCTAATTATTCTAAGCACTTTTCATGTTGGACACAACTCCTAAAGCCTAACGGATGAAGAGTTATAATCAAACTAAACTTACTATTTATAGTAAAAACGGAACTAAACATGGAATTCGGCCGTCGATATGATGGAATCTCACAAATTCGGCGTGGGTAACCCGACATAGCCAAGTTGGTTGGCTAAAGTAGCTCATCCTACCCCAAAATCATATATGGTACATCAAGTAACTCATTCTGGTTTGAGAGATATGCCTGTTTTAAGGTTCTGACGATCTTAATGACTTCTGCTTCTGATTGGGCCTTCTCTGATCCATCTTGGACATGAAAGTGTCTGTGACCCACTCTACATCAATCCCCTCCACTTCAAAAGAACTCGTCCTCGAGTTCTCGTGCTGCTTCGGTTCATGATACTCGGTCTGGTGCGCCGTAATGATACCCGGATCAAAAGTTATGATCAATTTACGGTCTACCTTCTTTTGGTCCAACCATGATAGGAATGTATCTGTGATACGTTCTACATCAGACTCCTCCGCTTGAAAAAAAACTCGTCCTCAAGATACTCAAGGGACTTGGTTTGTAATTCTGAGATAACTTTTGATGTCAATATTTACTAGCCATTTTCTTATACTTGGCATTAAGCTCTTGAGTTGATACAATACATGTACTCATGCTCTCTTTGATTTGGTTAGTATGAATCGGTTTTTTCACTTCTGCCTTCAAGATCTCACATTTCTTCTGATAATGAGGGCAATTAGGCAGACTTATCCATGTGACAAGATCAATGTGGTTTTGTATATCTTGTATGGGAGGCAATTTATTAGGGGGTTCATCAAGCACAATCGCTTTGAACTCCTGCAACACTGGTTTCAAATCCCCTGGGGTGATCACAGGCTTCATATATTCTTTCTTTTCAACTAATGCATATATATCTCTTGTTTCCTCATATTGTTTAACAAAAGCCTGTTAGTTGTGAGAGACTGTTCTTCAACTTTAGAAGTCGTGGGTTGGTGATGTAGGACATGAAATTCAAATATGATGTGCAAGATGTCAGGCTTAAGATCACATTAGTTTAAAAACAATTACACAAATTTCATATCCCACATGAAAGTCCAAACATTCAATTAAAGGGAATTTATGTGGGTCTAGGCCTACACCTGTTAGGGTTGGATTAATTAAAATTATGAACCAAACGATACTCAAAGATAAGAAATAATCATCCACACATGCACAATAATCAGACCCTAATCCAAGGGATTCACTAATTTCAACTCAAGGAACCCTAGGGTGAAAAAAAAGGGCAAATAAATTAAGGGTAATGCAATTAGGGTTAGGGTTTATGAAAATAGGTATGAAAAGGGGAAAATAAGAGAAAACTTGAACCGAGAGACAAATCCCGCGAGCGGACAGCGGGCTAGGGCCAAGTGCACATGTGCACTAGCCTGGCCACACGTACGAGCAGGTCCCACACCCGAAAACTGATTCCTTGGACCTGGTTGGCCAGGGGTGGGCTCCAAACCCCCAAAGTTTCAGGGCGATCCGAGCTACTGGTTGTAAGCGGTGTATTTCGAACAAGAAACAAATGCATTCGATTTGGGAGATTATCTTATTCAAACATAACAGAGAGAATGTATTAAGAACAATCATCGTATTATTAATATTGAGTTCATTTACATCCTCGGGTATCCTTGATTCTGAGATAGATTATTTAGAATACAACAAATTGACAGAGTTCGAATAGTGAATTTGAATATCAAATCCAGCAGCACTTTGACTTGTGATTCGATCATCTCTTTAAGATGAATATTGTGTGGATTCGATCGTCTGTTTTCTCTTTCTGAAGCTTGTACAAAAGAACTTGAGTCTGATTATTTTGACAGCATTTCGGCTCCTATCGTTACTGACTGTATGACGGTCTGGTTGTGCGGACCCATGCAATCGATATGGTTTGCGCAGACCCGCGCAACCCCTTAGCTACCCTTCAGTCCTACCTTCAAATTTTTTTGTAACTCTGTAGCTCTGCACTTCTTCCAAAATCTTCAATCACCACAGATGAGAAGGGGAGGGGGGGTATTTATAGGCCTTCACACATGCGTACCCTCGATCTTCGTGCGATGTGAGCCACCTTTCGCCAGATCTAATCATTCATGGACAACATATCCTAAAATCCTTTGCACCAACCAGGGCAATTGGTATCACTGGTTGCGCAGACCCGCGCAACTGATATGGTTTGTGCGAACCCGCGCAACCCCTTAAAGACACGTTTTTCTTTCATCTTTTGTTTCTCCTTCCTTTTTAATACATATTTTTTCAATCTTCAATCTTTCTTCTTCTTTTTATGCCTCAATAGATGCCCTCTTGATCCTTTCTTTGTTCTTAAGAATCAAAGAATTAGGATCAATCAACCCTTCCACTTTGAAATGGTTTGCGCGGACCCGCGCAACCGACGCTCATGTACCATGCTTGGCCTCATTCACTATAAATACCTCAAACTTCCCATCATTGTCCACTTGCTGCGCTCATAACGAACCTCTACCCTTCCAAATTTCCTCTGCGCAACCAATTTTGTTTGCGCGAACCCGCGCAACAAATCTCCTGTTCGCGCAAGGCTTCTGGTCGTTGCACTGCTTCACGCAACGGGCTTTGATTGCGCGAGTCTGCACAACCAACACTTAGAAAGATTTCTAGACTTAAATTTTTTCTTTTTTAAATATCTTCAAAACTTGAACCTTTCTCATCATGGCCCGCACTAAGCGAACATATCGTGTCGTTGACCCCCCTACCGCACAACCTTCTCACCAAGATCTGCAGAACCCGTCCTCTTTTCACACTCTAATCCTTCTCCATCTCCTGATCAGTCGCAACCAAAACGTATGCAGACCACTGCCCGACACCCTGCTTATATTAAGGAGCCTGTGCTCCTGACTTTTGATTTCTCTGATCGTATCTCCTCACTGCCGTCTCCCATCCATCGAGCAATTTCAATGGGCAACATTGAACGACCTCCGTGACATGGTCGTGATTATGACTGGGAGGAATGGCTGAAATCAACTACCCATATACCTACTGACAGCCAAAGACCACCTGCCCGAGAAGATACGCCTCCTGCATCTCAGTCTAAGAAAATTCGCCACAATAAAGCTGAAGAATTTCAAGAGAAGATAAGGGAGCATAATAAAAAGAAGCTCCCAAATTCGTGGGAAATGATCAAGGTAATCGAAGGCATCATGAAGTTTGAAAACCCGCATTCAGAGGGTATGATCGTGATTCCTCTCAGTCTTCACCACCACCAATCTATGCTCAACTGCTAGCCATCAGATCATATGGATGGGGAGAGACTAATGTATACTTCTTGGGTGTTGAAAGAATCTCGCATCCTTGAGGGGATCTTGGTAGCGCACAAGTCGCAACAACAAATTGGCGACGTTCACCCAATGAACTTCCTCGTCCCTTCTCACGATCCCTACAGCTTATTCCCCAGATATTTCTATGAGATGGTCCAACAGCGTTTCCGAGATCGCGAATCGCTTTGGGGACCAGAAGAATTTCGGACCAAGGGCCTCTTGACTTCGTGCCGTTACTATTCAGATTGGGCAGAGGCTATCTTGACAAAACACGCGAAGATGTTGATCAAGGTTGGCTTGTATAACGCCATAGAAGTTACGTCCTAGTACTTCTACAAAGAACCGACTGTGAGAAAAGATTTTCTTGACAATTGGTCTCCCATCACCAACACTTTCCATTTGCCAACGGGTGAGATGAGCATTACGCTCTGGGATCTCCACCGAATTGTGGGCCTTCCATTAACAGGGAAATTCTATGATGAGTTTGTCCTGACTAATGAGGAGTTGGCGTTTATTTCCTCACCTGACTGGAAGCCTTCCATTTCAGAAACCACTATAGAACTCTTCAAGGAAATGTCGAAATTTCCAAACATCCACAAGATCTCTCCTCTACAGTGGCTTGCGCACTTTTCCAAGGCCCTTAGGTAATTTTGAGTCCATAAATCAACTGCTTTCTTCAATTGCACCTTTTCTTACCCACTTTTTACTTCTCTTGCAGATTCCGCGATTGTCATTCTTCGGAGTTAACGAAGCTTCGTGCTAACATCAAAGAGCAGGCAGAGTATAGTCTATATGGAGAGCTCGCGGCCTTCTTGGTTTATTGGCTAAGCATCGTGGTACTTTTGAGTTCGAAATGGGCAGATGTTATTCGCCCCACGGTCTTTGTTGTTGTTGGCGCTCTATCGGAAGGCCAAAAACATTCACTTGCACCTCCAGTCTTATGCTCTATTTATAGAGCTCTCGGAGAGATAGCCACATATCTAAAAAGCGCTGTCATTGGAGCTTCTTCAACATATACTCCGTGGCATTATATCACACTAGTTGGATGAGGGTCTATTTTCCTTGGACTTTTGAAGCTCCAGAGAAGACATACGTTCATCTTCGCATCTTCCACTCTGGTTCTTTCAGCAAAGGGATATGACAAAAAGATCATACAACTGGGTAGCTAACAAGGTTCTGGTCGCTGATCAGATTGATTTCTTTCAATTCCGCCTTTATCGCTATATCGAGGATACTGATATGGTAGATACTGCGACACTCACTACAAGAGAAAGAGCATTTTTCCTCTCCATACGATCTTGTAGCTTGCCACTGCGGGAGGGAACAGAGTTTTTGAGAGAGCCATACTATCCCAGTCGCTTCGCTCGTCAGTTCGGTTTTGACCAAACTGTTCCAGAGGACCGTGGATTAGTTACCAGGAGAATGCGTTACTATGGCACTGGCCCTTATAATTGGGCTATGGTATGGAAACATCTACTAGGCAGTCGCGTCAATTCCACTTTCTAATCCCAGGCTGTGATCGGATTATTCGGAATTCTTATAGCTGGATGCGATGGTGGGATCACCAATCATATTTGGTCTACAATCGTTTGCCAGTAGACGAACCCATCTGCATTTCCCCGCCTAGGCTAAGAAGTAGGAAGCTTGAAGATGGGATTGACTATATACCGGAGAAGAGTCGCACACCTTTTCATGGCCAGATTTGCAGACGAATATCTTTAGAAGATACAATTTGTGAAAAGAAGGCCATCAATACCTTGGAAGGTTAGATTGCGCATGGGGTTGTCGTGGAATTTGAAAAAGTTCCTCGCGACTTCACTAACTAGGTTGCAAATGATGTTGAAGGAACATCTTCTCCCATTCTGGCAGACACTGCTGCAGCTCGAGATGAACTGGCTCCTTCACAGCCTACTCCTCCTAGTTCATCTTCTCCTATGACTTGGTCTCAAACGCGCTTGCAAGCTTCGCCATCTATTCCTCAAGAAGGGGGTAGCCGGGCTTCTCCATCTTCTTCGGTTCCGGTTAATAAAGATTCTCAACCAGGAAGTAGCCGAGCTTCTCCTTCCAAAGGGAAACAGGTTATGATCGAAGAAGTAGATGAAGAAGATTCAGAGGATGTAAGTTCAGCCTCTTCATCTGAAGGCACCAATTCTGCTGAGTATGAAGATGTTGAAGATGATGAAAATGATGACTTTGAGGAGGGGGAGGTTGACATCGATGGTGAGGAAAATGTTGTTGCGGAAGATACTTTTATTGACGAAGAACATCTTCCGTCAACCTCTGAAGTTCTTCCCGATACCAATATCCCTGCGAAGACCCCTGCAGTGATAGATGAAGAAGAAGATGAACCTCTAGATTATGGATAATATGGCTATTCGCCGAGTAAGGAATTTTCTTCCCCTCCCTTTTTTATAATCTCTTATATATATATATATATATATATATATATATATATATATATATATATATATATATATATATATATATATATATATATTGCAATAGTTATCTCATTATTATCATTATTTTTTTCTTCTAAAAAAAATAATAATTTCGGGTGCTCATATTATCAATATTAGGACGGGTGATACTCCCCCTGCAGATCTTCCTTCGGCTGCACTAGTGGTTTCACCGAGGGTCCCTTTGGCTCCTTTGGTAGCACCAAAGGCGGTACCTCGTGGAATTATTTTTCCAATAAAGACCACTGATCTACCAACTCCGACTGCTAGGGATTCGAGCACGGAGGCCAGAGCGCCTTCCTTTGCTGATATGTTAGGAGCTGACCCTTCTTCTGTTCAGGAAATTCAACCTCCTGTTACCTGTACTTATGTGGCAGGTATGTATATCATTTACTTCATCGGAATTTCCACATCCTCTAGCCTTGTTATTATTATCCTAATTTCTTTTCCTCTTTATATTACAGGAACTCCTTGTAGCGGTGCGGCAAGCTTTGACTCCGTAGCTACTGCGTCTGATCTATTATCTTTTGAGAAGATTCCTACACAAATTGCTTTTGATGAGGAATTCCATGTCAACAATAGTTCACATTTTTAAAGATCTCGAGCAGTGGTCGGATCTAGATATTGCTATTGAAATTCTGTAAAGCACTGCAAGGATGGCGAAGATTAATATTTCTGCTCTACGTAATTCTCTTCTCAAATTCTGTGATTCAATAATTTCTCTAGTATCAGTGGAAAATGTCACCATCGCTCCTGAGATATTGGAATATGGAAAACAACTAGCTTTTTCCAAAGAGAAGGCTTCCCTCATCACTTCCACTATTTCTGAGTTCAATCAAGAGCAATCAACTCTTCAGGAACATTTGAAAGCTTGTGTTGACAACAGGATGATTATTTAGAATCGCATAGCTCTCCTGAAAGAGGAAATTTTGCAACTGGAGTTAAAAGACTGTACGAAAGAATCAACAATGAAGGAGATCGAAGAGAAGATGCAAATCAGTATTCAATTTGCCAATGCTGAGAAATCTGAATTAATAAAAAATGAAGAGATAATCGCATCTTTGGAAAGCAAGCTAGCTGAAAATCCTGATCAGGCAAAAATCATTCTCGAAGAAAAGTCAAAACACATCGCAACTCAGATTCAATTAAAGGAAGATTTGCAGAAATATCTGAGAATATTAGGAATCACGGATGAGCTGTAAATAATTCATTTTATTTATTTTATTATTTGTTTTTTTGTGTTTTTTTTTTCTTTTTTTTATAAGAACATGCAACTTCTTTTAATTTTCAGCATATATCAATGAAGACATAATGATATCTTGAGATAGTTTGCCTATAAATTTCTAAATCATGAATCATTTCAAGCACGTTCATTTATGCAATTGTCTAACATAATATTTAATGAAGAGTTGAGATAAAAATATCAACATATTATGATTGTTAGTATGGGATTTCCTATATGATTTTTTGTCTTGATAGGCGAAACTAGATTTCAATTTAGTTAGATGATCACACACAGTTTAAACTCTTGAGTAGTGGAGCAACGTAGTTTTTTAGACTCTTGAGTAGTGGAGTCGGGTCTCACGTGATAGTCTTTGTAACTCTTATGAGTTCGCTGAACTTCTCATAGCCTGGTGAGTTCACACACCGCGATCCATCAGAGGGGCCCAGTGAAGCTACTGGGGCCGTGAACTCGGTTGGATTTACGCATGGGGTTGGCCGCAGTAACTCTTTACAGTTCACGGGGTGCACAAGGCGACCTTTGAGGTACCAAATCTAAGGCCACCAGTCCATCGATGAGTAGGTTTGAACCCTTCCTCATGAGTTACTACTGAAATTAAGCCAAAAATCTGGGGGGTCTTATGCATGGTTGGCCTATCTATGGACAATGGCCAAAGAGCGCACACTGCAGCCCAGATTTTCTTCGTCTGCAAGGTCAGACCCATTTACGGGAGGGCAATTTCATCCGTGCCCCATGATGCTGTTGGAAAGCTATACTTATGGCATTGGTGTTACACGTGACTGGCCGTTGATGACTTTTTGCTCTTTTAGGGCTTTCAGTCGCTGGCTCCATCCGCTGCCCGCATGGGTATGCATATGATGACCTTCATGGGCTTTTTAGGGCCACTGGCTTCTCACTGCTGCCCGAATGGCGATAGGCATTGTGCGTAGTTAGCTGTATAGGATTGGCTTGGCTGCCTTAAATGATGATAAGCTGTTATCGTCATCGTGATCGTAATAGGCGTCTTGATTGATATATCACCATTGCTGATAATGTCTTTGACGATATTCGCACTATGCTCATAATAATATATCGGCTTGGTGATGATACCAATTTCAACTAGTTTTAGCAAAGTTTGTTCGATGACGACAACGATGGTTACTCTTTTTTTAAAGAAATCACTGATACGTAATCTTTGACGATATGCTTGGAATTCCTCCTTTATTCAATTATCTGAAAAATAATATATGAACATGACTTTACTTGTCCTTTACCCCTTTTAATATAGAAGCATTATGCTGATAATCTTGTGGATCAAAATTGTAACTATCTTCAAGGACGATACTTCTTGATGAAGCGTGCATTGACCAGTATACTGATACCCTGTCCATCTTGATCTACCACTCTGTATGCTCCATTAGAATATACTTCTTTTATGATGTATGGCCCATCCCATTTAGGCTCAAATTTGCCCCCTGTTCAGCGGGTCACCACTATTGGTCTTTTCAACATTAGCACCATGTCCCCTTTCTTGAAAGAGCCATATTTGACTCGTTTATCAAAGGCAGCCGATATTCTTGCCTGATATAAATGTAATCGCTACTGAGCTGCTAGGCGCTTCTTATCGAGCAGGTCCAATTCTTCTAGCCTTATTTTTGCATTTTCATAATCTGTAATTGACTGATGAACTACCACTCTGAGTGACGCAACTTGTATTTCAATCGGGATGGTTGCCTCCATACCGTAAACCAATGAATATGGCGTTGCTCTTGTTGTTGTTTGGTGGGTAGTCCTATATGCCCATAATGCTTCTTGCAACTTTTCGTCCCAATCACGCTTGTTTCCCGTCATTGTCTTCTTTAGTATCTTCACCATTGTCTTATTGAATACTTCTTCTAATCTATTGGCCGGTGGATAGTAAGGTGTTGAAAATGAGTGGTGAATACTGAACTTCTGACACAGCTTTTCCATGCCTCTATTTTTAAAAGGGGTATTATCAGTAACGATTTTCTTCGGGATGCCGTGGCGATATATTATCGCGTGTCGGATGAAATTGATCACATCTTTCTCTTTGACATTGCGCAACGCGATCGCTTCTGTCCACTTGCAGAAGTAGTTTGTTGCTGCCAGAATATATTGTTTTCCTTTGGATGAAGGCGGAATTATGGGCCTAATAACATCGAGTCCCCAAGCGGCGAAAGGCCAAGAAGTGACTGTCTGATGGAGATCTTCAGGGGGAATATGTATGATATCTCCGTGGATCTGACGCTCGTGGCATTGCTTCACGTAATCTATTGCATCTTTGAACATTGTAGGCTAGTAATACCCCATTTGATATATCTGATGAAATAAATTTTGGCCAGCGTGATGTGCCCCACACTCCCCAGAGTGAGCTTCTCGTAACATTTGACCTGCTTCTTGTTCATTAAGACAACGCAACAGCATCCCATTGTAAGATTTTCTATACAACACCTCGCTACATATGATAAATCTGCTTGCTCTCTGCTTGATTTGTTGTCTTTGTGTTGGATCTTTCGGCAAGACATCAAATTTAAGATAATCTACGAAAGGTTGGCGCCAATCATTTGCTATCACTTCCAAGCATGATATGTGGAGCAGCTCAATGACTTCATCGATAACTTCTGAAGAGGGCAAGAACCTCATTTCTTATATAGTTACTTGGAGTGGCCTTCGGTTCGGGCAGGACAGGGCTGCTGCTAGACTAGCCAGAGTATCCACCTTTGCATTTTCAGATCGTGGTACATGCTTGATTTTAACGTGGCAGAATTGCTCCAATAACTACTGTGCTTTTCGACAATACGGCAAGAGTTCTTGCTTTCTTATTTCAAACTCAGTCGTTAGTTGATTTATAATTAACTTGGAATCTTTGTAAATCTGCAATGTCTTAATCTTCATTTCTTAGGCAATTTCCATTCCGATGATGAGAGCTCGATATACAGCTTCATTGTTTGTGCATGCAGTACTCAATGTGAAAGCGTAGGGTAATAGATCACCCTGAGGAGTGACGAATATTACTCCTGCCCCTGCTCTTGATGCTCGAGAAGCACCATCAAAATACATTTGCCATGGATCTTGCGACTCTGTCATCATAACCTACTCATCGGAAAAATCATCACTGATGGTCTCACTTTCCGTTACGGGATGCGCTGCCAAGAAATCCGCCACTGCTTGTCCCTTTACTGCTTTCGCCGGCTCATAAATAATCGTATATTCCGAAAGCAACAACATCCATTTAGCCAATCTTCCTGATAACATCGGCCTTGTCATTAAAAACTTTATCGGATCTGCCCTTGAGATCAAAATTATATCATGAGAGGGGCAATAATGTCTCCATTTCTGCACCACAAATATCAACGCCAGGCATTCTTTCTCAATCAGAGAATAATTGCATTTTGTGCCTATCAGAGTTCTGCTCAGATAATAAACAGCTATTTCTTTTCCATCTTCATTTACTTGCACTAATAAGGCTCCCAGTGAATTCTCGACCGCAGATATGTACAAGATAAGTGGCTTACCCCTTATAGGAGTTGTTAATACTGGAGCCTATCTTAACAGTTCCTTTATTGAATTGAACGTGTTCTGACAGGCTTTGTCCTCTACGAACTCTGTCCCTTTCTTCATCAAATGCGAAAATGGCTGACATCTCCTTGCTAGATTTGAAATAAAGCGATGAATATACGCCAATTTTTCTTGCAAGCTTTTCAATTCCTTCAATGTTTTCGGAGACGGCATATCTTGAATGACCTTAAATTTCCCTAGATCAATCTCGATACCCCTATGGCTGATAACAAAACCGAGAAATTTTCCTGACGACACTCCGAAATCACATTTAACTGGATTCATCTTTAACTGCTTCTTTTTGAACCGTTGGAAGACTGATGCCAAATGCTCGCGATGTTCCTGATGATTACCTGACCTAACCACCAGATCATCTACATAACATTCAACATACTTGTGCATCATGTTTTGAAAGATACTTTGCATTGCCCTTTGGTATGTTGCCCCAGCGTTCTTGAGACCGAACGGCATGACCTTGTAACAGTAAATTCCTAACGCTGTTGCTTCTTCATCCTCAGGTGCCATTCTAATTTGATTATAACCAACATAGCCATCTATGAAGGACATGACAGCATATTGTGTCGTACTGTCAATCAATAGTTCTGTTATTAGGAGTGGAAAGTCGTCCTTCGGGCAAGCTTCGTTCAGGTCTCTGAAATCATCACACACCTTGATCTGTTCATTTTTCTTCTTTACCGGGATAATGTTCGATATCCACTTGGGATATTTGGCCTCTCTAATAAACCTTACTTTTATCAGCTTGCTCACTTCTTCTTCTATCAGAGGAACCAAGTCCGGGTGAAATTGCCTTTGCGCTTACTTAATCGGCCTTTTGTCCTTAGAAATATTAAATCGATGTATTGCCACTGAGGGTTCTAAACCCGGCATTTCCGCATATGTCTAGGCGAAGACATCTTTATTTTCTTTCAACAGTTGGACATATTTTTCGGCTTCTTGCTCAAGAAGACCAGCGCTTATGAATGTATTTCTCGGCTCTTTTTCTGTGCCCAGATTTACTTCTCGCAAACTATTGATCGTCGGCTGCCCCCCGTCTTCCATCTGCTTCGAATCTATCTCAGGATGCTTGACTATTTCAGGATCTATCTCTGATAGCTGATCGACTGTGACCATATTCACCGAAGATTCTGCCCCCAATCCTTGAAAATTTTCTCGTCTCTTCTGATCGACTCCGATAGGGATCTGAATTCCTTTTCCATGATTTAAAGCAGTTGGTTCTTCATAATCAAAACCCATGGTTTTCATAATTTTCTTGCTTACCGGACTGTATTTCTTAAGATTGCGAGATGTCAGCTTTCTGTGATATACATTATTCTCAGCTCTTTCTTCTACCTTTACTTCCGAAGGGGCGTAAAATTCAATCGGCTCCGGATACTTCGCACTGGCTTTGACATGAAACCTTTCTGAAACAGTCGGGAATGGCTTGTTTCTTTCAGCATATGACAATGGTACTGTATAATTTGACTGCATCATTTTCAACTATTCAGGCGATAATAACGTTAATGGCGGGTGTCCTGGCTGTCTTAGATGTTTCGACACAAAATAGAACTTCTTCTTTGCTTTTGAAGTTCCAGACGATCCTGCCCTTTCAGATTCCTCTTTCATTACTTTCCCATGAACATTTTCTAGGGCTTTGTTTTCATCACTCTCTCTCTTCTTCTCTGGCAAATCTGTCGTAATAACTGGCGTCTGCAAAGAAGGCTTCCGCTTCTGTATATGGCTTTGCATCGGCCATCACTTTATACTATATTCCATTCTTACAGTACTTGAAACATTAATGTAGTGTAGAAGGTATAATACTGTACTAATGTATCCATGGTCTCCCCAAGAGAAGATTGTATGTCGTGGCTGCATTAATTACATGGCAAACTACATCAGTAGTTAATTCTCCTATTTCCAATGTCATTGTAATTTTACTGAGCATGCGCTGCCCGTCTTGATTAAAGCCCTGTATCAACATTCCACTAGGGAGCAGATCAGAATGATGATAGCCCAATTTATTCAACATCCTTAGTGGTAGCAGGTTCACCGCAGACCCGTTATCGAGCATAATCCTCTATACTTCCTTGCCGCAAATGTGGCCTACTATCATTAGTGGCCTATTGTGCCCTGTATCACAGGCTAGATCATCATCAAAGAAGGAAACTACCTGCATGCAGTCCTTTCGTTCTTTGCGCTCTTCATTTTTCATTTCCATAAGTAATGTTTCTCTGACATTATGGTCGGATAGCGCTTGGATCAGACTTTGCCTAAAGTCCTTTGATAACTTTAATGTGTCATAAACGCTTAACCGAGCCGGTATGCCTTTCAATTGACTTACTACATCATAAGTCACCTTCGTTGCCTCATTCTTCTATTCCTTTTTTATCACCATCATGCTGATCTTTGATGGCCTCTGTTCTTGTGGCTCTAACTTTCTGCCTTGGGGGACTTGCCATTCTTCTCCCTGACTGTAGTGTGATTACCGCGGCCTTCTTGTCGTCTTACGATTCTCTTTCTCTACTCTTTCATGAGCACTTTCCCAAATTGTCAATACGTTCACTGTTGCCTTTGCGTCTCTTTCTTTTTCTTTCCCGATCACTATTTCGCTCTTGTTTATCATTCTTTGTATTATGCATTTTAATGTGTAACAATTTTCTGTCGGGTGCCCCACCAGACGATGATAGTGGCAGAAATCCCTTTCTCTTATTCTTTTTGCATCTTCAGGCCGTTTGCATGCAGGTAATTCTATCGTACTGGCTTTCAACAGTTGGTTCATCATGGGAACAACATTTTCCCTATTGAACGTGAACCCTTTGTGAGAATTAAGTGATCTGGGCCTTTTTCGGTTGAATTTGTTTATGGGATGGCTTGGTTCTTCCTTCCGCTTTGTCCTTTCTTCTCTTGAATCTCTCGTCTCCTGACTTCTTTTCTTATGATCCACAGTGTTCGTGATCAACCTACCGGGTTCGCTCCTGGCCGTTTCATAGTGAAATGCTGGCATTTTTCGAGTCATCAGCTCTAAGGCATGGGCTTTAGTGGCCAGATCACGGAAAGTTTTGATATCAGCGCTAGTGAGCCCAAATGTGATTCCTGTTTCCATGGAGTTCAAGCACATCTTAATCTGCTCTCTCTTCTGGCAACTGTCTGCAAGAGACTCTCAATGTCTTCCATCTGTCTATGAATTTCTCCACAGGTTCCCCTTCTCTCTATCGTATAAAGCTAACTCCGTAATGCTAACGTTGCATTCTGATGAGAAGAAATTTGACATAAAAGCGTCTTGCATTTGTTCCTAAGTGCATATCTATCCTAACGTCAAACTAGAATACCATCGGAATGCCTTACTTGTCAGAGAAGATTCGAACGATCGTAAGCAATATTGTGGTATCGTAGAGAAATTTCCTATATTGGTAATGAAATGCATCAAATGTGCCTCTAACGATCCATCCCCATTAAACTTCTGGAAGTCTAGATGCTTGAAGTTAACTGGAAAGGGAACATCTTCTCCTTCCCTCAGATATGGTGTTTGATATCCGAATTGGCCGACATTCTCACGCTCCCTTTCTGTTCTGACGGCTTCATCAACAACTTGCCGTACTTCCTCTTAAGTTATGGTTCTCACTAATGGAGTAGATACAAGTGATCCTGCCCTCAGTGGATAAAAGCCTTCTGGTTAGTGTTCTTGTCCGTTCATCATGCCCATCATTGGAGGAGCCGTCATTTGGCCTACGTTGTGCGCGAGAGTTGCTAAAGCTTCCCTGAGATTTCTACATTCTTCCATCAGTGTTCTCTGTGCTCGTGCCATTTCATTCATACGGTTTCTATAGTCGGCATAGTTTCCTGATTTGTTCCGGCCATGTGCACTGTGGCTTCCCCGTTTACTGACGAAGTTGTAGTCGGAGTAGGATGGGAATATATTGATGTGATGGGGCTTACAAAGAGGGGAGTCTCATTCAATTTTCCTGTACTTAAGCTGCAACAGATTGATCAAGGCGATACAGAAGTAGGTGATCACGAGTAGTGCCTTTCCTTTTTGTTCTTTTGTCCATCGGACTCTTAGAGCAATCAGAGCCGAGAAGTAACGTGATGCTAACTGCGGAACTGTTTGCCCAGTATATATTGCCGGAGGGGCTAATTCGGGATTCTTTTTGGCAGCGTTCCATGTTATTGGTCCCCTGGTTCTTGGAGAAGGTAGACCCATTCTGAAGCTTCTTGCATTTCGGGCTCTTGTCCTTCGAGATGTCATGATGATCCAGTCCTCATCACCTTCTAGTGCTTGAGGTGAAGCAGACACGACTCCAACTGTTTTTCGGGTTAAGTCATTTTTGCTTACGGGAGACTGGGTCTCGCGCCTTGGAGGCTGATTCGGTGCATATTCCACTGTGAATCCAGTTGCAGTGAAATAAAAATTCACCTTTCTCATTGAGTTTACCATTGATCGTAGTTTGCAACTTTATCTTTTCACCTTCAATATAAAACATGAAGTTGTAATTAGCATTTGGGTGATAACGTAATCTATCTAAGAGATGAAGGGGAGAATGTTCCCACTGATAGTCGTCATTTGGGTGTCGGAAAGACGCCAAACTATAAAGAAAGTCCTATAACCTTCTCAATGTTAACATTAAATAAGATAGATTCCTCAGCAGAGTCGCCATTTTGTTTCGAACAAGAAACAAATGCATTTGATTTGGGAGATTATCTTATTCAAACATAACAAAAAGAATGTATCAAGAACAATCATCGTATTATCAATATTGAGTTCATTTACATCCTCGGGTATCCCTTGATTCTGAGATAGATTATTTAGAATGCAACAAATTGACAAAGTTCGAATAACGAATATGAATATCAAATCTGGCAGCACTTTGACTTCTGATTCGATCATCACTTTAAGAGGAATATTGTGCAGATTTGATCGTCTGATTTCTCTTTTTAAAGCTTATACAAAAGAAGAACTTGAGTCTGATTATTTTGGCAGCATTTCGGCCCCTATCATTACTGACTGTATGATAGTCTGGTTGCATGGACCCGCGCAACCCCTTAGCTTCCCTTCAGTCCTACCTACCTTCAATCTTCTCTGTAGCTTTGCACTTCTTCTAAAATCTTCAATCACCACAAATGGGGGGGGGGGGGGGGGGAGGTATTTATAAGCCTTCACACATGTGAACCCTCAATCTTCGTGCCATGAGACCCACCTTTCACCAGATCTAATCATTCATGAACAACATATCCTGAAATCATTTGCGCCAACCCGTGCAACTGGTATCACTGGTTGCGCGGGTGCCAACCCTTGCAACTGGTATCACTGGTTGCGCGAACCCGCGCAACCGATATGGATTGCACAAACCCGTCCAACCCCTTAAAGACACATTTTTCTTTCATCTTTTGTTTCTCCTTCCTTTTTAATACTTATTTTTTCAATCATTAATTTTTCTTCTTCTTTTTATGCCTCAACACTATGCTTCGTCGAAGTTTCAGCCTTCCTACAGTGCCAGATTCTGGAAACTGGCTGTAGGGAGAAGATCCGCTGTAAAACTGATGGATTCGAGGCAAGGATGGCTGTAGAAGGTGAGATATATAGATAGAAGAGGGTAGGGGCGGATGGTGATAGACGTGGCTTCGCACCACGGTAGTTAGCCCTTCGAAAATGGAGGGCTTCGCACCCACTTGAATTTTTCCACAACTCAGAAACTCAGAGAGTAGAAAAAACTTGTAGAAATTTTTATTAAACTTCAATAAAAAAAGAACTACAAGGGGTGCCTATTTATAGGAAAATCCTATACCTTAAAACTCGCGTTATATGCGAAACCTATTATTTGGCGATGAAGTAAACCAAAATAAAAACTAATCAAAGAAATCTAAAGAGTTCATGATGTTCTAAATAACATAAATAATCAAAACCTAAAATATGAAATCAATCTGACTAGTGGGCTACGATCATGAGATCTCATGATGAGCTTTACTTGCCTATCGGGCCCACTCTCTTCAACCAAAACTCCGTCTTCTAACTAGGAGGTCCTCCCTGGGCGTCGTAATCGAGCCAGATCGATGGTGGGGCCCTTCCTCTCCTTGCATAGGTGCGAGGGGGGGAGGGGGGAAGCATGCGTGTGATGTCCCCATCAAAATTCTCCCCAGCTACAAAGTTTCGCCACTGACGAAATAAAACTCCTGAATCGCTCTAGGATGTTGGGATCAAGTCTCTGAAATTTCTCCTCAGTGAGCCACGTGTTGTCTGAAGCTGGGCGTGACTTCTATTTAACTAGGTACTTTCTGAAACCCGTCGTTCGACGTTGAAATTATCTAATGGTCTATGATATCCTTTATTTCCTCTTTGGGTGTGTGAAGGTTAGGTATGAGAGGTAGAGGCTGGGAAGAAAGGTCAGGAAGAGTAGGTATGAGAGGTAGAAGCTGAGAAAATGGGTCGAGATGGGTAGGTATGGGATTGTAATGACCCGAAAAATTTCGTGCCAAAACCCGAGTACTACCTCTATTTTTCTTAGAAGTCATTTGTGGGTAAATTAGCGCTAAACTCGATTGCTTGTGAAATTAACATCAATCACTTTAAATTTGATCTGCATGACTCAAAACCTATAGAATCATTAGCGCTATGTTACTTTGAAATTTGGGATTCATTGCTAAAGCCAGTTGCTCTTGGAAATTTTTAGAAACTTTGGATCAGACATGGACTGCGCGTCGAAAGTCCGATAGCGATGATCTTATACAGTTATGGTCACCATGTTGGACTTGGCCACCACCTCAAAAATCAAGTCCAGATGATGTCCTGGGTCGATTTGATTGAGTCCGGAGTGAAGAGTGTGAGAACGGTGAGAAATTAAATAAGATTTTATGAAATCTGAGTCGTGTCGCTTGCGCGACGGTTTTAAGCAATCTGACCGTTGGATTCTGACCCAATTTCACCCTCGGATCAGGGAAGATGGCCTAGGTGTCACGCCCCGAACTCGGAAACCGGGCTCACAAAATTCCCGATTGCCGAATCCGGCGCCGACAGCCTCCGTAGAACCCCATTTTCGGATTCCGGCACCCATTCACCAGGTTCCGATCCTGGAATACTACAAGGAGGATTTCAAGTCATCAGTCTGATTCATAATGAGCATAACAAAAGCATAACCCACAAACAATAACCACAAGAACACCACCACAAAATCCACTAAGATAAAAAACTTTTGAGTACAATGCGATAGAAAAGGAAAATACAATGTGATAAAAGAAACAAAACTCCAGAAGCTCGTCTGCACGGTCCAACTACGGCGAGACTATGGCTGCGACTGCGTCCTGGCGTCACCTGCACGCATCAATCGTGCATAAGCTTATAGAAAGCTTAGAGGGTGGTGCAAGTGTGTGCGCAATATAAACGTGCTCAAAATGCAAGGTCAGAGTGATGCGGAAACATGGTAGTGAGCACATGAATGCAATCAGTCGTACCAAGGCTATGCGGTGCAAGATATGAATGCTATCGGCCATAATACGGCCATGCGATGCAAGATGCAACTCAAGCATGCCAATCCTCATCATGTATCGTACAGTTCTCATGGATAATCATCAGGGTTCAATACACTCCAAATGGCATCTGTCGCTCTCCTAGCCGCAATCAAATGAGCGTAAGAAACCTCACTATCCGTGACCAATAGTCCGCCAATACCTATCCGACACGTCGATAGCGGACCCATTCGCGAGTTGGTCAAACTCGGCCTAGTATTGCCACCTACCCTCGGGCGAGTAAGGCCACACTCCTTTCCAACCGACCACGACACGGTGGGAGACGCGGCCTCAGGTATTCGGCCCTCATGCGCTCGTATATCCACTCGGTCTCGACGTTGGAGTCATCCTGAGTACCATCGGGTTTAGGGATTTTCACCGGGGACATCTATGGTGCCCGTATGCTAGAACCAAATATTTCCGGTCTCAATCCTGCCATCCACGATGTATCTGTGGAGGCTATGGCCCGATGTCGCTAGGGCATACGGTAACTACAATCACACAATGCAAGTGTATGAATCATACTATCAGACATCAGCCCTGTATATACCACGCACTTATATGAGGCAACTCCGCATTTCAGTGAGCCCATAAACAGTCTAGCCTAAGATTTATGCTATGATCGGTCATTCCTCACATCGGGCATACATATGGTGCGAATGATCATGAATCATGCATCTATACTAAACATGTAATAAGAGATGGGTCCTCGGTATAATGGAGATGGGCCTAGACGGCCTACTTACCACAAGTTTGGGCCTATCGGTGGGCCTTAGGGAGAGCTATAATGCGGACATTTAACCAACATTATCAATGTGGACGTCAAACCAACATCGCTCCCAACGAATGGCCTTCCATGAAGTACACATTGTAATGGGCCTTTTATACATCTAATTGGGCCTTGACCCAAGGACCCAAATACATCAAATGGGCTACCTAACATGAGCCCCATATCTATATCAAGGTGGGCCTCAATGGGCCTCATAATATGGGCCTAATACAAATCAAGGTGGGCCTCAACAAGGACCACTAATGCATGAAGATGGGCCTCCATAATGGGCCTTAAATTATCTCCACAATAGTTGGGCCGTTGGATGAAACACATACATTATGATGGAGCCCACACTAATAGAGGGTGCGGTTGACAATACTTACCTAAGTGGGGCCCACCAAAATGCTCATTTTCCACCCAGCTTAAGACCCAACATAATGTTTATTTTCCACCCAACTAAGGTCCAACACAATGTTTATTTTCTACCCCAATTGTTCATAAAATTACGTGGACCAAGGTAGGGCCCATTGTAATATTTATTTGTCACTCAACCGTTCAAAGGGTCTTATGGTACTGGGGTAGGGCCCACTGGACTGGGGAGCTGTGTACACAGCCAGGGAAGCCCATGGTAATGCATGTTTATAAATGTATATATATATATATATATATATATTTATTATTATAATAACTATTATTATATTCACATGGACAGGGGGTCCACTGGGAGGTGGTCCCCAAATCCAGTCCACTCATTATGTGTGTCCCACTTGGCTGAGGGTACAGACCAAGTTTCAGTCGCATCCAAATTTCAGGTAGGCCCCACCAAATAATTTTATATGTTTTAGGCATATATTCACATGATTTTTGGATGGTGTGGCCCACTTGAGATCAGTATACGGCCAATTTTTGGGGACAGACCATAATCAAAGGGGACCCATCAAATGCTCGGTGTTGATGATCGAAACTCATCACCGTGGGGGCACACAGCTGGAGCCGTGAGGCCCGCCACCGCATTCTCTGACGGTTAAAACCGTCGGCGTTTGTTTTTTTTTTTGTGGGGCCCACCGAGATGTGATTCACAATCCAGTCCACCCATTATGTGGGTCCCATATAAATGACGGTACAGACCAAGTTTCGGCAACATCTAAAACTCAGGTAGGCCCCACCAACGATTTTATATGTTTTAGACATGTCTTCACATGATTTCAAATGATGTGGCCCACGGAGTTCCATATACAGGCTGACTTTTGGCGTGAACGGATGAACCGTGGGGACCACCAAATGCTCGGGGTTGATGATCGAAATTCATCACCGTGGGGGCTCACAGATAGAGCATTACAGCCCTACTCCTGATATGCACATACGGTAATTTTAAATTTTCTTTTTTTTTTTGTTGTTTTGGGGCCCACAGAGATGTGATTCACAATCCGGACCGCCCATTATGTGTATCCCACTTTGATGAGGGGTCAGACCATCCTGCATCCAAACTTCAGGTGAGTCCCACCGAGTACCTTTTTAACTCTCGGCATGTCTTCACATGGTTTTAGATGGTATGACCCACACGAGTTCAGATCGCCTTAAAATTTTGGCTCAACGCCTAAAGAATCTGGAGAATAGATTGGACGGTGTGGATCACATACATACATCAAGGTGGGGCTGTATGAGTGGCCACCCACTCCTCTTGCTCTACCTCTAGTGAAAACCACGCGATTACAACACATCCGAACTCTCCACGTCTGGATGGCCCGGTGGTAACGCATCTGAATACATTAATGTGGTGGGTCCCACGTAGATGTGGCCCACCAATACTTATACATAATATATATATATATTATATTATATTATATATATAATACATATTATATTATATATATTATATATATTATATAAAATATAACATATATTTACATATATAAAGCATTTGACCCACCTAAACGGTGGATGGTGTGGATCATCACCTACAATAAGATGGGCCGCACCGTCTAATGTAGATGGACGGGTAGATGTAACACATATTGGTGGGATCCACACCATCACAAAGGAAGAGAGAGAGAGAGATAGAAAGAGAGATATAAGGTGAGATAGAGGAACCCCGCCACTATGGGCCCTCTTGAATACATCACATACATCCAAATGGGTCCCACCAACAAGTGGGCCCTAAAATTTAAAATAATGGCAATTCACCCACCTTATCTTCCTTCTTCTTGGTCCCTTAGACTCCAATGACCCTCAGCTTCAACTTTGATGGAGGATGATGAACTCTTGATGGTGGGGATGAGAGATGGGAGGGTGTAGATGGATGATGGAAGGTGGACCACACTTGTGGTTTGGGAGAGAAGGCTTGGACGTTTGGGGCTTGGGGTTGCTTGGAGGGATATGAGAAAATGAGAGAGAAAATGAGAGGATGGGAGTGATATGAGGTGATGGAGTGATGGGTGTAATTAATGGGGCATGAGTTTGTTTGAAAAGTGAGTAAAGGAGGGATGGGTGAAGAGAGAGAGAGTTGACTTTGTGAAGAAAGAGGTATGGGTTGTTGTACTTGAGATAAGGTTGCATTTAATGATGATTGATGGGACTTATTGTGTAGAGATTCCCTCGAAATCCGCAACGCGCGGTGTTTCTTCGGAATAAACGCTGATCGGCATCTTCTTACCTGGGTATCGGTTCGGTACGCAAGTCACGGCGTTGGAACCGCGGCGACGACGCGATCGTCAAGACATAAGTTTCAGATCGAGCCGACGTCGGTGCGCGGGACCTGGCTTAGGATCGTGCGCAAACACCGAATTCGGTGCGAAGGTTGCCGGAATTTGACCGGAAGGACCGCGGAAGCTAACAGAATGGTACGGATTAGGACACGGGTCTTACACTAGGCATGTTATAGTGCTTGTGGACCTGATCGAGTTTCGGTGACCGTTGAATTGAGTGTGGTCTGCCACGGCTGATCTGTAAAGCCGATCTGTACGAAAACTCAGCCTGACCTAGATCCATGGTCAGTGAGCTTAAGTCTGACCGCACGTGGGAAAAGGACCAACGGAAGTGCTCCGTTGGATCGAGAGAGGCCTGATTTGGTTATAACCTAAGTATACCTTGGCCCTGGGGTTATTTTCATCAATGTTAGGCCTATATAAAGACCTTAAAACCCTTACTCTCTTTTCCATACGAATTTCCTAACCCTAGCTAAGAAAGAGAGGGGAAAAGAGAGAGAAAGTAAGAGAGAAGTTGGTGAATCATCCTTAGATTCTTTCCTGTTACTCTACATCCTTAAACCACCACTTTAGAATCATTATTCCGGCGATTCTAAGTTCACTCTTGAGTAAGTTAACCTAACCCTAATCTATTTAGAGCTTAGAATAGTATATGTATTGTTGTAGCTCATTTCTATTCTTGCCTTAGGTTATCCTGTCGCCGTTGACGAAGACATATCGTCTGAATTAGTTCGGTGCTCTATTTCTGGTTTAAGGTGCGGACTTTAATCGTATAGGTTATGGTTTTCAAGGCTTTCAATGTCAGTTAATGGTTTATTCTTGTTATGGATGTAATTTTACATGCTAAATGTTATGTTTATATTGTATTCCTGATATATATGCCTTGTGTAGAGATTTGTGTATTCTATGTATATGTAGAAAGTTCCGTATACGTATAAAAATATGAATATGTGTTTGCCATGATTATTTGTCGTGTATTTGTGCTAATTGTATGTGTGTCAACTCCTTGGCAAAAGGAATTGTCCAAATGCATGTATTTCAACATACGTCATGTATGTTGCACTTGGTAGTCTAAGTGTTTGTAGAAATGTCTGAATGATCTAAAGTGTAATATATTATACTATTTGCGGGCGTTGAGAAGTGATTCTCAACTATCCTTTTGGTGTGTATGTTCCTATATGCAAGTCACATTCCTTGTTGTTTAACTTCAAGCATTACTTGTGTGTAATTCTATGTTAAGTTGATATACTTCAAATGCTCACATGCTACATGATGTGAATTGTTGTTCCATTACTATTCTAAATTGTTGATATGAATATGTGTCATAATGGAATGTGTTTGGGAGTATGGAATAGTCCAGAAAATCGGTAATCGGCCTTGAGTTCGTGACTGAGGTTGCTTTTGTCACGAAGGACGTGATTTGACGAACCCGAGTCGTATTAAAGTTGTCGGCAGTGGTTTGGCCATACGGAGTGTTTGCGCACTCTATGTCGTTTAACCCAACGTGCGCTCGTGCTAGTCGAGTTCGTCAAGTAACCCGATTGTCCGATGTATGTTCACAATGTATGGACACTATTGTATGAATCTAGGATACCAAACTTACCGATGAAATCCTGTTAACCATGGTACCTTGATCCGCTAAGACTCATGAGCCGGACATGGTGGTACTGGACACCATGGTCGAGCTGTCGGCCTACACTGGGGTGACGAGCGTCCCCGTAGTGACCAGTGAGTAACCAAACTCGTGAGCCGATTATGGTGGTATGGGACACTATATTCGTGCTGTTGGCCTACATTGATTGGTGACGAGCCCTTTGTAGTGACCTCGAGCATACCTGGATACCGCATTGAGGTGACGAGCCTTATTGTAGTAACGAAGGTATGATAGGCGTGCATTGATTGGTGACGAGCCCTTTGCAGCGACCTAGAACCATATGATCGTATGAGATGTCTAGGACTGACGACCCTAGAATGGATCACTGTTTGGATAGTAATATGAGGAAGCTACTTTAACTTCCTAATCCTGCTGTATGAAAAGGACTAATAACAACTTGGTAATCATGTTCATGCACCGCATTGCATGTGCCTGGAAGAGGTGGAGCACTTGAGGTGATGTCATGCGTAACGTAAGATGAAGACGCTGAGGGTGTACAGGCGAGGGCACGCATCATTCTACATACATCCTTGCACTAACAAGAGTAATTAGGTCATGTTTGATTGTTCTGCTTTATCATTACTGCTTGATTGAACTGATAACATGTTAACCTTTGCTTTATTGTTCCATTGAGTTGATCACTCACTCCCACGTTCTGGGACGGTGTTTAAACACCAAACCAGACTCTGTCTTAGATGCATATATTGATGCGACCCCTGAGGCAGAGCAGGAGTTTGAGGATGATGAGGCCGCATTTTCTTTTATGCAGTTCTCAGGCGGGTTCTTGTGAGCCATGTCCTGATGTGCGGGAATTCTGGATTTTCTTTTGGGAATAGATGGTGTCATTTAATATTTGTATTTTTGATAGTAACACTTGTAAGTATGACCTGGCATGTATACGTATTTCAGAGACTTGCACATGTACACTTATGTTTCTTTAAGTCTTCCGCTTGCGTTCTTCACTTATCCCTGAATTATGTTTGCAGTTTGGCTTAATCTATTCCATATTTTATGTACTCTTACAGACAACATACATCCATCATTAAATATGTTACATAAGTGATGTTTTGAAACTCGGGAGCCGAGTTATGCTCGACCCCCGAATTTCAGGGCGTTACAGGGACGTGGAGGTTGAGAAAATGGTTTGGGAGGGGGTCATGGATCAAGGAAAATGTCTAGGGAATCAGGATGGTTAGGAGAAAGGTTGGACAATGCATCAATGACCCTTTTGAAATGCAACTAGATCCTCCACATTGAATGTGAAACTAATTCCCATGGAGGGTGAAATACTTGTCACATACGTATTGAGACCGTTTTATTTTATAATTTTGAATGGTCCAGCGCTATGCACGTGTAATTTTCAAACGGTTCCATGAGGGTACCGCTCTGGCCTGATGCGGGTCATCACAGAGTACCTTACTCTGAATTCTTTGAAACATTTATGTTGGTTTGTAGAAAATTTGTAATGCTCATTACTAGTAGTGATCTTCTGTCTGATTTCTTGATGTCATGAATGAATGTGATGTGCAAAAGACTCTGCAGTTTCTAACGGCCTATGGGGCAATGACATGGGGACAAGATCAATAGGTTTCCCAGGTTTATAACCAGTAAGGACTACATAAGGACTGAGACCTATGGACATATCGACAAAACTATTAAACGCAAACTCGGCTGTAGGTATTACGGTATCCCATGTTCTAATGTGCTCTATATCCCTCCTAGGTGAAAACTCATCCGGTAGATTATCAGGAAAGACATCACGGAACTCATCCACTACTGGAATGGCCTCAGTGGATAACTCTACACTAGCCTCTGGTGCACCCTCTCTAGCCACAAGGCCGTGCATGTTGTACCACTCAAAATAGCGATCTTGATGTCCCTCATGGGGTGGGTGCACGAGTGCATACCCATGACTGATTCCTTGACCAACTCCATTCATTGGTCTATCCTCCTTGCCATCCGCCTGAGATTAGGCATTTACCCCAATGATGGGGTTTGTCCCGGCGGAGGCCTTTAGTTGGGTAATGCGTACCTTAAATTGTTCAAAGCGTTGGTCCATATGTTATTCCCAGCGCTTATCCAAAGACTTGATCTGCTGGGACAGTTTGTTTAGTGACTCTAGTAATCGTTCCATGTTTAGTGTAGGGTGCAAACCAACCACGACCTGTACATGGGGGCATACGACTGCTAACTCCACCTAAGGACTTTCTATGACGACTATATGCAACTAAATGAGACTAAATGATCCTATGAGGCTTTATATGAGGGAAACTACGCAGTGTTACTAAAATCCAATAATATAGTTGTCGAAATAAGGGAATAACAAAAAGTTACAGCAATGTAAATTGCTAACTTCCTGCTACCAGAAATTTCAGCAACAAATATTAGGGACTATGGTCTTCTAAACAACTATATGTGATGAACTGGATGCATGAAGTACTTAACAAACTAAACCTGAACATGTAATGTATTCCCTACAAGAACCCTAGGCTCTGATACCAAATTTGGTGCAGGACATGAAATTCAAATACGATGTGCGAGATTTCAGGCTCAAGATCACGTTAGTTCAGAAATAATTACACAAATTCGATATCCCACATGAAAGTCCAAACATTCAATTAAGGGGAATTTATGCGGGTCCAAGCCTACACATGTTAGGGCTGGATCAATAAAAATTATGAACCAAACGATACTCAAAGATAAGAAATAATCATCTACACTTGCGCAATAATCAGTCCCTAATCCAAGGGATTCACTAATTTCAACTCAAGGAAGCTTAGGGTGAAAAAAAAGGGCAAATAAATAAAGGGTAATGC
The DNA here is from genome assembly GCF_029962835.1 of Magnolia sinica. Classification (NCBI taxonomy): domain Eukaryota; kingdom Viridiplantae; phylum Streptophyta; class Magnoliopsida; order Magnoliales; family Magnoliaceae; genus Magnolia; species Magnolia sinica. The sequence continues at coordinate 62,757,820 of NC_080577.1, forward strand.
AATCTAGGGTTAGGGTTTATGAAAATAAGTATGAAAAGGGAAAAATAAGAGAAAACCTGAACCAGTAGACAAATCCCGTGAGCGGACAGTGGGCCAGGGCCTGGCGCACGTGCGCACTAGCCTGACCGCACATGCGAGCAGGTCCCACACCCTGAAACCGATTACTTAACCTTGGTCGGCCAGGGGTGGGATCCAAACCCCCAAAGTTTCAGGGTGATTCGAGCTACGGGCTGTGCTCGGTACTTCGCCGAAGTTTCAACCCTCATACAGGGCCTGATTCTAAAAACTGGCTGCACAACTGATGGATTTGAGGCGAGAATGATTGTAGAAGGTAAGATATATGGATGGAAGAGGGTAGAGGCGGATGGGGATAAATGTGGCTTCGCACCATGGTTGTTAGCCCTTTGAAAAGGGAGGGTTTCAAACCCACTTGAATTTTTCCCCAACTCAGTAACTCGGAAAGTAGAAAAAAACTTGTAGGAATTTTTATTAAACTTTAATGAAAAAAAGAACTACAAGGGGTGCCTATTTATAAGAAAACTCTATACCCTAAAACTCGGGCCATGTGCACAACCTATTACTTGGAGATGAAGTAAACCAAAATAAAAACTAATCAATGAAATATAAAGCATTCATGATGTTCTAAATAACATAAATAATCAAAACCTAAAATATGAAATTAATCCGACTAGTGGGCCACGATCATGAGATCCCATGATAGGCTTGGTTATTGGACCCACTCTCTTAAACCAAAACTCTGTTTTCTAACTAGGAGGTCCTCCCTGGACGTCGTCATCAAGCCAGATCGATGGTGGGGTCCTCCCTCTCCTTGCGTACGTGCGTGGGGGCGGCATGTGTGCATGTGATGTCCCTATCAGTTGGTTCTCCGCTCTCATAGGGAGAAGGCCAATCTTTCTACCATCTTTAGTAAATTTAAATACATTATCCTGACCTCTATGTGTAGCAATAACATCAATATTATTTTGCCATGGTCGACCAAGTAAATATGACAAACTTCCATGTCGGCTACGTCACAAAGTACTTGATCCTTATAATTTTTACCAATTGAAAATGAGACAGTACATTGTTCGGTTACCTCTGTTTTATTGACCTCCTTAATTCATCCAATCATGTACAGAGATGGATGCTTTTCTGTTTTCAATTGCAGCTTTTCCACCATTATTTTCGACACGAAATTCTCACTGCTCTTGACATCGATGATTACATTATAGACTTTTTGGTTTACAATACACCTTGTTCGAAAGATGTTGTCTGCTATAATTCTATTTCTACCTTTGGCATATATAACGGCTTTCTCATGATCGAAGTGGTGGCCTGCGATTTACCATCATCTGATGGTGGTTTGCAGAAATCGGGTTTGTGTTGTACAACGACCACAGGCGGTTGAGCATCACTTCGAGATCGAGGCAGAATTAGCGCATCCACAATACGGTTGAGGGTTGCATGTAGCCCTTGCATGGTCAACTAACTCTCCCGGTAGAAAGCTTTCATTCTTTCTAAAAGATAACGAATCCCTAGATCACCGTCCACAAGATTTTTGTTCATACCTTTATTGTTTGCCATCGGCCTGAGGGGAGTCCTCGCTCTGATACCAATTGATGCAGGGATGAATGTGATGAGGTCGATCACTGTCTTCCTTAAGGATAATTACTTGGAATCCACGGAGCTTCTCTGGACTCCTCATAGAGACTTCTTGAATCCACGAGGAAAGAAAGCAAGAAAATAGAAATAAATTCTAATAAATTTGAAATTTAATTGATTGATGAAATAAATGAGTTCACAATCCTTTAAATAGGGATACCAAGCAATGAGAGAGAAATCAGAAGCAAACTATAACTAAAACTCCTATAAATTCATAACTTACTATAAATAGTAAATTTACTTTTATAGTGTCCTATGTGGCTTAACCACGTTATTCTCCTAATTATTCTAAGCACTTTTCATGTTGGACACAACTCCTAAAGCCTAACGGATGAAGAGTTATAATCAAACTAAAACTTACTATTTATAGTCAAAACGGAACTAAACATGGAATTCGGCCGTCGATATGATGGAATCTCACAAATTCGCCATGGGCAACCCGGCATATCTGAGTTGGTTGGCTAAAGTAGCTCGTCCTACCCCAAAATCATATATGGTACGTCTAGTAAGTCATTCCGGTTTGCGAGATATGCTTGTTTTAAGGTTCTGATGGTCTTGATGACTTTTGCCTCTGATCGGGCCTTATTTGATCCATCTTGGACATGAAAGTGTCTACCACCCGATCTACATCAGTCCCCTCCACTTCAAAAGAACTTGTCCTCGAGTTCTCGTGCTGCTTCGGTTCATGATACTTAGTCTGGTGTGCCGTAACGATACCCGGATCAAAAGTTATGATCAATTTACACTCCACCTTTTGGTCCAACCATGCTAGGAATGTATCTGTGACACGTTCTGCATCAGAGAGTGAGTTAGCTAGGAGTGGAGTACACACATAGCCGAACCACTATACATAGTGTGCAATGGGTTGAATGAATTTGTCTATTGTTGGTTTCTTTTTGCTAAATATTCATGAATGCATATCCGTAGTGTAGCCAACATGTTTGATGAAATGCACACACTATGATTCTCTATATTCATGATTTAGAATTGAGCTAAATTGTCATATCCATATCTTATGTAGTTAGGTAAGGGATTGGAGGTGGGCCTTAGCAATTTAGCGTAGAAATTTTCAAAAGGTCCTATTCACCCCCCTTTAGAACTTAACATTATTTTCTAGCTTCTATCGTAGCGGCTATTGACTTAGACCACAATTTCAGTACTTATTTTTATAGTATGTTTCGAAGGCATGAACAACACTGACTGTAGGAGAAATACCTAAAATCTTCCTTGTAGCTCGGCTAGTCCTAGGTGTTGTAGGAAAACTTATTGGCGTAGCTAGAATAGCTGAAGCTATAGGAGCAACAATAATGGGACCTAGAAGAGGTCTAAGGTTTGAAATCTTCCTCACGACCCGAGGAGTTGCAAGAATTGGAGTAGGTTGAATTAATTGTGTTCATTGAGAAGGGCATGTAGCAACAACTCTTTGGCACTTGCGCTAAGGTGATGCTGGATTGACTGTTTTTCTTGTCATCGATGGAGAGGTGGTTGGTGTTGTTGCTGTTCTCTGAGCTTGTGTAGTCTTTCTACTTGGAGACGTAACTGTTTTTGTCGCGTTCTTTCTCGTAGCCTTCTTGATTGTTGGTCTCTTTTTATCGGCCATAAATTCATCTTTTCCTATATCTGAAGAGTAAAGTCGAACGATGACGAGTTTGGTGGGCTCGGTCACCAACTTATTGTAGCAGTTCTGCCACCAATCACAGAAATTAATAGTCTGGTGTGGTCGACTCTGAATAACTAGCAACTCAAGACTAGCGCTTTTTGACTGAAAAATGCTATGGAGAGTCTGGATGTCGACTGAATCCACGAGTGGGCCCTCAGGATGTGGTTGTTTGGAAGTTTTATGAGTGAAAGGGAAGGAATGCATTGAGCTAGATCGAATTGACGAGCAAGAAGGTTGGGACAATATTGTTCAACCCCTGCCTTCGCGTTGACACCAGTTTCCATAGTGCCACCATAGGGGAGGTCTCTACAAATTAGCTAACCCTCCCAAGCTTTGTCTCTTTGCTCAATTATGTCAGGATTAGTCAGTTCATAGTCCTCGGCGAACCAGGCTGGGCCGAGCTCTTTATTTTGGAATGGACGAAAACAACATTTGGACATACTAAAGCAAAGTAGAAGAAGTTCATACATTTTGCAAATATATGAATGATCCAGTGATAAAAGATATTGCGCTGACTGAAGGAGGCAAAAAGAGTAGTAGCAGGGTTACAGGTGAAGGTGTAGAAGCATTCACAAAGCCACATTTGGAATATCCATAAAGGACCTCTGCTGTGGTAAAAACCTTTTGTTGTTGCTTCATACATGCCAGTGTTCGAAGTATCGGTATTGCTACAAGTTTTGCTGGCTAGGGATATGAAAACAATATCAATATCGTCAATTATATCGCTGATAACCGGAAATATGGGGAAACATGGGAAAAATAGTGGAATTTTCAGAGAAATTTCAAGAGATGTTAAAATGTACATATTTACATATTTAGAAATAAAAAATTTGCAAAAAGAATGCATACATAACAAGTTTCCGTTTAATGGGGCCTTAAAAGCATGTGTTGTTGTAAGAAATTAGACCAACCATACCATCCAACCTATTTAACCATCCAACCTTCCATCCAAACATCCATCGATGTTGCAAAATATCGACAACACATGATATTTCACCAAGATATCATCAACAATTGGAAATAAAATGAAAGATTGTGGTCTCAATATCGCGCATGTTGTGATATCGATAATATCGAGATATTATCAATATATCAATATGACAAATTGAACACTACATGAAACCATGTGCCCATGAAAAAAAATTTGAAATAATTTTTTTCCTAATAAACAAAATTTTGATGATATCAATACATTGGCGATATTATTGAAATATCGTCGATACACTTATGATACAAGCATTACCTAGAATTTATATCGTCGAAAATATTGGTGAAACATTGGCAATATTGATGCATTGGCAATACAAGCGACACCTAGAATTTACATAGTTGAAAATATTGGTGATTACATTAGCGATGAAAATATTGGCGAATACATTAGCGATGAAAATATTGGCGATTACATTAGCGATATTGATACGTTGGCGATACTTAACGAAACATTACTAATAATTGGAATTTCTGATACTACCAGCATTATCGATATCGTTAAGATGGAGATAAAGATAATCTTGGAGATAATTCGAACATTGATACAAGCCATGATACATATGACCGAGCACAAATGGAGCGAGAGCTAATTGTCATCCTTCAGCTAGCGACTCAATCAGATGAACATATACTTTTGTGATCTGTACAATATTCATGCAAAGCAGATGTTGACAGATCCACATCAGCCCAGGATGATGGCTTATGCGATTTGGCAACATTAAGCATGAAGTGTAGGAAAAATCAAAATCGATTTGAAATGGAGTATATATCAGTCCGGAACAATTAATGAAAGGATAATCATGACTTCTCATATCATTTGATTATTTGCTATATGTCATAATGATGGTCGTGGAAAAGGAACAAAATCGCCATTCGGTTTTCATCTTGGTTGAGCAAAATCAATAGGGAGTTGACATGTGGAAGAGAAGCTGATCACATTTATTGCATTGAAAAATGGACCACCGCCACTTTCACCTTTTTGCCCAAAGGTGAAGCGACGTTTGGGGGGGCAAAGTTGTACCCTATTTCTAGCTATTCCTGGAACAACCAATCAGGAAGGGCCACATGTCACTGCACGAAAGATATATAGCATGCATAAGATCTGTAAGGATATTAGGAGCACTTTTTATGGAATTATAGCTGGCGTTGATCAGGGTTTTGCATGTCATCTATAGACGAAGCGTGACCGAAAAGCTCGAAAGGAGGATGTGTTCGAGAGAAAACGGTGCTAAGGAGGTTACCGGGACCGGTGTCCAAGAAAAGTCTGGAAGGCCGAAGTGGTGCCAAAGCAATTGCTATAATCGATTGAACGCAAGAAGAAGCATCTGGATGACTATCGCAAGGAATTCTATAAATAGCAAAGGAGTTCAACAAAACAAAGCGTCTCATACCCAACCCAATCAAACAAATCAAATCTATCAATTATCCTTTACGTTCCTTAGCATAGACTGTCTTTTACGCGGTAGCCTAATCTTACAACAGGAGTGGCAGTAATCAAGTAGTTGTAGTCTTTAATTGTAATTCAAGTCTACACTCATACGTTGGATGAATTTCCATTGCAATACAAGCAGTTCTTCTCTCAGAAAGGTGCTTTGCAATTACTCCATGTGGTTGATTGTAAGTTTCCTTTTTATTCTGTTTTTGTATTTGAAAGTCCTTTTGTACGGAAGGCAAGGTGCAACCCATTCTCGAAAGACGAACCCTACCCTCCGATAATCGCCTAATCATTTTAAACAACATCTTGCGAGTGGCCGAATAGGCGACTGGTCTCCTCAATTCTTGGTCATATATGCTCAATTCTGATGTATCTGCCAATCTTGGCGCTTGGGGTCAAAGTTGTTCAGTTGTAATCGAGCCGCACAGTCGGTGCTGGCACGCCCACAAATATTACATGTGACCGAATTCTGCATCTGAGAGGACAACAGAGGTATTTCTTGCCAATACAGCACAAGCGAGACCCATCTCCAACCTTGTAGTTGATATGCGCTGAAGCTTGAACTATCTGCATATGAGTCTCTCTCGATATAGCAAATCTCAACGAAAGAAGCTCCCTTTTTACGTAGGCTCGTTAGGTTCATGTCAAATAAAGAGAACGGATTCATTTTTTCTTTTAGTCCTAAAATCAGAAATTGGATGAATTTGTGAATTCAAAATTCTAAATATCTTCTTTTCCTTTCAATGGCTACATTAGAACGAGAGAAATTTCTTCACGTTTTCATGTCTCTGCAGGAAATGAGGTGGTTTCCGTGAAGCATACAAAAGGCAGGAAAAAGATGCAAGAACAGCAAGTTGTCACCATACACAAAAAAGGTTTTCGAGAGCACGTTGCTGTTGTACTATAATGTAACAGAATAAAAATTAAAAAAGCTTCTATTTCACGATAGAGGCTTAAATAAAATGATGATAATTGATTGCATGACATGCTAACTTGAAATGCCGGCCTACTTTCTGGCCATAATGCCACTTGTGTAGGACAATCCAGACAATGAAAATGGTTGGTCCATCATTAAATGAAAGATCATCTGGTGCAAAATAATAATAATAATAATAATAATAATAATAATAATAATCATGCTGTTTCGCATATCAGGTGGGCCAAGCTATTGAAATCAACGGCCAGTTGACGGTTGGACCCTTTTGCGTGAAATGATAGTTTGGTTCCTAAGCATGCCTATCCTTCACCCATCTCAGCCGCTTGATCTAGACAATCAAACTGCTGAATATCACGGTGTCTGCCGGAAGATCCATCAATGGGATATCTGTTAATCACTTTGCTCGTGGTCATTTTTCTATTAGATGTGGACAGGTTTTTTGCCCCCCTCTATATTCAATGCTTATGGCCGTGTCTAACCTTTGCCCATCAGTGGTGGGGCACTGTAGATGGAAGGTCAATATCATCACATCCTTGTCAATTTCTAATATCATTACCAGGCTTTCCACACTAATTTCTAGAATCCAACACTGTTAGGCCCTTCAGTGGACCATTAGGATCATCGCACCATGCTGCGATGTGTAACCCTGCGTGGATGGCCAAGGAGAATCGATAAACCTTGCAACTACATTTTTCTTCCGATTAATGGAGGAACTTGCATGATACCCTTTAAAAGGGTGGTCGATCTATGCATGTATACATCCAGAGGACACATGGCATGGATCATAATCAACAACTCACGCCAGATGGACCATCTTAGCCCCATAATTAGCAGGCATTCCGATTTGTCAGCGAACTTCTTGTTCTGCCCTATCCCAGCTCTAGTTGGGGCCAATGATTTGGACGATCTGGATTGAGGTTACGCATACATGTATGGATGAGTTTCCGTTACTCGATTGAACCCAAAATTCAGTTATTTCAACTACATCAAATGACATTCGAATTGTTCAAGACTCCACTTTATGGTATCAGTAGAGCTGTCAATTGATTGGATTGACTCACGATCCGATCCATTTATAGCGGCTGTGGACTACTATATCGGTTTTAAGATGCTGATCCATTTATAATCGGAATGGTTCTGGATCCATCTTGATCCGATCTGGCTAAGACTCGATCCAATTATTTTAACGAATGTTTTAATCTTAGCTGTCTGTCTAAAAAACTCGAAAGTAAAAAATAAAAATAAAAAAAATACAAAAATACAAAAAAAATTTTACCATTCCATTCCCTCCCCCAAAAATAAAATGTCAAATTCAATGAATGTTTTAATCTCAACCGTTTGTCTAAAAAATTCAAAAGTAAAAAATCTCAAGTTATTCTATTTCCTCCCTTGTTTCTCTCTCCACAATCAGCAACCCACGCAAAAAGAAGAAGAAAACCCTATTTGTCCTCTCTCTCTCTCTCTCTCTCTCTCTCTTTCTCTCTCGACGGACCATGACCCAAGCCACCACACCCACCTCTTTTAATATTTGATATCCTAAAGGTTTTTTTTTTTTTTTTGCTTCTCGTTTCTTCTTCCTTTCCTCTCCTCTTCATTCTTTTCTTTTTGTTTTATTTTTCAATCTTCTTCTTATTTCTGGTGGGTTTTCTTCAACAGATCGAGGATTGCTTTCTCTTCAATTGCATATATTTATCTGGGATTTTTATTTTCTAGAGAATTCGTGAGTCCACAATATAAAAAGCACTGTATAATCTTCTATGGGTGCATGTTCTTCTCGATTTTAATGTTTTTTTTTTTTTTACCTTTCATATATTGTTTTATATTAGCTTGCTTGGTTTTAGTGTTTTCGTTTTTTATTTTTTTGTTTCGTGATTTTATTTTTTTTCTTTTGTTGTGTTTAACCTATAAAATATAATACATACTATTCCTTTATTTATTTTTGTGTTATTTCATTGATGTTGCATTAGGACTGCAAATAATTTGTTGGATTGTTATCTTTGAAACTAGTCAACATATTGACAAGAATATTGTTAAAGTGTCAAGTCAATGTAGTTCTCCTAGATGATGAAAATTGACATCTAAAGTATGAAATGACTTTGATAAACATATGTTCCCAAGTGATGAGGAAGTGGCTATTTGCAAGCATTGTAAGGGAAAGTTTGTGGGGGGTAATAATCAATGTTGTCATGTGTGATCGCACATTCGCATATGCGCACAATGGAGCAGAAATCACATATGTGACAGTGGCATAATCGATTTATACACATATGCGATCGCATATGCCACTTGTGTGAGCATATGCGATCGTATACGCGATGTATGCGATCCCATATTGGCTAATGGTAAAAAATCTTACCATTTTCTGACCGTTGGATTTTTATTTTTTTTTTTAAATTCTACATTTTTCCTAAAAAAAGGCATTCAAACCCACTTATTTGCATACTACATGCACTCAAACTTTCTCTCTACTCTATTACACTTTCAAAGTCTCAACTCTCAAATCTCTCATTCTCTTTTATATAATTCTAGGGCCCAAGTTCTATATTTCTTTCAAGTTTCAATCAAGGATTCAAGATTCAAGAAAGTAAAGCAAGCAAGAATACATTGAAATTGAATTCGAGTTAACTTAAGTCTCACATTTCATTTTCTAATTATACTTCTATCTCTTTATAGTTTCTTTTATATATCATTTCATTTTCTACATCTCATATTTCTCATTCATTTCATTTTCTACGTTCTCTTATTCATTAATAGTCATTCTATAGTTAGTTACATAATATGCATTCATAAATAAATCATAATCATATAATTATATTCATTCACCCACTCTCTTTTTCTATCTCTCTTTCTTTACATTCAAGAGTCAAGAGACTCAAAAGTTAAAACATTTTGTTATTTTTAGTTTGTTACAAGTTATCAGTTACAATTTACAACTTACAAGGTACAACTTACAACTTACAAAAAGATTCAAGAGCAACAAGAGTAGAAGACTACAAGTCTACAACATTCAAAACTTAGGACTCAAGAGTCAAGAGTGAAGACAAGAAGTGAAGAATATATTTCCAAAATTTAGATTGTGTAATTTGTGTTTTTGTAATTTTGTAACTCTTTCTCTTCCCCCCTCCCCCCTCTTCTACTACAAGTGTAAGTGTGCAACTTTCTCTCTAGTTTCTCTTTTTCATTTTCATTTCCATCTCCCTTTATAGTTTCTATTACTAAGTGTAAGTGTAAGTTTGTAACTCTCTCTCTCTCTCTCTCTCTCTCTCTCTCTCTCTCTCTCTGTCTCTCTCTCTCTAGTCTTTAGTCTTTACTTTTTAGTTTTTACTAGTTTACCACTTACAAGTTATAACAAGAAGAATCAATATTCAATACACATACCACACCATGTCTTCTTCCTAATCTTTTTCTTTGAAACCTAAGTCGAATGATCTGGGTTAGAAGTTTGGGCACTATCGTAGTATTGCGGATAAGACTTACATAATATGTGAGTTATGTGGGTATGTGGGTTTTGGTGGCATTGCGCGACACAAGCAATACCTTACACATTTATTAGGGTCAAATGCAGAAGCATGTGATAAAATTACTTCATACATTTGAAGGGAGATCATGGAGTATATGGATAAATAATCGAGAAAGAGATGCGATAATGTCATACGTCATGAGGAATATATGAAACAAGACGTGTATGAAGATATAAATGTAGTTGATGTAAAAGCTAGTCTTACTCTCCCTACTTCGACAGGCCGGTATAGATCATAACCAATGGCCTCGAAAAGAGCCCGAGGGCATAGACCCATGGATAAATGGTGTAGACCACACTCTAAGGATGTGGTCGATTAATGAGGTTGGGTCAAAGGGCCGGCTTAAACAACTTTAGAAAATCGATATAAACAAAAAGATTAAAAAAAAAAAAAAAACCATTATTCGATATATTGTTAAGTGGTTTTACCAAACCGGCATTGCTTTCAACATAGTGAAATCGAGAAAGTTCAAAGTTATGGTTGATGCTATAGGTCAATTTGGACCCAAGCTTAAACCTCATTCATATCATGAAATGAGAGAGACATTCCTCAAAGCCGAAGTTGATTATACACGATCCTTTATAGCTGAATATAAGGAATCGTGGAAAATGTATTGGTGTTCACTTGTGACCGATGGATGGATCAATAGATCTGGTTGGTCTCTCATTAACTTCCTGGTAAATTATTCAATTGGGACAATGTTCTTGAAGTCTATGAATGCATCGGGTCATTCGCATACTGAAGAATACTTATTTAGTTTACTAGATAATGTAATGGGGGGAATAGGTGAGCAATGCGTTATACAAGTAATTACAGACAACGCAGCCTCATATGTATTGGTCAATCGTCTTCTTATGGAGAACATGCATCGTTTATTTTAGACCCCCTGTGCGGCCCATTATGTTGATATGATGTTAGAAGATATAGGTAAATTATTTTTAAATGTGATTGTAAAGGTTAGAAGAATCATGATCTTTATATACAAGCACATCATTTTTAACCTCTAGATCTCTCCCTAATCTCTATCGAGCTCTTTCTTTCTCTCAAACCATTTCTTTAATTCTCTCTCTAATCTTTCTTTCTTTTTTTTTCTCTCTCTCTTAATATCTCCCTAATTCTCCCTAATCTCTTGCTAGTAGGGGATTTTTTTTTCTCTCTCTCTCTCTTAATATCTCCCTAATTCTCCCTAATCTCTTGCGGTAGAAATGAAAGAAAGTAGGGGATTTGTGGTAGAATTTTTAGGGCATAGGAGGGATTAGAAAAAGATGGAGGGGCAGAATGGAGAGAGGGAAGGAGAGGGGGATGACTTAGCATGGGGAACGCATGGGTTGCATGGGCTTGTTTAACAAATGGGGAGAGAGAGACATGAGTGATTGATGGCTTGATTGTTGGGTTGATTGATGGATTAATTGATTGATTGATTGATTAAACAACCTTAGAATTTGTGCAAGTGGGGCCTGTGTGCATTGCGTGACCCACATCAGATTGTGACAAAATTGCAACTTCTAATCTAGGGGTTGCAATGGGGCATGCCGTGCGGTGTTGGAATTGTAGCACTCGCGTAATGATTATTGTACTAGTCTCGGGGTGTTATGATATTAAAATAGAGTCGTGATAAAAACTCATCGATCTGGTCCGCCGGGAATATGCGGGTGGCGAAGTTGAAGCGTATGGAAGTCTCATGAGATTACTGGTCTTACACAATGTAGTGTGGTGCGTGCAAGGGTGAATATACTTGCCACAAACCTCCTTTTTTTTTCTTTTTTTTTTTTTCTTTTTGCTTTTTAAAATAGTGTTTTTTCAATGGTTGGCTAGAGTGGTAAAAAATTTAATAGATTAAAAAACCAAACAGTAATCTTTATTGAAAGCCCAACAACCATGATTGTTGGCAAATGGTGCTTTTACACCCTTTTGTGATGACCATTGAAGTATATAAAACGGGCTTCGCTGGTTATTTTTTTGTATACACATTCAAATCATTTTGCATTCTATTTTCTGAAGTTCCAAATACTTCTTTTGATTTTGATTTTGTCTTTAGGTTAAACGTACGTTGGTGGTTCGGATCTTCGTACATTATGTGCATCGGTGTGACGAGACAACAATTGAGGGTATCCCGAAGGTTAATTGTCCAATGTTCCTATTGCACTATGGACAGCATCTACGGGCCTGTTTGATTTTCCAAATTCACTATAAATGCCTTATAAATAGTCAATTATTACAATTTCACCCCGTTTGAAAATATGTAGGTATTTCTACTTCGAAAAATGGTTAAAAAGGACTAGATTAAATTTGTGAGCCCCACCGTGATGTATGTTACATATCTGTGTCGTCCATCTGTTTTACCATAACATTTTGAGGCATGAGTCGAAAAATGAGGTAGATCCAACATTCAAGTGGCCCACACCAAAGTAAAAGTGCCCCCATGAAGTTTTTAACGGTGGGTGCTTGATTCCCCTTTTTTTGTGGTGTGGTCCACTTGAGCTTTGAATCTGCCTCATTTTTTGGCTCATGCCCTAAATTCAGGTTGCATAATGGATGGTCGGGGTGGATAATCCACGTACATCACGGTGGGCCCCACATATATTTGGCAGCATCTTCGATTTTAGTGTTGAAAAAAGTAGGAGTCAAATCAACCCTAGGAACAATGTGGTAATATTGCCAAAGGAAATAATTGTTATTTATTTTTAATTCATTTACATTTACAAAATCAAACATGCCCTGAAGGGAGGCAAATCAAATTCAAACCCAGTGATTTAATAACGCATCAATTCTAATAATTAGTTTTGTTATTCCTTGCACTTTATTTTCTTCCTTCTTATTATATTTTATTTTATAAGTGTTTAGTGTTTCGAATTTCCAAAATTATGGATCTATACAGACTTCAAATTCCAACACATTCTTAGGGCAGTTGTAGGTGGATGGCCTTGATTATCGGCAACAAGGCATACATCGTAGGACCCCAGCAACTTAAGAGCCGGATCTTGTGAACACACGCCAGGACGCACACGCGGGATGGAAAACATGGGATGGGTCGATAACAAGTTAGTCATTCTACAGCTTAGAGTACAAGGAAGGTTTCCACTGGACAAATAAGAGAAATTTACCACTGTACGACCCATTTATGGCCCATTTACGAGTTGAAGCCCACCGCTTTTTGCCTCACCAGAATAAGTCCCAGCTGTACGGACGACTTGCCAAAGGTCGAAAAATGCCCCTGCTTTTTCAGGTTTTTGAAAAAGCTGAGGCTCCCTATGGCTACAGATTATAACCGTAGCCATAACCGTAGCATTAATCCGCCAATTACAAGAGGCCAGCGAGTCAAGATCAACAGGTTAGAGCATGGCCTATAGCTACGGATTATAACCGTAGCCATAACCGTAGTTCTATGCACATTTTCTCTCTTTTTTAATTTTTTTTAAAATTTTTTTAATTTTTTAATTTTTTTTTTTACACATGGAGAACTTTATTCTACCTACATTTTTCTCTAATAAATATTTATATAAATATGTATATAAGCATATAAATTTTTTTTCTCTCTCTCTGTTTTTTTTTTTTTTTTTTTTTTTTTCATTTCTTGCTCTATTCATTTAATAAGAATATCTTCTAAACCAAAATTAGTTACTTGACGTACCACATATGATTTTGGGGTAGGAGAAGCTACTGTAGCCAAACAACCTGGTTATTTTCTAAGATTCCATCAGGTCGATGGTCGAAAATCCATTTCATTCACTTTACGGTCAATTTCAATTAGTTCGCGGTCAACTCAATTCATTTCACGATCAATTCTCTTCACTTCATGATGAATTCCATGCATTTCATGATCAATTCCCTTCACTTCACGGTTAATTTCGTGCATTTCATGATCAATTCCCTTCACTTCATGGTCAATTTCATGCATTTCATGGTCAATTCCGGCGATTCCCTTCACTTCACGGTTAATTCCCTTCACTTTATGATCAATTCCATGCATTTCATGGCCAATTACGGCAATTCCCCTTCACTTCATGGTCATTTCCATGCATTTCACGGTCAATTCCCTTCACTTCACGGTCATTTCCATGCATTTCACAGTCAATTCCGGCAACTTCGTTTCAATTCACGGTCATTTCCATGCATTTCACGGTCAACTCCCTTCACTTCACAGTCATTTCCATGCATTTCATGGTCAATCCCGGTGATTCCGTTTCATTTCACGGTCATTTCCATGCATTTCATGGTCAATTCCCTTCACTTCACGGTCATTTCCACGCATTTCACGGTCAATTCCCTTCACTTCACGGTCATTTCCATGCATTTCACGATCAATTCCCTTCACTTCACAGTCATTTCCATGCATTTCACGGTCAATTCTGGCGATTTCGTTTCATTTCATGGTGATTTCCATGCATTTCATGGTCAAATCCCTTCACTTCATGGTCATTTCCATGCATTTCACAATCAATTCGCTTCACTTCACGGTCATTACCATGCATTTCATGGTCAATTCCGGCGATTCCGTTTCAATTCACGGTCATTTCCATGCAATTCACGGTCAATTCCCTTCACTTCACAGTCATTTCCATGCATTCCATGGTCATTTTCAACGATTCCGTTTCATTTCACGGTCATTTTCGGCAATTCTGTTTCATTTCATGGTCATTTCCATGCATTTCACGGTCAATTCCCTTTCATTTCACGGTCATTTGCAAGCATTTCACGGTCAATTCCCTTCACTTCACGGTCATTTCCATGCATTTCACAGTCAATTTGCTTCACATCACGGTCATTTCCATGCATTTCACAGTCAATCCCGGCAATTCCGTTATTATTCACGGTCATTTCCATGCATTTCACGGTCAATTCCCTTCACTTCACGGTCATTTCCATGCATTTCACGGTCAATTCGCTTCACTTCACGGTCATTTCATACATTTCAGGGTCAATTCCGACGATTTCATTTTGATTCACGGTCATTTCCATGCATTTCACGGTCAATTCCCTTCACTTCACGGTCATTTCCATGCATTTCACGGTCAATTCCCTTCACTTCATGGTCATTTCCATGCATTTTACGGTCAATTCGCTTCATTGTACGGTCATTTCCATGCATTTCGCAGTCAATCTCGATGATTCCGTTTTGATTCACGGTCATTTCCATGCATTTCACGATCAATTCCCTTCACTTCACGGTCATTTCCATGCATTTCATGGTCAATTCGCTTCACTTCACGGTCATTTTCATGCATTTCACGATCAATCCCGGCGATTTTGTTTCACTTCACGGTCATTTCCCTTCACTTCACGGTCATTTCCATGCATTTCATTCTACTTATATATATATATATATATATATAATTTTTTGCATGGAGAATTTTATTCTACCTATATTTTTCTCTAACACATATTTATATATAATATGTATATATAAGCTTATAAAAAAAAAAGTTTATCTCTTTTTTTTTTTTTGTTCATTTCTTTCTTTATTCATATAACAAGAATATCTTCTAAACCAAAATTAGTTACTTGATGTATCATATATGATTTTAGGGTTGAAAGTTGGGCGGGTTCAACCCGACCAACCTATGATCGACCCGACATTGGGTTAGGCTTGGGGAGGATGTATCGGGTTTGGTCTTGGGGTTGGGCCATACAAATACCAACCTTATAAAACTTGGGTTGGGCTCGGGTTGAGGTCTCGGGAATCGCCGGGAAATGCATGGAAATGACCGTGAAATGCATGGAAATGGCCATGAAGTGAAGGGAAATGACCATGAAATGCATGGAAATGACCGTGAAATGAAACAGAATCGCCGGGATTGACCGTGAATCAAAACGGTATCGTCGGGATTGACCCCGAAATGCATGGAAATGACCGTGAAGTGTAGGGAAATGACCGTGAAATGCATGGAAATGACCGTGAAGTGAAGGGAATTGACTGTGAAATGCATAGAAATGACCATGAATCAAAACAGAATCGCCGAGATGGATCGTGAAATGCATGGAAATGACCGTGAAGTGAAGCCAGTTGACCGTGAAATGCATGGAAATGACCATGAAGTGAAGGGAATTGACTATGAAATGCATGCAAATGACCGTGAAATGAAAGGGAATTCTCCTTCTTAGTTATTTCCAGTGATTCCGTTTCACTTCACGGTCATTTCCTGCATTCCGTTTCACTTCACGGTCATTTCCATGCATTTCGCGGTCAATTTGCTTCACTTCACAGTCATTTCCATGCATTTCACAGTCATTTCCAGTGATTTCGTTTTATTTCATGGTCATTTCTATGCATTTCACGGTCAATTCCCTTCACTTCATGGTCATTTCCATGCACTTCACGGTCATTTCCATGCATTTCACAGTCATCAACCTAATGGAATCTTGGAAAAATAACTAGGTTGGTTGGCTAAAGTAGCTTCTCCTACCCCAAAATCATATAGGGTTCATCGAGTAACTAATTTTGGTTTGGAAGATATACTTTTTAAATGAATAAAGAAAGAAACGAAAAAAAGAGAGGAAAAAAAAATTTATATGCTTATATATGCATATTTATATAAATATGTGTTTGAGAAAATTGTAGGTAGAATAAAGTTCTCTATGTAAAAAAAATAAAAAAAAATAAAAAAAAAAATAAAATTTGCATAGACTGTCGTCACGACAGTCCGTTTATGGCTATGGTTATAATCCATACCCATAGGGGCCTCCAGATGGGCATGGCCCCACTAGATTGGTGTGCCCCTGCCGGATAGGCCAGCAACTGGCGTGGGGGCCGCTAGTTCGGTGAGCCTACCCCGGATAGTCCACTATGGCTACGGATTTTGGTATTTATGGCTACGGTTATAATCCTTAGCCATATCTATGACCGTAGCATATGCTGTTACCATTCTACTTTGAACATCTACTGTTGAAACCCTTTTTAGGGGTCACACAAGTTTTGGATCATTATGAAATTTGTTTTTCTTCTTTATCCATGTCTTTGTGACCTTATGAATAGATTGGATGGAAAATAAATGTCATGGTGGGCCCTACAAAAGTTTCAATGGTGAAAATCAATTTTCCGCTGCTCTTTGTGGTGTGGTCCAGTTGATCGTTCGGTATGATTTTTTATTTTTTTTTGATAATGCTCAGAATGATCTCGAAATATGGATGAACGTTGTGGATATAATAAATACATAACTGTGGGGTCATGTAACTTTGATTTCTTTTGAACCGTTCGTATAACTCGAGTTCGAGGAGTGTCAGCGCTCGTCTTCGAGCACCAGCCGATCCGCTTGAAGGAAAAAACAGGGGCATTTTCGACCTTTGGCAAGTCGTCCGTACAGCTGGGGCCTATTCAGGTAAGGTAAAAGGAGGCGGGTTTAAGTGGGTAAATGGGCCGTAAATGGGTCGTACAGTGGTAAATTTCTCAACAAAGAACTTGCCAGCGTGTAGCTTATCTTGGGCAGTAGAAGTAGGTGGGCCCCGATCTCAGCTGTGTGATCGCCTTGATCACGAGTCATGGCTGTCTTGGTGAACCCTGTTATTTGTGTTTTCCCTTCTTTCATGTCTACGTTAACATATGAACAGTTTGGATTTCAAATAAATATGATGGTTGACCTTATGAAGGTTTCAACGGTGGCTGTAACTCTCCCCTCTGTTTTCTGTGGTGGGGTCCACTCCAGCTTTGCATCTGTTTCATTCTTTGGATCATGCTCTAAAATGATTTCTCCAAATGTATAAACGGTGTGGATACAGCACATACATCGTGATGGGCACCACAGAACTTTGTGACGTCACTTTAGTAACCAGTCTCGCTACTCAACCTGTAAGTAGCTAATCCGCGTCCGCAATTCATACTCAGCCCCCGCCGCTCGTAGCGCTTAGCCAATGGAAGCGGATTGGCTGGTGTACCACACACCAGCTATATAGCTGCTGTAGGTACGTGTCCTACCAACACGAGCACGGAAGCGGATTGGCTGTGTAGCACACACTAGCTATATAGCTGCGGTAGTTACATGTCGTGCGAAGACGAGCACTGACGCTCCTCGAGCTCCGAGTTATAAGAACGGTTCAAAGGGGAAACGTATTGGCTACTCCCCCTGCTACCAGCCAATGGCTAGTGGTTGGTGCTTGGTGGGCCCCACATGATGTATGTGTTTCATCCATTCCATCAATCTATTTTTCTAGATCATTTCATGATATAAAAAAAAAGGTAAATCCCAATATCAAGTGGACCACATTACAGGAAATAGTGTTGAATGATTGTCGACCATTAAAAACTTTTTAGGGGCTATAAAAATATTGGATCAAGTTGATCTTTGTTTTTCTCTTCATCTGGGTCTTTATGAACTAATCAACAGATTGGATGTCAAATAAACAGTACAGTGGGCCTTAGGAGGATTTAAATGATGGATATCCAATCACTATTGTTTTCCTGTGGTGTGGTCCACCTGAGATTTATATGCCTCTCAGTTTTGCAGTATATCTCTAAAATGATCTTTAAAAATGAATGAACGGAATGGATAAAACAAATACATCATGGTGTGGGCCCCACAGAACACCGACCATCAGCCATGGCCCCACAGTGAGTAGGAGTTGAGCGCAAGTTTCGACACGGCGTAGTCCGTCCATAGCTTGTGCCAACCTTCCTGCGCCCACGTCCCCAGCGACACTTGGTCAAGAAACCGGCGGACCAGATTCTCTTCATCTTGAAGTAGCTCCCTCAATGCTGGATTACTCACTTTTTACATGCACGATTCAGTAATTAACCGAGCCAAGCCAAAACCCAGTACTTTTATGTTAGACTTCTTTGTAGTTAACCACCGTTTAAAAAACTGTAGTGACTCTTCAACCACACACATCGTATAGTTGTGCCGAAATCCAGACCGTCAAATTTTCAGTGGGAAGATAAAAGTAGCCATTCAATATTTCCCTTGGGATTTGGACACATCAGTCAATGTTTTACTTTTTGCCATCCATTTGATAATAATCAATTGATGGTTGGGATTTCTTGATGATTGTGATTTTAGAAATATAATCTATTAAAAAATTTGGCCCATCGTTTGGATGGTCTACATAATTGTACAATGACGCTGAATATGAGGAGGATGAGTAAGCACCATTTTCAGAATGGTGGTAGCCAATACAAAATTCTTGAAAGAACGTGGAGCTCCATCGGATTAGAGAATGATCAGGTGCATGCACACAAAATGATATATACATGGCATTCGTGTGCCTCAATCAAAACTGTCCACTTAGTGTATCCATTGTGTTGTTCATTCGATGGCATGGATTGGTAGGATAATCCATTCTTTGTATTTTTGGTTTGGCCCCATCCGTGTGGATACCACAATTTGGCCCGTTTAAATGACCATACTATTCCATGTGGACGTGCATGCGTAAGTAGCCTACCTGGCATGGTAATATATAAAGTTAATTATTAAAAACTGTCTGTTTTTTTGCTTTTTTGTTTTTTTTTTTTTGAAAACATACTTGTTTTTTAAATATTGAAATTAATCCACTTACCATTTGAAAAACAGAAAATTGACTAATGAAGATGGATGGAAAAGTATCGTTAAAGCCTAAAAAAGAGCCTATATTACTCCCAAGGCCATTCTCTTTCACGATTTTGTTGCTATTGTTTGGGGTGGGTGTGTTAAAGAGTCTATGATGTCCACCTTTATGTATATGTATATGATTAATCAATGCCCTTCATTAATTTTATAAACTCATTTTACGTCTTGGGCCCAAAAAATGAGACAGATCTGAATCCCAAGTGGGCCTAAGAAGGTTTCAATGGGTGAAATCTTTGGACTGTGAAATGAATCTGTCTGGTGTGATGCACTTGATCATTACATCTGCCTCATTTTTTAGGTCATATCCTAAAATATTCTGGAAAAATATATGCACAACGTAGATTTTTCACACACCATGGTGGGCCCGTCTATCTTTGGACCTAGAGCGAAGTAGGTGAGGTGAGACTTTGGGCTCATCAAACATGGTGCAACCCTGGCAGTGGGGCCCACCTTAATGCATGTATTATATATCCATTCTGTCCAACCTTTTGATAAGGTCACGGTGGCCTGGATGAAGGGGAAAACAAATATCAACTTTATTTAAAATATTTGTGGCCTTTAAGAATATTTTAATGGTCAAAAACCACTGTTTCCTGTGTTATGGTCTTGGTCTATCCGAGATTTGGATCTACTTAAGTTTTTGGCACGCCCGTAAATAATTTAGAGATACAAATGGACGGTGTGGATATACAATACGTACATCAAGGTGGGCCCCACAATTAGGGCAGCATTGGGTCAGTGAGACCGGGGTCGCACCCCGCTCCCCCTCTCTTGTTGTACGCGGGTTGCGTACTGACACAGTCGGTAGCAAGGTTGCTTGGTGAGGTCACTACTGGATGATTCTCTATAGCCTCGTAATCTAGTAGTATGTGTTTTATCCACTCTGTTCATCCATTTTGGATCATTATTTTAGTGCATGAGATAAAAAAGGTAATGCAGATTCAGATATCAGGTCGACCACATCACATAAAAACAATGACAAGAAAACTTCCTAAAGCCCCCTGTAAAGTTTATTTGCCATCCAACCTGTTGATTAGGTCACAAATACTTGGATTGAGGGAAGCACAAATATCAGCTTGATTTAAAACTCATGTGGCCACCGGAAATTTTTTCTTGTTGTGTGGTCCACCTAAGATTTGGATTTGCCTCAATTTTGGGAAAATGCCTTAAAATGAGCTGGATGGACAGCATAGATAAAATACCTACATCATTGTGTGGCCCACAGCACCAACAAATACCGACGTGGGTATTGTAGGGGTCACTACGGGAGGCGATTAGGTGTGACCCAAGCCTGAGTTAACACGGTGCGTCCCTCATAGTGGGGCCCATCTTTATTTATATCTTGTATATCCATGCCATCCATCATTTTTTTGTAGATCTCATTAAGCAGATCCAAATATCAGGTGGACCAGACCATAGGAAATAGTGATGGTTGAACGTCCATCGGTAAAAACTCTCTACGGTACACTTTAATGTTTACTTGCAATCCAACATATTGATAAGGTCAGACCTAAATGAAGTATACACACACACACACACACACACACACACACACACACACACACACACATATATATATATATGGGAAAAGGTACTATATGCTCGACCGTATTATACCTTCCATAAGGTCGAGTGTTGGCGGCACATTATTCTTCGGATGATAAAATTTTTATCTCTCGCATATTTTCTGTAAAAATCTTGCACCCGCAATTGAAACCTTACTAAGGCCCACTATGATGTTTATCTGAGATCCAACCTGTTCATAAGTTAAGACATACATGAAAGAAGGGAAAATACAAATTTCAGCTTGATCGAAAACTTTTGTGGCCCTTAGAAATTTTTAATGGTGGGCGTCACTCTATCCATTGCTTTCTATGGCGGGTACATTCCAACTTTGGATTTAGGTCATTCTTTGTCTCATGCCTTAAATTGATATCTCCAACTGAATGGACAGTATGGATATAACACATACATTTATGGTGGGTCCCAGATAACTTGGTGACGTAACCTGTCCATAGAATCCGCGTCTAGCGAGTCCATTACGCGTATTGTGTCCTACCCCTGCACAGACAGTAATCCATTCAGGCAGGGCTTTGTGGGGTCCACCGTGATGTAAGTGTTTATCCATGCTGTTAAAAGATTTTCTCAAATCGTTTTAAGTTATTATCCTAAAAATGAGGCAAGTCCACAGCTCTAGTGGACCACGACAAAGGAGGCTGCACTGATAATGAAACTCACCGTTGAAACATTTCTAAGTGCCAGCGTTATGTTTCTTTACCATCAAACATATTCATAAGGTCATGTAGATGTGAGTGAAGTGAAAACACAAATATCAACTTAATCCGAAACTTCTCCAGCTCGCAAGAAGTTGTTAATGGTAGATGTTCAATCCCCACCTCATGGTCCACTTAAGCATTGGACCTGCCTCATTTTTTGGTTCATATATTAAAATGATCTGAGAAAATCGTTGAACGGCGTGGATAAAACACTTACATCACGTTGGCCCCACATAGCCATGCCCGGACGGATTACTATCTGGGTGAGGTAGGATGTAATCCGCGTTTAAGTGCACGTAGCGAGTCAGCTACTGAAGTTACGTCACCAAGTTCTGTGGGCCCCACTATGATGTATGTGTTGTATCCACACCATCCATCCATTTTGAGATATTATTTTAGGGCATGAGTAAAAGAATGAGGCAGATAAAAATCTGTAGTGGAACCCACTACAGAAAACAGTGGGGAGAGTGATTCCCACCATACATTGAAACTATCCCAACGCCCACTATAATGCTTATTTGAAATCCAACCTGTTCAACAGTTAAAAAAGACATGAAATAAGAGAAAATACAAATATCAGCTTGATCTAAAACTTTTGTGGCCTTTAGAAGTTTTTAATGGTGGGTGTCACAATCCTCACTGTTTTATGTGTTGGGCCCACTGGATCTTTGGATTTAACTCATTCTTTGCATGCTGCCCTAAAATGATATCTCCAAATGCATGGAAGGTGTAGATATAAAACATAGATCATGGTGGGGCCCACGGAACTTGGTGACATAACTTCAGTAGCCAGTCTAGCTCCTCAACCTGTCAGTATCTAATTCGCACACGAAGTGGATGTAAACAATGTGAATTGAACTTTTGTCATTAAGAAATTCTCGGGGTGGCACAGTGTTTGGTAAGAGCCAACCTTAGTGTTTGTGAGAAATCTACCTCGTCCATCAGTTTTTAGAGATCATTTTAGGACATAGGGCCAAAAATGAGCCGGATCCAAGACTCAAGTGGGCCGCACTAAAGGAAAAGGTGGGTAGGGAAATTCCTACCGTTGAAACCTCTGGGTCAAAAGTGATATTTCAATTGCATCCATACCATTCATAGCAATATTCCTACTGAGATGAACTTAAAACACAAATATTATCCTAATTTAAAACTTCTATTGTCCCACGAATATTTCAACTGTGGACGTTCAATCCTCATATTTTTGGCCCATTTGAATCTTGGATCCGGCTCATTTTCGGCCTCTTGTCCTAAAATGATATGAAAAAAAAGATGGACGGGATTGATTTCACAAAAAAAATAATCACGTAGGCCTCACCTAAGTTTCTAGCGTAAGGCTTTTTGCAAAAAATAAGCGCGAGAGAGATAGAGGTGAAGGGGTATTTTAATAACAGGTTGCTTCTTCAGTTTTCCTATACAATCTCCCATCCGACGAATAACGTGCTACACTTAACCTTATGGAAGGTATAATACGGTCAAGCGTATAGTACCTTTTCCCACACACACACACACACACACACACACACACACACACACACACACATATATATATATAGGGAAATGGTACTATAAGGTCAAACATTCAAAATGCACAATGTGACGGGAAGATGTGACAACCTCTCGGGGAAGCTTAATGTGATAGGAAGCTAGTTAGGGCCCACCATCATGTTGTGAGAAATCCACACTGTCCATCTGTTTTTTCATGTCACGTTAGGATATGAACAAAAAGTGGGGCAGATCCGAAAATAACGTGGGTTCATGACAGGAAATAATGAAGAATGGATGTTTGTTGGTGAACCTTGGTGGGGTTACAGAAGTTTTGGATTGGGTTGATATTTTTGTATTTTCAGTTCATCCCAGTAAGAATACCCTATGAACAGTACGGATGGCATATAAGAATAATGGTAGACCTTAGGAAGGTTTCAACAATAGGCATTTAACTACTTACATTTTCTTATTGTGTGGGCCAATTGAATAGATATACCTCATTATTTTTCTCACGTCATAACATGACCAGAAAAAAATGAATGAACATGGTGGATTTCTCATAAACATTATAATGGGCCCACTTATCTGTGTAGATAAAAATTCATTCCCACACAATCCAGACGACAGGCTGTCCACATGGGGAGTGTATTAGGTGCGGCTTCGGCTTGACCCAAGATGGTGCGGTCCTTATTGTACATTGACGTATGAATTTTATATCCACTCCACCCATCTGTCTTTATAGATCATTTTAAGATATGATTTAGAACCTGAAGTAGATCTAATTCTCTGGTGGACCAAACCATAGTAAAAGGTTGTGATTAACAATTAATGGGCCACTTATATTTTGGATGAAGATGATATATACATATATATATATATATATATATATATATATATATATATACATATATATATATATATATATATATATATATATATATTTTACTTCATCCAAGTTTATGTAACGTATCAACAGGTTAGATGGAAAATAAGCATGATGTAAACGTTAGAGTGGGCCATGGGAAGTTTTTAATGGTAGAGTATTCAATCACTACTGTTTTCGATAGTATGGTTCACCTTAGAATTGGATCTTCTTTATTTTTGGAATCAAGACCTAAAATTATCTTCCAAAACAAATGGACCATGTAGGTACACAATATATAGATCCAGTTGGGCCCCATGATGAGGGACGCACTGTCGTAGGTTAGGCTGAGGCCGCACCTAATCTGCTCCCTTCTGCGTGGTGCGGATTAGCTATTGACAGGTTGAGTAGCAAGACTAGCTACTAAACTGACTTCAGCAAGTTCAGTGGGCCCCACCATGATGTATGTTTTGTATCCACACCTTCCATCTATTTCGAGAGATCATTTTAGGGAAATATACAAAGAACAAGTTAAATCCAAAGCTCCAATGGACCCCAACACAGAAAACAGTGGGACAGTGACGCCCACCATTAAAAACTTCTAAAGGCCACAAAAGTTTTAGATCAAGCTGATATTTGTATTTTCCCTTGTTTCATGTCTTTTTTAACTTTTGAAGAGGTTGGATTTCAAATAAACATTATGATGGGCCTTAGGATAGTTTCAACGGTGGGAATGACTCTCCCCACTGTCTTCTTTGGTGGAGTCCACTACAGATTTTTATTTGCCTCATTCTTTGGTTCATACCCTAAAATTATATCTAAAAATGGATGGACGGTGTGGATATAACACATACATTATAGTGGGCTGATAGAACTTAGTGATGTCACTTTAGTAGCCGACTCGCTACTCAACCTGTCAGTGTCTAATCTGCGTCCCCTTCCGTGTGGGAAGCAGAAAGGCTGGTGTGCCACACGCCACCGACTTTGATGGTGTGTTGCTGTTTCGACAAGAAATGAATGCGTTTTATTTAGGGAAATTTATTCAATGATAACAAAGAATTTGATGAGAGAACAATGATCACAAGATATCTTTTCATTTTGAGTTCATTTACATCCTCGAATATCCCTTGATTCTAAAAATAAAGTACAATCAATCAATGCAATGAATGGAAGATAAGACAGTCTGATGGTGATTTTGGCAGCATTTCGACGCTTTTGATGTTCATCACAAAGGCGGATGGGTTGTGCGGACTTGAAACCCTTGATCTGGCCGTGCGATAGGTTCTGATTATCCTTCCAGTCGTACCGACGATTCCTCCTTTCCTTCTATGAGCTTCTTGGACAAACTCTTCTTTTCCTCTGTGAGCTTCTTGAGACCCTCCATCATAAGTGGGGTGCACAAACTTTATCCAAGGTGGAGTGCATAAGTCTTACTTCAGGACATTCTTCCATGTAAAGTGGTGCAGAGGGCTTGCATTAAGACAAGAGAGCATGGAAAATGTTGCAAGAGTCAGTCTTTAGGGCATTCTTCCATGCAAAGTGGTGCAGAGGGCTTGCATTATGACAAGAGAGCATGGAAAATGGTGCAAAAGGCAGTCTTCAGGACATTCTTGCATGCGAAGTGGCACAAAAGCCAAGCCTCAGGACAAAGTCCCTTTTAAAATGGCGCAAGAACCAAGCTTTAAGACATAGCTCCACTCAAAATGGAGCAGAAGGCTTGCATTAGGACAAATCTCCTTTCAAAGTGGCGCAAGAGCCAGGCTTTAAGACATAGCTCCACTAGAAGTGGCCCATGGAGGAGAGCTTCAAGACAATAAAAGCTTGCCTTAAGGACAAAAGGGAGAGAGAAGTGGTGCGTGCATGGCTCATGCAAAGGGTTTTTCTTGCAAAAGTCTTCCTTAAAGAGTGGTGCATGGAGGAATTCCTTAGGACAAAGTCCCATTGGAAGTGGCGCATAAGCCTTGTGTCTAGACAAAATTCCAAGAGAAGTGGCACACCAACCATCCTCCAGGACAAAGCTTCACAAAAGGTGGCACATCCTCTCTATCTAATTTCCATTGCGCGGGTCGTGCAAAAGCTTTCCTATTGCGCGGGTTATGCAACAGCTTCTCCAGTTGTGCGGGTTGCGCAACAACTTCTCTCTCTCCCTCTCTTGCCTTCCTTCCTTCTTGTCTTCCTTCCTTCTTGTTTTCTTTCCTTCTTATCTTCCAATCCCTTAAATGAGGCATGGGGAGGGGTATTTATAGGCATCCTAGGCCCCTCACTCTTTAAGTAGTGGTGATTACTACCACTTCTTTCTTCACACAACATCCAACCTTCTTCCGTAAATAGTGGTATTCACCAATCTCTCCCTTAAATAGTGGTGTACAACCACTTTTTCCTTGATATAAGGCAACATCCATCCACTCTTTTTTACCAAAATACTCCCATTTACTCCTTTTTACCAAAATACCCCCATTCACTCCTTTTTATCAAAATACCCCATTCACTCCTTTTTACCAAAATACCCCCACTCACTCCTATTTACCAAAATACCCCTGTCACGCCCCAAACTCAGAAACCGGGCTCATAAAATTTACGATCACCGAAACTGATGTCGACAGCCTCCGTAGTACCCCATTCTCGGCTTCCAGCGCCCATACACTATAATCCGATCCTGGGATCTTACAAGGAGGATTTTTCAACGTACATTTATCTCGTAAGAAGCATAACCACAAGTTTACCCAAATCACAAAGGCAACATCATCATCGCATATTTTCTAATATAAACAGTTGAATACAGTGCTGAAAGGGAAATACATATATTGCAAATCAAATCTCCAGAAAATAGCTGCATGCTCCAAACTCAACGCTGCTGCGACCTAACGCCACTTGCATGCATTTATCGTGCATAAGCTTATAGAAAGCTTAGAGGGTGGTGTAAGTGTGTGCGCAAGATAAGTGCCAGGTA
Source organism: Magnolia sinica (assembly GCF_029962835.1). Lineage (NCBI taxonomy): Eukaryota > Viridiplantae > Streptophyta > Magnoliopsida > Magnoliales > Magnoliaceae > Magnolia > Magnolia sinica. The sequence goes on from NC_080577.1 coordinate 62,785,131, forward strand.
TGCAATATCAGAGCAATACGGAAACATGTTGGTAAGTCCATAAATATCATCAACATTATCCAGGCTATGTGATGCAAAAACATAATAAGCCAATATCATATATCGAGGAAGCAATGTAGATCAGCTATGCAATGCGAAGGCATAGTAAGCTAAATATCATATACTAAGGATACAATAGAATATGCAAATCCTGACAAGTCTACGAATACCGTCGACCTTATCTAGGTCATATAAATGCAGAAACATAGCAACCCAAAATGCCATATGCCGTGGATGTAATGCAATATGCGATGCGGATAAATTGACCAAGTTAGAGTGAAGTTAGGATGATAGTACGTAGTATCGCAGGTTATGGGGTTCATCACAAGAGACTTCTATCCAAACCAGTCCCATACCTAAAGTTGGATAGCTAGACTCAATGTGGTAAACTCCTAATATCAGGTTGGTCGTGCACCCCAACCGAAATCCTAGCCATTGTGAAGGTACACATAATAATTAGTTACACACCACCAGCCCGAGTGGATAGTGAATGAATGAGTAAAATGCTGAGTATACAACTCATACTCAATAAGTCCACATATCAGTACTGTATATCTCTAGGATCATCACCGGGGTCTAGTACACTCTATGCCAGCTTATCGCCCCTATCCGAGCGCACAACTAGGTAAGTGTAAGAGACCTTACTATTCGCTTGCAATATTAGGCCCGACAGGTCGATAGCAGACCCATTTCTGAAGCTGGTCAAACTCAACCTAGATATTGCCCCCTCACTTAGGTGGGTAAGGTCACACCCACTTCCAACCGACCACGACATAGTGGGAGACGCAGTCTACTGGTATATGGCCCTCATACACTCATGTATATCCACTCGGTCTAGACGTTGGAGCATCCCCTGGCCTCGGGGGTTTATGAATTTTCACCCAGGGACATCTATGGTGCCCGTATGGTAAAACCAAATATTTTCGGTGTCCCATCTGGCCTTTCACGACATGTCTGTGGAGGCCACGACCTTGATGTCGCTAGGGCGTATGTTAGTCATGTCACAAAATGCTAGATGCATGAGTCATTCCATCTAGTCATGCATCAAACCTGCCCGCACCGCGCGCTCATGTGGGGTAACTTCATTTCACAAGGAGTCCCATATTAAACCAACCCAATGGCATGTGCTATGATTAATCACTCCTCATATCAAGCATACATATGATGTGCATGGGCATGAATCGTGGAGCTATATTAAGCATGTTATATGATGATGATGTACTCTCCTCATATTAAGGATGGGCCTGACGAGGCCTAAGGGAAGGTTACAATGTGGACATTTAACCATCATTGCCCATCAATGTGGACATTCAACCAACATTGCTCCCAAGGAGTGGCCCTCATAGGGCCAATCATATAGTGGGGCCCATGGCCTCACATACAACGTAACGGGCCTCACACAAGCGGCCAATATACATCACAATGGGCCTCACATAAGGGCCTAATATACTTCTCAACGGGCTTCATTATACGGGCCTTATACACATCATAATGGGCCGCATCACATGGGCCTAATACACACTACAATGGGCCGCATCAGATGAGCCTCAAATACATCATAATGGGCCGCATCTCATGGGCCTAATACACATTATGATGGGCAACATCAGATGGGCCTCAAATACATCACAATGGGCCGCATCTCATGGGCTTAATACATATCAATGGGCCTCATGCCTGGGCCCCAATTACATCACATCGGGCCTCATCAAATGGGCCATAAAAACATCATATTGGGGTGGGCCCTGCACATTCCAAATGGGCCCCACTAGATGGACAGTTAGGATTAAACACGTACATCATGTGGGGACCACGTGAATGGACGGGTGAATACATAACACATCACAAGGTGGGCCTCACGTCTAAGGGACGGACAATGGAGATAAAACAGATACATCATGGTGTGTCCCATGGATGGACAACAGGGATAAAACAAATACATTATGGTGATCCCCACCACCGTCAATGGTATGGACGGTGTGGATATATACATGCCATTAAGGTGGGCCCCACCTATCCAGAAATCAGATGAACGGTGTGTATAAAATACATTGCTCAGGTGGGGTCCACATCAGCATAGCCCACCGTTAGATCAAACTGATATTTTTTTTCCTCTCCATCAGCGCTTACTGCTGGACAGCAACAGGCCAACTGAAGATGGGCCGCCTAGCCCATGGTCTGGATGAGTAGATGATGGACGGGGTGGATATATAATGCTTACATCACAGTGAGGTCCACACTGGTGGGCCACATGGCTGAAAACCATGTTGATGTGTACTTTACCCTTCATCAGAACCTGTGTGACCGACCAGTCACACAGGCCGAAAATGGGTAGCCGGTGGCCTTGTTTCCTGGATAGTGGGCGTCCCACTATATGGTTAGCATGTGGCCCCATTGGATGGACGGTCTAGATGTCACATACACTTATCAAGTGGGCCATCATTCGGGAAGAAAGAGGTAGAGAGAGAAAGAGAGCATGATGATGGAGGGAGCTCCACCACTATGAGCTCCCTCAATACATGATACAAAGCATACATTAAGATAGGTCCCAAATAGGATCCATACCATCAATCGGTAGGCCCCACTTGGCCCATCATCAAAAACATAATCTAACCTATAAATCACCCACCGTTTACTCTTCTTCTTGGATCCATGGCAAGCTAAGCTCCTTGGCTTCTTCTTTAATGGTGGGAGATGAAAATTGAAGGGTGGAGATGGGAGATTAGGGGGTAGGAAGTGGGCCACACCTAGCTTCTCTCTTTGGGAAGCTTGGACATCCACTCTCCCTTGGTAGCTTAGAATGGAGTGAGAAATGAGGGAGAGAGGAGTGCCGTGTATGACATGGGAGGCATGAGTCTCATTGACTTGTTGGTGAGAAAGGAATGACTAGGTATGGGTGTTGTTGACTTTTGAGTGAGAGAGGGATGGGTAGGGTATGAGTTGCACTTTACTTGATTGATTTGAAAGGTGGTAAAGATTCTCTTGGGATTCGCAATGCGCGACATTTTCCTTGAGATATACGCTGACTAACAACTCCTAGCCTGGGTATCGCATCGGCGCACGAGACGCGGTGTTGAAACTGCGGCGACGACGCGGTTGCAAGAGTACAAGTCTCGAGTTGAGCCGACTCTGATATACGGGATGCAACTTAGGGTCATGCGCAAATGCCGATTACAGGTCGCGGGTTGTTAGAATTTGACAAGGAGGATCGTGAGAGTTTACGGAATGGTACAGACTAGAATAAGGGCCTGACAACACCCATCTACTCTTCTATTCAAAATGTTGAGCATACAACCTCTTTTAACATGGAGCGGTGCTTCAGAAAGCTTTTATACCATTATATATTTTTTTGTACCTCAACAGTTGTCGTTGCTAAGTTCCGTGGGCCCCACCATGATATAAGTATTATATCTACATCGTCCATCCATTTGGTAAAATCATTTTAGGGCATTAGCATAAAAATTAAGCAGATTCAAAGCTCAAGTGGACCATAACATAGAAAGTAGTAGGGATTGAACGCCTACCATTGAAAACTTCTTGGGGCCATAAAAGTTTTGGATCAAGATGATATTTGTTTGGTCCCTTCATCCAGTTCTGTGTGACATTAGGAACAGGTTGGATGTAAAATAAACATCATGATGGGCCGTAGAAAGGTTTCAGCAGTGGGCATCATTGTCCCCACTGCTTTATGTGACGTGGTCCACTTGAGGTTTGGATCTACCTTAGTTTTACGGTCAAGCCCTAAAATGATATCTCAAAATAGATAGACAATATGGATATAACACATATATCATTAAGGACCACATGATTGTGACGACAACGCACCCCAAAATTGTATAATGCACATTTATCCGGTTTTACCCTTTTTTGGGATGACATCTTCGCTATATATTTTGAAAATTTATCATCTAATGGTTTGGACTAAGACACGACTCGACCTTATATTATGGTTCTATGCGCTCGACCTTATAGTAGCATTGCCCCCCCCCCCCCCACACACACACACATAATCTTGATTCCAAATTCTTGTTGCCCATAAGAATTTTTTAATGGTCAGTTGACATTGTATCCATTGTTTTGGTTCATTTGAGATTTGGATCGGCTTCAGCTTTGGGCCCATGTATAAAACTAATCTTGAAAAACATATGAATAACATGGATATATATTATGTATATCAAACTGGGTGCAACCATGGGGGTGGCACTATGTTGGGTGAGGAAAGGCGGCACTTAATCCATTCTTGTCTCTAAAGCTGGGCATCTAATCAAGTAGGATTGAGTTAGGGCTGACCTGACTCCATCCGGTTTTAAAATAGGCCTGACCCGAATTTGACTTGACTTAGTGCTGAGTCTAGCATGCCTAAACTGATTTGAATCCGGGTTTGGCCTGGACTAATCTAGACCGAGTTGGACTTGGTAAAAAGCACCGAGTCAGTTTGAGTTGGCACCGATTCAAATCCGATTCGGATTGAGAGATGAGGGAGGGAGTGGAGAGGAGAGAGAGAGAGAGGATGGAGGTGGGTGGTTGACGAGATTGAAAGAGGAGGATGAGGGAGGAAGAGAGGATGAGATTTATATATATATATATATATATGAAATGGTTGAGCTAAGAGTCCTAGAAGGGGGGGGGGGGGGTGTGAATAGGACTATGCCAAATTAAAAATTAAATGTAAAATTTAAGCAAATATAAATAAAGATAGCAATTAAATAATCCCATAATGCATAAATGAATAACAACCTTAAGTGTACAAGTATTGAGAGGTTGATACAGATGTTTTTCTAAGGACAACCTTACACCAAAAACCAATGGCTTATGGTAAGACAATCTGATTTCTAGAACGGTCTGTGTATCAAAAACTCAAATTGATACAGAGGAATAAAGAAATAAACAGCAAAGAAAATAACTAAGCTATTACAACATTCCTACACATCCATAAAAAGATTACAACATTCTCCACAAATGCGTAAAGGAAAATTACAATATCCACACAATGAAATAATCAATCAATCACCACAAGACTAGAAATTATAGTGGTTTGCTTGTGTGTACACCAACTGTTTAGAAAAACAGCCACACAACTACTCCACTCCTAATATCCTCACACAGTGGATATTAGCATTCACTATGAAATAGGTTTTTCTAGGTTCACCTAAAACCCTCACAATTGTGTCTTTCAAGTGAGCTTACATAATTCAAAAACCCCACACTCTGAGTTTTCTGGATCACCTCAGACAAACCAAAAGAAAGAGATTTTTCTGGCACAATTTCAAAGAAACCAAAAGAATAAATTTACAAAACTGTAAAATACTTATCTGGATATTCTCCTTTGATGCAGCCTGGTAAAACCAATTCGGAGTAGAAGTTCAACGTAGATGTTCAATGTTCACACTCACTTTTGAAAGGGTTCTAAGTTCTAAATTGATTTTAGATTAAAATCACCTTGAGCTAGCTTGATTTGATTTTGATTCCAAGAAATGGAAAAACTTCAATCTCTCTTTCAAATAAAATTGGAATGTAGAATACAAAATTAAATGCAAAAAAGTTAATTAAAGAGAATATAAAATGAGCACTAAATAGCTTAAGAATATCACTAACTTATCTCTCAGAGTGGTGTCTTGATTTTGCTTGAATTGGATATCAAACTTTAAAAATTGTACACTATTTATAAGTGCAGAAATCATTCCTTCGACTAGCCTAGAGGACAACTCATTTGGTCGAAGGACCAATAAACTTTTAAAAATTTGGACGCGATAAGATTAAACTGTTCTACAACTGGTCGAAGGGCCTACTCGACCGGTCGAGTCCTTTCCACGATTGGTCGTGTGGGACACAATTTAGTTGCTGGATTTTAAGTCAAGCCTACAGGACTGGTCGACCACTGTTCACTTGACTGGTCGAGCAGTCTCCCGGACTGGTCGAGGCAATAACAAAAAATTTCAAAAATTAGTAACAAACTTAGAACTGGTCGAGGATTTCTTAGACTGGTCGAGCTAGTACTAGGACTACTTGAACATAGTCTAAGACTAGTCGAAAAACAGTCTATGCACTTATAAAGTAACCCAATTATTATGCATTCAAAATGACCTGTCCTATGGTCAATCTAGGGTCATTCATATCTTATAAGCGATATATGAACATTGAATCTTCTTTTGCTTCAGTTGATAGTTGTTCTTTGAAGTTCACGAAGCTTGAGATCTTGAGCTATGATGAACCTTGAACTTGAGATATTTTGAATTTTGAATTTGCAATACATTGAAGCTTGAGCTTGAGGTACTTGAGTTGTACTTCACCTTGAGCTTTGAGTACCACAGTAAAGACTATTGTCTTGCCTTAGATAAAGCTTTGAAATCTTAAACTTTGAAGCTTGAAGGAGTGAACTATCACATGGTGTTGTACTTGAACATGTATTTGTATATCTCTTGATCTTGCATTTGAAGTTCTTGAGGTAAAGACGTTTGTTCTTGTACATGAGATGCACAGTCTTGAATATGTAGATGAGCTACACAAGACAGAGATTTCAAGATGTTTTGGCACTACAAAATTTGACAGTCATAGGAGTTAGAAAACATAGCACTTACAATCTCCCCCTTTGTCAAATTAGTGAGAAAATACACTTCGTTAAAAATAAGCATAATATGCACAATAAAGAATCATGCACCAGTTACCAATATAATCCAGTTACAACCTGGTTAAAGAATCATGCACCAGTCATAAACAGGTCAAAACAATTCGCATCTACTCCCCCAACAATACTCCCCTTACTCTCCCCCCCCCCCCCCCCAAAAAAAAAAAAATAATGGCTACCTATCTACAATCCACAATCCATATATCACAAGCATGATAAAATTCTCCCCCTTTTTGTCACAATATGATAAAAGAAGGAACCAATAAATAATAAAGGAAGCAGATAAATAAGGAAGAATAAGAAGAGTAATGAGGAAGAAGAAGATTACCAAGTTAACCAAATTCATAAGCAAGCATGTTCAACCCCATAAAATAAAAGAAATCCAAGAAGTTTAAAAGTTATTACATAACAGATATTCAAATACTAATCTGAAGCTGATGAAGGAGCAGGTATGGTAAGATCAATTTGATGAAGTCTCTTATTAATGCGCTTCAGATACTTGTGCATATATTTAAATTGCAAGTCATGGGACACATTCATATTTTCAACCTTCTCCTTAAGTGAGTGCAAATGCGCATCAAAGTTAGATGACTGATAATCATGATCATCTACAGAATCAGATTCAATTTCATCAAAAATATCATCCATATTGATGTCATCTGGAGGCAAACACATTTTCAGCAGTATTCCATTCCGCATCTATATTGCATAAATCTCTATTAAGCATTCACTTCTCAGTTTCATATGGTTTTGCCACTAGAGTGCTAATAGGAATACCTTCATCATTGACATGTAGATCCATTAATCTAGAGATAAGATGATGGTCCACATCAATTGGACCTTCTCTGGTCGTTATAGTAAAGGTCAGATTTTCAGTAGAAAAATCAGTAATGCGAGCATACATAGCCTGTGCAATGGAGTGGTATGCCGGCCCACCCCAATGAAGTATGTTATCTCATCCTACACACTGAAGGAGAGGAATGATATCAAACGGAGCCAAATGATCAATATTAACGGGTCGTTCTACTATAACATTGTGTAACCGAATATCCCGCACATAAGTGGGATTATCTTTGGCTGACCGAAGGTGGCACACTGTGATAGGAGTCGACCTAGAAGTAGAGGGACCACGAGATCCTTTCTTTCTGGTTCTACCTTCCATTTGCAATAAAGAAAGCAAGGAACAAAGAGATTGCAAAAGAGGTAGAGTGGATTTCCAATAGATCAGATTTTTGAGAAGAAAACCCCCAAAACTACTATAAATCAAGAAATAAACCACACAAATGATGAAAAGGGAGTGCAAAGGACTTGAATTTACAAGAAAAATGAAAAAATGCACTAACCTTGAAGAAATAGAAGATGGGATCGACCGGTCGATGTAAGAGCCGTTGGAGAAGACAACCAAAATGAGGAAAAAGTGATTTTTCCCCCAAATAAAGCACCAAACCTGCAGTTCACGGCTGGTCGAGTACATGCTCAACCAGTCGTGCCACGACTGGTCGAGTATGTACTCGACTGGTCGTGCATACCCTAAAATGTGCAATTTTACATAAAAATTGAAATTTAAAAATTTAAAATAACAAATATATACATTATGATACAGAAATACATGAATTAACCATTCATATTGCATATACCAAGATCAAATTTCAATTTAGTAAACCTGCTTTTGTCGAGCAGTTTTGTGAATATGTCAGCAAGTTGAGTCTTGATCGGAATATATTCCAAAGAAATTGTGTTGTCTTCCACTAATTCACGAATATAGTAATATCTAATGTCAATATGCTTGGTTTATGAATGCTAGATTAGAATTTTGGAGATATTAATTGCGTTTGAATTATCACAATATAAAACCATAATATTTTGCGTAATTCCGTAATCGCTTAACATTCTTTTCATTCATACAATTTGAGTACATGCATTACCTGTTGCAATGTATTTAGCCTTAACAGTTGAGAGCGATACGGAACTTTGTTACTTACTTAATCAAGAAATTAAACAGTTCCCTACATAGAAACAACCACTACTGGTTGATTTTTGGTCATCAATGTTACCAACCCAATCAGTATCCGTGTAACCAGCTAATTGCACACTAGTATCATGTGGATACCATAGACCAAGATTTACTGAACTAGTGACATATCGCATAATCTGCTTAACAGCAATTAAATGTGACTCTTAGGGTCAGATTGATATATAGCACAAATTCCTACACTAAATGCAATATCAGGTCGGCTCGTAGTTAAATAAAGCAAACTACCTATCATACTGTAATACAATTTAGGATCCACACTCTTACCTGTAGAGTCCTTTGAGAGTTTTAAAGTAGTATTCATTAGAGTATCAAAATTTTTTCCACTCTCAAATCTGAACTTTTTAAATAAGTTCAGAGCATATTTGGTTTGAGAGATAAAGAAACCATCAGGTTGTGTTTGCAACCCTAGAAAATAATTTAATTTTTCAACCATGCTCATTTCAAATTTAGACTTCATAAGATCTGCAAACTCAACAGTCATATTAGCACAGGTAGATCCATAGATAATATCATCAACATAAATTTACATTATTAAAATGTGATCATTATGTTTCTTTACAAACATGTCTTATCAACACTTCCCATTATAAAGTTATGACTTAGTAGAAACTTAGTCAACTTTTCGTACCATGCCCTAGGAGCTTGTTTCAAATCGTAAAGTGCCTTTTTCAGGTGGTAGACATGATTAGCATTCTTAGGGTCTTCAAAACCTGTTGGTTGTTCAGCATACACTTCTTCATACAAATTGCCATTCAAGAATGCACTCTTTACATCCATTTGGTATATTTTGAACTTTCTAAAGCATGCAATGATATAAATAGTCCAATTGATTCAAGACGAGCTACTGTGGTAAAGGTTTCATCATAATCGATGCCTTCAATTTGAGTGTACCCTTGTACAACTAGCCTAGCCTTGTTTCTAATAATATTACCAAGTTCATTAGACTTATTTTAAAAAATCCATTTTGTTCTGATAATGTGTTTATCTTTCGATCTTAGAACTAAGTACCAAACATCATTTCTGACAAATTGATTGAGCTCTTCTTGTATCGCTACAATCTAGTTTTCGTCAGAAAGAGCTTCTTTTACATTAGCCGGTTCTATCTGAGATGTAAAGCACACGTAATTACACATATCTTCTAGTTGTTTACGAGTGCGCACACCAGTGAGAGAGTTTCCAAGAATCTAATTAGTTGGATAGTCTTTAACAGTCCTTAGTTCAAAGTTATTTTGACTTGATGAAGTATCTAGTTTATCAATTAGAAGAACTTTATTATTTTCTGAACTTGAGATAGGTGTATTCAAGTGATCGTTAATAACCACATTAATGGACTCTTGGATTATACCGATCCTCTTATTAAGAACCCGATATGCTCGACTATTCAGAGCATACCCTAGAAATATCCCTTCATCACTTTTGGTGTCAAACTTACCCAGATTTTCTTGGTCACATAAAATGTAACACTTGCTACCAAAAACCCGAAAGTATTTGACAGTAGGCTTCTTATTAAACCACATTTCATAAGCCGTTTTACCATTTGATTTTATAGTATAAACATGATTAATTATATAATAAGCAATATTTATGGCTTCGGTCCAAAGATTTTTAGGGAGCTTCATACTATTTAACATTACATTTGCCATTTCTTAAAGCACTATATTTTTTCTTTCTACTATATCATTTTGTTGTGGTGTTTTGGGTGCAGAGAATTCATGTGATATTCTCTGATTACTGTAAAATTTCTCAAAACCACTATTTTCAAATTCTGAACCATGATCACTATGGATCTTAGAGACTTGTGATTCTTTTTCCATTTGGATACGTTTCAGTACCCATTTTGCTTCATCGAAAGTTTCTGATTTGTCTCTTAAGAAGACTACCCAAGTGAACCTTGTAAATTCATCAACAATTACCAGTATGTACTTCTTGCCACCTCGACTCTTCGTTCTAGTTGGTTCAATGAGATCCATGTGGAGAAGTTCGAGCGGTTTAGATGTGGCATTGGAGTTCACCTTTTTGTGAGTACTCCTAGTTTGTTTGCCAATCTGACATTCACCACATATTTTGTCTATTTTTTATATTTTAGGTAGACCTCTTACCAACTCTCTTTTGCTTAATCTATACAAGTTTCGGTAGTGTACATGTCCAAGGCGTTTATGCCATAATTCGGTCTTATTGGTATGGACCATATAACACGATAAATTAGATGAGCTTGAATCACTCACAATGTAGTAGTTTTCAGAAGTTCTGCGACCAATTAATATTACAACAACATTTTTATTTAGAATTTCACAACCTTGGTTAGTAAATTTTACACTATGATTATTATCGCATATTTGAGAGATGCTTAATAAATTATGTTTTAACCCTTCTACATATAAAACATTCTCAAATAGAGAGAGGTTAAAGGGTTAAACCGTACCTTGGCCAACAATTCTGCAGTTGATACCATCACCGAATGTGACTGAACCATCAGTTTGTCTTTAAAGATTGGTGAACAAGCCTTTGTCGCCTGTCATGTGTCTGGAGCATCCACTGTCTAGGTACCACTTTAAATGGCTTGAAGCTTTGAAAGCAGTGTGGGCAACTAAGCAAGTAACCTTAGGAACCCATTTCATTACAGTCTTGGGTTTAGGAGTATAGTTGGTCTTCTTATGTTTGTAGTTGTTATAAGACTGACCCACTGAGTTAGATCTTAAGATCTCCTTAAGTAAGTCAACAATTTTCTCAGCTAAAGGATTACGATTTTGATTTTTATAGTTGATATGGTTGCTTTTAGGTTTTAAGGTTTGAAAAGTCTTAGCAGATTTAGAATAATTTTTATTTAGACTTTTCCCTTTTGAGTTAGAAGATTCCCCTTTCACAAATTTCGGTGGAGTACTCTTATGTTTCGGAGGAATGCTTTTATCGTAGCCCAATCCAAATCGATCTCCACATTTTTTGGATCCGGATAAGAGTTTTTCTAACTTAGGATCACCTTAGGTATACACCTCCAAGCGTCTTTTAAACTCAAAAGTGAAGAGACTTCTAGTTTTAGCTTTTCATTTTCAGATTTTAGGTTTTCAACAAGGGAGGTTTTGAAATCTAAGTCGCACTTAGTTTTTTCAAAACAATCTGAAATGTGAGATTTTTCTAAAACAAGATTATCAAAATTTTCTTTAAGTTTTGAAAACTTTTCTTTCTTAAGTTTTAGTTTTACAGCAATATTGCAACTTTTCTTGTATAGGGCATTATAAGCATCTTGAAGATCTTCTTCATTTTCATGATCACTATTTAAATTTTCTTCACAAATTGAATCATTATTATCTGAAAAAGTGAACTTGGCTAGAGTCATAAGGGCTTTAACTTCATTACCCGACTCGGTTTCAGAATCTTCTAACTCAAAAGAGGCTTCAGAGCAGGAAGATTCATCCCAAGTAGCCAACATTCCTTTCCTTTTAGGTTTGTCCTTTTTAGGACATTTGTTTGTTAAATGCCCATATTCATGGCAGTTGTAACATTGACTATCTTTTAAAGATTTTCAGGTTTTAAATTTAGATCTTTTCTTTTCATTAGATTTTTGTAAATCAACCCTCTTTTTACTTTTGAAAATCTTATAAAACTTTTTAGCTAAAAGGGCCATATCATTTTCAGAAATTTCTAAATCAGAATTGTTATTTTCTTGAGAAATAAGTTTAGAAGATTTAAGGGCGATGAATTTACCTTTAGGAGCTTTACAGTTTAACTCATAGGTCTGTAATGAGCCAACTAATTCTTCTACCCTCATATTATCCGTATCACGAAGTTTTTAAATTGCAGTCACCTTTGAATTGAACTGTTCAGGCAGTGAGCGTAGTATCTTTGCACAGACTTTACTTTCTGGGATTCTATCATCGAGACCCCACATAGAGTTGATAATGTCATTCAATCTTGTATAGAAGTCCATGAAAGTTTCACTTTCTTCTACACGTATTTCCTCAAATTTGGTTATGAGGATTTGGACTTTAGATTTCTTGACAATTGTTATTTCCTCGTGTGTCATTTCTAATATATGTTAGGCTTGCTTTGCAGTATCACAGGATATAATTCTTTTGAATTCATCCGGTTATAGTGCGCAAGTAATTACATTTAGAGCCTTTGCATTGACACTACTCTCACGTTTCTGAAGAGTGGTCTAAGAGAAATAAGGTGTGACTTTTATAGTTTTGGATCTGTCGGTACTAGTTACTTCAGTGGTAGGAGGGATCCAATTAGTCACTGTGGCTTGCACATGCTCTCATCCATGGATTTTAAGAAAATTCTCATCTTGGCTTTCTAATAGGCATAATTGGAGTCATTAAATGGTGGAGGCCTAGTGACTGAAAGGCTATCAAAATTTGACGTCTTAAAAAGCTCAGATCGATTAGCTTAGAAAATTAATCCACAAGAAATAATAATTAAAGCGAGCTATTAGGCTCTAATACCACTTGAAAAGTTCAGCTAAGAGTCCTAGAGGGGGAAGGGGGGGGGGGGGGGTGAATAGGACTATGCCAAATTAAAAATTAAATACGAAATTTAAATAAATATAAATAAAGATAGCAATTAAACAATCCCACAATGCAGAAATGAATAACAACCTCAAGTGTACTAATATTGAGAGGTTGATATAGATGTTGTTTTAAGGACTACCTTACACTAAAAACCAATGGCTTATGGTAAGACAACCTGATTCCTAGAACGGTCTGTGTATCAAAAACTCAAACTGATACAGAGGAATAAAGAAATAAATAGCAAAGAAATAACTAAGCTATTACAACATTCCCACACAACGTAAAAAGATTACAACATTCTCCACAAATGCGTAAAGGAAAATTACAACATCCACATAATGAAATAATCAATCAATCACCACAAGACCAGAAATTATAGTGGTTTGCTTGTGTGTACACCAACTATTTAGAAAAATAGCCACACAACTACTCCACTCCTAATATCCTCACACAGTGGATATTAGCATTCACTATGAAATAGGTTTTTCTAGGTTCACCTAAAACCCTCACAATTGTGTCTTTCAAGTGGGCTTACACAATTCAAAAACCCCACACTCTGAGTTTTCTAGATCACCTCAAACAAATCAAAAGAAAGAGATTTTTTTGGCACAATCTCAAAGAAACCAAAAGAATGAATTTACAAAACTATAAAATACTTATCTGGATATTCTCCTTTAATGCAGCCCGGTAGAACCAATTCAGAGTAGAAGTTCAACATAGATGTTCAATGTTCATACTCACTTATGAAAAGGTTAAAAGTTCTAAATTAGAATGTAAAATACAAAATCAAATGCAAAAAAGCTAATTAAAGAGAATATAAAATGAGCACTAAATAGCTTAAGAATATCACTAACTTATCTCTCAGAGTGGTGTCTTGATTTTGCTTGAATTGGATATCAAACTCTGAAAATCGTGGTTTATTTATAAGTGAAGAAATCGTTCCTTCGACTTGCCCAGAGGATAGCTCGACTGGTCGAAGGACCAACAAACTTTTGAAAATTTGGGCGTGATAAAATCAGATCGTTCTACGACTGGTCGAAGGGCCTGCTCGACCAGTCGAGTGGCCTCCACGACTGGTCGAGTCCTATCCACGACTGGTCGTGTGGGACCCAATTTAGTTGCTGGACATTGAGTCGAGCCTACAGGATTGGTAGAGCACTGTTCACTTGATTCGTCGAGCAGTCTCCAGGACTGGTCGAGGTAATAAAAAAAATCCCAAAAATTAGTAACAAACTTAGGACTGGTCGAGTATTTCTTGTATTGGTTGAGCCAGTACTAGGACTAGTCGAACATAGTCTAAGACTAGTTGAAAAATAGTCTATGCACTTATAAAGTGACCTAATTAAATTATGTATTTAAAATGACCTATCCTGGTCAATCTAGGGTCATTCATACCTTATAAGCGATATATGAACTTTGAATCTTCTTTTGCTTCAGTTGATAGTTGTTCTTTGAAGTTCACGAAGCTTGAGATCTTGAGCTATGATGAAGCTTGAACTTGAGACATTTTGAAGTTTGAATTTGTAATACATTGAAGCTTAAGCTTGAGGTACTTGAGTTGTACTTCACCTTGAGCTTTGAGTACCACAGTAAAGACTATTGTCTTACCTTAGATAAAGCTTTGAAACCTTAAACTTTGAAGCTTGAAGGAGTGAACTATCACATGGTGTTGTACTTGAACATGTATTTGTATATTTCTTGATCTTGCATTTGAAGTTCTTAAGGTAAAGACCTTTGTTCGTATACATGAGATGCACAGTCTTGAATATGTAGATGAGCTACACAAGAAATAGATTCCAAGAGGTTTTGACACTACAAAATTTGACAATCATAGGAACTACAAAATATAGCACTTACAATATATATATATATATATATATATATATATATATTGTAACAGCCCACGCCCACACTGTATGATATTGTCTGCTCTGGGCATAGCCCGCATGGTTTTGTTCTTGGAGAACTCCCCCAAAAGGCCTCATATAGTATAGGGTGACAACTTCACATATAACCACCACAACTTCAGATGACACTTTCAATGTGGGACAAAGTTTCACTTTCACTATGTGCACAGTAGCCTGCCAACCACATAGTAGCCTACCAGCCATCTTGGGGCCCATCCACATGTGCGCCCGCCCACGTGTGCCCGCCCACATGTGACCACAGTGACGGGGCATCACAATATCCCCCACTGAGGGCAAAGCCGTCCTCGGCTCTGATACCATTTGTAACAGCCCACGCCCACACTATATGATATTGTTCGCTCTGGGCATAGCCCGCATGGTTTTGTTCTTGGGGAACTCCCCCAAAAGGCCTCATATAGTATAGGGTGGCAACTCCACATATAACCACCACAACTTCAGACGACTCTTCCAATGTGGGATAAAGTTTCACTTTCACTATATGCACAGTAGCCTGCCAGCCACACAGTAGCCTACTAGCCATCTTGGGGCCCGCCCACATGTGCACCCACCCACGTGTGCCCGCCCACATGTGACCACAGTGACGGGGTGTCACATATATACACCTGATACACACACACGCACACACCTGAATCCGAGTCGAGTCGATTTCGGATCGAGTCGTGTTTAAGTAGATCAAGTTTCGTGTTGAGTCAGGTCGAGTTACTAGGTAACTCGAATTCGACTTAGTTTGAGTTCGGATTGGGAGAAGCCTACTCGGTTCAGAATGATTCACCCATTCGGTTCAGGTCGAGTTGGGTCCGAACGAGTCAAACGAGTCAAGTTAGGTGAGTCGAGTCGTCCCCTATCTAGGTCTAGTCGTCTCTCTAAGAAAAATGGTGGAGCGATTGTGTTATCTTTGGTTTTCCTGACTCTCCTGACCGGACTTAGTTAGCCAATGTTTGAAAAATGATTTTCAAGATTAGTTTAGGATGTTTTTCTCACACTAGATGTGCTATCTTAGTTCCACCTTTTTGTTTTCACATATATTGGTGTTGGAGGGTTAAGTAAGGTCCACCATGATGTCTATAAGGAATCCACTCCATTCATTTCTCATGACCAGACTTAGCCAATATCTGAAAAATGAAGTGGATCGAACTATTAGGTGAGCCATTGTGTATGCACTTAAGGGATTTTGTTTATAATTTTACCCTTCTACATTGCTAAAACTTTCGTCATCATAAACTCCTAAGTGCACCACTTAAATGAGTCAAAACTTCACTACTGATCGTTATTTTTTATGGTCTCTCAACTGGTTAAATTTGGGTCCTGATTTCTCAAGGATGACCAAGATGCTCCTTTAATGGCCAACATATTCCATGCTTCAAAACAATGCTTGTACCCAACTAATTGAAATGTTACCCGGTAGTTTGGACATATATCCTACAATCCCCATAATGATCGGTTTATCCCAATATTTGGATGGTTCGTTTGGAAGATCCAAACATGATGGATGGCTAAATGACGTGCTAAAAATAAGGAAGATAGATGTTTAACATTCTAGTCACGTATTTAAGTGATGATATGGTTTGTTTTGTAAATGGATCAATAGAAATGGTTCTTCTTCTTCTTCTTCTTCTTCTTCTTCTTCTTCTTCTTCTTCTTCTTCTTTTTAATCATGAAAACATCCTTTAATGTGTTTAAGCGAGAAAAGGAGGGAAAATTCTATGTAAAAAAATGGACTTTTCTAGACCTAAGTATGTGAAATTTAGGTTATTACAGTCTCCACCCTTAAAATAATTTCGTCCCCAAAATTTCCTTACCTTATTCATCAGCTTCATTGAAGAGATGGGAGTACTTTTCTTTCATCTCTTCTTCATGTTCCCATGTTGCTTCATCATTACCAAAGGGAGATTGTAATAAGGTAAGACTTTAACCAAAGGGATGACTTTTGTGCAGAGAGTTTGTTCCTTATGATCCAGGATTTACATGGGCTCTTTTATATAAGTAGCATTGTCTCTTAGTTCTATCTGTTCCCAGATAATAAAATGTGATACGTTGTGTTCGTACTTCTTCAACATGGAAATATGGAAGATGTTATGGACATTGGATAACTAAGGAGATAACACAAGGCATTACGTGACTTCTCCTACCCACTCCAATATTTCGAACAGACCAATATATCGTGATGCAAGTTTGCCTGTCTTTTCGAAGCGCATCATGCCTTTCATGGGGAACACCTTCAAGAATACCTTGTCTCCTTCAGTGAATTTGAGACCTCGTCGACAAGCGTCCGCGTAGCTCTTCTACCTACTTTGTGCAACTTGGAGACACTTTCTTATTATATTAATATTTTTAGAGGTAATTTGAACAATCCCTGTTCTTAAGACATTTTTCTCACCCACATCCGCCCAATAGTGTGGTGCATGGTAGGGGCGTCCATATAGAGCCTTCAATGGAGCCATGCCAATGCGAGCTTGAAAGCTGTTGTTATAGGAAAATTAGATAAGATGAAGGTAATCATCCCAGCTACTTTTAAAATCCAAAATGTAGGCCTGTAACATGTCTTCTAGTATTTAGTTTACTCTTTCTTTTTGTCCATCTGACTAGGGATGAAATGCAGTGTTATGATTTAAAGAGGTTCCCAATGTAGTCTATAGCTTTGTCTAAAGATTTGAAGTGAACTACGAGTCTCTGTCTGATATGATTGTGGTTGGAATTCCATAGAGTTGCACAACATTTTTCATGTAAATTTCTGTCAGTTCCTTCATTGAGGCAGTGATGTGCATAGGAATGAAATGTGCAGACTTAGTTAGATTTTCTACTACAACCCATATTGAGTTGTGATTTCTTCATGTTTTGGGGAGTCCTACTATGAAATCCATAGATATAGAGTCCCACTTCCATGGGGTACTTCTAGTTGTTGTAATAAACCTGCTAATCTTCAATAGTCTGCTTTGACTTGCTGACAAGTGAGGCAACCAGCTATATACGTGGCTATCTCCTGTTTGGTGTTGTTCCACCAATAGTGATGTTTCACATCTTGGTACATTTTGGTACTCCTGAGGTGAATAGTCAATTTGGATCTGTAGGCCTCATCCAATATTGTTTTCTTTAGTTCGGAGACATCAGGTATACATAATCTGTCATGGTGCTTGATTCCACCATTAGGGCCAACATGCCATTTCGTGTCCTCACTTTCTTGAGTAGTTAAATAACGCTTATGAAATTCCTCATCTTGACTTTGTGCCTCAATGATCTGGCGTATCAGTGACGATTCCACTGATAGATTTTTGAGGAGTGCATTCCTCTCACCCAAGCTTAGCTGGATATTAAAGCCTATTATGAAGTCCAACATTTACCATTCCTTGAGTGCGAGTGGGGCTACTGTGGCGTGAGATTTCTTGCGACTGACTGCATCGATCACCACATTAGCCTTTCATGGGTGGTACTGAATTTTGAACCTATAATCTTTTAGCTTTTCCATGCATATGTGCTGACGCATATTTAGATCCTCATGGTTAAATAGGTACTTGAGTCTCTTATGATCGGTGTGAAGCTTGAATTGCTCACCATATAAATAATGCATCTATATTTTGAGGGTTAATACTACGGTCACTGTTGAGTGTCAAATATTGCATATTTTCCCCATTTATATCTTGGTTTTATGAACATGATACTACTTAATGGTATATTTTATACATGTTTGTGTTGCAAGGTGAGTTTAAGAGCTTATAGTGAAAATAATGTTAAAAGCATGGATTTGATGCTCAAGAATCACTAAGTAAAAGAATGGACTTTTGGAGACCAAGATTGAAGATTTCAAGCCCCAAGAGTCAAGAAAACCAAGTGAAAAAGGAAGGAAGTGTAGAAATTAGTGCAGAAAATTGCAGGATCTGAGTTTCGATGACATCAAATTTTTTTTTAGATGACATCGAAGAAATACAGAAAAATCAAGTTTGGTTTTGGACAAATTGGATGTAGTCTTAGATTCATCGAAACAATTTTGATGACATTAAAGCTAGCCTTAGATGACATTGAAGGGTTTATGCGGAGCCTACGTGGAGTGAGCAGTTTTGAAGCAGTTTTCGATTTTTTTCAAACTAGTTTATAGGAGGGAGTTCCCCACTTATAAAGATGGCTTCCCAGGGTATTCCTAAGCATCATTCAAGGCATTCCAAAGAAAGATCTAGAGTTTTTAGAGAGTTTTATCTAGGGTTTTTGAAAAGTTTCATAGTTTTTCTTTACAAACTTTTTATTCTTTATTGTTGCTTTTTATTTCTATAATTTAATTATATTTTTCTAAGTTCCCTCTAGCCTAAGCTCGAAGGTAAGCACATTGGTTTAATGTTTTTATAGTTATGCTGATTGATTATTTTAATGATGAGAAGAATGGTGTATGCATGTTATCAATTGTTTAGGTTTAGTTTTTTATTCTCATGTGAGATCCATATGTTTTCATCATATGAGATCCACATTGATGGATAGGCTTACCCTGAATCAATTAGATTTTCTAGATAGGAGATGTTCTCAACCTTCTACATTTCTTTGATTCATTATCTCATGGATATTGAATGCTTAAAATCACTGACGCTTGAGAATATATATCAATGGTGCAAATCCATGATTTTCTAATCTTGTATATCATTTATTTAAAATGTTTAAACTGTTTTATTTTCCGATTAGGCCAACCATAATGCTCGGATCCTAGTTGTGTTATCCAAGTCATCATAATATTGGAACATTAACCTATGTGTGGAACTTTGAAGCTTGGGTGTTGTTTTAATTCAGTTGATT
Organism: Magnolia sinica; assembly: GCF_029962835.1. Classification (NCBI taxonomy): domain Eukaryota; kingdom Viridiplantae; phylum Streptophyta; class Magnoliopsida; order Magnoliales; family Magnoliaceae; genus Magnolia; species Magnolia sinica. Next base: position 62,805,039 of record NC_080577.1, read on the forward strand.
TACATCCATTCAAAACTTCCAAAATCAAATCATCAGTTTAGTTTTTATTACTTAGTTTGTTTTGCATTTGATTTTTTCATTCTCATAATTCATCTCCCTATGAGATCGACCCTATATTCACAGGATATTACTTATGAACCTTTGCACTTAGAGTCAAGCAATCAAGTTTTTGGCGCCGTTGCCAGAGAGAGATTGAGATAAATTAGATTTGTGCAAGATAGCTAAGGTAAGTTCTCTTTTAAACCCTCCAAAATTTTTGTAGATTTTCTATTTCTCTTTGAAAGTAAATTCAGTTGGGTCTTTCAAACACTAACTATGATATAAGGTTGCCATGCTTGGGATTTTATCACCCAAGTGCTATGGTTGTCCTACAGTTGCTGTTTGATCACAAAGATCATCCGTTGAATCTAATTTTCAGATTAACATAGTTAATTCTCTGCATTAGTTTTATTTTCTTTTGATTTATTTTGCTTCGTGGATTGAACCCTCATGGTCGGCTCTGCCACCTTGGTTATTGATATATTTTTCTTTGTGGATCGAACCCTCATGGTCGGCTCTACCACTTGGATTGTTGGTTAAGTTTTTGTTTTGTGGATTGAACCCTCATGGTCGGCTCTGCCGCCTGGGTTGTTGGTTAAGTTTTTATTTTTATTTTAAGTATCATACTTGCTATTTGAATTAGTGATATTTGTTGTGTGGTGCGGATGATTTATGTCCTGTTGGAGTAGGGATCAAAACAATCGACTCTCCTTCGAAGGCGGACTAGTTTTAGGCCTTCATCATTCACTTAGGAGAGGTACTCAACATCACTTGGATTCCATGGCAGACCCAATTATAATCCAAATCCAAATATATCATATCCAACTATAAATCAAAACAGAGAAAATCAACGTAATCCTCCTCTTGAGGATGAGAGTGAAGTTCATAGGAATGTGTTAAACCAACCACGAACTTTACGTGAACGTCTACACCCTGAGAGATTAACTTTACCATCTTGTATAGTGTTCCCTGCTCACATAGTAAACATTAATTTTAAGCTAGGTATGATTCAATTAATTCCTAAATTTCATGGCTTGGATTCTGAAAGCTCCTATTTGCACCTCAAGGACTTTGAGGAAGTGATTGCAATATTACAAGTAAACAATGACAATAGGGATGCACTTAAAGCTTAGGTTATTCTCATTTTCTTTAAAGGATCGGGCCAAAGCATAGCTCAAATTTTTAAGACCTAATATCATCACTACATGGCAAACCTTAAGTAGAGAGTTTTTGAAAAAGTTCTTTCCCGAGCACAAAATAAATGCACTAAAACAAGAAATTATGTCATTCTCCCAAAAGGGGAATGAACTGTTTTTCCAAGCTTGAGAGTGCTTCGAAGACCTTCTACTTACTTGTCCACATCATGGTTATGAACCATGACACGTGATTGATGTGTTCTGAAAGGGGCTCACCATGGATACCCGTCAGTTCATATAGATGATGTGTGGTGGAACCTTTCTTCACAACGATCATAATGAGGCTTGGGATTTTTTAGACATGTTAGCAGAGAATACACACACATGTGATGTCTCTGCTAAACCAGACCAAACTAGACCCATTCTTAGAGAGAAAACGGGTATGTACGCCTTAAGAGAGGAAGACGACTTTAATGTAAAATTCGCTGCATTAGCTAGAAAGGTCGAAGCCTTGAAAATTAGGAAGGTTGATATGGTTAAAGAAAACACTTCCTTAAGTAATTTTTGTAGCATTTGTGGTGGTGCAGACCATGACACAAAGGATTATCCAATAATCTCAGTTGTAAAAAATATCACGCATGACCATGAGCAAGCAAATGCTATAAATAACTACCAAAGGTTAGTTATGCAACCAATGGGAAACATGTATAATCCAAATTGGCGTAACCATCCTAATCTTAGTTGGAGGAATGAACCACAAATTAATGTGCCCAATGCACTCTCAAATAGACGAAGATCCAATTTCGGATCATTTCTTGGTGAACATGATCTACCATAATCTCTTCGATCTCTACATTTATGTGCCAGAATAAAGAGAGATTAGGTAGGTAAGTATATATATTTTTTGAAATGCTAATAAAAGGGGGTGGGAAAGTAGCAGTCATTCTTTGGAAAAGCCCGGTTCTCTTTGTCTTCTCGCTTTGCAAAGCTTCACCCCATCTAGTGACGAGCTTTCTTTACCATTACTAGATGGGGTAGTGACGTGAATTGATGGACTCTAATGGGCCTTCTCGTATTATATAAGGGGGCCGAGTCAATGTTGAAAAGCTCAGCTTCAAAGCCTATTAGTAAAACGCGCGCAATAGTTTTGAAGCTTCAAAACGATTATGACTATATGTCAGGGTGTCATTTCCTGAATTTCTGTTTAAAACAGGTTTTACACCTTCTTCGAAGACTATCTAAATCATGTTTATAAAAGACCTGGGTTAGCCAGACGTACGTCAACGCATATTAGCAGCGCTCAATATGATCTACAGTTTGATCGTGGGGCGGGAATAGTTGATAACTAAAGAAAGGCCTGATAGCAGTACATGCTCGTTAAGTCTTCTGTTCATGGATTCTTCTTTATTGTCAGCAATAGGGCATTCCATGCCCTAGAGTATCTTGACAATGAAAATTGTCGACGATTGGCGACTGGACTGGTGCAAGTCAATGAATTCGAACCATAATCAAGCACGTCACATCTTTTAAGGCCTTTTATGACCTGTTTTGTCTCCCAAGTCCCCTTGTGTTATTCAATTAACATAAGCATCATGGATAAGCTCACACTAACTTGTCAATTTGGGATCCAATTCGGGATTTATTTTCCTTGGGAGGTATCGGGAAGGAATTTTACAAATAGGCTTTTCAGCTGTTGCTTGCTGGCTTCAAAGCCTTTGTATAGTAATGGTGGGTGGGCGCAGCGACGCGTACCCCCCCCCCCCCCCCCTGCGCGTACCCGTGGGAGCCTTCTATTGATAAGGTGCCCTTATTAATAATGCTCTTCTGGATAGCTGCGAAGCGACTCCACTCCACAAAATAACTTCTTTGGGGTATCTAACAATGTACCATATGTGCCCTCGCCAAAGTGATCATCTGTGGAGGATGCATTGACTGCATTCATGAACTCTCAAGCTCAAATGAATCAGTCTCTAATCCAATCAAATCAGGAATTAAAGGTAGCCATGGCTAGGATTGAGACTCAATTAAATGCTAGGGAAAAAGGAACCCTTCCTTCTCAACCTATGCCAAACCCTAGCAACACACATTTCATTGATGGAGACTCAAATCCAAGTGAGTTACATCATGAACAAGCTAAGGCCATCATTACTTTGAGAAGTGGAAAAGAGGTCGATAACAAGGTAATGCAACTAGTAGAAATACAGGAGGATGAGCCACTGTCTCAAGAGAATGATGAACCGGTTATGGTTCAAGAGCCGCAATAATAAAAGGACAAAGAGACTAAGTCATATGAATCTCCAGTTCCATCCCATCTAGACTTTAGAACCCAACTGTCCCCATGAAATATAAAGAGGTGTTGGATGTTCTTCAAAAGGTTACTATCAATATTCCTTTGCTTGATGTCATTAGAAAAATTCCATCATATACTAAATATCTCAAGGACTTACGCACTGTAAAGAGAAAATTAAATGTACACAAAAAGACCTTCCTTACTGAGAAAGTGAGTGCTATCATTCAACAAAGGGCCATACCCAAATATAAAGACCCAGGAAGTCCCATTATTCCTTGTATTATTAGGAATTTCCTAATTGAGCATGCTTTACTAGATTTAGGTGCAAGTGTCAACTTAGTACCTTATTCGGTTTACAAACAAATGGGTTAGGCGAGCTTAAACCGACCACGATTACACTCCAACTTGCTGACCGCTCCATTAAGGTATCAAGGGAAATTTTAGAAGATGTGTTAGTCTAAGTGGAAAAATTCTACTTCCCCGTGGATTTTATTGTACTAGACAATGAACATTATGTAAACGCTAGCACTCAAGTTCCCATCATTTTAGGCCGACCATTCCTAACAACTTCAAATGCAATAGTAAATTGCAGGAATGGAATAATGAACTTGTCTTTTAGTAACATGACTCTAGAGCTAAATATTTTCAATATATGTAAGCAGCCCATTGACAATAATGAGATCCAAGAGTTGAATTTCATGGATTGCTTGATAGAAGAAGAGGAATTGTAACCTAGTCTAACTATAGAATTGATTTAAGTCTTTGGGGACTTGAAAAATTTTGATTTAGAAAAAGTACTTGTTGAAATTTGTGATGATAATGAGAGCACTACCACCTAGGACATTTGTATGTACCAATGGAGACCGTGCACTCAAATCCTATCTATCGAGGACTCATGACCTCTGCCATCACCAACTAATGTTTAAAAGCTTGATCTAAAAGCACTACCAAATGAGCTTAAGTATGTATACTTGGGTGAAAATAAAACTTATCCTGTGGTGATTTCTTCATTTTTAGACAGGGATTAAAAGATTAAATTGTTGAATGTTCTAAGGGACCACAAAGGAGCCTTGGTCTGGACCATTTCTAACATTAAGGGTATAAGCCCTTGCATATGCACCCATTGGATCCACCTTGATGAGGACGCCAAACCAATTAATCAACCTCAAAGACATCTCAATCCAAACATGATGGAAGTTATAAAAAAATGAGGTGATTAAATTATTGGATGTGGGAATCATCTACCCAATATCTGATAGTGTTTGGGTGAGTCTAACTGTAACGACCTTGGAATTTTCTGTGCTAATCTTTCCTTAAGTAGTTGTTTTGGGATAATTAGCGCTTTACTCGATTGCTTGTGAAATCCGCATCAATCACTTTAAATTGTATCTGCATGGCTCTAAACGTGTAGATTAGTGAGCGCTACGTTACTCTGAAATCTGGGATCCATCGCTAAATCCAGTTGTTCTGGGGAATTTTTGGAAGATCTGGATCGGACCTGGACCGCGCGTCGAAAGTCCGATGGCGATGATCTTAGGCTGTTGCGGTCACTGAGTTGGGCTTGACCATCACCTCGAAAATCAAGTCCATGTGACGTTCTAGGTCGATTTGCTTGAGCTCGGAATGAAGAGTGTGAGAACGATTGGAATTTATTAAGCTTTTTATGAATCTGAGTCGTGTCGCTTGTGCGATGATTTTAAGCTATCTGACCATTGGATTCTGACCTAATTTCACCCTCTGATCAGGATAGTTGGCCCAGGCATATCCTAGTGCTTGTGGACCTGATCGAGTTTCTGTGACCGTTGAATTGAGTGTGGTCCGCCACGGCTGATCTGAAGAGCCGGTCGGTATGAAAACTCAGCTTGACCTAGATCCATGGTCAATGAGCTTAAGTCCGACCTTTCGTGGTTATAGGCCCACCAGAAGTGCTTCGTTGGATCGAGAAAGGCATGCTTTGGTTATAACTTAAGTATACCTTGACCCTGGGGTTATTTTCATCAAGAATAGGCCTATTTATAGTCCTTACACCCTAGCTCTCTTTTCCATACGATTTTCTCTAACCCTAGCTTGGAAAGAGAGTGGAAAAGAGAGAGAAAGTGAGAGAGATAAGTTGGTGAAACATCTTGGATTCTTCCTTGTTCTTCTTCATCTTTGAACCTTCACTTTGAATCGTTCTGCTGACGATTCTGAGTTCCTTTGGGGTAAGTTAACCTAACCCTAACCTGTGTTAGAGCTTAGATTAGTTTTGGAGTTGTTGTATCTCATTTCTATCCTTGTTTTAGGGTATTCTAGCGCCGTTGACGAAGACAACTCGTCTAAATCAGTTCGGTGGTTCTTTCTTTGCTTAATGTGCGGACTTTAAGTGTATAGGTTATGGTTTTCAAGGCTTTCAATCCCAGTTAATGATTTATTCTTGTTATGGATGAGATTTCACATGCCAAATGTTGTGTTTATGTTGCTTTCCTGATATGCATGTGCTATATTGAGATTTGTGTATTCTATGTGTATTTATAAAGTACCGTATACGTATAAAATACGCACTTGTATTTGCCATGATTATTTGTCATGTATGTATGCTAGATGCATGTATGACGACTCCTTGGTAAAAGGAATTGTCTAAGTGCTTGTATTCCAACATACGTCATGTATGTTGTTCCATGTATGCTAAGTGTTTGTAGAAATGCATGAATGATCTAAAGTGTAACTTATTACACTTATTGTGGGCATTGAGAAGTGATTCTCAATACTCCTATTGATGCGCATGATTTCCTTTATGCAGTTACATTCCAAGTTATTTAAATTCAAGCATCTCCTATGCTTACATTTATGTTAAGTTGATATTCTTCAGATGCGTATGTACCATGATTGGAGTTGTTGTTCCATTAGTGTTTTACATTCTATATGAATATTTGTAGTAGTGTAAGATGTTTGGGACTATGCCTTAGTCCAGGAAATCGGTAATTGACCCTATGTTCATGGTTGAGACTGCTTTCGCCACGTAGGACGTATTAGACGAACCCGAGTCATATTAGAGTTGTCGGCAGTGGTTTGGCCACGCGGAGTGTTTGCGCACTCTATGTCGTTCAATTCAACGTGCGCTCGTGCAAGTCGAGTTCGTCAAGTAACCCGATTGTCCGATGTATGTTCACCTTGTATTGGACGCTATTGTTTGAATCTAGGGTACCGAACTCACCAGTGAAATCCTATTAACTATGGTACTTGATCCGCTAAGACTCATGAGCCGGACATGGTGGTATGGGACACCGTGGTCGAGCTGTCGGCCTACGCTGGGGTGATGAGCCTCCCCGTAGTGACCAGTGAGCAACTAAACTCGTGAGCCGATTATGGTGGTATGGGACACTATATTCGTGCTGTCGGCCTACATTGATTAGTGACGAGCCCTTTGTAGTGACCTCGAGCATACTTGGATACCGTAAGGAGGTGACGAGCCGAATTGTGGTATTAAAGGCATGAAAGGCGTGCATTGATTGGTGATGAGCCCTTTGCTACGACCTCAAACATATGATCGTATGAGATGTCTAGGATTAACGACCCTAGAATGGATCCCTGTTTGGATGGTGACATGAGGAAGGTATCTTAGCTTACCAATCCTGCTGTATGAAATGGACTAATAACAACTTGGTAATCATATCCATGCACCGCATTTACATGTGCTTTGTAGATGTGGCGCACTTTGAGGCGATGTCATGCGTAACGTAAGATGAAGACGCTGAGGGTGTACGCGTGAGGGCACGCATCATATTGCATATATCCTTGCATTAACAAGAGTACTTAGGATTTATTTAATTGTTCTGCTTTATCATTACTGTTTGATTGAACTGATAACATGTTAACCAGTGCCTTATTGTTCCACTGAGTTGATCACTCACTCCCACGTTTTTGGGGCGGTGTTAAACACCCACCAGACTCTGTCTTAGGCTCTGATGTTGCAAATGTGGATGCGACTTCTGAGGCAGAGCGGGAGCTGGATGATGACGAGGCTGCCTTCTCCTATATGCAGTTTTCAGACGGGTTCTAGCGAGCCTTGGTCTGATGCGCGGGATTATGGGATTATTTTTGGGAACTTAAATGATGTAATTTGATACTTACAATTTTGTTAAATAACACTTTCATACGATCTGGCTTGTATATGTAATTCAGGGGTTTACACTTGTACACATATTTTTCTATAAGTCTTCCGCTTGCTTTATTCACTTATCCCTGAATCATATCTGTGTTTTGGCTTAATCTATTCCATGTTTTATGCACTAATGCAGTCAACATACATCCATCATTAATTATGTTGCATAAGTGATGTTTTAGAACTCGGGAGCTGAGTTATGCTCGACCCCCGAATTTCAGGGCGTTACAAGTTGGTATCAGAGCATGATCTGGATTAAACCGGACCTGGGTTATGGTCACACACCGCACGTTGTTGTCACTTTAGTGTATTTAGGTGCGGGTCTATTATCGCTTTTGTGTTTGTGCTCCGTAGTTCCTATCGGTGAAAGTTTCCTGAAAACCCTCACCGAGATCGAGTCTGTACTCCTACCTGATCACACATAGCGACTCGAAACCTTTCCTAGACCCTCTATTAATGAGTTTAGATGGTTTATCCTCCCTTTTTCATCTTTAAACCTTCAAGAAATCGTTATTTGAATCAGATTTCTGTCAGAATGACCCGATAGGCGTCAAACTATGCAAGGGGCCGATCGGGGCATTTCCAGTGGGGCCCGGGGGGGACCCACACTTTTCTGAGCATGGGGGACCAGGAGGGCCTCGCCAAAACAGTGAGGCATCGCCGATATGTCCAGAGACCGGCGATGCCATCGCCGGTTCGGCGAGGGATCGCCGGTCAGCGGGCTTGGCGGGCCGATCGTTCCTAGGCCTAATGTGGCCCACCTCTCCACGGTTTTCCCTTTTTATCCCTTTCTTTTACCTACTTCCTTCACAAAACCCACTCCCAAGCTCTCCCTTTCTTCAAAAACCTCTCCAAACCCTCTCAAATCTCTCCCAAATCTTCATCTTCCTCCATTTTTCATGTAAACCCATCACCCCATCTTCAAATCTTCCTTCCCATTGCTGATTTCTCCTTCCTTCCTTCTCATTTGAGCCCTTGCTTTCCCTATTTGGCTAATAGTTGTGTGGAAGCTTCACCATCTTTCTATTTCTCTCTTTCTCTCATTTCGCATGGCCCTCTTTGAGATTATGACGGCCATCTTTTCCATTTCTTCCCTTCTTTCCTTGATGGGGAAGAAGAGAGCGCCCGTGGATGAAGCTGGGCCGAGCCGCCTAACCTGTGCACGGAGGCCGAGAGGTGCCGCCGCTAGCGCGTCCGCCACGCGTGAATTCCAGACGAAGCGGGACCTCGATCCTCGAGCTCCTGTTAGTAGGACTTTGTTGGCGGAACTGTCGCATGGAGTCTATGAAAGCCGTAGAGTCCTTTTTGAGGCTCATGTTGATCCGCGGCTCTTTGGTGAGTTCTTCTTGTTGGAGCGCCTAGAAGGGGCTGGTTGGGGTCCCTTGTTCGAAGGGGAGTATCGCGCGAATGCTAGCACTGTTCGGGCCTTTTATGCCAACATTCTGGAGCCTTCGCTGGAGCCTCTGCAGTTTAAGATTCCTTGTGGTAGTGGTCGTGTGGGTATCGTCGATGTTGCTTTGATATCCCGCCTCCTGAGGGTGCCACTTGGGGAAGTGCATGCTAGCGAGAAGAATGTGGACAGTGTGCGTGAGAGGGATCGTCACACCCGATCCTTGTGTGGTCGTCTGGTTGAATAGCAGCCGAATAGGAGTCTTCTGGCTTCTTTCATGACGGACAACTTCCGTTTGCTTCACCACATCTTTACGTTCAATGTATATCCAAGGTGGAGCAACCGCAGCGAGTGTACGCGCCTGATGGTGGATTTTCTGTATCAGGTGGGGCAGGAAGCGAAGTTGTGTGTGCCGACGTATGTCCTGCACCAGATTATTCTCATTGCTCGTTCGAGTAGAAGGACCGAGTCGCTTCCCTTTGGCCGCCTCATTTGCAGGATTGCACATGAGTTTGGCTATAGGCTTGGAGCTGAGAATCCGGTTCCTATTCGTTATATCAATTTGAGGACTCTTAAGCTGATAGGGTTGGTTCTGGTCGGCTTGCCTCAGAGGGTGAGGCTGAGTCTGAGAGCGGTGATGATGAGAGTTTTGCTGAAGGTGGTGCGGAGTCTGAGGAAGGAACAGAGCAAGACGAGGAAGAGATTAAGGCACAGGATTCGAGTGATAGTTCTCCTCCTGTGGTGCCAGAGCAGGGCGCAGAGCAGACTGCCAGAGATGCCCATCTTACACGGCTTGAAGAAGGGCAAGCTGCTTTACGCCAGGATATGGTTGATCTTCGACGCTTTGTTAAGCATAAGCTTAAGAAGATGTCTCAGACTTTGAAGTCTATCCTGTGTTGCTTGCAGGATAAGGGTGCTCCACCTCCATCTCTTGATTCCGACGAGTAGCAATCGTCGTGGCCGTTTTTGCTTTGTTGTGTTTTTCTTTCTGTGTGTAGCCGTTGTTGGCTTGTAGTTGGAGTGTTGTAGTGTTGTAGTTGTGGTAGTTGTTTGTGGTTGTTGTAGTTGTTGTGGTTGTTTGAAGTGTTAGATGTTGTTGTTTTCATGCTTTCCTAGTCGTGATTCATGTATTGCTGCACTACTTGTATTGCGACGATTTTGATTAATGGAATGCATGTTGTTTGTCTTTGGGGTTGTGCTGTGCTGTGTTGTTGTGTGGATGGATTATGTGACTTAGAATCTGACAGGTTGCATCCTCTGATTTAATGTAGGGATGCCTCCTAAGGGTTCGAAGACTTCGGCCCGTCTCTCTCTGATTGAGTCGCTTGCTGGGGTTCCTCCCTTGAGCGATAGCCAGTCGGATCCGCAGGCGGGTCCATCTCGTGCCGGTGTTGGGTCGACACTGATGGCTCCTCCAGTCACACCCTCGTTTCCTGAGCCGAGCCGTGCACCTTCATTTACTCCACCTGTTGATAGGTTTGAGCAGATGATGATGTTGTTGATGCAGCAACAGCAGATTCAGCAGCAGCAGCAGCAACAGCAGCAGGAGTTCCTCTCTTCCATGGCTGGCATCTTTGCTCAGTCTGTGGGGGCGACTCCACCTGTTTCACCTATGCCTCCATCTGGGAGTGCCAGTGTCAGTGCCAGTGCCAGCGGCACATTCGAGCGATTTCAGTGCTTGCGACCTCCTACTTTTGGGGGTTCTCATACACCCGAGGAGGCCGAGTATTGGATTGACCGCATCTCTAAGATGCTGAGGCCATTGCACTGCTCTGAGGTCGAGCAGGTTGAGCTTGCCACCTTCATGTTTGAGAAGGAGGCCAGTTTGTGGTGGGACAGTGTGCTTCGCACTGTCGAGGAGGACTTTGTTTGGTCGTGACAGGCGTTTGAGGCGCGCTTCCACGAGAAGTATTTCCCGGTTACGTACCGACGTGAGAAGGAGAGTGAGTTCCTTCGCCTCCGCCAGGGAGGGTTGTCGGTGACGGAGTATGAGAACTGGTTTACTGAGTTGGGGCGGTATGTTCCTTTGATCCTGGGTGATAAGCCAATGAGGATGCGACGTTTCTCTGAGGGACTGAGACCTGAGATCCGATCGAAGATTTGCTATGCTAACATTTCTTCATATGCGGAGCTGGTGAGCATGTCCTTGCGAGCAGAGCAGGACGGAGATAGAGCGTCCCGCATGCAAGCACCGATGGTTCCTAGGCCGCGACCGGACTTTCAGGGTGCACCTTTCCTCGGCAAGAGGCCACGAGTTGATTCTCCTCCGAGGCGTTCAGTGCCGCCCGCTCAGCAGATGAGAGCTGATCTTCGATGTTCTTATTGTGGGAAGGTGGAGCACTTGGACCGTTTCTACTTCTCCCGTATGCGAGCAGGTGGTTTTACTCCACCGCAGAGGGTTAGCCGTTCGATGCCTCAGGTTATTTCTCCTCCTCCTCTTCGATCAGCGCCAGCTCATCCATCCTTCAGACCTGCAGTTCCTGGTTTCAGGCCACCTCAGCGGCCCATGGTTCCTCCACCGAATTGTCAGCAGCAGGCTCGTGTTCATGCTCTTTCAGTTGAAGCGCCTATGTCTGACTTAGTGCCGAGGTCCTTTGAGGTGACAGCGCATATTGAAGGTATTCCCGTTTCTGTGTTAGTGGATACAGGGTCCACTGCTTCTCTTATATCTTATGCGGCAGTTAGGCGTTTGGGTTTGAGATCTGTTCCTGTGCAAGGAGTGACGCTTACTACCGCTACGGGGATTTCCTCTGCTTTGGGCAAGCGTTGTATGGATTGTTTGGTCGATCTGGGGAGTGGATCGATCTGTGTTGATTTGCTAGTCGCACCGCTTTATCACTACGATGTTATTATGGGTATGGATTGGCTCACGAGGATGCGAGCTGAGATTGATTGTGAAGCTAGATCAGTGACGATCCATGGACCTGAGGGCGAGATTGTTACTTTTCCAGTTCAGGTCAGTTACCCTCTTCGTATTAATTTTTTATTCTTCTCTGTTGGAGAGTTCGGCCGAATCGGCGTTGGTTAGTACGCCGGTAGTTCAGGAGTTTGAAGATGTGTTTGAGTCGATTCCTGGATTACCTCCTCAGCGTGAGATTGATTTTGCTATCGATCTTATGCCTGGTGCGGTGCCCATTTCTTTACCCACCTATCGTATGCCTCCGAGTGAAATGGAGGAGTTGAGGAAGCATATAGATGGTTTGCTGGAATTGGGTTTTATTCGGCCTAGTGTGTCTCCTTGGGGAGCACCTGTTTTGTTTGTGAAGAAGAAGGATGGTTCCTTGCGATTGTGTATTGATTATCGCAGGTTGAATCTGGTAACTGTGAAGAATAAGTACCCTTTGCCCAGGATTGATGATCTGTTTGATCAGTTGAAGGGGGCACGGTACTTTTCAAAGGTTGATCTGCAGTCAGGGTATCATCAGTTGCTCGTCAAGGATGGGGACGTGCAGAAGACCCCTTTTAGGACCAGCTTCGGTCATTATGAGTTCCTTGTGATGTTGTTCGGTCTGACGAACACACCGGCCGTGTTCATGGATCTGATGAACAGGGTGTTTCGGCCATTCCTGTTTCGATTCGTCATTGTCTTTATTGATGACATTTTGATTTATTCGGCGAGCCGGGCAGAGCACGAGGAGCACTTAAGAGCGGTTTTGGATACTCTTAGGGAGCATCAGCTTTTCGCATAGTTCAAGAAGTGTGATTTCTAGAAAGAGGAAGTCAAGTTCCTGGGACATGTGATGTCTAAGGAAGGAATAGCCGTCGACCTTGCCAAGGTAGCTGCAGTGCAGGACTGGAAGCAGCCTGGTTCAGTTACTGAGGTGAGGAGTTTTTTGGGTCTTGCAGGCTATTATCGACGCTTTATTCAGGACTTCTCGAAGATTGCCAGACCGTTGTCGCAGCTGACACGGAAGGATTTGAAGTTTGCTTGGAGTGAGCAGGCGGAGTTAGCTTTTCAGGAGCTGAAGGACAAGTTGACGTCCGCCCCTGTGCTAGTATTGCCAGAGCAAGGGGTTAAGTATATTATATATACTGACACCTCTCGCGTTGGTCTGGGTTGTGTCCTTATGCAGAAGGACAGGGTGATTGCTTATGCTTCGCGTCAGTTGAGGAAACACGAAGAGAATTACCCTACGCACGACCTAGAATTAGCAGCTGTCATCTTCGCATTAAAGCTTTGGAGACATTACCTCTATGGTGAGGAGTTCGAGCTTTTTTGCTACCACAAGAGCCTTAAGTATATTTTCACACAGCATGATTTGAATATGAGGCCGCGCAAATGGATGGAAACATTGAAGGACTTTAAGTTCGATGTTTCTTACCATCCGGGCAAGGCGAACCTTGTGGCAGATGTGTTGAGTCGCAAGAAGGCTATTGAATTTGCAGCTCCGCTGATGATAGCAGAGTGGGATATGTTGGAGTTCGTGCGCGATTTTGAGCAGAAGCTTACGGTGGTTGAGCCGTATGAGGTTATCGCACACATTCGTGTACAGCCCGTTATCGATGAGAGGATCGTTGCAGCTCAGGCAGATGATGAGCTTTTGGTGAAGATGAGGCAGCGAGTTGGTATAAATGAGAACTCCGACTGGAGTGTTAGTTCTGATGGGGGCCTACGTTTTCGTGGCCGGTTATGTGTTCCTGACATCCCTGACTTGAGACGTGAGGTTCTCAAGTTAGCCCATAGTTCTAAACTTGCGATGCATCCTGGTAGCACGAAGATGTATCAGGATATGAAGAGGTCTTATTGGTGGGACAATATGAAGGTCCAGATTGCTGAATTTGTTTCTCGTTGTCTCACGTGCCAGCAGGTCAAGGCAGAGCATCGCCGACCTCCTGGGTTGTTGCAGCCCATGCCCATAGCTGAATGGAAGTGGGATTTCATCTCTATGGATTTTATTTCTGGGTTGCCGAGGACAACAAAGGGATTTGACTCTATTTGGGTGATCGTCGATCGATTAACGAAGTCGGCGCATTTCTTACCGATCAGAGTCACTTACTCTGCAGACGAGTTGGCTAGGTTGTATATCAAGGAGATAGTGCGTCTGCATGGAGTTCCCCTGGAGATTGTGTCTGATAGAGACACGCGTTTTACATCTATCTTCTGGACTCGTATCCAGGAAGCAATGGGTGTGAGACTGAAGTTCAGCACCGCGTTTCATCCGCAAATAGATGGGCAGACGGAGCGCGTGAATCAAGTCCTGGAAGATATGTTGAGAGCTTGTGTTTTGGATTTCAAAGACAGTTGGGATGATTGTCTTCAGTATGCAGAGTTCGCGTATAATAATAGTTTCTAGGCGAGTATCGGTATGGCTCCCTATGAGGCGTTGTATGGTCGCCCGTGCAGAGCACCACATTGTTGGGCAGAAATTGGTGAGCGTAGTTTGCTTGGCCCAGAGTTGGTGCAGGTGACTTCTGAGAAGGTTGACATCATTCGACATCGACTTTTGACAGCGCAGAGTAGGCAGAAGAGTTATGCTGATACGAGGCGTCGACCGCTTGAGTTTGTAGTGGGAGACCATGTGTGTCTGAAGGTCTCTCCTATGAAGGGAGTTTTGCGGTTCGGTAAGAAGGGGAAGCTGACGCCGAGATTTATTGGTCCATTTCAAGTTCTGGATCGAGTGGGAGCGGTAGCTTACCGCCTTGCTTTGCCCACACCTCTTGCGGGCGTGCATAACGTATTTCATGTTTCTATACTGAAGAAGTACGTTCCTGATCCTTCGCATATTATCAGTTGGGAGCAAGTGCAGTTGAGTGAGGATGCCACTTATGTACTGCGACTGATGCGTATTCTCGACAGGAAGGAACAGGTATTGCGTAGCAAGGTTATCCCTCTTGTGAAGGTGCTATGGATGCATCATGGTGTGGAAGAGGCTACTTGAGAATCTGAAGCTGAGGTCAGGAAGATCTACCCTCTGATCCTTGAGACTTATATGAAGGTATGAATTTCAAGGACGAAATTTTCTTTAAGGGGGGTAGATTGTAACGACCTTGGAATTTTCTGTGCTAATCTTTCCTTAAGTAGTTGTTTTGGGGTAATTAGCGCTTTACTCGATTGCTTGTGAAATCCGCATCAATCACTTTAAATTGTATCTGCATGGCTCTAAACGTGTAGATTAGTGAGCGCTACGTTACTCTGAAATCTGGGATCCATCGCTAAATCCAGTTGTTCTGGGAATTTTTGGAAGATCTGGATCGGACCTGGACCGCGCGTCGAAAGTCCGATGGCGATGATCTTAGGCTGTTGCGGTCACTGAGTTGGGCTTGACCATCACCTAGAAAATCAAGTCCATGTGACGTTCTGGGTCGATTTGCTTGAGCTCGGAGTGAAGAGTGTGAGAACGGTTGGAATTTATTAAGCTTTTTATGAATCTGAGTCGTGTCGCTTGCGTGATGATTTTAAGCTATCTGACCGTTGGATTCTGACCCAATTTCACCCTCTGATCAGGATAGTTGGCCTAAGCATATCCTAGTGCTTATGGACCTGATCGAGTTTCCGTGACCGTTGAATTGAGTGTGGTCCGCCATGGCTGATCTGAAGAGCCGGTCGGTATGAAAACTCAGCTTGACCTAGATCCATGGTCAATGAGCTTAAGTCCGACCTTTCGTGGTTATAGGCCCACCAGAAGTACTTCGTTGGATCGAGAAAGGCATGCTTTGGTTATAACTTAAGTATATCTTGACCCTGGGGTTATTTTCATCAAGAATAGGCCTATTTATAGTCCTTACACCCTAGCTCTCTTTTCCATACGATTTTCTCTAACCCTAGCTTGGAAAGAGAGTGGAAAAGAGAGAGAAAGTGAGAGAGATAAGTTGGTGAAACATCTTGGATTCTTCCTTGTTCTTCTTCATCTTTGAACCTTCACTTTGAATCGTTCTTCTGACGATTCTGAGTTCCTTTGGGGTAAGTTAACCTAACCCTAACCTGTGTTAGAGCTTAGATTAGTTTTGGAGTTGTTGTATCTCATTTTTATCCTTGTTTTAGGGTATTCTAGCGCCGTTGACGAAGACAACTCGTCTAAATCAGTTCGGTGGTTCTTTCTTTGCTTAATGTGCGGACTTTAAGTGTATAGGTTATGGTTTTCAAGGCTTTCAATCCCAGTTAGTGATTTATTCTTGTTATGGATGAGATTTCACATGCCAAATGTTGTGTTTACGTTGCTTTCCTGATATGCATGTGCTATATTGAGATTTGTGTATTCTATGTGTATTTATAAAGTACCGTATACGTATAAAATACGCACTTGTGTTTGCCATGATTATTTGTCATGTATGTATGCTAGATGCATGTATGACGACTCCTTGGTAAAAGGAATTGTCTAAGTGTATGTATTCCAACATACGTCATGTATGTTGTTCCATGTATGCTAAGTGTTTGTAGAAATGCATGAATGATCTAAAGTGTAACTTATTACACTTATTGTGGGCGTTGAGAAGTGATTCTCAATACTCCTATTGATGCGCATGATTTCCTTTATGCAGTTACATTCCAAGTTATTTAAATTCAAGCATCTCCTATGCTTACATTTATGTTAAGTTGATATTCTTCAGATGCGTATGTACCATGATTGGAGTTGTTGTTCCATTATTGTTTTACATTCCATATGAATATTTGTAGTAGTGTAAGATGTTTGGGACTATGCCTTAGTCCAGGAAATCGGTAATTGACCCTATGTTCGTGGTTGAGACTGCTTTCGCCACGTAGGACGTATTAGACGAACCCGAGTCATATTAGAGTTGTCGGTAGTGGTTTGGCCACGCGGAGTGTTTGCGCACTCTATGTCGTTCAATTCAACGTGCGCTCGTGCAAGTCGAGTTCGTCAAGTAACCCGATTGTCCGATGTATGTTCACCTTGTATTGGACGCTATTGTTTGAATCTAGGGTACCGAACTCACCAGTGAAATCCTATTAACTATGATCCTTGATCCGCTAAGACTCATGAGCCGGACATGGTGGTATGGGACACCGTGGTCGAGCTGTCGGCCTACGCTGGGGTGACGAGCCTCCCCGTAGTGACCAGTGAGCAACTAAACTCGTGAGCCAATTATGGTGGTATGGGACACTATATTCGTGCTGTCGGCCTACATTGATTGGTGACGAGCCCTTTGTAGTGACCTCGAGCATACTTGGATACCGTAAGGAGGTGACGAGCCGAATTGTGGTAGTAAAGGCATGAAAGGCGTGCATTGATTGGTGACGAGTCCTTTGCTACGACCTCAAACATATGATCGTATGAGATGTCTAGGATTGACGACCCTAGAATGGATCCCTGTTTGGATGGTGACATGAGGAAGGTATCTTAGCTTCCCAATCCTGCTGTATGAAATGGACTAATAACAACTTGGTAATCATATCCATGCACCGCATTTGCATGTGCTTTGTAGATGTGGCGCACTTTGAGGTGATGTCATGCGTAACGTAAGATGAAGACGCTGAGGGTGTACGCGTGAGGGCACGCATCATATTGCATACATCCTTGCATTAACAAGAGTACTTAGGATTTATTTAATTGTTCTGCTTTATCATTACTGTTTGATTGAACTGATAACATGTTAACTAGGGCCTTATTGTTCCACTGAGTTGATCACTCACTCCCACGTTTCTGGGGCGGTGTTAAACACTCACCAGACTCTGTCTTAGGTTCTGATGTTGCAGATGTGGATGCGACTTCTGAGGCAGAGCGGGAGCTGGATGATGACGAGGCTGCCTTCTCCTATATGCAGTTTTCAGACGGGTTCTAGCGAGCCTTGGTCTGATGCGCGGGATTATGGGATTATTTTTGGGAACTTAAATGATGTAATTTGATACTTACAATTTTGTTAAATAACACTTTCATACGATCTGGCTTGTATATGTAATTCAGGGGTTTACACTTGTACACATATTTTTCTATAAGTCTTCCGCTTGCTTTATTCGCTTATCCCTGAATCATATCTGTGTTTTGGCTTAATCTATTCCGTGTTTTATGCACTAATACAGTCAACTTACATCCATCATTAATTATGTTGCATAAGTGATGTTTTGGAACTCGGGAGCTGAGTTATGCTCGACCCCCGAATTTCAGGGCGTTACACTAACTCAAGTAGTCCCAAAGAACTCCGAAAAACTATTGTGCAAAATTCTAATAATGAACTCATACCAACATGTGTCACCACAGGTTGGCGTGTGTGCATTGACTATAGAAGATTGAATACGGTCATAAAGAAGGACCATTTCCCTCAAGCATTCATTGATCAAGTTTTAGAGAGGCTAGCAGGTTACTTCTTCTATAATTTTCTTGATGGATATTCCGGATATAACCAAATAGAGATAGCCTTAGAAGACGAAGAGAAAACCACGTTCACTTGTCCATTTGGCACGTTTGCTTTCAAACGGATGCCATTTGGATTGTACAATGCCCCAACAACTTTCTAACGATGCATATTAAGTATTTTTTCAAATATGGTTGGGAAGTTTCTTGAGGTTTTCATGGACGAATTTTTTATATTTGGGAGCAGTTTTGAGGAATGCCTCAACAATTTATCCTTGTCTTGTCTAGGTGTGAAGAGAAGCACCTTTTCTTAAATTGGGAGAAATGTCATTTCATGGTTCAAAAAGGAATTATTTTGGGCCATGTTATCTCCAAAAATGGAATCGAGGTAGATCGCTCAAAACTAGACATTATAGTTAATCTACTTATCCCCTGAACTAGTAGAGATATTAGATCACTTTTAGGGCATGCTGGTTTCTATAGAAGATTCATTAAAGACTTTAGTGTTGTCACACCCCAAACTCAGAAAATAGGCTCACAGAATTTTCGATCGCCGAATCCAGTGCCGATAGCCTCCGTAGTACCCCATTCTCGGCTCCCAGAACCCATACACCAGGTTCCGATCCTGACATCTTACAAGGAGGATTTTTAGTGTAATTTTTTTTATAAATAAAGGAGCATAACCACAAGTGTACCCAAGTCACAAAGGTAACATCATCATCACATATCCACTAATATTAAAATCTTGAGTATAATACATGAAGGGGAAATACAAGATAAATGCAAAAAGTTTCAGAAGCTCTGCCGCACACTCCTGCCTCAGCTTGATTGTGTCCTATTGTCACCTGCACGCATCTATCGTGCATAAGCTTATAGAAACTTAGAGGGTGGTGAACGTGTGTGCGCAAGATAAGTGCCAAGCACACAAATATCAGCGTAAGCAGAATACTGGTAAGACTATAAGTCATTCAATATCAGAGTATACAATATAGATCATAGTGAGCCAAATATTAGATACCAAGGATACAATACAATATGCAATTCTGAAGAGCCACGAATACCATCAGCATCATTTAGGCCATATAAATGCAGAAACATAGCAACCCAAATGCCATATACCGCAGATGTAATACAATATACAGATCCTGACAAGTCCATAATACCATCAACCTTATTCAGGCTATGCAAAACAGAAGTATAATAAATCAAATGCTATATGCTGAGGATGCAATGTAATATGCGGTGCGAATGAAATGACCAAGCTGGAGTGTGAAATTGGGATGATAGTACGTAGTATCGTGGGGTATGGGGTCCATCACAAGGAAATTCTATCCAAACCAATCCCATACCTAAATTTAGATAGCCAGACTCAATGTGGTAAACTCCTGATCTCAGGTTGGTTGCATGCCCCAACCGAAATCCTGGCCATTGCGAAGGTACATATAACAAATTAGTTGCGCACCACTAACCTGAGTGAATAATGAATGAGTAAAATGCTGAGTATGCAACTCCTACTCAATAAGTCCACATATCAGTACCGTACATCTCTGGGATCATCACTGGGGTTTAGTACACTCTATGCTAGCTTGTTGAGCCATCAAGTATACAACTGGGTAAGTAGAAAAGACCTCACTGTCCGCTACTAATATCAGCCCGACTCTTTGATAGCAAACCCATTTATGAGCTGGTCAGACTCATCCTAACATTACCTACTTCCTCATACGGGTAAGGCCACACCCCCTCCCAACCGACCATGATAAAGTGGGAGACGTGGCTTACTGGTATATGGCCCTCATGCACTCATATATATCCACTCAGTCTAGATGTTGGGGCGTCCTCTGGTACTAAGAGGGTTTATGAAATTTCACTCAGGGATATCTATAGCACCCAATGTAGAACCAAACATTTTCGGTGTCCCATCTGACCATCCACAACATGCCTGTGGAGGCTACGACCCTAATGTCGCTAGGGCGTACAGTGGTCATATCACAAAATATGAGATGCATGAGTCATACCATCCAGTCATGCATTAAACCAGTGCGTACTGTGCGCTTATAAGGGGTAACTCCATCTCTCAGGGAGTCCCATAAACAATCAGCCCAATGGCACATGTTATGCTCAATCACTCCTCATAATAAACATGCGGATGATGCGTATGGGCATGTATCATGAAGTATACTAAGTATGATTATAATCACATACACAATAGTGGGCCGGTATAAGACAGCCTATGGCCCGTATAGGTGAATGGGTGGTGTGCACATAATTACACACACATGGTGGGCCTCACGTATCACAATTGGGCCTCACACATACAATGGGCCTCATACAATCATAATGGGCCTTATACGATCACAACGGGCCTCGTACCATCACAATGGATCTCATATAATCATAATGAGTCTTATACAATCACAATGAGCCTCATACAATCACAATGGGCCTCATGTAATGACACGATGGGCCTCATGCAAGCACACAATGAGCCTCATATAATCACAATGGGCCTCATATAATCACAATAGGCCTCATATAATCACAATTAACCTTATAATGACCTTATACAATCATAATGCTATACTAACACATACTCAATGTGTATACTAACATAGTCATAATCAATAATTGGCTTATATATGGCGAGGTCCCTAGAAGGATAGCAGATCTAATCCATAACATGAGGATTGGTCCTCAACAGTGGATATACCCAATCTAATACCACAAATTCTTCTACCCATGGCCAGAGGTGATGATGCATCCTCCTCATAGTAAGGATGGGTCTAGATGGCCTACTCATGGGCCTAAGAGTGGGCTTCCAAGTTTGGGTACTTCTACTAGCATTAATGGGGACCCAAAGATTTGGGATAGCCCAATAAGGCGAGATGGATTATACTAATAATAATAGGGGCCCATCAATTTGGGTTAGCCCATTAAGGCGAAATGTGAATGAGCCTAATACAATCACAATGGGCCTCTACCATCTCAATGGTTTATATCATGATGCTATACTAGCATGTACTCATAATTGGCATCGATAATCGGCCTATATACAAGGCGGGGTCCATAGATGGACAGCAGACCCATAACATAAAGGTCAGTCTTCAACTGTGGGTAAAACAAATCTGATAGCACGGATCTCTTAGTCTACGACGATGATGAACTCTTCTCACATTAAGGTTGGGCCTAGGTGGCCTATATACATTCCTAAGGATTCGGAAAGGGTTCCTTCTCCATACTATCATATGGCCTTGCTAGATGCCCTAGGGGGGCCTAGATAAGTGCTAGATGGACTTCAAGATAAAAGAAATAATCCTACTAACAACTAAGGGGGGCCCAACATCGTGGGTTAGCCCAATGAGATTTGATGGATCATGCAAATGGGGCCCAATGATTAGGGTCAATCTACTTAGAGAATGATGAGAATGGGCCTAATAAGGTTTAAGGGAAGGTTACAATGTGGACATTTAACCATCATTGCCCATCAATGTGGACATTTAACCAACATTGCCTACATAGAACCTAATATATAGTGGGCCCATGGCCTCACATAAGGGCCTCATACACAACATAATGGGCTTGACACAAAGGGCCAAATATACATCACGATGGGCCTCACTCATGGGCCACATATGCATCGCATTGGGCCTCACTCATGGGCCACTAATACACCATAATGGGCCTCGCTCATGGGCCACATATGCATCATAATGGGCCTCATCAACTGTGCCACAAACACATCACACTGAGCCTCATCAAATGGACAGCTCAGATCAAACACATTCATCACGTGGGGGCCACATGGATGGACAGTGTGAATATACAACATATCACAAGGTGGGCCGCATAAGTGGACAACATAGATGAAACAAGTACAACATAGTGGGCCCTGCGATTACACAGCAGGTGGGCCCGCACCTCCTAAATGGGCCCCACCAGATGAACATGGACAGCATGGATGTACAACTCACACATAATGGTGGACTGTGTATACAACACATACCTCAAGGTGGGCCCCACCCCCACATGTGCCACACGTGTGGGGTGGCCCCACGTCTAAAACAGATGGACGGTGGGGATTAAACCCATACATCACGACTGGGGTCCACATGTCCCAAAATGGGCGAACAGCGTGGATGTAAACCACATACATCACGGTCAGCCCCCACAGCCCATCCAGATGGACGGTGCTGATATATAATAAATACATTAAGGTGGGCCCCACCCCCACGTGTGGGGTGGGCCCCACGTTTAGTAAAAAATGGACGAACGGTTGGGATATAATACATACCTCATGATTGGACCCTGCTGACGTCAATGCAGTAGATAGATAGCTACTGAAGGTACTCTAGCTAATCAGTTTACACAGAGGTGGGTCTCACGTGGGGCCCACCATATAATACTATATATATTATTATATTATATTATATTATCTTTTTTTTAGTTGAATCAGCTCCATCGTCCAGGCCCTGGACGGCCTGGATAAGGGACAAGACATTAAGGTGGGGTCCCACTGTCCCTGCTGGACGGTGCTGGACTCCACATGTGTACGTGGGTCCCACCGTCCAGTCAGGTGGACGGCGTGGATAAAACACATATCATGGTGGTCCTATGTTCAGTGGGCCACGCGTAATGCATCAAGTTTATATTGGTGATTTTCTTCATCCAGGGCCTTCCAAAAGGTAGCGGCAAGGTGGGCCTCACGATCGGTCGGTGTGGATACAACACATCATAGTGGGCCATACAATCAGGAGAGAGAGAACGAGAGAGAGAGATACGTGCTATGGAGGGACCCCGCCACTATGGGCCCTCCCTTCCATGTGTTACAAAACATGCATCAAGTGGGTCCCATTACATGTGGGCCCAACAATCAAAATCAACGGTGGAGATCCCTTTCCATTAAGGAAAAGTAAGGTCTAGATGACTATTGGCAATGGGAAAATAAACATCATGATGGAGTCCATGGAGAATGGCCCCATCATGGGATGATCATGTGAATCATACTGGGCCATTGGCCACACCTAGGGTCCAAAGTGAGATCCATACCATCAATCGGTAGGCCCCACTTGGTCCATCATAAAAAACAACTTAATCCTACAAAACACCCATCAATTGCTAATTTTCTTGGTTCTATGTCTTCCTTAGCTCTTTGGCTTCAACTTAGATGGAGGATGATGAAGATTGAAGGGTTGCATGGTGAGATGAGGGGGTAGGAAGTGGGCCTTGATCTTTTCTCTCCTCAGAGCTTTTCTCTCATGGAAGCTTGGAAATGGAGGAGAATGAGATGAGATGGAATGATGAATGGGAGAGAGGGATGGTGGTGTAAGAGAGAGATGGGTGTGTGTGTAAGAAAGGGATGGGTGAGTGTTAGAAAGGGATGGGTGGAGAGAGAGAGTTGACTTTGGGGATGGGTTGTATAAGAGAGTGATGGGTTGTGTACTTGACTATTGATTGATTGATTGATGTGATGGATGTAGAGATTCTCTTAGGATTTGCAATGCGTAGCATTTTTCTTGAAATAAACGTGGGCCCACAACTCCTGGCCTGGGTATCGTATCGGTGCGTAAGATGCGACGTTGGAACCATGACGATGATGCGGTGGCAAGGGTACAAGTCTTAGGTCAAGTCGACTCGGGTTGACAGGGTGCGACTCAGGGTTGCACGCAAATGCTGATTACAGGTCGTGGGTTGCTGGAATTCGACTGGGAGGATTGCGGGGGTCTAAGGAACGGTATGGACTATGATACAGGCCTTACAAGTACCATTACTAGACCCTTGACTAATCTTCTTCAAAAGGATGTCCCATTTAAGTGGACAGATGAGTGTGCAAGTGCTTTTAACAAAATTAAATCATCCCTTACCACTACACCTATCATGCGTCCACCAGATTGGACACTTTCTTTTGAAATAATGTACAATACCAGTGATTATACCATATGGGCTATTTTGGGCCAAATGAATGATAAACGACCCTATGTTATTCACTATGCGAGTAAAACTCTGAACTTATCCCAAGTGAACTACTCAATGACTGAAAAAGAGTAACTTGTAGTAGTTTTTACTTTGGATAAGTTTAGGTCCTACTTGCTAGGATCTAAAGTGGTCATTTTCTCGGACCACTTGGCTTTAAAATATTTGCTATCTAAGAAGGATGCAAAGCTGAGAATTTTGAGATGGATCTTCCTACTCCAAGAATTTGACTTAGAGATAAAAGATAAGAAAGGAGTATAGAACATAGTGGTCGATCACCTTTCTATATTGGTGTTAGATGATTCCACTGAGGAGATGCATATCTAGGACACTTTCCATGATGAACAACTATTTACAATCTCCAAATTACCTTAGTATGCGAATATAGTGAACTATCTTGTGACGGAAAAAATGCCATATCATTGGAAGTCATAAGATAGGAAGCGTTTTGAAACAGAGGTTAGAAACTTCTTCTGGGATGACCTGTATTTATATAAATATGAGACTAATCATATTTTTAGACGTTGTGTCCCAGAAGATGAAATTCAGAGTGTTATTTCCTTTTACCACATGGAAGCATGTGGTGGCCATGTTTCTGCTAAGAAAACCACTGCAAAAATCTTGCAGTATGGTTTTTACTGGCCCACCATGTTTAAAGACACCCACGCTTTCTATGTTGCTTGTGATAGATGTGAAAGATTGGGAAGAGTGTCCTGGCGTAACATGATGCATTTATCTCCAATTTTACCATTGGATATTTTTTATTGTTGGGGTATTGTTTTTATGGGCACATTTCCATCTTCTTTTGGATTTCTTTATATATTGGTTGGTGTGGACTATGTTTTAAAGTAGATTGAGGCAGTTCCAAGTAATACCAATGACAACAAAGTGGTCATACAATTTCTCGAGGAAAATATTTTTTCTAGATTTGGAACTCTAAAAGCTATCATTAGTGATGATGGGTCTCACTTTTGTAATAGGATATTTAAGGCTTTGATGAAGAAATATGGCATTAAGCATAAAGTGAGTACCCCTTACCACCCACAAATGAGTGGGCAAGCTGAGATTTCTAATCGAAAAATCTAACACATTTTGGAGAAAACTATAAGGCCAAATAGGAAGGATTGGTCCCTCAGACTATCCGATGCTTTATGGGCTTATAGGACTGCTTATAAGACCCCAATTGGAATGTCTTCATACAGATTGGTGTATGTGAAGGCTTGCCATTTACCTGTGGAATTGGAATATAGAGCCTACTGGGCAATAAAGAAATTAAACTTTGATATGGACCAAGTAAGTGGACAAAAGAAATTAGAGTTGAATGAATTAAAGGAGCTGAGGACAGACTCCTATGAAAATTCTAAAATCAATAAAGAAAGGACCAAAGCTTTCTATGACAAAAATATTTTGAGGATAAATTTTGAACCTCAGCAAAAGGTCCTATTGTACAATTCCCGTCTATAGTTCTTTCCGAAAAAATTGAAATCAAGATGGACAGGTCCTTTCATTGTGAAAAATGTTTATACTCATGGGGTTGTTAAAATTGAAAATCTATGTAATGACAATGTGTGCAAGGTTAATGGTCAAAGATTGAAGCCTTATGTGAAAAACTTTCATTTGGGAGAGGAGTCCGTCCCTCTTCATGAGCCAGAATATTCACATGGATGCTCCTAGTCTGACGGAGCATTTGTGTAGGATTTGTATCATATTTAAATTTTCTTTTTTAGTGTCACTTAGCATTTGTGTTTCTTCATGACAGGTACTATCCACCCTTTCTTTTATTTGTTTTATTTTTTGCATTAAATTTTCATTACATTAACTACAATGTAGATTTTAGGTTGGGGGTGTGGATAGTCATCCATGTGAGTTTTTTTAGGTTTATGGGGAATTTTTTTCAACATTTTCAAAATAAAATGTTTATATACAAGAATGTGAACATGATATTATGCGAATTCCAAAGGCAAAGTTAATACTTATTCTAGGTTGATAGTAGTCAAAATTCTGATAACTGAAAATTATAAACTTGAGTTCGATTTTCTAATCACTATTTTAGAGTGAGTTGTAATTTGATGGACTGAATTAACAATACACCCTAGCTAAGTAAGTGAGGAATATGATATGTATATTAAAATAACAAATTTTGATTCAAACAAGGTTAAATGATCTAGTACCATTAACATATGCTTAAACAGAGAATATTGAAAGAAAAAGTGATAAAAACATTGTCATTAAAGAGCATGAATGTAATGACCATAACAATCGTGTCAGTAATCCAGAATGAAGATACCTAAGTATCCATTACTGTTACCATTACAAGTATGATACCTTAGGTTATGAAGCAACTAAGTGGGAATCTTCATCTAAAGGTGGTCTATAATAATAAGGATATGATCATAAAAGAAGAAAAAGCATGATGGAAATGAGATAACTAGAGATTTCATATTCTTGGGATGATTGAAAGGAGTTAGAATAGAGAACATGCATTTTTCTAAAAGTCAAACTAGTGTCACAGAGCACCTAAGTATATTGGATCATAACTATTCTAAAATTTGATTAGATCTCTACATCAAGGATGTAATGAATTAGGAAATTGAGGTTCTAACTAATTTCAGATTTAGGATAAGTTTTGTTTGTTTTGGAATTCATATGATGAATGAAGGCATAATTGTATAAATTTCTGAGTATTAAATTATTTTTCATGCTTTCAATGTTTGTGGGTAACATTTTTAGAAACTCTCACGAGACTATAGCTTATCCACTAGGGGTTTAAAGGCTTTGCATATGCTAAAGGCAATCGAGATTACCTATGAAAGTGGTGTAGTTAGAATTTTTATCTTTTATTTTAATTTTTTTAGAATTATTTTTTATTTTTATTTTTCTTTGCTTATTTTGCTCAGGACTAGCAAAATGCTGGTTGGGGGGTGTGTTGAGTGTCAAATATTGCATATTTTTCTTATTTCTATCTTGTTTTATGAATATGATACTACTTAATGGTATATTTTATACATGTTTATGTTGCAAGGTGAGTTTAAGAGCTTAGAGTGGAAACAATGTTAAAAGCATGGATTTGATGCTCAAGAATCACCAAGTAAAAGAATGGACTTTTGGAGACCAAGATTGAAGATTTCAAGGCCCCAAGAGTCAAGAAAACCAAGTGAAAAAAGATGAAAATGTAGAAAATTGCAGGATTTGAGTTTAGATGACATTGAAATTTTTTTAGATGACATTGAAGAATTAGAGAAAAAATCAAGTTTGGTTGTTGAAAAAATTGGATGCAGTTTTAGATTCATCAAAATAGTTTCAATAACATCGAAGCTAGTCTTAGATGACATCGAAGGCTGTTCGATGACATCGAAGGTTTTACGCGAAGCCTATGTGGAGTGAGCAATTTTGAAGCAGTTTCTTATTTTTCTTTTTCAAACCAGTTTGAAGGAGGGAGTTCTCCACTTCTAAATAGGGCTTCCCAGGGCATTCCTAAGCATTATTCAAGCCATTCCAAAGAAAGATATAGGATTTTTAGAGAGTTTTTGAAAAGTTTCATAGTTTTTCTTTACAAGCTTTTTATTTCTATAATTTAATTATGTTTTTCTAAGTTCCCTCTAGCTCAAGCTAGAAGGAAAGCACATTGGTTTAATGTTTTCATAGTTATGATGATTGATTGTTTTAATGATGAGAAAAATAGTGTATGCATGTTATCAATTATTTATGTTTAGTTTTTGATCCTCATATGAGATCCATATGTTTCCATCATATGAGATCCACATTGATGGATAGGCTTACCCTGAATCAATTAGATTTCCTAGATAGGAGATGTTCTCAACCTTCTACATTTCTTTGATTCATTATCTCATGGATATTGAATGCTTAAAATCACTAGCGCTTGAGAATATATATATCAATAGTGCAAATCCATAATTTTCTAATCTTTTATATCATTCATTTAAAATGTTTAAACTGTTTTATTTTTCAATTAGGCCAACCATAGTGCTCAGATCCTAGTTGTGTTATCCGAGTCATCATGATATTGGAACATTAACCTATGTGTGAAACTTTGAAGCTTGGGTGTTGTTTTAATTTAGTTGAATTACATCCATTCAAAACTCCTAAAATCAAATCATCAGTTTAGTTTTTTTTACTTAGTTTGTTTTACATTTGATTTTCTCATTCTCGCAATTCATCTCCCTCTGGGATCGACCTTGTATTCACAAGATATTACTTACAAACTCTGCACCTGGAGGAAAGCAATCAGTCACCAACTCGAGATTATGACTCAGATAGTTCTGCTCTCATGAGGCATCCGTGTATACCGTAAATTATGATCCTTCTCCAAGAAGAGTGAGCACGGGAGAAGAAGTTAACCTGTTCTTAAGCTCCTAAAAAAGCTTCGTTGACTCTTTCATCCCAATGGAACCGTGCATTCTTCTTTGTCAAGTTCATCAAGGGGCGAGCTAATTTAGAGAATTCCTTGATGAAACGTCTATAGTAACCTGTAAGACTAAGGAAGCTCCTAACTTTTGTGATAGTGGAGGATTTGTCCGATTGAAGTACAACTTCAACTTTTATGGGATTGACTACTATGCCTTGATGATTTATGACGTGGCACAGGAATTTGACTTCTTCCTTATAGAAGTCACACTTAGAATGCTTGGTGCACAATTGATTTTCTTTTAACACACCCAAGAGTATTCGCAGATGTTCTTCATGTTCTTCCTCATTTTGAGAATATATTAATATGTCATCGATAAAAATTATAACGAATTGATCTAGGTAAGGCCTAAACACACGGTTCATTAAGTCCATGAAAATAGCTGAAGTACTACTGAGGCCAAAGGGAAATACTAAAAACTCATAGTGTCCATATTTCATCCTGAAGGCGGTCTTGGGTATGTCCTCACCCTTGACCCGTAACTGTAATAACCCAAATTAATCTTGACTGTCTAATTTTAACCATTGATTGACGTACCCAATTAGTTCGATATGACCGTCGATATACAAGATGAACTGGTCCTATCTCAACCATTGATTTGGACATATCCAATCCAACTGTTCATTAACTAATAAATCCAACCATACATTTAACCATCCATACAACGATGCAACCATCAAACCGACCATATGCTGAAATCATCAGAATACTTGTCCATCCATCTAAACTGACCGTCTATCTTGCTGGTCATGTGGCCAGTTACAATTCTACCCGTCCATCTCACCACCAATCCATAGATACATCATGAAGTCCATCCCCCGATCACACATGAAATCATCTAACCGTACCTTTATCCATCCATCTATCCATACATCCATCCGTCCATCTATGTATACATCGATTCGTCCATCCATCTACATCATCCATTTATGCACCATTGAATACATCACAACCATATGTTAATTTATGCATCAAATACTAGACATTGTGCATACCCATTTCATGCACACACACCTCTCACACATGCTACATGCACACACATTTACCATGCATGTGGCGTGCACACACATGCGGCACATGCATGTGGCACACATGAGATGCATGGTGCACGTGTGCACTAGATAACTAACAAAAAAAAAACAAGAGAAGCGCGTGATGAAAGGAAATGAAAACGGAAGAGTTGTTTCTCACCTTCACTCCACGTGTCAATAAAATACTAGAATGCAAGGGTATGAAATGTGAAGTGAGGAAGTGAAAAGAGAAAGAGTGAGAAGAGAGAGAGAGAGAGAGAGAGAGAGAGAGAGAGAGAGAGAGAGAGAGAGGGGAAGAGGAGGATGATGGTGGTGGGTGTTTGTCTATGTTGAAGGACTAATACAGATGGGTTTGTTTGTTATATATATATATATATATATATATATATATATATATATATATATATATATATATATATATATATATTCCATTTGTACACGTAATTAATTTTGTCATCTTAGTTGCTTTTATTTTATTTTTTTAATTGTTGTAATTACTTATCATGCTTTTTAATATTTCATTTATTTTTTATTTTTTTCCTTGGTTGTAGATATTTTAACATGCCTTAATTTAACTTTAAAGTTTTGTTTATTATTAATCATACACTGATAATTCATTTTTTAGTATTTTTATTTTTATGTCGTTAAAATTATTGTAGAAGTCTCGAGTTTATATATAATTTTCAAGATTCTCAAATGTAATAGATTATATTGCATGTTTATTTTTTTACGTGGAACTTTGATCTTGCATAGATAATTTATATTAATTTGAAAAAAAAATTTTGGTTTGATAAATTATTTATATCATATATTATGTATTCAACCAAAGAATAACGATCATTGTAGATTTTTTGAAATATTTAAAATCATGCATGACCATAACAGTTTTTGAAACACTAAAAAATAGGTGGGGCGATCAAGTCCTCTAGGTTGAAAATCCCTAAAGTGTAAATAGGTGGGGCGATAAAGACCCTTGGGTTGAAAGTCCTAGAAACTCAATTGGTACCTCTTGAAACATCTACCGTACCCTTTGAGTGGGTGGGCATGTCAGGATTGTAAAAGATTCCTGCTATTAGGTTCAGTAGGGTAGTAGTCTAACCATCTAACATACAAATGGGTCCCTCACCAAGTTCCCTTTGGATGGTGAGCATATCACACAAGATGTTCCCATTGCCAGGTTAGGTGTTGTATTGGCGAGGGTGTTGGCCAACCGGAGTAAACTAGCCCTGGTGTTAAAAAGAATAAACCGCACTTGTTATTATGGAGTATAGCATATGTTGATTTCATTCATTCATTTTTCCTTGAATTTACATTGAAAAATCTTGTTTATTAATCTCCTCATTTGTTGCTTTACCTAAATAGGTATTGTATATTTTAGTATATTTTATTTAGATTATATGAGGTTATTTTTGAAACCTATGTTGAGATTACTTACTAGGCTTTATAGCTTACCCTATCTGGATTTTAAAATTTCAGGATCAGGATCTCATGGAGGAGCTTAATGAGATTTTCTTTTATATTTAGATTTAATTTTTAGTTCTTTAATATTTTCTAAATAAGTTGTAATGAACATTAAGTATAGTATGATAATATGATGATGACATGTGTTTGGTGATAATCGTAAATAGTTGGAACATGGACATTTTATTCTTCTATAAATAAATGTTTGATTATTTATTTCTTGAATGGTTATATTTTATGAATGAGAATCATTTTATGAATATATGCATGGATTATGAAATGTAAAATACAAAACATAAGTCACGCCTTCGGGTACAGAATCAGGGTCGGATATACCCAGGTGCTGGATTTCGGTGCATGACAGATTGGTATCAGAGCTTAAGTTTAGAATCATTGAGGACCTAGGGTTTTACTTGAAAATGTAGTCACTTTAAAAATAAGATGTAAGACCCGTATCATAGCCCGTACCATTTTATAGGCCTCTAAGGTCCTCCCGGTTAAATTCCGGTGACCCGCGATCTGTTATCAGCATTTGTGCGTAGCCTTGAGTCGTGTCCCATATTCCAGAGTTGGCTTCACTCAAGACTTGTATCGTTGTGACCGCGTTGTCGCCACGGTTCCGACGCCACGTCTAGCACCGAGGCGATACCTAGGCCAGGAGATGTGGGCTCACGTCCAGTTCGAGAAAAACACCGTGTTTTGTAATCCCAAGAGAATCCATTACATCAATCACCTCACTTGTCAAAAGTACACCCATCACTCAACCCATTACTCTATCCCATCCCTAAGTACAAAAGCAACCACAAAAATTCAACTTTCCATCACTTCACCCATCCCTCTCCCCATCATTCCATCACTCACACCCACCCATCCACTCTCTCTCATTTTCTCCATTTTTCAAGCAAGCAACCCACGTCCAAGCTCTAAGCTCCATGAATGCGTTGATGGAAGGAGATGTCCATGATCAAAGATGGGTGATTTTATGTTGTGATTTCATGATTTAAGGGTCCACATGATTTAGGACCCACTTGATGTATGCATTGTATAGGGAGGGCCCATAGTGGCGGGGACCCTCCCCTTCTCACCTCTCTCCATCTCGTCTCTCTCTCTCTCTCTCTCTATCTCTTCCTTCTTCCCTATTTCATGGCCCACCTTAAAGTATGTATTGTACCATGCCATCCATGCAATGGGCCCACCTTGCTGAACTATCCAACAGACGGGATTGCTGCCCGTCCATCTGGACAGACCCGGATGAAGGAAAGCACAAATGTCAGCTAGATCTAGATCGGGTGGACCACACCACATGGACCCACCTTGATGTTGATGCCATCCACACCGTCCAGATCCTTGGACGGTGGGCCCCTTTCATGTGTTTTAAATTGCATCGTCCAGCGTCCAGGGTCTGGAGGCTGGACCCCTTTCAAAAATAAAGAAATAAAATAATATAATATAATATATAATGCATGATATATATATATAATATACATCTGGATATAATATATAATATAAGATATACCATATGTATCTGGTGGGTCCCACTGCTGAGTGAAAGTGGATTGGCTGGTATAACGTGCACCAGCTATATGATTAGTGAAGTTAACGTCAGTAGCATGTGGGACCCAGTAGCTGTGTAGACCCTATCCACACCGTCCCTTTGATGGACGGTGGGCCAGTAGCTACTACACGTGCAACAGCTGCTTAGGGTCACTGTGATGTATGTGCAATCCATTCCATCCATCGATCCATGTGCCTCCCTACATGATGTATGTGTGGGTCAAATCCACACCGTCCAGACCTTGGACGGTGGGACCCACCATGATGCATGTGTTGTATCCTTACTGCCTAACCATTTTAAGAGATCGTTTTATGGCATGAGAAAAAGAATGAGGTAGATCTAAAGTTCCAGCGGACCCCACCATTGAAAATAAGTGGGGATAGTGACATCCACCGTTCAAAACCTCTAAGGGCCACAATAGTTCCCAATCAAGCTGATATTTTTTTTTCACATCATCTATATCTATGGTAACTGATGAATAGGTTGGATCTCGATGATACGTAACGGTGGGTACTATAAATAATTCAACAGTGGGTGTGGCTGCTCCCATGATTTTCTGTGGTGGGCCATGTGAGATTTTAACGGTGAAAAATCATTATCTCCATTTCTCTTCCTGGTATGGTCCGGATGATCCTTTAATATGATTCATTTTTTGAGAATGTTTGAGGCCCATTGGTGCGGCCCATTGATGCGGCCCACTTGATGTTTATCGGCCCATTGGTGCGGCCCATTGATGCGATCCACTTGATGTTTATCGGCACATTGAGTGAGGCCCATGGGATGTGGCCCATTGTGATGTATTTCTGGCCCATTTGGTAAGGCCCATTGTAATGTATTTCCAATCCATTTGGTAAGACCCATTGTGATGTATTTCTAGGCCATTTATGTGGCCCAATATAATATTTATGCAGCCCATTGAGCGGCCCATTGTGATGTGTATTAGGCCCATGTCATGCGGCCTATCGTGATGTGTATTAGGCCCATGTTGTGTGGCCCGTTGTGATGTATTTGAGGCCCAGGTATGTGGCCCGTTGTAATGTATTTATGGCCCATCTGATAAGGCCCATTGCGATATATTTGTGGCCCGTATGGCGAGGCTCGATGTGGTGTATGTGTGGCCTCGAGTGAGGCCCAATGCAATGAATGTGCGGACTGATGTAATGTGTGATTTCACTATAATGTATGTAATGATGTTTATGTGAGCCACTGCTTGGGAGTGATGCTGGTTAAATGTCCACATTGATGGGTGATGATGGTTAAATGTCCACATTGTGACCTTCCCTTGGGCCCTTTGTTAGGCTGATTACCGATTCCGATTGTCGAGGCCAATTCTAATTATCGAGGCCGATTCCGATTGTCAAGGCCGATTCCGATTGTCAAGGCCGATTGTCGATGTCGATTCTGATTGTCGAGGCCGATTCCGATTAATAGAGGCCAATTCCGATTGTCGAGGCCGATTCTGATTGTCGAGGCCGATTCCGATCATCTAGACTGATTGTCGAGGCTAATTCTGGTTGTCAAGGCCAATTTCGATCAGTAAGGCCGATTCCGATCAGCGAGGCCGATTGTCGAGGTCGATTTTGATTTTTGAGGCCGATTCCGATTGTCGAGGTTTTCGATCATCAAGGCCGATTATTGAGGCTGATTCCGATCATCAAGGCCAATTGTCAAGGCTGATTCCAATTGTCGAGGCTGATTCCGATTATCGAGGTCGATTCTAATTATCGAGGCCAATTCTGATTGTTTAGGCCAATTCTGATTATTGCGACCGAGTGTCGAGGCCGATTGTATAAGCCAATTATCGGTGCCGATTGTTGATACCGATTATCAGTATGTGACAACATAGCATCATAATACATACCCTTATGCATCATCTACATGTTTTTTATGAGATGTGGTTGACCATTGCATATGTCATTGGGTAGGTTGTTATGAGACTCCCTGATAGACGGAGATTGTTTCACATGAGTATACGGTATGTGCAGGATTGATGCATAACTGGATTATATGACTCATGCATCTTACATTATATGTTGTGATTACTATACGACCTAGCGACATCAGGGCCGTAGCCTCCACAGGCATGTCGTGGATGGTCCGATGGGACACCAAAAATCTGTTACTAGTATCGGGCGGCCATTGATGGCCCTGGGTAAAAATCCCTAAACTTCGTGGAATCACCCTGATGTTGATGTCATCCACACTGTCTAGATCGCTGGAGATGGGCCCCCTTTCACGTGTTTTAAATCGCACTGTCCAGCGTCCAGGGCCTGAACGCTGGACCCCTTTCAAAAATAAAGAAATAAAATAAAATAATATAATATATAATGCATGATATATATATATATATATATATATATATATATACATCTGGATATAATATATAATATATGATATACCATATGTATCTGGTGGCCCCCACGTGGGACCCACCTGCTGAGTGAAAGCGGATTGGCCGGTATAACGTACACCAGCTATATGGTTGGTGAAATTGACATTAGTAGCATGTGGGACCTAGCTGCTGTGTGGACCCCATCCACACCGTATGTTTAATGGATGGTGGAACAGTAGCTGTTGCACGTGTAGTAGCAGCTCGTGGTCACCGTGATGTATGTGCAATCCATTCCATCCGTCCATTTATGTGCCCCCTACATGATGTATGTGTTGGTTAAATCCACACCGTCTAGACCTTAGACGGTGGGACCCACCATGATGCATGTGTTGTATCCTTACCGCCCAACCATTTTGAGAGATCGTTTTATGGCGTGAGAAAAAGAATGAGGTAGATCTAAAGTTCCAGCGGACCCCACCATTGAAAATAAGTGGGGACAGTGACATCCACCATTCAAAACCTCTAAGGGCCACAGTAGTTCCCAATTAAGCTGATGTTTTATTTTCACTTCATCTATATCTATGTTAACTTATGAATATGTTGGATCTCGAAGATACGTAATGGTGGGTCCTATAAATAATTCAACAGTGGGTGTGGCTACTCCCACGATTTTCTGTGGTGGGCCCTGTGAGATTTTAATGATGGAAAATCATTATCTCCATTGCTATTCATGGTATGGTTCAGATGATCCTTTAATATGATTCATTTTTTGAGAATGTTTGAGGCCCATTGGTGCGGCCCACTTGATGTATATTGGCTCATTTGTGCAGCCTATGCGATGCGGCCCACTTGATGTTTATCAACCCATTAGTGCGGCTCGTTGATGCGGCCCACTTGATGTTATTGTTCCATTGGTGTGGCCCGTTGATGCGGCCCACTTGATGTTTATCGGCCCATTGAGTGAGGCCCATGGGACATGGCCCATTATGATGTATATTTGGCCCATTTGGTAAGGCCCATTGTGATGTATTTTCGACCCATTTGGTAAGGCCTATTGTGATGTATTTCTAACCCATTTGGTAAGACCCATTGTGATGTATTTCTTGCCCATATATGTGGCCTAATATGATATTTGTGCAGCCCACTGAGCAGCTCATTGTGATGTGTATAGGCTCATGTCATGTGGCCCATTGTGATGTGTATTAGGCCCATGTCATGCGGCCCATCGTGATGTGTATTAGGTCCATGTTATGTGGCCTGTTGTGATGTATTTGAGGCCCAGGTATGTGGCCCGTTGTGATGTATTTGAGGCCCAGGTATGTGGCCCATCTGATAAGGCCCATTCTGATGTATTTGTGGCCCGTATGGCGAGGCCCGATGTGTTGTTTGTATGGCCTCGAGTGAGGCCCAATGTGATGAATGTGCGGACCGATGTAATGTGTGATTTCATTATAATGTATGTAATGATGTTTATGTGAGCCACTGCTTGGGAAGGATGTTGGTTAAATGTCCACATTGATGGGCGATGATGGTTCCACATTGTGACCTTCCCTTGGGCCCTTTGTTAAGCTGATTACCGATTCCGATTATCGAGGTTAATTTCGATTATCGAGGCCAATTTCAATTGACGAGACAAATTCTGATTGTCGAGGCCGATTCCGATTATTGAGGCCGATTGTTGAGGCCGATTTCGATTAATCAAGGCTGATTCTGATTATCGAGGCCAATTATGATTGTCGAGGCTGATTCTGATTGTTGAGACTGATTTCGATCATTTTGGCCGATTGTCGAGGCTGATTCTGATTATCGAGGTCAATTCTGATTGTTGAGGTTGATTCTGATAATTGAGGTCGATTGTCGAGGCCGATTCTGATTGTCGAGGATGATTCCGATCATCGAGGCCGATTATCGAGGCAAATTCTGATTGTCAAGGCTGATTCTGATTATCGAGGCCAATTTTGATTATCGAGGTCGATTCCGATTGTTGAGGCCGATTTCGATTATCAAGGCTGATTATCAGGCCGATTGTATAGGCCAATTATTGATGCCAATTATCAGTGCCATTGTCGATACTAATTATGAGTATGTGACAGCATAACATCATGATACATGCCCATAAGCATCATCTATTTGTTTGTTATGAGATGTGGTTGACTATTGCATATGTCATTGGGCAAGTGTTATGAGACTCTTTGATAGGTGGAGATTATCTCACATGAGTGCACGGTATGCGCAGGATTGATGCGTGACTGGATTGTATGACTCATGCATCTTACATTGTGTGTTGTGATTATCATACGCCCTAGCGACATCAGGGCTATAGCCTCCACAGGCATGTCATGGATGGTCAGATGCAACACCGCAAATCTGTTACTAGCATCGGGCCGCCATAGATGGCCTTGGGTGAAAATCCCTAAACCTCCGAGGTTAGGAGACGCTCCAATGTCTAGACTGAGTGGATTACATGAGCACCCGAGTGCTGAATACCACGTCTCCGATTATGTCGTGGTTGGTTGGAAAGGGGTGTGGCCTTATCCGCCCAATTTGTAGTGGGCAAAACATAGGCTGAGTTTGACCAGCTCATAAATGGGTCCGCTATCGACATGCCGAGTAGGTATTAGCTTACTATTGGCCAAGCCGATAGTGAGGTCTCTTTCACTCACCTGGTTGTGCGTGATGGGGTGACAGTCTGGTTTGGAGTGTATTAGACCCCGATGATGATCTCAGAGATGTCCGATGTTGATATGTGGACTTATTGAGCAGTAGTTGTAAACTCAGTATCTTACTCATTCATTCATTCATTCACTATCCACTCGGGCTGGTGGTGTGCAACTAATTTGATATGTGTACCTTCACAATGGCCAGGATTTCAGTTAGGCGTGCGACTAACCTGAGATCAGGAGTTTACCACATTGAGTCTGACTATCCAAATTTAGGTATGGGATTGGTTTGGATAGAAGTCCCTCGTGGTGGACCCCATAGCCTGTGATACAATGTACTATCATCCCGACTTCACATTTTAGTTTGGTCATTTCATTCGCATCGCATATTACATTACATCCTCATCACATAGTATTTGTTCTACTTTGCTTCTGTATTGCATAACCAGATGAGGTTGACGGCATTCATGGACTCGTCAGGATTTGTATATTTCATTGCATTCTCAGTATATGATATTGGCTTATTATGTTTTGCATCGCATAGCCTGGATAAGACTGATGATATTTATGGATTTACCAGTATGTTTCCACATTACTCTGATATCATATGATTAATGATCTTGTCAGTATTTCCACCTACTTTGATATTTATCTGCTTGACATGTGTATCGCACACACTTTCACCACCCTCTAAGCTTTCTATAAGCTTATGTATGATAGATGCATGCAAGTGGCGTTAGGTTGCAGAACTATTGAGCTTAGAGCGTGCAGTGGTCTTCCGGAGCTTTGATTTTTGATATATGTATTTCCCTTTCAGCATTGTATTCAACTATTTATATTAGTGGACATGTGATGGTGATGTTACCATTATGATTTGGGTAAACTTGTGGTTATGCTTCTTATGAGACAAATGTGCGTTGAAAAATCCTTCTTGTAGGATCCCATGATCGGAATCTGGCGTATGGGCGTTGGGAGTCGAGAATGAGGTACTACAGAGGCTGTCGGCACCAGATTCAGCAATTGGGTATTTGAGGCCTAATGTGATGTTTTTGTAGCCCATTTAATGAGGCCCATTATGATGTGCATTAGGCCAATGGGTTGTGGCCCGTGTGATGTATCTGAGGCTCATGTGCAGGGCCCACCTATTATGTATATGAGGCCCATGAGTGAGGTCCATTGTGATGCATTCGAGGCCCATGTGATGCGGCCTATCATGATGCGTATTAAGCCCATGTGATGCGGTCCACCGTGATGTGTATTAGGACCATATGATGCAGCCCATAGTAATGTGTATGTAGCCCTTGTATGAGGCCCATTACGATGTATATTAGGTTTTTGTGTGAGGCCATGGGCTCACGATACATTTGGCTCTATGTGGGCCACTCCTTGGGAGCAATGTTGGTTATATGTCCACATTGATAGGCAATGATGGTTGAATGTCCTCATTGTGATCTTCCCTTAGGCCTTGTTAGGCCCATTCTCATCATTTTCTAAATAGGTTGACCCTAATTATTGGGCCCCATAGGAAGACTAGTTTATTACGTGATAAAGAGGGCAAGGAAGCCCACTTATTGCACTTAGACTCGGATCTGCCCTCGGTGGGGGATATTATGATGCTTCATCACTGTGATCACATGTGGGCGGGTACACGTGGGCGGACACTGAGTAGGCGGGGCATGAGGACCTGAGCGAGCTACCAGTGATTGGCAGACTACTGTGCTGATAGGCTACTGTGCACACAGTGAAGACAGAACTTTGTCCCACATCGGGAGGATTGTCCGATGTTACGGTGGCTATAAGTTGGATTCTTTCCTTAACTATCGTGACGTGTTTTAAATCAGTGAGCCTATCTTGATATTTGGACTAGATCCGCCATCCTTTTATGGACCCCCATCATTCGTATGCATGTTGTGATGGATGATTGATTGAAGCAGATGCCATTGGGCTGAGATGTTTATGAGACTCCTTGTGAGACGGAGTTATCCCCACATGATCGCGTGATACGCGCTGGTTTGATGTATGACCTAGATGAGGTTGATGGTATTCGTGGCTTTTTAGGATTTGCATATTGCATTGCAACATCGACATATGATATTTAGCTCTTTATGATTCCGCATTTGCATAGTCGATCCGCATTGCATATTCTGATATTGAATGATTTATAGACTTGCAGTATTTTCGCTTACTCTAATATTTTCATACTTGACACTTACCTTGTGCACACACTTACACCACCCTTTAAGCTTTCTATAAGCTTATGCACGATTAATGCGTGCAGGTGGCATTAGGTCACAATAGCGTTGAGTTTGGAGCGGGCAGTGGACTCCTGGAGCTTGATTTTTGAATATATGTTTTCCCCTTTCAGCATTGTACTCAACTATTTATATTAGTGGATATGTGATGATGATGTTGTAAGTGCTATGTTTTGTAGCTCCAATGATTGTCAAATTTTGTAGTGCTAAAACTTCTTGGAATCTGTGTCCTGTGTAGCTCATCTACATATTCAAAATCATGTAATTCATGTATAAGAATAATGGTCTTTACCTCAAGAACTTCAAATGCAAGATCAAGAGAAATATAAGTTCAAGTACAGCGAATTCGAGAGAATCTCTACGACCTATCCCATCAATGAATCAATCAAACAATCAATCAAGTCAAGTACACACCATACCATAAGTACAAGTCAAGTACATGCAACCCATCTCTCTCCTATTCCCAAAGTCAATTCTCTCTCTCTCTCTCTCTCTCTCCATCCATCCCTTTCTTATAACTCCATTACTCCACCCATCACCCATCATCCCATCCCTTTTCACCCATCACTTCTCTCTCCATCTCATTTCTCTCTTCACTCCCAAACAACAAAAAAATATCCCACGTCCAAGCCTCCCCAAGCTCTCCCAAAACAACAAGCGTGGCCCACTTTTCCACTCTCTCATCTCCCATCTTAACCTTCCAATCTCCATCAACCTCCATTAAAATTGAAGCTAAGGAACCTAGGAGTCCAAGGAGCTAAGGAAAAGGCCAATAGGTGGGTGATCCACCATTGATTTCGATTTCTAAGGGCCCACTTGTTGTGGGACCCACTTGATGTATGCATTGTATAAGAGAGGGGTCCATAGTGGTGAGGTCCCTCCATGTCACCACTTCTCTCTCTCTCTCCCTCTCTCTTGCTCCCTCTCTCCCTCCTTTTATGATGATGTAGTGGCTGTGTGGCCCACCTGGATGGACCTCACCATGAGGTATGTATTATATCCATGTCATCCATATGTTGGACCCACCTGTTGGACTGTCCAGCGGCAGGCCCGCTAACCTAACTGCCTGGACAGGTCCAAATGAAGGGAAAAATTCAAATATCAGCTTAATGCCATGGTGGGTCCCACGTGTAAGACCCACCCCATAAAATTCACACCGTCCAACAGCTATTTAGCTGCTGGATTAAGGTCTACGTGAGACATGTAAATGGTCCCTCCACTTGGCTTGTGTGGGGCCATCCCACACGTGCAATACGTGTGGGGTGGGTCCCACTTATTGTGCAATGTATGTCCAGGCCGTCCGTACCTGGACGGTCCTGTGGGCGTACACGAGGCATGCGTTGAATCCATACAGTCCAGCCACTTGAAGAGATCATTTTATGACATCTGAGGGACCCACCCTGCACGTGTGGGTGGGCCCACCTTGCTGGATGTATTCTAATCCAGCCGTCCGTCTGGACGCTGGCAGTCCTCACTCTCTCACACACACACGTATACATATATATATGATATATATAATATAATATAATATAATATATTAAAATAATAAACGATATGGTGGGTCACTCCACGTGGGGCCCACCATCCTACAATAGTTACATAGTAGCTGTATTAATGTCAGCTGCCTCTGACGTGAGGAGAAATCTCATCGTCTAAGGAGAAGTGACGTCACCAGTTCTGTGGACCCCACCGTATATGTGTTTGGCGTGATCATGTTAGGTGGACCACGTTCGTGGACCCCACCTTGATCCATATGTTTCATCTACACCATCCATTTGGACGATGCCATGCATGGCTCCACCATGATGCTTGTGTTGTATCCCTACCATCCATTTGTTTATGGATGTGGGGGCGGGAGGGGGGCCACTGTGATGTATGGGTTTTACCACACCGCCCAGTACGCTAGACGGGTGGAATCCACCATAGATATATGCGTTTCATCCATCTGTCCATTTGAACGGTGGGAGCGGGGGCCCACCATTGATGGATGTTTTTCATCCAGCCGTCGTCCACCCATCTGACGTGTTGGTCACATGCGTGGTCCCCACCACGATATATGTGCTTCATCCATGCCGCCCATTAGTGGGACCCATGACGTCAGTAGTCTTGTGGGGCCCGCTGCTGTATGTGTTGCATTTAAACCGTTCATCCATATGTGAGCTCGTCTGAAGGCTTGAGACTAAAAATAAGATAGATCCAGTTATCAAGTGGACCACACTGCGGAAACAATGGTGTTGAACGTTTACTATTAAAACCCCTTTGGGTTACAGAAGTTTTGAATCAATATAATATTTGTTTTTCCCCTCCCTGTCTAAGTCCTTGTGACCTTATGAACAGTTTGGATGGGAAATAAATGCTATGGTGGGCCCTCTAAATTTTTAATTGTGGGAATCAATATCACCACTGCCATTTGTGGTATGGTCTAGATGATCCTTTGGATATAATTCATTTTATTTCTTTTATATATATATATGTGCTCTATAATGATCTTTAACAATGGACGAATGGCTTATTGGAATCGGCCCATTTGATTCGGCCCATTTGAATTAGCCCATTTGATCGGCCCATTTAATTCGGCCCATTTGATTCGGTCTATTTGATTTGGCCCATTTAAATCAGCCCATTTGATGTAATTGAGGCCCATGATGATGTATATTAGGCCCCTATGTGAGGCCATGGGGCCACTGTATGTTTGGCCCTATGTGGGCCACTCCTTCGGAGCAATGTTGGTTAAATGACCACATTGATGGGCAATGATGGTTAAACATCCACATTGTGACCTTCCCTTAGGCCTTGTTAGGCCCTTCCTCATCATTCTCTTGTGGGTTAACCCAAATGCTTGGGCCCCATTGATTTTCGTTGGTCCATTATCGGCCGTCCATCTATGGACCTCGCCTTACGTCGAGGTCGATTATCGATGCCGATTATCGGTGCCGATTGCTGATACTGACTATCGTTTCTGATTATGAGTTTGTGACAATATAACATTATGATACATGCCCATACGCATCATCTGTATGTTTGTCATGAGATGCGATTGGCCATTGCATATGCCATAGTACAGGTGGTTTATGGGACTCCCTGATAGATAGAGTTACCCCCACATGAGCGCATGGTATACACAGGATTGATGCATAATTGGACTGGGTGACTCATGCATATTTGCATTTGTGTGATTATGATTACTATGCACCCTAGCGACATCAGGGTTGTGGCCTCCACATATACATCATGGGTGGTCGGATTGGATACCGAAAATACTATTTCTATCATCGGGGCGCCATAGATGTCCTTGGGTGAAAATCCCTAAACCCGATGGTACCAGAGGATGACTCCAACGTTGAGACTGAGTGAATGCATGAGTGTGCGAGGGCCGTATACCAGTAGGCTGCATCTCCCACTGTGTTGTGGTCGGTTGGAAAGGGGTGTGACCTTACCCTCCTGAGTGAGGGGGCAATTTGTAGGTTGATTTGACCAGCTTGAGGAATAGGCCCGCTATCGACGAGCCGGGCCCGATATGGGCAGGTGAATAGTGAGGTCTCTTCCACTCACCCAGTTGTGCACTCGGATAGGGGCGGCAGGCTGGCATAGAGTGTACTAGACCTAAGTGATTATCCAGAGTGAGAACTATACTAATATTTGATGCTCTAGCGATGAGCTGCATTGACATATGGATTTGGATGAGGACTGGTATGCTTGAGTTACATCTTGCATCGCATGGCCTTGGTATGGTCGACATCACTCACTTCTTGTATCGCATGGTCTTGATATGGCTGATAGCCTCATGCCTTGCATCGCATAGCCTTGGTACGGCTGATGACATTCATGGACTTACCGGTATTTTCGCATTACTCTGATATTGCAAACTTGCATTTCTACCATATGCACACAC
This sequence comes from Magnolia sinica, assembly GCF_029962835.1. Lineage (NCBI taxonomy): Eukaryota > Viridiplantae > Streptophyta > Magnoliopsida > Magnoliales > Magnoliaceae > Magnolia > Magnolia sinica. Next base: position 62,848,859 of record NC_080577.1, read on the forward strand.
TTTCACCACCCTCAAAGCTTTTTATAAGCTTATGCACGACCGTTACATGCAAGTGATGCTAAGCAGTAGTAGTTCAGGAGAAGGAGCATGCTATAGAGCTTCCAGAGTTTTAGCTTTATTGTCTTGTATTTTCCTTCTTACACATTGTACTTTAAAGTTTTTTATCATAGTGGATTTTGTGATGGTGTTCTTGTGGTTATTGTTCGTGGGTTATGTTTATGGTTATACTCATTACGAATCAAATTAATGTTGAAAATCTTCCTTGTACGATCCCAGGATCGGAACCTAGTGTATGGGTGCCGGGAGCCGAGAATGGGGTACTACGGAGGCTGTCGGTGCCAGATTCGGCGATTGGGAATTTTTTGAGCCCAGTTTCCAAGTTTGGGGCGTGAAAATTGCTCCCAAGGAGTGGCCTTCATAGTGTCAAACATATAGTGGGCCCATGGTCACACACATGGGCTTAACATATATCACAATGGGCCTCACTCATGGGCCACATATACATCACATCGAGCCTCACCATATGGGCCTCATATACATTACATTGGGCCTGATATCTGGGCCTCAAATACATCACAATGGCCCGCATCACATGGGCTTTACACATCGCAATGGGCCGCATCTCATGGGCTTAATACACGTCACAATGGGCTGCTCACATGGGCCTAATATACATCACAATGACCGCTCACACGGGCCTAATAAATATCACAATGGCCTCTCACACAGGCCTAATATACATCACAATGAGCCGCTTACACGGCCTAATATACATCACAATGGTCCGCTCACATGGGTCCATTATACATCATAATGGGCCGCTCACATGGGTCCAATATACATCACAATGGGCCGCACCTTATGGGCCTCGTGTGCATCATGTGGGCCACAACAATGGGCCTCATATGCATCAAGACGGGCCACAACAATGGGCCTCATATACATCAAGATGGGCCACATTATATGGGCCACACACATACATCATATTGGGCCCTATTCAAAGGCCTCATATACGTCACTTTGGGCCTCAAACAGGGGCCCATGAGCTAGGCACAATGGATGGATAGTGTATGTAACACATATAAAAGTGGGCCTTGATCAATCACAATGGGCCTTGGAAAATCGCAATGGACCCCTCATAAAGGCTTGAATTAAGTGGAAAAACAAATATCACATTGATCCAGAACTTTTGTGATCCCTAAAGGATGTAATGGTGGACGTTCAACCCACCACTGATTTGTAGCGTGGTCCACCTGATAAACGGTCTGGATATAACAGCATATACATCGAGGTGGGTCCCACCAGATGGACAGACGATGTGGATATATATATATATATACATCGTGCTGGACCCATTGAACCACTGACGCATAAATACAGTAGCAATAGAGGATTAACCGATACATTGCGATGGTGTTCCACGTTCACCTGGACAGTGGGGACCCCACACATGCAGTGTGGATCCCACTGTCCCAGGGACGGATGGTGTAGATATAACACATACATTGTACGGAAACCACATGGCTCACTGATGTCGTCAACAGCTATATAGTTGGTGTGTGGGGTCCATGTAGATGGACAATTTGGATATAATACATGCCTCATGTGGAGCCCACATAAGTTGCTGACGTCAGTACATCAGCTATATAGCTGGTGTGGAGTCCATATAGATGGACGGCATGGATGAAACCCATACATCTGCTGGGTCCCACGGAACTAGCTGATGTCATAAAGCAACTATATAGCTAGGTGTCATCGTACACTAACCAATCTCTCCCACCATCCATGGATTGGACGGTGAGGATACAACACATTATCTAGTGGGCCCCACGTGCTGGAGGCATCATGTCGTCCAGGTGGGCCCACATCCAGTGACCACACTTGTCACCAAGGTGGGCCCTGCACTCATGGACAGAGTGGATTAAAACCCACAAATCATGGTGGAATCCCATGTACGGAGTGCTCCACCTAAGATTTGAATCTACTCCATTCCTGGATGGATGTTGTGGATTCACATGTATATCAAGGTGGCCACGTACGGCCTGGGTGCATAATGCATCATCAAGGTGGGCCCCACTCCCACATGTGCCACACGTGAGGGGTGGCCCCACGTCCAAAAAAATGGGCGGACGGTTGAGAGATAAGATATATCTCATGTTAGACCTTACTGACATTAGTCCAGTTGCTGGGCTACTATCCAGCAGATGGACGGTTTGAATATCAGACATACCTCATGATGGACGGCTGGATATACAACACTGCATCGAGGTGGGCCCCACCCCTGCAAGTGCTGTACATGTGAGGTGGGTCCCATGTCCCATGTCCTGCAAAACAGAGGGATGGTACATGGATAAAATAGATATATCACGGTGTATTCCATTGTCCAGCAGCTGGACGATGAGGATGCAACCCATTCATCACAGCAGGGCCCCACATCCCTTGCTGGATGGTGAGGGTAGCCCACCAGCCTTAGGTCAAGCCGATATTTGTGTTCTTGTTTCACCCATGGCAGCGGGATGGGGCCAAACACATGGACAGTCTAGATCAATTGGGCCGCATTCTGTCACAAAAGTGAGAGAGAGAGAGAGATAGAGAGAGATTGACAAATTAGAGGGACCCCACCACTATGGTCCCCTCTTTACTACAACACAATCATCAAATAGGTCCCACCACAAGTAGGCCCTACATACAAATCAAGATCATACACTACGATCACCCACCGTTTGCACTCCTCAGTCCCTTGGCTTCCTTAGCTCCTTGGCTTCAACTTTGATGGAAGATGATGGAGATTGAATGGTTAGGATGAGAGATGAGAGGGGTAGGAATGGGCCACACACAAAGCTCTTCTCTCCTTAGGAAGCTTGGACGTTTCCCTCCTTTAGGTTGCTTGGAAAGAGTGAGAAATGAGAGAGGAGTGATGGGTGATGGGTGATGGGTGTAAGGAAGGGATGGGTGGAGAGAGAGAGAGAGAGAGAGAGAGAGAGAGAGAGAGAGAGTTGACTTTAGGAAAGGGAGAGGGATGGGTTGTGTACTTGTTGTACTTGACTTGATTGATTGATGGATTGATGTGATGGATTGTAGAGATTCTCTCGGAATTGGCAACACATGGCGTTTTCCTTGAAATGAACGCGGACCCAAAACTCCTGGCCTGAGTACCGCATCGGCACGAGAGACACGGTATTGGAACCGCGGCGATGGCGCAATCGCAAGGGTACAAATCTCATCTCGAGTCAACTCGGGTTGACAGGGTACAACTCAGGGTCACGCGCAAATTGTATCTACGCGTCGCGGGTCACCAGAATTTGACAGGGATGATCGCGGAAGTCCACAAAATGGTATAGACTAAGATACGTGCCTTACATTTTAAATGTTTCAAGGGACTTTCGGGACTCCTTTACTACATTAATGAAGGAAGATATGTGCATGGAGAAGATTCGCACAACTCATCTCTTACAGAGACATGAATGATATAAGCCGGAATGCTACCGAAATTCATATTTGAATCTATTCAGCACTTGTACTTTTAGTTATAAAACTCTATCCTAGAATCAAAGGATCAAAAGAATGTGATGAACTCAAAATGAATAAATTTGATGATTATTCTCTCTATTCTTGCTTTTGTGATTATTAAGTAGGATAATTCCCCAAATCAAATGCATTTTGTTTCTGGTCGAAACACTCCCCCCTTTTGTCAGTCATTGACAAAGGGTCACTCTATATATATCAATGTTACTCCATATAACTAAAGTTGGAGAATTTATGTATATTGGAAGATAATCACATATCTTAAAGTATAGGAATTTAGAACAAGCATTATATGAGAGACAAACAAAACAGATGCCATATGCATATATATATATATATATATATATATATATATATATCAACTAGAGTGTTCAAAATGGCATGAGTACAGAAAAGTAATCATCATCCAAAACAAATAGCCCCAACCATGGGCAATAATATCTAAAATCAGAAAAGTAAGACAAACCCTAAGAGAATGGAACTAATGTCGCATGCACACACAAGCTAGGGCAACAAAAAGATACATATGCCCTAACTATCATATAGACACATACATATGCGAAAAGTGCGGAACTATGGTGCAGGCGCGACATCATGGGGAACTGAGTCATCGCGGTGACAAGTCATCATCTCTACGATCCGTTGTGTTGTACGCTGCAAGGCTTCGACCATCCACTCTATTCTGGACATCCTCTCCTCAGTCCTCGCCAAATGCTCATTGTATCGATTAACTTTCTCCTCGACTCGAATCTATCCATGAAGAATGGAGTCAATCCTATCCTGATGGAGCTTGTGCTATCGTGTGCATGCAGAATCAGGTGTGGTCGGAAGGATTGGCAGAATCAGCCTCTGTCTCCCCAATCTCTGTTTTCTTCTTGAGTGTCATCTTCATCATGAGTGGCAGGTACAGATGTGGGGATGGAGTGAATGTTCAGGTCCATGCGTTTGATGTTCAAATTGGTGAAGGTTTGCATTGGACGCTCCCGATCATTAGTGGCTAACAAACTACACTCTCGACACAACATACATATGATATGTGGGAAAGGAAGATGAGTTATCCTGGTGTCGTGAACAACAAAGGCAATTTGGTGAAGGATTAAGGAAGGAAGACACAACTTAATTCCCATTGTGATGCTATTTCTTAGGGGGAGTGTCAGTTGAGCATCATCAGTTGTGAGCTACGAAGATTACAAGGATGCTCACATAGGCAGCTTCAGGGTTATTAAAGATTGTGTATGGTTGATCTTATTAATGGTTGTAGTATTGTGTAATGTTGTGTGTTTTGTCAGAAAATTGACAAGGGGGGAGATTGTAAGTGCTATTATGTTTAGCACACATAGATTGTCAAATTTCTTAAGACAAAAGCGCTTTCAGGTAGAACCTGAAGATCAGCTCAAGATCGGCTTATGATTAAGACAAGATCGACACATCTTTTCAAAGAAATCGTCGCCCGTATTCAAGTCAAAGTTTAAGACTAAGTTTAAGACATGGTGACTCAGATATTTGCTATATCACAGGTGGTATAACCTTAAAAATACCTTAGGAATAGGTGCTTTTAAAAATTCTTCATCATGGGTTTTTATAAGTGTTTTTGTTATGAAATTCGGTCAGCCTAACTTACGGTTTGGCCAACCAAACTTCCTTAGCCAACCCAACTTCAAGCTCAAGCTAAATAACAACGTCTGTTGAAAATTTAGCTAGTCGAAGTTTTGGTTCGGCTAGCTTAAGCTTGAAATTTGACCAGCCTGAGAAAGTTTAGGTGAAATTCCAGTAATGCAATCTTTTGGAATTTGTGGGAATTCTGCCAGCCAAATTTTGGATAATTCTTATCCCTCGTAATCTGAAATCCGTTGAACAAAATCTAGTGAACTCAAGCTAGTTGAAGCCTATCTTAGGTTAGCTGAAGTTCGAACTTCTTTGCCTATAAATTGAGTCTTTCTCTCATTTCAAATTACAACAAAATTTTATTTTAATCATTCTACGAGAGAGAGAGAGAGAGAGAGAGAGAGAGAGAGAGAGAGAGAGAGACTCAAGTTGTCGGTAAGACATTTGTTGGTATTTATACATTTTATTTTAATAGCTTATTCAATTCTCTTTTTCTCAATATCATTTTAGACTTAATTTAAGAGAGTAAAATATACTCTTCTTTGAGATATAAGAGAATTGACTCAAGTAGTATTTGAGTTTTCCATTATCAAAATCTTTAAAACCCTAGACTCTTTCTGTTTGATTGAACATTGCTCCATCTACGTTCAAGAAAGAAGTCATTCTGCTAGAAGCTTCTACCATGTCTTCTACATTTGAAGATAAGTATACTTTATGAAATTCATTTTAAGTTTTATCCGAGATAACCTATGAAAATATCAGTAAGTTTTTTCCAAGATAGCCTGTGAAAATCTTAGTAGGGTTTTTATTGTGATAGTTCGTGAAAATCATAAGGAACTGTATTAGGTTGTTAAGGTGACCCCGTGAAAACCTTTTTATATTGAAAGCCAAAATTACTAGGGTAGAAATTTTGGGAGTGGAGTAGGTGTGGTTGTTTTAAGCACTAAACCATTATAACTCCTTATGTCATGTGGTGAATACTTTATTCGTTTTTATGATTGGATGTTATTTATTATTTTTATTCTCATGGTGAAGGTTTTAATCCTTTTATATACGCTTGCTAGTTTGAAAGATTGATTTTAAAGACATTTGTGAAATAAGGTTGTCCTTCGAATTATTTGGAATCAAGGTTTCATTACTCAAGTGATTGAGATTTTTATAATCTTTACATATTCCACATTTATTTCAATTATTTGGCATTGTCCTATTCACCGGCCTCTAAGACATCACTAGCTCTTCATTTCAAAATTCTTATATAGGACTTCAGGAGATAGACCCAATGTATGCACGAAAGGAGTGAAAAAAAAAAGAATGATTTTTTTTGGAGAAATGAGGGAGAGAGAGAATTGATGGAATGATAAGAGATGGAGTGATGGGTGATGGGTGATGGGTGGAGTGATGGATGAAGTATGTAAGGGTTGACTTTGGGGTAGCTGTGTAAGAGAGAGGTAAGGGTAGGGTATAGGTTACTTGTACTTAACTTGAGGTGTGATGTGTACTTGATTGATGGGATTGATTGATTGATTGATTGATGGGATAGGTTATAGAGATTCTCTCGGAATTCGCACGCGCGACGTTTTTCTTGAAATGAACGCGGGCCTATATCTTATAGCCTGGGTATCGGATTGGTGTGCAATTCACAGTGTTAGAACCACGGCGACGGTGCGGTCGCTAGGGTACAAGTTTCGAGTCGAGCCAACTTTGGTATGCAGGACTCGGCTTAGTATCGCGTGTAAACGTTGGGTATAGGTCGAGGGTTGCCGGAATTCGACCGGGAGGACCAAGGAAGCCTATGGAATGGTACAAATTATGATACGGGCCTTACAACTCTCCCCTCTAAGTAAAAATTTTATCTTTAAAATTTACCCAATCATCACAACTAGACATAACTCATAAAGAAGGAGGAAACATGACATCGCCATATAAAATTGGAGACAACATATAACATACAACATATAATCAATCATCAAAGAGATGGGATAACACTCTCAAATCTCAGCCTCGCGCTCCCAAGATGCCTCATCAACAGAATGGTGACCCCATTAAACTTTCACCAAGGGGATGACCTTGGTCCGGAGGACCTGCTCCTTCCGATCGAGGATACGAACTGGCTGCTCAATGTAAGAAGCATCCTCACGAACCTCCAGCGGCTGCCAATCGATAACAAGAACGATGTCTGACCCACATGTCCTCAGTATAGAGATATGGAAAATATTGTGCACGCCAAACAACTGAGATAGCAAGGCAAGCTGATAGGCCGTGGTGCCAACGCGCCTAGTGATCTCGAAAGGTCCTAAAAATCTCAAGGCAAGCTTGCCCTTTGTTCCAAATCGAACCACATCCTTCATGGGCGAGACCTTAAGATACACTCTGTCCCCTACTACAAACTCCAAGGGATGATGCAGACGGTCAGTAAAACTCTTTTGTGGGCTCTGAGCTGTGTGCATCCTCTGCTTGATGATATCGATAGCTTCTAACGTCTGTTGCATAAGCTCGGGACCTAAGAGACACCGTTCTCTAACCTCAGTCCAATAACTCAGAGATCTGCATGGTCAGTCATACAATGCCTCAAAAGGAGCCATGCTAATAGTCGCCTGATAGCTATTGTTGCATGCGAACTCAACCTATCGCAGATGCTCATCCCAGCTACCCCCGAAATCCATCGCATAGGCCCAAAGCATATCCTCATGGATCTGGTTGACCCTCTCAGCCTGGCCATCGGTCTGTGGATGATACACGGTGTTGAGCTGTAAATCAGTGCACATCGCTCTCTGAAAGCTCCCCCAAAACTGAGACGTGAACTTCGGGTCTCGGGCTGAGACAATCGAGATAGGAACACCGCGTAGTCTCACGATCTCATTAATAAACTAAAATTGTGGTAACGACCGCTTTAGTTGAAGTAGGAATATTCCAATATGTCCTAGAGGGGGGTGAATAGGACTTTTTAATAATTTTATAATAATTTAAAATCCTATCACTCTAATCCTAATAATAAGCATATTTTAGGATTACTCAAGAGTAACTCTACTGGCTTCCAAGCCCGGTAGAGGATCCAATCACAAACTATTTGAGAGATGAACAATATGCAAACTAGTTTATGATGGATATGACTATGTATGTGTGTGAAGTGTGATCTCATATAATTAGATATGAATGTATTTAAGGAAATCACATAAATAAATGAAAGACAATAACAATCACAAACATAGTCATTTTTATATTGGTTCGACTACTTGTCTACTCCACTTCCGGTAACCGCACTTAACCCTTAAGCATACTAGATTTCACTAAGGAGGTTTCACACGGTTCACCCCAAACCTAAGGTTTTAAATCAGGTTCACCTTTAACCTTTACAACCTACACCTAGGCTGACTATTTATGCTCTCACGAGTAAGGGTCAACACAACGCACCCACTTTTAGATACACTGGCCATGGATCTTCCATAAGACACTAACTATTTATGCTCTCCATAGAGAAAGGGTCAACACAGTGCACCCACCACGTACACTCCCATCGGAGGCCTCCTAGAGGACTTACAAGGGGTGAAAAACACCTTAGACCCAATCCTACAAAGGAATGATCACAAGGGTCCTTTAGACTCTGATAACTTACAGATAAGCAGATGAGTCCCTTTTAGCCTGTTAACGAAGATCTCCTCATTTGTTGATGAAGAGTCTTGTGCTTCCTTGAACCGCAACTCAGAAGATATACCATTGCATAGCGACGGGTTGGGTCAAGGTTATGATAGAATCTTACTCTCAAATGTTTTCCTATTAAGGAGATAAGAGATTCTAATAATCTATACATTCAAGGCATCCCAGCTTAATGATTTGATATTAAGGTGGTAGCTGGAGAATCCTTGAATGCGGAAGTTCATTCCCTAATCCACTCTATTGAATATCAATGATGAGGGTGGATTGGAGGATGAACTTCCCTAAGAGAAAGGGCTCTGGGTATATGATTTAAGGTTAAACACTCAAAAGCACTCTCTTCTTTCTCTACTAACAACAAAAGACAAGCTCTTTATATATAGAAAAAAAGTTTCAACGGATATAAAATGGTCACATTTATGACAGAGTTCGATATCATCGAACAGGGTCGATATCATCAAGCGTATACTCTTGATTGCATCGACTGACTGCTCGATGACACAACTCAAATGCCATACGCTTTTGAAACCTTTTGCCAGTTGGTCGAGGGGATCGAAATATGCATTGATGTCAATAGATTTTGAACTCCGATTTCATCGACATGAGGTTCGATTCCTCGACATTGGAAAATGAGAGAGACAAAGCCTTTAAAATTTTTCAGGTCAAGGATATGATCGAGGTACACTCGATATCATCAGAATTTGAATGTCGATGATATCTAAGGTCGTGTCGACGCATCGATTAATCCAAAGATTTTATCAGTGAGCTTGCTGGACAGTTTATGTCCTTTCTCGATGTCATCGATCCAGTCTCGATTTCATCGATATTTGAATATATATTCTATCAAGTGACCCTCGATTCTAGATAAAAACCACCTGAAAAATGTTGCTGGGAAAACTGTGTCTAATATCGATATCATCGAAGGCCTACCGATATCATCGGATTTTGAATTCTGAGGATATCGAGGAGTGTTTCGATATGTCAAAGGTCTATATGATTTTCTTATAAAAAATAGGGACACATACATTCTGCTGTTGATTTTATCGAGTCAACTTCAATAGACTCGAGTTTCAAATATCGATGATATCGATAGGGGTATCGATACATCGATAATTCCATCCAGATGAATATGTGGTTGCTGGACATCTTTGGTCCTCATTTCGATGGTATCGATTGACCATCGAGGACATCGACAACACTTCTCAATTATATCGATAAATCGACAGAGGTAGAAAACCTAGAGATTTTCTAATATTTTGAAAAGTTTTCTAACTCAAAAACCCCATAGTATTTTAATCAAATTTTAAGGGTTTTAAGTACCTGTTGTTTTGGGACATGGGATGTGAGGCTTAGATTTACCTATGGTGAGTTTGAGCACACATCCGGTTGAGGCAAATGGTTGATTGATCTTCCTATGGAGCTTCTCTGTCTTGCTGACTCAATACTCACGCTAGTTGACAAACCTGGGTACTTTCAATCTCCCTCTTTGTCAATTACATGACAAAATACCAAAACACCCTAGAACAATATCTAGACAAACACATCCTAAATTGTGTGTACATGTATTTTACACAATTTTACAATGTCTAGTAAAACCATACACACACTCAGTAGCTGCTCCCCCTAACAACATTCTCCCCCTATGTTGATGCAGTTGCTCCCCCTAACACCTGCATTACCATTCAAGCAGATATACAATTTTCCTTTCAGGGTGTTTGAAATGTTCTCCCCCTTTTTATTAGTCATTGACAAAGATGAATATAGCAGTTGATATTGACTGAAGTTTGAAGTATGTGAGAGAACCAATATTCAGAGAACATACATATATAAAAGATAAATGTATAATGATCAAATCAGTTTAATCAAAGATCATTTTTAGAAACTATGTATGCATAATAGACTAGATAGAGCAGTGATATAAGTAGATAGAATCAATCATTAAAAAAAATCACATGCATTCCACATATCAGAAACTAGATAAAACCAGGGGATCTTAACACATAATCATGGCAGTAAATAGGAGTGCATTATAACCGGCCATATCCAAAATATAAAAAAAAAAAAACATACTGCCCAAGATTGGCAGAAGTATAACAGTTATCCAAACACAATTACCAAGCCCATTCATGGGCACCCAAAACCAACCATCAGTATTTAGCCCATCCATGGGCATGTACAAAAAAAAAAAAATCTGTTAGATTGTGCAAATTAGTGAGTTATCACATACACTCATGGAAGCATAGAGCATCCAAAAAGATACTAATGCTCATATGCGAAAGTAAGAGTAAGGTGTATGTGATAGTGACCAGATACCAGCACTATGGAGCTGAGGAAGATGGTGTCGTGTCATCTCGACAGAAGGTGAGTAGATCAACTAACTGTTGCATGATCTGCTGCACTCCGTTGACCAGGCGTTCCAAGATGGTAAACCTTTCATTCACCGATTCCTTGAGTTGGGAGGCATCTCGCTGGATTGCTCCAATCCTATCTTGATGGAGCTTAAATCTCTTTGCATGCCCGACCGTTGATGTGGATGGTGCTTGATGGGGTACAGGCGGTTCTTCCCCAGCCATTTCAGTCTCTGTAGTGGGAGCATCTCCTTCACCTCCTGCTGCTTTTTCGTGAATGCCTTCCTCTAATCCTCAGGATACTTATGGAACTTCAAGTCCATCCTTCGAATGTTATTTTTATTGAAAACTTGGAGAGGAAGTTCCGGATCACTAGTCGTTGGGAAGTCGATAGCGTTGCACACCATGTTTATGATCCGGGGATAGGGCAGGAGAAGATCCCTGGATGTATGAACGGCATAGACCAACTGATGTACAATCAGAGTCGAGAGGCAGATTTATATCCCGTTGGCTATTGAATACACTATCATGGTTATGAAACCTATGAGATCGGACCGATTGGTACTTCTAGGATAGATGTTTGTGGCAAAGATACTGTGCAAGACTCGAAATCATGGTTCCATGAACTTAGATTTCAATACATTTCCTTGGTACCAAGGAATGTCTTTACCATGACAGAGGTATTTAGTAACCGTGGACCGAACTTCAAGTTTTTGAGGTCTATTTCAGGGAGACCATCGGGTGACATTTCCAGCCCTAGGATGTTTGCAATTGTAGCAGGAGCGATTAGTACATCATCACCATCAAGAGAGACTATGATAGAAGGAGGATCAGACACAGGTGAGTGACAAGCGGTGAGAAAGCTGCATGTTCGTTCAATATGACATGGCCCACTGAAGTCAAGAGTAGGCAACCAATCGATTGCAGCAAATAGGGATTCCAGATTGTACGGTTTTAAACAATCCCTGTCAACCTTTCTTTCATGGATAAGCTTCCTACCGGTATATTTAGCCTGAACCGGATTTATTCTAGCTAGAGGAGGGACTGGTATTTCAGATTGGGACCCACCATATGAAGCTTGTCGTGTCCTTTGACGAGTGGGGGTCCCCCGTTCAGGAGCTCTTGCTCTCTCTTTTGGAGCAAGGGTTTTTCGTTGAGAAGCTCTAGAGGACTCTCCGGACCAGACACTTTTTCTTTGTCCTTACCCATAAAGACAGATTTGGGAAAAACGGACAAAGTTCCCCAAAAAAAATTGAAAATACCCAACCCAAAAGTAAGATAAAATCTAGAATAGAAGGAATGAAAGGGTAATACCAGTTCTGAGGAGTCTTTCAGGACCCACTAAGGCACTTCCGGCTGAGGGGATGAGCGGGAAAAAGTGAGATGCCTTTTTAGAAAAGAGAATGAATTTTTTTTTCTGCTCGACTGCCTTTTATTGGGCGGCAATCTTCAATATCATCGACTAGTGTTTCGATGATATCGAGATAGCCCACCCGATGTTATCAAAGCTATCTTCGATATCATTTTCGATTATATGACTCTTTACATTCTAAAGAGGCGTCGATGATATTGACCTATGATCGATTAATCGAGAATCCACATGACCTATCGACAGACATATCGAAGGTGAATATTTTCCATTTTACCACAGTACTTCGACAAACATACATGTATAATGTAGTATATCTTTGAATCAACGGTATACATAGCAAAATTTAGTACAAGTATTGTACAACAAAAAAATTATAAACATCAAGATGTTTATACAAAAGACGAGGTGAGAGACCTCAGATATAACATTAAAAGTTTAGCAAAAATTGCATCATTTCAGCAAATATCCAAATTTCGATGCATGACCTGGACTTGTCTTTTCATGCTTAATATTTCAAGGTATATGAATAGAGTGAGTTAGCAGACAATTCAGCTTTTCTTTCACTATCCATTTTGCGACAGAATTTTTTACTGTGGTAAATTTAGTTTTCATGTTTATCTCACCCACTTAATTCAATGACTCTTTCATTCTTTCATTCATTCTAGGTGGTGATAGATGAGTATTTCTTTTAACCAATCTCCTAGGTGGACTTTTGACATTCTGTATTTCTCTGGTCAGTTTGAATTTACCAATATGATTTTGACCAGGGTTATGTGGAGTCCTTCTAGGTGTCAAGCATTCAAACTTATAATGACCTAAATCACCACATAAATGACAAACTGGAGTAGTTCTAGTATTACATCCTGAAGCAGCAGATTTTTCAGTCCTTTGTGCTGCATATCCAATCTTTGATTTAGATTTATCATATCCCAAGCCGGTCTTGTCCTTTCCAGGTCTTCCCATACCTAAGAGTTTTTTCTAGCTTCTCACCACTCTGGAAAAACTTGTAATTTAGCTTAGCAATTTTTCTAGATTCTTCTAAATCAAACAGGAGTGTATGATTTTCATTTTGAAGGAGCATGTTTTTATCTTTTAATTGCTCAACCTGTTTGTTTAGTTTTTCAGACTCAGATTTAAGGAAGGTGTTAGTTCTCTCAAGTCTATCATTATCTGAATGATATTGCTGTAAATCATTGATTAGATGTGTATTAATTTCTAGAGTTTTATCCAAATCTTTTTACAGCAATTCCTTTTTATTTTCAGATATTCCAAGTCTTTTAACAATGTTAATGCTATGGATGTAAAGTTAATTATAAGCATCTTGTAGTTTGTTATGTTCTTCTTCTTCTTCCTTTTCAGTTTCCTCATCATCTAATGGAAATGATTCAGTGGCTTGGTGTTCTTTCTCATTCTCAATTTCACTGAGAATGACTGGAGCAGTGGAGACCATAAGGATTTTCAAAGATTTTTGATCTCCATCACTCTCTAAGTTGGTAGATTCTGAGTTTGACTCTTCTGTATCATCCCATGTGGCAACCATTGCCTTACCCTTTGTTTTTCTGTTTGGGCATTCAGTAGACAGGTGTCCAAACCTCTAACAGGCATAACACTGTGGTTCTTTGGTCTTTTTACTAAATTTACTTGCAGAAAGTCTGTTGTCCATCTTTCTTCCTTTAAATAGATGGCCACGATTTTTCTGAAAGAACTTCTTGAATCTTTGTGCCAGTAATGCCACTTCCTCATCTTCATCTTCTCTTTCACTTTTAATGTCCTCATTAGTTGTTTTCTTTAAAGTTTTGAGGGCAGTATTTTTGGATTTTTGGGTTTGTTTGAAGTGTTGTTCAAATGTTTGTAAGGAACCTACAAGTTCTTCTACTTTCATTTCATCTATGTTTATACATTCTTTAATGCTTGTTACTTTAGGATTGAACTGTTCCGGTAATGATCTTAAAATTTTCCTATAGATTTTTTTGGTACCAGAACTTTCTCACCTAATCCACCCATGGAGTTACAAATGATATTCAACTTTGTAAAAAACTCCACAAAGGTCTCATGCTCTTCCATTCTGAGACTTTCAAACTGCGATGTTAGGAGTTGCAGTTTTGATCTCTTTACAGTGCTTGTTCCTTCATGGGTTGTTTCTAATAAATCCCATGCTGCTTTGGATGTCCCACACATACTGATTTGATTGAAAATATCTTAGGACACAGCACAGTAGATAGCATTTATAGCTTTAGCTTTAGCATTTTGATTTTCTTTGTCGAATGTTGTCCATTTTTCTTTGGATTTTAGTTTGGAGATAGTTGTGCCATTTTCAAGTACTATTTGTTCGAGTGGTGGCACATATCCTCTTTCAACTATGTCCCAAACATCATGATCCAAAGATCTCAGAAAGTAGTGCATTCTAGCCTTTTAGTATGCATAATTTGATCCATCAAATACTGGAGGTCAAGAGACCGATGAGCCCTCTCCTTTGGCCATATTCCCAACTTCAGTCAAGATCACTCTCTAGGCAGTGAAGCCCTTTAAGAGAGACCCACTTTGATACCAATTGAAATTGCGGTAAAGACCGCATTAGTTGAAGTAGGAATATACTAATATGTCCTAGACGGGGGTGAATAGGACTTTTTAATAATTTTATAATAATTTAAAATCCTATCACTCTAATCCTAACAACAAGCATATTTTAAGATTACTCAAGAGTAACTCTACTAGCTTCTAAGCCCGGTAGAGGATCCAATCACAAACTATTTGAGAGATGAACAATATGCAAACTAGTTTATGATGGATATGGCTGTGCGTGTATGTGAAGTGTGATCTCAGATAATTAGATATGAATGTATTTAAGGAAATCACATAAACAAATGAAAGACAATAACAATCTCAAACACGGTCATTTTTATAGTGGTTCGACTACTTGTCTACTCCACTCCTAGTAACTGCACTCAACCCTTGAGTGTACCGGATTTCACTAAGGAGGTTTCACATGGTTCACCCCAAACCCAGGGTTTTAAATTAGGTTCACCTTTAACCTTTACAACCTACACCTAGGCTAACTGTTTATGCTCTCACGAGCAAGGGTCAACACAATGCACCCACTTTTAGGCACACTGGCCAAGGATCTTCCATAAGACCCTAACTGTTTATGCTCTCCACAGAGAAAGGGTCAACACAACGCACCCACCACGTACACTTCCGCCGGAGGCCTCCTAGAGGACTTGCAAGGGGTGAGAAACACCTTAGACCCAATCCTACAAAGGAATGATCACATGGGTCCTCTAGATTCTGATAACTTACAGATAAGCAGATGAGTCCCTTTTAGCTTGTTGACGAAGATCTCCTCATTTGTTGATGAAGAGTCTTCTGCTTCCTTGAACCGCAACTCAGAAGATATACCAATGCATGGCGACGGGTTAGGTCAAGGTTATGATGGAATCTTACTCTTAAATATTTTCCTATTAAGGAGATAAAGAGATTCCAATCATATATACATTCAAGGCATCCCAGCTTAATGATTTGCCGTTAAGGTGGTAGCTGGAGGATCCTTGAATGTGGAAGTTCATTCCCCAATCCACTCTATTGAATATCAATGATAAGGGTGGATTAGAGGATGAACTTCCCTGAGAGAAAGAGCTCTGGGTATATGATCTAAGGTTAAACACTCAAGAGCACTCTCTTCTTTCTCTACCAGCAACAAAAGACAAGCTCTCTATATATAGGCAAAAAGTTTCAACGGATATAAAACGGTCACATTTATGACAGAGTTCAATATCATCGAGCAGGGTCGATATCATCGATCGTATACTCTCGATTGCATCGACTAGCCGCTCGATGACACGAACTCAAATGTCATACGCTTTTGAAACCTTTTGCCAGCTGGTTGAGGGGATTGAAACATGCGTCGAAGTCATCGGATTTTGAACTCCGATTTCATCGACACGAGGTTCGATTCCTTAACATTTGAAAATGAGAGAGACAAAGAAATTTTTTAGTCAAGGATATGATCGAGGTACACTCGATATCATCGAAATTTGAATGTCGATGATATCGAAGGTCGTGTTAATGCATCGATAAATGCAAAGATTTTATCAGTGAGCTTGCTGGACAGTTTAGGTCCTTTCTTGATGCCATCGATCCGGCCTCAATATCATCGATATTTGAATATTGATTCTATCGAGTGACCCTCGATCCTAGATAAAAACCACATGAAAAATGTTGTTGAAAAAACTGTGTCCAATATCGACATCATCAAAGGCCTACCAATATCATCGGATTTTAAATTTTGAGGATATCAAGGAGTGTTTCGATATATCGAAGGTCTATCTGATTTTCTTATAAAAATAGGGACACATACATTCTGCTGTCGATTTTATCGAGTCAACTTCGATAGACTCGAGTTTCAAATATCGATGATATCGATAGGGGTATCGATACGTCGATAATTCCATCCAAATGAATATGTGGTTATTGGACATCTTTGGTCCTCATTTCGATGGTATCGATTGATCATCGAGGACATCGACAACACTTCTCGATTATATTGATAAGTGTATCGATAAATCGACAGAGGTAAAAAACTTAGAGATTTTCTGATATTTTGAAAAGTTTTCTAACTGAAAAACCATATGGTATTCTTATCAATTTTTAAGGGTTTTAAGTGCCCGTTGTTTTGGGACATGGGATGTGAGGCTCAAATTTACCTATGGCGAGTTTGAGCACACATCCGGTTGAGGCAGACGATTGATTGATCTTCCTACAGAGCTTCTCTATCTTGCTAACTCAACACTCACACTAATTGACAAACTAGGGTACTTTCACAAACAGCTTAGTGAGCTGGTCTACATGCTAAGTCTCACGAATCATAAGAAAATGTGCTGACTTCGTCAGACAATCCACGAAAACCCAAATAGCGTCTTGACCGAGCTGAGTCCTCGGCAAGCCCATAATAAAATCTATCGATACGTGCTCCCACTTCCACATCGGGACGCTCAACGGCTGCAATGGACCAGGGGGTCTCTAATGATCGGCCTTGACATGCTGGCATGTGTCACACTCGGCCATAAAACTGGTGATCTAGAGCTTCATTCCCGCTCAAAAATACTGTATCCTCATATCACAATACATCTTCGTTGAGCCAGGGTGGATAGAAAATCGCGATTGATGTACCTCGGTCATAAGATCTCTGCGCAACTCAGGAATATCCGGGACACACAATCGACCTCTAATGCAAAGTCCACCATTAGAACCAATCTGCTAATTTGTTTGACCCTCAAATGTTACCTTTGCTCGGTAATCCTGTAATGACTCATCTGTCTACTGAGGCTCGATCACTCTTGTGATAAGAGAGGGTTGAATCGACAGGCTCGATACCTGAACAATAGAAGATTGCAGACTGAAATTGAAGTCATACTCTACTATATCCTCGAACATCCTCCACTCCTGAATCATCATGTGTGCCGTCAGGCCTCGTGGCTGACGGCTGAGGGCATCGGCCACCATATTCACCTTGCCTAGGTGGTACTGGAGATCAAAATCATACTCCTTTAGGAGCTCCATCCAATGCCTCTGCCTCATGTTCAACTCAGACTAAGAGAATAGGTACTTCAAGCTCTTGTGGTCAGAGAAGAGCTCGAACCTAACTCCATAGAGATAGTGTCTCCACACCTTCAATACGAAGATGACTGTCGCCGGCTCCAAATCATGTGTGGGGTAGTTCAGCTCATGGACCTTGAGCTGGCGAGACGCATAAGCCTCTGGTCTCCCGTGCTGCATCAAGACAACACCCAAGCCAATACGCGAAGCATCGGTAAATACAACAAATCCATCACTCCCAGAGGGAAGAGTGAAGATAGGAGCGGACGTGAGGCGATCCTTCAGCTCCATAAATGCTAGCTTACAGGCATCGCTCCAAACAAAATCTGTGCCCTTTCGAGTCAACTTGGTCAATGGGGCTGCGATACGGGAGAAGCTCTCAACTTCACCTCCTCCTACTAGAACTCTCACTTCTCTATCTTCGCATACAGCTGTTGGACACAGAGGGTCTATAGTGCAATCTCCAAATGTTGTACATGCTCCTCACAGGTCCTCGAATAGATCAGAATATCATCGATGAATACCACAACAAACTGATCGAGATACGGATGGAAGACCTCGTTCATCAACTGCATGAATACTACGGGTGCATTGGTCAGTTTGAAGGACATGACCTGAAACTCAAAATGACCATAACGCGTCCTGAAAGCCATCTTCGAGATGTCCTCCTCTCGGACCCGAATCTGATAATAACAGGAACGCAGGTCAATCTTCGAAAAGAACTGTGCACCCTGCAGCCGATTAAATAAGTCGTCTATCCTCGGGAGCAGATACTTGTTCTTGATTGTGACTTGGTTGAGCTCGCGATAATCCACGCAGAGCCTCAATGAGCCATCCTTCTTCCTGATGAAGAGTATCGGTACTCATGGTAAATTGATTTGACGAATGAATCCCAACTCACACAACTCGTCTAACTGACGCTGCAGTTCCCTCAACTCAATCGGTGCCATACGATACAGAGCCTTCGACATAGGCACAGTACTAGGCATAAGATCAATCTAGAACTCAATATGACAGTGTGGCAGCAATCCCAGAATCTCTTAGAACACATCGGGGAAATCGCAAACAACTGGCAACTAGTCGATACACAAGGTAACATGCTCCTCAATTGCATAGGACATGAGACAAGATAATGACTCTCCTCTAGGCTCGGCAACAAATTGAAACTATGGCAAGCTTGGTATGTAGAACGTGACTATCCTCGCAGAACAGTCCAACACAGCATGGTACTCGGCAAGACAATCCATGCCCAGGTTGACGTCAAAATCTGACATCGGCAGCATAAATAAATCGGCGGGTAAAAAGATATCACCGACCAGAATAGGCAAGATGAACAGAAATGGCCTAACACTGTGGTCTTTCTCAAGGGCATCGATACGATCAACCCCTCGCGAGCCGACTCTATAAGCAATCTAGTCGAATGATAAAAATTCTCAGGCATGAATGAATGTTATGCACCGAAATCAAATAATACTCGGGCGATGCATGTAGAGACTGGGAGTATACCCTCGATGACTCCTCCAGATGATTGCGGATCCTGCTGAGTTACGTAGAACCTAGCCTCAGCTGGCTGGGGAGGTGCCTGTCCCCTTTGAGGTCCCTACTGCTACTGGTGCCTCTACGATGACCTATACTGCTGGAGCCTCGATGACTTACGTGGTTATGGTTGCTGCTAATGGGGTCGTTGCTGTGCTAGAGGCTACTTCTGTGTTCGCTATTGTGATAGAGGCTATTGTGGCCCTCTCGACTGCTGCAAATGAGGGCGGAGGCACTCATACACCCGTGCCCTGTCCCACCATATCTAAAACAAGTCCGTGTAAATGGCTGCTGGGGTGATGCTGGAGGTGCCATTGGTGCTGCTGGTGCTCTGGCAAGTGGGTCGCTCCTGTACTTCTATGGTCGTCGATGCTGCTGGGAGCTACTGGAGGGGGCCTGCCTCTTCCGACCTCTCCTCTGATCTCGATCGCTCTACCCACCGGCCCACTCAGTCTCATAATTTTGAGCCCTCTGCACTACTACCTGAAAAGTCGGCAGCTCTTGCCTAATAACGCAGCCTTGAAGACCGTAACGCAAGCCGTTCTCAAAATGACGGGCCTTCTGCCCCTCATCATCAACCAAATATGGTGCGAACCTCAATAGCGCCACGAAACGAGCTAGGTACTGTGCCACAAACATGTCTCCCTGCACCATGATTTCAAACTCTAACGCTCGCTGCCGACGAATGTGGTCGGGAAAATACTACTGCTCAAATCAGTCTATGAAATCCTCCTATGTCCAGATGAAATTCGGTCTTACAACACGAGTAATGGAGGTCCACCTGTGCTCGGCCTCACCCTTGAGAAGAAATACTGCCAACTGGACCCGCTGTTGGGTAGTACATGCCATAGTATCAAAAATTTTTCTCTACATCGGAGTGCCATCTCTCGACAACAGTCGAATCTGGCTCGCCCTGGCAATGTGGGGAATCGAGCTGTCGGAACTCTCGAAGAAGGGCGCTCGCGCGATCTTGTGCTACTTGTGCTGGTGAAATAATTGGGCACCTGCCCTGCCCCATGAAGCGCAGCCATCATAGCCTGCAACATCTGCTATAACTGAGAGGCACTCATGGGTATGGTCGGATCCGCACCGGTCTCAAGTGGAGGAACGACATCCTTAGGCTGGGGAGCAGGGATCTCTGGGGGTAGAACAGGAGTCGTAGATGGTAAAGCGTAAGCCTTAGGTGGTGGAGCAGGAGTTGATCGGGTCGCTCTTCTAGGCAGCATGTCCTATAGGAAGGAATAAGGACGCCAATCAACCTTGAGAATCTCTCAAATGCATGCACATTAGGGAAATAAATCAGAAGGTTACGCACTCGGAACCAAATCGTCCTAAACTCATAGAAACATGTGATGTTGCTCTCGGTTATTCCCAAGTTATGCTCTGATACCAACTTCTATCATGCCCTAAACTCAGAAACCAGGCTTGCAAAATTTTTCATTACTGAATCCAGCGCCAACAGCCTCCGTAGTACCCCCATTCTCGGCTCCCTGCACCCATACACCAGGTTCCGATCCTGGGATACTATAAGGAGGATTTCTAACATGAATTTGATTTGTAATGAGCATAACTATAAGTATAACCCACGAACAATAACCACAAGAACACCATCACAAAATCCATTATGATCAAAAACTTTAAAGTACAATGCATATGAAGGAAAATACAAGATAATAATAACGGAGACTCCTGAAGCTTGACTGCACGCTCCTGCTATGACTAAGCTACGGCCGCGTCCTGGTGTCACTTGCACGCATCAATCGTGCATAAGCTTATAGAAATCTTAGAGGGTGGTGTAAGTGTATGCACAATATGGGCATGCTTAGAATGCAATGACAGAGTAATGTGGAATCATGCTGATGAGTACATGAATGTAATCAACCGTATCAAGGCTATGTGGTGCAAAACATGAATGCTATCGGCCATATCAAGGCCATGCAATGAGAAATGCAACTCATGCATGCCAATCTTCATCCACATATCAATGCAGCTCATTAATAGAGCATCAAGTATCAATACAGTTCTCATTCTGGATAATCACTGGGGTTTAGTACACTCCAAATTGCACTGCCCCTTTCCTAAGCGCGTAGTCCAAGTGAGTGTAAGAAACCTCACTATCCGCCTGGCCAATAATCTGCCAATACCTATTTGGCACGTCGATAGTGGACCCATTCATGAGCTGATCAAACTCAGCCTAGTAATGCCCCCTACCCTCGGGCAAGTAAGGCCACACCCCTTTCTAACCGACCACGACACAGTGAGAGACACGACCTCCTGGTATTCAATACTTGGGCGCCCATGTTTCCACTCGATCTCAACGTTAGAGTCATCCTCTGGTACGTCGGGTTTAGGGATTTTCACCCGGGGACATCTATGGCACCCCGATGCTTAGTAATAATATTTTCAGTGTCCAATTAGACCACCCACGATGTGTATGTGGAGGCTATGGCCCTGATGTTGCTAGGGCATACAGTAATCACAATCACACAAATGTAAAGTGCATGAGTCACGCAGTCCAATCATGCATCAATCCTGTGCATACCGAGCGCTTATTTGGGGTAACTCTACCTATTAGGGAGTCCCATAAACCACCTACACTATGACATATGCGATGGCCAATCACACCTCATAACAAATATACAATGTTGCGTATGGGCATGTATCATAATGCCATGCTGTCACAAACTCATAATCAACAATAGTAGCCAGTATCAGCAATCGGTACCGATAATCGGCATCTATAATCAACATTGACGCAAGGCGGGGTCCATAGATGGACGGCCGATGGTAGATCAATCAAAATCAGTGGGGCCCAAATGTTTAGGTTAACCCACTAGAGAATGATGAGAATGAGCCTAACAAGGCCTAACGGAAGGTCATAATGTGGACGTCAAACCATCATTGCCCATCAATGTGGACCTTTAACCAACATTGCTCCCAAGGAATGACGCTTATAAGGCTAATCGTATAATGGGCCCACGGCCTCATACAAGGGCCTAATATACATCATCATGGGCCTCGCTTATGGGGCATATACGCATCACATTGGGCCTCACTCATGGGTTAATATATATATATAACATTGGGCCGTATCAAATGGGCCGAATCAAATAGGCCTATTCAAATGGGCCGATTCAAATCGATCGATTCACATGAGCCGATTCAAATGGCCCAATTCAAATGGGCTGAATCAAATGGACCGATTCACATGGGCCAAATCAAATGGGCCAATTTAAATGGGCTGAATCAAATGGATCGATTCACATGGGCCGAATCAAATGGACCGATTCACATGGGCCGATTCAAATGGGCCCAAACCAACCACATAATTCGCCTATTACTAGAGATCATTTTAGAGCATCAATTTAGAAAAAAATGAATCATATCTAAGGATCATTTGGACCATACCACAAATGATAATGGTGGTAATGATTTCCACAGTTAAAAATTTAGAGGGCCCACCATAACATTTATCTCCCATCCATACTGTTTATAAGGTTACAAAGACTTGGATATAGAGGGAAAACAGATATCACATTGGTCTAAAACTTCTGTAACCCAAAATGGGGTTTCAATGGTAGACATTCAACACCGCTGTTTTCTGTAGTGTGGTTCACTTGATATTGGATCTATCTTATTTTTAGTCTCAAGCTTGGAGACAAACTCGCCAAATGGATAGACGGTTGGATACAACACATGCATCAGAGGGTGGGACCCACCGTCCAACCATCTGGATGGTACGGCTAAGACCTATACATCACGGTGAATATGATGAGGTGGGATGGATGGTTTGGATGGATCAATCCATCAGCGTGGGGCCATGAGCTCGTCAAATGGATGGACGGCATGGCTAGAACAATATGTCATGGTGGGGCGCGTGAGGCGATGGTAGATGGATGAACAGCATGGGTAAGACCCATACATCACAGGGGTCCCACGTACATGGGCCACCCCACTTCACTCACCTCTCTCTCACTCTCTCTCTTCTGTATATAATATATATATATATATATATATATATATATATATATATATATATATCAAGATATATATATAACATTTAAGATGCTTACCGTCCAGACCCGCTGGACGTGCAACCGTGGACGGGCGTGGCTAACATGGAGTGTGTCTACTGACGTGGGTGTGTACTAATATATATATATATATATATATATATATATATATATATATATATATATATATATATATATATATATATATATATATATATATATATGAAAAGGTACTATGCCCTTGAGGGGATGGGATCGTCCCAAGAAATTAAACTTTTAACAGCAGAAACTAAAGAATATGATAGCCACCAAAAGAAATGAAACAAATCACAATACAGAAATGTAAAGCAACCTCAAATTCAAGTCTTGAGAGGCTGATACAAATGTTGTTCTAAGGACAACCTCGTACCATAAAAACCAAGTGTTTATGGCAAGACAACCTTACTAGAACGATAAGTATCAATATCCCAAGCTGAAGAGGAATAATAAAGGGAAATAGCAGAAAGTAAAGTCTAAACTATTACAACATTCCCACAATGCTTGAAATGTAAAAATTACAACATTCACATCCACACATACATCCCACAATTTTGAATGATAAAAGATA
Source organism: Magnolia sinica (assembly GCF_029962835.1). Taxonomy (NCBI): domain Eukaryota; kingdom Viridiplantae; phylum Streptophyta; class Magnoliopsida; order Magnoliales; family Magnoliaceae; genus Magnolia; species Magnolia sinica. Next base: position 62,873,108 of record NC_080577.1, read on the forward strand.
GGAAATATTAAACGAACATTTAAACCACAAGACACAAAGAATTATAGTGGTTCGCCTGTGTATACACCAACTGTTAAACAACAGCCACACAGTTACTCCACTCCTAATATCCTCACACAGGAGATATCAACATTCACTATCAAAATAGGTTTCATAGGTTCACCTAAAACCTTCACAATTGTCTTTTATATGGGCTTACACAATTAAAAAACCCCACTTTTTGAGTTTTCTGGCTCTCCTCAGATAACCAACACAATGAGATTTTTTTTGGTTTAACCTCAAACAAAACCAAAATAATTAAATTTACAATAAATGTGAAATACCTGGATTTCTCCTTTTGTTATAGCCCGGAAGAACCAATCAGAGTAGAAGTTCGAATGTGAAGTTCAATGTCCAATACTTACTTTGATATGGTTCTAAGTTCTAATTGATTTTAAATTAAACCAATTGGGCTAACTATATTTGATTTTGATTCCAAGAAGAAGGAATACAACAATTCCTCTTTTCAATTTAGATCGGAATATAAAAACAAAATCAAATTAAATAAGCTAACAAAAGAGAATATTAAATAAGCGCAATATAGCTTAAAAATAAACACAAACTTATCTCAGAGTAATGCCTTGATTTTACTTGAATTGAGTTTCAATCTCTGAAATTCGTTGTCTATTTATAGATGTAAAATTCATGATTACGACTAGTCCTGAGTACTCCACGTCTGGTCATAGATGAAATAAATTTTTAAACTTTCAAGTAGGATTGAAACAGACGGTTACATGACGGTCGTAGGGTGTTTACGACTGATCGTAAGACTTAAGGATTCGTTGTTGTAGTTTGAGTCGAAGAACCAGGACTTGTCGAATGAGTAGTTAACACTGTTCACACGACCGGTCGAACAGAGTCCAGGACTGGTTGTAGATGAACAAAAAATTCTGAACAATTGCAACAAACTTAGGATTGGTCCTGGATTTTCTAGGACTGGTCGAACCAGTGCTATGACTAGTCGAACAAGGTCTAGGACTAGTCTTAGAACAGACCAAATACTTATAAAGTAATTCAATATGAATTATATATTCGAAATGATCTACCTTAAGGTCAATCTAAGGTCTATCATACCTGAGACATGAAGTATGAACATTGAAACTTCATTCAATCAGATGAAGGTTGTCCTTTGAACATTATGAAGCTTGAGATATCTACTTGATGTAGCTTGATCTTAAGATCTTCTATAGCTTGGATTTATTTTCTTAGAATGTACTTCATTTTTGAACATCATCTTTAGACTTGAACAAATGCTCTTCTAATTGACGTAGTTCTGAACATTGAAGCTTACAGAAGAGGATCAAGTACATGACCTTGCATTTCTTGAAGTAGATCACCGTACTTGACTTGACGCATTGATGCAGTGTCTTGAACATCCATACAACAACAAACTACACAAGACACATATAGAGGTTTTGACACCACAAAATTTGACAACCAAAAGAGCATAAGACTATAGCACACAAGACACATATAGAGGTTTTGACACCACAAAATTTGACAACCAAAGGAGCATGAGACCATAGCACTTACAATCTCCCCTGTTGTCAAATTTGTGACAAAACACACTCCAAAGAAGAGAAGCACAACTCATATATAAAAGAACCAGTTACAGCCTGATTAAAGAATTATGCACCAGTTGTTAACTTAATGAATCAGGCACCAGTTGTTAATAAGCATAGATATTATAGCCTGGTTAAAGAATCATGCACCAGTTGTTAACTTAACGAATCATGCACCAGTTGTTATTAATCACAAATATTATAGCCTGGTTAATGAATCATGCACCAGTTGTTAACAAGCACACCAGTTGTTAACAAGCCCAAATATTACTCCCCCTGAGTAACACATAAATCCAAAAGAAATGCTTATGCTACTACTTTCACAAATATCAAGGATATACCCAATAAATTCTCCCCTTTTTTGTCACAATATTACAAAGGAAGAAATAAAAGGATAATTAGCAGGAGAGTAAGTAATGGATGAACTAGTCAAGATATAAGCAAGTTAAAAAGTCCACACACCATAAGCTAGTTCAAAAAAAAAAGTTACTTAAGGTTCATACACCACCAAAAGTAAAAAGTAATAAAGTTAATACAGACCAATATAATCACTTAAGAAGGAGTAGGAGTAAAAGGATCAAGTTGATGAAGGCCCTTGTTTTTATGCCTGAGATACTTACGTATATATTTAAACCTTAAATCGTGGGCAACATTCATATTTTTTACCTTCTCTTCCAAAGCACATAAACGCGTATCAAACTCAGATGGCTCATAATCAGGATCATTTTCAGAGTCAGATTCTATCTCATAAAAAATGTCATCTATGTTAATATCATCCGGAGGAAGATCACCAGCATCTTCTTCATTCCCAGCTTCAGCTCCACTTCCACCAACATCCACTTGGCCAGGAGTCAATCCCAATTTCATCTTGTTTATATTAGAATTGTTGAAAATGATATGATGGATAGGAGCCTCTCCAAAAGGCATAGCCACTAGCATATGATTAGCTAAAACAGTCATAAGATATGCAAATGGAATATCACTGTGACCTGGATGGAGACGAAATTGAATAATTGAATGACATATCAAGGAAGGCAGACAAACTTTAGTACCAGAAATGAGAGAATGTAAGACTCAAACCATAAAAGAAGTTAGTTCAGTTTTGTTACCTGAACGAGGATATAGATTTGAAATAAAAATTCTATGGAGCACCCTGTATTTGGGTAATAAATACTTTGCGGGGAGCACATTCCCTTTATGCATCCATTGCACATTCATATTGCATAGATCTCTAGTCAACATACATTTCTCTGATTCAGAGGGTTTTTTAATTAAAGTATGAATAGGAATACCCTCATCATTAATAGGAATATCCACAAGGCCAGATATCAAATGACGATCTACATCGAATGGCCCTTCTCTAGTATCAATCTTAAATGATAAATTTTCAGTAGAAAAGTTAAAAAGACATGCAAACATGGCCTGTGCAATAGATTGGAATGCTGGCCCACCCCAATGTAAGATGTTATCCCATCCTATAGCTTGAAGTAGAGGTAGGATACCAAACTGAGTAATATGATTAAGATCAACCGGATATTCGATAATGACATTGTGCATACACAAATCCCTCACATATGAGGGATCATCTTCAGGAGACCGAAGATGTCGCCAAGTTAAATTCGACCTAGAAGAGGAAGCACCACGTGTTGTTTTCTTTTTTCCTCTTGAGTCCATTTGCAACAAGAAACTCAAGAAAATAAGAAGATATAAAGGATGTAGAGTGAGGTTTTGCTAGATCAGATTTTTGAAAATAAAACCTCAAAATTACAATGAAAGATCAAATAGATTACTCCAAGAGTGAAAATGAAGTAATATAGAACAGAATATATAAGAAAAATGCAAATAACGCACTAACCTTGAAGATCTAGGTCGGTAGCTTCGACTGGTCGGGCGTCGGCTCGTTGGAGAGGGAATAGGAAATGAGGAAGATGAGATTTTTCTCCAAATTATAAAAGGCCCAACGTGCTCCACAACCGATCGAGTACAACCATGACTAGTCGTGTATAGGAAAAAACATGTATTTTTTCATAAAAAATTGTAATTTAACCACATAAAGTATTAACTATATATATACACTATGATACATACATGCATGAATAATCAATTTTGAATGCACATACCAAGATCAAATTTTAATTTAATAAACCTACTTTTTTCGAGCGGTTTAGTGAAAATGTCAGCAAGTTGAGTCTCAGTCGGAATGTATTATAAAGATATTATTTTTTCTTCCACTAATTCACGAATATAATGATATTTAATGTCAATGTGCTTGGTACGTGAATGTTGGATTGGATTTTTTGAAATATTTATCGCACTGGAATTATCATTGATTCCTTTGTAACTCCATAATCGCTTAACAAACGTTTCATCCAAACAAGTTGAGTACATAGATTTCCTGCTGCGATGTATTTAGCCTCAGCAGTTGAGAGCGATATAGAACTTTGTTTCTTGCTGAACCAAGAAACTAAACAATTTCCAATATAAAAACAACCACCACTGGTTGATTTCATATCATCGATATTACCAGCCCCATTAGCATCAGAGTACCCAGCCAATTAAACACTAGTATCATGTGGATACCAGAGACCTAATTTAATAGTACTTGCAACATATCTCATAATCCGCTTGACCACAGTTAGATGTGACTTTTTAGGGTTATACTGATATCTAGCGCAAATACCAACACTTAAAGTAATATCAGGTCTACTAGCAATTAAATAAAGTAAACTATCAATCATACTTCTATACAGTTTAGGATTCACATCTTTACCTGTAGAGTCATTTGAGAGTCTTAAAGTTGTACTCATAGGAGTATCAAAGTTCTTACCATTCTCAAATCCGAACCTTTTAATCAAGTTCAAGGCATACATGGTTTGAGAAATAAAAATACCATCAGGTTGTTATTTTATTTGCAACCCTAGGAAATAGTTTAATTCCCCAACCATGCTCATTTCGAACTTAGATTTCATTAAATCTGTAAACTCAACAGTCATGTTAGTACATGTTAATCTATAAATAATATCATCAACATAGATTTGAACCATTAAGATATCATCATTGTGTTTCTTAACAAAGAGCGTCTTATCGACACTACCCATTTTAAAATTATGACTTAGTAAAAACTTAGTCAATTTTTTTGTACCATGCCCTGGGAGCTTGTTTTAAACCCTAGAGAGCCTTTTTAAGGCAATACACATGATCAGTGTTCTTAGGGTCTTCAAAACCCATTAGTTGTTCCACATACACTTCTTCATGTAGATCACCATTTAAGAAGACACTCTTTACATCCATTTGATAAATTTTAAACTTCCTAAAGCATGCAATGGATATAAAAAGTTTGATTCAATCAAAACGAGCTACTGGGGCAAAGGTTTCATCATAATCAATGCCTTCTATTTAAGTGTACCCTTGTACAACCAGTCTAGCCTTGTTTCGATAATATTACCAAGTTCATCAGACTTATTTTTGAAAATCCACTTATTTCCTATAATGTGTTTATCTTTAGGTCTAGGAACTAGATACCAAACATCATTTCTTACAAATTGGTTAAGCTCTTCTTGCATCGTAACTATCCAGTTTTCGTCAGAAAGAGCTTCTTTTACGTTAGCTTGTTCTATTTGGGATGTGAAGCACACGTAATTACATGTCTTCTAGTTGTCTATGAGTGCGCACACTAGTGAGACGGTTTCCAAGAATCTGAGTAGTTGGATGATCTTTAACAGACCTCTGTTCAATATTAGTTTGATTTGATGAAGTATCTGGTTTGTCAATTAAAAGAACTTCATCATTATTTGAACTTAGGGCAGGCGTATTCAAATGATCGTCTATGACTGCATTTATAGATTCATGATTCACACCAGTCCTTTTGTTCAATACGCGATATGCACGACTGTTTAAAGAATATCCTAAAAATATTCCTTCATCATTTTTTGTGTCAAATTTTCCCAGATTTTCACGGTCATGCAAAATATAGCACTTGCTGCCAAAAACTCGAAAGTATTTGACAGTAGGCTTCTTATCAAACCAAAGTTCATAAGCAGTTCTATTATTAGATTTACATGTATAAACTCGGTTAATAATATAGCACGCAGTATTTATGGCTTTAGCCCAAAGATTTCTAGGGAGTTTCATACTATTCAACATTACATTTTTCATTTCTTGAAGTACTCTATTTTTCCTCTCCACAAATACATTTTTTTGTGGTGTTTTGGGAGTAGAGAATTTATGCGATATTCCCTGATTGCTACAGAATTTCTCAAAACTGCTATTCTCAAATTCAGATCCATGATCACTATGGATTTTACTGACTGAGAACCTTTTTCAGTTTGAATCCGCTTGAGCACTCTTTTTACTTCAACAAGGGTTTCTGATTTATCCCTTAAGAAAGCTACCCATGTAAATCTGGTATAATAATCCACGATCACCAGAATGTATTTTTTACCACCTCGACTCTTCGACCTGGTTGGTCCTATAAGATCCATATGAAGAAGTTCAAGTGGTCTTGATGTGGCATTGGAGTTCACTTTCTTGTGATGGTTCCTTGTTTGTTTGCCAATCTAGCATTCGCCACATATTTTGTCTACTTTCTATATTTTGGTAGACCTCTTATTAGTTCTCTTTTGCTCAATCTATATAGATTATGGTAGTGTACATGTCCAAGGCGTTTATGCCATAATTTCGTTTCATCGGCAATTAATTAGATGAGCTACCATTGCATACAAAATAGCAGTTTTCAGAAGTCCTACGACCAGTTAATATTACAGAACCCTTTTTGTTTAAGATTTCACAACCTTGATTTGAAAATTTCACACTATGATTGTTATCGCATATTTGAGATATGCTTAACAGGTTGTGTTTTAGTCCCTCAACATATAAAACATTCTTAAATAAGGGAAGATTATAGAGTTGAACCGTACCTTGGCCAATAATCTTGTAGTTGTTACCATCATCAAATGTGACTGACCCATCAGTCGTATCTTTAAGATCGGTAAATAAAGCCTTGTCACCTGTCATATGCCTGGAGCATGCACTATCTAGGTACCACTTTGAATGACTTATAGCTTTGAAAGCAGTGTGGGCAACCATGCAAGTAACCTTAGGAGCCCATTTCATAATAGTTTAGGGTTTAGGAGAATATTTGGTCTTCTTCTGTCTGTTATTGTAAGAATGACCTACTGAGTTAGATTTTAAAATCTCCTTAAGCAAATCAACTATTTTTTTCAGCTAAAGGATTTTGGTTCTGATTTTTATAGTTGACAAACTTGCTTTTAGGTTTTTGAAAAGTTTTAGCATTTTTAGAAAAACCTTGAATAGTACTTTTCCCTTTTAAGTTAGAGGTTTCTCCTTTTACAAACTTAGGAGGAGTATTCTATTGTTTAGAAGGTATATTCTTATCATAGCCCAACCCGGATTTGTCGCCACATTTGATAGATCCAGATAAGAGTTTTTCAAACTTTGAATCTCCTTGGGCATACCTCCATGTATCCTTTAAACTCAAAAGTGAAGAGTTTTTAAGTTTAAGTTTGTCATTTTCAGATTTAAGATTTTCAATCAGGGAGGTTTTGAATTCTAAATCGCATTTAGTCTTTTCAAAACAATCTGAAATATGGGATTTTTCCAAAACAAGAGACTCATAATTTTCTTTAAGCTTTGAAAATTTTTCTTTTTGAAGTTTAAGTTTGACAACAATTTTACAACTTTCCTTGTATAGGGCATTGTACGCATCTTAAAGATCATCTTCATTTTCACAATCACTATTCAGATTTTCTTCACTTGTTAAATCATCATTATCTGAAAATGTGAATTTGGCTAGAGTCATAAGAGCTTTAACTTCACTGCCTGACTCGGTTTCAGAATCTTCTGATCAGAAGAGGCCAGAGGATTCATCCCAAGTAGCCAACATACCATTCTTTTTGGGTTTATCCTTTTTAGGACACTTATTTGCCAAATGCCCATATTCTTGGCAGTTGTAACATTGACTGTCTTTTAATGCTTTCCAAGATTTAGATTTAAGTTTAGATCTTTTCTTATCATTTGCTTTTTGAAAATCAACCTTCTTTTTACTTTTGAAAATTTCATAAAACTTTTTTGCCAAAAGGGCCATATCGTCTTCAGAAATCAGAATTTTCTTGAAAACTATTTTTAGAAGATTTAAGAGCAATCGATTTTCTTTTTGGAGTTTTAAAAGTTAACTCATAAGTCTGTAAAGAGCCAACTAATTCCTCTACCCTCATATTGTCCTTATCATGAAGTTCCTGGATCGCGGTTACCTTAGAATTGAACCGTTCAGGAAGTGAGCGCAGTATCTTTGTAAACACTTTACTTTCTGGGTTTTATCACCAAGACCCCATATAGAGTTCACAATGTCATTTAATCTAGTGTAGAAGTCCATAAACATTTCATTTTCCTCCATATGAATTTCTTCAAATTTGGTTGTGAGGATTTGGACTTTAGATTTCTTGACGATTGATGTACCCTCGTGTGTCATTTTTAATATATCCTAGGCTTACTTTGCAGAATTACAGGATATAATTCTTTTGAACTCATCCGGTGATAGTGCGCAAGTGATTGCATTTAGTGCTTTTGCATTTGCACTACTCTCACTTTTCTGAAGTGTGGTCCAAGAAAAATAAGCTGTTATTCTCATTGTTTTTGAACCATCGATACCAGTCACTTCAATGGTAGGAGGGGTCCATTCATTCACTGTGGCTAGCCACACACTTTCATCCATGGATTTATGGAAAATTCTCATCCTGGCTTTCCAATAGGCATAATTGGTGCCATCAAATGGTGGAGGCCTAGTGACTGAAAGGCTATCAAAATTTGACATTTTATATATAGCTTAGATCGTTAGCTCAGGAAATGAATCCAAGAATAAAGAATTAAAAATGAGCTATTAGGCTCTGATACCACTTTAAAAGGCCAAGCTATATATCCTAGAGGGGGGGTGAATAGGACTATGCCAAATTAAACTTTTAACAGCGGAAACTAAAGAATATGATAGCCAACAAAAGAAATGAAACAAATCACAATATAGAAATGTAAAGCAACCTCAAATTCAAGTCTTGAGAGGCTGATACAAATGTTGTTCTAAGGACAACCTTACACCATAAAAACTAAGGGTTTATGGTAGGACAACCTTACTAGAACGATAAGTATCAATATCCCAAACTGAAGAGGAATAATAAAGGGAAATAGCAGAAAGTAAAGTCTAAACTATTACAACATTCCCACAATGCTTGAAATGTAAAAATTACAACATTCACATCCACACATACATCCCACAATTTTGAATGATAAAAGATAGGAAATATCAAACGAACACTTAAACCACAAGACACAAAGAATTATAGTGGTTCGCCTGTGTGTACACCAACTGTTAAACAACAGCCACACAGCTACTCCACTCCTAATATCCTCACACAGGAGATATCAGCATTCACTATCAAAATAGGTTTCATAGGTTCACCTAAAACCTTCACAATTGTGTCTTTTATATGGGCTTACACAATTAAAAAACCCCACTTTTTGAGTTTTCTGGCTCTCCTCAGATAACCAACACAATGAGATTTTTTTGGCTTAACCTCAAACAAAACCAAAATAATTGAATTTACAATAAATGTAAAATACCTGGATTTCTCCTTTTGTTGTAGCCCGGAAGAACCAATCAAAGTAGAAGTTCGAATGTGAAGTTCAATGTCCAATACTCACTTTGATATGGTTCTAAGTTCTAATTGATTTTAAATTAAACCAGTTGGGCTAACTATATTTGATTTTGATTCCAAGAAGAAGGAATACAACAATTCCTCTTTTCAATTTAGATTGGAATATAGAAACAAAATCAAATTAAATAAGCTAACAAAAGAGAATATTAAATAAGCGCAATATAGCTTAAAAATAAACACAAACTTATCTCAGAGTGATGCCTTGATTTTACTTGAATTGAGTTTCAATCTCTGAAATTCGTCGTCAATTTATAGATGCAAAAATCATGATTACGACTGGTCCTGAGTACTCGATGACTGGTCATAGATGAAATGAATTTTTGAACTTTCAAGCAAGATTGAAACAGACGGTTACATGACGGTCGTAGAGTGTTTACGACTAGTCGTAGGACTTAAGGATTCGTTGCTGTAGTTTGAGTCGAAGAACCAGGACTAGTCGAATGAGTAGTTAACATTGTTCACACGACCGGTCGAATAGAGTCCAGGACTGGTTGTAGATGAATAAAAAATTCTGAACAATTGCAACAAACTTAGGACTGGTCCTGGATTTTCTAGGACTGGTCGAACCAGTGCTATGACTAGTCGAACAAGGTCTAGGACTAGTCTTAGAACAGACCAAATATTTATAAAGTAATTCAATATGAATTATGTATTCAAAATGATCTACCCTAAGGTCAATCTAAGGTCTATCGTACCTGAGACATGAAGTATGAACATTGAAACTTCATTCAATCAGATGAAGGTTGACCTTTGAATATTATAAAGCTTGAGATCTCTACTTGATGTAGCTTGATCTTAAGATCTTCTATAGCTTGGATTTGTTTTCTTAGAATGTACTTCATTTTTGAACATCATCTTTAGACTTGAATAAACGCTCTTCTGATTGACGTAGTTCTGAACATTGAAGCTTACAGAAGAGGATCAAGTACATGACCTTGCATTTCTTGAAGTAGATCACCGTACTTGACTTGAAGCATTGATGTAGTGTCTTGAACATCCATACAATAACAAACTACACAAGACACATATAGAGGTTTTGACACCACAAAATTTGACAACCAAAAGAGCATGAGACTATAGCACATAAGACACATATAGAGGTTTTGACACCACAAAATTTGACAACCAAAGGAGCATGAGACCATAGCACTTACAATCTCCCCCGTTGTCAAATTTGTGACAAAACACACTCCAAAGAAGAGAAGTACAACTCATATATAAAAGAACCAGTTACAGCCTGATTAAAGAATTATGCACCAGTTGTTAACTTAACGAATTAGGCACCAGTTGTTAATAAGCATAGATATTATAGCCTGGTTAAAGAATCATGCACCAGTTGTTAACTTAACGAATCATGCACTAGTTGTTATTAATCACAAATATTATAACCTAGTTAATGAATCAAGCACCAGTTGTTAACAAGCACACCAGTTGTTAACAAGCACAAATATTACTCCCCCTGAGTAACACATAAATCCAAAAGAAATGCTTATGCTACTACTTCCACAAATATCAAGCATATACCCAATAAATTCTCCCCTTTTTTGTCACAATATTACAAAGGAAGAAATAAAAGGATAATTAGCAAGAGAGTAAGTAATGGATGAACTAGTCAAGATATAAGCAAGTTAAAAAGTCCATACACCATAAGCTAGTTAAAAAAAATAGTTACTTAAGGTTCATACACCACCAAAAGTAAAAAGTAATAAAGTTAATACAGACCAATATAATCACTTAATCAGATCCTGAAGAAGGAGTAGGAGTAAAAGGATCAAGTTGATGTCTTAATTTTACTTGAATTGAGTTATCAATCTCTGAAATTCGTCGTTTATTTATAGATGCAAAAATCATGCCTATGACTGATCCTGAGTACTCCACGACTGGGCATAGATGAAACGGATTTTTGAACTTTCAAGCGGGATTGAAATAGACGGTTACACGACCGGTCGTAGGGTGTCTACGACTAGTCGTTGGACTCAAGGATCCGTTGCTGTAGTTTGAGTCGAAGAAATAGGACTGGTCGAATGACTAGTCGACACTGTTCACACGACCAATCGAACATAGTCTAGGACTGGTCGTAGATGAACAAAAAATTCTGAACAATTGCAACAAACTTAGGACTGGTCTTGGATTTTCTAGGACTGGTCGAACCAATGCTAGGACTAGTCGAACAAGGTCCAAGACTAGTCTTAGAACAGACCAAATACTTATAAAGTGAATTAATATGAATTATGTATTCAAAATGACCTATCCTAAGGTTAATATAAGGTCTATCATACATGTGACATGAAGTATGAACATTAAAACTTCATTCAATCAGATGAAGGTTGACCTTTGAACCTTATGAAGCTTGAGATCTCTACTTGATGTAGCTTGATCTTGAGATCTTCTACTGCTTAGATTTATCTTCTTAGAATGTACTTCATTTTTTAACATCATCTTTAGACTTGAACAGGCGCTCTTCTGATTGACATAGTTCTGAACATTGAAGCTTATAGAAGAGGATCAAGTACATGACCTTGCATTTCTTGAAGTAGATCACCGTACTTGACTTGAAGCATTGATGAAGTGTCTTGAACATCCATACATCAACAAACTACATAAGACACACACAGTGGTTTTGGCACCACAAAATTTGACAACCAAAGGAGCATGAGACCATAGCACACAAGACACATATAGAGGTTTTAACACCACAAAATTTGATAACCAAAGGAGCATGAGACCATAGCACTTACAATATATTATTTAAATATTAAGTTCTCCTTATTTTTTTACTGTAGAGTGTTTCCCTTACACAGTCCAGCAGCAGAGACTGCTGGATGTCCAAGGTATGGTTGCAATACCTTCATCACGGTGGGGTCTATACATCCCAAAATGGACAGTATGGATATAATATATACATCATAAGTGGGCCACTCTCATCATCAACATCACCAAAAGAAAAGGAGAAAAGAGGGAGAGGGAGAGAGAGAGAGAAACGGTGAGATAGAGGGACCCCGCCACTATGGGCCCCTCTCTCAATGTATACATCAATGTGGGTCCCACAACATGTGGCCCAAAAAATTAAAATCAATGGTGGATCACATACCTATGGCACTCCTCCTTGATCCATTGGACTCGTATGCTCCTTACCTTCAATTTTGATGGAGGTAGATGATGAATGAATGGTTGAGATGGGAGATGAGAGAGTGAGAAAGTGAGCCACATTGTCTTTGGGAGAGAGAGAGCTTGGACGTTGGAATTTTTTGTTACTTGGGAGATTTTTTCTGAGAAATGAGGGAGAGAGGGAAGTGATGGGATGATAAGAGATGGAGTGATGGGTGCTGGGTGATGGGTGGAGTGATGGATGAAGTGATGTAAGGGTTGACTTTGGGGTAGCTTGTGTAAGAGAGAGGTAAGGGTAGGGTATGGGTTACTTGTACTTAACTTGAGGTGTGATGTGTACTTGATTGATGGGATTGATTGATTGATGGGATAAGTCGTAGAGATTTTCTCAGAATTCGCATACGCGACATTTTCCTCGAAATAAACACGAGCCCATATCTTCTAGCCTGGGTATTAGATCGGTGCGCGAGTCACGGCGTTGGAACCGCAGCGACGGTGCGGTCATTAGGGTATAAGTTTTGGGTCGAGTAGACTTTGGTATGCAGGACTGGGCTTAGGATCGCACGCATACATCGGGTACAGGTCAAGGGTTGCCGAAATTCGACCGGGAGGACCGCAGAAGCCTATGGAACGGTACAAACTATGATACGGGCCTTACACCTATTGTGGAAGAAACTTTTAAATGTTCATATTAGATCACATTTCCTCATTCCCAGTTACAATTATCCAGTTAGTGCTTCTTATTGTTAGATGCGCTGGTGGGTTCATCAATATTACTTGGTAGACCAATGTTACCTAGTGAATCTTGCTATATGGATCCCTCCTCCTCACCTGAAAGATTACCAGAAGGACTAAGGTATCGGCTATTTTGAAGAAATGGATCGTGCCCCCTCTCTGGGCCAACTTTGCATAAGAATCTCTTTGGAAGACGACACTCATGAAGTAAAGCCTACTGATGCCCTTGAAGGATGGATAGCTTTTGGTATTCCTTTAAAGGACACTCACAAATCACTGATAGAGAATGATGATTCCTTACAATTCTACCCTCCTCCTCCTTTGCGAATATTACGTAATAATTCTCCTTTACAATCAGAAAGGCAGAAAGTGGAGGGACATTGTTGCCCACCTCAGAAAGATAAACATATTGTTATTGAAGACTCATCCTCTTTAGAAGAATAAATATATTTTAAGACATTTGACTTAGTACATAAGGTTTTGAGTATCAAACATTTTGACCAGGCTTAATGTAATCACAGTCTATATTGCATGCTTGTTTGTTCTAAATATAAAATTTTCATGATTTTTGTCATTATATCAAACAATCGGCATATTTGGGAACATTCCATATAGTCATGTATCCTTTCAGTATCTCAATATTACAAATTTTCTATATATTTCTTTTAGAACATGCAACCTCTTTTGAAAGTATCACAATATTTCTTTTCATAAATTTTCAGGTCGTGATTTATTGCAAGCATATTTATTTACCCACATATGAAATATTCTGAAAGCATTGTAAGATATCTTAATATTTAATGAAGCATAACAAATAAAAATAACAACATATTACGATCATTAGTATGGAGTTTCCTTTGTGATTTTGGTTTTGATAGGTGGTACTAGGTTTCAATTCAGTTAGATGATCACACATAGTTTAAGCTCTTAAGTAGTGGAGTAACCTAGTTTTTTAGACTCCTGAGTAGTGGTGTCGGGTCTCATGTGATAGTATCTATAACTCTTATGAGTTCACTGAACTTCTCATAGCTTGGTGAGTTCAAAAACCGTGATCCATCAGAGGGGCCTAGTGAAGCTACCGGGGTCGTGAACTCGGTTGGATTTACGAATAGGGTTGGCCACCGTAACTCTCTAGAGTTCACGTGGTGCACAAGGTGACCTTTAGAGTACGAAATCCAGGGCCACCAGTCCATCAATGAGTAGGTTTAGGCCCTTCCTCATGAGTTACTAATGAAATCAAGCTAAGGATCTGGGGGGTCTTATGCATGGTTGGCCTATCCATAGACAATGCCAAAGAGCGCACACTGCAGCCCACATTTTCTTCGTCTGTAAGGTCAAGCCCATTCATGGGAGGGAAATTTCATCTGTTCCCCGTGACGCTGCCAGAAAGCTATACAGACGGCATGGGTGTTACGCGTGATTAGCCGTTGAGGACTTTTTGGCCCTTTAGGGTTTCAGTCATTGGCTTCATCCGTTGCTCGCATGAGTATGTGTATGATGGCCTTCATGGGCTTTTTAGGGCCACTTGAATTTCTCACCGCTGCCCGAATGGTGATGGAGATAGGCTTTGTGCGTAGTTGGCCGTATAGGGCTTGCCTAGGTTGCCTTAAGAAGTAAGCTGCCATTGCTATCATTAACTTTATATGTGGTTGGCTATATAGTTCATTCCACTGCCAAAATTGGTGAATCAATAATTGATATTTCACCGCCACTAACAATGTTTTGAGAACATTCATATTATGTTTAAAATAGTATATCAGCTTGGCGATGATAGCAATTTTGATAAAATGAGCTTATATGACTGATTAATGATGATAGCGAGAGTTGCTAATTTTGGCGATAATCATCGATGTTTGGCGAATTTGACGATAATCATCGATGTCGGCGGTAATCGTCAATCCTTAGTAGAAATCATCAATACTTGGGTAGCAATCATCAACGACAGTGATCATCAATGCTTCTGATACGTTTGAGAAGCTTTACTTGAAAATTTATGCTTTTTATTCATTCACATGAGGGAGAGTACATGACTTTGTCTTTGGCAGCCCATTTGCCCTTCTACTTGTCATGCCCCCTTTTGATTAGGAAGCATTGCTCTGGGAATCTTTGTAATGAAAATCATGATATTGTGCCCTTTAAAAAATATACTATCGTTGTATCACCTCACTGTTTGCCCAAGATTAGCATTGCCCCAAGTTTTGAACTAATTAGGCCTGTGTACTATTTATCTCTTCTTTTATTTCATACACTTTCCTTATAACGACTTCACCTTTATCAATCATCTTCTATAACTTTTTCTTCAAGCTGAAACAATTCTCCGTTCGATGTCCAAGGAAACGACGATAATAATAATAATCACCTTCATTTATTTTCTTCATTTCCTTTGGACGTTTCGGCCATGGCAATTTGATCTTTTTGGTTGCCAGCAATTTGTTCAACATAGGGAGCATATCATCTTCTTCAAATGAATATTTCTTATAAGCCTTAAGCCACACAAATTCTTTCTTTATTTTCTTGGTCGTATGTTCATTCATATTTCTTGTACCTGAACCTCCTTACTCCTTTTGTAGATTCTTCATTTTTCTTTCTTCTTTAATCATATTAGTCGGATTTCTTCCAAGGTTCGAAACCAACTGACTTATATAAAAGTCAGCCACCTTTACAATAATCTTTTCTGAACTACAAGCCTCTTCAATCAGGTCTTGAAATGTCTATAAATATAAACCCTCAAGACTTAGCACAATACTTGGCTTTATACACTCTAAGCATAACTTAACTTGCTCGTTTTCTTCTTTCACCAATCGTATGCATGATGCCCCTAGGATTCTCCATCGATCAATGAATTCTTTGACGGATTCATCCTTTCTTTGGTGAATAGAAGCTAAGCCATGAGTGACTTCTTTAGAAGGTAATTCGACAAATTTTGAATCAAAATGAGAATTTCTGAGTGAATCCACCGCTGCCGGCCATTCTCTTATTGCAGCAGCTTTCCTTTTATCTTTCTTAATCTTCAATAGTTCCCTGCAAATGTGGTATTCACAGTCACTTTCTTATCTCATTTTTCATCCTTTTTCATTACTATTTCGCCTAGTTTTATCATTCTCTGCAACATATCTTTTAATGTAAAACAATTTTCTATCAAATGCCCAACATAACGATGATAACGACAATATCTCTTATCTTTAGTCATTTTGACTTCTTCTGGGCGTCTGGGTTGAGGTAATTGAATGGTTCTGGTGGCTAGCGGTTGTTCCATTATTGGTACGATGTCTTCTTTTTCAAAATCATACTCTTCATGATAATCATTTGATCGAGTTTGCTTATCATTCAATTGGTCTTTATACTTATCTGAATCTTCTCTTTTTCTAGTCTCTCGCTTGTTATAGAAAGTACTTTTCTTTATTTATTGAGAAATAGTATTTACTAATAGTCTATTAGATTCTCTTCGGTCCGCTCTGTTTTGAAATACTAGCATCTTCCTGGCCATCAATTCTAAAGCATGCGCTTTTGTCGCTAATTCTTGAAAAGTTTTTATGTTAGTGCTTGTGAGTTTGAATGCGATTGCTGTTTCTATGGAATTTAAGCACATCTTCACTTGTTTCTTCTCTTCTAATAACTATCTGCAAGAAGTTCCCAATGTCTTCCACCTGTCTATGAATTTCTCTACTGTCTCTCCTTCTCTTTGTCGCAACGAAGCTAACTCTATAATACTGACATCGCGTTCTGAAGAAAAGAAGTTTGACATGAAGGCATCCTGCATTTGCTCCCAAGTGTGCATTGATCCCGAAGCCAGACTGAAGTACCATCGGAACGCTTTGCTTGTCAGAGATGATCCAAACAATCGTAGACAATACTGCGATATCATAGAGAAATTCCCCATACTAGTAATAAAGTACATTAAATGTTCCTCCGGTGACCCCTCTCCATTAAACTTCTGAAAATCTGGATGCTTGAAGTTGGCTAGGAACGGGATGTCTTCTACTTCCTGTGGATATGGCATTTGATATTTAAATCGACTGACATTTTCACGTTCCCTTTCCACCGTGACAGCTTCCTCAACAACTTATCGTACTTCCTCTTGAGTTATAATCCTTAATGCTAGAGAAGATCCGAGCAATCCTGCCCCCTGTGGCTGGAAACCTTCAGGTCGATGTTCTTGTCCGTTCATTGTGCCCATCATCGTAAGAGCCACTATCTGGCTACGTTATGAGCAAGAGTTGCCAGGGCCTCTCTGAGATTTCTACATTCTTCCATTATCGTTCTCTGTGCTTACACAATTTCATTTAGATGGTCTTCCGTAGTCGGTATAGTCCCCTGATCTATTCCGGCCATGTGTATTATGGCTTTCCCAATTCCTGATGAAGCTGTGTTCGGAGTGGGATAAGAATGTGTTGATGTAATGGGGCTTACGAGGAGGGGAGTCCCATTTGATTTTCCCATACTTCCACTGCAACTAATTGATCGAGACGACACAGAAGTAGGTGATCCCACGAGTAACGCTTTTTCCTTTTGTTCTTTTATCCATCGGGCACTTAGAGCAATTAGAGTCGGGAAGTCACGTGATGCTAATTGTGGAATCGTATGCCCAGGATATATGGCAGGAGGGACCAATTTAGGATTCTTTCTGGCAACATTCCGTGTTATCGGTCCACTGGTTCGTGGTGAAGGCGGACTCGTTCTAAAGCTTCTTGCGTTTTGAGCCCTGCTTCTCTGAGATGTCACGACAGTCCAATCCTCACTATCTTTTGGTACTCGAGGTGAAGCAAATACGACTCCAACCATTGTTTGAGCTGAGTCATTTTTTCTTACGGGAGACTAAGTCTTGCACTTCGATGGCTGGTCCAACGCATATTCCACCATGAATCCAGTTGTGGTGAAGTAAAAGTTTACCTTCATTGCTGGATTTGCCATTTGATCGTAGTTCGCAATTTTATCTTTTTACCTTCAAAATGAGACACAAAATTGTAATCATTATTTGGATAACAATATAATCTATCTAAGAGATGACGGGGAGGATGTTTCCACTAAGTCTCGCCATTTTGGCGTTGGAAAGACGCCAAACTATAATGAAAGTTCTATAACTATCTCAATGTTAACATTAAATAAGATAAAATCCCCAGCAGAGTCGCTATTTTGTTTCGAACAAGAAACAAAAGCATTCGATTTGGGAGATTATCTTATTCAAATGTAACAGAGAAAGAGTTCATCAAGAACAATAATCATATTATTAATTACTGAGTTCATTTACATCCTTGGGTATCCCTTGATTCTAAGATAGATTATTTAGAATACAGAAATTGATAAAGTTCAAATGTCCAAGCCGGATGTCAAATTTGGCAGCACTTCGACTCGTAATTTGATCATCTCTTTAAGAGGAATATTGTACAGATCTGATCAGCTAATTTCTCTCCTTGAAGCTTGGATAGAAGAGGATCTGGAGCCTAATCATTTTGATAGCATTTCATCCTGATCACCATTGTAGACTGCATGAGTCTAGTTGTGTGGACCCATGCAATCAACATGGTTGCGTGGGTCTGCGCAAACCACGGGCTTCTCTTCAGTCCTACCTTCAGTTTTCTCTATTGCTCTGTACTTCTTCCCAAATCTTCGATCCCCCAAATGAGGGGGGAGGGGGTATTTATAGGCCTCCACACGTGTGGAACCTCGATCTTGGTGCCATGGGACCCACCTTTAATCAATTCTGATATTTATGGAGAACAAGTTCTGAAGTCAGTTGTGTGAACCAGCGCAACTAGTATCTGGGTTGCGTGGACCCGCGTAATCAATATCATTTGCGCGGACCCACACAAACCCTCTATAAAAATACTTGTTCTTCTTCATTTTCTATTTCCTTCCATTTTTCACTTTTAATCTTCTTTTTCTTTAATTCTTTCTTCTCATTTTTATACCTCAATAGAATGTATGAGTGGGTGATTGACATGATCAATTCGACTGATGCCATTAATTTTTATCAATTCTCATTCTCTCAGTATATCATAGATTATGAGACTTTTGACGACGATAAGCTTCCTCCAGCCAAACGCACCTTCTTTATTACAATACGATCCAACAATGAGAAGCTACAGTGTAGAACCGTACAATTGGGGATTAATCTGGAGGCAGGTGCTTGTGGTGCAAATTAATTCGAAATTCATCATTCCTGACTTTGGATGTTTTGTTCGCACAACATATCCATGGATGAGATGGTGGCACACCAATCTTTCCTGATCCGTCGTTGTATGTTAGTGGATTCTCCCATATGGATCCTTACTCCTAGAATCAGAAAGCGTAATCTTGTAGAAGGAGTAGGACATACTGTCGAATGGGACCGTGCCCCCACTCCTCGTGAAGCTTGTGTAAAAATTTCTATAGAAGAACCAATTTGTGAGATTAAGCCTACCAACACCCTTGAGGGTTGGATTGCCCACGGATTTCCTTTGACATATTTGAAGGCTCAAAGCAGGCATACTAGTAGGGAAGATGATACCACAGATGTTGCCGTCATTTCTCATATTCCTATATCAACAGATCCCATTCCAACTCCAGCGACTATTGGACCTTCCGAACTTCAAATGGTTCTGGTAACTGCTGGACCCTCTGAACCCCAAATAATATCGCCATCTATTCCTTGACCACCGTCTATTCGCAGAAGTTCGTCATCCCCTATCACTAAATCGAAAACTCGGGCTAGGTCTTCCGCATCTCCTGAGATTGCCGCTGCGGAGAATCTTGTACTTGCCGAGAAGAGACAATCTCCATGGAAAGGGAAACAAGTGGTCATTGGAGAACCAGTCCTGGCTTCGTCATCATCCCCATCATTATCAGAGAAAGAAGGTGAGAATCCTCTTACGGTGATTCTTCTTCTAACAGAAGTGAGTCATCTTCTGGTAACTTAAAGGAAGAGGATGAATTGAATACAAATGAAAAGGCAGAAGAAGAAGAAGAAGAAGAAGAAGAGGAAGGAGAGGTAGATGTGGGCGATGATGAGAAAATCGTCACAACCACTGAAGTTGACGAAGAGGTCACTATTCCCCGTACCCCATCTGCAAGAGTCGACGAAGAAGAAGAGCCTCTCGACTATGGGGAGTATGAAGATATACCCGAAGCTGACTTGACTATATCGTTCAACAGCAATTATTCTCCCCTTCCATACACAATGCTTTTAGATCCTCCAGCCGATACTATAGCAGTTCCAGAGGTTCTCCTAGCTTTCACAGGTATGGTTCAAGCCATCACTGTTGCCCTGTCTTCTAGTAAATGCTCCGCTAGGAAATCTAGGGCATCTCTTGAGCCTTTAATTAAAACTAGCAGAGTAGCTCATGGAATAGTCTTCCTGACAAAGCCAATTGATGCTACTACTCTAACTATAGTTGCGTCTGGCACTGAAGCTAGAGCACCTTCTTTTGCCGACATGGCTTCAGACATGCCTGGCCCGTCTTCTCTTCCTGAAGAAATATTGCCCGTAGAGACGTCAATCCCTGCTCCAATGTTTTAACAACTGCAGGTATGCTTTATTCCATCCCTTTATTTTATAATAATACTCCACAATTTATCTTTTAATTCATGCTTTCTTTCATATATGTTTTGCACTCCACCCTATTTCTAGCGGTTCCACGGGCTCCAATTGTCTCTACTGTTTTGAATGTAATATCCTTAGAGAAGATTCCTCCTCCTGCACTAATCTTATTAAAGAGTTCTCTATCGGCTGCTATATATAATTTCAAAGATCCCACTATTGAGGCATAAAAAATATTCAATCTCATTGCATATTCCATTGTAGTGGTTAGAGAATTCCATGGTGCAAATATTTCCCAAGGTCATTCACTCCTTATTTTGGTAAAAATTAGTGAGTTGGGGTATTTTTGGTATTTTGGTAAAAATCAACATCGGGGGGTATTTTGGTAAAAATCAGCATCAGGGGATATTTTGGGTATTTTGGTAAAAATCAACATCTGGGGGTATTTTGGTAAAAATCAGCAGCTGGGGGTATTTTGGTAAAAATCACTGAGTTGGGGTATTTTGGTAAAAATCAGTGAGTTGGGGTATTTTGGTAAAAATCAATGAGTTAGGATATTTTGGTAAAAGGCAGTGAAGAGGGTGTTTTGGTAAAAAAAGGGGTGCACGGGTGTCATTTTAATGGAGAAGGGAGGTACACCACCATTTAAGGGAGAGGTTGGTGAACACCACTTTGTAAGGAAAAGTTGTATAAGGGAAGAAGTGGTGGTGAACACCACCGTGTAAGGGAGGAATGCCTATAAATACTCCCTCCCACGCCTTATTTGGACAGGAGACAAGAAGGAGAAAAATAGGGAGAGAAGTAGGGAGAGGAGTCATCCACATCTTCCCATTGTGCGCCACTTAGTGGTGTGCGCTAGATAGGGTGTGCGGCGGACAACCCATTGTCCACTCAACACCCTTAAAAAAAAGGGGTTTGCGCACAACACCCTTCAAGAGGATTTACATACAAAGGGGTTTGCACATAACATCCTTCAAGAGGACTTGCACACAACACATTTCCAAAGGGGTTTTGTCTTAACTTCACCACTTTCTCCCTCACATCCTAACTCTGTGTTGTGCGCCACATTCAAAGGAGCATTGTCTAAATACCTCTCTTGTGTGCCACTTTCCAAGGAGCATGTTGCACACACCCACTTCCAAATGAAGTTGCGCACAATGCCACCACTTTTCTCTCCTTTGTCCTAAGCCTTGCGAACAATGCCACCACTTTTTTCTCCTTTATCTTAAGCCTTGCACACAATGCCTCTTTTCTCTCTCTCTTGTCTTAATCCAAGGGTTGTGCACCATTCTTCAAGGCACTCTTGTCCTAAGAAGAAGCTCCTGCGCCATTATTCAAGGAAGGCATTGTGCGCCTATCTTAATGAAAGCCTCCATGCACCATTCCTTATGGGGATTGTCTTAATGCAGGGCTTTTCATGTCTTGATGACTCCTCCTTGCCCCATTCTCCAAGGAAGCTTGTCTTGAAGATAGGCTTTTCCTGTCTCAACGGAAGCTCCTACGCCACTTCTAGTGGAAGTATGTCCTGATACTTGGCTTCTGCGCCACTTTTGCGCCACTCCTTGGTGCGCCACTTCTCATGGAAAAAATGTCTTAACAGCTGGGTTCCAACGCCACCTTGCATGAAACCATGTCCCGATGCATGCATTTGTGCCATTTTTCCTGGAAGAAGCTTCTTGCATCATTTCATGCAGAAAGGGAGTTGCACGTCCCAGCTTTGCATGAGTTGAATATCCACTCATGACATTGGAAAATCATAGAGGAGACAGAAGAATAGAGTATGATGGAAGGTCAATACAATTTAAGTTTGAGGTCTCCACATTTCAAGGGATGGTCGGTTCACATTTCAAGGGATGATCATCGCTCCACATTTCAAGGGATGGTCGCTCCACATATTAAGGGATGATACTTGCTCCACATTTCAAGGGATGGTCACTCCACATTTCAAGGGTTTCGTAATGAAAGGATGATCGAACTGATTTCAATGGTCAGATATAGGAAGAATGAACAGAAGGATCATCAGAACTGATCTTAACGGTTAGATCAAGGGTTTCAAGCCCGCACAACCTTTCCACGTTCACAAGGAACATAAAAAGTGTCTAAATGTTACTGAAATTGCCATCGGGCTGTCTTATCTTTCATTCATTGCTTTGATTGATTGTACTTTGTTTTCAGAATCAAGGGAATCTGAGGATGTAAATGAACTCAGAATAAATGTGATCATTGTTCTCTCATTGAATTCATTGTTATCATTGAATAAATCCCCCAAATCAAACACTTTTGTTTCTTGTTCGAAACAAAATGGTGACTCTACTAGGGATTTTTTAATGATAACTTAGAAAACATTCAGAGAACTTTTATCACTTTTTGGCGTCGTATAGACGCCTAAATGGCAACTCTCAGTGGGTACATCCTCCCCTTCATCTCTAAAGAGGAAGTACAATTTTATTTAATAAAAATAACTAACACTCTGTTCTGAATGACAAGTATATTGGAATGACTTTTCTCCCGACTAACTTAATAGGAATTAACACTCCGTTTAAAAGATTCCAAGAATGTTACTATAGAAAGCACCAGAAAAGGTCAAATCAGTTGCGGTCACATACCAGTAATGTCAAGTAATGATCGGAATGATTTCTACTTCACCAGTAGCACAATAAGACGATAAAGGACGGATGATGGTAACATCCAAAAGAAGAAGGGTTCAATCCTCTCTTGCAAAGAATATCGTCCTGCCAAGTCTGGATTATAGGTCGATCATGTGCAATACTACGAGGCGCAGTTTTACTTCACTCACTTAGTTCATCCTCCTCGATGGCATCAGTAATACAGTTTTCACTTTCTCATTTGATATCAGGACATTCAAAGTGTGTAGGAAAATAGGAAATCAGTACATTTGAAGTCTTCACCAGAAGAGCATCTTGCTGAAGAAATCCTTGACTTTCCAACAGCAACTACTGTGAACAATAGTAAACTTTAAGGAAAGTCTTCAGATGAGAAGTTAGTGTGACTAAATTGGCCGTCGCTTACCAACGAGAAGATGAACTAATTAACAAATTCATCAGCCAATGGAGAACCCTAGGGCTTCATGTTCCCAATCCGACAAAGAAGAAGAATATTTGAAAGGAGTCAAAGTGAAACTTTTCAACTCTCATATGGATCGGCTATTTCAAAGTCTTAAGAGAATAGAGACAAATGACAGAGGCAATTCGCAATTTAACAAAGTAGAAGAGGAAGTCAGGTTACGTACAATATGCATAAAAGTTGACATTACATTAGAACTTAGTGATCCGAGTATACAGATCTTTCAAGATTTAATTATAAAAGTTGGCAATTTAGAAAGAATGAAAGTAAAGCTATTCAACTCTCATATGAATTGGCTATTTAAAATATTAAGAGAGGGGCAGCAAATATTGCCAAAGAAAGAAAAGCAAGATGAAGAATCATCAAAATGAACGAGAAGAAATTCCAAAAAGAAAAAAGAAAAAAAAGTGAGTGAGGGAACATGGGTGGTTCTATCATTAAGAAAGTAAAGAAAGGGCTCAAACAATTCAAGGACTATAGGAAATATACGGTTGAAGAAAACGATATACTTTGTACAATGAATCAATTGCTAGTTGTAGAGAAAATCGAATTGCCATGGCTAAAATAATTGAAGGAAAGGAAGCAAAGAGGGAAAGATATATATTCTACAGAAGATGATCGACGATAGTAAAACTGTCACGAAGAAGATATAAAAATTAGAGAGAAAGTATTGACATATGATCCCGATTGAAGATATTCACTCTATAGGAGAACGGGCAAGAAGAAATCAAGACAAGTATATGCATCATGGGGGCAAATTTTCATCAATATACCTGCTAGTTCAATAAAATGCATCATCCCTACATACCAAGAAGATTTACGGCATTTTGACTCAGAAGATTCATGGCGTAATTATTCAGGGGGCAGACAAAAGCATACCAATTACATTATCCTTGAAGATAATTACGGTTTTGATATTAAAGATTATTAGTGTAATACTTCAAAATCAAAAGGGGGCAAGATATGCAGAATACCAAGAAGATCAAAGTTTCAGAAGGCCAAAGTCTCAGAATGTCAAAGTCTCGGAATGTCAATGCCTTATACTCCTTTCCGTACATGAATAAAAGGTAGACTTTCAAGCATACCAAGCAGATGAAAATAGACTTTTAAGCAAGCATATCAAGCAGATGAGCAGTAGCTATTTTGCCATTACCATAGCGCTGACGCAAGAGACTTCCATTATCAAATTATCGAAATTGCTATCATCGCCAAGCTGATACATTAGTCTAAACATGATATGGATGTTCTCAAAATAACGACAGCAGGGGTGATATATTAATCATTGGTCTGCTATTCTATTATCAATTTGTTATCTTCAGCAAAACCTATACGATCGACCATCACATCAGCGACAACAATTTATCATTTAAGGCAGCCTAGCCAAGCCTTATATGCCAACTATGCATAAGACCTATATTATTCGAGACAACAGTGTGGAGCTAGCAGCCCTAAAAAGCCCATATAGGCCATATCACAAGCATACCCATGCGGGAAGCTAACGGAGCCAGTGAGTAAAAGCCCTAAAAGCTAAAAGTCGTAAAACGGCTAGTCACGCGTGAGACCAATGCCGTCTGTGAGCTCTCTGACAATGTCATGGACGAGGATGAAAATACCCTCCCAGGAATTGGTCCGAACTCACAGACAAAGAAAACCTAGATCCCTGATTTGCTTTCGGTATTAAGTCATAAGGAAGGACTTAAACCTACTCATTGATGGACCGACGACCTTGGATTTGGCACCTAAGGTAGCCTGGTAAAGCCCCGCGAACTCTAGAGAGTTAATGTGGCCACCCCAGTGCGTAAATCCCATTAAGTTCACGGTCGTGATTGCTCCAACTACTCAAGAGCTTAAACTGTGTTTTGCTCCACTGATCAAAGAGCCTAAACTATGTGAAGTGTCCAGTCAAGTCAAGTCTAGTCTAGTAAAGTCAGGTTCAGTCAAGTTCAGTTCAGTCAAGTCATGTCCAGTCAAAGTATGGTTAGTCAAAAGTATGCTAGTTCCACTGCTCAAAAGCATAAACTGTGTGTGTATCAAAATGCAGATATATATATTTCACTTTAGATATGCTCAAATATGCAATTGCCTGATGAAAATTTTAAATATTGAGTAAACAACATGCAAAAATACATTTCTCTTGAATCGGGTTCAAATTACACCAACAGTAAATGCCTTTAAAATATTGGCAATTATCTACTCAAAAGTTCAAGATCAATTAATATATTGACAAGAGCCAAGAGGTCATTTTGTCTCTTGCCTTCTTGATGATAAAGAAATATTATCGCACAATATTCTCAAAGGCGACAGAGAATAAACTAGTGAAGAATCGTCATTCCTTCCCAGACAATTTATAGATTTAGATATATTCTTTGGATTCATTAAAGGAGCAACAAAGATTATCTATCCTTCCTAGACAGTTTAAATACTTGATATATTCTTTGGATTCGTTAAAGGAGCAATAAAATTATCTATCCTTCAAGGGTATCAGCAAGCTTCACTTCAAAAATATTATCTTCTAAAGGAATCTTTATGCAAAGATTGGCCTAGCCTGGAAAGGGGTTATGATTTATGTCTTCAAAGTAATCTATGCCTTGGTCTTTCTGATAATTTCTTTTGCGTTGTAGAGGAATTCATATGCTGAGAATTATGAGTAATGATATCGTAAGACTCCAAGTACCAGATCTGATGGAGACAAGGAACAAACGAAATCATCATCAGTAACTTCTATGGCCTTTAGAAAATTATTATATGAAAATGGAAAGAAGTCTTGTCTATTTTTCAGAATCAGCAAAGATCCAAGAAAAAGTCTATGAAGAAATGTCAAGGAGCATAAATTAGAAAAGACTCAGCGGTTGAACCCTAAGAGTTAAAAATGACATCTTTGAAAGCGCGATATAACGAGCAAAGAAAGTAATGCGAAGCACGAAGACAAACACAAAGATAAAATGATTAAATCATTACAATATTGCGAATATCACAATCAGCCTAAAATAGAGGAGAAGTTTTCAATATATCTCAAAATTATCAATACTTCATAAAGTGAAATTAGAAAATTATAATGTCTTGAGATACTAATTCCGATCAATTTGGCAGGAAAGACTATCATTCGAAAGCTTGGGTTATGCAGATCATCAATAAAGGAAACAATCAAAAAAGTTATTGCAACAAGAATAACATTAAAGAACAACTCCCTAGACACGGAATTCAAAGAAAGAATCGTAGGAGTTGATCAAAGAGACTGTTGCAGCAGCAATAACATTAAAAGATAGTTCTCTGACTAAGATACTCAGAGACGAAGTCGCCACAACTGTTACAGTGGTAAGTTTTGATGAAAAAAGAATTTTATCATCTCTAGTGAAGCATCTGCTTGACGCTGCTGGCAGGGGGCATTCAAATCTTCCGTTCGAGTGTGATCATTTAAAACTTCCATTCGAGCACAATCATTTAAATCTTCTGTTCGAGCATGATCATTCAAATCTTTTGTTTGAGCATAATCATTCAAGTCTTCCCTCCAAGCGTGATCATTCAGGTCTCCATTCGAATGTAATCATTCAGTCTTTCATGCAAGCATGATCATCTAGTCATCCTACAGTTGCAGTTCATTCAGTTCTTCATTGGAAAGAAGATCGATCCTCCATTTGATTTCATGAATCAATCAAAGAAGGATCGAGGGGGCATCTGTAGAGACACAAAAAATATTCCATCTCATTGCATATTTCATTGTAGTGGTCAGAGAATTCCATGGTGTAGATCTTTCCCAGGGTCATTCACTCCTTATTTTGGTAAAAATCAGTGAGTTGGGGTATTTTAGTAAAAATCAGCATCTGGGGTATTTTGGTAAAAATCAGCATTTGGGGGTATTTTGGGTATTTTGGTAAAAATTAGCATCTGGGGGTATTTTAGGTATTTTGGTAAAAATCAGCATCCGGGGGTATTTTGGGTATTTTGGTACAAATCAGTGAGTTGGGATATTTTGGTAAAAATCTGTGAGTTGGGGTATTTTGGTAAAAATCAGTGAGTTAGGGTATTTTGGTAAAAGGCAGGGAAGAGGGTGTTTTAGTAAAAAAAAGGGATGCATGGGTGCCATTTTAATTGAGAAGGGATGTACACCTCCATTTAAGGGAGAGGTTGGTGAACACTACTATGTAAGGAAAGAGATGAAAGTTGTATGAGGGAAGAAGTGGTGGTGAACACCACCGTGTTAGGGAGGAATGCCTATAAATACTCCCTCCCATGCCTCATTTGGACAGGAGATAAGAAGGAGACAAGAAGGAGAGAAATAGGGAGAGAAGTATCAAAATGGATCTCAACGGTCAGATCAAGGATTTCAAGCCCGCAACCTTTCCACCTTGGCAAGGAACATCAAAAGCATCAAAATGCTGCCAAATATGCCATCGGACTGTCTTATCTTTCATTCATTACTTTGATTGATTGTACTTTATTTTCAGAATCAAGGGAGTCCGAGGATGTAAATGAACTCAGAATAAATGTGATCATTGTTCTTTCATTGAATTCTTTGTTATCATTGAATAAATCCCCTAAACCAAACGCTTTTGTTTCTTGTTTGAAACAAAATGGCGACTCTGCTAGGTATTTTTTAATGATAACTTAGAAAATATTCAGAGAACTTTTATCACCTTTTGGCATCATATAAACGCCAAAATGGCGACTCTCAGTGGGAACATCCTTCCCTTCATCTCTAAAGACAAAGTACAATTTTATTTAATAAAAATAACTAACAATAACTAACACTCTATTCTGAATGACAGGTATACCGCAATGACTTTTCTCCCGACTAACTTAATAGGAATTAACACTCCATTTAAAAGATTCCTAGATTGCTAGTACAGAATGCACCAGAAAAGGTCAATTCAGTTGCGATCATAGACTAGCAATGTCAGGTAATGATCGGAATGATTTCTAATTCACCAGTGGCACAACAAGATGATAAAGGACGGATGATGGTAACATCCAAAAGATGAAGGGTTCGATCCTCTCTCGCAAAGAATATCATCCTACCGAGTCTAGATTATAAGTCGATCATGTGCAATACTACGAGGTGCAGTTTTACTTCACTCACTCAGTTCATCCTCCTCGACAGCATCAACAATATAGTTTTCACTTTCTCTTTTGATATCAGAACATTCGAAGTGTCCAAGAAAATAGGAAATTAGTACATTCGAAGTCTTCAATAGAAGAGCATGTTGCGGAAGAAATCCCAAACTTTCCAACAGCAACTACCGTGAATAATAGTAAACTTTAAGGAGTGTCTTCAGATGAGAAGTTAGTGTGACTAAATTGTTCATTGCTTACCAACGAGATGACAAACTAATTAACAAATTCATAAGCCAATGGAGAACCCTGGGGTCATCGTGTTCCCAATCCAATAAAGAAGAAGAATATTTGAAAGGAGTCAAAGTGAAACTTTTCAACTCTCATATGGAACGGCTATTAAAAAGTCTTACGAGAAAAGAGACAGATGACAGAGGCCATTCGCAATTTAACAGAGTAGAAGAGCAAGTTAAGTTACTTACAAAATGCATAAAACTAGACATTACATTAGAACTCAGTGATCCGAATATACAAATCTTTCAAGATTTAATTATAAAAGTTGGCAATTTAGAAAGAATGAGAGTAAAGCTATTTAACTCTCATATGAATTGGTTATTTGAAAATATTAAGAGAGTGGTAACAAATATTGCCAAAGAAAGAAAAGCAAGATGAAGAATCGTCAAAATGAACGAGAAGAAATTCCCAACAAAAAAAGAAAGAGAGAGAGAGAGAGAGAGAGAGAGAGAGAGAGAGAGAGAGAGAGAGAGAGAGAGAACATGGGTGGTTCTATCATTGAGAAAGTAAAGAAAGGGATCGAACAATTCAACAATTGTGGGAAATATATGGTTGAAGAAAATAATATACTTTGTACAATGAATCAATTGCCAGCTATAGAGAAAATCAAATTGCCATGGTTAAAACATTTGAAGAAAGGAAGCAAAGAGGGAAAGATATGTATTCTACAGAAGATGATCGACGATAGTAAAATTGTCACGAAGAAGATATAAAAATAAGAGAGAAAGTAATCATATGATCCCGATTGAAGATATTCACTCTATAGGAGAACGGACGAGAAGAAATCAAGACAAGTATATTCATCATGGGGCAAATTTTCATCAATATACCTGTCGGTTCAATAAAATGTATCATCCCTAAATACCAAGAAGATTCACGACATTTTGACTTAGAAGATTCACGACGTAATTATTGAGGGGGCAGACAAAAGCATACCAAATACATTATCATTGAAGATACTTACGGTTTTGATTTCAAAGATTATTAGTATAATACTTCAAAATCAAAAGGGGGCAAGATATGCAGAATACCAAGAAGATCAAAGTTTCAGAAGGCCAAAGTCTCCGAATGGCAAAGTCTCAGAATGCCAATGCCTTATACTCCTTTCCGTACATGAATAAAAGGTAGACTTTCAGGCATACTAAGCAGATGAAAACACACTTTTAAGCAAGCATATTAAGCAGATGAGCACTAGCTATTTTGCCATCACCATATCGCTGACGCAAGAGACTTCCATTATCAAATTATCGAAATTGTTATCATCGTCATGCTGTACATTAGTCTAAACATGATATGGATGTTCTCAAAATAA
Source organism: Magnolia sinica (assembly GCF_029962835.1). Lineage (NCBI taxonomy): Eukaryota > Viridiplantae > Streptophyta > Magnoliopsida > Magnoliales > Magnoliaceae > Magnolia > Magnolia sinica. The sequence continues at coordinate 62,903,531 of NC_080577.1, forward strand.
CAACAGCAGGGGAGATATATCAATCATTGGTTTATTATCTTTAGTTATTAATTTATTATCTTCAACAAAGCCTGTACGATCGACCATCACATCAGCGACAACAGTTTATCATTTTGAGGTAGCCTAGCCAAGCCCTATATGCCAACCACCCATAAGACCTATATTATTCGGGACATCAGTGTGGAGCCAGCGGCCCTAAAAAACCCATATAGGCCATATCACATGCATACCCATGCGGGCAGCGGACGGAGCCAGTGACTAAAAGCCCTAAAAGCTAAAAAGTCGTAAAACGGCTAGTCATGTATAAGACTAATGCTGTCTGTGAGCTCTCTGACAGCGTCATAGACGAGGATGAAAATACCCTCCCAGGAATGGGTCCAAACTCACACACAAAGAAAACCCAGATTCCTGGTTTGTTTTCGGTATTAACTCATGAGGAAGGGCTTAAACCTACTTATTGATGGACCAACGACCTTGGATTTGGTACCTAAGGTAGCTTGGTAAAGCCCTGCGAACTCTAAAGAGTTACTGTGGCCATCCCTGTGCATAAATCTCATTAAGTTCACGACCGTGATTGTTCCAACTACTCAAGAGCTTAAACTATGTGTTGCTCCACTGATCAAAGTACCTAAACTATGTGAAGTGTCCAGTCAAGTCAAGTCTGGTCTAGTAAAGTCAAGTTCAGTCAAGTTCAGTTCAATCAAGTCATGTCCAGTCAAAGTATGGTCAGTCAAAAGTATGTTAGCTCCACTACTTAAAAGTATAAACTATGTGTGCATCAAAATGCAGATATATATATATATATATATATATATATATATATATATATATATTTCACTTTAGATATGCTTAAATATGCAATTGCCTAATGAAAAATTTAAATAATGAGTAAACAACTTGCAAAAATGTGTTTCTCTTGAATCAGGTTCAAATTACAGCAACAGTAAATGCCTTCAAAATATTGGCAATTATTTACTCAAAAGTTCATGATCAATTAATGTATTGACATGAGCCGTGAGGTCTTTTTGTCTCTTGCCTTCTTGATGATAGAGATATATTATCACATAATATTCTCAAAGGCGACAGGGAATAAACTAGCAAAGAATCATCATTCCTTCCCAAACAATTTAAAGATTTATATATATTCTTTGGATTCGTTAAAGGAGCAATAAAGATTATCTATCCTTCCCGGACAATTTAAAGATTTAAGTGTATTCTTTGGATTCGTTAAAGGAGCGATAAAGATTATCTATCCTTCAAGGGTATCAACAAGCTTTACTTCGAAAATATTATCTTCTGAATGAATCTTCATGCAAAGATTGGCCTGGCCTGGAAAGGGGGCATGATTTATGTCTTCAAAGTAACCTATGCCTTGGTCTTTCTAATAATTTCTTATGCGCAATGGAGGAATTCATATGCCAAGAATTATGAATAATGATATCAAAAGACTCCAATTACCAGATCTGATGGAGACAAGGAATAAACGAAATCATCATCAGTAACTTCTATAGCCTTCAGAAAATTATTATATGAAAATTGAAAGAAGTCTTGTCTATTTTTCAGAATCAGCAAAGATCTAAGAAAAAGTCTATGAAGCAAGGCCAAGGAGCAAAAATTTGAAAAGACTCAGCGGTTGAACCCTAAGAGTTAAAAATGACATCTTCGAAAGCGCGATATAACGAGCAAAGAATGCAATGCGAAGCACGATGAGAAACACAAAGATGAAATGATTAAATCATTATCATATTGCGAATATTACAATCAACCTAAAAAAGAGGAGAAGTTTTCAATATATCTCAAAATTATCAATACTTCATAAAGTTAAATTGGAAAATTATAAGGTCTTGAGATGCTAATTCCGATCAATTTGACAGGAAAGACTATCATTTAAAAGCTTGGGTTATGTAGATCATGAATAAAGGCAACAATCGAAAAGGTTGTTCTAGCAGGAATAACATTAAAGAACAACTCCCTAGACACAAAATTCAAAGAAAGAATTGTAGGAGTTGATTAAAGAGACTATTTCAGCAGCAGTAGTATTAAAAGATAGTTCTCTGACCAAGATACTCAGAGACGAAGTCGCCATAACTATTACAGTGGCAAATTTCGATGAAAAGAGAATTTTATCCTCTCTAGTGAAGCATCTGCTCGACACTGCTGGCAGGGGGCATTCAAATCTTCCGTTCGAGCGTGATCATTCAAACTTCCGTTCGAGCATAATCATTCAAATCTTCTGTTCGAGCACGATCATTCAAATCTTCTATTTAAGCGTAATCATTCAAGTCTTTCGTCCGAACAAGATCATTCATGTCTTCCGTGCGAATGTGATAATTCAGTCTTCCATATAAGCATGATCATCCAGTCATCCTTCAGTTGTAGTTCATTTAATTCTTCATTGGAAAGAAGATCGATCCTCCATTTTATTTCATGAATGAATCAAAGAAGGATCAAGGGGGCATCTATTGAGGCACAAAAAATATTTCATCTCATTGCATATTCCATTGCAGTGGTTAGAGAATTCCATGGTGCAGATCTTTCCCAGGGTCATTCACTCCTTATTTTGGTAAAATCAGTGAGTTGGGGTATTTTGGGTATTTTAGTAAAAATCAGCATTTGGGGTATTTTGGTAAAAATTAGTATCTTGGGGTATTTTGGTAAAAATCAGCATCTAGGGGAATTTTGGGTATTTTGCTAAAAATTAGCATCCAGGGGTATTTTGGGTATTTTAGTAAAAAAATAGTGAGTTGCGGTATTTTGGTAAAAATCAGTGAGTTAGGGTATTTTGGTAAAAGGCAGTGAAGAAGGTGTTTTGGTAAAAAAGAGGTGCACGGGTGTCATTTTAATGGAGAAGTGATGTACACCACCATTTAAGGGAGAGGTTGGTGAACACCATTATGTAAGGAAAGAGATGGAAGTCGTATGAGGGAAGAAGTGGTGGTGAACACCACTGTGTAAGGTAGGAATGCCTATAAATACTCCCTCCCGTGCCTCATTTGGACAGGAGACAATAATGAGACAAGAAGGAGATAAGAAGGAGAGAAATAGGGAGACAAGTAGGGAGAGGAGTCATCCACATCTTCCCATTGTATGCCACTTAATGGTGTGCACTAGATAGGGTGTGCGGCGCACAACCCATTGTCTACACAACACCCCTAAAAAAAGGGGTTTGCGCACAGCAACCTTCAAGAGGATTTGTGCACAAAGGGGTTTACGCACAACGTCCTTCAAGAGGACTTGTGCATAACACATTTCCAAAGGAGTTTTGTGTTAACGTCACCTCTTTCTCCCTCATGTCCTAATTCTATGTGTTGTGTGCCACTTTCAAAGGAGCATTGTCTAAATACCTCTCTTGCGCACCACTTTCCAAGGAGCATGTTGTGCACACCCACTTCTAAATGAAGTTGCGCACAACGCCACCACTTTTCCCTCCTTTGTCGTAACCCTTGTGTACAATGCCACCGCTTTTCTCTCCTTTGTCATAAGCCTTGCGCACAACGCCTCTTTTCTCTCTCTTGTCTTAATCCAAGGGTTGTGCGCCATTCTTCAAGGCACTCTTGTCTTAAGAAGTTCCTGTGCCATTATTCAAGGAAGGCATTGTGCCACCGTCTTAATGAAAGCCTCCATGTGCCATTCCTTGTGGGGATTGTCTTAATGCAGGGCTTTTCATGTCTTGATGACACCTCCTTGCGCCATTCTCCAAGGAAGCTTGTCTTGAAGATAGGCTTTTCTTGTCTCAACGGAAGCTCTTATGCCACTTCTAGTGGAAGTATGTCCTGATACTTAGCTTTTGCGCCACTTCAAGAGGGAGCTTGTCCTGAGGAACTCCTTGGTGCGCCACTTCTCATGGAAAAAATGTCTTAATAGTTGGGTTCCAATGCCACCTTGCATGAAACCATGTCCCGATGCATGGCATTTGTGCCATTTTTCCTGGAAGAAGCTTCTTACATTATTTCATGCAGAAAGGGAGTTGCACGCCCCACCTTTACATGAGTTGAATATCCACACATGACATTGGAAAATCATAGAGGAGACAGAAGAATAGAGTATGATGGAAGGTCCATACAATTTAAGTTCGAGGTCTCCACATTTCAAGGGATGGTCGGTCTACATTTCAAGGGATGATCCTCGCTTCACATTTCAAGAGATGATCATCGCTCCACATTTCAAGGGATGGTCGCTCCACATTTTAAGGGATGATCCTCACTCCACATTTTAAGGGATGGTCGGTCCACATTTCAAGGGTTTCACAAAGGAAGGATGATCAGAACTGATTTCAACAGTCAGATCAAGGAAGAATGAACGGAAGGATGATCAGAACTGATCTCAATGGTCAGATCAAGGGTTTCAAGCCCGCATATTTCTGCCTTGGCAAGGAACATCAAAAGGGTCGAAATGTTGCTGAAATTGCCATTAGACTGTCTTATCTTTCATTCATTGCTTTGATTGATTCTACTTTATTTTTACAATCAAGGGAATCTGAGGATGTGAATGAACTCAGAATAAATGTGATCATTGTTCTCTCATTGAATTCTTTGTTATCATTAAATAAATCCCCCAAACCAAACGCTTTTGTTTCTTGTTCGAAAAAAGTGGTGACTTTGCTGGGGATGTTTTAATGATAACTTAGAAAATATTTAGAGAACTTTTATCACTTTTTGGTGTCGTATAGATGCCAAAATGGCGACTCTCAGTGGGAACATCCTCCCCTTCATCTCTAAAGAGGAAGTACAATTTTATTTAATAAAAATAACTAACACTCTGTTCTGAATGACAGGTATACCGCAATGACTTTTCTCCCGACTAACTTAAAAGGAATTAACACTCCGTTTAAAAGATTCCTAGATTGCTACTACAGAAAGCACCAGAAAAGGTCAAGTCAGTTGTGATCACAGACCGGCAATGTCAGGTAATGATCATAATGATTTTTGCTTCACCGGTAGCACAACAAGATGATAAAGGACGGCTGATGGTAACATCTAAAAGACGAAGGGTTCGATCCTCTCTCACAAAGAATATCATCCTGCCGAGTCTGGATTACAGGTCGATCATGCGTAATACTACGAGGCACGGTTTTACTTCACTCACTCAGTTCATCCACCTTAACGGCAACAGAAATACAGTTTTCACTTTCTCTTTTAATATCAGAATATTTGAAGTGTGTAGGAAAACAGGAAATCAGTACTTTCGAAGTCTTCACCAAAAGAGCATGTTGCTAAAGAAATCCCCAACTTTCCAACAGCGACTACTGTGAACAATAGTAAACTTTAAGGAAAGTCTTCATATGAGAAATTAGTGCGGCTAAATTGGCTATTGCTTACCAATGAGAAGATGAACTAATTAACAAATCCATCAGCCAATGGAGAACCCTGGGGGCATCGTGTTCCCAATCCGACAAAGAAGAAGAATATTTGAAAGGAGTCAAAGTGAAACTTTTCAACTCTCATATGGATTGGCTATTTCAAAGTCTTAAGAGAACAGAAATAGATAACAGAGGCCATTCACAATTTAATAGAGTAGAAGAGCAAGTCAAGTTACGTACAAAATGCATAAAACTAGACATTACATTAGAACTCAGTGATCCGAATATACCGATCTTTCAAGATTTAACTATAAAAGTTGGCAATTTAGAAAGAATGAAAGTAAAGCTGTTCAACTCTCATATGAATTGGCTATTTGAAAATATTAAGAGTGTGGCAACAAATATTGCCAAAGAAAGAAAAGCAAGATGAAGAATCGTCAAAATGAACGAGAAGAAATTCCAAAGAGAGAGAGAGAGAGAGAGAGAGAGAGAGAGGGAACATGGGTGGTTCTATCATTGAGAAAGTAAAGAAAGGGCTCGAACAATTCCAGGACTGTGGGAAATATACGGTGAAAGAAAACAATATACTTTGTACAATGAATCAATTGCCAGCTGTAGAGAAAATCAAATTGCCATGGCTAAAACATTCAAAGGAAAGGAAGCAAAGAGGGAAAGATATGTATTCTATAAAAGATGATTGATGATAGTAAAACTATCATGAAGAAGATATAAAATAAGAGAGAAAGTAATGACATATGATCCCGATTGAAGATATTCACTCGATAAGAGAATGGGCGAGAAGAAAGCAAGACAAGTATATTCATCATGGGGGCAAATTTTCATCAATATACCTGCCAGTTCAATAAAATGTGTCATCCCTAAATACTAAGAAGATTCATGACATTTTGACTCAGAATATTCACGGCATAATTATTCAGGGGGCAGACAAAAGCATACAAATACATTATCCTTGAAGATAATTACGATTTTGATTTCAAAGATTATTAGTATAATACTTCAAAATCAAAAGGGGGCAAGATACCCAGATTACCAAGAAGATCAAAGTTTCAGAAGGCCAAAGTCTCAGAATGCCAATGCCTTATACTCCTTTCCGTAGATGAATAAAAGGTAGACTTTCAAGCATGCCAAGTAGATGAAAACAGACTTTTAAGCAAGCATATCAAGTAGATGAGCAATAGTTATTTTGCCATCACCATATCGCTGACGGAAGAGACTTCCATTATCAAATTATCAAAACTGCTATCATTGCCAAGCAGATACATTAGTCTAAACATGATATGGATGTTCTCAAAATAACAACAGTAGGGGCGATATATCAATCATTGGTCTGTTATCCTTAGTTCTCAATTTGTTATCTTTAGCAAAGCCTATACGATCGACCATCATGTCAGTGACAACAGGTTATCATTTAAGGCAGCCTAGCCAAGCCCTATATGCCAACTACGCATAAAACCTACATTATTCGGGACAGCAGTGTGGAGCCAGTGGCCCTAAAAAGTGCATATAGGCCACATCACATGCATACCCATGCGGGCAGCAGACGGAGCCAGTGAATAAAAGCCCTAAAAGCCAAAAAGTTGTAAAATGGCCAGTCACGCATGAGACCAATGCCATCTGTGAGCTCTCTAACAGTGTCATGGATGAGGATGAAAATACCCTTCCAGGAATGTGTCCGAACTCACAGACGAAGAAAACCCAGATCCCTAGTTTAATTTTGTTATTAACTCATAAGGAAGGGCTTAAACCTACTCATTGATGGACCAACGACCTTGGATTTGGTACCTAAGGTAGCCTGCTAAAGCCCCGTAAACTCTAGAGAGTTACTATGGCCATCCTTGTGCGTAAATTCCATCAAGTTCATGGCTGTGATTGCTCTAACTACTCAAGAGCTTAAACTGTTTGTTTCTCCACTGATCAAAGAGCCTAAACTATGTGAAATGTCTAGTCAAGTCATGTCTAGTCTAGTAAAGTCAAGTTCAGTCAAGATCAGTTCAGTCATGTCTAGTCAAAGTAAGGTCAGTCAAAAGTGTGCTAGCTCCATTGCTCAAAAGCATAAACTATGTGTGCATCAAAATGTTGATATATATATATATATATATATATATATATATCACTTTAGATATACTCAAATATGCAATTGCCTGATGAAAATTTTAAATATTTAGTAAACAACATGCAAAAATGTGTTTATCTTGAATCAGGTTCAAATTATAGCAACAGCAAATGCCTTCAAAATATTGGCGATTATCTACTCAAAAGTTCAAGATCAATTAATATATTGACAAGAACCATGAGGTATTTTATCTCTTGCCTTCTTGATGATAGAGAAATATTATCACACAATATTCTCAAAGGCGACAAAGAATAAACTAGCGAAGAATCGTCATTCCTTCCCGGACAATTTAAAGATTTAGATATATTTTTTAGATTCGTTAAAGGAGCAACAAAGATTATCTATCCTTCCTGGATAGTTTAAAGATTTAGATATATTCTTTGGATTCTTTAAAGGAGCAATAAAGATTATTTATCCTTCAAGGGTATCAGAGAGCTTCACTTCAAAAATATTATCTTTTGAAGGAATCTTTATGCAATTGGTTTGGCCTGGAAAGGAGGCATGATTTATGTCTTCAAAGTAACCTATGCCTTGGTCTTTCTGATAATTTCTTATGCACGGTGGAGGAATTCATATGCTGAGAATTATGAATAATGATATCGAAAGACTCTAAGTACCAGACCTGATGGAGACAAGGAACAAACGAAATCATCATTAATAACTTCTATAGCCTTCTGAGAATTATTATATGAAAATTGAAAGAAGTCTTATCTATTTTTTAGAATCAGCAAAGATCTAAGAAAATGTCGATGAAGAAATACCAAGGAGCACAAATTAGAAAAGACTCGGTGGTTGAAACTTAAGAGTTAAAAATGACATCTTTGTAAGCGCGATATAACGAGCAGAGAATGCAATGCAAAGCACGATGATAAACACAAAGATAAAATGATTAAATCATTATCATATTACAAATATCACAATCAGCCTAAAAAAGAGGAGAAGTTTTCAATATATCTCAAAATTATCAATACTTCATAAAGTTAAATTGGAAAATTATAATGTCTTGAGATATTAATTCTGATCAATTTGACAGGAAAGACTATCATTCGAAATCTTGGGTTATGCAGATCATGAATAAAGGAAGCAATTGAAAAAGTTATTGCTGCATTAAAGAACAACTCCCTAGACATGAAATTCAAAGAAAGAATCACAAGAGTTGATTAAAGAGACTGTTGCAGCAGTAGTAGCATTAAAAGATAGTTCTCTGACCACAATACTCAGAGACGAAGTCGCCACAAATGTTACAGTGGCAAGTTTTGATGAAAACAGAATTTTATCCTCTCTAGTGAAGCATCCGCTCGACGCTGCTGGCAGGGGGCATTCAAATCTTTCGTTCGAGTGTGATCATTTAAATCATCCGTTCGAGCACGATCATTCAAATCTTTTATTCGAGTGTGATCATTCAAGTCTTCCGTCCGAGCGCGATCATTCAAGTCTTCTGTCTGAATGTGATCATTCAATCTTCCATGCAAGCATGATCATCCAATCATCCTTCAGTTGCAATTCATTCAGTTATTTGTTGGAAAGAAGATCGATCTTCCATTTGATTTCATGAATCAATCATAGAAGGATCGAGGGGGCATCTGTTGAGGTACAAAAATTATTCCATCTCATTGTATATTCCATTGCAGTGGTTAGAGAATTCCATGGTGTAGATCTTTCCCAGGGTCATTTACTCCTTATTTTGGCAAAAATCAGTGAGTTGGGGTATTTTGGTAAAAATCAGCATCTGGGGGTATTTTGGCAAAAATCAGCATTCGGGGGTATTTTACGTATTTTGGTAAAAATCAGCATCCAGGGGTATTTTAGGTATTTTGATAAAAATCAGCATCCGGGGGTATTTTGGGTATTTTGGTAAAAATCAATGAGTTAGGGTATTTTGGTAAAAATCATTGAGTTGGGGTATTTTTGTAAAAATCAGTGAGTTAGGGTATTTTGGTAAAAGGCAGTGAAAAGGGTGTTTTGGTAAAAAGAGGCATGCTCTCCTACGTACCTACATACGTGCACACCTTTGCACACGTCTCATGGGTGTCGAATCCGAACGGTCCATAAGATGTGGAATCCCATGAAACCTTATGAGGTGAATTTTCACCCTGATCTATGATTCTGGTGGGCCATAGTAAAGTGAAATTCAAATCAAGGGAAGAAACTGTTTGCATTTTTATGGCCCACCAAAGTTTTGGTTCAAAGTAAAAAAATGGTACGAGGAGGTTTAATGAGGTTCTGCTTCATGTGGACCGTACAGATTTTCGAGAAACATCAGATATGATGAGTTCTCAAAAAAGTTCGTAGGTAGTCCGTGCGAACTGGTTCGCAGGTGAGCGTTCCGCTTGGTAAAAAAGGGGTGCATGGGTGTCATTTTAATGGAGAAGGGATGTACACCACCATTTAAGGGAGAGGTTGGTGAACACCACTATGTAAGGAAAGAGATGGAAGTTGTATGAGGGAAGAAGTGGTGGTGAACACCACTGTTTAAGGGAGGAATGCCTATAAATACTCCCTCCCATGCCTCATTTGGATAGGAGACAAGAAGGAGAGAAATAGGGAGAGAAGTAGGGAGAGGAGTCATCCACATCTTCCCATTGTGCGCCACTTAGTGGTGTGCACTAGATAGGGTGTGCGGCGCACAACCCATTGTCTGCACAACACCCCTAAAAAAGGGGTTTGCGCACAACATCCTTCAAGAGGACTTATGCACAACACATTTCCAAAGGGGTTTTGTCTTAACCTCACCTCTTTCTCCCTCATGTCCTAACTCTATGTGTTGTACGCCACTTTCAAAGGAGCATTGTCCAAATACCTCTCTTGTGCGCCACTATCCAAGGAGCATGTTGCGCACACCCACTTCCAAATGAAGTTGGGCACAATGCCACCACTTTTCCCTCCTTTGTCCTAAGCATTGCGCACAATGCCTCTTTTCTCTCTCTTGTCTTAATCCAAGGGTTGTGCGCCATTCTTCAAGACACTCTTGTCTTAAGAAGAAGCTCTTGCGCCATTATTCAAGGAAGGCATTGTGCCAATGTCTTAATGAAAGCCTCCATGCACCATTCCTTGTGGGGATTGTCTTAACGCAGGGCTTTTCATGTCCTGATGACTCCTCCTTGCGCCATTCTCCAAGGAAGCTTGTCTTGAAGATAGGCTTTTCTTGTCTCAACGGAAGCTCCTACACCACTTCTAGTGGAAGTATGTCCTGATACTTAGCTTCTGCTCCACTTCAAGAGGGAGCTTGTCCTAAGGAACTCCTTGGTGCGCCACTTCTTATGGAAAAAATGTCTTAATAGTTGGGTTCCAATGCCACCTTGCATGAAACCATGTCCCGATGCATGGCATTTGTGCCATTTTTCCTAAAAGAAGCTTCTTGCATCATTTCATGCAGAAAGGGAGTTGCATGCCCCACCTTTGCATGAATTGAATATCCACTCATGACATTGGAAAATCATAGAGGAGACAGAAGAATAGAGTATGATGGTAGGTCCATACAATTTAAGTTCGTGGTCTCCACATTTCATGGGATGGTCGGTCTACATTTCAAGGGTTGATCCTCGCTCCACAGTTCATGGGTTGATCATCGCTCCACATTTCAAGGGATGGTCACTTCACATTTTAAGGGATGATCCTTGCTCCACATTTCAAGGGATGGTTGCTCCACATTTCACGGGATGGTCGCTCCACATTTTAAGGGATGATCCTTGCTCCTCATTTTTAGGGATGGTTGCTCCACATTTTAAGGGTTTCGCAATGGAAGGATGATCAAAACTGATTTCAACGGTCAGATTAAGGAAGAATGAACAGAAGGATGATCGGAACTGATCTCAACAGTCAGATCATGGGTTTCAAGCCCAGACAACATTTCCTCCTTGGCAAGGAACATCAAAAGTGTCAAAATGCTGCCGAAATTGTCATCGGACTGTCTTATCTTTCATTCATTGCTTTGATTGATTATACTTTGTTTTTAGAATCAAGGGAATCTGAGGATATAAATGAACTTAGAATAAATGTGATCATTGTTCTCTCATCGAATTCTTTGTTAGCATTGAATAAATCCCCTAAACGAAACACTTTTGTTTCTTGTTCGAAACACCTACACAGTGGTCGGATTTGGAAATAGTATTGGATACCTTAGACAATGCTGCAAGGATAGCAAAGATTAACATATCTCCCTTGCGTGAATCTCTTTCTCACTTTTATGAGACATTTCACAAATTAGGAGCTGCTCAAGACATCACTATCACTCTTGAGGTTCTTGCTTACCAAAAAGAGTTATAATAACTTAGAGATAAATTTTCCATGGCAGCAACAACAATTTCTGGCTATGATAAATAATTCAGCTCACTCAAAGAGCAGGTAAGAGCTTCCAAGCATTCTTCGGTGATCATAAGTGAGAAGGTTTTGAGCCTTAAATAAAAAATCTCTGATTTGAAGGCCCAACAACACGAAGTTGATTTGAGGATTAGCAAACTCGAAACTGATATCGAAGTCAATAGGAGAATAGCTGATCTGGAACAATCAGAGATTTCAAAGGGGGAGGCAGCGATAATTTCCCTGGAGCAAGAACTAACTGACTTTCCTGATTAGGTTAAGCTTATCATCGATGCTGAGCTAGACAATGCAGTTGTAGAAGTGCAAATAAAGGAGGATTTTTGACAATACATGCTTGCATTAAGAATGTCAGAGGATGTATGAATTTTCTTTTATGCCTATTGTCACTTTCATACTTTGTCGGATGTATGAATTTTCTTTTATGCCTATTGTCACTTTCATACTTTGTCCTTTAACATCATGAATGAATTTTGATAATTCAAAAATTTTATGAATACATGAGGAATGATTATTTCTTGCAAACTTGCTTCTGTATGGTGATTATTAACATGATGTTGTCTACATGTTTTTCTTTTATAGACAGTACTAAATTTCTATTTCAGTTAGTTTTCACACATAATTTAAGCTTATGAGTAGTGGAGCAATCATAATTTTTTTAAGACTCATAAGTAGTTGGAGTCAGGTCTTATGCAATGGCCTTTGTAACTCTCTAGAGTTCACTGGGCTTATCGCGGTTGGGGAGTTCACAAACCACGATCTATTAAAAGGGCCCAGTGAAGCTACCGGGGCAGTGAACTCGGTGGGTTTTATGCATAGGGTTGGCCACAGTAACTCTCTAGAGTTTATGGGGTGCACAAGGCTACCTTCAGGTACCAAATCCAGGGCCGCCAGTCCATCAATGAGGGGTCATCTTGCTTCAGAGACCTATCTTCATGAGTTACTACTGAAATCAAGCCAGGGATTTGGGGAGTCATCTTACTTCAGAGACTTACTTTTTCTTAGTCTGCAAGGTCGGACCCACTCACAAGAGGGCATTTTCTTGCCAGCCCTCATGACACTGCCAAAAACTATACAGATAGCATAGGTCTTATGTGATTGCTTCATCGACTGCCCACATGGGTGCATGTGATGCTCTTTACGGGCTTTTTAGGGCCACAGGCTTCTCACTACCGCCCGAATGATTCCATTATCTTGCTGATAATGACAGGTCTTATACATAGATGTAGGCTTGACTCTGTTGTTATAAATGGTAGATCAGCATCGTTGTTCGCCATAGGACTTATATGTGGTTGGCTTTTTATAAGCTTATTCCACTATCGTAAATAATAGATCGTCATTGTCGTCTGTCATAGGACTTATACGCGGTTGGATTTTTATAATCTTATTCTACTGCCATAGATGATGAATCACCATTGCCGCTAATATTCATATGTAGCTGACTTTATAGGCCCTGCTGGAAATAATAAATCAAAATTGATATATCGCCCTTGTTGATGATATAAAACAGAAATTATATGGTTAGAATAGTAAGTGTATCAGCTTGGCGCTATTAATCTCGATAAATTTAGATGATAAAATGGCCTTTAATAAGTTTAGATAATAAAATGGCCTTTGCATCAGCAATATGGCGATGGTGATAATGACTTTTGACGATTTGACAATAATCATTAGCGCTTTTGGTTTGGTGATAATCACTGACGATTTGGTACTTGAAGGTTGATCAATAATGATTGACGCTTGAGAATTTGGCACTTTTATTCATACGCGGGGAGGAATACAGAGTTTTGATTTTTGAAGCTTCTCTATTGTTTGTCTATCATGCCCCCTTTCAGTTTGGCAGAATTACGGTGATATTCTTCCAAACCAAATTTGTGACCATCTTCGGAATTGATATACAGTTGATAAACAGGGTATTTGATAGGTGCATTAATGTAGATTCGTCCCCACAATGAATATGCTTTATATTACGGCTTCATATCTTGATTGTGATGATTACCTCAATCAAGATTGTAAGCTATCATAGGATCAAAAAAATGGCGGCAATAAGAATGATTACTTTCTCTCATCTACTTCCTTCCATTCAGACATTTAGGCCAGGGCAACTCGACTTTATTTGCTATTAGCAGTTGGTTCATCATATGAAGCATGTCATCCTCTTCAAATATGCATGCCCCTGGAATTCTCCTTTGACTAATGGATTCTTTTACCAGTTCGTCTTTTTGGTGATAGACAAAAGTTAGGTCATTTAGACTGATTTTTCTAACAAAAGACTTTGATGATTCACTCGCAGATGTCGTGTTTATAGTTGCCCTTCTATGTCCTCATCGCCTTTTTTCAGAACTATTTCTCCTTATTTTATCATTCTCTGCAATATATTCTTTAGTGTGAAGCAATCTTCTGTATGATGCCTTAGACAGCGGTGATAATGCAATAATTCTTTTCTTTCATCATTCCAACATCTTCTGGATATTTCAGCAAGGGCAACTTGATAGTTCCAGCAACTAGTAGTTGTTCCATCATTAGCAACGCATCTTCTTTTTTCAAAAGCGTATTCTTTATGATAATCATAAGATCATGGTCGTTTATCATTTTTATAATCCTTTCGTCAATCTGAGTCCTCTCTTCTTCTTGTTTCCCATTTATCGCGGAAAGTGTTTTTCTTCTTCTCTTGATCGATAACATTTACTATCGCCCTACTCGGCCCTCTCTTTTTTGTTCTGATTTGAAATGTCGGCATCTTTTGTATTCATCAGCTCCAATGCGTGTGCTTTGGTTGCCAGGTCTTAAAAGGTTCTTATGTTAGCATTGGTGAGTCCAAACATGATCCCTGTCTCCATGGAGCTTAGACACATTTTTACCTGCTCCATTTCTTCGGGTAACTGTTGGCACGATGCTCCTAAAGTTTCCATCTGGTAATAAATTTCTCCACAGGTTCATTTTCTTTCTGCCTTACAGATGCTACTTCCACAATACTAACATCGTGATCTGACGAAAAGAAATTTGACATGAATGCATCTTGCATCCATTCCCAAGTTTGTATTGATTCTGGTGCCAGGCCAGAATACCATCAAAATGCCTTGCCTATCAAAGAAGACCCAAATAGCTACAGGCAATATTGGAGAATAGTGGAGAAATTACCCATGGACGTGATGAAGTGCATCAAATGTTTGTCTAAGGACCCGTCTCCACTAAAATTTTGAAACTCAGGATGTTTGAAGTTAACTAGAAAAGGTACGTCTTCCACGTCCCTCGGATATGGCATTCGGTATCGAAACCTTCCCATGTTATCGCGCTCTCTTTCCATTCTAACAGCTTTTACCACCACTTGTCGTACTTCCTCTTGGGTTATTACTCTTACTACGGGAGCTGGTCTGTGTGATCCTACTCTTGGTGGTTGAGAACCTTCAGGCTATTGGTCTCGCTCGTTCATAATAGCCATCATCGGGGGTGTTATTATTTGGGCCACATTATGCGCGAGAGTAGCCAAGGCCTCCCAGGGGTTCCTGCAATATTCCATCAGTGTTTTCTACGCTTGGGCCATTTCAACCATACGATCCTCAGTAGTAGGCGGCGGATCTTTACTTGTCCCAGCCATACATACGGCGGCTTCTCTGTTCCCTGATGAAGTAGTCATTGGAGTGGAGCGGGAATATGCCGGTGTGATGGGGCTTATTGAAAAGGGAGCTTTATTCATTTCTCCAGTGCTTCCATAGAGTTCAACCAATTGTGATACGACTTTAGGTGATACGCTCTAAGGTGATACGTAGACTGGTGGACTTTCCATGGGTGATTTACCCTTCTGTTTCTTCGTCTGTTGAGCACTTGCAATGGGTAGAGCTGGGAAAGCTAGTAGTATTGGCGAAGATGAAGATTTTCCAAGAAATATTGCCGAGGGAAGCTAGGTCAAGAAATATCAACTTAACATAAATGTAAGCATAAATAATGCTTGAAATTAAATAACATGGAATGTAACTTGCATAAAGGAAATCATGCACATCAATAGGAGTGTTGAGAATCACTTCTCAATGCTCACAATTAGTGTAATAAATTACACTTCAGACCATTCATGCATTTTTACAAACACTTAGAATACATGGTACAACATACATGACGCATGTTGAAATACATGCATTTGGACAATTCCTTTTACCAAGGAGTTGTCATACACATATCTAGCATACATACATGACAAATAATCATGGCAAACACAGGTGCATATTTTATACGTATACGGTACTTTATACATACACATAGAATACACAAATCTCAATATAACACATGCATATCAGGAAAGCAACGTAAACACAACATTTGGCATGTGAAATCTCATTCATAACAAGAATAAATCATTAACTAGCATTGAAAGCCTTGAAAACCATAACCTATACACTTAAAGTCCGCACCTTAAGCAAGGAAAGAAACACCGAACTGATTTAGACGAGTTGTCTTCGTCAACGGCGATAGAATATCCTAAAACAAGGATAGAAATGAGATACAACAACACCAAGACTATTCTAAGCTCTAAAATAGATTAGGGTTAGGTTAACTTACCCCAAGACGAACTCAGAACCGTCAGAATAACGATTCAAAGTGAAGGTTCAAAGATGAAGAAGAACAGGAAAGAATCCAAGATGATTCACCAACTTCTCTCTCACTTTCTCTCTCTTTTCCACTCTCTTTCCAAGCTAGGGTTAGAGAAATTCGTATGGAAAAGAGAGCTAGGGTTTAAGGACTATAAATAGGCCTATTATTGATGAAAATAACCCCAGGGACAAGGTATACTTAGGTTATAACCAAAGCAAGCCTCTCTCGATCCAACGAAGCACTTCTAGTGGGCCTATAACCACGAAAGGTCGGACTTAAGCTCATTGACCATGGATCTAGGTCAGGCTGAGTTTTCGTACCGACCGGCTCTTCAGATCAGCCGTGGCGGACCACACTCAATTCAACGGTCACAGGATCTCGATCAGGTCCACAAGCACAAGGATATGCCTGGGCCACCTATCCTGATCAGAGGGTAAAATTGGGTCAGAATCCAACGGTCAGATAGCTTAAAATCGTCGCGCAAGCGACACGACTCAGATTTCATAAAAACATATTAAATATCCAACCGTTCTCACACTCTTCACTCCGAACTCAAACAAATCGACCCAGAACATCACATGGACTTGATTTTCGAGGTGATGGTCAAGCCCAACTCGGTGACCGCAACAGCCTAAGATCATTGCCATCGGACTTTCGACGCGCGGTCCAGGTCCAATCCAGATCTTCTAAAAATTCTCCAGAACAACTGGATTTAGCGATGGATCCCAGATTTCAGAGTAACGTAGCGCTAACTAATCTACAAGTTTAGAGCCATGCAGATACAATTTAAAGTGATTGATGCGAATTTCACAAGCAATCAAGTATAGCGCTAATTACCCCAAAAACAACTACTTAAGGAAAGATTAGCACAAAAATTTCCAAGGTCGTTACAATCTACCCCCCTTAAAGAAAATTTCGTCCTTGAAATTCATACCTTCATATAATCCTCAAGGATCAGAGGGTAGGTCTTTCTGACCTCAGCTTCAGATTCCCAAGTAGTCTCTTCCACACCATGATGCGTCCATAGCACCTTCACAAGAGGGATAACCTTGCTACGCAATACATGCTCCTTCTTGTCGAGAATACGCGTTGGTCGCAGTACATAAGTGGCATCCTCACTCAACTGCACTTGCTCCCAACTGATAATATGCGAAGGATCAGGAACGTACTTCTTCAGCATAGAAACATGAAATACGTTATGCACGCCCGTAAGAGGTGTGGGCAAAGCAAGGCGGTATGCTACCGCTCCCACTCGATCCAGAACTTGAAATGGACCAATAAATCTCAGCGTCAGCTTCCCCTTCTTACTGAATCGCAGAACTCCCTTCATAGGAGAGACCTTCAGAAAAACATGTCTCCAACCACAAACTCAAGCGGTCGACACCTCGTATCAGCATAACTCTTCTGCCTGCTCTGCGCTGTCAGAAGTCGACGTCGAATGATGTCAACCTTCTCTGAAGTCACCTGCACCAACTCCGGCCAAGCAAACTACGCTCACCGATTTCTGCCTAGCAATGTGGTGCTCTGCACGGGTGACCATACAACGCCTCATAGGGAGCCATGCCGATACTCGCCTGGAAACTATTATTATACGCGAACTCTGCATACTGAAGACAATCATCCCAACTGTCCTTGAAATCCAAAACATAAGCTCGCAACATATCTTCCAGGACTTGATTCACGCGCTCCGTTTGCCCATCTGTTTGCGGATGAAACGCGGTGCTGAACTTCAGTTTCACACCCATTGCTTCCTGGATACGAGTCCAGAAGATAGATGTAAAACGCGTGTCTCTATCAGACACAATCTCCAGGGGAACTCCATGCAGACGTACTATCTCTTTGATATACAACTTAGCCAACTCGTCTGCAGAGTGACTCTGATCGGTAAGAAATGCGCCGACTTCGTTAATCGATCGACGATCACCCAAATAGAGTCATATCCCTTCCTCGTCCTCAGCAACCCAGAAATAAAATCCATAGAGATGAAATCCCACTTCCATTCAGCTATGGGCATGGGCTGCAACAACCCAGGAGGTCGGCAATGCTCTGCCTTGACCTGCTGACACGTGAGACAACGAGAAACAAATTCAGCAATCTGGACCTTCATATTGTCCCACCAATAAGACCTCTTCATATCCTGACACATCTTCGTGCTACCTGGATGCATCGCAAGTTTAGAACTATGGGCCAACTCGAGAACCTCCCGTCTCAAGTCAGGGATGTCAGGAACACATAACTGGCCACGAAAACATAGGCCCCCATCAGAATTAACACTCCAGTCGGAGTTCTCATCTGACCAACCCGCTGCCTCATCTTCACCAAAAGCTCATCATCTGCCTAAGCTGCAACGATCCTCTCATCGATAAGGGGCTGTACACGAATGTGTGCGATAACCTCATACGGCTCAACCACCGTAAGCTTCTGCTCAAAATCGCGTACGAACTCCAACATATCCCACCCTGCTATCATCAGCGGGGCCACAAACTCAATAGCCTTCTTGCGACTCAACGCATCTGCCACAAGATTCGCCTTGCCCGGATGGTAAAAAACATCGAACTTGAAGTCCTTCAATGTTTCCATCCATCTGCGCTGCCTCATATTCAAATCACGCTGCGTGAAAATATACTTAAGGCTCTTGTGGTCGCAAGAGAGCTCGAACTCCTCACCATAGAGGTAATGTCTCGAAAGCTTTAATGCGAATATAACAGCTGCTAATTTCAGGTCGTGCATAGGGTAATTCTCTTCGTGTTTCCTCAACTGACGCGAAGCATAAGCAATCACCCTGTCCTTCTGCATAAGGACACAACCCAAGCCAACGCGAGAGGTGTCAGTATATATAATATACTTAACCCCTTGCTCTGGCAAAACTAGCACAGGGGCGGACGTCAACTTGTCCTTCAGCTCCTGAAAAGCTAACTCCGCCTGCTCATTCCAAGCAAACTTCAAATCCTTCCGTGTCAACTGCGACAACGGTCTGGCAATCTTCGAGAAGTCTTGAATAAAGCGTCGATAATAGCCTGCAAGACCCAGAAAACTCCTTACCTCAGTAACTGAACCAGGCTGCTTCCAGTCCTGCACTGCAGCTACTTTGGCAAGGTCGATGGCTATTCCTTCCTTGGACACCACATATCCCAGGAACTTGAATTCCTCTTTCCAGAAATCACACTTCTTGAACTACGTGAAAAGCTGATTCTTCCTAAGAGTATCCAAAACTGCTCTTAAGTGCTCCTCGTGTTCCGCCCAACTCGCCGAATATATCAAGATGTCATGGATAAAGACAATGACGAATCGAAATAAGAATGGCCGAAACACCCTGTTCATCAGATCCATGAACACGGCCGGTGCGTTCGTCAAACCGAACGACATCACAAGGAACTCATAATGACCGAAGCTAGTCCTGAAAGCGGTCTTCTGCACGTCCCCATCCTTGATGCGCAACTGATGATACCCTGACTGCAGATCAACCTTCGAAAAGTACCGTGCCCCCTTCAACTGATCAAACAGATCATCAATCCTGGGCAAAGGGTACTTATTCTTCACAGTTACCAGATTCAGCCTACGATAATCAATACATAAGCGTGAAGAACCATCCTTCTTCTTCACAAACAGAACAGGTGCTCCCCAAGGAGACACATTAGGCCGAATAAAACCCAAATCCAGCAAGCTATCTATCTGCTTCTTCAACTCCTCCATTTCACTCGGAGGCATACGATAGGTGGGTAAAGAAATGGGCACCGCACCAGGCATAAGATCGATAGCAAAATCAATCTCATGCTGAGGAGGTAATCCAGGAATCGACTCAAAGACATCTTCAAACTCCCGAACTATCGGCGTACTAACTAACGCCGATTCAGCCAAACAACACGCATTCCATTAAACAAAATTGTCACAATACAAGTAGTGCAGCAATACATGAATCACGACTAGGAAAGCATGTAAACAACAACAACATCTAACACTTCAAACAACCATAGCAACTACAAATAACCACAAACAACTCCAACAACTACAACAACTACAACAACTACAACACTCCAACTACAAGCCAACAACAGCTACACACATAAAGAAAACAACAAAGAAAGCAAAGGACAGCCACAACGATGCTACTCGTCGAAATCAGGAGATGGAGGCAGGGCACCCTTATCTTACAAGCAACACAGGATAGACTTCAGAGTCCGAGTCACCTTCTTAAACTTATGTTTAACAAGGCCTCGAAGATCAACAATATCTTGGCGTAAAACAGCCTGCCCTTCTTCAAGCCGTGTAAGACGGACATCTCTGGCAGTCTGCTCTGCGCCCTGCTCTGGCACCACAGGAGGAGAACTATCACTCGTCTCCTGTGCCTCAATCTCTTCCTCGTCCTGCTCTGTTTCTTCCTCAGACTCAGCACCACCTTCAGCATAACTCTCTTCACCACCGCTCTCAGACTCAGCCTCACTCTCTGAGGCATGCTGACCAGAACCAACCTCCATCAGCTTAAGAGTCCTCATATTGATATGACGAACAGGAACCGGCTTCTCAGCTCCAAGCCTATAGCCAAACTCATGTGCAAGCTTGCAAATGAGGCGGCCAAATGGAAGCGACTCGGTCCTCCTACTCGAACGAGCGATGAGAATAATCTGGCGTAGGACGTACGTCGGCACACACAACTTCGCTTCCTGCCCCACCTGATATAGGAAATCCACCATCAGGCGTGTACACTCACTGCGGTTGCTCCACCTTGGGTATACATTGAACGTAAAGATGTGGTGAAGCAAATGGAAGTCGTCCGTCATGTAGGAAGCCAGAAGACTCCTAATCGGCTGCCATTCGACCAGACGACCACACAAGGATCGGGTGCGATGATCCCTCTCGCGCACACTGTCCACATTCTTCTCGCTGGAATGCACTTCACCAAGTGGCACCTTCAGAAGGCGGGATATCAAAATAACATTGACAATACCCACACGACCGCTACCACAAGGAATCTTGAACTGCAGAGGCTCCAGCGAAGGCTCAAGAATATTTGCATAAAAAGCTCGAACAGTGCTAGTATTCGCGCGATACTCACCTTCGAACAAGGGACCCCAACCAGCCCCTTCTAGGTGCTCCAACAAGAAAAACTCACCAAAGAGCCGCGGATCAACATGAGCCTCAAAAAGGACTCTATGACCTTCATAGACTCCATGCGACAACTCCGCCAATAAGGTCCTACTAATAGGAGCTCGAGGATCGAGGTCCCACTTCGTCTGGAATTCATGAGTGGCGGACGTGCTCACGGCGGCACCTCTCGACCTCCGTGCACGGGTTGGGCGGCTAAGCCCGGCTTCATCCACGGGCGCTCTCTTCTTCCCCATCAAGGAAAGAAGGGAAGAAATGGAAAAGATGGCCGTCACAATCTCAAAGAGGGCCATAAGAAATGAGAGAAAGAGAGAAATAGGAAGATGATGAAGCTTCCACACAACTAATAGCCAAAAAGGGGATGTAAGAGCTCAAATGAGAAGGAAAGAAAAAGAAATCAGCAATGGGAGGGAGGATTTGGAAATAGGGTGATGGGTTTGCATGAAAAAGGGAAGAAGAAGAAGATTTGGGAGAGATTTGGAAGGATTAGGAGAGGGTTTTCAAGAAAGGGAAAGCTTGGGAGGGGTTTTTGTGAAGCAAGTAGGTGAAAGAAAAGGTTTTAAAGTGAAAATTGTGGAGGGGTGGGCCACATTAGGCTTAGGATGCATCGGCCCGCACCGGCCCGCCCGGCCTGGCCCGCTGGCCGGCGAGCCCTCGCCGAACCGTCGATGGCATCGCTGGTCTCTAGACATTCCGGTGATGCCTCGCCATTTTGGTGAGGCCCTCCTAGTCCCCCATGGTCCAAATGATGTGGTTCCCCCCCTAGGCCCCATAGGAAATGCCCCGATTGGCCCCTTGCATGATTTGACGCCTATTGGGCCATTCTGGCAGAAATCTGATTAAAAGAGAGATTTCGTGAAGGTTTAAGGGTTAAAACAAGATGATAAACCATTTACACTCATTAGTGGATGGTCTAGGAAAGGTTTCGGGTCGCTGTGTGTGATCAGGTAAGAGTACAGACTCGATCTCGGCAAAGGTTTTCAGGAAACTGTCGCCGATAGAAACTACGGAGCACAAACACAAAATCTACGATAGACGCGCACCCAAATACACTAATGTGGCGACAACGTGGGGTGTGTGACCATAACCCAGGTCCGGTTTAATCCAGATCATGCTCTGATACCAACTTGTAACGCCCTGAAATTCGGAGGTCGAGCATAACTCAGCTCAAGAGTTCCAAAACATCACTTATGCAACATATTTAATGATGGATGTATGTTGGCTGTATTAGTGCATAAAACATGGAATAGATTAATCCAAAACACAGATATGATTCGGGGATAAGTGAGTAAAGCAAGCGGAAGACTTATAGAAAATTATATGTGTACAAGTGTAAATCCCTGAAGTACATATACAAATCAGGTCGTATGAAAGTGTTACTTATCAAAATTATAAGTATCAAGTTACATCATTTAAATTCCCAAAAATAATCCCAGCATCCCGCGCATCAGACCAAGGCTCACTAGAACCCGTCTGAAAACTGCATATAAGAGAAGGCAGCCTCATCATCATCCATCTCCCGCTCTGCCTCAGAAGTCGCATCCACATCTGCTACATCAGAACCTAAGACAGAGTCTGGTGGGTGTTTAACACCGCCTTAGAACATGGGAGTGAGTGATTAACTCAGTGGAATAATAAGGCACTGGTTAACATGTTATCAGTTCAATCAAGCAGTAATGATAAAGCAGAACAATTAAATAAATCCTAAGTACTCTTGTTAATGCAAGGATGTATGCAAAATGATGCGTGCCCTCATGCGTACACCCTCAGCGTCTTCATCTTACGTTACGCATGACACCACCTTAAAGTGCGCCACATCTACAAAGCACATGCAAATGCGGTGCATGGATATGATTACCAAGTTGTTATTAGTCCATTTCACACAGCAGGATTGAGAAGCTAAGATACCTTCCTCATATCACCATCCAAACAGTGATCCATTCTAGGGTCATCAATCCTAGACATCTCATACGATCATATATTTGAGGTCGTAGCAAAGGGCTCGTCACTAATCAATGCACGCCTTTCATACCTTTACTACCACAATTCGGCTCGTCACCTCCTTGCGGTATCCAGGTATGCTCGAGGTCACTACAAAGGGCTCGTCACCAATCAATGTAGGCCGACAGCTCGAATATAGTGTCCCATACCACCATAATCGGCTCACGAGTTTAGTTGCTCACTGGTCACTACGGGGAGGCTCCTCACCCCAGCATAGGCCGACAGCTCGACCACGGTGTCCCATACCACCATGTCCGGCTCATGAGTCTTAACGGATCAAGGTACCATGGTTATTAGGATTTCACTGGTAAGTTCGGTACCCTAGATTCAAGCAGTAGCGTCCATACATCGTGAACATACATCGGACAATCGGGTTACTTGACGAACTCGACTAGCATGAGCGCACGTTGAGTTGAGTGACATAGAGTGCGTAAACACTCCGCGTGGCCAAACTACTGCCGACAACTCTAATACGTCTCGGGTTCGTCTAATCACGTCCCTTGTGGCGAAAGCGATCTCAGCCACAACCTTAAGGCAGATTACCGATTTCCTGGACTAGTGCATAGTCCCAAACACATTACACTACGACAGATATTCATAGTAAATGTAAAACATTAATGGAACAACAACTTAATTCAGGTGGTACTCAAGCATCTGAAGAAATATCAACTTAACATAAATGTAAGCATAAATAATGCTTGAAATTAAATAACATGGAATGTAACTTGCATAAAGGAAATCATGCACATCAATAGGAGTGTTGAGAATCACTTCTCAACGCTCACAATTAGTGTAATAAATTACACTTCAGACCATTCATGCATTTCTACAAACACTTAGAATACATGGTACAACATACATGACGCATGTTGAAATACATGCATTTGGACAATTCCTTTTACCAAGGAGTTGTCATACACATATCTAGCATACATACATGACAAATAATCATGGCAAACACAGGTGCATATTTTATACGTATACGGTACTTTATACATACACAGAATACACAAATCTCAATATAACACATGCATATCAGGAAAGCAACGTAAACACAACATTTGGCATGTGAAATCTCATCCATAACAAGAATAAATCATTAACTGGCATTGAAAGCCTTGAAAACCATAACCTATACACTTAAAGTCCACACCTTAAGCAAGGAAAGAAACACCGAACTGATTTAGACGAGTTGTCTTCGTCAACGGCGATAGAATACCCTAAAACAAGGATAGAAATGAGATACAACAACACCAAGACTATTCTAAGCTCTAACACAGATTAGGGTTAGGTTAACTTACCCCAAGATGAACTCAGAACCGTCAGAATAACGATTCAAAGTGAAGGTTTGAGGATGAAGAAGAACAGGAAAGAATCCAAGATGATTCACCAACTTCTCTCTCACTTTCTCTCTCTTTTCCACTCTCTTTCCAAGCTAGGGTTAGAGAAATTCGTATGGAAAAGAGAGCTAGGGTTTAAGGACTATAAATAGGCCTATTATTGATGAAAATAACCCCAGCGACAAGGTATACTTAGGTTATAACCAAAGCAAGCCTCTCTCGATCCAACGAAGCACTTCTGGTGAGCCTATAACCACAAAAGGTCGGACTTAAGCTCATTGACTATGGATCTAGGTCAGGCTGAGTTTTCGTACCGACCGGCTCTTCAGATCAACCGTGGCGGACCACACTCAATTCAACGGTCACGGGATCTCGATCAGGTCTACAAGCACAAGGATTCAAAAATATCATTCATGTTAATATCATCAGGAGGAAGATCACCAGCTTCTTCTTCATGTTCAGCTTCTGCACTGCCAACACCATCACCTTGGCCAGGAAGGTAATCCAGTTTCATCTTATTGATATTGGAATTGTTAAATATCAAATGATGGATAGGGGCCTCTCCAACTGGCATGTTGACAGACATGTGTAGCCAACACAGTCATCAAATATCCAAAAAGAATGTCACTATAACCAGAATGGAGACGAAACTGAATGATGAAATGACAAATCAAGGATGGTAAACAAATGTTAACACCTCTAACAACAAAATGAAGAATACAAACCATGAAGGACGTCAATTCAAATTTGTTACCCGACCGAGGATACAAATTAAACACAAAGATTTTGTGAAGAATTCTGTATTTGGGTAACAAATACCTTGAGGGAAGCGCATTCCCTTTATGCGTCCATTGTACATCCAAATTGCATAAGTCCTTAGTCAGCATACATTTTTCAACGATAGAGGGTTTATCATATAAAGTATGGATAGGAATACCCTCATCATTCACTGGAATATCCATAAGGGCTAAAATCAAATGTCGATCAACTTCAAATGGCCCTTCTCTCGTGGAGATAGAAAAAGTTAAATTTTTCAGAGAGAAAGCACATATGCATACAAACATGGATTGGGCAATGGACCAACATGCAAGCCCACCCCAAAGCAATAAGTTATTCCAACCTACAGATTGGAGCATAGGAAAAATATCAAAAGGAGCAACATGATTAATATCAACTGGATGCTCAACAATAACATTACGCAATCGGATGTCCCGAACATAAGATGGATTGTCCTCAGGAGCCCTAAGATGATGCTTAGTGATAGGGGCTAACCTGGAAGAAGAAGACGGACCACGGGATGTAGATTTTCTTCCTTTAGAAGCCATATGCAACAAAGATTTCAAGAATATAGAGAGTTGCAAAGGATTGAGAAATGAGTTTTGTCAAATCAGATTTTTCAAAAAGAAAATCTCTAAATCTCAACTAAATTTAAAATAGACAACTCCAAGAGAGAAATAAAAGCAATCTAGACACAAATCTACAAGTAAAATGCAAATGGAGCACTAACTTTGAAGATTTTGGAAGATGGGTTCGACTAGTCGTGTGTCGGCTTGTTGGAGAGAGAAGTTGAAATGAAGAAGAAGATGTTTTTCCCAAATTTTA
Source organism: Magnolia sinica (assembly GCF_029962835.1). Taxonomy (NCBI): domain Eukaryota; kingdom Viridiplantae; phylum Streptophyta; class Magnoliopsida; order Magnoliales; family Magnoliaceae; genus Magnolia; species Magnolia sinica. The sequence goes on from NC_080577.1 coordinate 62,929,914, forward strand.
AGTGAATCCACGCGATTCACGACTGGTCATGGATATACACGACTGGTCGTATCACGACTGGTCATGGATACTCACGACTGGTCGAGTACAGGCTAAAAAATCTGATTTTTGCATATTTTTAAAAATTTAAAAACTAAACTAGCAAATATATACACTATGATACAAATAGGCATAATTAATCATTTTAAAATGCACATGCCGAGATCAAATTTCATTTTGTTAAACCTGCTTTTGTCGAGCGGTTTAGTGAAAATACCAGCACGTTGATTCTTAGTAGGGATATATTTGAAAGATATAACTTTTTCTTCTGCTAATTCCAGAATATAATAAAATCTAATGTCAATATGCTTAGTATGAGAATGCTGAATTGGATTTTTTAAAATATTTATGGCACTGGAATTATCACAATATAATAACATAGAATCCTGTTTAATTCCATAATCACTTAGCATACATTTCATCCAAACAAGCTATGTACACGCATTACCAGCTGCGATATATTCGTCTTCAGCTATTGAAAGTGATATAGAACTTTGTTTCTTGCTAAACCAAGAAACTAAACAGTTTTCGATATAAAAACAACCACCACTGGTTGATTTTCGATCATCAAGATTACCAGCCCAGTCAGTATCCGAGTACCCAGCTAATTAAACACTAGTTTCATGAGGACACTGGAGATCAAGATTAACAGTACTTGCGACATATCGTATAATCCACTTGATAGTAGTCAAGTGCAACTCTTTAGGTTCAGATTGATATCTAGCGTAAATACCAACACTTATAGCAATATCTAGTCTACTAGCAGTTAAATACAATAGACTACCAATCATACTTTGATATAATTTCGGATTCACATTTTTACCTACAGAATCTTTTGAGAGTTTCAAGGTTGTACTCATAGGAGTATCAAAGTTCTTACCATTCTCAAATCCAATCTCTTAATCAAATTCATAGCATATTTAGATTGAGAAATGAACATTCCATCAGGTTTTTATTTTACTTGTAACCCAAAAAAATAATTCAATTCCCCAACTAAGCTCATTTCAAACTGAGATTTCATCAATCTGCAAACTCGATAGTCATGTCAGTATAGGTAGATCAATAAATGATATCATCAACATAGATTTGTACTAATAAGATGTGATCTTTATGTTTTTTAATAAACAGAGTTTTATCGACACATCCCATTCGAAAATTATGGCTTAATAGAAACTTTGTTAGTTTCTCGTACCATGCCCTAGGAGCTTGTTTTAAACCGTAAAGTGCTTTTTAAGATGATATACATGATCAACATTTTTGGGGTCTTCAAAACCCATTGGTTGTTCAACATAAACTTCCTCATGCAGATCGCCATTTAAAAATGCACTTTTCACATCCATTTGGTAAATCTTAAACTTTTTAAAACACGCAATGGATATAAAGAGTCTGATTGATTCAAGACATGCTACTGGTGCAAAGGTTTCATCATAGTCAATACCTTCAATTTGAGTGTAACCTTGTACCACTAGCCTAGCCTTATTTCTAATTATATTGCCAAGTTCGTCAGACTTATTTTTGAAAATTCATTTGGTTCCAATGATGTGTTTATCTTTAGGTCTAGGAATAAGATACCAAACATCATTTCTCACAAATTGGTTAAGTTCTTCTTGCATCGCAACAATCTAATTTTCATCAGCAAGAGCTTCTTTTACGTTAGATGGTTCTATCTGAGATGTAAAACATACGTAATTGCATGTATCCTCAAGTTGTCTATGTAAGTGCTATAGTTTATATCCCTGTCTGTTGTCAAATTTGTGGTGCCAAAATCACTGTTATATATAACTTGCATAAGTGAAGCTCTCTCAAGGATCAACATTCATAAACAAGCAAAGCTCACAAGTACAAGGATCAATCTTGAATGCAAGAACTGCTCACAAGACAACACTCAAGCTGCAAGACTTCAAGAAGAGTACAAGGTAGTTTGTAAAGAACTCAAGACACTTTCAAGATTGAGCTACATCAAGATTTCAAGATTGAACTACATCAAGACTTCAAGGCTCATACTTCAAGGTCACTAGTTCCTAATGTTTCAATGTCCTTACTTCATGGTTGAGGTTTGATTGACCTTAGGTTGACCTTAGAAGTAAGTCACTTTGGATACATAAATCAAATGTTTATTTTACATAAGTTTGGTCTGTTCTTCGACCGGTCCTAGGCCTTCTTCGACTAGTCCTAGAGTTGCTTCGACCAGTCTAAGAAATTCCTCGATTAGTCGTGAGTTTGTTACAAATTTCAGATAAAATCTGTTAGGCTTCGACTAGTCTAGGAATCTGTTCGACCAGTCGAAGGAACAGTGTCGACTGCATCTTCGACCAGTCGAAAATCTTCGACTCAAAATCCAGCGATGTTTTTCAGGTTCTTCGACAAGTCGAAGGAAACCTTCGACCAGTCGAAGGTGACCTACGACCAGTCGTAGAACGGTCAAAGCTTATCGCGCCTGATCTTTCAAATATCTGTTATTGCTTCGACTAGTCGAAGACGCGATCTGCTCACCTATAAATAGTGCACGAATCTCAGAAGAAATCATCGAATTAATTAATCCATTCAAGCCAATCTTCGTCGAACTTCTGAGAGATAATTCTGTGCTCCATCTAAGCTAAGTGTGCTTATTTAATATTCTCTTTCCTTAGCTTTATTTAATTGATTTTGTTTCTGCTATTCCAATCTAATTTGATAAGAGGAATTGTTATTCCCTTTCATTGGAATCAAAATCAATTAAGGCAAGCCCTATTTGGTTTAATTTAAAATTTATTAGAATTAGAACCATTGTAATTGAGTACTGGACATTGAACTTGGACATTCAATCATCTACTCTGATTTGGTTCTACCGGGCTGCTACAACGAAGGAGATAATCAGGTATTTTACATTTAATTGTAAATTCCTTTCTGTTTTGGTTTCTTTTAAGATTTGCCAGAAAAATCTTATTGTATTGGTTATCTGAGGAGAGCCAGGAAAACTCAGAAGTGGGGTTTTTTAATTGTGTAAGCCCACAAACAAAGACACAATTGTAAAGGTTTTGGGTGAACCTGGGAAAACCTATTTTGTTAGTGAACACTAATATCCCCTATGTGAGGATATTAGGAGTGGAGTAGCATTCTGTGTGGTTGTTGTTTAACAGTTGGTGAACACACAGGCGAACCACTATAATCCCTTGTGTTGTGATTGAATGATTTATACTTCTGATCTTTAATTATTCTTTTGTGGGATGTATGTATGGTGGTGAATGTTGTAATCATTTAATTCAAGCATTGTGAGAATTTTGTAATAGTTTAGAATTTATTTTTTACTATTCCTTTATCAGCTTGATATTCAATTTCCTTTAAAAGTTGTTCCAGCAAGGTTGTCCTGCCATTTTTATGGTGTATGGTTGTCCCGAGAATAATACATATGTGATTACAATTTATTTCAATTCAGTTTGTATTTATTTCTGTATTCCTCTTTGGTTAGAGATTTGATACAAAGATCTTTCTAGAAATAAGGTTGTCCTACCATAAACTCTGGTTTTTGGTGTAAGGTTGTCCTTAGAACAGCATTTGTATCAACCTCTCAAGATATGAATTTTGAGGTTATTTTACTTTCTTACATTGTGATTTATTTTGGCTATCATATTCATTTTAATTCCGCTGTTATAAGTTTTATTTGGCATTGTCCTATTCACCCCCCTTTAGGACATATAGCTAGGCCTTTTCAGTCTATGGGTACGAACACCAGTGAGAGGGTTTCCAAGAATCTGTGTGGTTGGATGATCTTTAACAGTCCTCAGTTCAGAATCAGTCTGATTAGATGAAATATCAGATTTATCAATTACTAGTACTTCATCATTATCTAAATTTGAGACTGGTGTGTTTAAGTGATCATCAATGACCATATTGATGGAATCTTGAATCACACCAGTCTTTTTGTTCAGAACCATATAAGCTCGACTATTTAAAGAATATTCTAAAAAGATCCCTTCATCACTCTTCGTATCAAACTTTCTCAGATTTTCATGATCTCGTAAAATATAGCACTTGCTGCTAAAAACTCGAAAGTATTTGACAGTAGGCTTTTTATCGAACCACATTTCGTAAGCCGTTTTATTATTACCTTTACTAGTGTAAACTCGGTTAATAATATAGTAAGCTGTATTGACTGCTTTAGTCCAAAGATTCTTAGAGAGCTTCATACTATTCAACATGACATTAGCTATTTCTTGAAGTACTCTATTTTTCCTTTCAACTATACCATTTTGTTGTGGAGTTTTGGGCACTGAGAATTCATGTAATATTCCCTGGTCGCTACAGAACTTCTGAAAACCGCTATTCTCAAATTCAGATCCATGATAACTACGAATCTTACTGACTTGAGAACTTTTTTCAGTTTGAATCCTTTTGAGAACCTTTTTTACTTTTTCAAAGGTTTCTGATTTGTCCCTTAAGAAGACAACCCATGTATATCTGGTAAAGTCATCTACTATTACCAAAATATATCTTTTGCCACCTCGACTTTCTATCCTGGTAGGTCCTACTAGTCCATATGGAGAAGCTCAAGTGGTCTTGATGTGCTATTGGAATTCACCTTTTTGTGTGAGTTCCTTGTTTGTTTACCAATCTGGCATTCACCACATATTTTATCTAATTTTTGTAGTCTGGGTAAACCTCTTATAAGTTCCCGTTTGCTCAATCCGTTTGCTCAATCTATATAGATTTCAGTAGTGTACATATCTAAGACGTTTGTGCCACAAATCAGACTCGTCTGTTTGGACCATGTAACATGATTGATTAGATGAGTTGGATTCGCTAACAATATAGCAGTTTTCAGACGTTCTACGTCCAGTTAGTAGTACTGACCCCTTGTTGTTTAGAATCTCACAACTTTGATTAGAAAACTGTAGATTATGGTTATTATCGCATATTTGAGATATGCTAAGCAAATTATGTTTTAGACCTTCAACATATAAAACATTTTTAAACAAAGGTTATATAGTTGAACAGTACCTTGGCCCATAATCTTGTAGTTGCTGCCATCACCAAATGTGACTGAACCATCAGTCATGTCTTTGAGATCGGTGAATAAATCTTTATCACCAGTCATATGCCTTGAGCATCCACTGTCTAGGTACCGCTTTGAATGATTTGTAGCTTTGAAAGTGGTGTGAGCAATCAAGCAGCCAACTTTAGGAACCCATTTCAGAACTATTTTGGGTTTAGGAGTATAGTTGGTCTTCTTCTAACTGATGTTGTAAGAAAGACCTACTGAGTTAGATTTTAAGAGCTCCTTGAGTAAATCTACTATCTTTTCAGCATGAGGGTTTCGATTCTGATTTTTAAAGTTGACATGGCTGCTTTTAGGTTTTTGAAAAGTTTTTGTATTTTTAGAAAAACCTTGATAAGTACTTTTACCTTTTGAGTTTGAGGACTCTCCTTTCACAAACTTGGGAGGAGTATACTTTTGATTAGGAGTTGTATTCTTATCATAGCCCAATTTTGATTGATCACCACTTTTTCTTGATCCGGATAACAGTTTTTCTAACTTTGGATCTCCTTAGGCATACCTCCATGTATCCTTTAAACTCAGAAGAGAAGATACTTCATTTTAAGTATCTCATTTTCAGATTTCAGATTTTCAATCAACGAGGTTTTGAATTCTAAATCGCATTTTGATTTTTCAAAACAATCTGAAATTTGGGATTTTTCTAAAACAAGTGATTCAAAACATTCTTTGACTTTAAAAAACTTTTCTTTTTGAAGTTTAAGTTTGACAGCAATTTTACAACTTTCCTTGTATAGGGCATTGTAAGCATCTTGAAGATTATCTTCATTTTCATAATCACTGTTCAGATTTTCTTCGCCAGTCGAATCATGTAACGCCCTGAAATTCGGGGGTCGAGCATAACTCAGCTCCTGAGTTTCAAAACATCACATATGCAACATATTGAATGATGGATGTATGTTGTCTGTATGAGTGCATAAAACATGGAATAGATTAAGCCAAACTGCAAATATAATTCAGGGATAAGTGAAGAACGCAAGCGGAAGACTTAAGAAATATAGTGTACATGTGCAAATCCCTGAAATACATATACATACCAGGTCATACTTACAAGTGTTACTATCAAAATATTACAAGTATCAAATGGCATCATCTATTCCCAAAAAGAAATTCCAGAATCCCACGCATCAGAACAAGGCTCACTAGAACCCGCCTGAAAACTGCATAAAAGAAAATGGAGCCTCATCATCCTCGATCTCCTGCTCTGCCTCAGGGGTCGCATCAATATCTGCAACTACGACAGAGTCTGGTGGGTGTTTAAACACCCCCCCAGAACGTGGGAGTGAGTGATCAACTCAGTGGAACAACATAGCAAAGGTTAACATGTTATCAATTCAATCAAGCAGTAATGATAAAGCAGAACAATCAAACATGTCCTAAGTACTCTTGTTAATGCAAGGATGTATGTAGAATGATGCATGCCCTCGCGCGTACACCCTCAGCGTCTTCATCTTACGTTACGCATGACATCACCTCAAAGTGCTCCACCTCTTCCAGCCACATGCAATGCGGTGCATGAACATGATTACCAAGTTGTTATTAGTCCTTTCATATAACAGGATTGCGAAGCTAAGGTACCTTCCTCATATCAACGTCCAAACAGTGATCCATTCTAAGGTCGTCAATCCTAGACAATCTCATACGATCATATGGTTTTAGGTCGCTGCAAAGGGCTCGTCACCAATCAATGCACGCCTATCATACCTTCGTTACTATCGTCACCTCAATGCGATATCCAGGTATGCTCGAAGTCACTACAAAGGGCTCGTCACCAATCAATGTAGGCCGACAGCACGAATATAGTATCCCATACCACCATAATCGACTCACGAGTTTGGTTGCTCACTAATCACTACGGGGAGGCTCGTCACCCCAGCGTAGGCCGACAGCTCGACCACGATGTCCCATACCACCATGTCTAGCTCATGAGTCTTAGTGGATCAAGGTATAACGGTTAACAGGATTTGCACTGGTAAGTTTGGTACCCTAGATTCAAACAATAGCGTCCATACATGGTGAACATACATCGGACAATCGGGTTACTTGACGAACTCGACTAGCATGAGCGCACGTTGGGTTGAATGACATAGAGTGCGCAAACACTCCGTGTGGCCAAACCACTGCCGACAACTCTAATACGACTCGGGTTCGTCTAATCACGTCCTACGTGGCGAAAGCAACCTCGGCCACGAACTCAAGGCCGATTACCGATTTCCTGGACTATTTCATAGCCCCAAACACATTCCACTACAATAGATATTCATATCAATAATTTAGAATAGTAATGGAACAACAACTCAAATCATGTAGTATGTGAGCATTTGAAGAATATCAACTTAACATGGATTTACACATAAGTAATGCTTGAAGTTAAGCAACAAAGGATGTGACTTGCATGTAGGAAATCATACACATCAATAGGAGTGTTGAGAATCGCTTCTCAACGCCCACAATTGGGTTAACATATCACCCTTTAGACCATTTAGACATTTCTACAAACACTTAGAATACATAGGTCAACATACATGACGTATGTTGGAATACAGACATTTGGACAATTCCTTTTGCCAAGGAGTTGTCACACATACATCTTGCATAAATACACGACAAATAATCATGGCAAACACATGCTCATATTTTATACATATACGGTACTTCCTACATATACATAGAATACACAAATCTCAATATATCACATGCATATCAGGAACGCAAAATAAACATAACATTTAGCATGTGAAAACTCATCCACAACAAGAATAAACCATTAGCTGGTATTGAAAGCCTTGAAAACCATAACCTATACGATTAAAGTCCGCACCTTAAACCAGAAATAGAACACCGAACTGATTCAGACGATATGTCTTCGTCAACGGCGACAAGATAACCTAAGGCAAGAATAGAAATGAGCTACAACACACATAAACTATTCTAAGCTCTAAAACAGATTAGGGTTAGGTTAACTTAAGCAAAGATGAACTTAGAATCGCCGGAATAGCGATTCAAAAGTGAAGGTTTAAGGATGTAGAGTAACAGGAAAGAATCCAAGAATGATTCACCAACTTCTCTCTCACTTTCTCTCTCTTTTCCTCTCTCTTTCTTAGCTAGGGTTAGGAAATTCGTATGGAAAAGAGAGTTAGGGTTTTAAGGTCTATATATAGGCCTAACATTGATGAAAATAACCCCAGGGCCAAGGTATACTTAGGTTATAACCAAAACAGGCTTCTCTCGATCCAACGGAACACTTCTGGTGGGCCTTTTTCCACCTGCGGTCAGACTTAAGCTCAGTGACCATGGATCTAGGTCAGACTGATTTTTCGTACCAAACGGATCTACAGATCAGCCGTGGCGGACCACACTCAATTCAATGGTCACCGAAACTCGATCAGGTCCACAAGCACTATGACCTGCCTGGGCCATCTTCCCTGATCCGAGGGTGAAATTGGGTCAAAATCCAACGGTCAAATTGCTTAAAATCGTCGCGCAAGCGACACTACTCAGATTTCATAAAATCACATTTATTTTCTCACCGTTCTCACACTCTTCACTCCGGACTCAATCAAATCGACCTAGAACATCATCTGGACTTGATGTTTGAGGTGATGGTCAAGTCCAACATGGTGACCATAACTGCCTAAGATCATCGCCATTGGACTTTCAACGTGCGGTCCAGGTTTGATCCAAAGCTTCTAAAAATTCCCAAGAGTAACTAGATTTAGCGATGAATCCCAGATTTCAGAGTAACCTAACGCTAATGATTCTACAGGTTTTGAGTCATGCAGATCAAATTTAAAGTGATTGATGCGAATTTCACAAGCAATTGAGTTTAGCACTAATTACCCCACAATAACATCTAAGGAAAATAGAGATAGTACTCGGGTCTTGGCACAAAATTTTTCGGGTCATTACAATCTACCCCCCTTAAAGAAAATTTCATCCTCGAAATTCATACCATCTCATATTCCTCAAGGATCTGAGGGTAGCTCTTTCTGATCTTAGCTTCAGACTCCCAAGTAGCCTCTTCCTCACTATGATGTGTCCATAGAACTTTCACAAGAGGGATGACCTTGCTATGCAATACCTATTCCTTCCTGTCTAGAATACGCGTCGGTCGCAGTACATATGTGACATCCTCGCTTAACTGCACCTGCTCCCAACTAATAATATGCGAAGGATCAGGAACGTACTTCTTCAGCATAGAAACATGAAATACGTTATGCACGCCCGCAAGTGGTGTGGGCAAAGCAAGGCGGTATGCTACCAATCCCACTCGATTCAGAATTTGAAATGGACCAATAAATCTCGGCGTAAGCTTTCCCTTCTTACCGAACCGTAGAACTCCCTGCATAGGGGAAACCTTAAGAAATACATGGTCTCCAACCTCAAACTCAAGCGGTCGCCGCCTCGTATCAACGTAACTCTTCTGCCTACTTTGAGCTGTCAGAAGTCGACGCCGAATAATGTCAATTTTCTCTGAAGTCACCTGCACCAATTCCGGGCCAATTAAACTACGCTCGCCAACTTCTGCCCAGCAATGCGATGCTCTGCACGGGCGACCATACAACACCTGGTAGGGAGTCATGCCAATACTCTCCTAGAAGCTATTATTATACGCGAACTCTGCATACTGGAGACAATCATCTCAACTGTCCTTGAAATCCAAAACACAAGCTTGCAACATGTCTTCCAGAACCTAATTCACACGTTCTGTCTGCCCATCTGTCTGCGGATGAAACACGGTGCTGAACTTCAATTTCAAACCCATCACTTCCTAGATACGAGTCCAGAAGATAGATGTGAAACGCGTGTCTCTGTTAAACACAATCTCCAAGGGAACTCCATGCAGACGTACAATCTCCCTGATGTACAATCTAGCCAACTCGTCTGCAGAGTTTGTGACTCTGATCGGTAAGAAATGAGCCGACTTCGTCAATCGATCAATGATCACCCAAATAGAGTCATGTCCCTTCCTCGTTCTCGGCAACCCAGAAATAAAGTCCATAAAGATGAAGTCTCACTTCCATTCTGCTATGGGCATGGGCTGCAGCAGCCCAGGAGGTCGGCGATGCTCTGCCTTGACCTGCTGGCACATGAGACAACGAGATACAAACTCAGCAAAGTGAACCTTCATGTTGTCCCACCAATAAGATCTTCTCATATCCTGATACATCTTCGTGCTACCTGGATGCATCGCAAGCTTACAACTATGGGCTAACTCGAGAACCTCCCGTCTCAAGTCAGGAATGTCTGGGACACATAACCAGCCACGAAAACGTAGGCCCCCATCAGAACTAACACTCCAGTCGGAGTTCTCATCTGTACCAACCCACTTTCTCATCTTCGCCAAAAGCTCATCATCTGCCTAAGCTGCAACGATCTTCTCATCAATGAGGGGCTGTACACGAATGTGTGCGATAACCTCATACGGCTCTTCCACCGTAAGTTTCTGCTCAAAGTCTCGCACAAACTCCAACATGTCCCATTCTGCTATCATTAGAGGAGCTGCAAACTCTATAGCCTTCTTGCGACTCAACGTGTCTGCCACATGGTTCGCCCTGCCCGGATGGTAAGAAACATCGAACTTAAAGTCTTTCAATGTTTCCATCCATCGGCGCTGCCTCATATTCAAGTCACGCTGCGTGAAAATATACTTAAGGCTCTTGTGGTCGCAAAAGAGCTCGAACTCCTCTCCATAGAGGTAATGTCTCCAGAGCTTTAATGTGAAAATGACAGCTGCCAACTCCAGGTCGTGTGTAGGGTAATTTTCTTCGTGTTTCCTCAACTGTCTCGAAGCATAAGCAATCACCCTGTCCTTCTGCATAAGGACACAACTTAGGCCAACGTGAGAGGCGTCAGTATATATAGTATACTTAACCCCTTGCTCTGGCAATACTAGCACAGGGGCGGACGTCAACTTGTCCTTCAGCTCTTGAAAAGCTACCTCCGCCCTCTCAATCCAAGCAAACTTAAAATCTTTCCGTGTCAGCTGAGACAACGGTCTGGCTATCTTCGAGAAGTCTCGAATGAAGCGTCGATAATAGCCTGCTAGACTCAGAAAGCTCCTTACCTCAGTAACTGAACTAGGCTGCTTCCAGTCCTGAACTGCAGCTACCTTAGCAAGATCGACAGCTATCCCTTCGTTGGACACCACATGTCCCCAGGAACTTGACTTCCTCTTTCTAGAAATCACACTTCTTGAACTACGCAAAAAGCTGATTCTTCCTGAGAGTATCCAAAACTGCTCTTAAGTGCACCTCGTGCTCTTCCCGACTCACAGAATAAATCAAAATGTCATCGATAAAGACAATGGCGAATCGGAACAAGAATGGCCGAAACACCCTGTTCATCAGATCCATGAACACGGCCGGTGCGTTCGTAAGACCGAACGACATCACAAGGAACTCATAGTGACCGAAGCTAGTCCTGAAAGCGGTCTTCTGCACGTCTTCATTCTTGACGCGCAACTGGTGATACCCTGACTGCAAATCAACCTTCGAAAAGTATCGTGCCCCCTTCAACTGATCAAACAGATCATCTATCCTGGGCAAAGGATACTTATTCTTCACAGTTACCAGATTTAACCTACGATAATCAATACATAATCGCAAGGAGCCATCTTTCTTCTTCACAAACAAGACAGGTGCTCCCCAAGGAGACACACTAGGCCGAATAAAGCCCAAATTCAACAAACCATCTATCTTCTTCCTCAATTCCTTCATTTCACTCGGAGGCATACGATAGGTGGGCAAAGAAATGGGCATCGCACCAGGCATGAGATCGATAGTAAAGTCAATCTCACTCTGAGGAGGTAATCCAGGAATCGACACAAACACATCTTCAAACTCCTGAACTACAGGCGTGCTTTTAAATGCCGATTCAGCCATACTCTCCAACAGAGAAGTATAATAATCAAGACGAAAAGGGTAACTGACCTGAACTGGGAAAGTAACTGTCTCGCCCTCAGGTCCATGAATTGTCACTAACCTTGCTTCACAATCAATCTCTGCTCGCATCCTCGTGAGCCAATCATACCTATAATAACATTGTAATGAAAAAGAGGTGCGACAAAAAAATCAACACGAATCAATCCACTTCCTAGATTAACCCAACAATCCATACAACGCTTGTTCATAGCAGAGGAGATCCCCGTAACGGTAGTGAGCGTCACTCTTTTCATAGAAACAGTGCTCAAACTCAGACGCCTAACTGCCACATATGATATAAGAGAGGTAGTGGACCCTGTATCCACTAACATAAAAACGGGACTACCTTCAATGTGCGCTATAACCTCGAAGGATCTCGGCACCAAGTCAGCCATAGGCGCTTCAGCTGAGAGTGCATGAACTCGAGCGTGCTGCTGATGATTCGGCGAAGGAACCATGGGCCGCTGAGGTGGCCTGAAGCTAGGTACAGCAGGTCAGAAGGATGGATGAGCTGGCGCTGAACGAAGAGGTGGTGGTGAAATAACCTAAGGCATCGGACGACTGACCCTCTGCGGTGGAGTAAAACCACTGTCCCGCATACGCGAAAAGCAAAAATGATCCAAATGCCCCATCTTCCCACAGTATGAACAGCGAAGATTAGCTTGCATCTGCTCAGCGGGCGGCGCTGAACGCCTCGGAGGAGAATTTACCGGCGGCCTCTTGCCAAGAAAAGGTACAGGTCTGGGAACCATAGGTGCTCGCATACGGGATGACCTGTCCCCATCCTGCTCTGCTCGCAAGGACATGCTCACCAACTTCGCATAGGAAGATATGTTAGCACAGCACATCTTCGATCGGATCTCAGGACTCAATCCCTCAGAAAAATGCCGTATCCTCATCGGCTGATCGCTCAGAATCAAGGGAGCATAGCGACCTAGCTCAGTGAACCGGTTCTCATATTCCGTCACCGACATCCCTCCCTGGCGGAGGCGAAAGAACTCACTCTCCTTTTCATGTCAGTACGTAACCGAAAAATACTTCTTGTGGAAGCGTGCCTCAAACGCCTGCCACGACCACTCATATCCTTCCTCAACAGTGCGAAGAACACTGTCCCACCATAAACTGGCCTCCTTCTCAAACATGAAGGAGGCAAGCTCGACCTGCTCAACCTCTGAACAGTGCAGCGGTCTCAGCATCTTAGAGATGCGATCAATCCAGTACTCGGCCTCCCCGGGTCTATGAGAACCCACAAATGTGGGAGGTCGTAAGCGCTGGAATCGCTCAAAAGTGCTGCTCGTACTAGTGCTCCCAGATGGGGGCATATGTGAAGTGGGTGGAGTCGCCCCCACTGATTGAGCAAAGATGCCAGCCATGGAAGACAAACTGCTGCAGTTGCTGCTGGTGCTGCTACTGCTGAATCTGCAGCTACTGCATCAACAGCATCATCTGCTCAAACCTATCAGAAGGCGGAGCAGACGAAGATGCACGGTTCGGCTCAGGAACCGAAGGGGTGACTGGAGGAGCCATAGGTGTCGGCCCAACACCAGCATGAGACGGGCCCAACTGTGGATCCGTCTGGCTATCGCTCAGGGGAGGAACCCCGACAAGCGACTCAACCAAGGAGAGATGGGCCGAAGTCTTCGAACCCTTAGGAGGCATACCCTACATTCAACAGAGGATGCAACTTGTAAGATTCTACATCCACATAATCTACCCACACAGCAATCGCAGCACAACTTCAATTGTAAACAACATCATTCCATTTAACAAAATTTTTCATAATATAAGTAGTGCAGCATTACATGAATCATGACAGGGAAAGCATGTGAACTACAACATCTAAAACTTCAAACAACAACAAACTACTTCCAACTACTAATGCCAACAACGGCAACACACAAGAGCAAACAACCAAACAAAGCAAAGGACGACTACAACTGTAACTATTCATCAGAATCATGAGATGGAGGCGGGGCACCCTTATCCTGCAAGCAACAGAGGATAGACTTCAGAGTTCGAATCACCTTCTTGAACTTATGCTTCACAACGCCTCGAAGATCCATGATATCCTGGCATAGAACAGCTTGCCCTTCCTCAAGCCGAGCGATACGGGCATCCCTGGCAGCCTGATCTGCGCTCTGCTTTGGTGCCACAGGAGGAGAGCTCTCATTCGTATCATGTGCCTCAACCTCTTCCTCGTCCTGCTCTGTTTCTTCTTCAATCTCAGCTCCACCCTCAGCATAACTCTCATCCTCATCACTCTCTGACTCATCCTCACTCTCTGAGGCCTGTCGACGAGGACCAATTTCCATCTGCTTAAGGGTCGTCAGATTAATATGACGAACAGGAACCGGCTTCTCTACCCCAAGCCTATAGCCAAACTCATGTGCAAGCTTACAAATGAGTCGGCCAAATGGGAGCGATTCGGTCCTCCTAGTCGAACGAGCGATAAGGATAATCTGACGCAAGATGTACGTCGGCACACATAACTTCGCTCCTTGCCCCACCTGATACAGAAAATCTACCATCAGGCGCGTACACTCACTGCGGTTGCTCCACCTTGGATATACATTGAATGTACACATGTGGTGAAGCAAGCGGAAGTCGTCCGTCATGTTGGTAGCTAGAAGACTTCTATTAGGCTACCATTCGACCAGACGACCACACAAGAGCCGGGTGCGACGATCCCTCTCGCGCATACTGTTCAAATTCTTCTCACTGGCATGCACCTCACCAAGTGGCACATTCAGGAGTCGGGATATCAAAGCGACGTTGACCGTGGTCTCCCTACCGCTACCACAAGGAATCTTGAACTGCAGAGGCTCCAGAGATGGATCACGAATGTTGGCATAAAAAGCTCGAACAGTGCTTGCATTGGTGCGATACTTGCCCTTAAACAAGGAACACCAACCAGCTCCTTCCAGACGCTCCAACAACAAAAACTCGTCAAATAGCTGCGGATCTACATGAGCCTCAAAAAGGACCCTACGGCCTTCATAGACTCCATGAGATAACTCCGCTAACAAGGTTCTTCCAATGGGAACTTGAGGATCAAGGTCTCGCTTGATCTGGAATTCACGGGTGGCGGTCGTGCTCGCGGCGGCACGTCTCGGCCTCCGTGCACGAGTTGGGCTGCTAGGCCCGGCTTTATCCACAGGCGCTCTCTTCTTCCCCATCAAAGAAAGAAGGGTAGAGATGGAAAAGATGGCCGTGATAAACTCAAAGAGGGCCATGGAAAATGAAAGAAATGGGAGAAATGGGAAGGATGGTGAAACTTCCACACACTTGAGATCCCAAAGGAGGATTTGAGAGCCCAAATGAGAAGAAAAGAAAGTGTAAACAGCAATGGGGGTGAGGTTTTGAGATGGGTTAGTTGGGTGTGCACGAAAATGGAAGAAGAAGGAGATTTGGGAAGGATTTTGATGGAGTTTTGAGAGGAACTTGAAGAAAAGGAGAGCTTGGGAGGGTGGATTGTGAAGGAGATAAGGTTTAGGGAAGATTTTAATCAGCAAACCGTGGAGGGATGGGCCACACTAGGCCACAAAGTCATCGGCCCGAGCCGGCCCGCCCAACCTGGCCCGCTGATCGGCGAGGGCTCGCCGAACCGACGGGGACATCGCCGGTCTCTGGACCGTCCGGTGATGGCTCGCCATTTAGGCGAGGTCCTCTTGGTCCCTTATGTGGAAAATGATGTGGGTCCCCCCTGGGCCCCCCTGGAAATGCCCCGATCGGCCCCTTTGTCTGATTCGATGCCTATCGGGCCATTAGAGTTAAAATATAATACAAACTGAGGTTTCTTGACAATTGTAGGGTTGAGATGGGATGATAAACCATCGAGACTCGTCAAGGGACGGTCTAGAAGAGATTTTGGGTCGCTGTGTGTGATCAAGAGTGTGGACAGACTCGATCTCGGCGATCGTTTTCAGTAAACTTTCGCCGATAGAAGCAACGGGACACCAACACAAAATCTACGATAAACTCGCACTCAAATACACTAAGGTGGTGACAGCGTGCGGTGTGTGACCATAACCCAAGTCCGGTTTAATCCAATTCATGCTCTGATACTAACTTGTAACGCTCTGAAATTCGGGGGTCGAGCATAACTCAGCTCCCGAGTTTCAAAACATCACATATGCAACATATTAAATGATGGATGTATGTTGTCTGTATGAGTGCATAAAACATGGAATAGATTAAGCCAAATTACAAATATAATTCAGGGATAAGTGAAGAACGCAAACGAATGACTTAAAGAAATATATGTGTACATGTGCAAATCCCTGAAATACATATACATACCAGGTCGTACTTACAAGTGTTACTATCAAAATATTACAAGTATCAAATGACATCATCTATTCCCAAAAAGAAATCCCAGAATCCCACGCATCAGAACAAGGCTCACTAGAACCCGCCTGAAAACTGCATAAAAGAAAATGCAGCCTCATCATCTTCGATCTCCTGCTCTGCCTCAGGGGTCGCATCAATATCTGCAACTACGACAGAGTCTGGTGGGTGTTTAAACACCGCCCCAGAATGTGGGAGTGAGTGATCAACTCAGTGGAACAATATATCAAAGGTTAACATGTTATCAATTCAATCAAGCAGTAATGATAAAGTAGAACAATCAAACATGTCCTAAGTACTCTTGTTAATGCAAGGATGTATGTAAAATGATGCATGCCCTCGCGCGTACACCCTCAGCGTCTTCATCTTACGTTACGCATGACATCACCTCAAAGTGCTCCACCTCTTCCAGCCACATGCAATGCGGTGCATGAACATGATTACCAAGTTGTTATTAGTCCTTTTCATACAGTAGGATTGCGAAGCTTAGGTACCTTCCTCATATCAGCGTCCAAACAGTGATCCATTCTAGGGTCGTCAGTCCTAGACAATCTCATATGATCATATGGTTTTAGGTCGCTGCAAAGGGCTCGTCACCAATCAATGCACGCCTATCATACCTTCGTTACTACAATAAGGCTCGTCACCTCAATGTGGTATCCAGGTATGCTCGAGGTCACTACAAAGGGCTCATCACCAATCAATATAGGCCGACAGCACGAATATAGTGTCCCATACCACCATAATCGGCTCACTAGTTTGGTTGCTCACTAGTCACTACGGGGAGGCTCGTCACCCCAGCGTAGGCCGACAACTCAACCACGGTGTCCTATACCACCATGTCCGACTCATGAGTCTTAGCGGATCAAGGTATAACGGTTAACAAGATTTGCACTGGTAAGTTTGGTACCCTAGATTCAAACAACAGCGTCCATACATGGTGAACATACATCAGACAATCAGGTTACTTGACAAACTCGACTAGCACGAGCGCACGTTGGGTTGAATGACATAGAGTGCGCAAACACTCTGTGTGGCCAAACCACTGCCAACAACTCTAATACGACTCGGGTTCGTCTAATCACGTCCTACGTGGCGAAAGCAACCTTAGCCACGAACTCAAGGCCGATTACCGATTTCCTGGACTATTTCATAGCCTCAAACACATTCCACTACAATAGATATTCATATCAACAATTTAGAATAGTAATGGAACAACAACTCAAATCATGTAGTATGTGAGCATTTGAAGAATATCAACTTAACATGGATTTACACATAAGTAATGCTTGAAGTTAAACAACAAAGGATGTGACTTGCATGTAGGAAATCATACACATCAATATGAGTGTTGAGAATCGCTTCTCAACGCCCACAATTGGGTTAACATATCACCCTTTAGACCATTTAGACATTTCTACAAACACTTAGAATACATAGGTCAACATACATGACGTATGTTGGAATACAGACATTTGGACAATTCCTTTTGCCAAGGAGTTGTCACACATACATCTTGCATAAATACATGACAAATAATCATGGCAAACACAAGCTCATATTTTATACGTATACGGTACTTCCTACATATACATAGAATACACAAATCTCAATATATCACATGCATATCAGGAACGCAAAATAAACATAGCATTTGGCATGTGAAAACTCATCCACAACAAGAATAAACCATTAGCTGGCATTGAAAGCCTTGAAAACCATAACCTATACGATTAAAGTCCGTACCTTAAACCAGAAATAGAACACCGAACTGATTCAGACGATATGTCTTCGTCAATGGCGACAAGATAACCTAAGGCAAGAATAGAAATGAGCTACAACACACAGAAACTATTCTAAGCTCTAAAACAGATTAGGGTTAGGTTAACTTACCCAAAGATGAACTTAGAATCGCCGGAATAGCGATTCAAAAGTGAAGGTTTAAGGATGTAGAGTAACAAGAAAGAATCCAAGAATGATTCACTAACTTCTCTCTCACTTTCTCTCTCTTTTCCTCTCTCTTTCTTAGCTAGGGTTAGGAAATTCGTATGGAAAAGAGAGTTAGGGTTTTAAGGTCTATATATAGGCCTAACATTGATGAAAATAACCCCAGGGCCAAGGTATACTTAGGTTATAACCAAAACAGGCTTCTCTCGATCCAACGGAACACTTCTGGTGGGCCTTTTTCCACCTGCGGTCAGACTTAAGCTCAGTGACCATGGATCTAGGTCAGACTGATTTTTCGTACCAAACGGATCTACAGATTAGTCGTGGCGGACCACACTCAATTCAATGGTCACCGAAACTCGATCAGGTCCACAAGCACTATGACCTGCCTGGGCCATCTTCCCTGATCCGAGGGTGAAATTGGGTCAAAATCCAACGGTCAAATTGCTTAAAATCGTCGCGCAAGCGACACTACTCAGATTTCATAAAATCACATTTATTTTCTCACCGTTCTCACACTCTTCACTCCGGACTCAATCAAATCGACCCAGAACATCATCTGGACTTGATTTTTGAGGTGATGGTCAAGTCCAACATGGTGACCATAACTGCTTAAGATCATCGCCATTAGACTTTTGACGCGCGGTCCAGGTCCGATCCAAAGCTTCCAAAAATTTCCAAGAGCAACTGGATTTAGCGATGAATCCCAGATTTCAGAGTAACCTAGCGCTAATGATTTTACAGGTTTTGAGTCATGCAGATAAAATTTAAAGTGATTGATGCGAATTTCACAAGCAATCGAGTTTAACACTAATTACCCCACAATAACATCTAAGGAAAATAGAGGTAGTACTCGGGTCTTGGCACAAAATTTTTTGGGTCATTACAAATCATCATGATCTGAAGAAGTGAATTTGGCTTGTGTCATAAGGGCTTTAACTTCACTGCCCGACTCGGTCTCAGAATCTTCCCATTCAGAAGAAGCTTCAGAATCAGATGATTCATCCAAAGTAGCCAACATAGCCTTTCTTTTTGTTTTGTCCTTTTTAGGAAATTTGTTTGCTAAGTGCCCATACTCTTGGCAGTTGTAACATTGACTATCTTTCAAAGACTTCCAACTCTTAGATCTAGGTTTAGATCTTTTCTTATCATTTGATTTTTGAAAATCTACCATTTTCTTGCTTTTGAAAATCTTGTTAAATTTCTTCGCTAAAAGGGCCATATCGTCTTCAGAATTTTCTAAATCCGATTTTTCTTGAGAAATAACTTTAGAAGATTTGAGAGCAATGAATTTACTTTTGGGAGCTTTAAAGTTTAACTCATAGGTTTGTAAAGAACCAACTAGTTCTTCTACCCTCATATTATCCGTATCATGAAGTTCCTGGATTACGGTTACCTTAGAGTTGAACCATTCATGAAGTGAGCGTAGTATCTTTGCACACACTTTACTTTCTGGGATTTTATCGCCAAGACCCCACATTGAGTTTACAATGTCATTTAATCTTGTGTAAAAGTCTATAAACATTTCATTTTCCTCCATATGAATTTCTTCAAATTTAGTTGTGAGGAGTTGGACTTTAGATTTTTTGACAATTGTAGTACCCTCATGTGTCATTTCTAATATATCCTAGGCTTGCTTTGCAGTATCACAGGATATGATTCTTTTGAACTCATCCGGTGATAGTGTGCAAGTGATTGCATTTAGTGTTTTTGCATTGGCACTACTTTCATTTTTTTGAAGAGTGGTCCATGAGAAATATGGTGTTACTTTCATTGATTTTAAACCATTAATACTAGTCACTTCAGTGGTAGGTGGGTTCCATTCAGTCATTGTGGCTTGCTACACACTCTCATCCATTGATTTGAGGAAGATCCTCATCCTGGCTTTCCAATAGGCATAATTGGAGCCATCAAAGGGTGGAGGCCTAGTGACTGATAAGCTATCAAAATTTAACATCTTATATATAGCTTAGATCGTTAGCTCAAGAATTAAATCCAAATAAAAAGTAATAAGAGTGAGCTATTAGGCCCTGATACCACTTGAAATGGCCAAGTTATATGTCCTAAAGGGGGGGGGGGGGGGGGGGGGGGGGGTGTGAATAGGACTATGCCAAATTAAAAATAAATACAGTGGAATATGAAATAAAGAATAGATAGCAATCACAGAATAAGAATGGAAAGCAACCTAAAATAGAGAAATAGAAACACAAATTGTTCTAAGGACAACCTTACACCAAAAACTAAAGTTTATGGTAGGACAACCTTATTTCTAGAACAAATAGAGAAACAGAAGCACAACGTAATAAAGAGATAGCAAAAATATAATGTTGTAATGTAAATCTAAATTATTACAACATTCCCCACTGTGCTTGAAATATAAAATTTACAACATTCACATCCACACATAAATTCCACAATTCTGAATGATAAAAGATAGGAAATATAAATCACACATCCACAACACAAAGAATTATAGTGGTTCGCCTGTGTGTTCACCAACTGTTAAACAACAGCCACACAGAATACTACTCCACTCCTAATATCCTCATACAGGGGATATTAGCATTCACTATCAAATAGGCTTTCACAGGTTCACCCAAAACCTTCACAATTGTGTCTTTTTTAAAGGGCTTACACAATTCAAAAACCCTCACTTCTGAGTTTTCTGGCTCTCCTCAGATAACCAACAACTTTGAGATTTTTCTGACTTAACCTCAAACAAAACCAAACAATGTAAATTACACAAATTAGAAAATACCTGATTTTCTCATTCGTTGTAGCAACCCAAAAGAACCAAGTCGGAGTAGAGATTTGAATGTCAAAGTTCAATGTCCAATACTCACTTTATAATGGTTCTAGATTCTAATAGATTTTAAATTAAAACAAAAGGGCTAGCTCTAATTGATTTTGATTCCAGAAAAAGGAAAACTACAATTCCTCCTTCAGATTAGATTGGAATGCGAGAAACAAAATCAATTAAGAAAGCTAAAGAAAGAGAATATTAAATATGCACACTTAGCTTATATAGAGCACCGGCTTATCTCTCAGAAGACCGAATTAAATTAGCTTAAAGTTCATGTTTTATTTTGAGATTCGTGCTCCATTTATAGGTGAGCAAAATCACACCTTCGACTGGTCTAAGGACCTCTACGACTGATCATAGAACCAACAGATACTAGTTGTAGGTGGTCTACGACTGGTCGTGGGTCTCCTACAACTGGTCGTAGGTTCACACGACTGGTTGAAGCAGGTCGATTTTCAATGCTGTACATTGAGTCGTAGCTCTACGACAGATTGAAGATGCATTCGACACTGTTCCTACAACTGGTCGAACAGTCCCCAGGACTAGTCAAAGCCTAACAAGAAATTTTCAATTTTTGTAACAAACTTACGACTGATCCAGGAATTTCTTAGACGGGTCGAAGCAGTGCTAGGACTAGTCGAACAAAGTCCAAGACTAGTCTTAGAACAAACCAAACTCACTTATAGAAAACATATGAATTATGTATCCAAAATGACCTACTCTAAAGGCTAACCTAAGGTCAGTCATACCTCAGGAGTGAAGTAGGGACATTGAACATAGGAGACATGTGACCTTTGAAGTCTTGATGGAGCTCAAACTTGAAAGCTTCTTGAGATCTTGAGGTAGAACTTGAATGCATCTTGAGATCTTGATAACAATCTCAATTTCTCGAGTCTTGACTTGTGAACAGTGATTATTAATCGAAATTGATCTTGAGTAGAGCATTGTACTTCATATATGCAAGCTTCATAGTAGTTTCTTTGGCACCATAAATTTGACAACACACAGGGCTATAAACTATGGCACTTATAGTCTTCACAGTTTGTGCTTGCAAGGTTTTAAATTCTTCATAGTTTGTGCTAAAAAATTATTAGAGTCTTTATAGTTTGTGCTTGCAACCAGTTAGAGTCTGCACAATTTGTGTTCACAAGCTGTTGGAGTCTTCACAGTTTGTGTGTGCGAAATGTTGAAGTCTTCACAGTTTGTGCTCATAAGTCGTTGGAGTCTTCACCGTTTTTTCTCGCAAGTTGTTAGAGTCTTCACAGGTTTTGCGCGCAGAGTGTTAGAGTCTTCACAGTATCTGCACGCAAGCTGTCAGAGTCCTCACAATTTATGCCCGCAAGCTGTTAGATTCTACGCAGTTTGTGCTCGCAATTTGTTGGAGTCTTTATAGCTTGTACTCACAAGTTGTTGGAGTCTTCACAATTTGTGTGCGCAAATTGTTGAAGTCTTCACAGTTTGAGCTCGCAAGCTGTTGGTGTCTTCATAGTTTGTGCTCATAAGTTGATAGAGTCTTCACAGTTTATGCTCGTAAGTTGTTATAGTCTTCATAGTTTATGCGCGTAAATTGTTTGAGTCTTCACAGTTTGTGCTCGCATGGTTTTAGATTCTTCAAAGTTTGTGTTAAAAAATTGTTGGAGTCTTCACAGTTTGTGCTCGTAACCAATTAGAGTCTCACAGTTTATGCCCGTAAGCTGTTGGAGTCTTCACAGTTTGTGTGCGTAAAATGTTGAAGTCATCATAGTTTGTGCTCGTAAGCTGTTGGAGTCTTCACTGTTTTTTCTGGCATGCTGTTGGAGTTTTCACAGGTTGTGTGCACAGAGTGTTAGAGTCTTCATAGTATATGCACGTAAGCTATCAGAGTCCTCACAATTTATGCCTACAAGCTATTGGATTCTGCATAGTTTGTGCTCGCAATTTGTTGGAGTCTTCACAACTTGTGCTCTATTGAGGCATAAAAAGAGAAAGACAGTAGAAAGTTCGTTGTTCACAAATCATTGTGCTTTAAAAAGTGCATTGTGCATAAATGAGTGTTGTGAGGAAATGATCGTTGTGCGGAAATGGGTGTTGTGTGAAAATGTGTGTTGTGCAGAAATGATCATTGTACAAAAATAATCGTTATGCGGACATGAGACTTGTGCGTAGATGATCGCACAATGAAATCTGCACAAAGGACTCCATATAGAGAAGTTTGTGCAAAAGACAGTGCACAGAGAAGTCCTCACAAAGGACTTCGCACAATAAAGGCCACGCCAAGGAATCCGCACAGTGATAACGTGGCATGTTCCCACGTGTGAGAAGGTTATAAATACCCCCGACCTATCAATAAGGGGTCATTAGCATCCAATCATGGAAAAGGAGAAGATTGTGAAAGAAGAGAGGTAGAGCCCATACTCATTGTGCAGGACAGCTGTTGTGCGTTGCACAATGCTGTTGGCCCACAATGGGAGCCAGTGCACAACAGGAACCAGTGCACAACAGGAGCTAGTGCACAACAGTACCAGCACACAATAGTGCCAGTGCACAATGGCTTCTACCAGTGTACAATGGCTTCTTCCAGCGTATAGTAGCTTCTGACAGTGCACAATGGCTTCCAGCATAGCATTTGACATAGTGTCTTAATGCTTGATACTTTTATGCATAATGTTGTTGCTAAATATTTGTTTTATCTTATAATTCATAAATATTTTATTTGGAATCAATGGAGAGAAGGATGTAAAAGAACTTAGAATGAATAAATGATATGATTATTTTATTTTCTTTTGTTCATAATTAAGTGAATAAGATAATACCCCAAATCGAATGCATTTTTTTCTTGTTCGAAACAAAATGGCGACTCTAATAGGGAAACTATCTTACCTTTTCTAGTATTTACTTAGTTATTAACTTAAGAAATGTATGGAAGATAATCACAACTATTTGGCGTCAATAAGGTGCCAAAATGGCGACTCTTAGTGGAAACATCCTACCTTTCATCTCCAAATTAGAATATAACTCGATTCAATTACTAATTTATGTTGTTTTGTAATATATATATATTTATATATTGAGAGAGAGAGAGAGAGAATTCAAGAGAAAAGATATTGCAACAAACCAATCAATCGATGGTAATCATTCAGGAGAATACAGTCTTCTACTTCACCGTGATGGGTTTCGTCATAGAGTATGCTGAGAAAGCAGCTTTAACCAAGTGTATAGAGCCGCGGGAGACTGCTACAATTATAACTGCTTCACCAATTGCACATGAAGAAAGAGATGGCTAGATCATCGTCACTTGCAGGAGGACAAGGATCCAGAATATCATTGTGACAGGAACACCACTGAGAAGAGGTAGGGGACCGATAACGTGAAATATGGCCAGGAAACATCCTAAACTTGCTCCACCGGCAATCTACCCTACGTAGGCGATGATTCCTCCAGCTGCACAAGATTTCCCTGCCTTACATATTAGGATTTCTGGGTGGACAAGAGAGTAGAAAGGAAAGGCTTTATTGGTAAGTTTATTAGGATCCACGTCGCCAATCTCTATGTCTTCCCAATCGGTCGGTTACTCTAGAAATACACAAAGATCATATGAGTCTCCTCTTTTGGTGACTCCTATCATGTCAATACACCTTCATTCAGGATCGACCACAACTTCATCAGGAAGTGGGGAAGCTATAGTACACATGGGCGAAATAGATCAGGGGACTGTGCCGATCATGGAGGACCGTATGAATGAAATGGCACAAGCGCAAAGAACATTAATGGAAGAATGCAGAAATCTTAGAGAGGCTCTGGAAACTCTCGCGCACAATGTAGCCCAGATAGCAGCTCCTTCAATGATGGGCACGATGAACGGACAAGAACATCAACCTAAAGGTTTCCAACCACAGGGGGCAGGATCGCTCGGATCTACTCCGGCAATAAAAAGTATAACCCAAGAGGAAGTACGGCAAGTTGTTAAGGAAGCCATTAGGGTGGAACGGGAATGCGAAAATTTTGGTCGGTTTAGATACCGAACACCATACCCACGGGAAGTAGAAGATGTCCCGTTCCCAATTAACTTCAAGCACCCGAATTTTCAAAAGTTTAATGGAGAGGGATCGCCGGAGGAGCACTTAATGCACTTTATTACCAGCATGGGGAATTTCTCCACGATACCACAATACTGCTTACATTTGTTCAGATTGTCCCTGACAAGTAAAGTGTTCCGATGGTATTTTAATCTGACTCCAGGATCGATACACGCATGGAAACAAATACAGGATGCCTTTATGTCAAACTTTTCCTCCTCAGAACGCAATGTCGGCATTACAGAGTTGGCTTCAGTACGACAAAGAGAAGGGGAACCAGTGGAGAAGTTTATAGACAAATGGAAGACATTGGGAGCCTCATGCAGGTAGTTACTGGAAGAAAAAGAACAAGTTAAGATGTGCCTAAATTCCATGGAAATGGGAATTGCATTCGGTTTCACTAGCGCCGATATTAAGACTTTCAGTGACTTGGCCACCAAAGCCCATGCCTTAGAGCTGATGACCCGAAAAATGCTAGCATTTCATTATAAAATAGCTAGAAGGGGACCTAGTAGATTAGTCACAAATGCTGTGGATCACAATAAAAGGAGTCAAGAAATAAGAGGTTCAAGAGAAAAAAGGACAGAACAGAAGGAAGAATCAAATCGCCCTAGAAGCAGGTTCACCAGAAAAAGGCCCAGATCACTTAATTCTCCCGAAGGGTTTGCATTTGACAAGGAAGATGTTCTCCCTATGATTAACTAGTTGTTGAAAGTTGGCATGATAGAATTACCTGGGTCCAAGCGCCCTGAAGATGCAGGAAGATCAAGAGAAAGAGTTTTTTGCCACTACCATCATTTAGTAGGGCATCTGACAGAAATTAGTTATACATTAAAATGCATAATACAAAGAATAATAAACAGGGGTGAAATAGTGATTGGAAAAGAAAACGAAAGGGACGCAAAGACAACGGCAAATATATTGACAGGAAAATGCACATCAAAGTACAGAGAAAGAAAGTCGTGAGATGACAAGGAAAGCTAGAGTAATTACGTTACGGTCAGGAAAAAGAATGGTAAGTCCCCCAAAGCAGAAAGTCATAATGACAAGGACCGAGGTTAGCAAGGACCAGCGCGATAGTGACAAGAAAGAAGAGAAGAATGAAGTAGCAAAAGTGACTTATGACATCGTGAATCATTTGAAGGGTATACCGGCCCGGTTAAGCGTTTATGATGCATTAAAGTTATCAGAAGATTTCAGGCAAAGACTAATTCAAGTGCTATCCGACCACAATGTTAGAGAAACATTGCTGGTAGAAATGAAAAATGAAGAATGCAAAGAGCAGGAAGACTGTATGCCAGTAGTCTCCTTCTCTGATGATGATTTAGCTTCTGATGCAGGGCATAATAGACCATTGATGATAATAGGCCATATTCACAGCAAAGAAGTAAAAAGAATTATGCTTGACAATGGATCCGCGGTAAACCTGTTATCATTAACAATGTTGAATAAATTGGGTTACCGTCATTCTGATCTGTGCCCTAGTGGAATGATGATATAGGGCTTTAATCAAGATGGACAGTGTGCACTCAGAAAATTATGATGACATTGGAAATAAGAGACCTAACTACTGGTGTTGTTCGTCATGTGATCAGTGTGGTCACAACATATAATCTTCTCTTAGGAAGACCGTGGATACATCAGTAAGGTATTATACCATCTACCCTTCATCAATGCTTCAAAAACTGTAGGGATGGGATGCAGTATAAGGTAATGGCCGATGCAAGACCGTACATGGAAGTCAAAGCCTTCTTTGCAGATGCCAGTTACTATGATAGATTTGCCAGAGGGGAAGAGAAAAAGAATGATGAAGGTAAAACCCTGAAAAATGGTCGTGTGAAAGCGATAAAAGGAAAATTCGAAAAGGCAGGATCATCTGAAACTTCAAAGGCAAAGAAGAAGTTTTATTTTTTGCTGAAACATCTGAGATAGCTAGAACAGCCGCCCTTAACATTACTGTCACCTGAACAGTTTAAAATCTTGCAGTCAAACTATACAGTACCATTGACATGCGCCAAAAGAAACAAGCCATTCCCAGCCATTCCGAGAAAGTTTCATGTCGTAGCCAATGCAAAATATCCAGAGCCGATTGAATTTTATGCCTCTTCAGAAGAAAAGATGGAAGCAAGGGCTGAGAATAATATGTACCATGACAAGTTGACATCTTGTGATCTCGAGAAATACAGTCCAACAAGTAGAAAAATGATGAAAAAAATAGGCTTCAATGATGATGAACCGACCGGCTTAAATCATGGGAAAGGAATTCAGGTCCCTATTGGAGTAGGACAGAAGAGGAGGGAAAAATTTTAAGGATTGGGGGTAGAGTCTTCAGTAAATATGGTCACAGTCCATTAGCTATCAAAGGCTGATTCCGAAATAGTCAAGCATCCCGAGACGGCTCCAAAGCAGATAGAAGATGGGGGGCAGTCGACAATTGACAGTTTGCAAGTGGTAAATTTGGGCACAAAAGAAGAGCTAAGAATTACATTCATAAGCGTTGGTCTTCTTGAAGAGGAAGCCGAAGAGTATATTCAATCGTGGAAAGAAAATAAAGATGTCTTCACCTGGACATATGCAGAAATGCCAGGTTTGGAACCTTCAGTGGCAATACATTGATTAAATATTTCTAAGGACAAAAGACCGATTAAGCAAGCGCAAAGGCGATTTCATCCAGATTTAGTCCCTCTAATAGAAGAAAAAGTGAGTAAGATGATCAAAGTCGGATTCATCAGAGAGGTCAAATATCCCAAGTCGATATCGAATATTGTCCCAGTAAAAAAGAAAAGCGGACAAATCAGGGTGTGCGTAGATTTCAGGGACTTGAATGAGGCTTGCCCAAAGGATGACTTTCCCCTCCCAATAACGGAACTATTGATTGACAGTACGATGCAATTCACTGTCATGTCTTTCATGGATGGTTATGATGGTTACAATCAAATTAGGATGGCTCCTGAAGATGAAGAAGTAACAGCATTCAGAACCTCGTTAGGAATTTACCGTTACAAAGTTATGTCGTTCGGTCTTAAGAATGTTAGGCAACATACCAAAGGGCGATGTAAAGTACCTTTCAAGATATGATGCACAAGTATGTTGAATGTTATGTTGATGACCTGGTGGTTAGGTCAAGTAATCATCAGGAACATCGCGAGCATTTAGCATCGGTCTTCCACCGGCTTAAAAAGAAGCAGCTAAAGATGAACCCGGCTAAATGTGCTTTTGGAGTGCTCTCAGGAAAGTTTCTCAGCTTCGTCATTAGGCACAGGGGTATCGAAATTGACCCAGGGAAAGTTAAGGCCATCCAAGATTTGCCACCTTTGAAAACATTAAAGGAACTGAAGAGCTTGCAAGGGAAACCACCGTATATTTGTCGTTTTATTTCAAATTTGGTAGGTAGATGTCAGCTATTTTCCCATTTGATGAAGAAAGGAATAGAATTCGTGTGTGATAACGCTTGTCAGAACACATTCAATTCAATAAAAGAATTGCTGAGACAGCCTCTGGTATTAACAACTCCTATTAAAGGTAAACCACTTATCTTATATATATCTGCGGCTGAAAACTTGTTGGGAGCCTTGTTAGCATAGATAAATGAAGATGGGAAAGAAACTACTCTTTATTATTTAAGCCGAACTCTGATAGGTGCAGAATTAACTACTCTCCGATTGAGAAAGAGTGTCTAGTACTAATATTTACAGCATAGAAATTGGGACATTATTGTCTCTCTCATGACATAACTTTGATCTCAAGGGCAGATCTAATAAAGTTTTTAATGACAAGGCCGATGTTATCAGGAAGATTGGCCAAATGGATGCTGTTACTTTCGACATACACCATTACCTATGAGCCAGCAAAAGCAGTGAAAGGACAAGCAATAGCAAATTTCTTGGTAGCACATCCTGTAACAGAAAGTGAGACAATTTGGGATGATTTTTCTGATGAACAGGTAATGATGATTGAACCACAAGACCAATGGCAGATGTATTTCGATAATTCTTCTCGAGCATTAGGAGCGAGGGCAGGAGTCATTTTCATCACACCTTAGGGTAATTTATTATCATATTCTTTCACATTGGGCACTGCTTGTATGAACAATGAAGCTAAATATCAAGCTCTCATCATTGGAATGGAAATCACCCATGAGATGAAAATAAAGACGTTGCATATTTTTGGGGATTCTAAGCTAATTATAAATTAGCTAACGACTAAGTTTGAAATAAGAAAGCAAGAACTCTTGCCGTACTATTGAAAAGCCTAGCAGTTACTAGAGCAATTCTGCCATGTTAAAATCAAGCACGTACCTCGATCTAAAAATGCAAGGGTAGACGCTTTGGCTAGTCTGGCAGTAGCCCTGTCCTATTCGAACCGAAGTCTGCTTCAAGTGACTATAGAAGAAAGAAGATTCTTGCCCTCTCTCAAAGTTGTCGAAGAGGTCATCGAAGCACTTCCTATATCATGTTTAGAGGTGACAGCAGATGATTACAGGCAGCATTCATAGATTATCTCAAATATGATATCTTGTCAGAAGATCCAGCACAAAGGCAGTAAATCAGACAGAGATTAAGCAGATTCATCATTTGTAGTGAAGTGCTATACAAAAAATCTTACAATGGGATGCTGCTACGTTGTCTCGACGAATAAGAAGCAGGTCAAATGTTATGAGAAGCTCATTCTGGAGAATGCAGGGCTCACTAGGCTGGATGAAATTTATTTCATCGAATATATCGAATGGGGTATTACTAGCCTGCAATGTTCAAAGATGCAATAGATTACGCAAAAAGGTGCCATGAATGTTAGATCCATGGAGATGTCGTGCATGTTCCCCTTGAAGATCTCCACAAATGGTCACTTCTTGGCCTTTCGCCGCCTAGGGACTCGATGTTATCGGGCCCATAAATCCGCCTTCATCCAAAGGAAAATAGTATATTCTGGCAGCAACAAACTATTTCTCCAGGTGGACAAAAGTGATCACATTGCGCAATGTCAGAGAGAAAGATGTGGTTAATTTCATTACACATGCGATAATATATCGCCACGGTATCCTCAAAAGATTGTTACTGATAATGGTACCCCTTTTAAGAACAGAGACATGGAGAAGATGTGTCAAAAGTTCAGTATCCACCATTCATTTTCAACACCTTACTATCCACCGACAAATGGATTAGCAGAGGCATTTAACAAAATGATTGTGAAAATACTGAAGAAGATGGTGACTAGAAATAAGCGCGACTGGGACGAAAGATTGCAAGAGGCATTATGGACGTATAGAACTACTCACTGAATGGCAACAAGTGTAACACCGTATTCACTAGTTTATAGTGTAGAGGCGGTCGTTCTGATTGAAATACCAGTTCAATCACTCAGAGTAGCAGTGCATCAGTCAATTACAAATGATGAAAATGCAAAGACAAGGCTGAAAGAACTAGACTTACTCAATGAGAACCGTCTGGCAGCCTAGCAGTGATTACAGTCGTATCAAGCAAGAATATCGGCTGCCTTCGATAAACGAGTGAAATATCGCTCTTTTAAGAAAGGGGATATGGGGCAAATTTGAGTCCAAATGGGATGGGCTATACATTATAAATGAAGTATATTCAAACGGAGCATACAGAGTGGTTGATCAAGATGGACAGGGTATCAGTATACCAGTCAATGTGAGCTTCATCAAGAAGTATGATCCCTAAAGAAGGTTCCGATTTTGATCCAGAAGATTATTGCCATGATGCTTCTATATCAAAAGGGGGCAAAGACAAGTGAAGTCTTGTTCATATATTCTTTGTCAGCTGATTGAATAAAGGAACAATTCCAAATATGAAGTTAAAGATTACATATCAGTGGTTTTCTTAAAAGAGAGTAACCATCATTGTCATTATTAAATAAGCTCCATTGAAACTCGTCGAAGTTGGTATCATCACCAAGCCGATACATTATTATGAGCATAGTGCGAATATCATCAACATTATCAGCAGTGGTGATATATTGATCAAGACACCTGTTATTTTTACGATAATGATGGAAGCTTATCATCATTTAAGGCAGCCTAGCCAAGCCTATATGGCCAACTATGCATAAAGCTTATTCTCTCACCATTCGGGCAGCGATGAGAAGCCAATGGCCCTAAAAAGCCCATGAAGGCCATCGTACACATACCCATGCGGACAGCGGATGAAGCTAGTGACTAAAAGTCCTAAAGGGCTAAAAAGTCCTCAATGACCAATCACACGTAACACCCATGCTGTCTGTATAGCTTTCCGGCAGCATCACTGGGAATGGATGAAATTACCCTCCCATGAATGGGCCTGACCTTGCAGATGAAGAAAATGCAGGCTGTAGTGTGCACTCTTTGGTCATTAACCATAGATAGGCCAACCATGCATAAGACCCCCAGATTCTTGGCTTGATTTCAATAGTAACTCATGAGGAAGGGCTTAAACCTACTCATTGATGGACTGGCGGCCCTGGATTTGGTACCCCAAAGGTCTCCTTGTGCACCCCATGAACTTTAGAGAGTTACTACGTCCAACCCTGTGTGTAAATCCAACAGAGTTTACGACCCTGGTAGCTTCACTGGGCTCCTCTAATGGAACCCGGTTTGTGAACTCACCAGGCTGTGAGAAGTTCAGTGAACTCATGAGAGTTACAGAGACTATCACATGAGACCTGACTTAACTACTCAAGAGTCTAAAAAAATGTATTTCTCCACTACTCAAGAGCTTAAACTATGTGTAATCATCTAACTAGACTGAAACCTAGTAACGCCTATCAAAACAAAAATCATAAAGTGAATCTCATACTAACAATCATAATATGTTGATGTTTTTATATCAGTTCTTCATTAAAATATCATGTCGAGACTATTATATAAATGAATATGCTTAAAATGATCCATGATGTAGAAATGAATATGCTTAAAATGATCCATGATATAGAAATTTATAAAAGAACAAAATATCTCAAAAATATCTCTAAATAAAACACCGCAAGCTTTTTATGTATCATAACACAAAAGGAATATTTACATACAATGCCTAAAGATCTTCAGTTATGTTTAATATTTCTAAGTAACGTTGCAACTCTTCTTTTAATTGAGATTGTGCCACAACAGTTGTGCATTCAACTTCAAGAATCATGTTGGCTTATCAGGAACGCCAATCAGTTCTGATTCCAAAGAAGCTGCAGCTTCCCTATTCCTTGTTCGTTCAACTTGTACGATATTAATTACTTAAGTATTTGTTTCAACCTCTTCTTTGATCTGATGAATAGTTGAGTCTTCTGCTTCTTTTCGACTCTTGAGTAATAAAATCTCTCTCTCTCAAGAAGAGCAATTTGATCGTCAATGATCGCCTTATTTCTATCAGAAACCTTTAACTTCTCATGAAGAGATTGGCTAACAATATTACAATTAGCAAGAACATCATCTGAATGAGAGAGTTTCTCCTTAAGTAATGCCAATTCCTTCTAATGACTTAGAATTTCGGGAGCAATGACTATACTCCATGCTACTTCTAAGTTTTTCATGGAATCATAAAACTGTGATAAGGAGGCATGAAGAGACTGAACATCAACATGCGCCAGATGAGCCGAATGGGTGAGAACTGCTAGAGCGCTATCCAAAAAGGGCCACTGGGTTGGATCTTTAAAAGCACTGATGATAACGAAAATTGCATTCTTGAAGAGTCCGAACATAAGAGGTGGCATCTTTTTCAAAGAGAGTTTATCAAAAGCTGCAGTTACTAAGTTAAACCCTTCAGATCCACTTGGAGTTGACACGACTGAAACTAAAAGATAAGAAGTAGGGATTACAAGTTCAAAAGAATATATATATGTATATAATGATGATATAAAATAAGAAAAGAAAATATATACCCGGATCAGGGGCAATAGTAGAAGTAACTTAAATAAAATGGGTTGTAGGTGTTATAGAGCTGGGAATTTCTGTAGTCATAACAGCATTAAAAGAAAGCTCCTGAGCCCCTACTGTACTTGAGTTAAGAGTACTAGGAGTTGAGATGTCAACTGGATCAGAAAGAAATTCTAAACTTCGAGCTACTGGCTAAATAGGAGAAGGACGCACAGTAGGGAACTTATCAGTCTGAATGGGGGCATCAAATGTTGTGGGGACTGGTGGCAAGGTTTCTTCTGTAATAAGAAGAAGAAGTATATTCCCCATCGTTGCCTGAATTTCGGATTATTGAGCTTCTGCATCCCTTAAAGTTAATGTTTCGAGAGCAACTACATCAGCAGTTTCCATGATACAGGGGGAATACGAAGCATCAAAAGAAAGAAAGATATTTGCACTAGGAGAACAACCATATTCTCTATAATCGAGTGGCTTCTCATTATCTAGGGAGGTCACCGGAATCGGATAAGAGGTATCTAGATGGAGCATCAGAAAGTGGGGACTTAACTCCTACTTCGCCTTCTTCTCCAACATCTACCTCAGCATCAGTATCTGCATTTAGCAAAGCATCTCCCTCATCGGTTAAGCTCGTGGGAGAAGACGTATCGTCGCTTGTAGTATTCGCTGAATATTCTTATGAGCTGTCTTCTTCGGATATGATTTTTTTTCCCTTATAAGTAGTCTTCATAGGGAGAAGACGTGCACTTTGGGCAGGAGAAGGGGCCTATTGTGCCAAAACTTCAGGAGTCAGTGACTTAGTATGGGAGTGAGCCATGAGAGATGTAGTAATAACAATCCGACGCGAGGTCGGCGAAATTATAGCTGTAGCACGATTTGCCGTGGTTTCTGTAAGATCCACAACAAGGATAACTGTGGTAGTTGTATGTTCAACAATCTCAAAAATTATAGAGGAGATGGGCTCTGTAGTTGGAGGAATGACGGGAGCAGGGTGTATAGGCCGATCTCCTCCTTCGGGAGTAGGGGAAGGCAAAATACCACCTGCAGTTTCAAATTCATTGTGAGGAGTGGCCAATCTTTCTCCCCATTTAATCAAATCCAGAGAAGAACTAAAAGTAATCCATCCTTCCAGAGTGTTTGGAGGATTTATTTCTCTGATGGGCTCTTCCATAAAAATTTTACGACGAAGTTGTCCTGGAACAGCGGCTTAATCTTTCTCGTAAAAATATCCAATCCCTTGCCCTGACCTGTAATTCCTCAAACGTGGAGGAGGAACCCAGATAGGTCGATGTTGAGGAATGAAAAAATGAAGAAAGCTTGAAAAGGAGAAGATCAAAAGAGGAGTTGAAGGAATAAGAAAAATAGAAGTAAAACAAAATATCACGTATAACAGTTGCGTGGGTCCTGCAACCAGTAATTGATTGCGTGGACCGCGTAAACAATTCCATTCATTATGTGAGTTGCGCGATATGTTCTCTATTACGCGGACCACACAAGTGACTTCCCCATTGTGTGGGTCGCGCAGCCAAGATCAGATAACAATTATTAAGGATGGTTAGATCTGATGTAAATTGGGTCCCATGGCATAATAATCGAGGGTTCACACGTCTGGAGGCCTATAAAGACCCCACTCCCCCTCTCATTTGAGAGATAGAAGAGTTTTTGAAGAGGAGCAGA
This sequence comes from Magnolia sinica, assembly GCF_029962835.1. Taxonomy (NCBI): domain Eukaryota; kingdom Viridiplantae; phylum Streptophyta; class Magnoliopsida; order Magnoliales; family Magnoliaceae; genus Magnolia; species Magnolia sinica. The sequence goes on from NC_080577.1 coordinate 62,964,592, forward strand.
GCTCTGAAGAAAGACTGAAGGTGAGAAGGGGAAGTCAGGGATTGCTTGTGTGGGTCACGCAACCTGGTCATCATATGGCCAATTATAAAAAGGATCGAGATGCTCCCGAAATTGTCCAGTTTGATCTTCATTGCTCCAAGTTCTCCTTTTACGCAAGGGACAAGCTCAAAAGGGGAGAAGTTGAATGATCAAATCGGTACAACATTCCTCCTAAAGAGATGACTGAAGTAACTGTCAAAATGCTGCTGAATTTGAGATTGGATATTCGAACTTTGTTAATTTCAGTTTATGTATTTCAAATGATTTATCTTAGAATCAAGGGAAACTAAAGGATGTAAATAAACTCAGTATTATTAATATAATGATTGCTCTTCATATAATCTCTTTGTCATGTTTGAATAAGATAATTTCTCCAAATCGAATGCATTTGTTTCTTGTTCGAAACAAAAAGGTGACTCCACTGGGGACTTAATATTATTCGATACTAACATTGAGAGTATTATAGAACTTTCATCATAAGTTTGGCGTCCTTCGATGCCAAAATGGCGACTCTCAGTGGGAACATCCTCCTCTTAATCTCTACGATAAATTATTTAATTCTTCAAGTACTAACTATAATTATATTTTATATCTGAAGGAATCCAACTACAAATTACAACCATTAATCTTACACCTTTGAATGTTAAAGTCAGTTCCTTCCTTTTGGTGCAAAAGGTGAAATTTCATATTTAGGCATTTTCCACTATTGATTAACCACCAAATTTTGTCCAACCGTTTGCTTAACTTGACTACACATTTCTCACAAATTTAGGCCCTGATCATTACATTTGGACCGTTAATTGAGATCAAGTTTGTTTTTGGTACCCGTTAGAAGAATTTTCAAAATAGGCCAATCTAAATTTCGGATCACTAAGAAAATCATATATCCTGGCCCTATTCGAAGACCCTAACACACTGGATGAATTATATTGAAAGAGATATCATTAGAAAAGGTCAAACTAGAGAAACCCAATACAAGTGGGATGTGAGAGACACCCCCTCCCACACACTCACTCCTTTATAAAAGGAGGAGTGTGTTTGGCTAGTTGAACATGACCATTTGGCCAGCCCGAGTTTTGTTCGACCAAGTTTGCAGCAATGCAATTTTTTGGATTCTAAGCAATTGGGTCAGACGAAATCCTTTTGCTATAAATAGAGGCATTCTCTCATTCATTTCAACAACGAAAATTGGTGAATAACCTACTCAAAGTCAAAGAGAAAGTCAGACTCTCCTTAAGCTACTTATGCAGTAATTCTATTCTTATTTAGCTTATTTTATTCTCTTTCTCAAGATAGTTTCAATTGTATTTTAGAGAGTCATCTAAACTCTACTTGAGATTCAGATAATTGAATTTACAGCAATTAGGGTTTTGTTTATTGTATTGAAAATACATTAGATCCCTATATTCTTTCGGGTTGAACATATTTGAAAGAAGATCGCTGCAATTAAGCTTCGGTTAGATCTTCAATTTGACATCTGAAGAAAAGTATCATGCATTTATTTTATTTCATTTGAGTTTTTCTGATATAGCCAAGAAATCTCAACGGGTTGTTTTGTGGTGAGCCTGTGAAAATCACAGAGTGGGTTTTGTTGTGATAGCCCTTGAAAATCACAAGAACTATATCAGGTTGTTAAGGTGATCATATGAAACTTGAAATAGTGAAAGCCAAAATTACGAGGGTAGTAATTTTGGGACTGGAGTAAGTGTGGGGTTAAGCACCGAACCACTATAACTCTTTGTGCATTGGTTGTAATTAATTATCTCTTTTACTATGAATGCTTTATTTATTTTCTCTTGTACGTTTGAAAGTTTGATCTTAAAGACGTCAAGAAATAAGGTTGTCTTGCTTAAATCTTTTAGGTGAATGTTGTGTTACGAACTATTTGGAATCAAGGTTTTAATACTCTAAGCAATTACGAGTAATTGTTTAGTTATTGAACATCATATCAAAATATTTGGTATTGTCCTATTCACCCCCCTCTAGGATATCGATAACTCATCTTTCAAGTGGTATCAAAGAAATGTTACTCTTTTTGGGATTTACCCCCTTGAGCTAGATCCGGAGCTATTAAATGTCGAATTTCGATAGTTTATCCATTTCTAAGCCATCTCCCTTTGATGGCTCAAACTATTCATATTAAAAAGCTAGGATGATGATTTTTCTCAAATCCATTAATGAAAGTGTGTGGCAAGTCATTACAACCCAATGGATCCCTCCTATGATGGAAGTAGTAGCTGAAAATGGAACCACGTACATGAAAGAAATCGTTTATACTTTTTAGACGACTACTCAGAAAAGTGAAAGTAGTGAAAATGCAAGAGCTTTAAATGCAATAACATGTGCTCTATCAACAGATGAATTCAAAAGAATCATTTCTTATGATACAACTAAACAAGCATGAGATATTCTTGAAATGACACATCCTTATATTGGATTTAGAGGTTGGTTCATACTATGTTTTTACTGGTATATTTATTAGAACTAACTCTTTGTCAAATACTGACAGAAAGGGGGAGAAAGATCAAGTTCCACTAAAATAATGAATTTTATCTTGCAGGTTTTGTTTGTTGTTATAGGGATTAATGAGATGGGGTGTAAGGCCCATATCTTAGACCGTACCGTTCCGTAGGCTTTCGCGGTCCTCCCAGTCAAATTCCGGCAACCCGTAACCTATAATCGGCGTTTGTGCGTGACCCTAAGTCACTTCTCGAAGATCTATATCGGCTTGACTTGAAATTTGTATCCTAGCGACCACGCCATCGCCGCGTCTCGCACGCTGATGCGATACCCGAGCCAGAAGATGTGGGCCCGTGTTCATTTTGAGGAAAACGCCACGCGCGCGAATTTTGAGAGAATCAATACAACCTATCCTATCAACCAATCAATCAATCAATCATTCAAGTCAAGTACACATCCTATCACAAGTACAAGTAACCCATCCCCTCTTTCCTTAAGTCAACTCTCATGTCACTCACACCCATCACTTTCTCCTTACATCACCCGTCACTCATCACTCCATATCTTCACTCTCTAGCTCTCAAGGAGAGCATCCAATGTCCAAGCTTCCCAAGCCTAACCCAAGTGTGGCCCACTTCCCTACCCCAATCTCCCATCTTAGCTGTCCAATCTTCATCATCCTCCATCAAGATCAAAGCCAAGGAGCCTAGGAGTTCAAGGAGCTAAAGAAGAAAGTTGATAGGTGGGTGATCCACCGTTGATTTCCATTTAAGGGCCCACTTATGTTGGGACCCATTTTGATGTATGTGTGTGATCAAAGAGGGGCCCATAGTGGCGAGGTCCCTCCTCTACACTATCTCTCTCTCTCTCTCTCTCTCTCTCTCTCTCTCTCTCTCTTTTCTTTTAGGTGGTGATGATGATGTGAGTGGCCCACCTGTGGCATATGTATTATATCCATATTGTCCACTTTGGGATGTATGGACCCCACCATAATGAATGGATTAGATCCACACCGTCCATCAGTGGGCCACGTGTACACGAGGCCACCTCGGTGTATGTGGACCCCACGTTGATGAATGTATTACACCCATACGTGGGACGTACTGGACTATGTAAAGAGAAAGCACAGTAGTAAAAAAAAGAATATATATCATATATATACTATAATATATAATAATATATCATATATATGTGATGGTGGGCCCCACCTGGGATCCCACCCGCTAGAGAAGTTGATTGGCTGGTCTACCACACCAGCTATATAGCTAATGTATTGACGTCACCAAGCTCTTACAGTCCCATCCAGACCGTCCATCTGGACGGTGGCCTGGCCACGCACCAACTATATAGCTGATGACGTCAGCTAGCCCTGTGGGCCCCTCGTGATTTATATGTTATATCCTAGCCGTCCATCATCTAGACAGTGGGCCCCAGCAGCATGGTCGTGGCTACTATGCTAGAAAGACATCAGCAAGTTCTATAGGTCCAGCATGATGTGTTATATCCAAACCGTCCATCTAATTGGTGAGCCCATCTTACGGCTTAAGATTAAAAATAAGACAGATCTATCAGGGGGACCACACTGCAAAAAATAGTGGAGGAGTGAATGCCTACCATTGAAACCCTTTTGGGAGCACAGAGGTTTTAGATCAGTATGAAATTTGTTTTTCCTCCTAATTCAGGTTTTTTTGACCTTATGAACAGATTGGATGGAAAATAAATGTTATGGGGGCCCTGTGAGGTTTAAATAGTGGAAGTCATTATCTCCACTGTTATTTGTGGTATGGTCCAGATGATCCTCCAATGTGATCCATTTTTTCGATTAATGCACGAAAATGATCTCTAAAAATAGATGAATGGTGTAGATGATACGGCCCATGTGATGCGACCCACTTGATGTATATTGGCCCACTGGTGTGGCTTATATAATGCGGCCCATTTGATGTATATTGGCCCATTAGTGCAGCCCGATTGATGTATATTGGCCCATTGGTGTAGCCCATATAATGCGGCCCACTTGATGTATGTTGGCCCATTGGTGCAGCCCATATAATGTGGCCCACTTGATGTATATTGGCCCATTGGTGCGGCCCATATAATACGGCCCATTTGATGTATATTGGCCCATTGGTGTGGCCCATATGATGCGGCCCACTTGATGTATATTGGCCCATTGGTGCGGCCCATATAATGTGGCCCACTTGATGTATATTGGCCCACTAGTGCGACCCATATGATGGCCGAATACCAGGAGGCAGCGTCTCCCACCGTGTCACGGTCGGTTGGGAGGGGGTGTAGCCTTACCCGCCCAAGGGTAGGGGGCATAACTAGGCTGAGTTTGACGAGCTCGTGAATGGGTCCACTATTGATGTGCCGAGTAGATGTTGGCTGACTACTGGCCAGACGGATAGTGAGATCTCTTCCACTTGCATGGTCGCGCGTCAATGGGCGACAATTTTCATGTAGAGTGTACTAGACCCAGGTGATGATCCTAGAGATGAACTATACTGATATGTAGACTTATTGAGCAGGAGTTGCATACTCATTCATTCATTCATTCATTCATTCACTATCCACTCGGGCTGGTGGAGCGTAACTATTTGTTACGTGTGCCTTCACAATGGCTAGGATTTCGGTTGGGGCACACGACTAACCTGAGACCAGAAGTTTACAACGTTGAGTCTGACTTTTCAGATTTAGGTATGGGAATGGTTTGGATAAAAATTCCATATGATGGACCTCATAGCCTGCGATACTACGTACTATCATCCCGACTTTACACTCCAGCATGGTTATTCCATTTGCACCACATATTGCATGACATCCGTGGCATATGGCATTTTGGGTTATTGTGTTTCTGCATTTATATGGTCTAGATATGGCTGACATATTTGTGAACTCATTAGGAATTGTATATTGCATTGCATCCTCGGCATCTAATAATTGGCTCTCTATGACTCTTTATTTGCATAACTGATCTATATTGCGTACTCTGATATTATATTACTCATTGACTTGTCAGTATTTCCGCTTAATCTGTTATCGTATGATTTATGATCTTGTCAGTATTTCTGCTTACTTTGATAATTCATGATCTTGTCAGTATTTCTCCTTATTCTGATATTGTACAATTTATGGATTACCAGAATTTTTGATATTATAGGATTATGGTATTGTATTGAGTACTTGGCACTTACCTTGTGCACACACTTACACCACCCTCTAAGCTTTCTATAAGCTTATGCATGATAGATGCGTGCTGGTGGCGTTAAGTTGCAACAACATGGAGCTTGGATCATGTGGCTGACTTCTAGAGCTTTGATTTCAATATATGTATTTCCCTTTCAGCACTGTACTCAAATGATTATATTAGTGGATATGTGATGATGATGTTGCCCTTGTGGTTATGCTTCTTACGAGATAAATGTACGTTGGAAAATCCTCCTTGTAGGATCCCAGGATTGGAATCTAGCGCATGCGTGCTAGGATCCGAGAATGGGGTACTACGGAGGCTGTCGGCACCAGATTTAGGGATCAGAAATTTTGTGAATCCGATTTTTGGGTTTTGGGGCGTGACACCCCATCTTCCATTTGCTTTGGAGCTATTTTAGGATGCTCGACTATTTTAGGATCTTCTTTCGATAACTGCTCAGTTGTAATCATGTTCACTGATGATTCTGCCCCCAATCCTTGAAAATTTTCTCACTTTTCCAGACCAATCCCAATAGGAATTTGAATTCCTCTCTCATGATTCAGGCCGGTGGGCTCTTCGTAATCAAAACCCATGTTTCTCATGATTTTCTTTCTTGCCGGGCTATATTTTTTAAGAACTTGCGGTGTCAGCTTACCGCAATACACATTATTCTCGGACTCTTCCCCTATTTTTGCTTCCGCTGGGGCATAAAATTCTATCAATTCTAGGTATTTTGCGCTAGCCCTAACCTGAAATTTTCCCAGAACAGCCGAAAATGGCTTATTTCTTTTAACATACGGCAATGGCACTGTATAATTAGACTGTAAAATTTTCAACTGTTCACGGGATAATAGAGTTAGTGGCGGTTGCCCTGGTTGTCTCAAAAGTTTCGGCACAAAATAGAATTTCTTCTTTGCTTCTGTAGCTCTGGATGATTCTGCCTTTTCTGTTTCTTCTTTCAACACTTTTACTTGAATATCCTTTAGGACTTCGTTTTCATCATTTTTTCTTTCTTCTTTAGCGAACCCCTTATAATAACTGACGTCTGCAAAGAAGGCCTCAACTTTTGTATATGGCTTCGTATCAGTCATTACTTTATACTGTATCCCATCTTTACAGTATTTGAAGCATTGATGCAAAGTAGAGGGTACAATGCCATACGGATGTATCCATGGCCTTCCTAGGAGAAGATTGTATGTCGTTACTGTGTTTATAATATGACACACAACATCAGTAGTTAACTTCCCTATTTCCAACATCGTTGTAATTTTTCTAAGTGCACGTTGCCCATCTTGATTGAAGCCCTGTATCATCATTCTACTAGGGTATAGATTAGAACGACGATAACCCAGTTTACTCAACATCAAAAGTGGTAAGAGGTTCACTGTAGACCCATTATCTATCATAATCCGTTTGCCCTGTATCACAGATCAGATCATCATCAGAAAAAGGAAACGACTGGCAAGTAGTCTTCTTGCTCTTCATATTCTTTGTGTTTCATCTCTGTCAACAAGGTTTCTCTGACATTATGATTGGATAACGCTTGAACCAAACTCTGCCGAAATTCCTCTAACAACTTAAGCGCGTCATGGACGCTTAATCGAGCCGGTATGCCCTTCAAATGACCCACTAAATTATATGTCACTTTTGCTGTCTCATTCTTCTCTTCTTTTTTATCATCGTCATTCTGTCTTTCAACAACTTCTTTTCTTATAATTTCATTTTTCTACTTCGTAGGGCTTGTTATCTTCTTTCTTGATCGTAGCGTAATCACCGCTACCTTTTTTGTTGTCTCATAATCCTCTTTCTCTTTCATTTCTCGGGCCTTTTCCTGAATTGTAAGCATATTTACTATTGCCATTGTGCCCCTTTCTTTTTCTTTTCCAATCACTATTTCACCTCTATCTATCATCTGTTGTATTATACATTTCAACATATAACAATTCTCCATTGGATGTCCCACCAGGCGATGATAGCAGCAAAAATCTCTCTCTTGTTCTTATCACATCTTCAGGGCATTTGGGTTCTGGTAATTCTATCATACTGGCATTTAGCAATTGGTTCATCATAGGAACAATATCTTCCCTATTGAACGCAAACCCTTGATGAGAATTGAGCATTTTGGGCCTTTTTCCACTATATCTGTTTCATGGTTGATTCAATTCTTCTTTCCATCCCGGCCTGTGATCTCTCGAGTCTCTTATATCTTTGCTTCTCTTTTCACGATCGATAGTATTTGTAGTCATGCTACTGGGTGCTCTCCTGGCTGTCTCATAGTGAAACGCTGGCATCTTCTAAGTCATCAACTCTAAAGCTTGAGCCTTAGTGGCTAGGTCACGAAAAGTTCTGATATCGGTGCTGGTGAGTACAAACGTGATTCCTGCCTCCATAGAGTTCAAACACATCTTGACCTGTTTCTTTTCTTCTGGCAGTTGCCTACATGAGGCTCCTAATGTCTTCCATCTATCTATAAACTTTTCTACCAGTTCCCCCTCTCTTTGCCGCATGGAGGCCAATTCCGTAATACTACCATCACGTTCCAAAGAGAAGAAATTTGACATGAAGGTGTCCTGCATTTTTTACCAAGTACGTATCGACCCCGGGGCCAGACTAGAATACCATCGGAATACTTTGTTTATTAGAAATGATCCACATAGTCACAAGCAATACTGCGGTAGTGTAGAAAAATTTTCCATGCTAGTAATAAAGTGCATTAAATGCTCCTCTGGTGACCCTTCTCCATTAAAATTTTAAAAATCTAGATGTTTGAAGTTGGCTGGGAACGGGATGTCTTCTACCTTTCTTGGATACGGTGTCCGGTATCTAAAACAACCAGTATTCTCATGCTCCCTCTCTATTCTGACAGCTTCTTCGACGACTTGTCTCACCTTGTCTTGTGTCATAGTTCTTGCTGCTGGGACAGACCCTAGTGATCCTACCCCTGGTGGTTAAAAGCCTTCAGGCTGGTTTTCTTGCCCATTCATTGTGCCCATCATCGGAGGAGCCGTTATTTGGGCTACATTATGTGTGAGAGTCATTAAGGCTTCTCTGAGATTTTTACATTCTTTCATTAGTGCTCTTTGTGCTTCCGCCATTTCATTCATACGGTCCTCTGTAGTTGGCATATTTTCCTGGTTTATTCCAGCCATATGTACTACGGCTTCTCCACTCTTCGATGAAGCTATAATCAAAGTGGGATAAGAATACGTCGACGTAATAGGACTTACGAAAAGGGGGGAAGATGGGGTTTCATTTGACTTCTTTGTGCCCCCGTTACCATTGATCGATTGGGGCTAAACAGACACCGGTGAACTTACTAGCAGTGCTTTGCCCTTTTGCTCTTTTGTCCATTTGGCTCTCGGGGCCACCAACGCCAAGGAATCGAGCGACGTTAGCTGCGGAACTGTTCGCCCGGGTTATATCGCAGGAGGGGCGAGTTCAGGATTCCTCCTAACAGCATTACGTGTTATCGGTCTGTTGACTCTTGATGAAGGCGGATTCATTCTGTGGCTTCCTATGTTCTGTGCTCTCGCCCTGCGAGACATTACAACAGTTCAATCCCTGTCACCTTTTGGTACTTGAGGCACAGAAGATACGACTCCAGCTATTGCTTGGGTCAGGTTGCTTTTGCTTGTAGGAAATCGAGCCATGTGTTTCGGGGGTTGGTCCGACGTGCATTCTACCATGAATCCAGTCGTAGTGAAATGGAAGCTCGCTTTCCTTACGAAAAGGGTGCTCATATATCCACTCGGTCTCGACATTGAGGCATCCTCTAGTACCAAGAGGGTTTAGGAATTTTCACTTAGGGCCATCTATGGCAGCCCGATGTTAGAACAAATTTCTAGTGTCCCGTTTAGCCATCCATGACATGCATGTGGAGGCTACGGCCTTGATGTCGTTAGGGCGTACAGTAATCACAACACAATGAAAGATGCATGAGTCATACAATCCAGTCATGCATCAATCCTGCGCATGCCATGCAGTCATGTGAGATAACCTTAGCCTATCAGGGAGTCCCATATCATCCTACCCAATGACATATGCAATGGTCAATCATATCTCATAACAAACATGCAGATGATGCGTATGGGCATGTATCATGATGCTATGCTGTCACATACTCATAATTGATATCAACAATCGACCTTAACAATGTGGACATTTAACCAACATTGCCCCCAAGGAATGGCCCACATGGAGCCAAACATATAATGGGCCCATGGCTTCACACAAGGGCCTTATATACAACACAATGGGCCTTACTCAAGGGCCACATATGCACAACAGGTGAGCCCTGCTCATGGGCCTCAAATACACAACATGCGGGCCCTGCACATGGGTCTCAAATACATCAAATGGGCCATGCATCATGGGCCTAATACATATCACAACGGGCCTTGCCCATAGGCCACGAGTACATCACAATGAGCCTCAACTACGGGTCGCGTAAACATCATATAGGTCTCGACAATCGGCCTTGGCAATCAAAATCGACACTCGGAATCAGCCTCGACAATCGGAATCAGCCTATACAATTGGCCTCAACAAATTGAAATCGGCCTATACGATCGACCTCGACAAGTTGGAAACGGCCTCAATACTCAGCCTCGACAATTGGAACCGGCCAATACAATCGGTATCGATGAGAATTGGCCTAACTAGGCCTAAGGGAAGGTCACAATGTGGGCGTTTAACCATCATTACCCATCAATGTGAACATTCAACCAACATTGCTCCCAAGCAATGGTCCACATAGAGTCAAATATAAGGTGGGCCCAAATATCCAACAAGTGGGCCTCAAATAATCATCACAGGTGGGCCGTACACACCATGGTGGGTTGATACATTAGGCAGCACCATTGGGCCTAATATACACATCACGGTGGGTCGCATCATTGGGCCACACCAATGAGCCTCATATACAACAAGTGGGTCGCACTAATGGGCCTCATATACAACAAGTGGGCTGCATCAATGGGCCACACTAATGGGCCTTATACACATCAAGTCAGGCCTCAATAAATGGGCCAGAAACATATCACAATGGGCCACGACATACGGGCCAAAAATACATCACAATGGGCCTCGACCCATGGACCAAAAATACATCTCAGCAGGCCTTACCAAATGGGCCACAAACGCATCATAATGGGCCACAACCATGGGCCTCCAACATATTATAACGGGCTACAACCATGGGCCTTAAACATATCATAACGGCCATAACCATGGGCCTCAATATACATCGTAATGGGCCATAACCCATTGGCCGGGTATACATCATATTGGGCCTCAAACATGGGTCATATATACGCCACATCAGGTCGCACATATAGGCCTCATATACATCACCATGGGCCTCATATACAACGAGTGGGCCACTTCAATGGGCCACACTAATGGGCCTCATACACAACAAGTGGGAGCTTGGATTACATCTAAAATCATCTCAATAGTTGCAGGTGCATCATGTGTATCACTGTACACATCATTCTATGGGGCACATGGCCTACTAATGATGATCAGCACAATCCAAACAGTGTCCAGGTAGGTCGGCTCCATCCAAACATTGTCCAGCACCGTCCAGCACTATCTAGATGGTGTGGGTGAAATAAACACATCACGGTGTGGCAGCACAGCACCGTCCAAATAGGTGGACGGCGTGGGTGAAATACATATAACATGGTGTGGTCCATAGCACCGCCCAAACATGGTCTAACACCGTCCAAATATTCTTAACGATATGGATTAAACAGATACCTCACAGTGGTGTCCCATCAGCCAAATGATGGACGGCTAGGATAAAACAAATACATCACACATGAGCTCCACATGCTGGACAGCATGTATGTACAACACATACATCATGAGAATCCCACCGTCCAGGGGTCTGGACGGTGGATGGGATTTGTGAAACATATACATTAGGTGGGGCCACGTGGTGTGGCCCACCAGATATAATATTATATATATATATACACATGTACATCAGGTGGGACCACGTGGTGTGGCCCACCAGATATAATATTTATATAATATATATATACACACATATATATATATTATACTATTTTATTTATTTATATATATATATATATTTATTATTTTATTACCATTCATGCAAACGTCCAGCCCTGGACGTCATTTAACGGACGATTTGGATGAAATATATATGCCAGGTGGGTCCACACATGTGGGACCCACCGGAAATGAATGGGCAGTGGAATATAATATATACCTTGTGATTAGGGCCCACAGAACTACCATCTTATAGCAGCTACAGCTGCTGATGGACGGTTGGATCTCACACAGCGGCAACTGGGGTCCATGGCTGGATAGAATGGATATAACATATACCACATGTTCAGACCCACTGAACATGCTAGCGTTAATACAACAGCTATAAAGCTACTGTACATGGTACTCCAGCCAATCCACTTCATAGAAGTGGGTCCCATGTGGGGCCCACCATGATGTTTATCTAACATCCAATCTATTGATTTGGTCACAGAGACCCATATGAAGAGGAAAAATAAATTTCATAATGATCCAAACCTTCTGTGACAACCCAAAAGGGTTTCAATGGCAGACGGCTCAATCCAACTGTTCCCTGTGACGTGGGCCACCTGAGCTCCGCATATGGCCGATTTTAGGAGGGGGGCTCACTGCCTAGAAGGGGCATCAAATGCATGGCGTGGATATTCAACAACATCACGGTGGGGCCCATGGCTGGGACTCTCCGTCCCTGCTCGCATCCGTCCTCAGCGCAACAACGTTGGACGCCCCTGACGACAGCAGTAGCACCTGCAGCTGCACATGATATATATATATATATATATATATATTGTAAAAATAGTATTTTTGGGGTTTTTTGTAGGTGGGGTCCACATCAGGGGAATCTAACCCAGCCGTTAGATTCTAGGGCTCAAGACAGACCCATCAAACCCAATATTCAATGTATTTCGGTGTGTAGAAACATCAGGTGGATTTCAACAATAAAAAAACACTGTTTTCTATGCTATGGCCCGCCTGATAGTCGGAATGGCTTCATTTTTCAACTCAACGCCTAAAATGATTTGGAGAATGGGATGGACGACATGGATTGAATTCACACATTAAGGTAGGGCCTGCATGGGTGCCCACCCAAATGGCTTGTTGTTAGTACACCCCAGTGTCTGTTCACGCTTACTGAACACGTCCAGCGTCCTTGGACACTGGACGGACGACGTGAATACATTAATCAAGGTGGGTCCCAAATAGACATGGCCCACTTGATTTAAGATTAATCTAATATTTGTGTTTTCCCAATGTCCATAAGGTATGGCCCACATGGTTTGGACAGTTTAGACACCACATACAATCATTAAATGGGCCACAAAATAAAGGAAGGAGAGAGAGAGAGAGAGAGAGAGAGAGAGAGACGTGATGATGGAGGGACCCCGACACTATGGGCCCTCCCTTTCAAGCATTCAATCATACATCAAGTGGGTCCCAATACATGTGGGCCCACCAAATCAAAAATCAACAGTGGATATTCCTTCTCCACCAAAATGGAAGGTCTAGATGACCCCTATCCATGCAAGGAAAATAAACATCATGATGGGGTCCATGGAAAATGGCCCCATCATAAAATGATCATGACGATCAAGGTGGGCCGTTGGCCACACCTAGGGTCCAAAGTGGGATCCATACCATCAATCGGTAGGCCTCACTTGGCCCATCATAAAAACATGAAATCTAGGCCTATAGAAACACTCACCTTTGATCTCTTCTTCCTTCTTCTGCCAATGCATGCTAAAGCTCCAATGGAACACATTTTAAGGGTTTAGATGAAACTTGGATGGTGGAGATGGGAGGTAGGAAGGTGTGCCACACTAGCTCCCCTATGGGAAGCTTGCTTGGACGTTGGAGTTGCTTGGAGAATGAGAGAGGGAGATATGATGGGAGAGAAGTGATGAGAGAGAGGGATGGTGAGTGATGGGGTGAGTGATGGGTGTACTTGAAAAGGGATGGGTGGAGAGAGAGAGAGTTGACTTTGGGTTGCTTTTGGGTGATGTGACATGTACTTGATTGAATTGACAAGTTGTAGAGATTCTTTTAGAATTTCACAAATGCATGACATTTTTTTGAACTAAACGCTGACCCACATCTCCTGGCCAGGGTATCACATTGGCACATAATACGCGGCGTTGGAACCGCGGCGACAGTGCGGTCGCAAGGGTACAAGTCTCAGGTCGAGCCAACTATGAAAATGGGATATGACTTAGGGTCACGTGCAACTGCTGATTACAGATGTCAGAGAGGACTGTGAAAGCCTCGGGAATAGTATGGTCTAGGATACGGGCCTCACACGGGAGTCAGCCCATGATAGACAATTTGTGAGAATTAAACTTTAGTACAGAGGAAGAGCCGAGGAACACATTCGTCAGCGCCGGTCTTTTTGAACAGGAGGCTGAGAAATACATTCAGCTTCTCAAAGAAAATAGAGACGTCTTCGCCTGAACGTATGCAGAGATGCCGGGTTTAGAGCCTTCATTAGCAATGCATCAATTAAATATTTCTAGGAGAAAAGGCCGGTTAAACAAGCACAAAGGCTATTTCATTCGGACTTGGTTCCCCTGATAGAAGACAAAGTGAACAAGCTGATTAAAGTCAGGTTTATCAGGTAGGTCAAGTATCCCAAATGGATGTCCAACCTTGTCCTAGTGAAAAAGAAAAATGAACAAGTCAGGGTGTGCATTGATTTCAGAGATCTGAATGAAGCTTATCCTAAATATGATTTTTCTCTCTCGATAACCGAATTACTGATTGACAGTACAACTCAGTATGCTATCATGTCCTTCATGGACGGCTATGTAGGGTATAATCAAATTAGAATGACACCTGAAGATGAAGAACCAACAGCTTTTAGAACTTCACTGGGGATTTATTACTATAAAGTTATGTCATTTGGTCTCAAAAATGCTGGGGCGACATATCAGAGGGCAATGCAGAATATTTACCAAGACATGATGTACAAACATGTTGAATGTTATGTTGGTGGCTTGGTGGTCAGGTCAGGAGATCATCAGGAGCATCGCGAACATTTGACATCAGTTTTTCATCGACTCAGGAAGAAATAGCTGAAGATGAATCCAGCTAAATGCACATTTGAGGCGTCTTCAGGTAAATTCCTCGATTTTGTTATTAGGCACAGGGGGATTGAAATCAATCCAGGAAAAGTTAAAGCCATTCAAAATATGCCACCACCAAAGACATTAAAAGAATTGAAAAGTTTGCAAGGAAAGATGGCGTACATTCACTGTTTCATTTCAAATATGGCAGGGAGATGTCAGCCATTTTCTCATCTGATGAAGAAAGGTGCAAAGTTTGTATGGGACCAAGCCTGTCAAAACACATTCGATTCGATAAAGGAATTGTTGAAATAGTCGCCGGTATTGACAGCTCCAATAAAAGGGAAGCCGCTTATTTTGTACATATCTGCAGCGGAGAATTCTTTAGGAGCTTTGTTGGCATAGGTGAATGAATCCGGGAAAGAGACCGCCCTTTATTATTTAAGCAGGACTCTGATGGGTGCGGAATGCAATTACTCTCCAATCAAGAAAGAATGTCTGGCGCTAATATTCGCGGTGCAGAAATTGAGACATTATTGTCTCTCTCATGACACAACCTTGATATCAAGAGCAGATCTAATAAATTTTTTTATGTCATGACCGATGTTATCTGAGAGATTAGCCAAGTGGATGCTGCTACTTTTGGAATATAATATTACATATGAGCCAGCAAAAGCGGTAAATGGGCAAGCAATGGTGGACTTCCTTGTAGCACACCCTGTAGCAGAGTGCGAGACTATTAGTGATGATTTTCCTGATGAACAGGTTATGTTGGCCAAGTTGCAAAGCCCATGGAAAATGTATTTCGATGGTGCTTCTCGATCGTCAGGAGTGGGGGTAGGAGTTATTTTCATCACACCTTAGGGTGATTTGTTACCTTAGTCCTTCACATTGGGAACTGCATGTACAAATAATGAGGCCGAATATAGAGCCCTCATTATCGGAATGGAAAAGGTTCAGGAAATGAAGATAAAAATGCTGCATATCTTCGGGGATTCTAAATTAATTATAAATCAATTAATGACTGAATTCTAGATAAGAAAACAAGAGCTCTTGTTATACTGCCGGAAAGCGCAACTGTTATTAGAGCAGTTTTGTCATGTTGAAATCAAGCATATACCGCGGTCCGAAAATGTAAAAGCAGATGCTTTGGCCAGCCTAGCAGTAGCTTTGTCCTGCCCGAATCAGAGCCCTCTCCAGGTGACTATAGAAGAAAGCAGATTTTTACCATCTTCAGAGGTCATTGATGAAATTGTTGAGACACTTCCTATATCGTGTTTAGAGATAACGATAGATGATTGGCGTTAGCCTTTCATATATTATCTCAAATATGATATCTTGCTAGAAGATCTAGCGCAGAGACAACAAATCAAGCAAAGATCGAGCAAATTCATCATATGTAGCAAAGTGCTATATAGAAAATCTTACACGGAATGCTGCTATGTTACTTAAACAAACAAGAAACAGGCCAGATGTTGCGAGGGGCACACTCTAGAGAATGTGGGGCACATCAAGCTAGCCGAAATTATTTCATCGAATACATCGAATGGGGTATTATTGGCCTACCATGTTCAAAGATGCGATAGATTATGCGAAGAGGTGTCATGAATGTCAAATTCACGGAGATGTTATACACATTCCTCCAGACGACCTGCATCAGTCAGTTGCCTCTTGGCCCATCTCTGCCTGGGGACTTGATGTTATTGGTCTTATAAATCTGCCTTCGTACAAAGGAAAATAGTATATCTTGGCAACGATAGATTACTTCTCCAAATGGATAGAAGCAATTGCATTGCGTGGTGTCAAGGAGAAAGATGTGATTAATTTCATCTGACACGTAATAATATATCACCATGATATTTCAAAGAAAATTGTTACAAATAATGGCACTCCTTTCAAAAATAGAGGCATGGAGAAGCTATGTCAGAAATTCAGCATTCGTCATTCATTTTCAACACCTTACTATCCATCGGCCAATGGATTAGCAGAGGCATTTAATAAAATGATAGTCAAAATACTAAAGAAAATGGTGACAGGAAAAAAACGAGATTGGGACAAGAGATTGCAAGAAGCATTATGGGCATATAGAACTACCCACCGAACAGCAACAAGAACAACATCGTACTCGTTAGTTTATAGTTTAGAAGCAGTAATCTCGATTGAAATACAAGTTGCGTCACTCAGAGTGGCAGTACATCAATCCATTACAGATGACAAAAATGCAAAAATAAGGTTGAATGAACTAGATTTGCTCGATGAGAAATGCCTGGCAACCCAACAGTGATTGCAATCGTATCAAGCAAGGATATCGGCCGCCTTTGATAAACGAGTCAAATATCGCTCTTTCAAGAAAGGGGATATGGTGTTAATGTTGAAGAGGCCTATAGTGGTCATCCACAGAACAGGGGGCAAATTCAAGCCCAAATAAGACGGGCCATATATAATAAAAGAAGTATACTCCAATGGAGCGTACAGAGTCATAGATCAAGATGGACAAGGCATCAATATACTGGTCAATGCTCGCTTTATCAAAAGATATTGTCCTTGAAGATACTGCTGATTTTGATCTAGAATATTATCAGAATAATGATTCTGCATCAAAAGGGGGCAAGAATACGCAAGACCACGGCTATGTACTGTCAGATGAATGAATAAAGAAGAAATTCGTGAGCGCATCAAGACTATATACTAATAAGTGTTACAAAAGGAAAGTGACCATCATTATCATCATCAAGCGAGCTCTCTACAAAATTTTGTTGAAATTGATATCGTCACCAAGCTGATATATTGTGAACAACACATATGAATATCGTTGAAGATATTAACAGAAGTGGTGACGTATTAATCTCAATCTCATTCTCGTGACAACGATGGCCAACAATGATGACCACCTACTATTATCCTTTAAGGCAGCCTAACTAAGCCTCATATGACCAACTACGCATAAGGCTTATCACCATCATCATTCGGGCAGCAGTGAGAAGCCAGTGGCCCTAAAAATCCTTTGAAGGCCATCATATGCATACCCATGTGGGTAGCAAACAGAGCTAGTGACTAAAAGCCTTAAAAGGCTAAAAAGTCCTCAATGGCCAGTCATGTGTAAGACTAATGCCATATGTATAGCTTCCAATAGCGTCACGGGGAACGGATGAAAATGCCCTCCCGTGAATGGGTCCAACCTTGCACGTGAAGAAAACATAGGCTGTAGTGTGAGCTCTTTGGCCATGTCCATATATAAGCCAACCATGCATATGACCCCCCAGATCTTTAGCTTGATTTCAATATTAACTCATGAGGAAGGGCTTAAACCTACTCATTGATGGACTGGCAGCCCTAGATTTGGTACCCCAAAGGTTGCCTTGCGAGCCCCGTGAACTCTAGAGAGTTACTATGGCCAACCCTGTGCATAAATCCAACCGAGTTCATGGCCCCGGTAGCTTCACTGGGCCCCTCTGATGGATCGTGGTCTATGAACTCATCTGGCTGTGAAAAGTCTAGTGAACTCCTAAGAGTTACAGAGACCATCACGTGAGACCCAACTCCACTACTCAAGAGGATAAACTATGTGTGATCATCTAACTAAATTGAAATTTATTACCACATATCAAAACCAAAATCACATTGGAAATTCCATACTAACGATCATAATATGTCGATATGTTTTCATCTATTATGTTTCATTAAATATTAGAAAATCTCACGATACTTTCAGAATATTTCATATGTGAGTAAATAAATATGTTTGTAATGAATCATGACTTGAAAATTTATGAAAAGGACAAACTGTCTCAAAATATCGTGATGCTTTCAAAAGTGGTTGCATGTTCTAAAAGAAATATATAGAAAATTTGTAATATTGAAATACTGCAAGAATACATGACTGTATGGAATATTCCCAAATATGCCGATTGTTTAATATAATGACAAAAATCATGAAAATTTCATGTTTAGAACAAACAAGCATGTAATATAGACTATGATTACATTAAGTCTGGTAAAAATGTTTGATACTCAAAACCTTCTGTATTAAGTCAAATGCCTTAAAATATGTTTATTCTTCTGAAGAGGACGAGTCTTCAATAACAATATGTTTATCTTTCTGAGGTGAGCAACGATGTTCCTCCGCTTTCTACCTTTTTGACGGTAAAGGATATTTATCTTATAATATTCGCAAAGGAGGAGGAGGGTAGAATTGCAAGGAATCATCATTCTTTGTCAAAAATTTATGGGTGTCGCTTAAAGGAGTACCAAAAGCTATCCATCCTTCAACAACATTAGCAGGCTTTACTTCATGAGTTTCGTCTTCTGAAGAAATTTTTATGCAAAGTTGGCCTAAAGAGGGGGCACGATGTATTTCTTCAAAATAGCCAATACCTTGGTCCTTCTGGTAATCTTTCAAGCGAGGAGGAGGGATCATTGCTTTCTATTTTCCTAGAGATCCATCCATTCGATTTCTTAATCATATCTCTCAATTGATAATGTTGAAGAGGAAGTCAGTTAGGGTTCGAATATGCTCTTCCAGAATCAGCAAATGTCCAAGGAAAGTATACTCCTAGCCAGCCTACCATGGAGTGCAAACAGGAAAATATTTTGAGACAAGATCTTTTAGACTAAGAACGACATCTCCAAAAGCGTGATAAAGGGAACATAAAACTGAAGGAGCTAATGAATATTTTTGACCTTCTGCCATTGCACCTGCAACTACATAGAAGGAAGGTCTGATGATGTCCATTTGATCAGAATCCAGGAATATCACCAAGCTTAACCAGTAAGCTAAGAAGGCGGCTAGTTCACAAGAAGAAATGTATTCCGTAGTGTGTTTAATGTTCTTGGGAATAGCCTTGAGTTTTGGATGGTTATGATCTAAAAAGATGCCAAGATGAAGATATGATGATAAGGCTAAAATCATTTGATATTAAAATTATGGAAATAGAAATTGAAAAGGGGAATGACATAGCGCAACTTTCGAGAAAAATAAGCCAACCATTCGAGAGAAGTAATGCGATCAGGATGAGGGAAACTGGCTAATGCACTGAAAAGTTCAAGGGTGGTTCCAGAAATTTTGGATATATCTCCTCCCGCAAGTGCTAGAGCAAGTTCTCCATTAGAAGGCACATATGCATCAAAAATGTTGCCTGTGATGGGAAGACCCACTATGCAAAGTAGATCCCATAGGGTAATGGTCATTTCACTCGAATGAAGGTGAAATGAATTAGTAATCGGAGACCAATGTTTGAGAAAGCATCTGAAGATAGGAGCATCTACATGAAAATGTTCAGATGTGGCTTTGATCGCAACAGAAAGAGAAATTTACTCCAGAATGGCAATATGCTTCCGAACAACAGCACGGGCCTAGGCACTATAGAAATCATGAAGAGGCAGGAGTCTTATAGCCAAGAAGTTCTCCATATTTCAAGGTAATCTCTCAGAGAAGAATAGCTATTGAGCTGTCTCAAAATAATGAGTAGAGAAAGGTTGTTGAGGAGCATAATATGGATGCAAAAATCTCATCTTATGAATTCTGCCTGCTCTTTGGTGGGGTTCGTTTTCTTCCAAATATCCTGTTAAGATCCTGGGTTCTTTCCTGACCTAATTGTCTATAGAGACAAAGATATTTTGATGATCAAAAGGTTCATTATGCAGAATTGACCAATGGCGTTGCAGATTGATGGGAACAACAGTTTGATCGCTGGTGAAGGGGTTATGAAGATCTAAAGTTTCTTCATATATTTCTACGTGTTTCCAAGAGTGGCGAAGAGGTTGTTCGGGTTTTGAAGAGGATGGGCGGCTCTTTCTTTTTGGAAAAGGGGTTTGAGAGTGATGCATGGTGGAGCAAATTGGTTTAGTCCGAAAAATGATCAAAGGTTCAGTTGCACGGGTCACGCAACTAAAGTTCGTTGCACGGGTCACACGATGGGTTTACACCTTGTGCAAATAGGATCCCCGTTGCCTGGGTCGCGTAATTGATATTCGTTATGCAGGGAAGAAAGGGAGAAGCAAAGTTTCATCGCAAACAGGAAAGCAAGGAAATGAGGTACAGCCAACTATTTACAGGGAAAGGGGCCAAGTACAGTATTCGGGTGGCCATTGTGCGAGTCACACAACATGTTCATAAAACAGGATTTTTTTTATCCTAATTTTTTGATTTTTATTTACAAACAAAGAAAAGGATCAAGGGGGCATCTGTTGAGGCATGAAAAAATGAAGAAAGCTTGAAAAGGAGAAGATCAAAAGAGGAGTTGAAGGAATAAGGAAAATAGAAGTAAAACAAAATATCATGTATAACAGTTGTGCGGGTCGCGCAACCAGTAATTGATTGCGTGGACCACGCAAACAATTTCATTCATTATGCGAGTTGCACGATATGTTCTTTATTGCGCGGACCGTGCAAGTGACTTCCCCGTTGCACGGGTCACGCAACCAAGATCAGATAGCAGTTATTAAGGATAGTCGGATCTGATGCAAAGTGGGCCCTATGGCACAATAATCAAGGGTTCACACGTGTGGAGGCCTATAAATACCCCACTCCCCCTCTCATTTGAGAGAGAGAGAAGAGTTTTTGAAGAGGAGCAGAGCTCTGAAGGAAGACTGAAGGTGAGAAGGGGAAGT
Source organism: Magnolia sinica (assembly GCF_029962835.1). Lineage (NCBI taxonomy): Eukaryota > Viridiplantae > Streptophyta > Magnoliopsida > Magnoliales > Magnoliaceae > Magnolia > Magnolia sinica. The sequence continues at coordinate 62,986,006 of NC_080577.1, forward strand.
CAGGGATTGGTTACGCGGGTCGCGCAACCAACAACTTGTTGCGCGGGTCACGTAACCTGGTCATCATATGGCCAATTATAAAAAGGGTAGAGATGTTGCTGAAATTATCTAGTTCGATCTTCATTGCTCCAAGTTCTCCTTTTACGCAAGGGACAAGCTCAAAAGGGGAGAAGTTGAATGATCAAATCGGCACAACATTCCTCCTAAGGAGATGACCGAAGCAACTGTCAAAATGCTTCCATATTTGAGATTCGATATTCGAACTTTGTTAATTTTAGTTTATGTATTTCGAATGATTTATCTTACAATCAAGGGATACTAACGGATGTAAATGAACTCAGTATTATTAATATGATGATTGTTCTTCATATACTCTCTTTGTTATGTTTGAATAAGATAATTTTCCCAAATCGAATACATTTGTTTCTTGTTTAAACTAGTCGATCTACCGGAAAACAATTGCGCACTGAGTAATAATGATGAGCCCACCATCACATCCAAGAATATGAAGCATTTACTCGATGATTATATCCCAGGAGAATAAATCGAGAACTAAAATTTCTCGTTAGGAGCTGCTTCCATATTAAAGCCCAATTGTAGGGGCCGACTCTGTAGCATCTCATTGTCCATGTAACCTCCTCACTTGCCTGAGGCATAGCTTGATCATACCCAAATTGCCTAGCAAATCGACTTGGGTAGTATGGTTCTCAATAGAATTCTACTCCTCGTATAGGAAGACTACAAGAATGAAAACAGAGAAAGAAGGTCCTCTCAATGGGTTCCAAGTCATTGTTATCCTCAACTTCTCTGTCTTCCTCTTGGTGATCAAAGTAAAAAGGGAAGAAGTCGATAGATTCCATGTTGTCAATTTTATCTACTATCCGTTCATATCCCTTCTTTATCATCTTTTGCTTCAAGAAATGCCACAAAGGTAAATCTTGGGATGGACATAAGCCTTCTCTGGGTCATTATAGGACCAGGGGAAATAAATGCCAAGCCATCTAAAGAAATAATGCCATGGAGTAAAAGAAGATGTAATTCCTAGTGTCGGGCTTGAGCAGTGCGTTGCGGCATGACCGAAAGCTCTATGTAACGAGCATAAGATGGGAGGGGCCAGGGAATATCTTTTTCTACCTTCTGCCATAGTGCCCGCCGCCACAATAAAGTTGGCCAAATAGAGTATGAGCTTTTGAGCTAGGAAGCACGACTAAGCTCAACCAATAAGTCAAGAAAGTGGCTAATTCAGCTTCAGTAGTGAATTCAGTCGGGCCCCTTATCTTTTTGCGATTAGCTTTTAGTTCGGCACAATGGCTGTCGGGGAACCTGAAAAAGGACGGAGTGAGAAATTCATATCTATAGGTAAGTATTGTCCGAAAGGGAAGCAAAATATTAAAACACTTACACCAAGTATCGGGAAAAATGTGCGAGCCATTGAAGATGGGAAATCTTATGAACATCGACAAAATAAGATGTTTCACGGAAAAGCTCGATGGTCGATGATGTAATTTTGGGTACTCTGTTGGGAGGAACATAGAAAAATTCTTCGTTCGAGGGAACATATTCATCGAGGAAATATCCAGAGATAGGCAGGCCGGTCATCCAATATAGATCCAATAAGTTGATACTTACTTCCCCTACTAGAAGATGGAAAGAATTTGTAGTGGAAGACCAGTATTTCAAAAAGCCCTTGTAAATCATTGTGTCCTTATGAAAGAACTCTAAAGTGGCTTCTATGGCATAATATATATTTGCTGCCATAAGGACATCTTCATACTTCTTGAAGATTGCTTTGGTCCACACGTTGAAGTACGGATGATCAGTCCAAAGACCCCATGTCTTAAATTCTTCTTTGCCCCACAGGGAGTCACAATGACGCAAACGTTGTTGAATTGTTTCGAAGAAATGAGTGAAATATAAGGAATGAGGGTTTTAACATGGTGTGAGGAAGCACATATATCTTATTTGCCTGGTCTTTTGGGTTAAGCCTTTGTCTGTGAGATAGCCTTTGAGGATTTGCAGCTCTTTGATAACCCAATTTGACACGTACAGAAGTCTATTTTGTGTCTATAATCAGTCAGTTCGCTCTAAAGAATGGACCAGTGACGTTAAAGTTACAAAGGAAGAGCAATAGTTTCATCCTTATAAGGATTGCAAAATTTAATTACCTCAGCATTTAGTTTGATTGAATCTCAAGCATTTTGGAAATGCCGCTGATTGTGTTCTCGAATCTTTTCTTAAAAAGCTTCATCTTTGCTCTTTTCTCTTGTTTGCTTCAAAATGGTCGGAGCAAGAGAAGCCTCTGCAGCGGAAAGACGAGTGTCGTCTATGCAAAAATTGGCTATGTATTTCAACCAATCCTCCCAGTCAGACTCTTGTCCTGAAGTGGGGGGTCCCTCTACCTCCTTCATTAGTACGACCATGCGGATATGTTCAGATAGGCATTGGATATGATCAACAAAGTTAATAATGACAGGAGCCATCTCTTTGAAGAAGGAAGTGCAGTTTTTGGCAAATCGGGGTCTTTTCTGACTGCGGGTCTCAGCTGATTGCAAGTCAGAAGGCCCAGCAGTACTTGGGGAGGCGAGAGCTCTTTTTGAGCTAGCCATTGAATACCTATACAGGAGTCAGTGAACAAGTTAAAATTAGGAAGAGAGGTTCATTAAGTCAAAAGGGAAGTATAGAAGATTGCTAAAAAGGAGGGAGCGAATAAATTTGGAGTCCAAGTCCACGTTTGATTATAAGTCAGTGTGCATAGAGCATTATGTGCAATATAATGTGCATAAAGCATTATGCGCATAGTGTGCGCAAATCATTGTGCGTAAGATAGTGTGCGCAAATCATTGCGCGTAAGATAGTGTGCATAGACATGGTGCGCAAAGCATTATGCGCAAGTTCGTTGTGTGCAAGGTCCTTGTGCGTTACTTGTCCTTACACTAAAAAAACTAGTTGTGCGTGGAGAGGTGTTGTGTGCAAAGTCCTATTGTGCAGGATAGGTGTTGTGCAGCACACAACGTTGTCGGTGCACAATGATGTTGGTGTGAAGAATAACTTGACGAAGAAACAATATGGAGTAGTCAAAAAGTGAAGTGAGAAAAAAGTAAAAGTGTTGTATTTATATGCGAGGTCTGGCCCATTGTGCAGTGAACACTGTGCAGTAAATGTTGTGTAGAACATGTTGTGCACGCACAACAAAGAAAATGACTATGCATCAAAGGCTTAATGATGCACACAACAGAAGAAATGAAAGCAAAAGTAGTAGTTGGAATGATTTTTTTTTATTATTGATCCTACATTGTTTATTTTATAGATACAAAAATGAAAGAATGCAGGATCAAAGGGGCATCTATTGTGGCATAAAAAGAGAGAAAGACAGTAGAAAGTTGGTTATGCACAAATCATTGTGATAAAAAAAAGAGCATTGTGTGTAAATAAGTGTTATGCAGAAATGATCCTTGTGCGGAAATGAGTTTTGTGCGGAAATGAGCGTTGTGCGAAAATGATCATTGTGCAAAAATAATCATTGTGTAGAAATGAGCCTTGTGCGTAGATGACCATAAAGTGAAATTCGCATAAAGGACTTCGCACAGAGAAGTCCGTGCAAAAGACAGTGCACAGAGAAGTCCTTGCAAAGGATTCCGCACAATGAAGGCCACACAAAAGATTTTGCACAGTGACTACGTGGCATGTTCACACGTGTGAGAAGGCTATAAATACCCTCGACCTGCCAGTAAGGGGTCATTAGCATCCAATCACGAAAAAGGAGAAGATTGTGAAAGAAGAGAGGTAGAGCCCATACTCATTGTGTGGAACAGCTGTTGTGCAGCGCACAATGCTGCTGGTGCACAATGGGGGCTAGCGCACAATAGGAACCAACGCATAACAAGAGCCAGCGCACAACAGTACCAACACATAATGGCTTCTACTAGCACATAATGGCTTATTCCAGTGCATAGTAGCTTCTGATAGTGCACAATGGCTTCCAGCACAGCATTTAACATAGTGTCTTAATGCTTGGTACTTTTATGAATAATGTTACTGCTAAATATTTATTTTATATTATAATTCATAAATATTCTATTTTGAATCAAAGGAGAGAAGGATATAAAAGAACTTGGAATGAATAAATGATGTGATTATTTTATTTTCTTTTGTTCATAATTAAGTCAATAAGATTATACCCCAAATCGAATGCATTTGTTTCTTGTTTGAAACATGCTCGTAAGATGTTGGAGTCTTCACAATTTATGTGCGCAAATTGTTGAAGTCTTCACAGTTTGTGATCGCAAGCTGTTAGAGTCTTTATAGTTTGTGCGCACAAAATGTTGAAGTCTTCACAGTTTGTTCTCGTAAGCTGTTGAAGTGAAGTCTTCACAGTTTGTGCTCACAAGCTATTTTAGTCTTCACAGTTTGAGCTCATAAGCTTTTGGTGTCTTCATTATTTGTGCTCACAAACTGATGCAGTCTTCACAGTTTCTACTCGCAAGTTGTTGGAGTCTTTACAATTTGTGCTCACAAAGTGTTTGAGTCTTCAAAGTTTGTGCTCGTAAGCTATTGGATTCTTCACAGTTTGTGTGCACTAATTGTTGGAGTCTTCACATGTGCTCGCAAGTTGTTGGAGTCTTCACAGTTTTTGGTCACAAGCTGTTGGACTCTTCATAGTTTGTACTCGCAAGCTGATGGAGTCTTCACAGTTTTTGCTCGCAAGTTGTTAGAGTCTTCCCAGTTTATTCGCACAAAGTGTTCGAGTCTTCCCAGTTTGTACGTGCAAAGTGTTCAAGTCTTCACAGTTTGTGCTTGTAAGGTTTTTAGATTCTTCATAGTTTATGCTTACAAATTGTTGGAGTCTTCACAGTTCATGCTCGGAAGCTGTTAGAGTCTTCACAATTTGGGCTCACAAACTGTTAGAATCTTCACAATTTGGGCTCGCCAGCTGTTGGAGTCTGCACAGTTTGTGTGCGTAAAATGTTGAAGTGTTCACAATTTGTGCTCGCAAGCTATTGGAGTCTTCAGAGTTTTTATGCGCAAAATGTTGAAGTCTTCATAGTTTGTAGTCACAAGCTGCTTTAATCTTCACAGTTTGAGCTCGCAAGCTATTGGTGTCTTCATTGTTTGTACTAGCAAGCTGATGGAGTCTTCACAGTTTCTACTCATAAGTTGTTCGAGTCTTTACAGTTTGTGCATAGAAAGTGTTTGAGTCTTCACAGTTTGTGTTCGCAAGCTGTTGGATTCTTCATAGTTTGTGCGCTAATTGTTGGAGTCGTCATAGTTTGTGCTCGCAAGTTGTTGGACTCTTTAAGGTTTGTGCTCACAAGCTGTTGGAGACATGATAATTTGTGCTTGCAAGTTAATGGAGTCTTCACAGTTTGTGCTCACAAGTTGTTAGAGTCTGATCAGTTTATGCTCGCAACCAGTTAGAGTCTGCACAGTTTATGCTCGCAAGCTGTTTGAGTCTTCACAGTTTGTGTGCAAAAATGTTGAAGTCTTCACAGTTTTTGCTTGTAAGTTGTTGGAGTCATCACAGTTTTTTCTCGCAAGCTGTTGGAGTCTTTAGAGGTTTTACGCAAAGTGTTAGAGTCTTCACAGTATATGCACACAAGCTGTTGGAGTCCTCACAATTGATGCCCACAAGCCATTGGATTCTACATAGTTTGTGCTCGTAATTTTTTGGAGTCTTCACAGCTTGTGCTCGCAAGCTGTTGTGGTCCTCATAGTTTATGTACACAAATTGTTGAAGTCTTCGTAGCTTGTGCTCGCAAGCTGTTGGAGTCTACAAAGTTTGTTGCGCAAAATGTTGAAGTCTTCACAATTTGTGCTCGTAAGCAATTTGAGTCTTCACAGTTTTTTCTTGCAAGTTGTTGGAGTCTTCACAGTTTTTTCTTGCAAGTTGTTGGAGTCTTCACAGGTTGTGTGCACAGAGTGTTGAAATCTTCACAATATCTGCATGCAAGCTGTCGGAGTCATCACAATTTATGCTCGTAAGCTGTTGAATTCTACACAGTTTGTGCCTGTAATTTGTTGAAGTCTTCACAGCTTGTGCTCGTAAGCTGTTGGAGTCTTCACAGTTTGTGTGCACAAAATGTTGAAGTCTTCACAGTTTTTGCTTGTATGCTGTTGGAGTCATCACAGTTTTTTCTTGCAAGCTATTGGAGTCTTCATAGGTTTTACGTAGAGTGTTAGAGTCTTCATAGTATATGCACGCAAGCTGTCGGAGTCCTCATAATTGATGCCCACAAGCTGTTGGATTCTACATAGTTTGTGCTCGCAATGTTTTGGAGTCTTCATAACTTGTGCTCGTAAGCTGTTGTAGTCTTCATAGTTTGTGTGCACAAATTGTTGAAGTCTTCACAGCTTGTGCTCGCAAGCTGTTAGAGTTCGCATAGTTTGTGTGCACAAATTGTTGAAGTCTTCACAGCTTGTGCTCGCAAGCTGTTAGAGTTCGCACAGTTTGTGTGCACAAAATGTTGAAGTCTTCATAGTTTGTGGTCGTAAGCTGTTCGAGTCTTCACAGTTTTTTCTTGCAAGCTGTTGGAGTCTTCACAGGTTGTGTGTACAGAGTTTAAAGTCTTCACAATATCTACACGCAAGCTGTCAGAGTCATCACAATTTATGCTCGCAAGCTGTTGGATTCTACACAGTTTGTGCTTGCAATTTGTTGGAGTCTTCACAGCTTGTGCTCGTAAGCGATTGGAGTCTTCACTGTTTGTGTGCGTAGATTGTTGAAGCCTTCACAGTTTATGCTCGCAAGTTGTTGGAGTCTTCATAGTTTATGTGCGCAAAATGTTGAAGTCTTCACACTTTGTGGCCGTAAGTTGTTCGAGTCTTCATAGTTTTTTCTTACAAGCTGTTAAAGTCTTCATAGGTTATGCACACAGAGTGTTAGAGTCTTCATAGTATTTGCATGCAACCTATTGGAGTCCTCACAATTTATGCCCACAAGCTATTGGATTCTACACAGTTTGTGTTCACAATTTGTTAGAGTCTTCACAGCTTGTGCTCACAAGCTGTTGGAGTCTTCACAGTTTGTGTGCACAAATTATTGAAGTCTTCACAATTTGTCCTCACAAGCTGTTAAAGTATTCATAGTTTGTGCTTGCAAGATGTTGAAGTCTTCATAGTTTGTACTCGCAAGTGGTTTTAGTCTTCACAGTTTGAGCTCGCAAGCTGTTGGTGTCTTTATTGTTTGTGCTCCCAAACTGATGCAGTCTTCACAGTTTCTACTCACAAGTTGTTGAAGTATTTATAGTTTGTACATGCAAAGTGTTTGAGTCTTCACAGTTTGTGCTCACAAGCTCTTTGATTCTTCACAGTTTGTGCATGGGAATTGTTGGAGTCTTCATAGTTTGTGCGTGTAAGCTGTTGGAGTCTTCATAGTTTGTGCTTGCAAGCTGATGGAGTCTTCTTAGTTTGTGGTCACAAGTTGTCAGAGTCTTCCCAGTTTGTGCGTGTAAAGTGTTTGAGTCTTCACAGTTTGTGCTTGTAAGGTTTTAGATTCTTCATATTTTATGCTCAGAAATTGTTGGAGTGTGCTCGCAAATTGTTGGAGTCTTCACAGTTTGTGCTCGCAAGTTATTAGAGTCTTCACAATTTGTGCTCGCAAGCTGTTGGAGTCTACATAGTTTGTGTGCACAAAATGTTGAAGTCTTCACAGTTTGTGCTCGCAAGCTGATGGAGTCTTCACAGTTTTTGTGCACAAAATGTTGAATTCTTCATAGTTTGTACTCGTAAGCTGTTGGAGTCTTCACAATTTTTCTTACAAGTTGTTGGAGTCTTCACAGGTTCTACACACAAAGTGTTAGAGTCTTCATAGTATATGCATGCAAGCTGTCGGAGTCCTCACAATTGATGCCCATAAGCAGTTGGATTCTACACAGTTTGTGCTCGCAAGCTGTTGGAGTCTTCACAGTTTATGCTCGCAAGCTGTTGGGGTCTTGATAGTTTGTGCTCCCAAGCTATTGGAATCTTCACAGTTTGTGCTCGCAAGTTGTTATAGTCTTCATAGTTTACACACATAAATTGTTTGACTCTTCACAGTTTGTGCTTGCAAGGTTTTAGATTCTTTACAATTCGTGCTCAAAAATTGTTGGAGTCTTCACAGTTTGTGCTCGCAACCAGTTTGAGTCTGCACAGTTTATGCCCGCAAGCTGTTGGAGTCTTCACAATTTGTGTGCATAAAATGTTGAAGTCTTCACAGTTTGTGATCGTAAGCTGTTGGAGTCTTCACTATTTTTTCTAGCAAGCTGTTGGAGTTTTCACAGGTTGTGCGTGCAGAGTGTTAGAGTCTTGACAGTATGTGCATGCAAGCTATCGGAGTCCTCACAATTTATGCCGCAAGCTATTGGATTTTACATAGTTTGTGCTCACAATTTGTAAGAGTCTTCACAGCTTGTGCTCGCAAGCCGTTGGAGTCTTTACAGTTTGTGTGTGCAAAATGTTGAAGTCTTCACAATTTGTGTTCATAAGCTGTTGGATTCTTCATAGTTTTTTTCTCGCAAGCTGTTAGAGTCTTCACAGGTTGTGCGCGCAAAGTGTTAAAGTCATCAAGTATCTACACACAAGCTGTTAGAGTCCTCACATTTATGTCTGCAAGTTGTTGGATTCTACACAGTTTGTGCTCGTAATTTGTTGGAGTCTTCACATTTTGTGCTCGCAAGCTATTGGAGTCTTCATAGTTTGCGTGTATAAAATGTTGAAGTCTTCAAAGTTTGTGTTCGTAAGCTGTTGGAGTCTTCACATGCTATGCGCACAGAGTGTTAGAGTCTTCACAGTATCTGCACGGAAGCTGTCGGAGTCCTTACAATTTATGCGCGTAAGCGGTTGGATTCTACATAGTTGGTGCATACAATTTATTAGCGTCTTCACAACTTGTGCTCGCAAGCTATTGGAGTCTTCACAATTTATGCTCGCAACTTGTTGGAGTTTTCATAGCTTGTGCTCGTAAGCTATTGCAACCTTCATAGTTTATGTGAGCAAAATGTTGAAGTCTTCACAGTTTGTGCTCATAAGCTTTTGAAGTGTTTACAGTTTGTACTTGCAAGCTGTTGGAGTCTTCATAGTTTGAGCTCGTAAGTTGTTGGTGTCTTCATTGTTTGTACTCTCAAGCTGATGGAGTCTTCATAGTTTTTACTCGCAAGTTGTTGGAGTCTTCATAATTTGTGCGCGTAAAGTGTTTGAGTCTTCACGGTTTGTGTTCGCAAGCTATTGGATTCTTCACAGTTTGTGCACGCCAATTGTTGGAGTCTTCACAGTTTGTGCTTGCAAGCTGTTGGAGTCTTGATAGTTTGTGCTCGCAAGCTGATGGAGTCTTCACAGTTTATGCTCACAAGTTGTTATAGTCTTCATAGTTTGTGCACACAAATTGTTTGAGTCTTCACAGTTTGTGCTCGCAATGTTTTATATTCTTCACAGTTTGTGCTAAAAAATTATTGGAGTCTTCACAGTTTGTGCTCACCACCGGTTAGAGTCTGTACAGTTTATGCTCGCAAGCTATTGGAGTCTTCACAGTTTGTGGGCGCAAAATGTTGAAGTCTTCACGATTTATGCTCATAAGTTGTTGGAGTCTTCATAGCTTCTGTGCGTAGAGTGTTAGAGTCTTCACAATATCTGCACGCAAGCTTCAGAGTCCTCACAATTTATGCACGCAAGCTATTAGATTATACACAATTTGTGCTCGCAATTTGTTGGAGTCCTCACAGCTTGAGCACACAAGTTGTTGGAGTCTTCAAAGTTTGTGTGCGCATATTGTTGAAGTCTTCACAGTTTGTGCTCGCAGGCTGTTGGGGTCTTCATAGTTTTTGTGCAGAAAATGTTGAAGTCTTCACAATTTGTGCTCATAAGCTGTTGAAGTCTTCACGGTTTAGACTCGCAAGCTATTTTAAGTCTTCACAATTTGAGCTCGCAAGGTGTTGGTGTCTTCATTGTTTGTGCTCGCAAGCTGATGGAGGCTTCACAATTTTTACTCACAAGTTGTTGGAGTCTTTACAGTTTATGTGCACAAAGTGTTTGAGTCTTCACAATTTGTGCTCACAATATGTTGGATTCTTCACAGTTTGTGCGCACCAATTGTTGGAGTCTTCACAGTTTGTGCTCGCATGCTATTGAAGTCTTCACAGTTTGTGCTCACAAGCTATTGGAGTCTTCATCGTTTGTGCTCACAAGCAGATAGAGTCTTCATAGTTTGTGCTTGTTAGTTGTTAGAGTCTTCCCATTTTGTGCGCGCAAAGTGTTTGAGTCTTCACAGTTTGTGCTCGCAAGGTTTTAGATTCTTCATAGTTTATGCTCGCAAATTATTGGAGTCTTCACAGTTTGTACTCACAAGCTGTTAGAGTCTTCACAATTTGGGCTCGCAAGCTGTTACAGTCGTCTGTGTGCGCATAATGTTGAAGTCTTCACAGTTTATGCTCATAAGTTGTTGGAGTCTTCACAGTTTGTACTCGCAAGCTGTTTTAGTCTTCACTGTTTGAGCTCGCAAGCTGTTGGAGTCTTCATAGTTTATGTGGGAAAATGTTAAAGTCTTCACGGTTTGTGCTCATAAGCTGTTGGAGTCTTCACAGTTTTTTGTCGCAGGTGTTGGAGTTTTCAGAGGTTATGCATGGAGAGTGTTAGAGTCTTCACAGTATCTGCATGCAAGCTATTAGAGTCCTCACAATTTATGCCCACAAGTTATTGGATTCTATTTCAACAAGAAATGAATGCGTTTGATTTAGGAAATTTCATTCAATGATAACAAAGAATTCAATGAGAGAACAATGATCACAAGATATCTTATCATTAGTTCGTTTACATCCTTTGATTTCCCTTGATTCTAAGATAGATAATAATGAATGGGCACAATGAATAATGTAGAAAGCAGTAGTAATTTTAGTAGCATTTTGATGCTTTTGATGTTCATCGTAAAGGCAGAAAGGTTGTGCGGACTTGAAGTCCTTGATTTCAAAACTTCGAACTCAAATCATGGGGATCTTCCATCATACTCCTTTGTGAGCTCCTTGAGACCCTCCATCATAAGCGGGGCACACAAGCTTTAGCCAAGGCGGAGTGCAAAAGACTTACTTTAGGACATAAGTCCATGGAGAATGGTGCACAATGCTTGCATTAGGACAAGTCCTCATGGATAATGGTGCAAGAGGCTTGCTTTAAGGCATGTTTCCATGAGAAATGGTGTGAGAGGCCATCTGTCTGAAGGTAGGAGTACACAGGCTTAGGCAGCGAATATGGAGTGCATGGGGCTTACTTTAGGACAAAGTGCATGCATTAAGACAAGTTCCACATGAGGTGGCACACTAAGGAGGCTTCAAGACAACAAAAGCCTGGTGTCTGGACAATCTCCTCACAGAGTGGTGCATGGGATAGACTTCAAGACAACAAAAGGCTTATCTTAAGATAGGTCCCTCACAAAGTGGCATATGGACTTTTGGTTAAGACAACAAAAGGCTTGTCTTAAGAAAGGTTCCTCACAAAGTGGCGCATGGACTTTTGGTTAAGACAAAAAAGGCTTGTCTTAAGAATGGTTCCTCTTGAAGTGGCGCATGGAAAAGGCCTTAGGACAAAATTCCTTTGGAAGTAGCGCTAAAAGCCTTGCCAAAAGTATGTTGCACGATTCACACAATGGAAACTCTTCAAGAAAAGCTCCCTAATGTGTGGCGCAATGAGAATTCTCCAAAGCATGTTGCGCGGACGGCGCAATAGGATTTCCTCAAAAAGAGGTTGCGAGGATGGTGAAATGGGATTTTTTCAAAGAGAGGGTGCGCGAACGGTGGAAAACTTCTCCAGTTGCCTGGGTTACGTAACTGACTTCTTTAGTTACGTAGTTGCGCAACAACTTCTCTCTCTCCCTCTCTTACCTTCCTTTCTCCTTGTCTTCTAACCAACCAACCCCTCAAATGTGGCATGGGAAGGGGTATTTATAGGCATCCCTCTCTTGCATAATGGTGATCACCATGTTTCGAACAAGAAACAAATGCATTTGATTTGGGGAATGATCTTGTTAGTACATAACAAAGAAAGAATATACAGAACAATAATTGTATTAATAATACTGAGTTCGTTTACATCCTCTAATATTCCTTGATTCTAAGATAGATTATTTGAAATACATAAATTGATAAAGTTCGAATGTCAAATCTTGACTTTGACAATATTTCGACTTGTGCTTCGGTCATCTCCTTGGGAGGAATGTTGTGTTGATTTGATCATTCGATCTTTCCCCTTTTGAGCTTGTCCCTTATGCAAAAGGAGAGCTTGGAGTGATGAAGATCGAACTTGATAATTTCGGCAACACCTTGGTCCCTTTTATTATTGGCCATACAATAGCCTGATTGCCCGACCCGCACAACTAGTTGTTGGTTGCACGGCCCGCACAACCAGTTTGTTGGTTGCGCGGTCCACGCAAACAATAACTGCTCTCCCTCTCACCTTCAGTCTTCCTTCAGAGCCTGCTCTTCTTCCGAATTTCTTCTCTCTCCCAAATGAGAGGGGGAGTGGGGTATTTATAGGCCTTCACACGTGCGAACCCTCAATCTTTATGCCATGGGACCCACCTTACATCAAATCTGACTATCTAAAATAAACTGTCTCTGTTCTTTGTTGCACGATCCGCGTAATGGAGGAAATCAGTTGAGCGATCTGTGCAACCAATCATTGGTTGCATGACTCACGCAACCACTGAATAAGATACTTAATCTTCTTCTTTCTTTCTCATTTCTCCAATAATATTTTTATCCTTTACCCTTTTAATCTTTCTCCATTCTTTTTATGCTCCAATAGATGCCCCCTTGATCATTTCTTTATTCTTTTGAATCAAAGAATTAGGATCAATTCATTCTAATTTTTAAACCACAAAAGTGGTTGGACGACTCGCGCAACGGGCACCCGAGTTCCACACTCGACTTCCATCCTCTATAAATAGCAGTGTTCACTTCATTCTCCCACTTCTCATTTCTTGGAGCGGAGCTATGTCCCGCCAACTTTCCCCTGTGCAACCAAACTTGATTGCGCGACCTACGCTATGAATATCACGTTCGCGCAAGGTATAAACGCATTGCATGCACCTGTGCAACGGACTTCGGTTGCGCAACCCGTGCAACCGACCCTTAGTCCTGATCCTTGATCATTTTCCAAGCTTAGTTTTTTCTTCAATCTTGGCTTATTTTCCTGTACTAACTTTTTCTCAACCCAATTCTTTCAGAACTTGACTTTTCTCATCATGGCCCCCACAAAAAGAACTTTCATTGTCATCGATCCTCCTACTGCTCATCCTTCACATCATGAATTACCAAACCCTCCATCTTCTCAAGCCACAGAATCTCTGTCATCTTCAACCCAGCCTTCACGAAAGCGCTTTAAGACAACCACTAAGCACCCTGCCTACATTACGGAGCTAGTGCTCCCTATTTTTAACTTCACCGAATGCATCAATATGCTTCCATCCCCCATCTACAGAGCCATCGCTATAAGCGATCATGAAAGACCGCCCAAACAAGGTCGTGAATACGATGGGAGCAATGTCTAAAATCGACAGCACATCATCAAACCATCAGCTAGAAACCTCCCATCAGGGAAGACACTCCACCCCCTTCCCGACCGAGGAAGATTCACCGGAACAAGGCCTAAGAAGTTCAGGAGAAACTTAAGAAACACAATCAGAAGAAATTACATAACTCCTGGGAGTCGGTTCGCGTGATTGAGGGTGTCATAAAATTTGACAACCCTTATAAGCAAGGCATCGTGGTGATTCTGGTCAACATTCATTGTCACCACTCCATTTTGAACTACGAACCTAGTGATCATCTCAACGGAGAAAGATTAGCTTATATGAAGTCTTGGTCATTTAGAGAATCAAGATTACTGGAAGGCATTCTGCAGCCAATAAAACTGAGACAACAAATCGATGATATTCATTCCATGATTTCCTCACCCCATCTTATGATCCCCATAGCGTTTATCCCACTTGCTTTTACGAGATGCTTCAACAGCGTTTCAGCGAACGTCGCCTCATCTGGAGTCCTGAAGAATTTAGAACAAGGGTCCTCTTGACTCCCCGTAATTATTATTCTGAATGGGCCATAACAGTTCTTGCGAAGCATATAGGGACTTTATCCAAGATAGGTATCAACACCACAATCGAGGCAACATCATATCCTTTTTATAAGGAGTCTTCTATTTTGAAGGCCTTTCTCAATTACTGGTGCCCTTCCACCAATTATTTCCATCTTCCTAAAGGCAAAATGAGCATTATGCTCTTGGATATCCATAGGATTACCGGTTTTCCGATAACCAAAAAATTCTTCGATGAATTTGTCTCCACCAACGACGAATTAGCCTTTATCTCTTCGCCTGACCGCATCACCTCTATCTTGAAAATGACCACTAAACTCTTCAAGGAGATGTCTAAGTTTCCAAATATCCATAAAATTCACTCTATGCAATAGCTAGCCCATTTTCTTAGAGCTCTTCGGTAACCTTTCTTCTTTTCAAATTAGCATTTTTATTGCATCTCGATACATATTAATATTGATTTCACCTATTTTTTCTACCAGGTTTAACGGTAACCACTCGCGAGAGCTAGAAGGCCTCTGTAGGAACATAAAAGAGTGTGCTAAATATTTCATTTACGGGGAGCTCGCAGTGTTAATCGCTTACTGGCTAAGCATAGTGGTTTTTCCTAGCTCCAAGTCTGCAGATGCCATCCGCTCCTTGTTATTTGTAGTAGCCGGTGCCATGGCTGAAGGGGTCAAATACTCCCTTTCTCCCCTTGATCTATGTTCAATTTATAGAGGTTTCAGAGAGATCGCTTCTCACATAAAAAGTCCCTTCGTTGGCTCTGCTTCTACTTATATGCCATGGCACTACTTCACTGATTGGCTCAGCGTCTATTTCCCTTGGACCTTTGAAGTTCCAGAGAAAGCTTATGTTCATCCTTTCAGATTCCCCTCTGGTTCTTTCAAAAGAGAGACATTGTAAAGAGGTCCTACTTATATGCCATGCCAAGATTATTTATTTTCATTTCTACCTGCCCTGTTACACAACAGACATAGACAAGTCAGACATAGAGTCACTTGCTCAGGGAGAAAGGGCATTCTTTTTGTCGATTAGATCGTGTAGTCTCCCGTTGAGGGAGGGAACAGAATTCTGGAGAGAGTCGTACTATCCCAGTCGTTTTGCTCATCAATTCAGCTTCGATCAGGCAGTTCCCAAAGATTGCGGACTAGTGACCCAATGGATGTGAAGTTATGGTACTGGTCCATTTAATTAGGCGATGGCATGGAAGCAGTTGCTAGGCCAAGCTAATTCTTTTTTCATTATCCCAGGTTGCGACCGTATTCCTCGAGCTTCATATAATCACATGAGATGGTGGGTTCACCAGTCTTATTTGGTAAGGAAAGGTCTGCCAGTAGCTAAGCCCATTTGACTTCCACCACTAAGATTTAGGGGTCGCATAATTAAAGAGGGAGTAGGCTTCATAGCAGAGACCAGTCATGCTCCTTTTGCTAGTCATCTTTGCATCAAAATATCCATAGATAAACCTATTCGTGAGAAGAAGCTTGACAATACCCAAGAAGGGTGGATGGCTTACGGTGTCATTTGCGAATTTAAAAAAGTTCCTCAACACCGCTTGAAAAAAGAGTAAATCACAGAGGTTGCTTCCCCTATGCCAGAGAACGTTGTCAATCTTCAAGACCAGCCAACCTCTTCTACTCATCTTCAACATCAGTCGATCTCTTCTCCTGCCCCTAGGACTATTCAGCCCAGTCCTTCTTCACCCATGATAAGATCTCAAACGCGTGCCCAATCTTCTTCCCCTTCACCTCAAGAAGGGACTGTTGCTTCTGCTTCTCCAGGTTTAGTTAACGCAGATCCTCAACCAGGAAGCAGCCAATCTCTTCTTTCTAAAGGGAAACAGGTTGTCATTGAAGAAGTCAGCGGAGGAGATTCAGAGAGCAAAGATTCAACTTCCTCGTCTAGAAATACTGTTTCTGACGAATATGAAGTGAAAAAAGAGGATCAAGATGATGACTATGAGGAGTGGGAAGTTGATATTAGCGGTGAAGAAGATGTCATTGCAGAAAATGTTCATGCTAATGAAGAACATGTCCCTTAGACCTCTGAGGTTGTTCCTGAAAAGACTTCACCCATAGTGGGGGAAGAAGAAGATGAACCCCTAGACTATGGGGAATATGGTTATTCACCGTGTAAGAAAATCTTACTTTTTTTTTGCTTTCATTCTTTTCTCCTCCCCTATCTTATGTATTTTTATTTCAGCTGATCATGTTATCAATACAGGGGTAAATAGTATTTCCTTGGTAGATATATCTCCCGTCATACCAGCAACTTCACCGAGAATCTCAATGCCCTCACGGGCAGTGGCACGTGAAATTCCTTTTCCGATAGAATCAACTGATCTGCCAACTCCCATCACCATTGATTTGAGTACTGAAGCTATGGCTCCATCTTTTGCTGAGATGGTGGGACCTGGTCCCCTTCTTACTAGAGAGATACAACCTCCCACTATTACGGTACCAGCAGAAGGTACAACCTTTTCTTCATTTACACTTTCCATATTATCTGCACTTATAGTTTTACTATAACTTTATATCTTTTATTTCTTAATAGCGAACTTACCTCAAAGTAGCACGGCAAGTTTTGGTTCTATTTGGACTTCATCAAATGTGTTATCTCTTGAAAAGATCTCTACATAATAATTAGCGTTAATTAGGAATTCCATATTAGCTATTGTCGAGATGTTTAAAGATCCTGATCAATGGTCAGATCTGGCTGTTGCTTTAGATGTTCTGGACAGTGCTGCACGGATGGCGAAAGTCAACTTTTCTTCTGTATGTGATGCTCTCCTTAGATTCCATAATTTAATAATTGGTCTGACATCAGCTAAAACTGTGATTGTCCCGCCCGAGATTTTTGAGTATAGGAAGCAACTTGCATACTTTAGGGAGAAGGTTTCTCAGATTGCTTCCATCATTTCTCCCACGACCAAGAACAGTTATCTTTGCAGGAGCAACTAAAGAATTTTGTTGATAACAAGATGACTTTTCAGAATTGTATTGCCCTTTCAAAGCAAGAAATCATTCAGATGGAGAAGCAGGATCTGGAGGAAGATTTGAACATTGAAAGAGTACAAGAGAAGATGCAATGTAGTCATCATTCCTTGGATGCTGAAAGATCTGAATTGGCTAAGAATGAAGAATTAATTACCTCCTTGGAAGAAAAACTACCTGGTATCCCGGATCCTACCAGAATTATTTCAAATGCCAGACTAGAACACGCAGCTGCTCAAGTTAATCTTCAAGAAAATTTACAACAATACTTAGTGACATTAGGCATAACAGGAGAACTATAAGATATAAAACTTTAAAATTTTCTCTTTTGTTACTACAAGTACTCTTGGAATTGCAAGTTATACAAGTATTTCATGATATTCTTGAGAATGGTTCTCTTGTCTGTTTATGCGTTGTTTTGATCGATGTGTTATACTTCTTCTCTCTCTGTTTTTTTTAAAAAATATATTCTCTTATGACTTGTTAGTGAGGGATTTCCTATATGATTCCTGTCTTAATTGGCGGTACTAAGTTTTAGTTTAGTAAAATAATCACACACAATTTATCCTCTTGAGTAGTGGAGCCATGTAGTTTTTTAGACTCTTGAGTAGTAGAGTCGGGTCTCACATGATATCTCTGTAACTCTTAGGAGTCCACTGGACTTCTCACAACCTAGTGAGTTCACAAATCGCGATCCATCAGAGGGGCCCAGTGAAGCTATTGGGGTTGTGAACTTGGATTTATGCACAGGGTTGGCCACAGTAACTCTTTAGAGTTCACGGGGCGCACAAGGTAACCTTTGGGGTACCAAATCTAGGGTCGCCAGTCCATCAATGAGTAAGTTTAGGCCCTTCCTCATGAGTTATTATTGAAATCAAGCCAGAGATCTGAGGGGTCTTACGCATGGTTGGCCTATCTATGGACATGGCCAAAGAGCTCACACTGCAGCCCGTATTTTCTTCGCCTTTAAGGTCAGACCCATTCACGGGAGGTCATTTTCGTCCGTTCCCCATGATGTTGTCAGAAACCTATACAGACGGCATGGGTGTTACGTGTGACTAGACGTTGAAGAGTTTTGTCCCTTTTAGGGCTTTCAGCTGCTGACTTTGTCCGCAGCCCGCATGAGTATGCATATGATGGCCTTCACGGGCTTTTTAAGACCACTGGCTTCTCACTACTGCCCGAATGGCAAAAATCACAGGTCTTATGCATAGTTGGCCATTTTTTAGGGCTTGGCTAGGCTACTTTAAAAGATAATGGTAGGTGGCCATCGTTGTCCCGAGAATGATAGATATCTTTGATTGAGATTGATAAATCACCACTTCTACTAATATCTTCAGCGATATTCATATGTGTTGTTCACAATATATTAGCTTGGTGACAATAGCAATTTTAATAAAATTCTGTAAAGCTCGCTTGATGATGATAATGATGGTCACTTTCCTTTTGTAACACTTGATGATATATAGTCTTGATGCGCTCGCAAATTTCTTCTTTATTCATTCATTTGACAGTACATGGCCACGACCTTGCTTATTCTTGCCCCCTTTTGATACAGAAGCATTATTCTGATAATATTCTGGATCAAAATCAGTAGTATCTTCAGGGACAATATCTTTTGATGAAGCGAGCATTGATCGGTATACTGATACCATGTCCATCTTGGTCTACAACTCTTTACACTCCATTGGAGCATACTTCTTTTATTATGTACGGCCCGTCCCATTTGGGCTCGAATTTACCCCCTGTTCTGTGGGTGGCCACTATCGGTCTTTTCAGCATTAGCACCATATCCTCTTTTTTAAAAGACCGATACTTGACTTGTTTATCAAAAGTGGTTGATGTCCTTGCCTGATGTGACTGTAACCGCTGCTGAGCCGTCAAACGTCTCTCATCGAGCAAATCCAGTTCCTCTAGTCTCACTTTTGCATTCTCATCATCTGTAATTGATTGATGTATTGTCACTCTTAGTGACGCTACTTGTGTTTCGATTGGGATGACCGCCTCTGCGCCACAAACCAATGAATACGGTGTTGCTCTTGTTGCTGTCCGGTGGGTAGTTCTGTATACCCACAATGCTTCTTGCAACATTTCATCCCAATCACGCTTATTTTCTGTTACTATTTTCTTCAATATCTTGAAAATCATTTTATTAAATGCCTCTGCTAATCCATTGGCCGGTGGATAATAAGGTGTTGAAAATGAATGATGAATGCTAAATTTCTGACACAGCTTTTTCATGCCTTTATTTTTTAAAGGAGTGCCTTTATCTCTAACAATTTTCTTCACGATACCATGGTGGTGTATTATTGCGTGTCGGATGAAATTAACCACATCTTTCTCCTTGATACTGCGCAGTGCAATCGCTTCTGTCCATTTGGAGAAGTAATCGATTGCTGCTAGAATATACTGTTTTCCTTTGGATAGAGGCAGATTTATAGGACCAATAACGTCAAGTCCCCAGGCAGAGAAAAGCTAAGAGGTGACCAATTGATGCAGGTCTTCTGGACGAATATGTATAACATCTCCATGAATCTGACATTCGTGACACTGCTTCGCATAATCTATCGCATCTTTGAACATGGTAGATAATACCCCATTCGATGTATCCGATGAAATAAGATTCGGCCTGCTTAATGTGCCCCACATTCTCCAGAGTGCATTTCTCGCGGCATCTGGCTTGCTTCTTGTTCATCTAGGCAATGTAGCAGCATCCCATTGTAAGATTTTCTATACAACACTTCACTATAAATGATGAATCTGCTTGACCTTTAGTTGATTTGCTATCACCGTGCTAAGTCTTCTGGCAAGATATCATATTTGAGGTAATCTATGATGAAGTTTGGATGGTTGAGATGAGAGATGAGAGTGTAGGAAGTGGGCCACACACAAAGCTCCCTTGGAGGTTTGGGAGAGCTTGGGACATGTGGTATTTTGGTTGCTTGGGAAAGTGGTTTGAAAAATGAGAGAGAGAGAGAGAGGGTTGTGAAAAGAGAGGGAGAGAGATGGGTGATGGAGTGATGGATGTGGTGAGTGATGGGTGTAAGAGCCTTTTTGACTTTGGGATATATTGTGTAAGAAGGGGTATGGGCTTGTAAGAAACTTTTGACTTTACGGGTTGCTTGGGGAAGGGTGAGAGGTGATTTATACTTGACATGTACTTGACCCTTGATGGGATTGATTGATGGAAATTGAGGTGACATGTTGTAGAGATTCTCTTAGGTTTTGCAACACGTGACAATGGATATTAAAGGCTGATGCCAATCATCTTTTGTCACCTCCAAACACGACATAGGAAGTGTTTCAACAATTTCATCAATGACCTCTGAAGAGGGTAAAAATCTTCTTTCTTCTATAGTCACTTGGAGAGGACTTCGATTTGGGTAGGACAGGGCCACTGTCAGGCTGGCCAAAGCATCTGCTTTTACATTTTCAGACCACGGTACATGCTTGATTTCGACATAACAAAGCTGCTCTAATAACTGTTGTGCTTTTCGACAATATGGTAAGAGCTCTTCCTTTCTTATCTCGAATTCAGTTGTCAATTGATTTATAATCAATTTAGAATCCCTGAAGATATGCAACATTTTTTATCTTCATTTCTTGAGAAATTTCCATTCCGATGATGAGAGCTCTATATTTGGCCTCATTGTTTGTACACGTGACACCCAATGTGAAAGAGTAAGGTAACAAGTCACCTTGAGGAGTTATGAATATCACCTCGGCCCCTTCCCCTAATGCTCGAGAAGCACCGTCAAAATACATCTGCCATGGGCTTTGCGACTCGGCCAACATAACCTGTTCATGGGAAAATCATCGCTAATAGTCTCGTATTCTACTATACAGTGTGCTGCCAGGAAATCCGCCACTGCTTGCCCCTTTACCACTTTTGCCGGCTCATTCGTGTAAATGTTATTGGGTAAATCTAGCACCCATTGTATTGTCAAATTTTGTTCTGCCAAACCATTTAGTATTTGTATCATGGTTTGAGTTAAAGTGATCAGTTAGCATGCTTTGAGTTGAAGTGATCAGGTTCATACATTTCAAAGTTCTTTGGACCTTCATCAAACTTGCCTACATCTTCAAGTTGAAGTGAAGCATGTTGAAGTTCATGGTTTCAAGATCATATTTAAGAACTCAAGTTCAAGATTGAAGTTCAACTACTAAACGCTAAAGATTCAAGAACTCAGCGTAACTCAAGCTCAAGTTCAAACTCAAGCTTCAAGTATCACAAGTATTCAAGAATTTGAAGCGAATGATGTTTCAAGTGTTCCTACTCACAAAGAGGTTTGGATAACCCTAGATTGTGTCATATTCATTGCATATTCTATGTGCGTCATTTCTTTTGTTTATAGGTCATTTTCTCGACTAGTCTTAGACCTTGTTCGACTAGTCCTAGTACTGGCTCGACCAGTCTAAGAGTTTTCTCGACCAGTCCAAGGTTTGTTACTAATTTTTGAAAATTTCTGTTGGACTCTCGACCAGTCCTGGAGACTGCTCGACTAGTCAAGTGAACAGTGCTCGACTCAAAGTCTAGTATGCATTTTTGGTCCCACTCGACCAGTCGAGTGCATTGCTCGACCAATCAAGCAGGCCACTCAACCAGTCAAGTAAGCCACTCGACTAGTCAAGTAATGACTTTATCTTATCGCGCCAGAAAATTTAAAATTTTTTTTGTCCTTCGACCAGTCGAACCGACCCTAGACCAGTCGAGTGAATAGTATTTTAACCTATAAATAGAGCACGAATTTCAAAGTTTATTCATTCATTAAAGCAAAATTAAGACACCACTCTAAGAGATAAGTTTGTGATATTTTTAAGCTATATTGTGTTCATTCAATATTCTCTTTAATTAGCTTTTGTTATTTAATTTTGAGATTTGTATTCCAATCTTACTTTGAGAAGGGATTTGTGTTTTCCCTTTTCTTGAGATCAAAATCAAATCAAGCTAGCCCAAGTTGATTTAATTTAAAAATCATTTAGAACTAGAACCTTTTCATTTGTGAGACCGGACATTGAACATCTTCGTCTACATCGGATCAATTCTACTGGGCTTCTTCAAAGGAGAATTTTCAGATAAGTACATTTACATTTTAGACATTCATTTTTTGGTTTTTGAGATTGTGTCAGAAAAATCTCTATTTGGTTTTGTATGAGGTGATCCGAAAAATCTCAGAGTGTGGGGTTTTTGGAATTGTGTAAACCCAATCAAAGACATAATTGTGAAGGTTTTAAGGTGAACCTTGAAAATCCTTTTTTCATAGTGAACGCTAATATCTCGAGGGAGTGGATATTAGGAGTGGAGTAGTTGTGTGGCTGTTTTCTAACAGTTGTTGTACACACAAGCGAACCACTATAACTCTGGTGTTGTGGTGGATGGTTGAATGTGCCTATGTGTGTGAATATTGTAATTTATTTTCAGCATTTGTGGTGAATGGTGCAATTTATTTTAAGCACTTATGAGAATGTTGTAATAACTTAGATTATTTTATTTGCTATTTCCTTTACCTCTTTATTGGTTTGGGTTTTTGATACTTACAAATGTTCTAGTAAGGTTGTCCTACCATAAGCCTTTGGGTTTTGGTGTTAGGTTGTTCTTAGAACTAAGTTTATATCAACCTCTCAATACTAGTACATTTGAGGTTGCTATTTGCTTGTGCTTCTTTATTACTTGATTGTGCTATTATTCTTTAAATTTTGCTTTTATTTTTTAATTTGGCATAGTCTTATTCACCCCCCCACCCCTCTAGGATGTATTTCTTGGCCTTTTCAATACATAATAGTATATTCTGAAAGTAATAGCATCCATTTGGTCAGTCTCCCAGATAGCATCAGTCTTGTCATCAAAAACTTTATCGGATCTGCTCTTGAGATCAAAGTTATGTCATGGGAGAGACAATAATGTCTCAACTTCTACACCGTAAATATTAACGCCAAACATTCCTTTTCGATCGGGGAATAATTGTATTCTGCGCCCATTAGTGTTCTGCTCAGATAATAAAGAGTGGTCTCTTTCCTAGATTCATTCACCTGCGCCAATAAGGCCCCTAACGAATTCTTAGCTGCAAATATGTATAAAATGAACAGCTTCCCTTTTATCGAGGCTGTCAATACCGACGATTGTTTCAGCAATTACTTTATTGAATCAAACGCATATTGACAGGCTTTGTCCCATACAAACTCTGTGCCTTTCTTGATCAAATGAGAAAATGGTTGACATCTCCCTGCCAGATTTGAAATGAAACGGCGAATGAACGCCAACTTTCCTTGCAAACTTTTTAATTCTTTCAATGTCTTCGAAGGTGGCATATTTTGAATAGCTTTAACTTTCCTTGGATTGATTTTAATACCCCTGTGCCTGATAACAAAACTAAGGAATTTTCCCGTTGATTCCCCAAATGCGCATTTAGCTGGATTCATTTTTCGCTGCTTCTTTCTGAGTCGAGGAAGACCGATGCTAAATGTTCCCGATGTTCCTGATGATTACCTGACCTAACCACCAAATCATTAACATAACATTCAACATGTTTGTGCATCATGTCTTGGAAGATACTCTGCATTGCTCTCTGATATGTTACCCCAGCATTCTTGAGACCGAACGACATGACTTTATAACAATAAATTCCCAGTGAAGTTTTAAACATTGTTGCTTCTTCATCTTTAGTTGCCATTCTAATCTAATTATAACCTGCATAGCCATCCATGAAGGTCATGATAGCATTCTGAGTTGTACTGTCAATCAACAATTTGGTTATTGAGAGAGAAAGATCATCTTTCGGACAGGCTTCATTCAGATCCCTGAAGTCGACGCACACTCTGACGTGTCCATTTTTCTTCTTTACTCGGACATTGTTCAATATCCACTTGGGATATTTGACCTACCTAATAAACTCAACTTTTATCAACTTGTTCACTTCTTCTTCTATCAAGGGAACCAAGTCAAGGTGAAATCGCCTTTACGCATGTTTAACCGGCCTTTTCTCCTTAAAAATGTTCAACCAATGCATTGCTACTAACGGCTCCAGACTCGGCATCTCCGCATATGTCCAATCGAAGATGTCTCTATTTTCTTTGAGAAGTTCAACGTATTTCTCGGCCTCCTTGTTTCAAAAAGAAAACAAATGCATTTGATTTGGGGGATTTATTCAATGATAAAAAAGAAAGAATGAGAGAACAATGATCACGTTTATTCTGAGTTCATTTACATCCTCGGATTCCCTTGATTCTGAAAATAGAGTACAACCAATCAAAGCAATGAATGAAAGATAAGACAGTCCAATGACAATTTCGGTAGCATTTCGACGCTTTTTTATCACATCTCTAGGGGAGATGGATTGTGTGGACATGAAACCCTTGATCTGATCATTGAGATCGGTTCTGATTATCCTTCCCTTCATTCTTCCTTTATCTGACTGTTCAGATCAGTTCTGATTATCCTTTCGTTCATTCTTCCTTGATCTACCATTGAGATCAGTTCCGATTATCCTTCCGTTCATTCTTCCTTGATTTGACTGTTGAGATCAGGTCTGATTATCCTTCCGTTCATTCTTCTAGTGAAACCCTTGAAATGTGGAGCGATCATCACCCTTGAAATGTGGAGTGCAGATCATCCCTTGAAATGTGGAGCGACGATCATCCCTTGAAATGTGGAGTGACGATCATCCCTTGAAATGTGGAGTGCAGATCATCCCTTAAATTGTGGAGCGACGATCAACCCTTGAAATGTGGAGCGCACAACCCTTGAAATGTGGAGCGACGATCATCTCTTAAAATGTGGATCAACGATCATCCCTTAAAATGTAGAGCGCACAACCCTTGAAATGTGGAGCGACGATCATCTCTTAAAATGTAGAGCAACAATCATCCCTTGAAATGTGGAGCAATCATCCCTTGAATTGTGGAGATCATCTTTCTGAGGGTAGGAGTACACAGGCTTAGGAAGGGAATGTAGAGTGCATGGATCTTACTTCGGAGAATATGGAGTGCATTGATCTTACTTCAGGGAATATGGAGTGCATGGGGCTTATTTTAGGACAAAAACTATGCATCAATACAAGTTCCCTCATAAGGTGGTGCATGGGCTATCTGTTAAGACAACATAAGCCTCTCCTTAAGACAAAAGGAGAGAGAAGTGGTGCATAGGCTATCTATTAAGACAACATAAGCCTCTCCTTAAGACAAAAGGAGAGGGAAGTGGCGCAGGGGGTTTCCTTTGCAAAAGTGGTGCAAAAGACTTCTTCCACAAACTATATCCGTTAGGACAACATAAGCCTGACATCTGGACAAGCCCCATAACAAGTTGCACATGGGATTTTTCTTTACACACATAATTACGTTGTTCGCGCAATGTCTTTTCTGCAAACATGGTTGCATGGTTCGTGCAACGGACTTCTCTGCAAACATGGTTGCGCGATTCGCGCAATGGACTTCTCTGAGGATTTTCTCCAAAGTGCTTTGCGCGAATAGGTGAAGGGGTCTTTTCTCCAAAGTGCTTTGTGCGGATAGGTGCCTCTCCACAAAAAATGGCACAAGGGCTTCCATTTGAACATGCCTCCACATTAAGTGGCACATGGGGCATTTTTGCAAAGTATGTGTTGCGCGGTTGGCGCAAAAGCTTATTTCCACCAAAATGTGTTGCGCGAGTCGCGCAATGAACTCTCCACTTGCGCGGGTCATGCAACGACTTCCTTATCTCCCTCTCTAGCCTTCCTTTCCCCTTTGTTTTATAGCCAACCAACTGACTAACCACCAAATGTGGCATGGGGAGGGGTATTTATAGGCATTCCTCTCTTACGTAGTGGTGATCACCACCACTCCTCTCTTAAGGTGATACCTAATCTTCTCGCTTAAACAATGGTGTTCACCAAGCTCTCCTTTCAATGATGGTGTACAACCACTCCTTTATACCAAAATACTCTCCTTGAATAATTTTGACCAAAATACCCAAAATACCACCGGATGCTGATTTTTACCAAAATACCTAAAATACCCCTGGATGCTGATTTTTACCAAAATACACAAAATATCCTCCACTTATTTTTACCAAATTGCCCAAAATACCCCCGGATGCTGATTTTTACCAAAATAAGGAGTGAATGACCCTGAAAAAGATCTGCACCATGGAATTCTCTGACTACTGCAATGGAATATTTTTGCACCTCAACAGATGCCTACTCGATCCTTCTTTGATTGATTCATGAAATCAAATGGAGGATCGATCTTCTTTTGACAAAAGAACTAAATGAACTGCAACTGAAGGATGACTGGATGATCATGCTTGCCTAAAAGATCGAATGATCACGCTTGAACGGAAGACTTGAATGATTGCGCTTAATCGAAAGACTGAAATGCTTGTGCTCGAATGAAAGACTTGAACGATCATACTTGACCAGAAGATCAAATGATCACGCTTGATTGGAATACTTGAATGCTTGCACTTGAACGGAATACTTGAACGCTTTCTCTCGAAAAGAAGACTTGACTAGAGAGAATAAGATTCTCTTTTCATTGAAACTTGCCACTGTAACAGTTATGGCAACTTCATCTTCAAGTAACTTGACTAGAGAACTATCTTTCATTACCACTGCTCCTGCAACACTCTCTTTGATCAACTCCGACGACTCTTTCCTTCAAATCTGTGCCTTAGGAGTTGTTCTTTAATGTTGCTCCTACTGCAACAACTCTTTTAATTGTCTCCATTATTCATGATATGCATAACTCAAGCTTTCGAATGCTACTCTTTCTTGCCAAATTAATCAGGATTTGTATCTCAAGACATTATAATTTTCTAATTTAGCTTTATGAAGTATTTATAATTTTGAAATATATTAAAAGCTTCTCCTCTTTTTAGGCTGATTGTGATATCCGCAATATGATAATGATTTCATCATTTCATCTTTGCGCTTGTCATCATGCTTTACACTGTATTCTTTACTCGTTAAATCGTGCTCTTGGAGATGTCATCTCCAGCTCCAAAGGTTCAACCGCTGAGTTTTTTGCTGAGTCGTTTCTAGCTTGTGCTCCTTCGCATAGACTTTTCCTTATATCTTTACTGATTCTGAAAAATAGATAAGACTTCTTTCAATTTCCATTTAATAACTTTCCGAAGGTCATAGAAGTTACTGATGATGATTCCGTTTGTTCTTTGTCTCCATTGAATCTGGTACTTGGAGTCTTGCGATATCATTACTAGAATAGCAAGAAGTTATGACATCAGCATATGAATTTCTCCATCGTGCATAAGAGATTATCAGAAAGACCAAGGCATGGATTACTTTGAAGAGATAGATCATGCCCCCTTTCCAGGTTAATGTCGCATAAAGATTTCTTTAAAAGATAATATTTTCGAAGTGAAGCTTGCTAATACCCTTGAAGGATGGATAATCTTTGTTGTTCCTTTAATGAATCAAAAGAATATATCTGAATCTTTAAATTGTCCAGGAGAGAATGATGATTCTTCACGAGTTTATTTTCTGCCGCCTTTGCGAATCTTGTGCGATAATATTTCCCTATCATCACGAAGGCAAGAGACAAAAAGACCTCATGGCTCTTGTCAATATATTAATTGATCTTGAAGATATAAACTTTTGAGTAAATAATTGCCAATATTTTGAAGGCATTTGTTGTTGCTGTAATTCGAACCATATTCAAAAGAAATTCATTTTTGCATGTTGTTTACTCAATATTTAAAATTTTCTTTAGGCAATTGCATATTTGTGCATATCTAAAGTGAAATATGTATCTACAGTATTTTAATGCTACACATGGTTTATGCTTTTTGAGCAGTGGAGCTAATGTACTTTTGACTGACCATACTTCAACTGGACAAAACTGGACTTGTCTTTACTTGATTGGACTTGACTTGACTAGTCTAGATTGAACTTGAATGGACTGACACTACTGGACTTGACTGGACTGACACTACTGAATTGACACTGCTGGACTGACACTTACAACAGTTTAGGCTCTTAAATAGTGGAGCAACACACATTTTAAGCCTTGAGTAGTGGAGCCCACGCAGTTTTTTCGACTCTTAAGTAGTGGAGTCAGGTTTCATGTGATGGTCTCTGTAACTATTATGAGTTCACTGGACTTCTCACTGCTTGGTGAGTTCACAAACCGCGATCCATTAGGGGGGCCCAGTGAAGCTACTGAGGCTGTGAACTTGGTTGGATTTACGCACTGGGTTGGCCGCAGTAACTCTTTAGAGTTCACAGGGCACACAAGGCGACCTTTGGGGTACCAAATCTAGGGTCGCTAGTCCATCAATGAGTAAGTTTAGGCCCTTCCTCATGAGTTAATACTGAAATCATGCTAAAGATCTGAGGGGTCTTATGCATGGTTGGCCTATCTATGAACATGGCCAAAGAGCTCACACTACAACCCGCTTTTCCTTTGCCTGTAAGGTCGGACCCATTCACGGGAGGGCATTTTCCTTTGCTCCCCGTGACATTGTCGGAAAGCTATACAGATGGCATGGGTGTTACGCATGACTAGCCGTTGAGGACTTCTTAGCCTTTTAGGGCTTTAAGTCACTAGTTTCATTTGTAGCCTACATGGGTATGCATATGATCACCTTCATGGGCTTTTTAGGACCACTAGCTTCTCACTACTGCCCGAATGGCGATAATGATTGGTCTTATGCGTAGTTGGCCATATAAGGCTTAGCTAGCCAGCCTTTTAGGGCTTTAGTCACTAACGTGATAGTTGATCATACAGGCTTTGCTGAAGATAACCGATCAATAATTGAAGATGACAGATCGATGATTGATATATCGCCCCATTGTTGTTGATGATATTATAAAATTTGGTCCGAATGGGGCTTCGGCTTGGTAATAATATCAATTCTGATAAACTTTGATAATATAATAATTTTCATGTCAGTGATATGGTGATCGCAATAGTAGTTTTGCTAATCTAATCTAGCAACCATCGTCGATGCTCGATAATAATAATATACTTCAACTTGTTATGCTTAGGAATCCATCTCTTATTCATGTATGACATCGGCATTCTAAGACTTTGGCCTTCTTGGTATTCTGCTTATCTTGCCCCCTTTTGATTTTGAATTATTATGCTAATAATCTTTGAAATCAAAACTGTAATTATCTTCAAGGATGACGTATTTTGTATGCTTTTGTCTGCCCCCTGAATAAGTATGCCGTGAATCCTCTGAGTCAACACGCCGTGAATCCTCTTGCTATTCTGGGATGATATATTTTACTGAACTGACAAGTATAAAAATTTACCCACATGATGGACATACTTGTCTTGCTTTCTTATTGATTACTCGTTCTTCTGTAGAGTGAATATCTCCAATCAGGACCATATATCATTATTTTCTCTCTTATTTCATATCTTCTTTATGACAATTTTATTATCGATGGTCCTCTTCGTTAGAATACCTTTTTCTTCTTTGCTTCACTTCCTTTGAATACTTTAGTTGTGACAATTCGATTTTCTTTGTAGCTAACCATTGATTCCTTTTAGGAACTGTATGAATTGTATGTTTCTCATTGTCCTTGAATTGTCCCAACTCTTTCTTTACTTTACTTTCTTTCTTAGGCAATATCGATTGTCGTTCTCTTAAGACTTTGAAATAATTGATTCATATGAGGGTTGACCAACTTCACTTTGACTCTTTTCAAATTGCATATTGACTTGCTTTTCTATTTTGGCAAATTGTGACGATGCCCCCAGGGTTCTCTATTGACTGATGAATGCACTAATTGATTCGTCTTCTCGTTGGCGGGCAACGACTAATTCAATCGAACTAATTTCTTATCTAAAGGCTTTCCTTAGGGCTTACTATTGTTCACAGTAGTCATTGTTGGAAGGTTAAGACTACTTCAGCAACATGCTCATCTGATGGAGGCCAATTAATATTTACTGGCAAATTTTCTATGTTTCTATGTACTTTAAGCATCCTAATTTTGAAGGAGAAAATGAAAACTGCATTCTTGATACCATCAAGGAGGATAAACTAAGTGAGTGAGGTAAGACTATGCTTCGTGGTATTGCACATAACCGAACATTTAACCATACTTGGCAGGATGATACTCCTTATAAAAGAAGATCAAACCCTTCGTTTTCCAGATATCACTATATTTCATTTTTCAGACCTCCATACGCATGAATCCTTGGTACGCATGTCGTGGGCCTACCTTTCATCAAATCTCAACCATCCCTGTCAGCCTATTTGAATCACCATTGTGTCTGTGCACACAACACCCTATACCTTTTGCGCAGGTCCACCCGAGGGTCTTATTATACTTAACTAGTCTACTGTTGCATAGGTGCGCGTAACTTCCCAAACCATTTGTGCAGCCCTGGCATTTGTCCTTGTTCGCAACTGATTTGATCTTTTCTGATACTTTCTGGTGGAAATCCATCGGATGTGAAGTAGACAACCACATTAGTCGGGAGAAAGACCGTTGTGATATACCTGTTATTCGGAACAAAGTGTTAGTTATTTTACTTAAATGAAATTATACTTTGTTTTTAGATATGAAGGGGAGGCTATTCCCATTGAGAGTCGCCATTTTGGCGTCTATATAGACGCCAAAAGTGATAAATGTTCTTTGAATATTTTCTAAGTTACCATCGAATAGTAAGTCCCAACTAGAGTGGTCATTTTATTTCGACAAGAAAACAAATGCGATTTATCTGGGAGATTTATTCAATGATAACAAAGAAAGAATGAGATAATAATGATCACATTTATTCTGAGTTCATTTACATCCTCGGATTCACTTGATTCTGAAAATAAAGTACAATCAATCAAAGCAATGAATGAAAGATAAGACAGTCTAATGAAAGATAAGACAGTTCATTTCGGTAGCATTTCGATGCTTTTTTATCACATCTCTAGGGGAGATGGATTGTGCGGACTTAAAACCCTTGATCTAACCGTTGAGATCGGTTCTGATCATTCTTCCGTTCATTCCTCCTTGATCTGACCATTGAGATCAGTTCTGATTATACTTCTGTTCATTCTTCCTTGATCTGACTATTGAGATCAGTTCTAATTATCCTTTCATTCGTTCTTCTAGGGAAACCCTTGAAATGTGGAGTGATAATCATCCCTTGAAATGTGGAGCATAGATCATCCCTTGAAATGTGGAGCGACAATTATCCCTTGAAATGTAGAGCGACGATCATCCCTTGAAATGTGGAGCGACAATCATCCCTTGAAATGTGGAGTGATGATCATCCTTTGAAATCTGGAGCGCACAACCCTTGAAATGTGGAGTGCACAACCCTTGAAATGTGGAGCGATGATCATCCCTTGAAATGTGGAACGATGATCATCCCTTGAAATGTGGAGCGATCATCATCCCTTGAATTGTGGAGATCATCTGTCTAAGGGTAGGAGTACACAAGACTAGGCAGGGAATGTAGAGTGCATGGATCTTACATCGGGGAATATGGAGTGCATTGATCTCACTTCGGGGTATAAGGAGTGCATGGGGCTTATTTTACTTCGAGGAATATGGAGTTCATTTACATCCTCGGATTCAGTTGATTCTGAAAATAGAGTACAATCAATCAAAGCAGTGAATGAAAGATAAGACAGTCCAATGGCAATTTCAGTAGCATTTCGACGCTTTTTGATCACATCTCTAGGGGAGATGGATTGTGCGGACTTGAAACCCTTGATCTGAGCGTTGAGATCGGTTCCGATCATCCTTTCGTTCATTCTTCCTTGATATGACTGTTGAGATCAATTCTGATTATCCTTCCATTCATTCTTCCGTGATTTGACCGTTGAGATCAGTTCTGATTATCCTTCTATTCATTCTTCTAGTGAAACCCTTGAAATGTGGAGGACAGATCTTCCCTTGAAATGTGGAGCGACGATCATCCCTTGAAATGTAGAGCGATCATCATCCCTTGAAATGTGGAGCACAGATCATCCCTTGAAATGTGGAGCGACGATCATCCCTTACAATGTGGAGCGACGATCATCCCTTGAAATGTAGAGCGACGATCATCCCTTGAAATGTGGAGCGTAGATGATCCCTTGAAATGTGGAGCGGCAATCATCCCATGAAATGTGGAGCGATGATCATCCCTTGAAATGTGGAGCGCACAACCTTGAAATGTGGAGGGCATAACCCTCGAAATGTGGAGCGACAATCCTCCCTTGAAATGTGGAGCAATGATCATCCCTTGAAATGTGGAGCGATCATCATCCCTTGAATTGTGGAGATCATCTGTCTGAGAGTAGGAGTACATAGGCCTATGCAGGGAATGTAGAGTGCATGGATCTTACTTCAGGGAATATGGAGTGCAATGATCTTACTTCTAGAATATGGAGTGCATGGGGCTTATTTTAGGACAAAAGTTATGCATCAAGATAAGTTCCCACATAAGGTGGTGCATGGGCTATCTGTTAAGACAACATAAGCCTCTCCTTAAGACAAAAGGAGAGAGAAGTGGCGCATGGGCTATCTGTTAAGACAACATAAGCCTCTCCTTAAGATCAAAGGAGAGAGAATTGGCGCATGGGCTATCTATTAAGACAACATAAGCCTCTCCTTAAGACAAAAGGAGAGAGCAGTGGCGCAGGGTGTTTCCTTTGCAAAAGTGGTGCAAAAGACTTCTTTCGCAAACTTTACCTGTTAGGACAACGTAAGCCTGGCGTTTAGACAAGCTCCATAACAAGTGGCTCATGGGATTTTTCTTTGCACACATAGTTGCGCGGTTCGTACAATGTCTTTTCTGCAAACATGGTTGGGCGGTTCGAGCAACGGACTTCTCTGCAAACATGGTTGCGCTGTTTGCGCAATGGACTTCTCCAAGGCTTTTCTCCAAAGTGCTTTGCGTGAATAGCTAAAGGGGTCTTTTCTCTAAAGTGCTTTGCGCGGATAGGCGCCTCTCCACAAAAAACAGTGCAAGGGCTTCCATTTGAATATGCCTCCACATTAAGTGGCACATGGGGCATTTTTTGCAAAGTATGTGTTGGGCGGTTGGCACAAAAGCTTATTTCCAC
Source organism: Magnolia sinica (assembly GCF_029962835.1). NCBI lineage: Eukaryota > Viridiplantae > Streptophyta > Magnoliopsida > Magnoliales > Magnoliaceae > Magnolia > Magnolia sinica. The sequence continues at coordinate 63,019,048 of NC_080577.1, forward strand.
CAAAATGTGTTGCACGGGTTGCACAACGAACTCTCCACTTGCGCGGGTCGCGCAACGATTTCCTTATCTCCCTCTCTAGCCTTCCTTTCCCCTTTGTTTTATACCCAACCAACTGACTAACCACCAAATGTGGTATGGGGAGGGGTATTTATAAGCATTCCTCTCTTACATAGTGGTGATCACCACCACTCCTCTGTTAAGGCGATACCCAATCTTCTCTCTTAAACAACGGTGTTCACCAAGCTCTCCTTTAAATGGTGGTGTACAACCACTCCTTTATACCAAAATACTCTCCTTCATTGATTTTTATTAAAATACCCAAAATACCCCCGGATGCTGATTTTTACCAAAATACCCCCGGATGCTGATTTTTACCAAAATATCCAAAATACCCCTCAGATGTTGATTTTTACCAAATTAAGGAGTGAATGACCCCGGAAAAGATCTGCACCATGGAATTCTCTTACCACTGCAAAGGAATATTTTTGTGCCTCGACAGATGAAGTTTGTGCACGCATAGTGTTTGAGTCTTCATAGTTTATGCTCACAAGCTGTTGGATTCCTCACAGTCTATGCATGCCAATTGTTGCAGTCTTTACAGTTTCTGCTAGAAGCTATTGGAGTGTTCACAATTTAGGCTCGCAAACTGTTGGAGTCGACATGGTTTGTGTGTGCAAAATGTTGAAGTCTTCACAGTTTGTACTCGCATGCTGTTGGAGTCTTCATAGTTTTTACCGTAAAATGTTGAAGTCTTCAAAGTTTGTACTCACAAGCTATTTTAGTCTTCACAGTTTGAGCTCGCAAGCTGTTGGTGTCTTCATTGTTTGTGCTCGCAAGCTGATGGAGTCTTTACAGTTTCTACTCATAAGTTATTAGAGTCTTTACAGTTTGTGCATGCAAACTATTTCAGTCTTCACAGTTTGTGCTCGCAAGCTATTGTATTCTTCACAATGTGTGCACGCCAATTGTTGGAGTCTTTATAGTTTGGGCTCACAAGCTGTTGGAGTCATCATAGTTTGTGCTGGCAAGCTGATGGAGTCTTCACAGTTTATGCTGACAAGTTGTTAAAGTCTTCCCAGTTTGTGCTCGCAACCAGTTAGAGTCTGCATAGTTTGTGCTCGCAAGCTATTGGAGTCGTCACATTTTGTGTGCACAAAATGTTGAAGTCTTCACAGTTTGTGCTCGTAAGATGTTGGATTCTTCAAAGTTTTTACTCACAAGCTGTTGGAGTCTTCATAGTTTGTGTGTGGAAATTGTTGAAGACTTCACAAATTGTGCTTGTAAGCTATTGGAGTCTACACAGTTTGTGTGTGCAAAATGTTGAAGTCTTCACAATTTGTGCTCGTAAGTTGTTGAAGTCTTCACAGTTTCTTCTCGCAAGTTGTTGGAGTCTTCGTAAGTTGTACGTGTAAAGTGTGAAAGACTTCAAAGTATCTGCACGCAAGTTGTTGGAGTCCTCACAATTTATGCTCACAAGCTGTTGGATTCTATACAGTTTATGCTCACAATTTGTTGGAGTCTTCATAGCTTGTGCTCATAAGCTGTTGTAGTCTTCACAGTTTGTGTGCGCAAATTGTTGAAGTCTTCATAGTTTGTGCTTGCAAGTTGTTGGAGTCTTCATAGTTTGTGTTCCTAAAATGTTGAAGTCTTCATAGTTTGTGCGCGTAAGCTTTTAAAGTGTTCACAGTTTGTACTCGCAAGCTATTGGAGTCTTCTCAGTTTGAGTTCGCAAGCTGTTGGTGTCTTCATTGTTTGTGCACTCAAGCTGGTGTCTTCACAGTCTCTACTCGTAAGTTGTTGGAGTCTTAACAGTTTGTGCATGCATAATGTTTGAGTCTTCATAGTTTATGCTCGCAAGCTGTTGGATTCTTCATAGTTTGTGCGTGCCAATTGTTGCAGTCTTCAAAGTTTGTGCTCGAAGTTGTTAGAGTCTTCACAATTCGGGCTCACAAACTGTTGGAGTCGACATGGTTTGTGTGCGTAAAATGTTGAAGTCTTCACAATTTATGCTTGCATGCTGTTGGAGTCTTCACATTTTTTATCCAAAAAATGTTGAAGTCTTCACAGTTTGTACTCGCAAGCTATTTTAGTCGTCCCAGTTTGAGCTCACAAGCCGTTGGTGTCTTCATTGTTTATGCTCGCAAGCTAATGGAGTCTTTACAGTTTCTACTCGCAAGTTGTTGGAGTCTTTACAGTTTGTGCGTGCAAAGTGCTTCAGTCTTCATAGTTTGTGCTCACAAGTTGTTGTATTCTTCACAATGTGAGCACGCCAATTGTTGGAGTCTTCATAGTTTGTGCTCGCAAGTTGTTGGAGTCTTCACAGTTTGTGTGCACAAGTTGTTGGAGTCATCATAGTTTGTGTTGACAAGCTAATGGAGTTTTCACAGTTTGTGCTGGCAAGTTGTTAGAGTCTTCCCAGTTTGTACTCGCAACCAGTTAGAGTCTACAAAGTTTGTGCTCGTAAGCTGTTGGAGTCGTCACATTTTGTATGTACAAAATGTTGAAGTCTTCACAGTTTGTGCTCGTAAGCTGTTAGATTCTTCAAAGTTTTTACTTGCAAGCTGTTGGAGTCTTCACAGTTCGTGTGCGCAAATTGTTGTAGACTTCACAGTTTATGCTCGTAAGTTGTTGGAGTCTACACAGTTTGTGTGTGCAAAATGTTGAAGTCTTCATAGTTTGTACTCGTAAGCTGTTGAAGTCTTCACAGTTTCTTCTCGGAAGTTGCTGGAGTCTTCATAGGTTATGCGCGTAGAGTGTGAAAGTCTTCACAATACCTACACGCAAGCTATCAGAGTCCTCAAAATTTATACTCACAAGTTGTTGGATTCTACACAGTTTGTGCTCACAATTTGTTGAAGTCTTCATAGCTTGTGCTCGTAAGCTATTGGAGTCTTCACAGTTTGTGTGCGTAAATTGTTGAAGTCTTCACAGTTTGTGCTCACAAGTTGTTGGAGTCTTCATAGTTTGTGTTCCTAAAATGTTGAAGTCTTCATAGTTTGTGCTCGTAACCTTTTGAAGTGTTCACACTTTGTACTCGCAAGCTGTTGGTGTCTTCATTGTTTGTGCACTCAAGCTGGTGTCTTCACAGTCTCTACTCACAAATTGTTGGAGTCTTAATAGTTTGTGCATGCATAGTGTTTGAGTCTTCAAAGTTTATGCTCGTAAGCTGTTGGATTCTTCATAGTTTGTGCGTACCAATTGTTAGTCTTCACTGTTTGTGCTCAAAGCTATTATCGTCCTCACAATTTGGGCTCGCAAACTGTTGGAGTCGACATTGTTTGTGTGCGCAAAATGTTGAAGTCTTCACAGTTTGTGCTCTCATGCTTTGGAGTCTTCACGATTTTTATCCGCAAAATGTTAAAGTCTTCACAGTTTGTAGTCGCAAGCTGTTTTAGTCTTCCCAATTTGAGCTCACAAGCTATTGGTGTCTTCATTGTTTGTGCTCGCAAGCTGATGGAGTCTTTACAGTTTCTACTTGTAAGTTGTTGGAGTCTTTACAGTTTGTGCACGCGAAGTGTTTCAGTCTTCACAATTTGTGCTTGTAAGCTATTGTATTCTTCACAATGTGTGCACGCCAATTATTGGAGTCTTCACAGTTTATGCACGAATTTGTTGGAGTCTTCACAGTTTGTGCTCGTAGGCTGTTGGAGTCATCATAGTTTGTGTTGACAAGTTGTTAGAGTCTTCCCAGTTTGTGCTGGCAAGTTATTAGAGTCTTCCCAGTTTGTGCTCACAACCAGTTAGAATCTGCCCAGTTTGTGCTCGCAAGCTATTGGAGTCGTCACATTTTGTGTGCACAAAATGTTGAAGCCTTCACAGTTTGTGCTCGTAAGCTGTTAGATTCTTCAAAGTTTTTACTCGCAAGCTGTTGGAGTCTTCAAAGGTTTTGCACGCAGAGTGTTAGAGTCTTTACAGGTTCTGCACGCAAGTTGTTAGAGTCCACCCAATTTATGCTCGTAAGTTGTTGGATTCTACACTGTTTGTGCTTGCAATTTGTTCGAGTCTTCACAGTTTGTGCTTGTAAGGTGTTGGAGTCTTCACAGTTTGTGTGAGAAAAATATTGAAATCTTCACAGTTTGTGCTCATAAGTTGTTGGTGTCTTCACAAGTTGTGCGTACAAAGTGAGAGAGTCTTCACGGTATCTGCACGCAAGCTGTCAGAGTCCTCACAATTTATGCTCACAAGCTATTGGATTCTACACAGTTTGTACATGTAATTTGTTAGAGTCTTCATAGTTTATGCTCATAATTTGTTGGAGTCTTCACAGCTTGTGCTCGAAAGCTGTTGGAGTCTTCACAGATTGTGTGCACAAAATGTTGAAGTCTTCACGGTTTGTGCTTGTAAGCTTTTGCAGTGTTCACAGTTTGTACTCGCAAGTTGTTAGAGTCTTCACAGTTTGAGGTCGCAAGTTGTTGGTGTCTTCATTGTTTGTGCTCTTAAGCTGATGGAGTCTTCACATTTTCTACTCGCAAGTTGTTGGAGTCTTCACAGTTTGTGCGTGCAAAGTGTTTGAGTCTTCACAGTTTGTACTCACAAGCTGTTGGATTCTTCATAGTTTTTGCACGCCAATTGTTGGAGTCTTCACAGTTTGTGCTCGGAAGCTGTTGCAGTCATCACGGTTTGTGCTCGCAAGCTGTTGGAGTCTTCATAGTTTGTGCTTGCAAGCTAATGAAGTATTCACAATTCATGCTTGCAAGTTGTTATCGTCTTCATAGTTTATGCACCCAAGTTCTTTAAGTCTTCACAGTTTATGCTTGCAAGGTCTTAGATTCTTCAAAGTTTGTGCTCAAAAATTATTGGAGTCTCACAGTTTGTGCTCGAAACCAGTTAAAGTCTGCACAGTTTGTGCTCGCAACCTGTTGGAGTCTTCACAGTTTATGTGTGCAAAATGTTGAAGTCTTCACAGTTTGTGCTCGTAATCTGTTGGAGTCTTCAAAGTTTTTTCTCACAAGCTGTTGGAGTCTTTACAGGTTCCTCGCACAGAGTGTAAGAGTCTTCTCAATATCTACACGCAAGCAATCGCAATCCTCACAATTTATGCTCGAAAGCTATTATATTCTACATAGTTGGTGCTCGTATTTTGTTGGAGTCTTCATAGCTTGTGCTCGTAAGCTGTTTGAGCCTTCACAATTTGTGCTTGCAAGCTATTAGAGTATTCACAATTTGTGCTCCAAGCTGTTGGAGTCTACACAGTTTGTGTGCAAAAAATGTTGAAGTCTTTATAGTTTGTGCTCGTAAGCTGTTAAAGTCTTTAGAGTTTTTTCTCGTAAGTTGTTGGAGTCTTCACAGGTTATGTGCGCAGAGTGTGAAAGTCTTCACAGTATCTGCACGCAAGCTGTCGGACTCCTCACAATTTATGCTCGCAAGCTATTGGATTATACACAGTTTGTGCTCGCAATTTGTTGGAGTCTTCACAGCTTGTGATCGTATGTTGTTGGAGTGTTCACAGTTTGTATGTGCAAATTGTTGAAGTCTTCACAATTTTTGCTCGCAAGTTGTTGGAGTCTTCATAGTTTTTGTGCGTAAAATGTTGAAGTCTTCACAGTTTGTGCTCGTAAGTTATTGGAGTCTTCACGGTTTTTTCTCGCAAGCTGTTGGAGTCTTCACAGGTTCTACGCGCAGAGTGTTAGAGTCATCAAGTATCTACATGCAAGCGGTCGGAGTCCTCACAATTTATGCTTGTAAGCTGTTGGATTCTACACAGTTTGTGCTCGCAATTTGTTGGAGTTTTCACAGTTTGTGCTCGCAAGGTGTTGGATTCTTCATAATTTGTGTGCACAAAATGTTGATGTCTTCATAGTTTGTGCTCATAAGTTGTTGGAGTTTTCACATTTTTTTTTCTCACAAGCTGTTAGAGTCTTCACAGGTTATCCGCACAGAGTGTTAGAGTCTTCATAGTATCTGTACACAATGCCATGCCCCAAATCCGGGGACGGACAGCTTCTGTGATACCCCGAATCCAGCACTCAACTTCCATACACCAAGTCCTGAGTTTGACGTACAACAAGGAAGATTTTTGACTGATTTTTTTTATTATATATACATATAATAATACCTAAGCATGAAGATCCATGATCAAAATACCAAGCAACACTCTCCATTATAACTTCTGATGGTTACAAGTACAATGTTTTTTAAAAGGTACACAACATCATCATTGCCAAATCGAAAAATAAATACAATGCATCGAGAAAGCTAAGTCTTCCAAGCTACTCTTGCCATGAAAAAAATGGGAAATAGGAAGCTTACGAAAGAAGCCTAGTGAGTACACACGTGTGTGCAGTGTGTCCTACATGCAAGCAAGATAAATATGCCACGAAGAAATCATGTATGGTGAAAGACGTGTAATATGTAAGGTATGATGTTAATGCCAATGCAATGGATATGCATCATAGTAATACTCCGAGTCAATGTTATCAGCATCAACAAGTCATATTTTCATTTCTCACATACCACAACCATAACCATATAACACGCATCCGTAATCACATCATCATCATATTGTCATGCCATATCATAACTATATATCTCAGGAAAACACCGTGGTCGACACCCATACACCAGACACTAGCAATCGACCTCGCATACCCACCCTGTGGTAGATTTCCACCTGGCATGCCAGTAGCGGAACTCATTCGTACTTCTCTTCACTGGCGAGTCAGACTGGTCCCTGTTTACACCTCGACCCTTAAGCAGGTTGGACCTACCTCTTCTCAACCCGACCTCGTCAGTGGGAGTCAAATCCATGACCCATGTATCCACTCAGCCCGACGGTGAGGTATCCCTAGCTAGCATCGGGATTTAGGGACTTTCAATCCAAGGGACACATCATCCCCTACTATTTCCACACTTCTGGTGCCCAGTCTCTTTTCAAGGATAACCCAAGTCATCATCATAGATGCATATTTCATCGTCAAGATCCAACTCATGTTATACGACACGACTACGGTATTTCGATCATCAAGTATATCATGATTATGCATGAATTCAAGCAATTATGATAGGGCATACATTCAAGTGCATGTGATATGCATATAATGCCATGAGTTTAGGGTCTGCTTAACCTTTAAGCCAAAAATGACATATAATCATCATGTGCCACTATCAACTATATCAACCCATGGTCATGTGACTAAGCTGAAGAGGACATATCTTACACATGAACAAATGTATTGAAGTACACTTGCACATACCATCATTCCATGGTGCATGAGTATGATCAATATCAACATGATTAAGTAGATGAATTTAGTATGTTAGGGAGTGGAACAACATTAATCAAGATATTAAATCACATGCTTCTATTAACCAAAATCACTAACATCACTAATATCATCCATAGCTATCATAATCACAAGCATTAATTATATTTAGAGTTACACCATATCCTTCGCAAGATAGAAATTCCATTAGTGGATTTGGCCCAACATCATTTTCTTCTATTGGGACCACATGGTTATACCCTAACTGGGCCTTATGGTTAATGAGTGGTGGTGACGCAGAGTACATACACCAAGTGGTTATGAGATAAAAGGCATAGATATAACATATAGTAAATGAGCCACAGGAAGGATGGTGCTGGTCATATAATATAGTGGGCTTCACCTTCAAGTGGGCTATTAGTAGGTTAGATTGTAAATAATTATCATAGTAGTTCTATAATGGTTTGGAAGGCACAGGTAAACATCATAAGATACGGTGAGTTCTAAGTTAAATGACTTGGGTATATAATATACACATAAGAGTTAGTCATGGTTGGATGACGTGATTTTGTCTCATACAACGTAGTGGGTCTTACTTCCAAGTGGTATTGCAAGCAGATGGGTCTACACATAAACATTACGGTGGGTCCCAACAAGTAGATAAAATAGGTAACTCACATACATTAAGGTAGTACAAGGAAGAACAGTTTAGATGCACAAGGCACATGTCTGTGGGCTCCATGATCAAACTATTTGGTTGGCAAAATAATTGAACAGTGCAGATAAAATACGTACATTGAGTGGGTTCACAAGTGTTCGAAAGTTATAGTTTAATTAACACTATTTCATATCGTCTGACTTATTTAGGAATTGGATCTAGGTTATTTTGGAATCATGTTCTAGAATTAGCTAGCTTAATGGATAAATGGTGAAATATCCTATTCTTACATCAAGGTAGGATCCATAATCAATCTGACATGCGTCCTAAGTTCATGTACCCAAGAGGTTACAACATCAGCATAGTCCATGAGTCTGAGTAATCACACAATTCTCATATGCCCACATGGTCTTATGGCCACTCCATTATCAGAAGTCCATATGGTTAAGTGGCCACACAAATGTCACTCTACTTGCCATAGTAAAGGATTTAAGGTCACATGGTTACTTATTTTTACTACACCATAACTCATACATCTATGGGCAACCACTTTATTAAGCTCCCACATGGTCAGGTTGTCGATGCCATAATTTCACTTGATTGAGTGGACATATAATTAGTATCATGGTCTAGTGACTGCATCTCAAAGCATCCAAGGCATAATCACAAGCATACCCACCATACCCGGTTACACTAACTCTTAAACTATGACCGCCCTATACTTCATACAGAGAATGACTCAAATTCGGTGTCACATGATCAAGAGGCTAAGAACTAGCTTCCATCACATCAGATATAGTTTAGGGGTCCCCGCATCTGCCTCACCTATGAGCATAATGTAAGGGTTATATTTATGTTGCATGACACTGAATTGAGGACCACTCCATTATTAAGTTGTATAATCCAACCTATATCATAATTCTCATGACTAAGAAAAATTTACACATACAACCCGATTGTTCATGGTTTAGGTGACCATGGTTATGCCCATAAGCACAAGGTCATATTATTGGGTGGTCATCAATGCCACCTAACTTCATGTAGTTGGTTGGCCTTGTGTGCATTTCACAATCATACGGTTAGACGACTACATATACTGCACAATTGCATAAGATTAGGTGGCCATACATACATCACATACCCACATGATTAAGGGCCAAACACATATATCGCACCCTTACACTGGATTAAACGGTCATTCACACATCTTACAAACATAATATTAGAAGCTAAAAATCATCATTTTTGTACATGCGAGTGGGCCATACAAGATAACAAGGTCGCATAGGTAAGTGGGCCGTACAAAATCACCAATTCATTGGTTTAAGTGGGCCAGGAAATTTCAGCTCAAGCGATATCTTCATGTTTGTAGTTTATCTAATAGGGTTGACTTTTATATGGTTTGGATGGTATATAAACATAACAGTGGGGCACACAACAGCCCCCAACAAACTTTGATGGCAAATAAACTTTATAGTGGGTCCCACATGGTGGGCCCACTCAGTTTTGGGTGACAAATAAACATTAAAGTGACCCTAAGGAGGTTGGCCACGTTGGAGGGTCACAATCTATGCAACAAAAATGTACAGGTTAGATCTCTCCTGAACATCAAAGTGAACCCTTGAAGGTTTCAACTATGGGTAATTTGGGCTCATCCAAGTGGGTGGATCCTATTGATATGGCAGGGCCATATTTATAAGGTTTGCAAAAGCCAATAGATGGTGTGGATATAACGCACATATTATGGTGAAATTCTAGGAGGTTTTAATAGCGGACAATACAACAACACCGTTTCTTGTGCCGCTAAATAGAGGGATGGTTTGGATGTAACCAATACATCATAGTGGGCCCCATGGTCTGGTGAGCCCTACATGGGTATTAAAAGAAGCACCTGCTTATCCCTCTTTAAAACATTCATAATCATTTTTTTGGCCATCGAGGCGTGGTTCACAAATCCAGCCCATCGATTATGTGTGTCCCACTTGGTTAAGGGTTCAAACCAAGTTTCAGATGCATCAAAACTTCAAGTGGACCCCAGCAAGTGTTTTTATATTCTCGAGCTCCGAGTTGTAAGTTGTATGAAAGGTTCAAGTAGATCAAAGTTACATGGGTCCCAAAGTGATGTACTTATTATATCTACACTATTTATCTATATTTAGAGATCATTTTAGAGCAAAAATGAATCATATCCAAAGATTATCTGGACCTCACTACAAATAGCAGTGAAGATAATGATCTTACCATTAAGAAATTCATAGGGCCATCATAATGTTTATTTTCCATTCAATCTGTTCATAAGGTCACAATGACATGAATTAAGAGGAAGGACAAATTTCATTTTTGTCCAAAACTTCTGTGACCCAAAAAGGGTTTCAATGGTAGACGTTCAATCCCCTGCTTTTTTTTTTGTAGTGTGGACCACTTGATAGTTAGATCTGTCTTATTTTTCTTCTCAAGCCTTAAGACAAACTCACCAAATGGATGGACAGTTTGGATATAATACATACCTCATGATCAGACCCATAAATATTACTGATTTATCCAGATTCCTATTTTATTTTATTTTTTTGTGGGCCACCTAAGTTTTGTGTACGGCTGATTTTTAGCGTATCCCAATTTCTAAAGGGGACCCATCAAATGCACGGTGTAGATGTCCGACATACATCACGGTGGGACTAGTAGTGGGGCCCACCGTCCCTGCCTGTTGGGGCACTGGGAGGCTACTTGCTGCAACATCCTCTAGACGCTGGCGGCAACAGCATCACCCCACTTGCTTATTTTTTGCTTTCTTATGGTATTTCATAGGTGGGGCCCACATCATGATGATCCACTCCATCTGTTGGATTTTATGGCCCCGGGACGGATCTAACAAGCCCAATATTCAGTATTTTCTTGACGTACAGAAACATCAAAGTGGGCCCTAATAGTTTATCACTATTAAAATAGTCCTTTAGATGGTGTGGCTTACCAGAGATTTAGATTGTCTTGGTTTTTTGTCTCAACACCTAAAATGAGCTAGGAAATTAGATGAATGGCGCGGATTAAATATATACATCATGGGTGGGGCCCGTTATGGACCCACAGCCCCTACCCCCTTAAACAAGCAGCTGGACACTGCTTACTACAATGTCCACTGGATGCTGGCAACAATCAGCGTCCTCTCCCCTTTGTTTTTTATTTTATTTTATTTTAAATGTGTTGTGTGTGCATGTGGGTGCATGTGTGAGTCTCTGGTCAGCCCAATGGGCCACACTTTGGGCAGTTTGGACGACATACAAAATATTCTGGTGGGGCCCACTATCAATGGGTCCCACATAAAGTCTATAACAATTTATTTTTATTACTATGTATATTTATATATATTGTATTCTCCTATGCATCCACACCATTGATCACATCATTATCATCATATCATCACCACTATTAATCATCTTTTTATATGTATTCTCCTATACATCCACAACATTAATCACATCATTATCATCAAATCATCACTACTATTAATCATCCAAATAATTAAAAAAGGAAACAAACCATAAGAGTGGAGGGGGTGTACTCACCTTGATGGATTAGGTGGATGGTTGAGATGGATGGAAGCTATGCGATTGATGGAGTTGATGGCCCACCAAGATCACTCCTCTCTCTCTCTCTCTATGTAGAAAAATGGTGAAATGTTAAGGATTGAAGGGATATATGTAGAGAAATTGTTAAAATGTGGTTAGATTCAATTAATGTGATCTTGGTTAGCTTAGACTAGGATTATGGCAATTAATTCATGATTAGTAATTAATGGTGGATTAAAGGGACATGGGATGGCATGGTGTAATGACTTCATGCATAGGGTATGGTATGGAGAAGAGTTGACTTTGGAGAGCACATGAGAGAGGGATGGCATGGGAGGGTGACATCCAACACATAGGTAGAGATTCTCTCACCTATGTGTGGCATGTACATATGTGTATGGCATGTGTTGTGCACATGTGTGGAATGGAGTACATGGCGCCATGAGCACATGATATACTAACGATTCTTCTTGGCGTAACTTACTAACGGAGAGTCGTACATACGCATGGGTGGTACCTACGCGATCACAGTGATGGGGCAGTCAATATGAAATCGGTTTCGAAGCCTTGGGAATTCGGTCAGTCGGGTGTGCACTATGCACGGATAGTCCAGGTCTGGCTAAGGGCTTCAATCATCATCCACATAGGCATAGAAAGTGGTACGGAATGGACGGGGTGTTACACGCAAGCTGTTGGAGTCCTCGCAATTTATGCTCGTAAGCTGTTGGATTCTACATAGTTTGTGCACGCAATTTGGTGGAGTCTTCACAGCTTGTGCTTACAAGCAAATGGAGTCTTCATAGTTTGTGCTCATAATTTTTTGGACTCATCACAGCTGGTGCTCATAAGCTGTTGGAGTATTCCCAGCTTGCATGCGCAAAATGTTAAAGTCTTCACAGTTTGTCCTTGTAAGCTTTTGAAGTGTTCACAGTTTGCACTCGCAAGCTGTTAGAGTCTTCATAGTTTGAGCTCATAAGTTGTTGGTGTATTCATTGTTTGTGCTCTCAAGCTGATGGAGTCTTCACAGTTTATACTCGCAAGTTTTTGGAGTCTTCACAGTTTGTGCGCACAAAGTGTTTGAGTCTTCACAGTTTGTGCTAGCAAGCTGTTGGATTCTTCACAGTTTGTGAGCACCAATTGTTGGAGTCTTCACAGTTTGTGCTCGCAATCTATTGGAGTCTTCACAGTTTGTGCTCGTAAGTAATTGGAGTCTTCATAGTTTGTGCTCGCAACCGAATGGAGTCTTCACAGTTTGTGCTCGTGAGTTGTTATAGTCTTCATAGTTTGTGCATGCAAGCTGTTTGAGTCTTCACAGTTGTGCTCGCAAGGTTTTAAATTCTTCACAGTTTGTGCTCAAATTATTGGAGTCTTCACAGATTGTGCTCGCAACCAGTTAGAGTCTGTACAGTTTGTACTCGTAAGAGATTAGAGTCTTCACAGTTTGTGTTCATAAAATGTTGAAGTCTTCACAATTTGTGCTCGTAAGATGTTGGAGTCTCCACAGTTTTTTCTCGCAAGCTGTTGGAGTCTTCACAGGTTTTACACGTAGAGTGTTAGAGTCTTCACAGTATCTGCATGCAAGCAACCGTAGTCCTCACAATTTATGCCCACAAGTCGTCCAATTTTACACAGTTTGTGCTCGAAATTTGTTAGAGTCTTCATAGCTTGTGCTCGCAAGCTGTTGGATTCTTCAAAGTTTGTGTGTGCAAATTGTTGAAGTCTTCACAGTTTGTGCTTGCAAGCTATTGGAGTCTACACATTTTGTGTGCGCAAAGTGTTGAAGTGTTCACAGTTTGTGCTTGTAAGCTATTGAAGTCTTCACAGTTTTTTCTCGTAAGCTGTTGGAGTCTACACAGGTTATGCTCACAGAGTGTTAAAGTCTTCACAGTACCTGCTCGCAAGCTGTAAGAGTCCTCACTATTTATGCTCACAAGTTGTTGGATTCTACACAGTTTGTGCTTGCAATTTATCAGAGTCTTCACAGCTTGTGCTCGGAAGTTGTTGGAGTCTTCACAGTTTGTGTGCACAAATTGTTGAAGTCGTCACAGTTTGTGCTCACAAGTTGTTGGAGTCTTCATAGTTTGTGTTCGCAAAATGTTGAAGTCTTCACAGTTTGTGCTCCTAAGTTGTTGGAGTCTTCATGGTTTTTCATGCAAGCTATTGGACTCTTCACAGGTTGTGCATGCTGAATGTTAAAGTCATCAAGTATCTGCACGTAAGCTATTGAGGTCCTCACAATTTATACTTGTGAGCTGTTGTATTCTACATAGTTTGCTGGAGTCTTCATAGTTTGTGCTCGCAAGCTATTGGAGTCTTCACAGTTTGTGTGCGCAAAATGTTAAAGTCTTCACAATTTGTGCTCGTAAGCTGTTGGAGTCTTCACATTTTTTTCTCGCAAGCTATTGGAGTCTTCACAAGTTATGAGCACAGAGTGCTGGAGTCTTCACAGTATCTGCATGCAAACTATCGGAGTCCTTACAATTTATACTCACAATCTATTGGATTCTACAAAGTTTGTGCACGCATGGAGTCTTCACAGCTTGTGCTCGCAATCTGTTGGTGTCTTCATAGTTTATACTCGCAATCTGTTGGCGTCTTCACAGCTCGTGCTCATAAGCTGTTGGAGTCTTCACAGTTTGCATGCGCAAAATGTTGAAGTCTTCACAGTTTGTGCTCATAAGCTTTTAAAGTGTTCACATTTTATACTCGCAAGCTGTTCGGGTCTTCACAGTTTGAGCTCACAAGCTATTGGTGTCTTCATTGTTTGTGCTCTCAAGCTGAAGGAGTCCATACAGTTTCTACTCACAAGTTGTTGGAGTCTTCATAGTGTGTGCTCGCAAGCTGCTAGAGTCTTCATAATTTATGCTCGCAAGCTGTTAGAGTCTACACAATTTGTGTGCGTAAAATGTTGAAGTCTTCACAATTTGTGTGCGCAAAATGTTGAACTCTTCACAATTAGTGCTTATAAGCTGTTGGAGTCTTCATAGTTTTTTCTCGCAAGTTATTAGAGTCTTCACAGGTTATGCGTACAATGTATTAAAGTCTTCATAGTATCTGTAAGCAAGATATTGGAGTCCTCACAATTTATGCTCGCAAGCTGTTGGATTCTACACTGTTTTTGCTCACAATTTGTTAGAGTCTTTGTAATGACCCGGAAAACTTTGTGCCAAGACCCGAGTACTACCTCTATTTTCCCTAGAAGTTATTTGTGGGTTACTTAGCGCTAATCTCGATTGCTTATGAAATTAGCATCAATCACTTTAAATTTGATCTGCATGACTTAAAACCTGTAGAATCATTAGCGCTACGTTACTCTGAAATCTGGGATTCATCGCTAAATCCAGTTGCTCTTGGGAATTTTTGGAAGTTCTGGATCGGACCTGGACCGCGCGTCGAAAGTCCGATAGTGATGATCTTAGACAGTTATGGTCACCATGTTGGACTTGGCCATCACCTCAAAAATCAAGTCCAGTTGATGTTCTGGGTCGATTTGATTGAGTCTAGAGTGAGGAGTGTGAGAACGGTGAGATATTAAATATGATTTTATAAAATCTGAGTCATGTCGCTTGCGCGATGATTTTAAGCAATCTGATTGTTGGATTCTGACCCAATTTCACCCTCTGATTAGGGAAGGTGGCCCAGGCAGGTCATAGTGCTTGTGGACCTGATCGAGTTTCGGTGACCGTTGAATTGAGTGTGGTCCGTCACGGCTGATCTGTAAATCCGATTGGTACGAAAACTCAGTCTAACCTAGATCCATGGTCAGTGAGCTTAAGTCCGACCGCACGTGGGAAAAGGACCACCGGAGGTGTTCCGTTAGATCGAGAGAGGCCTATTTTGGTTATAACCTAAGTATACCTTGGCCCTGGGGTTATTTTCATCAATGTTGAGCCTATATATAGACCTTAAAACCTTCACTCTCTTTTCCATACGAATTTCCTAACCTTAACTAAGAAAGAGAGAAGAAAAGAGAGAGAAAGTGAGAGAGAAGTTGGTGAATCATCTTCAGATTCTTTCCTGTTACTCTACATCCTTAAACCACTACTTTTGAATCATTATTCCAGCGATTCTAAGTTCATCCTTGGGTAAGTTAACCTAACCCTAATCTATTTTAGAGCTTAGAATGGTTTATGTGTTGTTGTAGCTCATTTCCATTCTTGCCTTAGAGTATCTAGTTGCCGTTGACGAAGACATAACGTCAGAATCAGTTCGGTGCTCTATTTCTGGTTTAAGGTGAGGACTTTAATCGCATAGGTTATGGTTTTCAAGGCTTTCAATGCCAGATAATGGTTTATTCTTGTTATGGATGAGATTTCACACGCCAAATGCTATGTTTATTTTGCGTTCCTGATATGCATGTGATATATTGAGATTTGTGTATTCTATGTATATGTAGGAAGTACCGTATACCTATAAAATTTGAGCATGTGTTTGCCATGATTATTTGTCATGTAATAGTGCTAATTGTATATGTGACAACTCCTTAGCAAAAGGAATTGTTCAAATGTGTGTATTCCAACATACGTCATGTATGTTGACCTATGTATTCTAAGTGTTTGAAGAAATGTCTAAATGGTCTAAAGGGTAATTTATTATCCTATTTGCGGGCGTTGAGAAGCGATTCTCAACTCTCTTCTTGGTGTATATGATTTCCTACATGCAGGTCACATTCGTTGTTGTTTAACTTCAAGCATTACTTATGTGCAAATCCATGTTGAGTCGATATTCTGCAAATGCTCACATACTACATGATTTGAATCATTGTTCCATTACTGTTCTAAATTCTATATGAATATCTGTTATAATGGAATATGTTTGGGACTATGAATAGTCCAGGAAATCGGTAACCAGCCTTGAGTTCGTGGCTGAGGTTGCTTTCGCCACGTAGGACGCGATTTGACGAACCCGAGTTGTATTAGAGTTGTCGGCAGTGGTTTAGCCACACAGAGTGTTTGCGCACTCTATGTCATTCAACCCAACATACGCTCATGCTAGTCGAGTTCGTCAAGTAACCCGATTGTCCGATGTATGTTCACCATGTATGGACGTTATTGTATGAATCTAGGGTACCAAACTTACCGATGAAATCCTATTAACCGTTGTACCTTGATCTGCTAAGACTCATGAGTCGGACATGGTGGTATGGGACACCGTGGTCGAGTTGTCGCCTACGCTGGGGTGACGAGCCTCCCCGTAGTGACCAGTGAGCAACTAAACTCGTGAGCCAATTATGGTGGTATGGGACACTATATTCGTGCTGTCGGCCTACATTGATTGGTGACGAGCCCTTTGTAGTGACCTCGAGCATACCTGGATACCGCATTGAGGTGACGAGCCTTATTGTAGTAACGAATGTATGATAGGCGTGCATTGATTGGTGACGAGCCCTTTGTAGCGACCTAAAACTATATGATCGTATGAGATTGTCTAGGACTGACGACCCTAGAATGGATCACTGTTTGGAAATTGATATGAGGAAGGTACCTTAGCTTCCCAATCCTACTATATGAAAAGGACTAATAATAACTTGGTAATCATGTTCATGCACCGCATTGCATGTGCCTAGAAGAGGTGGAGCACTTGAGGTGATGTCATGCGTAACGTAAGATGAATACGCTGAGGGTGTACTGGCGAGAGCACGCATCATTCTACATACATCCTTGCACTAACAAGAGTACTTAGGACATGTTTGATTGTTTTGCTTTATCATTACTGCTTGATTGAATTGATAACATGTTAACCTTTGCTTTATTGGTCCACTGAGTTGATCACTCACGCCCACGTTCTGGGAAGGTGTTTAAACACCCACTAGACTCTGTCTTAGATGCAGATATTGATGCGACCCCTGAGGCAGAGCAGGAGTTTGAGGATGATGAGGTTGCATTTTCTTTCATGCAGTTTTCAGGCGGGTTCTTGTGAGCCATGTCCTGATGCGCGGGAATTCTGGGTTTCTTTTGGAATAGATAATGTCTTTTAATGCTTGTATTTTGATAGCAACACTTGTAAATACGACCTGGTATGTATATGTATTTCAGGGACTTGCACATGTACACATATGATTCTATAAGTCTTCCGCTTGCGTCTTTCACTTATCCCTGAATTATGTTTGTAGTTTAGCTTAATCTATTCCATGGTTTATGTACTCATACAGACAACATACATCCATCATTAAATATGTTGCATAAGTGATGTTTTGAAACTCGGGAGCTGAGATATGCTCGACCCCCGAATTTCAGGGCGTTACAGTCTTCACAAATTGTGCTTGCAAGCTGTTGGAGTCTTCACAGTTTGTGTGCACATGTTGAAGTCTTTAGAGTTTGTGCTCATACGCTGTTGGAATCTTCACAGGTTATGCGTGCAGAGTGTTAGAGTCTTCACAGTATCTACACACAAGTTGTCGGAGTCCTATAATTTATGCTCATAAGTTGTTGGATTCTACAAAGTTTGTGCACGTAATTTGTTAAGGTGTTCACGCTTGTGCTTGCAATCTTTGGAGTCTTCACAGTTTGTGCTCACAATTTGTTGGAGTCTTCACAACTTGTGCTTGTAAGCTGTTGGAGTCTTCGCAGTTTGCGTGTGCAAAATGTTGAAGTCTTCACAGTTTATGGTCATAAGCTTTTGAAGTGTTCAGAGTTTGTACTCGCAAGTTGTTGGAGATTCACAGTTTTGGCTCATAAGTTGTTAGTGTCTTCATTGTTTGTGCTCTTAAGCAGATGAAGTCTTCACAGTTTCTACTCGCAAGTTGTTGAAGTCTTCACAGTTTGTGCATGCAAAGTGTTTGAGTCTTCATAGTTTCTACTCATAAGCTGTTGGATTCTTCACAGTTTGTGCATGCCAATTATTGGAGTCTTCACAGTTTGTGCTCTCAAGCTGTTGGAATCTTCATAGTTTGTGCTTGCAAGCTAATGGAGTCTTCACAGTTTGTGCTCGCAACTTGTTATAGTCTTCATAGTTTGTGCACCCAAATTATTTGAGTACTCACAGTTTGTGCTCGCAAGGTTTTAGATTCTTCATAATTTGTGCTTGCAATTTGTTGGAATCTTCACAACTTATGTTCTTAAGCCATTGGAGTCTTCACAGTTTACGTGCACAAAATGTGAAGTCTTCACAGTTTGTGCTCAGAAGCTTTTGAAGTGTTCACAGTTTGTACTCGCAAGCTGTTGGAGTCTCTACAATTTGAGCTCACAAGCAGTTGCTGTCTTTATTATTTGTGCTCTCGAGCTAATAGAGTCTTCACAGTTTTTACTTGTAAGTTATTGGAGTCTTTACAGTTTGTGCATGTAAAGTGTTTCAATCTTCACAGTCTGTGCTCAAAAATTGTTGGAGTCTTCAAAGTTTGTGCTCACAACTAGTTAGAGTCTGTACAGTTTGTGCTCGCAAGCTGTTGGAGTCTTCACAGTTTGTGTGCATAAAATGTTGAAGTCTTCATAGTTTATGCTCATAAGCTATTAGAGTCTTCACAGTTTTTTCTCACAAGCTGTTGGAGTCTTCATAGCTTCTGCATGCAGAGTATTAGAGTCTTCACAGTATCTGCACGTAAACTATCGGAGTCCTCACAACTTATGCCAGCAAGTAGTTGGATTCTACACAGTTTGTGTTCAAAATTTGTTGGAGTCTTCATAGCTTGTGCTCACAAGTTGTTGGAGTCTTCAAAGTTTGTGCACGCAAATTGTTAAAGTATTCACAGTTTGTGCTCACAAGCTGTTGGAGTCTACACAATTTGTGTGCGTAAAATGTTGAAGTCTTCACAGTTTGTGCTTGTAAGCTGTTGAAGTCTTCACAGTATCTGCAAGCAAGCTGTCGGAGTTCTCACAATTTATACTCACAAGCTATTAGATTCTACACAGTTTGTGCTCGTAAATTGTTGGAGTCTTCACAACTTGTGCACATAAGTTGTTGGAGTCTTCACAGTTTGTATCCAAAAATTGGTGAAGTCTTCACAGTTTGTGCTCGCAAGTTGTTGGAGTGTTCATAGTTTGTATTCGTAAAATGTTAAAGTCTTCACAGTTTTTGCTCGTAAGTTATTAGAGTCTTCACGATTTTTTCTCGCAAGCTGTTGGAGTCTTGACAGGTTGTGCGTGCAGAGTGTTGAAGTCATCAAGTATCTGCACGCAAGCTGTCGGAGTCCTCACAATTTATGCTTGCAAGCTGTTGGATTCTACATAGTTTGTGCTCGTAATTTGTTGGAGTCTTCATAGTTTTTACTCGCAAGTTGTTGAAGTTTACACAGTTTATGTGTGCAAAATGTTAAAGTCTTTACAGTTTGTGCTCGTAAGTTGTTAGAGTCTTCACATTTTTTTCTTGCAAGCTGTTTGGAGTCTTCACATTTTTTTCTCGCAAGCTGTTGGAGTCTTCATAGCTTATACGCATAGAGTGTTAAAGTCTTCACAGTATCTGCACGCAAGCTATCGGAGTCCACACAATTTATGCTCGCAAGCTCTTGGATTCTACACAGCTTATGCACGTAATTTGTTGGAGTCTTCACATCTTGTGCTCGTAAGCTGTTGGAGTCTTGACAATTTGTGCTCGCAATTTGTTAGAGTCTTCACAGCTTGTGCTCATAATCTGTTGGAGTCTTCACAGTTTGCATGCAAAAATGTTGAAGTCTTCAAAATTTGTGCTCGTAAGCTTTTGAATTGTTCACAGTTTGTATTCGCAAGCTATTGGAGTCTTCACAGTTTGAGCTCGCAAGCCGTTGGTGTCTTCATTGTTTGTGCTCTCAAGCTGATGCAGTCTTCACAGTTTCTACTCGCAAGTTATTGTAGTCTTCCGTATTGTGCTCATAAGTTGTTAGAGTCTTCACAATTTGTGCTCACAAGTTGTTAGAGTCTTCAAAATTTATGTGCGCAAAATGTTGAAGTCTTCACAATTTGTGTGCGCAAAATGTTGAAGTCTTCACAATTTGTGCTCGTAAGCTGTTGGAGTCTTCACAGTTTTTTCTTACAAGTTGTTGGAGTCTTCATAGGTTGTGCTTAGAGATTGTTTAAGTCTTCACAGTATCTGTACACAACTATTGGAGTCCTCACAATTTATGCTCACAAGCTATTGGATTCTACACTGTTTGTGTTCACAATTTGTTGGAGTCTTCACAGTTTGTGCTCGTAAGCTGTTGGAGTCTTCACCGTTTGTGTGAGAAAAATGTTGAAGTCTTTACAGTTTTTGCTCGTAAGCTGATGGAGTCTTCACATTTTTTTCTCGTAAGTTGTTGGAGTCTTCACAAGTTATGCGTGCAGAGTGTTAGAGTCTTCACAGTATCTGCACAAAATTTGTCGGAGTCCTCACAATTTATGCTCTCAAGCTGTTGGATTCTACACAGTTTTTGCACGCAATTTGTTGGAGTCTTCATAGCTTGTGCTCGCATGTTGTTGGATTCTTCACAATTTGTGCTCGCAATTTGGAGTATTCATAGCTTATGCTTGTAAGTTGTTGGAGTCTTCATAGTTTGCGTGCACAAAATATTGAAGTCTTCACAGTTTGTACTCATAAGCTTTTGAAGTGTTCACAGTTTGTACTCACATGTTGTTGGAGTCTTCACAAACTTTTGAAGCATTCACAGTTTGTACTCACATGTTGTTGGAGTCTTCACAGTTTGTGCTCGCAAGCTGTTGGTGTCTTCATTATTTGTGCTCTCAAGCTGATGGAGTCATCACAGTTTCTACTCACAAGTTGTTGAAGTGTTCACAGTTTGTGCGTACAAAGTGTTTGAGTCTTCACAGTTTGTGCTCGCAAGCTATTGAATTTTTCACAGTTTGTGCGTGCCAAATGTTAGAGTCTTCATAGTTTATGCTCGTAAGTTGTTGGAGTCTTGCTAGTTTGTGCTTGCAAGCTGATGGAGTCTTCACAGTTTGTGCATGCAAGTTGTTATATTCTTCATAGTTTGTGCACGCAAATTGTTTGAGTCTTCACAGTTTGTGCTCGCAAGGTTTTAGATTCTTCACAATTTGTGCTCGCAATTTGTTGGAGCTTCATAGTTTATGCTCGTAAGCTGTTGTGGTCTTCATAGTTTGCGTGTGTAAAATGTTGAAGTCTTCACAGTTTGTGCTCCTAAGCTTTTGAAGTGTTCACAGTTTGTACTCGTAAGCTGTTGGTGTCTTCAATGTTTGAGCTCTCAAGCTGATGGAGTCTTCACAGTTTCTACTAGCAAGTTGTTGGAGTCTTTACAGTTTGTGCACGCAAAGTGTTTCAATCTTCACAGTCTATGCATGAAATCTGTTGGAGTCTTCAAAATTTATGCTCGTAACTAGTTAGAGTCTATAGAGTTTGTGTTCACAAGCTGTTGGAGTCTTCCCAGTTTGTGTGCGCAAAATGTTGAGGTCTTCACAGTTTGTGCTAGTAAGCTGTTGGAGTCTTCACTATTTTTTCACGCAAGCTGTTGGAGTCTTCACAGGTTCTGCACACAGAGTGCTAAAGTCTTCACAGTATCTGAACGCAAGCTGTCGGAGTCTTCACAATTTATGCCCACAAGCCGTTGGATTCTATATAGTTTGTGCTCGAAATTTGTTGGAGTCTTCGTAGCTTGTGCTCACAAGCTGTTGGAGTCTACACAGTTTGTGTGCGTAAAATGTTAAATTCTTCATAGTTTGTTCTCGTACGCTGTTGAAGTCTTCACAGTTTTTTCTCACAAGCTGTTGGAGTCTTCACAGGTTGTGCACGCATAGTGTAAAACTCTTCACAGTATCTGCATGCAAGATGTCAGAGTCCTCACAATTTATACTCGCAAGCTATTGGATTCTACACAGTTTGTGCTCGAAATTTGTTGGAGTCTTCACAGCGTGTGCTCGTAAGCTATTGGAGTGTTCACAGTTTGTGTGTGCAAAATGTTGAAGTCTTTATAGTTTGTGTGCGCAAAATTATGAAGTCTTCATAGCTTGTGCTTGTCAGTTGTTGTTGTCTTCATAGCTTTTTCTTGTAAGTTGTTAGTCTTCATAATTTATGCATACAGAGTGTTAAAGTCTTCACAGTATCTGCACGCAAGCTATCGGAGTCCTCACAATTTATGTTCGTAAGCTGTTGGATTCTACACAATTTTTTGGAGTTTTCACAGTTTATGCTCGCAAGCTATTGGAGTCTTCATAGTTTGTGTGCGCAAAATGTTGAAGTCTTCACAGTTTGTGTTCGTAAGCTGTTAGAGTCTTCACATTTTTTTCTCGCAAGTTGCTGGAGTCTTCACAGGTTATGCGCGCAGAGTGTTAGAGTCTTCACAGTATCTGCACACAAGCTGTTGGAGTCCTTAAAATTTATGCTCGCAAGCTATTGGATTCTACACAGTTTATGCACGTAATTTGTTGGAGTCTTCGCAGCTTGTGCTCGTAAGTTGTTGACTCTTCACAATTTGTGCTCACAATTGATTAGAGTCTTCACAGCTTGTGCTCGTAAGCTGTTGGAGTCTTCACGATTTACGTCCGCAAAATGTTGAAGTCTTAACAGTTTGTGCTCATAAGCTTTTGAAGTGTTCACAGTTTGTACTCGCAAGTTGTTGGAGTCTTCACTGTTTAAGCTCGCAAGCTGTTTGTGTATTCATTGTTTGTGCTCTCAAGTTGATGGAGTCTTCACAGTTTCTACTCACAACTTGTTGGAGTCTTTATAGTTTGTGCGCGTAAAGAGTTTCAATCTTCACTATCTGTGCTAAAAAATTGTTAGGGTCTTCACAGTTTGTGCTCGCAACCTATTAGAGTCTATACAGTTTGTGCTCGCAAGCTATTGGAGTCTTCATAGTTTGTGTGCACAAAATGTTGAAGTCTTTATAGTTTGTGCTCGTAAGCTGTTGGAGTCTTCACAGTTTTTTCTTGCAAGTTGTTGGAGTCTTCACAAGTTCTACGCGAAGAGTGTTAGAGTATTCATTGTATTTGCACGCAAGCTGTCGGAGTCCTCACAATTTATGCCCACAAGCTGTTGGATTTTACACAGTTTGTGCTTGAAATTTGTTGGAGTCTTCACAGCTTATGCTCCCAAGCTGTTGTAGTCTTCATAGTTTTTATGTGGAAATTGTTGAAGTCTTCATAGTTTGTGCTTGCAAGCTGTTGGAGTCTACGCAGTTTGTGTGCATAAAATGTTAACGTCTTCATAGTATGTGCTCGTAAGCTGTTGAAGTCTTCGCAGTTTTTTATTATAAGCTGTTGGAGTCTTCACAGGTTGTGCGTGCAGAGTGTGAAAGTCTTCACAGTATCTTCACACAAGCTGACGTAGTCCTCACAATTTATGCACGCAAGCTATTGGATTCTACACAATTTGTGCTCGCAATTTGCTGGAGTCTTCATAGCTTGTGCTCGTAAGCTATTGGAATTTTCATAGTTTGTGTGCACAAATTGTTGAAGTCTTCACAGTTTGTGCTCGTAAGTTGTTGGAGCCTTCATAGTTTGTGTTCATAAAATGTTGAAGTTTTCAGAGTTTGTGCTCGTAAGCTGTTAGAGTCTTCACAATTTGTGTGCGCAAATTGTTAAAGTTTTCACAGTTTGTGTTCGCAAGTTGTTCAAGTCTTCATAGTTTTTGTTTACAAAATGTTAAAGTCTTCATAGTTTGTGCTCGTAAGCTGTTAGAGTCTTCACGATTTTTCTCGCAAGCTGTTGGAGTCTTCACAGGTTGTGCATACAGAGTGTTAAAGTTATCAAGTATCTGCACGCAAGCTATCGGAGTCCTCACAATTTATGCTTGCAAGCTGTTGGAATCTACACAGTTTGTGCTTGTAATTTATTGGAGTCTTTATAGTTTGTGCTCACAAGTTGTTGGAGTCTTCACAGTTTGTGTGTGCAAAATGTTGAAGTCTTCACAGTTTATGCTCGTAAGCTGTTGAAGTCTTCACATTTTTTTCTCGCAAGCTATTGGGGTCTTCATAGGTTATGTGCAAAGTGTTATAGTCTTCACAGTATCTGCACGTAAGCTATCGGAGTCCTCACAAGTTATGCTTGCAAGCTATTGGATTCTACACAGTTTGTGCATGGAATTTGTTGGAGTCTTCATAGCTTGTGCTCGCAAACTGTTGGAGTCTTCACAATTTGTGCTAGTAATTTGTTGGAGTCTTCAAGCTCGTGCTCGTAAGCTGTTGGAGTCTTCACAGTTTGCATATGCAAAATGTTAAAGTCATCACAGTTTGTGCTCATAAGATTTTGAAGTGTTCACAGTTTGAACTCGCAAGCTATTGGAGTCTTCAGAGTTTTTTCTTGCAAGCTGTTGGTGTCATCATAGGTTGTGCACACAGAGTGTGAGAGTCTTCACGGTATCTGCACACAAACTGTCAGAGTCCTCACAATTTATGCTAACAAGCTGTTAGATTCTACATAGTTTGTGCTCGCAATTTGTTGAAGTCATCATAGCTTGTGCTTGTAAGTTGTTGGAGTTTGCATAGTTTGTGTACATAAATTGTTGAAGTCTTCACAGTTTGTGCTCGCAAGTCATTGGAGTCTTCATAGTTTGTGTTCGCAAAATGTTTAAGGTTTCACAGTTTGTGCTCGTAAGCTGTTGGAGTCTTCATGATTTTTTCTCGTAAGCTGTTGGAGTCTTCACAGGTTGTGCGTGCAGAGTGTTAAAGTCATCAAGTATCTGCACACAAGCTGCTAGAGTGCTCACAATTTATGCTTGTAAGTTGTTGGATTCTACACAATTTGGAGTCTTCATAGTTTGTGCTCGCAAGCTATTGGAGTAATCACAGTTTGTGTGCGCAAAGTATTGAAGTCTTCATAGTTTATGCTCGTAAGCTGTTGGAGTCTTCACATTTTTTTCTCGCAAGCTGTTAGAGTCCTCATAGGATATGCACGCAGAGTGTTAGAGTCTTCACATTATCTGCACGCAAGCTATCAGAGTCCTCATAATTTATGCTCGCATGCTATTGGATTTTACACAGTTTGTCCACATAATTTGTTAGTCTTTACAGCTTGTGCGCGTAAGCTGTTGGAGTCTTCACAATTTGTGCTCACAATTTGTTAGAGTCTTCACACCTTGTGCTCATAAGCTGTTGGAGTCTTCCCAGTTTGCGTGCTCAAAATGTTGAAGTCTTCATAGTTTGTGCTCTTACATTTTTGAAGTGTTCACAGTTTGTACTCGCAAGCTGTTGGAGTCTTCACAGTTTGAGCTCACAAGCTATTGTTGTCTTCATTGTTTGTGCTCTCAAGCTAATGGAGTCTTCACAGTTTCTACTTGTAAGTTGTTGGAGTCTTTACAGTTTTTACATGAAAAGTGTATCAATCTTCACAGTCTGTGCTCAAAAATTTTTGGAGCCTTCACAGTTTGTGCTCGCAACTAGTTAAAGTCTGTATAGTTTATGCTCACAAGCTGTTGGAATCTTCACAGTTTATTTGTGTAAAATGTTGAAGTCTTCACAGTTTCACCTTGTAAATTGTTGGATTCTTCACAGTTTTTCTCATAAGCTGTTGGAGTCTTCACAAGTTCTACGCGCAGAGTGCTAGAGTCTTCACAATATTTGCACGCAAGCCATCAGAGTCCTCACAATTTATGCCCGCAAGCTATTGGATTCTACACAGTTTGTGCTCAAAATTTGTTGGAGTCTTCACAGCTTGTGCTCGCAAGCTGTTGGAGTCTTCACAATTTGTGTGTGCCAATTGTTGAAGTCTACACAGTTTATGTGCGTAAAATGTTAAAATCTTCACAGTTTGTGTTCATAAGCTGTTGAAGTCTTCACAATTTTTTCTCGCAAGCTGTTGGAGTCTTCATAGGTTATCCGTAGAGAGTGTTAAAGTTTTCACAGTATCAACACGGAAGCTGTCGGAGTCCTCACAATTTATGCTTGCAAGCTATTGGATCCTACATAGTTTGTGCTCGCAATTTATTGGAGTCTTCAGAGCTTGTGGTCGTAAGCTATTGGAGTCTTCACAGTTTGTGTGTGTAAGTTATTGAAGTCTTCACAGTTTGTGCTCGCAAGTTGTTGGAGTCTTCATAGTTTGTGTTCGCAAAATGTTGAAGTCTTCACAGTTTGTGCTCATAAGCTGTTGGAGTCTTCACAGTTTGTGTGCACAAATTGTTAAAGTCTTCACAGTTTGTGCCCGCAAGTTATTGGTGTCTTCATAGTTTGTGTTCGTAAAATGTTGAATTCTTTACAATTTGTGCTCGTAAGTTGTTGGAGTCTTCACGGTTTTTTCTAGTAAGGTGTTGAAGTCTTCACAGGTTGTGCGCACAGAGTGATAAAGTCATCAAGTATCTGCACGTAAGCTGTCGGAGTCCTCACAATTTATGCTTGCAAGCTGTTGGATTCTACATAGTCTGTGCTCGTAATTTATTGGAGTCTTTATAGTTTGTGCTCACAAGCTGTTGTAGTCTTCACAGTTTGTGTGCGGAAAATGTTGAAGTCTTCACAGTTTGTGCTCTAAGCTGTTGGAGTCTTCACATTTTTTCTCCCAAGCTGTTGGAGTCTTCATAGGTTATGTGCAGAGAGTGTTAGAGTCTTCATAATATATGCATGCAAGTTGTCAGAGTCCTCACAATTTATGCTCGCATGCTATTGGATTCTACACAGTTTGTGCAGACAATTTATTAAAGTCTTCACAGCTTATGCTCGTAAGTTGTTGGAGTCTTCACAACCTGTGCTCGCAAGCTGTTGGAGTCTTCACAATTTGTTCTCGCAATTTATTGGAGTCTTCACAACTTATGCTCGTAGGCTATTGGAGTCTTCTCAGCTTACGTGCGTAAAATGTTGAAGTCTTCATAGTTTATGGTCGTAAGCTTTTGAAGTGTTCACAGTTTGTACTCGCAAGCTATTGAAGTCTTCACAGTTTGAGCTCACAAGCTTTTAGTGTCTTCATTGTTTGTGCTCTCAAGCTAGTAGAGTCTCCACAGTTTGTGTGTACAAAATGTTGAAGTCTTCATATTTGTCCTCATAAGCTGTTGAAGTCTTCACATTTTTTTCTCACAAACTATTGGAGTCTTCACAGGTTATGTGCAAAGTGTTAGAGTCTTCACAGTATCTGCACGTAAGCTGTCGGAGTCCTCACAAGTTATGCTCACAAGCTATTAGATTCTACACAGTATGTGCACGCAATTTGTTGGATTCTTCATAGCTTGTGTTCGTAAGCTGTTGGAGTCTTCATAATTTTTCCTCGCAATTTGTTGGAGTCTTCAGAGCTCGTGCTCGTAAGCTGTTGGAGTCTTCACAGTTTGAGTATGCAAAATGTTGAAGTCATCACAGTTTGTGCTTATAAGATTTTGAAGTGTTACAGTTTGTACTCGCAAGCTATTGGAGTCTTCACAATTTGAGCTCGCAAGCTGTTGGTGTCTTCATTATTTGTGCTCTCAAGCTAATGGAGTTTTCACAGTTTCTACTCACAAGTTGTTGGAGTCTTTACAGTTTGTGTGCATAAAGTGTTTCAATCTTTACAGTCTGTGCTCGAACATTGTTGGAGTCTTCATAGTTTGTGCTCGCAACCAGTTAGAGTCTATATAGTTTGTGCTTGCAAGCTATCTAAGTCTTCATAGTTTGTGGGCACAAAATGTTAAAGTCTTCACAGTTTGTGCTCATAAGCTGTTGAAGTCTTCACAGTTTTTTCTCGCAAGCTGTTGGTGTCTTCACAGGTTGTGCACGCAGAGTGTGAGAGTCTTCACGGTATCTACACGCAAACTATCAGAGTCCCTACAATTTATGCTCACAAGCTGTTAGATTCTACACAGTTTGTGCTCACAATTTGTTGAAGTCTTCACAACTTGTGCTCGTAAGTTGTTGGAGTTTGCAGAGTTTGTGTACACAAATTGTTGAAGTCTTCACAGTTTATGCTCGCAAGTCATTGGAGTCTTCATAGTTTGTGTTCGCAAAATGTTGAAAGTTTCACAATTTATGCTCGTAAGCTATTGGAGTCTTCACAGGTTGTGCGCATGGAGTGTTAAAGTCATCAAGTATCTGCACGCAAGCTGCCGGAGTGCTCATAATTTATGCTTGCAAGTTGTTGGATTCTACACAGTTTGTGCTCACAATTTGGAGTCTTCATTGTTTATGCTCACAAGCTATTGGAGTAATCACAGTTTGTGTGCGCAAAGTATTGAAGTCTTCATAGTTTATACTCGTACGTTGTTGGAGTCTTCACATTTTTTTCTCACAAGCTGTTGGAGTCCTCATAGGATATGCGCACAAAGTGTTAAAGTCTTCACATTATCTTCACGCAAGCTATCAGAGTCCTCACAATTTATGCTTGCATGCTATTGGATTCTACACAATTTTTCCACGTAATTTATTAGAGTCTTCACAGCTTGTGCGCGCAAGCTGTTGTAGTCTTCACAATTTGTGCTCACAATTTGTTAAAGTCTTCCCAACTTATGCTCGTAACCTGTTGGAGTCTTCCTAGTTTGCGTGCGAAAATGTTGAAGTCTTCATAGTTTGTGCTCGTACATTTTTGAAGTGTTCACAGTTTGTACTCGTAAGCTGTTGGAGTCTTCACAGTTTGAGCTCACAAACTATTATTGTCTTCATTGTTTGTGCTCTCAAGCTGATGGAGTCTTCACAGTTTCTACTTGCAAGTTGTTGGAGTCTTTACAGTTTTTGCATCCAAAGTGTATCAATCTTCACAGTCTGTGCTCAAAAATTATTGGAGCTTCACAGTTTGTGCTCGCAACCAGTTAGAGTCTATACAGTTTGTGCTCACAAGTTGTTGGAGTCTTCAAGTTTGTTTGCATAAAATGTTGAAGTCTTCATAGTTTCTCCTCGTAAATTGTTGGATTCTTCACAGTTTTTCTTGTAAGTTGTTGGAGTCTTCATAGGTTCTGCTCACAGAGTGTTAGAGTCTTCACAGTATTTGTACGTAAGTCGTCGGAGTCCTCATAATTTATGCCCACAAGCTATTGGATTCTACACAGCTTGTACTCAAAATTTGTTGGAGTCTTCACAGCTTGTGCTTGCAAGCTGTTAGAGTCTTCACAGTTTGTGTGTGCCAATTGTTGAAGTCTTCACAATTTGTGCTCGCAAGCTGTTGGAGTCTACATAGTTTATGTGCACAAAATTTTAAAGTCTTCACAGTTTGTACTCATAAGTTGTTGAAGTCTTCACAGTTTTTTCTCGCAAGTTGCTGGAGTCTTCATAGGTTATCCGTAGAGAGTGTTAAAGTCTTCACTATATCTACACGCAAGTTGTCAGAGTCCTCACAATTTATGCTCGTAAGCTATTGGATTCTATATAGTTTGTGCTCGCAATTTGTTGGAGTCTTTAGAGCTTATGGTCGTAAGCTATTGGAGTCTTCACAGTTTGTGTGCGTAAATTGTTAGAGTCTTCACAGTTTGTGCTCGTAAGTTGTTGAAGTCTTCATAGTTTGTGTTTGCAAAATGTTGAAGTCTTCACAGTTTGTGCTCGTAAGCTGTTGGAGTCTTCACAATTTGTGTGCACAAATTGTTAAAGTCTTCACAATTTGTGCCCACAAGTTGTTGGCATCTTCATAGTTTGTGTTCGTAAAATGTTGAAGTCTTCACAATTTGTGCTCATAAGTTGTTCACAGTTTTTTCTCACAAGGTGTTGAAGTCTTCACAGGTTGTGCACACAGAGTGATAAAGTCATCAAGTATCTACACGTAAGTTGTCGGAGTCCTCACAATTTATACTTACAAGCTGTTGGATTCTACACAGTCTGTGCTTGCAATTTATTGGAGTCTTCATAGTTTGTGCTCACAAGTTATTGTAGTCTTCACAGTTTATGTGTGCAAAATGTTGAAGTCTTCACAGTTTGTGCTCTAAGCTATTGGTGTCTTCACATTTTTTTCTCACAAGTTATTGGAGTCTTCACAGGTTATGTGCACAGAGTGTTAGAGTCTTCACAATATCTACATGTAAGTTGTCAGAGTCCTCACAATTTATGCTCGCAAGCTATTGGATTCTACACAGTTTGTGCACGTAATTTATTGAAGTCTTCACAGCTTATGCTCGTAAGTTGTTGGAGTCTTCACAACTTGTGCTGACAAGCTGTTGGAGTCTTCACAATTTGTGCTCGTAATTTGGAGTCTTCATAACTTGTGCTCGTAAGCTGTTGGAGTCTTCCCAGTTTGCGTGCGTAAAATGTTGAAGTCTTCATAGTTTATGGTCGTAAGCTTTTGAAGTGTTCACAGTTTGTACTCGCAAGCTATTGAAGTCTTCACAGTTTGAGCTCGCAAGCTTTTGGTGTCTTCATTTTGTGCTCTCAAGCTGATGGAGTCTTCACAGTTTCAACTCGCAAGTTGTTAGAGTCCTCACTGTTTATGCTTGCAAGCTGTTAGAGTCTTCACAATCTGTGCTCGCAAGCTATTAGAGTCTTCATAGTTTGTGTACGTTAAATGTTGAAGTCTTCACAGTTTGTGCTCTAAGTGTTGAGGCATAAAAATGAGAATGGATTAAAGAAAAAGAAGATTGAAAAAGTAAGAAAGTAGAAAGGAAATGAAAAAAAGAAGAAGAACAAGTGTCTTGGGGGTAGGTTGCACGGGTCCACGCAAACGATATTGATTGTGTGGGTCCGCGCAACCCAAATACCAGTTGCGCGGGTTCACACAACTAATTTCAGGACATAGTTTCCATGAACGGTCAAGATTGATGAAAGGTGGGTCCCATGGCACTAAGATCAAGGTTTTACACATGTGAAGGCCTATATATAACCCCCCTCCCCCTTCATTTGTTTCGATTGAAGATTCTGGAGTAGAAGCAAAGCAGTAAAGAAGACTGAAGCTAGGAGTGAAGAGAAGTCGATGGCTTGCGCGTACCCACGCAAACCATATCGGTTGCGCGGGCCCGCGCACAACTAGACTGCCCTGTAGTCTATAATGAAGAGAAGATGAAATGCTGCCGAAATGATTAGTCTCCAGATTTTCTTCGGTCCAAGTTCTAAGAAGAGAAATCAGTTGATGGGATCTACATCACATTCCTCTTAAAGAGATGATCAAATCACGAGTCAAAGTGCTGCCAAATTTGACATCTGGCTTCGACATTTGAACTTTGTTAATTTCTATATTTCTAAATAATTTATCTTAGAATCAAGGGATACTCGAGGATGTAAATGAACTCGGTATTAATAATATGATGATTTTTCTTAATAGACTCTTTCTCTGTTACATTTGAATAAGATAATCTCCCAAATTGAATGCATTTGTTTCTTGTTCGAAACAAAATGGTGACTCTTCTGGGGAATTTATCTTATTTAATGTTAACATTGAGATAGTTATGGAACTTTCATTGTAGTTTGACATCTTTCTAACGCCAAAATGGTGACTTAGTGGAAACATCCTCCCCTTCATCTCTTAGATAGATTATATTGATTATCCAAATAATAATTACAATTGTTGTGTCTCATTTTGAAGGTCAAAGATAAGGTTGCAAACCACGATCAAGTGGTAAACTCAGCAGTGAAGATAAATTTCTATTTCACCGCGGCTGGGTTTACGGTAGAATATGCACTGGACCAGCCACCGAAGTGCAAGATTCAGTCTTCTGTAAACAAAAATGACTCAGCTTGAACAATGGTGGGAGTCGTATCTGCTTCACCTCAAGTAGTAGAAGAAGACAAGAATTGGACTATCGTGACATCCCGGAGAAACAGGGCTCGAAATGCAAGAAGCTTTAGAACGAGTCCGCCCTCCCCACGAACCAGGGGACTGATAACACAAAACGCTGCCTGAAAGAATCTTGAATTGGCCCCTCCTACCATATATCTTAGACATATTGTTCCACAATCAGAATCACGTGACTGCCCGACTCTAATTGCTCCCAGAGCCTGATGGACAAAAGAACAAAAGGGAAAAATGTTACTCGTGGGATCACCAGCTTCTATATCACCGCGATCAACCAATTGCAATGAAAGTATGAGAAAATCAAATAGGAACCCCCTCCTAGAAAGCCCCATTACATCAACGTATTCTTATTCCACCCCGAACACAGTTTCATCAGGAAGTGGAGGAGCTACAGTACATATGGTCGGAATAGATCAGGGGACTACACCGACCATAGAAGACCGCATGAATGAAATGGCACAAGCACAGAGAATGTTAATGGAAGAATCTAGAAATCTCAGAGAGGCCTTGGGAGCCCTTACGCACAATGTAGCCCAGATAGTGGCTCCTCCGATGATGGGCACAATGAATGAACAAGAACGTCAACCTGAAGGTTTTCAGCCACAGGGGGCAGGGTCACTCGGATCTGCTCTAACGATAAAGGCTATAACTCAAGAAGAAGTATGACAAGTTGTTAAGGAAGCTGTCAGGGTGGAAAGGGAACGTGAAGATGTCAGCCGATTCAGATATCGAACGCCATATCTACGGGAAGTAGAAGACATCCCGTTCCCAGTGAACTTTAAACATCTAGATTTTCAGAAGTTTAATGGAGAGGGGTCACTAGAGGAACATTTAATGCACTTTATTACTAGTATGGAAAATTTTTCCATGATACCACAGTACTGCCTATGATTGTTCGGATCATCCTTGACAAGCAAGGCATTCCGATGGTATTCTAGTCTAGCTCCGGGATCGATACGCACTTGGGAGCAAATGCAGGATGCCTTCATGTCAAACTTCTTCTCTTCAGAATGCGATGTTAGTATCACAGAGTTAGCTTCAGTGCGATAAAGAGAAGGAGAGCCGGTAGAGAAATATGTAGACAGGTGGAAAACATTGGGAGCTTCTTGCGAAAATTTATTAAAAGAGAAAGAAGAAGTGAAAATGTGCTTAAATTCCATAGAAACAAGAATCGCATTCGGACTCACAAGCGCTAACATCAAAAAATTTCGAGAATTGGCAACAAAGGCGCATGCTTTGGAATTAATGACTAGGAAGATGTTAGTGTTTCAAAACAGAGCGGACCGAAGAGGATCGAGCAGACTGTTAGTAAATACTATTTCTTATGAAAGAAAGAAAAGTACTTTCTATAACAAGCAAGAGGCTAGGAAAAGAGAAGATTCAGACCTGTACAAAAATCAAGTGAATGATAAGCGAACTTGATCGAATGATTATCACAAAGAGTATGATTTTAAAAAAGAAGATGTAGTACCAATAATGGAACAATTGATAGCCGCCGGAACTATTCAATTACCTCAGCCCAGACATCTAGAAGAAGTCGAAATGACTAAAGATAAAAGATATTGTCGTTATCATCGTTATGTTGGTTATCCGACAGAAAATTGTTTTACATTAACAGATATGTTGCAGAGAATGATAAAACAAGGCGAAATAGTAATGAGAAAGGACAAAAAATAAGATAAGAAGGCAACTGTGAATACCACATTTACAGGGAACCTATTGAAAACTAAGAGAGGTAAAAGGAAAGTTGTTGCAATAAGAGAATGGCTGGCAGTGGTGGATTCACTCAGAAATTTTCATTATGATTCAGAATTTGTTAAATTATCTTTTAAAGAAGTCACTCATGGTTTAGCTTCTATTCGCCAAAGAGAGGATGAATCAGTCACAGAATTCATTAATCGGTGGAGAATCATGGGGGCATTATGCATGCAAATGGTGAAAGAAGAAAAGAATCAAGTCAAGTTATGCTTGGAATGTATAAGCCAAGTATTGCATTAAATCTTGAGGGTTTGAATTTACAAACATTTCAAGATCTGATTGAAGAGGCTTGTAGTTCAGAAAGAATTATTGCAAAGGTGGATGACTCTTATCTAAGACAGTTAGTTCTGAACTCTGAAAGAGATACGACTGATATGATTAGAGAAAGAAGAGAAAGGAAGAATCGACAAAAGGAGCAAAGAGGTTTAGATACAAGAAATATGAATGAGCATACAATCAAGAGAATGAAGAAAGCATTTGCACGACCTAAGACTTATAAGAAATATTCATTTGAAGAAGATGATATGCTCACTATATTGAACAAATTACAGGAGGCAAAAAAAATCAAATTGCCATGGCCAAAACGTCCAAAGGGGATGAAGAAAATGAATGAAGGTGATTATTGTTATTATCATCGTTTCCTCGGACATCAAACAAAGAATTATTTCAGCTTGAAGAAAAGTTTGCAGAAGATGATTGATTAAGGAAAAATCGTTACAAGGAAAGTGTATGAAAGAAAAGAAGAGATAATAATACACAGGCCTGATTAGTTTAAAACTGGGGGCAAAACTATTCTTGGAGAGACAGTGTGAGATGATATAGTGACAGTGTATGTGTTAAAGGAAACAGTATCATGATTTTGATTACGAAGATTCCTAGAGCAATGCTTCCTAACCAAAAGGGGTCATGATAAGTAAAGGAGCAAAAGGGCTGTGAAGACAAAGTCATGTACCCTCCTTTATGTGAATGAATAAAAGACGTAGTTTCTCAAACGTATCAAAAGCATTGATGGTCATTATCGTTGATGATTGCTGCTTAAGTATCGATATTCCTACTAAGCATTCACGATTACCGCCGACCTTGACGATTATTATTAAAGTCGCCCACCAAGCATCGAAGATTATCACCAAAGTTAGCAACTATCGTTGTCATTATCAATCACTCACATAAGTCAAAATTACTATCATCACCAAACTGATACACTATGTTAAACATAATATGAATGTTCTCAGAACATTGTCAGCAATGGAAAAATATCAATTCATCAATTTTGGCAGTGGAAGAAACTATACAGCCAACCACATATAAGGTAATGACAGTGATGGTAGCTTACTTCTTAAGGTACACTATGTTAAACATAATATGAATGTTCTCAGAAC
Source organism: Magnolia sinica (assembly GCF_029962835.1). NCBI lineage: Eukaryota > Viridiplantae > Streptophyta > Magnoliopsida > Magnoliales > Magnoliaceae > Magnolia > Magnolia sinica. Next base: position 63,054,058 of record NC_080577.1, read on the forward strand.
ATTGTCAGCAATGGCAAAATATCAATTCATCAATTTTGGCAGTGGAATAAACTATACAGCCAACCACATATAAGGTAATGACAGTGATGGTAGCTTACTTCTTAAGGTAGCCTAGCCAAGCCTTATCTGGCCAACTACGCATAAAGCCTATCTCCATCGCCATTCGGGCAGCGGCAAGAAGCTAGTGGCCCTAAAAAGCCTGTGAAGGCCATCGTACGCATACCCATGTAGGCAGCGGATGAAGCCGGTGACTGAAAGTCCTAAAGGACCAAAAAGTCATTAACGGCTAGTCACGCGTAACACCCATGCCGTCTATATAGCTTTCCGGTAGCGTTACAGGGAACGGATGAAATTGCCCTCCCGTGAATGGGCTTAACCTTGCAGACGAAGAAAATGTGGGCTGTAGTATGCGTTCTTTGGTCATTAACCATACATAGGCCAACCGTGCATAAGACCCCCCAGATCTTCGGCTTGATTTCAGTAGTTACTCATGAGGAAGGGCCTGAACCTACTCATTGATGGACTTGCGGCCCTAGATTTGGTATCCCAAAGGTTGCCTTGTGCACCCAGTGAACTCTAGAGAGTTACTGCAGCCAACCTTATGCGTAAATCCAACCGAGTTCACGGCCCCTGTAGCTTCACTGGGCCCCTCTGATGGATCACAGTTTGTGAACTCACCAGGCTGTAAGAAGTTCAGTGAACTCATGAGAGTTACAGAGACTATTATGTGAGACCCAACTCCACTACTCAAGAGTCTAAATAACTGGGTGGCTCCACTACTCAAGAGCTTAAATTGTGTGTGTTCATCTAACTAAATTGAAATTTAGTACCACCATTAAAATAAAATCATATAGGAAATCCCATACTGACAATCATAAAATGCTGATGTTTTTATATCAGTTCTTCATTGAATATTATGTCAAGATTATTGCATAGATAAATATGTTTGAAATGATTTGTGATGTAGGAATTCATAGAAGAATAAAATATCTCAAAATATTATCATGTCTTCATACGCTGAGGGTCAAAAGAGATTACTTGTTCAAAAAAAATATACATAAAGAAATTACATACTTAAAGTTCTTCTACAATTCCTACTATCCCCATATACTTTTGCAAATCTTCCTTTAATTGCATTTGAGCTGCGGCATGTTTTGACTTTTCCTCAAGGATGATCTTTGCCTGATCAGGAATGCCAGCCAGTTTATCTTCCAATGATGCAATCATCTCTTCACTCTTAAGTAGTTCAGATTTCTCAGCAATAGTAGATTGAATATTGACATGTATTCTTTCTTCAATCTCCTTTATAGATGATTCCTTCGCGTGATCCTTCAACTCTAGCTGTGAAATTTCCTCTTTCAGGGTAGCGATACGGTCCCGAATAACCACTCTGTCATCAGTATAAGACTTCAGCTGTTTTTGAAGAGCTAATTATTCCTGATCAAATTCAGAAATAGTAGAAGCAATAAGGGAAGCCTTTTCCTTGGACAAAGTTAGCTGCTTCTTATATTCCAAGATCTCAGGAGCAATTGTGACATTTTCTGTTGATGTTAAAGAGATTATTGAATCGCAGAATCTAAAAAGAGAATCATGTAGAGCGAAAATGTTGATCTTCACCAATCTTGCAGTACTTTTTAAAATTTCAATGGCAATATCTAAGTCTAACCATTGTCCAGGGTCTTTAAAAATGTGAACTATTATTGACCTAGAATTCTTCATCAAAAGCATCTTGTGTGTGGGAATCTTTGCGAAGGACAATAGTTCAGATGCAGTGGCCACAGACTCAGAGCTTGCTACCCCACTGTAAGGAGTTCCTATAGTATAAAGAAGGAAAGAACTCAAAATAGTGATAATAAAGTTAGACGATATGTAACTTTTGATAAAGTAATCAATATATATATATATATATATATATATATATATATATATATATATACTTACTGCAGAAGTATGACTAATAGGAGGTAAAATTTCTTGAACCGTAGAAGGACTAGCTCCTAACATGTCAGCAAAAGAAGGTGCTCTGGCCTCTGTACTTGAATCTCTAGTAGTTGGAGTGGGCAAATTAGTGGTCTCTACTAAGAAGATAATTTCACAAGCCACTAGTTTTGGTGCCACCAAAGGAACCAGAGGAACCCTTGGTGAAGTTACCAGTGTAGTTGTAGGAGGATTCATGGGAGCAGTATCACCCGTCCTAGCATTAACAACATGAGTACCTAAAAAAAAGATATGACAATAATAATGAGATAACTATCACAAAATACATATACGAATATATACAGAATTAAAATTATCTTACCTAGTGAATATCCATACTCCCCATAGTCTAAAGGTTCTTCTTCCTCCTCTATCATCGCAAGAGACTTTGGAGGAATATTAACACCAGGAAGAGTTTCAGAATCTAACAGAGGGTGTTCTTTGTCAAGATTTTCCGCAACAACATCCTCCTCTCCATCTATATCAACTTCTCCTTCTTCGAAATCATCAACTTTATCTTCACCATTTTCGTTATCCTCATCATCTTCATATTCGGCAGAAGCAGTACCCTCCGATGAAGAAGCCAAACTTTCATCCCCTAAGTTTTCTTCATCTACTTCTTCAATCATGACTTGTTTTCCTTTAGAAGGAGGAACTCGACTACCTTTTGGTCAAAATTCTCTGTTAACTGGGATTGAAGGAGATGTAGAGGCATGTCTACCTCCTTCTTGAGGAATAGATGGTGACGCTTACAAGCACACTCGAGACCTAGTCATGGGGGATGATGAAATGGAGGAGTAGGCTGTGAAGGAGGAGTTGGTTCATCCTGAATGCAGCAGTTTCTACCGGAATGGGAGAACATGTTCCTTCTATATCATTTGTGACCTGACCAGCAAAGTCACGAGGGACTTGTTCAAATTCTGCCAAGATTCCATGAGCGAACCATCCTTCCAAAGTGTTGATAGCCTTCTTTTCATGGATTGGATCTTCTAATGATATTTTTCTATAACTTTTCCATGAAAAGATGTGTGGCCCTTCTCTGGTATGCAGCCAATTCCATCTTTAAGCATTTTACCCCTTAGCCTGGGCGGGTGAAGCCAGATGGGTGCATCTATTGGCAAATAATTGTTAACCAAGAATGATTGGTGATCTCACCACCACATCCATCTATAAGAAGTATGAACTATACGATTGCAACTGGGGATTATGAACAAAGAATCAACATGACCACCTAATAGTTGATTCCATATCATGGCCCAATTGTAAGGACCAGTGTCATAGCAGCACATTCTTCGAGTGACTAATCCGCAGTCTTCTAGGATGGCCTGATCATAACCAAATTGACGAGCGAAGCGACTGGGATAGTATGGCTCTCTCTCCAAAACTCCATCCCTTCTTGTAGTGGCAAGTTGCAAGAGCGTATAGAGAGGAAGAATGCCCTTTCTCCTACAGTGAGTGTTCCCTTGTCCACCAATTAGTGTCTTCAATATAGCGATGGAGGCAGAATTGAAAGAAATCCACTTGATCAGTATCCTGGATTTTGTTGGCTACCCAGTTTTATGATCTTTTTGCCATAGCCCTTTGTTGAAAGAACCAGAGTGGATGGTGTGTAGGATGAACATATGCTTTTCTATCACTTCAAAAGTCCAAGGAAAGTAGATTCCCATCCAGCCAGTGATGTAATGCCATGGAGTGTATGCTGAGGAAGCTCCGATGGTAGGATTCTTAACATGAGTAGCCACTTCTCCAATGACTTTATAAATAAAGCATAGCACTGGAGGTGCAAGTGAATACTTGTGGCCCTCTACCAAAGAGCTAGCAACAACAAAGACTATAGGGTGAACAACATCTACCCATTTTAAGCTTGGAAGTACCTCAATGCTTAGCCAATAAGCTAAGAAGACTGTGAGCTCCCTAAATAAGTTGTATTCTGCTCTTTCTTTGATGTTGTTGTGAAGCTCCGTTAGCTTCTGAGATCGACAATCACAGAATCTATAGGGAAAAGTAAAGGGTTAGTGTGAGGAAACGTATAATTAAAAGAAAGGGGATTGATTCCTAGACTTAAAAGATACTTGAGAGCCCTAGAAAAATGTGCAAGCCATTACAGAGGAGAAAGCTCATGAATGTTTGGAAATTTTGCCATTTCTTTGAAAAGTTCGATGGTGGTTTCGGAGATAGAAGGCTTGCGATCAGGGGAAGAAACAAAGGCCAATTCCTTATTAGATGGGACGAATTCATCATAAAACTTTACTGTTAATGGAAGGCCCGCCATTTGATGGAGGTCCCAGAATGTGATACTCATCTCACCTACTAGAAGGTGGAAGGAGTTGGTGGTAGGATACCAGTACTCGAGGAAGCCCTTTATCACAGTTGGTTCTTTATAGAAGTACTGGGACGTAACTTCTATGGTGTCATACAACCCTATCTTACCAAGCATATCCACGTCTTTTTACAAGATGGCTTCTGTCCAGTCTGAACAATAACGTTGTGAAGTGAGGAGACCCCTCGTTCGAAATTCTTCAGGTCCCCAAAGTTGCTCATGATCTCGGAAGTGTTGCTTGATCATTTTGTAAAAATATGTGGGGAATAGATTATGAGGATTGTGAAAAGGGGTGAGGAAAATCATCAGGTGAACTTCACCGATACGTTGCTATGGCTTATGCGCTAGTAATATCCCCTCAAGGATGTGCAATTCTCTTGATGACCACAAAGAAGTGTACATTAGCTTCTCTCCATTTATGTGATCCTTCAGCTCGCAATCGAGCATGGATTGGTGGCGGTGAAGGTTGATGGGAATCACAATCATGCCTTCCTAGTGCGGATTATCAAATTTCATAATGCCCTTGATTACTCTGATTGATTCTCATGAGTTTTGAAGTTTCTTCTTGTTATGCTTTTTAATCTTCTCCTCGAATTCCTTGGCCTTGTTTCGGTGGGTTTTCTTTGAACGAGAAGTAAGAGGGGTGTCTTCTCGAACTGGAGGTCTTTAGCTATCCATGTGGATGGGTGCGGTTGTTTTCAACCACTCATCCCAGTCATATTCTCGACCCTACTTTGGAAGTCGTTCTATGTATCCCATTGCAATTGCCTGATGGATAGGAGGGTAAGGAGGAAATGCATTCGGTGAAGTTGAAGGTTGATAGCATGGGTTCTTTGAAGAATGAGGGATTACGGGCAGTAGTTTTAATGCGTTTTGCTGGTGGTTGATCTGAAGAAGGGGAATGATGGAAAAAATATGGGTCTTGTAAGTCTTTATGAGAGGGTTGTTCAGTTGGAGGGTCTACGGCACGGTATGTTCACTTAATACGGGCCATGGTGAAAAGAGGTTTCAAGTCCTAAAAATGTATGAGAAAGAAAAAGTGAAGGCTGGAAAATTGTCTAAGTGTTAGTTGCGCGGACATGTGCAATCAAAGACCTTTGCACGGAATAGTGCAACGGCTAAAGGACTTGCACGATCAGGAAAGTTGTTGAGCAGGTTCGCACAAGTGAAATAGGTTGCACGGGAAAAATTTGATAGGGGAACAGAGTTTTGCTACAATGGAAGAAGGTATAGAATGAATGCAAGTTTAGGGTATTTATAGGATATGCGGCCGAGTACGATACACGGGTCCGCGTAAACCCTGTCAAGGTAGAAAAATTGATCATTTTCTTTATTTTTCTGAACAAACAAAGAAAGGATCAAGGGGGCATCTGTTGAGGCATAAAAATGAGAAAGGATTGGAGACAAAGAAAATTGAAAAAGTAAGAAAGAAGAAAGGAAATGAAAAAAGAAGAAGAACAAGTGTCTTGGGGTTAGGTTGCGCAGGTCCGTGCAAATGATATTGAATGCGTGAGTCTGCGCAACCTAAATACCAGTTGCACGGGTTCGCACAACTAATTTCAGGACATAGTTTCCATGAATGGTCGAGATTGATAAAAGGTTGGTCCCATGGCACCAAGATCGAGGTTTCGCACGTGTCGAGACCTATAAATACTTCCCTCCCGCCTTCATTTGATCTGATTAAAGATTTTGGAGAAGAAGCAGAGCAGCAAAGAAGACTGAAGGTAGGAGTGAGGAGAAGTCGATGGCTTGCGCGGACCCGGCAAACCATGTCGGTTGTGCGGACCGGCGTAATCAGACTAGCCTACAATCTATAATGAAGAGAAGATGAAATGTTACCGAAATGATTAGTCTCCAGATTTTCTTCTGTCCAAGTTCCAAGAAGAGAAATCAGTTGATGGGACCTACATCACATTCCTCTTAAAGAGATTATCAAATCACGAGTCGATCATAAGCTGTTGAAGTCTTCACAGTTTGTACTGGCAAATTGTTAGTGTTCATAGTTTCTACTCACAAGCTGTTAGAGCTTCACACTTTGTGATGGCAAGCTGTTGGAGTCTTCACATGTTGTGTGCGTAAAATGTTGAAGTCTTCATAGTTTGTGCTCGTAAGTTGTTGGAGTCTTCACAGTTTTTTCTCGCAAGTTGTTGGAGCCTTCACAGGTTGTCGCTCAAGGTTTTAAATTCTTCATAGTTTGTGATAAAAAATTGTTGGAGTATTCATAGTTTGTGCTCACAAGTTTATGTGCGTAAAATGTTGAAATCTTCATAGTTTGTGCTCGTAAGCTGTTTGAGTCTTCATAGTTTTTTCTCTCAAGCTGTTGGAGTCATCACAGGTTGTGCGCTAGAGTGTTAGAGTCTTCGGAGTATTTGTATGCAAGTTATTGGAGTCCTTACAATTTATGCCGCAAGTTATTGGATTCTACACAGTTTCTGCTCACAATTTATTAGAGTCTTCATAGCTTGAATCACAAGCTGTATGAATTTTCACAGTTTGTGTGCGCAAAATGTTGAAGTGTTCATAGTTTATGCTCGTAAGCTGTTGGAGTCATCAAAGTTTTTTCTCACAAGCTGCTGGTGTCTTCATAAGTTGTGCGCGCAGAGTGTTAGTGTCTTCACATTATCTTCACGCATGCTATCGGAGTCGTCCCAATTTATGCCTACAAGCTGTTGGATTCTACACAGTTTATGCTCACAGTTTGTTGGAGTCTTCACAGCTTTTGCTCGCAAGCTAATGGAGTCTTTACAGTTTGTGTGCGCAAATTGTTGAAGTCTTCACAGTTTGTGCTCGCAAGCGGTTGGAGTCTGCACAATTTGTGCTCGCAAGTTGTTGGAGTCTTCACAATTTATGTTCGCAAGCTGCTGGAGTCTTCACAGTTTGTGTCCGTAAAATGTTAAAGTCTTCACAATTTGTGCTCGTAAGCTGTTGGAGTCTTCACAATTTTTTCTCGCAAGCTGCTGGACTCTTCATAGGTTATGCACGCGGAGTGTTAGAGTCCTCATGGTGCTTGCATGCAAGCTGTCGAAGTCCTCATAATTTTTACTTGTAAGTGGTTGGATTCTACATTATTTGTGCTTGCAAGCTATTGCAGTCTTCATTGTTTATGTGCACACATTGTTGAAGTCCTCACAGTTTGTGCTCATAAGCTATTGGAGTCTTCATAGTTTGTGTGCGCAAAATGTTGAAGTCTTCACAGTTTATGCTCGTAAGCTGTTGAAATCTTCACAGTTTGTACTTACAAGTTGTTTTAGGCTTCACAGTTTGAGCTCGCAAGCTGTTGGAGTCTTCATAGTTTGTGCTCGCAAGCTGATGAAGTCTTCACAATTTGTGCACGCTAGTTGTTATAGTCTTCCCAGTTTGTGCATGCAAAGTGTTTGAGTCTTCATAGTTTATGCTCGCAAGTTTTAGATTCTTCACAGTTTGTGCTCACAAATTGTTGGAGTCTTCACACTTTGTACTCGCAAGCTGTTGGAGCCTTCACAGTTTGTGTGCGCAAAATGTTGAATTCTTCACAGTTTGTGCTTATAAGTTGTTGGAGTCTTCACAGTTTTTTCTCGCAAGCTGTTGGAGTTTTCACTCAAGGTTTTAGATTCTTCCTAGTTTATGCTAAAAAATTGTTAAAGTCTTCATAATTTGTGCTCACAGCCTATTAAAGTCTGCACATTTTGTGCTCACAAGTTGTTGGAGTCTCCATAGTTTGTGGGCGCAAAATGTTGATATCTTCATAGTTTGTGCTCGTAGGTTGTTTGAATCTTCATAATTTTTTCTCACAAGCTATTGGAGTCTTCACAGGTTGTGCACAGAAAGTGTTAGAGTCTTCACAGTATCTCTACACAAGCTGTCGGAGTCCTCACAATTTATGCGCACAAGCTTTTGGATTCTACCCAGTTTGTGCTCGCAATTTGTTGGAGTCTTCATAGCTTGTGCTTGCAAGCTATTGGATTTTTCACAATTTGTGTGAGCAAATTGTTGAAGTCTTCACAATTTGTGCTCGCAAGCTGTTGGAGTCTTCATAGTTTGTGTGCGCAAAATGTTAAAGTCTTCATAATTAGTACTTGTAAGTTGTTGAAGTCTTCACAGTTTGTACTAAGAAGCTATTTTAGTATTCATAGTTTGAGCTCGTAAGTTGTTGGAGTCTTCATAGTTTGTGCTCGCCAGCTGATGGAGTCTTACAATTTATGCAGGCAAGTTGCTATAGTCTTCTCGGTTTGTGCGCGTAAAGTGTTTGAGTCTTCACAGTTTATGCTCACAAGTTTTAGATTCTTCATAGTTTGTACTCACAAATTGTTGGAGTCTTCACAGTTTGTGCTTGCAAGTTGTTAGAGTCTTCACACTGTGTGCCCGTAAGCTGTTGGAGTCTTCACAGTTTATGTCTGCAAAATGTTAAAGTTTTCACAGCTTGTGCTTGTAAGCTGTTGAAGTCTTCACAGTTTTTTCTCGCAGGCTGTTGGAGTCTTCACAGGTTATGCATGCAAGGTTTTAGATTCTTCAAAGTTTGTGCTAAAAAATTGTTGGAGTCTTCATAGTTTGTGCTCGTAACCTGTTAGAGTCTGCACATTTTGTGATCGCAAGCTATTGGAGTCTTCACATTTTGTGTGCGTAAAATGTTGAAGTCTTCATAGTTTGTGTTCGTAAGCTATTGAAGTCTTCATAATTTGTACTTGCAAGATGTTTTAGTCTTCATAGTTTGAGCTCGCAAGCTGTTGGAGTCTTCAGAGTTTGTGCTTGCAAGCTGATGGAGTCTTCATAGTTTATGCTCGTAAGTTGTTAGAGTCTTCCCAGTTTGTGCGCGCAAAGTGTTTGAGTATTCACTGTTTGTGCTCCCAAGTTTTAGATTCTTCATAGTTTGTTCTCTTAAATTGTTGGAGTCTTCACAGTTTGTGCTTGCAAGTTGTCAGAGTCTTAACAATTTGTGCTCGCAAGCCGTTGGAGTCTTCACAGTTTATGTGCACAAAATGTTGAAGTCTTCACAGTTTACGCTCGTGAGCTGTTGGAGTCTTCACAATTTTTTCTTGCAAGCTTTTAGAGTTTTCGCAGGTGTTGCGTGCAGAATGTTAGAGTCTTCACAGTATCTACACATAAGCTGTCAGAGTCCTTACAATTTGTGCCCATAAGCTATTGGATTCTACACAGTTTGTGCTCGCAATTTGTTAGTCTTCACAGCGTATGCTCAGAAGTTGTTGGAGTCTTCACAGTTTGTTTGTGTAAATTGTTAAAGTCTTCATACTTTATACTCGCATGCTGTTGGATTCTGCATATTTCGTGCTCGCAAGCTGTTGGAGTCTTCACAATTTAAGCTAGCAAGCTGTTGGAGTCTTCATAGTTTGTGTGCACAAAATGTTAAAGTCTTCAAAGTTTGTGCTCGTAAGTTGTTGGAGTCTTCACAGTTTTTTTCTTGCAAGCTGATGGATTCTTCACAGGTTGTGTGCGCAGAGTGTTAGAGTCTTCACATTATCTGCGCGCAAGCTGTTGGAGTGCTCACAATTTATGTCCTCAAGTGGTTGGATTCTACATAGTTTGTGCTCTCAACTTGTTGAAGTCTTCACAACTTGTGCTCGCAAGCTGTTGGAGTCTTCATAATTTGTGTGCACAAATTGTTAAAGTCTTCACAATTTGTGCTCGCAAGTTATTGGAGTCTTGATAGTTTGTGTCCGTAAAATGTTGAAGTATTCACAGTTTGTGCTCGTAAGCTATTGAAGTCTTCACAATTTGTAATCGCAAGTTGTTTTAGTCTTCACAGTTTGTGCTCGCAAGCAGATGGAGTCTTCACAGTTTGTGCACGCAAGTTGTTATAGTCTTCCTAGTTTGTGCGTGCAAACTATTTGAGTCTTCACATTTTATGCTCGTAAGTTTTTGATTCTTCATAGTTTGTGCTCACAAATTGTTGGATTCTTCACATTTTGTGCTCGTAAGCTGTTAAAGTCTTCACACTTCGTGCTCGCAAGCAGTTGGAGTCTTTACAGTTTTTTCTCGCAAGCTATTTGAGTCTTCACAGGTTGTCCACGCAAGGTTTTAGATTCTTCACAGTTTGTGCTCGAAAATTGTTGGAGTCTTCATTGTTTATGCTCGCAACCGATTAGAGTCTGCACTGTTTATGCTTGTAAGCTATCGGAGTCTTCACAGTTTGTTTGTGCAAAATGTTGAAGTCCTCACAGTTTGTCCTCGTAAGGTGTTAGAGTCTTCACAGTTTTTTCTTGCAAGCTGTTGGAGTCTTCACGAGTTGTGTGTGCAGTGTTAGAGTCTTCACAGTATTGGCACGCAAGCTATCGGAGTCCTCACAATTTATACGAACAAGCTGTTGAATTCTACACAGTTTGTGCTCGTAATTTGTTGGAGTCTTCACAGCTTGTGCTCGTAAGCTGTTGGAGTCTTCACAGCTTGTTCTCGCAAGTTGTTGGATTCTTCACAGTTTGTGTGCGCACATTTTTTAGGTCTTCATAGTTTGTGCTCGCAAGCAGATGGAGTCTTCACAGTTTATGCGAAAAATGTTGAAGTCTTCACAATTTGTGCTCGCAAGCTGTTGAAGTCTTCATAGTTTGTACTCGCAAGCTGTTTGTCTTCATAATTTGAGCTCGCAAGCTGTTGGAGTCTTCACAGTTTGTGCTCGCAAGCTGATGGAGTCTTCACAGTTTGTGCACGCAAGTTGTTACAGTCTTTCCAGTTTGTGCGCGTAAAGTGTTTGAGTCTTCATAGTTTATGATCGCAAAGTTTAAAGTCTTCACAGTTTGTGCTCACAAATTATTGGAGTATTCATAGTTTGTGCTCGCAAGCTGTTAGAGTCTTCACAGTTTGTGCTCGCAAGTTGTTGGAGTCTTCACAGTTTGTATGTGCAAAATGTTACAGTCTTCATAGTTTGTGCTCGTAAGTTGTTGGAGTCTTCACAGTTTATGCTCGCAAGCTATTGAAGTCTTCACAAGTTGTGCGTACAAGGTTATAGATTCTTCACAGTTTGATCTTGAAAATTGTTGGAGTCTTCACAGTTTGTTCTCGCAACCTATTAGAGTATGCACAATTTATGCTCGAAAGCTCTTGGAGTTGTCATAGTTTATGTGCACAAAATGATGAAATCTTCATAGTTTGTGCTCGTAAGCTATTTGAGTCTTCATAGTTTTTTCTCACAAGTTGTTGGAGTCTTCACAGGTTGTGCGTGCAGAGTGTTAGAGTCTTCACATTATCTGTATGTAAGCTGTCGGGGTCCTCACAATTTATGCCCACAAGTTGTTGGATTCTACACAGTTTGTGCTCACAATTTGTTGGAGTCTTCATAGTTTGTGCTCGCAAGCTGTTGGAATTTTCACAGTTTGTGTGCACAAAATGTTGAAGTGCATGCTATTGAAGTCTTCACAGTTTGTGCTCATAAGCTATTGAAGTCTTCAGAGTTTGTACTCACAACCTGTTTTAGTCTTCACAGTTTGAGCTTGCAAGTTCTTGGAGTCTTTAGAGTTTGTGCTCTCAAGCTGATGGAGTCTTTACTGTTTGCACTTGCAAGATGTTAGAGTGTTCCTAGTTTTTGCACGTAAAGTGTTTGAGTCTTCATAGTTTGTTCTTGCAAGTTTTGGATTCTCATAGTTTGTGCTCACAAATTTTTAGAGTCTTCACAGTTTGTGCTCACAAGCTGTTACTGTCTTCACAATTTCTGCTCACAAGCTGTTGGAGTCTTCACAGTTTCTATAGGTAAAATGTTGAAGTCTTCACTGCTTTTGCTTGTAAGCTGTTGGAGTCTTCACAGTTTTTTCTCGCGGGCTGTTGGTGTCTTCATAGGTTGTGAGCACAAAGTGTTAGAGTCTTCACTGTATCTGCACACAAGCTATCAGAGTCCTCACAATTTGTGCTAAGAAGCTGTTAGATTCTACACAGTTTGTGTTCGCAATTTGTTGGAGTCTTCACAGCTTGTGCTCAGAAGCTGTTGGAGTCTTCACATTTTGTGTGCGCAAATTGTTGAAGTCTTCACAGTTTGTGCTCCCAAGTTATTGGAGTCTGCATAATTTATGCTCGCAAGCTATTGAAGTCATCACAATTTGTGCTCGCAAGCTGTTGGAGTCTTCACAGTTTGTGTGCACAAAATGTTGAAGTCTTCACAGTTTGTGCTCATAAGCTGTTGGAGTCTTCACAGTTTTTTCTTGCACGCTGTTGAAGTCTTCACAGTTTTTCCTCACACACTGTTGGAGTCTTCAAAAGTTGTGCACGTAGAGTGTTAGACTCTTCACAATGTCTGTACGTAAGCTGTCGGTGTCCTCACAATTTATGCTCGTAAGTGGTTGGATTCTACATTGTTTGTGCTCACAATTTGTTGGAGTCTTCACAGCTTGTGCTCGCAAGCTATTGAAGTCTTCACAGTTTGTGTGTGTAAATTGTTCAAGTCTTCACAGGTTTTGCTCACAAGTTGTTTGAGTCCTCATAATTTGTTTGCGTAAAATGTTGAAGTCTTCACAGTTTGTGTTCGCAAGCTGTTGGAGTCTTCACAGTTTGTGTGCGCAAAAGGTTAAAGTCTTCACAGCTTGTGCTCGTAAGCTATTGGAGTAATCACAGGTTTTTCTCGTAAGCTGTTGGAGTCTTCACAGGTTGTACGTGTAGAGTGTTAGAGTCTTCACATTATCTGCACGCAAGTTGTCGGAGTCCTCATAATGTATGCCCACAAGCTGTTGGATTCTACACAGTTTGTGCTCTCCATTTGTTGGAGTCTCCACAGCTTGTGCTTGCCAGCTGTTGGAGTCTTCACAGTTTAAGTGGGCAAATTGTTGAAGTCTTCACAGTTTGTGCTTGCAAGCTGTTGGAGTCTTCACAGTTTGTGTGCACAAAATGTTGAAGTCTTTACGGTTTCTGCTCGTAAGCTGTTGAAGTCTACATAGTTTGTACTCTCAAGTTGTTTTAGTCTTCACTGTCTAATCTCGCAAGCTTTTGGAGTCTTCGTAGTTTGTGTTAGCAAGCTGATGGAGTCTTTACAGTTTTTACACACAAGTTTTTATAGTCTTCCCAGTTTGTGCAGGCAATGTGTTTGAGTCTTCATAGTTTATGCTCATAAGTTTTAGATTCTTCATAGTTTATGCTCTCAAATTGTTGGATTCTTCACAGTTTATGCTCACAAGCTATTAGAGTCTTCACACTTCGTGCTCGCAAGCTGTTGGAGTCTTCATAGTTTTTTCTCACAAGCTGTTGGAGTCTTCACAGGTTGTGCGCGCAAGGTTTTAGATTCATTAAAGTTTGTGCTCTAAAATTGTTGGAGTCTTCACAGTTTGTGCTCACAAACTGTTAGAGTCTGCACAGTTTGTGCTCGCAAGCTATTAGAGTCTTCACATTTTGTGTGCACAAATTGTTGAAATCTTCACAGTCTATGCTCGTAAGCTATTTGAGTCTTCATAGTTTTTTCCTCACAAGCTTTGGAGTCTTCACAAGTTGTGCGCACAGAGTGTTAGAGTCTTTACATTATTGCATGGAAGCTGTCGGAGTCCTCAAAATTTATGCCCGTAAGCTGTTAGATTCTACACAGTTTGTGCTCGTAATTTGTTGGAGTATTCACAGCTTATGCTCACAAGCTGTTGGAATCTTCACAGTTTGTGTGTGCAAATTGTTGAATTCTTCACAATTTGTGCTTGCAAGCTATTGGACTCTTCACAGTTTGTGTGCACAAAATGTTTAAGACTTCACAGTTTGCGCTCATAAGCTGTTGACGACTTCATAGTTTGTGCTCATAAGCTGTTGAAGTCGTCATAGTTTGTACTGGAAAATTGTTGTAGTCTTCACAGTTTCTACTCGTAAGCTATTAGAGTCTTCACACTTTGTGCTGGCAAGCTATTGGAGTCTTCAATGTTGTGTGCGTAAAATGTTGAAGTCTTCATAGTTTGTGCTCATAAGTTGTTGGAGTCTTCACAGTTTTTTTCGCAAGTTGTTGCAGTCTTCATAGGTTGTGTGCGCAAGGTTTTAGATTCTTCACAGTTTGTGATAAAAAATTGTTAGAGTCCTCACAGTTTGTGCTGATAACCTGTTAGAGTCTGCATAGTTTGTACTCATAAGCTATTGGAGTCTTTATAGTTTATGTGCGCAAAATGTTGAAATCTTCACAGTTTGTGCTCGTAAGATGTTTGAGTCTTCATAGTTTTTTCTCTCAAGCTGTTGGAGTCATCACAGATTGTGCATACAAAGTGTTAGAGTCTTCACAGTATCTATACGTAAGTTGTCTGAGTCCTCACAATTTATGCTCGTAAGCTATTGGATTCTACACATTTTGTGCTCGCAATTTGTTGGAGTCTTCACCGCTTGTGCTCGCAAGCTGTTGAATCTCACAGTTTGTGTGCACAAAATGTTGAAGTCTTCACAGTTTGTGCTCGTGAACTGTTGGAGTCTTCATAGGTTGTGCACGCAGAGTGTTAGTGTCTTCACAGTGTCTGCACACGGGCTGTTGAAGTCCTCACAATTTGTGCTTGTAAGCGGTTGGATTCTACATTGTTTTTACTCACACTTTACTAGAGTCTTCATATCTTGTGCTAGTAAGTTGTTGGATTCTACAAAGTTTGTGGAGTCTTCACAATTTTTTCTCGTAAGTAGTTGGTGTCTTCATAGGTTGTGCACTTAGAGCATTAGAGTCATCACATTATCTGCACGCAAGCTGTTAAAGTCCTCACAATTTATGCCCACAAGCTATTGGATTCTACATAGTTTGTGCTTACAAATTGTTGGAGTCTTCACAGCTTGTGCTCGCAAGCTGTTGGAGTCTTCATAGTTTGTGTGCGCAAATTTTTGAAGTCTTCACAGTTTATGCTCGCAAGTTGTTGGAGTCTTCACAATTTGTGTTCGCAAGCTATTGGAGTCTTCACATTTTGTGTCCGCAAAATGTTGAAGTCTTCACTGTTTGAGCTCGTAAGCTGTTGGAGTCTTAACAATTTTTTCTCACAAGCTATTGGAGTCTTCACAGGTTGTGCACACAGAGTGTTAGAGTCTTCACAGTGTCTGCATGCAAGCTGTCGGAGTCCTTACAATTTTTGCTCGTAAGCAGTTGGATTCTACATTATTTGTGCTCGCAATTTGTTGGAGTCTTCACAGCTTGTGCTGCAAGCTATTGGAGTCTTCACAGTTTCTGTGCGCACATTGTTGAAGTCCTCACAGTTTATGCTCGCAAGCTGTTGGAGTCTTCATAGTTTGTGTGTGAAAATTGTTGAAGTCTTCACAATTTGTGCTCGTAAGCTGTTGAAATCTTCACAGTTTATAGTAGTAAGCTATTGAAATCTTCACAGTTTGTACTCACAAACTATTTTAGGATTGACAACTTCAGCTTGCAAGCTGTTGGAGTCTTCATAATTTGTGCTCGCAAGCTATTAGAGTCTTCACATTTTGTGTG
Organism: Magnolia sinica; assembly: GCF_029962835.1. NCBI lineage: Eukaryota > Viridiplantae > Streptophyta > Magnoliopsida > Magnoliales > Magnoliaceae > Magnolia > Magnolia sinica. Next base: position 63,069,687 of record NC_080577.1, read on the forward strand.
CACAAATTGTTGAAATCTTCACAGTCTATGCTCGTAAGCTGTTTGAGTCTTCATAGTTTTTTCCTCACAAGCTTTGGAGTCTTCACAGGTTGTGCGCACAGAGTGTAAGCCTCGTATCCTAGACCGTACCGTTTCATAGGCTTCCGCGGTCTTCCCGGTCGAATTCCGGCGACCTTCGACCCTTAATCGGTATTTGCGCGCGACCTGGATTCTCGTGCCATCAACCTGAGTCGACTCAACCCAGGGCTTATACCTTAGCGACCGCGTCATCACCGCGGTTCCGATGCCGCGACTCGCGTGCTGATGCGATACCCTGGTTGGGAGTTGTGGACCAGCGTTCGGTGCGAGGAAACACCGCATGTGCGAATCCCGAGAGAATCTCTACAAGGTGTCACATCAATCAATCAATCCCATCAATCCCATCATGTCAAGTACACATCAACTTTCACCCTTTCCCAAGCAACCCCCAAAGTCAAAAAGCTCTTACACAAACCCATACCTCTCTTACACCTTTTGCCAAAAAAGTCAAAAAAGGCTTCTTACACCCATCCCTCTCTCCCATCCATCACTCCATCACCCATCACTCTCTCTCTCTCTCTCTCTCTCCCTTACAAGTCTCTCTCTCATTTCAACTCTCCCTTAAGCAATTCCATACGTATGAGCCCTCTCCCATTTCTCCCAAGTTTCATGTGTGGCCCACCTTCCCATCCTTAGATCTCTCATCTCAACCATCCATTTTTCATCTTCCTCCATCAAAGAGAAGCCCAAGGAGCTAAGGAAGCCAAGGGAGCAAGAAGATCAAGTGGTGGGTGTCTTGATAGGGTAGATTTTGATATTTTTTTTAAGATGGACCAAGTGAGGCCAACCGATCAATGGTTTGGATCTCGCTTTGGACCCTAAGATGTGGCCGATGGCCCACTTGGATCATCATGATCATTCCATGATGGGGCCATCCTCCATGGACCCCATCATGATGTTTATCTTCTTGCATATTTAGGGTCATCTAGACCGTTTAATTTGGTGGAGAAGGGATCTCCACCGTTGGATTTAATTTTAATGGGCCACATAAAATGGGACCCACTTGATGTATGATTTAGTGCAAGGGAGGGCCCATAGTGCCGGGGTCCCTCCATCACGCGGGCCTCACTCTCTATCTCTCTCCCTTTTTCTTTTATTTACTTTTTTATTATTATTTATTTCTATTTTCTTTGTGGTCATGATGGTGAAGCTGTGTGGCCCATCAGGTTGGACCCCACCATGAAGTAGGTATTTTATTCGGCCCGTTTATAAGTGGGGCCCACCTTATATGTGTAGTACTCGTGCCATCCATCAACATCACTTGGTGGCCCACCTAAGCAGGGCCCACCTCTAATGTATTTACAAAGTCCAGCGTCCACTGACGCTGGACGTTTCTGTTGGAAAGTGCAAAATGGTTACCTTGGTTTCAAGCCAATGAGGTGGTCCACTTGTGTAGACTCCATCTTGATGCATGTATTCAATCCACGCCGTCCATTCCTTTCTTGACCCCATTTCAGGCGTTGAACCAAGATATGGTGCCAACTTGCGGTCCTGGTGGGCCATACCGTAGCAAATGGTGGTTTGCACCATTGAAATCGTCCCTAAATCTTTTATACGTTGAAACATGCCCAATATTGGGCTTGGTTTGCTTGTCTTGAGCCATAGAGGGCTACTGGACGGAGTGGATTCACTGGATGTGGACCCCACCTGTAAAATCCTTAGAAAATTAAAAATCAAAAAATAAAAAATAAAAACAAGCATGCCGTTGCCGTACAGCCCAGCACGGCTGTAGCGTGGGCCCCACCTTGATGTTTATGTGTCATCCAATCCATTCATATGGTGGACCCTGGGGTCAGTGGACCACCCCTCAAATTTGAGGTCCATCCAAGACTCGGGTGGCCCACATCAAAGGAAACAGTGTGAATTGGACTCCACCCTTGAAACCTTTTCTGGGCCCACAGAAGTTTGGGATCAAGGTGAAATTTGTTGTCACCCTTCATCTAGGTCTGCTTGACCTTATCAATGGTTTGGATGGAATATAAACATTATGGTGGGCCCCACATGGAGCCCACATTGATGTATGTGTTTCATTCCCACCGTCCGCCTGGACGGTGGACGTGGAGCCACTGTGATGATTGTGTGGGCCCACTGTGATGATTGTGTGGGCCCACTGTGATGTGTGCGTGTGTGTGTGTATATATATATATATATAATATTATATTTCATATAATATTATATGTATTATGTATATATATATTATATACTATATTATATGTATATATTTTTACTAATGTTGAGGCCCGTGATTGAGGCCCACCTTGATATATAGGTAAGGCCCACCTCAGTTTGCTTGTGGCCCATGATTGAGGCCCACTTTGATGTCTATGTAAGGTCCATGGGTCGAGGCCCATTTAATGTATTAGGGGCCCATGGGTCGAGGCCCATTAAGATGTAATGGGGCTAATGGGTTGAGGCCCATTTGATGTACATATGGGGGCCCAATTGGCGAGGCCCATTTGATACGCATACGGCCCATAAGATTAGGCCCATTTGATGCATTCTAAGGCCCACGGGTTATAGCCCATTGCAATGTACATAAGGCCCATTGGTGCGGCCCATTGATGTGGCCCACTTAATGAATATAGGCCCATATGATACGGCCCATTTGATGTATTGAAGGCCCAATGGGATATACCAAAGGTCCATTGCAATGTGCAATCCCAACATGATTTATGACAGTCGTGCCTTGGGAGCAATGTTGGTTTGACGTCCACATTGCAAGTATAATGTTGATTAAATGTCCGCATTATACCTTTCCCTAGGGCCCATTGTTGGGCCCATGCGTCTAATGTGTAGGCCGCCTAGGCCCATCTTTGTTATAATTATCATCTATCTTATATAGCATGTTTAGTTCCATGATTCATGACCATATGCATCATACGTATGCTTGATATGAGAAGTGACTGATCATCGCATATGCCTTCGGGCAGACAGTTTAGGGGCTCCCGTACAGGGGGTGTTGCCCTACATGAGCGCACGATACGCGCAGGATTGTTGCATGACTGAATAGTGTGATTCATGCATTCGCATTGTGTGATATGGATACTGTACGCCCTAGCGACATCAGGGCCGTAGCCTCCACAGACGTATCGTGGTTGGCAGGATTGGATACCGGAAATATTGTTCTACATGGGGTGCGATAGATATCCCTGGGTGAAAGTCCCTAAACCCTTATGGTACCAGGAGGTTGCTCCAACGTCTAGACCGAGTGGATGCATGAGCGCTGAGTGCCGATTACCAGACGGTTGCGCTTTCCACTGTGTCGTGGTCGGTTGGAAGGGGGTGCGGCCTTACCCGCCCGAGAGTAGGGGGCAATGCTAGGTTGGTTCGACCAGCTCGAGGAATGGGTCTGCTATTGATGAGCCGAGCCCGATATTGGCAGGCGGATAGTGAGGTCTTTTCCACTCACCTTATTGCGCGCGATGGGGCGGCAATCTGGCATGGAGTGTACTAGACCCCGGTGATATTCCAGATTTGAGCCGTATTGACATGTGGACTTAGACGAGGATTTGTATGCTTGACTTGCATTTCGCATTGCATGGCCTTGGTATGGCCGACATCATTCCTTGCACCGCATGGCCTTGGTACGGCTATAGTATTCTTGGCATTCATCAGCTTGTTCCGCATTACTCTGATACTGTATAGCTGCATTACCACCTTGAGCATACACTTTCACCACCCTCTAAGCTTTCTATAAGCTTATGCACGACTGTTGCGTGCAGGTGACGTTGGATCGCAGCAGCGCTGAGGCTTAGGCGCGTGGCAGATCATTTTTTTGAGTTTTGTTCATCTTCAATGTATTTCCCTTATACTCATTGTAGTTGTAAAGTTTTTGATTATAGTGGAAATGTGATGGAGTTTTTGGTTGTTGTTTGTGGGTTATGCCTTTGGTTATTCTTATTACGAATCAAACTGATGTACAAAATCCTCCTTGTTGCATCCCAGGATCGGAACCTGGCGAATGGGCGCTGGGAGCCGAGAATGGGGTTCTACGGAGGCTGTCGGCGCCAGATTCGGCGATCGGGAATTTTGTGAGCCCGGTTTCCGAGTTTGGGACGTGACAGAAGTTGGTATCAGAGCATAACTCAGGAATAACCAAAAACAACATTACATGTCTGCTATGAATAATTTAAGTCCTAAGTTCGGATAGCCTAGCGATCTTTTATTATCGACCCATAACGAGCGTGCCTTCGAGAGTTTTCAAAGTTGATTAGGCACCTTCGCTCTTTCCTGTAGGACATGGCGCGCAGGAGAGTGACCCGATCGACTCCCGCACCACCACCTGAGACTCTGGCTCCATCACCTGCGGCTCCCGCACTACCACCTACGATCCCTGCTCCACCACCCGAGATCCCTGCTACCCAGCCTGAGGATGCCGCTCCTCTACCAGGGATTCATGCTGCCCAGCCTATGGGTGCAGCTCCTCCACCAGAGACCAGTGCGGAGCCGACCGTATCTGTGAGTGCCTCTCAGTTACAGCAGATGCTGCAGGCTGTGACGGCCGCACTTTAGGGGCAGGGCAGACCCCCAGTCGTTTCCCCAGCACAGGCAGAGCAGGAGCGCTCGAGTGCTCTCCTTTGAGAGTTCCGACGCCTCGATCCCCCTCATTTCCAGGGTGAGCCAGACCCGACCGTGGCCGAGAGATGGCGCGCCGACGTAGAGAAGATATTTGAGACGATGGGATGCGCGACCGAGCGGCGAGTTTGATTAGCCGTATTTCTCCTTCATGGTGAGGCTGAGCACTGGTGGATGTCAGTCTCTCGAGCAGCGGGCGCTGATTTTGTATGGACTTGGGAGGATTTTGTGGATTGGTTTGACCGACAGTATTTTCCTGATCACATCCGACGACAGCGAGCGTTGGAGTTTGAGGCCTTGGTGCAGGGCGATATGACAGTGGCTCAGTATGCTGCTCGTTTTGTAGCACTGTCCAGATTTGCACCTTACTTAGTGGATGACGAGGAGCGGAGAGCCCGCCGATTCGAGAGCGGCTTGCGTTACGGTCTTCGAGGCCGTGTTATTGGGCATGAGCTCCCTACCTTCGAGGAAGTGGTGCGGAAGGCCCAGATTTTTGAGGCTGAGTGGGACGGTTCTCAGTCAGATCGCGGTCAGAGGAGGGACCGGAAGAGGCAGGCTCCTTCCAATGATACGCAGCAGGGTCGACCACAGCAGAGGCGCACAGGTCGCCCAGCCTTCCGAGCGCCAGCAGCACCTCCAGCACCACCTCCGAGACAGTTCTCTGGCACCTGTTTTAGGTGCGGTGCGACAGGACACCGTATGTGGGAGTGTCCTCGTCCCCAGCAGCAGCAGCAGAGAGGTCCACAGCAGCCTCCACCACCGCAGCAGCAGCAGAGACCTCCACAGCAGCAGAGGCCCCACGAGCGGCGGCAGCCCCACCACCGAGGCCACCTCAGCAGCAGGCATCAGCACCGGCCTCCGAGGCCGCAGCAGCAGAGGCGGCATTGGGACCCCAGCAGCAGCAGCACGCTCAGAGGGGACAGGCACCTCCCCAGCCGGCTCAGGCTCGATTCTATGCGGCCCAGCAGGATCCTCAGTCATCTGGAGGAGTCGTTGAGGGTATACTTCCAGTATCTGCATGCATTGCACATGTGTTGTTTGATTCTGGTGCATCGCATTCTTTTGTGGCCGAGAGTTTTTGCCGATCGACTGGTTTGCCATTGGAGTCTGCTCGTGAGGGGTTGACAGTATCAACTCCCTTGGGAAAGACCGCAATGTTGGGCCGATTTTGCTTGTCTTGCCTCGTTCTGGTTGGGGATATGTTTTTGCCTGCCGACCTGTTTGCTTTGCCGATGTCCGAGTTCGATGTCATCCTGGGCATGGATTGGCTTGCCGAGTACCACGCCATATTGGATTGTTCCGTGAGGACAGTCACATTTTGTATACCTGGCGTGCCGCAGTTCCAGTTCATTGCTGAGCCCAGAGGAGAGTCGTTGTCTTGTTTGATGTCTTGTGCCTTAGAGGAGCCCTCAGCGGTGAGCGTCGACCAGTTGCCTGTGGTTTGCGATTTTCCCGATGTGTTTCAGGAGATTCCGGGATTACCGCCTCGTCGACTCACTGAGTTTCAGATTGATCTCGTGCCCGGTACTGCACCTATTTCGAAGGCCCCGTATCGTATGGCACCATTGGAGTTGCGGGAACTGCAGAAGCAGTTGGACGAGTTGCGCGAGTTAGGCTTTATCCGTCCGAGCAGTTCGCCGTGGGGAGCGCCGGTACTCTTCGTGAAGAAGAAGGATGGCTCGTTGAGGCTCTGCGTAGATTACCGCAAGCTCAACAAGGTCACGATCAAGAACAAGTACCCGCTCCCGAGGATTGATGATTTGTTTGATCAGCTGCAGGGTGCACAGTTCTTTTCAAAGATTGACTTGCGTTCCGGTTATCATCAGATTCGGGTCCGAGAGGAGGACATTCCGAAGACAGCATTCAGGACGCGTTATGGTCATTTCGAGTTTCAGGTCATGTCCTTCGGACTGACCAATGCGCCAGCAGTATTCATGCAGTTGATGAACGAGGTCTTCCGTCCGTATCTCGATCAGTTTGTTGTAGTCTTCATCGACGACATTCTGATTTATTCGAGGACTCGTGAGGAGCATGAGCAGCATTTGGAGGTTACGTTGCAGACCCTCCGCGCACACCAGCTGTATGCGAAGCTGGAGAAGTGCGAGTTTTGGCAGGAGGAGGTAAAGTTCCTCGGTCACGTGGTGACGAGGGAGGGTGTCGCAGTGGACCCCTCGAAGGTTGAGGCAGTGCGTCAGTGGGACCAGCCCACGACTGCGTCCGAGATCCGTAGTTTCCTTGGTTTAGCGGGCTACTATCGGCGTTTCATTGAGGGCTTCTCTCGTATCGCAGCCCCGTTGACCAGGTTGACCCGGAAGGGCGCAGAGTTTATTTGGAGTGACGCCTGCGAGCGAGCATTTATGGAGTTAAAGGACCGTCTGACGTCCGCTCCTGTCCTCACTCTTCCCTCTGGGAGTGACGGATTTATTGTATTCACCGATGCCTCGCATATTGGTTTGGGTGCTGTCCTGATGCAGCATGGGAGACCAGTGGCCTTTGCGTCTCGCCAGCTCAAGGTCCATGAGCTGAACTACCCCACGCATGATTTAGAGTTGGCTGCAGTTGTCTTCGCACTGAAGGTGTGGAGACACTATCTCTATGGGGTTAGGTTTGAGCTCTTTTCTGACCACAAGAGCTTGAAGTACCTCTTCTCGCAGTCTGAGTTGAATATGAGACAGAGGCGCTGGATGGAACTCCTGAAGGACTATGATTTTGATCTTCAGTACCACCCGGGTAAGGCGAACGTGGTGGCGGATGCCCTCAGCCGTCAGCCACGAGGCCTGGTGGCGCATATGATGATTCAGGAGTGGCGGATGCTTGAGGATATAGCAGAGTACGACTTTGAGTTTGGCTTGCAGTCTTCTATTGTGCAGTTATCGAGCCTGTCGATCCAACCCTCTCTTGTCGCAAGGGTGATCGAGGCTCAGCAGGCAGACGAGTCGTTACAGGATTACCGAGTAGATGCAGCATCTGAGAGTCAGACAGATTGGCAGATTGGTACAGATGGTGGACTTCGCTTCAGAGGCCGATTATGTGTCCCGGATATTCCTGAGCTACGCCGAGATCTTATGACCGAGGCACATCGATCGCGGTTTTCTATCCATCCTGGCTCGACGAAGATGTACCATGACATGAGGCGACAGTATTTTTGGGCGGGGATGAAGCGCCAGATCGCCAGTTTTGTGGCCGAGTGTGACACATGCCAGCGTGTCAAGGCCGATCATCAGAGACCCCCTGGTCTATTGCAGCCGTTGAGTGTCCCGATGTGGAAGTGGGAGCACGTGTCGACAGATTTCATTATGGGCTTGCCGAGGACTCAGCGCGGTCATGACGCCATCTGGGTTGTCATTGATCGACTGACGAAGTCGGCACATTTTATTGCGATACGTGCGACTTGGCCTTTGGACCGGCTTGCGAGATTATTCATTGAGGATATTGTGAGACTGCATGGCGTTCCAGTTTCGATCGTTTCTGACCGAGACCCGAGGTTCATGTCTCAGTTTTGGAGGAGCTTCCAGAGAGCGATGGGTTCTGATTTGCAGCTCAGCACCGCGTATCACCCGCAGACCGATGGCCAGACCGAGAGGGTCAACCAGATCCTTGAGGATATGCTTCGGGCCTGCGCGATTGATTTCGGAGGTAGCTGGGATGAGCATCTACGATTGGCTGAGTTCTCATACAATAACAGCTATCAGGCGACCATCGGCATGGCTCCTTTCGAAGCACTATATGGCAGACCATGCAGATCACCGAGTTGTTGGACCGAGGTTGGAGAGCATCGTCTCCTAGGTCCCGAGCTTGTGCAGGAGACGTCAGAGGCTATTGATATCATCAGGCAGAGGATGCACACAGCTCAGAGCCGACAGAAGAGTTTTGCTGATCGTCGGCGTCGTCCCTTGGAGTTTGATGTAGGGGACCATGTGTATCTCAAGGTCTCGCCCATGAAGGGCGTAGTTCGATTTGGAGCGAAGGGCAAGCTTTCCCCGAGATTCATAGGACCTTTTGAGATCACTGGGCGCGTTGGCGCCGTGGCCTATCGGCTTGCCTTGCCATCTCAGTTGTCTGGCGTCCACAACGTTTTTCATGTCTCTATGTTGAGGAAGTGTGGGTCAGACATCATTCCTGTTATCGATTGGCAGCCGTTAGAGGTTCGTGAGGACGCTTCCTATATTGAGCAGCCAGTCCGTATCCTTGATCGGAAGGAGCAGGTCCTCCGGACCAAGGTCATCCCGTTGGTGAAGGTTCAGTGGGGTCACCATTCTGTTGAGGAGGCTTCTTGGGAGCGCGAGGCTGATATTCGAGAGCGTTATCCCCATCTTTTTTATGATTGATTATGTGTTGTATGTTGTATGTTATCTCTGATTTTATATAGTGATGTTATGTTTCTTCTCCCTCTTGAGTTCTGCCTAGTTGCGATGATTGTATAAATTTCGAGGACGAAATTTCTATTAGGAGGGGAGAGCTGTAAGCCTCGTATCCTAGACCGTACCGTTTCATAGGCTTCCGCGGTCTTCCCGGTCGAATTCCGGCGACCTTCGACCCTTAATCGGTATTTGCGCGCGACCTGGATTCTCGTGCCGTCAACCTGAGTCGACTCAACCCAGGGCTTATACCTTAGCGACCGCGTCGTCGCCGCGGTTCCGATGCCGCGACTCGCGCGCTGATGCGATACCCTGGTTGGGAGTTGTGGGCCAGCGTTCGGTGCGAGGAAACGCCGCGCGTGCGAATCCCGAGAGAATCTCTACAAGGTGTCACATCAATCAATCAATCCCATCAATCCCATCATGTCAAGTACACATCAACTTTCACCCTTTCCCAAGCAACCCCCAAAGTCAAAAAGCTCTTACACAAACCCATACCTCTCTTACACCTTTTGCCAAAAAAGTCAAAAAAGGCTTCTTACACCCATCCCTCTCTCCCATCCATCACTCCATCACCCATCACTCTCTCTCTCTCTCTCTCTCTCTCTCTCTCCCTTACAAGTCTCTCTCTCATTTCAACTCTCCCTTAAGCAATTCCATACGTATGAGCCCTCTCCCATTTCTCCCAAGTTTCATGTGTGGCCCACCTTCCCATCCTTAGATCTCTCATCTCAACCATCCATTTTTCATCTTCCTCCATCAAAGAGAAGCCCAAGGAGCTAAGGAAGCCAAGGGAGCAAGAAGATCAAGTGGTGGGTGTCTTGATAGGGTAGATTTTGATATTTTTTTTAAGATGGACCAAGTGAGGCCAACCGATCAATGGTTTGGATCTCGCTTTGGACCCTAAGATGTGGCCGATGGCCCACTTGGATCATCATGATCATTCCATGATGGGGCCATCCTCCATGGACCCCATCATGATGTTTATCTTCTTGCATATTTAGGGTCATCTAGACCGTTTAATTTGGTGGAGAAGGGATCTCCACCGTTGGATTTAATTTTAATGGGCCACATAAAATGGGACCCACTTGATGTATGATTTAGTGCAAGGGAGGGCCCATAGTGCCGGGGTCCCTCCATCACGCGGGCCTCACTCTCTATCTCTCTCCCTTTTTCTTTTATTTACTTTATTATTATTATTTATTTCTATTTTCTTTGTGGTCATGATGGTGAAGCTGTGTGGCCCATCAGGTTGGACCCCACCATAAAGTAGGTATTTTATTCGGCCCGTTTATAAGTGGGGCCCACCTTATATGTGTAGTACTCGTGCCATCCATCAACATCACTTGGTGGCCCACCTAAGCAGGGCCCACCTCTAATGTATTTACAAAGTCCAGCGTCCACTGACGCTGGACGTTTCTGTTGGAAAGTGCAAAATGGTTACCTTGGTTTCAAGCCAATGAGGTGGTCCACTTGTGTAGACTCCATCTTGATGCATGTATTCAATCCACGCCGTCCATTCCTTTCTTGACCCCATTTCAGGCGTTGAACCAAGATATGGTGCCAACTTGCGGTCCTGGTGGGCCATACCGTAGCAAATGGTGGTTTGCACCATTGAAATCATCCCTAAATCTTTTATACGTTGAAACATGCCCAATATTGGGCTTGGTTTGCTTGTCTTGAGCCATAGAGGGCTACTGGACGGAGTGGATTCACTGGATGTGGACCCCACCTGTAAAATCCTTAGAAAATTAAAAATCAAAAAATAATAAACTGAACACAGCAGGCGGGCGGACTGGCCGACGTACAGCCCAGCACGGCTGTAGCCGTGGGCCCCACCTTGATGTTTATGTGTCATCCAATCCATTCATATGGTGGACCATGAGGTCAATGGACCACCCCTCAAATTTGAGGTCCATCCAAGACTCGGGTGGCCCACATCAAAGGAAACAGTGTGAATTGGACTCCACCCTTGAAACCTTTTCTGGGCCCACAGAAGTTTGGGATCAAGGTGAAATTTGTTGTCACCCTTCATCTAGGTCTGCTTGACCTTATCAATGGTTTGGATGGAATATAAACATTATGGTGGGCCCCACATGGAGCCCACATTGATGTATGTGTTTCATTCCCACCGTCCGCCTGGACGGTGGACGTAAAGCCACTGTGTTGTGTGTGTGGGCCCACTGTGATGAGTGTGTGGGCCCACTGTGATGTGTGCGTGTGTGTGTGTATATATATATATATATAATATTATATTTCATATAATATTATATGTATTATGTATATATATATTATATACTATATTATATGTATATATTTTTACTAATGTTGAGGCCCGTGATTGAGGCCCACCTTGATATATAGGTAAGGCCCACCTCAGTTTGCTTGTGGCCCATGATTGAGGCCCACTTTGATGTCTATGTAAGGTCCATGGGTCAAGGCCCATTTAATGTATTAGGGGCCCATGGGTCGAGGCCCATTAAGATGTAATGGGGCTAATGGGTTGAGGCCCATTTGATGTACATATGGGGGCCCAATTGGCGAGGCCCATTTGATACGCATACGGCCCATAAGATTAGGCCCATTTGATGCATTCTAAGGCCCACGGGTTATAGCCCATTGCAATGTACATAAGGCCCATTGGTGCGGCCCATTGATGTAGCCCACTTAATGAATATAGGCCCATATGATACGGCCCATTTGATGTATTGAAGGCCCAATGGGATATACCAAAGGTCCATTGCAATATGCAATCCCAACATGATTTATGACAGTCGTGCCTTGGGAGCAATGTTGGTTTGACGTCCACATTGCAAGTATAATGTTGATTAAATGTCCGCATTATACCTTTCCCTAGGGCCCATTGTTGGGCCCATGCGTCTAATGTGTAGGCCGCCTAGGCCCATCTTTGTTATAATTATCATCTATCTTATATAGCATGTTTAGTTCCATGATTCATGACCATATGCATCATACGTATGCTTGATATGAGAAGTGACTGATCATCGCATATGCCTTCGGGCAGACAGTTTAGGGGCTCCCGTATAGGGGGTGTTGCCCTACATGAGCGCACGATACGCGCAGGATTGTTGCATGACTGAATAGTGTGATTCATGCATTCGCATTGTGTGATATGGATACTGTACGCCCTAGCGACATCAGGGCCGTAGCCTCCACAGACGTATCGTGGTTGGCAGGATTGGATACCGGAAATATTGTTCTACATGGGGTGCGATAGATATCCCTGGGTGAAAGTCCCTAAACCCTTATGGTACCAGGAGGTTGCTCCAACGTCTAGACCGAGTGGATGCATGAGCGCTGAGTGCCGATTACCAGACGGTTGCGCTTTCCACTGTGTCGTGGTCGGTTGGAAGGGGGTGCGGCCTTACCCGCCCGAGAGTAGGGGGCAATGCTAGGCTGAGTCTGACCAGCTCGAGGAATGGGTCCGCTATTGACGAGCCGAGCCCGATATTGGCAGGCGGATAGTGAGGTCTTTTCCACTCACCTTATTGCGCGCGATGGGGCGGCAATCTGGCTTGGAGTGTACTAGACCCCGGTGATATTCCAGATTTGAGCCGTATTGACATGTGGACTTAGACGAGGATTTGTATGCTTGACTTGCATTTCGCATTGCATGGCCTTGGTATGGCCGACATCATTCCTTGCACCGCATGGCCTTGGTACGGCTATAGTATTCTTGGCATTCATCAGCTTGTTCCGCATTACTCTGATACTGTATAGCTGCATTACCACCTTGAGCATACACTTTCACCACCCTCTAAGCTTTCTATAAGCTTATGCACGACTGTTGCGTGCAGGTGACGTTGGATCGCAGCAGCGCTGAGGCTTAGGCGCGTGGCAGATCATTTTTTTGAGTTTTGTTCATCTTCAATGTATTTCCCTTATGCTCATTGTACTTGTAAAGTTTTTTATTATAGTGGAAATGTGATGGAGTTTTTGGTTGTTGTTTGTGGGTTATGCCTTTGGTTATGCTTATTACGAATCAAACTGATGTACAAAATCCTCCTTGTGGCATCCCAGGATCGGAACCTGGCGAATGGGCGCTGGGAGCCGAGAATGGGGTTCTACGGAGGCTGTCGGCGCCAGATTCGGCGATCGAGAATTTTGTGAGCCCGGTTTCCGAGTTTGGGGCGTGACATAGAGTGTTAGAGTCTTTACATTATTGCATGGAAGCTGTCGGAGTCCTCAAAATTTATGCCCGTAAGCTATTAGATTCTACACAGTTTGTGCTCGTAATTTGTTAGAGTATTCACAGCTTATGCTTACAAGCTGTTGGAATCTTCACAGTTTGTGTGTGCAAATTGTTGAATTCTTCACAATTTGTGCTTGCAAGCTATTGGACTCTTCACAGTTTGTGTGCACAAAATGTTTAAGACTTCACAGTTTGCACTCATAAGCTGTTGATGACTTCACAGTTTGTGCTCATAAGCTATTGAAGTCGTCATAGTTTGTACTGGAAAATTGTTGTAGTCTTCACAGTTTCTACTCGTAAGCTGTTAGAGTCTTCACACTTTGTGTTGGCAAGCTATTGGAGTCTTCACATGTTGTGTGCGTAAAATGTTGAAGTCTTCACAGTTTGTGCTCATAAGTTGTTGGAGTCTTCACAGTTTTTTTTCGCAAGTTGTTGCGGTCTTCATAGGTTGTGTGCGCAAGGTTTTAGATTCTTCACAGTTTGTGATAAAAAATTGTTGGAGTCCTCACAGTTTGTGCTGATAACCTGTTAGAGTCTGCATAATTTGTACTCGTAAGCTATTGGAGTCTTCATAGTTTATGTGCGCAAAATGTTGAAATCTTCATAGTTTGTGCTTGTAAGATGTTTGAGTCTTCATAGTTTTTTCTCTCAAGCTGTTGGAGTCATCACAGATTGTGCATACAAAGTGTTAGAGTCTTCACAATATCTATACATAAGCTGTCTGAGTCCTCACAATTTATGCTCGCAAGCTATTGGATTCTACACATTTTGTGCTCGCAATTTGTTGGAGTCTTCACCGCTTGTGCTCGCAAGCTGTTGAATCTCACAGTTTGTGTGCACAAAATGTTGAAGTCTTCACAGTTTGTGCTCGTGAACTGTTGGAGTCTTCACAGGTTGTGCACGCAGAGTGTTAGTGTCTTCACAGTGTCTGCACATGGGCTGTTGAAGTCCTCACAATTTGTGCTTGTAAGCGGTTGGATTCTACATTGTTTTTACTCGCAATTTACTAGAGTCTTCATATCTTGTGCTAGTAAGCTGTTGGATTCTACAAAGTTTGTGGAGTCTTCACAATTTTTTCTCGTAAGTAGTTGGTGTCTTCATAAGTTGTGCACTTAGAGTATTAGAGTCATCACATTATCTGCACGCAAGCTGTTAAAGTCCTCACAATTTATGCCCACAAGCTATTGGATTCTACATAGTTTGTGCTCACAAATTGTTGGAGTCTTCACAGCTTGTGCTCGCAAGCTGTTGGAGTCTTCATAGTTTATGTGCGCAAATTTTTGAAGTCTTCACAGTTTATGCTCGCAAGCTGTTGGAGTCTTCACAATTTGTGTTCGCAAGCTATTGGAGTCTTCACATTTTGTGTCCGCAAAATGTTGAAGTCTTCACTGTTTGAGCTCGTAAGCTGTTGGAGTCTTAACAATTTTTTCTCACAAGCTATTGGAGTCTTCACAGGTTGTGCACACAGAGTGTTAGAGTCTTCACAGTGTCTGCATGCAAGCTGTCGGAGTCCTTACAATTTTTGCTCATAAGCGGTTGGATTCTACATTATTTGTGCTCGCAATTTGTTGGAGTCTTCACAGCTTGTGCTGCAAGCTATTGGAGTCTTCACAGTTTCTGTGAGCACATTGTTGAAGTCCTCACAGTTTATGCTCGCAAGCTGTTGGAGTCTTCATAGTTTGTGTGTGCAAATTGTTGAAGTCTTCACAATTTGTGCTCGTATGCTGTTGAAATCTTCACAGTTTATAGTAGTAAGCTATTGAAATCTTTACAGTTTGTACTCACAAACTATTTTAGGATTGACAACTTTAGCTCGCAAGCTGTTGGAGTCTTCATAATTTGTGCTCGCAAGTTGATGGAGTCTTCACAGTTTGTGCACGCAAGTTGTTATAGTCTTCCTAGTTTGTGCACACAAAGTGTTTGAGTCTTCACAGTTTATACTCGCAAGTTTTAGATTCTTCACAGTTTGTGCTCGTGAATTGTTGGAGTCTTCACAGTTTATGCTCGCAAGCATTTAGAGTCTTCACACTTTTTTCTCGCAAGCTATTGGAGTCTTCACAGTTTGTGTGCACAAAATGTTAAAGTCTTCACAGTTTGTGCTTATAAGCTGGTGGAGTCTTCACAGTTCTTTCTCGCAAGCTTTTGGAGTCTTCACAAGTTGTGCGCGCAAGGTTTTAGATTCTTCACAGTTTGTGCTAAAAAATTGTTGGAGTCTTCACAGTTTTTGCTCGCAACATGTTAGAGTCTGCACATTCTGTGTTCGCAAGCTATTGGAGTCTACACAGTTTGTGTGCACAAAATATTTATATCTTCACAGTTTATGCTCGTAAGCTATTTGAGTCTTCATAATTTTTTCTCGCAAGCTTTTAGAGTCTTCACAAGTTGTGCGCGCAGAGTGTTAGAGTCTTCACATTATCTGCACGCAAGCTATTGGAGTCCTCACAATGTATGCCCACAAGCTGTTGGATTCTACCCAATTTGTGCTCGCAATTTGTTAGAGTCTTCACAGCTTGTGCTCACAAGCTGTTGGAGTTTCCACATTTTGTGTGCGTAAATTGTTGAAGTCTTCACAATTTGTGCTCGCAAGCTATTAGAGTCTTCATAGTTTGTGTGCACAAAATGTTAAAGTCTTCACAGTTAGTGCTTGTAAGCTTTTGAAGTCATCACAGTTTGTATTAGCAAGCTATTTTAGTCTTCACAGTTTGAGCTCGCAAGCTGTTGGATTCTTCATAGTTTATGCTCGCCAGCTGATGGAGTCTTCACAGTTTGTGCATGCAAGTTGTTATAGTCTTCCGAGTTTGTGCACGCAAAGTTTTTGAGTCTTTATAGTTTATGCTTGTAAGTTTTAGATTCTTCACAGTTTATGCTCGTAAATTGTTGGAGTCTTCACAGTTTGTGCTCGCAAGCTGTTAGAGTCTTCACACATTGTGCTTGCAAGCTGTTGGAGTCTTCACAGTTTGTTGCTCAAAATGTTGAAGTCATCACAGTTTGTACTCGTAAGCTGTTGGAGTCTACACAGTTTTTTCTCACAAGCTGTTAAAGGCTTCATAGGTTATGTGCGCAAGGTTATAAATTCTTCACAGTTTGTGTTAAAAAATTGTTTGAGTCTTCAAAGTTTGTGCTCGCAACCTGTTAGAGTCTGCACATTTTGTGCTCGCAAGCTGTTAGAGTCTTCACATTTTATGTGGGCAAAATGTTGAAGTCTTCACAGTTTGTGCTCGTAACCTGTTGAAGTCTTCATAGTTTGTACTCTGAAGATGTTTTAGTCTTCATAATTTGAGATTGCAAGCTGTTGGAGTCTTCAAAGTTTATGCACGCAAGCCGATGGAGTCTTCATAGTATGTGCACGCAAGTTGTTAGAGTCTTCCCAGTTTGTTAGTGCAAAGTGTTTGAGTCTTCACTGTTTATGGTCACAAGTTTTATATTCTACATAGTTTGTTCTCGCAAATTGTTGGAGTCTTCACAGTTTGCACTCGCAAGCTGTTAGAGTCTTCACAATTTCTGCTCACAAGATGTTGGAGTCTTCACAGTTTGTGTGCGCAAAATGTTGAAGTCTTCACAGTTTGTGCTCGTAAGCTGTTGGAGTCTTCACAATTTTTTCTCGCAAGCTGTTGGAGACTTCACAGGTTGTGCGCATAAAGTGTTAGAGTCTTAACAGTATCTGCACATAAGCTGTCGAAGTCCTCACAATTTGTGCCCACAAGCTATTGGATTCTACACAGTTTGTGCTCGTAATTTGTTGGAGTCCTCACAGTTTGTGCTTAGAAGCTGTTGGAGTCTTCCTAGTTTTTGTGCACAAATTCTTAAAGTCTTCATAGTTTGCACTCACAAGTTGTTGGGGTTTGCACATTTTGTGCTCGCAAGCTATTGGAGTCTTCACAATTTGAGCTAGCAAGCTGTTGGCGTCTTCACAGTTTGTGTGCACAAAATGTTGAAGTCTTCACAGTTTGTACTCGTAAGTTGTTGGTGTCTTCACAGTTTTTTATTACAAGCTGTTAGATTCTTCACAGGTTGTGCACACAGAGTATTAGAGTCTTCACATTATCTGCACGCAAGCTGTCGGAGTCCTCACAATTTATGCCCAAAAGTTGTTGGATTCTACACAGTTTGTGCTCTCAACTTGTTGGAGTCTTCATAGCTTGTGCACGTAGGCTGTTGGAGTCTTCACAATTTGTGTGCGTAAATTGTTGAAGTCTTCATGGTTTGTGCTCGCAAGTTGTTGGAGTCTTCACAATTTTTGTGCGCAAAATGTTGAAGTGCTCGTAAGTTGTTGAAGTCTTCATAGTTTGTACTCGCAAGCTGTTATAGTCTTCACAGTTTGAGCTCGTAAGCTATTAGAGTCTTCATAGTTTGTGCTCCCAAGATGATGGAGTCTTCACAGTTTATGCACGCAAGTTGTTATAGTCTTCCCAGTTTGTGCACGCAAAGTGTTTGATTCTTCACAGTTTATGCTCGTAAGTTTTAGATTCTTCACAGTTTATGCTCGTAAATTATTAGATTCTTCACTGTTTGTGCTCATAAGCTGTTAGAGTCTTCACATTTCGTGCTCGCAAGCTGTTGGAGTCAACACAGGTTGTGCGTGCAAGGTTTTAGATTCTTCACAATTTGTGCTTGAAAATTGTTGGAGTCTTCACAGTTTAACCTCGAAACAGTTAGAGTCTGCACAGTTTGTGCTCGCAAGCTATTGGAGTCTTCACAGATTGTGTGCATAAAATGTTGAAGTCTTCACTATTTGTGCTCGTAAGCTATTAAAGTCTTCGCAAGCTGTTAGAGTCTTCACGGGTTGTGCACGCAGTGTTAGAGTCTTCATAGTATCTGCACCCAAGCTATCGGAGTCCTCACACTTTTTGCCACAAGCTGTTGGATTCTACATAGTTTATGCTTGCAATTTGTTGGAGTCTTCATAGCTTGTGCTCGCAAGCAGTGGGAGTCTTCATAGTTTTTATGCGTAAATTGTTGAAGTCTTCACAGTTTATGCTCGCAAGCTATTGGAGTTTACACAATTTGTGCTCGCAATCTGTTGGAGTCTTCATAATTTATGCTCGCAAGCTATTGGAGTCTTCACAGTTTGTGTGTGCAAAATATTGAAGTCTTCACAGTTTGTGCTTGCAAGTCGTTGGAGTCTGCACAATTTGTGCACGCAAACTGTTAGAATCTTCACAATTTGTACTTGCAAGCTTTTGGATTCTTCACAGTTTGTGTGTGCAAAATGTTAAAGTCTTAACAGTTTGTGCTTGTAAGCTACTGAAGTCTTCACAGTTTTTTCTTGCAAGCTGTTGGATTCTTCACAGGTTGTGTGCACAGAGTGCTAGAGTCTACACATTATCTACATGCAAGCTGTCAAAGTCCTCACAATTTATGCCCACATGCTGTTGGATTCTACACAGTTTGTGCTCTCAATTTGTAGGAGTCTTGACAGCTTGTGCTGGCAAGCGATTGGAGTCTTTACAATTTATGTGCACAAATTGTTGACGGCTTCACTATTTGTGCTCGCAAGCTGTTGGAGTCTTCACAGTTGGTGTGCAAAAAATGTTGATGTTTTTATAGTTTATGCTCGTAATCTGTTGAAGTCTTCACAGTTTGTACTCGCAAGTTATTTTAGTCTTCATAGTTTGAGCTCGCGAGTTGTTGAAGACTTCATAGTTTGTGCTCGCAAGCTGATGGAGTCTTTACAGTTTGTGCACGCAAGTTGTTATAGTCTTCCCAGTTTATGCGCGCAAAGTGTTTGATTCCTCACAATTTATGCTCACAAGTTTTAGATTCTTCACAGTTTGTGCTCGCAAATATTTGGATTCTTCACAGTTTGTGCTCATAAGCTGTTAGAGTGTTCACACTTCATGCTCGCAAGTTGTTGGAGTCTTCATAGTTTTTCCTTGCAAGTTGTTGGAGTCTTCATAGGTTGTGCGTGCATGGTTTTAAATTCTTCACAGTTTGTGATCAAAAATTGTTGGAGTCTTCACAGTTTGTGCTTACAACCAGTTAGAGTCTACACTGTTTGTGCTCGTAAGCTGTTGGAGTCTTCACAGTTTGTGTGCGTGAAATGTTGAAGTCTTCACAGTTTGTGCTCGTAAGCTGTTGGAGTCTTCACTGTTTTTTCTCACAAGCTATTGGAGTCTTCACAGGTTGTGCGCATAAAGTGTTAGAGTCTTCACAGTATCTGCACCCAAGCTGTCAGAGTCCTCGCAATTTATGCACGCAAGCTATTGGATTCTACACAGTTTGTGCTCGAAATTTGTTGGAGTCTTCACAGCTTGTGCTCGCAATCTGTTGCAGTCTTCACAATTTTTGTGCACAAATTATTGAAGTCTTCACTATTCGTGCTTGCAAGCTATTGGAGTTTGCACAATTTATGCTCGTAAGCTATTGGAGTCTTCACAATTTGTGCTGCAAGCTGTTGGAGTGTTCACAGTTTGTGCTCGCAAGCTGCTGGAGTCTACAGAATTTGTGCTCAAAAGTTGTTAAAGTCTTCACAATTTGTACTCGCAAGCTTTTGGATTCTTCACAGTTTGTGTGCACAAAATGTTGATGTCTTCACAGTTTGTGCTCGTAAGTTGTTGGAGTTTTCACAGTTTTTTCTCACAAGCTGTTCGAGTCTTCACAGGTTGTGCGCGCAGAGTGTTAGAGTCTTCATAGTATCTACACGTAAGTTGTCGGAGTCCTCACAATTTATGCCCACAAGTTGTTGGATTCTACACAGTTTGTGCTCACAATTTGTTGGAGTCTTCATTGCTTGTGGTCACAAGCTGTTGAAGTCTTCACAGTTTGTGTGCACAAATGGTTGAAGTCTTCACAGTTTGTGCTGGCAAACTGTTGGAGTCTTCACATTGAAGTCTTCATAGTTTATGCTCATAAGTTGTTGGAGTCTTCACATTTTTTTCTCGGAAGCTATTGGAGTCTTCACAGGTTGTGCAAGCAGAGTGTTAGAGTCTTCACAGTATCTACATGCAAGCTATCGGAGTCCTCACATTTTATGCCCACAAGTTGTTGGATTCTACACAATTTGTGCTCACAATTTGTTGGAGTCTTCACAACTTGTGCTCACAAGGTGTTGGAATTTTCACAGTTTCTGTGCACAAAATGTTAAAGTCTTCACAGTTTGTGCTCGTAAGCTGTTGGAGTCCAATCCTCCTCAAAAACCAATGCTCGATGGATGACCTGATCGAACGCCTCTAAGCAATGTCCCTCCACATGGCTATGAAGAGTGGGAAACAAGCCACTCAAAAAATGGCGAGCCCTCCAGTTCTTGTCTTTGATGAGGTAGGGGGTGAATCGGGAAAGTGCTACAAAATGGGCCTCCTACTACGACACTGTCATATCACCCTGAACTAGGGTCTCAAACTCAAACGCCCTCTGCTCATGAACATGCTCGGGAAAGAACTTTTGGTCAAAGCGGACCACGGATTCCTCCCAAGTCCAAACAAACTGAAGCCCGACCATCCTCGACAAGAATGACCACCAATGTTGGGCCTCACCCTAAAGAAGGAAGGTAGCAAGGGAAACTCTCTGATCATCCAGACACTGCATAGTATCGAAAATTTTCTCGATCTCTATGTGCCATGCCTCAATGGCAGAAGGATCAGTCTCACCCCTGAACCTCGGGGGATCATGTTGCCGGAACTCACGAAAGATCGCACTCACATGTGGCAAGTCATACTGCCCAGGAACCTCAGCTGTAGCAGGCTAACGGGTTTACAACGCAGCAATGACGGCCTGCATCAACTGCTGGAAATGCTCAACACCGACTGGAACTATCAGAAACACGGGAACGACACTCGCCTCAGGCATAGGCATGGGTGTGGTTGAAGGAGCTAGAGCCTCTACAATCGGACCAGCAGGCTCGAGCAGAGGAATAGGTGCTACATGGGGCAAAATCGGGACCTTAGAAGCTGGGTCCTCAATAGCAGGAGCTGGATGCGCTCGGGTATACTAGGTCACTGGAGCAGGATGAGAACCACGGCTACAGGCACCACGGCCATGAGTGCCCCGCTTAGGCAGCATCATCTACAGAAGAACAAGGATGATGACGCATAAGGTCAGAATATTGCAGGCTCAAATGAAAGGAAGGCTCTTGTGACACTACTTATCCTAAACTCATAGCAGATATGCAATGTTATTCCAAGTTATTCCAAAATTACTTGCTATGCTTTGATACCAACTCTTGTCACGCCCCAAACTTGGTGATCGGACTCGCAAGGAACCTGAACGCTGGTTCCAACCGCAACAGCCTCCGTAGCAACCCATTCTCGGCTCTTGAAGCAAGATTCCGATCCTGGGATCCTACAAGGAGGATTTTCATATCACAATTCCAAACCAAATCGAGCATACCCAAGATCATAGCAAGTAAATCTCAGAAATAAATGAAGGAACACACTGTAAAATCCACTTTAAATTTAAACTTTATAGGTACAAGGTTCAAAAGGAAATACATAATATAGAAAGAGGGAAGGAAAGGTCTGCAACAGGTCCTTAGCTTGCTCCAACCAAATCCACAACTCCCCTACTACTGCGCTGACCTAGGATCTCCTGCACGCATCAATCATGCAATAAGTTTATAGAAAGCTTAGAGGGTGGTGTAAGGTGTGTGACACTGGTGCTCAGAAGAAGATAGGGGAGAATGTAGAAGGAAACATGAATGATCCCAATGCCACTAGCCGTACCGAGGCTAAGCTATGAATGCAATAAGTCGTACCAAGGCTATGTAATGCAATACATGAGTATTGGGCACCATACCAAGGCGATGCAATATAAGGCTTATACAGCTGATGCAAATACAATGCGAAGTAATGTTAGTGCTAATATCCAATCCACATACCAAGTACAGTTCCATCATAACGAATCCACCGAGGTCAAGTAGACTGCAGGATGATTGTCATTTTACAAACCCATACAGTCAAACGAGCATAAGAGACCTCACTACCTGCCTGTGGATAGCCAATCACCAACGAGGCTCGATGGCAGCGAACCATTCACGAGCTGGTCAGACTCAGCCTAGCTATTTCCCTCTCTCTCAAGAGGGTAAGGCCACACTCCATCACAACCGACTACACGACAGTGGGAGACGTGACCTAACGGTGTAAGGCACTCGGGCACTTACGATTTTCACTCGGTCATGGCATTGAGGCATCTTCTAGGTACCTTGAAGGTTTAGGAGCTTTCACCCAGGGACATCCTGAGCACCCGAAATGCTCGAATAGTATTTTCAGTATCTACAAACGGTCATCTATGATATACCAGTAGAGGCATTGGCCCTGATGAAGCAAGGGCAATAATATCCATGAGATGTGATGCCAGATGCATGAATCACACACACTAATCATGCACCAGCTCCAAGTACTCAACGTACAAAGGAGGAAAACTCCATTCCTCTACTGCATCTACCCAATGACCACACACAATGTAAATCCAACCATAGAATGATGCATATGGGTCATGAGGATGAACTAGGTGCATCATATGGCGATGGTGTCATAGCATACACCTCCTCTCCAAGGAGGGACTAAGTCTAGGTACTTAGAAAAATTTTCTAAGGAGTCATCCTCTAGTGGGGGCCCAATAGTTTGGGTAGCCCACAAGGCTAAGGAGAACAATAACATAGGCCAAAATAGACGAATAGTCCTAGAAAGGGTCTATGGTGAGCCTTTAACCACCCATAGAAACCCATGGGCCTACCTTAGGACTACCAATGTGGACATCCAACCACAACTGGTCCCCAAGAGATAGCCTATCTCTAATCAATCGCAGATAAAGGCCTAAGGCCTATACCAATACATGGGCCTAGTGAGCACACACATAGCCCAACCCATATGTAATATCATGGGCCCATAAGTAAGGTTTGGGCCCAATCATAAGGGTCATTAGTCCACATATTGTGGTGGGCCTAGTGGGCAACCCATTACTCAAGCCACATGGGCAATTCACATGTATAAGTCAAGTGAGTTGGGCCTGCAACCTGACCCAAGCATAGAGTTGATTTGGTGGGCAACCAAGCGCCCAACCACTTGCATAATCTGGCCCATAAACCCATCACAATGATATGGTAAAAATGGCCTAATGGCCCAAGGGGCCCGTCTAGAAAGTTCCAACCCTTTTGGGCCTAAGGAGTCTAACAACTAGTTACATTTATGGACCCATTAAAAGCTCCAACTATGGTGGGCCTGAAAGATGCACTAATTAAGCCCAAGAATTAGGAGATTTAAAGCATAATATATTCCTTCTAAGTACTCGCAATGTGGTGTGCCCCATCTCTCAAAATATTAGCCTAAAGGCCAAGCATTTTAATAATGTATTGGTGGATTTTTAACCCAACAGGTTTATGGGCCTCTTGGAGCCCAGAAGATGATCCATTTGGTTAGGAAATTAATCCAAGTAGTCTAACCATCAAGTTAGAGGGCCCCACCACATAGGATTACATCAAATTTATTAAGAAATAAGGTGGGCCACACTGCTGGACCAAGGTCCACTAGGTAGTCCACATGGGGCGTCCCACATGGGCCTGGGCGTCCCAATGGGCTGGACTCCCAACCCATGTGCTAGCAAAGAGGCAGGCCCTACCACATGTACTCCACACTCATATGAACTATACATAAGTGGGCCACACAAAGGAAGGCTAGGGGGGTGAAATCACACATCATGGTGGGCCACAAAAAGGGTGGACGGCCAGTCCATGCTGGACGTCCCAGCCTTGGGCATTCAGCCTGGTGGGCCGGTCTGGCCCTCGTCATAAATCACTCGGTAGTCTGTTAGGCCTGATATTCAATAGGTGGGTCCTAGCAGTGGTGGGTCACCTTCAGTTAAAATTTCAAATTTTCTTGAGCTGGGAAAGTATTTTTATGAATTAAAAGAATACGGGCTGTCCAAAAGTCTGGTTAGTGTAGAAATATGGCTAACCCTATTTTGAGCACCCAATGGGGTGGGCCCATGGTCTCCAAAATTTGGGAAAATTTGATTTTAACATCCCCACATATGTATAGTATAAGGTAGGGTCCACCAAAGTGGCCCACCTATTCAAAAGCTATTTTATATTTTAAGTTTTCCAGACTGTAATGTTGCAAGACAGTCCAAAAAAATCTGGACTGTCCACCCCACTTGGGCCACACCTTTGGGACCTCAATCAAGGTCGGATGGGGCTGAAATTTGGGGTACATCTAGGTGGGATCTCCACCTTCCAGAAAAGTATATTTGATGGGTATTAAAGGTTTCCCAATCAGTCCCAAAATCTGGTCCAAAAATAACCAGAAACTGTCCAGAAAATTTCTGGACAACAACATATACATGGAATGATCTGAGTATATGAGTTAAATAAAAAGGAGATTACCTTACAAACTTAGTACTATGGTCCACCTTAGTGGGCCCTACAAATATCCAAGCCATATCCCCTCTCAAAAACTCATTGCATGCATCACATATGGGGGAAATGGGCTACCAACGTCCCATGGATGGACAATAAGGGACATCCATAATGTTTGGACGGGCTGGATGTTGGAAGGCTTCTATGTGGGCCACACACAGTGAGATCAGATAGTGAGGTACCGTAAAATAAAGGAAAGGAAGAAAGAAAGCAAGATCTGGCCACAAGAGAGGGTCTCTGCCAACATTGAGGCCCTCCCTTCATCACAAACATTGCACCTTCCACTAAGTTCATGTATAAGTTACATCATAGCCATGCATGTAACAAGATTTCAGATCTAAGGTGGGGATGCCATCCCCACCAAGGTCTAGGGTCTAGATGACCTCTAAAGATCATGGATCAAAGGGAAAAAGGCCATGACGGGGTCCATGGAGGATGGCCCCATCTATGGAACATGCATGCAAGATGGTTGGCCATAGGCCTTATCCATGGATACTTGGGGACCTCCACCATTATTTGGTGGGCCCCACAAGCTCCTCAAGGTGCAAATGAAAGATCTAAGAAGGTAGAAAAGAAATTCCTAACTAAAAACACCCACCTTAATAGTTTTTACACCAAACTTCTTCCAATAGGCTCTTTAGGCATCAAGCTCCAAGTATTAAGGTTTAAGATTGGAGATGGAGGGTTAGATGAGGTTTTAGAGGTTGTAAGGGGCTGGAGATGGGGAGAAGTGTGGGATGTCCCAAGGATAGAGAGGAAGAAGGAGAGATGAGGAGAAAAGAGAGAAGGAGAGGAATAAAAATGAAAATTGCTAGAAAATAAGGTTTTATTTAATGTAATGATTAAATTTCTAGAAAAGAAGTGCTCTCACTCTCCCTAGAGAAGAGAAATTTCAGAAAATTCAGGTTTAGGGAAGAGGAAAAAGCACTTTAGCATGTGAGAGTGAAAAAGGAGCTCTCTTGATAAGAGAACTCATCATCACTTTCTACGTAGGTGTAGGTGGTGTAGGTAGTGTTGGTGGTGTAGGTAGTGTAGGTAGTGTGGGTGGTGTAGGCGGTGTAGGCTATGGAAAATGTGCAACAAAGTGGGCCACCTAAGGGAACGTGCACACCACCCTGGGTGGACCCCACAATCATACTAAATGGTCCATCATGATCTACAACTCGGATTGTCGCACGAGACGTGGCGTTGGAACCACGGTGACAATGCGGTAGCTATGGCACTAAATTCGGGTCAATCCGGGTCGGATCTATGTGACCAAACTTAAGGACAACTGCAAACACTATCTAAAGGTCGCGGATCGCTAAAATTTGACTTGTAGGACCGCATGACTTAAAGAAACGGCGTGCATACTTGGGTAAGGGTCTTAAAGCTCTCCCCACCAACAAAGAAATTTCGTCCTCGAAATTGCCAAAACCAGAATAATAAACATGCATAAACATCATGATATATATCAATAAGCACAAGAGAAGGTAATACATAGCATAATGTAACAATCAAGCATCAAACAAATGGGATAATCCTCTCAAATCTCGGCCTCACATTCCCAAGATGCCTCGGCCTCTGAATGGTAACTCCACTACACCTTCACCAAGGGAATGACCTTGGTCCTAAGAACCTGTTCCTTCCGATTAAGGATATGAATTGGTTGCTCGATATAGGAAGCATCCTCACGGGCCTCAAGGGGCTACCAATTAATCACTGGGATGATGTCCGACCTACATTTCCGTAACATAGAAACATAGAACACATCGCGGATCGTGGACAACTTTAAAGGTAAGGTAAGGCAAGCCTGTAGGCCATAGCGCCCAATCGCTTGGTAATCTCAAAAGCTCTAATGAATCTTGGGCCAAGCTTGCCCTTCACTCTAAATTGAACCACGCCCTTTCATAAGCGAGACCTTGAGATATACCATGTCCCCAACTACAAACTCGAGGGGTCGACGCTAACGATCAGCAAAACGCTTCTGTCGGCTTTGAGTTATGCGCATCCTCTGCCTGATAACATCAATAATCTCTTATGTCTGCTGTACAAGCTCGGGACCTAGAAGATGATGCTCTCCAACCTCAGTCCAACAGCTAAGAGATCTTCACGGTCTATCATAGAGTGCCTCAAAAGGAGTCATGTCGATAGTCGCCTGATAGCTATTATTGTACGCGAACTTGGTGAGGTGCAAATGCTTGTCCCAACTGCCCGCAAAGTCAATCACAGGCTCTAAGCATATCCTCAAGGATCTGGTTGACGCTTTCAGCCTGCTCATCCGAATGCTGATGATAAGCGGTGTTGAGATGCAAAGTAGACCCCATCGCCTGTGGGAAACTCCTCCAAAACTGAGACATAAATCTAGGGTCTCGGTCAGATACGATCGAAATCGGAATGCCATGCAGTCTCACTATCTCCTCGATGAATACCTTCGCAAGCCAGTCCATAGTCCAGGAAGCACGCATTAAAATGAAATGAGCCCACTTCATCTGATGATCGACGACAACCCAGAACGTATCGTGACAGCACTGAGTCCTTGGCAAACCCGCGATGAAATCCGTCAACACATGCTCTCACTTCCACACTGGAACACTCAACAGCTGCAAGGGATAAGGGGGTCTCTGGTGATTAGCCTTAACACGCTGGCAAGTGTCATAGTTAGCCACAAAGCTAGCAATCTGGCATTTCATTCCCGACCAAAAATACTGTCTCCTCATATCTCTATACATCTTCGCGGAGCCCGGGTGAATAGTAAGTCTCGATCAGTGTGCCTCAGTCATCAGATCACGATGCAACTCTGGCATGTCCAGGACACACAATCAGCCTCTGAAGCGTAATCTAACATCGAAACCAATCTACCAGTTTGACATCTCCATGGATGCTGCCTCTGCTCGGTACTCCTAAAGTGACTCATCCGTCTGCTGAGCCTCGATCACCCTAGCCACCAGAGAGGGTTGAATTGACAAGCTCGAAAGCTAAACCATAAAAGACTGCGACTAAACTCAAAGTCAAACTTCAAAACATTCTCGAGCATCTGCCACTGTCGAACCATCATCTGTGCCACCAGGCCTCGTGGCGACGGCTGAGCACGTCCGCCACCACGTTCGCCTTACCCAGGTGGTACTGAAGGTCGAAGTCATAATCTTTTAATAGCTCCATCCATCGCCTATGTTGCACGTTTAATTCAGACTACAAAAATAGGTACTTCAAGATCTTATGATCTAAGAAGAGCTCGAACCTAACCCCATAGAGATAATGCCTCAACACCTTTAGTGCGAAGACAACTGTTACTAACTCCAAATCATGGGTGGGGTAGTTCAATTCATGGACCTTGAGCTGGCGTGAGGCATACGTCACAGGCTTCCCATGCTGCATCAGGACAACACCCAAGCCAACTCTGGATGATTGATAAACACAACAAAACCATTACTCCCATCAAGAAGGGTGAAGACAGGAGTGGACATGAGGTGGTCCTTCAGCTGCATAAATTCTTATTCGCATGCATCATTCTAAACAAACTCAGCGCCCTTCCACGTCAACCGGATCAGCGGTGCTGCAATACGGGAAAAACCCTCAATAAATCGTCGATAGTATCCTGTTAGACTAGGAAGTTATGGATCTCGGACGCGTTCATGAGCTGGCCCCACTAATGCACTGCATCAACCTTCAAGGGGTCCACACCCTCGCTCATCATCACGTGACCGAGGAACTTCACCTCCTCCTGCCAGAACTCGCACTTCTCCAACTTCGAATACAGCTGGTGGCACGGAGGGTCTTAAGCACAATCTGCAACTGCTCTATATGGTCCTCCCAGGTCCTCGAATATACAAGAATATCATTAATAAACACCACCATGAACTGATCGAGGAAAGGCCAGAAAACCTCATTCATCAGCTGCATAAATATGGCGGGCACATTAGTCGATCCGAACGACATTAGCAGGAACTCAAAGTGACTGTAGCACATTTGGAATGCTATCTTCGGAATATCCTCCTCTCGGACCTGAATTTGATGGTAACCGGAGTGCAAGTCTATCTTGGAAAGGAACTGCACACCCTACAACTGGTCAAATAAATCATCAATACTGGAAAGCGAGTATCGGTTCTTGATAATGACTCTGTTGAGCTCCAAGTAATCAATACAGAGCCTCAACAAGCCATCCTTCTTCTTCACGAACAATACCGGGGCTCCCCAAGGTGAACTGATGGGAGAAATAAAACCCAACTCCCAGAGCTCATCCAACTGCTCCTACATTTTCCTCAACTCTATCGGTATCATCCGGTAGGGGGCTTTCGAGATAGGCGCAGTACCGGGCACCAAATCAATCTAGAACTCAATCTGTCGACGTGGCGGCAAACCCGGGATCTCTTGGAACACATCTGGGTACTTGTAGACTACTGAAAGTTGCTTAATACACCCTACCACGGACTCTTCGACAACATAAGCCAATAAACTGGACAACGGCCCTCCTCTCGGCTCGGTAACGAACAGGAACACTGGCAAGCCGAAAATATGAAACGTGACTGTCCTCGTGGCACAGTCCAAAATCGCATAATACTCCGCAAGCCAGTCCATCCCCAGGATAACAACGAACTCCGCCATCAGCATCACGATCAAATAGGAGGGCAGGAACATCTCGCCAACCAACATAGGGCAAGACGGACAACAACGGCTCAACACAACTGACTTCCCCATGGGAGTCGAAATGGCCAAGGCCTCAGACGAGGACTCCGATGGAATACCGGTCAATCGGCAAAACTGCTCGGCCACGAAGGAATGAGAAGCGCCAAAATCAAACAAGACATGAGCAATGCAAGCAGAAACAAGAAGAATACCCTCGACGACACCACTGGTCGAAGACTTTGAAACCTGCTGGGCTGCATAAAATCTGTCATGCGTTGGCAAAGGAAGCAAGCCAAAAGACTGCAGGTCTTGACTATGCACCTGCTGTGTAGTGATATATACTCGGCCCAAGGACTAGGGAGGAGCATGTCCCCTCGACTGCTGCTGCTGTGGCCATTGTAGAGGCCTGCCTAGCTGCCTCTGCTACTGAGGAGGAGGCCTAGGAGCGAGAGCATGATGCTGCGCTCGCCGTTAATGCTGCTGCTGCTGTGCTGAGGAGGATGAGGGGAGGCAACTGTGGTGGCCTCTGTTGCTGCAAGGGGAGAGGGGAATCACGCCTCCGATGCCCAGTCTACCCACAACCATAGTAAACACCCGAAAAAGACCTGGAAGAAGGAGTGGTTGGCTGTGGTGAAGATGATGAAGTCACTGTCTGTGCTGCAGGCTGCCTAAACTAGGATCTACCCCTCTGCCTCTGCTGATGGTGCCGCGGGAACTGTTAGCTGGGGCCCTCCACTTTCGGTCTCTGCCAGAACTCTGATCACGCGATTTATTGGGTCATATCCCAATCCTCCTCATAAACCAATGCTTGATGGATGACCTGATCAAATGCCTCCAAGCAATGTCCCACCACACAGCTACGAAGAGCAGGACGCAAGTCGCTCATAAAATGGCGAGCCCTCCGCTTCTCGTCATCGACGAGGTAGGGGGCGAATCGGGAAAGTGCTACAAAACGGGCCTCATACTGGGACACCGTCATATCACCCTGAACTAGGGTCTCAAACTCAATCGCCCTCTGCTCCGAACATACTCGGGAAAGAACTTCTAGTCAAAGCGGACCATGAATTCCTCCCAAGTCCAAACAAACTGAGGCCCGACCATCCTTGACACTATTGACCACCAATGTCGGGCCTCGCCCTGAAGAAGGAAGGTAGCAAGGGAAAATCTTGGATCAGCCAGACACTGCATAGTATCGAAAATCCTCTCAATCTCTGTGCCTTATGCCTCAGCGGCAAAAGGGTCAGGCTCACCCCTGAACCTTGGGAGATCATGTTGCCAGAACTCACGAAAGATCGCACTCGCACACGGTAGGTCAGACTACATAAGAACCTTGGTGGCAGTAGGCTGATGGGTCTGCAACGCAGTAGTGACCACCTGCATCAACTACTGGAAATGCTTAACACCAACTGGAACTATCAAAAATATGAGAACGGTACTCGCCTCAAGCAGAGGCACGGGTGCAGTTGAAGGAACTGGAGCCTCTGCAACCAAAACAGTAAGCTCGGGCAGAGGAATAGGTGATACAGGGGGTGGAATCGAGACCTCAAGAGCTGGGTCCTCAATAGTGGGAGTTAGATGCGCTTGGGTAGAATGGGTCACTAGAGTAAGATGAGAACCATGACCAGGGGCGCCACGGCCATGAGCGCCCCACTTAGGCAGCATCATCTACAGAAGAATAAGGATGACGACGCATAAGGTCAGAATATAGTAGGCTCAAACGAAAGAAAGGCTCTCGGGACACTACTTGTCCTAAGCTCGCAGCAGATATGCAATGTTATTCTAAGTTATTCCAAAATTACTTGCTATGCTTTGATACCAACTCTTGTCAAGCCCTAGACTCGGTGATCAGACTCGCAAGGAGCCTGATAGCCAGTTCCGGTAGCAACAACCTCCGTAACATCCCATTCTCGGCTCCTGAGGTAGGATTCCAATCCTAGGATCCTATAAGGAGGATTTCCATATCACAATTCCAAACCAAATCGAGCAAACCCTAGATCATAGCAAGTAAATCTCAGAAATAAACCAAGGAACACACTGTAAAGTCCACTATGAATTTAAACTTTACAGGTACAAGGTTCAAAAGGAAATACATAATATAGAAAGAGGGAAGGACAGGTCTATAATAGGTCCTTAGCTCACGCCAACCAAATCCACAGCTCCTTTGTTACTGTGCTGACCTAGGATCTTCTGCACGCATCAATCATGTATAAGCTTATAGAAAGATTAGAGGGTGGTGTCAGGTGTGTGACACTAGTGCTCAGAAGAAAATAGGGGAAAATGTAAAAGGAAACATGAATGATACCAATGCTAATAGCCGTACCGAGGCTAAGCTATGAATACAGTAAGCAGTACCAAGGCTATATAATGTAATACATGAGTACTGGGAGCCATACCAAGGTGATGCAATATAAGGCTTATACAGTTGATGAAAATGTAATGTAAAGTCATTCCAATGCTCATATCCAATCCACATACCAAGTATAGTTCCATCATAAGGAATCCACTGTTGTCAAGTACACTACAGGACAATTGCTATTTTACAAACCCGCATAGTCAAACGAGCGTAGGAGACCTCACTACCCACCTATGGACAGCCAATCACCAGCGAGGCTCGACGATAGCGGACCCATTCACAGGTTGGTCAAACTCAGCCTAGTTATTGCCCTCTCTCTCAGGCGGGTAAGGCCACACCCCATCTCAACCGACTACACGACAGTGGGAGACATAGCCTAACAGTGTTAGGCACTCGAACACTCATGATTTTCACTCGGTCATGGCGTTGAGGCATCTTCTAGGTACCTTGAAGGTTTAGGGGCTTTCACCCAGGGGCATCCTATGCACCCCAAATGCTCGAATGTATTTTTGATATCCACAAATGGTCATCAACGATATACCAGTGGAGGCATCAGCCCTGATGAAGTAAGGGCAATAATATTCATGAGATGCGATGCCAGATGCATAAATCACGCACACCAATCATGCACCAGCCCCAAGCACTCAACGTGCACAGGAGGGAAACTCCATTCCTCTACCACATCTACCCAATGACCACAGACAATGTAAAACCAACCATACAATGATGCATATGGGTCATGAGGATGAACTAAGTGCAACATATAATAATGGTGTCACAGCATATGCCTCATCTCCAAGGAGGGACTAAATCTAGGTACTTAGATAAATTCTCTAAGGATTCATCCTCTAGTGGGGCCCAATAGTTTGGGGTAGCCCACAAGGCTAAGGAGAACAATAACATGGGCCTAAATAGATGAATGGTCCTAGCAAGGGTCTATGGTGGGCCTTTAACCACCCATAAAAATCCATGGGCCTACCTTAGGACTACCAATGTGGACATCTAACCACAACTGGTCCCCAAGAGATAGCCCATCTCTAATTAATCGCGGATCAAGGCCCAAGGCCTATACCAATACATGGGCCTAGTGGGCACACACATAGCCCAACCCATATGTAATATCATGGGCGCATAAGTAAGGTTTGGGCCCAATCATAAGGGTCATTATTCCACATATTGTGATGGGCCTAGTGGGCAACCCATTACTCAAGCCACATGGGCAATTCACATGTATAAGTCAAGTGAGTTGGGCCTACGACCTGGCCCAAGCATAGAGTTGATTTGGTGGGCAACCAAGGGCCCAACCACTTGTGTAATCCGGCCCATAAACTCATCACAATGATATGGTAAAAATGGTCCAAGGGTCCAAGGGGCCTATCTAGAAAGTTCTAGCCCATTTGGGCCTAAGGAGTCCAACAACTAGTTACATTTATGGACCCATTAAAAGCTCCAACTATGGTGGGCCTGAAAGATGCACTAATTAAGCCCATGAATTAGGAGATTTAAAGCATGATTTATTCCTTCTAAGTACTCACAATGTGGTGTGCCCCATCTCTCAAAATATCAGCCCAAAGGCCAAGCATTTCAATAATATATTGGGGGATTTTTAACCCAACAAGTTTATGGGCCTCTTGGAGCCCAGAAGGTGATCTATTTGGTTAGGACATTAATCCAAGTAGTCCAGCCATCAAGTCAGAGGGCCCTGCCACATAGGATTGCATCACATTTATTAGGGAAAAAGTTGGGCCACACTGCTGGAACTTGGTCCAACAAGTAATCCACATGGGGCATCCCACATGGGCTTGGGCGTCCCAATGGGTTGGACTCACAACCCATGTGCTGGCAAAAAGGCGGGCCCCACCACATGTACTCCATACTTAGATGAACTATACACAAGTGTGCCACACAAAGGAAGGACAGGGAAAGAAAACACACATCATGGTGGGCCACAAAAAGGGTGGATGGCCAGCCCATGCTGGATGTCCCAACCTTGGTTGTCCAGCCTGGTGGGCCGGTCCAGCCCTCGCCATAAATCACTCGGTGGTCCGTTAGGCCCGAAATTGGGTAGGTGGGTCTTAGTAGGGTTGGGCCACCTTTAGTTAAAAGTTTAGATTTTTTAGAGCTAGGAAAGTATTTTTATAAATTAAAAGAATACAGGCTATCCAAAAATCTGGTTAGTGCAGAAATATGGCTGACCCTATTTTGAGCACCCAACGGAGTGGGCCCAAGGTCTCTAAAAATTGGGAAATTTTGATTTTAACATCCCCACATATGTATAGTACAATTTAAGGTCCACCAAAGTGGCCCACCTATTCAAAAGCTATTTTATATTTTAAGTTTTCCAGACTGTAATGTTGTTAGACAGTCCAAAAAAAATATCTGGACTGTCCACCCCTCTTAGGCCACACCTTTGAGACGTCAATCAAGGTCAGATAGGGCTGAAATTTGGGGTACATCTAGGTGGGATCCCCACATTCTAGAAAAATATATTTGATGGGTAAGAAAAGTCCCCCAATCAGTCCCAAAATCTGGTCCAAAAACAACCAGAAACTGTCCAGAAAATTTCTGGACAGCAACATATACATAGAATGATCTGAGTAAATATGTTAAATAAAAAGGAGATTACCTTACAAACTTGGTGCTATTGTCCACCTTAGTGTGTGCCACAAATATCCAGGCCATATCCCCTCCTAAAAACTTATTGCATGCATCACATATGGGGGAAGACAATAAGGGGCGTCTACAATGTTTGGACGAGCTGGATGTTGTAAGGCTTCTAGTGGGCCACACCCATAGAGATCAAATAGTGAGGTAAGGGAAAATAAAGGAAAGGAAGAAAGAAAGCAAGATTCGGCCACAAGAGAGGGTCTCTGCCAACATTGAGGCCCTCCCTTCATCACAAACATTACACCTTCCACTATGTTCATATACAAGTTACATCATCGCCATGCATGCAATAAGATTTCAGGTCTAAGGTGGGGATGTCATTCCCACCAAGGTCTAGGGTCTAGATGACCTCTCAAGATCATGAATCAAAGGGAAAAAGGCCATGATAGGGTCCATGGAGGATGGCCTCATCTATGGAACATGCATGCAAGATGGTTGGCCATAGGCCTCATCCATGGATACTTGGGGACCTCCACCATCATTTAGTGGGCCCCACAAGCTCCTTAAGGTACAAATGAAAGATCTAAGATGGTAGAAAAGAAATTCCTTATTAAAAACACCCACCTCAATAGTTTTTACACTAAACTTCTTCCAATAGGCTCTCTAGGCTTCAAGCCCCAAGGATCAAGGGTTAAGATTGGAGATGTAGGGTTAGATGAGAGGGTTTTAGAGGGTGTAAGGGGCTAGAGATGGGGAGAAGGGTGGGATGCCCAAGGGTAGAGAGGAAGAAGGAGAGATGAGGAGAAAAGAGAAAAGGAGAGAAATAAAAATGAAAATTGATAGCAAATAAGGTTTTATTCAATATAATGATTAAATTTCTAGAAAAGAGGTGCTCTCACTCTCCCTAGAGGAGAAATTTCAGAAAATTCAGGTTTAGGGAAGAGGAAAAAGCACTTTAGCATGTGAGAGTGAAAAAGGAGCTCTCTTGATAAGAGAACTCATCATCACTTGTTAGGTAGGTGTAGGTGGTGTAGGTAGCGTTGGTGGTGTAGGTAGTGTAGGTAGCGTAGGTAGTGTAAGCTATAGAAAATGTGCAATAGAGTGGACCACCTTTGGGAACATGCACACAACCCTTGGTGGGCCCCACAATCATATTAAATGGTCCATCATAGTGTATGCCCCATATCTCATGATCTACAACTCTGATTGCCGCACGAGACACGGAGTTGGAACCGTGGCGATGATATGGTCACTATGGAATAAAATTTGGGTCGATCCTGGTTAGGTCTACATGATCGGACTTAAGGGTGACTGCAAACACGACCCGAAGGTCGCGGGTCACTGGAATTAGACCGGTATGACCGCGTGACCTAAAAAAATGGCTTGTATACTTGGGTTAGGGTCTTACAGTTTGTGCTCATAAGTTGTTAAAGTCTTCACTGTTTGTACTCGCAAGCTATTTTAGTCTTCACAGTTTGAGCTTGCAAGCTATTGGAATCTTTAGAGTTTGTGCTCGCAAGCTGATGGAGTCTTCACAGTATATGCTCGTAAGTTGTTAGAGTCTTCCTAGTTTGTGCGTGCAAAGTGTTTGTGTCTTCACAGTTTCTGCTCGCAAGTTTTAGATTCTTCATAGTTTGTGCTAAAAAATTATTGGAGTCTTCACAGTTTGTGCTAAGAAGTTGTTAGCATGTTCACCATTTCTGCTCGCAAGCTGTTGGAGTCTTCACAGTTTGTGTGCGCAAAATGTTGAAGTCTTCACAATTTGTTCACGTAAGTAGTTGGAGTCTTCACAGGTTGTGCACGCAGAGTGTTAGTGTCTTCACAGTATTTGCACACAAGTTATCGGAGTCCTCTCAATTTGTTCTCGTAAGCTGTTAGATTCTACACAGTTTGTGCTCACAATTTGTTGGAGTCTTCATAGCTTGTGCTCAAAAGTTGTTCGAGTCTTCACAGTTTGTGTGTGCAAATTGTTGAAGTCTTCACAGTTTGTGCTTGCAAGCTATTGGAGTCTGCACAATTTGTGCTCGCAAGCTATTGGAGTCTTCACAATTTGTGCTCACAAGCTGTTAGAGTCTTCACAATTTATGTGCATAAAATGTTGAAGTCTTCACAATTTGTGCTCATAAGTTGTTGGAGTCTTCACAGTTTTTTCTCGCAAGATGTTGGAGTCTTCACAGGTTGTGCACATAGAGTGTTAGAGTCTTCACAGTGTCTATAGGCAAGTTGTCAGAGTCCTCACAATTTATGCTCGTAAGCGGTTAGATTCTACATTGTTTGAGCTCACAATTTATGGGAGTCCTCACAGCTTGTGCTCGCAAGCTATTGGAGTCTTCACAGTTTGTGTGTGCAAATTGTTCAAGTCTTCATAGTTTGTGCTCATAAGCTATTGAAGTCTTCACAGTTTGTACACGTAAGCAGTTTTAGTCTTCACAGTTTGAGCTCGCAAGCTGTTGGAGTCTTCAGAGTTTGTGTTCGCAAGTTAATGGAGTCTTCATAGTTTGTGCGCGCAAAGTGTTTGAATTTCATAGTTTGAGCTCATAATTTTAGATTCTTCATAGTTTGTACTTGCAAATTGTTAAAGTCCTCATAGTTAGTGCTCATAAGCTGTTAGAGTCTTCTCATTTTGTGCTCGTAAGCAGTTGGAATCTTCACAGTTTGCATGCGCAAATTGTTGAAGTCTTCACAGTTTGTGTTTGCAAGCTGTTGGAGTCTTCACAGTTTGTGTGCTCAAAATGTTAAAGTCTTCACAGTTTGTGCTCGTAAGCTACTGAAGTCTTCACAGTTTGTACTCGCAAGTAATTTTACTCTTTACAGTTCGAGCTCGCAAGTTGTTGGAGTCTTCATAGTTTGTGTTTGCAAGCTGATGGAGTCTTCACAGTTTGTGCACGTAAGTTGTTATTGTCTTCCCAGTTTATGAGCACAAAGTGATTTTCTTCATAGTTTACACTCGTATGTTTTAGATTCATCACAATTTTTGCTCGCAAGCTATTAGAGTCTTCACACTTTATGCTGGGAAGCTGTTGGA
This sequence comes from Magnolia sinica, assembly GCF_029962835.1. Classification (NCBI taxonomy): domain Eukaryota; kingdom Viridiplantae; phylum Streptophyta; class Magnoliopsida; order Magnoliales; family Magnoliaceae; genus Magnolia; species Magnolia sinica. The sequence goes on from NC_080577.1 coordinate 63,106,848, forward strand.
GTCTTCACATGTTGTGTGCGCACATTGTTGAAGTCTTCACAATTTGTGCTCATAAGTTGTTGGAGTCTTCACAGTTTTTTCTCGCAAGCTATTGGAGTCTTCACAGGTTGTGCATGCAAGGTTTTAGATTATTTACAATTTATGTTTAAAAATTGTTGGAGTCTTCACAGTTTGTGTTCGCAACCTGTTAGAGTCTGCACAGTTTGTGCTCGGAAGTTGTTGGAGTCTTCATAGTTTGTGCTCGCAAGCTGTTGAAGTCTTCACAATTTGTGCTCGCAGGCTTTGGAGTCTTCACAGTTTGTGTACAAAAATGTTGAACTCTTCACAGTTTTTGTCCGCAAGATGTTAGAGTCTTCACAGTTTGTGCTCACAAGTTGTCAGAATCTTTACAGTTTGTGTGCGTAAATTGTTGAAGTCTTCACAGTTTGTGCTCGCAAGATGTTGGAGTCCACACAGTTTGTGCTGCAAGTTGTTGGAGTCTTCACAGTTTGTGCAAAAAATGTTGAACTCTTCACAGTTTGTGCTCGTAAGTTGTTGGAGTCTTCACAGTTTTTTCACGCATGCTGTTGGAGTCTTCATAGGTTGTGCAAGTAAAGTGTTAGAGTTTTCACAGTGTCTACACACAAGCTATTGGAGTCCTCACAATTTATGCTCATAAGCGGTTGGATTCTACATTTTTTTTACTTGCAATTTCGTGGAGTCTTCAATGTTTGTGCTCACAAGCTATTGGAGTCTTCACCGTTTGTGTGTGTAAAATGTTGAAGTCTTTGCAGTTTATGCTCGCAAGCTATTCGAGTCTTCACAGTTTGTGTGCGCAAAAGGTTGAAGTCTTCACAGCTTCTGCTTGCAAGCTGTTGGAGTTTCACAGTTTGTGTGCAGAAAATGTTGAAGTCATCACAGCTTGTGCTCGTAAGCTATTGGAGTCTTCATAGTTTTTCTCATAAGCTGTTGGAGTCTTCACAGGTTGTGCACATAGAGTGTTAGAGTCTTCACATTATCTTCACACAAGCTGTCGGAGTCCTCACAATGTATGCCCAAAAGCTGTTGGATTCTACACATTTGTGCTCTCAATTTGTTAGAGTCTTCACAGCTTGTGCTTGAAAGCAGTTGGAGTCTTCACAGTTTGTGTGCGTCAATTGTTGAGGTCTTCACAATTTGTGGTCGCAAGCTATTGGAGACTTCACAGTTTGTGTGCGCAAAATGTAGAAGTCTTCACGGTTTGTGCTCGTACGCTATTAAAGTGTGTACATTTTGTACTCAGAAGCTATTTTAGTCTTCACGGTTTCTGCTCGCAAGTTGTTAGAGTCTTTATAGTTTGTGCTCGCAAGCTAATGGAGTCTTCATAGTTTGTGCACGCAAATTGTTATAGTCTTCCCAGTTTGTGCTCACAAAGTGTTTGAGTCCTCAAAGTTTATGCTCACAAGTTTTAGATTCTTAACAATTTGTGCTTGTAAAATGTTGGATTCTACACAGTTTGTGCTCGTAAGCTGTTAGAGTCTTCACACTTCCTACATGCAAGTTGTTGGAATCTCCACAGTTTTTTCTCGCAAGCTATTGGAGTCTTCACAGGTTGTGCGTGCAAGGTTTTAGATTCTTCACAGTTTGTACTGAAAAATTGTTGGAGTCTTCACAGTTTGTGCTCGCAACCTGTTAGAGTCTGCACAGTTTGTGCTCACAAGCTGTTGGAGTCTTCACAGTTTGTGTGCACAAAATCTTAAAATCTTCATAGTTTATGCTTGTAAGTTGTTTGTGTCTTCATAGTTTTTTCTCGCCATGTTGTTGGAGTCTTCACAGGTTGTGCATGCAGAGTGTTAGAGTCTTCACAGTATCTGCACACAAGCTGTTAGAGTCCTCACAATTTATGCCCGTAAGCTATTGGATTCTACACAGTTTGTGCTCTCAATTTGTTGGAGTCTTCATAGCTTGTGCTCGCAAGCTGTTGAAATTTTCACAGTTTGTGTGCACAAATTGTTTAAGTCTTCACAATTTGTACTCGCAAGCTGTTGGAGTCCTCACAGTTTGTGTGCGCAAAATGTTGAAGTCTTCACAGTTTATGCTCATAAGCTGTTGAAGTCTTCAGAGTTTGTACACTCAAGTTGTTTTAGTCTTCACAATTTGAGCTTGAAAGATGTTGGAGTCTTCAGAGTTTGTGCTCTCAAGCTGATGGAGTGTTTACAGTTTGTGCGCGTAAAGCGTTTGAGTCTTCACAGTTTGTGCTCGCAAGTTTTAGATTCTTTATACCTTGTGCTTGTAAATTGTTAGAGTCTTCACAATTTGTGCTCGCAAGCTGTTAGAGTCTTCACATTTTTTGCTCACAAGCTGTTGGAGTCTTCATAGTTTATGTGCACAAATTGTTGAAGTCTTCATAGTTTGTGCTCACAAGCTGTTGGAGTCTTCACAGTTTGTGTGTGCAAATGTTGAAGTCTTCATAGTTTGTGCTCGTAAGCTATTGAAGTCTTCACAGTTTGTACTCGCAAGTTGTTTTTGTCTTCACAGTTTGAGCCCGTAAGCTATTGGAGTCTTTGTAGTTTGTGAACGCATGCTAATGGAGTCTTCACAATTTGTACACACAAGTTGTTATAATCTTCCCAGTTTGTGAGCACAAAGTGTTTGAATCTTCACAGTTTATGCTCGCAAGTTTTAGATTCTTCACAGTTTGTGCTCATAAATTGTTGGAGTCTTCACAGTTTGTGCTTGTAAGTTGTTAGAGTCTTCACACTGTGTGCTCGTAAGTTGTTGGAGTCTTCACAGTTTGTATGCGCAAATTGTTGAAGTCTTCACAGTTTCTGTTCGCAGGCTGTTAGAGTCTGCACAATTTGTGCTCGCAAGTTGTTTGAGTCTTGATAGTTTATATGCGTAAAATGTTGAAGTCTTGACAGTTTGTGCTCGTAAGCTGTTGGAGTCTTCACAGTTTTTTCACACAAGTTGTTGGAGTCTTCACAGGTTGTGCATGCAGAGTGTTAGAGTCTTCATAGTGTCTACATGCAAGTTGTCAGAGTCCTCACAATTTATGCCCGTAAGCGGTTGGATTCTACATTATTTTTGCTCACAATTTGTTGAGTCTTCACAGTTTGTGCTCACAAGCAGTTGGAGTCTTCACAGTTTATGTGCGCAAAATGTTGAAGTCTTTACAGTTTGTTCTCATAAGCTATTGAAGTCTTCATAGTTTGTACACGCAAGATGTTTTAGTCTTTACAATTTGAGATCGCAAGCTGTTGGAGTCTTCAGAGTTTGTGCTCGCAAGCTGATGGAGTCTTCACAGTTTATGCGCGGAAAGTGTTGGAGTCTTCACAGTTTATGCTCGCAAGTTTTTTATTCTTCATAGTTTATGCATGCAAATTGTTAGAGCCTTCACAGTTTGTGCTCGCAAGCTGTTTAAGTCTTCACATTTTGTGCTTGCAAGCTGTTAGAGTCTTCACAGTTTATGTGCGCAAAAATTTCAAGTCTTCACAGTTTGTGCTCGCAAGCCGTTGAAGTCTTCACAGTTTGTGTCTGTAAAATGTTGAAGTCTTCGCAGTTTATTCTCGTAAGCTATTGAAGTCTTCATAGTTTGTACTCGCAAGCTGTTTTAGTCTTAACAGTTTGAGCTCGCAAGCTGTTGGAGTCTGCATAGTTGGTGCTCGCAAGCTGATGGAGTCTACACAATTTATGCATGCAAGTTGTTATACTCTTCCCAGTTTGAGCATGCAAAGCATTTGAGTCTTCATAGTTTGTGCTCATAAGTTTTAGATTCATTACAACTTGTGCTCGTAAATTGTTGAAGTCTTCACAGTTTTTGCTCGCAAGCTATTAGAGTCTTCACACTTTGGGCAGGCAAGCTGTTAGAGTCTTCACATGTTGTGTGCGCAAAATGTTGAAGTCTTCACAGTTTTTGCACATAAGTTGTTGGACTCTTCACAATTTCTTCTCACAAGTTGTTGGAGTCTTCACAACTTGTGCACGCAAGGTTTTAGATTCTTCACATTTTGTGCTCGAAAATTATTAGAGTCTTCATAGTTTGTGTCGCAACCTATTAGAGTCTGCAAAATTTGTGCACGCAAGTTGTTGGAGTCTTCATAGTTTGTGTGCACAAAATGTTGAAATGTTCATAGTTTCTGCTTGCAGGCTGTTGGAATCTTCAGAGTTTGTGCACGCAAATTGTTCAAGTCTTCATAGTTTGTGCTTGCAAGCTGTTAGAGCCTTCACAGTTTGTGTGCATAAAATGTTGAAGTCTTCACAATTTGTGTTCGCAAGTTGTTGGAGTCTTCACAGTTTGTGCTTGCAAACTGTTGGAATCTTCACAGTTTGTGCTCGTAAGCTGTTGGAGTCTTCACAGTTTGTGCTCGAAAGTTGTTGGAGTCTTCACAATTTGTGTGTGCAAAATGTTGAAGTCTTCACAGTTTGTGCCCGTAAGCTATTGGAGTCTTCACAATTTTTTCACATAAGTTGTTGGAGTCTTCACAGGTTGTGCACGTAGAGTGTTAGAGTCTTCACAGTGTCTACACGCAACCTATCGGAGTCCTGACAATTTATGCTCATAAGCGGTTGGATTCTACATTATTTGTGCTCACAATTTATTGGAGTATTCACGGCTTCTCCTCGCAAGCTATTGGAATCTTCACAGTTTGTGCGCACAAATTGTTGAAGTCTTCACATTTTATGCTCACAAGCTGTTGGAGTCTTCACAATTTGTGTGCGCAAAATGTTGAAGTCTTCACAGTTTATGCTCGCAAGTTGTTGGAGTCTTCACAGTTTGCGTGGGCAAAATGTTGAAGTATTCACAGCTTGTGCTCGTAAGCTATTGGAGTCTTCATAGTTTTTTCTCACAAGCTTGTGGAGTCTTCATAGGTTATGCGCGCAGAGTGTTAGAGTCTTCACATTATCTACACGCAAGTTGTCAGAGTCCTCACAATTTATGCCCACAAGCTATTAGATTCTACACAGTTTGTGCCCTCAATTTGTCATAGTCTTCACAACTTGTGGTCACAAGCTGTTGGAGTCTTCACAGTTTGTGTGCGCACATTGCTGAACTGTTCACAATTTATGCTCGCAAGCAGTTGGAGTCTTCACAGTTTATGTCCGCAAAATGTTGAAGACCTCACAGTTTGTGCTCGTAAGCTATTGAAGTCTTCATAGTTTGTACTCGCAAACTATTTCAGTCTTCACAGTTTGAGCTCGCAAGCTATTCGAGTCTTCATAGTTTGTGCTCGCAAGCTGATGGAGTATTCACAGTTTATGCACACAAGTTGCTATACTTTTCCCAGTTTGTGCATGTAAAGTGTTTGAGTCTTCACAGTTTATGCTCGCAAGTTTTAGAATATTGACAGTTTGTGCTCACAAATTGTTAGATTCTTCACAGTTTGTGGTCGCAAGTTCTTAGTGTCTACACACTTCGTACTCGCAAGTTGTTGGAGTCTTCATAGTTTTTTCTCGCAAGCTGGTGGAGTCTTCACAGTTTGTGCTCAAAAATGGTTGAAGTCATAGCAATTTGTGCTCGCAACCAGTCAGAGTATGCATTAATTGAGGTCGCAAGCTGTTGGAGTCTTCACAGTTTGTGTGCGTAAGTTGTTGAAGTCTTCACAGTTTGTGACGTAAGCTATTGGAGTCTTCATATTTTTTTCTCGCATGCTATTGGAGTCTTCACGAGTTGTGCGCACAGTGTTAGAGTCTTCATAGTATCTGCATGCAAGCTATCTGAGTCCTCACAATTTATGCCCATATGCTTTTGGATTCTACTGTAAGTGCTATAATTTAAAGCCCTGTTTGTTGTCAAATTTGTGGTGCCAAAGACACTACTATGAAGCTTGCATATATGAAGAACAAAGCTCTACTCAAGATTAACGTTGATTAACAAGCAATGTTCATAAGTCAAGACTTGAGAAAGTTGAGATGTTTGACAAGGTCTCAAGAAGCTTTCAAGTTCAATCTCAAGATCTTAAAAAGCTCTCAAGTTTAAACGACATCAAGACTTCAAGCTCCATTACTTTCAAAGGTCACTCGTCTCTAAAGTTTCAATGTCCTTACTTCACTATTGAGGCATGACTGACCTTAGGTTGACCTTTAGAGTAGGTCATTTTGGATACATAATTCATATGTTTTATATAAGTGAGTTTGGTCTGTTCTAAGACTAGTGCTGGACTTTGTTCGACTAGTCTTAGCACTGCTTCGACCTGTCTAAACATTTCTTGGATCAGTCGTAAGTTTGTTGCAAAAATTAAAAATTTTCTGTTAGGCTTCGACTAGTCCTGGACTATTCGACCAGTCGTAGGAACAGCGTCGACTGCATCTACGAGCAGTCGTAAACCTACGACTCAAAGAACAGCGTTGAAATTAGATAACCTATGACCAGTCGAAGGGATCCTACGACCAGTCGAAGGGATCTTACGACCAATTGAAGGATACCTACGACCAGTCGAAGGAGACCTACGACCAGTCGTGAAATTGTCAAATCCTATCACGCTCAAATTTTCAAATATCTGTTGGTTCTACGACCAGTCATAGAGGTCCTTAGACCAGTCGAAGACGTGATTTGCTCACCTATAAATAGAGCACGAATCTCAGAATAAAGAAAAGTAATTCAAGTTAATTTAATTTGGTCTTCTGAGAAATAAGTCGGTGCTCCATTTAAGCTAAGTGTGCATATATAATATTATCTTTCTTTAGCTTTGTTAATTGATTTTGTTTCTTGCATTCCAATCTAATCTGAAAAGAGGAATTGTTGTTTTCCTTTTTCTGGAATCAAAATCAATTAGAGCTAGCCCTTTTTTGTTTTAATTTAAAATCTATTAGAACCTAGAACCATTATAAAGTGAGTATTGGACATTGAAATTTGACATTCAAATCTCTACTCCAACTTGGTTCTTCTGGGCTGCTACAACGAAGGAGAAAATCAGGTATTTTACAATTTGTGTAATTTACATTATTTGGTTTTATTTGAGGTTAAGCCAGAAAAATCTCAAAGTTGTTGGTTATCTGAGGAGAGCCATAAAACTCAGAAGTGAGGGTTTTTAAATTGTGTAAGCCCTTTGAAAAAGACACAATTATGAAGGTTTTGGGTGAACCTGTGAAAACCTATTTGATAGTGAACGCTAATATCCCCTATGTGAGGATATTAGGAGTGGAGTAGCATTCTGTGTGGCTGTTGTTTAACAGTTGGTGAACACATAGGTGAACCACTATAATTCTTTATATTGTGGATGTGTGATTTATATTTCCTATCTTTTATCATTCAGAATTGTGGAATCTTGTAATCATTACATTTCAAGCACAGTGGGGAATGTTGTAATAATTTAGATTTACATTTCAACATTATATTTTTGCTATCTCTTTATTATGTTGAGCTTCGGTTTCTCTATTTGTTCTAGAAATAAAGTTGTCCTAGAATAAACTTTAATTTTTGGTGTAAGGTTGTCCTTAGAACAATTTTTGTTTCAATTTCTCTATTTTAGGTTGCTTTCCATTCTTATACTGTGATTGGTGTATAGTGTTATCTATTCTTTGTTTCATATTCTGCAATATTTAAATTTAATTTTGCATAGTCCTATTCACCCCACCTCTAGGACATATAGCTTGGCCATTTCATCTACACAGTTTCTGCTCCAATTTGTTGGAGTCTTCACATCTTGTGTGCGCAAGCCATTAGAGTCTTAATAGTTTGTGTGCGTAAAATGTTGAAGTCCTCACAGTTTGTGCTCTCAAGCTGTTGGATTCTGCACAATTTGTACTCCCAAGCTGTTGGAGTCTTCACAATTTGTACCCGCAAGCAGTTGGTGTATTCACAATTTGTGTGCGCAAAATGTTGAAGTCTTCACAGTTTATGCTCGTAAGTTGTTCGAGTCTTGACAGTTTTTTCACACAGGCTGTTCGAGACTTCACAAGTTGTGTACGTAGAGTGTTAGAGTCTTCATAGTGTCTACAAGAAACCTATTGGAATCCTCACAATTATGCTCATAAGAGGTTGGATTCTACATTATTTGTGCTCGCAATTTGTTGGAGTATTCACAGCTTGTGCCCATAACCTGTTGGAGTCTTCACAGTTTGTGTCCACAAATTGTTTAAGTCTTCATAGTTTGTGCTCGCAATTTGTTGGAGTCTTGACAGTTTTTGTGTTCAAAATGTTAAAGTCTTCACAGTTTGTGCTCGCAAGCTGTTAAAGTCTTCGCAGTTTGTGTGCGCAAAATGTTGAAGTCTTCATAGCTTGTGCTCATAATCTGTTGGAGTCTTCACAGTTTTTCTCACAAGCTGTCGGAGTCCTCACAATTTATCCCACAAGCTGATGGATTCTACAAGTTTATGCTCTCAATTTGTTGGAGTCTTCACAGCTTGTGCTCGCAAGCTATTGGAGTCTTCATAGTTTGTGTGCCAAATTGTTGAAGTCTTCATAGTTTGTGCTCGCATGCTGTTCGAGTCTTCAAAGTTTCTGTGCATAAAATGTTGAAGTCCTCATAGTTTGTACTCGTAAGCTGTTGAAGTCTTCACAGTTTGTGCTCGCAAGCGGTTGGAGTCTGCACAATTTGTGCTCGCAGGCTGTTGGAGTCTTCACAGTTTGTGTACGAAAAATGTTGAAGTCTTCATAGTTTGTGCTCGTAAGTTGTTAAAGTCTTCACAGTTTTTTCACGCAAGCTGTTAAAGTTTTCACAGGTTGTGCACATAGAGTGTTAGAGTCTTCACAGAGTTTACAAGCAACTTGTTGGAGTCCTCACAAATTATGCTCATAAGAAGTTGGATTCTACATTATTTGTGCTCACAGTTTGTTGGAATATTCACAACTTCTGCTCGTAAGCTTTTGGATTCTACACAATTTGTGCTCACAAATTGTTGGAGTCTTCACAACTTGTGCACATAAGCCATTGGAGTCTTCACAGTTTGTGTACACAAAATGTTAAAGTCTTCACAGTTTGTGCTTACAAGCTGTTGGAGTCTTCACAGTTTGTGTGCGCAAAATGTTGAAGTCTTCACAACTTGTGCTCGTTAGCTATTGGAGTCTTCACAGTTTTTTCTCGCAAGCTTGCGAAGTCTTCACAGGATTTTCACGCAGTGTTAGAGTCTTCACATTATCCGCACGCAAGCTGTTGGAGTGCTCATAATTTATGCCCACAAGCTGTTGGATTCTACACAGTTTGTGATCTCAAATTGTTGGAGTCTTCACAGCTTGTGCTCGCAAGCTGTTAGTCTTCACAGTTTGTGTGTGAAATTGTTTAAGTCTTCACAGTTTGTGCTCGCAAGCTGTTAGAGTCTTCATAGTTTGTGTCTGGAAAATGTTAAAGTCCTCATAGTTTGTGCTCATAAGCTACTGAAGTCTTCATAGTTTGTACTCGCTAGCTGTTTTAGTCTTAACAGTTTGAGCTCGCAAGCTGTTGGAGTCTTCATAGTTTGTGCTCATAAGCTGATGGAGTATTCACAGTTTGTGCATGCAAATTGTAATAATCTACCCAGTTTGTGCGCGTAAAGTGTTTGAGTCTTCACAGTTTATGCTCGCAAGTTTTAGAATCTTCACAATTTGTGTTGACAAAGTATTAAATTCTTCACAGTTTGTGGTCGCAAGCTGTTAGTGTCTACACACTTGGTGCTCGCAAGTTGTTGGAGTCTTCACAGTTTTTTCTCGCAAGCTGGTGGAGTCTTCACATGCTGTGTGCGTAAGGTTTTAGATTCTTCACAATTTGTGCTCAAAAATTGTTGGAGTCATCACAATTTGTGCTCGCAACCAATTAGAGTTTGCATTTTTTAAAGTCACAAGCTGTTGGAGTCTTCACAATTTGTGTGCGCAAAATGTTAAAGTCTTCACAGTTTGTGCTCGTAAGCTGTTGGAGTCTTCAAAGTTTTTTCTCGCAATGTTGGAGTCTTCACGGGCTGTGCGCACAGTGTTAGAGTCTTCATAGTATCTACACGCAAGCTGTCAGAGTCCTCACAATTTATGCCCACAAGCTGTTGGATTCTACACAGTTTGTGCTCTCAATTTGTTGGAGTCTTCACAGATTGTGCTCACAAGCTGTTGTAGTCTTAATAGTTTGTGGCACAAAATGCTGAAGTCCTCACAGTTTGTGGTCTCAAGTTGTTGGAATCTACACAATTTGTCCTCACAAGCTGTTGGATTCTTCACAATTTGTACTCGCAAGCTATTGGAGTCTTCACAGTTTGTGTCTGCAAAATGTTAAAGTCTTCACCATTTGTGCTCGTAAGTTGTTGGAGTCTTTACAGTTTTTTCACGCAAGCTGTTGGAGTCTTCACAGGTTGTGCACGCAAAGTGTTAGAGTCTTCAGAGTGTCTACAAGCAACCTGTCGGAGTCCTCGTAATTTATGCTCATAAGCAGTTGGATTCTACATTATTTGTGCTCGCAATTTGTTGTAGTATTCATAGCTTGTGCTCGCAAGCTTTTGGAATCTTCACAGTTTATGCGCGCAAATTGTTCAAGTCTTCACATTTTGTGCTCGGAAGCTGTGGGAGTCTTCACAGTTTGTGTGCCCAAAATGTTGAAGTCTTCACAGTTTGTGCTCAGAAGCTATTCGAGTCTTCATAGTTTTTATGCGCAAAATGGTGAAGTTTTCACAGCTTGTGCTCGTAAGCTATTGGAGTCTTAAGAATTTTTTCTCGTAAGCTTGCGGAGTCTTCATTGGTTATGTGTGCAGAGTGTTAGAGTCTTCACATTATCTGCATGCATGCTGTCGGAGTCCTCACAATTTATGCCCAAAAGCTGTTGAATTCTACACAATTTGTGCTCTCAATTTGTTAGTCTTCACAGCTTGTGCTCGCAAGCTATTGGAGTCTTCACAGATTGTGTGCGCAAAATGTTGAAGTCTTCATAGTTTATGCTCGCAAGCTATTAGAGTCTTCACAATTTGTGTCTGCAAAATGTTGAAGTCCTCACAGTTTGTGCTCATAAGCTGTTGAAGTCTTCATAGTTTGAGCTCGCAAGCTGTTAGAGCCTTCACAGTTTGAGGTCACAAGCAATTGGAGTCTTCACAGTTTATGTGCGCAAAATGTTGAAGTCTTCACAGTTTGTGCTCGTAAGCTGTTGGAGTCTTCATAATTTTTTCTCGCAAGCTGTTAGAGTCTTCACTGGATGTGCCTGCAGAGTGCTAATGTCTTCACAATATCTGCATACAAGCTATCAGAGTCCTCACAATTTATGCCCGCAAGCTGTTGGATTCTACAGAGTTGGTGCTCACAATTTGTTGGAGTCTTCACATCTTCGCACAAGTTGTTGGAGTCTTAATAGTTTATGTGCGTAAAATGTTGAAGTCCTCACAGTTTGTGCTCTCAAGCTGTTGAAGTCTACACAATTTGTACTCGCAAGCTGTTAGAGTCTTCACAATTTGTACTCGCTAGTTGTTGGAGTCTTCACAGTTTGTGTGCACAAAATGTTAAAGACTTCACAGTTTGCGCTCGTTAGTTGTTCGAGTCTTGATAGTTTTTTCACGTAAGTTATTCGAGTCTTCACAAGTTGTGCACGTAGAGTGTTAAACTCTTCACAGTGTCTACATGCAACCTCTCGAAGTCCTTATAATTTATGCTCATAAGCAGTTAGATTTAGATTATACATTATTTATGCTCACAATTTGTTGGAGTATTCACAGCTTGCACTCGCAAGCTATTGGAGTCTTCACAGTTTGTCTCCGCAAATTATTCAAGTCTTCACAGTTTATGCTCGCAAGCTATTGGAGACTTCACAGTTTGTGCATGCAAAATGTTGAAGTCTTCACAATTTGTACTCGCAAGCTGTTGGAGTCTTCACAGTTGGTGTGCGCAAAATGTTGAAGTCTTCACAGCTTGTGCTCATAAGCTGTTGGAGTCTTCACAATTTTTTCTGACAAGCTGTTTGCGTCTTCATAGGCTATGCATGCAGAGTGTTAAAGTCTTTAAATTATCTACACGCAAGTTGTCGGAGTCCTCACAATTTATGCCCACAAGCTGTTAGATTCTACACAGTTTGTGCTCTCAATTTGTTGGAGTCTTCACAGCTTGTGCTCGCAAGCTATTGGAGTCTTCACAGTTTGTGTGCCAAATTGTTGAAGTCTTCAATGTTTGTGCTAGCATGTTGTTCGAGTCATCAAACTTTTGTGCAAGAAATGTTGAAGTCCTCATAGTTTGTACTTGTAAGCTGTTGAAGTCTTCACAGTTTGTGCTCGCAAGTGGTTGGAGTTCACACAATTTGTGCTCACAGGCTGTTGGAGTCTTCATAGTTTGTGTATGAAAAATGTTGAAGTCTTCACAGTTTGTGCTCGTAAGTTGTTGAAGTCTTCACAGTTTTTTCATGCAAGCTGTTGGAGTCTTCACAAGTTGTGCACGCAGAGTGTTAGAGTCCTCACAGAGTCTACACGCAACTTGCCGGAGTCCTCACTATTTTTGCTCACAGGCGGTTAGATTCTACATTATTTGTGCTCGCAATTTATTATAGTATTCACAACTTCTACTTGCAAGCTGTTGGAATCTTCACAGTTAGTGCGCGCAAATTGTTCAAGTCTTCACATTTTGTAATCGCAAGCTGTTGGAATCTTCACAGTTTATGTACGCAAAATGTTAAAGTCTTCACAGTTTGTGCTTGCAAGCTATTGGAGTCTTCACAATTTGTGTGTGAAAATGTTAAAGTCTTCACAGCTTGTGCTTGTAAGCTGTTGGAGTCTTCATAGTTTTTTCTCGCAAGTTTGCGGAGTCTTCACAGGTTATGTGTGCAGAGTGTTAGAGTCATCACATTATCTGCACGCAAGCTGTCAGAGTCCTCAGAATTTATGCCCACAAGCTATTTGATTCTACACAGTTTGTGCTCTCAATTTGTTGGAGTCTTCACAGCATGTGCTCATAAGCTGTTGGAGTCTTCACAGTTTGTGTGTGTAAAATGTTGAAGTCTTCACAGTTTATGCTCATAAGTTGTTGGAGTCTTCACAGTTTGTGTGTGTAAAATGTTGAAGTCTTCACAGTTTATGCTCGCAAGTAGTTGGAGTCTTCACAGTTTGTGTCCGCAAAATGTTGAAGTCCTCACAGTTTCTACTCGTTAGCTGTTGAAGTCTTCATAGTTTGAGGTCGTAAGCTGCTAGAGTCTTCACAGTTTGAGGTCGTAAGCTGTTGGAGTCTTCACAGTTTGTGTGCGCAAAATGTTAAAGTCTTCACAGTTTATGCTCGTAAGCTGTTAAAGTCTTCATAGTTTTTTTTGCAAACTATTGGAGTCTTCACTGGTTGTGCACGCAGAGTGTTAGAGTCTTCGCAATATCTAAATGCAAGCTGTCCGAGTCCTCACAATTTATGCCCACAAGCTGTTCGATTCTACACAGTTTGTGCTTAAAATTTGTTGGAGTCTTCACATCTTGTGTGCACAAGATGTTAGAGTCTTAATAGTTTGTGTGCATAAAATGTTGAAGTCCTCACAGTTTGTGTTCTCAAGTTGTTGGAGTCTACAGAATTTGTACTTGCTAGCTGTTGGAGTCTTCCCAATTTGTACTCACAAGCTGTTGGTGTCTTCACAGTGTGTGTGCGCAAAATGTTGAAGTCTTCACAGTTTGTGCTCGTAAGTTGTTCGAGTCTTGATAGTTTTTTCACGCAAGTTGTTCGAGTCGTCACAAGTTATGCACGTAGAGTGTTAGAGTCTTCACAGTGTCTGCATGTAACCTGTCGGAGTCCTCACAATTTATGCTCATAAGCGGTTGGATTATACATTATTTATGCTCACAATTTGTTGGAGTATTCACAGCTTGTGCTCGCAAGCAGTTGGAGTCTTCACAATTTGTGTCCGCAAATTATTCAAGTCTTCATAGTTTATGCTCGCAAGCTGTTGGAGTCTTCACAGTTTGTGTGCACAAAATGTTGAAGTCTTCACAGTTTGTGCTCGCAAGCTATTGGAGTCTTCACAATTTGTGTGTGCAAAATGTTGAAGTCTTCACAGCTTATGCTCGTAAGCTATTGGAGTCTTCATAGTTTTTTCACGCAAGCTGTTTGCGTCTTCACAGGCTATGCGTGCAAAGTGTTAGAGTCTTCACATTATCTGCATGCAAGCTGTCGGAGTCGTCACAATTTATGCCCATAAGCTGTTGGATTCTACACAGTTTGTACTCTCAATTTGTTAGAGTCTTCACAGCTTGTGCTCGCAAGCTATTAGAGTCTTCACAGTTTGTGTGCCAAATTGTTTGTTTTCCTAGTTTGTGCTCGCATGCGGTTTGAGTATTCAAAGTTTGTGTGCAAAATATGTTGAAGTCCCTACAGTTTGTACTCGTAAGCTGTTCAAGTCTTCAGAGTTTATGCTCGCAAGCGGTTAGAGTCTGCACAATTTGTGCTCGCAGGCTATTGGAGTCTTCACAGTTTGTGTGTGAAAAATGTTGAAGTCTTCACAGTTTGTGCTCGTAAGCTGTTGAAGTCTTCACAAGTTTTTCATGCAAGCTGTTGGAGTCTTCACCGGTTGTGTATGCAGAGTGTTAGAGTCTTCACAGAGTCTACACGCAACCTATCGGAGTCCTCACAATTTATGCTCATAAGTGGTTGGATTCTACATTATTTGTGCTCATAAATTATTGGAGTATTCCCAACTTCTACTCGCAAGCTGTTGGAATCTTCACAGTTAGTGAGCGCAAATTGTTCAAATCTTCACATTTTGTGCTCGCAAGCTGTTAGAGTTTTCACAGTTTGTGTACGCAAAATATTAAAGTCTTCACAGTTTGTGCTTGTCAGCTATTAGAGTCTTCACAGTTTGTGTGTGCAAAATGTTGAAGTCTTCACAGCTTGTGCTCGTAAGCTGTTAGAGTCTACACAGTTTTTTCTCATAAGCTTGTGGATTCTTCATAGGTTATGCGCGCAGAGTGTTGGAGTCTTCACATTATCTACATGCAAGTTGTTGGAGTCCTCACAATTTATGCCCACAAGCTGTTGGTTTCTACACTTTTTGTGCTCTCAATTTGTTAGAGTCTTCTCAGCTTGTACCCACAAGTTGTTTGAGTCTTCACAGTTTGTGTACGAAATTGTTTAAGTCTTCACAGTTTGTGCTCGCAAGCTGTTAGAGTCTTCATAGTTTGTGTCTGAAAAATGTTAAAATCCTTATAGCTTATGCTCGTAAGCTATTGAAGTCTTCACAATTTGTACTCACATGTTGTTTTAGTCTTCATAGTTTAAGCTCGCAAGCTATTGGAGTCTTCATAGTTTGTGCTCACAAGCTGATGGAGTATTCACGGTTTGTGTATGCAAGTTGTAATAGTCTTCCCAGTTTGTGCACATAAAGTGTTTGAGACTTCACAGTTTATGCTCACAAGTTTTAGAATCTTCACAGTTTAGATTCTTCATAGTTATTGGTCGCAAGCTGTTAGTGTCTACACACTTAATGCTCGCAAGTTGTTGGAGTCTTCACAGTTTTTTCTGGTAAGCTAGTGGAGTCTTCACATGTTGTGTGCACAAGGTTTTAGATTCTTCACAGTTTGTGCTCGAAAATGGTTGGAGTCACACAATTTGTGCTCGCAACCAATCAGTCTGCACTGTTTGAGGTCGCAAGCTGTTGGAGTCTTCACAGTTTGTGTACGCAAAATGTTGAAGTCTTCACAGTTTGTGCAGGTAAGCTGTTGGAGTCTTCATAGTTTTTTCTCTCAAGCTGTTGGAGTCTTCACGGGTTGTGCGCGCAAAGTGTTAGAGTCTTCATAGTATCTGCACGCAAGCTGTCGGAGTCCTCACAATTTATGCCCACAAGCTGTTGGATTCTACACAGTTTGTGCTCTCAATTTGTTGGAGTCTTCACATCTTGTGCGCGCAAGCTATTGGAGTCTTAATAGTTTGTGTGCATAAAATGTTGAAGTCCTCACAGTTTGTGCTCTCAAGCTGTTGGAGTCTGAATAATTTGCACTCGCAAGCTGCTGGAGTCTTCACAATTTGTACTCGCAAGCTGTTGTTGTCTTCACAGTTTGTGTGTGCAAAATGTTGAAGTCTTCACAGTTTGTGCTCGTAAGTTGTTCGAGTCTTGACAGTTTTTTCACACAAGTTGTTCGAGTCTTCACAAGTTGTGCACGTAGTGTTAGAGTCTTTACAGTGTTTACATGCAACCTATTGGAGTCTTCACAATTTATGCTCATAAGCGGTTGGATTATACATTATTTGTGCTCGCAATTTGTTGGAGTATTCATAGCTTGTGCTCGCAAGTTATTAGAGTCTTCACAGTTTGTGTCCTCAAATTGTTCAAGTCCTCATAGTTTGTGCTCGCAAGCTGTCTGAGTCTTCATAGTTTATGTGCGCAAAATATTGAAGTCTTCATAGTTTGTGCTCGCAAGCTGTTGGATTCTTCGCAGTTTGTGTGCACATAATGTTGAAGTCTTCACAGCTTGTGCTCGTAAGTTATTATAGTCTTCACAGTTTTTTCTCGTAAGCTGTTTGCTTCTTCATAGGTTATGTGCGCAGAGTGTTAGAGTCTTCACATTATCTACACGCAAGCTGTCGGAGTCCACACAATTTATGCCCACAAGCTGTTGGATTCTACACAATTTGTGCTCTCAATTTGTTGGAGTCTTCACAGCTTGTGCTCATAAGCTATTGGAGTTTTCACAGTTTGTGTGCCAAATTGTTGAAGTCTTCACAGTTTGTGCTTGCATGTTGTTGGAGTCTTCAAAGCTTATGTGCACAAAATGTTGAAGTCCTTACAGTTTGTACTTGTAAGTTGTTGAAGTCTTCACAGTTTGTGCTCGCAAGTGGTTGGAGTCTGCACAATTTGTGCTCGCTGGCTGTTGGAGTCTTCACAGTTTGTGTACGAAAAATGTTGAAGTCTTCACAGTTTGTGCTCATAAGCTGTTGAAGTCTTCACATGTTTTACACGTAAACTGTTAGAGTCTTCACAGATTGTGCACGCAGAGTGTTAGAGTCTTCATAGAGTCTACACGCAACCTGTTGGAGTCCTCGCAATTTATGATCATAAGCGGTTGGATTCTACTTTATTTGTGCTCACAATTTGTTGGAGTATTCACAACTTCTGCTCCCAAGCTATTGGAATCTTCACAGTTAGTGCGCATAAATAGTTCAAGTCTTCACATTTTGTGCTCGCAAGCTGTTGGAGTCTCACAGTTTGTGTATGCAAAATGTAAAAGTCTTCACAGTTTGTGCACGCAAGTTGTTCGAGTCTTCACAGTGTGTGTGCATAAAATGTTGAAGTCTTCACAGCTAGTGCTCGTAAGTAGTTGGAGTCTTCACAGTTTTTTCTCGTAAGCTTGCGGAGTCTTCACAGGTTATGCGCGCAAAGTGTTAGAGTCTTCACATTATCAGCATGTTAGTTGTCTGAGTCCTCATAATTTATGCCCACAAACTTTTGGATTCTACACAGTTTGTGCTCTCAACTTGTTGGAGTCTTCACAGCTTGTGCTCGAAAGCTGTTGGAGTCTTCACAGTTTGTGTGCTCAAATTGTTGTTGTCTTCACAGTTTGTGCTTGCAAGCTGTTGGAATCTTCACAGTTTGTGTCAACAAAATGTTGAAGTCCTCACAGTTTGTTCTCTCAAGCTATTGGAGTCTACACAATTTGTACTCGCAAGCTATTGGAGTCTTCACAATTTGTACTCGCAAGCTATTAGAGTCTTCACAGTTTGTGTCTGAAAAATGTTGAAGTCTTCACCGTTTGTGCTCGTAAGTTGTTGGAGTCTTCACAGTTTTTTCAAGCAAGCTATTGGAGTCTTCACAGGTTGTGCACGCATAGTGTTAGAGTCTTCACAGTGTCTACATGCAACCTGGCGGAGTCCTCGTAATTTATGCTCATAAGTGGTTGGATTCTACATTATTTGTGCTCACAATTTGTTGTAGTATTCATAGCTTATGCTCACATGCTTTTGGAATCTTCACAGTTTGTGCGTGCAAATTATTCAAGTCTTCACATTTTCTACTCGGAAGCTGTGGGAGTCTTCACAGTTTGTGTGCCCAAAATGTTGAAGTCTTCATAGTTTGTGCTCGGAAGCTATTCGAGTCTTCACAATTTTTGTGCATAAAATGGTGAAGTCTTCATGCTTGTGCTCGTAAGCTGTTGGAGTCTTAACAGTTTTTTCTCGCAAGCTTGCGGAGTCTTCATAGGTTATGTGTGCAGAGTGTTAGAGTCTTCACATTATCTGCACACAAGCTGTCGGAGTCCTCACAATTTATGCCCACAAGCTGTTGGATTCTACACATTTTGTGCTCTCAATTTGTTGGAGTCTTCACAACTTGTGCTCGTAAGCAATTTTAGCCTTTATAGTTTGTGTGTCAATTTGTTGAAGTCTTCATAGTTTGTGCTCACAAGCTGTTGGAGTCTTCACAGTTTGTGTACACAAAATCTTAAAGTCCTCATAGTTTATGCTCGTAAGCTGTTGCAGTCTTCACAGTTTGTGCTCGCAAGCTGTTAGAGTCTACATAATTTGTGCTCACAAGCTATTGGAGTCTTCACAGTTTATGCTCGCAAGCTATTGGAGTCTTCACAAACCGTATGTTGTTGGAGTCTTCGCATTTTGCGCTCGCAAGCTAGTGGAGTCTATACAATTTGTACTCGCAAGTTGTTGGAATCTTCACTGTTTATGTGCGCAAAATGTTGAAGCCTTCACCGTTTATGCTCGTAGGCTTTGGAGACTTCACAGTTTTTTCACGCAAGTTATTGGAGTGTTCACAAGTTTTACATGCAGAGTGTTAGTCTTCACAATGTGTACACGCAACCTATTGGAGTCCTCATAATTTATGCTCATAAGCGGTTGGATTCTACTTTATTTGTGCTCGCAATTTGTTGGAGTATTCACAGCTTGTGCTTGCAAGCTGTTGGATCTTTACAGTTTGTGCGCGCAAATTGTTCAAGTCTTCACATTTTGTGCTCGAAAGCTGTTGAAGTCTTCACAGTTTGTGTGCGAAAAATGTTGAAGTCTTCACAGTTTGTGCTCGCAAGTTGTTCGAGTCTTCACAGTTTGTGTGCGTAAAATGTTGAATCCTTCACAGTTTATGCTCGGAAGTTGTTGGAGTCCTCACAGTTTATGTGCGTAAAATGTTGAAGTCTTCACAGTTTGTGCTTGCAAGCTGTTTGAGTCTTCACAGTTTGTGTGCGCAAAATGTTGAAGTCTTCACAGCTTGTGCTCGTAAGCTGTTGGAGTCTTCATAGTTTGTTCTCGCAAGCTTGCGGAGTCTTCACAGGTTATGCGCATAGAGTGTTAGAGTCTTGACATTATCTGCACGCAAGCTATCGGAGTCCTCACAATTTATGCCCACAAACTGTTGGATTCTACACAGTTTGTTGTCTCAATTTGTTGGAGTCTTCACAGCTTGTGCTCGTAAGATATTGGGGTCTTCACAGTTTGTGTGCCAAATTGTTGAAGTCTTCATAGTTTGTGCTCGCAAGCTGTTAGAGTCTTCACAGTTTGTGTGAACAAAATGTTAAAGTCCTCACAGTTTGTGCTCATAAGCTATTGAAGTCTTCACAGTTTGTCCTCGCAAGCTGTTGGAGTCTACACAATTTGTGCTCGCATGTTGTTGGAGTCTTCACAGTTTTGCTCGCAAGCTATTGAAGTCATCACAAACCGTAAGCTGTTAAAGTCTTCACAGTTTGTGCTTGCAAGCTGTTGGAGTCTACACAATTTGTACTCGCAAGCTGTTGGAGTCTTCACAGTTTGTGTGCTCAAAATGTTGAAGTCTTCACCGTTTGTGCTCGTAAGCTATTAGAGTCTTTACAGTTTTTTCACGCAAGCTGTTGGAGTCTTCATAGGCTGTGCACGTAGAGTGTTAGAGTCTTCACAGTGTCTACACGCAACTGGTCAGAGTCCTCATAATTTATGCTCATAAGCGGTTGGATTCTACATTATTTCTACTTGCAATTTGTTGTAGTATTCACAGCTTGTGCTCTCAAGCTATTGGAATCTTCACAGTTTGTGCGCGTAAATTGTTCAAGTCTTCACATTTTGTGCTTGGAAGCTGTTGGAGTTTTCACAGTTTGTGTGCGCAAAATGTTGAAGTCTTCACAGTTTGTGCCCGTAAGTTGTTCGAGTCTTCACAGTTTCTATGCGCAAAATGTTGAAGTCTTCATAGCTTGTGGTCAAAAGTTGTTAGAGTCTTCACAGTTTTTTCTCATAAGCTTGCAGAGTCTTTATAAGTTATGCGCGCGGAGTGCTAGAGTCTTCACATTATCTACACGCAAGCTGTCGGAGTCCTCAAAATTTATGCCCATAAGGTGTTGGATTCTACACAGTTTGTGCTCTCAATTTGTTGGAGTCTTCAAGTATGTGCTCGAAAGCTGTTGGAGTCTTCACAGTTTGTGTGCGCAAATTGTTGAAGTGTTCACAGTTTGTGCTCACAAGCTATTGGAGTCTTCACAGTTTGTGTCCGTACTATGTTGAGGTCCTCACAGTTTGTGCTCTCAAGTTGTTGGAGTCTGCATAATTTGTACTCGCAAGCTGTTGGAGTCTTCACAATTTATACTCGCAAGCTATTAGAGTCTTCACAGTTTGTGTGCGCAAAATGTTGAAGTCTTCACAGTTTATGTTCGTAAGCTTTTGGAGTCTTCACAGGTTTTTCACGCAAGCTGTTCGAGTCTTCATAGGTTGTGCATGTAGAGTGTTAGAGTCTTCACAGTGTTTACACGCAACCTGTCGAAGTCCTTATAATTTATGCTCATAAGCGGTTGGATTCTACATTATTTGTGATCGCAATTTGTTGGAGTATTCACAGCTTGTGCTCTCAAGCTATTGGAGTGTTCACAGTTTGTGTGTGCAAATTGTTCAAGTCTTCACATTTTGTGCATGCAAGTTATTGGAGTCTTCACAGTTTGTGTGCGCAAAATGTTAAAGTCTTCACAATTTATGCTCGCAAGCTGTTGGAGTCGATCTTTACAGTTTGTGTGCGTAAAATATTGAAGTCTTCACAGCTTGTGCTCGTAAGCTATTGGAGTCTTCACAGTTTTTTCTCGCAAGTTGTTTCAGTCTTCATAGGTTATCCACACAGAGTGTTAGAGTCCTCACATTATCTGCATGCACGCTGTCGGAGTCCTCACAATTTATGCCCACAAGCTGTCACGCCTCAAACTCAAAAAACGGGCTCACAAAATTCCCGATCGCCGAATCTGGTATTGACAACCTCCTTAGTGCCTCATTCTCGGCTTCTGACATTCATATGCCAGATTTCGATCCTGGGATCCTACAAGGAGGATTTTCAGTATGAATTTTTTTTGTAATGGAGCATAACCACAAGCATAACCAAGTCACAAAACAACATCACCACATATCTAGTATATCAAAAACTTTAAGTACAATGCGGAAAGGGAAATACAGGGTGATCAAAAACTTCAAAATAATCTAATGTGCGCTCATGCCTCAGCGCTGCTACAATCCAATGCCACCGGCACGCAGCGATCATGCATAAGCTTACAAAAGCTTAGAGGGTGGTGTAAGTGTGTCCGCAAGGCAAGCCCCAAGTGTACAATATCAGAGTAATGCAGAAATATGCGATAAGTCTATGAATGCTATCGGCCATACTAAGGTCATGCGATGCGAGGCCTATGTATCTAAATGTCATATGCGAGATGCCAAGCAAGCATGCCAATACTCATCAAGTACACATATTAGTACAATTCCTCTCTGAGATATCACCGGGGTCTAATACACTTCACATTGACTGCCGCCTCCCTAGCCGCACAGCCTAGCAAGTGAAAGAGACCTCACTATCCGCCTGACCAGTAGTCTGTCAATACCTACCCGGCTCATCGATAGCGAACTCATTTGCAAGCTAGTCAAACTCAGCCTAGCTTATAGCCCCCTCACTCGGGCGGATAAGACAACACCCCCTTCTAACCGACCATGACACAATGGGAGACGCGGCCTACTGGTATTCAGCACTCGAGCCCTCATGTATCCACTCAGTCTAGACATTGAAGAACCTCTTGGTACCAAAAAGGTTCTGGGACTTTCACCCAAGGACATCCTAAGTGCCCACAGTGCTAGAACCAAGTATTTTCCGTATCCAATATGGCCATCCACGATGTGCCTATGGAGCCACAACCCTAATGTCGTTAGGGTGTATAATGATCAAGTCACACATATGCGAGATGCATGAGTCACACCGTACAATCATGCAGCAATCTCGCGCTACCACGCAATCATGTGGGGCACTCCATCTCATAAGGAGTCCCGTAAATGTCTCAACCCAACGGCTTATGCTATGATCAAATATTCCTCATATCAAGCATACATATAATGCGTATGACATGAATTATGGAGCTATACTAAGCATGTTATAAAGTGATGAACTGTCCTTATAATGAAGATGGGCCTAGATGGCCTACACACAACAAGTACAAGCTTATCAATGGGCCCTGGGGAGAGTTATAATGCGGACATTTAACCAACATATTCTTACAATGTGGATGTCAAACCAACATTGCTCCCAAGGCATGGCTCGTCATAAAACATCATTACACAAACCATGGGAATCACAGATTGCAATGGACATCCCGTTGGGCCTTGACCCATGGGCCTTACATACATCAAATGGGCCGCATCACATGGGCCTTACATTGATCAAGTGGGCCGCACCAATGGGCCTTATGTACATTGCAATGGGCCATAACCCATGGGCCTTGAATACATCACAATGGGCCCTCATATAGCAAATGGGCCACCTCACCTGGGCCATATAAAAGTGGTGATAATAATCTCCACCATTAAAATTTCCAAGGCCCACGATAACATTTATTTCCCATCCAATCTGATCATAAGGTCACAATGACCTGAAAGGGGCTTTAATGGTGGACGGTCAAACCCACTGATTTCTATAGTGTGGTCCACCTAATCCTAGATCTGCCTTAATTTTGGTCTCAAGCCCTAAAATGGGCTTTCAAAATGGTTCGACAGCTTGGATGCAACACATACATCATGGTGGGTCCCATAAGGATGGACGGCATGGAGAGAATACATACATCCTTAGGGGAGGGGGGGTTCCCACCATCCAGTACTGGAGACAATGTGGACAAAACACATACACTATGGAGTGTTCCACCGTCCACTACTGTGGACGGTGGGAATAAAATGCATACATCATTGTGGGTCCTAGGTGGGGCCCACCATAACGTTTGTATGCCATCCAATCTGTTGATAAAGTCACACGGATCGGGATGAATAGGAAAAACAAATTTCATAATGGATCTAAAACTTCTGTGACCTAGAAAATGGTTTCAATGACAGCCGTTCAATCACATTGATCCCTGTGATGTGGGCCACCTAAGTTACGTACACGACTGATTTTTTGGATGGGAGCCGCTGCCCTAAAGGGGCCACGAAATGCACGGTGCTAATGTCCACACACATCACGGTGGGGCCCACATTTGGGGACCCACGGTCGGCCAAAGACCATCCCAACGCAGAGGACGTTGTGCCATCCTTGCAGTAGGAGGAGCGTCAGCTGCTGTTATTTGCTTTTAAAAAAAAAACCATATTTTGTGTGGTTTTTCGTACATGGGGCCTGCATTTGCAGAATCCACTCCAGCCATTGAATTCCATGGCTCAAGACTAACTAAACAAGCCTAATATTCGACATGTTTCGGTATATAGAAACATCAAAGTGACTTTCAATGGTTATGATATTATTTTCTATGCTATGGCCCACCAATTAGTCGGATCAGCTTCATTTTTCAGCTCAACGCCTAAAATGAGTTGGGAAATAGGATGGACGGAGTGGATTTGATCCTTGCATCAAGGTGGGGCCTGTAAGAGTTGTCCTTCCCAAAAAGCTTTGAATCTAGCTAATATTTGTATTTTCATTCCACGTCCGGGGTCCCTGGACGCTGGATGGTCTAGGCCTAACACATGTATAAGGTGGGCCTGGCTTAGGTGGGCCACCAAATTCATGGTTGGTGTGTATAAGACATACACTAAGGTGGGGTCCATCTGAGTAGGCCACACAATCACATCATCACACACAAAACAAATGAAAAAGAGAGGGAGAGAAAGAAAGAAGGAGGGACACGTGTGATGGTGGGCTCCACCACTATGAGCCCTCCCTTGCATTCAATCATATATCAAGTGGGTCCCAATAAATGTGGGCCCACCAAATCAAAGATCAACGATGGAGATTCCTTCTCCACCCAAAATGGACGGTCTAGATAACCTCTTTTCATGAAAGAAAAATAAATATCATGATGGGGTCCATGGAGAATGACACCATCATGGAATGATCATGAGAATCAAGGTGGGCCATCGGCCACATCTAGGGTCCAAAGTGAGATTCATACCATCAATCGGTAGGCCTCACTTGGCCCATCATCAAAACATGAAAAATCTATCCTACAAAGGACCCACCGTTCGATCTTCTTGGTCCGTTGGAAAGCCGATCTCCGTGTGTCTCACTTTGATGGTGGAAGATAAGAAATCAATGGCTAGGATGTAGGTTTTTGGGAGAGGAAGTGGGCCACACAAAACACGTTTTCTCACACTTGGAAGAGCTTGGACATGTATTTTTTTGTTGCTTGGAAATGTGTTTGTGAAAAGAGAGGGAGAGAGAGGGTTGTAAGGGAGAGAGAGTGATGGGTGATGGATGTAAGGTGAGTGATGGGTGAGATGAGAGACTTGTTGACTTTTGGGGTAGGTTGCTTGACTTGTGGAGAAAGAAAGCATGGGTCACTCTTGTACTTGACATGAGGTGATTAATTGATTGATTGATAGGACATGTTGTAGAGATTCTCTTAGGATTGCAAATGCGCGGTGTTTTCCTTGAACTGAACGTCGGCCCACAACTCTTAGCCAGGGTATCGGATCGGTGTGCGAGAGTGGCAACGGTGCGGTCGCAATGGTACAACTCTCGGATAAAGCCGACTCAAATCTATGGGATACGACTTAAGGTCGTGGACAAACATCGATTATAGGTTGCGGATTGCCGGACTTCGATGGGAAGGATCGCGGGAGTCGATGGAACAGTACGAACTAGGATACGGGTCTTATGCAAGCTGTTAGATTCTACACAGTTTGTGCTCTCAATTTAATGGAGTCTTCACAGCTTGTGCTCGCAAGTTGTTGGAGTCTTCATAGTTTATGTGCGTAAATTGTTGAAGTCTTCCTAGTTTGTGCTCACAAGCTGTTGGAGTCTTCACGGTTTATGTCCGCAAAATGTTGAAGTCCTCAAAGTTTGTGTTCGTAAGATGTTGAAGTCTTCACAGTTTGTACTCGCAAGCTATTTTAGTCTTCACATTTTGAGCTTGCAAGTTATTGGAGTCTTCATAGTTTGGTATCGCAAGCTGATGGAGTATTCACAGTTTATGCACGCAAGTTGCTATAGTGTTTCCAGTTTATTTGCATAAAGTGTTTGAGTCTTCATAGTTTATGCTCTCAAGTTTTAGAATCTTAACACTTTGTACTTGCAAATTGTTAGATTCTTCACAGTTTGTGGTCACAAGCTATTAGAGTCTACACACTTCATGCTCGCAAGCTTTTGGAGTCTTCACAGTTTTTTCTCGCAAGCTAGTGGAGTCTTCACAGGTTGTGCACGCAAGGTTTTAGAATCTTCACAGTTTGTACTCTAAAATTGTTGAAGTCATCACAGTTTGGGCTTGCAACCGTCAGAGTCTGCACCGTTGGAGGTCACAAGCTGTTGGAGTCTTCAGAGTTTGTGTGCGTAAAAAGTTGAAGTCTTCACAGTTTCTGCTCGTAAGCTGTTGGAGTCTTCATAGTTTTTTCTCGTAAGCTGTTGGAGTCTTCATGGGTTGTGCATGCAGAGTGTTAGAGTCTTCACAGTATCTGCACGTAAGCTGTCAGAGTCCTCACAATTTATGCCTGCAAGCTGTTGGATTCTACATAGTTTGTACTCGCAATTTGTTAGAGTCTTCACATCTTGTGTGCACAAGCTATTGGAGTCTTAATAGCTTATGTGTGCAAAATGTTGAAGTCCGCACAGTTTGTACTCTCAAGCTGTTGGAGTCTGTACAATTTGTACTCATAAGCTGCTGTAGTTTTTATAATTTGTACTCAAAAGTTGTTGGAGTCTTCCCAGTTTATGTGCGCAAAATGTTGAAGTCTTCACAGTTTGTGCTCGTAAGCTGTTGGAGTTTTCACAGTTTTTTCACGCAAGCTGTTCGAGTTTTCACAGGTTGTGCACGTAGAGTGTTAGAGACTTCACAGTTTCTACACGCAACCTGTTGGAGTCCTCACACTTTATGCTCATAAGCAGTTGGATTCTATATTATTTGTGCTCGTAATTTGTTGGAGTATTCACAGCTTGAGCGCGCAAGCTGTTGGAGTCTTCACAGTTTGTGTCCTCAAATTGTTCAAATCTTCACATTTTGTGCTCAAAAGCAATTAGAGTCTTCACAGTTTATGTGCACAAAATGTTGAAGTCTTCACAGTTTATGCTCGCAAGCTGTTGGAGTCTTCATAGTTTATGTGCGCAAAATGTTAAAGTCTTCACAGCTTGTGCTCCTAAGCTGTTGGAGTCTTCACTGTTTTTTCTCGCAAGCTATTTATGTCTTCACAGGTTATGCGCGTAAAATGTTAGAGTCTTCACATTATCTGCATGCAAGCTATCTGAGTCCTCACAATTTATGCCCACAAGCTGTTGGATTATACACAGTTTGTGCTCTCAATTTGTTGGAGTCTTCACAGCTTGTGCTCGAAAGCTATAGGAGTCTTCACGGTTTGTGTGCCAGATTGTTGAAGTCTTCACAGGTTGTGCTCGCAAGCTGTTGGAGTCTCCACAGTTTGTGTGCACAAAATGTTGAAGTACTCATAGTTTGTACTCGTAAGCTGTTAAAGTCTTCACAGTTTGTGCTCGTAAGCTGTTGAAGTCTTCACAGTTTGTGCTCGCAAGCTGTTGGAGTCTGCACAATTTATGCTCGCAAGCTGTTGGAATCTTCACAATTTGTGCTCGTAAGCTATTGGAGTCTTCACAATTTGTGCTCGCAGGCTATTGAAATCTTCACAATTTATGCTGCAAGCTGTTGGAGTCTTCACAAACCACAAGCTGTTGGAGTCTTCACAGTTTGTGCTCGTAAGCTGTTGGAGTCTACACAATTTGTACTCGCAAGTTGTTAGAGTCTTCACAGTTTGTGTGCGCAAAATGTTGAAGTCTTCATAGTTTGTACTCGTAAGCTGTTGGTGTCTTCACAGTTTTTTCATGCAAGCTATTAGAGTCTTCATAGGTTGTGCATGTAGAGTGTTAGAGTCTTCACTGTGTCTACACGCAGCCTGTTAGAGTCCTCACAATTTATGATCATAAGCAGTTGGATTCTACATTATTTGTGCTCGCAATTTGTTGGAGTATTCATAGCTTGTGCTCGCAAGCTATTGGAATCTTCACAGTTTGTGTGCACAAATTGCTCAAGTCTTCACATTTTGAGCTCAGAAGCTGTTGGAGTCTTCACAGTTTATGTGCGTAAAATGTTGAAGTCTTCATAGCTTGTACTCGTAAGCTATTAGAGTCTTCATAGTTTTTTCTTGCAAGCTGTTTGAGTCTTCACAGGTAATGCGCGCAGAGTGTTAGAGTCTTCACATTATCTGCACGCAAGCTGTCAGAGTACTCACAATTTATGCCCACAATCTATTGGATTCTACACAGTTTGTGCTCTCAATTTGTTGGAGTCTTCACAGCTTGTGCTCGCAAGCTGTTGGAGTCTTCACAGTTTGTGTGCCAAATTGTTGATGTCTTCACAATTTGTACTCGCAAGCTGTTGGAGTCTTCACAGTTTGTGTGCGCAAAATGTTAAAGTCCTCACAGTTTGTGCTCGGAAGCTATTGAAGTCTTCACAGTTTGTACTCACAAGATATTTTAGTCTTCACAGTTTGAGCTCGCAAGCTATTGGAGTCTTCATAGTTTGTGCTCACAAGCTGTTGGAGTCTTCATAGTTTGTGCACACAAGCTGTTATAATCTTCCCAATTTATGCACGCAAAGTTTTTGAGTCTTCATTGTTTATGCTCGCATGTTTTAGAATCTTCACAGTTTGTGATCGCAAATTGTTAGATTCTTCACAGTTTGTGGTCGTAAGCTATTAGACTCTTCACACTTCGTGCTCGCAAGCTATTGGAGTCTTCACAATTTTTTCTCGCAAGCTGTTGAATTCTTCACTGGTTGTGCGCGCAAGGTTTTAGATTCTTCACCGTTTGTGCTCAAAAATTATTGGAGTCATCACAGTTTATGCTCGCAACCAGTTAGAGTCTCCACTGTTTGTGCTTGCAAGCTGTTAGAGTCTTCACAGTTGTGTGCGTAAAATGTTCAAGTCTTCACAGTTTGTGCTCGTATGCAGTTGGAGTCTTCACAATTTTTTCTCACAAGCTGTTGGAGTCTTCATGGGTTGTGCGCGCAGAGTGTTAGAGTCTTCACAGTATCTGCACGCAAGCAGTCGGTATCCTCACAATTTATACCCACAAGCGGTTGGATTCTGCACAGTTTGTGCTCACAATTTATTGAAGTCCTCAAAGCTTGTCCTCACTAGCTGTTAGAGTCCTCACAGTTTGTGTATGCAAATTGTTGAAGTCTTCATAGTTTGTGCTCGCAAGCTATTGGAGTATGCATAATTTGTGCGCGTAAACGGTTGAAGTCTTCACAATTTATGCTCGCAAGTTGTTGGAGTCTTCATACTTTTTGTGCGCAAAATGTTGAAGTTTTCATAGTTTGTGCTCACAAGCTGTTGGAGTCTAAACAATTTGTGCTCACAACTTGTTGGAGTCTTCACAATTTGTACTTGCAAGCTGTTGGAGTCTTCACAGTTTGTGTGCGTAAAATGTTGAACTCTTCATAGTTTGTGGTCGTAAGCTGTTGGAGTCTTCATTGTTTTTTCTCACCAGTTGTTCAAGTCTTCACATGTTGTGTGGGCAGAGTGTTAGAGTCTTCACAGTATTTGCACGCAAGCTGTCGGAGTCCTCACAATTTATGCCCACAACTGTTGGATTATACACAGTTTGTACTCGCAATTTGTTGGAGTCTTCACAACTTATGCTCGCAAGCTCTTGGAGTCCTCACAGTTTGTGTGAGCAAATTGTTGAAGTCTTCACAGTTTGTGCTTGCAAGCTATTGGAGTCTTCAAAGTTTGTGTGCGCAAAATATTGAAGTCTTCACAGTTTGTGTCGTAAGCTATTGAAGTCTTCACAGTACTCGTAAGCTGTTTTAGTCTTCACAGTTTGAGCTCGCAAGCTATTGGAGTCGTCATAGTTTATGCTCGTAAGCTGATGGAGTCATCACAGTTTATGCATGCAAGTTGTTATAGTCTTCCCAGTTTGTGTGCGCAAACTGTTTGAGTCTTCACAGTTTATGCTCACAACTTTTAGATTCTTCATAGTTTGTGCTCGCAGATTGTTGAAGTCTTCACAGTTTGTGCTGCAAGCTGTTAGAGTCTTCACACTTTATGCTCACAAATTGTTGGAGTCTTCACAATTTGTGTGCGCAAAATATTGAAGTCTTCACAGTTTATGCTCGTAAGTTGTTGGAGTCTTCACAGTTTTTTCTCGCAAGCTATTGGAGTCTTCACAGGTTGTGCGGGCAAGGTTTTAGATTCTTCACAATTTGTGCTCAAAAATTACTGGAGCCTTCACAGTTTGCGCTCGCAACCTGTTAGAGTCTGCACAGTTTGTGCTCGCAAGCTGTTGGAGTCTTCACAATTCATGTGCGCAAAACATTAAAATCTTCACAGTTTGTGCTCGTAAGCTATTTCAGTCTTCATAGTTTTTTCTTGCAAGCTATTGGAGTCTTCATAGGTTGTGCACTCAGAGTGTTAGAGTCTTCACAATATCTACACGCAAGCTGTCGGAGTCCTCACAATTTATGCTCGTAAGCTGTTGGATTCTACACAGTTTGTGCTCGCAATTTGGAGTCTTCATAGCTCGTGCTTGCAAACTATTGGAATTTCACAGTTTGTGTGCGCAAGTTGTTTAAGTCTTCACATTCTAATGCTGGCATGCTGTTGGAGTGTTCACAATTTATGTGCGAAAAATGTTGAAGTCTTCACGGTTTGTGCTCATAAGCTATTGAAGTCTTCACAGTTTATACTAGCAAGTTGTTTTAGTCTTCATAGTTTGATCTCGTAAGCTGTTGGAGTCTTTAGAGTTTGTGCTTGCAAGCTGATGGAGTCTTCATAGTTTTAGCTCGCAAGATGTTAGAGTCTTCCCAGTTTGTGCGCGAAAAGTGTTTGAGTCTTCACAATTTGTGCTCGCAAGTTTTAGATTCTTCATAGTTTGTGCTCGAAATTGTTGGAATCTTCATAGTTTTGCTCGCAAGCTATTAACGTCTTCACAATTTCTGCTTGCAAACTATTAGAGTCTTCACAGTTTGTGTGAGCAAAATATTGAAGTCTTCATAGTTTGTGGCCATAAGCTTTGGAGTCTTCACAGTTTTTTCTCGTAAGCTGTTGGAGTCTTCACAGGTTGTGCGCGCAGAGTGTTATAGTCTTCACACTATCTGCATACAAGCTGTCAGAGTCCTCTCTATTTGTGCTCGCAGGCCATTAGATTCTACACAATTTGTGCTCGCAATTTGTTGGAGTCTTCACAGCTTGTGCTGAGAAGTTATTACATCTTCATAGTTTGTATGCACAAATTGTTGAAGTCTTCACAGTTTGTACTTGCAAGCTAATGGAGTCTGCAAAATTTTTGCTCACAAGCTGTTGGAGTCTTCACAATTTGTTCTCGTAAGCTGTTGGAGTCTTCATAGTTCGTGTGCGTAAAATGTTGAAGTCTTGGAATGTGGACAACATTCCACGAGATGTAGCGCACAGGGCTTGGAATGTGGACAACATTCCACGAGATGTGGCTCACAACACTTTAAATATAGAAGTGCGCGTAGTGCGCTCGAACAATGGAGAGAAAATAAGGGCATTGTGTGCTAGAATAATGGAGAGAAAATAGGGGCATTGTGTGGAAGTGGGCGTTGTGCGCAAGTGGGCGTTGTGCGCCACATACGTTTTGCACCGCACATCCTATCTACCGCACAACACCTTAAGCGAACGTTCTCTTCCACTTTCTTCTCCCTAATTCTCTCCTCTCTTGACTCCCTCTTGTCTCCTTGTTGTCTTTTGTCCAAATGAGGCATGGGAGGGAGTATTTATAGGCATTCCTTCCTTACACAGTGGTGTTCACCACCACTTCTTTCCTCATACAACTTTCATCTCTTTTCTTACACAGTGGTGTTCACCAAACGCTCCTTTAAATGATGGTGTACATCCCTTCTCCATTAAAATGACACCCGTGCACCCTTTTTTACCAAAATACCCTCTTCACCTCTTTTACCAAAATACCCCAACTCACTGATTTTTACCAAAATACACAAAATACCCCCGGATGCTGATTTTTACCAAAATACCCAAAATAACCCTAGATGTTAATTTTTACCAAAATACCCAAAATACCCCCGGGTGCTGATTTTTACCAAAATACCCAAGGATGTTGATTTTTACCAAAATACGCTCGGATTCTGATTTTTACCAAAATACAAAGTGAATGACCCTAAGAAAGATCTGCACCATGGAATTCTCTGACTAATGCAATGGAATATTTTTTATACCTCAACAGATGCCCCCTCGATCCTTCTTTGATTGATTCATGAAATTAAATGGAGAATCGATCTTCTTCTGACCAAAGAACTGAAAGAACTGCAGCTGAAGGATGACTGGATGATCATGCTTGCCTAGAAGATCAAATGATCGTGCTCGAACGGAAGACTTGAAATGATCACATTCGAACAGAAGTTTTAAATGATCGTGTTCAATCGGAAGATTGAATGATCGTGCTCGAATAGAAGACTTGAAATGATCGCGTTCGACCGGAAGACTGGATGATTGCGCTCGATTGGAAGACTGGAATGCCCCCAGCCAGCAGTGTCAATTGGATGTTTTACTAAAAAGGATAAAATTCTCTTTTCATCAAAACTTGCCACTGTAACAGTTGTGGCAACTCCATATTTGAGTAACTCGACCAAAGAACTATCTTTCAACACCGCTATTACTGCAACGGTCTCTTTGATCAACTCCGATGACTCTTTCCTTCAACTTTGTATCTAGGAGGTTGTTCTTTAATGTTGATCCTGCCGCAACAACTTTTTCTATTATTTCCTTTATTCATAATCTGCATAACCCAAGCTTTCAAATGATATTCTTTCCTACCAGATTAATCAGAATTAGTATCTCAAGACATTATAATTTTCTAATTTAGCTTCGTGGAGCATTAATAATTTTTTGAAATATATTAAAAACTTCTCCTCTTTTTAGGCCGATTGTGATATTTGCAATTTGATAATGATTTAATCATTTCATCTTTGTGCTTATCATCATGCTTCACATTGCATTCTTTGCTCATTATATCGCACTTTTGGAGATATCATTTCCAGCTCCAAAGGTTCAACCGCTAAGTCTTTTACTGAGTCTTCTCTAGTTTGTACTCCTTAACATTTCTTCATAAAATTTTCCTTAGATCTTTGTTGATTCTAAAAAATAGACAAGACTTCTTTCAATTTTCATTTAATAGCTTTCCGAAGGCCATAGAAGTTACTGATGATGATTCTCTTTGTTCCTTGTCTCCACCAGATCTGGTACTAGGAGACTTGCGATATCATTATTAGAATAATGAGAAGTTACAGCATCAGACCATATAACTGGGCTTATAGAAGCAACTTTTGAACATTCACACTGAATCATTCTTCATAATTCTCAGTATATGAATTCCTCCATCATGCATAAGAGATTATCAGAAAGACTAAGGCATAAATTACTTTGAAGACATAGATCATGCCCCCTTTCCAGGTCAATTTCGCATAAAAATTTCTTAAGAAGATAATACTTCCGAAGTGAAGGCTGTTGATACCCTTGAGGGATGGATAATCTTTGCTACTCCTTTAACGAATCTAAAGAATATATTTGAATCTTTAGATTGTCTGGAAGAGAATGATAATTCTTCATTAATTTATTCTCTGCCACTTTTGAAAATCTTGTGCAATAATATTTCTTTATCATCAAGAAGGCAAGAGACAAAAAGATCTCATGGCTTTTGTCAATAATTAATCTTGAAGATTTGAACTTTTGAGTAGATAATTGCCAATATCTTGAAGGCATTTGTTGTTACTATAATTTGAACCTGATTCAAAAGAAACGCATTTTTGCATGTTGTTTACTCAACATTTAAAATTTTTCATCAGGCAATTGCATATTTGAGCATATCTAAAGTGAAATATGTATCTGCAGCATTTTGATGCTACACATAGTTTATGCTTTTTGAGCAGTAAAGCTAATGTACTTTGACTGACCGTACTTTGACTGGACAAGACTGAATTTGTCCTAACTTAACTAGACTGACTTGACTAGTCTAGATTGAACTAGACTAGACTGGACTAGTCTAGATTGAACTTGACTGGACTTGACTGGACTGACACTACTGGACTGACACCTACACACACAGTTTAAGCTCTTGAGTAGTTGGAGCAATCACGGCCGTGAACTTAATGGGATTTACGCCCAGGGATGGCTACAGTAACTCTCTAGAGTCTGCGGGGCTTTACCAGGCTACCATTGACCAAATCCAAGGCCGTCAGTCCATCAATGAGTAGGTTTAGGCCCTTCCTCATGAGTTACGACCAGAAACAAGCCCGGGATCTAGGTTTTCTATGAGTACCAAATCCGAGGCCGTCAGCCCATCAATGAGTAGGTTTAGGCCTTCCTCATGAGTTACTACAAAAAATAAGCCTGGATCTAGGTTTTCTTCATCTACAAGGTCTGACCCATTCACGGGAGGGCAGTTTCATCCGTTCCCCGTGACACTGTCGGAAAGCTATACAGACAGCATGGGTGTTACGTATGACTAGCCGTTGAGGAATTTTTTTGGCCTTTTAGGGCTTTTCGTCACTGGCTTCGTCCACTGCCCGCATGGATATGCATGTGATGTAGCCTATACGGGCTTTTTAAGGCCTCTGGCTCCACACTACTGCCCGAATGGCGATGGTGATAGGCCTTATGCGTAGTTGGTCGCATAGGGCTTAGCTAGGCTACCTTAAATGATAAACTGTTGTCGCTGACCTAATAGTTGATCGTACAGACTTTGCTAAAGATAATAGATCAATAACTGAAGATAACAATATCGCCCCTGCTGTTGTTGATGATATTATAAAATTTGGCCCAAACGGAACTTCAGCCTAGTAATAATATCAATTTCGATAAACTTCGATAATAGAATATTCTTCATGTAGTTTATCTTGCCCATTTTTGATTTGGAAGTGTTATGTTAATAATCTTCGAAATCAAAACTGTAGTTTATCTTCAAGGATAATGTATTTTGTATGCTTTTGTTTGCCCCCTGAATAATTATGCCATGAATCTTCTGAGTCAAAATGTCGTGAAACTTCTTAGTCAAAACGTCGTGAATCATCTTGGTATTCAGAGATGATATATTTTGCTGAATTGTATATTGATGAAAATTTGCCCCCATGATGAATATGCTTGTCTTGCTTCCTTCTTGTCTATTCTTTTATAGAGCGAATATTTTCAATCGGGACCATATGTCATTACTTTCTCTTTTATTTCATGTCCTCTCTGTGACAATTTTATTATCGTTGGTCCTCTTCAGTAGAAGACTTTTTCTTCTTTGCTTCATTTCCTTTAAATACTTTGGCAGTGGCAATTCGATTTTGTCCACAGCTAGCCATCATAAGGAGTATGTTATCGTCTTCAAATGTATATTTCATGTAGTCCTTGAATTGTCTGAACCCTTTCTTTACTTTCTTATTTGTAAAAATCACTGATGTTCTCTTTATCAGAATTTCAACTCTTTACCTTTGACGATCCTTCATTTTGCTTTCTTTCTTCGGCATTATTTGTTGTTGTTCTCTTAAGATTTTGAAATAGCTGATTCATATGAGAGTTAAGCAACTTCACTTTAACTCTTTTCAAATTACAAATTGACTTGCTCTTCTATTCTAATAAATTGTGATGATGCCCCCAGGGTTCTCTATTGACTGATGAATTCATTAATTTATTAATTGATTCGTCTACTTGTTGGCGATCAGTGCCTAATTCAGTTGAACTAACTTCTTATCTGAAGGTCATCCTTAGGGAAAGTGAAAATTGCATTTGTTGATGCTTTCGAGGAGGATAATCTGAGTGAGTGCCTCGTAACATTCCACATGATCGACCCGTTATCCATACTCGGTAGGACGATATTCTTTGTGAGATAGGATTGAACCTTTCGTCTTTTAGATGTTACCATCATCTGTCCTTTATTATCTTGTTACGCCATTGGTGAAGCAGAAACTATTCCAAACATTATTTGGCATTGTCTGTCCTTCATCACAACTGCTTTGATTTTCTCTAATACTTTCTGGTGGAAATCTGTTAGGTGTGAAGTCGACAACCATGTTAGTCGGGAGAAAAGTCATTGCGGTATACCTGTCATTTAGAACAGAGTGTTAGTTACTTTGATTAAATAAAATTGTACTTTGTTTTTAGAGATGAAGGGGAGGATGTTCCCAGTCGCCATTTTGGCATCTATACAGATGCCAAAAAGTGATAAATGTTCTCTGAATATTTCTAAGTTATCGTTGAAAAGAGTCCCCAGCGAAGTTGTCATTTTGTTTCGAACAAGAAACAAAGGCGTTTGGTTTGGAGGATTTATTCAATGATAAAAAAGAATTCGATGAGAGAACAATGATCACAAGATATCTTATTCTGAATTCATTTACATCCTCGGATTCCCTTGATTCTAAAAACAGAGTATAATTAATGCAACACAATGAATGAAATAGAAGACAGTCCCATGGCCATTTTGGCAGCATTCTGACACTTTTGATGTTCATTGCTAAGGCAGAAAAGGTTATGTGGGCTTGAAACCCTTGATCTGGCCATTGAGATCAGTTCTGATCATCCTTTCGTTCATTCTTCCTTGATCTGACTGTTGAGATCAGTTCTGATCATCCTTTTGTTCATTCTTCCTTGATCTGACCGTTGAGATTAGTTCTGATCATCATTCCGTTCATTCTTCCTTGATCTGACGATCATCCCTTGAAATGTGGAGTGGCGATCATCCCTTGAAATGTGGAGCAGCAATCATCCCTTAAAATGTGGAGCAGCAATCATCCCTTGAAATGTGGAGCAGTGATCATCCCTTGAAATGTGCAGTGAAAATCCCTTGAAATGTGGAGCGACGATCATCCCTTGAAATGTGGTGCGGCGATCCCTTGAAATGTGGAGACCTCAAACCTAAATTGTATGGACCTTCCATCATACTCTATTCTTCTGTCTCCTTTATGATTTTCCAATGTCATGAGTGGATATTCAACTCATGCAAAGGTGGGGCGTGTAACTACCTTTTTGCATGAAATGACGCAAGAAGCTTCTTCCAGGAGAAATGACACAAATGCCATGCATCGAGACATGGTTTCATGCAAGGTGGCATTGGAAGCCAAGTATTAAGACATTTTTAAAATGAGAAGTGGCGCACCAAGGAGTTCCTTAAGACAAGCTCCCTCTTGAAGTGGCGTAGAAGCCAAGTATCAGGACATACTTCCACTAGAAGTGGCATAGGAGCTTCCGTTGAGACAAGAAAAGCCTATCTTCAAGACAAGCTTCCTTGGAGAATGGCGCAAGGAGGAGTCATCAGGACATGAAAAGCCCTACATTAAGACAATCTCCACAAGGAATGGCACATGGAGGCTTTCATAAAGACAGGGGCACAATGCCTTCCTTGAATAATGGTGCAGGGGCTTCTTCTTAGGACAAGAGTGCCTTGAAGAATGTCGCACAACCCTTGGATTAAGACAAGAGAGAGAAAAGAGGCATTGCGAGCAAGGCTTAGGACAAAGGAGAGAAAAGTGGTGGTGTTGCGTGCAACTTCATTTGGAAGTGGGTATTGTGCGTAACATGCTCCTTAGAAAGGGCGCACAATGGTTTTCCCATTAAGACAAATAATGCACAAGGCTTGGAATGTGGACAACATTCCACGAGATGTGGCTCATAACACTTTGAATATAGCAGTGTGCATTGTGCGCTAGAACAATGGAGAGAAAATAGGGGCATTATGCGCTAAAATAATGGAGAGAAAATAGGGGCATTTGCGGAAGTGGGTGTTGTGCGCGAATGGCGGTTATGCGCCACATAGGTTGTGCGCCGAACATCATATCTATCTCACAACACCTTAGGCGGATGTTCTTTTCTACTTTCTTCTCCCTAATTCTCTCTTCTCGTCTCCCACTTATCTCCTTCTTGTCTCTTTTCCAAATGAGGCATGGGAGGGAGTATTTATAGGTATTCCTCCCTTACACAGTGGTGTTCACCACCACTTCTTTCCTTATATAACTTCCATCTCTTTCCTTACATAGTGGTGTTCACCAACCTCTCCTTTAAATGGTGGTGTACATCCCTTCTCCATTAAAATGACACCTGTGCACCCTTTTTTACCAAAATACCCTCTTCACCTCTTTTACCAAAATACCCCAACTCACTGATTTTTACCAAAATATACAAAATACCCCTAGATGCTAATTTTTACCAAAATACCCAAAATACCCCCGGATGCTAATTTTTACCAAAATACCCCTGGATGCTGATTTTTACCAAAATACCCTTGGATGCTGATTTTAACTAAAATACGGAGTGAATGACCCTGGAAAAGATTTCCACCATGGAATTCTCTGACCAATGCAATGGAATATTTTTTGTACCTCAACAAATACCCCCTCGATCCTTCTTTGATTGATTCATGAAATCAAATGGAGGATCGATCTTCTTCTGACCAAAGAACTGAATGACCTACAGCTGAAGAATGACTGGATGATCATGCTTGCCTAGAAGATCGAATGATCGCACTCAAACGGAAGACTTAAAATGTTCACATTCGAACAAAAGTTTTGAATGATCGTGTTCAATCGGAAGACTGAATGATCGTGCTCGAACGGAAGACTTGAAATGATCGCGTTCGATCGGAAGACTGGATGATCACAGTCGATCAGAAGCTGAGGGAGTATTCACAGTTTATGTACACAAGTTGTGCACACAAGTTGTTATAGTCTTCCCACTTTGTGCGCACAAGTGTTTGAGTCTTCACAGGTTATGCTAGCAAGTTTTAGAATCTTCATAGTTTGTGCTCGCAAATTGTTAGAGTCTTCACAGTTTGTGCTCGTGAGCTATTAAGGTCTTCACATTTTGTGCTCGCAAGCTGTTGGAGTCTTCATAGTTTATGTGTGCAAATTGTTGAAGTCTTTACAGTTTATGCTCGCAAGCTGTTGGAGTCTTTACAGTTTAAGTGCGCAAAATGTTGAAGTCTTCATAGTTTATGCTCGTAAGCTATTGAAGTCTTCACAGTTTGTACTCGCAAGCTATTTTAGTCTTCACAGTTTGAGCTCAGAAGCTATTTCAGTCTTCATAGTTTGTGCTCACAAGCTGATGGAGTCTTTACAATTTGTGCACATAAGTTGTTATAGCCTTCCCAATTTTTGTGCGCAAAGTGTTTGAGTCTTCACAGTTTATGCTCACAAGTTTTAGATTCTTCACAGTTTGTCCTCGTAAATTGTTGGAGTCTGCACTGTTTCTGCTCGCAAGCTCTTAGACTCTTCACACTTTGTGCTCACAAGCTATTGGAGTCTTCACAGTTTGTGTGCACAAAATGTTGAAGTCTTCACAGTTGGTGCTCGTAAGTTGTTGGAGTCTTCACAGTCTTTACTCGCAAGCTGTTGGAGTCTTCACAGGCTGTGCACGCAAGGTTTTACATTCTTCACAGTTTGTGCTTGAAAATTGTTGGAGTCTTCATAGTTTGAGCTCGCGACCTATTAGAGTCTATACAGTTTGTTCTCGCAAGCTGCTAGAGTGTTCATACTTTGTGTGCACAAAATGTTGAAAACTTCACAGTTTCTGCTCGCAAGCTGTTAGAGTCTTCACACTTTGTGCTCGCAAGTTGTTGGAGTCTTCACAGTTTGTGTGCCCAAATTGTTAAAGTCTTCACAGCTTGTGCTCCCAAGCTATTGCAATCTGCATAATTTGTGCTCCCAAGCTGTTGTAGTCTTCAGAATTTGTGCTGGCAAGCTGTTGGAGTCTTCACAGTTTGTGTGCACAAAATGTGGAAGTCTTCACAGTTTGTGCTCGTAAGGTGTTGGAGTCTTCACAGTTTTTTCTCACAAGTTGTTGGAGTCTTCACAGCTTGTGCTCGCAAGCTGGTGGAGTCTTCACAGTTTGTATACGCACATTATTGAAGTCTTCACAGTTTGTGCTCACAAGCTGCTGGAGTCTTCACAGTTTGTGTGTGCCAAATGTTGTAGTCTTCACAGTTTGTGCTCATAAGCTATTGAAGTCTTCACAGTTTGTACTCGCAAGCTGTTTTATTCTTCACAGTTGAAGCTCGTAAGCTATTGGAGTCATCTAGTTTGTACTCGCAAGCTGATGGGGTCTTCATAGTTTGTGCACGCAAGTTGTTATAGCCTTCCCAGTTTATGTGCGCAAAGTGTTTGTCTTCACAGTTTATGCTCGCAGCTTTTAGATTCTTCACAGTTTGAGCTTGCAAATTGTTGGATTCTTCACAGTTTGTGTTCGCAAGCTGTTAGAGTCTTCACACTTCGTGCTCGGAAGTTGTTCACAGTTTTTTCTCGCAAGCTGTGGGAGTCCTCATAGTTTATGTGCGCAAAATGTTGAAATGTGAATAGCTTGCGAAGTCTTCACATTTGTGCTCGTAAGCTATTGGAGTCTTCATAGTTGGTGTGTGCAAAATGTTAAAGTCTTCACAGTTTGTACTCGCAAGCTGTTGGAGTCTTCACAGTTTGTGTGCGCAAAATGTTGAAGTCTTCATAACTTGTGCTCGTAAGCTATTGGAGTCTTCACAGTTTTTTACCACAAGCTGTTGGAGTCTTCACAGGTTGTGCAAACAGAGTTTAGAATCTTCACATTATATGCAAGCAAGCTGTCGGAGTGCTCACAATGTATGCCTATAAGCTATTGGATTCTACACAGTTTGTACTCTCATTTTGTTGGAGTCTTCATGGCTTGTGCTCGCGAGCTGTTGGAGTCTTCATAGTTTGTATGGGCAAATTGTTGAAGTCTTCACAGATTATGGTCGCAAGCTGTTGGAGTCTTCACAGTTTGTGTGCGCAAAATGTTGAAGTCTTCATGGTTTGTGCTCGTAAGCTGATGAAGTCTGCACAGTTTGTAGTCACAAGATGTTTTAGTCTTCATAGTTTGAGCTCACAAGTTGTTGTAGTCTTCATAGTTTGTGCTCATAAGCTGATGGAGTCTTCACATTTTGTGCATGCAACTTGTTATACTCTTCCCAGTTTATGCTCACAAGTTTTAGATTCTTCACAATTTGTGCTCTCAAGTGTTTGAGTCTTCACAGTTTATGCTCACAAGTTTTAGATTCTTCACAGTTTGTGCTAAAAAATTGTTGGGTTCTTCATAGTTTATGCTCGCAAGCCGTTAGAGTCTTCACACTTCACGCTCGCAAGCTGTTCACAGTTTTTTCTCACAAGCTGTGGGAGTTTTCACATGTTATTCCCACAAGGTTTTAGATTCTTCATAGTTTGTGCTCGTAACCTCTTAGATTCTACACAGTTTGTGCTCACAAGCTATTGGAGTCTTCACAGTTTGTAAGACCCGTATTCTAGCCCGTACCATCCCGTAGGCTTCCATGGTCCTCCTGGTAGAATTCCGACGACCCGCGATCTTTTATTGGCAGTTGCGCGCGACCCCGAGTGGTATCCCGTATTCCAGAGTCAGCTCGACTCGAGACCTATACCCTCGCGACCGCGCAGTCGCTGTGATTCCGACGCCGCGTCTCGCTCGCTGAGGCGATACTCAGGCCAGGAAATGTGGGCCCGCGTTCGGTTCGAGAAAAACACCGCGCGTCGCAATTTCCAAGAGAATCTCTAGCCTAAATGTCACATCAATCATTAATCAAGTCTAAGTACACAACCTTACTTAGCCACTCCCTTTTCACCAACAAGGCATGGCACCCACTTCTTTTTCACCCAAAAGTCAACATGCACCATCCCTCTCTCCCATCACCCATCTCTTTCTCACTCCTCTCTCTCTCTCTCATTCTCTCTCTCATTTTTCCCAAGCATGGAACCGTCCATGGCATTCCATGGGAGAGAAACTAGTGTGGTCCCCTTCCTACCACTCAATCCAACCCTTGGATCATCATCTCAACCGTCGAAATTGTTCTCTTGGGGTTCTAGATTGCATAGGCAGAAGAAGGAATAGAAGATCAAAGGTGGGTGCTCATTTCTTTCTCCTTCTCGTTTTTTTGTGATGTGTGGCCCACTTAGATGAACCCCACCTTGAGGTATGTTTTATCCAAACCGTATAAGTCATGTGGACTTTATCTTATAATGGTGGAAACACATAAATATCAAGTTGATTCAATTATGGTGGGCCACGTTCATGTGGGACCCACCTTGGTGACACGTGGGCCACCTACACGTGGGACCCACCATGATGATTGTGTTATATTCAGACAGTCCAACGTCCAGGGGACGCTGGACAGGGAGTGCGTGTACTGACATGGTGGTGCACTAACAACCAAAGAGAGGAAGAAGAATAGTATTTTAAGGTGGGCCACTCATGTAGGCCCCACCTTGATGTATGTAATAAATCCATGCCGCCCATTTCACTTCTCAGCCCATTTTAGGCGTTGAGCCAAAATATGAGGCTGATCTGACAATCATGCGGGCCATATCATAGGGAATAGTGGTATTACCATTGAAACTCACTTTGACCCTCCTATTCGCCAAAAACACATTGCATATTGGTATCATTTGGTCGATCATGGGCCGTAGAATACAATGGATGGGTCGGATCGATCTAAAGTGGGCCCTACCCTAGAAATCTCTAAAATTTCCTTTTTTTTTAAAAAAAAAAAGGCAGCAGCTGTTGCTGCCGCCGCTGACACCGCCCAAGGACGTAGCACCAGCG
This sequence comes from Magnolia sinica, assembly GCF_029962835.1. NCBI lineage: Eukaryota > Viridiplantae > Streptophyta > Magnoliopsida > Magnoliales > Magnoliaceae > Magnolia > Magnolia sinica. The sequence continues at coordinate 63,148,603 of NC_080577.1, forward strand.
TCCTGCGCTGGTGGGCGTAAAAACCGCTGTGTGGGTGGACCCTGTGGCCTTGAGCCTCCAAAATCAGCCGTATACGGAACTCAGGTGGGCCATACCATCTAAAATCATGTGATAACATGCCTAAAAATATAAAATCATCTGGTGGGGCCTTCTTGAGTTTTGGATGTGATTGAAACTTGGTTTGGACCCCTAATTATATGGGACACCTATAATGGACGGAGTGGATCTGATTAATGTGGGTCCCATATAGTATAAAAAAAAAAGAAAAAAAAATATGCATGCATGTACATTGACGTCCAAACTCTCTGGACGTCCAACGTTAAGTAGGGAGGGTCCCATTGGCCCCAATGGTGGACCCTACCATAATGTATGTTCTACATCCATGCCATTCATTTAATAGGTCCCCTTTTTTGATACGTTGGTTCTAAAAATCAGTCATAAAAAGTTCTCGTATGACCCACACCATCACCTTTCATGCGGTGGTATGTCAAGCCACATGGAATCAACTGCTGGGGTCCACATGCAGCTTAGATCCACCTGAAACTCGGTTTGGACCCTTAAATTGGTGGGACACACACAATGAGTGGGTTGGATTTGTGAACTACATCACGGTGGACCCCCAGGACCACATAACCATACCAAAAAAATAAAATTTGGTGGACAAATAAATATTACAGTGGGCTAAAGGCCCACGTGACCTTATAAACTGGTTGTATGGTAAGTAAACATTGCAGTGGGCCCCTGGCCCATGCGACTTTATCAACAGATTGGATACAAGTAAACATTCCAGTGGGTCCCATGATCGTGTGACCCTATCATTAGGTTGAAAAAAAAAATAAATAAATAAAAAAATTAAAAAAAAATGCTGTAGTGGGCCCCATGTCTGTATGACCTTATCAACAAGTTGGATGCAAATAAATATTACAGTAGGCCCTAGGCCCATGTGACCCTATGACCAGTTTGGATAAAATAATAATAAACATCATGTTGGCCCCAGTTTGGATGGACAGTATGTTGGGCCCTAGGTTGGGTGGAAAGTAAACATTTTGGTGGGTCTTGCTTAAGACCCATTTATGTATGTTTTGTGTCCACAATTGTGGACCTCTATCACAGAATATGTGACTTATCTATACCTTCCATCCCTATGGGACCCACCATGATGCATGTGTTTCATCCAACCGTCCAACCATTTTTAGAAAATGATTTTTAGGTTTGGGACGAAAATAAGACAGATTTATTTATCAAGTAGACCATAGTGCACGGTGAGGATTGAACGACTATCTTTGAGATCTTAGGATTAGATTGAATGAGAAATAAATGTCATGGCGGGCCTTGGAAATTTTAGTAGTGGAAATCATTATCACCATTTATATTTGAGTGTGGCTCATTTGATATACACGTGGCCATGTGGTGTGGCCCACTTACCATATTTATGGCCCATTGTTAAGGCCCACCTTGTTATATACGAGGTCCCTGTGATGCGGCCCATTAGATGTATTTGGGGCTCATGGGTCGAGGCCCAATATGATGTATATAAGGACCTTTTCAATGTGTGATTCCGCCATGATAAATGCATTGTATGCCCACACCGTCTACCCGACTTGATGGCGCGGGGCCCACTTGCTGCATGTGCTGGGCCTGCCTACACTGTACAGGTCCACCATGCTGTGTGTACTTCACCCACACCGTCCACTTGTGCGGCCCGCCTAGATGTTTCTATTTGGTATCCACCCCGTCCATAATGTTGGGATAGTGCTGGACAATGTTTGGTTGGCGCCGATTTACATGGATATGTTTGTACCAGTGATAATCATCATACGTGGGCCATGGGTGTAGTGATACACATATTATACCTACAACTATTGAAATGATTTTTGGTGCGGCCCATGTAAAGAGGCCCACCTTGATGTATTAGTGCGGCCCATTGCGACGTATTTCTGGCCGTATGGCGTGGCCTATCATGATATATTTCCGATCCATTTATTGAGGCCCGACTTGAATTGCATTAGGCCCAATGGTAAGGCCCAATGTATCGACCCACCGTGATGTGTAGGCCCACGTGCTATATGTGTAAGGCCCACCTGTGATGACTGTTTGAGGCCCACTTGTTGGATATTTGGGCCCATCTTATGTTTGACTCTATGTGGACCACTCCTTGGGAGCAATGTTGGTTAAATGTCCACATTGCTGGGCAGTGACGGTTAGATGTCCACATTGTGACCCTTCCTTAGGCCTTATCAGGCCCATTCTCATCATTCTCTTAGTGGGTCAACCCAAATAAGTGGGCCCCATTTACTATGGACGGATGGCTCCATGCTACCAGATTTGATATAACCATGGCTGAGGGCTGATATTTATATTATGATTGATCAGATGCTCATCTATGGACCCAGTCTTGTCTATGTGACCAGTCATCGGTGTTGATTATCGATGCTGATTGTCGATGCTAATTATCGATGTAGATTATCGGTGTCGATTTGTCGAGGTCGATTGTATTGGCCAGTTCCGGTTGTCGAGGTCGATTCTGAGTATCGAATTCGATTGCCAAGGCCGATTGTCGAGACCTACATGATGTATATGTGACCCGTAGTTGAGGGCCATTGTGATATGTATTAAGCCTATGATGCATGGTCCATTTAATGTATTCAAGACCCATGTGTAGGGCCCACATGTCCTGTGTTTGAGGCCCATGGGCAAGGCCCATTGTGATGTATTCATGGCCCATGGGCAAGGCCCATTGTGATATGTATTAGACCCATGAGCAGGGTCCACCTGTTGTGTATATGTGGCCCTTGAGTAAGACCCATTTTGTTGTATATTAGGCCCTTGTGTGAGGTCGTGGGCCCATTATAAGTTTGACTCTATGGAGGTCATTCCTTGGGGGCAATGTTGGTTAAATGTCCACATGGTCGAGGTCGATTATCGATGCTGGTTGTGGATACCGGTTATGAGTATGTGTCAGCATAGCATCATGATACATGCCCATGCGCATCATCTGCATGCTTGTTATGAGAGGTGGTTGATCATTGCATATGTCATTGAGCATGTTGTTATGAGACTCCCTGATAGGTGGAGGTTATCTCACATGAGCACGCGGTATGTGCAGGACTGATGCATGACTGGATTGTATGACTCATGCATCTCGCATTATGATTACTGTATGCCCTAGCGACATCAGGGCCGTAGCCTCCACAGACATATCGTGGATGGCCAAATAGGACACCGAAAATATTTAGTTCTAGCATACGGGCGCCATAGATGTCCCTGGGTAAAAATCCCTAAACCTCCGTGGCCAGGAGACGCCCCAACGTCGAGACCGAGTGGATACATGAGCGCCCGAGTGCCGAATACCAGGAGGCCGAATCTCCCACTGTGTCGTGGTCGGTTGGGAGGGGGTGTGGCCTTACTCGCCCGAGGGTAGGGGGCAATACTAGGCTGAGTTTGACCAGCTCGTGAATGGGTCCGCTATCGACGTGCCGGATAGGTATTGGCAGACTATTGGCAAGGCGGATAGTGAGGTTTCTTATGCTCACTTGGACTGTGCGGCTGGGAGAGCGGCAGTGCCATTTGGAGTGTACTAAACCCCGGTGATGATCTTAGAGATGAACTGTACTGATATGTGGATTTAGTGAGTAGGAGTTGCATACTCATTCATGCATTCATTCATTCACTATCCACTCAGGTTGGTGGTGCGCAACTATTTGTTACGAGTGCTTTCGCAATGGCCAGGATTTCGGTTGGGGCGCGCGACTAACCTGAGATCAGGAGTTTACCACATTGAGTCTAACTATCCAAATTTAGGTATGGGACTGGTTTGGATAGAAGTCCCTTGTGATGGACCCCATAGCCTGCGATACTACGTACCATCATCCCGACTTCACACTCCAGTATGGTCATTCCATTCGCATCGCATATTGCAGAACATTCGCGGCATATGGCATTTTGGGCTATTGTGTCTCTGCATTTATATGGTTTAGGTACGGCTAATGCTATTTGTGTTACTCATTAGGAATGTATATTGTATTGTATCCTCTGCATCTGATATTTAGCTATCTATGATTCCTCATTTGCATAGTAGTTCTATATTGCATATTCTGACATTGATTGACTAATGGACTTTCCGTATTTTTGTTTACTCTGTTATCGTATGATCTTGTCAATATTCCTGCTTACTCTGATAATTCATGATCTTATCAACATTTCTGCTTATTCCGATATTGTATGATTTATGGATTACCAGTATTTCTGGTCTTATATGATGATGTCATTATGTTGAATACTTGGCACTTACCTTCTACGCACTTACACCACCCTCTAAGCTTTCTATAAGCTTATGCACGATAGATGCGTGCAGGCGAAGTTAGGTTGCAGCAATGTTGAGCTTGGAGCGTGCGGCGGTCTTCCGGAGCTTGGTTTTTAATTATGTATTTCCTTTCAGCATTGTACCCAAATGATTATATTAGTGGATATGTGATGATGATGTTGCCTTGGTGAATTGGGTAATCTTGTGGTTATGCTTATTACGGGTTAAATGTATATACAAAAAAAAAAAAAAACCCTCCTTGTAGGACCCCAGGATCGGAATCTGGCATATGAACGCTAGGAGCCGAGAAGGGGGTACTACGGAGGCTGTCAGCACCGGATTCGGCAATCGGGATTCCTGTGAATCCGATTTCAGGGTTTGGGGCGTGACACAGTTTGTGTGAGCAAAATGTTAGAATCTTTAGAGTTTGTGCTCGTAAGCTGTTTGAGTCTTCATAGTATTTTCTCGGAAGCTATTGGAGTCTTCACAGGTTGTGCATGCAAAGTGTTAGAGTCTTCGCTGTATCTACACACAAGCTGTCGGATTCCTAACAATTAATGCCTGCAAGCTGTTGGATTCTTCATAGTTTGTGCTCGCAATTTGTTGGAATCTTCACAGCATGTGCTCGCAAGCTGTTAGAATTTTCACAGTTTGTGTGCACAAATTGTTGATGTCTTCACAATTTGTGCTCGCAAGCTGTTGAAGTCTTCACCGTTTGTATGCGAAAAATGTTGAAGTCTTCACAGTTTGTGCTCATAAGCTGTTGAAGTCTTCACAATTCATACACACAAGTTGTTTTAGTCTTCACATTTGAGCTCGCAAGCTGTTGGAGTCTTCATAGTTTATGCACACAAGCTGATGGAGTCTTCACAATTTATGCTCGCAAGTTGTTAAAATCTTTCCAGTTTGTGGGCGTAAAGTGTTTGAGTCTTCACAGTTTGTGCTCGCAAGTTTTAAATTCTTCATAGTTTGTGCTCGTAAATTGTTAGTCATCATAGTTTGTGTTCGCAAGTTGTTGGAGTCTTCAAAGTTTGTGTGCGCAAATTGTTGAAGTCTTCACAGTTTGTGCTCACAAACTGTTGGAGTCTTTATAGTTTACGTACGTAAAATGTTGAAGTCTTCACAGTTTGTGCTCATAAGCTGTTGAAGTCTTCACTATTTGTACTCGTAAGTAGTTTTGGTGTTCATAGTTTGAGCTGGCAAGCTGTTGGAATCTTCATAGTTTGTGTTCGCAAGCTGATGGAGTCTTCATAGTTTGTGCACACAAGTTTTTATAGTCTTCCCAGTTTGTGCGCACAAAGTGTTTGAGTCTTCACTGTTTATGCTCGCAAGTTTTAGATTCTTCACAGTTTGTGCTCACAAATTGTTGGAGTCTTCACAGTTTCTACTCGCAAGTTGTTAGAGTCTTCACACTTTGTGCTCGCTAGCTGTTAAAGTCTCACAGTTTTTGTGCGGAAAATGTTGAAGTCTTCATAGTTTGTGCTCGTAAGTTGTTGGAGTCTTTACAATTTTTTCTCCCAAGCTGTTAGAGTCTTCATAGGTTGTGCGTGCAAGGTTCTAAATTCTTCACCGTTTGTACTAAAAAATTGTTGGAGTCTTCACAGTTTGTGCTCGCAACCTGTTAAATTCTGCATAGTTTGAGCTCACAAGTTGTTGATGTCTTCACAGTTTATTTGCACAAAATGTTGAAATCTTCAAAGTTTCTGCTCGCAAGATGCTAAAGTCTTCACACTTTGTGCTTGCAAGCTGTAGGAGTCTTGACAGTTTGTGTGTACAAATTGTTGAAGTCTTCATAGTTTGTGCTCGCAAGCTGTTAAAGACTGCACAATTTATGCTCGCAAGCTGTTGGAGTCTTCATAATTTGTGCTCACAAGCTGTTGGAGTCTTCATAGTTTGTGTGCGTAAAATGTTGAAGTGTTCGCAGTTTGTGCTCATAAGCTGTTGGCGTCTTCACAATTTTTTCTCGCAAGTGGTTAGAGTCTTCAATGGTTGCGCATGTAGAGTGTTAGAGTCTTCAAAGTGTTCACAATTTATGCTCATAATCAGTTGGATTGTACATTGTTTATGCTCGCAATTTGTTGGAGTCTTCACAGCTTGTGCTCGCAAGCTATTGGAGTATTCACAGCTTGTGCTCGCATTGTGTTAGAGTCTTTACAGTTTGTGTGTGCACATTGTTGAAGTTTTCATAGTTTGTGCTCACAAGTTGCTGGAGTCTTCACAGTTTGTGTGCGCAAAATGTTGAAGTCTTCACGGTTTGTGCTCGTAAGCTGTTGAAGTCTGCATAGTTTGTAGTTCTTCATAGTTTGAGCTCATAAGCTGTTGGAGTCTTCATAGTTTGTGCTCGTAAGCTGATGAAGTCTTCACAGTTTGTGCACGCAAGTTGTTATAGTCTTTCCAGTTTGTGCGGGCAAAGTGTTTGAGTCTTCACAGTTTATGCTCACAAGTTTTATATGCTTCATAGTTTGTGCTCGTAAATTGTTGGATTCTTCACAGTTTCTGCTCGAAAGCTGTTAGAGTCTTCACACTTCGTGCTCGGAAGCCGTTCACAGTTTTTTCTCACAATTTGTGGGAGTCTTCACAGTTTATTCACGCAAGGTTTTAGATTCTTCACAGTTTGTGCTTGAAAATTGTTGGAGTCTTCACAGTTTATGCCCGCAACCTGTTAGAGTTTGCACAGTTTGTGCTCACAAGTTGTTGGAGTCTTCACAATTTGTGTGCAAAAAATGTTGGTATCTTCAGAGTTTGTGCTCGTAAGCTGTTTGAGTCTTCATAGTATTTTCTCTCAAGCTGTTGGAGTCTTCACAGGTTGTGCGCGTAGAGTGTTAGAGTCTTCATAGTATCTGCACGCAAGCTGTTGGAGTCCTCACAATTTATGCCCGCAAGATGTTAGAATCTACAAACTTTGTGCTCACAACTTATTAGGGTCTTCATAGCTTGTGCTCGCTAGCTGTTGGAATTTTCATAGTTTGTGTGCGCAAATTGTTGAAGTCTTCACAATTTGTGCTCGCATGTTGTTGAAGTCTTCATCGTTTCTATGCGCAAAATATTGAAGTCTTCGCAATTTGTGCTCATATGCTGTTGAAGTCTTCCCAGTTCGTACATGCAAGTTGTTTTAGTCTTCACAGTTTGAGCTAGCTGTTGGAGTCTTCAAAGTTTGTGCTCACAAGCTGATGGAGTCTTCAGAGATTGTGCTCGCAAGTTGTTAGAATCTTCCAAGTTTGTGCGTGCAAAGTGTTTGAGTCTTCACAGTTTGTGCTCGCAAGTTTTAAATTCTTCATAGTTTGTGCTCGCAAATTGTTAGTCTTCACAGTTTGTGCTCGCAAGCTGTTGGAGTCTTCACAGTTTGTTTGCGCAAATTGTTGAAGTCTTCACAATTTGTGCTCGTAAACTGTTAAAGTCTTTACAGTTTACATGCGTAAAATATTGAAGTCTTCACAGTTTGTGCTCATAAGCTATTGAAGTCTTCAAAGTTTATCCTCACAACATGTTTTGGTCTTTACAGTTTGAGCTCGCAAGCTGTTGGAGTCTTCATAGTTTGTGCTCACAAACTGATGAATCTTCACAGTTTGTGTGCGTAAAATGTTGAAGTCTTCATAGTTTGTGCTCATAAGCTATTGGAGTCTTCACAGTTTATGTGCCCAAATTGTTAAAGTCTTCACAGCTTATTCTCCCAAGCTATTGTAGTCTGCACAATTTGTGCTCCCAAGCTGTTGTAGTCTTCAGAATTTGTGCTCGCAAGCTGTTGGAGTCTTCACAATTTGTGTGCGCAAAATATGGAAGATTTTACAATTTGTGCTTGTAAGCTGCTGGAGTCTTCACAGTTTTTTCTCGCAAGCTATTGGAGTCCTCACAATTTGTTGGAGTCTTCACAGCTTGTGCTCGCAAGCTATTGGAGTCTTCACAGTTTGTGTGCACACATTATTGAAGTCTTCACAGTTTATGCTCGCAAGCTGCTAGAGTCTTCACAGTTTATGTGCGCCAAATGTTGAAGTCTTATAGTTTGTGCTCGTAAGCTTTTGAAGTCTTCACAGTTTGTACTCGCATGCTGCTTTATTCTTCATAGTTTAAGCTCGCAAGCTGTTGGAGTATTCATAGTTTGTACTCATAAGCTGATTGGTTCTTCACAATTTGTGCACGCAAGTTGTTATAGTCTTCCCAGTTTGTGTGAGCAAAGTGTTTTAGTCTTCACAGTTTATGCTCGCAACTTTTAGATTCTTCACAGTTTGAGCTTGCAAATTGTTGGATTCTTCACAATTTGTGCTCGCAAGCTATTAGAGTCTTCACACTTCGTGCTCGCAAGCTGTTCACTATTTTTTCTCGCAAGTTGTGGGAGTCCTCATGGTTTGTATGCTGAAAATGTTGAAATGTAAATAGCTTGCGTAGTCTTCACAGTTTGTGCTCGCAAGTTGTTGGAGTCTTCATAGTTTGTGTGTGCAAAATGTTGAAGTCTTCATAGTTTGTGCTTGCAAGCTATTAGAGTCTTCACAGTTTATGTGTGAAAAATGTTAAAGTCTTCACAACTTGTGCTCGTAAGTTGTTGGAGTCTTCATAGTTTTTTCTCACAAGCTGTTGGAGTCTTCATAGGTTGTGGGTGTAGAGTGTTAGAATCATCACATTATCTGCAAGCAGGCTGTCGAAGTGCTCACAATGTATGCCTACAAGCTGTTGGATTCTACACAGTTTGTGCTCTCATTTTGTTGGAGTCTTCACGGCTTGTGCTCGCAAGTTGTTGGAGTCTTCATAGTTTGTGCAGGCAAATTGTTGAAATCTTCACAGATTGTGGTTGCAAGCTGTTGGAGTCTTCACAATTTATGTGCACAAAATGTTGAAGTCTTCACAGTTTGTGCTCGTAAGCTGTTGAAGTCTGCACAGTTTGTAGTCGCAAGTTGTTTTAGTCTTCATAGTTTGAGCTCATAAGCTGTTGGAGTCTTCATAGTTTGTGCTCGTAAGCTGATGTAGTCTTCACAATTTGTGCACGCAAGTTGTTATAGTCTTCCCAATTTATGCTCACAAGTTTTAGATTCTTCACAATTTGTGCTCTCAAGTGTTTGAGTCTTCACAATTTATGCTCGCAAGTTTTAGATTCTTCACAGTTTGTGCTCACAAATTGTTAGGCTCTTTATAGTTTGTGCTTGCAAGCCATTAGAGTCTTCACACTTCGTGCTCACAAGCTGTTCACAGTTTTTTCTCACAAGCTGTGGGAGTCTTCACAGGTTATTCCCGCAAGGTTTTATATTCTTCACAATTTATGCTCGTAACCTGTTAGAGTCTGCACAGTTTGTGCTCGCAAGCTGTTGGAGTCTTCACAGTTTGTGTGTGCAAAATGTTAGAATCTTCAGAGTTTGTGCTCGTAAGCTATTTGAGTCTTCATAGTATTTTCTCGCAAGTTGTTGGAGTCTTCACAGGTTGTGTGTGTAGAGTGTTAAAGTCTTCGCAGTATCTGCATGCAAGCTGTCGGAGTCCTCATAATTTATGCCCACAAGCTGTTGGATTCTACATAGTTTGTGCTCGCAATTTGTTGGAGTCTTCACAGCTTGTGCTCGCAAGCTGTTGGAATTTTCACAGTTTGTGTGCACAAATTGTTGATGTCTTCACAATTTGTGCTCACCAGCTGTTGAAGTCTTCACCGTTTGTATGCACAAAATGTTGAAGTCTTCGCAGTTTATGCTCATATGTTGTTGAAGTCTTCCCAGTTCATACTCACAAGTTGTTTTCGTCTTCACAGTTTGAGCAAGCTGTTGGAGTCTTCAGAGTTTGTGCTCACAAGCTGATGGAGTCTTCAGAGTTTGTACTCGCAAGTTGTTAGAATCTTTCAAGTTTGTGCACATAAAGTGTTTAAGTCTTCACAGTTTGCGCTTGCAAGTTTTAAATTCTTCATAGTTTATACTCGCAAATTGTTAGTCTTCACAGTTTGTGCATACAAGCTGTTGGAGTCTTCACAGTTTGTGTGCACAAATTGTTTAAGTCTTCACAGTTTGTACTCGCAAACTGTTGGAGTCTTTACAGTTTAAGTGCGTAAAATGTTGAAGTCTTCATAGTTTATGCTCGCAAGCTGTTGAAGTCTTCACTATTTGTACTCGCAAGTTATTTTGGTCTTCACAGTTTGAGCTTGCAAGCTATTGGAGTCTTTATAGTTTGTGCTCGCAAGCTGATGGAGTCTTCACAGTTTGTGCACGTAAGTTGTTATAGTCTTCCCAGTTTGTGCACACAAAGTGTTTGAGTCTTCACAGTTTATGCTCGCAAGTTTTAGATTCTTCACAGTTTGTGCTCGTAAATTGTTGGAGTCTTCATAGTTTCTACTCACAAGTTGTTAGAGTCTTCACACTTTGTGCTCGCTAGCTGTTGGAGTCTCACAGTTTTTGTACAGAAAATGTTGAAGTCTTCATAGTTTGTGCTCGTAAGTTGTTGGAGTCTTCACAGTTTTTTCTTGCAAGCTGTTAGAGTCTTCATAGGTTATGCGTGCAAGGTTTTAGATTCTTCACCGTTTGTGCTCAAAAATTGTTGGAATCTTCACAGTTTGTGCTCGCAACCTGTTAAATTCTACATAGTTTGTGCTCAGAAGTTGTTGATGTCTTCATAGTTTATTTGCGTAAAATGTTGAAATCTTCAAAGTTTCTGCTCGCAAGCTATTAAAGTCTTCACACTTTGTGCACGTAAGCTATAGGAGTCTTGACAGTTTGTGTGTACAAATTGTTGAAGTCTTCATAGTTTGTGCTCACAAGCTACTGGAGACTGCACTATTTGTGCTCGTAAGCTGTTGTAGTCTTCACAATTTGTGCTCGTAAGCTGTTGGATTCTTCATAGTTTGTGTGCGCAAAATGTTGAAGTATTCACAGTTTGTACTTATAAGTTGTTGGCGTCTTCACAGTTTTTTCTCGCAAGTGGTTGGAGTCTTCAATGGTTGTGCATGTAGAGTGTTAGAGTGTTCAAAGTGTCTGCATGCAAGCTATCGGAGTCCTCACAATTTATGCTCATAAGCGTTTGGATTCTACATTGTTTATGCTCACAATTTGTTAGAGTCTTCACAACTTATGCTCGCAAGCTATTGGAGTATTCATAGCTTGTGCTCGCAAGGTGTTAGAGTCTTCACAGTTTGTGTACGCACATTGTTGAAGTCTTCACAGTTTACACTCGTAAGCTGCTGGAGTCTTCACAGTTTGTATGCACAAAATGTTGAAGTCTTCATGGTTTATGCTCGTAAGCTATTGAAGTCTACACAGTTTGTAGTCGCAAGTTGTTTTAGTCTCCACAGTTTGAGCTCGTAAGCTATTGGAGTCTTTATAGTTTGTGCTCGTAAGCTGATGGAGTCTTCACAGTTTGTTTACGCAAGTTGTTATAGTCTTCCCAGTTTGTGAGTGCAAAGTGTTTGAGTCTTCACAGTTTATGCTCGCAAGTTTTAGATTTTTCACTGTTTGTGCTCGTAAATTGTTGGATTCTTCACAGTTTCTGCTCGAAAGCTGTTAGAGTCTTCATACTTTGTGCTTGGAAGCTATTCACAGTTTTTTCTCGCACGTTATGGGAGTCTTCATAATTTTTTTGCACAAGGTTTTAGATTCTTCACAGTTTGTGCTCAAAAATTGTTGGTGTCTACACAGTTTATGCTCGCAACCTGTTAGAGTTTGCATAGTTTATGCTCGCAAGTTGTTGGAGTCTTCACAGTTTGTGAGCGCAAAATGTTAGAATCTTCAGAGTTTGTGCTCGTAAGTTGTTTGAGTCTTCATAGTATTTTCTCGCAAGCTGTTGGAGTCTTCACAGGTTGTGCACGTAGATTGTTAAAGTCTTCACAGTATCTGCATGCAAGCTGTCGAAGTCCTCACAAATTATGCCCGCAAGCTGTTGGATTCTACAAAGTTTGTGCTCGAAATTTGTTAGAGTCTTCATAGCTTGTGCTTGCAAGCTGTTGGAATTTTCACAGTTTGTGTGCACAAATTGTTGAAGTGTTCACAATTTGTGCACGCAAGCTGTTGAAGTCTTCATCGTTTCTATGCGTAAAATGTTGAAGTCTTCATAGTTTGTGCTCATATGCCGTTGAAGTCTTCCCAGTTCATACACAAGTTGTTTTAGTCTTCACAGTTTGAGCAAGCTGTTGGAGTCTTCAGAGTTTGTGCTCACAAGCTAATGGAGTCTTCAGAGTTTGTCCTTGCAAGTTGTTAGAATCTTTCAAGTTTGTGTGCTCAAAGTGTTTAAGTCTTCACATTTTGTGCTCGCAAGTTGTAAATTCTTCATAGTTTGTGCTCATAAATTGTTAGTCTTCACAGTTTATGCACGCAAGCTGTTGGAGTCTTCACAGTTTATGTGCGCAAATTGTTGAAGTCTTCACAGTTTGTGCTCGCAAACTATTGAAGTCTTTACAGTTTACGTACGTAAAATGTTGAAGTCTTCACAGTTTGTGCTCGTAAGCTATTGAAGTCTTCAAAGTTTGTACTCACAACATGTTTTGGTCTTCACAGTTTGAGCTCGCAAGCTATTAGAGTCTTCATAGTTTGTGCTCAAAAGCTAATGGACTCTTCACAGTTTGTGCACGAAAGTTATTATAGTCTTCCCAGTTTGTGTGCGCAAAGTGTTTGAGTTTTCACAGTTTATGCTCGCAAGTTTTAGATTCTTCACAATTTGTGCTCGTAAATTGTTAGATTCTTCATAGTTTGTGCTCACAAGCTGTTAGAGTCTTCACACTTCGTGCTCGCAAGCTATTCACAGTTTTTTCCCGCAAGTTGTGGGAGTCTTCACAGTTTGTGTGTGCAAAATGTTGAAGTATGAACAGCTTGCGAAGCCTTCATAGTTTGTGCTCCCAAGCTATTGGAGTCTTCATAGTTTGTGTGCATAAAATGTTAAAGTCTTCACAGTTTGTGCTCGTAAGCTGATGGAGTCTTCACAGTTTGTACGCGCAAAATGTTAAAGTCTTCATAGCTTGTGCTCATAAGCTGTTAGAGTCTTCACAGTTTTTTCTCGCAAGATGTTGGAGTCTTCATAGGTTGTGCACGTAGAGTGTTATAGTCTTCACATTATCTGCAAGCAAGATGTCAGAGTCCTCACAATGTATGCCCACAAGTTGTTAGATTCTACACAGTTTGTGCTCTCATTTTGTTGGAGTCTACACCACTTGTGTAAGCAAGCTATTGGATCTTCACAATTTGTGTGGGCAAATTGTTGAAGTCATCACATATTGTGGTCGCAAGTTGTTGGAGTCTTCACAATTTATGTGCACAAAATGTTGAAGTCTTCACAGTTTGTGCTCATAAGCTGTTAAAGTCTGCACAGTTTGTAGTCGCAAGCTATTTTAGTCTTCACAGTTTGAACTCGCAAGTTGTTGGAGTCTTCACAGTTTGTGCACGCAAGTTGTTATAGTCTTCCCAGTTTGTGCACGCAAAGTGTTTGAGTCTTCACAGTTTATGCTAGTAAGTTTTAGATTATTCATGGTTTGTGATCGTAAATTATTGGATTCTTCACAGTTTGTGCTTGCAAGCTATTAGAGTCTTCACACTTCATGCTCGCAAGCTGTTCACAATTTTTTCTTGCAAGTGGTGGGAGGTTTCACTGGTTATTTGTGCAAGGTTTTATATTCTTCAAGTTTGTGCTCAAAAATTGTTGGAATCTTCACAATTTATGCTCGCAACATGTTAGAGTTTGCACAGTTTATGCTCGCAAGCTATAGGAGTCTTCACCGTTTGGGTGCACAAAATGTTGGAATCTTCAGAGTTTGTGCTCGAAAGTTGTTTGAGTCTTCATAGTATTTTGTTTCAAGCTATTAGAGTCTTCACAGGTTGTGCGTGCAAAGTGTTAGAGTCTTCACAGTATTTGCACGCAAGCTGTCGGAGTCCTCACAATTTATGCCCGCAAGCTATTGGATTCTACACAGTTTGTGCTCATAATTTGTTACAGTCTTCATAGCTTGTGCTCGCAAGTTGTTGGAATTTTCACAGTTTGTGTGCGCAAAGTGCTGATGTCTTTACAATTTATGCTCACAAGCTGTTGAAGTCTTTACCGTTTGTATGCATAAAATGTTAAAGTCTTCGCATTTTATACTCATAAGCTGTTGAACTCTTCACAATTTGTACACGCAAGTTATTTTAGTCTTCACAGTTTGAGCTCGAAGGTAGTTGGAGTCTTCAGAGTTTGCACTCGCAAGCTGATGGAGTCCTCACAGTTTGTGCTCACAAGCTGTTAGAGTCTTTCCAGTTTATACGTGCAAAGTGTTTGAGTCTTCACAGTTTGTGCTCACAAGTTTTATTCTTCATAGTTTGTGTTAACAAATTGTTAGAGTCTTCACAGTTTGTGTGGGCAAAGTGTTGAAGTTTTCATAGTTTGTGCTCGTAAACTGTTGGAGTCATTACAGTTTGCATGCGCAAAATGTTAAAGTCATCACAGTTTGTGCTTGTAAGTTGTTGAAGTCTTCACAATTTATACTCGTAAGTTGTTTTGGTCTTCACATATTGAGCTCGCAAGCTATTGGAGTCTTCATAGTTTGTGCTCACAAGCTGATGGTGTCTTCACAGTTTATGCATGCAAGTTGTTATAGTCTTCCCAGTTTATGCGCGCAAAGTGTTTGAGTCTTCACAATTTGTGCTCGTAAGTTTTAGATTCTTCACAGTTTGTGCTCACAAATTGTTGGAGTCTTCACAGTTTCTGCTCTCAAGCTATTAGTCTTCACACTTTGTGCTCGCAAGCTGTTGGAGTCTCATAGTTTGTGTGCGCAAAATGTTGAAGTCTTCACAATTTTTACTCGTAAGTTGTTGGAGTCTTCATAGTTTTTTCGTGCAAGCTGTTGGAGTCTTCATAGGTTGTGCGCGTAAGGTTTTAGATTCTTCACCCTTTGTGCTCAAAAATTGTTGGAGTCTTCACCGTTTGTGCTTGCAACCTGTTAGAGTCTGCATAGTTTGTGCTCACAAGCTGTTGGAGTCTTCACAGTTTGTTTGCAAAAAATATTGAAATCTTCATAGTTTTTGCTCGCAAGCTGTTAGAGTCTTCACACTTTGTGCTCGCAAGCTATTGGAGTCTTCACAGTTTGTGTGGATAAATTGTTGAAGTCTTCACAATTTATGCTCGCAAGCTGTTGGAGACTACACAATTTGTGCTCGCAAGCTGTTGGAGTCTTCACAATTTGTGCTCGCAAGCTGTTGGAGTCTTCACAGTTTATGTGCACAAAATGTTGAAGTCTTCACAGTTTGTGCTCATAAGTTATTCGCGTCTTCACAGTTTTTCTCATAATCTATTAGAGTCTCTCAGGTTGTGCACATAGAGTGTTAGAGTCTTCACCATGTCTGCATGAATGTTGTCATAGTCCTCACAATTTATGCTCGTAAGTGGTTCGATTCTACATTGTTTATGCTCGCAATTTGTTGGAGTCTTCACAACTTGTGCTCACAAGCTATTGGAGTCTTCACAGTTTGTGTGCGCACATTGTTGAAGTCTTCACAGTTTGTGCTCGCAAGTTGTTGGAGTCTTCATAGTTTATGTGTGCAAAATGTTGAAGCCTTCACAGTTTGTGCTCGCAAGCTGTTGGAGTCTTCACAGTATGTGTGAGCAAAATGTTGAAGTCTACACAGCTTGTGCTCATAAGCTGTTAGAGTCTTGAAAGTTTTTTTCTCGCAAGATGTTAGAGTCTTCACAGGTTGTGCACGCAGAGTGTTAGAATCTTCACATTATCTGCATGCAAGCTATCAGAGTCCTCACAATGTATGCCCACATGTTGTTGGATTCTGCACAGTTTGTGCTCTCAATTTGTTGGAGTCTTCACAGCTTGTGCTCACAAGTTGTTAGAGTCTTCACTGTTTG
Organism: Magnolia sinica; assembly: GCF_029962835.1. Taxonomy (NCBI): domain Eukaryota; kingdom Viridiplantae; phylum Streptophyta; class Magnoliopsida; order Magnoliales; family Magnoliaceae; genus Magnolia; species Magnolia sinica. The sequence continues at coordinate 63,164,678 of NC_080577.1, forward strand.
TGTGCGTAAAATGTTGAAATCTTCAGAGTTTCTACTTGCAAGTTGTTAGAGTCTTCACACTTTATGCTCGCAAGCTGTTGGACTCTTCACAGTTTGTGTACGCAAATTGGTGAAGTCTTCACAGTTTGTGCTCGCAAGCTGTTGGAGTCTGCACAATTTGTTCTCGCAAGTTGTTGTAGTCTTCACAATTTGTGCTCGTAAGCTGTTGGAGTCTTTATAGTTTGTGTGCGCAAAATGTTAAAGTATTCACAGTTTGTGCTCGTAATCTATTGGAGTCTTCACAGTTTTTTCTTACAAGCTATTGGTGTCTTCACAGGTTGTGCACGCAGAGTGTTAGAGTCTTCACAGTGTCTGCATGCATGCTGTCAGAGTCCTCACAATTTATGCTCGTAAGCAGTTGGATTCTACATTGTTTGTGCTCCCAAATTGTTGGAATCTTCACAGTTTGTGCTCGCAAGCTGTTGGAGTCTTAACAGTTTGTGTATGCAAATTGTTCAAGTCTTCAGAGTTTGTGCTTGCAAGCTGTTGGAGTCTTCACAATTTGTGTGTGCAAATTGTTGAAGCCTTCACAGCTTGTGCTCGTAAGCGGTTAGAGTCTTCACAGTTTTTTTCTCGCAAGATATTGGAGTTTTTACAGGTTGCGCGCGCAGAGTGTTAGAGTCTTCACATTATCTGCAAGCAAGATGTCAGAGTCCTCACAATGTATGCCCACGGGCTGTTGGATTCTACACAGTTTGTGCTCTCATTTTGTTGGAGTCTTCACAACTTGTGCTCGCAAGCTGTTGGAGTCTTCACAGTTTGTGTGCGCAAAATGTTAATGTCTTCACGGTTTGTTCTCATAAGCTATTGAATTCTGCACAGTTTGTAGTCGCAAGTTGTTGAAATCTTCACAGTTTGAGCTCGCAAGCTATTAGAGTCCTCACAGTTTGTGCTTGTAAGCAGATGGAGTCTTCACAGTTTGTGCACGCAAGTTGCTATAGTCTTCCCAGTTTGTGTGCACAAAGTGTTTAAGTCTTCACAGTTTATGCTCGCAAGTTTTAGATTCTTCACAGTTTGTGCTCGCAAATTGTTAGATTCTTCACATTTTATGCTCGAAAGCTGTTAGAGTCTTCACACATCGTGCTCGCAAGCTGTTCACAACTTTTTCTCGCAAGCTGTGGGAGGCGCAAGGTTTTAGATTCTTCAAAATTTATGCTCCAAAATTATTCAATTCTTCACAGTTTATGCTTGCAACGTGTTAGAGTCTGCACAGTTTGTGCTCGCTAGTTGTTGCAGTCTTCACCGTTTGTGTGCCCAAAATGTTGAAATCTTCAGAGTTTGTGCTTGTAAGCTGTTTTAGTCTTCATAGTATTTTCTCGCAAGCTATTAGAGTCTTCACAGGTTGTGCATGCAGAGTGTCAGAGTCTTCACAGTATCTGCACGCAAGCTGTCGGAGTCCTCACAATTTATGCCCGCAAGCTATTTGATTCTACACAGTTTGTGCTCATAATTTGTTGGAGTCTTCACAGCTTGTGCTCACAAGTGGTTGGAATTTTCACAGTTTGTGTACGCAAATTGTTGAAGTCTTCACAATTTGTGCTCACAAGCTGTTGAAGCCTTCACCGTTTATATGCATAAAATGTTAAAGTCTTCGCAGTTTGTGCTCATAAGCTGTTGAAGTCTTCACAGTTTGTACACGCAATTGTTTTAGTCTTCACAGTTTGAGCTCGCAAGCGGTTGAAGTCTTCAGATTTTGTGCTCACAAGCTGATGGAGTTTCACAGTTTGTGCTCACAAGTTGTAAGTGTCTTTCCAATTTGTGCTCGTAAAGTGTTTGAGTCTTCACAGTTTGTGCTCGCAAGTTTTAAATTCTTCATAGTTTGTGCTCACAAATTGTTAGTCTTCATAGTTTGTGCTCACAAGCAGTTGGAGTCTTCACAGTTTGTGTGCACAAATTGTTCAAATCTTCATAGTTTGTGCTCGCAAACTATTGGAGTCTTTACAGCTTGCATGCGCAAAATGTTGAAGTCTTCATAGTTTGTGCTCATAAGTTGTTGAAGTCTTCACAGTTTGTACTCGCAAGTTGTTTTGGTCTTCACAGTTTGAGCTCACAAGCTGTTCAAGTCTTCATAGTTTCTGCTCGTAAGCTGATGGAGTCTTCACAGTTTGTGCACACAAGGTGTTATAGTCTTCCCAGTTTGTGCGCGCAAAGTGTTTGAGTCTTCACAGTTTATGATCACAAGTTTTAGATTCTTCACAGCTTGTGCTCGTAAGTTGTTGGAGTCTTCACAGTTTTTCCTAGCAAGCTGTTGAGTCTTCACAGGCTGTGCACATAGAGTGTTAGAATCTTCACATTATCTGCATGCAAGTTGTCGGAGTCCTGACAATGTATGACTACAGGTTGTTAGATTCTGCACAGTTTGTGCTCTTAATTTGTTGGAGTCATCATAGCTTGTGCTTGCAAGCTGTTGGAGTCTTCACAGTTTGTGTGCGCAAAATGTTGAAATCTTCATAATTTCTACTCGCAAGTTGTTAGAGTCTTCACACTTTGTGCTCGCAAGCTGTTGGAGTCTTCACAGTTTATGTGCGCAAATTGGTGAAGTCTTCACAGTTTCTGCTCGCAAGCTGTTGGAGTCTGCACAATTTGTGCTCGTAAGCTATTGGAGTCTTCACAATTTGTGCTCGCAAGCTGTTGGAGTCTTTACAACTTGTGTGCGTAAAATGTTGAAGTATTCACAGTTTGTGCTCGTAAGCTGTTAGAGTCTTCACAGTTTTTTCTTACAAGCTGTTGGTGTCTTCACAAATTGTGCACGCTGAGTGTTAGAGTCTTCACAGTGTCTGCATGCAAGCTATCAGAGTCCTCACAGTTTATGCTCGTAAGTGGTTAGATTCTACATTGTTTGTGCTCCCAATTTATTAGAGTCTTCACAGCTTGTGCTCCCAAGCTGTTAGAGTCTTCATATTTTACATGTGCAAATTGTTCAGGTCTTTAGAGTTTATGCTCGCAAGCTGTTGGAGTCATCACATTTTGTGTGTGTAAAATGTTGAAGTCTTCCCAGCTTTTACTCGCAAGCTATTGGAGTCTTCACAGTTTGTGTGCACAAAATGTTGAAGTCTTCGCAACTTGTGCTCATAAGCTATTGGAGTCTTCACAGTTTGTGTGCACAAAATGTTGGAGTCTTCACAACTTGCACTCGTAAGCTATTGGAGTCTTCACAGTTATTTCTCGCAAGTTGTTCGAGTCCTCACAATGTATGCCCACATGTTGTTGGATTCTACACAGTTTGTGCTCTCAATTTGTTGGAGTCTTCACAGCTCGTGCTGGGAAGCTGTTGGAGTCTTCACATTTTGTGTGCAAAAAAGTTTAAATCTTCATAGTTTGTGCTCGTAATTGTTTGAGTCTTCAAAGTTTTTTCTCGCAAGTTGTTGGAGTCTTCACTGGTTATGCACGCAGAGTGTTAGAGTCTTCATGGTATCTGCACGCAAGCTGTTAAAGTCCTCACAAGAAGTCCTCACAATTTATACGCGCAAGCTGTTGGATTCTTCAGAGTTTGTGCTCGTAATTTGTTAGAGTCTTCATAACTTGTGCTCACAAGCTGTTGGAATTTTCATAGTTTGTGTGCACAAATTGTTGAAGTCTTCACAATTTGTGATTACAAGTTATTGGAGTCTTCATAGTTTATCTGCGCAAAATGTTGAAGTCTTCACAGTTGTGCTCATAAGTTGTTGAAGTCTTCACAGATTGTACTCGCAAGCTATTTTAGTCTTTACAGTTTGAGCTCACAACCTGTTGGAGTCTTCAGAGTTTGTGCTCGCAAGCTGATGGAGTCTTCACATTTGTGCTCACAAGTTGATAGAGTCTTCCCAGTTTGTACGGGCAAAGTTTTTGAGTCTTCGCAGTTTGTGCTCACAAGTTTTTGCTTCTTCATAGTTTGTGCTCGCAAATTATTAGAGTCTTCACAGTTTGTGCTTAAAAGCTATTAGAGTCTTCACATTTTGTGCTCGTAAGCAGTTGGAATCTTCACAGTTTGTCTGCACAAATTGTTGAAGTCTTCACAGTTTGTGCTCGCAAGCTGTTGGGGTCTTTACAGTTTACGTACACAAAATGTTTAAGTCTTCACAGTTTGTGCTCGTAAGCTGTTGAAGTCTTCAAATTTTGTATTGTTTTAGACTTCACAGTTTAAGCTCGCAAACTGTTGGAGTCTTCATAGTTTGTGCTCGCAAGCTAATGGAGTCTTTACAGTTTGTACACACAAGTTGTTATAGTCTTCCCAGTTTGTGCGTGCAAAGTGTTTAAGTCTTTCATAGTTTATGCTCGCAAGTTTTAGATTCTTCACAGTTTGTGCTCGCCAGTTTTTTCTCGCAAGCTATGGGAGTCTTCACAGGTTGTTCACACAAGGTTTTAGATTCTTCACAGTTTGTGCTCGAAAATTGTTGGAGTCTTCATAATTTGTCCTCACAACCAGTTAGAGTCTGCACAGTTTGTGCTCGCAAGCTGTTGGAGTCTTCACAGTTTGTGTACGCAAAATGTTGAAATCTTCACCGTTTATGCTAATAAGTTGTTCGAGTCTTCATAGTTTTTTCTTGCAAGATGTTGGAGTCTTCGTAGGTTGTGTTTGCGGAGTGTTAGAGTCTTCACAGTATCTGCACCCAAGCTGTCAGAGTCCTCTCAATTTATGCCGACAAGCTGTTTGATTCTACACAGTTTGTGCTCGTAATTTGTAATGACTCGAAAAATTTCGTGTAAAGACTTGAGTACTACCTCAAATTCCATAGAAGTAATATGTGGGTTAATTAGCGTTAAACTCTATTGCTTATGAAATTAGCACCAATCACTTTAAATTTGATCTGCAAAACTTAAAACCTATAGAATCGTTAGTGCTATGTTACCTTGAAATCTAGGATTCAACGCTAAATCCAGTTGCTCTCGGGAGTACTTGGAAACTTTGTATCGGACCTGGACCGGGCGTTGAAACTCCGATAGCGTTGATCTTAGACAATTATGATCATCTTGTTGGGCTTGACAATCACCTCAAAAATTAAGACCAGATGATGTCCTGAGTCGATTTACTTGAGTCCGGAGTAAAGAGTGTGAGAAAGGTGAGAAATTAATATGAATTTATGAAATCTGAGTCGTGTCGCTTGCACGCCGATTCTAAGCTTTCTGACCGTTGGATTCTGATCCAATTTTACCCTCGGATCAAGGAAGATGGTCCAGGCATGTCATAGTGCCGGTGGACCTGATCGAGTTTCGGTGACTGTTGAATTGAGATTGGTCCGCCACGGCTGATCTGTAAATCCAATCGGTACAAAAACTCAGTCTGACCTAGATCCATGGTCAGTGAGCTTAAGTTCGACCACACGTGGAAAAGGGACCACCAGAAGCGCTCTGTTGGATCGAAATAGTCCTGATTTGGTTATAACCTAAGTATACTTTGGCCCTGGGGCTATTTTCATCAATATTAGGCCTATATAAAGACCTTAAAACCCTCACTCTCAAATTCCATACGAATTTTCTAACCCTAGCTAAGAAAGAGAGAGAAAGTGAGAGAGAAGTTAGTGAATCATCTTGAGATTCTTCCATGTAATTCTGCGTCCCTAAACCATCACTTCTGAATCATTATTCCAATGATTCTAAGTTCATTCTTAGGTAAGTCAATCAAACCCTAGTCTGTTTTAGAGCTTAGAATAATCTAAGTGTTGATGTAGTTCTTGTTATTCATGACTTAGGTTATCTAGTCGTCGTTGACGAAGACTTATCGTCTAAATCAGATCTGTGCGCATTTTCTGGTTTAAGGTGCGGACTATATTCATATAGGTTATGGTTTTCAAGGCTTTCAATGTTGGTTAATGGTTTATTATTGTTGTGGGTGCAATTTCACATGCCAAATACGATGTTTATATTGTATTCCTGATATATATGAGATATATTGCGATTTGTGTAATCTATGTATAGGTAGAAAGTATCGTATACGTATGAAATACGAACATGTGTTTTCCATGATTAATTGTCATGTATTTGTGCGAGTTGTATGTGTGTCAACTCCTTGGCGAAAGGAATTGTCCAAATGTGTGTTATCACCAACATACGTCATATATGTTGGAATATGTAGTCTAAGTGTTGTAGAAATGTCTGAATGATCAAGTGTGTAATATATTATCCTATTTATGGGCATTGAGAAGAGATTCTCAACTATCTTATTGATGTGTATGATTTCCTACATGCAATTTACATTCTTTGTTGTTTCAATGCAGGCACTACTTATGTGTAAATCAATGTCAAGTTGATATTCATCAAATGCTCACATATTGTATGATTAGAATTGTTGCTCCATTACTGTTCTAAATTATTAGTATGAATATCTGATATAATTGGAGATGTTTGGGACTATGAAATAGTCCAGGGAATCGGTAACAAACCTTGAGTTCGTGGCCGAGGTTGTTTTCGCCACGTAGGACGTGTTTGACGAAATCGAGTCGTATTAGGGTTGTTGGCTGTGATTTGGCCACACGGAGTGTTTGCGCACTTTATGTCGTTCAACTCAACATGCGCTCGTACTAGTCGAGTTCGTCAAGTAACCCGATTGTCCCGGTAGATGTACACCATGTATGGACGCTATTGTTTAAATCTAGAGTACCAAACTTACCAATGCAATCCCGTTAACCATTGTACCTTGATCCGCTAAGACTCATAAGCCGGGCAAGGTGGTATAGGACACCGTGGACAAGCTGTCGGCCTATGCTGGGGTGACAAACCTCCCCGTAGTGACCAGTGAGCACACCAGACTCGTGAACCGATTATGGTGGTATGGGACACTATATTCATGTTGTCGGCCTACATTGATTGGTGACGAGCCCTTTGTAGTGACCTCGAGCATACCTTGATACTGCATTGAGGCGACGAGCCTTAGGGTAGTAACTAAGGTATGATAGGCATGCATTGATTGGTGACGAGCCCTTTGCAGCGACCTAGAATCATATGATCATATGAGGTTGTCTAGGACTGACGACCCTAGAATGGATCACTGTATGGGAGTTGATATGAGGAAGGTACCTTAGCTTCCCAATTCTACTGTATGAAAAGGACTAATAACAACTTGGTAATCATGTTCATGCACCGCATTGCATGTGCATTGGCGTCATTGGCACTGCAGGAGATTGTCATGCGTACCGTAAGATGAAGACGCTGAGGGAGTGCAGGTGAGAGCATGCATCATTTCTACATACATCCTTGCATTAACAAGAGTAATTAGGACATGTTTGATTATATTGTCTTATCATTACTGCTTGATTGATTTGATAACATGTTAACTTTTACTGTATAGTTCCACTGAGTTGATCACTCACTCCCACATTCTGGGACGGTGTTTCAACACCAACCAGACTTTGTCTTAGATGTAGATGATGATGCGACCCCTAAGGCAGAGCAGGAGTATGAGGATGACGAGGACGCATTTTCTTTTATGCAGTTCTCAAGCGGGTTCATGTGAGTCGTGTCCTGATCTACGGGAATTCTGGGTTTTCTTTGTAATAGATGATTTCATTTTGATACTTATATTTTGAAAACAAACACTTGTAATTATGACCTGGCAGAGCATACATATTACAGGGACTTGCACAGGTTCACATATATTTCTTTAAGTCTTCCTCTTGCGTCTTTCACTTATCCTTGAATTATGTTTGCAGTTTGGCTTAATCTATTCCATGTTTTATGCACTCATACAGACAACATACATCCATCATTACATATGTTGCATAAGTGATGTTATGAAACTCGGGAGCTGAGTTATGCTCGACCCCCGAATTTCAGGGCGTTACACAATTTGTAGGAGACTTCACAGCTTGTGCTCACAAGCTATTGGAGTCTTCACAGTTTGTATGTGCACATTGTTGAAGTCTTCATGGTTTGTGCTCCCAAGCTATTGGAGTCTTCACAGTTTGTGTGTGCAAAATGTTGAAGTCTTCACAATTTATGCTCGCAAGCTGTTGGAGTCTTTAGAGTTGGTGGCCCAAAATGTTGAAGTCTTCACAGTTTGGGCTCATAAGCTATTGAAGCCTTCATAGTTTGTACACGCAAGATGTTTTTGTCTTCATAATTTGAGCTCGTAAGCTGTTGGAGTCTTCAAACTTTGTGCTCACAAGTTGATGGAGTCTTTACAGTTTGTGCTCGCAAGTTGTTAGAGTCTTCCCAATTTGTTCGTGCAAAGTTGTTGTGTCTTCACAATTTGTGCTCATAACTTCTATATTCTTCATAGTTTTACTCCCAAATTGTTAGAGTCTTCACAGTTTGTTCTCGCAAGCTGTTGAGTCTTCATAGTTTGTGTGCGCAAATTGTTGAAGTGTTCACAGTTTGTGCTCGCAAACTGTTGGAGTCTTTACAGTTTGTGTGCGCAAAATGTTGAAGTCTTCATAGTTTGTACTCGTAAGCAGTTGAAGTCTTCACTGTTTGTACTCGCAATCTGTTTTGGTCTTCACAGTTTGAGCTCGCAAGCTGTTGGAGTCTTCATAGTTTGTGCTCGCAAGCTGATGGAGTCTTCGCAGTTTATGCACGCAAGTTATTATAGTCTTCCCAGTTTGTGCACACAAAGTGTTTGAGTATTCATAGTTTATGCTCGCAAGTTTTAGATTCTTCACAGTTTGTGCTCACAAATTGTTGGAGTCTTCACAGTTTCTGCTCGCAAGCTGTTAGAGTCTTCACACTTTGTGCTCGCAAGCTATTAGAGTCTCACAGTTTGTGTGCATGAAATGTTGAAGTTTTCACAATTTCTGCTTGTAAGTTGTTGGAGTCATCACCATTTTTTCTCGCAAGCTATTGGAGTCTTCATGGGTTATGCGTGCAAGGTTTTAGATTCTTCACAGTTTGTGCTCGAAAATTGTTGAAGTCTTCACAGTTTGTGTGCCCAAAATGTTGAAATCTTCACAGTTTCTGCTCGTAAGCTATTAGGGTCTTCACACTTTGTGCCGCAAGTTATTGGAGTCTTCACAATTTATGTGCCCAAATTATTGAAGTCTTCACAATTTGTACTCGTAAGCCACAATTTGTTCTCGCAAGCTGTTGGAGTCTTCACAATATGTGCTCATAAGCTATTGGAGTCTTCATAGTTTGTGTGCACAAAATGTTGAAGTCTTCACAGTTTGTGCTCGTAAACTGTTGGAGTCTTCACAATTTTTACTTGTAAGTTGTCGGAGTCTTCGCAGGCTGTGAACACAGAGTGTTAAAGTCTTCACAGTGTCTGCATGCAAGCTGTCGGAGTCCTCACAATTTATGCTCCTAAGCGGTTGGATTCTACATTGTTTATGCTCACAATTTGTTGGAGTCTTCACAGCTTTTGCTCACAAGCTATTGGAGTCTTCACAGTTTGTGTGCGCACATTGTTGAAGTCTTCACAGTTTGTGCTCGTAAGTAGTTGGAGTCTTCACAGTTTTTGTTTGTAAAATGTTGAAGTCTTCACAGTTTGCACTCACAAGCTGTTGGAGTCTTCACAGTTTTTTCTCGCAAGCTGTTGGAGTCTTGACAGGTTGGGCGTGTAGATTGTTAGAGTCTTCACATTATCTGCACAGAAGCTGTCGGAGTCCTCACAATGTATGCCCACATGCTATTTGATTCTACATAGTTTGTGTTATCAATTTGTTGGAGTCTTCATAGCTTGTGCTCGCAAGCGGTTGGAGTCTTCACAGTTTGTGTGCACAAAATGTTGAAATCTACACGGTTTCTGCTCGCAAGTTGTTAGAATCTTCACACTTTGTGCTCACAAGGTGTTGGAGTCTTCACAGTTTGTGTGCGCAAATTGTTGAAGTCTTCACACTTTGTGTTCGTAAGCTATAGGAGTCTGCATAATTTGTGCTCGCAAGTTGTTGGAGTCTCCACAATTTATGCTCGCAAGCTGTTGGAGTCTTTACAATTTGTGTGCGCAAAATGTTGAAGTATTCACAGTTTGTGCTCGTAATCTGTTGGAGTCTTCACAGTTTTTTCTTACAAGATGTTGGTGTCTTCACAGGTTGTGCACACTGAGTGTTAGAGTCTTCACAGTGTCTGCACAGAAGTGGTTGGAGTCCTCACAATTTATGCTCGTAAGCGTTTCGATTCTACATTGTTTGTGCCCGCAATTTGTTGCAGTCTTCAGAGCTTGTGCTTGCAAGCTATTGGAGTCTTCATAGTTTGTGTGCGTAAATTGTTCAAGTCTTCACAGTTTGTGTGAGAAAAATATTGAAGTCTTCATATTTTGTGCTCGTAAGTTGTTGAAGTCTTCCTAGCTTGTACTTGCAAGCTATTTAAGTTTTCACAGTTTGAGCTCGCAAGCTGTTGGAGTCTTCATAGTTTATGTGCGCAAAATGTTAGAGTCTTCACAGTTTGTGTTCGCAAAATGTTGAAGTCTTCACAGCTTGAGCTCGTAAGCTATTGGAGTCTTTAGAATTTTTTCTCGCAAGATGTTGTAGTCTTCACAGGTTGTGCGTGCAGAGTGTTAGAGTCTTCACATTATCTGCACACAAGCTATTGAAATCCTCACAATGTATGCCCACATGTTGTTGGGTTCTACACAGTTTATGCACTCAATTTGTTGCAGTCTTCATAGCTTGTGCTCACAAGCTGTTTGTGTCTTCACAGTTTATGTGTAAAAATTGTTGAAGTCTTCATAGATTATGGTCGCAAGCTGTTAGAGTCTTCACAGTTTGTGTGTGCAAAATGTTGAAGTCTTCACGGTTTGTGCTCGTAAGCTGTTAAAGTCTCCACAGTTTATAGTCGCAAGTTGTTTTAGTCTTCACAGCTTGAGCTCGCAAGCTGTTAGAGTTTTCATAGTTTGTGCTCGCAAGCTGATAGAGTCTTCACAGTTTGTGCACGTAAGTTGTTATAGTCTTCCCAGTTTATGCGCACAAAGTTTTTGAGTCTTCACAATTTGTGCTCGCAAGTTTGAAATTCTTCACAGTTTGTGCTCGCAAATCATTAAATTCTTCACAATTTGTGCTCGCAAGCTATTAGAGTCTTCACACTTCGTGCTCGCAAGCTATTGGAGTCTTCACAGTTTTTTCTCACAAGCTGATACAGTCTTCATAGGCTGTGCGCACAAGGTTTTAGATTCTTCACAGTTTGTGCTCGAAAATTGTTGTAGTCTTCACAGTTTGTGCTCGCAACCTGTTAGAGTCTGCACAATTTGTGCTCGCAAGTTATTGGAGTCTTCACAGTTTATGTGCGCAAAATGTTGGAATCTTCACATTTTGTGCTCAGAAGCTGTTTGGGTCTTCAAAGTTTTTTCCCACAAGTTGTTGGAGTCTTCACAAGTTGTGCGCGTAGAGTGTTAGATTCTTCATAATATCTGCATGCAAGCTGTCAGAGCCCTCACAATTTATGCCCTCAAGCTGTTGGATTCTTCATAGTATGTGCTCGCAATTTGTTAGAGTCTTCACTGTTTGTGTGTACAAATTGTTGAAGTCTTCAAAGTTTGTGCTCGCAAGCTATTAGAGTCTTTACAGTTTGTGTGCACAGAATGTTGAAGTCTTCATAGTTTGTGCTCGTATGCTGTTGAAGTCTTCACAGTTTGTACTCACAAGATGTTTTAGTCTTCACAGTTTGAGCTCGCAAGCTATTGGAGTCTTCATAGTTTGTGCTCGTAAGCTGATGGAGTCTTCAGACTTTGTGCTCGCACGTTGTTATAGTCTTCCTAGTTTGTACACGCATCGTGTTTGAGTCTTCACAGTTTATGCTTGCAAGTTTTAGACTATTTAAAGTTTCTGCTCACAAATTGTTGGACTCTTCATAGTTTCTACTTGCAAGTTGTTAGAGTCTTCACACTTTGTACTCACAAGTTGTTGGAGTCTTCACAGTTTATGTGCGCAAATTGGTGAAGTCTTCATAGTTTCTGCACGTAAGCTGTTGGAGTTTGCACAATTTGTGCTCGCAAGTTATTAGAGTCTTCACAATTTGTGCTCGCAAGCTGTTGGAGTCTTTACAGCTTGTGTACGCAAAATGTTGAAGTATTCACAGTTTGTGCTCGTAAGCAGCTGGAGTCTTCACAGTTTTTTCTTACAAGTTGTTGGTGTCTTCACAAGTTGTGCATGCAGAGTGTTAGAGTCTTCACAATGTCTGCATGCAAGCTGTCGAAGTCCTCACAGTTTATGCTCGTAAGCGGTTGGATTCTACATTGTTTGTGCTCCCAATTTGTTGGAGTCTTCACAGCTTGTGCTCGCAAGCTGTTAGAGTCTTCACATTTTGCATGCACAAATTGTTCAGGTCTTTAGAGTTTATGCTCGTAAGTTGTTGGAGTCTTCACATTTTATGTGTGCAAAATGTTGAAGTCTTCATAGTTTTTACTCGCAACCTGTTGGAGTCTTCACAATTTGTGTGCACAAAATGTTGACGTCTTCACAGATTGTGCTCATAAGTTGTTGGAGTCTTCACAGTTTGTGTGCGCAAAATGTTGGAGTCTTCACAGCTTGCGCTCGTAAGCAGTTGGAGTCTTCACAGTTATTTCTCACAAGCTGTTTGAGTCCTCACAATGTATGCCCACATGTTGTTGGATTCTACACAGTTTGTGCTCTCAATTTGTTGGAGTCTTCACAGCTTGTGCTCGCAAGTTATTGGAGTCTTCACATTTTGTGTGCGAAAATGTTTAAATCTTCATAGTTTGTGCTCGTAATTGTTTGAGTCTTCAAAGTTTTTTCTCGCAAGCTGTTGGAGTCTTCACTAGTTGTGCGTGTAGAGTGTTAAAGTCTTCATGGTATCTGCACGCAAGCTGTCGGAGTCCTCACAATTTATACGCGCAAGCTGTTGGATTCTTCAGAGTTTGTGCTCGCAATTTGTTAGAGTTTTCACGGCTTGTGCTCGCAAGCTGTTGGAATTTTCACAGTTTGTGTGCACAAATTGTTGAAGTCTTCACAATTTATGATCACAAGCTGTTGGAGTCTTCATAGTTTATGTGCGTAAAATGTTGAAGTCTTCACAGTTTGTGCTCATAAGCTGTTGACGTGTTCACAGATTGTACTCACAAGCTATTTTAGTCTTTACAGTTTGAGCTCACAACCTGTTAGAGTCTTCAGAGTTTGTGCTCGCAAGATGATGGAGTCTTCACATTTGCACTCGCAAGTTGTTAGAGTCTTCCCAGTTTGTACGGGCAAAGTGTTTGAGTCTTTGCAGTTTATGCTCGCAAGTTTTTGATTCTTCAAAGTTTGTGCTTGCAAATTATTAGAGTCTTCACAGTTTGTGCTTAAAAGATATTAGAGTCTTCACATTTTGTGCTCGTAAGTAGTTGGAGTCTTCACAGTTTGTCTACGCAAATTGTTGAAGTCTTCACAATTTGTGCTCGCAAGTTGTTGGGGTCTTTACAGTTTACGTGGACAAAATGTTGAAGTCTTCACACTTTTTGCTCGTAAGCTATTGAAGTCTTCAAAGTTTGTACTCACAAGCTGTTTTAGACTTCACAGTTTGAGCTCGCAAGCTGTTGGAGTCTTCATAGTTTGTGCTCGCAAGCTGACGGAGTCTTCACAGTTTGTACACACAAGTTGTTATAGTCTTCCCAGTTTGTGCGCGTAAAGTGTTTAAGTCTTTCACAGTTTATGATCGCAAGTTTTAGATTCTTCACAGTTTGTGCTCGCAAATTATTGGATTCTTCATAGTTTGTGCTCGCAAGCTATTAGAATCTTCACATTCGTGCTCACGAGCTGTTGGAGTCTTCACAGTTTTTTCTCACAAGCTGTGGGAGTCTTCACAGGTTGTTCGCACAAGGTTTTAGATTCTTCATAGTTTGTGCTAAAAAATTGTTGGAGTCTTCATAGTTTGTCCTCACAACCTGTTAGAGTCCACACAGTTTGTGCGTGCAAGCTGTTGGAGTCTTCACGGTTTGTGTGCGCAAAATGTTAGAATCTTCACCATTTGTGCTCATAAGCTGTTCGAGTCTTCATAGTTTTTTCTTGCAAGCTATTGGAGTCTTCACAGGTTGTATTTGTGGAGTGTTAGAGTCTTCACGGTATCTGCACGCAAGCTGTCGGAGTCCTCTTAATTTATGTCGATAAGCTGTTGGATTCTACACAGTTTGTACTCGCAATTTGTTGGAGTCTTCACAGCTTGTGCTCGCAAGCTATTGGAGTCTTCACAGTTTGTGTGCGCACATTGTTGAAGTCTTCACAGTTTGTGCTCGTAAGTTGTTGGAGTCTTCACAGTTTGTGTGTGCAAAATGTTGAAGTTTTCACAATTTATGCTCGCAAGCTATTGGAGTCTTCACAGTTGGTGGCCCAAAATGTTGAAGTCTTCACATTTTATGCTCATAAGCTATTGAAGTCTTCATAGTTTGTACACGCAAGATGTTTTTGTCTACATAATTTGAGCTCGCAAGCTGTTGGAGTCTTCAAACTTTGTGTTCACAAGCTGATGGAGTCTTTACAGTTTGTGCTCGTAAGTTGTTAGAGTCTTCCCAGTTTGTGCGTGCAAAGTGTTTGAGTCTTCACAGTTTGTGCTCATAAATTCTACATTCTTCTTAGTTTTGCTCCTAAATTGTTAGAGTCTTCACAGTTTGTGCTCATAAGCTGTTGGAGTCCTCATAGTTTGTGTGCACAAATAGTTGAAGTGTTCACAGTTTGTGCTAGCAAACTGTTGGAGTCATTACAGTTTACATGTGCAAAATGTTGAAGGCTTCATAGTTTGTGCTCGTAAGTTGTTGAAGTCTTCACAGTTTATACTCGCAAGCTGTTTTGGTCTTCACAGTTTGAGCTCGTACGCTGTTGGAGTCTTCATAGTTTGTGCTTGCAAGCTAATGGAGTCTTCACAGTTTGTGCATGCAAGTTCTTATACTCTTCCTAGTTTATGCGTGCAAAGTGTTTGAGTCTTCACAGTTTATGCTCGCAAGTTTTAGATTCTTAACAGTTTGTGCTCACAAATTGTTGGAGTCTTCACAGTTTCTGCTCGTAAGCTATTAGAATCTTCACACTTTGTGCTCGCAAGCTAGTAGAGTCTCACAGTTTGTGTGCGCAAAATGTTGAAGTCTTCACAATTTGTGCTCGTAAGTTATTAGAGTCTTCACCATTTTTTCTCGCAAGCTGTTGGAGTCTTCATGGGTTGTGCGTGCAAGGTTTTAGATTCTTCACAGTTTGTGCTCGAAAATTGTTGGAGTCTTCACAGTTTGTGCTCGTAACCTGTTTAGAGTCTGCATAATTTGTGCTCACAAGCTATTGGAGTATTCACAGTTTGTGTGCCCAAAATGTTGAAATTTTCACAGTTTGTGCTCGTAAGCTATTAGAGTCCGCACACTTTGTGCTCGCAAGTTATTGGAGTCTTCATAGTTTGTGTGCCCAAATTGTTGAAGTCTTCACAGTTTGTGCTCGCAAGCTATAGGAGTGTGCACAATTTGTGCTCATAAGCTGTTGGAGTCTTCAAAATTTGTACTCGTAAGCTGTTGGAGTCTTCGCAGTTTGTGTGCACAAAATGTTGAAGTCTTCACAGTTTGTGCTCGTAAGCTATTGGAGTCTTCACAATTTTTACTTATAAGTTGCCAGAGTCTTCGCAGGCTGTGCACGCAGAGTGTTAGAGTCATCACAGTGTCTGCATGCAAGCTGTCGGAGTACTCACAATTTATGCTCCTAAGCGGTTGGATTCTACATTGTTTATGCTCACAATTTGTTGGAGTCTTCACAGCTTCTACTCACAAGCTATTGGAGTCTTCATAGTTTGTGTGTGCACATTGTTGAAGTCTTCACAGTTTGTGCTCGTAAGCTGTTGGAGTCTTCACAGTTTGTGTTTGTAAAATGTTAAAGTCTTCACAGTTTGTGCTCACAAGCTATTGGAGTCTTCACAGTTTGTGTTCGCAAAATGTTGAATTCTTCACAGCTTGTTCTCGCAAGCTGTTGGAGTCTTCACAGTTTTTTCTCGCAAGCTATTGGAGTCTTCACAAGTTGTGCGTGCAGAGTGTTAGAGTCTTCACATTATCTACACAGAAATTGTCGAAGTCCTCACAATGTATGCCCACATGCTGTTTGATTCTACATAGTTTGTGCTATCAATTTGTTGGAGTCTTCACAGCTTGTGCTCGCAAGTTGTTGGAGTCTTCACAGTTTATGTGCACAAAATGTTGAAATCTACATAGTTTCTGCTTGCAAGTTGTTAGAATCTTCACACTTTGTGCTCGCAAGGTGTTGGAGTCTTCACAGTTTGTGTGGGCAAATTGTTGAAGTCTTCACAGTTTATGCTCGTAAGCTGTAGGAGTCTGCATAATTTGTGCTCGCAAGCTATTGGAGTCTCCACAATTTATGCTCACAAGCTATTAGAGTCTTTACAGTTTGTGTGCGCAAAATGTTGAAGTATTCACAGTTTGTGCTCGTAATCTGTTGGAGTCTTCACAGTTTTTTTCTTACAAGATGTTGGTGTCTTCACAGGTTGTGCACGCTAAGTGTTAGAGTCTTCACAGTGTCTGCATGGAAGCGGTTGGAGTCCTCACAATTTATGCTCGTAAGCGGTTGGATTCTACATTGTTTATGCTCGCAATTTGTTGCAGTCTTCAGAGCTTGTGCTTGCAAGCTGTTGGAGTCTTCACAGTTTGTGTGCGCAAATTGTTCAAGTCTTCACAGTTTGTGCTCGCAAGCTGTTGGAGTCTTCACAGTTTGTGTGAGCAAAATGTTGAAGTCTTCATAGTTTGTGCTCGTAAGCTGTTGAAGTCTTCCCAGTTTGTACTTGTAAGCTATATTAGACTTCACAGTTTGAGCTCCCAAGCTCTTGGAGTCTTCACAGTTTATGTGTGCAAAATGTTGGAGTCTTCATAGTTTGTGTTCACAAAATGTTGAAGTCTTCACAGCTTGAGCTCGTAAGCTATTGGAGTCTTCACAGTTTTTTCTCGCAAGATGTTGGAGTCTTCATAGGTTGTGCGCGTAGAGTGTTAGAGTCTTCACATTATCTGCACACAAGTTGTCGAAATCCTCACAATGTATGCCCACATGCTGTTGGATTTTACACAATTTATGCACTCAATTTGTTGCAGTCTTCACAGCTTGTGCTCACAAGCTGTTGGTGTCTTCACGGTTTATGCTCATAAGTTGTTGAAGTCTGACAGTTTGTAGTCACAAGCTATTTTAGTCTTCATAGATTGAGCTCACAAGCTGTTAAAGTCTTCATAGTTTGTGCTCGCAAGCTGATGGAGTCTTCACAGTTTGTGCACGCAAGTTGTTATAATCTTCCCAGTTTATGCGTGCAAAGTGTTTAAGTCTTCACAATTTGTGCTCGCAAGTTTTAAATTCTTCACAGTTTGTGCTCGCAAATTGTTGGATTCTTCACAATTTGTGCTCGCAAGCTATTAGAGTCTTCACACTTCGTGCTAGCAAGCTATTGGAGTCTTCACAGTTTTTTCTCACAAACTGTTGGAGTCTTTATAGGTTGTGCGCACAAGGTTTTAGATTCTTCACAGTTTGTGCTAAAAATTGTTGGAGTCTTCACAGTTTGTGCTTGCAACCTGTTAGGTCTGCACAATTTGTGCTCGCAAGCTGTTGGAGTCTTCACAGTTTATGTGCGCAAATGTTGGAATCTTCACAGTTTGTGCTCATAAGCTGTTTGGGTCTTCCAAGTTTTTTCCCGCAAGCTGTTGGAGTCTTCACAAGTTGTGCATGCAGAGTGTTAGATTCTTCACAGTATCTGCATGCAAGCTGTCAGAGCCCTCACAATTTACGCCCTCAAGCTGTTGGATTCATCACAGTTTGTGCTCGCAATTTGTTGGAGTCTTCATAGCTTGTGCTCGCAAGCTGTTGGAATTTTCATGCACAAATTGTTGTAGTCTTCACAATTTGTACTTGCAGGCTGTTGGAGTCTTCAGAGTTTGTGTGCACAAAATGTTGAATTCTTCACAGTTTATGCTCATAAGCTGTTGAAGTCTTCACAGTTTGTACTCGCAAGCTGTTTTAGTCTTTATAGTTTGAGCTCGTAAGCTGTTGGAGTCTTTAGAATTTGTGCTCGCAAGTTGATGGAGTCTTCACATTTGTGCTCGCAAGTTGTTAGAGTTTTCCCATTTTGTACATGCAAAGTGTTTGAGTGTTCCTCGCAAGTTTTTGATTCTTCATAGTTTGTGCTCACAAATTATTACAATCTTCATAGTTTGTGCTTAAAAGCTATTAGAGTCTTCACATTTTGTGCCCGCAAGCAGTTGGAGTCTTCACTGTTTGTGTGCACAAATTATTGAAGTCTTCACAGTTTGTGCTCGCAAGCTGTTGGAGTCTTTACAGTTTGCATACACAAAATGTTAAAGTCTTCATAGTTTGTAATCGTAAGCTGTTGAAGTCTTCACAGCTTGTACTCGCAAGATGTTTTAGTCTTCACAGTTTGAGCTCGTAAGCTATTGGAGTCTTCATAGTTTGTGCTCGCAAGCTGATGGAGTCTTCAGACTTTGTTCTCACACGTTGTTATGGTCTTCCTAGTTTGTACACGCATAGTGTTTGAGTCTTCACAGTTTATGCTTGCAAGTTTTAGACTATTCACAGTTTCTGTTCACAAATTGTTGGAGTCTTCATAGTTTCTGCTCGCAAGTTGTTAGAGTCTTCACACTTTGTGCTCGCAAGCTGTTGGAGTCTTCACAGTTTGTGTGCACAAAATGTTGAGGTCTTCACAGTTTGTGCTCGTAAGTTGTTGTAGTCTTCATAGTTTTTTCTAGCAAGTTGTTGGTATTCAGAGGTTGCGCGCGCAAGGTTTTAAATTTTTCACAGTTTGTGCTCGAAAATTATTGGTGTCTTCACAGTTTGTGCTCTCAACCTATTAGAATCTACATAGTTTGTGCTCGCAAGCTATGCCAGTCTTCACAATTTGTGTGCGCAAAATGTTGAAATCTTCACAGTTTCTGCTCACAAGCTGTTAGAGTCTTCACACTTTGTGCTCGCAAACTGTTGGAGTCTTCATAGTTTGTGTGCGCAAATTATTGAAGTCTTCACAGTTTGTGCTTGCAAGCTGTTGGAGTCTGCACAATTTGTGCTCGCAAGCTGTTCATGTCTTGACAAGTTGTGCTCGTAAGCTGTTGGAGTCTTCACAGTTTGTGCTCGTAAGCTATTGGAGTCTTCACAATTTTTTCTTGCAAGCTATCGAAGTCTTCATAGGTTGTGCTACAAAGTGTTAGAGTCTTCACTGTGTCTGCATGCAAGCTATCAGAGTCCTCACAATTTATGCTAATAAGGGGTTGGATTCTACATTATTTGTGCTCGTAATTTTTTACAGTATTCACAGCTTGTGCTCGCAAGATGTTGGAGTCTTCACAGTTTGTATGCGCAAATTGTTCAAGTCTTAACAGTTTGTGCTCATAAGTTGTTGCAATCTTTACAGTTTGTGTGCGCAAAATATTGAAGTCTTCATAGTTTGTGCTCGCAAGCTGTTGGAGTCTTCACAGTTTGTGTGCGCGAAATGTTGAAGTCTTCACAACTTGTGCTCGTAAGCTGTTGGAGTCTTCACAGTTTTTTCTTGCAAGCTTTTGGAGTCTTCACATGTTATGCGCATAAAGTGTTAGAGTCTTCACATTATCTGCACGTAAGCTGTCAGAGTCCTCACAATTTATGCCCACAAGCTGTTGAATTCTACACAGTTTATGCTCTGAATTTATTGGAGTCTTCACAGCTTGTGCTCGCAAGCTGTTGGAGTCTTCACAGTTTGTGTGCTTAAATTGTTGAAGTCTTCACAGTTTGTGCTTGCGAGCTATTGGAGTCTTCATAGTTTGTGTGCGCAAAATGTTGAAGTCTTCACAGTTTGTGCTCGTAAGTTGTTGAAGTCTTCACAGTATGTACTCAAAAACTGTTTTAGACTTCACAGTTTATGCTTGCAAGCTATTGGAGTCTTCATAGTTTGTGCCCGCAAGTTGATGGAGTCTTCACAGTTTGTGCACGAAAGTTGTTATAGTCTTCCCCATTTGTGCGCACAAAGTGTTTTAGTCTTCACAGTTTATGCTCATAAGTTTTAGATTCTTCATAGTTTGCACTCATAAATTGTTGGATTCTTCACAGTTTGTGCTCTCAAAATGTTAGAGTCTTCACATTTCGTGCTTTTAAGCTGTTGGAGTCTTCATAGTTTTTTCTCACAAGTTGTTGGAGTCTACATAGGTTGTGCGCGCAAGGTTTTAGGTTCTTCACAGTTTGTGCGCGAAAATTGTTAGAGTCTTCACAGTTTGTGCTCACAACCTGTTTGAGTCTGCACAGTTTGTGCTAGCAAGCTCTTGGATTCTTCACAGTTTGTGTGCACAAAATGTTGAAGTCTTCACAGTTTGTGCTCATAAGCTGTTGAAGTCTTACAGTTTGTACTAACAAGCTGTTATAGTCTACACAGTTTGAGGTCGCAAGTTGCTGGAGTCTTCAGAGTTTGTGCTCGCAAGCTGATGGAGTCTTCACAGTTCATGCTCGCAAGTTATTAGAGTCTTCCCAGTTTGTGCGAGTAAAGTGTTTGAGTGTTCACAGTTTGTGCTCGCAAGTTTTAGATTCCTCATAGTTTGTGCTCGCAAATTGTTAGAGTCTTCACAGTTTTGGGCTCGCAAGCTATTGAAGTCTTCACAGTTTGTGTGGCAAATTGTTGAAGTCTTCACATTTTGTGCTCGCAAGCTGTTGGAGTCTTCACAGTTTGTGTGAGCAAAATGTTCACGTCTTCAAAGTTTGTGCTCATAAGCTGTTGAAGTCTTAACAGTTTGTACTCGCAAACAGTTTTAGTCTTCATAGTTTGAGCTCACAAGTTGTAGGAGTCTTCATAGTTTGTGCTCACAAGCTGATGGAGTCTTCACAGTTTGTGCACGCATGTTCATATAGTCTTCCCGGTTTGTGCATGCAAAGTGTTTGAGTCTTCACAGTTTATGCTCGCAAGTTTTAGATTCTTCACAGTTTGTGCTCGCAAATTGTTGAAGTCTTCACAGTTTCTGCTCGCAAGCTGTTAGACCCCTCACCCTTTGTGCTGGCAAGCAGTTGGAGTCTTCGCATTTTACTTGCGTAAAATGTTGAAGTATTCACAGTTTGTGCTCTTAAGATGTTGGATTTTTACAATTTTTTCTCGCAAACTATTGGAGTCTTCATAGGTTGTGCGCGTAAGGTTTTAGATTCTTCACAGTTTGTGCTAAAAAATTGTTGGAGTCTTCACAGTTTGTGCTCTCAACTTGTTACAGCCAGCACTCTTTGTGCTCGTAAGCTATTGAAGTCTTCACAGTTTGTGTGCGCAAAATGTTTAAATCTTCACAGTTTCTGCTCGCAAGCTATTAGAGTTCATAATTTGTGCTAGCAAGCTGTTGCAGTCTTCACAGTTTGTGTGCGCAAATTGTTAAAGGCTTCACAGTTTGTGCTCACATGCTATTAGAGTCTGCACAATTTGTGCTCGCAAGCTATTGGAGTCTTCACAATTTGTGCTCACAACCAGTTGGAGACTTTATAGTTTGTGTTCACAAAATGTTGAAGTCTTCACAGTTTGTGCTCGTAAGCTATTGGAGTCTTCACAGGTATTTCTTGCAAGCTGCGAAGTCTTCACAGGTTGTGCATACAGAGTGTTAGTGTCTTCATGGTGTCTGCACGCAAGCTGTCAGAGTCCTCACAATTTTTGCTCTTAAGCGGTTGGATTCTACATTATTTGTGCTCGCAATTTGCTGGAGTCTTCACAGCTTGTGCTCGCAAGCTGTTGGAGTCTTCATAGTTTGTGTGCGCATATTGCTCAAGTCTTCACAATTTGTGCTCGCAAGTTGTTGGAGTCTTCACATTTTGTGTGCATAAAATGTTGAAGTCTTCACAATTTTTGCTCGCAAGCTGTTGGAGTCTTCATAATTTGTGTGCACAAAATGTTGAAGTCTTCATAGTTTATGCCCATAAGCTGTTGAAGTCTTCACAGTTTGTGCTAGCAAGTTGTTTTAGTCTTCACAGTTTAAGATCGCAAGCTATTGGAGTCTTCATAGTTTGTGCCCACAAGCTAATGAAGTCTTCACAATTTGTGCGCACAAAGTTCTGGAGTCTTCACAATTTATGCTCATAAGTTTTAAATTCTACACAGTTTGTGCTCGCAACCTGTTAGAGTCTTCACATTCATGCTTGCAAGTTGTTGGAGTCTTCACAGTTTTTTTGCGTAAGCTGTTGGTGTCTTCACAGGTTGTGTGCACAAGGTTTTAAATTCTTCCCATTTTGTTGTGTGCACAAGGTTTTAAATTCTTCCCATTTTGTGCTCGAAAATGGTTGGAGTCTTCATTGTTTGTGTTCGCAACCTATTAGAGTCTGCAAAGTTTGTGCTCGCAAGCTGTTAGAGTCTTCACAGTTTGTGCTCGTAAGTTGTTTGTGTCTTCATAGTTTTTTCTCGTAAGTTATTGGAGTCTTCACAGCTTGTACTCGCAGGCTATTAGAATTTTCACAGTTTGTGTGCGGAAATTGTTGAAGTCTTCACAATTTGTGCTCGCAAGTTGTTGGAGTCTTCACCGTTTGTGTGCGCAAAATGTTGAAGTCTTCACAATTTGTGCTCGGAAGCTGTTAGATTCTTCACAGTTTGTGTATATGCAAAATGTTGAAGTCTTCACAGTTTGTGCTCATAAGCTGTTGAAGTCTTCACAGTTTGTACTCGCAAGTTATTTTAGTCTTAACAGTTTGAGCTCGCCAGCTGTTGGAGTCTTCAGAGTTTGTGCTCGCAAGTTGATAGAGTCTTCGCATTTGTGCTCGCAAGTTGTTAGAGTCTTCCCAGTTTGTACGTGCAAAGTGTTTGATTCTTCTATTTCTACAAGAGAACAAATGCGTTTGATTTGGGGGATTTATTCAATGATAACAGAGAATTCGATTAGACAACAATGATCACATTTATTCTGAGTTCATTTACATTCTCAGATTCCCTTAATTATGAAAACAAAGTACAATCAATGCAATGCAATGAATGAAAGATAAGACAATCTGATGGCAATTTCGGTAACATTTCGACGCTTTTGATGTTCCTCGCCAAGGCGGAAAGGTTGTGCGGGCTTGAAACCCTTAATCTGACTGTTGAGATCAATTCTGATCATCCTTCCGTTCATTCTTCCTTGATCTGACTGTTGAGATCAATTCTAATCATCCTTCCGTTACGAAACCTTTGAAATGTGGAGTGAGGATCATCCCTTGAAATGTCCATTAAGATAACCAAAGGCTTGCTTTAGGACAAAAGGGAGAGAGAGAGAAGTAGTGCATGGGGTATTTGTTAAGACAACAAAAGGCTCCCCTTAAGACAAAGGGGAGAGAGAAGTGGTGCATGGGATATCCGTTAAGACAACAAAAGGCTCCCCTTAAGACAAAGGGGAGAGAGAAGTGGCACATGGGATATCCATTAAGACAACAAAAGCCTCTCCTTAAGACAAAAGGAGAGAGAAGTGGCGTTGGAAGCTAAGCATCAAGACATGATTCCACTAGAAGTGGCACAGAAAGCCAAGTATCAGGACAATATTCTATAAGAAATGGCGCAATAGAGATTTTTCCAATGTCATTGCACGGTTCGCGCAAGGGATTTCTCCCATTCCCATTGCGCAAGGGATTTCTCCCCTCCAGACAAAGCTCCACACTATGTGGTATATAGGAATTCTCTCAAAGTGATTGCGCGGATGGCGCAATGGAAATCCTCCCTCCAGACAAACTCCACACTATGTGGCACAAGAGAGTTTTCTCCATTCCCATTGAGCGGGTTGCCCAATGGACTTCTTGTTGCCCGGGTCGCGCAATGGCTTCCTTGTTGCGCTGGTCGCGCAATGGCTTCCTTCTCTCCCTCTCTCACCTTCTTTCTTTTTTGTTTTCTAGCCAACCAACCCCTCAAGTGTGGCATGGGGAGGGGTATTTATAGGCATCCCAGTCCCCTCCCTTCTTAAATTGTGGTGATCACCACCACTTCTTCCTTCACACAATATCCAACCTCCTCTTTTAAACAATGGTGTTTGCCAAGCTCTCCCTTAAATAGTGGTGTACAACCACTTCTTCCTCCATACAAAGCAATATCCATCCACTCCTTTTTACCAAAACACCCTCAGTCACTCATTTTTACCAAAATACCCCAACTTACTCTTTTTTACCAAAATACCCCCGGATGTTGATTTTTACCAAAATACCCTTGGATGCTAATTTTTACCAAAATAGAGAGTGACCCTAGGAAAGATCTGCACCATAAAATACTCTGCCCCCTCGATCCTTCTTTAATTGATTCATGAAATCAAATGGAGGATCGATCTTCTTCCGACCAAAGAACTGAATGAACTGCAACTGAAGGATGACTGGATGATCATGCTTGCATGGAAGACTGGATAATCATACTTGACAAGAAGATCAAATGATCGCGCTCGAATGGAAAACTTGAATGATCACGCTTGATCGAAAGACTGGAATGATTGCACTCGAACGGAAGACTTGAATGATCACGCTTGAACGGAAGATTTGAATGATCGCGCTTGAACAGAAGACTTAAATGATCATGCTCGATGGAAGATTTGAATGATCGCGCTCGAACGGAAGATTTGAATGATCGCGCTTGAATGGAAGATTTGAATGCCCCCTGCCAACAGCATCCACCAAATGCTTAACTAGAGAAGATAAAATTCTCTTTTCATCAAAACTTGCCACTGTAACAGCTGTGACGACTTCATCCCTAAGTATCTTGGTCAAAGAACTATCTTTCAATGTTGCTGCTGCAACAGTTTCTTTGATCAACTCTAGCGACTCTTTCTTTGAACTCTGTATCTAGGGGTTGTTCTTTAATATTGATCTGCCGCAACAACTTTTTCGATTATTTCCTTTACTCATGATCTATATAACCCAAGCTTTTGAATGATAATCTTTCCTGCCAAATTAATCGGAATTAGTATCTCAATACATTGTAATTTTAGCTTCATGGAGCATTGATAATTTTTGAAATATATTAAAAACTTCTCCTCTTTTTAAGCTGATTGTGATATTTGCAATACGATACTGATTTAATCATTTCATCTTTGCTTTTGTCTTCGCATTGCACACTTTGCTCATTATATCGCGCTTCTAAAGATGTCATCTCCAGCTCCAAAGGTTCAACCGCTGAGTCTTTTTGTTGAGTCTTTTCTTGCTTGTGCTCCTTGGCATAGACTTTTCCTTAGATCTTTGCTGATTCTGAAAAATAGATAAGTCTTTTTTCAATTTTCATTTAATAACTTTCTAAAGGCCATAAAAGTTACTGATGATGATTTCGTTTGTTCATTGTCTCCATCAGATCTGGTACTCGAAGACTTGCGATATCATTATTATGGATGCTGATTTTTACCAAAATACAGAGTGAGTGACTCTGGGAAAGATCTGCACCATGGAATTCTCTGACCACTGCAATGGAATATTTTTTGTATCTCAACAATCTATTTCAGCAACAAAGAGTTCAGTGCTAATTAGTGCCCGTTGGCTTTCAATCTGTGCAATGTTTGAAGCAAATGAAGCAGAAGAGGATTTGCTTTTCTTTGTCAAGTCATCATCTGAGGGCCTGTTTGGATGCTTGTGAGTTGGGTAAGTGGGAAGTGACTTACATGGAAGTGACCTACAGGTGGTGTTTGGGGAGAAAATTCACCAATAAGTCACTTGCAACCTACAAGTTCCTTATTGGCAAAACTGTCAGGAAACTTTTAGGGGCTGGGGGTGAGAAGTCACTTCCTTGTAAGGGCCTGTTTGGATGCCTGAGAGTTGGGTAAGTAGGAAGTGACTTACAGGGAAGTCACTTACAAGTGGTGTTTAGGGGAGAAAATTCACCTATAAGTAACTTACAGCCTGTAAGTCACTTATAGGCAAATCTACCAAAAAACTGTAGGGCGATGGGGGTGAGAAGTTACTTCCCTATAAGCCACTTACAGGCTCAACGGTTAGATTTTTAAAAAGAGGGGAAGAGGGAGAAACGCACTCTCCCTCTATGCAATCTCTCTCTGTCTGCAACAACTGCCCTCCCTCCCTGCAACTCTCTCTCTCTCCCTCTCTGCAATCTCTCTTCATCTGTAACGACCGCCCTCCCTCTCTGCAATCTCTCTCTATCTGTAATGACCGCCCTCCCTCTCTACTCCTCCCCAAAATGGTAGGGTTTGATCGCAATGTTCCATTTTTTCTGCTTTGAAAACGGGAGTGGATTCGGTGTTACTCGTACATAGGCATGCTCACCTGTGCACTTGCACACGTGCGCACCTTTCCACATGTGTCATGGGGCTTCTAATCTGAACGGTCCATGTGACGAAACATCCCATTAAACCCCCAGGGACTAATTTTTACCCTGATCTAAAACTCTGGTGGGCCATAGCAAAGTGAGATGAAAATCAAGGGAAGAAACTGTTTTCTTTTTCCATGGCCCACGAAAGTTTTGGATCAATGTAAAAGTTGGGCGCTGGGGGTTTCATGGGGTTCTGCATCACGTGGACCATTCAGATTTTGGACTAACATCACGTATTATGAGTTCTCAAAAAATTATCACAAGAACTCGTGATAACTGGTGCGCAGTTGAGCATTTTGACGGAAGGGGATTGCATACCGAGTAAACTCCGTGGGATCCACGTGATTTATGTATTTGATCCACTCCGTCCATCCATTTTAATAGTAAACTCTGTGGATGGTTTAAAGTAAGACATGTCCAGTGGTACATATCCAATGGTACAATGTACACTCATCAGATGGCTGGTTCGTTTGATGGAGGTTACTTTGTTCATGATGGCTGTATTTCATCCACCCCGTCCATCCATTGTGTGTCTGCTGTCGCTTGAGAACAAACTACCAATTTGCCTAAAAAAATCCATGTTTCTTTCAAGTAAAAAAACACCATAGAACAAGTGTATACTCATTTTAGGACGTGGTCCCAAAAATTAAGCTGATCCAAATCTCATCTGGACCCCACCATAGAAACAGTTGTGACTAGTTTAATGGAGCCATGGGCTGTTTGCCAGTTTCTATTGGTGTGGTCCACCTATGATTTGGCTTTGCTTAAGTTTTGGGATTTCATCCAAAAATGTGGTGGAAAAACATATGGTCAGCCTGGATAGACAAAAAAATATATTAAGATGGGTCGCACATGGATTTTTGGATTCTTTTCATGCGTTTATTTTTTTAATATATTAAGGTGGGCTGCAAATGGATTCTTTTTATGCATTTATTTATTAATATATTAAGGTGGGCCACACAAATCTTATCGTAATATGCTCCCTTGGATTCTTTTAATGCATTTATTTTTTAATTTTTATTCAATTATTTTCATGCATTTGGATTCTAAAAATTGGACGGTAATAATTATTTTGATTTTGTTATATATGAACCATTTATGCTTAATGGTATGTATTTCTTGACTTAATAATTCCTTAATTTTTAGATCTATTTGTGAAATGGATTCGGATTTCGAGATGGATTAATGTTTCTTGACTTATTAATATTATTAAATTTCTTCTCAATTCTTAAATTGAGTTATTGCTCCATGTTATAAATATTTTGAATTCATAGTGCCACTTGATAATTAGTTTGGCCTAAGAATTAGTTCAAATATTCATCTTGATGGGCTTAATAAAATTACATATTTGATCCTATGCATTTTTATATGATCATAACATTTTGAAACAATTTTCTAATCCAAGTTCTGCTCAGTGTGAATATACAACTTTTACTTGTAAGTAACTTACAGATTACCCAAATAGAAAAACTTACCTACCTATAAGTGATTTACAGCTTACATCCAAACAGGTTACCTGTAAGTAACTTTCACATGTAAGTGACTTATGGGTAAGTCACTTACAACTTAAAAGAACTTACAAGCATCCAAATAGGCCCTAAGTGACTTACATGCCAATGGTCTGATTTTTAAAAGGGGAGAAAGATGGGGGAAACGCACCTCCATAACAGCAATGCTCCAGTAATCTCTCTCTCTCTCTCTCTCTCTCTCTCTCTCTCTCTCTGTGTGTGTGTGTGTGTGTGTGTGTGTGTGTGTGTGTGTGTGTGTGTGTGTGTGCAATTAGGGTCGCCGCACGCCTCTGTCTTCCCCTCTCTCCCTATATGCAATTAGGGTTATGACTCTCTCTCTTTCTTTTTTTTTCCTCCTTTTGTCAAAACTGATGGACAGCATGGATATGGAACTTGACCTTTTTTCTTGCAGCCATTGGTTTTCCAGTCCATGGATGATATAGTTAGGAGCACATGGTCAAAGGAGTTGTTTACAACCATAAGCAATCAACTATGGTCCCTCCAAATGGATATTTGGAATTCTTGATTGGACCTATTATTTTCATAAACAAATTTTTACTTTCCATTTTCTGGCAATTTGTTTTACTATTGACTGGATGGTTATAATCATTTGACTGACATGATTTTTGCTTAATGGTTCATTATTTGACTGACGGATGGACGTGGTGGATTTCTCACAAACATCACGGTGGGCCCACCTAAGTTTTCAGCACAGGAACTTCCCGGTAAAGTCATTCACAGGCTATATGCCATAATTTGGTTGATTGTTGGACATGTGGCACCCACGGATGTGCTATAGAGGCGGTAAAACTGGTCATTCTCCATGAAGCCAGGGTAAATAATAATATAGAACCGAACGAAAATTGAATTTATGCTAGTGCTTAAAGTAGCCTGAATTTCGATGCACATTAGCTTAGGAATCGGGCCACAACAATTTTGAAGTTCAATTGGCTTTTCACTAGGGTTGTTTGACAAAAAAGAAAAAAAAAAAAATTTGTGACTTTGTAATTGAGAGTTTGGAGGGAACGTTCCTTTTCCTTTAGCCGTTGGGTGTTAGATGTCTAATATAGCCGTGATTGGTGTCATAGGTTTGATCATGAGAAGCAATAGTGTTGGATAGTCGATTAGCCAGTGAGGCATGAGAAATGGATGGTTCGTTGTAAGGATAGTTTGTGGTTCCTTATTAGATTAACGAATCATTGCTTCCATTTGAGAGTTTCCGAGTATTTTGGACTCTGTCTGAAAATCAATGTAAATGTTTACAATTGTACACCCAAAGAAAGCTAGGGTGAGTGGCTTTCACTAATATCTAGAAGTTATTATATTGCAGGCTGTGGTCTAGCAAGGACCCTTGATTGTATCCGTTAGAAAAACCTTTTGATTAAAAGGTAAGAACCATATCAGGTGTCTTGCTGGGTTGCGTAAAAAAATGTTTTTTGTTCTTAGTTCTCCGTCTTTAGAATGTTTAGAACCAAGAAGCTTGTGATGGTGATAGCAAAAGTGGATGGTCATCCGGACAACAGAGTAAGGGCTTACATGCTAGAGACAGGTCGAAGACGATTCTTTAGCCCTCGTCATTGAGTGATGAAATCCTTTATGGCGGGGGGTTGCCTGTAAAGGATGGGCATCCGCCCAATCTGGGATTTTGTTGTATGAGAGGTCCATGATGGGCCATTTGTGCCCATAGCCCTTTGGTAGGTCAAAGGAGAACTCTTCCCCTAGCCGTAGATAACGCTAATGGGTCTGCGCTTATGCACAGAGCCCGATCCAATAACGCTTCGTGCATGATATCAGAGCTTGTATTCATGAGGCTTTAGAGCATGGTGCAAGACTTCTCCCTTGAATAACCGTCTCTTGCACATGGCATAAGGTAAACAAGTGAGGTTCACCTTATGAATGTTTGTGCATGAAGTTCCGAAGTTTGAGTCCCTCTTATACTTGCCTACTGATTTTCTTTCTTTCATTCTGTGTCTATCTTGAGTGGTGTCCATCTTGAAATGAGTGCCTAGGGTGTATTTATAGGCATGTGGGGAAATTTTTCAGCACTTGGAAGCGTGAGACTCTGTGCTTGCCTTGACAATTTTTCAGCACTTGGAAGCGCGAGACTCTGTGCTTGCGTAGCGTCTATTTGCTTGCCTTAACAATTTTGTGATGTAGAGGTAAATACCAAAATTCATTTGTCAACACCGCTACCTAGCTACTCTCACATCTACACCTACCACTTGCTCTATTGCGCCCCATGGCGGACTCTGATTGGTCAAAAGGTGCAAGTGAATTTTGAATTTCTGCTAGGAATTAGTAATCATTTTTTTGCCATTTTTTACTGTTCGAATGGTCGTAGAGAAGCCTTAGGTCAAATTGGACTGCGTCGTGGGATTGTTTAGTGAATTTTTTAGGGTGAACATGCACCTAATCATGTTTTCTAAGAGTTAAAATTGTTTGGTGACATCATATGGTAATTTAGGAGATTTAGATTCCTTGCCATTGGATAATTGCCACATGGAGCTATCTTAACATTCATATAAAGTAATTAAAAGGTTCTTGTGCTCATACAAGTGGGAGGACTCTCAAAAGAAAGTTTTGTAAGCTATGTTTTCGAGCAATACAAAGCTTCCTCCTTTAAGCCTCTTGTTAGCATACCGAGTGTTTCAATGACTCATCGATAAAGGGCTTGTGAGTCGTGTGCTACACAGTTTACGGTTAGGGAAGCACATAGATTGTGACAATGTGTTCTGTTAATGCAGTTATGAACAGGTTCATGATCGCATCTCCTCAGCTCCTGATCATGGTGATCCTTCCACTCCCATTTTCTATGTTGATGTTGAGTAACATAATACAACAACATGAAAATAAAGTTGATTAGTCCACTCCAGATAAAGACCTCTCATTTATTGATGAAAATATCAAATTATGTTAGAAAGGGGGGGCATCCAACCTTATCCCTTAGGCAAATTACCAAAAGATTAAAAAGAAAATCAATGTAAAAATAAAAACATTTTCTCAGAATCAAGGATAGCATAACCCAAAAATTGAGTTGGACCTAGAATCACATCCCCAGTTTACAATCAGATCGGTAACCATATTTTCCTCCCGATACATATGCTGAATCTTTGTTACAATCATTCCCTATTGATCTTCATAGCTTCTGCCACCAGTGACGGGGCTTTGACAGAGAATCTCTTCTTATTCATCATCTAAACCAGAATTCTGGATTCCCTTTCAATGACAGTGGGCTATTTTGATACTTAATTTCCACCAATCAATCAGTATGACTTCACGATTTGATAATGATTCTCAAAATGTAGAAATGAAGGTTGCCTTAGAAACCAATTCAACTCTTCTTTCTTAAAAAAATAAAAAATAATAACTAATCCAGCATGTCAGCTTGATGAGAAGAAGTGGTTGTAACAAGTGGGTCTCTTTTGCTGGAGAGGAGACCCTGAAGATGCAATGCCATCCTAAATTATCTGTCCTTTCAATTCTTAAAAACCCGCCTCACATCATTTCACATTCCATACTTCAATTGCTTCAAATGGCTACTTAGACAATTCTTTTGCCTCTCATAATTCTCCTTATATACAGTAGAGATGCTCCGTATAGAGCATAAAGAGCTTACCAACATGATCTTTGTTTGAGTACTCCATGTGCACTCACTCCAGCAACAATCTTGGATGGATTTTGCTCTCACACATGGCTTTAAACAAGATCAAACATCAATAATTGGAATGGTATAGTTTCTTCAAGATGAATCAATTCAATGCACCATAATGCATAGACCTCCATGCCCTAGCCATATAATACAAAGCAAACAACCAATTCTAAGAGAAACTAGCATGAACAACTTACTATTACCAAATAGAAACTAGGCGCGGAGAAATTATCAGTAAAGAGGAACTAACATGAAAACTTACCATTCGTGAAGATAAATCAGCATGAAGAAAATATTAGTGAAGAGAAACTAGCGTGCAACCACGATTTCTTTACTGAAATGGAGATACATGGGCAATAGCAACAGGAACCATTTGGATACCAGGTAACTCTAGTGCCTCTAAATTGAATTATGAGGAACTCTCAAATTCTGTATTTTGCTAGGTCTGCAAAGAGTAACTGGGTTTCTTCGGCAATTCGTTTTAATCATAAAATAATGTAGCTCCAATTTATTTCCACTATAGTCGAAAATTCGACTCAACGTTCAGCCTTGCAGTACCACAAGTTCTGCCTGTAGGTGATCAGTTCTTGCCTTAAATCCATATAGTTCGAAGAATCCATGTTCAACACCCCATACCATCTTCTTGTGATGACAATGAGCGGAGCCACTCGCATGTGGTGTAAGCAAATGAGGTCAAATAAGCAGGTCAAGTACTGGCAAGAGCAGCCTGCGACCCTATGGCTCAGCGGTAGACTCACAAGAGTTTCAACATGAGGTCATGGGTTCGAGCACCCATTGTGGTGTGAGTGCACTGGCGTGTGTGGGGTGTGAGTGTGTGCAAAATAAAAAGTACTGGCAACAGCACTATGAACTGAACTGATGTCAGGTATTTAAACGCAACCGACACACCCAAAATATGGTCAAGGTATGACCATTGCACCACAATCCAGCAGGAGTATAAATGAGAATAAGAAAGTCAAAAGTTCTCCTTCGAGGTAAAATAGGCATAAGCTTACGCCAATAAGAAGCACACAAGTCAAAAACATTAATGTCCATAACACGAGTCAAAGCAAGTGATGGAGAAAGGAAACAAAAAGAAGAGAAAAACTAATTGCTCCGTTCTCCATGTTGCACAGCAACAAAAACTAAACAAAAAAAGACCAATCCTAGCTCAAAGGGATTGCATAGGATGACTAAGCATGGTACTGCTTGGTCAGGGTTGTAGGTATGGCAGTGATAAGATGCAAGCTCCCAAAGAGATCCCATCCATGTCACATCCCATACTGTTTAGGTTCCTTGTCTTGAGACCTTGCAAAACATGTCTTTGATGCTCAGTGAAGCAGTTTCAGTTTTCATCCTTCTTGGCTGTCTTCGAGTGCTTAACACGTTCTTTTCCTTTTGATTTTTCATCTAAGAATGAGGAACTGAATGTCAAACAAGAAACGGCAAAAGCTAGAAACAAGACTAATATGACCAGTTGAATGCTGTCATTGTTCAGAGTATCTCCGATATTATCGAAATCACCCTGATATTACCTGTATCTCCAGCTCGGCAATACCAATGACACTGGTAGTGATACTGATAACATTAGTAGTATCAGAAATTCTAGGTGTCGGCAATGTATCATTAAGTATCACCAATGAATCGATATCACTAATGTATCACTAATATTTTTTACTGTGTAAATTCCAGATGTCACTTCTATCCCCAATGTATTGATATCGCCAATGTATCGTCAATATTTTTGACTTTGTAAATTTCAAGTATCGGTGATATTTCAATAATATTGTCAATGTATCGATATCACCAAAATTTTGTTCATAAAAACAAAATTCCATTTCAATTTTTTTTATGGGCACATGGTTGTATGCAATGTTCAAATTGTCAACGATAATATTGTGATATTATTGTTATTGCAAAATGGGCAATATTGAGACCACAGTCTTTCATTTCATTTCCAGTTGTCAACAATTTCTCAGCAAAAGATCATGTTGTCGGTATTCTAAAATATCGATGAATGTTTGGATGGAAGGTTGGATGGTTGGACGGATAGATGTGATTGATTGGATGGCTGGATTGATTTCTTACGACAAATGCTTTTAGGTTCCCACTAAATAGAAACTTATTATGTATGCATTCTTTTTGGCAATTTTTTAAATTCCTAAATATGCAAATACGTGTACTTAAGCATCTCTTGAAGTTTCACTGAAAAATTTCACTGTTTTCCCCATGTTTACCCAATGTTTCCCTGCATTTCCGGTTATTGGCGATATTGATATTATTTCCATATTCCTGCCCAGCGAAACTTGTAGCGATACTAATACTTTGAACACTAAATGTTGTATGAGCAACATATGCAAGTGACGAGTTTTCATTTAGATACCTGTAGGGAATGTGTAGGCTCCATCGTATTTTGTAGGCTAATGGGAATATCGCTAGAGGTTGTTTTTCTAGCTACCTTCTGTATATCCAACCTGCAAATTAATGGCAACTAAGAGACTAGAAAACATTTGAAAACATGAATTTGAAGATAATGATTAAGCGTGAACCCATTTCAGAATTCATGAATAAATAAAATCATTTCAAGTTACTCTATTGCAACACTAATAACTTGAGATCTCACCTTAGATGATTGCATAAAAGATGAAACCAAGGATCATCCTTTAAATACTCTCCCAATAGTGCGACTGCGTCAATTACTGTTGCAACAGCATATTACACAATTTTGGAATTGCTGACACCAAAAAGTACAAAGAAAAGCTAAATAATAAAGTGGTAAAGCAAATAGATAGTAAACATGAGGAAAGGCATCTCATTTTTAGTGAGAAATGATTGTAATTTTCTTTTCTTTTCCAGTCATTTACAGACGATTATCTTTGAGAATAATTATCACCCTCCGGCCTCATAAGAAAAGATGATAAAACCATCAACCTACAACTCTAAAATCAACTATCTACAAAGGAAAGTATGCCCCTATAAATGCAAAGAAAAAAAGGAAAAAAATGAGCAAGTTCCACAATTTCTTATATCGAAAGGGGAGACTTTACACTAGGCAAACACGTCCATATTTGGAATCCTGCATCCTGCACCTACTTCGGCAACTACAGAGGAATTAAAGCTAGACCACGACACCTGAGTGAAAGAAGACTCATCTGAGCTGTGACTTTCAGCATGTGCATTGCTTCATCTGTTCTGTTGTTCTCGCACAAATTGGAGCTAATTAAATTGGCCAAACAGTTTGAAAAAATAAAATAAAATGACAACTACATTAGTTATGAGTCCTAGGCCAATTTGGAGGTGTGTCACTATGTTGCTAGGGATCAAGGAATCCTAGGGGGCGTCTAAGACATTTGTAACTGAATGAAATCAGAAGCAGATACAGTAAGAGCTGAAAAGTGCTAGTAGCAAATTTCAACCAAAGAATTTTCTAGATGTCAATATTGATGAGGATACCCGGGCCACTTTAGGATTAGAAATGTTGTTGGGTTCTAGGACAAAGAAACATGGTAACTCTCAAGAAAACATTAAATGATTGTATAACTTTGCAAGCATGGTGGCAAAATCATAAATGGCAACGGACAAGTTCAACATATTCAGGATTGCCAGAGGAAGAACTACAGTAAACTGTGAGGGGGAAATTGTATGATTCCAAAAATGAAAAAGATATGGGACAAGTTCTCTTGAGGTTGAACGATCATCATAGTTAAATTGAAAAGGAAAAGTTTGAAAATGAAAATTAGGTTCATTAAGCTATGCCAGTGACCATAAGAAGTGTGCATCCACTTCACAGAAAAAGTCAAAATGGTCCTAAAAGTGCAGTCATATTAAGCAAACATACCCTTTCTCACCCCACTTGAGAGCAAGTTTGGACAACTCGAAACTGTGATTCGTGTTCCCTGTGCTGAGACTACCCAACTAGTTCCAAATCAAGGCTGATATATAAGCACAGGGCTGTCTATATTAGATATTACTGATCAAATGGTTCACGCATACGCATGCACACACACACAAAATAATATGCATGCATGTATATTACACCCACAATAAGTATGTATACCAAGGTATTCAAAATTGGTTACGTAACGGTAACGGTCATAACCGTTATGCGTTACGGGGTCGAAACGGCCATTACCAAAAAAACGGCCCCGTAATGGTCCAGTAACAGTTTTTTCCAAAAAAATAAAAAAGGGCCATAACGGCCATTACGACCCGTATGATAACAGTAACAGTGGTGGCCGTTACAGCCACCGTTACCGTTTTGGAACACCTTGATGTATACACACACATGCACACAACATGTATGTATGTATACACATGCATAATAAGTAGGTAAAGACACATGCACGCATGCACACAACATGTATGTATGTATGTATACACATGCATAATAAGTAGGTAAAGACACATGCACACATGGACTCATACACGCGCGCACACACGTGCACGCATACGTATGTATGTACGCATGCATGCGATCACATGTGTACATACATACATATGGGAAATGGTTCAATGCAAATGTTTTCACCATAATTATGGTCAAAATGTTTTCTGGGCCCACCATGATTTGTGTATGACATCCACTCTGACCATCAATGGCGTCAGGCCTCCTTTTTCCATGGGCCCAAAAATCAGCCCGATCAAAATTTCAAGTGGGCCACGACATGGGGAACAGTTGAGAGGGGACACTCATCCTTGATGTGGATCAAGTCCCACTGTGTTGTGTAATGATTCATAGATGTGTGCATTAAATTGGTGGTTTTGAGCTTTGATTTATTTATTTTTGGTATTTTTTGGCATTTTTCGGGCTATTATGATGAATCAATGTGTTACGTATCTGTTACGATATGACTATCAAGGTTGATATGTATAGGAAACAGCCATGATTGTTACACGATACGAAGGCGAAACGGGACAGTTGGCTTGTTGGGACTGTATCGGCTGTTACGGTGGCCATAAAGGCTGTTACAAGGCATAACAACCGTTACCCCCGTAACGGCCCCGTAATGGTTGAAAAACAACCACTTTTTTTTAAAAAAAATAAAATAAAAATAAAAATAAAAATAAAAAAATCAATTTCACTTCATTTTTTCACGTTTCTCATTTCAAAAACTTTCTTAGGTCATTTTACAACAGATTTTGACCACTCTTACTACAATTTTTAAAATTAAAACCGTATATTGAAGCGATTTGAGCAAATAGAAGCTCCAAGGGCCGTTTTTTCAAAAGATTGAAAAAGTAGTATTTATGCCTTTTTTTATATATATAATTTGGAGTTCTAATGCTTGATTGTGATGTGTAAACATTAGATACATATAATCATGTTCACAAATTCACTAGATAGCCCAATACAACACTCTCACCAAAGAGTGAACCGTTAACACTACCACAAACATGTTCAAAATAAAAATAAAAATTACCACATTTGGAATATTTACATTATTATGGATTTTCTAAATATTTTTTCAGAAATTTTCAGGCAAAAGAAAATTTTCAACCGTTACGGGGTCGCAATGGTCATTACGCCCCCGTATTAGCCGTTACAGCCGATACCCATATCGGTAATGGTGGTGATCGTTATGGCCACCGTTACCGATACAGAATACCTTGGGATGAATAGTAACCTTAGGAATATACATTGGTGGGATCAATTGCACGGATTGCATAGATTTCAGGCTGTTTATGGCCATTTAAGTGGTTCTCAAAAGGGTCCTTAGTCCTTACTCTTGCTCCGGTGGTAGACTCCTAGGAGTTTCAACACCTGGTTGAGGGTTCGAGTACCCATAGGTGGTGAAATCCCACCATGGCATGAGTGTGTGGTGGTGGTGTGTGTGTGTGTGTAATAATAATAATAATAATAATAATAAGTGGTTCTCAAAATAGGCTGACACTGGTCATCTGAATATTTTTTTCCTCAAATTTCTCGAGTGAAATAGTGTTTAATTATTAGGGATATGCATTAGTGGGATGAGTCCCATTGATTGCATTAATTTTGGGCCATTCTCGGGCCATTTAAGTGTACCCAAATTGGGCCAACACTTATTCATCCGATTTATTTTTTATTATTTATTTTTTTTTTTTTTTGCTTTATTTACTCATTTATTTTGAAAGGTAAGCAAGCTTTATTACCAACCAAGAGGGCCAAAGCCCAAATACAATCACCAAAGAATGGCCAAGCGGTGAAGCAAAGACACAAATACAAAGATGCCACATCCCGACAAAAGCAAGAGAAAGGAAAATTCTGAAAAGTAATAGAAGAAAACCTGCACTGACCAAGAAACAAGTTGATGTTGCAGATTATGAGGGCCGAAATAAATATAAAAAAATGCAATAGACAATTGTTGAGCAGATGGCGCTCTACACTTGCGGTTCATAAAATCAGTAGATAGGTTGAGGCAACATCCTTACCAAAAGAGCGGATGCCATCATAAACATGTTCAAAACTAGAAAAGAATGCATATTTGGATTTCTCTAAATTTATGGGATTCTCCCCATATTTTTTGGGTAAAAAAAATAATAATAATAAATAAATAACATTACGGTCGTAACCGTAATGGTGGGGACTATTATGCCTACCATTATCGTTACGAAATACCTTAGTCCATGATGCTCCCCAATGCTTGTGTGATGTGCATGGAAGATGCAAAGATGATTAATCACCTCTTCATTCATTGTGATTTGCTTGCAAGGTGTTGGTCACTTTCCTTGGCCTCCTCAACATTGCTTAGATGATGTTAGAGTCTATAGAAAGCCTCCTTTTGGCTTGGTACATCAGATGAGTCGAGAAGGAAGGAAAGGCGGTTTGGTAGTCAGTCCTAATAGTTGTGCATTGGGCTTTTGGAGGAAAGGAACAACCATTGTTTCCAAAATAGGTGTGGCTAGGTGGAAGAGGTTATTAGGAGGGTCAAGATAGATGTGGTGGCTTGGACGCTTAGCTTAAAAGTCATGAATGATTATAATCTTCTTTCTTCAATTTGGTTGTATTCTTCCCACCTAGTTTTTGCTTTAGGGGGCTCTTTTAATAAATTGATGTTACCTTACAAAAATAAAAATAAAAATCACAAAAATTGATTATAATCCATTCTTTATCGTGATTTTTCCACTCAAACTTTGATTTCTCTCCAAACAACTTAAAATAAGTCTAAATCCTACCACAAAAGGATTCCACAAAGAAAATTGGTAGAAAATGGAGTTTTGATGGGCTTTTTATCATATTTTTTTTCAGTTTCTTGGAAAAAGGGTGCACTACCTCAATATCATCAATATGTAACACATCTATTAAGGATGTTGGAGAACATTTAGGAGTTAGAATCAAGAGACAATTCTAGGAGGATATGGATGGACTAATGCAAGATAGTCCGAACAAAGAAAGGATATCGATAGAATGTCATGTGAAAAAAAAAAAAAAAAACAAGAAGAAGAAGAGAGGATATGAGGAGGTACATGGAGTAAATGGATTTGGGAGAAGAAATGAGATGGGGAAAGCTATCCTTGATTTCACTATGGCATACAATCTACCTCTAGCAAACACATACTTTAAAACAAGAGGTTAACATTATTAACTTTTAAAAGTGGATCACATACAAGCCAAATATATTTCTTCCTACTTAGGAAGACAAAAAGATCAATATTAAGGGTTGCAAGGTTATACCAGGAGAGTTTGACTGCACAACATAAGTTACTGGTTGCGGATGTTTACATTAAGATAATGAAATTAATAGGCGTCCAAAAACTAGGTGGATGAATATAAAAGGGGTATTCATAAATAAATTGATCGTGGAAGGAAAGTGAAATGTTGAAGAAGTAAATGTCATGCGGAATGAGATGGCTGAGTGATGCAGGACAATTAACCACTTGCTTTAAAAGCTCGAACTGTTAGAGTATGGCGAATTAATCCCTTTATCTCATAGCCCAGGCCCCACATCGCATGGGTTAGGACCTCAGCCGAACCCCCTTCGTGGGCCCCAAATCACATGGGCCACCCACCCCGAGTGTGTCCCCGCATCCCACGGGCTACCCCACTCGAGCCTGGTGTGAAATGCGCATTAATCACCCCCGATGAGAAGTCTCGAACACGAGACCTCCTCCGTGGGCCGCACCCACCCCGAGTGTGCCCCTGCATCTCACAAGCGACCCCACTCAAGCCCGGTGTGAAAATGCCCCTGCATTAATCACCCCCAGTGAGGAGTCTCGAACACGAGACCTCCTGCTCTGATACCAATTTGATGCAGGACAATTAACCACTTGCTCTAAAAGCTGGAACTGTTAGAGTATGGCGAATTAATCCCTTTATCTCATAGCCCAGGCCCCACATCGCATGGGTTAGGACCTCAGCCGAACCCCCTTCGTGGGCCCCAAATCACATGGGCCACCCACCCCGAGTGTGTCCCCTTATCCCACAGGCTACCCCACTCGAGCCTGGTGTGAAATGCGCATTAATCACCCCCGATGAGAAGTCTCGAACACGAGACCTCCTCCGTGGGTCACACCCACCCCGAGTGTGCCCCTGCATCTCACAAGCGACCCCACTCAAGCCCGGTGTGAAAATGCCCCTGCATTACTGAGTGCAATAGGAAAGTGGCAAAAGATGCTTTAGGAATATAGAGGGAAAAGCCAATCACATAAGAAAACTTAGAGGTAGGTTAACGATGTACAAAAAGCCAATAATGAGAAAGATTAATGTTTTAAAGTCTGGTAAGGGACTAGAAGCAATGAAAATCTTGAATAATACAAAAATGGCAAAAGAGAAATGGTAAAACGATTTCGGAGTTTATGGGAGATACTAGGTTACTTTAATTGACAAAGTTGTTCACAAGATTATAAGATCGAAGAAGATGCCAAATGAATGGAGGAAAATTACCGTGGTACCTACTTATGATAATAAATGAGACATACAACACTGCATTAATTATTGTGGATTAAACTTATGAGCTATACTATAAAACTTTAGGCGAGATATATTGAGGAAAAACTAAGGCATGATACGAATGTATCAGAAAATTAGCTTGGTTTCATACTTGAGAGATCTACTAAAGCTATTTTCCTACTCAGACAATTGATGGAGAAATATAGGAAGAGGAGGAAGTATCTCCACCTGGTCTTTATTGACTTGGAGAAAGCATATGATAGTCCCTAGAGAGTTAATCTGGTGGGTGTTGGGAAAGAAAGGAGTTTCAAGAGGATATATTGATATAATTAAGGATATATAAAGGGGAGTGGTAACAAATGTGAGGACCACTAGTGACGAGACAAGTGAGTTCCTAGTTACTGTAGGCTTGCACCAAGGGTCGGCACGAAACTTGTACCTTTTCGCATCGGTTATCGATGAGTTAATGAGGCATTCGCAAGAAGAGAACTCATGTGTATGTTGTTTGTAGATGACATAGTTTTGATTAACAAGGCGAGGAAGGGTTTAAACACAAAACTAGATTTATGGGGAGTTTCTTTAGAATCTAAAGGATTTACAATTAGTCATACTAAAATAGAGTATATGGAGTGCAATTTTAGTAACAATGAGAGTAGGAATGAGGAATTAATTTATTCATTAACTAAGAAATTTTCCAAAATAACCACTTTCGATATCTTAAGTTGATAATTCTTAAGTAGAGTGTAAGACCCGTAACCTCGTGAGACCTTCCGTATGCTTCTACTTCGGCACTGACATGTTCCTAGCGGACCAGATCGACGAGTTTTGATCGCGACCCTATTTTTTGTACCGCAACACTCCGAGACTTGTACCCTGGCAACCTTGTGGGCGCTACGATTCCAATACCATGAGACATGCCCCATTGCGACCCCTATATATTAGAAGTTGCAGTTTTAACATAATCTTAGGTGGACCACGCAATGCACGTGGTCCCCACTTGCACAAATCTCAAATTAGTCCAATCTATCAATCAACCCATCAATCACTCATATCTCTCTCTCCTCATTAGTCAAATAAGCTTATGCCTCCCATCACTCACCCATACCCTTGCCCATGCTAAGCCACCCCCCTCTTTTTTCCCTCTCCACATTTTACCCCTCTTTTCATAATTCCCTCTATACCCAAAAAGTTCTACCACAAAAGCTCCCAAACCCCTTTCATATCTCCAAATTTTCCTAGCAAATGAGAGTGAGAAGAAAAGAGAAAAAATAGATTAGAGAGAGAGAGAGAGAGAGAAAGAAGAGATTAGAGAGTGAAAATATTAGAGAAAATTAGAGAGAGATTAGAGAGAGGAGAGAGTGCTTGAGAGAAAGAAGTGTTTTAAGAGAGGGATTAAGTGAGATTAGAGCTTAAAGGAAGGTTAGAGGAGTTTAGCGGAGGAGCTTCACCATCTGAGCCGTCCGATCGACAATCCAGCCCAATCCAACCCATCATTGTGAGTGTAGGGGGGGGGGGGTGCAAACTCTCCCTTTTTCCTTTCTTTCATTTGCATGGGCCCACAAGGGGTGAGACCCACCTTGTTTATGTGCTAGATGTGTATGGAAGGCCTCATGTGACAGGAGCCCATCCAATGGCCCGATCTCCCCCGTTCCTTCTTCCCTTCTCTTCTTTATTTAATGAATGTGGACCATTGTGGGGCCCGCTATGATATTTATTTGCCATTCAACATGTTGATTAGATCACTTAGATCTGGATGAAGAAAGTGCAAAGATCATCTTGATCCAAAGCTCTCCAGGCCCACCATATGATGGCCAAATAGATGGGTGGAGTGGATTGTCTATACGTGGGCCCACTTGTAAAAACACACAAAAAAAAAAAAAACACGGAGAAAGAAGGCTTGCTGGAGAGCAGCAGATACAACGCCCGCACGTTGTCCAACACTAGAAAGGGGAAAGCCACTTTTGGGCGTCACAGAGGTGCCCCACTCGTGGGCCCCACTATAGGGTATATGTTTTATCCACAACGTCCATCCGTTATGACCGATCATTTTAGGGCTAGGGTCCAAATCTGAGCCAGATCCAGATCTCGGGTGGGCCACACCATAGAAAACAATGGTGACAGTGGCACCCATTGTTGAGACTTTCTAAGGCCACAGTGATGTTTGTGGGAAGTGGAACCTGCCCAAGTCAGGGCTTCTTGGGTCCAAGGCAAGCTGGCCGACAAGGTGGATGGAGTAGATCACCCCAGTATGGGCCCCATTCAAAAAAAATAAAAATAAAAAACTAAAAAACTAAAAAAAAACTAAAAAAAAAAAACAAAACAAAACAAAACAAAAAACAAAAACAAAAAAAAAAAAACAAAAACAAAAACAAAAAACAAAACAAAGCAAAAAGGGAAGAAAAAGAAACAAAAAAGGGTTTATGTGCTGGTCATTACTGCCCAGCAACGCGAGTGGTGGGAGCCCCACTTGGGCATGAACTAGGGTCCCACTCATGGGACCCACCATGATGTTTGTGTAGAATCCACACCGTCCATCTTTTTTTCCAGATCATTTGACCCATATCCAGATCCCAAGTAGGCCACGCCAAAGTAAACAGTGGGGATAGTGATGCCCACCATTGCAAGGTATCCCATATCGGTATCTGTTGATGTAACGGTGCCCTCCGAAACCGATACGGATACGGGGGTGTAACGGCGATACGGGGGCATAACGGCCCGTAACGGCGCAAATTTTTTTTCCAAAAAAATATGAAAAAATTTGGATTAAATCCGGAATATTCTAAGCATTCCAAATATGCATTCATTTATAAATTGGAACATGTTTATGGTGGTGTAACGGTCCACTCTTTGGTGAGAAGTTGTATCGGACTGTCTGATGAATTTATGAACCAGATAACCTAAATTTGACTACAAAATTCATATATCTAATTTTCTAACTATCTACTATCAATGATAGATATATTAGAATGAATGTAATATGAAAGTATCTTACATTTAGGTGTTTGCAATTATTTTTGAGGGCCAAAATTCATGCGTAAATAGAAAAAAAATATTAAAAAATATATATAAAATGGCACCCCAAATATGTAAAATGCACATTAACATGTTCTACTATGATTAACACATCATATG
Source organism: Magnolia sinica (assembly GCF_029962835.1). NCBI lineage: Eukaryota > Viridiplantae > Streptophyta > Magnoliopsida > Magnoliales > Magnoliaceae > Magnolia > Magnolia sinica. Next base: position 63,207,912 of record NC_080577.1, read on the forward strand.
GCATCATTAAAACAGCAAAAGAATCATTAAAAAATGTTTTTTCAAATTTTCAAAAAAAGGGCCGAAATAAATGCGTAAATAGAAAAAAATATATAAAATATATAAAATGGCAACCCAAATATGTAAAATGCACATTAACATGTTCTAATATGATTAACACATCATATGGCATCATTAAAACAACAAAAGAATCATTAAAAAATGATTTTTCGAATTTTCAAAGTAAGGGCCGAAATAAATGCGTAAATAGAAAAAAATATAAAAATATATATAAATGGCACCCCAAATTTGTAAAATGCACATTGACATGTTCTACTATGATTAACACATCATATGGCATAATTAAAACAACAAAAGAATCATTAAAAAATGATTTTTCGAATTTTCAAAAAATTGGCTAAAATAAATGCGTAAATATAAAAAAATATAAAATGGCACCCCAAATCTGTAAAATGCACATTAACATGTTCCACTATGATTAACACATCAAATGGCATGATTAAAACAGAAAAACAATCATTAAAAATTGATTTTTCGAATTTTAAAAAAAGGGGCCAAAATTCATGCGTAAATAGAAAAAATATAAAAAAATTATTTAATGGCACCCCAAATCTGTAAAATGCACATTAACATGTTCTATTATGATTAACACATCATATGGCATAATTAAAACAGCAAAACATATTAAAAAAGTATAAATACCTATTTTTGACGAATTTCTGAAAAATGGCCCACTGAGCTTTGATTCAAGAAAATCCGTAATATAATGTGTTTTTATCTCAAATACCTAGCCAAGGTTGGTCGAAATTAGTAGTAGAAGGAGTGAGAAACAGTTTGAAAGCAAGAAGTTTCAAAAAAATAGCAAAAACAGAGCTTAAAATAAAAAAATAAAAAAAATTACCGTTATTCGGTCGATACGGGCCCGTAACGGCCGTTATGCCCTGTAACGGGCCCGTATCCGCCGATACGGGTACAAAATCGGGTAACGGCCGATACGACCCCGAAACGCATAACGGTTCCCACCGTTACCGTTACGTATCGGCCGCTAAGGCGGATACGTAACCGTTTTGGCACACCATGCACCATTGAAACTTTCTTGTGGCCCACCATGATGTTTATTTATCATCCAACCATGTTCCTAAGGTCATGTGACTTAGAGGCAAGGGAAAAACACAAACATCACTATGACCCAAAGCTTTTGTGTACCCCACCATTGTTAGAGACAGTGGGAACGACCTACTGTTAAAACCTCCCTAGAACCTGCCACTATGTCCGTGCCAAATCCACTTAGTCCATCCATTTTTTTTTCCAGCCCTTTCGGGTGGACCCACTTTGGCATGTCCCATGGGTCCATCACCGTCCATCTATTTTCCTAGCCCATACAAAATGTGACAGATCCAAATCTTAGTTGGACCACACCGTCGGAAACAACGTGATTGAATGTCCACCATTGAAACCTCTGATGGGTTCATCGTGAGTTTATTTGCCATCTTACCTGCTGATCAAGTCATGCAGTCCCAGATGAAGGCAAAATCACAAATATCGTCTTGGTCCAAGTAGTGGAACCCACTTTAAACAATGGTGAATGAGTACTATCACCATGGAAACCCCTATGAGGATCAACAGTGATGCATCTTTCTTACATCCATGTAGTGCATCTGTTTTCCATCCCAATTTGGGAGTGGGCCTACCATACCGTGGGGCCCATGTGAGGCATGTGAAATCCACACCATCCATTCATTCCTCCCAGCCCATTCCAACGAGTAGATCCAAAGCTCATCTAGGATCGCATCGCAGCTAACAGTCTGATTCAATGTCTACCATGGAAATCTTCCTTAGGTCCACTAACTGTTAGGTCATGTTGGCCAACATGCGGGGCCCGCAATGGACCCTTCCATGGTGTATACATTTTATCTAGGTCGTCGGTCCATGGCCCACTGTGATGTGAGGTGCCCACCTTGTGTGTGTTCCATCCGCACTGGCTAGGGAGCCAAACCCGATGGATACTATCCAACAGGTGGAGCACCCTGCTAGCCAGTGGGCATGTTCCGCTGTGACGACCCACCTTGCTGATGTGTTGTATATCTTGGCCGTATTGTCAACCTATGTAAGAGCTTGAGCCTGATAATGGGCAGATTTATGTCCCAAATGGACCACCCTTCATGGGTCGATGGAGTTGATGATGCCCGCCATTAACCTTTTTAAGGGCCTACCACGATGACACCATAGGCCCTACCTTAGTGCGTGTATGGCGTTCACACCATGGGGTCATCTTGTTATACGAGTTGTACGTGGACCATGGGTCCAACCTTATTGTATGTATGGTATTGGCACCGTAGGCCCATTTTTTTGTATGGGATATGTCGTGTCATCCCACCTTGGGACCCATCCTTATTTTGGGTCCTACACATTGCTTATGATTTGGCCCATGTAGACCCATTATTGTAGATGATGGGCTACTCTCTTAGGCCTTTTTTGGGGATAGTTGTAAGGCTCGCTTTGATGTCCGTTCTAGGCCTACCATGATCATTCGTGGATCCTACAATTTGTCGCCTCGTTTGGATGACAATAGTTGTGTATTTTGGCTGCTTATGTGCGGGCCTGTGGGCTTATTGAGTGGGCCCATTAACTTGAAAGCCCACTCAGGTGTAGCTCTCTGGGGCCCGTTAAACTTGGTTTCGCAGTAGGTTCCACCTATTGTGATTGATGCATTTTCCTTATCATGTGGTGCGATGTGTTACATTTGTGTTGGTACGACACTTCTTTGATTATTTATGTAGCATTACATTAGTGATTGACACAAAGTTTACGCTTATATTTGCTATAGCACTTTCTTTACATTGATGTGATGCTTTCTTTATATTGAGGATGCACTTTTTCCATGATAAATGTAGTATTTATCTTACTCTTGATTTAGCATTGCTCTTATGTTTGATATAGTACTTCTCTTATTCTTGATGCGGTATTACGTCATCATATATCATCTGCATCATGTTTGCGTGACTTGGATGATGACTAATTCGTGATTTTTGGCTTGCCTATGCGTGGCAAGGCCACATTGACGACCTTACAATGTGGGGCATTTTCAAGGGACCCATATGAGATAGGGGCCACCCTGCATGTATGGATTGCATGGCATTGTTACATGACTCGGATGACGGACTCATGCATTCACACATTGCATGATGCATTTGCATCCACACCCTAGCGACATTAGGGTTGTGGCCACCATAGGATAATCGTGGTTGGTAGCCTAAGTATGGACATTGGAAATTTGGTTACATCTACTAGGCATGTAGGACGTCCCTGGGTGAAAGTCCCCAAACCCTGTGGGCTAACAGGATACTTCAACGTCGAGACCAAGTGGATAACATATGCGCCCGAGTGCCAAATACCAGTAGGCAGCGTCTCCCACTGTGCTGGGGTCAATTGGAAGGGAGTGTGACCTTATCCGCCCGAGTGAAGAGGGCTATAAGCTAGGTTGAGTCTGACTAGCTCATGAAATGGGTCCCCTATCAACGAGCCGGGTGGGGGATTAGCATACCACTGACAAGGCGGATAGTGAGGTCTCTTCCACTCGCTGGGTCATACGCACGAGACGCACGATTGGGCAGCAGGCCAGTGTTAGAGTGTACCAGACCCTGATGATTCCAGATGGAAACCGTACTGACATGTGGATTAGACATCAGGATTGGCATGTTGCATTGCATCCTTAGCATATGATATTTGGCTTTATAGGCCTCTGCATCGCATAGCCTAGGTATGATTGATAGTATTTATAGACTCGCCAGTCTGTCCCTCCATTATTATGCTTGTTTTGATATTCCTATGCTTGGTACATGCATTGCGCACACTTGCACGCACTCTTTAAGCTTCGTACTAAGCTTACGCACGTTGTTTACGTACAGGTTATGCTAGGCCACAACAACATTGAGGCAGGAGCATGTGCCTGATCTTTTGGACTTTTGTTATATTATGTATTTCCCTTTAAGCACTGTACTCGAATTGATATTATAGTCGAAATGTGATAATGTCTTTAGTTTTGGTACACTTGTGGTTATGCTCCTTTACAAAAAAAAGAAAAATCCCTTGAAAATCCTCCTTGTGGAATCCCGAGATCGGAACCTGGTATATGCGAGCTGGGAGCCGAGAATGGGGTACTACGGAGGTTGTCACCATCGAATTCGGAGCTCGGGAATTCTGTAAGCCCGTTCACCGAGTTTAGGGCGTGAAATAGAGAAATTGAGAAGGATGTTTCCCAAAGAATTCATGCAGAGATTGAAGAAATGAAGATGTCTCTGGAGTTCTATCATCTATGTGACTGTTGTGTACCACTCAAACTTAAAGGGAAATTTTATAGGATAGCAATAATATCAGCCATGCTTCATGAGATACAATGACAAGAGGATGTTGAGATGGATGAGTGGCAAGACAAGGATGGATAGTACTAGATATGAGTGTATCCAAGGGAAGAGTAGCACCAATAGGTAATAAGATTGGGGAAAGTAGACTTAGATGGTTCGGTATGTGCAACGGAGACCAAGAACCACTTCAGTTAGCAATGAATTGGTACAACTTAACGGTTCTAAAAGAGCAAGGGAAGACCCAAAAGAATGTGGATGGAGGTTGCAAGAAAAGACTCGATGACCTATGGTCTAACTAAAGGCATGGCCCTTGATGGACTAGAATGGCGAAAAGGATTCATGTAGCATACTCCAATTAGTTGGGATAAGGGCTTAGATGTTGATGATGATGGTCGTGACATATAGGGTCATGATCTAGTGCAAATCTTTTCACCATAATTGAAAGTTGTGTGGGCCCCACCGCGATGTGTTGATGGCATCCACTCTGAGCATGCACTACCATGTTTGGCCATGGCCCAAAAATCATGCCAATCCATGACTCAAGTGGGGCCACCCGAGTATGAACAGTTGGGAGAATGTTTGCACTTGGTCATTTATTTGCCATACATACATAAATACATACATATATACAAATATGTACACATGGTGTCCCAAATTAGTTACGTATCGGCCGTAACAACCGATAAGTAACGGTAACAGTCATGACTGTTATGTGATTTGGGGTTGAATAGATGAGGTCCGAAAAAAGAAGCATAACAACCATTACATGGGCCATAACGGCCGATACCACATAACGTTCCACCTCCCAAAAAAAACTTCTATCTACTAGTTAAATATGAAATTTTAAGAGAATTGAATAATTCTATTAAACATAACTTTAAAATCCCCAAGAAGCTCCAATATCTTTTAATCAAACAGATAGAACTAAATAAGGGTGTGTATTGCCAAGCATAAGAATATACTTTAACAATTGTTGGCATCATGTAATAGATACATTAAGGAAGGTGCAAGTTTTGTTATTTTTGTGGAGTGGGCGTTATTTTCGCAAGAGTATGCTTACGGAAGGGTTAAATGTTTTCTCCTACCAAAGTCTCATCTCATACTATAGTAACAGACAAAAGTGCACTAAGTGTAATTATTACCGGGAGCAAATGTCACCAAAATATGTTTTTTTTTTTTTTGTTTTCTGATTGGCAACAGACCCATCCTAAACTTTCTAAAGATTCCTTGCAATTGCCTATAAGAAAGTAAGAAAGGGTCTCAGAAACAGCAGTTAACGCCTTATCCCATACCAACCTTGCACCCTATCAGAAGTTGGTCATAACCTGCTTAATTCTTTCCCAAATGCCATATTATTGAGTATATCAGAAACGCATCTCAAAAGGTTATAAAATGGAATTGCATCTTTTTTACATTTCTTTGGCACAGCAAAAAATGAGTCAGAATCCCTAGAGACAAGAAATAGGTGAACCACCCTGTAACCGATCCAGTTTTGAGTTTTTTTCTTGGAGTAATTATTTTGCATGTTAAAATGTCAGTTTTTTTTGTCCCAAATCTACTATGTTCGCTATAAGATCTAGTTTTGGTTTTTACTCATTATCACTGAGAATATTGAGCAAAGCTAAATAAACAAATCAGGAACAACAAACAATCTTGTATAGATGTATCTTTTGAAAAGAATATCTAATACTATAAAATAATCTATGCAATTTGATACACACTTCGTGTCAGTGAAAGCAATAGCAGGTGACTTAAAAATAGATTAAAAGATTTCATCTTCTCTGAACAATAAGTATCTCACCAAACCCATACCTGTATCCATTTTGTCCCGATTAGCATAATTTTTGTCAAGTGTTTCTAGTGTCTGCTTTAAGTGGTCTACCTGCCACAAGAAAGTCGGAGGACATAAGAAACAACCTATGACCTTCCCCCTGTGATCAAGAATTAAAGACTCAAGAAAGAAAGATGATCCAATGTGAAATTTTCATATGTTATCTTTGTTCGAAATTTTGTAAGCATGGATTTAAAAATGGTTTCCGACTGCATCTTGTCTGGGAACCAAAATCAGTACAACTCACTTCTACTCATTCTTTTCAGTCGATTTTGGTCCATATCAATCTGGTGACTTGTTATGTTACAGACTGAAACCGATACGACTCGGACAATAATGTGTTGTATCAAAGGATATTTAAAACCACTTTTCTATGTGTGGCACAAGTAGGTCACCTTATCAACAAAGACCATTGGATAGATGAGATCCACCATAGATTGCACGAGACACAAAATAACTGTGTTTGGATAATAACAGCCATACCATTAACGGGTGCAAAATGAATGAAAGGAGTAATAACGGTCTCGTCATCCACTGGGAAGGCCCAATTTGGATTTGCTCTAATCATCTAGTCATGGGGATATTGGAGCCATGTGCAACAAAAAATGGAATCATCCTATCCAATGGTCAACCATGATCAAAACATGAGCTTTGAAAATAAGTTTGCAACATAAGTATCACACCATGCTTTTATATCATCATAATTGTCATCTTGGCCTTCTCCTGGCAATTTGAGGTTGACTTTGAAATGGTAGATTGGCAAAAGTTATACAATCCGCCAGCAGACATCAACCTTCCAATTTTAACAAAGCTATGGGACTGGCCACAGTAGAGCTCACAATGACAACACCCGCATGCCAGCAATCCCACCCAATACAAATCCCCAAGCTCAATTAGTACAAGCAAACATGTGGCATGTGTAAGTAATTGTAGACACACGTGTGCACAAACACACGAGGCGAAGACCATGAAAGGCTCACCTTATGGCACAATAAAGCTAAAACCTTCTTGTCATCAAGTCTATAAAACTTCAAAGATCCCACTTCTGTGAACAATATATCATCCAGACACTAAAATTAGCCTTTGAATGAATGTAGCAAACAAAATTTTGTTCTCTTCCAATGCATTTAGTTTTCTAAAGAACAGTTATAGGAGTAAGAAAGGTTGCGTGCAAACTATTATGCAATACCATATGAGAATTTATAATTTAAAAATAAAATAAAACAAAATAAAAATGTTAGTAATCAATTAATTAAGATTAATTGGTTCTTCCTTGTTGTGAAAGAATGTCTAGTCTATAAAGCATCAGAACTATATAAAGTAGAGAATATTAGGCAGGACATAAATATTTTGGGTCTGTTTCGGGTTGCTGAAATAAGTGTTTTTGAGCAATTATAATTCTCAAAAACAGTTATTTTTGCACTAAATACATTTGGTCAGGGGCTGTATTAATTGCTTACTAAAAAGCAATTCAGAAGAAGAACACTTTTTCACTAAATGGGGAGAGAGACATTTCCAAGAGGCGTTTAGCATGTCTGATTGGGATAAGATAAAGCTTCACCGACTCTTGGAAGCAAAGAGAAAAGAAGCAACAAACAGAAAAACATGATATGAAGGACAAAGATACTTGTATGAATCAAAATTAGAAAAAAGGCAGTCAAATGGCTTTCTTGGATGTCCGGCTGACAAAGTTCCAGCCTGACTCTCTAGTATGGCGCGTTTGGCAACAATTTCTACAATAGAGCTTGTCTTCGTCATTGTAGAGTTGTGTAAAAGTGAAAGGAAGAAGAGATGTGACAAGGCGAATGGAGAGCTAGAAAACTAGGATTGTACATCCCTATTCTCTCCCTTTTTATATTAAGTAAAAATAAAAAATTAAAAAATAAATAAAAAAGAAGAAGCAAAAAATGACTGAAAAAACAAAATCCTCTCTTACTTAAAATATAACGTGCGCATATTAAATGCACCTTAAAAAAACGTGCACCTAATAAACTAAATAAAGGTACACATGGGCAAAACTAAAGACTAGGTGGGCTGTACAACCATACGACCTCTTATTACAATCAATCAGGTGGGTTGTACAATCATTCAGCCTACATCCACAGTCATTAACACTCCCCATCAAGCTGGAGCATAGATGTCGTTGATGCCTAGCTTGGAATAAATACGTGGGAACTTATTGCAGCCAAGAGCTTTCTATGGTGGCATATCAACAAGTTGATCCTGAGACCAAATATACAACATAGAAACTTCACCACTAGCAATCTTTCATGAAATGATAATCGACTTCAATATGCTTGGTCCTCTCATGATAAACTATGATTGGTCCTCTTATGATAAACAACATTATTTACAATATAAGAGGCAGCAGTTATTGCGAAATAACTACATTGTTAGGTTCATTGCAAAACTCATTTCCTACAATAGTTTCTTAATCCAAACAAGCTCATAAGTGGTATGGGCCATTACCCTATATTTTGCTTCAGTGCTTGATTGGGTTACAAATTGCTGCAATAAAAATTGCTGCATTTTCCTGCTCCTTTTTGAGTTATGAAAACCTAATCAGGTGTGAAGCCTTCCCTTCTTCGAAGGGCTAACTACCGTGGTGTGAAGCCACATCTATCCCGATTCGCCCCCACCTTCTTCCATCCATATTTCTCCCCTCCTACAAGCATTCCATCTGTAAATCAATCAATAGTTGCAGCCGTTTTTCTCTATACAGCAGAGTTCCAAAATCTGGCCCTGCAGGAGGGCTAAAACTTCGGCGGAGCACCACGCACAAACCATGCATCAGCTCGAGCTAAGATTTGTGAGTTTTGGAGTCCATCCCTGGCCGACCAGGGCCAAGGTGGCTTTTTTTTGAATAGTCTGCCCCACACACGTGCGGCCGTGATCACAAGCACGTGCGTCTGGGCCATTGTTGTTGTCTGCGTGCGAGAACTGTCTTCCGGTTCAGGTTTTCTTCTTATTTTACCCTCTCATACTAGTTTTTCATAAACCCTAACCCTAGATTACATTATCCTTAATTTATTTGTCCTTTTTTTTTTTACCCTAGGGTTCCTTGTTGAAATTAGTAAATCCCTTGGCTTAGGGACTAATTACTATGCATGTGTGGCTGATTTCTATTTCCCTTTGAGCATCATTTGGTCCATAATTTTTATTGATTCAACCCTAACATGTGTAGGCCTGGACCCGTGCAGATTCCCCTTGAATGTTTGAGCTTTTCGTATGGGTTGTGGAATTATTATGTGATTGTTCTGAATTAGTATGATCTAAGCCTGAAATCTTGCATATCATATTTAAATTTCATGTCCTACATCAAATTCGGTATCAGAGCTTAGGGTTCCTATAGGGGAATACATTACATGTTTAGGGTTAGTTTGTTTGAGTCCATCATGCACCCAGTTCATCATATATAGCTATTTAGAAACCCGTAGTTCCTGATATTTCTGATTAACAGGAAGTTAGCAATTCATTGTTGTAACTTTCTGTTATTCCCTTATTTCAACAGCTACATTGCTGGATTTTGGTAGGCATTGCATAGTTTCCCTTATATAGAGTCTCATAAGGTCATTTAGTTCTTTTTAAATGGATATAGTCACAGTAAAAGGTCTTTAGGTTGAGTTAACAAGTGTATGCCCACACGTACGGGTCATGGTTTTGGCTTACACCCTACACTAAACATGGAGCAACTGCTAGAGTCATTAAACAAACTGTCCCAACAGATTGAGTCTTTGGTTAAGCGCTGGGAGCAACATATAGACCAACGTTTTGATCAATTTGATGTGCGCATTACCCAACTAAAGGCCTCCGACGAGACAAACCCCATCATTGGGGTGGATGTCCAATCTCAGGCAGGTGGCCAGGAGGATAGACTAATGAATGGAGTTGGCCAAGTAATCAGTTATGGGCGTGCACCCGTGCACCCACCCCATGAGGGACATCAAGACCACTATTTTGAGGGGTTCAACATGTGCAACCTTGTGGCAGGAGACATTGCACCAGAGGCTAGTGTAGAGTTACCCACTTAGATCATTCCGGTAGTAGATGAGTTTCATAACGTCTGTCCTGACGATTTACCAGATCAGTCTCCCCCTAGGAGAGATATAGAGTACACCAGAACATGGGACACCGTAATACCTACAGCCGAGTTTGCGTTTAATAGTTCTGTCGATAGGTCCACAGGTCTCAATCCTTATAAAGTCGTTACTGGTTATAAAACTGAGAAACCTATTAATTTTGTCCCTATGTCACTGTCCCATAGGCCGTCAGAGCCTGCAGAGTCTTTCGTGCATCACATTCATTCATGGCATCAAGAAATCAAGCAGAAGATCACTACTAGTAATGAACATTACAAGTTTTCTGCAGACCAGCATAAATGTTTCAAGGAATTCAATATAAGGGACTCTGTGATGGTCCGCATCAGGCCCGAGCTTTATCCTCCGGGGGCCGTTCGTAAGTTACATGCGCGTAGCGCTGGACCCTTCAAAATTATAAAACGAAACGGTCTCAATGCGTATGTGGCAAATCTTCCACCCTCCACGGGAATTAGTTCCACATTCAATGTGGAGGATCTAGAGTTACATTTCAAGGGGTCATTGATGCATTGTCCAGTCTTTCGCCTAACCATCCTGATTCCTCAAACCTTTCTCTTGATACATGGCCCCCTCCCGACCCATCTTCCCAACCTCTACCTCCCATACTTACCCTTCCCGACCCATTTTCCTAGCCTTTACGTCCTATACCTACCCGTCCCGGCCCATTTTCCCAGCCTCTACCTCCCATACCTACTCTTCCCGACCTTTCTTCCCAGCCTCTACCTCTCATACCTAGCCTTCACACACCCAGGGAGGAAATAGAAGATATCCTGGACCATTAGATAGTTTCAATGTCGGACGGCGAGTTTCAGAAGTACCTGGTTAAATGGAAGTCACGCCCAGCTTCAGACAGTACGTGGCTCACTAAGGAGGAGCTTTAGAGACTTGATCCTGACATCTTGGAGCGGTTTAGGAGTTTTATTTCACCAGTGGCGAAATCTTCGCAGCCGGGGAGAATTGATGGGGACATCACGCGCACGCACGCCGCCCCCTACGCATGTGCGGAAGGAGAGGGAGGCCCCAACGTCGATCTGGCTCGATGACGACGTCTAGGGAGGGCCTCCTACTTAGAAGACGGAGTTTTGGTTCATTAGAGTGGGCCCGATAATCACGTAAAGCCCATCATGGGATCTCATGATCAGGGCCACTAGTCGGATTAAGTTCATACTTTAGGTTTTGCTTATTTATATTATTTAAAACATTATGAACGCTTTAGATTTCTTTGTTTGGTTTTTATTTTTGTTTACTTCATCGCCAAGTAATAGGTTGCGCACATGACGCGAGTTTTGGGGTATAGGGTTTTCCTATAAATAGGCACCCCTTGTAGGGTTTTTTTTATCCAATGAAGATCAATAAAAATTGTTGCGTTTTCCTGTTCCTTTCCGAGTTATGATAACCTAATTGGGTGCGAAGCCCTCCCTTCTTCGAAGGGCCAACTACCGTGGTGCAAAGCCACATCTATCCCGATTCGCCCCCACCTTCTTCCATCCATATTTCTCCTCCTACAAGCATTCCATCTGCAAATCCATCAATAGTTGCAGTCGTTTTTCTCTATACAGCAAATTTCCAAAATCTGGCCTTACAAGAGGGCTGAAACTTCGACAGAGCACTATGCACAAACCGTGCATTGGATCGAGTTGAGATTTGGGGGTTTTGGAGTAAGGCCAAGGTGGCCTTTTTCTAAATAATGGGCCCCACACACGTGCAGCCGTGATCACACGCACGTGCGTCTGGGCCATTGTTGATGTCCGCGCGCAGGAACTGTCTTCCGGTTCAGGTTTTCTTCTTATTTTACCCTCTCATACCAGTTTTTCATAAACCCTAACCCTAGATTGCATTATCCTTAATTTATTTGTCCTTTTTTTTTACCCTATGATTCCTTAAGTTGAAATTAGTGAATCCCTTGGATTAAGGACTGATTATTATGCATGTGTGGCTAATTTCTATTTCCCTTTGAGTATCGTTTGGTCCATAATTTTTATTGATTCAGCCCTAACATGTGTAGGCCTGGACCTGTGCAGATTCCCCTTTACTTAAATGTTTGAGCTTTTTGTGTGGGATGTGGAATTATTATGTGATTGTTCTAAATTAGTATGATCTAAGCCTAAAATCTTGCATATCATATTTAAAGTTCATGTCCTGCATCGGAAAAGTTGAAGAATGTGCAATCACAAAAGACAAAGCATTGGCAGATTTTATCTATGGCCATGGAATGGTTTAAAATGTGATACATATGTTTGCATTTGGTAAGGAGCTAATTTGCCTTTTCAGTAAACAAATATGTACTTGTTTCGTACTAACTATTTCACCCAAAAAAATGCTAGTAAAAATTATGTTTGCATCACAACAATGGGCTCACCTACCACTACCTTTTTAAAAAATGTTAAAATTCATAATAGTTTTTTGGTAGTCAATCATGGATGCATGAAAGGTAGAATTACCACTTGTGAATGTTCTCACTAAGTTATTTATACAATCCCCGTAATGGGGTATACTTATGAGGTGATGGATTGGGCGATAGAAGTAACCACTAAAACTTTTGCAATTGTGAAGAATTGAAATGAGCCAATTTGGGAAGTCATCAATGATAGCAGGAAAGAAATTTTGGAAAATATATACACGATAGTGATTTTAGGACCCATAGTTCTTTGCGCGACAAATTAGCTGAAGCACTTTTGAGCAAGTATGAAATTCAGAACGACTTTTATATATTACGTAATTTCTTTTCATACCAAGTAATTATGTATTTTGTTTGAGATGAAAACTAAGAATGTATTGGTCTCTTCAAGAAGTTGATTTATATCAAAAGATCTAATACAACTATCGAAATCTTTATTGTTGGTATAATTTTGTTTTTATTGGTTCCCTTCTTGCCACAAAGATCATGTTACCAAGAGAAATGATGATGTATTGGTCTCTTCAAGAAGTTGATACATATTTAAGTGTTGCGGCATGAAAAGTGAGAAGCTGCAATCTTCAAAGTTGATTTCACACCTTCGGAATAGTGGACTGCGCAGTATCTCAAGCCTTCAGCACAGTAGAAGGAACTGGAAAGCAATATTCATCAGATATCAGAAGGCGCTGGCATGTTCGTCACGGGAGAAGGCAAGGACATGGGCAACTTCACCGCACAGCAGCCGCGCCCTGCCTAGGTAAAAGTTGCAGGGAGGTTCGAAGTGGTGGGCCCAAGGCGCCACATGGACGCCACCTGGCCAAGCAAGTTGATTACAGCCAATGACAATGCGTCACATGTACATCCAGTCTGGTAGTACGGACAACTGTCACCCAAGTCCGGTAGTGTGAGATAGTTGTCACCTAAGTGCTTACTTCGACTAATCAGAGCCCACCATGTGTCCCTAGAAGTTTCTGGTTGAGCCACCAATGTCTATAAATACCCCTTTAGGGGTCTCATTTTTGGATCTTTTGCTTTCTAATTCTCGTGATCTCTTCTAGAGTTCCCTTCGAAAATCCCTAAAGTAAACTAACCATTGCACAGGTAAAAGCCCAGTCATGCTATCATGACTAGACAAATTCTCTCAGCGCCACTATTCTCGTGCTCACAAAATGTAGCGTGATGGTTCTAATAGTGTAATTCAGCTTCTTTCAGCGCCCAACGGATCACCTCGCTAGGAGTGGGTAGTGTAATTTGTGTTCTGGCCGTGCCTAATGGATGAACCCTGGGTCTGGATGGTTGTATTCCATCAAACCAATGCTCGAGGGGGGGCAGCACGAGCGACTATCCTATCTACCTAGCAATCTGGAAAGTCTCTGAGAGGGCCCATCCTTGTCCCATGCTTGGACCAAGCCGTGCCTTGCTCTCTTCAGAACCTTTTATGAGTCCCTTGAGCAAGGTATTTATGGGCAGACCAACTCTCGTTTGCACCCTCTGCCTTCCACTATGTGATTTTTCATGGTCGTACCCACACCTTCTCTCTGTCTAGGCGCCGCATCTCGCATGTTTCATGCTCGTCTGGCATGGCGCCATTATGTCTAAGCTGTGGATATTACCACCTGTGCCATCATACTATGTGATTGAATTTATATTGGTATTATGTTTGGGGCACGAGGTCAATGTGTCCTTTTAAATCAAGCTCAAAGCATTCTCATGGGCAGACCATCTCGAGTTTGCAACTAGCAATGCCACTTAGACTGCACTTTTGTCCTTTTTAAAGTGCTATATGGTTATCTTACAAGAGTTTACATGACAACCCAGCAGACCATAGTGCTTCTAGCACTCTATGCTATTATGATTATTTTAACTAAGATCATCGTCCATGAATATCATTCATCATTAGTTGTGATCCCATGTAAGCTCACCTATTTGGAAATTGAACTATTAAATGAGTGCCTAAGCATCTCACAACATTCGTAATGCCTTGGGTACATTATCAACACTATACATCACCCATGCTACCCTCCAGCTATGTAGCAACCCGAGTTGCTCGCCTATCTCTATCCCATGATGTGTGATCCATCATAGACACGGCTCAATGCTCCCTGTCTCATGTGTGTGTGTGTAGAGAATGCTAGTGTATTGTGTATGTGGCCCTTTTAGTGTAAGTGCATGTACGCACTTTCCTCTTCTCCTACAGTGTACTATATGCTCTATTATAATAAAATATTGTGTGTTAGAGCAAGCAAGCCTAACACAACATCTTTCCCAAACTCTCCTCCTCCTCTCTCAATCTTCTCCTCTTTTCTTCACATTATTATCATCAAACCATTCTCTACTCTCTCTGTGTGTGTATAGAGTCATGCTTACTTGCGTACCTATGCACGTGCGCACCTTTGCACACGTGTCATGGGCGTCTAATCCGAACGGTCCATGTGATGTGGAATCCCATGAAACCTCAAGGGACACATTTTCACCCTGATCTAAAATTCTGGTGGGCCATAGCAAAGAGATATGCAAATCAAGAGAGGAAATTGTTTTCATTTTAATGGCCCACCAAAGTTTTGGATCAAAGTAAAAATTGGGCCCGGGGGTTTCATGAGGTGCTGCTTCACGTGAACCGTTCAGATTTTGGAGTCACATCACGTATGATGAGTTCTCAAACAAGTTCGCACGAGTTTCGTGCGAACTGGTGCGCAGCTGAGCATTCGGCTATATATATATATATATATATATATATATATATACTGTGTGTGTGCAAGGCTATGCATAGCTTCATATCCATCCTCAGTACGTCTTGTATTGATGACATCACAAAATCTTATATTAGAGAGAGAGCATCATTAATAGTGTGCTGGCACTATCCATCTCACTGTGTGAATGCACGGAGACCAAATCTATTGGTCACAGATTTGGTCACAGCTGTCCTGTGAATCATTCATTGCATTGCATTCTTTTCTTTCTTCTCTTCTTTTCTCTATTGTATTTCCCTCTCTATTAATGCCTTAGAATCAACGATTATTCTTTGTAATATAATTAAGGGCCTGTATTATGTCATAGCCTGGAATGTAAAATAAAAGATTTAATAAAAGCCTTCTAGGTATATGCGATCTTCTCTCTTGTGTGGATGTAACAATGTCTATGAATGTTTGTGGATCTGAATGTCTGTGCAATATCAATACCAATCAAAATCAATATCAACACCAAGGATTCAGTTATACCTTCCAAACTGCAATTTCCACTAAAATGAGGAGGAAGCAAGACTTAAGTAACGCATAAACTAGGACTTTTGCTCATAGAACAGAAAGAAGAAACATGAATACTAAACGTAAAATACCAACCAGACCATCCCTAAACAACAGATACAAAGTTTTGACTATTTATCAACTAGGAAGTTGGTTCACTTAATCAAACTTCAAGAGGTTCGGCATATGATTTCTTTCACCAATTGATTATTTACTAGGCAAATAAATTATCCACATCCACCTCTTAGAAATGTCTCATGTACAAAACTTGTGAGAAGGATCCAAACAGAACTAGTATTATTGTTTTTTCAGAAACCTATACCATCAAAATATTAAAACAGTTAATACAAACTCCATTTTGACAAAAAAACAAGGGATTGTCACCTTTCACTTCACATACTACTCGCATACAATCCTCTGCAATAGGTAACAGATCCTGGTATCCTGGATAACCATCAATAAACATTATTTCATCTAATTTTCTGAACTTCCCATGATCATTCTCCTTCTGCATTAGAAAATTAGGTTGATTTCAATAACTAGCAAGCAACACAACTAATAAATAAATAATTAATTAAGAATAATGAAGATACGGGCTGTATAACACCATAAGATAATTGATAATAACAATTCTAACACCTAAAAAGGTTAGTGAAATTACAATATATATATATATATATATATATATATATATATATATATGCACACACGCACACCCACACACGCATGCGCGCGCGCGCACACCTAGAAAAAGGTAAAATGTTAGCATATTAGAGAAGACATCAAACTAAAACAACACTACTGTCAATAAATGGCAAGCACTCAAACAAATCATCGAAACCACCAAACAATGCTGAGCAATTACAAAGAGAAGGAAAAAAAAAATATATCCAGTTCTAATGGGAAGCGAGAGCCATCACAAATGCCTGAAACACTTTGCTTATGCTACTTAATCTTCAGGAACCGAGGTTATCACAAATGTCTGAAGATACACTATAACAAATTATAGGGAAACGTGTTGTATTTGTATTGCAGGACAGAACAAATATTTTGACACTCGAATAATAACATTGTTTGAAGACCAACTCAGTCAAATAGAGAAACAGGGAAACCTCACTTCTTCCATGTCTTACCAATACCTATGAAACATATTCTTACTTAAACCCCCAACTTTAACACTTCCATTTTTGCCCCGGTGTCAAAGTTATATGACAAAATTAGGAGCACCTGCCCTGAACCTCTGTGGGGACTGCCTTTAGAGATGAATGGTCTGAGTAAATTAATTATGATTGCTAGATGGTTCCATCCTGGGCATTGGTGTTAGTCCTCATATTCAATGCAAGTTTATGGGTTCGGTTATATCATGGAAGGGGATTCAGCTATTGAGATCAAGAAACCAAGCAAATCAAGCAGATCTGAAATGTGGGATCTAAGTTTTCTGTTCAATGAAATAAATATCTTGCCTCTGGCTTAAATATTATGTTTCTCATGCAGATAGAAAAGCTAATTCCACTGGTTTTGGTTCAAGGTGTGGGTCGTTCAGCCCTTTGCAGTGGCAATCCTATATGCATAATCTATTTTCTGATTTTATTAAAAAATTTAATCTTATAAAATAGTATATTAGAAAGAAAGAAAGAAAAAAAAAAAAAAAAGATTCTCACTGACAAATAATGTGCATATGCTGTCCATCCTTTGTTTGTGGATGTTCACTTCTCGTTAATTAAACAATCCAAATGGCATTACAACACGTACCAGTAATCCCAGTCATTGAGCTCTTTGCCATGTTGGACACCTGGATATAACCCCAAGAGATCTTAAACCTCTTCCTTACAGACAAGTTAAAATTACAAACTGACTACCTGCACTCCCCTCAAACACTAGTTCCTCAAACTAGCGAGCAACACAAACCTATCATACATCCTACATGCGCAACAACATCAGATGGACAAACCAACCAATGCCTTCTTCACCCTCCCATCACCACACCTCCAATATCATCCCAAGTGATCTTTCAATCTCCACGCAATACTAAATCAATGAATAATTGAGCATTTGAATATGGAATATTTAGGAACAAGAAGATGAAATCAATGAGAGAAATATGTAGAAGTAGAATTCCAAGAAAGGTGCAGCAAAATATAAACATCCAATTAAAAAATATGAAGAATAACCATTTACAATTACATGTCCAATCATCAACCCCTGTAGTGGTGGACATCCCACCCAAAATTGCAAAACCACCATTCCTAGTTCAACTCCAGCGCATTACTACATTTCTTGTATGCTAAAAACGTAGTGCAGTTCAAAGAAGGCCTATGTGAAACAATGTTCAATTATTTATAGATTTTTTTAAATTGTAAAATGCCTTGGATGTAGGAGGGAAGTACATTTCCATTCTTAAGGCGGAAGGAAAATTGGGTGGAAGCATTGTTCCATGGAAAGATAGTATTGAACAATAAATCTGCAGAAACAATCAATATCACACTCGACTGATACTGGATAAAAGATTTTCTTCTTTTTTTCTTTTTCTTTCTCCTTTTATTTTATTTTATTATTTTTTTATTTTTTATTTTTTGGTTGGAAAGATACGGAATTCATTCGTATTACACAAAAATTGACGATATTATATAATTTTTGCAATATCGTAATAATACACAAGGTAGTTATAAAAGTCCCTCATGTCAACGATGCATATCGTCAACGCAAGAATAAACACATCACCCTTCAAGGAAAAATTTAAAAAACACGAGAAAAAAAATCCTCAAATTTCGTGGGGGAATTTGTTCGTGGGAGCATTTAGGCAACTCTACGAAAGTTGTTTTGTGAGAAATCCTGTATGTGGAGATATTGCAATCCAAGAGCGGAAAAGGGCATGAACCCATTTGGTGAGAAATCTTCCACTATTCTTGTTTATATTCATCTCCTTTCCACGGATTGGCTAGAAACAAGTTAGAAATCCATATCTATGGATATTTTGCATGCACTGACATGGACTTGACACAGTTACTTTTGAATTAAGGGTGGAAAATGGATGAAATAGGGGAAATTGAAAATCTACAGTTTTCACCCATGTAAAATACAAGTAGAGTGGTGAAAAATTATATGACACTACTTGTAGGCCAATCTACAGATTGGCCACACTTTTTTTCAATTTTGAAAAAATAAAAATAAAATAAAATAAAATTTGGAGGACAACAATTTTTTTTTTTTTTTTAATTAATAAGCCACTAGATAAAGTGGAAAAGAATACAACCCAAGAACATTACAATCCATGTAAGTACGACACTATCAATATTTACATTTTTTACCCTAGATACCCAATCTAACACATCCTTTGGATTCCCAAATTACTTCCTCCCAAGATCCTTACTTGCTAAGAAAGCAACAGCTATTATGTTCACACCATATATTCCATAAGATTTCCATTATGACCGGTCACCAACTAGATGACTAATCCTTAGAGAGATTCCTGTTGTGCCACGCCCTTAATTGTCAATCGGGACAGCAATATTTAGCCGGTACAACATATATTTAGCCATAATTAGGTCATCTAATTATGGCATGATTGTGTCAATCGGGACAGCATATATTTAGCCATAATTAGGTCATCTATTTATGGCATGATTGTATATATCTTGTACAGTTATTGTTTCCTTGTTTGTTAGCCTAGATTGATATTAATGGCTACAATTCAGCCTTGTAATTAGCCTAGAGTTTCCATATAAACAGAGGAACCTCACAATTCAATCCAATATATTTACATGGTATCAAAGCTTTCTATTACTTGTTCTGAGATTTCTGGGTTGGGTTGGGACTAATCTGTTGGTCTCCTTGTCTATCGATACCTTCAAAGGAAGGTATAGACAATTCTGGTGGGTTATAAACTGTTGTTCGGCAGTTTCTGTTGGGGGTAGGAAGTTTCTTTCTTGCTGGAAACTCTCATTTTGTGGTGATTAGTGGTTGTCGGCGTGTCCAGTTCTTGCTGGAAACTCTCTTTTTGTTCTCCTTTTGTTTTGGGCTTGCTGGTTATGGGCTTGTTTTTGGACTAGGGGTGAGGTGGATTTAGTATTATCTGTCTTTATTATTGTGTTCCGGGCACCATGTCTACTAGCAACTCGGATTCTTTTGGTGTGCACTTCACAGGCAAGAATTATTCGGTCTGGGAATTTCAATTTCGCCTATTTGTCCTGCGAAAAGAGTTATGGGCTCACATAGATGGAAGTGATCCAGCTCCTACTGAACTTTGTAAATTGGCTCAGTGGAAAGTGAAAGATGCTAGAGTCATGACATGGATTTTAGGATCTGTTGATCCTCTGATTGCCCTAAATTTGAGGCCGTACAAGACTGCAAGATATGTGGGAGTATTTAAAGAAGGTTTACAATCAGGATCATACAGCCAGACGCTTTTAGTTAGAATATGAGATCATCAATTACACTCATGGCGATCTCTCCATACAAGATTATTTTTCTGGGTTTCAGAACTTGTGGGGTGAATTTTCTGACATCATTTATGCTAAGATACCAGCTGCATCTCTCGCTGCTGTTCAGGAGGTTCATGAACAGAGCAAGAGAGATCAGTTTCTAATGAAGTTACGGCTGGAATTTGAGGCAACTCGCTCCAATTTGATGAATCGTGATCCTCCTCCCTCTTTGGATGTGTGTTTTGGGGAATTACTTCGTGAAGAGCAGCGTCTTGCAACACAGGCTACTTTTCAGCAGAACCGCATGACCTCTAATGACGTCGCTTATGCAGCTCACGGGAAAGACAAGGGTAGGGATATGCGGAAGGTCCAATGCTTCAGCTGCAAGGAATATGGGCATATTGCTGCTCACTATGTCAAGAAATCTTGTAATTATTGCGAGAAGCCAGGACATATTATCAAAGACTGTCCGACTCGTCCCCAGGATCGCCAAACTAATGCCTATCAAGCTGCAGTGGGTACTTCTGCTTCCGCTAATTCCTCTGCAGGTGGTGATCCCTTTGTTCTTACTCCTGAAACAGTTCAACAGATGATTATTTCAGCCTTTTCAGCCTTAGCGCTTCAAGGTAACAATACACTACCATCTTTACCTTAGCTTGTTGATTCTGCTGCGTCTAATCATATGAGTAGTTCCTCCAACACTCTTACCAACGTTTGGAATTATCATGGCTCATCGTACATTCAAATTGCTGATGGTAGTCAATTACCTATTCATGCTATTGGGGATATTAATTCATTAGTTAAAGAAGTTTTTGTATCTCCTGAGCTTTTTACTAGTCTCATTTCTGTCGGACAATTGGTTGATAACAACTGTAATGATGGGTTTTCTCGTGATGGTTGTATTATGCAGGATCAAGTGTTGGGGAAGATACTCGCGAAGGGGCCTAAAGTTGGACGATTGTTTCCTCTACATTTTTCCATTTCTTCTTGCATTTCTTTGGCTTGTACTACTGTAAACAATAAGGATGAAGTATAGCACAAACGTTTGGGTCATCCTAACTCTATTGTTCTATCTCATTTAGTAAACTCTGGTTTGTTGGGTAATAAAGATCAATTTTCCTCTCATCTCTCTTTTGATTGCTCAACATGTAAATTAGGTAAGAGCAAGTCCCTTTCCTTTCCTGCTCATGGTAGTCATGCTGAAAGCTGTTTTGATTTGATCCATAGTGATGTGTGGGGTATTACTCCTGTTATATCTCATGCAAATTATAAATATTTTGTCACGTTCAATGATGATTATAGTAGGTATACCTGGATTTATTTTCTTCGTTCTAAATCTGAGGTATTTTCTATGTTTCAACAATTTGTGGCTTATATTGAAACTCAATTCTCTTCAGGCATTAAAGTGTTAAGGTCCGATTCGGGAGGTGAATAAATGTCTCATGAATCTCATGTCTTTCTCAAGCAGAAAGGAATTGTTTCTGAGCGTTCTTGTCCTTATACACCTCAACAGAATCGTGTTGCTAAACGTAAGAATCGCCACCTGTTGGAGGTTGTTCGAACGTTATTGCTTGAATCTTCAGTTCCTCCTACATTTTGAGTGGAAGCCTTATCCACGGCAGTTTATTTAATTAATAAATTGCCTTCAAGTGTCTTGCATTTTAAAACTCCATATTATCGTCTTCATCATCAGCATCCCAACTATCTTGATATGCATACCTTTGGTTGTGTTTGTTTTGTTCATTTGCCATCACTTGAACGACACAAACTTTCTGCCCAATCTGTTAAATGCACTTTTATGGGTTATAGTAATTCACACAAGTTATATTTGCTATGATCCATGCTCTAACAGATTTCGTATTTCTCGTCATGTTGTTTTCTTCGAAAATCAATCTTTCTTTTCTACTCATATTGCATCCTTGCCTGAGATCAATGTTTCTTCCTCATTTTGATGACTTGACTCCTATTCCCGAGCGATTCAAACCTGGATTTGTGTATGAACGCCGACGACCGACTTTGCCCCTTCCTGAGCCTAACCCGACATCTAAGCCTATTCAGCCTGTTCCTTCTGCGGCTGATCCGGGTTCTGACATTGTTCCTCACCGGTCTGCTGGAGTCTCTTGTCCTCCTGATCGATATGGCTTTTCTCATACATCTTTTCATGCTACTTTGTCCTCTATTTCAATTCCATCATGTTATTACGAGGCTGTTAAGCATGAATGTTGGCGTGAGGCGATGGCTGAAGAGCTTCGGGCTCTTTAGGATAATCACATATGGGATGTTGTTCCTTGTCCGGCGAATGTTAAAGCCATTGGTTGTAAATGGGTTTACTCGTTTAAGTTGCGTTTTGATGGTACTCTGGATCGCTACAAGGCCTAGTTGGTTGCACTTGGTAACAGACAGGAATATGGGGTGGACTATGAGGAGACCTTTGCTCCAGTCGCCAAGATGACTACAGTGCGGATGGTTATTTTTATTGCAGCGTCTCAAGGCTGGCCACTTCATCAAATGGACGTTAAAAACACATTTCTTCATGGTGATCTCAAAGAGGAAATTTACATGGCCCTGCCGCCTGGCTTGACCTCCTTCTCTTCTTCTGATGTATGTAAATTGAAGCAATCTCTGTATGGGTTGAAACGGGCTCCTCGGGCATGGTTTGATAAGTTCAAGTCTACCTTACTTCAATTTTCCTTCAGAGTCAATATGACTCCTCTTTGTTTCTTCGTAAGACCTCTGCTGGTATTGTTCTTCTTCTTGTTTATGTTGATGATATTGTTATCACCGGGACAGATTCAGACTTGATCACCCGTCTACAGCAGCATCTTCAGGCCTCGTTTCATATGAAGGATCTTGGTCCTCTTACATACTTCTTGGGGTTGGAAGTTCACACGGATCATTCTGGTATCATTCTGAATCAACATAAGTACACACAGGATTTGATTGCTTTAGCTAGTCTTCAGGATACTTCTTCTGTGGATACTCCTCTAGAAGTAAACACGAAGTATCGTCGTGAGGAGGGTGATCTCCTATTCGGGAAGCCTTAAACACTCGTATCATTTCTCTTCCTCATGTTTCCACTGACCTTCAAATAGCTGACGTGTTTACCAAGGCCATGACACGACAGCGCCATCAATTCCTTGTGGGCAAATTGATGCTTCTTGATCTACCAGCATCAATTTGAGGGGGGAATGTCAATCGGGACAGCAATATTTAGCCGAGACGGCATTTATTTAGCCATAATTAGGTCATCTAATTATGGCATGATTGTGTCAATCGGGACAGCATATATTTAGCCATAATTAGGTCATCTATTTATGGCATGATTGTTTATATCTTGTACAGTTATTGTTTCCTTGTTTGTTAGCCTAGATTGATGTTAATGGCTGCAATTCAGCCTTGTAATTAGCCTAGAGTTTCTATATAAACAGAGGAACCTCACAATGAGGACATTCAATCCAAAATATTTACAATAATAACTCTTCGAATGACCCATTCCACACCAAAGTATGCTAAAGCAGACCATACTTCCCTCACAAAGGAACAATGAATGAAAAGGAGATCTATCGATTCTACATCGCTCATACACAAAGGGCAAATATTGGGTAGGATCATGGCCCTTTTTTGGAGGTTGTCAATAGTTAAGATTCTCTCTCCCAACCAACCAAACAAAAGTAGCCACCTTAGGAGGAGCTCCATAGAACCAAAAATTATGAAGGAATTCTTGCATAGTAGGCAAATAATATTTAATTAAAATTTATTAAAATGATTAAAAATCAGGTTTGGAAAGGGGGGAGGGGGGGAAGTATCAATTAAAATTGGCTTGCCTATATATATATGTTTATGAGTGTAGGCAGATCTACAAATTGGCCATGATTGGGTTTCCCGTAAGTAATAACTTTTCTTAAAATTTTGAATAAAAAAATAATTTAAAATTTAGTTTTCTGGAAAATACACTAAAATATAGATCTCAATAGTATACATTAGTGCATTAATCCGCTAAATTGATACATTATTTCTGCATTAATTTTATTAATTAAATATTTTGTAAAACATAAATTCAACAATAAGAAAAATTATTAAACAATGTTAATTATTGTACTAACAATCTTACTATCTTGTGTGGGCGAGAAGGTACTAGGAATATCCAAAGGAAGGCAGCCTAACATCAGTTGGAAGCATGGGAAGCAGCTTCTTGGAAACCAACACGCATCCGAGTTCAACTACTGTGGGCAGGTATAGATGAGTGGTGAGGATCTTGTAACGTGAAAGATGGCCATCTTTCCAAGGGAAGTGAGTAGATGAAGAAGCTCTTGCTTGTAGGTGACGTTTTAAATAACGAATAGCATGTAGCATAGCATTCACTTCTCTAAAGCATAAGTGATGCAGGACAATCTAAACTAGAATGCATGTGTGAGCACAGAAACTATCCAACGGAATCAATTAAGAAAATCAATTGAAATATTCAACATTCCACATCGTAGTAAAGATAATAACAAAGGAAACATGCGTAGATTGGATCCAGCGAGGGATGGGACCTCTCGATCTTTCATAATTTCAATCCAACAATCAATGTAGCTTCTCTAGTCCAGGAAATCAAAGGATTTCTGAAATAGGGATGGCTGGAAAATCTGAGAGAGAGTTGGGATCAATTATCAGATTTTCAAAGTCAATAGCAATCAAAGAATAATAGGCATAGAAAGAGAAGAAGAAGGTTGGAGGGCTAGAAATAGAATTTGGAAGAAGAGGAGATTAGGGGAAGAGAAGAACTTACCATAGAGAGAAGCGGAAGGAGGCACCAAGCTTTCATTAAAAAAAAAAAAAAAAAAAAAATTTATTAGGTTTAGGGTAGAAAACACCATATTTATAAAATTCTGATTTAAAAGAAAATGACTAAACTACCCCTATAACAAAAGGAAAAAAAAATGCGCAAAATGTGGGGCCTTCAATTAATCCAAGGACACGTGTAAGGTCTTCAAAATCCTCATTGGTTGGGTCATGAACCATCTTTGAGCCATAAAGATGCATTCGTCGGCCGCCTTCGTCTTTGATAAACTTTGAAGGGTCTGATGTCCTCATCAACTCCCCTCGAGTAAGAAGAATTCGGCTCCGACGAGTTAAAACTTTTGTGCGTCTCGAGAAGGTCCGGATCAATCCATTGCAGTTCCGCTTCTATAAGCCACATGGAATTGGATGGTGGCTTGTTCTTCCATTTGACAAGGTACCTTTGGAAGCCCTCATCTCGTGTGGAAACAATCTCCTCATCCATTGTCCCATCAATCTCTTCCTTACGATTAATTGATGGTGGAACGAGTGGAGTGGGTTGAGAAGTAAAGTCGGAAAGTGGCCAAGGTTGGGAAGAAGAAACAATGGAAGGGCTATGACAGAGGACTAGATCTTACACATTGATCGTCGGATTTATTCTCATTTCAGGTGGAAGGTCTACCCTGTACGCATTAGACCCTTATCTTACGCAATACTTTGAATGGTCCAATATTGCGAGCTTGTAATTTCTTAGTGGAACCCGGAAGAAACCACTCTGGTCCAATCCTAACCATTACATAATCCCCTTCATTAAATTTTGTCCACCTACGATCTTGGTCAGCTGAACATTTATAATTATCATTGCTCGCATTTATTCGCTATCTAACATGTGCGTGCGAGTCATGAATTTGTCGTGCAAATGCATTGGCTGACTCAGAAGATCTTTGGGTAACTGAAATGGGTAACAAATCTATGCACAGCTGAGGTTTATACCCACTAACAATTTCAAATGGACTCAACCCTGTAAATCTATTGACTGAACTGTTGTAGGCAAACTCGGCTATAGGTAGAATCAAATCCCAAGTTTTCACATGTTCACCCACTAAGCATTGTAAGAGGTTTCCAAAACCGCGATTAGCCACCTCAGTTTGGCCATCAGTTTGGGGGGTGGTATACAGTAGAAAACTACAAACATGTTCCCATCATGTGCCATAATGTCTTCCAAAAATAGCTGGTAAATCTGACATCACGGTCAGACACTATGGTCTTAGGTAAACCATGGAGATGGACCACACTATTGAAAAAGACCTTAGCAATATTAGACGCATCCAAAGTTTTAGAATATGGGATGAAATGCACCATCTTAGAGAAGCCGTCTACAACAACAAAAATGGAATCGGGCTTTTTAATCATCTTGGGAAGCCCAAGCACGAAATCCATGTTAATGTCTTGTCACGGAGCATGTAGCACAGGTAATGGCTTATATAATTTAGAATTTTTCTTTTGCTGCTTCGCCATTTGACACGTTCTACACTGCCCTAAAATTTTAGTGACATCTCGCTTGAGACTTGGCCAATAGAAACGATCCTCTACGAGGGCAATAATCTTATTGCAGCCAAACTAGCCAGCTATCCTTCCCAAACGAAGCTCCCAGTTGAGGAATTCACGGAGGGACGTATGAGGAATACATAAACGATTTCCTTTAAAAAGTAATCCTCTCTCAACACGAAATCCCCCGCACTTTGCTGATCACTCAAGAGTGACGTATAGGTACCCCCAAAATCTGGACATGTGGGGTACTCGTCTCTCAGTTGCTCAAAGCCGACAACTCCTTCACTCAAAGAATTGAGCAACGCCACTTTATGGCTAAGGGCATCGGCTAGTTTATTCTCTACTCCGGCCTTGTGTTTCAAGACAAACGAATACTCTTGAAAGAACGCAACCCACTTAGCATGCCTTGATTTAAGTTTCTTCTGGGAGTGAAGATAACGTAAGGCCTCATGATCAGATAATAAGACAAATTCCTGTGGTAGGAGATAGTGGCGCCAATGTCTCAAAGACTGCACTACCGTATAGGTAGAGTATTTTTGTTTTGCCTCATCCCGTTTCTCACTGAAATAGGCAACAGGATGACCCTCTTGACTCAAGACTCCACCTATACCAATGCCAGATGCATCACACACAACTTCAAAGACTTTAGAAAAGTCGGGAAGGCGCACAACGGGAGCTTCGACCATCTTGCCCTTAATTTCTTTGAAACACTTAATTGCAGCTTTCGACCGCACAAATTCTCCCTTCTTCATGCACTCTTGAATGGGAGCCATAATCATGTTAAAACTTCTAATGAACCGACGATAGAATGCGGCTAAGCCATGGAAGCTTTGCACTTTATGGATGTTCCTCGGTTCAGGCTAATCAACTATGGCCTTGACTTTCTCTAGGTCTACACGCATCCCGTCTACTGACAATATAAACCCTAAGAACACAACCTAACTGGACATGAATAAACACTTTTTAAGGTTAGTGTATAATTTCTCTGCCCTAAGGACGCTACAGACCAACTTCAAATGTTCAAGGTGTGATTTTCTAGTGGTGTTGTATATCAGGATATCGTTGAAGTACACCACTAAGAATTTCCCCATGAACGGTCTCGAGACCTTGGTCATCACCCACATGAAAGTGTTGGGTGTGTTAGTCGAGCCAAAAGGCATGACCAATCACTCATACAGCCCATCCTTCGTGATGGGGACATCACGCGTACACGCACGCCCCCCTACGCATGTACGCAAGGAGAAAGGCCCCACCATCGATCTGGATCGATAATGACGTCTAAGGAGGGCCTCCTAGATAGAGGACTGTGTTTTGGTTCGTTGGAGTGGACGCGATAGTCATGTGAATCCCACCATGGGTTCTCATGATCGTGGCCCACTATTCTAATTAATCTAATACTTCGGGTTTTGCTTATTATTATTATTAGGAATATCATGGACGGTTTAGATTGCTTTGATTAGTTGTTATTTTTTATTACTTCATCTCCAAGTAATAGGTTGCGCCCATGGCGCGAGTTTTGAGGTATAGAGTTTTATTATAAATAGGCACCCCTTGTAGTCTTTTTTTCTCAACGAAAATTAATAAAATTGTTGTGTTTTTCTACTCCTCTAAATTTTTGAGTTCTGGAGATTCAATTGGGTGCGAAACCCTCCCTTCCTCGAAGGGCTGACTACCGTGGTGCGAAGCCATAGCTATCCCAATTCGCCCCCACCTTCTTCCATCCATATTTCTCCTCGTACAAGCATTCCATCTGCAAATCCATCAATATTTGCAGGCGTTTCTCTCTACAGCAGATTTCCAGAATCTGGCCCTGCAGGAGGGCTGAAACTTCGGCAAAGCACCATGCACAAACTGTGCATCGGATCGAGTTGAGATTTGGGGGTTTTGAAGTCCATCCCTGGCCAACCAGGGCTAAGGTGGCCTTTTTCTGAATAGTGGGCCCCACACACATGCAGCCGGGATCACACGCACGTGCGTCTAGGCCATTGCTGCTCTCCACACATGCGGCACTTCTCTAGTTCGTTTCTTTCCTCTCTTTCACTCCTCTTTCATCCAAAATCCCTAAACCCTAAATTACTCAAATCCCCAATTTTATGCCCTTTCTTCAACCTTAGGGTTCTCCAAATTGAAATTTCTTAATCCCTTGGATTGGGGAATTATTTCTGTGCATGTGTGGATGAATTTACCTTCATTTGATTCTTGTTTAGTCTATAATTTCGATTGATCCAGCCTTAACATGTGTAGGCCTAGATCCGCATAAGATTCCCCTTGATTGAGTGTTTAAACTTTTGTGTGGGATATAGAATTTTGTGTAATTGTTTCTGAACTAGTGTGATCTAAAGCCTGAAAATCTTGTACATCATACTTGAATTTCATGTCCTGCATCAAATTTGGTATCAGAGCTTAGGATTCTTGTAGGGGAATACATTGCATGTTTAGGGTTTAGTTTATTTGTGTCCATTATGCATCAAGTATCAGCATATAGAGTTGTTTAGAGGTCCATAATTCCTGATATAAGCTGCTGAATTTTCTGCTATCAGAAAATCCCCATATCTCTTTGCTGGATTTTCTGTTGACAGATTCTTTGGGCAGATAGGTTGCTGGAAACGGTATTGTATCGTTTCCCCCATATAGAATCCTATAGGAGCATTTAGTCTCATCTAGGCGCATATAGTGGTATTAGAAGGTCCTTAAGTTGAGTTAGTAGTTGTATGCCCACATGTACGGGTCGTGGTTTTGGCTTGCACCCTACACTAAATATGGAGCAATTGCAAGAGTCAATGAACAAGCTAACCCAACAGTTTGAGTTTTGGGTAGGCGCTTGGAACAACGTATGGACCAACGCTTTGAAGAGCTTGATGTGCGCATTACCCAACTAGAGACCTCCGCCAGGGCAAACCCCACCATTGGGGAAGATGCCCAATCTCAGGCAAGTGGTCAGGAGAATAGACCTAGGAATGGAGGTGGCCAAGGAATCGGTTATGGGCGCGCACCCGTGCACCCACCCCATGAGGGACATCAAGATCACTATGACCCTGATGCGCAACTTCTCAAAGAAGTTAGAGTAGATGCCCCCACGTATGATGGCCACTTGGACCCTAAAGCTTTTCAAGATTGGTTAGCAGACATGGACCACCTTTTTAAGTGGTACAACATGTACGGCCTTATGGCTAGAGAGAGTGCACCAGAGGCTAGTGTAAAGTTATCCACTGAGGCCATTCCGGTAGTGGATGAGTTTCGTGATATCTTTCCTGATGATCTACCGGATGAGTTTCCCCCCATGAGGGATATACAGCACACCAGGACGGGGACATCGTAGTACTTATAAGCGAGTTTGCGTTTAATAGTTCTGTCGATAGGTCCACAGGTCCAAGTCCTTTTGAAGTTGTTACTAGTTATAAACCTAGGAAACCTATTGATCTTGTCCCTATGTCACTGTCCCATAGGCCGTCAAAGTCTGCAGAGTCTTTTGCGCATTACATTCATTCATGACATCAAGATATCAGGCAGAAGATCATGACTAGTAATGAACATTACACACTTTCTGCAGACCAATATAAACGTTTCAAGGAATTCAATGTAAGGGATTCTGTGATGGTCCGCATCAAGCCAGATCGTACCCTCAGGGAGCCGTTCGTAAATTACACACGCGCAGCACTGGACCATTCAAAATTATAAAACAAAATGGTCTCAATGCGTATGTGGTAGATCTTCCACCCTCCATGGGAATTAGTTCCACAGTCAATGTGGAGGATCTAGTTGCATTTCAGCAGGTCATTGATGCATTGTCCAGCCTTTCACCTAACCATCATGATTCCCCAGACTTTCCCTTAATCCAGGCCCTTTCCAGAACATCTTCCTAGCCTCTACCTCCCATACCTACCCTTTCCGACCCATCGTCCCGACCTCTACCTCATACCTACCCTTCCCGACCCATTTTCCCAGCCTCTACCTCTTATACCTACCCTTCCAACACCCAGAGAGAAGATAGAGGATATTCTGGATCATCAGATAATATCCACGTCAGATGGCGGGTTTCAAAAGTACCTGGTTAAGTAGCAGTCACGCCCAACTTTAGACAGTACATGGCTCACTGAGGAGGAGCTTTAGAGACTTGATCCTGACATCTTGGAGCGGTTAAGGAGTTTTGTTTCGCCGGTGGCGAAATCTTCACAGCCGAGGAAACTTGATTGGGACATCACGTGCACACGCACGCCCCCTACGCACGTACGCAAGGAGGGCCCCACCATCGATCTGGATCGATGACGACATCCAAGGAGGGCCTCCTAGTTAGAGGATTGCATTTTGGTTCGTTGGAGTGGACCCAATAGTCATATGAATCCCACCATGGGTTCTCATAATCGTGGCCCACTATTCTAATTAATCTAAAACTTTGGGTTTTGCTTATTATTGTTATTAGGAATATCATGGACGGTTTAGATTGCTTTGATTAGTTGTTATTTTTTATTACTTCATCTCAGTAATAGATTGCGCACATGGAGAGAGTTTTGGGGTATAGGGTTTTATTATAAATAGGCACCCCTTGTAGTCTTTTTTTCTCAAGGGAATACTTCTCTGTACTCCTCAAAGACCAGGGCTACCTCGTGAGGGTAACTCTACTGGTACTTTTGGTGTAGCCTCTCTAGCCACTAAGGCATACACTGTCGAATCCTCCTCAGTCTCTCTTTCAAACTCTTTAGCTGTAATGATATAGAGAGAATTGGGTGTGTATTTCCTCACTTCTTTAGGCTCACTAGCCTTCTCACCTTTCTTTTATACAGTGTTTTGTGGTGGCATAGGATTAATTTTGATCTTCTTGCCATTATGCATGAAGGTACACGCATTAGAACATCCGTAGATCGTGACGTCATTATCAAATAGTCAAGGTCTGCTTAGGATAATGTGACCTACATCCATGGGCAACACATCACACCATAGGGACTCCTTATAAAACCCGAACTCGATGGGTACAAGACATTGATGGGTGATGGGAAAGGAAGTCTTGTCCACCCTACCCATGAGACTTTGTACAAGTTAAGATGAGGGGTGGCCTATAACTTTAGACGGCCTAAGGTGCTAGTGGAAATTACATTCTGGCAACTCCCACTGTCCACTATCACCTTACAATTTTTCTCACCACGCTTGGTGATTGTGTAGAAGATAGTGTTGCAACGCCGGTCAACACTAGAAGAGTCTGGGCTAGTACACACCTGACAACTGCTAGTGTGGCATCATCACCCACCTCATCCTCATCACTCAATCATCCTACGGGCTGATATTCTTCAATTTCAGAGTCGCCCTGATCATACTCGCTATCCTGGGAATCGCCTATGACTAAGGCTTTTCCTTTGCTCTTAGCGGGACACTAAGTTGCAAAATGGCCAATATTCCCACATTCGTAGCATCGCGCATTCTGTCCTCCACCTGGACTAGCACCAAGGACGCCTTTTTCCTTATCATCCCTAGGCCTACGCAGAACATTCGCCTACGCCCTGGGTTGATTACTAATGTTGGGTCTAGTTCCCTGAGAACCAATCTTAACATTAGAGTCTCGGGAATCGAACCATCTTGTGACAGGAGTCTTCAGATACTGCTCTAATTCCTGCACCACTTGGTACATCTCGTCCAAATCTTTCACGGAACGAACCCAAAGCTCACACTGAAGATCCAATCAAAGGCCCGTCTTAAAACGTGTGAGCATTACTAGAGGGTCTTCCTCAATATCACACCGCACATGAATTCCTCAAAATTTGCAATGTATTCCGTGACAAGCATGGATTTTTGGCATAAAGATTGCCATTGTTCCAAGAGCTTCTGGCGATAAGAGAGAGAGGTACTTCTCTCTTAGCATAGTTTTCATCTCGCTCCATTGGGTAAACGAAGCTCCTCCCAGCAGTTCAATCTTACGCTCTTTATTCGTCCAATACATCTCCATTTGCCCCACAAGCTTCATTTTGGCAAACCGCACTTGTCGGTTCTCTGATATCTCATGCCACTCAAAATAGTGGTCCATGTCAGCTAACCAATCAAGAATGCCTTGGGGACAAAGCGACCATCAAAGCTCGGGGCATCAATCCTGACATTCTTCATGACCCTCTCGTCAGGATCAAAGTGGTCCTGATATGCCTGTTCTCTACCCACATGCCTGCCATTGGTGAAGGTTTGTCTAAGGGCTGGCTCCTCACCAACACCACCTGCCTGCGACTGCACATCTCCCCCAACAGTGGGGTTCTCCCTTTGGGATGCCTCTAATCGCTCAAGTCTAGCTTCGGTGGCAACTAGTTGTCGTTCGATATTTTTGTTGGATGCCTTTATGGTAGTTATCTTTTGGAGTAATTAAGCGATGTGATCAGTTAATTACTCATTACTCATGATGGGGTGTTGGCCAAAACCCTTATCATTTCTAGTGGGCACCAAAAACTCGAACTCGATTTTCCTAAGCTTGACTCTAAGGTTTGAACAGACCTCAATATGGATGTATGATCATCTTTCTATATGATATATGATTGCTACAGATTTTCAAATTTAACTAGAATGAAAACACCAATCTGGAAATTCAGATTTATATCTCACAGGACTGTGAATCTGAAAAATCAAGTTCACAATTTCTATGGAATGTAGATCCGGAATTATCTAGACAATCCTAGATGAGAAAACAGATGATCCTAAGTTCAGATAACTCGATCTAACAAAAACCATGCAAAACCTAAAGCTTTGATACCAAATTTGAAGTAAGACGGTTTAAACTAGAATGCATGTGTGAGCACAAAAATTATCCAGCGAAATAAACTAAGCAAATCAATTAAAATATTCAATATTCCACATCATAGTAAAGATAATAACAAAGGAAACATGCAATGGCTGTAGACCATCATCACAATCTTGCGGTACCGTAATCAAATCATGCGTGGATTGGATCCGGCGAGGGATGGGACCTCCCGATCTTGCATGGTTTCAATCCAACAATCAAAGCAACTTCTCTAGTCCAAGAAAATAAAGGATTTCTGGAATAGGGACAGCTGGAAAATCAAATAGAGGGTTGGGATCAATTCTCAGATTTTCAAGGTCAATAACAATCAAAGAATACTAGGCATAGAAAGATAAGCAAAAGGTTGGAGGGCTAGAAATAGAATTTGGAAGAAGAAAAGATATTAGGGTAAGAGAAGAACTTGCCACAGAGAGAAAGGGGAAGGAGGCACCAAGCTTTTATTAAAAAACCATTATTAGGTTTAGGGTAGAAAACACCATATTTATAAAATTCGGATTTAAAAGAAAATGACTAAACTACCCCTATAACAAAAGAAAAAATGTGCAAAACAAAGCTTTCTAAAAAAAAAAAATCTCACATAACAGATCAGTCTTCTAACTCATCCTACACATGTGTCCTCCTAAAGTGGGGCCTTCAATTAATCTAGGGACACGTGTAAGGTCTTCAAAATCCTCATTGGTTGTCCAACGAACCATCTTTAAGCCATAAAGATGTATTCATCAGCCACCTTCGTCTTTTATAAACTTTGAAGGGTCTGATGTCCTCATCAATAGGGCATAAGCTACGTAGCGTGCAACATAAGCTACACACTATTCCGAGATTTTTAATCTAGGTTGCGCTTGATTGTACCAATTCATGATATTTTGCACCAAATTAGACTGAATAATAACGAATTTTAACAAAATTTCATGATATTTGGTGCAACCAAACATAACTTCAAGTATAAAGGTAAAGAAAATGCAACAAAACTTATTTAATACTATTACTTATATTATTTTACTAAAAGCAATGAAAATATTTATATTGAAAATAGAAAAATCTAACAAATCATTGAAAACATTAATAGATTTTAATGTTGTAGTGAAAAATAACTTGTAATGTGTGCTACATAGCATGTAGCGTAGGCCAGTGTTTAATGTATTGGTATTGTGTTATGTATCGCACCCTTGGGATACAGAAACATATTGGTTATTGCACGGGATATATCGTTGGTATCAGGCAATGCATCAGACTTTTTGGGAAACATGGGGAAACATTATAGAATTGGTCGAATTTTTCAATGAAACTTCAAGGATTGTTAAAAAAAGACCTTAATACATGCTTTTACATCATAACATCACCAAAAAAAAGTGCACATAATAGGTTTCCTTTGTATAGGGTACAAAGCCATGCAATGTCCAACTGAACTGATGCAACTATATACAAAGTGAATTTATAACAGCTATAAATGTAAGAAAACATTTATGGAATTGGGAAACATGGGGAAATATTGGAAATTTGGACTCAATTGACCACTGTTAGAAGTAAAAGTTCTTTTTAAAAAATTATATTTTAATATTTTTTATTACTTATTAACTAAAAATATTTTTTTCCAAATAATCGCAAAAACTTCATGAATCAATATATCAGCCCTCATACATGATTGATTTTGTATTTTGGAGTGTAAGATTGCAACCAATTTGGGAGAAATTTGGCAAATTTTGAATTTCCCCAATTTCCACCAAATTGGATCATTTACCCTCAAATCTCGAAATCAAAGGTTCAAATCCTTGATTTTTCATACAAAACATGAAGAATCAAGAATTCACCTTTTCACACTAATTGTGTATGATTTACACACACACACACACACACACACACACACACACACACACACAAAAAGGATCGAAATGTAAAAATACTCACTAAATAAGAACCAGCCCAAAATCTAGAAAAATCTTGATTCGCTTTGAAATCTACGTTTATCTGCCAAAAGATTGCAAACGATAGACCGAAATCCACCTACAAACTGTTTAGAAGAGAGAAGATTGAAGGAAAATGTGGAAAAATGACTTAGAAAGGGGTTTTTTTTTTTTTTACGAAGTGGGTGCGGCTCCTATTTGGTGTCAATGATATCTGTCGATATCGACAGATATCGTCGATACCAAGGATTTTTTTAAAGAGAAATTCTCCAATATCTCAGGATACATTGTGATACATTGACTGATAGTTAGGATTTAAGACATTCCATCGTAGTTTCCTATTACCTGCATGCGATACCAATAATATCTACCAATATCATCGGCCGATACTATCGATATTGTAATCATTAGCGTAGGCTACATGTGACTTGAGCTATTTTCATTAGTTACATGAGTTAAGGCTAAGCTACACTACATAGCGTAAGCTACACACTACATAGAGTAGCTATTTAAAACAATGGCCTTAAGGTAGTGGATGAGGATGTGAACCCTGTTTACAATGACGCCATATATCTCAAGGATTGAGTGACTGAGCGGGATGGAATAGCATAAAGATAGGCAGACCAAGAGTCTATGCAAAGGAGTCAAATGGGGACTAGATGAGGCAGTTGGAGTCATTTAGGCCTATATTTGAAGGGTATATGCCCGAGGTTGGTAGTAGAGTGGGGCAAGTAGTAGTAGTAGAGGGTGAGGGTGGTACTAGAGATTGGGAAGCAATAATGATAGGTGGGGTGGGGGGAGGGGACATCAAGGGGGCCCAGTGTGTGCCACAGAATGATCGAATGTCAAATCTACCCACAAATCCATCCTTGTGTAAACTGAGGGAGCGTAGCAGCGTAGCAAATGCGCTCGAGGATTGTTTGGAGTAAGGGGAACATGAAGGAGAGGATGTGTTCCTTCATCTCAAAGTGGTTTTATATATAGCCATGTTTTTTTTTTAAACGACGTCAAGGTGTCCCCGCCCCACTTAGAAGTGAGATTATTCCCCGCGGATGCACACAATCACCCGCAACCACGTGCACCAGGAAATGCCGGGGAGGGGAGTCGAACCCACGCTTGTGGGGAGCGAACCCACGGTGTTGGCCACTCGCCCAAACGCCGTCAAGTTCTCAACATACTCTTTACATATAGCCATGTTCCTGCTAATGCAACTTTGAAACTGCACCTCAAGAATACTATTAACTTGAACTAATTATAAAACCCTGTTTTATGAAGACTTGCTAACCTAAGACACCTGAAAGAACCAAATGTGGATTTTGAATCCAACCAATCCTCTCCGTAGAAAATTAGTAGGTTTTAAGAAGTTCCCTCAGAAGTCATATTGCGAAGTCCATCCAAATTTCGAATCCCTAGAAAAACTATACGTAATCCAATTCAAGCCCTTTTAAATAAGGTGGACTTGGCAAGGTGTTGCCATTACGCTACATGCCATATGCTCTTTTTGTACTTTTGTTGCTTTGCAGTGCCATGTGACCTAAAGCAATCCTTCCTGTTTATTAAGAACTTATCCTCACATTTATTCCCTCATAGAGTAACATAATTTTGTCACCAATCTTCTCTAGCTCTTTCCAGCAATCCATGCTACTCTTGCACCTTTCCTTTCCATTAGCAATATATTGTAGCTTTGCCCATCAGATGCTTGAATGTCACGTTAGTCAAGCACACATTCAACTTTTCCATTTGGCTCTTTTCGTATGTCTTGGTCCATGCTTCCATGTCATTGTAGCTTTTATTGCAAGCATGATCAAAGGGTCAGGAGTACATTCAGCATGGGTCACCATTGTAGGTCACACGTGAAGATTGGGTTCAAACTTATTTGCCTTTTTCTTCCATTACCTATTTGTTGCTAGATAGGTTCTAATTTTGGTTGGAAATTAGAAAGTTTTAGTTATATTAGAAGTTTGTGGCTTTTATAAATAAGTGTAAGCTGGATTATAAAGTTAGTTAATGAATTAATATATGGTATTTTCTACCTGAAGGCATCTTTATGATCCCGATACAATGAAGGAAAGTGTCATTTTCACCACTAAGACAGATGTGAACATCAGTGGTGCACCCTTTAGAGTGTACCAGAGGAGGAGGCGTCATCGACAGAGTAACAGAGCGGAGGAGTTGATGAGGATGTACGACAGGTCCATCGCCCTTTAGAGTGTACGAGTGCAGGAGCGTCATGACCGCACCCCGACCATAGATCCATGGGTCGGATTTCACACCTTACCACATGGGTGTTCTAGTTTTGGACTTTTTTGTTATTTTTCTTATTTCAAGGGCTTTATTGCAACTTTCTTTATTTTTCTTCTTTTTGTTATTTTTCTTGTTTCCAGGGGCTTTAGCGCACTTTTACTTTTTCCATAGCTTATATATACGTTGTGAGAAACCCTATTTTCGTTATTATTAAATGAATAAGAATTCGTATATTTTCTTCCTCTTTATTCAAGAGATTAGGGTCTCAGGATTGGCCCTCGGGTGTTGAGGATTCCACCCCGATTTCGGGTTTCCCTCTTTCTAAGATCTTCGAGGTGCAGGAAAAGGTAATAATCATCCTCCTCATTTTCTTTTTACGACAAAGGATCTATACCTTCTTCATCTCGAACCCCTCATCCTTCACCCCTTTCGTTTCTCTCTGGATACCCCTTTCTAGTTCGAATGGAAAAAGAGGGATGGTTAGTCAGTAGAATCAGATCCAAGCTTACTCATGGACTGACTTATGCTAGATCTGGGATATCCTCATATCTTGAGGTCCTCCTTTTTTACTGTTTACGTGATCTTATGCTAAGGGACATGATCCTAACGGAATAACCTCATCTTTGTGCGGAGATTTACCTAATCCCTTTGATTGGAAACAGTTAGTTAATTGGTGTATTTAGTTGAATATTCTTTAACCTGATTATACATGCATCTAGGGTTAGGTTATCACATGTCCCTGCATCAAAGACACTCCTAGAAATTCGTCCTCCATTAGGCTTTACGTTGTCCCATTGATGAGCAGTTCACAGGGTCCCATGAGTCTATTATCCCTAGTAGTTTTTTCTTTTCTTTTTGTGCTTTTCCGTTGTCTTCACCATTGATTGTGCGTACCGTCAAAATGACCCAAACAGTCCACGCAAGCTTTCATAAACAATGTATCCACGATACTAATATAAACTCATGACATCGAATTTTTTGGGGAGAGCCATATAGTCAAGTAGCTTGATCTTGTAAGCATTTGTCTCCAGTCTTCTTTTTCACCTTATGCAAGGCAATTTTATTTTCCATGGCATGTTTAATGTGGCAACTGGAAAGTATTCATTACATAGAATCAGCATCGCCTTCCACACACACACACACACAGAACACACACCCCGCCCCCCCGCCCCCCCGGAGATCATTTTTAATCAAAATTGCTGGTTGGCACCAATTCTGTACATTCCGTTGCACTCTTCTAGTACTCCCTACACATTTTTTGTTTTCAAAAACTTATTAACTGTCGCCTCATGTTTTTAACGCCTCTTGTAATCTCTCCACCATAGTTACCGAATATTCATTAACATTTCAAAAATTGGCAAAGAAACGAAGTCATATTTATAGATGACCTAAAAAGTGGTATGTGACTTGATTCCGAAATATGCACAAGGCCCATTGTCAGACTCCTTAAAATGTTTGTGCAACTAGCAATTTTCAACCTCCATCCACCCATCAATTTGGTGATGGTATTCACTATGATATTGTAGCTTGGTCCTAATCCACTCCACGAATAGAGAACTTTGTATCTTGGCGCGCATTGATCGTTTCTTAGATCCGATGTGGATGCACCATCATATCAAGAATTTCTTACTTCAAGTGTCTCTCATCACGAAATGAATTTTCCATTCTAGAAAATTGCCCATACCTCATTGCCCACATTAAGGACCAACAAAGTCCCAAAAATTATTCTCCCATGATCTGCATGACACAAGCACTCCAAAATAATGTGATTACCAGGGTTGTTTAGGTTTTTGGGTTTCATCATGAATCTAAACAATATGACATTCCAAACTAGTGCTAAGGTGTTCCCTGTAAGAAACGCACTACATCAAAACCCGGATATAGTGAGAAATGATTAAGGGTTGGCTAAGGCCTCCAGAATCGATGCACCGCAACAATGCCCGGTTGCAATGATAAGTTAGCAAGGGTTTTTGTGCCATTATGGATGCATGCAATAAAGAAGCTAGTTCAGGAGAATAAGATTCGTCTCGCCACATGCAATACAGGACATTGACAGGTAAGAGTATGGAGTTAGTAGATACAATGAAACGAAGGAGAGTTAACATGGCTTGTGTTCAAGAGACCAAGTGGAAAATAGCTAAAACTAGAGATATAGATAGATATAAACGTTGGTATATAGGACAGGACAATAATAAAAATGGGGTATGGATAATGATATATAATGATTTAAAGAATAAAATTATAGGTGTTTAGAAAGTAATAGGATTTTATTAATAAAACTTACGTTAAGAGAGCTGATAATCAATGTTATTAGTGGACAAGCGCCATAGGTAGGGTTAGAGGATAGAATCAAGAGAATTATGGGATGATATGGAAATGCCAAAAGGACTGCAATGAAACTTAAGGCTTATGATGGCTTTACCATAGATTGTAGACAAGAGAAGGTGAGAAAGATGTCTTTAAACTTGCAAAAATGAGAGAGAGGAAGGGTAGGGACCTGTATCTTAAGAACAAGAGAAGGTGAGAAAGATGTCTTTAAAATTGCAAAAATGAGAGAGAAATGGTAGGGACCTTGATCGTGTTAGATGCATTAAGAGCTATAAACAGAGGGTACTAATAAAAGATACTGAGATCAATGAAAGGTGAAGTAATTTTCAGAAGTTATTAAATCACAACCACTCTAAGAGCATAGGGATGGAAGAAACCAAAAATTCAAATGATGACAAAGTAGGATTAGGATATCTAAAGTCCAAGAAGCATTGAGAAAGATTAAAGATTAAAACAGGAAACGCCCTCAGACCATATGGTATACCAATAGAAGTTTGAAAGTGTGTGTGAGACATCAAGTTATTTTGGTTGACAAAGTTGTCCAACTAGATTGTAAGATCAAAGAAAATGACGTAGAAATAAAAGAGTACCATGATACTTGTTGTGGGAAAAACAGATCGATCAATAAGATAAGGTCAGGTTGGAACTTTGTGCACTTCGCCAGCTCGGATAACGACAGATACAACTAAAAATCCGACCCCTGACCCCAGAGCAAGTAGGAAATGAGGTCGAGCTCGGTCCCTCATCAAGAGGTCGAAAGATCCACTGATCTGCCAGACACAAAAAGAAGCTCAACTACTCGCCAAAGGCCCCAAGTCGGCACACTACCCCTAGGTCAGGTCGGCCAAGACCACCTTGGCCTCCTACTATACCTCTCCACTAATTCCAAATAATCAGACCTTATCTAAGAGAACTCCGCCCGAGATCTTCTCCAAAGATCTCAGAGGACATCCGTGACACGATCGGGATCCCGAGATCTCCGCCAAGGAGCTCGGGAGATTCCCCCACTCGTTCGGGATTTGAATCCCTCTGCAGTACGTCCCTAATAAATAGAGAGATCTCCTCTAAGTCACCGCCTCTCCTCAACTATAAATAGGAACATCTCTAATGGTGAAAGGTATGCACAATGTCTAGCCTAAAACCCGTTTACGACCAGACCCAGATTCCCTGTCTGACTTAGGCATCAGAGGGTCCCTTGTACTAGCCAGGGTCTCCTTTGTCCACTCACTGTGCAGGTATTCAAAGGTCCAGGGAAGGCTAACCAAATTTCTGCATCAACAGTTTGGCACAGTCTGTGGGAACAACATCTAAAGTCGTTCTCATAATCCACGAAGGTCAAACAATGACGAAGGGGAAAAAGAAAGCTCAGAAAACTACCGCTGCACCCAATCTTGCACCGCCAAAGCAGTCTGCCTACCACCGAGATTCCTTTTCCCAACTTCAGGCTAACTCCATGCCTGCAGGACCGATGCAGCGATCCCAGAATCAGGGACGACGGCTTGTCTCCCTCGAGCAGCAAGTTGAAGCACTGACTAACAATATCGACTCGATAAAGCGACTTTTAGAGCAACAAAATCCTCCCCCAATCCAAGGGATTGGAGAAGCAACAGCTCGAGCAGTTACAAAAATCCACGTACCATCTAAAGTGCTCGTCGGTTCCCGAAGGAGCAGGCAGATCGGAGTATCGAGGTCGGCGCCCTCCCACGTCTCAGGCACCACCGCGCTAGTTGCCTCCAACTTACGCATTGAGTTGGAGAAGAATAAGCACAGCAAAGCTGCCGAAACAGCAGCCGAGGCAATGGCTGAAAGCAAAGATCCTTGGGAAGCTGACCTCAATGAACCGCGGGGCCAGATCGGCGACATATGGTAAGCTTACTGCACACATGCTCCGACCTCAATGGAGGCAATACTGGAAGAAGCCGAGCCGCCCTTTACCGCCAACATCATGCATGCTCAGCTTCCACCGAGGTTCTGAATGCCCCAAATCGCCTCGTACTCCAGAACTACAAACCCAGCTGAACACCTGAAATCTTTTAGGGCTTGGATGGAACTTCATGGTGCATCAACCACTGCCGTGTGCCAAGCATTTTCCCTGACCCTAACAGGAGCAGCTCGAAAGTGCTTCCGACAATTAAAGCCACAGTTGATCAGCTCGTTCACACAGCTCAGCAAAGCGTTCATTACCAACTTCATCGAAGGAAAGGAAAGGCTCAAGCCGACTACTCACCTCCTCACTATTATCCAGAAAGAGGACGAGCTGCTGAAGGACTACATCAAACGCTTCAACCTGGAAGCGATGCAAGTAGAAGAACAATCAGAAGAGATCGTCATGGCTGCCATGATGAGAGGCTTAAGAGAGGGGAGGTTCCTCTTCTCGCTCGGCAAGAACCCTCCAACAACATTGGCCGATCTCCTTAACTGAGCTCAGAAATATTCCAACGCTAAACAGCTTTCAGCTCATGGAATGCTGCTCGGAATAAGGGGAGCTCGGCCAGGGAAAAGCGACCTAAGGAGGAACCAACCTCGACCAACTGCAACAAAAGGAGAAAGGATGATAAGCCGACTAGAAACCAGTGCCCGAGCAGGTGGCCTGAGAGCAAGTTCAATTCGTACACTCCCCTCAACGCGACACCCGAACAAGTTCTCATGTAAGTTCGGGACAAAGGAATCCTCAAGTGGCAGAACAAGATGAAATTTGATGCCAACAAGCGGGACAAGCGAAAGTACTGCCACTTCCACCGCGACCACGGCCATTTAACCAGCGACTACTTCGATTTAAAAGAGGAGATCGAGGCCCTCATCCGCAACGGGCACTTGCGGGAATACGTCA
The DNA here is from genome assembly GCF_029962835.1 of Magnolia sinica. NCBI lineage: Eukaryota > Viridiplantae > Streptophyta > Magnoliopsida > Magnoliales > Magnoliaceae > Magnolia > Magnolia sinica. The sequence continues at coordinate 63,250,646 of NC_080577.1, forward strand.
ACAGGATAGAAGAGGGATCAGATCGGAAGAACAAGCAGCCCATCCACAATGAAGTCACCGGGGAAATCCGCACCATCTTTGGCGGAGCCGCTAGGGGAGGAGATTCGAACTGAGCACGAAGAGCTCATGCCCAATGTATCAGTCATTGCAGCTCGGAGCATCAAGTCCACATCACCAGTAGACCTCCGAAGGAATAGAAAGTAGCATCCTGTGAATTGACCTTCGCCGAGGGCGCCCAAGGTATCCACCACCCCCATGATGATGCACTAGTGGTGACTATGACCATAGCTAACCGCAAAGTGTTTCGAATATTGGTGTACACAGGCAGCTTGGCTGACATCCTCTTTGTCGAAGCCTTCGACAAAACAGGAGTCGGGAGGTCCCGACTCCGACTTGTCAAGACCCCCCTACTCGAATGCGCAGGGGATAAGGTGACCTCTGAAGGATCCATTCAGCTTCCAGTCAAGGCAAGAGAAGGACAGAACCAAACAACGACTATGATCGACTTCCCTATGGTCAATTGCCCCTCCGTCTACAACGTCATCCTCAAACGACCTTCTCTTAACATTCTACGAGCAGTGGTATCAACATACCATCTTGTGATGAAATTCCCGACCGAGCACAGGGTCGGGTTGGTCAAAGGAGACAGCAAGAAGCTCGCCAATGTTATTCCATGGCACTAAGAACACAACATCAGACGATGACAGTCACCTCACTCGACCCCCGAGAAGAATCAATCGAAAGAGGGTCCCCGGTCAAAGATCTCATAGCCATACCTCTCACCAATTCCGACCCGACCCAAACAGTTCACATCAGTTCGTCACTAGCTCCAGCTCTGCGAAACGAGCTCGTAAACCTCCTCCGACAACATGCCGACGTGTTCGCTTGGTCCCATCAAGACATGCCCGGCATCGACTCAAAAAGTCATGGTCCACAAACTGAACGTGGATCCCTACCATCGACCAGTGAGGCAAAAGTGACGAGCTTTCGAAGTAGAACGTTACGCCATCATCGGAGAAGAGGTCGGCAAGCTCCTCGAAGCCGGGTTCATCGAAGAGATATACTACCCCGACTGGATTGCCAACATCGTCTTGGTGAAAAAATCCAATGGGAAGTGGCGAGTCTGTGTTAATACACCGACCTGAACAAAGCCTGCCCCAAGGATAGTTTTCCCCTCCTAAGGATCAACCAGCTCATCAAAAGCATAACTGGACACAAGCTTCTAAGTTTCATGGATGCCTACTCAGGCTACAATCAAATTGCGATGCACCCTTATGACAAGCAGAAGATGACCCTTGTCACCGACAAAGGGCTCTACTGCGATAAGGTCATGCCCTTTGGGCTAAAGAATGCTGGGGCCACATACCAGCAACTTGTCAACAGGATGTTCATTCAGCAGATCGGACACACCATGGAAGTCTACGTCGACGACATGCTCGTCAAAAGCATCAGGGCTACAAACCACATGCCGACCTCAAGGAGATGTTAACAATTCCGTGAAAATACCAAATGAAGTTAAATCCGAGAAAATGTACCTTCGGCGTCAGTTCAAGAAATTTCCTTAGATTTCTGGTTAGCCAGAGGGAGATAAAGGCAAACCCCAACATAAACTCGCCCAAGACGACGAAAGAAATTCAATGCCTCACAGGGAGAATAACCGCACTCAACCATTTCGTCTCCCGAGCCACCAATAAATGTCTCCCATTTTTTTAACAATTGAAAGGAAAACAATGGACAGAGTGGACAGAAGAATGCGAGCTCGCCTTCCAAAAACTCAATCGGTACTTGGGGTCTCCACCACTGCTTTCAAAGCTCGAGCAAGGAGAGCTACTTCTGCTATATTTAGTAGTCTTAACGGCCGCAGTCAGCTCGGCCCTTATCCGGAAGTAAAAAGGGAAACAACTACCGGTATACTATGTCAACAAAGCCCTGGTCCCGGCAAAGACCAAATACCCAGACATCGAGAAGCTCGCCTTGGCCCTGATCGTCTCATCCCACCGCCTGCGACCTTACTTCCAAGCCCATACCATCGTTAGTCCCGACAAACCAACCCCTCCTCCAGGTACTCCAAAAACCTAAAGTGTCAGGGAGACTTACGAAATGGGCAGTCGAGTTCAGCGAGTTTGACATCAAATATCGGCCCCGAACCGCCCTCAAAGGCCAAGCAGTGGCTGACTTCATTGTTGAACTCGTGTGCGAGAGCAACCCGAAGACCAGCCTTAACATCTAGGCCGATTAGCCCTAAGACCAGACAGCCGAACAAGATCTACCGACATGGATGCTCCACATCGATGGTTCATCCAATTCTAAAGGCAGCAGGGCCGAGATAGTCCTCAATGACCAAACATGCACCCAATATGCTTTGAGATTTGGATTTCAAACATCGAACAACACAGCAGAATACAAAGCGCTATTCGCCGAACTCAGGCTAGCAACAGTAATGGGGCCCAAGCACCTGAAAGTCCACAGTGACTCACAGCTCGTCGTCAACCAAGTAGCCAGTGAATACAAGGCCAAGGAAGAGATAATGAAGGCCTACTTGCAAAAGGCCCGAGAATTGATCAGCAAATTCTCGAGGTGTAATATCAGCTGAATCCCCTGGTCGGAGAATTCCAAAGCGGATATGTTGGCAAAGCTGGCCACGGCGGCAGAAGACGACATCCCAAAACTGATCCCGATCGAGTTCCGGACCAAACCGAGCATCAACAGATCCGACCCAGGCATGGTCCTCCCGATAAATTCGAAACCAACCTAAATGGACCCGATAGTCGACTACCTCCAGGAGGGTAAGCTACCCGAAGACCGACTGGAAGCATGCAGACTCCTATCCAGGTCGGCTCGATATACCATGGTCGAGGACACCTTGTATAAGAAGGGATTCTCTTTCCCCTACCTCAAATGTCTCCAACCTGACGATGTCGACTACGAAATTCACGAAGGCATCTGCGGTAACCACTTCGGAAGTCACGCTCTCGCTCACAAAGTCATCCGGCAGGGATATTTTTGGCCAACCATTCAGACAGACGCCAGGCAGTACACTCGGAGATGCGACAAGTGTCATCGATTTGAGACAATACCTCATCAGCCACCTAAGCAACTAACTCTCATGACCAAGCCGTGGCCCTTCGCCCAGTAGGGGATCGACATCATTGGTCCTCTACCAACTGGCAAGGGACAAACCAAATTCTCGGTCGTTACGGTCGATTACTTCACTACGTGGGCCGAGGCCAAGCCCTTGGCCAAGATTATCGCGCAAAAAATTACCGACTTCATCTGGAAGAACATCATATGCCAGTATGGGATCCCCCACATGATCGTCTCGGACAACGAGAAGCAGTTCGACAATGACCAATTTCGAGGCATGTGTAAGAACCTCAGAATTCAGAATGTCTACTCATCACCCCGGCACCCCCAAGCTAACGGACAGGTCGAAGTGGTCAACAAAATCATCAAGAACCACCTCCGAACCAAGCTCGAGAAGGCTTAAGGAGCCAGGGCAGAAGAGCTTCCCCATGTTCTTTGGGCGTTCCGGACCGCTGCACGAACAACCACGGGAGAAACTCCTTTCTCCCTGGCCTTCGGAGATGAGGTCGTTGTCCCAATCGAGATCGGACTTCCAACTCCTTGGACTCGCTCCTACGACGAACACCAGAACGTTGAGTAGATAACGTTGGACCTCGACCTGATTGAAGAAAGAAGGGAGTGAGCCCAACTCAAAGTCGCAGCTCAGCAACAGCGAGTCGCCTGGTTCTACAATTCCAAAGTGAGGATGAGGAGGTTCCAAGCCGGAGAGCTAGTCCTCAGCAGAACCTTCCAGAACACCAAGGAGCCTGGCTCAGGGGCCCTAGAGCCGAATTGGGAAGGGCCCTACAGAGTGACAAGTACAAGTCGACCAGGGACATATCGGCTCGAGGACATGGAGGAACGACCCCTGCCACATCCATGGAACGCTGAGATCCTAAAGATCTACTATGCATAGAAGCCAACTAGGCTTAAGGGCAAAATCTACTTTCCTGCTGTTTTGAATCTACAATTAGCTACCAACCATATCGGGATCTACATGTCTCTGTCAGCATCTACAAAAAAAAATCCCAAAGTTGGGAAATTTTACTACTCTTCTATCTACAAACCATCGACCTACGCCAGTCTACTAAAGACTTTCCTTAGGACCAAGGAAAAACAGTCCTCACTAACAGTCTGACTCTTAGAAAAGAGGTCGGGCAGTTGATCAAATTTCTTACACAGCCCACTGGGGACTTCCCTTAGTGCAAGGGAGGAATAGCCCCCGACAAGTCGTCCAACACTTAAAGAAGAGGTCGGACCACTATCTAGCACTACTAGAGCGACACGACCTACAATAAGAAGGAACGATGCTTCTAAAAATAAATTAGTCGACCATCTACAAGGGAGTTAACGTAGCTCGTCCAATCTGCTTTGTGAAAACAAAGACCATTAGAAGAGCCCAAGTGCGAGTCTTGGCACGACCTAAAAGGGTCGATCTGTCAACTAACGATGAACTAATCTAATTAATCTACTTAGGAAGCCCAAGCACGACAAACATTGCAACAAAAACTCTTTCATTTATATGATAAAGAAAGATATAGAAGAGAAACATAACAAGAGGGGTACAAGAGAAGGGAAAGCGCTCAGGGTCCCGGTGGAGGAGGTTGCTCAGAAGGGAAGACTTCAACTCCCGGCGGGGTGGGGTCTTCAGAAAGACTGACCTCGAAAGCGGATAGGTCGAGGCCGAGGTACGCCTCCCTAATGTCTTCCAAGCACTTGTCGTACCCGGCGCTATAGAGAATGTCCCTCTCTTCCTCCCACTCTTTGGAGGCCTTCGACTCCTCCACGGCCATCTCCTTAGCCTTCAAGATGGCCGCCTGGGCCTCCATCTTCACGTTGTGGCTATGCCTCAGCTCCCCCAGCTTGGACTTCCACCGAGCACCCTTCTCCAGAGCCTCATTGAGGAGCACATTCGCCCCCTCCAGCTCAGTCCTCAACCCCTACACCTGGACCTTTAAAACAACGTTCTCGAATCGAAGCTGCTCGGACTCGACGCTCTTCTATAGCAAGGTCGCCTCCGCCTCCTTGCACTCCGTCTTACTATGCAGTATCTCACAACGCACGTTCACGAGGGAAGGGACGAACTGAAAACGAACCCACAATCAGAAAACGTAAAAGTTATCAATTAAAGAAAGACGACCACCGTGAAGAAAATAACTCACCCTGTAAAAGAGAGCTACCAAATGTCCCACGACAGCATCCAGAGCCATATCCATCACCCCGGTGAACTCGGCATCAGAGACATGCCAAGCTACCCAGGGCATAAGGCCCTCTGTCGCAACAATGGCCAACTTGAAGGGGGGCTGAGCTTCGTCCCCCTACCTCGTCCCCCTACCCCCAGTCGAACTTCTCAGTTGGGTTAAGGAAGGCTGGACCTTACAGCTGGAGGTCGCTCGCGCCTCAGGGACCTGGGCTTCGGCAACAAAGGCCACCCCCGTGACGGCCCCGACACCTCCAGAGACCACTGGCTGGTTTGAAGGAGCAGCTGCAGAAACAGGGGTAGAGTCAACAGCCGCCTTTTTCCTCGGAGCCTGCCTATGCTTCTTCTGGGCCAGCTCGGTGGCGGAAGGAGCCTTTCGCTTGGACCAGCTCTAATCGAGCATCTCTACATGACAAAAATAGTAGTCAGTAAATGCATAAGGGCGAAAAGAATCTTCAGCTATCTCCTGAAAAGATGTACCTATTAAGAATAAATCAAGACCTAATTTGAGTAGCAAGTTGGGCGTGATCAGACGCCTCCAAGATCTCAGCTCGTCGTCTACCAACCGAGCTTCGGTGATCCGAGCACGCTCCTCCCCGCTCACTCTAGCAGGATACTTAGGCAAAACTGCCAAGGAAGACCACGGTCAGAGAGAGAACAAAATAAATCAAGGAAAAGCAGTTCGGATATACCAACCAGATTTAGCGAAGGTTCCTGGAGCCTCCCAATCCCCCGACGCACAGAACCACTTACTCTTCCAGTTCTTATTCAAGGTCTGGACATTTGTGATCACAGCCTTGTCAATCCTCGGCCAAGCAGCAAAATAGTACCAACCCTCATTAAAGGGATTGGACTTCACTTGGTACAGATGGAGAAACTCATTCACAGTCGGCTCAAGTTGGTCAAGCTCGGACCAGAGAATGAATGAGCCCACCAACGCCCTCCAGGCATTAGGGATTAGTTACCCAGGAGCTAACCCCAAATACAGAAAGACTTTCCTCACTATTCTTTACAGAGGAAGCCTCAGCCCACATTGGAGGGCGACCTGGTAGATGGCCACCTCGCCCTCCTAAGGCTCATTTAGGAGTTCACCTGGTGCGGGAGCTCGAAGTATCACAAAATCTGGAATGTGATACCCCGACTTGATCCACACCAGGTCAACCTCTATCAGCATGGACCTTACTAGTCCCTTCTCCTCCGCCTCTGGCGAAGACCCACTGGTTTCCTCCATCGCTAGGGCAACCCCCTCTGCATCCTTTGGCCGCTCGGCCGAATACCGTTCCACCATCCGCGACTCGTGGGATGCCCGGAAATCCCTGTCACTCATCACCATCAATGGTGACGGTGGGTTCAACATAGGGTGGAGATCATCTGCCCCACCGTCACGCAGGAACGCCCTTCCCCATTGATCAAGCGATCCGAACATATTCTCTAGGCAAGAAGGCCACCGGAAACTGTAAACCCTAGGAAAAAGAAAAATACAAGAGGGGAGGGGGGTAGAAGAACGAGTGCGAGGCTCACCGAGGAAGAACGCTTGCAGTCTCGTCGGAAATCGCCTGACGCCGAAGAAGAGCAACGAACGTAGCAAAAAAGCAAAAGGGCAAATAGCCCTGGACAATGCTAGGGCGCCCCTTTTATAACAGACCTGCTCGTATGAGCACTCAATGCTCGCATTTAATGCACAGCCGAAAAACAACACCACAACACTCCCGCTCGGACACGTGGAGCGCTACCACTCGACGCATGGCTCCACAACCGACGACAGGCCACGCGTCAGCATCCCATATGCTGAGCGCCGAAAAGGCGCACCCTGACAACGCACATAACCTCGAGCCACGACACGCCATCTCAAGCGCAGTGTATCATGATTGCAAATACGCTCCGATTCCTGTGCATGGCGCCTAATTAGACATTAATGACGAGCAAATTCGACACCTTAGGCACAGGACAGTCCGACCTAACCAAAACCAATCTACTTCTCCAGCCCGTTACGCGAACTCGAAAGTAAGGGGGCTTACTATTGTGGGAAAAACAAATCGATCAATAAGATAAGGTTAGGTCAAAACTTTGTGCACTTCGCCAGCTCAGATAACGATAGATACAACTAAAAATCCGACCCCTGACCCCAGACCGAGCAGGAAATGAGGTCGAGCTCGGTCCCTCGTCAAGAGGTCAAAAGATTCATTGATTTGCCCAATGCCAAAAGAAGGCCCCAGGTCTGCATACTACCCCCAGGTCAGGTCGGCCAAGACCTCAGCCTCCTACTACACCTCTACTGATTCCGAATAATTAGACCTTATCTAAGAGAGATCCGCCCGAGATCTTCTCCAAAGATCTCTCTATTTAGTAGGGACGTACTGCAGAGGGATTCAGATCCCAAGCGTTACGTCACCGCCTGTCCTCAACTATAAATAGGAACATTTCTAATGGTGAAAGGTACGCACAATCTCTAGCCCAAAACCCCGTTTACGACTAGACCCAGATTCCCTGTCTGACTTAGGCATCGGAGGGTCCCCTGTACTAGCTAGGATCTCCTTTGTCCGCTCACTATGCAGGTATTCGAAGGTCCAGGGAAAGTTAACTAGATTTCTACATCAACAGTACCTATTTATAAGATTAGAGCAGACATACAAAGATACAATAACTGTCATGGGATTAAATTTATGAGCCATACTATGAACCTTTGGAAGAGAGTGATTGAGAAAAGACTAAGGCATGAGACGAATGCATTAGAAAATCAATTTGGTTTCATGCTGGAGACGTCGACCACAAAAGCTATTTTCCTACTTCGACAATTGATGGAGAAATATGGAGAGAGGATGAAGGATCTCCACATGGTCTTTATTGACTTAAAGAAAGCATAAGAAAAGGTCTACAGAGAGTTAATCTGGCAGGCGTTGGGAAAGAAAGGAGTATCAGAGAATATAGACATGATTAAGGATATGAAGGAGTTTCAATAGAGACCAAGAACTATGATAATTAGAAGTGAGATGGTACAAGTTGAAGGCTCTAAAAGGGCAAGGGGAAGGCCCAAAAAGACGTGGATAGAGGTAGCAAGAAAAGACTTGATGACCTATGGTCTAACTAAAAGATATGGCCATTAATCAAGTGGAATGGTGGAACAGGATTAATGTAGCTGACCTAAATTAACTAGGATACAGTACGACGATAATGATTACCAATGTTGTCAAAATCAAACGAAATACGATATAAATTGAATTATTAATATTTTATCGTATAGTGCATGATATGAATCATATATATTCCTCATCACCACTATCATCCATCCCTCGTCATGTTCCTCCACCTGAGCTGGGGCAGGACCCAATATACCTCGCAGATCATCTCCTGGCATGTCGAAAGGCCTCGGATCTAAACCCATGCTGACCATAGGAGCCCGCTATCCTTCTCTCCATGCACAGTTGATGATAATCTCCTTATTGATATTCCTAGGAATGGGAACCGGTTTTTCATGAGACTGCCAATGGTCTGTAATCTGTAATACAACACTGACGAAGGCTCTCTTTTTCTTCTCTCTTAAGATTTCTTGAAGAGTCCTCCACCCGAACTCACACTAGATTTTACAAGTAATTGGCCATCTTTCTCCCAAGGAAGTGCTGAGATTTGGCTTTTCTCTTACCTTCCACTCTTTTCCTTGGGTACTAATTCTCCTCATATGACAGGCTGGAAGCAATGTATGTGTAATACATTTTCCATCCCCGTCTTCCATCAGCATCTCTTTCAGCTACCACATTACTCGCACCATTCGGACCTTGAAGATGAACCCTTTCACCCTCACAATTCTTTCCTTTTATCTCCAACCAGAGATTTCTCTTAACAAGATCCATCTTTCTTTCTTTCTCAGTAAGATCCTCCTTGCTCAAGTAATGTAAGAAAGACCTCTCCTATGGGCCTAAACCCCACCCAACATGTACAATAACCCAAAAAGCCTCCTCAACCAATTACAAATTAGAGAATAGTAAAGGATTAGTTTTGAATAGTTTTGCTTATATCAACAGCAGAACATCGCTGATCCATGACATCATTGCATTTTACCAACAGTACTAGGTGTTAGCTATCACGTAAGGCTTTCACCATGCTCTCATCTACTAAAATAACATCCTTGCTAACCAATATCCAAAAAAAAAAAAAAAAACAAGCTTTTGGTTGTGAAGATAGATGACTTCAAATTCACACACAACTTTTCCTTCAGTAAAACATTTCACACCTCACATGTTGCATGACATTTCTTATAACACCATCAGCATCCCACATTCCAAGAACTAGCACCTCAAAGCTCAAATACTGACCTTTGTCAGCTGACTTGTTTCAATATACTTAAAAACAATGTGAAAATAATAAACAACTGGAAAGACCAGATAAATTCCTTAGATCTCCCACTTCTTTTTTCCATCACTCCCATTCCATTTACATATACAGTAAACAAGTCAGCTCCAAGTGCTTCAGTTTCTTATATCAGCAGATTTTCTATCTTTTTGAAGATATTGCTACTAGACAATACTAGTTGAGCAATGATGGACCTGACCTCAAGTTCCATATCCTCTGTGATATCCTCTGTGATATTGCATGCTTTAAGAATTGACTCTTGACATCTGACCTTTTGCCTGTATCCTTGTTCAGAATAGGTTTTTACCTTGCCAATGCGTGCCTGCGTGTGTGTGTGTGTGTGCATGTGTGTGTGTATGCAATAGAATGCAAAAACTATAGATACCTTTAGCATTGGGTCTCAAATAAATGACACAGAATGAGATTAAACCAGAGGTATTGAAAATAGATAATAAACAGCTAATGTGGCATCCATGGTTACAAAAAATGTCAAGATACACCACGAAGTCCTATACTACTAATGTTTATCCAATATTGTATTGTACCTTCATTCGTGCTTCCTCAAAAACGGGCAACAAAATAAAAACAGGATCCACTGGACTTGCAGTGTAAAGGCCCCCATCTGTTTGAAAACAAGCAACAATAAGATTAGAAGGCAGCCATTAATCCATTTTACATTAAAATTCCAAGTTTGGAAATATATAATGATGGACTCGCCTTCACATAAAATAAGAAGAAAAGTAAAGGACAAGAAAATACTGAAGAATTTCGATCTTCTGCTATATAATAAATTTCTTGATTCATCAAACAAAAAATTACTGAAGAAATTGAGATTGCTTTAGAAAAACAACCGATGTTTGAAATGAATGTCCATTTTCTGCAAACTTGCAAACTTGAGTTGGAAAAACAACAAAGGCAATTCATCTCATTCCAAAGGCTGCAGAATAAATCGTTGGGATTTTTGTGACCTTGCAAGCCAATCTTTTTGAACAATGTGTGGTTGATGGGGACAACATGCACACACCCCCTCTACGCACGTATTCGAGGAGGAGGCGGGCCCCACTTTCAATTTGGATCGATGACGACATCTTTGGAGGACCCCATAATTAGGGGGCTGCATTATGGAGCATTGGAGTGGACCCGATCATCACATAGATCCTACCATCGGATCTCATGATCGTGGCCCACTACTTTAGATGAATTAGGACTTTGAGTTTTGATTATTTTTATTATTAGAAACATCATGAACAGCTTTGATTGCTTAGATTAGTTATTTTATTTATTTTAGTTTTGGTATTAATGCGCGCACATGGCACAAGGGTATTTTTGTCTTTTTGGATTTAGGGTTTTCATATAAATAAAGCAATCCCATGTATGGACTCTCATGATATTATGAATAAAAAAATCCTACTTTTCTTCATCTCTCTCACATTGAGTTGAAGGATCAAATTAGGTGCAAAGCCCTCCCTTCTTCGAAGGGTTAACTACCGTGGTGCGAAGCCACACCCGCTCCAAATCATCACCACCTTCTTCCGCATCTCATCCATCATCCTCAACACCCCATCCACCATTAAAGTCACCAAATTTCGCATCAAAATCCTCTCCTACAATGGTGCACAAGAAGGTTTTCAGATTCTGACACATCTACGTGGCTGAAACTTTGGCGAAGTACTACACAGAAATCATGTGCCGGATCAAAGTGATTTTTAGTATGGAAACAACCCACACCTAGCAGATCCTAGCCTAGGAGTCATTTCCTGATTTTGTGGGCCCCACACACGTACGGACGTCCAGTCACACACATGCATCCAAGCCAACCTGTTGTCCAGCGTGCGTGGCCCATCCCAGGTCCTCTTTTCCCCTCTATTTCTTTCCTTTTTTTAGCTTAAAACCTCACCATAGGATCCCCCATTAATCCTATACCTAAACCCTCTTAGATCTACTCCTAATATTCACTCCTAAACATGATCAACATGTGGTACAACGGAATTGTTAAATCTAGAAATTGCTAAATCAATCCCTGAATCCTCGAATACCTTGACCGATCCCTAACCGTCATCTAGAACACCTCATAATCCGAAATCCATAATCCGAAAGGGTCCCACATCTCAATTTTTTCCAATTTTCAAACCCTAGATTTTCCCCCAAATTGAAACTTAGTGAATCTCTTGAGTCGGGAACAATCCTAAGAATGGGTGATTCTTACACTCCTTTAGGCTTGTTCGGCTTATAATTTTATTTGATCCCCCCAATGGTTGTGTAGGCCTGGACCCCCATAGATTCCCCTTTTTGAATGTTCGATAGTATTTAGGATGTGGAATTTTGTGACTGTTTAATATTGGCATAATCTCAAACTTGATTTCTTGCACTCCATGGTTAATTTCATGTCTTGCATCAGTGGTTGTATGGTTTGAAACATATTTTTCAATATTTTTCATAGTATTACTATTACCTTCATGGTTATTTATAGTTTCACTGGGTATGGATTTTATGCACAGGTATTGGACATTTCTTTTGAGAAGTTGTGTACTTGGGGAACAACCAGTGTTTACCTTGTCAGTATCCCGTTACGTTTCACACCCTTGGAATACAGATACGTATCAGTTATCGCACAGGATATATTGTTTGTATCTGGTAATGTATCGCACTTTTTAGGAAACATGGGAAAACATTGGGAAATTGGTCGAATTTTTCAATGAAACTTTAGGGGTTGTTAAAAAAGACCTTAATACAAGCTTTTAAATCATAACATCACAAAAAACAGGAAAAAAAAAAAAAAAAAAAAAAAAAAAAGAAAGAAAGAAAAAAAAGTGCATATAATGTTTCCTTTGTATAGGGTCTTCAACCATGCATTATCTAACTGAAGTGGTGGAACTATATTCAAAGCAAATTTATCACAATTATAAATGTAGAAGACATTTGTGGAATTGGGAAACATGGGGAAACATTGGCAAATTGGACTCAGTTGACCACAGCTAGAAGTGAAATTTCGAAGAAAAAAAATTATACTTTAATAATTTTTATTATTTTTTAATTAAAATATATTTTTTTTCTAAATAATCACAAAAACTTCCTGAATTAGTAGATCAGCCTTCATACATATTTGATTTCATGTTTGGAGTATAAGATTGCAACCAATTTGGGAGAAATTGGGCAAATTTTGAATTTTCCCCAATTTCCCCCAAATCAGACGACCTACCCTCAAATCTCAAAATAGAAGGTTCGAATCCTTGATTTTTCATGCAAAACATGAAGAATCAAGAACTTTTAACCTTTTCACACTAATTTTGTATGATTTAGACGGAAAAAAAAAAAAAGGATCGTAATGCAAAAACACTAATCAAATGAAAACCGACCCCAAATTCGAAAAGATCTTGATTCAACATTAAAATCTACATTTTTCTCCCAAAAGATTACAAAGGATGGACCGAAATCCACCTACAACTTGTTTAAAAGAGAGAAGATTGAAGAAAAAACTAGAAAAAATGACTTAAAAGGGGTTTTTTTTTTTAACGAAGTGAGTGCGACTCATATTTGGTGCAAATATCGACGATACCAAGGATTTTTTCAAAGAGAAATTCGCCAATATCTCGTGATACATTACGATATTGGCGATACATTGTGATACATTGACAATAAATTGACGATGCATTGACTGTTACTCAGGATTTGAGACATTCCAACGTAGTTTCATATCGCCCACGTATGATACTGATAATTTCAGCTGATATGAGTGATATTGTAGTCACTGGGAACAACAATGCTATCAAGAAGAATGATCGCTATCAAGACACGGAGAACAGATTGACCAACACAAAGTAAATCTGAATGCTAATAGCCACGGAAAACAATACAGCCAAGAAAATTTGAAGTTTATCAATCCTATCTTGTGTTGAAGAGAATTTATCCCCTTTGCACAAAATTGGGCCCATCTACTTCATATGACATGGGCCGAATAGCTTAAGATGGTGATACACTCAAAACTGCAACAACAATGATGGAATGTTGATGGAATCCGCACGAGATAAACGGGTTCACAACTTGGCAAGTGCCTTATCAAGGGATAAGTGAATAAATTTTGTCAATGGAATCCTTAATGAGAGGTCATGAGCATCTCAACAAGCCTGATCATCAACTCCAAAAAATGAGTGATTTATGAGCAACTTAGTTGGATTGGAGGATTTCCCTCAAGCTAATCTCTGGAACATGAAGATACACATATTCAAATAAAACCAAATATCAATTCATTGAAAAATACATAAATTTTATTAATTTATAGAGATCCATCAGCTCAATCTCCAAGCAAGCTGATGGGGACATCACGCGCACACGCGCCCGCACACTGCCCCTACGCACGTATGCACGAAGGAGGGCCCCACTGTTGATCTGGATCGATGACGATGTCCAGGGAGGGCCCCCTAGCTAGAAGACAGAGTTTTGGTTCATTAGAATGGGCCCGATAATCAAGTAAAGCCCATCATGGGATCTCATGATCGAGGCCCACTAGTCGGATTAAGTTCATATTTTAGGTTTTGATTATTTATGTTATTTAGAATATCATGAACGCTTTAGATTTCTTTGGTTAGTGTTCGTTTTGGTTTACTTCATCACCAAGTAATAGGTTGCACACATGGCGAGTTTTGGGGTATAGGGTTTTCCCTATAAATAGGCACCCCTTGTAGTTCTTTTGATTCATTGAAGTTTAATAAAAACTCCTGCGAGTTTTTTTCTACTCTCTGAGTTTCCGAGTTATGGAAAAATTCAAGTGGGTGCGAAGCCTTCCCTTTTCGAAGGGCTAACCACCGGGGTGTGAAGCCACATCTATCCCCATCCGCTCCTACCATCTTCCATCCATATATCTCACCTTCTATAGCCATCATTGCCTCGAATCCATCAGTTTTGCAGCGGATCTTCTCCCTACAGCCAGTTTCCAGAATCTGGCCCTGCAGGAGGGCTAAAACTTCGGCGGAGCACCGCGCACAGCCCATAGCTCGGATCGCCCTGAAACTTTGGGGGTTTGGAGCCCACCCCTGGCTGACCAGGGCCAAGGAATCCGCTTCCGGGTGTGGGACCCACTCGCACGTGTGGCCAAGCTAATGCGCACGTGCGCCAGGCCCTGGCCCGCTGTCCGCTCACAGGATTTGTCTCCCAGTTCAGGTTTTCTCTTATTTTTCCCTTTTCATACCTATTTTTATAAATCCTAACCCTAGATTGCATTACCCTTAATTTACTTGCCTTTTTTTTCACCCTAGGGTTCCTTAAGTTAAAATTAGTGAATCCCTTGGATTAGGGACTTATTATTGTGCATGTGCGGATGATTATTTCTTATCTTTGAGTATCGTTTGGTTCATAATTTTTATTGATCCAACCCTAACATATGTAGGCTTAGACACGCTTAGATTCCCCTCAATTGAATGTTTGGACTTTCATGTGGGATATGGAATTTGTGTAATTGTTTCTGATCTAACGTGATCTTAAGCCTGAAATCTCGCACATCATATTTGAATTTCATGTCCTGCATCACAAGCAAAATTCTAATAGAACGAAAACTCCTCTCCAATTTATATACTAATTAAGATAATTACAATTAACTTATATAACCCATTTAAGACTCAAATCATAGATGATCTGGTTGGGGCCCACCAAGTGGGACTGATCTTCATGATTTGTACGAGCACTACGCGCCTTTAGTGGAGAGTTCAAATCAAATGGTGATTACATTGTGTCACTCCCTAGGTAGGAATAAACATATCCTCAAGTTTGAAACATTGCTGGCCTTTGAACACGATGCATGTCACGCCCCAAAGTCGGGAACCGGGCTCACTAAATTCCCGGCCGCCAAATTTGACAGCCTCCATAGTACTCTATTCGTGACTCCTATCTCTCATGCACCGGGTTCCGATCCCGGGATCCCACAAAGAGGATTTTCAGGGTGAAATTTTTGTGTGGTATGGCCCACCTGTTTTCTTGATCTAACTCATTTTTGGGCCCATGCCCTAAAATAATTTGACAAAGGGGATGGATGGTGTGGATTAAACACATGCATCAAGGTGGGTCCCTCGAGATGGGGACCTTGCTAGTCAACATGCCTTGGCACGCTGCGATGCAATGGGGTCCCCAAGTGGGGCCCCGGAAGTTTTGGCCCAAGCTATATTTGTGCTTTCCTCTCAGCAAGGTCACGTGACCTAGTCACATGGCCTGTGAGCTAATCAGATGCCCAAGGAGGCAACAGGGTGGGCAACCAGAGGTTTCAATGGTGGACACTCCTATCTTCGTTGTTCCCTATGGTGTGGATCACCTAAGACCTAGATCTGGCAAGTTTTCAGGCCGTGGCCCTAAATTGATCTCACAAATTGGATGGACGGCATGGATTAAGCAATAAGCATATACATCATGGGGGGTCCCACAAGTGGTGTAATATCCTGGAAAATTTCATGCAAAGACCCGAGCTCCACCTCAATCAGGTTTCTCTTAGGACTCAATCCTTTAGAAGTTAAATGTGGAGTAACTAGCGCTAAACTCGATTACCTGTGAAATTGGTACCAATCACTTTAAATTCGATCTGTAAGACCCAAAACCTGTAGAATCATTAGCGCTACGTTACCATGAAATATAGGATTCAACGCTAAATCCAGTTGCTCTCGGGAGTACTTGGAAACTTTGTATCGGACCTGGACCGCGCGTCGAAAGTCCGATAGCGATGATCTTAGACAATTATGATCACCTTGTTGGGCTTGACAATCACCTCAAAAATCAAGTCCAGATGATGTCCTGAGACGATTTGCTTGAGTCCGGAGTAAAGAGTGTGAGAAAGGTGAAATTGTTTAGAAATTAAATATGAATTTAAGAAATCTGAGTCGTGTCGCTTGCGCGCTGATTTTAAGCATTCTGACCGTTGGATTCTGACCCAAATTTACCCTCGGATCAGGGAAGATGGCCCACACATGTCAAAGTGCTTGTGGCCCTGATCGAGTTTCGGTGACCGTTGAATTGAAATTGGTCCGCCATGAGCGATCTGGAAACCCGATCGGACTGAAAATTTAACTTGCTTAAGATCCAATATTAGTGAGCTTAAGTCCGACCACACTCAGAAAAAGGACCTCCAGAAACGCTCCATTGGATCAAAATAGACCCGATTTGGTTATAACTTAAGTATACCTTGGTCCTGGGGCTATTTCCATCAATTTTAGGCCTATATAAAGACCTTAAACCCTCACTCTCGAACTCCATACGAATTTTCTAAACCCTAGCTAAGAAAGAGAGAGAAAGAGAGAGAGAAGTTGGTGAATCATCTTGGCATTCTTTCCAGTTACTCGGCGTACTTAATCCATCGCATCTGAATTGTTATTCCGACGATTCTAATCTCATTCTTGGGTAAGTCAATCAAACCCTAACCTATTTTGGAGCTTAGAATAGTCTAAGTGTTGATGTAGCTAATTTAATTCATGCCTTAGGTTGTCTAGTCGCCGTTGACGAAGACTTATCGTCTAAATCAGATCTGTTGCGCACTTTCTGGTTTAAGGTGCGGACTATATTCGTATAGGTTATGGTTTTCAAAGCTTTCAATGTCACTTAATGATTTATTATTGACGTGGGTGTCATTTCACATGCCAAATGCGATATCTATTTCGTTTTACGTATATAGATAATCTATGTTATAAGTAGTGTGATTCATGTGTTTGTTGAAATGTTTGTATGCATTTGGAATTTGGCGTTGTGATTGCCATGATAAATTGTCATAGGAATATGATTGTTATTTATGCGACAACTCCTTGTCAAAAGGATTTGCCCTAATATGTACTATGGCCGACATATGTGATGTATGTTGCCAAGTGTAGTCTAAGTGTTTGTGGAAATGTTTGAATGAGTTGGTACTTAGTAAGGTGTGAACCATGAGGCAGTTGAGATATGAAATCCCAATTACCTTATGTGTACTATTTCCTCCATGAACTGCTTAGTCTAACTATCCATGTTGATTATGTGTATGATTTCCTCCATGCAAATTGTTAATTTTACCGCTTTACTTATGAAATGCATGTGTATGGATTCTCGTTATCTTGCATCTTATAACATGTTTGCTATTATGGTTGAATGTGTATGGGGCCATGTTATGGTCCAGGCAATCGGTAACAGGCATTGAGATCATGGTTGAGATTCATTCGTTACGTATGACATGTTTGACGAACCCGAGTCGTATTAGGGTTGTCGGCAGTGATTTGGCCACTCGGAGTGTTTACGCACTTCATGTCGTTCAACACAACGTGCGCTCGTGCTAGTCGAGCTCGTCAAATAACCCGATTGCCCCGGTGGATGTTCACCATGTATGGACGCTACTGTTTGAATATAGGGTACGAAACTTACCAGTGCAATCCCGTTAACCATTGTACCTTGATCCGCTAAGACTCATGAACCGAGCATGGTGGTATGGGACACCGTGGTCGAGTTGTCGGCCTACGCTGGGGCGACGAGCCTCCCCATAGTGACCAGTGAGCAATTCAGACTCGTGAGCCGATTATGGTGGTATGGGACACTATATTCGTGCTGTCGGCCTACATTGATTGGTGACGAGCCCTTTGAAGTGACCTCGAGCATACCTTGATACTGCATTGAGGCGACGAGCCTTATTGTAGCAACTAAGGTATGATTAGGCATGTATTGATTGGTGACGAGCCCTTTGCAGCGACCTAGAACCATAATATCGTATGAGATTGTCTAGGACTGACGACCCTAGAATGGATCACTGTTTGGGAACTGATATAAGGAAGGTACCTTAGCTTCCCAATCCTGCTGTATGAAAAGGACTAATAACAACTTGGTAATCATATTCATGCACCGCATTGCAAGTGCCTTGACGTTGTGGAGCACTGCGAGAGGTTGTCATGCGTACCGTAAGATGAAGATGCTGAGGGAGTGCAGGCGAGGGCATGCATCATTTCTACATACATCCTTGCATTAACAAGAGTAATTAGGACATGTTTGATTGTATTACTTTATCATTACTGCTTGATTGAATTGATAATATGTTAACTTTTACTGTATAGTTCCACTGAGTTGATCACTCACTCCCACGTTCTGGGACGGTGTTTCAACACCAACCAGACTCTGTCTTAGATGCAAATAATGATGCGACCCCCGAGGCAGAGCAGGAGTATGAGGATGATGAGGAGGCGTTCTCCTCTATGCAGTTCTCAGGCGGGTTCATGTGAGCCGTGTCCTGATCTAAGGGGATTCAGGGTTTATTTTGTAATGGTTTATTTCATTTTGATACTTATATTTTGAGACAAACACTTGTAATTATGACCTGGCAGAGCATACATATCTCAGGGACTTATACATATACACATATATTTCTTCAGTCTTCCGCTTGCGTCTTTCACCTATCCGTGGATTATGTTTGCAGTTTGGCTTAATCTACTCCATGTTTTATGCACTGTTACAAACAACATACATCCATCATTGCATATGTTGCATAAGTGATGTTTTGAAACTCGGGAGTTGAGTTATGCTTGACCCCCGAATTGACCCCCGAGTTTCAGGGCGTTACAAGTGGGGACCTCACTCCCACCCAAAATGGGCTTCCGCCTAGCAGCGCCCATCGGATGTTGGGGAGCAGGAGTCCTTCCTTTTTGTGTGTGCGCGCGTGTGTGTGTGTGTGTGTATTGTTCCAGCAAATGGGGCCCACATAAGGGCGATCCACTCCGTCTATTAGGTTCCCTAGCTCATGGAGGGCCCAATGAGCCCAATTTTGGATAGGTTTGGATGAATAGAAACATCACGGTGGGCCTTGGAAGGTTTTAACAGCAGGCAATGATTCTTGTGGTGCGGCCCACTTGAGATTTGGATCTCCTTCATTTTTCAGCCCATGACCTAAAATCATCTGGAAAATTGGATGGACAGTGTGGATTAAACAAATACATCCTGCTAGGTCCCACGAGTGGGGACCCCACTCCCCACGTCACTGCATTCGTTGTCCAGGACATGGGGGGTTCCAATCCTACTGTTCCTTGCGGTGTGGTCCACCTGAGATGTGGATCGGCCTAATTTGTTAGCCAATGGCCTAAAATGAGTCGGCAAAATAGATGGACAGAGTGGATTAAACAAATACATCGTATTGGTCATGCCCAGGAAGGCATCCCGCCCTTAGCGACGTCATCCTCTTTATTTCTCCTCTTTTTTTCGTCAAGTGGGGCCCACATGAGGACAATCTACTCCGTCTATTAGATTCTACAGCGCATGGCAGGCCCAATGAGCCCTATATTGGGCAGCTTTAGACGTATAAAAACATCACAGTGGGCCTTAAAAGGTTTCAATAGTAGGCGTCATTGTCGCCACTGTTTTCCATGGTGTGGTCCACCAAATTTCTTGATCGGCTTCATTTTTTGGCCCACAGCTTTAAATAAGCTGGCAAAATGGATGGACAGCATGGATGAAACATATGCATCCTGGTGGGACCCCACCCCTTGGGTTGGTAGTGTCTGGATGCTAGGCAAGAACATCCAGCGTCTAGACTCCTTCCCGTTGTGTTTTTTTGGTTTCATTTTATTTTATTTTATTTTCTTTCTTTTTCTTTTTATTCCTCCTTGTGGGGTCCATATGTGGTCGATCCAACCTGTCCATCAATTTGGCCATCTTGAGGTGGGCCCAAAAAGCTTTGGATTAAACTGATCTTTGTATTTTTCCACCATCCAAATCTGGGTGACCCCAATCAACAAGTTAGATGTAAAGTAAACATCACAGTGGGCCACACAAGATGGTCCGTGCTGTACCAACGTGCAGAACACGCTAATCTTGCAACGTGGCCCACTTGTGAGCCCCACAACAAACCAAAAATCAAGAAAAGAAAGGAAAAAAGAAAAGGGAAAGAAAGAAGATCTTGGCGATCAAATGGGCCCCCACCACTGTGAGGTCCACCATATATACCATACATGCACAAGTTGGGTCCCACCTTTGTGGGCCCATCAAAATGAAAGGAAGCAATGAAAGAAAAAAGGGGGCTTATGCCTCCCTGGCACTTACAATGTCGGATGAACAGTTGAATCGAACTAGATCAATGATCGGACGGTCCACCAAGCTCCCATATTTCTCCCTAACCTCCCTCTCTCTAATTTTCGCTCAATCTCTCTCTCTCTCTCTCTCTCTCTCTCTCTCTCTCTCTCTCGCTCGCTCTCTCTCTCTCTCTCTCTCAATCTTTCCCTCTAATCTCACTTTCTTTTTTCTCTAGTCTCTTTTCTTCTCTCTCTTCCTAGGAAAAATGGTGGAAATGAGAAGTTTGGGACTGTGGTAGAAATTTAAGGATAAAGAGGGATGAGGGAAAAGAAGGGTAGGATGGGGGGAGGGAAAGAAAGAGGAGAGTGGCTTAGCATGGGCTAGCATGGGCAAGGGCATGGGCTCTCATGCCTTTGAAGGGAGAGGGGGATGGGTTGTGTTGACTAATGGGGAGGGAGATGAGTGTGTAGGGGTAATTTGGTCATTTGGCTTTAGGTACGTGTGGAGGGTATGGCTGTATGGGTGAGGATGAGGGGTAGTTTAGGCTTTTAGTAAATGTTACTTTTAGAGATTCCTTGCTAGATTCTCTAGGTGGGCCCACACCACACGTATGTAACGTGGCCTACCTCGATGCGCACATAGGCATCTTCTACTCTGGGTATCGTAACAAAGTGTGTTGCACTGCGTTGGAATCGCAGCGCTCGCGCGGTCGCTAGGGTACAAATCTCAAGTCGTTGTAGTACTAAAATAAGGTCGCGACCAAAACTCATCAATCTAGTCCTCCTAGATCATGTCGGTGCTGGAGTTGAAGCATACGGTCGATTAATCGGGGTACGGGTCTTACAACTCCCCCCTCCTAATAGAAAATTTTGTCCTCGAAATTTGTACTACAACCCAAACTAGTCAAAGCTCACAAGAGAAGGGAATCACATCACTATATATAAATATAATCAGAAAAACAAACATGCGGATACAATCAAGCATCGAAAAGATGGGGATAACGCTCGCGAATCTCAGCCTCTCACTCCCAAGATGCCTCATATATGCTATGATAGCCCCACTAAACCTTCGCCAAAGGAATGACCTTGGTCCAGAGGACCTGCTCCTTCCGACCAAGAATACGAACTGGCTGTTCAATGTAAGAAGCATACTCACAGATCTCCAACCGCTGACAATCTATCACGGGAACCACGTCTGATCCACACTTTTGCAACATCGAAACATGGAAGACATTGTGGACGCCAGACAATTGAAGTGGCAAGGTAAGCCGATAGGTCATGGCGCCAATGCTCTTAGTGATCTCAAAAGGTCCAATGAACCTCAGGGCAAGCTTCCCCTTGGCTCCAAAATGAACCACACCCTTCATGGGTGAGACCTTGAGATACACACGATCCCCAACGACAAACTCCAAATGACGACACCGACAATCTACAAAACTCTTCTGCCGACTCTGAGTTGTGGGCATCCTCTGCCTGACGATATCAATAGCCTTTGATGTCCTCTGCACAAGCTCAAGACGTAGGAGAAGACGCTCTCCAACCTTGGTCCAACAACTCGGGGACGTGCAAGATCTGCCATACAACGCCTCGAAAGGAGCCATACCGATAGTCGCCCAGTAGTTGTTATTGTACGCAAACTCAACCAAATGCAAGTGCTTATCCCAACTACCCGAGAAATCCATCACGCAGGCTCGAAGCATGTCCTCAAGGATCTAGTTGACCCTCTCGGTCTGCCCGTCAGTCTGCGAGTGATACGCGATGCTAAACTTTAAGGCAAGCCCCATCACCTTCTGAAAACTCCTCCAAATCGGTCAGAAACAATCGAAACTAGGACATCATGTAGTCTCACAATCTCCTCGATGAACAATCCTGCAAGTCGGTCCAAAGGCCAGGTCGCATGTATCACAAGAAAATGTGCCGACATTGTCAAATAATCAACGGCGACCCAGATGGCGTCGTGACCGCGCTGAGTCCTCGACAAGCCCATGATAAAGTCTGTGGTCACGTAATCCCACTTCCACGACGGGACGCTCAACAGCTGCAAAGGGACCTGGAGGTCTCTAATGATAGACCTTGACACGCTAGCAAGTGTTGCACTCAGCCGCAAAACTAGTGATTTGACAAGCCACCCAACCTAAAAATACTGCCTCCTCATATCATGATACATTTTATTGGAGCCGGGTTGGATAGTGAACTTCGATCGATGTGCCTCAATCATAAGATCTCTGCTCAACTCTAGAATATCTGGAACACACAACCGGCCTCTAAATCGAAATCCACCATCAGACCCAATCTGACAATCCATATAACCCTCAGACGCAGCCTCTGCTCGATAATCCTGTAATGCCTGATCCGCCTGTTGAGCCTCGATCACCCCCTTGTGATAAGAGAGGACTGAATCGACAAGCTTGATAACTATATGATGGAAGATTGCAGGCTCAACTCAAAATTGTACTCAGCAACATCCTCGAGCA
Organism: Magnolia sinica; assembly: GCF_029962835.1. Lineage (NCBI taxonomy): Eukaryota > Viridiplantae > Streptophyta > Magnoliopsida > Magnoliales > Magnoliaceae > Magnolia > Magnolia sinica. The sequence goes on from NC_080577.1 coordinate 63,273,715, forward strand.
TCCTCCACTCTTGAACCATCATATGAGCCACTAGGCCCTGTGGTTGGTGGCTAAGACTTAATCTCCAAGCAAGCAAAATTCTAATAGAACTAAAACTCCTTTCTCCTATTTATATCCTAGTTAAGATAATTACAATTGACTTATATAACCCATTTAAGACTCAAATAATAGATGATCTAGTTGGGGACCACCAAGTGGGACTGATCTTCATGATTTGTATGACCACTACGTGCCTTGAGTGGACAGTTCAAATCCAATGGTGATTTCATTGCGTCACTCCCCAGGTAGGAAGAAACTTGTCCTCAAGTTTGAAACATTGCTGACCTTTAAACACGATGCATCTTTCTGGCACATTCCCTTCTCAAGTTAATGCAAATAATTTTATCGCCATCGAGCTTTCTGTAATTAACAGTATTGTTGTAGGTGATTAACGCCCGTCAGATCCCATAATCTGACCATTGATCTTTCCCTCTTGCCCATAGTTGTCACCGCCATAATTCATGCATTGGTAGTTATTCCAGTTGATCCAACCGTTGGTTCATTATCCATCAGAGAATCTACTAACGGTGGCTTCATCAAGAATCTCAACTTCATCACAAACATCGTCTTCTTGTAAACTCTAGAGAGGGCTTGAGATCATGTTGTTCTTGTAATGGAGTTTGAAATGCTCATTAGAGTAAAGAATCACTGAGAAGAGAGCATGAATCTCTTTGGGATAGAGCCTATGGGGTTTGAGGAAGAGTGAAATACACTAGGGCTTCTAATTCACCAAAATCCACCCGTTCCACAAAGATCCGATTTCTTGTTTTATAGAGAAAAGGCTCTAAGGGATCTATAACGACTAGTATCGATCGATCGAGCAACCCCTTCAATCAATCGAACTTAATTGATTAAAAGGCAGAAAGCTTGATGGACACTTTTGCGCACTTTCGATCAATCGAACTTGATATGTCGATCGATCAAGGTTTCTATGAAACAGGACAGAAAGCTCACTGGACTATTTCAACCGATCGAACTTGATATGTCGAGACCAATCGAAGGTTCACTCGATTGATCTTCCTTACGCATTTTCGTTTTCTTTCTTTTGCACATGATCTAACCGGCATAAACCTAATGACTAAGGATTTTCCTATATAGAACATGTCATCTAGGGTAGGTTGTTTTGGAACTAAAGGGGTCTAGGGCTAGGATTACCAAGGCACCTCACTTTTACATGTCTTCAAGCCTTGATGCTTCAAGTATTCAAGTCTTTCAGTCTTCAATGTCTTCTAATGGAAGTTCAACCGACTCAAGACACCCTAGCTCACGTCATTGACAAAACTGAGGCACTAACAATCTCTCACTTTGTCAATTACGTGACAAAACTAAACTAGACTCTGTCATGATCCATACCATGACAAACCAAAACAACACAAAATATTACATGTCATTACAATAGTTTACAACATAAATACACAAATTAGACATGTAAACACTTGCATTGCTCCCCCCTCAAATGCTCCCCCTAACTTAATCAATTCCCAACAACAAATAGAACCTGCAAAACAACATTCAAGTGGTTTTGGTGGGACTTGATCTTTCACCCCATTTTTGTTAGTAAATGACAAAGTTAATTCCATAATTATATACCAATAAGCACAAAAAATGGAAAGCCCTACAAGTCATAATTTACCTACAGGCACACTAATAAAGGAACGTAAGGTGCATATAATAAAAACAGGGAGCATGCATATAATGGTCATTCAAAAGATATACCTATCAAGCAACATGATCAATCATAGTTTAACACAACATATGATAAAGCATAAAGCAACTAATGCTAAACTCTTTTTTCTTTTTCTTTTTTTTTAAAAAAATGCTAAAATCCTTAGATTTACCTATTAAGCACACGTAAATCTTTACAGATCACCTATTATTTTTCACAACCCACATGGGTGTGAATTTCCTAGGACCCAGATCGATTTCAGGAGATATTTTTTTTCCTAGATTCTACTCTCCTAGTCTCTACTTGGAGATCTATGTTTGGTAGGGGATTTTTCCATATGATTCCTACCCTTGTGAGTGTTGCCACAACTAATGCTTTTCCTAGTTCTCTCATTCAAAAGGGCAACTTGTTTCACCAACTCCCTCATATGGATATTCATTTTTGGAAGGAATGGAAACTTCTTCTTCTTATCTAGTGATCTTCTAAGAGGACTCCTCTTTTGATGTGTCATTTTCTCAGTCAGAGAATTTACCTATACAATTTGTGAGTGAGGTGGATTGTCGATTTCTAAAGATAACGCATTCAAATTTCATATGGCCTATGTCACCGCAAGAATGGCACATTAGAGAAGTTCTGGATTTACTCCCTGAAGCAATGAAGTCCTCAGAGATCACCACAGGGGCAAAAGTTATTCTATGAGTATTCTTATTATGTACATGACCTCTTTTATTCCAAAAAGGTTGTCTACCCAATCCTAGCAACTTTCCTAATTGTTCTTGTTGGGCAAACCTAACCTTAGTATTAGCAAGATTAGATTCAAGTTGGCTAACTTGTATTATTAGGTCTTGATTTTCATATTTAACTATATCAAGCTCACATTCAAGACCTGAGCATCTCCCTAAAGTCTCATCAAGCTTAGATTTTAGATTTACCTTCTCTTAAATAAGGGAGACTTTTTCAGATTCAATGTTTTCAAGTTGGTAGCCAATTGATTCTTTTCCGCCTTTAACAATCCTAACTTTTTCAGAATTTTCATACATTTACCAAAAAGTTGGTTGTATGTGTCTTGCAATTTAACGTCTCCTTCTTCACCTTCATCATTGGAGGATGTCGCACCTTCTTCTTCCAAGGTGTTATGGTCAGATACTTCTCCCATGTCACTAGTCATAGGGATAGTAGACGTGTTGAGACCATTAAAGTTGGCATAGATCTAAGGTCTCCATCACTATGGTATTTTTCAGAATCTGATTTAAAAACCTCAGACTCATCCTATTTTGCTACCATAGCCTTTCCTTTCAATTTGTATTTGTTATGACATGAGGAGGCAACATGACCATAACCCTCGCAATTGTGATGACGAGATTCTTTCAATTTGTTGAAAGATTTACCTATATGCATGGAGTCAAAAGATGTACTCTCTATGTCAACAGATTTTACTATAGAATGTCAAGTCCTTGAAGAGCAACCAACTCTGATACCAATTTAAGTTGCATGGATAATCTAACACGACACCACACGCTATATGCAAAGGTTGGGGGAGCTTAGAATTACAGCCAAGTCCTAGAGGGGGGGTGAATAGGACCACTTAAAAATTATGCGCCAATTAAAATCAATTAACACTTAGGCTTCCAAGCCAAGTGGGTCCAATTGCATAAGTACAAATGATACAACAAGTTGAGCCACTAGTCTGTGTGAGATAGATATCTTGTGTGTGCGTGTGCAATCAATTAGATGTCTTGCATACAATCCATTCAAGCATTCATATAATTCAACCAATTAAACCCATAAGTATAAATAGAAATGTGCACAAATCACAATTGCAAACACAAAGATATAGTGTTATAGATAGTTGACTACTCCACTCCAAGCAGACGCACTCTCCTCACATGTACCGGATTTCACTATATTGAAGGTTTCCAATAGGTTTACCTCTAACCTTTACAGTGGTTTTTAACAGGTTCACAACAAACCTTCGGTCCTACGTGAGAACCTACACGTACACACCCGTGTTAGTGGAGAACGTACACACCCGTGTCGGTGGACCACGTTTCCACCCGTGTCAATGGCTCCCGCAGAAACTTAATTGGTTTTCTATCGGCTAACCAACAGCCACTACGGTCCTAATCCAAGAATCTACGCATACTCCTGCCGGAGGCTCCCACGGAGACTAACACGTACGCACCCATGCCCAGTGGCGGTCTCACACAAGAACCTGCGTATATTCACGCCGGAGACGGTCCTACACAAGGACCTAGTTAAGTTTAGATCATAAACTCAATACTCAATCTTACACAAGGAAAGAGTATATGAACTCTAAAATGACAACTTTTCTTGTCAGATTGAGCCCCATTGTAGTGCTTTGCTTTGAGAGCTTCTTCAATCTTGAATTGGCTTCTCAATTGCTCCCCCGACCTTTGATGTCGATCTCTTTCGACTTTAAACGATCAGCTACCATGCACTTGATGCTCCAAAGAGGCTAAATCTCCTACAACTATGGGATAGTTGGTTCCAAATGGAGATTCACCTAAATGAACACTCTAGAGGTTGATAGATATTAGGATTTAACTATGAGATTGATGTATAAACTCTAAAGAGGGTTTGAGATCATGTTCTTCTTGTAATAGAGCATCAAATGCTCATTAGAGTGAGGAATAACTAAAAAGAGAGCATGAATCTCTTTGGGATAGAACCTACGAGATTTGGGGAAGAGTGGAACACACTAGGGCTCTAATTCACCAAAATCCATCTGTTTCACAAAGATCTGGTTTTTAGTTTTATAAAGAAAAGGCTCCAACGGATCTATAACGACTAGTATCGATCGAACTTAATTTGATTAAAAGGCAAAAAGCTTGCTGGACACTTTTGCATACTTTCGATCGATCAAACTTAATATGTCGATCGATTGTGGTTTCTATGAAACAGGGCAAAAAGCTCGCTGAACTATTTCAGCCATCTTCGAGATCGATCGAAGGTTCGCTCGATTGATCGAAGATCAATTTCGATCAATCAAACTTGTGCATTTTGGTTTTCTTTCTTTTGCACATGATCTACCCGGCACAAACCTCATGACTAAGGGTTTTCCTATATAGAACAAGTCATCTAGGATAGGTTTTTTCTAACTAAAGGGGTTAAGGGCTAGGATTACCAAGGCACCTTACTTTTACACATGTCTTCAAGCCTTGATGCTTCAAGTCTTCGAGTCTTTGGTTGCGTCATTAACAAAACCGAGGCACTAACACCCACCAACCCTCCTCGTCACGCACTCCTGAAGGACCAGCTTCATGTGCGACATCAATCTTCCGCTTTCCTTTATCCTCACAGACTAACCTTCTCCCATCGTTTTTCTTTTTTGTAGCTCCCTAATCGTGCCGTCAAGAAACCAACGATGATAGCACCCGCAGGATGTAAATTTTTTCTCAGGCTCAAAGGTTCCTCCTCATGGTGCAAAGATCACCTTCTTCTCATTCTTTATGGTGGCAAAGAGAAATTTGAAAACCAATAGTGCTAAAATCTTTCTTCTTCTCATTCTTTTCGATGTCAACGAGAAATTTGAAAATCTATAGTTCTAGAATCTCTCTCTCTCTCTGTAAAGATCTTTCTTCTATAAATTATGGAAGTGAAGATTGATTTAATTAATTTTCCCTAGACTAGTTTTGAGAAATCAAGGATTTGATTTGAACCATGAGAGAGAGAGAGGATTTGATAAATCTAGAATTCTCTTTCACAACTGATGGCAATCATCAATGTGGAAAGGTGAGATGATGAAACATGTGATTTTTTATAAAAACATGAAAATGGTTATGACAAGATTGCATGATATTTCAGAAATAAAGAATCTAACACAATGGGATTCTACTTGAACACTTCTTAAAAGTAACCTAGAGTATCCGGAGCTAACATCCATATCGTGTATTGACTGACATGTTACATTGAGCATATGTAGGGATGAAGGGGCCAAACACATTCAAAACTACATTAAAAATATAAAAATGGAAAACCATGGAACCTTCTTTCTTCTTGCACTTGTTTTCAATTGACCGTTTGGGGCGAATTTCATGGAGGCTAAAGAACCGGGCAAGAACTTCCACTTCTTCGTTGGATTTAGGGAAAAGATCTAATATCTCTTGTTTACTTGCATAATCATACTAGTGGAATGTTTTTTAAGTGTGATATAATGGATATGGTATTAGGGAGGAATTATTAGTGGAAGAATAAAGCTTGTAACATAGCCCATGAGATCATCGCTCCGGAGCATAGAGAAAAGTTGGCTTTTCCAAAGGAAGTTGCTAAAGCCACTAAATCAAACAAAAACAAGAGATGAAATATTGGGAAAGAAGAAGAGATGAGGTTTTCTACTTACTTTTTTAAAGGATGGAACAAATTCTTTTCTTTTTTTTTAACCATTAAAACAAGTCTAAGATTTCAAAAAGAAAAATAAAGAGATTTTAAAAATGGAGAGAGAGTGATTGATTTGAGAGAGATGAAGAAAAGGTTTCTTTTCTTTTTCTTTTTCTTTCTTGGCGAGAAAAGAAGGCTTGGAGCTAGGGTTGGGTTTTGTTGCAGTATATAGAAGAATTTATTTTATTTTTTCCTTGACAAAAGAGATTGATATTTGAAAGAGTAAGATTGGGGAAGAATAGATTAGGAGAAGATTAGATTTATAGGAGAAGAGGCAAGGAAAGAGGAAGAAAATGGGGATGAGATTAGTAGGCCGCAAGATCGAAGATCAACAAATTTTGAATGCTAGAGGATGGAGGCTACTAAATCATTGGGCTAGGCAAATAGAGAAAAGATAATAACAAAGGACTCTATTTGATACCAAGAAGAGCTTTGGAGAATAAAATTGCTTTCATGATTGAATGAATAAAAGCTACGGTATTTATAGGCTCTTCTAGTCTATATAAGAAGATTTTGGAAATATTCTCAAGCTTATTTAGAGAGATCCTACCAAACATACTTCTACACTCAATAAGTGGAAACCGAGCTATTTGAGGCAAAAGTAGCTGAAGCAAAACAGCTTACGATCCAAACGCATCTTTACAAACATTTTGATATAGGTGCATCCAAGCTCCTGCATTAGAATCGCCTGCAATTCTCCTCATGCTCTGTGCACCCAAGGTTTATAGTACATAATATGCAAGCACATATACACAACATATAAAAATTTAATTTATTAAACATTTCATGTAATATAACAAATTATTTGTACTAAGACACTTACATGGATGAAAAATACAAGATAAATTTCATTTACATGATATTGTTTTGTCATTACAGTAAGTAATATCATTGTAGAAGGTTTAAGACACCGCAAAATTATTCCAAGCAACCATTTGTAGTATGTGATGTATATGATAAAAGCAGCACATCACATGGATTCTTCCAAGGAGCGACACAATTTTCAGCGACATTCCAATGGATCACATAAATCTACCCACCTATGCTACAGGTGAAATATTAAACTCAATCATTATGGAACCAATTGCACGTGGAATACCCACGTATCATATAATTCTTTTTTTTAATAGAAAAGCCAATTTGACCAGCATGTTAATGATGATTTAGACATGCTCCAATGTAAAGGACATTTGTTTATTTTATTTGTTTATACTTATTTTATTTATTTTTTATTGAGAAAAAAAAAAATTTTAAAAGCTGAAAATTTTGTGGGGATATTGGTGCACCAAGATGCCATGCACACATCTTTCACCATCCAATAATGGTGAATGGTAATCTTAACAAGCATTAGAAAATGCACGTTTGAAATTTAAATTTTGAAATGCTTGTTAGATTCCCACAAGTAGGGCTATCAACGGGCCAGGCCTGGGGTTGGTCTCAGCCCAGTTTTGAACTATTTTGGGCTGAATCTGTTCAAAATTCTGCTTTTGGCAGGCCCAAGCCTTGCCCATTGACACCCCTACCCACAAGACACCCTGAAGTGGTAGGACGTGTGCACCAACTCTCAATGCTCCACTGTCAAATCCACGAAAATCCAATTTTGGGGGGTTCAGTGAATCCGACAGTCACTACGGATGTCAAACCAAAATTGCATTAGTGTTTATGCAACATAAATAAATAATCTTATGGTACAACTACAAACTATACAATGCATGGCATATGTAAGTGCTAGTATTCTAAGCACACATGTAGTTGTCAAATTTCATAGACAAAATTCTGGTTGAAGCTTCAGCATACTTCAGTCTGCTACAACACTTCAAGAAACGCGACTCGACATCTCACGAAGAGACGTTCGGAAAGGGTTCAAGTGATTGATTAAATGTATGCCAACCTTCAAGTAAAATGACCCTAGGAAAAGACCATAGGATAGAGGATTTTATCATGGCCTTTATATGTTTAAAATGTGAAAGATTACTGTGTAAAATTGAAGATGTTCGGCCAACCCAACCTCTGGTTCGGCCAGCGAGATTCTATTCGGCCAGCCCAATTTCAGCCTCAGCCAAGTTTACAACAACTCAAAAATGAAAAATCTGTTGCAAGTTCAGCCAGCCGAACTTGGCTCGGGCCAGCTTGAAGGTGTCTTGGGTCAAGTTTCCAACAATTAAATTTTTCAGATTTTGAGGGAATTTGGTCAATCGAACCTTGTATTCGGCTAGCCGAATGGCTACTCCGGCCAGCCAAATTTTTGTTCCAGCCAGCCGAATTTTTTATGAAATCATATCCCGCAAAATTTGATAGCCGTTGAAACTGTATCTTTGAAATTTAGCCAGCCGAAGCTATTTTTGGGCTAAACGAATAACCAAATCCCTTGGCTATAAATAGAGACCCTCTCTCATTGTTTTAGATAAGAAAAAGTGTGATAAAACATCCTCAAAAAAAAAGAGAAACTCGGGTCCTTCTAAAGCTATTTGTGTGATAATTCCTATTTTGTTTTAGCTTATTCAATTCTCTTTCTCAAGTTAGATTCAAATTCAATTAAAGAGTAAGTAATACTCTACTTGAGATTAGAGAATTGAATCTGCAGCTTTTAGCGTTTTATTCTTTGAGAAATTATAGATCCCTAAATCCTTTCTAGTTGTGCATACATTGATTCATCATCATCCAAGAACGAAGATCGCTGCATTGATTGAAACTTCAACTTCATCAGTATCTTTGCATCAACATTTCGTCTTCAAAATATAAGTATTTATTTGATTATATTTCTATCATTTGGGTTTGTTAAGATTGCCCGGCAATCTCATCGGATTGAGTGGTGGTTAGCCCATAAAAATCAATAAGAGGTTTTATCGTGGTAAGCCTGCGAAAATCACAAGAACTATAAGGGGTTGTTGAGGTGATCCTATGAAAACCTTTAAAATAGTGGAAAGCCAAAATTACGTGAAGTAGTAATTTTGGGAGTGGAGTAGGTGTGTTGAACACCAAATCACTATAATTCTTTGTGTATTTGTGGTGATTGTTTATCTTATTCTCTACATTTACTGTTTTAAAAAATTGATTTCAAGGACGTCGTGAAATAAGGTTGTCCTGCCTAAAGTTTTAGGTAAAGGTTGTCCTACGAATTAATTGGAATCAAGGTTTCAATACTTTTTTGCGATTGAGAATATATTTTCCACGATTTATTACCAGGAATTAGTTTAGTCCTATTCACCCCTCTTCTAGGACACCTATAGCTCATCATTCAACATATATTATAATTTGGAGGCGATGTAGCTAACCAGGGAGTAAGAAATTTTCATCCTCCAAGGTTTGTACGCTACACATAGCATATGTGAATGATAACCCAAACCATTCATTCATTGGAAGGATTAATAAATTCACAAGAGACCAAAAGTCATAGTGATCAGACAATCCAAACCATGTGAAAATGTTGAAATCACTTAAACAAATTTAGTGATTTTTCTATGTCAATTTTTTAAATGGTTAGAAATGTCTAATCATTGAAATTTCGTTTGCGACCCATTCATGATTATCCCCTATGACTAGATGGTTTGGATCAGCAGACGCGTACCACACACGAATTATAGAAAGTAAAGGGCGAAATATTTTATCCAACTAGTTGAACTAGATCTCCTCTCACTATAATTAATATGTTTTCTTTTTTTTCTTTTTGTTGCCTTTTTTCTTTAAGATGCTATATTTAACATGTTAGTGGCAAAAATATTTAAAATTTCATAGACCAAAATATCGTAGCAATAGAATAGAATAATGCACACATTTACAATGCGTTCAGATATAGCTCATGGGACAAGCACGGTGATATTGGACACTGTGTGTGCGTTGTCTTTGACCTGTACTAATTAGGTAATCTTACAGCGAGTCTTGAGCACCAATGGAGGAGACAAGCCTACCATCATTGATTTTGGATGACGACCCGAATCATATTAAATTATTGTCTTGGGTGAATGCCCATACATATGAAATTGTTGATCTAAAGACACCGGGTGATGAACCTTAAATGGACAAGCGGACACTGGTAACAACACCTATTTCCTGCATATTAATTTGTGATACAATTGTGGTGTTTTGGCTTCACCAATACTGCTGATTGAATACGAATTAATAAAGGTTGAATAATCATGGTTGCATTCTACTTGAGTGTTGCGTTTGGTAACCCCATCATATTACATAGAGTGATGCATTCGGTAACCCCACTAAAACTGTTTTGAGTGGCAAGTTTGGCAACCCCATCATTTTTCATTCCTCTTGGCATGCATTAATCATCTAGATTAGGAAACTATTTGCGATGTAATGCCTCATTACATGTACTGAATTTATTTTTATTTTTTTTTTACTACACACCCCCACACACTCACACTAGTGGAATTTCACCACCTATGGGTACTCGAACCCTTGACCGGGAGTTGAAACTCCTGAGAGTCTACCACGCTAGTGGAATTTCACCACCTCATTACATGTACTGAATTATTTTAATAACATGTGAAATTTAGGGAATAGTAACATTGAGTTGATCACTCACTCCCTCCTGAGATCGCGTTTTAAAACACCAACCAGATACTTGTGTCGTAGGTACTATATAGGTGACTGAAGGGGAGGATGTGTTTGTGGACCTCGTGTTCAGTGGGTCGTATTTTCAGTTCATCGATGAGCAGTTGTAGGCCGACAAGTTCACATTTCTGTACCATATTTTGAGAGCAGAATGTATGGATAGTCAATTACATTTATTTTTGAACATGTATATATTCTAGTACCCAGCTGAGTGGACGCTGTGGTTATGTGAGAGATGATTGTATGTATGCTACACTTTCCTTTCAGATATGTATACATTGTTTTGATTTAGTTCCTTACTATTGACTCAAACTATGTAACTTATACCAATCTATAATGCATTTGTTTACGTGACTACCCTCTATATTTTTCCTTCGCTTGGTTATTTCCTAACTAATTCAATCAAATGGCAAAGTTCAAGACTCATCCAAATGATTCTCTTTGAGCAATGGCAGTCTAAGCAAATCAATCCAAAACTTTTTAGATTGCAAACAATGAGATCAAACTTTCATATGCAAGTCCATTTTTAACAATTGTCTTTCTGATTTTGCATTTGCATGATAAATGATGTCAGTGTCTGTGCAAAGTAGGGGGCTGATTATCATAATCAATCCTCTACTGTATAAACTCAAGTAGAAACACCAACTCACAATAACAAGAATTGTGGGAACAGAAGAAACTATTACAGAAGAATAAATGCATCCCAATTTGCACCAAGCATCCCAGTGAAAATGTATTTGAAAGCACCTGTAACAGACTCTTTAAATAAAGCCCTAAAACAAAGCAAAACCTAGAAAAATCTCAGCCTTCCCTCCGTAACTGATCTTAGCGTTTGATTTCTCTAAAACAGTCCTTGCCATCTCTTAGTTCTTTATTCCCTAAACAATACTTCACTAGCCCATAATACTTCCAGTAGCTAATAACTCTTAACCATACACAGAAATCAGTCCTGTGACCTAAAGATTGGAGTTAGAATACCAGTTTATGATGACATTTGTGTCACTTGGAATTAGTTAGGGCTTCCCAAAACAGCAACTAAAAGACCGGAAGCATGCTCTTCTTCCCTTGATTTTAGGCAGAGACAAACAAGTTTTGTAGGTCTCCCTAGGATGACATCAGCATTACATCAAGATGATGCCATAGTAACACAACCTTGAGGGAAAATCTGTGTTTTTTCCCTCTTTCTTTGAATTTGACACCCACAGCAAGGAGATTTTTTAGAATGTGTATAAAGTTATAAACCCCAATGTGCATCAAAATCGTGGGATCCAAAAGACTACCCTAGTGTGTGAATAACTTCAATAGCCATGAGGTTCCCCCTGGTAAATAGAATTACAGCATCAATAGAAACAAACTATATGTGATAACAAATCAAATATTTACCTTCACAGACATAATTCCCTTGGAACCAAGAGCCATAAGATTGCTTAAACCAGTGAAGTTCTTGAAGAGATTCATTGATGAAGGCATAACATGTTGGGTGTCCTGTTCAATTATTGAAAAATCGATTAAAAGAATATAAACGGACTACAAAGCATTAGTATATTGTCTTTATTTCAATTGATAAAGCATTGCTAGCATTTCTGTACAATCAGATAATACCTTCCTAAGTTCTACAAACAAAGACCATATTGGTTGCTAACTTGCAATGAGAGCTAACTATGTTTTGATAAACCAGGCTCATGTTGAATAACTGAAAGGGAAGTTACTAAGGATCACAGACATTTCGCAAAGCGTTACATGCTTAACAAAGAAATCATTCAGTCAGTGTTTACAAATTTAGTATCTAGACATCAACTTGCAGTTTCAACAAAATGATATGAGAAATACATAATATTCAGAGGTATCGTTAAGCCAACCCCAAAAGGCTGCATAGACTATGGTGATGATGATGATGATGATGATGATTTAGAGATAAGAATTATACACAATTAAAAGAGACCATTATAAGAAAATTGGCCAATAAGAAATGGAGACTAGTATTTTATGTTTTCTTTATTTCTTTTCATTTTTTTCTGAAAGATTAAACATTCTAGCCAAATATGCAGCTAGTGAGAAAAAGCATCAAATTCCAACCATTTTTGGCAGAAAATTGCTTCAGAAGTGAACAAATAATACCAAATTTTGGGCTCATGAAAACAGCATCCAGCCATAGGCCTTCAATGCAGAGATGAATCCATCAATTGGTCCATATATAGTTGGCCTGAGAACAATTGCAAATTTTCCCATTTGTAACTGTCTACGTAGGATGTTGATAAATCCAGGTCCGCCCGATCACGAAGATCTGCCAACAAAGGTCAAGGCAGGCCCACAGCCTATCCGGTTGATAATCAGGCCCCCAGATATATTCTATCAGCCTGCTTGCAGATGATTTTAAAAAATTTTAAAAAAAAAAAAGAAAAAAAAAAGAAGAGAGGACTACACATACATATACACCTGTCCAATCAGACCAGCAGGGCCGACAGGGGGTCCAATCAAATTCTGGAAACCACACATGCACTGTTCACGCATGTGAACTGTTCATCTCTGCTCTGTTCACACGTGCACTATTGATCCACCTGCACTGTTCATTCATATAGACCAACATGGCCCATGGTGCACATGCATGATTCTATCTTTTATTTGTGTTGGTCTTTTATTTCTTAGGTTTTGCTTGCTTACTTGGTTGGCAAGTTAACATGATTATTTGGTCTAGTTAGCAGCCTTGGTTAGTTTGAAACACTCTCCTTATATAAAGAGTTCTTGTAGAGACTTTTGAGTACATTTGCCATTGATTAAACACCCTACTATTTTATCTTTCTTTTCTTGAGATTATAGAAAAGGTTAATTACAGTGAGTTTTCCTGTCAATTCTGAGCTTCAAAGTATCCATCAAATAGTTGGTGAGATTAACCCAAGGATCCAATGTTCACAAATTCCGTCATCCATTTTTTCGTCCAGCATTAATTTGGTGACAAAGCAAGTTGTGGTTGGATTTATTCCTGGGTATTTTCTAATTCTTTACTAGTTCACATCGAGTCATTTTTTCCTTTGGAAACCGTAACCTAACAATCTCCTAAAAGCCCTAATTTTGTTAAACGCATCCTTCAATCCATAAACAAAACATATTTTTGTTTTCTTCCTATTGTCTCGAAAACCCTGAATTTCAAAAACATATCCCCTGAGACCCATCACATAACCCATCCTTCCCAAAATCCATACATTTAAAGCCCCATGCCATCTTCAAAACCCATATTTCCATACTAATAAAAGGACGGCTCCCATAGTCGCTACAAGCCTACAATACTGCTGTACTGGTAGGTTTCCAAAGAGAAAGAAAGAGAATTACCTTGTCTATTATTTTTCTTTTCCTTTGCATTTTGAAGATTTTTTGGTAGAGACATCAACTCATAATGACAAATACTATGGCTGGCAACTGACACACGAGTTGTTACAGGAATTGTTCGAAAGTTACATGTCCAATTTCAATCTTTTTGAAGATTGAAAGGATCTGATTGAAGTTCAAGACAAGAGATGAACACAAAAGGCTAGCAAGGTTGGGAGCAATGTTTTAAATATCGACGATATCGGCCAATACATCCCACGATATATCTTGTATCCCACCTGTGCAAGACGAAACACACATGTAGTGCCGATATATCCCACATGTTTGATCTGGTGAGCATTTTCAATTTCCGATCCCTTTTTTGTTGAAGTTATGTTAAATCAGTGTTAAACAGTTACAAATCCATTGGTTCTTCATATTTTGCATGAAAAACATGGTGTTGGAACTTTGATTTCGATATCTATTGGTTCTTCATGTTCTCCATGTTTTTTTTTTTTTTTTCCCTTCAACTCGCTGTCAATTGAAACTAATTTCGAAGTATTTAGGAGTATTTGATGAAATGATTATCACATACACTCTAATTTTGAAATTTGAGTGCAGGTGGTCCGATTTGGGGAAAATTGGGAAAAAATTTGAAATTTCCCCAATTTCTCCCAAATTGCTTGCAATGTTGCACTCCAAACATGAAATCAAGCATGTATGAGGGCTGATCTACTGATTTGTCAAGACCTAGTCAATTTTTAAAAAATAAAAATCAATTTTTAATAAAAAAATTATTAAAATATTTTTTTTTTGAAATTTCCCTTCTACCAACTGGCAATTAAGACTAATTTTGAAGTATCTAGGAGTGTTTGATGAAATGATCGTCACATACACTCTAAATTCCATGCATTCAATTTGAATATAGTTGCATTAATTCAGTCAAACAATGCATAACTTAGGACCCTATACAAAGGAAACCTATTATGTGCACTTCTTTTTTGAGATGTTATGATTTAAAAGTGTGTATTAAGGCCTTTTTCAACAATCCATGAAGTTGCGTTAAAAAATTCAACCATTTTCGCAACGTTTCCCCATGTTTCCCAAAAACTGCAATAAATTACCCGATACAAACGATATATCCCGTGCAATAACCGATACATATCTATATCCCAAGGATGCGATACGTAACGCAATACCGATATTTCGAACACTGGTTGGGAGCATGGATGCGACAAGAGACAATGAAGAGGATGACAACCCAAATGAGTAAAGAAACGGGGTTTTTCCTGGGTTTGTTTAGGAAGAATCAAAAATGTGGATACAGAAAACCCAACTGGAACAGGTGGGAAAACCGTGAACATAAATCTAATTTACATTGTTTGTTTTGCAAGAATGAATTTCATGGAAATGTTGAAAGGTTAGTGGTCAAATGGCAAGAGGTCTCCCGTAAATGTGGAAATGAGGATTTAACTTCTTCTTTTTCAAGACACTCCTGCAAAATTTGAAGAAAGATATGGAAATGGAAATTGATTTTTGCGGCTACTTCTTTTCTCAAAAATAGGAGAAGTGGGTTTCCGAGGAGAACGATATCATTCCCAAGTGATAGATCAACTGAGAAATGCACCCATGGATCGACCAATGGGTCTGTATAAGAATCAAGAGAGAGAGAGAGAAGGTCCGCATTGAACCAAAAAAAAAAAAAAAAAAGGCAAAATAGTGGATGGCTAGTAACACTTCCAATCTAACAAAATCTATTGGCAAATTTCCATTCAAAGAAAAAAAAAAGGATCTTGGGATCATCTCCCATTCACAATGGGACCCATCAGTTCAACAATGTAGATCACTAAACCAATGCAATGTATAAAGGTTTGGGTGCCTCAACTAGATCACTCAATGGCTTCACCCATCCACATCCTGAAGCACAAGCACAAATAACTTGAACATAAATTTAGATTGTCAAAATTGGTTACAAAAATGGTGGTATACAAAATATATATATATATATATATATATATATATATATATATATATATATATATATAATGCAATTCAAGAAATGGAAATGCACATATTTATTTGTCTACCTGATTTTGGATGACGTAGCGACAATAAAGATCCATCCAAATTTTGAACTTGAGCATGTTCCAAAATTCTAGTGCCAGAAACTACATGAAAATTGACATATTGGTTCACTACCATGAAAAATAGTTGAATTTTTCAACATCAACATATCTTATCAAAGTAATTATGTGACAGATTATGATAAAAATGATAAGTATAATTTGTTTATAGTATTAACTAATGAATAGCACATTTAAGTCATTTTGAGATTTTCAAGACCTTTGAGTATCAGATTTGAATGTTACCCCATATGACTACATAGATATCACTAAATCAAAGGGGCTAACAAATTTAAGGTTCTTTTCATGGTATCAGAGCATAAGCAAAAACCATAGATTTCATGGGACTAATTGGCATAAAATAAATAATAAATAAATGTAGCATTTTAAACAACTAATCATAGAACATCATGTGAGAAAGATATTTGTATTTTGGACCACCATTTCATTTCTTTATAGTTGAGTTATCAAGAAAATAAAAGAATGAATATATCTGTAGCTTTCCTTGTTAGATGATTGCTCCTGTGGTTTTCTTTGCCTTATAATTGCTCTTCCATGTCCGTTTGAAATCAATAAATGTTCACTCATTCTTTCATTTCTCTTGATCTAATCTGCAAATAAAGATCGTTTGCTTGCTTATGTCTTATCAGAGGAAAGGAGAGAATAAGTTCATAGAACTTAGTTACTGTTTATTGTTATTATCATTACTTTCTTCAACCGCCATCCTTTATTAAGTTAATATGTAAAAAGGAACAAAAGCCCGAAAGAGTTTAGGCCTATTAGCTTTGATAGTTAGTGCCCATACAAAATGTTGACAAAGATCCACGCACTCAGTAATGGCATATCCAAAACATTAGGGGCTTTCCATATGGGAAACATTCTCAATGGGGGTCTTGTTGCTCATCACTCATAAGTGTATTGACTCTAGAGAAAAAGGACGAAGGTTGGGTATTGTTTGTGTAGAAATATAGATTAAAGACATAAGAAGAGAAGACAAAAATAAGATAAGAAAAGAAGACAAATGAAGACAAATGAGATAAGAAAGTTGGGAGAAGAGAAGAAATGTGAGTTAGGGTTGGACGCCCACCTTCTCCCCTTCATATTAATAATAAAAAGTCAATATAACAATAATACCCTTAATAACAAAGCAAGAATACACTACGCTTCCCAAACCCAAACCAAAATAAGAATAACAAGAAGAAATAACTAAAAACTAGATCTAGGTGGGACGTATAGTGGTACGGCCCACATCTCCGTATCTATTTAATACTCCCTCAAGCTAGAGCATAGATGTCATCAATGCCAAGCTTAGAGTATATGCATGTAGCCTAACCGTAACTAAGGGCCTTGGCGAACACATCAGCAAGTTAAGCTTGAGACTGGACATATGGCATAGATAGTTCTCTACTAGAGACATTCTCATGTATGAAGTGAAAATCGACTTCAATATGTTTAGTTCTCTCATGATAGACTAGATTGTTTGCAATATGGAATACTATCTGATTATCACAAAACAATTGTACGAGTAGATTCACCGCAAACCCCATTTCTTACAACAATTTCTTAATCCACATTAACTCAATAAATAGTATGAGATATTGCTCTATTTTATGCTTCAGTGCTAGAGCCACAAAACTCTTCTTTTTATTTTTTTTTAGGAGAATAGATTTCCTCCCACAAACATACAATACCCAGTAATAGATGGTCTATCTGTTTAAGAACTTGCTCAGTTTGCATCATAGTACCCTATGATCTGAAGATGATTGTTTAGTCTGTAGATTGTATAAAATTCTGTCCTAGCGCTTCTTAAGATACCGTAAAATCCAAGCAACTACATCCATGTGATGTAACCTCAAAGAACTCATAAATTAGATCACCACACTCACAATATAAGATATGCCCAACTTGACTGATAGTTAAATAGATGAGATTACCAACCAATTTTCAATCTCCTAGGGTCTTCAAATCAGTATTTTAAATAGCGGTAGCGTGTGCGTAGCATTCAACCCTCTGTAGCGTATGGCGTAAATAGCATAGCATGTAGCATAAGCTACACGATACTTCTATTTTTTAATTTAAATATAGGAAAATATGATAAATAATTAGAATATATATATATATATATAAGAATGCCTAAAGGATGATTAATTTTTTCAAGTATAGCATATTCAAATAAGTTATAAATTATCATTTATCAAAAGCCAATCCACAAATAAAGTCATAAACCAAATCAAATAATTATGCATCAACAACTTTCCAAGCAAACCACTTTAATTTTTTTTAAATCAAACCACTTTAGTTAATAATGTCTAATTGAAACCACAAGTCACAACTTACAAGTACGAAAAGAAATAAAAATCCCATAGGTTAACAATATTAAATACAATATAGATGTCATCTATCCAAAGAGGGGTTTTCGAAAACCCTCTTTCAAAACCCTTTTTCTTCAAGTTTAGTTTTAAAAGTTTTTTAGCATGTGAGTTTCACACTAACTATAACAAAGGATTTTTTTTAATGATGATAATTTTATTAAACGGCCGCAGCCAAATGAAAACAAAAATAGAAAATTACAACTCAACCAAACTTTGAGGAAATTGATCGACTGACTTAGACACATAAACCCATTCCCTGATTAGGGATTTTGCATTCAGAAAGATCACTTGCACCTTCCTTTGCTTATTCATGAAGCAACGGTTGCTCCTTTCTAACCATATACACCATAAGCCTGCTAGCAACAACATGCGCCAAACAAATTTCCCTACCTTTCCTCTTCCCCCACCGTGCCACGCCAAGAAGAAGCTATCAATCGAATTTGGAATCACCTAGGCCACTCCAAATAGACTGAAGAAACCCTCCCAAATCTTGCCTGCTAAGGAGCAGTGAAGAAAAAGATGATCCACTGATTCCGCATTTTGATAACACATAATACACACGTTCGGGAGGACCAGCCTCCCTCTTTGGAGATTATCAATTGTAAGAACCTTCTTGCAACCTACTAGCGATGCAAACACCGCAACCTTCGAAGGAGCACTGTAGTGCCATAAATGCATTGTTGGACAAGCCTCAACCTATAAGTTACCACCACTTAAGACCTTGAACAAAGACTTGACTAAGAGCCTACCAGATTTATCGTGTTGCCATTTCATATAATCCTTTTCCGAGGGATCCAGACGAACAACGAACAACATATGAAGCTGAAAAAGGCGAGCTTAACAGTCCTAGAGGGGGGGGGGGGGGGGGTGCATAGGACAATGCCAAATAAAAACTTAGAGTACTGAAATAATAAATAAATCAGAATAAATCACAAATCTCAATAGCACTAGTATTGAAAAATTAATTCAAACTTAGTTCGTAGGACAACCTTACACCAAAAATAAAGTTTTAGGTATGACAACCTGATTTCACGAACATTTGTAAGGATCAAGACTTCAAACCAAGCAAAAGACAATAAACCTATCTATTACAATCATTCACCAGTGCAGAAATAAAGTTACAATCATTCACAACAGATACAAAAATTAAACATCCACCACAACACCAGGAGTTATAGTGGTTCGGTGTGTACACCAACTGTTCTCAAACAGCCACACCTACTCTACTCCCAATAATCACAACCCACGTGATATTGGTGTTCACTAAAAACAAGGTTTTCACAGGTTCACGTTAAAACCTTACACAGTTGTGATTTTAAAGGGCTTATCACAAACAAAAACCCCACACTGAGATTTTCTGGCTATCTTAGTCAAAACCAACACATGAGATTTTCTGGCTATCTCAAAGAAACCAAAATACAAAGAATACTTATCTTCTCATTGAAGACGTTTTTTATGTAGCCTGTAGAACCACTTCCCTTGAAGTAGAATGTTCAATGTCCAGTAACACAAACAAGGGTTCTAGGTTATAGATTGATTTTAAATTAATAAAAACCAAAGGCTACTTGTTTGAATTCCTCAAGATCTCAAAGAAGAGCAATTACTCTCTTGAAATAATGAAATTCATGAAAAGAGATCAAGGAATTAAAACAAAAGACCATATAAACAAAATATTAAAATACCATGCAATAGCTTGAAGATAGTGGGAACTTCTTTCTCTCTTGGTGAAGGCTTTTCTTAGCTTGAATTTCGGAATAAGAGAAGGCCTCTATTTATAGTTAGAAATGTTGTTGTTTCAACTCGTCTAAGATCTAACAAAATTTCAAATTTTGGGCGTGATCGGATAAAACTGTTCTTCGACTGGTCGAAGGCCCTGCTCGACTGGTCGAGCATGGGCTTCGACTGGTTGAGGGAGCCAAAATATGGTTGCTGGACTTCGAGTCGAGCAACCCTCGACTGGTCGAGCAATCTGCTCGACTGGTCGAAAAAGCACCAGAAATATCCATTTTTTGGATTTCAAACTTGGACTGATCGAACATTATCTTAGACTGGTCGAGCCACAGCTTAGACTACTCGAACCAAGGCCTAGACTAGTCGAACTTAAGCCTAACCAAAGTATAAAAACCCATATGAGTTTGTCTTTTAAAAGCACCTAAGTCTAAGGTCTTTCTAGGGTTTGTTATACCTGAGAAGACTGGACATTGAAGTGTAAAGCTTGTTCTTCTTCTTGAATCTTCAATAAAGCATAGTTGATCTTCCACTTGAAGTGTAGTAGAAGGTGGAGCTTGATCTTCTACTAGAAGTGTAGTAGAACTTGAACTCATTTTAGCTTGAACTTTCCAACTTCATGACTTGTACTTGAGCTTGCACTTTCCAACTTCATGACTTGTACTTAAGCTTACACTTTCCAACTTCATGACTCTCTTGAAGATGAACTTTCTATCTTCTTGATTCTCTTGAAGGTGAACTTTCTATCTTGATTCACATTGTCTGAACCATATCATAAGTTGTTTTGTCTCATCGAAATTTGACAAACAAGAGTGTGCTTTGTACATTATAGCACTTACAAAAGCAAAGAAGAGAGTTCAAGAAACTCATCCTCATTAAGAAACTTTAATAAAGGATCACCACCATTTTAAGTGAAAGTAGACAAAGAGAGGTTTGGTTTTAACTTTACATTTTAAGCTTATTTTTCTTTTTTTTATAATATGAGTTCTACATTATTTTAAACAAATAAAATAGAAAAAAATAAAAGTAAATGTTCTCATCACACTTCAAAAATAAAAAATAAACAAAAAAT
Source organism: Magnolia sinica (assembly GCF_029962835.1). Taxonomy (NCBI): domain Eukaryota; kingdom Viridiplantae; phylum Streptophyta; class Magnoliopsida; order Magnoliales; family Magnoliaceae; genus Magnolia; species Magnolia sinica. Next base: position 63,294,982 of record NC_080577.1, read on the forward strand.
ACAATGTAGCGTACACTACAAACGCTACACGCTATGTAGTTCTGGTGAACGCTACGACCCCTGTAGCATACGCTACAGGGAATTTACACTATTTAGCTACACTACAAGCGCTATTTTAAACACTACTTCAAATATACTCCCTTAATCGCCAACCAGTCTGTGATTCCGATCCATTTGTGTATCAACCAGTGTTCGAATTATCTCCGATATTATCGAAATATCTCCGATATTATCTTTATCTCCAGCTTAGCGATACCGATAACACTGGTAGCAATACCGATAACGCTGGTAGTATCAAAAATTACAGGTATTACCAATGTATCACTAAGTATTGCCAACGTATCAATATCACTAAAGTAATCATCAATATTTTCAACTATGTGAATTCTAGGTGTTTGATGCGGGACACATGATTTAATGCTAGCATGCAACGTGGAGATTATGAAAGAGTTCATAAGTAATTCAATTGACAAAAGATGCTAACCTACCAATTAATTAAGAGTAAACAATAAGAAATAAAATCTGATTTAACCTAAATCACATCCCCGCATGCTAAGAAATCACATAAATCAAACTAGGACCAATGGAAGGATAGAACTTCCAATTTAGCATAGGCACGTTCCACACTCAATGGACAGATTTGTAGGTTTTATGATTAGAGTTAAGAATGGGAAAATCTGAAATATGGAGAATTAGGGTTTATGGAAATTGGGGAATTATGTTTTTTTAGAAATTGAGGAAAATAGGAAATTGAAGATCTAGGGTTTAGAAGGTTTTAGTGGAAAGGAAAAGAGGAAGACAAGAGAAGAAGAGAATACCTTTCGAAGAAGAGTAAGGAAGGATGTAAGACGAAGAATACCTTTTGAAGAAGAGGAAGAGGAAGGATGTACATTGGAATCCACCACCAAACAAGCTTCTACCCTTTCACAATTAAATTGGAAGGAATTAAAAGAAAATAAGGATGAAAATTCCTTCACACAAAAGAGCTCCACTCTTCTTCTTTTTCTTCTTCTCAATAACACCATTAGGGTTGGAACTCCACCTTCCCTGTGCTTTTATAATTAAAAATTCGAAATTAAAATCCAACATAATTACAACTAACCACTCACTTAAATGGCCCATCATCCAAAATAAGAAAACTAAAACATATATTATTAATCTCAAACATCAAATAACTCATAAAAATAACAAAAACCATAAAGAAAGCAAGATCATAGTACAAGGGGTGCAAATCTAAAAAATCTAGTGGTCCGATGGCCTGATCGACAAGATCCAACGATCGGATCGACACGAAATAGAAATCCTATGACTAAAATGATCTCCTAAGCAACTCACATACATCATCCCGAGGTGGGGTCTTCCTGATGCACGTCCAATGCATGTGGGGTCTTCAAAATGGCCTGGCGGGCCCCATCTGGAACTCGTCTCCCATCCACAAAGAAAATTGTGCTAATGTGGGTGGTTGTATCCGTCTCTGATACATCCGAGTAGGTCATCTAATGTCCCCATCAATTCCCATCGGCTGAGGAGATTTCGCCTCTAACAAAATAAAGTTGCAGTGATGCTCGAGGAGATCCAAGACTCGTCATTGAAGCTCTGCCTCTGCGATCCACGTATTGTCTAATTTTGGTTTGCCCTTCCACTTGACAAGGTACTCCTGGTAACCACCATGTCGTGTGGAAACCACTTCTTCATCTAAGATATCCTTCATCTCCTCTCTTCTCATAGGTATGGATGGTACGGATGGTAAATGTTGAGAAGATGGGTCAGGCAATGACCATGGGTTTTGAGACAGGTCTGAGGCATCATCATCAAAGTTCATGTGAGGGTTAGGGGAATGTCCATGAAATGGTACAAGATCTTCCACATTAAATGTGGAACTGATACCCATGTTAGGTGGAAGATCTATCAAGTAAGCATTCGAACCCAGTCTTTTCAAGATTTTATATGGTCTAGTGTTACAGGCCTGTAATTTTTTTATGGTTCTCTGTGGAAACATTTTGGACGTATTTTAATCATGACTTCATCACCCCTAACAAACTCTTTAAACTTATGGTGTAAGACGGCAATCATTTTGTATGTTTCATTACTTATCTTGATTCTTTGTCTAATCTCCACATGCAAGTCATGCGTATGTTGTGTAGATGCATATGCAAACTCTGAAGGCCTATGGAATACAGACATGGGTATGCGATCTATAGGGGTTCTAGGCTCATCTACTAGCCTTTCCAAGTCCACATCCTCCCCAGGACTCATTTGATCGTGATGAAGATTTGATAGAGTCAATGTGTGAATGTCTCGTATGGGTATAAGCTCATCCAGTATGCCCTCTGAAATAACAACACTGGACTCCTCCAATACCGGACTCCACCTCAGATGGTAACTCTACACTAACCTTGGGTGTAACCTCAGGTGGCAACTCCATAATAATCTTAGGTGTGACCTCACTTGCCATGTGTGCATACAATGTCAAATCAGTTTTAGTCTCTCTTTCAGACTCTTTGGCATTAACTATAGAAAGAGACTCAAGTTGGAGTTTCGTCACATCTTCAGGACCACATGTCTTGACGTCCTCCTTTTTAGAAATGCCTTTAGACGGGAGAGACTTCAAGATAATCATTTTGCCTCCATACAGAAACAAACACATATTCGAGCAACCGAATAGTGTTGCGTCCGTGTCATACAACCAAGGCCTGCCCAAAATGATGTGGCCTATATCCATAGGCAAAACATCACACCACAACGTGTCCGTATAGGAACAAAATTGAATGAGAATAAGACAACGCTGAGAAACAAGAATTGAAGATGCATCAACCCATGAGACTCGATAGGGCTAAGGGTGAGGAACGAATAGCATACCTAAGTGGTCCACGGTGCGAGTAGATACCACATTGATGAAACTGCCACTATCAATGATCACCTTCCAGTTTTTGCCGCCACACTTGGCATAAGTGTGGAAAATTGAATCCCTGCGCCAATCATCACTTTCTACAATTTGGCTTAAGGCGCAGCTAATAATTGCAAGTGGCGTAATCTCAACTTGATCCCTGACTTGTGATTGAACATCTTCCCGAGTGTTGAGGTTTGCCTGAAGGGAGGCTTCAAGCCGATGGACACACAAATTGATCACGATCAATTGAGTTGTGGTGGTCCTATTGTGCGCTTCAATAGCCATCAGACGATTGTTGATAGCGTCAAGGGCCTCATCAATCTGCTCTAGATTCATAGTGGAATGTAGGCCAAAATCACGTCCTAAACGAGTGGGCATACACAAGGACACTCTAAAGGAAATCCTAGGTCCTAGGACAATGTGATGACAATAATAGTACTAACCTAGAGATCACGCTAGACACACTAACCAAAAAAAACCAGCAAGTCACTACCCTCAAATATTGTGTTGAAAATTCAGCAGGGTAGTAATCTAAGGGTGCCAAATTGAAAATTCAGCAATGTGATACCCTGAGATTTCTATGCTGAAAATTCAGCAATGGTATAAGTGGAAATGCTAGCTGAAAATTCAGCAATATGGTACTCCAAAAAAAAAAAAAAAAAATCAGCAATACGATCCTATATGCAATGAATGTTCCACTAACCCTAAATGTGACTCTAACCTAGATGCAACACAAAAATCATATGCTAAACCTATGCTCTGATACCAAATTTGATGCAGAACACATAATTTAATGCTAGCATGTAATGTGGAGATTATGAAAGAGTCCATAAAGTAATTCAATTAACAAAAAATGCTAACCTACCAATTAATTAAGAGTAAATAATAAGAAATAAAATCTGATTTAACCTAAATCACATGCCTCCATGCTAAGAAATCACATTAATCAATTAAAACTAGGACCGATGGAAGGATAGAACTTCTAATTTAGCATAGGCACGTACCACACTCAATAGACAGATTTGTATGTTTAATGATTAAGGTTGAGAATGGGAAAATCTGAAATATGGAGAATTAGGGTTTATGGGAATTGGGGATTTTGGAATTAAGTTTTTTTAGAAATTAGGAAAAATAGGAAATTGAAGATCTAGGGTTTAGAAGGTTGCAATGGAAGGGAAAAGAGGAAGACAAGAGAAGAAGAGAATACCTTTCGAAGAGAAGAGAGGAAGGATGTAAGACGAAGAATACCTTTTGAAGAAGAGGAAGATGAAGGATGTACATTGGAATCCACCACCAAACAAGCTTCTACCCTTCCACAATTTAATTGGAAGGGAGGGTTTTTCTAGGGTTTTTTTTATTTATTTAAATAAATAAATAAATAAATAAATAAATAAACCCTAAAAATAAGGAGGAAAATTCCTTCACACAAGAGAGCTCCACTGTTCTCTTTTTTCTTTTCAATAACACCACTAGGGTTGGAACTCCACCCTTGTTGTGCTTTTATAATTAAAAATTCGAAATTAAAATCCAGTATAATTACAACTATGTCACTTACTTAAGTAAAAAGGCCCATCATCCAAAATAAGAAAACCAAAACATCTATTATTAATCTCAAACATCAAATAACTCATAAAAATAACAAAAACCATAAAGAAAGCAAGATCATATTCCAAGGAGCCCAGATTTAAAAGATCTGATGGCCCGATGGCCTGATCGACAAGATCCAACGGTCAGATCAACACAAAATAGAAATCTTGTGACTAAAATGATCTCCTAAGCAGCTACATGCATCATCCCAAGGTGGAGTCTTCCTAATGCACGTCCAATGCATGTGGGGTCTTCAAAATGGCCTAGCAGGCCCCATCTGGAACTCGTCTCCCATCCACAAAGAAAGTTGCGGTAATGTGGGTGGTCGTTTTCGTCTCTGATACATCCGAGTAGGTCCTCTGATGTCCCCATCAGTGTCGCTTATATTGCCAATGCATCAATATCACCAATGTATCGCCAATATTTTTTACTATGTAAATTTTAGGTAATGCTTATATCATAAGTGTATCAATGATATTTCAATAATATCGCCAACGTATTGATATCATCAAAAGTTTGTTTATTAAAAAAATTTATTTCATGTCTTTTTTCATGGGCACATGGTTGTATGTAGTGTTCAATTTCTCATTGATAATGTCTCAATATTATCGATATAGCAACATGCACGATATTAAGACCACGATCTTTCGTTTGCTTTCCAATTGTTGATGATTTCTAGATGAAGTATCGTGTTATTGATATTTTGCAATACTGATGGATGTTTGGATGGAAGTTTGGATGGTTAAATAGGTCGGATGGGATGGTTGGATTGATTTCTTACAACAACACATGCTTTTAAGGCCCCATTAAATGGAAACATGTTATGTATGCATTCTTTTTGCAATTTATTTTTTTTTAAATATGAAAATATGTACATTTTAACATCTCCTGAAGTTTCGCTGAAAATTCCACCGTTTTTCCCATGTTTCCCCGTGTTTCCGGTTATCAGCGATATTATCGGCAATATTTATATTGTTTCTGTATCCCCGGGCAACGAAACTTGTAGCGATACCCATACTTCGAACACTAGATGATACTTCACAAGATCCTCAATCCCCCTATTATCACTTCCTATAACAACAATATTATCAACATACACCACTAACACAATAAGACCTACGGTGCCTTTCCGCACAAAGATCATTCTGACTTTGAACAACACCATAGTTCAACACAACCTTACTAAATTCGTCAAACCATCGTATGGTGACTACTTAGGTCATAAATTGCCTTATTTAATTTACATACCTAGTCCGACTCCCCCTGAGCAACAAACCCAAATGGTTGCTCCATATAAACCTCCTATGCAAGATCACCATGAAGAAAGGCATTTTTACATACAGTTAGAAGAGAGGCCAGCCATGATTAATGACCACAGAGAGGATAACACAAATAGAGTTCAACTTGCAATAGGAAAGAGGGTCTCAATATAATCAAGCAAGCCTTCAAACGTTCAACAATACCATCAGGGTGAAACTTAATGGTGTACACCCACCAATAACCAACGGCACATTTATCGGCAGGTAGACTAGTGAGTTTGCCTTTCTTCGGCAGCTTGCTATGTCCTCATTAATGGCTCCCCAAAAGGTTTCTTTCAGCTTTCCAGGGGCCTTAAACAAGGGGATCCCCCTTTCTCTTTGCCATTGCAACTGATGGACTTATTCGTATGCTGTCCAAAGAGGCCGTTGTAGGCTACTTCAAAGGTTTCAAAGTAGCTAGATCCTCCCCTACTATCTCACACATACAATTTGCATATGATACTTTATTATTCTATGAAGCCTCAGAGTCTACTGTAATTAGCTTGAGGATGGTTATTAGATGCTTTGAAGCCATTTCTGGGCTCAAGATTAATCTCTATAGAAGTGAAATGCTGGGCATAAACATTTCTAATGATTCTCTTCTTCCCTTGCAGTTGTCTTTGGTTTTAAAATTGGATCTTTCCCCTCTAAATACTTAGACCTTCCTCTTTGCATTAGCAAGCCTACCAATCACCAATGGGATTTTGGCATGTTGTTATAGAAAGAATGGAAAGAAAGCTTGCCCCTTGGAAGAGCTGACACTTCTCCTTGTGGGATCGCCTTGTTCTTATTAAATTGTTCCTTTCCAAACTTCCTTCCTACTTCCTTTCTCTATTATGATGCCACAAATCCATTATCCTCTAGATAGAGAAGATCTGAAGAAAAAAATTACAACACTATTCACAATTTTATTTTTTATTTAAAAAAAAAAAAAAAAAAAAAAGATTCGAAGAAACTCTCTTTGGAATGGTGGTTCCCTTACCACAAATTTCATCTTCTTAGTTGGTCAGGGGTGTATAAACCCTATACCGAGGGAGGGGCTGGAATTAAAGTCCTCTCATATGCCAATTCCACCCTGTTGGGGAAATGGTTGTGGTGTTTTGGATCCGAGAAGGTAAGTAGGTGGAGGGAAGCTATTGCTAATAAATATGGTGTTGAGAAAGGTGGTTGGTTTACTAAAATTTCCTCCCTCTATGGGGCTTTCAACATTTGGAAAGCCATTTCAAGTGTTAAGGAGTCCTTCCTTAAGGGGGTCTCTTCTAGTCTAAGAAATGGCAGTAAGATTAAGTTCTGGTTGGACAAATGGATCTTGGTTAGACCCCTTGTTGATGCCTTTCCCAATCTAGCCAACATCTCCCTTTTTTGTACTTGATTGGTTCTCCTATTGGAACAGAAATCCAGTGTCCCCCATGCATAAGAGATCTTTCTGAAGCTAAAACTGAAGCTTTACTTAATCTCCTTCACCTCTTGCAAGGGACTCGGCCCTCCCCAGATACAAATGATAGTCTCTCCTGGTCTCCTTCCCCCTCCGAGAGATTCTCCATCAAGACCTTCTACAGCCATCTCTTTGCCTCTTCCTCGATTGCTAGAGGGAGAACTCTTATCGTAGACAACCTGTAGAGGGGCAAGATGATCCTTCCTAACATTTACCCCTTTTGCCTCAAGGATGTGGAGATAATCTCTCACATTTTTCTCCATTGCTCTTATTCGTTAGCCATTTGGGTAGACATCTCTTCCAAATTCTCTGTTAAATGGGTGATGCCAGCATTTCAAGCTTCTTACATGCTTGGAACAGCTCTAGTCTCCGCGGAGACTCATCTTTCTTATGGAGATTGTCCAGGATGGCTTTCTCTGTGGGTAATCTGGAGCAAAAGGAATCATCATTGCTTTCAGAACACTTCCAACTCTACTCCTTCTGTCATTGCTCATATAGTCATATTGTCAGGGACGTGCAAGAATGGTCCATCAGTCTTCCTCTCCAAGACGGATCCCTCATTGCCACAATCCTAGGCTAATTCTGTTCGCTTAGGTTTTGGCAAGTTCATTTGCAACCTCTGTTTCAAGTTGTATAGGTTTTTTCTAGGTTTCTTCTTTGTTTTCCTTTCCTTTTCTTTTCTTTTCTTTTCTATTTTTTCCTTTCTAATCTCTATTTTTCCCTTCTTAGGTTGTCTGTGTTTGTTTTTGTTTTCTTTCAATAATATTCAATCTTCTAAAAAAACAATAATAATAATACGTGTTCTATGATAAATATAATTAGGGCTCCCAAAAGGTCATGCCAGACCTGGACCTAGCAAACACAATTTGTCGATGCCTAAAGAGCTATGGTCACCCTCCAAATCTTCAAAAGAAGACAAGTTAGAATTGACAAAGAACAAAAGGAAGCAATGAGACTACGGAAGCAGGACCTAGAACTCCTAAGAAGGAGGTTCCTAGCGAAAATGTTGCAATCCAAGGTGATGATAATGAGGAGTCTGCCATTAAATTGCCCGATGGATCCATTAATGGATTTATTATTGGATCAATGACCATATCAGAGGAATTCCTACTTAACTAGAAAACCAGTTAATGGATGACAAGGTAGAAGGGACCAATGGATTGGCGGATATAGATAAATATGGACCACTTCATGATCATATTGGCAAGCTCTATGGCAATCAACATCCCAATGCCATCACAACCATGATCAAAGAGCACATATCAGAAGCCAACAACAACCTAGATGACATTGCGACACTCGAGAATTGATCAACAGCAACAACAAAAAATCCACAATCGACAATCAACATTCAAAGACAACGAATCCACTATTGCAAAAGAAGTGGACATAGACACCCATGGCATCAAGAACTACTAAGAAATGAAAGAAGAGATGGCGTGATCCCCAGCACCATCCTATACACGAGATGACGAGCCAACGCGTAGATTTTCACCATCAACTTCCGCCAAAGCAAAAGAAGACGCACTACAAAGGCAAATCATCGTGATAAGTTGATATTGGCTCTGAAGTCTGAACTAGAGGACGTGTTCTATTCGAAGCTGGTAGATACATCTAGAGCCATGTGGTTCAATACTTCAATTATAAGATGCATTAAAGCCATACAGAATGGAAGATTAAAGATCCAACCATTAGATCCCTAATCAAGCCCAGATTAGGCCCATCTGAGGATCCCAATTAAAGATACAACCAACCAGGTTGAAGATCTAGATATTGATTAGAGATCCCACCATCTAGATTGACGATTTGGACCACATCACATCAGTGATCCAGATTGGTCTGATGATTGACTTGATCGGCCTGATTAAGGGGTGGTCTGTATGGAGCCAATACACCCAATTGGATGGCCCTAATGGATCAATTCGTGTGACAAACCAAGGTTGATATGTGACCCAATGGACTATGAGCTCCACAAGACCCATCTGATTGTTCACAGATTATTCCAAACATCGACCATGTGACATTCCTTGATTTTTCAGACGTACACAAATCATATGGTTCATAAGATGTCCTTGTTTACACTTATACATGTGGACCATGGGCCCCACAAGCCTATGAGGTTTGTATTAAAGTCTATAAGTAAGACATGGAAAATGATTTTAGAGATTTTAAGTATTATCTATTAAGTTCCCCTTTAGATTTAGCAATACAAGTGCCAACCACTTATTTGATTTTGTTTTCTCTTTTTTCTTTTTTGGAAAGGCTCCACTTATTTTATTATGTTATGTAATAAGTTTAAAAATAGAGAAGAGGCGACATCTTTTAAATTTCTTGGAATTATTTGTAACCTGTCCATAAAAGGCAGGCCAAATCTTCTACATTTCTTAGATTTATTTGTAACCTGTCTATAAGAGGCCTACAGTGAGAGATGTATGTTATTGTGATCATTTGAGGAAAAGAAAAAGTTTTCTTAGCGTGGGTGGCCATTTGGTAGTAGAATAGTGGGGATTTGCTGCAACCACTGCAGTTTAGGCTTGTGGACTGTTTCACTCCCAGTCTACTTTTATTTTGGTGGATATTAGACTATTACAGTTCACTGAAAGATCAGAACCACATCAGAGACATTCGGAGCCAAACCTAGCTTCGACACTTCTAGATCTGAATCATGTGGCTCGTGCATCAGAAATTTTCTTGCAATGGCTTAAGGTCAAAAGGCCAAATGAAAATAAGAGAACGAAAAAGTTTCATAGATCCCTGAATTTCTTATCCCACAAATACCATGAAAACTCTAGCTTTTCTACTAAATAAGAAAACATGAAATAGATTTGATCATTTCAGAGAACAAAGGAGAAGTATGCACTTACAATGGGCAATGAGAAGACGGGTTTCTTTGGTGCTATCCAATTGAATCATGACTGAAACAAGGTTCTAGAGGCCTTGCCTGAACAAATTTTCTACAAGAGAGAGAAAGAGAGAGGGAGGAGGGACCATTTTTAGCCCCTTCATTGTTAGGAAAAAGACAATAAAGAGGATTTAGAAGACCACATGTTCTCAACTTTTATTAGCAAACTAAATAAATAGGATTTTTCATGCAAAAATATTTTAAAAACCACATCTCTTGTATTTGATTGAGAAAGCAAAAAAGTAACATGCGTTCATTGATATAAAATATTGATTTCAATGCCAAAAGCATTAACACCAAAATGTGAAGTACCTTGATTGGGCAGCAAAATTTGTTTTGTGAGGTCCCCTTCGGAGTCAGTTTCCGGAGTTGGGTAGTAGCAACTAGTAGGCAAGCATTATGTAGGACTTGTAGGGCACGTGACCTGAGCCCTAGAACAGTGCATCCAGGTTTTTAATTATGACAATTGACAAGTAGGCCATGCTTCAAATCTACAAGAACCTAGCAACCTACCAAGTGCTTGCTACTGCCCAACTCTGAAAACTGATTCCAGACTTTGCATAGATCATGTGGGTTTCAGCTCTGATTACAAATCCAGATCGCTGCTGCTTTTTCACATCCCACCTTAGATGGACCATGTCCAATAGATCTCCTCAACAGGAGGATTTTAAACTTTATTGTGCCATCAGATATCCAAGAACATCTGATTTCCATGGGATTCTGAAGCAATGAGATTTCAATAAAACTGATTTTGCCATTATCCCATTTCAACCAGCCAAACCAAAGTTCAAAACTATCCAGTTGAATTTTACCAAGTTGGTCTTCCTAGACGTCTAAGTTTTAGAGTACTAACGGCTAACACCTGCCTGGATCCTTGCTGCATCAGACCTTTGGACAAACCTTTTGAACAAGAGGTTTGCTAAGCCCACACATGGGTACAAGGCTGCCGAATCTAAACATCATCACAAGCATTGTTCGGAGTATCCTGATATTATCAAAATATCCTCGATATTATCCATATCTCCATTTTGGTGATACCGATAACAACAGTAGCGATACTAATAACACTGGTAGTCTCAGAAATTCCAAGTATCAAGATGTATCGCTAAGTATCGCCACTATTTTCGATTTTGTAAATTCCAGGTGTCACTTGTATCACTAATGTATTGATATCGCCAATATTTTTTACCATGTAAATTCCAAGTGTCACTTGTATTGCTAGTGTATCGACGATATTTCGATAATATCATCAATGTATCGATATCGTACAAAAATTCTGTAAGTGCTTGTATTTAAAGCACACTTGGAGTTGTCAAATTTTGTAGACAAAATAATGGTTAGATCTCAAGTTCACTTCAGTCCTCTACGGCACCTCATGAAGATTGGCTCAAAATCTTAAGACTTAAGGACCAAGGTGTCCCGTATCGGTATCGGTTGGTGTAACGGTGACCTACAAAACCGATACGGATACGGGGGCGTAACGGCCCGTAACGGCGCAAAATTTTTTTTTTGCTAAAAAAATATGAAAAAATATGGATTAAATCCGGAATATTCTAAGCATTCCAAATATGCATACATTTATAAATTAGAACATGTTTATGGTGGTGTAACGGTCCACTCTTTGGTGAGAAGTTGTATCGGACTGTCTGATGAATTTATGAACTAGATAACCTGAATTTGATTACAAAATTCATATATTTAATTTTCTAACTATCTACTATCAATGATAGATATATTAGAATGAATGTAATATGAAAATATCTTACATTTAGGTGTTTGCAATTATTTTTTAGGACCAAAATTCATGCGTAAATAGAAAAAAATATTTAAAAAATATATAAAATGGCACCCCAAATATGTAAAATGCATATTAACATGTTCTACTATGATTAACACATCATATGACATCATTAAAACAACAAAAGAATCATTAAAAAATGATTTTTCGAATTTTCAAAAAAAGGGCCGAAATAAATGCGTAAATAGAAAAAAATATAAAAAAAAAATATAAAATGGCACCCCAAATATGTAAAATGCACATTAACATGTTCTACTATGATTAACACATCATATGGCATCATTAAAACAGCAAAAGAATCATTAAAAAAGGATTTTTCGAATTTTCAAAAAAAGGGCCGAAATAAATGCGTAAATAGAAAAAAAAATATAAAAAAAATATATAAAATGGCACCCCAAATCTGTAAAATGCATATTGACATGTTCTACTATGATTAACACATCATATGGCATCTTTAAAACAGCAAAAGAATCATTAAAAAATGATTTTTCGAATTTTCAAAATAAGGGCCAAAATAAATGCGTAAATAGAAAAAAATATAAAATATATATAAAATGGCACCCCAAATCTGTAAAATGCACATTAACATGTTCTACTATGATTAACACATCATATGGCATCATTAAAACAGCAAAAGAATCATTAAAAAATGATTTTTCGAATTTTCAAAAAAAGGGCCAAAATAAATGCGTAAATAGAAAAAAATATTAAAAAAATATAAAATGGCACCCCAAATCTGTAAAATGCACATTAACATGTTCTACTATGATTAACACATCAAATGGCATAATTAAAACAGCAAAACAACCATTAAAAATTGATTTTTCGAATTTTAAAAAAAGGGGCCAAAATTCATGCGTAAATAGAAAAAAATATAAAAAAATTATTAAATGGCACCCCAAATCTGTAAAATGCACATTAACATGTTCTACTATGATTAACACATCATATGACATGATTAAAACAGCAAAACATATTAAAAAAAGTATAAATACCTTTTTGTGATGAATTTCTGAAAAATGGCCCACCGAGCTTTGATTCAAAAAAATCTATAATATAATGTGTTTTTATCTCAAATACCTAGCCAAAGTTGGTCGAAATTAGTAGTAGAAGGCGTGAGAAACAGTTTGGAAGCAATAGGTTTCAAAAAAACAGCAAAAACAGAGCTTAAAATGAAAAAAAAAAAAAGTTACCATTATGGACTCGTTACGGGCCCGTAACGGCCCGTAACGGCCGTTACACCCCATAACGGGCCCGTATCGGCCGATACGGGTACAAAATCTCGTAACGGCCGATACGACTCCGAAACGCGTAACGGTTCCCACCGTTACCGTTACGTATCGGCCGTTACGGCCGATACGTAACCGTTTTGGCACACCTTGTTAAGGACTGGCATGGTTTCAAGATAAAGATCAATGTATATGCCAACCACCAGGTTGAATAACCCTAGAAAGACCTTAAGATTAGGCCCTTTTGAAAAATGTTTAATATGCTTAATGTGCAAGTTAAATTCACTGATGTTCGGCCAGCCCAAACTTCAGGTTCAACCAGCCTGACTTACTTCGGCTAACCCAGCTTCAGATTTGGCAAAGTTTCCAGATTTAACGGAAAATCTACTGCAAATTCGGCCAACCCAACTTTAGGTTTGGCCAACCCGAAGTTGTCTTGGGTCAAGTTTCCAACAATGAAATGGAACTTTCGGATTTCAAAGGGATTCAGCCAGCCAAATTTTGGCTCGGGCCAATCGAATTTTTTATAGCCGTTGGAACAGAATCGTTGGAATCCAACCAGCCAAACCTATTTTTAGGCTAACCGAATTTCCAACTCCTTTGGCTATAAATAGAAACATTCTCTCATTCATTTTTACAACGAAAATTGGTGATAAACCTTCCTCAAGTTAGAGAGAAACTCAGGTCCTCCCAAAGTTATCTGTGTGGTAATTCTTATTCTTATTTAGCTTATTCAATTCTCTTTCTCAAGTTGGTTTTAAATGCTTATTAGAGAGTAATATATGCTCTACTTGAGAAATAGAGAATTGAATCCGCAGCAGTTAGGGTTTATATTCTTTGAAATACATTAGATCCCTCTATTCTTTCTGGTTGAGCATATACTGCTTCATCGACTCTCAAGAAAGAATATCGCTGCTCGAAGCCTCGACTACATCTTCAAAGCGACATTGTCTTCTGAAGATAAGTACTATTATTATTTTATTTCATTTTGGGTTTGTTGAGATAGCCCGAAAATCTCATTTGGGTTGATTTGTGGTAAGCCCATGAAAATCACAAGAACTGTAAAGGTTGTTAAGGTGAACTTGTGAAAACCTTAATTTAGTAGAAAGCCAAAATTAAGAAGGTAATAATTTTGGGAGTGGAGTAGGTGTGTGTTAAACACCGAACCACTCTAAGTCCTTCTGCATTTGTAGTAATTGAATTATTTGATTCTCTGCCTTTTACTATTTTGAAAGATTGATTCCAAGGACGTTGTGAAATAAGGTTGTCCTGCCTAAAATAATAGGTGAAGGTTGTCCTACGAATGAGTTGAAATCAAGGTTTCAATACATTGTGTGATTGATAATATATTTTCCGCATTTTATTATAAGAAATTGGTATTGTCCTAATCACCCCCCCTAGCTCATCTTTCAAATTGTTTATTAAAAGACTTTCCATTACATTTTTTTATGGGCACATGATTGTATAAAGTGTTCAAATTGTCAACGACAATATTGATCATAGCACGATATTATTGGAGTTCTAGCCAATGTCAACGAGACTCCTCTAGGAAAATGATTATGGCGCTTCGACTCCAAGCCAAGCAACTGATGGAGAGAATTAGGAGCTTGTAAATATTATGTGGAGGAAAGGGGTTGGTTCACCAAGCACTCCTCCATTTTGCCAAATCATGTTGGGACATGAGCCCAAAAATGAGGTAGATCCAAAACTCAAGTGGGGCACATGATAGGAAACAGTGAGGATTGAAGGTCCACCATTGAAACATTCGTTGGGCCATAGAAGGTTCGGATCAAGCTAATATTTGTTATTTCAGTTCATCCCAGTAGAAATGACCTTATGAACGATTTGGATGGGATATAGACATCACAGTGGACCCCAAGGAGGTTTCAATGGTGGGCATTTCCCTACCCACTTTTTCCTATGATGTGGCTCGTTTGAGTTTTGGATATGCCTCACTTTTGGGCTCATGTTCTAACAAGAGTTGGCAAAATGGATGGACAGCTTATGAGCGCAAGAACTTCGTGTGACAGGGTGTTGCGGGGGCAAGTTGTGTCCCCAATTAGTTAGGATAAGGCTGAGATGATGATAGGCTCCTCACCAGACAACCCAATTTATAGGCCCAAAGTTATTAAGATCTTGAAATTTTACCTGAAATTGTGTTCCTTTTTTACTTTTGGTAGAGTTTTGGTAGAAAAGCCCGTTGCTTCACCGGAAAACTAATAGTGGTGTTAGAATCTGATACGCAATCTGGAATTTTATTTTATTTTTCTCAAAAGAAAACAAAGTGCTACAAAGACAAGGACTAGAACTTGAACATACATAGTTTCATGCTGCTCTCCCCATGCTTGTGTTTTAAGTCATTCACCACATTGGCCTCACTACCTGTGGCTCCAAAATCGGTCCAATTCAGTCATCAGGTGGGGCACACATGTATGTTGGTTTTTAACAGCCCATTTTTATAAAAATGCATGGCCCACCTGATGAGCTAACCATTTTTCATAGGTAAGTTACAAATCACGGTCCACCAGAGTTCCGCATACAGGTCAATCACTAGGCTCACCCCACAATCTATGTGTCATAGCTCAAAAAACAGGCCAATCTGATCATTGAGTGGGTCACATAAGCACGTCGAAGTGGACGTTGCTTTTTGTAACAGTCCATTTCCACAAAAATGTGTGGCGCACCCTATGACCAAACCCATGTTTTAGACAAAAGATACAAGGCTGGGCCAACCAATGAATGACCCATATCTTACACAAATGTGCAAAGAGGAGCCACTGTGATCAGACAAGATACACAGCAATTGTCCACAGTCAACTTGAAAGAAAAAAAAAAGTATCCCCAATGAGGGAGATTTTTGGGGCGCAGTTATTGGCATCTTCCATCTGGGAGTTGGGGCATGTTCCACTCACAACGGTTGCAACAAATCAATGGTCATGATTACCGAACCTTGGGGAGGGGCACGGTCCACACACTGTGGGGCGCAACAAATCAATGGTCATGATTACCGAACCTTGGGGAGGGGCACGCAACAAATCAATGGACCTGATTACCTTACATAACGAGAGACAGAGAGATTACCGTGGGTCAGAGGTGCGGCGTCGCCGGCTACGAAGGGATTCGGCAGCTAGAGCTTCGGCATAGGGAGAAAGGGAGAGGCAGATAAGAGCTCTGGCAGTTGGGCATATGAGAGCCGACAGGTCTTTCTGCAATGCGCGGGAGAAACAGAATGGAAACAAGGAAACTCAAATAGCGACCAAAGGAGGAAGAAGGGATTTTTACAAAACTGGCCTACGGTTTAGCTAATGCTGGCGTTTAGCATCACTTCTTCTTTTTTTTCCTTTTTTTTTCCATTTTCTTTTTCCTCGTCCATTTTATATTTTTATTTTTTTGCCTCAGACAACTTCTGAAATTTTCAAAGGACCAGAATACATGTTGCATACCCGACACCTACACGATATTTGGGGCGTGTTTGGGAGGTGGGATTGGAAGGGATTAGGTGGGATGGGATTCAAAAACCATAATTATTACCCATGGCCCTGTCGCCATCGGATAAGATTAATGCCATGCTTTGTAGGTAATACGTGGTACAGTGAATGGATATACCCACCATCATTTGAAATTTCTAATATCTAAATCGGTTCATTTGTTGTGTAACCTCATTTTATGGCATGAGCCTAAATATGAGGTAGATCCAAACTTATGTGGCCCCGAAGAAGTTTTCAATGATAAGTATTCAATCCCCGTTATTTTCTATGGTGAGGTCCACTTATGCTTTAGATTTACCTGATTTTTTGGCCCATGCTCTAAAATAATCTCGATAAATGGGTGGACGGTGTGGATATAGCCCACACATCATGGGGAACCTACACAACTTGCTAACATTGAGTGAAATTGGCACGGGACCAATGCAATTCCATCTAATCTAATTCCAAGCTTTTCCATTCTTCCCAAACACGGAGTGGAATTGGCACAGGACCGGATGAATCCCATCCCACCTAATCCCTTCTTTGGGCAGTGGGATGGATCAGATGGAATTGCATTGGGTCCGTGCCAATTTCACTCAATGTTAGCAAGTTGTGTAGGGCCTACCATGATGTGTGGGCTATATCCACACCATCCACCCATTTTTCGAGATTATTTTAGAGCATGGGCCAAAAAATTAGGTAAATCCAAAGCCCAAGTGGACCCCACCATAGAAAGCAACGGAGATTGAATACTTACCGTTGAAAACTTCTTTGAGGCCACATAAGTTTTGGATCTACCCCACTTTTAGGCTCATGCCATAAAATGAGGTTACAAAACAAATGAACGGTTTAGATATAACGCATGTGTGTTATTCTTAATAATTTCAAATGATGGTGGGTATATTCATTCAATTACCACTGTATTACCGTCCAAGCATGGCATTAATCTTATCCCATGGCAACAGGGGACAATCCCTACCATGGGTAATAATTATGTTTTTTGAATCCCATCCCACCTAATCCCTTCTAATCCCACCGCCCAAACACACCCTAAGTCTTACAGAAGTAAAGAGGGCCCTCCAAAGATATTTGGAGTAGGTCCCATCAATCCACTCTATGGACCCAAAAAAGCATTAATTTCATCATGATCTGAGCCTTTTGGAACTGAGAATGGTTTATTTATAATTGTTTTCTACGGTGTGGTCCACTTTTGATGTGGTTTACTCATTTTCTTAGGCACATACCTTGAAATGAAGACCCTAATTGAATTGACGGTAAGGATTTTTCACATAGCTCATGGTGGGCCCCACAAAAGTTATTTGAATACCCTTTTATGGGGTTAAGCCACTGCAGAAGACCCTATTTTTTATTTTAGATTTTAGTTTTAGGAGGGAAATCAACCGAAACCCTTCTTCTTCGTTCAAAGTTTTCTTGATGTGACCCACCACTACTCTTCGATTATTATATTCTTTAGCGTTCTGTTCAATTCTCTTACGATTCATTGACTTGCATTCCATTATCTAATATTATTTCACTACAAGAAATGCATGTTAGGGTCGTCTCTATTCCATCTGACTACTCACCAACCTTTTGTGTACAATATCGTCATAAAAAGAAAGAAGTAGATAGGTGTAACCTGTATTATTTAGTAAGAAAATGAAGTTGCGCAAATGTTAATATTGACCCATTGTACATGACAACAGTAACATGTTGAAAATCACAATGATGGCCAATTGTACATGACATCAGTAACTCATTAAAATTTATAACAGGAATCCATAACACATGACAACAGCGACCCATTGTACAAGACAATAGCGACCAATTGTACAAGACAATAGCTATCCATTGTATATGACAGAGGTGACCCACTAAAAATCACAATGGCGCTCAACTTTATCTTTTTGTATGTGTTTAATATTATTTTTCTAAACCTAATAGCCCCACCTTTTCCTTCTCAGGTATACCAATATTGAAAATCATGGCTCTCTAACCCATTCTATGCTATTATAATGGGGAGTGCGTATATGACAAAGAGAGATTCTCATATAACGTCAGTGAATCTAAATGTATCTTTATGAGCATTAAAATTACATACATAGAGCTCATAACTAAAATGCATAAGATTACAAAGATAACACTCGAAGAATATAATGTTATAAAATAAAGGTTGTGTGGTTTGGATAGGGTCACGTATCATTTCCTCCATATATTATCAGAGACAATGAAGATGTCTTGCCGTATACACTTTTCTCCAATTAGAACCTCAATTTTCATATATCATTGTTTATAGAGAAATTGAAGTCTACAGTTATTGTCCAAGAAACCATGTTCGTAGATTTGAATGAGCAGTTTGTAAATTTGAATGAGTTGTGTAGATATTCTTGAGCTATTAACCAATGCACTAAGACATGATCTAAGTGTTGACAGTTGTGAGCCATAATATTTTCACTTGTTGGATAATGAAGACTGTACAGATATCCCTGGGCCATTAACCAATGCACTGAGACATGATTCAATGGTCGATAGTTGTAAGCGACCATCAACTTTAACCTAAAATTCAGCTTACTGATTAGTGAAGAATATGCAGATATTCCTGGATTATCAATTTAATTGAGTAATATTCCATTAGATGTCATGGTTGCGCCAACCGAAATGGTGCCACTGGATATGCATGCAAATGATACTGCATTCATTAACGTTGATCTTTCGGGATATCCGAATGTGGTCGGTGATCCCAATGACCTAGCCGTTGAACAAATGTTTAAGGATAAAAATTGACTAAAGATTATTTTAAGCAAGTTAATGATGTGAAATCACTTTTAATACAAAATCTTGAAATTAAACAAGTAGAGATTCATTGTTAAATATCTTATAGAAAATTATGGTTTAAGGGTGTCTGAATTGAGACTAAACAACTCTGGGATTTTTTAAATAAAGATATACATATCTAAATACATATGTAGCGTGTCTTCTAAGGGAATGGGGAGTGGTCGACGTAAGGGAATAAAGAGATATCGTCACCAAGTGAGCAGTAAGATAAGCAGCAAATTTGTCGTTAGTCACATAAAGTCAGGTGTAGTATGCAGGCCAAGTAATATTATGTATGAAACGTCTAAGAAATATGGAGTTCAAATCTGTTATATGAAAGCATGAAAGGGTAAGCATATTGCAATGTTCGAGGTAATGAGATCGTTCGAAGAATCATACGCCGTTCTCCCAGCCTCTCTTCACGAGTCGACAAAGGAAAACAACCAAATTGCAACAGATTTACAAATAAATAAAGAAATGAACATATTTGAGATATGTTTCATTGCACTCAGACAATCTATCAGAATCTTTCAGCAGTTTTTTCGAAAGATTTTGTGTTGACGAGGCAAATTTGAAAGGAAAGTAAAAAGGTGTACTTGTAACGCCCCGATTTTCATAACTCGAGTATACAACTTGTTACCTGAAAACCCAGAAGTGAATAATTCAATAAGTGGCAATCAAAATGAAATCAAAGTGCAAATAGCGAAACCAAGCGTAGTATAAGCCGCAACCAAATAGTAACAATATCCTAGTCACCCAGCTAGGGACCCAAAATACAAAACCTCAAGTATAAATGTAGTAAATAAACAACAACATCTATATCTACTGATTCAGTCCAAAATATTCTGCTACTTCTTGATGCGACTCCTCCTCGTACAGCTCCTCATCTACTTCAGCTGCAACAGTTCCGAGATCTACGCCATAATCGCTCATACCTGCACCTGCGTCCTCTGTACGGTTGAACATTGATGAATGAGTGACTAGCTCAGTGTGAATTCCCCTCAAGATTACACACCACCACCTTAGACAAGTATAGTATGAAAACAAACAGGTAAACAAAACATAACTAGATGCAGTCTTATTATATGCATGGATGCGTGAATACATCATCGACCTAGGGATGGTCATCTAGTCAGCAGTTGGGCTCGTCACCCATGCAAAGGCTAGCCATTAGCGAAGCACATCGCGTGCATACATCACGTACTGCATAATGACTGCTTATCGTACATCACGTACGTAAATCGATAGTTGGTGGTTTGACAGCTAGCGAAACGATACCCCAATAACTCGGAGGCATGTGCCACAGCATTCAAAAATATTCACCCGTCATCATCCATATGCCATGTATGCATGATTAACCAAGCTATTATTAATCCAATTACAATCAGCCGGCTTACTAAAGTTCATGACCACTACGGGGGGCTCGTTACCCAACATAGGCCGACGGCTCGGGCATAATGTCACATTCCACTATCCCCGGCCCATGAGTCTACCGCCTTAGGGTGTGGATATAACCCATCAACACATGACCAATCAATTCGCAATGTATGAGAAACTACCATCGTATGCAGAATAGGAATGAAGTGTTGAAAATATTAAATACATCGATTAAAATGAGTCAGTATGTATGATTCAAATGCGAATAAACAACGGCGATAAATATGTTAAAAGGTTCATTCCATAGTGTTCACACCCCAAGTGCAGGGTTGTGATGTAGTAATAAACTCGGTAAGACCGAGGTCGAATCCACAGGGACTGATATCTGTACGTTATCTGAAACCAGGTAAAACTAGAACTAGAGTAAGATAAGATCTAACCAAATAGAAATTTAAGGAATAATTGTAGAATAATTATCTAAAACTTTAAGAAATTCAGAGGAAGGAAACTAGGGATTCAGAGGATCCACTTGTAGAGATCAGGGAGATCTTATGCCTGCATCAATGGTTATGGAATTCAAACTGAACTTATTTGATCTGGTTTTCAAGAGATGAAAGGTATATGAATTAGAATGGATTCCATCATCAAACCATGCCCAGGAGACAAGGTAAACAACAAAATTAAACTAATTACCAACCAACCAACAATGTATGAAGATCAGGAAGGGTACTGTCATCCTACCATGCCCATGGAACAATGATGAACAACAGGGCTTCCTGACTTCATAAACACAAAAAAAAAGATGAAAAGAAATTGCAAACCCATTGTAATTTCAGTCACAACAGACCATGAAAGACTAAGAAAAATATTCCTTGAATAATCAACTTAAAATCAGTTCAGAAATCCAAATTAAACGCATGAGATAGTGTCTCCCATCTCGCTACATGCTTCACCTCTTAGCCCTAGCTAAGAGGGTTAGCCACACATGGATGGGCTGATCATTAAAAAAAAATAAAGGAAATATAAAGGAAAAGAAGAGAAAAACCAGGCTTAGCTCACGTGCCAGCCCAAACCTAAGCCAGCCGTACGTCCTTCTCTGTTTCTTCTTTTTTCTTCCTTTCCTTCCTTCCTTCAAAGCCAAACCCTGTTGATCCCACCGTCCCTCACACGCTGCCTCAGCTAAAGACGAGCCCACCTTCAGCCGACCTCTGTTTTTCTTCCCTCACGTGCAGCAGCAGCAACTCCCTCCTAAACCGAGCTCCTCTCTCTCTCCTTCAAAACCAAAACTGACCCCCCCAAACCAAGCCAAGCTCTCCTCCTTCCATCCACTTTTTTTCTCCCGTTCCACGTTCATTCTCTCTTTATTTCACAGGTACGAAGAGAGTCCATTCGTTGCTGGGATCCGCGGAAAATTTACGCAACCAGCTATTCAAACCGCCTGCGTAGGAACGCAGCCTGACTCGCGTTTGGAATGTGTTTGCAAGACAACGATCTTCCTTGGAGTCAAAATTTCTCCATGGCTAGGGTCAATCCTGGCTTGGGCATCATCTGACGGTTTGGATCATCAATCCGATCACAGACAGTGGCCCACAATCGGCCGGAAATTCCGAATTTCCCGGATCGCGTCCGAGCGCTGTACTGCTGGTGGGGCCCACTTCACTGCTGGTTCGAAAAATCCACGACGTCCACTGTATTCTACTCACAAAACCGTTCGGATATGGTCGGTTTTGGATCGACGCTGAAGCGGCCCACCTGATTTTTCATATCACCATTCAACCTGAGTTTCGACGGTCAAAATCCGCTACACGCTGCTTCCTAGAAAAATTCCACCTAGGTGAGGTTAATAACCCTCCTCTGTATATAATGGACGGTCCAGATTGACGATTTGGATGATGAATGGGCCCCACAGAGAGGAACCGGCGGTCGGCAGCATTACGCTGTTGCGTAATTAAAGAAATTTGAGTTTGAGTCGGTCAGCGCCTGCTGACCGACTTATTATTTTTTTTATGTTCGTCCGGTGCACTTGTGCACCTTGCACGTGCACTGCATGTGTGGGTCCCATGGTGATGTTTGTAAGAAATCTGCTCCATCCATCTGTTTTGACATGTAGTTTGAGGCGTTGAGACCAAAATTGGAGTATATCCAGATATCAGGCGGGGCCCACATAATGATTAAAGGGGATGATCTGTCCGTTGGGCCACTTCCACAGTGATCCAGGAGCTGAAATTTTACGTGTACGGTTTATTTATGGTCCTCAGGCCACGTATGAAGTTTCGAACTGATCAGATGGTGGGAACCCTATGATCTTGCATTCTGGACACTTTTCAGGCCACTTGAGCTTCAATTCCTTGATTTTCTTGGGTCCCTGATGTGTAATTCTGTTGATCTTGGGTCTCTGGAGTCCGTCCCACGCTTTGGTGTCATCAGAGCGTTAAGTCCATGCTTTAAGCACCCATTTCGGTCCAGGCTCGTACATACACTCTGCATTATAAACACGATTAATCAGGCCATTAAGCAGTATCATGCGTGTAAATTTATGCAATAAATGGGTCTGATATGCAATATTTGACCCTCAACACATAGTCAGGTAGGTGGAATCACTCCATAGATGGTAAATCCCATGAATTTAACTGCCACTAACATAATCTCCATGTTAAGGGTCTAATCTTATCACAATCAATCTCGTCACACCCTAAGTACAGAGTCTCTTTAAATAGAGGTTCTCCTACAGAGATTTCGAGTCATATGTGTCTTACAACCAATACAATAATATGAGAGGATGACATGGAGATTAAGTAGCGAACTATCTGAAGTGACTAAGGCATGATTCAATAATCAAAGTAGAACTCATGTATCCATATAATTCAAGAGTCACTTAAGTAGTCAAGTCCTAACATTCATATGATCATAACTTATCAGTTCTAAGGCATGTATTCAAGTAAGCTAATCAAGTGATTTAATCAATTCCAAGACGTGTTCAAGTAAACTAATCAAGTGATTTAATCGATTCTAAGACATGTGTTTGAGTAAACTAATTAAGTGATTTAATCAATTCTAAGACATGTGTTCAAGTAAACTAACCAAGTGATCAAATCGATTATAAGGCATGTATTCAAATAAACTAACCGAATGATCAAATCAATTATAAGGCGTGTATTCAAGTAAACTAACCGAATGATTAACCATTTCTGGCTTATCGTCCGTACTTATTATAAAAACTATCCTTAGTCAAGGGGAGAAGTCATCACCTGTAGGGTCGTATTCCTGTCTTCGATCCAAGTTCCTGTGAGTACCTTACGGCCCAAAATCATACAAGGAATCTTCTAAAGTCATAGCTTATATTAGTCAAGTGTTCCTAAGGTTTTATCTAACTAACTTATTGAAGTTTTTTGTGTGTGTGTGTGTGAGGGGGGGGGGGGGGGGGGGATTTAAAGGTCCCATGAATAAGGTCATTTGGGCCTACATTAGAGTGACCAGGCCCACCGGATTTTGTCTAGCAAGTGGCCCAGATTGGGCCTGGAATCCACCCATAATTAAGGCCTGAACTGGGCCCAGCTGCCAAACCAGATAAATGTCTAGAATTTTTGGGCTGGACTGAGCCGTTATTGGCCCAACAACTAAACGCACCAGCCCATGAGTTGGGCTGTCTCGGCCCATCATCGAGTGTATATTGACAGCCAAAGCGGGCTAGGCTGGGTCGTCCTGGCCCAGCTTACAAGGCAATCATGAGTAGGATCGGCTGGGCCGTTTCTATCCCAATAGTAGATGTGAAGGTGAGGCCCAAAGGCTGATCAACTGGGCTGGGCACGTCCTGGCCCAACAAACTATCAGGAAACTGGTCCGTTGCTAGCCCAACAAACCTACGCACATGGGGGGCTGCACCCTGGCCTAGCTGCCTTGCATTTGGCCCAAACTGAGCTACTGGGCTGACTACGACCCAGCAACAAATGTCTTCCATCCACCATGGTTGGCTGGGTCGATTCATTTCGGCCCAGCAATGGCTTATCATCTGTGAGTGGGCCCAACCACAACACAACTCGTGGGGGAATTAGCTGGGCTATTTTCTGGCCATCCCGTTGTTGCAAAGGGCCTGAGCCCAACTGCATGGTCTTAAAAGGCTGGCCCACTACAAGGGCTGGCCCATCATATGGTTTCAAGGTTGGACCATAGCACTGCTAGGTTCAGCCCACTAAGATTTACGGTGTGGCCTACTAAGCATGCAGCTTGGTGAGGCCCATTGTGGGTTGCGATGTGGCCCACTAAGCGTGCAGCTTGGTGAGGCCTATTGTGGTTTGCGATGTGGCCCACTAAGTGTGCAACTTGGTGAGGCCCACTAAGACATTTCTTAAGTGCGGCCAACTTACCATGCTTAACTGCCATAAACAAAACAATTTTGAAGGATATCATCTGCGTGGTGTGGATCTGCTTATCAACTGTTCTGATAAAACAATGGCTGGAATAGGATCACCCAACCTCCCTCAACGTTTGATAAGATTTCATTGATAGCAGATGTTCGCTGTGGATGTTCTCATGCCCATCTCATCCTAACTATGACCTTTAACTACTAAAAAAATGGAGGCCCACTATAATGTGTGTGGTGTAGCCCACTAAGATGTCTCTCAGTGAAGCCCATGGTGCTTTGAGGTGTGGCTCACTGAGATTTTGACTCAGTGAAGTGGGTGTGCCCAACCTAGTTCGGAGGGCAATCAGGTAGGTCAAAATGGAGCTCGACCCAACATCACTAACAGAGTCTGGCCCATTACATGGTTTCTGATCCTAGCCGACCGTAACTCCAACAACCATGTGTTGTTGGAAGAAAGAAAATGAAGAGAGGTTAGGTGTTGCCTGGCCTGCTCCGATGCTAGCTGAGTCGACTCAAGCATAGCACAACTACAACTACAACTACGACACGGACACCTATGGACACTCCTTCCGAGTTAGTAAGGTTTCACGGCCGATAGGAGCTAACCGAGATATCTAGGGACCATACCTGATGAAAGACCCTGGTCTTAGGTCTTGGGTGAGCAGCGACTCGACTGCCTGAACGGCTGAGAATGGACCGAGTCGAGGTGACTCGGAGCTTGGTGCAGCACCCCTGCTGCCTCTCTCTTACTCTCTCCTATTTCCTCTCCTTCTCTCTGTCTCTCTTTTGCTTTCTTTGGTGCAAATCCCAAGGTAGGCTAACGGCCTTTATAGCCGAGAGAGATCTCTTGCATGTCTCAGCCAACGGCTAAGATGAAAAGCATTCTTTGCCACTGCCCTCCTTGAAAACTCGTGTGCATGGGGTCCATCTGACCCTGGGGATGGATTCCCACTGCAATGACCCACCAGGAAAGTAAATTTTTAGCCCTGCTAGGGCCCATCTCGTCAGCATGGATCAGATGCTCCAACAGGGAAGATGAGAGGGCCATTAATGGCAACCTTCCATTTACAGTATTTCCTTAAGATCTGGTTCGTTTGAACGTACCAGATGGAGCTTCTGATCACCGTGGGGCCCACTTTTCGGGTCATTCACATGCGTTTTGGAATATCCCATGAGATACTCCAATTCTCGCCATTTTCTTATGAGACGAGATGTCTCATGCTTTCAACTTATGTTGCCCTAGCAGGAGTGGCTAGGAGTGATTCACGTGGCCCAGGGAAAGGCTCGGATCGTGCCAACACTCATTTCCCAAAAGAAAAACGTTCCCTTTTCCTTTTCCTGCTGCAGACGGCTGCCCGACCGTTTATGGCAATGGGAGAACACACTTCAAATGGGTGGATGGATGGCTGAGATTGCACGATTAGACCGATTGTGGGTCGCCCATTGGCCACAGGTTGGCGCACCATCCATGATCCTAGCCATTCGCGTGTGTTTGATAGGTACCGATCTCAAACCCGCGTCTCGTTGCATGGGTCCGGACAGACCACTAGGTTTTGGTCGTCTGGGCCCCACGAGTTTGATAGACGGTTTGGATCGGCCAGATAGTGGTCGAGGTGGCCATCCTGGGATCAGACGTCCCATAGTTTGAATTTCACGTCGGGTAGGAGATTTCCTCCTTTTTTCGAATAGGCACGGGTCAGCGCTAGTCAAACTAGCTCGTGACGTCCTGTGCACTTCGTGCATGTGCAATTTCAGTGCACTCACACTTTGTATGGGGTCCATCGTGATGTTCATGACAAATCCACTCCATCCATTCATCTTAGGAGCCCCACTTAAGGGTCCTAGCCAAGTATGGGGTGGATGTGAGGCCTAGGTGGGCCATATCGCACATCCCAGGCCTTATTTAGCCAATATACATCGATCCAATGGTTGGATCGGTTTGAGAATTTGTTTTAACAGTTAAATGGGGGATTAAGAGGCAGTGATTGCTTGGTTAGCTATTCACCAGCCCTCGAGGGTCGATCACCAGTGCATTGTCTCGTTATTCTTCGACCAGATGATTTGTAAACTATTTTAACTTGAGGTGTTTCAGTTAAGCTTACTCTCATGACTGTTGTAGGCTTCAACTCAGCTCCTAGGGTCTCTAATGGATGGCTTTAGTGATGATTGGAAGCCCCATCTTGAATTCGTTGAATTATAGTTGTTCGTTAATAAATCTTGAAATCCCATTGATACGGGTTTAATTGGTAACACCCGCGTACCAGAAGTGCGGGGTGTTACAGTCTACCCCCCTTAAAAAAATTTGCCCTCGAAATTACCTGTAGCATATCGCTGAACAGGTGAGGGTACTTCTCTATAACCTCTGCTTCCCTTTCCCAACTTGCTTCTTCTTCGCCATAGTGTGACCAGAGAACCTTGACCAGTGGTATCATTTTCGTTCGCAAGACCTGCTCCTTGTGATCCAGAATGCGGATAGGTTCCTTGGTGTAGGAAGCATCCTCAGTGAGCTCGACCTACTCATAGCTGACAATATGCGACTCATCTGGCATGTACTTCTTCAGCATAAATATGTGAAAGACGTTGTGAATGTTAGCCAATGCAGTAGGCAGTGCCAAGCGGTTCGCCACAGCACCCACATGATCCAAGATCTCTAACGGCCTAATGAATCATGGTGCCAACTTCCCCTTCTATCCAAACCTCATCAAGTCCTTCATATGTGAAATCTTCAGGAACACATGATCGCCTACAGCAAATTTCATGTCACGACGTTGATTATCCGCATAGCTCTTCTGTCTACTTTGAGCGGTGCGCAGTCATTTCTAAACGACGTTAATGACCTAAGTAGTAGCTTGGACAAGCTCGGGCCCTAGCAAACTCCTCTCTCTGACTTTTGCCCAGCACTGAGGGGCTCGGCAAGGGCGACCATAGAGAGCCTCATATGGCGCCATGCCTATGCTGGATTGAAAGTTGTTGTTGTATGCGAATTCCGTCAGAGCCAAGTGATCGACCTAGTTACCGTAGAAGTCCAAAACGCATGCCCTCAACATATCCTCTAAGATCTAATTCACCCTCTCAGTCTGTCCATCTGTCTGAGGATGAAACGTCGTACTGAACTTCAGCTCTCTGCCCATCTCTTTTTGCAACCTCTTTCAAAAGGCAGAAGTAAACCTAGAGTCTCGGTCTGATATGATCTCCTGCGAAACTCCATAGGATCACACGACTTCCTGAATGTATAACCTCACCAGATTATCGGTTGAATCGGTTGTGCGAATTGAAAGGAACCAGGCAGCCTTTGTCAACCTATCAACAATGACCCAAATTGAGTTGTACTTCCTCTATGTCCTAGGAATGCCGGATATGAAGTCCATGGAGATGCTATCCCACTTCCATTCAGCTAGCAACAGCGGTTGAAGGAGGCCAGTGGGCTTGCGATGCTCGACCTTGATCTTCTGACACACCATACACTTCACCACAAAGCCTGTTATGTCTCTCTTCATGTTGTTCCACTAGTACTATATCTTGATGTCGTTATACATCTTAGTGCTACCCGGGTGGATAACTAACCTGGAATGATGGGCTTCTACCATGACCTCTCTCCTCAAGTCAGCATTGTTGGGTACGCATACTTGTCCCTTATACCCAAGATCGCCATCACCACCAATCCTCCAATCGGGTATCTCTTCACCCCTACACCTCTCCTTCATCTTAACAAGCCACTCATCTTGGTCTTGAGTAAAGATTACTTGTCGAACCAGGGTTGACTCTGCAGTCAAAAGAGCCACATAAGCATCCGGCTCATCGAGGGTAAGCTAGATATCGAAGTCCTGAACGAACTCCATCATCTCTCACTCTTTAATTATCAAGGTGGTTATCAACTCATATTTCTTCTTCCTGCTCAGTGTGTCAGCCACGAAGTTTGCCTTACCTGGGTGGTTAGATATGTCGAAGTGGAAGTCTTTGAGCGTTTCCATCCACCGATGTTGGTACATGTTCAAGTCCTTCTGCGTGAATATGCACTTTAGACTCTTGTGATCACAGAACAACTGAAATTCTTCCCCATAGAGATAGTGCCTCCATATCTTCAGGGTGAAGACCATTGCTGCCAATTCCAAATTATGCGTCGAGTAATTCTGCTCATGCTTCTTCAACTGCCTTGAAGCGTAGGCGATCACTCTATAGTTTTGCATCAACACACATCCCAATCCCAACTTCAACGCATCGTTGTAAACCACGAACTTCTCTCCCTTATGTGGAAGAGTGAGTACCGACACGGAAGTTAGTCTCATCTTTAGCTCTTGGAAAGCCACTTCCATGTTCTCGTCCCACGTAAACCGGTTGTTCTTCTTTGTCAATTGGGTGAGCTGCCGCACGATCCTGGAGAATTCCTTGATAAAGCGTCTGTAATACCCTGCCATGCCTAGAAAACTCTAAACCTCGGTGACCGTGGTGGGCTGCTCCCACTTAGACACTACTTCCACCTTACCCGGATCAACTATTATCTCCTCTGCTTTCACTACATGTCCCAAGAATTTCACTTCTTTTTCCTAGAACTCACACTTGGTCAGCTTAACGTATAGCTGATTCTCCTTTAGAGTGTTCAAGACTGTGCGCAGGTGCTGTTCGTGCTCTTCTCGACTCTTCAAGTAAACTAGGATATCGTTGATGAACACAATTATGAACCAGTCAGGTATGGCATGAATACTCGGTTCATCAAGTCCATAAATACGGCCGGGGCATTGATAAGGCCAAAGGACATGACCAAGAACCCGTAGTGCCCATAGCGAGTTCTGAACACCGTCTTAGGGATATCCTCATCCCTGATCCTCAACCGATGGTATCCTGAACGCAGGTCTATCTTAGAGAAGTATCTGACATCCTTAAGCTGATCGGATAGGTCATCGATGCGTGGCAGGGGGTATCTATTCTTTATCGTCACATCGTTCAGTCTTCTATAATCTATACAGATTCGCATTGACCTATCCTTCCTTTTCACGAAAAGGATTGACGCTCCCCGTGGAGAAACGCTGGGGTAGATGAAGCCTTGGGCTAGCAACTCATCAATTTGGCTCTTCAACTCCTCTATCTCACAAGGAGGCATGCAAAATGGAGGTAGTGATATGGGGATGGTCCCTGGTTTGAGATCAATACAAAAATCCACCACTCACCTAGGGGGCAGCCCTGGTATTTCTTGAAACACCTCGGGGAAGTCTTGCACTACTGGTATCTGACTGATGGTGGCTTCTACTGTTTCAGATTCGCCTAGAGCCTGCAAGCTCTCGAACATCTCGTGCCTGCCCCTCCCCTTTAGGGTGAAGGCGGCCTACCTGGGGATGGATATAGTAACTATCTTGTCACGACAATCCATAACTACTCGTACCAACGTAAGCCAATCCATCCCAAGGATAACGTTAAACTGTCTGACGGGTATGACGATCAGGTCCATAGTTACTTCATGATTTATGAGAGTTATGGGACACGCTTTGCATACTTTATTTGTTTCCATGAACTTACCCATAGGGGATGCTACGACTAAGGAGGCATGCATTTGAGTTGTGTTCAATTCTAGTCTAGATGCGATGGAAGAATCAATAAAAGATAAAGTAGCGCTAAAATCAAACAAAGTGAGTACAAGGGTACCGTTAATGTGGGCGGTACCGTGAATGGTCTAGAGAGGGTCCTCTTTGGCCTCCGTAGCGGCGACTGCATACATCCGAGCCGGGGGAATCCTCTGTTGAGCCGGGGATCCCTGTTTGGGCTGCTGGGGCCTAGGCGTTGCCCTGGCTGCCACTGGGTTTTGCTGGGGGCAGTTTGCTGGTAGTGGAATGCCCTCATCACTCATCCTCTTATAGCAGTTCCGGGCAATGTGGTTTCCTTTGTCGCAGTATTCGCAGTTCTTGCTGGGGGCATGGGCGGAGCCCTCGCAGGTAGCAACTTGAACCTCCTCTCTGGGAGAGGCGGGGCAGGAGGAGCCTGTCTCGGTCTGCCTAGGGCATCTTAGACTGGGGGGCATGACCTGATAGTGCGCTCGAAGTCCTTCTCGACCCTCATCGCTTTATCCACCAATTCCAGGAAGTCCCTGAAATCCCATGCACATAACTGCAACTGTATCCCGGGCTTGAGTCCCTTCTTAAACTTTTGTAACTTATACTCTGCGTCCTTGAGGGCCTTGGGCACGTATTGGGAGAGCTCACCGAACCACCTCATACTGGGCGATAGTCATGCTTCCCTACTCCAACTTCAGAAACTGCACGATCTTCTCATTTTTGCTTAATCGCGGAAAATACTTCTCCAGGAACTTCATCTTGAAGCCTGCCCACGTCCAAGCATACCCAGATGCCATGCTCCGTTGTACACCCTGCCACTAATTCTTGGCCTCTCCTTCTAGTAGATATGTGGCCAGATTGACCATCTGGGCGTCTGAGCACTCTAATGGCCTCATCATCTTGGCGATCCTTGCCAACTAATGCTCTGCCTGTACTGGATCCGGTGCTCCTTCGAACGTCGGTGGCCGGAGCCTCTAGAACCGCTCGAAAATGTTTGTGCCCCTGACATCTCTACCTCGTGATACCGCCCTACGGTCCCTGTCTCATAGGGTCTCCATTATAAGCGCATGCACATCCTGTTGCTGTCGCATGAACGTATCCTGCTGTTGCTGCATGGCTGCGGCCATCTGTGCGAAGGCTGCGAAAGTCGCGGCCCCTATCTGTGAGTCTGCAGATGCATCAATTAAAGGCGTCCTCTGCTCGAAGTATTGCGATGACAATCTTGATGGAATAACCTAAGGGGGAGGAGAATCCCTACGGCCTTAAACCCGTATCCAGATTTGCCACTCTAGGCGAAAGGCCTGGCATATATACAGGACTGTGCTCTTGCTGGCTCTTTGTCGGTGGAAGGGGCTATATATCGACCATATGAGCCCGCTGTGATCGTAACATGGGCGGCATGGCTTCATGTGAGGTCAGAATTTCATGGTTCAGGTATTAGGGAAAAGTAATTTTAGTCAAATAATGAAACAACATAGGGGTTAGAGATCATTTATCCTGCTTGTCGCATTCACGTCATTGTGAGCACTCGCCCTCACATGGAGCACGAATTTGGTTTCTAACTCTAAACAACACTCCTGGTTGTAATTTAAGGGGACTAAGGTTTCTATTTCTAGATTGAACGAGTATCTTAATATTTTCTACGGGATTCTAAGTTCTTTTCTAGGGAACCTAAGACTTCAGTTCATACTCTTAATTCCTCCTAGATATTGGGGATTTCATCACAGGTTCAAGTGTTTATTCTACTAATATCTGAGGGGCCTAAGTGTCTTGTTTCCACTTTCTTTCATCCTAGCTACTTCCTAAGGGAAATTTCCTAAGTTCCACCCAAGTTAATCCCTTAAGGATTTTGTATGTTGATCCCACAGCCTGGCTATCTCAGACTCCGCTTTGATACCAACTTGTAACACCCCAATTTTTAGAACTCGAGTATACAACTCGTTTCCTGAAAACCCAGGAGTTAATAATTCAATAAGTGGTAATCAAAGTGAAAATAGCGAAACCAAGCGTAGTATAAGCCGCAACCAAATACTAACAATATCCTGGTCCACTCAGCTGGGGACCCAAAATACAAAACCTCAAGTATAAATGTAGTAAATAAACAACAACATCTATATTTACTGATTTAGTTTAAAATATTCTGCCGCTTCCTTATGCGGCTCCTCCTTGTACAGCTCCTCATTTGCTTCAGCTGCAACAATCCCGAGATCCATGCCATAATCGCTCATACCAGTACCTGTGTCCTCTGTACGGTTGAACATTGTTGAATGAGTGGCCAGCTCAGTATGAATTCCCCTCAAGATTACACACCGCCACCTTAGACAAGTATAGTATGAAAATAAACAGGTAAACAAAACATAACAAGATGCAGTCTTATTATATGCATGGATGTGTGAATGCATCATCGACCTGAGGATGCTCATCTAGTTGGCAGTTGGGCTCGTCACCCATAGCGAAGCACATTACGTGCATACATCACGTACTGCATAATGACTGCCTATCGTACATCATGTACGTAACTCGATAGTTGGTGGTCTGACAGCTAGTGAAACAATACCCAATAACTCGGAGGCACATGCTACAACATCTAGAAATATCCACCCATCATCGTCAATATGACATGCATGCATGATTAACCAGGCCATTAGTAATCCAATTACAATCAGCTGGTTTAATAAAGATCAATGTCACTACGGGGGGCTCGTCACCCAGCGTAGGCCGACGGCTTGGGCATAATGTCCTATTCCACCATCCCTGGCTCATGAGCCTACTGCCTTAGGGTATGGATAGAACCCATCAACATGTGGCCAATCAACTCTCAATGTACGGGAAACTACCATCATATGCAGAATAGGAATGAAGTGTTGAAGATATTAAATACATCGATTAAAATGAGTTGGTATGTATGATTCAAATGCGTATAAACAACGACGATAAAAATGTTGTAAGGTTCATTCCATAGTCAGGTAGGTGGAATCACTCCATAGATGGTAAATCCCATGAATTTAACTACCATTAACGTAACCTCCATGTTAAGGGTCTAGTCTTATCACAATCAATCTTGTTACACCCTAAGTACGGACTCTCTTTAAATAGAGGTTCCCCTATAGAGATTTCGAGTCATATGTGTCTTACAACCAATACAATAATATGAGAGGATGACATGGAGATTAAGTAGCAAACTATCTGAAGTGACTAAGGCATGATTCAATAATCAAAGTAGAACTCATGTATCCATATAATTCAAGAGTCACTTAAGTAGTCAAGTCCTAACATTCATATGATCATAACTTATCAGTTCTACGGCATGTATTCAAGTAATCTAATCAAGTGATTTAATCAATTCCAAGACATATGTTCAAGTAACTAATCAAGTGATTTAATCGATTCTAAGACATGTGTTTGAGTAAACTAATTAAGTGATTTAATCAATTTTAAGACATGTGTTCAAGTAAACTAACCAAGTAATCAAATCGATTATAAGGCATGTATTCAAGTAAACTAACCGAATGATCAATTCAATTATAAGGCATGTATTCAAGTAAACTAACCTAATGATTAACCATTTCTGGGTTATCGTCCGTACTTATTATAAAAACTATCCTTAGTCTAGTTTAGAGATGGAAAGCTCAAGGGGAGAAGTCATCACCTGTAGGGTTGTATTCCCGTCTTCGATCCAAGTTCCCGTGAGTACCTTGAGGGCCAAAATCACACACAGAATCTCCTAAAGTCATAGCTTGTATTAGTCAAGTATTCCCAAGGTTTTATCTAACTAACGTATTGAAGTTATATGTGTGTGTTGGGGGGGGGGGGGGGGTTTAAAAGGTCCCATGAATAAGGTCATTTGGGCCTGCATTAGAGTGACCAGGCCCACCAGATTTTATCCAGCAAGTGGCCCAGATTGGGCCTGAAATCCACTCATAATTAAGGCCTGAACTGGGCTCAGCTGCCAAACCCGATAAATGTCCAGAATTTTTGGGCTAGACTGGGCTATTCTTGGCCCAGCAAACAAATGCACCAGCCTATGAGTTGGCTTGGCTGTCTCAGCCCATCATCGCCCTAAGATAGTGTACGTTGACAGCCAAAGCAGGCTGGGCTGGGTTGTCCTGGCCCAGCTTTCAAGGCAATCATGAGTAGGATCGGCTGGGCCATTTCTCGCCCAGCAGTGGATGTGAAGGTGAGGCCTAAGGGCTAACCGACTGGGTTGGGCACGTCCTAGCCCAGCAAATTGTCAAGAAACTGGGCCGTTGCTGGCCCAGCAAACATGCGCACATGGGGGGCTACACCCTAGCTCAACTACTGTGCATGTGGCCCAAACTGAGCTGTTGGGCTAGTTACGGCACAATAGCAGATGTCTTCCATCCACCATGGCTAGCTGGGCCAATTCATTTCGGCCCAGTAATGGCTTATCATCTGGGAGTGAGCCCAGCCACAACACAACTCATGGGGGAATTAGCTGGGCTATTTGGCCTGACTCGTGGTTGCAAAGGGCCTGAGCCCAACTGTATGGTCTCAAAAGGCTGGCCCACTACAAGGGCTGGCCCATCATATGGTTTCAAGGCTGGGACATAGCATTGTTAGGTACGCCCCATTGATATTTACAGTGTGGCCCATTGAGCGTGCAGCTTGATGAGGCCCACTGTGGGTTGTGATGTAGCCCACTGAGCGAGCAGCTTGGTGAGGCCCACTGTGGTTTGTGATGTGGCCCACTGAGTGTGCAGCTTGGTGAGGCCCACTGAGTCATTTCTCAAGTGAAACCCACTTAGCATGCTTAACGGTCATAAACAGAACAATATCGAAGGATATCATCTGCATGGTGGTGGATCTGCTTATCAACTGTTTTGATCAAACAATGGCTGGAACAGGATCACCCAACCTCCCTCAACGTTTGATAAGATTTCATTGACAGTAGATGTTCACTGTGGATGTTCTCATGCCCATCTCATCCTAACTATGACCGTTAACTACTAAAAAAATGGAAGCCCACTATAATGTGTGTGGTGTGGCCCACTGAGATGTCTCTCAGTGAGGCACACATTGCTTTGAGGTGTGGCTCACTGATATTTTGACTTAGTGAAGGGGGTGTGCCCAACCGAGTTCGGAGGGCAATTAGGTAGATCAGAATGGGGCTCGGCCCAGCATCACTAACAGAGTCTGGCCCACTACATGGTTTCCTATCCTAGCCGACCGTAACTCCAACAGCCATGTGTTGTTGGATGAAAAGGAAATGAAGAGAGGTTAGGTGTTACCTGGCTTGCTTCAATGCTGGCTGAGTCGACTCAAGCACAACACAGCTACAGCTACAGCTATGGACTCCTGCGGACACTCCTTCTAAGTTAGTAAGGTTTCACGGCCGATAGGAGCTAACCGAGATATCTAGGGACCATACCTAATGAAAGAACCTGGTCCCAGGTCTTGGGTGAGCAGCGACTCACCTTACCTGAACGACTAAAAATGGACCGAGTCGAGGTGACTCGGAGCTTGGTGCAACGCCCCAACTACCTCTCTCTTACTCTCTCCTATTTCCTCTCCCTCTCTGTCTCTCTCTTTTCCTTTCTTTGGTGCGAATCCAACGGCGGGCTAACGACCTTTATAGCCAAGAGAGATTTCTTGCATGTCTCAACCAATGACTAAGATGAAAAGCAGTCTTTGCCATGGCCTTCCTTGAAAACTCATGTGCATGGGGTCCATCCAACCTCGAGGATGGATTCCCACTACAATGGCCCACTGGGAAAGTAAATTTTTAGCCCTTGTGGGGCCCATCTCGTCAGCATGGATCGGATGCTCCAACAGGGAAGATGAGAGGGTCGTTAATGGCAACTTTCCATCTACGGTATTTCCTTAAGATCTGGTTCGTTTGAATAGACTAGATGGAGCTTCTGATCACCGTGGGGCCCACTTTTCGGGCCATTCACGTGCGTTTCAGAATATACCACGAGATACTGCATTTCTCACCATTTTCTCGTGAGACGAGATGTCTCACGCTTTCAACTCATGTCGCCCTAGCAGGAGTGGCTGGGATTGATCCACGTGGCCCAAGGAAAGGCCTGGATCATGCCGGCACTCATTTCTTGAAGGGGAAATGTTCCCTTTTCCTTTTCCTGCTGCAGACGGTTGTCCTACCGTATTTGGCAATGGGAGAACGTAACTTCAACTGGGTGGATGGATGGCTGGGATTGCACAATCAGGCCGATTGTGGGTCACCCATGTGGCCACAGGTTGGCCCACCATCCATGATCCTAGCCATCCGCATGTGTTTGATAGGTACTGATCTCGAACCGTGTCTCTTTGCATGGGTCCGGACAGACCACTAGGTTTTGGTCATCCGGGCCCCATAAGTCTGATGGACGTTTTGGATCGGCCAGATAGTGGTTGAGGTGGCCATCCTGGGATCAGACATCCCACAGTTTGAATTTCATGTCGGGCGGGAGATTTTTACCTTTTTTTTTAATGGGCACAGGTCAGCGCTAGTCAAACCAGCTCGTGACGTCCCGTGCACAAAGTGCACGAGCAGTTTAGGTGCACTCATAATATGTGTGGGGTCCACTGTGATGTTCATGATGAATCCACTCCGTCCATTCATCTTGGTAGCCCCACCTAGGGGTCCTGGCCAAGTATGGGGTGGATGTGAGGCTCAGGTGGGCCGTATCACACATCTCAAGCCTTATTTGGCTAATATACATCGATCTAATGGTTGGATTGGTTTGAGAATTTGTTTTAACAGTTAAATGGGGGTTTAAGAGTAGTAATTGCTTGGTTGGCTATACACTAGCCCTCGAGGGTCGATCACCAGTGCATTATCTCGTTATTCTTCGTCCAGATGATTTATAAACTGTTTTAACTTGAGGTAGTTCAGTTAAGCTTACCCTCATGACTGTCGTAGGCTTCACTCAGCTCCTAGGGTCTCTGATGGATGGCTTCAGTGATGATTGGAAGCCCCATCCTGCATTCGTTGAATTACAATTGTTCATTAATAAATCTTGAAATCTCATTGATACGGGTTTAATTGGTAACACCCGCATACCAGAAGTGTGGGGTATTACAGTACTCTTCATGGTTGTAACGTTAGATGGAGATAATCACAGCGTCCTAGTATCTTACAAGATTGAGAAATTGGATAACAATAAGAATTGGAATTGGCTCCTCCTTCGATCGGATCGACCAGGGTGTCGATTTAATCGAAGTCGAATCGACTCCAATCCATGGACTGTTGATTCAATCAATGGATCCCGCTTTTTGCTAATTTTATATTCTAGCCACCAACAACACTAAAACTCTTTTAAAGATAGCTTATTATTTTCATTTTAAAGTCTAAGACTTGGTATGATAGAATCAAGGTTTTCTTAATTGGAATATATCATCTGGATGCAGGTTGTTTTAGAACAAAAGAGGTGTAGAGCTAGGATCACTAAGGCACCTCAATTTACCTGTGTCTTCAATCATTGATGTTGCAAGTCTTCAAGTCTTTGGTCTTCAATGTCTTCTAATGGGGGCTCAAAACACTCAAGACACCATAGGACGCATTATTGACAAACTGAGGCACTAACATAATTTAATGGTGTATGTTTTGTATCGGGACTCATTTAAATCCTTTTCAAAAAATCTAAGGTTGTGAAAGAGGAATCCTACAAATCCCCTGATTTCTAAATCTAATATGTTTACAATAGTCACTCGTATAACGTACATAGTACACCCTTGCTCAATAAATCCTAATATGACCATTGATATGAGGAGCCATCTGTACATCTACACCATAACAACCTTAGAAACCCTTAAGAATCTCGTGGAATACCCGGCTCATAATTTTAAAGGTAATCCAGCTGTTGATTTTGAGTCTTATCTCCTCATAACTACATAACCTAAAATAACCAATTTGAGTCACCTTTGTTCATCCTTTTGTTACCAAATCCTGCAAAAGTCAATCAGAGCGAGTTACATGTGATCTGGATAGATTTGTGTGTTGCATTTGGAGATCTTTAGGGATATATGAAGAGGATTGTCTAATATTACAATTGGAGTGCATCAAATGATGCTACACCATTCACTAAGTGGTCAATTGAGGAGCGATTGTGTAGAAGCGATTATTAGGACAGATGGCAGGAGTAGAAGCAAAAAGGGTTAAAACATGTTAAATGGTTATAGTAACCATCAAAATGTGGGAAGCATCCAGATGGCCGGACTGAGGCTATAAATAGCCAAAGAATTTAGCAGAAAGATTTGTCTCATACCAATCCAATCAAACGAAATAGATATTTCAATTATCCTTTCAATTACTCGTCATTTACATTCCTTAGTGTAATCACTCTACTTTTTTTTGCCAATCAATTACACTTCTTAGTGTAATCCTTTACCTTTTGTTCGCTGTTTACATTCTATAGTGTAATCCATAGTGTTAATCAAGTAACTGATAATCTTAGCTATAATTTGGGTCTATGCTTGCATGCTGGATTTAGTTCTATTCAAAGAGGTATTTTGCATCTACTCTTCATGACCAATGTAATGTTTCTTTTTTTTTTGTTTTCTTTTTTTTGTATTGAAAAGTCCTTTCGTACGGAAGGCAAAGGTGTAGCCCATCATCAGAGGATAAACCCTACTCGCCGAATATCACCTGATCTTTTTACATACTATGCGAGTGGCTGAATAGGTGACCGATCTCATTCGATTTCGACATATACTTCGTATCTACCTATCTTAACTGTAATAACCCAATTTAATCTTAACCACCCAATTTTAACCATTGATCGACGTACCAAACTAATCCAATATGACCATTGAACTACATGATCAACCTATCTAATCTTAACCGTTGATTTAAACATATCCAAATCCAACCATCCATTAATTAATAAATTCAACCAGACATTTGACCATCCATCCGAAGAAACACCCACCTAACCATTCATATGTTGAAAATCATCAGAATAGTTGTCATCCATCTAAACTAACTATCCATCTTGCTAGTCATGTGACCGCCCATAATTCTACTTGTCTATCTAACTACATACCCAATGTGGGGTCTATACCGAAGGTGTGCACATTACTTCTTCTAGAAACCACCGTTCATCATCATTTTATTTAACCCATCATCATATCCTACCCATCCATCTCACCTCCAATCCATATGTGCATTTGAAGTCCAGTCACCGATCACACAAAAGTCCACCTAACCATACATCTATCAGTCAATCTAACCATATATCAATTCATTCATCCATCCACATCATCCGTCATGCATGCGTGAAATATTACACACCACATACACCCATTACATGTACACACGCACACCACATTCATTGCCATCTACACATGCACACACATGGCACACATTTGGCACACATGCAACACACGTAAGTGTAAGCTAGACATGTGCTTGCACATGTTTTAAATGAGAAATAATAAATGAGAAACAAAAAAAATTAATAAGAGGAAATGTAAGGGAGTAAATACCAAAGGTTCTCTTTCACACATGTTACATGTATGAAAGAGACTATATTGGTTGTATTTGGCAAAAGACGAGCTCGCTGTATTAGACGACTGAATCAATTATAAAATTTATTTTAGGAGTTTTAATTCCATTTATTCTAATTGTTTCTGGTTTGATTAAATTTGAAAATGTTTATAGTTATAATTTTTTCAAACAATGATTGATTATTTTAGTTGAATAAAGTCCTAAATGGGTGGACTTAAACTTATTTTGAGAATTTATTGTTATGAATAAAGTATTGTTAAATGAAGTGGAAAAAGTTGGTTGTATGAGTGTTAATGTAATGACAATATAGAATATATGTCTCTTAATAAGTGCATGATGGGTGGATTTATGTACACTTAGTGTACGAGTCATGGACCATAACTTATGTTTGAGGGTGCACACTCAGTAGCTGAAATGTGGGGCGTGACATTATGGATCGATTGTCCATTCAACCACAAGTGAAGGAGATCGATCAATTTGCAATGGGGTGGGTTCGTGTTTTTAATGATTTTTTTTTTTGGTCTTTTAGCTGAAAGGACCTTTTCCACCATGATAACAATAGTTAATCAATTAAGCATACAACAAGATTAACCAAGAGAATAGAAGTTGCATTTATAAATATTTACAAAATGTAAACATTTATAAATAAAAGAAAATCCTCCATGAACCAATGACTACGACATAGATGGTGAGGTCCTAAACCTATGGTTTGCCTTCATCCAAGACTATGGCGTAGATGAAGGAAATTACACTAAAAACTAAAGTGAGAGTCGATCCAACGTAGTAGTTTAGACGAACAGGATTACACTAAGATAAAATAAGGTCCATCCAACATGATGGCATAGATAGATGGGATTACACTACTCTAGACTAATGTCGATCGAACGCGTTAGCATAAAGATAAAGATAAACTAAGATAAGTATCTTTGCATTGTGGTTTTGGTTGTGTTGGCGAGTGCCTAAAGCTCTTTGATCTTCCTCCTATTTATAGAATTTATGGTACTATTGCTGGAGAGAGATTTTCATTACCTCTTTCCACCTTCACTGACATGGAATAACCATTTGGGTCATAAACGATTGTAGCCCATCGTAACTTGCCATGTGTACAACAAGTTTGCTACTAGTTGGCCTGCTGTTATGCGCGCATCTTCTTAACATTAAGTGGATTAAAGCCTCTTACACTCTGCCACGTGGGGATGTTTGTTGTCCTCTCTTTCGCTTAGACATGTGACATGTGCCATGAAAATCAGCCTATTTGATTTTCTTTACTCTTACAACTTCTTTTGGTTGATAATTTCAGCCTTATAGATTCTTTTGTGTGATGTTGTGGTGCATCAGCCTAATCTGCCATTAGCTTGACCCTACTTTGGCCAAAATAGCTATCGATTGTGTTGTAGTTGAAGTGAAATGCTCATTATGTCATTTATCTTGGCCATATAACATGTGTCCCATGACAATAGCTAACCGAAATTACCCTTTTTGGATGCTAATGACATTTGAGATTTTTTTTGGAAAGCAAGAAGATGAAATCTGGAATTTTGATCAAATTCAGCCATTAGATTAGCTAAGAATATCTCCCATTTAAATCGATTCGTCTATGCTAGGCCGCAACTTGGAATGTAACTACGCCCAGATAATAATAGAAGACACTCGACATAACTTTCATTGGATGCACAACATGTGGACAGTGCATAATCTATAAATAGTCTTGTTATGGGGAAATTTGGACAGGGTCAAACAAGGTCAGCCCTAGTCATCCTCGTCCTCATCTTCAACTTCATTCGAAGAAGGTTAGTCGAGCTGCTCTCATCCTCGTCCTCATCCTCATCCTCATCTTCATCCAAAGAAGGTTGGTCGAGCTGAATCCTCATCCTCATTCTCATCTTTATGAGCTGAGTCCTCATCCTCATCCTCTTCTTCATCCAAAGAAAGTTGGTCGAGCCGAGTTCTCGTCCTCATCCTTATCTTCATCCGAAGAAGGTTGGTCGAGGATCGACTGACTCATCTTCGACCTAGATGCCGAGAGTTAAGTCTCGACGATGACTCGACTATGAATTTCGACTACAGGTATCCAGCTGCGGACCCGGATAGGACGAGGTCCATGCCTGGTTGAAGATACTCTAAGTACTGAGCTGGGAAATCAGGTCGAATGTGGACGTGGCCGGAGATCACACCTGGAGATACGCTCCATTAAGACACGATGCGCTACATGATCCAAAGATTATGGAGTATCACCATGATCGCAATATTCACTTGATTGAGTAGATCATGCCGAGATTGACGGACATGATTTGCCCGACCCACTGGTATTAATACCAATGGACTCCATTGCAATAGGTATGCAATATCTTGCACCCTCTTTCTACTTTACGTGACTTAGACCCAATTCCCTAGCCTGACTTAAGCATTAGAGGGTCCCCTGTTTAAGTCAGGGTCTCCTTTGCTCACCTTTCTGTGTAGGACCAGTGTCCGTTCGAGGCTCGCATCATTGAGTGGAGGGTGGTCCAGATTTTGACCTCAACATTTTTTAGCGTCGTTTGTGGAAATTTAAACCAAAAGCTAGAAGGTTATATCAGAAATGGTGAGAGGAAAGAAGAAGGTTACAATAGTGGAGCCCGAACCTACCAGACAACATCAGTCTTCTTCACTATTACATACCGAATCGGCTCCGATGGGCCACTCCAGTGGACTTGGAGCTGAGGAAAGTACAAAGCATTACAAAATGAAGTCCAGATGCTAAAGGAAGAAATCAGTGAAATGAAAACGCAATAAAACCAATAGCCACCTCTTAACATGGTGAAAGCCACCCCGACACCCGAGGAATGACCGCAACAAGTCAGG
Organism: Magnolia sinica; assembly: GCF_029962835.1. NCBI lineage: Eukaryota > Viridiplantae > Streptophyta > Magnoliopsida > Magnoliales > Magnoliaceae > Magnolia > Magnolia sinica. The sequence continues at coordinate 63,337,992 of NC_080577.1, forward strand.
TCTCGGGTTGGGGGGTCCCACGCACAGTTCACATGAGCTCTTAACCATACATAGAATATAATGTCCCAGAATCGGTCCACCCGAGTCTCAGAACCTGCTCGGGATGCGGAGCTATCTTATGTGTCCCCAACTTCAGCCCTGGCCCCCACCAACCTCCTCCATCGGCTGGAGAGGAGAAGACAGGGCAGAGCGCCCAAGGTGGCGGTGGCCTCCCACGAGACAGTAGCTGAGAATCAGAATCCTTGGGAGGCTCAGCTTAAGGAACTCTGTGACTAGATTAAGACATTTCAGAAGAATCAGTAGTCTGCGTTCATCCCAATTGCAGTCCAGGTGATGATGGAAGAGACCGAGCCTCCCTTCACCTCAGAAATCATGGATGAGGTGATGCCACAGAGGTTCAGGATGCCTCCAGTCATCCAATACTCCGGGTCTGGAGACCCGTCAGAACATGTGGAGTCTTATCATTTGTGGATGTAGATCCAGTCAGCCATAGACGCTATGATGTGTAGGGCTTTCTCGATAACCCTCTCCGAGTTTGCTCGGAGTTGGTATCGGCCGCTTAAGCCAAAGTTGATCGGCTCCTTTGTGGAGCTCAACAGATTATTCCTTACCCAGTTCATCTCTGGTAAGAAGAGTCGAAAGCCGACTACTCATTTTTTCACCCTCAAGCAGGGGAACAAGGAATCATTGAAGGACTTCATTGCCCGCTTCAATGAAGAGGTGCTGTTAGTGGACAACTATGTTGATAAGATAACACTTTCTGTCATGTTCAACGGACTTAGGGTGGGAAAGTTTGTCTTCTCAATTGGGAAGAATCTGTTGACTACATTAGTCAAGCTCATCAGCCGAGCTCAGAAATACACCGGTGTCGAGGAGTTCTCCAACTCCCACAAGAATATCCAAGTTGTCGAGAAGTCATCCAAAGAGAAGAGACTGAGGAACGAAGAGCCTCAGTCATCTAGCAAGAAGCCAGATGATCGAGCCTCTTGCAATCGTTGACCGAGTAGGAGGCCTGAGAGCAAGTTCTGCTCCTACACCCCCCTCAACACATCTCCAAAACAGATCCTGTTGGACATTAGGGATCAGAAATTCCTTCAGTGGCCAGTTTGTATGAAAGCCGATGTTGGACATCGAGACAAGTGTAAGTACTACCATTTTCATCATGACCACGGTCACAATACGAGAGATTGTGTGGATCTCAAGGATGAGATCGAGACCATCATTTGTAAAGGTCATCTGCAATGATACGCCAAAGAATAGAAGTCAACTCGGAGGGAAGAACAGCCCAGCAAGGCTGTGGAAGAGCCTGCCGAGATCCGCACCATCTATGGCGGTTCACCTGGTGGAGGTGACTCGAATAGGGCTTGCAAAGCTTATTCTTAGAGCTCGGACCCCGAGCATTATGTCTACTTGACCGAAAGGTCGAGGAAAAAACTCCGAATGAGCCCCTGCAGTTTTGTAAGTGCTATAGTTTATATCCCTGTCTGTTGTCAAATTTGTGGTGCCAAAATCACTGTTATGTTATATATAACTTGCATAAGTGAAGCTCTCTCAAGGATCAACATTCATGAACAAGCTAAGCTCACAAGACAAGACTCAAGCTGAAGAGTACAAGGCAGTTGGTAAAGAACTCAAGACTCTTTCAAGATTGAGCTACATCAAGATTTCAAGATTGATCTACATCAAGACTTCAAGGCTCATTCTTCAAGGTCACTTGTTCCTAATGTTTCAATGTCCTTTACTTCATGATTGAGGTTTCATTGACCATAGGTTGACCTTAGAAGTAGGTCATTTCGAATACATAAACCGAATGTTTATTTTACATGAGATTAGTCTATTCTTCGACTAGTCCTAGGCCTTCTTCGACTAGTCCTAGACTTGCTTCGACCAGTCTAAGAAAATCCTCGATCAGTCGTAAGTTTGTTACAAATTCCGGATAAACTCTGTTAGGCTTCGACTAGTCCAGGAATCTGTTCGACCAGTCGTAGGAACAGTGTCGACTGCATCTACGACCAGTCGAAAATCTTCGACTCGAATTCCAGCGAAGTTTTACAGGACCTACGACCAGTCGAAGGAGACCTATGACCAGTCGTAGGTGACCTACGACCAGTCGTAGGAAAGCTTCGACCAGTCGTAGAACGGTCAGAGCATATCCCGTCGAATTTTTCAAATATCTGTTGTTGCTTCGACTAGTCGAAGAGCACTCTAGACCAGTCGAAGACCCGATTTTCTCACCTATAAATAGTGTACGAATCTCAGAAGAAATCATTGAATTAATTAATCTATTCAAGCCAATCTTCGTCGAACTTCTGAGAGATAATTCTGTGCTCCATCTAAGCTAAGTGTGCTTATTTAATATTCTCTTTCCTTAGCTTTATTTTAATTGATTTTGTTTCTGCTATTCCAATCTGATTTGATAAAGAGGAATTATTATTCCCTTTATTTGGAATCAAAATCAATTAAGGCAAGCCCTATTCGGTTTAATTTAAAATCTATTAAAATTAGAACCATTGTAATTGAGTACTGGACATTGAACTTGGACATTCAATAATCTACTCTGATTTGGTTCTACTGGGCTGCTACAACAAAGGAGATATTCAGGTATTTTATATCTTATTGTAAATCCCTTTCTATTTTGGTTTCTTTCAAGATTTGCCAGAAAAATCTTGTTGTATTGGTTTTCTGAGGAGAGCCAGGAAAACTCAGAAGTGGGGTTTTTTTAATTGTGTAAGCCCACATACAAAGACACAATTGTAAAGGTTTTGGGTGAACCTGGGAAAATCTATTTTTAGTGAACGTTAATATCCCCTGTGTGAGGATATTAGGAGTGGAGTAGCATTTTGTGTGGCTGTTATATAACAGTTGGTGAACACATAGGCGAACCACTATAAACCCTTGTGTTGTGGTTGAATGATTTATATTTCTAATCTTTAATTAATTTTTGTGGGATATATGTATGGTGATGAATGTTGTAATCATTTAATTCAAGCATTGTGAGAATGTTGTAATAGTTTAGAATTTATTTTCTGCTATTCCTTTATCAGCTTGATTTTCTATTTCTTTTAAAAGTTGTTCTAGCAAGGTTGCCCTGCCATTTTTATGGTGTATGGCTGTCCCTAGAACAATACATTTGTAATTACAATTTATTTCAATTCAGTTTGTATTTAATTCAGTATTCCTCTTCGTACAAATAGTACCTGCACTTATTAGGAACGTGGGGGGTAGGCAGTACCCCGTCTACTATGTGAGCAAAGCAATGGTACCAGCCGAGACCAGGTACCCGAGTATGAAAAAATTAGCACTCAGCTTAGTTTTCTCAACGTGGAGGCTGCGTCCATACTTCTAGGTGCATACTATTGTTGTCCTGATTGACTCCCCCCTCAGGCAAGTCCTTCAAAAGCCCTAAGTGTAAGGTCGACTGACCAAGTGGGAGATAGAAATCAGGGAGTTTGATATCTAATATCATCCGAGAACTGCGATCAAGGGCCAAGCTGTGGCAGATTTCATAGCAGAGTTCACTATTCTGAATGTAGAGGCGACAGATGCAAGCGCGGAGGCAGTTCCCATGGCCCCACTTACTCTCCTTCGTACCCAGGACGCGGAGTCAGACGGAGAGCACAGATGGATTGTTTTTATGGACAGGTTGTCAAATTCCAAGTGTGCCGGGATAGGGATTGTCCTGGTCGCGCCCGATTCAACCTTCATCCAGTACGCTATCAGGCTCGGCTTCAAAGCCTCCAACAATAAAGCAGAGTATGAAGCCTTGCTAGTTGGACTTAGATTGACAGCTAGTCTGGGGGTTCAGTTTCTCGAAGTACGATGTGATTCTCTACTCGTTGCGAACCACGTCTCCACTAAGTATAAGGCCAAGGAGACTAGAATGGTGGCTTATCTTGCCGAGGCCCGAAAGCTAATAGAGAAGTTTTAGAGCTGCATCATCAATCAGATTTCGAGGACAGAACTATTGGGCTGACGCTCTCGTAAAGCTAGCTTCGGCCGTGGAAGGAAAGATTCCTAAGATCATTCCTGTGGAGTTTTTTTATTGTCCAAGCATCGACCGGACTGATTAAGAAATGGTCAATCCAGTAGAGACCACTCTGAGTTGGATGGACCCAATCTACAGCTACCTCACATCTGGCGAGGTCTCCAAGATAGACTAGAGGCTTGATGCCTGAAGGTCAGAGCTGCGCGAGACGTAGTCTTAGATAGGATCCTATACAAGAAGGGGCATTCATAGCCCTACCTTAGATGTCTCCGACCCGATGAAGCAGACTACGTGATCTGAGAGACTCATGAGGGAATATGCGAAAATCACTCCGGTAGCCATGCCTTAGCTCTGAAGATACTTCGTCAGGGGTACTTCTGGCTGACTATTCAAGAAGACTCCAAGAACCATGTCCGGAGTGTGACAAATGTCAAAGGTTCGCTGCCATGCCAAGGCAGCCTGCGGAAGAGATGACCCCTATGAATGGGCTGTGGCCGTTTACTCAGTGGGGGATTGACATCATTGGGCCTTTACCCATTGGAAAGGGACAGGTCAAATTCACTATTGTAGCAGTCGACTACTTCACCAAGTGGGCCGAGGCCGAGCTTGTGGTGAAGATTACAGAGCAGGAGGTACTGGCTTAGTTTGAAAAAATATCATCTATCGATTCGGAATCCCCACACCATTGTCTCTGACAATGGGAAGCAGTTCGATAATAATTGATTTCGAGGAATGTGTAGGGGGCTTGGCATTTCGAATACATACTCCTCACCTCGTCACTCATAGTCCAATGGGCAGGTAAAAGTCGTGAACAAGGTCATCAAGCACCACCTCAAGACAAAGTTAGAAAAAGATAAAGGTAACTGGGCCAAGGAGCTCCCATTTGTCCTTTGGGCCTACAGAACTACAGCTTAGTCGTCTACCAAGGAGACCCCGTTTTCACTATCTTACGGCTTGGAGGCAGTCGTCCCAGTCAAGATCGACCTCCCCACTTCTCGGATCAGAAACTACCAAGAGGGCCAGAATGCCGAGCAAATTGCAGCAGGCCTTAGCTTGCTCGAAGAGGTCAGAGACGTCGCCAGACTCTGTGTCGCGGCTTAACATCAGAAAGTGGCGCGATTCTACAATTCTAGGGTCAAGACAAGGCGATTTCAGCCAGGGGACCTGGTTCTCCATCGCGTCTTCCATAAAATAGCAGAATCGGGGGTTGGGACACTCGAACTGAACTGAGAAGGGCCTTATCACGTGGTCAAATCAACGAAGCCAGGCTCCTACCACCAGGAAGATCTCGAAGGGCGTTAGCTCCCTTATCCCTGGAATGCCGAGCACTTGAAGATCTACTATACTTGAAAAACTACTGGCCATTCAAGGCCCTCAATAAATGTACGACTTGAAGCTATTAGCCTATTAAGGCTCTGAATAAAAGCATCTTTCCTTCTACATGGTCAGCACGTTTAGTTTATTTACAACAAAAAAGTCACCTCTCGTAAGCAGAGGTGATCTAAACGGACCGATCCCTTAAAGAAGGGGTCGGCTCGTTAATCGACGACAAACTAGGAAAGGGTCACCTCTCATATGCAGAGACGAAACCTGTAGGTGAACTGATCCCTTAGAGGAGGGGTCGACTCATCATATGTTAAGAATCTACAAAATGACTAAGTGTCGCACACCATTCATGGAGGGTTGACCCCTCAAGGGGTCTGCTCTCAATATCAACAAATCATCATGCAACAATCAACATATAAAATTATGCCCTTGACCAAGGTTCAAATGATCAAAAATAAAAAATCATCATCCATCCCAAAAATTAACATCCCATGTAAAAAGTAGAAAAAAAAAGAAAAGTATTTCACTCCCTCTGAGTAGAGGGACCAGTCATCGAGCTAGGGGGTTGAGCGTTAAGGTTGACCTTGGTAGCAGCTGGGGCATTCTCAGGCTTAACTACAGTGGGTTCAGCGTCCTTGGCCTCATCCGCAGCAAGAACGTCGAGGTCGATGCTTGGATGGAGCTTTCGGACATCGATAAGGCAGGCATTGAAGCCAGTGTTGTAGTCGTAGAGACACAACTTATCTAACTCTCTGGCCCTCTTTGATGACTCCTTATAAGCTTCCATTGCCTCGGCAGCTTGTGAGGCCGCTTGAGTCTCGAGCACCTGTCGCTGCTTCTCCAGCTCTGCAACAGCCCAAGCCTTAGGGGCTATCCTCTGCTGAACCAGCCCATCGGCGGCCACATGCTTCTCCCTCCAGAGGTCGCTCATGAGTTGCACGCTCTCCCCCACCATGCATTCAACAGAGGCCTCCAGGTGCTCGGCGACCTCCCATAGGTGCATGACATCGGGGTCGGCCACATCTAAGTGAGCTTGGAGCTGGTTGACCTCACCCTAGAGCATCAACTCCCTCACTTGGCCCTCGTCTGCAGCCCTCTTCAGCTCCTCCCGTTCAGTAGCTGAACTCTCCATAAGCCTTCCGAGCTCAGACTTCTTTGCCTCGAGCTCGGCCTTCTCCGCCTTGAGTTGGTCCATCTCCTTCAACCTTTCCTTAACCTCTACCATCATCGGTAACGACTGGTAACAGACCACTGCATAGTCGTTCATAAACTTGGTGTAGTTTCGGGGGAGGGTGTTGGCTATGCTCAACTGTGGTACATGCTTGGCCGCCCAATCATTCAGCAAAGCCATGTGGTAATCAGGAGGGAAGATCTTTAGAGGAGCAGGCTTGGTAGCTCGTCCGACTCCGCTGGCCTTGTAGGCTTGAGCTGTAGCCTTGGGCGTGGTAGTGTATCTGACTAGGGCGTCGGTTCTGCCGGCCAGGAATTCGACCTCGACAGCAGTGAGACGAGCTGCGGAATGGGTGGGGGCATCAGCATCGGGAGTCTCCCCGACAACTTCTCCCCTTATCCCAGGGGGGCTAGTGGGGAATGGGGGTGGAACCTCGGAGGCTTCCCCTCTGGAGTCGGAGTCAAGATGGTGATAAGCTCAGCTCTGGCGAGGGCCTCTAGGGCTTGCCCTTCAGGGGCAGGGGTCGGGGCTTGGATGACCATGGCTTCGGCTAGAGTGAGTACAGCTTTAGCCGGGGTAGGTTCGACTTCAGAAGTCTTCCTCTTTTTTGGCGTCACCTTGGTCCTCGACTCGTTAGCGAGGACCACACTCATCGGAGGGCGTGACACCACCGGTCTCCTCCTTTTCGAGCCACCTACTTCCATTTCTGCCCGAAAAGAGACAAAATCAGCCTAAGCAAAATCTACAGAAGAATAACGGACAGTCTCTGAGGACTCTTACCCCGCTTACCTAGAGCAAAGGGAGTAGGTGGAAGTCTACAGAAACCAGATGACACTAGGTTCTCCCCGCAAATAAGTTTGAACCAAATGCTAGTTTCGGCGAGCACTCTGGCTCTAGCTACTTGGGCTTTCTAGAGAGGATTGAGATTAGGAGCCCCTTTCGGTTGGGCTACAAGTAGAAGCAAAGCACAAGTTAGAACACAAAAAGACAAGTCAGACATACAGAGTGCAACAAAATGAAAAGTGCTCGACTTGGGTTGACGAACTTGGTAGGAACCCGAACCCGCAATCTGCCTAGCTAAGAGGTCGGGGCCTCCCATTGGAAGTAGGGAGTCGGGTTACCAAACCCAGGATAAATGGGGGTTTAGTAGAGAAGTAATGCTAGGACGGTTAGTTCCTGTCGTACTTAGCCATGTACAAATACAAGAACTCGTTCGACGTCAACCTCTGGTTCTTCACCCGGTGCCAGATGATGAATGTGGAGACTAGAATTCGCTAGGCATTCGAGACCAGCTGGCTCGGGGCCACTTTCAACTATGCAGTAAGCTTGTGCACAAATGGGTTGATGAGAGTTGGAGCCTGCATTGAAGGGCGTCAGTGAATATAACAATCTCCCCCTCAGCAGGAAGACCCGCTTGATCAGTGGGAGAAGGAGCTCGGATGTGCACCGAGTCCGGAATCTGGCAGTCTTCATGAATCTGGGCTATCTCAGACTCAACCAGAATCGATCCCCTGGGGACCAATGGCTTTGGTCTGCCTCCCGATGGGCCTGCCTTTGACCATCCCGTAGGATCTCTAAGTGCCCTCTTCTGCCTCTTACCTCGGCTTTTAGTCCTCGGACCCGCAGTTCTTTGGGTTAAGGGGTTAAGCGGTATAGCCTCAAATGGACCTTCAGAGTCCCCGGGCCCTGAGCCGATGGTCCCTGGTTCGAAGTCGGCCTCCACTCCTCTGACCTCCTCAACTTCATCAGAATTGCTCGACATTGTAAAAGAAAAAGTCTAAATGGTGGAAGGCTCACTGCGCTGAAGGTGATTCACTCCGGCAGCTTCCTTTGAGCGAAATTCTTTCTCTGGCTATCAGAAACCCTTTATCCGGCAGCTTCCTCCGAGTGAAATCCCTTCTCCGGCTGTCAAAAACCCTTTACTCGATGCGGAAAAACCACTTTTCGGCAGAGGCGATTCAAAAAGAGTAAGGGAATAGGAAGCGAGTGAGAGCTAGAATGCACAAGGAGGAGAAAGTGAATGAGAGCAAGAGGGGTTTATATAACCCTCTCGTCACTCAGCGTCATCATTGGGGACAACTATCCCTAAAGCCGAGGCATCTCGACACTGTCACCAGGGGACTCGTGGAGCGAGTCGATAAGCTCGAGTCTGCGTTCCTAGTCTAATCGGCATTAAAAGCTATTTATGACACAGGCGGCCTCTCGCCTCTCTATGAGCTCATGTCATCATTTCCTTTGCTCCATCGATTGCGAATCATAACCGTTGCCATGTGTCCTTCATTCAGAGGTCGAAGTCCAAAGAGTTGTAGCCACCGTACTGCACACGTAACCCGAAGCGTAGCTGTCGTAGTGATTACGCTCTAATCATCCTAACTGTCATCATGAGCAAAGACGTGGAGGCATCGCCCCATTTTCCCAGGCATTTACTCTCCAAGTTCGAGCTCGGACTAAGAGAATAAGGGGCGTCTGTTATGGGGATATCTGGACAGGGTCAAACAAGGTCAGCCCGAGTCGTACTCGTCCTCATCCTCATCTTCATCCGAAGAAGGTTGGTCGAGCCGAGCTCTCGTCCTCGTCCTCATCTTCATCCAAAGAAGGTTGGTTGAGCCGAGTCCTCGTCCTCATTCTCATCTTCATGAGTCGAGTCCTTGTCCTCATCCTCATCTTTATCCGAAGAAATTTGGTCGAGTCGAGATCTTGTCCTCGTCTTCATCCTCATCTTCATCCGAAGAAGGTTGGTCGAGTATCGACTGACTCATCTTCGACCTAGATATTGAGAGCTAAGTCCTGAATAAGCACGTGGCTCCGACCCTGATGACTCGACTATGAATTTCGACTACCGGTATCTCGCCGTGGACCTGGATAGGACGAGGTCTGAGCCTAAATGAAGATACTTCGAGTACCGAGCTGGGAAATCAGTTCGAATGTGGACGTGGCCGAAGATCACGCCTGGAGATATGCTCCATTAAGACACGATGGCTACACAATCCAAAGATTGTGGAGTATCACCATAATCGCAATATCCACTTGATTGAGTAGATCATGCTGAGATTGACAGACACAATGCGCCCGACCCACTGGTATAAATACTAGGGAACCCCATTGCAACAGGTACGTAATATCTTGCACCCTCTCTCTACATGACGCAACTTAGACCCAGATTCCCTAGCCTGACTTAAGCATCAGAGGGTCCCCTATTTAAGCCAGGGTCTCTTTTGCTCACCTTTCTGTGCAGGACCAGCGTACATTCGAGGTTCGCAGCATTGAGTGCAGGGTGGTCCAGATTTTGACCTCAACAAGTCTGAATACACAACTATGCAATGGAAGCAACAATTCTCTGATATAATCAGAAGATGTGAACTCCCTCCCTGTTAAATATTGACTTTATCATGGTTTGCTGGTTAACTGATTATTTGATACCATTTCCTCTCATTGTGAAACTCATGACCCTGATTAAAGCCATATGAGATGCCTAACACCCAACATCCAGCAGAAACGTCAAGATGTTCTCTTCAAACCCCAAATTATCAAAGACATTTTGTATCAAACAGGTGGGTCCCACATTATGGGCATTTCAGATGTTGCCATAACCATCCAATAGTGCACATCATTTAATTGTATTAACGCCCACCTTACAAGAGGTTCAGATCTCTCACCAATCATCCAACGGTCTGGATCATCTAACATTGGTAGGGCCCCTGTTAAAGTAGTCTAGATTTCGCCGTAATCATCACCTATAGGTCAATTGACTATGTGAGGCTCACTTTACAGTTGGTTCAGATTTTGCCCCTAAATAATCAGATTATAGTGTGGTGGGGTGCAAGGTCATGCTCTTTTAGGGGGCAAATGGATGATTTTTCTATTCTTTATAAAAGGGAAATTTACAAGGGCAATACTCAATGCCTAGGTTGACTTAAAAGGCTTTGTCATGGTCCTATCATGGTTCGTAAACATAACTAAAAGATAGTCGACGTACCTATATGGAAAACAGAGGGGGTTATATGGCAACAAGGGAGGGTGTTATGTGGAAAACGGAGGGATTATATGCAACAAGGGAGGGTGCTATATGGAAAACGGAGGGGGTTAAGAGATTATTGGATGTACTATATTAAGCTGAGTTAATAAAGACTTGGTTGAGTCTTCAAGTTCACCCAACTGTAAATGAAACGAGTGGAGTGGAGTGGAGTGGAGTTTCTTAGGTTCCTGAGCAATGGTATGAAGTGCTAACTCGCATAAACGATGCGTGTCCTTTGACTCAGTGATTCAACTGGTAGTTAGAAAAAAAAAGCTCCAGCAACCACACTGCAAACAAGCATCACCCACATTGCAAACAAGCACTACCCATATTGCAAACAAGCACCCACACTGCAAACAAGCATCATCTGTAAGAACTTTATTTAGTGGGCCTTACTGATCAACGGTCTAGATTGTCATTCAGTTGGACTGGATGATTGAGTAGACCAGTGGGCCCCACTTCAGGTGATGCACTGCACAGTCTATCTACGCAGCTTTGCATACTAGGGCTGGAATGTTATAGCTGTCTTACGCAGACAACAATTTGAGTTGAACTAGGATGCTGCAATGTGGAGCATGGGAGAGAGAGTTGTGATGGGTTTCAAATTCTCTCTCCACAGACTCTATAAAAGAGAGCTGGGTCCCCGATCCTACACCACGACAGAATTCAAGTCCCATCATTTGAATTGTAGAAAGGGTGTGAAGGAGAGGAAGATCCTAAGCTTTACAGGAATTCTGGTATTCTGGTATTCTTATCCGGCTTCCATGGCGGCGTCTCATCTAGGTATGCTATCTAAACCCCTGATCGCCTATAGATTAAGTCCCATAGTTGGTATTAGAGACATCTGTGCATAGGTATGGATGATCGCATCCAGCTATATCAGATCAAATCAGGGATTTTGAATTCTTGAAACAGATCTGCATCAGGGATTTTTGAATTCCTAAAACAGTTGTAGTTAGGGATTATTTTAATCCTAAATATTAGGGATGTGAATTCGATAAACCCTAAATACAGTCATACCGATTAGGGATTTCGAATTCAGAATCCCCAAATCGCCTATTAAGGATTTCAGATCTGAAACCCTAAATCCAGAAAATTTGGGATTTTCAAATTGGAATCCCTAAATCCGTTAATTAGGGGAATTCCATATTAGCCCAGAATCCAGACAACGAATTAGGGATTTTGAATCCCTAATTCGAAGTATTGGGCATGCATATTTCAAAACCCTAAAATCGAGAAAATAGGGATTGTGATTCCCAAATTGGAATTGGGTATTTCATACCCTACCTTCATCATCGATGATAATGGCCATGGATTCACTATTCATCTTCGACAACATCCTCAGCCAGTCACCTACCGTGCTTCTCCTCCACTGCAACCATGGATTCCGACCAGACTTCCATGGATGTCCAGGGTTCTGAATCGTGTAGGACGTCGTGACAGTGATCTTCCTTCTTGGCAGCGGCGACTCCTGTCGTAGAAGGGGTGACTTCATACCAGTTGCTTTCAGACGCTGCTTGCAGTAGGTCGAAAACGACCTATTTTCTATCTCACCGTAGTCATTAGGTCGAGAAACGACCTTATGCTTAAACGGATCCGATATCTGGACCCGATTTCAGCTTAAACGGATCTGATTTCTGGACCTAATTTCAGGATAAACGGATCTGCTCTCTAGACCAGATTTTAGTTTAAACGGATCCACTCTCTGGACCCGATTTCAGTTTAATCGGATCCGCTCTCTAGATCTTTGAGCTGGGCCTGACAAAATATATAAGCCCATTACTGAATTCTTGGGCCATTAGTCTTCTAAAGACATTCATGGACCTGAGCCTTCATGGGCCCCGTCCTCTATAAGATTAATAGTCCTGAATTTTCAAAAACATTGATGGGTCAGATCAGTATATGGTTGTCATTGAAAACTTTATGTTTACATTATGGATATTGATTGATAGATCTAAACCGTCCATTACATATCATCCAGGCATCTCGTATGGAATATTCACTAGATGGGCGATCAAGGGTGTGTATACACTATAATTTGAACATCATATACGTTAGATCTAAAAAAAACTTGAACTAAATAGACTGTTCAATATTATTGCCCATCTCATGATAATTCTAACCTGATTATATGTGCCTTAGGATGATGTATAGATCATATGTATTGAGTTCTGATGAAGCACACATTTAGGCCCATTACCCATCATTAATAGTCTTACATAGACCATTGGATCATGGAGAGCGAAACACATCCCTCATTTTCTCTCTGTACTTCATCTATCTTTCAATGATCAATACTGATGATATTGTGGGCCGCATCAGACTAATTAAGAAATAATCCATTGAGGCAGGATTATAATTGTAATTCTAAGTCTATACTAGTAATGTTGGATTTGGTTGTGTTAGCCACCACTGTGACCTCAATCTATGAAAATATTATAAGTATAGACTTGTAATATTGGGATAAGCAGATTGTATGTAGTTGCGTTCACGTTTTCATGCATACGGTAATGAAAACACTGATGATTATCGTATGACAGTCACGTGAACGGGTGGACTAAATGGTGTAGGTAATGTAAATTTGAAAGACTCATCTCACCCACAGGTGTTGAGTGTCTCAGATTTACATTACTGACATCACTTAGCTTCATGTTCAGGAGGATCACTAGCATGTTGTTATTATCACCCATAGGAGGAATGATGATGATGTAACAGATTCTCACCAGGATGTGATGGTTAGGCCCATCTTCATCTTGGATGATTCAGTTGATGCCTCCCTTAGCAACTGAATTGATTAATTTTGCCTGATATTTTGCTTACATTTTCAAAATTGTTTTGTGAAATTACGAATTAATATGAGTATATGTGTATCTCTTTTATCTCAGTCTCAATTCCAACTAATCAGAATCAAGTCCCTGCCCTAAATGGATCTAATTACACTCAATGGAAGAACGCCATTGAAGTTGTACTAGGCTGTCTTCAATTAGATTTGGCCCTGATAACACCAGAACCACCAAAACCATCTGATAATGCCACTGAAGCATAATATAATCAATGGGAGGCATGGTTTAGATCAAATGATACATGCTTGAAAGTTATTAAGTATTTGATTTCTGAATCGATGAAGGGTGCCATGCCTGAAATAGATAAGGCCAAAACTTTCCTAACTGAAATGGGAAAGCGATTCAAGAAATCTGATAAATCTGAAGTAGGCATCCTTCTGAATAAATTGACTTGCTCGTCCTACGATGGAAAATGCAACATCCGTGAATACATTGTATAGCAGATCGAGGTTGTTTCTAAGATCCGTGCTTTAGGGCTTGTACTCACTGATGATCAACTGGTTCATTTGATCATGAACAACCTACCTCCCCAATTCGACATGTTCCTGGTCAACTATAACACTCTGAAGAACATGTGAACATTAGATGAACTTATCACTCAATGCGTCCAAGAAGAAGACAGGATCAGGCAGCTGGTCAAAATTCAAAATGTTAATATGGTGATCTCAGGTCATGGGCAAGGGCACGAGAATAAAGGTAAAGGGAAGAGGAAATAAGGTTCTAATAATGGATTCTCTAGTCCTCCATCTGGAAACCATGAGAATCAATCTGAAAATGGATCAAACGCAAACGGGTTAAAGGTAAACCGTGCTTCTTTTGTAAAAAGGCAGGTCATCTAAAGAAAGATTACGAAGGTTTCCAAAATTGGCTCATAAAGAAAGGTAATCATTCTGTTCTTGTCTATTTTGAATCTAATTTAACCGATGTGTCAGCGGATTCCTGGTGGATAGATTCAGGAACTACTATTCACATATGCACTTCTATGCAAGAATTACTAGAGGCCAGGCCACCAATTGATGCAGAGCGCTCAGTATAGTAGGCAATAGTGTCAAGGTAGACGTGGAGACAATAGGAGTCTATAGGCTTGAAGTCTGGTCAATTTTTTAATTTAATAAATACATTTTATGTGCCGTCTATAAGACGCAATTTAGTTTCAATTTCCTATTTGGATAAGTTGAGATATTCGTTCCACTTTAAAAATAAAAGTTTTAGTATTTACTTTAAATCGATTAAAGTTGGAACTGGCTCTATAGTAAACAACTTATACCGGTTAGACTTGATTGCCTCTCACGTTGATAATATTAATACCTTGCATGAAAATAAAGTGAGATCCAAGCGAAGACTAGACTGTGAGAATTCCTTCATGTTATGGCATAGGCGGCTATGCCATATATCTCGTGAGAGATTAGACAGGCTTGTGAGAGAAGGAATTTTGCATTATCTAGACTTCTCTGAATATAAAGTATGCATTGATTGCATAAAAGGGAAACAAACTAGAAGTAGAAAGAAAGGTGCAACTAGGAGTGTTGGTTTATCAGAGGTGATACATACAGACATTTATGGACCATTCCCTACAGCATCATGGAGTGGACACAAATATTTTATTACCTTTATAGGTGACTACTCTCACTTCGGGTGCCTATGCCTTATTAATGAGAAATCAAATGCCCTGGATGCTTTTAAAATCTATAAGGCTGAAGTTGAAAATTAACTCGATAAAAGAATTAAAGTTGTCAGATCTGACCGTGGTGGTGAATACTATGGCTAATATGACGAATCAGGACGCAATCCAGGGCCATTCGCTAAATACCTATAGGATTGTGACATTGTTGCTCAGTACACTATGCTTGGTGCTCCTGAGCGGAATGGAGTGGCTGAGAGATGCAATCGCACCCTTATGGATATGGTACGAAGCATGGTCAGTAATTTGACATTTTCACAATCTCTGTGGGGTGATGCGATCAAAACTGCAGTTCATATACTAAGCAGAGTTCCCAACAAAGCAGTCAACAAAACTCCTTTTGAGTTGTGGAATGGGAGAAAACCAAGTCTCTCATATCTACATGTTTGGGGTTGTCCTGCTGAGGCCAAAATTTATAACCCGCATGAAAAGAAGCTTGATCCTAGAACCGTAAGTTATTTCTTCATTGGATACCCAGAAAGATCAAAAGGCTATCGAGTCTACTGCCCTTCCCACTCTATAAGGATTATTGAGACTGGGAATGCCAGATTCATTGAGGACACTGAAAACAGTGGGAGCATGAACATAAAAAATTTTGTATTTGAGGAACAAAGGACTATGACTCCAGTCGTAGTTAATCCAAATCACGTGGATATTAATGATGCAGTCGATTCTTTAGTCACTTCAGAACACCACGTAAAACCTCATATACTGTAAGACCCGTGTCCTAATCCGTACTATTCCGATAGCTTCCGCGGTCCTTCCGGTCAAATTTCGGCAACCTTCGCACCGTATTCGGTGTTTGCGCACAATCCTAAGCCAGGTCCCGCGCACCGACGTCGGCTTGATCCGAAAGTTGTATCATAGCGACCGCGTCGTCGCCGCGGTTCCAACGCCGTGACTTGTGCACCGAACCGATACCCAGGTAAGAAGATGCCGATCAGCGTTTATTCCGAAGAAACACCGCGTGTTACGGATTTTGAGGGAATCTCTACACAATTAGTCCCACTAATTAACCATAAATGCAACCATACCTCAAAGTACTTCACCCATTCCCTCTTTTTCCAAAAGTCCACCATCTTTCCACCTCACCATTCCTCTTTTTCTCATTTTCAACCACAACCATCTCTCTTCTCCACCAATTTTAAACTAAACCATACCCCTCATCACTCATTTCTTACAACCATCACTCCACCCATCCCTCCATCCATTATTTCTATCTCTCCCTCTCATTCTCTAGCAATTTTTCCAAATTCCATGAGAAATTTCACACATCCAACACACTCTCTCAACTTCAAGTGTGGCCCACCCTCTCATCTCCAATCTCAACCATTCATCTTTCATCAACCTCCATTAAAAGTGAAGGTAAGGAGCTAAGGAGTCCAAGGGAGCAAGGAGAAGGAAGATAAGGTGGGTGATTTTCCATTATTTTAAATTTTAGGGCCCACTTGTTGGTGGGACCCATTTGGATGTATGTGATCTAATCAAGAGGGCCCATAGTGGCGGGGGTTCCTCTATCTCACCGTATATCTCCCTTTATCTCTCTCTTTCCCTCTTTGTAATGGTGTGGATCCCACCAATATGTGCTACATCTACCCCGTCCATCTACACCAGACGGTGTGGCCCACTCTGTTGCAGGTAATGATCCACACCATCCATTGTTTGGATGGACCCAATGTATTTATATAAATATATGTATATATGTTATATTTTATATAATATATATAATATAATATGTATTATATATATAATATAATGTATATATATTATTTATATGCATATATGTTGGTGGGCCACATCTACGTGGGACCCACCCCAATGATACATCTGTGTATGCCGTCCAGCGTCCCTGGACGCTGGACGTTGGCAAGTGGCATGGGTGTGTACAAAAAAAAAAAGGGGAAAAAGGTAACCTTTAGGGTGGACCATTCATATAGGCCCCACCTTGATTCAAGTATTTGATCTAATCCGTCTATCCTCTTCCTTGGATTAATTTAGACGTTGAGCTAAATTTTAGAACCAATCCGGTTCTCAAGCGGGCCATGCCGTAAGAAACAGACGTATCTCCATTGAAATCCACTTTGATCCTTCCATCCGCCAACAACACATTGCATATTGGTCTCGTTTCGTCGATCTTGAGCCGTAGAATCCTGTGGCTGGGACGGATCGGACTGAAGTGGGCCCTACCATAGAAAATCTGTAAAAAGACTGGATTTTCAAAAAAAAAAAAAAAAGAATAGAAGGGAGGCAGCAGCGCTGACGCTGCTGCTGCCATGCCGTACGGCTGCTGACGGACGGACGAGCTGGGGCTCACGGCCCCAGCTGTGGGCCCCACTTTGATGTGTTTCGTTGATCAACATCGTGCATTTGATGGGTCCCCATGGACCACCCGTTCACCCAAAAAATCAGCCATAAACGGAACTCAGGTGGGCCATTCCATCTAAAATCATGTGAAGACATGCCTAAAACATATAAAATCATTTGGCAGGGCCTACCTGAGTTTTGGATGTTGCTTAAACTTGGTCTGTACCGTCATTTAGAGGGGACCCACATAATGGACGGGCTGGATTCGTGAATCACATCTCGGTGGGCCCCAAAACAAAAAAAAAATATAATAATAATTTTTTTTTAAAGCAGCAGCGCTGCTGCTGCTGCAGTGACGAGCGGACGGGCACTGGGGCCTCACGGCTCCAGCTGTGGGCCCCCACGGTGATGAATTTCGATCATCAACACCGAGCATTTGATGGGTCCCCACAGTTCATCCGTCCACGCCAAAAGTCAGCTGTATATGGAACTCTGGTGGGCCACATCATTTAAAATCATGTGTAGTCATGCCTAAAATATATAAAATCGTTGGTGGGGCCTACCTGAAATTTGGATGCGACTGAAACTTGGTCTGTACCCTCAGCCAAGTGGGACACACATAATGAGTGGGCTGGATTGTGGACCACATCACGGTGGGCTCCCTATCCATGTGTAAAATAAAATAAAAAATAAAAAATATAACGGTGGGCCCTACCCACGGTCCGTGTGACCTTATGAATAGTTTGGGTGGAAAATAAACATTCCAGTGGGCCCTACCTTGGTTCAAGTAGCTTTATGAACAATTGGGTGGAAAATAAACATTATGTTGGGCCTTAAGTTGGGTGGAAAATAAACATTATATTGGGCCTTAGGCTGGGTGAAAAATAAGCATCATGGTGGGCCCCACTTATGTAAGTATTGTAAACCACACCCTCCATTGGTGTGGGCTCCATCAGGATGCATGTGTTTCATTCGACTATCCAACCATTTTTGAGATATTTTAAGGCCCATTGTGGAGGCCCATCTTCATGTACTGGTGATCCTTGTTGAGGCCCACCTTGATTTGTATAAGGCCCATATTATGAGGCCCATTGTAATGTACGCAAGGCCCATGTGACTAGGCCCATGTTGATGCATGTGTAGCCCGTCATTGAGGCCCACCTTGATATGTATATATGAGACCTATGTAAGGGGCCCATTTGATGTGCTGGAGGCCCATAGGTCAAGGCCCAATAGGACATACATAAGGCCCACTGATAGGCCCATGCTTGCAGTGTAATTCCGCCATGGTATATGTGTTGATTTTGTAACGGGCCACGCCTTGGGAGTAATGTTGGTTTGACGTCCACATTGATAATGTTGGTTAAATGTCCGCATTATAGTTCTCCCTAAGGCCCACTGATAGGCCCAAACTTGTGGTAAGTAGGCCGTCTAGGCCCATCTCCATTATACCTAGAACCCATCTCTTATTACATGTTTAGTATAGATGCATGATTCATGATCATTCGCACCATATGTATGCCTGATGTGAGGAGTGACCGATCATAGCATATACCTTTGGATAGACCGTTTATGGGCTCCCTGATAGGTGGAGTTGCCTCATATAAGTGCATGGTATATACAGGACTGTTGCATGACTGATAGTGTGACTCATGCACTTGCATTTGTGTGATTGTAATTACTGTATGCCCTAGCGACATCAGGGCCATAGCCTCCATAGACACATCGTGGATGGCTGAGTTAGATACCGAAAATATTTGGTTCTAGCATACGGGCGCCATAGACGTCCCTGGGTGAAAATCCCTAAACCCGATGGTACCAGAGGATGACTCCAATGTCGAGACCGAGTGGAAATATGAGCGCACGAGGGCCGAATACCAGGAGGCCGCGTCTCCCACTGTGTCGTGGTCGGTTGGAAAGGGGTGTGGCCTTACTCGCCCGAGGGTAGGGGGCAATACTAGGCTGAGTTTGACCAGCTCGCGAATGGGTTCGCTATCGACGTGCTGGATAGGTATTGGCAGACTATTGGTCAGGCGGATAGTGAGGTTTCTTACGCTCACTTGGACTGTGCGGCTAGGAGAGCGACAGTGCCATTTGGAGTGTATTGAACCCCGGTGATTATCCAGAATGAGAACTGTACTGATACATGTTGAGGATTGGCATGCTTGAGTTGCATCTCGCATCGCATGGCTGTGTATGGCCGATAGCATTCATATCTTGCACCGCATAGCCTTGGTACGGCAATTTGCATTCATGTACTCATCACCATGATTCCGCATCACTCTGACCTTGCATTTTGAGCACGTTTATATTGTGCACACACTTACACCACCCTCTAAGCTTTCCATAAGCTTATGCACGATTGATGCGTGCAGGTGACGCCAGGACGTAGTCGCAGCCATAGTCTCGCTGTAGTTGGAGCGTGCAGCCGAGCTTCTGGAGTTTTATTCCTTTTATTACATTGTATTTTCCCCTTTCAGCCACATGTACTAAAAAGTTTTTGATCATAGTGGATTTTGTGGTGGTGTTCTTGTGCTTATTGTTTGTGGGTTATGTTTTTGTTATGCTCATTATGAATCAGACTAATGATTTGAAACCCTCCTTGTAGTATCCCAGGATCGGAACCTGGTGAATGGCTGCTGGGATCCGAGAATGGGGTTCTACGGAGGCTGTCGGCGCCGGATTCGGCGATCGGGAATTTTGTGAGCCTGGTTTCTGAGTTCGGGGCGTGACAGAAGTTGGTATCAGAGCATAACTCGGGAATAACCAAGAACAACATTACATGTCTGCTATGAATGATTAAGTCCTAAGTTTGGATAGCCTAGCGATCTTTTATTACAGACCATTAACGTGCGTGCCTTGGCGAGCCTTTAAGTTGATAGGCACCTTCGCTCTTTCCTGTAGGACATGGCGCGCAGGAGGGTGACCCGATCGACTCCCGTACCACCATCGGATACTTCAGCTCCACCACCTGCGGCTCCCGCACTACCACCTACGACCCCTGCTCCACCACCAGAGATTCCTACTGCCCAGCCTGAGGATGTCGCTCCTTTACCAGAGATTCATACCGCCCATCCTGAGGATGCTGCACCTCCACATACCGGTGCGGATCCGACCATATCCGTGAGTGCTTCTCAGTTGCAGCTTGCAGGCTGTGACGGCCGCACTTCGGCGATCGGGAATTTTGTTTCAGCCCAGGCAGAGCAAGAGCGCGCGAGTGCCCTACTTCGAGAGTTTCGACGTTTGACCCTCCGCGTTTCTGTGGCGAGCCGATCCGACAAGCTGAGAGGTGGTGCTCCGATGTGGAGAAGATCTTCGATACCATGCCATGCACGACCGAGCAGCGAGTTCGGTGTTTCTTTTCAGGGCGAGGCCGAGCCCCGGTGGACCTCGGTGACCCGCGTCTCAGGACCCGACGAGGTCTGGACATGGGATGATTTCATAGATCGCTTCGAGGAGCAGTACGTCCCAGACCATATTCGACGTCGAGGGCATTAGAGTTCGAGACTTTGGTGCAGGGAGACATGACCGTGGCTCAATACGCGGCTCGTTTCGTGGCGCTATCGAGGTTTACGCCATATATGGTTGATGATGAGGCGTAGAAGGCCGCCGTTTCGAGAGCGGCTTACGTTACGGTCTTCGAGGCCGTGTGATTGGGCACGAGCTTCCGACCTTTCAGCGTAGTGCGGAGGGCTCGGATCTACGAGACAGGTGGTGGCGCGCGACGATAGAGATCGAGAGGAGGGTCGAAGAGGCAACCTCCGGTAGCTCCCAGCGGCGGCGACGACCACAGAGGTATAGGAGCCACCCACTGCTAGAGCACCCGCACAGAAGACCTCCAAAGACCACCCCGCGGCCATTTGCAGGACTTGTTTTGGATGTGGTGGGACAGGGCATCGCTGGTTCGAGTGCCCTCGCCCTCATCTCGGCAGCCGAGAGGATCACGGCGGCCTCACCTACATCCACCGAAGGCACCACCGGCCTCCAAAAGATCGGGCCCTCAAAGAAAGACGGCGACCCCACCTCACCCGGCCGCAGACCCACGGCGAGAGAGGCGGTAATAGGCCGCCGCAGAGGCAGCAGCAGCACCAGGGACCTCAGAGGGGACAGGCACCTCCCCAGCCAGCTCAGGCTAGGTTCTACGCGGCTCAGCAGGACCCGCAGTCATCCGGAGGAGTCGTCGAGGGTATACTTCCCGTCTCTTCATCCATCGCACGAGTATTATTTGATTCTGGCGCTTCTCACTCATTCATGTCCGAGGGTTTCTGCCGATCGACTGGATTGCAGACAGAGTCTACTAGTGAGGGATTGGCCGTATCGACGCCCTTGGGGAGGACCACAGTATTGGGCCGTTTTTGTCCATCTTGCCCGGTTCTTGTCGGTGATATCTTTTTGCCCGCTGACTTGTTTGTGCTGCCGATGACAGATTTCGACGTTATCTTGGGCATGGATTGGCTTGCCGAGTACCACGCTATCTTGGACTGTTCCGCGAGGACAGTCACATTCTGCATACCAGGCTTGCCGCATTTCCAGTTCATCGCTGAGCCCAGAGGAGAGCCGTTGTCTTGCTTGATGTCCTGCGTCGTCGAGGAGCCTATTGCCTTGTGTATTGATCAGTGGCCGGTTGTCTGCGACTTCCCCGACGTGTTTCAGGAGATTCCAGGATTGCCTCCTCGCCGTCATATCGAGTTCCAGATCGATCTTGTGCCCGGTACCGCGCCTATCTCGAAGGCCCCGTACCGTATGGCACCGATGGAGTTGCGTGAGCTGCAGCGTCAGTTGGACGAGTTGCGTGAGTTGGGATTCATTCGTCCGAGCAGTTCGCCTTGGGGAGCGCCGGTGCTCTTCGTCAGGAAGAAGGATGGCTCGTTGAGGCTCTGCGTGGATTACCGCGAGCTCAACCGGGTCACAATTAAGAACAAGTACCCGCTCCCAAGGATAGACGATTTATTTGATCAGCTGCAGGGTGCACAGTTCTTTTCGAAGATTGACCTGCGTTCTGGTTATCATCAGATTCGTGTCCGAGAGGAGGACATCCCGAAGACAGCTTTTAGGACGCGTTATGGTCATTTTGAGTTTCAGGTCATGTCCTTTGGACTGACCAATGCACCCGCGGTCTTCATGCAGTTGATGAACGAGGTCTTTCGTCCATATCTCGATCAGTTTGTTGTGGTCTTCATCGACGACATTCTGATATATTCGAGGACCCGTGAGGACCATATGCAGCATCTAGAGATCGCCTTGCAGACCCTCCGTGCCCACCAGCTATATGCGAAGCTGGAGAAGTGTGAGTTCTGGCAGGAGGAGGTGAGATTCCTCGGTCACGTGGTGACGAGGGAGGGTGTCGCAGTGGACCCCTCGAAGGTTGAGGCAGTGCGTCAGTGGGGTCAGCCACGAACGCATTCGCAGTTTTCTTGGTTTAGCGGGATATTATCGGCGTTTCAGTGAGGGCTTCTCGTATTGCAGCCCGTTGACTAGGTTGACTCGGAAGGGCGCGGAGTTTATTTGGAGTGACGCCCGTGAGCGAGCATTTATGGAGCCGAAGGACCGTCTCCGGCCGCTCCTGTCCTCACTCTTCCCTCCGGGAGTGATGGATTCGTGGTATTTACCGATGCTTCGGTATTGGATTGGGTGCTGTCCTAATGCGGACGGTAGACCTGTAGCATTTGCGTCTCGTCACCTCAAGGTATGAGCTGAACTACCCCACGCATGACTTAGAGTTGCAGTCGTCTTCGCACTGAAGGTGTGGAGACACTATCTCTATGGGGTTAGGTTCGAGCTCTTCTCTGACCACAAGAGCTTGAAGTATCTATTCTCTCAGTCCGAGCTGAACATGAGACAGAGACGCTGGATGGAGCTTCTGAAGGATTATGATTTTGACCTCCAGTACCACCCAGGCAAGGCGAATGTGGTGGCGGATGCCCTTAGCCGTCAGCCACGAGGCCTGGTGGCACATATGATGATTCAGGAGTGGAAGATGCTCGAGGATATAGCAGAGTACGACTTTGATTTTGGTCTGCAGTCTTCTATCGTTCAGTTATCGAGCCTGTCGATTCAACCCTCTCTTGTCGCAAGGGTGATCGAGGCTCAGCAGACAGATGAGTCGTTACAGGATTACCGAGCAGAGGCGGCATCTGAGAGTCAGACAGATTGGCAGATTGGTGCTGATGGTGGACTTCGCTTTAGAGGCCGATTGTGTGTCCCGGATATTCCTGAGTTGCGTAGAGATCTTATGACCGAGGCGCATCGATCGCGGTTTTCTATCCATCCTGGCTCGACGAAAATGTACCGTGATATAAGGAGGCAGTATTACTGGGCAGGGATGAAGCGCCAGATTGCCAGTTTTGTGGCCGAGTGTGACACATGCCAGCGTGTCAAGGCCGATCATCAGAGACCCCCTGGTCTATTGCAGCCGTTGAGCGTCCCGATGTGGAAGTGGGAGCACGTATCTACAGATTTCATTATGGGTTTGCCGAGGACTCAGCGCGGTCATGACGCCATCTGGGTTGTCGTGGACCGTCTGACGAAGTCGGCACATTTTCTTGCGATTCGTGCGACTTGGCCCTTGGACCGGCTTGCGAAGCTATTCATTGAGGAGATTGTGAGACTGCACGGCGTTCCAGTCTCGATCGTTTCTGACCGAGACCCGAGGTTTACGTCTCAGTTTTGGAGGAGCTTTCAGAGAGCTATGGGCACTGATTTGCAGCTCAGTACCGCGTATCATCCGCAGACCGATGGCCAGACCGAAAGGGTCAACCAGATCCTTGAGGATATGCTTCGGGCCTGCGTGATTGACTTCGGTGGTAGCTGGGATGAGCATTTGCGATTGGCTGAGTTCGCATACAACAACAGCTATCAGGCGACCATAGGCATGGCTCCTTTTGAGGCATTATATGGCAGACCGTGCAGATCTCCGAGTTGTTGGACCGAGGTTGGAGAGCGGCGTCTCCTAGGTCCCGAGCTTGTGCAGGAGACATCAGAGGTTATTGATATTATCAGGCAGAGGATGCGCACAGCTCAGAGCCGGCAGAAGAGTGTTGCTGATCGCCGGCGTCGTCCCTTAGAGTTTGATGTAGGGGACCATGTGTATCTCAAGGTCTCGCCCATGAAGGGCGTAGTTAGATTTGGAGCGAAGGGCAAGCTTGCCCCGAGATTCATAGGACCTTTCGAGATCACTGAGCGCATTGGCGCTGTGGCCTATCGGCTTGCCTTACCATCTCAGTTGTCTGGCGTCCACAACGTTTTCCATGTCTCTATGTTGAGGAAGTGTGGGTCAGACATAGTTCCTGTTATTGATTGGCAGCCGTTAGAGGTTCGTGAGGACGCTTCTTACATCGAGCAGCCAGTTCGTATCCTTGATCGGAAGGAGCAAGTCCTCCGAACCAAGGTCATCCCCTTGGTGAAGGTTCAGTGGGGTCACCATTCTGTGGATGAGGCATCTTGGGAGCGCGAGGCTGAGATTCGAGAGCGCTATCCTCATCTTTTTGATGATTGATTATATATTGTATGCTGTATGTTGTCTCTAATATTTATTTGACGATGCCTTATTTCCTCTTTATTAGGAGTTATGATTCCTTGCTTTGATTGTGTAAATTTCGAGGACGAAATTTTTTATTTGGTGGGGAGAGCTGTAAGACCCGTGTCCTAATCCGTACTATTCCGATAGCTTCCGCGGTCCTTCCGGTCAAATTTCGGCAACCTTCGCACCGTATTCGGTGTTTGTGCACGATCCTAAGCCAGGTCCCGCGCACCGACGTCGGCTTGATCCGAAAGTTGTATCATAGCGACCGCGTCGTCGCCGCGGTTCCAACGCCGTGACTTGCGCACCGAACCGATACCCAGGTAAGAAGATGCCGATCAGCGTTTATTCCGAAGAAACACCGCGTGTTACGGATTTTGAGGGAATCTCTACACAATTAGTCCCACTAATTAACCATAAATGCAACCATACCTCAAAGTACTTCACCCATTCCCTCTTTTTCCAAAAGTCCACCATCTTTCCACCTCACCATTCCTCTTTTTCTCATTTTCAACCACAACCATCTCTCTTCTCCACCAATTTTAAACTAAACCATACCCCTCATCACTCCTTTCTTACAACCATCACTCCACCCATCCCTCCATCCATTATTTCTATCTCTCCCTCTCATTCTCTAGCAATTTTTCCAAATTCCATGAGAAATTTCACACATCCAACACACTCTCTCAACTTCAAGTGTGGCCCACCCTCTCATCTCCAATCTCAACCATTCATCTTTCATCAACCTCCATTAAAAGTGAAGGTTAGGAGCTAAGGAGTCCAAGGGAGCAAGGAGAAGGAAGATAAGGTGGGTGATTTTCCATTATTTTAAATTTTAGGGCCCACTTGTTGGTGGGACCCATTTGGATGTATGTGATCTAATCAAGAGGGCCCATAGTGGCGGGGGTTCCTCTATCTCACCGTATATCTCCCTTTATCTCTCTCTTTCCCTCTTTGTAATGGTGTGGATCCCACCAATATGTGCTACATCTACCCCGTCCATCTACACCAGACGGTGTGGCCCACTCTGTTGCAGGTAATGATCCACACCATCCATTGTTTGGATGGACCCAATGTATTTATATAAATATATGTATATATGTTATATTTTATATAATATATATAATATAATATGTATTATATATATAATATAATGTATATATATTATTTATATGCATATATGTTGGTGGGCCACATCTACGTGGGACCCACCCCAATGATACATCTGTGTATGCCGTCCAGCGTCCCTGGACGCTGGACGTTGGCAAGTGGCATGGGTGTGTACAAAAAAAAAAGGGGAAAAAGGTAACCTTTAGGGTGGAACATTCATATAGGCCCCACCTTGATTCAAGTATTTGATCTAATCTGTCTATCCTCTTCCTTGGATTAATTTAGACGTTGAGCTAAATTTTAGAACCAATCCGGTTCTCAAGCGGGCCATGCCGTAAGAAACAGACGTATCTCCATTGAAATCCACTTTGATCCTTCCATCCGCCAACAACACATTGCATATTGGTCTCGTTTCGTCGATCTTGAGCCGTAGAATCCTGTGGCTGGGACGGATCGGACTGAAGTGGGCCCTACCATAGAAAATCTGTAAAAAGACTGGATTTTCAAAAAAAAAAAAAAAAAGAAATGCCGTACGGCTGCTGACGGACGGACGAGCTGGGGCTCACGGCCCCAGCTGTGGGCCCCACTTTGATGTGTTTCGTTGATCAACACCGTGCATTTGATGGGTCCCCATGGACCACCCGTTCACCCCAAAAATCAGCCATAAACGGAACTCAGGCGGGCCATACCATCTAAAATCATGTGAAGACATGCCTAAAACATATAAAATCATTTAGCAGGGCCTACCTGAGTTTTGGATGTTGCTTAAACTTGGTCTGTACCGTCATTTAGAGGGGACCCACATAATGGACGGGCTGGATTCGTGAATCACATCTCGGTGGGCCCTAAAATTTAAAAAAAATATAATAATAAAATTTTTTTTAAAGCAGCAGCGCTGCTGCTGCTGCAGTGACGAGCGGACGGACGCTGGGGCCTCACGGCTCCAGCTGTGGGCTCAACACGAGCATTTGATGGGTCCCCACTTCATCCGTCCATGCCAAAAGTCAGCTGTATTGGAACTTCGGTGGGCCACATCATTTAAAATCATGTGTAGTCATGCCTAAAATATATAAAATCGTTGGTGGGGCCTACCTGAAATTTGGATGCGACTGAAACTTGGTCTGTGCCATAAATAACGGTGGGCTCCCTGAGCGTGTACTGGGGATGCAAAAAAATAAAATAAAAATATAACGGTGGGCCCTACCCACGGTCCGTGTGACCTTATGAATAGTTTGGGTGGAAAATAAACATTCCAGTGGGCCCAGTCAAGTGGGCCCTACCTTGGTTCAAGTAGCTTTATGAACAATTGGGTGGAAAATAAACATTATGTTGGGCCTTCAGTTGGGGGGAAAATAAACCTGATATTGGGCCTTAGGTGGGTGAAAAATAAGCATCATGGTGGGCCCCACTTATGTAAGTATTGTAAACCACACCCTCCATTGGTGTGGGCTCCATCAGATGCATGTGTTTCATTCGACAATCCAAACATATTTTAGATATTTTAAGGCCCATTGTGGAGGCCCATCTTCATGTATTGGTGATCCTTGTTGAGGCCCACCTTGATTTGTATAAGGCCCATATTATGAGGCCCATTGTAATGTACGCAAGGCCCATGTGACTAGGCCCATGTTGATGCATGTGTAGCCCGTCATTGAGGCCCACCTTGATATGTATATATGAGACCTATGTAAGGGGCCCATTTGATGTGTTGGAGGCCCATAGGTCAAGGCCCAATAGGACATACATAAGGCCCACTGATAGGCCCATGCTTGCAGTGTAATTCCGCCATGGTATATGTGTTGATTTTGTAACGGGCCACGCCTTGGGAGTAATGCTGGTTTGACGTCCACATTGATAATGTTGGTTAAATGTCCGCATTATAGTTCTCCCTAAGGCCCACTGATAGGCCCAAACTTGTGGTAAGTAGGCCGTCTAGGCCCATCTCCATTATACCTAGAACCCATCTCTTATTACATGTTTAGTATAGATGCATGATTCATGATCATTCGCACCATATGTATGCTTGATGTGAGGAGTAACCGATCATAGCATATACCTTTGGATAGACCGTTTATGGGCTCCCTGATAGGTGGAGTTGCCTCATATAAGTGCATGGTATGCACAGGATTGTTGCATGTCTGGTAAGATGATTCATGCACTTGCACTTGTATGATTGTGATTGTTGTATGCCCTAGCGACATCAAGGACATAGCCTCTACAGACACATCGTGGGTGGCTGGATTGGATACCGAAAATACTGTTTCTAGTATCGCGACGCCATAGATGTCCCCGGGTGAAAATCCCTAAACCCGATGGTACCAGAGGATGACTCCAATGTCGAGACCGAGTGGAAATATGAGCGCACGAGGGCCGAATACCGAGGCCGCGTCTCCCACCGTGTCGTGGTCGGTTGGAAAGGGGTGTGGCCTTACTCGCCCGAGGGTAGGGGGCAATACTAGGCTGAGTTTGACCAGCTCGCGAATGGGTTCGCTATCGACGTGCCGGATAGGTATTGGCAGACTATTGGCTAGGCGGATAGTGAGGTTTCTTACGCTCACTTGGACTGTGTGGCTAGGAGAGCGACAGTGCCATTTGGAGTGTATTGAACCCCGGTGATTATCCAGAATGAGAACTGTACTGATACATGTTGAGGATTGGCATGCTTGAGTTGCATCTCGCATCGCATGGCTGTGTATGGCCGATAGCATTCATATCTTGCACCGCATAGCCTTGGTACGACAATTTGCATTCATGTACTCATCACCATGATTCCGCATCACTCTGACCTTGCATTTTGAGCACGTTTATATTGTGCACACACTTACACCACCCTCTAAGCTTTCCATAAGCTTATGCACGATTGATGCGTGCAGGTGACGCCAGGACGTAGTCGCGGCCATAGTCTCGCTGTAGTTGGAGCTTGCAGCCGAGCTTCTGGAGTTTTGTTCCTTTTATTACATTGTATTTTCCCCTTTCAGCCGCATGTACTAAAAAGTTTTTGATCATAGTGGATTTTGTGGTGGTGTTCTTGTGCTTATTGTTTGTGGGTTATGTTTTTGTTATGCTCATTATGAATCAGACTAATGATTTGAAACCCTCCTTGTAGTATCCCAGGATTGGAACCTGGTGAATGGCTGCCGGGATCGGGAATTTTGTGAGCCCGGTTTCCGAGTTCGGGGCGTGACATATACAAACCACTAATGAGGAAAATTAAGATCAGACCCAACAAGTTGAACCATTGAGAAGATCTGAAAGAGAGAGATGACCTGTAAATCGAGACTATTACATCGTATACTTACAGGGGCATGACTTTGACATAGGGGTGGAAAAGGATCCTGAATTCTTTACACAAGTCAAACAAAGTGCTGATCCTTCTCGTTGGTTTGATGCCATGAAATATGAGTTAAAATCCATGAAGGACAATAAAGTATGAGATCTTGTAGAATTACCTACTGGAATAAGGCTGATTGGTTGTAAATGGATATTTAAAACCAAACGGGACTCCAAAGGTAATGTCGAACGATATAAAGCCAGACTTGTTGACAAGGGTTTTAACCAACGTGAGGGCATTGATTTTAAGGAAACTTTCTCACTAGTATCTAAGAAAGACTCATTTAGGATCATAATGGCTCTTGTAGCTCATATGGATTTAGAGTTACACCAGATGAATGTAAAGACTGTGTTTCTCATTGGGGATCTGAATGAGAATGTATACATGTTTCAACCCGAAGGTTTTGTAGCTAGTGGCTCAGAACATTTGGGTTACAAACTTAAGAAGTCCATCTATGAATTAAAATAGGCATCACGACAGTGGTACCTCAAGTTTCATGAAGTAATTTCCTCATATGACTTTGTAGAAAACACTATAGATGAATGTATCTACATTAAAACTAGTGGGAGTAAGTTCGTTATGATGATTTTGTATGTTGATGACATTCTGTTGGCTAGCAGTGATTCCAGGATGTTGAGTGACACCAAGAAATTCTTATCTCAAAGATTTGAAATGAAAGACCTTAGTGAAGCTTCTTACATCATTGGCATTGACATTTGCCGTGACAGAACACTTGGACTACTTAGCTTATCACAGAGAGCCTATATTACTAGGGTACTCGAAAGGTATGACATGCAAAATTATGCTTTAGGAAAGTCGCCCATTGTGAAGGGCAATAAATTTGGTCCATTTCAGTGTCCAAAGAATGATTTAGAAAAGAATCGAATGAAAGAATTTTCGTACACATCAGTAGAAGGGAGCATCATGTATGCTCAAGTCTGCACACGATCGGACATTGCCTTTGTCACTGGAATGCTGGGAAGATATCTATCTAATCCAGGAATGCAACATTGGATAGTTGCGAAGAAAGTATTATGATATCTTCAGAGAATGAAAGACTTCAGACTTGCATACAGAATATTTGATCAGTTGGAGTTGATTGGATATTCAGACGCAGACTTCGTAGGCTGCATTGACACTAAGAAGTCTACTTCAGGATACATCTTCATGATGGTGGGAGGTGTTGTGTCGTAGAAAAGCGTGAAATAATCTACCACAGCCTCATCCACTATGGAAGCTGAATTTAATGCCTGCCATGAAGCATCTAATCAGGCACTGGTTACAGAGTTTCTTCTTAGGTTTGTGGGTACTGGAGCATATCCCGAAACCATTGAGAATATTTTGCGATAATTCGGCTGCTATTTCCTTCTCTAGTAACAACAAGCATTCATCAAGGTCGAGGCATGTCGACATCAAGTATCTTATTGTAAAGGAAAGGGTTCAGAATCATCAATTGTCCATAGAATTCATCGGTACTAAGCAGATGATTGCAGATCCGCTCACTAAAGGGCTCCCTAGCACGCCATTTCAAGAACATGTAACATCCATGGGAGTCATTAATCCCACAGATGTTTTCAGTTAGTGGGAGTTGAACGTATTTTGATTTTCACAAACACTTAGAGATCTTGTTTTATACAGTTTGTTTGGATGATTTTGATATAAAGATTTATTTCTGCTTCTCTATATATATGCACAAATTTTGAGTAAGTAGAACTACAGTCGTGTCTCATTGGAGACATGTAAAAGCTTCAGGACCTCTTAAGGATAGACACATATTATCACACTAAAGTTTGTAATCCTTATACCACATTTCCTAGTTCGTGATCTATGTTGTTAAGATTGAAAGTACTTGTGATCGCACTTAGTCTCACTTCGCCTAAATTAAATGTTGTGACGACTACCGCGTTTCGATACTGACAGTCTTAATGGACCAGATTGAATAACATTACTCATCTTATCCAACTATTTCATTGGTTAACCATTTGGATATTTTCTTAAAAGATCAAAACTTGTTTTCAAAATTACTCTATATGACTATCATTGATGTTGCTCAATGAGGCCCAAGTGGGAGAATGTAAGAACTTTATTTAGTGGGCCTTACTGATCAACGGTCTAGATTGTCATTCAGTTGGACTGGATGATTGAGTAGACCAGTGGGCCCCACTTCAGGTGATGCGCTGCGCAGTCTATCTGCGTTGCTTTGCATACTAGGGCTGGAATGCTATAGCTGTCTTACGCAGACAACAATTTGAATTGAACTAGGATGCTGCAATGTGGAGCGTAGGAGAGTGAGTTGTGATGGGTTTCAAACTTTCTCTCCATAGACTCTATAAAAGAGAGCTCGGTCCCCGATCCTACACCATGGCAGAATTCGAATCCCATCTTTTGAATTGCAGAAAAGGTGTGAATGAGAGGAAGATCTTAAGCTCTACAGGAATTTTGGTATTCTAGTATTCTTATCCGGCTTCCATGGCGGCGTCTCATTTAGGTATGCTATTTAAACCTCTGATCGCCATGTCCCATGCACAGACAGATCCGTGGGCCTATTCTGCATATAAATTAAGTCCCACGTCATTAACATTGCAAACAAGCACCCACACTTTATTTGCCTATGCCTACGCAAGATCACACGACCACACGTACTTTTAAGGTAGAATAAATATAATATTGCTATTTTGGTGGAATGAGAGTCCGGCTGGGCTTCATATATTTTGCATTGATAGGCATCAGAATTGTGTTTCTAATGCCTGATGCTTGCGTCTAATGTAGTCCCCAGCAGCCATGTTGATGTCTTCGTTGCGGCTGTGGTCATGACTCGCACGTTCAGAATGTTTCACCGCCTTCTTCTCATCCAAGGCATCTGCAATATCCTTCATGTTGTTTCCGGTCCCAACTTCATGTTCTTGGAATCTTACCCTACGGTTGTTGAAAACCTGTTGAAGGCTCGGGAAGTGAGGATCGTCGTCGATCCGTGTGCTCGGCATCCTTTCCACTTTCGAGATGTAACTGTGGTAGTCACCCAGCGAACTGTCCTCTGCGAACCCATGGTTGCCGGCTTTTTGCATTCTTTCTCTGGCCTTACCTTACAACCTTGTTAAGCATATGTATATGTGTATAAATTGAACTAATTCTATTCCTTAAGGATAAGAATGCATCTCATTCCTCTTCTTTTGTCAACATGCAAAACCTTATTCTATACACTAGTAGCTTTTTTTTTTTTTTTTTTTTCCCTCGGGGTTTAAAAATGGCCTTGATGCTGGCCCATGGACAGCCATTGAAGGGCCTGGATCCAGGATAAGTCGAAATCGACCCTCATTTATCTACGGAAGAATCTCTCCAGTGGGCATAATGGAGCCTCGAAATGCTTCCATCTTTATTCCTGTATTCCATGTCGCCATTGAATAGTGAGTGCATTTTATGTTGTAAAGGAAGCATAACAGAGGATAAACCATTTGTAGATCCGCATCTACACAAGCTATAGACTCGCCGGGTTTGCCAGAATACATAAGGACGTTACAATATGATACATAGGGAATTTAGCCTTTCAATCTGGGTCCTCATCCAACGATCCAAAATGTTTCCATGATGAGTCTAACCTTTTATGATGGAGACAAATCTTTCAATGGAATATCTTAACCATTTGAAATTCTGCTCGGTCACTAATGTTGTACCGTATTTCTGTCCGTTTCTTCGAGGGCCAACTAATAAAGAAAAACACGTGTAATTCTATGAGAGCTGTGTAGTATATTTGAGATCTGTAGAAATATCTGGAGAAAATTTTGCATAATAAGGTTGGTGTCTATCGAGCAATGCCACAATCATAAAACAATAGCGGCCAAGCAGAATGTGGTCAAGTCAGCAATGAAGCTTGGAGTAGTTATCTATGCAGGTGGCAAGCTAAGAAGAAAAGGCACTAAAGGATTAGCAGGGCTGAAGTAGTTACAACAACCATCCGAACGTGGGAAGAATCCATACAATCAAGTTAAGGCTATAAATAGTAGAAGAATTTAGTAGAAGATATTGTTTCGTACTAACCAAAGAAAATCTATCTTTCAATTATCTATCATTTACATTCCTTAGTATAATCTTTACATTTATCTGTCATTTACATTCCTTAGTATAATATGTAGCAATATTCAAGTAGTTGTTGACTTTAACTGTAATTCGAATTATGCTCATGCGTTGGATTCAGTTCCCGTATTAAACAAAGCTCTCTATCTATAGAGGTGTTCTGTAGTTGTTCTCCATAACGGACTGTAAGAATTTTCTTTTTGTTTTATCTGCATTGAAGAGAAAAGTTATTCTATATGGAAGGCAGGCGTGTGATCCATTTTCAGAGGATGAACCCCACCCTATGATAATCGCCTGATCTTCTTAAGAAATGTTGTGCAAGTGGGTGAATAGGTGACTGATCTTATTAGATCTCAGTCATATACAATCGATTTTTGACGTATCTGCCTATCTTGGTGTTTGGAGCTGTAGCTGTTTGATTTGAATTGAGCCGCACATTCAATTTTGGCATGCCTGCACTAATCATGTGACCAAGATTGAAATAACAACAACATTTTTCTTGGCATGCTCGGTGGGACACTCGCTCTAGTTTACGTGCTGGTGTGACGTTACGAATCGATCAATCTAAAATATGAATAAAAGAAGCAATCAAATTGTTGGGGTTGAACCCTTGACACTAATCACACCACCTCCGACCGAGGACGTGCCAATTCAAATGACCCATAAAATTTTCAATTTAAACATTAGTCTAATACTCAGTCCTACCAACTAGGAAGGGGCATTTACCTCTCAAATCGCTTCTCTTGAAGAGATAATAGTCAGATTGCAGGATGTTCAACTGAGTATTTAAAACATTCAAGAATATTTGAGAGTTCACGTAAAGTTGGTACATGCTCAGGTTGAGCAATTCTGTGTTCAAATTGAGACTGTAAACAAATGGATTGCTGGCTAGAATGAGGCCATGCACCGATTAATGGCCATCATCACCAAAAGAGCATGTAAGAACCCGTCCATTCCGTACCTTTTCTATGCCTATATGCACGATGATTGACGCCCTTGGCGAGACTTGGACTAGCCGTGCATAATGCACACTCGACTGACCGGAACCTTGAGACCCTGAG
The DNA here is from genome assembly GCF_029962835.1 of Magnolia sinica. Lineage (NCBI taxonomy): Eukaryota > Viridiplantae > Streptophyta > Magnoliopsida > Magnoliales > Magnoliaceae > Magnolia > Magnolia sinica. The sequence goes on from NC_080577.1 coordinate 63,372,409, forward strand.
ACCCATGTCATATCAACCGCCTCGTCGCCGCGGTCGTGGAGGTACCACCCACGTGTCTATGCAACGTTCCGTTGGTGAGATACGCTGCGAAGAGTCATTGTGTATCATGTGTGCATGACATTGTGCATTCCATTTCACACATGTGCAACACATGCTTTCCACACATGCACCATACCACACATGGGTGAGAGAATCTCTATTCATGTATGTGATGTCATCCTCCCATACCACCCCTCTCTCATGTGTATCTCAAAGTCAACTCTTCTCCATACCACACCCCATGCATGACATCATCATACTATGACATCCCATGACCCTTAATGCACCATCAAGTCCTAATCATGCATTATTTGTCATGATCCTAGCCTAAGCTAACCATAATCACATTAGTCTAACCTAACCACATTTTTAACCATTTCTCTACAAATACCCCTCCATCCCTTAACATTTTCACCATAGAGAGGGAGGAAAAAGCGATCTTGGTGGGCCATCAACCCCATCCCTTCCACCATCAACTCCATCAATCCATCTCAACCATTTATTTTGATCATCAAGGTGAGTACACCCCCCTCACTCATTCTTATTTTGTTTTCCCTGTGTTTATGGGTGGTGAAGATGATTTTCTAATGTGGAGATGGTGTTGGTGATGAAGATAATATGATTGATGGTGAAGATAATTGTAATGATGATGGTGATGCGATTAATGGTGTGGATGCATCGGAGAAAACATACAAAATCAACTTGTTCTATACCTCATGTGGGACCCACTGACCGTGGGCTCCACCATGATGATCATCGGCCATCCAACCTGTTTACATGGTCATAATGACTTGGATGGAGGGGTCCTACTTATATCAGTTTGATCAGGCCCACTGTGTGCGATGCACCTATTTCATCGAAACCATCCAGTCCGTGAACCACACTGACATGTAAACCCAACGCACCACAGCCCTTCTATATATGCAGCGTGTATATATAAAAAAGAAAAGAAAAGGAAAAGAGCACGAAGGGACGACCTCCCAGGACGTTGTGCGTCCATAGAGGGACGTCCCTGTCCACTTTTGGGCAAAAGTGTTGTAGGGCTGATCATGGTTATACCATGAAGTATGTGCTAAATCCACACCATTCATCCATCTTCCCAACCCCATTTATTGCATGGTCTCAAAAATCAAGCCGATTAGAAGCTCATGCAGACCATACCACCTGGACAGTGGGAATTGCACTCAAATGGCGAGATTTTTCTAGGGCCCACCTTGGTGATGAAATGTTTATCTGGGCCATTCATCCATTTCTTTAGATCATTTTAAGCCATGAGCAAAAGACTGAGCCAGATCCATGCCTTAGGTGGGCCACACCACAAGGGACATTGGAAATTGATCCCTACCGTTGACCCCCTTCCTAAGGCCACAGTAATGCTTTTTTGCCATTCTTCCTTGTGATAAACAGGACTCGTTTAAAAAAAAGGAAAGTTAAAAAAAAAAAAAATGCTCAGGGTTGCGCCCAACTGCAATAGCTACTGGACGCCCCCCATGATGTATGTCATTATCCACACCGTTAATCTGGTGGGTCCCATTTAGGACCACCATGATGTATGGGTTTTACCGGCACCATCCATCAGGTGTGGCCATATCCGGGACCACTATGATGTATTGATTTCATTTACCTCGTCCATCTGGCAAGTCGTTCAAATCTCATGTGGATGGTACCGTAGGAACAGGGATGATTGAACGGTCACGGTTAGAGCCCTTCCAGTGCCACTGTAGTGTTTATTTGACACCCAATCCGGTGGTGGGCCTCACTCTGGGTGTGTGGACCCCATCTTAGTGTCCGCGTCGTTTATCCATAGGCCCTTCTGTAGTGCATGTGTTTTGTGTGGGCCATCTACAGGGCTCACCATGATTGATGTGCTTAATCCACTCCGTCCAACCACCAGAGACCCACTGTAATGTTTATTTGCCGTTTAGCCTGTCTAGGGACCACCAACAGTGTGCGACCACTGTAAGGATTTTCTCACCTAGTAGATTTAAAGGCCCATGTTTGAAACCCGATGTGGACCCCACTTTGACATCATAAGCCATTCAAAACATCCATCTATTTCAACATATTTATAGCTTAAGCCAAAAAAAGGGGCGACATATTAAAAATCTTAGGTTGAGCGCACTAGTGGGAAACAATGAGTTTTTTACCACTGTAAACCTCACCTTTTACCCAGTGGGTTTTGTAAACACTCCCAAACTTTACTTCCGAGACTAAACCAATTATGTTTGGACACACTATTTGAAGACAAAAATATACTTGCTTTATGAGATATACTCGAAAATACACTTGCATTTATCCACGGTGGCACAGTGGAACTCTGTCCTGTCCACGGTGGCACCGTGGATATCACGGTGCCACTGTCCAATACCAAGAAAAGGGCCAGGCCGTAGCTAAAGACCTGTAGCCATCGCTTCAGTAGATTTGTAGCCATTAGATCTATGAATACGGATGTAAACTGTAGCCATTGCTTCTGTAGCAAAAAGTACATACAACTATAGATAATTGAGCGAGCCTAACGTGAAGTTGAACGAGCCTAACGTGAAATTGAGCAAGCCTAACATGAAATTCAATATTCCTAACATGAAATTGAGAGCGCTTAACATGATATTCAACAAGCCAACATGCCTAATATGAAATTCAACGAGCCTTAAAGAAAATTGAGCGAGGCAAACATGAAATTCAACGAAGCTTAAAAGAAATTAAGTGAGGATAACATGAAATTTAACAAGGCAAATAGGAAATTGAGCGTGAAAAACTGAAAATTGAGGCAAACTGGAAATTGAGCGAGGTAAACATGAAATTGAGTGAGCTAAATAGGAAATTGAGTGAGGCAAACTGGAAATTGAGCAAGGTAAACATGAAATTGAGTGAGGCAAACTGGAAATTGAGTGAGGCAAACATGAAATTGAGCGAGGCAAATTGGAAATTGAGCGAAGCAAACTAGAAATTGAGCAAGGTAAATAGAGAATCGAGCGAGGCAAACTGGAAATTAAGCAAGGAAAACTGAAAATTCAGCAAGGCAAACATGAAATTCAACGAGGCAAACATGAAATTCAATGAGGCAAACTGAAAATTTAGCGAGGCAAACTGGAAATTGAGCGAGGCAAACTAGAAATTCAGTGAGGCAAACATGAAATTCAGCAAGACAAACTTGAAATTCAATGAGGCAAACATGTAATTCAACGAGCATCAAAGGAAATTGAGCAAGGAAAACAGGAAATTGAGCAAGGCTAACATGAAATTGAGTGAGGCTAACTAGAAATCGAGCAAGGTAAACTGAAAATTGAGCGAGGCAAACTGAAAATTGAGCAAGGCAAACTGGAAATTGAGCGAGCCTAACATGAAATTCAGTGAGGTAAACTGAATATTGAGCGAGTTAAACAAAAAATTTAGCGAGACAAACTGAAAATTAAGTGAGGCTAACATGAAATTGAGTAAGCAAATTGGAAATTGAGCGAGGTAAACTGAATTTCCAGTTTACGTCGATGAATTTACAGTTTGTCTCACTGAATTTCATGTTAGCCTCGCTCAATTTTTAGCTTGCCTTGCTCAATTTCTTGTTTGCCCCTCTCAATTTCCTTTGATGCTCCTTGAATTGCATGTTTGCCTCATTGAATTTGTAATGACCCGAAAAATTTTGTGCCAAGACCCGAGTACTACCTCTAATTTTTTTTCCTTAGTAGTTAATTGGGGTAATTAGCGCTAAACTTGATTGCTTGTGAAATATGCATCAAGCACTTTAAATTTGATCTGCATGACTCAAAATCTGTAGAATAGTTAGCGCTAGGTTACTCTGAAATCTGGGATTCATTACTAAATCCAGTTGCTCTTGGAAATTTTTAGAAGTTCTGGATCAGACCTGGACTGCGCGTCGTAAGTCCGATAGCGATGATCTTAGGCTGTATTGGTCACCATGTTGGACTTGACCATCACCTCAAAAATCAAGTCCAGATGATGTTCTAGGTCGATTTGATTTAGTCCGGAGTGAAAAGTGTGAGAACGGTGAGAAATTAAATGTGATTTTATGGAATCTGAGTCGTGTCGCTTGCATGACGATTATAAGCAATCTGACCGTTAGATTCTGACCCAATTTCACCCTCTGATCAGGGAAGATGGCCCAGGCATGTCCTTGTGCTTGTGGACCTGATCGAGTTTCGGTGACCGTTGAATTAAGTGTGGTCCGCTACGGCTGATTTGAAGATCCGATCGGTACGAAAACTCAGCTTGACCTAGATCCATGGTCAGTAAGCTTAAGTCTGACCTCTCGTGGAAAAAGGCCTACCGAAAGTGCTCCGTTGGATCGAGAGAGGCCTGTTTTGGTTATAACCTAAGTATACCTTGGCCCTGAGGTTGTTTTCATCAATGTTAGGCCTATATATAGACCTTAAAACCCTAACTCTCTTTTCCATACGAATTTCCTAACCTTAGCTAAGAAAGAGAGGGGAAAAGAGAGAGAAAGTGAGAGAGAAGTTGGTGAATCATCTTAGATTCTTTCCTGTTCTCCTTCATCCTTAAACCTTCCCTTTTGAATCATTTTTTTCGGTGATTCGAAGTTCATCCTTGGGTAAGTTAACCTAACCCTAATCTGTTTTAGAGCTTAGAATAGTTTATGTGTGTTGTAGCTCATTTCTATTCTTGCTTTAGGTTGTCTTGTCGCCGTTGACGAAGACATATCGTCTGAATCAGTTCAGTGTTCCATTTCTGGTTAAGGTGCAGACTTTAATCGTATAGGTTATGGTTTTCAAGGCTTTCAATGTTAGCTAATGGTTTATTCTTGTTATGGATGAGATTTCACATGCCAAATGTTATGTTTATGTTGCATTCTTGATATGCATGTGATATATTGAGATTTGTGTATTCTATGTATATGCAGGAAGTACCGTATACGTATAAAATATGCACATGTGTTTGCCATGATTATTTATCGTGTATTTATGCTAGATGTATGTGTGACAACTCCTTGGCAGAAGGAATTGTCCAAATGCATGTATTTCAACATACGTCATGTATGTTGAACTATGTATTCTAAGTGTTTGTAGAAATGTCTGTATGATCTAAAGTGTAATATATTTACCTAATTGTGGGCATTGAGAAGCGATTCTCAACACTCCTATTGATGTGTATGATTTCCTACATGCAAGTCATATTCCTTGTTGTTTAACTTCCAGTATTTCTTGTGTGTAAATCCATGTTAAGTTGATATTCTTCAAATACTCATATGCTACATGGTTGAAATTGTTGTTCCATTACTGTTCTAAATTTATTATGAATATCTGTTGTAGTGGAATGTGTTTGGGACTATGAATAGTCCAGGAAATCGGTAATCGGCCTTGAGATTGTGGTTGAGGTTGCTTTCATCACATAGGACGTGATTTGGCGAACCCGAGTCATATTAGAGTTGTCGGCAGTGGTTTGACCACATGGAGTGTTTGCGCACTCTATGTCGTTCAACCCAACGTGCGCTCGTGCTAGTCGAGTTCGTCAAGTAACCCGATTATCCGATGTATGTTCACCATGTATGGACGCTATTGTTTGAATCTAGGGTACCAAACTTACCAGTGTAAATCCTGTAAAGCGTTGTACCTTGATCCGCTAAGACTCATGAGCCGGACATGGTGGTATGGGACACCGTGGTCGAGTTGTCGGCCTACGCTGGGGTGACGAGCCTCCCCATAGTGACTAGTGAGCAACTAAACTCGTGAGCCGATTATGGTGGTATGGGACACTATATTGGTGCTGTCGGCCTACATTGATTGGTGACGAGCCCTTTGTAGTGACCTCGAGCATGCCTGGATACCGCATTGAGGTGACGAGCCTTAGTGTAGTAATGAAGGTATGATAGGCGTGCATTGATTGGTGACGAGCCCTTTGCAACGACCTAAAACCATATGATCGTCTGAGATGCCTAGGACTGACGACCCTAGAATGGATCACTGTTTGGACGTTGATATGAGGAAGGTACCTTAGCTTCCCAATCCTGCTGTATGAAAAGGACTAATAATAACTTGGTAATCATGTTCATGCACCGAATTTGCATGTGCTTTGTAGACGTGGTGCACTTTGAGGCGATGTCATGCGTAACGTAAGATGAAGACACTGAGGGTGTACGCACGAGGGCACGCATCATTCTGCATACATCCTTGCATTAACAAGAGTATTTAGGACATGTTTGATTGTTCTGCTTTATCATTACTGCTTGATTGAATTGATAACATGTTAACCTTTGCTTTATTGTTCCATTGAGTTGATCACTCACTCCCACGTTCTGGGACGGTGTTTAAACACCCACCAGACTCTGTCTTAGCTGCAGATGTTGATGAGACTTTTGAGGCAGAGCAGGAGATCGAGGATGATGAGGTTGCATTTTCTTTCATGCAGTTTTCAGACGGGTTCTAGTGAGCCTTGTTCTGATGCGAGGGATGTTGGGATTTCTTTTGGGATTAAATGATGTAATTTAATACTTGTAATTTTGATAGTAACACTTGTCAGTACGACCTGGTATGTATATGTATTTCAGGAATTTACACATGTACACACATATTTCATTAAGTCTTCCGCTTGCGTTCTTCACTTATCCCTGAATTATATTTGCAGTTTGGCTTAATCTATTCCATGTTTTATGCACTTATACAGACAACATACACCCATCATTCAATATGTTGCATAAGTGATGTTTTGAAACTTGGGAGCTGAGTTATGCTCGACCCCCGAATTTCAGGGCGTTACAAAATTGCATGTTTTTCTCGTTCAATTTCATGTTTGCCTCGCTCAATCTCCAATTTGCCTCGCCCAATTTTCATTTTACCTTGCTGTATTTCCTATTTGCCTCGCTGAATTTCATGTTTGCCTTGCTCAATTTCCAGTTTGTTTCGCTGAATTTCATGTTTACCTTGTTGAATTTTCAGTTTGCCTCGCTGAATTTCATGTTTGCCTCGTTGAATTTCATGTTTGCCTCACTTAATTTTCAGTTTGCCTCGCTCAATTTCATGTTTGGCTCGTTCAATTTCCATTTGGACTCACTGAATTTCTAGTTTGCCTCGCTCAATTTCATGTTAGCCTAGCTTAATTTGCAGTTTGCCTCGCTCAATTTGCAGTTTGCCTCACTCAATTTCCATTTTGCCTCTCGCAATTTCCTTTGATGCTCGTTGATTTGCGTGTTTGCGTCGTTAAATTTCATGTTTGCCTTGCTGAATTTCTAGTTTGCCTCGCTCAATTTCATGTTTGCCTCGCTCAATTTCTAGTTTGCCTCACTGAATTTTCAGTTTCCCTCACTCAGTTTGCAGTTTTTCTTATTAAATTTCATGTTGGCATCGTTCAATTTATAGTTTGCCTCGCTCAATTTCCAGCTTGCCTCGTAGAATTTCATGTTTGCCTCGCTGATTTTGTGTTTGTCTCGTTGAATTTCTAGTTTACCTCGTTCAATTTCCAGTTTGCCTCGCTCAATTTCATGTTTGCCTTGCCTCGCTCAATTTCCTGTTTGCCTCGCTTAATTTCCACTTTTCCTTGCTCAATTTCCAGTTTGCCTTGTTGAATTTCATGTTAGCCTCGCTGAATTCTAGTTTTCCTCACTCAATTTGCAATTTGCCTTGCTTAATTTTCAGTTAGCCTCGCTGAATTTCCTTTGAGGCTCGTTGAATTTCATGTTAGGCTCGCTAAATTTCATATTAGGATCATTGAATTTCATGTTAGGCTCCCTAAATTTCATGTTAGTATCGTTGAATTTCATGTTAAGCATGTTCGGCTCATTGAATTTCAGGTTAGGCATGTTAGGCTCGCTAAAGTTCATGTTAGGCTTGTTCAATTTCACGTTAGGCTCGCTCAGTTATCCATAGTTGTATGCACTTTTCGCTACAGAAGCAATGGCTACAATTTAGATCCATAGCCATATAACTAATGGCTACGAATCTTATGAAGTAGGCTATGCTACTAATGGCTACTGTTATAATCCATAGCTATATGTCTTTAGCTACGGCCTTTCTCCTTATTTCTGGTGTTGGATGGTGCTACCGTGGACAAGACAGAGTTCCATGGTGGCACCATGGATATCATGGTGCCACCGTGAATCCAAGGGTATTTTAGTTAGCAAATATCGTGTCCGTATAGAATAGTTTACTTTGGGAAAGTAAAGTTTGACGCGTTTAGAAAAGAAGCTGGGTAAAAGGTGGGATTTATAGTCGGAAATTTCTTGGGAAACAATACTGACGAGTGTATGCTAACCATTCGAAAAATTTTAAAACGTTTCAAGTGATATTTATTTACCATACAACCTATACATAAGGTAACACCTACCTAGACGAAGCCACTAAGCTAGTGTTAGCTTAATGCAAAATTTTTGTAGCCCACAAATCATGCGATTATGTGCAGTATGTGGACAACTGAATTTGATGCCAAAATGTGATCATGTGTAGCTCGAACAATATGATCATGAGATTCTTAGTGGACTGCTAAACCATGTAAACTGGTGATGTATGTGATGCCCTAAACTTTATGAAATTGGTCAGCATGTGTGGTCCACCACCACAGGACCATGTTATATGAGATCGGCCCTAAATCATGCAGGAATGAGTTACGACCTTTAGTCAAATAATTATATGGTGTATGGACAACCTTTGACCTTATAAAATGATGTAGAATGTGTGGCCCGACCATCAAGTGACCATGTGGTGCGGGAGCAACCCCAAAATAATGGAAATTGTGTTGATTATTTGAGCTGCTATCATAAGGTTGTATGATGTGTGGTTGGCCCTTGACCATGTGGAATCCTGATTGGCATGTGGCCCTAAGTCATAGATTTGTGTTTAGCTTTTGGAATGTTTTCAATTATAACTTGTGTGTGAGCAACGTTTGTGTGAGGCTGTGATGGAGTGGATGGGTATGAACAATGCGATGTAGTGATTTGAGGCTAACCTCTTAATCCTGAGGTCATGTAGTGTAAGTATGGCCACCTAATCATGTACAAAGGTGTGGGCCCATTAGTGCCAGTTGTATCGGGCCTATGTTTGGGCCTCTTGGTAAGTGCATGAGACACTCGTAATGTGTGTATGCCAAGTTGCATTTGGACCTCATGAATGAATTATGATTGAAGTCTTGAATGGACAGATAGTGGAGATCAAATGGGTCACCCAACATGCCAAAAGGTTAGGATGTAGCGACCCACTAATTGGCCCATTTGAGTGTGGCATTGAACTGTACCTTAGTCCGCTTGAGACGATCACTACACATGCTGAGGTGTTGATTGAAACCAAACTATGCATGTAGTGATGGCACATGTGCGATGATTGTGTGATGTAATACATGTGGTTGGATGCAATGATTGTATGTGCATGGTAATGCTAGCTTGTGTTCACATGCTTGAATGGTAATCAAGTAGACCTAAGGACTAAGTGGACCATTGTATGTATTGCCTTAAGTCATAGAAATCGCACCTAGCGTCGTGTACTGGCATGAAACTTGTGCACCCACTTACCATAGGAATGATGAGGTGGACCACTTAACCCTTAACCGTGAACGAATACGTTATTGATTTGGTCTAGCTTTCAAGTAGTTTTGGATCTTTACACATGAATTTGATGCATGTTATAGTGTGTGCATATCCCTTTGAATAGGCTGAGCTATGAGTCCTGAGGGGGGGGGGGGGGGGGGTGAATAGGACTATGCCAAATTAAAAATTAAATGTGAAATTTAAACAAATATAAATAAAGATAGCACATAAACAATCCTACAATGCAGAAATGTAAAACAACCTCAAATGTACAAGTATTGAGAGGTTGATACAGATGTTGTTCTAAGGACAACCTTACACTAAAAACCAATGGCTTATGGTAGGACAACTTGATTATTAGAATGGTCTATGTATCAAAATCTCAAACCGATACAGAGGAATAAAGAAAAGAATAGCAAAGAAAGAAACTAAGCTATTACAACATTCCCACACTTGCATAAAAAGAATTACAACATTCTCCACAAATGTATAAACGGAAATTACAACATCTACACAATCAAATAATCAAATAATCACCATAAGACCAGAAGTTATAGTGATTTGCTTGTGTGTACACCAACTGTTAAGAAAAATAGCCACATAACTACTCCACTCCTAATATCCTCACACAATGGATATTAGTGTTCACGAAGAAATAGGTTTTTCATGGTTCACTAAAACCCTCACAATTGTGTCTTTCAAGTGGGCTTACACAATTCAAAAACCCTACACTCTGAGTTTTCCAGATCACCTCAGACAAACTAAAAGAAAGAGATTTTTCTGGCACAATCTCAAAGAAACCAAAAGAATAATTGATTTACAAAACTGTAAAATAGTTATCTGGATATTCTCCTTTTGATGCAGTCCGGAAGAACCAATTCGGCGTAAAAGTTCAACATAGATGTTCAATGTTCACGCTCACTTATGAAAAGGTTCTAAGTTCTAAATTGATTTTAGATTTAAATCACCTTGGGCTAGCTTGATTTGATTTTGATTCCAAGAAATGGGAAAACTTTAATCCCTTATTCAAATAAGATTGGAATGTAGAATACAAAATCGAATGCGAAAAGCTAATTAAAGAGAATATAAAATGAGCACTAAATAGCTTAAGAATATCACTAACTTATCTCTCAGAGCGGTGTCTTGATTTTGCTTGAATTGGATATCAAACTCTGAAAATCGTGCTCTATTTATAAGTACAGAAATCGTTCCTTCAACTGGACCAGAGGACAGCTCGACTGGTCGAAGGACCAATAAACATTTGAAATTTTGGGCGCAATAAGATCAGGCCGTTCCACGACTGGTTGAAGGACCTGCTCGACCGGTCGAGTGGCCTCCACGACTGGTCAAGTCTTGTCTACGACTGGTCGTGTGGGACTCATTTTAGTTGCTGGACTTTGAGTCGAGCCTGTTAGACTAGTCGAGCACTGTTCCCTTGACCGGTCGAGTAGTCTTTAGGACTGGTCGAGGCTTTAACAAAAAATTCTGAAAATTAGTGACAAACTTAGGATTGGTCAATGAATTTCTTAGATTGGTCGAGCCAGTATTAGGACTAGTCGAACATAGTCTAAGACTAGTTGAAAAACAGACTATGCACTTATAAAATGACCCAATTAAATTATGTATTCAAAATGACCTATCATATGGTTAATCTAGGGTCATTCATACCTTATAAGCGATATATGAACATTGAATCTTCTTTTGCTTTAGTTGATAGTTGTTCTTTGAAGTTCATGAAGCTTGAGATCTTGACATATGATGAAGCTTGAACTTGAGGCATTTTGAAGCTTGAATTTTGAAATACATTGAAGCTTGAGCTTGAGGAGCTTGAGTTGTACTTCACCTTGAGCTTTGAGTACCAAAGTAAAGACTATTGTCTTGCCTTAGATGAAGCTTTGAAACCCTGAACTTTGAAGCTTGAAGGAGTGAACTATTCCATGGTATTATACTTGAGTATGTATATCTCTTGATCTTGCATTTGAAGTTTTGAGGTAAAGACCTTTGTTCTTGTACATGAGATGCACAGTCTTGAATATATAGATGAGTTACATAAGACACAGATTCCAAGAGGTTTTGACACTACAAAATTTGACAATCATAGGAGCTAGAAAACATAACACTTACAATCTCTTCCTTTGTCAAATTTGTAACAAAACACATGTCATTAAAAATAAGCATAATATGCACAATAAAGAATCATGCACCAGTTACAAATATAAACCAGTTACAGCCTGGTTAGAGAATCATGCACCAGTTATGAACAGGTCAAAACACTACGCATCAATGCAATAATACTCTACTCGCCCAACAATACTCCCCCTTACTTACTCCCCCTTACAATCATAAAAAAAAAAGTAAAATGTGACCTATCCACAATTCCACATTTCACAAGCGTGATAAAATTCTCCCCCTTTTTGTCACAACATGACAAAGGAAGGAACCAAATAAATGAGAATGGAAGTAGATAAATAGGGAAGTAAATAGAAGAGTAATGAAAAAGAAGTGCATATGAGATCAAGATTACCAAGTAATTAAAACCATAAGAAAGCATGTTCAAGCATATCCAAGCCCATAAAATGAGAAAAAGTCAAGTATCTTAAAAGTTACTACAAACCACATATTCAAATACTAATCTGAACCCGATGAAGGATCAGGTATGGTAGGATCAATTTAATGAAGTCCCTTATTAATGCACTTCAGATACTTGTGCATATATTTAAATTGCAAGTCATGGGACACATTCATGTTTTCAACCTTCTCCTCAAGTGAGCGCAAACGCGCATCAAAGTCAGATGGCTGATAATCAAGACCATTTGCTAAATCGGATTCGATTTCATCAAAAATATCATCCATATCGATGTCATCTGAAGGCAAATCACCTTTCTCTTCATTTGCGACATCAGCTCCACCAGCACCCACAATGACTTGGCTTAGGGCCATCTTCAAATTCATCTTATTAATATTGGAGTTGTTGAATGGTAGGTGGTGAATGGGAGCTTCTCCAACAGGCATAGTCACTAAACCATCGGTTGCCAACACAGTCATAAGATAAGCAAAGGGAATGTCACTGTATCCTGGATGGAGACAGAACTGAATGATGCAATGACAAATCAAGGAAGGAAGACATACAGAGGTTCCAGAAATGATGGAATGAAGAATATGAACCATGAACGTAGTAAGTTCGGTTTTGTTACCAGAACGAGGATAGACATTCGAAATGAAAATCCTGTGAAGGATTCTGTATCTGTATAACAAAAACTTTAAGGCAAGCGCATTTCCAGCAGTATTCCATTCTACATCTATATTGCATAAATCGCTAGTGAGCATTCGCTTCTCAGTTTCAAATGGTTTTGCCATTAGAGTGCTAATGGGAATACCTTCATCATTGACAGGTAAATCCATTAATCCAGAGATAAGATGACGATCCACATTAATTGGACCTTCTCTGGTTGCAACAGTAAATGTCATATTTTCAGTAGAAAAATCAGTAATGCAAGCATACATAGCCTGCGCAATGGAGCGGTATGCTGGCCCACCCCAATGTATTATGTTATCCCATCCTACAGACTGAAGGAGAGGAAGGATATCAAATAGAGCCAAATGATCAACATTAACGGGCCGTCTACTATAACTTTACGCAACCGAATATCCCGCACATAAGTGGGATCATCTTCGGGCGACCGAAGGTGGCCGTCATGCCCCAAATCTGAAAACTGGGCTCACAAAATTCTCGATCGCCGAATCCGGTGCTAACAGCCTTCGTAGTATCCCATTCTCGGCTCCTAGCGCTCATACGCCAGATGCCGATCCTGGGATCCTACAAGGAGAATTTTCAACACGAATTTATCTCATAAGAAGCATAATCACAGGTATACCCAAATCACAAGAACAACATCATCATCACATATCCACTAATATAAACATTTGAATACAGTGCTGAAAGGGAAATACATATGTCAAAATCAAAGCTCCAAAAGTCAACTACATGCTCTAGGCTCCACACTGCTATAACCTAACATCACCTACACGCATCTATCATGCATAAGCTTATAGAAAGCTTAGAGGGTGGTGTAAGTGTGTGCACAAGGTAAGTGCCGAGTATTCAATATAATGACATAATCATAAAATATCAGAAATACTGGTAAGATCATGAATCATATGATATCAGGGTAAGCAAAAATACTAACAAGTCCATGAGTCAATCAATGTCAGAATTTGCAATATAGATCAACTATGCAAATGAGGAGTCATAAAGAGCCAAATATCAGATGCTGATGATACAATGCAATATATAATTCATGATGAGTTCATGAATAGCGTCAATCGTACCTAGACCATATAAATGCAGAAACATAGTAACTCAAAATGCCATATGCCGTGGATGTAATGCAATATGTGGTGCGAATGGAATGACCATGCTGGAGTATGAAGTCGAGATGATAGTACGTAGTATCGCAGGCTATGAGGTCCATCACAAGGGACTTCTATCCAAACCAGTCCCATACTTAATTTGGATAGTCAGACTCAATGTGGTAAACTCCTGATCTCAGGTTAGTCGAGCGCCCCAACCGAAATCCTGGCCATTGCGAAGGTACACATAACAAATAGTTGTGCACCACCAGCCCGAGTGGATAGTGAATGAATGAATGAATGAGTATGCAACTCCTTCTCAATAAGTCCACATATTAGTACTGTTCATCTCTGGGATTATCACTGGGGTCTAGTACACTCTACACCAACTTGCCGCCTCATCAAGCGCACAACTCGGCAAGTGGAAGAGAACTCACTATCTACCTAGCCAGTAGTCAGCCAATATCTACCCGACACGTCGATAGTGGACCCATTCACGAGCTGATCAAACTCAGTTTAGCTATGCCCACTCCCTCAGGCGGGTAAGGCCACACCCCCTCCCAACCAACCACGACACAGTAGGAGATGTAGCTTATTGGTATATGGCCCTCATGCGCTCATATATATCCACTCGATCTCGACGTTGGGTCATCCTTTGGTACCAAGAGGGTTTAGGGATTTTCACCCAAGGCCATCTATGGCAGCCCAATGCTGATAACAGATTTTTGGTGTCCCATATGGCCATCCACGATATGCCTGTGGAGGCTATGACCCTGATGTCGGTAGGGCATACAGTAATCACAACATACAATGCAAGATGCATGAGTCATACAATCTAGTCATGCATCAATCCTGTGCATACTGTGTGCTCATGTGAGATAACCTTTGCCTATCAGGGAGTCTCATAACAACCTCCCCAATGACATATGCAATGGTCAACCACATCTCATAACAAATATGCAGATGATGCGCATAGGCATGTATTATGATGTTATGTTGTCACATACTCATAATCGGTATCAATAACCGGCAACGATAATCGACCTCGACAATGTGGACATTTAACCAACATTACCCCAAAGGAATGACCCACATAGAGCTTAGCATATAGTAGACCCATGACCTCACATAAGGGCCAAATATACAACACCATGGGCCTTACTCAAGAGCTTAATACACATCACGATGGGCCTTTCATATGGTCCTAACATACATCATAATTAGCTCCATCGCCTAGCCCTCAAATGCATCACAATGGGCCTCATCACATAGGCTCCATATACATCATATTGGGCCTCAAACATGGGTTGGATACACATTACAATGGGCCTCAAATACGGGCCGCATATACATCACATTAGGCCTTAAACACGGGCTGAATGCACATCACAATGGGCCTCAAATATGGGCCGCATATACATCACATGGGCTCGATAATCGTCCTCGACAATCGGAATCGGAATCAACCTCAATAATCGGCCTTGACAATTGGAACGAAATCGACCTCAACAATCGGCCTCGACAATCGAAATCGGCCTCGATAATCAGAATTGGAATTGGCCTCGACAATCAGAATCGGCCCCAATATCGGAATCAGCCTCGACAATTGAAATTGGAATCGACCTTGACAATCAGAATCGGAATCGGTCTCAACAATCGGCCTCGACAATCGATAATCGGTGAGAATAGGCCTAATAAAGCCTAAGGGAAGTTCAAAATGTGGACATTTAACCATCATCGCCCATTAATGTGGACATTTAACCATCATCGCTCCCAAGGAATAGCCCTCATAGGGCCAAACATATAGTGGGCTCGTGGCCTCACATAAGGGCCATATACACATCAAGTGGGCTGCATCGCATGGGTCTCTCACACATCAAATCGAGCCTCGCCATCTGGGCCTCACATATATCACACTGGGCCTCACTCCTGAGCCACATATACAACTCAATGGGCCGCACATATGGGCCGAAAATACATCACAATGGGTCCTACCAAATGGGCCGGAATTATATCACAATGGGCCCTACCATGGACCTCTCATACATAATATCGGGCCTTGCTATCTGGGCCGGAAATACATCACAATGGGCTACAACCCATGGGCCTTAATACACAATGGGTGGGCCCTACACATGGGCCTAATATATATCACAGGTGGGCCCTGCACATGGGCCTCATACACATCATGTGGACCGCATTAATGGGCCTCATATACACAACAGGTGGGCCCTGCACATGGGCCTCAAATACATAACATGTGGGTCCTATGCATGAGTCTCATATGCATCAAATGGGCCACGCCAACGGGCCTAATACATATCACAATGGGCCTCGTCATATGTGCCATAATCACATTACATCAGGCCTTGCCCATGGGCCTCGAATACATCACAATGGGCCACAACCCATGGGCTTCAAATACACAGTAGGTGGGCCCTATACATGGACCTAATATACATCACAGGTGGGCCCTGCTCATGGGCCTCATACACATCAAGTGGGCTGTATCAATAGGCTGCAGTAATAGGCCTCATACACATCAAGTGGGCTGCGTCAATGGGCTGCACTAATGGGCTTCATAGATGGGCTACAAATATATTAAGGCGGGCCTCACAGATGGGCCACAAGTATATTAAAGTGGGCCGCATCACATGGGCCACAAAATACATCAAAGTGGGCCTGACGAATGGGCCATAAAAATACATCAAGGTGGGCCTCACAGATGGGAGCTTGGATTACATCAAAATCATTTCAATAGTTGTAGGTGCAACATGTGTATCACTGTACACATCAATCCATGGGGCACATGGCCCACTAATGATGATCAGCACTGTCCAAACATTGTCCAGCACTATCCAAACATTGTCCAACACCATCCAGCACAATCTGGACGGTGTGGATATAGACTAAATACAACGATGTGGGCCCCACTCCAACAAATGGACGACAACATGGATGGAACACATACATCATGGAGTCCCACGGGGGACCCATGATCTGGATAGTCCGATGACCCACTGTCCAAAACTATTGGACGGTGGGGATGATTCCATTCATCAAGGTGGGTCCCCACGTGGGGCCCACCATAATATCATATTAACATATATTAACATATTATATATATATATATATATATATAAAGCCAACGGCTCTATACCCTCAAGTGTCTAGATGGACTGTCTGGACGGATGGATTCCATCCATACATTCAAGGGGGGCCCACCGTTCAGAGACCTGGACGGTGAGGATTTCAACATACATCGTAGTTTGGCCCACCGTCCAGCCATCTGAACGGTGGGGATTGCAAAATAGGTGGGCGGCGCATAGTAAAAATAGATGGACAACGTTGATACAATGCATGCATCTCGTGTAATACAACACACGTGGGTCCCACGACTGCTGTTGCAGTAGGATAAAACACATATATCATAAGTGGGGTCCACAGGACCGTCTAACCTGTCCAGCACTGTCCAGATGGTTTGGAAGGTGTGGATGAAACAAATACATCATTGTGTGGCCCAACGCAGGTGGGCGGTTAGTATCTAACACATTTAATCACGTGGGACCCACTGAACTTGCTGACGACAGTGAGCAGATGGGTCTCACCATTCGGACGGTTTAGATATAACACATGTATCACGTGGGACCCACAAAACCTACTGACGTCAGTCAGCCAGTTGGGGTCCCACCATTGGATAGTTTGGATGCAACACACGCATCATGGTGGGCTCCACGGTGATGGATGATGTGGATATGTCATACGCATCGGGTGGGCCGCACATCAAGAGGGAGAGGGGAAAAGAGAGAGAAAGAAAGAGAGAACAATCGTGAGAGGGGAGGGGCCCCGCCACTATGGGCCCTCCCTATACATATATACATCAAGATGGGTCCCACATATGTGGGCCCTCAAATCACAAAATCAACAAATATAAGCACCCACCGGTAGATCTTCTTGGACTTCTTCTTCCATCAACGCATGCTAGAGCTCCAAGGGGACAATTTCAATGGTTAAGATGGGTCATAGAGGGTGGAGATAGGAGGTAGGAAGGTGGGCCACACTAGTTTCTCCATGGAAGCCATGGACGTTGGAGTTGCTTGGGAGATGAAGTTTTAAAAATGAGAGAGAGATGAGAGAGGGAGAGGTGATGGGTGAAAAGGTGAGTGATGGGAGTACTTGTGTAAGGGAGAGAGTTGACTTTGGGGATGGGTGGTTGTACTTGGGGATGGGTGTGAGTGATGGGATGTGTACTTGACATTTGATGTGATGGATTCTCTCGGGATTGCAACGCGCAGTGTTTTCCTCGAATTAAACATGGGCCCACATCTCCTAGCTCGGGTATCGCCTCGATGCATAATACGCGGTGACGGTGCGGTCGCAAGGGTACAAGTTTCGAGTCGAGCCGACTCTGATATATGGGACACGACTCAGGATCGCGTGTAAACACCGATAACAGATCACGGGTCACCAAAATTCGACCGGGAGGATCGCGGAGGCATACGAAATGGTACGTGCTAGGATATAGGTCTCACAGTGGCACACTATGATAGGAGTCGACCGAGATGAAGAGGGACCACGAGATCCTTTCTTCTTGGTTCTACCTTCTATTTGCCACAAAGATATCAAGAAAAATGGAGATTGCAAAAGAGGTAAAATGGGTTTCTAGTAAATCATGTTTTTAAGTAGAAAACCCCAAACACCAACATAGAATATAAAATAAATCACATAAATGATGAAAAGGAAGTGCAAAGGATTAGAATCTATAAGAAAATAAAAAACAATGCACTAACCACGAAGGAATCGAAGATGGGTTCGACCGGTCGATGTAGGAGTCATTGGGGAAGGTAACCCAAATAAGGAAAAAGTAATTTTTCCTCCAAATAAAGCACCAAACCCGCGGTTCATGGCTGGTCGAGTACATGCTCGACTGGTCGTGACACTACTGGTTGAGTATGTACTCGACTGGTCGTGCACAACCCAAAATGTGCAATTTTACACAAAATTTGAAATTTAAAAATTAAAAATAACATTTATATACATTATGATACAGATATACATGAATTATCAATTCATATTGCACATACCAAGATCAAATTTCAATTTAGAAAACCTACTTTTGTTGAGCGATTTTGTGAATATGTCAGCTAGTTGATTCTCGGTCGGAATATAATCTAAGGAAATTGTCTTGTCTTCCACTAAATCACGAATGTAGTGATATCTAATGTCAGTATGCTTGGTTCGTGAATGCTTGATTGGATTTTTGTAGATATTAATTGCACTTGAATTATCACAATATAAAACCATAGTATCTTGTGCAATTCCGTAATCGCTTAACATTCTTTTCATCCACACAAGCTGAGTACATGCATTACCCGCTTCAATGTATTCACCCTCAGTAGTTGAGAGTGATACGAAACATTTTTTCTTACTTAACCAAGAAACTAAACAATTCCCTATATAGAAACAACCACCACTGGTTGATTTTCGATCATCAATGTTACCAGCCCAATCAGCATCTGTGTATCTAGCTAATTGCACACTAGTATCATACAGATACCAGAGACCAAGATTTGCTGAACTAGCGACATATCTCATAATATGCTTAATAACAATTAAATGGGACTCTTTAGGGTCAGAATGATATCTATCACAAATTCCTCGCTAAATACAATATCAGGTCGGTTCGCAGTTAAATAAAGCAAACCTCCTATCATACTGTGATATAGCTCAGGATCCACACTCTTACCTATAGAGTCTTTTGAGAGTTTAAAAGTGGTACTCATTGGAGTATCAAAATTTTTTCCACTCTCAAATCTGAACTTTTTAACTAAGTTCAGAGCATATTTAGTTTGAGAGATAAAGAAACCATCAGGTAGTTGTTTTACTTACAATCCTAGGAAATAATTCAATTCTTCAACCATGCTCATTTCAAATTTTGACTTCATAAGATCTGCAAACTCAACAGTCATGTTAGCACAGGTAGATCCATAAATAATATCATCAACATAAATTTGCACTATTAAAATGTGATCATTATGTTTCTTTACGAATAATGTCTTATGAACACTTCCCATTATAAAGTTATGACTTTGTAGAAACTTAGTCAACTTTTCGTACCATGCCCTAGGAGCTTGTTTCAAACTGTAGAGTGCCTTTTTCAAGCGGTAGACATGATTAGCATTCTTAGGGTCTTCAAAACCCGTTGGTTGTTCAACATACACTTCTTTATATAAATCGCCATTTAAAAATGCACTCTTCACATCCATTTGGTATATTTTGAACTTTCTAAAACATGCAATGGATATAAATAGTCTAATTGATTCAAGACGAGCTACTAGGGTAAAGGTTTCATCATAATCAATGCCTTCAATTTGAATGTACCCTTGTACAACCAGCCTAGCTTTGTTTTTAAAAATATTACCAAATTCATCAAACTTATTTTTGAAAATCCATTTTGTTCCAATAATGTGTTTATCTTTCGGTCTTAGAACTAAGTACCAAACATCATTTTTGACAAATTGATTGAGCTCTTCTTGCATCGCAACAATTTATTTTTCGTCAGAAAGGGCTTCTTTTATGTTAGCCGATTCTATCTGAGATGTAAAGCACACGTACTTACACATATCTTCTAGTTGTTTACGAATGCGCACACCAGTGAGAGGGTTTCCAAGAATCTAATTAGTTGGCTGGTCTGTAACAGTCCTCAGTTCAGAGTTATTTTGACTTGATGAAGTATCTGGTTTATCAATTAGAAGAACTTCATCATTTTCTGAACTTGAGATAAGTGTATTCAAGTGATCGTCAATAACCACATTAATGTACTCTTGAATTACACTAGTCCTCTTATTAAGAACCCGATACACTCGACTATTTAGAGCATACCACAAAAATATCCCTTCATCACTTTTGGTGTCAAACTTACCCAGATTTTCTCGGTCACGTAAAATGTAGCACTTGTGCCAAAAACATGAAAGTATTTAACAGTAGGCTTCTTATCAAACCACATTTCATAAGCCATCTTACCATTTGATTTTCTAGTATAAATGCGGTTAATTATATAACAAGCAGTATTTACGACTTTGGCCCAAATATTTTTAAGGAGCTTCATACTATTTAACATTACATTTGCCATTTCTTGAAACACTCTATTTTTTCTTTCTACTATACCATTTTGTTGTGGAGTTTTGGGCGCAGAGAATTCATGTGATGTTCCCTAATCACTGCATAACTTCTCAAAACCGCTATTTCAAATTCTGAACCGTGATCACTACGGATTTTAGAGACTTGTGATTCTTTTTCCGTTTAGATATGTTTAAGTACCATTTTTACTTCATCGAGAGTTTCTGATTTGTCTTTTAAGAAGACTAACCAAGTGTACCTGGTAAAGTCATCAACAATTACTAGTATGTACTTCTTGCCACCTCGACTCTCCGTTCTAGTTGGTCCAATAAGATCCATGTGGAGAAGTTCGAGCGGTTTAAATGTGGCATTGGAGTTCACCTTTTTATGAGCACTCCTAGTTTGTTTGCCAATCGGGCATTCGCCACATATTTCATCTACTTTCTGTATTTTAGGTAAACCTCTTACTAACTCTCTTTTAATCAATCTATATAAGTTGCGGTAGTGTACATGTTCGGGGCGCTTATGCCATAATTCGGTCTCATTGGTATGGACCATGTAACACGATAGATTAGATGTGCTTGAATCACTCACAATGTAACAGTTTTCAGAAGTTCCGCGACTAGTTAATATTACAGAACCATTTTTATTTAGGATTTCACAACCTTAGTAAATTTTACACTGATTATTATCGCATATTTGAGAGATGCTTAATAAATTATGTTTTAACCCTTCAACATATAAAACATTCTCAAATAGAGGGAGGTTAAAGAGTTGAACCATACCTTGGCCAACAATTCTGCAGTTGCTACCATCACCGAATGTGACTGAACTATCAGTCATATCTTTAAGATTGGTGAACAGACCCTTGTCGCTTGTCATATGTTTGGAGCAACCACTGTACAGGTACCACTTTGAATGACTCGAAGCTTTGAAAGTGGTGTGAGTAACCAAGCAAGTAACTTTAGAGACCCATTTCATTACAGTCTTGGGTTTAGGAGTATAGTTGGTCTTCTTATGTTTGTAGTTGTTATAAGACCGATCCACTGAGTTAGATTTTAAGTGCTCCTTAAGTAAGTCAACAATTTTCTCAGCTAAAGGATTATGATTCTGATTTTTATAGTTAATATGGTTGCTTTTAGGTTTTAAGGTTTGAAAAGTCTTAGCATTTTTAGAATAGTTTTGATTCAAGCTTTTCCCTTTTGAGTTTGAAGACTCCCCTTTCACAAATTTGGGTGGAGTATTCTTATGTTTGGGAGGAATACTTTTATCGTAGCCCAATCCAGATCGATCACCACATTTTCTGGATCCGGATAAGAGTTTTTCTAACTTAGGATCACCTTGGGCATACCTCCATGTGTCTTTTAAACTCAAAAGTGAAGAGACTTCAAGTTTTAGCTTTTCATTTTTGGATTTTAAGTTTTCAACTTGGGTGGTTTTGAAATCTAAGTCGCACTAAGTTTTTTCAAAACAATCTGAAATGTGAAATTTTTCTAAAATAAGATTATCAAAATTTTCTTTAACTTTTGAAAACTTTTCTTTCTGAAGTTTTAGTTTTACAGCAATTTTGCAACTTTCCTTGTATCGGGCATTATAAGCATCTTTAATATCTTCCTCATTTTCATGATCACTATTCAGATATTCTTCACTAGTTGAATCATCATTATTTGAAAAAGTGAACTTAGCTAGAGTCATAAGGGCTTTAACTACATTACCTGACTTGGTTTCAGAATCTTCTCACTCAGAAGAGGCTTCAGAGCAGGAAGATTCATCCCAAGTAGCCAATATTCCTTTCCTTTTATGTTTGTCCTCTTTAGGACATTTGTTTGCTAGATGCCCATATTCATGGCAGTTGTAACATTGACTGTCTTTTAAAGATTTTCAAGTTTTAGATCTAAATCTTTTTTTTTTCATTCGGTTTTTACAAATTAACCCTCTTTTTACTTTTGAAAATCTTATAAAACATTTTAGCTAAAAGGGCCATATCATCTTCAGAATTTTCTAAATCAGAATTACTATTTTCCTGAGAAATAAGTTTAAAAGATTTAAGGGCGATGGATTTACCTTTAGGAGCTTTAAAATTTAACTCATAGGTCTGTAATGAGCCAACTAATTCTTCTACCCTCATATTATCCGTATCACGAAGTTCCTGGATCGCAGTCACCTTTGAATTGAACCGTTCAAGCAGTGAGTGTAGTATCTTTGCACAGACTTTACTTTCTGAGATTTTATCATCGGGACCCCACATAGAGTTAACAATGTCATTCAATCTTGTATAGAAGTCCATAAAAGTTTCACTTTCTTCCATACGTAGTTCCTCAAATTTAGTTGTGAGGATTTGGACTTTAGATTTCTTGACAATTGTTATTCCCTCGTGTGTCATTTCTAAAATATCCCAGGCTTGCTTTGCCGTATCACAAGATATAATTCTTTTGAATTCATCCAGTGATAGTGCGCAAGTAATTGCATTTAGAGCCTTTGCATTGGCACTACTCTCACTTTTTTGAAGAGTGGTCCAAAAGAAATAAGGTGTGACTTTCATAGTTTTGGATCCATCGGTACTAGTTACTTCAGTGGTAGGAGGGGTCCAATTGGTCATTGTGGCTTGCTACACACTCTCATCCATGGATTTTAGGAAAATCCTCATTCTGGATTTTCAATAGGGATAATTGGAGCCATCAAATGGTCGAGGCCTAGTGACTGAAAGGCTATCAAAATTTGACATCTTAAAAAATATCAGATTGATTAGCTTAGGAAATAAATCCAAAAAATAAAGCGAGCTATTAGGCTCTGATACCACTTGAAAAGGTCGAGCTACAAGTCTTAGAAGGGGGGTGAATAGGACTATGCCAAATTAAAAATTAAATGTGGAATTTAAACAAATATAAATAAAGATAGCACATAAACAATCCCACAATGCAGAAATGTAAAACAATCTCAAATGTACAAGTGTTGAGAGGTTGATACTGATGTTGTTCTAAGGATAACCTTACACCAAAAAGCAATGGCTTATGGTAGGACAACCTGATTCCTAGAACGGTCTGTGTATCAAAATCTTAAACGAACAGAGGAATAAAGAAAAGAAGCAAAGAAAGAAACTAAGCTATTACAACATTCCCACACTTACATAAAAAGAATTACAACATTCTCCACAAATGTATGAAGGAAAATTACAACATCCACACAATCAAATAATCAAATAATCACCACAAGACCAGAAGTTATAGTGGTTCACTTTTGTGTACACCAACTGTTTAGAAAAATAGCCACACAACTACCCCACTCCTAATATCCTCACCTAGTAGATATTAGCATTCACTAAGAAATAGGTTTTTCAAGGTTCACCTAAAACCCTCACAATTATGCCTTTCAAGTGGGCTTACACAATTCAAAAACCCCACACTTTGAGTTTTCTGGATCACCTCAGACAAACCAAAAGAAATAGATTTTTCTGGCACAATTTCAAAGAAACCAAAAGAATAATTGATTTACAAAACTATAGAATACTTATCTGTATGTTCTCCTTTTGATGCAGCCCGGAAGAACCAATTCGGAGTAGAAGTTTAACATAGATGTTCAATGTTTACACTCACTTATGAAAAGGTTCTAAGTTCTAAATTGATTTTAGATTTAAATCACCTTTGGCTAGCTTGATTTGATTTTGATTCCAAGAAATGGGAAAACTTCAATCTTTTCTTCAAATAAGATTGGAATGTAGAATACAAAATCAAATGCAAAAATCTAATTAAAGAGAATATAAAATGAGCACTAAATAGCTTAAGAATATCACTAACTTATCTCTTAGAGCGGTGTCTTAATTTTTCTTGAATTGGATATTAAACTCTGAAAATGGTACTCTATTTATAAGTGCAGAAATAGTTCCTTCAACTGGCCCAGAGGACAACTCGATTGGTTGAAGGACCAACAAACATTTAAAATTTTAGGCATAATAAGATCAGGTCGTTTCACGATTGGTCGAAGGACCTGCTCGACCGGTCGAATGGCCTCCACGACCGGTTGAGTCCTGTCCACAACTGGTCGTGTGGGACTCATTTTAGTTGCTGGACTTTGAGTCGAGCCTGCTGGACTGGTCGAGCAGTCTCCAGGACTGGTCGAGGCTTTAACAAAAAATTCTGAAAATTAGTAACAAACTTAGGACTGGTCGAGGAATTTCTCAGACTAGTTGAGCCAGTACTAGGATTAGTCGAACATAGTCTAAGACTAGTTGAAAAATAGACTATGCACTTATAAAATGATCCAATTAAATTATGTATTCAAAATGACCTATCCTATGGTCAATCTAGGGTCATTCATACCTTATAAGCGATATATGAACATTGAATCTTCTTTTGCTTCAGTTAATAGTTGTTCTTTGAAATTCACGAAGCTTGAGATCTTGATATATGATGAAGCTTGAACTTGAGACATTTTGAAGCTTGAATTTTAAAATACATTGAAGCTTGAGCTTGAGGTACTTGAGTTGTACTTCACCTTGAGGTTTGAGTACTAAAGTAAAGACTATTGTCTTACCTTAGATGAAGCTTTGAAACCCTGAACTTTGAAGCTTGAAGGAGTGAACTATCCCATGGTATTATACTTGAGCATGTATATCTCTTGATCTTGCATTTGAAGTTCTTGAGGTAAAGACCTTTGTTCTTGTACATGAGATACACAGTCTTGAATATGTAGATGAGCTACACAAGACACAGATTCCAAGAGGTTTTGGCACTACAAAATTTGACAATCATAGGTGCTAGAAAACATACCACTTACACCCTTGTGCATGTTTGATGTATAGCTTGTTGTGGTGACATTGTATGTGGTTCTAGCCATGCGATTGGGGCCGAATGATGGATTGATCCTAGTTGTGTTATTGTGTGCACACTTGTGATGTGGAAGGTGTGGACACTTGCATAGCCCCATGATCATGAGGTAGAGTGCACATCAGACTATTGTTTTGCCATGTTGGTACCCTGATCATTTTTTGACTGGTCTTATGATATTTGTATATATTGCATCTATACGCACACATACATGTACATGCATCATGGATGAGGAATGCATGGTGTGATCATGTGGAGATCATTTGCATGTGGTAGAGGATGTTGGCTTGAGGTGCTCATGATGGAGTATGTGTTGATGTTATCTGCTCTGACAGATCGGGGGCTTCGTCCCTGGGTGGATGTGCCTAAAGTGAATATATCGGGCTTCGTCCTTGGGTGGAAGTCCCTAAAGCGAATATATCGGGCTTGGTCCCTGGGTTGAAGTCCTTAAAGTGAATATATCGGGCTTGGTCCCTAGGTTGAAGTCCCTAAAGCTCTCTTAATACTACATTGTAATTTATATTTAAGTTGATACTGACATTACACGTATATCGTTTTCATGATGAGTGTGGATTGCGATTAGGTGTGGTTGGCAGAGGAGCCTGATTGGTATTATGGCTGCCTCGTATGCATATATGGCTTACATGCATAGCATTGCTTGAGTGCAATTATATTGCATAACATGCTTGTGGATTATCATTGCATTTTGCATAACATCCTTGTGTGATGGATTGAACACCACAACAACACCGTGGTTATATTGATGAGACCACCACAGCAGCATCATGGTTAGTATTTATGGACACTGGAAATTTTAGTTTCTTATATTAGGTCCCAGACCTCTGGGTGAAACTCCTAAAATATCGAGTGGTACCCTCGAGCCTCATTGTCAAGACCGGGCGGATACCATGGGTCACCTGGTGCCAAAGACCATAGTAGGCCTAACTCCCACTAACGTGGTCGGGTGAGAAGAGGTTCGACCATGCCCAGCTGAAGAGTTGGAGAAAATGTGGTTGGGTTTGACTAACCCCTGAAATGGGTCTGCTATCGGCATGCCAAGTGGGTATTGGCATGGCTATAGGCCTCCTACAGACAAGGTGGGTATGCGAGGCCTCTATTCAATAAGTTTTGGACTTGCTCTGAATACCAGGCCTCAGTGATTCCGAATGATGATAACTATATTGTGATGTGGACTTTTAGAGGAGGACTTGCATGCCTTCATACACCCAACATATCTCTGTATATCATCTCTTGTATTGCATCCTGCCCTCTTGGCTTCATGTAGCATTACATGGTCACCATGCTTCAATTTGTGTACTCTAATATTTTGATTGTTACTGCATGCTTGTACACTACACACACACGAGTGTATTCACTGGGCTTTTTAGCTTAAGCTTTCCTTTTCCTATTTTTTTTTTTCACAAGGCAGGAGTAGATTGGAGGACTTAACTTTCTCAATGTATTGTATTTATTTTGTTATTTGACAATATCTACGTTATGTACCTTCTGGAAAGCATTGTACTTGTAGCCATTTGGATTTATAATGGAGACTGTTGCTTGGTATTGTGATCACAGATCATCATGCTCAGGTATTATAAAAAAATCATTTAATGAAAATTTTAGTAAAAAAAATAATCTTCCTTGTGGTGCGCCTAACTCGGGACTTGGTGTATGGAAGTCGAGTGCCGGATTCGGGGCACTACGGAAGCTGTCCGTTCCTAGATTTAGGGCATGACAGAGCACCTTCTGTAACATATTATAATGCTGAAGTTCTATCGATAACATGGTTCAGCCACCATTGATACCTCCGTTACAGCAGAACTCACTCCCTGTCCTAATCTAGGATGAGAGGAATGCTCTACTACATACCGAGTTCAAGCGACCAGAGCGGGAGGTCA
Organism: Magnolia sinica; assembly: GCF_029962835.1. NCBI lineage: Eukaryota > Viridiplantae > Streptophyta > Magnoliopsida > Magnoliales > Magnoliaceae > Magnolia > Magnolia sinica. The sequence goes on from NC_080577.1 coordinate 63,400,119, forward strand.
GGAATTTTATTCCTTAAGTTCAAAATTAGGGTATGCTAGGAAGACAATCTTTCCAGCATTTTCTAAAAAATCCATTGTTTCATGAGGGAAAAAATCGGGTAGGTCCTGATCCACTACCAATAGTTGAACCTTAACAAGTCGATCGTGACCAGATCATGCAAATGGTCCAAGAATTAGTAGGCCAAGTCATCAACTGCAATACTATCCGTCTACCATAAGCCATATCTTAAATAGATTGACCGACAACACTTATTGTCATGGAACTATCGACTTGATTTTTAACCTATTCTCAGGCGACCCTGGTCAATCAACCATCGAGCACGTAAGATGATTCACTATGCAGTGTGGTGAACTGGCTAATAATAAATGTCATAAGTTACAATTATTTGGTCATTCATTAACGGCGGTGACCTTTACATGATATTCCAACTTACTGCAAAATTCAATTCATATCTGCCAGGAGATTGAGGAAAAATTTCATGCTCAATTATTTTCCAAGGACAAGGAGATGATCATGGCCGATCTCGCACGTTTTCGATAGTTTCCTGGGGAATATTGTGAGAGTTACATCACTCGATTCAAAAGAGCAAAAAGTCAGTGTGTGGTCATCATGACCAAGGATGAATTTGTGCAGCTTGGCACAGGACGGCTTGGAATACAAGCTTTGAAAGAAATTCAATGGAACGAAGTTTACAGACTTGTATGATCTAATAAGGAAAGTTTTCAGAAGCTCCAAGAAGGAGCCAGGCAAAAGAACTCGACAATCGAAGTATATTATCATGACCCTAACTATGAGGTTACGATTGCCAAGGTAGTGGCAAAAAAGTCACTCATTTGTTTAGTGCTAGTTAAGGTGGAAACAACTATGCCAACCATGCAAAAGGCTCAGAAGGTATATACCTTTGAGATCTCCCAAGCCGATGAGATATTCGAGATACTATTAGTAAGAAAGTTTGTTAAAGTTATCTATAATAACAACATACTTATTGGCGATGAATTGAAAAAGGGTTAAATATTGTAAATGGAATGGAGCATGTTCCCATTCCACTAATAAGTGGGTTTTTTTTTTTAGGAACATCATCCCGGATAACATTGATCACAGAATGTTGAAATTCCCGAAGAAGGGTGAAGAAATAATGTTGATAGATATTGATTCGTTCTCGTCTAATTTGGACAGCAACATGGCCACGATGAATATACAAAAATTGGATAAAAGAAGGCAAATGGTTGATCTTGGTCCTTGTTATTACCATAACATACTACGGTAACCAAGATTAGGGCGATACTAGTCCTATACAGGAATCGTGGGTTTCATAGAACAATTGAGAGCCACACAACATAGTGGTCGAGACTTGCGACTATGTAGTTGATGTGCCAGAATGACTCTATATGTTAAAACGCCTCCTCGTCCAACAAGGCAGGTCAGACATGCAATTTCAAAGGGGACTGACAGGAGAGAGCCCTATCGGCCACAGAAAGTGTTCTCTCGCTGAGACCACGAGCCTCAGTAGAGGACTCTGAGTCAAAGATGGTCAAGCCACCACTAACTCAGAAGGAAGTATGAAAAAGGGTCATGCATCCCAAATTCCCTACCACCCCTAAAGTAATGACTCAAACCCAAAAACATTGTTGGAAGTGGCGTCAAGCAGCTAAAAAAAGAGAATTGGTAAAGAGCGAGAATGCATCTCGGTTAGGAGCCGTGCAACCACGACCATTCTAGAGAATCCCTCAAATAGAGGAATAATTGACCGTAAACATGATTGAAGTCACTACAAGAAAAACGGGCAAAGGCTACGGCCAAAAACCGTAGCAAAAGCCCTTTTGCTACACATTATATCCGTAGCACATTCGCCGCTATTAGTGGGGTAGCTAAAGATCCAACTACGGACTATATCCGTAGCAAAAGGTACCAATTGCTACGGACTATATCCGTAGCAATACGTACCAATAGCTACGGATATTATCCGTAGCAATAGATACCAATAGTTACGGATAATATCCGTAGCAATAGCTTTAGCTACCCCATCAATTGCGGCGGACGTGCTACAGATATAATCCATAGCAAAAGGGATTTTATCCGTAGCAGTAGATACCAATAGCACCAATAATATCCGTAGCAATAGATACCAATAGCTATGGACAAAAGTCATAGCCATAGCTACGGATTATATTTCTAGCTATTTTTAAAAAAATTGTCATAATACGACCTGTTTCCATTGCAAGAACCTGCTATCATTGATAACTCATCTAAGCTTAATACTAATAGAAATAGCACATAAAATGCAATAAAAAAAAATGAAACGATGCGTTTATTACAAATAGCAATGAAATCATACAATGCATCCTACATTCACATTTCTAAATAAACAATACTTCACTTTGCTCAACTTATCATAAGAATTACAACTAAGGCATGCCCTCATGTACAAGAAACAAATACACTCCAACATAGTAAACACCCTCTATATGTATTCCATAATGCTCACATTTTTACAGAATTTTCTTCCTTCAAACAGTCAATTTCAGCAAATGTAGAAGATAGAGCTTCTTCTTTCCTTGAAACTGCAGATGTAACTTCTGTGGACTTTGACACAAGATCACTTTCATCCTCCACTGACTTCTTTAGTTTGTCAGCCTGTATAAAACAACATTTGTAAACACAATCAATCAAGCATGCCTTTGTACACATCTCAAAAGAAAGAAAGACAAAAAAAAAACACTTATATATGGAGAAATAAAAAATGTACCTACAAATCTTCTAAACTATGGCAAAATCCAACATGAGTAATGTGTTCAAACCTAGGATGGACTTTTAAACTCAAAACCTAGGTTTACGATAAGGTTATAGGTTTAGGTTTAGGTTAAGGTTAAGGTTAAGGTTATAGGTTTAGGTTAGGTTTAGGTTAAGGTTATATGTTTAGGTTTAGGTTTTGGTTTAGGTTAAGGTTATAGGTTTAGGTTAGGTTTAGGTTATAGGTTATAAGTTATAGCTTTAGGGAATTGAGAATAGGTTAAGGTTTAGGTTTTGAAAATCAAGTTCGGGTTCGGGATCGAGTTTATGTTATATGTTTAGGTTTAGGTTTAAGTTTTAGGTTAAGGTTATAGGTTTAGGTTAGGTTTAGGTTATAGGTTATAAGTTATAGCTTTAGGGAATTGAGAATAAGTTAAGGTTTAGGTTTTGGAAATCAGGTTCAGGTTCGGGATCGAGTTTAGGTTTGGGTTTTCAAGTTTAGGTGTAGGTTTAGGTTTAGGGATTTGAGAATACATTTAGGTTATAGGTTTAGGTTTAGGTTTTAGGTTATAGGTTTAGGTTTAGGTTTAGGTTTTAGGTTTAGGTTAAGGTTAGGTTATAGGTTAAGGTTTAGGTTATAGGTTTTGGTTTAGGTTTAGGTTAAGGTTTAGGTTTAGGTTATAGGCTTAGGTTTAGGTTAAAGCTTTAGGGAATTGAGAATAGGTTAAGGTTTAGGTTTAGGAAATCGGGTTCGGGTTTGAGATCGGGTTTAGCTTGGGTTTTCAAGTTTAGGTTTAGGTTAAGGAGTTGAGATTAGGATTAGGTGTAGGTTTAGGTTTAAGGATTTGAGAATACATTTAGGTTTTAGGTTTAGGTTTAGGTTTTAGGTTTAGGTTATAGGTTATAGCTTTAGGGAATTGAGAATATGTTAAGGTTTAGGTTTAGGAAATCAGGTTCAGGTTCGGGAACGGGTTTAGGTTTGGGTTTTCAAGTTTAGGTTTAGGTTTAGGTTAGGGAGTTGAGATTAGGATTAGGTGTAGGTTTAGGTTTAGGGATTTGAGAATACATTTAGGTTTTAGGTTTAGGTTTAGGCTTTAGGTTATAGGTTTAGGTTTAGGTTTTAAATTTAGGTTAAGGTTAGGTTATAGGTTAAGGTTTAGGTTATAGGTTTTAATTTAGGTTTAGGTTAAGGTTATAGGTTTAGGTTTAGGTTATAGGTTATAGGTTAAAGCTTTAGGGAATTGAGAATAGGTTAAGGATTAGGTTTAGAAAATCGGGTTCGGGTTTGAGATCGGGTTTAGTTTAGGTTTTCAGGTTTAGGTTTAGGTTAAGGAGTTGAGATTAGGATTAGGTGTAGGTTTAGGTTTAAGGATTTGAAAATACATTTAGGTTTTAGGTTTAGGTGTAGGTTATAGGTTATAGCTTTAGGGAATTGAGAATAGGTTAAGGTTTAGGTTTAGGAAATCAGGTTCGGGATCGGGTTTAGGTTCAGGTTTTCAAGTTTCGGTTTAGGTTTAGGTTAGGGAGTTGAGATTAGGATTAGGTGTAGGTTTAGGTTTAGGGATTTGAGAATACATTTAGGTTATAGGTTTAGGTTTAGGTTTTAGGTTATAGGTTTAGGTTTAGGTTTTAGGTTTAGGTTAAGGTTAGGTTATAGGTTATAGGTTAAAGGTTTTAGTTTAGGTTAAGGTTATAGGTTTAGGTTAAGGTTTAGGTTTAGGTTATAGGTTATAGGTTAAAGCTTTAGGGAATTGAGAATAGGTTAAGGTTTAAGTTTAGGAAATCGGGTTTGGGTTTGAGATGGGGTTTAGTTTGGGTTTTCAAGTTTAGGTTTAGGTTAAGGAGTTGAGATTAGGATTAGGTGTCATTTAGGTTTTAGGTTTAGATTTAAGGATTTGAGAATACATTTAGGTTTTAGGTTTAGGTTTAGGTTTAGGTTTTAGGTTTAGGTTAAGGTTATAGGTTTAGGTTAGGTTTAGGTGTAAGTTATAGGTTATAGCTTTAGGGAATTGAGAATAGGTTAAGGTTTAGGTTTAGGAAATCAGGTTTGGGTTTGAGATCGGGTTTAGTTTGGGTTTTCAAGTTTAGGTTTAGGTTAAGGAGTTGAGATTAGGATTAGGTGTCATTTAGGTTTTAGGTTTAGATTTAAGGATTTGAGAATACATTTAGGTTTTAGGTTTAGGTTTAGGTTTAGGTTTAGGTTTTAGGTTTAGGTTAAGGTTATAGGTTTAGGTTAGGTTTAGGTGTAAGTTATAGGTTATAGCTTTAGGGAATTGAGAATAGGTTAAGGTTTAGGTTTAGGAAATCAGGTTCGGGTTCGGGATCGGGTTTAGGTTTGGGTTTCTAAGTTTAGGTTTAGGTTTATGTTAGGGAGTTGAGATTAGGATTAGGTGTAGGTTTAGGTTTAGGGATTTGAGAATACATTTAGGTTTTAGGTTTAGGTTTAGGTTTTAGGTTATAGGTTTAGGTTTAGGTTTTAGGTTAGGTTATAGGTTATAGGTTATAGGTTAAGGTTTAGGTTATAGGTTTTAGTTTAGGTTAAGGTTATAGGTTTAGGTTTAGGTTTAGGTTATAGGTTATAGGTTAGAGGTTATAGGTTAAAGCTTTGGGGAATTGAGAATAGGTTAAGGTTTAGGTTTAGGAAATCGGGTTCGGGTTCGAGATCGGGTTTAGGTTTGGGTTTTCAAGTTTAGGTTTAGGTTTAGGTTAGGGAGTTGAGATTAGGATTAGGTGTAGGTTTAGGTTTAGGTTTAGGGATTTGAGAATACATTTAGATTTTAGGTTTAGGTTTAGGTTATAGTTTATAGGTTTAGGTTATAGGTTAAGGTTAGGTTATAGGTTAAGGTTTAGGTTATAGGTTATAGGTTTTGGGATTTGATAATAGGTTTAGGTTAAGGTTATAAGTTTAGGTTTAGGAAATCAGGTTTGGGATCGGGTTTAGGTTTGGGTTTTCAAGTTTAGGTTTAGGTTTAGGTTAGGGAGTTGAGATTAGGATTAGGTGTAGGTTTAGGTTTAGGGATTTGAGAATACATTTAGATTTTAGGTTTAGGTTTAGGTTATAGTTTATAGGTTTAGGTTATAGGTTAAGGTTAGGTTATAGGTTAAGGTTTAGGTTATAGGTTAAGGTTTAGGTTTTAGGTTATAGGTTTTGGGATTTGATAATAGGTTTAGGTTAAGGTTATAAGTTTAGGTTTAGGAAATCGGGTTCGGGTTTGGGATCAGGTTTAGGTTTGGGTTTTCAAGTTTAGGTTTAGGTTTAGGTTAGGGAGTTGAGATTAGGACTAGGTGTAGGTTTAAGTTTAGGAATTTGAGAATATGTTAAGGTTTAGGTATAGGAAATCAGGTTCGGGTTCAAGATCGGGTTTACATTTGGGTTTTAGGTTTAGGTTAAGGATTTAGGGATTCAGATTCGGGTTCGGGATTGGGTTTAGGTTTGGGTTTAGGTTTAGGCTTTACGTTTAGGTTAAGGTTACAGGTTTAGGTTTAGGTTATAAGTGTAGGTTAAAGGTTTAGGTTTAGGTTTGGTTGTAGGTTACAGTTTAGGGAATTGACAATAGGTTAAGGTTTAGGTTTAGGAAATCGGGTTCTGGTTTAGGTTCGGATTTGAGAATACATTTAGATTTTAGGTTTAGGTTTAGGTTTTAGGTTATAGGTTTAGGTTTAGGTTATAAGTGTAGGTTATAGGTTTTGTTATAGGTTTAGGTTTAGGTTTAGGACTTGAGAATAGGTTTAGGTTATAAGTATAGGTTTAGGTTTGGTTATAGGTTAAGGTTTAGGGAATTGATTTTAGGTTATAGGTTCAGGTTATAGGTTATAGGTTATAGGTTTAGGTTAAGGTTTAGGTTATAGGTTTTGGGATTTGAGAATAGGTTTAGGTTATAGGTTAAGGGTGTGGTCCCTGCAAATACAGATATAAACACGGCCTGCTCCAATTGGCCAAGCCCTTCCAATGCTGTCCATAGGAAATGGATAGCTTCATCATGGTCATAACAGCGGTTCCCATCTTCCAGGGACCCCCACTCAACATCTGGATAGCTCCAACGCATATCCGGGTCTGTTCCATCAATTTCGAGTAAATACATAAACATGGCTTGTCCAAATGGCCAGGCCCCTCCAATGCTGTCCATAGGAAATGGACAGCTTCATCATGGTCATAACAGCGGTTCCCACTTTCTAGGGACCCCTGCTCATCCGAATAGCTCCGACGCACATCCGGGTCTGTTCCATTAATTTCGAGCAAATACATAAATGGCATTCTTGATTTTCAACTAGAAAGAAAACAAAATATGAACTGGAACATGAAAGCAGAGAAGTGTTGACTCACTTGTTCACTTTAACCCGAGTAACTTTTAGTGTTTCTTTCTTCTTTTCATTAAGTTCTTCAATCACCTTCTTGATTTTTGACATATCATTCTAAGCAAGAGAAGAATACAGTAAACAAACAACTTCAGACATAAACAAATTCAATTTTTTTTAAAAAGAGATGAGATCCTTTACATCTTAATGGTGTTGTTGAGTAGATGTATGACGAGATGGCTTCTTGCCACCGGGTAAGGTCTCCTTGCATTCAGATCATCAAGACAGCTACCATACCTGACTTGCTTTGCAAGAGAGAGAATACCAAGCAATTTCATGATTCCAAAATCAAGTTCCCGTTGGTGTTCAAGAAGGTTAGGCCACCAACTAGGAAGCTTAAGACAACATTCAAGGCATCGAGGCCTAATTTGTTCATGTAATTTTGATTAATGATGTATGCGACTTTGTGTTGCCTGATCAGATTCATTGAAACTATTAGAAAGTTGAGATGCTTTCAAGTTATTTGGGATTTTAGTCTCTATGGCATAAGCTTTTCTTTATTGGTTGTTATATTTTAGAAAATTTAAGTGTGGTTTAAGACATGATGGTGAAGGACATTAACTTGTTTTCTATTTCTAAAAAAAAAAGGTACAAGGCATGTTCATGTATATATAGTGCCAGACCTGGCACCAGGCTCATATGTTGGACATACATGCCATTTTGACACATGTGGGGCAGTTCACCTGTTCAATAGTGGAGATTCAAAGGAGTATTTAAAAAAAAAAAAACTTTTGAAAGACTTGAAGGAGATAATTGCAGAATGATCCATGGCAATTCAGAACTAAACATACAGAAGTTTATTGAGGCAATAAGAAATGCATGAAGATGAAGTGAACTGCAGCTTCAGATCTAAAACTCATTGGTTGTCATTTTCCAAGCCACCCATTTCTTTAGACATCCATTGCCACCTGATAAATGGACCAACTTGATTCTCGGGGATTAAAGGGGCATTCGTCCATAGGGGCCACCTTATGAAGGTTATAGGTTGTACATAAATGTGTGTTGAAGACACATTTAACTGATGAGCAATGAACTTCATTTGAAATTTTGTCTAATTGGCTGATTAAATTGTGAGATCTCTACATCAAACGATTGCCAAAAGTAGAAAAAAAATACAAAGGGCCTATTTGGATGACTCATTGTGGTCCCGGCAAGAAGTTAGAAAATAAAATGATCTATTATAACATAATTCATTATGCTCAGAACAGTAGATCATTGGTTTGTAACCTCACAATGTATTTGTAGTAGAATTTTCCAGCACACTAGAGATCTCCAAGCTCAGTATAAGAGTCCTTTGGAGGGGTGAGTATTTGGCTAGTGAGCCTACTAAAGCTCAATTCCATAGCTCATAGGTTAGGATTGAAAATTGGGCATGTACTGGGACCCAATTTCCAGACCTACCTCAACTCGACAACCCAAACATTTATCAAGGGGGTTGGGAACAACTGAGCCCAAGCATGCCAGAATGCATAAACAACTCTCACAATCTAATGTCAGCCTGCTTAGGATTTTAACAATAGAAGATTTTTTTTTCCTATCAAACTTCAAATATAACATGCTTAAAAGCACTGAAATCTTAATGTTTACATCCATTAGATATAACTGAGCCGGAGATGAACTTACACGCAAGTGCCAAAATTTTGGGATAAGCCATAAAAATGAGTCGATCTTTGTGCAACATTAGCATTTACTGAAATGTGCCATCAAAATTACCACATCAATCTCACCTGAAACAAATGAGTAAATGGCATGGAGTAAGGTACGTGCTTACATTCACACTCACATAAATAAAAATGAAGTGAAAACATCGTGCCAAATGAGTGTTTTAGTCATCAATCAATAGGGCAATTAAAGGCTGCTCATGCTTCTGTTTCCCACACACATTCCAAACACAATTATAGATCCATCCAAAATATGTCACGGGGCTCATTTATAGATGATTTACTGAAACAGCTGCATATTAAAGCAGGATGTTTCACATGTCCATAACTGTTAGAATAAGGGATCAGCCACCATTTTAACAATCATCACCAAGCAGACACTTAGGATTGTCCAATTAGCATGAATTTCAGGTTATGTTCCTATCACAACAGGGACCGCATTTAGACAGTTAGCAATGAAGTTTATCCATGCCATCATATACGGTGAACATGTTGCATTACAAGTGATAGAAAACCCTATTAAAATTTCCCTTTCAGTTTGAGTGGTACACAATGATCACATAAAACTCTAGAGACATATCTCCATTTCTTCCACCCCACTTGAGTTTGATAAGCAAGATCCTACTCAATCTCTCTACTCTTGTGAATTATCGAACCAAGATATTGAAGTGGTCATTTTGTTAAACTTCTTGGTCAACAATCTTAACTAATTCCTCACCCCATTCCCATTGCTTCTAAAACTTCACTCCATATACTATGTTTTAGTCCAACTAATTTTAAAGGACCCCTCTATAAATCTAGATTTGTGTTTATGCTCTCCCTCATCTTGTTAATAGTGGAGTAAAGTCCTCCATTCAAACAATTGCATTCATCCAATTAATAATTTTGGCCTATACCATGAATAAGCAATCAAATCCAGTGTGATATTAGCCTTCATCCCAACCAGTCTTCATGTTTTACACTTGTGCATCACTGGCTAGGATACTAAGATGCCTGTAACAGTATCAGCATAACAAGGCACCTAACCAATGCTGATATGTGATACACTGGTACTTGACCAATAATTGTAAGATATGGCTTAGCATGATTTCCTGAACTAACAATATTCTAATTGTAAGAAAGAAAACTGTATCCTATAATATTATTTAACATGATTTTCTGAACTAATAATAAATATTTTAATGATATCATGTTGAACAGTTTGCTACATCTCCATACCAGTGTCTGAATCTTAATTGGTATCTAGTCATCATAGATTACACGCCATCTTGTCTGTGTTATAAATATATATTTTTTCTATTTATCATGATTCATGATATATAAAAAACATCGAATATTGCAGCATAATTGCTATGAATTACCTCTAATGTCCCCAACAGCTGTCCCAACATTCTTCTGTTCCTCTTAACCAAACTCGGGTCTTTATCTTTCGGCAAGACCCTTGGCACGTGCTCCGTTGGTTGAGCTTCGACGTCCTAAAAATGCAACCGATGAGCAACATTTCTAGCTCAAGCAATTCCCACAACCAAATGAGAAAAGACACAGTTTGTAGATCTTCCATACCATCATCCTCAACTCCCTCTGATTCCCATCCCTCCTAAAGCTGCCACGCTGCTGCAGATCGAACGCCCTTCTATCAGTCGCTTCCATTGCAGCAGGTCCTCCTTCTGTGGTTAAATTCGGTTCCTTCGCAGCTTTTGCTCCAGCCGCATCCTCCGTGAGTTCTCCTTCCTCAACCTTTATCAAATAATAAAATGACTAACTAAAAAAGTTGAAAAGAACTTGAAAGTGTGCATCCCAACGGTATCATATTATATGATACTCAATCAATAGAAAATTATGTTCTTTCTTCTTATTATCGTTTGACCCAGCAACGGTACCCATGTGTTGCGAGTTCTGGTAACCCATGGATTCCATGGGTTGCAACTTCAGATGGGCCATGCCCAAATATATCCTTTATCAGGTGATTCACAGCAATAGATGAAAATGGACAATAATGACCAACGTTCGAATTTGACAGTTAGGATCATTCAATGGTGGATACACAACAGGTAACTCCCATCCACCATGGGCTCCACTTGATGGCGGGCCCCATGAGTAGTAACATGATGCTAACAGTATATATTTCCCTCATCAAGATACTAACAGTATACATTTCCCTCATCAAGATTACCTTGACCACTACTGAAGAAAGCTGCCGCTTTGGTGCAGACTGATCCTCAGAGTCAACCCTATCCGCCTGAAATCAAAGCAGAATCCAATAAAAACCAAAATTTAAAAAGAAAAAAAAAGAAAAAGAAAAGGAAACACGAGATAGAAAAAGGAAGGAAGAGCAGAGCCTACAGGTCTGATGAGACCCCGTCGACGGACTCCATTGGGACCGCCAAAGTTGCGTGGCCCATTGGCAGTCAATCCAACACGTCGGATGCCTCTAGGATCTCAAAGGCGTTCTGTGATCTGTTCTAAAGGAGTTTCAAAATTAGGAGGAATTTTACGCAGAAATAGATAGAGAGAGAGAGAGAGTTCTAGAGAGAGAGAGAGAGACCTCCCACTGCTGTCTATGGAGCTCTTCAATCTCTTTATGAAGCTCTTCTGCGATTTTCTCCACCGTTGTGCTTCCCATCCTTCCCTTCACCATTCTTCGCTCTCTCTTCTCCCTTCTTCGGGGATTTTGCCCTAGCTATTATCCTCGCCGCTTGGCCCCAATGAAAATGGGATGATTGAGAGAAAGGGAGAGAGGGAGGAAGAAAGGGTTTAGGGCGCAAGAGGGGAATCAGTTTTGGGTGGAGAGAGAGAGAGAGGAATTGAAGGGTGCCACATATTCATTTGGGCGCGCGACTCTGTTTTGAGCGCGCGACCAATTATATTGGGCGTAGATTGGGTACCTACGTGGGGCCCACCATAATGTATAGGGTTTATCTGTTCTGTCCATTTATTTTTATAAATAAATTTAGATAATAATCCTAAAAATGAGATATATTGAACGCCCAACTGGACCACACCATAGACATCACGTGTGATTTAATCTCTACTATTTCCTATCGTGTGGTCCATTTGAGCCATAAAAATACCTCATTTTTTGGGATGATACCTAAAATTATATTTAAAAATAGATGGAAGGATTAGATAGAACACATATATTGTGGTGGGACTCAAAAAGTTCCTTACAGGACCGTCAATTTTCAGTGGTGTAGTAACCTCTCTACTACAGATATAATCTGTAATAATGTAGCTACGGTTTATATCCGTAGCTAAAAATCTATATTGTCTGTATCCTTTGCCCATTTTTTTAGTAGTGAGTAATTTTGAGGCCTGTCATGGACGATTAGGTCATGGAAGATAGTACCTAGCTTAACAATACAACATAATCAGGCAACATTGATAATCTTGATGACAGGTTCGATTATCGCAATGATGAGTAGTTCTCAGGGGACGATCTGATGATTGAGGAGCTAATGGCAACAACTAGAGCATTAGAAGTGTATTCACCCACTTTTAAATAGACATGTGCAACTCTAATGACCGATAAGAATGCTGAGTGTTTCGGATAGTTTTTAGGAAGTAGGACAACTTAAAAACACTTAAGGGCAATGTCTGCATTCAGAGATCATTTTTGGATCATTGCCAACCATGGTGTTTGATTGCAACATGGTACTTACTCTCTCATCTGGTTTTCGGGCCAAGTCATCTCAGCCCAGTAAGATGGTAGGTGACATAGAGGAACTCGATCCTCCTGTGGTAATACAGAATGCTTCTTTTCCCCAGAAGATGTAGTTGAGGGAGCACCGAGAGTGAGTGAGAAACCATAGGTAAATACTATTATCGTGGAGTCAGGGATGTCATCCAAAAGAGTGGTCATAAAAAGGCCCACTTATGATATGACTCAGCATCTTAAGCCATTGTACATAGCCGCTGTCACGCCCCAAACTCGGAAACTGGTCTCACAAAATTCCCGATCACCAAATCTGGTGCGGATAGCCTCTGTAGTACCCCATTCTAGGCTCCCAGCGCCTATACACCAGATTTCGATCCTGGGATCCTATAAGGAGGATTTTTCAACATACATTTATCTTGTAAGAAGCATAACCACAAGTTTACCCAAATCACAAAGGCAACATCATCATTACATATCTACTAAAATAAACAGTTGAATACAGTGCCGAAAGGGAAATACATATATCAAAAATCAAAGCTCTAAAAGACAGCTGCACACTCTAAGCTCAATGTTGCTGCGACCTAACACCACTTGCACGCATCTATCGTGCAAAAGCTTATAGAAAGCTTAGAGGGTGGTGTAAGAGTGTGCGCAAGGTAAGTGCCAAGTAAGCAATATTAGAATAATGCAGAAACTGGTAAGGCTATATGTCATTTAATATTAGAGTATGCAATACAGATAGGCTATGCAATGCAGAGTCATAATAAGCTAAATATCAGATATCGACGATGCAATACAATATGCAGTGTGAAAGAAATGACCAAACTAGAGTGTGAAGTCAGGATGATAGTACGTAGTATCGCAAGCTGTGGGATCCATCACAAGGGACTTCTATCCAAACCAGTCTCATACTTAAATTTGGATAGCTAGACTTAATGTGGTAAACTCTTGATCTCAGGTAGTCATGCGCCCAACCAAAATCCTGACCATTACGAAGGTACACATATCAAATTAGTTGCGCGCCACCAGCCCGAGTGGATAATGAATGAATGAATGAATGAGTAAAATTTTAAATATGTAACTCCTGCTCAATAAGTCCACATATTAGTACCATACTTCTCTAGGATCGTTATTGGGGTCTAGTATACTCTACGCCACCTGTCTCCCCATCAAGCGCATAACTGGGTAAGTGGAGGAGACCTCACTATCCGCCTACCAATATCGGCCTAGCTCATCGATAGCAAACCCATTTATGAGCTGGTCAGACTCAGCCTAACATTGCCTACTCCCTCGGGTGGGTAAGGCCACACCCCCTTCCAACTGATCACGACACAGTGGGAGATGCGGCTTATTGGTATACGGCCCTCATACACTCATGTATTTCCACTCGGTCTAGACGTTGGAGCATCCTCTGGTACCAAGAGGATTTAGGGACTTTCACTCAGGGACATCTATGACACCCCAGGTAGAAAAAGATTTTCCGTTCTCATCTGGCCATCCATGATATGCCCCTGGAGGCTACGGCTTGATGTCGCTAGGGCGTACGGTGGTCATATCACAAAATGCGAGATGCATGATCATACCATCCAATCATGCATCAAACCTGTATGTACTGCGCGCTCATATGGGGCAACTCCGTCTCTTTGGGAGTCCTATAAACAATCAGCCCAATGGCACATGATATGCTCAATCACTCCTCATAACAAGCATGCGGATGATGCGTATGGGTATGTATCATGATGTAATACTATATATGTTCTCAGTGTGTCCTACTAGACTAAGTACACTTAGCAAGATTATTAGATAAGGTAGATAATAATAAACCATGATCGGCTTTCACCGTTATGTCACATACCAAGATTATGAACTAAATGACATGCTTCTTCTATAACTATAGGAATCAATGTGGCATGTCCCACGTTAGCCTTCTAAGGTACTGATATATCATATATTCCAAGATGGGGTCCACTGGAAGGATGACGGATCTTGCCCATACATCGAGATAGGCTTTACACAGAGAATATACTAAATCTGGTACCACATATTCTCCAATATATTACAAGAAGTAATGGTGTACTAGCGTCAAGGGTAGGCCTCACACTTGTCCCAAAGAAGTAAATGGACGGTGTGACGATATATACGTGACACTGAGGTCCTAGCAACTGGATACAAGGATAAGATATGTCTCATGGGGTGAGTCAAGTGGGTATACAACAAGTGGGCTTCCTCACTTCCTTTATCATGACAATTGGGCTTTACTATGAGGGCCTGGTACGAATATAAGGTGGCCCTTGGTAGGATCCACACATCCAGGACTACGGAACCCTACAAATGGTCCTGCTCATCACCTAAGTGGGCCTCGGGTTTGGGTCACTAAGCTTGGACAAACACATGCTTCTAGGTGGGCCACATTCCTTATGGAAGGCTCGGTACGAACACAAGATGGGCTCCAAGGCTTGGGTGGTCGTACAGGGTATGGTAGAAAGCATCATTATCAAATGGGGATTCACAGATTGGGATAGCTTAATCAAGGAAAAGATGGGTAATATAATCATCAATGGGGGCCCAACGGTTTGGGTTAGCCCATTAAGGGGAGATGAGGATGGGCCTAACAACAGGCCCTAGGAAGAGTTACAATGTGGACATTTAACCATCATTGTTCTTACAATGTGGACATTAAACCATCATTACTCCCAAGGCATAACCCATTTAATATCAGATAGGAACATGGATGGGCATCATAAATATCATTACATACATCCTGGTGGAATCACACTTTACAATGGGCCTCATATACATAACCTTGGGCCTCACACAAGGGCTTTATATACATCGCATTAGGCCTCACTCATGGGCCTCATATAGATCACATTGGGCCTCATACTTGGTTCTCAAATGGGCCCCATCACATGTGCCTAATACACATCATAATGGGTCATAATGGGCCGCATCACATGGGCCTAATACACATCACAATGAGCCGCATCACATGGGCCACATATACATCATAATGGGCCACATCCCATGGGCCGCATCACATGGGCCAGATCACATGGGTCATTAGAGTTGCATATGTCTATTTAAAAGTGAGTGAATACGCTTCTAATGCTCTAGTTGTTACCATTAGTTCCTTAATCATCAGATCGTCCCCTGAGAACTACTCATCGTTGCGATAGTCGAACATGTCATCAAGATTATCAATGTTGCCTGATTATGTTGTTTTGTTAGGTTAGGTACTATCTTCCATGACCTAATCGTCCATGACAGGCCTCAAAATTACTTCAATCATGTTTACAGTCAATTATTCCTCTGTTTGAGGGATTCTCTAAAATGGTCATGGTTGCATGGCTCCTGACCGAGATGCATTCTCACTCTTTACCAATTCCCTTTTTTTAGCTTCTTGACACCACTTCCAGCGATGTTTTTGGGTTTGAGTCATTGCTTTAGGGGCGGTAGGGAATTTGGGATGCATGACCCTTTTTCATACTTCTTTTTGAGTTAGTGGTGGCTTGACCATCTTTGACTCAAAGTCCTCTACTGAGGCTCGTGGTCACGGTGAGAGAATGCTTTCTGTGGCCGATTGGGCTCTCTCCTGTCAGTCCCCTTTGAAATTGCATGTCTGACCTACCTTGCTGGACGAGGAGGCATTTCAATGTATTTAGTCATTCTGGCACATCGACTGCATAGTCGTAAGTCTCGACCACTATGTTGTGTGGCTCTCGATTGTTCTATGAAACCCGCTATCGCTGTATAGTGTCGTCTAGATGATCACATGGGCCACATCCCATAGGCTGCATCACATAGGCGGCATCACATGGGCCACATATACATCATAATGAGCCACATCCCATGGGCCTCATGTACATCACAATGGGCCTCATCACATGTGCGACATATACATCATAATGTTCTACATCCCATGGGCCTCATGTACATCACAATGGCCTGCATCACATGGGCTACATCACATGTGCCACATATACAACATAATGGGCCACATCCCATGGGCCTCATGTACATCACAATGGGTCTCATACACTAGCCGCGAATATGTTATAATGGGCTACATCCATGGGCCTCAAATACATCGCATTAGGCCTCATATACGGGCCTCGAATGCACTAATTAGGCCTCAAACATGGCCGCATAGACATCAAGTGGGACCCATCGTCCTAACTGGACTATCTGCACCATTCATCTATTTTTAGAGATCATTTTAGAGCATTACCCAAAAAATGAATCATATTGAAAGATCATCTAGACCATACCACAAATAGCAGCGGAGATGGTGATCGAAAGATCATCTGGACCACACCATAAATAGCAATGGAGATAATGATTTCCATTGTTAAACAGTTCACAGGGCCCACCATAACGTTTATTTCCATCCAATCTGTTCATAAGGTCACAAAGACCTGAATTAAGAGGAAAACAAATTTCATATTGATCTAGAACTTCTGAGACCCCAAACAGTTTCAATGGTGGATGTTTAATCCTCCACTATGGTCCACCTGGTAGATGGATCTGTCTTATTTTCCATCTCAAGCCTGCAAGGTGGATGGACGGTCTGGATTTAATGCATACCTCATGATCAGGCCGCACAACTGATGGCATCTAAACAGATGGACGGTTAGGATGAAACGCATACTTCATGTGAGACCCTTAGAGCTTGCTGACATCATTACAACAATTGTAGCTGTTGGGAGGGTTGCTGGCCCACTGTCCAGATGATAGATGGCTGAGATATCACATACCTCGGGATCGGACCCACAGAACTTACTGTCATTAATACAACAACTATGTAGATGGTGGGGTCCATAGACGGTTTGGATATAACCCACACATCATACAGGACCCACAGACTTGTTGACGTCATTACAGCAGCTGTGTTGCTCGTGGCGCCACAGATGGATGGTCTGATATAGCACATACCTCATGATGGAGGCCCACAGAACTTGCTAATGTCATACAGCAGCTACGTAGCTGGTGAGAGGTACTCCAGCCAATCTACTCCCATCTTCCAGAGATTGGACGGTGTGGATGGCATATTCATTAAGGTGGGTCCACATCAGCGTGGCCCACCCACTTGATCAAATGGATATTTGTGTTGTTCATGTGTTCAGACAGTCAGTAGTCTGGACGCTGTTGATCTGCACCGCTTCAGCAGATGGGCGGCTGGATAAATGCATACATCATAGGTGGGTCCCACTGTGGCCCACCAGTTATATATATCATATTATTTTATATTATTTTATGACCCACCACGTGTGGCCCACCTGTTATATATATAATATATTATATTATTTTATTTTTTACTACTAGCGCCCAGGCCTCAACATCCAGGCCTGCTGGACAACAGCCTGTTCCTTGGGCTTGATCGGTCCTTAGGCCCATGGTTGGGGTGACCCCACCATATGGATGGTGTAAATAAAGCCCATACATCATAGTGGGGTCCACGCAGGTGAATACAAGGCTAGAGATCCACCTGATTTGGGTTTTTCCCTTCATCAAGTCCCGGGAACGTTGGACGTCCAACAACCTGGACAGCAAGGGCATCCTTATTGCTGGACGGTCTGGATTCGTCTCACACATCATTAGGTGGGCCACAAAATATGGGAAGAGATAGATAGATAGAGAGAGAGAGAAACATGCGGCGGGGAGGAGCTAGCCCTCCCTAGAAATACAATACACACATCATCTTGGGTCCCAAATCTTGTGGGCCCACAAATATGAAATCAAGGTGGGGATACCAATCCCACCACAAGATTGAGGGTCTAGATGACCTCTACATGTAGGATACCAAGTAAACATCATGGTGGGGTCCATGGAGAATGCCCCCACTATGGGATAAACATATGAATCATGATGGGCCATTGGCCATATCTTGGGTCCAAATGAGGTCTCTACCATTAACTGGTAGGCCCCACTTGTCTCACACATAAAAATCAAGATCTAATCCTATGGTCACCCACCATTTTCACTCCTTGGTTCCTTGGAAAGCTAAGCTCCTTGGCTTCTTCTTTGATGGTGGGAGATGAGAATTGAAGGGTTGGATTGAGGGTTTTGGGGTAGGAAGTGGGCCTCACACTTGGGGTTCTTGCTCTCCTTAAAGCTTGGACATTTTTCTCTCTTAGGTTGCTTGGAAAATGGTGGAAAAATGAGAGAGAGAAGAGATGTAAGGAGAGAGGGATGGGTGTGATGGGTGTACTTCACTTGAGAGGTATGGGTTGTGTTGACTTTGGGGAAGAGAGAGGTATGAGTGAGTGATGGGTTGTAATTGACTTGTGATTGATTGATTGATGTGATGGGTTGTAGAGATTCTCTCAAGATTTGTAACGCGCAACGTTTTTTTGAAATATACGCTGGCCTACAACTCCTGCCCTGGGTATCGCATCGGTGCGCAAGACGCGGCGTTGAAACCGAGGTGACGGCATGGTCGCTAGTGTACAAGTTTCGAGTTAAGCCAACTCAAATCTATGGGATGCGGCTTAGGGTCATATGCAAATGCCGACTACAGGTCGCGGGTTGCCGAAATTCGATGGGGAGGATCATAGGAGTCTAAGGAATGGTACGGACTAAGATACAGGCCTTATAGTCACCCACCTTGAGGGCTGCCTAGTCACTAGAATATTGGTTGATAATGGGGTTGCGATTAATCTTTTGCCAACAAGAATGATGCCAAATTTGAGAAAGATGACGGTTGATCTGATCTCATCTGAGGTTATGGTTAGTAACTTTGTTGGGCATGTCATGAATACACATGGTACATTACCGGTCGACTTGACCATAAGTACTAAAAGAGTGTTAGATCCTTTCTTCATGGTCGACACTTTATCCAAGTACAATGCTTTGTGTGTGAGAAATTATATCCACTCATTTACATGCATCTCGTCATCCTTGCATCAGCTTATAATATTCTGGAATCAGGATAAAGTCGAATTGGTATTTGCTGATAACAAGCCATTCTTGGCTACATCAAATGCAAATGAGGTTTATTTTTATGGGGATGAAATATGATCAATTCCCTTTACCAGAAGGAACAAGCATGGACGTCTGACTAGGATATCTATAAAAAAGAATCTAGATAATATTGTGCAAGACATTACTATTGTAATTTGTCCAGTTAATAACCTATTGAGGGAAATTGTACTTTTTCGACCGGTTCCACACTGCACCATTAAAGAAATCCATGACTAGTACACCAATAAATGCGAAGCGAATGACCGACTTCACGACTAGAATAAAGAGGCTTGACGAGAGCTTAAAAGAGGTTGACAATGGTTTCTTTGTAAATTTGGCTAATAAAGTCGGTCTGGCTAATGAAGTAGATGAAACTGAAACAAATGTGAACTTAAAAGAAGCCCTTGATAAGTTGGAAGATTCTCATACTCAGATTCAGGATCCCTTGGTTGAGGTAAACTTAAGAGCCAAGTAGAACCCCAAACCAACTTTTATCAATGGATTGCTGAAGCCACAAAATAAAGCTGAACTCACTAGTTTGCTCAAAGAGTTTGCTGATTGCTTTGTATGGGATTACCATGAGATGCCAGGACTATATCGAAGCCTAGTTGAGCATAGGTTGCTAATAAAGGAAGTTTATTGACCGTACAAGCAACTACCTAAGTGAATGATAATATAAGTCACTTAGAAAATAAAGGAAGAGATTGAACGGTCACTAAATGCCAGTTTCATCAGGCCTATTAAGTATGCTGAATGGATCTCGAATGTGGTCATAGCCATAAAAAAGGAACGGTAAACTATGAGTATCTATTGATTTTAGAAATTTAAATTTGTCCACACCAAGGATGAATATCTAATGCTTGTGGCCGATCGATTGATCAATCAAGCAACCGGACACCATATGGTTTCCTTCATGGACGACCATTCTAGGTAAAACTAGATATGGATTGCACTTGGCGATGTGCCAAAAATAACATTTAGGTGCCCTGGGCTTTTAGGAGCCAATTGCTGGATAGTTATATCGTTTAGGCTCAAGAATGCAAGGGCTACATATCAAAGGGTAATAATGTTATCTTCCATGATATGGTCAACCAATTCATGGAAGTTTATGTCGATGATATAGTGTTAAGTTAGCCAATGTAAGGAATCATTTAGCTAATTTATGCAAGTCATTTGAGCAAATGAGGTTTCACAAGTTAAAAATGAATCCCCTTAAATGCTCCTCTGGGGTGTCAGCCTATAATTTTTGGGATTCCTTATACACCAATTAGGGATCGAAGTGGATTAGAATAAGTCTTGGGTAATCATAAATGCTCACACGCTAAGGAAAAAATCAAAATTGCAATGCTTCCTTGGATAAGTCAATTTCATGCGAAGATTTATTTCCAATTTTGTAGAAAAAACTAACGCCTTCTCGATGAAACTGAAGTAGGGTGTCGAGTTTAAATGGGAGGCAAAACGTCAACTAGCTTTCGAAAAGATTAAAGAGTATTTGATGAAGCCACTAGTGTTAATGCCACCAGTCAAAGGTCGACCATTTAAGCTGTATGTCACAGTATCAGCAAAGTCGGTTGGAGCATTAGTAGCCCAAGATGACGATGATTGGAACGAGTAAGCAATCTACTACCTGAGTCAGACACTCCTTGATATCGACAGATGATACTCGGCAATACAGAAGTTATGCTTATCTCTATAATTTGTAGCCACCAAGATAATGTATTATTTATTGGATGAAAGAATTAATGTAATAGCATTGACCGATTTAGTGAAATATTTGTTGAATTGGTTGATTTTGAGAGGCTGAATCGGTAAATGGGTTTTGGCTCTGTCTAAGTTTAATCTTAGGTGCTTACTCAAAAAAGTTGTAAAGGGTCAAGATATGGCCAATTTTTGGCCAATCATCCATCTGACTTAGAGGGCCAACTTTCGTTAGAGGTTTTAGACTTGTATTATGTGTCTTTGACTCCCTGAAAGTTGATTTTTGATTGCTTAAAGACCCATACAGTTTTTAGGGCCAGGATTATCCTAATCGCACCAAATGAAAATAGGCAAGAACTTACGTTCTAGTTAGAATTTGAATGTACCCATAATCCGGTCGACTACGAGGCTATGATAATTGGTTTTGAATTACTAATAGAACTAAGCACGTGAAACGTGACAATAGTGGGTGATTCACAATTAGTGATAAATCATATGATAGGACTGTGTAAGTACACTAGCCCAGCATTATTACAAATTATGCCTTAGCATCCCAAATATTAGGTGGCTTCATTGAGGTGAAATTAATGCTTATAACTCAAGATCACAACATGGATGCCGATAAAATGGTGCAGACGGCTGCATGACTGGACATCCTGAGAGGATCGGCCGAAAGGATGATCACAATGCAAAGGAAATCCTTACCCTCAGTATTTGAGAGGGAAGTAATTATGGAAGTATGCCATGTCGAGATAGACGATGATGACTGAAGGGCTCCCCTTATGGGTTATCTTTAAAGCCCATGGATTAAGGCTGATAGAGATCTGAGAAGATCAACCATCAATTATGTTATGATTGACAAGGAGTTGTACTAGAAAGGGGCCGATGATGTGCTATTGAGATACCTAGTTAAAGGAGAAGTTATGTTGGTCATGGGCGAAGTCCATGAAGGGTTGTTTGGAGCTCATCATGCCGGGAGGAAAATGAGGCTTACACTCAGATGTTACGGATATTTTTGGCAAAAAATGATGGTTAATTTGGATTCAGTATGCCAAAGGGTGTGAGGCATGCTAGAAAAATGGACAAATGCAACATGTGCCCGCAAGAGAAATTCATCCAATTATCAAACCATGGCCATTTTAGGGATTGGCGATTGATTTGATAAGCTAAATTTATCCACCATCATCGTACATAGATTCTTTCATCATTGTGGCCACTGATTATTTCACCAAGTGGGTGGAAGCAAGACCCATGAAAGCAGTCAGTCATAAGGAGATTATCGATTTCATTGAGACTCATATCATACATAGGTTTGAAATTTTTGAATCAATTACTATGGATCAATGTGCGACAGTTTCAGTAAAAGAAGTCAAGGCCACAGCCGGCCAGTACAAAATCAAAATTGTACACTCAACTCCATACTATCTGTAAGTGAACGGTCTGGCTGAGGCTAGTAACAAGGTATTAAAAAATATTTTGAGGAAGATGATCAAGGAGAATTTCTTCGAATGGCATACGAAGTTGTCAGAGGCACTTTAGACATACAAGAATTCACCCCACACTAGTATCGGAATGAGCCCATTTGTGTTGACATATGGACATGATGTAGTGGTACCCCTGAAGGTCACTGTGCCATCATTGTGAGTCACACATCAAATGGGGTTGACCCCTCCTAAGTTCACAGAAGTCATGGCGGTCGAGTTCGAAAGGTTAAATGAGACCCGCATGAGAGCCTTACACTCTTTAGTCACCAATAAGGCCAAGGTCGCTTGGGCATATAACAAAAGAGTGAAAGGGAAGTCCTTTGGGGAAGGAGATAAGGTTTGGACGGTAGTGCCACCAATATGGTACGAGGACCAAGCCTTGGCCAAGAAATGGTCGCCCACTTGGGACAGGCCTTATATTTTCAACCAAGTCCTTAAGAGTGGAGCTTATATCTGGCCCGATAAAGATAGAAAAGTCGTAAGAACTCTAATTAACGACTGATTCTTTAAGACGTACTACCCTTCTTTATGGGAGTTAGTATAGAGACGGGTTGAGTAGCAGAAAAAGAGATGATTAATAAATATTCTATCGTAGATCACAAAAAGAAAAGAGATTTCATTATAACAGGTAGGGATTACAAAAAAAAATATAAGTCAAAGGTCTTCGACCGATTGAATGGCTTAGGTATATGTAGCCTTAATCTCCTTGAACTCTTTGGGCGCGGAAGATCTAACCTCCTTGGCCTGCTTCTTCTAACGTCTCCAAGTCTGTTGCTTAACTGCAATACAATTGAAGAAAGACAAAACTTCACTTCATCAGTGCGGTGGTTGATTGCAGCGACCTCTCTTTTAGCTTCCTTCTTCCAAGTAGCGCTTTCGTGTGAACGAGCCTGGTAAAGGTTGATATGAGAATCCACAAAGGCCATAAGCTCTCGAGAGTCAGGGTGATCCCTCCTAAGATAGAGACATGCAGCCTCATTTAGATCATCGGCTAGCTCCTTACATTGGACTTGGAGCATTTGTAGCACAACCTTATTAAAATAGTTTTGATGATTTTAGTGCAAACGATGGCTCCATATCGTGTCATAGTGGGCAAAAAGAGTCTTGGATTCCACCTGAACATCGAACCTCTCCTTTATCATATTGGTATATTTGTGCATATCTAAGTCCACTTGAAGTATAAATCCCCAAGGTTCTATAGCTTGGTTAAAATCTCTAAAATTTCCTTTAGAGGTGGATCAGACTGACAAGCCTTGGTAACATCCCTGATGAAAGGATAAATGTCATGAAGGAGAGCAGATTAAGAGAAATATCCAATCCCTACAATGAGAATCCCCTTTAAAAAGGTCAAAGATTGTGTATAGAAGATCAAGGAAAACATGGGGTCAAGTCTTAGGATAGTTTATAGGTAAAGGAAATAATAGGGAGGTATAGGATGTAGAACAGAAGAGAATGATGATTTTATAAGCATCATCAGAGGCCTTCAATGACAACATGTAATAAGATGTGGTGGTTGGAATAACCGAATTAAGGATTGCGGCGTCGAATCGTATTCTTATGAAGGAGGAACAAGCAGCCACAATAAATGTCGGTTCCATGGAAAACGGCACACACCTCCCCACTTTCATGTGCCTCGTCAATTAGGCAATTATTACACAAAGAAAACCATGTGTCCTGCAGAACAGACACATTTATGAGGGGTCACATGTTGCTTTCACCTTTTACCAAAGGTGAAGTAGTGTGGGGGGTTCCTCTAAGAGCCAATTAAAGAGAGACAGGCATAATTCTATGAGAGTTGTGTAGTGTATTTGAGACCTGCAGAGATATCCAGAGATGATTTTATAGTAATACGGTTGGCGTCTAATGAGTGATGCCACATATCCATAAAACAATAGTGGCCGAGCAAAACATGGTTGGGTCAGTAAGGAAGCTTAGAGTGATTATTTGTATAGGTGGCAAGCTAGGAAGAAGAGGTTCCAAAGGGTTAGTAGTACTGAAGTGGTTATAGCAACCGTCAAAACATGGGAAGAATCTAGATGGTCAGGTTAACACTATAAATAGCAAAGGAATTCAACAGAAGAAATCATCTTATACTAACGAAACAAAAAAAATCTATCTTTCAATTATCTATCATTTACATTCCTCAGTGTAATCTTTACCTTTATTTTCCATTTACATTCCTTTGTGTAATCCGTGGCAGTAATCAGGTAGTTGTAACTTTGGCTATAAATCAAATTTACACTCATATGATGGATTCAGTTTGAGTATTAAGTAAAGTTCTCCATCTAGAGAGGTGTTCTATAGTTGTTCTCCATGGACGACTCTAAGAATTTCCTTTTTTTTAATATCTGTATTGAAAAGAAATAGGTACTTTCGTATGGAAGGTAGTATGACCCATTTTCAGAGGACAAACCCCACCCTCTAACAATCACCCAATCATCTTAAGCATTGTTATGCAAGTGGCTAAATAGGTGACCGATCTTATTAGATCTCGGTCATATACGATCGATTTTTGACATATCTGTTTATCTTGGCGTTTGGGGTTGTAGCTTTTCAGTTTGAATTTAGCCACACATTTAATTCTAGCACGCCCGCATTAATCATGTGATCAAGATTAGAATAACAATAACAACTGTAACATTTGTATGGAAGGGCAGAATTATTCAATCATATAGTTTTTTCAGGACTCCCTCAATCCAAGAGAAGCCCTATCATATAAATGATTTGGTTACTATTTATGCCTCATCTAATTGCATTGCGTTAGATCCAGTGACTCAGATGGTGCCATGTGGCAGCAAAATCTCAACTAGAGATAGAAGAAAGATTTATTTGAAAGTGCCCTGGTTTGTCAATTAGCGTGAGTGTTGAGTCAGCTAGATAAAGAAGCCCCATAGGAAGAATGATCAAGTGTATGCATCAACTGGATGTGTGCCCGAACTCGTCACAGGTAAATCTTAGCCTCACATCCCATGTCCCAAAACACCAGGTACTTAAATCCCTTAAAATTGAATAGAACAACCTAAGGTTTTTTTTGTTAGAAAACTTTTTTCAAAATTCAGGAAAATCTTTAAGTTTTCTACCTTTGTCGATTTATCGACAAGTGGTTTGATAAAATCGAATACTATTGTCGATGTCCTTGAAGCTCACTCGATCTTATCAAAATGAAGACCAAAGATGTCTAGCAACCATAAAGATATCTGGACTGAATTATCGATGTATCGATAGAAGGTTCAATATCATTGAAATTTGAATCTCGAGTCCATCGAGTTGACTCGATAAAATTGACATCAGGACAGTTGTGTCCAAAATGCTACTAAGGCAAATCATGTAATCCTCGATATATCGAAGTGCTCCTCGATATTATCAGAATTCAAATCTCAATGATATCGGAAGCCCTTTGATGATATTGGATTGGGATACATATCTTTCCACCAAGTTTTTCAGGTTGTTTTTTCTTGGATTGAGGGTCACTCGATAAAATTGATATTCAAATATCGGTCAATTGAGTCATCGTCGATGTCATCGAAAGTGAACATAAACTGTCCATCATGCTTATAGGAAAATTCCTTGGAATTATCGATGAATCGATACTGCCCTCGTTATCATCGATATTCAAATTTCTATGATATCGAGTGATACTCGATCATATCATATGCCTGAAATATTTCAAAGGAAAGTGCTCTCAGATTTTCAAATGTCGAGGAATCGAACCTCATGTCGATGAATCGGAGTTCGAAATTCGATGACATCAATGCTCATTCAATTTCCTCGACCAGTTAGCAAAAAGTTTCAAAAGCGTTTGATAGTTGAGTTCGTGTCATCGAGCGACCAGTCGATGCTATCGAGAGTATACGCTCGATGATATCGACCCTACTTGATGATATCGAACTTTGTTAAAAATGTGACCATTTTATATCTGTTAGAACCTTTTGCCTATTTAATGAGAGCTTGCCCTTGGTTGTTGGTAGAGAAAATAGAGAGTACTTTTGTGTGTTTAACCATAGATCATATACCCTAAGCCTTTTCTCTCATGGAAGTTCATCCTCTAATCCATCCTCATCATTGACATTCAATAGAGTGGATTGGGGAATGAACTTCCCCATTTAAGGATCCTTCAGCTACTACCTTGATGGCAAATCATTAAGTTAGGATGCCTTAAATGCATAAATGATTGGAATCGTTATATCTCCCTTTTAGGAAAATATTTAATAGAGTAGGATTCCATCATAACCTTGACCCAACCCATCGCCAAGTATTGGTACATCTTCTAACTTGCGGTTCATGGGAGTTGAAGATTCTTCATCATCAAAGGAGGAGATCTTCATCAACGCACTGAATGGGGCTCATCTACTTATCTGTAAGTCATTAGAGTCCAGAGGACCCTTGTGATCATTCCTTCTGTAGGATTGG
Source organism: Magnolia sinica (assembly GCF_029962835.1). Classification (NCBI taxonomy): domain Eukaryota; kingdom Viridiplantae; phylum Streptophyta; class Magnoliopsida; order Magnoliales; family Magnoliaceae; genus Magnolia; species Magnolia sinica. Next base: position 63,427,074 of record NC_080577.1, read on the forward strand.
GTTTAAGGTGTTTCTCACCCCTTGCAAGCCCTCATAGGAGGCCTCCGACGGCAGTGTATATAGGGGTGCTTTGTGTTGACCCTTGCTCTATGGAGAGTATAAACTGGTTTGAGGTGAACCTGATTTGAAACCTCCGATTTGAGGTGAACCTGTTGTGAAACCTCCGTTTTGAGGTGAACCTGTTGTGAAACCTCCATTGAGGTTCCTTGGCTTGTGTAGCCTAAAACTTGGGTGCTGTGTGTTGACCCTTGCTCATGTGTGGGGCATAAACTGTGTTGTGTAGACACGTTGTGGTAGCTTAAGTGTAGGTTGTACTAGTTAGAGGTGAACCTGATTTAAAACCTCCGGTTTGAGGTAAACCTGTTGTGAAACCTCCGTTAGTGAGATCCAATACACTCAAGGGTTGAGTGCGTCCGCCGGAAGTGGAGTAGACAAGTAGTCGAACCACTATAAAAATGACTATGTTTGAGATTGCTATTGTCTTCCATTACTTGTGTGATTTTCTTAAATACGTTTATATTTGATTATCTGAGATCACATCTCACACACAGTTATGTCCATCATGAACTATGATTTGCATCTTGTTTATCTTTCATATAGTTTTATGACTGGATCCTCTATTTAGCTTGGAAGCCATTAAAATTACTCTAAAGAAAACATGCATATTTACTCAGGATAGGATTGATAGGATTTTAAATAAGCATTAAATATCCAAAAGTCCTATTCACTCCCCTTTAGACATATTGGCATATTTCTACTTCAATTAAAGCGGTCATTACCACAATTTCAATTGGTATCAGAGCGGGTCTCCCTGAAGGGCTTCACCGCCTAGAGAGTGATCTTGACTGAAGTTAGTAATATGGCCAAAGGAGAGGGCTCATCAGTCAGTAGACCTCCAGTATTTGATGGATCAAATTATACATACTGGAAGGGTAGAATACATTACTTTCTAAGATATTTGGATCATGATGTTTGGGATATAGTTGAAATAGGATATGTGCCACCAACTGATCAAATCGTACTTGAAAATGGCACAACTATCACCAAACCAAAAGTCAAAGAGATGTAGACATTATTTGATAAAGAAAAGCAAACCTCTGAAGCTAAAGCTATAAATGCTATCTACTGTGCTATATCCTAAGAAGTTTTTAATCAAATTAGTATGTGTGGGACAACTAAAGAAGAATGGGACTTGTTGGAAACAACCCATGAAGGAACAAGCACTATGAAGAGATCCAAACTGTAACTCTTAACATCACAGTTTGAAAGTCTCAGAATGGAAGAGCATGAGACCTTCATGGAGTTTTTCATAAAACTAAACATCATTTGCAATTCCATGGGTGGATTAGGTGAGAAAGTTCCAGTCCCAAAAATCTGTAAGAAAATACTAAGATCATTACTGGAACGATTTAATCCTAAAGTAACAACCATTGAAGAGTGTAGAAACATAGATGAAATGAAAGTAGAAGAACTAGTAGGTTCCCTACAAACATTGAACTACACTTCAAACAAACCTCTAAATCCAAAATTATTGTCCTCAAAACTTCAAAGATTACAACAAATGAGGACATTGAAAGTGAAAGAGAAAACGAAGATGAGGAAGTGGCCTTGTTCACACAACGGTTCAAAAATTTCTTTCAGAAAAATCGTGGACGTCCATTTAAAGGAAGACAGGTGGACAACAAATATTTCATAGAAAATTTGGTAAAACATCCAAGGAACCACAATGTTATACCTATCGAAAGTTTGGACACCTGTCCACTGAATGCCCGAATAGGAAAACCAAAGGAAAAGCGATGGCAACCACATGGGATGATACGGAAGAGTCAAACTTAGAATTTAGCGACTCAGAGAGCGATGGAGACCAGAAATCTCTGAAAATTCTTATCGTCTCTTCTGCCTCAACCACGCTCATCGAAACTAAGAACAATGAAGAACCGCAGGCCACTGAATCATTTTCATCAGATAATGAGGAAACTGAGAAGGAAAAAGAAGAACATGATAAACTACAGGATGCTTATAATCAACTCTACATTCATAGCATCAATATCCTTAAAAGACTTAGATTAACTGAAAATAAAAATGAATTGCTGCAAAAAGACCTGGATAAAACATTGGAAATCAATACACACCTAATTAATGATTTATAGCAATATCACTCAGATAATCATAGACTAGAAAGAATTACTATCTTCCCTAAATTCGAGTTTGAAAAAGTAAACAAACAGGTTGAGCAATTAAATGATAAAAACATGCTCCTTCAAAATGAAAATCACACACTCCTGTTTGATTTAGAAGAATCCAAAAAAGTTGCTAAGCTAAACTATAAGTTTTCCCAGAGTGGTGAAAAATTAGAAAAACTCTTAGGTATGGGAAGACCTGGAAAGGACAAGGGTGGCTTAGGATATGATAAATTTAAAACGAAAACTGGAAATATAGCACCAATGGCGGAAAAATTTTCTTCTTCAAGAAGTAAAATAAGAACTACTCTACTTTGTCATTTATGTGGTGATTCGGGTCATTATAAGTTTAAATGCTTGTCACTTAGGAGGACACAACATAATTCTAGTCAAAATCATTTTGAAAAATTCAAACTAACCAGAAAAATACAAGATGTCAAGAGTCTACCTAGGAATATGGATAGAAGAAATACACATCCATCACCACCTAGAATGACTAACAAAATGAAGGAGTTATTGAATCAAGTGGTTGAATTAAACAAGAAAACTAATGAATTTGTAAGATAAGGAAACACGATTCAGTTGCCTAACTTGATTAAAGAAACTAAAACTACCACAGTTAAAAATCCTGTCACAAAATGAGTAGTGAAAGAAAAGAAAAATTGTCTTGTTACTCACTCAAATCATATAACAGGTAATGATTGGTACCTAGATAGCGGATGCTCAAGACATGTCACAGGTGACAATTCCCTTCTCTTAAATTATTCATATCTTAATGATGGGATAGTCACCTATGGAGACGGAAGCACTGCTAAGGTAATTGGACAGGGAATTATCAAAGGAATAAATTCACTCAAAAATGAGAATGCCTTTTGCATAAAAGGATCGACACATAATCTTCTGAGCATTTCTCAAATATGTGACAATGAGCATGTGGTTACATTTAACAAGCAAGAATGCGAAATCCTAAACCTATCAGGTAAATCAATGATGAAGGGTTGTCGCACAAATAACCACTGCTACGTCATTAAAGGCAAAGGAAGGGCTGATCCATATGCCTAGAAATATTGAACATTGAAAAACATGTCCAGGTCATACATATGAATCTGGATAGATGTTGAAAAGATGTAATTTTCATGAACTTTTAATGATACATCTGAGGACCCTCACCTCAATCTTTTTATATATAAACATCTTGATGTTTATAATTTTGGATTGTACAATGCTTGTACAAATTTTTACCGTGTATAAAGATATACTATATTATACATGAAATTTTGTCAAAGTGCTAAAAAATGAAAAATATTCACCTTCGATATGTCTGTCGATAAGTCATGAGGACTCTCGATTAAATTGACCAAGAATCAATATCATCGTCGCCTCGTTGGAATGGGAAAAGTCACATGATCGAGAATGTTATCGAAGACATTCTCGATAACATCGAATGAGGTTCATCGATATCCTCAAAACAGTGTTTGATGATATCGCTGTGTGCCGCCCGATAAAAGGCGCTCGAGTGGGAAAATGACATTTCTCTTCTAAAAATTAATTTTCCTTCTTTCCTGCTCGTCCCTCTCAGTCGGTCTGCAAGAATCTTCATCAGGGAGTCCTAGACGTCATTCAAATATGGAAATACCCCTTTTATTTCCTCCTTACATTAAGATTCCATCTTGCTCTTTTTGGGTATTTCCTGATTTTCAAGAGAAGTTCTATCCGTTTATCTCCAAATTCATTAAACCCCGCTCTGCGAGTATCGACAAATGGGCAAGGACAAAGAGAAATCGTCTAGTCCTAAAGAATCTTCGAGATCCTCCAGGAAAAAGGTTATTGCTCCGAGAGAAAGGGCAAGGGCTCCCAAACATGGGACTCCCACTCGCTAACGAACACGGCAGAGATCGCGTGGCGGGTCCCAATCTGAAGCACCGGCCCCTCTTCCTGCTAGGGTGAATTTAGCGCTGGCCAAATACATTGGAAGGAAGTTAGTTCTTGAAAGGAGGGTAGATAGGGAATGTCTAAAACCCTACAATTTGGAACGTCTGTTAGCCGAAATTGGATGGCTACCTGTCCTTGATTTTGGTGGTCCATGTCACTATGAACGGACCTACAACTTCTTTGCTTCCATTCATTCGCCGGTGGCCGATCCTTCGTCCATCATGGTTTCTATTAATGGTGATGATGTAGAAATTACTCCTACAGCCGTTGCAAACATCCTTGGGCTTACTCTATCACCTGTCGGTCGCCCTGACATGAACCTTGAGAATGTTGAAACTCGGACCATGGTTATAAAATTTCTCTGTCATGGTCGTGATATCCCTTGGTAACAAGGCAATTCGCTAAAATCGAAATTCATGGAACCTCAGTATCATATTTTGCATGGCATCTTTACCTCCAACATATATCCTAGAAGTACCAATCGTTCGGATCTCACCGGGTTCATGGCCATGGTAGTCTACTCCGTAGCTATAGGGATCAAAATCTTCCTTCCTACTCTGATTGTGCATCATCTAGTATATGTGATTCATATGTCTCAAGATGTTCATTTACCCTTTCCTTGGATCATTCACACTGTATGCAATGCGATAGGTCTTTCAACAACAAACAATCCGGAACTTCCCCTTCAACACTTCAACAAGAACAACATTCGAAGGATGGATTTAAAGTTCCACAAATTTCCCAAAGACCTATCAGAGGAAGAAATTCATGAAGAAGGAAAAGGTGGTGAAGGCAATGCTCCAGCCGAAGGCGCTAGAATGGCTGAGGGTGACCCTCTCAAGCCCCAACAAGCTCCGTCCTCATTCGAACCCAGGCATGCAAAAAGGTTCAAACTCCACCAGGATAGGATTGAAGCAACGATGCGGGAAGTCACCCAGCTAAAGGAGACCATGAATGCAAGGTTCACTGTCTTGGAACGACTGGTAAATGAGGTGCACCAGTCGGTACAACAATTGGTGGATCTGATCACTTGTAGACGCGATGATACAGCACCATCCTCCTCCGCACCTCCGCCATAGTATAGACAGTCTGTGTGCCATCACATACAGCCTACTCTCATCTCAACGTATAGGCATGGGTATCTTTTTGAATGCCCTATGATTGCATGAGTGTATGTGACCTGCATAGTCTGACAAGTTTTTTGTGATATGTATATGCCCACGGATGGGCTAGATACTTGTGTTTGTTTTTAGGTGCCCATGAATGGGCTTGATTTTTTTGTTTGGGATGGATGACATACTACTCCAACCTTGGGCAGTAAATATTTTGGATATTCTGCTTAATGGCTATTTATAATTCGTATCTATTTACTGCCATATTTTGTGATCCCCTATTTTATCTGGTTTATATCGGCTGTGATGCATGTAATGTTTGATCTTTATCTCAATATAATCTACTTATTTCACTGCTCTTCTTTATATGCATACATGTTTTCTGTAATGAGATGTTCTTTTATGCTTATTTTATTTGACTTTTGGTTCTCCCATATGCTTCAACTTCAGTCAATATCCATTATTTCATTATCCTTTACCAATGACTGACAAAAAGGGGGAGAATAAATCCACACCCTGAAGGAAAATTGTGTGTATCTGCTTATGGATGGTGGCGCAGGTGTTAGGGGGAGCAGTTGCAAGGAGACAGGGGGAGACTACTGTTAGGGGGAGCAGCTACTGAATGTGTGTGTGTGCTCACTAGATAACTTTGTAAAATTGTGTAAATTTCATGTACACACAATTTAGGGTGTTTGTCTAGGAGTTGTTTTAGGGTGTTTTGGTATTTTGTCACGTAATTGACAAAGGGGGAGATCGAAAGTGCCCTGGTTTGTCGATTAGCGTGAGTTTTGAGTCAGTTAGATAAAGAAGCCCATAGGAAGAATGATCAAGCGTCTGCCTCAACTGGATGTATGCCTAAACTCATCACAAGTAAATCTTAGCCTCACATCCCATGTCCCAAAGCACCAGGTACTTAAATCCCTTAAAATTGAATAGAACACCCTAAGGTTTTTTGTTTAGAATTTTTTTTTCAAACTTCAGGAAAATCTTTAAATTTTCTACCTTTGTCGATTTATCGACAAGTGGTTCGATAACATCAAACACTGTTGTCGATGTCCTCAAAGCTCACTCAATCTTATCGAAATGAAGACCAAAGATGTCCAGCAACCACGAAGATATCTGGACTGAATTATCAATGTATCAATAGAAGGTTCAATATCATTGAAATTTGAATCTCGAGTCCATCGAGTCGACTTGATAAAATCGACATCAGGACAGTTGTGTCTAAAATGCTACTAAGGCAAATCATGTAATCCTCGATATATCGAAGAGCTTCTCGATATTATTGGAATTCAAATCTCGACAATATCGGAAGCCCTTCGATGATATCGGATTGGGACACATATCTTTCCAGTAAGTTTTCAGGTTGTTTTTTCTTGGATTAAGGGTCACTCAATAAAATCGATATTCAAATATCGATCATATCGAGGCATGGTCGATGTCATCAAAAGTGGACATAAACTGTCCAACACGCTTATAGGAAAATTCCTTGGAATTATCGATGAATCGATACTGCCTCAATATCATCGATATTTAAATTCCGATGATATCGAGTGATGCTCAATCATATCATATACCTAAAATATTTCAAAGGCAAGTGCTCTCACTTTTCAAATGTCGAGGAATCGAACCTTGAGTCGATGAAATCGGAGTTCGAAATCCGATGACATCGATGCTCGTTCAATTTCCTCGACTAGTTGGCAAAAAGTTTCGAAAGCATTTAATAGTTGAGTTCGTGTCATCGAGCGGCTAGTCGACACTATCGAGAGTATACACTCGATGATATCGACCCTGCTCGATGATATCGAACTCTGTCAAAAATGTGACCTTTTTATATCCGTTGGAACCTTTGGTTTATTTAATGAGAGCTTGCCTTTAGTTGTTGGTAGAGAAAATCGAGAGTGCTTTTGTGTGTTTAACCTTAGATCATATACCCTAAGCCTTTTCTCTCATGGAAGTTCATCCTCCAATCCACCCTCATCATTGACATTCAATAGAATGGATTGGGGAATGAACTTCCGCATTCAAGGATCCTGCAGCTACTGCCTTAATGGAAAATTATTAAGCTGGGATGCCTTAAATGCATAGATGATTGGAATTGCTCTATCTCCCTTATAGGAAAACATTTATTAGAGTAGGATTCCATCATAACCTTGACCCAACCCGTCGCCATGTATTGGTACATCTTCTGAGTTGCGGTTCAAGGGGGCTGAAGATTCTTCGTCATTAAAGGAGGAGATCTTCATTAACGCACTAAATGAGGCTCATCTACTTATCTGTAAGTCATTAGAGTCCCGAGGACCCTTGTGATCATTCATTCTAAAGGATTGGGTCTAAGGGTTTCTCACCCCTTGCAAGCCCTCATAGGAGGCCTCCGACGGGAGTGTATGTGGGGGTGCTTTATGTTGACCCTTGCTCTGTGGAGAGCATAAACTAGTTTGAGGTGAACCTGATTTAAAACCTCCGGTTTGAGGTGAACCTGTTGTGAAACCTCTGTTGAGGTTCCTTGTGAGGATCCTTGGCCTGTGTGGCCTAATACTTGGGTACTGTGTATTTACCCTTGCTCTTGTGTGAGGCATAAACCGTGTCGTGTAGCCACGTTGTGTCAGCCTAAGTGTAGGTTGTAATGGTTAGAGGTGAACCTGATTTAAAACCTCCGGTTTGAGGTAAACCTGTTGTGAAACCTCCGTTAGTGAGATCCGGTACACTCAAGGGTTGAGTGCGTCCGCTGGAAGTGGAGTAGATAAGTAGTCGAACCACTATAAAAATTACTGTGTTTGAGATTGCTATTGTCTTCCATTACTTGTGTGATTTTCTTAAATACTTTTATATTTGATTATCTGAGATCACATCTCACACACAACCACGTCCATCATGAACTATGATTTGCATCTCGTTTATCTTTCAAATAGTTTTATGACTGGATCCTCTATTTAGCTTGGAAGCCATTAAAATTACTCTGAAGAAATCCTGATACATGCATATTTACTCAGGATAGGATTGATAGGATTTTAAATAACCATAAAATATCAAAAAGTCCTATTCACCCCCCTTTAGGAATATTGGCATATTCCCACTTGAACTAAAGCGGTCATTATCGCAATTTCATTATTTACTTTCTCTAACAGCCAAGTGAGATCAGAATCCATAAAGTCATGTTAGCTAAGAAAGGTTAAGCCTAACTAGCTAGAGTAAGACACATGTGTCGTGTATTTCATGTTCATCATTTATGCTTCAAATCTTTAGATTTCTTTGCCTAAAACAACTCTTAAAATCCAAGCAGAATTTTTTCATATAAAGGAATTTGGATATGATATCATCAATTAGGGATTTGTTAATTGCACACTCATGTAGGAGCCCGTGCCCATCCACACTCAGGCAAAATTCCAATATGCAACATGTGTGAGATATCTAAACTTTCAAACAAGTGGGTGCACTGTTTAGATATTGTAGCGTAAAAATAGAGCATTTCGCACTCAGGTGAGCCACAATAATGAAAACCCTAGAAAAAACCGCAGTCTTTGATATCACCATCCTTTCAACATCTCCAATCCAAAACCCTAGAAAAAGCCCTAGTAATCAAGAACCCAATCTTCTCTACACGCCACTCAAAACCCCAGAACCTGAAAGCATCAAGAAAAACCCTAAACAACAAACATGTACTGCCAATCCAAACCATAGAAAAAAGCACTAGAATCATTTAGGCATGGCATTTCTTCTTAGAAATGAGACTGGAGAGACTGTGGATAGGGATGTGGCAGAAGATGCGGAGCTTTACCATAAGGATGATTGACACAACAATGACGACAATGATGAGAATCACGAGGCAAGGGAAAAGAGCTACCGTAACGAAAGCGCATTTGCTGTCGGCGAAATCCTCTTTCTCGTTGTACTGGTCTCGGATCTCGAGAGTGTATGAAGGAGACAGGGCAGACGCGGAAGCCATTGAGATTAGAAGAGATCTTGATCCAAGAGGATTAGAATGGTGGGGATTGATTGGGTTCTTCCACACTTACAGACATTCAACCGCCATTAAAACTTGAGAGGGAGAGAGTGAAAACGGTTCAGATCTGGCCAACGCCGATCTCCATTTGAGAGAGAGAGAGAGAGAGAGAGAGAGAGAGAGAGAGAGAGAGAGAGAGAGAGAGAGAGAGATGCAAGATGAGATCGAAGAAAAGGGGAGCAAAGAGGGAGAGGGAGATCGTGAGAGGGAGACGGAAATGGGTGAAATAGGGTTTTGAGCACGTGCCCAATTTTGGGCGGGACCATGGACGGTGCTCTGTGGGCCCTACCATGATGTATGTATTTCATCCATTCCGTTCATCCATTTTTAAAGATCATTTTAGAGCTTTATGCCAAAAATTAGAGGGATATAAATCTCAGGTGGTCCACACCACATGAGAACAATAGTGATTGGATATCCACCATTAAAATCCTCCTAAGGCCCACTGTACTGTTTATTTGACATCCAATCTGTTAATTTGGTCATACAGGACTAGATGAAGGGAAAAAACAAAAATCAGCTTGATCCAAAACTTTTATGGCTACCAAAATGTTTTCAATGGTCGATGCTTATTCAACACTGTTTCCTGTAATGTGGTCCACTTGAGATTTGGATATATCTCATTTTTGGTCTCATATTGTAAAATTATCTGTAAAAATATATGGACGGCATGGATGAAACATATACATCATGGTGGGGCCACAGAGCACCGACCACCAGCCATTGGCTGGTGTGGGGGAGTAGCCAATCTGTTCCCAAGTGTACTAAGTAAATCCTGTGGGGCCCACCATGATTTATTCATTTTATCCACTCCATCTATCCATTTTAACATATAATTTTATTACATAAGCTAAAAAATGAAGCCTATAAAAATCTGAAGTGGACCACATCATAGAAAATAGTATAAACTGAACGTCTACCATTGAAAAATTTTGGGAGGCCACTGAAGTTTTGGATCAAGTTGATATTTTAGTTTTACCTTCATCCATGTATTTGTGAACTATTGAACAAGTTGGATGACAAATAAAAATCACTATAGGCCATAGGAAGATTTCGACAGTGGAAATCATTATTCCCACTGTTTCCTGTGGTATAGTCCACTTGAGCTTTGGATATGCTTTAATTTTGGGCTCAACCACTAAAATGATCTGGAAAAATGGATTGATAGTGTGGATAAAACACTTACATCACTGTGGGCTAAAAATGAAGCATATCCAAAGCTCAAATGGACCATACTACTGGAAAGAGTGTGAATTGAACATCTACCATTGAAAATTTCATGGGGACCACAAAAGTTTTTGATCAATCTGATATTTGTGTTTTCATTTCATCCATGTCTTTGTGATATTACAAACAGGTTAGATGACAAATAAGCATCACCGTGGGCCATAGAAAGGTTTCAATGGTGGAAACATTATTCCCACGGTTTCTTATGGAAAAAATGAGTTATATCTCAATCTCAAGTGGACCACATTACAGGAAACAATGTTTAATGAACGTTGACCATTAAAAGCGTTTTGGGGGCCATAAAAGTTTTGGATCAAGCTAATATTTTTTTTTCCCTTCGTCTGGGTATTTATGACCTAATCAACAGATTGGATGTCAAATAAACAGTACATTAGGCCTTAGGAGGATTTTAATAGTGGATATCCAATCATTATTTTTTTCCTGTGGTGTGGTCCACCTAAGATTTATATCCCTATAATTTTTTTTTATAAATTACTAAAATGATCTGTAAAAATGGATGAACGGAATAGATGAAACACATACATCATGGTGGGCCCCACGGAGCACCGACCACCAGCCATGAGGCTGGTGTCAGGGGGAGTAGTCAATCCGTCTCCTAGTTTTTAAGTCTTGTGGGGCCCACCATGATGTATGTTATTTATCCACTTTGTCCATTCATTTTAACGGATTATTTTAATAGTTGATCCAAAAAAGGAGTCAGATCTGTGTGCCCCACCATGATGTATGTATTATATCAACACCGTCCATTCATTTGGAGAGATCATTTTATGGGATGATCAAAAGAATGAGTCAGATCCAAATCTCAAGTGGCCCCACCACCGAAAATAGTGGGGACAGTGACACCCACCGTTGAGACTTTCCTAGGGCCACTATGATGTTTATTTGAGATCTAACCTGTTAATAAGTTAAAAAAAAGACATGGATGAAGAGAAAAATCAAATATTAGCTTGATCCAAGACTTCTGTAGCCCACTGAAATTTTTTATTAGTAAGCGTTCAATCCCCACATTTTTTTATGGTGGATCAACTTGAGATTTTGATCTGCCTCATTCTTTGACCCATGCCCTGAAATGATCTATATAGATGAATTTTTGTGGTGGACATTATTGTGGAACTATATAGGCCCCACCTAAATGACTACAGCTGTGACCCCCTGTTTCCTGTGGTGTGGTCCTCCAAAGTCTCCTATCTGCCTCCTTTTTGGTATCATAACCTAAAATGACTTGTCAAAATAGATGGACAGAGTGGAGGTGTAGGATTTGCACGCGGTTTGGCAAGTGACCCCAGCACCAGTAGTCCACGAGTCAAAGCTCTATAGATTACGATGATGTATGTGTTTTATCCACATCGTCCATCCATTTTTCTATATAAAGTTAGGGCAGAAGCTCAAAAATGAGTTAGATTAAAATCTCAAGTGGACCAAACCGTAGGAAAACAATGATGATCGAACGTCAACATTTAAAAACTTCCCATGGCCTACTATAATGTTTATTTCTCATCTAACCTGTTGATAACATAAAAAAGCAATGATGAAAGGAAAACACATATATTAGCATGATCCATAATTTTTGTGGCCCCAAAAAGTTTTCATAATTTTCCAGAGATCTGGATCTGCCCTATTTTTGGCCTCATTGGCTAAAATAAGTTAGCAAAATGGATGGATAGGGTAAATAAGACATACACATAATGGATGGGCTGGATTTGTGAACCACATCTCGGTGGGCTTAAAAAATAAACCTTTCAATTTTTTTTTTATAAATTGTTTATAGCCTTTATCGACGAAACTTTTTGTAGCTAAAAGTCTCATCCACGTTTTTTAGCTACGAAAATTTTCGTAGCTAAAAGTAAACCTATCAAATTTTTTGTTTACAGCCTTTAGCAACGAAACTTTTCATAGCTAAAAGTCTCATCCATATTTTTTTAGCTACGAAACTTTTCGTAGCTAAAAGTAAACCTTCTAAAGAAAAATTATTTACAGCCTTTAGCGACGAAAATTTTCATTGCCAAAAGTCTTATCCACGTTTTTTAGCTATGAAAATTTTCATAGCTAAAAGTAAACCTTTCAAAAAAATTGTTTACAACCTTTAGCAACGACATTTTTCACCGTTAAAAGTCTCACCCACATTTTTTAGCTACGAAAATTTTCGTAGCTAAAAGTAAACCTATCGATTTATTTGAAAAATTGTTTACAGCCTTTAGTGATGAAAATTTTCATCGCTAAAAGTCATTTAGCTATGAAAATTTTTGTAGCTAAAAGTAACTTTTTGAATTTGTTAGAAAAATAGAAAACACCCTTTAGCGACAAAAATTTTCGTCGCTAAAAGTCTCATCCACGTTTTTTAGTTACGAAAATTTTCGTAGCTAAAAGTAAACCTATCATTTAAAAAAAAAAAATTTGTTTACAGCCTTTAGCAATGAAAAGTTTCATCGCTAAAAGTCTCATCCATGTTTAGCTACGAAAATTTTCGTAGCTAAAAGTAACTTTTCGAATTTGTTAGAAAAACTGAAAACACCCTTTAGCGACGAAAATTTTCGTCACTAAAAGTCTCAACCATGTTTTTTAGTTGCGAAAATTTTTGTAGCTAAAAGGAAACCTATAGTTTTTTTTGAAAAATTGTTTATAGCCTTTAGCGACGAAAATTTTCGTCTCTAAAAGTCTCATCCACGTTTTTTAGCTATGAAAATTTTTGTAGCTAAAAGTAACTTTTTGAATTTGTTAGAAAAACTGAAAACAACCTTTAGCGACGAAAATTTTTGTCGCCAAAAGTCTCATCCATGTTTTTTAGCTATGAAAATTTTCGTAGCTAAAAGTAACTTTTCGAATTTGTTAGAAAAACTGAAAACACCCTTTAGCGACGTAAATTTTCGTCACTAAAAGTCTCATCCACGTTTTTTAGCTACGAAAATTTTCATAGCTAAAAGTAAACCTATCATTTTTTTTGAAAAATTGTTTATAGCCTTTATCGATGAAAATTTTCGTCACTAAAAGTCTCATCCATGTTTTGTAGCTACGAAAATTTTCGTAGCTAAAAGTAAACCTATAAAATTTTTTACAGCCTTTAGCGACGAAAATTTTCATCACTAAAAGTCTCATCCACATTTTTTAGCTACGAAAATTTTTGTAGCTAAAAGTAAACCCATCGATTTTTTTGAAAAATTGTTTACAACCTTTAGTGACGAAAGTTTTCATCGCTAAAAGGCTCATCCACATTTTTTAGTTATGAAAATTTTCATAGCTAAAAGTAAACCTTTCGATTTTTTTGAAAAATTGTTTACAGCCTTTAGTGATGAAAATTTTTGTCGCTAAAAGTCTCATCCATGTTTTTTAGCTACGAAAATTTTCATACCTAAAAGTAACTTTTCGAATTTGTTAGAAAAACTGAAAATACCCTTTAGCGATGAAAATTTTCGTCGCTAAAAGTCTCAACCACGTTTTTTAGTTACGAAAATTTTTGTAGCTAAAAGTAAACCTATTGTTTTTTTAAAAATTGTTTACAGCCTTTAGCGACAAAAATTTTCGTCACTAAAAGTCTCATCCATGTTTTTTAGCTACGAAAAGTTTTGTAGCTAAACGTAACTTTTTGAATTTGTTAGAAAAACTGAAAACACCCTTTAGCGATGAAAATTTTCGTTACGAAAATTTTCATAGCTAAAAGTAACTTTTCGAATTTGTTAGAAAAACTTAAAACACCCTTTAGCGACGAAACTTTTCATCACTAAAAGTCTCATCCACATTTTTTAGCTACGAAAATTTTCATAGCTAAAAGTAAACTTATCATTTTTTTTGAAAAATTGTTTACAGCCTTTAGCGACAAAAATTTTCATTACTAAAAGTCTCGTCCATGTTTTTTGGCTACGAAAATTTTCGTAGCTAAAAGTAAACCTTACAACCTTTAGCGATGAAAATTTTCATCGCTAAAAGTCTTATCCACATTTTTATCTACAAAAATTTTCGTAGCTAAAAGTAAACCTATCGATTTTTTTGAAAAATTATTTACAGCCTTTAGCGAAGAAAGTTTTCATTGCTAAAAGTCTCATCCACATTTTTTAGTTACGAAAATTTTCGTAGCTAAAAGTAAACCTTTCAATTTTTTTGAAAAATTGTTTACAGCCTTTAGCGATGAAAATTTTCTTCGCTAAAAGTCTCATCCACATTTTTTAGCTACGAAAATTTTTGTACCTAAATGTAACTTTTCAAATTTGTTAGAAAAATTGAAAACACCCTTTAGCGACGAAAATTTTCATTGTTAGAGGTGACTTTTAGCTACAAATTTACAATTTCATTGCTAAAAGTAAACTTTTAGCGATGCAAATTTCTTTCGTCGCTAAAAGTGACTTTTAGCGATGAAAAGAAGTTTCGTCGCTAAAAGTTTTGTCGCTGAAAACCCTCTTTCATGTAGTGATGTGGAAAACTCCTTTTTAAACCTTAAGTGTGTGATTGAGGTGCATTTACACCGATGCCCATCTCCTTACCCAAAATTACCCTTTTACCACCTCATCTAATCCAAGAGATGATTCCATGTGACAATCTCCAATCCTAGCCATTCAAACACCTTTTGCCCTCAGGATCACTAGGAATTACTAGAAAGCCAGGTTGGGAGACTATAAATAGCCCCCTCTTCTCATTGCAAGCATCCAAGAAGCACTAATCCATTCTCATTTGGATCCTTTCTCACCCCGAAGCCCCTTGGCCTTAGCCATTTAGCCATTCCTCGACCAAGGAGAGAGAGAGAGAGAGAGAGAGAGAGAGAGAGAGAGAGAGAGAGAGAGCCCAACCATGATCTAGCTTAGCCTAACTAGAGTCCCAGCCTCCTGAGCCACCTAAGTTTAAATCTGAACCACTCAATATAGCCTTGTGACACTACCGTTCATCCAACCATTTAGGCTTATATCAGTGTATTAGCATCGTGCAGCATTCATTCCCTTCTCAACCACCCTGCTCCTCATATACATTAACATTATAGTGCATTTTTATCATTTTCATACATTTAACTAGTATGCGTATGCTCTGTGGCTTGCCGATATAATCGGATCTTACCCATCATAAACCTTAGCCAGTTAGCTGTTGGTTTAGCACATATATTACATTCTATCGTTTAACATCTTATCTGGCTGGCGGGCGTATGCTCTGAGACCTATTGATATAATCGTAGCAGGACCACTGAAAACCTCAGTCAGTTGGTTGTCATTTATCATAAGCATCCATACAACATCAAGCATTACATACATATATGCTTTACACCTTACACTTGATCATTTCTAATGTATGCTCTGTGGCTTGCCGATATAGTCGGAGCCTGCCCATCAGAAACTTGGATCGATCAATCACTAGTATCATTGCATCGAATTATATTTTATGTATGCAAGAACTACCCTTATTCCTTAGAAATTAGTCAGATCTTGTGAAGTAAAGATCATACATTTGTATGGAAAAAGTGGGTGCCTAACACCTTCCATCTCTATAACCGTAGTCTTTTACTTGAAATCTCTTAAACATAAGCTCACGATTCATTTTAGGGTTAAGGATCTTCAGGTTCGCAATCTTAAGAGTTTCTATGGGGTCTAACCGACTGTAGAATCATAATAATTGATTAGTGGCGACTCTCGTCAAATATGATACTCTTTTACCCCATCACAAAAGCCCTCGAGTGAGGTAACCAGTGGAAAGAAGATAGTAGATCTCTCATACCTCAAGGAATTTGCCCTCCAGCGTCCATAGAATGATGACTCCACTAGGGACTAACTAGCCACACTAGTCGTTGAAATTGCGGTAAAACCGCTACAGTAGAAGAATGGAATTATGCAAAGTGTCCTAGAGGGGGGGTGAATAAGACTTTTCAAAAATTCTAATCTTACTGATTTATAATGTTTACTAATTCAAATTAGTTCAATAAGATATTCAGAGAATCATTCACATTCATGGCTATAAAGCATATTAAAGATCCAAATTAATTAGAAGACAGATACTGCATATTTAAGCATATCAAGCAATCAATCCAAATATGCAAGAATCATCACAAACACATCGATGTATAGTGGTTCGGCTACATGCCTACTCCACTCCTGGCTGATGCACTCCACCCTTGAGTGTGCCAGATTTCACTATATGATGGTTTTAAATTAGGTTAACCACAAACCTTCACAACCTACACAAGGTACTATCTACACAAAACAGATATATCCTACACAAGGAATTGCCTACCAAAGGCATTCATACATGCCTACACAAGGCAACCAAACTTGCCTACACAAGGCAACCAATCATGCCTACACAAGGCAATCAGTGCCTACACAAGGCAACCAATGCCTACGTAAGGCAACCAATGATGCCTACACAAGGCAATTAATGCCTACATAAGGCAACCAAACATGCCTACATAAGGCATTCAGACATGCCTACACAAGGCAAACAAACATGCCTACGCAAGGCAAACAAACATGCCTACACAAGGCACAATAGGTCCTACACAAGGACTCTATACGTATTCTCCTGTCGGAGGCCTGTAAAAGGTCTTGGTAGGTTTGTGAAAAACAACCTGAAGATTAATCCTACACAAGGAAGGATCCTCAAATTCTGTGGACTCTTAAACACCTACCTATAAGTAGGTGAGCCTCGTTTAGCACATGATGAAGAAGATCTCCCTTGATGGCGAAGGATCTTCAGCTCCCTTGAACCGCAACACTTGTAGATGCTCCAATAGTAGCTGGGTTTGGGTCAAGGTATTTGGTGGAATCTACTCTAATGAATGTGTATCATTAAGAGACAAAGTGATTCTTGGGTTGTGCATTCAAGAGATTCTAGCATAATGATTTGTCATTAAGTAAGTGGCTAGAAGATCCTTGAATGGTGAAGTTCATTCTCCAATCCAATCTATTAAGTATTTAATGATTAAGAAGGGGTTGGGGAATGAACTTCCATGAGAAAAAGGATTAATGATGGTAGGTAAGAAGTTACCCTCTTGGAACTCTCACTTTTTCTCAATGCAAAACCAGAAAGCAAACTTCCAGATATATAGACAAAAATCCCAACAGAAATAAAATGGGTAGAATTATCCTGCATTCGCTGTCACCGAATCAGGTTCGATGTCATCGAGTCATAGTTCGATGACTCGGGATTTTTGATAAAAAATTGCTAAAGCTTGCTGACCAGTTTCTTGACTGAACTCGATGTCATCGAAATTTGAATTTCGATGTCATCGAATCGAGTTTGATTCCTCGATCTTTTAAAGTAATTTTTCTTCAAAGCTTTCTGAACATTTTCATGTCTTTGTTCGATGTCATCGAACGTGATTTGATGTCATTGAAATTTGAATTTCGATTACATCGATCTTTTAGTATTTTCCTTCTGAGCTCGTTGGACATATGAAGGTCCTTTTTTGATGTCATCAAGACACCTTCGATGTCATCAAACGTAGTCTCGATTCATCAAATTTTTAATGATTTTCTGCTTGAGCTCGCTAACCATTCGAAGGTACCTTTTCGATGTCATCGAACAGTGTTCGATGACTCGAAGGAGGTAAAAAACTGATATGATTTTCATATACATTTCCAACTTAGTTTTCTATCATCTAATCTATAAAACATGTTTTCCTTGTTAGTTTTTGAATGGATTAGAGTGTTTTTCAATGAGTATTATTTACCTGAGGTGTTTAGGTCATGGGATGTGAGGTTTAATTTACCTTTCAAGCTCTTGATCCATCCACTGTGTTGAGTCTGCATCTTGTAGTTCTTTCATATAGGGCTCACTGTATTGACTGACTCAACCTTCACATTCATTGACAAACAAAGGCACTTTCAGTCATGACCTGACTTGAAAGACAAGATCTTACGAATTCCTGAAGAATACTTGTTCTTGCACTTCTGCATTTGCATAAGCTTAGCATCAACATTCATATTAAAAGAAATAAAAAATTGCACCTCCAAGAGTCAGGCGTCCTAAAAAAAGGTCTTCCTTATCTCAGCATAATCCGCACCAGATCTCAAACAACAATGGATCACCATGAGGAAGATGTTCAACCCTTCCACGCTCTCGATCTCGCAGAAGCTCAGCCCGTACAGGCACAGTAGGCAAAAATTGTGCCAATGGCCGGCATCCAGGAATTGGCACAAGGCATGAAAGCAGTGAAAGACATGTTCTAGCAATTCATGCAAGCGCAAGTTGTCATAGCCAACAAATAAGTTGGTTCAGTTTAACAACAACAATCAGCTCACAGGCTCTTTCCAGCCTTTAGTTCAAATTAAGCACAACTGTCGGACTCCACACAGGACCACCAACACCAGCCAGTGCAGCCCTCGACCATGGGGCACTTCTTTTAATACCCTCCCACAATTGGGAGTCAATCTCAGAATAATCCCGTAACCAGGATTCCCAGTCAATTCCAGTATAGCCTCGCAGCCGAGGCCTCCAATCAATTTTCATCACATCCCCCAACTAGGATTTCCAATCAGTTTCGAACCAATCCTACAAACAAGGTCTCCAGTCAATTTCAGGATAGCTTTAGAGTCGAGACGTCCCATCAATTTCTAGCTTAGTTTTAAACTGATCCTACAAATAGGGTCTCCAATTAATTTTCAACATAGTTTCAAACCAATCCTGCAACTGAGACTTTCAATCAATTTTCAGCTCACAACTTATCATCAACCAGACCAATGGCGACTGGAAGATTAAAGGTGAGAGGTTGATACCATATCATGTATACCTCAAAAATATGATTGAAGAATTCAAAGAAGTCACCTTCTCATACATGCCACGAGCAAAGAATCAGTTCGTAGACACTCTCGCCATATTAGCATCAATGCTAAAGATACCAACAGGAGCTTCAGAATGGGAGTTCACAATTGAACTTCAAGATGATCCTTCCTTCTGCCTGCAAATTGAAGAGGCCGAAGCCACCCTTATTAACAAACCTTGGTATACTGACATCAAACAATATCTAGAAAGCCATAGTACCCGGAAGAAGCTATATCAACCGACTGCCAAACCATCCAACTTTTGGCAGGATAGTTCATGATTAATGGTGAAATTCTCTACAAGCGATCCTATAATCAAATTCTCTCGGATGCATCGACGAATCCGAAGCTGCAAATATTATGGAAAAAATTCATGACGGAGTGTATGATCCGCACATGAACGACCACATAATGGCAAAGAAGATTATATGACTCGACTACTACTGGATGACTATGGAGATGACTGCTGTGAGCACGTCAGGAAGTATTTTAAGTGTCAAGAGCAAGCAAATCAAATACATGCCCCAACTTCAGAGCTATACAACCTGACTACGGCATGGCCTTTCTCTATTTGGGGTATCAACATCATCGGAAAGGTAAATCCAAAAGCTTCAAATGCTCATGAATACATACTTGTGGTAGTGGACTACTTCACCAAGTGGGTAGAAGCAGCATCCTACACCACCATAGCAGCATATTAAGTAATTAATTTTATAAAGAATAAAATCATCAGTCGATATGGAGTCGCACAGAACATCATCACTAAAAATGGTTCACCCTTCATCAACAAAAACATGGATGACTTCTTTGAGAATTTTAAGATTCAGCACCGATGGTCAACCTCCTACCGCCACCAGATGAACGGAAGAGTGGAAGCTGCCAACAAGACGCTTATCAGGATACTCGGGAAGATGGTCAATACATATAAAGAATGATTTGAGATGCTCCCATATACACTTTGGGCCTATTGAATGTTTGTACGGTCTCCTACAGCTACAACTCCTTTTAAGCTTTCATACAGAATGGAAGTAGTTCCACCTGTGGAAGTGGAAATACTTTTTATTTGAGTACTACTGGAAAGTGAAGTCGAGGAAGGGGAATGTCTCACAGCTAGATACAATCAGCTACACCTTGAAGATGAAAAGCGCATCTGTGCGCTAAGTCATTCCCAAATATATCAGAAGAGGATCGCTCGGGCCTATAATAAGAGAGTCCAAAAGAGAAGCTTCAAGATTGGCAACATGGTCATGAAACACATTCTACCGTTGCATCTCCCAGATCCCCTAGGAAAGTTTAATCCCTTGTGGAAAAGACTGCTAATCATCAAAGAAGAACTTTCGAGAGGTGCTATCCGACTCACCAACATGAAGAGAGATCTTCAAGAACCAATCAATGCCGACAATGTGAAAATATTTCAGGGGGTCTTTAATCTCATCTATAGTTACATTGGTAAAGTTGCAGTCAACTGACCAGAATTGGTCATCCTAAAAATCACCATCCCTGTCCACCAAAAAAAGAGGTTCGAACAAAGGGTCCAAAAAGAGAGACAAAAATAAGACCAAAAAAAAAAGAAACAAGGACAAAATAAAGAGCGTGCAGTCTAGATAAAAAATAGAGAAAGTCAACCCTTAAAACAAAAACAACCATCCCTTCACCTCAGGATGAGCCAAGCTAAGGTCAATAACTTTACCATTGTAACTTAAGAAAAGGTTGGAATAGCTACCGGTTGGCCGGTAATGATGGAATTCTAACCCCTTAGTTGTTGAGAAAAAGAAAAAGAAATTTGCCTAAACAAAAAGGGCGAAGTGAAAATGGAAAGGGCACTCTGAGTAAAAACAATGGGTACGTAGCGGACTTGGTGAAAACCCAAAAGGGCGCTAAGGGTAAAAACATCATAGCTCCTAAGGGGCATGCAAAATCAAATACCAGGGACATAATGAAAACCCGAAAGGGCACCATGGGCAAAAATGACAGGAAAAACCAGTTGTAGTGAAAACCTGAAAGGGTGTTACAGGAAAAAAATGGCCAAGAGAAAAGAAAAAGAAAAATAGTTATTGGAAGACAGCTCAGCAAACAGTCTCAAATCAAGAATAAGAGGAAATACAACCAAAGATAAAAATTCCACAACATTTGACAGACTCTGAGAGGCAATGGTTTTAACTGCATACTCTCCTAGGGAATCAAGAATTCTCCTAAGGGATTACTCTAAGCCATAAGTCAAAACACTGGCTGAGCCATAGTTCTGATTCCTGCATCCTAACACAAAAATCCTGACACACGCACACACAGATGATACAGGCACAAAGTTATCAAAAAAATCTTTTCTCATTTCATTTAAACTTTCATCACATGCATGTCTTTCTCTTTTTCTCAAAACAAAATACAAATGTTTTACCAAAACAAAAGAGCATACAAAAGTGAACTCTCAACTCTCATCACTAGGTAAATACCACTCCCTAGTCTCATACTTAGCCAATCGCTCTTGTGGCCTACTAATCTCCATGTGCAAGTAATATAGCTCCTCCTGCTCAGATTGCCGAACAATTCTCTTCTCCTCATCCCCCCAATGAGAAGGCGAAAGCCACTGAGACATAAAGAATACATAAAAAAATAATGATAATAAGGACAAAATAAAGAGCACGAAGTCCAGATAAAAAATAGAGAAAATCGACCCTCAAAACAAAAACAACCACCCCTTCACCTCAGGATAAGTCAAACTAAGGTCAACAACTTTACCATTGTAACTTAAGAAAAGATTGGAATAGCAACTAGTTGGACGACAATGATGAAATTCCAACCCCTTAGCTATTGCAAAAAAGAAAAATAAAGAAAAAGAAATGTGCCTAAACAAAATGGATGGAGTGAAAAATCAAAAGGGTGCTCTGAGTAAAAATAGTGGGTACATAGCAGACTTGGTGAATACCCGAAAGGGCTCCAAGGGTAAAAACACCATAGCTGCCAAGGGGCATGTAAGATCAAATACCAAGGATGTGGTGAAACCCCAAAAGGGCACCATGAGCAAAAATGATAGGAAAAACTGGTTATAGTGAAATCCCGAAAGGGCACTGCCGGAAAAAATGGCCAAGAGAAAAGAAAAAGAAAAAAGAAGGTATTGGAAGACAACTTAACAGACAGTCCCAAATCAAGAACAAAAGGAAAAACAACCATAGATAAGGATTCTACAACATCTAATAGACTCTGAAAGGAAACTGTTTCAATTGTATACTCTCCTAGGGAATCAAGGATTCTCCTAAGGGATTACTCTATGTCATAAGTCAAAACACTGGCTGAGCCATAGTTTTGATTCTTGCATCCTGACATAAAAATCCAAACACACGCGCGCGCGCACACACACACACAGATGATACAGAGCACAAAGGTTAAAAAAAAAATCTTTTCTCATTTCATTTAAACTTTCATCACATGCATATGTCTTTCTCTTTTTCTCAAAACAAAATACAAATGCTTTTCCAAAACGAAAGAGCATACAAAAATGAACTCTCAACTCTCATCACCAGGTAAATACCACTCCCATGTCTCATACTCAGCTAATTGCTCTCTTAGCCTACTAATCTCCATACATAGGTAATATAGCTCCTCCTGCTCAGACTGCCGAACAACTCTCTCTTCCTCATCCTCTCAATGAGAAGACGAAAGTCGCTGAGACATCTCACCACACAAGTGGCGCAATGAGGAGATTTTAGATAGAAGATGGCCATGGGTGTATACTAAGAATCTAGGATCTGTTCGCAGCCATTTCAGCCATACCCTATCATGACCAATCAAAGTAGTTTACATGTGATCTGTATGGGCATGATGTTACATTCAGAGATCTGCATGTAGATATGTACGGAGATCTTTTGGGAAGTGGAGTCATGGCGTATCAATCAGTGCCATGTATCCCCATAGCGGTTGGGAGGATAAGTGACTAAGCTTGAATGATTGCATGACGGATGGTGTAAGGAGAGGCAATCGAGCTAGAGTGGTCGCATGACAAATGATGTAAGGAGAAATGAAAGAAGTAGAATGTGGGAAGTATCCAGAAGCTAAGTTGTGGAGAGTGGTTATAGTAAACGTCGGAACATGGGAAGGATCCATAACAACTAGATTAAAGCTATAAATAAAAGAGGATTATTGCAAGAAAGAGGGTATCTTACCAACCTAAAAAAACTAAATCTATCTTTCAATTACCTTTCGAATTATCCTGTTAATTTACATTTTCTAGTGTAATCTATTGTTTTCCTTATCAAGATAATTTACATTTATAGCGCAAACTTTACTTTCCAAGCTTGTTGATTTACGTTCCTTAGCATAATCAATAGCAGTAATCCTGTAGCTCGTAAATTTAACTGTAATTCAATCTACACTCGTATACTGGATGCAGTTCATTAATCAGAAAGGTGTTCTTTAGCTACTATTCGCGACACTATAAGGATTTCTTTCCTCATTTTATTTTATCTGTACTAAAAAGTCCTTTCATACGGATGATAAAGGAATAACCCATCATTAGAGGATGAACCCCACCCTTAAAAAATCGTCTGATCCAATTTACACATCGAGCGAGTAGCTAAATAGGCGATCTCTTAAGATCTCGGTCATACACTATGTGTCTGCCAACCTCGACGCTCGAGGTCATTGTTCTTCATTCAAATTGGAGCCGCAAATCTAATTCTAGCACACTCTCATACCTAGTGTGAGAAAACAACGTCGAACAATTTTTTGCCACACTCGATGGGACTTGGTCTATTAATTACCGATGTGATTTTTTTTTTACCAAAAATGCATTTCCGGGGTCAAGCCCTCAACTCAAGCTGGGCCATCCATGTCCCGAGTTGTACTCCCAAACGAGGTGTTTATGGTACTTTGGGATGTTTAGGTGAGCATCCAGATGGTGCATGAGTATGGAAAAACCCAAGCCGAGCAATTTCGTATATAGGCCGAGAGCACCAATCACTACATGGCTAGTCAGATTAAGGCCATGCAACAATTGTTGGCTGTAATAATGAAATGAACATTGTTGGCACCACAACACAATGTCAATGGAAGTTCAGTCGGCAATGTTGTTTCGTTGCCACCTATGCCACCTTTACAACATAACCCACCCCTGTTTCCTCCTCCGAAGGTCAGGAATGTGCCACCTCTTATGGCAGTTAGGAGATCTAATTGGGTGGTCAGGAATTTTGTGGCTGAAAACAAGAATCATGGATCACCAGATGGGTTTAATCCACAACAGGGCCTTAGTTCCCTGATAATCTTAACTGGTTTGGTTCGGATCACCCACCAATCTTGGAGCCTCAGCGGGTGGACCGTGATCAGATAATACAACTTGTCCAGCAGGTTGCTGGCTAGGTGCTCGTCTGCAACACCATCCCCATATATCACAAGCCATACCATGAGTGGGTAGACCGGCAATATCCACTATCGAGAAATTATCGACCGGATTTTGTCTTGTTCTCGGGCGAGCTTGGTCAATCGATTATTGAGCACGTTGGCCGGTTCACAATGTAGCGTGGCGAATTGGCCAATAATGACTATCATAAGTTATAGTTATTTGGTCACTCATTGACACAGTGACTTTCACTTGGTACTCAAACTTACTGCCAGACTCGGTGCATACTTGGTAAGAGTTGGAAGAGAAATTCCATACTCAATTCTTTTCCAGAAACATATAGATTACCATGGCCAATCTTACACAATTTCAGCAGTTGCCTGGGGAATCATGCGAGAGTTATATTATACAATTCAAGTGGGTGAAGAGCCATTGTAAAGTAGTCATGACCGAGACTGCATTTGTACAGCTTACACAAGATGGACTGGAATATAAGCTCTATAAGAAATTCATAGGTACAAATTTTATTGACCTATATGACTTAACTAAAAAGGTCTCTCTTTATGAAGAGCTCCTGTAAGAAGGGGTTAGGTGAAAGAACTCGTCATTGGGGACGTATTACAATTGCCCTAATTATGAAATCGTAATTACTAAAGTAGAGGCTAAAAAGCCATTGGTATGTTCAATATTGGTCAAAGTGGAGTCGACCACCCCGACCGCACAAAAGGCTCAGAAGGTGTACACCTTTGATATCACCCGGGCCAAAGAAATATTTAATATTTTGCTGGATAGAAAATTTAGTAAAGTTTCTATCAATCATAAAGTACCTCCGGTCGATGAATTACAAAGGATCAAGTACTGCAAGTGGCATTGAACTTGGTCCCACTTAACTAAAAAATGTGTGGTTTTCAAGAACGTTATTCATGACCACATCAACCGTGGGTTACTGAATTTCTTGAAAAAGGGTGAAGAGGCAATGCTGATCGACACTGATCCATTCCTAACCAATATTAAGGTGAACATGGTCACTACCAATATGCGAGACCACCTGCGACCAAAGATCAATCTCGACCTAGATAGTCAGCAAAGAATGCATGATCGACCTATGCAAGGGAGACGGTGGGTTCCCTGTCCTCAAGATGATCAGTCAATCGCCATCAGAAGAAGACACCAAGGTCCTCGAATCTGTGACCGCGCTTGGGAGATTACATCCCGATCGAGAAACTCTCTTAAGAGGGTATTACAGGATCACAATGATAGTCTTGACCGTCACCAGCCCATACAGTCAGCCTCCAATCGCTGTTCACAATGGGGACCACCTTTACCAAGGATGGTCAAACCTCTGTAAGTGCTATAGTTTCTATCCCTGTTTGTTGTCAAATTTGTGGTGCCAAAATCACTATTATACTCTGTTATATATAACTTGCATAAGTGAAGCTCTCTCAAGGATCAACATTCATGAATAAGCTAAGCTCACAACAAGCACTGCTCACAAGACAAGACTCAAGATCTTGAATGCAAGAACTGCTCACAAAACAAGACTCAAGCTGAAAAGAAAGTACAAGGCAAGACTCAAGCTGAAATCAAGACTCAAGCTGAAACTCAAGCTAAACTCAAGACTCAAGTTGAAAGTCAAGCTGAAACTCAAGCCACTTTCAAGATTGAGTTACATGAAGAGTTCAACTACATCAAGACTTCAAGACTGATACTTCAAGGTCACTTGTTCCTAATGCTTCAATGTCCATACTTCATGATTGAGGTTTGTTTGACCATAGGTTGACCTTAGAAGTAGGTCATTTCGGATACATAAGTCGAATGTTATTTTACATGTGATTGGTCTGTTCTTCGACTAGTCTTAGGTCTTCTTCGACTAGTCCTAGACTTGCTTCGACCAGTCTAAGAAAATCCTCGACCAGTCGTAAGTTTGTTACATATTCCGGATAAAATTTGTTAGCCTTCGACTAGTCCAGGAATCTGTTCGACCAGTCGTAGGAACAGTGTCGACTGATCTTCGACCAGTCGTACAATTTACGACTCGAAGTCCAGCGAACCTTTGCAGGTCCTACGACCAGTCGAAGCAAACCTACGACCAGTCGTAGGAGAGCTACGACCAATCGTAGAACGGTCAAAGCAAATCCCGCCAGATTTTTCAAATATCTGTTAGAGCTTCGACTAGTCGTAGAGCACTCTAGACCAGTCGAAGACCCGATCTTCTCACCTATAAATAGTGCACGAATCTCAGAAGAAATCATCGATTTAATTAAAGTATTCAAGCCAATCTTCATCGAACTTCTGAGAGATAATTCTGTGCTCCATCTGAGCTAAGTGTGCTTATTTAATATTCTCTTTCCTTAGCTTTATTTTAATTGATTTTGTTTCTTATATTCCAATCTGATTTGATAAGAGGAATTATTATTCCCTTTCTTTGGAATCAAAATCAATTAAGGCAAGCCCTATTTGGTTTAATTTAAAATCTATTAGAACTAGAACCATTGTAATCGAGTACTGGACATTAAACTTGAACATTCAATCATCTACTTTGATTTGGTTCTACCGGGCTGCTACAACGAAGAAGATATTCAGGTATTTTACATATTGTAAATTCATTTCTATTATTTTGGTTTCTTTCAAGATTTGCCAGAAAAATCTTGTTATTTTGGTTATCTGAGGAAAGCCAGGAAAACTCAGAAGTGGGGTTTTTTTTAATTGTGTAAGCCCACAGACAAAGACACAATTGTAAGGGTTTTGGGTGAACCTGGGAAAACCTATTTTTAGTGAACGCTAATATCCCCTGTGTGAGGATATTAGGAGTGGAGTAGCTTTTTGTGTGGCTGTTGTATAACAGTTGGTGAACACACAGGCGAACCACTATAATTCCTTGAGTTGTGGTTGATTGATTTATTCTTTTAATCTTTTAATTAATTTTTGTGGGATGTATGTATGGTGGTGAATGTTGTAATTATTTCAAGCTTTGTGAGAATGTTGTAATAGCTTAGAATTTACTTTCTACTATTCCTTTATAAGCTTGATTTTCAATTTCATTTGAAAGTTGTTCCAGCAAGGTTGCCCTGCCATTTTTATGGTGTATGGCTGTCCCTAGAACAATACATTTTTAATTACAGGTTATTTCAATTCAGTTTGTATTTCTTTTTATATTCCTCTTCGATTTGAGACTTGATACAAAGACCTTTCTAGAAATAAGGTTGTCTTACCATAAACTCTGTTTTTGGTGTAAGGTTGTCCTTAGAACAACGTTTGTATCAACCTCTCAAGATCTGAATTTTGAGGTCATTTTAATTTACTGCATTGTAATTTACTTTGGCTATCATTTTCTTTATTATTCCGCTGTTATAAGTTTTTATTTGGCATTGTCCTATTCACCCCCCCTCTAGGACATATAGCTTGGCCTTTTCAAGTGGTATCAAAGCCTAATAGCTCGTTTTTTTTTATTTAATTCCTGAGCTAACGATTTAAGCTATTTAAGATGTCAAATTTTGATAGCCTTTCAGTCACTAGGCCTCCACCCTTTGATGGCTCCAACTATGCTTATTGGAAAGCCAGAATGAGGATCTTCCTCAAATCAATGGATGAAAATGTGTGGCAAGCCACAGTGACTGAATGGAATCCTCCTATCATGGAAGTTACTGGGGTTGACGGTTCAAAATCTATGAAAACCACACCATATTACCAATGGACCACCCTTCAGAAAAGTGAGAGTAGTGCAAATGCTAAAGCACTAAATGCAATTACTTGCGCACTATCACCGGATGAGTTCAAAAGAATCATTTCTTGTGATACTGCAAAGCAAGCTTGGGATACATTAGAAATGACACACGAGGGTACTACAATTGTCAAAAAATCTAAAGTCCAACTCCTCACAACCAGATTTGAAGAAATTCATATGGAGGAAAATGAAATTTTTATGGACTTTTACACTAGATTAAATGACATTGTAAACTCAATGTGGGGTCTTGGCGATAAGATCCCAGAAAGTAAAGTGTGTGCAAAAATATTACGCTCACTTCCTGAACGGTTCAATTCAAAAGTAACCACGATCCAGGAACTTCGTGATACGGATAATATGAGGGTAGAAGAACTAGTTGGTTCACTACAAACCTACGAGTTAAACTTTAAAGCTCCTAAAGGTAAATCTATCGCACTAAAATCTTCTAAATGTAATTCAGAAGAAAATTCTGATTCAGAAGATGATGTGGCTCTTTTAGCTAAAAAATTTTATAAGATTTTCAAAAGCAAGAAAAGGGTTAATTTTCAAAAATCAAATGACAAAAAGAAGTTTAGACCCAAATCTCGAAAATCCTTGAAAGATAGTCAATGTTACAACTGTCTAGAATATGGGCACTTAGCAAATAGATGTCCTAAAAGGGACAAACCCAAGAAGAAGGGTATGTTGGCTACATGGGATGAATCATCTGATTCTGAAGGTTCTTCTGAATCAGAAGATTCTGAAACTGAGTCGGGCAATGAAGTCAAAGCTCTTATGACTTTAGCCAAATTCACATTTTCAGATAATGACTCTACAAGTGAAGAAAATCTGAATAGTGAATGTGAAAATGAAGATGATCTTCAAGATGCTTACAATGCCCTATATAAGGAAAGTTGTAAAATTGCTGTCAAACTTAAACTTCAAAAAGAAAAGTTTTCCAAACTCAAAAATTGTTTTGATTCACTTGTCTTAGAAAAATCACAAATTTCAGATAATTTTGAAAAATCAAAATGTGATTTGGAATTCAAAAACTCACTAATTGTTGATTTAAAATCTGAAATTGAGAATCTTAAAACTGAAGTATCTTCTCTTCTAAGTTTAAAGGACACATGGAAATATGCCCAAGGTGATCCAAAGTTAGAAAAATTGTTATCCGGATCAAGAAAATGTGGCGATCGATCCGGGTTGGGGTATGATAAAAATCTACCTCCTAAACAAAAGTATACTCCTCCTATGTTTGTTAAAGGAGTGTCCTCAAACTCAAAAGGGAAAAGTACTTATCAAGATTTTTCTAAAAATTCAAAAACTTTTCAAAAACCTAGAAACAGCCATGTCAACTTTAATCAGAATCGAAATCCACTAGCTGAAAAGATAGTTGATTTACTCAAGGAGCTATTAAAATCTAACTCTATAGGTCATTCCTACAAGTATACACAAAAGAAGACCAACTATGTTCCTAAACCCAAAACAGTTATGAAATGGGTTCCTAAAGTCACCTGCTTGGTTGCTCACACTGCTTTCAAAGCAACAAGTCATTCAAAGTGGTACCTAGACAGTGGATGCTCTAGGCATATGACAGGTGACAAAGCCTTATTCACCGATCTGAAAGATATGACTGATGGTTCAGTCACATTTGGTGATGGTAGCAACTGCAAGATTATAGGCCAAGGTACGGTTTAACTTTTTAATCTTCCGGTGTTTAAAAATGTTTTATACGTTGAAGGTTTAAAACATAACTCACTTAGTATATCACAAATATGTGATAATAACCATAATGTTCGGTTTTCTAATCAAAGCTGTGAAATACTAAACAATAAGGGTTCTGTAATATTAACTGGACATAGAACGTCTGAAAATTGCTATATTATTAGTGAATCCAGCTCATCTAATCAAACATGTTACATGGTCCATACAGACGAGACCGACTTATGGCACAAACGTCTTGGACATGTACGTTATCGAAATCTATATCGATTGAGCAAACGAGAACTTGTAAGAGGTTTACCCAAACTTCATAAATTAGATAAAATATGTGGTGAGTGCCAGATAGGAAAACAAACAAAGAACTCACACAAAAATGTGAATTCAAATACCACATCAAGACCACTCGAACTTCTCCACATGAACCTGATAGGACCTACCAGAACGGAAAGTCGTGGTGGTAAAAAGTACATCTTGGTAATAGTTGATGACTTTACCAGATTCACTTGGGTAGTCTTCTTAAGGGATAAATCTGAAACCCTTGAAGAAGTAAGAAAAGTTCTCAAAAGGATTCAAACTAAAAAATCTTCTCAAATCAGTAAAATTCGTAGTGATCATGGATCTGAATTTGAGAATAGCAATTTTGAGAAGTTCTGTACCGACCAAGGAATATTACATGAATTCTCTGCTCCCAAAACTCCACAACAAAATGGAATTGTAGAAAGGAAGAATAGGGTGCTTCAAGAAATGGCTAATGTCATGTTGAATAGCATGAAGCTCTCTAAAAATCTTTGGGCTGAAGCAGTCAACACAGCTTGCTATATTATTAACCGAGTCTACACTAGAAAAGATAATAATAAAACGGCTTACGAATTGTGGTTCAATAAAAAGCCTACTGTTAAATACTTTCAAGTTTTTGGCAGCAAGTGCTATATTTTACGTGATCGTGAAAATTTGGGAAAGTTCGATACGAAGAGTGATGAAGGTATTTTTCTAGGATACTCTTTAAACAATCGAGCTTATAGAGTTCGAACAAAAGGATGGTGTGATTCAAGAATCCATTAATGTTGTCATTGATGATCACTTAAACACACCAATTTCTAATTCAGATAATGATGAAGTACTAATCATTGATAAACCCGATACTTCATCGAATCTGATTGATTCTGAGTTGAGGACTGTTAAAGATCATCCAACCACACAAATTCTTGGAAACCCTCTCACCGGTGTTCGCACCCGTAGACAACTTGAGGATATATGTAATTATGTATGTTTTACATCCCAAATTGAACCATCTAACGTAAAAGAAGCTCTGGCTGATGAAAACTGGATTGTTGCGATGCAAGATGAACTCAACCAATTTGTAAGAAATGATGTTTGGTATCTCGTACCAAGACCTAAAGATAAACACATCATTGGAACAAAATGGATTTTCAAAAATAAGTCTGACGAATGTGGAAATATAATTAGAAACAAGGCTAGACTGGTGGTACAAGGTTATACTCAAATTGAAGGGATTGATTTCGATGAAACCTTTGCACCAGTAGCACGTCTTGAATCTATCAGACTATTTATATCCATTGCATGTTTTAAAAAGATAAAGATTTATCAGATGGATGTGAAAAGTGCTTTTCTAAATGGCGATTTACATGAAGAAGTCTATGTTGAACAGCCAATGGGTTTTGAAGATTCCAAAAATATTGATCATGTATATCGGCTTAAAAAGACACTTTATGGATTAAAACAAGCACCTAGGGCATGGTATGAGAAACTAACAAAATTTCTTTTAACTCATAATTTTCAAATGGGATCTATTGATAAAACTCTGTTTGTTAAGAAACATAATGATCATATCCTAATGGTACAGATTTATGTTGATGATATCATTTATGGATCAACTTGTACTGACTTGACTACTGAGTTTGCAGATTTGATGAAATCACAGTTCGAAATGAGCATGGTTGGGGAATTGACTTATTTCCTTAGATTGCAAGTAAAGCAACAACCTGAAGGAATATTCATTTCTCAATCTAAGTATGCCTTGAATCTAATCAAGAGATTTGGATTTGAGAATGGCAAGAATTTCGATACTCCTATGAGTACTACCCGAAACTATCAAAAGACTCTAATGGTAAAAATGTTGACTCAAAACTTTATCGGAGTATGATTGGTAGTTTGTTATATTTAATTGCTAGTAGACCTGATATTTCTCTAAGTGTTGGTATTTGCGCAAGATATCAATCTGATCCAAAAGAATCTCACTTGATTGCTGTCAAGCGAATTATTAGATATGTCGCAAGTACTGTAAATATTGGTCTCTGGTATCCTCATGAAACCAATGTCCAATTAGTTGGGTACTCGGATG
This sequence comes from Magnolia sinica, assembly GCF_029962835.1. Classification (NCBI taxonomy): domain Eukaryota; kingdom Viridiplantae; phylum Streptophyta; class Magnoliopsida; order Magnoliales; family Magnoliaceae; genus Magnolia; species Magnolia sinica. The sequence continues at coordinate 63,459,397 of NC_080577.1, forward strand.
ACTGGGCTGGCAATCTAGATGATAGAAAATCAACCGGTGGTGGTTGTTTTTTATTGGAAATTGTCTAGTTTCTGGTTTAGTAAGAAACAAAATTCTATATCACTTTCAACAATTGAAGCTATTGCAGCTGGTAATGCATGTACACACTTGTCGGATGCAACGAATGCTAAGTGATTATGAAATTAAACAGATTCTATGTTATTACATTGTGATAATTCCGTGAGATAAATATTTCAAAAATCCTATTCAGCATTCTCGTACTAAGCATATTGACATTAGATTTCATTATATAAGGGAATTAGTAGAAGAAAAAGTTATATCTCTAGAATATATTCCTACGAAGTTCAACGAGCTGACATTTTCACAAAACCTCTTGATAAAAGCAGGTTCAAAAAGATGAAATTTGATCTTGGCATGTGCATTTTAAATTGATAATTTGTGCCTTCTTATATAATATTGTATATATTTGCTAGATTGTATTTCAATTTTTGTAAAATTTGCAAGTAAATTGAATTTTTGGGGTTTATACGACCCGATCGTGAGTATACACGACGATCGTACTACGACCGTCGTAGATACCACGACGATCGTGGAGCACGGGTTTCACTTCAAATGGTATCTATGCTATCTCAAATGGTACTCGATTTGTTTGCCATCCTTAACCTGTCATTTTATCATTCGATTTCGACTCCATCCTGGTCATAGTGACATTCCATTTGCATACTTTATGACTGTATTGGCTACTCATATGTTAGTCGATATGCCTGTTGATGAAGCACCTATCCATCATCTGATCTTCAACAATACAAATATTAATAAGATGAAGTTGGATCTGCTTCCTGAACAAGGTGGTGGTGTTGGTGGTGGTCCTGAAGAAGCTGGTGTTGATATTAATATGGATGATATTTTTGAGGAACTGGATTCTGACTCAGCTAATGATCCAGATTTTGTACCATCTGATGTTGATGCACGTCTGAGTGCATTAGAAGGTAGAGTTGAGGATATAAATGTTAAGTTGGAAAATATATCTGTTGCTCATGATTTGCAATTCAAATACATGCGCAAATATCTTAGGCGCTTGAATAAAGGCATGCACCAACTTGATCCTTCTATTCCTGCTCCATCTTCAAGTTCTAATTCTGACTAGTTTCTATGAGACTTTTGGTATGTAATAACTTTATTACTTAGCTCTTGTTTGCTTGAGTTTGAGTTGGATTTTATGCTGGATATTTGTTCTTAATGTACTATTTATGCTGGATATATGTGATGCTATCATGAGTATCTCTATAACTCTCATACTTCCTCATGTTTACTCTCATTCCTTTATTTAGTTCTCCTTTGTCATATTGTGACAAAAAGGGGGAGAATGGTTTGTTGTTAATGTGTTTGTGAGAGGAGTAGCATTGGTTATGTTACTCAAGGGGAGTGGGGTGTCAAGGGGAATATATGTTTGATCTTGAAAATATGTTTGATCTTGTTGAATGATAAATATATGTTTGATCTTGTTGAATGATAATGGTTGAATGTTGAAACTGGTTGAATGTTGAATATTGAATATTGATTTGCAGGTATTAACCAGTTGTTTTACTTTTGTTTATCATGGTTATGTGTTTTGTCACTAATTTGACAAAGGGGGAGATTGTAAGTGCTATAGTTTCTATCCCTGTTTGTTGTCAAATTTGTGGTGCCAAAATCACTATTATACTCTGTTATATATAACTTGCATAAGTGAAGCTCTCTCAAGGATCAACATTCATGAATAAGCTAAGCTCACAACAAGCACTGCTCACAAGACAAGACTCAAGATCTTGAATGCAAGAACTGCTCACAAAACAAGACTCAAGCTGAAAAGAAAGTACAAGGCAAGACTCAAGCTGAAATCAAGACTCAAGCAGAAACTCAAGTTGAACTCAAGACTCAAGTTGAAAGTCAAGCTGAAACTCAAGCCACTTTCAAGATTGAGTTACATGAAGAGTTCAACTACATCAAGACTTCAAGACTGATACTTTAAGGTCACTTGTTCCTAATGCTTCAATGTCCATACTTCATGATTGAGGTTTGTTTGACCATAGGTTGACCTTAGAAGTAGGTCATTTCGGATACATAAGTCGAATGTTATTTTACATGTGATTGGTCTGTTCTTCGACTAGTCTTAGGTCTTCTTCGACTAGTCCTAGACTTGCTTCGACCAGTCTAAGAAAATCCTCGACCAGTCGTAAGTTTGTTACATATTCCGGATAAAATTTGTTAGCCTTTGACTAGTCCAGAATGCTTCGACTCGTAGAGCAGTGTCGACTGATCTTCGACCAGTCGTACAATCTATGACTCGAAGTCCAGCGAACCTTTGCAGGTCCTACGACCAGTCGAAGCAAACCTACGACCAGTCGTAGGAGAGCTACGACCAGTCGTAGAACGGTTAAAGCAAATCCCGCCGAATTTTTCAAATATCTGTTAGAGCTTCGACTAGTCATAGAGCACTCTAGACCAGTCGAAGACCCGATCTTCTCACCTATAAATAGTGCACGAATCTCAGAAGAAATCATCGATTTAATTAAAGTATTCAAGCCAATCTTCATCGAACTTCTGAGAGATAATTCTGTGCTCCATCTAAGCTAAGTGTGCTTATTTAATATTCTCTTTCCTTAGCTTTATTTTAATTGATTTTATTTCTTATATTCCAATCTGATTTGATAAGAGGAATTATTATTCCCTTTCTTTGGAATCAAAATCAATTAAGGCAAGCCCTATTTGGTTTAATTTAAAATCTATTAGAACTAGAACCATTGTAATCGAGTACTGGACATTAAACTTGGACATTTAATCATCTACTTTGATTTGGTTCTACCGGGCTGCTACAACGAAGAAGATATTCAGGTATTTTACATATTGTAAATTTATTTCTATTATTTTAGTTTCTTTCAAGATTTGCCAGAAAAATCTTGTTATTTTGGTTATCTGAGGAAAGCCAGGAAAACTTAGAAGTGGGGTTTTTTTTAATTGTGTAAGCCCACAGACAAAGACACAATTGTAAGGGTTTTGGGTGAACCTGGGAAAACCTATTTTTAGTGAACGCTAATATCCCCTGTGTGAGGATATTAGGAGTGGAGTAGCTTTTTGTGTGGCTGTTGTATAACAGTTGGTGAACACACAGGCGAACCACTATAATTCCTTGAGTTGTGGTTGATTGATTTATTCTTTTAATCTTTTAATTAATTTTTGTGGGATGTATGTATGGTGGTGAATGTTGTAATTATTTCAAGCTTTGTGAGAATGTTGTAATAGCTTAGAATTTACTTTCTACTATTCCTTTATAAGCTTGATTTTCAATTTCATTTGAAAGTTGTTCCAGCAAGGTTGCCCTGCCATTTTTATGGTGTATGGCTGTCCCTAGAACAATACATTTTTAATTACAAGTTATTTCAATTCAGTTTGTATTTCTTTTTATATTCCTCTTCGATTTAAGACTTGATACAAAGACCTTTCTAGAAATAAGGTTGTCCTACCATAAACTCTGTTTTTGGTGTAAGGTTGTCCTTAGAACAACGTTTGTATCAACCTCTCAAGATCTGAATTTTGAGGTCATTTTAATTTACTGCATTGTAATTTACTTTGGCTATCATTTTCTTTTAAATTCCACTGTTATAAGTTTTTATTTGGCATTGTCCTATTCACCCCCCCTCTAGGACATATAGCTTGGCCTTTTCAACCTCCTACTACACAAGAGGGGGTATGGAAATGAGTTACTCATCAAAAGTTTCTAATGATGCCCAAAGCTTTGACAAGGACCCAGAAGCGCCATTGGCATAGACAGAAGACTATCGCAAGAAGGAAATAAGAGGGGAAAGGACACTTCCTAGGCCAGAGGCTAAAATGCCTCGCCCTTTTTAGAAGATTCCCATTCATGTCAAGGAATTGGTAGTAAACACAGTATAAGCCATACTACCAACCACAGTATAGGAAGGTCCAGATGCTATTGGCAATACGACTTAGTCGAAAGACCTTAAAGAAAAAGATAGATGTGGTACTCTATCAGATTACCGTAGTGAAGATTACTTTCCAATAGAGGAATGGCTGGCCAATGAACTCTCATCGACCACTGATACGCTAAAAATCTCCTCGCCTGTCAATCTGTCGACCAAACTAGTGGCTAATGAATACCCTAACCTTGCTAAAAAGATAGAACCTAAAACACTTGGGGGACAAGGTTCAAGTGGTGAAATTGTGTTTCGTTCGATGTCGTCAGTGACGTTCCATTGTAATATGGTCTTCACATTGCCATCCAGCTTTTAGGTGAGGCTCCCTCAACCAAACAGAATGACCTGTGATGTAGAAGAACACACTCCTCCGATGTTCATACAAATGCTTCTTTCCCATTCAAAGAGAGCAAGGAAAATGAATTCAAAGCCAACAAAACACCACACGTCAACACATTTACAGTCATGACCAAGGATATATCCAAAAGGGTAACTTTTGAGAAGCCCAACCGTGACATGACACAACACCTTATCCACTGAATATATTGGCTCACCTTGACGGATGCCCTATTACTAGAATTTTGGTCAATAATGGGGCTGCAGTAAATTTGTTACCATGGAGAATGATGGCCAAGCTAAGAAAGACTAGGTTCGATCTAATCCCATCAAAAGTGACCGTTAGCAATTTTGTCAACCATGTAATGAACATGCATGGTGTCTTGCCAGTTAATTTGACCACAGGCACAAAAACAGTCTTGGCACCATTTTTTGTTATCGATACTTCGTCAAGCTACAACGCACTATTGGGGAGGGATTGGATCCATTCTTTTGCTTGCATCCCATCCTCTCTTCACCAGTTTGTACTTTTTTGGAACCAAAATAAGGTCAAGCTAGTCTTGGCCGACAACAAACCTTTTTTGGCCACGTTGAATGCCAATGATGCTTATTACTATGGAGAAGAGGTAGGACCTATTAGATTCATCAGGAGGAAAATTTTAGTCACCCTATTGGGATCATAGTAAGGAAGAACCCAGATAATATCATGCATGTTATTCCAAAAATCACCCAAGTTAATGATAACCGACCGAAGGATATTGTTCTATATTGGTTAGTCTCCCATTACACCCTTGAAACGATTCCATGATCAGGATGTCAAAGAATGAAGCGAATTGGCCTGACTTCACGACCAGAATAAAAAGGCTCAAAGAGAGCCTGGGGGAAGCTGATGAAGGATGTTTTGTGAATTTGGCCAAGTTGGAAGAATCGGCCAGCGAAGACAATATCAAATTCGAAGAACTGCCTGAAGAAAAGGAAGATTCTTGACCGCAAGTCTAGGATTCGCTAGTTGAGATCAATCTAGGTGTGGAACAAGATATAAAGCCAATGTTTATAAGCGACTTAGTGAACCTCATGAGAAGGAGTTAATAAAACTACTCTTGGGGTTCATCGACTAATTTGCGTGGGATTACCATGAAATGCCATAGCTTGCTCGATCCCTGGTTGAGCATATATTACCCATGAATGAAGTTATCAGCCATATAAGCAGTCGCCTAGGTGAATGATGGCTGAAGTTACCCTCAAAATCAAAGAGGAGATTAAACGACTCCTGAAGGCCGATTTCATTCGACCGATCAAATATACGGAATGGATGTCAAACGTGGTCCCAGTGACAAAAACGAATGAAAAGTTAAGGGTGTGTATCAACTTTAGAAATTTAAACCTGGCTACACTAAAGGATGAATATCCCATGTCGGTGGCCGATCAGCTCATCGATTGGGCTGCTAGACAACTTTGACTAGCCCAAGATAGGCTTCGACTAGCCCGAGTCCTCTGGATTCTATTCCACAGATTTTGGATTGTGTGGGATAAGAATTATCCAAAATTCAGCTGGCCGAATTCTCGCGAATTTTGAAAGATTACATTGCTGGAATTTCACCAAAACTTATCATAGCCGAATTTCCAACAGAAGTTGTTATTTAGAGTGAGCTTGAAGTTGGGCTGGCTAAGGAAGTTAAGCTGGGCGAATTCCAAAGCAAAAACACTAATAAAAACCCATGATAAAGAATTTTTAAAAGCACATATTCCTAAGGTCTTTCTAGGGTTATATCACTTGTGTTATAGCAAATATCTAAGTCACCTTGTCTTAAACTTTAACTTGAATCTGAGCGATGATTTCTTTCAGAAGATGTGTTGATCTTGTCTTAATCATAAACCGATCTTAACTTGATCTTGAGCTGCTCATAAGCCGATCTTGAGATGCTCATAAGCTAATCTTGAGTTGATCTTCAGGCTGTAGAGTTATTGTGAATCCATACTTGTGAATTGATCTTAAGACACTTTTGTCTTACGAAATTTGACAATTTATGTGTGCTTGACATAATAGCACTTACAATCTCCCCCTTTATCAAATTCATGACAAAACACAATACTACAACATTAGAAGATCAACCATACATAATCTTTACACAATCTTTAAGCTGCCCTACATGCCCTATGTTATGGGAAAAATGGGGTGACACATGAAGGGAGGTTGAACCAACATCCAACACAAACCAATGGGCTAAGCTACTCGAAAGATAACTACTGTCAGAAAAGGGCTGACCATAGGATAGGTCGGCACGACCTCCTACGAACTTCCTAGAAGAAAAGCCTAATGGGGTTGTCTGACCCAGCAAAGGAAGCTAAAGACGACTGGACTCAAGGACATCCCAAACATGCTTGGTCGGTATTATTGTCGAAACAATACCGACCTACTGATAGCTTGTTATTGTCCGTCTCTAAGGCATTGTCTACCTCTACCGTCCGACCTTATCTACGGGTTGGATGGGTCTATTGGCTTTTAACTGACATTCGATCCTATCCAAAGTAAACAACCTAGTAGTCTCTCCTGAGATCTCGGGGGATAGGATCGGAATCCCAGAGATCTCGAACGTTAAAGATCTCAGGAAGATCTCTGATATATAAGGAGTCCTAAATAGAAAGGATCTCTAATGGTGTGATCTTTCCTCTAACAGATAAGATCTCCGATGGTGTGATCTTCCCTCTAATAGAAAAGATCTTCCGACTATGTGATCTTCCCTTTATTATAAATAGGGATGACCCTAAATGGTGAAAGGTACACACAAAAATATAACTAAAAAACTTTTATACAGTAATGACTTTTTTCCTTTAAGATTATTTCTATGAAGACCCAGATCCCTGACTTTGGCATCGGAGGGTCCCCTGCATAAGCCAGGGTCTTGCTTATTCATTTTATGTGCAGGTACCCAAGGGTTTAAGAAGTGTCTATTGGTAAATTGCATAAATAGTTTGGCACCGTCTGTGGGAAGCGACATCAAAGCCGTTTCCTACTTTTTCAGATAAATCATGATGACTAGAGGGAAGAAGAAAACCCGAGTCTCCCCTGTTGCGCTTGATCTTATGCCACCTGAACAGCCTAACAGTCACCGAGGCTCCACCTCCCAATAGCAGGCTAACTCCAGTCCTACAAAGCAAGCTTAGAGATCTTACAATAGGGGAGGGTGGCTGAAATCCCTTGAGCAGCAGGTCGAAATGCTAAATAATAACATGAACTCTATGAGACAGTTGTTGGAACAACTACAGCCCCAGCAAGTGCAGAGGACCGCCCAAGAAGCTAATCAAGTTGGTCATAAACCTTCTCAGCCTTCCAACACGCATGCCACCTCTCAGAAAAGTCGGCAGCTCAGATCGACTAGGCCGACCCCTTCTTAAGTTTTTTGGACTGCAGCTTTACCCACTTTCGACCTATGCCACAAGCTGGACTGAAAGAAGCGTGATAAAGCCCCGATTGAAACTACAGCCAAAAGTGGCGAACCGTGGGAAGCTAAGCTAAAGGACTTACAAGGTCAGATTGGGGACATATGGTAAGCCTACCATGCAAATGCTCTAGCTCCAATGGAAGCAATATTGGAGGAAACCGAGCCTCCGTTCATTGCTAACATTATGCAGGTGCGACTGCTGGACGGGTTCTGTATGCCATAAATCACTCCCTTCTCGGGAGCTACAGACTCGTCTGAACGCCTAGAGTCCTTCAGGGTCTGGATAGAGCTCCACAATGCGTCCGCTATAGTGATGTGCCAAGCATTCTCATTAACCCTAACTGGAGCTGCCAGACTATGGTTCAAACAATTGAAACCGAACTCCACCAACTCGTTCTCCTAACTCAGCCAAATGTTCGTCACGAACTTTATCGGGGGGAAGGGAAGGCTTAAACCGGCTTCTCACCTTCTCCACGTCATCAAAAAGAAGGAGAGCTATTGAAAGAGTACATCAAGCACTTCAATCTCAATGCGATGCAAGTACGAAAACACTCCGAAAAACTTGTTATGACCGCGATAATGGGAGGATATGAGATCACAAGTTTCTCTTTTGTAAGTGCTATATTTTCTAGTTCCTATGATTGTCAAATTTTGTAGTGCCAAAACCTCTGTGTCTCATGTAGCTCATCTACATATTCAAGACTGTGCATCTCATATACAAGAACAAAGGTCTTTACCTCAAGAACTTCAAATGCAAGATCAAGAGATATACAAATACATGTTCAAGTACAACATCATGTGATAGTTACCTCCTTCAAGCTTCAAAGTTCAGGGTTTCAAAGTTTCATCTAAGGCAAGATAATAGTCTTTACTTTGGTACTCAAAGCTCGAGGTGAAGTACAAATCAAGTATATCAAGCTCAAGCTTCAATGTATTTCAAATTCAAGCTTTAAAATGTCTCAAGTTCAAACTTCATCATATGTTAAGATCTCAAGCTTCGTGAACTTTAAAGATCAACTATCAACTGAAGCAAAAGAAGATTCAATGTTCATATTTCACTTACAAGGTATGAATGACCCTAGATTGACCATAGGATAGGTCATTTTGAATACATAATTTACTTGGATCACTTTATAAGTGCATAAACTATTTTTCGACTAGTCTTAGACTAAGTTCGACTAGTCCTAGTACTAGGTCGACGAGTCCAAGAAATCCTCGACCAGTCCTAAGTTTGTTACTAATTTTTGAGATTTTTTGTTATTGCCTCGATCAGTCATGGAGATTGATCGACCGGTCGAGTGAACAGTGCTCGACCAATCCTGCAGGCTCGACTCAAAGTCCAACAACTAAAATGAGTCCTACACAACCAGTCGTGGACAGGACTCGACCGGTCGTGAAGGCCAGTTGACCGATCGAGCAAGTCCTTCGAACAGTTGTGGAACGACCTGATCTTATCGCGCCCAAATTTTTAAAAGTTTGTTGGTCCTTCGACCAGTCGAGCTGTTCTCTGGACCAGTCGAAGGAGAGATTTCTGCACTTATAACTAGAGCACAATTTTCAGAGGTTGATATCTAATTCAAGAAAAATCAAGACACCGCTCTGAGAGATAAGTTAGTGATATTTCAAGCTATTTAGTGCTCATTTTATATTCTATTTAATTAGCTTTATTTGCATTTGATTTTAGGTTTCTACATTCCAATCTTACTTGAAAGAGGGATTGAAGTTTTTCCATTTCTTAGAATCAAAATCAAATCAAGCTGGCCCAAGGTGATTTAATCTAAAATCAATTTAGAACTTAGAACCATTTCATAAGTGAGTGTGAACATTGAACATCTACATTGAACTTCTACTCCGAATTGGATCTTTCGGGCTGCATCAAAAGGAGAATATCCAAATAAGTATTTTTCAGTTTTTGTAAATTCATTCTTTTGGTTTCTTTGAGATTGTGCCAGAAAAATCTCTTTCTTTTGGTTTGTCTGAGGTGATCCAGAGAACTCAGAGTGTGGGGTTTTTGAATTGTGTAAGCCCACTTGAAAGACACAATTGTGAGGGTTGTAGGTGAACCTTGAAAAACCTATTTCATAGTAAACGCTAATATCCACTATGTGAGGATATTAGGAGTGGAGTAGTTGTGTGGCTGTTTTTTTAAATAGTTGGTGTACACACAAGCAAACCACTATAATTTCTGGTCTTGTGGTGATTGATTATTTATTTCATTGTGTGGATGTTTTAATTTCCCTTTACGCATTTGTGGAGAGTGTTGTAATCTTTTTATGTATGTGTGGGAATGTTGTAATAGCTTAGTTATTTTCTTTGCTATTTATTTCTTTATTCCTCTGTATCTGTTTGAGTTTTTGATACACAGACCGTTCTAGGAATCAGGTTGTCCTACCATAAACCATTGGTTTTTGTTGTAAGGTTATCCTTAGAACAACATCTGTACCAACCTCTTAATACTTGTATACTTGAGGTTATTATTCATTTCTGCATTGTGGGATTGTTTAAGTGCTATCTTTATTTATATTTGTTTAAATTTTGCATTTAATTTTTAATGTGATATAGTCTTATTCAACCTCCCCCCCACCCCCCCCCCCCCCCCTCTAGGACTCAATAGCTCTCTACCTTTTTAAGTGGTATCAAAGCCTAATAGCTCACTTTAATTATTGTTTCTTTTGGATTAATTTCCTGAGCTAATCAATCTAAGCTTTTTAAGATGTCAAATTTTGATAGCCTTTCAGTCAGTAGGCCTCCACCATTTGATGGCTCCAATTATGCCTATTGGAAAGCCAGGATGAGAATTTTCTTAAAATCTATGGATGAGAGTGTGTGGCAAACCACAGTGACTAATTGGACCCCTCTTACCACTGAAGTAACTGGTACCGACGGATCCAAAACTATGAAAGTCACACCTTATTTCTCTTGGACCACTTTTCAGAAAAGTGAGAGTAGTGCCAATGCAAAGGCTCTAAAACAATTACTTACACACTATCACCAGATGAATTCAAAAGAATTATATCCTGTGATACTATAAACCAAGCCTGGGATATTTTAGAAATGACACATGAGGGAACAACAATTGTCAAGAAATCTAAAGTCTAAATCCTCACAACCAAATTTGAGGAAATACATATGAAAGAAAGTAAAACTTTCATGGACTTCTATACAAGATAAATGACATTGTCAACTCTATCTGGGGTCTCAGTGATAGAATCCCAGAAAGTAAAGTCTGTGCAAAGATACTATGCTCACTGCCTGAACAGTTCAATTCAAAGGTGATTGCGATCTAGGAACTTTGTGATACGAATAATATGAGGGTAGAAGAATTAGTTGGCTCATTACAAACCTATGAGTTAAACTTTAAAGCTCCTGAAGGTAAATCCATCACCCTTAAATCTTCTAAATTTATTTCTCAAGAAAATAACAATTCTGATTTAGAAAATTCTGAAGATGATATGGCCCTTTTAGCTAAAAAGTTTTATAACATTTTCAAAAGTAAAAAGAGAGTTGATTTACAAAAACCTAATGAAAAGCAAAGATCTAAATCTAAAACCTGGAAATCTTTAAAAGATAGTCAATGTTACAACTACCATGAATATGGGCATTTAGCAAACAAATGTCCTAAAAAGGACAAACCTAAAAGGAAAGGAATGTTGGCTACTTGGGATGAATCTTCCTGCTATGAAGCCTCTTCTGAGTCAGAAGATTCTGAAACCGAGTCGGGTAATGAAGTTAAAGCCCTTATGACTCTAGCCAAGTTCACTTTTTTAGATAATGATGATTCAACTAGTGAAGAAAATCTGAGTAGTGATCATGAAAATGAAGAAGATCTTTAAGATGCTTATAAAATTGCTGTAAAACTAAAACTTTAGAAAGAAAAGCTTTCAAAACTTAAAGAAAATTTTGAGAATCTTATTTTAGAAAAATCTCACTTCTCATATTGTTTTGAAAAAACTAAGTGCGACTTAGATTTCAAAACCTCCCAATTTGAAAACCTAAAATTTGAAAATGAAAAGCTAAAACTAGAAGTCTCTTCACTTTTGAGTTTAAAAGACACTTGAAGGTATGCCCAAGGTGATCCTAAGTTAGAAAAACTCTTATTTGAATCTAGAAAATGTGGCGATCGATGTGGATTGGGCTATGACAAAAGTATTCCTCCCAAACATAAGAATACTCCACCCAAATTTGTGAAAGGGGAGTCTTCTATCTCAAAAGGGAAGAGTTTAAATCAAAACTATTCTAAAAATGCTAAGACTTTTCAAACCTTAAAACCTAAAAGCAACCATATCAACTATAAAAACCAGAATCGTAATCCTTTAGCTGAGAAAATTGTTGACTTACTTAAGGAGCTCTATAAAATCTAACTCAGTAGGTCAGTCTTATAACAACTACAAACATAAGAAGACCAACTATACTCCTAAACCCAAGATTGTAATGAAATGGGTTCCTAAGTGTACTTGCTTGGTTGCCCACACTACTTTCAAAGCTTCAAGCCATTGAAAGTGGTACCTAGATAGTGGATGCTCCAGACACATGACTGGTGACAAAGGTTTGTTCACTAATCTTAAAGACATGACTAATGGTTCAGTCACATTTGGTGATGGTAGCAACTACAAAATTGTTGGCCAAGGTACGGTTTAACTCTTTAACCTCCCTCTATTTGAGAATATTTTATATGTAGAAGGGTTAAAACACAATTTATTAAGCATCTCTCAAATATGCGATAATAATCATAGTGTAAAATTTACTAATCAAGGTTGTAAAATTTTAAATAAAAATGGTTCTGTAATATTAACTGGTCGCAGAACTTCTGAAAACTGCTATATTGTTTGGAAATGTACACTACCACAACTTGTATAGATTGAGCAAAAGAGAGTTGGTAAGAGGCTTACCCAAAATATAGAAAATAGATAAGATATGTGGCAAATGCCAGATTGGCAAACAAACCAGGAGTACTCACAAAAAAGTGAACTCCAATGCCACATATAAACTACTCGAACTTCTCCACATGATCTTATTAGACTAACAAGAACAGAGAGTCGAGGTGGCAAGAAGTACATACTAGTAATTGTTGATGACTTTACCAAATTTACGTAGGAGTCTTCTTAAGGGACAAATCAGAAACTCTCGATAAAGTAAAAAGGGTACTTAAACGTATCCAAACGGAAAAAGGATCTCAAGTCTGTAAGATCCGTAGTGATCATGGATCAGAATTTGAGAATAGTAGTTTTGAAAAGTTTTACAATGATCAGGGAATATCACATGAATTCTCTGCGCCCAAAACACCATAACAAAATGGTATAGTATAAAGAAAAAATAGAGTGCTTCAAGAAATGGCAAATGTAATGTTAAATAGTATGAAGCTCCCTAAAAAATCTTTAGGCCGAAGCCATAAATACTGCTTGTTATATAACTAACTGCGTTTATACTAGAAAATCAAATGAGAAAATGGCTTATGAAATTTGGTTTGATAAGAAGCCTACTATCAAATACTTTCATGTTTTTGGCAGCAAGTGCTACATTTTACGTGACCGAGAAAATCTGGGTAAGTTTGACACCAAAAGTGATGAAGGGATATTTTTAAGATATGCTCTGAATAGTCAAGCGTATCAGGTTCTTAATAAGAGGACCGGTGTAATCCAAGAGTCCATTAATGTGGTTATTGACGATCACTTGAATACACCTATCTCAAGTTTAGAAACTGATGAAGTTCTTCTAATTGATAAACCAAATACTTCATCAAATCAAAATAACTCTGAATTAAGGACTATTAAAGACCATCCAACTAATTAGATTCTTGGAAACCCTCTCATTGGTATGCGCACTCGTAAACAAGTAGAAGATATGTGTAATTACGTGTGCTTTACATCTCAGATAATATTGGCTAACGTAAAAGAAGCCCTTTCTGACGAAAACTGGATTGGTGCGATGCAAGAAGAGCTTAATCAATTTGTCAAAAATGATGTTTGATACTTAGTTCTAAGACCGAAAGATAAACACATTATCGGAACAAAATAGATTTTCAAAAATAAGTATGATGAATTTGGTAATATTATTAGAAACATAGCAAGGCTGGTTGTGCAAGAGTACACTCAAATTCAAGGCATCAATTATGATGAAACCTTTGCCCCAGTAGCTCATCTTGAATCAATCAGACTATTTATATCCATTCCATGTTTTAGAAAATTCAAAATATACCAAATGGATGTAAAAAGTGCATTTTAAAATGGCGATTTGCATGAAGAAGTGTATGTTGAACAACTAACAGGTTTTGAAGACCCTAAGAATGTTAATCATGTCTACCACCTGAAAAAGGCACTCTACAGTTGAAACAAGCTCCCAGGGCATGGTACGAAAAATTGACTAAGTTTCTACTAAGTCATAACTTTATAATGGGAAGTGTTGATAAGACATTGTTTGTAAAGAAACATAATGATCACATTTTAATAGTGCAAATTTATGTTGATGATATTATTTATGGATCTACCTATGCTAACATGACTGTTGAGTTTGCAGATCTTATGAAGTCTAAGTTCGAAATGAGCATGGTTGGAGAATTAAATTATTTCCTAGGGTTGAAAGTAAAACAGCTACCTAATGGTTTCTTTATCTCTCAAACTAAATATGCTCTGAACTTAGTTAAAAAGTTTGGATTTGAGAGTGAGAAAAATTTTGATACTCCTATGAGTACTACTTTAAAACTCTCAAAGGATTCTACAGGTAAGAATGTGAATGCTAAGCTATATCGCAGTATGATAGGAAGTTTTCTTTATTTAACTGCGAGCCGACCTGATATTGCATTTAACGTAGGAATTTATGCTAGATATCAATCTGACCCTAAAGAGTCACATTTAATTGTTGTTAAACGGATTATGAGATATGTCGCTAGTTCAGCAAATCTTAGTCTCTAGTATCCACATGATACTAGTGTGCAATTAGCTGGTTACACGGATGCTGATTGGGCTGGTAACATTGATGACCAAAAATCAACTAGTGGTCGTTGTTTTTATGAAGGGAACTGTTTAGTTTCTTAGCAAAGTAAGAAATAAAATTTCATATCGCTCTCTACTACTGAGGCTGAATACATTGCCGCAGGTAATGCATGTACTCAGCTTGTATGGATGAAAAGAATGCTAAGTGATTACGGAATTGCGCAAGATACTATGGTTTTATATTGTGATAATTCAAGCACAATTATTATCTCCAAAAATCCAATCCAGCATTAACGAACCAAGCATATTGACATTATATATCACTACATTTGTGAATTAGTGGAAGAAAAGACAATTTCTTTGGAATATATTCCGACCGAGACTCAACTTGCTGACATATTCACAAAATCACTCGATAAAAGAAAGTTTGCTAAATTGAAATTTGATTCTGGTATGTGCAATATGAATTTTTTATTCATGTATTTCTATATAATAATGTATATATTTGTTATTTTAAATGTTTAAATTTTAAATTTTGTGTAAAATTGCACATTTTGGGCTGTGCACGACCAGTCGAGTACATAATCGACCAGTTATGGCACGACCGGTCGAGCATGTACTCGACCAGCCGTGAACCGTGGGTTTGGTGCTTTATTTGGGAGAAAAATCACTTTTTCCTTATTTTGGTTGTCTTCTCCAATGGCTCCTAGGTCAACCGGTCGAACTCATCATCTATTTCTTCAAGGTTAGTGCATTGTTCTCGTTTTTCTTGTAAATTCAAGTCCTTTGCACTCCATTTTCATCATTTGTGTGGTTTATTTCTTAATTAATAGTTTTTTTTAAGGTTTTTCTTCTTAAAAATCTGATCTATTAGAAAGCCACTCTTCCTCTTTTACAATCTCTTTGTTCCTTGCTTTCTTTATTGCAAATGAAAGGTAAAACTAGAAAGAAAGGATCTCGTGGTCCCTCTACTTCTAGGTCGACTCCTATCACAGTGTGCCACCTTTGGTCGCTCGAAGATGATCCCTCTTATGTGTAGGATATTCAATTGCGTAATGTTAAAGTAGAACGACCCGTTAATATTAATCATTTAGCTCTGTTTGATATCCTTCCCTTCCTTCAGTCTGTAGGATGGGATAACATACTACATTGGGGTGGGTCGGCATACCGCTCCGTTGCGCAGGCTATGTATGCTTGCATTACTAATTTTTCTACTAAAAATTTGATCTTTACTATAACGACTAAAGAAGGTCTAATTGATGTGGACCGACATCTTATCTCTAGATTAATGGATTTACTTGTCAATGATGAAGGTATTCCCATTAGCACTCTAGTGGCAAAACCAAATGAAACTGAGAAGTGAATACTTATTAAAGATTTATGCAATATAGATGTGGAATGGAATACAGCTGAAAATGTGCTTGCCTCAAAGTTTTTGTTACCCAGATACAGAGTCCTTCATAGGATATTCATTTCGAATGTCTATCTTCGTTCTAGTAACAAAACCAAACTCACTATATTCATGGTCTGTATTCTTCATTTCATCATTTTTGGTACATCTGCATGTCTTCCTTCCTTGATTTGTCATTGCATCATTCAGTTCCATCTCCATCTAGGACACAGTGACATTCCCTTCACTTATCTTATGGCTGTGTTGGCCACCCATAGTTTACTGGCTATGCCTGTAGGAGAAGCTCCCATTCATCACCTACCTTTTAATAACTCCAATATTAACAAGATGAATTTGAAGTTGGCCCCAGGCCAAGTCAATGTGGGTGCTGGTGGAGCTGATGCCGCAAATGAAGAGGAGGGTGATTTACCTCCAGATGACATCAATATGGATGACATTTTTGACGAAATTGAATCCGATTCAGCAGATGATCCTAATTATTAGCCATTTGACTTTGATGCGCATTTGCGCTCACTTAAGGAGAAGGTTGAAAACATAAATGTGTCCCATGATTTACAATTCAAATATATACGCAAATATCTTAGGCACCTTAATAAGAGACTTCATCAAATTGATCCCACCATACCTGCTCCTTCATCGGGTTCAGATCAGTATTTGAATATCTGTTATGTAATAACTTTTAAAATTCTTGGATTTCTTTTGTTTTATGGGGTTGAACATGCTTGCTTATGAATTTGGTTAACTTGGTAATCTTCTTCTTCCTCATTACTCTTCTTATTCTTCCTTATTTATCTACTTCCTTTATCATTTATTGGTTCCTTCCTTTGTCATATTGTGACAAAAAGGGGGAGAATTTTATCATGCTTGTGATATGTGGATAGGTAGCCATTATTTTTTTTAAAGGGGGAGTAAGGGGGAGTATTGTTGGGGGAGTAGATGCGAATTGTTTTGACTATTTATAATTGGCACATGATTCTTTAACCGGGTTGTAACTGGTTTATATTGATAACTGGTGCATGATTCTTTATTGTGCATATTATTCTTATTTTTAACGAAGTGTGTTTTGTCACTAATTTGACAAAGGGGGAGATTGTAAGTGTTATGTTTTCTAGCTCCTATGATTGTCAAATTTTGTAGTGCCAAAATCACTTGGAATATGTGTCTTGTGTAACTCATCTACATATTCAAAACTGTGCATCTCATATTCAAGAACAAAGGTCTTTACTTCAAAAACTTCAAATGCAAGATCAAGAGATATACAAATACATGTTTAAGTACAACACCATGTGATAGTTCACTCCTTCAAGCTTCAAAGTTCAGGGTTTCAAAGCTTCATCTAAGGCAAGACAATAGTCTTTACTTTGGTACTCAAAGCTCAAGGTGAAGTACAACTCAAGTACCACAAACTCAAGCTTCAATGTATTTCAAATTCAAGCTTCAAAATGTCTCAAGTTCAAGCTTCATCATATGTCAAGATCTCAAGCTTCGTGAACTTCAAAGAACAACTATTAACTGAAGCAAAAGAAGATTCAATGTTCATACATTGCTTACAAGGTATGAATGACCCTAGATTGACCATAGGATAGGTCATTTTGAATACATAATTTACTTGGGTCACTTTATAAGTGCATAGACTGTTTTTTTACTAGTCTTAGACTAAGTTCGAGTAGTCCTAGTACTGTCTCGACCAGTCCTAAGTTTGTTACTAATTTTTGAGATTTTTTGTTATTGCCTCGACTAGTACTAGAGACTGCTCGACCGGTCGAGTGAACAGTGCTCAACCTGTCCTGCAGGCTCGACTCAAAGTCCAACAACTAAAATGAGTCCCACACGACTAATCGTGGGCAGGACTTGACCGGTCGTGGAGGCCACTCGACAGGTTGAGCAGGTCCTTCGACCAGTTGTGGAACGGCCTGATCTTATCGCGCCAAAATTTTTAAAAGTTTGTTGGTCCTTCGACCAGTCGAGCTATCCTCCAGACCAGTCGAAGGAGAGATTTCTGCACTTATAAATAGAACACGATTTTCAGAGGTTGATGTCTAATTCAATCAAAATCAAGACACCGCTCTGAGAGATAAGTTAGTGATATTCTTAAGCTATTTAGTGCTCAATTTATATTCTCTTTAATTAGCTTTGTTTGCATTTGATTTTGAGTTTCTACATTCCAATCTTATTTGAAAGAAGGATTGAAGTTTTCCCATTTCTTGGAATCAAAATCAAATCAAGCTATCCCAAGGTGATTTAATCTAAAATCAATTTAGAACTTAGAACCATTTCATAAGTGAGTGTGAACCTTGAACATCTACATTGAACTTCTACTCTGAATTGGTTCTTCCGGGCTGCATCAGAAGGAGAATATCCAGATAAGTATTTTACAGTTTTTGTAAATTCATTCTTTTGGTTTCTTTGAGATTGTGCCAGAAAAATCTCTTTCTTTTGGTTTGTCTAAGGTGATCTAGAAAACTCAGAGTGTGGGATTTTTGAATTGTGTAAGCCTACTTGAAAGACACAATTGTGAGGCTTTTAGGTAAACTTTGAAAAATCTATTTCATAGTGAACGCTAATATCCACTGTGTGAGGATATTAGGAGTGGAGTAGTTGTGTGGCTGTTTTTCTAAATAGTTGGTGTACACACAAGCAAACCACTATAATTTCTGGTCTTGTGGTGATTGATTATTTATTTCATTGTGTGGATGTTGTAATTTCCCATTACACATTTGTGGAGAATGTTGTAATCTTTTTATATATGTGTGGGAATGTTGTAATAACTTAGTTATTTTCTTTACTATTTATTTCTTTATTCCTCTATATCAGTTTGAGTTTTGATACACAGACTGTTCTAGGAATCAGGTTGTCCTACCATAAGCCATTGATTTTTGGTGTAAGGTTGCCCTTAGAACAACATCTGTATCAACCTCTCAATACTTGTACACTTGAGGTTGTTATTCATTTTTGCATTGTGGGATTGTTTAAGTAATATCTGTATTTCCTTTTGTTTAATTCCACATTTAATTTTTAATTTGGCATAGTCCTATTCCCCCCCCCCCCCCCCTCTAGGACTCAATAGCTCGGCCTTTTCATCTTCTCGCTAGATAAGAACCTACCAACAATGATGGCCGACCTACTGAACAAATCTAAAATATATTCCAATGTCGAGGAAGCCTCTACCCTAAGAAAGGCTGTCTAGAGCAAAGGAACGACGAGTAAAGAAGAGCAATCAAAAGTGGAGCCTAGCTCGGCCAGTGGAAGCAAGAAGAGGAAGGATGACCGATCACAAGATGATCAACGTTTGATCAAGTGACCCGGCAATAAGTTCAAAACGTACACTCCTCTTAATAAGACACCCGAACAAGTCTTGATGGAGATTTAGGACAAACGCATCCTTAAGTGGCTGACCAAGTTGAAATCTGATCCTGGTAAAAGAAGTAAAAATAAATACTACATTTTTATCGGGATCACGGTCATTCGATGAGCGATTGTTTTGACTTCAAACAGGAAATCAAGGCACTCATCCACAGCGAGCACCTCGGAGAATATATCAGTCATCGAGGAGATCGGGTTACCTCAAAAGATGAACAACCCATCAATAATGAACCAACAGGGGAAATCCGCACCATTTTTGGAGGCCCTGCCGATGGAGGAGATTCGAACAGAGCTCGGAGAGCCCACACAAGGAGCATCGGTCATCTCGAATTGGAACGAGAAGTCCTTGCCACTAGCAGGCCTTCACAAGAACAAAAATAGAAACACGCTGCCTAACCTTCACCGAAGATGATGCCCGAGGAGTTCACCATCCGCATGATGATGCGCTCATGGTCACAATGACCATAGCTAATTGAAAGGTAATCCAAATTCTTGTGGATACTAGATCATCGACTGACATCCTCTTCGTACAAGCGTTCGATAAGATGGGAGTAGGTCGGTCCCGACTTCACATTGTCAAAACCCCTTTGCTCGGATTCTCAGGTGGCAGAGTCATACCAGAAGGGTCAATACAGCTCCTGCTCACCACTGGAGACAAGCAGGACCAAGTGAACATGATGATCAACTTTTTGGTGGTGGACTGTCCTGTCTACAACACAATCTTAAGCCGACCCTCTCTTAACGCCCTGCAAGCGGTAGTCTCGACCTATCACTTAGCAATGAAATTCTTGACCAATCAGGGTGTCAAGTTGGTCAGAGGAGATCAACATGACACTCGGCAATGCTATACGATGCCACTAAGGGATTCACATCAAACAATGACCATTGCCTCATTGGATCCCCGAGAAGATTCTGGAGAAAGGGGTTGTCCTGAGGAAGATCTCATTCTCATTCCATTCGACAGCTCCTATCCATCTAGAACGGTCCAGGTAGGGTCGCCTGTGACATCTCCACTGCGGATCAAGATTATAAACCTCCTTCAACAATATGCAAACGTCTTCGCATGGTCCCATGAAGATATGCCCGGCATTAACCCAAAGATCATTGTTCATCGGCTGAATGTCGACACCGATCACCAACCAATTCTACAAAAGCACAAGCCACTCAGCCTCAAGCGATACACAGTGATTGGAGAAAAAGTTGACAACCTCCTTAAAGCTGGGTTCATTGAAGAAGTATATTATCCGGACTGCACAACCAACATCGTTTTGGTTAAGAAGTCCAATGGGAAATTGCGGGTCTGTGTCAATTACACTGACCTGAACAAGGCATGTACCAAAGATAGTTTTCCTTTTCCCCGAATTGATTAGCTCGTTGATAGCACGACAGGGCACGAGCTACTAAATTTTATGAACGCCTATTTGGGCTTTAATCAGATTGTAATGCACCCATATGAAAAGTCAAAAACAACCTTTATCACTAACAAAGGCCTTTATTGTTACCGAGTTATGCCCTTTGGATTAAAAATACCGGAGCTACTTACCAACGGCTTGTTAACAAGATGTTCGCCCGTCAGATAGGGTGGACAATGGAAGTCTACGTGGACGATATGCTCGTTAAGAGCATTAAAGCTACAGATCACGTCTCTGATCTCGAGGAAATGTTCCTAGTTCTTCAGGAATATCAGATGAAGCTCAATCTAAATAAATGTGCTTTTGGAGTTAGCTCGGAAAAATTCCTCGGTTTCTTTGTCAGCCAACGAGGAATTGAGGCGAACCCTGAAAAGATCAAAGCTCTGCTCGACATGAATTCGTCAAAAACGACAAAGACATCCAGCGCCTTACAGGAAGAATCACCGCCCTCAATCGCTTTGTATCCCGAGCTACAAACAAATGCCTCCGCTTCTTTAAATAGTTGAAAGGGAAGCAGGTCGTAAACTAAATAGAGGAATGTGAAACGACATTTTAATAACTTAAGTAATACTTGGGATCGCCACCATTGCTCTTTAAACCTGAATAAGGAGAACCGCTACTATTGTATTTGGCTGTTTCAAATGTAGCAATTAGCTTGGCCTTAATCAGGGAGCATATAAGAAAGCAACTCCCAGTATACTACATGAGGAAGGCCTTGGTCTTAGCCGAAATACGATACCCAAACCTAGAAAAATTGGCAATGGCACTGGTTATTTCCTCTTGTTGTTTGCGAGCATACTTTCAGGCCCACGCCATCATCGTCCTAACTAATCAACCTCTTTACCAAGTGTTGTAAAAGCCTGAAGCTTCAGGAAGGCTGACCAAGTGGGCGATCGAACTAAGTGAGTTTGACATCAAGTATCGATCCCGAATAGCTATTAAGGGTCAAGCGGTGGCAGACTTTATCGTCAAGCTTACCCCAGCATTCGAACAAGGATCTGAGGTGAACCATTAGTTCGAATCAAGTTCAGGTCCAATCATTCAGGCCGGTTTGAATGGTCAAACCAAGCTAGAACTTGTTCTAAGCATTTCAGCCAAACCAACATTCGGTTATCAGGCTAATCCCGACCTACTTAGATGGATGTTATATGTTCACTTCTCATCCAACTCTAAAGCCAGTGGGGTCAGGATAGTCCTGAAGACTTCAGATCATGTGTGTATGCAATATGCCTTGAGCTTTGGATTCCAAGCCTCCAACAATGTAGCAGAATATGAAGCTCTTCTCTCTGGACTTAGGTTGGTAGCAGACTTGGGAGCCAACACCTTGAGGTTTTCAGTGATTCACAGTTGGTCGTTAATCAAATAGCTGAGGAATACCAAGCCAAGAAGGAACGCATGAAAGCATACCTATGGAAAGCTAAAGAATTAATCAGCATATTCCAGAAGTGCAATGTTGGCCTAATCCCTCGAGCAGAGAACTCCAAGGCTGATATGTTAGCAAAATTGGCCAACACAGATGAAGATGATATCTCAAGGTCAATTTCGATTAAATTCCTCACCAAACTGAGCATTAATGAATCTAACCTTGCCATAGCTCTTCCGGTAAGCTTGGAACCAACCTGGATGGATCCAATTATCGATTTCCTTAAAAAAGATAAGCTACCTAAAGATCGAATGGAAGCGTGCAAGCTGCGGACCAGGGCAGCACTCTATACCATGGTCAATGACATCTTATACAAGAAAGGATTCTATCTCCCTTATCTCAGATGCCTCCGACCAGATGAAGTAGAGTATGTCCTAAGGGGGACCGATGAAGGAATTTGTGAAAACCACTCTGGAAGCAGAGCTTTATCCCATAAAGTCATTCGGCAAGGGTACTATTGGCCGACCATTCAGGTTAATGCTCGACAGTATACCTGAAAATGTGATAAATACCAGCGCTTCGCAAATATACCTCGGCAACCACCCAAAGAACTAACCCCCATGGTCGGGCCATGGACATTTGCCTAATGGGGCATCGACATCATTGGTCCCCTCCCAACTACCAAAGGCCGAACCAAGTTTGCAGTAGTTATAATCGACTACTTTACGAAGTGGGCCGAAGCTGAACCACTGGTAAAGATTACCGAATAGAAGATAACAGATTTTGTTTGGAAAAGTATTGTGTGCAGGTTTGAAATTCCCTGCACGATCGTCTTTAATAACGGGAAGTAGTTCGACAACAAGCAATTTCGAGGAATGTACGAAAACCTCAGGATTTAGAATGTTTATTCATCGCCACGACATCTGCAAGCTAATGGGTAGGTAGAAATAGTCAACAAGATCATCAAACACCATCTTCGGACCAAGCTTGAAAAGGCCAAGGGAGCATGGACAGAAGAACTCCCCAATGTTCTTTGGGCATGCCAAACTATAGCCCGGATGACTACTAGGGAAACCCCCTTTTCTTTAGCCTTCAAAGTCGAAGTCATTACTCCAATCTAAATCGGGCTACCAACTTCTCGGACCGAATCCTTCGATGAACAACAGAACTCTGAGCTAATGACTTTGGATCTCGACCTTCTCGAGGAAAGAAGGTAACAAGCTCAGATTCGAACTGCAATCCGACAACAATAAGGAGCTCATTTCTACAATGCCAAGGTAAAAGTTAGGAGGTTCCAAGCCAGGGACTTAGTCCTTTAAAGAACCTTCCAAGACACTAAGGAACTTGGCTCGAGAACCTTAGGCCCTAACTGGGAAGGACCTTACGTGGTGACAAGTACTAGCTAACCTGGATTATACCATCTTAAAGATCCAGAAGGTCAGCTCTTACCTCACCCATGGAATATTGAACACCTCAAGATCTACCATTCCTAAGGAACTAATTCATATTGATTACATAGTTTACTATGTACTGGTCGTGTTTAAGTTAGTGCAATGAAATCCTGCATTCTGTTTCTTACTTTTGTGCCTGAAAATGACTGTTCGTTGAGACAAATCGACAAAGGGTTGCCCAAAATAACTAGGAAGAACAACCCCTATCAATACACTGACCCCCCAAGTGGAGGTCGGGTTGTACACTACTAGCACTCACATAGTAAGTAGAATACTACAAAGGGTTCTCCCTATTAAAAAAAGGGACAAAACCAAGTCCACTGATCAGATCTCGAAAGGAGGAGCAAACTTCTGATGGATACCACAACTAAGGTTTTCGACGGATAGACCCTCTTCTCAGAATCCGACCTATCTACTTGATCCGATCTATCTACTTGATCTAATCTACCTACTTGATCCGATCACATTACAAGCATTATGCCAAAAAGTGAATTGTATTGATAATGCTCCAAGGAACAAATTACATTAAAGTCCACAAAATTGAGGAGACAAAGGGGGTTTGTCTTTAAGCCTCAGGGGGCTGCTTGGAAGGCAAGTCCTCAGCAGAGGCCTCAGACTCAGAGCTAACATCTTCGAAGCTAGAGAGGTCTAGTTCTGGATACGACGCCTTAACTTCTTCAATGTATTTCATGAATGACATCTGGTATAAGGCATCCTTGTCTTCCAAATATTCTTTAGAGGACTTGAATTCCTTTATGGCATTCGCTCGAGCCGAGAAGATAGCCACCTAAGCCTCTACCTCAACCTTCTCGAGCTTTGCCTTCAGCTCTGCATTGTCGGCCTCCCATCAAGTCAACTTGTCAGAAGCCTCGGTGAGAAGCTTCTTTGTTGCCTCCAGCTCAACCGTCAGATCTGAAGCTCGGGCCTCCGTAGCAAAGCGGGCTTGGTCAGTCATGACGGCTGCAACTTGAGACTCCTTGGCAGCAACACAGAATTATTTAGCTTGAACTCCCTTTTGCAAGAGTTTATTCTTGCTCTCCCACACTTCCTTCCGCAAGTGCATAATATCATGGTGTACCTTCAAAAAGCAAGGGGCGAACTGCTAAAAGAATGAGAGAAAGTGTCAAGACTCAAACGGAGAAAGGGAAAGCAACAAGTACTTAAGAGGATCAACTCACCCCAAGAAATCTCTTCATTGCAGACACAAGGATCACATCTAGTGTAGAGTCCAACATGCCGAGGAATTTAACATTGGGTATATGTCATTCTTCCCAAGGCATAAGCTCCTCTATGATTCCGCGTGTTGTCCTAGAAAGACGCTATCTCTTCTCCCGAACCTCAGAAGGCCCAGCAGGAGGCCCGCTAGTCTTACTAGCCTCTACGGGCCGAGACTCGGTAGAAGGTTTAGCAGCTCCCCGAACCTCAACGGGATGAGCCTCCTCGCAAGTGGTCACCTCAACTGTCACCTCAACATCAGAGGCAGGCTCAGTGACCACTGCCTCATCCTCGACCTCCACGATAGTGGGAGATGAGGGACCGACTCTCCCTTTACTTTGGAAGGTCATCTTTGACTTCTTCGCCTTCTTCATTGGCATAGTCTCCTCTGGGAGATGTGCCTTACGCTTCGAGACGGGCTCAGTAAAAGGACGAGCTTCAGTTATTTCTACATCAATTAGAGCAGAAAGTGATTTAGTTAGGAATTCAAAATTTTTCTAAGTCCTAAAGGTAGGCTAAAGCTCTTACCTGTAAGTTCGGTATCAAGACCTGACTCGAGCAGGAGCTCCGGTTGAAGAAGTCTTCTCCAAGATCAGTTTTCCTCTCCTAATGACCTTGCTCCCTAGATCCGAGCAAGAGATCCCTCTCTTAGGAGGGAAGGGTATTTGGGAAGATCTACATCAAATAAGTCATGCATGAACTATTAACACTAGAGATTGACTAATTGAGAAATGACCAAAAAAGAGCTAAGTCCACGGAAAGATGACCTGGAGAAGTGAACGAAGTGGGAACTAAGCCATGACGCAAAGTCAAGCTCGGTACTTCCTAACTTCTAGAAGCCCAAAACCACTTGTCTTTGCAATTTTTATTGGAGGTTGGGACATCTATGACCATACCCCCTCCAGTCCTCCTCTAAGCAGAGAGATAGTACCAGCCCTTATGAAAATGGTTGAGCTTCACTTGGTACATTGGAGGAATTCGTCGACGGTAAGGTTAGGCTGCTTAAGGTTAGACCAAAGAACGAATCAGCCAATCAACGCCCTTCAAGCATTGGGGATCAACTATCCTAGAGCTAACTCCAGACGAGCAAGCACCCATCTTACTATGTTCTGTAGAGAGAGCCTCAGGTCGCACTGAAGGGCAACTTGAAATATGGAAATTGCTCCCTCTAGAGGATGATTAGGGAGCTCGTCTGGTGAAGGGACTCAGAGCACTACCGACTCAGGTATATGGTACCCTAGTCTAATCTGAGTTAAGTCAGCCTCCTTGAGGGACGATCTTACGAGACCTCTCTCCTCTTCCTCAACCTCCCCAAGGGATTTGTCTAACTCCCCTTCAACAGGTCATTCTGCTGGAGATGTCTTCAATACTCGTGACGAGTGCGATGCCCAAAAATCGGCACTGCTCATCATCATCAGTGACAACGGTGGGTTCGACATCGGGAAAAGATTACTTACTCCATTGTCACTGCCGGAGGTCCCCTCCCATGAGCTTAGTGAATCCGACATGGCAGTTAGATCAACAAATGTCGGGAGTCGGTAATGAAGAAGAAAAGAAGAAAGGGAGTGGGTGAGTTGAAGAATAGGGCTCACTAGAAGGAGGATGTCGCCCTGTCGTCGGTAACTTCACAAAACTAAGTCACCGAAAATTGCTTGTGTAGGCAGCGGCTAAGGTTCAAGTGCGAAAGGGGTAGAAGCAGATGGAAAATGCAAACAAACTCCTGTAATGCCCTGAAAATCGGGGGTCGAGCAGAAGCTCAGCTCCCGAGTTCCAACGCATCACTTATGCAACATAGATAATGATGATTGAATGTTGTTCATATTAGTGCATTAAACATGAGTGGGATTATACCAAAACAACATATCATACTCTAGAGACAGTTAAATTTCACAAGCGGAAGACTGTGATAGATATATAAAATATATAAACTGTCGCAAGTCTCCAGAGTGTGAACATGTTACCAGGTTAAATATATACATGTATACTCCAAAATGGATAAAATGAATATACATTGTGTTCCAAAAGTGTAAAATAAAAAGTGTAATGGTATCTAATCAGCATCCCTGTAACCCCGTCGATCAGAACATGATCTACATAGACCCGCCTGATAGCTGCATATAGGAGATACCCTCCTCATCATCATAAACGTTCGGCTCCCCCTCATACGCATCGCCATCATCTGAAACTAAAATAAGGTTTGGTGGGTGTTTAAAATACCATCCCGTAACGTGGGAGTGAGTGATCAACTCAATGGAATAATAAAGCAAAGGTTAACAAGTTATTAATTCAGTCAAGTAGTAATGATAATACAATACAATCGAACATCCCTAGATACTCTGATTAATGCAGGAATGGTATAAATAAATGATGTATGCCCTCACCTGCACTCCCTCAGCGATCTTCATCTAACGGTCGCACATGTCAGTCACTTCCTCGTGCTCTCTACATATCGTCAAACGGCACATGCAATGTGGTGCATGAATATGATTACCAAGTTCTTATTAGTCCTTTTCATACAGCAGGATTGGGAAGGTAAGGTACCTCCCTTATATCAATTCCCAAATAATGATCCATTCTAGGGTCGTCAGTCCTAGCAAATCTCATACGATGTTGCGGTTCTAGGTCACTGCAAAGGGCTCGTCACCTTATCAGTGTAGGCCTAGTTTGTACTCTGGTTGCTATGGAAAGACTCGTCACCTCAACGCAGTCTCAGAGTACACTCGAGGTCACTACCACCCACACCCTACCAACTGGCAGTCTATTTTCGAAGGTTCATCACCAACCCGATTGGGGACCACAGCCAGGCTATGCAAGGGTAGGCCGACAGCTCGAATACATGTCCCATACCACTGTATTCAGTTCACGAATTTGGGTTACTCACTGGTCACTACGAGGAGGCTCGTCACCCCAGCGTCGGCCGACAGCTCGACCACGGTGTCCCATACCACCACGCCCGGCTCATGAGTCTTAGCGGATCGAGGTACCAAGGTTAAAGGGGTTTCCACTGGTAAGTTTGGTACCTTAGGTTCAAGCAGTAGCGTTCATACATGGCGAACATACATCGGGTCAATCGGATTACTTGACGAGCTCGACTAGCACGAGCACACATCTAATTGATCGACATGAAGTGCACGAGCACTCCGCGTGGCCTAACCACTGTTGACAACCGAAGTACGGCTCGGGCTCATCGAATACGTCCTGTGGATGAAAACAACCTCAGCCACCAAATCAGAACCTGTTACCGATTGCTTAGACTATTTCATAGTCCCAACCACACTCAGTACCAACAAGAGTTCATGTGAGATAATCAAGCAGTAAGTAATTCAAATCCTACAACCATTTAAGCATTTTATGAAATATAATATAAACATGAATTCACACATATGCATTTCATAAGTAATCAGACAATATAATATAAGGTACATGGAGGGATTTATGCACATAGTTAAGGTAGTTGAGAACCTTATCTCAATGCCCATATACAATATAATTCACCAATTACTTACTCATACAGACAATTTATCAAACACTTATACTACACCTATCGACATACATGACATATGTTGATTTTTAACATATACTTGGACAAATCCTTCCGACAAGGAGTTGTCACATACACCATCATCATGCACATACATTCCATAGCCACGGTAGGCACAAATCATGATTTCATATTCATTCAGTCATTTCAACAAACACTTAAACTACACCCTTCAACATACATGACGTACATTAGTCATACATGTATTTGCGCGGATCTTTTCACCAAGGAGTTGTTGCAAATGCAACTATCCCCTATCCATGACAAATAATCATGGCAAACACGAATCCCAATTCTACATGCATTCAATCATTTCAACAAATACCTAGAATACACTATAGTCAATATAGTTCATATATATCTGAAACACGAAACAAATGACGCATTTGGCATGTGAAATAGCACCCACGTCAGTAATAAATCATTAACCGACATTGAAAGGCTTAAAAACCATAACCTATATGTTTATAGTCTGCACCTTTTGCCGGTAAACGCATAACGAACTTAGTTTAAACACTAAGTCTTTGTTTACGTCACAACGGCAACCTATAGCATGAAACAGGTCAGCTATTTCACCATTTACTCTACCTGAATCCCTAAAATAGATTAGGGTTAGGATTTCTTACCCAAAAATGGAATCAGAATCGCCAGTATTGCGATACAGATAGGTCGATTCAGCATGTGGAGCGATGGGCTCGAATACAAGGAACTCTCTCCCACTTTCTCTCACTTTCTCTCTCACTTTCTCTCTCTTTCCTTCTCTCTTTGCTCTCTTCTCTCTCCTAGGGTTGCAAAATCATATGGAATGAGAGAGAGAGAGGGTTTAAGGCCCTTATATAGGCCCAGAACTGATGGGAATGGCCCCAGGGCCAAGGTATACTTAGGTTATATCCAAAGGGTGTCTGTTTTAGCCCAACAGAGCACTTCTAGTGGCCCCTTTTCCACGTGTGGTTGGACTTAAGCTCACTAACCATGGATCTAGGTCAGACTGAGTTTTCGCTCCGATCGAGTTACAGATCGACTGTGGCGGACCAATTTCAGTTCAACGGTCACGGGCACTCGATCAGGGCCACAAGTGCATTGCCATGTATGGGACATTTTCCCTAATCTGAGGGTGTATTTAGGTCAGATTCTAACGGTCTGAATCCTTAGATTTGGCCCGCAAGTGACACGACTCAGATTACTTAATTTCAAATTTTATTTCTAAAGATATCCACGTTCCTCACACACTGCTCCAGGCTCAAGTTGTGCATTTCTAGACACATTTAAGACTTGATTTTTGAGGGGGTTGTCAAGTCCAATAATGTGGTCATAGTTATATAGTTTTGTGATTTCGGACTTTCGACGTACGGTCCAGGTCCGATACGGAGTTTCGGTGTGCTCCCGAGAGCAACCGGGTTTAGGGATGGATTCTAGATTTCAGGGTAATGTAGCGTCAATGATACTGTACGGTTTGGGTCTTGGAGATCATATTTAAAATGATTAGTGCTAATTTCATAAGTACTCTAGTTTAGCACTTGCTAATATTGACATAATTCCTAAAGGTTTTGGTCCTAGGTGATTTCTACCTGAGGTGGTACTCGGGCCTTTGTAGTTTGCATAGAAAATGATCCAAGCTATTAATACTTAACTAAATTACGCCCTAATTACAATAGAATAAGGTCCTAGGGCAGTTCTACATCCAAGGACGTCCATTGCCAAGTTGGGAAAAATTCGGGATATTACAACTCCACCAAGGGTTAGGGTTTTACTTATATAAGGGAGCCACGTGGCAACATTTAAACGCCCTCATTATTGTGAATCTCGTATGTCACCCCCTTGACACATGGCGCGGCATCGCTCGTCACTCGACCCTGTTACTGAGAAGTGGCCACATGTCCCTCTCTCATTGGTAAGATACAGAAAATACGGCCTGACAGGTCACATGGCCTCGAGCCACGACGCGCCACCTCGACTACGTCATACATAATTATTGACATGCCTCGACTCCTGTGCTAGCCACCATACTCAGCATTTATGGTGGAATAGTCTGACCTAGGTGCTTACGATACTTTTCGAGTCCATGTAACTAACTCGAAAGTAGGGGGCATATGTTATGGGAAAAATGGGGACCAATGAAGGGAGGTCAAACTAATACCAACACAACCAATGGGCCAAGCTACTTGAAAGTAACTACTATCAGAGAAGGGCCGACCACTAGATAGGTCAGCACGACCTCTGACAAACTTCCCAAAAGAACAACCTAATGGGGTTATCAGACACAGCAAAGGAAGCTAAAGACTACTGGGGTCAAGGACATCCCAAACATGCTTGGCAGATATTATCGTCGAAATAATACCGACCTACCGATAGCTCGGTATTGTCTATCTCCAAGGCGTTGTATGCCTCTACCGTCCAACCTTAACTATGGGTTGGATGGGTCTATCGGCTTTTGACTGACGTTCGATCCTATCCAAAGTAAACGACCCGGAAGTCTCTCCTGAGATCTCGAGGGATAGGATCAGAATCCCAGAGATCGTGGACATCAAAGATCTTCGATATATGATGAGTCCTAAATAGAAAGGATCTCTAATGGTGTGATCTTTCTTCTAACAAATAAGATCTTCAACGATGTGATCTTCCCTCTAATAGAAAAGATCTTTTGACTGTGTGATCCTCCCTCTATTATAAATAGGGATGCCCCTAAATGGTGAAAGGTACATACAAAAATATAACTCAAAAACTTTTACTCACTAATGACTCTTTTCCTTTAAGATCATTTCTATAAATTCTATTCTATATAACTCCTTGATTGTCAAATTTTGTAGTGCCAAAACCTCTTAGAATCTGTATCTTGTGTAGCTCATCTTCATATTCAAGATCAAGCAATTTAAGTACAAGTTCAAGATGTTCCAATTCAAGATTCAAGCAGCTCAAGTATAAGACCAAGAGATTCTTGTACAAGTTCAAGTACTAGATTAACTTTTCAAGCTTCAACTATATCAAGACAATGTGCATTACTTTAAGAATTCAAGCTCAAGTAATCTTCTCAAGCTTAAAGCTCATATACTCAAGTTAAAACACATGTCACAAGTACTTTAAGTTCAAGCTTCAAAGTACTTCAAGATGTCAAGCTTCATGTACTTCAAGATCAATTATCAACTGAAGTAAATGATGTTTCAATGTTCAAATTTCACCTGTAAGGTATGAATGACCCTAGATTGACCATAGGTTAGGTCATATGGATTGCATACTTAATTTGGGTCATTATATAATGTTATAGGCTTTTTCTCGACTAGTCTTAGCCTATGTTTGACTAGTCGTAGTACTGGCTCGACCAGTCCAAGAATTTCCTCGACCAGTCCAAGGTTTGTTACTAATTTTCAGGATTTTTTGTTAGACCCTCGACTAGTCCTGGAGACTGTTCGACCAGTCGAGTGAACAACGCTCAACCAGTCGAGCAGGCTCGACTCAAAGCCCAGCAACCATTTTTGGTCCCACTCGACTAGCCGAACGTAGGACTCAACCAGTCATGGAACAATCTTATCTTATCACACCCAAAATTTTAAATTCTTGTTGGTCCTTCAACCAGTCGAACTGACCACTAGGCCAGTCGAGTGAACAGTAATTTTACCTATAAATTGAGGACGATTGTCAGAGTTTTTCATTCAATTCCAAGATAATCAAGACACCACTCTGAGAGATAAGTTTGTGATATTCTTAAGCTATATTGTGTTCATTTAATATTCTTTTTAATTTAGCTTTTTGCATTTGATTTTGAATTCTCTATTCCAATCTTAATTGAAGAAGGGATTTAAGTTTTCCCCTTTCTTGAGATCAAAATAAAATCAAGCTAGCCCAAGTGATTTAATCTAAAAAACATTTAGATCTAAGAACCCTTTCATATGTGAGATTGTACATTGAATGTCTACATTGAACATCTACATCGAATCGGTTCTACCGGGCCTCATCAAAGGAGAATATCCAGATAAGTATATTTACATTTTTGTAAATCTCTTTTTGGTTTTTTGAGGTTGTGCTAGAAAAATCTCTCTTTCTTTTTTTGGTTTGTCTGAGGTGATCCAGAAAATCTTTAAGTGTGGGGTTTTTGAATTGTGTAAGCCCTCTTGAAAGACACAATTGTGAAGGTTTTCGGTGTACCTTAAAAAACCTATTTTATAGTGAACGCCAATATCCACTGTGTGAGGATATTGGGAGTGGAGTAGTTGTGTCGATGTTTTTTTAACAGTTGGTGTACACACAAACGAACCACTGTAATAGTTGGAGTTATGAATGGTTGAATGTAGCTAAGTGTGTGAATGTTGTAATTTATTTTTCTAGCATTTGTGGTGAATGATTGTAATTTACTTTTAGTACATGTGGTGAATGTTGTAATGGCAGTAGAATTTTATTTCTTTTTTATTCTTTATTTGTCTATATCGGTTTGAGATTTTGATACACAGACCGTTCTAGGAATTAGGTTGTCCTATCATAAGCCATTAGTTTTGGTGTAAGGTTGTCCTTAGAACAACATCTGTCTCTCAATACTTATGCATTTGGGGTTGTTATTCATTTCTGCTATTTGAATTGTTACGTGCTATCATTGTTGATTTCTTTCTTATTCCGCATTAAAAATTTTAATTTGGCATAGTCCTATTCACCCCTCCTCCCTCTAGGACTCTTAGCTCGGCCTTTTCAATTTCTACAAAGACCTGGATCCCTGACTTTGGCATTGTAGGGTCCCTTGCATAAGCCAGGGTCTTCCTTGTTCATTTTATGTGTAAGTACCTAAGGGTCTAACATGTGTCTACTGGGAAATTGCATCAACACCCTACATAAGCATCCTTATAATCTTTACACAATCTTTAAGCTGCATTACATGCCCTACATAAGCATCCTTGTATTCTTCAGTTGTGCTCAACTAATGCTTCATTGATGCTCATCTGATGCTCCCCCTGAGAAAATATAACATGTAGTATTCTAGCAATATGCATATGCACCAGTATTTTCTCCCCCTTTTTGTCACGAATTGACAAAGGAAGGTATGATATATGATTAAAAAGATCATGTAGAAATAACAGCAATATGAACATGTATAAATAATTTTAAAAAAGCATGTATATCTGGGAAATATTTAAAAGATTAGTGAAATATATCAGCAAGATTAATAACACTATATAGGACAATGTAGAAAATATTTAAGATATCCATATCAAACACATCATCTAGAATATCTAAATATCATCAAATACATCATCAAAGTATCTAAACAAACCATAGAATTAGTTTAGTACAAAAAGAAGATCAACTAATCAATCTCAGTCCGACCCAGAAGAAGATGGTGCGGGCATCGAGGGATCATTACACCACAAACTCCTGTTGATGCGATGAAAGTACTTTTTCATGTACTTCATTATACACTATTGGGTTTAGACCAATAAAGCCTGTGATACATGCAAAGCCTCAACCTTCTCCTCCAGTGCAGATAGCCTCTCATCAAATTGAGAGGGATGGTAGTCAGAATCAGCTGGATCATCAGAATCTTCTAACTCATTAAAAATGTATTCCATGGTTGTGTCTCCTGCTGCATGTGGTTCTTCTTCTCCTTCTCTTTATTTAGGAAGAGGAGCGGGGTTCATCATATTCAAGTTCGTGTTGCTAAAGGGGAGTTCGAATTCTAACGCCTTAAACGAAGGTACTTAGACATTGTAATGAAAAGCCAGACTAGAAATAAGATGTCTAAAAGGAATTGACTCATGCTTAGGATGCAAGTGAAACTAAATAATGATGCAACAAATCAAGGAAGGAAAACAGACACGAATACCCAATACAATGAAATGGAAAACTCTAAGCATAGAGGGAGGGAGTAAGATCAGTCTTATTCCCAGCTCGTGGATATACATTGGCTGTAAAGATCTCATGTAAGACACGATGTTTAGGAAACATTTTATTAGCAGGAAGGGCATTACCAGATTGCCATTTAGCATTAAAACCACACAATTCTCTAGTAATAGTTTTCTTTTCAGAGTTAGACATTTTCTCTGAAAGCGTGGCTATCGAAATTCCATCATTTGCAATGTCTATGTCTATTATGGCAGAAGGCGTAATCGTGAATGTTTCTTCTACAAATTAAATAGAGAGTGAAAAATTCTCAAGAGAAACATCACAAATAGAGGCATTCATGCCTTGTACGACGGACCGGTAAGTCGTTCCACCCCAGTTCAAAATGTGATCCCGACCAACCTCAGAAAGAATAGGAACTAGACCAAACCGAGTAATGTGGTCCACATTTATAACTTTTTCAATGATAATGTCCCTTATACAGAAGTCCCGGACATTTTTTAGATCATCCTCCAGTGACTGTAGGGTCCGTATGACAAGTGGAGTTGATCTAGATGATAAACCAGTTCAAGCCTTAGGAACAGATTTTTTAGCTCTACATTCCATTGTGAATGCACAAGAAAATTTTCAAGGAAAAATATAAGGAATAGAGTATATCATATTTTGATGAAAAACCCATAAGAAAAAGGGTTTCAAATTGTAAGACTCGACCCAAGTTCTTGTGTGTGCGTGTGTGTGTAGGTATGCATTTCATTTCTCTTGGTCCCTCGATCTTACCGGTAGAATTCTGGTGACCTGCAACCCTCATCCTTAAGTCTGGTCATATTGACCTGACTTGGATCATCCCAAGACCTATGCCATCTTATTCACATTGTCGTTGCGATTTCGACGACGTGTCTTGTGTGTCCATCCGATATATAGATCAAAAGTTATGAACATTTCATTGTATAACCCTTAATCATGTGGCCCACTTAGGTGTGATGCATGTGACTCCACTCTTGGCACAAGTTCCAATGCAACACTACACACACCACATAAAAATTCCATAGTAAACACTACCCAACACCATACACCACCAAAGCCCACCCTAACATATCACTTTGGTTTCTCCTCCCATAGGGTAATCATTACTCTCTCTTACTCTATTTATCTCTCTCCATCCTTCTCATTTTCTCTCCATGCTAGCAAACCCCTCTCCCAACATCCCAAATTCCCCCATTTCTCCAGCCCTCAAAGCTTTAAAATCTATCCAATCCCACCATTAAAAACTCATCTCAACCATCAAACCCTCTTCATTGCTCCAAGATCTACATGGTGTGGAAGTTTGAGAGCTTGGTTTGCATGTGGGTGACTATATCTTGCTGATTTCCTTTTCATCTCTTAATCTTCTTATTTCTTCATGAATGGAACATATGGGACTCACCAATTCATGGTGGGGATCCCATTTGATCCCATGGATGTGGCCCTTGGCCTATCCTACATGCATGCAATGTTCCATGATGGGGCCATTCTCCATGTACCCCACCATGATGTATCTCATGATCTACACCATTTTAAGGTCATCTAGACCTTGACATCATGTTGAGATGGCATCCCAACCATCCATTGTAAATATCAACCATGCATGTGTTAGTTGTATGTTGTATGTACAAATCAATGTAGATCTATGGGTGCGATTTGTTCTTGGGAGGGCCCATTAGTGGCGGGGCCCTACCCCCATGGACGGATTGTCCTTCCTTCTCTCTTCTCTTATTTTGGATGATGATATGTATGACCCACTTGGTGGGCCTGGGACGTCCCAAAAATCCAGTAATGGTGAGACGCCCCTACCACCCATTTCATACTTTTTGGGCACTTTATTTGATGCATGCAAGTGTCCTGATTTAAGTTCTTGATCTAGACATGTGTGGGGCCCAGTAAGGGAGGCCACACCTCTTTTTATTTTCTATATATATTTAGTTATGGGCTGGTATGTCCAGCCATATATAGCTATCCAAAAATCTGGACTGTTTGCATGGACTGTTGTAGTTGATGTTTGGTATGGGGTTGGTCCATGATTTCCACTATTTTTCTTCTTGTTGTGGGGTGTATTTTGAAGGAGTGGACCCCACCTTAAAGTGTGATGGATCACACCTCAGATTGTCAATGCAATAGCACCCAAAAAGGGAGGCCCATAGGGGTGGGCGGTCCACCTTGCTAGACCGTCCAGCCCAAATGAATGGAGGGAAAACACAAATTTCAGCTTGATTTTTAAGGGGTGGGCCACTTTTGTGGACCCCACCTTATTGTCTTTTATGGGAAAAATACTAACCACTCATCCCTCCCATCATAGATGAAGTTTGGGCCCACCTTATTGGATAAACATTGTATGGACAACAACATTTTTACCCAGCAGAATTTTAATTCCTACCTTGTTGTCCATGAAGTTCCTCCATGATTTACTTAGGTTTATGACTCTCCTACTAGCTCATCTTATGGCCCATCATGTTGGGATCCATCTTGGGGGTGTAGGCCACTACTTTCACATAAAAAACATGGAGTATGGCTGCTGGAATGGAAGCTCACAGCTGGACGTTCCAGCAGGGCTGGCGTCCACCTATGGGCTGACCATCCACCCTCCTAAGGCCCACTATGATGTATTTTTTATCCAGGCCACCCTCCATATTGTGGCCCCCATGGGTGTGGCCCACCTCCCTGAGGGATGTCCACATGTGGGACCCACTTTAATATGATCAAGGGGGAGCCGTCCCAACCCCTTGGACCGCCCATCATGGGACACCCTGCCTATTGGGCTGCTGCTAGACATCCAGTCCAGCAGCATGGCCCACCTAATTTATATGTTTTATCCACTCCTCTCATCTGGTGGGACCCTCTATGACATGTGTGGGTCACCAGGGACTAAAATGATTGTATAAATTAACTATTATTGAATTTTTAGCAAGCCTAGATAGTGGGTGGGCTGGAATTTCAGCAATAGGCCCAAAATTATTGCCCATAAATGTATGTTTTGGGGTAGCATGGCCCACCAGATTTAGGGGATATTTTTATACATATCTTGCCCTATTTCTAATCAGATTTTGGGTTTAATTAGTGCATACTTAAGGCCCTCTCCAATTGTGTTTTTACTAGACCAACATTCATAGTTATTTGTTGGGTTTCCTAGGCCCATTGTCCTGGAACTTTCTTGATAGGCCCCTGACCTTTGGGCCTATATTTAATACACTATTGTGATGGGTTTTATAAGCCATAATACTTAAGTAGTTGGGCCCTTGGTTGCTCACTAAATTAACCCCATACTTGGGCCAAGATGTGAGGCCCAACTCACTAGTTTCAAACATAAGAATTGCCCATATGGTTGGAATAATGGGCAGCCCATTAGGCTCACCACAATGAGTGGGCTCATGATCTTTATTGTTGGGCCCAAACCTTACTTGAGGGCCCACCATATTGCCTATGTGTTGGGCTTGGTGTATAGCCCACCAGGCCATGGATTGCTTAGGCCTTGGGCCTTGCTTTATATGCGTGCAGGTAGCAGGCTACTTTTGGGACCCAGTTGAGGTTGGATGTCCTTCTTTGTAGCCCTAAGGTAGTCCCATAGGGTTGTTATAAGTGGTTGAAGGCCCACCTCAGACCCTTATTAGGACCGCTGCTTCCTTAGGCTTTTATGACCCTCTTAGCTTGTGGGCTACCCCAAAGTATTGGGCCCCCACTAGAGAACTTCTCCTTAGAGTACATGTCTATGTATCTAGACCTTGTTCCTCCTTGGGAAGGAGGAATGTGTTCCATGCCATCATCACCGAGTAGCCCACTTACACCATTATGACCCATATACATCATCTGCGTGAATGGATTGCATTGTATATGGTCATTGGGTTGACATGATAGAGGGATGGAGTTTCTCCCCTTGTGCACATCGAGTGCTTGAAGCTAGTGCATGATCTGTATGCGTGACTCATGCATTGGCATTGCATTTCATGATGATATCACCCATGCTTCATCAGGGCCTTGCTTCCATAGGGATATTCATGGATGGGCGTATGTGTGGACACCGAAAATGTTACTTGAGCATATAGGGTGCATAGGATGCTCATGGCTGAAATTCGCAAAACTTCTATGGTACGAAGGATCTGCCCCAACACCATGACCGAGTAAAAACTATGAGCACACGAGGGCCTTATACCGTTAGGCCATAACTCCCACTGTCGTGTAGTCGGTTGGGTAGGGGTGTGGCCTTACCCGCTTGGTGTAAGAAGGCGTTATTAGGTTAAGTCCGACAATCTCGTAAATGGGTCTGCTGCCATCAAGCCTTGTCGGTGATTGGCTATCCACAGGTAGGCAGTGAGGTCTCTTACGCTCGTTTTACTGTGCGGGTCTAGAGAGTAGCAGTCATCCAGCAGTGTAATTGACCCCGGTGATTTCCTTATGATGGAAATGTACTTGATATGTGGATTTGGATATAAGCACTGGCATCACTTCGCATTGCATTCACATTGGCTGTATAAGCCCCTTCATGCATTGCCTTGGTATGGCGCCCAGTACTCATTGCATTGTATTCATGATAAGCCTCGATAAGGCTAGCGATATTGTCATTGATCATGTTTCCCTTCATGTATCTCCTACTATTCTTCTGCGCACCATTATCACACACTTTCACCACCCTCTAACTTTCTATAAGCTTATACACGATTGATGCATGCAGGAGATCTTAGGTCAGCATTGTAGCGGTAGAGCTTAGATTAGAGTTGAGTCGAGGACCCCCAGTGTTGTTGATCTTCTTCCTACTTCTTTCGTTATCAGATGTATTTCTTTTTAGCTATGTACTTATAAAAGTTCAAATTTATAGTGGATTTTGTAGTGTGTTCCTTTGTTATTTTTGAGATTTACTTGTTGTGATGTTGGGTATGCTCGTATTGGAAATGGTTATATGGTTATGGAAATCCTCCTTGTGGGATCCCAGGATCGGAACCTGCCTCAGGAGCTGAGAATGGGGTACTACGAAGGATGTTACGACCAGAACCAGCTATCGGGTTCCTTGTGAGTCCAGTTACCGAGTCTGGGGTGTGACAGTTAGTATCAGAGCATAGCAAGTAATTCTGGAATAACTCGGGATAACATCACATGTCTACTAAGAGCATAGGACAAGTAGTGTCCTGAGATTCCTTCTTTCACTCCATATTGAGCCTGTAATTATCCTGATCTTGTAGACGATGTTGCCTAGATGTGGCGCCCGTGGCCATGGTGCCCGTGGATGAGGTGTCCATGATACCCGGTCTACCCGAGCGCATCCCGCTCCTGTCTTAGAGGATCCGATTCCTGAGGTCCTGATCCAACCTCTTGTTGAGCCTGTAGCACCTATTCCTCCAGTTGCTTCAGTTCCCCCACTGATTCCCCTTCTCAGCCTGCTGTTCCAGTTATAAAGGCTCCCCCTCCGTCAGCAGGTGCCGAGCATTTTCAGCAATTGATGTAGCTTGTCACTACCGCGTTGTAGACTCATCAGCTTGCAACCGCTCTAGTTTCTGAGTAGAGTGATTTGCCACATGCTAGCACTATTTTCAGAGAGTTTAGACAGCATGACCCTCCGAGATTCAGGGATGAGACAAACCCTTCTGCCACCGAGGCATGGCACACTGAGATTGCGAGGATTTTTGACACTATGCAGTGTCCAGCTAATCAGAGGGTTTCCCTTATGACCTTCCTTCTTCAGGGCTAGGCCCATCATTGGTGGTCGTCCGTATCCAAGATGGCCAGACCAGATTTTGTTTGGATATGGGAAGAATTCGTGGTCTGCTTTGACCAGAAATTTTTCCCCGAGCATGTTCAGATGCAGAGGGTGATTGAGTTTGAGACCCTAGTTCAGGGTGATTTGTCGGTGTCACAGTATGAGGCCCATTTCTTAGCCTTGTCTAGATTTTCTCCTCATCTCACTAGTGATGAGAAGATGAGGGCTCACCATTTTATGACTGGCTTACGTCCTTGTAACGACCTTGGAAATTTTGTGTTAATCTTTCCTTAAGTAGTTGTTTTTGGGGTAATTACCGCTATACTCGATTGCTTGTGAAATTTGCATCAATCACTTTAAATTGTATCTACATGGCTCAAAACTTGTAGATTAGTTAGCGCTACGTTACTCTAAAATCTGGGATCCATCACTAAATCTAGTTGTTCTGGAGAATTTTTGAAAGATCTGGATCGGACCTGGACCGCGCGTCGAAAGTCCGATAGCGATGATCTTAGGCTGTTGCGGTCACTATGTTGGGCTTGACCATCACCTCGAAAATTAAGTCCATGTGATGTTCTGGGTCGATTTGATTGAGTTCGGAGTGAAGAGTGTGAGAACGGTTGGATATTTAATATGTTTTTGTGAAATCTGAGTCGTGTCGCTTGCGCGACGATTTTAAGCTATCTGACCATTGGATTCTGACCCAATTTTACCCTCTGATCAGGATAGGTGGCCCAGGCATATCCTTGTGCTTGTGGACCTGATCGAGATCCCGTGACCGTTGAATTGAGTGTGGTCCACCACGGCTGATCTGAAGAGCCGGTCGGTATACCCCGACCTAGATCCATGGTCAGTGAGCTTAAGTCCGACCTTTCGTGGTTATAGGCCCACCAGAAGTGCTTCGTTGGATCGAGAGAGGCATGCTTTGGTTATAACCTAAGTATACCTTGTCCCTGGGGTTATTTTCATCAATTTGAGGCCTATTTATAGTCCTTAAACCCTAGCCCTCTTTTCCATACGAATTTTCTCTAACCCTAGCTTGGAAAGAGAGTGGAAAAGAGAGGGATAGTGAGAGAGAAGTTGGTGAATCATCTTGGATTCTTTCCTGTTCTTCTTCATCTTTGAACCTTCACTTTGAATCGTTATTCTGACGGTTCTGAGTTCATCTTGGGGTAAGTTAACCTAACCCTAATCTGTGTTGGAGCTTAGAATAGTCTTGGTGTTGTTGTATCTCATTTCTATCCTTGTTTTAGGGTATTCTATCGCCGTTGACGAAGACAACTCGTCTAAATCAGTTCGGTGTTTCTTTCCTTGCTTAAGGTGCGGACTTTAAGTGTATAGGTTATGGTTTTCAAGGCTTTCAATGCCAGTGAATGATTTATTCTTGTTATGGATGAGATTTCACATGTCAAATGTTGTGTTCATATTGCGTTCCTGATATGCATGTGTTATATTGAGATTTGTGTATTCTGTGTGTATGCATAAAGTACCGTATATGTATAAAATATGCACCTGTGTTTGCCATGATTATTTGTCATGTATGTATGCTAGATGTGTGTATGACAACTCCTTGGTAAAAGGAATTGTCCAAATGCTTGTTTTTCAACATACGTCATGTATGTTGTACCATGTATTCTAAGTGTTTGTAGAAATGCATGAATGATCTGA
The DNA here is from genome assembly GCF_029962835.1 of Magnolia sinica. NCBI lineage: Eukaryota > Viridiplantae > Streptophyta > Magnoliopsida > Magnoliales > Magnoliaceae > Magnolia > Magnolia sinica. The sequence continues at coordinate 63,501,042 of NC_080577.1, forward strand.
AGTGTAATTTATTACACTAATTGTGGGCGTTGAGAAGTGATTCTCAACACTCCTATTGATGTGCATGATTTCCTTTATGCAAGTTACATTCCATGTTCTTTAAATTCAAGCATTACCTATGCTTACATTTATGTTAAGTTGATATCCTTCAAGTGTTTATGTACCATGATTGAAGTTGTTGTTCCATTACTGTTCTACATTTAATACGAATATCTGTTGTAGGGTAATGTGTTTGGGACTATGAAAAGTCCAGGAAATTGGTAATCTGCCTTAAGGTTGTGGCTGAGATCGCTTTCGCCACAAAGGACATGATTAGACAAACTCGAGTCGTATTAGAGTTGTCGGCAGTGGTTTGGCCACGCGGAGTGTTTACGCACTCTATGTCGCTCAACTCAACGTGCGCTCGTGCTAGTCGAGTTCGTCAAGTAACCCAATTGTCCAATGTATGTTCACCATGTATGGACGTTACTGCTTGAATTTAGGGTATCGAACTTATCAATGAAATCCTAATAACCATGGTACCTTGATCTGCTAAGACTCATGAGCCGGACATGGTGGTATGGGACACCGTGGTCGAGCTGTCGGCCTACGCTGGAGTGACAAGCCTCCCCGTAGTGACCAGTGAGCAACTAAACTCATGAGCCGATTATGGTGGTATGGGACACTATATTCGTGCTGTCGGCCTACATTGATTGGTGATGAGCCCTTTGTAGTGACCTCGAGCATACCTGGATACCACAATGAGGTGACGAGCCGAACTGTGGTAGTAAAGGTATGAAAGGCGTGCATTGATTGGTGACGAGCCCTTTGCTACGACCTCAAATATATGATCGTATGAGATGTCTAGGACTGACGACCCTAGCATGGATCACTGTTTGGATGATGATATGAGGAAGGTATCTTAGCTTCCCAATCTTGTCGTGTGAAATGGACTAATAACAACTTGGTAATCATATCCATGCACCGCATTTGCATGTGCTTTGTAGATGTGGCGCACTTTGAGGTGGTGTCATGCGTAACGTAAGATGAAGACGCTGAGGGTGTACGCGTGAGGGCACGCATCATTTTGCATACATCCTTGCATTAACAAGAGTACTTAGGATTTATTTAATTGTTCTACTTTATCATTACTGTTTGATTGAACTGATAACATGTTAACTAGTGCCTTATTGTTCCACTGAGTTGATCACTCACTCCCACGTTCTGGGGCGGTGTTAAATACCCACCAGACTGTCTTAGGTTCTGATGTTGCAGATGTGGATGCGACTTCTGAGGCAGAGCGGGAGATGGATGATGATGAGGCTACCTTCTCTTATATGCAGTTTTCAGACGGGTTCTAGCGAGCCTTGGTCTGATGCGCGGGATGCTGGGATTATTTTTGGGAATTTAAATGATGTAACTTGATACTTATAATTTTGTTAAATAACACTTTCATACGACCTGGTTTGTATATGTACTTCAGGGATTTACACTTGTACACATATTTTTCTATAAGTCTTCCGCTTGCTTTATTCACTCATCCCTGAATCATATCTGTGTTTTGGCTTAATCTATTCCATGTTTTATGCACTAATACAGTCAACATACATCCATCCTTAAATATGTTGCATAAGTGATGTTTTAGAACTCGGGAGCTGAGTTATGCTCGACCCCCGAATTTCAGGGCGTTAAAGTCCTGCTCTTCGTAGCCCTATGGTGGGACATTATTTGAAGACGTTCGATTAGGTTGTCCATCGAGCATTGGTTTATGAAGAGGACTGGGCTATGACCCAGAGATCGCGAGAGTAGAGTTCCGATGGAGACTGAAAGAAGAGAGCACCAGTCAGCAGTTTCAGGCAGCACTGTCAGCAGAGGAGGTGTAACGACCTTGGAATTTTTGTGCTAATCTTTCCTTAAGTAGTTGTTTTTGGGATAATTAGCGCTTTACTCGATTGCTTGTGAAATTCGCATCAATCACTTTAAATTGTATCTGCATGGCTCTAAACGTGCAGATTAGTGAGCGCCACGTTACTCTGAAATCTGGGATCCATCGCTAAATCCAGTTGTTCTGAGGAATTTTTGGAAGATCTGGATCGGACCTAGACCGCGCGTCGAAAGTCCGATGGCGATGATCTTAGGCTATTGCGGTCACTGAGTTGGGCTTGGTCTTCACCTCAAAAATCAAGTCGATCTGATGTTCTGGGTCGATTTGGTTGAGCTCGGAGTGAAGAGTGTGAGAACGGTTGGAATTTATTAAGCTTTTTATGAAATCTGAGTCGTGTCGCTTGCGCGACGATTGTAAGCTATCTGACCGTTGGATTCTGACCCAATTTCACCCTCTGATCAGGATGGTTGGCCCAGGCATATCCTAGTGCTTGTGGACCTGATCGAGATTCCGTGACCGTTGAATTGAGTGTGGTCCGCCACGGCTGATCTGTAGAGCCGGTCGGTACGAAAACTCAGCCTGACCTAGATCCATGGTCAGTGAGCTTAAGTCCGACCTTTCGTGGTTATAGGCCCACCAGAAGTGCTTCGTTGGATCGAGAAAGGCGTACTTTGGTTATAACCTAAGTATACCTTGACCCTGGGGTTATTTCCATCATTTTAAGGCCTATATATAGTCCTTACACCCTAGCTCTCATTTCCATACGAATTTTCTCTAACCCTAGCTTGGAAAGAGAGTGGAAAAGAGAGAGTTAGTGAGAGAGATTGGTTGGTGAATCATCTTGATTCTTCCTTGTTCTTCTTCACCTTTGAACCTTCACTTTGAATCGTTCCCTTGGCGATTTTGAGTTCTTTTGGGGTAAGTTAACCTAACCCTAACCTGTGTTAGAGCTTAGACTAGCCTTGGTGTTGTTGTATCTCATTTCTATCCTTATTTTAGGGTATTCTTGCGCCGTTGACGAAGACAACTCGTCTAAATCAGTTCGGCGGTTCTTTCTTTGCTTAAGGTGCGGACTTTAAGTGTATAGGTTATGGTTTTCAAGGCTTTCAATCCCAGTTAGTGATTTATTCTTGTTATGGATGAGATTTCACATGTCAAATGTTATGTTTGCATTGCTTTCCTGATATGCATGTGCTATATTGAGATTTGTGTATTCTAAGTGTATTTATAAAGTACCGTATACGTATAAAATACGCACTTGGGCTTGCCATGATTATTGGTCATGTATGTATGCTAGATGCATGTATGACAACTCCTTGGTAAAGGGAATTGTCTAAGTGCATGTATTCCAACATGCGTCATGTATGTTATTCCATGTATGCTAAGTGTTTGTAGAAATGCATGAATGATCTAAGTGTAACTGATTACACTAATTGTGGGCGTTGAGAAGTGATTCTCAATACTCCTATCGATGCGCATGATTTCCTTTATGCAATTTACATTTCAAGTTATTTAAATTCAAGCATTCCTATGCTTACATTTATGTTAAGTTGATATTATTCAGATGTGTATGTAACATGATTTGAGTTATTGTTCCATTACTGTTTTACATTCCATATGAATATCTGTAGTAGTGTAGGAAATTTGGGACTATGCCTTAGTCCAGGAGATCAGTAATTGACCCTATATTCGTGGTTGAGATTGCTTTCGCCACGTAGGACGTATTAGACGAACCCGAGCCGTATTAGAGTTGGCGGCAGTGGTTTGGCCACGCGGAGTGTTTGCGCACTCCATGTCGTTCAATTCAACGTGCGCTCGTGCTAGTCGAGTTCGTCAAATAACCCGATTGTCCAGTGTATGTTAACCATGTATGGACGCTACTGCTTGAATCTAGGGTACCGAACTTACCAGTGAAATCCTAATAACCATGGTACCTGATCCACTAAGACTCATGAGCCGGACATGGTGGTATGGGACACCGTGGTCGAGCTATCGGCCTACGCTGGGGTGACGAGCCTCCCCGTAGTGACCAGTGAGCAACTTAACTCGTGAGCCGATTATGGTGGTATGGGACACTATATTCGTGCTGTCGGCCTACATTGATTGGTGACGAGCCCTTTGTAGTGACCTCGAGCATACCTGGATACCGCAAGGAGGTGACGAGCCGATCTGTGGTAGTAAAGGCATGAAAGGCGTGCATTGATTGGTGACGAGCCCTTTGCTACGACCTCAACTATATGATCGTCTGCGATATCTAGGATTGACGACCCTAGTATGGATCATTGTTTGGATGGTGACATGAGGAAGGTATCTTAGTTTCCCAATCCTGTTGTGTGAAATGGACTAATAACAACTTGGTAATCATAACCATGCACCGCATTTGCATGTGCTTTGTAGATGTGGCGCACTTTGAGGCGATGTCATGCGTAACGTAAGATGAAGACGCTGAGGGTGTACGCGTGAGGGCACGCATCATATTACATTCATACTTGCATTAATAAGAGTACTTAGGATTTATTTGATTGTCCTGCTTTATCATTACTGTTTGATTGAACTGATAACATGTTAACCAGTGCCTTATTGTTCCACTGAGTTGATCACTCACTCCCACGTTCTGGGGCGGTGTTACACACCCACCAGACTCTGTCTTAGGCCCTGATGTTGCAGATGTGGATGCGACGTCTGAGGCAGAGCGGGAGCTGGATGACGACGAGGCTGCCTTCTCCTATATGCAGTTTTCAGACGGGTTCTAGCGAGCCTCGGTCTGTTGCGCGGGATCTATGGGATTACTATTTTGGGAACTGAAATGATGTAACTTGTACTTATAATTTTGATAAATAACACTTTTACACGATCTGGTTGTATATGTAATTCAGGGGCTTACACTTGTACACATATTTTACTATAAGTCTTCCGCTTGCTTTATTCACTTATCCCTGAATCATATCTGCGTTTTGGCTTAATTTATCCCATGTTTATGTGCTAATACAGTCAACATACATCATTCATTAATTATGTTGCATAAGTGATGTTTTGGAACTCGGGAGCTGAGTTATGCTCGACCCCCGAATTTCAGGGCGTTACAGGAGGGGTAAATCAAAGTTTTGATAGCCTACGACTCAATCAGCAGCTTCATCATCATCACTAGCACAGCCAGCCACTTTATCTTCCAGCCCCTTTTCCGGTGTTTGCTTCAGTTAAGGATAGGCCAAACATCGGAGGTGGGATTACCCTCTCCCCTTACAGTAACAAAGGCCACCGCAGTTGCCTCCTCCTCGTCCTCCTCAGTAGCAATAGCAGCAGCGAGCGTAGCTTCCAGCCATCACTCCTAGAGCTCTTCCTTAGTAGCAGAGGCAGCCAGGTAGACCTCCCCAACAGAGATAGCACTAGCAGCAGTAACAGCAAAGGGGATATCCGTATGTTCAGTCCCTAGGTCGAGTATGTATTACAGCTCAGCAGGTACAGACGCAGGATCCGCAGTCTTTCGGTTTGCTTCCCTTGCCAACTCAGGGCCAATTTTATTCCGTGCAGCAGGCGCTAGGCCAGGACCTGCAGTCATTAACCGGTGGAGTTGTCGAGGGTATTCTTCTTATTTCTGGTAACATTGCCCACATTTTGTTCGATTCTAGTGCCTCTCATTCTTTTGTGGTCGAGCAGTTTTGTCGATCGACCAGTATTCCGTCGGAGTCCATATCTAAGGCCTTGATAGTTTCGACTCCCAAGGGGAAGTCTTTCGTGTTGAGCCGTCGTTGCCCTTCTTGCCCGGTGTTAGTGGGCGAGATGTTCCTTCCTACCAATCTGTTCGTGATGTAGATGACAGGTTTTGATGTTATTCTGGGTATGGATTGGCTTGCGAAGTATTGTGCCATCTTCAACTGTGCCACGAGGACAGTTACGTTTCACATTCCGGGCTTGCCAGTATTCCAGTTCGTTGTCAAGCCCAGAGGAGAGTCGTTATCTAGTTTCTTAGCTTTCGTCGTCGAGGATTCCGTGATATAGTGTATTAAGCAGCTGCCAGTTGTTTGTGAGTACCCAGATATGTTCTAGGAGATCCCGGGTTTGCCGCCACATTGGCAGGTGGAGTTTCAGATTGATTTGGTGCCCGGTACCATGCCTATCTCAAAGGCCCTCTACCAGATGGCACCGTTAGAGTTGAGAGAACTGCAGGAGTAGTTAGATGAGCTCCGAGAGTTAGGTTTCATTCGTCCACCTTGGGGAGCCCTGGTATTGTTTGTGAAGAAGAAGGATGGCTCGTTGCTGCTCTATGTGGACTATCGTGAGGTCAACAGAGTCACCATCAAGAATTGATACTCGCATCCTCGTATTGATGATTTGTTTGACCAGTTATAGGGTACACAGTATTTTTACAAGATAGACTTGCGCTCCGGTAACCATCAAAATTGTGTCCGAGAGGAGGACATTCCGAAGATGATTTTCCGGACACGTTATGGTCACTTCAAGTTTCTGGTCTTGTCGTTCGGACTGACCAATGCGCCCGCCGTATTCATGCAGCTGATGAACGGGGTCTTCCGGCCATTCCTCGATCAGTTCATGGTGGTATTCATTGATGACATTCTTATATATTCAAAGACTTGGGAGGACCATGTTGAGCACTTGCAGATTGTGCTTGAGACCCTCCATGCCCACCAGCTATATACGAAGCTGGAGAAGTGTGAGTTTTAGCAGGAAGAGGTGAAGTTCCTTGGTCATGTGGTGACAAGGGAGGGTGTCGCTGTGGACCTTTCGAAGGTTGATGCAGTGCGTCAGTGGGGCCAGCCCACGAACGCATCCGAGATCCATAGCTTCCTTAGTCTAGCTGGATATTATCGTCAGTTTATTGAGGTTTTCTCTCGTATTGCTGCACTGCTGACCCGGTTGACGTGGAAGGGCGTCAAGTTCATTTGGAGTGACGACTGCGAGGAGGCATTTATGGAGTTGAAGGACCGCCTCACATCTGCTCCTGTTCTCACTCTTCCTAATGGGAGTGAGGGTTTTGTTGTATTTACCGATGCCTCCAGAGTTGGTTTGTGTGCTGTACTAATGTAGCACGGGAAGCCAGTAGCATATGACTCGTGCCAACTCAAGGTCCATCGGCTGAACTACCCCACCCATGATTTGAAACTTGCAGCGGTTGTCTTCACATCGAATGTGTGGAGGCATTATCTATATGGGGTCAGGTTCGAGCTCTTCTCGAATCATAAGAGCTTGAAGTATCTATTTTCATAGTCCAAGTTGAACTTGTGTTAGAGGCGATGGATGGAGCTATTGAAAGATTATGATTTCGACCTTCAGTACCACCTAGGTAAGGTGAACGTGGTGGCGGACACGCTCAGCCCTCAGTCACGAGGCCTGGTGGCACTGATGATGGTTCGACAGTGGCAGATGGTCGAGGATGTTTCAGAGTTTGACTTTGAGTTCGGTCCACATTCTTCTATTGTTCAGCTTTCGAGCTTGTCGATTCAACCCTCTTTGGTAGCTAGGGTGATCGAGGCTCAGCAGGCAGATGAGTCACTTTAGGAGTACCGAGCAGAGGCTACATCCGTGGAGCAATTAGACTGGAAAATTGGTTCCGATGGTGGATTACGCTTCAGAGGCTGATTGTGTGTCCCAGACGTGTTAGAGTTGTGTTGTGATCTGATGACCGAGGCACACCGATCGAGACTTACTATTCACCCAAGCTCTAAGAAGATGTATCGTGATATAAGAAGGTAGTATTTTTGATAGGGGATGAAGCGTCAGATTGCTAGTTTTGTGGCCAAGTGTGACACATGCCGGCGTGTCAAGGCCAATCACCAGAGACCCTCTAGTCCCTTGCAGCCATTAAGCATTCCAGTGTAGAAGTGGGAGCATGTGTCGACGAATTTCATCGATGGTTTTTCAAGGACTCAGCGCGGTCACGATACCATTTGGGTTATCGTAGATCATCTGATGAAGTCGGCTCATTTCATTCTGGTACATGCTTCTGGTCTATGGACCGACTTGTAAAGGTGTTCATTGAGGAGATAGTGAGACTGCACAACATCCCAGTTTTGATCGTTTCTGATCAAGACTCCAGATTTACATCTCAGTTTTGGAGGAGTTTCCAGCAGGCGATGGGGGCCACTTTGCATCTCAGCACCGCTTATCATCCGCAGACGGATGGACAGACCGAAAGGGTCAAATAGATCCTTGAGGATATGCTCAAGCTTGTGTGATCAACTTTGTGGGTAGTTGGGATGAACATTTGTGCCTCGCCGAGTTCACATATAATAATAGCTATTAGGCGACAATTGGCATGGCTCCTTTTGAGGTACTTTATGGTAGACCATGTAAATCTCTTAGCTGTTAGACCGAGGTTGGAGAGCATCATCTCTTAGGTCCTGAACTTATGCAGCAGACATCGAAGGCTATTAATATTATCAGGCAGAGGATGCGCACAGCTCAGAGCCAGCAGAAGAGTTTTGCTGATCATCAGCGTCGACCCCTCGAGTTTGCAGTTGGGGACATGGTATATCTCAAGGTCTCGCCTATGAAAGGCGTAGTTCGCTTTGGTGTGAAGGGCAAGCTTGCCTCGAGATTCATTAGACCTTTTAAGATTACCAAGCACGTGAGCGTTGTGGCCTATAAGCTTGCCTTACATCCTGAGTTGTCCACGATCCACGACATGTTCCATGTTTCTATGTTGCGAAAGTGTGGGTCAGACACTATCCATGTAATTGATTGGCAGCCACTCGAGGTCTGTGAGGATGCTTCCTACATTGAGTAGCCGATCTATATTCTTGATCGAAAGGAGCAGGTCCTCCGGACCAAGGTCATTCTCTTGGTGAAGGTACAATGGGGTCATCATTCAAAGGTCGAGGCATCTTGGGAGCACGAGGCCAAGATTAGAGAGCGTTACCCCCATTTGTTCGATGATTGATTGCTTGCATTGCTTGTATTACCTTCTCTTGTGATTGATGATTAAGATATATATAATGATGTTTATGCATTTTTATTGTTCTGATTTTGGTAATTTGGAGGATGAAATTTCTTTGTTGGTAGGAAGATTGCAAGCCCCGACCTGAGTTCTTGTGTGTGCATTTCATTTCTCTTGGTCTCGCGGTCTTACTAATCGAATCCCTACGACCCACGACCCTCGGATAATGTTTGTTATCATCCTTAAGTCCGGTCACATTGACCCAACTTAGATCAGCCTAAGACCTATGCCATCTTGTTCACATCGTCGTTGCAATTTCGTTGATGCATCTTGTGCGTCCATCCAATATATAGATCAAAAGTTATGAACATTTCATTATATGACCCTTAATCATGTGGCCCACTTAGGTGTGATGCATGTGACCCCACTCTTGGCACAAGTTCCAATACAACACTACATACCACACATAAAAATTCCATAGTAAACACTACCCAACTCCACACACCACCAAAGCCTACCCTAACCTATCACTTTGGTTTCTCCTCCATAGGGTAATCATTACTCTCTCTTACAAAACAATCATGACCTCTCTCTCTTTATCTCTCTCCCTCCTCATTTTCTCTCCATGCTAGCAAACCCCTCTCCCAATGTCCTATATTCTCCCATTTCTCCAGCCCTCAAAGCTCTAAAATCCCTCCAATTCCACCATTAAAAACTCATCTCAACCACCAAACCCTCTTCATTGATCCAAGATCTACATGGTGTGGAAGTTTGAGAGCTTGGTTTGCATGTGGGTGACTATATCTTGCTGCTTTCATTTTCATCTCTTAATCTTCTTATTTCTTCATGAATGGAACATATGGGACCTACCAATCCATGGTGGGGATCCCATTTGATCCCATGGATGTGGCCCTTGGCCCATCCTATATGCATGCAATGTTCCATGATGGGGTCATTCTCCATGTACCCCATCATGATGTATCTCATGATCTACACCATTCTAAGGTCATCTAGACCTTGACATTATGTTGGGATGGCATCCCAACCATCCATTGTAAATATAGACCATGCATGTGTTCGTTGTATGTTGTATGTACAAATCAATGTAGATCTATGGGTGTGATTGTTCTTGGGAGGGCCCATTAGTGGCGGGGCCCTACCCTCATGGCCAGATTGTCCTTCCTTCTCTCGTTTTCTCTTATTTTAGATGATGATATGTGTGACCCACTTGGTGGGCCTGGGACGTCCCAAAAATCCAGTAATGGTGGGACGCCCCTACCACCCATTTCATGATTTTTAGGCACTTTATTTGATGCATGCAAGTGTCTGACTTAAGTTCTTGATCTGGACATGTGTGGGGCCCGGTAAGGGAGGCCACACCTCTTTTTATTTTCTGTATATATTTAGTTATGGGCTGGTATGTCCAGCCACATATAGCTGTCCAAAAATCTGGACTGTTTGCATGGACTGTTGTAGTTGATGTTTGGCATGGGGTTGGTCCATGATTTCCACTATTTTTCTTCTTGTTGTGGGATGTATTTTGAAGGAGTGGACCCCACCTTAAAGTGTGATGGATCACACCTCAGATTGTCCATGCAATAGCACCCAAAAAGGGAGGCCCATAGGGGTGGGCGGTCCACCTTGCTAGACCGTCCAGCCCAAATGAATGGAGGGAAAACACAAATTTCAGCTTGATTTTTGAGGGGTGGGCCACTTTTGTGTACCCCACCTTGCTGTATTTTATGGGAAAAATACTAACCATTCATCACTCCCATCATAGATGAAGTTTGGGCCCACCTTATTGGAAAAACATTGTATGGACAACAACATTTTTACCCAGCCGAATTTTAATTCCTACCTTGCTGTCCATGAAGTTCCTCCATGATTTACTTGGGTTTATGACTCTCCTAATAGCCCATCATGTTGGGACCCATCTTGGGGGTGTGGGCCACCACTTTCACCTCAGAAAAATGGAGTATGGCTGCTAGAATGGCAGCCCATAGCTGGATGTTCCAGCAGGGCTAGCGTCCAGCTATGGGCTGACCATCCACCCTCCTAAGGCCCATTATGATGTATGTTTTATCCAGGCCACCCTCCATATTGTGGACCCCATGGGTGTGGCCCACCTCCCATGAGGGATGTCCACCTGTGGGACCCACTTTGATGTGATCAAGGGGGAGCCATCCCAGCCCCTTAGATCGCCCACCATGGGACGCCCAGCCCATTGGGCTGCTGCTCGACATCTAGTCCAGCAGCATGGCCCACCTAATATATGTGTTTTATCCATTCCTCTCACCTGGTGGGACCCTCTGTGACATGTATGGGTCACCAGGGACTAAAATGATTGTATAAATTAACTATTATTGAATTTCCAGCAAGCCCAGATAGTGGGTGGGCTAGAATTTTAACAATATCCCCAAAATTGCTTCACATAAATGTATGTTTTGAGGCAGCATGGCCCACTAGATTTGGGGAATATTTTTATACATATCTTGCCCTATTTCTAATCAGATTTTGGGCTTAATTAGTGCATACTTAAGGCCCACTCCAATTGGGTTTTTATTGGACCAATATTCACATTTATTTGTTAGGTTTCGTCCTGGAACTTTCTTGATAGGCCCCTGACCTTTGGGCCTATATTTAATACATTATTGTGATGGATTTTATGGTCCAAAATACTCAAGTAGTTGGGTCCTTGGTTGCTCATTAAATTAACCTCATACTTGGGGCAAGATGTGAGGCCCAACTCACTAGTTTCAAACATAAGAATTGCCCATATGGTTAGAATAACGAGCTGCCCATTAGGCCCACCACAATGAGTGGGCTCATTATATTTATGGTTGGGCCCAAACCTTACTTGAGGGCCCACCATGTTGCCTATGTGTTGGGCTTGGTGTATAGCCCACCAGGCCATGGATTGCTTAGGCCTTAGGCCTTGCTTTATGTGGATGCAGGTAACAGGCTACTTTTGGGACCCCGTTGAGGTTGGATGTCCTCCTTAGTCACCCTAAGGTAGGCCCATAGGGTTGTTATAGGTGGTTGAAGGCCCACCTCGGATCCTTATTAGAAACGCTTCTTCCTTGGGCTTTTATGACGCTCTTAACTTGTGGGCTACCCACTAGAGAACTTCTCCTTAGAGTACATGTCTATATATCAAAACCTTGTTCCTCCTTGAGGAGGAATGTGTTCCACGTCATCATCATCGAGTAGTGCACTTACACCATTATGACCCATATGCATCATCTGCTTGAATGGATTGCATTGTGTGTGATCATTGGGTTGACATGATAGAGGGATAGAGTTTCTCCCCTTGTGCACATCGAGTGTTTGAAGCTAGTGCATGATCTGTATGCGTGACTCATGCATTGGCATCACATTTCATAATGATACCGCCCGTGCTTCATAAGGGCCTTACCTCCACAGGGACATTCGTGGACGGCCGTATGTGTGGACACCGAAAATGTTACTTGAGCATATAGGGTGCATAGGATGCCCATGGGTGAAATTCTCAAAACTTTCATGGTACCAAGGATCTGGCCCAACGTCGTCACCAAGTGGAAACTATGAGCACACGAGAGCCTTATACTGTTAGGCTGTAACTCCCACTATCGTGTAGTCAGTTGGACAGGGGTGTGGCCTTACCCGCCTGGTGTAAGAAGGCATTGCTAGGCTGAGTCCAACTAGCTCATAAATGGGTCTGCTGCCGTTGAGCCTTATCAATGATTGGCTATCCACAGGCGGGTAGTGAAGTCTTTTACACTCGTTTGACTATGCGGGTCTAGAGAGCGGCAGTCATGCAGCAGTGTAATTGACCCCAGTGATTTTCTTATGATGGAAATGTACTTGATATGTGGATTTGGATATGAGCACTGGCATCACTTCGCATTGCATTCGCATTGGCTGTATAAGCCCCTTCATGCATCGCCTTGTTATGGCGCCCAATACTCATTGCATTGTATTCATGACAAGCCTCGGTAAGGCTAGCAATATTGTCATTGATCATGTTTCCCTTCTTGTATCTCCTACTATTCTTCTGCGCACCATTATCGCACACTTTCACCACCCTCTAAGCTTTCTATAAGCTTATGCATGATCGATGCGTGCAGGAGATCCTAGGTCTGCATCGTAGCGGCAGAGCTTGGATTAGAGTTAAGCCAAGGACCCCTAGTGTTGCAGATCTTCTTCCTACTTCTTTCGTTATCAGATGTATTTCTTTTCAGCTATGTACTTGTAAAAGTTCAAATTTATAGTGGATTTTGTGGTGTGTTCTTTTGTTATTTTTAAGATTTACTTACTGTGATCTTGGGTATACTCATATTGGAAATGGTTATACGGTTATGAAAATTCTCCTTGTGGGATCCCATGATCGGAACCTACCTCAAGAGCCGTGAATGAGTACTACAGAGGCTGTTGCGGCCAGAACAGGCTATCGGGTTCCTTCTGAGTCCGGTTACCGAGTCTGGGGCGTGACACAAATGGACAAAAATCTACTCAAACTTGTAAATCTAACAATAGACAACCTAAAACTTAAAGAAATTTGAAAACAAATCACTTACAAGAGAGTGTGGTTGATGGGTTGGTCGAATGGGGCACTGGCTAGCCGAGGAAGAATATGTGGAGTGACAATAAATTGGGAGTTTTTTCCTTTTTTGAACAAACTGCGATCTTCGGCTAGCCTGAGCAAGTGCTCGACTAGCCGAAATGTTGGTCAACTATGGGCTAGCCAAAAAATCCCAACCAATTTGATTTTTTAATTTTATTGCAACAATTATATTTATTTTTCATTTTTCTTTTCATGCAATTCATAATTACAAATATACATAAAAATAAATGTAAAGAAAAGAATAATTATTTAACAATACATAATCTGATATCATGCTTTAGATCTGGAAACTTAATATTGTCAAGTGGGTTAGTCAGTATATCTGCAAGTTGCTTCTCGGTTTGAATGTATTCCAGTATGATAGTTTTATCTTCAACTAATTCTCGAATATAATGAATAGGTTTTTTAGAGATATTTATCGCACTAGAATTATCATAACATAGTGTCATTGTATCTTGCATAATTTCATAATCCACTAGCATTCTTTTCATCCACATTAGCTAAGTGCAAGCATTCCCTGCTGCAATATATTCAGCCTCTACAGTGGATAGAGATACAGAATTTTTCTTCTTGCTAAGCCATGATACTAAGCAGTTTCCAACATAGAAACATCCACCGCTGGTAGATTTTCTATCATCAACATTTCTTGCCCAGTCTGCATCTGTATAACCTACGATTTGTACAGACATATCATGTGGATACCATAAGCCTAAGTTCACAAAACTTGTAACATATTTGATTATCCGTTTGACAGCAGATAAGTAAGATTCTTTAGGATTAGATTGATATCTAGCACAAATTCTAACACTGAATGCAATATCAGGTCTACTAGCAGTTAAATACATAAGACTACCGATCATACTGCGATATAGTCGAGAGTCTACACTTTTATCTAATTCATCTTTTGAGAGTTTAAGAGTTGTACTCATTAGAGTATTGAAATTCTTACCATTTTCAAAACCAAACCTTTTTACAATGTTCAAAGCATATTTGGTCTGTGAGATGAACATACCGTCTTCAAGTTGTTTGACTTGTAATCCAAGGAAATAGTTTAGTTCGCCGACTATATTCATTTCAAACTTGGATTTCATAAGATCTACAAACTTAGTAGATAACTTAGCGCACGTAGATCGATAGATAATATCATTAACATAGATTTGAACAATTAGGATATTATCATTGCATTTTTTGACAAATAGGATTTTATCAACACTACCCATAACAAAATTATAACTAAGTAAGAATTTAATCAACTTTTCATACCACGCTCTAGGAGCTTGTTTTAAACCATAAAGAGCCTTTTTAAGACAGTAAACATGATCGGAAAGTTTGGGGTCTTCAAAACCCTTTGGTTATTCAACATAGACTTCCTCATTTAGATCACCATTTAGAAAAGTACTTTTTACATTCATTTGATGAATTTTGAATTTTTTATGGCATGCAATGGAACTAAATAATCTTATTAATTCAAGGCACACAACTGGTGCAAAGGTTTTATTGTAATCAATACCTTCTATTTGAGTATAACCTTGTACAACCAGTTGTGCCTTATTTCTGATAATATTCCTCATTTCATCAGTTTTATTTTTAAAAATTCACTTGGTTCCAATCACATGTTTGTTAGTAGGTCTTAAAACCAAATATCATACATCATTTCGAATAAATTGATTTAATTCATCTTGCATTGCATTTATCCAACTTTCATCAGCGAGTGCTTCATTTACATTACCCGGTTCAATTTGGGAAGTAAAGTAGACATGATTACATACATTTTCTAGTTGTCTTCTTGTCTGAACGCCAGTGCGAGGGTTACCAAGTATGTGATTAGTTAGATGATCTTTGACTAATCTTAACTCAGTGTCATCATATTTAGATGAAGATTTAGGTATATTAACCAAATTGATATTAGCATTATCATCTTGATCAAGACTGGGTGTGATCGATTGATCATCTATCACAACATTCATAGATTCTTGTATAACTCTAATTCTTTTGTTAAGAACACGGTATGCCCGACTATTTAGGGCATAACCTAGAAATATTCCCTCATCACTTTTAGCTTCAAATTTTTCTAAGTTTTCACGATCACGTAAAATAAAGCATTTGCTTTCAAAAGTTTAAAAATATTTAATAGTGGGCTTTTTGTTAAACCATAGTTCATAAGTTATTTTTTTTAACTTTTCTAATATAAACATGATTAATTATATAACATGTAGTACTAACAGCTTCAGCCCATAAATTTTTAGGTATGTTCATGCTATTTAGCATTACACTAGCCATTTCTTAAATAATTCTATTTTTTCTTTCAGCAACCCCATTTTGTTGAGGTGTTTTTTTAGCAGAAAATTCATGTAATATACCATGATCATTGTAGTATTTCTCAAAATTGCTATTTTCAAATTCGATACCATGATCACTTCTAATTCTGGTTACATATAACTCTTTTTTAGTATGGATGCATTTTATATATTTTTTGACTTCATCAAGAGTATTTGATTTTTCTCTTAGAAATACTACCCAAGAATATATAGTGTAGTCATCAACTACAACCAGAAAATATTTCTTTCTGCCTCTACTCTTTGTTCTAGTTGGTCCGACTAAATCCATATGGAGAAGTTCAAGATGTCTAGCCTTGGCTAAGGAGTTCACTTTCTTATGAATACTCTTAACCTGCTTGCCTATTTGACATGCGCCACAAACTTTTTCTATCCTTTTCAGTTTGGGTAGGTCACGTAAGTGATATCTTTTGCTCAATTTATATAAATCTCTATAATTTACATGTCCAAGACATTAATGCCATAGTTCAGTCTCATCTGTTTGGACCATGTAGCACGAATGGTTTGTTAAGCAGGAGTTATCAATTATATAGTAATTTTTAGACGTTCTGCAACCATGTAATATTACATTTTCTTTCTCATTTATTATCTCACATCCGTGATCTGAAAATTTTACGCTATGATTATTATCACAGATTTGAGATATGCTCAGAAGATTATGTTTTAATCGTTCAACATTTAGAATATTTGTAAAGAGAGGTAAGTCAGGAAGTTTTACATTACCTTGGTCAATAATCTTGCAGTTGCTTCCATCTCTGAATGTAACTGAACCGTCATTAATTTGGTTGATGTTTGAGAGTATAGCCTTATCACCTGTCAAGTGTTTCGAACATCCACTATCCAGGTACCATCTTGAATGGCTACTTTCTTTGAAAGCTGTGTGGATTACAAAACGCTTAACCTTTGGAACCCATTTAATTACGGTTCTAGGTTTAGGAGGATCTCTTGCTTTACATAGTGTTTAGAAGTTAGGATTTCTCCTTTTCTATATACTCCAGTCTTATCAGAGTTGGATTTCAATAGTTCTTTAATCAAGTCCACAATTTTATCGGCTAAAGAAGGATTTTTGTTATTATTCCTTTGACTTTGGTAGTTGGTACTTTTTTTTATTAGAGACTTGAAAAGGTTTTGAGTTTTTAGAGTCATTCCTTTTATAATTTGAATCTTTTAAAGTCTCTGCTTTAGAGTTCGAGGATTCTCCTTTTACAAAGGTAGGAGCAGAATCCTTGGATTTTGAAGAGTTATTTTTAATATAACCTAGTCCAGACTTGTCACCACATCGCCTAGATGAGGTAAACAATTTTTCAAGTTTCTAGTCACCAAGGGTATATTTCCAATTATCCTTTGAACTCTGAAGGGAGGAAACTTCAAGTTTTAGTTTCTCATTTTTGGATTTAAGTTTTTGTAATTCAGAAGACTTTAAACTCAAATATAATTTAGTCTTTTCAAAATAATCGAAAAAATGAGATTTTTCTAAAACAACTTTTTCAAGTTTTAATTGTAGTTTAGCATAATTTTCTTTTTGAATTTTCAATTTGGCCACAATTTTACAACTTTCTCTTTATAGGGCATCATATGCATCTTGAAGATCATCTTCATTTTCAGAGTCACTTCTTGGAGTTTCATAATTAGATATATCACAGTTATCTGAAAAAGTAATTTTGGCTATAGTCGTAAAGGCTTTCACATCATTTGTATTTTCCTAGTCTGATTCATCAGTGTCAGAATTAGTTTCAAATTCTGATGATTCATCCCAAGTTGATATCATGCCTTTTATTTTAAATTTATCCTTTTTAGGACATTTAGAAGCTAAATGCCCATATTCAAAACAGTTGAAACATTGGGCGTCTTTTGTTTTAGATTTTTAAAATTTTGATTTTCCTTTTTTTTATCAAATGGAAAATCTATTCTTTTCTTATTTTTAAAAATGCTATAAAATTTCTTTGCTAACATAATCATATCATCTTCGTTTTCTTCAAAATCAGAATTTACATTAGATTCCTTTGAATTAGATTTAGAAGATTTAAGAGCAATGTACTTGATTTTAGGGGCTTTGAAATTTAGCTCATAAGTTTGAAGAGAACCAACTAACTCCTCAACTTTCATAGTATCTGTATCCCTTAATTCTTGTATAGCAGTAAACTTTGAATTAAACCTATCAGGAAGTGATTGCAGTATTTTTGTGCGAACCTTGCTTTCACGGATTCTATCTCCAAGACCCCACATGAAATTTACTATGTCATTTAGTTTCGTATAGAAATCCATAAAAGATTCATTTTCTTCCATCCGAATTTCCTCAAACTTGGTTGTGACGATTTGGATTTTTAATTTTTTGACAATAGTAGTTCCTTCATGTGTCATTTTGAGAATATCCCATGCTTGTTTAGTTGTATCGCAAGAAATGATTCTTTTGAATTCATTTGGCAATAGAGTGCAAGTTATTGTATTTAAGGATTTTACATTTGTACTACTTTCCCTTTTCTGAACATTAGTCCAAAAAGTATATGCGGTTTCATCATTGATATGGTTCCATCATCGGCTACCATCATAGGAGGGATCCATTTAGTTACAGTAGCTTACCACACACTTTCATCAATGGATTTAAGGAAAATCTTCATCCTGAATTTTCAATAAGAATAGTTAGAGCTATCAAAGGGAGGTGGCCTAGTAATGGTTAATCTTTCAAAATTTAACATCTTATAGCTCTGGATCTAGCTCAAGGAGGTAAATCTCAAAAATAAATAGAGCAACCCTCTCTAATACCATTTGAAATAGAGAGCTAGCGATGTCCTAGAGGGGGGGTGAATAGGATAATGCTAAATAATTGAAATAAATGCAAAATATGTAAATATTACAAAAATCCGAATCGCTTAAGCATTGAAACCTTGATCTAAATAATTCGTAAGACAACCTTCACTTAAAATATTAAGCGGGACAACCTTATTTTACGACTGTCTTTAAAATCAATCTTTCAAACTAGCTAAAGTATATAAAAGGATTACAATATTCACCACAAGAATGAAAATAATAAATAACATACAATCATTAAAAAGAATAAAGCATTCACTACATGGCATAAGGAGTTATACTGGTTCGGTGCTTAAAACAACCACACCTACTCCACTCCCAAAATTACTACCCTCATAATTTTGGCTTTCACTATAAAAAAGTTTTCACAGGGTCACCTGAACAACCTGATATAGTTCCTTGTGATTTTCACGGGCTATCACAATAAAAACCCAACTGAGAGTTTCACAGGCTATCTCAGACAAAACCTTATTGAGATTTTCACGGGATATATCAGACAAAACCTCACTGAGATTTTCACAGGCTATTTCAGAAAAACCTAAAAAGAAGTTTAGAAAGTTTACTTATCTTCAAATGTAGAAGACGTGGAAGAAGCTTGTAAAAGAATGACCTTTTTCTTGAATGTAGATGGCATAGTATTCAATCAAATAGAAAGAGTCTAGGATTCTATAGATTTTAATAATGGAAAATCCAAATGCTACTTGATTCAATTCTCTTAGATCTCAAAGAAGAGTATAGTTTACTCTCTTAAATTAAGTCTAAAATAAACATGAGAAAAAGAGAATTGAATAAGTTATTAAAATAAAATGTATAAATACCAACAGATAGCTTGTTGAGGACTAGATCTTCTCTCTCACTTGCATAAGAATTGCAATAATTTTTCGTGTTCTTTTAGAATGAGAGTAAGACTCAATTTATAGGCAATGAAGTTACAACTTTGACTAGCCCGAGTCCTCTGAATTATGTTCAAAGGATTTCAGATTGCGCAGGATAAGAATTATCTAAAATTCGGCTGGCCGAATTTTCCGTTTAGCAGGCCGAATTCTTGCGAATTCTAAAAGATTGCATTGTTAGAATTTCACCCAAACTTTTTCAAGCTAGCCGTACCAAAACTTAGGATAGCCAAATTTCCAACAGAAGTTGTTATTTAGCTTGAGCTTGAGGTTGGGCTCACCAAGGAACTTAGGCTGGCCGAATTCTAAAGCAAAAACACTAATAAAAACTCATGAGAAAGAATTTTTTAAAACACCTATTCCTAAGGACTTTCTAGGGTTATACCACCTATGTTATAGAAAATATCTGAGTCATCTTGTCTTGAACTTTGACTTGAAACTTGGCGACGATTTCTTTGAGAAGTGGTGATCTTGTCTTGATCATAAGTCAATCTTGACTTGATCTTAAGCTACTCATAAGCCGATCTTGAGCTGATCTTCAGGAATGTAGAATTGTTGTGAATCCATATTTGTGAACTGATCTTAAGACACTTTTGTCTCATGAAATTTGACAATCTATGTGTGCTTGACATAATAGCACTTTCACGTAGGCTTAGGAGTCTTAATTAAACATGTTTATATTTCCTATAGAGGTCCTGAGTTGTTGGAAATCAAACTGCACAAACCAACCAAATTAGGGGGAGTTCGATCGATCAATCGAGCGATCGAGCACTTCCTTTATTAAGCTTGATTGATCAAACTTGGCCAAAATAGCCCAGCCAGTTCACTGAACTATTTTGGCCTTGCTCGATCAACCAATGACCCTCGGTCAATTAATTAAAGCTAGCCATTAGAGATTTGTTAGAGGCTTTTTCATATAAATTTTACATTCGGATCTTTGTTCAAATGATGGATTTTAGCATTTTAGAGACCTTAATGTACCCTAAGATCTACCAAACCTCCTAGGCTCTCTTCCAAAGAGATTCATGCTCTCTTCTTAGTAATTCTCCACTCTAATGAGCATTCTAAGCTCCTTTACAAGAAGGACTTGATCTCAATCCTTCTCTAGAGGTTAGACATCAATCCTATAAGCAAATCCTAGTGTTTATTAACATCTAGAGTATCTCTCTAGGTGAATCCCTAGTAGGAACCTACTCACATCATTAGGTGTAGGAGATCCGACCCAACTCCCTTATCTTGGTAGCCTCATTAGAGGATCAAATTTAGGTAACCGATTCAAGTAGAAGAAGACTGACTTCAAAGATCGAGGGAGCACAAGAGAAACTAATTGTAAAAGAGAATATCGATCAAGAATCTTACCAAGGTGCATCAAAGGGGCTCAATCAGACAAAGTAAGTTGTCAAGTGTGAGTTCATACACTTTTTACTTACATAGAATTGAGTGTAAGAGTTTATGACCCAAACTCAAATTAGTTCTTGTGTAGGACCTAGGCTCTTATGTAAGGCTGATTTCACTGGACGCGGGTGCATACGTGTTAGTCTCTGTGGGAGCCTCTGGTAGGAGTAAACATAGGTCATTAGATTAGAACTGAGGTTGTTAGTTAGCCGATAAAAAAACTAAGTCTCCGAGGGAGCCTTTGATGGGAGTGTATGTTTAGGTCCTTATGTAGGGCTATAAAGGTTAGGGGTGAACCTATTGAAAACTCCTAAGTAGTGAATATTGGTATACTCGAGGAGAGTACGTCCGCCGAGAGTGGAGTAGGAAAAATGTACCACTATATATGCTTGTGTTTGCGATTGCAAATTGCGCACATTTCTATTTATGCTTATGTGATTGATTAGTTGAATTATTTGAATGCATGAGTTAGATTATATGTTAGGCATTTAACTTGTTAAGCACACACAAGTTCACTATCTATCTAGACTAGTTGCTTAATTGGCATATATTTTATAGTCTATGTGATTGGATGCTTTGTCTTAGAAGCCTTAGTGATAATTGCCTTACAAAGTTAAATTGGTAAATTGTTTAAGTAGGCATTTATGTTTCATTTGAAGAATTTTTATTTGGTCCTAATCACACCCCCTCTAAGACTTAGCTATAATTCTATTACTCTATCAAGCTTCTGCCCGCACCATGGTAAACTCTTATTCCCATCACGTAATTTCAAAATCGTTCAACTTGCATCCACAAGTGAGCACATGAGAACGTGTGAAGATCCCTAGTAGAAGTTTTTTAGATATTTCTAAAGAGGAAAGTTACACTGATTTGAAATTATTCAATATTGAGACATTTAGACCGTTGGTTCGGATTAAATCGAGGATATCATCCTTAATTACTATTCTATGAATATCCCTATAGTCGCAACCCTGATTGAAGATCAGTCATTGTTGAATTGATCTCTTAACCATATTCGTCAGTCAATGTGTCCAATCTACAGGAAGAGCATACCTTGCGTAGACCGCCACCTAGACTAATCATTTCACAGCTTGGATCGATCTATTCACTACAAGGTGGGCCATAAAAGCCAAAATTAGCCTACCATTATATTAATTGACCATTAGCCCCATTTATAGGGCAACCAAATTCCTAAATAAGACTATAAATACCTTTGTTTTGAGCAGCCCCATTCCCATACGAATTTTCCCTAATTAAGCTAAGTTAAAGAGTGTTAAAGTGGGAGAGTTGTATTAAGAGAAAAAGAGAGTTGAAATCTAGGTATTTTGTGCTAGGAGGGACTGTTGAAAATCCACCATTGTTGTTGCCTAATCCTCCACCTAATAGACTTTTACCTAAACTTTTAGGTTAATATTCATCTTACATTTTAATTGAGGAATTAATTTATAAATTTCCTGATCTTAATTAATATTGTTTTGAAATTGGTATGGGGAATTTAGGCCCTGCCTAAATCTCAAACCTTAGGTGCAACCAGATTTAGAAATCTACTTCAAAGGTGAGGATTATTCCTTCTAAGTTTTCCTTTATTAGCCCTTAATAGTTAGTGAATTTTTACTTTTGATGAAATTGTCTATGCTACTAATGTTGGAATTTCTCTATTATAATAATTTATATGTTAATTCCTGCTAAGTTGATAATATACTTGATGAAATGTCTTATTTGTATGGAATCATGATGTTGGAATCCATCTATACTACTTGTTGTGATGTAATTATATAAATTTTCTTAGCTTGTTGATCAAATGTTTGTGTACAGACCCAATTAACTTATCATGATATTGTGTTGGATTGATATGTGTTTATGACTATGTACATGATAGCATATATCTGGATTGTTGTGGATCAAGCTCTGAAAATTGTTTGGACTAGTGGATTGCCTATCTTTAGAATAGACATCACAAGATTATTCAGTCGAATGGGGCAGAACACGGTCGACTGACAGTAGTCAAGGCTATACGGGTTATTTTACACCTAGTGCCAGTTTTGATGAAATTCCCTTTGGTCCACCAATGGGATCCATCCAAAGTTGATTGTTTAATTGTTTGTTTATCGCTAAATAACTTGTTGAATTTAGGATACGACGATTTCCTTTAACTTACAATTGCCAATTATAACCGTTAGTGTGTAGTACATGAAATTGCACATGGTAGGCCCACGTGCTACGCGTGCGAAAGCTTGGTGGAGTTAAGGAATGAATGACTGTCATATGGGGGTGAATAGGACCACTTAAAAATTATGCCAATTGAAAGATCAATTGCGTAATTAAACTAATTTACCAATTTAAACTAATAAGGCAATTAACACTTATGTGTGGGATGTGCTTACTATCTATAGACTATAAAGCATGCATCAATAAGCAACTAGTCTATAAACAAGATAGTAAACTTATGTGTGGGATGTGCTAACTATCAACTCCTAGCATTCATCAAATCATGCATACGTATAATTAAAATTTTAATGAAATTACATATGGAATAGGATATTACGACTCTGCATGGAAGCTTGGTGGAGATATAGAATGAATGGCTCCGTCCTAGATGGGGGGTGATTAAGAACAAATAAAACTTATGCCAATTAAAAATACACTTGTCGAACTAACTAAGGCAAATTAGCGCTAAAGCTTCCAAGATAATAGTGGGCCCGATTACATTGACTATAAATTTTATTCCAATGAAGCAACTACTCTATAAATAAGATAGTGTACATGTGTGCGTGTGTGCGTGTGTGTGTGTGTGTGTGTGTGTGTGGGGATGTGCTAAATATCAAATCATAACATTCATCTAATCATGCATACATATAATTCATGAAATTAAATCTATACGCATAATTTGAAATGTGCTCAAAAAATAATCTCAAACACAAGCATATATAGTGGTTCGGTTTCCCTACTCTACTCCTGACAAACGCACTCTCCCTAAGTATACCGGATTTCACTATCGAAGATTTTAAATTAAGTTTACCTTTAACCTTTACAATTATACACAAGGACCTACAATATACTCACCCATGTCAGTGGCCCATGCAAGGAGTTACCAAATACTCACCCGCGTTAGTCGCCTATACAAGAATTTACCCAACGTACACTTCTGACGAAGGCTCTTGTAAGAGACTTAGTTGGTTTTCTATTGGCAAGCCAACAACCTCTGTCCTAGTCCAAGTTCCTACGTTTACTTCTATCAGAGGCTCCCACGGAGACTAATATGTACACACCCTTGTTTGGTGAATTCGGCCCTATATAAGAGCCTAGGTTCTACATAGGAAACTATTAAGTTTGGGTCACAAACTTTTGCCCTCAATCCTATACAAGGAAAGAGAGTATGGACTCACTAATTGACACTTGTCAAATTGAGCCCCTTTGATGTGTCATTTTTAAGTCATTTCTTTAAAGCTCTCCCATGCTTAAATTAGCTCCTCAATTGCTCCCCCAATCTTTGATGTCAATGCTTGTCAATCCTTTAACTACAAGATCAAACACCTTGCATGCAATTTTCCTTTGAGGTGACTAAGGTGATGGGAGTTGGGTAGAATCTACTATAACTAATGGGGCAGTTGAAATACTAGGGGATTCACCTAGAAACATCTTCTAGAGGATTTAGACAAATGATATGACATGAATATTGGGTTTAATCTCTAGAAAATAGTAGAGTTCAAGTTCATCTTCAAGGTGGAGGTTGAAATCCTCATTAGAGTGTTAATCTCAAGGAAGATTACTAGCAACTTATGAGATTAGAGGTCTAGGATGTAGGATATCAATGTGAAATCACCCAACCTTCTATTGCACCAAAACTCCCTCATTTTTTCTAAGAACCAAATGCCCTTTTATAAAAAGTTTTTTACAACAGCTATAAAATGGCTAGTTAATGGCTTTGTCAATAAGATTGAAAGGCCCTTCGATGGGATCGAAGGTCCTTTGATAGGATCGAATAGTTAGTTGATCCCCATTGAAAAAATTTAGAATTATATCTGATGCTTATTGGACTCATACTTCAATTTGATCGCGTGGTCTTTCAATTCCATCAAGTCCCATCGACATCATGTCAATGGGATCAAGGACCACTCGAAAACTGTTGTTTTGGGCATTTGATTTCAAAATAGCTTAGCACCTTTCCTAGCCTTATTTATCATGTTCCAGTTACACTCCTAAGACTATGGAATGATCAACAAGGTTTACTTATAGGTTTAGGATCATCTAGAGGTTTAATAGATGTTTTGGGTCAAGGTTAGGGTCACCAAGGCATCTCATATACATGTTTTTTCCTCCTTGATACTCATGTCCACTTGCGTCTTTAGTCTTTAACTTCTAAGGGCTTAACCGACTACATGACATACGAACTCACATGATTGATAGAGTAGGTGGAAAAATTAGTGCACTAACAATTAAATCCACAAGCATAATTAGAAATGTGCTCAAATGACAATCCTAAACACAAGTATGCATAGTGGTATAGTTTTCCTACTCCACTCCCAGTGGACGCACTCTTCTTGAATGTATTGGTATTTACTATCAGAGGTTTTAAATAGGTTCACCACTAACTTTTATAGCCTTACACAAGGATCTAAGTCCTACATAAGAACCTAACATACACTCCCGTAGGAGGCCTACACAAGGATTTACCCATGTACTCACCCATGTCGGCGGCTTACACAAGGACATATCAAGCATACACTCCCGCCAGAGACCTATAGAAGGACTTACATATACTCACCCATATTGGTAATGATATAGTCCTACACAAGAACCTACGCGAGTTTGAGTCACAAACTCGATACTCAATCCTACACAAAGGAATAGTATGTGGACTCCTACAATTGACAACTTACTTACTAGATTGAGCCCTTAAGATGCTTTATGCGTAACACACTTCTTCAAAGCTCTCTAATGCTTAAATCCGTTCCTCAATTACTCCTCTAAACGTTGATGCTAATGCTTTATCTGCTACGGTCGTTTGCCTTACAGATGATGTGCCAAAGAGGTGACCAAGGCAATGGAGGTTAGTTGAATCTCCTACAACTCATGGGAAGGTTGTAATCCTATGAGATTCATCTAGATTGGTCTTCTAGAGGATTAAGACAAAAGATATGTTAATAAAATTGGGTCTAATTTGTAGAAAATGGTGGAATTCAAGATCATCTTCAAAGTGGAGGTTGGAATCTTCATTGGAGTGAAAATCTCAAGGAATATGACTTGGAACACATGGGATTAGAGGTCTAGGATGTGGGATATTAATGTGGAATCATCTAATCTTCTATTGTACCATATACCCATATAAATGCTTAAAAACTGAATGCCTTATATAAAGGAACCAACTTCCAATGGTAACAAAAAAGGCAGAAAATGGCTCTCTCGATCAATCAAGAGATGCCTTCGATCGATCGATCGAACTCCCCTTTAATGGCATCAAAGGGTCCTTCGATGGATCGAGAAACTCTAGTTATTTAGTGAATTTGTTGCTGGACATTTTTGGTGACCTTCGATCAATCAAGCCCTGAGTTCGATGCTTGAACCCAAACCTTTGATTGATCGAAGGTTTGTGCGGGAGGCATCGATGCATCAAGCTTCACTTGAAAAATGTTATTTTAGGCATATGTTTTCACAGTAGTTTTGCACCTCTTTTAACCTTATCATATAACAATTTGGCTCTTAAGGCTATTTAATAATCAACCAAGGTTTACCTAAAAGGGTTCGGATCATCTAGAGGCTAAGGGTTGTTTTGGGTTTAAGGTTAGGGTCACAAAGGCACCTTGTTTACCAGTTCTTCACTCCTTAATGCTCCATGTTCTCTTGTGTCTTTAGTCTTTAGTTTCCAAGAGTTCAACTGACTATATGACACACGAAATCACGTGATTGACAAAATAGGTGCACTAACAATCCAATCTTATAAACAAAGTCTCATATGCCAAGCATGGTGATACAGGATACTATGTCAGAGTTGTTGGCCTATGCTATGTAACAAACCCCCCAAGTGTAACGTCCTGGATTTTTCCCAACTTGGCGATGGATGTCCTTAGGCACAGGGTCGATCATAACACCTTATTAACTTCTCAGAACTCAATCCTAAAGACTAAAATTCCTTTTTAACCCATTTCCTTCAAAATCTCACCTTTCACCACCTTATTCGTCAAATTTTTTTAAGTACTTTCATATTAGACACAAATCATAAAGTTTAGGTAATGAAGAACAATACTTAAACTAAAAATTACTATAAATAGTAAATAAATAAATAAAATAGGTTTTTGACCATTAAAATTTTGTAATATCATGAAATACGTAGGCAATTTAGATAGATCAGCTTCTCCTACCCCAAAATCATATACTGCACGTCGAATAACTCATTCTGGGGTGCAAGATATACTTATTTCTAAAATCTCATGGTAAAACACCACCAGACACTACAGCGGGCGGGCGGCGCCACCGCCGGAGCACCAAGTTTTGGTGCACCCTCGCTACAGATTTTCTGCACTTTTCGTTCGACTTCAAAAAGTTATATCTCCCTCGTTACAACTCCGATTTAGGTGATTCGAAAGCCATATTGAAGCTTGATAAGTCTAGTTTAATATAAAACTAATAGAAAAATATAATAAAAATTTAAATATAATTTAATCTAGGTTGATGTGACGACTATCTGAAAATTATTAGTTCAGACAGCTGCTACTTCTAGAATTTTTAGAATTTTTCTACAACATGAAATCTAATGAAATTTGGTAGAGATGAAGTAAACTTGATGATGAACTTCTTAAAAAATAATTAAAATAATATACTTACTAAAGGCGCCAAGAAGGGACATAGAACTACCCTAGGACCTTATTTTGTTAAAATTAAGGCGAAGTTTAGTTAAGTACTAGACTAAACAATTGATGAATTTGGCTTGAACCACTTTCTATGCAAACTAAAAGACCCAAAATAATTAGAATCGCTAATGCTACATTACCTAAAAACCTAGGATCTATCTCAAAACCAAGTTGCTCTCGGGAACGCGTTGAAACTCCATATCAGACTAGACCACGCGTCGAAAGTTCGATAACCGCAAAACTATACGGTTATGACTGCCTTGTTGGACTTAACTACCATCTCAGAAATCAAGTCCTAATAGTGTTCAGAAATGCACAACTTGAGCCCGGAGTGAAGTGTGCGATAAACACGAATATCTTTAGGAAATGAACTGAAACTTAAGTGAATTGAGCCGTTCGCTTGGAGGCCAAATCTGAGGTTTCATCGTCAGATTCTGACCCAATTACACCCTTGGATTAGGAAAAATTTTCAACACATGTCAGTGTACTTGTGGCCCTGATCGAGTATAGGTGACCGTTGAACTGAAACTGGTCCTCCACGGTCGATCCGTAAATTCGATCGGACCGAAAACTTAGCCTGATCTAGATCTAATGTCAGGAAACTTTTTCTGGACCGTATGCAAAAAAGGGGCCTCCAGATGTGCTGTGTTGGACCGAAACGGCCACCGTTTGGCTATAACCTAAGTATACCATGACCCTGGGGCCATTCCCATCAGTTTTGGGCCTATATAAGGGCCTTAAACCCTCTCTCTCTCTCCCTTTACATATGAATTTGCAACCCTAGGAGAGAGAAGAGAGCAAAGAGAGAAGGAAATAGAGAGAAAGTGAGAGAGAAAGTGGGAGAGAGTTCCCGGGATTCGATCTCATCGCTCCATGTGCTTAACCACCCTGTCTGTATCATTATTTCGGCGATTCCGACTCCGTTCTTAGGTCAAAAATCCTAACCCTAATCTATTTTAGGGATTCAAGTAGAGTAAATGGTGAAGTAGCTAACCTATTTCAGTTATAGTTTGTCGTTGTGCCGTAGGTGAGGACTTAATGTTTAAACTGAGTTCATTGCAAGTCTATCGGCGAAAGGTGCGAACTATAAACGTTTAGGTTATGGTTTTCAAGGCTTTCAATGTCAGTAATGGTTTTTGATTAACTTGATTGTTGTCACATGTGCTTAGATACGATGTTTTCCATATATTACTTATAGATATAAACTATGTTGAGTATAATGTGTTCTCTATATTTGTTGAAATGTCTGAACGACAATGGAAATATGATTTGTGCTTGCCATGCTTATAAATTGAGAATATATGATCGTTGTATGAGTGGCAGCTCCTTTGTGAAAGGATTAGCCCTAATGTCTGTTGGAACTAGTATATTATACATATGTGTAATATGTAGTCTAAGTGTTTGACAAAATGCCTATATGAGTAATTGGTTGATGCTTTGTATTTACGAGGGTTGTTAAGATAACATTCTCAACTACCTTAGCTATATGTATACTTTTCTTCATATAGCTTTAATTTCAAGTGCATTATTGTGTAGCAAATGTATATGTAGAATATCATGTTATATGTGTTGAATAATATGCTCAAATGATATGTATGTTGGAATTGGTTGTTAAATGCCGTATGACTATCATGTATGCGTACTTCTAGCATTTGACTGTGATTAGGACTACGACATAGTCCAGGCAATCGGTAACAATTCTTATTTGAGTGGCTGAGCTAGTTCACCACATTTGATGCGTTCGGGGAATCCGAGTCATACGATGATTGTCGACAGTGGTTAGCGCTCCATGTCGATTAATTCAGCGTACGCTCGTACCAATCGAACTTGTCAAGTAACCCAATTTGCCCATTGTGTGTTTACCATGTATGAACACTATTGCTTGAACCTAAGGTACCCCTTACCAATGTAAAGACCCGTCTCAACCATGGTACCATGATCCGCTAAGACTCATGGCCGGGCATGGTGGTATGGGACACCGTGGTCGAGCTGTCAGCCTATGCTGGGGCGACGAGCCCCCCCGTAGTAACCAGTGAGCAACCCAAACTCGTGAGCCGAATACGGTGGTATGAGACATTGTATTCGAGCTGTCAACCTACACTAGCGCAGCCTGGCTGTGGTCCCCAGTCGGGTTGGTGATGAGCCTTCAAAAATAGACTGCCAGTTGGTAGGGCGTTGGTGGAGTGACCTCGAGTATGAAATAGGCCTACCCAGGTGCAACCTGGCTATGCTCCCCAGTCGGGTTAGTGACGAGCCTTCGAAAATAGACTGCCAGTTGGTAGGGCGTTAGTGGTAGTGACCTAAACTTGCCTATCATATGTGATTAACTAGGATAGATGACCCTAGATGAATCACTGTTTGGGTAAATGATACAAGGGAGGTACCTTAGCTTCCCAATCCTGCTATATGAATATGTCTAATTAAGAACTTGGATAACACGACCATGCATCATATTGCATGGTGCTTTGGCGAGGAAGTGCACAGAGGAAGGGGTGCATGCTGCGATCGTGAGATGATTCGTTGAGGGAGAGTAGGCGAGGGCATGCATCATTAGGCATATCATTCCTGCATTAACAAGAATACTTAGGACTTGATTATTATACTGCTTTATCATTATTGCTTGACTAAATTGATAACATGTTAACCTTTGCCTTATTGTTCCACTGAGTTGATCACTCACTCCCACGTTCTGGGACGGTGTTTTAAAACACTAACCAGACCCTGTTGTAGTTATAGATGATGTTGAGGCTTGCGAGATGGAGCCTACCTTTTACGACGACGACGAGGAGTTCTCCTACATACAACTCTCTGGCGGGTCTATATAGACTTGGAGTTACAAATCGGGGCTACAGGGATATGGATAGATGACATTACACTTTATCATTTTTTTATATCTTTTGGAGTTACACTTATATTTATTAACCTGGAGATGATCATACTCTGAAGACTTACAATCATTTATATGCTTTATATATCTATCGTAGTCTTCTGCTTATATAATCTAATTGTCTTTGGAGAATGATATGCCGATTTAGTGTAATCCCACTCATGTTTAAATGCACTAATATGGACAACATTCAATTATCATTATCTATGTTGTATAAGTGATGTACTGGAACTCGAGGGCTGAGCTTCTACTCGACCCCCGATTTTCAAGGAGTTACAAGTTGGTATCAGAGCATGATTTGGATTAAAATGGACCTGGGTTATGGTAACACGATACACACTGATGTACTTTAATCTAGGAGGGAGCAATAAAACGTAGAAACAGTCGTAGGATCCCCAATTTTGCCCGTCGGTGATCGTATGACCGTTGAAGCGAAACTGATAGTTGAAATGCGTCCTGTATGTGACCGAGATCACATAAAACGATCTCAATCCCCTTCTAGACCGTCAATCGACAGGTTTGGATGATAATTCGATGAATCCCATGGTCAAAACACGCCAAAAGCATGAATACGTGCGAGTTGAAGTCCGAAAGTGCGTCAAATGGTGTGGGGGCCACATTATAATTTACAGAGGGACCCAGGGGGGTCCCACATGTTTTCAACATCCCGGGGAGGGGTAGACACCCCCCTCCAGGCGGAGCTACCGCCAGACGTCCAAAGCCCGGGTGGCGGCACCACCCAGTCAGTGGTGGACTACCCACCGGCGGCAATGTGGGCCCTGTCACATGTGTGGGAGCACCCCACTACCCCTTTAAACCCTCTTTGGGGTTCTTTGACCCATTCAAGCCCCCTCCACCCCATTTTCCCTCCCAAACACTCCAAAGCTTCCTTTTCCCCTCAAATCTTTTCTTCCATACATTTCCAACCTTCAAATCTTTCATCTTGATCATCCTTACTTTCCCATTCCTCAATTTCATCCCTCCACCTTCACTATTTCTACCCATTTGAGCACAAAAGCCCTCTTTTGTGTCTTTTAACCTTCCAAATTTTCTACTTATTACATCTACCCACCACCATTGCCCTGAAACTATCATTTTCATCTCCCTCTCTTCCCTATTTCCATCTATTGAGCACAAAGGCCCTCCTTTTGTGTCTCAAGACCTCCAAGACCCACCAACCCATCTCATCCTTCAAGTATTTCCACTTCCAATGGCTCTTTTCGAGGTTGTCACTGCCATCTTCATAGTCTCTACGCTCCTTTCTCTCATGGGAAAGAAGAGGGCATCCACGGATGAAGTCGGGCCTAGCTGCCCAACCCATACAAGGAAGAAGACGGGCGCCGAAGCAAGCACGAGCGTCGAATGACAGAGAAGATCAAAATGGGATCTTGACCCAAAGACCCCCATCGAAAGATCGCTAATGGCGGGCGTCGAATTAGGTAGGTTTCGTAACCGAAAAGTTGAATTCGAGGCTCATGTAGATGAAAAGCTTTTCGGGTTATACCCGGTAATGGACATACTCCTAGAAAATGGTTGGGGACCCATATTTGAGGGAAACACTCATGCAAGTGAAGGCACCGTATGAGCCTTCTGTGCTCATATATGGAACCCGCTATTAGAGCCTCCTCAGTTTACTATCCCTTTGGGAAGAGAGGAGGCCCAGGATTCAGATAGGGGACCTCCAACTGCTACTCGTGAGGACCGCCGTGATCAGGCCGCCATAGAAGCCCGTATGGCTAAGATAGAAGAAAACCAGGCCGAGTTGAGGCAAAAGCTTGAAGAGAATCAGACTCATCTGAAACAGGAATTTGAGAAGACGTCTCACACCTTGGAGGTGCTCCTGTGTCGTATGCGGGATAGGGGGCACCTCCGCCCTCACCAGAGTCAGCGAACTAGTCATATGTAAAAGTTGCCTGTTGTCTTACTTTGTTTCTCACTTTTCTAGGTAACAGCCCTTGTTGGTTTAGTTAGGTGTTAGAATAGTTTGTGTTAAAACTTTTACTAAATTAGCTCACAAGCATCTTCTGTCATGATTTCGGTAATTCCACATCATATGTATCGTGACGATTTTGGTTAAATGAAAAGCATGAAGCTTCTTTGGAGTGAGATATATAGAATGTTTGGAGAAGTGTGTGTTGTTATTTTAAATCTTACACACGTGCACCCTATGTTGTATATAGGAAATGCCTCCGAAAACCATTCTGAGTACAACACGTCTTGCACTTGACGGATCGATTGACGGGGCATCTCCCCTGAACGATAACCATACGGACCCCAGTTTGGGCCTAACTTATGACACTATGCCGGATTCTCAGCCGGCCACTGGCCCCACTAATGGGCCGACACCTGTCGCACCACCAGTTCCTGAGCAAAACCGCGCGTCTACCTCGACACCGCACATGCCTCAGTCGGCTCCTCTTACTGATAGGTTGGAGCAGATAATGTTCTTGATGCAGCAACAGCAACAACTGCAGCAACAGTAGCAGCAACAGTTTTTCACCACCATAGCAGGGGCCCTTGTCAAGAATATAAGTGTGGTTCCGCCTGCATCACCTATGCACCCTTCTGGGAACATGAATACCAATGGACTTTTTTGAGCACTTTCAGCATTTTCGTCCTCCCACTTTTGTGGGTACTCACAGACCCGAGGAGGCTGATTTCTGGCTAGATCGCATCTCTAAGATGTTGAAGCTGCTACACTGCACTAAGGCAGAACAAGTTGAGCTAGCCACCTATATGTTTGAGAAGGAGGCTAGTTTATAGTGGGACAGCATCCTACGAACAATTCCCATAGGACACGCGTGGAGCTGGGATGCATTTGAGATAGCTTCCATGAGAAGTACTTTCCCCTCACATACCGTAATGAAAAGAAGAGTGAGTTTCTTCGCCTCCGACAGGGAGGGATGACCGTGTTAGAATATAAGAAAAAATTCACAGAGCTAGCCAGATACGCCCCTTTGATACTAGCAGATGAAATGATGAAAATGTGGCATTTTTTAGATGAGTTACGGCCCGATATCCGCACTAGGAGGTGTTACACTGGCACCCCCAATTACGTTAAGCTAGTCAACATGTCTCTATGAGCTGAGCAAGATGGAGAAAGTTTCTCAGACATATATACCAATGGGCCCAAGGCATCATCCCAAATTACAGCACTAGTCAGTCCTAGGTAAGAGGCCACATGTAGACTCGCCTCCCAGGCTCAAGACTCCACTGACCCAGTAGAGATGAACGAGCCATTGGTGTACATATTGCAACAAAGGGGGACACACCGACCCCTTCTTTTTTACCAAGATGAAAGACAATGGTATCGTGCCACCTCAGAAGATCGACCGTCAGCCACTACGTGATATAGCGACTCCACCTCTACGATATGCACCACCAGTGCAGCCATTCTACCAACTACCTGTATCCCAAAATAGGCCGCCTCAACAACCTATGGCAGCACAACCAAATCATCCTCAACAAGCCCGTGTGCATGCACTTGCAGCTGAAGCACCCGAGTTAGTAACTGCAGCGCCTTTGGCCTTTGAGGTCACTGCCCACATTTAAGGTATACCTGTATTCCTATTAGTAGGCACTGGGTCTATTAAACCAATTCATATGAAAGAATAGGCCTAACAATGGATTACTATAAAAATTATAAAAATAATATGGTAACTAAAGGTGACAAATATGTTATAAATAATAGAAGGGATGAAATGAAAATTTTCTACAACTTCGAGTTGCCCATAACCCCCTACCATATGATTGAAATGTTGACATACAAATATAATTTTAGGAGATTGAAAACCCTTCTAGTATAGTCTTTTGACTATGAGCACCATGGAAAAACTTATTATCTACCAAGTTAAACATAGGTTAAACAAGAACTCTCGTTGAACAAGACCCGAAGGACAACCTTATAAACATGAGGCTTGAACCTCCTAATGAATTATAATACTCCTAAAATAATTAAGATTATCAGATTTCAGAATTTTAAAATCATATCCCTATGAGACATTCGCAGCTTAACTCAATTCTCAATCCTGGTTGATTACCAAAGGACTCACTGCTTTGACTGAGCAGAAGACCAAGATCCATCAGGATTAGGAAGGGATACAACGAGTTGTCTGCCCTGGTCAGGCGGGCAATCGACGTATCGGATTTAAGCCTACTACAATTGTCTTTTCATATTAGCCCAATCTAAAGAGTAGATTATACCACACTTAGGTAAACTTTATCATCAAACACTTAGCACAATAATAATGATTTGGACATTTATTTCCAAACCTTAAAGGTAGAAACTTTTTAGGGGGGTAGATCAATATGAGCTAGGCTGATGTAGTTATTATATACCTTAACACGTGTATAAACCTGAAACCAACAAGACTAAGCAAAATGAAATAATAAAATCTTTACTTATTACCCTTAGCCAATTTCGGGGATGAAATTATTTTTATGAGGGGTAGATTGTAACGTCCCAGATTTTTTCCAACTTAGCGATGGACGTCCTTAGGCACAGGGTCGATCATAACACCTCATTAACTTTTCAGAACTCAATCCTAAAGACTAAAATCCCTTTTTAACCCATTTCCTTCAAAATCTCACCTTTCACCACCTTATTCTTCAAATTTTTTTAAGTACTTTCATATTTGACCTAAATTATAAAGTTTAAGTGATGAAGAATAATTCTTAAACTAAAAATTACTATAAATAGTAAATAAATAAATAAAATAGGTTTTTAACTATTAACCTTTTGGAATACCACAAAATAAGTAGGCTATTTGGATAGATTACCTTCTCCTACCCCAAAATCATATATTGCATGTCGAATAACTCATTCTGGGGTGCAAGATACACTCATTACTAAAATCCCATGGAAAAACACCACCAGACAACACAGCGGGTGGGCGGCGCCACCGCCGGGTCGGTGGCGCGCCGCCCTACAGATTTTTTGCACTTTTCATTCGACTTCAAAAAGTCTTATCTCCCTCATTACAATCCGATTTAGGTGATTCAAAAGCCAGATTGAAGCTTGATAAGTCTAGTTTCATATAAAAATAAGAGAAATTTTTAATAAAAAATTTAATATAATTAAATCTAGGTTGATGTGACGACTGTCCGAAAATTATTAGTCCGGACAGCTACTACTTCTAGAATTTAAGAATTTTTCTACAACACGAAATCTAAGGAAATTTAGTAAAGATGAAGTAGACTTGATGATGAACTTCTAGAAAAATAATTAAAATAATATACTTACTAAAGGTGCCAAGAAGGGACATAGAACTACCCTAGGACCTTATTCTGTCAAAATTAGGGCGAAGTTTAGTTAAGTACTAGACTAAACAATTGATGGATTTGGCTTGAACCACTTTCTATGCAAACTACAAGACCCAAAACAATTAGAATTGCTAACGCTACATTACCTAAAAACCTAGGATCCATCTCAAAACCCAGTTGCTCTCAGGAGCACGTTGAAACTCTATATCGGACTTAGACCGCACGTCGAAAGTCTGAAGATCATGAAACTTACGGTTATGACTACCTTGTTGGACTTGACCACCATCTCAGAAATCAAGTCCTAATAGTGTCCAGAAATGCACAACTTGAGCCCGGAGTGAAGTGTGTGAGAAACGTGAATATCTTTAGGAAATGAACTAAAACTTAAGTGAATTGAGTCATTCGCTTGTAGGCCAAATCTAAGGTTTCAGACCATCAGATTCTGATCTAATTACACCATCGGATCAGGAAAAATTTTTAACACATGTCAGTGTACTTGTGGCCCTGATCGAGTATAGGTGATCGTTGAACTGAAACTGGTCCTCCGCGGTCGATCCGTAAATTCGATCAGACTAAAAACTTAACCTAACCTAGATCCAATGTCAGGGAACTTCCCTCAGACCGTATGCAAAAAAAGGGCCTCCAGATGTGCTCCGTTGGACCGAAACGGCCACCGTTTGGCTATAACCTAAGTATACCACGGCCCTGGGGCCATTCCCATCAATTTTGGGCCTATATAAGGGCCTTAAACCCTCTCTCTCCCTTCACATACGAATTTGCAACCCTAGGAGAGAGAAGAGAGTAAAGACAGAAGGAAAGAGAGAGAAAGTGAGAGAGAAAGTGGGAGAGAGTTCCTGGGATTCGATCCCATCGCTCCACGTGCTTAACCACCCTGTTTGTATCGCTATTCCGACGATTCCGACTCCGTTCTTAGGTAAGAAATCCTAACCCTAATTTATTTTAGGGATTCAAGTAGAGTAAATGGTGAAGTAGCTAACCTATTTCATGCTATAGGTTGTCGTTATGCCGCAGGAGGACTTAGTGTTTAAATTGAGTTCGTTTCGAGTCTACCGGTGAAAGGTGCGGACTATAAACATTTAGGTTATCGTTTTTAAGGCTT
The DNA here is from genome assembly GCF_029962835.1 of Magnolia sinica. Taxonomy (NCBI): domain Eukaryota; kingdom Viridiplantae; phylum Streptophyta; class Magnoliopsida; order Magnoliales; family Magnoliaceae; genus Magnolia; species Magnolia sinica. Next base: position 63,537,953 of record NC_080577.1, read on the forward strand.
TTAATGTTATTAATAGTTTATGACTGACTTGATTGCTGTCACATGTGCTTAGATATGATGTTTTCTATATATTATATATAGATATAAACTATGTTGAGTATAATGTGTTTCTATGTGTTTGTTGAAATGTCTGAACAACAATGGAAAAATGATTTGTGCTTGTCATGCTTGTAAATTGAGAATATATGATCGTTGTATGAGTGGCAGCTCCTTTGTGAAAGGATTTTCCCTAATGTCTATTAGAATTAGTATATTACACGTATGTGTAATATGTAGTCTAAGTATTTGACAAAATGCCTGTATGAGTAATTGGTTGATGCTTTGTATTTACGAGGGTTGTTGAGATAGCATTCTCAACTACCTTAGCTATATGTATACTTTTCTTCATGTAACTTTAATTTCAAGTGCATATTTGTGTAGCAAATGTATATGTAGAATATCATGTTATATGTGTTGAATAATATGCTCAAATGATATGTACGTTGGAATTGGTTGTTAAATGTCGTATGACTATCATGTATGCTTACTTCTAGCATTTGACTATGATCGGGACTACGATGTAGTCCAGGCAATCGGTAACAATTCCTATTTAAATGGTCAAGCTAGTCTCTCCACATTTGATGCGTTCGGGGAATCCGAGTCATACGATGATTGTCGACAATGGTTAGCACTCCATGTCGATTAATTCAGTGTATACTCGTACCAATTGAACTTGTCAAGTAACCCGATTTGTCCACTGTGTGTTTACGATGTATGAACACTATTACTTGAACCTAAGGTACCCCTTACCATTGTAAAGACCTGTCTCAGCCATGGTACCACGATCCGCTAAGACTCATGGGTCGGGCATGGTGGTATGGGACACTGTGGTCGAGTTGTTAGCCTACGCTGGGGTGACAAGCCTCCCTGTAGTGACCAGTGAGTAAACCAAACTCGTGAGTCGAATACGGTGGTATGGGACACTGTATTCGAGCTGTCGGCCTACACTAGCATAGCCTGGCTGTGGTCCCCAGTCAGGTTGGTGACGAGCCTTCAAAAATAGACTGTCATTTAATAGGGCGTTGGTGGAGTGACCTTGAGTATGAAATAGGCCTACCCTAGCGTAGCCTGGCTGTGGTCCCTAGTCGGGTTGGTGACGAGCATTCGAAAATAGACTGCCAGTTGGTAGGGCATTGGAGGTAGTGACCTAAACTTGCATATCGTATGTGATTAACTAGGATTGACGACCCTAGATGGATCATTGTTTGGGTAAATGATACAAGTGTCACGCCCCAAACTCGGAAACCGGGCTCACAAAATTCCCGATCGCCGAATCTGGCGCCGACAGCCTCCGTAGAACCCCATTCTCGGCTCCCAGCGCCCATTTGCCAGGTTCCGATCCTGGGATGCTACAAGGAGGATGTTCAACATCAGTTTGATTCGTAATAAGCATAACTAAAGGCATAACCCACAAACAATAACCAAAAACTCCATCACATTTCCACTATAATCAAAAACTTTACAAGTACAATGAGCATAAGGGAAATACAATGAATATAGACCAAAACTCCAAAAGAAGATCAGCCACGCGTCCAAGCCTCAGCGCTGCTGCGATCCAACGTCACCTGCACGCAACGGTCGTGCATAAGCTTATAGAAAGCTTAGAGGGTGGCGAAAGTGTATGCTCAAGGTGATAATGTAGCTATGCAGTATCAGAGTAATGCGGAACATGCTGATGAATGCTAAGAATCCCACTAGCCGTACCAAGGCCATGCGATGCAAGGAATGATGTCGGCCATACCAAGGCCATGCAATGCGAAATGCAAGTCAAGCATACAAATTCTCATCTAAGTCCACATATCAATACGGCTCAAATCTGGAATATCACCGGGGTCTAGTACACTCCAAGCCAGATTGCCGCCCCATCGCGCGCAATAAGGTGAGTGGAAAAGACCTCACTATCCGCGTTGATGTTTATATGTCATCTAATCCGCGGACCCATTCCTCGGGCTGGACTCAGCCTAGCATTGCCCCCTACTCTCGGGCGGGTAAGGCCGCACCCCCTTCCAACCGACCACGACACAGTGGAAAGCGCAACCGTCTGGTAATCGGCACTCAGCGCTCATGCACCCACTCGGTCTAGACGTTGGAGCAACCTCCTGGTACCATAAGGGTTTAGGGACTTTCACCCAGGGATATCTATCGCACCCCATGTAGATCAGTATTTTCGGTATCCAATCCTGCCAACCACGATGCATCTGTGGAGGCTATGGCCCTGATGTCGCTAGGGCGTACAGTAACAATATCACACAATGTAAATGCATGAATCACACTATCCAGTCATACAGCAATCCTGCGCGTATCGTGCGCTCATGTAGGGCAACACCCCCTGTACGGGAGCCCCTAAACAATCTGCCCGAAGGCTATGCTATGATCAGTCATTTCTCATATCAAGCATACGTATGATGAATATGATCATGAATCATGAAATTAAATATGTTATATGGGGTGGATGATGTACATAACGAAGGTGGGCCTAGACGGCCTACACATTACACATATGGACCTATCAGCGGGCCCAAGGGAAAGTCATAATGCGGACATTTAACCACACTACACTTACAATGTGGACGTCAAACCAACATTGCTCCCAAGGCACGACTGCCACAAATATCATTTCGTAAGTTATTTTGGGATCACACATTGCAATGGACCTTAGGTACACCCATTGGGCCCTTAAATACATCAAATTAGCCAAATCACATGGGCCTTATATTCATTAAGTGGGCCACACCAATGGGCCTTATGTACATTGCAATGGGCCATAACCCGTGGGCCTTAGAATACATTAAATGGGCTTAATTTTACGGCCTTATATGTATCAAATGGGCCTCGCCAGTTAGGCCCCATACATGCATCAAATGGGTCTCAACCCATTAACCCCATTACATCTCAATGGGCCTCGACCCATGGGCCCCTAATACATTAAATGGGCCTCGACCCATGGGCTCTATATATACATTAAAGTGGGCCTCAACCATGGGCCACAAGTACTGAGGTGGGCCTTACCTATATATCAAGGTGGGCCTCAATCACGGGCCTCAACATTGGTAAAAATATATACATAAAATATAGTATATAATATATATAAAGTATATAATATATATATACATAACACATATAATATTATATGAAATATAATATTATATATATATATATATACACACACACACACACATCACAGTGGGCCCACACACTCATCACAGTGGGCTCCACGTCCACCGTCCAGGCGGACGGTGGGAATGAAACACATACATCAATGTGGGCTCCATGTGGGGCCCACCGCAATGTTTCTATGCCATCCGACCCGTTGACAAGGCCGAATGGGCCTAAATAGAGGGTGGGAGAAATTTTCACCCTGATCCAAAACTTCTGTGGACCCCAAATGGGTTTCAAAGGTAGAGGTTCAATCCCACTATTCCATACGGTGTGGGCCACCTGGGTCTTGGATCGAGCTGATTTTTGGGGTGGGCCCACGTCAGATAGGGGCCCACCATATGAACGGTTTAGATAGCATATAAACATCAAGGTGGGGCCCACGCAGGCGCTGCCTGCTGCGCCTTCTGACACAGCAGCAACAGCTGCTGTGTTCAAAATATATATATTTTTTATTTTTATTTTTTTGAGGATTTTACTAGTGGGGTCCATATCCAAGCCATCCACTCCATCCAATGGCCTTCCATGGCCCTAGACAAGTTAAATGAGCCCAATATTGGACCTGTTTCGGCGGATAAAAATAATAGGGAAGGTTTTAATGGTAAAGACCACCATTTGCTACGGTATGGCCCGCCCGAAGGCCTGATTGGTCCCATATTTCGGCTCAACGCCTAAAAGGTGGTTGGGAAGGGAATGGATGGTATGGATTTAATACATACATCAAGGTGGGGCCTACACAAGTGGACCACCCTAAGGCTTGGGACAAAAGATGATATTTGTGTTTTCCCCTTTAAACGTCCAGCGTCCAGGGACGCTGGACGGTCTTGCAATTTGAGGTGGGCCTGTTCAGGTGGGCCACCACTGATGAATGGCGTGGATACTATACTTATAAGGTGGGCCCCACTCAAATAAAATGCTTACTACATGGTGGGGTCCATTCAAGTGGCCATACAAACTCATTATCATAAAAAAAAAAATTTAAAAGAAAATAAAATAAAAGAGAGAGGGATAGAGAGATAGAGGGTGAGATCCGCGTGATGGAGGGGCCCCGGCACTATGGGCCCTCCCTTGCACTAAATCATACATCAAGTGGGCCCCATTACACATGGGTCTATAAAAATTAGATCCAACGGTGGAGATCCCTTCTCCACTAAATTAAATGGTCTAGATGACCCTAAGCATGTAAAGAAATAAACATCATGATGGGGTCCATGGAGAATGGCCCCATCATGGAATGATCATGATGATCCAAGTGGGCCATTGGCCACATCTTAGGGTCCAAAGTGAGATCCAAACCATTGATCGGTTGGCCTCACTTGGCCCAGCTTAAAAGCATCAAAATCTATCCTATCCAAACACCCACCACTTGATCTTCTTGCTCCCTTGGCTTCCTTAGCTCCTTGAGCTACTCTTTGATGGAGGAAGATGAAAAATGGGTGGTTGAGATGAGAGATGAAGGGGTAGGAAAGGTGGGCCACACAAGTAGCTTGGGAGAAATGGGAGAGGGTCTCATACGTATGGGTTTGTTGAGAAAAAAAAATGAAGGAGTGAAAAGAATAAAGGGAGAGAGAGAGAGATAAGAGAGAGGGAGAGTGATGGGGGATGGTTGGGTAATGAAAATTGTAAAGAGGGTTGGTAGCATTGTAAATTTGAAAGAGAGGGATAGGTGGAAGTAGGGTGGCTATTTGAGAACAGTTGGTATATACGTTGTTGTACTTGAGGTATGGGATATATTGATTATGTCCTAGAGATTAGTGCCACATGGAATAGGTGGGTCCCCAATCACGCGGTCCACGGCCATTATTAATGCATAGTCGCCAACTTATGATCTAAGGTCGGTTTGGCGCAAGCACGGCGTTGGAACGCGGCGGAGCGGTCGCTATGATACAACTTTCGGATCAAGCCGTCATCGGTGCGCGGACCTGGCCTAGGATCGTGTGCAAACACCGGATATGGTCCGAAGGTTGCGAAATTTGTCCAGGAAGGACCGCGGAAGCCAACGGAACAGTAAGGATTAGGACACGGGTCTTACAGCTCTCCCCTCTAAATAAAAATTTCGTCCTCGAAATTTACACAATCATCGCAACTAGGCAGAACTCAAGAGGGAGAAGAAACATAACATCAGTATATAAAATTGGAGATAACATACAACATGCAACACAATCAATCATCAAAAAGATGGGGATAGCGCTCTCGAATCTCGGCCTCACGCTCCCAAGAAGCCTCCTCAGCGGAATGGTGACCCCACGAACCTTCACCAAGGGGATGACCTTGGTCCGGAGGACTGCTCCTTCCGATCAAGGATACGGTGTTGCTCAATATAGGAAGCGTCCTCACGAACCTCTAGCAGCGGCCAATCGATAACGGGAATGATGTTCGACCCACACTTCCTCAACATGGAGACATGAAAAACGTTGTGGGCGCCAGACACAACTGAGATGGCAAGGCAAGCCGGTAGGCCACGGCGCCAACGCGCCCGGTGATCTCAAAGGTCCTATGAATCTCGGGGCAAGCTTGCCCTTCGCTCCAAATCGAACTACGCCCTTCATGGGCGAGACCTTGAGATACACATGGTCCCCACAACAAACTCCAAGGGACAACGCCGACGATCGGCAAAACTCTTCTGCCGGCTGTGCGCATCCTCTGCTGATGATATCAATAGCCTCGACGTCTCTGCACAAGCTCGGGACCTAGAGCGACGCTCTCCAACCTCGGTCCAATAACTCGGTGATCTGCATGGTGCCATATAGTGCCTCAAAAGGAGTCATGCCGATGGTCGCCGATAGCTATTATTGTATGAAAACTCGGCCAATGGCCCTACTTCCCCAGCTACCCCCGAAATCAATCGCGCGGGCCGAAGCATATCCTCGAGGATCTGGTTGACCCTCTCGGTCAGGCCATCGGTCTGCGGATGGTACGCTGTGCTGAGGCAAATCAGAACCCATCGCTCTCTGGAAGCTCATCCAAAAACTGAGGCGTGAACCTCGGGTCTCGGTCGAAATGATCGAGACAGGAATGCCATGCAGTCTCACGATATCCTCGATGAATAATCTCGCAAGCCGGTCAAAGGCCAAGTCGCACGTATCGCAATAAAATGTGCCGACTTCGTCGGTCGATCCACGACAACCCGGATGGCGTCATGACCGCGAGTCCTCGGCAAGCCCATAATGAAATCTATCGACACGTGCTCCCACTTCCACATCGGGACACTCACCGGCTGCAATAGACCAGGGATGATCGGCCTTGACACGCCGGCACGTGTCACACTCGGCCCGGGCGATCTGGCGCTTCATCCCCCCCAATACCGTCGCCTCATGTCACGGTACATCTTCGTCGAGCCGGGATGGATAGAAAACCGCGATCGATGTGCCTCGGTCATAAGATCTCTACGTAACTCGGGAATATCGGACACATAATCGGCCTGGCGAAGTCCACCATCCGCCCAATCCAACGCATCTGGTCGCCCTCTCGGAATTGCCTCGCTCTACCTCGTCACCCTTGCGACAAGAGAGGGTTGAATCGGCAGGCTCGATAACTGCACAATAGAAGGCTATAAGCCATATCTGCTATTCCTCGAGCATCCGCCACTCTGAATCATCATATGCGCCACCAGGCCTCGTGGTTGACTGAGGGCATCCGCCATCACGTTCGCCTTACCGGGTGGTCGGAGATCGAAATCATAGTCCTTCGGGAGCTCCATCCAATGCCTCATATTCAACTCACTCTAGGAGAAGAGATACTTGAGGCTCTTATGGTGGAAAAGAGCTCGAACCTAACCCCATAGAGATAGTGTCTCCACACCTTCGGTGCGAAGACAAGACAGCCGACTCTAAATCATGCGTGGGGTAGTTCGGCTCATGGATCTTGAGCTGGCGAGAAAGCTACTGGCTTCCCGTGTTGCATCAGGACACCACCCAAACCAATATGCGAGGCATCGGTGAATACAATAAATCCGTCACTCCCGGAGGGAAGATGAGGACAGGAGCGGACGTCGGACGGTCCTTTAACTCCATAAATGCTCGCTCGCGGGTCCCTCCAAATAAACTCTGCGCCCTTACGAGTCAACAACAGGGCCGCAATACGAGAGAAGCCCTCAATAAACGCCGGTAGTAGCCCGCTAAACCAAGGAAACTACGGATCTCGGAGGTGGTGGCCCCACTGACGCCTGCCTCAACCTTCGAGGGTCCCTGCGACACCCTCCCTCGTCACCACGTGGCCAGGAACTTCACCTCCTCCTGCCAAAACTCGCACTTCTCGGCTTTGCATACCTGGTGTGGCGGAGGGTTCCAAGTAACCTCCAAATCTTGCTCTGCTCCTCACGAGTCCTCGAATAAATCAGAATGTCGGCGATGAAGACTACAACAAACCGATCGAGATACGGACGGAAGACCTCGTTCATCAAGTGCATGAATACCGCGTTCCAAATGACATGACCACAAACTCAAAATGACCATAACGCGTCGTGAATGGTTCGGAATGTCCTCCTCTCGGACCGAATCTGATAGAGGCGCAAGTCAATCTTGAAAAAGAACTGAGCCTCAAACAAATCCTCAATCCTCGGGAGCGGGTACTTGTTCTTGATCGTGACCTTTTGAGCTCGCGGTAATCTACGCGAGCCTCAACGAGCCATCCTTCTTCTTCACGAAAGTACCGGCGCTCCCAACTGCTCGGACGGATAAAGCCTAACTCGCGCAACTCGTCCAACTGCTGCTGTAGCTCCCATACGATATGGGGCCTTTGAAATAGGCGTGGGGCATGAGATCAATCGAAACTCGGTGAGTCGGTGAGGCGGTATCTCCCGAAACACATCGGGAAAATCGCAAACCACCAGCAACTGATCCGCCACCGCTAAGGGTTCCTCTAAGGCACAAGACATCAAACAAGACAACGGCTCTCCTCTGGGCTCAGCAATGAACTGGAACTGCGGCAAGCCATGACTGTCCTCACGGAGCAATCCAATATGGCGTGATACTCGGCAAGCCAATCCATGCCCAGGATGACATCAAACTCGGACATAGGCAAAACAAACAGGTCGGCAGGCAAATCATTCCCAATCAAAAAGGGGCAAGACAAGCAAAATCGGCCCAACACTGCGTCTTCCCCAAGGGAGTCGTCTGATCAACCCCTCATGAGCGGACTCCAGGTAAACGTCAATCGGAAAACTCTGGCCCCGAAAGAATCGATGCACGAAATCAAACAACACACGTCAATGCATGCGGATACGGAAGTATACCCTCAACGACTCCTCCGGATATGAGGATCTTGGGCCCATAGAATCGAGCACAGCCGGTGAGGGGTGTCCCCCTGGCGTCTTTTCTTTTTGCGGGCGGTCGCTGCCTTGCGCTCCCCGGGGGGCCCGTTTTCTTTTGAGGTGGTCTCTGGTGGGGGTTTTGTGGGGGCCTCTCTTCTTTTTGGGGGTCTCTCCCCCTTTGGTGGAGGGATGGAAGCTTGCTGCTGGGGGCGGAGACACTCCCACATACGGTGTCTGTCGCACCCACCTAAAACAAGTGCCGAAACTGTCTCGGAGGTGGTCTTTGGAGGTGCTGGGGGTCTTCTTGGTGCTCGAAAGGGGGGCGACGTGCGCCTCTGGGTGGTCGACCTGCTGGGTATCCGGAAGGAGCCCGCCTCTTGGTCCCTCCTCGGCGATCGGGGGAACCGTCCCACTCGGCCTCAAAACCGGGCCTTCCGCACCACTTCCTCGAAGGTAGGGAGCTCATGCCCAATAACACGGCCTCGAAGGCCGTAACGAAGCCGGCCTCGAATCGGCGGGCTCTCGCTCCTCATCATCCACTAAGTAAGGTGCAAACGGACAATGCTACAAAACAGCCTCGAGCCCGTCATATCGCCTGCAAGGCCTAAACTCCAACGCCCGTCGGATGTGATCGGAAAAATGTCGGTCAAACCGATCCACAAAATCCTCCCAAGTCCAAACAAAATCGGGCTCGGCCAAAGGAGGTCCACCGGTGCTCGGCCTCACCATGGAGAAGAAATACGGCTAATCGGACTCGCCGCTCGTCGCGCATCCCATCGTCTCAAATCTTCTCTCGTCGCGCGCCATCTCTCGGCCACGGTCGAGTGCTCACCCGAAATGCGGACTCGCGGCGTCGGAACTCTCGAAGGAGGGCACTCGAGCGCTCTGCTTGCTGCTTTGGGAAAGGGGGTCCCGCCCGAAGTGCGGCCGTCACGGCTGCCATCGCAGGGAAGCACTCACGGATCGGTCCTCCGGTCTGGTGGAGGAACGCACCCATAGTGGCGGCATGAATCCCCTGGTAGAGGGGGCATCCTCGGGGGCGGCAGGAATCTCGGGTGGTGCGGCAGGAATCGTAGGTGGTAGTGCGGGAGCCGCAGGTGGTGGAGTCGGAGTCTCAGATGGTGGTGCGGGTCACTCTCCTGCGCGCCATATCCTACAGGAAAGAGCGAAGGTGCCTAATCAACCTTGAAAACTCTCGAAGGCACACTCGTTAAGGGTCGGTAATAAAGGATCGCTAGGCACCCGAACTTAGGACTTAAATCATTCATAGCGGATATGTAATTTTGTTCTTATTCTCAAGTTATGCTCGATACCAACTTCACGCCCCAAACTCGAAAGGGCTCACAAAATTCCCGATCGCCGAATCGGCGCCAAGCCTCGTAGAACCCCATTCTCGGCTCCCGCCACCCATTTCCAGGTTCCGATCCGGGATGCTACAAGGAGGATGTTCAACAGTTTGATTCGTAATAAGCATAACTAAAGGCATAACCCACAAACAATAACCAAAAACTCCATCACATTTCCACTATAATTAAAAACTTTACAAGTACAATGAGCATAAGGGAAATACAATGAATATAGACCAAAACTCCAAAAGAAGATCAACCACGCGTCCAAGCCTCAGCGCTGCGCGATCCAACGTCACCCGCACGGCGGTCGTGCATAAGCTTATAGAAAGCTTGAGGGTGGGAAAGTGTATGCTCAGGTGATAATGTAGCTATGCGACCAGTAATGCGGAACATCGATGAATGCTAAGAATCCCATTAGCCGTACCAAGGCTATACAATGCGAGGCATGGATGATGTCGGCCATACTGAGGCCATACCATGCAAAATTCAACTCAAGCATACAAATTCTCATCTAAGTCCACATATCAATACAGCTCAAATCTGAAATATCACTGGGGTCTAGTACACTCCAAGCTAGATTGCCGCCCCATCCCGCGCAATAAGGTGAGTGGAAAAGACCTCACTATCCGCCTGCCAATATCGGGCCCAGCTCGTCAATAGCGGACCCATTCCTCGAGCTGGTCAGACTCAGCCTAGCTTTGTCCCCTCTTCTCGGGCGGGTAAGGCCGCACCCCCTTCCAACCGACCACGACACAGTGGAAAGCGCAACCGTCTGGTAATCGGCACTCGCCGCTCATGCACCCACTTGGTTTAGGCGTTGGAGCAACCTCTTGGTACCATAAGGGTTTAGGAACTTTCACCCAGGGATATCTATAACACCTCATGTAGAATAATATTTTAGCTATCCAATCCTGCCACCACTATACGCCTGTGGAGGCTACGGCCCTGATGTCGCAGGGCGTAGGTAACCATATCACACAATGGAATGCATGAATCACACTATCCTGTCATGGCAACCCTGCGCGTATCGTGCGCTCATGTAGGGCAACACCCCGTGTACGGGAGCCCCTAAACCCCGAAGGCACATCATTTCTCATATCAAGCATACGTATGATGAATATGATCATGAATCATGGAATTAAATATGTTATATGGGGTGGATGATGTACATAACGAAGGTGGGCCTAGACGGCCTACACATTACACATATGGACCTATCAGCGGCCTCGGGAAAGTCATAATGCGGACATTTAACCACACTACACTTACAATGTGGACGTCAAACCAACATTGCTCCCAAGGCAAGGCCACAAATATCATTTCGTAAGTTATTTTGGGATCACACATTGCAATGGACCTTAGGTACACCCATTGGGCCCTTAAATACATCAAATTAGCCAAATCACATGGGCCTTATATTCATTAAGTGGGCCACACCAATGGGCCTTATGTACATTGCAATGGGCCATAACCCGTGGGCCTTAGAATACATTAAATGGGCTTAATTTTACGGCCTTATATGTATCAAATGGGCCTCGCCAGTTAGGCCCCATACATGCATCAAATGGGTCTCAACCCATTAACCCCATTACATCTCAATGGGCCTCGACCCATGGGCCCCTAATACATTAAATGGGCCTCGACCCATGGGCTCTATATATACATTAAAGTGGGCCTCAACCATGGGCCACAAGTACTGAGGTGGGCCTTACCTATATATCAAGGTGGGCCTCAATCACGGGCCTCAACATTGGTAAAAATATATACATAAAATATAGTATATAATATATATAAAGTATATAATATATATATAATAAAAACATATAATATTATATAAATATAATATTATATATATATATATAAACACACACACACACATCACGGTGGGCCCACACACTCATCACGGGGGCCCACACATTCATCACGGGCCCCTCCACCCGTCAGCGGACGGTGGGAATGAAACACATACATCAATGTGGGCTCCATGTGGGGCCCACCAAATGTTTTATTTGACATCCATCGGCATCCCATGGAACACCAAGGGACCAATTTTCACCCCGATCCAAAACTTTGTGGACCCCAAATGGGTTTCAAAGGTAGAGGTTCAATCCCACTATTCCATACGGTGTGGGCCACCTGAGTCTTGGATCGAGCTGATTTTTGGGGTGGGCCCACGTCAGGTAGGGGCCCACCATAGAACGGTTTAGATAGCATAGAAGCCGTGCGCAGGCGCTGCCTGCTGCGCCTTCTGACACAGCAGCAACAACTGCTGTGTTCAAAATATATTTTTTTTTTGATTTTTTATTTTTTTGAGGATTTTACTAGTGGGGTCCATATCCAAGCCATCCACTCCATCCAATGGCCTTCCATGGCCCTAGACAAGTTAAATGAGCCCAATATTGGACCTGTTTCGGCGGATAAAAATAATAGGGAAGGTTTTAATGGTAAAGACCACCATTTGCTACGGTATGGCCCGCCCGAAGGCCTGATTGGTCCCATATTTCGGCTCAACGCCTAAAAGGTGGTTGGGAAGGGAATGGATGGTATGGATTTAATACATACATCAAGGTGGGGCCTACACAAGTGGACCACCCTAAGGCTTGGGACAAAAGATGATATTTGTGTTTTCCCATTTAAACGTCCAGCGTCCAGGGACGCTGGACGGTCTTGCAATTTGAGGTGGGCCTGTTCAGGTGGGCCACCACTGATGAATGGCGTGGATACTATACTTATAAGGTGGGCCCCACTCAAATAAAATGCTTACTACATGGTGGGGTCCATTTAAGTGGCCATACAAACTCATTATCAAAAAAAAAAAAAAAAAAAGAAAATAAAATAAAAGAGAGAGGGATAGAGAGATAGAGGGTGATGGAGGGGCCCCGGCACTATGGGCCCTCCCTTGCACTAAATCATACATCAAGTGGGCCCCATTACACATGGGTCTATAAAAATTAGATCCAACGGTGGAGATCCCTTCTCCACTAAATTAAATGGTCTAGATGACCCTAAGCATGTAAAGAAATAAACATCATGATGGGGTCCATGGAGAATGGCCCCATCATGGAATGATCATGATGATCCAAGTGGGCCATTGGCCACATCTTAGGGTCCAAAGTGAGATCCAAACCATTGATCGGTTGGCCTCACTTGGCCCAGCTTAAAAGCATCAAAATCTATCCTATCCAAACACCCACCACTTGATCTTCTTGCTCCCTTGGCTTCCTTAGCTCCTTGAGCTACTCTTTGATGGAGGAAGATGAAAAATGGGTGGTTGAGATGAGAGATGAAGGGGTAGGAAAGGTGGGCCACACAAGTAGCTTGGGAGAAATGGGAGAGGGTCTCATACGTATGGGTTTGTTGAGAAAAAAAAATGAAGGAGTGAAAAGAATAAAGGAGAGAGGGAGAGATAAGAGAGAGGGAGAGTAGCTTAGGTAGGTAATAATGACTTGTAAGAGAGGGTGGCTAGCATTAAATGCTTGTAAGAAGGGATAGGGGTAGGTAGGGTGGCTATAGCTAGGGTAGGGTGGCTATAGCTAGGGTAGGGTGACTATAGCTAGGGTAGGGTGATGTCATCGTTCTCATAATTTTCTAGAGATTAGTGCCACATGGAATAGGTGGGCCCCGCAATACGCGGTCCACGGCCATTATAATGCATAGTCCCCAACTTATGATCTAAGCGTCGGTTTGACGCACAAGACGCGGCGTTGGAACCGCAGCGACGGAGCGGTCGCTATGATACCACTTTCAGATCAAGCCGTTATCGGTGCGCGGAACCTGGCCTAGGATCGTGTGCAAACACCGGATATGGTACGAAGGTTAACGGAATTTGACCGGAAGGACCGCGGAAGCCAACGGAACAGTAAGGATTAGGACACGGGTCTTACAACAAGGGAGGTACTTTAGCTTCCCAATCCTTCTGTATGAATATGTCTAATTAAGAACTTGGCTAATATAATCATACATCGTATTGCACGGTGCTTTGGCGAGGAAGTACACAGAGGAAGGGGTGCATGCCGCGATTGTGATATGATGTCGTTGAGGGAGTGTAAGCGAGGGCATGCATCATTATGGCATATCATTCCTGCATTAACAAGAATACTTAGGACTTGATTGTTGTACTACTTTATCATTACTGCTTGACTGAATTGATAACATGTTAACCTTTGCCTTATAGCTCCACTGAGTTGATCAGTCACTCCCACATTCTGGGACAGTGTTTTAAAACACTAACCAGACCCTGTTGTAGTTGCAGATGATGTTGAGGCTTGCGAGATGGAGCCTACCTTCTATGACGACGAGGAGGAGTTCTCCTACATGCAACTCTCTGGCGGGTCTATGTAGACTTGGAGTTACAAATCGGGGCTACAGGGATATGGATAGATGACATTACACTTTATCATTTTTTTATATCTTTTGGAGTTACACTTATATTTATTAACCTGGAGACGATCATACTCTGAAGACTTACAATCATTTATATGCTTTATATATCTATCGTAGTCTTCCGCTTACGTAATCTAATTGTCTTTGGAGTATGATATGTTGATTTAGTGTAATCTCACTCATGTTTAAATGCACTAATATGGACAACATTCAATCATCATTATCTATGTTGCATAAGTGATGTACTGGAACTCGAGGGTTGAGCTTCTGCTCAACCCCCGATTTTCAGGGCGTTACACCAAGTGTCCAATGAGCATTAATGGAGGTGATGAGTCTACCATTGAGTAAATCTTTGGGTGATAATCCCCATACATTTGAATTGATTATTCTTATTTGATATCAGATGACAAACCAAAATCATGTTGATTAAATCTTTAAGCGATAAGCCTTATACCATTGGATTGATTATTCATATTTGATATGGGTAACAAACCCTAATTCGATTAAGGGATAGGGGCACGAGACATGTTATCTGGTTTATTGGACTCATGATATTGTAGTGGTATCCTAGCTTCCCTAATACGGATTGTTGCAAACAGATTAATAAAGGATTGGTTTAAGGTATGCATATCATGGCATTTACGGGTACCATTAGTGAGGAGCCATGTTACTGTCAGTTTTATGTGCATTTCGGGTAATATTTGTGACAAGTCATATTACTATCAATTCTATTTATTTTATGGGAAATTTTGGTGACGAGCCATATCACTGACAGTTTTTCACGGGACATGCATTCGCATAGCATGACATACATGCATTTAATTAACTAGATCAGGAGATTGTTTGCTATGTTATGCTTTCACTACCTGTACTTGATTGTGTTAATATTGTGAAAAACATGAGGGAATGGTAATACTGAGTTAATCACTCTCCCTCTTGGGATAGTGTTTTAAAACACCACCTAGATGTCATTAATACAAGTGTCATTGAAGTCGCTATCTTAGATGAGGCTTCAATGCACCCAGTGGAGGAAGTGTCATACTTCAATTTTTTCAATGAGTAAGTGTAGTCCCAGTATGCTTTCGTTTCATTATTGTCAACGGTGTAGGTGTTTAGATTTATCAGACATTTAATAGATTTTAGGCATGTATTTTGAGTCCCCAGCTGAGTGAACCTTACTGTTTGTTTAGATGATTGTACAAATATTTTGTGATAGTTTTGGCACCACTTTAGTTCTAAACTTAATACATTGCATGGTTTAGTTCTTCACGATTCGATTTGATGCTAGTTTGATTTGATAGTAAACTGCACTTCCAGAAGATCAAAGTAACACCTAAATTTTCAAGGACCGACTGTATATGTTAGTGTCTCAGTTTTGTCAATGACGTGAGCTAGGGTGTCTTGAGTCGGTTGAGCCTCCATGGGAGACATTAAAGATAGAAAACTTGAAGTATCAAGGCTGAAGAGAACAGATAAAGAACGAGGTGCATTGGTAAACCTAGTCCTATACCACCTTAATAACCAAAACAACCCACCTCTAGAAAAATTATCCTATAGGTAGACATTTGACTCATCTAAACCAAGCATTAGACATAGATGAACATGATAATTTAGGCTTCTAAGAGGTACAAAGTTGTTGTAAATACAACCCAAAATAGTAGTTTTCGAGTGGATCTCAATCCTATCGATAGGCCATTGATGGGACTCAATACAATCAAATATCTCCTCGATAGAATCAAAGAAACGGTCGAGCAACCAAATTGTAAATTCCTGAAATTTTGTATGGGATCATAGACCAGTTCGATCCTATCGAAGACTCATTCGATCTTATCGATAGAACTATTAAATAGTCATTTTATAGCCATTGGAAACTTGTTTCTATAAAATGGGCATTTGGTTTTTGGGCAAATTGATGGTTTTTGGTGTAAATGAAGCCTAAATGTTTTTCCTCTGAATAACCCTCTTCTAAACTTCATACCAAAGAGATTTAAGTAATCTTCTTTGTGATTTATCACGTAAATAAGCATTTCATACTCCCTTTGAAGATGAACTTGATCTCCTCCATATTCTAGAGATTAAACACTAAACCTATATACAAATTCTGGTTAAAATTCTCTAAAACACTCATCTAGGTAAATCCCTACTAGGAATCAACTAAAACCTTTAGTCATGGGAGATTTAACCCAACTCCCACCACTTTGGTCACCTCATTAGATCATCATATGCAAGGCGGTTGATCGTGGGAGTTGAAGAATCCACACCAACGATCGTGAAAGCAATTGAGAAGCTAATTCAAGCACGGGAGAGCATCGATTAAGCATGTCAAGTAAGGCACCACAACGGGGCTCAATCCAACAAGTTGTGAATCATAAAGTCCATACACTCCTTCCTAGTGTACGATTGAATGTAGAGTTTTTGACCTAAACTCGAATAAGTTCTTGTATAAGACTGAATTCACCAGACACGAGTACGTATGTGTTAGTCTCTATGGTAGCCTCCGGCAAGAGTAAATGTAAGGTCATGGATTAGGATCGCATTCATCGAACATGGGTGAGTATGTGTTAGTCTCCACAGGAAGCTTCTAGTGGGAGTGTACATAAGGCATTGGATTATGACCTCTAGTGGTTGTTGATTAGCCAATATAAAACTAACTTAGTCTTCATAGGAGCTGTCAAAATGGGTGGAAACATGTTCCTTAGACATGGGAGTGTACGTGTAGGTTGGTGGTTAGCCTAGGACAAACCATTTTAAAGGTTATTAAAGTCGAATCTGATTTAAACCTCCGATAGTGAAATACCAGTACACTCAATGAGAGTATGTCCATCGGGAGTGGAGTAGGTAAGTAGTCAAACCACTATATATCCTTGTGTTTGCAATTGATGATGTTTACAATCTATTCATGCTGATGTGTTTGATTAGTTGAAGTATATGAATGCTTGAATTGGCTTGTATGTTAGGCACTTAACTTATAAGCACATACAAGATCACTATATCTTTTATAGACAATTTAGTTATAGTGTTGCATCTTTTATAGTCTATGTGATTGGACCCACTTTGGCTTGGAGGCCTTAGTGTTAATTGGCTTATTAGTTTAAATTGGTAAATTGATTTAATTATGTAATTAGTTTTTAAATGAGGTAAGGCTTTTCTTTATTCTAAAGCTCCTCCAAAATTTGCATGCTGTGGTAAACAATCCACGCAATTTCAATTGGTATCAGAGCAGGTTATTGTTTAAGGACTTAACTGTCTAGAGTAAGATTCGTAGGATCTTTATAATTATGTCTACCTATGAGGGGAGTAAGTCTTTAGGGGACAATAGAGGATTTGAACTTTACAAGCAAACTATTGCCCCAACCTCTACCCCTCCGGTAATCCAAAAGGGCTCGTCTGCTTCAGGAAGTCGATCGAGAGCATCTCCCATGGGCCATGTTTGTGGAGATGTTGGACACCTAAAACTTGAATGTTTAAGCTATAAAAGGGCCCAATCCACCCCCATCATAAATCAAACAAGCAAAAATATCATGACTGAGAAATTGGCATACAAATGGAGAAGCCTTCCTAGAGGATCGTCAAAAAAGGAGTATCCAACCTCTCTTAAAATGACCGATCATATGACGAAGTGGTTGAAACAGATTGCCCGTCTAAATGAAAAAATAAAGAAAATGTTAATTAAGGGCAATGATAATCAGGGTAGGACACCAAGCCATATTCATACAGATTCATAATCATGTTTATCGATGACATATTGATATATTCCAAGAGCCACGCAAACCATGAAGAACACCTGCGAGCAATCCTCAATACACTTAGGCAACACCAACTATTCACCTAGTTTTAAAAATGTGATTTTTGGAAGGAAGAGGTGAAATTCCTTGGATATGTCGTAACATGTCAAGGCATTGCAGTAAATCTCACAAAAGTTATAGTTGTGCAAAATTGGGAGCAACCCACCTCGGTCACATAAGTGAGGAGCTTCCTTGGATTGACCAGTTATTATCAACAATTCATCGAAGGGTTCTCAAAGATAGCTTGACTTCTCTCCTAGCTAACCCATAAGGATATTAAATTTGCATGGAATGAGGAAGTGGAGAAAGCATTTCAGGAGTTGAAAACCAAGCTAACATCTGCACCTGTACTTGTATTGCCAGAACAAGGGGTCAAATACGTGATATATATTGATGCATCATATGTTGGATTGCGGTGCGTGCTTATATAGAGAAAGAGAGCGATTATGTATGCCTCCTGACACTTAAGGAAGTACGAGGAAAACTACCTCTCTCATGATCTTGAGTTGGCAGCAGTGATATTTGCGCTCAAGCTATGAAGCCATTATATATACGGCGAAGAATTCGAGTTCTACTGTGACCACAAGAACTTGAAGTATATATTCACATAGCAGGATTTAAACATGCATCAATACTGTTGGATGGAGACATTGAAAGATTTCAATTTTGAGGTGTCCTATCATGCCCCAAACTCGGAAACCGGGCTCACAAAATTTCTGATCGCTGAATCCAGCGCCGACAGCCTCCGTAGTACCCCATTCATGGCTCTCGGCACCTATATACTAGGTTTTGATCCTGTGATCCTACACAGAGGATTTTCAATATGAATTTGTTTCATAATAAGCATAACCCACGAACAATAACAAAAACACCACCACAAAATCCACTATGATAAAAAAAAATTCGAGTACAATGCATAGAGGAAAATACAATGATAATAATGACAAAACTCTAGAAGCTTTACGGCATACTCCTGCTCCTGCTCAGCTACGGCCTAGCATCACCTGCACGCAACAGTCGTGTATAAGCTTATAGAAAGCTTAGAGGGTGGTGAAAGTGTGGGCGCACGATAGAAATGCAAGTATGCAATATCAAAGTAATGCGAAAATACTGGTAAGTCCATGAATGCCATCAACTGTACCAAGGCTATGCAATGTAAGGCCTACAGGGCCAATGTCATATGCAAGGTGCAACTCAAGCATACCAAATCTCATCTAAATCCTCATATCGATACAGTTTATCTCTAGAATATATATATATATATATCATCGGGGTCTAGTACACTATACACAAGAACGCCACCCACTGGACGCACAACCATGCAAGTGGAAGAGACCTCACTATCCACCTACCAATATCAGCCTGGCACGTCAATAGCGGACCCATTTATGAGCTGGTCAAACTCAACCTAGTTATGCCCCCTACCCTCCAGCGGATAAGGCCACACCCCCTTCCAACCGACCACGACACAGTGGGAGATGCAGCCTACTGGTATACGGCCCTCGTGCGCTCATGTATCTACCTGGTCCCGATGTTAGAGTCATCCTTTGGTACCATTGGGTTTAGGGATTTTCACCCAGGGACATCTATGGCACCCTGATGCTAGTAACAGTATTTTTGGTGTCCAATCCAACCATCCACGATATGCTTGTGGAGGCTATGGCCCTAATGTCGCTAAGGCATATAGAAATTATATCACACAAATGCGAGATACATGAATCATACTATCCAGTCATGCAACAATCCTACGTGTACCACGCGCTCATATGGGCAACTCCTCCTATCAGGGAGTCCCATAATAATCCATCCAATGGCATGTGTTATGATCAATCACTCCTCATATCAAGCAGACATATGATGCATATGGGCATGGATCGTGAAGCTATACTAAGCATGTTATATGATAATAATGTACTCTCCTCATATCAAGGATGGGCCTAGACGGCCTACTCATATCAAGAATGGGACTAACGATCATAGGGGCCCAACGGTTTGGGTTAGCCCACTAAGGAGAGATGAGAATGGGCCTAACAATGGGCCTTAGGGAGAGTTACAATGTGGACATTTAACCATCACTACTCTCAAGGCATGGCCCATCATAAACATCATTACATACATCATGATGGAATCACACATTACATTGGTCCTCATATACATCGCTTTGGGCCTCACACAAGGGCCTCACATACATCGCATTAGGCCTCACTCATAGACCTCATATGCATCACATTGGGCCTCATACAATGGCCTCATATACATCACATTGGACCACATCCCATGGGCCTTAAATATATCACAATGGGCCATGTCCCATGGGCCTTGAATACATCACAACGGGCCACATCCATGGGCCTCGAATACATCACATCGAGCCTCATCATATGGGCCAATATACATCACGGGCCTCACAATATGGGCCTCATATACATCATATTGGGCCTCACCAAATGGGCTGCAAATACATTATATTAGGCCTCATCAATGGGCCATAATTACATCACATTGGGCCTCACCAAATGGGCCATAAAAACATCATATTGGGGTGGGCCCTGCACATTCCAAATGGGCCCACTAGATGAACAGCATGGGTGTACAACACCTACATCAAGTGGGTCATACGTCCAGCAGTCCAGACAACGCTGATAAAACACTTACATCACCTGGGTCCCACGTGGACAACACGGCTGAAATACATACATTAGGTGGGGCCAGCAGATGGACGACATGGACATAAAATACATACATCATGGTGTGCCCACATAGCACCGTCCAGTAATGGACGGTGTGATGTACAACACATCATCAAGGCAAGGGCCCACCATAACATTTATTTTCCATCCAATCTATTCACAAGGTCATAAAGACCTGAATTAAGAGGGAAAACAAATTCCATATTGATCCAGAACTTCTATGACCCAAAACGATTTTCAATGGTAAACGTTCGATCCTCCGTTGATTTTGCAGTGTGGTCCACCTGATAGACGGTGTAGATATAGAACATAGACATCAACGGTGAGTCCCACCGTCCCGCCATTTGGACGGTGTGGATAAGACCCCATACATCATAGACGGACCCACAGAACTTACTGACGTCGTTATAGCAGCTACATAGCTGGTGTGAGGCACCTTAGCCAATCTGATTCCATCAAGGTAGGCCCCACGTGTAGGGTGGGTCCCACCGTCCAAGGTCTGGACGATGTGGACACCACACATATATCATGGCCAGGCCCCACCGTCCACGTGGATGGTGGGATGAAACACTTACATCATGTAGGGGCCCACACGAATGGACAGTGTGGATGTTACACACATGCAACGAGTGGGGTCCACATCCCAGCCTTAGATGGCGGATGGTGTGGATTTAAAACACATACATCACAGAGGGTCCCACTGTCCAGGGGTCTGGACGGTGTGGATTACAAATACATCAGAGGTGGGTCCCACCGTCCAGCAGTTGTTGGACGGTGTAAGATAAGACCCATACATCAAGGTAGGCCCCATATGGCACCGTCCAAATGGACGGTGTTGATATACAATACATGCATTAAAGGTGGGTCCCACCTGACCAACAAATGGACGGTGGGGATGAAACCCACTTATTAAGGTGGGTCCACACGTGTGGGACCGACATAGTTTGCTGATGTAAATATAGCTGGTGTGAGGTACCCCATCCAATCCACTTCCATTTCAGGTGGGTCCCACGTGTGGCCCACCAGAGTTTTAAATCAAACTGATATTTGTGTTTCCCCTCATCAGGGTCTGTCCAAAACGGACGGCCAAGGTGGGCCGCATGGGTGGCCGACATGGATATAGAATACACATATCACGTGGGGTCCACAACACATGGGAAAGAGAGAGAGAGAGAGAGAGAGAGAGAGAGAGAGAGAAAGAGAGAGTGATTAGTGGAGATGAGAGGAGCTCCGTCACTATGAGCTCCTCCATGCACATGCATACATTGAGATGAGTCCCACCAAATGTAGGCCCTCAAATAGAGATTAATGATGGAAATCATAAGATCACCCACTGATTTCACTTCTTCTTTAGCTCCTCGGACTCCTTAGCTCCAAAGCTTCTTCTTTAAGGGTGGATGATGAAGTTTAAAGGGTTGGATGGTGAGATGAGGGGGTAAGAAGTAGGCCACACTTAGTTATTCTCTCATTAAAGCTTTTCTCTCATGGAAGCTTAGAAAATGGTGGAGAGAATGAGAGAGGAGAGGGTGTTATAAGAGGGATGGGATGAGAGGGATGGGTGGTGTAAGAGAGGGATGGGTGTGTAAGAGAGAGTTGACTTGTGGAGGGTGAGGTGGCATGGGGTATGGGTTGCTTGTCATTATTGGTAAGAAAGGGATGGGAGAGGCATGGATTGTGTACTTGACTAGTACTTGATTGATTGATGTGAAAGGTGGTAGAGATTCTCTTGGAATTCGCAACGCACAGCATTTCCTTGAGATATACATGGGCTTACAACTCTTGGCCTTAGTATCGCATCGGTGTGCAAGACGCAGCATTAGAACCACGACGACGGTGCGGTCATAATGGTATAAATCTCAGGTCCAGTAGACTCAGATATACGGGATGCAACTTAGGGTTGCATGCAAACGCCGATTATAGGTCGCAGGTCACCAGAATTCGACGGGGAGGATCGCAAGAGCCTAAGGAACGGTACGGATTAGGA
Organism: Magnolia sinica; assembly: GCF_029962835.1. Classification (NCBI taxonomy): domain Eukaryota; kingdom Viridiplantae; phylum Streptophyta; class Magnoliopsida; order Magnoliales; family Magnoliaceae; genus Magnolia; species Magnolia sinica. The sequence continues at coordinate 63,560,590 of NC_080577.1, forward strand.
TATGGGTCGGAACCTAGTATATGGGTGCCAGGAGTCGGGAATGGGGTACTATGGAGGCTGTCGGTGCTGGATTCGACGATCAAGAACTTTGTGAGTCTGGTTTCCGAGTTTGGGGTGTGACATGTCCTACCACCCCAGCAAGGTAAATTTGGTGGCAAATGCCCAAAGCCGAAAGAAAGTCCATGAATTCTCGGTGCCACTTTTGTTAAGAGAATAGAATATGCTAGAATTTGTGTAAGATTTAGAGTTGAAGTTACGAATAGAAGAGCCAAGTGAGAGAATAGTCCATCTCCCCCTTGAACCAGTGATCAATAGCCAGATCATCGCAGCACGAGATCAAGATGAACTTTGATTAAAAATGAAGGAAAGGGCAACCCAAGAAGAAGACTCAGAATCGAGAATTGGTACTGTTGGTGGTCTGCGTTTCTGCAGATGATTGTGCATGTCAAGCATCCATGAGCTGAAGAAAGAAGTTTTTAATGAAGTTCATCACTCTAAACTAGGAATCCACCCAGGGATCACCAAGATGTACCAGGATGTGAAGCATACTTACTAGCGGGACAAAATGAAGAGTGAAATCACATATTACGTCTCAAGATGCCTTACTTGTCAACAAGTCAAGGCTGAGTATTGTAAACCTCCGGGACTACTACAACCTATGCCTATAGCCAAGTGGAAATAAAACTATTTTCATAGATTTTATTTTTAGGCTGTCGACGACGAAGAAGGAACATGATTCAATTTTGGTAATTATCAATAGGGTAACTAAATCAGCTCATTTCCTACTCATCCGTGTGACGAGTTTCGTAGATGACCTAGCTGAGTTATACGTCAAGGAAATCATACAATTGCACGGAGTGCCATTGGAGATCATTTCAGACAAAGACTCCCATTTGACATTTATCTTCTGGACCCAAATTCAGGAAGCTATGGGTACATCTCTGAAATACAACACCGCATTCCACCCCTAAACAGACGGATAAACTGAACATGTAAATCAAATTTTAAAAGACATCTTTAGGATGTGTGCACTTAACTTTAGAGATATTTGGGGTGATTGCCTCCCATATGTCGAATTTGTGTATAAAAACAACTTTCAAGCTAGCACCAGCATGGCACCTTATGAGGCCTTATACGGGCACTCATGTCGAGCTCCACACTATTGGACTGAAGTAGGAGAGAAGAGTTTGATCAGACCTAAGTTAGTACAACTCACGTCTGAGAATATAAACATAATTAGGCCACGCCTATTAACAGCCCTGAGTAGGCATAAAAGTTACACCGACATCAAAGGAAACATTTAGATTTTACGATGTGAGACCATGTCCTAAAGGTATCTCCCATGAAGGAGATGTTGCATTTTGGCAAGAAAGGAAAGTCAACCCTGCGCTACATAAGTCCATTCCAAATCATGAATCGCATTGGTGTAGTTGTGTATCGCCTTGCACTACCAACATCTCTCTCTAATGTACACAATGTATTCCACATATCAATGTTAAAGAAGTATGTTCCCGATTTGTTTGACATCATCAAGTAATTTCATGTGGAACTGCATGATGATGTCACCTACATCCTATCACATCCTTAATAGAAAGGAATAAGTGCTTTGTAGCAAAGTCATCTCACAAGTAAAGGTGTTTTGGTCACACCATATGGAAGAAGAAGCCACGTGGGATGAAGTTGAAGTCTGTAAGAACTATCCTCAACTATTTAAGTACTGTGATTAGGTAAAATTTTGAGGAAGGAATTTTTTTTTTTTAGGGGAGAGATTGTAACACCTCGCATATTTCACCACACTCGATCCTAATGAATATGTAAGTGTTACCATTAAAGAACTGTACAAATTCGATTAAATACCCTTAGGAAGCTTATGTATCAATTCAATCACCTAAATCTTGGGCCTTACCTTGTGATCTATTCATCAAGGGCTCAGTCCAGGCGACCCACCATTGATTAATCAAAATAATTGTAGCTTAATGAAGATCCACGTAAAATCAATATAATAAGTGGATTAGATCTTAATTATCCCATATATGTAACCCGAATTGACCAAACTACCTTATGGCCTAGAAATCGATGGTTTAGGATAATTTAGGCCAAATCACCATTTCCGCTAATCTCGTGAAGACCAAACAATAAACATAGATAATTCAGACCTTATCCATCATACATAAGAAACTCCAGTTCCCAAATCATCCTAAATATAGTTGAATTAACCAAACAAGCTCAAGAATGCTCATTAGTGGGCCATCGACCACGAAGTCATAAAAAAGCATTCATCTTAGAGGGCTTAACATCCCATAAGGATTAGATGGTTTAGACTGTATGCTAAATCATTCAAGTTGGAGCCGGAAGTGAGCACCGAGAACATGTGAAGATTACCACTAGAGAATGGAAGTTTCTTAGATATTTCTAAAAAAGGGAAGTTAGTTACACTAATTTAGAATTATTCAATGTTGAAACATTCAGATCATTGGTTTGCGATCAAATCGAGGATACAAACCTTAATTACTGTTTTATGAATATTCCTATAACCACAACCCCGATCAACGATCGATCACCATTGAATTGATCTCTTAATCATATCTGTCAATCGGTGTATCCAATCTATGAGGCGAACATAGCCTTGCATAGATCGCTACCTAGACTAACCATTTCACGTCTTTAATCAACTTGTTCACTACAAGGTGAGCCCTAAAAGCCAAAATCAGCCTACCATTGTATTAATAGACCATTAGCCCCATTTCTTGGGCAACCAAACTCCTAAATAAGACTATAAATACCTTTGTTCTGAGCAGCCCCCTTCCCATACGAATTTTTCCTAATTAAGCTAGATTAGAGAGTATTAGAGGAGGAGAGTCGTATTGAGAGAGAGAGAGAGAGAGATATGAAATATGGGGATTTTATGCTAGAAGGAGGATTGCTAAAAATCCACCATTGTGGCTACCTAATCAACTTCATCCCACATTGTAATTGAGGAATTAATTTGTAAATTCCGTGATATTAATTGAAATTTCTTTGAAATTGGTATAGGGAATTTAGGAACTCCCTAAATCTCAAACCGCAGATGCAGCCAAATTTAGAAATCTACTTCAAAGGTGATGACTATTCCTTCTAAGATTTCCTCTATTAGCCCTTAATAGTTATAGTTAGTAATTTTTTACATTTAATAAAACTGCCCATGCTATTAATGTTAGAATTTGTCTATTATAGTAATCTCTATGTTAATTCCTACTGAGTTGATGTCACGCCCCAAACTCGGAAACCGGGCTCACAAAATTCTCGATTGCCGAATTTGGTGCCGATAGCCTCCATAGTACCCCACTCTCGGCTTCGGTGCCCATACACCAGATTCCGATCTTGGGATCCTACAAGGAGGATTTTCCAATACACATTTATCTCGTAAGAAGCATAACCACAAGTTTACCCAAATCACAAAGGCAACATCATCATCCCATATCCACTAATATAAACAGTTGAATACAGTGTTGAAAGGGAAATACATATATCAAAAATCAAAGCTCCAAAAGACAGCTGCAAGCTCCAAGCTTAACGTTGCTGCGACCTAACACCACCTGCACGCATCTATCGTGTATAAGCTTATAGAAAGCTTAGAGGGTGGTGTAAGTGTGTGCAAGGTAAGTACCAAGTATCCAATATCAGAGCAATGTAGAAACATACTGAAAAGTTTATAAATACCATTAGCCTTATTCAGGCTATGCAGTGTAGAAACATAGTAAACCAAATGTTATGTGTTGAGGATGTAATGTAATATGCAGTGCGAATGAAATGACCAAGCAGGAGTGTGAAGTCGGGATGATAGTACATAGTATCGCAGGCTATGGGGTCCATCACAAGGGTTCTATCCAAACTAGTCCCATACCTAAATTTGAATAGCCAGACTTAATGTAGTAAACTCCTGATCTCAGGTTGGTCGCGCGCTCCAACCGAGATCCTGGCCATTGCAAAGGTACATATAACAATTAGTTGCACACCACCAGCCCGAGTGAATAGTAAATGAATGAATGAATGAGTAAAATGTTGATTATGCAACTCCTACTCAATAAGTCCACATATCAGTACCGAACATCTCTGGGATCATCACCGGGGTCTAGTACACTCTACACCACCTTCCACCCTATCAAGCACACAACTGGTTAAGTGGAAGAGACCTCACTATCCGCCTACCAATATCGGCCCGACTCATCGATAGCGAACCCATTTTTGAGTTGTCAGACTCATCCTAACATTGCCTACTCCCTCAGACAGGTAAGGCCACACCCCCTCCCAACCGATCACGATAAGTGGGAGATGAAGCCTACTGGTATACAGCCCTCATGCGCTCATATCTATCCACTCAGTCTAGACGTTAGGGCATCCTCTAGTACCAAGAGGGTTTAGAAACTTTATCCAAGGACATCTATGGCACCCCATATAAAAAAGATTTCTTGTGTCCCATCTGGCCATCCACGACATACCTGTGGAGGCCACGGCCTTGATGTCGTTAGGGCATACGGTGGTCATATAACAAAATACGAGATGCATGAGTCATACCATCCAGTCATGCATTAAACCTGCGCATACCGCGCGCTCATGTGGGGCAACTCTGTCTCTCAGGGAGTCCCATAATAATCCGTCCAACGGCATGTGCTATAATCAATCACTCCTCATAACAAGCATACATATGATGCGTATGGGCATGGATAATGGAGCTATACTAAGCATGTTATATGATGATGACGTACTCTCCTCATGTCAAGGATGAGCTTAGATGGCCTACTCATACAAAGAATGGACCTAACAAGGACTTAGGGAAGGTCACAATGTGGACATTTAACCATCATTACCCATCAATGTGGACATTCAACCAACATTGCTCCCAAGGAGTGGCCCTCATAGGGCCAAACATATAGTGGGGCCCATGGCCTCACATACAACATAATGGGCCTCACATATCATAATGGGCCGCATCACGTGGGCCTCATATACATCAAGTGGGCCGCATCGCATGGGCCTCATATACATCACAATGGGTCGCATCACATGGGCCTTACACATCGCAATGGGTCGTATCTCATGGGCTCAATACACATCACAATGGGCCGCATTACATGGGCCTCATATGCATCGCAATGGGCCTCTCACATTGGCATAATATACATCACAATGGGCTGCTCACACGAGCTTAATATACATCACAATGGACCGCATCACATGGGCCTTACACATGTATGTGAGGCCCATGTGATGTGGCCCATTGTGATATGTGAGGCCCATTATGTTGTATGTGAGGCTCTTATGTGAGGTCATGGGCCCCACTATATGTTTGGCCCTATGAGGGCTACTCTTTGGGAGCAATGTTGGTTGAATGTCCACATTGATGGGCAATGATGGTTAAATGTTCATATTGTGGCCTTCCCTTAGGCCTCGTTAGGTCCATTCTTGATATGAGTAGGTCGTTTAGGCTCATCCTTGACATGAGGAGAGTGCATCATCATCATATAACATGCTTAATATAGCTCCACGATCCATGCCCATACGCATCATATGTATGCTTGTTATGAGGAGTGATTAATCATAACACATGTCATTAAGCGGATTATTATGGGACTCCCTGAGAGACGAAGTTTTCCCACATGAACACGTAATACGCGTCGGTTTGATGCATGACTGGATGGTATGACTCATGTATCTCGTGTTTTGTGATATGACCACCATATGCCCTAGCGACATCAGGGTTGTGGCCTCCACAGGCATATCGTGGATGGCTAGATAGGATACTGAAAATATTTTTCTACATAGGGTTCCATAGATGTCCCTGGGTGAAAGTCCTTACACCCTATTGGTACCAAAGGACAACCCAACGTCTAGACCGAGTGGATATATATGAGCGCATGAGGGCCGTATACCAGTAGGCCTCATCTCCCACTATGTCGTGGTCGGTTGGGAGGGAGTGTGGCCTTACCCACCTGAGGGAGTAGGCAATGTTAGGCTGAGTCTAACCAACTCAAAAATGGGTCCACTATCAATGAGTTGGGCCGATATTGGTAGGCGAATAGTAAGGTCTCTTCCACTTATCCAGTTGTGTGCATGATAGGGCGGAAGGTGACGTAGAGTGTACTAGACCCTGGTGATGGTCCCAAAGATGTACGGTACTGATATGTGGACTTATTGAGCAAGAGTTGCATACTCAGCATTTTACTCATTCATTCATTCATTCACTGTTCACTCGGGCTAGTAGTGCGCAACTAATTATTGTGTACCTTTGCAATGGCCAAGATTTTGGTTGGGGCATGCGACCAACCTAAGATCAGGAGTTTATCACATTGAGTCTGGCTATCCAAATTTAGGTATGAGACTAGTTTGGATAGAAGTCCCTTGTGATGGATCCCATAGCCTGCGATACTACGTACTAGCATCCCGACTTCACACTCCATCTTGGTCATTTCATTTGCAACAGATATTGCATTGCATCCTCAGCACATAGCATTTGGTTTACTATGCTTCTACACTGCATAGCCTGAATAAGGCTGATGGTATTTATGGACTTCCCAGCATGTTTATGCATTGCTCTAATGTTGAATACTTGGCACTTACCTTGCGCACACACTTACACCACCTTCTAAGCTTTCTATAAGCTTATGCACGATGGAGGCGTGCAGGTGGCATAGGTCACAGCAGCGTTGAGCTTGGAGCGTGTAGCTGTCTTTTGAAGCTTTGATTTTTGATATATGTATTTCCCTTTCAACACTGTATTCAACTATTTATATTAATGGATATGTGATGATGATGTTGCCTTTGTAATTTGGGTAAACTTATGGTTATGCTTCTTACGAGATAAATGTGCATTGGAAAATCCTCCTTGTAGGATCCCAGTATCAAAATCTAACGTATGGGCACCAGGAGCAGAGAACGGGGTACTACGAAGGCTGTCGGCACCGGATTCGACAATCGAGAATTTTGTGAGCCCGATTTTCGAGTTTGGGGCATGACAGTTGATAATATACTTAATGAAATGTCTGATTTGTATGGAATTATATCAGAATTCATCTATACTACTTGTTGTGTTGCAATTATATAAATTTGCTTAAACTTCTAATCAAGTATTTATGTATAGACCCAATTAACTTATCATGATATTGTGTTAGGCTAACATGTGTTTATGACTATGTACATGATAGTATATTTCTGGATTGTTGTGGTTCAAGCTCTGAAAATTATTTAAACTAGTGGACTACCTATCTTTTGAATGGTCATCACAGGTTTATTCTGTTGAACAAGGCAGAACACGATCAACCAACAATAGTCAGGGTTATATGAGTTGTTTTACACCCAATGCCAATTTTGACGAAGTTCCCTTTGGTCCACTGATAGGATCCATCCAGAATTGATTATTCAATTGTTTATTTGTTGTCGAATGCCTTCTTGAATCTTGGGTACCATGATTTCTTTTAACTTGTAGTCATTAATTATAACCGTTAGTGTGTAATACAATCCTATAAACAAAGTCTCATGGGCCAGGTATGGTGGTATGTGACACTATGTCTGAGTTGTCGGCCTGTGCTAGGTGATGAACCCCTCGTAATGTTCGATGAGCATTATGGAGGTGACGAGCCTACCATTGTCTTATTTGGTTTTGGGTGATGAACCTTTACCGCATTGAGTAAATCTTTGAGTGATAAGCCTCGTACCTTTGAATTGATTATTTGTCTTTGATATCGGGTGACGAACCCTTATCATGTTGATTAAATCTTTACGCGATAAGCCTTGTACCACTAAATTGATTATTCATATTGAATATCAGGTGATGGACCCTAATTTAGATTAAAGTACACAGGTGACAAGCCACATGATCCGGTTTATTAGACTCGTGAATAGTTGTGGTATCCTAGCTTCCCTAGTACGGCTGGTTGTAAGTGGATTAATAAAGGATTGGTTAAGGCATGCATATCATGGCATTTACAGGCAACATTGGTGATGAGTGATATTATTATCGATTCTATATACATTACAGGTAATATTGGTGACTAGACATATTACTATCAATTCTATTTATTTTACGGGTAATTTTGGTGATGAGGCATATCATTATCGATTCTTTCCGAGATATGAATTCACACATCATGACATACATGCATTTAATTAACTAGAACAGGAAATTATTTGTTAAGTTGTGCTTTCACTACCTGTACTTGATTGTGTTGATATTGTGAGAAACTTAGGAGAATGGTAACACTGAGTTGATCACTCACTCCCTCTTAAGATGGTGTTTTGAAACACCGCCCTAATGTCTTTAATGCAAGTGTCATTAAGTTGCTATCTTAGATGAGGCTTTTGTGAACCTAATGGAGGAAGTGTCGTACTTCCAAATTTTCGATGAGCAGGCATAGTTCCAGCATGCTTCTGTTTCGTTGTTGTCGTCAGTGTAGTTATTTAAATTTATTAGACATTTAATAGATTTAGGGCATGTATTTTGAGTCCCCAACTGAGTGGACCTTACTATTTGTTTGGATGACTCTACGGATATTTTGTGCAATTATTTTAGCACCACTTTACTTTTGAACTTAATACATTGTTTGGTTTGGTTATTCACGATTGGATTTAATGCCGTTTTGATTTGATATTAAACTGCGCTTTCAGAAGATAAAAGTAACAAATTGAATTTCGAAGACCGAGTGTGTACTTGACCCCTGAAATTTGGGGCGTTACACCAAATCTCTAAGGAAAAGAATGAAAGAAAGAAAGAACAAAGAGCAACAAAAACAAGAGAGATATTGTCACACCTAAAAAACGGAGCTTGGACCCCTAACTCTACTCCTGGGGTGTGACTCGAGGAATTTTTTTGTACAGTTGGTTTGATGGGTGTTCTCCCTTAACCATGATATATAACATTGCAAACAAGATGTAAAGCAACATACAATGATATTTTATTTTATTTTCAAATATATACAATTGTTTAGTTATATTATTACATTTAAAAAAACAGAGAGAGAGAGAGAGAGAGAGAGAGAGAGAGAGATGAATGGGATTTTGTTTCTATCTCGCATGGCTACTTCGGTTGGCTAGGATTCCTTGAAAAAGATAAACGGTTGCTGGAATGAGCTTTATAAGCTCAGTGGGTACATTTCTACTCACAAGGTAAGATAAATTGTAATGTGTATAGTAAGAAAGATGTATAAGTGTGTAACCACAGGTATCAAATACTATGATTAGTAAGGTGGAATCATGGATGTGATGCAAGTGTGCATACGATGAAGATAAAAGCTACCTCCATCATAACCATGTCCATCTTAGCATGATAAACTATAATGTATAACCATAAATATGAAATACTAAAATCACGAAAGTGAAATCATGTATGCAATGTAAGAATGAATGCGATGAGTATGAAAGATAACTCCAACATAACCATCTCAATCATAACCACATACTGTACAATAGATGTTGTTGAGTGCTAAATATTGCATATTTATCTCCTATTTCACATCCTTTTTCCATGCATTCAAACATTAAATTTGTCTAATTAAATTGATTTCAATGTGCAGATGAAATTTGAAGTCTGAGATGAATTTGAGCTTAAAAGAGGAGAGTTAAAGTCCAAGAGAAATCAAGTGCTGAAGAATTCAAGAATTCAAGCCTAGAAGATCTTGAAGAAGCAAGATTTCTAAGGAGAAAGAAGAATGAAGATCAAGTGCAAATTTAATTGAAGAAAGCAAGAATTTTCAATCAATCACAGAGCCTTCGATTCAATCGAGTGACCTTTGATTGAACTCGATCGATCGAGCATCATATCAAGAATGTCTGGATTTTCCAGAAAGCTTGCTAGACTGTTTTTACACTTTCGATCGATCAAAAGTGGAGTTCGATTGATTGATAAAATACATGAAATTTGAATTTACTCGTTGGACAGATTTTGCACTTTTCAATTCGATCAAGGATTAGAGTTCAATCGATCGAAGGAGCTTCGATGGGAGTCGATTGATGAAAGGATTTGATTAATGGTAAACGTAAGCGTGAAAGTTCATAAATTTCTTAAGTCAATGCGAAAATTTCTATTTAAGCAAGGCTTCTAAACATGTTTTAGAGAGGATCCTAGGGTTGAGAGAGAGAGAGAGCTAAAGTGGAGCTTCATCGGCACGTTCCTTCTTCAATTTCTTCTTCTACTTCTTGTTTGTTTTTTGTTTTTTTTTTTTTTTTGTTTAAGATGTTAACTATATGAAGCTAATATCTTAGCTAAGGCTAAATGGTAAAACTTCTAGTTAATTTATAATATTCTAGTTTATTTGATTCAATACATTAGTTTGAATGATGAATTATTAATTGAATTGTTTGATCCTTTAATCCATTGCAGACTCTGGGCATAGTGGATGTTTAGAATTCTCTACAATCAATTAACTAGTTTTTGAAAATGTGTTGATTTATAAAATCTCTTGATCTTATTGTGAACTATGGGTACAATAGATGCTTGAAATTCTCTAGGATCAATTACTTTGTTCTTCATGAGAGAATCATTCAATTAAATTCATGTTTTTTTTTTTTTGGTGAATTATATTTGAACTAACTATTTTATCCTCCAATTGGAAGGAATTCATAGATCCTTAGTTGTTTTGTTTACTGATTTTTCTTATGCCATTCTAATTTCTCTAACAAGAAACCCCAAATTTTACTCACTTTCTAGTTCTAGTAGTGTTCTTAACCAAGTCAGTCCTTGTGGATCGACCTCAGATTCACCGAGTTTATACTACTTTGCGGCCCTGCACTTGGGGTTGTCCAAACAAGTTTTTGGCACCATTGCTGAGGACTGACTACAATGAGAACACTTTAGGATAGGTTTAGCCTAGGTTTTTGTTTTCAGAAATCTTGTTTTTAGATTAAGTTTTATTTTTTATTTAGTTTGTTATTAACCTAGAGTTTTGTTTCTGTTTTAAGGCTTTTCCAGAATTCCTACTTTTAGGATTAGTTTTTATTTTTATTTAATTTATCGTTACTAACAGTTTTTTCCTATTTTATAGGAGTTGATCGAGTCGTGTCTTCTCTACCGGTAACGTCATTCCCTTATTCTCTTCTATTATATTTTCAGTTTGTTGATTTGTTGTAGGATTATGTTTCTAAGGTTAGGTTTAAATTTTAAGGTTTTTGTGTGTTCATGCCCAAGTGGGTATGTGATCACACACTTCATCTTCTAAGTGAAGGAGGATTCATTGAAGAATTGTCCATTTACCGTATTGTTAGAAAACATCTAAGTGCTTGTAAATCAACTGGAACAATGCTGAGAACGAACCAAATTTTGATGAGAATGAGGTGCACAATGTGCCACCAGTCAGTACATTGCGTGATTACCTGCAACCTAAAAAAGAAATCACACCCTCTTGTATAGTTTTTCCTGTAAACACAAGTAACATAGATTTCAAACCGGGAGTTATCCAATTGTTAACTAAATTCCATGAACTTAAATATGAAAGTCCATAATTAAATTTCAAAGAGTTCAATGAGATTGTAACTAACTTGCATTATAACAACATCTTTAAATACATGATTAGACTGAAGGTTATTTCCCTTTTCTTTGAAGGAGAGGCAATTCATGGCTACACTCCTTAAAGGCGGAGAAGCATCAGGACATGGGCCGATATGACCTAGGAATTTCTTTTAAAAAATAATCCTGGTTCATAAAACAAATATACTAAGACGGAATATCATGAACTTCTCTCAAAAGGAGGATGAAATATTTTTCTAGTGTTGGAAGTGGTTTTAAATAGCTTTTACTTACCTACCCACATCATGCTATGAAACGTGGTGAGTCATTAGCTTTTTCTATGATGGATTGAGTTTCAATATGCATCGATTCGTAGAGATGATGTGTAATGATAAATTCATGAGTAAGGATCCCGATAAGGCTTGCAATTACTTCTATCAACTAGCTAAGAATGCCCAGTCATGGGATACGTCTAACAAAGCTAGTAATACCAAGCCTGTGCTCAAGGAGAAAGGAGGAATTTATGTCCTTAATGAGTAGGAGGATGTTGATGCAACATTAACGGGTCTCACATGAAAGGTTGCGACAATGGAGTTACGGAAATGCAATGTGGCTAAACCCAATGAGGTTGTTGAGAGTGCTTATAGAATTTGTGAGAGCAATGCACACCTAACTAAGGATCATCCTACAATCCTAGCTTTCTAAGAGGTGTTGCAAGCTCAAGCGAATGCCATGAACGCTTATCAATGCATGCCTCGATTTCAAACACGTATACTCCTAATTAGTGGAACTATCTAATTTTAGTTGGAGGAATGGACCTATTGCTAATGCTAATAATAATACCCAATGGTCATCTACTAGTACCCCATATGTGCCCCCACCGAAGAAGACCCTTGAGGATATATTGCAAGCATTTATGTAAGGGAAAATGCAATTCAATCAAAACACCATGCAAACACTCTATAAGCTTAAAACATCGATTGACATGATTGAATCACGCCTCAACATTAGGGAGAAAGGGACTTTTCCAGCCTAACCCCATTCTAACCCAAAAGAACAATACGAGGTAAGTGATCCTAACTCTTCCAACACACATGTCGAGCATGCTAAGTCCATCATCATCCTTATAAGTGGAAAAGTGTTTGAGAAATACATTCCTAGGACGGTTGAAAAATCTGATTATAAAACTAATGATGTTCAACAAGAGAATGAGCCGGAGCGTGGTTATAAATTAATAGCCCATTTCCTCAAAAGTTACTCTCATCCAAGCCTTTAGTTAACAATCAGGACATTTTAGAGGTTTTTAAATAGGTAAACATCAACATTCCCTTGTTGAATGCAATTAAACAAATACTGTCTTATACCAAAATTTTAAATGATCTTTGTACGATTAAGCAAAAGCTCAACATACAAAAAGCCTTTTTGATGGAAAAAGTGACTGCGAAATTAAACAAAGTACTCCCCCAAAGTATAAAGATCTAGGTAGCCCTAATATATCTTATATCATAAAAAATTTCTAGATTAAACAACACTTTTCAATTTGGGGGTGAGTGTTAACCTCATACCCTACTCGGTATAGGAGCAGTTAAGACTTGGTGAATTAAAACCAACCAAAATAACTCTTCAACTCACTAACCAATCTGTAAGGATACCAAGAGGGGTAGTGGAGGATGTGTTGGTATAAATTGATAAGTTCTACTTCCCGGTAGATTTTATTGTTTTAGATACACAACTGGTTATGAATGCAAGCTCCCAAATTTATGTCATCCTTGGATGTCCACTCTTAACAACTTCAACCATTGTTGTCATCAATTACTGAAACAGAGTCATGAAACTCTCCTTTGGCAATATGACATCAGAGATGAATGCCTTTAACATGTGCAAACAATAAGGGGATGCTAATGTCGAAGACATTCGCAGGCTTAACTTGATCGATATGCTCATAGTGGAGTTCCTTAAGACTTCTGCTCTGATTTCGTGTAAGTATGCTTAACTCACTTTGTTGACTATGACGATGATATGAGTAGAAATAAGACAGATTTTTAGTGGCCCGCCTCTTGAACTTGCATGTTAAAAGATAACAAAACATAGTTTAAATAGTCTACAAGAGTGAATATAAAACCTTAAACTCCTAATGAATAAAGGGGAGAGAGTTAAAGAGTCAAACCACCCACCCCATTAGATCTTTAGATTTCATCATTGGAGTCTTTTATCAAGCTTGATGGAAGTTTGACACTTCGATTTTTAGTGGTCCAGCTCTTGAACTTGTCACAATTGGGCCAAAGGTAGACACCACTGGAAGGATTTAAGTGAATGGTAAAAGGCAAGAAAACAGAGTTTTGATAATTTGGGCATACGGACGTCTACTAAATCTCATCTCTAAAGGGGAGAGCACTAAAAGAGTCAAATCACCTACCTAGTTAGATCTTTTGATTTCATCACTGAAGCCTTTATCAAGCTTGATGGAAGTTTGATGTTTACATTTTTAAGTCCACCTATTGAAATTGCAGGATTGAGCCAAGATTATAGGACATCACTAATGACAAAAGGATTTAAGTCAATTTAACTTCATGGTAAAAGGTAAGAAAACAGAGTCTTGGTGATTTAGGGCAGACCGAAGTCTACTGCACTGAAACCTTAAGAATCCTTATGAACAAATCTTATCTCGAAAGGGGGGAGCACTAAAAGAATCAAATCACCCACCTATGTGAATCTTTTTTCTTTTTCTTTTTCTTTTTCATCATTAAAGTCTTTTATTAAGCTTGATGAAAGTTTGACACTTAGATTTTTAGAGGTCCACCACTTGAACTTGAATGGTGGAAGGATTTAAGTGCAAGGTATGAGGTAAGAAAATAGAGTTTTGATAATTGATGGCATGCCAAAGTCAATCCCCCATAGTTTTAGAAAAATCTGATTTCATTTAAATGGGATTAGAATTAATAGGATTAAAATATGGAAGTTTTAAATTTTGCTTCTATATTTCAAACCTCCCCACAAAAGGTACAATAATAGCATCATGATTGGAAAATCCTAACCATCCAATAATAGCATGCAAAATGGACAGTCCAGCTTGATTAGAACAAAACAGGTACAAAAAAGAAAAGAAAGAAAATAATAAATCCAAACAATCACCCGGATTGGATAATCCGAAACATCTTATAATGGCAAATAATATGGAGAATCCAAATCCAGTACAACGAGAAAGGTCTAATTATCTATTTGGACCATCTTAGGTTATCAATGATACTCAAGAATCATTTTAATAAGAAGATTCTAATCATCCGTCAATTTAAATATTGATAATAAAAAGACAAGGAGATTCTAATAGTGAGACCAATGACAAGCAATATTGATATTCAGGGTCGACTACAATAAAAACTGTCCAAATCCATGGATTAGTCGTTGATTCCTATCTCTAAAAACTGAACTTGAATGAACAATAAGTCATATTGTCCACAGCTAGCAAAATGGACACTTCAGATTGATTATCAGAAAGAAAAGATCGGAACTCCAATTTGGAATCATGGATCAATGGCACCGGACGTTGCATACCTATGCAGCACAAGGATGTCAGCATTTAGCCAATGGCAAGTAATATGATCCCCACTTTTCTAACAAGAACCACCTTGGTTAGATAATCATAAAACTATCAAACAGATGGATGCAAAATGGACCGTCAACATCAAGTACAACAAAACTTGCTTTTAAATTTGGACCATCTATCATGCGATCACCACTTAAGCATTGTTTATCAACTGTTATTTCAATCAAATAATCCCAAGTGTTTGATGATGATGAAAGGCCTGTTATTTGGTTACAAGACAAACATCATAAAATCGGGACCATTGATCATGTATTCAACACCTTGATTATTCAAGTCTCTAAAGAAACTAGACCCTGATCCATAGCTCAAGTGGTAGACTGAGTGAAAGATACCTCGTTTCAACACTTGAGGTCTTGGGTATGGATCCCTAGTGGGGGTGGCTAACAGTGAAGTGTCAACTGACAGTGGGGTGTACTAACAAGCTAACAAAAAAAAAAAAAAGTCTCCAAAGAAACTTATTGATCACATGAAGATAAAAATATCCAACATGGCATGTTTATGATAATTGTCAAACTTGCCAAATCAACTTCATTGTCTCTGCACGGGTCCATTTCATTTTGGCTGTGGATCTACTAGACAACAGATGGTCTCATTGGCCGTTGTGGATTTTTAATAATGGTCAATGAGGAGCAACGAGAGGAACCAGCTCTACCTACAAGAAGGAGGTTCTCTTCTTGAAGCAGAAAATTGCTACTGCTTATTTCATTCTGTGTAAACTTATGATCCATGTGCTTGCCTATCTATAACGGCATCCTTGTACCTTAAACCCAGATTATTCAAATCAAGAGGGCTTCTTTGTAAACGGGTGGGTCAAAAAAAAAAAAAACAAAAACACTGAATGGCTCTATTCAGCAAAACGGTCAACATCATCATCGAATCCTTATCCCAACTATTTAGGTCAGCCATATGAATCCTATTCCGCACACAGATTTTGTACCCATCTACAACGGCTCTACTACTTCTAACGGTTTGGATCAAAGTACATGTCTAGGGGTGTACACGGGTCGATCCGAGTCAAACTGGGCTCAACCCGGCCCGGCCTGGTCACCAGCCACGCCCAGCCCGAACCCAGCCCGGCCCAGTCACCTGGCTAGCATGTCCAGCCCGAACCCGGCCCGGCAATAATCGGCCGAGTTCGGGCCAGTTTCGAACCTTCGAGTTTGAGCCAATTTCGAACCTTACAATAAGTTCATGGGAAGGGCTTTGGCAAGTAATCCGCATCCCATTACAAGGCACTCGATCAACGGTTTAGATAATTGAACTATAAAGTCCACAAAAAATCTAACTAGTCAGGACATTAAAAATCATTTTTGTATTTGGATGAATCTAGGCCGTTCAAGTTATACGTCTTTGAGGTGGATGAGTCACTGTCACTTCAAAGATAGGCGGTGAACTATCCCAGAAGTCAAGAGAGAGATTGAGAGAGAGAGAGAGAGGATATAATATAATTTTACTAGATTTACATACATTTGACAAAGCATAAAATAAAACATTTTATACAAACTGAATACAGTTATACATTACTAACTACTGTCGAGGAGATTCATCTGCTGAGCCCAAGCTGCTATCTAAATCTTCATATACGTACTCATTCACCTCTCCCTCTTCAGAAGGTAGAGATAGCTTTTTATCGTCCTCCTCTTGTATAGTTTGAATTAGATTTTTCAAATTATTTTTGTGAGAAGATTTATACGTAGTTCCCAACGTCCTGTAAAACGCACCCAGACTAGAGAGAAACTTAGGTGAATTTTTATTATTCTTCTTTTTACCCGTGCAGCTTGAACCTGCTTTGACATCATGTGGTCTTGGAGGAGATTGCTAATGTGTAAAAAGCCTCTTCCATACTGCGCTTTAAGGCTAGTTGGAATTGTTCTTCTTCCAATGCTAATAATTTAGCTTCCTTCTATACCTCAGAAAGTTTTGATTGGAGAGTGGAAGCTTTTTTGTTTAAATCAAGAACTGCTTGGAAAAGAACTTAGATTTCTTTTGAGACTTTAGGCCACAGTTTTACATCTCCACCCCGACAGGATAAGTGTAATCTGAGCCGATTAGTTTTGTTAACAAACTTGGCTCCACACAAATTATACAAAATCTTTAACTTTCCAGATTTTAGAAAATGGACTAAGGAACCATAGTTCCAAACGTCAGTCGATGGTTCACTTGAAAACATATCTACATATTGTATTGGAAAAGTATTTTAGGCTTTTTAGCAATAATAAAATACCGACACAAAATAAAAGTAATTTATGAATTTTAAAAAAAAGTCATTAATATATTGCGCAGCTTACATAACATCCATCCCAAACATCTTTCATATTGTTGTTAACAGATAAATAAAAATAAAAGTCAAACATAACAGATAAATAAAAATAAAAGTCAAAAGAGTACCCATTATAGCATTTACAAATTTAAATAAACTAATAAAATCATAACATCCATCCCAAACATCCACATATTGCTATTGTTTCCTATGTTACGGCTTCATTCACATTCTCCTCCTCTTCTTTATCAAGATCATAACCTCATAAACTCGGATGCAACCAATCTTATGTACCAATTAATACTTCCACTGTATCTGGTGCAAGGGAACTTTTAGTCTTGCTCACGACCCTACTCCCTGTGCTAAACGCAGATTCCGATTCCACAGTTGAAATCAGAACTGACAAAATATCTCGTGCCATCATCGATAGTATAAGATATTTTTCTTTATTAACTCGCAATTTCCACCAATCCAAAACATCAAACTCTGAATCCTGTCGTAGTACGACTGACTCTTTGAAATACGTGTCTAACTCTGATTCTTTCGTGTCTATGTCTGTATTTTCTTTTGCTAAGAAAGACATGTAATCATCATCGAAACTTGAAGCAACTTGCGATCTAACTTCAGAAGCACTTGGTGTGGACATTGTGGTTGTGTACGCCTTGTACAATGCTTCGATTGCGTCACGAACATTCGAGGTTTCAGATATTGTTTTTTCAGTAGGATAAATCCTCGTGAAGATGTACTTAACATAACTCATCTTACACTAAGGATCAAGAACAATAGCTAAGGACATTATCAAATGATAATCATCTCAGTACTTATCAAACTTCATTTGCATACCACCTGTCATGATTTGAAGAAAAAATAAACCGTCATCAGTAACTTTCTTCAGGGCATCCTTGATCTTCCACACAGATGGAAAAAACATATTTGCTGTAGGAAACTTATTACCAGAAAATATTTTCGTACAGTCATAAAAAACCTTCAAAAATTTGTGAACTTCTTTCGCTTAGCTCCAATCATCATCAGTAAGCAATCAAGCATATGTTCTATTACGCGCTGCATATTCTGAAAATGTATGTTCTAATTCCAGGGCTGAATCCAACATCTCATAAGTGGAATTCCTACGTGTGCATACATCTAATTTCAACATTTTTGGAGACTTCAAATTCAAACGTTGGACGATGGCATTCCTTATACTCAATCTTAACGGCGAACTTCTTATGTACTTCACACTCTCCCTCACATTCTTTATAGTTTGGTCAATTGATTTCAACCATTCTTATACAATTAAGTTAAGAATATATGCACAACACTGAACATGAAATATTTTTTCCTCAAAAAAAAAATTGTCGTTTGCCTTGAACTAGTTACGTAAGAATGATATTACACTGTCATTTGTCGAAGCATTATTTAAAGTTAATGAACTGACTTTTTTTTCAATGCCCCAATCTCGTAGACAGTTGTAAATACAATCTGAAATAACCAAACCGGAATGGGGAGGTGGAAGGTGGCGAAAGTTCAATATTCTCTTGCAGAGTTTTCAATTTTCATCAACATAGTGTGCAGTCAATGAAATATAACCCTTTTGTTGGTTTTGCGCCGTCCACATATCAGACGTCAAGCTTACCCTTGAAATCGAATCTAAAATTGCTTTCAGCTTCATTTTCTCACCGGCATACATCTTCATGCATTCCCTCTTCACAGTAACACGGAAAACCTTCTCAAACTGAGGATTAAGGAATTTACTGTATCCCATAAATATTTCACTCTCTACCATCTTAAATGGCTGCTCATCAATGATAATAAGTTTTGCAAATCACTCCTTCAGCTTCCCTTCTTCAAACTTATAAGTGGTAAGTGTACCTTCAGAAGCAGATCTGTAAGACCCGTGTCCTAGTTTGTACCATTCTGTTGGCTTCCGCTGTCCTTTCGGTCAAATTTCGGCAATCCTCGACCCGTATCCAATGTTTGCGCACAATCCTAAGATGGGTCTCGCATACCAAAGTCAGTTCTAACCGAAACTTGTACCTTAGTGACCGCGCCGTCACCGCGGTTCTCGCGCCGTCACCGCGGTTTTAAAACCGTGACTCGCGCACCGATCCGATACCCAGGCCAGGAGATGTGGGCCTACGTTCGTTCCGAAGAAATGTTGCGCGTTGCAAAATTTGAGGGAATCTCTATGACATGTCATATCAAATTAAATTAAGTACACCACATTACCTCCAGGCCACCTCACCCAACAACAAGTACAAGTGGCCTCTCCCTTATTTCCTGTCACGCCCCGAACCCGGAAATCAGATTCAAAGGAATCTCGATTGCCGAATCCGGTGCCGACAGCCTCCGTAGTACCCCATTCTCGGCTCTTAGCATTCATACGCCAGATTTCGATCCTTGGATCCTACAAGGGGGATTTTTTTGTACATTTAACTTGTAATAAGTACAACCACAAGATTACCCAATTTACAAAAGCAACATCAACATCACATATCCACTAATATAATTATTTGAGTACAATGCTGAAAGGAAAATATAAAAAATTAAAAATCAAGCTCCAGAAGACCGCTGCATGCTCCAAGCTCAACACTTCTGCAATCTAACCTCACCTGCACGTATCTATCGTGCATAAGCTTATAGAAAGCTTAGAGGGTGGTGTAGGTGTGTGCACAAGGTAAGTGCTAAGTATTCAACGCAATGTCATAATCATACAATATCGAAATAGGCGTAAGATCATGAATCATATGGTATCAGAGTAAGAGAAAATACTGACAAGCCCATGAGTCAAACAATTTCAGAATACGCAATACAGATCAACTATACCAATGAGGAGTCATAAAGAGTCAAATATCAGATGTCGTATCTAAACCATATAAATGCAGAACACAGGTAACCCAAAATGCTAAGTACTGCAGATGCAATGTAATATGCGGTGCGAATGGAATGACCATACTGAAGTGTGGAGTCAGGATAATAGTAAGTAGTATCGCAGGCTACGGGGTCCACCACAAGGGACTTCTATCCAAACCAGTCCCATACCTAAATTTGGGTAATCAGACTCAATGTGGTAAACTCCTGATCTCAGGTTAGTCACGCGCCCAACTGAAATCCTGGCCATGTGAAGGTACACAAAAATTAGTTGCGCACCACCAGCCCAAGTGGATAGTGAATGAAATGAATGTATAAGTATGCAATTCCTACTCAATAAGTCCACAAATCAGTATGGTTCCTCTCTAGGATCATCACCGGCGTCTATTACACTCTACGCCGGCTTGCCACCCCTATCCGAGCGCACGACTGGGTAAGTGGAAGAGACCTCACTATCCGCCTGCCAATATCGGGCCTGACTCGTCAATAGCGGACCCATTCCTCAAGCTGGTCAAACTCAACCTAAACATTGCCCCCTCACTCAGGCGGGTAAGGTCACACCCCTTCCCAACCGACCACGACACAGTGGGAGACGCGGCCTACTGGTATACGGCCCTCATGCGCTCATATATCCACTCGGTCTCGACGTTGAGGCATCTCCTGGCCACGGAGGTTTAGGAATTTTCACCCAGGGACATCTATGGCGCCCTTATGTTAGAACTAAACATTTTCGGTGTCCCATTTGGCCATCCACGATATGCCTGTGGAGGCTACGGCCCTGATGTTGCTAGGGCGTACAGTAATCATAATGTGAGATGCATGAGTCATACAATCCAGTCATGCATCAATCCTGCGCATACTGCGTGCTCAAGTGAGATAATCTCCGCTTATCAGGGAGTCTCATAACAACAAGCTCAATGACATATGCAATGATCAATCACATCTCATAACCAATATGCAGATGATGCGTATGGGCATGTATCATGATGTTATGTTGTCACATACTCATAATCGGTATCAATAACCGACATCGACCATCAATCACAAAAATGTGGACATTTAACCAACATTGTCCCCCAAGGAATGGTGGACCCATGGCCTCACACTAGGGCCAAACATACAACACCATGGGTCCCTCTCAATAGCGTAATACACACCACGATGGACCTTTCACATGGGCCTAACATACATCACAATAGACTCCATCGCCTGACCCTCCAATGCATCACAATGGGCCTTAACTATGGATCACATATACATCATATAGGTCTCGACAATCGGCCTCGGTAAACAAAATCAGCCGGCCTCGATTGATAATCAGCCTCGATCGATATTCGGCAATCGGCCAAGATAGATCAGAATCGGTAATCGGCCTCCATCGATAATCACTCTCGATCGATATTCGGTAATCGGCCAAGATAGATCAAAATCGGTAATCGGCCTCGATCGATAATCAGTCTCGATCGATATTCGGTAATCGGCTAAGATAGATCAGAATCAGTAATCGGCCTCGATAGATAATCAGTCTCAATCGATATTCAGTAATCGGCTAAGACAAATCAGAATCGGCAAATCGGTCATGACAATGGCACCGATAACCAACAGATAAACAAAGCGGGGTCTATAAATGATCAGCCGATCAACCATAGTATAAAGATCGGTACTCGGCCATGGTTATATCAAATTCGAAAAAACGGAGCCATTCGTCTACGGTGAATGGACCCCACTTATTTGGGTTAACCCACGAAGAGAATGGGCCTAACAAGGCCTAAGGAAAGGTCACAATGTGGATATCTAACCGTCATTGCCCAACAATGTAGACATCTAACCAACATTGCTCCCAACGAGTGACCCACATAAGGCCAAACATATAGTGGGCCCATGGCCTCACACAATGATCTCATAAATCAAGCGGGTCGCATCACATGGGCCTAATGTACATCACTATGGGCCGCCTCACATGGGCTGGAAATACATCTCAATGGTCCTCATCATATGAGCGGGAATATATCACAATGGTCTCACTAAATGGGTCGGAAACACATCTCAATGGGTCACAACGTATTGGCCGAGAAAACATCTCAATGGGCCCCATTACATCATAATGGGCCGCAACCTGTGGGCCTCAAATACAATAAGTGGGCCACATCAATGGGCCTCATACACATCAAGTGGGTTGCATCATATGTGCTACACTAATGGGCCTTACCCATTGGCCTCGGATATATCACAGTGGGCCACGTCTCATGGACCTAACAAACAGATGGCCCGCACATGGGCCAAACACATCATAATGGGCCACATACGTCACAATGGGCCGCACTAATACATCAAGGTGGGCCTCATTATATGAGCCGCACCAAAAATCATTTCAATAGTTGTAGGTATAACATGTGTATCACTACACCCAATGGCCCACGTATGATGATCAGCACTTGTACAAACATATCCATGTAAATCAGCGCCAACCAAACATTGTCCAGCACTATCCCAACGTTATGGACGGTGTGGATACAAAATACGTACATTTAGGCGGGCCGCACAAGTGGACGATGTGGGTGAAGTATACACAGCATGGTGGGCCTGTACAGTGTAGGCGGGCCCAGCACATGCAGCAAGCGGGCCCTGTGCCATCAAGACGGGTAGACAGTGCCGATATACAATACATTTATCATGGCGGAATCACACATTGAAAGGGGCCTTATATACATCATATTAGGCCTCGACCCATGGGCCCCAAATACATCTAATGGGCCGCATCATAGGGACCTCATATATAACAAGGTGGGCCTTAACAATGGGCCATAAATATGGTAAGTGGGCCACACCACATGGCCACGTGTATATCAAATGAGCCACACTCAAATATAAGTGGTGATAATAATTTCCACTACTAAAATTTCCAAGGCCCGCCATAACATTTATTTCCCATCCAATCTAATCATTAGATCTCAAGGACTTCAAAGATAGCCGTTCAATCCTCACCGTGCACTATGGTCCACTTGATAAATAAATCTGTCTTATTTTCGTCCTAAACCTAAAAATCATTTTCCAAAAATGGTTGGACGGTTGGATGAAACACATGCATCATGGTAGGTCCCATAAGGATGGAAGGTATAGATAAGTCACATATTCCATGATGGAGGTCCACAATTGTGGACACAACACATACATAAATGGGTCTTAAGTAAGACCCACCAAAATGTTTATTTTTCACCCAACCTAGGGCCCAACATACTGTCCATCCAAACTGGGGCCAACATGATGTTTATTTTCCATCCAAACTAGTCATAGGGTCACATGGGCCTAGCGCCCACTGTAATATTTATTTGCAATCCAATCTATTCATAAGGTCACGTGGACCTTGGGCCCACCGTAATATTTATTTGCAATCCAATCTATTCATAAGGTCACGTGGGCTTAGGTATCGCCTTGGCACGCGAGACTCGACATCGGAACCGTGACGACGGCGCGGTCGATAGGGTACAAGTCTCGGATTGAGCCGACTTGGATTGACAGGACTCGGCTTAGGATCGCGTACAAACGTCGGATAAAGGTCGAAGGTTGCCAAAATTCAACTGGGAATATCACGGAAACCTACGGAACGGTACGGTCTAGGATACGGGGCTTACAGCTCCCAAAAGTCAACCCTCTCTCTCTCCTCACCACTCCTCTTTTTACAAAAAATCAAACAACACCTTACTTCCCATCCCTTTTCCTTACACCCACAACTCCATCCATCCCTTTTATTATTCTTTTCCCTCATTTCTCAAAGATCTCCCAAGCAACTCGAAATTTCTACTCGTCCCAAGTCTTCCCAACTCTCCCAAGAGCAACAAGTGTGGCCCATTTTTCCACCCTCTCATCCCTCATCCCCACCATCAAAATCCCATCATCCACCGTCAAAGATTAAGCATAGGAGCTAAGGAGGCCAGGGGAGCAAGAAGGAGGCTTAGAGGTGGGTGATCCACCGTTGATTTCTATTTTAAGGACCCACTTGTTGTAGGACCCACAATGATGTATGTAATGTAGTGAGGGGCCCATAGTGACGGGGTCCCTCTATCTCACTGGTTTTCTCTTTCTCTCTCTCTCTCATGCCTTTTATGGTGATGATGACGATGAGGCGTGTGGACCCACCTAAAATCGCAGTGGCTAGAGCAGTTTTGATGATCAGGTGGAGCACCTCACACCCAACTGGATAGACGTCAGCAAGTCTTGCTATCCTACCATGACGTGTGTTATACCTTAAACCATCCATTCATGTCTTTTTGGGTGTGTGGGGCCCACCCCACGTGTTGCACGTGTGGGATGGGAACCACCTTAAGGTTGCATTTGATCATCCAAATCGTCCAGTAGCGGCCGTCCAGTCTCTGGACGTTGTATTGCAAAATCTTTAAATAATAATATATATAATAATATTATTATTATATATAAAAAAATACATTGCTGTGGGACCACGTGGTGATTATCCACGCTGCTGATGATTTGGCTGGACGTCCATACACCAGCCGTATAGGTGATGTATTGACGTCAGCAAGTAGATGGGACCCACCCCACACCTTGATGATCGTGCTCCAAGCCGTCCACCTATTTACGTGGGACCCACCCCACACGTGTGACACGTGTGAGTGTGGGGCCATCAGAAGCCATTTAATGTATGTGTTTTGTCCAGCCGTCCATCTGGATGCTGGACGTACAGCTCGTTTAATATATATATATATATATATATATATATATATATATATATATATATATATATATATTAATATATATATAAGAGGTGGACCACACGCGTGGGACCCACCATGTGCATAAGATCAGCATCGTCCAGTGCACCCAAGGGTCTGGACGGTGGCCTTTTTTTAATATACATAGCTCCTGTATGCTATGTTATTATATAATATATTATATTATAATATATGATATTAATATTATATTATATTATATTATATTGTATTATATAAATATAATATAATATTTTAAAATACATGGTGGTGGGCCCTGCGTGGGACCCACCTGTACCGTCAGCAGCATCTTAGCATCCAATACAGTGGGGCCCATCTGCTGTAGGACCCCACCATGATGCGTGTACACATCACGCTGTCCATCCATTTTGAATCCCCACCGTCCATCTGATTTGCTGGTGGCCAGCGGCCGATATCAGCTGTAGCAGCAGCAGCACTCTAAAAAAATAAATAAATAAAAATGAAGCAAATTCATCTCCTTGGTGGGCCATGTATGTGGACCCCACCTTGATGTACGTAATTTATCCAAACCGTCCATACATTTGGTGAGCTCGTCCTTGAGCTTGAGAAGAAAAATAAGACTGATCCAGTTATCAAGTGGACCACACTGCCATAACAGTGGGGTGGATTGAACGTCCATCACTGAAAGTTTTGGACCAATATAAAATTTGTTTTTCCTCCTATTCAGGCCTTTATGACCGCAATAACAGTCTGGATGGAAAAAAAATAAATAAATGTTATGGTGGTCCCTATGAAATTTTCTAACGGTGAAAATTACTATCTCCATTGTTATTTGTGAAGTGGTCCAAATGATATTTTGATCATTATCACCACTGTTAAGTGTGGTGTGGTCTAGATGATCCTTGGACATGATTCATAAATTTTTTATAATATTCTATAACGATCTTTAACAAGTGATGTATGGAGTATGTGACTCGGCCTATTTAACTCGGTCTATTCGACTCAGCCCATTTAACTCGGCCTATGTGATTGGCCCATTGATACGGCCCTTTTGAATCGGCCCATTTTATTCGGCCCCTTTGATCGGCCCAATTGTTCAGCCCATTTATACTGTTCCATTTGATTTGGTCCCTTTGATCGGCCCATTTTGTATTAGCCCAATTGATTCAGCTCATTTGAATCGGCTCATTTGATTCGGCCCATTTGATATGGCACGATAGATATCGGCTCATGAGTGAGGCCCAATATGATACGTATATGCCCCTTAAGTGAGGCCCATGATGATGTGTATTAGACCCTTGTATGAGACCGTGGATCCATCATACGATTGACCCTATGTACGTCATTCTTTGGGAGCAATGTTGGTTAAAGGTCCCCATTGGTGGGCAATGATGGTTGGACGTCTACATTGTGACCCTCCCATAGGCCTTGTTAGGCCCTTTCTCGTCATTCTCTAGTGGGTTAACCCAAACGCTTGGGCCCCATTAATTTTCGCTGATCCATCATCGGTTGTCTATTTATGGACTCTACCTTGCATTGAAGTCGATTATCGACGCCAATTATTGATTGTGGCCGATCGCCGATTCCGATTATTGTGGTCGATTGCCGATTCCGATCATCAAGGCCGATTGTTGATCAATTTCAATTATTGAGGCCGATTGTCGAGGCCAGATATCGAGGTCGATTGTCGAGGCCCAATGTAATGAATATGCAACCGTATTTGAGGCCCATTGTGATGCACATTCGGCCCGTGTTTGAGGCCCGCACATTTGGCTCGTGTTTGAGGCCCAATGTGATGAATATGCGGGCCGTATTTGAGGCCCATTGTGATGCACATTCGGCCCGTGTTTGAGGCCCGCACATTTCATTCGTGTTTGAGGCCCAATGTGATTATATGTGGCCCGTAGTTGAGGCCCGTTGTGATATGTATTCAGCCGTGTTTAAGGCCTAATGTGATGTATATGAGGCCTATGGAATGAGGCCCATTGTGATGCATTTGAGGGGCAGACGATAAAGCTCATTGTGATATATGTTAGACCCATGTGGAAGGCCCATCGTGATGTGTATTATGAGGCCCATGGTGTTATATATTAGGCCCTTATGTGAGGCCATGGGTCCACTATATGTTAGGCTCTATGTGGGCCATTCCTTGGGAGCAATGTTGGTTAAATGTCCACATTGTCAATGCTGAATATTAATATCGATTATGAGTATGTGTTAGCATAGCATCATGATACATGCTCATACGCATCATTTGCATGTTTGTTATGAGATGTGGTTGACCAATGCATATGTCATTAGGCAGATTGCTATGAGACTCCCTGATAGGCGGAGGTTATCTCACATGAGAGCACAGTATGCGCAGGGTTGATGCATGACTGGATTGTATGACTCATGCATCTTGCATTGTGCTGTGATTACTATACGCCCTAGCGACGTCAGGGCCGCAGACTCCACAGGCATGTCATGGATGGCTAGATGGGATACCGAAAATGTTTGGTTCGAGCATCTGGGCACTTTGGATGTTCGTGGGTGAAAGTCCCTAAACCTCCGAGGCCAGGAGACACCCCAACGTCGAGACCGAGTGGATACATGAGCGCCCGAGTGCTAAATACTAGGAGGCCGCGTCTCTCACTGTGTCGTGGTCGGTTAGGAGGGGGTGTGGCCTTACTCGCCCAAGAGTAGGGGGCATAACTAGGCTGAGTTTGACCAGCTCGTAAATGGGTCCGCTATCGACGTGCCAGGTAGATATTGGCTGACTACTGGCCAGGCAGATAGTGAGGTCTCTTCCACTTGCATGGTCGCGTATCAGTGGGCGGCGATTTGCATATAGAGTATACTAGACCTCGGTGATGATCCTAGAAATGTACAGTACTGATTTGTGGAGCATGAGTTGCATACTTATTCATTCATTCACTATCCACTCGGCCTGGTGGTGCGCAACTATTTGTTACGTGTACCTTCGCAATGGCCATGATTTCAGTTGAGGCGTGCGACTAACTTGAGATTAAGAATTTACCACATTTAGTCTGACTATCCAAATTTAGGTATGAGACTGGTTTGGATAGAAGTCCTTGTGGTGGACCCTGTAGCTTGCGATACTACGTACTATCATCCCGACTTCACACTCCAGTATGATCATTCCATTCACACCGCATATTGCATTACATCCGCGGCATATAACATTTTGGGTTACTATGTTTCTGCATTTATATGGTCTAAATACAGCTAACGGTATTCGTGAACTCATCAGGAATTGTATATTGCATTACATCCTCGGTATCTAATATTTGGCTATTTATGACTTCTCATTTGCATAGCTGATTAGTATTGCGTACTTTGATATTATTTGACTCACGGACTTGTCAATATTTCCGCTTACTCTGATATCATATGATTCATGATCTTACCAGTATTTCTAATATTGTATGATTATGACATTATATTGAATACTTGACACTTACCTTGTGCACACACTTAAACCACCCTCTAAGCTTTTTATAAGCTTATGCACGATAGATGCGTACAGGTGATGTTAGGTTGTAGCAGCATGGAGCTTGGAGCATGTAGCTGACTTCTGAAGCTTTGATTTTGACATATGTATTTTCCTTTCAGCGTTGTATTCAAATGTTTATATTAGCGGATATGTGATGATGATGTTGCCATTGTGATTTGGGTAAACTTGTGGTTATGCTTCTTACGAGATAATTGTATATTTGAAAATCTTCATTCTAAGATCCCATGATCGGAACCTGGCATATGGGTACTGTGAGCCGAGAATGGGGGTACTATGGAGGCTGTCGGCTCTGGATTCGGCGATCGAGATTCCTGTGAATCCGATTTCTGGGTTTGGGGCGTGACAAGATCCTTTGGACTTTGTAAACGATAGCAATTGTTGGCCTGAAGGTGGAAGTTTAGGTCTCCTTCCATAACTTTGTCTATGTCTATTTAAATGAGACATCGACCCCCCGACACTTTTGATGTATAGACTTTTACAGTGCAGACATCTGATCTTGGTGACAATGTTAACTACTACTTCTTTAAAATCATCCCAGACAGCTGACCGTTTCTTTCTTTTCTTTACAGTTAAAGACCCCTCCTCAACAACAAATGGTGATGTGGCTGAAGCACCGACACTAGGGGTAGTTGGGACTTCATCCTCACTAGTCATCTTTAAAGATATTAAACAATTTCATTTATCCTTAGACCTTAGTAAAGAATTTCCTAAGCGGATAAATCAGTTACCTATTCAATGTTTGATAGATAGTAATGCTTTCATTATTCAATTTAAATGTCACGCTAGAATTTCGACAGCATTTTCCCTTATCTTTTCAGAATATATTAATCTTTGATTTGATTCACACATCAACTATCCACACAAAGTGTGGATATTTGATGAGAAAGTAAATACAAGAAATATATCAAGAGAGAATTAGGAGAAACGAACTGAAACAAGTATGTGTATTTAAATTAGAATAAATGAAAACATTAATATCTATCCAATATTGAACTGTTCAAAAAGGGACAATTTAAAAATTTCTATACATCCATGAACATACTCAATCTATATCTGGCAACATAGAAATCCTCAAATGGGCAATTGATTATCCTATACTACAACAACAACATAAAAAATAATTAAATTAATTACCCATTCAATGTTGAATAGATAGTAATGCTTTCATTATTCAATTTAAATGCCACGCTAAAATTTCGACAACATCTCCCCATATCTCTCCAGAATATATTAATCTTGTATTTGATTCACACGTCAACTATCCACATAAAGTGTGAATATTTGATGAGGAAGTAAATGCAAGAAATATATCCAGAGAGAATTAGGAGAGACGAACCGAAACAAGCATGTGCATTTAAATTAGAATAAATGAAAACATTATTGTTTATCCAACATTGAACTGTCCAAAAAGGGACAATTTGAGAATTTCTATGCATCCATGAACACACTCAATCTATGTCTGGCAACATAGAAATCTTCAAATGGACAACCGATTATCCTATACTACAATAATAAGAACCAAAAAATAAAAATATATCTAATAGGCAATTGGTATAAGCATAAATTAAGACTAACTAACAAAAAAAAAACATTATGTCTCTTTTAGAGTCAACGGGCAGATATGATAGTTCCACGCTAGGACTCTTGGGCCGACGTGAAAGCAGACTCCAAAGGAGCTACTGCTCGAAATGCACGGCTAAAGGTGTTACCTCTACTACTAAACGGGCTGTTGTTCTTGTTCTAAAGAAATCAATTCTATAATTGACAATTGATTATCTTATACTTAAACAATTCAATAATCAATCGTAATTCACATTTAACATCTAACTAAATGATAACAAAATGTGTTTAAACTGAATAAACAGATTTTATTTTGATAAATTAACCCAATAATATTTAGTATATACTAGTAACATACAAGCAATATTGATATACCATATTATAGGCTGCAAGAATATCATGTCCCCCTAAAAAATACATCCTCTAAGGATAACATATATATATAAAATAAGTTGTTTATTGTCATTTTCAATCGCAAATATCAATCATCATCAAACTAACTATTAACAGTATTTAAAAAAATATAAATAACTACTTAATATTCATTAAAAAGATTAAAACAGTATTTACAAAAATATAAATAACTGATTGGTCTGTTTTGGGGGATTAGAATAGCTACTGCTTTTAGAACAAGGGCTCTTCTATGGAAGTGATTATTTGCAAAGTGAAGGGTTATGTTCTAGGTTGGGCATCATGTTTAATGTATCAAAGTCTGCTAATCACAGTGGGGCTCACACATGCTAAATCATGCATTGTCAAATTTCCAGTCAAAGTGATTCCTGAGAAGCACAAGCAATCAAGGTGTAGATTGACATGACGGATGATCCAGTTCAGTGGATGGATCTTCTTCTATATGATCAATCAAGACCATCCAATTTTTTGGCCATTGGCGGAATGGTTAGATTCGATCAATCAAATTGATCATTGAGAGTCTTGGGAAGTGAAAGGTCGCTAAAATGGTAGGGGATTAATGATCACACTTCTTTCACATAATCAATCCTAGACCATCCAGTTTATTGACCAATGATCAGATAGCTCGGATCGTCTGGTCAAATCGATTCATGAGTGGCACGTGTTCAAAGGTTGCCTCACATGGTGGACGATCTAGATCAATGACTGGACATTGTCCAATAAAATCTATGACTGGCTATTTTTCAGGCCTTCGATCATCTGGTTAGAGTTGTCCAAGCTAAGTGATCATTGATAGTCTGTGGCAATCATGGGTGGGAGCCATATGATGGAAGATCCTTATTAATTATCAGACCTAGATATAATCAGTCTGGACCATTGATAGATGGCTAGGGTCGTCTAGTGAAAGTGATTTCAAAGACTCATGGCCAATCGAAGATGGCCCCCACATAATGTATGGTCAAGCTTAGTGATTGGACGTGTTCTTGCTGTAATTGGCATTATAAAAATGGGGTCCATGATTAGTTGATCCTAACTATTAGCTTGACAGCCTCACCACATATGGCGAACACCCATAGGCCTTAATAAATTAGTAGACTTTGGAATGTCCTAGCCTTCCAATATCATGATTTTCACATATGTTGTCCTTGTGTGTTGGTTCAATTGGAGCCTATGCTTAGTTGATCCAAACCATTGACCTGTTTGGTGCCAAAAGATCAGTGGTAGACATCTTAAGTTTTCACTTCAAAAAATCCTAGCCTTCCAATGTGTGACTTCTTTATCAGCTGTTGCTTTATCATCCATTTTCATTTACCCCTGAAATAATCTTCCAAACATCACAAATGGTAAAGAGAAGTGAGAAAACAGACGTCTCATTTTCTTTTTCTCAAACATTTCATGCATCTTTTTTTTTTTTTTTTAAATGTAAAGGCAGAATGGCTGAAGCACTAGGAAGTTTTGTTCCGGTAGGAAAAATGGAGTGCCCTCCAATATGAGAATGGTAACTGAGCTGTTACAAAGTGGGGTTTCCTTCTGTCAAAGACACAGGAAGTGGGAATTTAATTGCATGGGTCTTCCACTCAAGGTTCTGCTCCCCTCTCTGAAGCGCTTCTGCTCTTTTTTTTTTTTTTTTGGGTATTTACACATGGTAACATTGAAACTGAAAGGACAAACTTACAGGTCCCTGTTTAGATGTATTCGATTATTTAATTATCAGATTGGAATCTTGAAATGAAAAATATCCAACAGTGCTATTTAAAGTGAATTAGTTACAGTGGGTCCACAGTTTAAGCAATTTAATTTGAGTTAATATGAGCTGTAAAATTTTTGATTGCCTGCTGATCAAGCACCATATATTGCCAGAGTTTAAAATCACTCCCCATTTTAAATGATTGATTGATAAGATGAAAATTGTTTCAATGTCAGTGTTGATGACAACCCAAATACACTGAAAGAGAGAAATCATACAGAGAGAGAGAGAGAGAGAGAGAGAGAGAGAGAGATTTGTTGGGGTCGGGCAGGAAGAGAGCGAGCAGGGGAGGGGGTTTGGTGGGGTCGGCTGGGGTCGGGCGTTTTCTCAAAAGGGGAAAGCGACCTGGTACTAGGGTTTTTTTTTTTAATTTAAAGGGTATATATACCCTAAAGGGCGAGTCGGGCCGGGTCGAGTTGGGTTTCGGACCGAGTCGGGGCGAACTTGGACTTATCCGAACTCGGCCCAAACTCAGTTTCAGGCTGCAGAAAATGGCCCGTCCGGACCCAAACTCAGTTCTGGGTCGGGCCGAGTCGAGCTTTTTCGAGCGAGTCGAGAGAGTTAACCGGGCTGCTTCAAAGCCGTACGCCCGCGCGCGTATATAGTACGCGCGCCAGTCCAGAAAACAAATAAAAAATTTTTATGTCCCTACATATGTCCCATTGACAGTGTTTGTAACTAAGTGATGTGTGGATGTTCTGTCATTTGATTATCTGGAAAGGAATCTTGCTGTTGGGTTTGGCAGCTATCAAAAGAAGTGGCTGCAGTCTACTGGCTGGGTCAGGCAAAGAAGGCACCCGAGGTGGCCAACCCACAAGGACCTGTGGGCTTTTAGCTAAAATGTTTTTTTTTTTGAAAGATAGCTGAAATGATTAGCTACATGTTCCCCCCACATTTTGGTATTTATATGCCTGGTATTATTATTAATAAGTTATAATATGTTTTAAATTCTGCTTAAAATAATTTAGCATTTCTTGTCATTTTAAATATAACTCAAAAGTATATTTGGAGTCCAAATCGACTTAAATTTTATTGTTTTCAAAGTATGCCACATGACCTCCAAAATAGATCACATAGACTGGAGCAGGTGTTAAAATAATCAATATCCCTAGATAAACTCTTATTTTGTTACTCAGGAACTTTAAATGGAGTTTGCAAATAATGTAAATCTTCAAGTAACTTTTTTTAATTTATTCATTCAAACAACAACTTTTTAACTCTTAATTCTCAAATGCATCCAAGTGGTGCATCCAAACAGCACCAGAAGAGCCATATTTAAATACATCTTCCTACAAGTTGCAATTAATATCCAAAGCCCATATGATATGTCAACTTTCTACAAGTTGCAATTAATATCCAAACAGCACCAGAAAAGCCATATTTCTTTCTCTTCTTCTTCTACCAAACTAGAGATAGATCAAGGGAAGCACGAGTTTTGCTTGCTAGGGAAAGGAAAAAAAATAAAAATGGGGAGTTTAGGGAGTCAAAAGGAGCACGTAATGTGAGTTGACAACCAAAACCCTCCAAACAATCACACAAGAGAACTCAGAATCTCCTAATTCATTCCCCTTATAATCTCCAAAACTAAGCATGCATATTACAAGCCTTTATAGTCTCTACACAACTATTTCTAACAAATATTCAACTAACGCAAGCTTTACCTGACTAACCATAGTGATTCATTGCGAAAGAACCCTCCCTTAACAGTAATACAACCAACTACAACAACCTTCTAACAGAAAATTAACAGTTCAAAATTGAAATCCCCCCTAAATCTACCGAACAACCCGAACTCATGAAACAGTATCTGCAAAGGCTGGCACGAGAAGTTTTCTTGCCCACCAGGGGTTCCTCCATATAGTTATCTCAGCACCCTAGAGCAGGGACCCCACCTTTCTCTTGTTGTTTGCCTCATTGCTATCACGTGGGCCCTCGAACCCAGCCACAGGTAGATCGCTCTCAGTCATAAAGTTTACAGTCTTATCATAACAAACTAGTAAAAGCAGTGCACAAAAATATTAGCAACCCACGAAAGCTAAAAAATATATATATAGACAAATCCAGGAGAGACCTTCAAAAATGGCATATCTTGCTATAATCTTGGAACCCAGAGGTAGCAGAGGGCATCACATTAGAAATGGAAAAAGAAGATAAAATTGGGATAGGAACCTACGTTACATGCAATTGCCTAAATGAACAGTAGTAGTCTTGGGTCCAAGAAAAAGAAGGAATGGCAGACTCAGCAGCAAATATCAATCAGCTGGATCTATATCAGTTAGTTACAGAAAATGTAACATGAAAGCTCTCAATTAGCAACTAACAAGGAAGTTTGCTGTTTGGGCGCAAAAGTTTGTACATGTGGGCTACTATGGTTTCAATAGCTCTAGTGCCAGACCATTTACCTGATGGACCCACCACCATCTTCAATAAACAATTCCCTACAAATCCCCAAATTGCAAGATCATAGCATGCAATATTTAGCCTTCTTTCCTATTTGAATGTCAACCAGTGTATTTTTCCTAAGCATCTATTTGCAGGCCGACAAATGAAAGGTCTAGGTTCCTCCCATGTGGGATATTTTTGAGGCATGGTCCACCTGATATGGTGGCCATCATATTAATGTATCACTGAATCACTGCAACAGCTAATTCAGAACCCTCTCGAATAGTTACACTGCATGCACTGATCTCCGTGGAAAACATTTTTATAGAGAAGGGTGGAACGCAACTCGCACAACTAAGTATGAACTCAGTGAAATTTAAAATAAACATAACTGGTGGAGTGCAGCAATCCATGCCAGAATCTGAATAGCTCCCACACAGATACTTTGCTTGTTTTGAAGGGCCCATGCAAAATTGGAGGGAACCCATTACAAACGAGATCGCAGGAAGGATGGTTAACCAAGACACAGGATTCCTTATATGATCTGGACTGCCTACCATGAGTCCTAGAGTCCCCGCCCACCTAAAAAAGAATGGTGACTTCAACATGTACAATGATAACATGGTTTCATCAAGGTCTTTAGAACACCAAAAGAACTCATTATGCGGCTTCTCTGAGCAATGTTAGAACACTCAAAAGAACTTCAATATAATTTGCCTTTCCGTGGCATTTAAAACAGTAAAAAGAATGTCCACATAAAATTTCAGATAAGGGTCGAAGATGCGGCCACTGCATCAAGTAAAATTCATGCACGAGAACACAGACCCATATACCAACAAACAACAAGGGCTCCAGATACAAGCTATTTGTATTCTGTAGGCAAAAGGAAAAAAGGCTACCATGTTCAACGCCAACACTGAATTCAGTGAAAACACATGGCATAATCTTCAAAAGGATGGTCCCAAATGTAAGACAATACCCATTTCATATCTTGCACACAGAAAGAATTGCATGCATCAGCAGAGGTCACAAACAGGGATGCCAACAATCTAAAACTTAGGTAAAGACATGGGTGTTTTTTGACTTGTTTTGTTAAGATGCTGAATCTGAACAAACTACACATGCTAGAAAATATAAACTGAAACTGATAAGTTCAGCATGGTAGAGATTACACCATCTGGCCACCAGCCTGAGTAAAGGAGGGGGCTTGATGTCAGGTAGGTCATCAAACCTTAACCAAGCAAGTAACTGACTTCCTGTTTCATAATTCCCACCGCAAATAGAAGGGGCAAGGCTATATCATTCAAAAAATAAGATAGAGTAAAATAAGATGGTACAAGGTTATGATGATGATAAACTTTATTATTTGATTTGATGATGGAAAAAGTAGACTGATAACACAAAGAACTGTGACCAATTAGAAACAGAAGAGTTTAGCTTCTAAGAACTTAACAAACTTTTAGGGTTCTTCCAATCTCTATGTTCTATAGACTGCTGACAAGAGATAATATAATGTGGAAAGGCATGCAACAGTACAACCTAAAAGAATAGAATCAGAATTCAGCAAATAGAGTTGAAAGAAATCAGATGTTACAATCGAAAAGTCGAAAGAAATACCTACACAAGTTGTTAAGAATATATGAATAATTTAGCCGTGGAAACAAAGAAACAAAGAGAAACAAAATTCCCAGAAACAGATGACCTCCAGGACATCACTCGATTTGCATTCAACAGCTAGCAGGAGATTGTGCCATACCAACAACATATAAAATTAAAAATAAAAAACTTTCCAATGCGGTTCTTGTCCCTCTGTGAGCACCTTGGGCGAATGGAAGTGTTGCAGTTGAAACCCAACAATAAAAAGCCTTTGTACAGAATTTAGCCTTGGAATCCAAAAACAAAGAAAATCATCAATTCTTGCAAACGCTTCTCCAAAGAATGGTCTAAATTTAGTTGATATCCATAATGAGTACAACAGTTATCAATCTTCCAATGAACCCTTCCCCAGGCTTCATTCACGCAGCACTGACCATAACAACATAAACATCAAGACCGACCAATGGAACTCAGCCACGTTCTCTGACACAGTTCCCAGGCAAGAGAAATCTGTACTTTTCGGCATTTTGAAGAAGATATGCTGGAAGATGAACTGCTGAATATGAACGAGGTATCGGTCCCAACTTCCCAATGATATCCTTGAATGTGTACTCCTCAGGCAGCATGTCAAACAAGTCTGCTCCACGACAGATCACATCCTGGACCCTTGAAGGGTTGAGGTAATGAGAGAACCTTACCCGATCATTGTGACTATACGCTTTCATTTTAAATATCAACTCACTGATATACCGGAAGCAAAAGCTGCAGTGCCATCCCGAATCTGATAAGATGTCATCTGTTTGACGATAATGTGCATATCTAGTCTTACCAGTCTGATACCTATGGACTGAAGCTCTCCAGCTCTTATTGTCCACTAGAAACTCAAAAGAATATAAATAGTTACGAAGCCGAAGATGAAGAATTGGAGGGATGTCATTGCACCACCTCAAGAGGTCGATTGTGTGGGCGCTCGGGATCTCATCAACATCAGACATTATCAACAAGTCATCATCGCTTATGCCTGCTATGCTGAGAAGCTGATCGAGTGCTACTCTCTGATAAGCCTCTTCAACAAACGGGTTCTCGCCTTTCCTAAATCCTCCAGCAATAGTTCCGTAAGTCAGCCGGGACTCTACAAATTTGAAATCATCTCGGTGGCTAGCAAAGACGAGCGGCTTGGGCAAGCCAGTAAACGTTGAATTTGATTCAAGGAGAACAAACTGTGTGATATAAGGGTAAAGTTCATTCCATCGGATGGCAAGAATGTCCAATTCATTACTGAACAACACCGCGTCAAAAACACGCCTCGGGCTCTCTCGGATTCCCCATCCATGAAGCCGGCAGAGGTTCTCCATGGACACATTCTCATGATAATAGTGTGGGATATTGTGGAATGGTTTTGGAGGGGATTCCCATATCGGACGTAGAAAATAAGTTATCTTCTGCCCATGCATATAAATACCTAGACTGCACATGGGAACAATAACAAACAGAAGAATGTACGCTTTGAAATCCATGCCTCGGAGTATGCATCGCAATCTCGACATGCTCGAAGCAGCTCGTGTTGCCTCCTAGAAATTACAACCATGTATTTTATATGTCAGAGAGATATAAGCAGATATTCAAAACTTGACATCAACTATCTCCATACAAGGACATTAAATAACAGGAATGATGCTATGAAGGCACTTCATGGAGTTCAATGAAGTGCTCACCACAACAGCTTTACCATACGCATGCCACTCATGCACAGTGATCAAAACCTATGATTTGCTTCATATGGATGGCCAATGGTCCAAAAAACAAATGCTCACAAAAATCTTCACCATACACATGCCACTCATGTGCAGTGATCAAGACCTTTGATTGGCTTTCTGTGGATGTCCCATGGTCCAAAAAAACAAGGCAACTGGACTAAGGTAGCCATCAGTTCACTGGAGGTGAATGGATGGCCAACAAAAAGTGGGTCAAATGAGAAAAAGTTCATGTCCAATATGAAAAATCCATGGCAATTAGATGGGTGATCAATTGCCACAACTTTTGGCCAATGTGATATCAATGTAGCAGCCCACCAGATCCATTGTCCGTATCACCAGACATGGTTGCCACACGTTTGTCTCAAAAACACTTCATGGAAATGTTTCACAACAGCATTGCTCTTGAATTAAAACAACTCTCTGGAAATCAAAATAAATAAATAGAAAGGAATATCCCGAGAATATCGCATGAACTAAAACTACAGAAATCTCTAAAAAGAAAAGGAAAATGTCATGATCCCCACT
This sequence comes from Magnolia sinica, assembly GCF_029962835.1. Classification (NCBI taxonomy): domain Eukaryota; kingdom Viridiplantae; phylum Streptophyta; class Magnoliopsida; order Magnoliales; family Magnoliaceae; genus Magnolia; species Magnolia sinica. The sequence continues at coordinate 63,598,996 of NC_080577.1, forward strand.
CGTTTAAGGGTGCAAGACACATTCCATCAGTCCTGGGGCTTTGGTGTATTGTTCAGGTTCTTAAAAAAAAAAAAAAATAATAATAATAATAAATAAATAAATACATTTCATCAGTTTTCATCCTTCTGACTAATCAAATTTGCTGCAAAACTAATTTCCTTTTATCTTTTTTCATTCCTACAAACAGCCAGAATGCCAAATACCCAAACCCAAACCAGCAACTTTGTGATTGAAATCCCCAAAACATAAACATTCCTAGAATACACGAAAAATGCTAAGAGAAAAGGAAAATCTCATCAAACAAATACAACGAATTAAGGAGTTTTTTTTAAAAAAAAGAAGAAAAGAAAAAAAAAGAAGAAGAAACTAAACATAATCAAATGGGTTCAGATGCAAATGGTCATATAAAATGCATAGGCAACAGAGAGATAATAAGCTCATTATCCATTAACGGATAATCAAATAATGTAAGCAAAAAAGAGCAGATCCATCTATATAGATAGATGGATGGATAGAGAGAACCTGGCCGCAAACATCTTCACAGATATCGTCTGTTTTCTTGGAATTATAATACCCTCCACTCCCTCCTTCAGGCATCATGAAAAGCAAGAAAATGAAATAAATGAAAACGACACCGATCCCTTTCGCCAATTTCTTTTCTTTTCTTTCTTTCTTTCTTTGTTTTTTTTTTTTTTTTTTAAACTACGAATCTAAAAATCAGATCGCCCACTACGAATCTAAAAATCAGATCGCCCACCGAATCGGCTAAAGGGGTGCGTCGACCAACTCCTAAGAAATCTCGCGCAAAATCGTCGATCTATGGCTTGGGTTTGGGGTTTTGTTTCATTTGTTTTTTAAAACCCCTTACTAAAAATAAACATTAAAGAACGGTCAGAATGAATTATTAATAAATAATAATAATAATATTTTTTTTTAAAGAAAGGGGAAAAAGAAAAATAAAAGAAAAGGAAAAGAAAAATAAAAGAAAAGAAAAGAAAAGAAACGAAAAAGCCCTAAATTTAGAGAGGAAAAGCCCCTCTTCTTCCCTTGCTTTGCTCTCTCAAACCCTCTCAATGCCAATTCGGGGACATACGGGTTCAATTCCACTCAATCCATGACCCCTTGGAAATTAGAAATCCATCTTTTATCGTACAAGGAGCCGTTTACATTGCCTTTTTAATCATCCATTAGCCTCTCTCTCTCTCTATCTGACTTCATCATTGGTAGCTTCTCCCCATAACTGACGCGTGGATCCTGCTGGAGTTGGACAGATGCCGTTCGTGTCGTGGGGTCCTCCGCTCATTTTCTCTCGTTCAAGACGGGCCTCGCAAATAGACGGACGGTTTGATCCGCTCCCCTCTCGCTTTCCACGTCCGTTAGATAGGACCAATGGTCTCCCGTCACATAATGAAAAAACCTCCCTCTAAATCTTCCGCCGCATGGGCGGCACGTGCAGAGATAAAGGAGTAATTGAAACCTTCCACGACTCATAGCTATTGTTAATAGATATGGATTTTTAGGAAACTCCACCTGGTTTTATTTAAGCATGTATTGATATAACCGTCCATAAATTATTTTGCCCTGATATCTTTCCCTTACAACTTTCCGTCGCATTCAAGTCACAACCATTATTCTGCTTTTATCTAAAAATGATAATTAAAAAACAGATTAAGTAGTGATCATACTTTTATTGATGGAAGGATCAATTTGCCCACCTAATTTTGAACGGCATAGATTGCTATTCACTTGTCTTGAAACTGTTCAAATGATTGTCTATGTTGTACCTTTTTTTTTTTTTGTTCTTGAAATAACCAATTAAAAAATGACATGTCATTGTATGAAAATATATAGCTTAGGAAATATCTTTAAGGATATGAAATTTGAAGTAAATTTTTTTTTTTTTTTTCAGGAGTGCCGTTGGCTCAAAGCTGATGATACATATCAGCTGATTTGAGACACTACTGAAAAGTTTAATAGGCGGAAAGTATTTGATTAGAAAAACAACCGAGAAATTACACATGTCGAGAGAAGAAAAAAATCTAAAAGACCAATATGACAACCATTAAGCAACAATAACCAACCAAATCAAGAAACAAAAGCACCTAAAGAGAAGCCACGACAAAAATCTATAAATAGCGAAAAAATTCAACAAAGTAAATCATTTCATGCCAAATCAATCAAACAAATCAAATTATCTTTCCTTATCATATATTAGCCCTAGCTTATGAATAGCGGTAATATTTAGTCATAATTTAGTAGGGGTAATCTTTAGCTGTAATCCAAGTCTATACTTTTGTGTTAGACTATTTCCAGTATCAATATAATCACTTCATCTTTTAAAAAGGCATCTTATTGTTGCTCTATATGATCGACCATAAGAATTTTCTTTTTGTTTGATTGTTTCCACTTATAAAAGTTATTTCTTACGAAAGGCAAAGTGCAACCCATCTTTGGAGGAAGAACTCTACCCTGCGACAATGGCCTGATTATCCTATAACTATCTTGCAAGTGGCTGAATAATCAACTAATCTTCTCAAGTCTCAGTCATAAATGATTGCATTCGACGTATCTGCCTATCTCGGCACTTGGGGTGAAGTTGTTTGATTTGAATCGAGTTGTATAATTGGTTCTAGCATGCTTACACACATCCCACGTGATCAAAATAAACTGAGTGCCAACAATTTTTAGCACGCTTGATAGGACTCAAGAGTTTAAGTATACATATCAGTGCAATAATCTTGTGAAAGCATGAGCCAAAGAGGTACTTGTAATATTTCTGCTATTAGTAAACATACTGCACCAGAGGAGGAGATGCAACTGCAACCAACACCTGAGTTATTGCCAAACCCAATACCCAACCTTCCAAATCAGGACACGACACCATCATCTCAAGCTGATCCACTTAAGATAATGTCGACTAGGCTACGCGATATGCAAATGGAGATTCAACATATTACAAAGCAATCTCAAATTCACGTCGAAACTTTTAACATGTGGATAGCTAGTTAGACTGAGAGCTTAAATCAGATGATGGCTATTTTTGCTGAAAGAGTACATAACATGCCTTAACAAACAGTACCTCAACTATAAGACCCGTATCTTAGTCCATACCGTTCCGTAGGCTTCCGTGATTTTTTCGGTCAAATTTTGGCAACCTTCGACCTTTATCCGACGTTTGGGCGTGACCCTGAGACGCATGCCGTCAACCAGAGTCGGCTCAACCCGAGACTTGTACCCTAGTGACTGCGCCATCGGCGCGGTTCCGATGCCGAGTCTCGCGCACCGAGGCGATACCAAGGCCAGGAGATGTGGGCCCGCATTCGGTTCGAGGAAAACGCCACGCGTTGTAAAACTCAAGAGAATCTCTACCGAACGTCACATCCATCAATCAATCAATCCCATCAAGGGTCAAGTACACATCACCTCACACCCATCCCCAAGTAACCCCTAAAGTCAAAAGTTCTTACACAAGCCTATACCCCCTTCTTACACAATCTACCCCAAAGTCAACAAATCTCTTACACACCCATCACTCACACATCCGTCACACATCTCTCCCTCTCTCTCTTTACAACCCTCTCTCTTTCATTTCTCAAGCTCATTTCCAAGCAACTAAAAACACCACACGTCCAAGCTTTCCTAGCTCTCATGAAGGAGCTTTAGTGTGGTCCACTTCCTAACCCTCTCATCTCCCATCTCAACCATCAAAACTTCATCTCTTCCATTAGGATCGAAGCTAAGGAGCAAAGGAAGCCAAGGGAGCAAGAAAAAGGCGGTGGGTGATCTTGGACCCACATTTGCATTTATTTTTATTTTGTGATTAAAGGGCCACATGTGGTGGGATCCACTTTGATGTATGCTTGTATCCATGAGGGGCCCATAGTGGCGGGGCCCCTCCGTTATCTCTGATTTCTTCTCTCTTCTCTCTCTCTCTCTCTCTGTCTCTCCCTCTCTCTCTCTCACTTTCTATGATCATGGCCCACCTATAATGTGTATATTTCACCCATGCCAACCAACTTGTGGGCCACCTTGATCCCTGTTTGGGGCCTGCATGACCGGACGGTCACATAGGCCCGGATGTAAGGAAAACACAAATATTAGATGGATCCAAAATCAGGTGGGCCACGTCCATGTGGGACCCACCATGATGCTTGTGTTGTATCAACACTGTCCAGCGTCCTGGGACGCTGGACGTGGGCTATCAATGGAGTGTGGACTGACAGTGGGTACACTGACGTGAGTGTACTAACAGTGAAGTGTGTGCACACGATGGGGTCAATGGGACCCACCCACGTCATCTATCCATTTTGATGGGCCACACCATAGTGCATGTGTTTTATCCTAACCGTCCACCGTCCAGGGACGGTGGGAACCACGTCCATGTGGGGCCATCCTTGGTGCGTGTGCACACTCAGATCCATAGTTCCATGGTAGGCGGAGTGAAAGATACCTCCTTTTAATGCCGAGGTCTTGGCATTGAATGCTTAGTGGGGGTGACTGACAGTGAAGTGCGACCTGACGGTGGGGTCCATGGGACCGAACCACGCAGTCCATCCATTTGGAGTGGGCCACACCATCATGTACGTGTGGTGTCCACCGTCCTTGGACGGTGGGACCCACCCCACGTGTGGGGCCTCCTCGATGCACGTGACTGTCCAGGCCGTGGATGGCTTAGACGTTGATTTATATATATATATAATACTATATCTGGTGGGTTCCCATGTGGGGACCACCTGCTGTGATATTGTATATATATAATAAATATATATATATAATACTATATATAGTGTTGTGTTATTTATATAATTATATATATCATAAATATAAATGAGATGGTGGGCCCTACGTGGGTCCCACTTGTTCCATCCACGCCGTTTATCTAGGGGACCCACCATGACGCATGTGTTGTATCCAAACCGTCCAACCATTTGTGAGATCATTTTATGGCATGGGATAAATGAGTGAGATCCAAAGTTCAGGTGGACCCCACCATTTGCAATAATAATGGGGTACAGTGACATCCACCATTTAAAACTTCTTAGGAGCCACAGTTGTTCCTACCCAAGCTGATATTTGGTTTTCACTTCATCTATCTCTATGGTAACTTATGAGTAGGTCGGATCTCAAAATACATAAGGGTGGGCCCGATTTGATATACATTCGGCCCATTTGATCAGCCTATTTGAATCGGCCCATTTGATTCGGCCCATTCGAATCGGCCCATTTGATCGGCCCACTTAAATCGGCCCGTTTGAATCGGCTCATTTGATCGGCCCACTTAGTCGACTCGATGCGATGTATGTGAGGCCCATAAGCGAGGCCCAATGTGATGTATGTGTGGCCATTACATTGTGTATGAATTCCTTATGTAAGCCACTCCTTGGGTGCAATGTTGGTTAGATGTCCACATTGATGAGTAATGATGGTTAGATGTCCTCATTGTGACCTTCCCTTAGGCCTTGTTAGGCCCATTCTCTGCATGGGTTAACCCAAATAAGTGAGCCCCATTCGCCGTAGACGGATGACTCCGTGCTATCGGATTTGATATAACCATGGCTGAGTGCCGATCGTTATACTACGGATGATCGACTATTCATCTATGGACCTCACCTTGTTTATATGCTGATTATCAGTGCCGATTATCGAGGTTGACGCCGGTTATCGATGCTGATTACAAGTATGTGACAACATGACATCATAATACATGCCCATGCGCATATCTGCATGCTTGTGATGAGATGAGTGATTGATCATAGCACATGCCATTTGACAAATTGTTATGTGACTCCCTGGTAAAGGGAGTTGCCCACATGAGCGCGCGGTACGCGCATGATTACTGTATGACTGGATTGCGTGATTCATGCATTTCGCATTGTGTGACATGTATACTGTACGCCCTAATAACATCAGGGCCGTAGCCGCCACAAGTGTATTGTGGTTGGTATGATTGGATAATGAAAATCTTGTTCTACATGGGGTGCTATAGATATCCCTGAGTGAAAGTCCCTAAACCCTTCTAGTACCAGGAGGTTACTCCAACGTCTAGACCGAGTGGATGCATGAGCGCCGAGTGTCGAATACCAGGAGGCCACGCTTTCCACTGTGTTGTGGTCGGTTGGAAGGGGGTGCGGCCTTACCCACCCGAGAGGAGGGGACAAAGCTAGGTTGAATTTTACCAGCTCGAGGAATGGGTCCGCTATCGACAAGCCAAGCTCGATATTGGCAGGCGGATAGTAAGGTCTCTTCTACTGGCCTTATTGCACGCGATGGGGTGGCAATCTAGTGTGGAGTGTACTAGACCCCGGTGATATTTCAGAGTGGAGCTATATTGGTATGTAGACTTAGATGAGGATTTGTATGCTTAAATTGCATCTCGCATCGCATGACCTTGGTACGGCAGACATCATTCATGTCTTGCATCGCATAACCTTGGTACGGCTAATGGTATTCATGGGTTCATTAACATTTTTCGCATTATTCTGATACTACAAAACTGTATTACTACCTTGCGCACACACTTTCACCACCCTCTAAGCTTTCCATAAGCTTATACACGATCGTTGTGTGCAGGTGACGTTGGACCGTAGCAGTGCTGAGGCAGGAGCGCATAACAGATCATTTTGAAGCTTTTTGTCAATTATCATTATATTTCCCTTTATGCTCATTGTACTTGTAAAGGTTTTTTTATCATAGTGGAGATGTGATGGAGTTCTTAGTTGTTGTTTGTGGGTTATGCCTTTGGTTATGCTTATTACGAATCAAACTGATGTTAAAAATCCTCCTCGTAGCATCCCAGGATCAGAACCTAGCGAATGGGCTTTGGGAGCCGAGAATGAGGTACTACGGAGATTGTCGGCGCCAGATTTGGCGATCGGGAATTTTGTGAGCTCGGTTTCTAAGTTTAGGGCATGACAAAAGTTAGTATCAGAGCACAACTTGGGAATAACTGAGAATAACATTACATGTCTGCTATGAGTTTAGAATGACTAAGTCCCGAAGTTCGGATAGCTTAGCGATTTTTTTGTTATAGACCCTTAACGTGCATGCCTTCGAGAGTTTTCCCACTCTACCACTTACGATCCCACTCCACCACCAGAGATTCCTACTGCCCTGCCTGAGGATGTCGTTCCTCTACTAGAGACTAGTGCGGATCCGACCGTACCCGTGAGTGCCTCCTAGTTACAGCAGATGTTGTAGGCTGTGACGGCCGCCTTTCAGGGGTAAGGCAGGCACTCCATCGTTTCGCCAGCCCAGGCAGAGCAGGAGTGCGCGAGTGCCTTCCTTCGAGAGTTCCGATGGTTCGATCCCCCGCGTTTCCAAGGCGAGCCAAACCCGACAGCAGCTGAGAGATGACGCTCCGACGAGGAGAAGATATTTGATACGATGGGATGTACGACCGAGCGGCGAGTCCGATTAGCAGTATTTCTTCTCCATGGTGAGGCTGAGCACTGGTGGACATCAGTCTCCCGAGCAGTAGGCGCCGATTTTGTGTGGACCTGGGAGGATTTTGTGGATCGGTTTAACTGATAATATTTTCCTGATCACATCCGACGACAGCGAGCATTGGAGTTCGAGGCCCTGATGCAGGGTGATATGATGATGGCTCAGTATGCGGCTCGTTTTGTAGCGCTGTCCAGATTTGCGCCATATCTGGTAGATGATGAGGAGCAGAGAGCCCGCCGCATTGAGGACGACTTGCGTTACGGTCTTCGAGGCCGTGTTATTGGGCACGAGCTCCCAACTTTTGAGGGGGTGGTACGGAAGGCCCAAATTTATGAGGCTGAGTGGGTCAGTTCTCAGTCTGATCACGTTAGAGGAGAGATCGGAAGAAGCAGGCTCCTTCCAGTGATTCCCAGCAGCGTCGACCATAGCAGAGGCGTACAGGCCGCCCAGCCTTCCGATCACCAGCAGCACCTCCAGCACCACTTCCGAGGCAGTTCACCGACACCTGTTTTGGGTGCGGTGCGACGGGGCACCGTATGTGCGAGTGTTCCTACCCACAGCAGCAGCGACAGCAGCCCCCACCACCGAGGCCACCTCAGCAACAGCATCAGCACCAGCCTCCGAGGCCGCAGCAGCAGAGGCGGTAGTTTCGACTGCCTCAGCGACAGCAGCAGCAGCAGCATGCTCAGAGGGGACAGACACCTCCCCATCCGGCTCAGGCTAGGTTCTATGCAGCTCAGCAGGATCCGCAGTCATCTGGAGGGGTCGTCGAGGGTATACTTTTAATCTCTGCATGCATTGCACGTGTGTTGTTTAATTCTGGTGCATTGCATTCTTTTGTGGCCGAGAGTTTCTGCAGATCGACTGGATTGCCGACAGAGTCTGCTCGAGAGGGATTGACCGTATTGATGCCCTTGTGAAAGACTACAATATTAGGCCGCTTCTGTTCATCTTGCTTTATGTTAATGGGAGAGATTTTCTTGCCCACCGACTTGTATGTGCTGCCGATGTCAGATTTCAGCGTTATCTTGGGCATGGATTGGCTTGTCGAGTACCACGCCATATTGGACTACTCCGTGAGGACAATCACGTTCTATATACCAGGCTTGCCACAATTTTAGTTCGTTGCAGAGCCTCAGGGAGAGCCATTGTCCTGCTTGATGTCTTGCGCCGTTGAGGAGCCTGTTGCCGCTTGTATTGATCAGTTGCCTGTGGTTTGCGATTTTCCTGATGTGTTCCAGGAGATTCCGGGATTACCACCTCGCCGACTCACTGAGTTTCAGATTGACCTCGTGCCCGGTACCGCGCTTATTTCAAAGGTCCCGTATCGTATGACACCGTTGGAGTTGTGGGAACTGCAGAAGCAGTTGGACGAGTTGCACGAGTTAGGCTTTATCCATCCGAGCAGTTTGCCATGGGGAGCGCCGGTACTCTTCGTGAAGAAGAAGGATGGCTCGTTGAGGCTCTGCGTGGATTACCGCGAGCTCAACAAAGTCACGATCAAGAACAAGTATCCACTTCCGAGGATCGATGATTTGTTTGATCAGCTGCAGGGTGCACAGTTCTTTTCGAAGATTGACCTGCGTTCTGGTTATCATTAAATTCCGGTCCGAGAGGAGGACATTCCGGAGACAGCATTCAGGACGCGTTATGGTCATTTTGAGTTTTAGGTCATGTCCTTCGAACTGACCAATGCACCCGCAATCTTCATGCAGTTGATGAACGAGGTCTTCCGCCCTTATCTCGATCAGTTTGTTGTAGTCTTCATCGACGACATTCTGATCTATTCGAGGACCCGTGAGGTGCACGAGTAGCATCTGGAGGTTACGTTGCAGACCCTCTACGCCCACCAGCTTTATGCGAAGCTGGAGAAGTGCGAGTTTTGGTAGGAGGAGGTGAAGTTTCTCGGTCATGTGGTGACGAGGGAGGGTGTCGCAGTCAACCCCTCGAAGGTTGAGGCAGTGCGTCAGTAGGGCCAGCCCACTAACGCGTCTAAGATCCGCATTTTTCTTGGTTTAGCGGGCTACTACCAGCATTTCATTGAGGGCTTCTCTCGTATTGCAGCCCCGCTGACTAGGTTGACTCGGAAGGGCGCAGAGTTTATTTGGAGTGACGCATGCGAGCAAACATTTATGGAGTTGAAGGACCACCTTACGTCCGCTCCTGTCCTCACTCTTCCCTCTGGGAGTGATGAATTTATTGTATTTACCGATGCCTCGCATATTGGTTTGTGTTGTCCTGATGCAGCACGGGAGACCAGTGGCCTTCGCATCTCGTCAGCTCAAGGTTCATGAGCTAAATTACCCCACATATGATTTGGAGCTGGCTGTAGTTGTATTCGCACTGAAAGTGTGAAGGCACTATCTCTATAGGGTTAGGTTCGAGTTCTTTTCTGACCACAAGAGCTTGAAGTACCTCTTCTCGTAGTATGAGTTGAACATGAGACAAGCGCTGGATGGAGCTCTTGAAGGACTATGATTTCGATCTTCAGTACCACCCAGGTAAGGTGAACGTGGTGGCAGATGCCTTCAGCCGTCAGCCATGAGGCTTGGTGGCACATATGATGATTCAGGAGTGGCAGATGCTTGAGGGTATATCAGAGTATGATTTTGAGTTCGGTCTGCAGTCTTCTATCGTACAGTTATCGAGCTTGTGGATTTAACCCTCTCTTATTGCAAGGGTGATCGAGGCTCAGCAGGCTGATGAGTCGTTGCAGGGTTATATGGCTGAGACGACATTTGAGAGTAAGACAGATTGACAGATTGGTTCAGACGGTGGACTTCGCTTCAGAGGCCGGTTATATGTCCTGGATATTCCTGAGTTGCGTAGAGATCTTATGACCGAGGCACATTGATCGCGGTTTTCTATCCACCCTGGCTTGACGAAGATGTACCGTGATATGAGGCAACAATATTTTTGGGAGGGGATGAAGCACCAGATCGCCAGTTTTGTGGCCGAGTGTGACACGTGCCAGCGTGTCAAGGCCGATCATCAGAGACCTTCTGGTCTATTGCAGCCGTTGAGTGTCCCGATGTGGAAGTGGGAGTACGTGTCGACAGATTTCATTATGGGCTTACCAAGGACTCAACGCGGTCATGATGTCATTTGAGTTGTTGTGGATCGTCTGACGAAGTCGGCACATTTTATTGCGATGCATGCGATTTGATCGATGGACCAGCTTGCGAGGTTATTTATCGAGGAGATTGTGAGACTGTATGGCGTTCCAGTCTTGATCATTTTTGACCGAGACCCGAGGTTCACGTCTCAGTTTTGGAGGAGCTTCCAGAGAGCGATGGGGACTGATTTGCAGCTCAGCACCGCATACCATCCGCAGACCGATGGCCAGACCGAGAGGGTTAACCAGATCCTTAAGGATATACTTCAAGCCTATGCAATTGATTTCGGGGGTAGCTAGGATGAGCATCTACGATTGGCTAAGTTCGCATACAACAATAGCTCTCAGACGACCATCGGCATGGCTCCTTTTGAGGCACTATATGATAGACCATGCAGATCACCAAGTTGTTGGACTGAGGTTGGAGAGCGCCGTCTCTTAGGTCCCGAACTTATGTAGGAGATATCAGAGATTATCGATATCATCAGGCAGAGGATGCGCACAACTCAGAGCCGACAGAAGAGTTTTGCTGATTGCCGGCGTCGTCCCTTAGAGTTTGATGTAGGAGACCATGTGTATCTCAAGGTCTTGCCCATGAAGGGTATAGTTCGTTTTGGAGCGAAGGGCAAGCTTGCCTCGAGATTCGTATGACCCTTTGAGATCACTGGGCGCGTTGGCGCCGTGGCCTATCAGCTTGCCTTGCCATCTCAATTATCTGGCATCCTCAACGTTTTCCATATCTCTATGTTAAGGAAGTGAGGATCAGACATCGTTCCTGTTATTGATTGGCAGCCGTTGGAGGTTCGGGAGGACACTTTCTGTATTGAGCAGCCGATTCGTATCCTTGATCGAAAGGTGCAGGTTCTTTGGACCAAGGTTATTCCATTGGTGAAGGTTCAATGGGGTCACCATTCTGTTGAGGAGACTTCTTGGGAGCGCGAGGCTGAGATTCGAGAGCGTTATCCCGATCTTTTTTATGATTAATTATGTATTATATTTTGTATACTATCTCTGATTTTATATGATGATGTTATGTTTCTTCTTACTCATGAGTTATGTCTAGTTGTGATGATTGTCTAAATTTCAAGGACGAAATATTTATTAGGAGGGGAGAGCTGTTAGACCCGTATCTTAGTCCGTACCGTCTCGTGGGCTTCCACGATCTTCTCGGTCAAATTTCGGTAACCTTCGACCTTTATCCGACGTTTGCGCGTGACCCTGAGACATATATTGTCAACCAGAGTCGGCTCAACCCGAGACTTGTACCCTAGCGACCGCGCCGTCGTCACATCTCACGCCCCGAGGCGATACCTGGGCAAGGAGATGTGGGCTCGCGTTCGGTTCGAGGAAAACGCCGCACATTGCAAAACCCAAGAGAATCTCTACCGAATGTCACATCCATCAATCAATCAATCCCATCAAGGGTCAAGTACACATCACCTCACACCCATCCCCAAGCAACCCCTAAAGTCAAAAGTTCTTACACAAGCCCATACCCCCTTCTTACACAATCTAGCCCAAAGTCAACGAATCTCTTACACACCCATCACTCACACATCCATCATACATCTCTCTCTCTTTACAACCCTCTCTCTTTCATTTCTCAAGCTCATTTCCAAGCAACTAAAAACACCACACGTCCAAGCTTTCCAAGCTCTCATGGAGGAGCTTTAGTGTGGCCCACTTCCTAACCCTCTCATCTCCCATCTCAACCATCAAAACTCCATCTCTTCCGTTAGGATCGAAGCTAAGGAGCAAAGGAAGCCAAGGGAGCAAGAAGAAGGCGATGGGTGATCTTGGACCCACATTTGCATTTGTTTTTATTTTGTGATTAACGGGCCACATGTGGTGGGACCCACTTTGATGTATGCTTGTATCCATGAGGGGCCCATAGTGGCGGGGCCCCTCCGTTATCTCCGATTTCTCTTCTCTCTTCTCTCTCTTTCTCTCTCTCTCTCTCTCTCTTTCTATGATCATGGCCCACCTATGATGTGTATATTTTACCCATGCCATCCAACTTGTGGGCCACCTTGATCCCTGTTTGGGGCCTGCATGACCGAACAGTCACACAGGCCCGGATGTAAGGAGAAAACAAATATTAGATGGATCCAAAATTAGGTGGGCCATGTCCATGTGGGACTCACCATGATGCTTGTGTTGTATCCACACTGTCCAGCATCTTAGGACGCTAGACGTGGGCTATCAGTGGAGTGTGGACTGACAGTGGGTGCACTGACGTGGGTGTACTAACAGTGAAGTGTATGCACACGGTGGGGTCCATGGGACCCACCCGCGTCATCCATCCATTTTGGTGGGCCACACCATATTGCATGTGTTTTATCCTAACCGTCCACCGTCGAGGGACGGTGGGAGCCACGTCCGTGTGGGGCCCTCCTTGGTGCGTGTGCACACCCAAATCCATAGCTCCAATGGTAGGCGGAGTGAAAGATACCTCCTTTCAACGCTGAGGTCTTAGCATTGAATGCCTAGTGGGGGTGGCTGACAGTGAAGTGCGACCTGATGATGGGGTCCATGGGACCCAACCACACCGTCCATCCATTTGGAGTGGGCCACACCATCATGTACGTGTGGTGTCCACCGTCCTTGGACGGTGGGACCCACCCCACGTGTGGGGCTCCTTGATGCACGTGACTGTCCAGGCCGTGGATGGCTTGGACGATGATTTTTTATATAATATAATATATATATATAATACTATATATGGTGCTGTGTTATTTATATAATTATATATATTATAAATATAAGTGAGATGGTGGGCCCTACGTGGGTCCCACCTGTTCCATCCACGCCGTCTATCTAGGGGACCCACCATGACGCATGTGTTGTATCCAAACCGTCCAACCATTTGTGAGATCATTTTATGGCATGGGATAAATGAGTGAGATCTAAAGTTCAAGTGGACCCCACCATTTACAATAATAATGGGGTACAATGACATCCACCGTTTAAAACTTCTTAGGAGCCACAATTGTTCTTACCCAAGCTGATATTTGGTTTTCACTTCATCTATCTCTATGCTAACTTATGAGTAGGTTGGATCTCAAAATACATAAGGGTGGGCCCGATTTTATATACATTCGGCCCATTTGATTCGGCCCATTTGATCGGCCCACTTGAATCGGCCTGTTTGATTTAGCCCATTTGAATCGGCCCATGTGATCGGCCCACTCAATCGATTCGATGCGATGTATGTGAGGCCCATGAGCGAGGCCCAATGTGATGTATGTGTGGCCGTTACATTGTGTATGAATTCCTTATGTAGGCCACTCCTTGGGAACAATGTTGGTTAGATGTCCACATTGATGGGCAATGATGGTTAGATGTCCTCATTGTGACCTTCCCTTAGGCCTTGTTAGGCCCATTCTCTACATGGGTTAACCTAAATAAGTGGGCCCTATTCACCGTAGATGGATGACTCCGTGCTATCGGATTTGATATAACCACGGTCGAGTGCTGATCATTATACTACGGATGATCGGTTGTTCATCTATGGACCTCGCCTTGTTTATATGCTGATTATCAGTGCCGATTATCGAGGCTGATGCCGGTTATCGATGCCGATTACGAGTATGTGACAACATGACATCATAATACATGCCCATGCGCATCATTTGCATGCTTGTGATGAGATGAGTGATTAATCATAGCATATGCCATTAGGCAGATTGTTATGGGACTCCCTGGTAAAAGGAGATGTCCACATGAGCACGCTGTATGCGCATGATTACTGTATGACTGGATTGCCTGATTCATGCATCTCGCATTGTGTGACATGTATACTGTATGCCCTAGCGACATCAGGGTCGTAGCCGCCACAAGTGTATCATGGTTGGCAGCATTGGATACCAAAAATCTTATTCTATGTGGGGTGTTATAGATATCCCTGGGTGAAAGTCCATAAACCCTTATGGTTCCAGGAGGTTGTTCCAACGTTTAGACCGAGTGAATGCATGAGCGCCGAGTGTCGAATACCAGGAGGCCGCACTTTCCACTGTGTCGTGGTTGGTTGGAAGGGGGTGCGGCTTTACTAGCCCGAGAGGAGGGGGAAAGCTAAGCTGAGTTTGACCAGCTCGAGGAATGGGTCCGTTATCGACGAGCCGAGCCCGATATGGCAGGTGGAGAGTGAGGTCTCTTCCACTCTCCTTATTGCGCGCGATGGGGCAACAATCTGGTTTGGAGTGTACTAGACCCCGGTGATATTCCAGAGTTGAGCTATATTGGTATGTGGACTTAGATGAGGATTCGTTACTTGAATTGCATCTCACATCGCATGGCCTTGGTACGGCCGACATCATTCATGTCTTGCATCGCATAGCCTTGGTACGGCTAATGGTATTCATGGGTTCATCAGCATTTTCCGCATTACTCTGATACTGCATAACTGTATTACTACCTTGTGCACACATTTTCACCACCCTCTAAGCTTTCCATAAGCTTATGCACGACCGTCGCATGTAGGTGACGTTAGACCGCAGCAGCACTGAGGCAGGAGCATATAACAGATCATCTTGGAGCTTTTTGTCTATTATCATTGTATTTCCCTTTATGTTTATTGTACTTATAAAGTTTTTGATCATAGTAGAGATGTGATGGAGTTCTTGGTTGTTGTTTATGGGTTATGCCTTTGGTTATACTTATTACGAATCAAACTGACGTTGAAAATCCTCCTCGTAGCATCCCAGGATCGGAACCTGGTGAATGGGCGCTGGGAACCGAGAATGGGGTATTACGGAGGCTGTCGGCGCCAGATTTGGCGATCGAAAATTTTGTGAGTTCGATTTCTGAGTTTGGGGCATGGTTTTGTTAAAAACTGGCATTGGTACCACTAGCACCAACAATTCTTATTCCACAACAGAACACACATCCTGCTCTAGTATAGGAAGTGTGGAATGTTCCTCCACTTATCGAGTTCAAATAATTAAAACGAGAAAATAGGTATTTCATTCGAAGTAAAAAATCATGTAATGTCTAAGAGACAACCTTTCCCTAGGAATATCTCTCACAATGAAGAATAGTACTTGGTAGGTGAGCCACCTCCTGTGATTGAACCATTCCATTTAGACTGCGACCAAGTTTTACAATTGATTTAAGAGGTGGCAGGCCAAGTTCTTAGTGTAACTACCATTCCCGTATATCACAATTCTTATCCTTAATGGATCGATCGACAATATCCATTACCAAGGAATTATCGACCTAATTTTTTATTATTTACAGGTAACACTGGTCAATCAACCATAAATATAGAAGTCGATTTGCCATGTAATGATGAGAATTGATCAATAATGATTATTACAAACTGTAGTTATTCGGACATTCGTTAACTGCAGTAGCTTTTACTTGGTACTCTAATTTGGTGTCGAATTTCATTCAAACTTAGTAAAAAATGGAAGAGAAGTTTCATGCCCAATTCTTCTATAGGGATATTAAGATTTTTATGGTCAACCTTGCACATTTCCTGCAGTTACCATAAGAATCGGTCGAAAACTATGTTGCTTAGTTTAAAAGAGCTAAAAGCCAATGAAAAGTAGTCACAATCGATGTTGAATTTGTCCAATTGGCCTAAAACGGTCTGGAATACAAACTCTATAAAAAATTTATTGGAACCAAGTTTTTCGATCTTCAATATTTAACTAGAAAGGTATCCAAGTATAAAGCTTTTCTTCAGGAATGAGTGAGGCAGAAGAACTCGTTAGTCGGGACATACTATTATGAACCTAATTATGATGTGGTAGTGACCAAAGTAGTAGTGAAGCTAGTTGGGGGTGTGTTGAGTGTGAAATATTGCATGTTTTAAGATTTTAAGAGTTTGTGTTCGCATGTTTTGCTTGGGACTAGTAAAATGTTGGTTGGGGGTGTGTTGAGTGTGAAATATTGCATATTTCCTTTTATTTATTCATTGGTTTTATGAACATGATAGTGCTTAATCGATTTATTTTCACTTTTTTTCTCTTGCAAGGTGATTTTGAGAGATTAAGGTGAAAACGGTGTTAAAAGTATGATTTAATGTTCAAAGATTACCAAGATGAAGAGTAGAGATTTGGAGATGTTCAAGGAAGAAATTACATGCCAAAGACCTAAAAAAACCAAGTGCAAAGAAGAAAGAAAAGACTGAAAAAATCGCAGAAGCAACTGAAAAAACAAATTGTTCGGCTCAACCTTCGGTTCGACCAAAACCAAGTTCGGTGTGATCAAAAGTGCATAAAACAATCCAATGATGAATGTGAATTTCAAAGCTAATTCGATCCGACTGAGGATTAATTCCGTGCGACCGAAGTTAGGTTTGGTGCGACTAAAGGAACATTTGGTGCGACTGAAGGGAGAAAGAGTCTAGATATAATTTGAAATCGATTTTAGTCTGACCGAAGATAACGTCGATGCGACCGAAACGTAACTTGTTTGTGTAAATTGGAGGCGGTTTCGAAGTCAATCCAAGCAAAGCTTATAAAAGAGGTCCTTTTAGAGTTTCTAAACACGAATTAGGGTAGAAGGAAGAGGGCAAGGTGCTGGAGAACTGTAAGGAGTCTTCCATTTTCTCTGAATCCTCAATTCTAGTTAGTTTTTCATGTTTCGTTTTAGAGTTTTAGCTTAATCATGCCTTTGGTTGGCTAATCTCTTACCTAAAGCTAAGTGGTAAAGCTTGTAGTTTGTTTTGATTTTATTCTTACTATGATTCAAGTTGTTTAGTCTTTATGTTGGATATTTCATAATTCATAGTTTGAATTTAAGATGTATTTTTGTTATACTTTGATCTATCATCGATTTCGGGCACGGTAGACGCTTGGGAACTCCCTGAATGCTTTCTTTTCTATTTTGTGATTGTTTGATCTGTAGAATTCTCTAATCTACCATTGATTACGGGCATGTTAGAAGCTTTAAACTATATACAATCAATTCAATAAGACGGTTGTGTGTGAACCAATTCTATGAATGTCCAGAATCTGTTTTGAACTATTATTATTGCTTTAATAGCTCTATCATCCAACTGGATATATTAAGACTTCGATTCCAGTTGAAGTATTGATTAGATCAAGTAAGGATGCATTAAGATGACTGCAAGTAGGGGTGTATACGAACCAAGCTAGCTCGGTTAGCTTGCTCGACTCGACTCGAAAAAGCTCGATTCAACTTGGTTCGAAGCTGAGTTTGAGCTGAGTCGAGCAAATTTTTTAGCTCGAAAATGAGTTCGAGCTGGCCCCAGCTCGACTTGACTCGGATCGAACCTAACTCGAATCGAACTTAGATTGAACCAGTTCGGTGACTCGATTTCTTTAATATTGATGTTGCTCACCAAGTGTTTGATGAAATGACTCAACGAAGTGTGGTTGGTGGCAAGGAAGGTATGTATATGAAACAAATACTATTTTTTTTCTTAATTTTTATGTTGCTTAGAAGGTGTTTGATAAAATACCTTTAAACCACTATTGTTGTTTTACATACAGTGAGATTTTGAAGGTGCATTCCATGTGTTTATGAAAATGTTACACAGGCGAACTCGAATTGAACTTGGCCCGAACTGGCCCGAGCTGCTGACCGAACCAAGCCGAGCTAGCCGGTCAGGCTCGAGGACTGAGCCAAGCCAAGCCAAGTTCGAGCTGGGGTCAGCTAGTGGCCGAGCTGAGTTGACCTGAGGCCAGCTTGACTCGGTTTGACTCGATGTGCACCCCTAACTGCAAGTGGATCCTTAGTGCTGTAGTTTTCATTATTTTGATAGTTTCAATTCACAACAATGTCTCTTCCAATTTACAAATTTAGTTTAGTTTCTGATTCTAAATCTAAAGTAACTCAAAAAATCACACACATTCAGTCCCTGTGGGTTCGACCATGGTCTCACCAAGATTATTACTACATCGCAACCCTGCACTTGGGGTACAAGTGAATAGTATGCCCAACCTGGATCAATAGGGGTAGTGAAGATGATGTCATTAAAAACCTCATGAGAAAGAATGAAGGAGAAAGAATACTTTAGAAGGAGATGCGTGAAGAAAAAGAATCGTAAAAAAAGAAAAATGGATTCAAATTTGCATATATATTGGTGAGAGACATGCACATTAATGAAGAATAATCATGACTCCTCGTATGGCATGATTCTGATGGTCGTAGAAAATGGTCATATTCACATTTAGTTTTCATCTCGGTTGAGCAGAAACAATGGGGAATTGCTACTTGGAAAGATGGCTGATTGCATTTATTATATTGAACAATGGGCCACCACCTCTTTCGCCTTTTTGCCTAAAGGTGAAGCAACGTAGGGGTCAATGTTGTACCTTATTTCTAACTGTTCCTAAAATAGTCAATTAGAAAATGACATGTGTCATTACACTAGAAATATATCGCGTGCAAAAGATTTTTAGAGATATTTGGAACACTTTCTACAGAAGTACAGCTTGTGCTGAGCTAGATGATACACGTCAATTGATAACGAGACACGACCAAGAAGCTCAAGAGGTGGAAAGCAGTCAAGTAAAAAGAGCAACTAGGAAAGGACTTGTGTCAAGAAGAAAATGAAGGATCAGGAAGACCAACATGGAAATGTTTCAACTACAATAATTAACGAAGTAAAGAGGAGAAATGCATGAAAATAAGTCATAACAGAAATATATAAATAGTGGAAGAATTCAACAAAGCAAGTCATCTCTTACCAAACCAAACAAATTATCTTTCCTTATCATATCTTAGTTGTATCGTAAGAGTAGTAGTAATCCCTAGTCATAATCTAGTAGGGGTAATTTTTAACTATAATTCAAGTTTATGCTTTTGTGTTAGACTATTTCCGTTATCGATATAATCACTTCATCTTTTAAAAAGGCATCTTATTGTTGCTCTCTACGATCGACCGTAAGAATTTTCTTTTTGTTTGACTGTTTTTGCTTATAAAAGTTATTTCATACAGAATGTAAGGTGTAACCCATCTTCGAAAGAAGAACTCCACCATCCAAAAATCACATGATTATCCTATAACTATCTTGTGAGTGGCTGAATAGGCAACCGATCTTCTCATGTCTTGCTCATATACAATCACATTAAATGCATTTGACTATCTTGGCACTTGAGTCAAGTTGTTTGGTTTGAATCGAGCCATACAATTAGTTCTAGCACGCCAGCACGCATCCCATGTGACCAAAACAAATCGAGTGCCAACAATCTACATACTTTTCGGCATTTCATATAGTTGTACACCTAGTTTTGAACACTTAAGCACTAAAAAATTGTTGTTAATAGAAGAAGGTTGTCTGCCATCATGTAACGGTCCATACATTGTTTGTGAACGGTTCAAATTGTTGCCCACCATCTTAAATGGTCCAAATCGTTGTCCACATACTTTTGATGTTTTAGATATTTATCCACCTATTTTTTAACACTCACTGCTAAAAAAAGTATTGTTAAAGATGCCATCTTTTAACCGTTCATACCTTGCCAACGTACTGTACAGATCATTATTCATAATTACCACTTTTTAAAAGTTTAGTTTTTGTCATTTTCAGAAATGAACTAATGCTTGTTACTTGGATATTAAGGAAATTGATAAAATAGAGAGACCCTTCCAAATGTCTAAAAATGTTGATGATGAAATTTAAGAATATACTTCTTTATTAGTTTCGCAGAGTTAAATGAAAAATGGGAGGCATTTTGTTTAAATAAAAAACTCAAATAACTATTGAGAAATGCTCAGTACTCTCTAAGAACTATAAGTCATGGGGTACCATGCAAATATGGACGATAAGTATTATTTACCAATGTCACCCCCCAAACTCGGAAACCGGGCTCACAAAATTTTCGATTGCTGAATCTGGGGCTGACGGCCTCCGTAGTACCTCGTTCTCGGCTCTCAGCACCCATACACCAGGTTCCAATCCTAGGATTCTACAAGGAGGATTTCTAACGTTAATTTGATTTGTAATGAGTATAACCATAAGCATAACCCACGAACAATAACCATAAGAACACTATCACAAAATCCACTATGATAAAAAACTTTAAAGTACAATGCGTATGAAGGGAAATACAAGATAATGATAACGGAAACTCCTGAAGCTCGACTGTGCACTCGTGCTGTGACTATATTATGGCTGCATCCTGGAGTCACCTGCAGCATCAATCATACATAAGCGTGTAGAAAGCTTAGTGGGCGGTGTAAGTGTGTGCGCAATATGAGTGTGCTCAAAATGCAATGTCAGAGTAATGTGGAATCATGCTGATGAGTACATGAATGCAATCAACCGTACCAAGGCTATGCGGTGCAAAACATGAATGTTATCTGCCATATCAAGGCCATGCGATGCGAAATGCAACTCATGCATGCAAATCCTTATCCACATATCAATGCAGCTCCTCACTAGAGCATCAAATAAAGTATGGTTCTCACTCTGGATAATCATAGGGGTTTAGTACACTCCAAATGGCACTGCCCCTTTCCCAGGCGTGCAGTCTAAGTGAGTGAAAGAAACCTCACTATCTGCCTGGCCAATAGTCTACCAATACCTATTCGGCACATTGATAGCGGACCCATTCACGAGCTGGTCAAACTTAGCATAGCAATGCCCCCTACCCTCGGGCGAGTAAGGCCACACCCCTTTCCAGTCGACCATAATACAGTGAAAGACGCGGCCTCTTGGTATTCGGCCCTCGTGTGCTCATGTATCTACTTGATCTCGACGTTGGAGTCATCCTTTGGTATCATCGGGTTTAGAAATTTTTACCTAGGGACATCTATAGCACCTTAATACTTAGAAACAGTATTTTCGGTATCCAATCCAGCCACCCACGATGTGTCTGTGGAGGCTATGCCCCTGATGTCACTAGGGCATACAATAATCACAATCACACAAATGCAAGTACATGAATCACACAACCAGTCTTGCAACAATCCTGAGTGTATCATGCGCTCATGTAGGGCAACTCCGCCTATCAGGGAGCCAACAAACAATCTGCTCGAAGGCATATGCTATGATCAGTCACTCCTCATATCAAGCATACATATGATGCGTATGAGCATGGATCATGAAATTATACTAAACATGCTATATGGTAATGGATTCTATTCATAACGAAGATGGGCCTAGATGGCCTACACACTACAAGTATGGGCCTATCAATGGGCCCTAGGGAGAGAGTTACAATGCGAACATTTAACCATCATTTCTCTTACAATGTGGACATCAAACCATCATTGCTCCCAGGGCATGTCCACCAAAACATCATTACATATATCATGGTGGAATCTCACATCGCAATGGGCCTCATATACATCACAGTCGGCCCACACAAAAGCCTCAGATATGTCTCATTAGGCCTCGTATAAATCAAATGGGCCAAATCAAATGAGCCGATTCAAATGGACCAAATCAAATGAGCCAATCAAATGGGCCGATTCAAATGGGCCGATTTAATAGGCCGAATCACATGGGCAAAATCAAATAGGCCGATTCAAATGGGCCGATTCAATGGGATGAATCACATGGGTTAAATCAAATGGGCCGAGTCAAATGGCCGAGTCAAATGAGCCGAGTCCAATACACCATGCATCCATTGCTAGGGATCATTATAGTGCATAAAAAAATGAATCATATCCAAAGGATCATCTGGACCATACCACAAATGACAATGGTAATAATGACTTCCACAGTTAAATTTCAATGGGCCCACCATGGTATTTATTTTCCATCCAGTCTATTCATAAGGTCACAAGGACCTGAAAGGGGAAGGAAAACAAATATTATATTGATTCAAAACTTCTGTACCCAAAGGGGTTTCAATGGTGGGCTTTCATTCCACTATTTTCTGCAGTGTGGTCCACTAGATATTGGATCTGCTTTAGTTTTAGTCTCAAGTCTGAAGACAAGCTCGCCAAATGGATAAACGGTAGGGATACATCACACGCATCATGGTGGGGCCGTATGCACGTCAGATGGATGGACAACATGGTTTACATCATGGTGGGCTCCACCGGGTGGACGACATGACAAGAACAAGTACATCAAGGTGGGGTGCCTGAGACATGCCAGATGGGTGGATGGTATGGGTAAAGCACGTCCATCAGAGGTGGGGTCCACCCATCCAGTGAGTTGTGTAAGTGCTATGGTTTTCTAGCTCCTATGATTGTCAAATTGTGGAGTGCCAAAACCTCTCAGTTTGTAGTGCCAAAATCTCTCTTGGAATCTATGTCTTATCTAGCTCATAATGAAGTATGTGCATCTCTCAAGAATTAGGGTCTTTTGTATAAGAACTTCAAGGGCAAGTGTACTTGTTCATATTCGTGTGCAACATCAATTGTGAATTTAAAAGCTTTCAAGTAGAATTCAATAATGTCAAAGCTTCGTACAAGTCAAGACAACGTTCCTAGACTTTGAAAGTTCAAGATACTCAAGCTTTATTGTTAGTCGTTCTCAAGCTTCAAGAGTCTCAAGTTCAAGTTTTATCCTTTGACAAGATCTCAGGCTTTGTGAATTTCAAAGAACGTCTATCATCTAAAGAAAAGAAGTTTCAATGTTCATACTTCATGAATAAAGGTATGAATGACCTTAGATTGACCTTAGGGTAGGTCATTTTGAATACATAATTCAATTATATCATGGGTGAATGGTCTGTTTCTTGACTAGTCCTGGACTCTGTTCGACTAGTCCTAGCACTGGCTCGACCAGTCCAAGAAATTCTACGACCAGCCCTAAGTTTGTTGCAGATTTTTTAAAAAAAATTATTAAGCCACGACCAGTCCTGTAGACTGCTCGACCAGTCGTGTGAACAGTGCATGACTCGTTTACGACTAGTCCTACAGCTACGACTCAAAGTCTAGCAACTGTTTCTGGTTCCTCACGACCAGTTGTGGACAGGTCATGACCAATCGTGGAGGTCCCATGACCAGTCGTGCAGGTCCTACGACCAGCCGTGGAATGGCTTTATCCAATCGCGCTCAAAATTTTAAAAATTAATTGGTCTTATGACCAATTGTAGTGTCCACAGGACCAGTCATGAATGTGATTTCTTCACTTATAAATAGACGACGAATTTCAGAGTTTTTCATTCAATTCAAGATAAATCAATATGATACTCTAAGAGATAAGTTAGTCATTATTTTAAGCTATATTGTGCTCATTTAATATTATCTTTTATTATCTTTCTTTGTATTTGATTTTAAATTTCCGCAATTTAATTTTATTTGAAAGAGGGATAGAGGTATTTCCATTTCTTGGAATCATAATCAAATCAAGTTAGCCCAATGTACTTTAAATCTAAAATCAATTTAGAACCTATAACCATTTCATATGTGAGTACTGGACATTGAACTTTTACGTTGAACTTCTACTCCGATTTGGTTTTGCCGGGTTGCATCAAAGAGAATATCCAGGGATTTTACAGTTTTGTAATTTCCTATGTTTTGGTTTCTTTGAGATTAGGCCAGAAAAATCTCTCAGTATTGGTTATCTGAGGTGATCCAGAAAACTCAGAGTGTGGGTTTTTTTTTAATTGTGTAAGCCCACTTGAAAGACACAATTGTGAGGGTTTTAGGTGAACCTAGAAAACCTGTTTTCATAGTGAATGCTAATATCCATTATGTGAGGATATTAGGAGTGGAGTAGCTGTGTGGCTGTTGTTTGATAGTTGGTGTACACACAGGCAAACCACTATAATTCTTTGTGTATTGTGGCTTCCTTTCTTTATTCTTTTTGGTTCAAGATTGTGAAATGTATTTGTGGATGTGAATGTTGTAATATTTACATTTCAGCATTGTGGGGAATGTTGTAATAGTTTAGATTTCCTTTCTTGCTATTTCCTTTTTATTCCTCTTTAGTTTGAGTTTTTAATACACAAATCGTTCTAGTAAGGTTGTCCTGCCATAAACCCTTGGTTTTTATGGTGTAAGGTTGTCCTAAGAACAACATTTGTATCAACCTCTTAATATTAGAATTTTGAGGTTGTTGCTTCCTTTGATTATTTGCAATTCATTTTGCTATCTTATTGTTTAATTCCGCTGTTAATTTTTAAATTGGCGTTGTCCTATTCAACCCCCCCCCCCCTCTAGGACATATAGCTCGACCTTTTCAAGTGGTATTAGAGCCTAATAGCTTGTTTTTAATTATTTTATTTGGATTTATTTTCCGAGCTAATTGATCTGAGCTATTTAAGATGTCAAATTTTGATAGTCTTTCAGTCACTAGGCCTCCACCATTTGATGGCTCTAATTATGCCAATTGGAAAGCCAGAATGAGGATTTTCTTAAAATCCATGGATGAGAGCGTGTGACAAGCCACAATGACTGAATGGACCTCTCCTACCACTGAAGTAATTGGCATCGATGGATCCAAAACTATGAGAGTTATACCTTACTGCTCTTGGACCACTCTTCAGAAAAATGAAAGTAGTGCCAATGCAAAGGCTTTAAATGCCATAACTTGCGCACTATCACCGAATGAATTCAAAAGAATTATATCCTGTGATACTGCAAAGCATGCCTAGGATATTTTAAAACTGACATACAAGGGGAAAATAATTGTCAAGAAATCTAAAGTCCAAATCCTCACAACCAAATTTAAGGAAATTCGTATGGAGGTATGCTCAAGGAGATCCTAAGTTAGAAAAACTATTATCCGGATCCAGAAAATGTGGCGATCGATCCGGTTTAGGCCATAACAAATGTACTCCTCCTAAACATAAGAATACTCCTCCTAAGTTTGTGAAAGAAGAGTCTTCAAACTCAAAAGGGAAGAGTTCAAATCAAAATTATTCTAAAAATGCTAAAACCTTTCAATCCTTAAAACCTAAAAGCAACTATATCAACTATAAAAATCAGAATTGTAATCCTTTAGCTGAGAAAATAGTTGATTTACTTAAGGAGCTCTTAAAATCTAACTCAATGGGTCAGTTTTATAACAACTACAATCATAAAATGACCAATTATACTCCTAAACCCAAAACAGTTATGAAATGGGATCCTAAGGTTACTTGCTTGGTTGCCCACATGACTTTCAAAGCATCAAGCCATTCAAAGTGGTACCTAGACAGTGGATGTTGTAAGTGCCATAGTTTATATCCCTTTGTGTTGTCAAATTTGGGGTGCCAAAGACACTGTTACGAAGCTTGCATCTGTGAAGAACAATGCTCTACTCAAGATCAACTTAGTTTGACAAGCACTGTTCACAAGTCAAGAATCTCAAGAAGCTTTCAAGTTCTATCTCAAGATCTCAAGAAGCTTTCAAGTTTGAGCTCCATCAAGACTTCAAGCTTCACTACTTTCAAAAGTCACATGTCTCCTATGTTCAATGTCCTTACTTCACTCCTGAGGTATGACTGACCTTAGGTTGACCTTTAGAGTAGGTCATTTTGGATATATAATTCATATGTTTTCTATAAGTGAGTTTGGTCTGTTTTAAGACTAGTCTTGGACTTTGTTCGACCAGTCCTAGCACTGCTTCGACCTGTCTAAGAAATTCCTAGATCAGTTGTAAGTTTGTTACAAAAATTAAAAAATTTCTGTTAGGCTTCGACTAGTCCTGGGGACTATTCGACCAGTCGTAGGAACAGTGTCGACTGCATCTTCGATCTGTCATAGACCTACGACTTAATGTATAGCGCTAAAAATCGACCTACTTTGACCAGTCGTGTGAATCTACCACCAGTCATAGGAGACCCACGACCAGTCGTAGACCACCTACGACTAGTCGTAAAACTGCCAAATCTTATCGTGCTCGAATTTTTCAAATATCTGTTGGTTCTACGATCAGTCGTAGAGGTCCTTAGACCAGTCGAAGGTGTGATTTGCTCACCTATAAATAGAGCACGAATCTCAGAATAAAACATGAACTTTAAGCTAAATTAATTCGGTCTTCTGAGAGATAAGTCGGTGCTCCATATAAGCTAAGTGTGCATATTTAATATTCTCTTTCTTTAGCTTTCTTAATTGATTCTGTTTCTTGTATTCCAATCTAATCTGAAAAAGAGGAATCGTTGTTTTCCTTTTTCTGAAATCAAAATCAATTAGAGCTAGCCCTTCTGTTTTAATTTAAAATCCATTAGAACCTAGAACCATTATAAAGTGAGTATTGGACATTGAACTTTAACATTCAAATCTCTACTCTGACTTGGTTCTTCTGGGCTGCTACAACAAAGGAGAAAATCAGGTATTTTACAATTTGTGTAATTTACATTGTTTGGTTTTATTTAAGGTTAAGCCAGAAAAATCTCAAAGTTGTTGGTTATCTGAGGAGAGCCAGAAAACTCAGAAGTGAGGGTTTTTGAATTGTGTAAGCCCTTTGAAAAAGACACAATTGTGAAGGTTTTGGGTGAACCTGTGAAAACCTATTTGATAGTGAACGCTAATATCCCCTGTGTGAGGATATTAGGAGTAGAGTAGCATTCTGTGTGGCTGTTGTTTAACAGTTGGTGAACACAGAGGCGAACCACTATAATTCTTTATGTTGTGGTTGTGTGGTTTATATTTCCTATCTTTTATCATTCAGAATTGTGGAATGTATGTGTGGATGTGAATGTTGTAAATTTTATATTTCAAGCACAGTGGGGAATGTTGTAATAATTTAGATTTACATTTCAGCATTATATTTTTGCTATCTCTTTATTATTACGTTGAGCTTCAGTTTCTCTATTTGTTCTAGAAATAAGGTTGTCCTTAGAACAATGTGTGTTTCCATTTCTCTATTTTAGGTTGCTTTCCATTCCTATTCTGTGATTGCTATCTATTCTTTATTTCATATTCCACTGTATTTATCTTTAAATTTGGCATAGTCCTATTCACCCCCCCTCTAGGACATATAACTTGGCCATTTCAAATGCTCCAGGCACATGACTGGTGACAAAGGTCTGTTCACCACTCTTAAAGACATGATTGATGGATTAGTCACATTTGGTGATGGTAGCAACTGCAGGATTATTGGCCAAGGTACGGTTTAACTTTCTAACCTCCCTTTATTTGAGAATGTTTTATATGTAAAAGGTTTAAAACATAACTTATTAAGCATTTCTCAAATATGTGATAAAAATTATAGCGTAAAATTTTCTAACCTAGGGTGTGAAATTTTAAATAAAAATGATTCTGTAATATTAACTGGTCGCAGAACTTCTGAAAACTACTATACTGTAAGTGACTCTAGCTCATCTAATTTATCGTGTTACATGGTCCATACCGATGAGACCGAATTATGGCATAAATGCCTTAGACATGTACACTACCGCAACTTATATAAATTGAGCAAAAGAGAGTTAGTAAGAGGCTTACCCAAAATACAAAAAATAGATAAAATATGTGGTGAATGCCAGATTAGCAAGCAAACTAGGAGTTCTCACAAAAAAGTGGACTCCAATGCCATATCTAAACCACTCGAACTCCTCCATATGGATCTTATTGGACCAACTAGAATGGAGAGTCAAGGTGGTAAAAAGTATATTCTGGTAATCATTAATGACTTTACCAGATATACTTGGGTAGTCTTCTTAAGAGACAAATAAAAAACTCTCGATGAAGTCAAAAGGGTACTTAGACATATCCAAACTGAAAAAGAAACTCAAGTCTGTAAGATCCGTAACGATCATGGATCAGAATTTGAGAATAACAGTTTTGAGAAGTTTTATAGTGATCAGGGAATATCACATGAATTCTCTGCACCCAAATCACCACAACAAAATGGTATAGTAGAAAGAAAAAATAGTGCTTCAAGAAATGGCTAATGTAATGTTAAACAGTATGAAGCTCCCTGAAAATCTTTAGGCCGAAGCCGTAAATACTGCATGCTATAGAATTAACCATGTTTATACAAGAAAATCAAATGGTAAAACGGCTTATGAAATGTAGTTTGATAAGAAGCCTACTATCAAATACTTTCGAGTTTTTGACAATAAGTGCTATATTTTGCGTGACCAAGAAAATCTGGGTAAGTTTGATACTAAAAGTGATGAAGGGATATTTCTAGGGTATGCTCTGAATAGTCGAGCATATCGGGTTCTTAATAACAGGACCGGTGTGATTTAAGAGTCTATTAATGTGGTTATTGACAATTACTTGAATACACCTGTCTCAAGTTCAGATAATGATGAAGTACTTTTAATTGATAAATCAGACTCTTCATCAAGTCAAAACAACTCTGAACTAAGAACTGTTAAAGATCATCTAACTAATCAAATTCTTGGAAACCGTCTCATTGGTGTACGCACTCATAGACAACTTGAAGATATACGTAATTACGTGTGCTTTACATCCCAGATAGAACCAGCTAATGTAAAAGAAGCTCTTACTAATGAAAACTGGATAGTTGCGATGCAAGAAGAGCTTAATCAATTTGTAAGAAATGATGTTTGGTACTTAGTTCCTAGGCCAAAAGATAAACATATTATCAAAACTAAGTGGATTTTCAAAAATAAGTCTGATGAACTTGGTAATATAATTTGAAACAAGGTTAGACTGGTTGTATAAGGGTACACTCAAATTGAAGGCATCGATTATGATGAAACCTTTGCCCCAGTAACTCATCTTGAATTAATCAGACTATTTATATCCATTGCTTGTTTTAGAAAGTTCAAATTTTATCAAATGGATGTAAAGAGTTCTTTTTTAAATGACAATTTGCATGAAGAAGTGTACATTGAACAACCAACGGGTTTTGAAAACCCTAACAATGCTGATCATGTATACCGTCTAAAAAAAGCTCTTTACGGTTTAAAACAAGCTCGCAGGGCATGGTATGAAAAATTGACTAAGTTTTTACTAAGTCATAATTTTCCAATGGGAAGTGTTGATAAGACTTTATTTGTAAAGAAACATAATAATCACATTTTAATTGTACAAATTTATGTTGATGATATTATTTATGGATCTCCCTGTGCTAACATGACTGTTGAGTTTGCAGATCTTATGAAATCTAAGTTCAAAATGAGCATGGTTGGGGAATTAAATTATTTCCTAGGGTTGCAAGTTAAACAACAACCTGATGATTTCTTCATCTCTCAAACCAAATATGCTCTGAACTTAGTTAAAAAGTTCAAATTTGAGAATAGGAAGAATTTTGATACTCCTATGAGTACGACTTTAAAACTCTCAAAGGACTCTATAGGTAAGAAAATGGATCCTAAATTGTATCGCAGTACGATAGGTAGTTTGTTGTATTTAACTACAAGTTGTCTTGATATTGCATTTAGTGTAAGAATTTGTGCTAGATATTAATCTGACCCTAAAGAGTCTTATGTAACTACTGTTAAGCAGATTATGTGATATGTCGTAAGTACAACTTATTTGGGTCTTTGGTATCCACATGATACTAATGTTCAATCAGTTGGGTACACTGATGCTGATTGGGCTGCTAATGTTGATGATAGGAAATCAACCAGTGGTGGTTGTTTCTATATCGAGAATTGTTTAGTTTCTTAGTAGAGTAAGAAACAAAGTTCCGTATCACTCTCTACCGCTGAGGCTGAATACATTGCAGCAGGAAATGCATGCACTCAGCTGGTATGGATGAAAAGAATGTTAAGTGATTACGGGATTGCACAGGACTCTATAGTTTTATATTGTGATAATTCTAGTGCAATCAATATATCTAAAAATCCAATCCAACATTCAAGAACCAATCATATTGACATTAGATATCACTACATTCGTGAATTAGTGGAAGAAAAGACAATTTCTTTGGAATACATTCTGACTGAGACTCAACTTGCTGACATTTTCACTAAACCGCTCGACAAAAGCAGGTTTAATAAATTGAAATTTGATCTTGGTATATGCAATTTTAATTGATTATTTATACATCTCTATATCATATTGTATATATTTTTTATTTTAAATGATTAGAATTTTAAATTTCAAGAAAAATGCACATTTTTGGCTATGCACGACTAGTCGAGTACATGCTCGACCAGTTGTGGCACAACCGGTCGAGCACGTACTCGACTAGTCGTGGAATCGTGAATTTCACTTTAATTTGGGGGAAAAACCCTTTTCTTCCTCATTTGTGCTTCCTCTCCAACGGGTCTAAGCACGACCAGTCGTACCCACCTTTCTATATCTTCAAGGTTAGTACGTTAATTCCATTTTTCTTATAGATTCAAGTCCATATCACTTCCTTTTCATACTTGGAATGATTTATTTCTTGTCTCTTTGAGATTTTTGGGGTTTTCTTCTCCAAAATCTGATCTAGAGAAACCCCTCTCTACATATTTTCCAACCTCTTGATTTCTTGTATTCCTAGTTGCAAATGGATGCTAGAGGTAGAAAGAAAAGTTCTCGAGGTCCTTTAACATCTAGATCGACACCTATCACAAGGCGCCACCTTTGGTCACCCGAAGATGATCCTCCCTATGTGTAGGATTTGAGGTTGCGCAATGTAATAGTTGAGCGACCTGTGCATGTTAAACATCTTGCTCCTTTTGATCTCCTTCCACTTCTCCAATCTATAGGATGGGCTAACATTCTACATCGGGGTGGGCTGGCATACCGGTCTATTGCACAGGCTATGTTTGCATGTATTTCTGATTTTTCAACTGAGAATTTAACTTTTGTTATAGCTACTAGAGAAGGTCCATTTGAAGTTGACCAACATCTGATTTCTAGCTTAATGGATATACCTATCAATGATGAAGGTATTCCAATTAGCTCTCTAGTTGCTAAACCTTCTGAATCAGAAAAATGTTTGCTTACAAGAGCATTGTGTAATATAGATGTGTAATGGAGTCAAAATGGGAATGCGCTCGCTTCAAAGTACTTGTTACCCAGATACAGAGTCCTTTATAGGATATTTATTTCCAATTTGCATCCTCGTTCTGGGAACAAAACCGAACTCACCGCTTTCATGGTTCGAATTTTGCATTCTATCATCTCTGGTACATCAGTTTGTCTTTCTTCTTTAATCTGTCATTCCATCATGCAATTCCGTCTCCATCCTAGTCACAGTGATACCCCCTTTGCATATCTTATGACTGTGTTAGTCACTCATATGTTAGTGACTATGCCTGTTGGAGAGGCTCCTATTCATCACCTTATTTTCAACAACTCCAATATAAACAAGATGAATTTGAGGTTGGCTGATGGCCAAGTGAATATGGATGGTGGTGGAGCTAAGTAGTGAATGAAGAAGAAAATGATTTACCTCCAGATGATATAAACATGGATGATATCTTTAATGAGATTAAATCAGATTCTGAGGCTGACCTTGACTATCAGCCTTTTGATTTTGCTAAGAAGTTGCATTCTCTTGAGGAACAGGTGGCTCAGATTCGTGTAACCCAGGATTCTCAATTTTCTTATATGCGTAAATATATGAGGTGCATTAATAAGGGTTTACACCAAATTGATCCATCTATTCCTGCTCTCTCTTATGGATCTGATTAGTATTTTCTTATCTTGGTTTGTAATAACTTTAATGATACTTGCTTTAATTTTATCTTTTGAGATAGTACTTGGACTTGATTTACCTTAGTTGTACTTGATTGACTTTGGTTAATTATGGTTGCGCATGACTTGCTTATGGATTTGATATTTTGTCTATCTTGTGGTATCATTTGGTATCATTTATTCCTCAATACTTTTCTTATTCTTCCTTCTTTATCTACTTTCATTTCTACTTTTTAATGCCTTCCTTTGTCATATTGTGACAAAAAGGGGGAGAATTTTGACATGCTTAATATATGGTGATTGTGGTATATATTGGTATATTAGCATGTGAATTATATATGGATTGTGGATATGTAGCTTTTCTTTGTAAAAGGAGGAGTTAAGTAAGGGGGAGTATTGTTGATGTAAGTTGATGATAATTGGTGCGTGATTCTTTATGCGTATATTGGTTATGTTACTGTGGAATGTGTTTTGTCACAAATTTGACAAAGGGGGAGATTATAAGTGCTATGGTTTTCTAGCTCCTATGATTGTCAAATTGTGGAGTGCCAAAACCTCTCAGTTTGTAGTGCCAAAATCTCTCTTGGAATCTATGTCTTATCCAGCTCATAATGAAGTCTGTGCATCTCTCAAGAACAAGGGTCCTTTGTACAAGAACTTCAAGGGCAACTGTACTTGTTCACATTCGTGTGCAACATCAATTGTGAATTTAAAAGCTTTCGAGTAGAATTCAAGAATGTCAAAGCTTCATACAAGTCAAGACAACGTTCTTAGACTTTGAAAGTTCAAGATACTCAAGCTTTATTGTTAGTCGTTCTCAAGCTTCAAGAGTCTCAAGTTCAAGCTTTATCCTTTAACATGATCTCAAGCTTCATGAATTTCAAAGAACGTCTATCATCTGAAGAAAAGAAGTTTCAATGTTCATACTTCATGACTAAAGGTATGAATGACCTTAGATTGACCTTAGGGTAGGTCATTTTGAATACATAATTCAATTATATCATTTTATAGGTAAATGGTATGTTTCTCGACTAGTCCTGGACTCCGTTCGACTAGTCGTAGCACTGGCTTGACCAGTCTAAGAAATTCCACGACCAGTCCTAAGTTTGTTGTATATTTTCAGAAATTTTGGTTAAGCCACGACCAGTTATGTAGACTACTCGACCGGTCGTGTGAACAATGCACGACTCATTTACGACCAGTCCTACAGCTACGACTCAAAGTCCAGCAACTGTTTCTAGTTCCTCATGACCAGTCGTGAAGTTCCTACGACTAGTCGTGGAATAGCTTTATCCGATCACGTTAAAAATTTCAAAAATCAGTTGGTCCTACGACCAGTCTTAGTGTCCACAAGACCAGTCGTGAATGTGATTTCTTCACTTATAAATAGACAACAAATTTTAGAGTTTTTCATTCAATTCAAGCTAAATTAATACGATACTCTGAGAGATAAGTTAGTCATTATTTTAAGCTATATTGTGCTCATTTAATATTCTCTTTTATTAGCTTTCTTTTTATTGGATTTTAAATTTCTGCATTCCAATTTTATTTGAAAGAGGGATTGAGGTATTCCAATTTCTTGGAATCAAAATCAAATCAAGTTAGCCCAAGGTACTTTAAATCTAAAATCAATTTCGAACCTAGAACCATTTCATATGTGAGTATTGGACATTGAACTTCTACATTGAACTTCTACTCCGATTTGGTTTTGTCGGGCTGCATCAAAGAGAATATCCAGGTATTTTACAGTTTTGTAATTTCCTATGTTTTGGTTTCTTTGAGATTAAGCTAGAAAAATCTCTCAGTTTTGCTTATCTGAGGTGATCTAGAAAACTCAGAGTGTGGGATTTTTTTAATTGTGTAAGCCCACTTGAAAGACACAATTGTGAGGGTTTTAGGTGAACCTAGAAAAACCTATTTTCATAGTGAACGCTAATATCCACTATGTGAGGATATTAGGAGTGGAGTAGTTGTGTGGTTGTTGTTTAACAGTTGGTGTACACACAGGCGAACTACTATAATTCTTTGTGTATTGTGGCTTCCTTTCTTTATTCTTTTTGGTTCAAGATTATGAAATGTATTTGTGGATGTGAATGTTATAATATTTACATTTCAGCATTGTGGGGAATGTTGTAATAGTTTAGATTTCCTTTCTTACTATTTCCTTTTTATTCCTCTTCAGTTTGAGTTTTTGATACACAAATCGTTCTAGTAATGTTGTCCTGTCATAAACCCTTGGTTTTTATGGTGTAAGGTTGTCCTAAGAACAATATTTGTATCAACCTCTCAATACTAGAATTTTGAAGTTGTTGCTTCCTTTGATTATTTGCAATTCATTTTACTATCTTATTGTTTAATTCTACTGTTAATTTTTAATTTGACATTATCCTATTCACACCCCCCCCCCCACTCCAGGACATATAGCTCGGCCTTTTCAAGCTAGACGGCATGGAATGAAACTCACGCATCAATGTGGCGTCCAATCCAAATGGACGGACAACATGGATGTTTTATCCCAAAGTGCTGCTACTGCACGTGCAATAACAGCTGGCATCGGTTGCTGGCCCAGGCCCCACCTTCAAATCAGACAGACGGTGGGGACTTATGATGGGTGGACGACTTGATATAAACGCATGCATCAAGCTGGGCAGGTCCCACCGTAAAATGGATGGACGATTTGAAATTTAGGATGGATTTGATGGTGTGATATTACACATACCTGGTGGGACCCATAGGCTACAGGCATCAGCTGTAGAATACATACACACACACATATATATAATATAATATAATATATTATATTATATTATATTATATTATATTATAATATAACTTAATATGCATGAACCGTAAAGAGCCACCGTCCAGACCCCTGGATGTTTTGGACAGTGCTGATCTAGCGCCTAAATCATGGTGGGTCCACACGTAGGAGTGGCCCACCATAGCTTTTGATATAAGATATTATATTATATAATAATATATATATCATATTTATGTATATACGTGTGTGTATGTGTGTGTGAAAAGTGGAAGTGTCAGCGTCCAGCGTCCAGAGACACTGGATGGACGTCCTGGTGAATGAAACACATCCATCATGGTGGGCCCCATGTGAATGGACGATTGCAATGGATAGGGGCCCACGTGGTGGCCCACCAGAACTTTGGATCGACTGATTTCTTTTGTGTGTTTATAGTTCATCCAGGCCCGTCCATTGGACAAGCAATGGGGTGGGGCCCAACACATGGACAACCTAGATCAGGTAGGCCACATACATCATTATCACATAAAAAGAGAGAGAAAAGGCGAGAGAGAACAACGTGAAAGGGGAGGGACCCTGCTACTAATGGGCCCTCCCTTATACAATGCATACATCATGTGGGTCCCACAATAAGTGGGCCCTTAGAAATCGAAATCAACGGCGGATCACCCACCTATCGGCCTCCTTCTTTAGCTCCTTGGACTCCTATCCTCCTTACCTTTAATTTTGATGGAGGTAGATGGTGAATGAATGGTTGAGATGAGAGATGTGAGAGTGGGAAAGTGGGCCACACTTGGATTTGGGAGAGAAAGCTTGGACGTTGGAATTTGTTGCTCTTGGGGTTGGAGAGTATAGATAGAAATGAGAGAGAGAGAGAGAGAAATGATGGATGGAGTGGTTGTTGTAAGGGATGGGAATAGGAAGGTATGGGTTGGGTTGAAATTTGGGTGAAAGAGGGATGGGTGGGGAGAGAGAGTTGACTTTGGGAATGGATAAGGGATGGGTTGCTTGTACTTGAGGTATGGTGTGTACTTGACTTGATTGATTGATTGATGGGACATGTTATAGAGATTCTCTCAGAATTCGCAACGCGTGGCGTTTCTTCAGAATGAACTCGAGCCCACATCTCTTGGCCTACGTATCAGATCAATACGCGAGTTACGGCGTTAGAACCGTGGCGACGGCGTGGTTGCTAGGGTACAAGTTTCGAGTCAAGTCGACTCCGATATGCAGGACTCAGCTTAGGATCGCGCACAAATGTCAGATACAAGTCGAGGGTTGCCGGAATTCTACCGGAAGGACCACGGATGCTTATGGAACGGTACGGACTATAATACAGGCCTTACAACTCTCCCCTCTAAATAAAAATTTCATCTTCAAAATTTACACAATCATCGCAATCAGACATAACTCTTAAGGAAGAGGAAACTTAGCATCATCATATAAAATCGGAGACCACATACAAGATACAACATATAATCAATCATCATCGAGATGGGGATAATGCTCTCGAATCTCGACCTCACACTCCCAAGACACCTCATCAACAGAATGGTGACCCCACTGAACCTTCACCAAGGGAATGACCTTGGTCTGAAGGACTTGCTCCTTCCTATCAAGGATACGAACTGGCTACTCAATGTAAGAAGCGTCCTCACGAATCTCCAATGGCTGCCAATCAATAACAGGAACGATGTCTGACCCACACTTCCTTAGCATAGATACATGAAAAACGTCGTGGACGCCAGACAACTGAGATGGTAAGGTAAGCCGATAGGCCACGGTGCCAACACACTCAGTGATCTCGAAAGGTCCAATGAATC
This sequence comes from Magnolia sinica, assembly GCF_029962835.1. NCBI lineage: Eukaryota > Viridiplantae > Streptophyta > Magnoliopsida > Magnoliales > Magnoliaceae > Magnolia > Magnolia sinica. The sequence continues at coordinate 63,635,484 of NC_080577.1, forward strand.
TCGGGGCAAGGTTGCCCTTCACTCCAAATTGAACTACGCCCTTCATTGGCGAAACTTTGAGACACACTTTGTCTCCAACTACGAACTCCAAGGGACGACGTCGGCGATCAACAAAACTCTTCTGTCGGCTTTGAGCTGTGCATATCTTATGCCTGATGATATCGATAGCTTCTGACATCTATTGCACAAGCTCGGGACCTAGGAGATGCTGATCTCTGACGTCGGTCCAACAACGAGGAGATCCACACGGTCTGCCATATAATGCCTTAAAAGGAGTCATGCTAATGGTCGCCTGATAGTTGTTGTTATATGCGAACTCAGCCAATCGCAGATGCTCATCCCAGCTACCCCCGAAGTCAATCGCGCAGGCCCGAAGCATATTCTCAAGGATCTGGTTGACCCTCTCGGTCTGGCCATTGGTCTACAGATGATACGCGTGCTGATCTGCAAATTAGTACCTATCACTCTGTGAAAGCTCCTCCAAAACTGAGACGTGAACTTCGAGTCTCGGTCTAAAATGATCGAGATAGGAACACCATGCAGTCTTACGATATCATTAACAAGCAGCTTGGCGAGCCGGTCCGCATGTCAAGTCTCATGAATCGTAAGAAAATGTGCCGACTTCGTCAGGCGATCCACGACAACCCAGATGGCATCATGACTGCGCTAAGTCCTTGAAAAACCCATGATAAAATTAGTAGATATGTGCTCCCGCTTCCACATCGGGACGCTCAACGACTGCAATGGACTAGGGGATCTCTGATGATCGGCCTTGACCAGCACTTGGCAACAAAACTGGCGATCTGAGCTTCATCCCTGCTCAAAAATACTATCTCCTCATATCAGAATACATCTTCGTCGAGCTAGGGTGGATAGAAAACCGTGATCGATGTGCCTCGGTCATAAGATCTCTGTGCAACTCAGGAATATCCGGGACATATAATCAGCCTCTGAAGCGAAGTCCACCACCAGAACCAATCTGTCAATCTGTCTAACTCTCAGATGCTGCCTCTGTTCGGTAATCCTGTAATGACTCGTCTGTCTGCTGAGCCTCGATCACCCTTGTGACTAGAGAGGGTTGAATCGATAGGCTCGATAGCTAAACGATAGAAGACTGTAGACCAAACTCGAAGTCATACTCTGCTATATCCTCGAGCATCCTCTACTCCTGAATCATCATGTGTGCCACCAAGCCTCATGACTGATAGCTGAGGGCATCCGCCACCACGTTCGCCTTGCCTGGGTGGTACTGGAGGTCAAAATCATAGTCTTTCAGGAGCTCCATCCAGCATCTCTGCCTTATGTTTAGCTTGGACTGAGAGAATAGATACTTCAAGCTCTTGTGGTCAGAGAAGAGCTCGAACTTGATCCCATAGAGATAGCGTCTCCACACCTTTAGTGCGAAGACGACTGCTGCCGACTCCAAATGTGCATGGGGTAGTTTAGCTCATTACCTTGAGCTAGCTAGACGCATAAGCCACTGGTCTCCCGTGCTGCATCAGGACAGCACCCAAGCCAATACATGAAGCATCGGTAAATACAACAAATCCATCACTCCCAGAGGGAAGAGTGAGAACAGGGGCAGATGTCAGACGGTCCTTCAGCTCCATGAATGCCTGCTCACATGCGTCAGTCAAAACAAAATCTGTGCCCTTTCGAATTAACCTGGTCAATGGGGCTGCAATACGGGAGAAGCCCTCAATGAAATGCCAATAATGGCCCACCAAACCAAGAAAACTACGGATCTCGGACGCAGTTGTGGGCTGGCCCCACTAACGCACTACCGCAACCTTCGAGGGGTTTACTGTGATACCCTCCCTCGTCACCACGTGACCGAGGAACTTCACCTCCTCCTGCCAGAATTCGCACTTCTCCAGCTTCTTATATAACTGGTGGGCACGGAGGGTCTACAACGCAATCTCTAAATGCTGCTCATGCTCCTCACGAGTCCTTGAATATATTAGAATATCGGAGATGAATACCATAACAAACTGATCGAGATACGGACGGAAGACCTCGTTCATCAACTGCATGAATACTGAGGGCACATTGGTCAGTCCGAAGGACATGACTTGAAACTCAAAATGACCATAACACATCCTAAAAGCCGTCTTCGGGATGTCCTCCTCTCAGACCCGAATCTGATGATAACCGGAACACAGGTTAATCTTTGAAAAGAACTGTGCACCCTGCAGTTGATTAAATAAGTCATCTATCCTCAAGAGCGGGAACTTATTCTTGATCGTGACCCGGTTGAGCTCGCAGTAATTTACACAGAGCCTCAACGAGCCATCCTTCTTCCTGAAAAAGAGTACCAGCGCTCTCCAAGGTGAACTACTCGGACGAATGAATCCCAACTCACACAACTCGTCTAACTGACGCTGCAGCTCCCTCAACTCAATCGGTGCCAAGCGATACGGGGCCTTCAAAATAGGTGCAGTGCTAGGCACGAGATTAGTCTGAAACTCAATATACTGGCACAGCGGCAATCCCGGAATCTCCTGGAATACATCGAAAAAATCACAGACCACCGGCCACTAATCGATACACAAGGCAATAGGCTCCTCGAATGCACAGGACATGAGATAAGACAACGACTCTCCTCTGGGCTCGGCAATGAACTGGAACTGAGGCAAGCCGGGTATACGGAATGTGACGGTCCTCGCGGAACAGTCCAACACGGTGTGGTACTCGGCAAGCCAATCCATGCCCAGGATAACGTCAAAATCTGACATCGGCAGCAAAAATAAATTGGCAGGCAAAAGGATATCATCGACCAGAACTGGACAAGATAATCAGAAACCGCCCAACACTATAGTCTTCCCCAATGGCGTCGATACGGTCAACCCCTCGTGAGCAGACTCTATCGGCAATCCAGTCGAATGACAAAAATCCTTGGACATGAATGAATGCGATGCACGGGCGATGCATGTAGAGACTGGGAGTATACACTTGATGACTCCTCCAGAGGGCTGCATGTCCTGCTGAGCCACGTAGAACATGACCTGAACTGGTTGGGGAGGTGTCTGTCCCCTCAGAGGTCCCTGCTGCTATTGTTGCCTCTGTGGTGGCCTGTACTACTGCCTCTACTACTGATGGGGCCTCGGAGGCTGAGGTGGCTGCGGTCGCTTCTGCACTGGAGGCTGCTGTTGCGGTCGCTGCTGCACTGGAGGCCGCTGTGGCCCTCTCAGCTGCTACATATAAGGGTGGGGGCACTCATACATGCGATGTTTGTCCCATCACATTCAAAACATGTCCTTGAAAATGGCTGTTGGGGTGGTGCTAGAGGTATCGATGGTGCTGTTGGTACTGCCGGTACTCTGGCGGATGGGTGGGTCTTGTATCTCTGTGGTCGTCGATGCTATTAGGAGCTACTGGAGGGGGCTTGCCTCTTCCAATCTCTCCTCTGATCTTGATCGCTCTGTGTGCCAGCCCACTCAGTCTCATAAATCTGAGCCCTCCGTACTACCACCTGAAAGGTCAGGAGCTCATGCCCAATAACATGGCCTCGAAGACCGTAACGCAAGCCGTTCTCAAAACGGTGGGCCTTTCGCCCCTCATCATCAACTAAATATGGCACAAACCCGATAGTGCCACAAAATGGGCTGCATACTGTGCCACGGACATGTCCCCATGCACCAAAGTCTCGAACTCTAACGCTCTCTGATGATGAATGTGGTCGGAGAAATACTACTGCTCGAATCGGTCTATAAAATCATCCCATGTCAAGACAAAGTCGAGCCTTACAACACGGGTAACAGAGGTCCACCAGTTCACGACCTCACCCTGGAGAAGAAATACAGCCAATCAGACTCACTGCTGGGTCGTACATGCCATAGTATCAAAAATATTCTTCACATCAGAGTATCATCTCTCGGTTGCAGTCGGATCTGGCTCACCCTGGAAACGCGGAGGATTGAGCTGTATAAACTCTCGAAGAAGGGCGCTCGCGTGCTCCTACTTTGCCTGGGCTTGTGAAACAACAGGGCGCGCTGCCTTGTCCTTGAAGCGCAACTGTCATAGCCTGTAACATCTGCTATAACTGGGAGGCACTCACAGGTACAGTCGGATCCGCACCAGTCTCAGGTGGAGGAACGACATCCTCAGGCTGGGGAGCAAGGATCTCTTAGGGTGGAGTGGGAATCATAGGTGGTAAAGCAGGAGTCTCAGGCAATGGAGCAGCAGTCGCTCAGGTCACTCTCCTGGGCAGCATGTCCTATAGAAATGAACAAAGGCGCCTATCAATCCTTGAAACCTCTCGAAGGCATGTTAGGGGACTAAATCGGAAGGTTACGCACACAGAACCTAATTGACCTAAACTCATACTTGATATGTGATGTTGTTCTTGGTTATTCCTAAGTGATGCTCTGATACCAACTTCTGTCATGCCCTAAACTCGAAAACCGGGATCACAAAATTCCTGATTGTTGAATCTGGCGCCGACAGCCTCCATAGTACCCCGTTCTCAGTTCCTAGCACCCATACACCAGGTTTCGATCCTAGGATTCTACAAAGAGGATTTCTAACATCAATTTGATTCATAATGAGCATAACCATAAGCATAACCCATTAATAATAACCACAAGAACACCATCACAAAATCCACTGATAAAAAACTTTAAAGTACAATGCGTATGAAGGGAAATACAAGATAATGATAACGTAAACTCCTGAAGCTCGACTGTGCGCTCCTACTACGATTATGCTACGGTTGCGTCCTAGCGTCACCTGCACGCATCAATCGTGCATAAGCTTATAGAAAGCTTAGTGGGCGGTGTAAGTGTGTGCGCAATATGAGCATGCTCAAAATGCAACGTCAGAATAATGTGGAATCATGCTAATGAGTACATGAATGCAATCAGCCGTACCAAGGCTATGCAGTGCAAAAAATGAATGTTATCGGCCATATCAAGGCTATGCGATGTGAAATGCAACTCATGCATGCAAATCCTGATCCACATATCAATGCAGCTCCTCACTAGAGCATCAAATAATAGTACGGTTCTCACTCTTGATAATCACTGGGGTTTAGTATACTCTAAATGGCACTGCCCCTTTCCCAGGCATGCAGTCTAAGTGAGCGTAAGAAACCTCACTATCCGCCTGGCCAATAGTCTGCCAATACATATCCGGCACCTCGATAGAGGACCCATTCACAAGCTGGTCAAACTCAGCCTAGCAATGCCCCCTACCCTCGGGCGAGTAAGGCCACACCCCTTTCCAACAGACCATGACATAGTGGGAGACGCGACCTCCTGGTATTAGGTCCTTGTGCGCTCATGTATCCACTCAGTCTCGACGTTGGAGTCATCCTCTGGTACCATCGGGTTTAGGGATTTTCACCCAGGGACATCTATGGTGCCTTGATGCTTAGAAATAGTATTTTCGGTATCCAATTCGGCCACCCATGATGTGTCTGTGGAGGCTATGACCCTAATGTTGTTAGGGCATACAATAATCATAATTACACAAATGCAAGTGCATAAATCACACTACCAGTCATGCAACAATCCTGCGCGTATCACGCGCTCATGTAGGGCAACTCCGCCTATCAGGGAGCCCACAAACAATCTGCCCAAAGGCATATGCTATGATCAGTCACTCCTCATATGAAGTATACATATGATGCGTATGAGCATGGATCATAGAACTATACTAAATATGTTATATGATGATGGATTCTATTCATAACGAAGATGGGCCTAGATGGCCTACACACTACAAGTATGGGCATATCAATGGGCCCTAGGGAGAGAGTTACAATGTGGACATTTAACCATCATTTCTCTTACAATGTGGACGTCAAACCATCATTGCTCCCAGGGCATGGCTGCCAAAACATCATTACATACATCATGGTGGAATCTCACATCGCAATGGGCCTCATATACACCATAGTCGGCCCACACAAAGGCCTCACATACATCTCATCGGGCCTCATATAAATCAAATGGGCCGATCAAATGGGCCAAATCAAATGGGCCAAATCAATGGGCCAAATCAATGGGCCAAATCAAATGGGCCGAATCAAACGGGCCGATCAAACGGGCCGAATCAAATGGGCCAATTCAAATGGGCTGAATCAAATGGGCTGATTGAAATGGGATGATTAAATGGGCCGAATCACATGGGCCAAATCAAATGGGCTAAGTCAAATGGCCGAGTCGAATAGGCCGAGTCGAATGGGCCGAGTCTAATACACCATGCATCCATTGCTACGGATCATTATAGTGCATTAAAAAAATGAATCATATCCAAAGGATCATTTATATTCCATCCATTCTATTCATAAGGTCACAAGGACCTGAACGGGGAAGGATAACAAATATTATATTGATTCAAAACTTCTGTACCCAAAGGGGTTTCAATGGTGGGCTTTCATTCCACAGTTTTCTACAGTGTGGTCCACTTGATATTGGATCTGCTTTATTTTTAGTCTCAAGTCTGGAGACAAGCTAGCCAAATGGATAGACGGTAAGGATACATTACACGCATGATGGTGGGACCGTATGCACGTCAGATGGATGGACGACATGGTTTACATCACAGTGGGCTACACCCATAAAAATGGATGGACGGCATAGTAAGAATAAGTACATTAAGGTGGGACGCTTAAGACACGCCTGATGGGTGGACGGTATAGGTAGAGCACGTCCATCAGAGGTGGGGTCCACTCGTCCAGTGAGCTGGATGGCATGGAATGAAACTCATACATCAAAGTGGCGTCCAATCCAAACGGATGGACAACATGGATGTTTTGTCCCAAAGTGCAGCTGCTGCACGTGGCATCGACTGCTGGCCCAGGCCCCACCTTCAAATCAAACGGACGGTGGGGATTCATGATGGATGGACGGAATGATATAAATGCATGCATCAAGCTGGGTAGGCCCCACCATAAAATGGATGGACGGTTTGGAATTTAGGATGGATTGGACGGCGTGATATTGCACCTACCTAGTGGGACCCACAAGCTGCAGACGCCAGCTGCAGAATACATATATACATATAATATAATATAATATAATATAATAATATATTATATTATATTATATTATATTATAACTTAATATGCATGAACTGTAAAAAGCCATCGTCCAGACCCCTGGATGTTTTGGACGGTGCTGATCTAGCGCCTAAATCATGGTGGGTCCACACGTAGGAGTGGCCCACCATAGCTTTTAATATAAGATATTATATTATATAATAATATATATATCATATCTATGTATATACATGTGTGTGTGTGTGTGTGGAAGTTGGAAGTGTCAATTCATCATGGTGGGCCCCACGTGAATGGACGATTGTAATGGATAGGGGCCCACGTGATGGCCCACCAGAACTTTGGATCGGCTTATTTTTTTGTGTTTATACTTCATCCAGGCTCATCCATTGGACAGGCAACAGGGTGTGTAAGGCCCGTATCCTAGTCTGTACTATTCCGTAGACTTCCGCGATCCTTCCTGTCGAATTCCAGCAACCCATGACCTATAATCAACATTTGCGCATGACCCTAAGTCGTATCCCATATATTTAAGTTTGCTCAATCCGAGACTTGTACCCTAGAGACCGCGCCGTTACCGCGGTTCCGACGCCACGTATTAAGCGCCAAGGCGATACCCAGGCTAGGAGATGTGGGCCCGTGTTCAGTTCAAGAAAACACCACGCGTTGAAAAACCTAAGAGAATCTCTATAGCATGTCCCATCAATCAATCAATCACCTCACATCAAGTACAAGAGCAACCCCAAAGTCAAGTCTCTCTCTTATACACCCATACATGTCAAGTACACACCCATCACCTATCACTCACTCCCCATCAATCCATCACTCATCCCATCACCTCTCTTACGACCACCCCTTCTCTCTCTCTTTCTCTTCACATTTTCCAAGGAAGCAAAGGAGTGCACGTCTAAGTACTTCCAAGAGAGAAAAGAGTGTGTTGTGTGGCCCACTTCCCATCCCAAGATCCATCATCCTAGCCCTTCATTTCTCATCATCTTCCATCAAAGTGAGACACAAGGAGTTCGGTGTTCCATCGGACCAAGAAGATCGAACGATGGGTGTTTCTATAGGCCTAGATTTCATTTTTAATGATGGGCCAAGTGGGGCCTACCGATTGATGGTATGGATCTCACTTTGAACCCTAGATGTGGCTGATGGCCACCTTGATTCTCATGATCATTCTATGATGGGGCCATTCTCCATGGATCCTGTAAGACCCGTGTCCTAATCCGTACCATTCCGTTAGCTTCCGCGGTCCTTCCGGTCAAATTCCGGCAACCTTCGCACCGTATTCGGTGTTTGCGCACGATCCTAAGCCAGGTCCCGTGCACCGACGTCAGCTCGATCCGAAACTTATGTCTTGGTGATCGCGTCGTCGCCGCGGTTCCAACGCCGTGACTTGCGCATCGAACCGATACCCAGGCAAGAAGATGTCGATCAGCGTTTATTCCGAAGAAATACCGTGCATTGCGGATTTCGAGGGAATCTCTACACAATTAGTCCCACTAATTAACCATAAATGCAACCATACCTCAAAGTACTCCACCCATTCCCTCTTTTTCCAAAAGTCCATCATTCTTTCCACCTCACCACTCCTCTTTTCCAAATTTCAACAACAACCATACACCTTTACATTTTTTTCAACCCAAACCATCCCCCATCACACCTCACCCATCCATATCACCCCTCTCTCTCTCTCTCTCATCTCTCATATCTCTCCAAGCAACCCAAGCCTCTCACGTCCAACACTCCTCTCCCAAACCACAAGTGTGGTCCACCTTCCATCATCCATCTACACCCTCCCATCTCTCATCCACACCATTAATCCCCCATCATCCACCATCCAAGGCATAGGCAAGGTGCATTTGAAGCCAAGGGAGCAAGGAGGAGGCTTAAAGGTGGGTGATCTACCGTTGTTTTAAAATTTTAAGGGCCACCTGTTGTGGGACCCACTTGATGTATGATTTGTATTAATGGAGGGCCCATAGTGGCGGGGTCCCTCCTCTATCTCACCGTGTATCTCTCTCTATTTCTCTCTCTTTCCCTCTCTTTCTCTCTTCCTTAGAATGAAGTGGGCCCCACCAATATATTAAATCTACTCCATCCATCAAATAGGGAGGCCCACCTCATTTTAGGAGAGATTTCCCCCCCTATTTAGAGTAAATGAGATATTATAATATTTTATTAATATTTATATATATGTAGGCCATGATCATGTGGGACCTACCTTGATGAACATGGGCCACTCACGCGTGGGACCCACCATGAGGCAGTGTTTATCCAAACCGTCTAGCGTCCAGAGACGCTGGACGTAGGCGTACGGCGTGGCTAACAAAAAAAAAAAAAAAAGGACAAAGGAAGAAAAAGTTACTTTTGGTGGACTGCTCATGCAGGCCCCACCTTGATGTATGTATGTGATCCACACCGTCCAATCTATTCTCCAGTCTTCTTTAGGCGTTGAGCCAAAATTTTAAGGCGATCTGATCATCAGGTGGGCCATACCATCTAAAACTATGTAAAGACATGTCAGATCATAAAAAGTACTCGGTGGGACTCACCTGAAGTTTGGATGCAGGTGAAACTAGTTTTGGACGGGTAGAACAGTGGGATACACATAATGGGTGGGCTGGATTGTGAATCACATCTCGGTGAGCCCCAAAACAAATATATATATATATATATATATATATATATATATATATATATATATATATATATATATATATATATATATATATACAAGCCCCAAAAGCAGCAGACGCTGCTGCGTTTTACACGGGCGGGCGGCCAAGAGGCAGGGACCCACGGCTCCATCCGTGGGCCCCACCATGATGTATATTTTGTATCCACACCGCCCATTTGGTGGGCCACTATCTGACGTGGACCCCTCTCTAAAAATCAGGCCAATCCAACGCTCGGGCGGCCCACATCACAAGAAACAGTGTGAATTGAACTCTACCATTGAAACCCTTTCTGGGTCCACAGAAGTTCTAGATCAAGCTGAAATTTGTTGTTTCCCTTCACCCTGGCCCGTGTGACCTTATGAACGGATCGGATGGAAGATAAACGCTATGGTGGGCCTCACATGGGACCCACAGTGATGCATGTGTTACATGCCCACCGTCCAGACGGACGGTGGGGCCTATTTGATGTATGTGTTCGTCCGCACCGTCCTGGACGGTGGGACCCCTCCCTGCTGCACGTGAATGTGCACGTGTGTGCACGTGTGTATGCATGTGGGTGTGTGTGCACGTGTGTATGCATGTGGGTGTGTGTGCACTTGTGTGAGTGTGTGTGTATATATATATAATATTATATTATTATTATATATAATATTGTATATATTTACATATATATATATATGATGGTAGGCCTATATGGGCCCCACCATGATGCATGTGTTGCATCCAAGTTGTTCAACCATATGGCCGTTGTTGAGGCCCACTTGATGTGTACTTGTGGCTGTTGTTGAGGCCCACCTGGATGTGTATTTGTGGCCATTATTGAGGCCCACCTTGGTATATACATAAGGCCCATGTGATTCGACCCATTTAACGTATTTAAAGGCCCATGGGTTATGGCCCATTGCAATGTACATAAGGCCCACTAATGCGGCCCACTTGATTTATATAAGGCCCATATGAGATGGCCCATTTAATGTATCTGAGAACTATGGGTCGAGGCCCAATGAGATGTATATGGTCCATTGCAAAGTGTGATTTCCTATGGTTTGTGTAATGGTACTTTATGGCGGGCTATGCCTTGGGAACAATGTTGGTTTGACGTCCACATTGTAAGGATAATGTTGGTTAAATGTCCGCATTGTCACACTCCTTAAGGCCACTGATAGGTCCATACTTATACTCTGTAGGCCGTCTAGGCCCATCTCTGTGATACGCAGAGCCCATCCCTATATGCATGTTTAGTATAGATGCATGATTTATTATCATACGCATCATATGTATGACTGGTATGAGGAGTGATTGATCATAGCATATGCCTTCGGGCAGACTGTTTATGGGCTCCCTGATAAGCGAAGTTGCCCTGTATGAGCGCATGGGTTACGCAGACTATTGCATGACGGTAGTGTGACTCATGCACTTGCATTAGTGTGATTGTGATTACTGTATGCCCTAGTGACATCAGGGTCATAGCCTCTACAGACACATCGTGGGTGGCTGGATTGGATACCGAAAATACTGTTTCTAGTATCGCGACGCCATAGATGTCCCTGGGTGAAAATCACTAAACCCGATGGTACCAGAGGATGACTCCAACGTCGAGACCGAGTGGATATACGAGCGCATGAGGGCCGAATACCAGGAGGCCGCGTCTCCCACTGTGTCGTGGTCGGTTGGAAAGGAGTGTGGCCTTACTCGCCCGAGGGTAGGGGGCAATACTAGGCTGAGTTTGACCAGCTCGCGAATGGGTCCGCTATCGACATGCTGGATAGGTATTGGCAGACTATTGGCCAGACGGATAGTGAGGTTTCTTACGCTCATTTGGACTGTGTGGCTTGGAGAGCGGCAGTGCCTCTTGGAGTGTACTAAACCCCGGTGATTATTCAGAATGAGAACTGTACTGATATATGATGAGGATTGGCATGCTTGAGTTGCATCTCGCATTGCATGGCTATGTTATGGCTGATAGCATTCATATCTTGCACCGCATAGCCTTGGTACGGCTGATTTCATTCATTTACTCATCACCATAATTCCGCGTTACTCTGACCTTGCATTCTGAGCATGCTTATATTGCGCACACGCTTACACCACCCTCTAAGCTTTCTATAAGCTTATGCACGATTGATGCGTGCAGGTGACGCCAGGACGCAGTCGCAGCCATAGTCTCGCTATAGTTGGAGCGTGCAGCCGAGCTTCTGGAGTTTTGTTTCTTTTGTTACATTGTATTTTATTTTCTTTCAGTCGCATTGTACTCAAAAAGTTTTTGATCATAGTGGATTTTGTGGTGATGTTCTTGTGGTTATTGTTTGTGGGTTATGCTTTTGCTATGCTCATTATGAATCAGACTGATGACTTGAAATCCTCCTTGTAGTATCCCAGGATCGGAACCTGGTGAATGGGTACCAGGACCCGAAAATGGGGTTCTACGGAGGCTGTCGGCACCGGATTCGGCGATCGGGAATTTTGTGAGCCCGGTTTCCGAGTTCGGGGCGTGACAGATCCCATCATGATGTTTATTTTTTTTGCATGGATAGGGTCATCTAGACCTTGCATTTTGGTGGAGAAAGGATCTCCACTGTTGATTTTGATTGGTGGGCCCACATGTAATGGGACCCACTTGATGTATGTTGTGATGTTGTGATGTATGGAAGGGAGGGCCTATAATGCCGGGGTCCCACCATCACTCGATCTTTCTCTCTTTCACTCTCTCTCTCTTCTTCCCTTGTGATGGCCCATGATGTATGTAATTTATCCAAGTTATCCACCTTCGTGGGACCCACTTGATGGACGTGTTGGATCTACACTGTCCAAGCCATGTGGACCCTACCTTGGGTGAATGGGAAAACACAAATATCGGATTGATCCGAATCACGCGGGCCACGTTCATGTGGGAACCACCTTGATTAATGTATTCACGCCATCCGTCTAGCATCCAGGGATGCTGGACTTGTTCAGTGAGCGTGAACAGAGTGGGGTGTACTAATAACAAGCCTTTTTGGGTGGGCCACTCATGCAGGCCCTACCTTGATGTATGAGTCTGATCCACGCCGTCTATCCTATGCCTTAGTTCATTTTAGGCGTTGAGCTGAAAAATGAAGTTAATCCGATTATCTGGCGGGCCATTTCAAAGAAAACAGTGGTTTTTACCATTAAAATCTACTCTCATGTTTTTATACACCAAAACACATCAAATATTGGGCTCATTAGGCAGTCTTGAGCCATAGAATCCAATGGTTGGGCTGTATTCTCCTACTACGGGTTCCACATATGAAAAACCACAAAAAAACATTTTTTTCAAAAAAATATATATATAGGTAGCAGGCGCTACTGTTGCTGGCGTCCAAAGGACGTTGAGCAGCGTACTTCTACGTTTAACGCTACAGGCAGGGGGTCCCAACCATGGGCCCCACCGTGATGTGTGAAAACATCAACACCGTGCATTTGATGGCCCCTTCTAGTTGTGGGCCACCCCAAAAATCAGTCGTACGTGGAAGTTCAGGTGGTCCACACGGTAGGAAACAGTGATGAATTGAACGTCTGCAATTGGAACTTTTGTTCCAGAAGTTTTGGATAAATATAAAATTATTTATTTATTAGGTCTGTGTGACCCTATCATATTAAATGGAAGACAAACGTTATGGTGGGCCTCACGTGGGACCCACCTACAAGAGGGACGGCTGGTGTACCTCACTCTAGCTACATAGTGAAATTGCGGTAAAGACCGCCTTAGTTAAAGTAGGAATATGCCAAGATGTCCTAGAGGGGGGTGAATAAGACTTTTTAAGAATTTTATAATAGTTTAAAATCCTATCACTCTAATCCTAACAACAAGCATATATTAGGATTACTCAAGAGTAACTCTACTGGCTTCCAAGCCCAGTAGAGGATCCAATTACTAACTATTTGAGAGATAAACAATATGCAGACTAGTTTATGATGGATATGATTGTGAGCGTGTGTGAGGTGTGATCTTAGATGATCATATATGAAAGTATTTAGGGAAATCACATAAATAAATGAAAGATAAAAACAAGCTCAAACACAGTCATTTTTATAGTGGTTCGACTACTTGACTACTCCACTCATGGTAACAGCACTCAACCCTTGAGTGTACTGAATTTCACCAAGGAGGTTTTCCACGGTTCACCCCAAACCCAAGGTTTTAAATCAGGTTCACCTTTAACCTTTACAACCTACACCTAGGCTGATTGTTTATGCTCTCGCGAGCAAGGGTCAACACATAGCACCCACTATTAGGGACACTAGCTAAGGATCTTCTACAAGACCTTAACTGTTTATGCTCTCCACAAAGCAAGGGTCAATACAACGCACCCACCACGTACACTCCTACCGGAGGACTCCTAGAGGACTTGCAAGGGGTGAGAAACAACTTTGACCCAATTCTACAAAAGAATGATCACAAGGGTCCTCTGGACTCTAATAACTTACAGATAAGCAGATGAGTCCCTTTCAGCGCATTGTTGAAGATCTCCTCCTTTGATGAAGAACTTTAGCTTCCTTGATCCGTAATTCAGAAGATGTACCAATACATGGCAACGGGTTAGGTCAAGGCTATGATGGAATCCTACTCTTCTAAATGTTTTCTTATAAGGAAGATAGAGCAATTCCAATCTTCTATACATTCAAGGTATCCCAACTCAATGATTTGCCATTAAGATGGTAGCAGGAGGATCCTTGAATGTGGATGTTCATTCCCCAATCCACTCTATTGAATGTCAATGATAAGGGTAGATTGGAGGATGAACTTCCATGAGAGAAAGGGCTTTAAGTATATGATCTAAGGTTAAACACACAAAAGCACTCTCTTCTTTCTCTACCAGCAACTAAAGACAAGCTCTCTATATATAGGCGAAAAGTTCCAACGGATATAAAACGGTCACATTTATGACAGAGTTCGATATCATCGAGCGTATACTCTTGATTGTATCGACTGGCCGCTCGATGACACAAACTCAATGTCATATGCTTTTAAAACCTTTTGCCAGCTGGTCGAGGAAATTGAGTCAGGTGTCGGTATCATCGGATTTCGAACTCCGATAGCATCGATACAAGGTTCGATTCCTTGACATTTGAGAATGAGAGAGACTTGCTTTAAAATATTTCAGGTCAACAGATATGATCGAGGTACACTCAATATCATCAGAATTTGAATACTGATGATATCGTAGATATTGTAGATGCATCGATAAATACAAATGATTCTCTAGTAAACTTGCTAGACAGGTTATGTCCATTCTCGATGCCATCGATACAGCCTCGATATCATCGATATTTGAATATCGATTCTATCGAGTGACCCTCAATACAAGATAAAAACCACCTGAAAATATCTGCTGAAAAACTGTGTCCAAGATCGATATCATCGAACGCCTTTCGATATCATCGATATTTGAATTCCAAGGATATCGAGGGGTACTTCGATATATTGAAGGTCTTCATGATTTTCCTATAAAAAATAAGGACACATAAACTCTGCCGATGATCTTATCGAGTCAACTTCGATAGACTCGAGATTCAAATATCGATGATATCGATACAGCTATCAATATATCGATAATTCCATCCAAAAGAATATGCGGTTGCTAAACACTTTATGTCCTCATTCGATTTTATCGATTGAGCTTTCGAAGACATTGATAACATTTCTCGATAATATCGATCAGTCTATTGATAAATCGACAGAGGTAGAAAACTTAGAGATTTTCTGAATTTGTAAAAAAAAAGTTTTCCAACCCAAAAACCCTATGATATTCTAATAAGTTTTAAGGGTTTCATTTACCTGGTGTTTTGGGACATGGGATGTGAGGCTTAGATTTACCTGTGGCGAGTTCGGACGCACATTCGGTTGAGGCAGACGGTTGATTGATCTTCCTATGGAGCTTCTCTGTCTAGTTGACTCAACACTCACACTAATTGACAAACTAGGGCACTTTCAATCTCCCCCTTTATCAATTATGTGACAAAATACCAAAACACCCTAGAACAATATCTAGACAAACACATCCTAAATTGTGTGTACATGCAATTTACACAATTTTACAATGTCTAGTAAAATCATACACACACTCAGTAGCTACTCCCCCTAATAGCATTCTCCCCCTATCTTGATGCAGCTGCTCCCCCTAACACCTGTATCACAATTCAAGTAGATATACAATTTTCCTTTCGGGGTATTGAGATTGTTCTCCACCTTTTTGTCAGTCATTGACAAAGATGGATATAGCAGTCGATATTGACTGAAGTTTGAAGTATTTGAGAGAACCAACATTCAGAGAGCATATATATATATATATATATATATATATATATATATATATATAACCAAAAATAACACATGCATTATAGCAAATCACGGATGTATAGCAGATAATAGATAAACAAAACATCACATGCATCACACATTAGATAAAATAGGGAAGATAATCATGGCAGTATATATGTGAATTCTACCCAGCCATATCCAAAAAATATCCAAAACATATACTGCCCCAGATTTGTAGTAGAATAACAGTTATCAAAATTTACCAAGCCCATTCAAGGTATCCTAAAAAAATATCGATCAGAACCCATATTATGTCAGTTTAAAGAACTGTGAGGGCATATCAAAAAGTAATCACAGTGTCCACACTTGATCTGCTAACGCTGCCACCTTCTAAAGCATACTAGATCTGCCAATTGTTAACAGTTCAAGACTCTGTTGCACAGAGGGTTGGAGAGCTTCTATCTTGTCCTCTATCCCTGACAATCATCACTCACAGTTATGGACCTGCTCGTCAAATCTAGCTAGACTGTTCAGTAAGTGACATTCAAGTACATGATGCCGATGATTTGTGACAGATGCAGCACTACAGAGGGGTGTCCGATTAGATCCCCAAGGTGTTTCTTCATTTGGCTGCTGACTGCTTACACCAACAGGTGGAGGACTCTTTGCATGAGAAGAGGCTGAGACATACACTTGTTGAACTGCATCATGGTCGAACCATACTTTAGGATATACTTTGTCTTATGTTGCCGGCAATCCTACGTAGTGTGCAAGCTTGCAGATAAAGGATGGAAATGGAAGTGTATCAAGATGGTCCCCCTTGACTACCTTAATCAGTTGTTCCATAATAAGAGTTGGTAAACACACAGGAACCTCTTGATATACATCATACAAGACATTGAGTGCAAAGGGAGTCAGGCCGATATCATTGGCGTCACATGGGTATACATTCATACTGAAGATGCTGTGGAGGATTCTAAACAAAGTTCCTAGATGTTTTATAGGAAGTATATTGTCATCATTTTTAGGAATTGTAGCACCCTGACATAGTGCTCGAGTGATTTCCCCCCACCTTCATAATTCATTTAAACTTCTACCAGTGACTGGGATTCGAGTTACGTCAATGTCTAGAAGACGCCCAAGAACCATTGGGGTAATCAGTTTAGAGTGTTGCATAAATTTTAGATGAATACATGGTGGATAATCCCAAACAATATGGCAACAATTGAAAAATTGTTGAATCATGTCAAACTGGTACGGGCCACCCATATTAAGCACATTCTGCTAGCCAATAGTCTCTAATAGGAGATCTACCCCATAGGGCTCAATGACACTATTGAGAACAATATGATCGATGATCGTCACTTGTTCCCAATCGGATTGGTTTTGAAGTGATTTAACATTTTTCCCTTTCTTAGCCTTGGAAGATTTTGAGGACAAGAGGTCCTTACCTTTCCCTTTAACCATCTTCTTTGCTCCACTTGATGTTTGGGAGCCAGTAAGATAATGGAGTGAACCAGAGGGAAGGAAGCCAAGTGAATCTGTTTCTTGTTGTCAGTCGGCTTTTATAACAGGTTTGTCGATGTCATTGATATAGTTTCGATGATATCGACACATGCTCATAAATGCATTGAGGACCGTGTCAATGACTGTTGGGAAAAACCAGCAGTCACTTGAAAGTTCCAACGGATACAGGCTTACCTTTTCGAGATCTGTCAATTACATCGATGGTGTATATCGATATCATCAATATTTGAATATCGATGATATCGACACGGTCTAGATTTCATTGAGAAGATCATAATCTGGCATCCTAAAAACTGATATGGTTAAAGAGGTCTAGACTTGTGGCTGATACTTAACCATGAATGACCTAGTGTGAAGATTTACCTATATGGATCATGGTCACTGGGATATTTTCAATGAGTGCATACTCCAATGGATTTTTGAAGATCACTAAACCTATTTGTATCAAGAGGTTTAGTGAGGATATCTGTGAGTTTCTTTTCTGTGGAAACATAATCTAATGTAATATTCTTGTCTTCAATAAGTTCTCGGATAAAATGATGACGGATGTCAATGTGCTTGGTCCAAAAATGTTGGACAGGATTCTTTGAAATGTTGATTACACTTGTGTTATCACAGAAAAGACTCATCATGGGTTGTTCAATCCCGTAGTCCAACAATATCTGTTTCATCCAAAGGAGTTGTGCACAGCAACTTCTATCGGCAATGTATTCAGCCTCGGCAGTGGATAAAGATATTGATTTTTGCTTCTTACTCTGCTAGGAGACTAGACAGTTTCCAACATAAAAGCATCCTCCGCTTGTTGATTTTTGATCATCCAAATTTCCTACCTAGTTGGCATCAAAGTATCCAGCAATGATGGTGGATGTTTCAAATGGATCCCACAATCTGAAGGAGGTAGTTCCTGCTATGTATTTAATGATCCTCTTAATGGCCATTAGGTGAGATTCCTTAGGATCTTCCTGATATCGAGCACATACTCCCACACTAAATGATATATCAAGATGACTACCTGTGAGATATAGTAGGCTGCCTATCATACTCCGATAGAGATGTTGATCCACACTCTTGCCATTTACATCTTTGGAAAGTTTGAGTGTGGTGCTCATGGGAGTGTGATAAGAGCGACCAGATTCGAGACCAAACCTTTTCACTAAATCGTTTGCATACTTGGTTTGACAGATGAAGATTCCATCATATAGCTGCTTGACTTGTAATCCTAGGAAGAAGTTTAATTCACCAACCATACTCATTTCAAATTCTGATTTCATGAGGTTGACAAATTTGAGAGCAGCCTCTTCACATGTTGAACCAAAGACTATATCATCCACATAAATCTGTGCAATAAGAAGTGAGTCCTTTGTTGTTTGAGTAAACAATGTTTTATCTACACTTCCTCTACAGAATTTATGGTCCAAAAGAAATGTCGTCAATCGTTCATACCAGGCACGAGGTGCTTGTTTGAGCCCATAAAGAGCTTTGTTCGGACGATAAACATAATGGGGATACTTAGGATCTAAGAATCCCTTTGGTTGTTCTACACAAACTTCTTCAGCAAGATCCCTATTAAGAAAAGCACTTTTTACATCCATTTGAAATAATTTAAACTTTAATGCACTTGCCACAGACATAAGAATTCTAATGGACTCAAGGCAAGCTACAGGGGCAAATGTCTCATCAAAATCAATGCCTTCTATCTATGACTACCCTTTAGCTACAAGTCTCGCTTTGTTCCTAATCACATTTCCTAATTCATCGGATTTATTCTTGAAGACCCATTTGGTTCCAATGATATTAGTATCGAGTGGCCTAGAAACTAATTGCCATACCTCATTTCTCTAAAATTGTTGAAGTTCTTCTTGTATAACATTAATCCAGTGTTCATCTTGAAGAGCTTTTACAATATTTTTAGGTTCAATCTTTGATGTAAAATAGAAATAACTGTAGATATGTTCTATCTGCCGTCGAGTTCTTACACCGACATTAGGATCCCCAATAATTTGTTCTCAAGGGTGATCCTTAATGATAGGTATGTTAGATGATGGTTGGGATTCATTGGACAATGGAGATTTGTCATCCGATTTATCTAGTATGCATGAATCTACATCATCTTCGAATTCATTCATAGGGGTATCTTCTTCATGAGGTTGATCATCGATTACCACATTGATTGACTCTTGAATAGTGAGGGTTCTTAGATTGTATACTCTATAAGCATGACTATTCATGGCATACCTCAGAAAGATACCTTCATCACTCTTAGACTCAAATTTCCCTAGGTGATCTTTGTCTCTCAAGATATAACATTTATTACCAAAGACCCGAAAATATTTCCCACTAGGCAGTTTCCCATACCATAGTTCGTATGGAGTTTTGTTCAGACCTGCTCTAAGATATACTCTATTTATGATGTAGCAGGCAGTATTGACAGCTTCTGCCCAAAAACTTTTTGCCATATCTTTCCCATTTAGCATAACTGACCCCATTTCCTATAATACTCAATTTTTCCTTTCAATGACTCCATTTTGTTGTGGGGTTTTTGGGCTGAGAATTCATGACGAATTCCTTTCTCATTGCAATATTTTTTAAATCTTTCATTTTCAAATTCCCCACCATTATCACTTCTGATGCGATTGATGCCATATCCTTTTTCATTTTGGAGTCGCTTTGCCATGATCACAAATTCTTCAAAGGCATCCAATTTCTCCCGAAGAAATGCGACCCAAGTAAATCTGGTGTAGTCATCTACTACCACCAGGAAGTATCTTTTCTTGCCATGGCTTTCCACTTTGGTTGGACCAATCAGATCCATATGCAACAGATCCAAAGGTTTTGTTGTTGCTATGGTGGTTGTCTTTTTGTGTCTAACTTTTATCTATTTTTCTTTTAGACATTCTCCACAGATAACTTTTTCTTCTTTTCTAATCTTGGGAAGTCCTCTAACTAAATTTTTTGAACTGAGCTTAGCTATATTTTGGTAGTGAACATGTCCCAACCTTTGGTGCCATAATTTGGATTCATTCTTTACAGCCATATTACACTTTGTAGATAGCACACTCTCACTTGTACTTTCAATGACATAACAGTTATCACTAGTGCGTAAACCTTTTATGAGAGATTTTCCTGTATGATCTAAAATTCTACACACATCCTTTGAGAAAGTGACCAGATGTTCTTTGTCACATATTTGGGAGATACTAAGGAGATTATGTTTCAGACCTTCTACACAGAGGACATGTTTAATTTTTGGAAGGCCTGGTATAGCTATTGTTCCCTGTCCAACAATTTTAGCTGAGCTACCATCTCCAAATGTGATTGATCCTCTATCAAAGTTTGAGTACTCATAAAAGTGAGTTTGATCACCAGTCATGTGTCTAGCGCATCCACTATCAAGGTACCATTTTGAACTATTGCCAACTTTCAGAGCAGTATGAATTACAAGGCAATTATTCTGGTTTGTCAAACCCTCTTGGACACTTTTGATCATGATTCCAACTTCAGTCAAGATCACTCTCTAGACGGTCAAGCACTTAAAGAGAGACCCACTCTGATACCAATTAAACTTGCGGTAAAGACCACTTTAGTTGAAGTAGGAATATGCCAATATGTCCTAGAGGGGGGTGAATAGGACTTTTAAAAATTTTATAATAGTTTAAAATCCTATCACTCTAATCCTAACAACAAGCATATATTAGGATTACTCAAGAGTAACTCTACTGGCTTCCAAACCCGGTAGAGGATCCAATTACAAACTATTTGAGAGATAAACAATATGCAGACTAGTTTATGATGGATATGACTGTGAGTGTGTGTGAGGTGTGATCTCAGATGATCAAATGTGAAAGTATTTAAGGAAATCACATAAACAAATGAAAGACAAAAATAAGCTCAAACACAGTCATTTTTATATTGGTTCGACTACTTGTCTACTCCACTCATGGTAACCGCACTCAACCCTTGAGTGTACCGAATTTTATTAAGGAGGTTTCCCACGATTCACCCCAAATCCAAGATTTTAAATCAGGTTCACCTTTAACCTTTACAACCTACACCTAGGCTGACTGTTTATGCTCTCGCGAGGAAGGGTCAACACATAGCACCCACTTTTAGGCACACTGGCTAAGGATCTTCTACAAGACCTTAACTGTTTATGCTCTCCACAGAGCAAGGGTCAATACAATGCACCCACCACGTACACTCCCGCCGGAAGCCTCCTAGAGGACTTGCAAGGGGTGAGAAACACCTTAGACCCAATCCTACAAAGGAATGATCACAAGGGTCCTCTGGACTCTAATAACTTACAGATAAGCAGATGAGTCCCTTTCAGCGCATTGTTGAAGATCTCCTCCTTTGATGAAGAACTTCAGCTTCCTTAATCCGCAACTCAGAAGATGTACCAATACATGGCGATGGGTTGGGTCAAGGCTATGATGGAATCCTACTCTTGTAAATGTTTTCCTATAAGGAAGATAGAGCGATTCCAATCTTCTATGCATTCAAGGTATCCCAGCTCAATGATTTGCCATTAAGATGGTAGCTGGAGGATCCTTAAATGTGGATGTTCATTCCCCAATCCACTCTATTGAATGTCAATGATGAGGGTGGATTGGAGGATGAACTTCCATGAGAGAAAGGGCTTTAGGTATATGATCTAAGGTTAAACACACAAAAGCACTCTCTTCTTTCTCTACCAGCAACTAAAGACATGCTCTCTATATATAGGCGAAAAGTTCCAATGGATATAAAATGGTCACATTTATGACAGAGTTCGATATCATCGAATAGGGTCAATATCATCGAGCGTATACTATCGATTAATCGACTGGCCGCTCGATGACTCAAACTCAATATCATATGCTTTTAAAACCTTTTGCCAGCTGGGCAAGGAAATCGAGACAGGTGTTGATATCATCGAATTTCGAACTCCGATCGCATCGATACAAGGTTCGATTCCTCGACATTTAAAAATGAGAGAGACTTGCTTTGAAATATTTCAGGTCAACAGATATGATCGAGGTACACTCAATATCATCGGAATTTAAATACTGATGATATCGAAGACATTGTCGATGCATCGATAAATCCAAATGATTCTCCAGTAAGCTTGCTGGACAGGTTATATCCATTATCAATGCCATCGATACAGCCTCGATATCATCGATATTTGAATATCGATTCTATTGAGTGACCCTTGATACAAGATAAAAACTACCTGAAAATATCTATTGAAAAACTGTGTCCAAGACCGATATCATCGAAGGCCTTTCGATATCATCGATATTTGAATTCCAAGGATATCGACAGGTATTTCGATATATCGAAGGTCTTCATGATTTTCCTTTAAAAAACAGGGACACATAAACTCTGCTGACGATCTTATTAAGTCGACTTCGATAGACTTGAGATTTAAATATCGATGATATTAATACAGCTATCGATATATCGATAATTCCATCCAGAAGTATATGCGGTTGCTGGACACTTTATGTCCTCATTCGATTTTATCGATTGAGCTTTCGAGGACATCGATAACATTTCTCGATAATATTGATCAGTCTATCGATAAATCGACAGAGGTAGAAAACATAGAGATTTTCTGAATTTGCAAAAAAAAGTTTTCTAACCCAAAAACCCTATGATATTCTAATAAGTTTTAAGGGTTTTATTTACCTGGTGTTTTAGGACATGGGATGTGAGGATTAGATTTACTTGTGGCAAGTTCGAGCGTACATCCGGTTGAGGCAGATGGTTGATTGATGTTCCTATAGAGCTTCCCTGTCTAGTTGACTCAACACTCACACTAATTGACAAACCAGGGCACTTTCAATCTCCCCCTTTGTCAATTACGTGACAAAATACCAAAACACTCTAGAACAGTATCTAGACAAACACATCCTAAATTGTGTGTACATGCATTTTACACAATTTTGCAATGTCTAGTAAAATTATACACACACTCAGTAGCTGCTTCCCCTAACAGCATTCTCCCCCTATCTTAATGCAGCTGCTCCCCCTAACACCTGTCTTACCATTCAGGCAGATATACACAATTATTTTTAATAGGGTGCTTAAATTGGTCTCCCCCTTTTTGTCAGTCATTGAGAAAGATAAATATAGCAGTTGATATTGACTGAAGTTTAAGCAATTTAGAGAACCATCATTCAGAGAGCATACAGATATAAAAGATAGATGTGTAAAGGTCAAACAATTGATTAATTAGACATCATTCTCAGAAATTATGTATGCATAACAGGCCAAACAGAGCAGTGATATAAGCAGATAGACTAATGATCAAACCATCATATGCATTCTACATATCATAAACTGAATAAACCAGGAGATCTGAAAGCATAAGTATGGCAGTAAATAGGAGGGAATTATAATTAGCTATTTTTAAAAATTATCCAAAAACATATCTATACTACCCAAGATTGACAATAGATTATCAGTTATCCCAACAACATTACCAAGCTCATTTATAGGCACCCAATAACAACCATCAGTATTTAGCCCAACCATGTGCATATACAATAAAAAAATGTCAAACCGTGCAGATTAGTGAGTTATCACATACACCCATGAGAGCATAGAACATAAAAAAAGATACTAATGTTCATACGCGGAAATAAAAGTGAGGTGTATGTGATGGTGTTCAAAGACCAGCACTATGGAGCAGAGGAAGATGGCGCCGTGTCGTCTCGACGATAGGTGAACAGATCGACCAACTGTTGCACGGTTTGCTGCACTCTGTTCATTAGGTGTTCCAAGACGGTAAGCCTTTCATTCATCGATTCCTTGAGCTGGGAGACATCTCGCTATATGGCTCCAATCCTGTCCTAATGGAGCTTAAATCTCTTTGCATGCCCAGGCCCTGATGTGGATGGTGCTTGATGGGACGCAGAAGGTTCATGCCCAACCACCTTAGCTCCTTCACCGGGAGCATCACCTTCACCTCCTGCTCCTTCTTCTTATATGCCTTCCTCTAGATCCTCGGGATACTTATGGAACTTCAAGTCCATCCTTTGAATTTTGTTCTTATTGAAGACTTGGAGGGGAAGTTCCGGATCATTGGTCGTTGGAAAGCCGATGACATTACATACCATGTATATGATCCAGGGATAGGGCAGGTGAAGATCCCTAGATGTATGAATGGCATAGACCAACTGATGTACAATCAAAGTCGGGAGGCAGATTTTTATCTCATTGGCTATTGAATACAGTATCGTGGTCATGAATCCTGTGAGATCGGACCGGTTGGTACTTCTAGGATAGATGTTTGTAGCTAAGATACCGTGCAAGACCCGAAATCATGGTTCCATGAACTTAAATTTCAATGCATTTCCTTGGTACCAAGGAATGTCTCTACCATGACAGAGGTATTTAGTAACCATGGACCGAATTTCAACATTTTTGAGGTCTAGTTCAGGGAGACCATCGGGTGACATTTCCAGCCCTAGGATGTTTACAACTGTAACAGGAGTGATCAGTACATCATCACCATCAAGAGACACCATGATGGAAGGAGGATCAGACACGGGTGAGTGACAAGCGGTGAGAAAGTTGCGTGTTCATTCAAGATCACATGGCCCACCGAAGTCAAGAACAGGCAACCAATTAATTTCAGCAAAAAGGGGCTCCAGATTGTAAGGTATTAAATAGTCCCTATCTACCTTCCTCTCATGAATGAGCTTCCTACCTGTGTATTTAGCTGGAAGTGGATTGGCTCTAGCTAGAGGAGGGGCTGGTATGTCGAATTGGGACCCACCACGTGATGTTTGTCGTGACCTCTGACGAGTGGGGGTCCCCCGATCAGTGACTCTTGCTCTCTCCTTTGAAGTAAGGGTCTTTTGTCGAGAGGCCCTAGAGGACTCTCCAGGACTGGATGTCTTTTCTTTGTCCTTACCCATATCAACAGAGATTTGAGAGAAGAAACAGACAAAATTCCCTTTTTAAAAAAAAGAAAGAAAGAAAGAAAACTGGAAATACCCAACCCAAAAGCAAGATAGAATCTGGAAAAGATGGAATGGATGGGGTAATACCGATTTTGAGGAGCTTCTGGGACCCACCGATGTTCTTTCGGCTGAGGGGATGAGCAAGAAAAAAAGTGAAATGCCTTTATGAAAAGAAAATGAATTTTTTCCCTCGACCGCTTTTTATCGGGCGGCAATCTTCGATATCATCGACCAGTGTTTCGATGATATTGAGATACACCTCTCGATGTTATTGAAACTATCTTCGATATCATTCTCTATCATAAGACTTTTCACATTCCAAAGAGGCGTCGATGATATTAACCCTTGATCGATTAATCGAGAATGACTTATCGACAGACATATCGAAGATGAATAATTTTCATTTTTCCACACTTCCAAATTCTCATGTATAGAATAGAATATCTTTGAATCAATAGTATACACAACAAAATTTTGTACATGCATTATACAAATCAAAATTATAAACATTAGACTGTTTATATACATAAAGATTGAGGAGAGGAACCTCAAATATCTCATTAAGAGCTCAGCAAAATTGCATCATTTCAGCAAATATCCAGATCTTGATGCGTGACCTGGACTTGTCTTTTCATGCTCAATATTTCTAGGCATAGGGATCATCCTTTCCTTTACCTTTGATGACATAGCAGTGGTTATTTGTGTGAAAACCCTTCATAACTGATTTTCCTGAGAGGTCTAGGATTTCGCATTTTTCCTTGTTGAATCTAACCACATGCTCATTGTCACATATTTGAGAGATGCTTAGAAGATTGTATGTTAATCCTTTTATGCAAAAGGCATTCTCATTTTTGAGTAAATGTATTCCTTTAATAATTCCTTGTCCGATTACCTTAGCAGTGCTTCTGTCTTCATAGGTGACTATCCCATCATTAAGATCTGAATAATTTGTAAGGAGAGATTTGTCACCTGTGACATGTCTTAAACATCCGCTATCCAGGTACCACTTAGTTTCATTGCCTGGTATATGGTTTGAGTGAGTGACAAGGCATTTTCTCTTTTCTTTCATTACCCATTTTGTGACAGGATTTTTAACTGTGGTAGATTTTGTTTTCTTGTTTGATTCGACCACTTGATTCATTAACTCCTTGTTAGTCATTTCAAGTGGTGATTGATGTGAATCTCTTTTATCCATATTCCTAGGTTGACTTCAGACATTTTCTCTGGTTGGTTTGAATTTTCCAACATGATTTTGACCAGAGTTATGTTGAGTCTTCCTAGGTGATGAGCATTCAAACTTATAATGACCCGAATCACCACATAAATGACAAACTGGAGTAGTTCTTGTGTTACTTCCCGAAGCGGCAGATCTTATAGTCATTTGTGCTACTTTTTTAGTTTTTGATTTTCATTTTTCATATCCTAAGCCACACTTGTCCTTACCGGGTCTTCCCATTCCTAAGAGTTTCTCTAATTTCTCGCCACTTTGGGAAAACTTGTAATTTATCTTGGCGATCTTCCCAGATTTTTTTAAATCAAATAGGAGTATTGATTTTCATTTTGAAGGAGCATGTTTTTATCTTTTAATTGCTCAACTTGTTTGTTTAGTTTTTCAGACTCGGATTTAAGGAAGGTATTAATTCTTTCAAGTCTATCATTATCTGAATGATATTGCTACAAATCATTGATTATATGTGTATTAATTTCTAGAGTTTTATCCAAATCTTTTTATAGCAATTCCCTTTTATTATCAGATATTCCAAGTCTTCTAACAATGTTGATGATATGGATGTAAAGTTAATTGTAAGCATCTTGTAGTTTATTCTGTTCTTCTTCTTCTTCCTTTTCAGTTTCTTCATTATCTGATGGAAATGATTCAGTGGCTTGGTTCTCGTTCTCAGTTTCACTAGGAATGATTGGAGTAGTGGAGACCATAAGAATTTTCAACGATTTTTGGTCTCCATTGCTCTCTGAGTCGCTACATTCTGAGTTTGACTCTTCTGTGCCATCCCGTGTGGCAGCCATTGCCTTGCCCTTAGTTTTTCTGTTTGGGCATTCAGTAGAGAAGTGTCCAAACTTCTGACAGGCGTAACATTGTGGTTCTTTGGTCTTTTTACCAAATTTACCTGCAGAAGGTCTATTATCCACCTTTCTTTTGTTAAATGGACGGCCACGATTTCTCTGAAAGAACTTCATGAATCGTTGAGCCAACAAAGCTACCTCCTCATCTTCATCTTCTCTTTCATTTTCAATGTCCTCATTTGCTATTTTCTTTGAAGTTTTTAGGACAGTAGTTTTGGATTTAGGGGTTTGTTTGAAATGTAGTTCAAATTTTTGTAGGGAACTTACCAGTTCTTCTACTTTCATTTCGTCTATGTTTCTACATTCTTCAATGGTTGTTACTTTAGAATTGAATCGTTCCGGTAGGGATCTTAGAATTTTTCAACAGATTTTTGGTACTGGAACTTTCTCTCCTAATCCACCCATGGAGTTGTAAATGATATTCAACTTTGTGAAAAGCTCCATGAAGGTCCAATGCTCTTCCATTCTGAGACTTTTGAACTGTGATGTCAGGAGTTGTAGTTTTGATCTCTTCACAGTGCTTGTTCCTTCATGGGTTGTTTCCAACAAATCCCATGCTTCTTTGGATGTCCCACACATACTGATTTGATTGAAAATATCTTAGGACACAACAAAGTAGATAACATTCATAGCTTTAGCCGCATCAGTTTTATTTTCTTTGTCGAATGTTGTCCACTTCTCTTTAGATTTCGGTTTGGTTATAGTTTTGCCGTTTTCAAGTACTATTTGTTCAGATGGTGACACATATCCTCTTTCAACTATATCCCAAATATCATGATCCAATGATCTCATAAAGTAGTGTATTCTAGCATTCCAGTATGCATAATTTGATCCATCAAATACTGGAGGTCTAGAGACTGATGAGCCCTCCCTTTGGCCATATTCCCAACTTCAGTCAAGATCACTCTCTAGGCGGTGAAGCCCTTAAAGAGAGACCCGCTCTAATACCAATTGAAATTGCGGTAAAGACTGCTTTAGTTGAAGTAGAAATATGTGAAATGGCCAAGCTTATATGTCCTAGAGGGGGGGTGAATAGGACTATGCCAAATTTAAAATAAATACAGTGGAAATAAAGAAAGTGAGATAGCCAAATAAATCAATATACGATGCTGAATGCAATCTCAAAATATTGATTGTTCTAAGGACAACCATGCACCATAAAAATGGCAGGGCAACCTTACTAGAACAATTAGAGAAACTGAAGCTCAAACTAATAAAGAGATAGCAAGCAATAAGTTACAGAAATATAAATCTAAACTATTACAACATTCCCCACTGAGCTTTGAAATAAAATGATTACAATCATTCACATTCACATATACATCCCACAAATGAATAATTAAAGATATGAAATATAAATCACACAACCACAAAATACAAGGGATTATAGTGGTTCACCTGTGTGTACACCAACTGTTAATAAACAGCCACATAGCTACTCCACTCCTAATATCCTCACACAGGGGATATCAGTGTTCATTATCAAAGATAGGTTTTCCAAATTCACCCAAAACCTTCACAATTGTGTCTTTCTCTATAGGCTTACACAATTAAAAAAAAACCCCTCTTCTGAGTTTTCCTAGCTCTCCTCAAATAACCAATACAATGAGATTTTTATAGCAAATCCCAAAAGAAAACCAAATGAAAGTAAATTACATAAACGTAAAATACCTGACTTTCTCCTTCATTGTAGCAGCCCAGAAGAACCAAGTCGGAGTAGAGATTTGAATGTCAAAGTTCAATGTCCAATACTCACTTTATAATGGTTCTAGGTTCTAATAGATTTTAAATTAAACCAAATGGGGCATAGCTCTATTTAATTTTGATTCCAAGAAGACGGAATATGACAATTCCTTTTTTCAAATAAGATTGGAATATAGAAACAAAATCAATTTTAAAAGCTAAAGAAAGAGAATATTAAACATGCAAACTTAGCTTAAATGGAGCATAGACTTATCTCTCAGAAGGCCGAATTAAATTAGTTTGAATTTCATATTTTATTATGAGATTCGTGCTCTATTTATAGGTGAGCAAATCACGTCTTTGACTGGTCTAAAGATCTCTACGACTGGTCATAGAACTAACAGATATTTGAAAATTCGGGCACGATAAGATCTAGCGGTTTCACGACTGGTCGTAGGTCTCCTTCGACTGGTCGTAGGTTTCTCACGACTAGTCGAAGCTAGCCAAAATTCAACACTGTACTTTGAGTCGTAGGTCTACGACTGGTCGAAGAAACAGTCGACACTGTTTATACGACTAGTCGAACAGACCCTAAGACTAGTCGAAGACTAACAGAAAATTTCTGAATTTTGCAACAAACTTACGACTAATCTAGGAAATTCTTAGACAGGTCGAAGCAGTGCTAGGACTAGTCGAACAAGGTCCAGGACTAGTCTTAGAACATCCTAAACTCACTTATATAAAACATATGAATTATGTATCCAGAATGACATACTCTAAAGGTTAACCTAAGGTCAGTCATACCCCAATAGTGAAGTAAGGACATTGAAAATAGGAGACAAGTGACCTTTGAAAGTAATGAAGCTTGAAGTCTTGATGCAGCTCGAACTTGAAAGCTTCTTGAGATCTTGAGGTTGAACTTGAAAGCTTCTTGAGATCTTGACTTGTGAACAGTGCTTATCAATCAAAGCTGATCTTGAGTAGAGCTTTGGTCTTCACATATGCAAGCTTCATAACAGTGTCTTTGGCACCACAAATTTGACAACAAAAAGGGGCTATCAACTATAGCACTTACAATCTCCCCCTTTGTTAAATTAGTGACAAAACACACTTCCAAGATATGTTACATAACACAGAATATCTGATTAAAGAATCATGCACCAATTGTTATCAACCGGCATACTAACATGATCCTGCAAACCTGTAAATCAATATTCAACATAACATACAGTCCACCTCTCTGCACATACTCCCCCTATGTAACATACATCCAAAACACAATGTTACTCCCTCCTCATAACATAATTATTAGACACATCACATCCATATCCATTCTCTCCCTTTTTGTCACAATAGGACAAAGGAAGATGGCTGAGGAGAAATAAGTAAAGAGATATATGAGTGGAAACAAGATAACATAATCCATAAACTAAGCTAAGTCAAAGATAGTTACAATCTCAAAACCAGTTAAGCTAGTGCAAGAGTAATAAAGTTATAACATACTAGCAAACTTAAAAGAACTAATCTGAACTAGATGAAGGAGTAGGGATGGAAGGATCAAGTTGATGCATGCCCTTGTTCAAGCGCCTAAGATATTTGCGCATATACTTGAATTGTAAATTATGGGCAACAGACATGTTTTCCATCTTAACATTCATATTCTCAACCTTATCTTCCAATGCACGCAGATGTGCATCAAACTCAGAAGGCTCATAATCTGGATCAGTTGCAGAATCAGATTCAAGTTCGTCAAAAATATCATCCATGTTAATATCAGCAGGAGGATGATCACTAGCTTCTTCTTCATGTTCAGCTTCAGCATTGCCAACACTAGCACCTTGACCAGGAAGGAAATCAAGCTTCATCTTATTGATATTAGAATTGTTAAATATCAGATGATGGATAGGTGCCTCTCCAACCGGCATATCGACTAACATATGCGTAGCCAACACAGTCATCAAATAACCAAAAGGAATGTCACTGTGACCTGGATAGAGTCGAAACTGAATAATGGAGTGACAAATCAAAGATGGTAGACAAACATGAGCACCGCTGGCAACAGCATGAAGAACATGAACCATGAGGGAAGTCAATTCAGATTTATTACCCAATCGAGGATACAAGT
Organism: Magnolia sinica; assembly: GCF_029962835.1. Taxonomy (NCBI): domain Eukaryota; kingdom Viridiplantae; phylum Streptophyta; class Magnoliopsida; order Magnoliales; family Magnoliaceae; genus Magnolia; species Magnolia sinica. The sequence continues at coordinate 63,666,820 of NC_080577.1, forward strand.
TAGACACAAAGATTTTGTGAAGAACTCTGTATATGGGTAATAGATACTTTGAGGGAAGCGCATTCCCTTTATGTGTCCATTGAACATCCAAATTGCATAAATCTTTAGTGAGCCTATGATTTTCAGATACTGAGGGTTTTTCAGATAAGGTATGGATAAGAATGCCCTCATCATTCACAAAAATTTTCATAAGAGCTGAAATTAAATAACAATCAATGTCAAATGGCCCTTCTCTTGTGGCTATCTTAAAAGATAAATTTTTCAATAAAAAATCACATATACATGCGAACATGGACTGGGCAATGGACCGGTATGCTGGCCCACCTCAATGTAATAAGTTATCCCAACCTACACAGCTTGGAGCATACGAAGGATTTCAAAAGGAGCAACATGATTAGTATCAACAGGATGTTCAACAATAACGTTTCACAATCTGATGTCCCGAACATAAGATGGATCGTCCTCAGGAGCTCGAAGATGACGCTTAGTGATAGGGGCTAATCTGGAGGAAGAAGATGGACCACGGGATGTTGTCTTTCTCCCTCTAGATACCATTTGCAACAAGGAGTTCAAGGAAATAGAGAGTTGCAAAGGATTGAGAAATGAGTTTTCTCAAATTAGATTTTACCTAAGAAAAACTCTAAATCTCAACAAAATTTGAAATAGATAACTTCAAGAGAAAAATAGAAGAAATCTAGACTCAAATCTACAAGAAAAATGCAAATGGAGCACTAACCTTGAAGATTTTGAAGGAAGGGTTCGACTAGTCGTGCGTCGGCCCGTTGGAGAGTGAAGAGGAAATGAAGAAGATGAAGTATTTCTCCCAATTTTAAGTGATTTATGCGATTCACGACTGGTCATGAATGTACATGATCGGTCGTAACATGACTGGTCGTGTATACTCATGACTGGTCGAGTACCAGTCAAAAAATCTGATTTCAGCATTATATACAAAAATTGAAATCTAATCAAGCAATTATATACAATATATTACAAATAGGCATAAATACTCATTTAAAAATGCACATGCCAAGATCAAATTTCATTTTGTTAAAACTACTTTCGTCGAGCGGTTTAGTGAAAATGTCAGCGCGTTGATTCTCGGTAGGGATATATTCCAAAGATATAACCCTTTCTTTTACTAATTCTCGAATATAATGAAATTTAATGTCAATGTGCTTAGTACGAGAATGCTGAATTGGATTTTTCAAATTATTTATGGCACTAGAATTATCACAATATAATAACATAGAATCCTGTTTAATTTCATAATCACTTAGCATATGTTTCATCCAAACAAGCTGTGTACATGCATTACTAGCTGCGATATATTCAACTTCAGCTGTTGAAAGTGATATAGAACTTTGTTTCTTGCTAAACCAAGAAACTAAACAGTTTTCAATATAAAAGCAACCACCACTGGTTAATTTTCTATCATCAAGATTACCAGCCCAGTCAGCATCCGAGTACCCAGCTAATTAAACACTAGTCTCATGTGAATACCAGAGACCGAGATTAACAGTACTAGCGACATATCACATAATCCGCTTGACAGCAATCAAGTGTGACTCTTTAGGATCAGACTGATATCTAGTGCAAATACCAACACTTACAGCGATATAGGGTCTACTAGTAATTAAATACAGTAAACTACCAATCATACTCCGATATAATTTCGGATCCACATTTTTACCTTTAGAATCTTTTGAGAGTTTCAAAGTTGTACTCATAGGAGTATCAAAGTTCTTACCATTCTCAAATCCAAATCTCTTAATCAAATTCAAAGCATATTTAGATTGAGAAATGAACATTCCATTAGGTTTTTGCTTAACTTGCAACCCAAGGAAATAATTCAATTCCCCAACCATGCTCATTTCAAACTAAGATTTCATCAAATCTGCAAACTCAATAATCATATCAGAACAAGTAGATCCATAAATGATATCATCAACATAAATCTGTACTATTAAAATGTGATCATTATGTTTTTTAATTAACAGAGTCTTATCAACACATTCCATTTGAAAATTATGGCTTAATAGAAACTTTGTTAGTTTCTCGTACCATGTCCTAGGAGCTTGTTTTAAACCATAAAGTGTCTTTTTAAGGTGATACACATGATCAACATTTTTGAGGTCTTCAAAACTCATCGGTTGTTCAACATAGACTTCCTCATGCAGATCGCCATTTAAAAATGCACTTTTCACATCCATTTGGTAAATCTTAAACTTTCTAAAACACGCAATGGATATAAAAAGTCTAATTGATTCAAGACGTGCTACTGGTGCGAAGGTTTCATCATAATCAATACCTTTAATTTGAGTGTAACCTTATTTCTAATTATATTGCCAAGCTCGTCAGACTTATTTTTGAAAATTCATTTGGTTCCAATGATGTGTTTATCTTTAGGTCTAGGTACGAGATATCAAACATCATTTCTCACAAATTGGTTAAGTTCTTCTTGCATCGCAACAATCCAGTTTTCATCAGCAAGAGCTTCTTTTACGTTAGATGGTTCTATCTGGGATGTAAAACATACGTAATTACATATATCCTCAAGTTATCTACGAGTACGAACACCAGTGAGAGGGTTTCCAAGAATCTGTGTGGTTGGATGACCTTTAACAATCCTCAGTTCAAAATTAGTCTGATTAGATGAAGTATCAGATTTATCAATTACTAGAACTTCATCATTATCTAAACTTCAGACTGGTGTGTTTAAGTGATTATCAATGACTACATTGATAGGCTCTTAAATCACACCGGTCCTTTTGTTCAGAACCCTATATGCTTGACTGTTTAAAGAGTATCCTAAAAAGATCCCTTCATCACTCTTCGTATCAAACTTTTCCAGGTTTTCACGATCTCGTAGAATATAGCACTTGCTGCCAAAAACTCGAAAGTATTTGACAGTAGGCTTTTTATCGAACCACATTTCGTAAGCCGTTTTATTATTACCTTTACTAGTGTAAACTCGGTTAATGATATAGCAAGCTGTATTAACTGCTTCAGCCCAAAGATTCTTAGAAAGCTTCATACTATTCAACTTGACATTAGCCATTTCTTGAAGCACTCTATTTTTCCTTTCAACTATACCATTTTTTTGTAGAGTTTTGGGTGCTGAGAATTCATGTAATATTCCCTGGTCGCTACAGAACTTCTCAAAACCGCTATTCTTAAATTCAGATCCATGATCACTATGAATCTTACTGACTTGAGAACTTTTTTCAGTTTGAATTCTTTTGAGAACCTTTTTCACTTCTTCAAGGGTTTTTGCTTTGTCCCTTAAGAAGTTAACCCATGTATATCTGGTAAAGCCATCTACTATTACCAAGATATATCTTTTGCCACCTCGACTTTTCGTCCTAGTAGGTCCTATAAGATCCATATGGAGAAGCTCGAGTGGTCTTGATATGGTATCAACATTCACCTTTTTGTGTGAGTTCCTCATTTTTTTGCCAATCTGGCATTCACCACATATTTTATCTAATTTTTGTAGTTTGGGTAGACCTCTTATAAGTTTCCGTTTGCTCAATCTATATAGATTTTGGTAGTGTACATGTCCAAGACGTTTGTGCCACAAATCAGTCTCGTCTGTATGGACCAAGTAACACGATTGATTACATGAGCTGGATTCGCTAACAATATAACAGTTTTCAGACGTTCTACATCCAGTTAATATTACTGAACCCTTGTTGTTTAGAATCTCACAGCTTTGATTAGAAAACCATACACTATGGTTATGATCACAAATTTGAGATATGCTTAGAAGATTATGTTTCGGACCTTCAACATACAAAACATTTTTAATCAAAGGAAGGTTATAGAGTTAAATCGTACCTTGGCCCATAATCTTGTAGTTGCTTCCATCATCAAAAGTAACTGACCCATCAGTCATATCTTTAAAATCGGTGAATAAAGCCTTGTCGCGTGTCATATGCCTCGAGCATCCACTATCTAGGTACCACTTTGAATGGCTTGTAGCTTTGAAAGCAGTGTGGGCAACCAAGCAGGCAACCTTAGGAACCCATTTCAGAACTGTTTTGGGTTTGAAAATATAGTTGATCATCTTCTATCTGTTGTTATAAGAATGACCTACTGAGTTAGATTTTAAGAGCTCCTTGAGTAAATAAACTATCTTTTCAGCTAGTGGGTTTCTATTCTGATTTTTGAAGTTGACATAGCTGCTTTTTAATTTTTGAAAAGCTTTTATATTTTTAAGAAAACCTTGACTAGTATTTTTCCCTTTTGAGTTAGAGGACTCTCCTTTCATAAACTTAGGAGGAGTATACTTTTGTTTAGGAGTAACATTTTTATCGTAGCCCAATCCAGATCTGTCGCCATATTTTCTAGATCCGGATAAAAGTTTTTCTAACTTTGGATCTCCTTGGGCATACCTCCATGTATCCTTTAAACTCAGAAGAGAAGATACTTCATTTTTAAGTTTCTCATTTTCAGATTTCAGATTTTCAATCAGGGAGGTTTTGAATTCTAAATCGCATTTTGATTTTTCAAAATAATCTAAAATTTGGGATTTTTCTAAAATAAGAGATTTATAAATTTCTTTGAGTTTAGAAAATTTCTCTTTTTTGAAGTTTCAATTTCACAGCAATTTTACAACTTTCCTTGTATAGGGTATTGTAAGCGTCTTGAAGATCATCTTCATTTTCATAATTATTATTCAGATTTTCTTCGCTAGTTGAATCATCATGATCTAAAAAAGTGAATTTGGTTAGAGTCATAAGGGCTTTAACTTCACTGCCCGACTTGGTTTCAGAATCTTCTGATTCAGAAGAAGCTTCAGAATCAAACGATTCATCCCAAGTAGCTAATATACCCTTCTTTTTGGGTTTGTCCTTTTTAGGACACTTGTTTGCTAAATGCCCATATTCTTGGTAGTTGTAACATTGATTATCTTTTAAAGACTTCCAAGTTTTAGATTTAGGTTTTGATCTTTTCTTATCATTTGATTTTTCAAAATCAATCCTCTTTTTACTCTTGAAAATCTTGTAAAACTTTTTCGCTAAAAGATCCATATCATCTTCAGAATCAAAGTTGTCTTTAGAAGATTTAAGAGCGATAGATTTACTTTTAGGAGCTTTAAAATTTAACTCATAGGTTTGTAAAGAACCAACTAGTTCTTCTACCCTCATATTATCCGTATCACGAAGTTCCTGGATCGCGGTTACCTTAGAGTTGAACCGTTCAGGAAGTGAGCGTAGTATCTTTGCACACACTTTACTTTCTGGGATTTTATCGCCAAGACCCCACATTGAGTTTACAATGTCATTTAATCTAGTGTAAAAGTCTATAAACATTTCATTTTCCTCCATATGAATTTCTTCAAATTTGGTTGTGAGGAGTTGGACTTTAGATTTTTTGACAATTGTAGTACCCTCGTGTGTCATTTCTAATATATCTCAGGCTTGCTTTGCAGTATCACAGGATATGATTCTTTTGAACTCATTTAGTGATAGTGCGTAAGTGATTGCATTTAGTGCTTTTTCATTGGTACTACTCTCATTTTTCTGAAGGGTGGTCCAAGAGAAATAAGGAGTTACTCTTATTGATTTTGAACCATCGATACCAGTCACTTCAGTGGTAGGTGGGTTCCATTCAATCACTGTGGCTTGCCACACACTTTCATCCATTGATTTGAGGAAGATCTTCATCCTGGCTTTCCAATAGGCATAGTTGGAGCCATCAAAGGGTGGAGGCCTAGTGATTGATAGGCTATCAAAATTTGACATCTTATATAAAGCTTAGATCGTTAGCTCAGGAATTAAATCCAAATAAGAAAGAGAGCTATTAGGCTTTGATACCACTTGAAATGGCCAAGCTTATATGTCCTAGAGGGGGGGTGAATAGGACTATGCCAAATTTAAAATAAATACAGCAAAAATAAAGAAAGTGATATAACCAAATAAATCAATACACGATGCTGAATGCAATCTCAAAATATTGATTGTTCTAAGGACAACCATGCACCATAAAAATGGCAGGGCAACCTTACTAGAACAATTAGAGAAACTGAAGCTCAAACTAATAAAGAGATAGCAAGGAATAAGTTGCAGAAATATAAATCTAAACTATTACAACATTCCCCACTGAGCTTTGAAATAAAATGATTACAACCATTCACATTCACATATGCATCCCACAAATGAATAATTAAAGATATGAAATATAAATCACACAACCACAAAACACAAGGGATTATAGTGGTTCACCTGTGTGTACACCAACTGTTAATAAACAGCCACATAGCTACTCCACTCCTAATATCCTCACACAGGGGATATCAGCGTTCACTATCAAAGAAAGGTTTTCCAGGTTCACCCAAAACCTTCACAATTGTGTCTTTCTCTGTGGGCTTACACAATTAAAAAAAACCCCTCTTCTGAGTTTTCCTGGCTCTTCTCAGATAACCAATACAATGAGATTTTTCTGGCAAATCTCAAAAGAAAACCAAATGAAAGTAAATTACATAAATGTAAAATACCTGACTTTCTCCTTTGTTGTAGCAGCCCAGAAGAACCAAGTCGGAGTAGAGATTTGAATGTCAAAGTTCAATGTCCAATACTCACTTTATAATGGTTCTAGGTTCTAATAGATTTTAAATTAAACCAAATGGGGCGTAGCTCTATTTGATTTTGATTCCAAGAAGACGAAATACGGCAATTCCTTTTTTCAAATAAGATTGGAATATAGGAACAAAATTAAATAAGAAAAGCTAAAGAAAGAGAATATTAAATATGCACACTTAGCTTTAAATGGAGCACAGACTTATTTCTCAGAAGGCCGAATTAAAGTAGCTTCAATTTTCTATTTTATTATGAGATTCGTGCTCTATTTATAGGTGAGTAAATCACATCTTCGACTGGTCTAAAGAACTCTATGACTGGTCGTAGAACCAACAGATATTTGAAAATTTGGGTGCGATAAGATCTGGCGGTTTCACGACTGGTCGTAGGTAGTCTACGACTTGTCGTAGGTCTCCTTCGACTGGTTGTAGGTTGCTCATGACTAGTTGAAGCTAGCCGAATTTCAATATTGTACTTTGAGTCGTAAGTCTACGACTGGTTGAAGAACCAGTTAACACTGTTCATACAACTAGTCGAACAGACCCTAAGACTAGTCAAAGCCTAACAAAAAATTTCTGAATTTTGCAACAAACTTACAACTGATTTAGGAAATTCTTAGAAAGGTCGAAGCAGTGCTAAGATTAGTCGAATAAGTTCCAGGACTAGTCTTAGAATAGCCTAAACTCACTTATATAAAACATATGAATTATGTATCCAGAATGACCTACTCTAAAGATCAACCTAAAGTCAGTCATACCTCAACAGTGAAGTAAGGACATTGAAAATAGGAGACGAGTGACCTTCGAAAGTAATAAAGCTTGAAGTCTTGATGCAGCTCGAACTTAAAAGCTTCTTGAGATCTTGAGGTTGAACTTGAAAGCTTCTTGAGATCTTGACTTGTGAACCGTGCTTGTCAATCAAATCTGATCTTGAGTACACTTTGGTCTTCACATATGCAAGCTTCATAATAGTGTCTTTGGCACCACAAATTTGACAACAAAAAGGGGCTATCAACTATAGCACTTACAATATGCCAATATGTTCTAGAGGGGGGTGAATAGGACTTTTAAAGAATTTTATAATAATTAAAAATTCTATCACTCTAATCCTAACAACAAGCATATATTAGGATTACTCAAGAGTAACTCTACTGGCTTCAAAGCCCGATAGAGGATCCAATCACAAACTATTTGAGAGATAAACAATATGCAGACTAGTTTATGATGGATATGACTGTGAATGTGTATGAGGTGTGATCTCAGATGATCAGATATGAAAGTATTTAAGGAAATCACATAAACAAATGAAAGATAAAAACAAGCTCAAACACAGTCATTTTTATAGTGGTTCGACTACTTGTCTACTCCACTCTCGGTAACCGCACTCAACCCTTGAGTGTACTGGATTTCACTAAGGAGGTTTCCCACAGTTCACACCGAACCCAAGGTTTTAAATTAGGTTCACCTTTAACCTTTACAATCTACACCTAGGCTGACTGTTTATGCTCTCGCGAGCAAGGGTCAACACATAGCACCCACTTTTAGGCACACTAGATAAGGATCTTCCAAAAGACCCTAGCTGTTTATGCTCTCCACAGAGCAAGGGTCAACACAATGCACCCACCACGTACTCTCCCGCTGGAGGCCTCCTACAAGATTTGCAAGGGGTGAGAAACACCTTAGACTCAATCTTACAAAGGAATGATCACAAGGGTCCTCTGAACTCTAATAACTTACAGATAAGCAGATGAGTCCCTTTCAGCACATTGCTGAAGATCTCCTCCTTTGATGAAGAGCTTCAGCTTCCTTGATCCGCAACTCGGAAGATGTACCAATACATGGCGATGGGTTGGGTCAAGGCTATGATGGAATCTTACTCTTCTAAATGTTTTCATATAAGGAAGATAGAGCGATTCCAATCTTCTATGCATTCAAGGTATCCCAGCTCAATGATTTGCCATTAAGATGGTAGTTGGAGGTTCCTTGAATGTGAAAGTTCATTCCCCAATCCATCCTATTGAATGTCAATGATGAGGGTGGATTGGAGGATGAACTTCCATGAGAGAAAGGGCTTTGGGTATATGATCTAAGGTTAAACACACAAAAGCACTCTCTTCTTTCTCTTACAGCAACTAAAGACAAGTTCTCTATATATAGGCAAAAAGTTTCAATGGATATAACATGGTCACATTTATGACAGAGTTCGATATCATTGAGAAGGGTTAATGTCATCAAGCGTATACTCTCGATTGCATCGACTGGCTGCTCGATGACACAAACTCAATGTCATATGCTTTTTAAACCTTTTCCTAGCTAGTTGAGGAAATCGAGACAGGTGTTGATATCATCGGATTTTGAACTCCGATAGTATCGATACGAAATTTGATTCGACATTTGAAAATGAGAGAGACTTGCTTTGAAATATTTCAGGTCAACAGATATGATCGAGGTACACTCAATATCATCGGAATTTAAATACCGATGATATCGAAGACATTGTCGATGCATCGATAAATACAAATGTTTTTCCAGTAAGCTTGCTGGACAGGTTATGTCCATTCTCGATGCCATCGATACAGCCTCGATATCATCGATATTTGAATATCGATTCTATCGAGTGACCCTCGATACAAGATAAAAACTACCTGAAAATATCTACTGGAAAACTGTGTCCAAGACCGATACCATCGAAGGCCTTTCGATATCATCGATATTTAAATTCTGAGGATATCGAGGGGTACTTTGATATATCAAAGGTCTTCATGATTTTCCTATAAAAAATAGGACATATAAACTCTGCTGATGATCTTATCGAGTCGACTTTGATAGAATCGAGATTCAAATATCGATGATATCGATACAGCTATCGATACATCGATAATTTCGTCCAGAAGTATATGTGGTTGTTGGACACTTTATGTCCTCATTCGATTTTATCGATTGAGCTTTCGAGGAAATCGATAACATTTATCGATAATATCGATCAATGTATCGATAAATTGACGGAGGTGGAAAATTTAGAGATTTTCTGAATTAAAAAAGTTTTCTAACCCAAAAACCCTATGATATTCTAATCAGTTTTAAGGGTTTTATTTACCTGGTGTTTTGAGACATAGGATGTGAGGCTTAGATTTACCTGTGGCGAGTTCGGGCGCACATTCGGTTGAAGCAGACAGTTGATTGATCTTCCTATAGAGCTTCTCTATCTAGTTGACTCAACACTCACACTAATTGACAAACCAGGGCACTTTCACAGAGCTGCTGTAGTGACATCACAAGCTCTGTGGGTCCCATCCGCCATCTGCACCATTCATTTTTATGGACGTTAGCTGGTGGGGCCAACCGTGATGCATGGGCTCCATCTGCACCATCAAGTGGGCCACGCCATGACATATGTGTTTTATCTATGTTACCCATTTAGCAGCAACATAGCTGTTATCATGCCATCATTAGCATATTCTGGGGGCTTGTGGTATGTATTACATCCACAGCCCATTTGTGTGGGACCCTCCTTGATGTATGTGTCGCATCCAAACCGTCCAACCCTTTAGCAAGCTCGTCTAACAACTTAAGACTAAAAATAAGATAGATCTAGGATCAGGTGGACCACATTATAAAAAATAGTGGGTTTGAACATCCACCATTAAAACCCTTGGGCTACCAAGTTTGGACCAATATGATATTTGTTTTTCCTCTAAATCCAGGTCTTTGTGACCTTATGAATAGGCTGGATGGGAAATAAAACCTATGGTGGGGCCCACTGGAATTTAATCGTGGAAATCATTATCACCACGGTTAAATATGGTATGGTCCAGTTGATCTTTTGATATGGTTCATTTTTTATATAATACTCTATATTGATCTCTAAAAATAGATGAATTGTGTTCGGCTGCATTTGAATTGGCCCATTCAACTCGGCCCATTCAACTTGACCCATTTGATTCCGTCCATTGATTCGGCCCATTTAATTAGGCTCGATGTGATGTACTTAGGGCCCATTTTATTAGGCCCGATGTGGTATATGAGGCTCATTATTGAGGCCCACCTTGATATATATGAGGCCCATGTGATGTGACCCATGTGATGTATTTGAGGCCCATGGGTCGAGGCCCAATGGGATGTATATAAGATCCATTGCATTATGTGATTCCACCATGGTTTATGTAATGATATTTATGACAGGCCATGCCTTGGGAGCAATGATGGTTTGACGTCCACATTGTAAGAATAATGTTGGTTAAATGTTCGCATTCTGACTCTCCCTAGGGCCCATTAATAGGCCCATACTTGTTGTGTGCAAGCCGTCTAAGCCCATCCTCGTTGTAAGGATAGTCCATCACCATATAGCATACTTAGTATAACTCCATGACTCATGCCCATACGCATCATATGTATGCTTGATATGAGTAGTGACTAATCATAGCATATGCCATTGGGCGGACTATTTATGTGACTCACTGATAGGAGTTACCCACATAAGCATGCGGTACACGCAAGATTGCTGCAGACTGGAGGGTGTGACTCATGCATCTTGGGTATGTGTGACATGATTATTGTACGCCCTAGCAACATCAGGGCCATGGCCTCCACAGGCACATCGTGAATGGCCAGATTGGACACCGAAAATGTTTGGTTCAAGCATCTGGGCACTTTGGATGCCCCTGGGTGAAAGTCCTTAAACCTCCGAGGCCAGGAGACGCCCCAACTTCTAAACCAAGTGGATATATGAGCGCCCGAGTGCCAAATACTAGTAGGCCGCGTCTCCCACTGTGTCGTGGTCGGTTGGAAGAGCGTGTGGCCTTATCCGCCCAAGTGAGGGGGCTATAAGCTAGGCTGAGTTTGACTAACTCGTAAATGAGTCCACTATTAACAAGCCGGGTAGGTATTGGCAGACTACTGGTCAGGCGGATATGTGGTCTCTTCCACTCGCTGGCTGTGCGACTAGGGAGGTGGCAGTCAGTGTGGAGTGTACTAGACCCCGGTGATGATCCCAGAGAGGAACCGTACTGATACGTGGACTTATTGAGCAGGAGTTGCATACTCATTCATTCATCCATTCACTATCCACTCGGGCTGGTGGTGCGCAACTATTTATTACGTGTACCTTCACAATGGCTAGATTTTGGTTGGGGCACGCGACTAACCTGAGATCAAGAGTTTACCACATTGTGTTTGACTATCTAAATTTAGCTATGGGACTGGTTTGGATAGAATTCCCTTGTGATGGAGCTCATAGCCTGCGATACTACGTACTATCATCCCGACTTCACTCTAGCTTGGTCATTTCATTCGCATCGCATATTGCATTTCATCCGCGACATGTGGCATTTTGCATTGCTATATTTCTGCACTTATATGGCTTAAACGAACTTGACAGGATCTGTATATTGCATTGCATCCAGTATATGATATTTGACTCATTATGATCTGCATTGTGTACTCTGATATTATATGACTTATGGACTTACTAATATATTTTCACTTACTCTGATATCGTATGATTCATGATCTTGTCAGTATTTCCGCTTATTCCGATGATGTATGATTTATGGGCTTTATTTTATACTTGGCACTTACCTTACACACACTTTCACCACCCTCTAAGCTTTCTATAAGCTTATGCATGATAGATGCGTGCAGGTGGCATTAGGTTGCAGCAGCGTTGAGCTTGGAGCATGCAGCGGTCTTCTGGAGCTTTGGATTTCGATATATGTATTTCCCTTTCAGCATTGTATTCAAAGTTTACATTAGTGGATATGTGATGATGATGTTGCCTTTGTGACTTGGTTAAACTTGTGGTTATGCTTATTATGAGACAAATGTACATTGGAAAATCCTCTTTGTAGGATCCCAGGATCGGAATTTGGCGTATGCGCGCTGGGAGCCGAGAATAGGGTAATACGGAGGTTGTCGGCACTGGATTCGGCGATTGAAAATTTTGTGAGCCCGATTTCTGGGTTTGGGGCGTGACAGGGTGGGGCCCAACACATGGACGACCTAGATCAGGTAGGCCACATACATCATTATCACATTAAAGAGAGAGAGAGAGAGAAAAGGTGAGAGAGAACAACATGAAAGGGGAGGGACCCCGCCACTAATGGGCCCTCCCTTATACAATGAATACATAATGTGGGCCCCACAACAAGTGGGCCCTTAGAAATCGAAATCAATAGTGGATCACCCACCTATCGACCTCCTTCTTTAGCTCCTTGGACTCCTATGCTCCTTGCCTTTAATTTTGATGGAGGTAGATGATGAATGAATAGTTAAGATGGGAGATGAGAGAGTGGGAAAGTGGGCCACACTTGGATTTGGGAGAGAGAGCTTGGATGTTGGAATTTGTTGCTCTTGGGGTTGGAGAGTATAGATAGAAATGAGAGAGAGAGAGAGAGAGAAATGTTGGATGAAAGGGATGGATGGAGTGGTTGTTGTAAGGGATGGTAATGGGAAGGTGTGGGTTGGGTTGAAATTTGGGTGAAAAAGGTATGGGTGGAGAGAGAGAGAGTTGACTTTGTGAATGGATAAGGGATGGGTTGCTTGTACTTGAGATATGATGTGTACTTGACTTGATTGATTGATGGGACATGTTGTAGAGATTCTCTTGAAATTCGCAATGCGCGGCGTTTCTTCGGAATGAACGCGGGCCCACATCTCCTGGCATGGATATCAAATCGGTGTGCGAGTCACGGCGTTGGAACTGCGGCAACGGCGCGGTCGCTAGGGTACAAGTTTCAAGTCGAGTTGACTCCGATATGCAGGACTCGGCTTAAGATCGTGTGCAAGAGTCAGATACGGGTCGAGGGTTGCTAGAATTCGACCGGAAGGACCGTGGAAGCCTACGGAATGGTACAGACTATGATACAGGCCTTACAACCAATGTCACAAATGTTAACCATTTAATTAATGGACTTTAGTATGGATGGTCAATATTGTTTACATAGAAATATGTCTAATGAATAATTTAATCCATTCATTTATTAGTGCCATCATAGATTGCTTATTAATTTAAAGAATCACTTATGTTAGGCAATCATAGCCATCAAATCCATGGATTGAAAACAAATGGCTATAAAATACAATGCCAAATCAAGGATAGATTGGATCATCATCCTTATTATTTTTACATGGTAGTCTAGCATGACGTGTAGTAAGTCATCGAAAGTATGTTCCACGATTAGGTTGGTTTTGGTTTGAGTTAATGTATGACATGTACATAATTTATGAGTGCTTACCTAGCTAGCTTCACAGCCTACTAGATTATCAAATAACTCCTTAATGGATATATAACAACTCTAACCATTTGATCTATGAGCACTTCATGTTCAACTAAACAAATCAATTGTCGTGATAATTTGTTATGCGTGAACTCATGTAGACAATGAACATGGTGTTCTCACAACACTCATAAGACTACGTCACTCAAACATTTAAAGGCCGATTTGGTTACCATCAAAGTTTTATTTGTATATAACTTTTTAGGCACACCAAAGTTCTAATTGTATATAATTTTTTTTAAAAGACACTTATCCACTTAATTGTTTACTAGTGATATTAGGTTCTAGACTGACAATATTTCATCCTTGTATTTTTGAGTTATACTTACATATGTATAGCATTGCAAAGAATGTTATTTTTCTGATAAAGGTTTAAAATTTGGATTTTAAAAATTGCTTTTTCACATATTTTGCTTGAGACTAGCAAAATGCTGGTTGGAAGTATGTTGAGTGTGAAATATTGTATATTTTTCCCTTATTATGCATTAGTTTCATAAGCATAAATGCGTTTAATTGATCAATTATATATGATTTCCTATGCGATGTGATATAAAGAACTAAAATGAAAAGAACGATTAAAAAGAAAATTTAATGGTCAAAGAATGACAAAGTAAAGATTTAAAGATTTGGAAGTGATTAATGAAGATTTCAAATGCCAAAGATCCAAGAAAATCAAGTACAAAAGAGAGAGAAAAGGTTAGAAAATTCACAAAGCACATCAATAGAAATAACAGACTGTTCAGTCCCACTCGAGGTTGGTTCAGTCTAACTGAATGTACACAGAGCAATCAAGCAAGAAACCATGATTTTCAAAGTTAATTCAGCTCGACATTTAGGTGCGACCGAATCCATGTTCGGTAGCACCAAAGAAGAGTTCAGTGTGACCTTAGGGAGACAGAGACTTCAGATGTATTTTTAAAAAATTCGATTGCAACCGAGATACTAATTCTGTGCGATCGAAGTGGTATTTAGTGCGATCGAAGTGGTATTTAGTGCAACCGAAGTGTAACAAAAGTGCATAAATTTGAAGTTAGTTTTAAGTCGATGCGATTTTTTTCCATTTAAAGAGGTGAATCTAGTCTTTCTAAAAATGAATTAGAGTAGAAGAGATAGAGCAAGAAGTTGTGGAGCTTCTACGGATACTTCCTTCTCTAATCATTCAATTCTTCTTTGATTTTTATATTTTTCTTTTGAGTTTTAGCTCAATCATATCTTTGATTGGCTAAATCTCTTAGCTAGGGCTAAGAGGTGAAGCTTATAGGTATTTTTAATGTCTTAGTTTACTTTCATTCGAGTTAATTGGTTATTGTTGAATGATTCATTGACATTTGGTTAGAATAAAGGTTTATTTCTATTTTACTTTGATCCATTGTTGACTACGGCCACATTTGATAGTTAGGAAAGCTAAGAGTAATTGCTTATCTATTTTGTAAGGGTTTAATCTGTAAAATCCATTGATATATCGTAGACTAAGAGCATGATAGATGTTTTGAATTATCTGTAATCAATACTTTGGTGTTTTAGTGGGAACCAATTCAATTGAAGTTCAAATCTATTTTAAGTTTATGAATGATGATTTAACCGCCCTATTATCAAGCTGGATAGAAATGAATTTCGATTCCAATTGGGTATATGATTGAATCAAGTGAATTAAATATTAAGGATGGCTATAAGTGGATCCTTAGTACTCTAGTACTTTATCTTTATTAATTTCCTTTTTAATTACATCATTACTTTTAAAATCAAATTTCACAAGTTAGTTTTAGCTCTAATTCTAAAGTGTTCCAAAAATTGCACAATTATAAGTCCTTGTGGGTACAATCTCGGTTTCTGAGTTATTACGACATCACAGCCCTGCACTTGGGATTGTTAAACCTTAGGTTCAATCATGGGGTAAGGTTTCCTGTAGATCAATCGAGTGATTCATTGACCATACGGCTGGACCCACTTGTGGATGAGTCCTATGACATCATCTCGGCTGAGCAGCCATTGCGGTCCTATCATGCTGTCTTGATTGAGGCATCGTTACAATTGTGCAGGGTATGGTCTTTACACCGCTTGATTAATGGTTGTTAGAGGAGTTAAGACTGAAGGCTGCCCCCGGGTATCTTAGCTCTCTAGTAGCTCTACTGAATGGCTAGGGCGACTAAAGGTTACCCCCCTTAGTATTTGACTCTCTGGAATCCTTATTAAATGGGTGGGCCGACTAGAGGTTATCCCCCTTGATTCTCAGCAAATACTAGTTAAATGACATTGGCTGGGCAGTTGGTTGTCCTCTAAGGTTGTCGACACCGACTGAAAATTACCCCCAGGGTACATAAGGGTTCTGGGAGTTGATGTGTTTCGACCGGTCATATGGTCAGCCGTTTCGACCAGTTCTCCTTACCACCAATGGTGGTGGTATAGGATGATCTTGGAATTCCATTCGGTTGGCTATTGTGGGGGTTATGTCGATCATTTTGCTTCTAGTTCCAATGGAGGAATGGGGAAAAATTGGTAATTCATATTCACTAAAAGTCTCTTAAAGAAACTATTGATTGACCTATCGAAGATCTCTACTTGTGTCCTAGTGCCCTCGACAATTTGTTGTAGGTATCCTTCCATCCAAAGGAAGTGCGTAGCAAACTCACAAGTGTTTAGGCATCCATGTCTACAAGCTTAAACCGACGAGGCTCGTCTTGTAGCTCTTCTGCAGTGTCAAGAATAGAACTAGCCATTTTTATTTAGACAACATCCTATTCTATTGAAAAATACTAAAGGTAGCTCACTGGGTCCTACCATGCATGCTAAAAAATATGTTTGTGCAATTCAATCAAATACACATGTTAACAAGAGCATGTATTTAGTTAATGTGTGTGATTAGGATAATGCAGGCATGCTAGAGTCATACTCAAAGTTTGATTAAACACCGATGGCCCCCATAATAAGATAAACCAATTAAGATAGAACTCATGGGATCGGCCGCCCTCTCAACCACCGATGGTTATAGTGATCAAGCGATTTTAGAAGGGTAGGGATTAGTTCTTCGGAATGATTTTTTTCTTTGCGTTCAGGACTTCTTTTTTCACTAATGGTTGCAAACCTTATATTTCTTAATAGAATCAAGATTGACAGATTTAAAACTAAAGGGGTTAAAAAACCAATTTTATTTATGTATATTTGATGCTCAGTACAATCGATGGACAAAGAAAATAAAGTAGAGAAATAGATGATATATAAACACCTACGATTGCCTATTGAAACAATAATTGAGGTGGATTGGTCAGTAGGATGTGACCATGGTGTGATCTTCCAAGTAAGGATTTAGTTGATTGGGATCCAACGATGGAAGGTCATAGATTTTATATTATTACATGTACTGCAGTGATGGCGTTGGACAATAGAGATCTAGGCTAACCTAAACCTCAGACGTTCTATAACATGGTTGGACAGAAGTGGAGGAACTAAAATCTAAGATAAAAGTAGCGTTGTATTGTGCAATAGATTGTGTTAAGCATGGGCCCGAAGCTCTTTGTCACATGCTCCTTTTTTAGCTTTGGGAGGCAGAAAAATCCTCACCAAGTTTTGTTGCTAATCCAGGATTCTTGATAATCATGGTGCACAATTGTTCTCTGATCATCCTGACTTGGCCTAAAAGATCTTTGGGGGTCAGAAACCATTTTCAGATCTCTTACTAGCATGATAATGGAGATTGTAGATCTTATAGGATCAGTCTCATTGGACCCATATTGATCACAGATCTATTGCTTCCCATTCGCTCTGATAATGATCGTTTCTTAAATCTTCGTAATCACTGCGAAAACACCGATCGTTTCTAGGAAGATCTCCCATTTTAGAAGGGTTGTAAGAGATAATATTGTTGAGCATATTTGAATTTGTAATAAGATCCTTGTCTTGGAAGGTCTTTTATAGTCTTTTTGTGCACACAGCCTTGGTCATACGTGCCACATGTATTAGGGTTATATGTCTTTTGTCGTTGCGTCTTATCTATAAACGTGTGTATGGTTCTGTAACACATGTACTTTTTAGTACTCGGGTGTTACCATTGTAGTTCAATTTAGCAAATTTGTGTGAAGGTATACACCTAACCTACGTTATTCGCCATCAATTGATAATTCAAAATCCGCCCATTCCAACTATTGATTCTTAGTATGTATAATCACGTTCTCTTAAAACTGAACCTTAAGTATCAATTTTGAGTCATAAATCACCAAATCCACCATTCATCGGGTCCAACCTGAAGGTCTACCACCTGATCATCACACTTAGACCATCGGACCACTAATTCAAACATAGATCTTCATCTGGACAAACCCTAAGAACCTTAAGATCGTTGGTAGAAATCTCCATTCTTAAATCAAGCGATCCAACTGTTGAATTATTTGAACCATCTGGATATCGAGAATTGGGAATTAGACATTCACTAGGAGTGGCCCACTTTTATGCTAAGTAATCCTAATCTTAAATTATGTAGCATGAAGAGGAGGTCCCACATCTTTAATATATGTATTTTTTTTTATTTTTTTTTACACATGCTCACGCTAGTGGAATTTCACCGCCTATGGATGCTCGAACCCTTGACCGGGTGTTGAAACTCCTGGGAGTCTACCACCCGAGCAAGAGTAAGGATCCATCTTAAATATATGTATGTGTAATAATAATACAATAAAATGATAAATGAATAATAATATACAGGTAACAATAATAATAATATTATTATTAAAATATTTAAATAGTATAAAATCAAAGGATGGACAACCCTAATTACTTTCAGAGAGGGACCCACAACATGATTAAAAATATATACATATGTAAAATAAAAATAAAATAATTTATCATAGAGTAACTTAAATTTACATTATTAAGATAGTAATATTTTATGTTGAGAAATTTGTAGTAGAAATGATCTTGAACATACATATGATCCCTTAGGGTCTTTTGACCGTCGATGTTCAGATTAGAATTAATCTAACCGTCGGATCGACAAAAATCAACACTTAAAGACCAAAATTCATTTGATGTGGGACCACCTAGGCTATTGGATCTGCCACATCATTGGTCTGGGGACCTAAATTGAGACAAGGAACTCATCGGTCAGTGTGGATTTTACAAAACATCACTGTGGGCCCCATACTCGTGGTGTGCCGGCACCAAGGGTGGCACACTCGTTGTGCACCGGACCAAAGTCCGGGTCTACAAGTCATTGACCCGTTTTTTTTTTTTTAAAAAAAAGGAGGAATTCCTTCCTCTTTCTCCCCTCTTTTTCTCGTCGTGCACAATTTTAAACGGACGGAGTCCGTTCTTTATCACGAGATGGCCCACCATCCGGGACTCCTCCAATGATCTGAACCGTCCATCGAGTCCGATTGGGGATTCTGAACAAAATCCTGAAACTTCTACATGTGGATGTATCCAAACATGTGAACAATCCTATCCACAAGCATTGTTGCGTGCGACGATGTGCCAAGAAGAGAAACTCCGTTTCGGACTGCCCTGCTGGCGATCCACTAGAAGCTGAATCCATGCATCTCAGCCCACCAATTCGAGTAATCTTAACCGTCCATTCTACGGGTTCCAACTTGGCGAGGAAAGTGTCACATTTGATCAAATCTGAGCTTTTCGTTGGCTCTCCTGATCGATCCTATATGTTGTAAATAACCCTACCAATGAATCTAGAAGCTCCATTCCTAACGGATTAGGGTTTCATGAGAACTCACCATGCGGCGCGAGAAAAAGTGCCCGACTCATCAGTTTTGGAAACCCACCGAGTGAAGCATCACGGCTGTCCAAAAGGTGGTCCCCACAAGGTTTTTATGACCCATCCAAACCATCTAAAGGCATTAAATCCAAATGTCGGCCACCCGATTCTTTTTTATCTTCTTCATTTGACCAAGCAACTCACTAGCTAATGTAGCAGCCCATTCGCTGATCAGAGCCACTCGTTTGGTGGGCCAGTAACCCAAAAAGCTATCCCTTGTTGCTGATCAGAGCCATGTAAACAGGGTTCTGGTAGCCGTTAATGATCAACCCATTTAGTTCGTTGTCGAATGTAACTAATCCCGCAATTAGTTGCATTTGAAAACTCTAGAATGATTTTAGGAGGGGCTATATAAGCTACATTTTAGGGAAGCTCATTCTTGAAATAGAAAGGAAAATCAGAAGGAGAGGGAGTGAGTTTTACGCCGCTGCTAGTGTCGCACTGGGTCAGGTCGACTCAGTTCGAGTCGAGCGCTGGGGATAAGTCCAGACTTCTTCTGGTCTGGAAGTGTGTGGAAAAGAGAAGAAAGAAGAAGATGAGTCAAGAAAGAAAGATCAGAAGTAAGAGAGGGCTCAAGATCGGGTTCGAGTTAGTGCCTCACCGAGTTGGGCCGGATCTTGGGTTGAGTTGATCATGGCTGGATTGAGTTCCGACTCAGTCTGGGTCTTCCCTGAGTAAAAGGAGAGAGTATTATGTGGGCTGTGATAAAGCTATTGGAAGCGATCAAGGTCGGGGAGTGACTCGCTGGTTCGAGTTGTTGCTAAGTCAAGAAGATTCTACTTAAGATTGAATCAGGTCAAGTTTTGGTCCAGAAACCTTGCTGGACAGAAGAGAAGAAGATGAAAGAATGGAAGAGGAATGGAGAAAGATAGAAGAGGGGAAGAGGATCATGTGGCCTTACCAAGTTGACTCAGAGACTCAGCAACTCACCACATCCATATTTGAGTTGGACTCCACTTTGGGGCGGTGTTGTTGGTCGAGTTAGTCCAGTAACATCTTGGGTTTGCTTGGGGACAGATTCTGGCAGATGCTCGAGTCAACACGGGTTGAGTTTAGTGGAGCTTAAATTGAGTCAACTCGGTAATAACTGAATCTGCCGTATGATGTGTTGTCCTGTCCAGCAAATCGGAGTCGGTCATGTTTAGTATCAGGGAAATATTGTTTTCCACTCACTATTTGAGCCTGGTTTCAAAGTTGAGTCGCCCAGTCAACAATCGAGTTTGGTGAGTTCTAATCTCAAGAATTTTAGAGTTGAATCTTTTTTTGGGTTGAGAAAAGCTGATACAAATCCTTATTTGAAGTATAGGAAATGTTGGTTTCCAAATATCTTCGTAATTGTGAAATATGTACTGAGTTGTATTGGAAACCAACTCAATAAAGGGAATCTATTTTCTCCCATTTCCCACACTCAAATCCACGCTTCATTAAGGAGCATGAGTGTCATTGCAATCCAAGCCGAGCTCTTGCAATTCTAATTTGAGAGGACTTGATCCTAAAGTGTGCATGCATATTCCAACAAACGTTGAAAAGCGGACCCGACTTGAGAAGTGAGGATTACCCTTTAAACTTTTCTATATCATGATATTTAGCTCAGTTCATTTTTTTAAAGATGAATACTTTGCACGTGTGACTACTTTCGATATTGTACGTTGTTTGTTTTATCACTTGTTGATCACTGGATGGCTTTTTCTTTTTTCTTTTTTTTTTTCTTTTTTTTTTTTTAAATTTATATTTTAAGGTTCTCGAACTAATGGTCATTTGTATAATGGATTAAATGAAATTATGTTGTGGGCTTACCATTTTGTGGATTATTTGTGCCTATGTGGCTTTTGGGATAATAATTTTTTATTGCATCCTTATATGCACTATTTACCCTAGCGGCTTTGATAGACCATTTTCATATAATCTTGCGATGATAAATTCTACTTGCTAAACTATAATTGGCCACTAGTTGAAGACATTATCATTAAACATCTTAGTTGTTGGAGTCTCATGAGCAGAAGATGGTGGTATGAGATATTATGCCCGACTTATTGGCCTATGGTAGGTGATGAGCTCCCATAGTGACATTTGAGGTTTCTTAAAATGGCTGTTTGCAATTGGAATAATAATGGTTAGGCTAATCGTGCATTTCATGGTATGCGTTGGTGGATATAACACACAAAATTTTCTCAAGGCATTATGGGTTGTACCGTAGAGTATTTTACCGAGTGGTCCTAAGTTATTATCGTGTGCATTCAACTACTATAGGTTATCCTTTTCGCATGGACTTTTCCGGGTGCCTAGTTCTCCTTGAGCGTATCGTAGAGCACTTTTCCAGGAGATTAGATTGCCTTGGGTGTCCTCATTGCATGGTCTTTTTCAGGTGGCTAATTCTCATTGGGCGTACCTTTGAGTACTCTTCCAGGTGGGTAGTTCTCCTTGTGCAACTTTTTGCCGGCTGGATGAGCATCCCCAGGTTTATGAGCATATGCATGCATTCATGCACTTAAAAAATATATATATCATTGTGAAATTCATTTAATGTATGCGATGAACTCTGTCTTATTACTATGATAGTCATTGTGAAATATTCATTATAGATTCTTTCTATCAACTATGCTTAATTATCGTAGTGTTTTGATCAATCTTAGGAGGTTATACCTCATTACGATAGCCATTGACACTATCAAAACATATTTAATGGGTGCTGAGATAGGTGGATGATGTATAGGTTTACTCTGGTGTGTGTTTTTGTGTGTGTGTGTGTGTGTGTGTGTGTGTGTGTGTGTGAAATTGGATTATATTTAAAGGATAACACTTGGGTTTTTGGAAAACGAGTAATATACTCGAGTTTTTAAGAACGTGGGTGTTATAGGTTCTGCACCACTTTTCTTTTGGCATATGACATATCTCTAAATGAAGTGGTGTAAAAGATATCCTTAAGCGCAAGTAACATTTCATCATTATTAAATGCGTAGTGCCAACACAGTGGCATCTCATTGATCCATATGGGTGTGCTAAAAATGGCAGTAAACAATAATATAGAAAATTTGAATAATAATCCCGATCATCTATCATGAAGGTCCCTCACTTGGTCGCGCATCACTCCCCTAAATTTTCTTTGACTGCGTGTCCCATGTTAAAGGCTTACCATATGCCCAATAGTCACACCATGCATAGTGGCTTATGAATAAGATATCTCAACTTATGCAATATTTATGATAATATTTTAAATTTATGAAGATCCGGACAAGATAGACCTTACAATGTAATTCTCATCATCAGTAACTAACAATAAAAGGACCTCGAAAGTCTTTCAACCAAATTCACTCAAATCATATTCATTCCATGTACATGCAAAAAATAAAAAAGAATCCTTTAGACTCAAAATGGCATACTTTCTTGATCAACTCCAAGAATAGTAGTAGTAATGCATGAATTGTTGATCACTTCAAGTGGCTGTTTGATTGGGAAAGGAAGAATGACGATGCCTATGGCAACCAATTGGTAAGCGCCGGGGACAATGCTTTAATAATCTGGATGCTAACCCATATGGAAGTCCTCAGCATAGTTAGGTAGATAAGAGGCCCAAAAAGCCTCAGACCAGACGGCTGTTTAGTTATTTTCTTCCAAAAGTACTGAGATGGTTGTGGGAAAAGATCCCTGACATTGGTCTACAACTTTTTAAAAAATTGAAAAATAAAAATTCTTGAGATTTCTTTCTATAAGTAATTAACCACACACACTGTGCTACGGAAACTGACTCGAAACATTTGCAAAGCCCATCGAAATGGGTAAAATGTTGTTTCCCTAGCCTTGGCTGGACAAAGTTGAACTTGGATGAATCTTCAATAGATTGTTTGCTAGTTATGCAGAAGAATTTCATGCTTTGTTTTTTGATTTACAGGTAGCCCAAGGAAGGCATCTGTACTCAATGGCTTGAAATCGAAAGTGAAATCACTCAAGGGAGACTGGTCCCAAGGCGAGAGGTGGTCCATCTTGTGTAGAGACGTCCTTGATGGGCCGAATGCATGATAATCTCTCATTCTAATGCAGTTGCTTGACTGCTTGGCAGGTATTAGACCTCCATCTCAACAGATTTGGATTCATTCCCTTCCACCTTTTTATTTTGAAAGATTTGTATAATGATGATTATGTGGAACAATATAATACAAGGTGAGACACACTAAGTTGGTCACCTGGTGTGAAAATGAGGGAAATCCACTCATCAAAATCAATAGACAGCCAACCGTATGACTCAACATAGTACAGGTGTGGTGCACCAATTATGTGGATTGATCCTATCTTCCTGCCAAGTCATCTTCATGGTTGTGTCCACATTTTGCAAGGATTGTATTTCCTACATATGTGACACAATGGCAGGAATGAGGCGAGTGAATGTGAAAGTTCACATATAGGTATTGTATGGGTTCATTTCTCTTTAAACTATTCAAAGACCATGGCCATATAATCCAGTGTAAAAAACTACCCAAAGTTAATAAAGGCAAAAATATTTCTATAGAAAATATTCCCAATATGACTCTCTTTAAGATACAAATTGCACAAAACAATAAAAATTACCTTAAAATCACTAGTGTTGTTAAATGATTCGCAATGAACATATATGTACAATATACATATGGATGGGACCACATCAAAACAAAAGATGCAAGGTTGCCAAAGCTCATTGAAAAATGGCTAGGCATTTGTTCGGGCCTGGACAAACTTATATAAAGCAAACTGCTGGTAGGGCTATAGTTGCAAGAAGCATGGAGAAAAGCGGCAAAAGATTCTGGTGTGGGAGTTGGGAAATGTTTGTTCAAAAATGCTAGCAGAATATGAACAACCAAGAAGCATGATTCAAAATGGAACCAGCACCTAGTTAGATGGATCATACCCACTGTGAGCTTAACTTAATTAGAAAGATTATTGAACTTAAAGAGTAGGACACTTCTGACCAGAGTCTGTTCTCTTCTGGCAGCATCACATGATCAATAATAAATCTATTACATGACACTGCAGAACCTCGAAAGTTACTGGGAGAGTCCAAGATGAATTCCTGCCATAGGATATCCATTCATGTTGCCGTGTTCGCCTGCATCTCTTAGGCTTCAGCACATGATATCCCAAAATCAAAGCATCACTTCTCCCAAAATTATAGCAATACCCTTATCGGAAGACTTAATATCCCCTTCAAAAAACTTTGATCCATGTACAGACGCCTGCTTCCAAACTTCACCAACAATGCGAAGAAATTTAGAGCTTCCTGCTGAGTTGTTGCTCTTATTTGGCCCAGCAGGTGCAATTAGAGTATCCTCCAGAGTTCTATCCACATGACTATCGCAGAAGTGAGATGGACAATCTTCTGGTGGTAAGACTAAGAGGGAACGGGGATCTGTAGAATATCCTGATTGCCAGTGCACCTTGTTGTGTGTCTTACAATCAATTACCTTCAAGTGACACATATTTAAAGTGTGACACTGAAGTTCTGGAGTCAGTCCCTCCATAACATCTGTCATGGCCATATCATGCTTTCCCTTCAACTCATCAACTTCTTTATGTTGCTCCAGCAACAGATCCTCCAATTTCCTAGCAATCATTTTGATATCCTCTATCTCATGCTCAGTAACTGCTTCATGGTTTTCGTGAAATGAAGATGCACCATGTCCAGTGTGCAGGTCCACAATGCCACCATTTTCACCACCATTCAACTGAAAATAAACATGAGAAGCAGCTTTGTTCTTTACTTGACGAACCTCTTCAGTGCATGTTGCATTTTCCTGTTCCAAACATGTTGAGGCATCATTATCCTCTGTGCTACTATGAGTCAACAAGCTAGGATCATTCTTCTGACTCTGGGAATCTATAATAGTTGGATTATCTCCTCTGTTCTCGTGATTGTCAGGAGAGTTTGTCCTTTCAAAAACTCCACTCAAGCAGCCATCGCTGATATATAGATCTACTTCAGATGACATATTTGATCTGCAGTGCATCAGTGGAGAGCCTTCATTGCCTTCGTTGGGGGAATCAAACTGATACATTCGACATGATGGAAGCTGTTCTAAGATGAAACCACCTGAAGGATGCTTCGAATCACTCATTAATGTGGAACATTCGTCTTTATCTTCAGATTCGCATTTGTCTGAAACTGACACCAAATCACCAGAACTATCTTCGAGAGCTTCTCCTGGTATCCATTCTGGAACATGAGCTTGTATTTCTGAGTCAATCCTTGTGGCAATGGTTGTTACATCATGATCTGTAAGGTCCAACTCTGCCACCATTTCACTAGCAACACTTATTGCTGTGTCCGCTTCAATATCAAATGGAAAATGGATATTGTGAATATGACCTATAAACCCACAAAAGCAATGGTGTCATAAAAGAAATGCAACTGAACATGACATGGGTTAGAAATGAAACTTAAATAAATTAGAATGACAAAAAGTAAAATGTGTGTACCAGTGGAATCTAGTATTCGGAGTTTTAAAAATACAGTGTTGACATCTTTTCTTTCACCTTCCACCATGAAGTCTCGACTTACGCAAGGCAGGGTATCATTAACCCTTAAGGTAGTTTTTGCATTGGAGCTATGACAACTATCATCTGCATATTTCGTGCTAGATTGTGAGGAACCAATTGAAAGCTTCTACTTTTCCAAATTATAAATAGGCATCTATGTTCTTAGGCTCTTTTAAAATTTACCTGAGTAATTCAGATCAGATTGACATTGCAGAGAACTGCCTAAATTCTCATTGACTCCATCCGATTGAAGAAAAGGATCCATTAGTAATTCTTTCGCAGTTAATCTCTCAGAGGCATTGACAATACATTTCTCTATGAATTCTCTTACTCCAGGATCCCTCACCTTCTGCAATGATGCAGGCTTGACACCCTGTTCAAAAGCAAGAAATGACATGGCAAGTAGAAACTCTACTATGTGATATTTGGCACCACTAGGTCTTAAGAAGGCGACTCATACTACCTCAATTTCATTATGAAATCTAGATTGGGGTAATTGTGTATTGATTATTTTTCCATTACCAAAGATATTTTGTAAAAAAAAAAAAAAGTATAAGATGCATTTACAGAGTGATCACGGTCCCAAACAAGAAGTTCTGCATTGGTAACAGTAGCTGTAACAGTCACCACCGTTACTAATATGGAGTAACGGCCGATACGCCCCCATATCAGTTGATTTTATTTTATTTTATTTATTTTTTTGCTTGAAAAATTCTTTTAAAAAAAATCCAGAAAATCCAGAAAAATGCAAGCATTCCAAATATGCATTCTTTTCTTCTTCTTCTTCCGTTTTTTTTTTTGAACATGTTTATGATAATATAATGGTCCACTCTTTGATGAGAATGCTATTCTAAAAATCCCCATGCTGTCCAGTTTACCCTAGGACCAGTCCAACAGATAACTAGTCCACTGTGAATCCACCAATCAACGTATATCTCAGTCCCGATCTGTCCATTAGACTGTCCCTACTCCAGCCTTAATCTGTCATTTTTTCACATGTAAAAAATAAAAATAAAAAAAAACAAAAAATCCATAAAAACTCTGCAATCAACTCAAACTGTCCCCAAAGTATAAACAATAAACACATAAATGGGACTTTGGGATTTTTTATGTTCACTTTGCACGAGGTTTGTACAGATTAGATGTGCAAAAAGATAAGATAGCATAAACAGAGACATAAAAAGGCATGGACACATAAATTTATAGCTAGAACTTGCAACAACAGGGAAACAGAAACAGGTCAGAAATTGAGATTAAGGAACCTTACTGATGTTACTTTCTTGTATATTTGAGCTGCATTGGCACATTCAACATATGGGTACTCCAAGGTCACAAGCTCCAACAAGCACATGCCAAAAGCATATATATCTACCAACTCATTGTATTCTTCCTCATAAAGCTCTGGTGCCATGAACTCCGGAGTCCCTACAATCACAATTATGAAGACATGAATTCCCAAAATCCTTTGACAGTTCAACAAAAAGATGGGAAATACTTGCCAATGACACTGTGAGCTGAATGAGCCTGGCGAAGAATGGCTGCTAATCCAAGGTCACCGATTTTCACTTCTCCATTGTTTCCATTAACAAATATGTTGTCACATTTCAAATCCCGATGCATAACCGGAGGGTCATGACTATGGAGATAAAGAAGGCCCTCCAAGATCTGCTTCGACCAATTCTTCAAAGCTCTCAAATGTACATGCATGTGTTTCTTTCGATACCTAGAAAGAATAATCACCAATCAAAAACATAAAGGTGCATTTGGATGCACTATCTAGTTGAATTGTAACTGTTTGTATGATTAAGTGATATAACTAAATTCTGAATTCGTTGGCGGGCATTCATGTCAAGGGTCCGGACTCGAAATTGAAATCATGTTAGAAGTTGAAGGGTGTGCAAATTCAATTTGAGCAATAGTGGGATACTTCCTTATTATGAATACTAGGAAACACCAGTAACTATTTTTTGTCATTTCCTCTTGATACAATGAGTGTTTTCAATTCAATTTTCTTATGAAACCAAACACGGCAAAGATATTTGAACAATAGCCAGACTTCAACTTGTGCTTGCCAAATGCTAATATTGTGGCAACTAATTATATTACATGCAGCATACATGCTCACCAATTTTGACCTTGAAAATCACGGCCCTTCCTTCATGATAGAACAATCACAAATGGCCATTGAATTTAGACTACCGAAGATTCCACTGTTAATCTTCGAATTGATCTACAAATTGAACATTAGGATTGTCTCATCAATAAGATTCTCAAGGTACGCTCCAGCCATAGTAGGGCCTACAATTTTGACAGTTTGCATCGATGTCCGTACATGCCGCATGTAACGTGGATGCACTGCTGCTTCAATACTCCATGAAAAGCATATATTGGCATCTAGTTCCTCCAAAAAAATGGACAAGAAAATAAATAAATAAATAAAAAACGTATAAGATGAAGAAGAGAACTCACTGACGCAATGTTCCCGATGTGAAAATCTCGGTGATGAAATTGATATTGCCATGCTTGGTGTCGACCCATGAGGCGTAAAACTTGATTATGTTCTTGTGTTTTAGAGTCTTGAGCAAATGGACTTCAGAATACAGACGGTCCAAGTCATCTGTACTCCTTATGACATCGGCTACTTTAATCTGATTCCATGCAACTTCTATGCCTTCCAATTCATCAAAAGCTCTATAGCTAAAAAATTGTTACCAGTGAAGGACACAGATTCCCAGTAATAACCACATGCATTCATAATTCTATATGGGCATATCTTCAATTTGAATCAAAAGAACAACATAATTAAGTAAGAATTACAAAAAGGTAGGAAGGATACACTGTTTTGAATGCGCCCTTTCCCAACACATCTAGATACTAAAGTAAAACAAGCAAAGCAAAAAGCATGCCATGAGACAGATATCTATACAGGTAATTAAGGAAAAGCTATTTAGATCAAGCATGTTGAGAGCTAATTAAAATCCATGCCAAGAGTGTGTACAGGAAGTTCAGGTTTTCAATTCGTACAATTGGGGACTAGTGTTAGTGGTCCAAACCATTTATGTTATGGGACTCATCATAGACATATGAGTTGGAACCGTTGTTCCAGATACCAGCAATATTATTAAGAATATTGCCGACAGTATCAATATCGCCACAGTAGCAATATATATACTTCACGAAAACTGAAAATTTCCTCGTATCACTGATACTATTGTGTGTATTGCCGATTTATCTGCGATATACTGACAACAAGATATTATATCGCCACGAGCCCAGTATATACAGTCCATGGTGTCAGCGATACTGATGATATTATTGCCGGTGAAGGGATATCTTCCAAAAAGACATTTTGGGATTTAAGGTAGATTTGTACTAGTTCTCTTCAATATTTGTGATTCAAAATGGGCCAAAAGTTTCAAGGTGAGAATTTTCAGAAAAGTCCTTTTTTTTTTCCCTCAAGATCGTAGTGCGGATTTGAACTTAAATCAATGTCTATGAATGATTTCCATGCATTTGCATGGATTTAGGTTGAAAATTTCAAGATTTGGGGGTGGAAATCGGGGAAAATTGGTAAATCCTATTTTCCTCCATTTTCTCCCCTAAAATTGGTAATTGAGAAGTAAATTTTCAATAATGGTTGAGTTGGCCAATCTATCCATTCACCCAAACTTTTCCATTTTTTGGCGAAGTTTTTAAATATATAAGATTACAAAAACACAATAAAAAATCTATTTTAATTGAAAAATAAATATGTTGTTTTCTAAAATATTTATCAGTTATTTATTTATTTATTTATTTAAATCTATGGATGGATCATGGATGTTGACAAGTGATGTGTTAAACTTTTAAAAAAAAATTACTTTTTCCATAATTTAAAATTTATGAAAAATAAAATAATCTTTAGACTGTCCACAAATCAAAAGTTATGATTGCTCAAACAGTTTGATCTTTAGATAGTGTTTAAGTGACAATTTGTTGTACAATATGGTCTGTTACATTTGAGTTAATACATGCCATGTGTACAATTTCTAAGTGCCATAAGCAGACAAAGTACCATATAAATGATGATAAAAAAATTTTTATTCTAATACGCGTCATGGATGCTACACAACCATTTGGAAATTACTTCAAACTTGTAAATGTGGCATACAAGTAGCTCAAATCCAACTGTCCAGATTATCTTTTGTAGCTTAAATGCATCGTAACCTTAAATAAAAAAATTTAAAAAAAAAAAAACGAAAAAAAGAAAAGAAAAAAAAAGGCTTATCTCATCATTTGACAATCAAATTGGTGGACATTTATTGGATGGTGAAGAATGAAATATCCAATAGTTCTATATCAACAAACAAGTGTCCACAAAAATCAAAGGTTAGGATTGTTCAAACAAACCGATTTTGCGATTGAGGCTTAGTAACAGTGGGTTCCACAAGTTAATTGGTATAGTTTTAGTTAATATATATGCCGCATGTATAATTTCTAAGTGCCGGTGTATTAAGCATCATACACAGCTTGAGTTGATATAACTCCCCTCTTTAATGGCAACACATGGGCAGAGCGTTTAAAGCTCTTTTATGTGAAATGTCAGAGAGAGAGAGAGAGAGAGAGAGGGAGAGCAGAGCAGAGCCGAGCCTCTTCAGGATCTTTCATTTGCAATATATCATTGATATTGCGATATATCATGCAGCACAAGGGCATTTTATAATTCCTCATGTTTATCATATCGGAGACGTGTTACGATAATATTAACCAATATTACCAACACCTCAACATTGGTTGTCACTAGAGTAGTATAGATCCAAGGGTCATTCTGTTGTCACGTCACCGCATATACCCATTCGACATATCACTGTCCATACCATGAGAATGGACTTAGGGCACACTCATCAGTCATCCCTACATTCCATCATCATCGTCATCATCATGGCCCATGAGTGTATCAACACTTGGCATAGGGATGATCGGAAAGGGGTTGTGTCCAAGATAGATACGGAAAAAGCATTTGATCATGTTGAGTAGGAATTCTTGGACTACATGTTGCATAGGTTGGCTTCAGAAAGAAATAGAGGGGATGGATTCAAGAATGTGTTCATGCAACGGATTTTTCCGTTTTGGTTTACAGGTCCCCTAAAGGTTATTTCAAGGCGACAAGGGCCTTAAATAGGGTGATCCTCTCTCTCCATTCCTATTGGTAGTTGTAGAAGCTCTCGGTCAAATGCTAGATAAAGGGCAAGAGGTTGGTCTTATCCACGGGTTTGATATGGAAAATGTGAGTATTCAAATGTCCCATCTTCAATTCACCAACGACACCATCCTATTTTGTGATGCAGATGAAGTGGTGGTGGAAAATACAGATAAGATTATTATATGCTTTAAAGTTGTTTCAAGGCTTAAAGTTAACTCAGTAAAAATGAGATTTTGGGAATTCAAATGACGAAATATGAGGTTGTTAGGTTTGTAAATGTTTTTGGTTGCGGAGCAGCTTCCTTTTCGTTAACATATCTCAACCTTAATGTCTGCATCGACAAGCCAGTTAAACACCTTTGGGAAAGGTTTTGCAAAGGGTTGAGAGGAAATTATCGAGATGGAAAAGTCGCCATCTATCTTTGGGTGAAAGTCTTACACTCGCGAAGGCTGCCCATTCAAATTTACTCATTTACTTCATGTCTCTTTTCTGTTGCCCAAAGTCGGCTTTGGATAGACTGATGACACTATGATGTGATTTTTTTTTTTGGAACGAAGTCGAGGACAACTACAATTTTCATTGTCTAAGGTCGGAAGAGGTTTGTAAACCTATGGCCTTAAGGGGGTGCAGGGTACAAAGATTTGGACGGGATGAATTTGGTCCTTCTTGGGAAATGGTTGTGGAGATTCTCTATAGAAGAAGGAAGCTTCAGAGAGAGTTTATTTCTATTAAATACGGGGCTCGGGAAGGGGGGATGGTGGATTAAGGATTCCTCCCACTACAGGATGTCCGCTTTATGGAGGGTGGTGTCTTTGGTGACGGTTGAGTTTAAAGAGGAGGTATCCTTCTTGTTGGGGAATGGTAATCGCATTCGGTTCTAGGAGGGTAGATGGAGTGTCAATTTGCCACTTCAACTCTTATTCCCGAGCCTAGTTCATCTTTCTCCAAATAGGAATATTACAGTAGCTTGTTGTTTTTCCATGACTGGAAACATTGCGGTTTGGGCCTCAACGTGCTAGAGGGATATCTCGAAGGATGAAGCGAACAACGTTGTCAAGCTATTAACCCATTCGAGGCTTCATCACCCTGTCCTAGGGAGAGGGACTCCATCTGTTGACAAATTGGGATGTTTCTTGGTTAGATCCTTTCACATAGCCCCTTGGCTTGTGGGATGAAAGAAGGTGCTTACTATTAATAACCTCCAAAAAGATCCATGGTGATCCCCAATGTTTGTGTATTGAAGATGTTGAATTGATTGACCACCTCTTCATTCATTGCACTTTTGCTAGGGAGGCGTGGGTCATCTTCCTAGGCCTCTTCAACACCGCTTGGGTGATGTCGGGATCTATAGAAGGCTTTCTATGGGCTTGGCACGGTGGTGTAGGAAAGGAAGACTAGGTGGTGTGGTGGCTAGTTCTAATGGTCGTGCTTTGGGTCATTTGAGGGGAAAGGAACAACTGCTCTTTTTTAATGATAAACAGGGCTCGGTTGATGAGGTAGCGAGGAGGGTCAAGATAGATGTGAAGGGTTGGGTGTCCGGATTGATTTCTATGGGCATTTGTAATCTAGATGCTTTGTTATGGTTGTAATTTTCTTTGTGCCAGATCTTGCACTAGCGGTTTTTAATAAAGTGATGTTATCTTTCACACACACAAAAAAAAAAAAAAAAAAGGGAACTCTTTAGGAAACCCATCAATGAAAATTTTGAAGGCCACTAGCAATCCATCAAAAATAAAAATAAAATAAAGAAAAAAATACCCAATGCCCATCATCAACTATTGATCCCACCTTCATTTCCAACCTTTTACCCAATCACCACCTTCATCATCAATTGCTGATAAGTCTTTCATCACCAGTTGACCATCAACCCAAAGCCATCACTAATATCACACATCTTACGTCAGCTTGCAAATCACCAAGTTTAGAAAACAATCTGCACATAGCTGCTCAGCAAATCCCCCCAACACCATCATCTGCATCTTACAGGCCAGCCACTACCCTCTCTTAAGTCTATAAATAATAAAAGCAATCTGAGTATTTTTCAAGCAATGAATAGATAATTTGCTTTTTAGCTTTGAGATTATCTCAGATAGTATGACAGCATATGCATTGAAGGCTAATATCTAGACCTTGCTGAGCCGCTTGTAGATTTTCAATTGATAGGACATTTGTTGATTTGTCAACGAGATGCTCTAAATCACGTAGCTTGATTATCCTCTCATTCAATGTTTTCATCTTCATAGTTGTAACGAATGTGCCCCTTCATCAAACTTGTTCAATGTTACCAATTTCGTCATTGCAACTTGTGTGTGTGTGTGTGTGTGTGTGTCATGGTTTTGACTCAAATAGGCTGCATCATAGGTGA
The DNA here is from genome assembly GCF_029962835.1 of Magnolia sinica. Lineage (NCBI taxonomy): Eukaryota > Viridiplantae > Streptophyta > Magnoliopsida > Magnoliales > Magnoliaceae > Magnolia > Magnolia sinica. The sequence continues at coordinate 63,700,486 of NC_080577.1, forward strand.
AGTAGTAGTGTTATGCTCGGCAAGGTAGGGATAGGGACAACAACGAGTTTGAGAAACCTCATAACTCCATGTGGATCTAAATGCAGTGTATTTTTGGTTCTTTTTAGTGTTATATTGTTTGTGTTTGTCACGTGTATTGTATTAAATTTAAATAACACGAAATCCTTTATAATTTATTTTAACAGCACACAGTTTTGTCCTCGAAATGATGGAAAACCAGGCGTAGTTATTATTATTATTTTTTAAGTTCTAAGTGTGTAATATTGTGTCTTTTAACATCTATTGAAGTTACATAGTAAAATTCCACAAGATTATGTTTACCTCATGAAACATGATTGTGATGCATTACATAAAGATACATGCAACATTTCCCGATGATGCCTGCAATGCTTCCATATCGCAAGGGTTGTGATACATGGTGTGGTACCGACATATTAAACATTTTGGGTGGGTGGCAAATCAACCAGAAGTCTCTCAGATTGGAAGATCCTAGCAACAGGATATCTGCGTTGTTGCAGTTTGAATGTGAAACATTGCTGAATTATCTTTCTTGACTGTACATTTGATGGGTCATTTATATTCGGGAGATGGCCAATCCACGTTGTGGGCAGGCCCACAATATCAATGAATTTGATGGCCAATACCATGGCCCCACTTGTACAAAGCAAAAACAGGAATCAGCTGTAAAAAGTTTTGGGCATAGAATAAAACGTTTGGATCCAAAAATCTAAAAAGAATGAGAGATTGAAATTTAAATAATAATAATAATAATAATAATAAAAGAAATTGAAGAATAAGTAGAATGTATACTGACACGACCGTATCGATGAGAAGGATCAATCTCAGCAAATTCACGAAGGAAACCATCCGACTCGTCCAACTCATCCCATTCGGAAAAGGAATCTACAGGCGGCATTGCCTTTTCAGTATGAAGGAGGTGATTTACAATGCTGGGAAATTATAATAATCATTTATGGAGATTAGATTGAAGGATATGTTAATGAGAATTGATTTGAATATCTGATGATGATTCTCTGCGACAAATGAATATAATAGCATTTAGAGGGAGAAAGGTTTTCGAAATATGGTAATCAGGAATCTATTTATTTTTTCTTCTATTTTTAAAAGGAGGGTTGTTTTCTAAGAGGAGGAGAAAGGGAGAAGAACAGAGGGCAGATGAGAAGAACAAAAATAAAAATAAAAATAAAAATAGGAGGGGATCTAAAGTTCGACGTGAATTGCCTGCGCCTCGGACGCGGATTTCCTGCCAAAGTCGCTGGGATGCTAGGTGGGACCCACCGTGATGTTTGTGAGAAATCCACACCGTCCATCCGTTTTGAGAGTTCATTTTAAGACATGCGACCAAAACCTGAGTTGGATCCAAAACTCAACTGGACCGCACGAGAGGAAAAACCGTGGAATGAAGTGAAACCTTCCTGGGATCTACCTTAACATTTATATGCCATCCAAACCGTTTATGAGGTCATTCCCATTGGAATGAAGTGAAAAAACCAAGAACTTAGCCTGACATGAAACTTTGTGGACATACCAATGTTTCAAACGGTGGTCAGTGAATCCCTACTGTTTCGTCTCGTGCGGCCCACTTGAGTTTTGTATATACCTCTCTCTCTCTCTCTCTTTTTTTTTCTTTTTCGTTTTTTTTTTTTAAATTTTTTTATTTATTTATACCTGTAAAACATCATGATAGGCCTCCAGCCAACACAACCTTACCCGCAGGCGGAAGTCATGTGGGGCCAATGTCCTCGAGAAATCTAACTCAGTTTCACCATCTCATGTTATGACTTGAGCCCGAAAACGATGGATATCGAGAACTCAGTGGGCCACACAATAGGAGGCAGGGTGGAACCTGTTCATCCCCATTGTGGCAATCCTTGCTAAAGCTAATAAGGGCGAGTTTCGTGTGATATAGATAGATTTGCAAATTAAGGGTGAGTTTCGTGTGACATAGATAGATTTGCATGATGTATTATTTTTTTATTTTTTTATTTTTATACACACGCACACACACTTACCCTGGTGGAATTTCACCACCTTTGGATACTCGAACCCTTGACCGGGTGTCGAAACTCCCGAGAGTCTACCACCCGAGGAAGAGTAAGGATCCTTGCTTGGTGTATTTGGAGATAATTGGGATATAAGAAGAGAATTCTACTGTAATATAGTTGGATCTCATTGAGCAATGCCGTATCATTCAATAAGCGGTCGAGTGAATGGTAATTGTATAGTAAAGATTAGGGACAGATGGTTGGTGTAGAAGCAAAAAAGGGAACTGTCACAACATGGGAAGCATCCGAATAGCTAGCTTGAGACTATAAATAGAAAAAGAATTCAGTAGGAAGATAAGTCTTGTTCCAACCCAATTAAACCAAATTTATCTTTCAATTATCATTCCAATCATCCGTCATTTACATTCTATAGTATAATTGTAATGCCCTAGATTATGTAATCCGAGTTTAGTACTCATTTTCTGAAATTTTGAATGTTAACCCTTAAGGATATCCTTCATCTCACATTAAAATTTATTTTTTCCTAAGAATAAACATATTTGAATATAAATACCAAATGTATAAATGGTTGTCCAAAGGGCTTATACAAACCAATGACTTAAGACAAACAAATTTAAAAGAATATAGAATAACAAATATGAAAGACAATTAAAAATAAATAAATTTAAACTGTAAGATCAAATAGCTCATCATGCTCCACATCAATGTCAACTTGTGCATCATTTACGAATCCTGCACCAACTAAATATGATTTGATAGTGTCAATGGCTATCCCAGTGAGGGATACCCTTCAAGATTACCAATGCATCACAATAGTTAAGAGTAATATTCAAACAAACTCAGGAATATACACTATTCAATCTACACCTAATACGTGGAATACAAGAATATACAATTTACACTTCATAAGTAGAATATAAGGGGACATCACTTGAATTTTTATTTATTTTTTATTTTTTAAAAGAGAGAGATTAGCCTCATTTTACAAGTACAATTTAAGAAACTATAATATCAAAATTATAATTCACAACTCATGAATACAACACCAACTACACATCCAAAGCACGATTCAAAGTATAATATAAGAAAATACAATCCACTCCTAACAAATATAACACAATGCAAATGTAATATTGATTAGTATATGAATGTATGAATGCAATCAGCATGGGGATGCACATACAGTTAAACAAATGAATGAACCTTTTAAATAGTTGGCACAAACAATTAAAAAAAAATGAATGGACCTTTCAAATAGTTGACACATTCATGTAAGAGAATGGGTCTTTCAGACAGTCGACCCATTCAAAATATAAAGAGGGTCATCTGAACAGTAAACTGGTCTTTCAAACAGTCAACCAGGCACTCAATAATGCTCATGTGCCATGTATGCATGATTAATCCAACTGTTATTAGTCCAATTTACAAACATCACATCATAGAAGCTCAAAGGTCACTATGGGGGTTGTCACCCAGCATATGCCGACAACTCAGGTATAGTGTCTCATACCACCATCCTCGGCTTATGAGAATTTAACAAGTAAGATTTTAACACACTCAAATGATTATAAATAGTGTTGGTAAAATAAAGAATTCAAGGCATTACATTCATAAGAAACTCTACAACTAGTGGTCACTCATGATTCAACACGTAGACATTACCATCACAAGTCCAGATATAGTTCCTGTTGTTGCTCTGTTTTTGACTAGTTGTATGGGTGCAAGAGTGCCAGAATCGGATTTGTGGCTCAATTCAAACTGAACAACTATAACTCTAAGTGCCAAGATAGGCAGACACGTAGTGTATGACCGATACCTGATGAGATTGGTTACCTATTTAGCCACTCGCTCAATGTGTAAATAAGATCGGGCGATATTCAGAGGGTAGAGTTCATCCTCTGATGATAGGTTACACCTTTGCCTTCCATACGAAAAGACTTTTCAGTATAGATAAAAGAAAATGAGGAAGGGATTTTGATAGTCGGTCGTGAAGAACGGTTCTCGAATGGCCTATTGCAAAAGTGTAACCCTTCATCACTAATGATGGCCCAAGGCGTTCCGAACCAGGAAATGATATTTTCTTTTAAGAATTTAATGACCGTTCGATGATCATTGTTCCAGCACGGGATTGCTTCGACCCACTTAGTGACATAGTTTACTGCCAACACTATATAAATATTTCTAAAGAATTGGGGAAATGGTCCCATAAAATCAATGCCCTAGCAATCGAATGCTTCAATAATTAGAATGGGGTTCAAGACATCATATTTTGATGGGACAATCCTCCTAATTTCTGACAAAGCTCACAAGCTTTACAAAACTCATGAGTATCTTTGAACATTGTGGGCTAATAAAAGCCGCATTGCAGAATTTTGGCCGTGGTCTTTTTAGAAGAAAAGTGACCATCATGGGCCTGAGAGTGACAAAAGGAGATAACACTCTAATGTTCATTATCTGGCACACATCTCCTTAGAATTTAGTCTGGGCAATATTTAAACAGATAAGGATCATCCTAAAAGAACTTACGTTCCTCAACGAAGAATTTTTTTCTTATCTTACATAGTCCAATATGTCGGTGTGAAACCTGTGGCAAGATAATTCGCAATGTCAGCAAACCAAGGTAATTGTTAGAGTTTAAATAATTGTTCGTCAGGGAACATATCATTTATCGATGTCGGCTCGAGAGAATCGGGGAGATCGAGTCTCGAAAGATGGTCGGCCACTACGTTCTTTACTCCATTTTTGCCTCATATTTCCAAATCGAATTCTTGGAGTAGGAGGATTCATCTTATCAAACAGGGCTTGACATCCTTCTTGGAAAGAAGGTACTTCAGGGCCGCATGATCAATGTAAATGATGATCTTAGATCCAATCAAGTAGGACTTAAATTTGTCCAAAGCGAACACTACAACTAAGAGTTCCTTCTCCGTAGTAGAATAGTTCACTTGGGCAGCATTTAGAGTTCTACTTGCATAGTAAATTACATAAGGTTTCTTCTCTTTTCTTTGGCCTAACATCGCCCCAATAACATAGTCAGACGTATCACACATAATCTCAAAAGGGATGCTCCAATCGGGTGGCTGCATTATAAGCGCGGTTGTCAACATAGCCTTAAACTTAGTAAAAACTTCTTGGCATTGTTGAGTCCACTCGTATGGTGCATCCTTTTGAAGTAGATTACATAAAGGACGACAAAGATGGATAAAGTCCTTTATGAATCGTCTATAGAATCCGGCATGTCCTAAGAAGGATCGGACGTCATGTATTCTCTTGGGTGGAGGTAGGTTAGAGATAAGGTCAATTTTAGCCTTGTCTACCTTAATTCCCATGGACGAAATTATATGTCTATGCACTATTCCCTTAGGAACCATGAAATGACATTTCTCCTAATTTAGAACTAAGTTCTTCTCCTCACATTGCTTTAACACACGTCTAAGATTTTTCAAATACTCATTGAAGGATGGATCAAAAATAGAGAATTCGTCCATGAAGACCTCAAAATACTGCCCCACCATGTCAGAAAATATGCTCAACATGCATCACTGAAATGTGGCGGGGGCATTACATAGTCCGAATGGCATCCTTCGGTAAGCGAAGATGCTAAAGGGACATGTGAATGTTGTCTTCTCTTGATCTTCAAGGGATATCTCTATCTGATTGTAGTTTGAATATCCGTCAAGGAGGCAATAGTAAGAATGACCAGCTAGCCTTTCCAAAATTTGATTAATGAAGGGCAAAGGAAAGTGATCCTTCCCAGTAATGGTATTCAACTTCCTGTAGTCAATGAACATTCTCCAACCAGTAGTGACTCTAATTGGCACGAGTTTATTGTTGACATTGGTTATGATGGTGATTCCGGACTTCTTAGGAACCACCTGAGTTGGACTCACTCATTGACTATTGGATATAGGGTATATGATACCCACATCCAACAACTTAAGTACCTTAGCCTTAACTCTTCTTTCATATTTGTATTGAGTCCATGTTGTGGTTGTTGGGAGTTTTTCGCATTATCTTTAAGATGAATACGGTGAGTACAAATTAAATGGTTAATTCCCTTGAGGTCCGCAATCGACCATCCAAGGGCTTATTTATTCTCAATGAGAGTAGAAATAAGCATACTCTGTCACGCCCCAAACCCGGAAATCGGATTCATAGAAATCCCGATTGCCGAATCTGGTGCTGACAGCCTCCGTAGTACCCCATTCTCGGATCCTAGCGTTCACACGCCAGATTCCGATCCTGGGATCCTACAAGGAGGATTTTTTTTTTTTTTTTTTGCCAATATACATTTATCTCGTAATAAGCATAACCACAAGCATACCCAAATCATAAAGGCAACATCATCATCACATATCCACTAATATAATCATTTGAATACAATGCTGAAAGGGAAATACATATATCGAAATCAAAGCTCCAGAATACAACTGCACGCTCCAAGCTCAACGCTGCTGCAACCTAAAAACACCTGCACGCATCTATCGTGCATAAGCTTATAGAAAGCTTAGAGGGTGGTGTAAGTGTGTGCACAAGGTAAGTGCCAAGTATTCGGTACAATGCCATTATCATACAAACTGGAAGTACTGGTAATCCATAAACCGTACAATATCGGAATAAGCAAAGATACTAGCAAGATCATGAATTATCTGAGTAAACAGAAATACTCACAAGATCATAGATCATACGATAACAGAGTAAGCGGAAATATGAACAAGTCCATGAGCCAATCGATATATACGCAATATATAACAGCTACGCAAATGAGGAGTCATAAAGAGCCAAATATCAAATGTAGAGGATGCAATACAATATACATTTCTGATGAGTAACACAAATAGCATCAGTCGTACCTAGACCATATAACCATATAAATGCAATTGGGTATATAATTCCTTATGTGTTCACAAACACGTCAGCCATATCTAAACCATATAAATGTAGAAACACAGTAACCCAAGATGTCGTATGCCGCGGATGTAATGCAATATGCGGTGCGGATGGAATGACCATACTGGAGTGTGAAGTCGGGATGGTAGTACATAGTATCGCAGGCTATGGGGTCCATCACAAGAGACTTCTATCCAAACCAGTCCCATACCTAAATTTGGATAGTCGGACTCAATGTGGTAGACTCCAGAACTCAGGTTAGTCGCGCGCCCCAACCGAAATCTTGGCCATTGCGAAGGCACACGTATCAACTAGTTGCTTACCACCAACCCGAGTAGATAGTGAATGAATGAATGCATGAATGAGTATGCAACTCCCGCTCACTAAATCCACATATCGACGGTTCATCTCTGGGATCATCACCGGGTTTAGTACACTCCAAATGGCACCGCCGCTCTCCCACCCGCAACCCAAGTGAGCATAAGAAACCTCACTATCCGCCTTGCCAATAGTCGCCAATACCTATCCGCACGTCGATAGCGGACCCATTCACGAGCTGGTCAAACTCGGCCTAGTATTGCCCCCTACCCTCGGGCGGGTAAGGCCACACCCTCCCAACCGACCACGACACGGTGGGAGACGCGGCCTCCCGGTATTTGGCACTTGGGCGCTCATGTATCCACTCGGTCTCGACGTTGGGGCGTCTCCCGGCCACGGAGGTTTAGGGATTTTCACCCGGGACATCTATGGGCGCCGTATGCTAGAACCAAACATTTCCGGTGTCCTATTTGGCCATCCACGATATGCTGTGGAGGCTACGACCCGATGTCGCTAGGGCGTATAGTAATCATAATGCGAGATGCATGAGTCATACAATCCATCATGCATCGATCCGCACATACCGTGTGCTCATGTGAGATAACCTCCACCTATCGGGAGTCTCATAACAACATGGCTAATGATATATGCAATGATCAACCACCTCTCATAACAAACATGCGAGATGATGCGTATGGGCATCGTATCATGATGCTACATGTCACATACTCATAATGCGGTATCTACAACCAAACGATCGATAATCGACCTCGACCATGTGGACACTTAACCAACATTGCCCCCAAGGAATGGCCTACATAAGTCAAACATATAATGGGCACACGGCCTCACACAAAGGGCCTAATATACAATACAATGGGTCTTACTCAAAGGCCACATATACACAACAGTGGACCCCGCTCATGGGTCTAATACATATCACCAATGGGCCTTGCCCATAGGCCATGAATACATCACAATGGGCCTTGCCCATGGCCTCAAACAAGGACATGTGGGCCCTACACATGGGTCTTAAATGCAATTCATTAAATGGACCATGCGTCATAGGCTTAATACATATCACAATGGCCCTCAACTATGGGTCTCATGAATACATCACTGGGTCTCTGACAATGGCCATGGCAATCAATCGATACTGGAACGGCCTCGACAATCTGAATGCAATACAATCGACCTCAGCAATCATGGCTCGATACATATCAATGCCTCACATGGGTGATCGATAATCGTAGTCGGTCAAATCGGTCAGCAATCGGATCGATCGATAATCGAAATCGGCAAATCGGTCACGAAAATCGTAATCGGTTTCGACAATCGGGGTCGATCGATAATCATAATCGAAATCGGTCACGACAATCGAATCGATCGATAATCGAATCGGCAAATCAAACGCAATCGATCGATAATCAGAGTCGGCTAATCGGGATCGATCGATAATCGTAGTCGGCAAATCGGTCACGACAATTGAATCGATCGATAATCGAATCGGCAAATAGGGGAATCGGAGTCGGTAATCGGTTTCGACAATCGATCGATCGATAATCGTAGTCGGCAAATCGGTCACGACAATCGAATCGATCGATAATCGAATCGGCAAATCGGTGAAACGATCGATAATCATAATCGGTCTCGACAATCGAGGTCGATCGATAATCAGAGTCGGCAAATCAGTCAGGCAATCGGAGTCGGTAATCGGTTTCGACAATCGGGGTCGATCGATAATCAGAGTCGGCAAATCGGTCACGACAATCGGATCGATCGATAATCAGAATCAACAAATCGGTCACAGCAATCGGAGTCGGTAATCGGTTTCGACAATCGGGATCGATCGATAATCAGAGTCGGCAAATCGGTCACGACAATCGGATCGATCGATAATCAGAATCGGCAAATCGGTCACGGCAATCGGAGTCGGTAATCGGTTTCGACAATCGGGGTCGATCGATAATCAGAGTCGGCAAATCGGTCACGACAATCGGATCGATCGATAATCAGAATTGGCAAGAATAGGCCTAATAAGGCCAAAGGGAAGGTCACAATGAGGACATCTAACCATCATTGCCCATCAATGTGGACATTCAACCAACATTGCTCTCAAGGAGTGACCCACATAAGAGATTCATACACAACGTAACGGCCACACATACATCACATCGAGTCCTATTCATGGGCCTCTCATATGTCGCGTTAGGCTTCATACAAGGGCCTCAAACGAATCACAATGGCCATGCCCATGGGCTTTGAATACATCACAGCGGGCCTTGCCCATGAGCCTCGAATACATCGTAATGGGCCTCATTACGTGGGCCGCACCAATATGCCTCGTGGATATCAAATCGGGCCGCATCAATGGTCGGCATAGATGTACAATACATTCATCACGGCGAGCCGCACAAATGGACGGTGTAGATATACAGTACACGCATCAACGGTGGGCCTTTGGACGGTGCGAATATAGAGTACGTACACCAAGGTGGGCCCCATCACATGGGCCTAATATATAACAGGTGGACCCCACATATGCAGCGAATGGCCCCCACCAGATGGGCAGGGTGGGTACATACATTGCAGTAGAGCCCACGGTACCGTCCAAACATTTTCCACGTAAATCAGCACTGGCCAGACATTGCCCATGTAAAAATAGCACCTTCCATACATTGTCCAGCACCGTTCAAACACTCTGGATGGTGTGGATATGAAACATACATTGAGGTGGGGTCAACAGTACCGCCCAAACACTGTCCAGCACCGTCCAAGCATTCTGGACGGTGTGAATGAAACATATACAACACAGCGGGGGCTCCTTAGCACATCCAAGCATGTCCAGCATCGCCCAGATCGCCTGGACGGCGTGGATGATACAAATACATCACGGCTGGCCCCATATCATCAATGGATGGTACAGATGCAAATACCAACAAGGTGGGCCCTACCGTCAGCAAAATGGACGGACAGTTTAGATATGATAAACGCATCACTGTGGTACCCACTGTACAGATGAATGGTGGGGATAAAATACATAAATCACGGTGGGGTCCACACATCTAGTGGATGGACGGCGTGGCTGCACCGCACCCATATCATGGTGCGCCCCTTCCATAGAAAAACAGATGGACGGTGTGTGTATAACACATGTGTACTGAGGCATGGTCCACGTCCCACGTGTGGACATCACACACCAGGTGTGGTCCCACGTCCGTAATTGGATAGCACGGATGAGACACGTGCATCACGGTGGATTTCCACTGTCCGGATATCTGGACGGTGTGAATACAACCTATACATTGAGGTGGGGTCCACCTTCCTGGCCAATGGAGGGTGTGGAATATAGCACACGTACATCAAGTGGGTCACACCCCAGACGTGTCACACGTGTGGGATAGCCCCACGTGTCCAGAAATGAACGGGCGGGTACATACATAACACATACATCGTACTGGCCCCACAGCACTTGCTGTGATAATACGCCAACTGTATAGGTGGATTCCACCGTCGTCAAATGGACAGTGGATGAAACACATATCAGGGTGGAGTCTACCGTCCTGGTCAATGACGGCTGGATGAAGCCATACACCTTTGGCTACTGAAAGCTCTGCCCGTCCAGTTAAATGAATGGACGGTGTAGGAATAACATAGGCATCGTGGTGGGGTCCACACACATGGCCCACCAAATATATAACATATTATATTATAATATATGGATATATATAAACAAAAAGGGGGTCTCCAGAAAACTTGCTGACGTCTCAGCATCAGCAGCTGCAGCTGCGTGTGGTGCTCTAGCTAATCCACTCCCAGGCTGGTGGGTCCTACGTGCAGATGCAGCACGCCAAGATGGTGGGCCCCACATTGGATCAAGCTGCTATTTGTGTTTTCCTTTGTTCAGGGCTGCTGGACCATCCAACTGACCACTGGATGGTCTGGATCAAATATTAGGTGGGCCATGGGTCATCACAAGGGAGAGGGATAGAGAGAGAGAGAGAGACGTGATGGAAGGGAGGGACCCCGCCACTATGGGCCCTCCTTATATAATACATACATCAAGATGGGTCCCACATATGTGGGCCCTCAAATCATAAAATCAATAAATAAAAGCACCCACCTCGAGATCTCTTCTTCCTTCTTCCGCCAATGCATGATAGAGTCCCAAAGAAACAATTTCAATGGTGGAGATGATCATTGGATGGTGGAGATGGGAGATAGGGAGGTGGGCCACACTAGCTCTCTCATGGGAGCCATGGACGTGGGTTGCTCCATGGAGGGATTGCTTGGAATGGAGAGAAGTGAAAGAGAGAAATGATGTAAGGGAGTGATGGGAGAGAGGGATGGTGAGGTAATGGGAATTAATGAGTTTGACTTATGGGGAAAAGGGAAGGTAAGGTGGTATGGTAGGGTGATGTCACCCCTAGGGTGACATCATAGTAATTAATGTTTCTAGGGAAGTACAACAATAGGAATAGGTGGGTCCCACAATCAAGCGATCAACGGCCTAGATAATGCACGGGCCGGATCTTATAATCTGAGCATCGTATTGACGCACAAGACGCATCGTCGGAACCGCGGCGACGGCACGGTCAAAATGACATAGGTCTCATTTTGAGTCGGCTCAGGTTTACAAGATGTGACTCAAGAGCATGCGCCAATGTTATCTACTCGTCCCGGGTTGCCGAAACTCGACTAGAGGGAACCGTAGAAGTTTATGGAATGGTACAGGCTAGGTTACAGGTCTTACATACTCTCTTGTTCTTTCTCAAGGTGGGAAGAAATCACCACTGGTTATGTCTCATCTTAACCTAAGTAGACATATTTAAGATCAACGGGTAAAGGTTTTAAGTCAAGCTTCGGTGCTTTGAGCCTAGATGGTAGAGACACTACATCATCTTGGGGCGATTTCTCAAATTGTGGCCTTCACCAATTAACTTCAAGTACCGACCCAACATCAAGCATGACATCCATCTACCTAATCATGTCATCATCCAAATCAAGGGAGTGGGCCAAGCACGTCTCTAGAGGGTCAGAGTATAGAGTCAAAAGTGCTCTATCTTCCATGAGAGAATTAATATTGTTAATGTTTTGGGTATCGTCATCATCCTCTAGCTGTTTTCTCATGTTGAAAAAGATGTTGAGCTCCAATGTCATATTTTTGAAAGATAAATTTATAATTTCATTCCTACAATTAATGATGGCATTTGATGTAGTAAGGAATGGGCGACCAAGAATGGTGGGTATCTGAGTGCTCACATATATGATGGGTTGAGTATCCAGGACAATAAAATCTACTGGATAGTAGAATTTATCAACTTAAACCAACATATCCTCAATCATCCCTCTCAGTACACGAAACGATCGATTAGCAAGTTGTAACATGGTCCGGGTCGGTTTTAATTCACCTAAACCTAGTTGTTTATAAACCAAGAAAGGGATTAGATTTACACTCGCCCCCAAGTCAAGAAGTGCATGTTCAATCCTGTGATTCCCAATTACGCCGATAGTTGGGCTACCGGGATCCTTGTATTTTTGTGGCACATTTTGCTTGAGGATGACATTCACTTTTTCTGTCAAAAAGACTTTCTTTTGTATGTTTCACCGTCTTTTAGTAGTGAATAGATCTTTTAAAAATTTGACATATGAAGGGATTTGTTTAATGATATCTAGTAGAGGAATAATGACCTTCACTTTCTTAAGCACCTCTAGAATATCCTGAGAGTTAGTTAGAGGTTTTGGTGCAATCAACCGCTGAGGGAATGTCGCAATTGGCTTACACACTTATTCTAGTTCTTCCTCTTGTGGAGTAATGTTAGGTCTATCATTCTTATCTTCTTCCGGATCCTTAGACTTTTTAGCCCTCACCAGAATAGATTTATCAATTGTCTTTCCACTCCTAAGAGTGGTGATATATTTTGCTTGTTCCATTTGATTTGAAGAGCTTAAGACATTAATTTCACATTGCGATTTTAGATTGGGGAAGGGTTGAGCTGGAAGCGTTCCTTTCTTCCCACTCGTTAAGTGTGACTCAATCCTTTGAATGGACGATGCAAACATTTCTATTGTAGTTTTGAGATCCTAGATGCTTATACCATATTCTGGTTGAATAGCTCTTGGTTTTGCATGAATTTTTGAACTGTATCCTCTTAAGGTCTCTTTTGATTTAAGAATTACATAAGGGTCTCTTGTGGGTTAGCCGTTTGTCCATTCCTCCAACTGAAATTTGGATGGTTCCTCCCGCTGGAGTTGTATGTATTTGAGGTGGGTCCTCTGAAAGGTCTTTGGTAGTTGTTCATAGCATTTGATTTGTCATTCAATATTTCTTGAAAAGCAGAAATAGTAGTATAATTTTTGGTTGTTGATGAGTATCGAATATTGCATATCAGACCCAGTAATTTCCTGATTTTACATACATGATAATGTTTAATGCCAGATTTTACTCGTGTTTTTATTACAGGATAATGTTTAATACATGATAGGAGTGTGTATTGAAAGATGATGTTAAAAATATGGATTTAGCACTCCAAAATTACCAGAGCACGTGATAGATTCCAGAAAACCAATAGTGAAGATTTTACACGCCTGGGATTTGAGGGAAGCAAGCCAAAGGGGCCCGAAGGACGTCCAGAATGCAAGATCACATGGTTTCCACCATCCGATCAACTCGAAACTTCATACATGTGATGGGGGCCATAAATTAACCGTACATATTAAATTTCAGCCATTGAGGATCTCGGGAAGTGGTCCAACGGACAGATCAGCCCATTAATCTTCACTTTGGGGCCCACCTGATATTTGGAACTGCCTCAAACTTGGTTTTGGCGGTTGAAATTATATGAAGGAAAGGATGGACGGTGCAGATTTCCCACAAACATTACATTGGGCCCCACATGCTTGAGCACGTGCATAAAGTGCACGTGCGCTGGCGCTACACCGTACGGTTGAAGGGTCAGCGCAAGCGCTGACCCGAGGCGTCTTCGTCGAAAACGGCACAGCCGTTTCCAGCGTTAACGCTGCCGATGGCTGTCCTCAGTTGTGGGCCCCACACATTACCCAAATGCATGATCCGGGCCGTTCATCAGGTTTACATGAAGACCATTAGCATTGCCTAGGTGGCAAAAACTTCAAATGATAGCATAGATCAGTTTTTAAACCGTACAAACGCAGGATGGACGGCAAGACAGAAAGCCACGTGGGCTGTTCCGAATCCACCCCAAAACCAGTCAATTCCTACTGATTTTTCGAGCTGAAACCAATGGACGGCGTGGATTCCTGTGAAAAGTCCAATAATGGACCCAACCATCATCGTAGCGTCGGTTTGGCGTCCGCGAAACGCACGGATGCTGCCAGTTTTTGCGAAAATTAGTGGGCCCCACTCGTCAACCTTTCGGAAGATCTGATCCGTCCATCGTGTAGAGGGCTTCGAGAGCTTCAAAATCATGTTGATATTCCTCGCCCATGCGTACACACGTGTGCAGTACAGAGGCCAAAGTAGACTGCCCCGGGACGTTCAAAACTGAGTTTTTTGAGATTTCTTCTGTGGGCCGCGCTAATGGACCTTCAAAACCACCTATTCTTGACTGAAATTTCGTTCTGAATCCAATGGACGGGGTGGATTTTTTAGAAAATACCTTTGTGGGGCCCACCGATCACGGCTGCGAAAATTTGTACTCCAAGTCCTTCTACGACTCTGCCACCGACCCCAGCCATCCAGCAGCTATAAAAGGGGAGTTTTGGACGTGGGAAAGGCATTCAGAACCAGGGGATTCCAGATCTGGAGCAAGGGAGAGAAGAAAGAGAAGAAAGAGAAGAAAGAAGAGAGAGAGAGATTGTTTGGTTTGATGTTTTTTTATGAATTTTATTGTAACGACCTTGGAATTTCTGTGTTAATCTTTCCTTAAGTAGTTGTTTTGGAGTAATTAGTGCTTTACTCGATTGCTTGTGAAGTCCGCATCAATCACTTTAAATTGTATCTGCATAGCTCTAAACGTGTAGATTAGTGAGCGCTACGTTACTCTGAAATCTGGGATCCATCGCTAAATCCAGTTGTTCTGGGGAATTTTTGGAAGATCTGGATCGGATCTGGACCGCGCGTCGAAAGTCCGATAGCGATGATCTTAGGCTGTTGCGGTCACCGAGTTGGGCTTGATCTTCACCTCGAAAATCAAGTCGATCTGATGTTCTGGGTCGATTTGGTTGAGCTCGGAGTGAAGAGTGTGAGAACGGTTGGAATTTATTAAGCTTTTATTGAAATCAGTGGTGCTTGCGCGACGATTTTAAGCATTCTCAATCCGTTGGATTTCGACCCAATTTCACCCTCCGATCAGGATGTGGCCCATGCATATCCTAGTGCTTGTGGACATGATCGAGATTCGGTGACCGTTGAATTGAGTGTGGTCCGCCACGCTGATCTGAAGAGCCGGTCAGTATGAAAACTCAGCCTGACCTAGATCCATGGTCAAGGAGCTTAAGTCTGACCTTTCGTGGTTATAGGCCCACCAGAAGTGCTTCGTTGGATCGAGAAAGGTGTGCTTTGGTTATAACCTAAGTATACCTTGACCCTGGGTTTATTTCCATCATTTTAAGGCCTATATATAGTCCTTAAACCCTAGCTCTCATTTCCATACGAATTTTCTCTAACCCTAGCTTGGAAAGAGAGTGGAAAAGAGAGAGTTAGTGAGAGAGATTGGTTGGTGATTCATCTTGATTCTTCCTTGTTCTTCTTCACCTTTGAACCTTTACTTTGAATCGTTCCTCTGACGATTCTGAGTTCTTTTGGGGTAAGTTAACCTAACCCTAACCTGTGTTAGAGCTTAGATTAGACTTGGTGTTGTTGTATCTCATTTCTATCCTTATTTTAGGGTATTCTAGCGCCGTTGACGAAGACAACTCGTCTAAATCAGCTCGGCGGTTCTTTCTTCGCTTAAGGTGCGGACTTTAAGTGTATAGGTTATGGTTTTCAAGGCTTTCAATCCCAGTTAGTGGTTTATTCTTGTTATGGATGAGATTTCACATGTCAAATGTTATGTTTACATTGCTTTCCTGATATGCATGTGCTATATTGAGATTTGTGTATTCTAAGTGTATTTATAAAGTACCGTATACGTATAAAATACGCACTTGTGTTTGCCATGATTATTTGTCATGTATGTATGCTAGATGCATGTATGACAACTCCTTGGTAAAAGGAATTGTCTAAGTGCATGTATTCCAACATACGTCATGTATGTTGTTCCTTGTATGCTAAGTGTTTGTAGAAATGCATGAATGATCTAAGTGTAACTGATTACACTAATTGTGGGCGTTGAGAAGTGATTCTCAATACTCCTATTGATGCGCATGTTTTCCTTTATGCAGTTACCTTTCAAGTTATTTAAATTCAAGCATCTCCTATGCTTACATTTATGTTAAGTTGATATTCTTCAGATGCGTTTGTGCCATGATTTGAGTTATTGTTCCATTACTGTTTTACATTCCATATGAATATCTGTAGTAGTGTAGGATATTTGGGACTATGCCTTAGTCCAGGAGATCGGTAATTGACCCTATATTCGTGGTTGAGATTGCTTTCGCCACGTAGGACGTATTAGACGAACCCGAGCCGTATTAGAGTTGGCGGCAGTGGTTTGGCCACGCGGAGTGTTTGCGCACTCTATGTCGTTCAATTCAACGTGCGCTCGTGCTAGTCGAGTTCGTCAAGTAACCCGATTGTCCGATGTATGTTAACCATGTATGGACGCTACTGCTTGAATCTAGGGTACCGAACTTACCAGTGAAATCCTAATAACCATGGTACCTGATCCGCTAAGACTCATGAGCAGGACATGGTGGTATGGGACACCGTGGTCGAGCTGTCGGCCTACGCTGGGGTGAGGAGCCTCCCCATAGTGACCAGTAAGTAACTTAACTCGTGAGCCGATTATGGTGGTATGGGATACTATATTCGTGCTGTCGGCCTACATTGATTGGTGACGAGCCCTTTGTAGTGACCTCGAGCATACCTGGATACCGCAAGGAGGTGACGAGCCGATCTGTGGTAGTAAGGGCATGAAAGACGTGCATTGATTGGTGACGAGCCCTTTGCTACGACCTCAACTATATGATCGTATGAGATATCTAGGATTGACGACCCTAGTATGGATCACTGTTTGGATGGTGATATGAGGAAGGTATCTTAGCTTCCCAATCCTGTTGTGTGAAATGGACTAATAACAACTTGGTAATCATATCCATGCACCGCATTTGCATGTGCTTTGTAGATGTGGCGCACTTTGAGGCGATGTCATGCGTAACGTAAGATGAAGACGCTGAGGGTGTACGCGTGAGGGCACGCATCATACCGCATTCATACTTGCATTAATAAGAGTACTTAGGATTTATTTAATTGTCCCGCTTTATCATTACTGTTTGATTGAACTGATAACATGTTAACCAGTGCCTTATTGTTCCACTGAGTTGATCACTCACTCCCACGTTTCTGGGGCGGTGTTACACACCCACCAGACTCTGTCTTAGGCCCTGATGTTGCAGATGTGGATGCGACGTCTGAGGCAGAGCGGGAGCTGGATGACGACGAGGCTGCCTTCTCCTATATGCAGTTTTCAGACGGGTTCTAGCGAGCCTCGGTCTGATGCGTGGGATTTTCTGGGATATTTTTGGGGACTGAACTGATGTAATTTGATACTTATAATTTTGTTAAATAACACTTTTACACGATCTGGTTATATATGTAATTCAGGGATTACACTTGTACACATATTTTATTATAAGTCTTCCGCTTGCTTTATTCACTTATCCCTGAATCATATCTGTGTTTTGGCTTAATCTATTCCATGTTTTATGCACTAATACAGTCAACATACATTCATCATTAAATATGTTGCATAAGTGATGTTTTGGAACTCGGGAGCTGAGTTATGCTCGACCCCCGAATTTCAGGGCGTTACATTTATTTAATATTTTTTATGGATTTTATGGGTCACTAATCTCTCAGCTAGGGCTGAGATGAAGCCCCTAATTTGATTAGCTCTTGTATTGGTTGATTTACTTTGAATTTCAATTAATTTGTTTCTTTCTTTAAGTGGGCTTTATGGGTTTAAATTCTATACTTCTCCATCTATGAACTTGACCAAAGTATATATATGGATGTTGTTTGGATGCTTATTATAGGTGCTTGTGTCTGATCAAGAACAGGTTTCCTATAGAGGAAGAAACAGGATGCTTTAATGAATTGTACATCCCTTATGCCCGACCAAGGATATGGGATATGTCATTCATGGCATTGCTTAAAGGAATTAGACAGTCTGTATGCCCGATTAAGGACACAGATTGTGCTTTCTCTATTTAAGTGGTATCAATCTAGATCAAGGTGAATCAACAGACAAAACAAGGGTTAGGATAATTAGGGGTGGATTCGAAAGTCCTAGTGCTCTCTTTCTGATTGAATTTTCTTCCCTGTTCTTAGTTGTTTTGTTTCCTTAAAATTGTGCTTAGTAGTTCATTCCATTATCTGTTGGATTAGTTAAGGAGAGTCATAGATTTGAATTGTAACGACCAGTCCTCGTGGGAACGATCTCGTAATACGTACCGTATCTGCATCTGATTCGTATACTTGCGAGTTTAAATATCATTTAAATCGTGTTGATTTAAACAAAACATCAAGTTTTTGGCGCCGTTGCCTGGGACTGTTTCGTTCCAAATTGAATTTGGGATTCTCTCTTATCATAATTCATAGCTTAGGATTTTTTCTAACTTAGAGTTCTTTTCTTGATTTTAGAAACTAACCTATTTCCTGTTTTGTAGGATCCTGACATAAATTTCTAAGTTAGATTCTAACATAGATCTCCAAATTGGAAGTGAAGGAGGAGCTCCCTATTCTTCAGACATCAATCATCTCCTTTTCCGGGTTCTTTCTTCCCATTCTTATTTACATAGTTTTAACTTGTTTTAGAATCTCATAGTTCCTAGGTCTAGTTTTATTTCTCTTAGGTTGCTTCTTAGTTTAGTTTTCTTTCTTACATTGCAATAACATAGTTTATGCTAGGACGTAGATCTCTGAATATAGAACTAGCACCGTTTGATCTTGAGATTGAAAGAACAATTCGTGAAAGATTGAGAAATAATCCTGTTGAAATGGCGAATGAGACTGAAGTTAAAGCTCTCAAAGATTATTCAGCTCCTGTCCAATTTAATGCGCCTTCATGTATAGTGTTGCCAACCACTACGGCAGCACACTTTGAACTTAAACCTGGAGTCATACAATTGTTGCCATCCTTTTATGGATTGGACAAGAAGGACCCATATCATCATGTGAAAGAATTCTTAAACATTTGCTCCACCTTTAAGTTCTAAAACTTCTCAGACAATTCGATCCGCCTACGCCTGTTTCCTTTTTCTTTGAAGGATAAGGCGAAAGCATGGTTGAATTCTCTAGAAGTTGGATCTATCACTACATGGGACCAACTGTCTAAGAAGTTCTTAAACAAGTTCTTCCCCGTTCACAAAACCAATGCCCTCCGTAGAGAAATTACTAACTTCACACAAAAAGAGGGCGAGCACTTTCATGAATGTTGGGAAAGAGGAAGGACTTGCTTCTTAAATGTCCTCACCATGGTTTTGAGAAGTGGCAACAAGTTCAATACTTCTATGACGGTCTGACACCACAGAACCGTCGCATGGTTGATGCCACCAGTGGAGGGTCATTCATGACCAAAAGTGATGTCGAAGCGTGGAACTTCTTTGAAACCTTGTGCGAAAATTCACAGCAATGGGATTATTCAAATAGAGGTGACAGAAGTCCCCAACTACAAAAGAGAGGTGGTATATATGAGATAGGAGTCATGCCAGAGCTGAGCGCCAAGCTTGATAACCTGACAAAGAAAGTTGATGCTCTGGTATTAAATAATGGACCACCACAAACAGCTCAAGTCGAGGCATATGCCACATGTTCTAGTCCTGCCCATCCTATGCAGTCTTGTCCATCTGGTGCAGCACCCAGAACTTTTCTCTGAACAAGTTCATGCTATGAACACTTTTCAAAAATGGGAATGATCTTTACTCGAACACATACAACCCAGGGTGGGCTAGACATCCAAATTTCTCTTGGAAAAAAGGACCACAACAAGGAGGACCATCTGGAAATCCTCCCATGCAACCGCACCTCCAAGTTGGCAGTCAACAACCTCGACAGTTTCCACAATATCAACAACTGCCTACACAATCAAGGAAACCATCTCTTGAGGATACACTCCATCTTTTCATGCAGAGTTCTCTCCAATTCCAAAAAGACACCCAACAAACCTTACTGGCCAACCAGCAAAGCTTACATGCAAATGCACAATCCATTGCCAAGCTGGAAGTACAAATGGGTCAACTAGCTATCACATTGAGTGAGAGAGAGAAGGGCAAGTTCCCTAGCCAACCTGAGGCTAATCCAAAGGGACAGTATGAGATTGGCTCTAATTCCAACCAAGGGCAATATCATGAACAGGCCAAATCGATCACTACCCTTAGGTCAGGCAAGCAGATTGATAACAAAATAGAGATGCCTGGGGATGAATCAAATTCTAAAACAGAAGATCAAGATGAAGCAGAGAGCCATACCAATGCATCCAAAGTCCAAAAGCTCTCTGACTCTCCAAGAGCAACTAATGTGCCACCTTATGTGCCCAAAGCACCCTTTCCTCAACGTCTGGCACCAATAAAGAAAAGAAATAACTTTGATGAAATCTTGGATGTGTTTCAAAAAGTGCAAGTCAACATCCCGTTGCTTGACGCTATCAAGCAAGTCCCTGCTTACGCTAAGTTTCTTAAATATTTATGCACTCAAAAGCGTAAGCAGAATGTTCATAAGAAAGTCTTCCTTGCAGAGCAGCTCAGCTCCATGATTCAACATAACACCCCTCCTAAATTTAGGGATCCAGGAGCTCCCACCATTTCTTGCGGCATAGGAGATCATAAGATCGGGAAGGCATTACTTGATTTAGGGGCGAGTGTCAATTTGTTACCATATTCGGTTTATGAGCAGCTAGGACTTGGTGAGTTGAAACCGACTAAGGTAACATTACAACTAGCCGATAGATCTGTCAAGGTGCCCCGGGGTGTTATTGAAGATGTGTTAATCCAGGTTGATAAATTTTATTTTCCAGTGGATTTCATAGTTATAGATACTCAACCTGTCCAGAATCTTCATAGTCAGATCCCAGTCATTTTGGGTCGTCCATTTTTGGCCACATCTAATGCTATTATCAATTGCAGGAATGGAGTTATGAAATTGTCCTTTGGTAACATAAATATTAAACTCAATGTTTTTAATGCAGGACAATAATCCTCAGATTTGGATGACATATTTGAAGTGGACATGATCGAGAGCCTTGTGCAGGACTCCTTCTGTATATTTTTTGAAGATCCTCTTGAGACCTGCTTAGCACAATCGGGCATGGATTTTGACATTGATAGTCCCATCCATGAAGTCAATGCATTGCTCGACTCTACTCCTATATTGGAGACTGAAAAATGGAGAGCGAAAGTGGAACCTCTTCATCCCTCTGAGACTCTTCCTGACAGCACAGTTTGTAACTCTGAGAAGACAAAGGCGAGCAGGCTGCTTAATGTTCTTAGAGCATATAAGGCAGCAATTGAACGGAAGATAGAAAAAATCCAGGGAGTATGCCCCATTGTATGGATGGATCATGCTGTGGTAATATCGCATAACATGCAAATGAAGCGTGATCCTAACATAGAAGAAGTCGTTCGAGCAGAAGTCCTTAAATTATTTGACGACAGTGTCAGTTGTCTTATTTCAGATAGCACAGTTCATGGGAACTCACATCACTTGTCTGGGATCGGTTAATGAAAGTGTTGAGGTAATTTCTTTAGCGGACCCTGGTTATAAAGATTATTTCATTCATGGTCCGTTCTTGTCTGGCTGAAGACGTTAAACTTAGCGCTCATGGGAGGCAACCCAAATTTTCATTCCATTTCACTTTTCTCATTCATTAGTTCAATGTTTGTGGGTAACATTACTGCAAACCCTCACGAGACTACAACTCGTCCACTAGGGGTAACCTAGGGGTTTAAAGGCTTGTTGCATGCGCTAAATGCAATCGAGAGCACCTGCGAAAGTGGTATAGGTAGGATCTTCTTTTGTTTTTCTTTTTGTTATTTTTATTTATGTTGATTTCTCTCTTGTGCTAACTCGCTTTTACGTTGAAATTTTTCACAAATTTTGAGAAAGCTTCTTGATTCTCCATCCAGGTATTATCTTTTCATCACTCCTCTTTTATTCTCGTTGTCCCATGTGCATTGCTTGTTTATTTCTTTTACATTGAGGACAATGTAGATTTTAGGTTGGGGTGGGAGATTAGGGTACCTAATCAGTATTTTCTTAGTCTTGAGCAAAATTTGTGAAATTTTTAAAATTTTTTCTAAATTTCTATTGAATTCAAAGTGATTTTGAAGGATAGTTGTGATTTTAACATTATAAGATACATGATGTTGGTAACTAATGACTCTTGGATTCGGCCATCTGCTTGATTTCACAGTCAATTTTGAATTGTTAATCCATGATTAGACGTTGTAAACATTGATTGAGTCATGATTTCACATATCACATCTCGCTTGCACATTAAGTTTTGGTTCGATAACTGAATGATTAACTTGGTAAAAAGAAGAATTAAAAGGCTAAGTCACATAATCTTCACCATAGGTTTGCTCCCTATAGGTGTAGATTTGATTCTCCATAGTTGACTTATAAAAAAAATGAGGCGACGAGTTTTCACCATAGGTTTGCTCCCTGTAGGTGAGGATTTGATTCCCTTCCTTGGCGTACTGTTCATAAAGAAAATCAAAAAAAAAAATGAAGGCTGAAAGGTTGATCTAAAATGCTAGTGTTGGTTGTCAGGAATTCTGTTGTTAATTACCAATTTTAGCATGAAATTAATTATTGGAACTCTTAATGATTGTAAGCTGAGATTATACTATACACCTGTGGAACTCAATGTTTAGGAATGTTCTAATTAATGGATTAATATGTTGAACTTGATTATGAAGTTTACTGTGAGCTTGATTTCAGGAGAAAATTCTACTTACCATTCATGAATCTTAGAATTTTCACATCTCAGCTATCTGTTCACAAGTCACTTGAGTTTACAGGAATCGTCTTTTATTTCTAAAATTATTTTTCGCATGTTTTGCTCGGGACTAGCAAAATGCTGGTTGGGGGTTGTGATGAGTATCGAATATTGCATATCAGACCCCAATTATTACCTAATGATAATGTTTAATGCCAGATTTTACTCGTGTTTTTATTATAGGATGAAATCAGGAGTGTGTATTGAAAGATGTTGTTAAAAACATGGATTTAGCACTCCAAAATTACCAGAGCACGGGATAGATTCCAGAAAACCAATAGTGAAGATTTTACACGCCTGGGATTTGAGGAAAGCAAGCCAAAGGGGTCCGAAGGACGTCCAGAATGCAAGATCATATGGTTTCCACCATCAGATTAACTCGAAACTTCATACAAGTGATGGGGACCATAAATTAACCGTACATATTAAATTTCAGTCATTGAGGATCTCGGGAAGTGGTCCAACGGACAGATCAGCCCATTAATCTTCACTTTGGGGCCCACCTGATATTTGGAACTGCCTCAAACTTGGTTTTGGCGGTTGGAATTATATGAAGGAAAGGATGGACGGTGCAGATTTCCCACAAACATTACATTGGGCCCCACATGCGTGAGCACGTGCATAAAGTGCACGTGCGCTGGCGCTACACCGGACGGTTGAAGGGTCAGCGCAAGCGCTGACCCGAGGCGTCTTCGTTACCGACGGCTGTCCTCAATTGTGGGCCCCACACATTACCCAAATGCATGATCCAGGCCGTTCATCAGGGTTACATGAAGACCATTAGCATTGCCTAGGTGGCAAAAACTTCAAATGATAGCATAGATCGGTTTTTAACCGTACAAACGCAGGATGGACGGCAAGACAGAAAGCCACGTGGGCTGCACCGAATCCACCCCAAAACCAGTCAATTCCTACTGATTTTTCGGGCTGAAACCAATGGACGACGTGGATTCCTGTGAAAAGTTCAATAATGGACCCAACCATCATCGCAGCGTCGGTTTGGCGTCCGCGAAACGCAGGGACGCTGCCAGTTTTTGCGGAAATTAGTGGGCCCCACTCGTCAACCTTCCAGAAGATCTGATCCGTCCATCGTGTAGAGGGCTTCGAGAGCTTCAAAAGCATGTTGATATTCCTCGCCCATGCGTACACACATGTGCGGTACAGAGGCCAAAAGTAGACTGCCCTGGGACGTTCAAAACTGAGTTTTTTGAGATTTCTTCTGTGGGCCGCGCTAATGGACCTTCAAAACCACCCATTCTTGACTGAAATTTCGTTCTGAATCCAATGGACGGGGTGGATTTTCCAGAAAATACCTCTGTGGGGCCCACCGATCACGGCTGCGAGAATTTGTACTCCGAGTCCTTCTACGACTCTGCCACCGATCATCGGCTATAAAAGGGGAGTTTTGGACGTGGGAAAGACATTGAGAACCAGAGGAAATAACTTGGAGCAAGGAGAGAAGAAAGAGAAGAAAACAAGAAAGAAGAGAGAGAGAGATTGTTTGGTTTGACGTTTTTTATGAATTTTATTTAATATTTTTATGGATTTTATGGGTCACTAATCTCTCGGCTAGGGCTGAGATGAAGCCCTAATTTGATTAGCTCTTGTATTGGTTGATTTACTTTGAATTTCAATTAATTTGTTTCTTTCTTTAAGTGGGCTTTATGGGTTTAAATTCTATACTTCTCCATCTATGAACTTGACCAAAGTATATATATGGATGTTGTTTGGATGCTTATTATAGGTGCTTGTGTCTGATCAAGAACAAGTTTCCTATAGAGGAAGAAACAGGATGCTTTAATGAATTGTACATCCCTTATGCCCGACCAAGGATATGGGATATGTCATTCATGGCATTGCTTAAAGGAATTAGACAGTCTGTATGCCCGATTAAGGACACAGATTGTGCTTTCTCTATTTAAGTGGTATCAATCTAGATCAAGGTGAATCAACAGACAAAACAAGGGTTAGGATAATTAGGGGTGGATTCGAAAGTCCTAGTGCTCTCTTTCTAATTGAATTTTCTTCCCTGTTCTTAATTGTTTTGTTTCCCTAAAATTGTGCTTAGTAGTTCATTCCATTATCTGTTGGATTAGTTAAGGAGAGTCATAGATTTGAATTGTGACGACCAGTCCTCGTGGGAACGATTTCGTAATACGTACCGTATCTGCATCTGATTCGTATACTTGCGAGTTTAAATATCATTTAAATCGTGTTGGTTTAAACAAAACATCAGTTGTATGTATGTTACAAGCACAAATACCACAAACAACTTTTGCAGCTCTATCAGGTTTGATAGGTTCTTCCTTCTTAAGTTCCATGGCCTCGACTTTTCTTATGAGATCTGCCATATTGTCTTCCTCTTTTAAAATATAAATTCCTCCCCTTTCTTTTGATTGAGTAGGCTTAGAAGTGGTGGGTCTTGGGGAGGTGTCCCATGATTGCGCATTTTCTGCTAATTGATCAAGGTAATCTCATGCATCATCGGCCACCTTGTTCATGAATTCACCATTACACATTATCTCTATGAACTGACTCATTGGTAAAGATAATCTGTTATAGAAAAAGTTTATTGTGCACCATATTTCGTAGCCACAATGTGGACAGGAGTTCGTAAGATCCTTGAACCTTTCCCAGTATTAGAAGAATGTCTTTTCCTCTTTTCGGGCGAAGTTCATGATTGCCTTCCTTAAAATGTTAGTTTTATGAAGTGGGAAAAACTTTTTAAGAAATTCCCGGGTCATCTCGGCCCATATGCCGATGGATCTTGGCTTTAAGGAGTGCATCCACGTCTTAGCCTTCTCCTTCAGTGAGAAGGAAACAATTCGAGTCGCATTGTGTCTTCAGACACGTTTGGGAAGTGTAATGTGGCGACTATCTCATTAAACTCTTTGATGTGCAAGTATGAAATTTTAGATTCTAGTCCATGAAACTTAGGAAGGAGTTGAATTACCCCTGGTTTAACATCCATGTTTCCTGCATTCAATGGGAATATCATGCAAGAAGGTGTACTCACCCCCGTCGGTTGTAAATAATCTCATAGAGTACGAGGCGGGGGTGCATGATGCACCTCATTCCAATCTTCAACTTCTTCAACTCGATGTTGAGGTGCATTTACAGTCATAACTTTGATTAATTCAAAGGATCTCAAGTGGTGTCTAATCTGGTGATGGATAGGTAACCCTTCGACTAATCCTCCTTCACTTAAGAGACGAAAAGTGCTGTCACGAACCCACTTGGGCATGAAACATTTACAGCCTTCAAATTCTAAATAACTAAAACCTAAGAAAAAGAAAACTAAAATCTACAGCAAATAAGAAATCTAAAAATATAAGAGAGAGTTGGAGAGAAGTTACCCAATTAGAGTTACTATGTTAAGATCCTACAAAACAAAAATAATGTTAGTTTCTAAAAATTTTTTTAGAAAAATCCTAACCTAAAAGCATATCAGAAAAATTAACCATAATCTTAACCTAATTTTAATACTAATTAATCCCAGAAAAATGCAGCCGTAGTCCCTGGCAACGGCGCCAAAAACTTGTTCACTACCCCAAGTGCAAGGTCATGATGTAGTAATAACTCGGTGAGATCGAGGTCGAATGCACAAGGACTAAACTTGTACGTACTCTGAAAATAACTAGAAGTAGAACTAGAACAAAATTTAAACCTAAATCTGGAATAAAAGGAGAGTAATTGTCAATAATGTTGACTTAAACTATCAATTAAAAGGTGGGAACTAGAGTGCCAAGTATCCACTCGTAGCTATCAAGATACTACCTTACTTGATTCAAGAAACACAACTGGAATTGGACTCTTATCCTATCTAGAGGAAGATAAATTATTCAAGCACAATCTGAACTTTCATTGAGATAGTTCACTGTTCACAACCCCAATTGTAGGGTCGCGATGTAGTAATAACTCGGTGAGACCAAGGTCAAATCCACAGGGACTAAACTTGTGCATATTTTGAAAATAATTAGAAGTAAAACTAGAAGAAGATCTAAACCTAAATCTGAAATAAAAGAGAGTAATTGTGAATTATGTTGATTAAAAAACTATCAATTGAAAGGTGGGAACTAGGGTGCCAAGAATCCACTTGTAGCTATCAAGATACTACCTTACTTGATTCAAGGAATATAATTGGAATTGGAGTCCTATCCTATCCGATTGGAAGATAAAGCAATTTAAATCAAATCTGAACTTTTCATTGACCTATTTCTCAATGGAAGAGTATTGTAATGATTGGAAGGGATTCCATCACCCTACCATGCCCAGGAGACGATGGTGAATAACAGGATTTACCAATCTCACAACCACAAAACAGGAAAAGAAGATATCCAAAACTATCACAAAATCTATTGTAATTTGAGTCATAATAAATCATAGAAAACTGAAAATATTCCTTTAATATCAAACTAGAATTCAATGAAGTTCAACACAAACAAGAATCGAAGCAAAATAAACATCCCAACATGCTACAAGCTTCACCTCCTAGCCCTATCTAAGAGGTTTAGTTAACAATAGACATGATTGAACTAAAAACTCTTAAACAAAACATGAAAATAAACTAAGGAAGAGGAAGAAAAACTCTTAGTAGGCTGCTCCACCCTTTGGCTCTACTCCTTGAACCCTAATTCGTGCCTATAAATAATTAAAAGACCCATATTTATAGTATTTGCTTGAACTGACTTTGTAACCACCTCAAATTTATGCAAAAAGTTACACTTCAGTTGGACCAAATTAAAGCTGAAAATCTCACTATCTCATTGGACAATTCTACGCGATTTTGGTCTGATCGAAGATGACTTCGGTCGGATCGAGTTAAAGCTGAAAATCTCACTCTCTCATTTGACAATTATGAGTGATTTCGGTCGAACCAAATTAAGGCTGAAAATTCTTCTTCTCACTAGACTGTTTTGCCCGATTTCGGTCCGACCAAAATTGCACTCCAGTCGGACCGAAAGTCTATTTCAGGACAAGCTTTAGACTCAGAATTTCAGATTATGTTTTTTTAGGACAATTTTAGGAATATGTTCTTTTTTCAGGCCAATTTCAGGATTCATTTTCTTCACTTCAAATCTTTGAATTCTTCATTAATTACTTCCAAATCTTCATTTAGTAATTTTTAAAGCATAAATCTTCATTTTGGCATCAATTTCACCTTAAGCTCTCGAAATCACCTTGCACATGAAAACATGCATAATTAGATCGATTAAGCACTATCATGTTTATAAAACCATGAAATGCTAGGGGGAAATATGCAATATTTGACACCCAACACACCCCCAACCAGCATTTTGCTAGTCCCGAGTAAAACATGTGTGAAGAAATCCTCAATTCTCAATGTTTAAACCACATTAAAAAAATAATCTTTTGTGTAATCAAGTATGAATGAGTATAATCCAAAGAAGTGAGAGTGAAATTTTAAAAACTTAGAGCCCAATCACACGAGCAATCAATTAAATAAGTTCTTTATGAAAGTGCCCTAGTTTATCAATTAGCGTGAGTGTTGAGTCAATGAGTCAAGTGGGCCCTATATGAAGATCGTTCAAGACATTGCCTCAACCGGATGTGTGTTCAGAGCTCATCATAGGTAAACTAGCCTCACATCCCATGTCCCAAAACACCCAAATATATAAATCCTTAAAAAGCTTAGAACAATATAGGAGTATAAGTATGAAAACTGATTTTACAAATAGGAAAATTCTCTAAGTTTTCAACTTTCTTCGATGTATTGGGATTACATTGATGATATCGAACACATGTTTTCGATAACATTGATATATCCTCGATAACATTGAATTGAGGTTTTTCATGTCCAACAACCAAAATGATATTTGGATAATATTCCCGATGAATTGACCGAGCTTCGATGACATCAGAATTCAAATTCCGATGACATCGAGCAAGGGTTGATATCATCGAATTTAGGCTAGTCTGTGTCCAGCAAGCTTCAAAGATAAATTGAGACTTTCTTCGATAACTTGAAAAGAGCCTCGATAACATCGGAATTCAAATCCCGATGACATCGAGGGAGATTCAATATCTTCGAATTCGAACAAGTCATGACCAGCAAGTTTGATAGGAAAATCATCTGGATATGATCGAAGAATCGAGCTACCTTTGATAACATCGAAATTCAAATATCGATCATATCGAAACTATGTCGATGACATTGATTTTAGACAAAGGAATGTCCAACAATCTCTCAAGGAAAATCTTCTGAAAAGATCGATGTATCGAACTAGGGTTCGATATCATCAACATTTGAAATCCGATAATATCGAAGTAGGCTCGATGACATTGAATCCAGCCTGTACATGTCTAACAAGCTTTCTTAAAATATTCATTGAAAAGATCGATGTATCAAAACCACTATCGATTATATCGAAATTCAAAATTTAATAACATCGACGAATGTTCGATGACGTCAATCCTCCGTCATAAAGGTCCAGGTATATACATCAGTTGAGTTCGTATTATTAAACCTTAATTAGATGGAATCGAAAGTATAGGTTCGATGACATCAAAGTAGGTCCAATGATATCAAACTCAGTCAGAAATTGACGTCTTTATTACTGTTGGATCTTTTTTCCTATATAAGGGAAGCTTGCCTTTGGTTGCTGTATTAAGAAAAAGAGAAAGTGCTTTGAGAGAGTAACTGCATATCACCTACCCTAAGCCCTTTTTCTCATAGGGAGTTCATCCTTCAATCCACCCTCAATAATGATATTAAATAGAGTGGATTGGTGAATCAACTTTCTTATTTAAGGATCTTCCAACTATCACCTTAATGGAAAATCATTGAGCTGGGATCCCTTGAATGCTTAACCAACTTGGAATCTCTCCATCGCTTTAATAGGTAATATTTATTAGAATAGATTCCAAGATAACCTTGACCGAACCCGTTGCCTTTATTGGAACATCATCGAGTATCGCGGATCAAGGGAGCTGAAGAATCTTCATCATCAAGGAGGAGATCTTCATCAACGTGCTTAACGGGGCTCACCTACTTATCTGTAAGTCATTAGAGTTCATAGACCCTGTTGATCATTCCTTGTGTAGGTTTGGATCACAGGTGCTTCTCACCCCTTTCAAGTGCTCATAAGAGGCATCCGACGGGAGGGTACGTGTGGGTGCTGTGTGTTGACCTTTGCACTTGTGTAGGGTATAAACTCTAGGTTCCTTGTGTGGATCCTTGGCCTATGTGGCCTAAAACTTAAGTTCCTTGCGTAGATCCTTGGCCTGTGTGGCCTAAAATCCTAGGTTCCTTGTGTGGATCTTTTGCTCTTGTGTAGGGCATAAAAGTGTGCCTTTGTGTAGGCACGTTTAGGTACCTTATGTAGGTCTTAGAGTCAATCTTGTATAGGTTGTAAAGGTTAGAGGTGAACCTGATTTAAAACCTCTGTTAGTGAAATCTGGTACACTCGAGGGTTGAGTGCGTCCGCCGGGAGTGGAGTAGGCACGTAGCCGAACCACTATAAATGTCTTTGTTTGGGATTGTTATTTGCATATTACTTCATTATGTTTACTTTGAATGTTCTCATGAAGCATGTTAATGTGATTATTTAGAACTGATAAGAATCACATCCCACACACAGTCACATAGTTAATCCATCATAGATTAAGTTTATATATTTATTAAATATTGAATAGTCTTGTGATTGGATCCTCTATTTGGCTTGGAAGCCAATAGAGTTAAATTGAAAATATCTTGATAGTTCCATATTAGATCAAGATTAGGTTAATGGGATTTTAAATTATCATAAAATTTTATAAAGTCCTATTCAACCCCCCTCTAGGACACTTTGACCTATTCCTACTTCTATTAAAGCGGTCATTACTACAATTTCACTTTATCAATTAATCAGGAGCATAAGTTCATATATCAAGTTTCTCAATGTTCTCAGTGAATTCCAACTTTCTTTCCATTAAAACACTATCGTTTCATAATGTTAGTAATGCTTATCACCTCAAGATTAATTGAATAGTCAAGTGTTGATTCCTAACTTATCCCATTTTTCTTCTTTTTCTAGTTTTTAATTTTTTTATCGACGGTCACATTTATTCATTCTTTCTTTTCTTCTTTATTCTTTTCAAAATTTTATTCTTTTTCAAACTTTTCTAGTCTGATTAATAATACTCATACTAACACTCAGAAATTCTAGCATATTCCAAGAAAGCAAATTGAACGTGTCTTGTGATTTAGATTAATATGATAATCAAACTTCCTCCTAATCAATTAAATGAAAGAACTTAAGTGATAGTCTACTTAGTTGATCAAACTCCAACAATTCAAAATTCAATTTCCATCTTATCATCATACTAAAAACATTCTTAAGTGCACAAACTATCGCTTTCCAAATAGGTTTTTGATTTGAAAAATTGAAAATTTTCAAAATTTTTGCTCGAAGACTAAGCAAATGTTAATTAGTTTACCTAATTCACACCCCTTAACCCAAAATCTACATTGTCCTCAATGTAAAAGATATGAGCATACAATGCACATGAGACAATGAAAAGAAATGGGAAGTGATGGGAAGATAATACCTGAAGAAGGAGATTTGAAGCTTGTCTAAAGTTCTTAACATGTAAATGGGTTAGTAAGAAGACTAAATACAAATTAAAACAACTATCCTAATCCTAGGAAAGCAAGAAATCTAATCCCAATCTAACAATTATCTAAAGGTAATGGTTCTTCCTCAAGTGTCTTAATAGATTTCTCAACAAAGTTTTCAAAAAGATCATCCAGAAACCTACTTTGGAGTTAGTTTGGATGTTTTGGACCATCATCGGCTAGAGAAATCTAAGCACCTCATCAAAGAATTTATTCTTTACATCTTGGGATGTCCAAAGAGTGTATGTTTTACCTGTGGTAGAAAAATATTCAATGTTAGTGGGTTGCGGTGAATAAGAGACCATAAACAATTGAATAACAGAAAATTTGTTCACCGTGGTCTCTTTAAAATTCAAAGTCTTAGACTTCTTTAGAAAGCATCTCCTCCACCTGTAATGGTAAGAATTCAGTGTTAGTGGAAGGAGTGTTATCAACTTTCTGGCCAATATTAGGCACCGGGACACAATCCCGCAAGGCATCCACTTTGTCTTGTATCATGGGATCGTTTGAATCCACAAAGTGTGCCAAGTAGACTTCCAGTGATTTAGGAGTTTCAATTGAAAGAGGCTCTTCTTCTTCAAATGTTTCAATCAAGTTCACCTCATAAATCATGTCCTCATCCTCTTGTGGTTTGTGCAAGTTAAACACATTCAATTCTACAGTCATATTCCCAAAAGATATCTTCATAATTCCATTCTGAAAATTAATAATAGCATTAGCAGTGGCTAGGAATGGTTGGCCTAATATGACAGGAATTTGAGTGCCCACATTTGTAACCGGGTATGCATCTAACACGATGAAATCTACCGAGTAGTAGAATCTATCAACTTGGATCAATACATCTTCTACCATACCTCTTGGTATTCTAATCGAGCGGTCAGCTAATTGTAATGTTGTTTTAGTGGGTTTCAAATCACCAAGGCCTAATTGCTCGTATATCGAGTATAGTATCGGATTAACACTAGCCCCAAGGTCTAAAAGTGATTTATCAACCAGGAAGTTTCCTACTACACATGAGATCATAGGGCTTCTAGGATTGTCACGCCCTAAACTCGGAAACCGGGCTCACAAAATTCCCGATCGCCGAATCTGGTGCCGACAGCCTCCGTAGTATCCCATTCTCGGCTCTAGTGCCTATACGCTAGATTCCGATCCTGGGATCCTACAAGGAGGATTTTTTTTGTCCATTTAACTCGTAATAAGCATAACCAAAAGTATACCCAAATCATAAAGGTAACATCATCATCACATATCCACTAATATAAACATTCGAATACAATGCTGAAAGGGAAATACAAATATCGAAAATCAAAGCTCCAGAGGACCGCTACACACTCCAGGCTTAATGTTGCTGCAACCTAACATCACCTGCACGCATTTATCGTGCATAAGCTTATAGAAAGCTTAGTGGGTGGTGAAAGTGTGTGCACAAGGTAAGTGCCCAGTAACCAATATTAGAGTAATCAGAGTAAGCGAAAATACTAACAAGTCCATAAATCATACAATATCCGAAAATACTGGTAATTCATAAATCGTACAATGACGAAATAAGCATGAATACTGACAAGATCATGAATTATCAGAGTAAAAGAAATATTGACAAGATCACAAATCATAAGATAACAGAATAAGCGGAGACATGCTAATAGGTCCATAAATACTATCAGCCTTATCCAGGCTATGTGATGCAAAAATATAATAAACCAATATCATATATTGATGAAGGAATGTAGATCAGATATGCAATGCGGAGGCAGTAAACTAAATACTATGTGTTGGGGATGCAATGCAATATACGATGCGAATGAAATGACTAAGCTGAACTGTGAAGTCGGGATGGTAATACGTAGTATCGCAAGCTACGGGGTCTATCACAAAGGGCTTCTATCCAAACCAGTCCCATACCTAAATTTAGATAGTTAGACCTAATGTGGTAGACTCCTGATCTCAGGTTAGTCGCGCGCCCAACCGAAATCCTGGCCATACGAAGGTACACAATAATTAGTTGCGCACCACCAGCCCGAGTGAATAGTGAATGAAATGAATGTATGAGTATGCAACTCCTACTCAATAAGTCCACATATCAGTACAGTTCCTCTTTGAGAAATCACCGGGGTCTATTACACTCCAAACCAGATTGCCGCCCCATCGCGCGCAACAAGGTGAGTGGAAGAGACCTCACTATCCGCCTGCCAATATCGGGCCCGGCTCGTTGATAGCGGACCCATTCCTCGAGCTGGTCAGACTCAGCCTAGCATTGCCCCCTCCTCTCGGGCAGGTAAGGCCATACCCCCTTCCAACCGACCACGACACAGTGGGAGACGCGGCCTAACGGTATACGACCCTCATGCGCCCATGTATCCACTCGGTCCAGACGTTGGAGCAACCTTTGGAACCAAGAGGATTTAGAGACTTTCACCCAGGGATATCTATAGCACCCCATGTAGAACAAATTTTCGGTGTCCCATCTGGCCATCCACAGGATACCTGTGGAGGCTACAGCCCTGATGTCGCTAGGGCGTACGGTGGTCATGTCACATAAATGCAAGATGCATGAGTCACACAGTCCAATCATGCATCAATCCTGCGCATACCGTGCGCTCAGGTGAGACAATCTCTGCCTATCAGGGAGTCTCATAACAATCTGCCCAATAATATATGCAATGGTCAATCACATCTCATAATAAACATGCAGATGATGCGTATGGGCATGTGTCATGATGCTATGGGGTCACATACTCATAATCGGTATCAATATCGATATTGACAATTGACCTCGACAATGTGGACATTTAACCAACATTATCCCCAAGGAATGGCCCACATAGAGTCTAACGTATAGTGGACTCACAGCCTCATACAAGGGCTAAATATACCACATCATAGGCCCACTCAAGAGCTTAATACTCATCATAATGGGTCTTTCACATGGGCCTAACATACATCACGATGGGCCTCATATAGGTCTCGACAATCGGCCTCGGCCATCGAAATCGGCCTCAACAATCGGAATCGACCTATACAATCGGCCTTGATAATCGGAATCGGATTATACAATCGGCCTCGACAATTCGGAGTCGATACTCGACCTCGTCAATCAGAATCAATCGATAATCAGAATCGGTAAATCGGTCACGATAATCGAGATCGATTAAAATCAAAGTCGCCAAATCGGTCACGTCAATCGAAATCGGCAATCGGCTACGACAATTGGGATCGATCGATAATCAGAATCGGTAAATCGGTCACGACAAGCGGGATCGATCGATAATCAGAGTCGGTAAATCGGTCACGACAATAGGGCTCAATCGATAATCAGAATCGGTAAATCGGTCACGACAAGCGGGATCGATCGATAATCAGAGTCGGCACATCGGTCACGACAATCGGGATCAATCGATAATCAGAATCGGTAGATCGGTCACGACAAGCGGGATCGATCGATAATCAGAGTCGGCAAATCAGTCACGTTAATCGGGATCGATCGAAAATCAGAGTCGTTAAATCGGTCACGACAATCGGATTAATCGATAATCAGAATCGGCAAATCGGTCACGATAATCGAGATCGATCGATAATCAGAGTCGACAAATCGGTCACGACAATCGGGATCGATCGATAATCAGAGTCGGCACATCGGTCACGACAATCGGGATCAATCGATAATCAGAATCGGTAAATCGGTCATGACAAGCGGGATCGATCGATAATCAGAGTCGGCAAATCGGTCACGATAATCGGGATCGATCGAAAATCAGAATCGGTAAATCGGTCACGACAAGCGGGATCGATCGATAATCAGAGTGGGCAAATCGGTCACGATAATCGGGATCGATCGAAAATCAGAATCGGTAAATCGGTCACGACAAGCGGGATCGATCGATAATCAGAGTCGGCAAATCGGAATGGGCCTAACAAGGCCTAAGAGAAGGTCACAATGTGGACATCCAACCACCATTGCCCATCAATGTGGACATTTAACCAACATTGCTCCCGAGGAGTGGCCCACATAGGGTTAAACATATAATGGGCCCATGACCTCACATAAAGGCCTAATACACATTAGAATGAGCCTCATACAAGGGCCATATAAGCTTCGCATTGGGCCATGCTCATGGACTTCATGTACATCACAATGGGCCGCAATACATGGGCCAGAATATACATCTCATTAGGCCTTACCAAATGGGCTGGAAATACATCACAATGGGCTACGACCCATGGGCCTCAGATACAAGAAGTGGGTAGCATCAATGGGCCACACCAATGGTCCTCATATACATCAAGCGGATCGCATCAATGGGCCTCATACACACAACAAGTGGGCCCTACTCATGGCCCTCAAATACACAATAGGTGGGCCTTACACACGGGCCTAATATGCATCAAGTGTGGGGTCCACGTCCTTAGATGGACGGCGAGGGTTAAATCCCACGTGGACGGTGAGGATCAAACTCATACCTCATGATGAGGCCCCCATAACTTGCTGATGTGGTACAACAGCTAAGCTACATAGCTCAAGTGAGGCACACTAGTAAATCTGCTCACAACAGGCGGATCCCACGTCCCTGGATAGATGGACGGAATGGATACAGAATAAATACATCAAGGTGGGCCACATTGGACGGCTTGAATGAAACATAAATACTAAGTGGGCCCACACATATGGGACCCACCAATAATGAATGGACGGGGAAATATAACGTATACCTCATGGTGGGATCCACCATCCACGTGGCTGGACGGTGTGGCTCTCACATGCCACATGCTGGGCCACAAATCTTATCGACGTCCTGCAGTGGGACCCACTGCTGGACGGTGCAGATAAAACCCGTACAGCATGGTGGGCTCCACGACCACGTGACTGGGCCGGAAGGCGTGGTTAAAACACATACATCATGGTGTCCTTCACAGCACACACAGGTGGGCCTCATCCCAAAAAATGGGTGGACAGCGTGGATAAAAGCATATGTGAGGTGGGCTCCCACTGTCCAACAAACTGGACGGTGGATATGTAATACATATATTGTGGTGGGGTCCACCGTGATATGAACAGTGTGGATGTAAACCATACATCATGGTCAGGGCCCACTTGGCCTGCTGACGTCTCTGGACAGCAGCAGCTGTCCGCTGCACGTGACCCACCGTCCAGATGGACGGTGAGGATCTAACACATGTCTCACGTGTGGGTCCCACGTACTGGCATCATACAGCAACTATATTGCTGATTTTGAGACATCCAACCAGTCCGCTGCCCACATCAGGTGGGTCCCACGTGGGGCCCGTCACACAATATATTATTATATATATTATAATATGTATTATTATCATTATTATTATGCCCAGCAAGGATCCAGCGTCCAGGGATATCCAGCGTCCAGACCCTGGACGCTGGACGGTGTGGATTTAATACATGCATCATGGTGGGTCCCACATACGTGGCCAACCAAAACTTAGATCTGCCTCACGTCTAGATGGACGGTGAGGGGAATACATATATCAAGGTGGCTGCCACACACGTGGCCCACCACAGATTTGGATCTGCTTCAATGCCATCTCAAGCCATATGACGTGCTCACCAAAAGAATGGACGGTGTGGATATAACACATCCCATCCCTCACTCAGTAGCAAGTGGGGTCCACGGCTGGATAGAGTGGATGTAGAACAAATGCTTCAAGGTGGAGCTCCACCATCCAAGCAGTGGACGGTGTGAATATACACAACTCAAGGTGGGGCCACTTGCAGACGTTGGAAGGTCTGGATATAACACATACATGGGCCCCACGTCCATGCAATGGATGACATGAATATACATCACCGTGGGTCCAGCATCGTCCATAAGCTGCTAGACGGTGTGGATACACCGCACATGTGTATACATAGTCCTGGACGGACGGTCTGATATAACATGTACCTCATAATCAGCACACATAGCTGATGTTAAGGAAGCTACAGTAGCTGTTGGCGATGCAACAGATGGACGGCCCAGATAAAATAAAATAAAATAAAGACCCATCAGCTATGAATCTAGCTGATATATGTACTTCCACTCCATCCAAACGTCCTGAACGTCCAGAGGACGAGCGGTCTGGATGGAAGGCGTCATCAAGGTGGGTCCACATCTGGCCAGGGACGGGTGGCATGTATACAACGCACTCATCAAGTGGGTCACGCGTGATGGCCCACCGTGAGTTGGATCAAGCCAATATTTATATTTTCCTTCACCCAAGATCTGTCCAACAACGGGCAGCAGCAAGGTGGGCCTCACGATCGGACGGCATAGATAAAACGTACATCATAGTGGGTCCACGATCGGTGTGGATCTAGTGGGCCACATGCATCACAAGAGAGGGATAGAGAAAAGTGAGAGAGATCGGATGAGGTAGGAGG
This sequence comes from Magnolia sinica, assembly GCF_029962835.1. Lineage (NCBI taxonomy): Eukaryota > Viridiplantae > Streptophyta > Magnoliopsida > Magnoliales > Magnoliaceae > Magnolia > Magnolia sinica. Next base: position 63,738,865 of record NC_080577.1, read on the forward strand.
AGCTCCGCCATTATGAGCTCCTCCATGATACAATGCTTAGATCAAGATGGGTCCCACCATATGTGGGCCCTCAAATCACAAAAAAATCAAATCATATATATAAAAAAACACCCACCTTTGATCTCTTCCTCCTTCTTTCGCCGATGTGCTCTAGAGTTCGAAATGAATGATTTCAACGGTCGAGATGATCATTGGATGGGGGGATTGGGTGGTAGGAAGGTGGGCCACACCAAGCTCTCTCATGGAGATTGGAGGAGCTTGGACGTTGGGTTACTTGGGAGGTAAGTTTGAGAAATGAGAGAGAGAGAGAGATGTATGAATGATGGGTGAAAGGTGATGGAATGATAGGGGTACTTGACATGTAAGGTTGCTTTGACTTTGGGGTTACTTGGAAATGAGTGTTGTACTTGACATGTGAGGTGATTGATGGGATGAGATGTGATTGATTTGAAAGATTGTCTTGGGTTTGCAAATGTGCGGCGTTTTTCTCAAACTGAACGCGGGCCCACATCTCCTGGCCTGGGTATCACCTCGGCGCGTAATCCGCGACGTTAGAACCGCGGCGATGGCGCGGTCGCAATGATACAAGTCTCGGGTCGAGCCGACTCTGGAATACGGGATACGACTCAGGATCCCGCGCAAACGCTAGTTATAGATCGCAGGTCGCCGAAATTCGACCGTGAGGACCGCGAAAGCCTATGGAACAGTACTGTCAAGGATACGGGACTTACAGCTCTCCCCACCTAATAAAAATTTCGTCCTCGAAATTTAAATCACAACCCGACCAATATAGAGCTCACCAAGGGAAAGAAATCCTATTAGAACACGACATGCAAATATAATCAAACACCTAAGAGATGGGGACAATGCCCATGAATCTCAGCCTCTTGTTCCCAAAACGCCTCATTAGCACTACGATGACCCCACTGATCTTCGGATCTTGGATCAGAAACAGTCGAAACTAGAATACTATGCAGCCTCACAATCTCAACGGTAGGGAGCTAAATTAGAAAATCGGCCTCGGCCATCGAAATCGGCCTCAACAATCGGAATCGACCTATACAATCGGCCTTGACAATCGGAATCGGATTATACAATCGGCCTCGACAATTCAGAGTCGATACTCAACCTCGTCAATCAGAATCAATCGATAATCAGAATCGGTAAATCGGTCACGACAATCGAGATCGATTAAAATCAAAGTCGCCAAATCGGCCACGTCAATCGGAATCGGCAATCGGCTACGACAATCGGGATCGATCAATAATCAAAATCGGTAAATCGGTCACGACAAGCGGGATCGATCGATAATCAGAGTCGACAAATCGGTCACGATAATCGGGATCGATCGAAAATCAGAGTCGGTAAATCGATCACGACAATCGGGATCAATCGATAATCAGAATCGGTAAATCGGTCACGACAAGCGGGATCGATCGATAATCAGAGTCAGCACATCGGTCACGACAAGCGGGATCAATCGATAATCAGAATCGGTAAATCGGTCAGGACAAGCGGGATCGATCGATAATCAGAGTCGGCAAATCGGTCACGTTAATCGGGATCGATCGAAAATCAGAGTCGGTAAATCGGTCACGGCAATCGGGATCGATCGATAATCAGAATCGGCAAATCGGTCACGATAATCGAGATCGATCGACAATCAGAGTCGACAAATCGGTCACGACAATCGGGATTGATCGTTAATCAGAGTCGGCACATCGGTCACGACAATCGGGATCAATCGATAATCAGAATCGGTAAATCGGTCATGACAAGCGGGATCGATCGATAATCAGAGTCGGCAAATCGGTCACGATAATCGGGATTGATCGAAAATCAGAATCGGTAAATCGGTCACGACAAGCGGGATCGATCGATAATCAGAGTCGGCAAATCGGTCACGATAATCGGGATCGATCGAAAATCAGAATCGGTAAATCGGTCACGACAAGCGGGATCGATCGATAATCAGAGTCGGCAAATCGGAATGGGCTAACAAGGCCTAAGAGAAGGTCACAATGTGGACATCCAACCACCATTGCCCATCAATGTGGACATTCAACCAACATTGTTCCCGAGGAGTGGCCCACATAGGGTTAAACATATAATGGGCCCATGACCTCACATAAAGGCCTAATACACATTAGAATGAGCCTTATACAAGGGCCATATAAGCTTCGCATTGGGCCATGCTTATGGACTTCATGTACATCACAATGGGCCGCAATACATGGGCCAGAATATACATCTCATTAGGCCTTACCAAATGGGCTGGAAATACATCACAATGGGCTACGACCCATGGGCCTCAGATACAAGAAGTGGGTAGCATCAATGGGCCACACCAATGGTCCTCATATACATCAAGCGAACCGCATCAATGGGCCTCATACACACAACAAGTGGGCCCTACTCATGGCCCTCAAATACACAATAGGTGGGCCTTACACATGGGCCTAATATGCATCAAGTGTGGGGTCCACGTCCTTAGATGGACGGCGAGGGTTAGATCCCACGTGGACGATGAGGATCAAACTCATACCTCATGATGAGGCCCCCATAACTTGCTGATGTGGTACAACAGCTACATAGCTCAAGTGAGGTACACTAGTAAATCTGCTCACAACAGGCGGATCCCACGTCCCTGGATAGATGGACGAACTGGATACAGAATAAATACATCAAGGTGGGCCACATTGGACGGCTTGAATGAAACATAAATACCAGGTGGACCCACACATATGGGACCCACCAATAATGAATGGACGGGGAAATATAACGTATACCTCATGGTGGGATCCACCATCCACGTGGCTGGATGGTGTGGCTCTCACATGCCACATGCTGGGCCACAAATCTTATCGACGTCCTGCAGTGGGACCCACTGCTGGACGGTGGAGATAAAACCCGTACAGCATGGTGGGCTCCACGACCACGTGACTGGGCCGGAAGGCGTGGTTAAAACACATACATCATGGTGTCCTTCACAGCACACACAGGTGGGCCTCATCCCAAAAAATGGGTGGACAGCGTGGATAAAAGCATATGTGAGGTGGGCTCCCACTGTCCAACAAACTGGACGGTGGATATGTAATACATATATTGTGGTGGGGTCCACCGTGATATGAACAGTGTGGATGTAAACCATACATCATGGTCAGGGCCCACTTGGCCTGCTGACGTCTCTGGGCAGCAGCAGCCGTCCGCTGCACGTGACCCACCGTCCAGATGGACGGTGAGGATCTAACACATGTCTCACGTGTGGGTCCCACGTACTGGCATCATACAGTAACTATATTGCTGATTTTGAGACATCCAACCAGTCCGCTGCCCACATCAGGTGGGTCCCACGTGGGGCCCATCACACAATATAATATTATATATATTATAATATGTATTATTATCATTATTATTATGCCCAGCAAGGATCCAGCGTCCAGGGATATCCAGCGTCCAGACCCTGGACGCTAGACGGTGTGGATTTAATACATGCATCATGGTGGGTCCCACATACGTGGCCAACCAAAACTTAGATCTGCCTCACGTCCAGATGGACGGTGAGGGGAATACATATATCAAGGTGGCTGCCACACACGTGGCCCACCACAGATTTGGATATGCTTCAATGCCATCTCAAGCCATATGACGTGCTCACCAAAAGAATGGACGGTGTGGATATAACACATCCCATCCCTCACTCAATAGTAAGTGGGGTCCACGGCTGGATAGAGTGGATGTAGAACAAATGCTTCAAGGTGGAGCTCCACCGTCCAAGTAGTGGACGGTGTGGATACACCGCACATGTGTATACATAGTCCTGGACGGACGGTCTGATATAACATGTACCTCATAATCAGCACACATAGCTGATGTTAAGGAAGCTACAGTAGTCGTTGGCGGTGCAACAGATGGACGGCCCAGATAAAATAAAATAAAATAAAGACCCATCAGCTATGAATCTAGCTGATATATGTACTTCCACTCCATCCAAAAGTCCTGAGGATGAGCGGTCTGGATGGAAGGTGTCATCAAGGTGGGTCCACATCTGGCCAGGGACGAGTGGCATGCATACAACGCACTCATCAAGTGGGTCACGCGTGATAGCCCACCGTGGGTTGGATCAAGCTAATATTTGTATTTTCCTTCACCCAAGATCTGTCCAACAACGGGCAGCAACAAGGTGGGCTTCACGATCGGACGACATAGATAAAACGTACATCATAGTGGGTCCACGATCGGTGTGGATCTAGTGGGCCACATGCATCACAAGAGAGGGATAGAGAAAAGTGAGAGAGATCGGATGAGGTAGGAGGAGCTCCGCCATTATGAGCTCCTCCATGATACAATGCTTAGATCAAGATGGGTCCCACCATATGTGGGCCCTCAAATCACAAAAAAATCAAATCATATATAAAAAAAACACCCACCTTTGATCTCTTCCTCCTTCTTTCGCCGATGCGCTCTAGAATTCCAAATGAATGATTTCAACGGTCGAGATGATCATTGGATGGGGGGATTGGGTGGTAGGAAGGTGGGCCACACCAAGCTCTCTCATGGAGATTGGAGGAGCTTGGACGTTGGGTTGCTTGGGAGGTAAGTTTGAGAAATGAGAGAGAGAGAGAGAGATGTATGAATGATGGGTGAAAGGTGATGGAATGATAGGTGTACTTGACATGTAAGGTTGCTTTGACTTTGGGGTTACTTGGAAATGAGTGTTGTACTTGACATGTAAGGTGATTGATGGGATGAGATGTGATTGATTTGAAAGATTGTCTTGGGTTTGCAAATGTGCGGCGTTTTTCTCAAACTGAACGCGGGCCCACATCTCCTAGCCTGGGTATCACCTCGGCGCGTAATCCGCGACGTTAGAACCGCGGCGATGGCGCGGTCGCAATGATACAAGTCTTGGGTCGAGCCGACTCTGGAATACGGGATACGACTCAGGATCGCACGCAAACGCTAGTTATAGATCGCGGGTCACCGAAATTCGACCGTGAGGACCGCGAAAGCCTATGGAACAGTACGGTCAAGGATACGAGACTTACAAGGATCCTTGTATTTTGGGGGAGTGTTTTGATTTATGATGGCACTCACTTGTTCAGTAAAAAAGCCTTTCTTATGTACGTTCAACTTCCGCTTTACCGCATAGATATTTTAGGAATTTTACATAAGATGGGAACTGTTTAATTGCATCCAACAAGGGGATGTTGATCTTGACTTGTTGGAAAACCTCTAAAATGTCCTGATTCTCACTTGGCCTTTTTGATGTGATGAGACATTAGGGAAATGGGGCCACGGGTTTGTATCCTTGTGATGGTTCTTTGTCATATGGACCATTACTAGATTCACCACCATCCTTTGAATTTTTGGACTCCTTAGGTTTCTCAACCTTCCTTGAAATCTCCTTCTCTATTTTGTTTTTACTTTTCAGGGTGGTGATGACTTTAACATGTTCCACATGTTCAGTTAAAGAGTTGAGATCACTTATTTCAAATTGTCCTCTTAGGTTAGGTTGAGGCTGGGCTAGAGAGGTCCCAGTCTCCCTAACATTCAGTTGTGTCTCAAGTCTTGCAACTAAAGTTCTATTGTAACAACCCCAGTTTTGATATCCAGTCATATACATTTGTACAGATGAACAACCTTTATGGGAAAGTAGTAAGAATTTAGAAACACCACGAATTAGATTGTACTCATTCCCATTCATGGCGGAAGTGTTGAATTTCAGGGACGAAATTCTCTTTAAGGGGGCTAGATTGTAACACCTCGTACTCTTAGTACTCGGGTGTTAACATGAATTCTTACCTTATTGAACTGTTCACCTATACTCTAGTCAAAATCTAACCATCAGGAGTAATCTTCATCTACAGATTAAGCTATCCGACCGTTGATTTTTAAGATCGACCATCACAACATCACAATACCTCCACTTCTAAGGTCACAATTGCGATGAAACATTGAACAATGCTTAACTAGACCAATGGAGAAGTACATTACCAGTTTTGAAATCTAAACCATCAGATGCACCATTCATCCTATTCACACTACGCAATTTAGAAATCAATCACTTGACCACTGCAATTAAGCATATGATCACTCATTCTACTAATAATTCTCATCTAGACTAAGAAGAGACCTTTAGAAAATTGATGAAGGGTCTAGTTAGCAATTTGACTATTGGATAAATGAAAATTACAAAATAAATTCAAAGTTTATCTAGTATGGCCCACCTGAGTTCTGGATATGCCTGAATTTTCGCTCGAGGCCATGATTTGGGCCTTTAAAGGGAATGGACATTGCGGATTGCACTAACCATCATGTGGACCCCACTTCTAGACCTGTGCATGTACACAGAATGTGCACACCTGCGGTGCACTAAAATGCACAGCGCGGTCAATCGGGCATTGACCCGAGCAAGACTTGAAAAAGGAGAGTTTTATCTCCCTGTTCCTGCTCGGATCCATTTCAAATGGATGGTCACAATTTGTTTGAGATAGATCCCACCACTATGATCATTGATCAAATCTTGACCATTTATCGTGTCCAGATGTAAACTTCAAATGAACCCCAAGTGGTTTCATCCATCCATATTCATTCATAAGCGCACAAACATGAGCACAAGTAGGGTTGCATGCGAGTGTCATTCTAGAAATGGAAACTTTATTTCCTTGGTGACAATTCAGGAGCAGAATTCTCCTTCCTTTGAGACCATTGGATGCAAATCATCTCAACCCTTCATAGGTTTAGGGTTTTCTAATAAAAGAGGCGCAGCTTGGAGGGCTTTCTATGAAGTACGGTTGCCTTAGAAAGGATCTCGGCCACTCATCTACTTCTGGAAGCCGTGTGAGGCATCTTACTGGTTGACATTAGGGCAACCAGCGAGACCATCTCGATTGGATTGGAGTTCTCGCGAGAAACTCCTGGGTGCATGAGTCAATAGCCGTGGTCAAAAATCTCAGAAGCCACCGAGTTTTTGTTTAAGCCTCTCCAAATGGTGGGTCCCATAGCATCCTTTGATCAAATCCACAGCATCCACATGAAAGAAATCCAAAGAATAACCCTCCATTGATGATCTACCATTAGTGGCTAGATCATCTTCTCCGTTTAGCCAGAAAACCCACCACTTGGTTGAGGCCCACTTACGCTGATCTGAAGCGTACAATTAGTGGACCATGATGTCATAAGTGCATCCATAACCTCAAATCACAACCATGCTAACATGACTCGGATATATTATCACAAAATAACAAGTTTTAAGCAATAAAAATTGTAACTAATCCCTTGATTAGTTACAATCCAAATCCTCTAGAAGCCGACTAATACCAGCCTATTAAAGGCTGCCTTTTAGGGTAACCTTTCCAAAAAAAGGAAGTTAGAAAGAGAGTGAGAAAAGGAAGAGAGAGAGAGCATCGTCCGTCTGTTGCTGCACTGAGTTGCACTAACTCAGTCCGAGTCGGTGCAAGTCAGGCCTAGTCTAGGGCTTCACCTAGTTGTTTCCAACAAAGAAAGGAGAAGGAGAAGAAGAGAAATAGAAGAGGAAGGAGAGAAGAAAGTGAGGGAGAAGAAGAGCTCGACTCGGTAGTGCCGCGCTGAGTCAGCTCAGTTTGGGCCAAGATCATCGAGTCAATTGCATCTGGACTGAGCTCCGACTCAGTCAGAGTCCTTTCCAAGAGGAGGAGAAGAAAGAAAAAGAAGGAATAGAGAGAGGGAGTGGACGAGTTTGCCACTTGGTGCCGCACCAAGTTGGGTTCTAGCTGGGAGAGCAATGACTCGGTGAGTCATTGGGTTTGCGGATCTTCAGGTCTTTCTTAGTTTGGGCTGTCGGGCTTGTCTTCCAAAGAAAGAAAAGAGAAATAATAAAGAAAAAGGGAAGAAACAGAGGAGAAGAAGTAAGAAACTAGAGAATAAAAAAGCAGGAAGATAAGAAAGAGAGAATGAAGGAAGAAGCCGAGTTGTCGAGTGCAAGGCGTTGTACTGAGTTAACTCAGTCTAGTCGCTAGGTCTATCAATGAGTCAGTCGAAGTTGACTTGAGCCAGGACCTCACTGGTCATGTCCCGTACAGAAGAAAGAAAGCTGAATGATGAAAAGAGAGGAAGGAAAGAAGGATGAGGAAGAAGAAGAAACAGGGAGAGTGGTGCATTTGGTTCGAAATTGGGATCGATCTAGGTATTTTTGAGTTGACTTAGTTGGGTTTACTGAGTCTATCATTTAAGGAGACCCGAAGTGGGGCTATTTAAGACTCACAAACTCCAAGGGTTTGTATTGAAGGTGAGTTTGTGGTTCTACTGAGTAAGGACGAGTTAGGCTGAGTCGGGTTAAGTCAATGGCTAGGTAAGTGATTCTCTATCCCTTGTATTTTTCCAATCCCAATTATAAGTGGGGTTAGGGTTATTCTTAACTTCTTAAATGGTCTAAATGTAGAATAACCTATTTTCTCAAATTCGAATCCACCGCTTGCGATCGACCAAGTTGAGTTGAGAGTTCAAGTCGAGTTGAGAGGTAAGTATCTAAATGCCACATTGCGGAATTTAGATTTAACCATTAAATTAAATGTTATAATGGAACTCAAACGCTAAAAACCCTACTTGACCTCCTCCTTTAAATAAACTCGTTTGAATTCAAATTAGCGGGACTAATACACATTGTTTTAAATAAATAGGGAAACTCATTCCTAACCATCTCGTTGTGACACTTGGAAATCGTTAATACGCTAAGAGAGATTTAATCAATGACCAAAAGTCCCTACACCGGGTATTGTGTGATTGCACTCAATCATCTTAATCTAGAGAGGTTAATCAACGAAATCCATCATAGAGGTGAGGAATCACCCTCTTTGCCTTCTGCAGTCATTAAATTCCATGTTAGTCAAATTTAGTAAGATATGAAATCTTTAGAATATAATTATAATATGCAAGGTCTTGTGAACTTGATCTCATTGCTACTGATCCTTCTTTATTTAATAAATCTTGTATGTTTACATTTACTTCTAATACTCATGATACAAGTCTTGGAAACATGTTATATTATCTTATTACATCTTGTGAGAAAGATCATGTTACAATATTCTTGTCTTAGTTGGAGAATTGAAATTAGTACATGGAATAGATACACATGTATGATATCATTCTATACTTGTGCGATCCTATCCAATCTAAAAATAGAGGAATTATGGAGAATTATATCAAGTGAGATCAAAGTCATGACTCAATGTTAAAGGTCTTACGAAGGACCTTAAGATTGGATAACGACCACTAGTTAAGGAACATTATTGCCAAATTTAAGAGATGTGCATGAGAATCACTGTAAGACCCGTATCCTAACCTGTACTATTTCGTAGGCTTCCGTAGTCCTTCCGGTCGAATTCCGGCAACCCTTGACCTGTATCTAACGTTTGCGTGCGATCCTAAGTCGAGTCTTGCATATTGGAGTCGGCTCGACCCAAAAGTTATGCCCTAGCGACTCGTGCCGTCACCGCGGTTCTAACACTGTGACTTATGCACTGATCCGATACCCAGGCCAGAAGATGTGGGCCTACGTTCATTCCAAAGAAACGCTGCGCATTGTGAATTCTGAGAGAATCTCTACAACATGTCCCATCAATCAATCAATCAATCCCATCAATGAAGTACACATCACACCTCAAGTTAAGTATAAGCAACCCATACCCTACCCTTACCTCTCTCTTACACAAGTATCCTAAAGTCAACAAGCACCTTACCTCTCATGTCACTCCACCATCCCTCTCTCCCATCACCTCTCTCTCTCTCTCTCATTCTCTCTCTCTCTCTCATCCTCCCAAGCAACCATGGGAGGTGGACGTCCAAGCTCTCCATGAGAAAGAGCTTGGTGTGGCCCACCTTCCTACCATCCAATCCCACCCTCCATGATCGATCTTAACCATTGAAGTCCATCCATTGGAGCTCTAGAGGCTATAGGCGAAAGAAGGAAGAGAAGATCCTTAGGCGGGTGATTTTATTATTTGATTTGTGATTTGAGGGCCCACATATGTGGGACCCATCTTCATGTATGTGTTGTATCTAAGAGGGACCCATAGTGGCGGGGTCCCTTGAAAAGGCCAAGCTATATGTCCTAGAGGGGGGGGGGGGGGGGGGTGAATAGGACAGTGCCAAATTAAAACTTATAACAGCGGAATTAAAATGAATATGATAGCCAAAGTATATCACAATGCAGTAAATTAAAATAACCTCAAAATTTAGATCTTGGGAGGTTGATATAAACGTTATTCTAAGGACAACCTTACACCAAAAACAGAGTTTATGGTAGGACAACCTTATTTCTAGAAAGATCTTTGTATCAAGTCTCAAACCGAAGAGGAATACAATAATAAATATAAACTGAATTGAAATAACTTGTAATTAAAAATGTATTGTTCTAGGGACAGCCATACACCATAAAAATGGCAGGGCAACCTTGCTGGAACAACTTTCAAATGAAATTGAAAATCAAGCGATAAAGGAATAGCAAAAAATAAATTCTAAGCTATTACAACATTCTCACAAAGCTTGAATTAAATAATTACAACATTCACCACCATACATACATCCCACAAAAATTAATTAAAGATTAGAAATATAAATCATTCAACCACAACACAAGGGTTTATAGTGGTTCGCCTGTGTGTTCACCAACTGTTAAACAACAGCCACACAAAATGCTACTCCACTCCTAATATCCTCACACAGGGGATAGTAACGTTCACTAAAAATAGGTTTTCCCAGGTTCACCCAAAACCCTTACAATTGTGTCTTTGTATGTGGGCTTACACAATTAAAAAAACCCCACTTCTGAGTTTTCCTGGCTTTCCTCAGATAACCAATATAACAAGATTTTTCTGGCAAATCTTGAAAGAAACCAAAATAATAGAAAGGAATTTACAATATGTAAAATACCTGAATATCTCCTTCGTTGTAGCAGCCCGGTAGAACCAAATCAAAGTAGATGATTGAATGTCCAAGTTCAATGTCCAGTACTCGATTACAATGGTTCTAATTCTAATTGATTTTAAATTAAACCAAATAGGGCTTGCCTTAATTGATTTTGATTCCAAAGAAAGGGAATAACAATTCCTCTTATTAAATCAGATTGGAATAGCAGAAACAAAATCAATTAAATAAAGTTAAGGAAAGAGAATATTAAATAAGCACACTTAGCTTAGATGGAGCACAGAATTAACTCTCAGAAGTTCGACGAAGATTGGCTTGAATACTTTAATTAATTCGATGATTTCTTTTGAGATTCGTGCACTATTTATAAGTGAGAAGATCGGGTCTTCGACTGGTCTAGAGTGCTCTTCGACTAGTCAAAGCCATAACAGATATTTGAAAAATTCGGCGGGATATGCTTTGACCGTTCTACGACTGGTCGAAGCTCTCCTACGACTGGTCGTAGGTTTCCTTCGACTGGTCGTAGGTCTAGAAAATCTTCGCTGGACTTCGAGTCGAAGATTGTACGACTGGTCGAAGATCAGTCGACACTGTTCCTACGACTGGTCGAACAGATTCCTGGACTAGTCGAAGGCTAACAGATTTTATCCGGAATTTGTAACAAACTCACGATTGGTTGAGGAATTTCTTAGACTGGTTGAAGCAAGTCTAGGACTAGTCGAAGAAGGCCTAGGACTAGTCGAAGAACAGACCAATCACATGTAAAATAACATTCGACTTATGTATCCAAAATGACCTACTTCTAAGGTCAACCTATGGTCAATCAAACCTCAACCATGAAGTATGGACATTGAAACATTAGGAACAAGAGACCTTGAAGTATGAGCCTTGAAGTCTTGATATAGATCAATCTTGAAATCTTCAAGTAGCTCAATCTTGAAAGGGTCTTGAGTTCTGCCTTGTACTCTTCTTGAAGTCTTGCAGCTTGAGTCTTGTCTTGTGAGCTTTGCTTGTTGTGAGCATAGCTTGTTCATGAATGTTGATCCTTGAAAGAGCTTCACTTAAGCAAGTTATATATATAACATAACATTGATTTTGGCACCACAAATTTGACAACAGACAGGGATAAAAACTATAGCACTTACATCCCTCCGCTACACTGTCTCCCTCTCTCTCTCTCTATCTCTCCTTTCTCTGATTGTGGGCTGCCTTGATGTAGGGCTGATTGGATGATCCTAACCGTCTAGCAGGTGGTACGGTCTTGTTGTCCACCTGCTGGACAGTCAGTCCAATTGGACCGTTTAAATGAGGGAAAACACAAATATTAACTGGTCTGTGTAAACCCCACTGCGATTCACGTATTTCAACCATGTCTATGGGGTGGCTGCATGTGTGGACCCCGCCCATGATGCATGTGTTTCATCCACTCCATCCATTATCCTACTGGATACATGGATTGTCCACAATCCAGCCAGGTGGACTGCACCATGATATATGTATTTCATCACGCTGTCCATTTTGGGCAGGACGTGGGACCCACCCACACGTGTTGCACGTGTGGGGTGGGGCCACCTTGATATATATTGTATCCACACCGTCCATTTCTCGGACGGTGGGCCACTTGCATGTATGTAAAATCTGCATCGTCCGTCCAGAACATCCAAAGTCTGGACATTGGACGCTACATCATTTCTAATATATAAATATTATAATATTCATTATATATATATGCTACATCATTTCATATATATAAATATTATAATATTCATTATATATATGTATGTATGTATGTTTGTGGTGGGCCCCATGTGGACCCCACTAGGATGTATGTTTCATCTTACTATCCATCACCTAGACGGTAGCAGCAATGCAATACCAGCTACCCAGTTGGTGGGCCACATGTAGTGGGACCCAACCCTGATGTATTTGTTATATCCTCACCGTTCATTAGGGATGGTGGGATCCACCATGATTTATTTATTTTAACCGCACCATCCAGATTGCTGGACGGTGGGTTACACGATGATGCTTGTGTTTTAGCCACACCGTCCATCTGGACAGTGGGTCCCATGGAGCAGAAATGCCACTGTATTAATGTCAGAAGCTCTGTGGGGCCCACTGATGTATATATTATATTCCGCACCGTCCACCACGTGGACTCCAACACAATGTATGTATTTGATTCATCGTCCATCATTTGTAATCCACACCGTCCAGATATTACTGGACAGTGCTGGATAATGTTTGGATAGTGCTGTGGCCACACCATGATGTTTAGTTTCATCCACACCGTCCAGATGGTGCTGGACAATGTTTGAGGTGCTGATTTACATGGGGAATGTTTGGATGGTACTGATTTACCTGGACAATGTTGAGACAGTGCCGAACATCATTAATGGGCCATGTGCCCCATGGAATGCCAGTGTATAGTGATACACATGTTACACCTACAATTAGTGAAATGATTTTTTTAGTGTGGTCCAAGCCCATTTGAAGCGCATTGGCGCGGCCCATCCATGAGGCCCATCATGATGTATTTTTGGCCCATGTTATGATGCCCACCTGCTTGAATCTGAGGCCCATGGGTCGTGGCCCATTGAGATGTATTTCCAGCCCATTTAGTAAGGCCCATTGTGATGTATTCGAGGCCTATGGGCAAGGCCCATTGTGATATGTATTGAGCCCATGACGCATGACCCTTTTGATGTATTTGAGCCCCAGATACGTGGCCCATTTGATGCATATGAGACCCATGTGTAGGGCCCACATGTTATGTATTTGAGGCCCATGTGCAGGGCCCACCTATTGTGTATCTGAGGCCCATGTATGTGGCTCGTTGTGATGTATTTGTGACCCATTCAATAAGGCCCATTGTGATGTATTTGTGGCCCGTATGGCGAGGAGTGATGTGGTGTGGGTGTGGCCTTAAGTGAGGCCCAATGTGATGAATGTGCGGACCGATATAATGTGTGATTTCACTACATTGCATGTAATGATGGGAGCAATGTTGGTTAAATGTCCACATTGATGGGCAGTAATGGTTAGATGTCCACATTGTGACCTCCTCTTAGGCCCTTTTTTAGGCTGATTAGCGAAGCTGATTTCGATTGACAAGGCCGATTCCGTTAGTCGAGGCCGATTTTGATTGTCGATTCTGATTGTCGAGGCCGAGTCCGATCGACGAGGCCAATTCCGTATGTCGAGGTCGATTCCGTATGTCGAGGCCAATTTCGATTATTGAGGCGAGTCCGATTGATGAGGCCAATTCTGTTTGTCAAGGCTGATTCGGATTATCGATTCCAATTGTTGAGGCCGAGTACGATTGACGAGGCCAATTCTATAAGACCCATATCCAAGCCCGTACCATCTCGTAGGCTTCCGTGGTCCTTCTGGTAGAATTTCGGCGACCCGCGATCTTTTATCGGTAGTTGCGCGCGACCCCGAGTCGTATCCCGTATTCCCGAGTCGACTCAAACCGAGACTTGTACCCTAGCGACAGCGTCGTTGCCTCGGTTCCGATGCCACGTCTCTCGCGCCGAGGCGATACTCTGGCCAGGAGATGTGGGCCAGCGTTCGGTGCGAGGAAAACGCAGTGCGTGTGAATTCCGAGAGAATCTCTATGAGATGTCACCTCAATCAATCAATCAATCAATCCTATCATGTCAAGTACATGTCAAGTACACATCACCTCTCACCCATCCCTAAGCAATCCCCAAGTCAAAAAGTTTCTTACAAACCCATGCTTTTCTTACAACATTTACCCCTAAAGTCAAAAAGCTCTTACACACCCATCACCACCACATCCATCACCCATCCCTCTCTCTTTACAACCCTCTCTCCTTTTTTTCTTCAACTCATTCCAAGCAACCAATGTGGCCCACCTTTCCTACCCTTTCATCTCCCATCTCAACCATCCAAACCTCATCTCCTCCGTTGGAACCAAAGCTAAGGAGCTAAGGAGGCTTAAGGTGCAAGAAGAAGCCAGTGGGTGATCTTGGATGTTTGTCTTTTGTCCTTTTTTATTTAATGGTCCACATATGTGGGACCCATCTTGATGTAGCCTTTGTATCAAAGAGGGGCCCATAGTGGCGGGGCCCCTCCATCCTCACTGATGTCTCTCTCTCTCTCTTGTGTATGATGGATTGTGGCCCACCTTGATATATGATATCATCCACCTGGTCCACCCATCTAAAATGGTGTGGCCTGCCTTGATCTTACCCTTTTAGTCCACGTCGTCCATCTGTTTTATCCAGGCCATCCAGTGGGCCTGGATGATGAGCAAACACAAATATCAAGTTGATTCAAAGTAGGTGGGCCATGTGGGACCCACCTTGATGAGGTGTACATCGACACCGTCCGTCTAGAGACGCTGGACGTATCTGACAGTGGGGTGGCTAACGGTGAAATGTAAACTGACAATGAGGTGTGTACTGGTAATAGGTGTGGCCAGCAGTGAAGTGTGGGCTGACGTGGGGAGGTGGCTAGCATGTGTGTGTGTACTGACATGGGTGTGACCTGACGGTGGGGTCCATGGGACCCACCCACGTCATCCATCCATTTTGGTGGGCCCCCTTAGTGCATGTATTATATCTTAACCATCTAACTGTGGGACACACGTCCCTGTGGGGCCCTCATTGGTGCATGTACACACCCACATCCATAGCTCACTGGCAGATCGAGTGAAAGATACCTCGTTTCACGCTGAGGTCTTAGCATCCATCCTTGTGGCGGTGGCAACAGTGAAGTGCCAGCTGGCGTGGGGTCCATGGGACCCACCTACGTCGTCCATCCATTGGGGTGGGCCGTGCCTCACGCATGTGTTGTGCCACATGTGGGCAGCACCCTGATGTACGTGCATGTCCAGGTCATGGACGACTTAGACGTTGGGTGTGTTATATATATATATTAATATATTATATTATATAATAATTAATATATAATATTATATATTAGATATTATAATACAATATTTTATATATATATATATATATATTACTAATATATGAGGGTGGGTCCTACGTGGGACCCACCTTTGTCTTTAAATGCTTAAAGCTGCTCAGCAGCAGCAACTTTTTATGAAATAAATAAATAAATATTATATGTAATATATTATATACTTTATATGTATAGGACGGTGGGCCTTACATGGACCCACCTCTGCCTCTTTCAGGCAGCACAACTGCCCTATTTCTGCTGTGCACGGCAGCAGGTGGACCCCACCGCCAACGACTGTACATAGCATCGAGTTTGGTATGTCTCACTTGTTCCATTCACACGTCTATGGGACCCACCATGATGCATGTGTTGTATACAAACCATCCAACCATTTGAGATATCATTTTATGGCGTGGGCAAAAGAAAGAGTGAGATCTAAAGTTCAAGTGGACCCCACCATTTAAATAGTAAATAACGGCATCCACTGTTCAAACTTCTAAGGACCATGATAGGTTCCAAATAAGTTGATAATGTTTTCACTTCATTTACCTCTATGCTAACTTATGAATATGTCGGATCTCAAATATACATAAGGTTGGGCCCAACTTGAATTAAATGAGGCCCATCGGTGCGGCCTATTTGATACACATGAAGCCCGTCAATGCGGCCCACATAATGCGGCCTGGCCCGCTTGACATAAGAGGCCCATTGTGATATGTTTGAGGCCCAGGTGCGAGGCCCACTTGTTGTGTATTCGAGGCTCGATGAGATGTATGTTGGCCCATATGAAGAGGCTTATGTGACGTAAATGAGGCCATCGTTATTGTACATAAGGCCATGGGCCCACTATATGTTTGGCCCTATGTAGGCCACTCCTTGGGAGTAATGTTGGTTAGATGTCCACATTGATGGGCAATGATGGTTGGATGTCCACATTGTGACCTTCCCTTAGGCCAGTTTAGGCCCATTGTCTTGTGGGTTAGCCCAAATAAGTGGGCCCCATTCACTATAGACAGATGACTCCATGCTATCGAATTTGATATAACCACGGTTGAGTGTCGATCTTTATACTATGGTTGATCGGCTGATCATTTATGGACCCCGCTTTGTTTATCTACTGATTACCGATGCCAGTTATCGAGGCCGACGCCGATTATCGACCCTGATTATCGGTGCCGATTATCGATGCTGATTACCGATTTTGATTGTCGTGACCGATTGCCGATTCGGATTGACTTGACTGATTGCCGATTAGCGATCGAGGCTGTTTATTATGACTGATTGCCGATTTCGATTGTCGTGACCGATTTGTCAATTCTGATTATTGATTGATTTTGATTATCGTGACCGATTGCCAATTCCGAATGACGTGGTCGATTTACCAATTTTGATTATCGATTGATTCTGATTGTCGTGACCGATTGTCGATTTCGATTGACGTGACCGATTTGCCGATTCTGATTATCAATTGGTTCCGATTGTCATGACCAATTGCCGATTCCAAATGACGTGGCCGATTTGTTGATTTTGATTATCGATTGATTTCGATTGCCATGACCGATTGTCGATTCTGATCGACGTTACCGATTTACCGATTCTGATTATTAATTGATTTCGATTGTCATGATCGATTTGCCGATTCTAATTATCGATCGATTTCGATTGCTATGACCGATTGTCGATTGACGTGACCGATTTGCCGATTCTGACTATCGATCAATCCCGGTTGTCGTGACCGATTGCCGACTCTGATTGACATGACCGATTTGCCGATTCTGATATCGATCGATTTCGATTGCCGGACCGATTGTCGATTGATGTGACCGATTTGTCGATTCTGACTATTGATCGATCCCGATTGTCGTGACCGATTGCCGACTCTGATTGACATGACCGATTTGTCGATTCTGATTATCGATCGATTTCGATTGTCGGGGCCAAGTATTGAGGCCGATTCTGATTTATCGAGGCCGATTGTATAGGCCAATTGACCGATTATCGATCGAGGCTGATCATCGTGGCCGATTACCGATTATGATTGTCATGGCCGATTGACCGGTTATCGATCGAGGCCGATTATCGTGATTGATTGCCGATTATGATTGTCGTGGCCGATTGGCCAATTATCGATCGAGGCCAATCATCGTGACCGATTGTGGATTCCGATTGTAATGTATATTCTGCCCATGTTTGAGGCCCAATGTGATGTATATGTGGCTCGTATTTGAGGCCTGTTATAATGTGTATTCTGCCCGTGTTTAAGGCTCAATGTGATGTATATGAGGCCCATGTGATGAGGCCCATTGTGATGTATTTGAGGGCTAGGCGATGGAGCCCATTGTGATGTATGTTAGGCTCGTGTGAGAGGCCCATCGTGACGTATATTAAACTCTTGAGTGAGGCCCATGGTGTTGTATATTTGGCCGTTATGTGAGATCATGGGTCCCCTATGTGTTAGGATCCATGAGGGTCATTCCTTGGGGCAATATTGGTTAGATGTCCACATTGTCGAGGTCAATTGTCAATGTCAGTTGCTGATACCGATTATGAGTATGTGACAGCATAGCATCATAATACATGCCCATACGCATCATCTGCATGTTTGTTATGAGATGTGATTGACCATTGCATATGCCATAGGGCAGGTTGTTCATAGGGCTCCCTGATAGGCGGAGTTGCCCCACACAAGAGCATGACATGCACAGGATTGATGCATGAATGGACTATGTGACTCATGCATCTTGCATTTATGTGACATGACCACCATACGCCCTAGTGACATCAGGGCTGTAGCCTCCACAGGTATTTCGTGGATGGCCAGATGGGACACCGAAAATCTGTTCTACATGGGTTGCTATAGATATCCCTAGGTGAAAGTCCCTAAACCCTCTTGGTTCCAGAGGTTGATCCAACGTCTAGATCGAGTAGATGCATGAGCGCATGAGGGCCGTATATCATTAGGTTGTGTGTCCCACTGTGTCATGGTCGGTTGGAAGGGGGTGTGGCCTTACCTGCTCGAGAGGAGGGGGCAATGCTAGGCTGAGTCTGACTAGCTCGAGGAATGGGTGCGCTATCGACGAGCCGGGCCTGATATTGGTAGGCTGATAGTGAGGTCTCTTTCACTCACCTTGTTGCGCGCGATGGGGCGGCAATCTGGTTTGAAGTGTAATAGACCCCGGTGATTTTCCAGAGAGGAACCGTACTGATATGTGGACTTATTAAGCAGGAATTGCATACTCATTCATTCATTCATTCACTATCCACTCGGGCTGGTGGTGTGCAACTATTTATTACGTGTACCTTCACATGGCCAGAATTTCGGTTGGACGCGCGACTAACCTGAGATCAGGAGTTTACCACATTAGGTCTGACTATCCAAATTTAGGTATGAGACTGGTTTGGATAGAAGTCCCTTGTGATGGACCCCATAGCTTGCGATACTACGTACTATCATCCCGGCTTCACACTCTTGCATGGTCATTCCATTCTCACCGCATATTGCATTACATCCGCGACATATGGCATTTTGGGTTACTGTGTTTCTGCATTTATATGGTCTAGATACGGCTGATGCTATTCGTGAACTCATTAAGAATTGCATATTGCATCGCATCCTCGGCATCTGATGTTTGGCTTTTTATGACTCCTCATTTGTATAGTTATTTTATATTACGTATTCTGATATTGATTGACTCATGGACTTGTCCGTATTTCCGTTTACTCTATTATCGTATGATTTATGATCTTGTCAGTATTTTTGCTTACTCTGATAATTCATGATCTTGTCAGTATTCTGCTTATTCCAATTATGTATGATTTATGGATTACCAGTATTTTCGGTATTGTATGATGATGGCATTGTATTGAACACTTACCTTGTGCACACACTTACACCACCCTCTAAGCTTTTTATAAGCTTATGTACGATAGATGCGTGCAGGTGATGTTAGGTTGCAGCAGTGTTGAGCTTGGAGCGTGCAGCAGTCTTCTGAAGCTTGATTTTCGATTTATGTATTTCTTTTCAGTATTGTACTCAATGATTATATTAGTGGATATGTGATGATGATATTGCCTTTGTGAATTTGGTAATCTTGTGGTTATGCTTATTACGAGTTAAATGTACACTGAAAAAAAATCCTCCTTGTAGGATCCCAGGATTGAAATCTGGCGCATGGACGCTAGGAGCCGAGAATGGGATACTACGGAGGCTGTCGGCACCAGATTCGGCGATCGGGATTCCTGTGAATCCGATTTCTTGGTTTGGGGAGTGACAGATTCCGTTAGTCAAGGCTGATTGTTGAGGCCGATTCCGATTGTCGATTCTGATTGTCAAGGCCGAGTCCGATTGATGAGGCCGATTCCTTATGTCGAGGCCGATTCTGATTATCGAGGCTGAGTCTGATTGATGAGGCCATTCTGTTTGTCGAGGCTAATTGTCGAGGTTGATTCGGATTGTAGATTCCAATTATTGAGGCCGATATGATTGACGAGGCCGATTCCGTTAGTTAAGGCCGATTGTCGAGGCCAATTCCGATTGTTGATTCCGATTGTCGAGGCCGAGTCTGATTGATGAGACCGATTCCGTATATCGAGGCCGATTTTAATTGTCAAGGCTGAGTCCGATTGATGAGGCCGATTCCGTTAGTCCAGGCCGATTTCGATTGTCGATTCCGATCATTGATTCCGATTGTCGAGGCTGAGTTCAATCGATGAGGCTGATTCCATATGTCAAGGCCGATTCTGATTGTCGAGGCTAAGTCCGATTGACGAGGTCGATTCTAATAGTCGAGGCCGATTCTGATTATCGAGGCCGATTCTGATTGTTGAGGTCGATTTCGATTGTTGTCAAGGCCGATTCCGATTGTCGAGGTCGATTCCGATTGTCAAGGCCGATTGTTAAGGCTAATTCCGATTGTCGAGGCCAATTCTAATTGTCGAAGCCTAATGTGATGTATATATGGTCCGTATTTGAGGCCCATTGTAATGTGTATTCAGCACATGTTTGAGGCCCAATATGATGTATATCAGGCCTACACAATGAGGCCCATTGTGGTGCATTTGAGGGCCAGGCGATAGAGCCCATTGTGATGTATCTTAGACCCATGTGAGAGGCCCATCGTATTGTGTATTGAGATCTTGGGTAAGGCCCATGGTATTGTATATTAGGCCCTTGTGCGAAGCCATGGGTCCATTATATGTTAGGCTCTATGTGGGCCATTCCTTGGGGCAATGTTGGTTGAATGTCCACATTGTCGAGGCTGATTGTTGATGTCGATTATTGATACCGATTATGAGTATGTGACAGCACAACATCATGATACATGCCCGTACGCATCATCTGCATGTTTATTATGAGATGTGGTTGACCATTACATATGTCATTGGGCAGGTTGTTATGAGACTCCCTGATAGGCGGAGGTTATCTCACATGAGTGCACGGTATGTGCAAGATTGATGCATGACTGGATTGTATGGTTCATGCATCTTTCATTGTGTGTTGTGATTACTATATGCCCTAGCGACATCAGGGCCGTAGCCTTCACAAGCATATAGTGGATGGCCAGATGGGACACTATAAATGTTTGGTTCGAGCATCAGGCTGCCATAGATGGCCTTGGATGAAAATTCCTAAACCCTCTTGGTACCAGAGGACGCCCTAATGTCGAGACCGAGTGGATATATATATGAGCACATTCATTTGCTATCCACTCGGGTTGGTGGTGCGTAACTAATTATTGTATACCTTCGTAATGGCAAGGATTTTGGTTGGGTGCGCGACAAACCTGAGATCAGGAGTCTACTACATTGAGTCTGGCTATCCAAATTTAAGTATGAGACTGGTTTGGATAGAAGTCCCTTGTGATGGACCCCATAACCTGCGATACTATGTACTATTATCCCGACTACACTCCAACTTGGTCATTTTATTCGCACCACATATTGCATTGCATCATCAACATCTGATATTTAGCTTACTGCCCCTGCATTGCATAGCTGATCTACATTGCTTCATCAGTATATGATATTATTTTTATTATATTTTTGCATTGCACGGCCTGGATAAGGTTGATGGTATTTATGGGCTTATCAACATATTTTCGCATTACTCTGATATCGTATGATTTATGATCTTACCAGTATTTCTGATATTGCATGATTTATGGGCTTATCAGTATTTTCGTTTACTTTGATTACTCTAATATTGCTTACTTAGCACTTACCTTATGTACACACTTTCACCACCCACTAAGCTTTCTATAAGCTTATGCACGATAGATACGTGCAGGTGGCGTTAGGTTACAACAGCGTTGAGCCTGGAGAATGCAGCGTACCTCTGGAGCTTTGATTTTGTCATATGTATTCCCCCTTCAGCACTGTATACAAATGTTTATATTAGTGGATATGTGATGATGATGTTGCCTTTGTGATTTGGGTAAACTTGTGGTTATGCTTATTACGAGTTAAATGTAAGTTGGAAAATCTCCCTTGTATGATCCCCGAATCAGAATCTAGCGTATGGATGCTGGGAGCCAAGAATGGGGTACTACGGAGGCTGTCGGCACCGGATTCGGCGATCGAAAATTTTGTGAGCCCGGTTTCTTAATTTGGGGCGTGACAGAAGTTGGTATCAGAGCATAACTTGGGAATACCTGAGGATAACATATCTGTTGATAGCCACCCTTGACTATATGATTATTGAGAACTTAGAATGGTTAGATCCCAGAGTTCGAATAACTTAGAGATTTTCTGATAAAGCCCCTACCATTGTGATTGTGAGGCTGCATAGTATTCTAGTTTCGATTGTTTTTTATCCAGGATCTGAGGTTCAGTAGAGTCATCGTAGTACTGATGAGGCATCTTGAGAGCGCGAGGCGGAGGTTTGTGGGCATTATCCCCATCTCTTGGGTGTTTGATGATGTTGGTATGTTATGTTCCGATTATAACTATAGCGATAGGATTTCCCACCCTCGTGAACTTTGTATTGGTTGTGTCATGTTTTAAATTTTGAGGATAAAATTTTTATTAGGAGGAGAGAGCTGTAAGACCCGTATCCTAGCCTGTATTATTCCGTAGGCTTCCGTGATCCTTTCGATTGAATTCTGGCAACCCTCGACCTGCATCCGATATTTACGCGCGATCCTAAGCCAAGTCCTGCATATTAGAGTCGGCTCGACCCAAAACTTGTGCCTTAGTGACCATGTCGTCACCACGGTTCTAACGCCGAGACTCGTGCGCCAATCCGATACCCAGGCCAGAAGATGTGGGCTCGCGTTCATTCCGAAGAAATGCCGCGCGTTGTGAATACCGAGAGAATCTCTACAACATATCCCATCAATCAATCAATCAATCCCATCAATCAAGTACATATCACACCTCAAGTCAAGTACAAGTAATCCATACCCTACCCTTACATCTCTCTTACACAAGTACCCTAAAGTCAACAAGCACCTTGCCTCTCATGTCACTCCACAATCCCTCTCCCCCATCACTTCTCTCCCATCACCTCTCTCTCTCTCTCATTCTCTCTCTTTCATTCTCCCAAGCAACCATGGGAGGTGGGCGTTCAAGCTCTCCATGAGAAAGAGCTTGGTGTGGCCCACTTTCCTACCATCCAATCCCACCCTCCATGATCGATCTCAACCGTTGAAGTCCATCCATTGGAGCTCTAGAGGCTATAGACGGAAGAAAGAAGAGAAGATCCTTAGGTGGGTGATTTTATTATTTGATTTGTGATTTGAGAGCCCACATATGTGGGACCCATCTTGATGTATGTGTTGTATCTAAGAGGGACCCATAGTGGCGGGGTCTCTCTGCTACACCGTCTCCCTCTCTCTCTCTCTCTATCTCTCCTTTCTCCGATCGTGGGCCACCTTGATGTAGGGCTGATTGGATGATCCTAACCGTCCAACAGGTGGGACGGTCTTGTTGTCCACCTGCTGGACAGTCTGTCCAATTATACCATTTGAATGAGGAAAAACACAAATATTAACTGGTCCGTGTAGACCCCACTGCGATTCACGTATTTCATCCATGCCTATGGGGTGGCCGCATGTGTGGACCCCACCCATGATGCATGCGTTTCATCCACTTCATCCATTGTCCTGCTGGATGCATGGACTATCCATAATCCAGCCAGGTGGACGGCACCATGATATATGTATTTCATCATGTTGTCAATTTTGGGCAGGATGTGGGACCCACCCACCCATGTTACACGTGTGGGGTGGGGCCACCTTGATATATATTGTATCCACACCGTCCATTTCTTGGACGGTGGGTCACTTGCATGTATGTAAAATCTGCATTGTCCATCCAGAACGTCCAGAGTCTGGACGTTGGACGCTACATCATTTCTAATATATAACTATTATAATATTCATTATATATATATATGTGCTACATCATTTCATATGTATGAATATTATAATATTCATTATATATATGTATGTATGTATGTATGTATGTTTGTGGTGGGCCCCATGTGGACCCCACTAGGATGTATGTTTCATCCTACCGTCCATCACCTGGATGGTAGCAGCAATGCAATACCAGTTGTCCAGCTGGTGGGCCACGTGTAGTGGGACCTAACCCTGATGTATTTGTTATATCCTCACCATCCATTAGGGACGGTGGGATCCACCATGATTTATTTATTTTAACCGCACCGTCCAGAATGTTGGATAGTGGATTACACAATGATGCTTGTGTTTGAATGTCCATATTGTCGAGGCCGATTGTTGATGTCGATAATTGATACCGATTATGAGTATGTAACAGCATAGTCTCGTGATACATGCCCGTACGCATCATCTGCATGTTTGTTATGAGATGTGGTTGACCATTGCATATGTTATTGGGCAGGTTGTTATGAGACTCCCTGATAGGCGGAGGTTATCTCACATGAGCACACAGTATGCGCAGGATTGATGCATGACTGGATTGTATGACTCATGCATCTTTCATTATGTGTTGTGATTACTATACGCCCTAGCAACATCAGGGCCGTAGCCTCCACAGGCATATCGTGGATGGCCAGATGGGACACTAGAAATGTTTGGTTCGAGCATTGGTCTGCCATAGATGGCCCTGGGTGAAAATTCCTAAACCCTCTTGGTACCAGAGGACGCCTCAATATCGAAACCGAGTGGATATATATGAGCGCATGAGGGTCGACTACCAGGAGGTTACGTTTCCCACTGTGTCATGGTTGGTTGGGAGGGGGTGTGGCCTTACCTGCTTGAGAGAGTAGGCATAGTTAGGCTGAGTTTGACCAGCTTGTGAATGGGTCTGCTATTGACATGCTGGGTAGATATTGGCTGACTATTGGCCAGGCGGATAGTGAGGTCTCTTCCACTTACCTAGTTGTGCGTATGATGGGGCGGCAAGCTGGTGTAGAGTGTAGTAGACCCCAGTGATGATCCCAGAGAGAAACCGTACTGATATGTGGATTTATTGAGTAGGAGTTGCACATTCATTCATTCATTCACTATCCACTCAAGTTGGTGGTGCGTAACTAATTATTGTGTACCTTTGTAATGGAAAGGATTTCGTTTGGCCGTGCGACTAACCTAAGATCAGGAGTCTACTACACTAAGTCTGGCTATCCAAATTTAGGTATGGGACTGGTTTAGATAGAAGTCCCTTGTGATAGACCCCATAGCCTGCGATACTACGTACTATCATCCCGACTTACTCTAGCTTGGTCATTTCATTCGCACCGCATATTGCATTGCATAATCCGCATTTGATATTTGGCTTACTATCCCCGCATTGCATAGCTGATCTACATTACTTCATCAGTATATGATATTATTTTTATTATAATTTTGCATCGCATAGCCTAGATAAGGCTGATAGTATTTATGAGCCTATCAGCATGTTTTCGCATTACTTTGATATCGTATGATTTATGATCTAACCAGTATTTCTGATATTACATGATTTATGGGCTTATCAGTATTTTCGCTTACTCTGATTACTCTAATATTGCTTATTAACACTTACCTTATGCACACACTTTCACCACCCACTAAGCTTTCTATAAGCTTATGCACAATAGATGCATGCAGGTGGCATTAGGTTGCAGCAGTGTTGAGCTTAGAGTATGCAGCAGATCTATGGAACTTTGATTTTGTCATATGTATTCCCCTTTCAACATTGTATACAAATGTTTATATTAGTGGATATGTGATGATGATGTTGCCTTTGTAATTTGGGTAAACTTGTGGTTATGCTTATTACGAGTTAAATGTAAGTTGGAAAATCCTCCTTGTAGGATCCCAGGATCAAAATCTGGCGTATGGACGCTGGGAGCCGAGAATGGGGTACTACAGAGGCTGTCAACACCGGATTCGGCGATCAGGAATTTTGTGAGCCCGGTTTCCGGGTTTGGGGTGTGACAATCATGGTGCATAACATATGAGCTTTACTAGGTGCTTGACGTGAGCCACAACCTATTAGGTCTACTAAGAATTTTATCATTCTACTGTAACCCTCAGGTTGAGTGCAATAATACCACTATGGGCCGCTCTCTTTGCGAGGCTTTTCCGGGTCTTTTAGACCTCCTCGGGTGTATACTAAATACTTTTTCAGGAGGCTAAATTACCTTGGGCGCTCTCACTACATGGTCTTTTCTAGGTAGTAAGTCTACCAAGGGTGACCCCTTTTGACAACTGGATGTGCATCCCTAGGTCTAGAGCTGGGCAAAACAGAACCAAACTAATGGTCTGGATCGGTGCGGATCGGGTAGCCTCATCCAGATCCAAAATCCTTTCGGGTCGAGTTCGGATTGGCCTTGATCCGACCCGACCTGACCTGACCTAAAAGCTGATCCGAATGGATCTGACCGATCTGATCCAACCCGATCCGGAGTAGTTCTTTTGATACTTCTACTTTTTCCTATGGTATGGTTCGCTTGAGCTTTGAATATACATCAATTTTGGGTTTAACCATTAAAATGATCTGCAAAAATGAATGGATGGCGTGGATAAATCACATGCATTCAAGGTGGGCAAACTGATTTGTTGGTGTACCGCACATAGCTATGTAGTAGCTGGCTGCCAACCTAGGTGTATGTACGTGTCATGCCAAGACGATGCTCCTCTACAAATTCAAAGGAGATCAACGTTATATGGCCCCATAGTGATGTATTTATTATATCTACACCGTTCATATATATTTACAGATCAATTTAGAGCATTATCCAAAAAAATGGATCATATCTAAAGATCATCTGGACCACTCCACAAATAGCAACTGAGAATGATTTTCACCTTTAAACAATTTGTAGGGCCCACCATAACGTTTATTTTCCATCCAATCTGTTCATAAGGTCACAAAGACCTCAATTAAGAGGAAAAACAAATTTGAAATCATCCAAAACTTCCGTCAGACTGTGACCCCAAAAAGGGTTTCAATGATAGACGTTCAATCTTCACTGCTTTTTTCAGTGTGGCCCACTTAATAGTTAGATCTATCTTATTTTTCGTCTCAAGCCTTAAAACAAGCTTGCCAAATGGATGAACCGTTTTGATATAACACATGCACCATGATCAGACCCACCTAACTTACTAACGTGACGTCAATACTG
Organism: Magnolia sinica; assembly: GCF_029962835.1. Taxonomy (NCBI): domain Eukaryota; kingdom Viridiplantae; phylum Streptophyta; class Magnoliopsida; order Magnoliales; family Magnoliaceae; genus Magnolia; species Magnolia sinica. The sequence continues at coordinate 63,766,295 of NC_080577.1, forward strand.
TGTACTACCAACGCATGGGATTGACATTGACGCCATTCACAACTGTTTACAGCTGTAACTTTTAAAGCCTCGTAGCATTGTATGAACGGTTCAAACGAGTTCAACATGGGCCCCACAATGATGTATTTATTATATCCATACCGTTTATCCATTTTTCATGATAATTTTAGAGCATTTGGTAAAAAAAAATTAATCATATCTAAAGCTCAAATGGACCACACCGAAAATAACAACGAGGATAATGATTTTTACCATTAAAAAATCCGATCAGGATCGTACCTAATCCGATTCGACTCGGTTTCCCTGACCGAGTCAGACTCGATTCGGGTCAGACCAACCGTGCATCGGATCGGTTCGACTCCGATGGCCTGGACTCGGTGTCGGATCGGATTGGGTTCGGATCCTGCCACTAGATTTCAGACCAAATCAGGTTGGATCGAATTCGGTCCGACTCGGTCCAATACCTAGTTCTACCTAGGTTTGTGACTTTAGGCATACATCTATACATTCATGCACATGTTCAAGCGATATTACTCTCATTATAAATTGCTAAATTGATTTAAACTATATTGGAATACTATGATATGCATGAAAACCTTGAGGGAAATTCCTACTGAGTTGACACTCACCCTATCATGCGGTTGCACCAAATAGATGCAGGTTTAGTGATGGCGGAAGATCCCCTAGTTGGGATCCCAGATATGACTGAAGTGGAGTTTGGTGAGGAAGGATACCATACCAGCGTGGTTGAGCCGTTTGAGCTCCACTAGTAGTCTATGATTTACATGCTTTCATCATTAGAACTTTATGCTTTTAGTTTCATGAATTGTAATTAAAATCCCTGCTGAGGGATTTCATTTTGCTAACATTTACATGTGTTAAACTTCTTTGTTAATGCTCTTGACATCTATGGCTTATATATTAGTTGTCTTACACTATATCATGGGATCTTTTATAATCAAGATGTATTGTAGTAGACTTCTTAACATAATACTCGGGTTCTCAACGAGGAGCGATCATCCTCGACCCATGAGAATCACGGTGTTACATAAGTTCATTCATAGCCTGCAGTTGCTCTTGCCTAAATGCTTCTAATGTCTCCTCAAGGGTTGTCCTGGGTGGAGGTCTACTAGATGGCCTTGTGGATAATTGGCTTCATTTGCAGTTGGTTCATTTCTCCAATTAAAGTTCCGCCAATCAGAAATGTGCGTGTCAAAAATTGGTGCACTAATTAGCCGTTAACATGCATTTATAGTATCTGCTTGGACGTGAAACACCTCTTGAGAAGCTAAGATTGTAAGACAATCTTTGGTTGGGTGTACATCGCTCTCACAAATTCTACATACGGTTTTGACGACTTCTTTGGGCCGAGTTGATTCCTTCCTAAATTCCTGTTGAGGGTTAAATATTACATATTAGACGCTAGTTATTACTTGGTTTTACGTACATGATAGTGTTTAACATTTTATTTTAATCATGTTTTTGTTGCAAGGTGAATTTAGGAGCCTGGACTGAAAAAGGGTACTAAAAGCATGGATTTAACACTAAAAAATTACCAAGCAAGGGACAAATCCTAGGGGACCAAGATTGATGAATTTACAAGCCAAAGATCCGAAGAAAACCATGTGATTAACGATAAAGAGGCTTGAAAATCGTCCTAAATCCAAGATCACAGGGTTCCCACCATCTGTTTGGCTCGAAACTTTATATCTAGCCTGAGGACCCTAAATTAACCATACACGTTCAATTTCAGCCATTCGATCACTGTGGAAGTGGCCCAACGGACAGTTCAGCCCATAAATCACTTATTTGGGGCCCACCTGATCTTTGGATATGCTTCAATTTTGGTCTCAACCCCTTAAATTAAAGGGAAAAATGGATGAACAGAGTATATTTCTCATAAACATCACAGTAGACCCCACCTGGGGACATGCGTGTGCACAGCAGGTGCACGCACACAGTGCATCAGACTAGAGAGTCCGGTCAACAGACGTTGACCCGACCCGCGCCCGACTTTCTATAGCATCCGCATGTTCGGACGCTGTGACACGTAGTGGACCACCACCATCGCCCATCTAGACGATCTGGACCATTCATTATGTTCAGGGGGTGGGGCCAACCGTACCCATGAAGTCTTTCTGCTCCCATGCACGTGTACACACGCAAATCGCCGTCAAACGTAGGATAAACGGCTGGGTGATTTGATACAGTGGGCCGCACCAAAACTCGACCAAAACCACCCCTTTCCAACCAAAATTTTGCCAGGAATCCAATGGACGGGGTGGATTTCTTCGAAAACATCACTATGGGGCCCACCGAGTATCTCAGCGTAAGAGATTTCGCAGTTACGCACGTCCGGGAAAACTGGACGATGCAGGGCATTGTACGAGCACGTTTGTGATCGAATTAGTGATCTGAACCATCCAGAAGTTCAGCAAGGGGGCCATGACCCTAGCCATGAAGGGAAAACAGAGGTTGGAACATCCACCATCCCGAAACTCAGGGCGAACATAACTCGGTTTGCGTTGTTGTGCAGAGGGCTACGTAACTTGCTGTGTAAACAAAGCTCATGTATGCTGCCTTACACACCACCGCCTTTCTCCCAACTGACCCTCCTTTTAGTTATAAAAAGGAGAGAGAAAGAGAGAGGGGGGATATCTTTTGACGTGAAGCTGTGAAAGAAGAGAGAGTGGACGGCACTAGGAGTTTTCTTCTCCTTTTTCTTAGTTTTCTTCTTTTCCTTACATGTTTTCCTGAGTTTTAGTTTAATCATGTCGATGAGAGGCTAAACCTCTTAGCTAGGGCTACAAGGTGGAAGCTTGTAGCGTGATGGGATGTGTCTACGACTTTAATTCGTGATAAGTTGAACTGATTTTGATTCTAGTTTGATTAATAAGAATGCTTTCAGTTTTTAATGGTTTATTGTGACTTAAATTACAATGGATCTGCGATAACTTTAAGTATCTTCTTTTCATTATTGAGATCGTGAACATAGGAACCCCTGTTGTTCACCATCATCTGATGGACATGGTTGGATGATAGAACCCTTCCTAATGTTCATAATTCCTTTAAATTGGTTGTGGATTGGTTAAATTCTGTTGTTTGCTTTGTCTCATGGGCATGGTTTTGTGATGAAATCAATTCTAAATCTCATACCTATCATTCTAATGAAAACTAGATCAAAGGAAGTTCATATTTGAGGTTTAATGAATTATCTTCCAGTTCGATGAAGATGAGAATCTGATTCCAGTTGTGTTTATGAATCAAGCATAGATCTCCCTGATCTCTACAAGTGGATCCTTGGAAACCCTAGTTTTCCACCTTTGAATTTTACAAGTTTTAGTTAATTAATTATTCTCTTAAATTTTCCTCATTTAGATTACATCTTCTTCTAGTTCTAGTTCGAGTTACTTGTAGATTATGTACAAGGTTCAGTCCCTGTGGATTTGACCTCAGTCTTACTAAGATTATTATTACATCACAACCCTATACTTGGGGTGGTGAACAATTCCAAGTCCTCAATTTTTCGTGTGAGAATTGCCAACTGTACATTAATATCATCCTTCTCCTTGAGTACATGTATTCCTATCTCTCGTGGCACTTCCTTGGGATTACTAGCTTGGTTTGATATGTCCCATGATTGGGAGTTTTCAGCTAGCATGTCAAAGTAATCCTAGGCATCTTCTGGTTTCTTATCCATGAACTTGCCATTACACATTGTCTATACGAATTGGCACATGTTCGGACTAAGTCCGTCATAAAAAAGATCAATTGTTCGCCAAGTTTCGTAACCATGGTGTGGACAAGCGAGAAGTAAGTGTTTGAACCGTTCCCGACATTCAAAGAAGTCTTATTATTTTTCTGGGAGAAGTTCATTATTTCCCGTCTAAGAGCATTGGTTTTATGAGCCGGGAAGAAGAACTCTTAGCTCATCTTTGCCCATGTGCCAATGGATCTAGGCCTTAATGAATGAAACCATGATTTGACCTTTTCTTTTAGTGAGAATGGAAATAATTTAAAGTTAAGTATCAGAAGGAACATCATTAAAATGTATGGTTGTAACGATCTCTTCAAATTTTTTAATATACATATATGGATTTTCTAAATCAAGTCCATGGAATTTTAGGAAGTAATTAGATCATCTCAGGTTTAAAGTCCATGTTTCCTATATTGATTGGGAGAATTATGTGGGAAGGTGTACTTTTTCTCACTGGTTGTAAATAATCTTGTAAAGTTCGAACCGGTGGAGCCTGATGCACTTCGTTCTCATCACGCACCGTCCAAATAGGTGATGTGTGACGCAAAAGATCTTCATCAACATAATATTCTTGAGTCATGCTCTCAGATGATATTTTAGGAATATTTAGGGGGTTTTCTAACTCATTGATGGATTGTGAGTCCTTCAACCAAACCTCCTTCACTCAAAAGTCTCTGAGTGTTGTCAAAAATCCACTTGGGCATGAAACACTCACAACCTTCAATTTCAAAACAAATAAAACCTAAGAAAAAGAAAACTATAGAAAATAAAAAAATCTACAAAGAAAGAGAGTTGGAGACAGGTTACCCGATTAGAGTTACTATGTTAGGATCCTACAAAAAAGAAAACAATGTTAGTTCCCAAAAAAATTTTGAAAAATCCTAGCCTAAAAGCAAAAATTAACCCTATTCCTAAACTAATTCTAATACTAATTAATCTCAGAAAAATGTAGCTGTAGTCCTTGGCAACGGCGCCAAAAACTTATTCACAACCACAAGTGTAGGGTCGCAATGTAGTAATAACTCAGTGAGACCAAGGTCAAATCCACAGGGACTACACTTGTAGGTATTTTGAAAATAATTAGAAATAGAACTAGAAGAAGATTTAAACCTAAATCTGGAATAAAAGAGAGTAATTGTGAATGATGTTGATTAAAAACTATCAATTGAAAGGTGGAAACTAGGGTGCCAAGGATCCACTTGTAGCTATCAAGATGTTACCATACTTGATCTAAGGAACACAATTAGAATTAGAGTCCTATCTTATCCAATTGGAAAATAAAGCAATTTAAATCAAATCTGAACTTTTCATTGACCTATTTCTCAATGGAAGAGGATTGTGATGATTGGAAGGGATTCCATCACCCTACCATACCCAGGAGATGATGGTGAACAACATGATTTACCAATCTCACAACCTCAAAATAGAAAAAGAAGATATCCAAAGCTATTACAACATCTATTGTAGATTGAGTCACAATAAATCATAGAAAACCGAAAGTATTCCTTTAATATCAAACTAAAATTCAATGAAGTTCAAAACATCCCAATACGCTACAAGCTTCACCTCTTAGCCCTAACTAAGAGGTTTAATTAACCATAGACATGATTGAACTAAAAACTCTTAAACAAAACATGAAAATAAATTAAGGAAGAGGAAGAAAAACTCTTGGGAGGCGGCTCCAACCTTTGGCTCTGCTCCTTGAACCCTAATTCGTGCTTAGAAAAAAATTAAATGACCCATATTTATAGTATTTACTTGGACCGACTTTGTAACTGCCTCAAATTTACACAAAAAGTTATGCTTCAGTAGGACCGAAGTTGGGTTCGGTTAGACCGAACTAAAGCTGAAAATCTCACTCTCTCACTAGACAATTCTGTGTAATTTTGGTTGGATCGAATTAAGGCTGAAAATTCTTCTTCTCGCTGGACTGTTTTGCCCGATTTCGGTCGGATCGAAATTGCACTTTGGTCAGACCAAAAGTCTGTTTCAGGACAATTCTGCTTTAGACTCAGAATTCTAGAATATGTTTTTTTCATGATAATTTCAGGAATATATTCTTTTTTCAAGACAATTCCAAGATTCCTTTTCTTCACTTCAAATCTTTGATTCTCTTCACTCCTCACTTGGTTTTCTTGGATCTTTAGCATGTGAATTCTTCATTAATGAATTTCAAATCTACAAATCTTCATTTTGTAATCTTTTAAGCATAAATCTTCCTTTTGGCATCAATTTCACCTTAAGCTCTCGAAATCACCTCGCACATGAAAACATGCATAATTAGATCGATTAAGCACTATCATGTTTATAAAACTAAGGAATACTAGGGGGAATATATAATATTTAATATTTAACATTCACACAAAAAGATCCATTGCTTTGATTGGAAGGGATTTCATCATCATACCATGCCCAGGAGATGAACAACAGGATTTACCAATTTCCACAACTCCAATTAAATTAAGAAGATATCTAAAGCTATCGCAACATCTATTGTAATTTAAGTTACAATAAATCATAGAAAACTGAAGATATTCTTTAAATTCAAACTAAAAATCAATGATGTTTAACATAAATAAGAATCAAAGCAAGATAAACATCCCAAAACATTACAAGCTTCACCTCTTAGCCCTAGCTAAGAGGTTTAGTTAACCATAGACATGATTGGAACTAAAACCCTTAAAGAAAACATTAAAAATAAATAAGGAAAGAAGAAAAACTCTTGGGAGGCTACTCCACCCTTTGGCTTTGCTCCTTGAAACCTAATTCATGTTTAGAACTCCTCAACGAACTCACATTTATAGTTTTTGTCCAACTGTCTTTGAAAACCGCTTCAAATTTACGAACTCTGCATAACGCCTTTGATGTCGTCAAACGTATGATTGAAACGAAAACCCTTTAAGAAAACATTAAAAATAAATAAGGAAAGAAGAAAAACTCTTAGGAGGCTACTCCGCCCTTTGGCTCTGCTCCTTGAAACCTAATTCATGTTTAGAACTCCTGAAAGAACCCATATTTATAGCCTTTGTCTAACCGTCTTTGAAAATCGCCTCAAATTTACGTACTCTGCATAATGCCTTCAATGTCGTTGAACGTAACTTGAATCCAGAAGTCAAGCCTTTACGCACTGCATAACACCTTTCGCATTGCATAACTTTTCATGTCATCGAACATACTTTCAATGTCATCGAACAGTCCTTCGATGTCATCAAAGGGTGTTCGAGTAATCGAGAATGTGTCCAGAGTGTTCCAGAAATCTACAAAAATCTCGATGTCATCGAACAGCCTTTGATGTCATCGAACAGGTCTTCGAGCAATCGAACAGGGCTTCGACGTCATCGAGAAATTCATCTAATTTGTCCAACAACCAAACTTAATTTTCATGTAATTCTTCGATGTCATCTACCCATGGTTGATGTCATCGAACAGTCCTTTGATGTCATCGAGCGGTGGTCGATGACATAAATAGTGAAGTTTAGATTCTCTGAATTTTTGCCCTTTTGACTTTCGACTTCCTTCCTTCTCCACTTGGTTTCCATGAATCATAGACCCTTGAAATCTTCAATCTTGGTCTCCTAAGATCCATTCCTTGCCTTGGTGACTCTTGAGCATCAAATCCATGCTTTTAACATTCTTTTCAATCCAAGCTTTTAGATTCACCCTGCAATACAGACAAGTATAAAATATATTATCGAGGGTCAAATATTGCATATTTCCTCTGCTTATATCTTGGTTTTATGAACATGATACTGCTTAATGGTATATTTTATACATGTTTGTGTTGCAAGGTGAATCTGAGAGCTTGGATTGAAAAGAATGTTAAAAGTATGGATTTGATGCTCAAGAATCACCAAAGAAAAGGATGGATCTTAGGAGACCAAGATTGAAGAATTCACATGCTAAAAATCCAAGGAAACCAAGTGAGGAATGAAGAAAGTCACAGATTTGAAGTGAATTTGTGTGATTCTCGACTAGCCTAAGCTATGGTTCGACCAACCTTGGCTTTAGCTCGACTAGTCTAAGAAACTTCAGCTCGAAATCCAACAACATTATCTTTTAAATTCATGCGATCCTCGACCAGTCGAAGGTGACCCTTGACCAGTCGACGATTTCTCTCGACTAGTCAAGGGTTATGCGGATTTTACGCGGACTACGTAAATTTGAGGCGGTTTTCGGACTTTTCCAACTCGGTGTGAAACGTTAGATTTCCTCAACTATAAATAGGAGTTCCTAGGATGCACCAAAGCATCTTCTAGGGTTGAGAAGTGGAGCAAAAGGGTGGAGCCACCATCCGGGAGTTTTTCTTCTTCCTTAGTTGATTTTTATGTTTTATTTAAGAGATTTTGGTTTAATCATGTCTATGGTTAACTAAACCTCTTAGCTAGCGCTAAGAGGTAAAGCTTGTAGTGTGATTGGGATGTTTACTTTGCTTTGATTCATGTTTTTTTTACCCTCATTGATTTTAGTTTGATTATAAGAAATATTTTCAGTTTTTAATGGTTTGTTGTGACTCAAATTACAATAGATCTGCAATAGCTTTGAATATCTTCTTTTCTTATTTGAGAGTGTGGGATTGATAAATCCTGTTGTTCGTCATTGTCTCCTGAGCATGGTTGGGTAACGGAATCCATTCCAATCTTCACAATTCTCCTCCATTGATGACTAGTTCAATGAATGTTCAGAGATTTGATCTTCTCATCTTCCAATTGGATAGGATAGGACTCCAATCCCAATTGTGTCTCTTGAATCAAGTGAAGTAGCATCTTGATAGCTATGAGTGGATCCTTGGCACCCTAGTTCCCACCTTTAAATTCACAAGTTTCAATTTACAACATCGCAATTATTCCAATTATTCCAGAATTTAGATTCATCTTCTTTTAGTTCTAGTTCTAGTTACTTTCAGAAACGTATGAGTTTAGTGTTTGTGGATTTGACCTCGGTATCACCGAGATTATTAGTACATCGTAACCCTACACTTGGGGTTGTGAACAAGTTTTTGGCGCTGTTGCTGGGGACTACGACTACGTTTTTTTAAAATTTATTAGTTTTAAAATTAGGTTAAGATTAGGATTAACTTTATATTATTTTGTTTCTAGGTTAGGAATTTTTCTGAATTTATTTTTAAAAACTAACTTTGTTCTTTGTTTTATAAGATCCTAACCTAGCAATCTTCGCCCCGGTAACCTCTTTCTAATTCTCTCTCTTATTTATTTATTTTTAGATATCTTATTTGTTTTAGTTTCTCTAGTTTTCTTTCTTAGGTTTAGGTTTAAATACTTGAAGGCTTTAAGTGTTTCATGTCCAAGTGGATTTGTGATAACACTCAACATCTCTTAAGTGAATGAGGATTGGTCGAAGGGTTGTCTATCCATCACAGGATTAGACACCACTAGAGATCCTCAGAGTCAATAGAAGTGATGGATGCAAATCAACCTCAACCTCCAGTTGAAGAAATTCAGAATGAGAATGAGGTGCACAATGCACTGCGCCTTGTACTTTACGAGATTTCCTACAACTGGCGGGGTGAGCACACCTTCCTGTATGATTTTTTTAGAAAATATAGGAAATATAGATATCAAGCTAGGAGTGATCCAACTCCTCCCAAAGTTCCATGGACTTGAATATGAAAGTCCATATCTACACATGAAAGAGTTTGATGAAATAATAGCCACCTTATACTTTCCTAATGTGTTTGAGGACATGATCAGGCTAAAACTATTTTCCTTCCCCTTACAAGAAAAGCCTAAGACGTGGTTGTACTCACTACGTCCACAATCGATTGGTAGATGGAATAACATGACAAGGGAGTTCATTAAGAAAATTTTCTCATATCATAAAATGAATACCCTTAAAAAGTCAATCATGAACTTCGCCCAAAAGGAAGATAAAACATTCTTCCAATGTTGGGAGTGGTTCAAGGATATTGTCAGTTCATGCCCACAACACGGTTTTAAAATGTGGTGCATAACAAGTTTCTTCTACGATGGGCTGACATTCTCTATGTGTCAAATGGTCGAGAAAATGTGCAATGGGGAACTCATAAACAAAGATGTCGATGATGTGTGGGATTATTTTGACAAGCTTGCTGAAAACACACAATCATGGGACATCTCCCCAAAACCTAGCACCACTTCTAAGCCTACTCAATCAAAGGAGAAGGGAGAAACTCGAGGAAGGTGATATAAATGCTAAAGTGGCCAGTCTCATAAGGAAACTTGATGCCATGGAACTTAAGAAGGATAAGGCTAAGGACGTTGTCTGCAGTATTTGTACTTGTAACGTTCATACAACTGAGAATTGTCTAATAATACTTGCTTTTCAAGAAATATTGAACAAGCAATCGAATGCCGTAAACAACTACCAAAGGTCTTTCGAAGGATTCACTTAAAACACATACAATTCAAGTTGGAGAAATCATCCAAACTTCAATTAGAGGAATGAGCAAACTATTACTCCTCAAGGAATCCCTAAGTAATTTTTGAATCAAAGGAAACCTTAAGAGGTATTGGTTCAAAATCCCACACAAACTTAAGAGCTTATCCAGCAAAGTATTCTCCAAGCCTTACAAGAACTTACTAAGTCTATACAAAAAATAGACTCTCATATTACGGTTATGGAGAAAGGGATCCTTCTAGCTTAACCTATCTCCAATCCTAAATCACAATACGGAGTTAGTAAACCAAGCTCTTCAAATCTAATGAAGTAAGTCAAGTCTATCACCACTCTTAGGAGTGGAAAAATAATTGACAAATCTATTCTGGTAAGGGCTGAAAAGTCTAAGGACTCGGAAGAAGAAACAGATGATAGACCTAGCATTACTCTACATGGATTAGAACCAAAACCTCTGAGCAAGCCGATTGCTTCGTTCCCCCATCAGTTGATTGCACCAAAACCTCTAACTAACTCTCAGGACATTCTAGAGGTGTTGAAACATGTGAAGGTCAACATCCCTCTTCTGGATATTGTGAAACAAATTCCTTCATATGCCAACTTTTTGAAAGACCTATGCACGACCAAGAGGTGGCAAAGTATCAAAAAGAAAATTTTCCTGATAGAAAAAGTGAGGGTCATCCTCAAGCAAAGTGTTCCACAAAAATATAAAGATCTTGGTAGCCCAACTATCACTTGTATAATTGGGAATCACCAAATTGAGAATGCGCTTCTTGACTTGGGGGCGAGCGTAAATCTGATCCCTTACTCGGTCTACGAACAATTGGGTCTATGTGAATTAAAACCCACACGGACCACATTATAGCTTGCTAATCCCTCAGTTCGTGTACCAAGAGGGATTATTGAGGATGTATTGATTTAGGTTGACAAGTTCTATTATCCAGTAGATTTTATCATCCTAGATACTCAGCTCATCGCAGATATGAGCACTCAAATCCCTGTCAAACTTGGCCACCTGTTCCTTACTACATCCAATATTATCATCAATTGTAGGAATGGGGTCATGAATTTGTCTTTTGGAAATATGACATTGGAGCTCAATATCTTTTTCAACATGAGAAGACAGGCAGTGGATGATGACGAGGCCCACGCCATTAATGTGATAGACTCTTTTGTGGAAGATAGAACTCTGATGATCTTATCCTTTGACCCTCTAGAGGCATGCTTGGCACACTCCCCTGATTTGGATGATGACACAATTAGGGAGATGGATGTCATGCTTGATGCTATGCCAGTACTTGAAGTTAACTGGTGGAGGCCATAATTTGAAGAATTACCCCAAACCGATATAGTGCCTCTACCGTCCAGCCTCAAGGCACCAAAGCTTGACCTAAAACCTTTACCCACTAATCTTAAATATGTCTACTTAGGTCAAGATGAGACATACCCGGTGGTGATTTCATCCCACCTTGAGAAAGAACATGAGAGTGTGCTTATTTCCACTCTCATTGAGCACAAAGGGGCCCTTGGATGGTCGATTGTGGACCTTAAGGGAAATGAACCTTTGATTTGTACTCACTTCATTCATCTTGAGGACAATACAAAAACCTCTCGACAACCACAATGTTGATTAAATCCAAACATGAAAGAAGTGGTTAAGGCCGATGTTCTTAAGTTATTGGATGTGGGTATCATATACCCTATATCCGATAGTCAATGGGTGAGGACAACTCAGGTGGTTCCCAAGAAGTCCGGAATCACTATCGCAGCCAATGCCGACAATGAACTTATGCCAACTAGAGTTACCACTGGTTTGAGAATGTGCATTGACTACAGGAAGTTAAATACTATCACAAGGAAGGACCACTTTCCTTTGCCCATCATTAATCAAATTTTGGAAAGGCTAGCTGGTTACTCTTACTATTATTTCCCTGACGGATATTCAGGTACAATCTGATAGAGATAGCCCTTAAAGATCAAGAGAAAATAATGTTCACATGTCCTTATGGCACCTTTGCTTACCAAAGTATGCCATTTGGACTATGTAATGCTCCTGCCACTTTTCAGTTATACATGTTGAGTATATTTTCTAACATGGTAGGGAAATATTTAGAGGTCTTCATGGATGACTTCTCTATCTTTGGTCCATCCTTTACCGAGTATTTAGAGAATCTGAAAAATGTGCTGAAGCGATGGGAGAAAAAGAATTTGGTACTAAATTGGGAGATGTGTCATTTCATGGTTTTTAAGGGAATAGTTTTTGGACATATGATTTTGCCCAAGGGAATTGAGGTGGATAAGGCTAAAATTGACCTTATCTCTAACCTACCTCCACCTAAGACCATACGTGACGTGCGATCCTTCTTAGGATATGCCGGATTTTACAGAAGATTCATAAAGGAATTTAGTCATCTCTCTCATCCTTTATGCAATCTACTTCAAAAGGATGTACCATATGAGTGGACTGAGCAATGCCGGGAAGCTTTCACTAAGATCAAGGGCATGTTAACAACCACACCTATAATGCAGCCACCCGATTGGAGCTTCCCTTTTGAAATTATGTGTGACGTGTCTGGCTACACTATTGGGGCGGTGTTAGGCCAGAGAAAAGAGAAGAAGCCCTACATTATTCATTATACAAGTAAAACTCTAAATCCTGCCCAAGTGAATTACTCTACTATGGAGAAGGAACTCTTAGCCATAGTGTTCGCTTTGGACAAATTTAGATCTTACTTGATTGGCTCCAGGATCATCATCCACACTGATCATGTGGTGCTGAAGTATCTTCTTTCTAAGAATGAAGCTAAGCCCCACTTGATAAGATGGATCCTCCTACTTTAGGAATTTGATTTAGGAATAAAGGATAAAAAGGCAGTAAAGAACGTAGTGGTTGACCATCTTTCAAGACTTGATCTCCTTGATTCCCTTGAGATGACACCCATAAATGACATGTTCCCTGATGAACAACTTTTTAAACTCTCCCACCTACCTTGGTTTGCTGACATTGCAAATTATCTTCCTATAGGTTTCACGCCAATAAATTGGACTGCGTAAGATAAGAAAAAAAATTCTTCGCTGAGGTACGTAAGTTCTTCTGGGATGATCCATATTTGATCAAATATTGCCCAGACCAAATTCTAAGGAGATGTGTGCCAGACAATGAATACTAAAGTATCATCTCCTTCGGTCACTCTCAGGCTTATGGTGGTCACTTTTCTACTAAAAACACCATGACCAAAATTCTGCAGTGTGGCTTTTACTTACCTATTATGTTCAAGGATACTCATGAGTTCTGCAAAGTTTGTGAGTGTTGGCCCATGGAAATATGATGCCTCTGAATCCCATACTAATTATTGAAACATTTAATTACTAGGGAATCGATTTCATGGGGCCATTCCCCCAATCCTTTGGGAATTTATACATTCTGCTAGTAGTAGATTATGTCACTAAATGGATCGAAGCAATCCTGTGCTGGAACAATGATCATCGGATAGTCATTAGATTCTTAAAAGAAAACATTCTTTCCTGGTTCGGAACGCCTCGGGCCATCATTAGTGATGGATGTCATTTCTGTAATAGGCCATTTGAGAACTTAATGAAGAAATATGACATCTCTCATAAGGTGAGCACTCCATACCACCCACAGACAAGTGGGCAAGCTAAGATTTCTAACTGGGAAATCAAACACATTCTGGAGAAAATAGTTAACCCTGACTGTAAGGATTGGTTAATCCACTTAACCGATGCTTTACGGGCATATCGTACAGCCTTTAAGACCCCCATCAGAATGTCTTCCTTTAGACTCGTCTATGGGAAAGCTTCTCACTTACCTGTGGAATTGGAACATAGAGCCTACTGGGCTATCAAAAATCTGAATTTTAACCTAGACAACACTGGCTTACTGCAAAAACTCCAATTGAACGAACTCAAGGAAATTCGGAATGACGCATACGAGAACTCGAGAATTTACAAGGACATGATGAAGGTATTCCACGACAGGAACATCCTTTGGAACTCATTCTTGATTGTTCAAAAAGTCCTTTTATACAATTCTCAGTTACATCTTCTTTCGAGTAAACTCCAATCTTATTGGACCGGTCCTTTCGCAGTTACTAATGTCTATGCTCATGGGGTCATTGAGATAAAGAATCCAAATAATGGTAATGCTTTTAAAGTAAATGAACATCGTTTAAAGCCATTTGTTGAGAAGTTTGATTCATAAGACATGTCCATACCTCTGATTGATCCTGTCTGCCAGGATTGACCTCCTAGTCTGATGGAGGTGTAGTTAGGTCTATTGCTTTCATAGGATTTAGGACTAGGATAGTTTGCTTTCATTGTTTAGTCTGTGTGCTAGCCCATCTTCATTTTGAGATCCTTAGAAAAGCTACAATTCGCCTTCTTTAGGTACTACCTTTCCTTCACTACTCCTTTCTCTTCGTTGCCTCATATGCATTACATCCTCATATCTTTTACATTGAGGACAATATAGATTTTAGGTTGGGGCGTGTGGATTAGGTAAACTAATCAGCCTTTTCTTAGTTTTGAGCAAAAATTTTCATTTTTTCAAGATAAAACCTGTTTGGAAATTGATAATTTTTGCATTTAGGAATGCTTTGAGTATGATGATAAGATAAAAATTGAATTTTAAATTGTTGGAGTTTGATCAACTAAGTAGCCTATCACTTACGGTTCTTACACTCAATTAATTAAGAGGAAGTTTGAATATCATGTTAATCCAAATCACAAGACACATTCAATTTGCCTTTTATAAATGGTACTAGAATTTTTGATTGTTAGTATGATGATCATTGAAAGAAGATAAGAATTGTGTCTAGAGAATTTTTATCCACCTTAAAAGATGAAAGGAACCATTTAAAAAAATAGGAGATCGACAAAAAGGTCATGTATAGTGAAAAGAATGAAAAAGAATGAAAGAATGTAAAGTCTGAAAAAGAATGAAAAATTCTAAAAAGAATGAATAAATAAAAAGTGACCGTTAATATAAAATAAAAAAACTAGAAAAAGAAGCAAAATGGGATAAGTTCGAAATCAGTACTTGAGTTTTCAACCAATCTTGAAATGATAGGCATGGCTAACGTTATGAAAAGATAATATTTTTATGAGAAGTAAGTTGATTTGCACTGAGCACATTGGAAAAATTGGTATATGAACTTATGCTCTAAATTAAATTATAAAGAATCTACTTGATTGATTGATTATGTGATTCAGCTCTAGGTTTTCAAAATCTCACTTTCTTGCCTTAATTTTACTCATTCCTACTTGATT
Organism: Magnolia sinica; assembly: GCF_029962835.1. Lineage (NCBI taxonomy): Eukaryota > Viridiplantae > Streptophyta > Magnoliopsida > Magnoliales > Magnoliaceae > Magnolia > Magnolia sinica. The sequence continues at coordinate 63,781,731 of NC_080577.1, forward strand.
GCACAAAAGATCAATTTCTGAAAAAGGTTTGAACGTTGAGAATTAAAGATTACTTCACGCATGTTTTGCTCAGGGCTAGCACAATGCTGGTTAGGGAGTGTGTTGAGTGTCAAATATTGCATATTTTTCTCTGCTTATATCTTGGTTTTATGAACATGATACCGCTTAATGGTATATTTTATACATGTTTGTGTTGCAAGGTGAATCTGAGAGCTTGGATTGAAAAGAATGTTAAAAGCATGGATTTGATGCTCAAGAATCACCAAAGCAAAGAATGGATCTTAAGAGACCAAGATTGAAGAATTCACATACCAAAGATCTAAGGAAACCAAGTGAGGAATGAAGAAAATCAAAGATTTGAAGTGAATTTGCATGATTCTCGACTAGCCTAAGTTTTGGCTCGACCAGCCCTGACTTTGGCTCGACTAGTCTAAGAAACTCCGGCTTGAACTCCAGCAACATTATCTTTTAAATTCACGTGATCATCGACCACTCGAGGATTTCTCTCGACTAGTTGAGGGTTACACAGATTTTGTGTGGACTGCGTAAATTTGAGGTGGTTTTCAGACTTTTCCAACTTGGTGTGAAAGTCAGAGTTCCCCAATGATAAATAGGAGTTCCTATGATGCTCCAAAGCATCTTCTAGGGTTTGAGGAGTGGAACAAAAGGGTGGAGCCACCGTCCAGGAGTTTTTCTTCTTCTTCCTTAGTTGATTTTTATGTTTTATTTAAGAGATTTTGGTTTAATCATGTCTATGGTTAACTAAACCTCTTAGCTAGGGCTAAGAGGTGAAGCTTGTAGCATGATTGAGATGTTTACTTTGCTTTGATTCATGTTTTTATTGAACCTCATTGATTCTAGTTTGATTATAAGGAATATTTTAAGTTTTTAATGGTTTGTTGTGACTCAAATTACAATATATCTGCAATAGCTTTGAATATATTCTTTTTCTTATTTGAGAGTGTGGGATTGGTAAATCCTGTTGTTTGTCATTGTCTCCTGGGTATGGTTGGGTGACGAAATCCTGTCAATCTTCACAATTCTCCTCCATTGATGACTAGGTCAATGAATGTTCAGAGATTTGATCATCTCATCTTCCAATTGGATAGGATAGGACTCCAATCCTAATTATGTCTCTTGAATTAAGTGAAGTAGCATCTTGATAGATACAAGTGGATCCTTGGCACTCTAGTTCTTACCTTTAAATTCACAAGTTTCAATTTACAACATCACAATTATTCCAATTATTCCAGAATTTAGATTTACTTCTTCTAGTTCTAGTTTTAGTTACTTTACAAAATGTACGAGTTTAGTCCTTATGGATTCGACCTCGGTCTCACCGATATTATTACTACATCATGACCCTACACTTGGGGTTGTGAACATATACCCATTAAGCATCATCATGTTCATAAAACCAAGATTTAAATAGGGAGAAATATGCAATATTTGACACTCAACACTATCTCAAGTGTTTCGGTACAAAATAGAACTTCTTTTCCTTGTCTGCTTTCCTAGATAATTCTATTCTTAAAACTTTGCCTTTTATTGTCGGTGCTCGATTGTATACTATTGTCATGCCTTATTCGTTTCCTCTTTTATTTTTCATTGCGAATCCATCATAGTAACTTGTAACTGCGAAGAAGGATTCTGCCTCTGTATACAGTTTTGCGTTAGCCATCACTTTATATTGAATTTTGTTGTTGCAATACTTGAAGCACTGGTGCAGAGTAGATGGTATAATGCCATATTAATGCATCCACAGCCATCCTAGGAGGAGTTATATGTTGTTACTACATTAATAACATGACATACAACATTCGTGGTTAGTTCCACTATTTCCAATGTCAACGTGATCTTCCCCAATGCTCGTTGTCCGTCCTGATTAAAGCCCTAAATCATCATTCCACTGGGATGCAAATGAGAACGGTGGTATCTGAGCTCATTTAACACTTTCAATGGTAAAAAATTCACTGCAAAACCATTATCTAGCATTATTCGCTTGACTTGCTTATCACGAATATGACCAATAATCATCAATGGTCTATTGTGTTCTTTATCGCAGGTTAGATCATCATCCGAGAAAGTAACAACGGACGTGCAATCATTTTCTTCTTTTATTTTGAGTACATCCGACCTTACCGTTCTATATTTTCCATTTCAACAAGCAATCCTTCCCTAGTATTTTTATCGGACAGAGCTTGAATCAACATCTATCTGAAGTCATCTGAGAGTCATAATGCATCGTACACGCTTACTTGAGTGGGGATACCTTTCAGATGGCTCATGACATCATAAGTTACTTTTTGAACTTTATTCTTCTATTCCCTTTCATTATTGGATAGTGTTTCAAATGTTTCTCCATGCGTTATCTTAAGACTTTTGCTTCTAAATCGGGCTTGTTATCCTCTTCCCCGAACGTAATGTAACTAATGCTGCTTTGCCTGTATCTATCAGCAATACTCTAGTTGATTCATCAATAGATTTGACAGTAATCATATCACAAATTTCTCTCCTTTTCTCCTTGCAGCATTCAGACAACAGACGTTGTTCATATTTTCTTTCATCGTATTCTTTCTCTTTGCATGCAGTGTTTCAGATATAAAACATGTTCATGACTACCTTTCTACTTCTTTCTTTCTCTTTTCCTATTATGATTTCACCTCTATTTATCATTCGCTGCAATATATTTTTCAACGTGAAATTTTTTTCGGTCGGATGTCCCAGTAGGCGATGGTAATAATAGTAATTCCTTTCTTTCATCTTTCTGACTTCCTCAGGGCATTTCGATCGTTCCGGTTGCCAATAACTGGTTTGTCATGGGTACAATGTCTTCTTTTTCAAACGTGTATCCTTCATGAGAATTATACAGTCGAGGTCGTTTGTCGTTTACTCAGCCTTTGTAACAATCTGTATCGTCTCTTCTTTCAATCTTTCATATATCGCGGGGAATGTCCCTTTTCTTCTCTTGGTCAATGACATTTGCTATCAACCCGGTCGGTCCTCTTCAGCTTGTTTCGTTATGAAATGTAGGTATTTTTCGGTCATCATTTCAAGTGCTTGGGATTTTGTGGCAAGGTCACGAAAAGTCCTTATCTCAGCACTTGTTAAGCCAAATGTGATTCCTGTCTCCATTGAATTTAGGCACATTTCTTGTTCTTTCTCTTTGAGTAACTACTTACACGATGCCCCATGAGTCTTCTATCGATTGATGAACTTTTCCACTAGTTTATTCTCTCTGTTGTACGGAGGCTAACTCGGTGATGCTAACATCTTAATCAGATGAAAAGAAATTCATCATGAAAGTGTCATGCATCTGTTCCTAGGTACGTATAGATTCTGGGGCTAAACTATAGTACCATCGGAATGCTTTCGATGTTAAAGAAGATCCAAACAATCGCAGGCAATTTTGCAGAACTGTGGAAAAATTACCCGTGGTTGTGATAAATGCATGAGGTGTTCTTTTATAGATCCATCCCTGTTGAACTTCTGAAAGTCTGGATACTTAAAATTTATAGGGAATAGTATGTCTTCTATCTCTCTAGGATATGACATTCTAAATCAGAATCTTCCCGAATGTTCTTGCTCCCTTTCGGTCCTAATGACCTTTGTTATCACCCGTTGTATCTCATCTTGTGTTATTACCCTTGTTGCGGGAGCTGATCCATGCGACCCTGTTCTTAGTGGTTGCGAACCTTCTGGCCATTGTTCGTGGGCATTTACAGTGGCCATCACAAGGGGCTTTACGATCTGGGCTACATGATGAGTAAGAGTAGCTAGTGCTTCTCGGAGGCTTCTACATTCCTCCATTAAAGTTGTTTGTGCATGAGCCATTTTAGCTATGCATTCATAAGTATATGGTAATAGATTCTGACTTGTCCATGCCATGTATATAGCGGCTTCCCCGCTCCTTGACTGTGCTATTATTGGAGTAGGACAGGGGTATGTTGTCAAGGGAGGACTATCGAGAAAGAACTTTCATTGGATCCTTTGACGCTTTCGTCGGATCTTGACGATTTTAGCATAGCAACTTGTGGAGACATTGTTTGCGATGGCATGGTGAATTTTAGAGAAAATGATTTATTTTCTACATTCGACAATTGCCTTTCTCTTTTCTAAATCATCGAACTGTCACGACAAGGAGAGCTAGAAAATCTTGTGGAGTAAAGGAGCACAAAGATTTTTTTGGGCATAACGGGGGTGGAATGAGTGCGAGGTTTCATTTCACAACATTACGTGCAATCGGTCACCATTACACCTGAAGGAACTAGAAGATGAGTAGAACCCTATATTAGGCGTCCTTTTTAGGGCATCCCATCATAAAAATGGAAAATATAAGAGAATGAAGGGAGAGGGCACCATTTTCTTACTGCATTATGTGACTCGGATCGAGTCTTAAGTCAGTTTGAATTTTGTGCGAGTTGTTAGTTTAGCTAAGAAGAATGAAGGAAAGAAATGAGGGAAAGGAAAGAAGAAGAAAGGAAGAAGAAAGAGAGAGGGAAAGTGCGGTTCGGGTTGTTACCGAGCCAAGTGGATTTGACTTGCTAAGACCAAGTCAGGTCGAGTTGTACTGGGTTTAGGAAACTGGCTAGAAGCTGGGTTTGAAAGGAAATAAGAAGAGGAAGAAGGGCAGAGAGAAAAGGGGAAGAAACAGGAGGACCTCCTCATGTTGAGTTGCTATAGCCAGCTCAGGTTCTAGCCATGAGTACAATGACTCAGTGAGTCATTTGGGTTACAAATTTCTCAGGTCTAGGCCTGAGTTTAGGTTTGTTGGGCATATCTTCTAAAGAAAGAAAAGGAAAAATGAGGAAGGAAAGGAAAGAAATGAAGAAGAAAGGAGAAAAAAAGAAGAGGGGAGAAAGATTGAGTGACTCCCCTAAGTCGACTCACTGAGTCAGCTTCCAAGTCACACAAATGAAGTCTAGTTTGGGTTAGTTCCATTCCTGTAATGTCAAGGAACCTTATCAGGGTGGTTTGTTGGGTTTGATTCGAGCTAAGAGTCGAATTTAAACACTGAGTCGAGTTAACTTGGTCTGGACAAGGTGAGTCAATCTTGAAAAGTTTTAGGATTTTAATTCAATTTAGATATATGTCAATTAATTCCTCTTGATATACCTAAATCCCATGTGTAGGCATCTTTTGATTAGGCTAAGTGGAGATGATCAGCTTGAGTTTGAGTCTAAACAGAGTCTAGCAAGTCAACGTGCTTGGAACTGCATGAAAATGCTTGCTAGATCTAAATCTATTAGTTTTATTACTAAGATATGGAATTGGGATCCTATCATTTAGGTTCCGTGTTCGTATTGATTCAAATTCGAGTTATGTTGGGGAAGCCGGATCGATCGTGTTGAGGTCCAACTTGAATCAAGCTGGAAAACAGGTGGATCATATCTTGAGGGTTGGATTTGGTTCAAAGATACTTCATGCCTTCAAAACCTTATTGGAAAGTTAATCCACATTCTAATGTGAGGATCACTCGTTAAGCTTTTCTACATCATGATAGTTAGCTTAGTTCATTTATCTTATTCATTGCTTAATATAGTATTTAGTAGAAATGATGATAAATGTAGTTTCCATTTGAATAATTCTTCATAAATGATAGATAATTGGATTTAAATTTAAGTATTGGAACATGCTATGGATCTCTAATATCTCTATTCTGGTTTAAGAAGAGCATTTTTAAGTGCTATCGATATTGTGCATGGCTTGTTTTGCCACTAGTGATTACTTAAGGGTAGTTTGGAGGTCCTCGAACTAGTGGCTAATTGTGTAATAGATTAAATTAAATTATGTTGTGAATTTATTACCTTATGAATCATTTGTGTCTATGTGACTTTTGGGGATAATATCCTTTTATCGCATCTTTGGATGGACTTTTGCCCTATGTGACTTTGACAAATTATTTTGTACAATCTTGAGATGACAAGTTCCACTTGTTAAAGTATGATTGGGTACTACTTATAGAGGTTACCATAAATATCCTACCTATAAAAGTATCATGAGTCGAGCATGGTGGTATTGGACACTATACTAGAATTTTTGGCCTATGTTGGGTGACGAGCCCCCCTAATGTCCTTTTGCTTCCTTGAAATAGTTGTTTATAAATTAGATTAATAATAGTTGGAGTAATCATGCATTTCATGGCATGCGGACCTTATCGGGTGGTTGATATAAGATACAGATTTTTCTTGGGTCACTATGGGTTGTACCATAGAATATTTTACTGGATTTAAGGCATCGTCATGTTCATTTGACTATTATGGGTTGTCCTTTTCACATGGACCTTTTCGGGTGCCTAGTTCTCCTTGGGCGTATTATAGAGACTTTTTCTAGAGGCTAGTTCACCTTGAGTGTCCTCGTTGCATGGTCACTTTCGGGCTTCTAGTTCTCCTTGGGCACACCTTTAAGTGCTTTTACAAGGGGCTAGTTTCTCCTTGGGCAACTTTTTGCTAGCTGGATAAGCATCCCTAGGTCTATGAGCATATCAGCATATTCATGCATTCATGCATTTAAACAAAAACAACATTGTGAAATTTATTTAACGTATGTATATATGATGAACTCTGTCTTATTACTATGATGGTCTTTGTTATGGGTAAAAGCGGACCAATTGTTGAGGGTCAAATATTGCATATTATCCCCCATCTATTTCTTGGTTTTACAAACATAATAGAGCTTAATGGTATATTTTACATGCGTTTGTGTTGCAAGGTGAATTTAAGAGCTTGGAATGAAAAGATTGATAAAAGCATGGATTTAGTGCTCAAAAGTCACCAAAGCAAAGAATAGATTTTTGGAGACCAAGATTGAAGATTTTAAGACCCCAAGCTCCGAGAAAACCAAGTAGAGAAGCAAGGAAGTCGAAAGAACAAGCGCAGAAATCACAAAGACTGTGCCATCGAGAACCATTTGATGACATCGAATATCTGTTCGATGACATCGAACATTGGTCTATGACATTGAAGTTGTGAGGAAAAATCGAGTTGGTTGCTGGACATATTGGGTGCTTTTCTCGATCAATCGAAGAAATGTTCGATGACATCGAAGGCTTCTCAATGACATTGAATTTATTGAAGAAATTGAAGCAACTCGCTGGACTGTTTTAGACACATTTTCGATGACTCGAAGACCTGTTCAATAGATCAAAGCTTCACTCGATGAAATCGAAGGGTGGTTCGATGACACAGAGACTTACGCAGCGCGACTTTCCGATTCAAACCCCTTCGATGACATCGAAGGCGTTACATAGTTTGTGTAAATTAGATCCGGTTTTGCAATTTTGCAGAACTTTGCTTATAAATAGGGGTTTCTAGGCACTTTTGAGGATATCTAGGGTTTGGAGGAGCAGAGAAAAAGGGCGAATCCACTTCCCAAGAATTCTTCTTCCCTTCTCCTTAGTTTTTAATGCTTTCTTCTAGGGTTTTTAATCTAATCATGTCTATGGTTGGCTAGATCCCTTAGCTAGGGCTAAGGGGTGAAGCTTGTAGCGTGGTTGGGGTGTTTTTCTAATTTGACTCTTGTTATTATTGAACTTCTTTGATTCTAGTTTGATATTTGTTTCAAACAAGAAACAAATGCATTCGATTTATGAGATTATCTTATTCAAATGTAATAGAGAAAGAGTTCATCAAGAACAATCATCATATTATTAATACTGAGTTCATTTACATCCTCAGGTATCCCTTGATTCTAAGATAGATTATTTAGAATACAGAAATTGACAAAGTTCAAATGTCCAAGCTGGATGTCAAATTCGGCAGCTCTTCGACTCGTAATTTGATCATCTCTTTAAGAGGAATATTGTGCGAATCCGATCAGCTGATTTCTCTCCTTGAAGCTTAGACAGAAGAGGATCTGGAGCCTAATCATTTCAACAACATTTCGGCCTGATCACCATTGTAGAATGCATGGCAATCTGGTTGCATGGACCCACGCAACCGACATGGTTTGCACGAGTCCACGTAAACCACGGGCTTCTCTTCAGTCCTACCTTCGGTCTTCTCTGTTGCTCTGCACTTCTTCCAAAATCTTCGATCCTCTAAATGAGGGGGGGAGGAGGGTATTTATAGGCCTTCGCACGTGCGAAACCTCTATCTTGGCGCCAAGGAACCCACCTTTCATTGATACTGATCATTCATGGACAACAAGTCTAGAAACCAGTTGCGCGACCTCGCGCCACTGAGTTATTGCTTGCGCAGACTCGGGCAACCAATATGCCTTGCGTGGACCCGTGTAAACCCTCCTGAAAAACACTTGTTCTTCTTCATTTTCTATTTCCTTCCACTTTTTACTTTTCAATATTCTTTTCTTCAATTCTTTCTTCTCATTTTTATGCCTCAACAGATGCCCCCTTAATCCTTTCTTTGTTTCTCCAAAAATCAAACAATCAGGATCAATTTTTATTCTGAAGAAAGGGTTTGTGCGGACTCGCGCAACTGACCGTCATGTACCATACTTGGCCTTATACACTATAAATACCCCAGACTTCATTCATTCTGTACTTGCCTTCATACTACGTCGAACCTCTGCTTCTTTGCAAACCCCCCCTCCCTCCCTGCGCAATTGATTTTAGTTGTGCGAACCCATGCAACAGACTCTCTATTCGCGCAAGGCTTTTAGCCATTGCGCTGCCCCATGCAACGGACTTTGATTACCGCCCCGCACAACTAACCTTTTAGCCATCTTTCCAGACTTAGCCAATTTTCTTCACCATGCATCGCTCTCAAGCCCCTTTTCCAAAAAGAAAGAGCCACCCATCCTCTTCAAAACCTAAACAACCTCTTCGCCACTCTTGCAAATACGTAGAAATACATGAAGAAACTTTGGATCTTCATAACCCCTTCACTAGTGATCAAACTATTATTCCCATCAATCTTCAACGACATGGGTCAATTCTGCACAGTGAACCCTTTGATCATCGGAATATTTTTGACTCTATAGGCAATTGGGTTAGGAAAGAACCCAAGATCTTGACAAGGTATTTAGAAGGATACGGACCCCACCAAAGAGCAGGCAAAATTCATAAGATGAGATTTTTACGTCCATATTATGCTCCTCAACAACCTTTCCCCACTCATTATTTTGAGACAGCTCAATAACTGTTCTTCTCTGAAGATTGCCTTGGAATACGGAGAACTTCTTAGCTACAGGACTCCTGTCTCTTCATGATTTCTATAGTGCCTAGGCCTCTGCTGTTGTTCAGAAGCATACTATCATTCTGGAGCAGTTTCTCTTTCTGATGCAATCATAGCCACATCTGAAGAGTTTCATGAGGATGTTGCTATCTTCAGATGCTTTCTCAATCATTGGTCTCCGATTACCAATTTATTTCACCTTCCTTCGGGTGAAATGAGCATTACTTTATGGGATCTACTTTGCATAGCGGGTCTTCCCATCACGGGCAATATTTTCCATGCATATGTGCCTTTTAATGGAGAACTTGCTCTAGCACTTGCAGGAAGAGATACATCCAAAATTTTCAGATCCACCCTTGAACTTTTCAGTGCATTAGCCAGCTTCCCTCATCCTGATCGCATTACTTCTCTCGAATGGTTGGCTTATTTTTCTCAAAAGTTGTGGTATGTCATTCCCCTCTCGATTTTTATTTCCGTAATTTTAATATAAAATGATTTTATCTTAATCCTCATATCTTCATCTTGGCAGCTTTGCAGATCATAACCATCCAGAGCTCAAGATCATTCGCAAGAACATTAAGCACACTGCGGAATATAGTTTTTCTTGCGAACTAGCCGCCTTCTTAACTTATTGGTTAAGCTTGGTGATATTCTCAGATTCTGATCAAATGGACATCATCAGACCTTCCTTCTTTGTGGTCGCAGGTGCAATGGCGGAAGGTTAAAAACATTCGTTAGCTCCTTCAGTTCTATGTTCCCTTTATCGCGCTTTCGGAGATGTTGTTCTTGGTCCAAAGGATCCTGTCTCTAGATCTTTTCCTATTTGTGCTCCATGACATTTCTTCATAGGCTGGCTAAGGGTATACTTTCCTTGGACATTTGCGAATTCTGGAAGAGCATATTCAAACCCTAACTGACTTCCTCTTCAACATTATCAATTGAGAGATATGATTAAGAAATCAAATGGATGGATCTCTAGAAAAATAAAAAGCAATGATCCCATCGACTTTCATCAATTTCCATTGTTTAGCTATCCTGAAGATGTGGAAGCTATTGATGATGATTCCATCTCATCTGGTGAACATTCTTTCCCTATTTCCATCAGATCTAGTACCCTTCCTTTGAGGGAGAATAGCATATTCTGGCGTGAACCATATTATCCTAGTAGGTTCGCTCATCAATTCGGATTTGATCAAACTGTACCAGAGACTTACGATATTGTTACCAGCGCAATTAGAAGTTACAGCATTGGGCCACATAATTAGGCCCTGATATGGAAGCAACTCTTGATTGTTCACACTAGATCACATTTCCTCATTCCCGGTTACAATTATCCAGTTAGTGCTTCTTATTGTTGGATGCACTAATGGGTTCATCAATATTACTTGGTAGACCAATGTTACCCAGTAAATCATGCCATATGGATCCCTCCTCCTCACCTGAAAGATTACCAGAAGGACGTAGGTATTGGCTATTTTGAGGAAATAGATTGTGCCCCCTCTCCAGGCCAACTTTGCATAAGAATCTCTTCGAAAGACGACACTCATGAAGTAAAGGCTGCTGATGCCCTTGAAGGATGGATAACTTTTGGCACCCCTTTAAAGGACACTCACAAATCACCGACAGAGAATGATGATTCTTTGCAGTTCTACCCTCCTCCTCCTTTGTGAATATTATGAGATAATTCTCCTTTACCATCAGAAAGGCAGAAAGTGGAAGGACATCGTTGCCCACCTCGGAAAGATAAATATATTGTTGTTGAAGACTCGTCCTCTTTAGAAGAATAAACATATTTCAAGACATTTGACTTAGTACAGAAGGTTTTGAGTATCAATCATTTTGACTAGACTTAATGTAATCACAGTCTATATTGCATGCTTGTTTGTTCTAAACAAGAAATTTTAATGATTTTTGTCATTATATCAAACAATCAACATATTTGGGAACATTCCATATAGTCATGTATCCTTGCAGTATCTCAATATTACAAATTTTCTATATATTTCTTTTCGAACATGCAACTTCTTTTGAAAGTATCACAACATTTTAAGACATTTTGTTCTTTTCATAAGTTTTCAGGTCATGATTTATTGCAGGCATATTTATTTACCCACATATGAAATATTCTGAAAGCATTGCGAGATATCTTAATATTTAATGAAGCATAACAAATAAAAAATATCAACATATTACGATCGTTAGTATGGAGTTTCCTATGTGATTTTGGTTTTGATAGGCGGTACTAGGTTTTAATTCAGTTAGATGATCACATACAGTTTAAGCTCTTGAGTAGTGGAGCAACCCAGTTTTTTAGACTCTTGAGTAGTGGAGTTGGGTCTCACGTGATAGTCTCTGTAACTCTCATGAGTTCACTGAACTTCTCACAGCCTGCTGAGTTTACAAACCGCGATCCATTAGAGGGGCCCAGTGAAACTATCGGGGTTGTGAACTCAGTTGGATTTATGCACAGGGTTCGCCGCTGTAACTCTCCAAAGTTGACGGGGCGCACAAGGTGACCTTTGGGGTACCAAATCTAGGGCCGTCAGTCTATCAATGAGTAGGTTTAGGCCCTTCCTCATGAGTTACTACTGAAATCAAGTTAAGAATTTGGGGAGTCATATGCATGGTTGGCCTATCTATGGACAATGGCCAAAGAACGCATACTGCAACTCACGTTTTCTTTGTCTGCAAGGTCAGACCCATTCACAGGAGGGCAATTTTATCTGTTCCCCTTGATGCTGTTGGAAAGCTATACAGACGGCATGGGTGTTACGCGTGATTGGCCGTCAAGGACTTTTTAGCCCTTTAGGGCTTTTAGTCACTGGCTTCATCCACTGCTCGCATGGGTATGCGTACGATGGCCTTCATGGGCTTTTTAGGACCACTGGCTTCTCACTGCTACCCGAATGGCGATGGAGATAGACTTTATGCGTAGTTGGCCATATAGGCTTGGCTAGGCTGCCTTAAATGATGATAAGCTACCATCATTGTCATAATAATAATAGGTGTCTTGATTAATATATCACCGCTGCTGATAATGTTAATGATATTTTGCCATGCTTATAATAATAATATATCGGCCCAGTGATGATACCAATTTCGACGTATTTCAACGAATGATGGTTACTTTCTTTTTAATAAACAGTTGATATGTAATCTTTGGCGATATATTTGAAATTCCACCTTTATTCAATCATCTGACGAAGAATATATGAACATCACTTGTCTTTGCCCCCTTTTGATGTAGAAGCATTATGGCGATAATCTTCTAGATCAAAATCAAAATCATCTTCAGGGATGATATTTCTTGATAAAGTACGCATTGACTGGTATATTAATACCCGTCCATCTTGATCAACCACTCTGTATGCTCCGTTTGAATATACTTCTCTTATGATGTACGACCCATCCCTTTTAGGCTCAAACTTGCCCCCTGTTCTGCGGGTCACCACTATTGATTTTTTCAATATCAGTACCATATCCCCTTTCTTGAAAGTGCGATATTTCACTCGTTTATCAAAGGCGGTCGATATTCTTGCTTGATATGACTCTAACCACTGTTGGGCTGCCAAACACTTCTCATCGAGTAAGTCCAGTTCTTTTAGCCTTATCTTTACATTTTCATCATCTGTAATTGACTGATGCACGGCTACCCTAAGCGACGCGACTTGTGTTGCGATCGGAACGACCGCCTCTACATCATAAACTAGTGAATATGGTGTTGCACTTGTTGCTGTTCGATGAGTAGTCCTGTACACCCATAATGCCTCTTTAATCTTTTGTCCTAGTCACGCTTATTTCTAGTCACCGTCCTCTTCAGTATTTTCACAATTGTTTTGTTAAATTCCTCTGCTAATCCATTTGTCAGTGGATAGTATGGTGTTGAAAACGAATGGTGGATACCGAACTTTTGACATAGTTTCTCCATACCTCTATTCTTAAAGGGGGTACCATTATCGGTAATAATCTTCTTCAGAATGCCATGATGATATATTAACGCATTTTGAATGAAATTGACTATGTCTTTCTCTTTGACATTGCGCAATGCGATCGCTTCTGTCCATTTGGAGAAGCAGTCTATTGCTGCCAGAATATATTGTTTTCTCTTGGATGAAAACGGATTTATGAGCCTAATGACATCGAGCCCCCAAGCGGCGAAAGGCCAAGAAGTGACCATTTGATGGAGATCTTCAAGAGGAACATGTATGACATCTCCATGGATCTGACATTCGTGGCACCTTTTTGCATAATCTATCGCATCTTTGAATATTGCAGGCCAGTAATACCCCATTCGATGTATTCAATGAAACAAATTTCATCCAGCCTGGTGCGCTCCGCATTCCCCAGAATGAGTTTCTTGTAGCATTTCACCTGCTTCTTGTTCGTCAAGACAACGTAACAGCATCCCATTGTAAGATTTTCTATAAAGCACCTCACTACAAATGATGAATCTGCTTGCTCTCTGTCTGATTTGCTGCCTTTATGCTGGATCTTCTGGCAAGATATCATATTTGGGGTAATCTACGAATGGCTGTCTCCAATCATCCGCTGTCACCTCTAAACATGATATAGGAAGTGCTTCAACGACTTCATCGACAACTTCGGGAGAGGGCATAAATCTTCTTTCTTCTATAGTCACTTAGAGCAGACTTCGGTTTGAATAGGACAGGGCTGTTGCCAGACTAGCCATTTGCATTTTCAGATCGAGGTATATGTTTAATTTCAATACGACAGAATTACTCTAGTATCTACTAGGTTTTTCAATAGTATAGCTAGAGTTCTTGCTTTCTTATTTTAAACTCAGTCGTTAGCTGATTTATAATTAGCTTGGAATCTCCAAAAATCTGCAACGTCTTTATTTTCATCTCATGGGCGATTTCCATTCCAATGATGAGAGCTTGATATTCAGCTTCATTGTTTGTGCAAGCAATGCCCAATGTGAAGGAATAGGATAATAAATCACCCTGAGGTGTGATAAAAATAACTCTTGCCCCTGCTCCTGACGCTCGAGAAGCACCGTTGAAATACATCTGCCATTGACCTTGTGACTTAATCATCATTACCTGTTCATTGGGAAAATCATCGTAAATTGTCTCACTTTCTATTACAGGATGCACTGCCAAGAAATCTGCCACTGCTTGTCCCTTTATTGCCTTTGTCGGTTCATAGGTGATGGTGTATTCCTAAAGTAACAGCATCCATTTGGCCAATTTTTCTGATAACATCGGCCTTGTCATTAAAAACTTTACTGGATCTACTCTTGAGATCAGAGTTATGTCATGGGAGAGACAATAATGTCTCAATTTCTATACTACAAATATTAGTGCTAGACACTCTTTCTCGATCGGAGAGTAGTTACATTCCGCGCCCATCAAAGTTTGAATCAAATAATAAAGAGCAGTTTCTTTTCCATCTTCATTTACCTATGCTAACAAGGCTTCCAGTGAGTTTTCAGCCGCAGATATGTACAACATAAGTGGTTTACCTTTTATAGGAGCTGTCAGCAGTGGGGACTGTTTCAACAATTCTTTTATTGAATCGAACACGTTTTAACAGGCTTTATCCCACACGAATTCTGTTCCTTTCTTCATCAAATGGGAAAACGGCTGACACCTTCCTACTAGATTTGAAATAAAATGATGGATATACGCCAATTTCCTTTGCAAGCTCTTCAACTCCTTTAATGTTTTTACAGGTGGTATATCTTGAATGGCCTTAACTTTCCCTGGGTTGATTTCAATACCCCTATGTCTGATGATGAAGCCGAGAAACTTTCCTAATAGCACTCCAAAAGCACATTTAGCCGGATTTATCTTTAGCTGCTTCTTTGTGAGCTGACGAAAGACCGATGCTAAATGCTCGCAATGTTCCTGATGATTCTCCAATCTAACCACCAGGTCATCAACATAACATTCAACATTCTTGTGCATCATATCTTGAAAGATACTCTACATCACCCTTTGATATGTTGCCCCAGCATTCTTAAGATCGAATGGCATCACCTTGTAACAGTAAATTCCCAGCGAAGTCCTAAATGCCATTGCTTCTTCATCTTCAGGTGCCATCCTGATTTGATTATAACCAGCATAGCCATCCATGAAAGACATTACAAGATATTGCGTCGTACTATCAATCAACAGTTCCGTTATTGGGAGGGGAAAGTCATCCTTCGGGCAAGCCTCATTCAGATCCCTAAAATCTACGCACACCCTGATTTGTCCACTTTTCTTTTTTACTGGGACAATTTCAATATCCACTTGGGATATTTCACCTCCCTGATAAATCCAATTTTGAGCAGTTTTTTTACTTCTTCCTGTATCAGAGGGACCAGATCTGGATGAAATCGCCTTTGCGCTTGCTTAATTAGTCTTTTATCCTTAGAAATATTTAATCGGTGCACTGCTACTGAGGGTTCCAAGCCCGGCATCTCTGCATATGTCTAGGCGAAAACATCTTTATTTTCTTTCAGCAGTTGAATATATTCTTTGGCTTCTTGTTCAGGAAGACCAACACTTATGAATGTATTTCTCAGCTCTTCTTCTGTGCCCAAATTTACTTCTCACAAACAGTCGATTGTTGGTTGCCCTCATCTTCCATCTGCTTCGAAGCTATTTCAAGATGTTTGACTATTTCGACATCTGCCTCTGATAGCTGATCAACTGTGACCAAATTTACTGAAGATTCTGTGCCCAATCCTTGAAATCTCTCTCTCTTCTTCTAGCCGACTCCAATAGGTACCTTAATTCCTTTCCCGTAATTTAAACCAGTCGGTTCTTCATCATCAAAACCCATCCTTTACATCATTCTCCTGCTTGCTGGACTGTATTTCTTGAGATCACAGGATGTTAGCTCTCCGTGATATACATTTTTCTCAGTCTTCATTTCTGTCTTTTCTTCCGAAGAGGCGTAAAATTCAATCGGCTCTGGATATTTGGCATTGGCTTCCACACGAAACTTTCTTGGGACAGTAGAGAATGGCTTATTCCTCTCGACATATGGCAATGGTACTGTATAATTTAACTACAGGATTTTCAACTATTTAGGTGATAGTAACGTTAACGGTGGTTGTCCTGGCTGCCTGAGATGTCTTGGCACAAAATAGAACTTCTTCTTTGCTTCTGAAGTTTCAGATGATCCTGCCTTTTCGGATTCTCCTTTTATTGCTTTCACATGAGCATTTTTCAGGATTTTATTTTCATCAATCTTTTTCTCTTCCCCTCTGGCAAATCCGTCGTAGTAACTGACATCTGCGAAGAAGGCTTCGACTTCTGTGTATGGTCTTGCATTGGCCATTACTTATATTGTATTCCATCCCTACAATATTTGAAGCATTGATGAAGAGTAGAAGGTATAATGCCGTACTGATGTATCCACGGTCTTCCTAAGAGAAGATTATAAGTCGTGACCGCACTAATCACATGAAAAACAACATCAATAGTTAAGTCTCCTATTTCCAATGTCATCGTAATTTTGCCTAGCACATGCTACCCATCTTGATTAAAGCCTTGTATCATCATTCCATTAGGGCATAGATCGGAATAACGGTAACCCAATTTTTTCAACATTATTAACGGTAACAGATTTACCGCAGATCCATTGTCAAGCATAATCCTTTTTTACTTCTTTGCCACGAATATGGCCCATCATCATCAAGGGCCTATTATGTCCTGCATCACAAGCTAGGTCATCATCAGAGAAGGAGACTACTGGCATACAATTTCCTTCTCTTTGCGTTCTTCATTTTCCATTTCTATTAGCAATGTCTCTCGGACATTGTGGTCAGATAGCGCTTGAATTAGACTTTGCCTGAAATCTTCTGATAACTTTAACGCGCCATAAACGCTTAACTGAGCTGGTATACCCTTCAAATGATTCAGACGTCGTAAGCCACTTTCTCTGTTTCATTCTTCTCTTCTTTCTTATCACTATCACGCTGATCTTTGATGACCTTAGTCCTTGTCATTCTGACTTTTTGCCTCAGGGGACTTGTCATTCTTTTTCTTGACCATAGCATAATTACCGTGGCTTTCTTTGTCATCCCATGACTTTCTTCCTCTGCTCTTTTATGAGCACTGTCCCGAATTGTCAACACATTCACCGTCGCCTTTGCATCCCTTTCTTTTTCTTTTTCGATCACTATTTTGCCCCTATTTATCATTCTTTGTATTATGCATTTTAATGTATAGAAATTTTCCGTCGAATACCCTACTAGATGATGATAGCGGTAAAAATCTCTTTCTCTTAATCTTTCTGCATCTTCAGGGCGCTTGGATGTAGGTAATTCTATCGTCCCGGCTTTCAACAACTGGTTCATCATAGGAACAATGTCTTCTCTGTCAAATGCAAATCCTTCGTGAGAATTAAGCGATCTGGGCCTTTTTTCAGTGAACCTACTTCTAGGACGGTTTGATTCTTCCTTCCGCTCTATCCTTTTTTCTCTTGAATCCCTTGTTTCTTGACTTCTTTTATCATGGTCCACAATATTTGTGATTAACCTAGTGGATCCCCTTTGGGCTATTTCATAGTGAAACGCTGGCATCTTTCAGTAGTTCTAGAGCATGGGCTTTAGTGGCTAAGTCATGAAAAGTTCTAATATCAATGCTAGTGAGACCGAACGCAATTCCCATTTCCATGGAATTTAAACACATCTAGACTTGTTCTTTTTCTTTTGGTAACTGCCTGCACGAGGCTCCCAATGTCTTCCATCTATCTATAAACTTCTCCACTGATTTCCCATCTCTTTATCATACTGAAGCCAACTCTGTCAAGCTGACATCACGCTCTAAAGAGAAGAAGTTCGACATAAAGGCATCCTCCATCTGTTCCCATCTGTATATCGATCTTGCAGCCAGACTAGAATACCATCGGAATGCTTTGTTTGTCAAAGATGATCTGAACAAACGTAGGCAATACTGCGGTATCATGGAGAAATTCCCCATGCTAGTAATAAAGTACATCAAATGCTCTTCCGGCGACCCTTCCTCATTAAACTTTTGAAAATCTAGGTGCTTGAAGTTAACTAGGAATGGGAAATCTTCTACTTCTCGTGGGTACGGTGTTCGATATCTGAACCGACTGACATTTTCACATTCCCTTTCCTCTCTGACGGCTTCCTCAACAACTTGTCGTACTTCCTCTTGAGTTATAGTCCTTACTGCTGGAGCAGATCTGAGCGATCCTACCCCCTGTGGTTGGAAACCTTCAGGTCGATGTTCTTATCTGTTCGTCGTCCCCATCATCGGAGGAGCTGTTATTTGGGCTACATTGTGCGCGAGAGTTGCCAAAGCCTTTTTAAGATTTCTTCATTCTTCCATCAATGTTCTTTACGCTTGCACCATTTCATTCATATGGTCCTTCATAGTTGGCACAGTCTCCTGATCTGTTCCAGCCATGTGTTCTGTAGCTTCCCCACTTTCTGATGAAGTTGTAGTCGGAGTGGGATAAGAGTATGTCAATGTAATGGGACTTACAAGGAGGGGAGTCCCGTTCAATTTTCCCATACTTCCACTGTAGCTGATTAATTGTGATGATACAGAAGTAGATGATCCCATGAGTAACGCTTTTCCTTTCTGTTCTTTTGTCCACCGAACTCTTGGAGCAATTAGAGCTGGGAAGTCACGTGATGCTAATTGTGGAACCATATGCCCAGGATATATGGTGGGAGGGAACAATTCAGGATTCTTTCTATTAGTGTTTCGTGTTATTAATCCCCTGGTTCGTGGCAAAGGCAGACTCGTTCTAAAGCTTCTTACATTTCGAGCTCTGCTTCTCCGAGATGTCACGACAGTCCAATTCTCACCATCTTCTTGTACTCGAGGTGAAGTAGATATGACTCCAACCATTGTTCTAGTTGAGTCATTTTTGCCTATGGGAGACTGAGTCTCGCACTTTGGTGGCTGGTCCAGCGCATATTCCACCATAAATCCAGTTGCAGTGAAATAGAAGTTTATCTTCATCGTTGAGTTTGCCATTTAATCGTAGTTCGTAACCTTATCTTTTTACCTTCAAAATGAGACAAAAAATTGTAATCATTATTTGACAATCAATATAATCTATCTAAGAGATGAAGGGGAGGATATTTCCACTGAGAGTCTCCATTTTGGCGTCAGAAAGACGGCAAACTACAATGAAAGTTCTATAACTATCTCAATGTTAACATTAAATAAGATAAAATTCCCCAGCAGAGTCGCCATTTTGTTTCGAATAAGAAATAAATGCATTCGATTTGGGAGATTATCTTATTCAAATATAACAGAGAAAGAGTTCATCAAGAACAATCATCATATTATTAATACTGAGTTCATTTACATCCTTGGGTATCCCTTGATTCTAAGATAGATTATTTAGAATACAGAAATTGACAAAGTTCAAATGTCCAAGCCGGATGTCAAATTCGGCAGCTCTTCGACTCGTAATTTCATCATTTCTTTAAGAGGAATATTGTACGAATCCGATCAACTGATTTCTCTCCTTGAAGCTTGGACAGAAGAGGATCTAGAGCCTAATCATTTTGGCAACATTTTGGCCTGATCAACATGGCAGTCTGGTTGCAGTCTTCAATCTACCTATGTATGGCAAGACAAGATACATTCGGTGATGATTTATTCTCACCATGATGAAGAGCAAGAGATCATGCTTCCATCCACTTCCAGAGATGATGGAATCCTTGGGCAGATCATCACAAACTTTAATGTAGAAAATGAGTAACTCTTAGCTGAATTTCCCAACTCTTTAGCTGATTGCTTGGCACATTTTAAAGATTCAAATGATCTGATAATAAAAGAAATGGTGGATGCCTCACAAGACGATACCTCGTTAGTTGTCACGGTTAGAGAAAACTCTTATTCTGAAGCCCCTCCTTCCTCATATCCTAAATGTTTACCATTAAAGGAGGAGGAGCTGGAAATCGAACCGGAGTCTGAAACTTCGGAATGTATTGAGACTACATTACTTTCTGAGAATTTTTTTTAATTTCATTTATGTGTAGTCCCTGATTGACCATATTATGCTAACATTGAAACTTTTTCTATCACAGGTGAATTGTATATACTTTGGATACCTTAAGAGATTAAAAAGAAACCTTATGCTGAGTGTTGAGAGTCAAATATTGCATATTGGACCCCATTTATTACTTGGTTTTTATGAACATGATAATGCTTAATGTTCTATTTTAATCATGTTTGTGTTACAAGGTGAATTTATGAGCTTGGATTGAAAAGGATGCTAAAAGCATGGATTCAACGCTCAAGAATCACCAACGTCAAGGATGGATCTAATAAGAATTTAAAAAAAAATTCTCAATATTTTTAGTTAAAATCTATTTGGGAAGCGATGACTGGTGTACTTAAGAATGCTTTGAGTATGATAAGATAGAGATTGAATCTTGAATTGCTAGAGTCTAATCATCTAAGTAACTCATCACCTGAGTGCTTGTGTTCAATTGATTAAGAGGTAGTTTGAATATCATGATTCTAAATCACAAGACACACTCAAATTGCCTTCTATAAGATGCACTATAATTTCTTATTGTTAATATGTTAATCATTGATAGATGGTGAGAATCGAGTCTGGAGAATTTTATCCACCTTAAAAGAAGAAAATAACCAGTTAGAAAAACAGGAGATTGACAAAGAGGTCAGGAAAAAGAATGAAAAATCTGGAAAAGAATGTAAAAATAAATAATGGATAAAAATTGGCGATCGATATACAATAAAAAACTAGAAAAAGAAGGAGAAGGGGATGAGTTCGGAATCAGTATTTGAGTTCAAACTAATCTTGAAGTGATGAGCATGGCTAACATTATGAAACGATAGTATTTGTATGGAAAGTAAGTTGATTTTCACTGAGCACATTGAAAATTATGGTATATAGACTTATACTCTGATTTGATTGACAAAGAACTTACTTGATTGGTTACCTATGTGATTCGGCTCTAGGGTTTTCAACGCTCACTTTCGTATCTTATCTCTACCCATTTATACTTGAGTAAACAAAAGATTGTTTCCTGAAAAAGGATTTTGAACTTGAGATTGAAGATTATTTTTCACATATTTTGCTCAGGACTAGCAAAATGCTGGTTGGGTGTTGTGTTGAGGGTCAAATATTGCATATTATCCCCCATCTATTTCTTGGTTTTACAAACATAATATAGCTTAATGGTATATTTTACATGTGTTTGTGTTGCAAGGTGAAGTTAAGAGCTTGGAATGAAAAGATTGCTGAAAAGATGGATTTAGTATTCAAAAGTCACCAAAGCAAAGAATGGATCTTCGGAGACAAAGATTGAAGATTTCAAGACTCCAAGATCCGAGAAAACCAAGTAGAGAAGGAAGGAAGTCGAAAGAACAAGCGCAGAAATCATAAAGATTGTGGCATCAAGAACCGTTTGATGCATCGAATATTGGTCAATGACATCGAAGTTATGAGGAAAAATTGAG
The DNA here is from genome assembly GCF_029962835.1 of Magnolia sinica. Taxonomy (NCBI): domain Eukaryota; kingdom Viridiplantae; phylum Streptophyta; class Magnoliopsida; order Magnoliales; family Magnoliaceae; genus Magnolia; species Magnolia sinica. Next base: position 63,803,302 of record NC_080577.1, read on the forward strand.
TTGGTTGCTGGACATATTGGGTGCTTTTCTCGCTCAATCGAAGAAATGTTCGATGACTCGAAGGAAGGTGATCGATGACATCGAATTTATTGAAGAAATTGAAGCAACTCGCTGGACTGTTTTGGATATATTTTCGATGACTCAAAGACCTATTCGATGGATTGAAGCTTCGCTCGATGACATTGAAGGGCGGTTCGATGACACAGAGACATACGCAACTCGAAAGAAGAAAAAGCGCAACTTTCAGATTCAAACCCCTTCGATGACATTGAAGGGTGTTTAATGACATCAAAGGCGTTACACAATCTACGTAAATTAGATTCATTTTTGCGATTTTGTGGAACTTTGTTTATAAATAGGGGTTTTTATGTACTTTTAAGGATATCTAGGGTTTGGAGGAGTAGAGCAAAAGGGTAGAGCCGCTTCCCGAGAGTTCTTCTTCCCTTCTCCTTAGTTTTTAATGCTTTCTTCTATGGTTTTTAATCTAATCATGTTTATGGATGGCTAGATCCCTTAGCTAGTGCTAATGGGTGAAGCTTGTAGCATGGTTAGGGTGTTTTTCTTATTTGACTCTTGTTATTGTTGAACTCCTTTGATTCTAGTTTGATATTTAAGGAATACTTTTAGTGTTTAATGGTTTGTTGTGACTGAAATTACAATGGATCTGCAATAGCTTAAAGTATCTTCTTTTTCTATTTGGAGTTTGTGAAAATAGGAAATCCTATTGTTCTCCATCGTCCCTTGAGCATGGCTAAGTGATGGACTCCCTTCTATTCTCCACAAATCTCCTATGTTGGTTGTTAGATCGGTATATCTTATTGTCTACCATTGTCGCCTAGTCATGGTTAGGTGATGGAATCACTTCCAATCTTTACAACTTCCATCCGTTGAGAATTAAGTTAATGGAAGTTCAGATTTGATGTTATTGAATATCTTCCAATTGGATAGGATATGACTCCAATTCCAATTGAGTGCCTTGATCGAATAAGGAAACATCCCAATTGCTACAAGTGGATCCCTAGAAACCCTAGTTTCCCACCTTTAAATTCTTAAGTTTCTAAATTTATCATCTCACAATTACCCTCTACTTTCCTGATTTAGGTTAGATCTTTTCCTAGTTTTGATTCTAATTATTCTTAGAATAAATACATAAGATTAGTCCCTGTGGATTCGAATTCGGTCTCATTGAGATTATTACTACATCGCGACCTTACACTTGGGGTTGTGAACATCAACCGATAAGATAAGGTTAGGTTGGACATCCATGCATGCCTCGACCTTGATAGAAGTTATGTTGGAGGAAACTAAACTATCGTTCACCACCAACATCATACATGCTCAGTTCTCGACCCGGCCGAGCACCTAGAATCTTTCAGGGCATGGATGGAGCTTCATGGTGCATCGACTGCGGTACTGTGTCAGGCATTCTCCTTAGCTCTAACAGAAGCAACTCGGAAGTGGTCTCAGCAATTAAAGCCATAGTCCATTAGCTCATTCACACAGCTTAACAAGGCCTTTATTACCAACTTCATCAGAGGAAAAGAAAGGCTCAAAGCAAAAACTCACCACCTCACCGTCATCCAGAAAGAAGACGAGCTGCTGAAGGATTACATCAAACACTTCAACTTAGAAGCGATGCAAGTGGAGGGTTATTAGGATCAGATCGCCCTAGCCACAATGATGGCCAGCCTAAGAGGGGAGGTTTCTCTTCTCGCTTGGCAAGAATCCCCCAACAACATTGGCCGATCTCCTCAACTGAGCTTAAAAATACTCCAATGTTGAAGAGCTTTTCAGCTCGTGAAAAGCTACTCGAAACAGGGAAAGCTCAACCAAGGAAAAAAAACCTAAGGAAGAATAGGCATCGGCTCCTAGCAACAAGTGGAGAAGAGACGAAGATTGGACCAAAGGTCAGCGTCCGAGCAGACGGCCCGAGACCAGATTCGGCTCTTACACTCCCCTTAACGCGACACCTGAGTAGGTTCTCGTAGAAATTCGGGACAAATGGTTCCTCAAATGGCTGAACTGGATGCAGTCTAATGTCGACAAGTGAGACAAGCGAAAGTACTGGTACTTTCACCATAAGCAAGTCAAATCACCATTCTATTAGCGATTGTTTCAACCTCAAAGAAGAAATTAATGCCCTAATCTGCAATGGACATTTGCGAGAGTATGTCAACTGGAGGGAAAAATGGTCAGATCAGAAGAATGAGCAACCCATCAATGGCAACAACAACAAGGCTACAAGAGAGATCCACACTCTCTTCAGCGGACCTTCTAGAGGAGGAGACTCAAACAGAGTACGGAGAGCCCATGCTCGAAGTATTAGCCACAACAGCTCGGAACACCATGTCCACCTTGCCTACAGTCCTCCGAAGGAACAGAAAGTGGCTCCTGTGAGCTGACCTTTACCGAGGAGGATGCCCGAGATGGTCACCACCCCCATGATGATGCACTAGTGGTGGCCATGACTAGCCAACCGTAAAGTGTTTCGGATTTTAGTGGACACTAGCTGTTCAGCCGACATCTTCTTCATCGACGCCTTCGACAAAATGGGAATTGGAAGGTATCGACTTCGACCAGTCAAAACTCCTTTGTTTGGGTTCGCAGGGGACAAAGTCACCTCCGAAGAATCTATACAACTCCCAATTACAATGGGAGAAGATAAAAATCAGATGACGACCATGATCGACTTCCTTGTGATTGACTGCCCTTCCGTCTACAATGTCATCCTTGGAAAATTGCCCATCAACACTTTAGAGCAGTGGTATCTACTTACCACCTCGCAATGAAATTTCTGACCGAGCACGGAGTCAGGCAGGTCAGAGGAGATCAACAAGAAGCTTACCAGTGCTACCCCATGGAATTAAGGACACAACACCATGCAATGGCCATCACCTCCCTTGATCCTCGGGAAGACTCGATCAAAAGAGGGTGTCCAATGGATGACCATGTAACCATCCTGCTCAATGAATCCGACCCAACTCGAACAGTACAGGTCGGCTCATCACTGGCTCTAGCTCTACGAGATGAGATCATGGATCTCCTCCGATGACATGCCAACTTATTCACGTAGTCCCATCAGGACATGCCTGGCATCAGTCTAAAAGTGATGGTTCACAAACTGAATATCAACCCTGACCACCAACCAATGAGGCAGAAGCGATGGGCATTCGAACTAGAATGGTACGCCATCATTGGTGAAGAGGTTGACAAACTCTTCGAAGCAGGTTTTATCGAAGAAATATACTACCCTGACTGGATTACTAATGTTGTCTTGGTAAAAAAAGTCCAATGGGAAGTGGTAGGTCTGTGTTGATTACACTGACCTAAATAAATCTTGCCCCAATGACAGTTTTCCCTTCCACGGATTAACCAGCTGGTCGACATCACAGCTGGGCACTAGCTCCTAAGCTTCATAGATGCTTATTCAGGATATAATTAGATCTCCATGAATCCCCACGATAAGCAGAAGATGACCTTTGTCACCAACAAAGGACTTTACTGCTACAAGGTCATGCCCTTTGGGTTAAAGAACATTGGGGCTACATACTAGTGACTCGTCAACAGGATGTTCACTCAACAGATCGGATGCTTCATGGAGGTCTACGTCAATGACATGCTTGTTAAGAGCATCAAAGCTACAGACCACATCGCCGACCTCGAGGAGATGTTCGCAATTTTGCAAAAATATCAGATGAAGTTGAATCCAAGCAAATGCGCCTTCAGCATCAGCTCGGGAAAGTTCCTTGGCTTTCTGGTCAGCTAAAGGGTGATTAAGGTGAACCCTGACAAGATCCAAGCTTTGCTAGACATGAGCTCGCCCAAGAAGGCGAAAGAAATTTATTGCCTCACAAGGAGAGTTGTTGCCCTCAACCATTCGTCTCCCGAGCCACTGACAAGTGTCTCCCCTTCTTCAAATATTTAAAAGGAAAATAAAAGATAGAGTGGACTGAGGAATGCAAGCATGCCTTCCAACAACTCAAACAGTACTTAGGTTCACCCTCGCTACTTTCAAAGCCTGATCAAGGAAAGCCACTACTATTATACTTAGCGATCTCAACAAAAGTGGTAAGCTCGGTCCTCATCCGAGAATAAAAAGGGAAACAACTACCAGTTTACTATGTCAGTAAAGCCTTGGTCCCGGCTGAGACCAGGTATTCAGATATTGAGAAGCTTGCCTTCGCTTTGGTCATGTCATCTCGCCGCCTCCAGCCTTACTTCCAGGCCCATACAATTATAGTCTTGACCAGCCAACCTGTCTGTCAGGTGCTCCAGAAGCTCAAGGTGTCAAGGAGACTCATGAAATGGGCAATCGAGCTCAATGAATTTGACATCAAATATTAGCCCTGGACTGCCATCAAAGGCCAAGTGGTGGCTAATTTTATTGTTGAGCTCTTGTGCGGGCACAACCTAGAAGCCAGTTCGAGTAGTGAAACCGACTAACTTGCAGACTAGGTGGCCAAGCCAGACCTATCGACTTGGACATTGTACATCAAGGACTCATCTAATTTTAAAGGCAGCGGGGCCAGGGTGGTTCTTAAGGCTCCTGACCAGACCTGCATACAATAGGCCTTAAGATTTGGATTTCAAATATCGAACAATGTATCAAAATACAAAGCATTACTCGTTGGACTTAAGTTGGCAGCAGCAACGCGAGCTCAAAACTTGAAAGTCTACACTGATTCATAGCTTGTCGTCAACTAGATGGCCAACGAGTACCAAGCTAAGGAAGAAAGAATGATTGCCTATTTACAAAGGGCCTGGGAACTTATCAGCAAATTCCCCAAGTGCGACGTCAGCCTGATCCCCAGGTTAAAATACTCCAAGGTAGATACACTAGCAAAGCTGGCCACAACGCCTGTAGACAACATCCCGACGTCGATCCCAATCAAGTTTTTGGCTGATCCGAGCATCAACAATTCCAATTCAGATGCAGTTCTTCTGGTAAATTTAATGCCGAGCTAGTGGACCCAATAGTCGACTAACTTCGGGAAGGGAGGCTGCCCGAAGATTGACTCGAAGCACGCAGATTCTAATATAGGTCGGCCCAGTATACCATGGCTGGGGACACTTTATATATATATATATATATATATATATATATATATATATATATATATATATATAATTATCTCTACCTTACCTCAGATGTCTCCGACCTGAAGAGGCCGAGTACATTTTAAGAGAGATACATGAAAGGATTCGTGGCAACCATTTTGGCAATCATGCCCTTGTCCACAAGGTCTTCTGACAAGGGTACTTTTAGCTGACCATCTGGAAGGATGTGTACATGTTATTCTATCTAGCTCCTATGACTGTCAAATTTTATAGTGCCAAAACTTCTTGGAATCTGTATCTTGTGTAACTCATCTTCATATTCAAGATCAAGCAATTCAAGTACAAGTTCAAGATGTTCCAATTCAAGATTCAAGCAGCACAAGCATAAGAACAAGAAATTCTTATACAAGTTCAAGTACTAGATCAAGTTTTCAAGCTTCAACTATATCAAGACAGTTTGCGTTACTTTATGAATTCAAGCTTAAGTATTCTCAAGCTTAAAGCTCATATACTCAAGTTGAAACACAAGTCACAAGTACTTCAAGATGTCAAGCTTCATGTACTTCAAGATCAATTATCAACCGAAGCGAATGATGTTTCAATGTTCAAATATCACATATAAGGTATGAATGACCCTAGATTGGCCATAGGTTAGGTCATATGGATTGCATACTTAATTTGGGTCATTATATAATTTTATAGGCTTTTTCTCGACTAGTCTTAACTTATGTTCGACTAGTCTTAGTACTGGCTCGACCAGTCCAAGAATTTTCTCGACCAATCAAAGGTTTGTTATTAATTTTCGGGATTTTTTATTGAACCCTCGACCAATCCTGGAGATTGCTCGACTAGTCGAGTGAACAGTGCTCGACCAATCGAGCAGGCTCGACTCAAAGTCCAACAACCATTTTTGGTCCCACTTGACTAGACGAGTGCAGGGCTCGACCAGTCGAGCAGGCCACTCGATCAGTCGTGAAACGGTCTTATCTTATCGCGCCCGAAATTTTGAATTCTTGTTGGTCCTTCGACCAGTCGAACCGACCACTGGGCCATTCGAGTGAACAGTAATTTTGCCTATAAATTCAGGACAATTTTCAGAGTTTTTCATTCAATTCCAAGATAATCAAGACACCACTCTGAGAGATAAGTTTGCGATATTGTTAAGCTATATTGTGTTCATTTAATATTCTTTTTAATTTAGCTTTTTACATTTGATTTTGAATTCTCTATTCTAATCTTAATTGAAGAAGGGATTTAAGTTTTCCCCTTTCTTGAGATCAAAATCAAATCAAGCTAGCCCAAGGTGATTTAATCTAAAAATCATTTAGAACTTAGAACCTATTCATAAGTGAGTGTGGACATTGAACATTTACATTGAACATTTACACCGAATTGGTTCTACTGGGCTTCGTCAAAGAAGAATATCCAGATAAGTATATTTACATTTCTGTAAATCTCTTTTTGGTTTTTTGAGGTTGTGCCAGAAAAATATCTCTTTCTTTTTTTGGTTTGTCTGAGGTGATCTAGAAAATCTCAGAGTGTGGGGTTTTCAAATTGTGTAAGCCCACTAGAAAGACACAATTGTGAAGGTTTTAAGTGAACCTCGAAAAAACTATTTTATAATGAATACCAATATCCACTGTGTGAGGATATTGGGAGTGGAGTAGTTGTATGGCTGTTTATTTAATAGTTGGTGTACACACAAGCGAACCACTATAATTGTTGTAGTTGTGAATGGTTGAATGTGCCTAAGTGTGTGATTGTTGTAATTTATTTTTCCAGCATTTGTGGTGAATGATTGTAATTTACTTTTAGTATATGTGGTGAATGTTGTAATAACAATAGAATTTTATTTCTGTTTTATTCTTTATTCCTCTGTATCGGTTTGAGATTTTGATACACAGACCGTTCTAGGAATCAAGTTGTCCTACCATAAAACATTGGTTTTTGGTGTAAGGTTGTCCTTAGAACAATATCTATATCAACCTCTTAGTACTTATGCAATTGAGGTTACTATTCATTTCTGCTATTTGAATTGTTTAGTGCTATCATTGTTAATTTCTTTCTTATTTCGCATTAAAAATTTTAATTTGGCATAGTCCTATTCACCCCCCCTCCCCCCCTCTAGGACTCTTAGCTTAGCCTTTTCAAGTGGTATCAGAGCCTAATAACTCACTTTCATTTTTGGATTAATTTCCTGAGCTAATCGATCTGAGCTTTTTAAGATGTCAAATTTGATAGCCTTTCAGTCAGTAGGCCTCAAACTTTTGATGACTCCAATTATGCCTATTAAAAGCCAGAATGAGAATTTTTTAAAAATCCATGGATGAGAGCGTGTGGCAAGCCACAGTGACCAATTGGACCCCTCCTACCACTGAAGTGACTGGTATTGATGGATCTAAAACTGTAAAAGTCACACCTTGCTTTTCTTGGACTGCTCTTCAGAAAAGTGAGAGTAGTGCCAATGCAAAGGCTCTAAATGTAATTACTTGCGCACTATCACCGGATGAATTCAAAAGAATTACATCCTATAATACTGCAAAGCAAGCCTAGGATATCTTGGAAATGACACATGAGGGTATAACAATTGTCAAGAAATCTAAAGTTCAAATCCTCACAACCAAATTTGAGGAAATATGTATGGAAGAAAGTGAAACATTCATGGACTTATATACAAGATTGAATGACATTGTCAACTCTATGTGGGGTCTTGGTGATAGGATCCTATAAAGTAAAGTCTGTGTAAAAATACTGCGCTCATTGCCTAAATGGTTTAATTCAAAAGTAACTGCAATCCAAGAACTTCGTGCTACGGATAATATGAGGGTGAAAGAATTGGTTGGTTCTTTACAAACCTATGAGTTAAACTTTAAAGCTCCTAAAGGTAAATCTATCGCCCTTAAGTCTTCTAAAATTATTTCTCAAGAAAATAGTAATAATTATGATTTAGAAACTTCTGAAGATGATATGGCTCTTTTAGCTAAAAAATTTTATAAGATTTTCAAAATTAAAAAGAGGGTTGATTTGCAAAAACTTATTGAAAAGAAAAGATCTAGATCTAAAACTTGGAAATCTTTAAAAGACAGCCAATGCTACAACTGTCATGACTATGTGCATCTAGTAAACAAATGTCTGAAGAAGGATAAATCTAAAAAGAAAAGTATGTTGGCTACATGGGATGAATCTTCCTGCTCTGAAGTCTCTTTGGAGTTAGAAGATTTTAAAATTGAGTCGGCTAATGATGTTAGAGCCCTAATGACTCTAGCCAAGTTCACTTTTTCAGATAATGATGATTCAACCAGTGAAGAAAATCTAAATAATGACCATGAAAATGAAAAAGATCTTCAAGATGCTTATCATGCCCTATATAAGGAAGGTTGCAAAATTGTTGTAAAACTAAACCTTCAAAAAGAAAAGTTTTTAAAACTAAAAGAAAATTTCGATAATCTAGTCTTAGAAAAATCACACATTTCAGATTGTTTTGAAAAAACTAAGTGTGACTTAGATTTCAAAACTTCCCAAGTTGAAAACTTAAATCTGAAAATGAAAAGCTAAAACTAAAAGTCTCTTCGCTTTTGAGTTTGAAAGACACGTGGAGGTATGCCTAAGGTGATCCTAAATTAGAAAAACTTTTATCTGGATCCAAAAAATGCGACGATCAATCTGGATTGGGCTATGATAAAAGTATTCCTCCCAAATATAAGAATACTCCACCTAAATTTGTTAAAGGGGGGTCTTTTAACTCAAAAGGGAAATGTCTGAATCAATATAATTTTAAAAATGCTAAGACTTTTCAGACCTTAAAACCTAAAAGCAACCATATCACTATAAAAATTAGAATTGTAATCCTTTAACTGAGAAAATTGTTGATTTACTTAAGGAGCTCTTAAAATCTAACTCAGTGGGTCGGACTTATAACAATTATAATCATAAGACCAACTATACTCCTAAACCCAAAACTGTAATGAAATGGGTCCCTAAGGTTGCTTGTTTAGTTGCCCACACCACTTTTAAAGCTTCGAGCCATTCAAAGTGGTACCTGGACAGTGGTTACTCCAGACATATGATAGGTGACAAAGGTCTGTTCACCAATCTTAAAGACATGACTGATGGTTCAGTCACATTCGGTGATGGTAGCAACTACAGAATTATTGGCCAAGGTACAGTTCAGCTCTTTAACCTCCCTCTATTTGAGAATGTTTTATATGTAGAAGGGTTAAAACATAATTTATTAAGCATCTCTCAAATATGCGATAATAATCATAATGTAAAATTTACTAACCAAGGGTGTAAAATTTTAAATAAAAATGGTTCTGTAATATTAACCGATCGCAGAACTTCTAAAAACTGCTACATTATTTGTAATTCAAGCTCATCTAATCTATCGTGTTACATGGTCCAAACCGATGAGACTGAATTATGGCATAAGCACCTAGGACATGTACACTACTGCAACTTGTATAGATTAAGCAAAAGAGAATTGATAAGAGGTCTACCCAAAATACAGAAAGTGGATAAAATATGTGGTGATTGCCAGATTGGTAAACAAACCAGGAGTGCTTATAAAAAGGTGAACTCCGAAGCCACATCTAAACTACTCGAACTTCTCCACATGGATCTCATTGGACCAACTAGAATGGAGAGTTAAGGTGATAAGAAGTATATTCTGGTGATTGTTGATGACTTTACTTGGTATACTTGGGTAGTCTTCTTGAGAGAGAAATCAGAAACTCTCGATGAAGTAAAAAAGATACTTAAACGTATCTAAACGGAAAGAATCACAAGTCTCTAAGATCCGTAGTGATCATGGTTCTGAATTTGAAAATAGCGGTTTTGAGAAATTTTACAGTGATCAGAGAATATCACATGAATATTTTGTGCCCAAAACACCACAACAAAATGGGGTAGTGGAAAGGAAAAATAGAGTGCTTCAAGAAATGGCAAATGTAATGCTAAATAGGATGAAGCTTCATAAAAATCTTTAGGCTGAAGCTATAAATACTGCTTGTTATATAATTAACCACATTTATACTAGAAAATAAAAGAGTAAAATAACTTCTGAAAGTGGTTTGATAAGAAGCCTACTGTCAAATACTTTCGAGTTTTCGGTAGCAAGTGCTACATTTTACATGACCGAGAAAATTTGGGTAAATTTGACACCAAAAGTGATGAAGGGATATTTTTAGGGTATGCTCAGAATAGTCGAGCGTATTGGGTTCTTAACAAGAGGACTGGTGTAATTCAAGAGTCCATTAATGTGGTTATAGATGATCACCTGAATACACCTGTCTCAAGTTAAGAAAATGATGAAGTTCTTTTAATTGATAAACTAGACTTTTTATCAAGTCAAAATAACATTAAACTGAGGATAGTTAAAGACCATCCATCTAATCAAATTCTTGGAAATCCTCTCACTAGTGTGCACACTCGTAAACAACTTGAAGATATGTGTAACTACGAGTGCTTTACATCTCAGATAAAATCGACTAACGTAAAAGAAGCTCTTACTGATGAAAACTGGATTGTAGCATGCAAGAAGAGCTCAATCAGTTTGTAAGAAATGATGTTTGGTAATTAGTTCCAAGACCAAAAGATAAACACATTATTGGAACAAAATGGATTTTCAAAAATAAGTCTGACGAACTTGGTAATATTATTAGAAACAAGGCTAGGCTGGTTGTATAAGGGTACAGTCAAATAGAGGGCATTGATTATGATGAGATCTTTATCCCAGTAGCTCATCTTGAATTAATCAGACTATTTATATTCATTACGTGCTTTAGAAAATTCAAAATATACCAAATTGATGTAAAGAGTGCATTCATAAACAGCGATTTGCATGAAGAAGCGTATGTTGAACAACCAACAGGTTTTGAAGACCTTAAGCATGCTAATCATGTCTACCGCCTGAAAAAGGCACTTTATGATTTGAAACAAGCTCTCAGGGTATGGTTTGAAAAGTTGACTAAGTTTCTACTAAGTCATAACATTATAATGGGAAGTGTTGATAAGACATTGGTTGTAAAGAAACATAATGATTACATACTAATAGTGCAAATCTATGTTGATGACATTATCTATGGATCTACCTATGCTAACATGACTATCGAGTTCACAGATCTTATGAAGTCTAAATTTGAAATGAGCATGGTTAGAGAACTAAACTATTTCCAAGGGTTGCAAGTCAAAGAACTCCCTGATGGTTTCTTTATCTCTCAAACTAAATATACTCTGAACTTAGCTAAAAAGTTTGGATTTGAAAGTGGGAAAAATTTTGATACTCCAATTAGTACTACTCTAAAATTCTTTAAGGATTCAAAAGGTAAGAGTGTGGATCCTAAGTTGTATCACAGTATGATAGGCAGTTTACTTTATTTAACTGCGAGCTGACCTAATATTGCTTTTAGCGTAGAAATTTGTACTAGATATCAGTCTGACCGTAAAGAGTCACATTTGATTGCTGTTAAGTAGATTTTGTAATATGTCACTAGTTCAGCTAATCTTGGTTTCTGGTATCTACATGATACTAGTGTGCAATTAGTTGGTTACACGAATGCTGATTGGGTTGGTAACATTGATAATCATAAATCGACCAGCGGTGGTTGTTTCTATGTTGGGAACTGTTTAGTTTCTTGGCTAAGTAAGAAATAAAGTTCCGTGTCACTCTCCACAGTTGAGGCTGAATATATTGCTGTTGGTAATGCTTGCACTCAACTTGTGTGGATGAAAAGAATGCTAAGCGATTACAGAATTGCGTAAGAATCCATGGTTTTATATTGTGATAATTCAAGCGTAATTAATATCTCTAAAAATTCAATTCAACATTCACGAATCAAGCATATTGACATTAGATATCATTATATTCGTGAACTGGTAGAAGACAAGATAATTTCACTCGAATATATTCCGACCGAGACTCAACTTGCAGACATATTCAAAAAAGCGCTCGATAAAAATAGGTTTGTAAAATTGAAATTTGTTCTTGGTATGTGCAACATGAAATGATGATTTGTGCCTTTCTGTATCATAATGTATATATTTATTATTTTAAAATTTTAAAATTCAAATTAATGAAAAATTACAAATTTGCTGTGCTGCACGACCAGTCGAGTACACACTCGACCGGTCGAGTACATAATCAACCAGTTGTAAAACTCAGGTTTTGCTTTTTATTTGGGGAAAATCACTTTTTTCTTCATTTGGTCCTTCTCCAACAAGCCCTACCACGACTGGTCAAGCCCATCTTCGATTCCTCCATGGCTGGTGCATTATTTTTAATTTCCTTGTAGATTCAAGTCCTTTGCACTTACTTTACTTCATTTATGTTGTTATTTCAAGGTTTATGATTGTTTAATGGTTTTTCTAGCTATAAATCCTTTTTGCTTGAAACCCTTCTTGCTTCTTTTGCAATCATTGCATTCATTGATTTCTTTGTTGCAATGGAAGATAGAAGCAAGAAGAAAGGATCTCGTGGTCCCTCTTCTTCTCGTTCGGCTCCTATCACGATGCGCCATCTTCAGTCACACGAGGACGATCCTGAGTATGTGTGGAATATTTGCTTATGTAACGTGATAGTGGAACGGACTGTTAACATTGATCATTTAGCACCTTTTAGTATCCTTCCTCTTCTTCAATCTGTAGGATGGGAAAACATTTTACATTGGGGTGGTCCTGCATTCCGCTCTATTGCGCAAGCCATGTATTCTTGTATTACTGACTTCTCTACTGAAAATCTTACATTTACAATTTCTATTAGAAAAGGTCCAATTAATGTGGACCATCACCTCATTTATGGATTAATGGACCTTCCAGTTAATGATGACGGTATTCCCATCAATACGCTTGTTACAAAACCATCTGAATCTGAGAAGCGGATGCTCACTAGAGTTTTATGTCATATGGACGTGGAATGGAGTACTGGGAATGCGCTCGCTTCCAAGTTTATGTTACCCAGATAAAGAGTTCTTCATAGGATTTTCATTTCAAAGGTCTATCCTAGATCTGGTAATAAAACTAAGCTTACTACATTCATGGTTTGTATTCTTCATTCTATCATTTCTGGAGTCTCTGTGTGTCTTCCTTCTCTTATTTGTTATATCATGATTCAGTTCCATCTCCACCTAGGTCACAGTGATATACCTTTTGCTTATCTTATGATTGTATTAGTCACCCATAGTCTAGTGGTTAAGCCTGTTGGAGAAGCTCCCATTCACCATCTACCCTTCAACAACTCTAACATTAACAAGATGAATTTGAAGTTGGCCCCAGGCCATGTTGATGTGGGTGTTGAAGGAGCAGCTAAAGCAAATGAAGAAGAAGGTGCTTTGTCTTCAGATGATGTCAATATGGATGACATTTTTTATGAAATTGAATCCGATTCTGCTGCTGATCCTGATTATCAGCCATCTGATTCTGATGCGCGTTTGTGCTCACTTAAGGAGAAGGTTGAAGGTATGCATGTGTCCCAAGAAATGTAATTTAAATATATGTGCAAATATCTTAGACGCATTAACAAGGGACTTCATCAAATTGATCCTTCCATACCTACTCCTTCTTTTGGTTCAGATTAGTTTTGAGTATCTGACATGTAATAACTTTTAATACCTGAATTTCTTCTTATGATTGGACATGTTTTTAATAGTTATCTTGTCTTTATATTATCTTAACCTTACCTCTCTCATTACTCTTGTGCTTCCATCATCATTTATAGTTTCTTTCCTTTGTCATATTGTGACAAAAGGGGGGAGAATTTATTCTGACATGCCTATTTCATTATGATAAATGTGGAGAATGAATGTGGAACTGTGGAGAATGTGGTTAGGTGATAGGTAGCAATTTTTTTCTCCTCTTGGATTCTATGCAGTAAGGTATTAAGAGGGAGAGTAATGATTTGCAGTTTGTAACTGGTGCATGATTCTTTGACCAGGTTGTAATTGGTGCATGATTCTTTGACCAGGTTGTAATTGGTGCATGATTCTTTGTTGTGCATGTATGATTTTTTTATTTATTTTGTTTTGTCATGAATTTAACAAAGGGGGAGATTGTAAATGCTATTCTATCTAGCTCCTATGATTGTCAAATTTTGTAGTGTCAAAACTTCTTGGAATCTGTATCTTGTGTAGCTCATCTTCATATTCAAGATCGAGCAATTCAAGTACAAATTCAAGATGTTCCAATTCAAGATTCAAGCAGCACAAGTATAAGAACAAGAGATTCTTATACAAGTTCAAGTACTAGATCAAGTTTTCAAGCTTCAACTATATCAAGACAGTATGCATTACGTTATGAATTCAAGCTCAAGTAATCTTCTCAAGCTTAAAGCTCATATACTCAAGTTGAAACACAAGTCACAAGTACTTCAAGATGTCAAGCTTCATGTACTTCAAGATCAACAGTCAACCGAAGCGAATGTTGTTTCAATGTTCAAATATCACATATAAGGTATGAATGACCCTAGATTGTGTAAGACCTGTATCTTAGTCCGTACCATTCTTTAGGTTCCTGCAATCCTCCCTGTCGAATTCCAACAATGCTCGACCTGCATCTAACGTTTGCGTGTAATCCTAAGCCAAGTCCTTTAAATCAGAGTCGGCTCGACCTGAGACTTATACCCTAGAGACTGCACCGTTGCCACGATTCTGACGCTGTGTCTCACGACCGAGGCGATACCCAGGTCAGGAGATATGGGCCCACATTTAGTTGGAGGAAAACGCCGTACGTTGCAAAACCCAAGAGAATCTCTACCCAATGTCACATCCATCAATCAATTAATCCCATCAAGGGTCAAGTACATGTCAAGTACACCATCACCTCACACCCATCCCCAAGCAACCCCATAAGTCAATAATTTCTTACACACCCCATACCCTTCTTACACCATCTACCCCTAAAGTTAACAAAGTTCTTACACACCCATCACTCACCACATCCATCACTCCATCACCCATCTCTCTCTCTCTCTCTCTCTCTCTCTCTCTCTCTATAACCCTCTCTCTCTCATTTCTCAAACTCACTTTCCCAAGAAAGAAAAAAATCACACGTCCAAGCTCTTTCAAACCTCCAAGAGAGCTTTGTGTGTGGCCCACTTCCTACCCTCTCATCTCCCATCCCAACCATCCAAACTTCATCTCTTCTGTTAGGATAGAAGCTAAGGAGAAAAGGAATCCAAGGGAGCAAGAAGAAGTGGATAGTGGGTGATCTTAGAACCACATTTTTATTCTTTTTGTAATTATCTCTTTGAGATCTAAGGGCCCACATTGGTGGGACCCACTCTGATGTATGCTTGTATCTAAGAGGGGCCCATAGTGGCGGGGCCCCTCCGTTATCTCCGATCTCTCCTCTCTCTCTCTTTCTATGATCATGGCCCACCTATGATGTGTGCATTTTACCCATGCCATCCACTTAGTGGGCCATCTTGATCCCTATTTGGGGCCTGCATGATTGGATGGTCACACGGGCCCGGATGAAAGGGAAACACAAATATTAGATTGATCCAATCAGGTGGGCCACGTCCTTGTGGGAACCACCCTATTGCCTGTGTTGTATCCATACCCGGTGGGATGCGGCTACCAGTGAAGTGTGATCTGACAGTGGGACCCATATCCATAGCCCAAGAGGCAGACTAGGTAAAAGATACCTCGTTTCAATGCTGAGGTCTTGGCATTGATTCCTGTAATGACCCGAAAAATTTTGTGCCAAGACCCGAGTACTACCTCTATTTTCCTTAGAAGCTATTTGTGAGGTAATTAGTGCTAAACTCGATTGCTTGTGAATTTTGCATCAATCACTTTAAATTTGATCTACATGACTCAAAACCTGTAGAATAGTCAGCGCTATGTTACTCTAAAATCTGGGATCCATCGCTAAATCCAGTTGTTCTTGGAATTTTTTATAAGCTTTAGATCGGACCTGGACCGCGCGTCGAAAGTCCGATAGCGATGATCTTAGACTATTATGGTCACCATGTTGGACTTGGCCATCACCTCAAAAATCAAGTCCAGATGATGTTCTGGGTCGATTTGATTGAGTCCGGAGTGAAGAGTGTGAGAACGATGAGAAATTAAATATGCTTTTATGAAATCTGAGTCGTGTCGCTTGCGTGACGATTTTAAGCAATCTGACTGTTGGATTTTGACCCAATTTCACCCTCGGGTCAGGGAAGGTGGCCCAGGCATGTCTTTATGCTTGTGGACCTGATCGAGTTCCGGTGACCGTTGAATTGAGTGTGGTCCGCCACGGTTGATCTGTAAAGCCGATCGGTACGAAAACTCAGCCTGACCTAGATCCATGGTCAGTGAGCTTAAGTCCGACCGCACATGGAAAAAGGACCACCGAAAGTGTTCCGTTAGATCGAGAGAGGCCTGTTTTGGTTATAACCTAAGTATACCTTGGCCCTGGGGCTATTTTCTTCAATGTTAGGCCTATATATAGACCTTAAAACCCTCACTCTCTTTTCCATATGAATTTCCTAACCCTAGCTAAGAAAGAGAGAGGAAAAGAGAGAGAAAGTGAGAGAGAAGATGGTGAATCATCTTCAGATTCTTTTCTGTGACTCTACATCCTTAAACCTTCACTTTTGAATCATTATTCCGGCGATTCTAAGTTCCTACTTGGGTAAGTTAACCTAACCCTAATCTGTTTTAGAGCTTCGAAGAGTCTTTGTGTTGTTGTAGCTCATTTCTATTCTTGCTTTAGGTTATCTTGTTGCCGTTGACGAAGACATATCGTCTGAATCAGTTCGGTGTTCTTTTCTGGTTTAAGGTGCGGACTTTAATCGTATAGGTTATGGTTTTCAAGGCTTTCAATGTTAGCTAATGGTTTATTCTTGTTATGGATGAAATTTCACATGTCAAATGCTATGTTCATCTTGCGTTTCTGATATGTATGTGTTATATTGAGATTTATGTATTTTATGTGTATGTAGGAAGTACCGTATACGTATAAAATACGAACTTGTACTTGCTATGATTAACTATCGTGTGCTTATGCTAATTGTATGTGTGACAACTCCTCGGCAAAAGGAATTGTTCAAATGCGTGTATTTCAACATGCGTCATGTATGTTGAACTTTGTAGTCTAAGTGTTTGTAGAAATGTCTGAATGGTTTATAATGCTATATACTGTCCTATTTGTGGGCATTGAGAAGTGATTCTCAACTCTCTTCTTGGTGTGTATGATTTCCTACATGCAAGTCACATTCTTTGTTGTTTAACTTCAAGCATTACTTATGTATAAATCCATGTTGAGTTGATATTCTGCAAATGCTCACATACTACATGATTTGAATTATTGTTCCATTACTATTCTAAATTGTTGATACGAATATCCGTTGTAGTGGAATGTGTTTGGGACTAGGAAATAGTCCAGGAAATCGGTAATCGGCCTTGAGTTCGTGGCTGAGGTTGCTTTCGCCATGTAGGACGCGATTTGACGAACCCGAGTCGTATTAGAGTTGTCAGCAGTAGTTTGGCCACACGGAGTGTTTGCGCACTCTATGTCGTTCAACCCAATGTGTGCTCGTGCTAGTCGAGTTCGTCAAGTAACCCGATTGTCCGATGAATGTTCACCATGTGTGGACGCTATTGTTTGAATCTAGGGTGCCAAACTTATCGATGAAATCCCGTTAACTATTGTACCTTGATCCGCTAAGACTCATGAGCCAGACATAGTGGTATGGGACACTATGGTTGAGCTGTTGGCCTATGCTGGGGTGACGAGCCTCCCTATAGTGACCAGTGAGCAACCAAACTCGTGAGCCGATTATGGTGGTATGGGACACTATATTCGTGTTGTCGGCCTACATTGATTGGTGACGAGCCCTTTGTAGTGACCTCGAGCATACCTGGATACTGCATTGAGGTGACGAGCCTTATTGTGGTAATGAAGGTATGATAGGCGTGCATTGATTGGTGACGAGCCCTTTGCAACGACCTAAAACCATATGATCGTCTGAGATTACCTAAGACTGACGACCCTAGAATGGATCACTGTGTGGAAATTGATATGAGGAAGGTACCTTAGCTTCCCAATCCTACTGTATGAAAAGGACTAATAACAACTTGGTAATCATGTTCGTGCACCGCATTGCATGTGCCTGGAAGAGGTGGAGCACTTGAGGTGATGTCATGTATAACGTAAGATGAAGACGCTGAGGGTGTATAAGCAAGGGCACGTATCATTCTACATACATCCTTGCACTAACAAGAGTACCTAGGACATGTTTGATTGTTCTGCTTTATCATTACTACTTAATTGAATTGATAACATGTTAATCTTTGCTATATTGTTCCACTGAGTTGATCACTCATTCCCTCGTTCTGGGGCAGTGCTTAAGCACCACTAGACTCTGTCTTAGTTGTAGATGTTGATGCGACCTCTGGGGCCGAGCAGGAGTTCGAGGATGATGAGACTGCATTTTCTTTCATGCAGTTTTCAGGCGGGTTCTAGTGAGCCTTGTTTTGATGCGTGGGATTTTAGGATTTCTTTTTGGGAATAGATGACGTCATTTGATACTTGTAATTTTGATAGCAACAATTGTAATCCGACCTGGTATGTATATGTATTTCAGGGATTTGCACATGTACACATATATTTCTTTAAGTCTTCCGCTTGCATTCCGCACTTATCCCTGTATTATGTTTACAGTTTGGCTTAATCTAATCCATGTTTTATGTACTCATATAGACAACATACATCCATCATTAAATATGTTGCATAAGTGATGTTTTAAAACTCGGGAGCTGAGTTATGCTCGACCCCCGAATTTCAGGGCGTTACAAGTTAGTATCAGAGCAGGAATTGGATTAAACCGGACCTGGGTTATGGTCACACACCGCACACTGTCACCACCTTAGTGTATTTGGGTGTGAGTTTATCGTAGAATTTATGTTTGTGTCTCGTTTCTTCTATTGGCGAAAGTTTACTGAAAACGATCACTGAGATCGAGTCTGTGCGCACTCCTGATCACACATAGCGACCCAAAATCTCTTCTAGACCGTCCCTTGACAAGTCTAGATGGTTTATCTTCCCATCTCAACCCTTCAATTGTCAGTAAATCTCAGTTTGTATCAGATTTTATCTTGAGTGGCCCGATAGGCGTCGTATCGGACAAAGGGGCCGATCAGGGCATTTCTGGGGGGGCCCGAGGGGGGGGGGGGGAGAGGGGGACCCACCTCATTTTCAAGCTTAGGGGCCAAGAGGACCTCGCCCAAAAGGTGAGTCATTGCCAAATAGTCCAGAGACCGGCGATGACCTCGTCGGTTCGACGAGCCCTCGCCGCCGAGCTGGCCAGGTCGGGCTGGCTGGCTCGGGCCGATGCATTTGGGGCCTAGTGTGGCCCACTCCTCCATGGTTGCTTGGTTAAAACCCTTCCTAAACCCTATTCCCTTCACAAAACACCCTCCAAGTCAAGACAAAGTCTTTGTACTTTGAACCTCAAGCTCAAGATTCAACATACTTCAAGTTCAAGCTTCTTAAGGCTACAAATTCAAGTTTAAATATTCTTTAAAAGGTCACAAGTTCAAGCTTCATCCCTTAACAAGAACTCAAGATTCATGAACTTCAAAGAATGACTATCAACTGAAGAAAAATAGATGTCAATGTTCATACATATAGTTAAGGTATGAATGACCTTAGATTGACCTTAGGGTAGTCATTTTGAATACATAATTCAATTATATTATTTTATTAGTGAATAAACTATTTCTCGACTAGTCCTGGACTCTGTATGACTAGTCTTAGCACTGACTCGACCAGTCCAAGAAATTCCATAACCAGTCCTAAGTTTGTTGCAAATTTTTAAAATTTTTTTGTTAAGCCATGACCAGTCTTGGAGACTGCTCGACCGGTCGTGTGAATAGTGCTCGACTCATTAACGACCAGTCCTACAGCTACGACTCAAAGTCCAGTAGCTATTCCAGGTTCCACAAGACTAGTTGTGGACAGGTCATGACCAGTCATGGAACAACTTTTTCTTATTGCACTCGAAATTTCAAAAATCAGTTGGTCTTACGACCAATCGTAGTGTGCTCAGGACCAATCGTGAACGCAATTTCTTCAACTATAAATAAAGCACAAATTTAAGAGTTTTTTATTTAATTCAAGATAAATCAATACGCCACTCTGAGAGAAAAGTTAGCATTCTTTTTAAGCTATATTGTGCTCATTTAATATTCTCTTATTTTAGCTTTATCATATTTGATTTTGTATTCTTTATTCCAATCATATTTGAAGAAGGGATTGAGAATTGCCATTTTCTTAGAATCAAAATAAAATAGAGCTAGCTCAACTTGATTTAATTTAAAATTAATTTAGAACCTAGAACCATTTCATAAGTGAGTTTGGACATTGAACTTCTACATTGAAATTCTACTCTGAATTGGTTCTTCCGGGAGGCATCAAAAAGAGAATATCCAAGTATTTTACATTACTGTAAATTTCTGTTTTGATTTTTGAGATTGTGCCAGAAAAATCTCTATTTTGGATTGGCTGAGGTGATCCAGAAATCTCAAAGTGTGGTGTTTTTGAATTGTGTAAGCCCACTTGAAAGACACAATTGTGAGGGTTCTAGGTGAACCTAGAAAAACCTATTTTCATAGTGAATGCTAATATCCACTGTGTGAGGATATTAGGAGTGGAGTAGTTGTGTGACTGTTTTTCTAAACAGTTGGTGTACACACAAGCGAACCACTATAATTCTTTGTGTCTTGTGGTTTGATTGTTTATTTATTTGTGTGGATGATTGTAATTTTCCTTATTACATTTGTGGAGAATGCTGTAATCTTTATGTGGATGTGTGAGAATGTTGTAATAGCTTAGATTTCCTTTCTTGCTATTTATTTTTTATTCCTCTATAATAGTTTGAGTTTTTGATACACAAACCATTCTAGTAAGGTTGTCCTGTCATAAACCGTTGGTTTTTATGGTGTAAGGTTGTCCTTAGAACAACATTTGTATCAACCGCTTAATATTTGTTTTTTTTGAGGTTATCTTTAAATTCAGCATTGTGAGATTATCTATTACTATCTGTATTTAATTTATTTAAATTCCGCTGTTAAGTTTGAATTTTGGCATAATCCTATTCACCACTCCCCCCCTTCTCTGGGACATATAGCTCGGCCTTTTCAAGCACTACCTAGGTTTAAGATCATGGACTAGGGTTTGAATTATTTATCTTAGGGTTTAGTCTCAAATTTAGTTTCTAGGATTTGAACTCTAGTTGGTGTATTAGTTACAATTTAATATTAATGATATAACTATTATTTGTGACCATGGTAATAATTAGTATTACAATTGTAATAAAATAGTACAACCTATTATTAAAGATAATATTTTCAAGTGATGAATACCATGCTAATATCACTAATGGTAGTTTCATTTATAATAACTAATATTAGTGTAACATGTTAATAGTAATCATTATGATGATAGTTAATATTATGATCTACTATTATGATAATATTTAAGAGTAATGGATATAAATTTCTAATAATTGTAACTTTATTTAATATAGCTAATATTAGCGTAAGTAGTCCATTAATGGCTAATCATGGTTAAGGTCTTAACCTAGGGTTTGGATTGCCTAGGTTTAGGGTTTTGATGTAGGACTTAGATTATAGGTTTTGATTATGGAATTTGAACTCTATTTTGTGTGTCCATTAATGATATTATTAATGGGAATAATAAATGAATAAAATTAATCAAATAAATTGGTTATTAATTTGAGGAATATTAACAATGGCTACTATTACATTAAATTATGTAACAACAACCCACGATGAATAATAATACTAATAATTATGAAACAACTATTAATATTATACTTAATATTAGCTAACGTGGCACTAACAATCATTGTGATGGAAAAAATAGTATGCTCTAACATCAATAATAATATTTTAAAAATGAAAAAATGGGATACTAATGTTTTAATAATGGCAACCTTTATATGTATTAACTAATGTTAGTATGGATAACTTACTAATGGTTAATCATATCTAGATTTAATAATCCTAAAAATGGTTAAAATAGTAGCAATGATAATTGAAATAATTTTGATCTGGAAAGAAAATGTGGACTCACCTTAGCTGACTCAGTAGTTAAACTCGACCTCGGTTTGCACCGCCAACCCGATACAACTCCACTTTCTTCTCTATCTTCCTCTTCCTTTCTTCTTCCATTTTCTTCCTTCTTCTTCCTATGCTGGCTTCTTAGCATGGCCCAAAACAGACCCGACTCGGTGTCCAGCGAGTTGATGACTGAGCTCGAGTTGAGCCAGTGCAGCGATGCACTCTCGTTCTTCTCCTTTCTTCTGCATGCCCTTTACCTTCCCTTCTTTAGACGGACAGAGATCAGCAGTTGTTGATGATGGTTGGAAGCTGACTTGCCTGAACTCAGCCCAAACTTAGCTCAGTTCCAGTGTGGTGGTGCAATGCAACAACTGGACACATCCGTCTCTCTTCTTTCTTCTTCTTTCTTTCTTCTTTCACTTTATTTCTCCATTTTCTTCTCTCTTTCTTCCTGCTTCTCTCCTCTCCTACTATATGTCACTGTCAAAGAGTCCAAGACGTCTGGACTCAATTTGGCCCGACTTAACTGAGTCTGTGCATCGGCAGCTTGGTGCAGCAACCCAACCTTGATCGGACCTTCCACTACAACAACTCAGATGACTGCTGGTGATCTGATGAAGTCCAGAAGGCCCACCTGATGGACATTCAACGGCCACACAACCCGATTGGTGGTTGTTTCTTGCCAAGGAAGAAAATGTAGGCGTTAATGGGGGATTGAGCTCGCTAGGTTTTCCTCCATTTTCTTTCTTCCAAACAGCCATGATGGACTATAGGGAGCTTAGGGAAGCTTCGAATCGGAGCTCCAATTAGGTTTCTTCAATGGGTTAGGAAGGAGAACTTATGGCTGATTTTTCTCTCTCTCATTCTCTTTTACTTCTAAAAACCTAGCTTGAAGGGCTAGGATCATGTGAGGATGGATGGTCAGGATGGAGCAAGAGCAACTCAGGCGAATTGCCATCGTGGCACACGAAAAACAGTTTTCATTTTCGGAAACATGTGTTTGTAAGGTCTGTGTGTGCCAAGGATTGTGCAGCCGTACATGCATGTTAATGGGTGAAACCACCCAGGGTTCGTTCGAGACCGACGTCCGGTCGTGATGGATGGTTTGGATTAGCCTAAGGTGGCCCGCATTGATCACAAACGGTCAGTTTTAACAGGGCTGAAAGTACAAATCTACCTCACACAGTCCAGTTGTGTCCATTGCTGTGTGCACCTACAGGGCCCATCACGTGAGGTCTTGTTCAAGTTTTGGTCAGCCTCACGTTGTGGACACGATGTACGGTTCTGATCGTCTTGATGGTTCCACATGGTGGGCCACGGTGAAAGCAAAATGGATGGTTCGTTTAAAATCATGCTGGCGGGAGAAAAGTGGAAGAAGCTTTTGCCTCTTTCAACTAGGCACGGGTCAGACCTGATTTGACCAGATCCTTGGTCTAGTGCACCTACGGTACACCACTCTTGGTTCACACACGCAATAGGTGTGGGGCCCACCATGATGGTCTCATGAAATCCTCTCCGTTCATTTGTTTCACGGGTCCAATTAGGACCATTGGCCAAGGATGAGGCAGATCCCAGGCTTAGGTGGGCCATGCGAGCTGATTCCTAGCTCTAACAGTGGCTTTCCGTTAATCTAACGGTCGGATCATCCCGAGATTGAACATCAACGGTTAAAAGGGTCTTAAGGACCACTTAGCTAAGAATCAATGGTTAGATTTGGGGTCATATGACTCCATACGCATTTATAATATCATTATTACTATATTTATAATAATCTTATTATTACTATTCTTATTGTTATTATTATTTTTTAATATTTCTTCTACTTTCCTCTAATTCATTTATGTGGGCCACACCCTAATCTATAATCTTTATTCCTTCACCTAGTCCCTCCATATGGCTATGATAAGAGGATTAGATTATTTTAATTGTAAGTGGGTCATAATGTATAAGTCTTGGTCTGGTACACAGCGGCTGTACTTTCTCTAGTGCACTTGCTAAATTCAAAGTGGGGTCTATAGGGACGATCCTGATCAATCCACTCCATCCATTCGCTTTGTCAGATCACGCTAAGGCCCAGCCAAAATAATGGGCCAGATCCTAAATTCAGGTGGGCCATACCAAGAGATCTCATGATTAATTATTGACTCCTGCTAATATAATGGCTGGATTTCTTTTAAATTTGATCATCACCTATCCAATGAGTTCTAAGGGCCCAAGGACTATCCACCTAATGATTTATAGTGGGATTTAGGGTCCCATCCTTACAATATAGTTGTGTGCCACTCGTAGCCTATTTTAAAGGCCGACGATTAATGGATTCAATGATCTGGCACTATAGATTGTGTGAGACCCTAACCCAAGTGTGTACGCCATTCCTTTAGGTCCCACGGTCCTACCGGTCGAATCCTGACAACCCGCGACCTACGGATAGTGTTTGCGGTAATCCTTAAATTTGGTCACATTGACCCGACTCGGATCAACCCGAAACCTATGTCATTGCGCCTGCATCGGCACCGCAGTTCCAACGCCGCGTCTCGTGCATGAAACCAACGTGTACATAGCAAGTTATGTGCCACACTCGATATGGACCATTGATGTGTGGATGGTGGACCCCACCCTTACTCCACACGTTTACCCATGTGGTGTGGTGATGTCATGCCTATGCCTAGGGTTTCTAGAAAGCCTACAACCCTATAGCTAGAGCCTACCCTACCCTATGAGCTTTGGTTGTATCTCCCTAGCTAATGATTCATTTCTCTATCCTAGGTGAGAGAGACAATCATTACATTGCTTTTCTAGCTACAACTCCCTAAACCCTCTCTTTCCCTCTCATTTCTCTCTTACTCTCTCTTCTCTCCCCTTGCTAGCAAGCCCTCTAACGTCCCCACCCCTCCATATTTTCCAGCCATTTCTCTCCCAAATACCCTCCAATCCAACCTTCCTTAACCCATCTCACCCTTAGAATCATCTTCCTTGGAGCTTGTCGATCTTGGTGGTGTAGCTTTGGAGTTTGATCTCTAAGGTGGGTTGCATATAGTTTCAAATTTTAAATTTCCTTGTATCTTATTTGTTCTTCATCCTTCCTTTCATGTTGGAGTTTGTGAGGCCCATCAAGTGATGGTGGTGGCCCCAAGACTCCATGAATGTGGCTCATAACCCACCCTACATTTGCATGCATGTTTCATGCAAGGGGCCATTCTCCATGGACCCCTTCATGGCTTCTTCTTTCTTTGATCAGGGATCTTTGGGTCATCTAGACCCTTGATCCTTGGTGGAGATTGCATCTCCACCATAGATCTCAAGTAGAAATCCTATGATCATGTAGATCTTGTATATCTTGTGATAGTGGAATGTGTATGCATGTGTGATGAGGGGAAGGGCCTTAATGTGGCGGAGACCCTTCCCTTATGGCCGAACCTTTATTTTCCTTTGTTGATAACCTTTTGATCATGAGTGTGTGGCCCACATTATGGACCAAAAATATCCAGACCGTCCATGGAGGGTGAATGCCCATGACAGTCCACCCTTGGACGTGTGGCTCTAAAAATGCACCTATAAGGGGCACATGCAAAGGGGTTTAGATGATGGTAAGGGTCTGGATGTTTATGGGGCCCTCTGGGGTGGTCCATACCATAATTTTCTTGGATTAAATCCCCTTTTAAATAGTGTTTATATTTATTTATTTTCAGTTATATGTTGCTGTCCAGAACTATCTAGACAAATTTTGGGGTCATCTTGAGGCCAGATTTTTAGACTTTTGGTGGCGTGTTTGGTCCCATGTAATACATGTTTCTTGAAGGTGTGGACCCCACCTATAAGCATGCTAAATTTTAGCCTCAACTGATCTCATTTGGGCCTCCAAAAGAGTGAGCCAATATGGGTGGACTGCCAGATTTTCTGCTGTACAGTCCAGCAACATTGTCTCATAAAAACCTTAATTCAAAAATATTTCCACTGATGGTGGGCCACCTTTATGGACTCCCTCTTATTGTATACATGATGAGGGACCTTGGCCCTCAATTTCTAGAATTTTAGAGGCCCTGGACCCACTCCAATGGAGTGCCCAAATTTAGGACAACAACATGCATTGCAAAAATTTCTTCCATGCCTTGTTGTCCTCTTTATGTTTACAACAGATTTTGGCCCCCAGCCCACTGGAATTGTGCATGATTTTTGGGGCCCACCTCTGATGTATCTAGAGGCCCATTGGGCCATGTTTGTGGGGCCAACCAGCTAGACTAGTTGGCCTTACTGGACGTCCAGCTGGTGGACATCCAGCATGGCTGGCCGTCCAACGTGTTGGCCCACCATGATTATGTTTTGTCCACGCTGTCCCCCATTTTTGAGTGGCCCACGTGAAGGTTGGGTACACCCTAGGTGTACGTCCCCTGTGGGGCCCACCATAGGGATGTGGGGAGCCCACCTTGTTGAATATATATAGACCAGGCCGTCCAGGCCTTGGACCGCCCAGGCCTTTGGGCTACTGCTGGGCCTGCAATTTAGTAACATGCCCACCTATTTTGTGTGCCACCACTTTTTCTTCATCTGGTGAGGTCCCCTGTAAATATTGTTGGGCCTTATAATAATGATTTCCACATATTGTAACAAGTTTCTAGGCTTCAGCAGGCCCAAGTATTGGGTGGGCTGAAAATCCAGTAAGGGCCCCAAATGAACATTGTTTTGACTGAAATTGCATTATATGTGGGGCCCACCATATTGAGAAATCTGGGGTACATGATGCACACTTATATCTGGAATTTTCTTGGGCTTAATTAATGCATAGTTGGGCTACCTTTTGATGGTCTTTTGTGGACCCAAGTATAGACCAAATTTTGGGACTTCCTAGTGGGCCCAGAGTGGGCTGGAATGTCCCAGCTTGGCTCAGCCATATGTTGGGCTGATTTCAACCATTTTGATGGACTTATGGGCTGAGATAATGGTGGTATTGGGCCCCTGGTTGCCTGCTTAAATTGCTAGTTATTTGGCTGATGTAGTGGGGCCCATTTCACCCAACTTAGACTTATTTTTTGGTCATGTTTTTGTGCTCATGGGCTGCCCATTAAGTTCAACTAAATGTATGGGTCCTATGGTCATTGGGACTTGGGCCTTTGGCCTTGATTCTCCTCTTTAGGCCCATGTTGTTGAAGGTAGTATTGGACCCTTTTTCTTATGCCATTATGTGGGCCTTTTGTATGTGGTTTGGATGTAGGCCTTGGGCCTTGTAGCTATATGGATTATGGTTGATTATCCTTTTGAGAAATGGTGGTTGAATGTCCCCATTATGGGCCCCTTTAGGTCCGTTTCTATCTAAGTGTAGTTGAATCCCCACTTTAGACTCTTGCTAGGCCCATCTCTATATATTTAGGCCCATAGCTTGTATGCTTAGTCTCGTAGGCTACCCCAGGTAAATGGGCCCCCACTAGAGGTTGTATATTCTTTACGAGGGATTGTCTAAGTGCCTAGACCCTGCTTGGTTAGGTAGAGAGTACATCTTCTCATTCACCTCATTGGCACCCTTATTCATCTTCATGGCCCACTCTCACACGCACCATATGCTTGCTTGGTTAAGGTATGATTGGCCATGGTTGTGCCATTGTGTAGGACATGTTGGTATCTCCCCGAGGGATGGAGTTTTCCACTCTTGAGCACGATGGATGCTTGGGATTGATGCAAGGGTGATTATGTGATTCATGCATCTAGCATTGCATAGCATGTGGATATTCACCCTGGCTTCATCAAGTCGTAGCCTCCACAGACATATCGTGGATGGCCGTGTGTGGATATCAAAAATGATACTTGAGCATTTGGGGCGCATAGGATGTCCCTGGGTGAAAGCCCCTAAACCTTCATGGTACAGAGGAGACGCCTCAACACGAGACCGAGTGAAAATCATGAGCACCCGAGTACCTTATACCGTTAGGCCGTGACTCCCACTGTTGTGAGGTCGGTTGAGATGGGGTTTGGCCTTACCCGCCTGAGTGAGAGGGCATAGCTAGGCTGAGTCTGACCAGCTCGTAAATGGGTCCACTACCGTCGAGCCTCGCTGGTGATTGGTTGTCCACAGGCGGGTAGTGAGGTCTCCTACGCTCATTTGACTGTGCGGGTCTTGGAGAGTGGCAATCATCCTTCAATGTACTTAACCCCAATGGATTCCTTATGATGGAACTGTACTTGATGTGTGGATTGGATATGAGGACTGGCATTACTTCGCATTGCATTGGCATCGATAGTATAAGCCTTATGTTGCATCGCCTTTGTATGGTGCCCAGTACTCATGTATTGCATTGCATGACCCTGGGTATGGCTTACTGCATTCATAGCTTAGCCTTGGTATAGCTAGTATCATTCATGTTTCCTTCTGCATTCTCCCCTATCTTCTTTTGAGAACCATTATCACACACCTTCACCGCCCTCTAAGCTTTCTTTAAGCTTATGCACAATTAATGCGTGTAAGAGATCCTAGGTTAGTGCAGTAGCGGTGGGGCATTGGATTGGTGCGAGATGAGGACTAGTTGCAGACCTTTCTTTCCCCCTTCTAATATTATGTATTTCCCTTTGAGCTCCATGTACCTGTAAAGTTTTAATTCTTAGTGGATTTTGCAATGTGTTTCGTGTGGTTATGTTTCTGACATTTACTTACTATGATCTTGGATATGCTCGATTGAATCAGATTTATGATATAGAAATCCTCCTTGTAGGATCCGAGGATCGGAACCTGTCTCAGGAGCCGAGAATGGGGTACTACGAAGGTTGTTACGGCTGGAACCGGCTATCAAATTCCTTGTGAGTCCGGTCACCGAGTCCATGGCGTGACAGGCTACTAGTTGACAGTTAGATTCACTTAATGAGGAGGTTAAGTTCTGAAAATAGGTCCTTCATGTAGTGTGATGGTCCATTTTTTTTTATAATCCATGGATGGATGGTTGTAGATCCCTTTTAATGGTTAGACTTAAACTAGAGTGAAAGTGGATGTATAGAAGTGTCAGGTTCGTGTTCATATTAAGTCGGATCCTCATAGTAATACCGGAGTACTGAAAAGTATGGGGTGTTACATCAAGCTTCGGTGCTTTGAGGCTAGACGGTAGAGGCACTAAGTTAGTTTAGGGCAATTTCTCAAATTGTGGCCTTCACCAATTAACTTCAAGTTCCGGTGCAGTATCAAGCATGGCATCCATCTCCCTAATTGTGTCATCATCCAAATTGGGGGAGTGTGCCAAGCACGTATCTAGAGGGTCAGAGGATAAAGTCATCAGAGCTATATCTTCCACGAAAGAGTCTATCATATTGATGTCATGGGCCTCTTCATCGTCCTCTGCTTGTCGGCTTATGTTGAAAAAGATAGAGCTCTAACGTCATATTTCCAAAAGACAAATTCATGACCCCATTCCTACAATTGATGATAGTGTTGGATGTAGCAAGGATCAGGCGGCCAAATATGACAGGGATTTCAGTGCTCATGTCTGTGATCGGCTAAGTATCTAGGACAATAAAATCTACTGGATAGTAGAATTTATCAACTTGGACCAATACATCCTCAATCATCCCTCTTAGTACACGAATTGAGGGATCAACAAGTTGTAATGTGGTCTGGGTGGGTTTTAATTCTCCTAGACCCAATTGTTCATAGACTGAGTAAAGGATCAAATTTACACTCGCCCCTAAGTCAAGAAGTGAGTTCTTAATTTGGTGATTCCCAATTATACAAGTGATAGTTAGGCTACCAGGATCTTTATATTTTTATGGCACATTTTGCTTGGCGATGTCACTCACTTTTTCTGTCAGGAAAATTTTCTTTTTGATACTTTGCCGCCTCTTGGTTGTGCATAGGTCTTTCAAAAATTTGGCATGTGAAGGAATTTGTTTCATAGCATCCAGAAGATAGATGTTGACCTTCACTTGTTCCAACAACTCTAGAATATCCTGTAAGTCGGCTAAAGGTTTTGGTGCAATCAACTGTTAGGGGAATAGAGCAATCAACTTGATTTGAGGTTCCGGTTCTAACCCATGTGGATCAATGCTAGGTCTATCATTCATGTCTTCTTCCGTGTCCTTAGACATTTCAACCCTTACCAGAATAGTTTTGTCAATTGCTTTTCCACTTCTAAAAGTGGTGATAGACTTGGCTTGCTCCATTTGATTTGAAGAGCTTGGATCACTAATTTCATATTATGATTTTGGATTGGGGAGAGGCAGAGCCGAAAGGATCCCCTTTTTTCCAATTGATTTGTTTGTCTCAAGCCCTTTTATGGCCTTTGTAAGGTCTTGAAAGGCTTAGAGCATACCCTGATTAAAAAGCTCTTGATTTTGGATATGTTTTAAGACCAGATCCTCTTGAGGTTTCCCTTGATTTAAGAGTTGGTTTGGGAATCCTTGAGGAGTAGCAGTTTGTCTGTTCCTCCAACTGAAGTTCGAATGATTTCTCCAACTAGAATTGCATGTATTTAAGATGGGTCCACTGAAAGGTCTTTGGTAATTGTTTACGGCATTCGATTGCTCATTCAATACCTCTTGAAAAGCAGGTATTATTGGACAATTTTCAGTTGTATGTACATTGCAAGCACAAATACCGCAAACAACTTCCTTAGCCTTATCCTTCTTAAGTTCCATGGCCTCAATTTTTCCTATGAGATTAGCTACTTTAGTATTGATATCATCTTTCTCTTTCAACATATAATATTCCGCCCCTCTCCTTTAATTAAGTAGGCTTAGAAGTGGTGCTGGGTCTTAGGGAGATGTCCCATGATTGTGTGTTTTCAGCAAGTTTGTCAAAGTAATCCCACACATCATCGACATCATTGTTCATGAATTCCCCCCATTGCACATCGTCTTGACCAATTGGCGCATAGAAGATGTTAATCCATCATAGAAGAAATTTGTTATGCGTCATGTTTCAAAGCCATGTTGTGGGCATGAACTAAAAATATCCTTGAACCGCTTCTAACATTGGAAGAATGTCCCATCTTCTCTTTAGGTGAAATTAATGATCGACTTCCTGATGGTGTTCGTCTTATAGTATGGGAAAAAAATTTATGAATTCCCTTGTCATATCGTTCCATCTACTAATGGATTGTGGATGTAGTGAATGCAACCACGTTTTAGCTTTTTCTTTTAAGGAGAAAAGAAAGAGTTTCAACTTGATTGTGTCTTTAGACACATTAGGAAAGTGTAAAGTGGTTACTATCTCATCAAACTCTTTCATGTGTAGATATGGACTTTCATATTCAAGTCCATGGAACTTTGGAAGGAGTTGGATGACCCTGGCTTAATATCCATATTTCCTGTATTTTCTAGAAAATCATACAGGAAGGTATGCTCACCCCCGCCGGTTGTAAATAATCTCATAGTCTATGAGGTGGGGGTGCATTATGCACCTCATTTTCATCCTAAATTTCCTCAACTGGAGGTTAAGGTTGATTTGCAACCATCACTTCTATTGACTCAGAGTGGATAGGTAGCCCTTTGACCAATACTCCTTCATCTAAGAGACGTCGAGTGTTGTCACGAACCCACTTGGGCATGAAACACTCAAAGCCTTCAAGTAACTAAACCTAAACCTAGGAAAGAAAACTAGGGAAACTATATTCTAAAAACAAGTTCAAAAAAGAAAATCCTAAATTTATCCTAATTCTAATAATAATTAAATTCAAAAAAATGCAACCGTAGTCCCCAGCAATGGCCCCAAAAACTTGTTCACAACCCCAAGTGAACGGTCGCGATGTAGTAATAATCTCGGTAAGACTAAGGTCGAATCCACAGGGACTAATCTTTTACGTTTCTGAAAGTAATTAGAATAAGATCTAAATTAGAAATTTGGAATACAGGAAGTAATTTTAAATGGTGTTGATTGAAACTTGTGAATTTAAAGGTGGGAACTAGGGTGCCAACGATCCACTTGTAGATATCAAGATGATACCTTACTTGATTCAAGAGACAACTAGAATCAGAGTCCTATCTTATCCAGTTGGAGGAAGAGATGATCAAATCTCTGAACTTCTCATTGATCTAGCCTCAATGGAGGAGAATTGTGAAGTTAGAAGGGATTCTGTCACCCAACCATGCCCGGGAGACGATAAAAAATAACAGGATTTACCAATCCCATAATCTCAAATAGGAAAAGAAGAGATTCAAACCTATTGCAGCGTCTATTATAATTTGAGTCACAAAAAAACATAGAAAACTGAAAATATTCCTTAAAATCAACTAGAAATCAATGAAGTTCAATATAAACATGAATCAAACCAAAGTAAACATCCCAATCACGCTACAAGCTTCCCCTCTTAGCCCTAGCTAAGAGGTTTAGCCAACCATAGATATGATTGAACTAAGAACTCTTAAAGAAAGCATAAAAACAACTGAGGAAGAAGAAAAACTCTTGGCAGTGGCGCTCCACTCCTCAAACCCTAGATGATGTCTAGGAACATCCCAGGGACTCCTATTTACAGTTGTGAAGCTCCACCTTACACACCGACTTGGAATTTCCACAATCCGATAACGAAAGCATCTTAATTTACGTAACCACATTACGCATCAGTTGGACCGAAGTCGAGTCCAAATTTGGAAAGGATTTTGTTTCAGCAATTACTCAATTTTGGTCAGACCGAACTGGATTTGGTCGGACCGAACTTAAGTTGTCAGTCGGACCGAATTAATCTTTAGTATAACCGAATTAAATCTTTTCAGCACTGGAGCTTTTTGTACACTTTCAGTCTCACCGAATCCTCCCTTTGGTCAGACAGAACATGGGTTCAGTCGGACCGAATTTTCCATTGGTTAAACTGAATTAGCTTCTGAATTTCATCATTAGTTGCTGGACTGTTTTGTGCGATTTCAGTCGGACCAAACATGGGTTCGGTCCAACCGAACTTATCTGTTTTCTACTACAAATTCTAAAGTCTTTTAAGTCCTTTCTTCATCTTTGTTCTTGGTTTCCTCGGATCTTTGACATATGAATTCTTCATTCTTAGTCTCCTAAGATTCATCCTTTGCCTTAGTGATTCATGAGCATTAAATCTATGCTTTTAGCATTCTTTTCAATCCAAGCTCTCAGACTCACCTTGCAACACAAACATGTTATACCATTAAGTATTATCATGTTCATAAAACCAAGATATAAATAGGGGAGAATATGCAATATTTGATAGTCAACACTGGCTGACCTCCTTCCTTGCCAAGGCAAGCCCCTCAGTGTCCACTGGTTGCTCGACCGAGGACTGAGCAACCATCCTCGACCCATAAAACGCCTAAAAATCCTGATCGCTCATCATCACCAGTGGAGATAGCGGATGCTTTAACAAGTCCCAGTCTTTCAGCTCCCGATAACACTGGAACGCCATCGATTCCTCCTACTGATTCAATAGATTTGGCATGGTTGGTCAAGATGACGGTTGGAAATCAAGGGCCTAGAAGAAAAGCTAAAAGAGAAGAGGCAGGGAAGATGAAACTCACCGGAGAAGAAGACCTACAAGGATCGTCGGGAATGAGCAGAGAAGCAGAAAAGGAAGCAGGGAAAATAACCCCTGCGTGATTAGGTTTCCCCCTTTTATAGGAAACCCATCCTTACAAGCACTTAATGCACACATTCAATACAGCAGCCAGAATGGTTCCTCAACACTTGCGCTTGGACACATGGAGCTCTCCCACTCGCTAGGTGACCCGGCTCTCGGGAAGACGCCACGCGTCAGCTCCCCATAAACCGCGACCAGAACAAGGGTAGTGCCAATGCACATGGCCTCGAACCGACGCAGGTTACCTTGAGTGTGTCGTACCATGATTACAAATTCACCCCGATCCTCGCATTAATCACCCTATCCAGCATTAATGACGAGCATGCCGGATACCCCAAACACAAGATAGTATGATCTCACCAATACCAACCTACTTCGTAAGCCCACTACACGAGCTCAGAAGTAAGGGGCTTATTGATATGGGTAAAAGTGGGCTGACCGATAAGATAAGGTCAGGTTGGACATTCATACGCACCATTAGGTTGGTTAACAACTGTTATGACAAAGAGCTCGGCCCCATCCCTAATCCAAGTAGGAAACGAGCTCGGCCTTGACGCGATCTCCAAAGGGAGGTCGGTAGATCAGTAATCTACTCAACTCCAAGAGGAACTCGACATCGACTCGCTAAGAGAACACGGGTCAGCTGAACCCCTCTTTGGAACGACTCTCCATCTTGGCCTCTCGCCATGTGCTTTTACTAGTTCTGACCTGTCTCCAACCGACTCTACCCAAAAATCCAGTCGAAAATCTTAGAAAACTACAGCAACACAGATCTGCCCGAGTTCTTCGCCGAAGATCTTGGGAGATCATTATGATATGCCTGGGATTCTAATCCCTCTACAATACGTCCCTACTACACATGGAGACCACCTCTTACACCACCGCCTTCTCCCAACTATAAATAAAGCATTCCTAATGGTGAGAGGTACACACAATCCTACTCAAAAAACACACCAAAACTTTACGTTCCACTAACATAGCTTACCTATCTGACTTTGGCATCAGAGGGTCCCCTGCAGCAGCCAGGGTCTCCATTCTTGTCCTCTCTTGTAGGTCTCAAGCGATCTAGAAAGGACGTCTAAATTTTTGCATCAACAGTTTTTATAAAATATTCATTATAAACTATTCCTAACAACTATGCTTAATTATCATGGTGTTTTGATAAATCTTGAGGGTTATATACCTCACTACGATAGCCATCGACACTATCAAAACAGATTTAGTGGGTGTAGGATATGTGGATGTTGTACAAGTTGACTCTGGTGTGGAGCATGAAGAGCTTAATGATCATATTGCTCCAAATTCTAGTTTCCTTTCATTATTTAGTTGTTTCAAATTTTAGTCTTAAAATATTGGTTTGTATAAGCCTTTGGGTAGCTACTTGAATATTTTGATATGTATATTTGGACTTTCCTTTATACTTGATTTGTATCACTTATACTTGTGTGTGTGTGTGTGTGTGTGTGTGAAATTAGGTTATCTTTAAAGGTTAACACTCGGGTTTTTGAAAAATGAGTAGTATACTCGGGTTTCAAGAACTGGGGCATTACAGGCCTTGTGTTTTAAGACCACTTGTTGAACCCGACCAATTGCTTTTGTTTAAGCCTTAACGGACGTAACCAAGTCCTTGATCGTTTTCCTCTTTCGGTGGCATTCAACACTTTTCTCTTCAAAATTCCTCTTCAGTGTCATCAGTTGTGCTTTCAGAGCAACAATCTGTATGCTCATGTCATCAAAATCGGCCTTTGAATTCTTCAGTTCTGTGTGGTTGGCCAACAACTCCTCAATAATATCATTGGTTATAGCTACTTGGGATTCTACTGTTACGTGCTCAGCCTCGAGGTTCCTAGTTGTGGTTGGAGCTCATACTTTTCTCTTATGTACTCTAAGAAATCCATAAATGTTGACAGCTTGGCTGAGAGGTTCTCATCTGAGTGAGAGAACATTTGATATTGATCGATTAGCTTAGTAAGCTTAGTAATCATCTCAATCGATACAATCTCTAACACCCCCGAGTGTACAAGGGTTTGGATTTCTTCCTTAAGATGTCGTAACTGATGGAAGGAACAGGAGACTCGGAAACAACGACATCGCTGATAAGAGCTTGTTAAAGGGAAGATATGATGTCTTCAATCAGAAGCGAGTCTTCGGTCGTTACAGTAAAAGTTGTGGCATCATTAGTCGACATCAACACTGATACTAGAATTGGCATAGATGGAGGAAAAGAGATATCGGTCGTTCATACCTCCTTCATTGCCTGGTCAGAGATGATTACCTCGTGTGTTGCACTCGACTAAAGGGGCTCTTCAATTTCTGTAGGAAGAGGTTTCGCAGTTGAGGGAAGTTGTTGAACAGATGGAAGAATGGATTGAGGGGATGATCCTCTTTTGGAAATCTGAGGAGTAACGGTCAAGGGACACTCATCTTCTTCTTCATCTTCTCAGTCGACAACAATAGTTGGCGTCTGAAGAATGTCAACCATGTATTCAGACTCCGTAATGACGATTGTAGCCTCAGGAGAAGGAGAGACTTCATTGCTGACAGTCCCCTCAGAATCGCAGTTTGCTCTTTAGATATCCCGATGATATGGGTTGCACGCTGAATTTGTTGTAGTCACAATAACTTGCTTTTCTGCGATCAATACTTCTCAAGTAACTACAAAAAGGTTAGAATTAGTAAAAAAGACAATGTGAAAGACTCATAGTAGTTATATAAATGAAAATAGTCTTCACCTAAATCAGAACAGACAATGAGGGTGACAAATCGTCTATTCACAAATTAAGGATTTTTTATTACCATTGTCATCGGTCGAGTAGAAGTTGGGAATGGTAGCGAATTGGGGTGATAGGGAGTAAGGTATTTCTCATCAAATGAAATTTCAGGGTTATTTAATATTTCCCTATCCTACCACTATTTATTATAATATTTATTATAGTGAGCTTCTTGGTGACATTTCAGACCTTCTTCAATTTCTTTGAAATAGTTTTCAATAGAGAGCCTTGGCTAATATTTGGTTTTAAAGTATTTTTCAAATGAAGATACAACCTCGGCCAAGGAAGTACCTAATTGTCATTGTCCTTTGGTTGAGATCAGCAGCGGCTGACTTGTTGTTATTGGCTGAGAAGGTGGATTGGTGCATATGAAGACTAGAGTAGGAGGTTATAGAGCTGGGCCGAGAGTAGCTCCTAAGTCAAGGATCCTCTTTAGAGCCAATGACGATGGTCGAAGTGGTGGTGATTTTGGAGAAACGGGTCCTTTCACCATAGTTTTTTGGCGCTTTGGTTGAGGAGCTATCTTAGTTAATGGAGCTTGTAGGACGGTAGTGGCGGCCGATTTGGTCTTTGGCTTATTCGATTTTTGGCTAGGAGTTATGGCTGATCGAGGTGCTACTCTTTTCTTTCCTTGCAGCTCCATATAGGAGAAAAGCTGAGCAATGATAACTTGGGAAGGTTTATTAATCAACCTTTTGTAGTGTCTCCCCACCAATCGGAGAAGGTGTCCATCACCTGAGGCTAATTCAAGTAGATGTGAAGATTAAGAGTCAAACTGGTCGAATGGAAAGTGGAATGATAGAGCTCAATTCGATTAGTAATCGGCCAAGTGAAAGAGGGTTAGTTGTAAGTTTCTGAATGAATGAACAGGTAATGCAGTAAGAAAGACCAAACTAATGGGCAAGCAGGTTTGGACAATATTGTTAGATTCAAACCTTGGCATTCCTGCCAATGTCTATTGTGTCATCATAGGGGAGATCCCTACAAATGAGGTAACTCTCCCAACTGAGATGTCACGCCCCAAACTCGGAAACAGTCTCACAAAAATTCTAATCGTCGAATCCTGTGCCGACAGCCTCCTTAGTACCCCATTCTTGGCTCCTGGCACCCAGATGCCAGATTTTGATCTTGGGATCCTATAAGGAGGATTTTCAAAATGAATTTATTTTTTTTATAAAGGAGCATAACCGCAAGCATAACCAAGTCACAAAACAACATCACCACATATCCACTAAAATAAAAACTTTGAGTACAATGCGGAAAGGGAAATACAAGATGATCAAAAAGCTCCAAAAAATAAAAATGAATCATATCGGGAGATCATCTGGACCAAACCACAAATAGCAGTGGAGATAATGATTTCCACTATTAACAATGCATAGGGCCCACTATAACGTTTATTTTCTATCCAATCTATTCATAAGGTCACAAAGGCCTGAATTAAGAGGGAAAACAATTTCATATTGATCCAGAACTTCTGTGACCCCAAACAGTTTCAATGGTGGATGTTCAATCTCCACTGATTTTTATAGTTTGGTCCACCTGATAGACGGTTGGATATAACACATACATCATGGTGTGGCCCACTGTCCAGCTATCTGGACGGTGTGGATTACAACAGATACATCAACGTGGCCCACCATCCAGCCATCTGGATGGTGTGGGCTACAACATATACATCATGGCGTGGCCCACAAAACTTGCTGCCATAATATAGCAGCTATATATCTGGGGTCCCACCGTCCAGATGGACGGTTGGGATATAACATATGCCCCATGATCGGTCCATAAGACCTGCTGACGTCCAATAGATGGTTGGGATTACAATCAGACCCACAGACATTTGCTGATGTTAGGACAGCAGCTATATAGCTGTTGTACACCAGCCCACCCTCTGTCAAAAAAATGGTGGGTCCCACATAGGACCATCATATATATATATATATATATATTATTTATTATTATTATTATTTTGTTATATCATGTCAGCGTCCAGGCCTTGGATGTCTGGTCGGACGGCCAGGGACAAAATGCATGTGCCTCAGAGGTGGGGTCCACCTCCAGTGGACTAGACGGTGTGGACTGCCACATATGCAGCAGGCCCCACCATCCATGATCCCACGGACGGTGTGGATACAAAGTATATACATCACAGTGGGATTTCCACCATCCACGGTGTGGATCTAATCCATTCTTCAAGGTGGGCCATCAAATAGGGAGAGAGAGAGAGAGAACGAGTGATAGAGAGACCTCGGCACTATGGGCCCTCCCTTCCATGCATTACAACATTCATCAAGTGGGTCTCATTACATGTGGGCCCACCAATCAAAATCAACAGTGGAGATCCCTTCTCCACCAAAATGCAAGGTCTAGATGACCTTTTCATAATAGGAAAATAAACTCACAATTGGGTCCATGGAGAATGGCCCCATCGTGGAATGATCATGTGAATCATGGTGGGCCATCGGCCACACCTAGGGTCCAAAGTGAGATCCATACCATCAATCGGTAGGCCCCACTTGGCCCATCATCAAAACACAAATCTAAGCCTATAAAACACCCACCGTTAGATCTTCTTGGTTCTATGGAATGCTAAACTCCTTGGCTCTCTCTTTGATGGAGGTTGATGAAGGTTGAAGGGCTGGGATGAGGGATCTTGGGGTAGGAAGTGGACCACACACAAAGCTCTCTCTCCTTACGAATGCTTGGACATCCACCCTCTCTTGGTGCTTAGGGAATGGGTGGAGAATGAGAGAGAGAGAGGGTGGTTGTAAGAGAGAGGCGATGGGTGTGAGTGATTGATGTGAGTGATGGATTTGCTTGACTTGAGAGTTGACTTAGGTAGGTTGCTTATCTTGGGGAGAAAGAAAGTATGGACTAGAGATGGGATGTGTACTTGACTTAACCTGATTGATTGATGGGATAGGTTGTAGAAATTCTCTCAGGATTTACAAATACATAGTGTTTCTTTGAGTTAAATGCTAGCCCACATCTCCTGGCCTGGGTATCGCATCGGTGCGCAAGACGTGGCGTTGGAACCGCGGTGACGACATGGTCACAATGGTAAAAGTCTTAGGTTGAGTCGATACAGATCTATGGAATGTGACTTAAGGTTACGCGCAAATGCTGTATGTAGATCACATGTTGCTGGAATTTGACGGGAAGGATTGAGAAAGTCTACAGAATGGTACGGTCTAGGATACGGGCCTTACAGCTCTCCCCTCCTAATAAAAAATTTCGTCCTCGAAATTTACACCATCACACAACTGGACATAACTAATAAGGGAAGAGAAAATATAGCATCATATATAATCAAAACATAATACAACATATAATCAAACATCGAAAAGATGGGGATAGCGCTCGCGAATCTCAGCCTCGCACTCCCAAGACACCTCATCCACACTATGATGACCCCATTGCACCTTTACCAAGGGAATGACCTTGGTCTAGAGAACCTACTCCTTCCGATTAAGGATACGAACTGACTGCTCAATGTAAGAAGCATCCCCACGAACCTCCAACGGTTGCCAATCAATAATAGGAACGATGTCTTACTCACACTTCCACAACATAGAGACATGAAAAATGTTATGGACGCCAGACAACTGAGATGGCAAGGCAAACCGATAGGTCACGGCGTCAACACGCCCAGTGATCTCGAAAGGTCTTATGAATATCAGGGTAAGCTTGCCCTTTGCTCCAAAACGAACCACACTCTTCATGAGTGAGACCTTTAGATACACATGGTCCCTAACGACAAACTTCGAAGGACGATGACGAAGATCATCAAAACTCTTCTGTCAACTCTGAGCTATGTGCATCCTCCTCTTGATGATATCGATGGCCTCTGATGTCTGCTGCACAAGCTCGGGACCTAGGAAATGCCACTCTCCAATCTCAGTCCAACAACTTAGAGATCTGCACGGTCTGCCATATAATGCCTTAAAAGGAGTCATGCCAATGGTCGCTTGATTTCTGTTGTTATAAGTGAACTCAGCCAATTGTAGGTGCTCATCCCAACTACCCGAGAGTCAATCATGCAAGCCCAAAGTATATCCTCAAGGATCTAATTAACCCTCTTAGTCTGCCCATCAGTCTGCGGATGATACGTGGTGCTGAGCTGCAAAATAAACCTCATCGCCGTCTGAAAGCTCCTCCAAAACTAAGACGTGAACCTCAGCTCTTGGTCAGAAATGATCGAACCTGGAATGACGTGCAGCCTCACAATCTCCTCGATGAATATCCTCACAAGCCGGTCCAAAGGCCAAGTCCCACGAATCGTAAGAAAATGCACTGACTTCGTCAGACGATCGACGACAACCCAGATGGCATTGTGACCGTACTGAGTCCTCGGTAAACCCATAATAAAATCGGTAGATACGTGCTCCTACTTCCATAATGGGACGCTCAATGGCTACAATGGACCTAGGGGTCTCTGATGATCGGCCTTGACATGCTGGCATGTGTCACATTCGACCACAAAATTAGCTATTTGGCACTTCATCCTCACCCAAAACTATTGACGCCTCATATCACGATACATCTTCGTCGAGCCAGGGTGGATAGAAAATCGATATCGATGTGCCTCGGTCATAAGATCTCTGCGTAACTGTAACACCCCGTACTTTTCAGGACTCGGGTGTTACCGTATAGCCAAGCTTAGCATAAATACAAGCCAGACCTAAGTAAGCACTTACGTTCATCCTAATTTAAATCTGATCGTTGAAAAATAGTCCGCACCTATATATTTAATGTACATAAAGTATTATGAAAATAATATTTTATTAACTAACATAATAAATAATAATTTTACAATGTATAATTGAGTTATAAATATTACTATAGTATTGAATATTTCTATAAACATGTACACCAAAAAATTTTTAGATATTCGAATAAAAATTTATATTATGTAACAATGTGATTTTAAATAGGATGTTGTACAATTTCCAATTCATATATATATGTAGTATGATAAAAGATATTAGGAATTATACACTAGTAAATGTGTGGCCAATAGCATGTAAATAGTAGTATGTTAATATAAAAAATTTATTTATATAGGTTTAAATTATTTAATCAATGTAACTATAGGTAATGCGCAATAGTAATAAAATTAATATTGATATTAGCAACTGACTAGTAATTAAAGAGTCATTAGGATCATTTAGTCGTTGACGTTCAATTTCGAGACAATCCGACCGCCAGATCGTCAAGAATCCACAAATAGAGCCCAAATCAGATTGTGGGCCCACTCAGGCGTCTCATCAACCTGATCCTTGATCTAAGGCCCTTCTTAGGAACCCCCAAATGGAATAGACGGTGCAGATTACTCAAGAAGTGCATGGACCCCACCTGTTAACCCATGCACATACACGAACCTATGAACACCCTCTGTGCACTGGTCGGCCTAGCACAGTCAAACGAGTCTGACCCGTGACTTCCCGCAAACGGAGAGATTCTCTCCCTCTTTCGTTTTTCTTCCTTACGACGGATGACGTTCCTGAGATTTTGATCGGTGGCCCACCAAATGAAGTTGGATCTCTAATCCAAACCGCCCATCGTGTCAGGGAACTCCGCCTGACCAAAACCCAATGGTCATAACAGATTTTCTTGCGCACATGGACACACGATCTTCACTGCAAACCATCCCTACAAACACTAGTTTTCGAAAATGGAAACTGTTTTGGCAGGCCAGCTTGGCAATCCGCATGCCCGTGCATCTTTCCATCTCAACCGTCCCTTGGAGGGCTATCTCAGCTGTCCATTTTCTTATGGTTTTCCAAACAAAACCACGTTCGGTTTCGGTTTTACCCACAGTATTTGGAGGCGGTTTCGGCCAGAGAAGATCTGGGCCACTTGTTGTTGATCCGACGGTCTAGAAAGGGTTAGGGCGAGCATAACAGGCGTATGGATCAGGGAACAGTAGCTCACCCTCCATTTTCGCAGCCACAACCATGAAACCGGCCGTTTCCTCCCTTGCTCGAACCCACCATGACAACCTCCCTGGAGCTTCACTCCAACCATTCTCCAAGCTCCTCGGAGCTCACACACACCACCTACAACAATCAGTTCGAAGAAATAAACCCCCGTTTGCAATCTGCCATTAATGCTGCATCTTCTTCCTCGGCGTTTTACCACACCAGGTCGACGCAGTTCGGGTCAGATCTAGCTGGACGTCTGACTATTTCAACTGGACCTTCAGTAGGTGAAAAGAAAAGAAATGGAGGAAGAAACAGAAGGAAAGAGAGTAGAGAGAGGGTTGACGTGGTGCAACTGCACCACGTTGCTGACTCAAACCGAGTCGAGGCTGGATTGAGTCGGGCTGGGTTTGGTTCATCTAGTCTCACTGCTGGACGTCCCAGCAGGGAGAAGAAAAGGAGAGAAAGAAATGAAAGGAAGGTTAAGATGAGGTGAAGAAAGAAAGAAAGAAAATAGAAAAGGGAAGAAAGAAAGGATTAGAGAGAGAAAGGAAATGGGAGAGGGAAGCAAGGAGGAGATTGTAGGGGCTGTTCATGCCGAGCTTGGGTCGTGGTTGGGTCGAGTCCAGATTTGCTGGACGTATTTGATAGAAAGGAAGAAGATGAGGAGGGGAAGAATGAGAAGGAGGGGGAGTGGATTCGAGTTGGGAACCCGAATCGTGGCCGATTCAGCGGTCCGTGACTCGCTGGTGCGATTGCCTGACTCACTGGTTAAGGTTGTACAAATCAGACCGGGCCTAGTTTGGTCTAGCAAACTTGCTGGTGTGTAGGTCTGAGTGAAGTAGAAAAAGAAGGAAGAGAGAAACAAAAGAGAGAGGGGTTGAGACAGGGTTGCTGCCGAGTCAACTTGGCTGAAACCAAGCTTGGTTGGGTCAAGTTGGGTTTGGACCGGGTCCATGTCTTGTTGGACATTCCCGCAGGTGAAGAAAGAGAGGGAGTGAAAGGGAGGAAGAAAAGAAAGAAAAGAAAGGGAAAAAGAAAAGAGAAAGGAGGGAGAAGTGTGATTGTGTCGAGCCGAGTCAACGCGACTCGAACTGAGTCAACAAGGTTAGGATTTCCATTTA
Organism: Magnolia sinica; assembly: GCF_029962835.1. Taxonomy (NCBI): domain Eukaryota; kingdom Viridiplantae; phylum Streptophyta; class Magnoliopsida; order Magnoliales; family Magnoliaceae; genus Magnolia; species Magnolia sinica. The sequence continues at coordinate 63,846,749 of NC_080577.1, forward strand.
TTTCCAGATTCATCATCAGTCATTTTAATTTTAATTATATCGCTATTATTTTCTATCTATTGTAACAACTAATGTCATCTTAATGACACTGACTAGAAATTATAATCAATACTACAATGTACTAGTTAGCGTTATGGATATTATTGTAATTTTTACCGTGTTAGCTAAGTAAATTACAACACTAATGATATTAGTTATCATAATTAATAATACACCATCCTAGGGTTCAAACCCTAAAAACCTAGGATAAAATCCTAAAAGCTACGTAATCTAAGCTCTATGTCAATACCTTGAGCATGGATAATGTGTTAGGTTTGAGCTAATTGTACATTTTCATAACTCATGGTGGATCATAGTGTCTAGTATCGTGGCTAGACTCGCTATTATTGACTATTAGCATTTGAAAATAGTTATCATGGGATTAGTATAATACTTGTTAACATAATAAGTCATTATTGTATTATCAATAGTAAATATTCTATTTTATCACCTCTACTATTTAATAGATTATTAGTTATTATAAGAACATATATATATTTAAAAAAAATAAATAAACCATCATTACTAATATTGATGGATTAATACTCCTATTATGATAATTACTCGATCCGTTGTACAATAAAAATAATAATATTAATATTAATAATAACTTGGGATTCAAATCCTAAAATCTAAGTTTAAAACTAAACCCTAAGGTGAAAACCCTAATTCTACACTAAAACCCTAAAAGATAACCCTAGGCTATGACCTTAAACCCTAGGTAGTGATTAGAACTTGGACCTAATTGTACAAGTTTATGATTTGTGGTAGGATACAATTCTAAGGGTGGAAGCACTTAGCGAAACTAGAAGGTGATTCAACGTATAAGGTGATTATTCTTCCCCTTAAGCTTTCCATCTTCTCATTAGCTTAAGTTATAGTTTTTATTAAAAATTATAATTGATATCTCTCTCTTATAATCACATGTGTTAGCTGGTGCAAATTGAATTGCTATATTGCCTGCTTAATGTTCATCCTGTATATTTGTTCATGCTTGTAGATTATTCGTGTATTACTTATGGACTTTAAACTGGTACATTAGTGGGAAACCCCCACCTATAAATATACACCCATACTTATGATGTAACCCAACTGGTTGTAATTAAAATGGACCTTCGACTTAGTGGTTATTGAGTGGTGGTCTAAATGGATCATTAATGTGGGCCTACCATCCAGGGTTGTTGTGTCCAATTATTTTCAAGGATGGTCTTTTATCGCATGGTTTTGATACTCGCCCTACGAGGCCTATTTTGATAATTGCCCTATGTGGCCTGTTTGATATCGCCCTATGTGGCTTTGTTCTGATATTTTCCCTATATGGGTTCGATGTTTTATACCGTGCAACCATGCGATGGTAAGCCCCATATACTGTAATATGATTGGCCACTAGTCGACGAGTTTCCATTGAACATCCTAAGATGGTAGCCTTATGAGCCGAGGATGGTGGTAATGGGATACTATGCCCGAGCTGTCGGCCTACGCTGGGCCCTGCGCTCCCCGTAGTGACCGTGAGCTTATTCTAAAATGGTTGATTGCAATTGGACTAATAATGGGCCGGCAAATCATACACACATAGCATACTACGACGGCTTGGATCATTATGCCCATACGATTATGCCGTGTGTTGCGCTAATGACCAGCCGATCGATTTATGATGATGACTTGGATCACTCATGCCCATACGATTACGCAGCGTGTTACGCTGATGACCAGTCACATCCTTGGGTGACGACCCCATTACCTATCTGGATATTTTTCCTGGGGCACCGACTGTCCGGATGATTTACCCGGGTCGATGAATGCATTCATGCATCCATGCACCTAATAAGACTGCATTTACTCTGTTTTAATTGTCTGGATGTTTTTATACTATTTCTTACCTAATGCGGCGGTGTGTAATCTTAAGGGGAATTCACACTGAGTTGGCCACTCATCCATCAAATATACAACCGTACAGGTAATACAGGTAGCTTAAGTAATATGCTTATTCAGACTTGATGAGGAGTAGGGTATGATCGCCAGGGATGCATTACTGTATTTGTTCGGAGGAGCTGCATGATCTCACGGCTTATGTTTATATGCTTTCTGTTATTCTTCATGTATTAAATCATATAAATCTTGTACTTGTACATCTCATGGTATCAAAAACCTTCTCCACCTCAGAGCGTCATATCGCTGTTGTAGTAAGGTCTAGCTCGCCCCGAAATCATGAGGGATTGTGCTGTCAGAAGTCTCAGAGAAGGGCGCTCGTGCGCTCTTACTCTGCCTGGGCTGGTGTAAAAGCAAGCCGCCTGCCCTGCCCCTTAAGGATGGTGGTCATCGCCTGCAGCATCTGCTGAAGCTGATCTGCAATCACGGGTGTTGTCGAGGCTATGTTAGACTCAGACGGGGGAGCAGGAGTTGCTCGAGTCTCTCTCCTAGGCGACGTGTCCTAAAGGAAGGAACATAGGTCTATAAGCCTTGAGAACTCTCGAAGGCAGACACATTAAGGGTCTATGTTAGAAAATCGCTAAGTTATTCGAACTTGGGACTTATTCATTCTAAGTTCATAGCAAATATGTGATGTGATCCTTAGGTATTCTTAAGTTATACTCTAATACCAACTTCTGTCACACCCCAAACTTGAAAATCGGGCTCACAAATTCTGATCACCAAATCCAGCGCCAACAGCCTCTGTTGTACCCCATTCTCGGCTCCCGACACCCATATGTTAGATTCCGATCCTGGGATCCTACAATGAGGATTTTTAATATGAATTTTTTTAAAAGGAGCATAACCGCAAGCATAACCAAGTCGCAAAACAACATCACCACATATCCACTATAATAAAAACTTTGAGTACAATGTAGAAAGGGAAATCCAAGATGATAAAAAAGCTCTAAAAAATAAAAAATGAATCATATCGGGAGATCATCTGGACCGAACCACAAACAGGAGTGGAGATAATGATTTCCACTGTTAACAATGCACAGGGCCCACCATAACGTTTATTTTCCATCCAATCTGTTCAAAAGGTCATAAAGGCCTAAATTAACAGGGAAAACAATTTCATATTAATCTAGAACTTCTGTGACCCCAGACAGTTTCAATGGTGGACGTTCAATCTCCACTGATTTTTGCAATGTGATCCACTTAATAGACGGTTGGATATAACATATACATCACGGTGTGGCCCACTGTCCAGCTATCTAGACGGTGTGGATTATAACAGATACATTAGCAATTTTTCGACATAGACCCTTAACATTTATGCCTTCGAGAATTCTCAAGGCTGATAGGCCCTTGTTCCTTCCTATAGGAAGTGATGGCTAGAAGGTCAACCCGAGTGAATCCCGCTCCACCACCTGCGACTCCCACTCCCTATCGCCTGCGACTCCCGCTCCACCACTGGATATTCCTGCTTTCCAGCCTATGGATGCCACTCCTTTACCTGAGACCGGTGTAGATCCGACCATACCTATGAGTGCCACCCAAGTGTAGTAGATGCTTCAGGCGATGACCGTTATTCTTCAGGGGCAGACCATGCATCCCACTATGACACCAGCTGAGGCTGAGCAAGAGCATACGAGTGCCCTTCTCAAGGACTTCCGATAGCATGATCCTCCATGTTTCCGGGGTAAGCCTGACCCTAGTGCAGCAAAGATATGGTGCTCCGAGGTGGAGAAGATATTTGACACCATGAGATGTACGACCCAGCAGCGAGTCCCATTAGCTGTATTCCTTCTCCAGGGTGAGGCTCAGCATTGGTGGGCATCTATCGCCCGATCGGTAGCTGCTGATTTTAAGTGGACCTGGGAGGACTTTGTAGACCGGTTTGACTGGAAGTTCTTTCCCGAGCATGTACGACGGCAGTGTGCATTGGAGTTTAAGACTCTAGTCCAGGGAGACATGACGGTATTCCAGTATGAGGTACGTTTCATCGTGCTGTCGAGATTCACGACATACCTTGTTGATGATAAGGGGCGGAAGGCCCACCATTTTGAGAACGATTTGCGACCTGCCCTCAGGAGCCGTGTGATCGGACACATGCTTCTGAATTTTAAACAGATTGTGGAGAGGGCCCAAATTTATGAGTCAGATTGGGCCAGTTTGCAGAGAGCCCATGACCAGAGGGGAGATCAGAAGAGGAAAGTGCCCTCTGGTAGTTCCCAACAGCAGCAGCATCGTTCACAGCAGTGACGCATGACCCGCCTAGTATTTCGAGCACCGACAGTACCCCCAACACCACCTTTGGGACCGTTTACAGGTACTTGCTTTGGATGCAGTAGGACAGGACATCGCATGAACGAGTGTCCCCATCCGTAGAAGCAGCAGCCGAGGGCACCGCATCCAACTCTGCAACAACCACCACAACCGCTCCAGTGACCACAGCACTAGCTTTTGGGACCTCCCCCACAATAGAAGAGACCTTAAAGGGGACCTGCACCTCCCCAGCAGGCCCAGGGCAGATTTTATACCACCAAGCAGGACCCTCAGTCATCAAGAGCAGTCGTCGACGATTCGTGTGACTTGTCCCCACACCATCTTGCTAGATTGCTCATGAATGATGCGTCTTGAGAGTTAGAGCTTGAGATTCGTGGGCGTTACCCCCATCCCTTAGGTGTTTAATTATGATAATATGTTATGTTTTGACTATATATGATAATATGTTCCCTATTCCCTTATGAGTTATGGTTAGTTACAATGATGGTGTAAATTTTGAGGATGAAATTTTTATTAGGTGGGGAGAGCTGTAAGACCCGTATCCTAGCCCGTACTATTCCGTCGACTCCCGTGATCCTTCCCGTCGAATTTTGACAACTTACGACGTATAATCGACATTTATGCACGACCGTAAGTCGAATTCCGTAGATTTGAGTCAGTTTAATCTGAAACTTATATCATTACGACTGCACCATCGCCGCGGTTCCAACGCCATGACTCACGCACTGATGCGATACCCTGGCCGAAAGATGTGGGCTGGCGTTTATTTCAAAGAAAACAGGGCGCGTTGCATCCCAAAGGAATCTCTACAACATGTCCCATCAATCAATCCATCACCTTATGTCAAGTACAAGAGCACCCATGCTTTCTTTCTCCACAAGTTAAGTAACCACCAAAGTCAACCCATCATTCACCTCACCCATCACTCACCTCACATCCATCACTCCATCACCCATCACTCTCTCTCCTTACATCTTCTCTCTCTCTTTCTCTACACAATCTCCAAGCAAATAAAGAGAGAAAAAAAGTGGATGTCCAAGCCATCCCAAGTGAGAAAAAAAGTAATTTTGGTGGCCCACTTTTCCATCCCAAAAATCCATCATCCTATCCCTTCATTTCGCATCCTCTCCATTAAAGTGAAGCACAAGGAGATTGGCGTTCCAACGGACCGAGAAGATCGAACGGTGGGTGCTTCCATAGGCTAGATTTCATTGTTTTGATGATGGGCCAAGTGAGGCCTATGGTATGGATCTTACTTTGGACCCTTGATGTGGCCGATGGACCACTTTGATTCTCATGATCATTCCATGATGGGGCCATTCTCCATGGACCCCATCATGATGTTTATTTTTCCTTGCATTATAAGAGGTCATTTAGAGCGTCCATTTTTGGTGGAGAAGGATCTCCACCGTTGATCTTCGATTTGATGGGCCCACTAGTAATGGGACCCACTTGATGTATGATTGAATGCAAGAGAGGGCCCATAGTGTCAGGGTCCCTCCATCATCACGTGTCTCTCTTTCTCTCTCTCTCTCTCCATCTCTTTTTCATTTCTTTTCATGTGATGATGTGGCCATATGACTTACCCAGATAGACCCCTCGATAAGGCATGTATTTTATCCAAATGATCCATAAGTGGGGCCCACGTTATATGTGTGTATGTCCCACACCATCCAGCCATGTGGTGGCCCACCTAAGCAGGGCCCACCTTAACATTATTTGTATGCCCAATAAAAAAAAAGAGAGTCCAGCGTCTCTGGACATGAACCTGGAAACACAAATATTAGCATGGGTTTAAAATTTTGGGGTGGGTCACTTGTATAGGCCCCACATGGATGTATAAATTCAATCCATGTCGTCCAGCCATTTTAACTGGCTGCTGGACGGCCGGGGGACCCCACCATGAGGTATATGTTTCACCCATGTCATCCATCTTTATGGGACCCACCATGATGCATATGTTGCATCCAAACCGTCAATCCATTTTGAAAGACCATTTTATGGCATGAGTTAAAGAATAAGGCAGATCTATTTATCAAGTGGGCCACACTGCAAAGACAGTGAGGATTGAACGTCTACCATTGGAACCCGTCCTGGGTCACATAAGTTTTGGATTAATATGAAATTTGTTTCCCCTTTTCATCTAGGTCTGTACAACATTATCGACAAATTGGATGGAAAACAAACATTATGGTGGGCCCCACATGTGACCCCAAGACGTATGTGTTCTATCCACACCGTCCACACCTGGACGGTGGGACCCACCATGATGCATGTATTGCATCTAATCTGTCAACCATTTTGAAGGCTTATTTTAGGGCTTGAGACCAAAATTAAGTTAAATCTAGAATTAGGTGGACCGCATTATAGAAAGTAGTGCTTTTGAACGTCCACCATTAAGACCCTTGGACTAGGTTTGGGCCAAATATGATATTGGTTTTTCCTCTTAAATCAGGTCTGTGAGACCTTATGATCAGATTGGTTGGGAAATAAATGTTATGGTGGGCCTTAGGGAATTTAATAGTGGAAGTAATTACCACCACTTATATTTGGTATGGCCCATCCGATATATGTAAGGCCCACTTTGCTGTACACAAGGCCCATGTTACAAGGCCCATTGTGATGTTTTCAAAAGCCCATGGGATATGGCCCATTGCAATGTACATAAGGTCCATTGATGTGGCCCACTTGATTTATATAAGGCCCATATGATGTGGCCCATTTGATGTATCCAAGGCCCATGGGTCGAGGCCCAATAGGATGTCCTTAGGGTCCATTGCAATGTGTGATTCCTCCATGGTTTGTGTAATGATGTTTTATGGTGGGTCGTGCCTTGGGAGCAATATCTGTTTGACGTCCACATTATAATAATGTTGGTTAAATATCCGCATTATGACTCTCCCTTAGGCCCATTGGTAGGCTCATAATGGTTATGTGTAGGCCATCTAGGCCCATCTTTGGCGTAAGGATAGTTCATCACTTTATAACATGCTTAGTATAGCTCCATGATTCATGCCCATACGTATCATATGTATGCTTGATATGAGGAATGTTTGATCATAGCATAAGCCGTTGGGCTAAAACATTTACAGGACTCCTTATGAGACAGAGTGCCCCCACATGAGGGCGTGGTAGGCACAGGATCGCTGCATGATTTGATGATGTGACTCATGCATTTCGCATATGTGTGACTTGATCACTGCACGCCCTAGCGACATCAGGGCTGTGGCCTCCACAGACACATCGTGGATGGTCATATCGGATACCGAAAATATTGGCTCTAGCATTGTGGGCACTTAGGATTTCCTTGGTTGAAAATCTCAGAACCTTTTTTGTACCAGGGGATGCTCCAACGTCTAGACTAAGTGAATACACGGCGCCCGAGTGCCGAATACCAGTAAGCCACATCTCCCACTGTGACATGGTCAGTTAGAAGGGGGTGTGGCCTTATCCGCCAGAGTGAGGGGGCTATAAGCTAGGCTGAGTTTGACCGGCTCACAAATGAGTCCGCTATCGACAAGCCGGGTAGGTATTGGCAGACTACTGGTCAGGCGGATAGTGTCGTCTCTTCCACTTGCTTGACTGTGCAGCTAGGGAGAAGGCAGTCAGTGTAAAGTGTATTAGACCCCGGTGATATCCAGAGAGGAAATGTATTGATATGTGTACTTGATGAGGACTGGCATGCTTGCTTTGCATCATGCATATGACATTTAGCTACATAGGCCTCACATCGCATGGCCTTGGTATGGCCGATAGCATTCATGCCTTGCATCATATAGCTTTGGTACAGCTGATAGCATTCATGGACTTACCACATATTTCCACATTACTCTGATATTGCACACTTGGCACCCTACGCACACACTTACACCACCCTCTAAGCTTTTGTAAGCTTATGCATGACCGTTACGTGCAGGTAGCATTGAACAGCAACAGCACTAAGGCAGGAGTGCGCATCAGTTTATTTTAGAGCTTTTTAATCACCTTGTATTTCCCTTCCCATTTTGTACTTAAAGTTTTTGATATAGTAGATATGTGGTGATGTTTTTTTAGTGACTTGGTTATGCTTGTGGTTATGCTCTATTACAAAAAAAAAATCATAATGAAAATCCTCCTTGTAGGATCCTAGGATCGGAATCTGGCATGTGAGTGCCGGGATCTGAGAATGGGGCACTACGAAGGCTGTCGGCGCCGGATTCGGCGATCGAGAATTTTGTGAGCCCGTTTTCTGAGTTTAGGGCATGACAGAAGTTGACTTAGGTAGGTTACTTTTCTTGGGGAGAAAGAAAGCATGGGCTAGAGATGGGATGTGTACTTGACTTGATTAATTGATGGGATGGGTTGTAGAGATTCTCTCGGGATTTGTAAATGCGCGGCGTTTCTTTGAGATAAACGCGGGCCCACATCTCCTGGCATGGGTATTGCATCAATGCGTAAGACGCGGCGTTGGAACCACGGTGAAGGTGCGGTTATAATGGTATAAGTCTCAGGTTGAGTCGACTTAGATCTACGGGATGCGACTAAAGGTCGCACACAAATCCGTTTACAGATCTCAAGTTGCCAAAATTTGACGGGGAGGATCGCGAGAGTCTACGGAACGGTACGGTCTATGATACAGGCCTTACACGAGATGCATCTGAGATGGTTCATGGTTGTATTCATCCTTGTATCAGTCAGTAAACCAAGTTAGACTACCTCTCTATCATGAAAGGGGGTGAAAGTATAACGCCCCAAATTTTCACAACCCAAGTTTACACTTGTGCCCGAGAATTCCGGGTGTTAATAATGTAATAATTAAATACTTCAAAATTTCACCTTATTGTTTTTTTCATTTAACTCACATTCATGAAGGTAACCAAAACCAACCATACTAAAATATATTCTTATTACCTTTAAACATAAAAGTTTAACTAATTATCTATTACTCACTCAGGTGGAAGCTTATTACAAATATCCAAATTTATAGTATGAAACATAAATAAAGCTAAACTAAAATTAAAGCATCAATAACATAATCTTACGCCACTCGTAGTCTTTTATAGTGAGACCATGCATCGCCCATATCTTCAACTTGTACACCACTTGCATCATTTATATAGTTGGAGAGGATCAACACACTACTCATAGTGATTATTATCCTTCAAGATTAACACAATTTAAGTAATTTCTCAAAGTAAGATAATACAAGGGTTCCGATATTTTTCGTACTCTACCACTACGAATGGTATCGAATGCGCAACCAATCTACATAAATCTGTGCTTAGCATAGTGTGTATGGCTCATCATACATAGTGACCATCACGTTGTGGAATATAATTCATAAAAATCTGGCTTGCTCCACATCCCATAACTACAGCGATTCGTCGATGTGTCCGACACTACCGTTGATTTATGTGAATACTTCAAGACGACACAACTCATGGATTGGATGAATTATGTAACATGATTTGTTCATGGAGCAACTAATTGCGACATCAAATCCTAGAAAGTGATGTAACACGTTTTGCAGATTACTTACATCAATTTATGCACCACTACTCAAATCTAAGAATTTACGCATAGACCAAGAGGGTCACTACCCATAGTGCATTATGTCCATGATAAATACATACAAGTCACTAGTTGTGAGACCTTCAACACATCACTTGCATCAATAGATAATTAAATTAAACCATGGGAGTTTTGAAACTCCAAGACATGCCCAAACCATAACATATGAAAAGTAGCATAATAAGTGCACCCAACAAAGCACACTTGTTTATTAATCACGTGACTAGTTGTATCTTGTAGTCAAATGAGTTCTTGGCAAATGAAGACCGGCAATGCAACTGGATCAGAAGTGTCAAAGCCATATTAAAGACAAAGGACTGCTTCTACGATCTTAACCTTGCAATAGATGATCCCAACCTAAATAGGAAAACCTACTTAGGTCATCTATTCAAAGCCAATTCCAAGTTCATAGTTTTTATCTTTTAGTCTTGGCTTTAGCAAGTCTCTAGTTGGTGAATGATTTATTGGACAAAATAGGAAAATCTGTCCACTGTCGGTAGGATGAAGGTGCCACCGAATAACACCTTCAATACCACCGAAGATACCTTCGGTGTTACCGAAGGGGCTCAAAACATTTCAGCAAGCTTACAACATTAATTCAGTGTCACCGACTGGATATTTCGGTGACACCGACTGCCACCGACGAACAAAGTTCGGTGCCACCGAAAGAGACTATTTTCAGTCAGCAACTTGGAGAAATAATTCTGTACTACCGAAAGATATTTTGGTACCACCAAAGAAAGTTTGGTGATACTGAAGTTGGCTTCAATAGCTCCGCAAACTAGCCATTTTCTATCTGTTGGAACTTTTTATCTATAAAAGCCGCTGGAAGAAAATTATAAAATTAGTGGACATATGCACCATAAAGTCTCTAGTGTATCCCAAGCCTATCCTAGCCCATTTATACTCTATCCATATGAGTTTCATGCTTTCTTCATTGTGATCTTTCACTCCATGAGCATTCAAAGCTCCTATTAATGAAGAACATGAACTCGTGCCTTCTCTAGAGTACAAAAGCCAAACCAATAGGAAAACCCTTTATCTTTTGATACTCTAGAGCATTCATACATTGAATCCTTTAGCAAATCTGCTCATTATCCTAGATAGGAGATTCAACCAACTCTCACTACCTTGGTCACCTTTATAGGTACATCTTATGCAAGGTTCTTAATCGTAAAGCCAAACCAAGCAGGTAAATCCAACCTACGCGATTGGGGGAGCACCGGGAAGCTGATTCAAGTACGAGAGAATGAAGATCAAGCATCCTAAGACAAGCTACAAAAGAAAACTATATCCGACAAGTAAGTGTCATAGTCAAGAGTTCAAAGTTTAGTCTCCTTCCTCGTATAGGATTGAGGCTAAGAGTTTGTTATCAACAAACTCGCTTAGGTTCCTTGTGTGGGACCTTGGCTGGTGGGCCTAAATGTAGGTGCCTTGTGTGGGACCCTTGCCGGTGGGCCTAAACGTAGGTGCCTTGTATGGGACCTTAGCCGGTGGGCCTAAATGTGGGTTCTTAGTGTGGGACCTTTGCTCTTGCGAAGAGCATAAATTGGTGTCCATAGTGTAGGACTGTAAAGGTTATTGGTGAACCTATTTAAAACCATTAATAGTGAAATTTGGTGCACTATGGGATTGAGTGTGGATGTCGGGAGTAGAGTAGGCACGTAGTCGAATCACTATAAACGCTTGTGTTTGGAATTGTCATTTGTGCATCTGTTTAATCATGCTTATATATGTTTGAATGTTTTAACTTCTCATACATGATTAAATGAATGTTATGAATTGATAAGAAGCACATTCCATACACAAGCTCACGGCACTAGGCTAGTTGTTATATTCTACATATCTTTAATAGCCTTTGTGATTGGAACCTCTAACTGGCTTGGAAGCCGTTAGAGTTATATTATCTAACTTGCTTTAAATTAAATGATTATTTAAGTTAGGTAATCAGAACTTTAAATAGATAAAAATAATTGAAAAGTCCTATTCACCCCCCTCTAAGACCTTAACTCAAATCCTTCTTCGGTATTAGTGGTATAAACTGTAATTTCAATTGGTATCAAAGTGAGTTCCTCTGAAAAAGGTTTAACAACCTAGAGGAAGATCTTGACTGAAGAAAGAATTATGGGCAAAAGAGAGGGACCATCCATTTCACGACCACCCATCTTTAATGGTACAAACTATGCATACCGGAAGGCCAGAATGATTTTTTTCTCTAGGCCTTAGATGATGATGTATGGGAGATTATTGAAAATGGATATAGTGCACCTACAAAACAAATTATTCTTGAGGATGGCACAACAATCACCAAACCAAAACCAAAGGCCAAATGGACCCAGTATGACAAAGGGATGAGGATGTGTGAAGCCACAGTCATGAATGCAATTTGCTGCGGAGTTTCACAAGAAGTATTTCATCAGATAAGTATGTGTACAAACTCTAAGGCAACATGAGAGTTATTAGAAACTACCCATGAAGGAACCAACATGGTAAAAATGTCAAGGCTTCAACTCCTTATATCTCAATTTGAACAGATAAAGATGGAAGAAGATGAGACATTCATGGAGTTTTTCACAAGATTAAATAGTATATACAACTCCATGGGTGGACTTAGAGAAAGAATTCTAGTACTCAAAATATGTAGGAAAATTCTGAGATCCCTACCGGAACGTTTTAACTCCAAGGTCACCACCATTGAAGAGTGTAGGAATATAGAAGAAATGAAAGTAGAAGAACTAGTAGGTTCCCTATAGACTTTTGAACTACACTTCAAATCATCCACAAAATCCAAAAATATTGTTCTCAAAACCTCTAACACCATGAATACAATAGAGGAAGAAGATAGTGCGAACGAAGATGGAGATGAGGAGATTGCCCTCTTAGCTAAAAAATTTAAAAGATTCTTTAATAGGAATCGTGAAAGACCATAAAACAACAAGGGAGCTCAACCGAACCACAAGCACCAAACTGGAAAATTCAATAAGTCCAAAGAGCTTCAATGCTACAACTATAAAAATTCTGGTCACATCTCCACGGAATGCCCTACAAAGAAGTCCAAAGGAAGAGCTATGGCGGCCACCCGAGATGACACTGATGACACAAATTCAGATTCAGATGAGTCAAGTAGTGATGGAGACACAAAATCACTAAAGATTCTCATGGCCTCTTGTAATGCCCTGAAATTTGGGGGTCGAGCAAAGCTCTACTCTCGAGTTCTAACACATCACTTATGCAATATGGATAATGATATTTAGATGTCATCCATTAGCAATGCAGTAAACATGAGTGGGATTATACTAAAACAACATATCATACTCCAGAGTTAATGTAATTTAGCAAGCGAAAGACTGAAATATATGCATTTAATTATGAAAATGTTTCACAAATTTCGGAGTATGAGTATGAAACCGAGCTAAATATATACATGTGTCGTTTCTAACCATATAAATGCAGGAAGTAAATGAGTTCAACTAAACAAGTATCCCAGTAGTCCTTGCACATCGGTATGAGATCTACATAGATCTGCCCGATAGTTGAACGTAGGAGAACTCTTCCTCCTCGCCTACGAAGTCCAACTCTACTGTATAGACCTTGCCATCACCTGCATCTAAACCAGAGTCTGGGTGGTGTTTAAAATACCGTCCCAGGTGGGAATGAGTAGTTAATTCAATGGAACTATAAAGTAAAGGTTAACATGTTATCAATTCAGTCAAGTAGTAATGATAAAGCAGTACAACAATCTTGTCCTAAATACACTTGTTAATGTAGGGATGATATGCTATAATGATGCATGCCCTCGCCTGCACTCCCTCAGCGACATCATCTCACGGTCGCGCATGCAACACTCCCACTGTGCTCAACACCATCACCAAAGGCACATACAATGCGGTGATGTGCATGTTAGCCAAGTTCTTAATTAGAACTATTCATACAGCAGGTTTAGGAAGCTAAGGTACCTCCCTTTATATCATTTACCCAAATAATGATCCATCTAGGGTCGTTAATCCTAATTAATCACATACAATAGGCAAGTTCGAGAGTTTACACTCTAGGTCGCTACGAGAGGCTCGTCATCGTCAGCGTAGGCCTATTTTGTACTCAAGGTCACACCACCAATGCCCTACCAACTGGCAGTCTATTTTTGAAGCCTCGTCACCAACCCGACTGGGGACCATAGCCACATTACGTCGGGGTAGGCCGACAACTCGAATACAGTGTCACATACCACTTTATTTGGCTCATGAGTTTGGGTTGATCACTAGTCACTACGGGGAGGCTCGTCACCCCAGCGTAGGCCGAAAACTCAACCATAGTGTCCCATACCACCATGCCCGGCTCATGAGTCTTAGTGGATCATGGTACCATAGTTGAAACGGGCTTTTACATTGGTAAGTGGTACCTTAGATTCAAGCAGTAACGTTCATACATGGTAAACACATAATAGGTCCATCAGTTCATTAGACAAGTTCGACTGGTATGAGCGTACAATGAATTAATCAACATGGTACCACTATCGACAATCATCGTACGACTCGGATTTACCAAACGCATCAAATGTGGCGAAACTAGTTCGGCCACTCAAACGGGAACTGTTACCGATTGCCTAGACTACGCAGTAGTCCCAATCATATTCAAACACAATAGCATTCATATGTGATAGTCAAATATAAATCTCATTTGAGCATTTTAACAAACACATCGTACACATGGTTGTACATAGGCATTTCATCCATAAAGTACATAGTAGTAAGATAGGTTACATGAAGGAAACTGTAACTATAGATAAGGTAATTGAGAATCCTATCTCAACACCCTCATTAAATACATTTCAACAAACATTTTCTCATTCAGGAATTTTATCAAACACTTAGACTACACATATCAATATACACATAATAAATTAGTTATAACGTATATTATAGCAAATCCTTTCACAAGGGAGTTGCCACACGTACAAAAATCATGTATTCTCAAACAAAAATCATGGCAAGCACAAATCATAATTCCATATTCAAACAAACATTTCAACAAACACATGGAATGCATTAATTTCAACATAGTTCATATATATATATATATATATATGTAATACGCGGAAAACATTGCATCTAAGCATATTTAATAGCAATCAAGTCAGTCATAAATCATTAACTAACATTTAAAGCCTTAAAAATCATAACCTAAACGTTTATAATCTGCACCTGTCGTCAATTAACTCATTTCGAACTCGGTTCGAATCCTACGCTCCGGTATACAGAACAACGGGTATCTAATTCACGAAATAGGTTAGCTGTTTCGTCGATTACTCTATTTGGATTTCTAAATCAATATTAGGGTTAGGATTTATTACCCAAATCGGAATCAAAATAGGTTGAGTAGCGTAGTAGAGAGGTGAATCGGAGTGAGGAGTTGTGGGAAAAGATCCCAGCAACTATCCTCTGATCTCACTCTCTTCTCCTCACTCTTTTCTCTCATTTTCTCTCTTCTCTCTCCTAAGGTTTGGAGAAATTCGTATGGGAGAGAGAGAGAGAGGTGGGTTTAAGGGTCTTATATAGGCTCAAAAGTGGTGTGAATGGCCCCAGGGCCATGGTATACTTAGGTTATAGCCAAAAGACATCTGTTTCGGGCTAACGGGACTCATCTAGAGGTCTATTACCTATCTATGTTATGGAGTAAGTTCCCTGACAATGGATCTAGGCCAGGATACGATTTCGGTCTGATCGGATTAGCAGATCGTCCGTGGAGGACCCGTTTCAGTTCAACAGTCATCGGCACTCGATCAGGGCCAGAAGTATACTGACATGTGTAGAAAATTTTTCCTGATCCAAGGGTATAGTTGGGTCAGAATCTGATGGTCTAAAATTTAAAATTTAGCCTGCAAGCGAACGGCCCAATTCACTTAAGTTTGAGTTCATTTTCTAAAGATACTCGCGTTTCTCACACACTTCGCTCTAGGCTCAAGTTGTGCATTTCTGGATACTGTTTGGATTCAATTCCTATGATGGTTGTCAAGCCCAATAACGCGGTCATAACCTTATAGTTTCGCGGTAATCGGACTTTCGACGCGCAGTCAAGGCCTGATACGGAGTTTCAATGTGCTCGTGAGAGTAAATGGGTTTTGAGATTGCCCCTAGGTCTTTAGGTAATGTTGAGTTAGTGATTTAAATGGTTTTGGGTCTTGTAGTTTGTATAGAAAGTGGTTTAAGCCAAATCCATCGATCGTTTAGTTTAGTACTTAACTAAATTTCGCCCTAATTACGACCGAATAAGGTCCTATGGTAGTTCTATGCCCCTTTTGGGTACTTTTAATTAGCATATTATTTTAATTATTTTTATAATAGTTCATCATCAAGTCTACTCCATCTTTACCAAATTTCATTAGATTTCGTGTTGTAGAAAATTCTAAAAATTCTAGAAGTAGCAACTGTCCGGACCAATAATTTTTAGATAGTTGTCACACCAACCTATATTTAACTATATTAAAATTTTTATTATATTTTTTAATTATTTTTATATAAAACTATATTTATCAAGATTCAATTTATCTTTTGAATTACCTAAATTGGATTTATAACGAAGGAGATATGACTTTTTGAAGTCGGTCAAAAAACTATAGAAATTTGCGACGAGGGTCCACCAAAACTTGGTGCACCGGCGAGGCATCGCGGTTGGCTTGATGCCATCACGGTCTGCTGGACCTAGGGCGATGCCATCCCTGCCTAGGCAAGGCCTCACGCTCACCCAGTGGTGGTTCTGCCACTCGCCTTCTTGAAACGAGTGTATCTTCCAATCCGGAATGAGTTACGCGACGTGCCATATATGAATTTCAGGTAGGAGAAGCTTATCTATCCGAATAACCTATTTATTTTGGGAGATTCCATAAGGTTAATGGTCAGAAACCCATTTTATTTATAAATTTACTATTTATAGTAAATTTTCATTTAAGTATTGTTCTTCATCATTTATACTTTTGGAATAATGTTTAATATGAAAGTACTTAGAAAAATTTGAAGAATAAGGTGGTGAAAGGTGAGATTTTGAAGGAAATGGGTTAAAAAGTGGATTTGTGACTTTGAGATTGAGTTCTGAGAAATAAATAAGGTGTTATGATAGACTCATTGCCCAAGGACGTCTAAGTTGGCAAAAATCTGGGACGTTACAATCTACCCCCCTTAAAAATAATTTCGTCCCTAAAATTGCTTAAGGGTAATAAGTAGAGATTTTATTATTCCTTTTGCCTAAATTTTATTGATTTCAAGTTTATATGTATGGTAGAGTGTATACTATCTATGCTAGTCCAGCTCACTTTAGTCTACCCTCCTTAAAACTTTTTCGGCCTAAAATTGGTTAAGGCTCCTATTGGGTCCATATTCAACAAGCACATTGTAGATACACTGACCTCAGCTATTGTAATTCAGTTCGTACCTATTGTTAGGCCTATTCTTTAATATGAATTACTTTAACACTTGAACCCTAATTGTTTTCCTTTAATGACTTCATTATTGACATTCTAAGGAAGATTTAGATCCTATTTAGTGATCTATCTTTACTCACAGCCTGGATCAATTTCCTTCGATCCTGGGCCAGTGGGGCAGGGGTCCACCACTCTTCCGCTACGCCTATGAGTTGGTAGACGTGTATACCTACTTAACTCGACTGAGTTCATAACTTTTCTATCCCCCTTAAAATTGTTTCTACTCTCAGGGTTCAAGAATCTATGTCTCAATCCGTATGTCGAAACAAAGTGTAATTTAGGACCTATCCTTGACATGAAATGGGAAACGATCTCTCAATACATTGGTCTTCTTTTCATCGATGATGTGTATTATGGCATTGGTACCTATGGTCATAGAAAGGAGGTAAAAATGATGGGTGTTGTGGTTGATTTCAGGGACGGGTGTGAGTTTGTGGCAAGAAGCCTAATTCAACCAAAGTAAGGACTCTTGCCACGATCCCAACTTACCCTTTTTAATCATGTCCAGTTTAATACTGTAAGATAATCTATACATTATTAGTATATAAAGAATTTGGACAAAATAGGTTAACGACAGGCTATCTTTCTAAGTTCATATGCACAATATGTATACCAGAATGGTCTGTGATTCGGGACCTAATTCTTAACTGTCTGCTGCCCATTTGAGACATTTCTTGGGCCAGAAAAAAATTCTCTATTGGCTATATATTCTTAACACTTCTCAAAGACGAAGTAATAAACTTTTGGTTGTAAGTGGTCAGGCCAACAAGGAAGGAAAGTTGTGTAGTGCGTCTGAGCCGGATACATAGACCTCCTGCCTAGCTATGACAGAAAATTTGTCGTATTAGTTCTTAATCCTTCTTAATCCCAATCTTCTGCTTGATCAGAGCATTGAGTTCATTGGTACTACTAGGATTTAGAATTCGATTGAAACCGTAAATACTTCGCTTATATCTAGTTCCTCTACTCCGTGTTCCCGATCATAATAAGTCCTTGGGAAGGCAATTCTAAGGGGTGTGTTGACTTGACCTAACGTTCAATCCGAGGGATATATAAGTTTTCTCTGAGCGTGACTAGTTTCTAAGTCAAAACAACTTTCCTAAGAGTTATTAAAGAAGCCTATAAGTATCAAGGGGATCCAACAAAAGAATGAGGTCCCACTCCAACCTAATCAAGCTGACCAACTAAATCTATCATTCAATTATCTTAGCATAATCAGTCTTTTATATTCTTTAGTATAACCAGTAGCCTAGTCTTAATTAAGGAGTAGTAGTAATCCAATAGTTGTAATCCAAAGTCTACGCTCATATGCTAGATGATTTCGTACCATTTCTAATACAGGAAATTGTTTTATTACTTAGGATCAAAAGTTGTCTGATTGGAATTGAGTTACCTGAACTTGAATTTAACTGCGCTCGAGCACTTCACATATACCCATACCAGCTAAACAGGTCTAGGGTTCACGTTATTAATTTATTGGGTTTCCTATACTGTCAAATTTTATATAACCCTCATTCCCAAGGTCCGAGTTATCTCATTACTTCGCTCAAAATTTCTTAATTTGGATCCTTAGGCCCGTAGGGTCCATTTTTCTAGTCCAACGCGCCCGTATTCACACCATTTAGATCCTCTTCAGGTTTGAAATTCATCAACTAACGACTCAAACCCGTCGACTGATGGCCTAGAGGCGACCTAGGTCGATTCACGTGATCGAAGATACGTTGTGGACTAATTTACAGTATTCGGTCTCACCTGTCGGTGAAACCTTGGGATCCTAATGTCATCTCTAAATTCCATCACCCCCTTCCTAAGTCAGAGTGCATTTAAACGCATCGCGTTACCATAACTCAGGTCCAGTTTAATCTAAATCATGCTCTGATACCATCTTGTAACGCCCTAAAATTTGAGAGTCGAGCAAAGCTCTACTCCCAAGTTCCAACGCATCACTTATGCAATATGGATAATGATATTTAGATGTCGTCCATTAGCAATGCGGTAAACATGAGTGGGATTATGCTAAAATAGTATATCATACTCCAGAGTTAATATAATTTGGCAAGTGGAAGACTGAAATATATGCATTTAATTATGAAAATGTTTCACAAATTTCAAAGTATGAGTATGAAACCGGGTTAAATATATACATGTGTTGTTTCTAACCATATAAATGTGGGAAGTAAATGTGTTCAACTAAACAAGTATCCTAGTAGTTCCTGCGCATCGGTATGAGATCTACATAGATCTAACCGATAGTTAAATGTAGGAGAACTCTTCCTCCTCGCCTACGAAGTCCAACTCTGCTGTATAGACCTCGCCATCACCTGCATCTAAACCAGAGTCTGGGTGGTGTTTAAAACACCGTCCCAGGTGGGAATGAGTAGCTAATTCAGTGGAACTATAAAGTAAAGGTTAATATGTTATCAATTCAGTCAAGCAGTACAACAATCATATTCTAAGTACTCTTGTTAATGCAAGGATAATATGCTATAATGATGCATGCCCTCACCTACACTCCCTCAGTAACATCATCTCATGGTAGCGCATGCAACACTCCCACTGTGCTCAACACCATCGCCAAAGGCACATGCGATGCGATGCATGTGCGTGTTAGCCAAGTTCTTAATTAGACCTATTCATATAACAGGTTTGGGAAGCTAAGGTACCTCTCTTTATATCATTTACCCAAACAATGATCCATCTAGGGTCGTCAATCCTGGTTAATCACATACGATAGGCAAGTTCGAGAGTTTACACTCTAGGTCGCTCCGAGAGACTCGTCACCATCAGCGTAGGCTTATTTTGTACTCGAGGTCACACCACCAATGCCCTATCAACTGGCAGTCTATTTTTGAAGGCTCGTCACCAACCCGACTGGGGACCACAACCAAGCTACGCCAGGGCAGGCCGACTACCGTATTTGGCTCACGAGTTTATGTTGCTCACTGGTTACTACGGAGAGGCTCGTCACCCCAGCGTAGGCCGATAGCTCGACCACGGTGTCCCATACCACCATACCTGGCTCATGAGTCTTAGCGGATCATAGTATCATGGTTAAAACGGGCTTTTACATTGGTAAGCGATACCTTAGATTCAAGCAGTAGAGTTCATACATAGTAAACACACAATAGGCCCGTTGGTTTATTAGACAAGTTCGACTGGTACGAGCATACGGTGAATTAATCAATATAGTACCACTGTCGACAATCGTCGTATGACTCGAATTAACCGAACGCATCAAATGTGATGAAACTAGTTCGGCCACTCAAACGGGAACCGTTACCGATTGCCTAGACTACGCAGTAGTCCCAATCATATTCAAACACAATAGGCATTCATATGTGATAGTCAAACAGCATGTGACAAACAATTCAAATATAAATTTCATTTGAGCATTTTAACAAACACATCGTACACATATGGTCATATATAGGCATTTCATTCATAAAGCACGTAGTAGTAAGATAGGTTATATGAAGGAAACTATAACTATAGATAAGGTAATTGAAAATCCTATCTCAACACCCTCATTAAATACATTTCAACAAACATTTTCTTATTTAGGCATTTTATCAAACACTTAGACTACACATATCCACATACACGTAATAAATTAGTTATAACATACATTATAGCAAATCCTTTCACAAGGGAGTTGCCACACATACAACAATCATGTATTCTCAAACAACAATCATGGCAAGCACAAATCATAATTCTATATTCATACAAACATTTTAACAAACACATGGAATGCATTAATTTCAACATAGTTCATATATATATGTAATACGCAGAAAACATCGCATCTAAGCATATGTGATAGCAATCAAGTCAGTCATAAATCATTAACTGACATTGAAAGCCTTGAAAACCATAACCTAAATATTTATAGTATGTACCTGTCTTCAGTTAACTCATTTCGAACTCGGTTCGAATCCTACGCTATCGTATACAGAACAACGGGTAGCTAAATCACGGAATAGGTTAGTTATTTCGTCGATTACTATATTTAGATTCCTAAATCAACATTAGTGTTAGGATTTATTACCCAAATCGGAATCGAAACAGGTTGAGTATCGTAGTAGAGAGGTGAATCGGCATGAGGAGTTGTGGGAAAAGATCCCAACAACTATCTTCTGATCTCACTCTCTTCTCCTCACTCTTTTCTCTCCTTTTCTCTCTTCTCTCTCCTAGGGTTTGGAGAAATTCGTATGGGAGAGAGAGAGGTGGGTTTAAGGGTCTTATATAAGCTCAAAAGTGGTGTGAATGGTCTCAAGGCCATGGTATACTTAGGTTATAGCCAAAAGACATCTGTTTCAGGCCAATGGAACTTATCTAGAGG
Organism: Magnolia sinica; assembly: GCF_029962835.1. Taxonomy (NCBI): domain Eukaryota; kingdom Viridiplantae; phylum Streptophyta; class Magnoliopsida; order Magnoliales; family Magnoliaceae; genus Magnolia; species Magnolia sinica. The sequence goes on from NC_080577.1 coordinate 63,868,357, forward strand.
TCCATTACCTATCTATGTTATGGAGTAAGTTCCTTGACAATGGATCTAGGCTAGGATACGATTTCGGTCTGATCGGATTAGCAGATCATCTGTGGAGGACCCGTTTCAGTTCAACGGTCATCGGCACTCGATCAGGGCCAAAAGTATCCTGACATGTGTAGAGAATTTTTCCTGATCCAAGGGTATAGTTGGGTCAGAATCTGACGATCTAATACCTTAAATTTAACATACAAGCGAACGGCCCAATTCACTTAAGTTTGAGTTCATTTTCTAAAGATACTCGCGTTTCTCACACACTTCGCTCTAGGCTCAAGTTGTGCATTTCTAGATACTATTTGGATTCAATTCCTACGATGGTTTTCAAGCCTAATAACATGGTCATAACCTTATAGTTTCGCTGTAATCGGACTTTCGACGCATGGTCCAGGCTCGATACGGAGTTTCAATGTGCTCGTGAGAGTAACTGGGTTTTGAGATTGCCCCTAGGTCTTTAGTTAATGTTGAGTTAGTATTTTGAATGGTTTTGGGTCTTGTAGTTTGTATATAAAGTGGTTCAAGCCAAATCCATCGATCGTTTAGTTTAGTACTTAACTAAATTCTGCCCTAATTACGACTGAATAAGGTCCTAGGGTACTTCTATGCCCCTTTTTGGTACTTTTAATTAGTATATTATTTTAATTATTTTTATAATAGTTCATCATTAAGTCTACTCAATCTTTACTAAATTTCATTAGATTTCGTGTTGTAAAAGAATTTTAAAAATTCTAGAAGTAGTAGCTGTCTGGACCAATAATTTTTGGACAGTTGTCACACCAACATAGAGTCACTATATTAAAATTTTTATTATATTTTTTACTTATTTTTATATGAAATTATACTTATCAAGCCTCAATTTGGCTTTTGAATTACCTAAATCGAAGTTATAACGAGGGAGATATGACTTTTTGAAGTTTATCAAAAAACTACAGAAATTCGCGACGAGGGTCCACCAAAACTTGGTGCACCGGCGAGGCATCGCGGTTGGCACGATGCCATCATGATCCACTGGACCTAGGGCAATGCCATCACCGCCTGGGCGAGACCTCTCGCTCGCCCGGTAGTGGTTCTGCCACTCGCCTTCTTGAAACAGGCATATCTTTCGATCCAGAATGAGTCACGCGACATGCAATATATGAATTTGGGGTAGGAGAATATGGTCTATCCAAATAACCTATTTATTTTAGGATAGTACATAATTTTAATGGTCAAAAACCCATTTTATTTATAAATTTAATATTTATAGTAAATTTTCATTTATGTATTGTTCTTCATCATTTATACTTTAGGATTAATGTTTAATATGAAAGTACTTAGAAAATTTTAAAGAATAAGGTGGTGAAAGGTGAGATTTTGAAGGAAGTGGGTTGAAAAGAGGATTTGTGACTTTGGGATTGAGTTTTGAGAAGTAAATAAGGTGTTATAATAGACCCATTTCCCAAGGACATCTAACTCCAAGTTGGCAAAAATCCGTGACGTTACTCCACCACCACAGTCAGTCCTAAAAATTCGGATGAGGAAGATGAAGTTGATCTTAAGGAAATTAAAAAGGAGAGAGGAACTAGAGTTAGAAGCATAACTTTCGATAATCTGATCAAGAAAATTGAACTTCTAGAATTAAAAGTTAAAAAATTAAAAAGAAAAAATAAGAAATTAAAAATGGAAGTAAAACATTATGATCATACAGCAAAACTAACCCGAAAATTTACTCAAAGCAATGAAAATTTTGAGAAACTTCTAGGCATGGGAAGAAAATCCAAAAATATGACAGGCCTAGGATATGAATTGAAATCCTCCTCTACCTCATCAATGATGATAAATTCAACTACTTCAAATCAGAAAGATCAATTTGAATGCCATCACTATGGAAAGATAAGGACACTACAAATGGGAATGTCCTATGGTCAAGAAATCTAATATGTTAGTTCCAAGACAAATTACAAAGTCACATCTAAATCATTTAGAAGTCACTCAGAGAAATACTCATCTGGCTCAAAGAAAATGGTTACCAAATGAGTAACACAAAACAAACACACAAGTGCCTTAGAAATTACTCGGGCCCTTGTAACATCTGGTCCATGTAAATCAACGAGTTTCCTTGACCCATCTTTTCATATATTTGCCAATGGGTCAAGAACTTTAAAAAGGGGAGATGTTGATAAAATTTTAAAAAAAAATTTTAAAAAAAATGGATTAATCAAGAAGTAAATCACAATTACCTAAAATTGATTCTAGAAATTTAAAAAGCATATTACTTTTGAATCAATTTACAAACAAATTCTTGATTATCCATGGAGTTTTTGTTAAAAGTACCTTCATGATAAATAACTCCATATAAAATAAGTATCATGCATAACTTTTGAAATGTCATGAATAATATGATACTTACCTCGAACCAGAAAAGGTTGATACACATATTACAATACTTATAACCTATTGATCAACCATTTCTAACAAACGATTATTGGTTCATTTGAACTAAATTGGTATATCTAAGGATCATGCCTCCTATATAAGCATTAGAGTCAAAGCAAAGGATTAAGCCTGATGCTTGGTGTAACTGTTAAATCTGAGGAATCTTGGCTTCTAAAAATTTTGGTACTTTAATGCTAGATTTCCACTCTTAATCATATCATGGAATCCTATTTTAGAATTGTGCATAGTAGGAAAATCAGTCCTTAAAGATCTTTTGAGTTCTAAGAACACTTCGGTAACACCAAACTTACCTTCAGTGCTACCGAAATCGAGCTGTGTCAAGGTATTTAAATCCTTCATTGCTCAGTTCTGCTAAGACTATTTCTTATCTCTTCCAAAGTTCGGTTGAAGGGCTATACAACCAAAATCAGTAAAAACCAAGGTATTTCCTAGTGCTTTCTCTATACATCTCAAAACTAGGATCATTTGCCTTAAGTCTATCTTCTCTTGATAGGTCATTTATCATTTCACTTCATTTTACATAATGGAGTTATCCCCGTCTAGAGAAAAGCCGATCTAAGAAGAAACATGACATTGAAGAATCAACGGAACTAGGCATAAACTCTAATCCTTTCAGGCCCATTGCTGCAAAAATTTTACAAATGATTGTGTGTGCAAAAATGTCAATAAAAACTTAGCCCGATTAACCTTGTCCCATTACACACTATATGGGGGTTTTGATGTTGATTACAATGGTGAAATAGTTAAACCACTCCATACCTCATATCAACTCATATAAGGATACCATTGTTTTCCAAAACAACCTATTGAATTACAAATACACATAATCAAAAGAGGCTATTTTGAAAGGAACTCACTATATGATTTATATGTGCGTATTTACTTATAGGATACAAACATCATTTCAAATTAATTATTATTTTACTTGTACTTATTGTTTTAACCTATGATTTCAGCACAACATGGTCAAGAACAAAGGAAAGGAAGATGCAAAAGGGGAAACCTCATCTAGAAAACTGAGACCCTATACTCCTTATCCGCACTCCAATGCCAGGGCCAAAAAAATTTACCTTTGATCAATTTATCAGACCTAGTCTCATAGAGTCATATGAGGTAAATATCTATCTAAGATCAATGGGGTGGGAAAACATCCTTTATTTAGGAGGAGAAATAAAATATGACATTGTTTATCAATTTCTAAATTTTTTTCCTAATACTCGAGATGATCTCCATTGATCAACATTAATTACATGAACCAAACCAAGGAGATCACTCCTTTGATGTTGGGACAACTTCTAGATCTTCCAGTCACACATATCTCACCAACTGATCGTTGCTTACATGATTCAAGTGTTTGGAAAGAAGTGACCAAAACACTATATTGTAAGTCAATGATATCTGGAAACAGAAGAAACTACTTGTCCTCATTGGATCTGGACTCTACCACAAAAGTACTTCATGAGATACTGAGCACCAATGCATATCCCTGTGAAGTTTCTTGAGATATGATTTCACCTGTTGGTCTAAATACCCTATGAGATATCTATCAGAGAACTGAAATATGTCTACTCACTCTAATCTTGAGACAATTAATTCAAACTGTCAAAGGTATTCACCACACAAGTCTTCCCTTTCCAAGTATCATCTGCAAAGTCTCCAAGTTTCTAGCACTGCCACCTACTCGTGATACAATCTATCCCGCAGTGCATCTTACCAAGAAAAACTTACTCCAGTTAAAAATCGTCAAAACTCATTAGGAATGCAGGAGCGGCGAAGAAGCTCAAGACACTCCCATGGCCACTGGCTGGGACTCTTTTTGCACCCCAGTGCCTGCACCAAGTCCATTATCAGTCATCACTGGGCATCTTCTTTGCCAAAACAATCCAGCTCATCAACTTCTTGAAGGACAGTCAAATATAGAAGCTCACCTCCAGCAGTGCGAAAATCGACTCTCCGGAATTTAACTGCATCTTGACACTCTTCAACAAACTGGGGAGCACATCATTGAACTGCTTCTAACTCATCGTTCTTATATCCCTCCGTATAAGGGTGGATCGTCCAGATGATCTTTACTGTGTTACTACTGAATCATAGTACATTTCTTTGGATATTTATGCCCTTAAGGGCTTTTTGGTTTTTGGATGATGGTTTATTCTACCCAATCTTGGGGTAGTAATTTTGATGAATTTATGGTATTATCTTTTCTGCTCATATTATATACTCTCTTTATGGCTATCTTTTCTATCTAACATATGATTTGACTGCTTATGATGATATATTTCCTTATTTGAATGATGATCTTTATGCTTATATCATTATATGATCTATCTTTCTTACCCTCTGGATTATTATCTCTATGTTATTGGCTTATTTCTTGATAAATCATTTGCCAATAACTGACAAAAAGGGGGAGAAGAAACCTACCCACCAAAACAATGTTTGTTTTTTTTTATTACAGAAATTGTTTTTTCCCTTGATATAGGTTATTCTTGGTAGACACTAATGGGATCATCATGGTTTTGTATTACATATCAAGTCTTAAGTTGTAAATTTTTATATTTGATATGTAATTCTTATTGTTTTGGCATGTCATTGCTATGGACCATGACACGGTCGTAGGTTATGTTGTTTTTGTCACGTAATTGACAAAGGGGAGATTGTAAGTGCACCCAACGTTACACACTTGTTTGTCAATCACATGACTAGTCGTGTCTTGTAGTCGGATGAGTTCTTGGCAAATGAAGACCGGCAACGGAGCTAGATCAGAAGCATCGAAGCCATACTGAAGGCAAAGGACTGCTTCTACGATCTTAACCTTGCAAATAGATGATCCCAACCCAAATAGGAAAACCTACTTAGGCCATCTATTCAAAGCCAATTCCAAGTTCATAGTTTTTATCTTTTAATTCTTGGCCTTAGCAAGTCTCAAGTTGGTGAATGATTTATTAGACAAAACAGGAAAATTTGTCCATTGTTGGTGGGACGAAGGTGCCACCAAATAGCACCTTCGATACCAACAAAGATACCTTCGTGAAAAGGCCAAGCTATATGTCCTAGAGGGGGGGTGAATAGGACAATGCCAAATAAAACTTATAACAGCGAAATTAAAAAGAATATGATAGCCAAAGTAAATCACAATGCAGGAAAGTAAAATAACCTCAAAATTCAGATCTTGAGAGGTTGATACAAATGTTGTTCTAAGGACAACCTTACACCAAAAACCAGAGTTTATGGTAGGACAACCTTATTTCTAGAAAGATCTTTGTATCAAATCTCAAACCGAAGAGGAATACAGAAATAAATACAAACTGAATTGAAAATAAATTGTAATCACAAATGTATTGTTCTAGGGACAGCCATACACCATAAAAATGGTAGGGCAACCTTGCTGGAACAACTTTCAAAGGAAATTGAAAATCAAGCTGATAAAGGAATAGATGAAAATAAATTCTAAACTATTACAAAATTCTCACAATGCTTGAATTAAATGATTACAACATTCACCACCATACATACATCCCACAAGAGAATAATTAAAGATTAGAAGTATAAATCATTCAACCACAACACAAGGGATTATAGTGGTTCGCCTATGTGTTCACCAACTGTTAAACAACAGCCACACAAAATGCTACTCCACTCCTAATATCCTCACACAGGGGATATTAGCGTTCACTAACAAAATAGGTTTTCCCAGGTTCACCCAAAACCTTTACAATTGTGTCTTTGTCGGTGGGCTTACATAATTAAAAACCCATCTTCTAAGTTTTCTGGCTCTCCTCCGATAACCAATACAACAAGATTTTTCCGCAAATCTTGAAAGAAACCAAAACAAAAGGAATTTACAATTAAATGTAAAATACCCGATTATCTCCTTCGTTGTAGCGGCCCAACTAAGTCGAGTAGATGATTGAATGTCGAAGTTCAATGTCCAGTACTCAATTATAATGGTTCTAATTCTAATAGATTTTAAATTAAACCAAATAGGGCTTGCCTTAATTGATTTTGATTCCAAAGAAAGGGAATAACAATTCCTCTTATCAAATTAAATTGGAATAGCAGAAACAAAATCAATTAAATAAAGCTAAGGAAAGAGAATATTAAATAAGCACACTTAGCTTAGATGGAGCACAAAATTATCTCTCAGAAGTTTGACGAAGATTGGCTTGAATGGATTAATTAATTCGATGATTTCTTCTGAGATTCGTGCACTATTTATAAGTGAGAAGATCGCGTCTTCGACTGGTCTAGGGAGCTCTTCGACTAGTCGAAGCACTAACAGATATTTGAAAATTTTGGCGGGATATGCTTTGACCGTTCTACGACTGGTCGAAGGTCTCCTTCGACTGGTCATAGGTCACCTACGACTGGTCGTAGGTCTCCTTCGATTGGTCGAAGATCCTGAAAAACTTCGCTGGATTTTGAGTCGAAGATGCAGTCGACACTGTTCCTTCGACTGGTCGAACAGATTCCTGGACTAGTCGAAGCCTAACAGATTTCATCCGAAATTTGTAACAAACTCATGACTGATTGAGGAATTTCTTAGACTGGTCGAAGTAACTCTAGGACTAGTCGAAGAAGGCCTAAGACTAGTCGAAGAACAGACCAAACTCATGTAAAATAAACATTCGGTTTATGTATCCGAAATGACCTACTTCTAAGGTCAACCTATAGTCAGTCAAACCTCAACCATGAAGTAAGGACATTGAAACATTAGGAACTAGTGACCTTGAAGTCTTGATGTAGATCAATCTTGAAATCTTGATGTAGCTTGATCTTGAAAGGGTCTTGAGATCTTTACAAACTGCCTTGTACTCTTCTTGAAGTCTTGCAGCTTGAGTCTTGTCTTGTGAGCTTTGCTTGTTTATGAATGTTGATCCTTGAGAGAGCTTCACTTATGCAAGTTATATATAACAGTGATTTTGGCACCACAAATTTGACAACAGACAGGGATATAAACTATAGCACTTACAATCTCCCCCTTTGTCAAATTAGTGACAAAACACATAACCAAGATAAATAAAAAGTAAAACAACTGGTTAATACCTGCAAATCAATATTCAATATGCAACATTCAACCAGTTTCAACCAACAAGCTCAAACATACTCACCCACTCCCCCTGAGTAACATAATCAATGCTACTCCTCTCACAATCACATCGTTAAGAACAAACCATTCTACCTCTTTTTGTCACAATATGACAAAGGAGAACTAAATAAAGGAATATATGAGAGTAAACATGAGGAGGTAAGAGAGTATAGCAAAACAATGATAGAGATACTCAGCATAGCATCACATAGAATAAATATTCAGCATAAAACATAGATAGTATCCAACTCAAAATCAGTCAACCAAGTGCTAAGTTATAAAGTTATTACAGACCAGAAGTCTCATATAAACTACTCAGAACCAGAACCAGATGACGGAGCAGGAATAGAGGGATCAAGTTGGTGCATGCCTTTGTTCAATCGCCTAAGATATTTGCGCATGTACTTGAATTGTAAATCATGAGCAACAAACATGTTTTCTATTTTTACATTTATATTCTCAACTTTCTCCTCTAATGCACTTAGACGAGCATCAACATCAGATGGTACAAAATCTGGATCATTTGTTGAGTCAGAATCTAGTTCCTCAAAAATGTCATCCATATTAATGTCATCACCAGCTTCTTCATGACCACCACCACCACCACCACCTTGTTCAGGAAGTAGATCCAACTTCATCTTATTGATATTAGTATTGTTGAAGATCAGATGATGGATTGGTGCCTCATCAACCGGCATATCGACTAACATATGTGTAGCCAATACAGTCATTAAATAGGCAAAAGGAATGTCACTATGACCAGGATGGAGTCGAAACTGAAGAATGAAATGACAGATTAAGGATGGTAAACAAATCTGAGTATCATTAGAAATAGCATGGATAACACGAACCATAAACGAAGTCAAGTCAGATTTATTACCCGAACGAGGTACGGATTAGATACAAAGATTTTGTGGAGAATTCTGTATTTGGGTAACAAATACCTTGCGGGAAGCGCATTCCCTTTTTGAGTCCATTGAACATCCATGTTGCAAAAGTCTCTAGTGAGCATGCGTTTTTCAGACATTGAGGGTTTATCAGTTAAGTTATGGGTAGGAATACCCTCATCATTCACAAGAATGTCCATAAGGGCTGATATTAAGTGACGATCAACGTCAAAAGGCCCTTCTCTAGTAGATATTTTAAAAGTTAAATTATCCTGTGAAAAAGCACTAATACATGTAAACATGGATTGGGCAATGGACCGGTATGCAGGCCCACCCCAATGTAATAAGTTAACCCAACCTACAGCTTCAAGCATAGGAAGGATGTCAAAAGGTACAATATGATTAACATCAACAGGATGTTCAACAATAACATTACGTGATATAATGTCCCTAACATATGATAGATCATCATTGGGAACAGAAGATGACGCTTAAAGATAGCGGTCGATCTGGAGGAGGAAGAAGGACCACGGGAAGTAGTTTTTCTACCTCTAGAAGCCATTTGCAATAAGGATTTCAAGGAATTAAGAAGTTGCAAAGGATTGAGAAGTGGGTTTACTCAAAACAGATTTTTCAAAATTCAAACCCCAAATCTCAATGAAATCCAAAATAGAAAGCTTCAAGCTAGAAAAGGAAACAATCTAGACACAAATCTACAAGAAAAATGGGATTTGGAACACTAACCTTGAAGAACATGAAAGATGGGTTCGACAAGTCGAAGCTCGACTCCAAGGAGAAGAAAGATGAAATGAGGAAGAAAGAAAAAAATCCCCAATATAAGTGAAACCCGAGTTCTACGACTGGTCGTGTGTATCTACGACCGGTCGTAGGTCGACAGGTCAAGTACACTCACGACAGGTCGAAGAAACCCAAAAAAAATTCATATTTCCTGCAATTTAAACAAAAATTGGAATTCAATCTAGCAAATATATACACTATAATACAAGTAAGCATAAATAATCATCTTAAAATGCACATGCCAAGATCAAATTTCATCTTTATCAACCTGCTTTTATCGAGAGGTTTTGTGAAAATGTCAGCTCGTTGATCTTCAGTAGGAATATATTCTAAAGATATAACTTTTTCTTCTACTAATTCCCTTATATAATGAAATCTAATGTCAATGTGCTTAGTACGAGAATGCTGAATAGGATTTTTTAAAATATTTATCGCACTGGAATTATCACAATGTAATAACATAGAATCCTGTTTAATTCCATAATCACTTAGCATTCGTTGCATCCAAACAAGCTGTGTACATGCATTACCAGCTGCGATATACTCAGCTTCAGCTGTTGAAAGTGATATAGAATTTTGTTTCTTACTAAACCAGGAAACTAGACAATTTCCAATGTAAAAACAACCACCACTGGTTGATTTTCTATCATCTAGATTACCAGCCCAGTCAGCATCCGAGTACCCAGCTAATTGAATATTGGTTTCATGAGGATACCAGAGACCGAGATTTACAGTACTTGCGACATATCTAATAATTTTCTTGACAGCAATCAAGTGAGATTCTTTTGGATCAGATTGATATCTTGCACAAATACCAACACTTAGAGAAATATCAGGTCTACTAGCAGTTAAATATAACAAACTACCAATCATACTCCGATAAAGTTTTGAGTCAACATTTTTACCATTAGAGTCTTTTGAGAGTTTCAGGGTAGTACTCATAGGAGTATGGAAATTCTTGCCATTCTCAAATCCAAATCTCTTGATTAGATTCAAAGCATACTTAGATTGAGAAATGAATATTCCTTCAGGTTGTTGCTTTACTTGCAATCCAAGGAAATAAGTCAATTCCCCAACCATGCTCATTTCGAACTGTGATTTCATCAAATCTGCAAACTCAGTAGTCAAGTCAGTACAAGTTGATCCATAATTGATATCATCAACATAAATTTGCACCATTAAGATATGATCATTATGTTTTTTAACAAACAGAGTTTTATCAACAGATCCCATTTGAAAATTATGACTTAAAAGAAATTTCGTTAGTTTCTCATACCACGCCCTAGGTGCTTGTTTTAATCCATAAAGTGCCTTTTTAAGCCGATATACATAATCAGTATTTTTGGAATCTTCAAAACCCATTGGCTGTTCAACATAGACTTCTTCATATAAATCGCCATTTAAAAAAGCACTTTTCACATCCATCTGATAAATCTTTATCTTTCTAAAACATGCAATGGATATAAATAGTCTGATAGATTCAAGACGTGCTACTGGTGCAAAAGTTTCATCAAAATCAATCCCTTCAATTTGAGTATAACCTTGTACCACTAGTCTAACCTTGTTTCTAATTATATTTCCACATTTGTCAGACTTATTTTTGAAAATCCATTTTGTTCCAATGATGTATTTATCTTTAGGTCTTGGTACGAGATACCAAACATCATTTCTTACAAATTGGTTGAGTTCTTCTTGCATCGCAACAATCAAGTTCTCATCAGCAAGAGCTTCTTTTACGTTAGATGGTTCTATTTGGGATGTAAAACATACATAATTACATATATCCTCAAGTTGTCTACGGGTGCGAACACCGGTGAGAGGGTTTCCAAGAATTTCTGTGGTTGGATGATCTTTAACAGTCCTCAACTCAGAATCAGTCTGATTCGATGAAGTATCAGGTTTATCAATGATTAGTACTTCATCATTATCTGAATTAGAAATTGGCGTGTTTAAGTGATCATCAAGGACAATATTAATGGATTCTTGAATCACACCAGTCCTTTTGTTCAGAACCCTATAAGCTCGACTGTTTAAAGAATATCCTAGAAAAATACCTTCATCACTCTTCGTATCGAATTTTTCCAAATTTTCACGATCACGTAAAATATAGCACTTGCTGCCAAAAACTCGAAAGTATTTAACGGTAGGCTTTTTATTGAACCACAATTCGTAAGCCGTTTTATTATTATCTTTCCTAGTGTAGACTCGGTTAATAATATAGCAAGCTGTGTTGACTGCTTTAGCCTAAAGATTTTTAGAGAGCTTCATGCTATTCAACATGACATTAGCCATTTCTTGAAGCACCCTATTCTTTCTTTCTACAATTCCATTTTGTTGTGGAGTTTTGGGAGCAGAGAATTCATGTAATATTCCTTGGTCGGTACAGAACTTCTCAAAATTGCTATTCTCAAATTCAGATCCATGATCACTACGAATTTTACTGATTTGAGAAGATTTTTCAGTTTGAATCCTTTTGAAAACTTTTCTTACTTCTTCAAGGGTTTCAGATTTATCCCTTAAGAAGACTACCCAAGTGAATCTGGTAAAGTCATCAACTATTACCAGGATATACTTTTTCCCACCACGACTTTCTGTTCTGGTAGGTCCTATCAGATCCATGTGGAGAAGTTCGAGTGGTCTTGATGTGGTATTTGAATTCACCTTTTTGTGTGAGTTCTTTGTTTGTTTGCCTATCTAGCACTCACCACATATTTTATCTAATTTCTGAAGTTTGGATAAACCTCTTACAAGTTCTCGTTTGCTCAATCTATATAAATTTTGATAATGTACATGTCCAAGACGTTTGTGCCATAAATCAGTCTCGTCTGTATGGGCCATGTAACCTGTTTGATTAGATGAGCTGGATTCGCTAATAATATAGCAATTTTCAGACGTTCTACGTCCAGTTAATATTACAGAACCCTTATTGTTTAGTATCTCACAGCTTTGATTAGAAAACCGAACACTATGGTTATTATCACAAATTTGAGATATACTAAGCAAGTTATGTTTTAAGCCTTCAACATATAAAACATTTTTAAACATAGGAAGATTAAAAAGTTGAACCGTACCTTGGCCTATAATCTTGCAGTTGCTACCATCACCAAATGTGACTGAACCATCAGTCATATCTTTTAGATCCGTGAATAAAGCTTTGTCACCTGTCATATGCCTGGAGCATCCACTGTCTAGGTACCACTTTAAATGACTTGTTGCTTTGAAAGCAGTGTGAGCAACCAAGCAGGTGACTTTAGGAACCCATTTCATAACTGTTTTGGGTTTAGGAACATAGTTGGTCTTCTTTTGTGTATATTTGTAGGAATGACCTATAGAGTTAGATTTTAAGAACTCCTTGAGTAAATCAACTATCTTTTCAACTAGTGGATTTCGTTTCTGATTAAAGTTGACATGGCTGCTTCTAGGTTTTTGAAAAGTTTTTGAATTTCTAGAAAAATCTTGATAAGTACTTTTCCCTTTTGAGTTTGAGGACTCTCCTTTAACAAACATAGGAGGAGTATACTTTTGTTTAAGAGGTAGATTTTTATCATAGCCCAACCCGGATAGATCGCCACATTTTCTTGATCCGGATAACAGTTTTTCTAACTTTGGATCACCTTGGGCATATTTCCATGTGTCCTTTAGACTCAGAAGAGAAGATACTTCAGTTTTAAGTTTTTCAATTTCAGATTTTAAATCAATAATTAGGGAGTTTTTGAATTCCAAATCGCATTTTGATTTTTCAAAAAAATCTGATATTTGTTATTTTTCTAAGACAAGTGTTTCAAAAAAATTTTTGAGTTTAGAAAACTTTTCTTTTTGAAGTTTAAGTTTGTAACAATTTTACAACTTTCCTTATATAGGTCATTGTAAGCGTCTTGCAGATCATCTTCATTTTCACATTCACTATTCCGATTGTCATCACTGGTAGAGTCATTATCTGAAAATGTGAATTTGGCTAGAGTCATAAGAGCTTTAACCTCATTGCCCGACTCAGTTTCAGAATCTTCTGATTCAGAAGAACCTTCAGAATCAGATGATTCATCCCATGTAGCCAACATACCCTTCTTCTTGGGTTTGTCCCTTTTAGGACATCAATTTGCTAAGTGCCCATATTCTTGACAGTTGTAACATTGACTATCTTTCAAAGATTTTCGAGATTTAGGTCTAAACTTCATTTTATCATTTGATTTTTGAAAATCAACCCTTTTCTTGCTTTTGAAAATCTTGTAAAATTTCTTAGCTAAAAGAGCCATATCATCTTCTGAATCAGAATTTTCTTCTGAATTACATTTAGAAGATTTTAGTGCGATAGATTTACCTTTAGGAGCTTTAAAGTTTAACTCGTAGGTTTGTAGTGAACCAACTAGTTCTTCTACCCTCATATTATCCGTATCACGAAGTTCCTGGATCGCAGTTACTTTAGAATTAAACCGTTCAGGAAGTGAGCGTAATATTTTTGCACACACTTTACTTTCTAGGATTTTATCGCCAAGACCCCACATTGAGTTTACAATGTCATTTAATCTAGTATAAAAGTCCATAAACATTTCATTTTTCTCCATATGAATTTCTTTAAATCTAGTTGTGAGGAGTTGGACTTTAGATTTTTTGACAATTGTAGTACCCTCGTGTGTCATTTCTAATATATCCCAAGCTTGCTTTGCAGTATCACAGGAAATGATTCTTTTGAACTCATCCGGTGATAGTGCGCAAGTAATTGCATTTAGTGCTTTAGCATTTGCACTACTCTCACTTTTCTGAAGAGTGGTCCATTGGTAATATGGTGTGACTTTCATTGATTTTGAACCATTAACCCCAGTAACTTCCATGATAGGAGGATTCCATTCAGTCACTGTGGCTTGCCACACATTTTCATCCATTGATTTGAGGAAGATCCTCATTCTGGCTTTCCAATAGGCATAGTTGGAGCCATCAAAGGGTGGAGGCCTTGTGACTGAAAGGCTATCAAAATTTGACATCTAAAATAGCTTAAATCGTTAGCTCAGGAATTAAATCCAAAAATAAAAAAGAGCTATTAGGCTTTGATACCACTTGAAAAGGCCAAGCTATATGTCCTAGAGGGGGGGTGAATAGGACAATGCCAAATAAAACTTATAACAGCGAAATTAAAAAGAATATGATAGCCAAAGTAAATCACAATACAGGAAAGTAAAATAACCTCAAAATTCAGATCTTGAGAGGTTGATACAAATGTTGTTCTAAGGACAACCTTACACCAAAAACCAGAGTTTATGGTAGGACAACCTTATTTCTAGAAAGATCTTTGTATCAAATCTCAAACCGAAGAGGAATACAGAAATAAATACAAACTGAATTGAAAATAAATTGTAATCACAAACGTATTGTTCTAGGGACAGCCATACACCATAAAAATGGCAGGGCAACCTTGCTGGAACAACTTTCAAAGGAAATTGAAAATCAAGCTAATAAAGGAATAGATGAAAATAAATTCTAAATTATTACAAAATTCTCACAATGCTTGAATTAAATGATTACAACATTCACCACCATACATACATCCCACAAGAGAATAATTAAAGATTAGAAGTATAAATCATTCAACCACAACACAAGGGATTATAGTGGTTCGCCTGTGTGTTCACCAACTATTAAACAACAGCCACACAAAATGCTACTCCACTCCTAATATCCTCACACAGGGGATATTAGCGTTCACTAACAAAATAGGTTTTCCCAGGTTCACCCAAAACCTTTACAATTGTGTCTTTGTCTGTAGGCTTACACAATTGAAAAAACCCCACTTCTGAGTTTTCCTGGCTCTCCTCAGATAACCAATACAATAAGATTTTTCTGGCAAATCTTGAAAGAAACCAAAACAAAAAGGAATTTACAATTAAATATAAAATACCTGATTATCTCCTTCGTTGTAGCAGCCCGGTAGAACCAAATCAGAGTAGATGATTGAATGTCGAAGTTCAATGTCCAGTACTCAATTATAATAGTTCTAATTCTAATAGATTTTAAATTAAACCAAATAGGGCTTGCCTTAATTGATTTTGATTTCAATGAAAGGGAATAGTAATTCCTCTTATCAAATCAGATTGGAATAGACAGCCTCCGTAGTACCCCATTCTCGGATCCTAGCGTTCACACGCCAGATTCCGATCCTGGGATCCTACAAGGAGGATTTTTTTTTTTGCCAATGTACATTTATCTCGTAATAAGCATAACCACAAGTATACCCAAATCATAAAGGCAACATCATCATCACATATCCACTAATATAATCATTTGAATACAATGCTGAAAGGGAAATACATAAATCGAAATCAAAGCTCCAGAATACAACTGCACGCTCCAAGCTCAACGCTGCTGCAACCTAAAAACACCTGCACGCATCTATCGTGCATAAGCTTATAGAAAGCTTAGAGGGTGGTGTAAGTGTGTGCACAAGGTAAGTGCCAAGTATTCGATACAATGCCATTATCATACAAACTGGAAGTACTGGTAATCCATAAACCGTACAATATCGGAATAAGCAAAGATACTAGCAAGATCATGAATTATCTGAGTAAACAAAAACTCACAAGATCATAAATCATACGATAACAGAGTAAGCGGAAATATGAACAAGTCCATGAGCCAATCAATATATACGCAATATATAACAGCTACGCAAACGAGGAGTCATAAAGAGCCAAATATCAAATGTAGAGGATGCAATACAATATACATTTCTGATGAGTAACACAAATAACATCAGTCGTACCTAGACTATATAACCATATAAATGCAATTGGGTATATAATTCCTTATGTGTTCACAAACACGTCAGCCATATCTAAACCATATAAATGTAGAAACACAGTAACCCAAGATGTCGTATGCCGCGGATGTAATGCAATATGTGGTGCGGATGGAATGACCATACTGGAGTGTGAAGTCGGGATGGTAGTACGTAGTATCGCAGGCTATGGGGTCCATCACAAGAGACTTCTATCCAAACCAGTCCCATACCTAAATTTGGATAGTCGACTCAATGTGGTAGACTCCTGATCTCAGGTTAGTCGCGCGCCCCAACCGAAATCCTGGCCATTGCGAAGGCACACGTATCAACTAGTTGCTTACCACCAACCCGAGTAGATAGTGAATGAATGAATGCATGAATGAGTATGCAACTCCTGCTCACTAAATCCACATATCAATACCGTACATCTCGGGATCATCACCGGGTTTAGTACACTCCAAATGGCACCGCCGCTCTCCCCCGCAGTCCAAGTGAGCATAAGAAACCTCACTATCCGCCTTTCAATAGTCCGCCAATACCTATCCGGACGGCGATAGCGGACCCATTCACGAGCTGGTCAAACTCACCTAGTATTGCCCCCTACCCTCGGGCGAGTAAGGCCACACCCTCCCAACCGACCACGACACGGTGGGAGACGCGGCCTCCCGGTATTTGGCACTCGGGCCTCATGTATCCACTCGGCCTCGACGTTGGGGCGTCCCGGCCACGGAGGTTTAGGGATTTTCACCGGGACATCTATGGCGCCCGTATGCTAGAACCAAACATTTCCGGTGCCTATTTGGCCATCCACGATATGCGTGGAGGCTACGACCCCGATGTCGCTAGGGCGTATAGTAATCATAATGCGAGATGCATGAGTCATACAATCCCATCACAGTCCCGCACATACCGTACACTCATGTGAGATAACCTCCGCCTATCAGGGAGTCTCATAACAACCTGCTTAAAGACATATGCAATCGTCAACCACATCTCATAACAACATGCAGATGATGCGTATGTGCATGTATCATGATATTATGTTGTCACATACTCATAATCGGTATCGACAACTGACACCGATAACCGACCTCGACCATGTGGACATTTTACCAACATTGCCCCAAGGAATGGCCTACATAGAGTCAAACATATAATGGGCCCACGGCCTCACACAAGGGCCTAATATACAACACAATGGGTCTTACTCAAAGGCCACATATACACAACAGGTGGACCCTGCTCATGGGTCTAATACATATCACAATGGGCCTTGCCCATAGGCCATGAATACATCACAATGGGCCTTGCCCATAGGCCTCAAACACAGGACATGTGGGCCCTACGCATAGGTCTTGAATTCATTAAATGGACCATGCATCATAGGCTTAATACGTATCACAATGGCCCTCAACTACGGGTCACATATACATCATGCAGGTCTCGACAATCGGCCATGGCAATCGAATTCGATACTCAGAATCGGCCTTGACAATCGGAACCGGCCAATACAATCGACCTCGACAAATCGACACCGATAATCTACATCGATAATTAGCACCGACAATCAGCTTCGATAATCAACACCGACGACCGGTCACATAGACAAGACTGGGTCCATAGATGAACATCTGATCAATCATAATATAAAGATTAGCCCTCGACCATGGTTATATCAAATCTGGTAGCATGGAGCCATCCGTCCATGGTAAATGGGGCCCACTTATTTGGGTTAACCCACTAAGAGAATGATGAGAATGGGCCTGATAAGGCCTAAGGAAGGGTCACAATGTGGACATCCAACCATCACTGCCCAGCAATGTGGACATTTAACCAACATTGCTCCCAAGGAGTGGTCCACATAGAGTCAAACATAAGATGGGCCCAAATATCCAACAAGTGGGCCTCAAATAGTCATCACAGGTGGGCCTTACACATACAGCACGTGGACCTACACATCACGATGGGTCGATACATTGGGCCGCACGCCACACCAATGGGCCTCAATTCAACAAGTGGGCCGCATCAATGAGCCAAAAATACATCTCAATGGGCCTCATCACAAGAGTAGGAATATTTCACAATGGCCTCACTAAATGGGTCGGAAATACATCTCAATGGGCCACGACGTATGGGCCGAGTATATATCACAATGGGCCACGACCCATGGGCCGCAACCCGTGGGCCTCAAATACAAGTGGGCCACATTAATGGGGCCCATATATAAACCTCAGGTGGGCTCTGCTCATGGGCTTCAAATACATAATATGTGGGCCCTACCCATGGGTCTTATACACATCAAATGGGTCACGCGTCATGGGCCTAATACATGTCACAATAGGCCTTGCATCAATGGGCCGCCCTAATGGGCCTCGTACACATCAAGTGGGTTGTATCAAATAGGCAGCACTAATGGGCCTCGACCCATGGGCCCTGATATATATATCATAATGGGGTGCCTGCCCTGGATGACATGGATAAAGATACATCAAAGTGGGCCTGACAAATGGGCCACAACATACATCAAAGTAGGCCTCATAACATGGTCATACATACATCAAATTGGCCACATCAATGGGCCCCATGTATGTTAAATGGGCCACACTCAATATAAGTGGTGATAATGATTTCCACGACTAAAATTTTCAAGGTCCGCCATAACATTTATTTCCCATCTAATCTAATCATAGGGTCTCAAGATTTCAAAGATAGCCGTTCAATCCTCACCGTGCACTATGGTCCACTTGATAAGTAAATCTGACTTATTTTCGTCCCAAACCTAAAAAAAGGATCATTTTCTAAAAATGGTTGGACGGTTGGATGAAACACATGCATCATAGTGGGTCCCATAGGGATGGAAGGAATAGATAAGTCACATGTTCCATGATGGAGGTCCACAGTTGTGGACACAACACATACATAAATAAGTCTTAAGTAAGACCCACCAAAATGTTTATTTTCCACCCAACCTAGGGCCCAACATACTGTCCATCCAAAATGAGGCCAACATGATGTTTATCTTCCATCCAAACTAGTCATAGGGTCACATGGGCCTAGGGCCCACTGTAATATTTATTTATCATCCAACTTGGGCCGCTATAACATCTATTTGCATCCAACCTGTTGATAAGGTCTTATAGACCTGGGGCCCACCAAAATGTTTATTTCCATTCAAACTTGTTGATAAGGTCATACAGACCTGGGGCCCACTACAGTATTTATTTTATTTATTTATTTTTATTTTTATTATTATTATTATTATTATTTTCAACCTTGTGATAGGGTCACATGATCATGGGACCCACTGAAATGTTTACTTGCATCCAATCTGTTGATAAAGTCGCATGGGCCAGGGGCCCATTGCAATGTTTACTTACCATACAACCAGTTCATAAGGTCACGTGGGCCTTTGGCCCACTGTAATATTTATTTGTCCACCAATTTTTATTTTTTTATTTTTTTTGGGTATGGTTATGTGGTCCTGGGGGTCCACCATGATGTAGTTCACAAATCCAACCCATTCATTATGTGTGTCCCACCAATTTAAGGGTCCAAACCGAGTTTCAGGTGGATCCAAGCTGCATGTGGACCCCAGCAGTTGATTCCATGTGGCTTGGCATACCACCGCATGAAAGGTGATGGTGTGGGCCATTCGAGAACTTTTTGTGACTGATTTTTGGAACCAACGCATCATAAAAGGGGACCTATTAAATGAACGGCATGGATGTAGAACATACATCATGGTAGTGTCCACAACTGGGGCCAAGGGGGGCCTCCCTGTTTAACGTTAGACGTCCAGACTCCTCTGGACGTCAAGTAGCAAATGCATGCCACATACATACATTTATTTATTTATCCTAGGTGGGACCCACATTAATCAGATCTACTCCGTCCATTGTATGTGTCACACAAAATTAGGGGTCCAAAACAAGTTTCATCTGCATCCAAATTTCAGGTAGGCCCCACCAAGTGATTTTATATGTTTTAGGCATATCTTTACATGATTTTATATGGTGTGGCCCACCTGAGTTCCGTATACGGCTGATTTTTGGGGAGACCACCTGGTCCGAGGGGACCCATCAAATGCATGGCGTTGATGTTCGAAAAGCATCACAGTGGGGCCCACAACTAAGGCCGTGAGGCCAGCCCGTTTGTCCGCCAGCAGCACCCACGCACGCTGCTGCTGACAGCAGCGTGTCCTTGTAGTTCCTTTTTATTTTTTATTTTATTGTTCTCGAGGTTTTTCATATGTGGGGCCCGTGTCTTGAGAATCCACTCCGTCCATTAGATTCCATGGCCTAAGACGGATCAAACGAGTCCGCTATGCAGTATGTTTTTGGCGGGTAGGGACATCAAGGTGGGTCCTAATGGATCTTAAAGGTAAAAAAAGTTGTTTCCCCCGCCAGGGCCCGCCAGAAAATCGGATTGGATTCATTCTTTGGCTCAACGCCTAAAATTGGCTTGGAAATGAAATGGATGGTGTGGATTCGATTTTTACATCAAGGTGGGGCCTACATAAGTAGCCTGCCCCAAAAGTTCTCCCCCCTCTCCTTTTTTTTTTTTTTTGGCAAACAGTGCATTGCTCCTACTTGTGAAAAACGTCCAGCGTCCAGGGACGCTGGACGGACTGTGTGCACGTATTGTTGAAGGTGGGTCCCACGTGTGGGGTCCACATGGACATGGCCCACTTGATTTGGGTCAATCTTATATTTATGTTTTCCAATTGCCGTTAAGTGGGGCCCACATGGCTTGGACGGCCGTAGGGTCCATTAGGTGGACGGCTTGGACATCACATACATCAAGGTGGGGTACATCCAGATGGGCCACACGGCCACATTATCATACCAAATTAATGAGAGAAAAAGAGAGAGAAAGAAGCACCCACCTCGAGATCTCTTCTTCCTTCTTCCGCCAATGCATGATAGAGCCCCAAAGAAACAATTTCAATGGTGGAGATGATCATTGGATGGTGGAGATGGGAGATAGGGAGGTGGGCCACACTAGCTCTCTCATGGGAGCCATGGACGTGGGTTGCTCCATGGAGGGATTGCTTGGAATGGAGAGAAGTGAAAGAGAGAAATGATGTAAGGGAGTGATGGGAGAGAGGGATGGTGAGGTAATGGGAATTAATGAGTTTGACTTATGGGGAAAAGGGAAGGTAAGGTGGTATGGTAGGGTTATGTCACCCCTAGGGTGACATCATAGTAATTAATGTTTCTAGGGAAGTACAACAATAGGAATAGGTGGGTCCCACAATCAAGCGATCAACGGCCTAGATAATGCACGGGCCGGATCTTATAATCTGAGCATCGTATTGACGCACAAGACGCATCGTCGGAACCGCGGCGACGGCACGGTCAAAATGACATAGGTCTCATTTTGAGTCGGCTCGGGTTTACAGGATGTGACTCAAGAGCATGCGCCAATGCTATCTACTCGTCCCGGGTCGCCGAAACTCGACTAGAGGGAACCGTAGAAGTTTATGGAATGGTACAGGCTAGGTTACGGGTCTTACAGATTCCAAAGAAAGGGAGTAACAATTTCTCTTATCAAATTAAATTGGAATAGCAAAAACAAAATCAATTAAATAAATCTAAGGAAAGAGAATATTAAATAAGCACACTTAGCTTAGATGGAGCACAGAATTATCTCTCAGAAGTTTGACGAAGATTGGCTTGAATGGATTAATTAATTCGATGATTTCTTCTGAGATTCGTGCACTATTTATAAGTGAGAAGATCGCGTCTTCGACTGGTCTAGGGAGCTCTTCGACTAGTCGAAGCACTAACAGATATTTGAAAAATCTGGCGAGATATGCTTTGACCGTTCTACGACTGGTCATAGGTCACCTACGACTAGTCGTAGGTCTCCTTCGACTGGTCGAAGATCCTGAAAAACTTCGCTGGATTTTGAGTCGAAGATCTTCGACAGGTCGAAGATGCAGTCGACACTGTTCCTTCGACTGGTCGAACAGATTTCATTCGAAATTTGTAACAAACTCACAACTGATTGAGGAATTTCTTAGACTGGTCGAAGCAACTCTAGGACTAGTCGAAGAAGGCCTAGGACTAGTCGAAGAACAGACCAAACTCATGTAAAATAAATATTCGGTTTATGTATCCGAAATGACCTACTTCTAAGGTCAACCTATAGTCAGTCAAACCTCAACCATGAAGTAAGGACATTGAAACATTAGGAACTAGTGACCTTGAAGTATGAGCCTTGAAGTCTTGATGTAGATCAATCTTGAAATCTTGATGTAGCTTAATCTTGAAAGGGTCTTGAGATCTTTACAAACTGCCTTGTACTCTTCTTGAAGTCTTGCAGCTTGAGTCTTGTCTTGTGAGCTTTGCTTGTTTATGAATGTTGATCCTTGAGAGAGCTTCACTTATGCAAGTTATATATAACAGTGATTTTGGCACCACAAATTTGACAACAGACAGGGATATAAACTATAGCACTTACACTTCGGTGTTATCGAAGGGGCTCAAAACAGTCCAGTAAGCTTACAATGTGAATTAAGTGTCACCGACTGGATATTTCAGTGACACCGAGTGCCACTGAAAGGGACTATTTTCATTCAGTAACTTGGGGAATTAATTCGGTACTACCGAAAGATATTTCGATACCACTGAAGCAAGTTCGGTGATATCGAAGTTGGCTTAGGTAGCACAGCAAACTGGCCATTTTATATCTGTTGGAACTTTTTATTTATAAAAGCGGCTTGAAGAAACTTGTAAAATTAGTGGAAATAGGCACCATAGAGTCTCTAGTGTAAGGCTTGTATCCTAGTACCGTACTTTCCACCAACTCCCGTGATCCTCCCCGTCGAATTCCCGCGATCCGTTGAAAAGGTCGAGATCTAAGTCCTAGAGGGGGGGTGAATAGGACTATGCCAAATTAAAAAATAAATGCGAAATTCAAAGATATACAAAGATAGATAGCACAAATAAAAGCAACCTCAAATGCACAAGTCTTGAGAGGTTGATACAAACTGAGTTCTAAGGACAACCTTACAATAAAAACTAAAGGCTTATGGTAGGACAACCTTACTAGAACGATGGTAAGTATCAAAAAATCAATTTAGAAAGAGGCAAAGGAAATTAACTAAGTTATTACAACATTCATCGCATGTGCATAAAAGGAAATTACACCATTCACCACAATGCATAAAGTAAATTACAACATTCACACACATAAACAAGTACTATCATCCACCACAACTCCAGGAATTATAGTGGTTCGTTTGTGTGTACACCAACTGTTAGCAAATAGCCACACAACTACTCTACTCCCACAACTACTCTACTGCCAATATCCACACCCTCGGGATATTGGCTTTCACTATGAAATAAGGTTTTCCAAGGTTCACCTTAAAACCTTCATAATTGTGTCTTTCAAATGGGCTTATACAATTACAAAAACCCCACAATGAGTTTTTCCTTGCTAAATCTCACAAACCAAAAATGCAGAAAATTGAAAGACTTATCTGAAGATTCCGTTGTAGCCCGATAGAACCAATTCAATGTAGACGTAGATATTCAATATCCAATCTTACAAATGAAAGAGTTTTAGGTCTAAATGATTTTTAAATTAAATCAACCTAGGGCTAGCTTGATTTGATTTTAATCTCAAGAGGGTAAATCACAATCCCCTTTTTTTAATATAATAAAGTTAAATAGAGATCACCAAACTAAATATAAAAACTATAAATAGAATCTAAAATGAATAAGTAATAGCTTCACAATTGCAAAGACTTATCTCTCAGAGTGATGACTTGATTAAGCTTGGAATGAATGAAAAATTCTAAGATTTGTCCACTATTTATAGGTAAAAATTCTGTTCCCTCGACTGGTCTAAGGTTCGGTTCGACTGGTCGAAGCACGAACTAATTTTCAAAATTTCTAGCACGATAAGATAAACCCGTTACTTGACTGGTTGAGTGGCTTGCTCGACTGGTCGAGTGGCCTACTCAACTGGTTGAGCAATGCACTCGACTAGTCGAGTGGGACCAGAAAAGCTTGTTGGACTATGAGTCGAGCACTGCATGACTGGTCGAGACTGTTCACTCAACTGGTGGAGCAATGTCCACGACTGGTCGAGCCATAATCGAAAATTCTCAACAAATCTAGGACTGGTCGAGCCAGTGCTTGGACTAGTCTAACAAAGGCTAGGACTAGTCGAAGAAAAGCCTATAAACTTATACAATGACCCAAATTCAATATGCAATCAATATGACCTCATGCATACCTTGTTTGTGAGTTTGAAACATCAAAACACCGATCGCTTTCGATTACTTAAAGCATATGAGCCTTGTCCTTAAAGTCTTGAGCTTGAGTTAGACTTAAGGTAGTGATCTTTGAACTTTAGCTTGAGCTTCGAACTTCAGTTCTTGTACTTGAGCTTCTTGTACTTGAGTTGTAGTCTTGAACATTGTCAACATTCTTCAACTTGTACATGTACGAAAATTTGATGATGATGTGGACAACTCAAATTGCATGAAGATAATCTTTCCAACTTATCAAAACATGATACATATTCTAAATGGTTTGGCATAACAAAATTTGACAAATCCAGGTGCTGGATTTCCAATATAGCACTTACACCGCAACCAGTAGACAGCGAATGCGCGCGACCTAAGTCGCATCACGAAGACCTGAGTTGACTCAACTCGAAACCTATACCCCCACGACTGCACCATCGTTGCGGTCCCAATGTCGTGTCTTACGCACCAATGTGATACCTAGGCTACGAGTAGTGGACCCGCATATATCTCGTAAACACCGTGCAGAGAGGAATCTTTACCCAACCTACCACATCATCAGTCAAGTACAACCAACATTTTAACCCATACCTCTCCCATCATCTAGTCAAATTAACTCATACCTATATCATCCCTTTCTTACCAATAATGTAAGGCAACCCATACCCCATGTGTTCACAACCCCAGGTGTAGGGTTACGATGTAGTAATAATCTCGGTGAGACCGAGGTCAAATCCATAGGGACTGAACTAGTGTGTCTTCTGAAAGTAACTAGAACTAGAAGTAGAAGAAGATGAAAACCTAAATCTGAAATATTTTGAGAGAGTGATTTTGAATAAGGTAATTAAAACTAGTGAATTTAAAACTGGGAATTAGGGCGCAAAGGATCCACTTGTAGCAATTAAGAAGCTACCTTTCATGATTCAAAGATACAACTGGAATCAGAGTCCTATCTTATCCAGTAGGTAAGAAGAGATTTGTCAAATCTCTGAACTTCTCATAGATCTAATCATTAATGGATGAAAGTTGTGAAGATTTGGAAGTGATTCCGTCACCTAACCATGACCAAGAGACAAAGCAAACAACAAAATTAACCAATCCCACAACCAATCATAAGAGAATTGTGAAAGTTAAGAAGGATTCCGTCACCCTACCATGTCAAAGGGATGATGGTGAACAACGGGACTTACTAATTTCACAATCTCAATTCAGGAAAAGAAGATATCTCAAGCCATCGCAGATCTATTATAATTTGTCACAACAAACCATTAAAAACTAAAAATACTCCTTCATAATCAAAATAAAATCCAAGAGATTTTAACAAAACATGAATCAAAATAAAGAAAACATCCCAATCACACTACAAGCTTCACCTCTTAGCCTTAACTAAGAGGTTTAGCCAACCATAGACATGATTAAACTAAGAACTCTTAGACAAAACAAAAAGATCAACTAAAGAGGAAGAAGAAGAACTCTCGGATAGCAGCTCCACCCTTTTGCTCCACTCCTCAAACCCTAGAAGATGCCTAGGAACATCCAAGGGACCCCTATTTATAGTTTTGTAACTCAAACTTTCGCACCAAGTTGGAAAATTCCAGAAACTACTTCAAATTTCTGCACCTTGCATGCTGTCTGCATAACTCACGACTGGTCGAGGACATCCCTCGACTGGTCGAGGGTCACCTTCGAATGTCGAGGGTTTCCTTCGACGGGTCGAGGATGACCTGATTTTAGATGATTTTGCTGCTAGAGTTCGAGTCGAGGAATCCTCGACGGGTTGAGCAGGGCCAGGCCTAGTTGAGGATTATGCAAATTCACTTCAAAACTTTGATTCTCTTCATCTTGACTTGGTTTTCTTAGATCTTTGGCATGTGAATTCTTCATTCTTTGTCATCTAAGATCCAATCCTTGGCTTAGTGATTCTTGAGCATTAAATCCATGCTTTTAGCATCCTTTTCAATCAAAGCTCTTAAATTCACCTTGTAACAAAAACATGATTAAAATAGAACATTAAGCATTATCATGTTCATAAAATCAAGTAATAAATGGGGTCTAATATACAATATTTGACCCTCAACACAATCCCCAACCAGCATTTTGCTAGTCCCGAGCAAAGTATGCGAAAAATATTTCGAGAACCCCATGACAATTTCCATAAGCTCAAGTGGTTTTTTTTAAAACAATCCAAATAATAGAATTCTAAGATACATCAATGTTGAGCATCAACTTCTCCTCAGCTCTAGCGCTCAGTAAATTTCACAATCTAGTTCAAAGTATTAATCCACAAATTAGAACAATTATAAACATTGAGTTCATAGTGAAATCCGGACTCATCACAATTAAAGGTTCAGTTCTTAATTTTCATGATATCATTGATAATCAAAAGAGCATTCAGGACAACTAAAACCTAAACCAAAACTTGTCTTACAGTTCATCTTTTCTTTCTTCCAACTTTTGATTTTTCCATTGATGGCTTTCACTCTATGTCAACCTTTTTAAAGATCTTCAATAGGTAGCCGTTTTCGATGACAACTATTTTTTTTAGCTGGGTATTTATTTATTATTTTCTTTTCAATTCTTCTTATTGAACATGATGGACAAATTCCCCAGGTTAGTTCCTTCCATGCTTAATAATCACCATGTTAACAATTCAATGTTGACTGAAGCTTTAATGTGAAAGCTAGATGTGACATGTGAAATCATGACTCAATCAATGTTTAAAACTTCTAATCATGGATTAATAATTCGAACTTAATTGTGAAATCTAACAAGTAACTGAATCCAAGAGTCATAAATCACCAATATTAAGTATCTTATACTTCTAAATCATGGATGAACTTGAAAATCACTCGAATTTACAAAATTTTCACAATTTTTGCTCAAAGACTAAGAAAACACTGATTAGCTAGCCTAATCCACACCCCCAACCTAAAATCTACATTATCCTCAATGTAAAAGATATAAGCATGCAATGCACATGAGACAATGAAAGTAAAGGAGAAGTGATGGAAAGGTAGTACCTAATGAAGGAATTTTGAAGCTTTTTCTAAAGAATCTCAGCGTAAAGGTGGGTTAGCACAAAAATTTAACAACCGAAAAGCAAACTATCCTTAGCAAACAGAAAGCAAATTATCCTAAAAGAGCAGAAGCAAACTATCCTAATCCTAAATTCTATGAAAGCAATAACTTCTAATCCTCAAATGTGAAAGCACGGGAAATCTACTCAGTCATGTATCCAGGTTCTTCCTTCAGCCAGTATCTTGATAAGTTTCTCAGAAGGTGTCTCAACAAGATCATCCAAAATCCATTTTTGCAGTAGACTTGGATGTCCTGGAGTATGAATTTCCAGAGAAATTGATGGACCTTAGCATAAAGTTTCCTTTTAATCTCATGAAGTGTCCAAAGTTTATACGATTCACCTGTGGCAGAAAGAGTTTCAAGGTTAATACACCATGATGAATCAGAGACTACAAGTAGATGGAATTCAGAAAAAATCTTAGTAGGTAGTGTAGTCTCAACACACTCCAAAGTTTTAGTCTTTAGTTCAATTTTCAGCTCCTCCTTTAATGGTAAACATTCAGGATCTAAGGGAGGAGGTTCTTTAGAATAAGGGTTCTCTCGGTCAGTAACAACTACTGAGGTATTGCCTTGTCAGGCATCCACTATGTCTTATACCATGGGATCGTTTGAATCCACAAAGTGCACCGGGTAATTTTCTAAAGAGGTGAAACATTCAGTTGAAAGGAGTTCATTCACCACATCGAGATCTGTGGTGATATGCCCAATAACTCCTTTATCTTTTTTAGAGTAAAAATGAGCATACTCTCTTGTATTTCTCAAGGTGGGATGAAATCACTACCGGGTATGTCTCTTCTTGACCTAAGTAAACCTGTTCAAGATCAGTGGGCAAAGGTTTTAGGCCAAGCTTTGGTGTCTTGAAGCTAGACGGTAGAGGCACTACATCAGTTTGGGGCAATTTTTCAAATTGTGGCCTCCACCGGTTAACTTCAAGTACCGGCACATCATCAAGCATGGCACCCATCTCCCAATCACATTATCATCTAAATCATGGGAGTGGGTCAAGCACGTCTCTAGAGGGTCAGAGGATAAGGTCAGAAGTGCTCTATCTTCCACGAAAGAATCAATCATGTTAATATCATGGAAATCGTCTTCATCTTCTAACTGTTTGCCTGTGTTGAAAAAAATATTAAACTCCAATGTCATATTCCCGAAAGACATACTCATGACTCCACTCCTCCAATTAATGATTGCGTTTGAAGTGACAAGGAATGGGTGACCAAGAATGGTGAAAATTTGACTTGTGCCCATATTCAAGATGATAAAATCAACCGAGTAATAGAATCTGCCAACCTGGACTAACACATCCTTGATTATCCCTCTCGGTACACGAACTGAGCAGTCGATAAGTTGTAAAGTAGTTCGGGTGGGTTTCAATTCACCCAAACTTAGTTATTTATAGATCGAATTAGGAATCAGATTTACACTCACTCCTAAGTTAAGAAGTGCGTGTTCAATCCTGTAGTTCCCAATTACACAAGCGACGGTTGGGCTACCAAGATCTTTGTATTTTTGTGGCACATCTTGCTTTAGGATGGCACTAACCTTTTCAGTTAAGAAGATTTTCTTTTGAATATTTTGCCATCTTTTGGTGGTAAACAAGTCTTTCAAAAATTTGGCATCTGAAGGTATTGTTTAACCGCATTCAGTAAAGGAATATTGACCTTCACTTGTTTCAATACCTCTAGAATGTCTTAAGAGTTAGAAAGAGGTTTTGGTGCAACCAACCGTTGGGAGAATGGGGCAATCGGTTTGCCTTTAAGTTCCGGTTCCAATTCTTATGGGGCAGTGCTAAGTCTATCATTGTTATCCTCTTCTGGGTCCTTAAGCTTTTTAACCCTTACCAGAATAGATTTGTCAATTATCTTCCCACTCTTAAGAGTGGTGATAGACTTAATTTGCTCCATTTGATTTGAAGAGCATGGATCACTTATTTTGAATTATGGTTTAGGATTGGGGAAAGGTTGGGCTGGAAAAATCCCTTTTCCCCTAATTGAATTTTTTGTCTCATGCCCTTATATGGCCTTTGAAAGTTCTTGAAGGGCTTGCAATATACCCTGAGTGTTAAGCTCTTAGTTTCAAATATGTTTCCAGACCAGATCCTCTTGAGGTCTCCCTTGGTTTGGAATTTGATTGAAGAAACCTTGAGGAGTAACAATTTGTCCATTCCTCGAACTGGAGTTATATGTATTTGAGGTGGGTCCACTGAAAGGTCTTTAGTAGTTGTTCACGGCATTTGATTACTCATTCAGAATTTCTTGAAAACCAGGTATTATTGGACAATTTTTGGTTGTATGTATGTTACAAGCATAAATACCGCAAATAACTTCCTTAGCCTTATGCTTCTTAAGTTACATGGCCTCGAGTAGTTTCCTTGTGAGACTAGCTACTTTAGCATTTATGTCATCTTCCTCCTTTAAAATATACATTCCTCCCCTTTCATTTGATTGAGTAGGCTTAGAAATGGGGGTTTTGGGGAGATGTCCCATGATTGTGCGTTTTCAGCAAGTCTGTCTAGATAGTCCCACACATCATCGACATCTTTGTTCATGAATTCCTCATTGCACATCGTCTCGACCAATTGGCTCATGGAAGATGTTAGTCCATCATAGAAGAAATTTGTGATGCACCATGTTTCAAAACCATGTTGTGGGCATGAACTGACAAGATCCTTGAATCGCTCCCAACATTGGAAGAATGTTTCATCTTCCTTTTGGGCAAAGTTCATGATTGACTTTCTGAGGGTGTTCGTTTTATGGTATGGGAAATTTTTCTTGATGAACTCCCTTGTCATGTCGTTCCATCTACCAATCGATCGTGGGGGTAGTGAGTGCAACAAAGCCTTTTCTTTTAAGGAGAAGGGAAAGAGTTTCAGTCTGATCGTGTCCTCAGACAAATTAGAAAAGTATAAAG
Source organism: Magnolia sinica (assembly GCF_029962835.1). Classification (NCBI taxonomy): domain Eukaryota; kingdom Viridiplantae; phylum Streptophyta; class Magnoliopsida; order Magnoliales; family Magnoliaceae; genus Magnolia; species Magnolia sinica. The sequence continues at coordinate 63,898,626 of NC_080577.1, forward strand.
TGGCTATTATCTCATCAAACTCTTTTAAGTGTAGATATGGATTTTCAGATTCAAGTCAATGGAATTTTGGAAGGAGTTGGATCACTCCCAGCTTAATATTCATATTTCCTGCATTCTCTAGAAAAACCATGCATGAAAGTGTGCTCACCCCCTTCGGTTGTAAATAATCTCATAAAATACGAGGCGGGGGTGCTTGATGCACCTCATTCTCATCCTAGACTTCCTCAACCCTAGGTTGAGGTTGTCTCCCGGTTGATTGGCAGTCATAACCTCAATTAACTCTGAGGATCTCGAGTGGTGTCTAATCCTGTGATGGATAGATAACCCCTCAACCAATCCTCCTTCACACAAAAGACGTTGAGTGTTATCACGGACCCACTTGGGCATGAAACACTCTTAGCCCTCAATTTTAGATTCTAACCTAAACCTAAAAAAGGAAAGAAGAAGGAAATAGAAATCTAAAAATAAAAAGATAGAGGGAATTAGAAAGAAGTTACCAAATTAGAAGTTTCTAAATTAAGATCCTGCAAAACAAAACAAAACAAGTCAGTTTCTAAAAACAGAAATTCTGAAATTAGAAAGTAGTTTCTAAAAAATAGAAAAAGAAAATTTATGAACCTAGAATTAGAAAGCTAAGTTAGTTTCTAAAATAAAACAAAAAAAAACCTAACGAAAAAATAGAAAATAAACAAACCCTAATCTTAACCTAATTCTAAAACTAGCTGATCTCAGAAAAATGCAACCGTTAATCCCCGGCAACGATGCCAAAAACTTGTTCATAACCCCAAGTGTAGGGTCACGATATAGTAATAATCTCGGTGAGACCGAGGTCGAATCCACAGAGACTGAACTTGTGTGTCTTCTGAAAGTAACTAGAACTAGAAGTAGAAGAAGATGAAAACCTAAATCTGGAATATTTTGAGAGAGTGATTTTGAATAAGGTAATTAAAACTAGTGAATTTAAAGGTGGGAACTAGGATGCCAAGGATCCACTTGTAGCAATTAGGAAGTTACCTTGCATGATTCAAGGACACAACTGGAATCAGAGTCCTATCTTATCCAGTTGGTAAGAAGAGATTTGTCAGATCTCTGAACTTCTCATGGATCTAATCATCAATGGATGAAAGTTGTGAAGATTTAGAAGTGATTCCGTCACCTAACCATGCCCAGGAGACAAGGCAAACAACAAGATTTACCAATCCCACAACCAATCATAAGAGAATTGTGAAAATTAGGAAGGATTCTGTCACCCTACCATGCCCAAGGGACGATGGTGAACAACGGGACTTATTAATTTCACAATCTCAATTCAGGAAAAGAAGATATCTCAAGCCATCGCAGATCTATTATAATTTGTCACAACAAACCATTAAAAACTAAAAATATTCATTCATAATCAAACTAGAATCTAAGAGAATTCAACAAAACATGAATCAAAACAAAGCAAACATCCCAATCATGCTACAAGCTTCACCTCTTAGCCCTAGCTAAGAAGTTTAGCCAACCATTGACATGATTATACTAAGAACTCTTAAACAAAACAAAAAGAGCAACTATAGGGAAAAAGAAGAACTTTCAGACCGTAGCTCCACTCTTTTGCTCCACTTCTCAAACCCTAGAAGATGCCTAGGAACATCCTAGGGACCCCTATTTATAGTTTTGTAACTCGAACTTTCGCACTGAGCTGTAAAATTCTGAAAACTGCTTTAAATTTCTGCACTTTGCGTGTTGTCTACGTAACCCAGGACTGGTCGAGGACATCCCTCGACTGGTCGAGGGTCACCTTCGACTAGTCGAGGGTTTCCTTCAACGGGTCAAGGATGACTTGATTTTAGATGATTTTGCAGCTGGAGTTCGAGTCGAGGAATCCTCGACTGGTCGAGCAGGGCCAGGACTAGTCGAGAAGGAGCTAGGACTAGTCGAGGATTACACAAATTCACTTCAAAACTTCGATTCTCTTCATTCTTAACTTGGTTTTCTTGAATCTTTGGCATGTAAATTCTTCTTTCTTAGTCTTCTAAGATCCAATCTTTGGCATGGTGATTCTTAAGCGTTAAATCCATGCTTTTAGCATCCTTTTCAATCCAAGCTCTTAAATTCACCTTGCAACACAAACATGATTAAAATAGAAGATTAAGCATTATCATGTTCATAAAACTAAGTAATAAATGGGGTCTAATATGCAATAATTGACCCTCAACACCATGCCACCTCATGCCCCCCAAAGTCAACTAAGCACATACCCTCCATGTCACCTCTTCTAACAACACCACTCCTCTCTCATTTCACTCCATCCCATCTCATTTCTCTACCCAAATCCCAAGCAACTAAGAGAGAAAATCCTAAGGAGAGAAAAGAGCCCAAGATCTAGACCCACTTTCCTACCCCAAATCTCACCATCCAACCCTTCAATCTTCATCATCCTCAATTAAAGAGAAAGCGTAGGAGCTAAGGAGTCCAAGGAGCTAAGAAGAAGGACCATAGGTGGGTGTTCATAGGATTAAATTGTGATTTTTGATGATGGGCCAAGTGGGGCCTACTGATTAATGGTATGGATCTCATTTTGGACCCAAGGTGTGGCCAATGGCCCACCATGATTCATTGTATAATCCATGATGGGGCCATTCTCCATGGACCCCACCATGATGTTTATTTGATGATCAACATGTAGAGGGCCATCTTGACCCTTGATTTTATGGTGGGGATCGTATCCCCACCTTGATTTGCTGTTTTGAGGGCCCACATGTTTTAAGACCCATCTTGATGTATGTAATATGGCTCAAGGGAGCTCATAGTAGCGGAGCTCCCTCTCCTAAGCATTTCTCTCCCTCCATCCCTCTCTTTCCTGTTGATGGCCCACCTTGATGATGTATGTAACTTACCCACATCGTCCTGTTTGTGGGACGCCCCCACTGTCTAAACCGAGGCCCACCTCGCTGCCACGTCCAGTCGTCAGCGGCCCTCCTACCTGTCCATTTAGACGGGTCTGTTTGAAAGGAAATGCTAATATCTGCTTGATTTAAATAAAGGGGTGGCCCACTCACGTGGACCCCACCTTGATGTATGCGTTATGTCTCCACCAACCAGCAGCTGGGATGGTGGGATGCACCTGATTTATGTATTTTATCCACCGTCTAGTGTGGGATGGTGGGATCCACCTGACATATGTATTTTATCTGCACCGTCCAGTTGGGACGGTGGGACCCACTTGATGTATGTATTCTATCCACCGTCCAGCTGGGACTGTGGGACCCACTTGATGTGTTGTATCCCATCATCCACCCACTAGTATGTGTTGTATCCACACCGTCCATCAGTGGGGCAGCAAGCCCACCATGTATATGTGTCATATCCAGGCCGTTCGTCAATGGGGCGACTAGCAGGGCCCACCTGCTGTATATGAAGCCCACCAACTGTATGTGAGGTCCACTTGCTATTTGTGAGGCCCACCTGTTGTATGTAGGGCCCACTTGTTGTATATGAGGCCCATTGTGATGGTATGAGGCTCATTATGATTGTGTGAGGCCCATTGTGATTGTATGAGGCCCAACTATGATGTATAAGGCCCATTGCAATGTATGAGGCCCAACTATAATGTATAAGAGGCCCATTGTATGTGTGAGGCCCATTACGTGTGTGAGGCCCACCATGATGTGTGTGTAGTACACGCACTATCCATATAGTTCTAGAGATTTTAAAGGCCGAGGGCCGCGTTATAATTTCGATTCCAATCCCAAATGGACCGCACCTTAGGATAATGGTGGTTAAATGTCCAACGTTGTAAACCTCCCTAGGGCCCATTGTTAAGCCCATTTCCACCCTTAACCTAGTGGGCTAACCCAAACCATTGGGCCCCCACTTGTATTAGTGATACCTAGTGGGGTAACCCAAACCGTTGGGCCCCCACTTATGTTAGTAATACCCATTGGGCTAACCCAAACCGTTGGGCCCCTATTGACGATGGTGTATTCCACCATGCCTTGTAAGAATTATCTAAACCTTGGAGCCCACCTTGTGTATGGATCAGGTCCCATAGGAAGGCCCAGTTTATTGCACGATAAAGGGTGAGGAAGCACACTTGATTGTACATGGCTCACCCTCTCAACTCACCTTGTTGACTCACCCATGAGACCCATTCTTAATGTAATTATGATACCTAGGCTATCCACTATTTAGTACATCATCGCCCCTTGCCGTAGATGGAAGAATATATGGTATCAGATTTGGTATATCCACTGTATGGAGACTACCTTAATATATGGGTTAATCCACCATCCTTTTAGTGGACCCACCTTAGGGAACATGATATATTTCTGCCTTGAGGAGGTTGTGATAGTCTAACATGGACCATTCCATATAGACTTCAATATGTCTAGTGAGGCATATCATTTAGCTCCTACTCTTGTAAGTGACATACTGGTTAAGGCCGATCATTGCCTGCTATATCCGATAATCATGCTAATGTACTTAGTCTAATAGGACACACTGAGAATATGCTTAGTATTTCATCATGATACATGCCTATACGCATCATTTGTATGCCTGTTGTAAGGAATGATTGATCATAGCATTTTCCATTGGGCTGAGTTATTTAAGGAACTCCTTATGTGATGGAGTTGCCCCACACAATCGCGTGGTACGTGCAGGTTTGATGTATGACTGAATAGTATGACTCATGCATCTCGCATTTTGTAGGACAAGATCACTTGGTGCCCTAGCGACATCAGGGTCGTGGCCTCCACAGGCTTATCGTGAATGACCAGATTAGATACCAAAAATATTTGATTCTAGCATATGGGCACTTTGGATGTCTGTGGGTGAAAACACCTAAACCCTTATGGTACCAAAAGGTTACTCCAATGTCAAGACCGAGTGGATATATGAGCGCCCAAGTGTTGAATACTAGTAGGCTGCGTATCTCACTATGTCATGGTCGATTGGAAGGGGGTGTGGCCTTATCCGCCCGAGGATAGTGGCAAAGTTAGGCTGAATTTGACCAACTCATAAATGGTTCCGCTATCAACGAGCCGGGTAGATATTGGCAGACTACTGGTCAGGCGAGTTGTGAGGTCTTTTCCACTTACATGGTTGCGCACCTAGTTTGGGCGGCATCTGGTGTAGAGCATACTAGACTCTGGTGATATTCCAGAGATGAACTGTACTGATACATGTGGACTTGACAAGGACTGCCATGCATGCTTTGCATCTTGCATATGACATTTGGCTATGTAGGCCTTGCATCGCATAGCCTTGGTATGGATGATAGCATTCATGGATTTGCTAGCATTTTCGCTTACTCTAATATCGTATGCTTGGTACATACATTGCGCACACACGCACACACCCTTGAAGCTTCGTTGTAAGCTTATGCACGACCGTTACGTGCAGGTGATGCGAGGATGTAGCTGTGCTGAGGTAGGAGTGAGTGGCAATTTTCTTGGAGTTTTCATATACTTGTATTTCCCTTCAACATTGTATTCAAATAATTTATTATAGTGGATATGTGGTGATGTTGTTTTGTGACTTGGTTATGCTTGTGGTTATGCTCCATTACAAAAAAAAATTTATATACAGCAGCTGCCTTTTAGGATCCCAGGATCGAAACCTGGCATATAGGTGTCGAGAGCTGAGAATGGGGTACTACGGAGGCTGTTAACGCCAAATTCGGTGATCGAGAAATCTATGAGCCCAGTTTCTAAGTTTGGGGTGTGACATCTAGCGTATCCCAAGTTTATCCTAGCCCATTTAGACTCTATCCATATGAGTTTCATGTTCTCTTCATTATGATCTTTCACTCCAATGAGCATTCAAAGCTCCTATTAATGAAGAACATGAACCCGTGCCTTCTCTAAAGTACAAAAGCCAAACCAATAGGAAAACCTTTTATCTTTTGATACTCTAGAGCATCCATAGGTTGAATCCCTTAAGAAATCCACTCATTATCCTAGATAGGAGATTCAACCACATCTCATTACCTTGGTCACCTTTATAGGTACATCTTATACAAGGTTCTTGATCGTGAAGCCAAACCAAACAGGTAAATCCAAGCTACGCGATTGGGGGAGCACCGGGAAGCTGATTCAAGCATGAGAGTGCAAAGATCAAGCATCTCAAGACAAGCTACAAAAGAGAACTCTATCCGACAAGTAAGTGTCATAGTCAAGAGTTCAAAGTCTGGTCTCCTTCCTCGTGTAGGATTGAGGCTAAGAGTTTGCTATCAACAAACTTGTTTAGGTTCTTTGTGTGGGACCTTGGCCGGTGGGCCTAAACATAGGTGCCTTGTGTGGGACCTTGGCCGGTGGGCCTAAACATAGGTGCCTTATATGGGACCTTGGCCAGTGGGCCTAAACGGTAGGTGCTTAATGTAAGACCTTGGCCGATGGGCCTAAACGTGGATTCTTAGTGTAAGACCTTTGCTCTTGCGGAGAGCATAAATTAATGTCCATGGTGTAGGACTGTAAAAGTTATTGGTGAACCTGTTTAAAACCATTAATAGTGAAATCTGGTGCACTTTGGGATTGAGTGTGGATGGCGGGAGTGGAGTAGGCACGTAGCCGAACCACTATAAATGCTTATGCTTGGAATTGTCATTTGCACATCTGTTAAATCATGCTTATATATGTTTGAATGTTTTAACTTCTCATAGATGATTGAACGAATACTATGAATTGATAGAAAGCACATTCCATATATGTCACGCCCCAAACTCGGAAACCAAGCTTACAAAATTCTCGATTGCCGAATCCGGCGCCGACAGCCTCCGTAGTATCCCATTCTCGTCTCCTAGCGCCCATACGCTAGATTTCAATCCTAAGATCCTACAAGGAGGATTTTTAGTGTGAATTGTTTTTGTAAAGGAGCATAACCATAAGCATGACCAAGTTACAAACTATAACATCAACACCACATATTCACTAATATAAACATTTGAGTACAATGTTGAAAGGAAAATACATAAATAATAAAATCTCCAAAGTGATCTCCCACAAGCTCCTACCTCAAAGCTACTGCAAACGTCACCTACACGCAACAGTCATGCATAAGCTTATAGAGAGCTTAAAGGGTGGTGTAAGTGTGTGCACAAGATAAGTATCAAGCACACAAATATCAGCGTAAGCGAAATACTAGCGAGTTTATAAGTCATTCAATATCAGAGTATGCAATGCAGATCATCTATCCAATGCGGAGTCATAGTGAGCCAAATATCAGATGTCGAGGATGCAATACAATATGTAATTCTTGACGAGCCATGAATGCAATGTGGAGTCATAGTGAGCCAAATACCAGATGCCAAGGATGCAATACAATATACAATTCTGGCGAGTCCATAATACCATCAACCTTATTCGAGCTAGACGATACAAAAGCATAGTAAACCAAATGTGATGTGCTGAGGATGTAATGCAATATGTTGTACGAAAAAAATGACCAAGCTGGAGTGTGAAGTCGGGATGATAGTACGTAGTATCACAAGCTATGGGGTTCATCACAAGGGACTTCTATCCAAACTGGCCCATACCTGATTTGGATAGCTGGACACAACGTCATAAACTCCTGATCTCACTCAACCGAAATCATGGCCATTATGAGGGTACACATAATGATCTATTTGTGCACCACCAGCCCAAGTGGATAGTGAATGAATGAATGAATGAGTAAACAATGCTGAGTATGTAACTCCTGCTCAATAAGCCCACATATCAGTACCGTACATCTCTGGGATCATCACCGAGGTCTAGTACACTCTCGCCATCTTGCTGCCCCATCAAGCGCACAACTAGGTAAGTGGAAGAGACCTCACTATCCACCTACCAATATCGGCTGAGCTCACCGATAGCGGACCCATTCCTCAAGCTGGGTCAGACTCAGCTTAGCATTGCCTACTCCCTCGAGCGGGTAAGGTCACACCCCCTTCCAACTGACCACGACATAGTGGGAAGCATGACCTCCTAATATTTGGCACTCGACACTCTTGCATCCACTCGGTCTAGATGTTGGAGCACCCTTTGGTACCAAGAGGGTTTAGGGAATTCCACCTGGAGACATCTATAGCACCCCATGTAGAAAAAGATTTTCGTTATCCCATCTAGCTATCCACGATATGCTTGTGGAGGCTACGGCCCTTATATCGCTAGGGCGTACAGTAATCATGTCACACAAATGCGAGATGCATGAGTCATACCATCCAGTCATGCATCAAATCTGCGTGTACCGTGCACTCATGTGGGGCAACTCCGTCTCACAAGGAGTCCCATAATAAACCAACCCAATGGCATATGCTATGATCAATCATTCCTCATAACAAGCATACATATGATGCATATGGGCATGTATCATGATGTAATAAAGTACATATGCATGATTATCTGATAGGGCAGACAACAATAATCCATAATCAACCATCACCGGCATGCCCCTTCTACAACTATAAGAGTCCATGTGGTATGTCCTATGTTAGACTAACATTAACCTCCCAAAGCACTAATATATGATATATCCCAAGACGGGGTCCACTGGAAGGACGGCGAGTCTAACCCATACATTGAGATAGGCTCTACATAGTGGATATATTAAATCTAGTACCACATATTCTCCCATCTACGGCAAGAGGTGATGGTGTACTAGCGTCAAGGATAAGCCTCACACTTGTCCCAAAGAAGTAAATGGATGGTGTGGATGATATATACATGACGCCGAGGTCCTAGCAACTGGATACACGAATAAGATATGTCTCATGGGACAAGTCAAGTGGGTATACAACAAGTGGGCTTTCCTTTCCTATGGGGCCCAATATGAATAAAAGGCGGGCCTCAGTAAGGTCCATACATCTAAGACTATGTGTCCTTACAAATGGGTCGGTAGTTCACCCATCATCTAAGGGGGCCTTGGGTATAGACACTAAACTTTGGGTAGTCACATGTATCTAGGTGGCCCATATCTCCTATTTAAGGCCTAGTATAAATATAAGGTGGGCTCCAAGGTTTGGATAATTCCACAAAGTATGGTAGAAAGCACCATCATCAAATGGGGGCCCAATGGTTTGGGATAGCCTAATCAAGGGAAAGATGGGTATCACTAGCATCACTAGGGACCTAAGGGTTTGGGTTAGCCCGGTAGGGTGAGATGGGTATCATTAATGGGGTCTCAATGGATTGAGATATCCTAATAAGGGAAAGATGGGTATCACTAACATCAATGGGGCCTAAGGGTTTGGGTTAGCTCGATAGGGTGAGATGGGTATCATCAATGGGGTCCTAATGGATTGGGATAACCTAATAAGGGAAGGTGGGTAATATAATCAGCAATGGGTGCCCAACAGTTTGGGGTAAGCCCAATATGAGGAGATGAGAATGGGCCTAACAATGTGCCTTAGGGAGATCACAATGTGGACATTTAACCATCATTGCTCCCAAGGAGTGACCCGCATATAGCCTAACATATAGTGGGGCCCATGGCCTCACATAAGGGCCTCACATACAACATAATGGGCCTCACAAAAGAGCCCAATATACATCACAATGGGCCTCACACAAGGGTCTAATATACTTCTCAATGAGCCTCATCATACGAGCCTCATATACATCACATTGGCCTCATTATATGGGTCAATATACATCATAATAGGCCTCATCACATGGGCCAAATATACATTATAATGGGCCATAAGTACATCACCTTAAGGTGGACCCTGCGCATTTCAAATAAGCCACAAATACATCACATTGGGCCGCACTATGTGGGCCACACAAACATAATATTGGGCCACACAAACATCATATTAGGTCGCACTATGTGGGCTACACAAACATCATATTAGGCTGCACATATGGGCCACACAAACATCATATTGGGCTGCACTATGTGGGCCACACAAACATCATATTGGGCCACACATATGGGCCACACAAACATCATATTGGACCACATAAGTGGACGGTATAGATGAAACACGCACAGCATGGTGGGCCCACGTTCAGCCCATCTAGACGGACGGTGCTGATATACAACACATACTACAAGGTGGGCCCCACCTGTCTAGCAAACGGACGGGCGTGGATAAGACCCATACATCACGGTCGGCCCCACACCTGGACGGTGCGGATACAGAGCACATACATCAAGGTGGGCCCCACCCGTTGCCAAAATAGATGGACGACGTGGAGAACACATACGTTACAGGGGGTCCCGCGTCCAGCTGGACGGTGGAGGTCCCACACATGCAGGGTGGGTCCCACCGTCCAACAATGGATGGACGGTGTGGATGTAACATATGCCTCAAGATCAAACCCCACAGAACTTACTAACGTCAACTGCCGCAACAAGCTGCTGGCCATTCAGATGATGGACAGCTTAGATATAAAATATATGCATGAGGTGGGTCCACACATGTGGGACCCACCAGCTTTAGGAAAAAGCTGATATTTGTGTTTCCCTACAATCCAGACGGTCAGGGGTCTGGATGGTTCTGTTACTGCTGGATGGTCCTGATTTGCTGGGTCTGTCCAGCTCTAAGGACCTAAAATGATCAGGAAAACTGCATGGACGGTGTAGATATAAGGTACATAAATTAAGGTGGGGTCCACGCCAGCGTGAATCACCCATTAAAACAGGCTATATCCGTGTTTTTCCTGCAACAGCAGGGCCTAGCTGTCCAGCAGAAGGTGGCTTACCTACCTCAAAATTATCTGAAAAAAACTGGATGGACGGCGTTGATACAATACATCATGGTGGGGCCCACAGGTGAGGGTCCACACGGCTGGTTGATCAAGCCAAAATTTATGTTTTCCCTTCAAACAGGGACCACCCAATTAGGCAATAAGGTGGACAGCGAGGTGGCTGCCACTAATGGATGGTGTGGATCTAATCCCTTCATCAAGGTGGGCTGCAACAGGGAAAGAGAGAGAGAGAGAGAGAGAGAGAGAGAGAGAGAGAATCGTGTGATGGAGGGCTCCGTCACTATGAGCCCTCCTAGGATTACAATACATACATCAAGATGGGTCCTAAATAGGATCCATACCATCAATCGGTAGGCCTCGCTTGGTTCATCACAAAAATTGAAATCTAATCCTATAAAACACCCAACGATTGTTAATCTTCTAGGCTCCTTGGAATGCTAAGCTCCTTGGCTTCAACTTTGATGGAGGATGATGGAGATTGAAGGGCTAGGATGAGAGATGAGGGGGGTAGGAAGTGGGCCACACTTGGGTCTCTTAGAAGAGATTGGACGTCCACCCCTTGGTTGCTTGGGATGGTAGAGAGAATGGGAGGGAGAGAGGTTGTGATGGGATGAAAAGGGATGGTGTGTTGTAAGAAAGTAATGGGTTGTTGTAAGAAAGGGATGGGTGGAGAGAGAGAGAGAGAGAGAGAGAGAGAGAGAGTTAACTTTGGGGATGGTTTGGTATGGGTTTATTTAACTTGGTGAAGAGAGAGGTATGGGTGAGTGATGGGTTGTACTTGACTAGTACTTGATTGATTGATATGATGTTTGGGTAGAAATTCTCTCAGGATTCGCAACGCACGGCGTTTCTTCAAAATAAACATGGGCCCACAACTCCTAACCTGGGTATCGCATCGATGCGCAAGACGCTGCGTTGGAACCGCGGTGACGGCACAGTCACTAGGGTACAAGTCTCGGGTCGAGTCGACTCAGATCTACAGGATGCGACTTAGGGTCGTGCACAAATGCCGATTACAGGTCACAGGTTGCTGAAATTTGACGAGGAGGATCGTGAGAGTCTAAGGAATGGTACAGACTAGGATATGGGCCTTACAACATACAAGCTCACAATACTAGGCCAGTTGTTATTCTACATATCTTTAATAGCCTTTGTGATTGGAACGTCCAATTGGCTTGGAAGTCGTTAGAGTTATGTTACCTAACTTGCTTTAAATTGAATGATTATTTTAGTTAGGCAATTAGGACTTTAAATAGACAAAAATAATTGAAAAGTCCTATTCACCCCTCTCTAAGACCTTAACTCGGATTCTTTCTTCAATTTTAGCGTTATAAATCGCAATTTCAGCATAAGGCTAACCCAATAAAGAGAAACATAGTAGAAATAAGCTAATAAATGAAAATAGATTAGCAATAAGCTAACTCTATAAAAGAGTATAGTGGAAAATAGGCTAACTAAACAAAATAAGAGACATGAGCAAAAGTCAACTCAATACAGAGAGGAAACACGCGTCACTCTCGGAATTAGCAAAGAGCAAGGCTTGTATCCATCACTCCTCATGAATTCATAAAAAGTCTGGCGGTATTTTCATGGACTAATTAATCTGGAATTACAATAAAATAAATCCTAAGAGGGTAAAAAATAATCCATATACTTCAAAGTAAATCCATAGGCACAATAATGCGATTTCAGGTCAGACGGGTCACCCGATAAGTCTAAATTAATCCAAAAGTGAGTCCTGTTGTCCAAAGCTTTAAAATATGAATTTTAGGTTAGATTAATATCATTAAATTCATCATATTTACTGACATAACTATCCGGTCCATTGTATGCCCAAACTATACACCGTTCGGGGCCCGAACATGTAGTTTCGTGATTTAAAGCATAGTTTTGTGATCTAACCCAAAAAATATGTCTAAAATTATTAAAATTATATATTAAACATAATTCCAACATGAATTAACAATTTATAATAATCCAGCAACTTATTAGCATGGAAATCATAGTAAAAAAATCAAACTATACACAACTTAACGCAAAAATAAGAAAACTATATATAAACTCAACTTAAATTGGTGTAAGGTTAAAGGAATCCCTCACATTATCCTTAAATATAAACTCAAGGTATATTTCGATATAAAAAAGTTTCTATATGAACCATGATGTCGCTCGACCAAGAGGAAGACACCACACATGTAGAGAAGGAAGAGAGGGGATGAACATCTAGGCTTGGACGTCTCTCTCTCTCTCTCTCTCTCTCTCTATCTCTCTCTCTCTCTCTCTTCCTTAAACATTTGGGAAGGTGGGCATGTGTGGGTTTGTGAGTGGAGAAGGGGCGCATGCCCCCTTTTGTAAAGGAGTGGACGTGAGAGGGGGTGTGTCGCATCCTACTTGAATTAGGTTTCTCAAAATTTTCTTTTTAAGAGATCTTTATTTCAATCTAATTCATTCACAGTGTCAGGGTCGTCGAAGAGAGCCAAAGTATATAATTTTCTAAGTGATCCGAGACTTAGATTGGCTTATCTTGAAAATTATCCTAGTGGGTGCCAAAACGGACTTGATCTCAATTAACGGTCTATGCTTAGTGATTAGGGCCCAATTTTGCAAAACAATTGGAAAAAATTTGGTGATTAATGATGGTGGAAAAGGCCTAAATATGAATTTTCACCTATCGCACCAAAAGAAATGAATTGGCTTCAAGGCGGTCATCATTCAATAGTATAAGATTATATATCGAGGTATAATATTTGTATGATATTATAGTCATATGAGGCCAAAGTGTGGTCCAAATTTCAGTTGTGATTGACGGTGGAAAGTAGGTAATTTGGAAGGTCCAAATTTAGAAAGAGTTGATAAGCCTAAAATGGTTAACTTTGTGCCTAAGGACAAGCCTATCAAGGTGGAGTTCTCACATTTCATACTCAGTTCATATAATGGGCAATCCAAGTTGTTCATATGAAGGGAAATACCCTACTATGACTACCCATGAGCTTTCCTCACTCGATGGACACTAAAATCAATGGTTAAGGGGTTGAATTGTCAATTAGGCCACTTTTACAATGATCTAATGGCTGAAATTCAACGTATATGATTAATTTATGATATATAGGCATGGTACACAATTTCAATCAAAAGAATCATGAGAACTATGCAATATAGAATTCAAGGGTCTAGATTAATGACATTTTCATAATTATTACTGATTTAAGAGTTTTTGGAAATCTAATGATTCTACATGGTAAGGCACATTTTTAAGCAATTCTTGTAAAAGAACTCATATCTAAACCATTACAAATAAAGATTTATTTATTAGATAAGTTAAAATAATCATTAATTAAGGTGAGATACATATATCAAACAACATGATGGATGGTCAAATGACATGTAAAAAATAGGAAAACTTGATAGTTAGTACACTGACCCTGTATGCAGGTGGATGTATGGTCAGTTTCCTAAATGTAAGGTTATGATAGGCTAAATTTGTGACATATATATGTATATACTAATTTAAATTTTATAGTAATACTCGAGAACATTCAATACTCAAGTATTGAAAATTTTGGGGTGTTATAAAAAGGCCGATTGTGTTTGTTTTTATTAAGAGAAAAGAATAAGGAGTCCATATAAACGAAAAATGTATGGATATCTTATGAGGAATGAGTGATGCGGTGACTATAACAAGAATAAATGACATCAGAATGAATGGGGGCATATATAAGGGAATGGCGAAAATACTCGTAGATCTACATCTGAAGAAGCTATAGCAATCCTCTTCTAAGATACAGACCTTTGGTAGTAATTTGAAAAATACCATCATACATGTGGCCGAGTACAACTTGTTTCGATAAGAAACAAGTATCGGGGATTAGAATATCCACATTTAATAACAACAAAGGAAAACTAAAGAACAAGCATCATCACTTATTTTATTAGTTCTAAATTATTATTGCATCCCTTGTATTTTCCTTAATTCTAAAACAAAGCACATTTAATTAATGTAATGGAGAAACAATGTAATAGTGATTTCGACAATATTTTCGCTTGTATTGCGTTTGTCATAATGACAAAAGAGTTGCACTGGTTTAGAACCATTGCTTTACACCGATATAAATGGAATATGTGCATGAGATATCAATTCACAGGATATTTTGAGTCCTGCGGGGAGACATAATCACCATATGCATATAAGGAGGTTCCTGTTGTGTGGTCGCACAAGTAGTCCCTATTGCATGACCGCGTAATAGGCTTTTACACTGCTTCCTTGCATCTTCCTCTTCCTTCTCCTTGTTTCTCCTGTGTAATGTCGCGTGATACTTGAAGGCTGCAACTCTAAATTCTCGAAGACTCTCTAAGATTCCTCTGATCTCTCTGAAGCTCCTCACTTGTGAATGTCCTAAATGAGAGGAGGGGGTATTTATAGGCCTTCACTTGTGTGACCTGTAAATTCACACAACAGAGATCCGTTGTGCGGTCGCACATCACAGCCTCGCACAACAGGCTATTTGTCCAATCTAGGCACAACAGGCTATTTGTCCAGTTTGGGTAGCTTACCCCCACGCCAGTAATCTGGCAGCTTTATGAGCCATTGCGCTGTTGTACAACTCATCTCTATTGTGCAGTCATGCAACAGGGCTTATTTAACACTTTGTCCATATTTTTGTGCCCAACAGATGCCCATCTATCCTCCTTTTAATCTTTTTATGAATCAAATGGGGGATCAAACTTTTTCCGCATAAAAATCATTTCCTCCCTATTGCGTGATCGGGTCTGCGGAATAGCTATCGGGTTCCATTGGATATATAAGGCAACCCTCCTTTCATTATATTCACTTCGTATTCAATTTCTCTTGAGACTACTGCTTCTCCATTATGCGACTGCACAACTGCTTCTTCTTGTGTGACAGATTTTTGTCTTGTCCTTAATGGGCAAAAGCAATAGATCCTCCAGTGTTTCACATGAACATACAACCCCTTCTCAGAGGTCTGCACCTAAAAACCCTTAATCCTCCCAAGGCGAAGATCATCCTAGCAAGAGGGTGAAAATAACAACTAAACATCTCTCTCTCTCTCTCTCTCTCTCTCTCTCTCTCTCTCTCTCTCTCTCTCTCTCTCTCTCTCCCTCCAAGGAGCCTACCCTTCCAGTAATAAATTTTTTCCAAAGAATATCTCATCTGGTGGGTCTGATCTGCGAAGCGATGATAATTAGGGATGTAGAGAGACTTCAACAGGAAGGACAAGAATCAGATTAGGAAAACTAGCTGGAAGCCACATCAAACTTGCGAACAGACAATTCAAGACCGACTGTTAGAGAATCAACCCCACTCCCTTCCTTCTCAAAGAAGAAACAACCTAAGAGAAAAGGTCGGCAACTTCAGGAGAAGACAAGGAGTTCAATAAGAAGCACCTCTAGAACACATGAGACTGCGTAAAGGTCCATTAGGAGATGATCAAGTTTAACAACCTATTTAAAGATGAAATGATCATCATACCGATGAACCTTCATCGTCATCTATCGATCCTCCACAGCAAACACACTGACCAGATGATGCATAACAGATCCTCTACACAACCTACTGGATCATGAGAGGACAAAAAATTTCAGAGAGTCACTTAGTGGAGAGAGGTTCCCGCTAGAAGATCGGTAGAATCTCCCCAATGCAATTCTTAATGCCATGTCACAACCCCCATCATCTCATCCCTATCATTACTTTGAAACCATTCAACAATTCTTCTGCACTAGGGACTCCTTGTGGGGAACAGAGGAGTTTAGGATTCGGGGCCTTTTGTCTTCACATAACTATTATGGCGCATGGGTCTAGGCCATAATCATACTCAAAAGCAGTTGTCTTCACACTGAAACTAATTGCCTGGACTACGTAGTAGTCTCAATCATACTCAAAAGCAGTTGATATTCACATGTGAAAATCATAACAGTAATTTAACAACAAATACAAGTACAATAATCATTTGAGCATTTTATCAAACACATAGAACATGTTAATATACATATGCATCTTCTACAAAAATCACGTAGTAGCAATATAGACTGCGTGAAGAGAACTATAGATATTCGTAAGGTAGTTGAGAATCCTATCTCAATACCCTTATTAAATACAATTTGTCAAACAATTTCTCATTCAAACATTTTGTCAAACACTTAGACTATACTTTACTACATACATGATTAAGTTAGTTATAGCATATATTGTGGCAAATCCTTTCACATAAGAGCTGTCATACCTACAACAAACATGTATTTTCAGTTAATAGTCATAGCAAGCACAAATCATAATTTCATATTCATTCAAACATTTCAACAAACACATGAAATGCATTATATAAACACATAATTCATACACATATATAATCTATCGAATACATCATAACTAACATCATATGGCAGCAATCAAGTCAGACATAAATCATTACTAACATTGAAAGCCTTGAAAACCATAACCTAAACGTTTATAGTCCGCACCTTCTGTCGGTAAACTCGTATCGAACTCAGTTCGAACACTACGTCTTTGTCTACGGCACAACGGCTACCTGAATCACGAAATAGATTAGCTATTTCATCAATTCTTCTATTTAAACTTCCAAAATGAGATTGGGGTTAGGATTCCTTACCCAAATCACAGTCAAAATGAATTGAGTAGTGTAGCAAAGAGGCAATCTAGTGCGTGTAGTCGCACGAGAGAAACACCGCCTCGATTTCCCTGACTTTCACTCTTCTCCTCACACTTTTCTCTTCTTTTCTCTCTTCTCTCTCCTAGGGTTTAG
This sequence comes from Magnolia sinica, assembly GCF_029962835.1. Classification (NCBI taxonomy): domain Eukaryota; kingdom Viridiplantae; phylum Streptophyta; class Magnoliopsida; order Magnoliales; family Magnoliaceae; genus Magnolia; species Magnolia sinica. The sequence goes on from NC_080577.1 coordinate 63,916,081, forward strand.
GAAATTCGTATGGAATGAGAGAGGGGTGGGTTAAGGCCCTTATATAGGCCCAGAACTGATGTCAATGGCCCCAGGGCCATGGTATACTTAGGTTATAGCCAAAAGTCATCTGTTTCAGGCTAATGGAGCTCATCTAGAGGTCCATACCTCGCATACGGTCTGGAGAAAGTTTCCAAACAATGGATTTATGTCAGTTTAAGAATTCAGTCTGATCGGATTTGTGGATCGACCATGGAGGACCAGTTTTACTTCAACGGCTATCGTCACTCGATCAGGGCCACAAGTACACTAATATGTGTAGGGAAATTCCATGATCCGAGGGTGTAGTTAGGTCAGAATCTGACGATCTGAAACCTTAGATTTGTCCTGCAAGTGAACGACCCAATTCACTTAAGTTTGAGTCTATTTTCTAAAGATATTCGGGTTTCTCACACACTTCACTCTAGGCTCAAGTTGTGCATTTCTGGATACTATTTGGACTTAATTCCTGAGATGGTTGTCAAGCCCAGTAAAGTGGTCATAATCGTATAGTTTCACAAAAATTAGACTTTTGACGCGTGGTCCAGGTCCGATACGGAGTTTCAGTGTGCTCCCGAGAGCAACTGTGTTTTGAGATTTCTTCTAAGTTTTTAGGTGATGTAGAGTTAGCGATTCTACTAGTTTTGGGTTTTACAGTTCATACAGAAAGCAGTTCAAGCTAATCTACTAATTAATTCAGTTTAGTACTTAATTAATTTTTGTCTAATTTCTACACATAATTTGATCCTTAGCGGTTTCTGCCTGAGGTGGTACTCGGGTCTTTATACAGATTTTTTTGAGATGAATATACCCCCCTTAAAGAAAAATTTCATCCTCAAAATTAGTACATTTTCATACTCCTCGAGAATCTGAGGGTAGTTCTTACGGACCTCGGCCTCTGTTTCCCAAGTAGCCTCTTCCTCAGTGTGATGCGTCCACAGTACCTTCACAAGTAATATAACTTTACTGCGCAGCACCTGCTCCTTCCTGTCTAGAATACGTGTCAGTCGCAGTACATAAGTAGCATCTTCACTCAACTATACCTGCTCCCATTTGATGATGTGGGAAGGATCAGGAACGTATTTCTTCAGCATCGATACATAAAATATGTTGTGCATGCTTACGAGTGGTGTGGGTAAAGTAAGGCGGTACACTACCACACCCACTCGGTCTAGAATCTAGAATGGTCCAATAAATTATGGCGTGAGCTTCCCCTTCTTGCCAAATCGAAGGACTCCCTTCATGGGGGAAACTTTAAGAAACACATGGTCCCCGGCCTCAAACTCTAGTTATCACCATCGCGTATCGACATAACTCTTCTGTCTGCTTTGTGCTGCAAGAAGTTGATGCCTAATAATATCGATCTTCTCTTAGGTCATCTGCACCAGATCTAGGCTAATCAAACTCTTCTCGCTAACCTTTGCCCAGCAATGTTGTGCTCTACATGGACGCCCATACAATGCTTCGTAGGGAGACATGCCAATGCTCGTCGAAAAGTTGTTGTTATAAGCAAACTCAACATAGGAAGACGGTCATCCCAACTGTCCTTGAAATCAAGCACATAAGCTCACAACTTATCCTCTAACACCTGATTCACCCGTTCCATCTGCCCATCCGTCTGTGGGTGGAACGCGGTACTAAACTTCAGTTTCACACCCATTGCTTCCTAGATACGAGTCCAGAAGATAGATGTGAATCACGTGTCTCGATCTGACACAATCTCCATAGGCACCCCATGCAAGCGTACTATCTCCTTGATGTACAACCTGGCCAAATCGTCTGTTGAGTTTAAGACTCTAATCGGGAGGCAATGAGCCAATTTTGTCAATCAGTCCACAATCACCCAAATGGAGTCATGTCCCTTCCTCGTCTTCGGTAACCCTGAAATGAAATCCATAGAGATGAAATCTCATTTCTACTCAGCTATAGGCATGGGCTGAAGTAAACCAGGAGGTTGGCGATGTTCAGCCTTGACCTGCTGGCACATGAGACAATGGGACACGTAATCTGCTATGTGGGCCTTCATGTTGTCCCACCAGTATGACCTCTTCATATCTTGATACAACTTCGTACTATCAGGATGCATCACCATTTTCGAATTATGTACAGCTTCAAGAACTTTCCTTCTCAAGTCATGGAGATTTGGGATGCATAGGCAGCCATGATAACGTAAACCCCCATCCATACCAACTCTCCATTTAAAGTCTTCATCGTCGCTAGCTCATTTCCTCATCTTTAGCAACCATTCATCCTCCCCCTGAGCCACAATGATTCTATCATCGATAAGTGGCTGCACACGAATGTGTGCGACGCTCTCGAACAGCTCCTCTACTGTAAGCCTCTACTCGAAGTCTCACATAAATTCTACCATGTTCCCCTCCTCGATCATTAGTGGAGCCGCAAATGTTATCATCTTCTTACGGCTCAATGCGTCTGCCACAAGGTTGGCCTTCCCAGGATGGTAGCAGACCTCATACTTGAAGTCTTTTAAGGTTTTCATCGTCTTCGTTACCTCATATTCAAGCCTCTCTGTGTGAATATGTACCTAAGGCTCTTGTGGTCGCAAAAGAGCTTGAACTCTTCTCCATAGAGGGAATGTCTCCAGAGCTTTAATGCAAAGATGACGACCGCTAACTCTAAGTCATGTGTAGGGTAGTTTTCCTCGTGCTTCTTCAACTGTCGCGATGTATAAGCAATCACTTTCTCCTTTTGCATAAGAACACGACCTAAACCAACATGAGACGCGTCGGTGTATATGGTATACTTAACCCCTTGCTCTGGCAATACTAGCACAGGGGCGGATGTTAGCTTGTCTTTCAGTTCCTGAAAGGCTGCTTCTGCCTTCTAATTCTAGGCAAACTTAAGATCCTTCCGAGTGAGCTGAGACAATGGCCTAGCTATCTTGGAAAAATTCCTAATGAATCGGCGATAGTAACCAGTAAGTCCTACAAAACTCCTCACTTCTGTAACTGAACTGGGCTGCTCCCAATCCTGAACTGCGGTCACCTTAGCAAGGTCCACAGCTATTCCTTCCTTGGACACCACATGTCCCAGGAACTTGACTTCTTCTTTCTAGAAGTCACATTTCTTGTACTAGCAAATAACTGGTTCTCCCTGAGAGTATCAAAGACTGCTCACAGGTGCTCCTTATGATCCTTCTGACTCTTGGAGTATATTAGGATGTCATCTATAAATACGATGATGAATTGGTACAAATGCGGCCGAAACACCCTATTCATCAGATCCATGAACATGGCCGGTGCATTTGTGAGTCCAAATGACATCACAAGGAACTCGTAGTGCCCAAAGCTGGTTCTGAACGCTGTCTTCTGCACGCCCTCATCCCTGATGTGTAACTAGTGATACCTTGATTGCAAGTCAATCTTAGTGAAATACTGCACCCCTTTCAACTGATCGAACAGATCGTATATCCTGGGCAAAGGATACTTTTTCTTCACCGTCAATTGGTTCAACCTGCGACAATCAATACACAATCGCAGTGATCTGTCCGTCTTCTTCACGAACAACATGGGCACTCCCCAAGGAGATACGCTCAGTCGTATGAAGCCTACAGCCAACAGATCATCGATCTGTCTCCTTAGTTCTTCCATCTCACATGGAAGCATGCAATACATCGGTAGAGATATAGGTGTCGCACCAAGCACTAGGTCGATGGTAAAATTGATCTCGCGCTGAGGAGGTAATCCAGGTATCTTCCTGAACACGTTCGCAAAATCCTGAACTACTAGTGTGTTCGTAAGTGTCGGACCACTAATATTCACTAGCAAGGTAGCATAACAACTAATGTGGTAGTACCAACTGACCTGAACCGGGAATCTAAAGGTCATGCCCTTAGGTCTATGGGCTGTCACCACCCTAGTATGACAATCGATCTCTACCTTCATCTCAATGAGCCAATCCATACCGAGAATCACATCGTAATGACATAGCGGGGCAATAATCAGGTCGACGAGTACTGTTCTGTTCCCTAAGTCTATCGAACAACCCTTACACATCTTAGTAGTGTCTGAGAAAGTCTCTGTGGTGGTAAGGAGTCTCAACCCGACCATAGGACTAATTTTCAACCCTGGTCGCTTGACTGTTGTGCATGATATTATAGAGATAGTGGACCCGGTGTCCATCAATAAGAAGACTGGTGTACCTTGAACATGTGCTGTGACCTCGAAAGCCATCGGTGCTGTAATTGTTGTCTTGGATGCCTCAATTGCAAGTGAGTGCACATGAGCTTGTTGAGGTCGATTCGGCTATGGTACCATAGGTAGTTGAGGTGGCCTACTATGAGGTACATTAGGACTATAGAAAGGCTGTGCTGGTGGTACTGAACGTAGGGGTGGAGCTGAGATAGCCTGAGGAAGCTGGCGATTGATCTTCTGAGGCGGCGAGAAGCCGTTATCCCTCATCTTGGTGAAGCAGTAAGTATCTGTATGGCCCGACCTCTTGTAGTAGGTGCACCATACATCCAATCGCCTATGTTGTGTCAATGGAGCCATAAGCCGAGGAGGAGAATCTGCATATAGCCTCTTGCCGAGGAACGGTCTGCTCGGCAAATCTGGTCGAGGCCTAGGACCCATGGGCACCCGTGTACGGGATAGCCTGTCCCCGTCCTACTCAATTCACAGAGACATGTTCACTAGCTAGCATAGTTGGGTATGCTAGCGCAACACATGTTTGAGCATATCTCCGGTCGCAGACCCTTAGAAAATTACCACATTTACATTGGCTCGTCTGCTAATATCAAGGGAGCATTCCTGGCCAGCTCTGTGAACCTATTCTCATATTCCGCCATAGTCATTCCTCCCTGTCGGAGGTGAAGGAACTCTCCCTCCTTCTCATTGCGGTAGGTGAGAGGGAAATACTTCCCGTAGAAGCGTGTCTCAAAAGCCTCTCATGTCCACATGTAACCAAGAGCAATGGTCCGAAGGATGTTGTCCCACCAGAGACTGGCTTCCTTCTCGAACATGTAGGTGACCAACTCAACCTGCTCTGCCTCAGTGCAGTGCAGCGGCTTCAACATCTTAAAGATGCAGTTAAGCCAATACTCGGCCTCCTCAACAAGGTGCACAGGTGGTGCAGGTGGAACCACATTCATGTTCTGAGCAAGGGCCCCTGCTATAGTGGTCTAAATCTGTTGCTGCTACTACATAAGGAGCATCATCTGCTCCAACCTATCAGGAGGAGAAGCCACCTGAGGCATGTGTGGTGTCGAGGTAGACGCACGTTTCTGCTTGGGAACCAGTGGTGCAGAAGGTTTGGCCCATTGGTGGGGCTAGTGGCCAGCTGTGAATCCGGCATCGTGTCACTGTCTGAACCCAAGCTGGGGTCCGTGTGGCTATCGCTTAGGGGAGGTGCCCCATCAAACGATCCACCAAGTGCTAAACGTGTAGTGTTCCGAGTAGCTTTCAAAGGCATTCCCTATACACAACATAGGGTGCAACACGTGTAAGATTAGCATAACAATACTCAACTTGTCAAGCATTCTACACATTTCATAATAAAAGGAGCTTCATGCATTTCATTAAACCAAAATTGTCATAATACATGGGATATAGTTTTACATGGATCATGACAGAAGATGCATGTGAGCTAAATCTAAACAAAGTTTTTAAATACTACAACATACCAACCACTCTATCATACTACTAAGCCTATCAAGGCTATAACATAGAAAGTAAGAAAATAAAGAAAACCCAAAGACGACTACAACTTGTGACTAGTCGTCCAAATCTGGAGATAGTGGAGGAGCACCCTTATCCTGAAGACAGCACAGGAGAGCCTTCAAGGTGCGAGACACCTTCTTAAATTTCTGTTTCATGAAGGCCCTATTCTCTTCAAGTTCAGCCTGAGTCTCTCTGAACTCCTGTCGCAGGGCGACTTGGCCCTCCTCGATCTGGGCCAAGCGGGCTTTTAAAGCAACCCGATCATGGTGGTGCTCATGTGTAGTAGGTAGAGAGCCCCCATCAGAGTCTTGGGCCTCCTCTGCTCTTCCTCTTTGTCACTTCCTTCCTCACCTTCCTCATCCTCGCTTCCCTCTTCCTCTTCACTTTCTTCCTCTATCTCATCACCATACTCATCACGACAGGCTTGGCATGGTCGTGGCCCAATACCCATGTTATTGAATGTAGAGTCATTGAGAAAGTGAATCGGCACAAGATCCATGTCAAGTCGGTAGCCGAACTCTCGAGCAAGCTTGCATATAAGTCAGACGAATGGGAGTAAAATGTCAGTCCTAGGAGATCGTGCAGTCTGTACTATCTGGAGTAGGACAAATGTAGGTAGGCACAGCTTGTCTCCCTGCCCCGCTCTATATAGGAAGTCCACCATCAAACACGTGCATTCGGTGAGATTGCTCTACCTAGGATACACATTGTATGTGAATATGTGGTGGAGTAAGCGGAAGTCAGGAGTCATCTTTGTCGCTAGGAGGTAGTTGCCTCGACTCCAATGGATCAATCGGCCATAAAGAAATCACGTGCAGCGATCTCTTTCACGCGTACTCCTGAGGTTCTTCTCGCTAGCATGAACCTCACCGCGTTCCATCCCCATGATCCGAGCTATCACACCAACATCAATTGTAGCTTCTCGCCTTTCCATGGGAATAATGAACTGTGGAGGCTCCAGCGATGGGTCCCTTATATGGGCGTTGAAGGCTCGGACAATGCTCTAACACGCACGTGACTTGCCCTCAAATATGGGACCCCATTCGGCGTCCATTAGGAGGTCCACCATCCGATAAAACCCAAATAGCTTCTCGTCCACATGAGCCTCGGAGAGAACTATACGACCCTGGAACCTACCATGTGCGATGCCCGGTGGTAGGGCCCTTTAAGTGGAATTTGGGGATCGAGGTCCCGCTTCATCCTCCGCTCTCGTGCGGCGCTTGTACTTACTTCAGTGCCTAATTTCTTCCTTAGACGGGTTAGGCGGCTAGGCCCAGCTTCATCTATGGAAGCCCTCTTCTTTCCCATGAGGGAAAGAAGTGTGGAGAGGGAGAAGATCATAGCCACAAGCTCAAAAAGAGTCATGAAGCCAAGGGAGCTTGAGAGATGGAATGGGTTGGTAGATTTAGAGGTGTATGAGACACAAAGGTGGTTTGGTGTACTTAAATGAGAGGGATTAAGGGAGATAGGTGTTTGTAGAAGATGGCTTTGAGAGAATGGTGGAGGTGGGTGCAAGAAAAGGAAGAAGATGAGATTGGAGGAGGGATTTGAGAGAGAAAAATGAGATTTTTATAAGTTTAGAAAGCTTGAAGGGGTGGGAATGGAAGAAATGAATCAAATGGGAAAGATATAAGGGGTCCCACAAGATTTCGTGGGCCCCACATGCATGTACACTGATCAACCATCCCGGCCCACTGACCGTGGACCGCGATGCATCACAGTAGGGGCGACGTCATCACAGTCTGTTGGACCTCTGGGTGATGGATCGCCCTAGGGGCAATGGCATCCCCTTCCCGGGGTGCCGAAAATGTGTGGGACCCACCTCGGGTCCCACTATTTTTTGTGGTTTAAGCCCCAGAGCCTGTTTGGTGCGGTTTCGGGTTCCAACTCGTGTATATTCACGGTTTCGGGAATCCTATGACTATTTCTATCTTTTAATGCTTCCTCCTAACTTAAAATATGTTAGTGTGTGTCGTGTTATTCATAACCCAGGTCCAGTTTAATCCAAATCATGCTTTGATACCAACTTGTAAAGCGCTGAAAATCGGGGGTCGAGCAGAAGCTCAGCTCCCGAGTTCCAACGCATCACTTATGCAACATAGATAATGATGATTTAATGTTGTCCATATTAGTGAATTAAACATGAATGGGATTATACTAAAACAGCATATCATACTCCAGAGGCAATTGGATTACGCAAGCGGAAGACTATGATAACTATATAAAGCATATAAGTGGTTGTAAGTCCCCAGAGTATGAACATGTCACCAGGTTAAATAATTACAATTATAGTTCCAAAATTTATAAAATAATACAATGTAATGGCATCTAATCCATATCCCTGTGACTCCCTCGACACAACTCCAGGTCTACATAGACCCGCCAGAGAGTTGCATGTAAGAGAACTCCTCCTTGTCATCATAAAAGTCGAGCTCCGCCTCGTAAGCCTCGCCCTCATCTGAAACTAAAACAGGGTCTGGTTAGTGTTTTAAAACACCGTCCCAAAGTGGGAGTGAGTGATCAACTTAGTGGTACTGTAAGGCAAAGGTTAACATGTTATCAATTCAATCAAGCAGTAATGATAAAGCATTACAACAAGCATTCCCTAACTACTCTGGTTAATGCAAGGATGATATGTATTAATGATGCATGCCCTCGCCTGCACACCCTCTGTGACATCATCTCACAGTTGCACATACTAAACTCCCACTGTGCTCAACTCCCACTCCAAAGGCATATGCAATGCAGTGCATGGTCGTGTTAGCCAAGTCCTTAATTAGACCTATTCATACAGCAGATTCAGAAAGATAAGGTACCTCCCTTTATATCATTTACCCAAACGATGATCCATCTAGGGTCGTCAATCCTAGTTTATCACATACAGTATGCAAGTTATAGGGCAACATCACCCCTGATTTGAAAGCAGTGGATAGGCAAGTTCAGGTCACTACAAAGAAGCACATCACCTCAGCGTAGGCCTTTGTTTATACTCGAGGTCACTACGAAAAGGCTCATCACCTTAGCATAGGCCAACAGCTCGAATACGGTGTCCCATAAACCACCATATTCAGCTCACGAGTATGTATTGCTCACTAGTCACTACGAGGAGGCTCGTCACCCCAACGTAGGCCGATAGCTCGACCATGGTGTCCCATACACTACCATGCCCGGCTCATGAGTCTTAGAAAATCATGGTACTGAGGTTAAACGGGCTTTGCATTGGTAAGTGGTACCTGAGATTCAAGCAGTAGCGTCTATACATGGTAAATACATATTAAGCCAATCGGGTTACTTGACAATTTTGATTGGTATGAGCGTACGCTAAATTAATCGACATGGAGTACATACGCACTCCTTGTGCCCTAACCACTGTCGATAATCACCGTACGAGTCAGATTCATCGAACGTATCCGTTGTGGTGAAACTAATTCGGCCACTAGATTGGAAACTGTTACTGATTGCCTGGACTACATAGTAGTCTCAATCATACTCAAAAGCAGTTGATATTCACATGTGAAAATCATGTAATTTAACAAAAAATACAAGTACAATAATCATTTAAGCATTTTATCAAACACAAAGAACATGTTAATATACATATGCATCTTCTACAAAAATCACGTGGTAGCAATATAGATTGCAAGAAGGGAACTATAGATATTTGTAAGGTAGTTGAGAATCCTATCTCAATACCCTTATTAAATACAATTTGTCAAACAATTCCTCATTCAAATATTTTGTCAAACACTTATATTACACTTTACTACATACATGACTAAGTTAGTTATAGCATATATTATAGCAAATCCTTTCACAAGGGAGTTGTCATACCTACAACAAATATGCATTTTCAGTTAATAGTCATAGTAAGTACAAATCATAATTTCATATTCATTCAAACATTTCAACAAACACATGGAATGCATTATATAAACACATAGTTCATACACATATATAATATATCGAATACATCGTAACTAAGATCATATGGCAGCAATCAAGTCAGACATAAATTATTGCTGACATTGAAAGCCTTGAAAACTATAACCTAAACATTTATAGTCCGCACCTTCCGTCGGTAAAGTCGTATCGAACTCAATCCAAGCACTACGTCTTTGTCTATGGCACAGCGGCTACCTAAATCACGGAATAGGCTAGCTATTTCATCGATTCCTCTATTTGGACTTCCAAAATGAGATTAGGGTTAGGATTTCTTACCCAAATCATAGACGAAATGAATTAAGTAGCGTAGCAAAGAGGCGATCTTGTGCGTGTAGTCACACGAGAGAAACACCGCCTCGATCTCCCTGGCTTTCACTCTTCTCCTCACACTTTTCTCTTCTTTTCTCTCTTCTCTCTCCTAGGTGAAATTGCGGTGAGGACCACTTTAGTTGAAGTAGGAATATGCCAATATGTCCTAGAGGGGGGTGAATAGGACTTTTTAAAGTTTTTATGATTTATTAAAAATTCTATTACACTAATCGTAACAGACTATACTTATTAGGATTACTCAAAAGTAACTCTACTGGCTACTAAGCCCGGTAGAGGATCCAATCACAAAGTATTTAAGAAATGAACAATATGCAAATTAATTTATGATGGATATGACTGTACATGTGTGTGAGGTGTGATCTCAGATATGAAAGTATTACATAAATCACATAATTAAAAAAATAACAATCTCAAACACAGTCATTTTTATAATTGTTCGACTACTTGTCTACTCCACTCCCGGTAACCGCACTCAACCCTTGAGTGTACCGGATTTCACTAAGGAGGTTTCACAGCGGTTCACCTCAAACCTAAGGTTTTAAATCAGGTTCACCTTCAACCTTTGCAACCTACACTGAGGCTGACTGTTTATGCTCCCTGAGCAAGGGTCAACACATAGCACCCGGGTTTTAGACACACTGGCCAAGGATCCACACAAGGAACCTCTATTTATGCTCTCACGAGCAAGGGTCAATACATAGCACCCACTTTTATACACACTGGCCAAGGATCTTCCATAAGACCCTAACTGTCTATGCTCCCCACAGAGCAAGGGTCAACACAACACACTCACCACGTACACTCCCCCCGGAGGCCTCCTACGAGGACTTGCAAGGGTGAGAAATACCTTAGACCCAATCCTAAAAAAGAATGATCACAAGTGTCCTCTGGACTCTAATAACTTACAAATAAGTGGATGAGTCTCATTCAGCACGTTGATGAAGTTCTCCTCCTTGTTGATGAAGAATCTTCGACTTCCTTGATCTGCAACTCAGATGATGTACTAATACGAGGCTTTGGGTTGGGTCAAGGTTAAGACGGAATCTTACTCTATAAAATGTTTTCCTATAAGGAAGATAGAGTGATTTCGATTATGCATTCAAGGCATCCCAGCTTAATGATTTGTCATTAAGGTAGTAGCTGGAGGATTCTTGAATGCGGAAGTTCATTTCCCAATCCACTCTATTGAATATCAATGATGAGGGTGGATTGGAGGATGAACTTCCCTGAGAGAAAGAGCTTTGGGTATATGATATAAGGTAAAACACTCAAAAGCACTCTCTTCTTTCTACCAGCAACAATAGACAAGTTCTCTTTATATAGGCAAAAGGTTCCAACGGATATAAAACAGTCACATTTATGACAGAGTTTGATATCATTGAGCAGGATCGATATCATCGATCGTATACTCTTGATAGCATCGACGGTTCGCTCGATGATATAAACTCAAATGTCATACGCTTTTAAAACTAATTACCAGCTGATCGAGGGAATCAAAACACATATCGATGTCATCGGATTTCGAACTCCGATTCCATCGATGCGAGGTTCGATTCCTCGATATTTGAAAATGAGAGAGACTTGCTTTGAAATATTTCAGGTTTACAAGAATGATCAAGGGACCTTCGAGATCATCGAAATTTGAATGTTGATGATATCGATAGCTGTGTAGAGGCACCGATAAATCCAAGGGATTTTCGTTTAAGCTTACTGGACAATTTTTGTCCCTGTTCGATGCCATCGAAACCGTATCGATATCATCGATATTTGAATATCGATTCTATCGAGTGACCCTCAATCACAGATAAACAACCCTAAAATAATTGCTGGAAGGCTAGGCGCCCATGACCGATAATATTGAGAGCCCTCCGACGTCATCGAGATTTGAACTTCGATGGTATCGAGAATGGCTTTAATATATCGATGAACATGTGATTTTCTTAAGTAAAAACAGGGACGCCAGATATCTGTCTGTCGATTTTATCGAGTCAACTTCGATGGACTCGAGATTCAAATATCGATGATATTAATAGGTATATCGATACATCGATAAATCAATCCAGAGATATATGTGTTTGCTGGACATATTTTGTCCTCATTTCGATGATATCGTTTAAGGATTAAGGACATCGACAGCACAGGTCGGTTCTATCGAGAAGTGTATCGATAAAATTGACGAAGCAAGAAAACTTAGAATTTTCTGATTTTTGAAGAAGTTTTCTTAACTCAAAACCCTAAGATGTTCTGACTTATTTTAAGGGTTTTATTTACCTGGTGTTTTAGGACATGGGAAGTGAGGCTTAGATTTACCTGAAGTGAGCTTGCACACATCCGGTTGAGGCAGACGCTTTGAATTGATCTTCCTATGAGGCTCTGCAGTCTAGCTGACTTAACACTCACGCTAATTGACAAACTAGGGCACTTTCAATCTCTCCCTTTGTCAATTACGTGACAAAATACCAAAACACCCTAGACCAGTATCTAGACAACCACATCCTAAATTGTGTGTACATGCATTTTACACAATTTTACAATTTCTAGTGAAACAATGTACACAACCCAGTATTTGCTCCCCCTAACTATAAACTCCTCTTATCTTGGTGCAGCTGCTCCCCCTAACACCTGTAACACCATTCAAGCAGATATACAATTTTCTGTTCGGGGTGTTTAACTGTTCTCCCCCTTTTTGTCAGTCATTGGCAAAGGTATAGCAGTTGATATTGACTAAAGTTTAAAGACATGTGGGAGAACCAATATTCATAGAATATGCATATATCAGATAGATGTATAATGTTCAAATAGTTGATTAATCAAACATCATTTGTAGTAACTATGTATGCATAGCAGATCACATAGAGCAGTGATAGAAGCAGATAAACTCATGATCAAAAACATCACATGCATGCTATATGTCAGAAACTAAATAAACCAGGGGACCTGTGAGACATAATCGTGGTAATAAAAATAGTGAATAATAACAGCCATATCCAAATATCCAAAACACATACTGCCACAGACAGTAGTAGATTAACAGTTATCCCAACAAAAATCACCACGCCCATTTAAGAGCACCCAAAAATAACCAGTAGTAACAAACCCACACCGGGGCATATACAAAAAAAGATGTCAAACTGTCAAGAGGCTATCACATTCATTCATGAGAGCATAGAGCACCCAAAAAGATACTAATGCTCATACGCAGAAATAAGTGTGTGCGAATGTGATAGCGATCAGAATCCCGTACTATGGCGGAGGAGCAGAGGTAGATGGCGCCATATCGTCTCAACGGCAGGTGATTATCTCAACCAATTGTTGGACTGTCTACTGTACTCCTTGGACTAGCCGTTCCAAGATGGTAAGCCTCTCGTGCACCGAGTGGACATCCCTCTGAATTGCTCTAATCCAATCCTGGTGGAGCTTAAAGCGTTTAGCATATCCAGGAGTTGATGTCGATGGAGCATGATGAGGTCCAGAAGCTTCTTCTCCAGCCATCACAGTCCCTTTCATGGGAGCGTCACTAGCACCTCCTTCACCTCTAGTTGCTTCTTCGTGAATGTCTTCCTCTGGATCCTCGGGATACTTATGAAATTTCAAGTCCATTCTTTGAATGTTGCTTTTGGTGAAGGTTTGGAGAGGAAGTGCAAGATCACTGGTTGTTGGGAAGCCGATGGCGTCACATACCCTGTTTATGATCTGGGGATAGGGCAGGTGAAGATCCCTGTATGTATGAATAGCATAAACCAACTGATGTACAATCAAAGTCAGGCGGCAGATTTTTATCCCGTTGGCTATTAAGTACACTATCAGGGTCATGAATCTAGTGAGATCGGACCGGTTGGTACTTTTAGGATAGATGTTTGTGGTGAAGATACCGTGCAAGACCCGAAATCTTGGTTCCATGAACTTAGATTTCAATGCATTTCCTTGGTACCAAGGAATGTCCCTATCATGACAGAGGTATTTAGTAACCTTGGACCGAATTTCAGGATGTTCGAGGTCCATTTCGGGGAGACCATCGGGTGACATTTTCAGCCCTAGGATGTTTGCAATTGTAGCAGGAGTGATCAGTATATCATCACCATCAATAGACACCATGATAGAAGGAGGATCAGACACGGGTGAGTGATAGGCGGCGAGAAAATTGCGTGTCCGTTCAGGATGACATGGTCCACCGAAATCAAGAACAGGTAACCAATCCATAGCAGCCAACAGAGGTTCCAGGTTATATGGAATCAGACAACTTCTGTCAACTTTTCTTTTAGGAATAACCTTTCTTCCAGTGAACTTAGTTAAGACTGGATTAACCTGAACTGGTGGAGGTGCTTGGGCTTCAGACTGGGACCCACCATGTCTTGTGCGTTGCCTTGTCGGGGTCCCACGTTCCGGGGCCCTTGCCCTTTCTTTTGGAGCGAGGACTTTTTGTCGGGCGGATCTCAAAGATTCCCCCTGTCTAGATGCTTTTTGTTTGTCTTTTCCCATATGGACAAAAGAGGGTTTGAAGGATTTGGGAAAGAGGACAAAAACCCAACAGAAATGGAAATACCAAAAAAAAAAAAAAATGGACTCTTGATATATAGAAAGGTATTACCAGATTTGTTAAATGATTGGGGTAGTCCGTCGAGGGTCCGAGTGGTCCGATCGAGAGAATCGAGCAAGGAAGAAGAAAAAAAACCCTTAAGACAAAAAACCCTTTTTCGCGCTCCACTGACTTATATCGGGCGGCATCTGTCGATATCATCGATCCTTGCTTTAATGATATCGAGGTAACTCCCCTATTGTTATCGAGACTATCTTCGATATCATCCTCACTCGTGTGCTTTTTCAAATTCTGAAGAGATATCGATGATTTCGATTGTTTATCGATTTTATTGAAAATGCACGTAACAGTCATATCGAAGTTGAGTATTTTCAATACTTAGCCTTCAGACATCCCTTCATGTATACCTTTAGTGTATCTATGAATCAATAGTATACAACAAAATTTTGTACAGACGTTGTATAAGACAAAATTATAAACATTTAATATGTTTATATACAAAGGGATTAAGGTGAGAAACCTCAGATATATCTTTAAAAGCTCAGCAAAAATTGCATCATTTCAGCAAATATCTAGATCTAGATGCATGACCTGGACTTGTCTTTTTATGCTTGATATATCAAGGTATAGAGTTTAGACAATTCAATTTTTCTTTTACTATCCATTTTGAGACAGAATTCTTTACTGTGGTAGATTTAGTTTTCAAGGTTATCTCACCCACTTGATCCAATGATCCCTTCATCCTGTCTTTCATTTTAGGTGGTGATGGATGAGTGTTTCTCCTAGGTGGGTTTTTGACATTCTGTATTTCTCTGATCGGTTTGAATTTACCAATATGATTTTGACCAGAGTTATGTGAAGTCCTTCTAGGTGTCAAGCATTCAAACTTATAATGACCCAAATCACCACATAAATGACAAACTGGAGTAGTTTTCATATTACTACCTGAAGCAGCTAATTTTTCAGTTATTGATGCTGCATTTCCAGTTCTTGTTTTAGTTTTATCATACCCTAGGCCACTCTTGTCTCTTCCTTGTCTTCCCATCCCTAACAATTTTTTGAGCTTTTCACCACTCTGGGAAAATTTATAGTTTATTTCAGCAAATTTTCTGGATTTCTCTAAGTCAAACCGGAGTGTGTGATTCTCATTCTGGAGATGCCTATTTTCATCTTCTAATAATTCAATTTGTTTGGTAAGCTTTGATGAGTCAGTTTTTAGGGATAGGTTGATTCTTTCCAACTTGTCATTATTTGAATAATATTGTTGTAGATCATTAATTAGATGTGAATTGATTTCCAATGTTTTGTTCAGATCTTTTTGCAGTAGTTCCTTCTTGTTTTCAGACATTCCAAGTCTTTTAAGAATGTTGATGCTATGAATATAAAGTTGATTGTAAGCATCTTGTAGCTTGTTTTGTTCTTCTTCTTTTTCTTCTTCCTTTTCAGTTTCCTCATTATCTGACAAAAATGATTCAGTGGCTTGCTGTTCTTTCTCGTTTTCAGATTCACTGGGAATGATTGGAGTAGTGGAGACCGTAAGAATTTTCAAGGATTTCTGGTCTCCATCACTCTCCGAATCACTAGATTCTGAGTTTGACTCTTCTGTATCATCCCATGTGGCAGCCATCACCTTGCCCTTAGTTTTTCTGTTTGGGCATTCAGTAGATAGGTGTCTATACTTCTGACAGGCATTGCATTGTGATTCTTTCGTCTTTCTACCAAATTTGTCTGCAGAGTGTTTGTTGTCTATCCTTCTACATTTGGAGGGACGGCCATGATTCTTCTGAAAGAATTTCCTAAATCATTGTGCTAGCAAAGCCACTTCCTCATCTTCATCATCTTTTTCACTTCCACTGTCCTCATTTGTTTTTTTTTTTTTAAGTTTTTAGGATAATTGTTTTGGATTTTGGGATCTGTTTGAAGTGTAGTTCAAAAGTTTGTAGGGAACCTACCAGTTCTTCTATTTTCATTTCATTTATTTTCCTACACTCTTCAATGGTTGTTACTTTAGGATTGAATCGTTCTGGTAGGGATCTTAGAATTTTCCTACAGATTTTTGGTACTAGAAGTTTCTTTCCTAATCCACCCATGGAGTTGCAAATGATATTCAACTTTGTGAAAAACTCCATAAAGGTCTCATGCTCTTCCATTCTGAGACTTTCGAACTGTGAAGTTAGGAGTTGCAGTTTAGATCTATTCACAGTGCTTGTGCCTTCATGGGTTGTTTCCAATAGATCACATGCTTCTTTGGATGTCCCACACATACTTATTTAATTGAACATATCTTGGAACACGACACAGTAGATGGCGTTCATAGCTTTAGCTTCAGCAGTTTGTTTTTCTTTATCGAATGTCATCCACTTTTCCTTCGGTTTGGGTTTTGTGATGATTGTGCCACTGTCAAGTACAACTTGTTCAGATGGTGGCACATATCCACTTTCAACTATATCCCAAACATCATGATCCAAAGATCTCAGAAAGTAGTGCATCCTAGCCTTCCAGTATGCATAATTTGATCCATCAAACACCAGAGGTCTAGTGACCGATGAGCCCTCTCCTTTGGCCATATTCCTAACTTCAATCAAGATCACTCTCTAGGCAGTGAAGCCCTTAAAGAGAGACCCGCTTTGATACCAATTGAAATTGCGGTGAGGACTGCTTTAGTTGAAGTAGGAATATGCTAAAATGTCCTAGAGGGAGGTGAATAGGACTTTTAAAGTTTTTATGATTTATTAAAAATCCTATTACACTAATCCTAACAAACTGTACTTATTAGGATTACTCAAAAGTAACTCTACTGGCTTCCGAGCCTCGTAGAGGATCCAATCACAAACAATTTAAAAAATGAACAATATGCAAACTAATTTATGATGAATATGACTGTTATGTGTGTGAGGTGTGATCTCAGATATGAAAGTATTAAAGTAAATTACACAATCAAAAGAATAACAATCTCAAACACAGTCATTTTTATAGTGATTCGACTATGTCTACTCCACTCCCGGTAACCGCACTCAACCCTTGAGTGTACCAGATTTCACTAAGGAGGTTTCACAACGGTTCACCTCAAACCTAAGGTTTTAAATCAGGTTCACCTTCAACCTTTATAACCTGCACTGAGGCTGATTGTTTATGCTCCTTGAGCAAGGGTCAACACATAGCACCCAGGTTTTAGGCACACTGGCCAAGGAACCTCTATTTATGCTCTCACGAGCAAGGGTCAATATATAGCACCCACTTTTAGGCACACTGGCCAAGGATCTTCCACAAGACTCTAACTATTTATGCTCTCCACAGAGCAAGGGTCAACAAAACGCACCCACCACATACACTCCCGTCGGAGGCCTCCTACGAGGACTTGCAAGGGTGAGAAACACCTTAGACCCATCCTAAAAAGGAATGATCACAAGTGTCCTCTGGACTCTAATAACTTATAAATAAGTGGATGAGTCTCATTCAACACGTTGACGAAATTCTCCTCCTTGTTGATGAAGAATCTTCAACTTCCTTGATCTGCAACTCAGATGATGTACCAATACGAGGCTTTGGGTTGGGTCAAGGTTAAGACCGAATCTTACTCTATAAAATGTTTTTCTATAAGGAAGATAGAGTGATTCCGATTATGTATTCAAGACATCCCAGCTTAATGATTTGTCATTAAGGTAGTAGCTAGAGGATCCTTGAATGTGGAAGTTCATTCCCCAATCCACTTTATTAAATATCAATGATGAGAGTGGATTAGAGGATGAACTTCCCTGAGAGAAAGGGCTTTAGGTATATGATCTAACGTAAAACACTCAAAAGCACTCTCTTCTTTCTTTACCAGCAACAATAGACAAGTTCTCTTTATATAGGCAAAAGGTTCCAACGGATATAAAACAGTCACATTTATGACAGAGTTCGATATCATCGAGCGGGATCGATATCATCGAGTGTATACTCTCGATAGCATTGACGGTCCGCTCGATGACACAAACTTAAATGTCATACGCTTTAGAAACCAATTGCCAGCTGGTCGAGGGAATCGAAACACGTATCGATGTCATCGGATTTCGAACTCTGATTCCATCGATGCAAGGTTCAATTCCTCGACATTTAAAAATGAGAGAGACTTGCTTTGAAATATTTCAGGTTTACAAGAATGATTGAGGGACCTTCGAGATCATCGGAATTTAAATGTCGATGATATCGATAGCTGTGTTGAGGCATCGTTAAATCCGAGGGATTTTCATTTAAGCTTGCTGGACGGTTTCTGTCCCTATTCGATGCCATCGAAACCATATCGATATCATCGATATTTGAATATCGATTCTATCGAGTGATCCTCGACACAGATAAACAACCCTGAAATAATTGCTGGAAGACTAGGCACCCATGACCGATAATATCGAGAGCCCTCTGATGTTATCGAGATTTGAACTTCAATGGTATCGAGGACATATAATTTTCTTAAGTTTAAACAGGGGCACCGAATATCTGTCTGTCGATTTTATCGAGTTAACTTCGATGGACTCGAGATTCAAGTATCGATGATATCGATAGGTATATCGATGCATCGATAAATCCGTCTAGAGATATATGTGTTTACTGGACATATTTTGTCCTCATTTCAATGATATCATTTAATCATCGAGGACATCGATAGCACAGGTCGATTCTATCAAAAAGTGTATCAATAAAATCGACAAAGTAAGAAAACTTAGAGATTTTCTGATTTTTGAAGAAGTTTTCTTAACTTAAAACCCTAAGATGTTCTGACTTATTTTAAGGGTTTTATTTACCTGGTGTTTTGGGACATGGGATGTAAGGCTTAGATTTACTTGAGGCGAGCTTGCACACATCCAGTTGAGGTAGACGCTTTGAATTAATCTTCCTTAGAAGCTCTGCAGTCTAGCTAACTCAACACTCACGCTAATTGACAAACCAGGGCACTTTCACTAGGGTTTAAGAAATTCATATGGAATGAGAGAGGGGTAGGTTAAGGCCCTTATATAAGCCCAGAATTGATGTCAATGGCCCCAGGGCCATGGTATACTTAGGTTATAGCCAAAAGACGTCTGTTTTGGGCCAACGGACCTAGGAGATGCCGCTCTCCAACCTCGGTCCAACAACTCGGAGATCTACACTGTTTGTCATATAATGCCTCAAAAGGAGTCATGCCAATGATCGCCTGATAGCTATTGTTGTACGCGAACTCAACCAATTGCAGGTGCTCGTCCCAACTACCCAAGAAATCAATCGCGCATGCCTGAAGCATATCCTCAAGGATCTGGTTGACCCACTTGGTCTGGCCATCGGTTTGTGGATGATACGCGGTGCTGAGCTGCAAATTAGTCCCCATCACTCTCTGGAAGCTCCCTCAAAACTGACACATGAACTTCAGGTCTTGGTCTATAACGATCGAGACAGGAACACCGTGCAGTCTCACTATCTCATCAACAAATAGCTTGGCGAGCCGGTCCGCATGCCAAGTCTCACAAATCTCAAGAAAATGTGTCGACTTCGTCAGATGGTCCACGACAACTCAGATGGCCTCATGACCGCGCTATGTCCTTGAAAAACCCATGATAAAATCGGTAGATATGTTCTCCCACCTCCACATCGGGACGCTCAACAGCTGCAATAGACCAAGCGGTCTCTGATGCTCGGCCTTGACACGCTGGCATATGTCACACTCGGCCACAAAACTAGCTATCTGGCACTTCATCTCTGTCCAAAAATACTAACGCCTCATATCGTGATATATCTTCGTCGAGCCAGGGTGGATAGAGAACCGCGATCGATGTGCCTCGGTCATAAGATCTCGGCGCAACTCAAGAATATTCGGAACATATAATCGGCCTCTGAAGCGAAGTCCACTATTAGAACCAATCTGTCAATCGGACGACTCTCAGATACTTCCTCTACCCGATAACTCTGCATTAATTCATCTACCTGTTGAGCCTCAATCACCCTTGCGACAAGAGAGGGTTGAATCGACTGGCTCGATAACTGCACAATAGAAGACTGCAAGCTGATCTCGAAGTCAAATGCAAACACATCCTCAAGCATCTTCCACTCCTGAATCATCATGTGCGCCACTAAGCCTCGTGGCTGATGGCTGATGGCATTCGCCACCACATTCGCCTTTCCCGGGTGGTACTAAAGATTAAAATCATAGTCCTTAAGGAGCTTCATCCAATGCCTCTGCCTCATGTTCAGCTCGGACAGAGAGAACAAATACTTCAAGCTCTTGTGGTCAGAGAAGAGCTCGAACCTCACCCCATAAAGATAGTGCCTCCACACCTTCAGTGCGTAGATAACTGTTGCCAGCTCCAAATCATGCGTGGGGTAGTTCAACTCATGAACCTTGAGCTGGCGAGACGCATAAGCCACCGACTTTTCCTGCTACATTAGGACAGCACCCAAGCTAACTCGCGAGGCATCGATAAATATGACAAATTCATCACTCCCAGAGGGAATAGTGAGGACAGGAGCAGACGTGAGGCGGTCTTTCAGCTCCACAAATGCATGCTCACAAGCATCGCTCCACACGAACTTGGCACCCTTCCGGGTCAACCTGGTCAACGGGGCTGCAATACAAGAGAATCCCTCAATGAAACGTCGCTAGTAACCCATCAAACCAAGGAAACTATGGATCTCGGACGTGTTTGTGGGCTGGTCCCACTGACGTAGGGCATCAATATTCAAGGGATCCACTGCGACGACCTGTCTCATCACCACATGACTGAGGAACTTCACCTCCTCCAGCCATAACTCGCACTTCTCCAGCTTCGCGTAAAGCTGGTGTGCACGGAGGGTCTACAAGGTAATCTCTAGATGCCGCTCATGCTCCTCACGAGTCCTCGAATATATCAGAATGTCATCGATGAACACCACAACAAAATGGTCAAGATACGGACAAAAGACCTCGTTCATCAATTGCATGAATACTGCGGGCGCATTGGTTAGTCCGAAGGACATGACCTGGAACTCAAAATGACCATAGCGAGTCCTGAATGCTCTCTTTAGGATATCCTCATCTCAGACCCGAACCTGATGATGACTGGACCGCAAGTCTATCTTCGAAAAGAACTGCGCCTCCTACGGCTGATCAAATAAATCATTGATCCTCAGGAGCGGGTACTTATTCTTGATCGTGACTTTATTGAGCTTGCGGTAATCTATGCAAAGCCTTAATGAGCCATCCTTCTTTCACGAAGAGCACTGATGCTCCCCACGGTGAACTACTCGGACGGATAAAGCCTAACTCGCGCAACTCGTCTAACTGCTTCTGTAGTTCCCGTAACTCTAACGGTACCATATGATACGGGGCCTTCAAAATAGGCGCGATACTGAGCATGAGATCAATCTGGAAGTCGATGTGTCGACGAGGTGGTAACCCCAGAATCTCCTGAAATACATCAGAAAAATTACAAACAACTGGTAGCTAGTCGATACTCAAAGCGACTAACTCCTCAACAGCACACGACAATAGGCAAGAAAGCTGCTCTCTTTTAGGCTCGACAACAAATTAGAACTCTGGCACACTGGGTATACAGAACGTGACTGTCCTCGCGGAGCAGTCCAATATGGCATGGTACTCGGCGAGCCAATCCATGCCCAGGATGACATTAAACTCGAACATCGGCAATAGGAACAGATCAGTAGGCAAAAAGATATCCCCAATTAAAACGGGGTAAGACAAGTAAAATTGATTTATCATTGCAATTTTTCCTAAGGGCGTCAATACTGACAAACCCTCACGAGCAGATTCCATCGGTAAACTAGTCGATCGGCAAAAATCATCAGCCACAAAGGAATGCGATGCACCAGAATCAAATAATACACGTATAATGCATGCAGAAATAGGGAGAGTACCCGCGATGACCCCTCTTGATGACTGAGGGTCCTGCTGGGCAGCATAAAATCTGCCCTGGGCCTATTGGGGAGGTGCAGGTCCCCTCTGAGGTCTCTGCTGCCGCTGTGGCGCTTGATCTGCTACCTCTACTGCTGTGGGGGAGGTACAGGAGGCTGGTGCTACGGTCATTGCTGCTGCTGTGGGGGGCTGTCACGGAGGCGTGCCCTCGACTACTGTTGCTATGGATGGGGACACTTGTGCCTACGATATCCTGTCTTACCGCATCCAAAACAAGTACCTGTGAATGGTCCCAAAGGTGGTGTTAGGGGTGCCGCTGGTGCTCGAAATGCTGGGCAGGTCATGCATTGCTACTGTGGACAATGTTGCTGCTGCCGGGAGTTACCGGACGGTGCCTTCCTCTTATGATCTCCTCTTTGGTCACGGGCCCTCTACAAACAGGCTCAATCTGCCTCATAGATCTCGGCCCTCTCCACAATCTACTCAAATGTCGGAAGCATGTGTCCGATCACACAGCTCTTGAGGGCAAGACGTAAGTCGTTCTCAAAACGGCGGGCCTTCTGCCCCTCATCATCAACAAGGTACGTAGCGAACCTTGATAGCTCGACGAAACGTGCCTCATACTGGGACACAGTCATATCTCCCTGTACCAAGGTCTCAAACTCTAATGCGCGCTGCTGTCGAACGTGCTCAGGAAAGAACTTTCGGTCGAACCGGTCTACAAAGTCCTCCCAAGTCCACTCGAAATCGACAGCTGCCGCTCGGGTGACTGATGCCCACCAGTGTTAAGCCTCTCCCTGGAGAAGAAATACAGCTAACAAAACCCACTGCTGGGTCGTACATATCATAGTGTCAAAAATCTTCTCCAACTCGGAGCACCATATCTCCGCTGCAGTAGGGTCTGGCACGCCCTGGAAGCGTAGGGGATCGTGCCGTCGAAAGTCTATGAGAAGGGCGCTCGTGTGCTCCTGCTCTGCCTGGGCTGGCATAACAACGGGCCGCCCGCCCTACCCCTGAAAGATAGCAATCATTGTCTACAGCATCTGCTGAAGTTGCTCTGCGATCACGGGTGTTGTCGGGGCTGCGTAAGGCTCACATGAGGGAGAGGGAGTCCCTTGGGTCACTCTCTTAGGCGACATGTCCTACAAGAAGGAACAAGGGCCTATCAGCCTCGAGAATTCTCGAAGGCATAAACGTTAAGGGTCTATGTCAAAAAATCGCTAAGTTATTCGGACTCGGACCTATTATTCTAAGTTCATAGTAGATATGTAATGTGATCCTTAAGTATTCCCAAGTTATGCTCTGATACCAACTTCTGTCACGCCCCAAACTCAGAAAATGGGCTCACAAAATTTTCGATTGCCGAATCCAACGCCGATAGCCTCCGTAGTGTCCCATTCTAGGCTCCCAATACTCATATGCCAAATTTCAATCCTAGGATCCTACAAGGAGGATTTTTAGTATAAATTTTTTTGTAATGGAGCACAACCACAAGCATAACCAAATCACAGAACAAAATTACCACATATCCACTATATCAAAAACTTTAAGTACAATGCGAAAAGGGAAAAACAAGGTAATCATAAAGCTCCAAAATAGTCTGAAGCGCGCTCTTGCCTCAGCGCTGCTGCAATCCAACATTACCTGCATGGAATGGTCGTGCATAAGCTTAGAAAAGCTTAGAGGGTGGTGTAAGTGTGTGCGCAAGACGAGTGCTAAGTATGCAGTATCAGAGTAATGCGAAAAAATGCTGGTAAGTCCATGAATACCATCAGCCATACCAAGGCTATGCGATGCAAGACATGAATGCTATCAACCATACCAAGGTCATGCGATGCGAGGCCTACATAGCGAAATGTCATATGCGAGATGCGATACAAGCATGTCAATCCTCATTAAGTATATATATCAGTACAGTTTTCCGCTGGGATATCACTAGGGTCTAATACACTTCACACTGACTACCGCCTCCCTAGCCGCACAACCTAGCAAGTGGTAGAGACCACACTATCCGCCTGACCAGTAGTCTATCAATACCTACCCGGCTCGTCGATAGCGGACTCATTTGCGAGATAGTCAAACTCAGCCTAGCTTACAACCCCTTCACTCAGGCGGATAAGGCCACACCCCCTTCCAACCGACTACGACATAGTGAAATACGTGGCCTACTAATATTCAGCACTCGGGCGCTCATGTATCTACTCGGTCTAGACGTTGGAGCATCTCCTGGTACCAAAAAGGTTATGGGACTTTCACCCAAGGACATCCTAAGTGCCCACAGTGCTAAAACCAAGTATTTCCGGTATCCGATACGGCTATCCGTGATGTGCCTGTGGAGGCCATGGCCCTGATGTCGCTAGGGCATACAATGATCATGACACACAAATACGAGATGCATGAATCACGCTATCCAGTCATGCACCAATCCTGCGCGTACCACACGCTCATGTGGGTAACTCCTATTAGTGAGTCCTAAAGATAATCTGCCCAATGGCATATGCTATGATCAGTCACTCCTCATACTAAGCATACATATGATGCGAATGGATATGAATCATGGAATTATACTAAGCATGTTATAAAGTGATGGACTATTAACAAGTATGGGCCTATCAATGGGCCCTAAGGAGAGTTACAATGCGGACATTTAACAAACAATGTACTTACAATGTGGGCGTCACACCATCATTGCTCCCAAGGCATAGCCGCCATAAACATCATTGCATAAACCATGGTAGAATCACACATTACAATGGACTTGTGTACATCCCATTGGGCCTCAACGGACGAGCCACAAATACATCAAGATGGGCCTCATCACATCCCCAAAAGAATCATTTTGAAGGATCATTTGGACCATACCACAAATAGCAATGGAGATAATAATTTTCACGGTTAAATAATTCACAGGGCCCACTATAAAGTTTATTTTCCAACCAATTTAATCATAAGGTCATAAAGACCTGGATTAAGAAGGAGAACAATTCCCCATTGATCCAGAACTTCCGTGACTTAAATGGGTTTCAATGATAGACGTTCAATCCTCCACTATTTTTGTGGTGTGGTCCACCTGATCAATGGATAATCACGTCGGTGTGGGCAGCCATAATGTATTTGAGATCTAACCAATCATAAGTTAACATAGTGATAGATGAAGTGAAAACAAATATCGGCTTTATTGGAAACTACTATGGCCCTTAGAAGTTTGAACGGTGGATGTCACTGTCCACATTGATGGTGGGTCCACCTGATCCTAGATCTATCTTATTTTTAGTCTCAAGCCTTGAAATGAGCTTTCAAAATGGTTGGACGGTTTGGATGCAATCATGCATCATGGTGGGTCCCATAGATGGATGGCGTGGATGAAACAAGTGGGACCGATGGAACTTGTTGACGCCACTACAGCAGCTATGTTGCTGGAGTGAGGTACACCAGCCGTCCCACCTCTACACGCAGGGACGGTGTGAGTAAAACACTTACATTAGTGGGTCCCACGTAGGGCCCACCATAACGTTTATCTGTCATCCAATCTGTTAACAAGGTCACACAGACCTAGATAAAGAGGGAAAACAAATTTCATAATGATCTAAAACTTCTGTGACAACCCAAAAGGGTTTCAATGGCAGACACTCAATCCCATTGTTTCTTGTCGTGTGGGCCACCTGAGTTACACATACGGCTGATTTTTGGAGTGGCCCACTGCCCTAAGGGGGCCTACCAAATGCATGGTGTTAATGTCCAACACACCTCACGGTGGGGCCTATGGATGGGACCCAACGATCCCTGCCTCTCTAGCATGCAGCAGTAGGACGCTGCCCCACGTCCTCTGGCATCAGCGGCAGCGCCTGCTTCCTGCATTTTTTTGAGGTTTTTCATAGGTGGGATCCATATCAGTAAAATTCAACCCAACCGTTGGTTTCTATGGCCCAAGACAAACCCATCAAGCCCCATATTCAACATGTTTTGGTGTACAAAAACATCAGGGTGAATTTCAATGGTAAAAACACTATTTTTCTATGCTATGGCCTACCAAAAGTCGTATTAGCTTCATTTTTCGGCTTAACGCCTAAAATGATATGGGGAACGGGATGGATGGCGTGGATTAGACCCATACATCAAGGTGGGGCCTACATGAGTGGTCCACCCAAGGCTTGTTGAATCAGGCTAAAATTTATATTATATTATATTATATTATATATATATATATATATATATATATATATATATATTGTCGTCAGTACACCATAGCATCAGTTCACACGGGTAACATATATTTAAGGTGGGCCCCACCCATGGACGTGCTACTAGGGTGGGCCACTAAATGGCTGGATGGTTTGGGTATGACACACATCAAGGTGAGGTCCATCCGAGTGGGCCACACAACCACCTCATATTACAAAAAAATGAAAAGAGAGGGAGAGAGAGAGAGAGAAAGACACGTGATGATGGAGGGCTCCCTCACTATGAGCCCTTCCTTTCCATGCATTTAATCATACATCAAGTGGGTCCCAATACATGTGAGCCCACCAAATCAAAAATCAACAGTGGAGATTCCTTCTCTACTAAAATGGAAGGTCTAGATGACCTCTTTCAAACTTAGAAAAGTAAACATCATGATAGGGTCCATGGAGAAGGGCCCAATCATGGAATGATCTTGAGAATCAAGGTGGGTCATCGGCCACATCTAGGGTCCAAAGTTTGATCCATACCATCCATCGGTAGGCCTCACTTGGCCCATCATCAAAACAAGAAATCTAGGCCTATAGAAACACCCGCCATTCGATCTTCTTAGTCCGATGGAACGCCAATCTTCTTGTGTCCCTCTTTGATGGAAGATGATGAGAAATGAAGGGTTAGGATGATGGATCTAGGAAGAGAAAGTGGGCCACGCATAACACTTTTCTCTCTTGGAATTGCTTGGACATGCACCTCTTTGGTGTTGTTGGAAATTGTGAAGAGAGAGAGAGAGAAGGGGTGGTTGTAAGACAGGTGATGGATATGAGATGATAGTTGTACTTGACATGTATGGGTGTGTAAGAAAGACAGAGGGAGAGAGTTGACTTTGGGGTTGCTCTTGTACTTGACATGAGGTGATTGATTGATTGAATGATTGATGAGACATGTTGTAGAGATTCTCTTGGGTTTTGCAACGCACGGTGTTTTCCTCGAACTGAACGCGGGCCCACATCTCCTGGCCAGGTATCGAATCGGTATACAAGACGTGGCATTAGAACCGTGGCGATGATGCGGTCGCAATAATACAAGTCTCGGATTGAGCCGACTCAAATCTATGAGATACGACTTAAGGTCACACGCAAATATCGATTATAGGTCGCAGGTTGCCGGAATTCGACAGGAGGATCGCGAAAGTTTATGGAATGGTATAAACTAGGATATGGGCCTTACAGAGAACTTCATGAAATTAATTGAAAACTGAGTGAAATTGACCAAGAATCTCGTATGATTGACCGAGAACTTAATGAAATTGACCGAGAACTTCATGAAATTGACCAAGAACTTAGTGAAATTGAACGAGAATCTTGTGAAATTAACCGAGAACTTAATGAAATTGAACGAGAACTTCATAGAATTGACCAGGAACTTCATGAAATTGACCGAGAACTAAGTGAAATTGAATGAGAACTGAGTGAAATTGACTGAGAACTTCCTGAAATTGACCAAAAACTTTATGAAATTGATCAGGAACTTCATAAAATTGACCGAGAACTTCATGAAAATGACCGAGAACTTCATGAAAATAATCAAGAACTTAATGAAACTGACCGAAAACTTCATGAAATTGACCGAGAACAGAGTGAAATTAACCGAGAACTTCATGAAATTGATCGAAAACTTCATGAAATTGACCGAGAAAGTCATGAACTTGACTGAGAACTTCATGAAAATTGACTGAGAACTTCATGAAATTGAACGAGAACTGAGTGAAATTCGCCGAGAACTTTCTGAAATTGACCAAGAATGTGGTGAAATTGACCAAGAACTTGGTGAAATTGACTAAGAAAGTCATGAAAATGACTAAGAAATTTGTGAAATTGACCGAGAACGTCATGAAAATGATAGAGAACTTCATGAAATTGATCGAGAACTTCATGAAATTGACCAAGAATTTCATGAAATTTACTGAGAACTTTGTGAAATTGAACAAGAACTTCATGAAATTTACTGAAGTTCTCGATCATTTTCATTAATTTCTTGATCATTTTCATGAATTTCTTGATCATTTTCACTCAGTTCTTGGTCAATTTCACAAAGTTCTCGGTCATTTTCATGACGTTCTCGGTCAATTTCACTCATTTCTCGGTCAATTTCATATAATTCTCGATCAATTTCATGAAAATTTTGATTAATTTCATGAAGTTCTCGGCCAATTTCATCGAGAACTCGGGCAAAATCATGACAATTCACAAACAAATCACTAATCACAAAGAAATCACCATCCACAATTAAATTAATTCACAATTGATGAACAGATCTTTATTCAACATGAATTTTATACAAGATATTATCAACAACAAACAACATTTTACAAAATTTTTCTTCTTCCCATGCATGGCTTTTTCAATTGATGCACCATTTTCAGCCTTCCTTGGAAAAAGAAAATGAAGAAAAAGAAGAAGAAGAGTGCATTGAACTGAAACATAATTTGTGGAGAAAACCCTTCAAGATTTCATGTTTATTGATGCATCCAGTTTGAATGAATGCATATAACTGTAATTTTAAGAAAGATGGAAGATGGTAGATGTAGAATGATAATATATGAATCTTTAATGAAAATTTTATGAAGAAAATGGGTAAAAAGAAGATGGATTCTAATGTTCTTTTTTCTTTTTTGAGTACGAGCGAGTGGAAGGAATACAACCCATGAAGAAGGGGATTTCCGTTCACAAATGGTGTTTTAGTTTGGGTTTCACATGAAAGACAGGGTAAAAAGTGAGAGTAAAAAGTGGGATACAGTAGGAAAAAACTCATATATGCTCGATGCAAAACTTCCGTGGCTCCCGAGAAGTTTAAACGGTGGGCATTCAACCCCGATTGTTTTTTGTGGTGTGGTCCCACTTGAGCTTTGGAACTGCATCATTTGGAGTAATGCCCTAAATTGAGTTGTAAAAAACAGACGGAATGGATAAAACATAGATAATAGTGGGCCAGTCAGAGGGATATCCGTGTGGTAATCCGCTTCTCTTAATGGAGCCTTTCAATTCCCACGGTTTTCTGTCGTGTGACCTGCCGCTTGCATTTCGGACGTGACTCTGTTTTGGGATCAAGTACTAACGTTCGATGGCGAAACTGAGGAGGGAACGGATTTCTCACGAACATCACGGTTGGCCCCGTATAGCTTACGCCACGTAAACCTCGGGTTGGTGGGGTAGCACATGCGATTCGAGTCCCTCCAAATAGACAAAGCCGTTAAAGGCCAGATGGACGGTTCACGTTTGGAATGCAAAGAAGCCGACAACAGTCGTTAGTCCCAAATCGATGGCTCACGTTTATAGCCGTCAGAGGAGGGCATTTTGGTCTTCAAAAATGCAATTTGTGCGTGTAGTGCGTGTAGGCCTAACAGTTCCACCGAAACAAAGACCAAGCTCCTTATACGCCAACCTTTTCTCAGTTTCTCCTTTCTCTCCTTAAACCCACCAACCAATAAATAAATAAATAAAAGCACCAAGCTCTCTCTCTCTCTCTCTCTCTCTCGCTCTCTCCAATCGACGTTCTTTCCATCTCTTGTTCGACGAAACCGTTTAGCTGCTTTAAGATTAAGAAGAATAAGTCGAAGAAGAAGAAAATCGGGTTTGGCCTTCCTTGGTGCGTTTTTCTCTCCTCTCTCCAATCGACGTTCTTTCCATCTCTTGTTCGACGAAACCGTTTAGCTGCTTTAAGATTAAGAAGAATAAGTCGAAGAAGAAGAAAATCGGGTTTGGCCTTCCTTGGTGCGTTTTTCTCTCCTCTCTCTCTCTCTCTCTCTCTCTCTCTCTCTGAGCTTCATTTTTGGGTTCGGGCTTTTCATTTTGGGAGCACTAATCAATGATCCAAACCGCTGATTTGTCTGGTCCAATACTGGAGAGCTCCTTGATCCAGATCTTTGGGCCACTATATTTAGACACGGGATACTGGTGGCCGAGATAATCTAATATGGTATATTTTGGGGAAAGCTACAGGTGGCCACTGTCAGCTGATCCTAACCATTTGGTTAGAACAGATGACCCGACCTGTTTGGCACAGCTGGTTCACGATCCATCCATGGTGTGGCCAAACAGATGACTTCTTTGCTGTACAGACGGTGGTGGTTCTTCTCATATCATTTACTTCTCTGGTTTCTCCCCTTTGCACATGAATTCCAGATCCTCTACCTTTGAATGTTTTCATAATCCAATTTACTGTAATGATCAAAACCTTTTTTTACTATTGCTTTTCGATGCTTCCTATACATACATTAAGAAATTGTACAATTCAACTCAAATTAAACTTTGCAACTCTACTCGAATTAAACTGTCTGAAACTAGACCATGGAACCACTTCAGATGGGTAATAAATCAAAAGAGTTGACTAACTGGAGGACCATTAAAATGGGAGAAATAGTAAATTATCCTATATTAACAATCAAATGTCCACTAAACAGAGGCTATGAATAGTACAATCTACCTGATTTTGGAATTATAATCTACCTATGGTTTAACCCACCATTTGGACAGTTTGGTTTGAATTATTCTAAATCATGTGTACAATTGTCAAATGCAATTCTGATGACCAGCACACTGGCAAAGGAAAAATAAAAAATAAAAATCCCAATGTTATACTATTAACAAAGGAAATTATAGTTGTGCTTCTAGTGTTTGTTTGGAATTACACTTGTGTACCTACAGCTTTCCTACTAGCGCTAAGCACTGGTCATTGCCTTTAGATTTCAATTTCAATTTTGCATCATGGCTTTCAATATCCGTTATGTTACAGCCATATCAGCCATTACGTAATGTTATAGGTCAACCTTGTTAAATGTTACAGGTTGAACTGGTCTGTTACGGAGGAAAAAAGAAAAGAAAAGAAAAGAAAAAAACAGGCTATATTGGCTGATATAGGCCTACATGCCCCATTTATTGGCACCAATACATGGCCATTACAGCCAACACGGGCCAATATGGCCAAAAAGGCCACATTTCGAAACTTCTATTTTCAAATTTCCTCTCGTTTTTCCAAAATTTTCTTCATTTCAACCAAGAAGGAAGCTTTCAAACTAATGTTAGACTAGAAAAAGGCCTATTTTGAGGATAAAAAATAAGATTTGACCGGTACTTAATGGATCAAAGTGGAATGGACCATTCTGGGAAATATTTGAAGAGGTACACTATCAACATTTTCCCATTTTCTTGTATTTATTCATATGTAATGGACCCTAATCCACCAAATCAGGTCGAATTTGTGTTCAATTAGGACGCATGGTTGACTTTCAGCAAAATCATGTTTAATTTGTGTTCAATTAGGACGCATGGTTGACTTCAGCAAGTTAAGCTGACAGAAAGCATTCTTATCAAAGAATGGTTTGATACACTATCGAATACATGCTGAAAACACCTAAAACAGGCGGATTATAAGATTATACATTTCCTTATTTTCCCATTATTTTTTCAAGATTCTTTTGTGTGCAAAAAATAAAATAAAAATAAAAAAAATAACGGCTGATATTGGTCCAATACAGTTTGATATGTCCCATATCATATCATTCTTGGGCCTGGCCTATGCATCCCACTGATACAAGTATCTTTTTAAAAAAAATCATTAATGGGATTTCATTAAATAAAATCCGAAGATCAAGAAGGACCAGCAAAAATCTGGAAAAGAGGACAAAGGAAACATAGAAGAGGAGATCGAGACGCCCAATCAAACGAACTATTTAACCAGGGAGTACTAGAGCTCGAAACATGCATTAAATGCCAAGCCCTCCCTGACTGCACAATTGCCAACCCCTGAACTTAAAATACAAAGCTGCCAATCTAAAATTGACCCTCTAATCTTCTCTAAGAGAGCTATTGAAGAAATTTGGATATCCTTGAATATCCTGTTGTTCCATTCTTTCCAGTTTTCCCAATTAATAGCGAAAGGGACCAAGTTTCATAAGATCTGGTGGTCGATGACGGGCTGGAGCACCAACTGATGAATTCCTCTTCTAGTGTCATATGCCTCATCTGGGAGATTTTGAATTCCTTGATAATGGAGTTGCAAGAAATGCAATCTGGCAAGGCAGGCTGATGGGCAGCACTTTCATCATTCGACTTGCACATGATGCATCTCTTTCGAATTCTCATATCTCTCCTTTGCAGCTTATCTATTGTCAGAATCTTTGGTTAATAGCTAGCCACAAGAACATGGAAACTTTATGAGGGAATATCATTTTCCATCATAGGTGGCGAACTTTTATTTGGTGCTGCTGCTCGAGCAGCAAAACAGGGATCTAATGTAAAACTTCCTTGATCTCTCCTCTCCCATTTTCAGATTCTTTCGTCCCTTCCCCATCATGGACTGAAAGTCATCCATTTCCTGTCCTTTAAGTCCTAAGAACAATGTTCAAGTTATATATATATATATATATGCATGCTCACGTGCTCTCTCTCTCTCTCTCTCTCTCTCTCTATATATATATATATATATATAGATAGATATATAGATAGATATATAGATAGATAGATAGATAGAGAGAGAGAGAGAGGATCCTATCCAAGCTTCTTGTTAATTTTAGAGAAAAAAAAATATCTCCTTTGTCTATCTCTTGTCAATGCATCCATTGATTCTATCTATGATTGCACCAATCTATTTAACCTAGGAAATCTGACAACGAGACGACTATTATCAATCCATTCACTCTCCCAGAAAAACTATGGATCCTCCACTGTTGATGGAAATTTTGAATCATTTGACAAGGGTCTTCCCCCACGGTTTTGAAGGGTCCCCCGTTCCACAATATCCTTCCATATCTTGTATGACATGGTCCTCCTCTGAATTCAAGGTCCCACCCCATATTTGCTGCGCTGTATTTTTCAAGATGATTTTATGCCATAAAGCTTCTGTTTCTCTCCCAAATTGCTACCAACATTTACTTAGCAAACTTCTGTACTTCTCTCGAATCTTTTGATTCCAAGCCCCCTATCTTCCTTAGCCTTCTTAACTTATTCCCATCTCACCAAGTGGAGACTCTTTTTATCTGAAACGTCTCACCAAAGAGATTGCGTCTGGTTCTTCTTGATTCTGGCTGCTACCATTGCTGGAATTTTGAATAAATATGGGAGTCAACTGGCGGGTAGGTGAGGGTCAACTTAATGAGATTGATTATCCCCCTCAGAGATAGGTATTGCTGTTTCCAAGAGGCGAGCCTTTTTGTCTATTCTTTCGATAACCAGGCCCCAGATAGAGGTATGAGATCCACTCGATCCAATGGAAGCCTCAAATATGACATCAGAAGGTCTTGAACTTTACAAGCTCCCTTCTCCGCAAGGATTTTAAGCCTGTTTTTGCTAATACTGCTCCTGGCTATAGAACTTTTGCTCAAATTTACTTTGAGCCCTGCCACTGCCTCAAAGCATCGCAGGATAAGCTTGACATTCTTTACTTCTCTAGCCAAAGCATTGCGGAACACGATCACATCGTCTACGAACTGTAAATGGGCATCGATAGGCTTCCTATCTTAAATTCATGAAGAAGTCCCTAGCTTTTCCTTCTCGCAAACAAACCACTCAGACCCTCTCACACTGGAACAATTATTCAAAGCCTTATTTTGCATCTAGTTAAAAGTTCCATGCGAAAACAAAGTTGTAGGGTTCTTGACCCAAAGCCCTATTTTGCATCTAGTCAAAAGTTCCATGCAAAAAAAAGTTGTAGGGTTCTTGACCCAACGCCTTATTTTACATTTTGGTGGGCGCCTTCTGGTCAAGCTGTTGCTTATTAGAATCGGAAAGCTGATTGGGTGTGAACTAGCAGTGCATTAATGGCACGAGAGAAAAGAGGCAGGAACGGTCACACCTGATAAAAAAACAGGTGACCAGGCTCTCATCAGCATATCAGAGAAGATCTTTTTGGGATGAATAAGATGGAATTTTATTCAATGAAACAGAAATATACAGCAAGAGAGAATCAAAAGAATTGAGTGACTCTTGGCCCTTGAAAGAATATAAACAGTAACATGAAGCTTTTTTTTTTTTTTGAAGCAATATATTTTTTTAAAGAACTGATTGAAAAAATACAACAGTGACATGAATTTGCACAATACCCACAGAAAACATAGAAAAATCAAATGCCCACAAAAAATCACACTCTCCTATCAATAAATAGTAAGGAGTTTGTTCTGATAATTCTGCAATTAGCAAGCTGGTCAGCCATGGAGTTGGTTTCTCTCAAAACATGCTCAAAGGAGACTGGTTTGCCACTGCATAGATCGTTAGTTTCCTCAATGATATCTGTGACCTTCCAAAGGCATTCTTCACCTCTTGCCCACTAGTTCGCATTTAGAGTCGCCTTTGAATATAATAAGGAAGAAATTGAACTGAACAACCACTTTGACTACCCGACGCAAAGCCTCTACTATAGAAAATTTTGAATATGAAATACCAAGGTAAATAGAAAACTCCACAATGCTATCATAGATCACTCCCCCTGCGCCCACCAACCTAGGATTTCCCAAAGAGCTACCAACAGAATTTACCTTAAAATTACGTAGGGGAAGGGGAGACCACAACGCTATGGGCTTCAATCTTTTCCATTTGCGACTAGCTCGCATAGAAGCTTGACAATGGAATCCTACCAAATCTAGGTTGGCCCTAGCCCAAAAGATAAAGAGCTTGATAATCCTATCCACAGTTCTGTGAACAGAAGAAGAGGATTCTTTGAAGATCCTGGAATTTCTTTCCATCCAAAGAGATCACAAGATAGAAACTTGTATTCCATAGTAAATTCCTGATAGAGTCCAAGCCTCCACTAACCAGCTATCAATCAAGTCAAGAACCGTTTGAGGAAAAGCCAAATGCATACCAAACATAGAACTGCAACACACTTCCCACAACAAAAGTGTAGTGAATCAATAGATGGTTCGCAATCTCTTCTTCAGCTTAGCATAGAGAGCATCTATTTACCTCTCTCTCTCTCTCTCTCTCTCTCTCTCTCTCTCTCTCTCTCTCTCTCTCTCTCTCTCTCTCTCTCTCTCTCTCTAAAAAAAGGAGCATCTATTCACCAAAATCATTCTCCTATTTTTCAAACACTCAATCGTTAGGATCTAGTCTGAGAACAACAACAACACAGACGGAAAAAGAAGAAGAAAGGATCTTGTATAAGAAAGTGGATCACATTAAAGTTGATATCTTCATAGGAGCAGTGTTTTCAGTATCCT
This sequence comes from Magnolia sinica, assembly GCF_029962835.1. Classification (NCBI taxonomy): domain Eukaryota; kingdom Viridiplantae; phylum Streptophyta; class Magnoliopsida; order Magnoliales; family Magnoliaceae; genus Magnolia; species Magnolia sinica. Next base: position 63,951,831 of record NC_080577.1, read on the forward strand.
GCGATATCACCCATATATCCCACAATATATCTTTTATCCCAGCCGGGCGATACGAAACCCAGCTTTAATATCGTACCAATGCCTTTAGCTCCATCAATGGGAGTTATACACCAACGGTTTCTCATTTGGTGTACATGATCATTCTCCTTTGGTTATATGCAGTTTTATTTTATCCTAATTTATAGTCGCAGACATTCTGTTGTACTTTGGATCTAGAATGTACCACTTCCCAACTGAAATCTCTGTTTACCTATGTTTTCTGGAAAGTTAGTTTTGGAACACACACACACACACACACACACATATATATGTATGTATGTGTATATGTATATCAGTGTATTAAATAGCGTGGTAGCATAGCGTGTAGCGTACGCTACGTAGCGTAGCGTACAAAAAACGCTATGTAGCGTGCGGAATAGCGTAAATACGCAGTAGCGTGCGCTACCAGGGCTGTAGCGTGCGCTACACATTAGTAGCGTTTAGCGTATATAGCGTACGCCTCAAGACTACTGTAAGAATTTTAAAATAACAGTCATTTTAGTTAAAAACTTGTTTTTAAATGGTGGTGATTGGCTATCTTTCCTTTTGAGTAGGTGGTGTTAGACTAATATTATAAGACTTTTTTAAAAAACTTAAAACAATCGTATCAGGGCTTTTGAACAGCCTTATTGCGGTGCCGCAGCAGCCGCAGGTTCCTCATTTTTGAAGCTTTGATTCCAAGATTTCGAAGAGCCCTTTCTCAAATCTGATTTTTGGAATTCAATCGGAATTACAAGAGCATCATCTTGCTGGAATTTCAGAAGCATTGAAGCCCAAACAAGTGAGAAATCGCGTATCCCTCTTTTCGCAGCCGCGCGGACACGTAACTCCCAAAAATCAATTTTCAGTTGATTGAATCTCTATTCAAGGTATGTTTTAGCCCTTTAATAATTGTTAATGAGTTTTATTTTTATTTATACTGAAATGTTGTGTTATTTTTTCATTTTTTTTCAATTTTTTTTCTTTTTATGGGGGCTGTGGTGTCTATGGCATGGATTTGACTCATCCAACCATCACGTGGGACACATGCGTGGGGTCCACTGTAGTGTTCTATGCCACGGCCCACGTGTGGGGGTCCTCTGTGGTGTTTTATGCCATGACCCACATGCGCGGCCATGGCCCACATGCGTGGGGTCCACTGTGGTGTGTGTATGGCATGGCCCACATGCGTGGGGACCATTGTGGTGTGTGAATGGCATGGCCCACATGTGTGTGGTCCACTGCTGTGTGTGTATGGCATGGCCCACATGCGCGGGTCCACTATGGTGTGTGTATGGCATGGCCCACATGCGTGGGGTCCACTGTAATGCATGTTTATTTTTTTGAAGAATGTGACTTTTATATAATTTGCTTTTTTCTTACTATTTAATATTTATCATATTTTTCTTTTCTTTTTTTATTAAAAAATAGAAGTATTGTGTAGCTTATGCTACACGCTACGCTATTTCGCTACACGCTACGGAGGGTTGAACGCTACGCAACACGCTACCGCTATTTAAAACACTGATGTATATGTATATGTGTATGGGGTAGGTTTTAAGATTTTTAATGGTTCACATCATGTTCTATTGTGTTTCAGGTCATTCCTTCTATCCTTATTGTATCAGTTGCCATGAGGGCATGCATCTCTTTTCTCAAGTGTTTATGACAACGAACGATTTGAAAAATGTGGAGCAGCTCAAACCTTCAAGATCACAGCTGTTGTTGTGAAGTAAGAGTTGGAAAATCATGACCAAAATGGGGAGCCTTGGCCGAAGGTTTAGAAATTCTGGGTTCTGTTAGGATCTACCATTTTCTTGATAAGATTTGGTTATATAACTTTTGTAATATTTTATTGAGCACGGTCCTTACTGGTAAAAGCATTCGTTTTTTCTTTTTCTTTTGTTAATTTTTTAAACTCTACCTATTGTGGGTTGCAGCGGATTTCTAAGAAAACCAAACGAGACTATGAGGCTTGTTATATCAACTGTAGTTGGAGTTGTGTTAGGTTTCTTGATAGGCATTTCATTCCCGACAGTTTCCTTAACAAGGGTATGTCAGTTCTACATTCATCTGTCTAATGTTTATAGGTATTTCCACTTCCTTATTCATCGTCTATGCTCTTTCATTAGGGAATGCATTTATTAATTGGTTGGGTCTTGGCTTAATTTGGCAGTTCAACTTCCCATCCAGCCTTTTCCCTTCCATTGACCTGACATACATTGAAGATAAGAACTCAGGCCGTTCAACCCAAGCATTATTAAACCATGCTTTCACTTCTGCAAAAGGTCGCAATCAAAACAGCTCAACCCAAATTCCTAATGTGAACAATACTACAAAGGTACTCCCTTTTGTTGGTCTTAAATGAGTTGCAGTATCTGAGTTTCGAACTGTGTAACTTTATCAAATGCTTATTTGCATAGCCTTTGTAACTTGCTTCGATAAACAGAGAAATGGCTTGTGCATTGCATTTCTGCATGTATCCATACAGCTCTACATGTATGTTTCTAAGGAGTTAGGATGCTTGAGTGCAAATGGGAACTTGATATTTCTCTATAATAGCTCACTACACTGGAAGCTGACTTTTAGGATGTGCAGGTACATTGCAGATTATGTAATAAGTTGTATTTATTTTCAATGTTCATGCAGTTTCTGGTTAGAGTAAGAGTGAATTTGATTAATGCTTACTAGTAAACCCTTCATGTTCTATTGACCATGTGATAAAAGTATTGCTTTGGTAAGCTTATTCAGCAGATGTAAATGAGGGCTAATTCATCTTCCTCCTCTTCCCTTATTTTTCTATTGTCCTCATTTTTCACACACACACACACACACACACATGTTTCATGCTTTTTCCTACCTTCCCAATTTTTTCTCTGCTTATAAGGGCCTCTTTGAGAGCAATGCTAGAAAAGAAGAGATTTTGTTTTCATTGATTCTTTTTCTTTCAGTGAAAATAAGTGGAATGAAAGGTGCTTTCTACTGTTTGAGAGGACACAAGATTTTTATTTTTTTTTTTCTGGAAAGTAAACACCCTTTTTCCATATATGTTAATTGGGAACAAGAGTGCAGCTGAGGAATACACAATAGCCAGAGCTAGCCTGTCAGTTGCCAATCCAGCCTAGTCGGTAATCGGTATAAGAGTATGCAGTTAAGGAGATTAGTTTGAGCAAATGTGAACTCTATGAGAAGGAATGTCTCACTAAACTGAAGAATATTCTTTACAAGATGGAAATATGATGGAGTTGGCTTTTGCATGAATTGACAACTTAATGCTCACTATATAACTCAAGTTAGGTTGAACAAGAGAGAGATGTTGTGAAGCGGTAATTATACCGTGATATGCTCAAATGAATCAAGAAAAGGGTCATTGTCATAGAGGGAAGGCTTAAGAAATGCATTAGTTAGGGGTTTGCAATCAATCATAAAACGGGAGACTACTGACCCTGATGAAAGATTGGTAGCCTTTACAGAAAATGGTGGAGATAACCTAAGGCCTTCATTGGGAAATGACTAACAAGAAGAACATGCTAGAATGGGATAGAACTTCCTAGGCATGTTTGCTCTGAGACAAAACTAATCCCGAGGAAACATTGGTAGCTTTCATGGAAAATGGTGGAAATGGCTAACAAGCAGGAAAACAAGGGAAGGAAGAGAGAACTTAGATGTCCCGCCCCAAATTCGGAACCGGGGAAGTACCACTTCCCAAGTCCCGAACTCAGGTCGGAGAACTTCCTCGCCACTTACCGGACTTGGTGAACAATTAGCGAACTTACCGAACAAGAAACCCAACTCATGGCGGAGATTTTTTTATTTTTTATTTTTTGAACGGTTAATCTGTTTAGGCGGTTACACATTTTGTTCATGGTATCAACGCATATCGAAGAGACGAACCTGTTCGACATGTCACACATAATATGGTGCACCAGCTCAACAGTAATGAAGGAAACAATAGCAAACTCCAACAGCTCTTGTATGCATCCTGAAAAAGTGTAAGTCATACGTATGAGCAAACCACAGCTCGTGAGTCTACTACTTGCCAGGAGTAAAATACGTCTTATTAGGGTGCTCCCGTAAAGACATCCAAAACAATTATAAGCATGTTATCAACCAATCATATTATCATAGGTAAGCAGGTTATCAATCAATCATGTCATACAACTACACATGTTATCATAAACATGACATCAATAATAGGCATGTCACTCAATAAGCGACCATGAATCATTAAAATAAATAATAATCATGAATAAGATAATCAAATTTCATTTTCTACTATATGACATACGATGGAAGGGCAATGACAGAGCTGGCGTGTGGAGTCGAGATGATAGTACGTGGTATCGTAAGCTGTGGTGTCCATCACAAGGGACTTCTATCCAAACCAATCTCATAGCTAAATTTGGATAGCTAGACTTAATGTGGTAAACTCCTGATCTCAGGTTGGTCGTGTACCCAATCGAAATCATGGCTATAGCGAAGGTTCACAAAATAATTTAGTTGCGCACCACTAGCCGAAGTAGATAATGAATGAATGAATTCAGATGCTGAGCACGCAACTCCTACTCAGTAAGTCCATATATAACTCCCACAACGCTTCCGATGTGGGAAAATGTTCTGCCTCACTGTATGCACAGTAGCCTGCCATCACAGTAGCTTGCCAACCACTGGTAGCTCGCCCAGGCCCTTAGGCCCCACCCACATCAACGTCCGCCCACGTGTGCAATAGTGACGGGGCGCCACAATATCAGAGTAATGCGGAAAATGCTGGCAAGTCCATAAATGCTATCAGCCGTACCAAGACTATGCGATGCAAAGCATGAATGTTGTCGGCCATACCAAGGCTATGTGATGCAAGGCATGAATGTTGTCGGTCATATCAAGGCTATGCGATGCAAGGCTTACATAGTCAAATGTCATATGTAAGATGCAATGTAAGCACACTAGTCCTCAGCTGGATCAACATACCAGTACAGTTCATCTCTGGACAATCACCGGGGTCTAGTACACTCAATATCAGCTTGCCGCCCCATCTAAGCGCACAACTGGGTAAGTGGAAGAGACATCACTATCCGCCTGCCAATATCGGGCCTGACTCGTTGATAACAGACCCATTCCTAAAGCTAGATCAGACTCAGCCTAGTCATTGCCCCCTCACTCGGGCGAGTAAAGCCACACTCCCTTCCGATTGACCATGACACAGTGGGAAGCGCGGCCAACTGGTATTCGGCCCTCATGCGCTCATGCATCCACTTAGTCTAGACATTGGAGTATCTTCCTGGTACCGTAAGGGTTTGGGGACTTTCATCCCAGGACATCTATGGTGCCCCCATGCTAGAACAAGTATTTCCGGTATCCAATCCTGTCATCCACGCTATGCCTGCGGAGGCTACAGCCCCGATGTCGCTAGGGCGTACAGTATTCATGTCACACAAATGTGAGATACATGAGTCACACTATCCAGTCATGCATCAATTCTGTGCGTACCGCGCGCTCATGTGGGGCAACTCCGTCTATCAGGGAGTCCCATGAACAATCTGCTTCATGGCATATGCTTTGATCAGTCACTCCTCATAACAAGCATGCAAATGATATGTATGGGCATGTATCATGATGCTATACTAAGCATATTCTCAGTGTGTCCTACTAGACTAGGTACACTAGCATGATTATCAGATATCAACAATAATCGGCCTAAACACAAGAATAGCTAATGTGACGTGAGGGTCCATATATTTAAGTGTCTTCAATAGCACACTGAGGCCCTATACCTCTTGTGAATACTTAATAAATGGCCACCATGGCTCCTATAACACGCACATACATAAAGTGCATAGGTTATGGTGGTACACAAGTTCTAACATGTATCATCATTATCATAGACATCATTCAACATCAAATTTATCCCCGTAACATATATCATGCAATCATGTGCATAGAGTACATAGCATATAGGGATTCACATGCATCATCAATATCATGGCCATTGTCCAATACATCATTATACATGCCCTAGGCATTAGTTGTCTATCATGCATAAGGTTATCCTTACGTCCACCAACATCATTTATTTATCATTATCCACGCATCAAGTAAAATATGGTTATCTTATCCACATTATCATCACGACAATCAATACGTGCATTATTATCACTTGGATATCAAGCATGATAGTCAACTAACATGTTTTGTCATCATGCATATATATATATAAAATATCATCATCATTACCATGAGGACCATTTTCACTTCATGATTAACATAAACAATGTCATAAGTGTTATAAATAATTACTCATCCATCATCAATGCATATGCTCTAATTCACCATCCATTAAATCATATCTATCATTTCAATCAACAACTCACAATCATCATTATCATGTTACCATACATGTATCATCATCTCACCCATCACTAAATGCGTCCTACCTAGTGTGACTTCCACACTGGACTTGAATTACATGCAAGGCATGGGGTCATATAGGTCAAGTGTGAGTCCCACTTAGTGAACCAATAGGCCAACCCAAGGGCATAAATGTCCAACCACAATGCTTTCAATGGTGTGGATCTAGTTTCACAACTAAGTGGGCCCCACACATTCCACCAACTAGAAATAATGCACAATCTCAAACATAAAAGATAACATGCTAACATCTTTCATGTCATATATCATATTGGGCCCACTAGCCACATACATAACAAACCAAGAAAAGCCCAATTATCCAGTTTATGCATTGTAAAATAGGTCTCTCAAAGCGTGGTCCACTTGACTAGAGGTAGTATGAAAGACACGCTCCCCCAGTAGGCAATGGGCCTGCCCAACAGGCTCAAGGAAGGTTACCATTGTGGGTTTCTCATTCCCCAACGATTTCTCTTAGTGTTGGGCCCACTTGGGCCTTAGGGTTGCATCATTTAGATGGGCCCAAGGCCACCTATGTCTTAAGAGAACATTTGGACAACAAGATCTGTCCACTAAATATTTTACAAGTTATACAACACCCATTTACAAAACATGTCAGGTGGACCTCATTACATGAAAGGTAAGGCCCATACAAGATAGCCCATACTAGATGGCCCACTTAAGGTTTTTAAGCCCAACAATATCTGAGAGTTATATTTCAGACTTCAGATGCTGCATTAAATGCTTTGGGAAGGTGGTGGACCATACTGACGTGGCCCCACATAAATTTTACATCAAACAGAGTTTTGCGCAAATGTTGGTTTCTGGCCATCTTCAATTCAGAATTATGATCATATGGGACCCACATATGGTGAAAGGAGGGATCCATCTAGTAGCTCTATGTAGGGGCTTTAAAAGATTTAAGGCAAACCTCATTGGTTTGGTGTATACAATTTACGGTGATATCCCAAATATGGGTACTTGGAGGAAATGTGTAGGAAACACAGTACAGAATTAGTTTTGGCCCGATCTTGAGTGCGTCCCATGATCACAGGGGACCACCTTTAAATGTCCCATCAGGTTTCCTTGGTTGTACTATATATGTACTTCAAAAACTATAAGCTGGGACCAACTGGTTGTGTGCACGTAATATTTGGTATAGGGCCAAACATAAGTACTTTGATTTTCTGCACAACCATGCCTGATCACATTTTGGGATCCACTCCCTGATCATGTGGGGTCTGATTTAGCCCGAGTAAAATATTATTTATCCATTCATTGGTATAGGTTAAAGGTTCTAAGTGGTGGTTTACTCATATCTCCAACGTGTGGTCCACTACAGAGGCCCAAAGTTGGTACAAAACACAAATAATCAGACAATTTCAGCAATGGGGTCTGTCACAACTTAGGGCCCAATTTCCAAACACTTAGGGATCATTCCTGACAAAAGGTGGGACATCCCAGCTCACTTATATAAGGATTAAACATCCCCCAAAGTGGGACCCTTAACTATAGAGTGTGGGGCCCACTACAAGGTGTCAAAGGGGCTTACATCAATACAATCAAGTACTTGTAAAATTTCAGCAAACAGAAAGTGCGAAGGAAATGAAATAGATCCAATGGCAAGTGGGGCCCACATGCTAGCAAATCATAGATAAGAGACGTAAAAATATACATGGGTTTCCAGATTGGATGAACTAATAAAATGCATAAATCACAAGCAATCCCACACCCAAGTGGGTAAATGAGAGGATAATTGTTATGTATAACATAGATCCAACATATTCATCAAGTAGCACATGAAATATATTTTGACGAAATCTCTATAATCAAATTCTCTGTTGGAAGATCTGATCCAATGGATGGTTTAGGAACAAGTCATTCAGGCCGCTTATAGGTTTCCAACCATACAGAGCCTTGGATCCATCTGGAACACATATAGAAATTCAAGATTTGTCCTTACAGAGGTATCTATCGGTCAAGAATTTTTTAAATTTTATCATGAAAGAATCTGACCATAGGGATCATACATATAATTATTAACTATCTCAAGTAAGTTAAAAACAAATATCAAATGCATCTGACCGTTGGAATCACGGATATCGACCACACAAGAATGGTCATAACAAGACCCCAAATACATCTTTCGTATACAGCCAAGATCTCAGCCGTCCGAACTCCAAGTGAGGATTATTATATACCGTTGGAAAGCTGGTTCGATTTTCTACGAATCCAACGAAACATATATTTTTAATACATTCATTAAAAGAGTTAAAAATGGGTCCATTTTAGGCAAATCGGAATCTTGCATGTGCTGCTGGACAACAGCCAAGTAAACTTGATATTACAGATGATTGGACCGTTGGATGGCTACGAAATTTGGTCCAAAGTTAGTTCATATTATTCCCAAGTTTCAACTCTGATCTTAGCGTGGTCGATTTTATATGATTTTTAGAACTTGTTGTCCAGATATGAAAATTAAAAATAAAATAAAAATGGATTACATGTGAAGGGTGTGGATATAATGTTCATCATGGTGGACCATACTGACATGGGCCACTTTGTTGACAACCATAGCAATAAATATATGCACACAAGAACTCCACACTAGTGGGCCCACACATATCAAGAAAATAAAAAGAGGAAGAAAGAGGAGGATGAGGAGGATGGGAGGAGGGGTGTAGACTTACCTCAATGGATGGATGGTTGGATGATGATGTGTGGTCCACTCCCTCTTTGATCAATGGTGGGCCACACCTTGGCCCCACTCTCTTTTAAAATCTCAGAATTTTTCTAAGTATAGGAAAAGAATAACTGTAAGAGAGCTCCTAGTCTTATATAGGGAATTGGGGGTTAAGGTGGCAAGATGATATGGAAAGTTTATGGGATCTTATTGATGCTAAAAGTGAGGTGGAAGGTGATATATGGTATGGGTAGTGGATGGATGAGGTGGATGGTACTAAGCATGCATCGGCCAAGGTGAAAAAAATCTAGACATGCATTGGCTAATGGATGCGTAAGGGTTATGGGTTGTAGGTGATGCATGATGGATGATGGAGTGTTGTAATTGGTTGTTTGAAGTGATGTGACACAAATCAAGACATGCATTGGATGCATGTAAACCATGATTAATTTCTAAGGCATAGGGAGAGAGCTAATGATGAGTTTTGGGATAGAATCCAATTTTGTCTTATAGTGTTTGTGATGCGGACACAAGTGCATTCAAGGTGTACCAACGAAGAAAGCGCCAACCACAAGTGCCGTCCTTGTGGATAGGCGACTATTGAGGAGCTGAAGACCTTTCACATGTGATTGGACATATAGAAGACCCCACTTAGGGAAGACACATGTGAAGGAAGATTGGAGAAAGAAAACCGAGCGCCCAAACTTTCCCATACTTATGTTATTTGCGCGTTTTTGACTTAGTTAGGGGTTTTTTAGTAATTTTATATCTTTATTTGCTTATCCTAGGGGTATTTTAGTAATTTTATGTCTTTATTTGCTTATTTAAGTGGGGTAAAGCCCTAAACTCGAATTTCAACTATTGATTAATGAAAAGCAAACCCTTTAGTTGCCTCCTTCCTCTCTTCTCTCTAATGGTGCTTCTTCTCTCCCCTTGATCTTCTTCTTCTAATTTCTTCTTGTGTCCCTCCAACTTCTTCAAGGTAATAATTTTCTTCCTTTTATTTTCCAGTTTTGGTTAATCCTTCTTCGATCAAAATCTTGAGAACCGATCTAAACCCTAAATCACCAAATTCTCAAATCCCTAATCCGAGAAACTTCTTGGTTCTTCGGACTAGTGATCTTCATTGATCGATTGGGTGTGACCATGCAAGATCAGGAGGTCTCATCCCTCGCTGGATCCAACCTAAGTAGTAATTGAATTCCATAACCCATGGTTGTAGTGATGGCCCGATCCATTGCATGTTTCAATTTGACGCCGGACAGCCCTAATTATGATGCATGCTCATGGAGATAATTAAACAGCGGAAATAAAGGAATAAATGATCTAAAATTCTAACAGTAATCATCATAATTGAGAAAATCATAAAGGAAACATGCAATGGATCGGGCCATCACTACAACCATGAGTTATGGAATTCAATTACTACTTAGGTTGGATCCGGCGAGGGATGAGACCTCCCGATCTTGCATGGTCACACCCAATCGATCAATGAAGATCACTAGTCCGAAGAACCAAGAAGTTTCTCGGATTAGGGATTTGAGAATTTGGTGATTTAAGGTTTAGATTGGTTCTCAAGATTTTGATCGAAGAAGGATTAGCCAAAACTGGAAAATAAAAGGAAGAAAATTATTACCTTGAAGAAGTTGGAGAGACACAAGAAGAAATTAGAAGAAGAAGATCAATGGGAGAGAAGAAGCACCATTAGAGAGAAGAGAGGGAGGCAACCAAAGGGTTTGCTTTTCATTAATCAATAGTTGAAATTCGAGTTTAGGGCTTTACCCCACTTAAATAAGCAAATAAAGACATAAAATTACTAAAATACCCCTAGGATAAGCAAATAAAGATATAAAATTACTAAAAGACCCCTAACTAAGTCAAAAACGTGCAAATAACATAAGTATGGGAAAGTTTGGGCGCTCGGTCTTCTTTCTCCAATCTTCCTTCACATGTGTCTTCCCTAAGTGAGGTCTTCTATATGTCCAATCACATGTGAAAGGTCTTCAGCTCCTCAATAGTCGCCTATCCACAAGGACGGTACTTGTGGTTGGCGCTTTCTTCGTTGGTACACCTTGAATGCACTTGTGTCAGCATCAATTCCCCTCGGGTGAGAAAAACTCGACTCCGATGAGTTGAAACTTTTGTAGCGCTCGAGTAGATCTAGATCAATACCCTGCAATGCGTCGCCCGACAGCCATGTAGATTCAGACGATGGTTTGTTCTTCCACTTGACAAGATACCTTTGGAAACCCCCATCTCTCGTAGATACTATCTCGTCATCCAAGATTTCCTCAATTGCTTCTTTATGGGTAATGGGTGGAGGAGGGGGTGGAAGGGGTTGAGTAGCAAACTTAGAAAAAAGGCCATGAAAGGGACGATGTATCAACAATGGGAGTATGGGCACGAACTAGATCTTCCACATTAAAAGTTGGATTAATGCTCATTTCAGATGGAAGGTCAACCCGATACGCGTTGGACCCAACCTTTTGTAATATCTTGAATGGTCCAGCACTACGCGCTTGTAATTTCTTTGCAGATCCTTGAGAGAATCGCTCTGGCCTTATTTGCACCATTACAGTCTCCTTCTTGAAATTCTTGCACTCTACGATGAGAATCAGCTGAAACTTTATAATCATCATTGCTCTTATTTAACTGCTGTCTAATATGTGTATGCAAATCATGAATATGGCGTGCGAATGCATCGGCTGACTCAGAAGACCTTTGGGTAACAGACATAGGTAAGAGATCTATGGGCATTCTAGGTTTATAACCACTTACAATTTCAAAAGGACTCAACCCTGTAGATCTATTAACTGACCCATTATAAGCAAGTTCAGCAGTTAGTAAAATTAGGTCCCAAGTCTTAACATGTTCACCCACTAGACAACGTAGAAGATTTCCAAGGCTACGGTTTACCACTTCAGTTTGACCATCTGTTTGTGGGTGGTAAGCAGTAGAAAATTGCAAACGAGTTCCCATAATGTGCCACAGTGTCTTCCAAAAATAGCTAGTAAATCGAACATCACGATCAGACACTATGGTTTTAGGTAACCCATGGAGACGCACCACACCATCAAAAAAAAGACGAGCAACATGAGACGCATCTGACGTCTTCAAACATGGGAGGAAATGCATCATTTTAGAAAAACGGTCCACAACGACAAAAACGGAATCGTGCTTTTTTATAGTCTTGGGAAGCCCGAGCACGAAGTCCATACTAATGTCCTGCCACGGAGCATGTGGCACTGGTAATGGCATGTACAACCCAGTATTTTGTTTTCTTTGTTTTGCCAGCTGACATGTTCGACACTGCCCTAAAACTTTGGCTACGTCTCGCTTGAGGCTTGGCCAATAGAAACGATCTTCCACGAGGACAATGGTCTTATCACGACCAAAATGGCCAGCTATCCCTCCTGAATGAAGCTCCCAGATGAGGAATTCTCGAAGGGACATACGGGGAATACAAAGTCTATCTCCCTTGAAAAGAAAACCATCTTTAAGAACATATTCACCCATAATATGCTAGTCACTAGAGAGCGACGCGTAAGTACCCCCAAAATCAGGACATACGGGGTATTCATCTTTCAGTTGCTCAAATCCGACTACCTCTACACTCAAGGAGTTGAGCAACGCCACTCTCCTACTAAGGGCATCCGCTGGTTTGTTTTCAACCCCGGCCTTGTGTTTCAAAACAAACGAATATTCCTGAAGAAACGCTACCCACTTGGCATGCCTTGGGTTGAGTTTCTTCTGAGAATGCAAATATCTCAAAGCCTCATGGTCAGAAAACAAAACGAATTCTTGCGGTAGGAGGTAGTGTCGCCAATGTCTCAGGGATTACACTACCGCATAAAATTCTTTGTCGTAAGTGGAGTATTTTTGTTTTGCCTCATTCAGTTTCTCACTGAAATAGGCCACTGGGTGTCCTTCTTGACTCAACACTCCACCTATACCGACACCAGACGCATCGCACGCTACTACAAAGACTTTAGAAAAGTCAGGTAGACGCATGACAGGAGCTTCCACCATCTTGCCCTTAATTTCTTTAAAAGCCTTGACGGCGGCTTTAGACCACACGAACTCTCCCTTTTTCATGCACTCGGTAATGGGAGCCATGATCGTGCTAAAACCCCTAATGAACCGACGATAAAAAGTTGCTAGGCCGTGAAAACTTCGCACCTCATGAATGTTCCTTGGTTTTGGCCACTCAACTATGGCCCTAACTTTTTCAGGGTCTGCGCGCATCCCTTCAGATGACACTATAAATCCTAAGAACACAACTTGGTTAGACATGAATGCACATTTCTTAAGATTAGCGTACAACTTTTCCTTCCTAAGGACACTACAGACCTTCTTTAAATGTTCAAGGTGTGATTCCTTAGTGGTACTATAAATAAGAATATCGTCAAAGTACACCACTAGGAATTTTTCCATGAACGGCCTCAAAGTTTGTGTCATCACCCGCATGAAAGTACTGGGTGCGTTAGTCAAGCCAAAGGGCATGACCAACTACTCATACAGCCCATCTTTCGTCTTAAACGCCGTCTTCCACTCATCTCCTGGGCGTATACGAATTTGGTGATATCCACTCTTGAGGTCTATCTTAGAGAATATAGTGGACATGGCCATCATGTCAAGCATATCATCAAGTCTAGGTATAGGGAACCTATACTTGACAGTAATTTTGTTTATGGCACGGCTGTCCACACACATGCGCCACGTGCCGTCTTTTTTTGGCGTCAACAATGCAGGCACGGCACACGGGCTCATACTCTCTTGGATGAAACCCTTTTGTAGAAGCTCATCAACTTGCTTCTTCAACTCTGCATGCGCTGCAGGGTTCATCCTGTAGTGAGGAAGGTTCGGTAGAGTAGACCCTGGGACAAGATCAATGGCATGCTGTATGTCCCTCATAGGTGGCAACTCATTCGGTAAGTCTTCAGGAAATACATCACTGTATTCCTTCAGGACCGAGGTCACCTCACAGGGCAACTCTGATGGAACCTCAGGTGTAATTTCTCTAGCCACAAAGGCATACACCATAGAATCCTCCTTAGCCTCTTTTTCAAACTCTCTTGCGCTGATTATATGTAAAGACCTAGGTTTGGATTTCCCCATTTCTCTAGGCTCACTTGCCTTCTCATCCTTCTTCCTCCCAAGTGGAAGGAATCATTAAAGAACGTGCTGCCACACGTGGTGGTAGTGAGGGAACGTAGAAGATTTAACATGTTCACCCACTAGACAACGTAGAAGATTTCCAAGGCTACGGTTTACCACTTCAGTTTGACCATCTGTTTGTGGGTGGTAAGCAGTAGAAAATTGCAAATAAGTTCCCATAATGTGCCACAGTGTCTTCCAAAAATAGTTAGTAAATCGAACATCACGATCAGACACTATGGTTTTAGGTAACCCATGGAGACGCACCACACCATAAAAAAAGAGACGAGCAACATGAGACGCATCTGACGTCTTCGAACATGGGAGGAAATGCGCCATTTTAGAAAAACGGTCCACAACGACAAAAACGGAATCGTGCTTTTTTATAGTCTTGGGAAGCCCGAGCACGAAGTCCCTACTAGTGTATTCTCAGGTGGCATGGGATTAAGTTTGATCTTTTTACCATTATACATAAAAGTACACGCATTCGAACGGCCAAAGATCGTGACATCATTATCGAATAGCCACGGTCTACCTAGGATAACATGTCCCACATCCATAGGTAAAACATCACACCACAGGGACTCTTTGTATGACCCAAACTTGATGGGGACTAGACATTGCTGGGTGACAGGTAGGGATGTCTTGTCAACACAAGAAACTTTATACGGGTCTGGATGAGGTGTGGATTTCAGTTTTAAGCGATCTAAGGTGCTAGTGGAAATCACATTCTGACAACTTCCACTGTCCACTATCACCTTACAATTCTTTTCACCACACTTGGCAATAGTGTAAAAGATAGTGCTTCGACGCTAGTCAGCACTACTTCTAGACTGAGCTAACACACGCCTGACTACTGCAAGCGTTGCTTCTCCATCCACTTCTTCTTCATCAGTAAGTCCTCCTTCAGGGTGATACTCTTCAACTTCATAATCACCTTGGTCATCTCCACCCTCGTGGGGCTCGCCTATAACTAAGGCTCTCCCACGGCTCTTCGTAGGACACTGATTAGACATGTGGCCAAGGCTGCCATACTTATAGCACCTCACTTGGCTCATGTTACTAGGACCGGCACCAAGAACCCCTTTGCCCTTGTCCTCCCTAGGCCTAGACGGAATGGTCGCCTGTGCCCTAGGTTGACCACCAATATTAGGTCTAGTTCCTTGGGAACTAGATCTAGCACTGGAGTCTCAGGACTCAAAACGACGAACGACAGGAGCCTTCAGATATTGCTCTAACTCCTGCACTACTTGATATGCTTCATCTAAGTCCGTTAAGGGCCGAGTAATAAGCTCGTGCTGAAGATCCGCACAAAGGCCCGTCTTGAAACGCGAGAGCATTACTAGAGGGTCTTCTCGGATATCACATCGCATCACATACTCTTCAAATTTAGCGATGTAGTCAGCAGCAGGCATTGACCCTTGGCGTAAGGATTGCCATTGGTCAAGGAGCTTCTGACAGTATGAGAGAGGAAGGTACTTCTCCTTTAATTTCTCTTTCATCTCATACCAATATGTGATAGGGGCTCTACCAACTCTCTCTATCCTACGCTCGGTGTTAGTCCAGAAGAGCTTGGCTTGACCCACAAGCTTCATCTTAGCAAACTGCATTTGACGGTTTTCTGACATGCCATACCACTCAAAGTAGTGGTCCATGTCAGCAACCCAGTCAAGGAATGCCTTGGGATCCAAGCGTCCATCAAAACTCGGGGCCTCAACTCGCACACTCTTCATCGCACGCTCATCTGGATCATAACGGTCTTGATGACCACATGTGGCTCGTGCCTCTCGCACCACACCACGACCGTTACCACGATCTCTATCCTCACTACCACCACGTGTAGCAGCGCGTTCTTCAATGATTCTTTCCACTTGGGAATGCGCATCTTCCCCTACAGCGGGGTTTTCCTTTTGGGACGCCTCTAGTTGCTCCACCTTAGTCATGGTAGTAGTGATTTGGTTCTCAAGGCGGGCAAACTCACGCCTTTAACCCGCTTCTAAGGCGGTTATCTTTTGTATCAATTTAGCAAGTTGCTTAGATAACTGCTCGTTATTCATGGTAGGTTGAAGTCCGAAACCTCTACCTCTTCTCGTGGGCATACAATGAAGACTTGAACCAAACTCTACCTAACTAGACTACTAGGTATTATGACTTTCAAGATGAATGCGATGAATGCAAAACTACTATGAACTGACACAATTAAGTTGAAACAGGAAACAACTCAAATCTGAAAATTTTCCAGATTAGGAACTTTCTAAAATTGGAAAGTTTCTAAAATTGAAAGCTTTCTAAACCTGGAACTTTCCTAAGTTAAACCTAAAAATCAAAACCCTAATTTGATAACTCGATCTAGACAAAAACCATGCAAGCCTAGGCTTTGATACCAAATTTGCATTCTCAGAAGAAACTCATTATGGGAACTCGTTTGCAATTTTCTACTGCTTACCACCTACAAACAGATGGTCAAACTGAAGTGGTAAACCGTAACCTTGGAAATCTTCTACGTTGTCTAGTGGGTGAACATGTTAAGACTTGGGACCTAATTTTACCAACTGCTGAACTTGCTTATAATGGGTCAGTTAATAGATCTACAGGGTTGAGTCCTTTTGAAATTGTAAGTGGTTATAAACCTAGAATGCCCATAGATCTCTTACCTATGTCTGTTACCCAAAGGTCTTCTGAGTCAGCCGATGCATTCGCACGCCATATTCATGATTTGCATACACATATTAGACAGCGGTTAAATAAGAGCAATGATGATTATAAAGTTTCAGCTGATTCTCATCGTAGAGTGCAAGAATTTCAAGAAGGAGACTATGTAATGGTGCGAATAAGGCCAGAGCGATTCTCTCAAGGATCTGCAAAGAAATTACAAGCGCGTAGTGCTGGACCATTCAAGATATTACAAAAGGTTGGGTCCAACGCGTATCGGGTTGACCTTCCATCTGAAATGAGCATTAATCCAACTTTTAATGTGGAAGATCTAGTCCGTGCCCATACTTTCATTGTTGATACATCGTCCCTTTCATGGCCTTTTTCTGAATTTGCTACCCAACCCCTTCCACCCCCTCCTCCACCCATTACCCATAAAGAAGCAATTGAGGAAATCTTGGATGACAAGATAGTATCCATGAGAGATGGGGGTTTCCAAAGGTATCTTGTCAAGTGGAAGAACAAACCATCGTCTGAATCTACGTGGCTGTCAGGCGACGCATTGCAGGGTATTGATCCAGATCTACTCGAGCGCTACAAAAGTTTCAACTCGTCGGAGTCAAGTTTTTCTCACCCGAGGGGAATTGATGCGGACACAAGTGCATTCAAGGTGTACCAACGAAGAAAGCGCCAACCACAAGTGCCGTCCTTGTGGATAGGCGACTATTGAGGAGCTGAAGACCTTTCACATGTGATTGGACATATAGAAGACCCCACTTAGGGAAGACACATGTGAAGGAAGATTGGAGAAAGAAGACCGAGCGCCCAAACTTTCCCATACTTATGTTATTTGCATGTTTTTGACTTAGTTAGGGGTCTTTTAGTAATTTTATATCTTTATTTGCTTATCCTAAGGGTATTTTAGTAATTTTATGTCTTTATTTGCTTATTTAAGTGGGCAAACCCTTTGGTTGCCTCCTTCCTCTCTTCTCTCTAATGGTGCTTCTTCTCTCCCCTTGATCTTCTTCTTCTAATTTCTTCTTGTGTCCCTCCAACTTCTTCAAGGCAATAATTTTCTTCCTTTTATTTTCCAGTTTTGGCTAATCCTTCTTCGATCAAAATCTTGAGAACCGATCTAAACCCTAAATCACCAAATTCTCAAATCCCTAATCCGAGAAACTTCTTGGTTCTTCGGACTAGTGATTTTCATTGATCGATTGGGTGTGACCATGCAAGATCGGGAGGTCTCATCCCTCGCCGGATCCAACCTAAGTAGTAATTGAATTCCATAACCCATGGTTGTAGTGATGGCCCGATCCATTGCATGTTTCCTTTATGATTTTCTCAATTATGATGATTACTGTTAGAATTTTAGATCATTTATTCCTTTTATTTCCGCTGTTTAATTATCTCCATGAGCATGCATCATAATTAGGGCTGTCCGGCGTCAGTATGTCTTATATGTGCTAGTTTTTTATTTTGTCATGTAGCAATTGTCTCATTTGTTGGTAATTTCCATGTTCTAAAAGTGGGCTGGGCTTTAGGCCCACATTGGCTCAAGTCCAATGGGCTTAGCATAATAAAAGTTGCTTGTGTTACTGGATACATAATTTGGGCCTTACATTCAATGGGTCATATTTCACTAACGGAGCGTCGGATTGATGCGCGGTTTTCACCATTGCGATCGCAATGACGACGCAGTCCACATGATAGAGGTCTCAAGATCATCTAGAACAAATCACTTGGGTGAGTTTTCTAGGTGCACTAGGTGCAGTGTATGGTCTATCAACGGTGCGAGTTGGGACACGTGTGCACATGAGCGATGTTGCAAAAGACCAGGATCCCACATTAGATGAACCAATGAAAATAATGTCGTCAATACACAGAAGAAGAATGACAAGACTAGAGGAGTCTAATCGAACTAACATAGATAATCTGCATGGCTACACTTGAAACCAAGCTCAAGCAAATGATAGACCATTCAAACCAAGGACAAGTTGCCTGCTCAAGTCCATCACCGTTCTTATGTAGTTAAGAAATATGAGTTAGACGAGAGGAGTCAAGAAAGCCTTGATGTTGCCTGCTATGAAGAAAAACATTCTCGACTTAAATTTGTCAAATGGACCAACCTCAAGAGATAACAACAGTGTTAACAGTTGCAGGTTTTACTATAGGGCTGATGGTTTCATCAAAATCCAGTGATATTGATTATAGCCTTTAGCTGTAAGAGAAACCTTGTATCACAGCCACCTCCCAGTATGTGTTTCATGTGCAAGTCCATGGAAGAAGTGGTGAACCTTCTTTCTGTCAATTATAGGCTGGAAGGTATATTTGGTGCATATACTTCAAGCTCTGCTTACAACTCAGTGGATCTGCACTGATTTTCCCTGTGATTTCATGAAGGCCTTCAGGTGGGATTTTCTTGGGGATGTGGGCCACCAAAGCTGTCGATCTGTTTTTGAACCTCTTGTTGGTTCATAGATGAAAATATGCACTGGGTTCTTTCGTAAGTTGCTGTAAGATGTCTACCCAGGCATGTCAGCCCTTTCACTTACCTGATTGGCGCTTTGGGGATCATTGCCTTGCAAATTATTTAGTTGATAGATCTTGCCTGTCCTACTGGAATTGTTGACGGAAATTTCATTGGCATACTCCGAAAATGGGGCAATGGTTGGTTTAAGTTACTGTTTCTTGCTTATGCTTTTCTAATTTGGCCTTTGAAGAAGGTAAATCAGTGAATTTTCCACAATGAGCTTTTGGCTCAAGTGGTTATGGTTAAGGTCAGAAGGCATATTATCAGGTGGTCTCTTTCATGTAGAGCTCGAAGGCATGATTGTGGATGGTTTTCTCCTCCAATTAGAACTTTGACCTCTTCTCGCTCAGGCTAGGATTCCTATATATATGCTTTTCTTCCTCGTTTGGATTGGGTTTTGAGGTGGCTCTTTCCCTAAATGATGTTAGGATTTGGGATCATTTGAGCACTTTCATGTTTTGGGGACTCATTCCCCTTGATGTATGTTGCTTTTTTTTGTCAATAAAATTGTGTTGTCCATGGAAAAATTACTTTACTCATAGAATAGGAATCTTTCTCATTTACTGTTGTGGTATTAACTACCAATCACCCTTATGATTGTGATGCAGATATATGTTCCATCAAATCCTCATGGTGCAGAGAGACTACCACCAGGTATCATTGTATCGGAATCGGACTTCTATCTCCGCAGACTTTGGGGCAAGCCCAGTGAGGTGTCTGGCCTAACCTTTACCTGGATACAGATATAATTGTAGAGTTACTGTTCACTACATTCTTTACTGCTTGTCACTTTTATGGGTGCAAGCACCTTTGTGTACTTTGTAGTGCGGGTAACCAAGAAAAATGCTTCATCCAATCTAGTGCTCCATGCCTGCTTTTTTGTGAAATTTAGGAAAGATCTTAAGATATTGGATTGGAACTCAGAAAGAACTCATGTCAAGTTGATTTTTTCTTTTTTTGAAAGGTAAGAATTTATTAAAAAACGGTGGCCAGAACCATCCCAAACAACTGTACAGAAAAAAGAATATATATATATCTCCCCCCCCCCCCCCACACACACACACACACAACACACGCACTCTTTATCAGAGAAGTTTCTTCTAAAATGAGAAATCCAGATTCCTCCATGACCATTATGAAAAAATGCAATCTTTCACAGGGATCAACGGATTAGAACAGACTGCAAACAGAGAAGGAAAGGCTTCGGCCAGCGAAGATTCACCACACCAATCATCAAGCCAGAATCTAATTTCGTTCCCATCCCCAAGAGAAAGGACACCTTATCTTGAATGCAATGAGATAGCCTAACAATGTTTCTCCATAGAAACAATGCTTTATACAAGGAGGAATCCTTACATTCACCATCCCGAGGCCGAAGTACCATATTTGGCTGCTATGACCTGTTTTCAATCCCAAATCTCCAAATCCACTTGGCAAGAAATAACTAGATACACATGCCATTCGTTATTGTGCTGGATAGATCCATGGTTAATGTGCTCTCATAATTAGCCATTTATGTTACTTTGCATTAATAGTTGGAAACTGTATATGAAGTACATCTTGAATTTTGGAGGAATGCTCTGGTGAGAAATGTACTACTTACATTAGTCAGTGCTGGGATTTCTTGTTCTCTTCTGTTTACCTTATTTATGATGAGCAAATTCTGCTGCAGTCTTATTGAATGTATATGACAATCCTTACAGGAGATCCACGGTTGCTTGACTCTCAAGAGATCTTCTGTCACTTTTGTGCTGCTGCTGCATTTATAGTTTCAATCTATGATTCACCTCACTTTGTCTCTGGCTCATTAGATGTGCTGGTAGACAGTGTGTGTGTGTGAGTGATCCAGGGTTCAATCCCTGAAAGTGTTACCTTTCATAAAAACAAAAAACAAAAAAAATATGATGCACCTCACTTTAGACTTAAGGCACAACTTATTTAGGAGATGCCTCCCTTCTGCCTCTTTATGTTTAATTTATGATCATGTTTGCACTCTGTTTTAAATATCAGATGTAACTATTTGTGACTTGTAGCGTTCAGCTAAGACATTGTCTGGGTTGATGTTGCTCTGTTTTTGTTATAATGGAATGCTGTTGTAGATGTAACTTGTTTTTCTTGTATATTATGTAAGATTTCACCTTCAAAAGAAAAGTTGTAATGATTTTCAACACAAGTTAATTAGATTGCCTGCTTCAATAGCTTAACTTCTCATGAGTTGACCACTAGCAATAATCCTTGACCAATGTTTTAAGTATCAACAGTATCCGCCGATATATCTCACGATATATCTTGTATCCCACTTGTGCGATACGAAACACACAAGTAGTGGGATATATCCCACATGTTCGATCTAGTGAACATTTTTTTTCCGATCCTTTTGTTTTCTGTAAATCATGTTAAATCAGTGTCAAATTGTTACAAATCCATGATTTTTCATGTTTTGTGTGAAAAATCATATATTGGGAGCTTCAATTTGGAGATTTGGGGGAGATGGGCCGAGCTGCAGAAAATCGGAAAAAAAATCAAAATTTCCCAATTTCTCTCAAATTGGTTGCAGTTTGTGTCCAAACATAAAATCAAACATGTATGTAGCCTGATCTAGTGATTCTTCTTTTGCTTTTGAATTACATTTATAAATTATATGAATAGACTTTTAATATACTTGCATCAATTCAGTTATACCGCGCATAGATTAGGACCCCATACAAAGAAAAGCTATAAGTGTCTTTTTTAATTGCCATTGAAGTTTCATTGAAAAATTCGACTAATTTCACAATTGTTTCCAACAACACCGATACGTTACGCGATACAACCGATATATCCCATATGATAACCAATGCGTATCCGTATCCCAAGGTGCGATACGTAACGCATACTGATATTTCGAACACTGTCCATGACTACGACTTCAGTAATCATCATCAGAGTAGAACTATTTGAAATAGTCTCTAAATTTACATTAAGATGTGTGATGTTCTCCATTGTATCTATTGCTCCTTTTCTTTATGATAGTAAATAAACTACTGTGGGATTATTTTTCTTTCATTCCAGTAAGCTCATCATTGATGTACACCATTTGGCCTTAATGTTTTTTTAAATGTGGTCAAGACTCGATATACTTTGGGAAGCATATTTGGCTTATTTGTTATGTTATTATTTTTGCCCACCATTTGTTTGGAAACCTATGTTTTATCTATCAGTATTATCACACAACCTTGGAATATAGAAACGTATAGGTATTGCATGGAAAATATTGCATGTTTTGGGGAATGTATCCCAGCATAAGGGAAGATGCATGTGGCTAGGTGATGCATACATGGGGCCCCGTGGGCCCAATTCGAGTGCTTAGCCCATTGAAGACCCCACATGCATGATTATGCATCTTTGAAGGCCCCACACTAGGAAGATGCATGTGGACTACGTAGTTGGACCATTCTGACCGTTGGATCATCGTCATTGGACATATTGATTGTGGGCCACAAAATAGTTTAGTTTATTTTGTTGTTTATATGTTTGTTATTTTTTGGTTAGCTTATATTTTTGCTAAGTTTAGGGAGTTAGGAAGAAATTTTATTTTATTGAGCGTCTTTATGTGAAACTTTTTATTTGAAAGTATTTTTTTTGTAAAAATTCTTTCTTGAGACTATATAAGGCTTGGACGTCCACACCCTAGCCCGTTATGAAGCATATGAAATGAAGTTCATCTTTCTCTTTACTTTGTGTTGAAGTAAAACCCTATGTAATTGGAGTGATTTGGTGCGATGCCATGAAGTGAATCAAGTCTCTTTCATTCTCTTCCATTAAAATGTATTTCTTTTCTTTTCTCTCTCTTTCTGTCTAGTTCTCTTTTCTTCTTTCTCCAATAACATACAATCCCTATCTCCATCCTTCTTATTCTTTATTCTAAGCCATACACCCGCAACCTAACCTGTCCCAAACTCTCATCCAACCCACTCTACCCGGCCGTCCCCACCTGTCCGTACAACTGTATGGATAGACTTGTAGGGTTGTCCGTACAGTCAGCCTCCCCCCACCTATCATCCTTTGTTTACTCTATTCAACCATAATCCCTAAAATCCTAAATCCCAAACCTAGTTTCCTAAAAAATCCTAACCCCAAGTCCCTAAAACTTCAAACCCTAATTCCCAAATCCCCAAACGTTATTTTTCCCAAATCTGAAAATTTGAACCTATTTTCCAATTCATTAAACCTCTAAATCAGCCTTGGGCCTATCAACCCTAACAAAGACAAGTACCTCCTTTGAAGCATATGGTAAATGGAAGTCCTACCTTCCATGGGTCCTATCTAATCATGTTTTATAAGATCTAACTGACAGGTTGTGATTTAGTCTTGAATTTAAGCATAGTTAAATACTTGAATTTGATAAGCTTGTGATTGATTAACATTATTTTGTGCTTTAAATTATTCTAGTTAATCCATTGATGATCGCATTCCATCATTCTAGGCTAAGCCATCCATCCTGCATCAAATTTTGGTATTAGAGTGTAGGTCTAACATAGGACTTTCATGTTGCATACAGGTTAAGTTTTCGTATTGCCGTGTCTAGGATTAGTAGTCCTCCCATTCTCATTACATTGCATTTAAAGTCTTTATTTCCTAGGTGTCCCTTTAGGCCCCTAGTTTATGCACGCTCGTACTAGGCATGGTTTTGGTCTTCACCCCACAATAAATTCAGAACAACTTGCCAAGGCTATTAATGCCATTAATAATTGTCTCGCAGCCATCGAGGCCTAAAGTAGAGCCACCACTAACTAACTGGCAGCCCTTTAGAATGGAGACCAACACCCACATGACCCAGTTGGAAGCTTCCCTCCAGTCAAACCTCGATAATGGAGAAGATGGTCAATCTTAAGCGGGAAGTGAAGTTAGAGGACGTGGTCAAGGTGTTGGCTGTGGTGGGGTGCGTACCCTACCACCCCGTGGAGAGTACCTAGACCACCATGATCCTGATGAGCGGGTAATAAAGAGTGTAAAGATTAAGGCATCGAACTATGATGGTCGCTTAGACCCCAAGGCCTTCCTCGATTGGCTTGCAAATATGGACCATTCATTATTTTAGTGGTACGATATGTTCGATCACCGATGGGTGAGGTTCACCAAGATGAAGTTGGTGGGCCAAGCCAAGTTATTTTGGACAAATGTCAAGTGGAAGATGAGAGGTTTGGAGATGATCCGGTCTCATTGTGGGCCAAGATGAAAGAGATCTTGGAGGAAAAGTACATTCCTCTCTCGTACCGCCAGAACCTTTTGGATCAATGACAACCCCTTCGGCAGAGTTCAATGCCCATGGCTGATTACATCGTCAAGTTTGATGAATATATGATGCATTGTAACATTAAGGAGGACCTGTTAATGACCCTTTCTTGTTTTAGAATGAGCCTCTGACCTAAGCTTCACCGCGAACTTGTTTTAGCACCCTAGAGTAAATATCTGCCTAAAATCGATGCTAGTAATGAAGAAGTTGAAGGAGTTGAGACCGTGCCACTTGCGGTTGTCAGACTCGTCTTAAGTTAACCCAGGTTAAGGAGAGTGATGATTGGTGCATGAATTCAATTTTCCACACTTATATTAAGTGTGGTGACCAAAAAAAAAAATGTGGTGACAAAAACTGCAATGTGATAATTGATAATGGTAGTTGCACCAACATGGTCTCCGCTAGCACTGTAAATTGCTTAGGTTTGAATCCCGTTTCTCACCCTCAGTCCTATCGAGTTTCATGGGCTGATGCGTCCTCGATACCGGTTTCTCAGCGATGTCTTATTCCCATTTAGTTTGCTTCCTACAAAGACACACTGTTGTGTGATGTTTTGCCTATGAATGTAGGCTACATAATTTTGGGTAGACCTTAGTTGTATGAACATGATGTAACATTATTCGGTTGCTCGAATACGTGTTCATTTATGTATGAAGATAAGAGGATAAAACTTAATCCTCCTCTGCCCAAGAGCACCTCAGAGAAGAAAGAGGATGTCAAGAAGAGTGATCCTAAAGATGTGAGGAAGTCCTAGCCTAAGTCTCCATATAATAAATGCCAAAGAGTTTGAAAGGGAGACTAAAGCTGACTCGATGGTGCATGCCCTCGTTACAAGGGAGGTCACACTTGAGGCTAGCGTAGAGTTGTCCCCTGAAGTGATTTCGATGTTGAAGGAGTTTAGAGATGTTTTTTTTGAGGACCTACAAGATGAGTTTCCACCCATGCAAGACATTCAACATGCCATTGATTTTATCCTCAGGTCGATTCTACCAAACCTTCCTTACCATCGAATGAACCCCACAGAGCATGCGAAGTTGAAGAGACAAGTTGATGAGCTTCTTAGGAAAGGGTTCATTTTGGAGAGTTTGAGTCCATGTGCCATGCCAGCCCTCCTCATGCCTAAGAAAGATGGCACTTAGCGGATGTGCGTGGACAGTCAGCCTATCAACAAGATCACGGTCAAGTATCAGTTTTCTAGACGACGTCTTGATGACATGTTGGATATGATGGCCAGTGCCGTGATTTCTTTTTCCAAGATCGACCTCAAAAGTGAGTATCATCATATATGTATTCGCCTAGGAGATGAATGGGAGATGACCTTCAAGATGAAGGATGGGCTATACAAGTGGTTAGTCATGCCTTTTGGCTTGGCCAACGCTCCGAGCATGTTCATGAAAGTGATGACCCAAGTACTGAGGCCCTTTATTTTGTAAGTTCCTGGTGGTATATTTTGACAACATCCTTATTTATAGTACCTCAAAGGAACAACATCACCAGTTGAGGCAAGTTTATGGGGTCCTTTAGACAAATTATATGCCAACCTGAAGAAGCGTTCTTTCATGTTTGACAAAGTTATCTTCTTAGGGTTTATTGTTTCATCCGAGAGCATATCCGCAAACATTGAGAAAGTTAAGGCCATAGTAAGTTGTCCTAAACCGCAGAACATTCATGAGGTGTGTAGCTCCCATGGGTTAGCTACTTTCTATAGGCAGTTCATTTGAG
This sequence comes from Magnolia sinica, assembly GCF_029962835.1. Classification (NCBI taxonomy): domain Eukaryota; kingdom Viridiplantae; phylum Streptophyta; class Magnoliopsida; order Magnoliales; family Magnoliaceae; genus Magnolia; species Magnolia sinica. The sequence continues at coordinate 63,978,273 of NC_080577.1, forward strand.
GCTTTAGTTCCATTATGGCTCCCATCACAAACTGCATTAAGAAGGGAAAGTTCAAATCAATTAACGCTGCCTCCAAGGCGTTCAAGGAGATTAAGGGCAAGATGATTGAAGCTCCCGTCATACGCCTTCCAAACTTTTTCAAAGTCTTCGACGTTGTGCGTGATGCTTCTGGTGTAGGTATAAGTGGAATACTTAGCCAAGAAGAGCACCCTGATGCTTATTTCAGTGAGAAGTTGAATAAAGTGAAGCAACAATACTCTACCTATGACAAGGAATTCTACGCGATAGTTTAATCCCTATGACATTGGTGACATTACCTACTATCGTAAGAGTTCGTATTGTTTTCTGACCATGAGGCTTTGAGATAACTCCCAGAAGAAGCTAAACCCAAGGCATGCCAAGTGGGTATAGTTTCTCTAGGAGCACACCTTTGTTCTGAAACACAAGGCCGAGGTCGAAAACAAACCTGCTGATGCCCTTAGTCATCGAGTGGCGTTACTCCAATATCTGTGTGGAAGTCACTAGGTTCGAACAATCGAAGGGAGAATATTTTGCGTGCCCAGATTTTGAGAAGGTGTACACGCCACTTTTGGATGATCAATCGAAGAGTGATAGTGGGTTTATCCTAATCTTTGAATTTCTATTTAAAAGTGACAGGCTCTTCATTCCCCACACCTCCCTACGAGATTTTCTTGTTTGCAAATTTCATGTCGGAGGAGGAGCCATAGACTATTGCCTTTGTCGAAGATAGATTTTATTTGTCCAGTTTGAAGAGAGTCACTGCCAAAATTATTGGGCAATGTATGATTTGTTAGTTGGCAAAACAGAAAAGACAGAACACCGGATTATATACGCCTTTGCCAGTGCCACATGCTTCGTGGTAAGATATTAGTATGAATTTCGTGCTTGGGCTACCCGAGACGATTAGAAAGCATGATTTCATCTGTGTAGTGGTGGACCGTTTTTTGAAAATCGCCCATTTCCTCCCATGTTTCAAAACGTCTGATGCCTCTAATATTTCCAAGATTTTCTTTGGAGAGGTGATTCGCTTGCATGGTTTGCCAAAAACCATTATGTCTAACAGAAATATGTGATTCATGAGTTATTTTTGGAAGACACTTTGGCACATGATGGGTACGGGACTTCAGTTCTCGTCGGCATATCATCCTCGAACTGATGGTCAAACAGAAGTGAAGCTTAGGAAACCCGTTGCAATGTCTTATGGGTGGCCATACTAGGACTTGGGATTCAGTGTTGCTCGTCGCAGAGTTTGCGTGTAACAGTTCCATTAATAGGTCGATAGGCATGAGTCCTTTTAAGGTAGTACATGGTTACAAGCCTAGGAAACCTATAAATCTTATTCCCATGTCAATTTCCCATAGACCTTTAGAGTATGCAAATGCATTTGCACGCCATATCCATGATTTGCATAATAAGATTAGAAAATGGATTAACATGAGTTACAATAATTACAAGATATTTGCCGATTCTCATCGCAGGTTTAAAGAATTTCAAGTAGGTTACTATGTAATGGTTCGTATAAGGCCAAAACGGTTTCCACAAGGGGCCGTTAGAGAATTACAAGTTCGTAGTACCAGTCCTTATAAGATATTAAGAAAATTGGGCCCTAATGCGTATGTTGTAGAACTCCTACCTAATATGGGTATTAGCTCTTTTTTAAATATCGTTATCACGTAATATATCGCACCCTTGGGATACAGATACATATTGGTTATCGCATGGGATATATCGGTTGTATCACGTAATGTATCGTCGTTGTTGGGAAACATGGAAACATTGGGAAATTGGTCAAATTTTTCAATGAAACTTTAGGGATTGTTGAAAAAGACGTCAATACACACTTAGAAATCAGAACATTACAAAAAAAAAGTGCACATAATAAGGGTTTCCTTTGTATGGGGTCCTAATATATGCGCTTTCCAACTAAACTGATGCAAGTATATTCAAAGTCTATTCATATAATTTATAAACGTAAGAAGACATGTATGGAAACACAAGCAATACATTCAAAAGCAGAAGAAGAATTACTAGATCAGGTTACATACATGTTTAATTTCGTGTTTAGATACAAAGATTGTAATTGATTTGCGAGAAATTGAGAAATTTTGATTTTTCTCAATTTTCCACAACTTGACCCATCTCCCCTAAATCTCGAAATCGAAGCTCCAAATCCATGATTTTTATGGAAAATATGAAGAATCATATATTTTTAACCATTTGACACTGGTTTAACATGATTTACAACAAAAACATGGATCGAAAATAAAAAATGCTCACTGGATCGAATAGGTGGGATATATCAGCACTACTTGTGCGTTTTGTATCGCATAAGTGGGATAAAAGATATATCGTGGGATATATCGACTGATATCGTCGATATTTAAAACACTGGTATGTACAATCAACCTCCCCCTTACTTTCATCCTTTGTTTACTCTATTCAAACCCTAATCCCTTAAATTTCAAATCCCAAACCTGGTTTCCTTAAAAAAAACCCTAAATCCCTAAAAACCATAACCTCAAATCCCTAAAACCTCAAACCCTTTTTCCTAAATCCAAAATCCCCAAACGTTATTTTCCCCAAATCTGAAAATTTGAACCTATTTTCCAATTCATTAAACTTCTAAATCAGCCCTAGACTATCAACCCTAACAAAGACAAGTACTTCCTTTGAATGATGATTAGTACCTATGCTAGATGGAAGTCCTACCTTCCATAGGTCCTATGTAATAACGTTTTATAAGATCTAACTGACGGGTTGTGATTTAGTTTTGAATCTGAGCATAGTTAAATACTTGAATTTGTTAAGCTTGTGATTGATTAGCATTACGATGTGCTTTAAATTGTTCTAGTTAATCTGTTGATGATCTCATTGCATCATTCTAGGATAGGCCATCCATCTTGCATCAATCTGGTATGAGGGCCTTTCCTGTTTTGATATTTCTTAATGCTTCTTTTACTTTAGATAGCGTAATCCTACGAAAGTATCTATGGTCTCAAGCATCATTTGTGTCTATGATTCCTTCTATCCCTATGCTTTGTGAGTTGCCATTTAACAAGTTCTAAAAATAGCTTCTCCACCTTTCATTGATCTCATTGTCCTTGACTAGTACCCTCTGGTCATCCTCTTAATGCATCTAACATGATCTAGGTTCCTACCCTTCCTCTCTCACATTTTTGTAAGTTTGTAGTCATCTTTCTCACCTTCTCTTGTCCTCAATCTAATGGAAAGATCATTGTCAGCCTTAAGGTTAGCCTCACTACTTTCTTGACAATCTTTTGGCATTTTGTTGAAAATTTTCATTGTTTTTAGATCCTTGCCGGACATGAGCATTTCTCGTTAATTTCTTTTCGTACATCGCCATTCCACCACTGAGTTTCCTTGTACGATTGTCTTTTACCTCTAGGTACTCCCAAAATAACTTTTGCCACTTCCCTAACGAAGTTGGCCATCTCGTTCCACATAACATTTACTTCTCCCTCGACTTTTCGCTTTCCTTGTTCCATCAATTTCTATTGAATAAATTGTTTTCCTTTTAAATTCCACTACCTAGTATTTGGACACCTATTTATTTCACTCCCTTTCTTTCATCTCTTATTGTAAACATTCCTAACCATTAACCTATTTTGCCTTGTGGTATAACCTTGCAATCCTTACATGTTGGTCGCTTTGTCTTCCTAAGTAGAAAAAATATATTTGGCTTGTATATGATCCACTAATAAAAGTTGTTAATGTTCATCTCCCTATTAAAGAATGTGTTGCCAGAGCTAGATCGTATGTTATAGCTAAGTCAAGGATTGCATCCCCCATCTCATTTCTTCTTCAGAATCCTTATCTTCCATGTTCCCTCTCTTATCCTCTACTTTCTTTTCGTACATAACCATTTAAGTCTCCTCCTATAACGTATCCTTTCTGCATTAGGAATGTCTTGCTTTAGTCCACCCATAACCTCCCGAAACCGTTTCTTGATTATATCCTCTAGTCCTCCTTGCGGCACATATGCACTAATAACATTGATAATCTCTTCTTCTAACATAAGCTATATTAATAGAATCTTATCACTTACTCTCATAACATCTACAACTATATTCTTTAAATCTTTATCTACCACTATCCCTCCTCCCCTTCTATTATTGTCTTTTCCTATATACAAAAGTTAATTTCCATTAATTTCTCTAGTTTTGGCTCATTTCCACTTGGTCTCCTAAACGGAAGCTATGTTAACTCTCCTTTGTTTTATGGTATCTACTAACTCTATACTCTTACCTTTGAATGTTTCTATATTCCATGTAGCAAGACGAATCATATTCTCCTCAATTTACTTCTTTACTTGCTCGCTTCTACAATGACATGGGAACCCTTGCCTAGTTTTTACAGCAACTGGCTGTTGTTGTGACCAAGGTGTTCCGTATTCATTACGATATGTCCGTAAAGGCCGATACGTATGGGTCATGGCCATGACCGTTACGCAATATATGGATGAAATGGGGTAGTTGTTTTTTTTTTGGGACCGTATCGACCGTTACGGTGGCCGTAAAGGCCATTACGAGGCTTAACGACCGTTACCCCCGTAGCGGTCGAAAAATGGTTTTTTTCTCCTCATTTTTTTTCCTATTTAAATCCAATTTTCTCCTCATTTTTATCACTTCTCTCATTCCAAAAATTCTCATTTTATAACAGATTTTGACCACTTTTACTATAGCTTTAAAAATTAAAACCATAGATTAAAGTGATTTGAGCGAATTAAAGCTCCGAGGGCCTTTTTTTTTCAAAAAATTAAAAAAGTAGTATTTATGCCTTTTTCTGATTTCTAGTTCTAATGCTTGATTGTGATATGTAAATATTAGATACATATAATCGTGTTCACAAATTCACTAGATAGCCTGATACAACACTCTCACCAAAGAGTGGACCATTACACTACCATAAACATGTTCTAAACAAAAAATGAATACATATTTAGAATATTTATATTATTCTGGATTTTTTAGATATTTTTTCAGAATTTTTTGGGCAAAAGAAAATTTTCAACCGTTACGGGGGTCCTAACGGTTGTTAAGCCCCCATATCGGTCGTTACGGCCGATACCCATAACAGTAATGGTGGTGACTGTTACGGCCACCATTATTGATATGAAATACCTGGTGTTGGTGCATCACTTTTGGGGACGCCTGAGCTAACCCTTGCCCATTTTACACCACACTTAGTTCCCTTGCAAAGCATCACTTACAAGTAACTCCCTAGCATTTGTTTGGAAAAATGTATTGTTCTAATAATTTTTCATCATTTTTTTATTAAAAATATTTTCCAAAAAATAAAAAGATTTTCAAAATAATAAAAAGAGTGACCAATCTATAGATTAGTCTACACTTCGTCACACTTATCAACATTATTTTTTCGCTCTTTTAGCATTTTAAAAGAGAAAATGGTGGAATTTTGGATTTCCACAATTTCTTTCATTTTCCTCCAAATTCTTTAATTATTTACTCAAATTCATGTCAATGCATGGGAATCACACATATATGCACATTGATTTATAACTATTTTCCTAACTGTACAAAAGAAACGAGTTTAAATGCATTTTTTCTAACCTTTCTCATCGAGTGGATTCCAACCCTTTTTCACTCTCAGATCATGATATATCCACCAAAATTGTGTTGTGATGCGAAACAACTCAAGTGGAGTTGTCAAAACACACCAACACATACTTTTCTTCGGAAATAAAATAAAATTTGTTGAAGAAAGCAGGTATTTTTATTTTTAACAATTTTTTCCCGAATTTCCTTAAATTTTGCAAGATTTTCAATACATATTGTCAATACACGTGATATTATTGGCTAAACGATATAATGGATTTTTAAAAGGCTCCATGTTCGATATATTGAGATATCAATACATATCGCGATATATCACATCATGCATGTAATATTTATTGTTATTCCCCCATACATCGTCTTTGACAAGATGCGATGTTGATAATATGGACCAATAACATGATAGATAGAACACCATGGTAAACTTGCAGAATCTATGTATTGCCTTCGTTTTCTACTAAAATTTAGCCATCATTTGCAAGAAATAACTATGAATGCACCAAATTATAGAAGTGAACTTGTCAAGGCCTTTCATAGCAAGATACTTACATGCAATGTTTTCCATATCGTTATCACGTAATGTATCACACCCCTAGGATACAGATCCATTTCAGTTATCGCTTGGGATATATCGGTTACATTGCATAATGTATCGCTATTCTTGCAAAACATGGGGAAACATTGGGAAATTGGTTAAATTATTCAATGAAACTTCAAGGATTATTAAAAGAAGACATCAATACACACATAGAAATCAAAACATCACAAAAAACAAGTGCATATAATAGGTTTCCTTTGTATGGGGTCCTAATTTACCCGCTATTTGACTAAACTAATGCAAATATATTCAAAGTCTATTCATATAATTTATAAACATAAGAAAACATGTATGGAAACACAGGCAATACATTCAAAAGCAAAAGAAGTAGACAACTAGAAATATACCTTTGAATAATATGTGTGGATGTGTCTCAAACCCACATAGAGCTACACAATGGCTCAAATTCATCATCTCCATCTTGACGGATCTGGGCATAATACTACTACACAAACCAACAATACTATGCGTAAGTCATGGTAGAATGATAATAGTGAATATACTCTCTAACGTTATGCTGGTACACGTACTCTTTGATTTGAGAAATTTTGGAAAATTTTCAAATTTTCTCCAATTTTCCACAAATCATCCAATCTTCCCCCAGATCTCAAAATTAGTGTATGTGATGATGATTTCATAAAAAACTCTTGAATACTCCAAGGGCCTGCTTGGAACGTAGGATTAAATGGTATGTAATTGCATTAGATGGAATTAACACCATTATTGCACATTGATTGCATGTTTGGAATTATCATGATATTTTGACCATCGAATCCCGCGTTTGGGATCAAATTCTTCCTTTAGGATAAACATTGTATTAAGTGAAACCTACATTTGGTGGACCATGGAATTGTAATCATGGATCAAGTTTCACAACTGATGTTGGTCACCTACACCCATATGCAACTCAAATGTCACGTGTAAAGGGCGCATATGGATGGATAGCGTGGATAAAACACATGCATCAATGTAGGGCCCATAGATGTAGTGGATTTCGAAATCCATCAGAAATCCCATAGTATCTGCCATTGGGATTGGATGATATGACACCTAGATTAATCGAATCCTTCCCGTCATTTCCAATTGGCAGATTGAATTTGAAAGGGATCAAATGCAATTCCATACCACCTAATCCCACGTTCCAAACATGCCCAAAATGGGGGCAAATTGAGCACTGATCAAAAGTGGAATTTTTTTTAAAAAAATTAAAAACATTTTTAATTAATTTTTTTAAAAAAATCTCCAAATTACCAAGAATCACTAGATCAGGTTACATACATGTTTGATTTTGTGCTTGGGCACAGATTGCAACCAATTTGCGAGAAATTGTTGATTTTTCCAAAGATTCCCACTCGGCCCATCTCCCTCAAATCTCAAAATCGAAGCTCCAAATCCATGAATTTTCATTTAAAACATGGAAGAATCATGGATTTGTAATGATTTCACATTGATTTAACATTATTTACAGCAAAAAAAAAAAACTCACCAGATCAAACAAGTGGGATATATCAGCACTACCTGTGCATTCTGTATCGTACAGGTGGGATACAAGATATATCGTGCGATATATCATCGATACTGAAAATATTGCTTTCATGCTCGACATGTCACGTTGAAATGATATGTTGCCTGTACTGGTACTGGATTCTAATAGGATACGAGTAGAATTTTTAACTACATCCTATTCTATTTGATTCATTGTTTTGAAATTGTGACAGTTTTCTCGTTTGGTGATTTCTTGGATTTTTACATGAATCTGACTTTGAATTCGTCCGTTGAAACTCTGTAATTCATCTCGCAGACATTGAATTTGCATTGGCTTCTATTTTTGAATTTGATCTCGATTAACTTTTTTAATGAGCCTTCAACCCTCCCCTAGTTTGTTTGCTCCTTGCATCATTGATAATTCTCCATAGAGTTTCTCCGTATATTGACTCAATGTTTTTGAGTTGCCAAATGGGGGGGTTTAAATACAACATTAAGGGGAGCATGGTTTTTCTACAGATTAATTTTGTTTGGTTGGAGCTTGCAGGACCTTACAGTCAAGCCAAAATATCTTGTAACATTCACAGTTGGATATGATCAGAAAAAAAATATTGATGCGGCAGTCAAAAAGGTTTGAAGATCAATAGAGCATTTAGGATTGATGGTATCACTGCCTTCATGTATTTGCATGGCTGATGAGTGGCTTCTCTTGCAGTTCTCAGAAAACTTTACGATCTTGTTGTTCCATTATGATGGGAGGACTAGTGAATGGGATGAGTTTGAGTGGTCAAAGCGTGCTATTCATGTGAGCGTTAAGAAGCAGACTAAATGGTGAGGAAATAAGTTATAACAGCTTACTGTTTCTAGCATTGGGTGGTTTACTTAAATGAAGGCATCATAAACATGCTTGCTGATATTTATTAAAATTTGATTCAAGGTGGTATGCTAAACGATTTTTGCACCCTGACGTTGTTTCACCATATGAGTACATATTTATCTGGGATGAAGACCTCGGAGTTGAGCATTTTAATGCGGAAGAGTAAGCATCGTCCCTAAAAAATGTTCTTCTTTCTTCTTCCTTTTTCTTTGTTTCTTTTCTTTTCTTTTCTTTTTCTTTTTTTCTTTTTTCCCAGCCAGAGGATGCCACTTTACTTGTTTCTCTCTTTCCAATTACAGATACATTAAACTTGTGAAGAAGCATGGGTTGGAGATTTCACAGCCTGGTTTGGAGCCAAACAGAGGTTTAACATGGCAAATGACTAAAAGGAGAGGGGACCAGGAAGTCCACAAGTAAGCGCTGCAGCGGCCCCACTTCCACTGCTTCTAGTTTTATTTCGATTGAATATATTTCTCTTATCTACCTCTTATAGCAAAAGAAGTGAGCATGAAGCTGAAGTCTTTCTTCCTTCATTAAAATATCATCTATCATCTAATGTGGCGGGGCTTTTTTACTTTTCTTTTTTTTTTTTTTTTTGTTTTACCAGGGAAACGGAGGAGAGACCAGGCTGGTGCACTGACCCACATTTGCCGCCATGTGCTGCGTATGATGTTTTTGAACTTTAATGTTTCTGTCCAATTTTTTGTTTCTTTTTTCTTTTTTCTTTTTTCTTTCTACTTTCTCCCCAATGGGGCAAAATTTTCATTAGTTCTCTTGTACAGATTCGTTGAGATCATGGCAACTGTATTCTCTCGTGATGCATGGCGTTGTGTATGGCACATGATTCAGGTATGCGGGATATGTATTATGTTTCCACTAATCAGGATTTTCAGCCCTCAACAAACACATGCACGAGCAACAAATGTGAAAAAGGATCACATAAAACTAGTTGATTGTTCCCTGAGTGTCATATGTTGTGGTTGCAGAATGATTTGGTTCATGGTTGGGGTCTTGACTTTGCTCTTAGAAGATGTGTTGAGGTAAATGTATGCATTCCCTGTTTTCGGTACATTGTAAAGATAACCTGTATCACCGGTGTCTGGGTGACACTTGTGCTGGGTACTGCCATGCATGGGTGTATGTCTCGTGTTGGCTTTAGTGGAAAGCACCTCTCTTCCTGGGTTGTTTATCTTCAGTATTCGATTTGTTATTGGTTCTGACTTCTTACTTCTCCTGTATTTGTTCTTTTTGTTTTGTTTGTTTATATATAGCCCGCCCATGAGAAAATAGGAGTTGTAGATGCTCAGTGGATTGTTCATCAAGTGGTTCCTTCACTCGGAAATCAGGTAAAAGAGAGAGAACTCTTATTTTCTTTTTCTTTTTTCATCCATTCAGTAGTCAGTTGAGAGTGATACGGCTGTCATTCTTACTACAGGGGCAGGCAGCGAATGGAAAAGCACCATGGGAAGGGGTATGTATTTAACTTTCAAAATTTTGTCAAATGACTTTGTTCCCCACTCTACTAGTAAAAGAGAGGCATGTGATGTTATTTTTTGGAATTGCAATATTTGATACAGGTGAGAGACAGGTGTAGAAAAGAGTGGACAATTTTTCAAGGTCGAATGGCGGATGCAGAGAAGGCATATTTTAAGGAGATGGGAATCACTCCACCCAATTCCACTGCTCGTTAGAAGATACACTATATGTGAAAAAGAAGCCCTTTCTTTTATCTACTCATCCATAGTGGAGAACTGTCTGTATGTAGTCGGTATTACTGTATTAGTTTTCACAGTAATTCTTTATTTCAGCTTTAAGAAATGGGTTTATGTAAAAGGCTTAGGTCGTGTTCGTACCCGCCACAACTATGTTGACTAGTGAATTCTCAGACTGACCACCAACTTTGTCTCAATCTATGATGAAATATGAATCCTGTCTCATGTTTTTAGAAAGGAATTATATCACCTTGTGAACCAACCCTTTCGGTCCGCAAATGGGTACATGGTTTCATTTAGATTTTTGAAATGCTGTGTAATTTTTAAGTTTTTATAATTCCGATTTTTTGTTATTAACCCTAAGGATCCCTGTTAAGGTATTTTAAATTTTCTAGAAAAGGAAAAACTCAAATTGTATAATTAGGATTACCTTGATCAATGCCACCAAAAATTGTCGATTTGTCGATGCTGATCCTTCAAACCAGAAAGTCTCTCCTAGATATATTCTAGATGAAGGAGAAAAGTGAGAGCCAAACACGTCAGCACTGGATCAGGGCTTGATAGACAGCCGTCCTCGTGTACCCCCCACCATTGCTACCCCCCCCCCCCCCCCCCCCACACACACACACCCCTCTCTCTCTCTCTCTCTCTCTCTAGTTGGAGGTGACGCCTAAGGGTTAATGGCATCGAAGGTTCACTCTATCTATTATTACTTTCTTCCTATGGGATATGATTTATTTGTAAGTAGGGTTTTAGGGAGAGATTGGTTTAGTACTTTACTACCTTGTAGTCTTCCATATGCCCTATTATATTAGAAGTCGTCTGTGATCCTACCTTGACCCAAGTACCCAAATTGATCAAATCCCTCTTCTATTAGGGTCAATTACCATTGATCCAATACACGTGCAAACCATGTGTTAGACCCCTGAATCTAAATCATTAGAGTATCATCAAGTGCAGTTGAAACCCTTTTTAACGATTGAAACAAAAGTTTAGTAGCTAAAAATATTTTAAAACCTTTTAAGGATTGGGCCCAACGGAAGAGTCACTCAATGAACATCCAATTTCCAAGATATGAGCTGTAAGTTAGTTTCTAGGAAATAGTGGATCCAACATCCAAATCTTAATCTATGCGTCTGGCTACATCCACATTTGTTAGCCACATGATAACCTTCCAAACCAACCCAAAACATATGTGAACAACACGTTCTACTCCTCGCACATCTTTGGGCCTAACTAAGGGTTAATCAAAGTTAGAACACCCATGAGTCAATCAAAGCCCTGAAATGATGGGCCTTTGTTTAGAGACTTAAATTGATCCTCCAATGCAAGTGCCCAATAGGTCTAACTTAAGGAACTTATTCCCATATTGCACTCATACTCTTATGTGAGATAAGGCACACTAACTTGTGGTTGTACCCTATGGTGGAGACCTTCCATCTTACCTTGTTATCAATCCCCTCCCATAGGATGACCACATAATGATAATGGTAACCCCAGTTCTATCCGAAAAAACTGCTAGTTAGTCATGGAACAATAAGATAATAGAATCTATAGCTCACACTCTCCCTTGGTTAGTGACCATCATGTCTAATTTCAAGTTCCTACAGACAACCAGATGAATCTGTCTCCTTTAACCCATGTTCATGTATGTTTAATGTGCTCGGGCATATTAATTATGGCATCATAATATGTCCACCTAGGACCGATGGGCATCATGATCCACACACAAAATCATCAATACTACATCCATGTCATCTATGAACAAGATTTACATTGGTTTTCCATGTCATCAATACTAAAATCTACAGCTGACATTCTCCCTTGGTTAGTCATCATTATGTCTAATTTCAAGTTCCTACAGTCAACCAAATGAATCTGTCTCCTTTAACCCATGTTCATGTTGTTTAACTTGCTCATGCATATTAATTATGGCATCATAATATGTCCACCTAGGACCAATGGGCATTATGATCCACACACAAAATCATCAATACTACATCCATGTCATCTATCAACAAGATTTACATTGGTTTTCCATGGCACAACTGTAACAATCTTTCACTTGCTCTAAAACTAATTGTGTTGAAGGATCTTAAGCATGTGTCGAATAGGATCACTCATAGCAACAAAGCATTAAGGAATTATATTGACCCTTTCATGAAGGTCCAGAGAGTCTCTCCAGTTATAATCCTCATTGTCTATCATGCATAGTCGAACCATAATACAAAACCTTTCTACGCAAACATAAGTTCTGTTTCGACATGAAACGAAATGTATTTAATTTGGGAATTATTTCACTTAATAATAACAGAGAAAGAATGAAGAGAATAATCATCACATTTTATTTATTTTGAATTCATTTACATCTTTCTCATCCTTTGAGTCCAAGATAAAGCATTTATGACTAAAAAATACAAGTATTGAATGAGTTTAATATCGATTTCGGCAGCACTTCGGCTCATATCATTCACGTCTTCATGAGAGGAGTTGTGCTGAACTGCTTTCAAACGTATGCCTTCAATATTGTAAAGAATATTTGAATGTCCTGGAGAAGACTCCAAAAATAATGTTCATATGTTGTCCCTTAAATTATCCGCATAACTCCTTGTTGAGTCGCGCGGGCCGAGGAGTTGCGCGGGCCCACGCAACTCGATGTGAGTTGCGCGGTTCTGCCTTGCTCTCTCCCTCTCTTCTCTCTTCAATACCTGTCAGATGTACCGGTCTTCTGGAATTCTCCCCTCCCAAACGAAGGTGGAGGGGGGTATTTATAAGCTTTCGCACGTGTCAATCCTCGAATCTTGTGCCATGGGACCTACTTCGCATTCATTTCACACAATTACACAAATATCATATCAATGAGTTGTGCAGGTCCGTGCAACTATGATGAGTTGCGTGGGTCTACGCAACTTGACTCCTCGCGCAACTTGTTGCCCTGAGCAACTTTATTCCTAGTGCAACTCGAATTTTCTTCAAATCTGTCTTTAATTTCTTTCTTTCTTCCATTCTTTTCTTAATCAAATTTCATGCTCCAATAGATGCCCCCTTGATCCGATGTTTGCTTGATCATGAGGTCAAATGAACAATCAAAATCTTCTACTCAAGATTTGAGTTGCGCGGACCAACGCAACTTGTCTGAATCGAGTCTCGCACAATTCTTCTCGGGTCTACTCCTCCTATAAATACTACACCTTTAACATTTTTCTTCCATTCGAAAATTCTTCCGAACCAGAGTTCTCTGTCGTGCAACTTGATATTCCGTGCAACTTACCACCCGCGCAACTCACTATCTGCACAACTTGATTACCCACGCAACTCTCCTATAGTTAGTACAATTTCTCCAAGTTCTGAAACTCTGCCGAATTTTCTTCTAAGCCTTAAATTCTTTCTTTTTCTTTTCAAAATCTTTAATCTTGATAATCTTTGATCCGTAGATATGAAACACTCGAAAGCTTGTCTTCAAGAAGGAAGAATTATTTATTTTCTTCAGAATCTAAACAAATTTTCCAAAACACTTGGGATTGTATAGAGATTTATGAAAAAGTTTTGGAATTCTCTAACTCCTCTGAGAACGAGACAATTGTTATTCCCATCAATTTGCGACGTCATTGGTCAATTCTGCGCAGCGAACCATTTAATCAAATAACTCGAAACAGTCTTGTTTCTGTGGATAACTGGATTATGACGAAACCAAGGATTTTAGAAGGATATCTGGAAGAGAATGGATCCCATCAAAGAGTCGGTAGAATTCATAAAATGCGATTCGTACGCTCATATTATGACCCCCAGCAATCCTTTCATGCTCATTACTTTGAAACTGCTCAACAACACTTCTTTACTGAAAGATCATCTTAGAATACAGAAAGATTCTTGGTAATAGGTCTTTTGTCTCCTCATAATTTCTATAGTGTTTGGGCTTGAACCATTGCTCGAAAACATACTGCCGTTCTGGACAGATTAACCTTTTTGACGCAATCATAGCCACATCAGCACATTTTTCGGAGATGCGGCTATCTTTAGAGGCTTCCTCAATCACTAGTCTCCAATTACCAATTCATTTCACCTTCCTTTAGTTGAAATCAACATTATCTTGTGGGATCTTCTTTACATATCAGGTATCCCTATCATGAGTAATATCTTCGATGCATACGTACCTTCAAGCTCTCATTTCTACAGGAGATAATAAATCTAAAATTTCAAAAACCACTCTCGAACTCTTCAGAGAAATGGCTAATTTTCCACAACGCAATAAAATTAATTCCCTTGATTGGTTGGCTCATTTCTCCCGAAAACTACGGTATTCTTCCTCTTTCTACTCTCTTTTATAGATTCATATCGTCTTATTTTAATAACCAAGTTGTTATCTTGACAGCTTTGCAAACTAGAATCATCGAGATCTCAAGATTATTCATGAGAATATTAAGAGTACCGTCGAATATAGTTCTTCCTGCGAATTAGCCACTTTCCTAGCTTACTGGCTAAGCTTGGTGATATTTCCCAATTCGAAACAAGCGGGAATCATCAGATCGGCTTTCTTCATAGCCGCGGGTGCAATGGCAAAGGGTCAGAAATATTCATTAGCTCCACCAGTTCTTTGCTCATTATATCATGCTTTCGGAGATGTCGTTTCCAGCCCTAGAGATTCAACTGTTGAATCTTTTTCAGTTTGTGCTCCTTGGTATTTCTTCATAGGTTGGCTAGGAGTGTATTTCCCTTGGACCTTTGCTGCTTATGAAAGAACCTATTCAAATCCTCATTGGCTTCCACTTCGACATTATCAGCTGAGAAAGATGATTGAAAAATCGAATAGTTGGGTCACCAGAAAAATAGAGAATAATGACTTTATTGATTTCTTTCAGTTTCCGTTTACTAGCTTTCCGGAGGACATAGAAGTGACTGATGATGATTCCATGTCTTCTTGCGAGCATTCATTCATTATTTCTATCAGGTCCAGTACTCTTCCTTTGAGGGAAGGTAGCAAATTCTGGCATGAACCATATGATCCCAGTAAATTTGCTTGTCAATTTGGTTTTGATCAGACAGTGCCAAAGACTTGTGATATCGTCACTAGAACAATGAGAATGTATAGCGTCGGACCATATAATTAGGCCTTGATATGGAAGCAGCTTTTGAACGTTTATACTGGATCACGCTTCATAATTCTCGGTTATAACTATCATGTTCATGCTTCTTATTTTTGAACGCGTTGGTGGGCTCGTCAGTATTATTTAGTGCATAATTATTATCCAATAGATCATGCCATATGTATTCATCCTCTTCGCGTAAGAAATTACCAGAAAGACCAAGGCATAGGTTACTTTGAAGAAATAAATCATGCTCCCTCTCCAGGCCAACTTTGCATAAGGATTTCTTCAGAAGATAATATTTGTGAAGCAAAACCTGCCGATACTCTTAAAGGATGGATAACCTTTGGTACTCCTTTGAAGAATCCAAAGAATATATTTGAATTTTCAAATCATCTAGAAGAGAATGATAATTCTTTGCGATTCCATCTCCCTCCACCTTTACGAATTTTACGAGATAACCTTCCTTCATCATCAGAAAAACAAGAGATAGGAAGACATCATTGAGCTCTTCGGAAGGATAAGTAGATTAGAATCGAAGATCCATAATTCGTATAGTTGATCTCGAAGAATTAGCTTTTGAATAGAAAGTAGCAAGTATTTCAAACAAATTTGTTACTGCTATAATTTAGACCTGATTCAAAAGAAATGCATTTCTGTATGTTTGTTTAATCAGTATTTGAGATTTTCATGATTTATTTCATCATATCAGGCAATTGCATATATGAACATTAAATAAAATAGGTGAACATATGCATTTGTAGCATTTTGATGCTACATGCAGTTTAAGCTCTTGAGTAGTGGAGCTAGTATACTTTTAACTGAACATACTTTGACTGAACTTGACTTGACTTGACTAGACTTGACTTGATTGGACTTAACTTGACTAGACTTAACTGGACAATTTCACACACAGTTTAAGCTCTTGAGTAGTGGAGCAGGCACAGTTTTTTAGACTTTTAAGTAGTTGGAGTCAGATCTTACACGAATGGTCTCTATAACTCTTATGAGTTCGCTGGACTTATCACGGTCGGGGAGTTCACAAACCGCGATCCATTAGAGGGGCCCAGTGAAGCTACCAGGGAAGTGAACTTGGTAGGTTTTACGCACAGGGTTGGCTGCAGTAACTCTCTAGAGCTCACGGGGCTCGCAAGGCTACCTTAGGGATACCAAATTTAAGGTCGTCAGTCCATCGATGTGGGGGTAGCTCTGTAACATCCCGGATTTTTTTCCAACTTGGCAATGGACGTCCTTGGACGTAGAACTGCCCTAGGACCTTATTCTGTTGTAATTAGGGCGTAATTAGTTAAAAGATTAATAGCTTAGATCACTTTCTATACAAACTACAAAGGCCCAAGTACCACCTCAGATAGAAATCAACTAGGACCAAATCCTTTAGAAACTAGATTCTCTATGCAATGGGCCCTAATCACTTTAAATACAAACTGCAAGACCCAAAGCGAGTAGAATCGATACCGCTACAATACCCTAAAACTTAGGATCAATCTCTAAACTCAGTTGCTCTCGGGAGCACCTTAAAACTTCGTATCAGACCTGGACCGCACGTCGTAAGTCCGATTACTGCGAAACTATACAGTTAGGACCGCATTACTGGACTTGACAACCCCCTCAGAAATCAAGTCTTAATTGTGTCTAGAAATGCATAACTTGAGCCCGGAGCAAAGTGTATGAGAAACGTGAATATCTTTAGAAATGAAATTCGAATTTAAGTAATCTGAGTCATGTCGCTTGCAGGCCAAATATATGGATTCAGACCGTCAGAATCTGACTCAACTACACCCTCGGATCGGAAAAAATTTCCAACACACGACAGTACACCTGTGGCCCTGATCGAGTACCGGTGACAGTTGAACTGAAACTGGTCCGCCACGGTCGATCTGTAAATTCGATCGGACCAACAACTTAGCTTGACCTAGATCCAATGTCAGGGAGCTTAAGTCCGACCGCACGTAGAAAATGGGCTTCCAAAAGTGCTCTGTTGGACTGAAATAGCCATTATTTGGCCATAACATAAGTATACCATGGCCCTGAGGCCATTGACATCGATTCTGGGCTTATAAATAGCCCTTAAACCCCCTCACTCCCAATCCATACGAATTTCTTAGAAACCCTAGGTGAGAGAAGAAGAAAAGGAGAGAAAAGAGGAAGGAATGAGGAAAGATTCTTGGGGATTATTGTTGGGATCTTTTCCCACAACTCCACACGCCATTTCGCTTCTCTACTACGCTACTCAACTTATTTCGGTTCCGATTTGGGTAAGAAATCCTAACCCTAAACTAATATAGATATCCAAATAGAGCAATAGGCGAAATAGCTAACCTATTTCATGAATCAGGTAGCTGTTGTGCCGTAGACAAAGACTTAACTTTTAAACTGAGTTCGATACGAGTCTACCGGCGAAAGGTGCGGACTATAAATGTTTAGGTTATGGTTTTCAAGGCTTTCAATATCAGTTAATGATTTATGACTGACTTGAAATGCTATCACATGCTTAGACACGATGTTTTCCGCACTTTACACATATATATGAACTATGTTGAATATAGTGTACTCTTGTGTTTGTTGATATGATTGAATGATTATGGAATTTGGATTCGCGCTTGCCATGATTATCCATCGTGGATATATGGTTGTTGTATATGTGACAACTTCGTGGTGAAAGGGTTTGCCCTAACACCTGTTATAACTAACATACGTCATGTATGTTGAAGTGTGTAGACTAAGTGTTTGTTGAAATGTCTGAATGAATATGGAATTATGATTAGTACTTGTTATGATGGATGTTGGGTAATACATGATCATTGTATGTATTGCAACGCCTATGTGAAAGGATTTGCTATAATATACGTTTTAAGTAAATTAATCTATGTATGTGATATGTGTAGTGTAATTGTTTGATAAAATGCCTGTATGAGGAAATGCTTGTTTAAATGTTTGAAATGAGAGTGTTGAGATAGGATTCTCAATCCCCTTCTCTATAATTATAGTTTCCTTTATGTAACCTATCTTCCTACTATGTGATTTATGGAAGTAATGCCTAGGCAAGATAATATGTGTACTATGTGTTTCATGAAATACTAAATGCTTGAAATGGTTGAACTGTTGTGTAATGCTGCTATGCATATCATATGTGATATATAAACTGCAACTGAGTATGATTGGGACTATGACTTAGTCTAGGCAATCGGTAACAGATCTCGATTAGGTGGCTGATGTTGTTTTCGCCATACAAGACACGTTTGATGAACCCGAGTCATACTTTGGTTATTGGCAGTGGTTAAGCCACACGGAGTGCTTACGCCCTTCATGTCGATCAACTCGAGGTGCGCTCGTACTAGTCGAGCTCGTCAAATAACCCGATTGACCCGATGTATGTTCACCATGTATGGACGCTACTGCTTGAATCTAAGGTATCAAACTCACCAGTGAAAATTCCTTTAACCTTGGTACCTCGATCCGCTAAGACTCATGAGCCGGGCATGGTGGTATGGGACACCGTGGTCGAGCTGTCGGCCTATACTGGGGTGACGAGTCTTCCCGTAGTGTCCAGTGAGCAACACGGCCTCGAGCCGAATATGGTGGTATGAGACACTGTATTCGAGCTGTCGGTCTACACTGATAAGGTGATGAACCTTTTATAGTGACCTCGAGCGTACTCTAAGACTGCGTAGAGGCGACGAGCCCTTACGTAGCAACAAGAGTACATACTAGGCCTGCACTGATAAGGTGACGAGCCATTTGCAGTGACCTAGAATCGTAACATCGTATGAGATTTACTAGGACTGACGACCCTAGAATGGATCATCGTTTGGGAATTAATATAAGGGAGGTACCTTAGCTTCTCAATCCTGCTATATGAAAAGGACTAATAAGAACTTGGTAATCATGCTCATGCATCGCACTTCATGTGCCGTTTGGCATTGAGTAGAGAGTACGAGGAAGTGACTGACATGCGCGACCGTTAGATGAAGATCGCAGAGGGAGTGCAGGCGAGGGCATGCATCATTTATACATACCATTCTTGCATTAATTAGAGTACTTAAGGATGTTTGATTGTATTGTTTTATCATTACTACTTGACTGAATTGAGAATATGTTAACCTTTACTTTATTGTTCCACTGAGTTGATCACTCACTCCCACATTACGGGACGGTGTTTTAAACACCCACTAGACCCTGTTTTAATTTCAGATGATGGCGATGCGTATGAGGCGGAGCCAGACTTTTATGATGATGAGAAGGGTTTCTCCTATATGCAGCTATCAGGTAGGTCTATGTAGACCATGTTCTGATTGACGGGGTTACAGGGATGCTGATTAGATGCCATTACACTTGTTATTTTACACTTTTGGAACACCATGTATATTCATTTTGTCCATTTTTGGAGTATACATGTATATATTTAACCTGGTAATATGTTCACACTCTGGAGACTTACAATAGTTTATATATTTATCATAGTCTTCCGCTTGCGAAATTTAACTGTCTCTGGAGTATGATATGTCGTTTTGGTATAATCTCACTTATGTTTAATGCACTAATATAAATAACATTCAATCATCATTATCTATGTTGCATAAGTGATGCGTTGGAACTCGGGAGCTGAGCTTCTGCTCCACCCCTGATTTTCAGGGCGTTACAAGCTCGTTCAGAGGACCCGTCCCTATGAATTTCTACTGAAATCAAGCTAGGAATCTGGGGGGGGGTCTTATGCATGGTTATCCTATCTATGGACGAGCCAAAGAACGCACATTGCAGCCGCTTTTTCTTCGTCTGCCAGGTCTGACCCATTCACAGGAGAGCATTTTTTCTCACCATCCCCATGACGCTGTCGAAAACTATACAGATGACATTGGTCTTATGCGTGATTGGTCATTGTGGACTTTTGGCTGCTTAGGGCTTTTAGTCGCTGACTCTCTTCGTGCCCGCATGGGTCTAAGTATGTGATGGCCTTCACGGGCTTTTTAAGGCCACTGGCTTATCACTGCTGCCCGCATAATATTTAATATATCACCAATTGTGGTAGGTCTTATGCATAGCATTCCGCTGCCGTAGATGATAAATCACCATCACTGTTGTAGGACTTATGCGTAGCACTCTACTATCATAGATGATAAATCACTAAATGATACATTGCCATTGTTGATAATAGTATTCTTGATAATATTTATATTTAAAGTAGTGTATCAACTTGGCAATAATATCAGTTTGACAATAATGGCTTTTGTAATAGTAGTCAGCAGCGATTAGCGATGGCGATAATATCAATTTGACGACAATCCTCAGTGCTTAACGATAATTGGCAATAGCATTAATTTTGGCGATAATCATCGGCGATAAATTTGATGCGCTTGATATGCCCTTGTACTACCAGTCGTGCCTTATTTCTAATAATATTTCTCATTTCATCAGTTTTATTTTTAAAATTCCACTTGGTTTCAATCACATGTTTATCAGTAGGTCTGGAAACCAAATACCATACATCATTTCTAATGAATTGATATAGTTCTTCTTGTATGACATTAATCTAACTTTTTGTAAGGCCCGTATCCTAGACCGTACCATTTTGTAGGCTTCCGCGGTCCTTCCGATCGAATTCCGACAACCTTCGCACCGTATCGGACGATTGCGCTCAATCCTAAGCGAGTCCTGCATACCGAAGACGGCTCGACCCGAAACTTGTATCTTAGCGATCGCGTCGTCGCCGCGGTTCCAACGCTGCGACTCGTGCACCGAACCGATACCCAGGCCAGGATATGTGGGCCCGCGTTCAATTCATGGAAAACACTGCATGTTGCAAATCCTAAGAGAATCCATCACATCAATCACCTCATTTGTCAAAAGTACACACATTACTCTCCCCATTCCTAAGTACAAAAGGCAATCCCAAAAGTCAACCTTCCCATCTCTCACCCATCACACCCCATCACTCACCTATCTCTCACCCATCACACCCCATCACTCACCCATCCCTCTCTCTCTTACACCTCTCTCTCTCATCTCTCTCTCCCTCATTCTCCAAGTAACCCACGTCCAAGCTCCATGAGAGAGCTTGGTGTGGCCCACCTTCCTACCCTCCTCACCTCTCATCTCCACCGTCCAACCTCCATCATCCTCCATCAATGTTGGAGCTTTGGAGCTAAAGGGCCAAGAAGTCTAAAAGAAGCAAGAACGATGGGTGAATCTTCATTGTTTGTAAGTGTTTTGTGGATTTAGGACCCACATGGTGGGACTCATCTTGATGTATGTATTGTACAGAGGGGCCCATAGTGGCGAGGCCCCTCCTCCATCCGTCCCTCTCTCTCTCTTTCTCTCTTTTTCTCTCTTCCTCCCTTTCTCTATTTTTCCTTTTGATAAATGGCCCACCTGATGTGTGCGTTATATCCATGCCACCCATCACAGTGGAGTCCTTCTAGATGTATTATCCACATCGTCCAATGGAAGGCCCACTGTGATGTGTATGATCCACACCGTCCAGCAAATCTGGACGGTGAGACCCACCTGATGCATACATTAAATCCAGGTTGTCAGTCCTTGCTGGACGTGCTGGACGTGGGCCACCTTGTTGCATGTATTTTATCTACACCATTCGATCGCGGACTCACCTTTGATGTGTATATATCTAAACCGTCCATCTATTGGGTCCCTTATAGCAGGCAGCTACTGCTACCCCAGACTCTAGCAAGTTAGGTGGACCCTACCACCATGATGCTTGTGGTTTATATCCACGTCGTCCGTGTTGAGTACAGCACGTGGGGCCTACTTTGATGATGTATGTCCACGCTGTCCACGCTGGACAGGGACCCACCGTCATGTATTTATTCCACCCACACCGTCAGATCTTCTGGGCGTGGATGCAGTTTGGCTGGGGAATCTCACATCAGCTTATAGCTACCGTGTTGCAGCAGTAGGTCCTGTGGACCCCAGTCATGATATATGTGATTTATCCATGCTGCAGAGCAGCTGTGGGACCCACGCACATGTGGACTCCACGTGCATGTGTTTAGCAATGCCGTCCATCTGTTTTGCATCCACCGTCCAGTGCATACTATGATGTATGGGTTTTATTCCACCGTCCAGATGGCTGGACGGTGGACACCACCATGATGTATTGTTTCATCCACGCCGTCCAAGCTATGTGGGACCACCCTGGCATATGGGTTCCACCCCCCCGTCCGTCCACATGGATGTGGACTCCACCTTAATGAATGGGTTGTAGTTGCACCAGCCATCTGATGGACGAGCAGCACCAGCTGCTATTGTACATGACGTCGGCAAGTTCTGTGGGACCCACCCTGCACGTGTGAGGGTGGGGACCACCTTGCCATTTGTGTTATATCCAAACCGCCCATCAATGATCGTCAAGGGACATTTGTAAAAATAATAATAATAATAATAATAATAATAATAATAATAATAATAGTAGTAGTAGTAGTAATATATTATTTTATATGATGGTGGGTCCTACGTGGGACCCACCCACGTGGATGAGGATTGGCTGGTGTACCTCTCACGTCGGCAAGCCACATGGGCCTGGTAGTATCTCCACCGTCCATCTGGACGGTGGGACCCTATATATATATATATATATATATATATATATATATATATAGCTGCTGTATTTTTAGGCAGCAAGTTCCGTGGACCATGCCATGATGTATATGTTACATCCAACTGCCTATCAGGTGGACCTCACTGCAAATCAGTAGAGATTGATTGTCCACCATTGAAATCCTTTTAAGGACCACAGCAGCTTTCGATCAAATGATATTTATTTTTCCTCTCAACTAGGTCTTTGTGACCGTATGAACAGGTTTGGATGGTGCTGATTTACTTGGGGAATGTTTGGAAGGTGCTGATGCACCTGGAAACGGTTTGGATGATGCTAATTTATATGGACAATGTTTGGGCAGCGTTGGTCCTCATTGATGGGCCATGAGCCCCATGGATTGACAGTGTACAGTGATGCACATGTTACCCCTACAACTATTGAAATGATTTTTTGGTGTGGTCCAAGCCCACTTGAGGTCCATTGGTGCGGCCCATCCATGAGGCCCATCATGATGTATATTTGAGGCCCATGTGCAGGGCCCACCTGTGATGTATTTAGGCCCATGTGTGGGCCCACCTATTGTGTATTTGAGGCCCATGGGTCGTGGCCCATTGAGATGTATACTTGGCCTATTCGACTCGGCCATGTGACTTGGCCCATTCAACTCGGCCATGTGACTCGACCCATTCGATCGACCCATTTGAGCCGCCCCCTTTGATTTGGCCCATATGATATTAGCCCATTTGATGCATGCATGGCCCATTAGAGCGGCCCACTCGAGGTATATGAGGCCCAGTGAGACGTATGAGAGGCCTTTGTGTGGGCTGAATGTGATGTATATGAAACCCATTGTGATATATTCGCGGCCTATGGGCAAGGCCCATTGTGATGTATGCAAGGCCCATGTGACTAGGCCCATCTTGATGCATTTGTGGCCCGTCATTGAGGCCCTACCTTGATGGCACATGTAGCCCACCTTGTATGTTTGTATTGTATATTTACGCCGCCCATTGATGCTGCCCAATGTGATGTATATGAGGCCCATTGGTGCGGCCCACGTATTATATTTAAGGCCCATGGGTCGTGGCCCATTGAGATGTATTAATGGCCCATGTGCAAGGCCCACCTGTTGTGTATTTATGGCCTTTTTGGCATGGCCCATTCAGTTGTATATAAGGCCCAACATGATGTATACCCGGCCCATGTGTCGAGGCTTGATGTGATGTATTTATGGCCCATGTGTCGAGGCCCAATGTGATGTATATGTGGTCCTTATGTGAGGCCATGGGCCCACTATATGTTTGACTCTATATAGGCCACTCCTTGGGAACAATGTTGGTTAGATGTCCACATTGATGGACAATGATGGATGGATGTCCACATTAAGACCTTCCCTTAGGCATTGTTAGGCCCATTCTCATAATCCTCTTGTGGGTTAACCCAGACAAGTGGGCCCCCTTCCACCCTAGATGGATGGTTTCGTGCTATCGGATTTGATATAACCACGACTGAGGACTGATCTTTATATTTTGGTTGATCAGTTGTTTATCTATGGATCCTACCTTGCGTAGAGGCTGATTATCATGGCCGATTACCGATTATGATTGTCATGGATGATTGACCGATTATTGTGGCCGATTAGCGATTAGGATTGTCGTGGCCGATTGACCGATTATCGATTGAGGCCGATTATCATGGCCAATTACCGATTATGATTGTCATAGCCGATTGACCCGTTATCGATCGAGGCTGATTGTCGATTATGATTGTCATGGCCGATTGGCCGATTATCTATCGAGGCCAATCATCGTGGCCGATTGTGGATTCTGATTGTGTGTATATTCTGCCCATGTTTAAGGCCCAATGTGATGTATATGTGGCTCGTATTTAAGGCCTGTTATGATGTGTATTCTACCCGTGTTTAAGGCCCAATGTGATGTATATGAGGCCTATGTGATGAGGCCCATTATAATGCATTTGAGAGCCAGGCGATGGAGCCCATTGTGAAATATGTTAGGCCCATGTGAGAGGCCCATCATGTCGTATATTAAACTCTTGAGTAAGGCCCATGGTGTTGTATATTTGGCCCTTGTGTGAGGTTATGGGTCCACTATATGTTAGGATCCACGAGGGCCATTCCTTGGAGGCAATGTTGGTTAAATGTCCACATTGTCGAGGTCGATTGTCGATGCCAGTTGTTGATACCGATTATGAGTATGTGATAGCATAGCATCATGATACGTGCCCATACGCATCATCTGCATGTTTGTTATGAGATGTAGTTGATCACTGCAAATATCATTGAGCATGTTGTTATGAGACTCCCTGATAGGCGGAGGTTATCTCACATGAGGGCACGGTATGCGCAGGATTGATGCATGATTGGATTGTATGACTCATGCATCCTACATTATGTGTTGTGATTACTGTATGCCCTAGCGACATCAGGGTCGTAGCCTCCACAGGCATATCGTGGATGGCCAGATGGGACACTGGAAATGTTTTCTAGCATATGGGCGTCATAGATGTCCTTGGGTGAAAATCCTTAAACCTTCGTGGCTAGGAGACGCCCCAACGACGAAACCGAGTAGATACATGAGCGCCAGAGTGCCGAATACCAGGAGGCCGCGTCTCCCACTGTGTCATGGTCGGTTGGGAGGGGGTAGCCTTACCCGCCCGAGGGTAGGGGCAATACTAGGCTGAGTTTGACCAGCTCATGAATGGGTCCACTATCGACATGCCGGATAGGTATTGGCAGACTATTGGCCAGGCAGATAGTGAGGTTTCTTGCGCTCACTTGGACTATGCGGCTAGGAGAGCGGCAGTGCCATTTGGAGTGTACTAAACCCCGGTGATGATCCCAGAGATGAACTGTACTGATATGTGGGTTTAGTGAGCAGGAGTTGCATACTCATTCATGCATTCATTTATTCACTATCCACTCGGGTTGGTGGTTCTTACCTATTTGTTACGTGTGCCTTCGCAATGGCCAGGATTTCGGTTGGGGCGCATGGGACTGGTTTGGATAGAAGTCCCTTGTGATGGACCCCATAGCCTGCGATACTACGTGCTATCATCCCGACTTCACACTCCAGCATGGTCATTCCATTCTCACCACATATCGCATTACATTCGCCGCATATGGCATTTCGAGTTATTATGTTTATGCATTTATATGACCTAGAAACAACTGACAGTATTCGTGGACTCATCAGGATTTGTATATTGCATTGCATCAGCGGCATCTGATATTTGGCTTGTTGTCTCCGCATTGCATAGTTGATCTACATTGCTTCATCAGTATATGATATTGTTTTTATTATATTTCTGCGTCGCATAGCTTGGATAAGACTGATGGTATTTATGGGCCTTTCAATATGTTTTCGTATTACTCTGATTTCGTATGATTTATGATCTTGCTAGTGTTTCTGATATTGTATCATTATGGGTTTATCAGTATTTCCGCTTACTCTGTTTACTCTGATATTGCTTACATGGCACTTATCTTATGCACACACTTTCACCACCCACTAAGCTTTTTATAAGCTTATGCACGATAGATGCGTGCAGGTGATGTTAGGTTGCAGCAACATTGAGCCTGGAGCGTGCAGCGGTCTTCTGGAGCTTTGATTTATCTTATATATGTATTTCCCTTTCAGTATTGTACTCAATCGATTATATTAGTGGATATATGATGATGATGATGCCTTTGTGATTTGGGTTATCTTTTGGTTATGCTCATTACGAGATAAATGTACGTTAGAAAATTCTCCTTGTAGGATCCCAGGATCGGAATCTGGCGTATATACGCTGGGAGCCGAGAATGGGGTACTGCGGAGGCTATCAGTACCGGATTCGGCGATCGGAAATTTTGTGAGCCCGGTTTCCAAGGTTGGGGCGTGACAAAAGTTAGCAAGTGCTTTATTTACTTGCCCGATTCAATTTAGGAAGTAAAGCAGACATGGTTACATATATTTTCTAGTTGTCTTCTTGTATGAACGCCAGTGTGAGGGTTACCAAGTATTTGATTAGTCGGATGGTCTTTAACTAACCTTAACTCAGTATTATCAGATTTAGATGCGGAGTCAGGTATATTAATCAAATTAACATCATCATCATTATCTTATTTAGGACTGGGTGTGATCTGTTGATCATCTATTACAACATTTATAGATTCTTGTATCACTCCAGTTCTTTTGTTAAGAACATGGTATGCTCGATTATTTAGAGCATAACCAAGAAATATTCCCACTCTTGGCTTCAAATTTTTTCAAATTTTCTCAGTCACGTAATATAAAATATTTACTTACAAAAGTTTGAAAATATTTAACTGTGGGTTTTTTATTAAACCATAATTCATAAACTATTTTGTTTTTTATCTTTTCTAATGTAAACACGATTTATTATATAGTATGAAGTACCAACAGCTTCAGCCCATAAATTTTTTGGTAGATTCATGTTATTTAGTATTACACTAGCCATCTCTTGAGGATTTTTAATTTTTCTTTCAACAATTCCATTTTGTTGAGGTGTTTTTGGAGTAGAAAATTCAAGCGATATACCATAATCATTGCAGTATTTCTCAAAATTGTTATTTTCAAATTCCAAAATTGTTATTTTCAAATTTTGTACCATGATCACTTCTTATTTTGACTACAGATAACTCTTTTTCAGTCTGGATACATTTAAAAAATTTTCTGACTTCATCAAGAGTATTTGATTTTTCTCTTAGAAAGGCTACCCCATGTATATCTAGTGTAGTCATCAACTACAACCAGAAAATATTTCTTTTCACCTCTACTCTCTGTTCTAGTTGGTTCAACTAAGTCCATATGGAGAAGTTCAAGAGGTCTAGCCGTAGCTAAGGAGTTCACTTTCTTGTGACTACTCTTAAGTTGCTTGCTAATTTGACATGCGCCACACACTTTTTCTTTCTTTTTCAGTTTGGGTAGGCCACCTCAGTAATTTCTTTTGCTCAATTTATATAGATCTCTCTAATTTACATGTTCAAAACGTTTATACCATTGTTCAGTTTCGTCTGTTTGGACCATGTAACATGAATGGTTTGTTGAGCAAGAGTTATCAATTATATAACAATTTTCAGATGTTCTGCAACCATTTAATATTACATTACCTTTCTCATTTATAATCTCACATTCATGATCTAAAAATCTTACACTATGCTTATTATCATAGATTTGAGATATGCTCAAAAGATTATGTTTTAATCCTTCAACATAAAACACATTTTTGAAGAGAGGCAAGTTAGGAAGTTGTACATTACCTTGGCCAATTATCTTGCACTTGCTTCCATATCTGAATGTAACTAAGCCACCATTTATTTCGTTGATATTTGAGAATATCGCCCTATCACCCGTCATGTGTCTCAAACATCCACTATATAGGTACCATCTTGAATGGCTAATAGCTTTGAAAGTTGTATTGGCAACAAGACACTTAACCTTTGGAACCCATTTCATTACGGTTCTTGGTTTAGAAGGATCTCTTGTTTTTCGTTGTATTTGGGGGTTAGGATTTCTCCTATTTCTATATATTTCAGTCTTATCCGAGTTGGATTCCAATAACTATTTAAGAAAGTCCACAATTTTTTCAACTAAGGGAGGTTTATTATATCTTTGATGTTTATAGCTGATGGCATTATTATTTATTATAGAGATTTGAAAAGTTTTTGAGTTTTTGAAATCATTATAATTTTAATCTCTTAGAGTCTTTCTTTTAGAGTTCGAGGATTCTCTCTTACAAAGATAGGAGTAGAATCTTTGGTTTTTAAAGAGTTATTTTTAATATAACCCATACCAGACTTGTCACCACATCTTCTTGATGAGGTTAACAATTTTTCAAGTTTTTGTTCACCAAGGGCATGTTTCCAAGTATCCCTTGAACTTTGAAGGGAAGAAACTTCAAGTTTTAGTTTCTCATTTTTCTGTTTCAAGTTTTTGCAATTCAGAAGACCTAAAATTTAAATCTAATTTTGTTTTTTCAAAACAATCGGAAAAATGAGATTTTTCTAAAATAACTTTTTCAAATTCTACTTTTAATTTAGCATAATTTTCTTTTTGAATTTTCAATTTGACAGCAATCTTGCAACTTTATCTGTATAGGGCATTATAAGCATCTTGAAGATCGTCTGCATTTTTAAGGTCACTTTTTAGAGTTTCATAGTCAGACATATCACAGCTGTCTGAAGAAGTGACTCTTGTTATTGTGATAAAAGCTTTCACATCGTTTGCATTTTCTTGGTCTGATTCATCAAATTTAGAGTTAGTTTCACACTTTGATGATTCATCCCAAGTAGCTATCATGCCTTTTTCTTTTAGACTTATCCTTTTTAGGACATTTAGAAGCTAAGTGCCTATATTCATAGCAGTTGAAACATTGACTGTCTTTTGTTTTAGATTTTCAAAAATTTGAAGTTCCTTTTCTTTTATCAAAGGGTTTTTAAAAATCTGTTATTTTCTTATTTTTGAAAATTCTATAAAATTTCTTAGCTAACAAAGCCATATCATCTTCATTATCTTCAAAATCAGAATTAGCATTAGTTTCCTTTGAATTAGATTTAGAAGATTTAAGAGCTATAGACTTGACTTTAGGAGCTTTAAAATTCAACTCATAAGTTTGAAGAGATCCTACTAACTCCTCAACCTTTATAACATCTGTATCCCTTAACTCCTGTATAGCAGTAACTTTTGAATTGAACTTATCAGGAAGTGATCGCAGTGTTTTTGCACAAACCTTACTTTCAGGGATTCTATCTCCAAGACCCCACATGGAATTCACTATGTCATTTAATTTCGTATAGAAGTCCATAAAAAACTCATTTTCTTCCATACGAATCTCTTTAAATTTGGTTATAAGGATTTGAATTTTAGATTTTTTTTACAATAGTAGTTTCTTCATTGTCATTCGAGAATATCTCATACTTGTTTAGTTGTATCGCAAGAAATAATTCTTTTGAATTCATCAGGCGATAGAGTACAAGTTATAGTATTTAAGGCTTTTGCATTAGCACTGCTTTAATTTTTCTCAACCGCGGTCCAAAAAGTAAATGTGGTTTCTTTCATTGATTTGGTTCCATCATCAGCAATTACTTTTATCATAAGAGGGATCCATTTAGTTAAAGTGGTTTGCCACACATTTTCGTCTAAGGATTTAAGAAAAATCATCATCCTGGCTTTCTAGTATGAATAATTAAAGCCATCAAAGGGAGGTGCCCTGGTAATGGACAAGCTATCGAAATTTGACATAATAAAGTTGTGGATCTAGATCAAGGAAGTAAATCCAAAAAAAAAGTAAAATAAAAGAGCAACCCGCTTTGATACCACTTGAAAAGGAGAGCTTAACATGTCCTACAGGGGGGGGTTGAATAGGATAATGCCAAATAATTGAAGTAAGTGCTGAATATGTAAATAAAGCAAATATCTCAATTGCTTAAGTATTGAAATGTTGATTCCAAATAATTCGTAGGACAACCTTCACCTAAAGTTTTAAGCAGGACAACCTTATTTAACGACTTTTTTTTAAAATCAAAATCTCAAACTTGCAAGAGTAATAAAAATATTATAGTATTCACCTTTCAACTAAAATTAAATACAATCATTTACCACAAATAAAATAAAGGCATTCACCACATAATACAAAGGATTATAATGGTTCGCTGCTTTAAAAAAACAGTTTCACCTACTCCACTCCCAAAATTACTTCCCTCGTAATTTTAGCTTTCACTATGAAAAGGTTTTCTCAGGTTCACCTTAACAACCTTAACAATTCTTGTGATTTTCACGGGCTATCACAATCAAACCCACACTGAGATTTTCAAGCTATCTCAGACAAAACCTAAACTGATATTTTAACTAGCTATTTCAGAAAAACCAAAAAGAGTTTAGAAATTATACTTATCTTCACCATAGAAGATGTATCAGAAGCTTGTAGCAGTAGAACCTCTTTCTTGAACGTAGATTGTTCATTGTTCAGTCAGATAAAAAGGGCCTAGGGTTCTATTGATTTTAATTAAGTTAAACCCAATAAGCTACTTGAATCAATTCTCTTAAATCTCAAAAGAAGAGTATAGTTTACTCTATTTAGATTCAAACTTGAAGGATCTGAGATTAAGGGAATTGGAAAAAAAAAGAGTTATAAATTAAACTATAAGTACCGTTCAATAGCTTGATAATAACTTGAGCATCTGTCTCTCTTGTAGAGGATTTTGATAATTAACTTGTGTAATTCAGAATGAGAGAAGAACTCAATTTATAAGCAAAAAAGTTGAATCTTCGATTAGTCTGAGATAGTCTTCGACTAGCCCAAGTAGACCGGATTCAGTTCAACGGACTTCGGATCGCGTGGGATAAGATTTATCCAAAATTCGGCTTGCCCGAGGTCAACTTCGGCTGGCCGAATTTGCCCTTTGACTGGCCGAATTCGTCCAAATTCTAAAAGATATAGTTGCTGGAATTTGACCTGAAATTTCTCAGGCTAGATGAATTTTAAGCTTGGGCTAGCCGAACCAAAACTCGGGCTAGCCGAATTTACAACAAAAAATCAATTTTGCTTCAGACTTGAACTTAGGTTGGCCGAGAAAACTTAAGCTAGCCGAACCAAAAGTTAGGCTAGCCGAATTTCAAGCAAAATAAGTATAAAAATCCAATTTTAAACATCTTTTAAAACATCTAGTCCTAAGGTCTTTCTATGGTTTTATACCACCTGAGATATATCAAATATTTGTTTTTCTTTGACTTGAACTAAGTCTTGGTGTTCATCTTTACTTTTGAGCTTGATCTTTTATTGAACTTGAGGTTGATCTTCTCTTGATCTCGAGCTTGATTTTGTCTTGATTGAGATTGATCTTCTCTTGATCTTGAAGATCTATTGTTACGTTGTTTTGGCTATACGAAATTTGACAACTAAAGTTTGCTCCAACAATTTAGCACTTACATTCTCCAACTCGTGATGTATATCAAAGGGAGGCAGTGTGGCAGTGCCTGAAACGTGGGAAGGTACTAGTACTAGTGCTTCGTCAACTTGTCGATTTTGTTGAGATCCTGCGGGTGCTTGAGTTCATGCGGAAACTTCTGTTGCTACTCGGGTGACAACTTCCTCAGCCCTTGACCTTGAAGAGGGATTTGTTGCTCCAGCAGTCTTTTTATCATATCGACGTTGTTGTTCAGTGCCTTTACTCGTTGTTACATAGAGAAGCCAACCTCCCCAGTTCCAGGGCCGCTGCACTAGGTCCGCAGGCGCAAAATCAGCCTAAAGTTGGGAAGACAAGTCTCGATGGTCTTCGGATTGTTCTGGTGGCACAGGGCTAGGTACAGCAGTGGCAGTCTGAGTTTTCTTTCTCCCCTTAGCTATTGTTGAAGCTTGTAGGTGAGAGGTGTTCACAACCCTAAGTGTAGGGTCACGATGTAGTAATAATCTCGGTGAGACCGAGGTCGAATCCACAAGGACTGAACTTATGTGTATTCTGAAAGTAATTAGAATCAGAACTAGAAGATATAAATCTAAATTTGGAATAATAGGAAGTAATTGTGAATAATTTAATAAATACTTGTGAATTTAAAGGTGGGAACTAGGGTGCTAAGGGTTCCACTTACGACTATTAGGATGTTTCCTTATTTAATTCAAGGAACACAATTGGAATTAGAATCTTATCCTATCCAATTGGAAGATATATCAATAAAATCAATTTGAACTTTCATTTAATTCTCAACGAATGAGAGTTGTGAGGATTGAAAGTGATTCCATCATCTAACCATGCCTAGGAGACGATGGCAAACAACATGATATACCAATCTCACAACCAAACATAGAAGAATTGTGAAGGTTAAAAGAGATTCCATCACCCAACCATGCCCAAGGGATGATGGTGAACAACAGGATTTACTATCTTCACAATCTCAAATTAGGTAAAGAAGATACTCAAAGCTGTTGTAGATCTATTGTAATTTAAGTTACAATAAACCATTAAAAATTGAAAGTATTCCTTAAATATTAAATTAGAATAAAGGAAGTTCAACAAGAATAATAATCAAACAAGAGAAACATCCCAATCATGCTACAAGCTTCACCCCTTAGCCCTAGCTAAAGGATTTAGCCAACCATAGACATGATTGGATCTAAAATCCTCAAAGAAATCATTAAAACTAGGAAGAAAAGGAAGAAGAAACTCTTGGATGATGACTCCACCCCTTTGCTCTGCTCCTCCAAACCCTAGATATCCTAAAAAGTGCCTAGGAAACTCATATTTATAGCCTACGTTCCACAAAATCGTAAAACCACAACAATT
Organism: Magnolia sinica; assembly: GCF_029962835.1. Taxonomy (NCBI): domain Eukaryota; kingdom Viridiplantae; phylum Streptophyta; class Magnoliopsida; order Magnoliales; family Magnoliaceae; genus Magnolia; species Magnolia sinica. The sequence goes on from NC_080577.1 coordinate 64,011,520, forward strand.
TACGCAGTCCGCGTAACTCTACGTAACGCCTTCGATGTCATCGAAGAGATTTGAATCTAGAAGTCGCGCCTTTTCTCCTTTTGCATTGCGTAAGTCTCTGTGTCATCGAACCTTCCTTCGACGTCATCAAGCGTATCTTCGAATCATCGAACCGACCTTTGAGCAATCGAAAAAGTGTTCAAAACAGTCCAACGAGTTGCTTCATAATTCTTCAGAAAATTCGATGCCATCGAACAGACTTCGATGTCATCGAATAATTTCTTGATGTCATCGAGAGAGGCCTCGAGTAATCGAAAACTGCACCCAATATGTCTAACGAGTTGCTTCATAATTCTTTAGAAAATTCGATGCCATCGAACAGACTTTGATGTCATCGAACAATTCTTCGATGTCATCGAGAGAGGCTTCGAGTAATCGAAAACTACACCGAATATGTCTAGCGACCAACTTGATTTTCATGTAAACATTCGATGTCATCGAGCTGTATTTGATGTAATTGAACAGTGGTCAAAGACACAGACAATGAAGTGAATTATAACACTTTGTTCTTTCGACTTCCTTCCTTCTCCACTTGGTTTTCGTGGATCTTAGGATCTTGAAATCTTCAATCTTGATCTCCAAATATCCATTCTTTGCTTTGGTAATTTTTTAGCATTAAATCCATGCTTTTAGCATTATTTTTAATCCAAGCTCTTAAACTTACCTTGCAACACAAATATGTATAAAATATAACATTAAGCAGTATCATGTTCATAAAACCAAGATATAAATGGGGGAAAATATGCAATATTTGGGTCTCAACAAGATGAACGACTTTGATGTCGATCCCACAGACGACGCCAAACTGTTGATGCAGAAATCTGGTCATCCTTCTTAGACTACTAGGGACCTGTAAGATAACACAAAGATGGAGACCTTGACTGTTGCAGGGGACCCTTCGATGCCAAAGTCAAACAGACAAGCTAGGTATAATAGAACGTAAGGTTTTCGGATGTGAGATTATGCATACCTTTCACCATTAGAAATGCCCTTATTTATAGTTGAGGAGAAGCGGTAGGGTAGGGGGAGATCTCCCTATTTAGTAAGTACGTTTTGTAGAGGAATTTGGATCCTAGACATGTTGTAAGGATCTTCCGAGATCCTCGGCTGAGATCTCGGACTATAACGCCCTGAAATTCGGGGGTCGAGCATAACTCAGCTCCCGAGTTTCAAAACATCACTTATGCAACATATTTAATGATGGATGTATGTTGTCTGTAAGAGTACATAAAACATGGAATAGATTAAGCCAAACTGCAAACATAATTCAGGGATAAGTGAAAGTCGCAAGCGGAAGACTTAAAGAAACATATGTGTACATGTGCAAGTCCCTGAAATACGTATGCATGCCAGGTCATACTTACAAGTGTTGCTTTCAAAAATACAAGAATCAAATGACATCATCTAGTACAATTACAAAGAAAATCTAGAATCCCTGCATATCAGGACATGGCTCACATGAACCCGCCTGAGAACTGCATAAAAGAAAACGCGGCCTCATCATCATCGAACTCCTGCTCTGCCTCAGGGGTCGCGTTAACATCTGCATCTAAGACAGAATCTGGTTGGTGTTGAAACACCGCCCCAGAACGTGGGAGTGAGTGATCAACTCAGTGGAACTATACCGTAAAAGTTAACATGATATCAAATCAATCAAGCAGTAATGATAAGACAATACAATTAAACAAGTCTAAAGTACTCTTGTTAATGCAAGGATGTATGTATAAATGATGCATGCCCTCGCCTGCATTCCCTCAACGTTTTCATCTTACGTTACGCATGACAACCTCCCGCAGTGCCAACGACTTCTACGCACATGCAATGCGGTACATGAACATGATTACCAAGTTGTTATTAGTCCTTTTCATATAGCAGGATTGGGAAGCTAAGGTACCTTCCTCATATCAATTTCCACACACTGATCCATTCTAGGGTCGTCAGTCCTAGGCCATCTCATACGATCATATGGTTCTAGGTCGCTGCAAAGGGCTCGTCACCAATCAATACACGCCTATCATACCTTCGTTACTACTCTAAGGCTCGTCGCCTTAATACAGTATCAAGGTATGCTCGAGGTCACTACAAAGGGCTCGTCATAAATCAATGTAGGCCGACAGCACAAATATAGTGTCCCATACCACCATAATCGGCTCATGAGTCTGGTGTGCTCACTGGTCACTACGGGGAGGCTCGTCACCCCAACGTAGGCCGACAGCTCGACCACGGTGTCCCATACCACCATGTCCAACTCATGAGTCTTAACGGATTAAGGTACAACGGTTAACAGAATTTCATCGGTAAGTTTGGTACCATAGATTCAAACAATAGCGTCCATACATGGTGAACATACATCGGACAATCGGGTTACTTGACGAACTTGACTAACACGAGCGCACGTTGGGTTGAACGACATAGAGTACGCAAACACTCCGTGTGGCCAAACCACTGCCGACAACTCTAATACGACTCGGGTTCGTCAAATCACGTCCTTCGTGACGAAAGCAACCTCAGCCACGAACTCAAGGCCGATTACCGATTTCCTGGACTATTTCATAGTCTCAAACACATTCCATTATAACAGATATGCATATACAATTTAGAACAGTAATGGAACAACAATTCAAATCATGTAGTATGTGAGCATTTGAAGAATATCAACTTAACATGGATTTACACATAAGTAATACTTGAAGTTAAACAACAAAGAATGTGACTTGCATGTAGGAAATCATACACACCAATAGGAGAGTTGAGAATCACTTCTCAACTCCCGCAAATAGGATAATATATTACACTTTAGACCATTCAGACATTTCTACAAACACTTAGACTACATAGTTCAATATACATGACGTATGTTGGAATACATGCATTTGGACAATTCCTTTTGCCAAGGAGTTGACACACATACAACTAGCACAAGTACACGACAAATAATCATGGCAAACACATGTTCATATTTTATACGTATACGATACTTCCTACATATACATAGAATACACAAATCTCAATATAACACATACATATCAGGAACGCAAAATAAATATAGCATTTGGCATGTGAAATTGCATCCATAACAATAATAAACCATTATCTGACATTGAAAGCCTTGAAAATCATAACCTATACGAATATAGTCCGCACCTTAAACCAGAAAAGCACAATAGATCTGATTCAGACGATAAGTCTTCGTCAACGGCAACTAGATAACCTAAGGCAAGAATAGAAATGAGCTACATCAACACATCGACTATTTTAAGCTCTAAACAGATTAGGGTTAGATTAACTTATCCAAGGATGAACTTAGAATCGCCAGAACAACAATTCAGAATTGATAGTTTAAGGATGCAGGGAAACAAGAAAGAATCTCCAATGATTCACCAACTTCTCTCTTACTTTCTCTCTCTTTTCCTCTTTCTTTCTTAGCTAGGGTTAGGAAATTCATATGGGAAAGAGAGTGAGGGTTATAAGGTCTTTATATAGGCCTAAAATAGATGAAAATAGCCCCAGGGCCAAGGTATACTTAGGTTATAACCAAATCAGGCCTCTCTCGATCCAACGGAGCACTTCCGGTGGTCCTTTCTCCATGTGCGGTCGGACTTAAGCTCACTGACCATGGGTCTAGGTCAGGCTGAGTTTTCATACCGATCGGATTTATAGATCAGCCGTGGCAGACCACTCTCAATTCAACGGTCACCGAAACTCGATCAGGTCCATAAGCACTATGACATGCCTGGGCCATCTTCCCTGATCCGAGGGTGAAATTGGGTCAAAATCCAACGGTCAGATTGCTTAAAATCATCGCACAAGCGACACGACTCAGATTTCATAAAATCATATTTAATTTCTCACCGTTCTTACACTCTTCACTCCGAACTCAATCAAATTGACCTAGGACATCATCTGGACTTGATTTTTGAAGTGATGGTCAAGTCCAACATGATGACCATAACTGTCTAAGATCATCGCTATCGGACTTTCGACGCACAGTCCAAGTCCGATCCAAAGCTTCTAAAAATTTCCGAGAGCAACTGGATTTAGCGTTGAATCCTAGATTTCAGAGTAACATAGCGCTAACGATTCTACAGGTTTTGAGTCCTGCAGATCAAATTTAAAGTGATTGATGCTAATTTCACAAGCAATCGAGTTTAGCGCTAATTAACCCACAAATAACTTCCAAGGAAAATAGAGGCAATACTCGGGTCTTAGCACGAAATTTTTCGGGTCATTACAATTTACCCCCCTTAAAGAAAAATTTTATCCTTGAAATTCGTACCTTCTCATATTCCTCAAGGATCTGAGGGTAGCTCTTTCTGACTTCAGCTTCAGTCTCCCAAGTAGCCTCTTCTTCACTATGATGCGTCCATAGTACTTTCACAAGAAGGATGACCTTGCTACGCAATACCTGCTCTTTCCTATCTAGGATACGGGTCGGTCGCAGTACATATGTGGCATCCTCGCTCAACTGCACCTGCTCCCAACTGATAATATGTGAAGGATCAGGAACGTACTTCTTCAGCATAAAAACATGAAATACGTTATGCACGCCCGCAAGTGGTGTGGACAAAGCAAGGCGGTATGCTACCGCTCCTACTCGATCCAGAATTTGAAATGGACCAATAAATCTCGGCGTGAGCTTTCCCTTCTTACCGAACTGCAGAACTCTCTTCATAGGGAAAGCCTTAAGAAATACATGGTCTCCAACCTCAAACTCAAGAGGTCGCCGCCTCGTATCAGCGTAACTCTTCTGCCTGCTCTGGGCTGTCGAAGTCGACGTCGAATAATGTCAACTTTCTCTTAAGTCGCCTGCACCAACTCCGGGCCAATCAAACTACGCTCTCCAACTTCTGCCCAGCAATACGGTGCTCTGCACGGGCGACCATACAATGTCTCGTAGGGAGCCATGCCGATACTCGCCCGGAAACTGTTATTATACGCAAACTCTGTATAAGGGAGACAATCATCCCAACTGTCCTTGAAATTCAAAACACAAGCTCGCAACATGTCTTCCAGAACCTGATTCACATGTTCCGTCTGCCCATCTGTCTGTGGATGAAACGCGGTACTGAACTTCAATTTCACACCCATCGCTTCCTGGATACGAGTCCAGAAGATAGATGTGAATCGCGTGTCTCTATCAGACACAATCTCCAAGGGAACTCCATGCAGACGTACAATCTCCTTGATGTACAATCTAGCTAACTCGTCTGTAGAGTTTGTGACTCCGATCAGTAAGAAATGAGCCGACTTCGTCAATCGGTCGACGATCACCCAAATAGAGTCATATCCCTTCCTCGTTCTCGGTAGCCCTGAAATAAAATCCATAGAGATGAAGTCCCACTTCCATTCTGCTATGTGCATGGGATGAAGCAGCCCAGGAGGTCGGCGATGCTCTGCCTTGACCTGCTGGCACGTGAGACAACGAGATACAAACTCAACAATGTGAACTTTCATGTTGTCTCACCAATAAGATCTTCTCATATCTTGATACATCTTCGTGCTACCTGGATGCATCACAAGCTTAGAATTATGGGCTGACTCGAGAACCTCCCGTCTCAGGTCAGGAATGTCTAGGACACATAGCCGGCCACGAAATCATAGGCCCCCATCTGAACTAACACTCTATTCGGAGTCCTCATCTGTACCAACCCGCTCTCTCATCTTCGCCAAAAGCTCATCATCTGCCTGAGCTGCAACGATCCTCTCGTCAATGAGGGGCTGTACACAAATGTGTGCGATAACCTCATACGGCTCTTCCACCGTAAGTTTCTGCTCAAAGTCTCACACAAACTCCAACATGTCCCACTCTGCTATCATTAGCGGATCCGCAAACTCTATAGCCTTCTTGCGACTCAACGCGTCTGCCACTAGGTTCGCCTTGCCCGGATGGTAAGAGACATCGAACTTAAAGTCTTTTAATGTTTCCATCCATCGGCGTTGCCTCATATTCAAGTCACGCCGCGTGAAGATATACTTAAGGCTCTTGTGGTCGCAAAAGAGCTCGAACTCCTCTCCGTAGAGGTAATGTCTCCAGAGCTTTAATTCAAAAATGACAGCTGCCAACTCTAGGTCATGTGTAGGGTAATTTTCTTCGTGTTTCCTCAATTGTCTCAAAGCATATGCAATCACCCCGTCCTTCTGCATAAGGACACAACCCAGACCAATGCGAGAGGCGTCAGTATATATCGTATACTTAACCCCTTGCTCTAGTAATACTAGCACAGGGGTGGACATTAGCTTGTCCTTCAGCTCTTGAAAATCTATCTCCGCCCTCTCATTCCAAGCAAACTTCAAATCTTTCCGTGTTAACTGAGACAACGGTCTGGCTATCTTCGAGAAGTCTCGTATGAAGCATCGATAATAGCCTGTTAGATCCAGAAAGCTTCTCACCTTAATAACTGAACCAGGCTGCTTCCAGTCCTGAACTGCAGATACCTTAGCAAGATCGACAGCTATCCCTTCCTTGGACACCACATGTCCTAGGAACTTGACTTTCTCTTTCTAGAAATCACATTTCTTAAACTGTGCAAAAAGTTGATTCTTCCTGAGAGTATCCAAGACCGCTCTTAAGTGCTCCTCGTGATCTTCCCGACTCACGGAATATATCAAAATGTCATCGATAAAGACAATGATGAATCGAAACAAGAATGACCGAAATACCCTGTTCATCAGATCCATGAACACGGCCGGTGCGTTCGTAAGACCGAACGACATCATAAGGAACTCATAATTGCCAGAGCTAGTCCTGAAGGCGGTCTTCTGCACGTCCTCATTCTTGACGCGCAACTGGTGATACCCTGACTGCAGATCAACCTTCAAAAAGTACTGTGCCCCCTTCAACTAATCAAATAAATCATCGATCCTGGGCAAGGGATACTTGTTCTTCACAGTCACCTGATTCAACCTGCGATAATCAATACATAATCGCAAGGAACCATCCTTCTTCTTAACAAACAGGACAGGTGCTCCCCAAGGAGACACACTAGGCCGAATAAAACCCAAATTTCAAAAGCCATCTATCTGCTTCCTCAATTCCTCCATTTCACTCGGAGGCATACGATAGGTGGGCAAAGAAATGGGTGTCGCACCAGGCATGAGATCGATAGTAAAATTAATCTCGCGCTGAGGGGGTAATCCAGGAATCGACTCGAACACATCTTCAAACTCTCGAACTACAGGCGTGCTTTCAAACGCCGATCCAGTAATACTCTCCAATAGAGAAGTATAATAACCAAGACGAAAAGGGTAACTGACCTGAACTGAGAAAGTAACTGTCTCGCCCTCAGGTCCATGGATTGTCACCGACCTAGCTTCACAATCAATCTCTGCCCGCATCTTCGTGAGCCAATCCATACCCATAATGACATCGTAATGGTAAAGAGGTGCGATAAAAAGGTCAACAAGAATCGATCCACTCCCTAGATCAATCAAACAATCCATACAACGCTTCTTCATAGCAGATGAGATCCCTATAGCGGTAGTGAGCGTCACTCCCTTCATAGTAACAGTGCCCAAACTCAGGCGCCTAACTGCCGCATACGATATAAGAGAGGTAGTGGACCCTGTATCCACCAACATAGAAACGAGAATACCTTGGATGTGAGCAGTAACCTCAAAGGATCTCGGCACCAAGTCAGCCACAGGCGCTTCAGCTGAGAGCGTGTGAACTCGAGCCTGCTGCTGGCGATTCGACGGAGGAACCATGAGCCATTGAGGTGGCCTAAAGCGAGGTACAGAAGGTCTGAAGGATGGATGAGCTGGCGCTGAACGAAGAGGTGGAGGTGAAATTTTTCGAGTCATTACACGGACAGATCCGTGTTGCGGTTGCCTTCCTAAATCCTCGGCTGGGATCTTGGGTAGACACCGTCGAGACCATATTGGAACTGGTAGAAGAGGGGTTATGCCGACCTGACTTCTCTGGTGAGTAGTAGCAGAGTCCTCCCTTAATGTCGAGCAAGTTACCCATTTGTCAACTTGCCTTTGGGACATGTAGCTGAGCACTGGGGCCGAGCTCTTTTCCTTAGTAGGATACATATGGGATATCGGGGATGACCATCCTCTTCATCTTGTCGTACAACGGAGTTTGTACTCCAGGCCTCTTTCCAAAGAGATGTTCTAAGCACCAGCTTAAAAATGTATCGGTCCGTGGAAGGGCTCGATGTCGGTCGGAGACGGAGAGATTCTTTCTACCGATGGTCGACCCTAGGGTCGTTCCGTGAAATGTAACAGAGTATCCTTCTTTAGCCATTAAGGAGCTCCTTGGTTATGACTGGCGTTGGCCGAGCTCCTCGTACTGTGCATATATGTTCGAGCTGGTTTTTCCTTGGTGGCTAGTCTGTTTTTATCCATAACAAAACATATGAGGTTATGAAAGATTCCACTCACAACAATACAGTACAAGCCAGACTGGGAATCCAAACACTTAAGTTAAGAGTCCATCCCTACGAATGTGCCGGATCGACTCTTAGATGTAACCAATAGTTGTAATTCTCTTTCATCTGTGCTTGCGTGCTAGATCTGAATGAAGATCTTAATCTTGGAATATGTCCACCTAAACTCATATGCTGGGTCAACTATAATTGTAACTCTTAGAATTGCTTTTACTTTGCTCATCAGCATGCTGCTTTAAGAAGCACCTTGATGCTCTCAACCAGGCTAGTGATCCCATCTCAGTGGTAAGTTACATATATTTCCACATCCAGCTTTCAATTTTTTTTTCATTTGACCATACAATTGATGCACCTCCGTAAAGTTATTGATTATCAAGACAAAAAGAGCTCATTGGAGGAAAAGCCCTAATCTTCACAAGTCGCCTAGTTAGTAAGCGCATTGTTTGCTGGATAGACAATTGATTTGTTGGTTGTTCAACCAAGCATTGGACTATCATAATGCCGGGGTCAACAATAATCACGGTTTGAATCGAACCAATTGGTTCTAACACGCGCACAAAGTAGCACACATATCTCATGTGTCCGAAAGTTAATCTTTTATGTAAACACCCACACGCATGTAGAAAACCACACACATGTAGAGAGGCACACATGGAAAATATAAGATATATCACTTAAAAGTATAATACCTATCTAAATGGTGACCGGCTCACACAAGAGGACTGACCATATCCCAAATTTTATTTTTGGAGTACATGTACAACATCAGACTAACGGGAGGGATGGATCGGATCCCGCACATATGCACCATGGTGGTACGTGTGGCTTATACACAAGCTTTGCATATCAAGATTCTTTATTTCTTTATCGCAAGTGATCGATTCGCACCTGCTTTCTTAACAAAAAGGCAAAATAAGTATTTTGTCGTCGTTCGTAAGTTCAGAGACATGTTTTGGTAAATATATCAGGCTGAAGATATTTGTCCAAAAACAAGCCGGAGATTTCGATCATACTCCCAAGTTTAAAATTAGGGAGATTTTATTTATAATATCTCGAGAAAAACATCAAATCTCACGAGAAAATCTCGAGCCAAGAAATTCCGGGAGAAGGAGATTTTTCAAAGTGCGTAGATGCGTCTCCCTTGGAAGAAGCGCGCGTGGGCTAAGCGAACCTCTTATCTATTCCACTGGGAGTAAACATGTAGAGGAAAAAGATCTTTTGAAGTCGGACAGGTCAGGTAGAAGGGATCCCTTCTCTCTACCCTCCAAAGCCGCCAGTGGAGAGAGAGAGAGAGAGAGAGAGAGAGAGAGAGAGAGAGAGAGAGGCATGGCTCTTGTGGTAGGCAACGTGGCGTTGTTGATAGATCCGAGCTCTCCCAGGATCTCATTGCCCGATCGTAAGAATCGTCTTTCAACCCTCGACCTCGTCTCCAACTTCCCCAAGAAACTCAAAGACTCTATCCTCCTCATCAACACCTCTCCCACCCCTACCACTTGCCCTTCTCTCGATTTTGACACCACCGACAGCGGCAGGACCCCCCGCATCACTGGCTTCGGCAGACGCAGGCCCAATTCCAAGGCCAACGCCTTCGATTTCGGTTCCTCCAATGGTCTCGGCGGCGACACCAACACCACCAACAACAACAGCAACAACAGCAATGGTGACGAGGACGATGGTGGCAACGGCACCAGCAATAATGATTGGGAGCAGGAAATGCGGAAGAGGTTGAAAGAGATTGAAGAGATGAAAGAATTGGAGAAGAAGGCGGAGGAATTGCAGAGTGAAATGGCTGACCAAGACCAAGGAGATGATGAAGAAACAGAAGAGGAGAAGAAGAACAGGGTCCGAAGGGAGCTTGAGAAGGTTTGTTCATTGTTATACATATATGTATATATTCAATTCATGTATGTAAGGTGACTAAGCAAAAAAAAAAAAAAAACAAAAAAAAAACATGCCTCTTGTGTAGCTGGCCAAGGAGCAGGCGGAACGGAGGGAGATGGCTAAGTTGATGTTCGATTTGGGTCAGAAGGCATATGGGAAAGGCATGTATGGGCGGGCGATTGAGTTCTTGGAAGCTGCCCTCACTATCATTCCGAGGCCTACTCTCTTTGGTGGAGAGGTCATTGTTACTATCCCTATAGTTGAATTATTCTCATCATTTATTTCATGCTTGTCCTTGAAACCGTTTAGCTGCAGCCTGCTTTCTGCCTGTTCATCTGGTGGGACCCATGCTGTAAAACTATACTCCATCTGATGACCTTAACTATCTGGTTGTTAGTTAGGTCACTAATCATATATGGCAGGCATTTTGCATGGGAGTTTTTATTTTATTTTTTAAATTTTTTTATGGGGGGCATTGGACTGCTTAGCAGATGATGGTGCCTATCAAAGAAACCATTTTGCTTGACTGATCATTGCCTATTTCCTCTTAATCTGATTCAAGACTAGGAATAATTTACAATTAACTCAAGGCCTTTTCGGACATGGTTCTAAATATTATCCAAAACCAAGTCAACCTAGTTTCAATGGGTAAGCCATGCTCTGAAACTAGATCTCGTCAGAAAGTTCCATCCAACTCATAATGAATTAAGGTGAGTCATACAAGTTTTCATCTCCAGTTGAGCTACACTCCAAAATCGCTGTTTAAAAGCATTGAGTTTAGCTTGGAGGAGGGAACAACTTATCATATGAGGTTTTGTTTGGCAGCGTGGATTTTAAATCCTGTGGAATCGAGTGGATTTAGCATATCAGCTTTGAGGTGGGAGTGCAAGAAGGGGCTCTTTTGAGGGATTTTGATTCCTCTGAAATCCAAATCCCTCCAAATCCTTGCTAACAAATGACCCAAAAAGCAAAAAAAGAAATCCCTACAAATCCCTCTGAATCCATGCTGCCAAATGATCCCAAAAATGCATGGTTGGAAGACTGGTTTGACGACTGGTTTCATACTTGAGAAAGTGAGTGCAGATAATGTCCTCTCATTCAAGTGAATTGTGGATAGAGAGTAACAGAATGACAAACTGTAATACTAATTCTTCTCACCTTTATTTTATGCTAAGTCTGTGTTATATTTTGGGGTATTCAGATACAAATATGGCTTGCTATGGCTTATGAGGCAAACAATCGTCATAGCGATTGCATTGCCCTATACCAACAGTTGGAGAAGAAGCACCCTAGTGTCAGTATCCGACGCCAAGCTGCCAATCTCCGGTACATTTTGCAGGCACCCAAGCTCAAAATATCGGAGGATGAGATGGTTACAATACCTCTGATCGGTTCTAGTTATGACAGGTTCGTACCTATTCATTCAAAGACCTTTGTTTATTGTTGCTTTCTTGCTATTTAAAGCTGATGACAAATACTACTGCCTACTAGAGTCTGTTGGTATAGACAAACTGGAAAAAGATTCAACTGTAACATGTAATTGTGTTCTGGCAGCTCAAAGGACTAGTAAAATAGGGGGGAAAAAATGAAGAAAAGCTCCAAATAATTTTACTGAAAGTCTGTTTTTTTTTTTTTCCTTTCTTTTTTGAAGATTGCTGGAATTCATTAAAACGCCAGAAGGCCAAAAGAAAACAACAAACATAAAAAAACAACTAAACAAAAACAGAGAGAAAAACAGGAAAATGGAAGAAAAAGGAAAAATAACAAAAAGCAGAACAGAAAGAAAAGCCTAAACGACTATGAAAGTCTGGTTTTCTATCTCAATTTTTTCTAAGGATCGTGTCGGGGTATGAAAGGTAGGTGTTTTAATCTTTGTAAATGAGATAGATTTCTTAATGTCTACTCTCATTGTGATTAGGTTGGCAGAGATCCTTAGTCTGTTGTTCAGTTCTTTGTTATTTCATCAGCTTAATGGATTTTGTAATTTTTCCTCTCTCCGCATGCTAAAATCTGAGATATTATGTACCAAACCACCCTCCCTGTCCACCTGCAGTCCCCTTATCTATTTTCCTCTTAACAAACACCCTGTATATCCATAAATCAGCCAACTGCAACCCCCATATACTCGCCCTTCCAAACCCAAAATCCAGTTCCCAGATCACATTCAGTCCCTTTCCTGACAGAAAAATCCTATAAACCACACCTTGCACGCCTCAACCTACTGCCATTACAGCCCCAGTTACCAAACCGTACTCCACATTCAGCCACCATATTCAACTCTTAAGCCTTTTCCAGTCAACTGTATTCCCTTACACAAACCCACAACTGTAGCCTCCATCATACCCCCTATTCCACCCCAAAATTCTGGCAACCCCAACTTACTATCTTCAACTCCAACTTCTGTTTAAACCTTAACCTTAAACAGCCAACAGAACAACTTCCAGCTCTCTACTGTGCCTCAAATCTACTTACTGGAGCCCAAATTTTAACCCAATCAGTTTATCTACCTGTCCCTTAACTGGTACCAAATGCTGTCCTCAAACCTGTCTACCTTCCTAACATATTTGCCACTTTATCTGCCGACTCCTGGCCAGCCTAATTGCAGCCTAACATCAGTCATAAAACAGATCATTAATTGCCCCAAATTGTTGTAGATCAGCCCTTCTGCTGCTGAAATCTGTAGCCCATAACCTGTCCTTAAACTTGCCAATATTGTTTTTGTTGATATTCCTTGAGGGGTGGATATTCCAATGCTTCATACAGTTATTCCAATTTGGACTGTCATACACATTGTGATTGTCCTTCTCCATATTCTGATTTCAGCTTACTACCATTTATTGTGATACCCCATTCAGGTTACTGACATTATCAATGATCATATTGCAGACCCTTGGACAATCTACTTTGTGTATGGAAGATGCTAGGGTGCTTCCAATCTTCTTTTTCTTCTCTGGATGCTGTCATAATCTGACGTCTCGTCAATGCATTCATCTCATATTCTTTGTTTTCTTCTTCCAGGTTTAATCCCAACTCTACAGAAAAAAAAAAATAACGAATCACACACTAAACAATAGCAGTTCGACTAAATGGTCAATCAAATAGCTGGTCTCCATATCTCTGACTTCTCACACCACCCACCTTTTATTACTCAAACCCCTGCTCCTTCCTCTTCCTCCACCTCTTCACAATTGAAAATTCTCCAAGAGCATACATCTACGAAGTGTCCAATTCCACTGCACTTAAAACAAGTTGCTTTTCTGCTGTCTTGTCTTGATTGCCCTGTGGATACTGTCTTACCATTCTAATTGTTGTGGCAGATAGGAGGGTGTGATCCGCGTGGCCCTCATGTTGTTGTCTGCTTTTGTAGCTGTTGCAATGGTGGCATGGTGAGTTGCACATGGTACACTGTAACTGGATGAGGTGTGCGACATTGTAAATCCTCCTTGTTGCTGTTCATGTGCCATATTGGGTTGCTCATGTGATAGCAGAAGTTCCTCACTGTGCATGCCAAATAGGCAAATTTGAAGACTGCTTGAGTTTTTATTGGATCTTTAACACCAATTGAAAATGCCTCCTTGACAGTGTAGTTGATCCGACAACATGTACGCTATTGATGATCACATTGCAGATCCTTTCTTGACAATCCACTCGTATATGGAAGATAATAGTGTCTCTAATATTCTTTCTCTTCTTTGAATGCCACACTGGTATTTTTCCTCTTCTTTGAATGCTGCCATTATCCGATACACCAATAAACAATGTTCTGTCAGCGCATCAAGCTCATAGTCATTGTTTTCTTTTTCTATGTCACTTCCTTTTTGTTCAACTCCCATTCTTTCCTCTTCCTATTGTTTCACCTCTTGGCAAATTTGCAACTTCTTCAAAGGACATACAATTGTGAAGTGTCCTATTCTCCACACTTAAAAGCAGAGAGTGTGGTGCTGGTGTCTTGTCATGAGTGGTCAGTCAACAGTCTTGCAAAATTCCAATCACTGAGGCAGATAGTAGGGGTGTCCTGCATGTTGCTGTTTGCGTTTGTAACCATTGCAGATGCATGTTGAATCTCATATGCTACACTAGATGAGTTTCGCAACATTGCAAACCCCCTGGCTTGGGATATGCACACCGGGTTGTCCATGTGATAATGGAAGTCCCTCAATTTGTGTGCTAGATTGGCAGATTGGAGGCTGGTTGAGTTGGAGTTGAATCTCCAATGACAACTGGAATGTGTTCACCACAATGCTGTAAGGTCGAGCAGACAACATCTCCTTCGAAATCTAACATTGCGAAGACCTGCTCAGCAGCGGGAGATGATTTGATGATCTCTTTCAACAAGGTTGCCCAACTTGTGAAAAATGCTCCTTAATCTTCAACTGACAAATTCTATTGCCTGAGCAAAGAACGGTTCTTCAAATGGTTTCTCCATCTTGAACTGGTGGGTATTTTTTCACATAACTTTTCCTTTACCTCTTCCCAAGTATCGATGGGTGGTTTCCTATGTTTACATAAGAGGTCTTCTACATGTTGCTGCCACATGCATGCCGGCCATTTTTAACATTGCTTTTACAAAACCAATCCATTTTTTCATCCCACCTGCTATACTAACCAAAATAACCCACGTGCGTGTCAAACTTGCGAAAGATGTGAGACACCACTATTTGTACAGACCTTGACCTCGTTCTGAACCTCTATCCATGATGCCCCATGTTATAGCCCAAATGATGTTGAATAGGTACCATTAATTCCTGGTCTTCCTCCCTACTACATTCCTGTCCGTAACCATTCCCCTTAACCATATGATCTTCACAAGGTGTGGTTATCCTACTTGATAACTTAGGAGTATCCTCATCAATTTCCTCATTTGTTCCTCTAACCATATTAGGAATCTCTTGCATTTTTCTCTGTATTTGAGCAATCTTCAAGAGATTTGCATCTCTTTTAATAGGACTGTAATATTGGTTTAAGGTTGGTTTTCGAAGGTTGAGTCTTATAAGATGGGCTTAGGAAAATGAGCAATTCAAAAAGATTGGGAAATTAAGGTCTCAAAAGAAAAAGAAAGGGACTCGAAGTGAACTAGATGAGAATTTGAAAATTACCAGAGCGAGCTGGATCACAAGTATGCTTTGATACCAAGTTGGTGTGGGATGCATGTTTACAAAAAATTTCTCATTTTTTATAATGTTTGAATAGATTGAGTAAGCTTAAGATAACATTTGCACCCAAAAATTCCTTTCCAAAAGCCCACATTAATTTTGGAAACGAAATATATTCCCAGCCATGAGACAATGCAAGCCCTTAATTGTGTCACTTGGGGAAAACCCTAGATTAGAAGGGAAAACCAAGTAAGACTAGTTTACACATGATACGAAGAAATTTGCAAATGATGCATGGAATCTTGATTTGATGTTGTTCATCTTCAAAGTGTCTAGAGCATTGATTAGGATGGACCTTTCGTGAGCTTGAAAGATCTTTATAGCATTTGGCTTCTAGCCATTGGTGTTTGGGCATCTCGTATTGCCAGCTAGGGGTCATGATACTAGAGTAGTTTGCGCGTTATGTATCCAAAGAGACATAAGCTTCAGATAGCCACGTAGCTTGTGGTGTACATGTCTTGTATAACAACATGCGACAATTACTCCATCAGACAGTTCCTAAGCTGTTGTGGTTGAGACTTAGAATTTTGACGTCTCAATGGGTACAACATGCTAGGGTATTAGCTTTGCGGGAGGCTCATTGGTGACCATGGATGAAACTGATAGAGTATCAACCTTGTGTGAGGCTCATGGGTGACCTCAGAAAGTTGGTGTGAAGCCATTCCTTTGCTAAGAGACTGTTAGCGAGGTGAATGACACTTTGGTGCATAACTTCAAATGTGCTTGACACTGGAGAGTTGGGTACAATTGGTGTGAGGCTGACCTCCATGTGGCGCATCACGTAAATGGGCTAGTTCAGACAATTGGTGTGAAACCATTCTAATCTTACATGAGACGAGAAACTGTGTCGCACCACCGTCTCTTGGGCGGGGTACCTCTAAGAAATGTTTATAGGAAAATGAGTCCTTAGGAGTCCTCCATTCACACCTTCTGATGCAGGACCAATGCATGAGGCTAAATATTGAGATGAGATCATTCAGAAAATTAAATTAATTAATCAAAATCACAAAACATGCCAAAATCATCAAACATCTCAAGATTCCAATAAGAAACTACAAATAGTCTAGGCCAAAATTAACAAACAACGCCCTGCATGATCATTAAATACTTGAAACTAGGAGCTAATGGATGTAAGAACATCCAAATAGCATAAGAACAAGTCTATTTTAAAAAGGAAGACCTAATACTACCTAGGGCTTGCTCAATTGGTATGTAGGTAAACCTAGGGTTTAGGGAATTTGGGGAAATGATGAAATTTGGGTTTAATCGGCTTAACTAGCTAAGGTGTTTTATGGCTTTACATATTAATTGAAGGGAATTAGGGTCTTGGATGGTAGGATGTTAGGGATTTTAGGTTAATTAGAGAAATTAGGAATTTAGGGTTTGGGGGATTTGGGAAAACGGGAAATTAGGGAATCTAGGGTTAGGATTAGGGTTTAGGGTACGGGGTAAAGGGGTTTTGGTGTGATAGCAAAATGGAATCAAAGGGGGAAAGAAGGGGCTGTTGGACCAGCCTTGGGCTTCACACGTGTGGGGTTTGGGGCTAGGTTTTGGTTTCCCTAGGGTGGGGTTTTGATGAGGAAAGTTAAAGAATAGAATGGGGAAGGATTCTGGAAGGGTTTGGAAGTTTGGAAAGGTTGAAGATGAAAAGCTCAAAGGAATACATTGGATGGAGAAGATAAGCTACGGACGATAGTTGGAAGCTTCACACTCCCTTGATTGAATAAGGGCTTCGCATTGGATCTTCATTCCAAATCACTTGGAATAGGTCTTCACATCGCATGAAGAGGGAAAACAAAGAGTTTTTTTTTTGAAGAAAATAATCCATCATGAGAGGTCACATCCATCTCCCCCACGCCCCCTCTTTTATTGTCTTAACAACTTTCAAAAATTAAAAAAACATCCCTATGTAATGTACTTTTACTAAATTATTCCTATTCTAAAAAAATAACATAATACATCTCTCACAAATGGTCCAAAACATAAATCAAACTATAAAATAAATCCTAAGATAATCCTATGCCATCGAATGGCCTATGTATCATCCATTGGGCCCCACAAGTGGTCACGATCACGATCCAACGGTGATGATGGTCTCGATTGCGATCCAACGGTCAGAATGATATGTCAATGAAGATCAACGACCCGATGCTCTTTAGGAAGATGCTCATGAAGATCCAGGCCTAGCAGGCCCCATGTACGGGTCATCCAGCTATAAGGACACTTGTGCTCTCCTCTTCATCGCATACACTAGAATGGGTGGCGCGTAGATGTACTCATTAACTCCCCTCGGCTGAGAAGAGTTCGCCTCTGGCAAACAAACTCCTGTAATGCTCAAGGATGTCCGGGTCTAAACTCTGTAGCTCCGTCTCGGTGATCCACGTGCTGTCTAAAAGTGGCCTATTCCCACTTGAGGAATTTTTGAAATCCCCCATGGCTAGTGGAAACCGCTTGCTCATTTAGTATGTTTTTAATTTGTTCGCTTTGCGTAGGCAAGGATGATAAGGGTGGTAACGATTGGGACAATGGGTCAAGTAGAGGCCATGGGTTAGGGAGTAGGTCATGGTCGATGTGAGGGGTCTGAAAACAGGGTAGAAGGTAAAATAGCAGAACCCTTACATCGTACTAAATCTTCCACATTAAAAGTAGAAATAATTCCCATGGTAGGTAAAACGTCTACTACTTATGGACCAGGACTCAATTTCTTTAGTATTTTGTTTGGCCCTGCACTATGCACTTGCAATTTCTTAACGGCTTCCTATAAAAACCGTTCAGGCCTTGTACGAACCATAATGTAGTCTCCTACTTGGAATTCCTAAAATCTGCTATGAGAATAAGTGCTTTGTAATTTTCATTACTTAAATTAATTCACTTCCTGATCTCGCTATGCAAATCATATATGTGATGTGCAAGCTCATGTGCATACTTTGAGGGCCTATGGGACACTGATATAGGTATGAGATCTATAGGCTTCCTAGGTTTATAGCCATACACAACTTCAAATGGACTCATGCCTATGGACCTATTGATGAAACTGTTATATGCTAACTCAGCTATAGGCAAAACAACATCCCAAGTCCTAACGTGATCCCCCACAAGGCATCTAAGCAGATTTTCAAGACTCCTATTGATGACCTCAGTCTATCTATCTGTTTGAGGATGATATGCTGATGAGAATTGAAGCCTTGTCTCCATCATGTGTCATAGTGTCTTCCAAAAATATCTCATAAAGCGCACATCACAATCAAACACTATGGTCTTAAGTAGACCATGTAGGCGCACACCTTCCAAAAAAAAAGTTTAGCAATATTGGAGGTGTCCGACGTTTTTGAGCATGAAATAAAATGGGCCATTTTGGAAAAATGATCCACAACCACAAAGATGGAATCTTGTTTCTTGATCGTCTTTGGTAAACCTAACAGGAAATCCATACTGATATCTTGCCACAGAGCATGTGGCACTGGCAAAGGTGTATACAATTCTGTATTTTGCCTCTTTTGCTTCGCCAGTTGACAAGTCTTGCACTGCCTAATGATCTTAGCTACATCTCGCTTGAGACTTGGCTAGTAAAATCTATCTTCCACTAGGGCAATGGTTTTGCCCCTCCCAAAATGACCAGCTACTCCAGCATGAAGTTTCTAAACTATGAAATCACGGAGGGAAGTGCGGAGAATGCAGAGTCTGTCACCCTTAAATAGGAAGCCATCATTGTTGGCGAACTTACGGTTGTCTCTCAGTTGATCATTTCCGAGTGACGCATACAACCCTCCAAAATCTGGGCATATATGATACTCTTCTTTGAGTTGCTCAAATCCAGTTACTTTCACACTCATACTCTGAAGTAGTGCCACATGATGACTAAGGGCATCATCAAGTTTATTCTCAACCCTGGCCTTGTGTTTGAGAATGAAAGATTATTCCTGAAGAAATTGAACCCATTTAGCATGCCTAGCGATGGGGACATCTCGCGCACATGCACGCCCCCCCTACGTACGTACGCAAGGAGGAGGGCCCCACCATCGATCTGGATCGATGACGACGTTCAGGGAGGGCCTCCTAGTTAGATGACTGAGTTTTGATTCGTTAGAGTGGACTCGATAGTCATGTAAAGCCCACCATGGGTTCTCATGATCGTGACCCATTATTCTGATTAAGCTAATATTTTAGGTTTTGCTTATTATTGTTGTTAAGAGTTATCATGGACGATTTAGATTGCTTTGATTAGTTGTTATTTTTCATTACTTCATCGCCAAGTAGTAGGTCGCGCACATGGCGTGAGTTCAGGGTATAGGGTTTTATTATAAATAGGAACCCCTTGTAGTCTTTTGAATTATTGAAGATTAATAAAAAAATTCTGCGTTTTCCTACTCCTCTGAGTTCTTGAGTTGTGGAAATCCAATTGGGTGTGAAGCCCTCCTTTCATCGAAGGGCTAACTACCATGGTGCGAAGCCACATCTATCCCGATTCGCCCCCATCGTCTACCATCTCTATTTCTTATCTCCTACCACCATCCGTGCTTCAAATCTGTCTTTTATTGCAACGATTTTCCTCTTTATAGTAGAATTCCAGATTCTAGCCCTGCAGGAGGGTTGAAACTTCGGCGGAGCATCATGCACAGACCATGCATCTGATCGACACGAAACTTGGGGATTTTGAAGTCCTCCCCTAGCCGACCAGGGCCAAGGAGGCGCTTTCCGCGTTCAACGCCCCCTCGCTGGTGTGGCCAAGCCCCTGCGCACGTGCGTCAGGCCTGGCCCGCTGTCTGCACGCCTGGACTGTCGCCATGTTTAGATTTCCTACTTATTTCATCCCTCTCATACCTGTTTTCCATAACCCTAACCCTAGATTGCATTATTTTCAATTTGTTTGTCCCTTTTCTTACCCTAGGGTTCTCTGAACTGAAATTGGTGAATCCCTTGGATTAAGGACAGATTGCTATGCATGTCTGGATGAGTTTACTTCCTTTTGAGTATCGTTTGGCTTGTAATTTTTATTGATCCAGCCCTAAAATGTGTAGGCCTAGACCCGCACAAATTCCCCTTGCTTAAATGTTTGAACTTTTGTGTGGGATGTGGAAATTTTATGTAAATGTTTCTGAATTAGTTTGATGTAAAGCCTGAGATCTTGCATATCATAGTTAATTTTCATGTCCTGCATCACCTAGGGTTTAGTTTCTTATGGGAATTGAGGTAACGCAATGCCTTATGATTAGAGAATAAGACGAATTCTTGCGGTAATAAATAATGACGCCAATGGCGCAAAGATTGAACGACCGTATAGAACTCTTTGCTTTAAGTAGAGTACCGTTGTTTAGCTTCATTTATTTTCTCACTAAAATAAGCTATCGGATGTCCTTCTTGGCTTAGTACTCCACCTATATCTACTCTAGAGGTAGCACAAGCAGCCTCAAAGACTTTAGAAAAGTCAAAAAGGCTCATGACATGAGCCTCTATTATCTTGTCCTTAAATTTCCTTAAATGCTTTTGACGCGGCTTTAGTCCATTTGAATTCTCCCTTTTTTTAATGCAATCTATGATGGGAGCCATAACGAAACTAAAGCTTTTGAAGAACCACCTATAGAAGGTAGTTAAGCAGTGAAAGCTATGTACCTCATGAATGTTCCGCGGTTCAGGCCAACTCACAATGGCTTTAACCTTCTCAAGATCCCCAGACAGTCCCTTGGATGACATAACAAACACTAAGAAAACTTTATCTGTTAACATTTCTTAAAGTTGACATATAGCTTTTTGGTCCTAAGGATCCCACAAACTTGTCTCGAGTGGTTGAGATGTTGCTCCTTAGAGATAGATAAGAATATCGTCAAAGTATACCACTAGGAACTTCCCTATGAAATGTCTCAACACTTGGGTCATCACCCTCATGAATGTGCTTGGAGCGTTGGTTAAGCCGAAGGGCATGACTAACCACTCGTAAAGCC
This sequence comes from Magnolia sinica, assembly GCF_029962835.1. NCBI lineage: Eukaryota > Viridiplantae > Streptophyta > Magnoliopsida > Magnoliales > Magnoliaceae > Magnolia > Magnolia sinica. The sequence goes on from NC_080577.1 coordinate 64,032,922, forward strand.
CATCTTTCGTTTTAAACGTTGTTTTCCACTCATCTCCTGGACGTATACAGATTTGGCGATGGCCACTTTTGAGATCAATCTTTGAAAAGATGGTGGCACTCACCATCATGTCTAGCGTGTCATTAAGACGCAGTATAGGGAACCGGTACATGATCATATTTTTGTTGATGGCTCCACTGTCCACACGCATGTGCCACGTGTTATCTTTTTGGGCGTGAAAAGGGCGGGCATGGCGCACGGGCTCATGCTTTCCTAAATGAATCCTTTCCTCATAAGCTCATCAACTCATTTCTTTAACTCCGCATGCTCTGTAGGATTCATTCGGTAATGCGGGAGGTTAGGTAGAGCTGACCCTGGGACGGTTAATGGCATGTTGTATGTCCCGCATAGGTGGGAGCTCATCCGGCAGGTCATCTGGAAAAACATCCTTGAATTCCTTCATCACCGGAATCACTTCATGTCAAGGTATTCCATGTCGATAACGGTGGTTGTAATGGTCACCACCATTACCGATACGGAGGCGTAACGATCGTTACTACCCCTATAACGGTTGGAAATTTTCTTTTGATTGAAAAATTCTGAAAAATATCTAAAAAATTAATAATAATGTAAATATTCCAAATATGTATTCATTTTTTAAAAGATGTTTACGGTAGTGTAATGGTTCACTTTGTGGTGAGAGTGTTGCATCGGGCTGTCTAGTGAATTAATGAACATGATTATATGTCTCTAATATTTACACATCACAATCAAGCATTAGTACTAAAACTTAGAAAAAGGTATAAATACTACTATATATTTTTTTAAAATTTTTATTTTTAAAAAAGGCCCTCAGAGCTTCTTCTTCTTCTTCTTCTTCTTCTTTTTACGACGAGAGGGTGTCCCCATCCCTTTAAGGCGAGACTATTCCCGCGCAATCACCCGTGAACCACGTGCATCGGGTAATCCACGGGGCCTTAGAGCTTCTATTCACTCAAATTACTTCAATATATGATTTTAATATTAAAAACTATAGTAAGAGTTGTCGAAATCTGTTGTAAAATGATCTAGGAGAGTTTTTGGAATCAAAAAAGTGAAAAAAATGAGGAGAAAAATGGATTTAAATAGAAAAAAAAGTGGCCATTTTTCAACCGTTATAGGGGTGATGGTTGTTATGCCACGTAACGGCTGATACGGTCCTAAAAAACCAACTGCCCCGTTTCACCCCCATACCGCATAATGATCATAGCCGTTACATATACGTATCGGCGTTTACGAGCGTATCGTAACGGATATGGAACACCTTGCTTCACATGGCAACTTTTCCTCAACCTGAGGCGTAACTTTCCTAGCCACAAAGGCATACACCTCGAAGTTAGTTGTAGTCTCTTTCTCAAACTCTTTTGCGTTAATACTATACAAAGACTTGGGCTGGGGTTTCTTCACATCCTTCCAATCACCTCTCTTAACATCTTCTTTCTTTTCTGGAGTGCTCTTGGGTGGGAGAGGATTCAAGATAATCCTCTTGCCTTCATACACGAATGAACATGTATTCGAGTGACCGAATAGTGTTGCGTCCCTATCATACAACCAAGGCTTATCCAAGATGATATGGCTGGCATCCATAGGCACAACATCACAACGCAACGTGTCTTTATAAGATCCAAATTGGATATGAATGAGACATTGCTGGGACACTGGAATGGAGGATGTGTCAACCCAAGCAACACGATAAGGTTGTGGATGGGAAACGAGCAGAAGCTGAGCCAAGCCACTGTGCTTGTTGAGACCACGTTGGTGCAGTTGCCGCCATCTATAATCACTTTGCAACTCTTATCCCCACACTTGACATAAGTATGGAAGATGGCGGTTGTACGCTAATCATCACTGTCTTTGGCCTGTGTTAAGGCGTATCTCACTACTCCGATTGGCGTGGTCTTAGTCTCCTCAGCATCTTCGTCACTTACACTAGTCACGTCAGGCTAATAAACTTCCTCTTCATAGTTGCCCTATTCATTTTCCTTATCCTCACATTCACCAATCATGAAGGACTTGTTCCTCCCTTTTGAGGGACATTGATGCGCAAAATGACCGACCCCTTGGCAATTGAAGCACCGCACTGGTTCACCTCCCCTAAAGCTAACACTTGCTATCCCTTTTCCCTTAAGAACTCTAGGGTTGGATTGAGAACCAATTTGGGACTTGGATCGATTCCCAACGTTAGACGTAGTCCCTTGAGGAATAGTCTTAACATTTGAATCTTGAGAGTTAAATTGCCTTCCAACTTGTGGTTTGAGGTAGTACTCGAGGTCTTGCATCACTTGGTACATGTGCTTCAAGGTGCCAATGTCATGAGAGAAGACTTCTCGTTGGATCTCGAATTGGAGGCCCATTTTAAATGTGGACAACGTGATCATTAGGTCCTCTTCAATGTTACATCGCATCATGTATTCCTTGAATTTGGCTATGTATTTTGACACGGTCATGGATCCTTGGTGAAGGGATTGACACTGGTCTAGGAGCCTCTGGCGGTAAGAGAGAGATACTTTTCCCTAAGTAATTCTTTCATCTCTACCTAGTGTGTGACTGGGGTATCTCCAGACCTCAATCTTACGCTCTATGTTGGTCCCAAAAAGTTTAGCCTGGCCCAGCAACTTCATCTTGGCAAACCTCACACGACGGACATCTGACATATCATGCCACTCAAAATAGTGGTCCATGTTCGCCATCCAGTTAAGGAATGCCTTGAGATCCAGGCGACCATCAAACTAGGTGCTTCAACCTTCACACTCTTCATAACATGTGCATCTGGGTCATGGCGCTTCTCACGATGTGGTTGCACGTGTGCTATACAGCGACCAACACTTTAGCCACACTACATCGAAGTGGTTTTGCTCACAATGAGTGTAGGCTTTGCACCAACTGGAGACAGTATGTGAGAAGTGGCTTTCTGCTAAAGGAAATCATATCTCACGCTAATTGATGGAAGTCTCGCACCAATGCTTGATTGTTTGTGCGAAAGGACTTCTTCGTCATCTTCGTTCGTGTAGAGATGGCCTCGCGCTAACTCTTGGTTGTTTGTGTGGGTTGAACTTGTGCTGAGGTTTTGATGCTTGTTAAAATGGATCTCGCACCAATGCTTGGTTGTTTGCCTGAGCTCGAGAATGCGGTCTCATGCCATCCCTTGGATGTTTGCACGAATCGGACTTGGTGATTTTTCCCATGGCAACAATGCACTAAAGTGCTGATGGATAGATGTGTTGGATTTCAAAAATGTTTTGGAGGGTAATTGTACCTAAAATTCGAGAGATAAACTCACCCATATTTGAAGAAAAGAATGATAAAATTCTTGGGGAACAATAATGGTTTTATTGATCAAAGGATCGGTTAAAAGGCCAAAGAATAACAAATTGGCCCAAGAGACACTAGAGATATCACAATCGCGAAGAGCGGTTGAGATCGAAGCCCATTCCCTTACATCCGGCTTAGTCCTAATAAAAACCCCGATGTGCTCCCACAAAGATTGTGGAAGCATCGGTTGTTCCTTTCCTCCCATAGTGCGTAAAGGCCAACCAATTATGCCAACCTCCTACCCCTCTAGACTGCATCTACTATCCTCTAATCCAATTCACACATATTTGTTTTCCACAAGGACACCAATTGTGCCTTACATCGCTTGCACGGATATCCCTGATTTGGACTTATTTTAGGAGGCAACCTTATCTTCTCATCTTCCAACTTAAGATCTTCATCAACCACCTTATTTGCCCCTCTCCCTGCTTCTGGACGAAGCTCTTACCTCATAATTAATAGAACATTCAAGACCCTTCAATTCTCTCCTCCCTTTGGGAGACCTTAAGCTTCTTAGTTGTTTGATTGCCTAGGCTTTCTTGAATTCTCCTCTTCCACAAGTTGAAAAAGGGCAATATAATATTCTTGCAATCCCCAAATGTAACCCCTACCATGCTTCCAACGTGCCCCAAAGCTTCTTGAATAATTTTATACCTTTTACCATGGAAACGTCACCCCCACTTCCCCTACCTAGATTTAAAGTCACTGCTTCCTAAGTCGAGAGGATCTAGTTATCATCCACTCTGCTTCCAATAAAAATTGGTCACGGGGAAATGTCCAGAGTTTAAAAGACAAGCTCCTCATCCGCGAGAGCCAGCTCTGACAACTCTCCAAGCTCCCATCATAGGAATCAACACAAACAGAGATGTGGTCCCATCTCCATTGTGTCGTGTAGGCTAGAGAGTTGTAGCAGGATTTGTTGTGGGAGGGATTGGAAGGAAAGAAGTTCCATTTGTTGAAATGGGCCTCCTCATTAAAGAAATTTAAGGATTGTAATTTTACTTTTCTTTTGAGGTTGTAAATGTGGGGTTGTTTTCCCTTACACCACCTCGAAGCACTTTATGAATAAAATTTTGTTTTTGCCTTTCAGGAAAAAGAAACCTTAATTTAGGAAAATGTCAAATAGGCCCTTAGTTTCATTGTGAAATCCACTTAGAGGAATTTCATCTTTCTTTCTACACTATTATTGGGTGGGACCGAGTTCGAGGAGCGTTGTAGCTCTACCTTAAGGTCTCAAATCCCACAACATGGCTTCAATGCCAAGAGGATCTCCCATCATCAAAACCCACGACAACATAACTAAACCCTTTGCCTTTATTACCTTTCCTATGGAAGTTGCATTCCAAAAGATGTCTTGTTACTGCTAATTGTTAAACCTCTAGACTCGAATCCTTCCACCCATTGTTTTAACTATTGACGATATTGGTCGATATATCCCACGATATATCTTGTATCCCACCTGTGCGATACGAAACACACAAGTAATGTTGATATATATCACATGTTCGATCCGGGGAGCATTTTCAATTTTGGATCCATTTTTTTGGTTGAAATTATGTTAAATCAATGTCATATGCTTATAAATCCATTGGTTCTTCATGTTTTGCATGAAAAATCATGGAGAACTTTGATTTCGATATCCATTGGTTGTTCATGTTCTTCATTTTTTTTTTTTGAAAATTTCCTTCAACCGGCTATCAATTGAGACTAATTTCAAAACATTTAGGAGTATTTGATTAAATGATCATCACATACACTCTAATTTTGAAATATGAGTGTAGGTGGTCCGATTTGGGGAAAATTGGGAAAATTTTGAATATTTCCCAATTTCTCCCAAATTGGTTGCAATGTTGCACTCTAAGCATAAAATCAAGCATTAAGGGATGATCTACTGATTTGTTAAGTCCTTGTCAATTTTTGAAAAATAAAAATCATTTTTTAATTATAAATTATATATATATATATATATATTTGAAATTTCCCTTCGACTAACTATCAATTGAGACTAATTTCGAAGTATTTAGGAGTGTTTGATGAAATGATCATCACATACACTCTAAATGTTATAAATTCAATTTGAACATAGTTGCATTAGTTAGTCAGACAACACATTACTTGGGACCTTATACAAAGGAAACCTATTATGTGCACTTATTTTTTGAGATGTTATGATTTAAAAGTGTGTATTAAGGGTTATTTATTTATTTATTTATTTTTATTTTTTATTTTTTAGTTTCATTGAAAAATTCAACCATTTTCCCAATGTTTCCCCATGTTTCCCAAAAAGTGCAATAAATTACTGGATACAAACAATATATCCCGTGCGATAGTTGATATGTATATGTATCCCAAGGATGCGATACATTACACGATACTGATATTTCGAACACTACTTCCACCAACCTATTACTTGGCATTCACCCCTTCTCTAGTCTCGTTGACCAACAACAAACGATAATAATGTAAACCAAGGAACCCCTTGCTCTATATTGGCTGTAATCTATTTATAACAAGTTCAAAGTAATGAAAATATATCTATAACATGTGTGAAAGGAAGGCGCCAAACAATCCTTTCTAAATTCTTTCCATTTTCATGCCCTTCCTTTGATCTCTCCTTTAGTAGCAAAATTTTGTTAACCATAAAAAGAGAAAGATAAAGGAAAAGGTGCAAAAGGGTATGGGCTTAATGCTGGCACATGAGCATGAGTTACAGTTGTCGGGAACTCATCTAAACAAGCTATTCACACTCTTGTAACTGCAGCCTTGTCATCATCATTATAGACTTGTTCCAATGATTTGGGGTGACTTTAGAAATGTTCTACTTGCCAATGATTCCATCAAGATTCAAAATAGGAACTCTCATGATTGGTTGTCAATAGTTCAACAACCCACCTCCTTGATATTGACCTTCCTACTTACCCATTATGGGAAACTTGGATAAAACCCAATTTGCCTCTAGCTCCAGAGTCGATTTGGTTACTGTGAGCCCTCTCTAGGGGGACAATTTGGGATCAAGTCTTGCTGATGATGGGTTCTCATTACGAAACCCAACCAAAAAAAAAAAGGAAACCTAATCCAATATAGTTGATTGTTGACTACGTTTCTTCTGATTGTTACCTTAACCCTTCCCAGCATGCATGCCTTCAATGATGCCAATATTCCTCCTCAGCGCCCACCCCATCACCTAACTATACACTCTATGATATTCTTTCTCTATATCTATAGAGACAATAATGGATTCTTCCTTTTCACTTTATACTTTTCCATTAAATATGTAAGAACATAGCTTGTTTGTTGATATCCTTGACGTGAGGCTAAAATACCTTGTTTGTTGATATCCTTGACATGAAGCCAAAATGCTTCTTTGAAATCCTTGTCTTTACTCCCCATCCTCCTATAGAGCTTCATAGTTTGACTCGTGTGTCTGATCCCCTGATACTGATTGTCATAAGTTTGGACCCCTAATAGCTGGTGCAACTTTGTTCACCTCCTTTGTTCTTGTAAACTAGTTATGTCAATATTTCTTCCCTAATTAACATTTTCTTGACCTGCTCAAATTTGTGAAAGGAATACTTTTTTTTTTTTTTTTTTAAAAAGAAAAAGAAATCTCATTTGCACAAAACTTTTACATGGGGGCCATCCCGCTGCGAATTGCGCTTTAGACTTACACTCCAGCTCCCGTTTCCTAGATGTTTATACTAGCTAAGGCTGCATTTGGATGCACAAGCAGATTTGCTTGTGAAAATTCATTTTAATAAGAGGAATTGCCAAAAAACTATTGATGTTCCCAAGTATTTGTGCTGAGTAAATGGCCTTCAATTTGCAGTTAGGTTAATTTTCCAACTTGAAAGCAATGGAATTGCAGTTTGGAGCCCTGACCCCCAATACTAATGCCATGGTAAGGAAATCACAGATTGGTTATTTGCAATTTATTGGACCAATGACACAAAATTCAAACTGATCTGCATGTAGACACCATAAAGAAATATACTAAGAATTGGAAGAATTCAAGACGGCATCATCTAAGTCAACTGGATTGCTTAGATGCAAGGTTGGCTTCAAGCATGGCAATTTGTTAGCTTGTTATTCATACTTAATTTTAAGAGGCAACATATTTGATCTCTGCTAGATCAGATTGTTTGAGATAAATTGAAGGTACTCAAGATTAGCCTCTTCAGATATGAACTTTGCATGCATATTGTCAGCAAAAATAAATTGTGGCATTCTCAAAAGTTTTGCTTTCATTTCTTAATATGGAGAGCCGCCAGTTGGTGGGTACCATTATTTTGCAGATTCATTGTGTTTTGCACCAAATATTGCAATATTTTGACCTTTAGAGGGAGGTAGAAGTTCATCATTGTCATCCAAGCCTTGTCCCCAACTAATTGGGGTCAGCTACATGAATCCCTTTTAAAGGGAGGTAAGAAGTTGGACTACTTTAATATTCCACTATCGAAATGCTGCATGAGATGACACACGGGCCATTCCAAGTTTAAGTGATAAGGGTTGATGTTAGGTGGGCAACTTGTCATTAAACTCATACCAAGAAATCATGAGAGTTCCTATTTCTTATTTATTTATTTATTTATTTTATTTTATTTTTATTTTATTTTATTTTTTTTTTCGAAAAGGCAACACACACACACACCCCCACACCCACACACACCCATCATGGGAGCTTCCCATCAGGTTGAGCTTTGTCGGCCCCACTAAAATCTATTTCAGACATCTACCCCATCAATCAGATGCACACTTGCATGGTGGGCCACGGGCCTAAAAATCAGGCCAATGAATGACTTAGGTGGGCCACACCATAGACAACAGTTGAGAGTAGATACCCACCCATTGAAACCTTCATGATCAATGGGGTCCACTAAGATGTGGATCAGACATCCAGCCCATCCATTGTGTGTGTGTGTGTGTGTGTGTTTCTTAGGCACTGATGCCCAAGAGCACATTCTTTGTGTGGGCGGAAATGGTTGTGGATAATATGCACTGCCTCCCTCTCTGCTAAACAGAGGGCCATAATCCTAGAATTTGCTGTGATTGCCGATTGGGACTGAAATGCCATCAACACAGATGCGGCCTCATCTAAGAGTAACCCATTGATCCCAACATCCACTAAAAATCTGTCCTTTGCCAATGAGAAGCACTCTTTTAGAGGAATTGGCATTACTTTCGTACTTCCCCAGCCATTGCCTCCGATTACCCTTAAAAGTTGACATCGGCAAACAGCTTCCCAATATATGAGATTGCTCATAATTCCCCGACGAATTTTCTCAATTGATGCTTCTAGTCCTTTGAAAATGCAAGCATTTGTTTCGGCCCAAATCTCCCAGAAAACTGAGAACGGAGTGACTGACCACGGAATTTTGCCCTTATTTTAAACCGCCAACCTTCCCAGCTGTATTTCTCGTCAAGCAACTTATCCTTGAAGACCCATGAAACTCCAAAGGATGGTAGATTTATAGACCAAACTGATATTGCACAGGGTTATTTTAGGAGAAGATGAGACACTGATTCTTCATTATGCTTACACAGCATGCAGTTATTTCAGAACTTGAAACCACTTTTTTGAAGCTGATCTTGAGTTAGGATAGATTGCAGCCCTCGGATCGGGAGAGGTTATCAGCCAGGCAGGTCAGGTGGACAGTAATCCAGAGGCTTTGACAGATCTATGGGTAGCCCAAATGGTCATCCCCTTGGCAGTTGAAGATTGGGAAGTGTATATGGGAGAAGGGGTAGGGAACGCTGAACATTTAAACGTAGCAATCGATACTTTATCTTTGTGGAACCCACAGACCGGAAAGGTTTCTATGGCACAGGGGATGGCACGTATCAGGAAGGTAATGTTGGAGATGGCATGTTTGGTGGGTATCACATTTGATGATAGGCCAGAGGATTATGTGGCCCTATTTGAATTTGTTGAAGAGGGAGGTAGATACCGATGCAAGATATAAATGATGATAGCAATAGAGAAAGGCTGAGATCGGAATTTTGAAGTGTCAACGAGTTGCGGCAGATTGCAGAAATGTCTAACAAAGGGAAAATGGATGAAACAATGAAGATAGCAAGCTGGGATGTAAGGGATCTGGGGTGTGTGCAAAAAAGAATCCAAGTCAGGGATATGTGCAAAAGGTGCAAAATTCAGATGGTGGCGTTCCACGAAACTAAGTTGCAAGGAACAGATCAGGCCATCGTGAAATCGCTATGGTGGGGTAAACAGACTGAATGGAAAGCTCTCGATGTGAATGTGGCAGCAGGTAGTATTCTGGTTATTTGGAATTCAGGTTTATGGAAGAAAGGATTCTTGGAAGGGTCAATTTTCTGTATCTCTGTTACTAAGAGACATCTCAACAGGTTTTCGATGGGTATTCACGGTGGTGTAGGGTCTGAACAGGCTGAATCTAAGATCACAATTTTGGGATGAGTTAGATGCTTGTCATAATAGGTGGCTTTTGCCGTGGTGTGTGGGAGGTGACTTTAATGTCATTCGATTTGTGTATGAAAATCGAACGGGGAAAGAATAACCCGAAGCATGAATTGTTTTTTTCGGAATGGATTGTAAAGAATAAGATGGTTAATTTACCAATGGGAAGACTGAAGTTTACATGGTTAAATGGGCAAGCTAAATTGATCAAATAAAAGTTAGACCATTTCTTATTGTCATTGGATTGGGTGGAAGAATTTTCATTAGTGCATCAAAGAGGTTTTGCCAAGACCAATATCCGACCATTGTTCAATCATGTTAGAATTGGATGAGGAGGATTGGCACCCTTGCCCATTCAGATTTGAGCTCGCATGGTTAGAAATAGAAGGTTTCTCGGAAAAGGTGATTGAATGGTGGTCTTCCTTTTCGGTTCAAGGAAAAGCAGGATTTGTGTTGTTCCAAAAACTCAAGATGTTAAAAAGAAAATAAATGAATGGAGAAAAGAGTGCTTAGGGATCTGAGTGGAAGAAACATAAAAATGCTGCAAGACATTCAGTTTTTTTTATTTAAAAGAAGCAGGAGAGTTATCGGAAGAGGAGAGGGCATGGTGGGAGGTACATAGGCAAAGTATAATGTGAAACTAAGAGAGGATGAAATAAAACGGAGGTAAAGATCAATGGCTCTATGGTTAAAAGAGGGAGATAAGAACAAGGAAGTTTTTTCATGCGATGGCAGGTGCTTGAGCTAGGACGAATAAAATCAAGACACTTATGGTGGAGGGGCAAATAGTCAATGATAAAGCGAATGTGTGCAACTCCATAATTAATTTTTATACAGATCTTTTGTCGAAGGAAGATTGGAGAAGATCATCTATGGACAATCTCATTTTCGGTTCAATTTCTAAAGAGTCTATGGATTTGTTAGAGAAAGCTTTCTAGATGGAAGAAATCGTGAGCACAATCAAAGAGTTGGGAAGTTATAAAGCTCCGGGGCTAGATGGTTTTCTGATAGTGTTCTTTCAAAAGTTTTGGGAGCTAGTCAAGTCGGATGTGGTGGCATTTATCAATGAATTCCACGAGAAAGGAACCATAGCATCGGAGTTAGGGGCTACGTTCATAGTAATGATTCCAAAAACAGAAGAGGCCGAGAGTTTTAAAGACTTTAGGCTTATAAGTCTCATGGGAAGTCCATACAAAATTCTGTCAAAAGTATTAACTCCTAGATTTCGAGCGACTATTGGAGAAATTATTTCTTTAAACCAAGGGGCATTTGTGGAAGGGAGACAAATAGTGGTCAGTGTATTAGTGGCACAAGAATGCATTGACTTGTGTGTTAGAAAAGGGTCGAAAGACATAATATGCAAGCAAGATATTGAAAAAACTTATAATCACATAGATTGGGACTTCTTGGATTACATGTTGGGTACGGTAGGCTGCGGATTGATGTGGTGGTCTTGGATTCCATTATGTGTAAATTTTGCAAGATTCTCGGTTTTGGTAAATGGATCTCCGAATGGCTTCTTTGCACCTTCTAGAGGGTTGAGATAAGGAGATCCTCTCTTCCCATATTTGTTTCTGGTGGTAATGGATGCGTTTAGTAGAATTATCGACAAAGGGGTAGTGGGGGGCTTGGTGAAGGGATTTTGGGTGGATAGTTTGGAATTTCAAGGGTCATGTTTACAGGATGTAGATGATATGCTATCATTGTGTGAGGCGGATGAAGAATTTGTTGATCGGGTTTGAAAGTAAACATCAGAAAAAGTGAGGTATTGGGAGCGGGCATTCCTAAGGAGGAGGCGGGGAAATTCGTGACTATTTTTGGCTGTGAGAGGGTTCCTTTCCTTATCATGGGCTCACACCGAGTATTGGGAGGCCGTCGAAACAACTATGGTATAAGGTGATAGAATGCTTTGAAAGAAAGTTGTCCCAATGGAAGAATAGGCTTTTATATCTAGGTGGAAGGCTAACTTTGATCAAATCAGCAATGTCTAACCTTCCAGTATAATTTATGTTGTTATTCAAGTGTCCGAAATTAGTATTGAATAAGTTGGAGAAAATTAGGTGAGGTTTTTTTGTGGAAAGGAGTGGAAGAAAAACAAAAAAGTTATCTCTAATAAAATGGGAGGATGTATGTAAATCGTGGGATCAAGGGAGAGCTGGTTTAAGAAATTTGAAAATTATGAATTTGTCTTTGTTGGGAAAAATGGGTATGGAGGTTTGTAGCGGAAGAGGGGTCAATATGGTGAGAGGTGGTAGCGAGGAAGTATGGGGTGGAAGAAAGGGGCAGCTGGATGAAATCATCATCATTGTACAGGGCATTCTTTATATGGAAATCGGTGGTGTCATTAAAAGATGAAGTTTAGGATGGAATAGGATTTTCATTGGGGGACGGGAGGAGCATTAGATTTTGGGAGGATCTGTGGGTGGGTGACCAGAAACTGAAGTTTTCCCACACTTGGTGGGGTTGGCATTAGAGGCCGATTTGACAGTGGATGGATGTTTTTCAAGGAGAAGAAGCGATATGGGCTCCACTTTGTAGAAGGAATCGAAGCAGAGGTTGAAGAGTTTATTAGTCTTCTTGGTCTGCTAATCCAAAATGCATCCAGTAGTTTCAGAGCTGGACTCGATGAAATTGTTAAAAGACAGATGTGGAAAATTTTCAGTTTTAACTCCTACAATTGTTCAAGTGGGGGAGCTAACAGAGTGGGGGTTAGTCCAACAACTTTCGTATGGCGATATGGTGCTCTTCCAAAGTTATCAGCTTTCGCTTGGTTAGTGAGTAAAAAGGAGGTGTTAACAGTTGACAATCTTTGTAAGAGAATGATTATTCTCCTGAATAGTTGCTTGATGTGTTATCAAGATGAGAAATTGGTGGATCATCTCCTTTATACATTGTTCTTTTGTTAAGAGGATGTGGAATTGTTTCTTCAGCCTATTCGGGGTATATAGGTGATGCCAAAATCCATAGATCTTTTATTCTCCATGTGGCATGAAGGATGTAATGGGAAGGTGAGGAAAAAAGTTTGGGGCATGTGTTTACTAGCGGGTTTATGGTTCCTATGGTTAGAAAGGAATGATTGATGCTTCAAAAATCGAAAGGGGAAGTCTTAGAAGTGTTTAATAGGTCTTAAGCACATGTAATAGAATGGGCGATTGTAGCAAAGATTAAAGTCCAATTTCCGGATAATTGGTTGGAGTTGTTTCTTTTTCGAGCATCTTTGTAAATATTTTGGCTGCAGCCTTACATCAATAAAATTATCATCGTTTCAAAAAAAAAGTTGGGATTTGTTCTTGGATTGCTGTCCATATGAATGCTGAAGTCCTAGGCAGAATTGCTACCTTCCAAATGTTGACTAGAAAGGCATTTGAGGGGGTTTTTGAAACTTATTTGAAGTAAGATTTACCAGAAAGGATCTGGAGGCCAATGTCTTCCAGATTTTTGTATCTTCCTCATTCGAGAAGAGACCTTGAAGGTCTCTTAGATTTGCATCATTTTAGTAATTTGGGCTATTTCACCATCCTCCGGATCTCTTCTAAATCTGATGTCCCACACCACCTTCCCATTATGAACCATTGCACACTCTTTCACCAGTCTGCCTCTATGTCGATTATTCTGTAGAGGCTGGGGAATGCTGTGGCGAGAGATTTGTTCCCAATTCGTTCGTCTTCCCATAGGCGAATGTTTTCACCCCCCTTTTTTTTTAAAATCTGAAAATGAAGGCCTGCTTTGAGTGTTGCACCCTATATCTTGCTACTGTCCCCCATACTGCAGATCCCCCTCTGTACTCTCAGAAGATGCTGCTGAATGCTTACAGTTAGGCTCCCAGCCCATGTTTTCTGTCCCATATTTGTCCAACATCATACTTCTCCAAGGAGCATGCTTTTCAGTAGCGATCGGGTAGAGATCCATGCGTCTAAAGAACACACCTGCAATACCAAATCCGTTCTCTACGTGACCTATAAGATGGAGAAGAGGTTCTTGGGAAGATCAAAGAACTTGTTCTTTCTGTGTAAGGAATTCCTCCAACCATGAGGTGCTTATGGATCAGTAACATACAGGGGCACCTGCCCAGAAAACAAAGCAGCTAATGTTACACATTCTACAGTGCCGATCCAGATACATCTACGCTGCGCCACATGATTTTGGCCTTTCCATTCCTCTTGAACATAGTTCACCCTTCAAGTTTGATTTACGTATGCTACAAGTTTTGGTTTGTATGCTGTGGTTGCTCAAAGTAGTTTTTGTTGGTAAGAGTGATGTCAGGGGCACGGTTGATTGGCAGGTATGCAGGATCATGGAGTGATAAATACAAGGATCAGGATCAACCGAGAAGTGGGGTGGTAACGACAAACCAGCTTCCTTCAAGTAGGGACTACTTGGGTGATTTCTTGGTATGGCGTCCCCCGAGTGGGTGGGAAAAAAACCAGGTGTTTTGGCTTGCTCTGATCTTTTGGTTGGGCTTGGTCAGTGTTGCCGTCTTCCTTCAAAGATAGATCAAACATTTGAATGTGATTGCTCCTGCGTCTCACATGTTTATATTATATGTATGCATGCTTGTTTCATGATTTAGGTTGTCCATATTATATGTTTTCTTGGTAAAGCAAAGCATGATATATCACACACCTTGATGTCCTTTGTAAATTATAAAATTGCCCAAGGGATGATGTTTCATTTCTTTCATGATGATTTTCTGTGTATTGTATGATGGATTAATGATGGGATTTGGGGATGATGATGATGATGAACAAAGAAAGATGAGAAGTTGACTTTTAAAAAAAGATGGAAATCCAGAGGCAACATGGCACAGATGAACAGCATCCTTGTTCATTAATGTTAAGCAGTAGTATGGCTTCCTTGTTTGCCATGGTATAAAATCAGCACTAAAATGTTAAATCTTGGATCCATAATGAAGATTCAATCGGTTCATGCTTGGATCATGTGAATCCCTTCTTTAGAAGAGTTGGTTTTGTTGCTATGTCTTTGCTTGGGAGGGATCTTCAGAAAGGGGACTTTGAAGCCGGCCTGGTATGGATAGAAGGGTGACTGACAACAATAACCCAAGCTTTGCTCACAAAATTTAAAAAAGAAAAGAAAAATAAATTCCTTTGGTATCACACCCTGGAAATCTGACATCTGGCCTGGCCCAAAATTGCACTTAAAAGATCTGCTCTTATTTTGCCCATTGACTGCAGAACGTTTATCTTCTCATCTGTGTATTTTATGGCTGAGCTGGCAAATATATGGTTACTATCAGATCACTGCATCTGCCTAAATATTCGAGGTATTCTCCATCCACAGTGTGGCCCAGTATTTGGATGGTGTTGGTTAGTATGTTCCATGCACATAAATGATTGAATTTGTTACCACGACATTTCAAATTTGTGTTTCCCTTACTTTTATTTTAGTACTAGGGTACAAAAATATTGTAGTGTGAACATCTAGGGGCAAAGGGCAAAAATATTTGTGTTTAAAAAATTTGTGAGTTGACTTGGTTACTGGCTGGGTTGACTCAGTTCAGCATAAAAACCAGTAGGACTTGGGTCATTACAAGAACAGGCTGATTTGAGTGAAACTCATCAAAACTAGGTCTGACTCGGTGGAAACTTGGTCCTTTAATTTTTTTTTTTTTTAAATAATAATAATAATTATTATTATGCAAAACCATGGTTGGAGATATTAACTCATGTTGATTTCTAAAAAGAGGTTAGAAAAGAAGCAGCAGCTAACGATGGGCAATGTAGGTCATGTGTTTTATTTAAAAATTTGTAGAAATAAATGGTGTCTTTTTAGGACAATGATTGGTCACGCCTCATTTCTTGTTCGTGTACAGACTGTAAAAATCATGGATGGAGCACAGATTGAAAATCATAACTAAATGATCCTAACCAGCTAAAATTGAAATGTTAAAAATAAAATGGTCAGGTGTTTGAATTCAATGAGCAGAATCCGATGGGTCCATCCTATATCGCAGCCCACAATTTGGACAGTCTGGACTGGCCGTAAAATGTATGACTAATATCCAGCAGATTGGACATCATAATTTGAAAAAAAAAAAAGTTCAATATCAATGGTCAAAATTCAGCAATATCATATGGATATTCATTAACAAGAGCAAAAATGGTTCAATAGCGACCCCCCACCTTTCCTCTCAACTATTCTTCCTTTCTTTTTCTCTCTGAACCATCACTGATTGCCTCCAACCTAAAATAATTATCAAGGCTATGAAAAGTGCATTGTATAACCCATTACTTCAGTAGTCACTCAAAAAGAAATCCCGGTCGTAAGGGCAAGCCTCAAATTAATACATTTTATGGGGAGTGGGAACCTAACTGACAAAAGTGTTTGCACGTGTCAACCACAGTTCCACTTGCGTTAAAAAGACATTAGACACTACTTGGACCTAAATGTTTAAATAATTGATCTTTATATGTTGACATATATGTTTTGGATGTTGAGATAGATAAAATGAGCCAACTAAGGGAAAGCCTCTTTTTAGTTCATCACATATAAACGGTCTGTTTCACTTTTCACCTTTTTAACCGACACACAAGCTCTGGGTGGATCCACATCTCAGAAGCATAATCAGCTTCTGAGCCATCAGTCAGGCAAGAAGACAGCTAGCTATTGCAAAGTGGAGGTGTATAGCTGAATAAGCATCAATTACATTTGCTTTCTCCCGACCCGACCAATTTGCATAACAGTTACAACTCATATATTTTTGACAGGAAAACAGGCGCCTAGCAGCTGCTATTAAATTATTATTATTATTATTATTATTTTTTTTCAAAAGAGCTCCATTTGCTACACAAATGAGAGAAATATCAACATTTTCTTCTACTGCTAAAGGGAAGAAGGCTTTTTTGTGCCAATTGCAGTGCCTGGTGCAGACCTTTTCCATAAGGATTTGATATTATTCTTCAAGTCTTTTTTCCTTCGATAACCGATGCTAAGAGTGGGGATATTTTTGCTCCTTGAGATGATTTTTACATTGCGTTTTTCTAAAAAAAACCAGAGAATAATGATGACTACTACATATGCTTTGGTTCACACCTTAGATGCTATAATTAATGTGTGAAGTGAAAAATATTCTAATTTATTTTTCTCTCTAAATGGATCATATCAATAAGCCTTTTTTTGACCACATCCAATTGGAGACAGAAGCTCGCTAAATTTTATTTTATTTTATTTTAAAGAAAAAAAATAAAAGAAAAAAAAGTGTGCTAAAATCCATGGAGAACCAACTAACCTCATTGCTGTTAATAATGATAGATGCAGTGAAATCAAATTATGAATGAAGGTCCGTCCGAGTCTGTTGACATTGCAAAGGCCGACATTGGTTTTATATCTGGTCAATGAATCTCACAGCTTCACCTTTGCAGATAAGAACAATGTGTGTGTATGGTTGATTTGGAACCCTTGTGGAAAAAAGAAAAAAGAAAAAAGAAAAAAAAGAGAGTCATGGATCAGCTTGCTGGACAACTATATTTTTATCATAGAAGACATCATCAGCTCTCGGAAACTGCATCTAGATGGGAATTATTCTCCCATGGATTGATGGACTTTCATGATGCATTATTAGATAAGGGTGAGGTTAGAAGTTGATGTAGCACGGGTCGCTGACACTTTCATGTCCAAGATGGATCAAAGAAGGCCTGATTGGAGGCGCAAAAGTTATCAAGACCGTCAGAACCTTAAAACAGGCATATCTTGCAAACTGAAATGAGTTACTCGACATACTATATATGATTTTGGGATAGGACGAGCTACTTTAGCCAACCAACCCGGCACAGCTGGGTTGCCCGCATCGAATTTGCGAGATTCCATCAGATCGACGGTCGAATTTCATGTTTCTTTTCGTTTTTACTATTTTTAGTAAGTTTTAGTTTGATTATAACTCTTCATCCGTTGGGCTTTAGGAGTTGTGTCCAACATGGAAAGTGTTTAGAAAAAATAGGAGAATAACGTGGTTAAGCCACATAGGACACTTACTATAAATAGTAAATTTACTATTTATAATAAGTTACGAATTTTATAGAGTTTTAGTTGTAGTTTAATTCCAAAACTTTGGTATCCCTATTTAAAGGGCTGTAAATTCGTTTTTATTATCAATCAATCAATTTACAAATTTTCATGAATACTATTTCTATTTTCTTGTTTTTTCTCGTGGATTTTAGAAGTCTCTGTGAGGAGTCCAGAGAAGCTTCGTGGATTCAAAGTAGTTATCCTTGAGGAAGACGGTGATCAACATCATTATGTTTATCCCTGCGTCAATTGGTATCAGAGCGAGGACTCCTCTCTGGCCAATGACAAACAACGAATGCATGAACTAAAATTCTGTAGACGGTGATATAGAGATTCGTTATCTTTCAGAAAGAATGAAAGCTTTCCACCGAGAGAGTCAGTCGACTATGCAAGGGCTGCAGGCAACCTTCAACCGTATTGCGGATGCATTAATTCTGCCTGAACCCAAGGCGATGCTCAACCGCTTGTGGTCGTTGTACAAAACAACTCCGATTTCCACAGAACACCTACCGATAATGGTGAATCCTAGGCCACCATTGTGAACATGAGGAGGCCATTGTACATGCCAAAGGTAGAGATAAATTTACAACGACACAACATCTTTCGAACAAGGTGCACTGCATACCAAAAAGTCTGCAACGTGATCATTAATGTCAGGAGCGATGAGAATTTCGTGTCGAAAACAATGATGAAAAAGCTACAACTGAAAACAGAAAGACACCTATCTCCATACACGATTGGATGGATCAAGAAGGTCAACAAAATAAAGGTAACCGAACGATGTCATATATCCTTTTCCAATTGTAAATATTATAAGGATGAAGTAATGTGTGACGTGATCGACATGGAAGCTTGTCGCATGTTACTTGGTCGACCATGACAATATAATATTGATGTTACGCATAGAGGTCGAGATAACATATTTATATTTATTAAAGATGGTAAAAAGATGTAGGAGATGAACCAACCCAAGACTTCGAAGGTTAAAGAACAATCTCCCATACCCAAACATGATTTCGTTAAACAATCTAAGGAAACAAGAGATGTAAATGCATTAGTTGAAAAAGAAAAATATATGGAGCCTATGAATATCCCAGAGTATTTAAAACCAGTGTTGTACGAGTTCAAGGTGATTGTGCTCAATGAACTCCCTAATAAATTGTCTATCATACAAGATATACAAACCACCGAGGAAGGAGCTGGTGGCGAAGGATGGACGACCGAGGATCGTGGCAAATCTTTGATCGTGAGGCGATTACTGTACACCCCACGAAATGAGTTACATCAACAGCGACACAATATTTTCCATACGTGGTGCACCGTCAATGACAAAGTCTGTGATGTGATCATAGATAGTGGTAGTAGCGAGCACATTGTCTCGAAAGTGATGATGGACAAGTTGCAGCTACCTACGATAAAACATCCTTCCCCTTACTCAATTGGTTGGATTAAAAGGGTGAATAAGACCAATATAACTGAACAATGCACTATTTCATTTTCAATTGGTAAAACTTATAAGGATCAGATACCTTGTGACGTGGTCGACATAGAAGTATGCCATATGTTACTCGGTCAACCATGTCAATCAGACTGTGATGCGACCCACTGAGGACGAGACAATATTTAAGTCTTCGTTAAAGATGGTCGAAAGATAGTTTTTGCTTTTATGACACCAGAGAAACACTCTGAAGCTTCTAAAGTGGATGAGAACTCCCTCTTGACCATTCGGGATTTCGTAGAGGAATCGAAGGAAATTGGCGAGGTGTCCACCGTAGTGGTAAAGGGATAGAAATCGAAGCCCTTAGACATTCTTCCAAGTTTAAGATCATTCCTAAACGAATTTAAAGAAGTCTAGCCAGAAGATTTACCCGATGGATTGCCCTCATGAAGGACATCAAACATCGCATAGGCCTTGTCCTTGGGGCTAGCTTGCCCAACTGCCCTCACTGTCAGGTGAGTAAAAAAGAATGTCAGATCTTGCAAGCACAAGTGAAGAAACTGATTCATACTAGTCAAGTAAAGGAGAGCATGAGTACATATATTCTTTCTGCTTAAAAGCGTAACGCAAAGTACAAGAAAAGAGCTAATAAACATCGGTGTCAAAAGTTACCTGAGAATCATGAGCTAAGTCCCTTGAGTAACTTGAGGATGAGTTTTTTCCAAGTGAATGGTTCTGATGTAGGACGTGGCACAGATACATTCCTAGCATGGTTGGACCAAAAGAAGGTGGACCGTAAATTGATCATAACTTTTGATCCAGGTATCGTTACGGTGCACCTGATCGAGTATCAAGAATTGAAGCAGCACGAGAACTTGAGGACGAGTTCTTTTGAAGTGGAGGGGACTGATGTAGAGCGGGTTGCGGACACTTTCATGTCCAAGATGGATCAGAGAAGGCCCGATCGGAGGCAGAAGTCATTAAGACCGTCAGAACCTTAAAACAGGCATATCTCGCAAACCAAAATGAGTTACTTGACATACTATATGATTTTGGGGTAAGACAAGCTACTTTAGCCAACCAACCCAGCATAGCAGGGTTGCCTACGCCGAATTTATGAGATTCCATCAGATTGACGGTTAAATTCCATGTTTATTTCTGTTTTTACTATTTTTAGTAAGTTTTAGTTTGATTATAATTCTTCATCTGTTGGGCTTTAGGAGTTATCTCCAACATGAAAAGTGTTTAGAAAAATTAGGAGAATAATGTGGTCAAGCCATATAGGACACTATAAATAGTTTACTATTTGTAGTAAGTTACAAATTTTAGGAAGTTTTAGTTGTAGTTTAATTCCGAAACTTATTCCAAAGCTTGGTATCCCTATTTAAAGAGTCGTAAATTCGTTTCTATTATCAATCAATCAATTTACAAATTTTCATGAATACTATTTCTATTTTCTTGTTTTTTTCCTTATGGATTCGAAGTCTATGTGGGGAGTCCAGAGAAGCTTCGTGGATTCGAAGCAATTCGAAGCAATTATCCTTGAGGAAGAGAGTGATCGACCTCATCACGTTCATCCCTGCGTCAGAAGTAGACAACTGAAAACTAAAACACTCGATCAAATGATTCACGATGATACCCTTCTTAATTAAGCTAGAATAATTGGTAAGCTTTTAAGGCTGTGAATGGTGTTTCTAACGAGCTTAACAAATGGTATGGTAGAGCCCGTGAAAATGTGATGTTACCATCTCTCTCCCTGCAAGCAAAACCAGGAGCAAAGAGCCTTTTTAACCACATTCTCAGCTTCCCTTCCACAAAATGACTAAAAAAGGGGGAATAAATAATTTTCGTATCATCAGAGGAAGTGATTGAGTTTCCAAAACGTACCACCACACCAATCAACAGCCTCTTATCTTACTTTTTGATATCAAGTTAAAAATAGACAAGGGATCTTTCTCTCAAGCAACAACAGAGAGCAGCCCAGCCACCGGATGTTCAAGCTAAACAGGCTCAATGGCACCAACGATCAAACAGTGAACCTCACCAGATACATGGATGATGATAATTAGGAGGGCCCACTTTTACACAGCAACGACCAAAGAACGGTCCTGTCACGTGTAACGGTCATATTTTGAATCCATTCATTAGTAGAAATCCTTATTTATTTATTATTTTTTTAATTTTTTATTTTATTTGGTTAGATAGTGGCTTTCACACAGACAAACCCCCACTCCTTCATCCACCAGTAAATGCAAAGCGTTACAAACCACCCCAAAACTTACATATATACTTTAGATCCATGCATCACTCCTATTCCTTGGATCATTAGGCACTTCCCATGTGCAATTTTGATTGGTCTGGACAGTCCAGAGTGCTAACATGTGGCAAATACATGTTCAGTTGAGCCGAGTGTTGCATAGTTTCAACCTTTGGAAGAAAAAAGAAAAAAAAAAGCAATGAAACTGTACCCCTATCAATGCAACAAGTCATTTAAGTATTGCACCAGATCACCATCAACATGTTTGCGTGGGTTGGCAGAACATGGGCAGAAACTGAGATCTCAAGCAAAACATATCAGCAGAGGATTTGCTACATGGTAAGGAACGGAAACCATTAGACCAAGGTGTGACCTCGGCTGAATGATAGAAAGTAATTGGGATATCAAAACACTTTTTTCCAAAATGAATAGGATCCAGAGACAGCTCAAATGGTGCCGTGTAAATCGTTAGGATGTTAAACACATTGTTGCAGGAGACTCACCTGACTTGGGGAAAAAAAAGTGAAACCGGACCGATCTGATGGATCCGACCTGATCTGAACTGAACCAAAGGCCAAGATCAGTCGAATCGAGTTGGCCCAGTCAGATCCGACCATTGATTGGATCGAGTTTGGATCAGTGGTCAATCCAGACCGATCTGGGACGGGTGTATATAAGTTTTTTTTTTTTTTCTTTTCACTTTTTAACTAACCAGCTACCCGCACCAAACAACCCTCCCTTATCCTAAAAACCCCCTTTCTCTTTCTCCACCCGAACGAGCGCCGCACCATCTCAATCCTGCCACCGAGTAGCCCGACCCACTCATCATCACCGTTCATCATCTCCATTGATTAGGTAGGTATCCTAGTTTTAATTTTTATTTATTTATTTTTTATTTTATCTTCTATTTTGAAGTATTTTGGAGCGGTGGCCCCCGCACCCACCCATCTCTCTCTCTCTCTCTCTCTCCCGATTTCCCTCATCTCCTTTCTTTCCTTCTCTCTTTTCCCACCTCTTCTCCTTTCTCTCCCTCTCTCCCAATCTTGATTCAGCCCAGTCCTAATAGACTGTACAGACTTAACTCGATCCGACTCAGTTCGGTTTTCCTGACCGAGTCGGACTCGGTTCAGGTCAGGCCAGCAAGAATTCGGATTAGATCGAGTCAGCCCTGCTAGACTCGGTCCCAGAACGGATCGAGTTTGGGTCAGGTTCTTGAAAAAATCAGATCGAGTCAAGTTGGACCCAATCCGGTCCGACTCGATGCCCACCTCTAATTGGAATGGAAGTAGTCTGTGAAGCATTTCCATTACCTTTTTATTGAGAGGCTTAGAGCCCTTCAACAACAATACCATGTCTAATAAACAAGAATGCAAATAAAATCCATGGGTCATAAATAACACTCCCATGAAAATAATAGATGGTCAAATATCACATGATTCCTTAGACAAACATTTGGAGTAAAGTAGAGGGGAGGGGTCTTTATACATCCGCACACCGAAAAGTATCATAATGCAACAGTTGCGTACCAATGGACCATTGGACCTGACCAGCTCCACCATGCGTGGATCATGCAAACAAATCCTAACCCAATCATTTCACCTTCTAAATCGGACAGTTGTCGTATTATTTCATAGCTGCGTATTTGTCCACACCATTGATAAAAGGGCTTATTAGGAAATTCTAACAATGGAGGTCTTGTTCCGTGATGGAATCATCAAATCAACAGTCTGGCTTACTAAACCCAAAAAAAAATAAAAAAATAAAAAAAATGAAGAAGAAGAAAAAAACAGACATTACCTAAACATTGGGTTGGTTGAAGCACATTGAGCAGCCATCTATTTTCGAAATGAAAGATTAAAAGGAATGTACCCAGTCTTTTCACGAAGAAAGAGAAATCAAAAAGTAAACAATGGCATATGATCAATTAGTTCTGGATTCCAGATTGAACGCAGCCCCATTTGCTAACAACATCACAAGTCAAAAGTAAAAGATGTCATCCAAAATGAAAAGCACACAAGTTGCCTCTTTGACTACAACTCCATTGCAAACAAAGTCCTACTGGTAAAGAAATGGAGGAAGCACAAATGAAAAATGAGGGAGAAAGTAAAAACCTTTTAACAGAGAAAAAAAGTAATCTCAACAATGAAAGGAACCATCCTCACATTCAAAGGTAAGAAAACCTTCCCCTAGGAAACACAAGTATATAGGATCTCCTTGACACCAAGGGAAACAGCCTGATGCTACAAATGAAGATTTGATACTGCCAGTCTATGGCCTTTTGAGTGCTAGGACTTAATTAAGAAACTCTGATCAGCAGACCTCTCTACCTGGTGTAGGGATGGTATCGACCGCTAGCATTACCTCCATAACCACCCCTATTTCCATAATAGCCACTGCCCCCACCTGTCCCACTGCCTCCAAAGCTGTCATACCCACTTCCATAGCCACCACTACTGCCACCACCATATGCTCCATAGCTCTCGCCTGCTCCACCATAACCACCTACATCATAACCCCTACCGAAGCCTCCACCATATCGGCCTGAGTAGCCTAAGGAAGACTCCCCTCGATAACCTCCTAAACTGCTACCACTGTATCCTCCATAACCACCACCATATTCATTTCCACCATAACCACCATAGGCACCGAGTCTAGCACCATAGCCCCCACCTGCCCTATAAGAACTAGCACCAAAACCACTGTCGAATCCACCATAAGCATCCCCAAAGCCACCCATGAAAGCAGGCTTAGGATTGCTAAAATGCTTTGACGGCGGTGGGTTTGCTTTCTTTGGCTCGGCCTTCTTGATCTCCACCTACAGCAAAACAGAATCATTAACCTAGACTGTCATACATTTCAAACTATCTAAGACTCTATGCTATAAAGCAGGGGAGTGCTATCAGCGTTCAGTGATGACTAATTACTAAAACAAGCATTATCCACACGCAACTGTGAAAGGATCAAGAAACACACACATGCACCCAAACATATAACCTATTGATGGCACTATAGTCATTAATAAATCACCATTCTTAAACAAGCTAGCCTAAGATTTGGAAAAACCTAAAACACACACACAAAAAAAAAAGGAACAGCTAGACTACAGTGATAGATTGATAATTCAGCATTTTTTTAAAACTGTGGTGTCTTAATCACCATAAACGCAGCACAAAAATGATGGGTCAATGAAAATTAAAGAGCCTCATATTGGATGGATCAAATTCCACAATTTAGACTAATCAAACCATCATAACCATCACCTAACTATGCTTGTTGGATTTCAACCACCAACTATTTTATTTCTAACCATCCAATTTGACATCCACCAATTCGATGGTTAGATTGTTTGACCAGTGTGGTTTCAAGTTATGTGTGGTATACATTTGGCACAATGATTTGGAGAATCAAATTGATACGTAACATGTATGTATGACATGTAGACAAGTACACAGTTAATGACACATCAGACCTTATTAAGTGGTGGTGAAGAATCACCCTAGTTTATTGTCATGTTCTAAAATATTTTCCAACACCACACACACATGCACAAATACGTATATGTATGTATAAGTCTCGAGTGTACATACATACCAGTTGGACCATTAATCTACTGCATGTGCGCGCATGCAGACATGCACACAAGCATGAGCACGAACACATGCACACGCACAAACACACACATAAGCTCAAGCACGCACACGCGCACAAACACACAAATATGAATATGTATTATGTATATATGTATCTCCGTACATACAAAAGTATATAGGGAGATGCTCACATCCAACAACTTGGACTGCTAATCAACCACCGAACTAGCTGATAGTTTTAATATTGTCACATATGTGCAGCATCCAAACCATCCAAAAGTTTTGCCCCACCACAAGGATCACCTTGTGCAATGAATTTGATCAACTCATCAAGTGGGCCACACCTGGATTTTTATTATATTAATGGCTATACATTGGTTTTTTTTTTTTGGTGGTCCACCTAATGAGTAATGAATTATATGGGCAAATTTTTTATACTAGGTGATCCTCATGGCAACTTATTGGATTGTTGGATGTCACACATGACAATTTGGAGCTTACCTGCTGGTTGGATGGTAACTAATCACCCAATGGTTGAACATGAGCGTGCGCGCACACACATAAATTTACACAACAAATAATTCATTAAGAAAGAAGAAAGATCACAACAAAGGGAAGGAGTTCTCCATGCAGATCATACCACTCAGCTTCACCAAAGAGGTAGTAAGACATTAGCTTCCCTCAAAATCAAGGAAAACAAACTGTTTAACCTAGTAAGCAAGGGAAAAATATCACCCACAAAGAACATCAAGACCCCAGGTTTGGACACCAAGGCGAAGATGCGCATATGTTCTTTGACCCTCAAAAATTTATAAAATTTTCAGTATGTAACACCAATAAGGCATTAAAAAGGTCAATATCCATGTCAACAGTATATGTGGTGTGTGCTACCTGATCCGTATGAGTTTTGGAGCTGGTTGATGCTGCTACAACACAGATACATTAAACCAAGCAAATAACTGATGCAACTCTTCATGAGTAGACTGAACTTACAAGCAACATGCATTTGGAATGTCAAACCATGCAAATAATTTAAATTTCGAAAGCATGGAAAAAATGAGTGAAGATATGCAGGAGAGCTCATTATTTCATAAAGAAGATATAAGCCTGAAACAAATAAACAATCCATCACAGCTGTAATCATCATCTCCTTCCTAGATTCCACATAATATACCTGTGCTCCATCAAAATCAATCTTGTTCCCTTTGGCTAAGAGATCATCAACAGCTTCCTCAGTTTCAAATGTAATAAACCCAAAACCGCGAGAACGGTTGGTGGAATGGTCACGCATTATTTGATGCTCTTTGACCTCTCCAAACTTGCTAAAGAAGTTGTTGAATTCATCTGTTCCCACACAAGCAACAAAATAACAGAAACAAATGCCACAGCACACACTTGATATTAAAGGAAGAAGAAGAAGAAAAAAAAAATCTAAAGCAAGGAAGAGAAATGGGCACCAGTAAAAATACCATCGGTTACAGTCGTAGGAATTCCGCCCACGAAAATCTTCTTCGTCTTAAAATCCTTGGTAGCAATGGCTCCTTTTGGTATAGTTCTTTTGATTTCCACCTGAAATATCCCCAAAATCAGAAACAGTTATAAGACCCCCCCCCACCCCACCACCCAAAAAAAAAAAAAAAAAAAAAAAAGAAGGAAAAAAGAAAAAGGAAATCGACAAGATTCTTCAAACGCATTTAGGAACACAACCAAAACAAAGTCATACTTGTTTTCCATGGATAACATGAGTTTCTTGAATGACTTTATCGACCACCGATGGATCAGCATAAGTCACGAATCCAAACCCACGGGGCTGTCCCGTTCGCCGGTCTTTCATTATTACAGAATCAGTAATTTCACCATACTTACCGAAGTGTTTGGTAAAGGTTGCTGTATCATATAAGGAAATAAAGAGAAAACAAACATGAATATATATACCATCAATCGCAGATTGGGTCCATATGGCTGAAGAATCTCACATATTAGAAGATCTTTTGACCAAATATCCAAGCGTCACGATCTTCCAATGTATGAGATTTCAAAGGCCCAGAAGAATACAGAAGCGTAGAAAGGGGCAAGTAAAAGGAAAAACAAACCAGAGCTAGTTTCTTTAGCTAAACCCCCAATGAAAATCTTTCTGCAAAGAGAAGAAGAAGATAACAATATATAATGAAAAGAGAAAGAAATGAAAAAAAGGAAAGAAGACGGAGATAAGAGATGGAAACTTACCCTGGACTGGCTCCGCCTACTGTATGATTATGAGGTTGGGATTTCTCTTCTTCTGCATTTTCTGAGGTTTTCAAGTCATTATCTTCGCCGTCGGAGGAACCCATTACTTTTCTTCTTCTTCTTCTTTTTTTTTTCTTCTCGTTCTAGGGATTTTTTTTTCCTTCTCTGTCTGAGATGAGCCGATTTGAAGTGAGAGAGGTTAGAAACGTAGCCCTAGAAAACTCATTTGTTAGGGCTACAACGACCTATTTAGGTGAAGGAGTGCCGAATCGAGTCTACTCGCTCCCGCGCGACATCACGGGCGCGTTCGTAACCTGCAGGGCCAACGTAAATAACGACGCGGATCGCACGAGTGCACATCGAACCGCCGCAACTGTGGAACCGAGCCGAACCGTTCGAACTGTCCGGTCCTAGACAGCAGCGGTTTCAGTTCTGGTTCTAAAAATTAAAGAACAATTGGATATGGTTCCATTCCGGTTTAAAGCTTTATAGAATCGAACGGATCGTGAATCAAACCGTTGATATGAACCATAGATTCGAACCGTAGATCCGAACCGTTGATCCGAATTTTACTTTAAAACAAAAAAACCTTAAATATCTAATCTTTCTACTCTCTAGCCCGGCTGCTACCGCCCTTGCCTGCCCTCTCTCTTGCCGACTGCGCCCCCTGCCCTTACCCTCTCTCTCACCAACTGCGCCCCTGCCCTTACCCTCTCTCTCACCGACCGCGCCCCTACCCCCCCCCCCTCTCTCTCTCTCTCTCTCTCTCTCTCGCCGTCTCTATTTGGCAAATCAGGCCAGTCCGGCAGTCCCTGCCTAATCACAGGCAGCCCAGGCCCCTGCCTAATCACTGGCAGCCCAGGCCCAATCACCGTGCCGCCTAGGCCCTCTCTCTCTCTCTCTACCATTATGCTCCTGTGAGAAAATTACAACATACGCATGTCTTTGATAAAATACCCATCATATGCCTACATTTATAACTATACGGTCTGTTGCAGCAAATCACCTCCTTCGTACGGATGCAATGGGAGGCTGGACCGTCCAAATTCCAACCCTCGTTTTGAAAATTTGTATGGTGCAAGGCCTAAAAAATAAAAATGACATTTATTATAGGATGATCTTGAGCATATTATTTTGTTAAATTTGGACGGTTTCTCATTACTCATCCATTAAAATGGTCATAAGGACCTTCCTTCCACGAGTGTGGTTTTCGTACCATTCTCCATTGACTATTGGGCTCGTGATTTTGGACGATATAGATTTGCACGCATGTGTAGCAAGGGTAAGGTTGATGAGTTGATGTTGCAGCTGACTAACTGACCTTTCCAGCGTGAACGATAAGAGGTTGAACACTAGGTACGTAATTCAAATCCAAACCAACCATATGATGGGTTAATGTGTAGATAAATCTCATGCTTAAATATGAATTAAAAAGATGCAGATTTCAATTGCAGTAAATTGTGGGTAAAGAAGAGACATTAAAGTGTATTGTAGATTTCACGTCCACTCTAGCCATCCCTCTCTCGCTAGCCGTCCCTCTCCGGTCTTCCATCGCTGGCCGTCCCTCTCTGGCCATCCCTTGCCTCGATCGGCTCGAATCTCGATCCGAACTTCAACAACGGCTTCATCATCATTCTTTGTGATGGTAATTACTAATTATCAATGTTATTGATTTTTTGTAAATATTTTATTGAATGTTAGGTGTTTTATTAATTTTTGCTAATTTTTTTTTTTTTTGTATATCTTAATTTTTATTAGATTTCAAGTACCGGAGAGACAAATAATCCTTAGGAGCTTTCTATTACTAATTCTCCATCTCATGCAAAGGTATGTCTTCCTAAAGACAAGGGTCGTAAATCTGATGTTTGGGATCATTTTACTAAAATTGTAAATGACGGGGATGGAAAAGTTAAAGGGGCTAGATGTAACTACTGTAATTCATCCTATGCATGGTTGAGTGAGAATGAGACTAGCACTTTGAGAAAACATATATCAAAGTGTCCCAAGAATTTCCAAAAAAAAAAGACAAGAAACAAAAACTTTTGTCATTGCATTCAATATCAGAAGATGGTGGTAGTACCCTTGGTGTTTGGAAATTTGACCAAGATCTATGTAGAGAAGCATTTGCAAAAATGATAATCGTAAATGAGTTGCCTTTTAAGTTTGTTGAGCATGAAGGATTTCGTTACTTTTGTAGTGTGATGCAACCTAATTTCACGATATTGTCACGTACTACAATGGCAAGGGATTGTATGGTATTGTATGTGAGTGAGAAAAAAAATTGAAGGATTTATTAGTGAACTTAAATCAAAGAATTTGTCTCACTATGGATTCATGGACCTCAGTGCAGAATTTTTCTTACATGTGCCTTACAGCTCATTTTATTAAAGATTGGAAATTGCATAAAAGAATTTTAAACTTTTGTGTGAATTCTAGTCACAAAGGTGAAGAAATTGGTCATGCGGTGGAGGCATGTTTAGTAGAATGGGGTATAGAGAAATTATGCATGCTTACTGTGGATAATGCAAGTTCCAATGATGTTGCTATTTCATATATGAAAAGAAAGATGTCTAAGAGGAGTGATACTTTCATGTTAGGCGACGAATTCTTTTACATGAGGTGTTGTGCACATATTCTTAATTTAATTGTGAAAGATGGGTTAATTGAATTAAAAGATTCATTAACTCGAAATTCATGGGGTAGTGAGGTATGTTAGGAGTTCTCCACAAAGAGAACAATGCTTCAAGGCATGTGTAGAGAAAGAGAGGATAACATATAAAAGTTCTTTGTACCTAGATGTTCAAACTATGTGGAACTCCACATATCTCATGCTAGATGCTGCAACAAAGTTTCGAATAGCATTTGAGAGATTAGAAGGGGAAGATCCACATTTCACCATAGAACTTCATGGTGACCTCCTACCACTAGTGATTAGGATGATGCTCGAGTTTTTGCAAAAATTTTGTAGAAATTCTAAGATGCAACTATTCGCTTATTTGGTTATTTATATGTCACTTTTAATTCATATTTTCATGAAGTTTATGCCATTGAAAGTTTCTTATCCGAATGGTCAATCAGTATGGATTTTACTTTAAATACCATGACTAAGAAAATGAAGATTAAATTTGAGAAGTATTGGGGAAATATTGAAAAAGTGAATATGATGTTATTGATTCCCGTTGTGTTGGATCCTCATTATAAATTGAAATATGTGAATTTTGTTATTCTAAAGTTTACGAACCTGCCATGGTGATTGAGCTCACTAAGAAGATAAGAGAGACATTTAATCGTATTTATGATGAGTATCAAAAGTTTTACTCAGTTAATTCTTCTTCAAGTCTAACTGTTTTTGACATGGATGTCGACCAATCAATTAGTTGTACAAGTGAGCAATTAATTTCTCTCTAATCAAAGTTTCAAAAACATTTGGAAGAAGAGGAGAGTAATGAAGGCAAGTCTTAAGTGGACAAATATTTAGAGGAATCTTATAAAAAGGATGATCCAAACTTTGAAATTTTGAATTGGTGGAAGGTGAATAGCTTAAAGTATAGAGTTCTTTCTCAAGTTACAGGTGATATTTTAGCCATTCCTATATCTACCGTTGCTTCTGAATTGACTTTTAGTACTAGAGGTCATGTTTTAGGTCAATTCCGTAGTTCTCTTACCCCTAAGCTTGTGAAATGCTTAATTTGTGCACAAGATTGGTTACGTGCTTTGCCTCTCCTAATTCAAGTTGAAAAAAATATGGTTGAAATTGAAGCTCTTGAATCAGGTAAATATTTATTTGATCAATATAAGTTTGTCATATAATTTACTTCTAGTTATTGTGTTCTTCTTGATTTTAATAAATTATTATATTTTTGCAGCCCTATCTTCTATTTAAGGACTTTCATATCGAGTTTACTTGGGTGAGGTTCAATTGACTATGTTTATTGACCTATTCTTACATTTTTCATCTTTTTATAAGATTTGACTGAGGTGACCTTCTCTAACTCCACTCAAAATCCCACCAACATCTGCATGGATAAGTCTATGGCTTGCTTCCATTTTACATGAGGCATGCATGTATGCCAAAAATGGCCTCGACATATATCAAACATCATATAAAGGATACAACAGTTGTAAGTTCAAGCCTCCAACAAAATCCTCAATGATAATGTGACTTACAAAGCCAAAGCATTTAGTAAAAGTTTATGTCTGGGCAAGAAAACTTCTACATAGTACCACTGACACGAAACAATGTCTGGGCAAGAAAAGATGGAGGAGCAGCATGGGGTTGCTCATCTTTTGTTGTTGTACTTTATCTTAGGGCTGTTGTAGTCTTTTTCTAGTTTTTTTTTTTCTGTTTTATTCTTCATGTTTTCTGCTTTTTTCCCTTTTTTGTTCCTCTTTTGTTTCTGTTTTCTCTTTTAATAAAACATCATCTTTCAAAAAAATAAAAAATAAAAAAATTTACAATTACATGAAGGATTTCAACAACTTCTTTCAACACCTAAGAAGCAATATCTAGATTGCCTGCTCCTAATTCATTTGGTGTTCAAACCATGACTTCATCCAGTCAGGGGATTGAGTCCAAAAAAATATATACAAAGCTATATCCTTTTATTCCTTGTGGCTGAACTAAAAACTTTCCACAACAATACTTTTATCAGTGGTCAACCATGGATTTTTTTTTTCATTGCTTTCGATTTCATCAGCTTCCAGACTTCATGAATAGGTTTTGGGAAGCAACAGTGACTTTACTAGCTATTTGTAGCTCTATCCTTGTATTGAATTAGAAAGCCAATGTATAAATGAATGTTTGAGTAGAGGTAGAAAGAGCTTGTATTTATTTTAAAATGCATGAAAAGCATATTTGTAGTCTAACTATTATGCTTGTTACAAGCAATTAAATAGATTTTATTTGCTATACTTATGTTACGGAATTGAAGTTCTAGTATTAACAATCTTTCTTTATCCTGTTCTCTCTCTGCAAAGATCAAAACAGGTAAGCTTGAAGAATTGGATTTGTACTATTCCATTTAATAGAGCCAAAATGACCCAAAAGGGCCCTGTTACTTTTGCAACATGGGAAGATCCCCTGATTTGTGATTTTCATTGTTTAAGGTCCTACATGAAATGTATAGGATTGCAGTCTAGGGCTTGGTTGTTGTAGCAAATAGATAAAAATCACCTCTATTTAGTCATTTATTCTCCTTGTTTATACCATACATGTGGCATGTGTATGATGATCTGTACTGTTCATTCATCAGAGATAACCATGAAGGTGTAAAACTGGCATCCAAATTTAATGGGTGAATTTAAGATGGTTAGGTCCATTATTTAAATAATTTTTGTTTTTTTGTGTGCATTTCTTCTGCATGGTGGGTGATTTGCCATGATTTACTGAATTGTGACAAATGCAAAACTGACATCTACTGATGTTGTCCAATTTTCATTTTTCTAACGTAAAAATGCACCTTGTATAGGTAATAGAAGGGAGAAATCACTTGGTCTTCTTACTTAGAATTTTGTTAAGCTCTTCCTCACCATGAATGTATGCTCATTTGTTGGTTCTCTGAGCATTACGAAGCAATTCTAATTTCTGATGTGTTTGACTTGAATATGTCATTAGCCTCTCTCCATGCACTTTGATTTCATCAGGTAGATACAGTCTCACTTGATGAAGCTGCAAGGTTGTTGCTTGGTAACGATTCATCACAGATGAGAAGTAATAAACCTTCTGATTTCCCTCTCTCCTTTTGAACTTCTCTTGATTTCTCACATCATGCTGACATCAATTGCAATTGTATGGTACATTAAACTTATATGCTGTCTTCAGGAGAGCTGAAATCAATGAAACTTTTTTTTTTGTTTGGTTTTTGTTGCTGATTTTGAGGAAGGCAGGGCAAATTGTATATGCTACTTGCTGATTTTGGTTTTTGTTGCTGATTTTGAGGAAGGAAGCCACATTTACTCCAGTATTTTAGATTTCATGCCTCATAACTGATCCAAAACCTTTAAATGATGGGCCTCACAACTGGTTGGATAACCTAAAAAGGAGAAAAAATCAGAACATTATCTAACTGAGCTGGATTTTTTAAAGCCTAGAACCGTGGAACCGATCCGGAACCGAACCATTTTTCACAGTTCATTTCCGGTTCAGTTCTATGGTGCTAACGGTCTGGTTCCGGTTCCATAATTTGTAGAACCATAGGAACGAATCGACCTATGTGCACCCCTAGTGGATTGTGTATTACCCATTCATACCGTCATCCCCTATCCTTATAATAATGTCCGATCAAGATTTGAAAAGATTTCTTGATAATTGTATCAAACAATGTCACGTAGTTGTCTAGAGTAACCCATGCAAGAATAATTCATCTCATACCAACTCAATCAAACCAAACGTTACTTTTCAATTATCTTTTTAATTACTAATTAATTTACGTTTCATAGTGTAATCCTTTACTTTTCCTATCAAGCAAATTACATTTCCTGGTGTAATTTTTTACTTTCGGCCTGCTGTTTACATTTCATAGTGTAATGCATAGTGTTAATCAAGTAGCTAGTAATTTTAGCTGTAATTTGAGTCCATGGTGGCACGTTGGGTTCAGTTCTTCACTCGAATATGTGCTTTTGTAGCTGTTCTCCACAATTGACTGTAAGAATCCTTTTCTCATTTCATACAGAAAGTAAATGTGTAACCTATTATCAGAGGACGAACCCCACTCTTTGAATAGCTTCTAATCCTGTTTGCATATTGAGCGAGTGGTTGAATAGCCAACCGATCTCATCAGATCTCGGTCATACACTACGTGTCTGCCTATCTTAGCACTTGGGGTCATAGTTGTTTGGTTTGAATTGAGCCGCAATTCCAATTCTGGTATGCCCACACACATACAACTGAAAACCAACCACCAACAGTTTTTTGCACGCCCGGTGGTAGCCTGTCTCTAATTTACTGGCGTTCTATTGACAATTATGAATAGAAGTAGTCGCATTGCTGGTATTGATCCCCCAATGCCAACCGCACCACCTCTAATTAAAGACATGCTGGTTCAAGTGACCCTTATTGTAACACCCCGTACTTTTTCAATACTTGAATGTTCCTTGTAATACCTTAGTAGCACAATCATGTTCATTTTAGCTTAAATTAGGATGTAGTGAGATCTTCTTCCATAGAGAAAACCATCCATCTGTTGATTTTCAAGATAGACCATTGTATCATTTTGAAATCGAACCATATGCCATCAATATTGGGTCTTCAGTCACAAGATCTATCATTTATCATATATATAATTGGTATTAGGAGATTCAACACTCAATTAGTATAATTATGGAAGTACCTTATTTTGTCAATTAGTGTGAGTTATGAGTCATGAAATTGCAGTTTTTGCGCCACAATGCGTCTAAGTGCGGAAGTATGGTGGAGCTAGAGAATATAGGCTAAGTCTTAGAGAGGGAGTGATTAGGACCAATTAAAAATTATACCTATTAAAAACAACGATGCCTAACTTAAACTAATTTACCAATTAAACTAAGTAAGGTAATGTAACTCTAAGGCTTACAAGCCATTAGAGGGTCCAATCACATAGACTACTCATGATATGCAAATAAGCAACTAATCTATATATTTAATGTATATCTGTGACGCCTTGTTGGCTCTATTCCAACGGTGGGAGATTGTGACGCCCCGGTCCCTGCTCCAATGTGGGCGGGCGTGATGTGGGCAGGGCTGGGTACTTGTGTGAGCTACTGTTGCAGGTGACTGTGGATGGAACTCTGTCCCACATCACTTGGGCAGTCGTTCGAAGTCCTGGCTATATGTGAAGGCTCTCCCTTAACTATTGTGACATGTTTTAAAGCTGTACGAGGGAGACCCCAAAGTGGACAATATCATAACGGTGGGGCGGGTCATCTCAATATCTGTGTGGGGGATGTGCTACCTATCAATCAATAAGCATTCATCTAATCATGTATATATAATTTTAAACATTCAAACACATGCACAATTAAACAAGTGCGCAAATGACAATCCCAAACACAGTCATATATAGTGGTTTGGCTACTTGCCTACTCCACTCCCGGTGGACACACTCAACCCATGAGTGTATTAGATTTCACCATTGGAGTTTTAAATCAGATTTACCTCTAACCTTTACAGTCCTTACAAGGACTCTAATATTTATGCCCTACACAAGAGCAAATGTCCTACATAAAAACCTAGATTTATGCCCTATATAAGAGCAAGGGTCATACACAAGCACCTAATGCTTTAGGCCCCACACAAGAGCCAAGGTCCTACCACTAGGACCTGGGATTTAGGTCCTACACAAGAGTCAATGTCATACATAAGAAGTTAGAGTTTAAGCCCTACACAAAAGCCAAGGTCTTACACAAGAACTTGGAATTTATGCCCTAAATAAGAACAAGGGTCCTACACAAGAACCCAAGGGTTTAGGCCACACAGGCCAAGGTTCTACACAGGAACCTAGGATTTAGGCCACACAGGCCAAGTTCTTACATAAGAATCTAAGATTTAGGCCACACAGGCCAAGGTCCTACATAAGAACCTAGGGTGAGTTTGGAACACAAACTCTTGTACTCCAACCTACACAAGGAAGGAGTACTGAAATTGCGATAGGACCACTACTATTGAAATATGAATATATGTCCAAGTGTCATAGAGGGGGGTGAATATTACTTTTTAAAACTTTAATCCTACTAAACTATAAACTCTACCAATTTTAACAAGTCAAGTAGGATTATCAAGAAGTCATTCATTTTCAACTT
Organism: Magnolia sinica; assembly: GCF_029962835.1. Classification (NCBI taxonomy): domain Eukaryota; kingdom Viridiplantae; phylum Streptophyta; class Magnoliopsida; order Magnoliales; family Magnoliaceae; genus Magnolia; species Magnolia sinica. The sequence continues at coordinate 64,068,990 of NC_080577.1, forward strand.
CTAAGATAGTGAAAAATCTAAGTATTGCAATATCTCAAACATGTATTGTGCATAATGTAAACATTCCAACAATCAATACATACAAGCAAGAGCAATCATCACCAACACAACAATATATGGTGGTTCGGCTATGCGCCTACTCCACTCCCGGCTGACGCACTCTACCTTAGAGTGTGTCAGATTTCACTATCGGTAGTTTTAAATTAGGTTAACCATAAACCTTTACAACTACACAAGGTTAACTAAGGAGTTTACATAAGACATCCTTAGGTGCCTATACAAGACAACTCACTATGCCTACACAAAGCAAAGACTCATGCCCACATAAGGCAAACTCACTATGCCTACACAAGGCAATCACTCATGCCTACACAAGGCAATGGGTCCTACACAAGGACACTACACGTATTCTCTTGTCGGAGGCTCATAAAAGGTCTTAGCGAGCTTGAATATAAATTCTGAAATCAAATCCTACACAAGGAAAAGGCTTTAGAATCTATGGACTATATTACTTACTTGTAAGTGAGTGAGCCCCTTTTTAACACATGTTGGTGAAAATCTTTCTGTTGTTGAAGAGTCTTCATGTAACACCCCGAATTTTCGCTACTTTGAATTTGCCAAAAAAATCCTTAATTTTTTTTTGTAATAACTAGCCGTGTCATCACTTACGGACCATTGACGCTCGAGGTGAGCTTCTACGTGGTTGGTACCAATAAAGAACCATATAAATGAAATTAATCAATCGTAAAAAACCAATGAATCCAACCGATCACTTAAACATCGAGTTCAGCCTCGAGATTTATTCACATAGTGCCCAAATCTAACCGACCTAACACTAATTATCAAGACAATCATAACTAAATTAAAGATCTACTCGAAGTCGAGTTAGATAAAATTCGGAACTTGACCAATGGACCAAATCAACTCAGTTACTCTTTTAGCCTAAAACCAACAGATTAGAGTAATCATGACCAAATCACTACTTTCGATAATTTTGAATAGACCACACTATGAACTTAGTTAATCCATACTTCAACAACTGCGCCCAAGAAATTCCCCTACCCAATTTATTCTAGAAATGCCCCGTTACCCGAACAAGCTCTAGACCGCTCGTCAGTGGGCCACCAGTCCCAAAATTATAGAGTAATGTCTATCCCACTGGTCTTGTGGTCCATCACGGATAATAGACTCAGACGACGCCCGAAATAGATGATTCACGCTGTCAAGTTAGTACTTGTAAAGTGCAACTTGCCCTAGCATATGCCTAAAGTCTGAATTTTAAAGCAAATGGCTCCACCACTTAGGATAATAAATTAGGACATCTCACCCATCGGATTGCACACAAATTTGCACCATAGGTTGAAGATATTTCCCTGCACTCGTCTGCCAAATCTGACCCCCGATCGCGAAACGGTGACCATTAATCGCAAATCGGACCATTGCGACAAAATCCCGCATCCGTTTACCGTCAAACCTTGCCCAGCCCTTCATTGGGCCATGGGGCACCTATCTCTTAAATTAGATGGGCCAGGGGGCCATCAGGATGGCCCCAATAATTAGATATGGGCCCCACATGACCATTAGAGGCATTTCTTGAAACCTGGGGTCAATAGACACAATTTCTGGGTATTTATAAGCCCTCTCTCTCTCATTTGCTGAGATTTCAGTAATTGAAATTCAAAGAGAGAGAGAGAGAGAGAGAGAGAGAGAGAGAGAGAGAGAGAGAGAGAGAGGGTGAAGGATTGCACCTTGGTGCTTGAAGATCGCTACTCCCCGTACCCATCGCCCTTGCAACCTTGAAAATTTTGATCCTACCGCCCTAGAATCGAGCTACGCCCGATCTAAGGTAAGAATCAGATGTCAGCCTAATTTTCCCTAATGATCGGCCACATGCATGCATCCTACCACCATTTTCTTGCAACGCAGGGCCCCGTCATATCGAGTTTGTGGACCCGGCGATGTTAGGATGCTTGCAAAGGCTTTCGGTTGATAATAGGTGCAGACCATTATCTTTAAGTGGCTGATTATTGCGCCTAGCGTAGGTTTAATGAATGTGATTGGTGATTGTTAGTGCATGTGGATGAATTTTCATTTGGATTGCATAAATGGGAAATTAGGCTAAGAATTGTTAAAATTATGGGAGAGGGTTTGGCCCTAATACCCCAAATATGTGACTTATACCTTTGCATGCTCATGTAAGGTGCAAATATTTAAATTTTCCCAAATTGCTGCTAGTTAATTGTTGATTCCCTGAATTGGTGTTAACTATGCTTAAAATGATAACATGGATTACTGTAACTTGGTAATTAGTGATTGATTTCCTGATTATATGATTAATTATACTTGGATGGAGGCATGAAATGATGTAATTTGGTTAATTGGTTAAGTTACTTACCTTAAAATTCCGTGTATGGCTGAACTGTGTGCTTCATGTTGAATTTATGGAAGATAAACTTCGGTGTATTATTTTATGACTGCCCATGTGATGTATAGCTGGATTATGATATGTATAATCTGTAAATTTGGGTGGAGCTTTGCATGTTGCTGTCCATCTTATTACAATTGTTGGAATATGTTGAACATGATCCTTGTAGTTTGGTGAAGATTGGTGTATTGTTATCCATATACTTAGAATGCTGGATTTTATTGCCATTTGTGAAATTATTCTTAAATTTGCTGAATTTATGTTATCCATATGTGAACTTGTCCTCTCATGGATTGGCCGATAATAAAAAATTATTTGGGAATCCCATCGTTGGATCAGCCCACGGGTAAATCTGGCCTGAGTAGTTAAGCTGTATATTGTCTCTGGCCATTCCGTTTATAGTTCAACTTGTGGGGGCATATTGACTCTTAGGTCGGCTATCCTTATACGTTAACCATGTTTGATCATGCCTGTATGAACCCAAAGTACCCTAAGACCTTTACACATACTATTAATTGTAATTTACGACCCACAAGGCTCATAAGCCAGGGATGGTGGTATGAGACACTATGCCCATGCTGTCGGCTTACGCTAGGGTGACGAGCCTCCCCTTAGTGACTAGTGAGTACCTAGACTCGTGAGTAGGGGACGGTGGTATGGGACAATGTACCCGTGCTGTCGGCCTTTGCTGGGGTGACGACCTCCCCATAATGACCGCGAGTAGGACATTTAAGTCCCAATTATTTACGTCAGTGATTATACTTCTTTTTAGGATTGACGACCTCATATAGGGCTAAGGGTCACGAGAGTCACATGACCACGACTTTTGGGCCGCGCGATCAGGTTAGGGCAATAACTCCACTAAGGGTATTTCGGTTTTCCCAACCTGATGGATGAATGAACCTAATTAACCAAGCAGGCTAACATATTTCATGACATTGCATCATTATTGTGGCGATTATGCAGTTGAGGTCACAAATTGAGGGAGTGTTAATCATTACGAACGTGAGATGTCCACGCTTGAGGGAGCGCTGGTGGTGAGGAGCATGCATCATATCATAACCATGCATTTGCATTAACAATAACATCTAAGTTTTTATGCTGTTTGCTGTTCATTAAACATATTCTATACATGATAATTTATGTGGTCTATTGCTAATAGTAACACTGAGTTAGCTACTCACTCGGTGTTCTAAAACACCAACCAAAATCCGGTATAGATGCAGGTACCTTGGAGCGGGACACGCTGGACAATGTTGGTGCAGACGACGACGAGGAGCAGACGCACTCCCAGACTTCGGCGGTTTCTTCTAGTTTATGGTTAGATGGTCGTGGGACATGGGCCAGGGCCCTAGTCATTGTGGGATATTTATCTGGGTGGGTCTAGTTCCTGGTTGGATTTTCTTGGTACTGTATTTTGGATATCTTACCTGTTTATTGGCCCGTATTTATATTTTATAATATTCTCATGCTTATGTTTTACTAAACCTATCATTGCTTATAAATAAACCCAATTGCATTGAAATCTAGAGCTCATTAGGGCATATGTGGCACTTAGGAATTCAAGAGCCGAGTTCCTACTCGGCCCCTGAACATCCGGGGCATTATAGTTGGTATCAGAGCATGGTTCGGGTTAAGCTGGGCCTTGGTCAATAGGTCTATTATAACGCCTTATCGACTTAGGAGGGAACGATCGAACTTAGCGACGTTAAAGGACCCCAGGAGTAAGCTATTTGGCTAGTCTGAACATTGTAGTCTTAGCCTAGGGTTCAGGTATAGAAGGGACTTAGGCCATTTCTACTTCATTTCTTTCCCATTTTTACTCTTTTATACCCTCTTCATTCTCAAATCATCATCCCATTCTCTTCCCAAGCTCTCAAAACTCAATCCCTAAGTCTCAATTCCCCCTTCTAACCCATCTCCTTCAAAAATCTCACCTTCCACCACTTTATTTTTCAAATATTTCTAAGTACTTTCATATTAGACACAAATCCTAAAGCTTAAAGGATGAAGAGCTATAATTAAATGAAAATTTACTATAAATAGTAAGAATATAAATAAAATGGGTTTTTGATCATTAAACTTATGGAATATCACAAAATAACTAAGTTATTTGGATATATTAGCTTCTCCTACCCCAAATTCATATATGGTACGTCGAGTCACTCATTCTGGATTGAGAGATACACCTGTTTCAAATATCGAGTGACAGAGCTACCACCAGCAACTCCAAAGGACGGTGGCGGCACACCGCTGTTGTCTCTAGAGGGGGGTGGCAGCACCGCCACTTCGGCGGCGCGCCGCCAACTGCCATAGGCCGCTGGATTTTCTACGATTTTCTGGTTTTTTTTGACCAACTTTAAAAAGGTATATCTCCCTCAATATAACTCCGATTGGGGTGATTCAAAAGCCAGATTGAAGCTTGATAAGTCTAGTTTATATAAAAATAAAATAAAATAAAATAAGATTTTTATATAATTAAATTTGGGGTAATTTGACAACTATCCAGAAATCATCAGTTTCAGACAATGGTTACTTTTAGAATTTTAATAATTTATCTACAACTCCAAATGAGATGAAATTTTATAGGATAGAGTTAAAATTAATTATAAATCATAATAATTTTTTTAAAATAATTAAAGCATTAAAAGGATAATAAACGCTATAAGAAATAGAGACATTTCATAATCATATAAGAATTCATTAGTTTCAAACAACTGTCACTTCTAGAATTTTAATAATTTTTTTACAAATCAAAATGAGATGAAATTTTGTAATATGGGAATAAAATTACTAATGAATTACTATAAAAAAATTTAGAAAATAATTTAGTTATTTTAAGTATGAAAAATGTCACAAGTAGTAGAAGTATTTGTGAAACGAACAGAAAATCGTTGGTTTTGGACAAGTAGTACTTCCTAAATTTTCATCATTTTTATGGAACTTCAAATGAAACAAAATTTTGTAAAATAAAAAGAAGCTTAATAATAGATTACTATAAAAAATAATAAAAATAATATGGTAACTAAAGGTGACAAATGTATTATAAATAATAGAAGGGTTGAAACTAAAAATTTCTACCACTTCGAGTTGCCAATAGACTAGTCATGTCTTTTCATGTTAGAGTTTAGTATTTGATGTCTACTTAGGAATTATTTATAATCATACTAAGAATTGCCCCATGATTAAATTTGATTACATATATACATATATTTATTTGTTTAAGTTATTTTTGGTGCAATTAAATTAAGACTCTTGAGTAGGATTAAGTTTCATAGTTTAATACTCCGTAAGCTCATGTTAGAGGCGGACTACAATAAAATATTATAAGTTTCTTATTTTCTTATGAATTTAAGGTTCATACCACGTCAAAGAGATATCCCTCCTCTTTCCTTTTCCGCGGCCTTATGTCATTAACATTCCAAACCTTTGAAATATTTTAGAACTCTCGATCCTTCCTTTCCTTTCGAAGTTAACAAAACTGAAGCATGGTTTGCTTACAACCCACTGGCCATAAGATTGAAATAGTAATGCTGAGAGAAAACCTTAGGCTCCTAAAAACCTTTCCAGGATAATCATTTAACCATAGGCTAGTGAAAGATTTATTAATTACTAATCTAGACAAGAATTAAAACGAGGACTCTCCTTGACCAAGACCAGGATGATAACCTTCTAAATATAATGCTTAAACTTTTCAATGATGGGCATTCCCTAAACATTTAGGTTGATCGAACTACAGAGTTACAAAAGTATACACCTATGAAGAATTCGCAGCTTGACCCAATTCTCAATTCTAGGCGATTACCAATGGACTCACTGCTTTGACCAAGTAGAAGACCAGGATCTACCAAGATTAAGAAGGGATATAATGAGCCTTATACCTTGGTCAGGTAGATGATCGATATATCGGGATCAAGCCCACCACAACCATCTCTCCGTGTTGGTCGAACATTTAAAAACATATATTTTTACTCCAGATAAAGGGGAACCGTCATCGTGAATCCATATCTTACAATATATATATATATATATATATAATTTGTATTAAACCATTAGAGTGAAAAAAGTTTTAAGGGGGGTAGACTACAATAAGCCAAACTAGCATAGATAGTACGCACCATACCATGCACATGAATGTGAAACCAACAAAACATAGGCATACAGAATTAGGGTACCTTTACCAAATTACGTTAGGCAATTTTGAGGACAAAATTGTTTTTAAGGGGGATAGATTCCAACACCCGGGATTTTCACTACTTTGAATTTGCCAAAAAAATCCTTTAATTTTTGAAATAATAAATAACCACGTTATCACTTACGGACCATTTACGCTCGAGGTGAGCTTATACGTGGCTGGTACCGATAAAGAACCATACAAATGAAATTAATCAATTGTAGAAAACCAATGAATCCAACTGATCACTTAAGCATCGAGTCATTCCTATGATTTATTCACATAAAGCCCAAATCTAACTGACATACTACTAATTAATTAAGACAATCGTAACTAAATTAAAGATCTACTCGAAGCCGAGTCAGATAAAATCTGGATCTTGACTAATGGACCAAATCAACCTAGTTACTCTTTTAGCCTAAAACCGACAATTTAGAGTGATCATGACCAAATCACTACTTTTGCTAATTTTGAATAGACCATACTGTGAACTTAGTTAATCCATACCTCAACAATTGCACCTAAGAAATTCTCCTACCCAATTTATTCCAAAAATGCCCTGATTACCCAAACAAGCTCTAGACCACTCATCAGTGGGCCACCAGTCCCGAAATTATAGAGTAATGTCCATCCCACTGGGCTTGTGGTCCATTGCGGACAATAGACTCAGATGACGCCCGAAATAGATGATTCACACTATCAAGTCAGCACTTGTAAAGTGCAACTCGCCCTAGCACAGGCCTAAAGTCTGAATTTTAAAACAAATGGCCCCACAACTTAGGACAATAAATTAAGATATCTCACCCGCCAGATTCTACCCAAATTTGTACCATAGGTTGAAGATATTTTATTGTACTCGTTCACCAAATCTAACTCCCGATCGCGGAACGGTGACCATTGATCGTAAATCAGACCATTGCGACAAAATCCCGCATCCATTTGTCGTCAAACTTTGCCCAGCCCTTCATCGGGCCATAGGGCACCTATCTCATAAATTAGATGGGCCAAGGGGCCATCAGGATGACCCCAATAACCAGATATGGGCCCCACAGGACCATTGGAGGCATATCTTAAAACCTGGGGTCAATAGACATAATTTTTGGGTATTTATAAGCCCTCTCTCCTTCATTTGCTGAGATTTAAGTAACTGAAATTCTGAGAGAGAGAGAGAGGGGGAGAGAGAGAGAGAGAGAGAGAGAGAGAGAGAGAAGGGAGGGTGAAGGATTGCACCTTGGTGCTTGAAGATCGCAACTCCTCGCACCCATCGCCCTTGTAACTCCAAAAATTTCGATCCTACTGCTGTAGAACCGAGCTACGCTCGATCTAAGGTAAGAATCGTACGTCAGCCCATTTTTCCTTATTGATCAACCACATGCATGCATCCTACCACCATTTTCTTGTAATGCAGGGCCCCGACACATTGAGTTTGCGGACCCAATAACGTTAGGACGCTTGCAAAGGCTTCCGGTCGACAATAGGTGCGGACCATTACCTTTAGGTGGCCGATTATCGCGCCTAGCGTAGGTTTAATGAATGTGATTGGTGATTGTTAGTGCATGTGGCTAAATTTTCATTTGGATTGCATAAATGGAAAATTAGGCTAGGAATTGTTAAAATTATGGGAAAGGGTTTTAGCCTTAATACCCTAAATATGTGACTTATACACTTGCATGCTCATGTAGGGTGCAAATATTTAAATTTCCCCAAATTTCTGCTAGTTGATTGTTGATTCCCTGAATTGGTGTTAACTATGCTTAAAATGATAACATGGATTGCTTTAACCTGGTAATTAGCAATTGATTTCTTGATTATATGATTAATTATACTTGGGTGGAGGCATGAAATGTTGTAATTTGGTTGATTGGTTGAGTTACTTACCTTAAAATTCAGTGTATGACTGAACTATGTGCTTCATGTTGAATCTATGGAAGATAAACTTTAGTGTATTGTTATATGATTGCCCATGTGATGTATAGGTTGGATTATGATATGTATAATCTGTAAATTTGGGTGGAGCTTTACATGTTACGGTCCATCTTGTTATAATTGTTGGAATATGTTGAACATAATCCTCGTAGTTTAGTGAAGATTGGTGTATTGTTATCCATATACTTAGAATGCTGGATTTTGTTGCCATTTGTGAAATTATTCCTAAATTTGCTGAATTTATGTTATCCATTTGTGAACTTGTCTTCTCATGGATTAACAGATAACAGGAAATTATTTGGGAATCCCATCGTTGGATCAGCTCACGAGTGAATCTGGCCTGACTAGTTAAGCTGTAAATTGTCTCAGGCCATTTAGTTTATAGTTCAACTTGTGGGGGCATATTGACTCTTAGGTCTGCCATCCTTGTACGTTAACCATGTTTGATCACACCTGTATGAACCCGAAGTACCCTAAGACCTTTGTACCCACTATTAATTGTAATTTATGGCCCACAAGACTTATGAGCAGGGGATGGTGGTATGGGACACCATGCCTGTGCTGTCGGCCTATGCTGGGGTGACGAGCCTCCCTGTAGTGACCAGTGAGCACCTAAACTCGTGAGCTAGGGACGGTGGTATGGGACACTGTGCCCATGCTGTCAGCCTTTGCTGGGGTGATGACCTCCCCATAATGACCGCGAGTAAGACATTTAAGTCCCAATTGTTTACGTTGGTGATTATACTTCTTTTTAGGATTGACGACCCCATATAGGGCTAAGGGTTGCGAGAGTCACATGACCACGACTTTTGGGCCGTGCGATCGGGTTAGGGCAATAACTCCACTAAGGGTATTTCGGTTTTCTCAACCTGCCGATGAATGAATCTAATTAACCAACCAGGCTAACATATTTCATGACATTACATTATTATTGTGGCGATTATGCAGTCAAGTTCGCAAATTGAGGGTGTATTGATTATTGCGAACGTGAGATGTCGTCGCTTGAGGGAGCGTTGGTGGTGAGGAACATGCATCATTTCATAACCATGCATTTGTATTAACAACAGTATCTAGGTTTTTATGCTATTTGCTATACATTAAACGTATTCTATGCATGGTAATTTATGTTGCCTATTGCTAATGGTACCACTGAGTTAGCTACACACTCCCACTCTAAGAAGGTGTTCTAAAACACCATCCAGAATCTGGTATAGATGCAGGTACCTTAGAGTGGGATGCACTGGACGATGTCGGTGCAGACGACGTTGAGGAGCGGACGCACCCCCAGACTTCGTTGATTTCTTCTAGTTTATGGTTGGAGGGTCGCGGGACATGGGCTAGGGCCCTAATCATTGTAGGATATTTATCTGGGTGGGTCTACTTCCCGGTTGAATTTTATTGGTACTGAATTTTAGATATCTTACCTGTTTTGTGGCCCGTATTTATATTTTATGATATTCTCATGCTTATGTTTTGCTAAACCCATCATTGCTTATAAATAAACCTAATTGCATTGAAATCTGGAGCCCATTAGGGCATATGTGGCACTCAGGAATTCGGGAGCCGAGTTCCTACTCGGCCCTTGAAAATTCGGGGCGTTACACTTCAGCTCCCTTAAACCGCAACCGTCTGTTGATGATCTAATCAATGCTCCGAGGTTGTTGGTTTAGGGTTTGGTCTGATCTTCTCTAATAAATGATTCTTCTTTAGAAGTTAGAGAATTCCAATGAGGTAAGCATTCAAGTATTCTAGCACAATGATTTGCCATTAAAGGGTGTTGCTGGAAACTTAATGAATACTAGAGTTTGTAATTCAATCTAAGCAATGAAAGATGAGAATAAATGCTTTAGCTATAGATTGAATCATGAAATCTTATGGGAAAGAGAACTTGATGATGAGGGTATTAACTATTAAAATAACTCTCTCAAGCTCTCTTCAAATCTTGTTCATTTTTCCAAATAGTAACCCAAGAGTTTATATAAAGAGGGATCCCAATGGTAAAAAAATGGGCTGAAATCTAATCTTCTCGATGCCATCGAATAGTCTTTGATGCCATCGACTTAATGCACCAAAGTTTTTCAAATAGTGCGGGGCAGATTCTGTCCGATGCCATTGAGCATACTTCAATGCTATCGAAGAGGTCTTTGATGTTATCGAGAGATACTTCAATTCCATTGAGATTTTCTCTATAAGGATCTCTTTGGTTGCTGGACAGATTTATCCCTTTTTGATGCAATCGATCAGACCTTTGATGCCATTGAAATTTGAATTTCGATGTCATTGAATTGTCTTCGATGCAATCAAAAAAATATTTAGATTTTCCTAGAAAGCTTGTTGGACAAACTGGTCCTTATATCGATGTGATCGAACGAGCTTCAATGCCATCGACAACTTATTCTCGATGCTATTGAAGCAGGTTCGATTACATCGGGGATCACTTTAAGTATTTCAGAAATGGAGGGAATAAGCCCAATGGTCGATTTAATCGAAGTGGGTTTGATGCCATCGAAACACAAGTTTCGATGTCATCGATAATCTCCAGCATATATTCAGTTTGTTGCTGGACTATTTGGGCTAGGTTTCAGTGCAATCGAACCATGTTCAATGCGTTGAAATTGTCCTTATTTCAATCGACAAGACATTTGAGTTTACCTGTTATAGCACATTTTTCCTCCAATACTTAAGGTACAAAACCAAGCTTACTAAGAGATATCTAGAAGCAGTTGTGGGTAAGTTTTAATTTTTTACATTGGGGCATATACCTGATTAGGGTTTGTTTGGGTAGATGAGGCTTAGTTTACTTTTTAAGCACATTTGTATATCTTTATCTTGATGAGTCTTGAACTTGTTGTCTTCAATCTAGGGCTCACTTGACAAATAAACTTACCATTCACATATATTGACAAACAAGGGCAGATTTAAGTATAACAATGGACTCTTACGCATGACACTTACTTATCGGATTGAGTCCTTTTTTATGCTCTTCTTGGGTTGCTTGACCTCCGCTCTCTCGTGCTTCAATCAAATCCAATCAAATCCCTGATGCTCTTCCGATCATGTTGCGCAACTTTGCCAATGCTTTAACTCCATAATCATCACCTTGCTTGTGATGCTTCTCTAAGATGTCCAAGGTGATAGGAGTGGGTTGAATCTCCTAAAACTAATGGGTAGTTGATTATCCTTGGGGATTCAACTAGATGGGTCTCCTAGAAGACTTAGACAATGATATACCAAGATCACTTAAGTCCAATCTATAGGAAATGGAGGAGTTCAAGCACATTTCGAATGGTGAGGTTGGAATCCTTGTTAGAGTTGAAATCTCAAGGAAGATTGCTTGGAACTCATAGGAATATAGGTATGGGATGAAGGATTTGCATATGAGATCACCCTACCTTCTATTGCTCTAAAAACCCATTAAAAAGCTCAAGAGTCGAATGCCCTATTTAAATAGTTCGAGCTCCAACGGTCAAATAACGGGTAGAAAACAACTCTGTCGATGCAATCGAAGGGTCTTCAATGCCATCGAGGACTCCATCGATGTCATCAAAGAGCTCTCCGATGCCATTGAAATTTCCAGACAAAAATGATGTTTACTTGCTGGACAAATCTGGACCCGTTTTGATTGCATCGACCCGATCTTCGATTGCATCTAACATCATCCTTCGATGCCATAAAGAAAGTCAGTGGAAAAATCCAAAACCTTGCTGGACAAATCTGATTCTTAATTGATGCCATTGAGGGGACTTCGATGTCATCGAAACTTAAGTTTTGATGCCATCGAAGGGGCCTCGATGCCATCGAGATTTTCAGATTAAAATCTAGTTTGGTTGCTGGACAATCCTGACTCTCAATCGATGTCATCGAGCAGGTCTTTGATGTCATTGAAGACTGTTGGATGGCAGCTCGATCCCATCAAACATCAATCGAAATATGTTGTTTTGGGCTATCTTTTGCACAACAGTTTCACACCTTTACTAGCCTTGTTTATCATGTTTTTCTTGGTCTCCTAAGGCTAAGGGATGATCAAATTAATATACTTATTGGGTCAAGATCATCTAGAGGCTATAAGGCACCTCATTTACCTATATGTGCTCCTTGATGCTTCTGCTCCGCTTGTGTCTTCGGTCTTCACTTTCCAAAGGCTCAATTGACTACATGACATAACTCACGTGATTGACAAACCAGGGTGTAAAAATGAGTGCACCAACAAGTCTCATAGTCATGAGAGTCTCAAAGAAGAATCAAGAATGAAGACTTTAAGATTGAAGGCATCCAATTCACAACAAGGTAAGGAAATTACAAAAAAACCTCATCAAAGCCTATACCAAAACCCACTAAACAAACCCTCCACTAGCCCATATGTTATAGGAAAAACTATCTTAAAGTATGCTAGTGAGTTGAGTGGGTAGAAGTCCGTGTAAAAAGAAAAATCTCAAAATAGACATTTTCAATGGAATCAAAGTCCCATCGAACTGCCTTTGATGACATTAAAGACAACTTGATGACATCAAGCCCAGAGCACAAATAGTCCAGGAACAAAATGTTTATATTTTGAATTTTCTCAATGGCATCGAATGATTCTTTGATGGCATCGAATACATCTTCGATGACATCGAAGGGACATTCGATGACATCGAAGGTCAGCTCGATGGCATCGAACTTGGACATCCAAATTATCTCAGGTCGAAAAATTGAATTTTCTCGATGGCATCAAGCAAGCCTTCAATGGCATTGAAGGACCTCTTCGTTAACATCGAAGGTCACTCTATGACATCAATCTGAGAAGTAAAAGCTATCTAGCTAAATCTGGAATATAATTAAGAATTTCTCGATGCCATTGAAGGTCATTCGATGACATCAAAGGGACACTTTGATGTCATCAAAGACCATTCGATGACATCGAAACTAACAAATTTCTGCTTATTTTTTTACCGCTGCAAATCTCTTCACATATATAAAAGATGAAGGTTTTGGTAAGTTGGTGAGTAATAGGGGGAGCTTTATGTGAGTGAATACCCATAGTTATATCTTCCCAAATCTCTCATTCCTCATCGAGTTCATCATTCAATCCTTGTCTAAAAGACATTCATTGAAGCATTCAAAGCTTGGATTGAATAATGAACTCCATCATTCATTGATGCTCTAACAACCACACCTATTGGAAAATCTGTATTCTAGCTTGTATTGAATGCTTAGCCATGGGGATCCTTAACAAGTTCATAAAGACTCATTAATACCTAGTTAGCATTCACAAAACCCTTGACCCAACAACCTTGGTATCTTCAACGACACATTATTATACAATAGTAGTTTAATTCTTAGTTGATGAGAGTGACTTTGGGAGTTAAAAGAGTAAAGGTCATTCTCTCGATTCCAATTGAACACAACTGGATCTAGTATGAACTGGTGATCAAAACATATATGGATAGGCAATTCTTGAAAAATGACATTCTTTCTGCTTGCTGGCTCGCTCCTGTCTCAATGCAGTGAATTGTTCCAAGATCGATCCTATCCTAATTTCTTTTATTGACCCATCAGAACAAGATTCACTTGATTGATACGTGTACCAATCCAACATAGATCAAATATATTTGATCGAATCATGTCTTGAAGGGATTCAACTCATACCATCGACCCAAATTCCAATAGAAAAAGAATCTGTTCGATTATAGACCTCTTTCTCTAGTCTTTATCTTCTCTTTCCCTCATAGTATTAAGGTGGATTAACAACTCTAGTGGTTAAAGGAAGAACAAGAAACTAGGAAAAGCTATCCTTAGGATCAATGCCAAGACCTTCTCTCCTCTGAAGAAGAGGAAGCAAAGCTACTCGCCTTATCGAATAAAGAAGGGAGAGGAAGTCTAAAACTCTCTTAATAAGAGAAGCAAGCTACAACTATTGGGATAACAGCTACGACTATTGAGTGAGTAAGACAAGGAACTAAAACTCCTCAACTCATTAAGGACATAGAGTGAGTTCCTTCACTTGAACTGACACAGACAAGAAGCTAACATTAGTTTCTTCACTTGAGACAGTTGAGTTGAGTTCGTTTGTTAAATTAGGAAAGTCAGTTAACAAAGAGGGCGAGCACATCATCTCATCTCCAAATTGTTGAATGAAGCTGCACAGGCGATCTCGAGTAAGAGAGTCGAGTTCGAGGTGAGTCCCACATCAAATGAAAAGCGACAGTCATGGAGGGGACTACTTTCATTCCATCCCTCCTAATAGAGCCATCCCACCTGATAAAAGGGATAAAATTCGAAGTCATCCTTACTGCTGATCAGATACGCTCTTCTCTTCCACCCCTGGACTATATTCCATCCCGAGAGATGACCAATACGCAATTCCATCCATCGTATGCTCGGCCATCCTTTCGGCATCCCTAAAACTCATGGCGAAAGGAAGGGTTGAATCAAATGCTTATAGATTATCCACTGGGCTTATTAATTCTCGGGTGGACAGACTACATTATAGGGAGCGTGCTATACATCATATGGATTAGGACAACCTATATTTGATGGGTCAGGTGTGCTGCTATCATAATTATGTACTGCTACCAGAAATGAGATGCTATAAAGAGTCGTTCTCTAAACACTTCTTATGTGCTGATTCGAAATAAGACCTGAATCACCTGATAAAGGAGCTTGGATCAGAATAATGTTAAGGAAGGTTAGGGTAGGCGACTCATAAACCCTATTCCACATATTAGATGATGTTACAAATATGACTTTCACCACCTGATATACACGAATTAGTTGCCCTTATGTGTAAAGGGGTTGATTGAAAAAGGACATTATTCATGCCATTGCTAGATCCACACTACCAGCACTCCTCCTGGTGGGAGAGGGAACACACTCCTATTTGTTTGTATTGACCGAATCTAAACCCCATATGAAGCTCCGGCTGGATGAAAAATACCTACTTCTGAGTTGGTCGCCAATATACCTATCTCTCTTGTGTTTCTCACTAGCCATTGAGGGCAATTCTACACAGGTCCACCCCACTCGTGCTTATCGATCGATAGAAAATCCCCATAGAAGGTAGGCTTGGCTTGCTCTCTTGGATCGGTTTCAAAAGAATGGTTGGATGTATACTCATCATTTATGATAATCATCCTAGTCATCTTTCGGAGTTGACTCTAATTAATGAACTAGCTTCTGAGGTCAGAACAAGGAAAAAGCGAATCTAAATGTCTTTGGTTGGATTCCATCTAATGGATGCGTACCTTGAGGTCAATCAAGAGTTGATCCATGATAGGTTATACTATATAGCATGTCAAATGGTTGGGAAAGAAAGAACTATTTTTAAATCATGGGCCCACCCCGTAAGACCTAACTAGTGAAGAAATCTCTCTTCCTCAAACCAATCAATCGACGCTTAGGTCTTACAGGGTGGATGGGGAATCAAATACTTACTAAGAGCTTTGAATAAGAGGAGTTATAAGATGCGGAACGGGATCTACTTACTTATGGGTCCTGTTAGTTTATTCAAGAATGTGTATAGAGGCCCGGCCTTAAAGACTTTTATTGTTTACTATGTTAGAATATCTGGTGGGTCCGATGCTTCCTCAGAAACTAATAGAAGAAATTCTGTAGGGGAAGAAAAGCGTTCCATCACCTATCTCACCTATTAGTTAACCTGATTATACTATCGATCAAGTGCGAATCCCTCTCATGCTAGTTCAGGAACTCCCCCCTATGGACTCTAAAGCCCTACCCTATTCGCAAGACAACAAATTACAGTTATAGAACAAAGGTTGATTTCCTTTTTTAGGACTGCTTTTTCACTTTCACACGAACAGTGTGAAACATGTATGGTTTCCTTGCAAAGTCTTTCTGCTACATGTTTGATTTAATTTAAAGGTAGAATCCCTGAGACGTAGTCGATACATATGATGGGCGAGGCTTCGAAAACAGCCTGTAACTACGTCTCCGGATCTGTCTACTCCTACTCATCAAGTACACTGCTTTGTAAACTTTGCATATCTACTTGGCTTGATTCGAACGAGGTAGTGATGAGTTTCACGCACTCTAAGCCTGGCCCGGGTGCGGTTAGAAAGATTGGCCACAATCTGGGCGGTACCACCCACCCTACCCTACCACCTATAGGTGGCTGTCTATCCTACAACTACCCGAAGAGGAACTGCAGTGATCTTGAATAGGGATCCTACAGTGATAGATAGAATCCCCATAAAAATACCAATAGATCGAGCACTAGTGATTTCATCCCCCTTTCTCACGTAAAAATGATTAAAATTCGAACACGGCGCATTTTACTGGGAAGGATCGATATTGAGGCTTCTTCTTCCCTTTTCCAGAGAAAAGAGCCTCCTCACTCTCCTTAATTAAGAGTCCAACCATCTGCCTAGCTAAAGAATCTTAATTTATTAGGAGGTTCTCTAATTCTAGCAATGTGGGCTGTGTCAGCCACCCACGAACTGCTGCTATGAAGCCACCGAACTTTGGCCTCAATCCTCGGATGATTATCCTGTGCATCCGGGTTTTGCTGATCTTAGACTCATTATCCAGTTAAAAAACGTATGTGCATGCTAGCACGTTTTACTAATACGCTTTTCGCTTGTTGAGATATTTTGTTACATATACATATATTTTTTACTTTAATGAAATGCTGCAAGATTGGTGTGCTTCCCTGCATTAGTGTGCCAATCTAATTTTCCAGGAATTGTAGACGAGTATTGTTTACTTGGGAAAATAACACAACAAATGAGTCCCAAGCCTCTTTTGGAGTCTTGGCTTCTTGAATGTGCTTTAACAGTTCCTTCTGCACTGATGCTTTAATAACAAACATCGGCTTCCCAGCTTAGCTTAGATTTTTCACTTCTTCAACACTTTTGCGTTCACCATAGTGTTTTCTGGTGGATCAGCATCTGAACCAGCAACTGTCTCCTATAGATTCTATCCTTGGAGATAAGACTCCATATAGGATTTCTAGTAACCATATTGACTGTTGCTAAGTTTCTCAATCCCGCCCAATGAGCTACCCAGATCTGCCATTTTTCAGCCTTCACTTGAGATTCTCTCCCTTGTCAGCAATTGACACTCCCTTATCACTGAACCGATGACTTGTGGTCATCCCTGATCGATCATGTAGATCTCGATCCTCCACTCAAGACACGATAGCCATAACATGCTATTGCACTTTTCGTGCACTACCGTTGTAGTAACGATGTATTACGAGCAATCTTTCTCTTGCTTACATTGCTACTGCATCCAATTTCAAGTGGGAGTGTCTCCACTACACACGATCCGATTTAGCGACGTTTCAGAATCATGTACCCATTTGCCAAATATCCAACGTCGGCTCAGTACAAACTGTTTCACTCTATTAGAGCACCAAAAAGATGAAAAAAGATTGAAGGGATGGAAGATTTGAGGAGAAATAAAGAAATGAGAAAGAAAGAAGAAACTTAAGTATCATAGTAAGTGGTTGCGTGGACCGCGCAATCAATGGTTAGTTGCACGGGTTGCGCAAACAACTTGATGAGTTGAGAAATATATAGTTGGTTGCGCAGGTCGCGTAAACAGCTTAATATGTTGTGCGGGTCACACAAACAAGATTAGAAGCAGTCTATTATGGACGATTTGATCTGATACAAGGTGGGTCCCATAGCATAAAGATTGAGGGTTAACACATGTGGAAGCCTATAAATACCCATTCCCCCTCTCATTTGGGCATCAGAAGAATTTTGGAAGAAGGTTAGAGCTCCAGAGGAAGTTGAGGGCAGGAGAGAGAAGTTACAAAGTCGTTGTGTGGTCCATAGTTGGTTGCGCGGGTCATGCAACTAGGCTGTTATGCAGTCAATAACAGCAAAGAGCCGAAATGCTGCTAAAATCATCAAGTTTGATCGTCATCACTTCAAGTTCTCCTTTTGTATAAGGGATAAGCTCGAAAAGGGAAGATTAGATGATCAGACCCGCACAACATTCCTCTTAGAGTGATGATCAAAGAACAAGTCAAAATGCTGCCGAATTTGATATTCAGATTCGACATTCAAACTTTGTCAATTCCTATATTTTAAATGATCTATCTTAGAATCAAGGGATAGTAGAGGATGTAAATGAACTCAGTATTAATAAAACAATGATCGTTCTTCATACACTTTCTCTGTTATGTTCAAATAAGATAATTCCCCCAAATCGAATGCATTTGTTTCTTGTTCGAAACAAAATGGCGACTCCACTGGGGACTATCTTATTTGACATTAACATTGAGAGTGTTATAGAACTTTCATTGCAGTTTGGCATCATTTGATGCCAAAATGACGACGCTCAGTGGGAACATCCTCCCCTTCATCTCCTAGATAGATTACGTTATCCTTTGAATACTAATTAAATTTAATCCTATGTTTCGTATTGAAGGTGAAAAGATCAAACTGCAAACTATAACCAATGGCAATCTCTACGAGAAAGGTGAACTTTTATTTCACTACAACCGAATTCATAGTGGAATACGCACCGGACCAGTCTTTGAGGTGCAAGACTCAGTCTCCCACAAGTAAAAATGACCTAACCCGAACAACGGCTGGAGTTGTGTTTACTTTGCCTCAAGCACCGGAAGGTGATCAGGACTGGACTATTGTGATGTCTCGAAGGACGAGAGCTCTAAATGCGAGAAGCCCTAGATGAGCTTACCCTTAACAAGAGTTAGGGGACCCATAACGTGTAACGTTGACGAGAAGAATCCTGAACTCACCCCTCCTGCGATATATCCCGGGCGAACAACTTCACAGTTAACATCGCGTGATTTCCCAGCTTTAGTCGCCCCAAGAGTCAGATGGACAAAAAGAACAAAAAGGTAAGGCACTACTTGTAGGTTCACCGATTTCTTTATCACCCCGATCGATCAACAGAAGTGGAAGTACAGGGGAATCGGATGAAACTCCTCTCCTCATAAGCCCTATCGCATCAACATATTCTTATCCCACTCCAAGTATAGCTTCATCAGGAAGTGGAGAAGCCACAGTACATATGGGAGGAACAAATCAGGAAACTATGCCGACCACGGAAGACCGTATGAATGAGATAGCACAAGCATAGAGAACACTAGTGAAAGGATGCAGAAATCTCAGAGAAGCCTTACCGACTCTCATGCATAACGTAACCCAGATGACAGCTCCCCCGATGATGGGCACCATGAATGGGCAAGAACACCAACCTGAAAGCTTTCAACCACCGGGGGCAGGATCACTTGGATCTGTCCCAGCAGTAAGAACTGTAACACAAGAAGAAGTGCGGCAAGTCATCAAGGAGGCCGTCAGAATAGAGAGGGACTGTGAGAATGTTGGCTGGTTCAGATATCGAATGCCATACCCACGAGAGGTAGAAGATGTCCCATTCCCAGTTAATTTTAAGCATCCAAATTTTCAGAAGTTTAATGGAGAGGGGTTGCCAAAGGAACACTTAATGTATTTTATTACTAGCATAGGGAATTTCTCTATGATATCGTAATATTGCTTGTGATTGTTTGGATCATCTTTGACAAGTAAAGCATTCTAGTGGTATTTTAGTTTGGCTCCAAGATCGACACGCACTTGGGAGCAAATGCAAGACTCTTTCATGTCAAACTTCTTCTCTTCAGAGCGCGATATCGGCATCACAGAATTGGCTTCTGTACGGCAGAGAGAAGGGAAACCAGTGGAGAAGTTTATAGACAGATGGAAGATGATGGAAGCCTTGTGTAGGTTGCTGGTGGAAGAGAAAGAACAGGTTAAGATGTGCCTGAATTCCATGGAAATGGGAATGGCGTTTGGGCTTACTAGTGCCGATATTAAGACTTTCCGTGACCTGACCACTAAAGCTCATGCCTTAGAGTTAATGACTTAGAAGATGCCAGCGTTTCAATATGAGACAGCTAGGAGGGGACTCAGCAGGATGATCGCAAATACTGTAGATCATGAGAAGAGATGTCAAGAGATGAGAGGTTCAGGAGAAAAAAAGTCGGAACGGAAGGAAGAGTTAAACCGGCCTAGATCGCTCAATTCTCACAAAGGGTTTATGTTCAATAGGGAAGATGTTGTCCTTATGATGAACCAACTACTGAAAGTGGGTATGATATAACTACCTACACCTAAGTGCCTTGAAGACGTGACGAGGGCAAGAGAAAGAGATTTCTGCCGCTATCATCGCCTGGTGGGACATCCGACAGAAAATTGTTATATGTTGAAATTCAAAATACAAAGGATGATATACAGAGGCAAAATAGTGATAGGAAAAGAAAAGGAAAGAGATGCAAAGGCAGCAGTGCATATGCAGACAATCCGGGAAAAGGCTCAAGAAAGAATATCGAAATAAGATTGTAAGACAGTAAGAAAGGTAGCAGTGATTACGCTATGCTTTGGAAAAAGGATAGTAAGCCCCGCAAAGTGGAAAACAGGGGTCATAAGAAAATAAATCAACGAAGGTCATGTAACATCTCTGAAAAATCTATACAAAGACCCGAGTACTACCTCAGGCAGAAATCGCTAAGGATCGAATCACGTAGAAATTAAACAAAAATTAATTAAGTACTAAACTGAATTAATCAGCAAATTAGCTCGAATCACTTTCTATATGAATTGCAAGACCCAAAACTAGCAGAGTCGCTAACTTTACATTTCCTAAAAACCTAGGATCAATGTAACGCCTTGAAATTCGGGGGTCGAGCATAACTCAGCTCCCGAGTTCCAAAACATCACTTATGCAACATAATTAATGAATGATGTATGTTGACTGTATTAGCACATAAACATGGGATAGATTAAGCCAAAACGCAGATATGATTCAGGGGTAAGTGAATAAAGCAAGCGGAAGACTTATAGTAAAATATGTGTACAAGTGTAAGTCCCTGAATTACATATACAACCAGATCGTGTAAAAGTGTTATTTATCAAAATTATAAGTACAAGTTACATCATTTCAGTTCCCAAAATAGTAATCCCATAGATCCCGCGCAACAGACCGAGGCTCGCTAGAACCCGTCTGAAAACTGCATATAGGAGAAGGCAGCCTCGTCGTCATCCAGCTCCCGCTCTGCCTCAGACGTCGCATCCACATCTGCAACATCAGAACCTAAGACAGAGTCTGGTGGGTGTGTAACACCGCCCCAGAAACGTGGGAGTGAGTGATCAACTCAGTGGAACAATAAGGCACTGGTTAACATGCTATCAGTTCAATCAAACAGTAATGATAAAGCAGGACAATTAAATAAATCCTAAGTACTCTTGTTAATGCAGGTATGAATGCAATATGATGCGTGCCCTCACACGTACACCCTCAGCGTCTTCATCTTACGTTACGCATGACATCGCCTCAAAGTGCGCCACATCTACAAAGCACATGCAAATGCGGTGCATGGATATGATTACCAAGTTGTTATTAGTCCAATTCATACAGCAGGATTGGGAAGCTAAGATACCTTCCTCATATCACCATCCAAACAGTGATCCATACTAGGGTCGTCAATCCTAGACATTGCATACGATCATATAGTTGAGGTCGTAGCAAAGGGCTCGTCACCTCCTTGCGGTATCCAGGTATGCTCGAGGTCACTACAAAGGGATCGTCACCAATCAATGTAGGCCGACAGCACGAATATAGTGTCCCATACCACCATAATCGGCTCACGAGATTAAGTTGCTCACTAGTCACTACGGGGAGGCTCGTCACCCCAGCGTAGGCCGACAGCTCGACCACGGTGTCCCATACCACCATGTCCGGCTCATGAGTCTTAGCGGATCAGGTACCATGGTTATTAGGATTTCACTGGTAAGTTCGGTACCCTAGATTCAAGCAGTAGCGTCCATACATGGTTAACATACACTGGACAATCGGGTTAGTTGACGAACTCGACTAGCACGAGCGCACGTTGAATTGAACGACATAGAGTGCGCAAACACTCCGCGTGGCCAAACCACTGCCGCCAACTCTAATACGACTCGGGTTCGTCTAATGCGTCTCACGTGGCGAAAGCAATCTCAACCACGACCATAGGGTCAATTACCGATTTCCTGGACTAAGGCATAGTCCCAAACATCCTACACTACGACAGATATTCATATGGAATGTAAAACAGTAATGGAACAACCACTCAAATCATGGTGCATACACATATGAAGAATATCAACTTAACATAAATGTAAGCATAGGAATGCTTGAATTTAAATAACTTGGAATGTAAATGCATAAGGGAAATCATGCGCATCCATAGAAGTATTGAGAATCACTTCTCAACGCCTGCATTTAGTGTAATCAGTTACACGTAGATCATTCATGCATTTCTACAAACACTTAGCATTCATGGAACAACATACATGACGCATGTTGAAATACGTGCACTTAGACAATTCCTTTTCCCAAGGAGTTGTCATACATGCATCTAGCATACATACATGACCAAAAATCATGGCAAACATAAGTGCGTATTTTATACGTATACGGTACTTTATAAATACACTTAGAATACACAAATCTCAATATAGCACATGCATATCAGGAAAGCAATGTAAACATAACATTTGACATGTGAAATCTCATCCATAACAAGAATAAATCACTAACTGGGATTGAAAGCCTTGAAAACCATAACCTATACACTTAAAGTCCGCACCTTAAGCAAAGAAAGAACCGCCGAACTGATTTAGACGAGTTGTCTTCGTCAACGGCGCAAGAATACCCTAAAATAAGGATAGAAATGAGATACAACAACACCAAGTCTAATCTAAGCTCTAACACAGGTTAGGGTTAGGTTAACTTACCCCAAAAGAACTCAAAATCGTCAGAGGAACGATTCAAAGTGAAGGTTCAAAGGTGAAGAAGAACAAGGAAGAATCAAGGTGATTCACCAACCAATCTCTCTCACTTCCTCTCTCTTTTCCACTCTCTCTCCAAGCCAGGGTTAGAGAAAATTCGTATGGAAATGAGAGCTAGGGTTTAAGGACTATATATAGGCCTTAAAATGATGGAAATAACCCCAGGGTCAAGGTATACTTAGGTTATAACCAAAGTACGCCTTTCTCGATCCAACGAAGCACTTCTGGTGGGCCTATAACCACGAAAGGTCGGACTTAAGCTCACTGACCATGGATCTAGGTCAGCCGAGTTTTCGCACCGACCGGCTCTTCAGATCAACCGTGGCGGACCACACTCAATTCAATCGGTCACGGAATCTCGATCAGTCCACAAGCACTAGGATATGCCTGGCCAACCATCCTATTCGAGGGTGAAATTGGGTCAGAATCCAACGGTCAGAATGCTTAAAATCGTCGCGCAAGCGACACGACTCAGATTTCATAAAAAGCTTATTAAATTCCAACCGTTCTCACACTCTTCACTCCGAACTCAACCAAATCGACCTAGAACATCAGATCGACTTGATTTTCGAGGTGAAGACCAAGCCCAACTCAGTGACCGCAACAGCCTAAGATCATCGCCATCGGACTTTCGACGTGCGGTCGAGGTCCGATCCAGATCTTCCAAAAATTCCCCAGAACAACTGGATTTAGCGATGGATCCCAGATTTCAGAGTAACGTAGCGCTCACTAATCTGCACGTTTAGAGCCATGCAGATACAATTTAAAGTGATTGATGCGAATTTCACAAGCAATCAAGTAAAGCGCTAATTACCCCAAAAACAACTACTTAAGGAAAGATTAGCACAAAAATTCTAAGGTCGTTACAATCAATCTCAAAACCCAGTTGCTCTCGAGAGCATCTTGAAACTCCGTATCGGACCTGGAACATGCGTCGATAGTCTGATTAACGTAAAACTATACGGTTATAACTATCTTACTGTGCTTGACATTCATCTCAGAAATCAAGTCCAAATATTATCGAAAAATGCAACACATAAGCCCAGAGCGAAGTGTGTGAGAAACACGAATATCTTTAGAAAATAGACTCAAACTTAAGTGAATTGGGCTGTTCTCTTACAGGCCAAATATAAGGTATCAAACCATCAGATTCTGACCCAACTACACCCTTAGATCAGGGAAAATTCCCTACACATGTCAGTGTACTTGTGGCCCTGATCGAGTGACGATAGCCGTTGAACCAAAACTGGTCCTCCGTGGTCGATCTACAAATCTGTGATCGAGTGACGGGCCGAAGACTTCGAACCCTTAGGAGGCATCCCTACATTCAACAGAGGATGTAACCTGTCAGCTTCTATGTCTACATAATCCATCCACACAGCAACACAGCACAACTCCAAAGACAAACAACATGCATTCCATTAATCAAAATCGTCGCAATACAAGTAGTGCAGCAATACATGAATCACGACTAGGAAAGCATGAAAACAACAACATCTAACACTTCAAACAACCACAACAACTACAAATAACTACAACAACACCAACTACAAGTCAACAACGGTTACACACAGAAAGAAAACAACAAACAAAGTAAAGGACGGCCACAACGATGCTACTCGTCGGAATCAGGAGATGGAGGTGGGGCACCCTTATCCTGCAAGCAACACAGGATAGACTTCAGAGTTCGAGTCACCTTCTTAAACTTATGTTTAACAAGGCCTCGAAGATCAACAATATCCTGGCGTAAAACAGCCTGCCTTCTTCAAGCCGTGTAAGACGGGCATCTCTGGCAGTCTGCTCTGCGCTCTGCTCTGGCGCCATAGGAGGAGAGCTATCACTCGAATCCTGTGCCTTATCCTCTTCCTCGTCCTGCTCTGTTTCTTCCTCAATCTCCGCACCACATTCAGCATAACTCTCTTCACCATCGCTCTCTGACTCAGCCTCACTCTCTGAGGCATGCCGACCAGAACCGATCTCCATCTGCTTAAGAGTCCTTAGATTAATATGGCGAACAGGGACCGGCTTCTTTGCTCCAAGCCTATAGCCAAACTCATGAGCAAGCTTGCAAATGAGGTGGCCAAATGGAAGCGACTCGATCCTCCTAGACGAATGAGCGATGAGAATAATCTGGCGCAGGACGTATGTCAGCACACACAACTTCGCTTCCTGTCCCACCTGATATAGGAAATCTACCATCAGGCGTGTACACTCGCTGCGGTTGCTCAACCTTGGATATACATTGAACGTACATATGTGGTGAAGCAAACGGAAGTCGTCCGTCATATTGGCAGCCAGAAGACTCCTATTCGGCTGCCATTCGACCAGACGACCACACAAGGATCTGGTGCGACGATCCCTCTCGCGTATACTGTTCAAATTCTTCTCACTGGCATGCACTTCACCAAGTGGCACATTCAGGAGTCGGGATATCAAAGCAACATTGACAATACCCATTCGACCGCTACAACAAGGAATCTTAAACTGCAGAGGCTCCAGTGAAGGATCACGAATATTGGCATAAAAGGCTCAAACAGTACTAGCATTCACGCGATACTCGCCATTGAACAAGGGACTCCAACCAGCCCCTTCTAGGTGCTCTAACAACAAAAACTCACCAAACAGTCGCGGATCAACATGAGCCTCAAAAAGGACTCTACGGCCTTCATAGACTCCATGCGACAGCTTCGCCAACAAAGTTCTACCAATGGGAGCTCGAGGATCGAGGTCCCGCTTGGTTTGGAATTCACTAGTGGTGGACGTGCTCGTGGCGGCACCTCTCGGCCTCCGTGCACGGGTTGGGCGGCTAGGCTTGGCTTCATCCACAGGCGCTCTCTTCTTCCCCATCAAAGAAAGAAGGGAAGAAATGGAAAAGATGGCCGTCACAATCTCAAAGAGGGCTATGAGAAATGAGAGAAAGAGAGAAATAGGAAGATGGTGAAGCTTTCACACACTAGAGAGCCCAAAAGGGAATGTGAGAGCTCAAATGAGAAGGAAAAGAAGTGAAATCAGCAATGAGAGTGAGGGTTTTGAGATGGGGTGATGGGGTTTGCACGAAAATGGAAGAAGAAGAGGATTTAGAAGAGATTTGGAGAAGATTGGAGAGGGTTTTCAAGAAAAGGAGAGCTTAGGAGGGGAGTTTGTGAAGGGAATATGGTTTAGGAAAGGTTTTAATCGACGAACCTTGGAGGGGTGGGCCACACAAGGCTTAAAAATGATCGGCCCACTGATCGGTGAGCCCTCGCCGAACCGGCGATGACATCGCCGGTCTCTAGACTGACCGGCGATGCCTCGCCATTTGGGCGAGGTCCTCCTGGTCCCCCATGCTTGGAAAAGTATGGTTCCCCCCTGGGCCCCACAGAAAATGCCCCGATCGGCCCCTTGCATGATTTGACGCCTATCGGGCCATTCTAGCAGAAATCTGATTCAAATAAAGATTTCTTAAAAATTAAAGGGTTGAAAAGGGAAGATAGACCATCTAAACTCATTAATAGATGGTCTAGGGAAGGTTTCGGGTCGCTGTATGTGATCAGGAGAGAGCACAGACTCGATCTCGGTGAACGTTTTTAAGAAACTTTCGCCGATAGAAGCTACGGAGCACAAACACAAAATCTACGATAGACGCGCACCCAAATACACTAAAGTGGCGACAACGTGCGGTGTGTGACCATAACCCAGGTCCGGTTTAATCCAGATCATACTCTGATACCAACTTGTAACGCCCTGAAATTCGGGGGTCGAGCATAACTCAGCTCCCGAGTTCCAAAACATCACTTATGCAACATATTTAATGATGGATGTATGTTGACTGTATTAGTGCATAAAACATGGAATAGATTAAGCCAAAACACAGATATAATTCAGGGATAAGTGAAGAAAGCAAGCGGAAGACTTATAGAAATATATGTGTACAAGTGCAGATCCCTGAAGTACATATACAAACCAGGTCGTATGAAAGTGTTACTTATCAAAATTACAAGTATCAAGTTACATCATTTAAATCCCAAAAATAATCCCAGAGTCCTACGCATCAGAGCAAGGCTCGCTAGAACCCGTTTAAAAACTGCATATAAGAGAAAGCAGCCTCATCATCATCTATCTCCCGCTCTGCCTCAGAAGTCGCATCAACATCTGCAACATCAGAACCTAAGACAGAGTCTGGTGGGTGTTTAACACCACCCCAGAACGTGGGAGTGAGTGATCAAGTCAGTGGAACAATAAGGCACTGGTTAACATGTTATCAGTTCAATCAAGCAGTAATGATAAAGCAGAACAATTAAACAAGTCCTAAACACTCTTGTTAAAGCAAGGATGTATGCAAAATGATGCGTGCCCTCACGCGTACACCCTCAGTGTCTTCATCTTACGTTACGCATGACACCACCTCAAAGTGCGCCACATCTACAAAGCACATGCAAATGCGGTGCATGGATATGATTACCAAGTTGTTATTAGTCCTTTTCATACAGCAGGATTGGAAAGCTAAGATACCTTCCTCATATCACCATCCAAACAGTGATCCATTCTAGGGTCGTCAATCCTAGGCATCTCATACAATCATATGGTTTGAGGTCGTAGCAAAGGGCTTATCACCAATCAATGCACTCCTATCACACCTTTATTACCACAGTTCGGCTCGTCACCTCAATGCGGTATCCAGGCATGCTCGAGGTCACTACAAAGGGCTCGTCACCAATCAATGTAGGCTGACAGCACGAATATAGTGTCCCATACCACCATAATCGGCTTACGAGTTTAGTTGCTCACTGGTCACTACAGGGAGGCTCGTCACCCCAGCGTAGGCCGACAGCTCGACCACGGTGTCCCATACCACCATGTTCGGCTCATGAGTCTTAACGGATCAAGGTACCATGGTTAATAGGATTCATTAGTAAGTTCAGTACCCTAGATTCAAACAGTAGCGTCCAATACATTGTGAGCATACATCGGACAATCGGGTTACTTGACGAACTCGACTAGCACGAGCGCACATTGGGTTGAACGACATAGAGTGCGCAAACACTCCGCATGGCCAAACCACTGCCGCCAACTCTAATACGGCTCGGGTTCGTCTAATACGTCCTACGTGGCGAAAGCAACCTCAGCCACGATCTTAAGGCCGATTACCGATTTCCTGGACTAATACATAGTCCCACACACACGTTACACTACAACAGATATTTGAATTGAATGTAGAACAGTAAAGGAACAACAACTCAAATCATGGTACATAAGCACTTGAAGAATATCAACTTAACATAAATGTAAGCATATGTAATGCTTGAATTTAAACGACAAGGAATGTAACTTGCAAGAAGGAAATCATACACATTAGCGGGAGAGTTGAGAATCACTTCTCAACGCCCATACTAGGTTCAAATATCACATATTAGACCATTCAGACATTTCTACAAACACTTGGAATACATAAAACAACATACATGACGTTTGTTGAAAAACACACATTTGGACAATTCCTTTTGCCAAGGAGTTGTCGCACATACATCTAGCAGACATGCACGACAAATAATCATGGCAATCACAAGTTCATATTTTATACGCATACGGTACTTTATACATACACATAGAATACACAAATCTCAATATAACGCATGCATATCAGGAACACAACATAAACATAACATTTGACATGTGAAATCTCATCCATAACAAGAATAAATCATTAACTGGCATTAAAAGCCTTGAAAACCATAACCTATACACTTAAAGTCTGCACCTTAAGCCAGAAAAGAAATACCGAACTGATTTCAGATGAGTTGTCTTCGTCAACAGCGATAGAATAACCTAAGACAGGAATAGAAATGAGATACAACAACACCAAGACTAATCTAAGCTCTAACACAGATTAGGGTTAGGTTAACTTACCCGAAGATGAACTCAGAATCGTCAGAATAACGATTTAAAGTGAAGGTTCAAGGATGAAGAAGAACATGAAAGAATCTAAGATGATTCACCAACTTCTCTCTCACTTTCTCTCTCTTTTCCACTCTCTTTCTTAGGTAGGGCTAGAGAAAATTCGTATGGAAAAGAGAGCTACGGTTTAAGGACTATAAATAGGCCTAAAATTGATGAAAATAACCCTAGGGCCAAGGTATACTTAGGGTATAACCAAAACCAGCCTCTCATGATCCAACGAAGCACTTCAGGTGGGCCTATAACCACGAAAGGTCGGACTTAAGCTCACTGACCATGGATCTAGGTCAAGCAGAGTTTTCGTACCGACCGGCTCTTCAGATCAGCCGTAGCGGACCACACTCAATTCAACGGTCACTGAATCTCGATCAGGTCCACAAGCACAAGGATATGCCTGGGCCACCTTCCCTGATCAGAGGGTGAAATTGGGTCAAAATCCAACGGTCAGATAGTTTAAAATCATCGTGCAAGCGACACGACTCAGATTTCATAAAAGCTTATTAAATTTCCAACCGTTCTCACACTCTTCACTCCGAACTCAATCAAATCGACCTAGAACATCACATGGACTTGATTTTTGAGGTGATGGTCAAGCCCAACATGGTGACCGCAACAGCCTAAGATCATCGCTATCGGACTTTCGACGTGCGGTCCAGGTCCGATCCAGATCTTCCAAAAATTCCCTAGAACAACTGGATTTAGCGATGGATCCCAGATTTCAGAGTAACATAGCGCTAACTATTCTACAGGTTTTAAGTCATGCAGATACAATTTAAAGTGATTGATGCAAATTTCACAAGCAATCGAGTATAGCGCTAATTACCCCAAAAACAACTACTTAAGGAAAGATTAGCACAAAAATTTCCAAGGTCGTTACACTTAGCTTCCCGAATCTGCTGTATGAATATGTCTAATTAAGAACTTGGCTAACACGACCATGCATCGCATTGCATGTGCCTTTGGTGTGGGTATTGAGCACAGTGGGAGTTTATAGACTACGCGACCGTGAGATGATGTCACAGATGGAGTGCAGGCGAGGGCATGCATCATTAATATATATCATCCTTGCATTAACTAGAGTACTTAGGAATGCTTGTTGTATTACTTTATCATTACCGCTTGACTGAATTGATAACATGTTAACCTTTGCCTTATAGCTCCACTGAGTTGATCACTCACTCCCACTCTAGGATGGTGTTTTAAAACACCAACCAGACTCTGTTGTAGTTTCAGATGATGGCGAGGCTTATAATTTGGATCCGGCCTTTTTCGATGATGAGGAGTTCTCCTACTTGCAACTCTCTGGCGGGTCTATTTAGACCTGGAGTTACGTCACCGGGGCTACAGGGATATAGATTAGATGACATTACACTTTATCATTTTATATATTTTGTAACTATACATGTAAGTATTCAGCCTGGTGACATGACCCTACTCTGAGGTTCATATCCACTTATACACTTTAAATATCTATCACAGTCTTCCGCTTGCATAATCTAATTTCCTCTAGAGTATGATATGCTGATTTAGTGTAATCCTATTCATGTTTAATGTGCTAATACAGACAACATTTAATCATCATTATCAATGTTGCATAAGTGATGCGTTGGAACTCGGGAGCTGAGCTTCTGCTCGACCCCCGATTTTTAGGGCATTACAAATTGGTATCAGAGCATGATTTAGATTAAACTAGACCTAGGTTGTGGACACACGATGCACACTGACGTACTTTAACTTAGGAGGGAGCGTTAAAATGTAGAAACGATCGTAGGATTCTAGGTTTCGCCGATAGGCGAAACTGACCATGGAAATTGGACCCATATGCATCTATGATCATGTGAGGTGATCCTAGTTCTTTTCTAGACCGTCAATCGATGGGTTTAAATGATAATTTAACATATTTCACACTCAAATAACCTGAAAAATGTGAATGTGCGTGAGATGGAACTCGAAACGACTCAAACAAACTCGGGGGCCCAAACGATGTAAATCGAGGGGGACCAAAGTGGACCCCACACATTTTTGGCACCCGAGATGCCATTGCCCTAGCTCTAGTGGACAGTGATGACATCGCCCCAACCGCGAGGCCTCGCGGTCCATTTCGTCCGGGCCTGTCGGGCCATAGTGGGCCAGTTGAGCCGACCCTTGTACATGTGTGTGGGGCCCATAAAATCATGTGCAGCCCCTTATATCTTCTCCATTTGCTTCTTTTCCCCCATTCATACCCCTCCAAGCTTTCCAAACCTTTGAAAATCTCATTTTTCTCTCTCTAATATCCCCTCCATTCTCATATCATCTTCTTCTTCATCACTACATACACACCTCCCACCATTCCTTTCAAACCCATCACCTATCTCCCTTATTTTCCTCCTATTAGGCACACAAACCCTCCTTGGTATGTCATAAAATCTCAAGGTCCAACAACTCATCCTATCCTTCCACTTTTTTTCACTCTGATGGCCCCTTCTGAGATTGTGGCGGTTGTATTTTCACTTTCCATAATTCTTTCTCTCATGGGAAAGAAGAGACCTCCCACAGATGAAGCCGGGCCTAGCCATCCTACCCGTTTAAGGAGGCAGAAAGGTGCTGAGGCTAGCACAAGTGTCGATTAGGAGTTAAAGACGAAGCGGGATCTCGATCCCCATCTTCCTCTCAAAAGAGCTTTACTGGCGGATATGGCACATGGAAGGTTTTAAGGCCATAGGGTCCTCTTTGAAGCTCACATGGATGAGAAACTATTTGGGCTTTATCCGGCGATGGATCTCTTGTTGGACGCCGGGTGGGGTCCCATATTTGAGGGCAAGTCTCGTGTGAATGAGGGCACTGTCTGAGCCTTTTACGCCTATATACGAGAGCCACTGCTGGAGCCTCTACAGTTCTTTACCCCTGTAGGAAGGCGGGAAGCCATTGTCAATGTGGGCTTGATAGCCCGACTCATGGGGATGTCGCTTGGTGAGGTTCATGCTAGCAAGAAGAGTCTCAGGAATGTGCGTGAGAGAGAACGCCGTACGTGATTTCTTTGTGGTCGACTAGTCCACTAGAGTCGAGGCAACTGCCTCCTAGCGACCAAGATGACTCACGACTTTCACCTATTCCACCACATATTCACGCACAATGTGTATCCTAGATGGAGCAATCGCTCCGAATGCACACGTTTGATGATGGACTTCCTACACTGAGCTAGGCAAGGAGACAAGCTGTGCCTGCCTACATATGTAATACTACAGATAGTTCAGACCACACGCTCTCCTAAGACAGACATTTCATTCCCATTCGGTCGGCTTATATGCAAGCTTGCTCGTGAATTCGACTACAGACTTGGCTCAAAAAGGCTCGCGCCAATCCATTTCATTAACGACACTACTCTCAACAACATGAGTATTGGACCACGACAATGTCAAGCTCGACTCGATGAGAGTGAGGATGAGACGAGAAGTGAAGAGGAAGAGAGTGATGAAGAAGGTGGAGATGAGATAGAGGAAGAAAGTGAGGAAGAGGAAGAGCAGGAAGAGGAAGAAGAGGAGGCCCAAGACTCTGATGGGGGCTCTCCACCTGCTACACATGAGCCCCATCATGATTGGGCTGCTATAGAAGCCCGCTTGGCTCAGATTGAGGAGGGCCAGTCGCTCTGCGACAGGAGTCAGTGAGACCCGGGCCAAGCTGGAAGAGGTCAGGCCTTCATGAAACAGAAATTTAAGAAGGTGTCTCACACCTTGAAGGCTATCCTGTGCTATATGCAGGACAAGGGTGCACCTCTACCATCACCAGATTCGGACGACTAGTCCCACGTTGTAGTCATCTTTGGATTTTCCTTGTTTTCCTATTTTCTATGTTATAGCCTTAATAGGCTTAGTAATATGGTAGAGTGGTTGGCATGTGTTAGTGTTTAAAAGCTTGTTTAGATTAGCTCACATGCATTTTCTGTCATGATCCATGTAAAAGCTGCGTCTCATGTATTATGACAATTTTGGTTTAATGAAATGCATGCGGCACCTTTTGTTATGAAATGTGTAGAATGCTTGATAAATTGAGTGTTGTTATGCTAAATCTTACACGTATTGCACCCTATGTTGTATATAGGGAATGCCACCTAAGGCTACACAGACTACGGCACGTCTTACACTTGGCGATTCGATTGATGGGGCGCCTCCCCTAAGAGATAACCATACGGACCCTAGTTTGGGCCTGAATCATGAGACTATGCTGGATTTTCAGCTAGCCACTGGCCCCACAAATCAGCCGACACCTTTTGTACCACCGGTTCTGGAGCAGAACCTTGCGTCCACGTCGACGCCCCACATACATCAGGCTTCTCCTCCTGATAGGTTGGAGCAGATGATGCTCCTTATACAGCAGCAGCAGATTTGGACCACTATTGCTGGGGCCCTTACCCAGAACATGAGTGTGGTTCCGCCTGCATCACCTATGCACCCTACTAGGAATATGAGTGCCAGTGGCCTATTTGAATGATTTCAGCGCTTCTAGCCTCCCACGTTTGCGGGTACTCATAGACTCGAGGAGGCCGAGTATTGGCTTGACCACATCTCTAAGATGCTGAAGCCGCTACACTGCACTGAGGCAGAGCAAGTCAAGTTAGTCACTTACATCTTCGAGAATGAGGCCAGTCTCTGGTGGGACAGCATCCTACGGACAGTGGCCGCTGAGTATGTATGGACATGGGAAGCTTTTGAGACTCGCTTCTATGAGAAGTACTTTCCCCTCACATACCGTAATGAGAAAGAGAGTGAATTCCTTCACCTCCGTCAGGGAGGGATGTTTGTGGCCGAGTATGAGAATAGGTTCACGAAGCTGGCCGGGTACACTCCTTTGATCCTAGCGAACGAGCCGATACGAATGCGGCGATTCTCTGAGGGTTTGCGGCCTGAGATCCACTCGAAGATGTGTTATGTTAGCATTAACAACTATGCTGAGCTAGTGAGCATGTCCTTACGAGCTGAGCAGGATGGGGATAGGCTATCTCGTACATGTGTACCTATGATTCCTAGGCCTTGGCCAAATTTTTCGAGTAGTCCATTCCTCGGCAAGAGGCCTCGTACAGATTCTCCTCCTCGACTTACGGCTCTATCAATACAGCCAAGGAGACCTGATGTATGGTGTACCTACTGCAAGAGGTCGGGTCATTTTGACACTTATTGCTCCACCAGGATGAGGGACAACGACTTCATGTCCCCTCAAAAGATTAATTGTCAGATGCCACCAGCTATCTCGGCTCCACCTTTACGATCAACACCGCTTGCACAACCTTCTTATAGGCCACCTACACCTCGATTTAGGCCACCTCAGCGACCTATGGCACCGCAGCTGAACTGTTCTCAATAAGCTTGTGTGCACTTACTTTCAGCTGAGGCATCTGAGATGGCAGTTATAACACTGCTGACTTTCGAAGTCACGACACATATCCAAGGTATACCAGTCTTCTTATTGGTGGACACCGGGTCCACTATTTCAATCATATCATGCACAATAGTCAAGCGACTAGTGTTGAAAATAGCCCCTATTAAGGGGGTGAGAATCCTTATCACCACAGGGACCTTTTCAGACATTACTAAGATTTGTAAGGATTGCTCGATAGACTTAAGAAGCAGGACAGTACTCATTGACCTGATTGTTGCCCCACTATACCATTACGATATTATACTCGGTATGGATTGGCTCACTGAGAAGAAGCAGAGATCAATTGTGATACCAGAGTGGTGACAGCCCGTGCACCCGAGGGCACGACCTTTACTTTTCCAGTTCAGGTTAGTTTACCCTGCCGCATGAGTTGTTACGCTTCCTTATTGGAGAATGTTGATGGTCTAACACTTGGGAACACGCTATAGTTCGGGATTTTACGAACGTGTTCAGGAAGATACCTGGATTACCTCCTCGACGTGAGATTGATTTCACCATTGATCTAGTGCCTGGTGTGATACCTATATCTCTACCGACGTATCACATGCCTCCATGTGAGATGGAGGAAATGAAAAGACAGATTGATGATTTGTTGGATTTAAGTTTCATACGGCCTAGCATGTCTCCATGGGGAGCACCTATGTTGTTCGTGAAGAAGAAAGATGGATCACTGTGATTATGTATTGTTATCACAGGTTGAACCAAGTCACAGTGAAGAACAAGTATCCTTTGCCCAAGATAGATGACTTGTTCGATCAGTTGAAAGGGGCATAGTATTTTTCAAAGATCGACTTACAGTCAGGGTATCACCATTTGCGTGTCAGGGATGAGGACGTACAGAAGATAACGTTCAGAACTAGCTTTGGGCACTACGAGTTCCATGTGATGTCTTTTGGACTCACAAAAGCACCCATCATGTTCATGGACCTGATGAACTGGGTGTTTCAACCGCATCTATTCCGATTCGTCATCGTATTTATAGATGACATCCTGATATATTCTAAGAGTTAGAAGGAGCACAAGGCACACCTGCGAGCAGTCTTTGATACTCTCAGGAAGAACCAATTGTATACCCAGTACAAGAAGTGCGACTTTTGAAAGGAAGAAGTTAAGTTCCTAGGAGATGTGGTGTCCAAGGAAGGGATGGCTGTGGACCTTGCTAAAGTGACCGCAGTTCAGGACTGGAAGCAGCCCGGTTCAGTTACAGAAGTGAGGAGTTTTCTGGGACTTGCTAGCTACTATCGTTGATTCATTAGGGACTTTTCTAAGATTACCAGACGGTTGTCTCAGCTCACTCGGAAGGACCTTAAGTTTGCCTGGAATGAGAAGGCGGAAGTAGCCTTTCAAGAACTGAAGGACAAGTTGATGTCCACACCCGTGCTAATATTGCCAGAGCAGGAGGTCAGATATACCATATGCACCAATGCGTCTCGTGTTGGTTTAGGTTGTGTTCTGATGCAGAAGGACAGGGTTATTACCTATGCATCACAACAGTTACGGAAACACGAGGAAAACTACCCTACACACGACTTGGAGTTAGTGGCCATCATCTTTGCATTAAAGCTTTGAAGACATTACCTCTATGGAGAGGAGTTCGAGCTCTTTTGTAACCACAAGAGCCTCAGGTACATATTTGCGCAGAGGGACCTAAATATGAGGCATCAACGATGGATGGAAAGCTTGAAGGACTTCAAGTTCGAGGTCTCCTACCATCCTGGCAAGGCGAACCTTGTGGCAGATGCATTGAGTCGTAAGAAGACGATGACATTTACAGCTCTGCTGATGATAGATGAGTGGAACATGGTAGAATTTGTGGGAGACTTCGAGCAGAAGCTTACAGTAGAGCAGCCATTCAAGAGTGTTGCACACGTTCGTGTGCAACCACTCATTGATGATAAGATTATTGCAGCTTAGAAAGATGATGAACTACTGGCAAAGATGAGAGAGTAGGTGAGCGACAGTGAAGACTTGGAATGAAGAGTTAGTACGGATGAGGGTTTTTGTTATCGTGGCCGCCTATGCGTCCCAAATCTTCATGACTTGAGAAGGAAAGTTCTCGAATCTGCTCAAAATTTAAAGATAGCGATGCATCCTGGTAGTACGAAGTGTATCGAGACATGAAGTGCTCGTATTGGTGGGATATCATGAAGGCCCACATAGCAGACTATGTATCCCGTTGTCTCACGTGCCAGCAGGTTAAGGCCAAACACTGCCGACCTCTGCTTCAGCCCATGCCCATAGCAGAATGGAAATAGGATTTCATTTCTATGGATTTCATCTTAGGGTTACCAGACGAGGAAGGGGCATGACTCCATTTGGGTAATCGTGGACTGGTTGACAAAATCAGCTCATTTCCTCCCAATTAGAAGTCTCAAACTCCGCAGACGAGTTGTCCAGGCTGTACATTAAGGAGATACTACATCTACATGGAGTTCATATGGAGATCGTGACAGTTCACATCTACCTTCTAGACTTGTATTTAGGAAGTAATGGGTGTGAAAATGAAATTCAGTATCGCGTTCCACCCATAGACGGATGGGCAAACGGAATGGGTGAATCAGGTGTTGGAAGATATGCTGTAAGCTTGTGTGCTTGATTTTAAAGGCAGTTGGGATGACTGTCTTTCTTATGCTGAGTTTGCTTATAACAATAGCTTTCAGGTAAGTATTGGCATGGCCCCCTATGAAGCACTGTATGGGCGTCCGTGTAGAGCACAACATTGTTGGGCAGAGGTTGGCAAGAAGAGTTTGATTGGCCCAGAGTTAGTGCAGTCGATCTCCGAGAAGATTGACATTATCAGATATTGACTCCTGACAGCACAGAGTAAACAGAAGAGTTACGCCGATACAAGGCGGCGACCGCTAGAGTTTGAGGTTGGGGACCACATATTCCTGAAGGTTTCTCCAATGAAGGGAGTTCTCTAGTTTGGAAAGAAGGGGAAGCTCATGCCATGATTTATTGGTCCGTTCCAGATTCTAGACTGAGTGGGTATGGTTGTGTACCGCCTTGGTTTGTTCACACCACTCGCAGGTATGCACAACGTATTTCATGTATCCATGTTAAAGAAATACTGATCCTTCTCACATTATCAGATGGGAGCAGGTATAGTTGAGTGAAGATGCTACTTATATACTGCGACCGACGCGTATTCTAGAAAGGAAGGAACAGGTTCTGTGTAGTAAAGTTATTCCACTTGTGAAGGTACTATGGACACATCACACTGATGAAGAGGCTACTTGGAAAACAGAAGGTAGGGTCCGTAAGAACTACCCTCAGATTCTCGAGGAGTACGAAAAGGTACTAATTTCGAGAATGAAATTTTTCTTTAAGGGGGGTAGATTGTAACGTCTTGGAAAAATTCATACAAAGACCCGAGTACCACCTCAGGTAAAAATCGCTAAGGATCGAATCACAAAGAAATTAAACGAAAATTAACTAAGTACTAAATTGAATTAATCGGCGAATTAGCTCGAATCACTTTCTATATAAACTGTAAGACCCAAAACTAGCAGAATTGCTAACTTTATATTTCCTAAAAACCTAGGATCAATCTTAAAACCTAGTTGCTATCGGGAGCATCTTGAAACTCCGTATCGGACCTGGACCGCGCATCGAAAGTCCGATTAAACCCGAAACTATAGGGTTATGACCGCCTTACTGGGCTTGACAACCATCTCAGAAATCAAGTCCAAATAGTATCCAGAAACGCACAACTTGAGCCCGGAGCGAAGTGTGTGAGAAACGCGAATATCTTTTAAAAATAGACTTAAACTTAAGTGAATTGGGTTGTTCGCTTGTAGGCCAAATATAAGGTTTCAGATTATCAGATTTTGACTACACCCTTGGATCAGGAAAAATTCCCTACACATGTCAGTGTACCGTGGCCCTGATCGAGTGACGATAGCTGGTGAACCGAAACTGGTTCTCCGTGGTCGATCTATAAATCTGATCAGACCAAAACTTTAACTTGACATAGATCCATTGTCAGGAAACTTTCTCCAGACCGTATGCAGGAAATGGATCTCCAGATGAGCTCTGTTGGCCCAAAACAGACAACTTTTGGCTATAACTTAAGTATACCATGGCCCTGGGGCCATTGACATCAGTTCTGGGCCTATATAAGGGACTTAACCCACCCCTCTCTCATTTCATAGGAAATTCCTAACCCTAGGAGAGTGAAGAAAGAAAAGAGAAGGAAAAATTGAGGAGAAGAGAGAGAAAGTGAGAGATAGTTGCTGGGATTCGATCCCACTGCTCCACGTGCCAAATCATCCTACCTGTATCGCTACACCGGCAAATCCAAATCCATTTTTGGGTAAGAAATTCTAAACCTAATCCATTTTAGGTATCCAAATAAGTAGATCGGTGAAATAGCTAACCTATTTCATGATATAGGTACCCGTTATTCCGTATTTGGGAACATAGGATTCGAACTAAGTTTGATACGAGTATACCGATGAAAGGTGCGGACTATAAACATTTATGTTATGGTTTTCAAGGCTTTCAATGTCAGTAATGATTTATGACTGACTTGATTGCTATCACATATGCTTAGATGCGATGTTTTCCACGTATTACATATATATATATATATATATATATATATGAACTATGTTGAAATTAATGCATTCCATGTGTTTGTTGAAATGTTTGTATGAATATGGAATTATGATTTATTCTTGCCATGATTGTTGTTTGGGAGTAAATGATTATTGTACGTGTGGTAACTCCCTTGTGAAAGGATTTCCTATAATATACGTTATAACTAATTTATTACATGTATGTTGATATGTGTAGTTTAAGTGTTTGATAAAATGCTTGAATGAGAAAATGCTTGTTGAAATGTATTTAATGAAGGTGTTGAGATATGATTCTCAATTACCTTATCTATAGTTACAGTTTCCTTTATGTAATTTCTCTTACTACTATGTGATTTATGGATGAAATGCCTATGTATAATAACATGCGAACTATGTGTTTGTTGAAAGGCTCAAATGAGATTTATGTTTTAATTTGTTATCACATGCTGCTTGGACTATCACATATAAATGCCTATTATGTTTGAATACGATTGGGACTAATACGTAGTCCAGACAATCGGTAATGGTTTACAATTAGTGCCTGAACTAGTTTCGCCATTACGGATACGTTCGATGAATCCGAGCCGTACAGTGATTATCAACAGTGGTTAGACCACGCGGAGTTCTTATGTGCTCCATGTCGATTAATTCAATATACGCTCGTACCAGTCGAGCTTGTCAAATAACCCGATTGGCCTAATGTATGTTTACTATATATGGACGTTACTATTTGAATTTAAGGTACTGCTTACCATTGAAAAACCTGTTTAACCTTGGTAGCATGATCCGCTAAGACTCATGAGCCGGGCATGGTGGTATGGGACACCGTGGTTGAGCTGTCGGTCTACACTGGGGTGATGAGCCTCCCCATAGTGTCCAATGAGTAAACCAAACTCGTGAGCGGAATACGGTGGTATGAGACACTGTATTCGAGCTGTCGGCCTCCGTTAAGGTGACGAGCCTTTCTCATAGTGACCTTAGTATAAAATAGGCCTACGATCGGGTGACGAACCCCTCGTAGTGACCTTGAGTGTGAATTAAGCCTACGCTAAGGTGACGAGCCTCTCGTAACAACCTATAGTGTAAACTCACAAACTCGCCTATCTATGTGATTAACTAGGATTGATGACCCTAGATGGATCATTATTTGGGTAAATGATATAAAAAGGAGGTACCTTAGCTTCCCAAATCTGCTGTATGAATAGGTCTAATTAAGAACTTGGTTGATACGACCATGCACCGCATTGCATGTGCCTTAGGCGTGGGTGATGAGCACAGTGAGAGTTTAGTATGCGCGACCGTGAGATGATGTCGCAGTGGTAGTACAGGTGAGGGCATGCATCATTAATACATATCATCCTTGCATTAAACAAAGTACTTAAGAATGCTTGTTGTATTGCTTTATTATTACTGCTTGACTGAATTGATAACATGTTAACCTTTGCCTTATAGCTCCACTGAGTTGATCACTCACTCCCACTCTAGGACGGTGTTTTAAAACATCAACCAGACACTTTTGTAGTTTCAGATGATGGCGAGGCTTACGAGTTGGAGCCGGCCTTTTTCGATGACGAGTTCTCCTACCTGTAACTTTCTGGTGGGTCTATGTAGACCTGGAGTTGCGTCACCGGGGCTATAGGGATATGGATTAGATGACATTAAACTTTATCATTTTGTATATTTTAGAACTATACATGTAATTATTCAGCCTGGTGACATGATCATACTCTGGGGTTCATATCCACTTATACACTTTAAATATCTATCACAGTCTTCCGCTTGCGTAATCTAATTGCCTCTGGAGTATGATATGCTGATTTAGTGTAATCCCATTCATGTTTAATGTACTAATATGGATAACATTTAATCATCATTATCTACATTTCATAAGTGATGCGTTGGAACTTAGGAGCTGAGCTTTTGCTTGACCCCCAATTTTCAGGGCGTTACAGGTCAGCACGATAGTGATAAGAGAGAAGAGAAGAGTGAGATAACGAAGGTAACTTACAATGTGGTAAGTCACTTGAAAGGCATACGGGCTCGATTGAGCATTTATGATGCACTTAAGTTGTTAGAGGAATTTTGGCAGAGTCTGGTTCGGCACTATCTGATCATGATGTTAGAGAAACATTGCTTATGGAAATGGAAAGCAAAGAATACAAAGAGCAAGAGGACTGCATGCCAGTCGTCTCCTTCTCTGATGACGATTTAGTTTGTGATAAAGGACATAACAGGCCACTGATGATAGAAGGCCACATCCATGGTAAGAAAGTTAAATGGATTATGCTTGACAATGGGTCCGCAGTGAATCTGTTACCACTGACGATGTTGAATAAACTGGGTTATCGTCATTTTGATCTGCACCCTAGTGGAATGATGATATAAGGCTTCAATCAGGATAGGTAACGTGCACTCAGTAAAATTACAGTAACATTGAAAATAGGAGAGTTAACTACTGATGTCATTTGTCACATCATAAATGCCATGACGACATACAATCTTCTATTAGGAAGGCCGTGTATACATCAGTACGACAATGTGCCCTCTACGCTACATCAATGTTTCAAGTACTGTAAAGACGGGAAACAATATAAAGTAGTGGCCGACGCAAGACCTTATACAGAAGCCGAAGCCTTCTTTGCGGATGCCAGTTATTATAAAGGATTCTCCAAAGAAGAAGAGAGAAAGAATGATGAAAACAAAGCTCGAAGGAATATTCAAGCAAAGGTGATGAAAGAGGAAGTAGAAAAGGTAGAATCATTTGGAATTGCAAAAATAAAGAAGAGATTCTATTTTGTGCCGAAACATCTGAGATAGCCGGGGCAGCCGCCGCTAACATTATTGTCCCCCGAACAGTTAAAAATCATACAGTCCAATTATACAGTGCCGTTACCATATGTTGAAAGGAATAAGCCATTCTTGGCTATTCCGGAAAGATTTTGAGTCAGGGCCAGCACAAAATATCTAGAACTAATCAAGTTTTACACTCCCATGGAAGCAAAGAAAGAGGAAGAGGCCAAAAATAACGTATATCACGGGAAGCTGACACCACAAGATCATAAGAAATATAGCCCGACAAGCAAGAAGATCATGAAAAGCATGGGTTTTGATTACAAAGAACCCACCGACCTAAATCATGGGAAAGGGATCCAGATTCCTATTGGGGTTGGTCAGAAAAGGTGAGGAAAATTTCAAAGATTGGGGGTAGAATCATCGGTGAACATGGTCATAGTTGAACAATTATTAGAGACAAGTCCTAAAGTAGTTGAGCATCCTGAAATGGCCCCAAAGAAAATGGAAGAGAGGGGGTAGCCAATGATAGACAGTTTGTGGGAAATAAATTTGGGTACAGAAGAAGAGCCAAGGACCACATTCATCAGCGCCGGTCTTTCTGAGCAAGAAGCCGAGAAATATGATGAACTTCTCAAAGAAAACAGAGACGTCTTCGCTTGGACATATGCAGAGATGCCGGGTTTGGAACCATCAGTAGCAATGCACTGGTTGAATATTTCTAAAGAGAAAAGGTCAGTTAAACAAGCGCAAACGTGATTTCACCCGGATTTGATTCCTTTGATAGAAGAAGTAAACAAGTTGATAATAGTTAGGTTGATCATGGAGGTCAAATATCCCAAGTGGATATCGAATATTGTCCTAGTAAAGAAGAAAAATGGACAAGTTAGGGTGTGCATTGATTTCCGAGATCTGAATCAAGCTTGCCCGAAAGATGATTTTTCTCTCCCGATAACCGAATTACTGGTTAATAGTACGACTTAGTATGCTGTCATGGACTTCATGGATGGTTATGCAGGTTATAATTAGATTAGAATGGCACCTGAAGATAAAGAAGCAACATCGTTTAAAACTTCGCTAGGAATTTATTGTTATAAAGTCATGCCATTCGGTCTTAAGAATGCTGGAGCGACGTCAGCGGGCAATGCAGAATATGTTTCAAGATATGATGCACAAGCATGTTAAGTGTTATGTGGATGATTTGGTGGTCAGGTCAGGTAATCATCAAGAACATCACGAACATCTAGCGTCAGTCTTCCGTCGACTTAGAAAGAAGCAGTTAAAAATGAATCCAGTTAAATGTGCTTTTGGGGTGTCATCAGGAAAATTCCTCGATTTTGTTATCAGGCATAGAGGCACAAAGATTTATCTAAGGAAAGTTAAGGCCATTCAAGATATGCCACCTCCAAAGACATTGAAGGAATTGAAAAGTTTGCAAGGAAAGCTAGTGTACATTCGTCGTTTCATTTCAAATCTGCCAGGGAGATGTCAGCTATTTTCTCATTTAATGAAGAAAAGAACAGAGTTTGTATGGGACAAAGCCTGTCAGAATGTGTTTGATTTGATAAAGGAATTATTGAAACAACCGCCGGTATTGACAGCCCCTATAAAAGGGAAGCCGCTCATTTTATAC
Source organism: Magnolia sinica (assembly GCF_029962835.1). Classification (NCBI taxonomy): domain Eukaryota; kingdom Viridiplantae; phylum Streptophyta; class Magnoliopsida; order Magnoliales; family Magnoliaceae; genus Magnolia; species Magnolia sinica. The sequence continues at coordinate 64,112,671 of NC_080577.1, forward strand.
GTATCTGCAGCTGAGAATTCGTTAGGAGCCTTGTTGGCATAGGTGAATGAATCTGGGAAAGAGACCGCTCATTATTATCTGAGAAGAACTTTGATGGGCACATAATGTAATTATTCCCGGGGTGAAAAGGAATGTTTGGCGCTGATAGTTGCAGTGCAGAAGTTGAGGCATTATTGTCTCTCTCATGACATGTAGACCCGATAAAGTTTTTAATGACAAGACCGATGCTATCAGGAAGACCGACCAAATGGATGCTGTTACTTTTAGAATATATGATCATGTATGAGCCGGCAAAAGCCGTAAAGGGGCAAGTAGTGGTGAATTTCTTGGCAGCGCACCCCGTAGAAGAGAGCAAGACCATTAGTGATGATTTTCCTGATGAATAGGTTATGTTGGCCGAGTCGTAAAGCCCATGGTAAATGTATTTTGACAGTGCTTCTCGAGCATCAAGGGCAGGCGCCGGGGTGATATTCATTACTCCTTAAGGTCTTGTTACCTTACTCCTTCACGTTGGGTGCCGCATGCATAAATAACGAAGCCGAGTATAAAGCCCTCATCATTGGAATGGAAATTGCTCAAGAAATGAAGATAAAAATGCTATAAATCTTCAAGGATTCTAAATTGATCATAAATCAATTGGCAACTGAATTCGAGATAAGAAAGCAAGAGCTCTTGCCATATTGTTGGAAAGCACAGCAGTTATTGGAGCAGTTCTGCCATGTTAAAATCAAGCATGTACCGTAGGCTGAAAATGTAAAAGTAGATGCTTTGGCCAGCCTAGCAGCAACTCTATCCTGTCCAAATCGAAGTCCTCTCCAGGTGACTATAGAAGAAAGAAGAATTTTTTCCTCTTCAGAGGTCATTGATGAAATTATTGAGGTGCTTCCAATATCGTGTTTGGAGGTGATGACAGATGATTGGCATTAGCCTTTCTTAGATTACCTCAAATATGATATCTTGTCAGAAGACCAAGCGCAGAACAACAAATCAAGCAAAGATCGGGCAAATTCATCATATGTAGGGAAGTGCTGTATAGAAAATCCTATAATGGGATGCTACTACATTGTTTAGATGAATAAGAAGCAGGCCAGATGTTATGAGAAGCGCACTTTAGAGAATGTAGGGCACATCAAGCTGGTCGAAACTTATTTCATTGGATACATCGAATGAGGTACTATTGGCCTCGAATGTTCAAAGATGCGATAGATTATGCAAAGCGGTGTCATGAATGTCAGATTCATGGAGATGTTATACACATTCCTCTAGAAGACCTGCGACAGTCAGTCACCTCTTGGCCCTTTTCTATTTGGGGACTTAATGTTATTGGTCCCATAATTCACCTTTGTCTAAAGGAAAACAGTATATTCTAGCATCGACAGATTACTTCTGCAAGTGAACAGAAGCAATTACATTTTGTAGCATCAAGGAGAAAGATGTGGTCAATTTCATTCGACACGCAATAATATACCGCCATAGTATCTCGAAGAAAATCGTTACTAATAATGGTACCCCTTTTAAGAATAGAGGCATGGAAAAGCTGTGTCAAAAGTTCAGTATCCACTATTCATTTTCAACACCTTACTATCCACCGGCCAATCGATTAGCAAAGGCATTTAACAAAACGATAGTGAAGATACTGAAGAAGACAGTAACAGGGAACAAGCGTGATTGGGATGAGAAATTGCAAGAAGCATTCTAGGCATACAGGACTACCCGCTGGATAACAACAAGAGCAACGCCATATTCATTGGTTTATGGTGTGGAGGCAGTCATCTTGATTGAAACACAAGTTGCGTCACTCAGAGTGGTAGTGCATCAGTCAATTACAAATGATGAAAATGCAAAAATAAGGTTGGAGGAACTGGACTTGCTCGATGAGAAACGCCTGGCATCCCAACAGTGATTGCAATCGTATCTGGCAAGGATATTGACCGCCTTTGATAAATGAGTCAAGTATCGCTCTTTTAAAAAAGAAAATATGGTGCTGATGTTGAAAAGACTGATAGTGGTCACTCATAGGACATGGGAAAATTCAAACCCAAATGGGATGGGTCATATATAATAAAAGAAGTATATTCCAATGGGGTGTACCGAGTTGTAGATAAAAAAGGATGAGGTATAAGTATACTGGTCAATGCTCGCTTCATCAAAAGATATCATCCTTGAAGAAACATCCGATTTTGATCCAGAATATTATCAAAATAATACGCTTGCATCAAAAGGGGGCAAGAATAAGCAAGGCCATGGCCATGTACCGTCAGATGAATGAATAAAGAAGAAATTTGCGAGCGCACTAAGATTACATATCAATGATTGTTATAAAAGGAAAG